>NC_051307.1:51254547-56254547 GCF_015220235.1 Choloepus didactylus | reverse complement strand
CTATCTCAATGTGATACCTGATTCTAGAACATTTCTGTACTTAGAAGGAATTCAAGCCTTTGAAAATAATTATTTTGGTATATTAACTGTTTGTCAACTTCAAAATTACAAAATAATGTGTATGTATAGATACACATGTTTATATCTGGGTATATATATGCATATAATGAACATATATACCCATATATATATTTATGTTAGGTACAGGTATATCGATATCTCACTGCTTAGTGCATTTTACTAAAACTAAGTTAATTATCAATTACTTAATATGTTATTACCCTGGCTATTTTGTTTTCCTGAAGTAAAAGCTTCTTTTACTGACACTGAGGTTGAGAACAAAAGCATTTCTCTCTATAGTATTCATGTTTAAAAGTAATGTGCCAATATTTCCACTTACTATTTCTGAAAATGCTGCTAGATTAATATGTTTCAATGAAATCATTTTGTTGTGAGGCTTGATATGAAGTTATGGCATTGCATTTGGAAAATCAGGCCTACCTAAGGGATTTCTGTTTGTTCCATTAGCTACTTTGTAGTATTATTTATTGTTAATACAGCCTCAATGGAACTTACAACATAACTTATGTTACCTTCTTGATAACAAGAAATGCTATTCAAATTTTCTTCTTCAGATTCATGAGTAGAATTTCCACCACATAGTCATTTCACATTTCAAGCTAAAGTTTTGTTTTCCAAAATATTCACTATAAAATCAGCATTTGCAATGCAAGGAAAAGTGTTTGCTATTAAAATGGTATATTTGTGCAGGTGGTTTGGACTTATCAATTCTGAAGATAAGTAAAAAGATGATGCAGAATTTTATGGACTGCTAATACACTTGAATTCCCCATTTAAAGGTAAAATACTTTAATTTGTTATTTCATTTTGATAGATTAACACTGTTTTTACCCTTATTCAAGTTAATTAAAACCTTTTATAAACATATTGCCTGTCATGGAATATATTTTATTCCAGATCAAGGAGATAGTTATACAATTAATCTTTATATTTCTTAAGTCATCACCAAATCATTCTTGCCTACTCTACATTTTAAAAAAATAATTTACATGAACAATTGTTTTTTTATTCTTAGATTCAAGAAACTTAAAATTAACTTTAATAACATAATAAAAGCTTTTCATTTCTGTACCTATCATACCTTGGACATGTGTTTAACAGTTCGAGAGTAGTACCAGTCCACGGACCACTCTTTTGAGCAACCTGGGATATAAGAACCTAGTAAGTCTGCCTGCCAAATTCTGATCTCATGCCACACAAGTTATCCCCTAATATTGAGTTTTTAAATATGTTTAATCAAAATATTATTTATACTTCAAATGCTAATGTTACATCTTTTCTTATTGATTTTGGGTTTTTGTTCAGAACTTCCAAAATTATGAGTAGTACCTAGAATTGAATGTATTATTTTTCCATCATAATGATCCTCAATACCAAGAATAACATTCTCTTATGTTTGACCTCACTAATATTCTCTGTTGATCTACCATCAAAGTATTGAATCATTTACAAGTGCATTCATTTACAGAAATGCTAGCTACTGATTTAGCTTTCATCATAAATGACTGAAAAATTGCTGAGTACTAAAACCTAGATTTTCCTGGTGATCTGGCTTGATTGTTAGAGGGATGGAAGTGAAATGAAATATAGATTTCCTTGGATGAAACTTTAACCAAAATACAAACAAGAGAGCCAAATTGAAATATTTGTACCAAGTAGTAGAAAAATTCCATGAAACAATTGATTAAAACCCAAAGAAAGCTCATCTGAGCTTCCATTAAAGAGTAGAAAGTGGTGTTTGGAAAAAGTACTTGAGTTGCTGGAATGTGTAGAAGTACATACAGAAACGGGGTTGGAGATAATTTGTAGTAGGGAGGTACTTGTTGATAGAGTACCGAAGGCCTCTCCTATGAGTAGGGAATAAGATATTAAAGGCCTTAACTCAATTTAGATATAGACAAAGACATAACTTAAACTTGTGCACCCAAAAGATTTTGAAAAAACATAATCTGCCAAAGGAACAAGTAGAAATAAACTCAATCAATCCTTAGAGCAGTTGCCTCAAAAACTTCAGTATCTTTTCTTAACAACTTTTGCACAATTTTGGGGAGATAATTTTTCAGCATATGATGTATATGTTTCTGATTTGATTCTCCAATGCAGTCTTAAGTAACAAACGAAGTTATATAGAACTGGAAATAGAAAATGGGTGCCACAATAAGAAGATAAATGCTTTAAAATTACTAAAGTGTTTGCTAAATGAATAAAGAGTCCTATGGAAAATATTCAATGATTTGATTTTGGGTCAGCATATTAGAAAACTGGAAAATTCTTTAGGAATTTCAGCTCCAAGTCATCACAGTTCAAAGTATAACCAAAATGTCTAAAAGTATTAAATTGTATAAAAAATTCCAGTGGGTTGCTAGGTGGTTTGGAGATATGTACCCCAGAAAAACAAGTTCTTAAACTTAACCCATTCCTATATATGTGAACTCTTGTAAATATTATCTTTGGATGAGGTTATTTCATTTAAGGTGTGGTCCAGCTGAATCAGGATGAGTCTTAATAGTATTACTGTAGGGCTTATAGGGAAGGTCACACAGAGAGAAAATCACACAGAAAGCAGAGAGAGGCTGAAATTCAACAGAACCTGGATGAGAAAGGAGAAGACAGGAGACACTGCCAAGTGCACTGACACATGACAAAAAAGCCAAGGACCAAGGATCACCAACAGCCAGCCCCAAAAGGCCATACTCTTCTGGGAGAAAGCTTCACCTTGACAATGCCTTGATTTTGGATTTATCCTAGCCTTAAAGCCATGAGCCGATATATTCCAATTGTTTAAGTCAATCCATTGCATGGTATTGCTTTGGCAATGAGGAAACTAAAAAGTTGCCATACAGAAAATTGAAATACTTCACAAAATGGTGATAAATCTTGGCAGTATATATGTAGATTTAAAAATGGACCTAATTAGAATATTTTGTAATTATGTTTTACAAACATACTTCATTTCCTTGTTTTAGTTACTGTTTCTACTAAATTGAACTTAGGACTTTTAATTCAGCATTTTCTTGTGGTCTGCAGTAAGTTTAAAAGAACACTACCTTTCTAAATTGCAATGTACTCTAAACTGATTAAAAAGAATAATATATTTATAACATTTTAAATGTAATTGTTTCAATTGCATTACGAGATGATTAGATATTGTTAATGGCAATAAAGCTATTATTATCAATGACTTTTATTTTAGTTAAAGTGTCTGTAAAACCATTGATCAAACACAATCATTACCAACATTTCATATAAGAGAATGAGCACTTTTGACATAAAATAAAAGAGGAAATGCTCTAAATACAAAGAGAAGAAATTATCTTTACAATCTAATAAAGAACAATGACTACTTTCAAATCACTCCAAACTACTTAAATTCCTTTTCAGTGTCGCTTCACACATTTATATTGTAAATTCATTACACTGAGACATACGCTCTGCTAATTGAAATATTAACATTGAAGAAATAGATTTTGAAATTTACAGTAGAATCTATTTTATGAGTACTATGAATGTTTTACTATAAAAGTTAATGTAAATCTAATGGTTTTAAAGAAGTGCAATTTCTAAGTAGTAGTTCTGGTAGGAGTAAAACTTTCAGAGTAAGTAAGTTCTTAAGAGAAACTTGTTTTAGATTATTTTCAGATTCCAATGTATCCCATTTTCCCTTGCAATTAGGAAAATTAATTCACATTTTCTAGCAACCAGTCTGGCTGCATTAATTAGAAGTGGAATAATCTTACATACCTGTGGCCATCTTGCTGTGATATGAGGAGAAATGTTGGAAGATTTTCCAAGAATAACTTACTGATTGTTTTGTCACAGTGTACGAAAATTCACTATAAATATATTTTTGTGTTTTAATTCAATATAACATTTTTTTTTCTAAAATTTGTCACATGGCAAAGCAGCATCCTGAATACTTAGAAGCTGGTATTAACCAATCTTATCTTTGAACTTGAAAAGTATTACATCAAAATCAATAATTTAACTTTCACTAAAGAACATTATGGAATAAGTTGATAAACAGTTGAATGAAAGACAAATATTTTCAATGTGGAAAATAACAAAATATTAATATGTTGAAAAGAAAAGTAACCTCTGAAAATCAACAAGAAAAAGTTACTCCAAAGGAAAAATAGTAAATGAAATGAATAGAGAATTTTTAAAAGAGAAAACTCAAAATTCTGATAAGAATAGGATGAGTTACCACAAATTATTGGTAACCAGAAAAATCAAAATTTAAAACAAAAATGTGAAAGTTGGCTGACGAAAATGAGAATCTACATAATGCCAAATATTGGTGGTACTATGAGGACATAGAATTCTTCCAACACAACTGATGAGCATGTAAACTGGTGCAGCCATTTGGAAAACAATCTATTGTACAGCTCATGACCAAGAAATTCCACTTCTGCTTGAATATCCAAGGAATTCATAAATATGTCCCAATGGGGACATACATAAAGATGATTGTTGCAGCATTGTTTGTAGTAATGCAGAGGCAACTTGAATGTCCATTATATACTTACATACACTTACAATATGATGTTCAAGAATATTCAAAAATAAATAAACATTAAATACATTAAAATAATATCCTATATGTTAGACAAATTTGAATGGGTTGAAGGGATAGCAGGAAATAACTGAATAAATATGCAATATTGAAAAAGGTTTAGCATGCTATAATGAAAATAATATGTAATGAACAACTGAAGATCATGATGAACTCAATGCTGCGCACCTGAGTTCTTCTTCCAAACGTAGTAAATAAATGCAAATATTCATTGAGAGCCTCTATTTGAAAAGCATTAATATACATAGGCTTTGAATACAAATATCAATTACATACAGTCTGTGGTTTGCAAGAGTTCACAATCTAGTGAAGGAAGAAGATATATACAGGATTATATTAGGAGGTGAGTCTTGATAGGTGCACAAGCAAGGAGCTATGGGATATGGAAGTAAAGGAATAGAAAGATTAATTCTGAACTGGGAGTTTTAGAAGATTTATAGGGAAGAAATAATCTGCACTTCCAAAATTGGAACACTTTTGACATGTGGAGAAGGAATGAGAATGCACAACAGGCTTGATACAGTTTAGTGTATGCCATGCTGAAAGGTGAGCATACATTGGGGTCTACCAGCAGAAGGGACTCTAGCAGAACTGAAAAAAATGAGGAGGTGAGTGGCATGGATAAAGTTGATATCCTAACTGGGAGTCTGGTGTATGTTGGCCAGAGCATCACCTATGGTCACCTTTCTGAGATTACCAGTCAGAAAGATTAAACTGGACTTAGAGACATTTATCTAAGGAAGTCAGAAGGAAGGAGATTGTGGAAGGAAAGTCATAATTTGTAATGTAGAACTAAGAACTGGGTATAAAATGACTGGATAATGAAACCAGTGACTGAATACCTGATGGGGATGCAATAGTAGGTGTGTTTTAAGTGTGTATTTTGTTAAGATTCAAGACAATTAGGAGAGAGAGATTGGAGACCCTCTTTTCTAGCTATATGGTTTTTAGGCACATCCTAATACCTCTTTTGCTGAAAACAGACTCTGAAAACCAAAGTATAGAAGATTCATTGAGCTAAAGTAGCATAATGTGGAACAGCCACAAAAGATCACTGCTTAAAAGGCAAGCTGTGGAGAATCATGGCTGCTAGGAACAAATGCAGAGTGTGGGGGAATGGGGAGGGGAGCAAGGGAGATTGAGCTACATGAGTTTCCTGGGGCAACATGTCCTTGGGTTACATTCCATTAATTTTGCAACTTGGACATGCAGTATATTTCTGCAGGAACACTATCTAGTGAAGATAGGCAGAATTGCTGGTGTCAGCATGACTTGTTTCTTCTCTGCAGGGGCAGAGGTCTTAGCACCATGAAGGCTTATTGGTATGTCAGCCTGACTTAGTTGTTCTTTGTCTCTTGTTTATAGTTCCCTGGAGAAAAGGGAAGTTCAAGGAGATCAAGATGATTAGTGAAACTATGTACCATTCTATCTTCACACACCCATAAAAGCCTGTGTATCTGAGACTTCCAAACTGAAGGATGAAGAAAGAAGCAGAGAGAATAGTTTTGTGACAAAAAGGGAGTGCCCATGGTCATAAAGCTTTATATTAGTGGTGATTATCGCAAAGTTCAATCCTGATTGAATATTTCCTAATCAAACCATGACCATAAAAATCACAATTTTACCCTGGAGTTGTGAATTCCATATTAGACAAAATACCAATTGGCAAAGATTTATAAAACGAATTTTCTATAAGTCAACAATTTTTATATCAGGAAATTATACTGAAACTTCAATGTCTTATGTCACTGATAGCATCAGATAGAAATAATTTAGATAAGAAAGAACACTCATTTTAATGTAATTCAACTTAGAAAACTAAGGAAGCCCCAGATGGTTTAATATGTTTAAACTGCTTTTTATTAGTCTCTTTGAAGAAGAATAATTTAATTTGAAAAGACCAGATGTATGGATTAAAATATGAACTTCCATGTATTTATTAAAATTAAATCTATGAAACAGAGGCAACTTTTACATTTTTTTGTTACCAACAAGGTTGGATTTATTGGAAACAAGTTTCAGTAAAGCTTTAAAAACAAAGTTTTCTGAAGAAAATTTTTGCAAAAATAGAACGCAAAAATAAAAAAAAAATTATGGAGGGTTAAAGTGGTCAATACCTAGATATATGCAGTTGTTTTCATTTATAGGTCATATTTCACAATATCCTTAGGGTTTTTCTAAAATAGCTTCATAAAACACTATCTGTTGCCTATCTATATCTATCTACCTATCCACCTACCTACCTAATCTATCTATATCTATCTACCTATCTACCTACATATCTGTCAATTTATCATCTTCACACTAATAACCATCTTCAAATTTAACAAATGCAAAAACAGAGCTGGAATTCCTCATTTGCTTAGAAATGTTATTCTGAACCATAATAAAACATGATGATAAAATTCCATTTAAATGTGACAAGACTTTATTTCATTTTAATTTATTTTAATTTCATTTCTTTTTATCTTTAAAATTTATTTTAAATTTATAAATTCAACATGAGTAAAGCTTCATATTTTTTTATCAATTTTCATATTGGGAAGTATATATTTCCCTAAGAGAAGTAAGTTGCATTTGCAATGTATATAATCGTATTTTCAAAATATTGAGTATACAACCATAAAATATTTTAAATATGAACTATTCACCAGACTCAATCTGAATAGCATTAACTTAATGAAAAATAAATATCATGCTATCTAGAATGCTTGTTATAAGCTTACAGATACCTGTAGCTAAATAAAATTAATAAATAATATAAATAAGGAATCTATATTTTTTAAGTAAATATCTTTATTATAGTCCTAATTGTAATGTTTTACAGTCATTTCTGTTAAAACCTGTTTATTAGATATCCTCTATGCCTTTTGTTAGGCTAAATATTGAATTGTCATTTGACATTTAATATTTCACTCAGAGCAAATATAACTCTGTATTATGACAAACATATTTTCACAATAAATTTATGTATAAAAATAAAATAAATATTATTTCTTTGTAATATGAGTACTCCTGTGGCAAAGCATTGAGGTGAAATTGAAATATATGTGTTCTTCCATATTAGAGTCTTCCTTTCCTTTACATTTTTATGCCTGCTACATTGAAATTTTATTTCTGGATGAAAACTTTTGTCTTACTGCCTGTCATAAGTCACTACTATTTATAGAGTCCTAAATATAAGTTCCGGTTTTTTTAAATACAATTAATACAGATCCACCTTTGATTGTGTTTCTGCCCATTAAAAAAATACACTTACTAGAAAATACAACATATTAACTAGAGTTTAAAGAATTCTTCCCTTTGTTGTAGGCCATGTTTGAAAACATTTGTACTATGTAGGTTCAGCATTAGGTGTAATTTCTTTTCTAGAAATATTTGTGTTTATGCAGTATGCATGTACATGATGTCTGTGTGCTGTGTGTATGTCTATATTAGGTGTCTGTGAGATGTGTGTGTGTGTCCATAAGTATGGGGTTATGTTGAGGTTTTATCAATCTGTGCTACCAGTCTTTCTTATATAATGCTCAATTTTAAAAATTTACATGTTTTTGTTACTAGTTCAGGATGTTTTATAAAAATACTATTACAAGTTAATACACTATATGCAGTTTGTAGACTATTGGGCTATAAAAATTGTATGTTTGATGATTAAAGTTAAATAATTAGATAATAAAATCTAAGAACTGTAAAGAATCTCAATCATTCATCTCTTATTTTAATAGCTTCTAAATCCAATTCTGCGTGCTTGTCCAAATTGTTCTAAAAGACTGCTTCTGAGAGGAAACAATGGTTCCAAACAATTGTAACAATATAGACTTTTTGTTTTCCCTCTCTCATGTGGTAATCCTTCAACTATTTGTAGAAAGTTGCCCACAGAACTTCAGAATATTAGAATCATTGCCTAAACATCACATTCCATAAAATATAGTTGCGATTCCTCTCAATCATTCCTGTCTCTTTTCTCTAAATGTTTCCATTTTCCTATAGTCCTGTTTTATGTGTGTTATGATAGGACTTACAACTCCAGGAGAACTTTGACCAGTTAAAGTTAGAGCAATTTTTAAAAAAATTTCTACTCAGATATACTATATTAGCATTGAATAAAAATGCCCTCATGTGGTCCAAGTAAGCAGGTATATATTTCAAAACAGCAGATAATCTGATAGCAAGTCAAGGCCTCCTGGGGACAAGAACTGTTAATGCATATACTGTTATCTCATATTACTTTTTGGCTTCATGGTCTTTTATCCTTTTGTTTTGTTTTTATGTTTCTATTTTTCTCCCACTTCATCTCATCAGCTCTTTTCAATATTGTCCTCTACTTTCTCCATTCTTGAGACTCATCACTCATCATGTGTCTCCAAATGGCACTTCAGCTCCTGAGTCTACATAACATTACTGTTTGGCATCTTACAGCTAAATTAAGTGGTTTCTTAAATGTTTCGATTCCATACTCCCAGAAGGGTTAACATGATCTTTGGCTGCTAAGTACTTGTCCAATAAAATGGTGTGAAATTTGGTTCAGGCTCACTTTGGCAGAAGGGACATAGTTGAGGCAAATTCAAAACAGGAATGGGATGAGAAGGGAATGGAACATCCAACTAAAAAGTCTTCTTCAGCCTAGACACTGTATCTCACTATTTCAATTGTATTCTTGCTATTTGAGTCAACATTACTTATTCTGAAACACAGATTGTTGTATTGAATTGCAGTGGAATATTTATTACTTTATCAGCTGTAACTTTTCTTCTTCAAAGAGCATTATAATATTAATCTCTAAAATAATGTTTATTTTTTAGATATATAAATTATGTACATTTTCAAAAAAGGTACTCTATTAGAGTTCTCCAGGGGAAAAAAAGCTGACAGGAGATATGTGTAAATATTATGAGATTTTTACGAGAATTGTCTCACAAACTGGGGATGGTGAAGTTCAAATTCTGTAGGGCAAGTTGCAAGCTGGAAACTCTGATGAAGCTTTTCAATGAATTATCCAGGATAAGTTGGCTAGCTGAAGAAGAGATAGAAATTCTCTCTGCTGACTGTGGAAATCATCACTTCATCTTTTAAAGCCTTCAAATGATTGGATGAGACTTCTACCATTGTTGAAGGCAATATCTTCAGTTGATTGTATATGTAATCAGTCACAGATATAATTAACTTACTGAGGATTTAAGTCCACAAAATATTCTCATATTAATGATCATGCCAGTGCTTGCTTGACCAAACAAATGGGCACAATAACTGGCCAAGTTGACACATGAACTTAGCCATCACAGTCCACCTCTTGCCAATTTGGTAGCCATATGCATCTCCTTAAACCATACTTAATCTCTAAATAAAAACATTAACAGCCATATTTTCACTTAACAATACTCATTTATTCTTCTTACAACCAGAAACACCCTAACTCTCCCCAGGATAGAGTGTAAGACCTGGGGTAATATTCACTCTTAAACATTATACCCTGTAGTTTCAATACTATGACATTAAGCTAATGCAATTTATGTTATAAGATAAGAGGTTAAGATGGAGAAGGAAACAAACGTATCTGCTTTATGTATACACACAAACATGCTCCTGACAAAACAAGGAAGAAATATTCCTAAATATTATAGTCCTCATTTCTATAACTGGTCATGTGGTCCTAGCTCATATTTATAACTACCTTCTTCAATTACCAATTCTGTAATCTCTTTACCTTAGCAAGCACCTCAGCTAGCCATAGTTCTTTGTCTGGTGGGGTGACCCAAATCTTCAATCCTGAAGTATGTGGGTCATTGGTAGTCCTGCCTGGATTGGATTGTTTCAGTTTTCCACAGGGCATGGTAGTGATAAGAGACATGCTAGGAGATCTCCTGTATTCCAAGCAAGCTCGTATTTACCTCCACTGTGTACTAGCAGCCCTGTTTCTTCTTGATAATCGGGATCAGTCACCCCAGCTAGTACAGTAATTCCCTTCTCTGCCTGTTGATTCAGAAACACGAGGAGCTCAAAGTAACCAGGTGGCAATCATAACTTCCAGTTCAATAGAACCATTGTTGGGTCTCTCCTGGTGGAAGCACTGCTTCTTCTGGGTATAAGAGTTGCAGACCCACAGTTGAAGATTGCAGGGACAGGAAGCGAAAATGTTTCTAATGAATCACTAGGTATAATAATGGGCCGCACCCATTTCTACCCCTTAATTCTTGGGACCTGTGAATCCTGGATATGGAAGAAATAGCACCATAGAGTGGATGCTGACATAGAGCATACACAGCCTTTTGGAGAACACTGCCCCAGCCCTGAAAGATATTGCCACCTGGTTGACACCATATTTGAATCTTCAAAAGGCCATTCCACTATTCTATCAATCCAGTTGCTTCAGGATAATGGGTATTCCAGTTTGTTAAAGCTGCCAGAATGCAAAATATCAGAAGTGGATTTACTTTTACAATGGGGGTTTATTAGTTCACAAATTTACCATTCTAAGGCCATAAAAATGTCCAATTAAGACATCAAGGCAAGACACCTTCTCTGAGGAAAGGCATCTGGGTTTCCTCTGTCAAGTGGGAAGCCACATGGCAACATCTGCTGGTCTTTCTTTTCCTGGGTTCTGGTTCCAAATGGCTTTCTCCAAAATGTCTCTGGGCTTCTGTATCTCTCAGCTTCTCTGTGTCTCCAAGCATCTGAGTCTGTGTCAGCTCTGGGTTTGTGTTGTCTCTGAGTTCTCTCTAAAATGTCTCTGCTTTTTATCCTCTCATAGAGAACACAAGTAAAGATGATTAGGACCCAACTTGAATGGGCAGGGTCACATCTCCATGGAAACAATATAATTAAAAGTCTCACCCTTAGTTGGGTGGGTCACATATCCATGGAAACCTAATAAAAAGTCTAGGTCTGCCCGTACAAGAGTGGAATAAAAGAACATAGTCTTTGATGGGGTGCATAATAGATTCAAACTGGCACTATGGGGAACATGGCAAGACCAGTGAATTCCATGACCATGTGCCCATTATGTGGATAAGGAATTCTATAAGTACATGGATGGTAGTTAAGGCAGAAACATTATATGCACGGCAGGGCAACCCATGTTTGGAGTATTTGTCTATTCTGGTTAGAACAAAACACTGCATCTTCCATGATAGAAGTTGTCCAATGTCAGTAATCAACCTGTCACTAGGTAGCAGGCTGATCACCTTAGAGAATGGTGTCATACTGGGAACTGAGTATTGGTCTCTGCTACTGGCAGATTGGGCACTTCAGCAGTGGCACTAACCAGTTTGGCCTTGTTGAGTGGGAGTCCACAATGCTGAGCCCATGCTTAACCTCCATCCCTGCCACCATGGCCACTTTGTTCATGAGCACATTGGGCAATGACAGAAGTGGCTGGGGATAGAGGCCAGGTAGTAACTACAGAATCAGTCATCTATTCCATTTGATTATTAAAATCTGCTGAAGTCACCTTCTGGTGAGCATTCACATATGTTCTGGTTTGCTAAAGTTGCCATTATGCAAAATACCAGAAAAAATATTGACTTTTATAAAGGGGATTTATTAGGTTACAAATTTACATTTCTAAGGCTGTGGAAATATCCAAATTAGGGTATCAACAAGAGGATACCTTCACTGAAGAAAAGCCAATGGCATCCAGAATGTCTCTGTCAGCTGGGAAGACACATGGCTGGCATCTGCTTGTTGTTTGCTCCTGAGTTCTGGTTTCAAAATGGCTTTCTCCAAAATGTCTCTGAGCTGCTTCTCTCTTAGCTTCTCTCTCTCAGTTCCTGTACACAAGTACTTGCTCTCCCAGGGTGTTTCTGCCTAAGCATCTGCAAGTCCATTCTTAACTTTTCTAAGACAAACTCTGGGCTTCATTGCTTAGCTTAGCCTCTCCAAACGTCCTTCCGTCTGCATCTCCAGGCATCTGGATCTGTGCCAGTTCTTAGTTTCTCCCCAGGGCAAACTGGATTACACATCTTAGCTTCTCTCCAAAACATCTCTCTCAGCTTCTCTGAGCTGTCTGTTCTAGTTTGCTAATGCTGCTGGAATGAAAATCACTAGAAATGGATTGGCTTTTATAAAAGGGGTTTATTTGGTTACACAGTTACAGTCTTAAGGACATAAAGTTTCCAAGGTACCTTCACTGGAGGATGGCCAATGGTGTCTGGAAAATCTCTGTTATCTAGGAAGACACGTGGCTGGTGTCTGCTTCAAAGTTCTGGTTCAAAATGGCTTTCTCCTAGGACATTCCTCTTTAGGCTGCAGTTCCTCAAAAACATCACTCTCAGTTGCTCTTGGAGTGTCTGTCCTCTCTTAGTTTCTCTAGAACAAGAGTCTGCTTTCAATGGCCATCTTCAAGCTGTCTCTCATCTGCAGCTCCTCTCTAAGCTCCTGGGCATTCTTCAAGGTGTCCCTCTTGGCTGTAGCTCCTCTTCAAAATGTCACTCTCAGCTGCACTGAGTTCCTTCTGTTTGTCAGCTCATTTATATGGCTCCGGTAATTTAATTTAGATCCAACCTCAATGGGTGGGTTAACACCTCCATGGAAATTATCCAATCAGAGTCATCACCCACAGTTGGGTGGGGTGCATCCCCATTGAAACAGAGAATTACAATCTAATCAACACTGATACATCTGCCCACACAAGATTACATCAAAGAAAATGGCATTTTGGGGACATAATACGTTCAAACCAGCACACTGTCTCTCTCTGTGAGCTCTCTTAAAGGATTCCAGTGAAATAATGAGGACACTCCTTGAAAGGTCAGAGTCACACCTCCACGGAAGTAATCTAATCAAAGGTCTGACCTGCAGTTGGGTGGGTCACATCTCCATGGAAACAACCTAATCAAAAGATCCACACATAAGTTGCACCCACATGATTGCATTAAAGAACATAGTCTTCCCTGGTGTGTATAACAATTTTAAACCATGGAACACAAATATCTTTATGTTTTGTTTTTTTTTTTTTTTCCCACTCAGAAAGGCTTATCCACAGATCTCTTCCCTAGGCCCCTTTGTCAGCAATTTCCCAATCATGTTCCTTCTTTCCTAGTCCCTGACCATCCAGTCAAATTATTTCTCCTTCCAAGCAAACTGAACAATCAAATGCACTGCCCAAAGTTCCACCCATGTGGAGGATTTCCCTCCACCACTGTCCTTCAGGGATGCCCCAGAAAGGGGCTACATATCTGCAGCAGTTCATGCAGTTCATTTTCGGTTGGAACCTGCATACCATGAAGAACCATCTGTAAACCAAGGCCATGTTTTCTTTTCTTCAGTCAATTGTTTGTAAGCACCTCCCCAAGAGGCCATAGCTGTGGGCTGGGAAAGAGATGGTAATATGGCAGGAGTTGGGACCATGTGTATTTGTGCCACTTCCTCACATAAATTACTTATGCCTTTAGAACCTGCTTGAGCCCTATCTCATATACACCACTTCCATTTTATGATGGACTGTTTCTGTGCATGTCCAGCCTTATGGCTTAGTGGGTCAGACAATACACAGTTCATTATAGGCCACTCAGGTCTCACAGTAACTGGGTGGCCCATGGTTAACTTAGTTCAGTCTCTACTCAGGCCTGGTGGCTGGCCAAAAGGTATTTCTTAAAAGGAGAGTAGTTATCTGCAGAAGATGGCAAGGCTTTGTTCCAAAATCCTGTTATGCATTGTGACTTGGGGCTTGCCAAAGGCTCCAGGCAACATATCTGTTTGCCACTGACACTTCCAGAACCACTGGATCTGCTGGATCTTATGGCCTATGTGGCACAGCATCTTGCACAGCAGCCTTGACCTGTTGCAGAGCCTCCTCATTTTCAAATTCTCACTCAAAACCAGCAGCATTTTGGGTCACTTGGTAAACAGGATGGGATAGCATATCCAAATGAGTAACATATTGTCTCCAAAATCCAGGGTCTAACTAAGTGTTGTGTTTCTTTTTTGGTTGTAGGAGGGGTCAGATGCAACAGTCTTTAGAGACATTGTTGAATCCAATGATTTTTTAAATTACTATACTCTACCTTTTATTAAGTCAACTTACTAACTATACTCTGTGTCTAAATAACATACTATTTTTCATCACCATTTCAGTGTCAAAGCCACTGCCCTCTATGTATTGAAATAACTAAGCCCAATATTAAGAAAAATTCTGTTTCAGTGAGACTGATAATGTCTTCAGCTAAAGACTTTTAATGACTTCATTTGTAGTAACTCTCCTAGTGAATGTCAACTCTTTTTTAAATTTGGTATAACCAAAAAGAACAATATTTAATGAAAATATTTAAAGAGAATCTTTCTGAAAATAATACCTATGAAGACATCTAAATCTATTTTTTACTTCAGTTAGTGAGCTTATGGAAAGCAGTAATATAAAATATAGTACAGTACACCATTATTAATCATTTCAAAGTGTGGTGCCATAATTTAAAATTTTATAGTTTGCTGTTATACATATAGCATCCCTTATTATTAATTAATACCAATTCACATTAATTACAGATTAAAATAAGCTATGGCTTAGTTTTTCACTCTTTAAAATTACCTTCTATTTTAAAGTACATTAGAATCTCTTAGAGGACTTTAAAAATAGTTATGTTCAGCTCTACTCAAGGTTATTTAAATCAAAATCCCTAGGGAAATTGGATTACATCAACCTTTTTACAAAACATTTTCCCACAATATCATGGCTATTAAAATAAATAGTATAGATTTAAAAAAAAGATTATATCTATAACAAACACTTTCATCATACATGCAATATGATGCCATTTTTTAAACAGAATGTTAACATTTATTAAAGGATTTGATATAAAAAACATAATTTTGTACTTAAGTTTTAAATTTCTAAATGAGCCATGTAGCTTTACATAGCTATGACTACCAGATCAACTGTTTTAGACCTTAATTAAAGGCTGATGATTATTTACTGATTGCTTCTACAACTATCAAAGCCATTAGACATATTTATTAATGAGCAAGAATTTTTCTAGTTTACAAAATTATGTCTACTTAAATACTTCATCAAATTTGAATTTAAAAAATTATTAATGACCAGATTTATGCAATTTTAAGTATTTTGTTTCAGTCTTTTAAAGAATAATCAGGGTCTTAGGTAAATTAATTATATAGAAACAATTTTAGCATTTAGTAAAAAAATGCATACTTTCTTATATCTTAAACTGACATGGATTCCAGTTGATACAATTTTCCAATGTAAAACAAAACAACAAAATTTGTAGAAAAAACCAAAACTTTTTCAGCCTGATTACAAAAGCAGCATAATCTTATCGCTTTGTAGATATACTCACACAATAGCCTGTTGCTTCGTTGTTCATTTTACTTGGGCAGAGGCAATGCAGCATGGTAAAGAGTGAGATATTTATAATAATACTGTGGGTTGAAGTCCTAGTCCTGCCTTTCAACCAGCTTGAAATCTCAGGTATGTGTCTTACTTTATCATTTTTAAAGTAGAGATAATAACTGTATTTACCTCAGCATCAATATGAAGGGGGGGGGAAATATTGCATGTCTGACACATCTTAAATGCTCTAGAAATATTAGATAGTATTAATATGTAAACTAATTTAGGATTTTCTGGTTTTATTCATGGAGATAAACTACTATGTTCTCCCAGTTTTTCTGGATACCCACTATCAATGGGGCCATCCTTGGAAAGAAATCCCAGATTTTGATCATATCTTGTTTTTCAGTCTGAAATATTTCATATTTGATTTACTTCTGTTAAACTGAGGAACAAACTATTTCATTTACAGCCTTTCAAAGTGTCTGTGAGTATCAGGTCAGAGAATAAAGTCATTCAAAAGTTTTGTGGTAAATAAATAGAATGTAGATTTCAACACTTTGTCCTTTTTCATTGTATTTAGATAATTAAGAAATAAGACAGAACAGAGTGTGAATCATGTGGCATTTATTTACACATGGCAGGCTATTACAGTCATGAGGCTGAAAGCCAATTGCTATCAAGTAAGTGAAGTGTGAATTAGGCAAAGCATGCTTGTGTTGGCATGTCTAACTACATTATGAGATGTGACTCATAAAAGCAAATTAACATATGTAGGAGTGCTTTAGGATAACAAGGGGAATTAATATTAGCAAAAGCCATAGCTAAGGTTTTTGTGACAGTGAGCAGTGTTAATTACAGGAAAATTTCAGAATGTTTGCTTAAAACATAGTTGGCTTTTTGTTTTTACAAATATAGGAACTTTAGAATTTGTTATTTGTTTGGACCTTATATGTGAATTATTAACACAGATATTAACTCAGTGATGTGCCATATAGTTAAACCTATTTTTTAAAAAGTGATTCCACAGTACAGCTATGCTAATGGCCTAATGCTGCATGCTTTAATCTTTCTATAACTTCCTTTTGTATTCTGATATCAATGCCTATCTCAAAGTCAATTTTACTCCGTTGTATTCAAACAATTCTCAGATACATAGCAAATAATAGCTTCATATGTATACTATTATAATATAATAATATATGTATAATTTGTATGGTATTCTATCCCTTTATTCTTTTACAGGATTTAGGAATGACTTTAGCAAGTTTATATTCTTATTCAGCTTGAAGTCATAATAAATAAAATATAGACAAAGAAATAAGACATGATTTTCCATATCATTCTTTTAGCACTTAAGACATTGTTTGTATAGATATAAACCATATTCCTCAAACGAACTCACTCCTTCCACAAAAAAGATTTCAAAAACAATAACTACAAACATGTAGAAAAATATTTCTCATCTACCTTCAAAATATATCTGAATCTGGCTACTGCTCTACACTTCTATGATGAGTTCAAGTGTACACTTTGTCCAGCTCCCCTTTATATTAACATATTTAATAATAGAACATTCATCAAAACTAAGATGTTTTCATTGGTACAATACTATTAACCAAATTTCATAAGTAATTTGGATTTTAGCAGTTAATCAAGTAAAATCCTTTTCTCTTATTAGATCCAATTCTGCAGCCTTTGTTTTCCATGCCTGACATTTTGAATGTTATTGATCAATTATTTTGTAGAAAGTCCTTCAATTTGGATTTCTCTAATATTTTCTCAGTACATCATATAACAGGGTACATGATGCCATTATATATTTCTTCTATGTTAACCTTGATCACTTGGCTAAGGTGCTTTCTGCCAGGATTCTCTGCTGTAAACTTACTATTTTCCCTTTATAATTACTAAATATTTGATCTGAGATATGTTGAGACTATTCATGTATCCAGTTTTTGCTTAAACTGTTTCCTACAAATTTTACAGTCTTCTACATTTATAAATTGAAATTCTTTTGTAATGAAGAATTGTTTCTTCCCCCACATTTATTTATTTGTTCATTTATTCATTTATATCCATGTAGATGCTTATAGATTTATTTTATTTATTGGGTTATAATCTAATATTAAAGTTATTTACTTTTTATTTTGTTGCTCAAGTTGCCTCAACATTTGTCACTTCCAGGTTAGCCCCTGCCTTTTTAATGGACTCTCAGGCCCCCATCCTTCTTTTATTTTAAGTGCCTTCTCAATTTCTGGTAACACAAGATCTTCCAGGCTCAAGTTCCTCATGTTGTATTTTCCCTATTCCAGTTCTGGAATCACTCTAGCCCCATGGGCTTCATTCTAGCTCTCTGTACTTTCTTTTTTTCATAACTTATTTATCTGGCAGCTCTCATTATCTACAAGATGCTTAACATGTTTGCACAAATATAGTATACCAATAAAATGGTTTCAGAATTCTTAACCCATACATCTATCAAAAACGAATTTACCTACCAGAGTACAGTGTTGTGTACAGTTCTTTAGCCACATATTATTCAGTAAAATCATTGTTTCCCAAAGATACTTGGCAGCACTTTTCTTTCCCACTCCCTCACTGTGGCTGTGCTCTTCATCTGTACTACAATTATTCATCAGTCACAAATTGCAATACATCTCTCCCATATTTAAAAGTATTTACATAAAGTGAAATTTGCTTTATGTTATGTACAGTTCTATAGATTTTAACAAATGCATAGTTGTGTGCCTAACGCCACAACAGGAAGTTGTCATCATCCCAAAATGACCCCATGTTACCCCTCTGTGGACAAACTAGCAAACCCTCTCTCCAACTACAGGAAACCAATGGTAAACTTCCCTCCTATAGTTTAACCTTTTTAAGGGGATCATAAGACTTGAGGATACTATAAACCAACTAGACCTAACAGGCACATATACAAAATACTGCACCCAACCACAGCAGCATACAAATTCCTCTGTCCAGCACATGATCATTCTTTAGGATAAATCATATGTTAAGTCACAAAACAAGTCTCAACAAGCTTAAAAATATTGAAATCATACAATGTGTCTTCTCTGACCACAATGGAATGGAGTTAGAAAATCAGTAACTGAAGGACAACTGGAAATGCCACACATATGTGGAAATTAATCAATAGGTCAAAAAAGAAATTACAAGTGAAAATAGGAAACGCTTTGAGGTGAATGGAAAAGAAAACACAGCATATCAAAACTTAAGGGATGCATCAAAGGTGGTCCTGAGAAGGAAAATTATAGCTCTAAATACTTACATTAAAAAAGAAGGAAGAAATCAGTGAACTAACCTTAAAGTGGGATCTAGATAAGGGAGAGCAAAATAAACCCAAAGTAAGCAGAATAAAGAAAATAACAAATATTAAAGTGGAAATAAGTTGCTTCCTTGGAAAGCTCAAATAAAACTGAAAACAAATTAGCTAGCCCAACAAGAAAATAAAAGGGAAATGTTGGAATAAATAGAACCAGAAATAAAAGTGGGGACATTACAACCAACCTCACAGAAATAAAAGCCTGAAGATAGAATCAACAAAACTCGGAATAGAAGAAAGAGACCAGCAGACACCACCATGTGCCCTGCCATGTGACAGAGAAACAAGGCTCAAAGGCAGCCAATCTTCAGGAGAAAAGAATCCCTTGTCAATGCCTTCATTTGGACATTTTCATGGTCTTAAACCATAAACTGATAAAGTCCCATAGTTTAAGCACACCCATTTCATGGTATCTTTCATGAGCCTAAGAAACTAAAACTACACAATAATCTCAACCAAATCAGAAAAAGTTTTTTACAAAATCCAACACCCTTCCTTGATTAAAAAAACAAAACAAAACAAAACAAAACAAAAACACTCAGAAATCTAAGAATAGAAGGAAACTTTCCCAACAAAATAAAGGGCATATATGAAAAACCCACAGCTAAAATCATACTCAACAGTTTAAGACTGGAAGCTTTCCCCTTAAGATCAAAAACAAGAAAAAGGATTCCCATGGTCACCAGTGTTACTGAACATTTTGCTGGAAGGTCTAGCCAGAGCAATTAGGCAAGAAAAAACAAATGAAAGGTATCCAGGTTGGAAAGGAAGAAATAAAACTTTCCCTATTTGCTGATGACATGATCTTAAGGATAGATAATCCCAAAATATCCAAAACAAAGCTACTAGAGCTAATAAGCAAATTCAGCAAATTGTTGGGACACAAGGTTAACATGCAAAATTTAGTGGTGTTTCTTTACACTATTAATGAATATACTGAAACGGAAATCTCAAAAAAATATTCCATTTACAATAACAACTAAAGGAATCAAATGTCTAGGAATAAATTTAAGCAATGATGAAAAGGACCTACACACAGAAAACTACAAAACTTTACTGAAAGAAATTAAATTAAAGAATACCTTAATAAATGAAGGATATTCTGTGTTGATGGACTGGAAGAATAAATATTTTTAAGTCAGTACTCCCCAAAAATGATTTATGCATTCAATGCAATCCCAATTAAATTCCCAATAGCCTTCTTTGCTGAAATGGAAAAGCAAATCATCAACTTCACATGGAAGGGCAAGGGTCCCTAAATAGCCAAAAGCAACTTGAAAAACAATAACAAAAGTGGATTATTCACACTTCCCAAATTAAAAAGCTTATTACAAAGCTATAGTAATCAAATAATTATATTACTAGCACATTAACAGACATATTGACCAATAGAAATGAATTAAGAAATAAACCCTCACCTCTGTGGCCAATTTATTTTTGACAAGGATACTAAGTTCATTTAAAGGGAAAGAATAGTCTCTCTAACAAATGGTGATGGGAGAACTGGATATTTGGAAAGCTTATATCTCATAATGGTTTAATATTCAGAATATATAAAGAAATATTACAGTTCTTTCTTCCTCGGTGCTGCCCATGGAGGTGGCAGCCATCTCCTCTCTATCATCATGGCTGCCCTCAGACCCCTTGTGAAGCCCAAGATCATCAAAAAGAGGACCAAGAATTTCATCTGGCACCAGTCAGACTGATATGCCAAAATTAAGCATAACTGGAGGAAACCCAGAGGCATTGATAACAGGGTGCAGAGAATATTCAAGGACCAGATTTTGATGCCCAACATTGGCTATGGGAGCAATAAGAAAATGAAGCACATGCTGCCCAGTGGCTTCCCAAAGTTCCTGGTCCACAATGTCAAGGAGCTGGAAGTGCTGCTGATGTGCAACAAACCTTACTGTGCTGAGAGTGCTCACGATGTTTCTTCTAAGAACCACAAAGCCACTGTGGAAAGAGAACCCAGATGGCCATCAGAGTCACCAACCCCAATGCCTGGTTGTGCAGTGAAGAAAATGAATAGACAGCTCATGTGCAAGTTTTATTTGTGTGAAATAAAACCATAAAAAGTTAAAAAAGAAATATTACAACTCAATGGCAGAAAAACAAATGACCGAATTTAAAAATGGACAAAGGACCCTGAATAAATATTTCTGCAAAGAACATATACAAATGAACAATAAGCACATGGAAAGATGCTCAACATCATTAGCTACTATGGAAATTAAAATCAAAACCACAATGAGACATCATTTAATATCCACAGAATAACTGCTATTAAGAAAGTGGAAAATAACAAGTACCATTGAGGATGTGGAGAAACAGACAATTCATACACTGTTGGTGGGAATAGAGATTGGGCAGTCACTGTGGAAAACAGTTTGGGGGCCCTCAGAAAGTAAAATATAGAATTACCATATGATATGGCAATCCCACTTTTAAGTATACCCAAAAGAAATGAAAGCAGAGACTTGAACAGATATCTGTACACTGATGTTCTTACAAGCATTTTTTCACAAATACCAAAAGGTGGAAGCAGCTCATGCATCCACCTGCAGAAGAATGAATAAGCCATTTGTAGTATAGAATACAATAGAATAGCATTCAGCTATAAAAATAAATTATGTCTAGATACATGCTACAACATGGATGAAAGTTGAAGATATCATGTTAAGTGAAAGAAGCCAGACACAAAAGGACAAATATTGTGTTATTTCATGTACATGAAATAGTTAGAATATGAAAATTCATAGAATCAGAAATTAGAATACAGGTTACCAGGGCAGGAGTAAGGGTGGAGAGTAGGCAGTTGATGCTAAATTGGTACAGAGTTTATGTTTGGGCTGATGGAAAGTTTTGGTAACAAATGCAGGTGATTGTGACACCACATTGTGAATGTATTCAACACCACTGAATTATATACTTGAAAGCAGATAAATGATTAATATTTGGTTGTATATAAGCTACTGGAATAAAAAAATTTTAAAATGGGACTGTAGAACACAAAGAGATAACCCTAATTTAAATGATGGCCTATAGTTATTAATATATTTATAATAATATAATTTCATCAGTTATAACAAAGGGACTATGCTAATGCAAAACATTTATACTAGGGAAAACTGTGTGTGGGGGGTATATGTATATTCTGTACTTTCTGCATAATTTTTTAACTTTAAACTGATGTAATAAAATATATTTTAAAAATGCCATAGGAGGAAAAGTTCACTCCTACTCCTATTATTTTGTGTGTGTGATAGATTAGCAATTTGAGAATCCCATTTACCATAAGCTTTTCCATGACTTAATAATAAATAGGGTAAAACAACAAAAAAGGGAAAAACATAATAATATCTAGACTGTACATGGTAAAATAGGAATTTGTGAATTGGAAAATAGGATAGAGAAATTTACCTATGAGGTCAGTTAAGAGGTATGAAAGCTAGATTTATGAAATACCATTGAATATGTATTTATATAAGTAGAATGACAGAATAAGAAAACTGAAAGAATTGAAAAGTTTCCAGCATTGAAGGAAGACATGAGTTCTTAGGCTAAAATTATACTTCTTCTATTGAATAATGAAAATACCCTCACCAACAGATAACGGAAAGTTTTTTTTTTTTTTTTTTTTTTTAAAGAGACAAATCTTACAAGCAACTGGGGAATAGACAGACAACTATAAAGGTGCAAAAAATGGACTTTGAGGAAAAAATATCAAGTTAGTTTCTGCAGAATTTTGCATTTCTACCAGCTATATATGAGAATTCCACTTGCTCTGCATTCACCCCAGCACTTGTTATTGCCAGTTTTGCATGATTTTTGACATTCTAACTGCCTTGTAGTGGTAGTTCACTGAAGTTTCAATTCCATTTATCTAATAGGTAATGATATTAAACATATTTTCTTACATGTAGTTTCCATCTGTATTTTTTTAAATGAAGAGTGTGTTCAAATCTTTGATTTTTCACTGTTTTGTTTTCATAATATTGAGTTTTGAGAATTCATTGTCTGAATAGAAGTCCTTTATCACAAATGGATTGGGCAAATATAAATATATTGTAACAACCTGCTATTTGCCTTATCATTCTCTTAACATTTTCACACAGTAAAAGTCTTTATATTTTAATTTTTAAAAATTCCAAAGTTTGAATTTTAATGTATCATACTTTTGGTGTTGTGTCTCTATTTTTCTTTTAGGGTCTTAAATATATGTCGTATATGAGACTGGTTCTGATGCTCATTTAGTCTTGTCTGAGTGTGTTTTTTCTTGCACATTCATAACTCACAATTTCTGTTGCTGTTTTTGACAAATGAAATACAGATATCTCATGTAGAACTGAAATAATGAGACAAATAATTTTTATTTCTGTTAATGGGCATGCCTTTTTCTGCAACCCTTTAGTGTAGACACTTGAGTTAATCTTTGGAAGTACTGAAGGATTTGACTTCTGTTTTTTTTTTTCCTTGCAATTTTATTGAGATATAGTCACATACAATACAGTCATCCAAAGTGTACAGTCAGTTGTTCACAGTATCATCATACAGTTGTGCATTCATCACCACAATCAATTTTTGAACATTTTCATTGCTCTAAAAAAAAATTAAAATAAGAATAAAAATAAAAGTAAAAAAGAACACACAAAACATCCTGTCCCCCATCCACCCTATTATTCATTTATTTTTTTTTTCCATTTTTCTACTTATCTGTCCATACACTTACCTGTCCATGTGGAGTGTGAGCCACAAGGTATGCATGCTGCTAGAATATTTTTTTTTTTAAATTGCGATCTGTACAACACAAATAGTAACTCCTAATGTAAACTCTGGACTATACTTTGTAGTGTAATTATAATATTATTTCATCAACTGTAACAAAGGTACCACATTGTGGTGGTTTGATGCTGTATGTGCCCCAGAAAAAACAAGTTCTTAAATCTAATCTGTTCCTATTGGTGCAAGCCATTGTATGTAAGACCTTTTGATGCGGCTACTTCAGTTAAGGTGTGGCCCAACTCAATCAGGGTGGGTCTTAATCCTATTACTGGAGCCCTTTAGAAGAGAATGAAATTCAGGCAGAGAGAGAGAAAGCCATGGAAGCAAGAAGCTAAAAGCAACAAAATCCAGAAGAAAAGGGAAAGACCAGTGTATACTGCCTTGTGCCTTGCCATATGGTAGAGGAGCCAAGGATCACTGGCAACCAGTTTTTGGGAAAAAAGCATCACTTTGATGATGTCTTCATTTGGACATTTTCCCATCCTCAAAATTGTGAGTAAATAAATTCTCATTGTTTAACCTGACCCATTTCATGGTATTTTCTTTCAGCAGCCTAGGCAATTAAAACACACTAATGCAAAGTGTTATTAAGTGAAAACTGCATGTGCGAGGGGTTATATGGAAACTCTGTATACTCTGAATGATTTTCCTGTAAACCTACATGTTCTCTAAAAAAAAGTAAATTAAAAAAATTCAATGTTATGGAAGCAAGCCAAATTGGTTCAATTGTATGGAAATGTTTCATTAATGCAATAATAATCATTCATTTCCCAGTCTTAAGGAATTAAACAGACAGATGTGGCTTAGTCTGCAGTCAATCCTTGATGATAATTTCCATTTTGTTCCCTTGACACAACAAAGATTAGGAAAAAAAAAAGTCTTATTCCTGCCTTTGAAGCTCTTTTCTGCAGCTTTAGTTTCTGGTTGGATGTCCAGAGCATTTCTTAGCACATAATTGGTTGAATTTAATTGTTCTATTATCCATAGGCACACTTAGATATGACACTTTAGGTCTAACTAATGCTATTGGAGCTGGGTGGAGCATGGTAGAAATGTTACTATTGAATCTACACTAAGTAAGGAGCTCCTGGAGTCTCTACAGGCAGAATGCTCACCATAAATTTATAAAACAGCATATCAGAAGAAAATGGACCATGATCCATGAGGAAATTAAATTACAAAGGGAAAGAAGTGGTATCCTGAGTTGTATAATGGGTTATAAAACTAGATTTTAAAAAAGAAAATGAATCATAAAGTCAGAATCTGGAAGAAATGGCCTCTGACAATAATAAGAGCATGAATGAGATTAGGTGGTGATCACTTGCAAAGGGTAGTCATTTGGGGACTGCTCTGATTTTGTGTCAGTTGCATAGGACAAATTCAAGACTAATACTTTACTAATGAATATCATCCAAATAGACATAGAGGCTCTGAAGATAGCCAATTTATTTCCATATCAGATGACTTCAAATTAGAAGTAAGATCAAATGAATTAAGACCAACCTTGAACTTTTGATTATATCTTTGTGAAGTATTATTTTTTCTGAATGTTGAATATCAAGTTGCTATGTTATCCATATTTTTGTCTAATTTTACTGAATAGTTTTAAAAACATCTTAGCAATTTTGGAAATATTACTTGCAAATACTGAATAAGAATATGTTTTCATCTCAGTAATTCATTACTCATTTTTTCTGCATTTGAAGTAATTTATATTTCTACTATTCAGCCAAATGTTGAATAGTGACACCTGTTTAGTTATTTTGAGTCAATTTCTTCCATAATGCCTAAATTTTGGCTCATAACTTCCAAAATGATACAATGAAGTTAAGCAAGTATTTAATCCTAAATATTGAATTTAAATTACTATTTAGGTATAGAGTTTATTATTATTGCACATTCCCTAAAATTTCTAAAGAAATTTGTAGCACAAAAAATCCTGTTTTCTCATCTTTATATTTCAAAATTGAAGTAGGAAAACAAGTGTAGGTGTAATTCAATGGCTCATGATCTCAGAAGCAAATTTATATTGAAATATGAATGAGTGATCTATGCTATTAAACTACTACATAATGAATTGGATTTGATAGCATTTATAAAGCTATGTACACCAATATGGGGATAATTCATTTTTTAATATTGATGGCAAACATTTTTGCAGTAAAATATGTATGAAAAAAGGGGAAAAGCCTATTAAAGATGCATGGAAAAAGAAAAAGTTGATGACATTTGGAAAATGTCATGCCCACTATGTCTTTCTTTGAAAGCTTTTCCTTTTAAATGTGAAAATTAGAATAAGAAAATCAGATTACAAGAAAGATACTTTCTGATGCATTGTATTAAATTGCTCTGATGTCATTAAAAAGGGGTGCCTATGATAGACATATATAGCACTTAAATAATGAATGAGAGAACCAAAAGAATATGAACAATAAAGGATTGAGAAACCATTATAAATTATAAATTACTCCTCTGAGCTTTATTGAAAAATATGCTTCTCTAGGGTTAATGACTACACTGGTACAAATAATATACAAAGAATGATTATAATACTTCTTGGTATTCTGGATGTATTATTTAATAATATGAGTTCTTGCGAGCATTAGAACATATACCCATTAAAAGATGACAAGTTCCTGAGGTTATAGTGAAAATATCTCACTGGGAAAAAACAGTGGTCTTCAGGTTTTTTGCTCTCTTCTCCCCCAAAATAATTTTGATTATCTTTGCACAAATTTTTTGTTTCCATGTAATACAATTATTGCATTTTAGTCTACTCATTTACATATTTGCAGAGCTTATAATTATCAGTTTATTGTAAGAACTAATATTTTAAATTAAAACTTTTGTTTTACTTTTTAAATCTATTCAATGGAATCTAAGCATCAGAAATTTAACTTACCATAATCGATTTTACAATTATATGAACAATGTTATTCTGAAAGCTTTAATTTTATTTCATTGCCTTTTCTCCTTGGTCTCATAGTTGCACTTTCCCCACAAATTTTATTGTCATATTAAAGTTTTTTGCTTGAAATTCTTCCAATGATCATTCTGTCATCCCTGAAAACAAAAACAAAAACAAAAACAAAAAACAAACAAAAAAAACACCTAAGGCTCGAAGAGTTGTATTTTCTTCTTTGATGAATTATTTTAAAATTTAGATTTTTACCAATTCATGAAATGATAGTTATATATTGTACATTTTGATACATTATTATGAAATACAAAGTAAATTCTTATTGTAGTTGTGTTTCTTAATGCCATGGGGGAGCTTCAGATCTTAGTTAAAATATATTAAAATAAAAGAGATGGCTGTAAAGAGAAGTCTATGTTTTTTAGGTATTTTTTAAACTTAAGAATTCCATTCCATGCTCTGAATTCCTTCTGAGGAAAAGGCCAAGAAACACGTAGTATTCTATCATAAAAATTATTTGTAACAATCTGAGTTAGCAACTCAATTACGTCCTTTGATTTTGTCAGTAGCAAAAACAAACAAGAAATGGTAATCACTTGATCTGCTGATGGATTTCCTTACAATCATATGCATTCATCTTCTCAACATTTTCAGTTTTCCACTTTGTTAGGTATCCTGAAGTTTTTGTTTTTATTTTTATTTTTTTAATATTGGTTTCTGTTTGTTTTTAAAAGTTTATTAAGGTACAACTTATATATCATAAAGTCCACCCATTTAACTTATACAGTTCAATGGTTGTTAGTATATTTACAAAGTCATCAACTTTCACCATAATCTCATTTTAGAATATTCTCATTGTCTTGAAAATAAATCATGTACCCAACGTAGCACAATGCAGCATCGTAAAATTCAGGTTGGATGAAAGGTAATGCCTGAATAGATTGTGATTTGTAAAGGCAGAGTAGAAACAGCTTTCTATTCAGACTCTTCTCAGGGAGATATCAATAAGAATAGGGTACACATGAAAGTTAAGGATGTGGATTATGATTCCCTCAAAACTCTCCATGATCTGATTCATTTTGGGCACAGTCTTTGTATACACCTAGGAGTTGCTTATATAGTGTGGAGGACGTTGTATTAATTTCCTAGGGCTGCCATAATAAATTATGACAAACTTCGGGGCTCAAAACAACAGAAATTTATTTTCATGCCATTCTGGAGGCCAGAATTCCAAAATTAAGATGTTGGCAAGTTTGGTTCCCTCTGCTGTCTTTGAGGTACAATCTGTTCCCTGTTATTCTCTAAGCTTCTGGTGGCTGCAGGCAATTCTTGGAGTTCCTTGGCTTGTAGTTGCATTATTCCAGTCTCTCTCTGCATCTTCATAGGCTTTTCCCTGTGTATCAAATTTCCTTTTCCTTTCTCTTATAAGAATACCAGTTACTGGATTTAAGGTCTGTCCTCAATGCAGGATGATCTCATCTCTAGTTCCTTAACTTTAACCACATCTACAAAAACCCTGTTTCTGAATAAGGTCACATTCACATGCACTTAGGGTTAGGACTTAGACCTATATTGGGGGAGAAGCTACTCAAATCACTGCAGATGCCATGATGCACTAAAGTATTATTTTATCTTTTGAAGCATATTCCTCTGCTGTGGGATAGATAGTAAAGTCATTATGTAAAATTCCAGTAGGAAAATTTACAGTTAGAAACCCATAAATTACAATCAACACAGTTTAGTTATGGACAGATAAACTAATGATTTGAAATTTTTGGTGAAGTTATTTAAAATACCTTGAGTCAAAGCTGGTTGCCCATCTGCATCACTTGGATAGTGTGTGGGTGATGAGAGCATTTTCTTGCAAAATGCTGCCACTGACAGGCAGATGTTTAATGTTGATCTCTTCCAGTCATATATTTAAGAACTTTCAGGCTTCTGTGAAGTTATAGCATTACAGGATCAACAACTTAGCATTTTCTGAAGTATTTGATATTATGGCTTGATATCATGTGATCACATAAATGCTCCATGTTGAAGGTAACTCATTGACTATAAGATTATCAGGGCTACTGTGCACTCCAGAATTGGAACTAATCAATGTGATGCATTAGATACAATAGTTGGCTTGTATTTTTGTTCAATATTTTTCCAAAGTGTATATATTGTGATCAAATTTAATACCAAAGCTAAATGTCTATGGGAGGGGGATATAAAGGAGGGATATGAGATTGTTGGTAGTGGCATTGTTTACTGACTCTGTTATTGTATTTTATTATATTTTAATTTTTTATCATTTTTATTATTCTTTAAAAAATTTTTGGAGAATGAATATTCAGGTGCTGATTTTGGTGATGAACACAAGTATATGATGATGATACTGAGAACAATTGATTGTACACTGTGGATGATTGTATGGTAAGTGAATATATCTCTGTGAAATTGCAGGGGAAATGTAAACAGAGGGATACAAGCACTGGAGAAAACATGGAGAGAAATATGGACCTATTTGTTGTTGGTGGGGAAGTAGAATGGTGTAGCCTATCTGGAGGACAGTGTGGTGGTTTCACAAGAAGCTAAGTATGTGGGTGTCATAAGGTTCTGCGACCTTATTATTGGGATATATACTTGGAAGATCTGAGAGCAGTGACACCAATGGACTTTTCCACACTGGTATTTGTGGCAGCAGTATTCATGATTTGCAATTGATAGAAGTGGCCTAAGGGTACATCGACTGATGAACAGAATGGTGAACTGTGGTGTATGCATACAATGGAATATTGAGCAGCTGCAAGAAGGACTGAAGCTGTGAGACATGCAAATAGGTGAATGGATCTTGAGGACAGCATTTTGAGTGAAGTAAGTCAGAAATGAAAAGACTAACATTATAATGCCTCTCTAATATGGACAAACTATATGTAAACTCTGAAAATTTAATCTTACAGCTTATAAGGGGAATGCATATTCTAATGATCCTAGATTGCAAGATCTTAACAGCAGTCAAATCTATTCCTGAGTTGTAATAGTTATTTCCAAATTCCAAGATGCTGAGCTCTTTGTGTATAACCTGATCAGTCTCTGGAACTTTGGGTATCTGTGTGATACCTGCTAGAGCAGGACAGCTATGAATGTCAGTATTACCTCATACAGCAACAGTTTAAAAAAGCTGAAAAAGAGTTCAGACCTCAGTTAAAGATGTTAATGAAGCAGAACTGGTTAGAACTAATACAAATTGAGCCAAAGGGTAAAGGATGATATTGACTGTTGTGGCAGTTTGAATGTATTATGTCCCTCCAAACGCCATTATCTTTGATGCAATCTTGTGTGGGCAGACTATCAGTGTTAATTAAATTGCAATTCTTTGAGTGTTTCCATGGAGATGTGCCCCACCCAACTGTGGGTGATGACTCTGATTGGATAATTTCCATGGAGGTGTTGGGCCACCCATTGGGTGAGTCTGAATTAAATTACTGGTGCACTATAGATCAGACAGGAGGAGTGAGCTTGCTACAGCCAAGAGAGACACTTGGAAGAAAGCACAGGAGCTGCAGATGAGAGACATTTTGAAGATGGCTGTTGGAAGCAGACTCTTGTCTGGAGAAGCTGAGAGAGGACAAATACCCCAAGTGCAACTAAGAGTGACATTTTTGAGGAACTGCAGCCTAGCAAGGAACATACTGGGAGAAAGCCATTTTGAAACCAGAACTTTGGAGCAGATGCCGGCCACATGCCTTCCCAGCTAACAGAGGTTCTCCAGACACCATTGTCCATCCTCCAGTGAAGGTACCCAATTGCTGATGTGTTACCTTGGACACTTTATGACCTTAAGACTGTAACTGTGTAACCAAATAAACCCCCTTTTATAAAGGCCAATCCATCTCTGGTGTTTCACATTCCAGCAGCATTAGCAAACTAGAACAACTGTGATTTAAAACTTCAACTTCTGTGTGACACCAAGGGAAGAGATGTTTATATGGTGAAGGATGTATATGTTCTGCAGCACACTAAATAATTTAACTTGTACAGTCAGTGTATTCAAATACTATAATTATATGGAACTTTGAATAGAAAGGGAGATCTGGTAGGTTTGTACAGATAAGTGTGAAATCCTGAGGCATTCCAAGTAATTCATGCAGAGAATAAAAATATACTTGCAGGGTCCCCCTGAGGAATTGGGGGAAAATATGGAAATGTTGGACTTCCCCACCTGGGTTACTACTGATAGTCTCACAAACATTGCAGACTAACAATTTAGTAGGCTGAGCTGTTAATCTTGGGGCTTGCCCTTATGAAGATTTTTACTTCAAAGGAAAGGTTAAGCCTACTTATAATTTTGCCTAATATTCTCCCCTAGAGAAACACTCTTGCTCAGATGTGGTCTCTCTCTCTCTCTAAGCCCAGTAATTGGCAGGAGACTCATTACCCCCCCCCCCAAGTGATACATGACTCCCAGGGGTGAAAATCTCCCTGGCAATGTGGGACATGACTCCCAGAGATAAACCTAGACCTGGAATCATGGGATTGAGAAAATTTGACAAAAAGGGATGTGCCAGTTTGAATATATTGTGTCCCCCAAATGCCATTATCTTTGATGTAATCTTGTATGGGCAGACATTATCAGTGTTCCATAAGGGGTATATCTTCCCTAAGAGGAAGAAAGTGGTGCCAAGCTCTACCACCCACCATCCATTAAGAAACAGACACCAGAGCCTGGGGGAAACAGCCATGGGCCACACCTCCTTACACCAGTCTGGAGCTACAGGCTGACAGGTGCCACGTCCTTGGCAGAAAAGCACAGTGACTTGAGGCCACACAGGGTGCATCAAGCTTCTAAGACCCCCTCAGGAAACCAGATACTAATGCTTCCTTCCAAGACCTTAGCCCATTCTGGTCTGGGAAAACCTGATTGGGGTAACCAAGGAAATCAGACACCTGGACAGCAGAAAACTACAACCTACATTAAGAAAAATGAAGTTATGGCCCAGTCAAAGGAACAAACTTTCACTTCAACTGAGATAAAGGAATTTAAACAACCAATACTAAATAAATTCAAAAGGTTTAGGGGTGATATGGCAAAAGAGATGAAGTGTATAATGAAAACACTGGGCATACATAAGGTAGAAATCAAAAGTTCACAAAAAAACACAACTGGCAGAATCTATGGAAATGAAAGACACAACATAAGATGAAAGACACATGGAGACATACAACAGTAGATATCAAGAGGTAGAAGTAAATACTCAGGAATTGGAGAACAAGGCACCTGAAAGCCTACACACAAAAGAACAGATAGAGAAAAAATGGAAAAATATGAGCAACATCTCCAGGAATTGAATGACAATGTAAAATGAAGGAATGTATGTGTCATGGGTGTCCCAGAAGAAGAGAAGGGAAAAGGGGCAGAAGCAATAATAGAGGAAATGATCAATGAAAATTTCCCATCTCTTATGAAAGACATAAAATTATGTAACCAAGTAGTGCAGCATACCCCAAAGGGAATAGTTCTGAATAGGTCTACACCAAGACACTTCATAATCAGATTATCAAACATCAAAGATAAAGAGAGAATCCTGAAAGCAGCAAGAGAAAAGTGATCCATCACATACAAAGGAAGTTTGATAAGGCTATGTGCAGATTTCTCAATAGAAACTATGGAGGCAAGAAGGAAGTGGTGTGATATATTTAAGACACTGAAAGAGAAAAAACACCAAACAAGAATCTTATATCCAGCAAACCTGTCCTTCAAATATGAAGGGGAGATTAAAATGTTCTCTGCTAAACAAACAATGACAGAGTTTGTGAACAAGACACCTACCTGCTCTACAGGAAACTGTAAAGGGAGCACTACAGACAGATAGGAAAAAACAGGAGTAAGAAGTTTAGAACATAACTTTGGGAGATAGTAGCACAGCAATGTAAGTACACTGAAAAAAGATGACTGTGAATATGGTTGAAAGAGGAAGGTTAGGAGCATGTGGGACACCAGAAGGAAAGAGGAAATATAAAGACTGGGACTGTATAACTCAGTGAATCCTAGGGTGCTCAATGACTGTAATAAAAAGTAAAATATGTTTTATATGAGGTAGAACAAATGAATGTCAACATTGCAAGGTGTCAAAAATGGGATGGGATTGGGGGAAAAATACAATCAATGCAAACTAGATACTATGGTTAACAGAAACATTGTATTATGCCTCCTTTAATATAACAAATGCAATATACCAAAGCTAAATGCATATAGGGGACACATAGGGGAAGTGCATGGGACTCTTGACATTGGTGATGTTGTCTGACTCTTTATTCTATAGTTTAATCCTATCTTTCATTTTGTTTCTTCCTAGCTGTCATGTTTTGTGTGTGTGTGTGTGTGTGTGGTTTATTTGATTTTTGCTTTTTTTTCTCTTTTCTCTTTTTCTTTTGTCTCTCTACATTCTTTGACTCTTCCTCCTTCTTGGTGGAAGAAATGGAGATGCCCTTATATAGATAGAGGCAATGGTGGTGAATACATATATACGTGGCTATACAGGGAACCATCAATTGTTTACTTAGGATGGAATGTATGGTGTGTGAACAAAACTATCTCAAAAATATATGTTGATGAAACAACCTTGAGGGCACTATACTGAGTGAAATAAGACAGAGACATAAGGAGAAATATTGTAGGGTCTCACTGATATGAACTAATTATAATATGTAAACTCATAGACGTGAAATATAAGTTACCAGGATATAGAACTAGGCTAAAGAATGGGGAGCAGTTTCTTATTGTGAACAGAATGTTCAACTAGGGTGAACTTAAATGCTTGTAAATGGACAGAGGTGATGTTAGCATGCTGTGAGAATAACTAACTGTGCTGAATGGTGTGTGAATGTGGTAGAAAGGGTAAGCTCAGAGTGATGTGTGTCACCAGAAGTAAACTTGGAGGTTAAAAGATGTGAATATATAAAACAGTGAATCTTGTAGTAGACAATGTCCCTAACTGTACAAATATTAGAAATCTCTCTCATGAACTAGTACAAATGTATGACTTTATAACTAGAAGTTAATAATTGAGGGGCATATAGGAAAAAATACACATATTGCAAACTATATAATACAGTTAGCATTTTAACATTCTTTCATCAACACTAACAAATGTACCATATCAATACTATAAATCAATAATGGAGTGGGGGTGATTAGGGGTATGGAAGGATTTGAGTTTCCATTTTTTGTCTTTATTTCTTTTCTGGAGTAATGAAAATGTTCTAAAACTTGAAGAAAAATAACTGGTGATGGATGCACAGTTGTATGATGGTACTATGGGCAATTGATTGTACACTTTAGATCTTTTAATAATTGTATGGTATGTGAACAATCACAATAAAAAAATTAAAAAAAAATATTGGGGTGATGAAAGCTTGGCTATATGATGGTACTGTGAACAGTTGATTATGCACCATGGATGTTTTTATGGTATGTAATTATATCTCAAAACTGAATTTCAAAATATTATTATACATACATGACATTTGCACAGAACCATCTAAGAGAACAGCAGATCCATGATTCCTAACTCATGCTTACTTTTGGATTGCTCAGTCAATGGAATGGTAGGAATAGCTTTTTATTTATTCATCTTAATCTCTATCTTTGACTTTTACTCATGCTGTCTCTTTTCAATATTATGCAATGTATTTTTACAGAAGGGTAGTTCCAAAAAAGAGTATTCTTCTGTATAGCTTCATCATGTGTATACATGCTTTAGCCAATTTAGTGGAATATTTAGTCCATAAATGATATTGGAGTATTCCACTATGTACTTTTAGTTCCATCTCTTACCCAATATTGAATTTTTAAATACAAAATCCTGATAAATTGCATTCATACTCTATTGAAAGTTATCAAATATCAGAGATCAAACTAGTTTAAGAGGCAGCTCTTTGAAATTTTTGGTCACTCTGTTACAAAAACCTTTCCTACATTTGAGTTACTTTGTTCTCTTGGTCAAATGTTCAACTGATAGACAAATATAGGTAATTCTTTGGGAGCTGAACTTTTGTGACAGACAAAGGGAAAAACAAAACACACCAAATGAAAAACCTAAGATTTGCTGCATTATTCTGGGCTTCTAAGATTATTAGAAGCAAGACATATGTTTAATAATAGACATTAAAATAGACATAAATGTTGCACATAATTTTCACTCCATATATTCAGTTAGAAAATAGTTAATGGGTTTCTGTTATGCATCAATTACTATGTTGTGCTTAGTAGTAGGGTCTTAGTCACCTTTTTCTGTGAGATAGCTAAGGCCATAAAACTCCTGATATTTTTGTAAAACAGTGGAGAAAAAGAAAAGAGGATGGTCAAAAGGAGAAAAGGAAAGGAAAAGGAGGAAGCACATCTTTTCTTTCATTTTTTTTTCCTGCATGATAGCTATTCATGTTTTAAATGACTATCTTAGACCCCACCCCAAGTTTTCTTGCGGAAAGCTAAATATAATAGGTGACCACAAATGCAAATGAATGTATATATAAGCAAAGTATAATTTATAGATAATGTATACTATTATGAAGAAATAAAGAGAATAAATAGCTGAATATTCATAATATACTCTAAATTGCTAGTTTTAAAATACTCTAAAGGAACAGATTTTGGATATTACAAAGGTAGTATAAAGTGGTGAAAATCAAACAGATAATTAGATAAAGGAGAAGAAAAAAATATTTGCAGTGATAACTAAAAGAGACAAAACTATGGCAAATAACAAACTATACACACAAAGGTGACAATTAGGAGAAGAATGTAGTCTTTTTTTCCCTAAGACGGGAGTGAGCTGAAACAACATGGATATTATCTAAGTGTTTTTGGATAGCTTCTGGTAATGTCAGTGTGATAGTTTGAAGCTGTACATACTACAGAAAAGATCATGTTCTACTAATCCATTCCTGTGGGTATAGACCTGTTGTGGGTGGGGCCTTTTGATCACATTATTTCAGTTGAAGAGTAACCCCAGGATGGATCTTAAGCCTCTTACCAGAGTCCTTTATAATAGGATATAAGACAGAGAGAAGAAACAGTAAAAAGCCACAGTAGTTAAAGAGAACCAGAAGCTAAAAGAGAGAAAAACACAGAAGCTCAAAAAGAATGCGACAGAGCAGCCAGAAGCTGAAAGCCATGAAATCCAGGAGAAAAGGCCCAGTGGACTTCTCCATGTGCTTTCCCATGTAATAGAGGAATCCCAGATTGCCAGCAGCTTTTCCTCAGGAAGAAGGTATCCTCCTGTTGAAGCCTTGATTTGGACACTTTCATGAACTTAGAACTGTACATTGTAAGCTAATAAATTCCTGTTATTAAAAGTTAGTCCACATCTGGTATATTGCATTTTGTCAGCTTTAGCAAACTAAAGTAGTCAGCATTTCAGCAATCTTTCTACATTTCTTAGCATTATAGTGAGGTATCCCAGAATTACAAATGATATCCACTGGAAAATGTTCATGAAATTTAATTAAGAAATTTATTAATTATAATTTAATGAGTTGGATTTCTAAGCCATACTGGAAATACAGTAAAACAGGAAGCAAATAAAGACAATATTATATAGATAATAATTGAATATATAATTTATCAGAAATCAAGTAATGTTATATGTTAATAGCAATTTGAAGACTATTTTAGTTCCACTATTTCTAACATATCAAAATGTGAAATAGAATTCAATGGCAATACCCTGAAATTATCTTTTCCATAACTATTATGGCATATTTCTAAGGATTGTGGCAAAAGAATAAATTTTAAAAGAAACACAGATTTGTTAAAATAAACATTAGAAACAAGAAAATTCAAGTTTTAAAAAAGTTACATAGAACTGAAAATAATGGGTTTGAAATTCCAGGCCAATCTCTGAATCCAATTGTGGCTCTGTTGCAAGAGATCTTACAGTAGAAAAAAAAAAACGTAATCTTAGTACTTGCACTAATAAAATGAGAGAAAATCTAGTTAAAATGTAATTAAGAGGGCCAAAATGTTGGGATGGTGAGGTGTGGAATTTAGTTACTCCTCTAGGGAAGCTGGTAAATAGCCAGAAACTGTGTGGAACAGCTGTTTAGGGGACTTCTGTGACTGGACAAACATCATCACCAGTCTGAAATGGGTGGAATGGCTGTGATCACAATGAAGAACTATAAGTCTCCCAGACCATGGAAGCAGGCACCCTTTCCTCACTGGCATGTCAGATTTTCTTGGAGCTGGTACCCCAAGGGAAAAAGAAGCAGTCTTTGCTGAGAGCAAAGAGGGTGGCTCAACCAGGCTCCAATTATAGAATTAATTAGCAAATTCAGACTGCAAAATAAAAGCTCCAAGCACAGATAAACCAAGAACAAGACTGGTCTTGGCAGAGAGGAGATGGGGCTAACAAAAAACAAAAGAGACTTTTGGAGCTGGAGGAGCTCAGAATACTGGGAAGCATTTGGGCCCCAAGGAAATGGGGCATAAAGAGCCAGGTGCCACCTCTTGCTCTTGATTGGTGAATTGGGGGCAGTGTTCCAGCTCTGAAAGAGTTTTTTCCTCTCCATTTAAAAAATTTTTTTTCTTACTTTTTAATAGTCCATTAGAGCTGCAGACATTCTCAGTTTTCAGCACTGCCCCAGGCAAGGGCAGAATTAAGGTATGTCTAGGATTAACTAGTCAGGTGAAGGATATAGTTCCCTAAAGGGCATATATTTAAGTACTGTCTACTGGGAGTGAGGGAAGTTAGCTTAGCCAAGCTCCAATTGCAGTTTTAATCCTGGCAGAGAGGATGTGGGGCTAACAAAAAAAAAAAAAAAAAAAAAAAAAAGGACTTAAGGAGTTGAAAGAGCTCAGAACACTGGAGAGGGCTGTGCCCCAATAAAGGGTCACAGAGAGCTGGGTACCAACTCCAGTTGCAGACTGATGAATCTTGGGGGCTGGGAACTGTCTCTGAAAAGGGGAATGCCTCTCTCTCTCTCTCTCTTCATTTTTTAAACTATTTTAAGTAGCTCATTAGAGAAAGCCTCAAACATTTTCAACTGTCAGCACTGACCCAGACAGAGGTGGAGTTAAGATAGGTCTTAGGGACAAAGTAAAGATTCAAGTGAAAAAGATAATTTCCTAAAGTGTTTATCTTTACAAAGAAAAGGGGAGGCAGGGACCAGCTCCATTAGTGGCCCTCCTTCAGAGAATTCAGACCCTTGGGGCTGGTAAAAAGGAAACAGAAACAGCTTAAGCTTGCCTTAACCATGCCCCTGGCAGGGATAGGGCTTGCTGAGAATTAAAGGCACCACAACTCTTTACACCAGTGATGAGCTGCAGTCTGACAAGTGCCACCTGCTGAGCAGGATAGGAAAAGCATGCAGTCTAAGGGTCTCACAGGAAAGTGTGACAACTTGCTGGGTCTCATCCTCTGGGAAACTTAATACTGAACAAACACTCCTCCTGAAACCTGGCCTGTTTGGTCTAGGAAATCTGATTGGGGTCAATCATATCTGGATAGAATCTCCTCCAAAAAATGTCCATACAGGCAGGGCAAGAACAAGAAAAACAAGAGCTGAAAAATCTGATCAATCAAACAGAGGGTATGCTAGAGGTGTAGAATAAGTTAAACTGAATACCAAAGAACAAATAGAGAACAAAACCAGCCAACAAGAAAACTGTAGGTAAAAGACTGAAATGACCTTCAGAATAAACTAATCAAGGAAATCAGATGCCTAGATACCAGCAAAAATTACAAGTCCCACTAGGAAAAATGAAGATATGGCCCAGTCAAAAGAAAAAACTACCATTTCAAATGAGATACAAAAGTTGAAACAACTAAAGTTGTTCAAGCAAACATGCAAAATCACATAAAAAATCACAAGTTGGAGGAAGATATGGAAAATGAGATGGAGGATAGAAAGAAGACACTGGGAGAACATAAGGAAGAAATAAAAAGTTTGAAAAACCAAATGGCAGAATCTCTGGGAAGGAAAGGCATAATAGAAGAGATGAAAACCACAACAGAGACATAAAACAGCAGATTTGAAGAGGCAGAAGAAAGGATTACTGAACTAGAGTACCGGACATCTGAAATCCTACAAACAAAAGAACGGATAGGTAAAGAATGGCAAAATATGCGCAGCATCTCAGGGAATTGAATGACAATAATAAGCACAAGAATATACATGTTATGGGTGTCCCAGAAGGAGAAGAGTAGGGAAAAGGGGTAGAAAGAAAAATGGAGGAAATAATTATTGAAAATTTCCCAACTCTTATATAAGACATAAGTTAACAGATCCAAGAAACACAACACACCCCAAAAAAGAATAGATCCAAACAGACCTACTCCAAGACACTTACAAATCAGATTGTCAAATATCAAAGTCAGAGAATTCTGAAAGCTGGAAAAGAAAAGTGACCCATTACATACAAGGCAAGCTTGGTAAGGCTATGTATGGATTTGTCAGCAGAACCCATGGATGTAAGACAGCAATGGTAAGATATATTTAAGATACTGAAAGAGAAAAACAGCCAACTGAGAATTCTTTATCTGGCAAAACTGTTCTTCAAAAATGAGGGAGAGTTTAAAATATTTTCAGACAAAGAGACACTGAGAGAGTTTGTGAACAAGAGACCTCCTCTACAAGAAATACTAAAGGGAGTGCTACAGGTTGATAGGAAAAGAGAAAAGGAGATTTGTAAAAGAGTGTAGAAAAGATTATTGGGAAGAGTAAAAGGAGAGAAAAAAAATAAGATATGACATACAAAAGATAATTAAGAATGAAAATCTTTTGCATTATTACATAGCATACATAAAATTAAAGTAATTTAACCACTATCTTACCATGTTAATTGTGCAATGCCCACATTTTAGACATTTAAAATATAAAATCATTTAAACTAAAATGAAAGTTATTTAATATGCCCATTTCTGTTGCTTTTACTTTCTATTATTTTTCAGAAAAAAATTACTAAATTTGTGTTTTAGTTTCCTTGGCTTCTTAAGTGAATATCATGCTATGGGTTGGCTTAAACAATGATAATTTATTAGCTCATGGTTTTGAGGCTTAATGAAAGTCCAAATTAGGCATCATTAAAGCAATTCTTCCTTCCCAAAGACTGGTGTTTTAGGGCTGGCTGCTGGTAATCCTTGGTGCAGGGATCCGCTCTCTCACAGCAATGCACATGGTGGCCTCTCCTGGCTTCTCTGTTCTCTCCTGGTTGCATTGGATTTCAGCCTCTGGCTGCTCCCTATGGCTTTCTCTCTCTGGGTCTGAATCTTTTTCCACTTACAAAGGACTCCAGTAATAGGATTAAGACCCATTCTGAATGAGATAGACCACACTGAAGTAACTTCATCAAATGGTGTTACTTAGAATGGTTCACACCCACAGGAGTAGATTAACTTTAAGAACACATAGCTACAAATCACCACAATTGGATTCAAATAATTTGTTTATATTTCTGTGAGTGTGCTTTCAACAAATTCACCTTAGTAATCCTCATCAATTAACAGAAATAGCTAGAAGGCACAAAACTTAAACTGATACTAATTTGACAAGCATCTAAAAATATTTGTAATTTACATTTGTTGTAGCGCTAATAAAACTTGATGAAAATGATTTGAATTTAATAATTTGAAAATTAATGTCATGAGAAAATTTTATCATTTATTGGAAAAATTATTTATCTCCCCACATATATCAATCTCTCTATCTTTACTGACCATGAAGTATTTTAACAAAAGAGACCTTTCACTAAAATACTTGCTTATTTAGAGAATAAAAGAAGACTGGGCCCATTTGTAGATACCTTTCTTACTAAAGATATCTTTATTTATCATTGCCTGAAAATGGGAAACATAAGAAATCTGTTCAGAACACACATGCATGCACACACACACAAATATGGGGATTATTTTTGTCAAAGATGTGACTTAAAATTCTATTTTCTCCTTGTTGATTATTTTATGAATGCATATATATTTATATATAGGCAGATTTATTATTATCACAAAGTAGGCTAGAATCTTATAATTGGCAAAGGTGCAGAGGTAAATTCTTATTATTTGATGGTAATTTCTATTTTCAAGGAATAGTGTTCCTTTGTACTTTTCTGTTTGGAAATCCATGAGATTAAATACTTAAAGTCTAGTGTGTGACTTGACACATTCTATTCCACTAGATCATCTGTCTAATAAGACAGCAAACTGCAAAGTATTGAGAAATTGATTTTACCCGGTTTTAACTTAATGAAAAACAACCTGGTCAATCACACTGGAAGGTGAGAGATAGAGTTGTTTATTAAGACCTAGACATGTTTGAAGTCAAGCAACTTTCTGCCTTCAGAGATAAGATGTAACTGAAGAGAGTAGTCTTTAACAAAAAAGGAAGTATATTGACAGGAAACACACTGTTATGCCAATTGTGCTTTGAAATTTCCAATAAATCGACATCAGAAGCCTCATATTATGTTTATTTTGTAGCTAAGCAAAACAAAAGAAAATAGATTTATTGATTATTTTCTTTTGAAAAGCAAAGAGAGATTATCAAGTAGCCTAAAATATTTCCTTTTTAATTATTTTCTCCCTCTCTCTCTCTTTCTTCCCCCACCCCTCTCAACAGTACAGAAACCTTGACTTATAAAAACCTTATTTTATGCCTTAAGACAAAATATGTCTTAGTGATAAACAGATTCTAGATTTCTTAGTTTCATTAGTGGAAGAAAGGAGGCCACTTTCTCACTAATGAAACCAAGTCTCAATTGCTCCTGAGGAAACATATTTCCTTCTTTTTCTTATCTGCTGAACATTTTTAAATGACTTTACTTACTCCACATACACTCAAATGGAATTTTTGTTACTAGTAATGCCTGGATAGTGTTAGTAATAAATAGTTACGCAACTAGAGAAAACCATGCTTCTTAAAGTTCATAGCATGCATATTTTAGGACAAACTCTTTGACATTTGGTAAAACTCAATATCCTTGCCTTTGTGTTTCTGCAGACACTTCATGAGAGACTATCAGATTAAAGAGCAAAGAACTTTCTATTTGCTACAATTTTTCAATCTGAAAATAGATTATTAAGAACAGACATTGAATTTAACCTCTTTCAACTCTTTCTACCCAGAGTAATTATATTCTCTTTTCCTAGTTCAAGTTGTTAAAATTTTGGATGTCTCACATCATCCTGTTAAAAGACGTTTGAGGGGAGTTAACTCTCTTTTAATATCACACTGTCTATTGTTTTTGAAAGCCAGGAATTCTTTGATACTTATAGATATGTAAATATCATAAAAAGAAAATGTAAGTGTTTCAATGATATACATACTGAGTTTTTAAAATATTACTGTTTTGTGGAGGGTTAATGACAGTTAAGAAGAATAACTCATGTTTGGTAAAGTATGCTGGTTTGAATCTACTATATCCCCCACAAAAGCCATTTTCTTTAAGGCAATCTTGTGAGGGCAGACAGTCTTTTGATGAGGGTGGAACATCTGATTGGGTTGTTTCCATAGAGATGTGACCCACCCAACTATAGGTGAGACCTTTGGAATAGATCATTTCCATGGTGGTGTGACCATCCATCCAGTGATTAGTTCACTGGAATACTTTGAGAGCTCATGGAGAAGAGAAGCTCAGAGAAGCTGAGATAGACATTTTGGAGAGAACGTAATATATGTAACCCAGAGTTTGTCCCTGGGAGAAGCTAAGAGCTGACACAGACCCAGGTGCTTGGAGATGCAGACGGAAGGACATTTGGAGATGCTAAGCTAAAAGATGAAGCCCAGAGTTTGCCCGGGAGAAGATAAGAGAGGACTCCCAGGTGTTTAGGGAGATACACCCAGGAGAACCAAGCAGAGAGCTGAGAGAAGCTCAGAGAGACAGAACCCCAGAGACATTTTAGAGAAAGCCATTTTGAAATGCAATTTGAGAGCAAAGAACAAGCAGATGCCAGCCACATGACTTCCCAACTGTCAGAGGTGTTCCAGACACCATTGGCCTTCCATCAGTAAAGGTATCCTTTTGTTGATGCCTTAGTTTGGACACTTTTATGGCCTTAGAACTGTAAATTTGTAACCAAATAAATCCCCTTTATAAAAGCCAATCCATTTCTGGTATTTTTAATAACAGCAGCCTTAGCAAACCAGAACAGCAAGGATTATGCTTAGTTTCCCTATATATCATATCAGAGTTAGCAGTTGTAATAGTTTTCATTTATAAACCAATTATTTTTTAATCTTGGTTCAGATAAATGTGGAGCATATTAGGACTATAATATAGACGGTTTGTGTTTCAGCAGAAATAGTTCATTTATTTACCATATTCATATTGAATACATTATCTGTATTAAAATGTTGGATGGGAATTGACAAAATGGAAAACATTAAAATAATGTTAATACAATTGGTATCAGAGACTCTTCAAGGGTTCTGTATCCATAGGTTGTTAATTTTCTTGTTCATTCTAATGATTCTGTTGCTGTTGCTTAAAGGCACAAAATATAAGGTATGTTAGTTTGATGCTTTCTTCAATACATTCCTTAACATCAAAATCAATTAAGAAAAGGAAATAATGTTTATATGTCTGCTTGAATTTAGAATATGATGTATTCTAGCAATTATTTCAAAGGCAATTGTTCCTTTAATCTTTTCCCTTGAAAATGCGTAGTCACAAATATACTGAGACCAGAATATGACCAAAAATAATGTTTTTCAAATTGGAGAAGTGTTTCAGTGATTTATGAAATAATTGATTAGAATTTTACCTTATAAATTGCATTTTAACTGTTATTAAAGCTTTAATTAAAAAAGAGAAAAATTACACAAACACAAATATGCCATGAAACAAAGGCTAGCACTTTGCTAAATGCTGCCATGCAAGATTATTTTTATGTAGAATTCAGAATAAACTGTCTTTTATATACTTTCTGCCTTATGTGAATGTCATTGATTTGACAGATTGTAGCTCTGCACAGATATATATTTGCTTATATAATTACTTTAATTTGGGTCTAACCACTTGCAAAAATAATGCAAGTGACCATGCTACTATATAGGTGGCATGTTGGATTCCATACTAGTAAGGTAAATATGCATGCTCTTGAGAAATAAATAGTACAGAATAAGTAAATGACACACATTATAACAGCTTTGGGGTTGATTGAAAGAGACAGCTTCTTATATGCTTTATTAATACAAATAGAAGCAATAGCTAATTTTGTGATTGAATTCTAAGAAACTCATTCTTCACTGCAATATTAAGTATTGGAGTGAATACAATTAAAGAGAATGTGCAATTAAGAACTTTTCATTAATATGCTATAATAATAAAATGCAGAAATGAATTGATTGCTGACTGTAATATAAAATAGACATTTCTAATTGTCAATATATATAACTATGCTCATCTTAACCTCATATTTCTTGCTGATTTTTAATAAATAAATAATTAAAATGTATTTATAAATTAAAATAATATTAATAAAAAGATAAATCAACACTTATGTTTATGATTTAATCATTAATATTAACAGAAAAGACAAACTAATAGATAAAATTTACACTGACTTTGAAAATTGGGATTCTGCTACCTACAAATTCTGGAAATCACTTTTAAAGCCATATTTAAACTTGTCTTTGCAAAATCTTTATATTTGTATGTTTGTGTGTAAGATAGATAATTAGAGGAATAAAATCAAAATTTATTGATTTTTCTTACAGTATATTTAGTTTGTTTGAAGTAGAATGGAGAAAAAATGCAATTGACTAGTGTTTTCAAGTTGGTAAACAAATTTAATGACTATGATATCAGAAACATTTTAGAATTAGTCTTAATAGGCATTTTATACATCTTTATTCCTTTAAATAAGACCATGAATCAATCAAAATTCACCACATTTAAAAATATTTTTGATGCACCCACTATTCTGGATAAGGTTAGTTTATTTTTAAAAGGAAAAAAAAATGTCCAGAAAGCAAAGTATTAAAAAGAATGTATTTCCAGATTTTATCTTGGTGCCTGGTATCACTGCTATAAAGGATTACTAGCTTGAATATTAACAATAAAATAGTGGATGATTACACTACTTTATTCTCACAGTTTTCAGGGTGCATACTAATATAGAGTGGAATCTAGTTCATTAAAAATAAAACAAATTTAAATTTTCTTTTCTTCTAATAATCACAAGGATGTTGTATAACCATAATTTATTCTTGACTAATAATCCTCCTAACACAATTAACTGCACCATTTTCTTAAAAAATTTTATTGAGATTGTTCACATACCATACAATTATCCAAAGATCCAAAGTGTACAATCAATTGCCCCTGGTATCCTCATACAGCTGTGCATCCATCACCACACTTAATTTTTGTTCAATTTTTAGAAACTTTTCATTACTCCAGACAAGAAATAAAGTAAAAGATGGAAGGAAAAGAAAAGAAAGAAAGAAAAGGAAACTTGAATTTTCCCATATCCCTAACCAACCTCCCTCCATTGTTGACTCATAGTATTGGTATAGTACATTTGTTACTGTTTATGAAAGAAAGTTGAAATACTACTAAATGTAGTATATAGTTTGCAATAGGTATATATTTTTTCCCCTATATGCCCTTCTATTATTAGCTTCTAGTTGTATTGTCATACATTTGTTCTGGTTCATGGAAGAGATTTCTAGTTTTTGTACAGTTAATCGTGGACATTGCCCACCATAGGATTCAGTTTCATACATTCCCATCTTTTGCCCTTTCCTTCTGGTGATATATATGACTCTGAACTACACCTTTCCACCACTTTCATGCGCCATTCAGCACTGTTATTCTCACATCTTGCTACCAACACCTCTGTTCATTTCCAAACATTTAAGTTCATCCTAGTTGAATCTGCTCATACTAAACAACTGCTCCCCATTCCTTAGCCTTGTCCTATATCTTGGTACCTTATATTTCAAGTCTATGAGTTTACATATTACAATTAGTTCCTATCAGTGAGACCCTGCAATATTTGTCCTTATGTGTCTGGCTTATTTCACTCAGTATATTGCCCTCAAGGTTTCATCATCAACCCATTTTTTTTAAGATGGTTTTGTTCACACACCATACATTCCATCCTAAGTAAACAATCAATGGTTCCCTGTATAGTCACATATTTATGTGTTCACCACCTTCACCACTATCTATATAAGGGCATCTACATTTCTTCCACAAGCCAGGAGGGAGAGTCAAAGAAGGTAGAGAGGCAAAAGAAAAAGAAAAAAGAAAGAGGAAAAAAAATGACAGCTAGGAAGTAGTCAAAGGAAAGATAACCTTAAATCAAAGTAGAATAAAGAGTCAGAGAACACCACCAATGCCAAGTGTCTCAAACCCCTCCCCTGTTCCCCGCTCTTATCTGCATTACCTTGGTATATCACCTTTGTTACAATAGAGGAAGCATAATACAATGATTCTGTTAGTTACAGTCTCTAGTTTACATTGATTGCATTCCTCCCCCAATGCCTCCCCATTTTTAACACTTGCAAGGTTGACATTTGCTTGTTCTCCCTCGTGAAAGAACATGGTCATATATTTTATCACAATTGTGCTGAACAATCTAGATTTCACCAAGTTACACAGTCCCATTCTTTATCTTTCCTCTTTTCTTGTGGTGTCTCACATGCTGCCCACCTTCCTCTCTCAACCATATTCATAGTTATCTTTGCTCAGTGTACTTACATTGCTGTGCTATCATCTCCCAAAATTGTGTTCCAAACCTCTCACTCCTGTCTTTTCCTATCACTCTGTAGTGCTCCTTTTAGTATTTCCTGTAGGGCAGGTGTCTTGTTCACAATGTCTCACACCCCAGAGATGTTGCTCATATTTTTTTATTCTTTTTTCCATCTGTTCGTTTGCATGTAGGCTTTCAGGTGTTTTGTTCTCCAGTTCCTGAGTGTTTTCCTCTGCCTCTTGAGATCTGCTGTTGTATGTCTCCATTGTGTCTTTCATCTCTTGTGTTGTGCCTTTCATTTCCATAGATTCTGCCAGTTGTTTTTTTGAACTTTTGATTTCTGGCTTTGTATGCCCAGTGTTTTCTTTATAGCCTGTATCTCTTTTGCCCTATTTTCTCTAAACTTTTTGAAGTGATTTAGCATTAGTTGATTAAATTCCTGTATCTCAGTTGAAGTGTAAGTTTGTTCCTTTGACTGGACCATAACTTCATTTTTCTTAGTGTAGATTGTAGTTTTCTGTTGTCTAGGCATCTGACCTCCTAGGCCATCCCAATCAGGTTTTCCCAGATGAGAACAGGCTCAGGTCACAGAAGGAGGAAATATTCAGTATCCAGTTTCCCTGATGGTTTTCTTAGAGGACTGATACACCCTGTGCTTTTCTGCCCAGCAGGTGGCACCTGTCAGCCTGTCATGGGCTGGTGTAAGGGTGTGTGGCCTGTGGCTCTCCTCCCCCAGGCTCTGGGGTCTGGTTCTAAATGTAAGACAGAGAGTAGAAGAGTGGGACCCCTCCCTTTCCTCTTGGGATGCTATGCCCCCTCCAGAGAGGTCATTTGCATATCAATAATTCTTTGTTTCTCAGACTCTGCTAGTCAGAGTGCTGCAATTTTAAAATGGCTGAGGCTTTCTTTACTGCTAACCACTGCAGGCTAAAAATGGCTGAGGCTTTCTCCACTAAGCCACCCAGGTTGAGAGAGAAGGAAAGGGACAGAAAGCTCCCAGATTCACCCTTTGGCCAGAGATTGCACCTGATCCTCTGGGCTCCCTGTCCTGAGACAGATATGTCTCCTGACTGTCCCAAGGTCAGTCATCACCAAAAGCCTCTGTCTACTTATTGGGGATTCACTGTCTGTATTGAGCAGTTAACATTAAAACTCCAGTTGGAACTGGGCTGAGGTACACTTGCTTGTTCAGAGAGTGCTGCTCTCTAGCTCTGTGAGGCTTCTGTGAGGGAGGGGCTCTCAGTTCTCGGCTCTCGGTGTGGGTCTGCAGTATTTACTTACAAATTTTAGGCTGGAATCTTGGGCATTCCTCCCAATTCAGGTTGGTGTGTGATGAGTGGACAGTCATGTTTGTCTCCCTGCAGTTATTTCAGGTTATTTACTAGTTTTTGGTTGTTTATGAACTGTTCCAGGAGGACTAACAGTCTTCTACTCCTCCCCATGCCATCATCTTAGCTCCTCTCTACTATGCCATTTTTTGACAGGAGTAACCGACTCCACTTGTGTAGAGCAAACATCTTTAGTATTGTTCTTATTACAATGCTAATATAGGATTATTTTAGAACTTTTTGATAAGACACCTATAATTCCATCACCCATCTTTTTTCTTTGCATGCATATGTGTGAATGTAATAATAAATTCAGTTAGTTCATTCTTAACTTCCCCACTTTCATTTGGTTAGTAGCATATAGTTAATAACTATATTTTTTGTGTTATTGAAATGCTTCTAAAATTACATGGCTTGACTGAATTATATTTTATCATATGTTATAGTTTATTTAAAAAATATCTCCTTTGGGACATTTAGGTTGTTCTTCATGATTTTTATAAGCAATATTATGAACAAAGGGAAATATATAAGCACAGTCATTATTATTTCTTATGGATATAATTTTAGAAGCAGGTGGTGAGTGGAAGGCATGATATTTAAATGTTTCTAATGTATATAGATAGATAGATAGATAGATAGATAATTATTTTTTGTGGTTGTGTATGAGATCATTCTTTTCTCTAAACCCTAGCAGGCCCTGTTAGAGACACACTTTTTTTTCTATTCCTGTATCACTTACATGAAATATCTAGAATAAGCAAATTTATATAGATAGAAGTTGGATTAGAGGTTACCAAGATATAGGGGAAGGGGAAATAGGAAGATGTTGCTTACTAGATACAGAGTTTCTGTTTGGGATGATAAAAACCTTTTGGTAATAGTTGATGATGATAGGGCAACACTGCAAAAATAATTAATGCCACTGAATTGTACACTTAAAAATAGTTAAAATGGCAAATTTTGTATTATGTATGTATCACAACAATAAAAATTTTAAAGCCTCTCCCCTTCCAATAATGAGCAGAAGGTGGGAACAGATACTTCCCAAGGATATACCAGTGACAAATAAGCACATGAAAAGATACTCAACATCATTAGTCATCAGCGAAATGCAAATTAAAACTACAATGATATATTACTATATACTTGTTAGAAGTGGTAAAATTATAAAGATTGACCTTAACAAGTATTAGCAAGGATGTGGAGGAAATGGAGCACCTACATACACTGCTGGTCAGAATATAAAATGGTACAGCCACTTTTGAAAACTGTTTTTCCATTTCTGAAAAAGTCATATATGTACCTATCATATGACTCATGCATTCTACTCCCGGGTATTTACCAAACAAAATGAAAGCATATACCCATGCAAAGACTTATACACAGATGTTCATAGTGGCTTTATTTGTAATAGCCAAAACCTGGAAACAAGCTACAGGTAAATGGGTAAACAAATTTCATACAATAGAATAGTACTCAGCAATAAAAAGAAATGAATTGATGATATATGCTACAATGTGTATGAACCTCAAAGCAATTATGCTGAAAGAAGCCAAACCACAAAAAGAGTACATATTGTATGATTCTATTTATATAAAAATTTAGAAATGCAAACAAATCCATAGTGTCACAAAACAGATTCAGAAGTTGCCTATGAATAGGGGGCAGGCAGTAAGGGGCAGGAGGTAAAGATTGCAAAAGAGCCTAAGGAAACTTTTGGGAGTGATGAATATGTTCATTATCTTGATTGAGACTGTGGTTTCTCATTTTTCATATATGTCAAAACTTATTACATTATACACTTTGACAACATGCAGTATATTTTCTGTCAAGCATTCATTGATAACATTCTTTTTAAAACCTGCATATAAAAAATAAAAACAGAATTGCTTCCCTCTCAGAGTTGTTTTGAGAAAATGAAAGGAGGGCAATAAGCCTAAGTAATGTCTTTACTCTTTCCCAATTCAAACTGTCTTCTTAAGATTTTGGTGTTCCAAGATGTTTTTAAGTTTCAGAGATGTGTTGTTAGTATCTATGTAGTCAAGTGTTGCTGTTGCCAATTAATAACTTTATGCAATTTTGTGTTTTAGAGTTTATGAATCAAGTAAGTGAATATGGAAATTGGATTAAGGCTGATGTCCCAAAAGGCACTGTAAGTTTTAGAAGTCAGAGCTGTTTCAGTCCCTGAAACTGCAGGACTAAGGATGGTCTGAGTTGTTAATGAATTTCAGATCTATGACCACAAAATGAAAATTCTACTGTTTATATAAATGTTGGAAACAACAAACTGGAAATGAACACTGGTCATTTGCTTTGATTGGGGAAGACTTTTTCAAAATTTATGCTAGCTATTGTATTAGTTTTCTATTGCTGTACAACAAACTACCACAAATTTAGTGGCTTAACACCCATTTATCTGCTCACAGTTCTGTAGGTCAGAAGTCCAGCATAACTCGGTTCTCTTTTCACAGTTATAATAAGACTGGCATCAAGGTGTTGGACAGGTTGAGTTCTTGTCTGGAGGTTCTGGGGGAGAGTGCACTTCCACGCTCATTCAGTTTGTTGGCAGAATCCAGTTCCCTGTGACTATGGAATTAAGGTCTCTGTTTCCTTTCTGGCTGCCAATGAGTATTGGCGCTAAGCTTCTAGAGGACACCCATTCACATCCCTTCTCTTGTGACTCACTCCATCTTCAAGCCAGCAATAGTACAGTGAATCCTTCTCATGTTTGAGTATATGACTTCTTTTGTGACCAGATGGAGAGAACTCATCTTTTAAAGGGCTCATTTGATTAGCTCAGACCAAACCAGGATAGTTTTCCTTTTGCTGTGTAATGTAGCATAATAACAGGAGTGATACTGTCTCATAATCACAGTATGCACCAACATTGAAGACAGACTATACAAGTCTGTAGGTCATAGGGTGCAGTTGTCTTAGAATTCAATCCAATATGGTTCTCATGTGACATGTTTTCTTAGTACTTCATTTGACATCAATGTAAATTTAAGCTGCAAGTAACAAAACTTATAAACGTGGCACAATTGCTGGTGATTCTTAATTTTTTTTTTTTTTTTTTGCATAGTTTAGGATATACCTTGTTAGGGAGGAAGAAACATTCACATATTTCATAGCTTGATATATGAAGATAGACTTTCATTTTTGTAATAGTATACCATACAAAGTTAATTTCTGAATTTCCTTTCTTTCCACCCCTACTTGTTTACTCCCAGAACATTTAAATTATACAACACAGTATAGACCTATCTATTGGAATCACATTGTTTATGATTAGGAAAAATCAGTTCTTAAACACTGATTTCTAACAAACCTTTCCAATATTATGCTTTATAATGGTTTCCTTTTTATTAGTATTCCATTTCTTGGTGCGCCATCAGTTTTAAACTTCAGATTTATGAAACAAAAAGTCAGCTTTGTGGGATACCTCAGTCATCTTTTTTTTCATTTTTAATTAACTTTATCAAAAAATTAAAAAAAGACAATAAAAAACATTTCAAATGAAACCAAAACAAAGGAATAAGAAAAAAAAATAACCTAAAATAACATTAGTTTCATAATGTTCCTACTCCACCCAAAGAAAATACACAGAATATAGCTCAGCAAATGAATAAGAGAACAGATAATATAAGGTAACTACATTTCTGTGAACTTGCTCCCACCATACCCAACAGAAATTAACAAACCTTAGTCACTCCTGAGCATTCCCAGAACATTAAATTTACCCATGATAACTTATCTGTTCTTGTTAGGTTATCATTCCCCCTTCGCTATTTGCTATCTATTGCTAGGTCTCCTACATTCTACATTATAAATCATTTATTTTACATTTTTCAGTGTTCACATTAGTGGTAACATACATTTCTCTTTTTCTGCCTGGCTTATTTTGCTCAGCATTATGTCTTCAAGGTTCACCCATGTAGTCATGTTTCATGACATCATTCTTTCTTACTGCCACATAGTATTCCACTGGGTATATATACCACATTTTGTTAATCCACTCATCTTTCGAAGTACATTTGGGTTGTTTCCATCTCTTGGCAATTGTGAATATCGCTGCTATGAACATTGGCATGCAGATATCTGTTCATGTCACAGCTTTCATATCTTCCAGGTATATGCCAAGAAGTGCGATTGCTGGATCAAAGGGTAACTCTATACCTAGTATTCTAAGGAACTGCCAGATTGTCCAGAGTGGCTGAACCATTATACAGTCCCACCAACAATGAATAAAAGTTACAATGTCTCTAGATACGCTCCAGCAATTGTAGTTAGTTACCTGTTTGCTTAATGACAGTCATTCCAATAGGTGTAAGATGGTATCTCATTGTGGTCTTAATTTGCATCTCCCTAATAGCTAGTGAGATTGAACATATTCCCCTGTGTTTTTTGGCCATTTGTATTTCCTCTTCAGAGAACTGTCTTTTCATATCTTTTGCCCATTTTATAATTGGGCTGTCTGTGCTATTGTTGTTGAGTTGTAGGTTTTCCTTATACGTGCAAGATATCAGTCTTTTATCAGAAACGTGGTTACCAAACATTTTTTCCCATTGAGTTGGCTGCCTCTTCACCTTTTTGACAAATTCCTTTGAGGTACAGAAACTCCTAAGTTTGAGGAGTTCTCATTTATCTATTTTTTTCTTTTGTTGCTTGTGCTTTGGGTGTAAGGTCTAGGAAGTGACAGCCTAATACAAGATCCTGTAGATGTTTCCCTACATTATCTTCTAGGAGTTTTATGGCACTGTCTCTTATGCTGAGGTCTTTAACCCAATTTAAGTTAATTTTTGTGTAGGGTGTGAGGTAGTGCTCCTCTTTCATTCTTTTGGATATGGATATCCAACTCTCCCAGCCCACCATTTGTTGAAAAGACTGTCATGTCCCAGTTCAGTGGCTTTGGGGGCCTTGTCAAAGATCAGTCAACCATAGATCTGGGGGCCTATCTCTGAATTCTCAATTCAATTCCATTGATATGTGTGTGTGTGTGTGTGTGTGTGTGTGTGTGTATTTATATCTGTCTTTGTGCCAGTATCATGCTGTTTTGACTACTGTGGTTTTATAATAGGCTTCAAAGTCATGGAGTATAAGTCCTCCCACTTTGTTTTTCTTTTTTAGAATGTTTTTAGCAATTCAAGGCATTTTTCCTTTCCAAATAAATTTGATAACTAGCTTTTCCAAGTCTGAAAAGTAGGTTGTTGGAATTTTGATAGGAATTGCATTGAATCTGTAGATGAGTTTGGGTAGAATTGTCATCTTAATGAAATTTAGCCTTCCTATCCATGAACAAGGAATATTTTTCCATCTTTTTAGGTCCCTTTCTATTTCTTTTAGTAAAGTTACATAGTTTTCTTTGTATAGGACTTTTCATCTTTGGTTAAGTTTATTCCTAGGTACTTGATTTTTAAGTTGCTATTGAAAATGAAATCTTTTTCTTGAATGTCTCTTCAGTTAGGTAATTTCTAGTGTATAGGAACACTACTGATTTATGTACATTAATCTTGTATCCCACTGCTTTTCTAAATTTGTTTATTAGCTCTAGTAACTGTGTCATCAATTTATCAGGGCTTCCCAGATACAAAATCATATCATCTGCAAATAATGACAGTTTTACTTCTTCCTATCCAATTTGAATGCCTTTTCTTTCTTTGTCTTGCCAGATTGCCTTGGCTAGCATGTCTAGCACAATGTTGAATAACAGTGGTGACAGCAGACATCCTTGTCTCATTCCTCATCTTAGAGGGAAGGCCTTCCATCCCTTGCCACTGAGTACTATGCTTGCTGTGGGTTTTTCATATATGCTCTTTATCATATTGAGGAAGTGTTTTTATCAAGAAGGATGTTGGATTTTGTCAAATGCTTTTTCAGCATCTATTGAGATGATCATTTGTTTTTTCCCTTTTGATTTGTTAATGTGTTGTAATACAATGATTGACTTTCCTATGTTGAACCATCCTTGCATACCTCATATGAACCTCACTTGGTCATGGTGTATGATTTTTTTAATGTGTCTTTGAACTCAAACTGCAAGTATTTTGTTGAGAATTTTTGCATCTATATTCATTAGGGAGATTGGCCTGTAGTTTTCCTTTCTTTTAGCATATTTACCTGGTTTTAGTATTAGAGCAATGTTAGCTTCATGGAATGAGTTAGGTAGTTTTCCGTTTTCTTCAATGCTTTGCAAGAGTTTAAGTAAGACTGGTTTCAGTTCTTTTTGAAAAATTTGGTAGAATTACCCTGTGAAGCCATCTGGCCCTGAGCATTTATTTGTAGGAAGAGTTCTGATGGCTGATTGGAACTCTTTGCTTGTGATTTGTTGGTTGGCGTCTTCTATTTCTTCTCTGCTCAGTCTGGGTTGTGTTCATGTGTTTCCGGGAAATTCTCCATTTCCTCTACATTATCTACTTTGTTGGCATACAGTTGTTTATAGTATCCCCTTATAATTTTTTTAATTTCTTTTGGATCTGCAGTAATGTTGCCTCTCTCATTCATTATTTTGTTTATTTGGGTCTTCTCTATTTTTAATTTTGTCAGTCTAACTAGGGGCTTGTAAATCTTGTTGATCTTCTCAAAGAACCAACTTTTGGTGTTATTTTTTCTATATATTGCTTTTTTGTTCCCTATGTCATTTATTTCTGCTTTAATCCTTGTAATTTCTTTTCTTGTACTTGATTTAGGATTCGTTTGTTGTTCAGTTTCTAGCTTCTTCAGTTGCTCCATTAGTTCTTTGATTTAGCTCTTGTTTCCTTTCTAATATATGCATTTAGAGCTATAAATCTGCCCTTTAATTCTGCTTTTGCTGCATCCCATAGTTTTTTATATGCTGTGTTCTTATTTTCATTCATCTCTATATATTTAGCAATTTCTCTTGCTATTTCTTCTTTAACCCACTGATTGTTTAGGAGTGTGTTGTTGAAATTCCAGATATCTGTAAATTTTCTAAGTCTCTGATGGTTATTGATTTCTAATTGTATTCCATTGTGATCAGAGAATGTGCTTTGAATAATGTCAATCTTTTTAAATTTATTGAGGCTTGTTTTATGGCCCAGCATATGATCTATCCTGGAGAAAGTTCCATGGGCACTAGAAAAGAATGTATATCCTGGTGATTTGGGATGTAATGTTCTATATATGTCTGATAAATACAATTCATTTATCAGACTGTTTAGGTTTTCAGTTTCCTTATTGGTCTTCTGTCTGGTTGATCTATCTATAGGTGAGAATGATATATTGAAGTCTCCCACAATTATTGTGGAAACATCCATTGCTTCCTTTAGTTTTGCCAATGTTTGTCTCATGTATTTTGGGGAACCTTGATTGGGTGCATAAACATTTGATCATTATTTCTTCTTGTTGAATTGTCCCTTTTATTAATATGTAGTGACCCTCTCTGTCTCTCATAATATCCTTGCATTTTAAGTTTATTTTATCTGAGATTAATATTGCTACTCCTCCTTTCTTTTGGCTGTAGCTTGCATAAAATATTTTTTCCATCCTTTCACTTTCAATTCTTTGTGTCCCTGTGTCTAAGATGAGTCTCTCATATGCAACATATTGATGGTTCATATTTTTTAATCCATTCTGCCAATCTATATCTTTTAATTGGGGAGTTTAATCCATTTACATTCAATGTTATTATTTTGAAGGCATTCTTGAATCAGCCATTTTATCATTTGGTTTATGTTTGTCAGATATATTTTTCCCCTCTCTCCCTTAATGTCTTTTAACATACCCTTGCTATATCTCTTTAGTTCTGAACCTTTCTCCATATCTCCCTTTCCTTTCTTTGTTTTTCTGTTGGTAGAGCTCTCTTTAGTATCTCAAGTAGGGCAGTTCTCTTGTTAACAAATTCTCTCAGCATTTGTTTGTCTGTGAAAAATTTAAGTTCTCCCTCAAATTTGAAGAACTTTGCTGGATAAAGAATTCTTGGTTGGCAATTTTTCTCTTTCAGAATTTTAAATATGTCATATCACTCTGTTTTCACCTCTGTGGTGGCCACTGTGTGGTCTCTGCTTAGTTTTATGCTGTTTCCCTTGTAAATGGTGAATTACTTCTCTCTTGCTGCTTTCAGAGCCTGCTCCTTCTCTTTAGCATTTGACCATCTGATCAGAATATGTCTTGGAGTGGGTTTATTTGGATTTATTCTGTTTGTAGTTTGTTGAGCATCTATTATTTGTGTATTTATGTTGTTTAGAAGGTTTGGGAAGTTGTTCCCAACAATTTCTTTGAATACTCTTCCTAGACCTTTACCCTTCTCTTCCCCTTCTGGAACACCAATGATTCTTATATTTGCATGTTTTATGTTATCCATCATATCCCTGAGATCCATTTCAACTTTTTAAAATTTTTTATCCATTCTTTCTTTTGTTCTTTCAATTTCCATTCTGTCCTCTTTGAGGTTGCTGATTCACTGCTCAGCTTCCTTTAATCTAGTACTGTGAGTATCCAGAATCTTTTTAATTTGATTGACATTTTCTTTTATTTCTGTAAGATTGGCTATTTTTTTTTTTTATTTACTCTTGCAAATTCTTCTTTGTGTTTTTCTAGGGTCTTATTCATGTCTTTCATATCCTGTGCCATGATATCATTGTTTGTCATTAGTTATTTGATTAATTTATGCAAGTACTGTGTCTCTTCTGATCTTTTGATTTGGGTGTTTGGGTTTGGATTATCCTTATCTTCTGGTTTCTTCATATGCTTTAAAATTTCTGTTTTTTTTGGCCTCTTGGCATTTGCTTATCTTGATAGGGTTCTTTTAGGATATGCCACCTTATATGAACAATTATCTCTAACTTGTCAGAGCTATAGCTTGGTGGAGTGCACTTTCTCTGACTAACCAGCAGGTGACATCTGTGAGCCACCTATTCTCCTTAAGCCAGTTCTCCCCAACTTTGTCTTTGTGTTGAGTGTGGGTCTCAATCTTGCAGGGGTCCAACTGATGCACCAAATTTCCTTGCATATTTGGTGCTACCCACCCTGAATGTGGGGGTGTTTGAGCAGTTAGGAAGGGAAGAAAGCTTTAATGATCAACTCCCCCAGGTATTCTTAGAGACAAAGCTGTTGTAGTAGTCCAAACTTCCAGTTCAGTCTCCCCACAGGCTGTCTCTGCCATTGACCAGAAGTCCCTGGTATTGGTGTATGGTCCCTGGGACTTCTCCTCCAAGCCTTGCCCTCCTAGGACCCCCACTGAGGAAAGACTGGGTTACATCACAGGTGAGTGCAGTCCACAAGGGAAGCCCTGGGTCACTGTGTCACTCAGGGGCATTCCCAGCTCACTGAAAAGATGGCTATATGGGGCATGGTAATTTTCCACTTTTGCAGACCTCTGCCTTCCTAGCTCCTGGACATTTAGCTGCAGGTGTGTGAAAGACTATTGCCCATGCCAGATAGGCGGGTTTGCAGTTTGTGGGAAGCACTCCTGTGGCACTGGACTGTGCAGCATAGCTCTGGGGCAAGATTCCCTACAGGGGCATTCCTAGCCAGTTGAAAAGATGTTCTATGGGACATGGTAATTTCCCCCTTTTTGTGGACCTCCACCTTCCTAGCTCCTGGACATTTAGCTGTGGGTGTATGAGAGGCTATTGCCCACACCAGATACTGAGGCATGTGTGCAGTTTGTGGGAAGCATTCCCACAGTGCTGGGCTGTGCAGTATAGTTCTGGGCTGTGGCACCCTGCAGGGGTGTTCCCAGTCTGCTGAAAAGATGGCTGTATGGGGTGTGATAATTTCCCCCTTTTTGTGGACCTCCACCTTCCTGGAGGCACACTTTTAAAGTCATTTTCAGTTTGCTAAATAAAATATTATATAGGTTTTAAATGTGTCTTAATTTTTCTTAAGGGTTTATACATTGCTTTATATATAAATGTTTTTCATCAATTGTCTTTTATGTTAAGTGATTTTTGAAATTTTCCTGTGTTATTTCATCTGTATTTTTGTTTCACTAATTTTTAAATTAAAATGATTAAAAATGTAATCTATTCTAATCAATAATTAATATCATACTTCGAATTGACTTCCTTACAATGAGAATATAAATATTTAACTGGAGTTTCTTCTCTGAATTGTTTGGTTAATTTTTTAATATTTAAATTCTTAATTTCCCTGAGATTTATTTTGATGTACATTATGAAGTAAGCATCCACCACATTTTTCCCTGATTGTTAGTCTTTTATAAATTCAACATTTCATTTGATTATTTACCCTTTTCAAATGATTTCTACTGTACCTAATTATTATATACTTAGTGATGTTTCTGTATTTAACCATCATTGCTTGTTTATTATTCCCAACTCCAGAATCACTGTGTTAATCAGGAGTTTGATGTAAGGTGCCTCCAAGCTATACAACAATCTGAGCATGTAGAGTAACATCCAAGAATACTGAATTGTCCATTTCACAAATGTACTATCATTTTACATCTTTATTTCCAACATTGATGAAATGTATGTATATTTTGAATGCAGTTTCTATTTTATGGCACTAAAAATGTAGGGGACAATGACCAAAAACTATGTATGTGAAGTGAATTGATAAATTGTCTATGGAGTAAAGATAAACTTGCTGGAATCACAAAATATATGCGTGTATGGGGTAGGATGCATTTTAGTTTGATGGTTGTCCTGGGAAAGACATTCCAAGGAGACAAGATTTAAGAAAACTTTGAGCTTATGCAAGAGTGGCAATGCAAAGAAAATATTTGTTATGGAATTTCAGGTAAAGAGAACAAACTATGCAATTTCTTGAGGTAAGAAACAACTTGTTGAAAGAATGGAAAGATGGCCAGTGAATCTGAAGCTTAGTGAAAAAAGGGGACAGGCTCAAGTTGATGTAGGAGATGTAAGGAGACATTAGATGATGAAGGAACTAGATAACTTACGAAGTGTTTGGTTTTGGTTTTCATAACATTCAACCAAGATCTATAGCAGAATTTCTTGTTGTTTTTGAAAGGGAACCATTTTAAAAGGGAATATTTTTCCAGTATACATTTTACAGGTTTAAGACTAGTGTGGGATCTCTGCTAGGTTTTTGTGATTCAAATTTATAATAAACCACATTATTGAATTTACTACATTATTTATATCTTCCAAAATGATAATATACTGTTAATAGGCATCTTTAGTTTGTCCATTTTAATGGAAATGCTTTTAGTGTGATTATTATATTGGTGTTGAGAGTTGGTTTATGATATGTAATCTTTATCTTCTTCCTCTTCCTCCTCTGTAACCAGGGATTAAACATGAATTTTACTGGGGTTTAGTGCTTTTTTCTTCCTCAGTTGGTGAATTTTACTAAATGCATTTCCATCATCTATTAAAATAATTATGTATCCTCCCACTACACACTATGATTTATTGATGCCCTTAGACATTTCAAGTAATGAAGACATTCTTTTCTTGAAATTGAAAAAAAAAATACTTGGTCATATTTTATAATTCTTTAAATATCTTTATGAATTTAATTTACTGGTAATTTCTTATCAGTTTTTCTAGCAGTTCTATTTGTGATGCTCTATTTGTGCTGGTTTCTTTGCCTACAATTACATATGTTTTGTCTCTTTATTTGATTCTATCTTCTTTCTCAGGCTTTAATTCCGTGGCACTTTTCTTGGAGAGACTCCTCTTTGCCTTTCTCCTCACCAAATCAAGTTTTAGAGTGGGATTTTTGATGTTCATCAGCTCGGTTATCATTCTAATTTCCATTAGAGTTCTAGCTCCTTAGCTTACACATTTTGATTTTTCTTTCATATTATGCTATTTTGATCTCAGATACACATTTCTTACAGCTTTCTCTTTTGTATATCAGAAAAAATATCTTATTACACTTGTTACCATTAGAAAACACAGTCCCAGATATTCAGGCCCACCTGAACCTGCATCAAACAGAGAAACAAGTCTCTTTGCTTTGGTGAGAAGGTGAGTTTATTGTAGATGCTTCAACAAGGAACTAGAGGAGGAAAACTTTCCAAGAGCAGTTCAGAGTGAGAAGAATTGTTTGGGCTTTTATAATCCCAAACAGATAAAGAAATGGCCAGATCCAGAAGAAAACAGAAAGGAAAAAGTAAATAAAGAAAGGAAGCTGTTTGGTTAGCATCTCCTTGTTATTTTCAGGTCCTCCCCTCATTCAGGTTTGTTTTTCAAGAATGTGCTGATTATGAGACTATACGATTACATCCCTCACATCTTACTGCAGACAATTCTGGGAAAGTTCCTGGGAACAGAGAATAAGTTTTTTTGTTGCTGAGATTAGAGCAACAGAAAGTTATTTTAACAAGGGCTTTTTATGCTTAGAATAACTAAAGTCTGCTTGAGTGAAGTGATCTTCATAAACAGTTTTTTTTTCCTCTATTGGTTATTGAAGACTATGCTAAGCATTTTACAGCTAAAGAATTATATTGAATATTTTCTACTTATCCAGCTATCACACTCTACTGGAGACACAAGACAATTACCTGCCTTGCATCTAGTAAGCAACCAGAATTTTTTCTTTAGACAAATGAATGGGCATATAGCAGTGGATTATTTTCAGAGGGATTCTTTTCTGTACCTTCAAATGATCTTTCTTCTCTGGATTTTTAGGATTTTTTTTTCAGAGTTCCAACATGTTTTGTTGTTTTCTCCTAATCCTTGACTTGTTAAATGGGATCCCCTTAAACAAAAATTGTCCATTGATGGAGTAGTGACTTTTGTAAAATTAATTCCTCTATCTTAGGTTATTGTGAGCAGATCTCAAAACTCTCAAAATCCACAATTAATAACAATTTTAGACTTAGTGAAAGTATGATCAAACAATTGGACACCATAAGCTAGCCAAGTTGACACATGAACTTAATCACAGGGTGTCACTCCCAAAACATTTCAATGGGAGACAGCATTTGGAAACTACATATCAGATATGGGTTTAATATCCCAAATGTCTAAAGGGATCCTACAACTCAACCACAGAAAGACAACCCAATTAAAACTGGGCAAAATACATGGATAGACACTTGTCTAAAGAGGAAATACAAATGGCTCAAAAGCATGAAAAAATGCTCAACTTCACTGGTTATTAGGGAAATGCACTCAAAACCACTAGGAGATATCGTTTCACACCTACCAGAATGGCCATTCCCTAAACACAGAAAATTACAAGTGCTGAAGAGGATGTGAAGAAAGAGGCACACTTATTCACTGTTGTGGGAATGTATAATGGTGCAACCACTCTGGAAGGCAGGGTGGCTGTTCCTAATGAAGCTAAGTACAGGTTTGCCATGTGACCCAGCTATTCCATTACTAGGTATATACTCAGAGGAACTGAAAGTCAAGACACAAACAGACATGTGCAAACCAATGTTTATTGCAGCATTATTCACAATAGCCAAGAGACTGAAACAGCCCAAATGTTCATCAATGGACAAGTGGATAAATAAACTGTGGTACATACACATGATGGAATATTATCCAGCTCTCAGACAGAACAAAGACATGGAACATAGAATGACATGGATGAACCTTGAAGATATTATATTGAGTGAATTTAGCCAGAAACAAAAGGAAAATAGTGTATGGTCTCACTAATATAAACTAACATTAATTAGCAAACTTGGGAAGTTAAAAGCTGATAACACAGGCTACCAGGGGATAGAAAGAGGGTAGAGATTGGGCATTTGATGCTGAAGGACTATAGAATGTTCAGCAGGCTTGATTTTATGTACCCAGAAATAGATAGCCTAATACTGTGTGATGGTAGCAAAATATTGTAACAGCACTGAACAAAGATGTCCAAGAGTAAAGCTGAAAGAGTTGGGGTAGGGGCATGAATGAAACTTGAGGTACAGATAGAAGATAAAGACTGGGACTTCTTAGCAAAAACTGGAGTGGTTAATGATTGTGGCTAAATGAACAAATATAAAACTGTTCTTGCATGTGGGAGAACAAATGAATGTCAACCATGCAGAGTGATGGAAATGGGATGGTATTGGGGAAAAATATCATCAAAGAAAACTGGAGTCTATGGTCAACAGTAACATTGTATGTGGCTTCTATTAAATGTAACAAAGGCAATATACCAAAGCTAAATGAGTATGAGATGGAGATATAAGGAGGGATATGGGATTCTTGGTAGTGGTGTTACTGTCTGACCCTACTATTATACTGTATTTTATGATATTTTACGTATCTTTTAATTATCTTTTTTATTATTCATTAAAAAACATTTTTGTAGTAATCAATATGTTCAAGTGATTGACTGTGGTGATAAGTGCACAACTGTATGATGATACCATGAACAACTGATTGTATACTGTGGATATTACATGTATGTGAATAAATTTCTATAAAATTGTGTGGAAAAATATAAGCATGGGTAAAAGTGCTGGAGAAAACATGGAAAGAGGGATGTACATATTTATTGTTGGTTAGGAGGGGGAATGGGAGAGCCTTTCTGGAGGACAGTGGGGTAATTCCACATGCAGCTAAGTATGTGGGTGCCATAAAGTCCTGCAACCTCATTAGGGGGCATTTACTTGGAGGATCTGAGAGCAGGAACTTGAGTGGACATTTGCACACTGCTGTTTATGGAGAGAGTATCCATGATTTGTAATGGGTGTAGGTGACCTAAATGTACATCAACTGAGGAATAGAATGGTGAACTGTTGCATGGAAGGAATGAAGCTGTGAGACATGCAAGGAGGTGAATGGAACCTGTAGACAGTATTTTGAGTGAATTATGCCAGAAACAAAGACAAACAATATAATGCCTCACCAATATGGTCTAACTAGAATGTAGAAACTCATGATTGAACCTTAAAGCACAGCTTATCTGGGGAATGCTTATTGTAACAGTCCCTAGGTTTTAAGCTTTTACAGCAGTCACATCTATTCCTGAATTGTAATGTATCTCCAGATTCTGAGATGCTGATCCCTTTCTGTACAACCTGATTGATCCCTGGAACTTTGGCTATCTGTGTGACACCTGAAACTTAGAGCTAGGACTCAGCAGATATGAATGTCAGTATTAGCACATATACTGTTAAAAAAGGTGGAAAAGAATGCAGACTTCAACTAGAGATATGAATGAAGCAGATGTGTTTAGGACTATGGCAAATCAGGCCCTAGTTGAAACTGACTGCATTTTAAAACTCCAAATTCCATGTGAGACCAAGGGAAGAGATATTTACTTGGTGCAAGAACTATATTTCCTAAACAATTTGACTTGCACAGTTCATTCAAATACCATAATTACATGGAACTTTTAATAGGAAGTGAGACCTAGTAGGTTTGCCTATGTTAGTGTGAATAGCAACACATCACAAAGTAATTTGGACATAGAATAAAAATTAATATGCAGGGCCTCCCTGAGGAGCTGGGCAAAAATGCAGAAGTGCTGGGCTTCCTCACCTGTATTGTTGCTGATATTGTCATAAACATTGAGGACTGGTGGTTTGATGTGCCAGGCCCTCTATCATGGGCTTGTACTTATGAAGCTCATCACTGCAAAGGGAAGGTTAAACCTGCTTAAAATTGTGCCTAAGAGTCTCCTCCTGAGTTCCTCTTTGTTGCTCAGAAGTGGCCCTCTCTATCTAGCTAAGACAACTCATTGGGTGAACTCTCTGCCCTCCCACCTAAGTGAGATCTGACTCCAAGGTGGTAAATCTCCCTGGCAATTTGGGATATGACTCCCAGGGATGAATCTGGCCCAACACCTTGGGATTGAGAGCATCTTTTTGACCAAAAGGGGTTATAAAATGAAATGAAACAAAATTTCAGTGGCTGAGAGATTCCAAGTGGAGTTGAGAGGTCACTCTGGTGGGCATTCTTATGCATGATATGGAGAACCTTTTTAGGTTTTAATGCATGGAATACCTAGAAGTAAACACCTGAAACTATCAAACTGCAACTCAGTAGCCTTGACTCTTGAAGATGATTGTATAGCAATGTACCTTACAAGAGGTGACAGTGTGATTGTGAAAGCCTTATGAATCACACTTCCTTTATCCACTGTATGGATTGATGAGTAGAAAAATGGGGACAAAAAATTAAATGAAAAATAGGATGGTGGGGGGGGTGTTTTGGGTGTTCTTTTTTACTTTTCTTTTTTATTCTTATTTTCACTTCTTCTGGTATAAAGAAAATGTTCAAAGAATAGATTGTGATGAATATGCAACTGAATCATGGTACTGTGAACAATTGATGTACACTTTAGATTATCATATGGTATGTGAATATATCTCAATAAAATTGAATTTAAAAAAATATAGTTGGGGGGGAAGATGTGGAGAAACAGGAATGCACATTCACTGCTGTTGAAATATAAAATATTGCAGCATCTATTGAATACGGTTTGGTAGTTTCTCAGAAAGCTAAGAGTAGAAATACTGCATGACCTGGCAATCCCTCTACTAGGTATATACCCCAAATTATTGAAAACAGGGACAATAGCATTTGTACACTGATGTTCATAGCAACATTAATCACAATTGCCAAAAGATGGAAGTAACCCAAGCGCCCATCAACTGATCCTGGATAAACAAAATGTTTTATATGCATACAATGGAAAATTATTCAGCATTGAAAAGGAATAAAGTTCTGGTACATATGACAATATGGTAAAACTTGAAGATATTATTTTAAGTGAAATAAGCCAGACACAAAGTGACAAATATTGTATGTTCTTACTGATATGAAATAATTAGAATAAGCAAACTCACAGAATTAGATTCTAGTCTATAGGTTACTAGGAGCTGGGTTGGGTATAGGGAAAGGGGAGTTAATGTTTAATTTAAAATTTCTTTCTGGTTTGATCATACAGTTTTGGAAATGAACGATGAAAATGGTAGCATAACATTGTGAGTGCAATAAACACTAAATTATATATGCAAATTTGATTAAAAGGGTAAATTTTAGGTCATATATATGTTAGAATAAAAATTCAAATATGAAACATAGGAATGCACAACACAGTGAACCCTGTTGTAAATGATGGAACCCTGTTTTGGACCATGGACTGAGGTTAACAGTACAAGTACAATAATATTTTTTATGAATTATAACAAATATATGACACTAATAGAAGGTGTTAATAACAGAGTAGTATAATGGAAAATACACCTAATATAAACTATGGACTCTAGTTAATAGTGCTATTTTAATACTCTTTCATCAGTTGTAACAAACATACCTCACTAATGCAAAATGTGAACAATACTGGATTATATGAGAACATTGCGTATTTTACATGATGCTTTTTTGAACCTACAACCTCTATAATTAAAAAATAACAACCTGGTTGGTCTCTGGAACTTTAGGTATCTGTGTGACACCTGAAACTCAGAGCTAGAACTCAAGAGCTATGAATGTCAATATTAGTGCATATAGCAACTATTTAAAAAGCTGAAAAAGAGTCCAGACTTCAATTAGAGATATGAATGAAGTAGATCTGGTTAGGACTAAGGCAAATCAGGCTGAAGGGTAAAGGACAATATTAACTGTGTTTTAAACTTCAACTTCTGTGTGAGACCAACAGAGGAGATATTTATTTGGTGCAGTATATATACAGATATATATCCTCTACAGCACACTGAATAATTTAACTTGTACAGTCAGTTTATGTAAATATCATAATTACATGGAATACTGAATAGGAAGTGAGATCTGATGGGCTTTTATAGGTTAGTGTTAAACAGCAAAACATCCCAAAATAATTTGGGCAGCTCTGAGGAGCTGAGGAAAAGTGTGGAAATGTTGAATGTCCCCACCTGGGTTATTGCTGATGTTCTCACAAACATTAAGGACTGATGGCTTCATATGCCAAGCCCTCAAGCTTGAGGGCTTGCCCTTATGAAGCTTGTTACTGCAAAGGAGAGGCTAAGCCTACTTATAATTCTGCCTAAGGGTCTCCCACAGAGTACCTCTTTGTTGCTCAGATGTGGCCCTCTCTCTCTAGTTAAGACAACTTGGCAGGTGAACTCATTGCCCTCCCCCCTACATGGAACCTGACTCCCAGGGATGTAAATCTCCCTGAGAATGCAGGATATACTCCTGGGAATGGGCCTGGACTTGGCATTGTGGGATTGAGAAAATGTTCTTAACCAAAAAGGGGAAGTAAAATGAAGCAAAATAAAGTTTCAGTGGCTGTGAGATTTCAAATGGAGTCAGGACACTCTGAAGGACTTTCTTATGCACTATATAGATATCCTTTTTAGGTTTTAGTGTATTGGAACAGCTAGAAGGAAATATCTGAACTGTCAAACTGCAACCCAGTAGCCTTGATTCCTAAAGATGATTGCATAACTATGTAGCTTACATGGTGTGACAGTGTGATTGTGAAAACCTTGTGGTTTACACTCCCTTTATCCAGTGTACGGATGGATGAGTAGAAAGATGGGGACAGAAACTAAATTAAAAATAGGGTGGGATGGGGGGATGGAATGATTTGGGAGTTGTTTTTTACTTTTATCTTTTAATCTTATTTTATTCTTTTTGGTGCAAGGAAAATGTTCAAAAATTGGGGTGATGAATGCACAACTATATGATGTTATTGTGAACAGTTGATTGTGCAACATGCACAGTTGTATGGTATGTGAATATAACTCAATAAAACTGAATTAAAAAAACAAATAATAATAATAATAATCATAATAATGATAATTTTACCAGTGAAGAAGCATGTCAAAAAGTTCAAGTATAGATAGATCCAATTATTTTATGCCTAGCTTATCTATCTTCCAAGTGTCAAGGCATTTAAAAATTAAATTGAAAAAAAAAGTTTTCATCATGCAAACACTCAGGGAATTCACTACACGTTAATCAAGTCATCTACCTGATGAAAGGCTCTATCTAAAGAAGGAATTACTGGTGAAATTTAAGCAAAGGGACTAATAGTATTCATCCTAAATCTAAGACTAAAATAAGGATAAGAAGAGAATCAAAGAATAATATATTTATATTATATGCTCTACAATATGTTACACTTTTGTGTTATATGTTATGATAAAATAGAAATATTGAAGTAAAAATGGAAGAAGAGGGGGAAAGAAAGTAGAATGTTGAGTAAGCTTATAGATTGCCATATAGGTAAAGGATTGGAGTTCAATTATATTATTGAAAACTGACAAACCAGATTGTAAAAATTTAAACTATAAAATGGTGAACAAAACACATTTTAAAAAGAATACATGCAAATATAACTACAAGAATTAAAATTCAGACCACCCAGAATACAAAAAGAAATTTAAATAAGGAAAAAGGAAAAATATCACAAATATTAATGCAGAAAACATACCTAATTTCACTTAATAAATACACTATGGTATTATTTTAGATATTTGACACCAAACACAAACATATTTGCATATCAATAAGTCTAAATAGGCTTAACTTGCCTATAAAATAAAGCAAAAGTCAACTTAACAAATGAGCCAAAACCTAAGTATTTGAAATATAGATATAACAAATAAACCTTTTCCAAAAGTCATACATAATGAAAACTCTCAGCAAACTAGGGATAGAAGTAAACTTCCTCAGCAATAAAGAACATCTACAAAATTCCTACCACTGACATGACTCTTAATGATGAGAAACTAGGTGTTTTCCCCTTAAGATTGGTAACAATACAAGGATGTTGCTTTGCACATACCTGATTCAACATTATACTGGAGATACTAGTTAATGAAATAAGACAAGTAAAGGAAATAATAGGTTAACATATTGGGAAAGAAGAAATAAAACTGTCTTTGCAGATTATATGATTTTCTATGTAGAAAATACCAAAGAATAGACAAAGCATTTGGAACTATGTGTGAGTACAGCAAGATGCAGGATAAAAGGCTAATATACAAAAATCAGTTGTTTTTCTAAATACCAGCAATGAACAGTTGGAATTTGAAATTAAACATACAACACCTATTTATATTACCTCCAAAGTATGAAATAGGTAAAAATCTAACAAAATATGCACAAGATTGATATGGGGAAAATTACAAAATATTGATGAAAGAAATCAAAGAACATCTAAAAATGTGGAGGGAGAGCCCATGCTCATGGATAAGAAGATTTCAACATTTTTGAGATGTCAAGTCTTCCCAAATTTATATGTAGAGTCAACACAATCCCAATAAAATTCTAATGTATTATTTTGTGGATTTTTACAAACCGACTCTAGAGTTTATATGGAAAGGCAAGGACCCAAAATAGCCAATGCAACACTGGAAAACAAATTTGCAGGACTAACAATACTTGACTTCAATACTTACTATAAACCTACAGTGATCAAAGGAGTATGGTATTGGCAAAATAGACACATAGATCTATGGAACAGAATAGAGAAATGAGAAACAGACCCAGCAAATATAATCAACTGATCCTTGTCAAAGGAACAAAGAAATAAAATGGAGAAAGGAGAAAGGATAGTCTTTTCAATAAACAGCACCAGAAAAACTGGACATCCACATGCAAAAAAAAAAAAAAAAAAGGAATCTACACATAGATTTTTCAAATTTTACAAAAATACTCAAAATGGATCATATACTTATATGTAAAACACACAAAAATAAAATTTCTAGAAAATACATAGAAGAAAATATAGGTGACCATGTAACCTTGGGTTTGGTGATGACTTTTAAGATGTGACACTTAAAGCATGATATATAAAGGAAAAAAAGATTTGAATACTTGGACTTCATTAAAATTCAAACGTCTGCCCTGAAAATGGCACTGTTAACAGAATAAAAAGACAGGTGACAAACTGGGAGATAATATTTGTAAAACATCTGGTAAAGTATCTGTATCCAAGATGTACAAAGAGCTCTTAACACTTACCAGTAAGAAAACTAACAACTCTATGAGAAAAATTTGCAGAACATCTGAACAGATACCTCAACAAAGAAGATATATGGAGGGAAATAAGGATATGAAAAAGTGCTCAACATTACATGTCCTTATGGAATTGCAAATTAAAATAACAATGAGCTACCACTATACACCTACCAAAATGGCTAAAATACAAAATGCTGACATCATCAAATGCTGGTGAGGTTGTGGAGCAGCAGGGACTCTAAATTCTTGCTGTAGAGATGAAAAAATTACATTCATTTTGGAAAACAGTTTGTTACAAAACTAAACATAGGCTTACCATAAGATCTATCAACCATATGCCTAGGCATTTACTCAAATGAGTTGAAAACATGTCCACATAATAAAACTGCACACAAATATTTATAGCTTTATTACAAAAATTGGAATCAACAAAGATGTCGTTCTATAGGTGAATGGATAAGCAAACTGTAGCACATCCATACCATGGAATATTTTTCAGCAGTGAAAATAAATGAGCTCTCTATTGGGGGAAGAGACATGTTACCACCTCCAGGGGTGAAGTCCTACTGAATGGAGAATAACAAAGAGATGCCATTCTACTCCAATACAGGTGCTGGGGTCATGAAGAAAGACCTAATTTATACAGACACTAGATGAAGCGACATTTTACTCACAGAGAAGAGAAAAAGTAAGGTTAGCTTCACTAGTAGGCATCGATACCATATGATCAGAGGTCTTGCTCTGCAGCCAATGCAGGGAGATGGTCTACACATATTTCTCACTTATATGCTGTAGGTGAGGGTCCCTAACCCCTTGCCACTGGGAATAGGTATCAGTAAGAGTGGGCCAGATGCCATAAAACACACATATTTTACCAGGCAGCCTCCAGTGAATGCTACATATACTTGGGACAAAAGGGAAAGGAATGTGCAGGCAGGCCACTATCTGCCAGAGGATGTGTTTAATCTCCAGTCACTCCAAAGAAGGGAGTCAGTTCCCAATTGTCAGCCCATCCTAGGAGCCATCCATCCCTAGCACAGGATTTATTTGTGGCTTAGAGGGAAAGGCAGCAGGCCATATACCAGCTTTCCCCTTCCACAATTTCAAACCATTAAGAGACATGGAGAAGCTTAAATGCCTATTGTTAAGTAAAAACAGCCCATTTGAAAAGACTACAACTAAATGATATTCTGGAAAAGGGAAAAATACAGTGACAGTAGAAAGATCTGTAGTTTCCAGAAGGAGGGGAGAGGAGATACATAAGTGGAACGCAGAGCATTTTTTTAGGAAAGTGAAATTCTTCTCTATGATATTGTAATGGTGGATTAAGCATTTTTCAAAACCCAGAGAACTGTAAAACACTAAGAGGGAATCATGTAAATTATGAGTTTTAATTAATATTAATATATAAAATATATTCTTCACAAATCCACGAATATAACAAATGTACTGCACTACACAAGATGTTAATAAGGGGACACTGTGAGTAGTGGGATATATGGGGTCTATCTTCATTTTCTGCATAATTTTTCTGTAAAACTAAAGCTGCTCTAAAAATATTATTAAAAAATAGGAAACTTGAAAGCCTAAATATAAACGTATAGTCAAATATATTGAAGTAAGTGGAAACAATCAGAAAGCTGGAATTGTAATCATGACAGCAAAATCAGAATTCATGCCAAAAGCATTGAAAGTGACAAAAAGGACAACTTTAATGCTAAAAGCCACAATTTATGATGAAAATATAACACTTATAATTATCAATGCAAAACAAATATAACAATCAACTTTATAAAGCAAAAATTACAAAAAAGACATTTGAAGCAGCTGAGAAAATATTCATAGCCTTAAAATATTTTGCCAGTAAAAATAAGCATCAATGAAGGAAGATGTCTAGTTTAATAAAAAAACAATAAATATAGCAACAATATGCACCAATAATAAGCAAAGTGAAAACATTATGAAGATTTAAAACAAGAATTAATCAAATGGAGAAAAATAAAACAGGCCTGAATATTAAATAAAAATTATGTTTTATGTGAAAAAATTTAGCAAAATAGACATACTGTTAGCTCAATTAATAATGGGAGGGAAAAATCACACATTTACAAGTAGAAATGACAATGTGGAATTTACTGAAACAGGGGAAACTAGGAAAAAAATTAAGTATACTTGCATACCACTCTGCAAATCAGTACACTTCCAGGAAAATACAGCTTTACAGTCATCCTTGTTAGAGATATAAAATTTAAACTGACCAATTTATATAAAACAGCAACAACAGAAAAAGTTAAAAGGGAGCTACCTTCCCTATGCCCTCTTCCCCACCCCCCACCCCCCCAAAAAAAACCCAAAACAATCAGGTCTGGCTACTTTCACAAGGAAAATCTACAAATTCTTCAAAGAACAAATCACCTCAGTGCTCCGTAAATTATTCAAGAACATTAAAAATAAAGAAAAATATTCTACATTTTTATGAAGTGTTATGTTGATACCTAAACCCAATACAGACATTACCAATAAGAAAGCAAATAATAGTCCAGTATCATTTATACATATCAATACATATTTTAAAATTTAATGTAAGCAAACAGAGTTCAATACCAAATTATGAACACGATAGACCATGTCCAATAAGAATTTATTTCAAGAATGTAAGACTTGTTTAATATTAGAAAAACACTAAGATAATGTAGCATATTCATAGATATAAAGATAATAATCATACGATTATCTCCATAAGAGGCAACAGCTTTTGGCAAAATTTAAACACTATTTCTGAAAACTCAATAATTTTGAGGAAATATACATACATATCATGTACAAATGTACAAATACATATATACATATAAATGTATATATACAAATATATATACATATATACATATGTATACCAAAGAACAGAAATTTAGGATATAACAAAGGTGGCATTTCAAATCATGGGACAAACTGGTTAGATTCATACCTCACACCATCTACAAGAATAAACTTCAAATGAATCAATGATATAAATAATAAATAAGTGATATAAGAACTAAATAAATAAGTAAATAAAGCCATACACTTTCTAGAAGAAAAGCAGGAATGGATTCATTTAAAACCTGAATATGGGGAAATATTTTCTAACAGTGATTCAAAATCAAGATGTGATAAATAAAAAGACTGATAAATATGAATATGTTAGAATAATGTTAAAAGATTTTGCATGACAAAATAATAAAAAAGTAAAAAAAGAACTGGCAAACTGGCTGAAATATTTGCAATATATGTCTAAGTTTTCCTGAACTGGTATCACAAATACCACACAGTGGGTTGACTTAACAGGAATTTATTGGCTCATAGCCTGAAAACTAGAAGTCCCAATTCAAGGTGTCACAGGCAATGCCTTCTCTGAAGTGTGTAGCGCCCTGGTGGTGGCTTGCTGGCAATCAATTTCTGCATCTATCACATGGTGATCATCTCTTTCAGTCATCTCCTGTGACTTATATTTTCATCTTCATAGGATCTTCAAAGATCTTCAAAGATCCCATTTACAATTGAGTTAATTCTCACAGGACTGGTTATTAGGATTTAGACATGTCCTTGTGATGTTCTAGCAAACTAAGATGGCACCTGTGCTGGTTTGAATGAATTATGTCCCCCAGAAAAAGCCATATTCTTTGATACAATCTTGTGGGGCAGACATATTAGTGGGGATTAAGTCGGAATGTTTGGATTAGGTTGTTTGCATGGAAATGTGCCCCACCCAACTGTAGGTGATAACTCTGATAACACTTCCATGAAGGTGTGTCCCCACTTATTCAGGGTGGGCTTTGATCAGTGGAGCCATATAAATGAGCTGACAGGCAGAAGGAACTCAGTGCAGCTGTGAGTGACATTTTGAAGAGGAGCTACATCCACGAGGGACACTTTGAAGAAAGCACAGAGCTGCAGATAAGAGACATTTTGAAGATGGCTGTTGAAAGCAGACTCTTTCTCGGGAGAAGCTAAGAGAGGAAAAATATCCCAAGTACAACTAAGAGTGACATTTTTTGAGGAACTGCAGCCTAGAGAGGAATATCCTGAGAGAAAGCCATTTTGAAACCAGAACTTTGGAGCAGATGTCAGCCATGTGCCCTCCCAGATAACAGAGGTTTACCAGACACCATTGGCCATCCTCCAGTGAAGGTACCTGATTGCTGATGTGTTACCTTGGACACTTTATGGCCTTAAGACTGTAACTGTGTAACCAAATAAACCCCCTTTTATAAAAGCCAATCCATCTCTGGTGTTTTGCATTCTGGCAGCACTAGCAAACTAGAACAGCACCCACACACAGAATAGTGGTTGAGTAAACTATGGCATATCCAAGTATTGTAGAGTTATTCAGCTATAAAAAGAGTCAGGAAGACCTGTATGAACTGGTATGGGATAATTTCTAGAATTTGCTGTTAGATAAAAAGCAAAAAAAGTGCTAAGGGGTATCTAACAATATGTTAGAAGGAAGAAAAATAGGGAATCATGCATTTTGTGTAAAGAAAAGCAAAGGGAAAATAAACTATACAATAGCAAGATTCATTATTACTATGGGTAGCTTTCAATAGACAAAAAAAAAAACTAGGTAGTTGAAAATTATAGAAGGAATGCGAAAATGGCATTTATGAGTTATAGCTTGTTTTCAGTTTGGCTTTTAGAACATATTAATGTTTTGTATGCTCAAAATAAAGAAAATCAACTTAGAGAAAAATATAATACAAAATAAATAAATTAATATATGTAATTTCAAGTGAATAACATAACCATCAATGAGGGAAAACTAAACTAACCCAAGGAAAACTTGAATACAATATTTTGACTGTAATATCAGAGTAAAAGCAAAAGAACTATAAACAACTTTTGATCTTTAGATAATTCTTCTCTTTTTAGCACTAATATCAGTTAATAATTCTGAAGTTAATGTGTACTCAAAGAAGGAGCAATAAGTAAACATATTGTGGATATTGGGTTACCTGACAGGAATGGTTCACAGTACTCTTGGAATACGATTTCAGTGATTTTAATTTAACCTTAAAGAGTTTCCCTGGCCTATGGAAATAAATCTCTCTAGCCAGTAAAAACTGTTTTCCTTCTCATCCACATATATTATCATTGTCCTAATGGAATGTCCATAGGGAACAAATTAACCTTTTGGAATGAAAGTATATATGGTCTTGGGCCAAATTTCAAATACGTGTTCAATCATCCAATGATAATACTTGTTATATGGTAGTACCTGATTCCAGTTTCATAACAATGATTAAATAGGTAAAGCATATTTCATAGCACTTTATTTTTCAAAATGTATATGATAGCTTAATTTATCCAAGAACAAATAAATCAAATTAAGTAAAATTAATTTCAGTAATATGCGTCAGGGTTTCCTAAACTTCAGTACCATCATTGACAAATTTATTTTGCAAGTTAAAGTGCTTGTGCTGATTTTTTAAATGACGATATATCACAAGGAGTAACTGAATAGATTAAGCTTAATGAATTGAAACATTATACTAATTATATTCATTTAAATAAATGTCTTTATGATGGGACTTTCATAAAAATATTTATGGGGTTTAAATAATCACCAAAATGCTATGAAGGCTTATGAACTTTAGATCCAAACTACGCAGTGTGTATTTTCAAAGGCATGGAAAAGCAAGGCCTGGGACACTTTTTTTTTTTTTGTACAAAAGACTTAGTTTATAAGTATTTAAAAATAGGAAAGATATACTGCCAGAGGTTGATGGAATAGAGAAGGAATATTGTAATGCTACAAATACCAATGGCATAAAAGAAAATATATTTGGGGCCTCATCATCCTGTCAGCTTAGTTATAATTTTCCCTTTAGAGTGAACACCCTAGTTAGCCCTGATCTGGGCATAACAATTAGCAAGTTATGCACCTTTTAGCAGCTCCAAAGGGCCCTTGCTGCTTCTGCCCTTTCACACCACATAATTTTCTAGGAGGAAAAGTACTTGCATATGCTTTAGATGATAAAAAGCTGCCCTCAGCTTTTCCAAAGGCCCCAGCCACTTCTGACCTTTTGAACTGTGTAGTTTAAAACTTCCATTCCCAGAATCTGTGGGTAAGCTTGATTCCTACTCTCTGGGTCACTAAAAAGGCAAGATCCTGGGACCCACCTATGTCCTTTTCCCCTGCCCCTTCACGGACTCTCCCAGGAGTCTAAGTTGGGTAACCTGTGCTTATTCTCACCTCGTCTCCTCCATACTCTTGATCAAATAATTCTTTCCTTTCACTCATTCTTGGCTGGCTGGCTATCATTGTGCATCATTGCCCAAAGAACCTTCACATAATATACAAAATAGTACCTTCTCATAAAGTCATAAATTCATTTCTTGACAAATGCCATTAAATTTCCTAGAGAAAACTTGCAGATATTACTAGTATTCCACATATCTAGATTAAAAACAAGTCTTTGGTTTTAGGTACGTTTATGTGCTAAACTGTTCCTCCAAGTAAGTAGCAAATGCCACAATACATTTTAGATTTCATTTGTTGCAAGATCATGAACTTTCTTGGTAGGTCTTAACAGCAATTCTTATAAATAATTTAGTTATTAATGCAGTCATAGCTATTTATGTATAATAAACTACAGTCTGGGTCAAAATTTATCTACTATTGTATTTCTACCTTATTCCAGGACACTCCAGTAAATCATAGGATTCTTCTACATCTGATATTTTCACTTAGCACCTGTCTGCAATATTTCTGTTCTTAAAAAGAGTGGACATCTTTTGTTTCTGCTTGCATAGTAATTTTTTTTTTAATATCACCCAGATATATTTGGGGAACCACTTTCAGTTCCCAGTACTCTGACCCAGAGAAGGATGGAGATAGCACAGGTGGAGAGAGACCATTCAAATGCTAATGACCTCTCCCTAGGGGTTCTATCTTCCCTAAGATGAAAGGTGTGGGGCCCAGCTCTACTACCCACCTTCTATTCAGTACCAGACCCCAGAGCTTGGGGGAAAACAGCCATGGGCCACATGCCCTTACATAGTCTGGAGCTACAGGCTGACAGGCACCACCTGCTGGGCAGAAAAGCAGAGTGACCCAAGGCCTCACAAGGTGTGTCAATTTTCAAAGACACACCCTCAGGGAAACTGGATACTGAATAGATCTTCCAAATGGGACCAGAGCCCATTTTGGTCTGGGAAAACCAGATTGAGGTAACCAAGGAAACCATGCCTAGACAACAGAACACTACAACTTACACTAAGAGAAACAAAGTTATGGCCCAGTCAAAGGAACAAACCTACACTTCAACTGAGATACAGGAACTGAAACAACTATACTAAGTCAATTCAAAAACTTTAGGGAAGATATGGCAAAAGAGTTGAACCATATAATGAAAACATTAGGTGTACATAAGGAAGAAATTGAAAGCTCAAAAAACCAACTGGCAGAATCTAGGGAAATGAAAGGCACAATAAAGACACAATGGAAACATACAGCAGCAGATCTCAAGAGGCAGAAAAAACACTTAGGAGCTGGAGAACAAGGCAACTGAAAGCCTACACACAAAAGAACAGATAGAGAAAAGAATGGAAAAATATGATCAATGTCTCCAGGAACTTAAGGAAAAAATGAAAATCAGGAATGTACATGTCATTGGTGTCCCAGAAGCAGAAGAGAAGGGAAAAGGGACAGAAGCAATAATAACAGAAATAATCAATGAAAATTTCCCATCTCTTATGAAAGACATAAAGTTATGGATCCAAGAAGCACAGCATATCCCAAACAGAATAAATCTGAATAGGCCTACACCAAGACACTTAATAATCAGATTATCAAATGTCAAAGATAAAGAGAGAATCCTGAAAGCAGCAAGAGAAAAGTGAACCATCACATACAAAGGAAGCTTGATAAGATTATGTGTTGATTTCTTAATAGAAACCGTGGAGGCAAGGAGGAAGTGGGGTGATATACTTAAGATACTGAAAGAGAAAAACCACCAACCAAGAATCCTTTATCCAGCAAAACTGTCCTTCAAATATGAGGGAGAGCTTAAATATTCTGACAAACAGACAATGACAGAGTTTGTGAACAAGGTACCTGCTCTACAGGAAATACTAAAGGAAGCACTACAGAAAGAAATGAAAAGACAGGAGTGAGAGGTTTGGAAAACAATTTTGGGAGATAGTAGCACAGCAATGTAAGTACACTGAACAAAGATGACTGTGAGTATGGTGAAAAGAGGAAGGTTGGGACCATGTGGGACACCAGAATAGAAGATGAAGGATAAAGACTGGGACTGTGCAATTCAGGGAAACCTAGGATGCTCAACAATTGTAATAAAAGGCACAAACATATTTTTGAATGAGGTAGAACAAATGAACATCAACATTGCAAGATGTTAAAAATAGGGTGGGATTGGGAAGAAATACAGTCAATGCAAACTAGAGACTATAATTAATGGAAACATTGTATTATGCTTGATTTAATACAAAAATGGCAATATACCAAAGCTAAATGCATTTGGGGGAGTATAGGGGAAGGGTATGGGACTCCTGGCATTGTTGATGTTGTCTGCATTTATCTACTTTAAGTTAATGTTATCTTTCCTTTTGTTGCTTTCTAGCTGTCATATTTTTTGTTGTTGTTTTCTCTCTCTTTCTCTTTTCTTTTTCTTTTGTCTCTCTGTCTTCTTTGACTCTTCCGCCATCTTTGTAGAAGAGGTGGAGATGGCCTTATATAGATAGTGGTGATAGTGCTGAATACATAAACACATGACTATACAGGGAGCTAATGTTTGTTTATTTAGGATGGAATGTATGGTGTGTGAGCAAAACCATCTTAAAAGAAAGGGGGTGATGAAAAAAACTTGAGGGCACTATATTGAGTGAAATAAGACACACACATAAAGACAAATATTGCAGGGTCTCACTGATATGAACTAATTATAATATGTAAACTCATAGACATGAAATATAAGTTACTAAGACATAGAATGAGGCTAAAGAATGGGGAATGGTTACTTATTATGAGCAGCATGTTCAGCTATGGTGAGCGTAAATGTTTGGAAATGGACAGGGTGATGGTAGCATATTGTAAGAATAACTAACAGTACTGAATGGTGTGTGTATGTGGTGGAAAGGGTAAGCTCAGAGTCACATATGTCACCAAAAGGAAAGCTGGAGGTTAAAAGATGGGAATGTATAAAACACTGTATCTTGTTTTGGACAATGTCCATGATTAGCTATACAAATATTAGAAACCTCTCTCATGAACTAGAACAATGTATGACACTTTAACTAGAAGTTATTTATAGAGAGGCATATAGGAAAAAATATATACCTATTGCAAACTACATGCTATAGTTAGTAGTATTTTAACATTCTTTCAACAGTAACAAATGTACTATACCAAACTGAATCAATAATGGGGGTTGGTGGTTAGGGGTATGGGAGTTTTGAGTGTCCTTTTTTGTCTTTATTTCTTTTCTGGAGAAATGAAAATGTTCTAAAAATTAAAAGAAAAGTTAATTGTGGTGATGGGTGCACAGTTGTATGGTGGTGTCACGGACAATTGATTGTACACTTTGGATCTTTGGATAGATGTATGGTATGTGAACAATCTCAATAAATAAATATATATATATAAAAAGTCACATAGAGGCAGCACAGTCTGGGTACTTCTTGCTGTAGATGCAGGCCACAGAGCCACTCACAGCAGTGAGTTAGAACCCCATGTATTCCTATAGACACAGGGATGCAAGTCTGCAGAAACCTAGGGTGGAACACAAGTGACTGAAGAGTACTACCTACAAATGAGCCCCCAGGGATTAAAAGGAGACCATGACTGAATGGTTGGCAAGGGATGCATATATTAAGCACAGACTCTGATTGCTGGATTACCTGAACTAAAAAGTGGACGTTTTTGAACATTGACCCCATTTGCCTCCCTGGTGTGGGGTACACTAACAGGGAAAAAGCAAAAGGAAGAAAAGTCTCATGAAAAAAAAAGGAGGGAAATATTGACTGCTGTAAGGCAGGATGGCTCCCAGAATTTAAAAACATAATGAAAAATGGCACTGCTTGAGGGAGAGAAGTTAAGCAAATCATAGGAGCCTGGAAGAAAATTCTGCACCAAAACAAACAGGATGGATCAGGATTCTCAGAGAAGGAAGAGAGTAAAGGAAGATTTGCCCTGGACATAAAACAAATGCATACAAAAGAGCAATCTTAAAAGTTTACTGCAAGCACAATGAACAACTGCACACCAACAAACTAGACTACTTACATGAAATGGACTATTTCCTAGAAACACACAAACAACCTATACTGACTGGAGAAGAATAGACGACCTCAACAAACCAAACACAAGTAAAGATATTCAATCAGTCATCAAAAATGTTCTTACAGAGACAGAAGACGATGGCAACATAGAGAGGAGTGGAAGTTAGTTAGTCCCCCAGTGCAACTAATAAACAACCAGGAACAACTAGTAAATGATTTGGAATAACTGCTAGGGGACAACTGTGACTGTCCACACATTGTACACTAACCTGGATTGGGAGGAATGCCTGAGATCACAGTGTAGAATTTGTGAGTAGAAACTGTGGACATGAGCTGGGAGCCCCCCACCCCCATGGCAGCCCAAACTGTAAAGCCTTGCTGTGACAGAGAGCAGCACTCTCTGAACAGCAAATATTCCACAGTCCAGCTCCAACTGGGGGTTTAATCAGCAAACACGGACTGTTGAATGCAAGCTGCAAGTTCCTAACAAGCAGACAGAGGCTTTTAGTAAAACTGACCTTGAAGAGCCAGGGGACTTCTCTGTGCTGTGAGGGGGAGCCCAGAGGACCAGGTGTTATCTCTGGCTGGTAGGTGAAACTGGGAGCCATGTACTGGCCTTGAAAGGGGGCTGTCCATTTTTCTCTCTCAATCTGAGCAGCTAAGTGGAGAAAGCCTCAGGCATTTTCAATTCGCAGCACTCTGACTCAGACAAGGATGGAGATAGCAGAGTTAGAGAGACCAAGAACCCATTTAAATGAAGATGAAAACTCCCTAGGGGTGTATCTTCCCTAACAGGAAAGAGGTGATGCCCAGTTCTACTACCCACCTTCCATTCAGAACTAAACTCCAGAGACTGGGAGAAAACAACCCCAAGCCACACCTCTTTACACCAGTCAGGAGCTACAGGCTGATAGGCACCACCTGCTAAGCAGGTTAGGAAAAGCACAGTAACTTGATGCCTCACAGGGTGTGTCAGTCACCTAAGATACAACCTCTGGGAAAGTGGATACTGAATATTTCCTCTTCTTGGGACCTGAGCCCATTCTGGTCTGGGAAAGCCTGATTGGGGTAACCAAGGAAACCAGATGCCTAGACAAGAGAAAACTACAACCTACCCTAAGAAAAACAAATTTATGGCCCAGTCAAAGGAACAAACATATACTTCAACTGAAATACAGGAACTGAAACAACTAATGCTAAATCAATTCAAAAAGTTTAGGGAAGATATGGCAAAAGAGTTGAAGCGTAAAAAGAAAACACTGGGTGTACATAAGGTAGAAATCAAAAGTTCAAAAAAACAACTGGCAGAATCTATGGAAATGAAAGGCACAACACAAGAGATGAAAGACACAATGGAGACATAAAACAGCAGATCTCAAGAGGCAGAAGAAAATACTCAGGAACTGGAGAACAAGACACTTGAAATCCTACACACAAAAGCAAGGACAGGGAAAAGAATGGAAAAATATGACTAAGGTCTCAGGGAACCAAATGACTACATGAAACACATGGATGTACATGTTGTGGGTGTCCCAGAGGAAGAAGAGAAGGGAAAAGGGGCAGAAACAATAATAGAGGAAAATAATCAATGAAAATTCCCCATCTCTTATGAAAGACATAAAATTACAGATCCATGAAGCACAGCATACCCCAAACAGAATAGATCTGAATAGGTCTGCACCAAGACACTTTGTAATCAGATTATCAAACATCAAACACAAAGAGAATCCTGAAAGCAGCAAGAGAAAAGCAATCCATTACATACAAAGGAAGCTTGATAAGACTATGTGCTGATTTCTCAGCAGAAGCCACGGAAACAAAAGGAAGTGGTGTGTTATATCTAAGATACTGAAAGAGAAAAACTGCCAACCATGAATTCTATACCTCACAAAACTGTCCTTCAATATGAGGAAGAGTTTAAAATATTCTCTGACAAACACACAATGACAGAGTTTGTGAACAAGGTACCTGAGCTACAGGAAATACTAAAGGGAGCACTACAGATAGATAGGAAGAAACAGGAGTGAGAGGTTTAGAACACAATTTTGGGTGATAGCACAGAAATGTAAGTAAACTGAACAAAGATGATTGTGAGTACGGTTGAAAGAGGAAGGTTAAGAACATGTGGGACACCAGAAGGAAAGAGGAACGATAACGACTGGAACTGTATAACTCAGTGAAACCTAGAGAGCTCAACAATTTGATAAAATGTACAAATATGTTTTTTCATATGGGAGAACAAATGTATGTCAACATTGCAAGGTGTTAAAAATAGAGATGTTTTGGGGGAAAAATACAATCAATGAAAACTAGATACTATAATTAACAGAAACATTGCATTATGCTTCCTTTAATGGTACAGAGGCAATATACCAAAGCTAAATGCAAATAAGAGGGGGGCATAAGTGAGGCGTATGGGAATCTTGGCATGGTAATGTTTTCTGACTCTTTATTCTACTTTAGTTTAATGCTATCTTTCCTTTTGTTGCTTCCTAGCTGACATGTTTTTTTCTCTTTCTTTTTTCTTTTTCTTTATTCTCTCTACCTTCTTTGACTCTTCCTCCTGCTTTGTGGAAGAAATGGAGATGTCATTATATAGACAGTGGTCATGATGGTGAATACATACTTACATGACTATACAGGGACCACCAATTGTCTACTTAGGATGGAACATATGGCGTGTGAACAAAACTGTCTAAAAAAAGGGGTTGATGAATAAAACTTGAAAGCACTATATTGAATTGAATGCTAGACACATAAGGACAAATATTGCAGGGTCTCACTGATATGAACTAATTATAATATATAAACTCATAGACATGAAATATAAGTTACTGGGATACAGAATGAGGCTAAAGAATAGGGAGAGGTTGCTCATTGTGAACAGACTGTTAACTAGGTTGAACTTAAATGTTTGGAATTGAACAGAGGTGATGGTAGCACGTTGTGAGAATAACTAACAGCGCTGAATTGTGTGTGAATGTGGTAGAAACTGTAAGCTCAGAGACATGTATGTCACCAGAAGGAAAACTGGAGGTTAAAAGATGGGAATGTATAAAACAGTGAACCTTACAGTGGGCAATGTCCATGATTAACTACAAATATTAGAAATATCTTTCATGAACCAAAACAAATGTATGACACCATAACTAGAAATTAATAATAGAGGGGCATATAGGGAAAAATATACCTATTGCAAACTATATACTACAGTTAATAGTATTTTAACATTCTTTCATCAACAGTAACAAATATACTATAACAATACTATGAGTGAACAATGGAGGGGGTGTGGTTAGGGGTATGGGAGTATTCGAGTTTCCTTTTTTTGTCTTTATTTCTTTTATGGAGTAATGAAAATGTTCGAAAAATTGAACAAAAATTAATTGTGGTGATGGATACACAGCTGTATGATGGTACCAGGGGCTACTGATTGTACACTTTGGATCTTTGGATAATCGTATGGCATGTGAACAATCTCAATTTAAAAAAAAAAATGTTTACTGCATGTCCATCTAGGGCAAGAAACAGGAGCAGAAGATTTAAGAAAATCTGAACAGTTAAACATGAGCTACTCTAAACTTCCAGTATCAGTTGAACCAAGTGTCAAAGAATCACCTTAACACATAGTCGATCCACAATAAAACCAAAGGCAAGAGGAAGAAACTGACCTTCATAGTAAGGACATCAAATAATCAGATGCCCAGATGTCAGCAAAAAATTACAAGCCATGCTAAGAATCAGGAAGATATAACTAATCAAGTTAACAAATTCAAACTTCAGAGGATACACAGACTTCGGAACAACTAAAAGAAGTTCAAACATACCTCCTAAATCAATTCAAAGAGATTAAGGAACATATGGATAGAAATAAACTAAGGAGGGATATAGAGCTAACAGATATTAAGAAAGTAATGTGTGATCAAAAAGAAGAATTCAAAAGTTTAAAAACACATATAAGAAAATTATGGGATCTGAGTCACAATAATGGAAATTCTTATTAGAGGAATACAACGGCATAATTGATCAGGCAAAAGAAAAAAAGAAAAAGTGAACTAGAAGACAGGACAATGGAAATTACAGTGTTGGAAGAACAGATAAAATATTAGGAAAAAAGTGAGTGGTGTCTAAGCGATTTGAGTGACAGCATGAAGCATACCAACATACAAGTCATGGGAGCCCCAAAAGGAGAAGAGAATACAGAAGGCACAGAAAGAATATTTGAGGAAGTAATGGCTGAAAATTTCCTAACTCTTATGAAAGATATAAATATACATGCCCCAAAACTATAACATCCTCCAAACAGGATAAACCTCATAAAACTACTCCAGGACAGAGTAATAATCAGAATAGCAAATACCAAAGATCAGGGAAGAATCCTTAAAGTGGCAAGAGGAAAGCAATTCACCACATACAGGTATCCTCAATATGACTAAATGCCAATTTCTCTTCAGAAACCATCAGGTGAGGAGGCAGTGGTAAGAGTTATTTAAGGTACTGAAAGAAAAAAAAAAAAATGCCAGCCCCAAATTCTTTATCTAGTGAAACTGTTTTTCAAAAATGAAGAAGAGTTTAAAACATTCAGAGATCAACAGAAACTGACATTATTCATCACCAAAAGATCTGTCTTACAAGAATTGCTAAAGGGAATCCTTCAGTTTGAAAGGAAAAGACAGGAGACGATGGCATGGAACAGTGTAAAGAAGTGAAGATCTTCAACAGAGGTAACTAAATGGGAAGAAATAATAACCTCTTCAACAAATAGTTCTGAGAGAACAGGATATCCACATGCAAAAGAATGAAGGGGCCCCTACTTCACACCATGCACAAAAATTAACTCAAAATGTCTCAACAACCTAAATATAAGAATGAGGACTATTAGTCTCCTAGAAGAAAACATAGAGAAACATCATCAGGATCTTGTGTTAGTCAATGGCTTTGTAGATTTTACACCCAAACCACAAGCAACAAACAAAACAAAGCATGATAAATGGGGCCTCATCAAAATTAAAAATTTCATGCATCAAAGGACTTTATAATGAAAGAAAATATTTGGGAACTACATGTCTAATCAGAGTTTAATATCCAGAATGTATAAAGAAATCCTACAGCTCAACTGTAAAAAGATAAAAAACCCATTTAATAAATGGGTAAAAGACATAGACATCTCTCCAAAGAAGATAAACAAATGGCTAAAAAAGCACATGAAAAGATGCTCAACACCATTAGCTATTAGGAAATGCAAATCAAAACCACAAATGAGATGCCATTTTGCATCCACTAGAATGGCTACTATTAAAAAAATAGTAAATTACAAGTGTTGGAGAGGATGTGGAGAAATAGGAACACTCATTCATTGTCAGTGAGAATTTAAAATGGTGCAGTCACTGTCAAAGACATTTTGGCAGTTCCTCCGAAAATTAGGTATACAATTATCATATGACCTAGCATTTCCACTTCTAGATACATACCCAAAAGATTTGAAAATAGAGACTTGGACAGATCTTTGCACACCAATGTCCATGGCGACATTTTATTCATAATTGCCAAACTAGGTAAGCAAACCACTGTCCAACCTATGAATGGATAAATTAAATGTGGTATGTACATACAAGAGAATATCATTAGCTGTAAAAAGGAATGAAGTTCTGATACATGCAACAACATGGGTGAACCTTAAAGGCATCATCTGAGTGATATAAGCCAGGCACAAAAAGACAAATATTGTATGTTCTCACTGACATGGAATAATAAAGAATAAGCAAACTCATAGAGTCATAATTTAAAATGTAGGTTACCAGGGGTTGGGGTCAGGGTAGGGAAAGGGAGTTAATGCTTAAATTTTATAAATTTTCTATTTGAGTTGATTGTAAAGTTTTGGTAATGGATGGTGAAGATGGTAGTACAATGCTGTGAATGTAATAAACAACACCAAATTATGTATATGATTATGGTTAAAAGGGAAATTTTTATGTTGTATATATGTTACTAGAATTAGCATTTTAGAAATGGAAACATAGGACTGTACAACGCAAACGGTGAAACCTATGGTAAACAATGGACTCTAGCTAATAGTACAATGATAAAAATATTTTTCATGTGTTGTAACAAATGTACCACATTAATTCATGCTGTTAATAATAGGGTTGTATATGGGGACTCTGTAGGTTATGCATGATTTTTCTGTAAATCAACAACTTCTCTAATAAAAAAATTAAATTCTATGATACACCATATTTAGAGGTTTGTTTTACAGAGTTTAATGTACAAGAAGATAATGTGGTAGAATTCATTTAAAAGAAAACACTAAGCCCTATCACAAGTAATTGTATTCATCAGGTTTTCAGGTGTTTTCAAATCTCAATGTTCTCAGACTCAACTGTGAATATTTAGATACCTATGTTTGGGTCAAACTACCAGAGGTTCTGAATTCATTTTCCTGGTATGAGACTGTGGCAATCAAAAATTTTAACTGACTGCCAGATGATTCTAATGTCCAGGGTTCAGAAGGTCCGTGGCATGATCATGTCCAGATACCCAAAATTTTAATATTTCTCATCTGGTTAGATAAAAATTTTGTTGGAACAATGAAAAAATGTTAAGTTAAATTGCATACTGAAAGTTGTGATATTAGATTTATTAGGTACATGACTGACAAATAATACCTAAATTTAAAACTTAAAATTATAAAACTTTTAGAAGAAAATGTAAGAGAAAACATTTGTGACCTTTGGTTAGGCAACAGTTTCTTAAATACAATACCAAAAGAATGACCCATAAAAGAACAGTTTAATAAGCTGGACCTCATAAAAACTGAAATTTCTGCCCTTCAAAAGGTACTTTTAAGACAATCAAAAGATAAGACACAGCCTAGGAGAAACTAATTTCAAATTATATATCCAAGGAAGACTTGTATTTAGAATATTTTAAGAACTTTCAAAATTCAGTAATAAATAAATAGAAGACTTCACACTTCTTCGCCAAAGAAGATATATGTAAAGCAAATAGCTAATATTCTTTAGAAATGCAGATATCAAGTGCACGATTTAGTAACCACTTATTAGAGTTGCTAAATCTAAAAGACTGACCACAAGAATTGGCAATAACAGAGGATCCAAACTGTCATATGCTATTGGTTCAAATGTAAAAGGGTATGTCACTGTGTTGGTTTGACTCTATTATGTCTTCTGCAAAAGCCATGTTTTTTAATCCAGTCTTATGGGTACAGAATTACTATGGGTGAGATCTTTTGTTTAGGTTGTTTCCAGGGAGATTTGAGCCACCCAACTATGGGTGAGACCTTTTGATTAGATTATTTCCATGGAGGTGTGAGTAGTTTACTAGAGTACTTAAGAGAGCTCAGGGGCTGACACAGACCCAGATGCTTGGAGATTGCGGGTGACTGAGCTTGTGCCTCGACTTACCAGGCCTGGGCCAGGGGACCTGATATCACCCCCTGGGGAGGGTAGTAGGTACGGGCGTTAGTGCCCTCTGCAGCCCCCCCGAGCCTGAGGAGCGAGGTCAGGGCAGCTCCCTTTTCCTCACCCAAAATGTCACGGGCAGGGGAGGCTTGCCGGAGGAAACCGCCTTTCTCCCAACCGCCCTTTCCTCACTTCCTTATCTTGCCCACACACTCCCTTGTGCCAAGGCCACTCCTGCCACCGCCAGCGCGCATGCACCGTGGCCAGAACAACCCCCGCCCGCTGCAACGGCTCCTGCGTCCTCTCAGAACCAATCCTAGCCCCTCTTCCTTCAGTATTGCCATTTAAGGCTACTTCACCTCTTTTCCAGCCCTACCCTTCTTACCAGCCTATATAACCTGTAATCACCCCTGAATAAATCTCTTTGGCGCATACTCCTACTGGATGAAGAGTGTCTTGTCCTTATCGCCGCCCTCCACACCTTGCACGCCTCCCGCCGAGGACCCGGCCAAGTCCTCCGCCTCCCCCTCGCCTCCGGGAAAGAGCCCCCGCCGCCGGTACCCTTTAAGCAGCCCCGAGAGCTGAGGGCTCAGCTACCGGCCGCCCCTCCCCCCAGAAGCAGTAACCGCGACCGCAACTGGTGCCCCGTGTGAGGAGCGTCTCCACACAACAGTTCGGCAGGTCGCCCGCTCGCCCGGACGCCTCTCCAGCTTCCCGTTTCCTCGCCTGCAAGGTAAGGGCCGCCTCTCCTTCGCCGCTTCCGGAGCCGTGTGAGGTTCACTGCTCCGAAGCCGCTCCTCCCTTCCCCCACGCTCTCTTCGTCCTCTTGTATGCGCACTTCTATGACCCCCGTTCCTCCTAACGCTCTCCCTCTTCCCCTCCATTACTTTGCTGTAGTTCTTTGTATCTTTATTTCCTCATTTGGCGCCGTGTGCCTCTTTGCAACCGCCCCCCCTGACTGCTCCCGTTGCCAAAGGGCACTGCTTTCCGCTCTCGCCATCTCCTTCGGCCTCGCGGCCACGGTTTATCTCATTCTCTCTGCTCGGTAAACAACTCCCCCTCCTCTCCCCTCAGCTATGGGTAATCGTCTATCTACATGCCAGGCACCTCAAGTTCGTGCTCTAGCGGGTCTCCTAGACACGCATCGCTGTAAAGTGTCTGTCCGGCAGCTGCAGATATACTGGGACCTCCTGCTGCCCTTTAACCCATGGCTCACCACTTGCCATCTTTGGGACCCTGTTATTTATGATCGTCTTATTGATCGAGTCACCAACGCCATGGAACATGAGAGCAAGCGCTTCCCTCCCGGCTTGCTCCCCACCCTGATAACCATCCGCTCCTGCCTTCAAGGCTCCCTCCCCCCTGATCGAGGCCCCGTTAAATCCAAAGAAGCCCTATCAACCCAGCCAACAGATTCAGATAGCGATACTAATTCAAATCATGACTCGGACACGGAGTCCTTAGTCGAGCAGATTAACAACGCGCTCGAGGTGACTCCCAAAAAGCAAAATAACACTGCGCCACGCCAAGATGGCGAACTTCCTCCTTCTTTTTCCATCGAGGGGAGGAAATGCTCCGGCGATGACATCAGCCCTAAGCTGGGCCGGAAACCACATACGCTTTACCCCGCCCTTCCACAGGGCGGAGCTAGTCCGCCATCTTGTGCCTTGAACCCCGCCCTTTCACAGGGCGGGGCTGATCCACCATCTTGTGTCTTAGCCACGCCTACCGCGCCGCCATCTTGCGACGCTTGGGGCCTCCCACTCCCACCTCCCCCTTCGGCGAGCTCCCCCTCGGAACCGCTACCGGCAGCTGCCGCCGCTCCTCCCACCCTGCCGACTAACAACCCCTGGCTGCCTTCTGCACCTCAAGGCAATCCTTGGGGCAACGCTCCCCCTACCCCCACTCCCGCGCCAAGCCCTCTGCAAGCGTGTCCTCCTTTCTCTCGTGCTTTTCGCTGCTTTCCTCTTAACCTTGCCCCCACCCCACAGAAACCGTATGACTGGTATCCCATTGACTTAGATACTATCAAGCAGCTTCGCAGGGCCGTCAAGGAGGACGGGTTAGGTAGCCCATATGCTTCCCAAATACTGCAGGATCTCGCCATGAACTATTGCCTCCCCCAAGACTGGGCCTCGCTTGCCCGTTCAATTTTTAACCCCGGTCAGTTTGTTGACTGGCGTGCTCACTTCCAGGCAGAAGCAGCTAAGCAAAGTGAGCAAGACGCAGCCATTGGAGTCTATCATCCCCCCGAAGCCTATTTGGGCACTGGAGCGTTTCTAAATGCGTCTGCTTATATTAATGCCCCTGCTGCCTTCTGGACTGTCCTCAGAGGCATCGCCTTACGCGCGTTTGCCAACTGCTCTGCCCGTCGACCTGACAACTTTACCAAGCTCCTCCAGGAGCCAAACGAACCTTTCGCCACCTTCGTTTCCAGGGTTGAAGAAGCCTGTGCTAGAAAAGTTACCAACCCCCAAGCCCAGCTAGCTCTCACCCGGGAACTCATTCTAGAAGGGGCTAACCCCCCCTGTAAGCAAGCCATTCTCCCCTTGCGGGAAAAAACACTTAATGACTGGGTTCTCGCCTGCAGCGCCTTTGACCCAGCTGCCGCGTCCCTAGCCCAGGCTGTCTCTGGTGCTGTCACTGCCGCCTTAGCCGCCACCACCGGTTGCTTTAAGTGCGGGCAGAGCGGTCATTTTGCCCGGGAGTGCCCCAATACGGAGGTCAAACGCCCGCCTCCCATGCAATGCAATGGGCGCCCCCCTCCCACTCCATGTCCGCGCTGCCAACGTGGTTATCACTGGGCGCGCGATTGCAAAAGCAGCCACAGAGACCTTAACGAGAAAGATTTAAAAAAATTCTGCTATCCCTGGTGCCCTGGCGGTAGTCAACACCAAAGCACTGAGCAGGCTTTAAACTCCAAGCGGGGCAAGCCTCAGCCCCGCCCCTAAGAGGCAGCATGCCGGCCGGTTCCAATAAAACTAATCAATGCTCCGACAATAAAACGCTTCTCTGGACAGTCCCCATCACTCCAGAAAAACCTACTCGTAAGTTAAGAATAGAGGGGCAATGGTACACAGGCACGCTCGATTCAGGGGCAGAAGTCTCTTGCATGCCCGCTCAGTATGCCACCATGTGCATGGTTCTTGATGGTCCCTCGGTAGTGGGAGCCACCGGTACCTCTACTTCTCTTCAGGCCATGAGACCCATTAAGTGGGAAGATGAAGAGGGCCACTCAGGCACCTTCCGCCCGTTATTTCTGCACACCATAGACCAAATTTTATGGGGCCATGATATCCTTGCCGCTTTTGGGGCAGTGCTTACCGCGCAGCCCCCCCAATAATGTGCGCCACTGCTCGTTTAACACCTCCAACGCCTGTTCCTCTGCAGTGGGATACCGAGGAACCTATATGGGTGGAGCAGTGGCCCCTTCCCACGCATAAATTAGTAGCACTCCAAGCCCTTGTCCAGGAACAGTTGGACGCTGGCCACATAGAGCCTTCTACTAGTCCTTATAATTCGCCAGTGTTTGTTATTCATAAAAAGGCCACAGGGAAATTTAGGCTCCTCAATGATCTGCGGGAAATCAATAAGCATATTCTTCCCATGGGTTCCCCACAGCCTGGCCTCCCCCATCCGGTGGCCATCCCGGCCCATTATCATGTAGCCACCATTGACATCAAAGACTGTTTCTTTTCCATCCCGCTACATGAGCGAGACCGCCCGCGCTTTGCCTTTACAGTCCCCATCCCCAATCACGCGGGCGCGGCTAGTAGGTATCAATGGAAAGTCCTCCCTCAAGGGATGCGTAACAGTCCGGCCATCTGCCAAATGTATGTTAATCACGCAGTGGCCCCCCTGCGAAAGCGGGCCATGCTCATCCATTACATGGATGACATCTTGGTGGCCTCTGAGGACGCCGAGGCACTTCCTCTACTCCTTAAAGACCTCACCACTAATTTAGCTGACCTCGGCCTTACGATTCAACCCGATAAAGTTCAAATTGTGCCACCATTAGCCTTCTTAGGATTTAGTATTGATAAAACCATTGCTCCGTCCGCTCCCCAGCTGGACATACCGGACCGAGTCACTATCACTGAGCTTCAACAGCTCTGCGGTCAGATCAATTGGCTCCGCTCTGCGTTGCCGATCACCACAGCACAGCTACAACCACTCTTTATGCTGCTGAGTGTCCCTGAAGCCCCGCTGCTAGCAATCTCCCGGCGCATTAAGCTTACCCAGGAGGCAAAGGAAGCCATTGCCGCATTTAACAAGGCACTTGCTGCCTGCTGTCTCAACAGGTTCAGCACTAAAGAGGGCAATCTTATAGCACTTATACTCCCTACGCCCGGCACACCTATGGGCTGCCTGTGGCAGGAAGGCCCTCTACTTTGGGCGCATCCCGCTAAAAGTCGACTTAGGAAGATTTGCCCTGCAGTGCGGCTCTGGATCAGCCTAGCTTCAGATCTAGTTACCTTGGCCGTTCATGTATTCGGAGAGCCGCCAGAAAAAATTGTTTGGCCCCTAGACACAGGCCAAACCCGCCTGCTTATACGTGACAACCCGGACATGCAAATCCTTTTAGAAGGATTTCAGGGGGAATTCAGCTGTCACTATCCTAGCCATCGGCTGTTACAGGGACTCGCCAAGCTTCCCTTCCGCAGCCCCTTCCATCCTTTCCCCTCCTCTGCACCCATCCCGGGTGCCAATACCGTCTTTACTGACGCCTCCAAAACCCGTTTCGCCTTCCTCTCTTATTCGCAGGACCATCCAGAACCCCGCCTATTCAGTTATGTCAATCTTCATTCGGTCCAAGTGGGAGAAATTCTGGCAGTGTCATACGCACTAAACGCCCACTGCAACCACCCAGTAAACATTTTCACAGACAGCCTCTACACGTATCAGGTCTGCCGAGTCCTCGCGTTTTCCACCTTTTTCCCCGGAAACTCGGCCATTGATAAAGCACTTTCTAACCTTAAAAGTATCTTAGAGCATAGACAGGATCCTTGGTTCGTTAGCCACATTCGTAGTCACTCAGGCCTTCCAGGGCCCTTGGCTAATGGCAATAGTATAGTAGACCAAGCGGTCTCAACTCAAAACACCCAAGCTATGCTAACCCACACAGCGGCCCCTCCGGGGGACGCTGTTAATCAGGCCAAGTTATTGCATTCCAGGTTTCACTTTTCGGCTACGTCGTTACATCATCTATGTGGCCTCCCCTTAAATACCTGTAAACATCTTGTCCGCAATTGTACAACTTGTGCGCCCTTTGCGCCACTTGGCCCCTTACAACCTCAAGGAGTCAACCCACGAGGCCTAAAACCCAATTCTAGATGGCAAATGGATGTAACTCATGTTCCGTCCTTTGGGCGCCTCAAGTATGTACATGTAATGATTGACACCTTTTCAGCTATGTGTTATGCGGTCCCCCTCGTCGGGGAAACGGCCAAACACTGTATCAAGGCCCTGAGACAAGGAATTCTCTTCATGGGAGTCCCCTGGGACCTAAAAACGGACAATGGGCCTGCCTATCGCAGTGCCTCTTTTGCGGCTTTTCTTCAGTTATATAACATCACCCATCATTTCGGCATCCCCTATAATCCACAGGGACAAGCCATTGTAGAAGCAATCCATCGCCGCTTAAGAATACAAATTGAAAAAGAAAGGGCAATGCTCCCCCAGGCAACTCCAGGGGACCTTGTTATAGCAGCCCTTATTCACCTTAATCTACTCACATTCAATAAGGAAGGGCTTTCGCCCCTACATAAACATTGGGGGCCCTCGTATAGGCCCACCCAGGCCCTGATGGTTTACTGGAAGGACCTGGAGAATAATACCTGGAAAGGTCCCTCCCCACTTCTCGCCCAGGGGCGCGGGTTTGCTTGTGTTTTCCCAGATAATGCAGCACAACCAATATGGATCCCAGGAAGGGCAATCCGGCCCGCCACCAGCAACCACGCGTCCAACGAGACGGGAACGCCGTCGTCTCCGCAGCCTGGTGCACCAGATGACAACAGTACACCTGGGCCTGGACCCCAGTCCGAGCAGAGCGCAGCAGCGGCGAGAAATTAGAGAAATTATACGCCTCTATAAACAGGCAAAAACCAATGTCATACACCCTCTCAACACTCACCCAAGCATAACCTCCCTTCTAATGGTCATGTTAGTTCTTGCCTCTTCTACCCAGGGCGATCCCCACCAGCCTTGGAAGTGGACCCTTGCGCGTTGGAAAGACTCCACAATAATATTTTCCAACACCACAGCGGGATCTCCCTCCTTCGTCTTTTATGCCATTGATCTGTTTGTCCCTCCTAATCCAAAACCTCCTGGTTATCCAGGCAGCCTAAATATTCAGGATTATTATATGTGTCCAGCTTCAAATCCTGGAAAATCATATTGTAAATCCCCAAAGGACTATTACTGCCCGTACTGGGGGTGTGAAACATTAGCCACTGGCTGGAAACCTTCTGTCCCTGACAAATTTCTAAACCTCGCAGTAATCCCGTATACTTGCCAAAATTCAGGCTATCGCTATTTCAACAGGTACCTTTGTCCTAAAAGACTAATGCTCACCATACAAAACCCTGCCGATACGTCTTGGCTCTTGGGTAAAACTTGGGGCTTCCGAATTTGGCTATCGGGGTTCGATCGGGGAACCCTTATATTCATAAGAAAGGAGGCTTTAAACCAACCAAAGAAAAATACTGTTATAAAAAAGCCCTTTAACATTGGTCCCAATAAAGTCATTAACCCCCTTTTTCCACAGCTCTCCAGCCGCACCTTAGCTCCGACTAAACGCACTTCAACTACATCTCAAACACCACCACCCCAGCTTCCTCTGCCCCCTTCTCGTTATTCCTCTCCCCTCCTCAGCCTCATCCAAGCCGCCTTTGCCTCAGTGAACTCCTCCAACCCCAATTTTACCTCCTCCTGCTGGCTCTGCCTCTCCACCTCTTCCTCACTGTACGAGCCCGTTGCCTCCAACCTCTCCTTTTCAGAAAGCACAGAAGACAGCCCCTTGGAATGCAATTGGAATACCTCTGCCGTCCCCCTGACCTTTCATTCAGTCTCCTATACGGGAAAGTGCGTCCGCCCTCGCTCCAGTAACTCTCCCGACCTCACTGCCTGTGCCAGCTACTCATTTCCCAGCAGCTCGGCAAAATTTCTCATTCCTCATAACTCCTCCCAATGGCTCTGCTCCTCTACAGGACTTACCCCCTGTCTCAGCACAAATATCATCAGTGAATATAAAGAAACTTGCCTCCTAATTGTCCTTATCCCTAGGGTCTTATACCACAGCGAAGAAGACTTCTTCCTCCATCTGGAAAGAACTGCAGCTCCTGCCCTTCTACAAAAGCGAGAGCCCATCACCGTCCTCACAATTGCCTCCCTCCTAGGTCTTGCCGGCACTGGCACCGGAATCGCTGCACTAGCCAGTCAAGGCTCCGCCCTAACTCACCTCAGGGCGGCTGTTGACGAAGACATTCATCACTTACAAAACGCTATTTACCATCTAAAAAATTCTGTCAATTCCCTCTCTGAGGTAGTGCTCCAAAACCGCCGAGGTCTTGACCTTCTCCTCCTCAAAGAAGGAGGCCTCTGCGCCGCCCTAGGAGAAGAGTGCTGTGTATATGCCAATTCCACAGGTCTCGTCGAGGACAGCCTGAAAAGGGTCCGAGAGGGACTGGAAAAGCGTAAAAGAGATCGTGAAGCCACCAGTTATTGGTCCAGTTTTTTCACTCCCATCCTCCCATACATCCTTCCTTTTCTTGGCCCCCTATTAATAATTATTCTAGCTCTCATCTTAGGACCCTGCCTCATCCGCAAAATTGTCCAGCTTGTAAGGAAACAAACGGATGCCATTTTTTCCTCGTTCGTGCAAATCCAGTATCAGCGACTCGCCACCTCTGACGCCCCCCACTCCAAGATGACAGCCAACCCTTCGCGACCTCAACGCCACCGGTCAACCCGCCGACCGCGAGGCCCTTCTCAATCACCTGAACATCGCTCTCGCCTCGAGTTCCAGCTTCTCTGAACCCCTGAACTTTAAACCCCTCACCTTCGCCCAGCCCGCTGCAACGAAGCCATTGTCAAGCGCCCGGGCACCACACCAACACTGAGCTCCAGCCTCACCGAGCCACCGTCAACCCCTTTTTCCCTTCCCTGACCTCCCCCTTCCCTCACCCTTAGCGGGCCTCTCCGGTAAAGCCTCTTCCTCTAATTAGAAAAGAAAGGGGAATTGCGGGTGACTGAGCTTGTGCCTCGACTTACCAGGCCTGGGCCAGGGGACCTGATATCACCCCCTGGGGAGGGTAGTAGGTACGGGCGTTAGTGCCCTCTGCAGCCCCCCCGAGCCTGAGGAGCGAGGTCAGGGCAGCTCCCTTTTCCTCACCCAAAATGTCACGGGCAGGGGAGGCTTGCCGGAGGAAACCGCCTTTCTCCCAACCGCCCTTTCCTCACTTCCTTATCTTGCCCACACACTCCCTTGTGCCAAGGCCACTCCTGCCACCGCCAGCGCGCATGCACCGTGGCCAGAACAACCCCCGCCCGCTGCAACGGCTCCTGCGTCCTCTCAGAACCAATCCTAGCCCCTCTTCCTTCAGTATTGCCATTTAAGGCTACTTCACCTCTTTTCCAGCCCTACCCTTCTTACCAGCCTATATAACCTGTAATCACCCCTGAATAAATCTCTTTGGCGCATACTCCTACTGGATGAAGAGTGTCTTGTCCTTATCGCCGCCCTCCACACCTTGCACGCCTCCCGCCGAGGACCCGGCCAAGTCCTCCGCCTCCCCCTCGCCTCCGGGAAAGAGCCCCCGCCGCCGGTACCCTTTAAGCAGCCCCGAGAGCTGAGGGCTCAGCTACCGGCCGCCCCTCCCCCCAGAAGCAGTAACCACGACCGCAGAGATACAGACAGAAAGATGTTTGGAGACACTAAGCTAGGAGATGAAGCCCAGAATTTGCTCTGGAAAAGCTAAGGGAGGACCCCCACATGCATAGAGAGAAACACCCTGCATAGGAGCTGAGAGAGAAATGCTAAAAGAGCAGAAGCCTGGAGACACTTTGGAGAAAGCTATTTTGAAAGCAGAACCCCTGGGAGAAAAGGACCAGCAGATGCCAGCCACATGCCTTCCCAGCTGACTGAGGTGTACTGGACACCATAAGCCTTTCTTCTTTGAAGGTATCCACATGTTGATGACTAATTTTGGCCCTTGTGTGGCCTTAGAACTATAAATTTGTAACATTACAAATCCCCTTTATAAAAGCTAATCCATTTCTAGCATTTTGCATAACAGCAGCTTTAGCAAACTGGAACATTCTACAAGCTCTCATGTGATCCAGAATTTCACTCCTAAGAACAAAGCTTATGTTCACAAAGACTGGTAGATAAATGTTCATAAGCAACCTTATTTTTAATAGTCCTAACCTGGAAGCAACCCAAATGTGTGTCAACTGGTAAATGGAGAAACCAAATGTGAGTTACCCATACTATGAAACACTCCTCAGCAGTAAAAATGATTGAACTTTTGTACAAATCAACACAGATAATCTCAAAATAATTATGCTCAATGAAAGAAGCCAGACAAAAAGTGTAGATATTCTATGATTCCTTTTGAACAAAATTCTAGAAAATGAAAACAAACAAATCTATAGATGATATGTGTGTGTGGGGGTAGTCTGTGTATGTGTACAGAAAAAGAGAGAAAGCATCCTCATTTTACATAAATCTAATATGCACAGTTTTCAGTAAGCATGATTTAGTTAAATAACACCAGCAACATGATTAAATCATCAATTAACACAATATATTAATTTTAAGTGTTTGCATTAAATACAAACATTGCTGCTAGCTCTTCAGTCCTCAAACTACAATGTAAATAACATGTGCATCATAATTAGTGTCCTATCATGTCACTTCTTTCAAGGTCTATTAGTAATTAGTCACTGTGCCTCTTTAGTTCAAGCAGAAGACAGAAAAGTGTGCTATTATGCAGTCTTTTGTCTCCTTGTGATATATTTATAAAAAATGGATAATTGAAAGAATAACTTGGACAACAAATATGAATTTACAGCAAAGAAACAAAAAGTGTTAAGGCTGGAAATTAAATTTGAATGAATGTAAAGGGAGTTATACAAGAAATAGTTGACTGTGGGAATACTGATGTGATGGATGGAAGGACTCTAGATTTTCAGCCAAAGAAACAGTGAAAGCCAACTTAATGACATGAGTGAGGAAAATTCTAGTAATGAAAAGTGTAAAAAGCCTGGAAGTATTAACACTGGCAAAACAATTCACAACCATGGAACACTTGGAGATATCTGACAACACTGAAAGCACAAAGATAGCATGTTGGATGCTGATCCCAAATGAGAAAGACGTATGACATCACAAGATACTTGCTCCATATCATAAGTTATAAAACAAGAAGAAAGCAAATTATATTCAAACTACTCTTGACAAGTTTTACAAAGAAATAAAACAATTTCATTCACCAAATTTGTAACATTTTAAATTGGAGACTATTAAATACATATGTTTTACTATATTTTTCATTTCCTTATACATTGTTGTTCAACCAACAAAAAGATAGTTTAATATATTGGCAAAACTTAAAAATCATGGAATGATTGTAATTTATTCCATTGATTATTAAGGTTACTTTTTATGGTCTTGGCTTCCAAAGGTTATTTTGAGGGGACAATAAAGCAAGAGGTAGGTCCAGAGTGAGCACTGTGTTACAAAGGAGCCATACAAGTAAGGAGTGTGGGAAAATGCTGGTGGGTAAGGGTAAGTATATGCTGATAAGAACCTCATGGTCTTAGTAGGTTTCTATTATTTATGGAATAGCTGATTGACCAATGGAATGAGGTTAGTAAAATTCAGTTTTAGTTGTCTAGGTGAAGCAATAGGAAGAGAATTTTCAAATCAACTTTTCAATATACAGTGGGGAGCAATGATGATTTCTTCCTATTTCTACTAAAATTTGTTGATTAACAGGTAGTGTTAAGCACAATTGCTTTTATGCCTCAGGCTTGGGTTGACTATCACTTATAAAATTTAGAACATTTTAAAGTTTACTATTTTGAATGATTTCCCCTAGGAATAAATGATGTGTGACTCTACCTCAGTTGAGGCTCTGAGGTTACCAAAGATTATCTGGGAGGCACCACTTTCAGATTGAAATTGCAGACCCAAGATATTGCAGAAAGTAACATGATTAACATGAAATACTCAAGGATGCTAAATAAAGTTGTGAGGTTAAAAATAGTCATGATATGAAGACCGATGAGAAATTATTCCAAAATTAATACAATGATTAGATGCACTAATTAAGAAAATACATCACAAATTAGTAAGATGATAAGATATAATAACTATTAAAATCATTCTCCTGGGAGCACAAATTTTTGTTAATTATTATTATTTACCTATTTTGTTTTGAAAATTAATAGGAGAACATCAAACTGTAAAGTTGCTCATATATGCCTACATTATCTTTTTATCTAATGAGCACTCTGAATTCTATGGAGTGATTAGAGTCTCTGGGAATCAAAGGTCCAAAGACTACTGAAAGTGGTTCAGGGGAAGTTGAGAAAATCCAGCTAAGTGAGGTGAAGGAATCCTCTATGCTGTCACATTAAATCAAAAGAGAGTTGTTCAGTCTTAATGTAAAGGACCTGCTAACAGAGGCAATTATAACTGAACTGGATTTGGAGAGTTGGATTCTATTAGATCAACACGAGGTGTGTTCATTCCAAACTCTGAATGATACAGCTACCTTTCTTTGAGTCCTTTAATTTTCTTCTCTAAAGACACTTCCATACACCTAAGCTCCAAATTTTGATGTATTCATTTTCATACCATGTATCTTGGTAATAGAAAATCTTTTCTAAAACTGGACACAAGTAAACATAAAGTTCATAGATATAAAAAGAGAGAAACATTGAAAAAGTTATGTAATGTTTAATCTTTCTGAACTTGTTTCTTAATTTGTAAAACAAAATATCTTTCATATAATTATTTTGAAATTCGAATTAGGGGATATTTTTAAGTGCCGAACAGAGGATCTGAAACATTTATATTATTAGATGTTCAATAAATGAGAGCAATTATTAATTATATTATTATTTTGATGGTAATTATTCAGTAAATACTTTGTTGGTGAATATAGATCTAAGAAGTATATCACATATTTTCTGTCTATAAAGTAACACAAGTTACTGGTAGGTTTAAGATTTTTCAATGTTTCCGTTGCCTTTAAAACTAACTTTACATTTGTAATTCAGATATCCCTGTAAATTGTTGCTCAGTTTGGCTCAACTCTTACTCAGAAATTGATACAAAAAATAAAACTATCATTGGAAAAAGAATTTAAAACTTAAAGTTGGCACCTTAGTATTCCTTAAGCCAAAGTATTAAAACAGTTTCACTTCTTAAAAAAAGTAATTATTTCTAGAAAGTTACCATAGATTCTAATTATATCACTGCACTATAATTATGGTTCAGATGGTACTGTTATTCTTAGCTCATATTTTCATTCGTATATAACTTCATGACAAATACCTTTTCAGAACAATATTTCTCATATAATTCAAGCAAAAAATAGATTTTTTTTTCCCCTCTAGATTGTTTGAGCAAGCAACAATTTGCAAACTGCCTGAATAAAAAGAATGCTTTATTAAGTGTCGTGGAAAAGTTTTCTTTTGCTTGTTTTTTTACAATAATTTTAACTGTCCTTCTCAATTTATATTGGTTTTATATTTTTATTTTTGTACATACTTTAAACTTTCCATGATGCACTTTGAAAATAATTTCCTGGACACTTTAAAGTTTTATAAGCGAGAACTTAACGATATTTTTTATAAAAATTAGTGAGGTATTTGATCTGGTGTCCATATTCTGAAAGAAGAAAAAATAAGGCAAAGTATTTATAAATTTTTTTACAAACTAATTTGAAATTATGTCCTTGATTGAATTTTATGTGTACAAATGTCATCTTGACCCTTGTTCTCTGGAAGATCATTTCATTTGTGGCAAGATACCGTGACTAGGCTAGAGTTCAAAATAGGGGTAGAGCTGGCATAAGTACATTTTTATGGCATATGGATAAAAGCAGAAGTTTCTGGGTACAGGTTGTGAACACAGACTCAAGAGACAGAAAATTGTGCCTCAGGATCTCCACAGTTACTCTATGGGCCCCATATTGGCAGCCAACGGTCACCCATTATTCCTACCTGTCAAATATACCTGATTCTGTGTCTGCGGTGGTGGGTTAAAACCATGCTGAATAGTGAAGTTGCATCTTCTGATGTGCATTCTGCCTTCATCAGTACTGTTGTGGCATCTGTGGAGGGATCATCTAAACTCCCTCATGCAAAAACTGCACTATATTTAGCAACTGCTATTTGTGGATTTTGCTTGTATTTACTGTTCTATATTTGGCTGCAGTGAAGCATTTGCTCAAGAATTCAGGCCATCTTTGATTCTTCCAAGCTACCTAAGTCTCCTTAAATGCTACTTCTACTTTAAGTAGATTTGTAGCCAGGCTAGAAATGGTAATTACTTCATCCTGAGCACTTCATTAAACCTTGACCATCTAATCAATTCTCCACTACCAAGGACTGTTCCACCTCACAATATAATGATGATGGCAATGATGACAGTGATAATAACTTCTAATTATTAAGTACTTGTTCTTGCTGTGTTAATCATATCTTTATTTATCATACGGAGTCATCCAGTCCATGATTTACAGCCCAACATGTTAGAATAATGCTGCCATCCACCCAAAGATGTCTGCCTCCTATTCCCTAGAACTTTTGAATGTGTTATGCTACATGGCAAGAGGGAATTAAGGTTGAAGATGGAATTAAGGTTGCTAATTGAGTGACCTTGAGATAAGAAGGAATGTGGCACTGCTGACACCTTGTTTAAGCCCCCGTGAGAACCATTTTGAACTGCTGACCTCCTGAATTCTAAGACTATAAACTTGTAGGTCACCAGTGATAATTTGTTACAGCACCAATAGGAAACTAATAGGCAACCACCTCACTACATCTAGTAATGTGTTTATTCAAGAGGTTTTCACATATATATTCTTAAAGGATGATGTTTCAAAAGTGGGAATAAATATGAAGCTCAATTCCACATTAGAGCTACCAGGATATAGAGACACAAAATAAATGCTGTAATTTCAGTGAAACACAGAATTGGATTTATAAACTGTGCTCGGTAGAAAATAAATAAAAGCACTTTTTAAAATTTAAATGATTTAATTCAAGAAAGCCGTATTTTAATTTTAACTACCAGTTTTCCATAACATTGGTTACCATGTCATAAAAGAATGTTCTAATGGTGGCCTTTAGAGTGACGTTTATATTCTGCATATCTGAACCAAAACAAGCCCTTTTGATGTAGCTAAAATTAGCAAAAGATGCCAGTAGCCTCTTAGGGAGTAGCAAGGGATGATAAGGAGAGCTCTTATTGTATTATATTGCATTATACACACTGTGTTTTCACTGGCACCTCCATTACCACAGCTCTTAGCTATTGCATAGAGACCATATGGGAGGCTCTAGCAATGATCTAGGTGGCAGAATATAGTTACTTAGAGAGCTGAAAGCAGGAGATGAGTATAAAGGGAAAATAATCCAGCTGTATTTTAAAACAAAAGACAGTAGGATTTTGTTTTTCCAAATTTATTCTACGGATAGACTTACAAAAGTGAACGAAGACATATGTAAAAAGATACGCAATAGAAAATTATTAATAATTGAAAATAACTGGAAATAGTTTTTATGCCTATTAATAGATAATAGATTACCAGTTAAATTCTGCTAGATCAATCAAATTACATGCAGCAAAGTCATTAAAATGTAAAGTAGGTCTATAGGTGCTAATACGGAAAGATGCACAAGACGTTAAGTAGAAAAAGCAAATTGTAGAAAAATTTTCCAATATTGTCCATGTAAGAATAAAAAAGACTGTATAAACATACAAATTAGAAAATGTTTTTTTATTTTTATATCCTTTGCTACAATTTGAATTTTATCAAGTACCATGTATTAATTTACTAACAATTCTTATTGTTTTAATAACTAGCTGTTTCTTAAAGAGAAACAATGTCCTTAAATTATATCCCTATGGGAGAATTACTGAATTTACCTGTCAGACAAAATCCATATTGATAAGCAGGAGAGCAAGGCTCATCCTAAAAGTGAGTGCTGATTTTCAGTGAATAAAACTTTAAAATAGCAACACAGGAAATAAAGATACTGCAGTGTTGATACTGGAAAAATGAACTATGAAATGAATAAAGAGGAACAAAAGTAATCAAACCAAAATTAAACCAATTGCTTGTTCATAATATAAAGAAGTCAGTGTGCCACCATATGCAGTAAATACGGCACATTTTTTACTTTTGAATGTTGTACAGTGGCTGCCCATCAGAGCCATCTAGAAGAGAAATATAAGAAAAATGAAGTCTTTAACAGAAATTTTCCTCGGGAGCTGCTGCTTCTGCTACTAATTTTTTCCAGGGTTAATTCCTTCTTTTCCATCAGTTCCAGACTGCCTTCCCTTCTGTTTTCCAAGTTACTGCTCTCTTTTCCTCCAAATAGTTTATCCATAAAGTTCTGGATGACAGAATTTTCCCCTCGGCTTACCACATTCTCATTTCTGGGTGATTTTATGAAAAAAAAAAACAGTTGCTGTTTCCTAGTTTTCATTTTGCTTTTCTTTAAATTTCTATTACTTATTCAGTAAATTTGCAACTTGTTTGCATACTCCAGATCCTATGGTTTACTTAATTATGCAGATATCGGCTATAATAAAATCTGTTACTGGTGCAAGCTCTTTCTGACTATTCCTTCAATAGCAAACATTGAATAGCTATTACAAAGGAAACAAAAAGATAGCCACTTGTATCTGAATGTGAGAAATTAAACCTGGGCTATACCTTCAGCATCAAATTTTCTATCACAAAATAGAAATGATATATTAAAGGGAAGCTTCATCTAAGGAAGTAACTTTAATCTAAGCCTGTAAAGGAGGAAATACTTTTATCTGATGATAAGAAATAGAACATCCAGATGCACTAGCAATAAGAACATATTTCCTAAGCCTTAATTAATGCATTTAACTCTATTATATGCCATATACATGCATTCCTAACTTCCAAATTGCTGGCATCTCTTAGGATATTCAGTGCTTTTGGAAAGTCTTGTTTTTTAGGGATCAGGTTGATAAATAACATAAGGTGAAGAGAATCAGCAGAGAATGCTCAATTGTAGGAGTGAAATTCATCTTTTATTTTCACCCACTCACAATTTTAAATGATTTAATTTTTTACTGATTCCCTCCATACGGACTCAACTTGTGCATCGCCCAACTTTCCAAAAACTTCCATCAATTCCCTGCAAGTCCTCAATCCGTAAAATCAGAATTTTAGGGGAAAATTTATGTTCTTCCACAATCTTTATTCTATCTCCAGTAGCTCGTTAATTTATGAATATTTCTTTCAGACAATGTTTATTGAACACTTACTGTCAACAAAGCAGTGTTAATTTCTCAGGGTGTAAAAACATGAGTCAAGTAATGAGAGTAAATATCTAGTATTTAATTAATATTTAGATATTATTACTATATTTATAACAGTAAAAAGAGTTGCTACAAGATTACTTGAGCAGCTGTAACATATGAAAACATTTATTTTTGATGTTCATCAAAGATATTTGAAGACTTTTTTGTTTTGAGTTCAAATTGCTTTTTTTATGGTTTTTAAAACCAGTGAGAAAATGCTAATTAAATTCTGTCATTCATTAGAATTTGCAGGTCATGAAAGAGATATTGACAAATATTTTGTTTGTACAGTGTTGCAAATTTATCAGGAAATTTCCCACTGCTGATTTGATTCATATGTAAGTTGCTTGAGAGTAAAATTACCTTGTCACCCCAATAATTGTTAATTATGTAATTATTATATAGGCAAGCAGTAGGAAATAAAAAAATATTAATATTTATAATGCCAGAAATCAATTATAATATTATTTACTATACAGGTAATTATGGCTTTGACCTCCATTTATTTTGCTGCAATACTATATTATCAAAATGCATAATTAAATTTAGTAATAATTCATTATTTATATAATTTAGCTAAAATAAGGAAACCACAGATCCTGGCAGTGTTAGTTTTATAATGGTCAGGATCTCCTCCTTTTCTATAGAGTCCTTTTATCACTTTATTTATTGCTCAGAACCTGATTTAGGACTTCCACACACAATTCCTGTTTGTTTAAAAAAAATAAAAGATTTAAACATTGCAAATAATACACTTTGAGAGACACTCTTCCTCTTTAACATACACCTCATGTTTCTGAAAGGCAATAAATTGTGATCAAAAGTATTTTTGGTGACTTCTAGTAGCTACATATTGGACTACTACATTAGTTATGGAATGTATGGCAGAGATATTTGCTATTTGTTAGATAATTTGGATATTTATTAAAAACTATAAAGCATCAATTAAAAGAGCATAGGCTATTCACACAGAACTGGGATTAACAATAATCTTTCAATTATTAGCTGAATGTTATTCAATCTAAGCTTCAATTTCCACAATGGAATAATAACTTTAAAACGACTGCTGTGAAAATATGCAATGCATAAGGCTTTATCTATAGGCAAAGAATAAGTAATAGCTACTATTAAGTAATGTAGGATAAAATAAACATCAAGTGTGGAAAAATAAAAAATTATCAGTGAATATATCAGTAACTACAGTGGAAATTCATTTACTTGGGATCCAACTGTTTATCTAGAATAATTAGATCAACTTGCTTTTGTAATAAAAGATGTATAACACTGAAAGTAGATTTTAATGAACTACAGAGTTGAAGGTAAATTATTTTGCACTATTAGATTCTAAATATGATTGACATGGAAATGTTTTATTTCTGGATACATTTATCATGTGGCTTTTCTAATTTTCTTAATATAATTCTCTCAGGTTAAAATTTCCTCACCTTTTGGCTAATCTGGAAAAAAATAAAGCCATTAACTTTGAAAACATCCTTAAAGAATTATTGCTAAAATTACCCAATGAAATTATACTTAAAAGGATTAGATTATCGAATTATTTGTTTTTATGCAAGGTTAATTCAATGAATAAAATTTAAACCTTGAAAGTGATGCAAGGAATAGTTTTTCTACAACAACAAGGTTTCCTTAAACTTTAAAGTCTTACATCAATTAAAGTAATTACTAGTATATTGCATAATTTTTAGACATTATTGAACATATAATAGTCATATTGATTAATTTCTCTGATCTACCTCTGTGGTCCAGGTCGGTATAACCAACAGAGAATGTGGTCTGTAATTAACAGAAAAGAATTTCCCTCATTTAGTCAATAAAGGAAATGTAACATATTGCAGGACAAAATAGCTTATTCCCAGAGGAATATAAATATTTTTTTCCAGGATATTATTAGTTAATGTTCTTTTTTACAACTTTCCCTGAAAGAAGGAACCTGGCAATAATAGTGGCTCAGTGTATCTTATTGGAAATATGCATGGCCACCTCAAAAGGATTAAAATTGCAATTTTATCCAAAGTGAATTTTCAGCACATCCATTCAAAGACAATAAGCAAACGCATTGCTTTACTCTCAGTCTTACTTTTCAAATATTTAACATTGGCTATCCAATGTTTAAGAAATTTGTGTAAGCTTAAATATAACATATTCCAAACAGATTTTAGAGTAAAGAAATAACAAATTACTAAAAAGTTTACTGGAGTTCCATTAGTCTAATTTTTATTTCTTCACGTCAATAGGTGACTTAATTAGTCCTAGCTGCAAGAAAATTTTTATGTGCTTTAATTCCATACATGATTTACTGATACCAACAGTTTCTACCTTCTTATAAAATTAATCACTTTGATATTGATATTTACAATTGAAGCTCTGTTGCTCAGTATTTTCAAAATTATCATAGCAAACATAATTTTGTTGAATAAATGCATACTATTAATTGTGAACATACATACATCATTATTGTATTCTAATGAAAAAATGAAATGGATTAAATATTTTACCATGCTTAAGATTAAAGAATAATCACAAAAACACATAAAAGAAATGTATGTTTTTAAACTCTATTTTGAAATGTTTCCTGCAATTAAATTTTATTGTTATTATATCAATACTAATAAATGTTTTTATTTACTCTAAACTCATCTAATGAAGAAAAAGTAAAAAATTTTTGCTTTAGAACTTAGTTCTATGAACTTAAGAGCAGTAATAATCTTAGTATATACATGGAAGTATAAATATTTTTAATTATTGTTACAGATATAGTAGACAAGCACATGCTATGAGAGGCAGAATTGAATATTTGATAGATTCTGGCAATGACAGTTATGAAAACTAATACTTAGAGTGAATCTATCACCAAATTGCTTCAGTTTATTTAGGTATAAGATAAGAATGTTGAACAAAATGTTGCTGAGAGTTTTCTTCAACTCCAGATTTCTATGATTTTGTGATATACTCAATCAAAGAAAGCAACAGATTATTTGTTATAAACTAAAATTTTTCCTACATATTTTTTGCAGTAATCATAAATTGTCTGTTACCTTTTAACTCCCTTTTAAGCTATAATTACACATTTGTAAGCTGTATATCCAGAATTTGGGTTATGTTTATTGCTAGGAAACAGAAAAGTATTAGTCTTAGCTAACCACTGAAAGGATTGGGTCTGTAGAAAAGATACCAGAAAGTAGTTTTTTTGTGAAAATAACCAAATATTACATTTAGCCCTCATATTCTGGATTGCTTAGCATGAGAAGTTTTATCAGGTAAACAATTGTTTAAGTCATAAGAAAATAACCATAACCTACATAAGTTTTCTTTATAATCATTTGTCTGTTATTTATTCAGTCATGTCCCATGCAGACAGGAATTATCCTAAATCAATGACAGTTTAGTTTAGATGCTGTTTCTCTCAATCATGGGTGCTGATAATGGCTTGGCCATTAAGAGACTGTAAACATGTTTTTATATAAAATTAACTTCCTGCCTGTGTGTTACCTGTATATTATTTCTTTTTAAATGCTTTTATATAGTAAGAATTATAATGTACACTTATGAATAATTAATTGTTTATCAAATTTTCTATGACAATATAGAAGCATTTAGTGCCAATTTTGTAATATTAATTATGAATGAAGGCACCAGATTGGCTACTAAACATTTATATTGCAATTGTCTCACATGGATGGACATACTGTAGTTAGTTAGAAGTTCACCGACAGAAGTTAATTGTGCTTATATGAGAAATACAGAAATCAAAACTTTATTTGTAAAATGTGATAGCTTGAAAATGGTTGTAGTTATGTTGGACAAATGTACTATCAAATGTCTGGTAGATGATTCTTTGCCATGTAATTATGTCTGTATGTATAGAGGTATTAACATGATTTTAGACAAATCTGTGCATGGCCAAAGTCTAAAAGGGTAAGAGTCATGTGAAAAACAAAACAAACCACCACAACAATAACACAAACACAAAATAAAGAGAATTGAAGATAATTGAAACAAAAAACTAAGGGTGTGTGGGATCAGATCTGTTCATATTGAGTCAAGAAATATATTTGTCAGTCAGATTGTCCTCCAGCTAATTTATATCAATCCATGACTGAGCTGAGGGCAAAGGGGCTGAAAGTAATTTTTTCCATAAAAATATTTCAGGAAAATTGAGTGGATATTCTAAGGCATTGGTTTCAACAGACTTGGCAGTTTCAGTGGATAATTGTTGTGGATTTGTGTGTCTTTAGCACAAAGAGACACCATACCCCTGGTGTTAATCACTGGCAGACCATCTTCAGATTTCAGCAATGTCATCAGTTTTGGTGAGCATAACACGTAGCTTTACTCCACTTGATAATAATAGCTTATGAGTTATGTTGTTCTTGTTTTTTGTTTACTTGTTTATATTTTTTAATGCATTAGGAGCTATCATCAAAGAATGCATAAGAGGAACAAGAACCATGAGGGATGTGTAGCTTAGCTAATGAGCCAAAAGCATAGGAGAGGACCTCCACAACCAATTTAAAGGTGAAGCTGGTTCACAGAGTGTGCGTGGAGGCAAATTAAGAGGTACTATTCAGTGACTGTAGTGGAATTATCTATTTAAAGTCTAGGCTAATGTGAATTTTGGGGTGAACAACTAGTTAGGTATGGCAGCAGACAGCCTAAGGCTAAATATGAGTTATTTGAACCTTCCACCATCAAAATTTTTTTAAAATCTGAAGTCTTTCCTGAAATAGCTAGGAAATTAAGGGAAATGTGTCTGTGTGTGTGTGTGTGTGTGTTTAATAACATTTGGATATAATTATTGTATTCATTCTAATAGAGGATTATAACATTTAACTATTGTAAAATCATTTTGGGGGTCTAAGTCTATATTTCACTTAACAGGGCAATATGGTAAATTTTATCAGGTTTACATGTACATATTCAATCATGTTTTCAAATATAATTATCTGCAATATTTTTGATTAGGACATTAGAAAAAAATAAACCTTCACAGTCACCTAATGGCAAGAAATAGTTTCTCTACAGAATATAAAGTATTTTCACGGAATAAGCATGCATGGCTGAGTTATCAGGGATGGCATACGCTTTCTGTTCTCTCCACACTAGCTCAATAAAACAAAACCAACAAAGTAAGTGCTTGTAAATATCCACAAATTGATCAGTAAAATTTAATCCTGATAGACAAGATAGAAATAAATGTAATAATTCATGTTTCTATTTTCTGATGAACCACTTGAGAATGTTGACAGATAAACTCAGAGAAATCCATCTCTCCTTCTAGTTTGATTTAATTTTTCTAAAAGCTACCCATAGAAAAAAATACCTTTAGTTTTTTTTTTTGTAGAGAAAATTAAATTAAGATTGTATGTGTGGTATGTATGTGTGTCTTCTCTTTCAAAATATTTTTTAAATGAAATCAAATTTAAAACTGCATATATGGAGGCTTCCAGAAGATGGTGGTTAGGAGAGACAGGGCAAAAAAACATCTCCATAAAAAATACTAGATAAAAGACAGAAAGTGACCCAGAACACCAGTTCCAGTAATGCACCAGTGGGACAGGGTCTGCTAAACCCACAGGGACTGTGCACTTGGGGAAACCGGGAGTCTGTATTATGAAGTAAGTGAGTAAGCCTGCTAAATAACCAGCAGCCATGCTGCAGTCTGGGGAAACAGTGGTTGGTGTTTGGAGTCAGACTAGTTTTAAAAATCCAAAAGGGGCTGCGGATATGGCAGTGAGAATCGCACAGTTAAGCACAGTGGGAACTGTGTCCCCACAGCCTGTGGGCACACCTCAATATCTGGCATGGATGATAGCCTTTTGTGAACCTGCTGCTAAGTGTCTGGGAGTGAGGAAGGGAGAGGCTAGCCAAAAGGGAAAAATAAACATGCCCCTTACAGCCATCTTCCTGGTGGGCTGGGAACGTTCCTGCCCAACACCAGCACCACAGCCCAGAGCTGCACCAAACAACCCAATGCAGCAGGAAGTATTTCCAGCAACATGCGCACATGCCATAACATCTGACGTGGGCAACAGCCTTCTGTGCGCCCGCAGCTAATTGTCCCAGAGCTGGGAAGGCAGAGCTGTGCAAAAAAGGGGAAAATAACATGCCCCATACAGTCATCCATTTAGCAGGCTGGGAATGCCTCTACATGGCTCTGTGGCCCTGAACTTCCCTTGGGGATGTTCCTCTTATACAGTGGATATGGGCTATCAGTTCACCGCCCAAAAAGAGGATTACTTCCTATTGTTGACTTTCAAGGGTTTTTTATCTAGAGCTAAATTCAGTAGCATCACTTTTTTCTTGGACCAAAAGACAAACCTGACCAATCAAGACCCAATCTTGACCTCTTCCTCCTTTGTGACCTGCTCATAAGGGAAAATCCTGGCTCTGTCACGATTCATAGTACTTGATGGAGATTTTTTTTCCCAATATTTTCATCTCTGCTGCAGAAAGCAAGGCCATCTCCAAAACCATATAGTGAAATATTGTGATTCTCCTATTGAAGCTTGGAATAAAATTTTCATAAATACCACATCTCTTTCCATTTATCTTAGTAACATAGGTCTGGAAGTTTCTATGGCCCAAATGACAGAACTTCTTGCACTTGAACCCACAGAAGAAACTTTCATGTTTGAAAGCCATATTCCAGACTGTCCTTTTTCATCCATCTTGATATGGGTATATTTTTCAACAATGTCAGAAATTCAGAAATGTTAGCTTATAAATGTACCCATATCCAATAATTGCTGTATCATAGTGGTAAACTAAAAGTTCAAAAATTATAAGGGATAGTTCATCATATGTCTTTTTCTGTAAATAACATTATTATTATTAATGGAATTAATCATCAATTTATTGAGATCAAATCTTGTTTCATATCATTACAACAGAAAATAAAATAAAAATATTTTAATACCGAAAAAAAACCACACCCAAAACTGCATATATGAGCAAGAATGGACCAAATTTATATTAACAAATTAAAGTAAGAAAAAAATTTTAGAAACAACATTGTTTGTTACTTTTGTTTGTTTATTATAAGAAATCATGCATCATCTTATTTTCTGTATTTTATTTACTCCTGAAAGTTCAAAGTACATATATTTTGAAACTGCAAAAACACAGTAACTTTCTCAAGCAGAAATTAAACTCAGATAATGAGTATATAAAGAAATATAAATAGCATGTAAACATTTATGTAATCTTAAAAAGACAAGATTTTAGTCAGGTAACGTTAAATAAAGAAGAAGGTAGTATTTGTATGGGAATGCTTGGAACTTTTCTTACTATTATATATTGTTGCTGTTATTTTTAAATGCTCTGCAAGAAAAAATGTAGTTCTTGACATTTCTGGAAGGACCTTACTAAAGTCAACTCTACAGGACAATTTTATCAAACACCATACCCCCAGATCAATGGTTCAGTGGGTCAGTCAAGGAAAAGACAAACTAGAGAAACCAGATGTATCAGATGATGTTGAGGATACCAACTCTACTTTTCATTTGGTGAGAAGACGGGTTGGGGGCAAAAACCGTCTCCTAATTTGCCTGTAATATTTTCATAGTACATAAAAATACTTATTACATAAGAATTGAAATAGTTATATTTAGCTAACTAAAATATTTTGTGTCCAGTTTTTTAATAAACATGTTTGAAAGAGGTATTCATTTTAAAAATAATATACATATTTACTAATGTAAATATATTCCTTATTATCACTCTGTTTTTCAATATGTATTTTTTAATACTTTCTCTAAGAACCATTTCTTATTTTTTAAGGCTTAAAAGCAAGAAAGTTTCCTAAAACAAAGTTGCTATAGGTTCTAAATACAGGCTTTTTTGTGTATGTATGTGAATAATAAATGTCACTGTTAAGTTCCTCGATTTGAGAATGTGAATATTTTCTAAATGATATTTCTTTCTAAACAGCAAAAAAATTCATATCATATTAGATATTTTAATCTAAAGAATTTTGAAGAAAATGATTATATGTGTAAAACATGTTTGTTTAACTCCATGTTCATTTTAACAACTCTTTGACTTTGCATTTGTGACCTCTTGCAGAAGGCTTAAAAGATCTAAGTAAATTCTTGACGGTTTGTGAAGTTAAACAATAGATTCCATATAATATATTCTAAAATAATCCCATTAATTTAGTGACTAGTTTTCAGCCTTGAAACATATGAGAAAAAAGTAATTTACTTTGGTAGTGCATTTCCTGCATCTGTAAGTGGATTTATTGATATTTTTCTGGGTGAAGGAAAAGATACTGAAAAATATGCTCTGTGATATGTTATAATGTTGAAATAGTCATGGCCTAAAATGTGAAATGAGATCAGGTTTAGTAATAGCTCTGCCTTGTAAGAACTATTTTGTTTCACTTCTCCCAGTGTTTTGAAGGGAAATGCTACTTCAAGAATACTAAAGTTACTATTTTGGAGGTTTGAGGTTTGGGCTGCCACTTGGAACCACCAGAGGAGTCCTCGTGTCTTACTGAGTTGACAATTGTGAAGCAGCCAAAAAATTGATCTGTTTAGATCCCATATTTGAACAATCTTACAGATGACTCAAGCTAATAAAGCAGTCAAATTTGATGTATGAAACCTGAATGCTGATTTCTTTTTTTATTCAGTAAATACTGTAAAAGGTAAGAGAGTCTAGGTTTCATATCATTTGACAAACATTGTATTTTTTTCTTTATGAGCAAGCTAAATGGAATTTGAAGATTGGTGAAAAATTTTAATACATGGACTGATTTAAACAGTGTAGATCAGTGGCTCTCAGATGAGAACCTGGAGACTTGTCTAGGAATTCAAATTCTCAAACTCCAATCCAGATCTATGAATCAGAAACTCTATGGTTAAGGCCCTGGGATCTGAGTATTAATAAGCACAACAGGTGATTGTAATACATGCTGAAGTTTGAGAACCACAGGTTTAGATAGTTAATAGCACTAGATCAATTTGACCCTAAGAATCTATCTTCAATAGTATGGTATAAATAATAAAAGGATTGGTTATGACTTTTCCCTGGCTTTATCTGCCTTTGATTGCACTGTAGGTGTTTGAATACTAGGCAAGAACAGCCCTCTCTGTTTTTCATCAGATATATTAATAAATAAATTCTATTTGAAGTAAAAATTTGATACTGTGGTATTTCACTCCTTGAAGTGACTGTTACCTCTTGTATTAGTTAGGGTTCTCCTTGGAAACAGAAGCAATGAGAGATGTCTCTTATTATCAAATTGTAAAAGTGACTCACGCAACTGCGGGAGCGCACGAGTCCAAATTCTGCAGAGCCGTCAACAAGCTGTCAACTCCAAGGAAGACGTCCGACGAACTCCTCGGGAAACGAACTGACAACTTTGACCAACTCCTCAGGAAACGAACCGGCAACTTTGAAGAACTCCTCAGGAAACGAACCGACAACTTTGACCAACTCCTCAGGAAACGAACCGGCAACTTTGAAGAACTCCTCAGGAAACGAACCGACAACTTTGACGAACTCCTCAGGAAACGAACTGGCAACTTCGACGAGCTCCCCAGGAAAAGCTTCACTGAGCAGCTGAAGAAGAAGTCAAGGTTCTCTAACCGTCCGGCTTATAAGCCTCCAACTGATCACCCGGACCAAATCCAGCCAATTGCATTCTCTCACTGTGGAAGCACGCCCCTTGATGAGTCATCAGTCAGCTGCAGTCAATTGACTGATGATCCGACAAACCAACCAGCCTCAAATAGCCTCACAGGAATCGTCAGGCCAGTGCCTGCTTGACCAGACAGCTGGGCCACCTAGCCAAGTTGACACATGAACCCAACCATCACACCTCTGATTATATCCATTTTGTCTTGAATTATAGCTGACTCTCAAAAGGTTAATTTATTTTCTTTTCATCCAGTGGTTGATATAAGTATACTATTGATGACTTCTTTCTCATCTTTTCCTTCCCTCTTCTCTCTCCCTCCCTCCTTTCCACCTTCCTTCCATACTTCCTTCCTTTCTTCATTCTTTCTTTTTTATTTCTTATAATTTTGGGTTTCTGAGAAATAATCTAAAGATCTATAGTAATGCACCCCCTTTTTTTTGCAAAAGATATTAATATAAGAAACCTTTACAGTTTTAAATCAGAAGAACCTTACCTATACAATAGCACATAGAAAAACATTCTATAATTATTAGTTTTATAATATGTAACATAGAAGATCAAAAATATATATGTATCCTGAGTAATTACAACTAGGAGCATTGACTATAAATCATCCTTAGTATGGCCCCTGGAAAAAAATACTTTTAATTGATACTGCCTCACTTACTGCTTGTCAGGATGTGGAGTCAGCAGGACGAATGAAGGTCAGTCTTTCAAGAACAACACAAACAAAGATAAAAGAAAAAGCATCTTCAAAAGAAGCTCCTAGAACTCCTTTACCATAAGATAATAGCTCTTTAGCTCCTCTTGTATAGATGTTCCTGTTGTGTTTCACTCTTGCGGGATACAGTGCACACTAAAAAAATTCTGTTAAAAATATAAAAGGGGGCAGGGAGAGAAAGCTAGCCCTTTTATATCAACTAGTGAATTTTGCACTTCTATGTTTTCTGTGTTTCTGTTTTTATGTATGAATGATTGCTAAAAAAATTTAAATTGAATCTACAAGATATTTGTCTTTCTGTGTATTAGATGTATATTTTCCTAAATCTAGATGGTAATACCAAATTAACAAATAAAACTCCTTAAAATGCTCTATTCTATTCAAATTGGCTAAAAGATAAATACTTATATATAATTATGTATATGTAAATTAAATACTCCTAAAATCCCTGAAATAAGGAATCCAAACTTCTAATACTTTTGATGTAATAAGAGTATTCATAGAATTAAGCCAATGTTTTAAAAATTTAATTTCACAGAACTTAGGGAAATCTTCATCAAATAGGACTAGTTTCATATTGTTAGTTAAATAAAAACAACTATGTGTTCTGAGTTATCAATGTTAAGTGTAATATAAGCATATAATTTTATTCTACTTGGTTATGTTCTTCCTAAATTTATACAGATTTACTGATCAAATTAGCTAGCATTATATTTGCTAGATGTTTAAAATGATGAAATACATAAATTTGTGTTTAACCAAACTGATTTACTGTTCTGACAAACTTTATTTCAATAGTTAATGTGTTTTACAGGATGTCAACTTGAAGACAATTTCCAAGATCTTTTTGGGAACTTAAGTGTATAAGGTATGTAGGATTTGTGTTTGTTAAGGAAAAAGAGAGTAGCTTTATCCAAAATAAATTGACTGGTTTGAGAAATAGAAAAGTGTAGGGCTAAAACCTGTAAAGAGACAAAAATGTAGAACATTTTCAGAAATGAATTTTACTTGTCATAATCAAGGATGTTTAAGAGTTGATAGATTTATTTATAAGATTTTTCAAAGAGTTTTTGTTTTGAATAGTATATATGTGCAAAACTAGAATTTGTTAAAATGATGACTTTTTTTCTGGTTTACTGGTGTGCTCTTAGTAAGAGGTTGTGAAAGTTTTTCCTTAACCATCTGAGTAAGCTGCCTAGAAGGCAAAGATTCTGTTTCTTATCAGAATAATACCCTGTGCTTTCTATTGGCCTTATCATCCTTTATTGTTTAAGAGAACAAGGCTTCCTACTTATAAAAGAAATAAGTTTTTAGTTTTGGTTTTTTTTTTTTACAATCATGTTAACTTTTTGTTCCAGTTTGCTAATGCTGCCATTTTGCAAAACACCAGAAATAGATTGGCTTTTATAAAGGGGGTTTATTTGGTTACAAAGTTTATTTGGTTACAAAGTTATACTCTTAAGGCCATAAAGTGTCCAAGGTGTCCAAGTCCATCAACAGTAGGGTACCTTACTGGAGAAAGGCCATTGGTATCCGGAAAACCTCTGTTAGTTGGGAAAGCACATGGTGGGCATCTGCTTGCTCCCAGGTTGTGTTTCAAAATGGCATTCTCCAAAATGTCAGCATCAGCTTTCAGTGGCAATCTTCAAAATGTCTCTCTAAACTGCAGCTAGCATCTGGACTTGTGTGGCTCTTTGTAGAGCACTCCAGTAACTAAATCAAGACCCACGCTGAACTGGCAGAGTCCATATCTCCATGGAAATTATCCAATCAAACATTTCACTCACAGTTGATTGAGTCACATCTCCATGGAAACACTCAATCAAAGGATTCCAACCTAACCAACACTGATACATCTGCCCCCACAAGATGGCATCAAAGAACATGGTGTTTTGGGGGACATAATACATCCAAACTGGCACACCTGCTGTATTTGCTTTTAAACTACTTTATTGTCACTTTAGTTAATTTGGTAGTTGACTACTTTTATCAATGGCCTATGATCTTATTCAACCAAGTTTTCAAACATCCTGAGAAATTTGACATTTTGCCTTTCCAAAATCAAACCTTAAATGATGTATTTTTTATTTCATACTATTTTGGGGGGTTTTCTAGAAAGCGCCTGGAAAATCACAAATTATTTTTTCTTTCACCCTATTAAAAGAGAGGTGCTACAAATAGTTTATTTGGCATGTTATGAGTTGCATGGGAAGTGTGTAATTAAAAGGGATTTTCTAAACATCTGTTGGTGAAATTTGCATGGGTAAATGTTATTAATATAAATACTTTAGAGATAATATAGAATTCCTAGATATTTGACAATATCTTCACTGCCCATGTGTCTAAATATTCATCTGCCTAATATTAGACAACAGTATAGTGTTATTGGTCATAATTTTAGTTATTCTTAAAAAAATGTTACATGCCACAAAAGTAATCAAATTTCTTTGTCAAATGCAGTGCTTTTTCTCTGACGCTTCCTCTGAAAGTACTTGAAATCAGCTACAAGTCAGAGCTTCCTCTTCAGCTAAAAAAGGGACTTTAAACTAGAAGTAAGAGGAGTATATGAATCATGTTCCACCTGTCAATTAACATAACCCTGGAAAACAGTAAAGGTGGGACAGGATCAAATACCTTGATTGACAGAGCGCTTTTGAATATATTCAAGTGGACTTTATACAGTTATCTCTTCCTATTGTAGCTGAGAAATTATGATTAAGGACTGATTATGATTGCTAAATCATTGTATAGATATTCCTTTTTACTTTCTGGTGTGCTGGAGTAGATATAGGGAAATACCTGAAACCTGAACTGTGGTCCAGCTGCCTTGATTTCTGATGATGATTATGTAGCCTTTATCTTGTGCCCTTGTGATAGTAAAAACCTTATGACTAACCTTCATTTGTATCTATTTATGTAGTTTTTCAACTTTAAAGTCTTATGATCACTAAAGACAGCCCCTAATGTTTATTAATAAAGGGTCTTGGGTCAGCCCAGGACTAACCCACCCCAAGTCCAAGGTTATCTTGATAACTGAAGCTGGATCTAAACAAAATGGGCCCACCTGACATGTGCAGTAGCTTAGACTTTAACCTACAAGTTACCTACACCTCATTATAATACTAAAAGTCAGGCCCACCATCATATTAAGGTTGCCATTTTCTTACATACATTCTGTGACTAAGCATGTAATCAATCTGTGCATGCTCAATAATTACATCACTTCTAATTACATAATCTGGGGCCATTGTACTCATTATCCTAAAACCTGCCCATCTTTTGATGCTATAAAACTATCAGAATTACTGCAGTTTGGAGAGACAGATTTTGGACCAATAGGCTATCTGTTCTCCTGCTTCACACCTAGCAATAAACTCTTCCTTTCTTTGAAAGCCAGATGTCTCAGGAATTGGTCATTTGAGTACATCAGGCAAAAGAATCCACTTCCTTGGTCTGGTAACACTATGGGATATAAATATGTCCTTATCATATATCTATTTTGTGGATGGATAGAGACTTTTCCTTGTCACAAGTATACTACCCGCATAGTAGCTAAAAATTAATTAGACTCTATTTTACACACCTTGGGAGTTCTTTCTATTCTCTCAAGCAATAGAGGCACCCACTTTACTGGAACTGTAATCAAGGAACTTTGCAAGGTCTTACTCATCAACCCAAAGTTTCACTATCCCTACCATCATCAATCACCAGGAAATGTAAAAACAAATGGTATCTTAAAATTCAAATTAGCTAGGTGATCTGAATCTCTCAAACTTGGCCTAAGATTTTTCCCTTAACTTTGATGACCATAAAACCTAGTCCCTCAAGAGAACACTGGCTGCCACCCTTTGAAATCCTAATGGGAAGACCCATGAGGTGCTCATTATTTCTTTTACAATATAAGATTTCAAACTATTACAATCTGTCATTGCTAATTATTGTAAGGGACTAACTGCATGTATAACATTCCACCATTCACAGATCTGGGCTGCCTTTCCCAAGATTATTCTACAGTGGACACTTCGTAATCTTCAAATCAGACACTTAGTATACTGGAAGAGACATCAATGAAAGACTGCTTTCAAGCCTTAGAAGGGAAAGACCTTCTCAAGTCTTGCTGACCACCACTATGGCAGTAAAACTACAAAGGACTGATTTCCATGTGCCAAAACTAAAATGTGCTCCAAGTCCTTGGAAGGCACTCCTATCTTGAACCTCAACCCAAAATTTACATGAAGACTCAAGAAGCAGACAGCATCTGATGCAGACAAATTCTGAAAAAGACATTGAAACAAAGAGATGACACCCAAGATCATGGGTTAAAACTGGTTTGAATTTCCTTATCCTATTCTCTGCCTCTTCCTTTTGGTATTAGTCTAAACATTCTGCTATTCATTCTGTACCACTTACAAAGTCCAATCTCTATCTCCAATAATACCCTATTACACCAAGCTTTTCTTTTATCTCCTCTTTACCCTATTCTGCTCAATGTACTACTACATTGACCGCAATTCCTCCATCTTTCTAGCACAGCATAGAGCAACAGAAATCAATCATAGTAACTGCCGGGCCTGTGCCCACCCCCCCATTTATTCCCCAAACAGATATTCCTAGAACAGCCATCTCTCTTGGCCAAGACAGGAAATATCAGATATATCTAATCAGATAGATCATTGTGGAATGACTCTGGGCTGCATCTTATGAGTCACCAAGACTGAGATTAAGGGACATAGTGTTTTACTAAAAACAAAACAGATAACAATAGCTACCTCGTATGGCATAGTAAATTCTTAGTTTCTACAGGGAAAGGCTCTTTATTCTTTCATGAAGCAGAAGCATACTGTATGAACCAGAACCCCTTTAGAGACACTATTTTTCTTCAAGTACTCTGTGGTGGTTTGAAATTGTATGTAGCCCAGAAAAACAAGTTCTTAAATTAAATTCATTCATGTGGGTGTGAAACCATTTTAAGTAGGACAATTTATGAGGTTACTTCAATTAAGATGTGACCCAGCCCAATCAGGAAGGGTCTTAATTCTATTCCTAGAGTCCTTTATAAGCAAAATGAAAGTCAGAAAAAGATAGAAAGCCACAGGGAGCAGCCAGAAGCTGAAATTCAACTGAACCAGAAGAGAACAAAGAGGCCAGGAGAGGCCACCATGTGCTTGCCATACAACAAGCTAAGGACCAAAGATTGCCAGCAGCCAGCCCCAGAGTGGCATAGTCTTTGGGAAGAAAGCATTGCCTTGATGACACCTTGATTTGGACTTTCTCTCAGCCTCAAACCCTTAGCAAATAAACTCCCATTGTTTAAGCTGAGTGATTGCATGGTATTTGCTTGAGCAGCCTAAGAAATTAAGACATACCACAAAGTTGTAATAACATAAGAACTTATTCCACTCAAGGAACACATTTCTGGTGAGCCGAAGGATCAAGCAAAGGAAATTGTTGATAACAATGAACATGATAATGGTTATGAGCCTCCTTTGGAGTCTACACCCAATTAGGTCTACAAGGCAAAATCCCATTCCTTAAAGGCAATAGATAAACTTATTATGCTTTCCATGGACATTATTTTCCATGTGGAAACAAGTTATACAAAGTAGTACTCATAAAAACTGTGTTGATTTCTGTTATATTGTTTATGCTGTTCTCTAAATGGCTATTAATGGTGAACTTCCAAAAGTGAAAACTAGAAACATGAAGGTTCTTTTGACCTCTTCCCATACTATAGAAACTTGTGAAGAGACTGGAGACAGCTCTAGATGGATCATGGAAAATCCATTTATTCAGGCTAAACTCACTAGGCATTCTATTCTTGATACTGTTATCCTTGTCACTGGGACAGCTATCTCCTGTGTTGGAAGGTACACTATAAAATTACAGATGGTATTAGAAAAGGTAGCTTTAGAATTAGAAAATCTATCTCCCTCATAGGGCAGGCTGTGAGCTCACCTCCTGATAAAGTATCAGAACTTAACAAAATGACTACAAAGTCAATTGGCATTATAGTATATTCTGGCTTCCCAAGGAGGTGTGTGTGTGTGCAATAGTGGGCACCAGTGCTGTATATTATAAATGACAATCAAAGGACATTTACCAAAAGGCAGTGGCAGCAGAATCCCATGCTAGAGCAGCAGCCAAATCAGCTTACACATGTCCCAAATCTGTTTGGCCTGATTCTCTTTTTGGTTGGCTTCTAGGCTCATGTGGACCTTAGATCAGAGGTATCTTAATGGGAATGCTTGTCATCCTCTTAATCGTAATATTCATAATATTCCTCCTTTGTTTTCTGATCTATCAACTCTTAAAATGCTCCTACACAGCCAATAACTTGACAAATGATACAACTTAGAACACAAAATCAATGTCAATGGGACAATGAAAATCTCAAACTTCAGCTAACTCAAGAAATCAGTGATGAAACCTGAGAGACTTAATGGTGAATGAGAGACTAACAACATCTTTGGTCAAGGCCTTGTAACTGAGGGAATGACCAAAAGGGGGGAAATTGATAAAACTATGTAGAGAAGGACCTTGGTATCCCTCAAAGCCAAAACAAAACAAACAAACAACAGCAATAACAACAAAACAAAACAAAACTGTGCTCTACTTGCTGGTTGAACTCTTTTGTTTCCTCTTGATATCTTTTGAAACTTTATTTCCCAACCAAGGGGGCTGACCTCAAGATAGCCAATCAAGCCCATAATTCATTATGTTTGACCCAAAACAAAACAAATCTCACCTGTCTTAAATCTACCCTTATGAGATGGACAAACCCTCCTCTAATCAATAGAAGTCAAGCAACTTCCTTTCTTATGTCTATAAAAATCACTTGCCATCCCTAGAAGCTCAAAGCTACTTTCATTTTTGTTAATGATCTGGGTTACTTGTTGCAGCAAAAATTTGATGTCCCAAATACAATGCTGTAATCTGCAAATTTGATTCTGATGTGTCTTTTAACACCATTACATATCTTTCAATCTCTGTGTTGGTTTTTTATCTTATATATTAATGATAGAAGGGAGTGCTTAGGCTTTACTCTTAATGTCAAGATGTTTCATTAAGTGGAAGAACACAATATATGGGGAGCTCTGAGGGCCAAACAAATCCAAATTGGGGCAAAAATGACTAATTTGTCTCATTTAATATGATAAATTTCTCTGTTGCCATTAGCTAGTCACCATTTTTCATGCTAGTTTGTGGTGTAATCCGAAATTGCTGGAAAGTGTGAAATTCTTTTCTGGGAAAAGAAAGTGTTTTTATTTTTAAAATTGCACATATTTGATGCAGATATAAGGCAGAATAGTTGCTTTTCTCCCCTTTGTCTTTTTTGCTTCCTGAAAAAACTAAAATCCCCCAAGTAACTAGAACCCATGTTAGATTTTGTCTTCTTTAGTTGCCAAGAACACAGGGAACACAACTACTCAAAAGGAATTGTGGTACAGATAATAGATTGGGTGGGTATATAGAAGAAAGAAGAATTGAGGACTGAAACTATGCCTAAAATGGAAATTCAATCACTAAATGTTGTAAATTACATCTGAAATGTTGAATTAATTTCATTTGGGAAGAATTCATAATTTCCCACCTCATTATGAATAATTCATCTATTTGAAGGACTTGAAAAGAAAATCATATTCTTCAGTACCTATTCATTAGAAACTTTTTACTTATGCATTTGTTCATTTGTTTGTTTTTTAGAATAACCTAAATAATTCTCCTTCCTCATTAGAATTCCAAATTGAAGAATTTACCAATTGGTATAATTGCAGTCATTTAGTCAATTTATTTTATTTCTGTTATAAACTTTATTACTACCTCCTTAAAGATAATCCTTTTTTTTAATACCTCAGATGTGTTAAAGTATGCCAATAATAATCACCACATCCAGGCAGCTCCAAAAGATTGATTAAAATTAAATTTCTGTTTTCTTGGCACAGTGCTTACCTTAACAGAGAGAAGCCATAGTTTCAGGTGTTAACATTGGTAACATGACTCCACAGTCTATTTATTATGCTGGCATTTACTTAGCTATTACCAGTAAAAGTTAACCCTTTAAACATATGACAGAATGGTTAACTCTTGCTTATGTAGCTGAAAAATTAAAAAGACTAGAACAACTTGGTAACCAAAACCAAGCATACAAACATAAAAAACAAACAACAAAAAAAGGGATTTTGGACATTTAATTAGTTGGATTTTTAAAATCCTTTGATCCTTAGAAAAAAGTAGTTCCATTTGATTTATGATAGAAAGGAGTTTCTAAAGATTAATAGCTTCCATAAAGCAGTATAGTGTTCTTTCCCCCTCTGATAAAATTATAATTATCAACATGAGTAACCAATATGTACCTTACAAAAAGAAATCAATTGATATAATTATAAGCTAATACATTAGTAACATGACTAATCATTAATTAATTAAAAGTATGTGATTCTGTTTTCCTTTAGATATATTATTAAAATTAAAATTTGGAATTATGCATTTATATCTTCATTGTTACAACAGATAGTAGCACATATTTTAAAAATCTATATCAATTCCTACATCAAACAAGATATTTACATGTCATTATGTAGTATATATAATAAATCGAGAATCTGTACATTTTTTATAGAAATCGAACAATTGATTTTATCATTTTTGAGAATGCAATTGTATGATACCTGTACACTTAATGCAATAATATATACTTATGAATCCACTAAACTCTTTAATATTAACACTGAAATTTTGAACAGAGAAAAATAGCACCATCAAAATATAATTTTAAAACAAATATTGAAAGGTTGCTATCTGCTTTTATGAATAAACAAGTTAAAATATATTGTAAAATATCAACCTATTTTGAAGCTCATAAATATATGCATTTCTTTATAGCTTTGATTCTGAGGTGAGAACTATATAATGTCAAGATAAGCATGATTTAAAGCAAATATTTATTTTCTATTGAAATTCTGTAGTTATATCAATTTATTAATATTTTAATAAGTTTCTATTGTATATCAACACTTTAGGAGTACTGCAGAATCTGCTCAGTACCTAAGTGGACTAGTGAAGAATTTTGACATTTGAAATAGGAATTCCATTTAAAGTTCACAATGAATTATATTTTATTTAAATGTTTAGTTAGAAACTGTGAAGGATTGAGATGTTACACTACATGCACAATTATATAGTTATATAAATACAAGTAAGGATACAACTATAGTTAGAGATACATAGTTATATAGATGTAGATATAGGTATATGGATATAGCTGTAGGTATAGATGTAGATATAGATATAGAGATGTATAGGTAGACATAAATTTAGATATAGGTAGACATTATATAGATAGATATAAATATAGAGAGGTAGATATAAATAGATACAGGCAGAAACACCAAGCCTCTGGGTCAGTGATCAGACTTAATTTACTCATAGCAATAAAGCCACAGAGTAATATTGCAATGTGAATCTCTTCCCTATGCCTAGCACTCCACAGATAATATGATGAGACATGAATATATGCACACTGATGGATTATTCTGTAAGAAAAGATCACAGAAATATGAACTGTTGTGCTTATATACAAGAGTGACAATGTCTCCTTTCCTCTCAATGTAAAAAAATTCTCTCTTCTGGAAAAGAGGAGCAGGATCCCCAGTTTTTACCTTTTGAAATTTAAATAAATAACCTCTCCTGGTTGAAGATAAGACTATCTCCAAGTTGGCAACCCAGGATTTTACCCTTTTTGAAATATAAACACATAAGAAGACAACTTTCTTAACCCATCTGGAGGCCTCTGGGCTACTCAGTCACCCTTTCTGTTTACCCAAGTCACTACCCTGGAATGTAACCATTTAGTTCTTGGGGAAATTAGAGAAATTTATTATTCTTTGAATGGGATAATAAGGAGACGATTTGTAAAAGATCTAATACTTACAGCAAGTGAAAAGCAAATGTTTCTGGGGAAAATAAAATCAAACATTCTCTGTCTTCATAGGACATAAATTTCCATGGCTCAGGAGGCCAGGATTTTGCAGGAACACTGCAAAATCCAGGGAAGATTTATCTCCCCACATTAAGCACTTTTTATGTCTTGTGTAATCACCCTATTTGTGTTGATCTGTGAATTCATGACTATGCAAAAAGAACAAATTGTCTCAAGTCAAACATAATCCCTCATGACTTTCTGAGAATTACTCTGATAGGATATTTGGGTTGAGTAAGGCTGCGATGGGTCATTTAGAACACAACTATTCAGTCCTGGGTTGATTTTATCAGTCGTGATGGGTAAGCGTCAAGTTAATTCCTGAATAACTTTATAATCTTCCATGGCCGGTTACTTCTCCCATTATTTTTCAGTTTTGCTTATAGAAAAAGAGAATATTTACCTTACTGCTTTAATTCGACTATTCTGGTTGTTTGCCAGGAATGAATTATTATGAAAAAAACTGCCAGTTACTTTTAAGAGCATGGGTGTATAGTATTACACAAGCATATACAAGTGTAATTATCTAATACACATGGTTAGTAAGTCCTAACTACTTGCTAGTAGTGAAGTTTGGTCTAAATATGGGAAAAGATGAGTTTAATTGCCATAGATGGGGCACCTGTGGTCAAAGAGGGAAAGGGATCTTCAACAGTTTATTCCAGTCAGTAGCATAGACTAGAATGCCCCGCGGCCATTGCTTTAAGCTGCAAGTTGCAACTATGACCTCTAGAGGAAGGTGCCTTGCTTGAGTGACGCAGGAAGTGATTCCAATTGTGATTTTTCCTCAAGCCAGCCCCCATGGCCATTGCCAGTGTATTATATATTTGGAAACAGTTAAAGCAGTGGGCAAATTCTGTTTATTTTTATGCCATCACACGGGGAAACCTGATGAAGAGATTTACTGAGCTGCTTCCCCAGATCGAGGACTTTAGGGAGTTGTAGTATGAGGAAACGAACTTATTGGAGTGCTTATGCTTTCTTACAGTTTTGACAAAACACCCAGATACACTGGACTTAAAATTTGAAGAAAAAAGAAAAAGCAAAGAGCATTGCTGTTTATTTCAGAAGTGCAGTTATTTTTATTAAAACTTTCAGAAGTGCAGTTATTTTTATTAAAACTGGATAGATACCTTATGAAGTAGGCAGCCTTCGTGTAATAAAATTTTGAGGGATTGTAGAACTGTTGATGAAAACAGAGTTGCAATATCAGAAGCAAATCCTCAGCTTTGTTGAAATTGGAATCATGATTTTAAGGAATGAAGTTATTTACTCTGAAAGGGCAACGCAATTTAAGAGCCTCTTGTAAATCTAAAAGCAAGAGGTTTCCACCAACAATTTTGAAGATAAGTATATTGATTCAAGAACTATTATTTTTAATATGAATCAAATTAATGTTTGGATTCCCCTGGGTCTGTTAACGCTGTATCTTCATGCTTCTGAAATCAAAGTAGTAACCATCAATGCTACAAACCTGAAATCAGATTAGAATGCACATCCTGACAATACTGAAGATGATTCAATTTGTTAAATACCAGCATTCTCATTGGCAAGTCCAAAATTTGTCAAAGATATAATTGGGCATGTACTATGATATATACAGGAATAAAACTGATTAAACTTGTTAAAATTTGCTAGTCAACAACATTGCTGTATATTCAGTAGAACTTTTATACTGTATTAAATTCTGTAGAGAGGTAATAAACCATGAAGCAGTGGGTAGGGTGCAGGCTTTCAAGAACTTAGTCAATGGCAGAAATAAGCATATATGTATGGTGCATATAAAATGCCAATTATTCAAAGAATATAAATGACAAATTTAACAAAATCAGTTACAAGAAGAAGGAAAGGATCATTTTTCTGGGAATAAACTTTATTGTATTAAGATGCACATTAACAGGATTTCTGACCCCCTGGACTTCTCAATTACAAAGATAATAACTTCCTTCCAGTTTGCCACAATATGTCACTTGTACACCTATTACCAGCACCCAGTTGATAGTCTAGCACCTTTAATCAAATTATTTTGACCTTTGAATAAATTTGTGAATGTTATCTCAGCCACAGTTCTCATCCTTAAATGCTTCCACATAAGCCTTGTTCTTAACTAATAGCTGTCATAAGGGTTTCCGGTGCCCAAACCCCTTTTACCAGCCCAGTACTCTTTCCCCAGTTGCTGTAAGAACACTGCTGTAAACAATTAACAGCTGACCTCTGCAACCTTCTCTGGAAGTTACTAGGCTGACTTGCATCAGGGCAGATGATTTTGATATGTGATTTATGCATCCAGTGCTTATCCAGTGTGGTGGTTAGAAGCTGTATGTACACCCAGAAAAACATGTTCTTAAACCTAATCCATTCCTATGGGTATGAACACATTGTAAGTAGGACTTTTTGATGAGGTTGGTTCAGTTAAGGTGTGGCTCACTTCAATCAGTATGGGTCTTAATCCTATTACTGAAGTCCAGTATAAGCAGAATGAAATTTAGACAGAGAGAGAAAGAAAGTCATAGAGGGAGCAGCCAGAAGCTGTAACCAACAAAACCCAGAAGAGAAGGGAGAGACCAGGAGATGCCATCAGGTTCATGACATGTGACAGGCTAAGGACTAAGGATCACAAGCAGTCAGCTCTGGAACACCACAGTCTTCAGGGAGAAACCATCACCTTCATGATGCCTTGATTTGGACTTTCACTTGGCCACAAAACCATGAGCAAATAAATTCCCTTTGTTTAAGCTGAATCATAGCATGGTACTTGCTTGAGCAACCCAGGAAGCTAAAACACCTACCAACACCCACCTCCATGGATGCAGCTAAGACTAGACTATATCTAAGACCAATTTCTTTCTCAGCTCTTCCCCTTTCTTAAGCCTACTCCTTTATTCTTTTACAGCACTTCTTGAGCTGTACTCTCAGTAAATCAAGTGCACCAAAATCCCTGCCTCAGGCTCTGTTTCTAGAGAATCTGATTAAGACAGATATTAGATTCATCTGCATGAAGGAACAGCAAATATATTTCCTATGCCAATTTGAATGACTGGGAATTGGATAACCCCATGTTGTTTTGAGAAAAATTGAAGATCTTTGTTCTATTCTTATGAGAAACCAGTCTGTCATCAATTAGGAATGTATGCATAGACAAGCAGTGGGGAAGCAGTAAATTCCTGTCACACATTTATTAATTCTGGACTGTCAAATAAATTTTAACATCCATAAGATGACATTTAAGATGATGTACTATCTATTATGAGCTTACTGCCCCCTCCTCCCAATTTTCATCTTTTCTTTTAATACTATGAGAGAACAAAATCAAACTATTCACCGTCTCCACCAAATATGCTATCCTTTCCCTTAAGAGTAATTTTACTTGTATAAAACAATTGCTACCATTTCCTCCTACCCTTAAACTTGAAAACGCATATTCCACCTTCTGTGAATCCATCTGTGGTAACTCAAGTGAAGTATGAAATTGAACGCCTTGTCAGACATTAAAGTCTCAAGTGAGGATTGATAAAATGTATAGCAGGTGATTCTAGTCCTGGCTGGTTATAGAATCATCTGGGGAATATTTTTTAAGTACTCTAAGAACATGTATTTATTTTCTCTCCTCACTAAAATAGATTAACTCTCTTCCAAAATATTTATTAAGCAACTACTCTGTGGTGTCACTGATCATTCAGCAGTGAACAAGGAAAATCTACTCTTTTCATCAGGTTTACAGTCTACTAAGCACATTAAATAAGCTAATAAAACTGTATGAGAAAAGATTGAAATAGGGATGGAATTTTAGATAAAATAAAGGAGGGAAAATTCACTGAAAATATGACATTTGGATTTCAATTTTATAATGTATTATTGTCAACTAATAATAGTTTCATCTTTTGAAAACTTTGTGATCAATGTTTTTTTTTAAAGATTCTTTGCTTTAATATTGATATCTTGAAATTTTGCTATTGGAAAAATAAAATGATTATGAAATACTTGGAAGTATTCATGGATTTATTTGTCTTTTCAATAACTTCATCATTATAGACATTTAAAAAAATGAAAACTGCTTCTTTCTGTAACTAAGTTAAACTATTCTTAAACTTTCAAATATTTTTTATTCCTATTAGATACTGTCAAATGTTCAACATATTCTAAAAGGTCCTCAATCTTCAGGTTCCACCCCCTCTTCTGGCTCCTTCCTGACACTTGCTTCTCCAAACCACCATGATCCACTATAGGATGTTATCTATAGGTCTGTTATCTAGATTTCTTTTGTTTTAATTTTAATTTCCAAAAATGTTTATGCCCCTTTCTAAATTTATGTCCATGAAAATACTATTTTCCTTGTTTAAAATAGAATTACCTAAACAGTTTTTAGATAAACAATGTTGAAACATTGCATACATGTCATATAGTGCATAAATCTAAAGTGCACACCTTGTTCTGCTTTTCAAAATGAACATACCTGTGTAATCCCTATTTTGGTCAAGTTCCAGAAATAACCAGGATCCTTCATGCCCTTTGTCAATCTCTATCTCTCTCACAACCTTCATGAGAAGTAGCCACTATTCCATCATCTGTCAGTATTTATGGATATAAATGAATATTTGTTGAGTATTTAACTACATAATTATATAATAGTCAATTGAAGAACACGTGTCTGACTAAATAAAATGGAAACACAAAAATATATGTTTCATTGTTTTCACCCCAAAAGAACAAATCTCTGTGAGCTTATATTAGTTAGGGATCTCCAGGGAAACAGAATCAACAAGAGATGTCTATAAATATAAGATTTTATAAAAGTGTCTCACATACCTGTGGGTATACACGAGTCTGAATTCTATATGGTAGGCAGTAAATTGTCAACTCCAATGAAGATGTTCAATGAACTACTCAGGCAGCAAACTCGCAACTTTGATGAACATGTTCATGACCTGCTCAGGAAATGCTCCACTGGTCACTGAAAAAGAATTGAAGGTCCTCTGTCTGTCTCACTTAAAAGTCTTTAACTGATTGGGTTAAATCCAGCATTCTCTGGATTCTTTTAATTGTGAAAGACATACCCTTCATTGACGTAATCAGGTCACAGATGCAGCAATTGCTGCAGCACTTCTGACTTATTAACCAGCCACAATGTCTCTGCAGTAAGCTTAGGCCAGTGCTTGCTTGACCAGACACTTGGGTACTATCACCTGAGCAAGTTGACACATGAACTTAACCATCACAGAGCTCTTGTCACTTTTCAATGTTTCCAACAAAGGCAAGGATAAGCCTAGATGTAATGATATCCATGCAGTTTTCTCTCATTAATGATAAAAGTGAAGTTATCCATCTCCCTCTCCTGGTGGTATTTAGAATATATTATTCCAGTTTTTCTGTGACTCACTTTTAAGGTGGCTTTCTTTGTCCTTGAGAACTACGATTGTTGTTCAATTATGTTTATTGCAATCCTGAAAACATCTTTTGAATTTACTAGTTGGCTTAAGAGGATTGTTTCTAGCAAAAGTTTTGTAAAATGTTTTGTATGTATTACATTATTTAATTTATCAGGATTGGTGAAAAAAAATTCTTCTCTCTTACTTAGCTGATGCCTATTTTTCAATCCTATTACTTGAAGTAATACTTATGATTCTCAGATGCAATGAGGAAATATTCAAACATTTATCTTCAGTAGTTCTCTTTCCAAAGATGCTCATAATAACTTTTTGCTTTATTTCTGTAGCTTTTTAAATAACAGGCAATTTCAAGGAGACAATGGCTTCATAATTCATGTATTTCTTCTAAAATCTCTCCATCAACTCCCAAAGAGATACTCCATTTCTGCAATTTTTAGTTGGGTTTTTGAGGACAGGCATAATCTATCAAAGAAGAAATTAAAAATACAAAGATCTGTGAAAACATAAAATGTGATAAAATTGATTCAGACAGTCTTTTTTAAATCTGTTAGATAATTATAAAATAAAACTGATTTTTTTTATTTATATACCAATTCTGAAATATGAGAGCTTTAAAAAATAATGACAAACATGCATAGTCTGATTTTTTTTATTTGGAAAGGTGAAAGACATATTTTGACAACTTAATTTCAATAATCTTGTAAGATACATTTCATATTAATAATATAATAATAAATAAATGCATGCAATGTCATAAATGAAAACTCAAATTGTTCTGTAGATAAAAATAGATGCACAGTTATCATAAAGAAGATAATACAATTCCAGATATTTTGAAAAATTAAAGGCAGGTAAATTTGCTAATTGCCCTATGAAAAATACCATTTCATGCAATTATAAATATTCATCCATCATTGCCTCTGATAAACATGTGAACCTTAGGATAAATAAGAATTGTGAAATAAACATACTGACAAATGTCCAGCCAAAAAAAAAGGCCAGTTTTTTCTTTAAATTCATCCAATCTGACAGTCACATCTCCTCAATATAAATCTTAAAAAAAAGCTAGGTCCTGAATTGTGACCTGACATTCAATTGTCCTAGAATGTTTTAAATCAAGGAGTTGATTCCATCTAAAATATTTAAAAATTCTTAATGAAACGTAAAGGCACCTAATTTTCTTAAATAGAGTATCATATAGAACATACTTTAATTTCATCTTTGAATACCATTTCTGAATAACATTTTTACATTTTTATTATGTGTCTTTGTTCTATATTTATTCAGATGTATTAATATTGATGAACTATTTGCAGAAAAGAGAAAAATTAAAATGTCCATTAATTTTTAAAGTGTGTCTAATTTTTCTATACGATAATATCAATTTCATTAATAGATATATTTCTTATTACGTGATTGTTACAATTTAGAATTTTTCCTAGAGTTTGTTGGCCATTTGGTAAAAAATGTGTCTAGCACTTTAACACATTAATACATGTTGTGATAAGTGCAATGAAAGAGAATTACAGAGTTCTATAAGAAATTATGATATTGAAATTTATCCTATTTGTTTACCATATACTACCCGAATATCTGTTAAAATAAAAAAAAAATTGCTCTTGTAAACCTGTATGAAAGGCTTATGAATAAGTTAAAATCAAAGAGAAGTAAGGGAAGCAGTGAAATACAAGTAAGAACATTGGACTAAAATGTCATATTTTCTATATCATAGTCTTCAGGCTAAACTTACCAGCAAGGACAATTTGAAGAATTATTTAACAATTTGAGCTTCAATTTCTTAATTTGTAAAATGAGAATATATGTTTCCTGTGAAATTCATATGATAGTTGTGAGTAATTACATGAAATATAGTATATGCAAATACCCCACACACTAAGATATTAAAATACAAGAAGTTATTATCTAAAATACCTAAAAGTTTAGACATTTTCAAAAAATGCAAGGTGCACATTATAGATATCTTTGAACTTCATTCATCTGAAAAAAATATATATTCTTCTTCTAGTATAAATTTGTTCTTACATACAATGCTTTAGGTTTTCTCAACTGAAAATTAAAAATATCACCAATGCAATCAGCTGTACACTTTTATCCTGATACACAAAAAATATTTTTCAATTTTCATTTTAACCAAGATATTCCCTGAAACTGATAATGTACCAATTCCAGTGATATTATTACTGTTAATGCTGAATTGGCAGATAAATGGCATGTCAGTATTCCCAAGTGTCTGGCAAAGAGTGACAGCTGTATAGAGTTTATAATTTGGTGTCATATTATCTCAATGAATGGAGCAATTTCCATAGGAAAATACATGTGAAATTAAACCTTGAAGATTCAGAAAATGTTGTTCCTGATTTAAATGAGACTAAGTATTAAAAGGAAAAATGTACTAATTCTGACATTGTGTTTGAAGAAACAGGGAATGGACAACCGAAAACAATTCTGAGGGTTTGTCAGCACTCTATTTTCTTGTGTTAGGGTATTCTTTTTTTGGTACTTCTTTTTAGTATTCCTTTTACCACAGATCAAAAATGACTTCTGAAGTAGTTAGTTCTACATCATTTTGTCTCGGGTGCTTCCCCCCCCGACTAGTATTGCTATGGTCATTCTCCAGGAAGCTGTTTATTTCCTCTTGAGATTTTATGGAAGCATTTCTTGAAGCCAAAACCATGCAGTCATAGTTCCATGAGTTGCATAAATGTAGCTGGATAAAAAAGATTGCTATTTAAGAAAAAAATGTAGTTGATTATGCTGGGTAGGTGGGTGACTGTGAATGGAATTTCCTAAAAAGTAAATAATATATCTTGCAGAGAAGGAGAGAAGGGATCCTGGACTAAACATATGTACATATCCAGGAAAGAATGAAATTTTAAAAACCTCTGTGATTTCCTTTGAACTATTAATCACTTGAGATGTGAAGTAGTTGGCCTTTCAATGATTACAATACCTTAATATGTTTTTGGATAAAGAAATAAAGACTTTGAGCTGGATACAGGATGAAAAGTCAATGGTCCCCATGAAAGGAATAAAGTACTGGATTTCAAAGGAGAAGGCTGAGAGAGAAAGGGGGAATTCCTGCATCCCTTTGGAAAGAAAGGGGAGCGAAAAAGGAGAGATCTGAGGACTAACAATAAGAAGGCAAGCACTTTGTCAAAAGAGAAAGTGATTTTTTGAAGTATTTGGGGTATGGGAGCTCAAAGTAGCAAAGTACTTTTAAGAAAAAATCAAAGCATAATATATGATTTACCATTCTGTGTCTACAAAATTCCTCCATGAACAGAAACCCCCATTAAAATTTTGTTGCATAAAGTTTTCCTGACAATAGTAGTGTTTTGTAGAAATCAGAAAGGTGCTCAGTTCTGTATTTGTAAGTTGAATTACTAGTGTACAAACATTTGTAACAGAACCAGGATACCACAAGTGAGATGAAGAATCCAGGCAAAACAAAAGGTATCTAGGAAAACTGTAATTAAGCCTCTGAGATCACCATAGTTTGGGAACTAGACTACATTTCCATTGTTCTTTCAGGTGGAAAAACAAATAACATTTATTAAAACTTAATATGAAGGATTTTGTGATGGTTGAGTTCATGTGTCAACTTGGCCAGGAGATGTTGCCCAGGTGTCTGGTCAAGCAAGCACTGGCCTAACCATTACTGCAAGGACACTTGTGGCTGGTTAATAAACTAGAAGCCTGGTTTATTAAATCATCAGTCAACTGACTGTGTCTGTGACCAATTACATCAAGAAGGGCATGTCTTCTACAATGAGAGAATTCAATCAGCTGGATTTAATCCAATCAGTTGGAGACTTTTAAGGGAGAAGAGAGAGAACCTTCATTTCTTCTTCTTCAGCTAGACTGTGTCTCTTAGGGAGTTTGTCAAACAACTTCATCAGAGTTGCCAGTTTACTGCCTGCCCTACAGAATTTGGACTCATGCATCTTGTCCTACAGAATTTGGGCTCCTGCTTCCTGCCTTATGGAATTTGGACTTGTCCATCCCCACTTGTGTAAGACACTTTTATGAAATCTCATATTTACAGATATTGTCTGTTGGTTCTGTTTCCCTAGAAAACCCTAAGTAATACAGATTTCGCCAGAAAGTCTGGAATACCTGTGACATTTAGGCAACTATATTTATATAAGCAAGAGTGTCTCCAATAATTGATGGCAGAGATGAATCAAAGATGACTAAATGATCAGCTGTGCAAGTCTCTTTCTAAATATATCATGTATTTTTTTTCTAAAATATCTCAGAATATATGTGAGCAAACATGATATAAATTATATGAATATGTATTTTGGAGCAAGAACTAAAAAGTAAAAGAATCTAAGGCCACCGTCTTAGTTTCCCAGGTCTGCCACAATAAATTACCACAAACTAGGTAACTTAAGACAACTGTTCTCAAGGCAAGAAGTCTGAAATCAAGCTGTTGGCAGGGCCACCCTTCCTCTTAAATTTGAAGAGTAGTAGTTTTCCTTGCCTGTCTTATCATCTGGTAGTTTGCCAGCAATCCTTGGCTTCTCTGCCTCAGTCATGACATGGTGTTCTCCTCTCACCTGTCTGTGTCCAATTCTTCTGTTCTTATAGAGACACCAGTCATCTTGGATTAGAGCCCACTCTAATTGAGTTTGGCCTCCTTTTAACTAATAACATCTTTAAAGACCCTATTTCTAAATAAGGTCACAATTCACAGGACCAAGGACTTGAACATATCTTTATGGAAGATATAATTTAATCCAGAATAGTCATTGATTAAATTTTCTGTGTAATTAGAAACTCCATAACTAAAATTTTGCTATAAATTACTTCCTAATAAAACCATTTTGCTATTCAAATACTTCTGAGCCTTGGTTTTGACTTTAAAGCATGTCTCAATCTCAAAGTAGGAGGTAATCAGAGATGAGTAACAATTAATGAGTTATGAAATCCAATAATGTTTAAATGGCTTATTATTTTATTTTTCCTCTATGATTCATCCATTCAACAATATAGAGAGGAACTATTCTATAACTTGGGGAAATAGCAGGGAGCCAAACAAATAAGAATCTCTGCCTCAAGTTGCTTATAATCTGGTGGGGGTAGAAATGGGCAGTAACATAATAAAAAGGAAAATAAAAATTGAGAAGTGCTATGGAAATATGAGAAGGTAAAACAATGGTTGTGATTTCCATTGAGTGGCCAGTATAAGCCTCATTGATAATGTAATATTTGAACAAATTCAGTTCAGATCCTTGATAAAATAAAAATTTTATGTGAAATTTAGGATTTCACAGCTTTATTGAGTAATTCATGAATCAGGCAGCATCCCAATCAGAAAGTGGAAGGGAGCTCCTCAGAGGGAGTGGAAGGTGGAAGCATAGGGCAAATGTGGAAGCAAGTGAGAAAATGTTCAGATTGGTTGAAATTAAGTTTACATTTTTCATAGGTCATCTTACAAAGTGGGGGGGCTCAGATACATTGATTAGTATGGTTTGTGCAATCTGATAAGCTCTCTCTATTGGATCAAAACTATTTTTATCACCAGGTGTTGCTTATCAGCAACCTTGTAGGGCATGTTCCATTTTTTCAGAAAACCCCTGCAGATCATTTTTTTTTTCATCTTCTGAAAAAGCCCCTCTCACAAATAGATCTTCTCCCCACAATGCCCAATGCAGACAGTTGTTGCATTTTACTTAACAGTCTGGTGTATTTAAAGGAGAGCGAAAGAACCAGTGTGAGTGGAATAGAATGAGCATAGGGGAAAAGGAGCATATTTGTTTTATAACCCAAGAGACATGTGGAACCCTCATTTTGAGCAGAGTCACATGGTCTGACTTGTCTGAAAAGAAACATTTTGGCTGCTGCTTTAGCACAAATAGAAGGGGGACATGATAGAAGCAGGAAATCAGAAAGCCAATGCAAATGTTGATGTAGAATGAGAGCAGGCATAGTAGAGGGAGAGTAGCTGTTGTAGTCTATATATCTATTTTTGAAGGTCTCACAAAATGCACAGATAGACTGCCTAAAACCCTTGGGCTTGTTTTAAGCTTAAAGGCTATATTAAAGGACATGGAGTGCTCATAGACATCTGGAAGACTGGGCACACTTTCTCTAGGCTGATATTTTGGGAATAATTGTATACAACACAATAGAACTGGGTCATCAAGGCAGATGATGACTCTGATCTAAACTAGAAGTTACAGAAATAGCAAAGCACCTTTAAACTATCTGGGACCATGATCCCTCTGCCACTCTTATGAAATTGTCAAATTTGGAAAAAGACTGTGAGAAGAAATCTTTTGTACAAGTGGTGGTTTCAGAACCATGGCAGTTTTGATACAAAGAGTAGACATAAAATAGACATGTATCCTGCTTCTATCCTCCCACAATGCAGATCACAATCTAAGTATTGTCTAAGGATTTGGCAGGAAGGACCTAAGTTACATCTGAATCACAGGCTGTAAGGAAATCTGTGAACTATAATATTTAGCTTCCTGAAATAGAAGAAGGCTTTCTAGAAGAGTTGGTGATGCTTGTTGAACAAACCAAATTATTTACCTGCTGTTACATCCTCAAAAGTGTAGAAACTAAGCATTGTAATGGATACAAGGTAAACCTCAATCTATGCTTTGAATTAATGCTTACAACTAATTTTAATGAAAATCTTGATATAAATCCTGATAACATCAGCTGAATAATTTTTAAAACATGACTTCATTTTTCTAAGGAGGTGCTCTGGTAAGATTGTGACTATTGGAATTAGTAAGAACATGTTTTAAAAAAATCCAATACAGCAGAATGTTAAACATTTTATCCACACCAAAGTCTATATTGACTGGAGTTTATATTATTTCCTGATTGCAATCTTATCAGTTTTTTTCCTTGTAAATTTTATATATTTTATTAAAATTTGCACTATGTTATTTCTAAATCTTGCATTTGAAATATTAAATTACAGAAACATGCCAAGTAGCAGTAACTTCCAAAACATATTAATGTTTATCTGAAGAAAGAAAATAATCAATCTTTTAAAAAATTCCCTATGTCCTTCATATCATCTTGAAAGAAGGATTAGTGTGGTGGATAGAAGTAGGAAGAGAAGTCTTCAGGCACAACATAGAAGAAGTGCATGGGCTGGGATTTGGTCAAGAATTTAGATGAACAGCCAAACACTTTAATAGGATGATAGTTATGATGTGGATTGCTCAAAAGATTCATATTCCTAAGCAATTATCTGGAAAATGTTCTCATTAAAGAAACACATGAAGGTGAATTTTAAATAAATTCATTATTGATTGGATGTTGTACATCTACAATTTTTTTTCTCAATATATGGCTATGATTACTGAGATTTAAAGAGAAGGTGATTTAACAATTACATACTTAGAAAATGAAAGCAATAGATACAAATCAAATTGAGCATTTCCTGATATCTTTTTAAAAGCTCTTATGCTTTATACAATTACTTTAGTATCTTTGCTCTGGAACCTGAAAGAGGTTAGGGCTAAGACAACCGAGCAATGTTGTCTCAAGTTGTGGACTTGTATACTCACAATCCATTAGGGCATATTTAGAATAACTGTAGAGAAAAATATTTACAAATTTTATGTTTATACCACATTTATTATACTAGGCCTTGTAAGTTTCATTTGAGCTAAATAAATATGTATGCTATTTAAGTTAAGATGGCTTTAAAAAGCAGGAATTAAAACTTAATAAAACACTAGAAAATTTAATATTAAAGATCAAATATGATACTAAAATTTTATGTGTATATTAATACCTAGTGTTTTAAGCTTTACAGTTATAAATGGAAGAGCTGAAGAGGCTTCGTAAGGCTCATTAGAAAGTAACATTTTTATCTAACTATGAAAATATTTTAGATCATGATGGAGCCATGAACCATCCTCAGGATCTTAATTTCAATGCAACTACATAGTGACTCGCCCAAACATGATAAGTATGTTTAGGTAGGATTCTGAGATTACTTATCACTATTTTAAAAGCTTCTACAAAATATGTATTTAATTGTTTGCTAACAGTCAGCCAATGTGCTAGAAGTTATAAGTTCCAAATTATTCTGGAATGTTGTAAAATTAAAAATCACAATTTCTCAAAATTAAAAGAAAAGCTGGGGTATCAGGCTTTCCATAGAAATAGAAAAGAATATAGGAAAGTATATATGTATATACACACACACTCTATATTCTCTCTCTCACAGGAATTGGCTCACGCAACCAAGGGGATTGGTAGCAAGTCCAAATTCTGGAGGGCAGGCTGTAAGTTGGGAATGCCTATGGAGGTGTTGATGAGTTCCCCGGGAGTAGCTGGCCTGCTGAAGTAGAAATTCTTCTTTCTTTCTGACAGCTGAAATCATCAGTTGTCCCTTTAAGACCATCAACTGACTGGATGAGACATTTCTCATTGCTGAAGGCAAACTTCTTTGTTGATTGTAGATGCAATCAGCCATATATGTAATCGATTCATTAATGTTTTAAATCCAAGTAACACTTTCACAGTAACAATCCGGGCAGTGCTTGTTTAACCAAACAGCTGGCCACCATAACCTAGCCAAGTTGACACATGAACTTAATCATCACAGCTATTAAATGTGTAGATTAAGGGAAAAGCAACTTAAGCAGCCTACACTTATCATGCAGATCAGTTGAAATATTTGCCAAGGTACTTTTTCTATAAAATAAACACTTTTGTATAAAATAAAATAAAATAAAATAAAATAAAATAAAATAAAATGAAATAAAATAAAGTGAAATAAAATAAAATAAAACAAAATGAAATAAAATAAACGTAAAGAAATATGCCTCGATTAGAGTGAGAGCAGCAGCAAAGCCATAATGTATAGTATATAGGTTATATGTCTTGGGAAGAACTTACCTTGCTTTCTTATTTATCAAGTAATTATTAACCAATTGTCCATGATTTGTAAACTGTTGAGATTTTAATAAGCCTGGCTCTATATATCACATTTGATATCTGTCCAATAAACCTCAGCTTTCCTTAAGTGCTTGAATTCTGACCCAATACAACATTGATAAATAATATTGTAAATTTCTGTTTTCAGTAAATGTTTAAAAATACTGTTCTTTAAAATAAGAAGGAGTACATTTTAACACTGAAATGAACCAGGAAAAAAAAAAGCTAGCATCCAAGCCATTATTGCATATATGAGTAGTTTCTTAATTTTGCCAGTATAAGTTTGGATGATTCAAATGTAATTACATAGCTTTATGTTCTCTATCTTAGGTATTAAATGTGCTATTTTGTCGTACTTAATTCTGTTATGCAATTTAAATGTCTTATTGAGAATTTGTTCACACATTATCACTTTCCTTCCATTTTAGAATATTGAGGAAAATAAATACAACCCTTTAAAAGGCCCATTCAACTTTTTAATGAGTGATAATTAATTAATAGAATAAAAAAGTTTCTTCTATCTCACATTGTACAGGAAAATCAATTTCAGAGAGATTGCAGGTATAAATATGTATTAAAATAATATAACATTTATGAAAAAAAAAAAACCCACAAGGCCATCTTCCTAACTATAAACTAGGCTGTTCCAGTTTGCTAAAGCTGCCATTATGTAAAATACCAGAAATGGATTGGCTTTTATAAAGGGGATTTTTTAGATCACAAATTTGCAGTCTAAGCTCATAAAGGTGTCTAAACTAAAGCACAACAAGAGGACACCTTCACTGAAGGGAGACCAATGGAGTCTGAAACAACTCTGCCAGCTGGGAAGGCATGTGGCTGGTGTCTGCTGGTCCTTGGCTCCCAGGTTGTGTTTCAAAATGGCTTTCTCCAAAATGTCTTTGGACTTCTGTCTCTCTTAGCTTCTCTCAGCTCTCTACTTGGTTCTCTTGGGGCATTTCTCTGTAAGTGTCTGGGAGTCCTCTCTTAGCTTCTCTGGGGGCAAATTTTGGGCTTCATCTCTTAGCTTAGCATCTCCAAATGTCTTTCTGTCTGCATCCCCCAACATCTCCAAGCATCTGGGTCTTGGTCAGCTCTTAGATGAGTCTCCCAGGGGCAAACTCTGGATTACATATCTTAGCTTCTCTCCAAAATGTCTCATTCAGCTTCTCTGAACTCCTCTCTGTAAGCTCTCTTAAAGGACTCCAGTGATCTAATTAAGACTGGGAAGTGTCAGATCTCCATGGAAACATTCAATCAACAGGTCTCACCCCACAAGATAGGATTAAAAGGTCATGGCTCTTCTGGGGTCCATAACAGCTTCAAACTGGCACATAGGCAAATATATATTTAGCAAAATGCAAAATATTATCACCAAAAGTTTTGAAAATTTATATATTGGACTATACTGGCATTAGTAGTTTTTGGTCATTACATGTATCTGACAAAGGATTTATATGTATTATAAGTGTGTATATGTGTTATTGTCTGTAAAAATGGGAAAAAAATCTTGAACACTTTATTCAAGAAGATATCCAAATGGACAAAGAAAATTTGAAAATTTCCCCCAAATTCATTTATTGTCAGGGAAATACAAATTAAAGCCATAATGAGATACAGCTGCACGTGCACAAGAAAAGCTAATATGAAAAAGGTGGTTGTGGAGCAAGTTACTATATGGTGTGTTGTGGGAACACAGGTTCAGACACAACAAAGATTCCCAGCAAATGACCACTTTATTGCTCACACATCATGAAAGGCCCAAAAAATCAGGGAAAAAGATTCCACCTTGGCCAGGCTTCAGAGGGGCCTTCTGCTTGAGTGAGCAACAATGGCTGGCAAATCCACATACCTCTCTTCACATCAGAGATGAGGGACCAATTGTGGCTGGTCCCACAAAGAAGCCACTGTTTGACAGTTCTGCATGCCTCTCTTTGTGTCAGAAATGAGGGATACCTGCACTGACTGAGTGATGAGCTTTTATATACTCTGGGGAAGATGGCTCTGCCAAAGAGCAAAATTTGTACCCTGGCAAGCATCTGGGACTGTTTAAGATTCAGTATCTTCCTTAGCTGCCTGGGAGCTCATGAAAAATAGAAACATGCAAAACACCTGCAGACAATAAATGGAAACATAACATACACCTGCATGCAAACATACAAACATGCACCTGCACACAAACAAGCAAGAGGAAAGAAGGAGGAGAGAGGTAAGGGTTGGGAGATGGCCACCAAGTTTATCCTTGTCTTCCCCAACAATGGTGTAGTGGATGTCATGATGTGCTTCCCAGATTTGTCCTTGAAGACTAAAGTGCTTATTCCTTGAGCTACCAGGAGTGTTAGTAGTCAAAAGAGTTCAGCTACCTCATCCAAGTTTATGTTTCCTCAGTGACAATATGTACATAAAAGCTGATTGATGCTGATTTATAAAGTCTGGCCACTCATCCAAAAGCAGAACAACTCTGAAGAGCCATCTTAGTTTTAGAGTTCCCATAAGATTGGTTGAGGCCTTTGCTGCAATTGCTGTAACTACAGTTCAACTTCACCTTCTGCCAACCCTGCTTTCTTCTCTACCCCATAAGTGTTGATTATGAAAGACATTCCCCAAATAATTTTCAGCATTTTGTGCATAAGTCTGATTCCTGAAGAATTTGACTGGTAACAGTGCAAGGTAAGTCTGAGAAATCAGACTGTAAATTAGGATTTTGGATCTCAATCAAGTGTGCTGGTAGGGCCCTGTTAATAGTGGTAGATAGAATGCAGATAGCAGCCTGGCACGCAATTGCAGTAAAACTGTTTAAATTTTCATTGGGATGGTAATCTAGTATATGGCAACTGAGATAATATACAAATGTAAGAGAATACACTGGCAGGTAAAATATATCAGGTGTTTGGGAAATACAGGGAAAATAGTAATACAATATCTATGCAATTGGATGGCTGTGCTGGGGATAGTCAATGCTTTAGAGAAACACAATGAGAGTCTGAGGATGATTTTGCCAATTTACAGTGAAGTGTGAATGCCAAGGGCATCCTTGGAAGGATATAAAGGGACTCTCATCTCTTGCAGGGGAGGGCAGAAAAAGCTGTAGATCCAGCCAGTGACTTATTTATAAAGATAGCAGACTCAGAAGAGATTGACCATAATGGAGTGCAACTAAAAAGAAATAACCATCAAAGTACAAGATCTTTCACAAATATATGGAAGTTAAACAACACTACTAAACACCCAGTGGTCCAAAAAAGAAATTGCAAGAGAAATCAGTAAATATCTATAGATGAATGAAAACAAGAACACAATGTATCAAAACCTATGGGATGCAGTGACAGCAGTGCTAAAAGGAAATTTATAGCTCTAAATGCATAGATTCAAAAGGAAGAAAGAGGTAAAACTAATGACCTAACTGAACAATGGAAGAGGCTAGAGAATGATCAGCAAACTAACCGTAAAGCAAGTAGAAGAAAAGAAATAACAAAGATTAAACGGGGGCAGAGCAAGATGGTGGCATAGAGTGGAATTTAGTTAGTCCTCTAGAGCAGCTAGTAAATAACCAGGAACAACTAGTAAATCTGGAACAATTGTTGGGAGATATCTGTGAATGGACACACATTGTACACCAGCCTGGAATGGGTGGAGTGGCTGAGACTGTAGCACAGAATCATAAGTAAAGCTCCACAAACCTGGAGCTGTAGCCCCTCCCCACCTTGGACAGGGCAGGCCAAGATGAAACACTACCATGTGAAAAAAAGAAACAAGTTATAGGGAAAGTAACTCAACCCAGCTCTAATTGCAGTTTTAAATAACACATTTGGACTACTGAATACAAGCTACAAGCATGGAGCAGGAAGGAGGCAAGGCTGATGGGGAAAAAACTACCAAAATAAATAAAAACAGAGACCCTTGGAGATGGTTGACCTCGGAATACTGGAAGCAGCTGTGACCCAAGAAAACTGAGGGGCTGGGGACTGACTCTGAAAAGGGGCTTTTGCTCTTTTTTCATTTTTTTTTTTTTCACTCATTTTAAGCAGCCCATTTGAGGAAGTCTCAGGCGTCTTCAAATCTGTGTTGACCCATGCAAATGTGGAGTTAACAGAGCCAGAAAGACAAAGGAGGAACTCAAATGGAAAAGATAACTCCCTTGGGGGTGTATCTTCCCTAAGAAAAGGTGGGGGGTGGGACCATCTCAAGTGGCTGTCCTCCCTCAGAGAATTCAGACCCCAGGGCCTGGAGGAAAACAAACAAACCAGAAACAATTTAAGCTTGGCTTCTGACACTCTGGGCCTCTCACCAAGTCAGGGTTCACAGTGAATTAAAGGGACTGCCCTCTTTACACTGGGGGGGAGGGGGAAGCTGCAGGCTGACAATCACCCCCTACTGGGCTGGATAGGGAAAACACAGAGACTAGAGACCTCATGGGAAAGTCTGGCAATCTTCTAGGTCCCAACCTCAGGGAAAACTAATACTGAATACACAGCCACCTCTGGAGACCTGAGGCCCTCTGGTCTGGGAAAATCTGTTTGGGGCATTCAAGGAAACCAGATGCTTAGACAACAGAGAATGAATAATCACCCTAGGAAAAATGAAGATATGGCCCAGTCAAAGGAACAAACTTACACTTCAACTGAGACAGAGGAAGTGAAATAACTAATTATTAATCAAATTTCCAAAATCAATTAAAAAATAATCCAAAAATCAATTCATTGAGTTGAGAGAAGATATGGCAAAAGAGATGAAGTATGTAAAAAAGACATTGGGTGAACACAGGGAAGAAATCAAGTTTGAAAAAGCAATTGGCAGAACTTGTGGAAATGAAAATCACAACACAAGAGATGAAGGACACAATGGTGACATACAGCAGCAGATTTCAAGAAGTAGAAGAAAAGATCTGTGAACTGGAGAACAGGATATCTGAAATCCTACACACAAAGAACAGATGGGGAAAGGATGGAGAAATATGAGTGAGGTCTCAGAGAACTGAGTGACAACATGAAGCACATGAATATATGTGTCATGAGTGTTCCCAAAGGGGAACAGAAGGGACAAGGTGCAGAGGCAATAATGGGGGAAATTGTCACTGAAATTTCCCATCCATTATGAAAGACATAAAATTACAGATCCAAGAAATGCAGTTAACTCCAAACAGAATAGCTCCAAATAGACTTATGCCAAGACACTTAATAATTAGATTATCTAATGTCAAAGACAAAGAGAATTCTGGAAGCAGCAAGAGAAAAGTGATCCATCACATACAAGGGAAGATCAATAAGACTATGTGCAGATTTGTCAGTAGAAACCATGGAGGCAAGAAGGCAGTAGCATGATATATTTAAGATACTGAAAGAGAAAAAGCACCAAACAAGAATTTTATATCCAGCAAAACTGTCCTTCAAATGTGAGGGAGAGTTTAAAATATTCTCAGACAGAAAAAGAGAGAGTTTGTGAACAAAATATCTGCTCTACAGGAAATATTAAAGGAAACACTACAGACAGGAAAAGACAGGAGAGAGATTTGGAGCACAATGTTGGGAGATGGTAGCACAATAATGTAAGTACACTGAATAAAGATGACTGTGAGTATTGTTGAAAGAGAAAGGTTAGGGACATGTAGGACACCAGAAGGAAAGATAGAAGATAAAGACTGGGACTCTGTGGCTTAGTGAAGCCTAGAGCAGTCAATGATTGTTATAAAATGTACAAATATGATTTTTGCATGAGGGAGAACAAATGAATGTCAACTTTGCAAGGTGTTAAAAAGGGGGTGGTATTGGGGAAAAAACACAATCAATGTGGACTAGAGTCTAAAGTTAACAGTAACATAGCAATATGCTTTCTTTAATTGTAGCAAGGTCAATACACTAAAGCTAAATGCCTATAGGAGGGGGACACAAGGGAGGGATATGGAATTCTTGGCATTAATGTTGTTTTCTGACTTTATTACAGTATTTTATTTTATTATACCACTTCCTTTTGTGGCTTTTTAGTTGTCTTTTTTCTTTCTTTTTCTTTTTCTTTTTCTTTTGTCTTTTTTACTTTTTTTTGCCTCTCCCTCTTTCTCTGTGGCTGTATTTTATCTTATTTTTACTTTTTCTTTTATCCTTATTATTATTTTGCTTCAATTCTCTTTTTTTTTTTGAGTAATGAATGTGTGTAAGTGCTAATTGTGGTGATGAATGCACATCCATATGATGGTACTATAAACAATTGATTGTACACTGTGGATGATTGTATGGTATTTGAACGTATCCCTATAAAACTGCAGGGAAAAAAGTAAACAGGGACACAAGTGCTGGAGAGAACTTGGAGAGAGATATGTATGTGTTCACTGTTGGTTCAGAGGTAGAATAGTGCAGCCTATCTGGAGGGCAGTACAATGGTCCCACAAGAAGCTAGATATGTGGGGGTTTCAAGGTCCTGCAACCTCAGTGTGGGGTAAATACTTGGAAGATCAGAGTGCAGGAACATGGACATTTAGATACCCATATATATAGTGGCAGTATTCACTATTTGTGATAGATGGAGGTGGCCTAAGAGTATACTGACTGATGAATAGAATGGTGAACTGTAGTGTATGCATACAATGAATATTGAGCAGCTACAAGAAATGAAGGTCTGAGACATGCAAGTAGGTGAATGGATCTTGAGTACATTTTGAGTGAAGCACAACAGAAATGAGATGACAAACATTATAATGCCTCACTAATATGGACTAACTATAATGTGTAAAATCTGAGAAATGAATCTTAGGGCACAGCTTAACAGAGAAATACTTATCGTAATGGTCCCTAGATTGTAAGCTCGTACAACAGTCACATCTATTCCTGAGTTGTAATAGTTATCTCCTTGTATATAACCTGGTCAGTCTCTGGAACTTTGGTTATCTGTGTGACATGAGACTAAGAGCTAGAACTTGGCAGCTATGAATGCCAGTATTACCCCATGTAGCAACTGTTGAAAGAGCTGAAAAAAAATCAGACTTTAATTAGAGATTTGGACAAGGAGGATCTGGTTAGGACTAAGACAAATCAGGCCCAACGGTAAAGGACAATAGTGACTGAGTTTTAAAACTACAACTTATGTGTGAGGCCAAGGGAGGAGATGTTTATCTGATGCAGGATCTATATTTTCTATAGCACACTAGATAATTTAACTTGTATGATCAGTTTATTTGAACACCATAGGTACGTGGAGCTTTGAATGGGAAGTGGGATTTGGTCAGTTTGTACAGGCTGGGATGAAATCCTGACATGTCCAAGTGATATGGGCAAAGAGTATAAGTGTATTTGCTGGGAACCCTTGAGGAGCTGGGGAGAAATGCAGAAATGTTGGACTGCCCCACTTGGGTTATTGCTGATTTTCCCACAAACATTGAGGACTGCCATTTGGTGGGCCACACCCTTGATCAGGGGGCTTTCCTTGTGAGGCTAGTTGCTGTAAGGGAGAGGCTAAGTCCACTTATAATTGTGCCTAGGCATCCCCCTCCTCCCAGAGAGCCTCTTTGTTGCTCATATGTGGCCCTCTCTCTCACTAAGCCCATTCTGCATATGAAATCACTTCCCTCCCCCCATGTGGGATATGACTCCTTGGGGTGTGAATCCCCCTGGCAATGTGGGAAATGACTCTTGGAAATGAGCCCAGACCCATCACTGTGGGATTGAGAAGATCTTCTTGACAAAAAGGAGGAAGAGAGATGAAACAAAATAAGGTTCCATTGGCTGAGAGATTTCAAATGGAGTCTAGAGGTCATTCTGGAGGGTATTCCTATGTGCTACATAGTTATCACCTTTTAGTCTTTAGTGTGTTGGAATGGCTAGAGGGAAATACACCAACCCTGTGACCTTGATTCTTGAAGACGATTGTGTAATTATGAAGATTGCATAGTGTGACTGTGTAACTGTGAAAACATTCTCTTTATCCAGCATATGGACAGATGAGTGGAAAAATTGGGACAAAAATTAGATGAACAACAGGGTGGGATGGAGGGGATGAAAAGACTTAGGTGTTCTTTTTTGCTTTTATTTTTTGTTTTGGAGTAAGGAAGAGGTTCAAAAATTGATTCTGGTGATGAACACACAACTCTATGATGGTGCTGTGAATGATTGTACACTATGGATGACTGTAGGGTGTGTGACTATATCTCAATTAAGCTATATTAAAAAAGGTGAATGAACAATGGGGGTGGAGGGGAATGGGATGTTTTGGATGTTCCCTTTTATTTTAATTTTTATTTTACTTTTTGGTGTAATGAAAATGTTCAAAGTTTGATTGTAATGATGAAAGCACAACTATATGATGATACTGTGAACAACTGATTGCACATTTGAATGATTGTATATGTGATTATATCTCAATAAAATTGCATTCAAAAGATTGAAGCAGAAGTAAACGATCTGTAGAACAGCAGCAACAACAAAAACCAATAGAGAGAATAAATAAAAGCAAAAGTTGTTTCTTTGAGATCAGCAAGATTGACAAACCCTTAGGTAGATTAACAAAGTCAAAAAGAAAGAAGATCCAAATAAACAAAATGACCCAAATAAACAAAATCAGAAATGAAAGTGGGGTCATTACTATGGATCCTGAAGAAATTTTAAAAATTTAAATTTAAAAACACTATGGAGAAATTTAAAAATACTATGAACAACTGAATGCCAACAAACTAGATGACTTAGAGGAAATGGACAATTCCCTGGACACACATGAACAACCTATACTGTCATGGGAAAAAATAGAAGACCTCAACAAACCAATCACAAATAAAGAGATCCAATCACTCATCAAAAATCTTCCTACAATTAAACACCCAGGGCCAGAGGGCTTCACAGGAGAATTTTACCAAACTTTCCAAAAAGAACTGACACAATTCCCACTCAAAGTCTTTCAAAAAATTGAAGAAAAGGAAATACTACCCAGTTCATTTTATGAAGCTAATATCACTCTAATACCAAAACCACATAAAGATACTACAAGAAAGGAAAACTACACACAAATGTCCCTAATGAATATAGATACACAAATTCTCAACAAAATACCTGAAATCAAATCCAAAGACATATTGAAAGAATTATAAACCACAACCAAGTGGGGTTCATTCCTGGCATGCAAGGGTGTTTTAACATAAGAAATCAATCAACTTGAAAGGGAAATATCAAATGATCATCTCAATAGATGCTAAAAAGCCATTAACAAAATTCAGCATCCCTTTTTGATAAAAAACATTTCAAAAGGTAGGAATTGAAGGAAACTTCCTCAATGTGATAAAGGGCATATGTGAAAAACACACAGTGAGCATAGTACTCAATCATGAGAGACAGAAAACCTTCCCTTTAAGATTGGGAATGAGACAAGGATGCCCACTGTCCCACTTTTATTTAACATTGTGCTAGAAGTTCTAGACAGAGCAGTCCAGCACACAAAGAAATAAAAGGCATTGAAATTGGTAAGGAAGAAGTATAACTATCATTATTTACAGATGATATGATCTTATGTTTGGAAAATCTGGAGAAACTGATGACAAAGCCACTTGAGCTAATAAACAAATTCAGCAAAGTGTCAGGATACAAGATTAATGTGCAAAGTTGGTAATGTTCCTATACATTAGAAATGACTTAACTGAAGAGACACTCAAGAAAAAAATTCCATTCACAATAGCAACTAAAAAAATCAAGATCTAGGAATAAAATTAACTAAGGATGTAAAAGACCTCTGCACAGAAAATTACAAAACTGTACTAAAAGAAACCAAAGAGGGCCTAAATAGGTGGAAAGATATTCTGTTCATGGATAGAAAGGTTAAACATCATTAAGATGTCAATTCTATGCAAACTGATCTACAGATTCAATGCAATCCAATCAAAATTCCAACAACCTACTTTGAAGACTTGGAAAGTTAGTTATCAAATTGATTTGGAAAGGAAAGGGCCTCAAATTGCCAAAAACATTCTAAAACAGGAGAACAAAGTGGGAGAGCTCACACTTCCTGACTTTAAAGCCTATTATAAACCACAGTGGTCAAAACAGCATGGTACTGGCACAAAGATAGATATACTGATAAATGGAATCAAATCAATACTTTGGAAATAGACCTCCAGATCTATCATTGACTGAATTTTGATAAGGCCCCCAAATTCAATGAACTGGGACAGAACAGTATCTTCAACAAATGGGGCTAGGAGAACTGGATATCCATATGCAAAAGAATGAAAGAGGACACTTACCTCATACCCTATAGAAAAATAACTCAAAGTGGATCAAATGACTTCAATATAAAAGACAGTACCATAAAACTCCTAGAAGATAATATAGGGATGCATCTTCAAAACCTATTATTAGGAGGTAGCTTCCTAGACCTCACACACAAAGCACAAGCAATGAAAGAAAAAATCAATGGGAACTCCTCAAAATCAAAAGCTTCAGTTCCTCAAAAGACTGCCAAAAAGTTGAAGAGGCAGCCAACTCTAAGGGAGAAAATATTCAGAAACCATATATCTGATAAAAGACTGATATCAAGCATATATAAAAAATCTTACAACTCAGTGACTGATACAAACAGCTCAAATGTAAAATGGGCAAAATATATGAAAAGACATTTTTTTCTGAGAAGGAAATACAAATGGCTAAAATAACACACGAAAAAATGTTCATCTTCACTAGCTATTAGGGAAACGCAGTTCAAAACCACAATGAGATATCATCTCACACCAATAAAAATGGCTGCCATTAAACAAACAAATGCCAGAGAGGATGTGGAGAATTGGAATTCTTATTCATTGCTGGTGGGAATGTGTAATGGTACAGCTGCTATGGAAGACAATTTGGCAGTTCCTCAGAAAACTAGATATTGAGTTACCTGTGATCTAGCAATTCCACTTCTTGTATATACCCAGAAGGTCTGAAAACAGTGACACAAACTGACATTTGCACAACAATGTTCATGGAGGCATTCTTCACAATTGCAAGAGATAGAAATAATCCAAGTGTCCTTCAACAGATGAATGGATAAACAAAATGTGGTATACACATATGATGAAGTACTGTGCAGCATTAAGAAGGAATGAGTCACAAAACATATGACAACATGGATGAATCTTGAAGATATAATGCTGAGTATAATAAGTAAGACACAAAAGGAGAGATATTGTATGTTAGCACTAATGTGAACTCCCTGAACAAACTCCCTGTCTTATAATGTTGAATATAGGAGAACTAGAGATAGAAGCTAATGAAGGGGAAATTATCACCTAATATGTACAGGCATGTTAATGGAGGTGAACTTAAAAGTATGGGAATGGACAAGGGTTATGATTGTTTGTTAATGGGATTGTAAGTATCAGTTTCACATTGAAGGTGAACATGATTGAAAGTGGTTGTTTAAAGGCATGTATGCCACAGATTAGCATTACAAATATACGTAACTGCTTGCATGATATCCTTCTAAGGTATGACATTGTACAAAGAGTTAACAACAGATTGGTATATAGAAAAACTAGCTTATGTATATAAGGGGCTATATCTAATAGAAATACCTTACTAGTACCACATAAATACTAAAGATAAATAATTAGGGGCTGATAATAGATTTGGGGGTGGTTTGGGTCATAACAATTGTTTAAAATTGCGAGTGATAATGATTGTACAACTAAGTGAAGATAATGTGAGATATTAATTGTTTGTCTTGGACAGAATATATGCAATGTGAAATTAGGAACTCCCTACTTAATAAGTCAAGCCCTCACTCTTGAGGCTTGCTCTTGTGAAACTTATGGCTGTAAAGGGGAGGCTAAGCCCACCTATAATTATTCCTGTGAGCCTTCTCCAGAGAACCTCTTTATTGCTCAGATGTGGACTTCCTCTTTCTAAGCCCAACTCTGTAAATAAATTCTACACATCCCCCCCTCCCCTCCCCTGCTCCATGTGGGACATTACTCCCAAGTGAGTGAGTCTCCCTGACAATCTGGGACATAGATTCCAGGAATGCACTTGGCCATGGAATCAAGGGATTATGAATGTTTTCTTGGCCAAAAGGGAGAAAAGAAATGTAACAAAATAAGATTTCAGTTGCTAAAAGATTTCAAATAGTGTCAAGAGGCTACCTTGTAGGTTACTGTTATGCAAGCTTCAGCTAGATATGCCAATGGCCACAGTGTGACAAGTCCAAATCAACAGTAGTCCTGAAAACCCTAAAGAACACCCTGGTCCCTATCTGAGACTAAAAGTTTCACTAACTTTAATTCTCAGAAACTTAAATCCTCCAGTATGTTCCTATACCAGCTAAGTCCCAAAACCCAGAGGCAAAAGACTATTCAAGAACTTCAGCCAGATGCATCCCCCTCTCCCATAATGTTGACACCCCTTTTCAATATGAACAAGCTAGTGTGGTCACTGCCTAGACGTTCTGATGATTGAGAAAGTGATTAAATGAGAGGAAGGGGTAGCAACAGACAAGATGGGATGTAACAAAGGATTACAAATACTGAATCTTTATATAAATGTGTTTTTAATATTCTTTAATTTTCTTTTAGTCACTAGGGTATTAGAATAGCTAGAAGGAAATAACTCAGATGGTGGAACTGTAACCCATAACATTTTTTGAAATTTGCTCTATAGCTACTCATTAAATTTTACTTTGAAATTTATCACCTTTTTGTATATATATTATATTTCACAATAAGGAAATAACTGAAACTGTGGAAATGTAACCCATAACATTCCTTGAAATTACCTATATAACTACTTGTTAAATCATACTTTGAAAATTATCACTTATCTGTATATATATTACACAATAAAAATGTAATAAAAATTATAAGAAGGAAAAAAAAAAAGAAATCTAGTTTACAGATATCAGCACCAGAGGGTGCTAATCAAGGAGGGAAACAATGTTGACAAGGGAGATACTACTGATGTGGAAGTACTCTTGCATAATATAGGATTTCACATATGAACAGGGTCCTGGACTGTAGGAATGGCTCTTGGAAGCTTGAGGAATTTGATTTCCCATCCCCACAACTCTGAGTTCTGTGGGTTTACAATTCGAGACTCAGAGGGACAATGCCTCCTCAAAGAGTACAAGATTCCAGCTAAATGTTAACTTATGTTGTCACTCTGTCACATCATAATCTCAGTGCCAAGAGACAAGCAGGTAGGGAGAGAAGTTGCCATCATTGCCAAAAAAACTGACCCTGATAGTTAGGATGAATAGGGTTGATGATACTTAGCAAAGACAGAGAATAACATATTTAATACCAAGATAATCACTTAGGAATATTTTGGCAATCCCTTGACAAATTCGTATGGTAAGTGACAGTAGCTCAGGTGCAAGAAGGACATTGTGAACTGAATGAGGTTCAGGCACATCCAATATGAGGGTCTGGATCAGTGCACAGATAAGCCATCTAGGTCAGCAGTGGTGCTAGCTAGTTTTAAAATTTGGAAAATTTACTTTTGATAATTTGGAAGGCAGATAATGTACTACATGAGTTTATGGCAACAGGTGAAGAATATTGTGTTTGTGTGAGTTGGATGCCATGTCTCAGTTCGATGTGAACTACACAAAGGAGGTGAGTTCTCAGGAAAAAATTCAACCAGTTTGAGAACAGAGTTGAAAGGGAATACAGGATGTCCAGAAATCCCAGAATTTGCAAAACTGGAGAATGCAACTATTTCTCATATACAACTTGTAAAAGATTAAATTTAGAAGTGCATGTGTGCCACACAGAGAATTTAAACCAATTCTGAAGTCAAAGACCGCATGGAGGGTACAGACATTATTATCCAATCACTAAGGAGACATAGGAAATACTTTCTATTGGACAATATTGCTCTGGGTAAAGATTGTAAGGGCGTGGATATGTGTAAAATAAGCTGATGATCTCAGTGTATCTGTTATTATGGGGAGAGAGAGGCATATCTCAAAAAAGTATTGGAGATGTAGTTGTTAGCATGTAGAGATGATTTCACTTGAACAGATAAAAGTCAAATAAATTTCTAAGACAGTGTACTACCAAAAGAGTTACCAACCTTCACTAAGAATCTGTGACTTTTCCAGCTTAAAATGATGTTTAGATGCCCATCTCCTATGAGCAAGAATCAAGCTGAGAAATCTGTGCAGCTTTTTCATGTTTTCCAATGCAATTTTCAAAGAAGGCCAAAGAAGTTAATGGAAAAGGAAGCACTGACAAAAGGGGATCCACAAGAACAATGGGAGAAATAAGACCGGGGAGTTTCTCCCAGGGAGCAGAACTTGACCTCATCAAAGACCATACCTGATCCTCAGAGCAGGGAGCCTCCCCATGTCAACAAAGTGCTCAGTGGAATTGCAGAATCACTATGGGCTAGTGAACGGTGTACGACCTCATTCTACTTCTTTCCAAAAAGGACCATTAATGTCAGTCATTACAGTCCCTTTCAAACCTTTAAAATTTTGTACTTGGGATGGGATTCTTTGGTTGAAGGCAGTATTTAGCATGCGAAAGGAGTATTTAGTATTTAACATTTAGCATGCAAAAGGAGAATAGAAATGAATATTTTTGACCAATGGATGAATAGTAGTTAATTCTATTATTCTTCCAAATTATTTTCAGCTGATACCTATGAAGTATATAATTCTTTCATGAATCATTTAACCTAAGTTTTTGCATTTTTTTTTTAAATTGGTCTGGCTCTGACTAATGGAATGGGAACAGAAATGAAGTATGGAACATCTGAGGTCAGCTTTTAAAGCCATCTCTTTATCTCCTTGTTCCATCAATATTTTAGTTTTTCTTTCATCTGCTAAAACTAATAAAACATTCTCAATAATGTCTTTTTCTACACCTGGGGCCCTGGAATGGAAAAATGTGGAAGAGAGCAACAACCAGGCCACGCGAAAATGGAAAACTATTGAGAAGTAAATTTGCATTTCTTAACTACATAATAATGTAGAGAAAAACTGACTACTGCAGGTCTAACTTAGAAAATTATTAGAAACAACAGTTTGGGTCTCCCATCTGAAGCATATCAAACATGCAGCTATGAAGTAATCATGTTACTAGATTTATCTTTCTGAAAAAATTACTTTCTTTTGTAATTTCAGGGTTTCATCAGGAGAGCATCCTTTTCTGTTCATGATGGGATTTTGTTTAAACTGCAAAAACAATTTGAGGATTAGGGAACAAAAATGAAAAACTAAAGACAGAAGAATGGTAAGCCCAAGCTGCTAATAAGTACTTGTAACATTTTTCCTCTCTTGATGAATAGTGCACCTGCAACTTTTCAACACTTGTTGGCTGTTGTTTTGATTTAGTTTTTCCTTCTGTTTTTTAAAGCACAAATAATATGTGCAGTCAGGGAATTACTGTCAGAACAAAATTGCATTGCTATTCACTATCTGAATATATAGTGAATTAAAAGAGGGAAAGTAAAATTCTCTGAACTGTAGTTTAATTTTAGTACAGAGCTGGGACAATAGGCAAGGCTGTCTCTTAAGTTTATTTTCTTATTTAAAAATATGTCTTATACTTTATGTTTCCAGTAACATTTTCATTTCTGTCAGAATCAGAAGTTTAAAATTGTAATAATTACATTCTTTTACTAATAATTAGCTTTCTTCTTAGGAAGATTTTTCTTTTGAAAATTATCCTACAGGTCTGTTGAAATAGTAATCAGGCTGATTGTTTTTAAATGTTAACAATACAAACCAAAACCATGTGATGGGTTTTATTTCCATTAAGCCTTGCAAGCAATCTGAGATAACTAGGTTTACTTTACCATTTTTGAGAATGTGATGCACAGAAAATTTGCATAGCTTACCTCTTTAAACCAGTGTCTTTCAAGAAACACCAGATTTTAAAAACAAAGAAAAATTAAAAACTATAATATAGATTTAAGATTTTCTTAGGCTCTTCAATTTCTTTACACAGAAACAAACACACACATATGTTTATACATACACAAAGTTTAGTCTAAGAAGATACCTTCTTGTATTTAATATGATCTTATATTAAATAGGACAGGAAAGAAATATACTTCATAGGCTTTTGCCGCAAATAGTTTGGAATAATTTGTTTTTAATAGGATAAATGTAGAGCACAATTAATAACTGATAGAAGGAAAAGGCTCAGTTGTCATACTGCTCTTACTCCAAAGCCATATTGTGCGACATTCTCTTCGAATAATCTATCCTTTCTATCTGGAAATTAAAATTGTTTTTCAAGTTGTTTGTCAATGACATTGTCATGAAAGAACAATTTTGATTGCTTTTAAAAAATGAAATATTTATACATTTCCCACCATATTCTTTTGGATTGGCTTTCTTTTTAGTAACTTAAAAATATGAAAGTAATTCAGAGTACAGTAACAAGAAAATGACATATACAGTTGTAGATGCCTATTAATGACCTTTATAAAGTCAGACACTATTTTTCATTATACCAGGTCTAGGCAGAAAAAAAAATGAAGATATGCATACTTTAGATAGATTTAAAAAGCTATAAAATGGCTTTAATCTACAGTATTCATGATAAATCCTTACTCTTAATATTACTGCCAAAATGACTGCAGAAATTTTCTGCAGTTTCTAAGAATTCTTGATGGCTACATAATTTTATTTCACACCTGTAAATTAAGCTAAATTCCATATATACTGATTTAAAATTTTATTAGTAGATAGGTGAAATCCAGAGCTAAGTAAGTCTCTTAAACTTGAAATTCTATTTCAGGTGTATAGACGTATGTGTCTTAGAAACACTACATTTTATTCAAATTTCCAACAATTTTTTATTAGCTTTGCATTTTAGATTATGCTCAGGTTTATTAAGATACATTTCTTATGGATATTGTTATAATACAGAATTGACTTTTTCATATAAAATAAATATCAGCTGAAACTTATTTTGGTTTTATTAAGAAAATATTGAAATATCTCATAGGTTAAACTTTAAAGTTCAGCCCAACACTTTTAATGTTTTGTTACAATATATGATATAAAAATCAAGATTTCACATTAAATAATTCATTCATTTAGCAAAACTAGAATTTTCTCATATTCTAAAATATTCTAAAATATTGCAAAATTCAAATGAGACAGAACCAAAGGAATTGGAATATGAGTTCTTAATATTGTTGCCTGTTCCCATTTTTCAATTAGCTAGTTAGTACCCTGTATTTGTCTGAGGGATATTTTACCACATCTAAACTTAAGAGTATGGATTCTTGCTTCTAAGAACCAACAAACCATGTTAAATCTTCATTATAAGAAAAGTGGAAAAAGAAATGAGAAAGAAAGTTATTCATGGTGAGGCCTGCAGAGAGAGTTGTGATTTTGATAAGGAACAGCTGCAAAGATTGCTTTGCGGCAGTTGATTTTAATTATTACTCTGCTAAATAAACTGGATCTATTTGAATATTCTCAGAGAAATGAAAATAAGGAGTTCAATTATTTCATTAATTCTTTGAAAACCATGCTCCTTGGTTTTAATGTCACTCTGAGATCACACACATTTTAGGATTTGTAAGAGTTACCCAGTGCACATTTGACTTTCAATATATTATATGACCATTACAAGAGAAATAATTTGATTCTAAAATTTTATGAATATCAGAAAGTTTTATCGCATTTTCCTTTTCTTATTTTTAATTGTTATACAGTCAGACATCACCTATTCATTGGGCACCTCCTGTGTAAAACATGGATGAAAGGAACAGACCTGTAAAAGTTATATATTTTAAAGCTTTGAAGACTGATTTCTTTTCAACTTTTTTCTGTCTTTGTTTGTTTTACATTGGAAAACTCATCCTATTCTTTTTTAATGCAATTTTTTTGAGATATATTTATCCACCATACATTCTACCCAAAGTATACAATCATTGGCTCACAGTATTATAACATAGTTGTGAGTTCACCATGACAATCAACTTTAGAACATTTTTATTGCTCCAAAAACAAAACAAAAACAAAAACAAAAGCCCAAACCATCCCATATCCCTTATCCCCCCTGTTATTCACTCCTAGCACTGATGTGGTATATTTGTTATTGTTGATGGAAGACTATTAAAATATCACTGTTAAAGTCCATAGCACTAGGTGCATTTTTCCCCCATATACCACTTGTGTTAGTTTGTTAAAGTTGCCAGAATGCAATATACCAGAAATGGGTTGGTTTTCAGCGGGGTTTTATTAGGTTACAAATTTACAGTTCTAAGGTCATGAAAATGTCCCAATTAAGGCATCAGCAGGAAGAAAGGCTGATGGCATCCAGCTTTCCTCTGCCACATGGGAAGGCACATGGCAATGCCTGCTGATCCTTCTCTCCCAGCTTCTGGTTTCAAAATGGATCTCTCCGTTCTGGTGGTCCTTTTTGCTTGTCCTTGGGCATTTTCTTTCTTAGCTTCTGTGAGCTCTCTGAGTTTCATCTGTCTTTTATTTGCCTCTACAGGGATGGAATAAGAGAACATGGCCTTTTATGGCATATATAACAGCTTCAAACCAGCATTCTACTCTGTTATTACTTCTTGCAATAGTGACACACACTTGTCCTAGTTCATGAAAGAATGTTTTTATATTTGTACTGTTAATCATATTCATTATCTATAAGATTCACTCTCTTACACAGTCCCATGTTTTAACCCCTAGCTTTACTTCTAGTAACATACATAAATCTAAACTTCCCCTTTCAACAACATTCACACACATAATGACTCACTGATATGTGCTATCATTACCTCTATCCATTTCCAAACATTTAAATTCAACCTAGTTGAAAATTCTGCACATTATAAGCATCTGATCCCCTCTCTCTAGCCTCATTCTATCTCCTGATAATCTATATTCTAGATTTTCACTCTATGAGTTTACATATTGTAATTAGTTCATATTAGTGAGACCATACAATATTTGTCTTTTTGTGTCAGACTTATTTCAATCAGCATAATGTTCTCAAGGTTCATCCATGTTTTCACATGCTTCAGGACTTCATTCCTTCTTACTGCTGAATAATATTCCATTGTATGTGTATACCACACTTTGTTTACCATTCATTTGTTGATGGACACTTGGGTCATTTCCACCTTTTGGCAAATGTGAATAATGCCTCTATGAACATCGGTATGCAAATATATGTTCACATTTGTGTTGTCAGTTCTGGGTATATTCTTAGTAGTGGGATTGCTGGATCATATGGCAGCTTTATGTTTAGCTTTCTGACAAACTGTCAAACTGTCTTCCAGAATGATTGTACCAATTTACATTCCCACCAGCAATGAATAATTTCTTAATATTGTTCTTAGTATCGTTTTTCTCTCTCAATCTGAGTGGCTCAGTGGAGAAACCTCAGGCATTTTCAGTTCTCTGTTCTCTGACCCAGGAAGGGCAGTGTGAGCAGAATCAGAAAGACAAAGGAGTAATTCAAATGCAGAAGATAACTCCCTAGAGGGTGTATCTTCTCTAAGAAGAGGGAGGTGGGGCTCAGCTCAAATGCCTGCCTTCCCTTCACATCCTCTTAAACACCTGTAGTTTCTTGTTTGTTTAATAATGGCCAGTCTAGTAGGTGTGAAATGATTGTTATTTTGATTTGCATTTCCCAAATAATGAAGATGAGCGTCTTTTCATGTCTTTTCAACTTTTAAATTTGGAAGTAGGCTTCATAGACCTAGAACTTTTCCTGATTGTAGTAAATGAGACCTCTATACTTGTTATAGGAGCCTGACGTTAAGAGTCTTCTCTGAAAAGTTTATAAATTATGTTTTTATAACAAATTATTGACAATCATAAAATTATGCTATAGGAGCTATAATTATTGCTTAACATTCTTTTGTTGGAGATAATTTTGAGAATGTTTACTGTGTCATGATGAAAACAAAGATCCTTATTGGTGGCAAGCCTGGTTATTGTCCCAGCTCTATCAAAATGAGATTAGTGGAGGTGGGGCAAGATGGCAGCATAGAGAGGTGTGGAATTTAGTTAGTCATCCAAAGCAACTAATACATAGTCTGGAACAACTGCTGGGGTCAACTGTGACTGTCCATACATCATTCACCAGCCTGGAATGGGTGGAAAGGCTGAGATCACAGTATAAAAGCTGTAAGTAAAAACTGCAGAACCATGCTGGGAGCCCCCTCCCCTCACAGCAGGCTGAGCTGCAAAACCTCACTGTGGGAGAAAGCAGCAGCAGTCCCAGCCAGGAGCAAGTGAATATAGTTCAACCTAGCTCCAACTGGGGTTTTAATTAACAAATGTGTACTTCTGAATACAAGCTATAAACACAGACAAACCAGTAACAAGCAGTAAAGTACACTGAGGTCACTCTCAAGGGAGAGGAGGTAGAGCAGGTAGAAAAAAAATACAGAGGAGGCTTTTTGGAGATGGCTAAGCTTGGAATACTGGAACTATGGCTGACAGGTGCAACTGGGGGACCAGGGACTGGCTCTGAAAAGGGGCTTTATTTTTTCCCTTTTTTTCACTCTCAGTCTGAGTGACTCAGTGGAGAAACTTCAGGCATTTTCAGTTCTCAGTGCTCTGACACAGGCAGGTATGAAGTTAGCAGAGTCAGAGGGACAAAGGAGTAATTCAAGTGCAGAAGATAACTCACTGGGGGGTGTATCTTCCCTAAGAGGAGAAAAGTGGGGCCCAGCTCCAGTGCCTGCCCTCCATTCAGAGCTCAGAGCCCAGGGCCTGGGGGAAAACAATCAAACCAGAAAACTTGAGCTGAGAATTAAAGGGACCACACCTCTTTACACCAGTGGAGAGTGACAGGCTGACAGGTGCCACCTGTTTGCCAGCTTAGGAAAAGCACAGTGGTCAGATACCCCACAGGAAAGCCTGTCACTCTTCTAAGACACACATTTAGGGAAACTGATATTGAATATAGTCCCTTCTGAGACCTGAACCTGGTCTGGTCTTGTAAAATCTGATTGGGGTAAACAAGGAAACCAGTTGCCTAGACAACAGAAAACTATAAATCATACTAGGAAAAACAAAGTTATGGCCCAGTCAAAGGAACAAACTTACACTTCAACCAAGATACAGGAATTGAGAACACATATTTGAAAATCTTCAAATAAATATGCTAAATCAATTCAATGAGTTCAAGGAAGATATGACAAAAGAGATGATGGACCTAAAGAAACATTTGATGAACATAAAGAAGGACTTGAAAGTTTGAAAAAACAACTGGCAGAACCTCTGGAAATTAAAGGTACAGCATAAGAGATGAAAAACATAATGGGAGGGGGTTGGAAGATGGTGGCATAGAGAGGAGTGGAAGCTAAGTAGTCCCCCTGGAACAACTAAAAAAACCCAGAAACAACTAGTAAATAATCCAGAAGAACTGCGGGGGGGCAAACGAGACCGTCCACTCATCATACACCAATCTGAATTGGGAGGAATGTCCGAGAACACAGCATAAAATCTGTAAGTAAAACCTGTGGATCCAAGTCATGAGATCCCCTCCCCCATAGCCCAAGCTGCAAAGCCTCATGGTGCCAGAGAGTAGCTCTCTCCCAGTGAGCAAATATAGCTCAGCTGAGCTCTAACTGGGGTTTTAAGTAGTGAGTGTGAACTGCTCACTACAGGTACGAATCCCCAAAAAACAGAAGGAGGCCTTGGAGAGCCAGAGGGTCACCTTGGACTAGGTCTGAAGGGCACTATCTGTTTCTTTTTTGGCTCAGTGGAGAAAGCCCCAGCCATTACAGTTCCCAGTGCTGTGACTCAAAGAAGGGTGGAGATAGCAAAAGCACAGAGAGAGACCATTGAAATGCTAATGACCTCCCTCTAGGGGGTCTATCTTATCTTAGAGGAAAGGGGTGGGGCTCTTTCCATTCAGAACCAGACCCCAGAGCCTGGGGGAACACAGCCATACCTCCTCACACCAGTCAAGGATTATAGGCTAACAGGCACCACCTGCTGGCAGAAAAGCACAGTGACCTGAAGCATCACAGGAACCAATTTTCTAAGAGACACCCTCAGGTAAACCAGATACTGAATATTTCTTCCCCCTGGGACCTGTGCCTGTTCTGGTCTGGGAAAACCTGATTAGGGTAACCAAGGAAACCATGCCTAGACAACAGAAAATTACAATCTAAACTAAGAAAAACAAAGTTAGGCCCAGTCAAAGGAACAAATGTACACTTCAACTGAGATACAGGAATTAAACAACTAATGCTAAATCAATTCAAAAAGTTTAGAGAAGATATCACAAAAGAGATAGAGGCTGTAAAGAGAACACTGGGCATACACAAGGCAGAAATCAAAAGTTCAAAAAACAACTAGTAGAATCTATGGAAATGAAAGGCACAACACAAGAGATGAAAGACGCAATGGAAACATGCAACAGCAGATCTCAAGAGGCAGAAGAAAACACTCAGGAACTGGAGAACAAAACACCTGAAAGCCTGCACACAAAGGAACAGATGGAGAAAAGAATGAAAAAAATATGGGCAACATCTCTGGGAACTGAAAGATGAAATAAAGTACAAGAATGTACATATCATTAGTGTCCCAGAAAGAGAAGAGAAGGGAAACGGGGAAGAAGCAATAATAGAGGAAATAATTAATGAAAATTTCTCATCTCTTATGGGATTTCCTACAGGAAATACTAAAGGGAGAACTACAGAATGATAGGAGAAGACAGGAGTACGTGGTTTGGAACACAATTTTGGGAGATGGTAACACAGCAATGTAAGTACACTGAACAAAGATAACTATGAACATGGTTGAGAGAGGAAGGTTGGGAGCATGTGAGACACCAGAAGAAAGGAGGAAAGATAAAGACTGGGACTGTGTAACTTGGTGAAATCCTCAGTGTTCAACAATTGTGATAAAATATACAAGTATGTTCTTTTACAAGGGAGAACAAGGAAATGTCAACCTTGCAAGGTGGTAGAAATGGGGAGGCACTGGGGGAGGGATGCAATCAATGTAAACTAGAGACTGTAGCTAACAGAATCATTGTATTATGCCTCCTTTAATGTAACAAAGGCAATATACCAAGGTAAATGCAGACAAGAGGCAGGGATAGGGGAGGAATGTGAGACAATTGACATTGGTGGTGTTGTCTGACTCTTTACTCTGCTTTGATTTAAGGTTATTTTTCCTTTTGCTGCTTCCTAGCTGTCATTTTTCTTCCTCTTTTTTTTTTGCCTCTCTACCTTCTTTTACTCTCCCTCCTGTCTTGTGGAAGAAATGTAGATGCCCTTATACAGATAGTGGTGAAGGTGGTGAACACATAAATATATGACCATACAGAGAACCATCGATTATTTACTTAGGATGAAATGTATGGTGTGTGAACAAAAACATATTTAAAAAAATGGGTTGATGACAAAAACTTGAGGGCAATAAACTGAGTGAAATAAGCCAGACACATAAGGACAAATATTGCAGGGTCTCACTGATAGGAACTAATTATAATATGTAAGCTCATAGACATGAAATATTACCAAGATATACAATGAGGCTTAAGAATGGGGAGCGGTTGCTTAGTATGAGCAGAATGTTCAACTAGGATGAACTTAAATGTTTGGAAATGAACAGAGGTGTCAGTAGCAAGATGTGAGAATAACTAACAGTGCTGAATGGTGCATGAATGAGGTGGAAAGGGGAAGCTCAGAGTCATACATGCCACCAGAAGGAAAGTTGGAGATCAAAAAATGGGAATGTATAAAACTGAATCCTATGGTGGGCAATGTCCATGATTAACTGTACAAATATTAGAAATCTCTTCCATGAACCATAACAAATGCATGACAATACAATTAGAAGTTAATAATAGAGGAGCATATAGGGAAGAAATATATACCTATTGCAAACTATATACTACAGTTAGTAGTATTTCAACATTTTTTCAAAAACAGTAACAAATGTACTATACCAACACTATGAGTGAACAATTGAGCGGGGTTGGTTAGGGATATGGGAGGATTCGAGTTTCCTTTTCTTTTTTTCTTTTTTCATCTTTTACTTTATTTCTTGTCTGGAGTAATGAAAAGCTTCTAAAAATTGAACAAAAATTAAGTGTGGCTATGGATGCACAGCTGTATGAGGGTACCAGGGGCAACTAATTGTATACTTTGGATCTTTGGGTAATTGTATGGTATCTGAACAATCCCAATAAAAATTAAAAAAAAAAAAGAAAAAAAAATAGATGGGGGTGATGAATGCACAACTATATGATGGTACTGTGAAGAGCTGATTGTACACCATGGATGACTGTATGGTATGTGAATATATCTCAATAAAACTGAATTAAAAAAAAAAAAACAATGGTGACATATAACAGCAGATTTCAAGAGGCAGAAGAAAACATTCAGTAACTGGAGAACAAGACACTTGAAATCCTACCCACAAAAGAACGGTTAGGGAAAAGAATGAAAAATATGAGCAATGTCTCAGGGAATTGAATGACACCATGACGTGTGTGAATGTATGTGTCATGGGTGTCCCAGAGGCAGAAGAGAAGGGAAAAGGGCCAGAAGCAATAATGGAGGAAATAATCATTGAAAATTTCCCATCTCTTATGAAAGACATAAAATTACAGATCCAAGAAGTGCAGCCCCAAACAGAATAGATCTGAATATATCTACACCAAGACACATAATAATAAGATTATCAAACATCAAAGACAAAAAGAGAATCCTGAAAGCAGCAAGAGAAAAGTGATCCATCACATACAAGGGAAGCTTGATAAGACTATGTGCAGATTTCTTAGTAGAAACAATGAAAGCAAGAAGGCATTGGTGTGATGCATTTAAGGTACTGAAAGAGAAAAACCACCAACCAAGAATTTTATATCCAGCAAAACCATCTTTCATATATGAGGGAGAGTTTAAAATATTCTCTGACAAAGAGACAATGAGAGAGTTTGTGAACAAGATATCTGTTCTACAGGAAACAGTAAAGGGAGAACTACAGACAGCTAGGAAAAGACAGAAGTGAGAGGTCTGGAGCACAAATTTGGGTGATGGTAGCACAACAATGTAAATACACTGAACAAAGGTGACTGTGAGTATGATTGAAAGGGGAAGGTTAGAGTCATGCAGGACACCAGAAGGAAAGAGGGAAGATAAAGACTGGAACTGTATAACTTAGTGTAACCTAGAGTGGTCAACAATTGTGATAAAATGTACAAATATGTTTTTACATGAGGGAGAACAAATGAACGTCATCTTTGCAAGTTGTTAAAAATGGGGTGGTATTGCAGAAAAATACAATTGATGCAAATTAGAGTCTATAGTTAACAGGAACATTGTATTATGCTTCCTTTAATGTAACAAAGGCAATATACCAAAGCTCAGTGCCTATAAGGGGGGATATAAGACAGGAGTATGGGACTATTGGCATTGGTGAGGTTGTCTGACTCTTCTATTATACTTTATTTTAATTTTATCATTTATTTTGTTGCTTTTTAGCTGTCATTTTTTTTCTTTTATCTCTCTACCATTTTTGACTCTTCTTCTTTCTTTGAAGAGGAAATGAAATGTCCTTATATAGATAGTGGTGGTGGTGGTGAATGCATAACTATAGGGAACCAGTGATTGTTTACTTAGAATGAAATATATGGTGCATGAACAAAATTGTCTTTAAAAAATGGGTTGATGGATGAAACTTGAGGACATTATGTTGAGTGAAGTAAGTCAGACACGGGGGGACAAATATTGTATGATCTCACTGATATGAACTAATTATAGTATGTAAACTCATAGACATGAAATACAGGTTACCAGGATATAGAATGAGGTTAAAGAATGGGGACTAGTTGCTTATTGTGAATAGAATGTTTAACTTGGTTGAACTTAAGTGTCCGGCGCTGCCCCGCTCGGTCCCCGGTTCCCGGCCGGCGAGGGGAAACAGGGAAGGAGAGAGAGAGATGCAGACTGCGCGAACTAACCTGGTCATGAATCACGACTCGAACCACACGGCAGTTGTGAAAGCAAGCCCTTTACTACAGCTAGATGAACATTCTGTGTTACTGGTTCCCACACGGGGCACGGCGCCTCGTGGGAGAGCAGCCTCGATGTGGCTGTCAGGCACGGCTCCTTGTGGGCTGTCTCACCCTACCCTGTCCGGGTAAGACCTTTTATACACAATTAACAACCAATAAGCTTCTAGGCTAGTATCGCGTATACAGGATTTCGATTGGTAGGAGCGGGTGGCAGATACATGCGTCACTATGCGGAAACAGGATGCAGGCGCCATCTTGGCTCACTCGATGGGCGGGGGTAACTCTAGAGCAGGCTGCAGCGCATACGCTAGGCCCGATTCGGGAGGCGGCTTTCCACATCTCCCCCTTTCTTATTTATTTTTGACCCAGTGTCTCCAGTGATGAGCGTGCTCCCGTGAACCCAAATGGTTCACAACCTCTTTGGTGCTTTGGGGAGTCTGGACTAGGCCTCAGCCATCCAGCGGCGGAGCCTCTAGCACCAACCAGAATGCTCACGTCATATGGAGACCGGAGAGTCCGTAAGCTGGAAGCAACGTGACTCTCCCTGCAGTGCTTTGCCTGGCAACTGGGGAACAACGACGGGGGCAGGAACAGCAGTAACCAGAGTCGGGGGTGTCACTAGGTGTCTCTGTGCAATGGCTAGGGTCCAGTCTGGCCACAACTAGGACTCTGCCCTAGAGACCCACCTGAGACAAAATTATGACTACTGGTGTCGCCTTTTACACCCGAGAAACAGCCATGCGATTCGCTACAAATTTTGCTCCAAAGCGCCCCACCTGAGGCGACCAGGAAGGGGTATGGTTAATAAATCGGTCACTATCGGGGGTAACAGAGGTGGGAGTCATAGCCATCATAGTGGTAACACGCAATTGCTGCTGCGCTTGAAACAGGCGTTCTAGCAAACATTTAACAACGACTAATCCCACCAATAATCCCACTGCAATGAGGATCCAATTAGTTAAATTGGGCCAAGAGAACCAGGAAGAAACACTGTGCAATAGTTTCTGTAGAACCTCGCCTAACCCGGAGAGATCGACTTTAACGGGTTTTAACTTGATCCCCCCAATTGTGTCTAAACTAGATTCCACCTGTTGGGAGAGATTAACAAATTCAGGAAAATATGACCTTTTCAGCCAATCAGAGACTCTGGAAATGCTTCCGGTCACGTTGGCCCTGACAGGAGTGACACAGAGTTTAACCGTAAGCCACCGGGTGTCACATGTTTGCTGAAGCACTCTCCAGAGTCCATCTATTTCCAGTCCAAGTTCATCTATCTCCGCTTGGAGTTTCTGAATGGCCTGGAAATTTAAGTTCAGCATCTGATTGTGGCGGCGTAGCACGTCTCGGGTAAGGTTGACCAAGCCATTTACCGTTTCCATCGTTATGGCGAGCTGCCGATCTGTCCATGCTTGTAGCACAGCCTGCCCGATCGTTGGGACAAACAAAGAGGAAGCTACACTGGCAGCATTCGATAGCCATTCTTTTATGCCTCTTGGACGCCTAGACTTAGAGAAGGGGATATTGTTAAGTGAAACAACTTGAGAAACAGGGCCAACCCAGTCGGTTGCCTTGACGGGGAGCCAGACATAACTTGGGCGATACACTAGGATAGCGGGGCGGCGAGGCATCCGGGTCTTTGGAACGGTTGCAGACTGTAGGAGCAAGCCCTGGAAGGAAAAGGCACCTTTGAGTCTCCTTTTTACTCAAGATCCCTTCACAAGACTGGCGGCTCTTCCCTGTAACGTTAAGAAATTCAAGCAAGACTCCCTTACTTAACTCGCCATTACCAGTTTCACAAGTAGCATTCGCCGCAACTGTGGTGTTGACAACCTTGACAGAGAGGTTAGCAAAAGAGAGGATCAGTGTGTCATTGGTGAGGGGGAAGGACTCGTTGAAGCTTGTCCACTAAAAAGAAAAAGGCAGATTAGAAGGATTGAGTTACCGATCCTCTTTTTGGGCAACCGCGGGGTGGTCAGTCCTACTATTATCGTCTTGTCGGTCGTCGCCATCATCAGCAGGGTCGGAGGCTTGGTCTAATGGTTCAGGTTGTATATTCGTTGGCGTTTCTGACAGCTGTTCCTTGGCTTCTTCAGGTGATGTCACGGTTCTCACCAGTCTTTCCGGAACCCACACTGGTTGACGTCCTGGTTCCTGGGGAAAAACACAAACAGAGCCTCTGGCCCAGCTGAGCACCGGGTCAGGGCCTTTCCACTGCCCCGACAGGACATCCTTCCAACGGACTAGACCTCTATGCGGAGGACTCGGGGTGGTGTGTTGCAGGGCAGGTGTCATTCCTTGTGAATTTTCGTTTAAAAAATTATATGTGAGCAAGGCTACAGACAGTCGAGCTTTTGGGGACAGGCCGTGGCCTATACCCTCTTTCTGTTTTTTAAGCAAGTCTTTGAGAGATCTGTGCGCTCTTTCAATGATTCCTTGCCCCTGAGGGTTATAGGGGATGCCATGTTTTAATTGGACATCCATGTTGTCACAAAATTTTTGGAAGGATTTACTAGTGTAGGCAGGCCCGTTATCCGTCTTTAACGTCTTTGGCTTACCCCAAGCTGCCCATGCAGCAAGGCAGTGTGCAATGACGTGGGAGACTCTTTCTCCTGGTTCAGCAGAGGCAAATAAAACTTGGGAGCATGTGTCCACCGACACATGTAAGTACTTGATCTTACCATACTCTGAATGATGAGTGACATCCATCTGCCAAGTATCCCCTGGGGTGAGACCCCTAGGGTTGACCCCAACCGAGGGGACTGCTCTCTGCTCTGCACAATTGTTGCAGGCTCGGACAATATCTCGAGCAGCTGCACGTGGTATGCTGAACCGCTTAGCTAGGGTACCTGCATTGATGTGAAACTTGGCATGGAATTCTCGGGCTTGTTGATACGGTACCAGCGTCGGAAAGATGTGCAGCTGTCGAGTGGCTACATCTGCGCTATGGTTCCCCTGGGCCATAGGGCCAGGCAAACCTGTGTGGGCTCTAATATGGGTTATGTAAAAAGGGTGTTGCCTGGTCCATATAACCTCCTGTAGTTTGGCAAAGAACGTCCTTACTGTAGAGGAATGTTTAACAATGCCCACCGTTTCTAAAATTTGTACAGAGTTCACAACATAAGCAGAATCCGAGACGACATTTAAGGGCTCGGAAAGGCTTTCCAGGACTGCAATGATAACCTGCAGTTCTACCCATTGAGGCTTTTGTGGTTGGAAGAGCACTGTTTTAGGAGTGTCCCCCTCCACACAATACGCCCCTGTTCCAGAGCTGGAGCCGTCCGTGTATACGGTGGGGGCGCCTGCTAGTGGCCTAGGAGAGGTTACTTTGGGAAAAATCACTGGGTGCCGGGTGACAAACTGCAAGAGAGGAGCCTTAGGGAACTGATTGTTAATGGGACCAAGAAATGTACACCGGAGAATGGCCCATTGATCTATGCATCCGGTGAGTATCTCAAGCTGCTGGGAAGAATAAGGCACCCTGAGATTTTTGGGCTGCTGACCGAAATGCTGCACAGCCCTTTTAATGCATTCTAGGGCCAAGTCTGCAACCGCTGTAGGATAGTGCTCTAGGACTTTTTTGGGGGAAACTCCAGGGTGGACCCAGAGCAGCGGCCCCCGCTGCCACAGTACCGCAGTGGGCTGTAATTCTGTCGGCAGCACGCAGGCTTCAAAAGGCTCATCAGGGTCTATTCTCTTCAATGCAGCGCCACTGAGCGCCTGTTCCACCTGGCATAGTGCTCGCCTTGCCTCTGGAGTGAAGCTTCGAGGTGAGTTTATATTAGAATCCCCCTTCAACAGGTCGAACAAAGGTGTTAGTTTGACATTGGGTATTTTTAGGTATGGACGGATCCAATTGATATCCCCCATGAGTTTTTGTAGATCATTGAGAGTGTGTATATTGTCTAGCCTGAGAGACACCTTTTGGGGGGAAACATGAGTGGGTGCGACTTTCGCCCCCAGGAAAGTGGTAATGTCAGTCATTTGGATTTTTTCAGGGGCAATCTCTAGGTTAGCTTCTCTAAGACTAAGGACTAAATGTGACAAAACTGTGTTAAGAAGATCTGTGTCTCTATGGGCTAAGAGAATGTCATCCATATAATGGATGATTTTCACTTGAGGGAACTGCTGCCGAGTGCTAGCTAGCTTCGCAGCGACATACAGCTGGCACATGGTAGGACTATTAGCCATGCCTTGGGGCAGGACTGTCCATTCAAAGCGTTGACAGGGCTCCTCTTGATTACTAGAGGGCACAGTAAAGGCAAACTTAGGGGTGTCTTCAGGGTGGAGCGGAATAGAAAAGAAGCAATCTTTCAGATCTATGATGAAAATCGACCAGTGCTCCGGTAATGCCGAGAGGAGGGGCAGTCCCATCTGAACGGGCCCTAAAGGCTCCATGCAATCGTTAATAGCTCTTAGATCATGTAGCAGTCTCCATTTACCAGATTTCTTTTTTATTACGAATATAGGGGTGTTCCACGGTGACGTGGAAGGGGCGATATGGCCCTTTTCTAGTTGTTCTGATACTAGGGCGTGCAACGCTGCAAGTTTTTCCTGTGGCAAGGGCCACTGAGGCACCCACACCGGAGCCTCGGTTTTCCATTTTAGTTTTATAGGTGTGGGTGGGAATCTCTCCTCAGTGGCCCCTATGAAAAACCCAAGCCTCGTCTGTCAGACTTGGGGGCAGCTTGTATAGGCTCCGCACGTCCGTGCAGTGAAGCTCCTAAACCCTTGCCGGGGGTATACCCCATTTCTTTTAGCAGTCGCTTAGAGGTTGGGGAGTAGCCGCTAATTAAAGTAACGTCCATTTGGGTCAGAATGTCTCTTCCCCACAAAGACACAGGCAGGGCTAATACATAAGGCTGGAAACTGCCTTGGTGTCCTTCTTCATCGGCCCAATGAAGGGCAGCTGCACTGAGCATGGGCGCTGAAATTTGGCCTATTCCTCTAATGGGCTCTTCCGCCCTGCTCGTTGGCCAGGTGGGGGGCCATTCTTGTTGTCTTATGATAGACCGATCGGCCCCTGTATCGAGCAGGCCCAAGAAAGATCTGCCTTGCACCTTAATGGTTAGCATAGGTCGAGACTCCAGGGACATATGGAGTCCCTCAAAAATCGCTCCACTGGATCCGAACCCTTTTTCCCCTCTCTGTCTGATTCTGCTTGGAAAGACTGCATGTAAGCTGGGTAAGAGCAGGAGCTGCGCCAGCTTATCACCTTCTGCAATGACTAAGGTGCCCCGCTGAGATTGAACCATAACTTGGGCACGGCCTGTGAAATCTGAATCTACAAGTCCTGGTATAACTGTTAATCCTTTCAGGGCCGTGGATGCTCTTCCCAATATGAGCCCTACAGTACCAGCCGGTAAGGGCCCCTTGAAGGAGGTCCCTACTAACTGGACACCCATGGAGGGGGTTAGTACGAGTCTGGAGGTGGCACAGAGGTCCAGTCCTGCTGAGCCGGGGGACGCACGAATTTGATCGGATCCTGTGTTGTCGAATGGCATGCAAGGGGGTCCGTCGAAAGGGCGGACCCCCTCTTCCCGTTTTTTGGAATCTGCTCGGGGCGGCCAGAGAGGCGTCTACCCTGCGCATCGAAAACCGATTTACAGTCTTCTGCGCGGTGGGGGCCTTTGTGGCAACGGCCACACGGCCTGGTTGCTGCACCTGGTTCGCCAAACCGTTGAGTGGCAGGGGGTTGACGTCTATTGGGACAATCTCTCTTAAAGTGCCCTGATTGGCCACAGCCATAGCACCCGTTAGACTTTGCCCCTAAGGTTCTCGGGCTTTTTGTAGCCACCTGTAGGGAGCTGGCTAGCATGGCAGCTAGACCTGCATTAGTTAAAGGGCTGCCAGCATCTCTACAGAGCCTGACCCACTCTGTCAAATTTTTTGCTCTGTTTTGTGCCAGGATAACTTTGCACTCCTTGTTGCACTGCTCAAAAATCATTTGCTTAACCACAGTCTCTGCTACTCCTGGATCTGAGAAGATTCTCTCAGCTGCGGTTTGCATCCTGGCTACAAAATCCGCAAATGGTTCTGTGGGGCCTTGGTGTATATTGCTGAGTGAGGCCTGAGCCTCTCCCTCACCTGTTAGCTTTTTCCAGGCACCCACAAAACAGCGGAAGATCTGGGCATAGACCTCTTGTGGGAAACCCGTTTGGTTCTGGGCATGGGCGCCTCTCCCCAACAGCATGTCAGCATTCCACCCGCCACGTCTCCCCGCCGCATTCCTTGCGGCCTGCTCTTCAGCTAACTCCTCAAACCATGCTTTCCAATCTATGAATCGGCCTGACGGCAAGCAAGCACGGGCTAGCTGAAAAATATCTGCGGGTGTATGATTTAGAGCAGAGAGGTTCTCGATCATGTTCAAGGTATAAGGGGCATTGGGGCCATACTGATGGACGGCCTGCCTCAATTCCCTCAATAGTTTGTAATCATATGATTCGTGCCGATTGCCACCTTGGGGATTGATAATAACCGGGTACATTTCTGAGACTGGCTGCGGCTCAAGTGGCTGGTAGCCACCCAGCATGCCAAAAGGTCTAAATGTTGTGAAAGGGTTCCATCTCCAGAAATGTCTCCCACCACTACCTAATGGCAAAGGGTCCTGAGGGCCTGTATACTCGGGCGGGGGGTACGGCAAAGGTTGCCCCTCCCCTGACCGACCCATCGGGGTTTCCGGGTCTGGCAGCAAAGGATAATTACATTTACTGGGCATGGCCACTAGAGGGAGCTCTCGGCGAGGTCCTTTGGTGGGACCGCCCAAGGCGTCAGTTGGGAGCTGGGGTGTCCCTGGGGGTGCAGCGGTAGACATTGGCGGGGCGGAAGGCCGCACGGGTGTGGCGGGAGGCTCCTCCCACTCAATTAGCGGGGATGCTTCCGCCTTCTCGTCAGTATCGCTATCTGACTCTGAGTCAGAGTCACTGGACTCCGGCGGTTTGCCCTTACAGGAGCCGTCCGCTGACGAAACTGACTGGGTTTCTTGGAGCGCGCACCGTGCTTCTTGCAAGACAGAGGACGGGCTTAGGCCGGTAGCCGATTCTAGTTCAAGGACCGCACGGACGGTCTCCCATATGGGTACTAGAATCGGGTCCATACACACGCCCGTCTGGCGCGCTCGGTCTATGTCGCGACCGAGCTTCATCCAAGAGGGTAGGCTAAGGCTGCCGGTGCAGGCAAACCAAGGGGCAAAAGTATCAACATCATCAAGAAAACGCTGAAGGGAGCTTTTCCTGACCGAGATACCCCGTTGTTTCAAAAGGTTCTTTAAGGGAGCTAAGAGAGGTGAACTTCCGGACTGCCCCATGATTGCAGTCGGCACTATACTTCAGTCACTCGGAGAGCTCTTCCGAGTCCCCCGGGGTCACCTGAAAACCCACGGGCCCTAACTATCATGTAATAAGACGCACTCACCTTCTCGCGTTGATCAGGCGCGGGAAGTCCGCCGTAAGCTCGACGCGCAGCGCTGCTCTCCTCACAGAGGGACCGTCGAGAGCGAGGCAGGAGGAGGAGCTTCCCCGTACGGGCCACCACTTGTCCGGCGCTGCCCCGCTCGGTCCCCGGTTCCCGGCCGGCGAGGGGAAACAGGGAAGGAGAGAGAGAGATGCAGACTGCGCGAACTAACCTGGTCATGAATCACGACTCGAACCACACGGCAGTTGTGAAAGCAAGCCCTTTACTACAGCTAGATGAACATTCTGTGTTACTGGTTCCCACACGGGGCACGGCGCCTCGTGGGAGAGCAGCCTCGATGTGGCCGTCAGGCACGGCTCCTTGTGGGCTGTCTCACCCTACCCCGTCCGGGTAAGACCTTTTATACACAATTAACAACCAATAAGCTTCTAGGCTAGTATCGCGTATACAGGATTTCGATTGGTAGGAGCGGGTGGCGGATACATGCGTCACTATGCGGAAACAGGATGCAGGCGCCATCTTGGCTCACTCGATGGGCGGGGGTAACTCTAGAGCAGGCTGCAGCGCATACGCTAGGCCCGATTCGGGAGGCGGCTTTCCACACTTAAGCATTTGGAAATGGATGGAGGTGATGGTGGCATGTTATTGTGAGAATAACTAAAAGTGTTGAATGGTGTGTGAGTGTGGTGGAAAGGGGAAGTTTAGAGTTATGTATGTCAGCAGAAGGAAAGTAGAGGTTAAAACATGTGAATGTATAAGTGGTGGACAACGTCTATGATTAACTGTACAAATATTAGAAATCTGTTTCATGAGCTAGAACAAATATGTGACACTATAACTAGAAGTTAACATTTGAGGGATATATAGGGAAAAATACACCTATTGCAAACTATGTACTATGGTTAGTAATCTTTTAACATTCTTTCATGAACAGTAACAAATGTATTATACCAGTACTATGAGTCAGTGATAGAGGGGGTGGGGTTAGGGGTGTGAGTGGATTTGAGTTTTCTTTTTTCTTTTTATTTCTTTTCTGGAGTAATGAAAATTCTCTAAAATTGAAAAAAAATAATTGTGGTGATGGATGCACAACTATATGATGGTATCTTGAACAACAGATTTTATACTTTGGATATTGTACGGTATGTGGATAATCTCAATAAAATTGAATTTAAAAAATGAGGTTAGTTCCTTGGGGCTATAAGTAATGTTATCTGCCTGCACACCACACTTAAATGGTTTTCAGAATCATGTGAATTTTTGTAGGTGGGGAATGAGGAATTAAGCAACTGGCTTGTGATCCATTTATCTCCATTATCAGGGACACACTTTGGTATGTAAGAAGCAAGTACTCAGGTCTAAACTCCTGAGTAGGTATGATGATAATTTCTAATATAATGTCTAATGTTTGTTAGGAGGAGAGTCCTTTTGTTATGATAGTCCTGGTTTTGAAACATTTTTGGTAATCAAACCTTGAATCTTTGGAATCCTAGAAGATTTATATAACCTATGAAACAACTTGAACATAAAAATATTTCTTATCCTAAAATTCTCCTCCTTTGTTAGATAAACTGCTCATTTGACTTAGAAACCTCTTCTATTACCCTTGGCTAAAAGTGCATCTGAAGTGGGAATGAAGACTTGTGGAGCCACATTCAGAATATCCAACCTCTTTTTGCCTCTTGATTTAGTATATCTTTGAACTTCCTTCACTTATTATACCCTTCACTTGAAGTGAAGCTTGATATTGATTTGTGTGAAATTGATTTGGAAATCCTATCTTTTGTTTTAGTTCAGTAGGTAAAATCTTAAACCTTAAACAAATGTGAAGTATTAACACTACATTTGCTTTCTAAAGATTCTTCAGTTTTAAAACAACTGCATGTTTTATTTTTCCAAAACATAAAATTGCCCATGCAGTATCTGAATATTTTAATAAAAAGGCCATGTTGAAAACTCTGTAATATCCTAGCAAAGAAATATCAAAATATCTCTCCTTTCTTTTTAGCAAGTCATATTTTTATGACATTTTTTTCTGATTTCTTTGTGATGCTCATATTCTTGACAAGCAGAAACTTATGGTGATAACAAAATACTGTCCATTTTAGGAGACAGAATTAACATTGAAACTTGTGCTTTAAAAATTCAAAGCACCAATTTTGATGGAAAAAAAATCAATCATTATTTTCTAATGGAAAATTTGTGAAGAATTGTTCCATTTGAAAAGAACAGGCGATGACACTGGAAATAGGAATAATAACAGTAGTCTTTGAGATTTATAAATTACAAAGAGTAGTAAAAAAATAAAGCAGTTATGGACCTCAAAATTTGAAGTGAAATAAATAGAATATTTGTAATATCTGGAGATTCATAACCTAACATGATAGCATAGCAGCAATGGTCTGTAATGAGTTAAGACTAGAATCTAGAGCATTGACACACCAGCACCATTAAGGGTAAGTTATATTATATATATATATATTATAGTATGGGGAAATTCTTAAGTATTTCCACTGTGTTCTTGAATATAGTAATCTTTTCTAGCAATTTACATATCCGTATTGAAGACAAAATTGCAAGTCCATCTCAAAAAAAGAATTGGGCACAGAACTATATAATGCAGACAGGCAATGTTGGACAATCATATAAATAATGTTTTCAGTACCTGTTTGTGGTTGAGATAGGACCAATTATCAATCTTGGGTTTGAGGAGGGACTTTCGGACTCCAAGTGTCATAGAACTATATTGACTTTCTATAATGCAACATCAAAGAGCAATGGGAATTAGGCAAGTTATTGAAACAAACTGGTCTGGAGGAGAAAGCAAAAATCCAGATCTATGAACTTCAGCATAAGCCAGAGAAAGACAGCTCAGGCCCAAGAATCTTCTAATAGGAACATTTTGATATGGACAAGGAAACTGCAGGCAACATAGAACAATTATACAAAAGTGGCATATGCAAAAGTGAATGTAGCACTTTAGCTTTAGCCATGAATTGAATTCAGTAGCAGAAGTGTTTTTTGTTCTCACAGGATGATGCCACTTTCACTCCACCCAAATCAATTATATGTGTAAAACTTTAAAGTATTCCTTTTCTATTTAATTGTGTTAGATGAGACAGTTAATGATTTTCCTATTAAAGTACATTTTTAAACATAATAAATGATTCAACATGTCTGCCCTTCACCATCTCCTATTTTAATTTTTTCAAACTCTGCCCAATATTACAGCAATTAAACATCATGATGGACTAATAGATGGCATTTACCAGGCTTCATCAAAGTTAATTATAATACTATAGAACAATTACTTGGTCATTAGCACTTTGTCAAATAGAGCTTCAGATTATGTTTCAGAATTTCTAATGCAGGTATACAGCAGGATATCCTCCAGCATATGCTGTTGCTTTCCTATAGGAAATAACTGTCAGAAACTACTGGGCAGCTGGACAAGTTCATAAGAAGAAAATATGCTATACAGCAGCTGTAACATTGAATTTAATACTTAAATACTCAGGTTAAAATTCTGCCTCCTTTGGAGGATTCAGAGCAACTTGTAATTCCCCTTTTCAACTTGCCCACATTAGTTCTTACTAGTGGTCTCTGGTACATCCTGGATGCTACAGTTATTAGTCAATTGGATATTTATACTCTTTGCTAAAATCATGGTGCCTACTTTTCCTAAATACAGTTCCTCAACCCACTGTTGCAAGATACATTCTTCTTTTGGACTATGATCTCTGAATGTTCTTCTAAATTCCAAATCAAATTTCTAGTCACATTTTTTATGATTAAAATGTAGTGTTAATGTGTGGTAAACTTTAAAATTGAGGCCCAAATTGCAGGCTAGATCTGAAGTGACATCCCTTAAACATCTATTTGGATAGTAAGTATGGAACATTTTTGGGTTTTAAACTGGTGCAGTACACTTACATTGGACTTTTCTTGCATACTGTTACAATCCTGATCCTATTCTTACTGTTATCAATACAATTATTGTGCATGTTGGCCATAGTTTTATTAATGAAACAGAGCTTGAAGTCATGATCCTGGAATTCTATCACTGGCTTTACCTCTGAGAACTTCCTTATGTTAGTTTTTTAACTGGAAAATGGTTGCAATAACTGCTTTTGTTGAAGTTGAAATATTCATAGACAACATATTTTGAAAACAAAAGTATTAGGAAAATAAAACATTATTTTCTATTCTCCCATATTCTTCTCTATAAAATGCTTGTCATTTAATACCTGAGGAAAGAGAGGCTGCAATTTTTTTTTTCTTTCTTAAAACTAACACAGTTTTTTAATCTGCTCTTTGAAAGATGAGAGAGTGAGAAAAGTAATTTGTCTTACAAAAGTGCGTGGATAAACAGAATTTCACATTCAAAGGCTGTTCCATGATGTTTTCAGTGAAAAATAGGAAATAACATTTCTTATCATGTTTATGACTTAAATATGACTCCTCAAGCTAGGGGTGTATTAGAAAAAGAATTTTTCTCTCATCAGATAAAGTCCTATGAACTTTAACAAAGTAGTAAACAATTTTGAGTATTATAGATTATTATTGAATATTTTGGACATTATATCCAGGTTATATAGCTTTAAAGATAGTTGCTGTTTAATATTCAATAAATACAACTATTGAAATAAGACTAGAATAAGGAATGCTTTAGGATAGACTAGTGGATTTGCCTTTTGTGTTTTTATATCTTCTAAATTTATATTTCTGGATTTACAATAGGATTATTTTCTAAATAAATTTTAGAACTTTATAGTTTAGAAAGTATTTGTCAGCTCCCCCCTTTGATTTTACACCACTGCAATATAAGAAGTTACTAAGATATCATCATTGTTGAACAGATGAAGAATCTAAGACCAAGAAAAACTAAATAATAAAGTCATTTAATCAATAAGCTGAAAATCTGAATCTTGAATTCAATTTGAATTCAAAATTGGGAAAATTAAAATTAACACTATGAATAACCAAATCAGACTGAGGGAAAAATTTTGAAAATTAACGGATATCTATGATAACAACTGTGATGATGATGATGATAGTAATGGAAAATTAGCCCTGAAAATTGCTATGGATCAAGAACGGTATCATTTATATATTTACCCAGAATCCTAATTAGGAATTATTTTTATATATATTTTCTCCATTTGATGAGAAAATTGTTCATCAAAGGGGTTAAGCAAATTGTCCAAGTTCATAAAACTAACAAAGCACAAGCGTTCAAATCAAGTTCTCTAACTACAGAGCCAGCAAACAACTATTAAAGTCATTATTTATAAGGGATAAAAGAGGAAAAATATCAGTTTCAATTAAGTAACATATTTAAATATATCCTGAAAAACACTGAGTGATACTCTTTCCTTATAATATTAAAATATCTTTGCATTTCTTATGCTTTTTATTTACTGACAATATCAGAATCCTGATTAATTTCCATAATGCATTTATTAATAACGAAGAAATGCAGAAATACAAACATAGTCTGTCACAATTATAGGCCCTGAGGAAAAAATTTGTATTTGGAAAATTGTTGTGTAATAACAGTATAATAAAATATCCAGCAGGTTATTATAAGACAATATCCACCAAGATTGTAGAGCAAATCATGCATCCATTATAATCAGATATAAATTGAAAGAAGTTTAAGAAGACAGCAAAGACTTGCATCTGAGGTAATCTGTATTATTATCCGAAGTTTAAATAAATTAATAAAAACAGTCATGGTTATATAATTTTTAAATTATCATAACATCTTTTTTCCTTTGTTTTGTTTTAATTAGTGTGAAGTTTCCAAGTCAAGCATTTCTTTTATTATGTTTTTTGTTTAATTCAGTGAGGTGTATGTAAATTGCGTCACTTTTTACTTCTCAAGTAAATTATGTTTAAACTCGCCTAATTTTTATCAAACACAAAGAACACAAAGCTCTGCTATTTATTTTCTTTGTATTATTTGATTACCATTTCCAGTTATTTCCAATTAAATCCAACCCAAATAATTATATTTATATAAGAAAAAAGATACAGCATTAAATAGCCAATTCTCCATTTTCCTCAATGTCTTATGGAAGATATTATTACCTGCTCTGATGGCTAATTTCATTTGTTGATTAAGCTAATTTAAGGTGTCCATTTGTTTGGTCAATCAAGCACTGGCCCAATTTTTACTAGAGGGTATTTCATGAATGGATTAGCATCTATAGTCAGTTGATAGCATCTACAATCAACAAAGGAGATTACCTTCAGCAAGGAAGGGAGTCTCCTTAACCAATCAGTTGGCAGTCTTAAAGCCAGAACTGAGGAAATCTGATGGAATAATTTCCTGCCTTAGCTTTAGCCAGCCAGCCAGCCTCTCCTGGGGAATTCCTGGGGAATTCACCTTCACTGGAATTTCCGTCTTGTGGCTCACCCTATGGAATTTGGACTTGGCAATCTACATGGTTGTGAGAACCAATTCCAATAACTCTCTTACTATTTACCTGTATTTTCTGTTAGTTCTGTATCTGGAGAACACTGGCTAATACATCATCATAAAGCTAAAGATTTATTTAAAATTTTAATTTTGGAATCATTGGAATAAAATGGGTGAAAAAATACATAGCTCCATTTTTACTAATTTTGTATACTACCATACATTTATGTGTCTTAAAGTCTGATAAAAATCATATTATAAGCTAGGGAAAGATCCTTATTAGGTAATTACTTTTATAAATATAGAAAATAAAAATCTCAATCTCATATTGAAAACAAATGCTTAAAAATTCCAAAGCATCAGGTAATGTTTTCAGTAGCATTATTCTCCTGGAGGCCAATTGACAGTATAATTATTTTAATCTGTTTTTATCTTTTAATCTTTCCAGATAAGCAAATGATCAGATGCCAAATTTCAAATGACAGGATGTCATTTATTCCTAAGTCTTTAGTACTTTCAGTTTGAAATTAAAAGCCTGATCCTACTTAGCTAGCAGTTTAGCACTACAGACAGCAGGTGAGAATAGGCGTCTCTCACCTGGGCAAAGCATACAAGGATACTCTTTAGCTGAGATATATGGGGTCTTCTCTTCAGGTTCTTATGGTGCTTTCTATTTACCAGTGTGGCTTAGCTAAATTTCTATCCAGAAATAGAGACCAGGTCTTTGTTTCTGTGTCCCATTTCCTCTTTGCACCAGGAACAGTATCAGGAGCAGCAAAGTCCCTGACTTGCTTGGGCAACCACTACCACGTTAGCATCATTGACCCTTGAGAATGATCAGGTAAAAGTAGAGAAAAGACATACAGATATTTCCTCCTACCATCTTTATATCTCTTTTTCATACAAACTATTAGCCCCATCAAGATTCAAAATTTGGACTTTGCATCATGTTGGCACATCACGCTTCACTTCTGGAGTAGAGATAACACAACTTACTGCAGGTCCTGGCACTTCCTTGCCTGCCTTTCTAAAGTTTAATATGCTTATGATATTAGGATTTATTTAAACTTTTTGAGCCCATAGAAACTAGCATTACAAAGAGGGTGTGTGACATTCTTCTGACTGGCTAAAATCAACAATTTCATATATTTATGTCTTGCTTCTCTCTGATTATCCAGACATAGATGTGAATCCTTGATTTTACACAAAGCAGCTTAATTCAATTAGGGCATGGAACAGATCAACTTTGTTTTCCCGGGCTCACAGATATTGTTTTTGGTCATTGGTCTCTCAATGCATTTTCTCTCAGTCCCATCTCCTTGAGAATTTTGAAGATCATTTTTAAAAGGTTTTGTTCAGTATGTCCATGTACTTACCTTCTTTGTTGGTGTTTTCATTATTTTTATCCTCTTCCTTTGATGGGCCATCATTTGCTGTTTTGTTTGTCTTGTACTCTTCTGTTGCACACTGTACATTTTAATATTTTAAAATGTTAATTCTGGGATTTACCCTCTGGGAGGCGAGCTTCTTGGTTTTGTAGCCAGCTAGTAATAAGGCAGAGATTTCTTTTAAGCTTCATCTCTCCTATCAGGAACACCTGCCCAAGGTGAGTGCACTTTTAGGACTTCTGTCTTGTCCTGGGCTGTTGCTTGTTAGTTGTTTTGGAGTTCCCTGCTTATAGCAGCTGGTTATCTCATCCATTTCCCAGGGTGCACACTTCCTCTCCCAGGTATTTGAGGCTGGCAGGCTTTTGTTCGAGACTGTCTGACTCTTTAGTTTTTATGCTCTTTTCCATATCTCATGCTGCTTTGGCCTGGAGGGCAAATTCTGAGAGGAGGGTCACCCTGTGGGGGACTTTCCCGACTCAGTCTTTCCCAGCCAAATCAGGGTCAGGGATCCATGAAAGTGGTGCAGACAGGCTCCAAGGTGCCCTGTGAAGGGGTCATGAAGGATGCTGAACACTTCTCTGATTGCACCTCGTAGCTGAGCTTTGCTGGCCTGCCCAGCATATTCAGTCCTTCCGTGACGTGTCCCCTTCAGCCCTGAGGAGGCATGGTGTCTTTTAAATCTCTACTGCCTGCACCTGTGTCCAGGGAAGTTTGAAACAATAGCTTCCCTCAGATGCAGGACCCAGTGATCCAAATTCATTAAAAGCCATGATCACTGATTGCTTGTGCACGCCCCTGTTATTGGGGAAGATAATTTTTATGTTTCTTTCTGTCACTAGCAGCTAGCAAAGAACTGGACCCTGGGGTGGACTGCCACGAGAGCAGGAGATGGGCTGTGATACACGGAGAGAGCAATTTACAGTTCTTTACCATAATTTATCAGCCTCTTCCTCCTGCTCTTCCCTGGATGTGGTACGGCGTTCTTCTGGCCTCTGTAGTTTCAAAATAGTTGTTTCAGACAGCTCCTGCCTGTTTAGTAGTTGTTTTGGTGTAAGAACTGAGTCTTGGATCTCTCTACTCTGCCATCCTCCCCAGAAATCAATCTGGCCACAGAATATATATTCAATTAAATGGCAAGTATATTGGAGTGCCATGCAGTAGAAAGTTGATTGTTTAACCCCTCACCCCCAACAATGTTTGTAGTCATTGCATGTATTATATATCAACTCTATTTAACTAGCTTGCTAGGTGGCTAGCTATCTATTATCTTTCACACGGATCATTTACATTTTACTCAGTGGAAATATAGCAAATCCACTGTTGTGGCTTAGCCTTGCACAGGTGGTAAAATAGAAGATTAAGTTGCCCCTATACTAAACTGAGTGATTGATGGCCAAGGTTTTCATCTAGCAAAGTGCAGTTTTGTTACATAATTACCAGAATTATATGCAGCACTATATCTATTTCCTGACTATAAATTGAAGGGTTGTTCTGCCTGAGTTATGAAAGAAATTATAAACTAATTTGTGGAAACAACATCTGTTGTGAACAGGCAAAAGGCTCTAGTAAGAAAGGAATAATTTATTTCCTTCTGTTTTGTAGCTATTTATAAGACCAAGAGAAAATGAAAGTATTTTCATAGTCTATAGTCCTTTACAAAAATATTTATGTTGGCTGTTATATATTCTTTGTATATTCTGTGAAAATACAATCCTGCATTTTTATGTCTATATTCAGAGAAATGGAGGAAGAAAATAAAATATTCAATTTCCCATAAATTTATTTCCTTTTAAGGTGATATGCAATAAAGAATTAATTTTATTACCACACTTTGCATCCAGTGAAGTACACTTTTATCTTTCTTACACATCCCAGTTCTTAGAATACAAGGAAGATGTTACAAATATTTGATCATTCCTTCACAGGTCAGACAATAAATAAATTATTGCTGTGACAAACAATACGTTCATTTCCAGCTCAGTTTCTTTTGAATTCCATTCTTTTCTGAGTTACTCAAGCAAATTCTGTCAATGATTTAAGCTTCATATTAAATGATTAAGATGATTTAAAGGATTTGTGAGCTAAGTTTGGTGTAAAACATTCTCATGGGGCAGGGAGTGTGGCTAAGCCAAATTGAGGAATATATGCTTGAGTATTTTCTTACACACTCTTCAGGCATTGATACTAAAATGTTGTTAATTTAAATATTTATACAGGCCTCTTGGCTGCCTGATGGCGATACATAATCAGTAATAAATTTTCACTAATCTCTCTAAAATTTATCCTTATTAATTTAGTGATATATTTACAGTGGTACCTTCCTCTTTATCATCTGAAGATAGTAGCTTGAAAATATGATTAAAAATCATATTAGTGGGTTAATATTTTTGACATTGATAAAATCTCATATTATTCAGATTTTCTAGTTTTACTTGTACTCAGGTGTGTGTGAGTGTGTGTATTTAGTTCTATACAATTTTACAATGTGTAGATTTGTGTATTAAATGCCATAGTCATTAGGTTGAACAATTCCATCAGTATGAAGATTCCTTGTGTTGCTGTCTTATAACTACATCTTTTTGCTTCTCTCCCACCCCCAGAAACAGCTAATATCTTAATTTCTAAAGTAATGTAATTTCAAAATGTTATATAATTGGAGTCACACAGTTAACATTTTAGGAAAATTGTTTTTTACTCAGTATAATTATCTGGATATTCATCCAGGTTGTTTCATGTGTAAATAGTTTGACCCTTTTTATTGATGAATATTATTCCAGGATTCCATGGTATGTATGCATCTCAGTTTTCTTCATTGTTAGCCTATTAAAGGACATCTGGGCTGTTTCCAGTTTTTGCCTATCATGAAAAACACTGATATGAACATTTGTGTACAAGTTTTTTTGTGAATATTTTTTTTTTATTTCTCTAGTGTAAAGTTCAAGAGGGCTATTACTGGGTCATATGGTAATTACATGTTTAGTTATATAAGAAAGTGCTAAATTATTTTCCAGCATGACTGTATCATTTAACATTCCCATCAGCAACAGATGATCCATTTTCTCTGCCTTCTTGTTAGTATTTGGTGTTGGAACTATTTTTTTTTTTTTTAATTTTAGCAATTCTGATAGGTATGTAGTGATATCTTATTTCCTTCATGGTTAGTGATTTCATGTGCTTATTTGAGATTTAGGAGGTAGAAGAGAAGAAATGAGAAGAATAGAGAGAAAGTGGAGAATAAGAAGGAAGAAAAATAAAGAAAGAAAAGAAGAATAGATGTAGAATAAGTTAAGAAGCAGATATGCACAGGAGTGCACATTTGTAAATCAACATTTATAAAGCTATAATGACTTAAAAGTTTGTCAATAACACAAGTTGCATCAATAGACTAATGGAGCAAAATAGTTTAAAAAGACATATTTATTATATGACAGAAATTATATTATAATGCATTCAGGAAAGATTTAAATTAATGATGATGCTAAATTATTTATTAAATATTACTTATCCATTATTTATTAAATATTTATTTTATGGAAAGGATTAGATGTGTTTTATGAAAAATAAAATTTACAATGGAGAAACACACATTACCAACAAAAGTTAGTATCCAATGTATGTATAAATCTTATAAATGAATAAGAAAAAGATCAACAACATTAAAGATCACTGGGACAAGGATAGGAACAGTCACTTCTCAAAGAGGATTTCCAAATGGATGATGGATGCATGAAAATACACTCAACAAGGAAGTACAAACTAAACAGCAATGTGGTATAAGTCACATTCAAAATGCAATTTTGAATTTATTTTTGTGATTAGAATAATGTCTGTCTGTGATGTTTATAAGGACAGGAATCATGCCTTTTTATTGGCTCATAATTTTGTTCTTATACTCAAACTCTGTGCTTTTAATTATACCAGATGCTAAAAATTTTTTAAAGAATGAAATGGTTTATAGTGTTTGATAAATATTTGTCATTTGTTAAATATTTCAATGAAAGTTTACTCTAGTTGTTATTTGATGTCAATGACAAATTAATAACCACCAAAAACCCTTTGAAAAAATTATACCAAACATTAACGAGTCTTCAAGTAGCTTATGTTTACAATTTGCCTTTAGTCATCAATATTTAAAAATAATTTCCATAGAGCAAATACAGAAATATTTACTGTGGTTTTGCATTCTTCCACTAAGTTGTATTTGTTTGCACATCATAGGTGTCTTCACTATTAATCATCCCCAAGGGTATGACTCATACATTTTGATCTCATGGAGACAGTCTACTTAAAAATGCAAAGACACACACATACACATACACACATGCATGCACACACACACACATCCACATATATAGAGAGAAACAGATATGAAATGATCAGACCCAATCAATTTCTTTAATTATCTTCTGCTAATCATTAATTATATTTATAGAACAATTTAAAATAAGCAATGCTTGACTCATAAACATTACATAAAATTTCTGGGTTTCATTGAGGTGTTGGCTCCATGATCTGTAATTTATTTTCCAGTTTAATCAATTCATAATTCTGTAGAGGTAATTTTTGATAAGGAAAAAGGATGAAAAAATTTGTGTACAGTATTGCATGTTCTTTGTTCCAAAGTTCCTTTATTTCTTTTCTTTTAACTTACCAAAAATAAATTCTTTCTGACCTGAATTCTGATTTTATTTTCACTTTTTGTGTTTTCACTCTTAAGTTGAAGGCAAACTTTCATCTTTGTAAAATTAATTTAAAAATATTGAACATATAAAATTAAAGATGTATTACTCTTTATTTCTGTATAATTATATCCATTAATTGCTGAAATTGTTTATAAATTTTTATAATTTTTGTTTACTTAATATTTTTATGTTTCATAATATATATAAAATATTTGCACAATTGTTCATACAATTTATGAATAATATGTGGGTGGAGATCCCTTAGACTTTAGTGATAGGATTACAAAAACAAAAAGTTTGGAGTCCTGTAAAATATTTTACTGACACAAAATTTTTAGAAGTCTAGAAACTGATGATAGTATGTGGTAGGATTTTAAAAATACTGAAGAAGGCATTAAAACTTGGTGGAAAATTATTTTCCCTTATTTTATGATATTGGCATGATTGAATCTTCCTATACAAAAAAAAAGTTTGGATCCATGTTACATATCATAGTTAAAAAAATCCTGAATCTAGTTACATTAAAGATTGATATGAAAAATTAAAATGATCCAAATAGATGAAATTCTTGGAGAACATTTTTTAGAATCACATGAAAATGGAAAACTTTTCAAATAACATCAGAAACACCGATGCCATAAAGCAAACCATTGATTGATTCAAAGAAAATCTTTTATACTTTGAATGTGTCAGGCAGGGCAATCAAGTTTCAGTAACAGAAAAAAAAGTCAGTGTCTTAAAACAACAGAACTTAACCTTGCACACATCAATCTCCAAACAGATATTCCTGACAAGTGAATGGCTCTCCTTCAAGCAGTTATTAAAGGACCAGGCTCCATTCATCTTATGGGATTTCAAAGTCATTGAGATTTTTTCAATGAAGCCATCACATCAGGAATTAATGTGTGGAAATAACTGCATGCATGGTCAGCATCTAAATAAATCTTATACATTGAGAATAATATTAAAATGAAGGCCATATAAACTGGCCAAATTTTATGAAAAGGATATACAGTGAAGAAGAAATAAAATTACATAATAAACATAGGAAAATGTGCAAACTAATTGGTAGTAAAAGGTAAAAAATGTATGAATGTTTAATAAAAGTTGACAATATTGAGATACACCATTAATCTTACAAAATGCTGATAGACTGTGAATTGATAATCTGTATGCAATTAAGTCTGTGTTACCTATTAATTTTTTTTCACTGTTCATGGTTTATTTGTTGCTTTAAATGGTGTTCTAGTTTGCTAATGCTGCCAGAATGCAAAACACCAGAAATGGACTGGCTTTCATAAAGGGTGTTTATTTGATTACACAGTTGCAGTCTTAAGGCCATAAAATATCCAAGGTAATGATGCATCAACAATTGGGTACCTTCACTGGAGGATGGCCAATGGTGTCTGGAAAACCTCTGTTAGCTGGGAAGGCACGTGGCTGGAGTCTACTCCAGGTTCTGGTTTCAAAATGGCTTTCTCCCAGGACTTTCCTCTCTAGGCTGCAGCTCCTCTTCAAAATGTCACTCTCAGTTGCTCTTGGGGTGTTTGTCTTCTCTTAGCTTCTTTGGAGCACGAGTCTGCTTTCAGTGGCTGTCTTCAAACTGTCTCTCATCTGCCGGCCCTCTTTCAGCTCATGTGCATTCTTCAGAGTGTCCTTCTTGACTGTAGCAAGCTTGCTCCTTCTGTCCGAGCTTACATAGTGCTCTAGTAAACTAATCAAGGCCCTTGCTTAATGGGCAGGGCCACACCTCCATAGAAATTATCCAATGAAAGATCTCACCCACAGTTAAGTGATCACATCTCCACAGAAACATCCAATCAAAAGTCTCCAACCCAATCAACACCAGTATGTTTCCTGCCCACACAAGACTGCATCAGAGATATTGGACATAATACATCCAAACCCACACAAATGGCATGTCTCTTTTGGATAGTTGTTTGCATTATTTACAGGTAGATCTTTCTTTTCACATTACGTGGCAGTGTACACCATTTTGATACATTTGGTACACCAAATAAGATCCTTTAGAACAGTTATGCACAAAACATGCAATGTTGGATTTACACATTGGACTCCAGGATGTGATTGATTAGGGGGAAAGAAATTTGACTAGGCATGTTAGATGAAGGAACCAGAAGGTATATAACACAAAGTAACCATTCTTCTGGTTTGAAAGGCAACTGCAACATGTGCAACACTGGCACTGGTGCCTCAGAGGTGAACTATTTTATACTAACCAATTTGGTACCACCCAAGATAAGTATCATCTCCAGCAACAGGATATACTGTAAGGTTTTATGAACCATTCCTACTTCTAACTTTAAGAAACTGATGTTTTCCCTAGGACATCTTAATATCACTGGTTTTTATCAGATAAAAAGGACAACATGCACAACCTCCAAGTAAAAGCCTATTGCATCCTAGATGGTGAAGTGGTAAAACATGAGAAGACTTTAAAATTGCAGCTATTTTTGGATCCCCCAAAGCGTACCTACACTCTTCTTCAAATGGGCCTCTTCTTCAGGAGTCACTCACCTTGACAATGTCTGAGTGTGCCGGTTTGTATATTTATGTCCCCCAGAAAAAGCCATATTCTTTTATGCGTTCTTGTGGGGGCAGATGTATTAGTGTGGCTTGGGTTGGAACCTATTGATTCAGTGTCCATGGAGATGTGACACAACCAACTGTAGGTGATAACTCTGGATAATTTCCATGGAGGCATGTCCCCACCCATTCAGCATGGGCCTTGTTTAGTTTATTGGAGCACTACATAAGCTCAGACAGAAGGATCTCATAGCTAGCTAGAGCTGAGACAGGCATTTTGAAGATGGCTGTTGGAAGCTGATGCAGACATTTTGGAGAATGCCATTTTGAAATGCCACCTAGGAGCAAGCAGATGCCAGTCACATGCCTTCCCAGCTAACAGAGATTTTCTGGATGCCAATGACCTTTCTCCAGTGAAGCTACCCTTTGTTGATGATACTTTATGGCCTTAAGACTGTAACTGTAACCAAATAAACCCCCTTTTATAAAAGCCAATCCATTTCTGGTGTTTTGTATTCTGGCAGCATTAGAAAACTAGAATAGATTTTGGTACCAGAGAAGTGGGGTGCTGCTGAGTTTGCAAGTACCAAACATGTTGGAACAGCTTTTTAAATGGATAGGGGGAAAGATTCTGGAAGAATTGTGAGAAGCTTGATAGAAAAGGCCTAAACTGCTTTGAAGGGACTGTTTGTGGAAATATGGACTCTAAAGATACTTCTGATGAGGGCTTGAGCAGAAACAATGAATGTGTTGTTGCAAACTGGAAGAAAGGCAATCCTTGTTTTAAAGTGGCAGAGAATTTGGCAGAATTGAGTTCTGGTGCCAGACAGAAGGAAGAATTTGAAGGCAGTGAGCTGGGATACTTGACTGATGAGGTTGTGAAACTAAAAGTTGTGGATATAGCATGGCTTCTCCTTGCAGCATATAGTAAAATGCGAGTGGAGAGAGATAAGCTAAGAACTGAATTCTTGGGTTCAAAAAAACCAGAAACTGATGGTTTAGAAAATTCCTGGCTTCCAGGGGGTGGAATCTCAGAAGCTTCAGCCCCATGTGAGGATTTAACCAAACATGGAACCAGACCACCATTTCAGTACAAGCCAGAATTGGAGACGGAATTATCCAGAAAAGATTTGTGGAAAGTCCTATTGTCTGACGACTTTGACCCCCGTGTGCTTCATGCGAAGCCAACAGAATTTCTGTGACATCTTTATGGATGGAGCTTCTGTCGATCTGGACTGGAGGAGATGGACAAGGAACAAATTGAAGGAAAAATGTCTTTAAAGACAGAGCCATGGCGATTGAGGTCTGGAGTCAAGAGGTCTCCAGCTGAGAGAGCGGAGTGGCCCACATGCATGGAAAGGGTGAGTTTACCCCAGAGATTGAGGGCGGTCTTTCACCCCAATGCTCAGGAAGAATTTTGCCACTCCAGGCCCAAAAGTGGGTGAGCACATTCCTAGGGAATTTGGGAGAGCCTGGCTACCAACCCCACTGTTCTGAAGGAGTTGAGCATGTGCCCCAGATGTGGAAGAGAATTCGGGTGCTGCCCCAATGTTTGAGGAGGTTGGAGCCAAAAAGGTGGTCTCCCCAATGTGTGGATATGTTACAGCACTCACCCCAGCATTTGGAGAGAAAAGGGCTGCCATGAAAGCCTTTGGAAAGGGTTGGACTCCCACTCTCTCCAACTCCAAGGATGCAATATAGTTCTGTTAATAACTCTCAGACTTTGAAACCTAATGGAGTTTGCCCTGCAGGCTTTAGGAATTATTTGTTTTCCTTTCAGTTTCTCCTTATGATAATGGGAATGTTTATCCTATGAATGTCCCTCCTTTGTATATTGGAAGCAGATAGCTTTTCTGAGTTTCACAGGTCCACAGCCAGAGGGCAATTTTGCTTTTGGATAGACCATGCTTGTAACTGATTTTGATGGGCTCTTGAACTTACCTATCGTTACTGAAATGATTTAACTTTTTGTGATATAGTGATAGGATGAATGTATTTTGTATTTGGAAAGAATGTTTTTTTGATATCCAGGGGGTAGAATGTGCCCATTTGTATATTTGTGTCCCCCAGAAAAAAGCCATATTCTTTTATGCATTCTTGTGGGGGCAGACGTGTTAGTGTGGATTGGGTTGGAACCTATTGGTTCAGTGTCCATGGAGATGTGACACACCCAACTGTAGGTGATAACTCTGGATAATTTCCATGGAGGCATGGCCCTGCCCACTCAGTGTGGGCCTTGTTTAGTTTACTGAAGCACTACAAAACTCAGACAGAAGGAGCTCATAGCTAGCTGGAGCTGAGGCAGACATTTTGAAGACAGCTGTTGGAAGCTGATGCAGACATTTTGGAGAATGTCATTTTGAAATGCCACCTGGGAGCAAGCAAACACCAGCCACGTGCCTTCCCAGCTAACAGAGGTTTTCTGGATGCCAATGGTCTTTCTCCGGTGTAGAAACCCTTTGTTGATAGACACTTTATGGCCTTAAGACTGTAACTGTAACCAAATAAACCCCCTTTTATAAAAGCCAATCCATTTCTGGTGTTTTGTATTCCAGGAGCATTAGTAAACTAGAACACCGATATTCCATTCTGTTCCCAGATGCAAGGAGCACTAAGGAAGACATCATCTTTTATTCCATAAAGACCCTTAATCATGGTGGAAACTGGATGTACCCACCTAAGATTCTTCATTATAATTTCTGCCAAATCTGCCACAGACAGATCAATGGCCCAGGAGGTGTAACCTTTCAGTTTTATCACCTCATAAACACTGTCGATCACCTGCTTGTGAACCCCTTTCCACTATTCTTTATCAGCATCAGTGCCTAAATCAGGATGCAGATTTTTCAAGGAAACCCCAGCAACATTCACTCCACTCCATACAGGTACACTAGAGTCCCCATGCTCCCCAAGGACCCAGCCATGACAGCTTAATGGGTGAACTCCCAGCCTTTCCCCCATTAGGTAATGGAACCAGGCTGAATCCAGATTACAACCACTTCCAAAAACATGGTTTTTGGGAAAGCCACTTATTTTCCAAGCCACATAGGTCAAGATATCCAATGGATTGGAAACAACAAGAAACATGCAGTTCAGGCTGTTTATTACAACATTAGAAATGATGAATTTAAAGCTATTCACATTATGCTATGCCAAATTAAGAGGTCTGTCTCCCTATTGCTGAGGTGGCCCAGCTGTGATGATAACCAGCTTGAAGTTTGCAGTCCCACTACAGTCTTTGCCTAAGACAATTTTTGGTGTTCTAAGGTAAAGGCTGCCATGTTGGAGATCCATCATCTCTCCCTTCAATTTGTCTTCTATGACATTCAGCAAGGGCAAGTTCATCTGCCTTTTCCTTCATTAGATACTAACGTCACAGGCCATGTTGACAGCACCAACCCCAACAACTATAATCTTATTCTGAAGGGTCTGTTCTTTCTTAACAAAATTTCTGAATCAACTGATCCTTGAAAGCTGCCATTTTAGACTTGGAACAGAAAGTAACCAGGACTACACGTGGAGCGGGCGTCGTCTGCAGAGCAATGGTTAGATGCAAACTCTCTGGTGGCAGCTCTAGGACCCCTATTAAATTTGAAAACAAGCAAACACTTTTACCTAGAAATTTTCCTTCTCAGAATTTATCAAATAAATAAAGCACTGGTATTAAGGTGTCAATTTCTAAGTTATTTACTGAAGCCAATTTTATTTTAAGGAAAAAATAAAATTAAAAGATACATGTTTTTCAAAAAATGATTTAGTTCCATAATTATTGATCTGGAAAATAGTCATAAGATATTTTTGGTTAAAGATGCTAATTATAAAGCAGCATGTAAAATTGATCCAATTTTTATAGAAATAAATAAAACCCTTGATACATTTATTTATATAGTGTGAAATAGTATGAAAGGGACTCATCAATTTTAATATTCTTTATTGCGGTGGGAGTGCCTTCAAATCAATAGCAATGCATTATTTATAAGTAAAAATAATAAAGTTTTGCAAAAAGAAAAGTGCAGATAATTTGACTACTAATAAAAGATGCAAAAAGAATGTTTTAAACTCCTTAATTAATCTTTCTGATGTAGAAAACACACTAATTGTAAAATAGTTAAAACAGTGGGGTTTACTATTTTTAAATTCTTTCCAATGTTTAGGTAAGGTATGAATATCAAAAATTTACTTTAAAATAGGAAATATTTGCTTAAATATAAATAACCTGAATTTCTAACTCAATGCAATCACTCAATAATGTGATAATTGAAAAAATATATAATTAAATTGAGGCAGAGGATTTTCTGAAAGGTAAATATAAAGATTCACATGTGGAAAAATAGATCCAAATATGAATTTTATTTTGTATATACAATAATTAACAGGTTGAATGCATTTACTTGGATGCTTTGCTGCATAGTCAGCCAATATGTGCTGCAGATTGATTAGAGGCCAGACAAAAATATCAGAAGAATATATAAAACATATAAACAAGAAAATGCTAAATTCATTTAACATGTAGAAAAATATAATTCATCTCTCTGGATTCTTGAAGAAGCAGACACTAGGATGAGATTGGATTTGAAAAATAATCTATTGATGGAAACACCTGTGAGAATAATGGGAAGAGGAGTATGTAGGGAAAGCCTTCAGACTATGATACAGCTCTGCATCTGTAAAGAGAGGGAAGGCAGGGTAAAGTAGGAAGAGCCTCAGACTACAGTGCCATCCTGAGAAAGTGTTGGTCAGGTCAATCAGGAATTCCTGAACAAAAGTCACCTTTTGAGAAATTGCCTATCTGGCCAGAATGCACTGGCATTTGGACCCTCTCCATGCTTAGTCACTGACTGGCAACATCTTGGGAGAAGTATAGTTTTAGTACTTGTGTGTGTAGAACAACTGTTTTCTGCAGCAGGTTCTCTGAAGATGATTTTAGTGGTATACTCCATAGCATCAGAGTCTACTATTTTGCTGCAGTGGTCCACTAAGTAGTATCTCCATGATTCCTGTGTATATTTTTTCCTGAGGATAAACAGAAAAGGAGGTTATTGAAACAAACTAAATACCCTGTTACTATAGTTAGTTTTAGACTGCAATAGGTCCTTCTCTTCTCCTTCCACCACTATGCATTCTAAATTCCCCTCACCTCAATTGTCAGCTTTACAGATTTTGATATCTCATGGAGTGATCAAAATCTTAATTTCTGAGGGGTTGGTGTCCTTAGACATCATATTCACATCAGGCCACAGCTGTTGCACATGTCCATTCAAAGATACTATTTAAATGGGGGTTCTGGGGGGCAACCAGATCTCCTGGGTTCTAGAAATATCAATTCATATACCCCATGCTTAAAAGCAGTCCCTCCTCCTCTTACTGATCAGGATAAATTACTACTGTTAAGGCGCTACTCTTCTCTTGTCATCCATTGGTCCCTAGAAACAGGAGCAACATGTTGTAGTGCAATGCCAAAGGTGTGCCCCTTGGGGACCAGGACTCAAACTCTGCAGCTCTAAAAGAAGATGGGAAGGAAAATATTTCACTGTAAGTCATGGGGGATGATGGTATGTGGGGTCACTCCTGCTTCTCTCCCTTGATTCCTCAACTCATGTACTTATTCTGTTGGGGATTCAGTTGGCATATATTTCATCACAAACGATAGCACTTGGTCCTTGCAAAGTATCATCTTCAATTTGGTGTTTAGCTGTGACCTCAGTAGGCTGCTCCAGAACACTATACTTTCTGTTTCCTGAAGGAATTTTACCATATGAAGGCTCAGTAATTGTTTCTATTGCTGTTAGCTTGGACTTTGACAGATTTGATATTCACAGGTGGCAGTAGTTAGTTTAGACTTGGTGAAAGGAAGTCCATGCCATTGGTCCCATATGTATTCTCCAACTCTGCCACAGTAGCCAATCCATTTTTTCATCTACTGTGCCAGTTCAAGGATGACTGATGACAAAGTCTGACTTATTTTAACTAGTACAGTCATCTTGTGTACTTGGTTATGTGTTTGTTCTTCCATGGTGGGGATTAATGTGTAATGCACAATGTGTAACACAAAAATCTTCACATTCTATGCCCATACCCATATGTACATTCACATGAGTCTAAAGCAAACTTCTTATAATTGATAACCCAGTCCTTTTCTCTCCAGGTCCTAACAATTGGCCAGGTCATTCCCCACTACCCAAGAAGCTATGCATAGTTTCACCTTGGACTGCTTGTTCTTCTAAATGAGCGGATGATCAGGTGCACCACATGTAGCTCTGCCTTTTGAGAAGTCTTTTTATTATTATTATTATTACTGCTTTTCAAGGCTACTTCAAGATTGGTTATCATGCAGTTTCCATCAATTTTTGCTTGCACCCACTTAAGCCAACCCAGCCATAAAATAAGCTTATATGTGCTCTTCTTTATTCAACTCTTTGCAAGGGAGATCTCATATGGACATAAGACAAGCTAGGGAAGGGACTCTCTGGGCACCACAGTGGGTGATATGGGGCTCTCATCTACCAGCTAATGCAGTATAATCCTGTCATTGGCTTCCATTCAGATTCAATCTCCAATGTAGTTTTTCCATTTTAGGGAGCACGTCTGGGCATATCCAACCTATGTCTTGGCAAGAACCAAGATTTGCAAGGGCAGTTCCAAATACATGACCACTTGACTCCCCATTATCAAGCACTATTATCTCTATCAGAGCCCACTTATACTCCAGAAACAGTTTCTAAAAAGGCAAATCATTTTCCATTGCAAGTAACATGGCCTTGTTCCAGAAACCCAGAGGCCTGCCTTGCAAATTTTCTACTGACTTTGCCATAAAATTCTGACTGCATCTTTTTTCCCCACTGTCACCATGAATTCTCTAGGGTCTGCCAGGAACCAAGTGGCAAGGCTGCTTGTATTACAGCTTGGACTTGCTGTAGAGCAATTTCTGTTTTATGACATGGCCACATTCTGTGTCTAAATATTAGTCCATTATTAATATGTGCTTTGCAAATATTTTCTCCAAGATTTTACCTTGTCTTTTTATCTTCTTTACATAGTCTTTCCCAGAAGAAATTTTTTTATTTCAATGAGGTCCAATTTGTCAAACTTTCCTTTATGTATTGTGCCTTTGTTGTCAGATCTAAGTCTTTACCTAGTCCCAGATCTCAAAGATTTTCTTTTATTTACTTACTTATTTATTTATTTATTTATTATTTATTATTTATTATTTTTTTTAATTTAATAGATTTTATTTTGAAATAAATTCAATCCTACAGGAAGAGTTGCAAAAACAGTACAAACCCAATACATAGAACCCCATCATACCCCGACCCCCCTCCCCTGATATCCCGATCCACCACCTTTAGCATCCTGTCACACCACCATTTCTTTCTTTCCTTCCCTCTCTCCCTCCCTCCCTCCCTATCTATCATCCATCATCTATTGCTCTGTCCTCTGAACATATCTGAGCAAGCTGCATATATCTTTGAACAATATAAATCACATATACCTTTCCCATGGACAAGAACATTCTTTTATGCAATCCCATTAAGCGCAGCTAAGAAGCTCAAGAAATTCAACATTAATACAAAGCTTACACTCTATATTTCCTTTTGTGTGTGTGTGTGTGTACCATCTGTGTCCCTTTGAGCCTCCTCTCCTCCATCCTCAGATCCCATCCAGGATCACCCTTGGCATTTAATTGTCATCTATTTAGACTTTTTTTTTTTTTAATTGTGGAAACATATATATATAGCCTAAATCTTCCCATTCCACCCCCTCCCTAGCACTCCATTAGTGGGATTAATCACACTAGCACTCCATTAGTGGGATTAATCACATTTAGAATGTTGCAATGCTATTACCTTCCCACCATCCATTTCTAGAAGTTTTCCTTCACCCCAAACAGAAACTCTACCCTCATTTCTTAACCCCCATTGCCCCTTCCCCCACTTCTCGGAACCCCTACTCTACTTTTCATCTCTATGGTCATACTCTCTGATACTTGGTGTTTACCACGGGGCTTAAATTTAATATCTTAAATCTATAACAATCTTGTTTTTCTTTGATAACAACTTAACTTCCATATGACACATAAACTATGTTCCTATACTCCATCATTCCTCCACCTTTATGTAGTTCTTGTCAAAAATTACATATTTTACATTGAGTCCAAAACCACTGATTTATCATTACAGTTCATGTATTTTAGATCCTTTAGGAAATAAATAGTGGAGTTATAAATTAAAAATGCAGTAGTATTGGTATTTATATTTACTATGTGATCTTTATTGGAAATCTTTATTTCTTCATGTAGTTTCAGTAAATTGTTTAGTGTCCCTTTCTTTCAGCCTGCTCAACTCCCTTTAGCATTTCTTATAGGACTGATTACTGGTGATGAAGTCCCTCAGCTTTTGATTATCCAGGAATGTTTTTATCTCCCCCTCATTTTTATCCTCCAGGTGTTCTTATTTATTTTTAAAAGAGTTATAGTTGTATGGTTATATTTACATTCATGATCTGTTTTGAATTAATTTATGTATAATATGGGAGCTTTAATTCAGAGTTGACATTTGCCTCTTGATGTCCAACCCATTCAGCTCCTTTTGTTGTTAATTCCCCAGTTAAGTGCTCTGCACCTTTATAAAAAAATGAATTGGGAGTATGTTTTTAGGTTTATTTCTGGTTTCTCCATTCTGTTACATTGATCTATGTGTTTATTCCTCTGCCAACATTATCTTGATTATTATAGCTCTATTGTAAGCTTTAATAGTGGGTAGAATGATTCCTCCCACTTAATTTTTATTGTCAGGTCTATTTTGGCTCTACTAGTTTCTTTGTCTTTCTGCGTAATTTCACAATAAGCCTGTCTTTCATTAAATATACTTTGCTTGGATTTTGGGGGAAATTTTTACTTTGCTTGGATTTGGGGCAAATTGACATCTTAATACTACTGAGTCTTCCAATCCATGAATACATCTCTCCATTTATTTAGATCTGTTTTTCTTTCTTCAGTGTTTTGTAGATTTGGCATACAGATGCTAAACATGTTTTGATAGATTTACAACCAGGTATTTCATTTATTTTAAGTTTGTAAATGATATTGCATTTTTAAAATTTAGATGTAAATGTTTTCATTGCTAGTATGTATAGAAATGCAGCTAATTCTGGTATGTTTATATTGCATCCTGTGAAGTCGATGAAGTAACTTATTAGTTCTAGAAGATTTTTAATAGATTCCCTGGGAGTTTTTTGTATAAATAGTCATATCTTCTAGAGACAGTTCTAGTTTTTACTTTCCAATTGGTATGCCTTTTATTTCTTTTAATAAAAATAATTTTTTAAATTATTTTCAATTTTATTGTTTTCTGCTCTAAATACTATTCCATTTCTTCTGCTAGCTTTTGGCTTACTTTGCTCATCTATCTCTACTTTTCTAAGTTGGTGACTTAGGATATTGGTTTTCACATATTTCTTTTTCTAACATGTGCATTTAATGTTATAATTTTCCCTGTAAGAACTACTTTCACTGCATCCTACATGCCATTGTGGTAAGAGAAAATGAAATGTAAAGCAGGAATAATCTGCCCACATCATAAGTGACCAATCAAAGCAAGTTTCTTTTTTGCCTCTGTGGTTTACTAACTTGCATTGCAGTCCCTTTCCACAGTTGAATACTTCTATTTCACCTTAAAAATGAGTATGCCAATTTCTTGTTTCAGCTCCAACATGTAAAGGGCTTACATGTCACCTCTTTCTTTACAAGAAAAAGCTGATTATTCTGGGATCAGTCTGAGAACTGAGGTCACAGAGCAAACCACTCCTGCTTTATATTTAGTTAATTTCCAATATTCCTTTTAGAATTAATTTTATAATCTTGGGAAATTATATATATATGAAGGTCATTAGGAGAATATTCTAAAATTTATTTTTAGCTGACTTTTTAAAGAAAGTCATGAAATATAACATTTTAGACAAAATTTCATTCCACTATATCATAGTTAGGAAAAAAAAATCCAGAAAGTTAAAAAATATCTTTTTTGCCTTTGACCCTTCAACAAATTTTTATATGTATATCTGAGCATCTGAACCTAACTTCCACACTCTTAAGCTGCACTGTATAAATATATTGCAATTTACAAAATATAGAGATGACAGAAGCAGGTATGATACAAAAGAACAGAAAATTTTGATTTATTTTATGTTTTGATTTGCTAAAAAAACTTTATGCTTTCAATAAGTTTAAATATTTTCATATATGAACACACTATATACATATATACCTACACACATATGTTTCCTCAATTGTACTTAGCACTCATCATCAGAGGGTTTTATATTATAGTTTTATTTTTCACTTGGTATGTTGAATCAAGAAATAATATTAAATAATATTAAAACATCTTCAAAACTGTGTTGAACAAACTTCATTACCAGCTCATTACTTTACCTTGATAATTTACCTTTCCATGTTTACTGCAAAATAATGTCCTATGGAAAAAAAAAAAAAAAACATGGTTACATAAGCTCAATCTAAGCAAACACCAAATTTTTAGAGAATTTTATAAATTTGGTGTTGTTCATCACAGCTATTGTTTTTTGAGTTTCAGTAAAAGATTGAAAGTAATTAATTACTTAAATACCCAAATACATAAACATTTAGCTCTGATTGTTTTACCTTTTATGCAGCATGTATAAAAATGAATTCTTTTTCGAAAATAAAATATAGTGGGAAAAAATGATGTTTTGTGAATGTAAATTTACATTAAAATTAGAATTAAACTCAATGTAAGACTGTTTTAAAGAAAAATATAGTGCCTTATATAAAACAGGTAATAAATAATTATACCTGGATCTATAAATTCTGAAAATCACTTTGGATCTGTTGCGATGCTATAGATGTCAGATACAGCTTAGTATTATTAAGGTTTGTTTCTGTCCCTATTTCTAGCACTCCTTGTAATTTCTTCCTAACATGCACTTTCTCTCTTAAAGAAAGGAGATTCTTTCTTCCAATCAAACCTGAGTTGTTTTCTATAGTAATCTTGCACTTAGAAATGAAAAATGATAGCCATTTGGGCCTCTCAGTTCAATGAGTGACCACTGGATTACACAGATGATCTCACACAAACTGAATTGGGCTGTTAATGTATTTCATGAATTTTTCGAGTAAAAATATTGGCTGCATGTGGTTAAGAGATCATTATATATACATTTCAAAAATTGTGTTAAGTATCATTTAGTTTGCTGTCCATAAAAAACATAAACTGAATTTTTCGTATTTGTTTTATCACTCTCTCCAACTCTGGAGAACCCTAGATGTTTTGGTATAAGAGACCATAGTCGAACTTTGGTTCCCTTTGAGGCTAGTTACTCTTACACTGTCTCTAAACCTGCTGATTCAATCAACCACTCTATATCTATAACAATGTGAGTCAAGTGAGAATGGCGCCAGACCAAAATTGCATTATCACAGGGAGAAAGAGTTCACAAAAGTTTACAATCTAGAGAAATATAGATGTGACTAGGATTTGTGATGTGCCTTAGGTGATTTTAGAAAAGAAAAATTCCTTTTGATAAGTTATGTAAGACAATCTATTGAAATTCAGGAAAAATATGTACTTTCTCCTCCAGAAAATTATTAACAATGTCAAAAGATATGATATGCTTATGTGTTACTTTCTCATTCCCAGCTGATTTCATGAATATACAGATAAAATGAAAAATTAAGTTTATGCACAGTGTCTACTTTTAACCTGAGGGTTAGTGCCACATACTACAATACTTATCTATTTCTTATGGATTCCTTAAGAATGACAAATTCAGATAAAAATAAATTAAATATTTAGATGATAGCATAAAAGGAAAGTAAAGTAAGTTATTACAGTATAAACTTTAAAATTTCATCATCTCACAAAAATTTAAAAATTGTAGGTTTTCTTTTTTCTAGTTTCAACATGTGAAAAGAGTTTCCTCATTTCTAGTTTGAAAATGGCATCCTAAAATTAACATGTCCTCTTTTCTTCTTAGAAATGAAGTACAAAAACAAAACCAAATTCCATTAACAAAGGCAAAGACAAAACATCAAGACAATAAACAAATATGTAAAGAATAAAATATCAAAGATAAGGTTGTGAGAGAGGACATGCAGGAGAAAGATAAAATAAGAAGTAATGGGGAGGAGATTCAGTAGTAGCACAAAGTTTTTTTTTTGTTTGTTTTTTTTTAAATAATAATAACAATTAAACTGAGAGTTGCTTCCTGAGCTGAAGACACCAAATCCCCTCCCCCTTTTTTTTTTATAATAGAGGAGACAGGTATGTGGGTTGTTATCCAGAAGTCTTGTACCCAACTTGATTCCCAGAAACAGAGGATGAGTAATAAATCAGGAATCACACATTTAAACCATCTATGCAGTAAGCCTTTTGTCTCTTGACACCACAGAGCAAAAAACGTTCACATAGAAAATAATCCATAGCTGCATGTGGTCATTGGCTGGGAAGAAATTAAAGCTAATATTGTTCATGTACAAATCCCTGGATTATAAAACAACTTTTAGGTGGTCTGAAATAATTTACTTGTCCCTGCCCCAGTGAACCTCTTCCTAATAGCTGACTCATGCAATGATGAGTAATTAAAAAGGAAACAGTACAAGGTGTATGAAAAGGTGCTACATCCCAAAAGAAGAAATGCATACATGGCAGATAAAGTTAACCTAGGCAGGAAAAATAAACTCAGTTTCACAGAGTAGATTAAAAGTGGGACCACACATTTTGCCATGAATTAAAGAAATATGACTAAGTGATTGCTTCTATGAGGGAAGATAATCAGGAATAACTTCAATTGTTCAGGGAAAATAAAGGGAGAAAAGAGATTTTCATCATTATTGTCATTGTCACCATCATCATCAATCTTACTAAAGTATAATAATTCTCCAAGAAATCTTAGTTGTGGTTTAAATATATTAACTGATTTTTTTTTCCTCATAGTAACTTTATGCAATAGTACTACTATTACTTTCCTCATTTCAGATGATGAACCTGAGGGGCATAGATATTTCAAAAGTAGTCCAAAATTAAACAATGAAACAGAAATGAGTCAAGAAACAGATTCACACATATACTGATTTATGACCAAAATGGATGATTTTTTCAGTAAATGGTGCTGGATCAATTGTCTAGTCATAAAAATATTTGAATCTGGACTTCTCCCTCATACTATATATTATTATAAGTTGCTGATGGATTGCAGAGAAAATATAGAAGCAAAATAATGAAATCTTTAGAAGAAAGTATTGGAGAACATCTTCAAACATTAGATTAGTCTCTCTTTTCTTAATCAGGGCACAAAAACAAGGATCCTAAAAGAAACAGCAGAAATTTTTCTAAATTAAAATTAACAACATGTTCATCAAGAGAATAAAAGAGTAAAAAAGCAACTCATAGAGTAGGAGAAAATATTTGCTAAACACTTATCTGGTACAAGGACCCCTATCCAAAATACGAAGAAAACATCATTCAAATCAACAAGTAAATAATGATAATCTAATAGAAAAATGGGCAAACAACTACAACAAACATCACAAATGGAGGACATTCAAATGGTGAATACATGTAGAAAAATATTCATAAAATTGTTAGAGAAATTCAGGAGGAAACTGTAAATTAAAGCCACAATAAAACATAATCACACACCTACTAGGGTGACTAAAATAAAAAAAAAAATAAATAAATGTTAGCAAAACTGTGGAGAAATCAGCACTCTCATAACCTTTTTTTAAAAAAAAATTAAATTCAGTTTTATTGAGATATATTCACATACCATACAATCATCCATGGTGTACAATCAACTGTTCACAGTACCATCATATAGTTATGCATTCATCACTACAATCTATTGCTGAACATTTTCCTTACATCAGAAAGAAACAGAATAAGAATAAAAAATAAAAGTAAAAAAGAGCACCCAAATCATCCCCCCATCCCTCCATATTTTTCATTTAGGTTTTGTCCCCATTTTTCTACTCATCCATCCATACACTAGATAAAGGCAGTGTGATCCACAAGGTTTTCACCATCACACTGTCACCCCTTGTAATCTACATTGTTATACAATTGTCTTCAGGAGTCCAGACTGCTGGGTTGGAGTTTGGTAGTTTCAGGTATTTACTTCTAGTTATTCCAATACATTAAAACCTAAGAGGTGTTATCTATATAGTGCATAAGAATGTCCACCAGAGTGACTTCTTGACTCCATTTGAAATCTCTCAGCCACTGCAACTTTATTTCATTTCATTTTGCATCCCTCTTTTGGTCATGAAGATATTCTCAATCCCACGATGCCAGGTCCAGATTCATCCCCAGAGTCATATCCTTCATTGCCAGGGAGATTTACACCCCTGGGAGTTGGGTCCCTTGTAGGGGGGGAGGGCAGTGAGATCACCTGCTGAGGTGGCTCAGTTAGAGAGAGAGAGAGAGGGGGCCACATCTGAGCAACAAAGAGGCACTCGGGGAGACTTGTAGGTGCAATTATATGCAAGTTTAGCCTCTCCTTTGCAGTAACAAGCTTCATAAGGGCAAGTCCCATGATAGAGGCCTCAGCATATTAAACCACCTGTCCTAATGTTTGTGACAACATCAACATCAGTCCAGGTGAGGAAGTCCAACACTTCCACACTTTCTTCCAGCTCCTCAGGGGGGCCCTGTGAATATATTTTTGTTCTCTGCCCAAATTACTTTGGGATGTGCCACTATTTCACTCTAACCTATACAAACTTACCACATCTCACTTCCTATTCAAAGTTCCATGCAATTGTGGTGTTTGAACAAATGAACCGTACAGCCATACTGTTTACAAAATATAGATATTGCACCAGACATCTCTTCCCTTGGTCTCACATTGAAGTTGAAGTTTTAAAACACAGTCAGTTTCAACCTTTACTCATGGGCCCAGTTTGCCCTACTCTTGACCAGACCTGCTTCATTCATATCACTAATTGAAGTCTGGGCTCTTTTTCAGCTTTTTTTTTTTTTTTTTTTTTTAACCAGTTGATTTATGTGCTAATACTGACATTCAAATCTGCCAAACTCTAGCTCTGAGTTTCAGGTGTCACAGAAATCCGTTGTTCCAGAGACCAATCAGGTTATACACTAAGGAATTAGCATCTCAAAGTTTGGAGATAGCCATTACAATTCAGGAATAGATTTGGCTGCTGTAAGGGCTTACAGTCTAGGGATCACTACAATAACTGTTCCCTTCTTAGACTGTGTTCTAAGATTCAATTCTGAGTTTACACATTGTAGTTAGTCCATATTAGTGAGGCATTACAGTGTTTGCCTTTATTTCTGGCATACTTCACTCAAAATGCTGTGTACAGGATCCATTCACCTCGTTGTGTGTCTCAAAGCTTCCCTCCTTCTGGTAGTTGTTCAATATTCCATTGTATGCATATACCACAGTTCACCAGTCTGTTCCTCAGTCTATGTACCCTTAGGCCACCTCTGCCTACTGCAAATCATGAATACTGCCTCCAGAACACCAGTGTGTAAATGTCCATTCATGTCTCTGCTCTCAGATTTTCCAACTACATACCCCACAAGACTCTGTACATTCTGACAAAATGATCAAATTATATATAAAGAAGAGAAATATAGCTGTCCTTATATTGCTTGTTGTAGGCTGAATAATGACCTCCAAAGATATTCAGTATTTATCCCTGGAACCTCTGAATGTTACTTTATATGGCTAAAAGAGTAATTAGAAGTGTGATTTAGGTTAAGGATCTTGAGATGAAACAATTATCCAGGAATGTATCCCTAAATGTAATCACAAATATAACAGGGAGGTAGAGAGAGGCAGAGGGAGATTTGACAACAGAAGTAAAAGATGTGACAGTGGAAACAAAAGGTTGTCCGGCGCTGCCCCGCTCGGTCCCCGGTTCCCGGCCGGCGAGGGGAAACAGGGAAGGAGAGAGAGAGATGCAGACTGCGCGAACTAACCTGGTCATGAATCACGACTCGAACCACACGGCAGTTGTGAAAGCAAGCCCTTTACTACAGCTAGATGAACATTCTGTGTTACTGGTTCCCACACGGGGCACGGCGCCTCGTGGGAGAGCAGCCTCGATGTGGCCGTCAGGCACGGCTCCTTGTGGGCTGTCTCACCCTACCCCGTCCGGGTAAGACCTTTTATACACAATTAACAACCAATAAGCTTCTAGGCTAGTATCGCGTATACAGGATTTCGATTGGTAGGAGCGGGTGGCGGATACATGCGTCACTATGCGGAAACAGGATGCAGGCGCCATCTTGGCTCACTCGATGGGCGGGGGTAACTCTAGAGCAGGCTGCAGCGCATACGCTAGGCCCGATTCGGGAGGCGGCTTTCCACAAAAGGTTAGAAAGGTGTAAGGAAGGGGATCACCATCCAAGGAATGCAGGTCATATCCAGAAGCTATAAAAAGAAAGAGAAGATATTCTTTCCTAGATCCTCCAGAAGGAAACAATCCTGTCAGTATCATGATTATAGCCTAGTGAAATTGGTTTCAGACTTTTGTTTTCCAGAACCATAAGAGAGCAAATTTGTGTGTTTTAAACCAAGTCTATAATAATTTGCTACAGCTCCAATAGGAAACTGCCAGCATTGTTCTATAGCAGTACTGTATGCTGGTAAAGAGTGGAACAATAACTCCTACACAGAACCTTGTTAACAATGAGAAGTTGACTCAAGAATTGTATACAAAACCAAACTGTGGCTCAAATATAAAGGTCAGAGACAATGTCCTCAAGATTCATTCTTGAATAAATTGTAGAGCAATAGTTCTCAGACTTTTTGGTCTTATAACACCTTTTCACTCCTAAAGATTATTGAGGACATTGAGGAGCTTTTGTTTTTATGAATTATTTCTAGCCATAGTTACCACATTAGAAATGAAAACAGATATTTTAAAAAAATCTATGAAGCAATTCATTTAAAAATAATAGAAACATGGTTTTTGAAAAGTAAATATATCATTATGACATTGAAGTAAGCAAATCAAAAGAGAATATCAAAAGAACAAATTGAGAATAAGTGTGAAATTGTGCTTAAAACCATTGGTCATCAAATAAATGCAATTGTAATGGAACTGAAGTGCACATCCACCAGAAAAGCTAAAATTAGAGAAATGTTGAAAACCATGCTTAGCAATTATGTAAAAATATTGAAATCCAATAAACTTCTATATTATGTTTACAGTTTTAATGCCAAACTTTCTTCCAAAATTTGATTGGCTCTTTTAGTTTTACTTAAACATATTCATGAAAACATCAATTTAATATTTATCTCAGTGGAGAAAAATATACTTCTAAGTTTTTAATAATGTTTTAATGCAGTGAACATTCATTTGAAAATCTTTGGAACCATATAGTAGTATTAGAAAGTAATGATTTTTTGTTTTTGCTTCAGTAGACAAAAAAAACAGCTTTTGTTAGATGATCACAAATCTAATTTTTGTGCATGTACATATTCAATAATGTAGTTTTTCATGAGAACTTGAATGTATAATATATAGGCTATAGTTACACATATGTAATATATGGGCTTTTGCAGATGTGATATTGGTTAGCATTCCCAGTGGTTACAAGTTTTTTTATAAGTGTGTAGTTATTTTCAAGTTTATCAGTGGGGAAGAAATTTAGTTGAAATGGGAAATGAAATTACCTTCTCATGTTTTAGCATCTTTTATTACATCATAATATTTAGGTAAAATAACAAACACTTAATAAGAGAGTAAGAGGCAGAATATAATCTACCAAAATTTCTTACAGTAATGTCTTAGTAGTTAATAGTGGGTTCTTTGATGTTTGGATTATTCATTTCATTTTAAAGAGTATATTTGATTGTAAAATTAAAAGACCATTTGAATGTCCCAAAACAGGCTTCCTAAAATATCCTGAAAGAGTAGGGATACATGGAGTTAACTTCATTTTCTCATGTGTCTGTAAGTTAAAAACAGTATGACTGATTTGGCAAAATATTTTTTTAAGTGTGCAAAAATTAGCTACAACCCATTTAAAGAATAAACTTATATTGGAAAATTATTTTTTCTAAATCCTATATTCAACTTTATATTGAAGCTTTCTTAAGAGTCTCTAAGATATGAGAATGCATAGCTATTCAATTGAAGAAATTTCTCTCTGACACCTAGCCACATGGGCAGCTCACTGAGAACCAGAGCCAACACTCTGGTTAAGGCCTCTGAAACACTCTGTTGATAGGACTTACGTATCTTAGGGAGACAAAACCAATTATTTCAATCAGTAGGAGCAGTTTTGGTGTTGAGAATAGCAGGAAAGAGTTTCCTGATAATAGATGTAACACTATTATTACTATTACTACTATTACTTTATTATTATTATTATTATTTTGGGTGGCTGCATGCATTCACTATGCTGCTATGAATTTTGGTAGAAAAGAAGAAAAGGGTTATCTTAAAAAAAAATACCACCCACTACTATTTTCTGACTGAATCACTAGGCTAATTATTTTGTCACTTACTAATAGCATGTTGGAAAAATATATTTTCAAAATCAATCCATGTTGAGTAAGTTTATTGAAAGAATAAAAATTAGGTTTATAAAAGCTAGAATATCTTTATCATTGCTTACACATCTTTACTTATGCACTAAAACTAATTCGCTTGTTAAATTTCTGGATGCTGTTAATAAAATTTCAAGATTTAAATGTCATGTGGCTTGGAAGTTTCAAAGCAATGAATTCACCACTTGAAATTAATGAAGAAATTTTACTTACAAATTCTTCCTCCTTTATTATTTAGGATAGCTATTAAGTCTACAGTAGGATATAATTTCCATTTTTTTTTCAACTTTCAGGTTGGTAAGGATAAAAAGATAAGTTTGCTAATATACTCTGTTGCCAGAATGTGAAAAAGCTGTAACACTCAGATATTTTTTTGGAGAATGTCATTGTTTAAACACTTATGGATCATAGTTTGCCTTCATCTATCAAAATATATATACATAAGTAATTTATTCAGAAATACGTTTAAAAATTCACCTACAAATGTAATTCAAATGTGCCTAAATAACCATATAAGAAAACTTACTGAGGCATTGTTTGTGATAGTAAAAGATTGGAAACTCCTTAATATGCATCAGTTTAAGACTGGTAAAATAGATGATGTTGTAATTATACAATGGAATGCTTGTGCAGCAATTTCCCAGTGAGAGTAACACATTTGTACTGATATGGAACTGTGTTCAAAATTTATTAATTGTTAAGAGTAAGATATGGAATAATATGCAGAGTAGGAGTTTATTTACATGGAGAGAATTCCTACTCTGAGTGTTTCCTAGCAACTGTTAATTTATAGTATGTGCTTTCTGGTCACACTGAAGTTGATTCAAATCTTTCCTCTGCCAGAAAGTTTGTAAGGATGATAGGGTTTGTTAAGATTGAAATAATAATCCTTCATAGAATTGTCATCAAATATGCATTTAAAATTAGTATGTATTAAGCATTTGTATATTAAACCCATCTTTATATTTATGTCAATTTAAATAATATATAAGAAGCTAGTTTAGCCTAAATTAACACACTTAAGGTTAATAGCATTAAAATATCTAAAAAGAAAAGACATTAAAAATAAATTTTCATGATGCATTGGGAAATATTTGCATGTTGTGCAAAACATGGATCATAAAATGATTTTTAGGATATGAAACAGAAATAAATCATCCTTCATCCATGCTTGCATACTTTGCTTTTCAGGAGAATAACCACAGAGAAATATAGCTCCATGAAGCAGTGCATAAAAAGATAAACAGTAGCACTTTTCTTTTTCTAAAGAAAATATTCAAAGACATCTCTGAGAGTTGGCTGAAGTCAGTTTATGAAATTTTTGAAAATGTTGTTTGTAGATCACTCAGTGACATGGTTTGGTAATTAATTCTCTTCCATCTTCACTAACCTTTAAAAGTATCTGCACATGCGAAAGTCATATGCAAGTGAGTATGTTTGGAGTTGTGTGTGTGTGTACACATGTGTGTGCACACGCATGTGAGAGAGAGAAGGTTGGGGTGTGTGTGTGTGTACATGCATGTGAGAGAGAGAAGGTTGGAGAAAGGGGATGTAGGGAGAGAGTAAAAGAGAGAGCTAGAGAGAGAAGTCAGTCTATAAATGACAAAGGAAGAGATAGTTTCGACCTGTGGTGTGGTGGATTCAATTATGTATCCCAATAAAGACATATTCTTAATCTTAATCTGCATTCATGTTGGTATGAATTCATTTGTAAATAGGACTCTTTTAAAGATGTCATTTTTAGTTAAGGTGTGGCCAAACTGAATGCGGGCAGGCCTTGATCCATAAGACTGGAGAATTTAAGAGAGGAAATTTGGGCACAGCCTGAGACTAGCCAGAAGCTGGTAGTCAAAGGAAACTACAAGAGTAGACACAAGGAAAGAGAGATTGCTATGTCACAGAAGGTAGAAATGCAAATCAAGGAACACCAAAGATTGTAGCAAGCCAGCACCAAAATGCAACCGACTTAGAGGAGAAAAGATGGACTTGCCGATGCCTTGATTTTGGATTTCTAAGCTCCGTAACCATGCAACAACAAATTCCCACTGTTTAAGCCAACCTATTGTGTAGTATTTGTCATAGCAGTCCGGCAAATTAATGCATCTGGGTTAATAAGGAATAGAATCAAGGCAACCTATGCCAGATGTCAAGTGGATATTTAAACCAAACTATTCTAGTACTAGAAGTACCTTGAAACAAAAAGCCACAGTTTCGTTCTTGATCTGTAGAGAAGACGGGAAACACAGGCAAGTGCGATATTAAGGGAATTAATTTCAAAGGACTTTATACTTTTGCTGACATATGGATGAGGTCTTTTTTTTTTTACAGTGACTTATTTGAAAAAGAGAAATTTCTTAATTTTGCTTGATTCTTCCCTTATGGCATGTTCCAAATGATGATAAGTGCCCAGAGAAGTACAGGTTGACACTTAATATCTCTTAAAAATTACCCCTTCCATGGTGAATATAAAAGGGGGAATTTGTGGCATCATGTAAAATTATTTTGAGCTAACATAAACCTTAGCACAAAGAAATAGTTGTGTACAATTAATGAGGAACATTGTTTTTACCCAAGTTGAGAATTAGAATTTTTGGATAAGAAAGAAAATCAGAGTGATAAAACATTAAGATAAAAAATGAGGGCTTAAAAATAGTTTACTTCACAGGTGTATAGGCATTTAGCATTTCTGCCACAGAAAGCATTTTCAATGATATTTTTGTCATCTTTATGATTTATGGAAAACAGAGTGTGGTTTGTCTCCTTAAGAGCAGTGCAGTAAGAAATTGAGAAATCTGCTTGTTACATTAGCACCTGTTTTAAAAAGTTACTTAGCTTAAGAATTTGATTAGCATCACTAGAATAATTAAGAGTGAAATGAATATTAATATTAGCAAGGTAAGCACACAAGAAAATTTTCAGAAGGAAAGACTTCCCTGTTAAACTTAAATTTCTTGGATCTATTTCCAATTTAGTTTAAATAATACATGTGGTGACCATTCTTGTCAGCCACTATGTCAGAAGAGTGACTACATAATTTAAAACTCTACTGTTAATTAAAATTTGCAGTTCCTTTAAGGTTGTAAAAGTATTATTGATACAAAACTTAATAAAAATTAAAATATTAAATATGTGCCTATAGGAAAAAAAAGATGGATTCTTAAAAAATCTTACAATTCAAAAATTATTATTGAAACAAAGTATTTTGTTTAGGCTTTCTCACATTTACCAACACCATAGAATTAATATAGATTGTGGATAAATATTAATGAACTAAAAATTTATATGGTAATCTAATTATTATTTAGTATTAATAGAAAGCATTTTTATTTCCCCAGGTATTTTGATCATCTTTTACAATACAATATAAATTCCCTTTGAATTACTGAAATTGACATATAATTTTTTACTAACTCATATTCTTTTTGGAAACAAAAACAAACCTTTTTCCATACATTTTAGACAATTTAGAAAAGAGAAGCTGAAAGAAAACAAAAACAAATTAAATTAAAAACATGAATATGAACAAATGCAGGAAGTATTTCATTCTTGAAAACAATTTTCAATCTCTTCTGGAGCACAGAATTCCCACATTCCCACAATTTTAGAAGTCTTAGCATATTTATCATTTTTAAATTTAGTCAGGTGCTAATAGTGGGGCATTTTTGAAGTTTACTCTGACATTTTTTCTCCCTGATTTTCCTTTACTTTTTCAACTATATTAATGAAAAGTTGTGTTCAATTGTCATGGCTCCCAGAAATGACTTATTGAAAAAAAAAAAGAAACAGGAAAAACCTGGTTTTTACCTGTTGTAAAGCTACATCCTTATTTATTAAAAGTGTAGTAGTTGCAGAAACCAGAATAAAAGTAAGAGTCTAAGACAACAGGTGCTTTTAAATCAGAATTTCTTATTCTATGAAGTCACTTATGGACTATTATGTAAATTCAAATGCATCTTTTAAAATGCCATCAAATATAATCAAATTTGAAGAATTATTAGTGAGATTCTAACATTCTTAACATATCTGAAAAAGTTCATGAATTGCAGTTCTACCAAGTTTTTTTACTTTATTTTTTTAATTTTACTTTGGATACTTATATTAGGTGACCATTTGGTTACCCTTAATTGTTATGCTCATTTTCATATTCTGGGCAAAGGACATGTAATGGACAATTTCATGGTGAAATATAGATTATGAGATGGAACCTTGTTTCACTGGAAAGAATTATAGTATCAGAGAGCATAGTTTGTTTTCAAATATTTTATTTTTACATTATGGAGTGTAAATAATATTTCTCATCATAAAGATAAAAAGGATCTGTAATCAAAAATTGTGCTTAAATTATTTATAACAAATTATGTTTACACATTCATTTTTTTCTATTTTTGGTATTAATTTTAGCAACCTTTAGATACCATTTTGAGAAGAGATTTCTACCTTCTTCAAATAACTGTTTTGTCAGAAAGTCTTTGAATATGCCATTATTTCTTGATAAAATTTACAAAGATTGACAGTGCTAAAGATATTAAATATTTTAATATCATGGCACACAAATCATTTACTTGAGGCCATTTCAAATTGACTTCCCCTGTCCTGAACATTTTTAAAAAAATCTGACTGAACCAGAAGAAGAACCCAGATTAGGAGCCTTTGGGAAGTGTTAAATAATATTACTTCGTCTCTCAGGTCATGATTCAGCACTTACACCAGACTATGCCTTCAGGAGATGATTTTGACTGATTAGTTCCTATAGCAACAAAGGCCATAGCAACACGGAAGGAAGCATCAGTAATGTGAGCCTTCTCAGGTAACTTTGATTGATATTACAGAACCTGAATTGCCTGTGGGAGTAGGACTTCTAACTGTGACTATGACATTTATCATCTTCTTTTTTGATTTTTCTTTTGAGCCATTACAACTACTTTTACATTGAGTAGTAGCCTATGCCAGTGGGATACTGAGATGAGATTTTTTTCACTGAGATATAGAAGACAGGAAAGAACTATATAGCAATGTGCACAGATAAAGCTTTGTTGATTTTTGTAAAATAATGAATGGCTTGATATGGAATGTTATGCTGCCCTAGAAACTTCTGGGCTGACTTTTTCTTTTAATCAAGAAAATAAGCTAAGTAATGCATTTACATACGTATCAGTTATTTAGTTGTCTCATTTTAAAGATTCATTTTTGTGTGGCTTATGGGAGAAGAACACAAACATTACTTGAAAGATGAGTTGACTAAGTTCCAAAACTAGTTTAAAATAAATGTATAGCATGGAAACATGTTTTATATTTTCACATTGCATATTTTTTGCTTTAATTAAGAGCAAATCCACAAATGTTTTCTATTATTACAAGTTTTCCAAGTTTCAGGTCTGCAGTGCTTAAGTGGAAAGTTGGCTTGCTTTTACTGATTACACAGCATTCATTTTAAATAAGCATTCATTTTAAATAAGCATTTGAATATCATTGTGATTCCTCTGCTCTTCCAGTTGAAATCAACACTCTAGGTTTCTTCTCTAATCTATCTACTTGTAACAGAGATTGCTTGATGATCAACTCAATAGATATTTCAGCTATTTTCTCCAATGCCATCTCACTATTGAGGTTGAAAATCTAACTATTTCTATCCCAGTTTCCCTTGTTATGAGATATACTTCTGGCCACTTAAATGTAAGTAGGGATGAGCTTCTGAAAAAGTGTTTGTTTTTCTTGATGAAAGAGGATAGGTCCTACTGGCACAACCACTACCACCAGCCCCCACTCCCTTTTTCATTTTCTATTTTTCATGATTCTTCCCGTATGAAGTTGCAGCAAGAATCTTGTGTCCGTGAGCAAAGTTCCAGAGAGTTGTAGTAATGCTGGCATTGCTGAGCAGCTACATCAATACCTGCAGTTTCTTCTTTCACACTTCTTATTAAGGGAGAAAATAAAATGCAATTTTTTTATGGCTGTCAACACTTGATTTTATGTTCTTCAAGGCTATATATACTTTTTTAATTCAACACAATTATTTGGTTTACATTGAATAAATGTCTTATTGTTTCCTGCATATTGGTTTTCTTTTTCTTGCATAAATGGTAATTTTAAAGAGAGTTTTAGTTTTCTTTGGTTTGCCCTAAGAACTCAGTAAAAGATTAGGTAATTGGTAAATGTAATAAATAACTTGATATTATTTACTTTGTAGCAGGATTCTCAACCTATCACTATTAACTTTTTGGGCCTGGTAACTCTTTGTAGAGGGTGATGGTAGAGGGGCTGTCCTGTGCATTTTAGGGTATTTGGGAGCATTCCTGGTCCTAACCACTTGATGCCAACAACATCTCCCAGTTATGACAACAAAAAATATCTCTAGACACTATCTTCCAACTGTCTCTCAGGAACAAAATCATTCCCTATTGAAAACAATTTCTCTAAAGTATTTGAATGCGTGGAACCTTCACATTCATGTTTTTTTATTCTTAGGTTGTGTTTGGTAAATATTTTCTCTATTGCAGTTACTTTTGTAGTTCGTTTATTTTATTTTGATATATGAAATTATCTTCTATGCAATGTCATGAAGTAAACTTTAAATAATGTTTGCAAGGATTGATATCTGGAAATGTGGAGTAATGCTTTGTTTACATGATATTAATACCACAGATTAAGCCAGTTAAAAATAAACAATGAAGCAAAGTAGTAAATAATTATTTGGCATCTGTGGTGGCTTGGAATTATGTACCACAGAAAATTCTTAATCCATTCCCATGCAAAGCCATTGCAAATAGGACCTTTGAATGAGGTTACTTCAGCTAAAGTGTAGCCCAGATCAATCAGGATGGGTCTTAATCCACTCGAGACCTTATAGAGAAGGACATGGAGAAAGGAAGCCACAGGGAGCAGCCAGAAGTTGGAAGTCAATGGAACCCAGAAGAGAAAGGAGAAGATGCAGCTATGTTTGCTGTGACATAACAGAAAAGCCAGGACCAAGGATCATTGAAAGCCAGCCCAGAATGCCACAGTGTCTGAGAAGAAAATGTTACCTGCATTTTGGACTTCTCCTAAGCTCAAAACTTTGAGTCAATAAATTCCCAATGTTTAGACCAATCCATTGTATGGTGTTTGTTTTAGCAGACAGGAAAATAAAACATCATTGCATAACATTCAGGGGTAACATACAACAAAAGAGAAAGGAAATCTGTGAGACAGCTTTGGAATTTCCAGCCCAACAGAGATTGGCAGTTTTAGAGATGAACTGAAAACTTTATCCAAGCCACAGCTATTTAAATTCAAAGAATTTAAAATACTCTGTAGGCAAAAGAAAATACATGTTTAGGTATATTCAAATGCCAGTTTGCAATACTTAAATAATTTTGACTACAGGAGATCAAATAACCATTTCAGGTTAACTGGGTGCTTTGGCATAAAATGCCAACTGTCTGTATTGTCTTTGAGTTGAATCATACTGACAGTCAAAATACATAATTGTTTTTAAACTGGATGAGAAAAATGAATGATTTGTTTTTCAGCAAGATGTTGAGCTATGTATCTTGGTCACAGAGAGGCAAAAAATATTAAAACAAACTCAAATATTCTACTACAGTTCAATAAAAGCATACACCACTTTACTGGCAGATGATTTAAAGTTATGCATTCATTCCTTTTCTAAGTCAATAATTATTTATCCATTAACTATTTACAATCTGTAACAATATCAATGTAGAGGTTGCAAATAGTAATAATAAATAATGTATATCATTAAGACACCAACTGTCAAGTAAAATTGGATAATGGATAGATACTTACAATATTATGTAATATTATACCATGATAGAAATAATCATAAAGAATTATAGGAATATGAAAAAACTAACTTATTCATTCAGTCAATTTTATTATTTGTTCAGAGGCAATGTTGTTAGTTTTGAAAGTCTCATCCAGAGCTCAGAAAAAAATGTAAAAATGATTCAGAAGGGACATCAACATGGCAATGTAAGCAGCCACTGAAGAATTCTCTCTGGAGATACAGTTAAAAAAAAAAAAAGAAAAAAAAAAGGACAATTCTGAATTGTTTAAAACACTGGTGAAGAATATAGACTGGAGAAGGACCCTGCAAATGCCAAACTGAAGAAAGAGAAGAAATATCAGATAGGAATCTTCTGTCCTGGACCAATTTGTCCTGTCCCCACCCCCTCACTTGGTCTCAGTGTGGGAAAAGAACAGATTCAGAAGATGGGACCCCTCCCACCAGGGAATAAACTATAAAATCTCTCACAGCAGTGAGACATACACCCAGTGTTTGAAGACCTGAGGGACAGGGGAGGATATTTCAAGCCCAGGTCAGTAAGGGACAAAGAGACTGAGAAAATGTGGACAGAGATGTATTTCCAGCCTTGGGTCTGAAAGCCCTTCCCCCAACCCTTGAGGGAAGCAGCAGCCAGTGGCTGTTTTCTTGGCTGGGGGGTGGATAGAGTACTGGGTCAGCTGAGGGAGTCCTCTATCACAGGTGGAGCCCCACACAAAGCCAGATTTTGGCTGGCAAGAGGGCAGTTTCATCTCGCCTGTGTAGACACAGCCTGAGTTCAGAGGCAAAGCAGCTTCTGAGGATGCTTAAGTTACTGAACAGTGCTATCTGCTGGACACACTAGAAGATGTAAGGGAATTGAAACACTTCTTAAAAAGATGCGCCAGATGCTTTCTTGGAACATAGGAGCTTGTCTACATACCCTATATAGAAAGCCAACCCTGTTTTTGGCTGAGAAATGTGGAAGACACAACTGATAATGCAGGGCCCTAGAAAAAATCCAGATCTTGCTGCCTGGTGTAAAACAGAACACTGCTGGAAGTCTGCAGATTTCTTTTACCACACAAAGTGGACTTGCTGGGGTGCCTAGTGCCTACCTCCCTTCCCTGTGGCAGACCATTGTGGGTGCCTGATTTTTGGAAAAAGACCTGGGGGCAGAACCACTCTGACAACTGCCCAGCAAGAGAAAAAAAGAACAGAGAGAAATCCAATACAACCAACAAGAAAACCCTAAGAAAAAGAGAAAATGACCTCCTGAATAATCCAGAAAATCAGATGCCAAGACAGCAAAAAATAATGAGTCACACTAGGAAACATGAAGATATGGCTCAGTCAAAGGAACAAATTAACACCTCAACTGAGATTCAGGAGTTGAAAAACTAGTTAAAGATGTTCAAACAAATCTTCTAAATCAAATCAATAAGTTGAAACAAAATGTGACAAAAGAGATGAAGGATATAAAGAAGACAGAGTGTGTCCATACAGAAGAACTCAAAAGCTTAAAAAAAACAAATGGCAGAACTTACGTGAATGAAAGGCACAATAGAAGAGATGAAAAACACAATGGAGACATACAACAGCAGACTTAAAGAGGCAGAAGAAAGGATTAGTGAACTAGAGGACAGACCATCTGAAATCCTACACTCAACAGAAAAGATAGGAAAAAGAATGGAAAAATATAAGCAGGGTGTCGGAGAACTGAGTACAATATGAAGCACACAAATATATGTGCTATAGGTGTCCCAGAAGGAGAAGAGAAGGGAAAGGGGACAGAAAGAATAATAGAGGAAATAATCAATGAAAATTTCCCAATACTTATGAAAGACATAGAATTACAGATCCAAGAAATACAGCATACCCCAAACAGAACTGATACAAATAGACATACTCCAAGACACTTACTAATCAGATTTTCAAATGTTAAGGACAAAGAGAGAATTATGAAAGCAGCAAGAGAAAAGTAATCCATCACATACAAGGGAAGCCCAATAAGGCTAAGTTCAGATTTCTCAATTGAAAGCATGGAGGTTGTGGTATGACACATTCAAGATATTGAAAGAGAAAAACTGTCAACCAAGAATCCTATATCCAGAAAAACTATCATTCAGAAATGAGGGAGAGTTTAAAATATTTACAGATAATCAGAACCTGAGAATGTTGGTGAATAGGTGATATTCTCTAGAAGAAACACCAAAGGGCATGCTACAGAAAGATAGGAAAAGACAGGAGAGACAGGTTTAGAGAAGAGTGTAGATGTTGAGTGAAATTAGCCAGAAACAAAAGGAGAAATAGTGTATGGTCTCAATAATATGAACTAACATTGAGCAAATTTTGAGAGTTAAAGCCGAGAACACAGGTTAACAGGAGATAGAAAGAGAGCAGAGATCAGGCATTTGATGCTGAAGGAGAATAGAAGGTTCAACAGGATTGATTGTATAGCTCCAGAAATGGATAGCCCAATAATGTGTGAAGGTAGCACAATATTGTAAGTACAGTGAACAAAGATGGCTGTGAGTACAGTTCAAAGAGGAAGGTTAGGGGCATGTATGACACCAGAAGGAAAGATAGAAGATCAAGACTGGGACTGCATAACTTTATGAAAACTGGAGTGGACAATTGTGATGATTAAATGCACAAATATAAGAATGTCTTTGCATGAGGGAGAACAAATGTGTATCAACTTTGCAAGGTGTTGAAAATGGGATGGTATTGGGGAAAATGAAATCAATGCAAATTAAAGCTTACAGTTTATAGTAACATAATAATATGCTTCCATTAACTGCAGCAAAGGCAATATACCAAAGCTAAATATCTATAAAGGGGATATAAGTGAGGGGTATGGGATTCCTGTTGGTGGTGTTGTCTGACCTTTTTATTGTATTTTACTTTATTTTATTTTTATTTGTTCTTTTATTTTTTATTCATCCTTTTACTTCTTTTATTTTTCTTATATCTTTTTTTTTTTCCTTTTTCTCCTTTTCCTTTTTCTTTATGGAAGAAACGGAAACATCCTCATATAGATTGTGGTGGTGAATGCAAAACTATATGACTACCAGAAACCGTTGATTGTTTACAACTGTTTAAAAAATAGCAGGATAAAAGTGGTGGAGAAGATGTGGAGAAAAGTATGTGCCTAATCACTTTTTGTGGAGAAGAAGAATGGTGCACTCCTTCTGGAGAACAGTTTGGTGGTTTCACAGGAAGCTAAGCATGGGATTTCCATATGATCCTGCAACCCTGTTATTGGGTATATACTTGGAAGAACTAAAAAGAGGGATATGAATGGACATTTGCACAGTGGGGATTATGGTGGCAGTATTTATGATTTGCAGTGGATGGAGGTGGCCTAAGGGTACACTAACTGATGAATGGAATGATAAACTGTGGTGTATAAATACAATGGAATGCTGAGTGGCTATAAGAAGGAATGAAGTTCTGAGGTATGCAACTAGGTTAATGGACCTTGAGGAGAATATGTTAAGTGAAATAAACCACAAATGAAAAGACAAACATTATAATGCCTCAATGATATGAACTAACTATAATGTTCAACTCTGAGAATTGAATCTGAAACATAGTTTATCAGGGGAAGGTTTATGATAAAGGTTACTGGATTGTAAGCTCTTAGAGCAGTTACATATATTCCTGAGTTGTAATGGTTATTTCCAAATTCTGAGAAGCTAAGTTCTTTGTGTGCAATCTGGTCAGTCCCTGGAACTTTGGGTATCTTTTTGACACCTGAGACTCAGAGCCAGAATTCAGCAGCTATGAATGTCAGCATTATCCCATACAGCAAATGTTTAACAGGTTGGGGAAGAGATCAATCTTCAATTAGAGATGAATAAAATGGACTTGGTTAGGACTAAGGTTAATCAGACTAAAGGGTAAAGGATGATATTGATGGTGTTTTAAAACTTCAAATTCTGTGTGAGACCAAAGGAAGAGATGTTTATTCAGTGCAAAATCTATATTTTATATAGCACACTATATAATTTAACTTGCATTGTCAGTGTTTTCAATTGTCATAATTACAAGGAACTTTGAATAGGGAGTGATATCTGATTGGCTTGTATAAGTTAGTGTGAAGCCTGATAAATCCCAGAGTAATTTGGGAAGGGCATAAAAATGTATTTCCAAAGACTCCTTGAGGGACTGGGAAAATTTTAAACTTCCCCATCTGGGGAATACTGATATTCTCACAAGCCCTGAGGACTACCAATTTAGAAGGCCATGTCCTTGATCTTGGGGCTTGCCCATAAGAAGTTCATTACTGAAAGTAGAGGCTAAGCCTACTAAAATTGTGCCTGAGTTACCCCCCAGAGAAGCTCTTTTGTTGCTCAGATGTGGCCTCTCTCTCTCTAAGCCAACTCTACAGGTGAACTCACTGCCTTTCCCCCATGTGGGACATGACTCCCAGGGGTGTAAATTGCCCTGGCAATGTAGGACAATGACTCCCAGGGATGAACTTGGACCCAGCCTCATGGGGTTGAGAAAGTCTTCTTGACCGAAAGGGTAAAGAGAAATGAAACAAAATATACTTTCAGTGGCTGAGAGATTTCAAATGGAGTTGAGAGGTCATTCTGGAGGGTATTCTTATGCATTATATAGGTACCCATTTTTAGTTTTTAGTGTTATTGGAATAGCTAGAAAGAAACCTGAAACTGTTGAACTGCAATGCAGGAGCCTTGATTCTTGAAGACGATTGTATAACTATGTATCTTACACTGTGTAACCACGTGATTGTGAAAACCTTGAATCTCTCACTCCCTTTCTCCAGTGTATGGACAGATGAGTAGAAAACTGGGAACAAAAATTAAATGAATAGTGGGGGATGGGATATTTTGGTTCTTTTATACTTTAATTTTTATTATTATTTTCATTTTTTTGGAGTAATGAAAATGTTCAAAAATTTATTGTGGTGGTGAATGCACAACTATATGATGGTACTGTGAACAACTGATTGCACACTTTGGATGATTGGTATGTGAATATATCTCAATAATATTGAATTAAAAATGATTCAGAGATAAATTCTAAAACGAAGCCATTCTGAAAGTCAGCAGAATTTTTAAAAACATTATTTTCAAAAGTGACTTAGGCAAATAAAGTTAACCAAAAAGAGTCAAATGACTCTTATTTCAATATTATTATTATGCAAAATTGTGTGTTTCAAACATCTAAAGTTGATGTAACTCAATAAGATTGTTAGCTTCTTTCTCTGTCTTAACCCATTATCATTAAGGGGCACTTCTGAGGATAAATTAAGTGACTATCAGAAATTGTCTTTGGACAGAACTAGGAAAATGTGAAAATAAATAAGGAAGAAAGGAGTTTCATACATATAGGCTGTTATTAATCATGATTAGCCCTCTAAATCGAAAGGTTATTTTTGCCAGTCAAGCAGGTTGGCTCCTCTGCTATAGACTTGAAGATTCTTGTTGTTAAAGGGTCACTGGAACCTTTTTCTTCAGTTTTCTATTTAAATTAGTATACTTTCTCTTGACTCCAAAAAAAAAGTGCTGTTTCCCGTTTCTTTAGATACCATTGCAGACACTCTTTATGCCAAATCCATATCCCCTTGGAATTCTTATGCATAGGCTTATTTGGAAGACAAATAACTCAGCTCTTTCCCTCTTCAGGATGGAATAAGATTGAATCATCTTATACTTGTTCCTCAGATGTCCACATTAAGGCATGCTTCAGCTTTACACAGTAGTAATCTGCTATTAAGAACCTTTATTAGCTTTCTTCTGTTCTCTGACTCATTTCTTCATATTGGGACCAGTGCTTCCTAGGATCTCCATCCAAACAAACTCCTAAAATCAGGGACCCAATATAAGTAGGAACATAATACTTTATACTTCATTATTCTCAAAAGAAATATGAACATTTCTTTCAAATCAGATTTTGTTATACTATATGCACAACATAATTATAAACCATGATTTATAAAAAGATGAGTTATCTTACACTATAGTATGAGAATAATAATAATTTAAATGTTATAAGTGGTAGAAAACAATTTAAGCCTCTATAAAAGAAAAGAAAGTGCAGGAGGGAGTGATTAGGTAGTTAGGTAAAGCATTAATTCATTATTTTATTCAAAATTTATTTTAGTATTGGTATGAAGCAGGCACTAAACTGGTAGAAATGAATAGAAAAGTGACATATAATTAACTGACCTTACTCTTTTGTGTGTGTCACAGACTGGGGTGTTGTTTGCAGATACATATACACACATGTTCAAATATCTTTTCATGATTCATTTGGCAGAAATTTTTCATGGAAAATTCAAAGAAAAAGAGTCAGGGCAGATATATAGGAAATGAGTGGAGAAAAGTTTATTTTATAATTTACCAAGATATAAATTGCAGCATCTCATTTTTGAAGTACAACCAAAGCAATGCAATGAAATTTAAACTAAGTCAAAAGACATGCTAGTATTTGCAAAATGTCATTGGACTGTAGAGGAGAACAACTTGTTGCTTTTTTTTTTTTTTTCTCCAAAGACAAAGAATATGGATCCTAGATATTTTACTATCATTGATTACATCAGCCTATAGAAACCAAAGCTGAGAAAGACAAACTCCTCTCTAGGAAATTTACAGCTGAACAGGCTTATTTACTTGTCCTTTAAGAAAGGTAATTAGAATTTGAAAGAAAGAGAAGTAGCTGAATGTAAAACAAAGTTGGAATCAATAGATAGGGAAAGGCTAGTATGATGATAAGTGAATCCTATAATTTTGAGTGAGTTAATGAAATATTAATAAAGTACCTTTTAGAACAAGTTGTATGTATCTCATTAAATTATTTGAAACCTGAAGATTCAGTCAATATATTGGATTTATTTCATTAAGTCTGCCACAGAATTTCTGAATCCCCACAATCCTCATATCTATCAAAATTGAGCACATTGAATCAGAACTCCTGAATCTTTTAGTGACATTTAATTTCTCTGCATGATTTGGTCAGTCCTTGTTATATTTAATAATAAAATCAAATGTAGCAAGTAATGCAGCTATTCCTTTGTTTTGAAATTTGGCTTCCTCATCTTGAAAATTCTAATGTCTGGGCCTGTCAACTTCATGAAGATTTTTTTTTATTTAATTAATTAATTTATTTTTAATACCATAATAAACACAGAGTCAGATACTTACAATATCTAGGCATCTTCTTCATTGAATATTAGATGTGACTTTAAACTAGAAAAAAAATTAAGTCACAAAATAGTAGTAATGATAATGTACTTGTGTATTATCATAGTTATGTGTATTTGCTAGCTTTCAATAACTTAAGTAAAACTCCTTGATATAATGTCATCTGGGTAGAATGTTTACTTCATATTAAAGTGCAATTCCATGCAATACGGAATATGACACCACCTAAACTATTTATAATGCCCTTCAGTTGCTTTGCAATCTCTTAAAATGACATATTTATTTGCTTTTTAGATATTGTGACATATATTAACAAATAGGGTTTCTAGAATATTAAGATTTTGCATAACGGTACTACTAGATGAACCCTAAAATAGGGCAAAAGGAGTTTCAGGTAGAGCAATAATTACTATGCATTAAAATTCATCAAAATTGTTTTCTTTAAGCCAGTCTTAATAGGGAGATCAACTGTCTCAGAAGACTTTTAAGATCTTTGCATTTAAATGTCAAGTGGTGCTGCTAACTGCAAGTTTGTGTGGGCATTCGGGAACTATAATGAACAACTCAAGTGGGTAGTCAGCCTTAATATGGACCAACAACAACTGCAGTTAAATAAATATGGGTAGGGAACCCCTGCACACTGTTTTTAATGGAATGGTTGACTGGCAGGATTACACATTACAACAGTAACACAAATGCTGCCCTGTACTCATTGACCTCAACCCCAAAACTCTGTAAGGGACCTCCTTTTCAGAGACGCTGTTGATTCAACTGTTGGTTACTTTCAAGTCTTGTTATTTCTAACACTGTTGACTGTTTTATCTGTGCTGCTTAGCATTCAAATAGTACAGTTAGTACTTTTTGTGTGTGTGTGAGATAAGCATTCTTTATTGAGGTGATTAATCATCAAGTCTTTCTGGTCTTCAGTCAGGACCAAATCAATATCCCTGAGATCAAAACATTAAAACAAGATTTCCTTCTTGCCTATTTCAAGTTCTATTTCATTACATATATATATATGCTATTTCATTATATATATACACATATGCATGAAGAATATTTTTCTCACACGTATACTTATAAAATATGCCTAATTAAATAAATTTTATCATGATTATGTTTCTAAGAAATATTATAGTGATTTAAAGAACACATGTTTTACTATAATATGAGAGAAATGAGATCAATAGTTGATATTTTATTTTATGTGGGTTGTTCGGTTTTTCCCAGCTTTTATTTTGAAAAATTTCACAACTACAGAAAAGTCGAAGGAATGGTACATTGAACACTTGTGCACCCTTCACATTGACTCAGCAAACGTTAACAATTTGTCAGATTTTGCTACATTTGGTATCTATCCATCTATATATCATCTATCTACCTACATATCTTTTTTTTTTTTCTTGCTGAAAAATTGAAAGGAAATTGCAGGCTTCGTTACTCTTTACCCTTAAATTTTTAGTGTACATTCCCACATTTCATCAATACCGTAATCACTTCCACGAGTTAACACTGACAAATATATTACCCGGTATATAGATTCTTGATCTTTCTGGGGGAAATTACCATTTATCATTTTCCCAAAGTCACATAATCAACAAGGTTAAGGATGAGAGTCATATTCTGCTGAGTATGAAGAATTAAAAGGACCAGGGGAAGGTTCCAGTATCTGTTTGTTCTATCAACTAATTGCAGATAGGATTTTAGATGAATGAGAAGTGTGAGAAGTATATATAATGGATCACTTAGAGATTTCTGATGTTAATTTGAGGATTGACTGGGAGAGCAGCACGTGTTGGGTAACACTCACGATATAAAGAAAAAAAAACAGTAGGAAATACAAGACATTATATTCTCTCACTGAGTTGCAGAGAGTTAAAAGGAGTTTTAATATCTGGCTCCTTACACCAACATCTATATAACTATTTAAAACATATACATATAAACAAGTGATAATATAGGACTTAGTCTTTGGAGTCAGCTAGATAGGGTTAAAATAGCTTGGTCACCACCTGTGCAACCTTCTATTAAGTGTACCTCTGTCCATCTGTCCATTCAACAAAATAATCATGAGGTTGTTGGCAACATTAATATGGGTTAATGAGTGTGAAGGACTTATATTTCCTGGCATGCATTAGGCCTTCAGTAAATAGTATCTCTGATTGTTGAAACAATAAGTTTGATTAATACATTCACCCTTCAGCCCACATTCACTCATTAAGAATGCCATCCCAGTGCCACAAGCTCTGCTAAGCATTGAGTTTTCAGCTGTGGATAGGACAGGTAGCAAAAGAGAGACATTAAAAAACTCTAATACAAAATCACATTTGTTAAGCACAGTAATGTTATGAAGAAAAATTACAAGAAGTTATGAGAGGGAATAATAGAAGGGTCAAACTAGAAACTGAAATCACCAAATTCAGTTGATTTTTAACTGACTCACAAGTAAGCTTTTATTGTTCACTGTAGGGATGAAGTGGCATCTGTGGTTCATTTTTAGGGTAGCTATATTCCCAGCATTAGAATATTGTTTTCAGGAGCAAATTTTATACGACATACAATGTGTTGTGGGGGCACTGTTACTTTAAAAACTACCTGGAGCATACTCTAGTTGTTCATGAACACTAGATTGGAAGAGATGGATTATTGCTTAATAAGAACACTTTGATTTTCATTTCTGTCCATAGTACAGTGACCTTTTTGACATTATTGTTGGTGGTGGGTTTGCATGGAAAATTTCATTGGAAAAGGATTTAGGCAAAAAAGATTTAATTTGATCTGAATAATAAAGTGATAGAGTATTGTGTTGCTAATGTAAGCCATGGAGAAAGGGTTGAGAAGCTGAAATTTGAAGAAATGGACAATAAGGAAGATAGAACTCTATGAGAAAAGAAAGAAGAAATTTACTGGGTGTGCCCTGTGGTGAGTAAATATGAGTTAACATTAGAAAATACTGATGTCTGTCCTTCAACCCAGAGTTGTCTGTGATGATATGCATTACTTTATGCGTAATCTCCACTCAGTCAGCAAATATAATTCCAAGAGTATCATGTAACTCTTGCTTTGGGGGACTAAGAAACTGAGGGTAAAGTAGCACTGAGGAAGGATAGTAGCTGTAGAAGGTGAAATAGTAAACAAGGATGAAGAATATAATAGCAGGCCATGGATAATAAAGGCAACTAGAACAATGTAACTGTACATCTCTTCTCCCCTTAAGTCCTCAGAAACATTAGTAAGGGTGATGTACTAAGGGATGAGAATGGGCACATAATTAAATTATTAAGATATTAAAGAAAAGGTGACCATGAAAGATTGGAAGCAATGAGAATGGTTGAGTAATAAGTGAATTTAAAAGCATTTACTTATTCTGAAAATAATAATATGGAAAAATTAATTGGGTGAACATAATATAAAAGGCACCATGTGAGATAAATATTTGTGTCAAATGCCAAAACAGAGTTCACACTCCAGTAGTATGGATGCACTAAAACACACACATACACAAATATGCACATAGTGATAAAAAATTTACTCTAAAACATTTGTAAAAAAGAAGGCAACATGAGAAAATTTCTGCTTGAATTTTGAAAGCCATGTATCAAAAATATAGAGACTCATTTTATTTGATTTAATCAAGGAAAATCAATTTGACTCCATCACTCTGCTATGTTAGATCCGTTAACCCATCCTCATTGATCCTAGAAGCAATGTGTGGTAGAATATGTAAACAAAACTGTAAAATTTTACTTTTTGTACCAAGTAATATTAAAGTGACTGGGGAATAAAATGGAAAAGGGAATCCAATCCCCATGGATTCAAAGTGGCATGATTAAAAAAAAAAAAAAGATAGCTGTTTTTTCTTCAAGTGTCCTGATGAAAAGGATAAGATATGTACAACTATTGATCTATATAAATTTGGAGACTACATTTTAGTGTTTTGTTCCTTTGATTAATGATTATTTACTAGAGCAAGTCTATAAGGAAATGCAAAAGTATAAATCTAATTGGTTTTGAATATTTGAGCACAGCAAGATGTTCAGCAAATGGAAACAGAGTTGTTAATTAAAATTAATACCATTTTTTGAACAAAGGCAGTAGGAATTAATGAACCACAGCAATTAACAATGAAAATTACAAAAGATTTCAGTTATAGACAATTTTGTGCAAAACCAAGTATAATTATTGTGAGAATAATTCAGATTATGTATTTGTCATTTTCAAAAATTGGCACTTTAGTCAACAAACTAACATTGAATCAATTAGCAAGAATAAAATCAGAGTGTATATAAAGACACAGCATAAAGGAGAGTTTATAAGATTGGGAACATGAGGATAAGGGAAAAAAGTCTCATTCTGTTTGACCATTTAAGATGCCTAAAGATATTGCAAATTCATGACTGGTTCATTTAGCAGCCATACATTGAAAATGCCTAAAATTATGGTAGAATTACTATGAATTGTTTTCTGATGTACTTTTAATGAGGTGTGGAATTTTTCAACTGAAAGAAAACTATCCTTCTATGAGGAGCATTGTGAAAATGAAGCAATTTCAGTCTGAATTAACTTAAGTACTTCCACATTGCCAGAGGATTTCTCTAAATATGAAGGGAATTGTTTGTGTTGATGAATAGCAATAGAAGGCTTATATATATTGGTTGCTGAAAAATTTTAGAACACCCAAATAATAATTAAGAAAGCAAAACAAAGCATTCCCATTGGTCCTAGTTTTTTAAATTAATACATCATTCTAAAGCTAACTCTGATCACCTTAAGAAAAATACAGAGAGGTGGGCGGGGCAAGATGGCAGACTGGTGAGCTGTATGTTTTAGTTACTCCTCCAGGAAAGTAGGTAGAAAGCCAGGAACTGCGTGGACTGGACACCACAGAGCAAACTGACTTTGGGCATACTTCATACAAAATTCATGAAAACATGGAACTGCTGAGATCAGCGAAATCTGTAAGTTTTTGCGGCCAGGGGACCCGCGCCCCTCCCTGCCAGGCTCAGTCCCGTGGGAGGAGGGGCTGTCAGCTCCGGGAAGGAGAAGGGAGAACTGCAGTGGCAGCCCTTATCAGAAACTCATTCTGCTGATCCAAACTCCAACCATAGATAGACGGAGACCAGACACCAGAGAATCTGAGAGCAGCCAGCCCAGCAGAGAGGAGACAGGCATAGAAAAAAAGCAACACAAAAAACTCCAAAATAAAAGCGGAGGATTTTTGGAGTTCTGGTGAACATAGAAAGGGGAAGGGCAGAGCTCAGGCCCGAGCTCAGGCCCTGAGGTGCATATGCAAATCCTGAAGAAAAGCTGATCTATCTGCCCTGTGGACCTTTCCTTAATGGCCCTGGTTGCTTTGTCTCTTAGCATTTCAATAACCCATTAGATCTCTGAGGAGGGACCTTTTTTTTTTTTTTAAATCCTTTTTTCTTTTTCTAAAACAATTACTCTAAGAAGCCCAATACAGAAAGCTTCAAAGACTTGCAATTTGGGCAGCTCAAGTCAAGAGCAGAACTAGGAGAGCTCTGAGACAAAACGCAATAATCCAGTGGCTGAGAAAATTCACTAAACACCACAACTTCCCAAGAAAAGGGGGGTGTCCGCTCACAGCCATCATCCTGGTGGACAGGAAACACTCCTGCCCATCACCAGCCCCATAGCCCAGAACTGCCCCAGACAACCCAGTGTGACGGAAGTGCTTCAAATAACAGGCACACACCACAAAACTGGGCATGGACATTAGCCTTCCCTGCAACCTCAGCTGATTGCCCCAGAGTTGGGAAGGTAGAGCAGTGTGAATTAACAAAGCCCCATTCAGCCATCATTTCAGCAGACTGGGAGCCTCCCTACACAGCCCAGCAGCCCAGAACTTCCCTGGGGGGACGGCACTCACCTGTGACATAGCACAGTCATCCCTCAACAGAGGACCTGGGGTGCATGGCCTGGAAGAGTGGCCCACTTGCAAGTCTCAGGAGCCATACGCCAATACCAAGGACTTGTGGGTCAGTGGCAGAGACAAACTGTGGCAGGACTGAACTGAAGGATTAGACTATTGCAGCAGTTTTAAAACTCTAGGATCACCAGGGAGATTTGATTGTTAGAGCCACCCCCCCCTCCCTGACTGCCCAGAAACACGCCCCACATACAGGGCGGGCAACACCAACTACACACGCAAGCTTGGTACACCAATTGGACCCCACAAGACTCACTCCCCCACTCACCAAAAAGGATAAGCAGGGGAGAACTGGCTTGTGGAGAACAGGTGGCTCGTGGACACCACCTGCTGGTTAGTTAGAGAAAGTGTACTCAACGAAGCTGTAGATCTGATAAATTAGAGATAAGGACTTCAATTGGTCTACAAATCCTAAAAGAACCCTATCAAGTTCAGCAAATGCCACGAGGCCAAAAACAACAGAAAATTATAAAGCATATGAAAAAACCAGACGATATGGATAACCCAAGCCCAAGCACCCAAATCAAAAGATCAGAAGAGACACAGCACCTAGAGCAGCTACTCAAAGAACTAAAGATGAACAATGAGACCATAGTACAGGAGACAAAGGAAATCAAGAAGACCTTAGAAGAGCATAAAGAAGACATTGCAAGACTAAATAAAAAAATGGATGATCTTATGGAAATTAAAGAAACTGTTGACCAAATTAAAAAGATTCTGGACACTCATAGTACAAGACTAGAGGAAGGTGAACAACGAATCAGTGACCTCGAAGATGACAGAATGGAAAATGAAAGCATGAAAGAAGGAATGGGGAAAAAAATTGAAAAAATCGAAATAGACCTCAGGGATATGATAGATTATATGAAACGTCCAAATATAAGACTCATTGGTGTCCCAGAAGGGGAAGAAAAGGGTAAAGGTCTAGGAAGAGTATTCAAAGAAATTGTTGGGAAAACTTCCCAAATCTTCTAAACAACATAAATACACAAATCATAAATGCTCAGCGAAACCCAAATAGAATAAATCCAAATAAACCCACTCCGAGACATATACTGATCACACTATCAAACACAGAAGAGAAGGAGCAAGTTCTGAAAGCAGCAAGAGAAAAGCAATTCACCACATACAAAGGAAACAGCATAAGACTAAGTAGTGACTACTCAGCAGCCACCATGGAGGTGAGAAGGCAGTGGCACGGTATATTTAAAATTCTGAGTGAGAAAAATTTCCAGCCAAGAATATTTTATCCAGCAAAGCTCTCCTTCAAATTTGAGGGAGAGCTTAAATTTTTCACAGACAAACAAATGCTGAGAGAATTTTCTAACAAGAGACCTGCCCTACTGGAGATACTCAAGGGAGCCCTACAGACAGAGAAACAAAGAAAGGACAGAGAGACTTGGAGAAAGGTTCAGTACTAAAGAGATTCGGTATGGGTACAATTAAGGATATTAATAGACAGAGGGGAAAAATATGACAAACATAAACCAAAGGATAAGATGGCTGATTCAAGAAATGCCTTCATGGTTATAAAGTTGAATGTAAATGGATTAAACTCCCCAATTAAAAGATATAGATTTGCAGAATGGATCAAAAAAAATGAACCATCAATATGTTGCATACAAGAGACTCATCTTAGACACAGGGACACAAAGAAACTGAAAGTGAAAGGATGGAAAAAAATATTTCATGCAAGCTACAGTCAAAAGAAAGCAGGTGAAGCAATATTAATCTCCGATAAAATAGACTTCAAATGCAGGGATGTTTTGAGAGACAAAGACGGCCACTACATACTAATAAAAGGGGCAATTCAGCAAGAAGAAATAACAATCGTAAACGTCTATGCACCCAATCAAGGTGCCACAAAATACATGAGAGAAACACTGGCAAAACTAAAGGAAGCAATTGATGTTTCCACAATAATTGTGGGAGACTTCAACACATCACTCTCTCCTATAGATAGATCAACCAGACAGAAGACCAATAAGGAAATTGAAAACCTAAACAATCTGATAAATGAATTAGATTTAACAGACATATACAGGACATTACATCCCAAATCACCAGGATACACATACTTTTCTAGTGCTCATGGAACTTTCTCCAGAATAGATCATATGCTGGGACATAAAACAAGCCTCAATAAATTTAAAAAGATTGAAATTATTCAAAGCACATTCTCTGACCACAATGGAATACAATTAGAAGTCAATAACCATCAGAGACTTAGAAAATTACAAATACCTGGAGGTTAAACAACACACTCCTAAACAATCAGTGGGTTAAAGAAGAAATAGCAAGAGAAATTGCTAAATATATAGAGATGAATGAAAATGAGAACACAACATACCAAAACCTATGGGATGCAGCAAAGCAGTGCTAAGGGGGAAATTTATAGCACTAAACGCATATATTAAAAAGGAAGAAAGAGCCAAAATCAAAGAACTAATGGATCAACTGAAGAAGCTAGAAAATGAACAGCAAACCAATCCTAAACCAAGTAGAAGAAAAGAAATAACAAGGATTAAAGCAGAAATAAATGACATAGAGAACAAAAAAACAATAGAGAGGATAAATATCACCAAAAGTTGGTTCTTTGAGAAGATCAACAAGATTGACAAGCCCCTAGCTAGACTGACAAAATCAAAAAGAGAGAAGACCCATATAAACAAAATAATGAATGAAAAAGGTGACATAACTGCAGATCCTGAAGAAATTAAAAAAATTATAAGAGGATACTATGAACAACTGTATGGTAACAAACTGGATAATGTAGAGGAAATGGACAATTTCCTGGAAAGATATGAACAACCTAGACTGACTAGAGAAGAAATAGAAGACCTCAACCAACCCATCACAAGCAAAGAGATCCAATCAGTCATCAAAAATCTTCCCACAAATAAATGCCCAGGGCCAGATGGCTTCACAGGGGAATTCTACCAAACTTTCCAGAAAGAACTGACACCAATCTTACTCAAACTCTTTCAAAACATTGAAGAAAATGGAACACTACCTAACTCATTTTATGAAGCTAACATCAATCTAATACCAAAACCAGGCAAAGATGCTACAAAAAAGGAAAACTACCAGCCAATCTCCCTAATGAATATAGATGCAAAAATCCTCAACAAAATACTTGCAAATCGAATCCAAAGACACATTAAAAAAATCATACACCATGACCAAGTGGGGTTTATTCCAGGCATGCAAGGATGGTTCAACATAAGAAAATCAATCAATGTATTACAACACATTAACAAGTCAAAAGGGAAAAATCAATTGATCATCTCAATAGATGCTGAAAAAGCATTTTACAAAATCCAACATCCGTTTTTGATAAAAACACTTCAAAAGGTAGGAATTGAAGGAAACTTCCTCAACATGATAAAGAGCATATATGAAAACCCACAGCCAGCATAGTACTCAATGGTGAGAGACTGAACGCCTTCCCTCTAAGATCAGGAACAAGACAAGGATGCCCACTGTCACCACTGTTATTCAACATTGTGCTGGAAGTGCTAGCCAGGGCGATCCGGCAAGACAAAGAAATAAAAGGCATCCAAATTGGAAAAGAAGAAGTAAAACTGTCATTGTTTGCAAATGATATGATCTTATATCTAGAAAACCCTGAGAAATCGACGATACAGCTACTAGAGCTAATAAACAAATTTAGCAAAGTAGCGGGATACAAGGTTAATGCACATAAGTCAGTAATGTTTCTATATGCTAGAAATGAACAAACTGAAGAGACACTCAAGAAAAAGATACCATTTTCAATAGCAACTAAAAAAATCAAGTACCTAGGAATAAACTTAACCAAAGATGTAAAAGACCTATACAAAGAAAACTACATAACTCTACTAAAAGTAATAGAAGGGGACCTTAAAAGATGGAAAAATATTCCATGTTCATGGATAGGAAGACTAAATGTCATTAAGATGTCAATTCTACCCAAATTCATCTACAGATTCAATGCAATCCCAATCAAAATTCCAACAACCTACGTTGCAGACTTGGAAAAGCTAGTTATCAAATTTATTTGGAAAGGGAAGATGCCTCGAATTGCTAAAGACACTCTAAAAAAGAAAAACAAAGTGGGAGGACTTACACTCCCTGAGTTTGAAGCTTAGTATAAAGCCACAGTTGCCAAAACAGCATGGTACTGGCACAAAGATAGACATATAGATCAATGGAATCGAATTGAGAATTTGGAGATAGACCCTCAGATCTATGGCCGATTGATCTTTGATAAGGCCCCCAAAGTCACTGAACTGAGTCATAATGGTCTTTTCAACAAATGGGGCTGGGAGAGTTGGATATCCATATCCAAAAGAATGAAAGAGGACCCCTACCTCACCCCCTACACAAAAATTAACTCAAAATGGACCAAAGATCTCAATATAAAAGAAAGTACCATAAAACTCCTAGAAGATAATGTAGGAAAACATCTTCAAGACCTTGTATTAGGCGGCCACTTCCTAGAATTTACACCCAAAGCACAAGCAACAAAAGAGAAAATAGATAAATGGGAACTCCTCAAGCTTAGAAGTTTCTGCACCTCAAAGGAATTTCTCAAAAAGGTAAAGAGGCAGCCAACTCAATGGGAAAAAATTTTTGGAAACCATGTATCTGACAAAAGACTGATATCTTGCATATATAAAGAAATCCTACAACTCAATGACAATAGTACAGTCGGCCCAATTATAAAATGGGCAAAAGATATGAAAAGACAGTTCTCTGAAGAGGAAATACAAATGGCCAAGAAACACATGAAAAAATGTTCAGCTTCACTAGCTATTAGAGAGATGCAAATTAAGACCACAGTGAGATACCATCTAACACCGGTTAGAATGGCTGCCATTAAACAAACAGGAAACTACAAATGCTGGAGGGGATGTGGAGAAATTGGAACTCTTATTCATTGTTGGTGGGACTGTATAATGGTTCAGCCACTCTGGAAGTCAGTCTGGCAGTTCCTTAGAAAACTAGATATAGAGTTACCATTCGATCCAGCGATTGCACTTCTCGGTATATACCCGGAAGATCGGAAAGCAGTGACACGAACAGATATCTGCACGCCAATGTTCATAGCAGCATTATTCACAATTGCCAAGAGATGGAAACAACCCAAATGTCCTTCAACAGATGAGTGGATAAATAAAATGTGGTATATACACACGATGGAATACTACGCGGCAGTAAGAAGGAACGATCTCGTGAAACATATGACAACATGGATGAACCTTGAAGACATAATGCTGAGCGAAATAAGCCAGGCACAAAAAGAGAAATATTATATGCTACCACTAATGTGAACTTTGAAAAATGTAAAACAAATGGCTTATAATGTAGAATGTAGGGGAACTAGCAATAGAGAGCAATTAAGGAAGGGGGAACAATAATCCAAGAAGAACAGATAAGCTATTTAACGTTCTGGGGATGCCCAGGAATGACTATGGTCTGTTAATTTCTGATGGATGTAGTAGGAGCATGTTCACAGAAATGTTGCTATATTAGGTAACTTTCTTGGGGTAAAGTAGGAACATGTTGGAAGTTAAGCAGTTATCTTAGGTTAGTTGTCTTTTTCTTACTCCCTTGTTATGGTCTCTTTGAAATGTTATTTTATTGTATGTTTGTTTTCTTTTTAACTTTTTTTTCATACAGTTGATTTAAAAAAGAAGGAAAAGTTAAAAAAAAAAAAAGAAAAGAAAAACAAGGAAAAAAAAAAAGATGTAGTGCCCCCTTGAGGAGGCTGTGGAGAATGCAGGGGTATTCGCCTACCCCGCCTCCATGGTTGCTAACATGACCACAGACATAGGGGACTGGTCGTTTGATGGGTTGAGCCCTCTACCACAGGTTTTTCCCTTGGGAAGACGGTTGCTGCAAAGGAGAGGCTAGGCCTCCCTATGGTTGTGCCTAAGAGCCTCCTCCCGAATGCCTCTTTGTTGCTCAGATGTGGCCCTGTCTCTCTAGCTAAGCCAACTTGAAAGGTGAAATCACTGCCCTCCCCCCTACGTGGGATCAGACACCCAGGAGAGTGAATCTCCCTGGCAACGTGGAATATGACTCCCGGGGAGGAATGTAGACCTGGCATCGTGGGATGGAGAACATCTTCTTGACCAAAAGGGGGATGTGAAAGGAAATGAAATAAGTTTCAGTGGCAGAGAGATTCCAAAAGGAGCCGAGAGGTCACTCTGGTGGGCACTCTTACGCACACTTTAGACAACCCTTTTTAGGTTCTAAAGAATTGGGGTAGCTGGTGGTGGATACCTGAAACTATCAAACTACAACCCAGAACCCATGAATCTGGAAAACAGTTGTATAAAAATGTAGCTTATGAGGGGTGACAAGGGGATTGGGAAAGCCATAAGGACCACACTCCACTTTGTCTAGTTTATGGATGGATGAGTAGAAAAATAGGGGAAGGAAACAAACAGACAAAGGTACTCAGTGTTCTTTTTTACTTCAATTGCTCTTTTTCACTTTAATTATTATTCTTGTTATTTTTGTGTGTGTGCTAATGAATGTGTCAGGAATTGATTTGGGTGATGAATGTACCACTATGTAATGGTACTGTAAACAATCGAAAGTACGATTTGTTTTGTATGACTGCGTGGTATGTGAATATATCTCAATAAAATGAAGATTTAAAAAAAAAAAAAGACTCAAATAATAAACTAGAGAATTCATTGAGGCAAAATGCAATGCCTGTTAGTGATTGACCACTCTTTCAGCATACTTTTTGCATGTTTTCTCTCCTCTTGAAACATCCTAGTGCAACTAAATACTATATAATTTTTCATTATTCTCTTTGCTTCCAAGAGATTCCCATTAAATCATATTTGGTCAGAGGTTATAGTGAATTATCATTCATTCAATACTGATGTATTCAGAATAAAAGAAAAAGTGAGGTGATGGTTTTACTATCAAAATAATCTACAATTTCAATTTTAAAAAGAGGTAAGGTATAATACTTTTGTTTGCTTTCCAATTCACCATTAGTTCCTGGACAATGAATATATTAATTACTGTAGGAACTATAAAACTTACAGACACCTGTTGGGAATGTAGAGATATGTGTATGTACATGTGTCTATATGTATTACAACATTTAAAAACATTTTAAACGTCACAGTAAATTGTATCAAACCTGTATAAAATTGGAACTATATTACAGAGTTATAGAAACACATGCACACACATGCACGCACACACATAATTTTTAAAATACCTGGCATGAAACCTCCACAGTAAATGATACATTCGATATGTACATTTGTTCCTTTTTCTATATGAACATACCTATAAAACCTATCAGGTTGCCCAGAAATAAAATTTACAATAGATGTCTAATTTTTAATTATTTTGAAAGGCTTAAGAAAGCTGTTCCAGAGTAATACATGAAGATAAATTTTAAGAAGAAATTATATTTATTTATGCTGCTTTTACCCATGTGATCCCATTGAGCTAAATATTTGCATGTTTATTTGAAAAGAAAATGATAATATAGTAACACCTCATTATTAAATTATCCCCTCTATAGTACTGTTTTCTTTGCATACACACTCTATATCACAGCCAAAACCACTAGCAGTCACTCAGGAACTTGCCACCTCGTTGCAAAGAGAACAGGAGGCCTCTGCATCTATGTTCCTTTATGTTTCTCTATGAACCTTCTAGCATAGGCTTTACCACTGAATAGTGTATTGGTTTATACCCCACATCAGACTGAGTTCTTTGAGACTGAGAACCATGCTTTAGATATTTTGATCTGTTTCACAATGAAGCTAGGCTGTAAATATTTACCGAATTAATGAATGGTAATAAATGAATAGCACTTGTCACAATCTACTGTGAATTATTATCAGTTGTGTACATGTCAAATGATCACTTTCTCTACCTACTAAGTAATAAATTGCTTGAGAACTACAAAAAAAAAAAAAGAAAAATACAGTCTAACATTTACTTTGTGGTATTGTTACATTTATTTTTAATTTACAATTACTAGAGGCATACATTTTATGACATGAGGAACTACAGAAATGGCACTAGCTATAGAGATTAAATACAGAAATTTGTGCAGAACTACCAAGGTTTTTTTTTTTTTTCTTTAAATGCAATTTTATTGAGATATATTCAAGACCACACAATCCATCCAAAGTATACAGTCAGTGGCTCACAGTATCATCACATAATTGTGCATTTATCACCATATTCAACTTTAGAACATTTAAAAAAAAGGAAAAAAACATAAAACATCCCATACTCCTTATCCCCCACCCCATATTGACTCCTATCTTTGAGGTGGTACATTTGTTATCATTAGTGAAAGAATATTAAGATATTATTGTTAACTACAGTGCATAGTTTGCAATAGTTGTGTATTTTCCCATATACTACTCTATTATTAACTCCTTGTAATAGTTTTGCCTATTTGTTCAAGTTCATGGAAGAAATTTTTACATTTGTACTGTTAATCACAGTCATCATCTGCCACATGATTGACTGAGTTACATAGTCCCATGTTTTAACCTCTGACATACCTTCTGGTGAAACATATGACTCTAAACTTTTCCTATCAACCACATTCAGACACAATTAAGCATTGTTAATTGTACTCACAATAATGTGTACCGTCACCTCTATTCCTTTTCACTCATTTAAATTCAACCTAGTTAAAAATTCTGTACATCTTAACCAACCATTCCCCATTATCTAGTCACTGGTGGTATTTTGCATATCTCTACTGTCAACTCATGCCATGGACTATCAGTGCCATCTTGATTATTGTAAATAGGCTCTTTATTCCCTTTCAATCTTTCTATTGGAGAATCAATTCCAAAAACCCCAGAAACAATTTAGAAATCTTATCCTTAAGATCCTTTTTCTCAACAACCACTCCTGGTACAAATGTTTATTAGTCAGTGTTGTCTAGGGAAACAGAACTGACAGGAGATATCTGTAAATATCATGACATTTTTGTAAGAATTGTCTCATGTGACTCTGAGGATACGCAAGTTCAAATTTTGCAGGACAGGCTGCAAGCTGGGAACTCTGAGGAAAGTTTTCATTGAATTCCCCAGAAGAAACTGGCAGGCTGAACAAGAGATGGAAATTCTCTTTTCTAACTGCTGAAACCATCACTTTTCCTTGCAAAGCCTCAACTGATAAGATGAGACTTCTCTCATTTGATTGTAGATGTAATCAGTCATATATGCAATCAAGTTACTGATAACTTAAGTCTGTGAATTGTCCTCATAGTAAAATCAGGCCAGTGCTTGCTTGACCAAAACCTAGACACAAAATCTGGCCAAGTTGACACATTAACTTAACCATCCTAGTTTACTAGGGCTGCTATAACAAAGGACCACAAACTGGGTGGCTAAAAACAAAGAAATTTACCATTTTACAGTTCTTCAGGCTAGAAGAATGAATCAAGGTATCAACAGGACTGTGCTTCCTTTGAAGTCTTTTGGATACTGGCAGTGATTTGCTGGCAATCCATGGCATTCTTTGGCTTGTGGCATAACCCAGTCTCAGCCTCTATCACATGGTTGCCTTCCCTCTCTTTTTATGTGGGTTCAAATTCCCTCTTTATAAGGATGCCAGTCGTATTGGATTAGGGTCCACCATAATCCAGTTTGGCCTCATCTTAACTAATAACATCTTCAAAGATTCAATTTTCTAATAGGAACACATTCACAAGACATGGGATTTGTTTTGTACATACACTTTTGTGAGACATAATACAATGCACAATAATTTCCAAGTGACCAGTTGGTCCTCCTGTACAAATGTGTCATTCTTGGAACTCGGGTTTGGTTTCTGTTTTTGGCATTTCTGATATTCAAGGCAGCAGTAGCTAGATTGGATTTAATAAATGGGAATTGATTCCCTTGTGTCCTTGCATAGCTTCTATCCCTGGCCAGCCACCCAAGCCATTTACCACTCCATATCAATCCGTTTATATTCATGTTTTCAAACCTTCCACAGTATGCAAGCAACACCTGAAATTCTGCCCACTGGGAAGATATTTCCTCACCCTGAGAGATGCTGTGATGCAATTTCCCACTATTTTTGGCTTATACCCATATATCAAGCCCACCCATTTCTAAACCAAGCTCAGACATTTTACTCCTCTTTCACGTGGTTATGGGAAGCCCCTACACACCACTCCTCAATTTCATAAGTGTGAAATGAGAATGGTTTACTTGTATAACCATGATGGTTGAACTGAGCATGTGGTCTACCTGCTCATGTAACTTGCTTCTGTGATCTGGTCCTGCTTGTGTATGGTCCCAGGTGTACTGCTTTCCTTTTCAGATGGAATGCTGCTAATATCACCATTATTTCTGCCTTTCTGTGTCTAAGAAACCCAGTTCAAGATGTGAAGTTCCAAATGCATGGTCACTTGCATCCCAAAATCAAGGCTTCTGTCTCTACCAGGGCCAAGAAGTAAGCCAGGAGTTGTTTTAAAAAGGTGTGAAATGCTCTGCTGTGGATGTCATGGCCTTGCTCAATAAAGCATGGAGCCCAAATTGTAATATTGCCACTAAGGCTTTTCCTAAACCCAGTACTAAATATTTTTTCTCCCATTGTGTCTTCCAATATGATTAATTCTTCTACATACTTTGGTCTTAGTGCTAGGGCAACTTATCTGGACTTCCTGCAGAGTCTGCTCATGGTACTGGCTCCACATAAAGCTGGTAGCTTTACATGTCATCTGTCTTATAAGCCTTAGATATATTACTAGGTTTGGAATGTGTTGCTTCCAGTTTTTGTGCTTATTTTGTAATAGGTAATGAAGATGGAGAAATCAGTCTTTTAATTTGGAGGGCATATCTTGGCATACATTAACCACTAGACAATATCTTCACCAAAGTTCCAGGTTCTGGAATTTTCCTAGGGTTTTTCTCCCACCTTTTAGATAATATGCATCTTACTAAGTCCTCTGACCTACCAGCCACCTCTTCATTAGTCTCTTCATTCAGAATTATTTCATTCATGTAAAAAAAATCAATATGATGTCCAGGATTCAAGACTATCATGGTCTCTTCTGACAATAGTGTGACAAATGGAGGGGAGTTAGCATAGCCTTTAGAAAAATTACAAATAAATTTCTTTTCCCTTCCAAGTGGGAGTGTACTTTTTTGAATCCTTTTTCCTGGTTGCTATTGAAAAGATCACTTTGCCAAATCAACAGCATTGTATCATATAGCTAAAGTCCTGTTAACCTCTTCTAGCTACAATGCCATGTCCAGTCAGTCAAATGTATTCATGGCTACTACTTGGTTGAGCTTGCAGGTGTCTAAACTCCCTCTCTGGGATTCATCTAGTTTCTGTAGGGTATGGGCTGGATATTTAAATGGAATTATGATAAGAACTTCCATTCCTGCCTTTTTTTAGATCTTTATCAGTGATAAACTTCTCCATTTCCCCCAGGATATCATTTACTCTTCTGTATGGACAGGTTACAACTCAATATGGGTGTTACCCTAACCATGGTGATACCAATTATATATTTAGGTATTGAAAAAATGACCACAGGGTGAGTTTATGAACTCTGTGGACCCACTGTAAATTGGTCTTTGGTGAGGACAGCATTTATTACCTGATGCTGTTATGCTTTGGCTCTAAAAATTGTCCACAATGTTGTTTCTATTTTCTGGGCATTGATTTCAATTAAGACACTATGTTAACTGCCCTCTAAATACCTGGGTATTTTCCCTTTCCTAGTTTCCTGTTACATTAACAACTAGTCATAGACTTCTTGGGGGAAGGATGAAGGAATAGGAATCATTACTCTGTGTACTTATCTTGGTGTTGCAGTATCCTTCACCCAAGTGACAGAGCCATCTCCTCCGATGACAGATTATAGGTCTGAAGACTGTATCAGGTGCAGAAACTTGGTAAGGGATCATCATTTTTGTTATCAGCAATTCGCCTCAGCCTCCTACTCATCAATTTATCCTCTCTCTCTCTCATTCCTTTCTCATTTTTATTATAGAAGTTGTAGGTTTACAGAAAGACAATGAAGAAAATACAGAGTGCCAATATACCTGTCTCCCTTTTTAACATTTTGCATTAGTGAGGTATCTTTGTTGCTATCAAGCAGAGAATATTATTAAAATTGTGTTATTAACTATAGTCTATAGTTTACATAAGAGTTCATTGTTTATGTTGCACAGTCTTATCATTTTCTAAAAAATTTATTCTAGCAATATATACACCACCTAAAATTTTCCCTCTTAAACACATCCAGATATATAATCGAGTGTGTCCATTACATTCACAGTGTTGTGTTACCATGACTACTATGTATTACCAAAAGTTTTCCATCCCCTAAATAGAAACTCTGCCACAATTAAGAATTAATGCCCCATTCCCTAACTCCATCACAACTCATGGTAACCGGTATCTTGTTTCTGACTCTATGAATTTGCTTATTCTAATTATTTCATATCAGTGGGATCATACAATGTTTTTCCTTTTGTGTCTAGCTTATTTCATTCAATATTTTTTTCTCTTTAGTATGTATCTTAAGCAATACCTTTGTTGGCTGCCTATATATTTTGCTCCTACCTGTACAGTGTTTCCTTTACAATCATCAAAAATCTCTATGGGTTAGGCACTACAAACTTCAATTAGTAGTTATAATAATTGCAACCCCTGACTTCTTGGGGTTAAGTGCCATCTGGCATTTATTGCTTCATGTTCCTATCATTGCCATGGCTGCTGTTGAACCAAGTTACTTGGTAGTCTCTTCTACCATTAGCCATAACTTTCCAATGAAAGCAATCTCCAGACACTTTAGTGATATCTATATTACTTACAGATATCTTGATGGTATTGGTGAATTATACATCTTCTGGTCTTTTCTATGCAATCTATACTCTCTTGGACTCTCTTGCATCACGTAATACATACATTTGAGCTTGCCCACTTCCCTGAACTTTTTAATTCTTTTCTCAGCTGTTTGCCATTGCAAATTAGTCATTTCAGTCTTCTTCATTGAAGCCCTTGCTTCTACTGGCTGCACTAGTAGGAGTTCTCATCCTCTTCTGGAGTCTTTACAAGGGTGTTGAAATCTGTATCCCAAGAGAATGCACCCAATTCAATGTAGTCTTGTTTATCCAGGCTTCAGTGCTACTCCTTGATTGAACATACATGGAAAAATACATGGAAAATTATAGCATCTTCTTGAAAACTGATGCAGAATCCCTGAGGAAGGAAAGAGTTGGAGTCAACTAATCATATTCCTCACAGCAGGGCATCAAATCTTGAAGGTGGACCACAAAAGTACATTCTATCTTCCACAAGCATTCTAATGTTCAGGGGAAACTAGTTCTTATTAAGTTTGATTTGGTACACTGAACTTTTCAAATATACACCCCCTACACACAGATTTCTCTCAAAAATACTTCATTTAAAAGCAAGTATATATGTACCAATATTTTCCTCCTGTGAATACACTCATGTATTCACAATTTATATAATGTGTAACTTTTATTTTTTACTAATCTAAAATTGTGACTTCTTGACTAAAGCATTGCAGAAAAATATGTTGCAAAATAAGTTAAAATACGTTGAAGAATATGCTGAATCATGTATTTTCTTTTAGTGCTACTCTACTAAGCTGTTTAGTGGCTCTTCAGTGAATTTGGGAATGTTCAAATAGGGTAGCCAACTCTTTTCTACTTTGTTGAATGTAAAATAACTTAGATTATTTCTTGATCCATTTTATTTCATTCACCAAATAATTGTCATTTTATCTAATCAAACTTCCATTATGTCATTGGTTAATTTTCTGGTGGTTTGTGGAAAATAAGCAGCAATGGCTGAAATATTCATACTACACTTTGCTACAACCCCTAAACTTTAATTTGTTTTTCCTTTATGTATTTGACAAATGATGCCTAAAGGGTATTTTTTCCCTAGATATAAGCCACATAAAGTATATCATACTGTCAGATGTGGTGGCACAGATGATAGATATCAGCTGTTTTTTTTTCCTTTTTTCCCTAGAAAAGTGCTTGTATTATGCTATCAAAGAAGCATCACAGACACATTTCCATGTCCAATAACTTGTTAGTTATTGGGCAAGTGAAATATTTCTTTGTTTTAAGGGACTTGGGCAAAATAAGTTAAAGTGAATTAGGAAAAATATCTCTTTTGTTTTACATTTGGCATTTACAATGCCCCTGTTCCCTCCACCCTGGGACTATTTTCCAATTTAAAATTATTACATAACATTTATGCTGCCATGACTCTCTATATTTTTCCTCTCCAAAAAAAAAAAAAAAGAGAACCAAAATAAATCACCAATATGATTCCCAACATTATATACTTACCAGAGAAAATAATAGGTTTCAATTGGATTTTTGAATTTGTAATTCCTTTATTGAATAAAACCACTTTCACATTTACCCAAGTACTCATTGATTTGATAGAAGGCATCCAGAACAATGTGATCTTTTGATAGAAGAAGTAATCTGGGGTATGAAGTAGCAGAAAATTTATTTCTTCAAATATATACTTAGTTCAATTAGAAATTTCATAAGTGGAGGGGGGGAGAGAGAACTAACATGGGATATAGTACCACTTTACGTAGCAGGCATTCCTTCTTTACACAAAGATAGATATAAGAACACATATTGTTTTTAAAAAAATATTATGTAGGAAAAAAGAGACAAATTTTTAGACACTGATTTAGGAATTTAAACATTTGAGGATCAAGAACACCATAGTCAAATAACTTTAATACAGGAACACCCACAAAGCTTGTGTAAGTAATACTATTTGAAAAGCATGATAAAATTAATATAACAAAAGGATTTGGTTTGAAGTTGAATATAATAAAATAAAATAAAATACAATATAATATATACTATAATATAAGAATGTGGTTTGAAGTTATATGTACCCCCCAAAAATGAAGTTATATGTACCCCCAAAAAATGTTCTTAAATCTAAACCATTCCTGTGGGTGTGAACCTATGGTAAGTAGGACATTTTGAAGAGTTTCACTTCAGTTAAGTTGTGGCCAACCTCATTCAGGATGGGTCTTAATTCTATTGTTGGAGTCTATTATGAAGGAAATGAAATTCAGACCCAGAGAGAGAAAGAAACAGAGGGATCACCCAGAAGGTGAACATCAATGAAAACAAGAAGAGAAGAGAGAGAGCAAGAGACTTGGCTATGTGCCTTGCCATGTGACAAGCTAAGGACCAAGGATCACTGGCATCCAGCCCCAGAGCACCAGTTTTCAGATGAGGCCTTGATTAGGATTTTCTCTTAGCCTCAAAACCATAATAATAAATAATAATAAATAATAAATTCCCAGTGTTTAATCTGACTCATTTCATCATGGTATTTGCTTGAGCAGCCCAGGAAACTGAAACAGATTTTGGTACCAGGAGGAAGTACTGCTATAGCAAATACCAATAAAATGTGGAAAGGGCTTTGAAATTAGGTAACGGGTAGAGGCTGGAAGAATTGTGACGTACTTGGTAGAAAATCCTAGAATTTTTTTAAAAGACTGTCAGTAGAAATATGGATGCTAAGTTTACTTCCTATGATACCTAAGAAGGAAATCATGAAACTATTATTGGAAATTGGAATAATGGTGATCTTTGTTTTAAAGTGGCAGAAAACTTGTTGAAATTGAGTTCTGATGTCAAAGAGAAGACAGACTTGATAGTAATGAACTTGAATATTTATCTGAGGAGATTTCCTAGGTAAGTGTGGAAGGTATAGCCTGGTTTTTCCTTGCAGCTTATAATGAAATGAGAGAGGAAAGAGATAAAGTAAGAACAACTCCTGGGTGCAAAGAAACCAGAAATGGATGCTTTGGGCAATTCTGAACCTTTCCAGAAGAGGGCTCTATGTGAGGGTTTAACTGAACATCGAACTGGTCAGCAACTTCCATGGAAGTCAGGATTGGAAATGCAGTTATCCAGGAAGGCTCTATGGAAGTCTTCTGTCTGATGGTTTGGACCCTGTGAACTATGTGCAAAGCTGTATTAGAGTCTCTAGGGAAATAGGACCAACAGGAGATTTCTGTAAATAAGAGATTTTATAAAAGTGTTTCACACAACTGTGGGGACGTATGAGTCAAAATTCCAAAGGGCAGGATCCACAAGTCCAAATTCTATAGGGTAGGCAGTGAGGGGCAACTCTGATGAAGGTCTTTGATGAACTCCCTAGGAGAGGATAGCTGGCTGAAGAAGGAGTGAAAGTTTCTACTTCTCCCTTAAAAGTCTTCACCTGATTGGGTTATTTCTAGTTGATTTCATTGAATTCTCTAATTGCACTAGACATGCCATTGATGTAATCAGACACAGATGCAGTCAGTTGGTTGATGATTTAATAAGCTAGCCTTCTGGTTTATTAAATAACGAAAAATATCCTTGCAGTAATGGTTAGGCCAGTGCTTGCTTGACCAGTCACCTGGGCACCATTACTTGGTCAAATTGACACATGAACCTAATCATCACAAAAGCCAACAAGTGTTTTTTTGTTTTGTTTTGTTTTGTTTTGTTGTTTGTTTGTTTGCATAATATGTATGAACAGAACCACTGCCAGTCTGGACTAAAAGGGACAGAGAAGGGACAAATTTAACAATCATGTGAAGAGTAGAACCATGGAAGCTGAGGTATGGATGGGAGATACCTCCTCAGCCCAGGAGAGTGGACCTGCTGAAGTGTGTGGAAAGGGTATGTCTGCCCAAGTGCTTGAGAGGGCTGGCATTTTGCCCCATTGTTCAGGAAGAGTGCTGCCACTCTTACACTCTGAGGTGGTGGGACCAGTGCCCCAGCATTCACAGAAATCCTGGTTGCCACCCCAGTGTTTGGAGAAGGTGATGCCTTCACCCCAGTGTTCAGGGAGAGCATGTCCATTGTGCAAGCATTTGGAAAGGGTGGGGCTGCCACTTCATCAGGCCTGGATGACAAAACACTGATTTATAGATGACTCTCAGGCCTTGAAATCTAATGGAGTTTGACTTGCTGGATTTCAGAATTGTGTGGGATCCCTGATCCCTGTTTTCCTTCCAATTTCTCCCCTGTGGAATGGAAATATTTATGTAATGCCTGTCTCTCCATTGTATATCAGAAGCAGAAAGCTTTTTCTCTGAGATTCAGAGGTCCACAGACAGAGGGAGTTTGTGCCCAAGGACAGACCACAGCCAAAACAATTTTGATGAGAATTTGGACTAAGTATTGCTTCTGAAATGGCTTAAGGCTTTTGGGATATTGTGAGTGAATGACTATATTTTGTAAATAGAGAGAACACAACCTTTTGGGTTCCAGAAAGTAATGTGTGGTGGTTTGAAACAGTATGTACCTCAGAAAAACATGCTCTAAAACTTAACCCATTCCAGTGGGTTTGAATCTATTGTAAGTAGAATCTTTTGATAATGTTATTTCAGTTAAGGTAAGTCCCACCTCAATGAAGATGGGCCTTAATCCTATTACTGGAGTCCTTTATAAGTGAATGAAATGCAGACATAGAGAGAGAAAGTCACAGAGGGAGCAGCCAGAAGGTGAGCATTCATGGAATCTAGAAAAGAAGGGAGAGAACAAGAGACACAACCATATGCCTTGCCATGTGACGAGCTAAGGCCAAAGGATCCCTGCAGCCTGTCCCAGAATGCCAGTTTTCGGGGAGAAAGCATTGCCTTGATGACACCTTGATTTGGACTTTCTTTTAGCTTCAAATCAATAAACTAATAAATTCTCATTGTTTAACCTGACCATTTCATGGTGTTTGCTTGAGCAGCCCAGGAAACCAAAACAGATGCATACCACTACATTTGGCTTTACAAAGTTCACATTTATACATTTTGAAGGAGTCATGGGGGTACCAGAGATTGGGATACACTGATAATAAATGACATCAAATAATTACTTATAGTCAAATCTGAAGCTAAATAACAGAAAGAGATCACATTTGGTGTGCATTCTTGATTAGAGTGTTGGAATAGCAAGAAAGGAAACCCAGAAGAATGAGACAATTGAGATGGATTGTGAGAAGTGTGTGGTCTCTGGAGTTAGAGACTGTAGGATGAGGGAAATTCACCTAGGGAAAAATCACCAAGCATAAATAGTCAGGGGGAGATTAGAATGGAAATTCTGGAGAATGGTAAACAGTTCAGGCTGCTGTATGGTGTAACTGTATTCATAGCAGGAAGAAATAATTAAGAAAGGGTAGAATTTGTTCCTCATATCTTTGGCCAAGTGATTTTGACAAGTGTGCCAAGTCCACACAATAGGTAAAAAGTAGTCTCTTCAATGAATGGTGCTGGGGAAACTGGACATCAATATGCCAAAGAATGAAGGTGCTCACCCCTCTCATGCCACATACAAAAATTAATCAAAATGGATCAATGATGTAAATATAAAAACCCAAGCTATAAAACTCATAGAGGAAGGCATAAGGAAACAACTTCAAGACCTTGGGTTAGGCAATGTTTTGTTGGACCAAAAACAAGCAACAAAGGAAAAAAGTAGATTAATGGGACTTCATCAAAATGAAGAACTTCCATTAACCAAAGATATCATCATAAAAGTAAAAAGACAGCCTACACATTGAGAGAAAATATTTGGAAAATACATATCTGATAATAGGTTAATATACTAAATATATAAAGAAAGCATAACTCAGCAATAAAAAGACAAACAACTCCATTAAAAAAATGGGCAACCTACATGAATTGACATTTCTCCAACGAAAATATGCATACAACCAAACAGCACATTAAAAAAGAAGTCCAACGTCATTAGCTATTAGAGAAATACAATTCAAAACAATGAGATAACATTTCAAACTACTAGAATGGCTACTATTTTAAAAAAAAAAAAGAAAGGAAAATAAAACCCACAAGTGTCAGAGAGGAAACTGATAAATAAGAGCACTGTGTATTGTTGGTAGGAATGAAAAATGGTTCAGCCACTGTGGAACACAGTTTGATGGTTCCTCAGAAAGCCAAATACATAATTACCATATGGCACAGCAATCCCACTTGTACGTATATACCCCAAAGAATTGAAAGCAGGAAATTGAACAGATACCTGAACACCAATTATCATTGTAGCATATTCATAATCACCAAAAGATGGAAGCAAACCAAGAATTCATCAACAGATGAATAGATAAACAAATTGGTATATACATATAATGGAATGTTATTAAGCTTTAAAAGGGATGAAGTTCTGATATATGCAACAGCTTGGATGAACCTTGAAGATCTCATGTTGAGTGAAATAAAGCAGACACAAAAGGAAAATATTGAATGATCTCAATGATATGAAATAATTAGAATACACAAATTCATAGCATCAGAAACTAGAATAAGAATAGCAGGGGACATGGTAGGTGTAGGGAAAGGGAAGTTAATGCTTAATTGATAAGGACTTTCTGTTTGGAGTGATGAAAAATTATTGGTGATAGGGGTGAAGTAGCACAACATTTTGAATGTGATTAACACTACTGAATTATAAAATTGAATTTGGTTAAAGGAGGAAATATTAGGTTGTGCATATGTTCTAGAATAAAAATTTAAAAACAACATAGGACTCTACAATAGAAAAAGTATACCTTAATGTAAGCTGTGCATTTTATTTAATATATATTTTTTCATAAATTTTAACAATGGTACCAGACTAACACAAATCTCTAACAGTAGGGAAAACGGTGAGTTGGAGGTAGGCTAAATGGGAACTCCATATTTTCTGCCTGATTTTTCTGTAAGCTAACAACTTTTCTTATAAAAATAAAATCAATGAGTGAATGAAAAAAGGTAAAGTATGGCCACAATTTACAAGATATTGTTTTGAAGGCCAAAGATAGTCAATAAAAGACACTTTTGGTTTGGAAACATGAAAGTCATTTGAATTTTTCTTTTATTTACTGTCCCACCTATAAGATACCTCCCATCAATTTATGCTAAGTTAGATTATAGTATAGCCATACAAAGTTATATAATTTAAAACCATGACATATTCTTCAACTCCCATCTAGCCTTTACATACATCTGAACAGAAAAGTTTGATTATTTTACTTCTAATATCTCTTGCCACACCTTAAGTCAAATAATATTGTTTCCTGGAACATTGCTGTTATCCATTTTACTTTTTTTCTCTTTTTTATAACTTACCCAAAAGGTAATCCTCACTATCATCTAATTATTTTCCTAAAATATGGTATATAAATGAGTGACTAAGTACTAAATAGGTGCCATAATTCTCATTTTTTAACATACCAAATAAAACCCATTATAATAAGACTTCAAACCTTTCTCATCTCTCCTTGCCCCATCTATGACAGTGCATTGGAATCACTTATGTGTAAATGTTTCTTCCCTTCATATGAAAGCTCTTTGATGACCTAAGCAATTTCTTAAACTCCATTTAATTCCTAGTGCGATGCCTGGGACATTAGGGGTACCTACTGAACTGAATCTCAATGAGCAGATTTAATTGCATGACAGCATTCTTGTCAACATTATAGGCATATAAATAACATTTTTAGAGGGTGTAGGGATAACAGTAAGGGAAAAAATGAGATCTACTGTGATGGGACAATGTCAGAAATGTTCAAGGGACACTGTACTGAAGAACTAATATTTAAATGGAGCTGTGATGTCCTTCGACTGATATGAGTATATATAGGCAAAAAAAATGGAAGCATTTTGAAGCTAAAAGCCATATATAACTATCTGGGATGCAGAAGGTAAAGGGATTGTGGTAGAAAATGAATCCTTGCAGGGAGACAGTGACAAACTGCTAAGGGTCTGCTGTGTATGGTAAAGACTTTGGACTTTATTCTATATGTGAAAGAGAACAATTTAAGTGATAACAAAGTCTACTATATTTCACACCTTACAATGTTCCAGACAGTAAACTGTCTACTTAATAAATGTTATTTTATTCAAATCTTCACAAAAAAATGCAAGGTAAATATCACCAGTTCAAGGATTAAAAACAAAAAAAGGAGGTTTCTAGAAAAATAAAAACTTGTAACCACTAAATGGCAGAGAAAATAATTGATCCCAGCTCTTATGACTATTTGCAAAGTCTTCTTTCTCACAGATCAGGATTTTGAACTGGAATCATAGTGTAAGTACCGATATGTACATATTTGTCTTATAGAAATAATTCTGGTTCATGGAAGAAGGAAAATATTAGTGATATTCCAAGCAAGTGAAACTGAGCATGTGAACTAAGGTTGGACAGTGTGTAAGGCAAAGAGAAGAAATTTAGGGAGGTACTTTAAGATACAGAGATTTTAGGATTTGCTATAATGGACCTATTTACAAATTACAATAGAAACACTGAAAAGAAAAGTAAATACTAAGTCTGCTGAGAAAGTCATAGAAGACTTTTCATCTGTGTTTGTGTTAAGTCAGAATAATGCAAAGGTATTTTTCAAGTGGATAAGTAGAAAGATTGTATTATGCATGGGAAACAATTCAATTTCTTCTCAACAGGATAAAGTAAGACTCTGTATTTGGACATCCCTGTTATGATCACAACTATATGTTAATCTAGTTTACTTGTACTTTCAGCTACTTTTTGCACTGAAATATATTTTGTGTTTTCCTAGATTCATATTTTTTTTTCTTTTAGCTATGTATACATGATATTAATATCTGGTGTGAAAACAAATGGAACATTTGAAAGACATTTTTATTGAGATGATATTTGCAAAACATACAGTTGACCATTATAAAGTATACAGTTTAGTGGTATTTAATGCATTCTCAATGTTATGGAACCACCACCTCTCCTTTCAAACTTTTACATATCCCCTGAAGAATACCCCATACGAATTTTCCCTTTGCCTATCTCCTGGAAACCCCTAGTGGGCTTTTTGTCTCTGTGGATTTGATTCCTATGGATAATTCATATACAATATTTGACAATTTATGCTTTGCTTCTATTACTTCATATAACGTTTTCAAGATTTATCCATGTTGCAGCATGTATTAGCACTTCTTTCCTTTTATAGCTAAATAATATTCCATTTTGTATGGTGTGTGTGTGTGTATACACATCTCACTTTTTTAATCCATTCATCCACTGATGGTCATTTAGGTTGTTTCCACCTCTTGGCTATTATGAAAAATGCTTTTATAAACATTTTGTAAAGCTTCTGGTTGGACAGATGTTCTCATTTATCTTGGATATATGTCTAGGAATGAATTGTTAATTCTATTTAACTTTTTGAGGAATCTGTTTTCCACAGGGGCTGCACGTCTGTCTTCTAGAGCACTGCACCATTTTACCAGACATACACAGAGTGCCTATTTCTATGCATCATCAACGTCACTTATTTCCTTTTATTTTTTTTAAATAATCATTCTAATGTGTGTTAAATAGTATAGCACTATGGCTTTGATTTGAATTTCCTTAGCGGCCAATGATGCTGAACATTTATGTGTTTATGAGCCATTTGCATATCTTCTGGGGATAAAATGCCTATTCAAGTCCTTTGCCCGTTAAAAAATAAGTTTGCCTTTTTGCTAATGATTTTAAGAATTCTTTACATATTCTCGATGTTAAACATTCATCAGATATATTATTTCAAATATTTTCTTCCATTGTGTAGGTTTTCTTTTCACTTTCTTGATAATGTCCTTTGATGTAGAAAAGTTTTTTTAGTTTTTTTGAAGTCCAATTTATCTTTTCTTTTGTTAGCTTGTGCTTTTGGTGGTAAATCTAAGAAGCCATATCCAAATCCTAGGCCATGAAGATTTACCTTTTTGTTTTCTACAAATACTTATATGATTTTAGCTCTTATATTAAGTCATTATTGCATTTTGAATTAATTTTTCATATGCGTGAGGTAAGGGTCTAACTTTATTCTTTTGCTTGTGGATAATCAGTTTCCTCATCACCATTCATTGAAGAGACTATTCTTTCCCCATTGAATACTCTTGGCATTTTTTTCTTCCTTCTGTTGATTTTGGATTGGTTTTGTTCTTTTTTTCTAGTTCCTTAAGGTGTAAAGTTAGCTTGTTGACTTGAGATTTTCTTTATTTTTTAATGAAGGCATTTATGGGTATTAATTTTCCTCTGGACTTTGCTTTCACTGAATCCCATAAAATTTTAGAATGTTATGTTTTTGTTTCCATCCATCTCAAAAGTATTTACTAACTTTTCTTGTGATTTCTTCTTTGCCCCATATTTGCAAATTTTCAATTTTCTTTTGTTATTGATTTCTAGCTTCAATCCATCGTGGTCAAAGAAGATAAACTGAATGATTTAACCTTTACACATATATTGAGAATGTTGTTTAAGGCCAAGCCTATAGACTAGCTTCTAAATGTTCCATGTGCACTTGGAAAATAAATATTCTGCTGTAGTTGGTGGGGTGTTCAGTACATGTCTGTTGAATCTTATTGGCTTATAATGCCATTCAAGCCATCTGTGTCCTCACTGATATACTCTCTGGAAGTTCCATCCATTATTAAAGGTGCGGTATTGATGTTTCTTGCTTTCATAGAACTGTCTATTTATCCCTTGTGTTCTGTCAATTCTTGGTTCATATATAATGGAGCTATTTTCTTTGGTGCATATGTTTACCATTGATATATCTCCTTTGTGAATTGACCATTTGATCAGTATGTGATGTCCTTTGCTGCTTGTAACAGGTTTGGGTTAAACTCAGTTTTATCTGCGAGTAATACAGCCAGCCCATGTCTCTTTTGGTTACTATTTGAATGGAATATATTTTTCTAAACTTTCATTTTCAAATTATTTGTGTTTTTCTAAAGTGAGTCTCTTGTAAGCAGTATATAGTTGGATCATGTTTTTCTTTTAATCCATTCTGCCAATCTCTGTCTTGTAATTCTAGACAGAACACCAAGTTAAATATATTTACATTTAAAGTGATTACTGATAATGGGCTTGCTTCTGCATTTTGCTACTTTTCAATATGCTGTACCTTTTGGTTCCTCAATTCTTCCACTACTTGTGTTTGTACAATTTTTTGTTGTCTACTACCTGATTTCATCTTTTTTTCATTCATGCATGTCTTTATTGTATTACTCTTCTACTTATTCCCTGGGTAAAGGGAGTGTCAGTCACAATGTTTTTATAATCACACAGTCACAAGATAAAAGCTATATAGTTATATAATCATTATCAAAGATTAAGGCTACTGGATTATAGTTCAATTTCAGGTATTTCCTTCTGGCTACTCTAATACACTAGGAACTAAAAAGAAATATCTGTATAATGAGTCAGTGATCACACTCATTTGCTAAATCCTATCTTCTCCATTAAATCTCCTCCCTCTCTTTTGATCATTCTATCAATCTTCAAGGATATCTAAGCAATGACCATTCTAACTTCTTTGTGCTGAAAAGGGGTGTCAGCAGTATGGGATATAGGAATTAACTGGTTGATGTTCCTGGAGAGACTGGTACCTCTAGGTTTCAGGGTTTATCTGGCATAAGAACAACCTGGAGGCTTTAAGTTTCTGAAAAAATACATTTAATAAGTAAAACTTTTATATGGTCTTAGAGCTCATAATTTACTCTTAATTTTCTCTCTGTGAATTTAAAAAATATTTCCTGAGTGCTTACTGTACAGAAGATAGTTGATATCCTAAATTTATACCAATCTAGTTTAAATTGCTACCAAGTTAGCTTTAATAACATACGTTAACTGGCCCTAGATAGCTTTGTCCCTGTAATGTTTATTTTTAAAATCAAAAGTTACAGCTTTATATATTTTCTGCTTATTGACATAGATTTATAATTATTCTTCTATGTACTTGTCTTTTAAATAATATAAGAAACAAAAAAAAAGAAATTACAATCTAAAATGACAATAGTACTAGGTTTTATATTTAACTATGTAGTTACCTTTATCAGGCATCTTTGATTTTCTTTTGCTTCATGCTGAAGGAGTCTCGTCAGCATTTCTTGTAAGGCAAGTCTACTAGAAACAGAAACCCTTAGGTTTTGTCTCTCTGTGAAACTCTTAATTTCCCCTTCATTTATGAAGTATGGTTTGACCAGATGTAGAATTCTGGCAGGCTTTGTTTTCTCTTTCAGAACTTAGCATGTATTATCTCACTGCCCTCTGACCTCCATGGTTTCTGACAAGAAATTGACTGTTAGTCTTATTAAGTTCCCGTGTGTCTATGGAGTTGCTTCTCTCTTGCTGCCTTCATGGTTCTCTTTTTCTCTTTGTTTTTCAAAGGTTTGATTATAATTCTTCTCATTTTGGGTCTCTTTGAGTTTATCCTATTGGAGTTTGTTGAGCTTCTAGAATGTATAGATTCATGTCTTTCCACAAATTTAGGATGTTTTCCACCATTATTCCTTCAAATATTTTTTTCTGTCCTTTTGTGACCATAATGTGTATGTTGATATGTGTGATGGTGTCTCATAGATCTCTGAACATCCTTTAATTTATCTTCATTGTCTTTTCTTTTGTTCCTCAGACAGGGTGATTTCAATTGACCTACATTCAAACTTGCTGATTCTTTCTGTTGCTTGTTCAAATGTTGTACTCTGCAGTGACTTTTTCATTTTGGTCATTGTACTTTCAATTTCTATGTGGTCCCCTTTTTATAATGTATATCTCTTTATTTATCTTCCCCATTTTTTCACACGTTGTGCTCATTTTTGTCCATGATTTCCTTCAACTGTCTGAGCATATTTAAAACAGTTAATTTAAAGCTTTGTCTTACATGTTCCATGAGTGGTCTTATTCCTTAAGGATAGTTTCTCTCAATTTGTTTTTCCTGGGAATGGACCTCACTTTACTATTTTTTTATGTTTTGTACTTTTTTAAATAGAGAACTGGACATTTTTGTATTATAATGTGCTAATTCTGGAAATCAGATTCTCTCTCTTTCCTAGGTATCTTAATTTTCCAGAGTCGCTATCACAAATACTACACAATGAGTTGGCTTAAACAATGGGACTTTATTTGTTCATAGTTTTGAGGCTAGAAAAATCCAAAATCAAGATATCAACAAGGTGATACTAATCCCTGAAGAGCTTTAATATTCTGGTGTTGGCTATCCACAGTCCTTAGGGTTACTTGGTTTGCATCTCTCCTTCCTGCCATATAGTAATGTCCTCTCCTTTCTGGCTCTGTGACTTCTGGGATCTCCTAAGGCCCACTCTCATTCATCTGGGCTACACCTTAGCTAAAAATGACATTTTCAAGGGGTCCCATTAACAATGAGTCCACACACACAAGAGTATGTATTAAGATTAAAAATATGCCTAAATTGGGGTACACAATTCAATCTACCACACCAGGTGTTGCTGATGTTTCTTGTTGGGGGGTGCAATCACCTGTTTGTGTAGTGACTTTTCCAAACTATTTTTGCAAGCATTATATTCCTTCATGTGTGTAGTCACTAGAGTCTCTGTTTCATTATGTCTGCAGTCTGCTGGTGACTCAACAGAGATTTCCTTGAATCTCTGGACCCAATGAGAAAAAAGACAGACAGACAGAGAGAGAGAGAGAGAGAGAGAGAGAGAGAGAGAGAGAGAGAGAGAAAGTTCTGTTTCTTTAAATTCCTTCTGAGGGAACATTCCTAGGAAGTCACTTTCCATCTGAGAGGACTGAAACAATTTCCTGCTCCTGTACTAGCCCCTCAGTGATCTTCTAGGAAGATCAAAACAGACAACTCTGATCCTTGGAGGACAAAATCCTTTACTGGCTGACCTGGTGTCAGAAAAGCTGGCAGCTATCCTTAAAGCTGCCTGCCATGGAGCTGGGGTGTGAAGTGTGGTAGTTGCTAAGGAAAACACCACAATTCATCAAAATTTACCAAAACAAACACCATAATTCATCAAAATTTACCCAACTCTTTCCTCATTAAGTACCCTGGATGCAGCAGTTGACTAGACTTCAGAATTTCAAAATAGTTGTTTCTGATGATTTTTGCCTACTCAACCACTGTTTTGGTGGAGGGACTGATTCTTGGTGCTTCCTACTCTGCCATCTTCCATACATCAAGAAAGTAATTTTTTTAAATGCCTTTGATGCTGTAGCTATTAAAGTCCAATATAATATGAATAAAAGAGTACTTTGGAATGAAAAAAATAACTGCGATATTTTTTCTATTATCTAAAAGAGAAAATTGATTTTAATTTTGTTTCCTGAGTAGAAAGTGTTTGCAAATGTGAAGATTAACTTGATATGTTCCAAAAGAAAGAAATGGCAAGTTCAACTTTTCGAGTAGTATATTTTCCATGGACTTGTCAATATTATCCCTGACTGGGATGTTGCATTAAGAGAAAATACATGGAAGAGAATTTGAAAGGCCAAAAAGGAAGAGAAAAAGCAAGTCTTGTTTGAGAGGATTAGGAGAATGTTGTGCAGGAGAAGAGCACAAACTAAAAAAACAGAATATTATTTAAAAAAGCTTTTATCCCTGATTTAAAGTACAGGAACTAGCATCTGGTTACAGAAGACAAAAATTAAACAAAAACTTACAAGCATATACATGGAACAAGAAATAAAACATTTCTTAAAAAAAGGAAAATGAGTTATGCTTGGAATAAATACAAAGATTTATATAGGAAGCATAGCTAGATCATATTTTAACTGAAATAGTTTATTGTGACTATTTTATTTATAGTGACTAATAGATACAATGACAATATTAAAACTAGATAGCAAGCATTATAAGGATAGGGAGAGTATTGCTTCTACTCACAATTTCATCCCTCAAACTAGCACAGTCTTAGAAAAAGTAGTCACATATGTTAACCTGGGCTTCACAAAATCAGAGCTTGAGGCAAGTGCTCACCTGAAGGGAGTTTATTTGGAGATCAATTATAGGTTGCAGGTATAAATAACTAGGGAAAGTGAAACAGGAAAGGAGAAAAACCAATTATAGCATCATTAAAAGTAGGCTGCTGTTGTGGGCAATGGGTGTTCAATCCCGCTGGGAACATCTAAGTAACCTGCTAAAGAGTATTTCAAATTATCTGCCTGAGTGATGAATGGAAAAAGCATTTATCTCTTGGATTTTAACCCCTACTGGTTAAGGCTTACCCAGTGGGGGCATTAATTCCCCCCATTTCCAGTTTAAGAATGCATACATGCCAAGTAGGCATCAGCAGTTATCCACAGGTCTGGCATCACAAAACCCCCAAAGTAGGAAGCAAGAGATTCATGACTTATATTTGCAATGATACAATGTAAGCTCCAGTTGGGGCAATCCCTGCACAGTAGTGTTTCCTGTAGATGAACCTGGAATCAGATGAGGCTTCAATAATACAAGGAGAAGAGATTGTGACACAATGCAGAAGCATTCAGTATAGTTCTCCCATTTGTGGTGCTCAAAACTGTTTATGGTCCTCTACCTATAATCTCACCTCACTCTGTTAAGTTAAATCTATCACCAAGTCTCCAGTGTGAGGAAAGTAGTTTTAACAGATGAGGGTTAATGGAACAAATATGTTTTGTAAAGTATGCCCTCTAGTTAATATTAACTGAATTATTGTTTTAGTTACATTGTCCCAATTTTGTATATAGTATTTTACTGTCATAGTTTAAAATGTATTTTGAATTCCATTATAATTTCTTTTTTTTTCCATACATTATACAGATATATGTATTGTCCCAGATATAAGGTATTTTAATTGCATTATTTTTGTTGTTACTTAATTTTAATGCACCTGTAATTGTGTATGTATAATGATGAGTATGTTATCTTGCCCTTAATCTTTGTTTATATTTTATTATTTTTATAATAGGTAATTTATGACAAAGAAACTTAATAGCTGAGGTTTCCTAGGTCTGTCTAAAAATTTACTACAAATTGCAAGGCTTAAAACAACAGAAATGTGTTCACTCACAGTTTCGGAGGTTAGAAGTCCAAAATCAAGAAGTTGACAGGATCTCCTCCCTCCAGAGCCTCTAGGAAGAATCATTCTTTGTTTCTTCTATTTTCAAAGACCCTATTTCTAAACTAGGTCACATTCATAGGTACTGGTGATTAGGAACTGATTGTATATTTTTGAAGAGCACAATTCAACCAACAAGAGCCAAAACAAGTCTGATGGAGTGGTAGAATATGGAGATAAAATGGAAGTTGAATGTCATATGAAAGCTCAAGTTAGGCAGATGGTTGACTCATTTAGAAAATCCACAGGAAAGAAAAGTGTGTCCTTAGTATTAATGCAAAATTGAATGGTCAGATACTTATTGAATGGCTATATGCTTGAAGCAGCCAGAGTTTTAATGAATAATTTATTTTAGCACACCAATTAGCTAATAGATTGAGAGACAATTATTTACTATTCTATTATTTGGACCAATATCACTAGAAATTGAAAATTTACATTTATCAAATGTTTTTGTATGCATTTTTGTTGAGATATACTCACACTCACATAATCCATCCCAAGTATACAATCAATGGCTTACAGCATCATCATATAGTTGGGCATTCATCACCATAATAGATTTTAGAACATTTTCATTACTCCAAAAAATTATTTTAAATAAAAATAAAAAAGAACACCCAAAACATCCCATACCCTTTATCATCTCATATTATTTATTTATTTTTTGTCTTTATTTTATTACTCACCTACCCATACACCGGATTTAGGGAGTATCAGTCACAACGTTTTCACAATCACATACATGGTCACACAGTAAATGCCAAATAGTTATACAATCATCATCAAAAATCAAGGCTATTGCATTATGGTTCAACAATTTCAGGTATTTCCTTCTAGCTATTCTAATATACTAGAAACTTAAAGTAATATCTGTATCACGCATGAGAATCTCCTCTAGAATTACCTCTCAACACTATTTGAAATCTCTTATCCACTGAAACTTTTTTTTTCATTTCTTTTCCCCCTTTTGGTCAAGAAGGAATTGTCAATCCCATGATGATAGCACCAGGCACATACCTGAGAGTCATGTCTCACATTGCCAGGGAGACTTAGATACTAAATGTTTTAATCAAACTCTGTTTAAGAGAGATGTTAAATGTTTTATTGTTTTTATATTTATATAGCTTATGTTTATGGCACACTTACTATGCTTTCCATACAGAACTTTATTTGACTCTCTCAACAAATTTGTGTATTAGATAATATTTTACTAGTTGGAAATGCAATAATGGAAGCTCAGCTCGATGAAGGAACCTGCCCAAAATAAAAAGCTAGAAAGTGTTGGAAGGGATTTCAACACAGGAAATCTGGCTTAGAATTTGTGCTCAATTTTACATCAGGTAGATTTATTTATTTATGACAGAGGCAATAGCAAAAACATGTCAATATTCCAAAGTGGTACTTTTTCTCATATAAATAATGGAATAGATTTTTATTCTGTTTAATTCCAGCATATCAGTTATATAACATAGATAGCCATAGTATTATGTGCCAGGCATATTTGCTATAACTCTCTTTTCTGAACCCTGTTGAGCATTTTCCACATTTTAAAGAAATGGAACCCAGAACTCTAAAAACATTTCCCAGAATCCCAACACTACAAAGTAAAGAGAAAATATGCTGTGGTGTTTTGAAGCTGTATGTAAACCCCCAAAAACATGGTCTTAAATTTATTCATTCCTGTGGGTGTAAGTCCGTTGTAAGTAGGACCATTTAATAAGACTACTTCAGTTAAGGGGTGAAACACCTCAATCAGGATGGGTCTTAATCCTATTACTGAAGTCCTTTATAAGAGAATGAAATTCAGACAAAGAGAGAGAAATCCATGGAAGCATGAAACTGAAATCAGTAAAACCTGGAATTGATGGGAGAGACCATCAGACACTGCCATGTGCCTTGCCATGTAACAGAGAAGACAAGGATCACTGGCAGCCAGCCCCAGAACAGTGATCTTCAGGAAGAAAGTGTCAACTTGATGATGCTTTGATTTGGACCTTTTCCCAGTCTCAAACTATGAATGAATAAATTCCCATTGTTTAACATCACTCATTCCACGGTATTTGTTTGTGCAGCCTAGAAAATTAAAATAGATTCCCTCATGCTTTACCCTTTACTGCTCTGACAATATGAGGAGAATTCATAGTAAGTGCAGCTTTTCCATACTGCAAGGAGTACAATGACACTACAGAATGAGTGCTGGGCAATTACCATTCAGTGCAATGAACATGTAAGAGGCAGCTACTGGTAAAATAAATTTACTTTGAAACACAAACCTAAAGTGCTCATACACATGTACACACTCAGATGCACATACAGCTAGACAAAACACCCATACATAAAATAAATAATCCCCATTCTCTTTCTTTCAATAACTTATTAGAAAAGAAATATTGGAGTAGAAATTCTACCCAATCACACACATAATCTCTGACTATATTGTATGTTATTCTAATTTATATTCCATTTTAGCATTGCCCTTTATATTCCTAGCAGATTTACAAATCTTGAGACCAGGAGTCAAAAGAGTATATTGTGTATATTTCCAAGAACAACATAACATTAGACAAGGCTCTGATGGTTAATTATGTTATATTTCCTGACCTCAGTGTTCAATATAATCTTAAATTAGGTATTATTTATTAAATGATGATTTTTTTTACCCTTTTCCACATTGAAAAGAAGAGACAAATAATCTAGAAATTAAAAAAGTACTTGGCCTTTGGATTTCCTAGCTCCACCTCAATTGTCTGGATTACTCAATTAACTACAACACCTTGTAGCAAGTCAACACTGCAGAACAAATTGTGTCCAATAACATTAACATTTAATCTTATGGAACATTGTCTTCTGATTGGCTTCCAGTTACTCCAACTTAAAAACCATTTGAGCATTTCTACCATTGCTATTTATAAGATTAGTCAAGCCTATATCCTACTGATCTGCATGAGGGAGAACAGGTTAAAGCAGGGATCTGGAAACTTTTTCCGTAAAGAGCCAAATAGTAAACATTTTAGGTTTTGTTGGTAATGAGTTCTCTCACAATCAATGAACTTGAGTTGTAGTGCAAAAACATAGACAATGTGTAAATTATTGATTGTGGCTGTGGTCTAAACAACCCTTATTTATGGACACTGATACTTGAATTTCATATTACACATGTGTCATGAAATATTACTCTTCTTTTGTTTTTAATTTATTTATACAGAAATATAAAAGCCATTCTTTGTCTGAGGACTGGAGAAAAGCAGGCAGTTGACAAGATTTGACTTGCAGGTCATAGTTTTCCAACCTCTAGGTTAAAAACAAAACTGAAGACAGGGATTAAACAGGGACTTTATTAACAATGACTATTGCTCAATACTTAAAGTCTGCTTTCAAAGGCCATCTCCAAAATGTCTCTATATGCTGCAGCTCCTCTCTCAGCTCCTGTGCATTCTTCAAAATGTCCCTCTTGGCTGTAGCAAGCTCACTCCTTCTGTCTGAGCTTATATAGGGCTCCAGTAAACCAATCAAGGCTCGTGCTGAATGGGTGGGGCCACACCTCCATGGAAACACTCAATAAAAGAATTACAATCTAATCAAAACTAATATGTCTGCCCACACAAGATTGCATCAAAGATAATGACATTTTGGGGGACATAATATATTCAAACTGGCACAGGGGTTGTTTACAGTCATGTATGGCACTGATCAACACACAAATATAAAAAAGTTCTTGCGTGATCTAGTACAAATGTACAACACATGTACAAAGAGTTAATAATGGAGTGGTTTTTGGGGAAAAATTACCTGTTGCAGGCTACAGACCATGGTTAAGAGTAATATCTTAATGTTCTTTCATCAACGGTTGCAGGTGTGCCACACAGATGTTAGGGGTCAATAATAGGGTGGGATAAGGGACATGAGGTGTTTTTGGTTTTCTTTTTTTTTATGTCTGTCTGATATTTTTCTTTTTGGAGTAACAAAAAATGGTCTAAAATTGAATGTGAAGACTGCATAACTAGGTGATGACACTGTGAGACGTTGATTGTATACTTTGGATGGAATATATGGTAGTGAATATAATCTCAGCAAAATTTGCAGATTAAAAAATAAATAAACAGTGCATCTGAAATAAAAAAAGCCTTCCTAGAGTGTTTTTTTAATGTATCATGCATGTTCAGAATCATGTCCCTGTTTTATTTGTCTTATGTATATGCCAGAGGGGAAGTTACAAAATATGGACACAAAAAAATGGACAATGCCATTTAGAAACTAACTCTCATTAATATAGAGTTCTCTGATGTCCTGATTTTTCTTGGTACCATCTTTATTCAAATATTTATTACTCTATATAGAGTCTGTGTTTGATAGAGGCCAACATTGACACGCTGACTAATGTCCATACTAGAAAGAGGGCTTTGACAGATGTTAAAGGGGGTTTGACAGATGTTAAAGTGAGAAAACAAGTGTTGAACAATGAGTTAATTTCAGTATTTTTCTTAGTCATAATTACCATTTTTCCTTAAAAGACATAGAGAAAGTTATGTTGGACCAATGATGAGAATGGTAAGAATCAAAAATGATGATTAATCCAAATTCCTGCATTTGATATCATAGGGAAAAAAATATTAAAAAGTAAGGAATATTTAGAAAGAAAACTATTTTTACAATATTTTTTAATGATTTAATAAATATGCAGTGCTTTCCAAAAGATGAAATTATTATGTTTGTAATAAAGAATCTTGAAATCATCTGCAAGGAGAAGGGAAGTGATTTAAAAAAGAATTTAAAAAAGGAGTAAATTGTTAGGATAGAGTTTTTGTTGGGATTGGATATTCAATTTTCACTGTGAAGATTATTTGGAAGAGAGTTATGCTGGTTTTAAGCTGTTATGTACCCTAGAAAAGGCCATGTTCTTCTACTCCATCCCTGTGGATATAGACCTATTGTGGATGGGACACTTTGGTTAATTTCTTTTAAGTGAGATGTGGCCCATCCCATTCAAAGTGGGTCTTAATCCTGTTACTGGAGTCCTTTATAAGAGGATAAGAGAGTTGAAACCAAGATTGCTCAAAGAGGACAGCACTGGAACTAGGAGCTGAAAGCAATGAGACACAGGAGTGAAGGACAAGCAGACGTGGGCCATGTGCCCTACCATCCAACAGAGGAACCCCAGATTCAGCAGCCTTTCTCCAGAGAAGGTATCAGTCCTGCCAATGCCTTAATCTGGGCACCTTCACAACCCCAAAACTGTAAATCTGCAAACCAACAAATTCCCATTGTAAAAGCCAACCCATTTCTGGTATATTGTGTTCCAGCAGCTTTAGTTAATCAATGTATTGTGGTCTGTGTGAATACCTTATATAACACATATTCTGAGAAACAGTTCAACATCAGAACCTATTTTCATTAGCTCTTCTTTTTTCCTAGAAGTCTCACTTTTATTATTTTTGAATTCTTCATTTATCTTAATTCTGGCTGCTTCTAATGCTCTGGCATCATTTTTAAAAACTTGTCTGGTCCTATGCAATGTTTTAAAGAGTTATAAAACCTTGGCCACCTGACCCATGGCTCTCCTCTCCATTTCTTTTATAATATAGTATATAAAATTATTTGAGTGATTTATTTGTGCAATGGATATAACGACAAGAAATATGTTTCATTTTGGAGATAATTAAATAAAAAGGAAAATTATTGTAAAAGCAGTTTAACTTTGTAAATTCTCACTTAATTAGGAAGGTAGATATTTTTATTTTAGTATTCACTGACTTGATAATTTTTGAGAAACATGAAACTTGTGTGAATTGCCTAAAAAATAGACTTGTTTTTTTATGACAAATTGACATCATATTACATCAGACATTTTATTGAAAATTTCACACATGTATCATATTTAGAACCAGAAATTTAATACAAACTTAAGACAAGTAAACAAGAACCCCATGCAAATCTAATGAATGAAATATAATTTTAATCTATGGTAAATAAATGATCAGAAGATACAAAGCTCTTCCAAAAATCAGAATAGAATACCAGTGATTGTTTAACTAACTGGGGAAAGGTCTTCAAATAAGCCCAATAAAGAGAAATGAAATACACATCAGGACTTTTGTTCTCACAATATTTATGTGTTCCTTTCTATTAAAACTCTGTATCTCTAGGGCCCTCAGAGTTTTTGTTTTCAATTAATAAGTATTCTGTATTCCTTTAAATTGTGCCTTTGTTCATCTATCTTAAAATAGGTGAAATTTTAATTCCCCAAAATTGATTTGGGGATGATCAACTGATGTTTTTGATGGTATCTACACAAAAGAAACAGCAAAGAGTTTCAATATTGTCTATCCAATGAGTAAGTTGGATTGACATTAAAATATTGCTTTCACTTTATTATATTGCAGCAACAGAGAAAGTGGTTAGGGTAAAAACATTGCTGTAAAAAGTTCAAGTATAGTTCTGGAATCTTTCTGAATATCCACATAAAGACTGACAAAATAATTGGACTTCAAAGAAAAAAAAATGAGCAACATTTACAAAAATCCTAGACCAAATGTATCTTAAAGAGCCTTAAAATCCAAGTGGGTGGGGAAAGCCATTAGAGGCACAAAACATCTAAAGTATCACCATTTCTCAGCAAGGAAACAGAGAAAAGCAACAGGGTATCTGATCTGAAAACAGGAAAAAAATATACACACATACACATACACATACAGACCATAGGTATTCACTAGAAATTACTGAATGCTAAATTGAGAAGAGCATATGACACTTAGAAGACTTTTGTCCAAACCAATAGCAGTGAAGGTAAGAGGCCTACTATAAGGTTAAAAGGGAATTGCATAGCCTAGCTCCAATGAACACTCAACTCAATGCACACCAGCCAGAGATCAAGCCCTCATTTAGAAGAAAATTGTGCTGGAAAGACAACAGAGAAAAAGGAGAAGATGCAACTAAACATAGGGGGCAAGAACAAAGCCAGGACATCTCAGGGTAAGGCTCTGTATTTTTTTCGTACTAGAGATAATAATAGAAGAGGAAGATCTCAAGTTATCTTAAGACACATCTTCTAAAATTTCAGAAAAACAGTTTTTGTATAATAATGAGCTACAGAAAATGAGAAAGGTCTAATTCCACACAACATTTTCACAGGAAAAAAATAACATAATAGCAGAATAAAGAATAGCAGAATGACATCTTTACAGTCAATAAAAGCACACCAGGAAGACGTGCAGAAAAGAGATGAAAACTACAAAACTGTAATCTACTACCCATATGAACTAAAAAGCAAATCCTAAGGAAGAACAACAGAATTTGACAAACACAGAAGTAATGTTATAGAAATGTATTAGTCAAAGTTCTCTAGGGAAACAGAACCAACAGGAGATATCAGTAAATATGAGATTTTATAAAAGTGTCCCACACAACCATGGGAATTCATGAGTCCAAATTCTGTATGGCAGGCTGGCAACTCTGATGAAGGTCTTTGGTGAACTCCTCAGGAGAAGCTGGCCGGCTGAAGAAGAAGTGAAAGTTCTGTCTTCTCCCCTTAAAGTCTTCAACTGATTGGATTAAATCCAAATGAATTATTTCATTGTGGAAGGCACTCCCTTCGTTGATGTAATAAGCCACAGATGCAATCAATTTACTGATGATTTAATAAACCAGCTTTTTGGTTTATTAACCAGCCATGACATGTCCTTGCAGTGATGGTTAGGCCAGTGATTGCTTGACCAGACAACTGGGCACCATCCCCTTGCCAAGTTAACACATGAACCTAGCCATCACAAGAACTTAAAGTATTAAAAATAAAATAAAAAAGAATCATTTCAGAATTGAAGCATAAATTGGAATGACGGCAATAGTGTTTAAACACACTGGGTAAGTCCACATGAAAAATACAGTAGCATGAATACTTAAAAATTAAAAAAAAAAATGCAGGAGAAAATGAAAGGAATGAGGAGAAAGATACATTGAAGATTGGCAAAGCATATTCACCATACTAATTGTAGCATACTCTTGAAGAAGGAAACCAAGTCATAGGAACACAACAATTGCTAAGAATTATAATTCAAGCACTTTCCTGAAGTAAAATTATCTGAAACTACTTATTGAAATAGTTCACCATGTTCCCTGAAAAAAATGACTAATGACAATATATTCAAATAAAATTATTGGAATTTTAACTAAAAGGAAAAATAATCTCTTGGGATTTTAGACCAGGGGTTGCAAACTGTTTCCATAAAGGGCCAGACAATAAATATATTAGAATTTGTGGGCCATATAGTCTCTGCTACAAGTACTTAACTGTGCAGTTGCAGCACAAAAGCAGCAATATGTAATATGTAATTGAATGACTGTGGCTGTTTTCTAATAAAACAGGCAGTGGGCCAGATACAACCTGAGGATCATAGTTTGTTGACCTCTGTTCTAGATAAAAGAACGAGTGGTATACAAGGAAAAGAGAATTAGCTCATTTTAAGACTTTTTTTTTAGTAATTCACTTGGTTAGAAAATGGAGTAATATATTTTACATCAAGAAAAGAATATTTGAGCCTAGAATTTTATATCCTGCAAAACTGGCTCTCAAAGATAAAGAGCACAGATAATCTATGATTACCAACTTGCAAAAACACAGAGAATATTGCTTCTATATGATCTTCAGAAGAAATCTAGTAAATAATGAGCTTCACAAAACCAAAGTGATCATAGAGATATTAGCATAAGGACTGCTGGTGAATCTTAAATGTAAAGTTATTTGTAGACTAAGGTAAAATCAGGGATGAAAAGGAAGAGTATGTAATACAGTGGCATATGCTCTGGCATGTGGTTTCATTGTTTACAATAGTAGTAATTATATATACGTATACCTGCAAATGGCAAATGTGAAGAGAAATATACCTCCATATATATATATATATATATATATATATATATATATATATATATACATGTTTATAGAGACAGTTATACTCACACACACACACACACACAGAGAAATACAGAGAGAGATATTTATGTATATATGGCAGTGATAAACTCAGAAACTTGAGCTTCCCTAACATCCATGTTGGGGTCTTGGTATAACATTTTCCATGAGGGAGGGCTGCTTAGAGAAATGGCTCATTACAGAGTTGAGGAAGAAAATGTGCAAGATGAACATTAAACATCATGCCATATCACATAGCAGTAGCTTCATATCAAAGACTTGCTTGTGTTAATTTTCTGTCAAATATGACTCTGGAGACAACTGGAAGAGCTAATACTAGCTAAAGATATGATAATATGAGCTTCAATAAGGATAATAGTTACAATAGTTAATGCCTAGATTGATTAATTTTTCAAAAGAATCTTGAAAACTTGCAGACATGTGAGAACATAAGTAGAAACAGATACTAGAGAATTTTACTATGACTAGTTCCTGGAAGGAAGTGTTGGAACACTTGAGTATATCATTTAAATGGGTTGCAATATGGTCAGTTCTCCCTGAAGTTGTATAATGCAGTAGCCCTGACGTGATCATGCTGATTTTCTTTAGAAGAGCTATGCAGAGAGTGGAGTGGACCTGTACAGGTGTTGATAATAATGAAGAGTTTCTTTGGTGAAGAGCAGACCACAGAGCAGGTCAGTATATGTAATATCCCCAGCAAAATGTCGCTGTGGGTTCAAAGCTGAGGCTTGTGAGTAATAACAGTCTGACCACTCATGGGGAAAAATACTTTTTATTCCCTTGCAAATCACACTACTGATTGCTATGAAAAAATATATATTCTTATTTGGTTAAATTAATTAGACAAGAGATTACCAGGAGGAATGATGCTAAAAAATATTTTTTTGTTTTGTTTTGTTTTGTTTTTCCCCAGCATGAATTATGTTTACTGAGTAGTATTCTGGTCACCACTTCTGTGGAAGAAAGCTCTTTGAGATTCGTTTAAGTAAAACAAACAAAACCAAAATGATACCAATAATTCAATGTAGCAGTAGATGGAGAAAATGCAGACTGTTTCACATGAGGAAGAAGCAGGTCTTCTAGAGAATGGAAAAGGGGAAAGCAGGGGTAGGTAATTGCATTCATATAAGGAAAGAAGCACCAGTAACTCAGAAGGTGCACAATAAGATGTTGAAAACAATCAATACATCTTACAGTCATGGCAAATGTCTTTTTTTCAGCCAAGATTATGAAACAATGTGCTGGACTGTTCATACATTATGTGAAGCAATGCATGGCCTGTGATCTGGTTAAATTAATGCATCAGAGATTACTATAGCCTATAATAGTACACATTCCAAAATATAATTTTCTATTGTGTTATTTTAGCACAATGCAGAAAAGATAAATGCACTGTTAAAATAAGAAATAGATAATTGAAATATATATGATAAAAATTCATGGACATATACCATATGTTGAATAACATTGTATCATAAGCAAGGGAAGCTAGTTAATTGTGATAATTACAAAGGATTAAGAACCTAGTAAATTCAGGAAAAGGATAAATCCTCCTGGGGATGGAAAAACATACAGATCATATAATACAAGGAATTCCGTTTCAAGAAAACCTAAAAAACACAAGTGTTTAGTGAAGAATTTCTGAATGATGACAAAGTTGACACTGAAAACCCAAAAGTTCTTCCTTCACTCTTGAAGAATACCTCGAAGACAGTGCCTCCTTCACACCTGCTATTGAAGAAATTTCCATAGTATTCTTTGATAAAAAGGGTGTAAAACCTAAAAGACACAAGGAGTTCAAAGCAGCCATGGATGGAGAAAAGACAGAGCATTTCACAATTATGGAGGTAAAATGGCTTCCAGAAAAAGGAACCAATGAAAGGATTAGACTAAAACTTGAAGGAGAAACCACAGGTATTTGCTCAAGAATCTGGATTTCTTCTGGCCCTTATTTCCACTCATTTAAGAAAGTTTCCTAATGGTGCGTAGATGTAAGGATGAGGTCTGTTACTCAAATATATGTGAAAACTACAAATGGGCCTTCAGTTAATTTAATGTAAATTAAAGCATTTGGAAAAACTTCGATTCTGATCTGAATCTTTGTGCCATTTAAATCTTGAAGTCTATGTAAAGCAGCTCTTTGGGACCACACTCTATAATCTTTATTGAATATTAACACAACTGTGACATGATACTTTTATTCTTAATTGGAAAGATAAGTGAAGAACAGATTTGGAAAATGCTGGAGGCCTCTCCCACTTCCTAAGACCCACCTGGAGGTATTTGTAAACAGGTGCCTTAGATCTGTGCCATTTTGGTGTTTCTTTGATGAATACTGTCACCTTTGAATGAACATGCCATCATCCACCAAAGCTCAATCCAACTTTGATGTTTTATTCTAAATGTATGTGTCCAGAAGAGATCTCAAAGTAATTAAACCTGTGATGTTTCTCCCTTCTACTTTTCATCATAGAAATATGTTGAGAAAAAAATATATGTTGGAAATGCTGGTTTACAGCCTCAAAAAATGTTCATCTGGTCTTGAGGAACACCCAGAAAAATTTCATTGTATAACAGCAGTCTTGATGGCTCTTTTATCCCATCTGATACTAGTCTTGTAATATCTTACTTCTCAACAATGATTGTCAGATCTGTGGTGTTTGGATATGTCTCCACCTTTTATAGCTTTAGAATCTGGACAACAACATCATTTTGTTCTTGTTCCACTCTAGAAAAGTCATCATTGTAATCCATTGTATCCCTTTTTCCAAAAATGCAAATAGACTGCCTGCCATGGTAAAGTAAGCACTTGGATAGAATCTCTTTCTCACTTCCCATCTAAGAAATATTCTGAAACTTCATTTCTTCATTTTGGTAGAGCAACCCCAAGTTCCTGGATATCGTGTCAGCACATGCATAAATTTCTGCCCATCTAAGAAATATGCTGAAACTTCATTTCTTCATTTTGGTAGAGCAACCCCAAGTTCCTGGACATCGTGTCAGCACATGCATAAATTTCTGCCCGTCATCTCTGCTGTGATGGGCTCTGTCCTTACAGGTACCTGCTGAGGCTTCTAGCCTAGGTAGATTCCAGGCCCTTTAGAAAATTTCATCTAGACACAGAATTTTGTGCAGTTCTAATTTTTAAATACATTTTACTTTGATTAGTGAAGCTGTCATTTTTGTTTGAAGTACCTTTTTTCTTTTGCCCTAAAATTATGCATTTCTGAGCCTAACTATGAAGTTTGGTAAACAAGGGTAGATTATTTTTTGTATCCAATGCATAACATTCCTTAACTAGTAGGTGACTGAAATTATTTACATGTCTAAAGTAAAATGTATTTTGCTTTTATTTTTAATTATGTAGTTTACATTGTTTCAGTTGTCATGAAAGTGTCAAGATTTTTTTTCTTAATTCTTGCTTTAATGAAGAGGAAGATAAAAAAGAGAAAAGGAAAATGAAGAAACAGGAGGAAGACAAGAAAGAGGAGGAGTAAGATTGGATAACAGGATTATTTACCAATGGCATCCAAACCAGCATATCAGTCTTTTCTACTTTATATTTCAATATAGAAATATGATAATTGCCTGAAGAGTTTCTTGTCATTCTGAGAATCTTTTTTCTTAATCCCTGTGAAATTCAGTAAAAATAAACTTTGATTATAGACTCACTGGGTATATGAAATATATGAACACGGCAGATATCTTAGAATGTAAATTATTTCAGGGTGAACACTCATAGGGAAATTTTATTTAAAGGCTTTACTTAGGTATTTAATATATTTTATTAAATACATTGCTTTACGTATTGAGTCTCATGGACCAAAATAAAATATTCTTGGAGCGTTTATTATTATGAATGCTTCTTCCCCATGTTTTCTTATATTTACCTAAAATAATATTCCTTAGATTACATTAAAAACAATCATTTGTAACAAGTGGAATTTCATAGACATTTTTGTAGGCTTTACAGTATAAAATTCTTGTTTCAAACTCTGGAGAAATATTAATAAATAAATCTTATGATTCCCAGAGTACTTTAAAATATCTTACACATACTCAAGTACTTTTCATTTGACTTCATCTTACTCCATTTTTCCATTTTATTTTTCATTTTTCCTCTTTGACCACATTGTCTTTCCTTCTTATACAGTAGCTACAAGTTTATAAAATTTTATAGAATATTTCTTTGTAAAATTTGACATGCAAATCAAGTCACCAAATTAAAAGTCAAACAGCAAATAGAATGAAATTTTTGATTTATTTTTATTTATAAAGAAGAATGTTGGATATTTGCTAAATTACCTTCTATCACTGAAAACATTTTTGTAGTGTGGAAAAAAAAAGGATCTCTTGTCAAGTTTAAGTGTGTTCTTACATTGTTGAGAGAGAGAGGTTCTATTGCTTTATTTTTGGAAAATACACTTCAATTTAACATTTTTTACACCCCCAGCCAATAATGCATTCTTCTTTTTTATAAGGTTTGTGGCAATGTTTTTTTGGGTGGTTGATGATCTACATGCCTTTACCTCTATATATGAGCCATGGGAGTGATTGTGATCATTTACTAGTGGAAAAACATATGGGTTAAACTGCCTGTTTTGTTGCTGCTGTTGTTTATTGAGAAACCATGACACATCAATAAGATATATTATAAATCATCTTATGCATATACATTACTCATAAACCTGAGGTCATATTTTAGGATTGATTTTAAAAGTTAAGAAATAGGCTTCTCTTAAATCACTGGCTTCAACATTAAAATTGATCACACTCAAATCTAGCAAGATTTTCTGCTTAAATGAAGTTATATGTTTATATGTAATTATGTACTACATTTTACAGGAATAGGTGGTTCCTGATGAATACTGAATTTTAAAGTTATTTTTTCCATTACAAAACTTAAAAACTTTAAGTATATTAATAAGTAAATGTTCATAGCAATGAAACATATACCTTTAATAAAGCATCTGTCACTGTGTTACTGCATCTTGCTTCAATACAATTTAAGGTCAATCAGTTTTTTTAGCTTACAGCAAAGATTGATAACTCTTAATCTTTGTTAAGCTTCTTTATTGAAGACCTTCAAGATTTACATTTTTTTAATCTTAGCATTTGGTAGATAAATGGATTATAAGTCCCTTTCTTTTCTAACTTTTCTAATTAATCTGAATGTCACTTGAGAGGACAAGGAATAGAAGAGTTGGGGAAAAAGTCTTGCAAGCTAATTGTTACAAATATTTTTTTTTATCACTGTCAAGTCCTAGAGAACGGCATCTGTGCTAATTCCTAATTCCCTCTGCCATAGTGCTTTAAGTTGTCTTTTGCTTTGATTTATCAGGGAGCTGACCCTAGTCTAACCCTGTCAACTTTAGTTCAGAAGAACTCTCACAAAAGATAGTCCTCTGATCTGACAAATTGATTGGTTGTTAGGAATGGGCTAACTGGAAAAGATCTCCCTAACAAGTGATAAAGCTCTTTTATTCCCAGTTTATAGCTTTCAGTACCCTGGCAGAATTTATAAACTGTCCTACAGAAGAAGAAAGCATTATGAGTACTCTGGAAAGCAGAATACTAAGGGAAGCATTAAAAGGCCCACAGAGTTTTTTTTGATGGTGTGTCTGAGAGTATCAGCAACTGTATTTTATTTAAAAGCCCTTAAGTGGAGGTTAATTGAAAATGATCATCCCAATTAGAAAACAAGTATTAAAATTCTCTTAGTGTTTCCAAGCTGACTCTAACTGGAGCATACTGATTAGGTATGGGAATCATAAAGTGCAATCGATTGCAAAGCTATTAATCAGATTAAGGAACCGGTTGACACAATTCCTTTCTCCAATGAAGGTGATGAGTAACTTCTGCCCATGGCACTTTGATTCTTGTCACACAGCTTTGTTTAGCAATCAATACTCCAGTGAATGTTTAGACAAAAGGTTTATGTCACTTACAGTTGCATTTCCATCAGATTTCAAGAAGTAGAACAATAGAATTTGAAAACATTTTTTAAAATTAAAAAATATTATTAAAATGCCAGTACAAATCCAAAAGTTTATTCCACAAAAATGCACTTGACTATCTTAATTATACCACTCAATAATATTAGGGTGGCTTACACCATTTCTCTACCTTGTATTTGTTACTTTCCCTCTCCTTCATCTTTTTGATCCTTCTCATTGTAACTTTTCATGTTTTCTGTACTCCCACTCCATATAATGTGGGTACTAAATGAACTGCAGGTTGTATATTCCATTTACTATAGAAAACTTTCATGATAGCCCACTTCCTTCTCATAATATATTACAAAACCAGCCCAAAATCAAAGTTGGAGAAATTGGCGTCATCTTTTGACGAACACAGCTGTCAACACTGACTCAACATTAGAAAGGCAATAGAGAATATATCCTCAACCCCTTTCCTCTGCCTGGAATGGGAACTTGGGGTCTAGAGAGGGAAGCTTTCCTGATATTAATTTGGAATGATTTTCTCTGTGTCCTCAGTCACTAACCTTCACCGATATCTGTTTTTATTCTAACTTTGTCCTCTGACCCTCCTGTCAATCATGTTAGCACATGATAGATTTTTGTTGGATTCTACTTCTGCGAGTCATCTGGAGTAGGTTTGCATTATTTGCAGATGTCTATTTGGATGTGTTTGGATGAGAGGAACAAGGACTCTGGATTGATGGATCCCCATTTTAAAGTAAAAGTATATGGGATGATGTTGGAGACACTTTTCAAGAAAGAATACACATCCATTACTAGAAAGACAAAGTATGATTGATCCTTTTAATGACAATCTTAATCCAATTTATGAACAATGTAAGAGTATTATACACAGACAAGCAAATGTTCTTAAAAAAAAAGAACCTCTGAACATAATGCCTACCATAATCTTGCATATAAGAAATCAATAATTTTTCTGAAAGCTTGGCAATAACAAACATATAAAATTGCTTACCTATTTCAAGTAAGACATGAGAGATGTCAGAAATATTCACTGGGACACTTTTACACTATATTTTAAAGAAAATATCTGGACAAGCTACTGATAGTAACTCAATAATTCTGTTTTATAAAGCACAATTATTATTTGATAACCCCTTTTATATTTCCTCCAAATATTCCTCACTTTTAAAATTTCCAAATATTTATAAACCCATTTCTAACTTGTGTTAAATTCATTGCCACTTATAGGAAATAGTAATAGTGTAGAGCAGTAGGCATCCTTCATAATTTTCTATTTTTAATTATATAAATTATGTTTATCATAAGTGTGTGTGTGTGTATGTGTGTGTGTGTGATGCTGTTGGTTTGACAAAGAGAATGGATAAAAGATTTGATCAAAAGAAAGCACCAAAAAGAAAAATAATGTCATTCTTAATATGACCCACTTCAATGAAAAGTTCAATTATGTTAAGCTATTTAAAATCTAATACATAAGGAAACCATGAAAAGGAAGTGTAATATATCTAATTGGATATGAACTTTTGACCTACTTTGCATGTAAAAACTCAGGTTAGATTTTGTGTTTTCATAGGCTTTATTAGATGCACTTCTTTGGTTCAACATTCAGAGGTTGAGGGCAGGGGAAGAAGGTAAATGTGTAGGGCACCCAGCTGAGCCAGTAGCTCAGGAGCGCCTGTGTTGCTGGGGGCCCTTACCTGCTGAATGTCTCAGCTTCATGTGGGTGGAAACTTCACCAGGGATGTCACCACCTGACATTATTTACATTGGGTGTGGAAACTGCTGTGTTATCCAACTGCCAAATCCAGGTATCCAGCAGTCTGTGTGCTACCTTTCAAAATAATTACAAAAGCCAAGGATCCATGGACACACATAATAATTGGGGGGAATTTATACATAGGTACTTGGGCATTGAAATGGACAAACTAGAGCACTCTAATCTGAGATATGGGAAATGGTCAACTCTGTTACATATACAGTGTTTTAGAAGCAAATGTTGTCTTTGTTTTTCTGTTTCAAATAATAATGAAAAAAAAATGCATTCCTGAAAGAGTAAACTTCAATTATCAGGATAATTAATTTATATAGAATAACACTTTTTCTGAGAATACTAAGTAAATGAGGGCCTCATATTAGTATTTAGGAACAATTTGTTTTTGTCTTGAGGCCAACCTAAGTGAACATTTGATTGCCCTCTTTTTTGATTTCTTCCTGTTAGCTGCTGCTTCTGATTCTAAAACAATGTACACATGACATTTCTAACTGCAGATTTCTCCCATGCTCCAGCTTTCATGAAATGAGTTATATCCATTTCTCTTGTGCTATCTTCTGTCTTCTGTCTCCCATTTTGATGATTGCTCTATGTAAAAACAAAATAATAAAATAAAATGAGTATTCCCTTTATGCTATTTTACTCTAACATTTAATTGATACCCGGAGATATTGATGTTCTCAAAGTAAATTAGGATCATGTCTTAGAGCCCTGTTTATTTATAGATTCAACTTGAGACTTGTGAATATGTAAGTTCTAATAAACATGCTATAAGCAAAAAAAAAATTATACTGATAAAATAAACTAATGGTTTATTATTAAAAATGCTGCAAAACTCCATGATAAAGTATTATTATATTTCCTTACTTAACATGTTTATTAGATTACTTGTTAAGTCACATTTCTATTTGTAGTTAGGTATGGAGTATCTCTAGGAATAACAAGAAAGTGTAAAATATTTATTCATTTGACAGTTTTTCAAAAAAAAGTTCATTTATACATCAATCATCATGATTATGGTTTGGGCTACAAAACTCTAATAGAATTTTGTTAAGTTTGAAAATATTTTAATATATATTTGTACAAATATACAACATTTTGTACTTTAATGGAATAGCAAATAAGCTACTACTTTTTTTTTATTTTGAAATAAATTCAAAGTTATATGAACAGTTGCAAAAACAATACCAGCCCCGTACACAGAATTCCATCATACCCTGACCCCCCCCCTCCCCCGGTAGCTCAATCCACCAACTTTAACTTGCTGTCACATTGCTATTTCTTTCCCTCCCTCCCTATCATCCATCATCTATTGCTCTGTCATCTGAACATATAAGAGTTAGCTGCATACATCTTTGAGCATTCACTATAATTCATGTATACACTTCCCATGAACAAGAACATTCTTTCATGCAATCCCATTAAGCGCAGCTAAGAAGTACAATAGATTCAACAATGATAAAAAGCTTACATTCTATATTTCCTTTTCCTTATGTTTCAACTGTGTCCCTTTGAGCCACCTGTCCTCTATCCTCCTGTCCCATCCAAGTTCATCCTTAGTATTCAATTTTCATCTAGTTAGACTGACTTTTTCTTTTTTTTTTTCAGTTGTGGAAACATATATACAGCCTAAATCTTCCCATTCCACTCCCTCCCTAGCCTTTCATTAGTGGGATTAATCATGTTTAGAATGCTGTAATGCTCTTTCCCACCATCCATTACTAGAAATTTCCCTTCACCTCAAACAGCAACCCTACACTCATTTCTTAACTCCCCATTGCCCCTTCCCCCATTTCTCTTAACCCAAACTCTACTTTTTGTCTCTATGGTTATATTCTCTGATAATTTCTTTGTGCTTACTGTGGGGCTTAAAATTAACCTCTTAAATCCATATCAATCTTGTTTTTCTTTGATACCACCTTCACTTCAATAGGACACATAAACTATGTTCCTATACTCCTTCATTCCCTCACCTTTATATAGTTGTCTAAAATTACATATTTTACATTGAGTTCAAAACCACCGATTTGTCCTTAGAGCTTGTGTATTTTATATCATGTATGAAGTAACTAGTGGAATTACAGTTCAAAAATTATTGGCTTCTATTTGTATTCCATTGTGGTTGGAGAATGTGCTTTGAGTATAGTCAATGTTTTTTTTTTTTTTAATTTCTTGAGGCTTGTTTTATGTCCCAGCTTATGGTCCCTTCTCGAGAAAGATATGTGATCACTAGAGAAAAGTGAGTGTCCTGGTGATTTGGGATGTAAGATACTATATATGTCTGTTAAAATTCTCTGTATCTCTTTCTCCTTTCCCTGTCTCTCCTCCAGCAGGGCTCCCCTCAGAATCTGAAGTAGGGCAGGTCTTTCATCTGCAAAGTCTCTCAGCATTTGTTTGTCTGTGAAAAATTTAAGCTCTCCTTCAAATTTGAAGGAGAGTTTTGCTGGATAAAGTATTCTTGGTTGGAAATTTTTCTCTCTCAGAATTTTAAATATTTCATGCCACTGCTTTCTCGCCCGCATGATGGCCATTGAGTAGCCACTACTTAGTATTATGTTGTTTCCGTTGTATGTGGTGAATTGCTTTTCTCTCGCTGCTTTCAGAACTTGCTTCTTCTCTTCAGTATTTGACAGTCTGGTCAGAATATGTCTTGGAGTGGGTTTATTTGGATTTATTCTACTTGGAGGTCCTGGGCATTTATGCTTTGTGTATTTATATTGTGTAGAAGGTTGGAGAAGTTTTCCCCAACAATTTCTTTGAATACTCTTTCTAGACCTTTACCCTTCTCTTCCCCTTCTGGGACACCAATGAGTCTTAAGTTTGGACGTTTTATTTTATCTATCATATCCCTGAGATCCATTTCAATTTTTTTGATTTTTTTCTGCATTCTTTCTTTTGTTCTTTCATTTTCTGTTCTGTGGGCTTCTAGGACACTGAGATGTTGTTCAGCTTCCTCTAGTCTTGGATTGTGAATATCCAGAGTCTTTTTAATTTTGCCAACAGTTTCTTTTATTTCCATAAGATCTTCTATTTTTTTTTATTTACCCTTGCTATGTCTTCTTTATGCTATTCTAGGGTCTTCTTTATGTAGCTTATATCCTGGGCCATGGTCCTCTTGATGTCCTTTAATCCTTTGCCATGTTTTCGTTCCTCGATTTTAGATCTTTGATTAATTTTGTGAGGTATACTGTATCTTCTGATATTTTGGTTTGTGTATTTGGAGTTGGATTCTCCATATCTTCTGGTTTTATCATATGCATTAAGATTTTCTGTTATTTTTGGCCTCTTGGCATTTGTTTTGCTTGATAGGACTCTTTCAAGTTGTAAAGAAAAAGGGATATCAAGCTAATTTTTCAGGAACACTGTTTGGTGACGTACACTTTCTCTAACTAACCAGCAGATGGCGTCTGTGAGTCACCTATATCCCTCGAGTCAGTTCTCAACCTTTTTTCCGCTTTGTGTGGGGAAATGATTCTTGTGGGTTCAGCTGGAGAACTCAGTTTGGGTGTGTTGCTGGAGCTGTCCGCCCTGAATGTGGGGTGTGCATACAGGTAGCCAGGGAGGATGGGCAGTTCTAATGATCAAATCCCCCAGGATCCCGGAGATTCAAGGCCGCCCCAAGAGTCTAAGCCTTCATTTCAGTTCAGCCCCAGCCTCTCTCTCTCGCTGATCCATAAACCACCAGACTTGGCGTAGCATGCCTGGGTTCTCCGAGCAGATCCCCCCTCCCAGCTGCGCTCCTCCAGTAGCTCAGCCAAGGGAAGGCTGTGCTACGTCATCACTGCGCACCGTCCCACAAGGGAAGCCCCGGGCTACTGGGCCATGCAGTGCGGCGGTGCACTCCCAGCCCGAAGCAAAAGTGGCCAAGCAGGTCATCTCAGCCCCCTCCTCCTCGCACAGTTCCTCCTTCCCAGCTCCCGGACAACTGGCGGGGCTTTGGACTGTGGGCATGGCCCCGGGCAGGAGTTTATCCAGCCCTCCAGGGGCCAGCTGCGAGCTGCGGGGTTTCTTTCTGCTTCCAGCTCTCCCCTCCGTTCCCCCGAACGCAAGGGTATCTGCTGCAGGCTATCTTCCCGTCCAGACAGCAAGAGGCCAGCCCAGCCCCCTCTTGCTGTGTTTTACTGCGTGGTTCCCACAATTGCTACTGGAGCCGCTCCTTTTTTTTTTTTAAAACAGCCAGCTGGTCTCCATACACTGAACCCTGGCTTCCCCAGCCCACCACACTGCTGCAGGTCTTCCAGCCAGCTTACTCACTCGTTTCAGAATGCCGACTCCCGGTTTCACCAAGTATATGGCCCCTCTGGAGCTAGGAGCCCTCATCCAGTTGGCGCATCATTGTAACCAGTATTCTAGGGCACTTTCTGGTTTTTAGCTAGTGTTGTTCATGGAGGTGTTTTTTTCACCCTGTCTCAGCTAGCCGCCACCTTAGTTCCCCCCAAGCTACTACTTTTAAAGCAACTATTAACCACACTAAAAGCACAGACTAAAATCACAGACTAGATACTGATCATTAGAGGCAAATTCTTAAATTTATTTTGTATCCAACTAATTTTTAAAAGAGCTTCCTTTAAAATATAAAAAACTTGCATTATATAAGCTATATATTTTTTTCTTTCTATCTGATTTTAGTGCCATAATAATGCATCATGTTGAATCATTCAATCATGCTAGTTTTGATCCACATAGTTTTCAAACTTGTTGAGTTATTTTCAGCCCAGAATGAAAGAATAATTTTCATTTTAATCGAAGCCATTTGCTTAATGTAATATCAGTGTATACATGATAGTGTTAGCAGAGATTTTGCTAAAAATGCTATCACATACAATGAATTTTAGAAAACAAAGAACAAAATTATTTCATCTTTCTTTTTTAAGGTTCTTTTTTTTTAATTTAAAAACATTTAAATTGCTACAAAAAGAAAATTCTCATATCACTTATACCCCCCACCCCCATTTTTAACACTTAGCATTGGTATGGTATCTTTGTTACTTTGATGAGAGACTATTATGATATCACTGTTAACTATAATCCATAGTTTGCATCAGTTGCATTTTTCCCATATGCCACCCTTGTAATAGTGATGTACATTTGTTCTAGTTCATGAAAGAGCATTCTTATATTTGTACTGTTAACCACAGTCATCACCTCACATAAGTATATTGAAGTCATAATTCCTGAATATTTTAATGCAACTGCATCTAATAATTTCATAAAAGATTAACATTTTGCCTGAACTGTCTACAAATGGGAGTGTATTTGTAGAGAAATGACATTTGTTTCTGTCATTTTTATTCTCTTTCAGGTATAGGAGTATATCTTGCTCTCTATCACAGTATAAGACAAATTATTTATAATGATGATGTTAAATGTATAGATTGGTTCCCTCTACTAAAATCAGTCTTTGGCTATTTAATATCACTATTTACATTTCACTGGAGGGAAAAATACAAATAGCTCTACTATCCTGTTTTGCCAATGAAATGTTTCCTAACAAGCATTGCCATGTCAAATATAAGTGGATTGGCCTTAGAAGATTATTTAAACTGCTTTATAATTTTCCTGTGGAAATGGAGGTCTTGGGTTCACATGAGAAATGAATTTTCTTACAAAGAATTTCTTCAAGTTACTAAGTCATAACTAAAGAGGCCTTAAAAAAAGAACATTTATTTTCACTTACCCCATGTATTTCCTGAACTTCCAACAGCATTGACTTAAAATGCATAAATTTATGTAAAAGTGGGCCCATAATAGTACTGTAACAGTATTACTATATCTGGATCAAATATGAATCTCTTCTATTCTTAAAAATCTTCAGGAAATGAGTAATATAACTCTTCTAAATAGACACAGACTTCCGAAGAGTGTTCATTTTAATCTCAATACATAAGGACAGGATTTACATACTGTGATATCTCAGTCACTAGTTAAATTTCACATAAATTGTTTGCTAAAAAAATCAAGCAGGCCTTAATTTTTCTGTCATCACAATTCAAGCATGAAGATTTGCACTCTAAGAAAAGCACGTACTGAATTTAAAGGAATTGCATGACTAGTTCTCTCTTGGAAAATGGGATGCTCAGTTAAATGTTGAAGACCGTAGACTGTCATGGGAACAAGAAAAAGAGGAAAAAAATCATAGCAAAGAGTCCAAGATAGTGTAAGTTCAATTCCTTTAAATTTCTAAAAAGTAAGAATATTAAGTGCTGTCAAAAGGAATAACATGGCTGGGAGCACATATCTTGCTCCTCTAAAAGGAAGGAGTCAAATTAACAACGCACAGATAACATCAAATGCAATAAAGCTGCTCTTCTCACCAGTCATACAAAATATGCTGACCCCGAATAAATAGCCACAATACATTTTTCTGCAAACTCATTCTACATAATGAAGCATTCAGAAATTATCTTTTTATGGAATTGGGATAAAATTGGAGAACAGAATATATACATTTAAATTCTTTCAAAAACAGAACTGGTTTTCCTTCAAGAAAAAAAATAACTTGTATTCACTATTTTTTAAAGTAATTTTCCCTTTAGCATTTACCAAATTGTCTTACATTTTGATATATTGGTAGAGCATTGGGGAAGGTAATATAGAACATAGTCAGGCTGCTTGGGTTTAATTCTCAGATCTACCACTTTCTAACTATGTGAACTTGTGCAAGCCAATGAAGTGCCATAATTTTCATCTTCCACACTTATTAAATTAGAATAATAATGGCATGTCCCTGGTGGAAATTGGTTGATGATTAATGGGAATTTTGTAGCATACCTGCAGGAGCTAATGAATAATCAATAAATAGTGGACATAGTTACAATTGTTTCTTTTATTTGGATTTACGGAGAAAACATTCATATTTTTATATCTTTTAACTTACCTTTTTATATTTTTGTTTGTTTCCTCCTAACCATTTTCCTTCTCTTATTCCCCAGGCAGTATTTAGTAATAATGGACATCAATCATATTTCCTTCATTGTCATAATTCTATTGAAGTTTCTATTCATATGTATCTACATATGCATCAAGTTTTTCACTTTACAAAAGCAGGATTGTATTAATCTGGGTTTAATGTGTTTTTATTTTTCACCCAGAAATAACTTCTAGAATTTTCTCCAAATCATCTGAGATAGCTCTTATCCCCTCTTATTGATAGCTTAATATCCCCTGGTTTATATGTAATTTAGTGATTCCCTTCATCATTTTATGCTTGCTAGATCTGTCAGTAACTGACAGGGGCGTGAAAGACTCCAGTTACAATAGTGCATTTGTTTCCTTCTTGAAATTATATCAGTTTGGGGCTAACATATTTTCATTTTCTGTTGTTAGGTGCATGCACTGCATACTCAGGATTGTTATGTCTTCTGGGAGAATTGACCACTTTATCATTATATAATGCCCCTGTTTATCCCTGATAATTTTCCTTGCACTAAAATATTCTTTTTCTTAAATTAACATAGCTACACCAGCTTTATTTTGATCAGTGTTAGCATGGTACATCTTCTCCATCCCTTTACTTTTTAATCTATCTGTGTCTTTATATTCTAAGTAGTTTTTTTGTGGACAACATATTATTTAAGTTTCATTTTTTTTATATCCACTCTTACATTCCCTGTATTTTAATTAGTATATTAGACCATTCACATTTAAAGTGATTATTGATATAATTAGATTAATATACCATATTCATAATTGTTTTCTATTCATTGCCCTTGTTTTTTTTTTTTTTTTTTTGTCTGGTAGTGAGTATTTTATATGAGTCAATTTTCTCTCCTTTCTTAAATTTTAATTGTCTATCTTTTAATTAATTATTCATAATTAATAATTGTATTATCATATCAACCAATGTATAATGAAAATATATTGATAACAGTTATAACTATTAATACTTATAAAAATTAGTAGTAGTAGTTGTTATTCCTTTAGTGATGGCCTGAGAGTTTGTAATATACATTTACAACAAATAGATATCCATTTCATGGGTAGAGCATTTACCATATAATAGAGTATTTCTGATTTTTCTTTCCTGTCCTTATGACACGCTGTCAGACATTTAACTTATGCATAAATTACATTTGTCTAATACACTGTTACTAGTAGGTTGAACTATTATTTGTTAAATCAATTAATAATAAACGAATTAAAATACTCTTTTTTACCTTTGTTTTTTCCTTCTCAAACACTTTTCGTTTCTTTATGTTGCTCCAAGTTACTGACCTACCCATATGATTTTCTTTTTCTCTGAAGTACTTCATTCAACATTTCTTGCAAATCCTGTCTACTGGCAAACATTTTTGTTTTTCTGAGAAAGTCTTTATTACCCCTTTACTTTATTTTTTTAATTTTTATTGAGATTGTTCACATACCATACAATTATCCAAAGATCCGAAGTGAACAATCAGTTAACCATGGTATCATCATACAGCTGTGAATCCGTCACTACAATTTTTTTTTCAATTTTTAGAAGATTTTCATTACTCCAGAAAAGAAATAAAGACAAAAGAAGGAAACTCAAATCCTCCCATACCCCTAACCAACCCCCCTCCATTGTTGATTAATAGTTTTGGTATAGTACATTTGTTACTGTTGATGAAAGAATGTTAAAATACTACTAACTATAGCATATAGTTTGCAATAGGTATATATTTTTTCCTATATGCCCCTCTATTACTAATTTCTTTCTAGTCATAGTGTCATACATTTGTACTAGTTCATGAGAGAGATTTCTAGTATTTGTACAGTTAATCACAGACTGTCCAACACAAGATTCCTTGCTTTATACATTCCCAACTTTTAACCTCCACCTTTCCTTCTGGTGACATACGTGACTCTGAGCTTACTCTTTCCACCACCTTTGCACACCATTCAGCACTGTTAGTTATTCTCACAACGTGCTTCCATCACTTCTGTCCATTTCCAAACATTTAAGTTCCCCCTAGTTGAACATTCTGATCATAATAAGCAACTTCTCCCCATTCTTTAGCCCCATTCTATGTCCTGGTAACTTATATTTCCTGTCTATGAGTTTACATATTATAATTAGTTCACATCAGTGAGACCCTGAAACATTTATCCTTATGTGTCTGTCTTATTTCACGCAATATAGTGCCTTCAAAGATTCTTCATCAACCCATTTTTTAGCAGTGGTTTTGTTTCCACACCATACATTCCATCCTAAGTAAACAATCCTTAGTTCCCTGTAAAGTCATGTATTTATGTATCCAGAACCATTGCCACTATCTATATAAGGACATTTCCATTTCTTCCACAAAAGAAGGAGGAAGAGTCAGAGAAGGTAGAGAGACAAAAGAAAAAGAAAAAAGAAAGAGAAAAAAACATCACAGCTAGAAAGCAACAAAAGGAAAGATAGCATTAAACTAAAATAGAAGAATCAGACATCATCAATGCCAGAAGTCCTATACCCTTCACCTATATAACCCCCCCATATGCATATGGTATATTGCCTTTGTTACATTAAAGGAAGCATAATACGATATTTCTGTTAATTATAGTCTCTAGTTTGCATTGATTGTATTTTCCCCCCAATCCCACCCTATTTTTAACACCTTGCAATGTTGACATTCATTTGTTCCACCTCATGTAAAAACATATTTGTACCTTTTATTACAATTGTGAAGCACCCTAGGTTTCACTGAGTTACACAGTCGCAGTCTTTAACTTTCCTCTTTCGTTCTAGTGTCCCACATGGTCCTAACTTTCCTCTTTCAACCACACTCACAGTAATCTTTGTTCAATGTACTTACATTGCTGTGCTACCAACACCTAAAATTGTGTTCTAAACCTCTCACTCCTGTCTTTTCCTTTCTGTCTGCAATGCTCCCTTTAGTGTTTCCTGTAGAGCAGGTATCTTGTTCACAAACTCTGTCATTTTCTGTTTCTCAGAGAATATTTTAAGCTCTCCCTCATATTTGAAGGACAGTTTTGCTGGATATAGCATTCTTGGTTGGTGGTTTTACTCTTTCAAAATCATAAATATATCACCCCACTTCCTTCTTGCCTCCATGGTTTCTATTGAGAAATCCACACATAGTCTTTTCAAGCTTCCTTTGTATGTGATGGATCACTTTTCTCTTGCTGCTTTCAGGATTCTTTCTTTATCTTTGACATTTGATAATCTGACTATTACGTGTTTTGCCATAGGCCTATTCAGATCTATTCTGTTTGGGGTATGCTGCACTTCTTGTATCTGTAATTTTATGTCTTTTGTAAGAGATGGGAAATTTTCATTGATTATTTTCCCTTTTATTGCTTCTGCCCCCTTTCCCTTCTCTTCTCCGTCTGGGACACCATGACAAGTACATTCCTGAATTTTATGTTGTCATTCAATTCCCAAAGATGTTGCTTATTTTTTTTTCCATTCTTTATCTGTTCCTTTGTGTGTATGCTTTCAGGTATCTTGTTCTCTGGTTCTTGAGTGTTTTCTTCTGCCTCTTGAGACCTGCCATTATATGTCTCCATTGTGTCTTTCATCTCTTGTGTTGTGTCTTTTATTTCCATAGATTCTGCCAGTTGTCTTTTAAAAGTTTCAGTTTCTACCTTGTGTATACCCAGTGTTTTCATTATATGCTTCATCTCTTTTGCCATATCTTCCCCTAAACTTTTTGAATTGATTTAGCATTAGTTATTTCAATTCCTGCATCTCAATTGAAGTGTAAATTTGTTCCTTTGACTGGGCCATAACTTTGTTTTTTTTAGTGTAGGTTTTAGTTTTCTGTTGTCTAGGCATCTGGTTTCCTTGGTTACCCCAATCAGGTTTTCCCAGACCAGAATGGGCTCAGGTCTTGGAAGGAGGCAATAGTATCCAGTTTCCCTGAGGGTATCTTAGAAGATTGATACACCCTGTGAGGCCTCAAGTCACTGTGCTTTTCTGCTCAGCAGGTGGAGCCTGTCAGCCTGTAGCTCCAGACTGTTGTAAGGAGGTGTGGCCCATGGCTGTTTTCCCCCAGGCTCTGGAGTCTGGTTCTGAATGGAAGGTGGGTAGTAGAGCTTGGCACCACCTTATTCCTCTTAGGGAAGATACACCCCCTAGGGAGAGGTCACTTACATTTGAATAGTCTCTCTGCCTGTGCTATCTCCACCGTTGTCTGTGTCAGAGTGCTGGGAACTGAAAATGGCTGAGGCTTTCTCCACTGATCTGAAAAAGGAACAGAAAGCCCACTTCAGGGCCAGTCTGCAGCCACACTCCAGTTCTCCAAGGTCAATCATCACCAAAAGCCTCTGTCTGCTTGTTGGAGATTTGTAGCCTGCATTGAGCAGTCCATGTTTGTTAATTAAAACCCCAGTTGGAGCTCAGTTGAGCCGTATTTGCTTGCCTGGAGTGTGTTTCTCTCTAACACTGTGAGGTTTTGCAGTTTGGGCATTTGGGAGGTGGGGCTTCCAGCTTGGATCTGCAGTTTTTACTTACAGATTTTATGCTGTGATCTCAGACATTCCTCCCAATTCAGGTTGGTGTGTGATGAGTGGACAGTCATGTTTGTCCCCCCCCCAGTTATTCCAGATTACTTACTAGTTGTTCCTGGTTGTTTATTAGTTGTTCCAGGGGGACAAACTAGCTTGCATTCCTCTCTATGCCACCATCTTCTTCTGCTGCCTTCTCTTCACTTTTGAAGGGTAACTTCCCTGGAAACAGAATTTTAGATTGGTAATTTTTTTTTTTCTTTATACTCTTACTATATTTCTTTCCACTCCCTTTTCTTCTTGCTTGCATGGTTTCTGAAGAAAAGTCTGATATCATTCCTATGATTCTTCCTTTAAGGTAACGTGTTTCCTATCTCTCACCCCTGGCACCTTTCAAGCTTTTCCCTTTGGTTTTGCTTTTGTGCAGTTTGCACATGACAGGCTCAGGTGTACCTTTTTATTGAAGTTCTATCCATTTTTGAACTAATATATATTCATCTGGGGGGTGAGGCTTAATTTGCTTGATGCTTTTGAGTGTTCCAGATGTATAGTTTGGTGTCAATAATTTTAAAAAATGATCAGCCATTATACTTTAAATACTTCTTCTCTTCCTTTCTCTCTTTTTTTTCCCCTTTTGGTGTAGTATTATATGTATGTTACACCTTTTGTAATTGTCCCATAATTCTTAGATATTCTGTTCCATCTTTTTCAGTTATTCTTCTCTTTTCTTTATGGTTTGGAAAGTTTCTATTGACATATCTTCAAGCCCATTGATTCTTTACTCAGCTATGTCCAGTCTACTGATGATCCTTTCAAAGGCACTTCTAGCACTTCCTTTTGATATTTTCTTAGAGTTTTCATCTCAGTGCTTACACTACCGACCCATTCTTGCATGTTGTCCAATTTTTTCCATTGTCAACCTTAGCATATTAATCATAGGTGTTTTAAATTTTCAGTGTGATAATTCCCTAATCTTTGCCATTCTGGCATAACTAAGTCTGATTGTGACACTTGTCCTATCTCATCAGACCATTTTTTAAAAATTTGTTTGTTTTCCTTTTAGCATATCTTACAACTTTGAAAGCCAGACAAAATATATTAGTTAAAAGCAGCTGAGGCAAATAGATATTCAGTGTGAGGTTTTATGTTTACCTGGCTAGAGATGGTTATGGTAAATCTTTGCTGTACCTGTAGATGCCAGAGGCTAAAATTTCCTCTAGTGTTCTTGTTTGGTATTCCTTGTTGTCTTTGGGTTTCCTTAGAGACTCCTTCTTAAGTAGGGTATGAAACATGCAGTTCATTTTAGCTGTAATCCCATTATTGAGCTGGAGCTTTATTGAAGTGGTGGTAAAATGTGAGGGTAGGGGTAACATTCTATAATACTACAATCAGGTCTGAGTGTTTTAGTAAAGTTGTGCCCCTGAGATGTGACCTTCACAAATTCTTCTCAGCTTCTTTTTCTGACACCTTAGGTGAAGCATGAAGGCTACAGGAGAGTGGAGTTGGGTATTTCCATTCTCTCATGTCAGCTAGGATTTGGTAAACCTAAATAATCTAGGCCCTTGTAAAATAGTTTCCTTGAGAGCAGGCATTTTATAAGAAGAACAGAATGCTTTGGGCATATCGCAAAATTGTTATTTTTTCCTGTACCCCTGCAAGAAGCAAGAAGTTATTTTTCTCTGATTTTCATAGAGGGAACATGATTGGGCTCCAGGAGATCAAACTCAGAAAAGTGCTGGGGCTTCCCAAAGGCTAAACCACCAGGAATTTTTATCTCTCAAGCTAGCCCATGCTCAGTCTCCAGCAATTAGTCAATTACCCTTTAAGGATTTCTATGTAATGCTATTCCAGTGATGAATTATCCTCCCAGAAAGCTGTGATTCTCTTTATATATCGTTCCAGTTTTCAGGTGATTGTTTGGCTTATAACCTCAGTTATGAATCTAAGAAGAATTCTTAATTTTAAGTTTGTTCACTTTTCTTTGTTGTGTGGATGGTAGTGACAACTTCCAAGCTTTTTACATGCTGCATCATAAACCAGAACCAAATGTTTTCTTTTTGTTTTGTATTATTTATGTTTGATTCAGACTATTAAATGACAAGTTTAATGGTATTTTTTATTCCCTTGATTTCTCTTTGCTAGAATTGCATATAAAAAAATAAAAAGTCAGCAGAAATAAAAACAAATAGCAAATTTCATATTTTCAAAATTGCATGACATCATCATTGAGAATACATACTATGGAATTCATAGAATTCAGAGAAGTTACTGTAATTACTAAGTCAGTACACATAAAATATCTAAATCTCCCCTCCAAATTTCTGGTTACTCTTATTTTATTTACTCATACTTTATATAGGATGATGATCTAACATCAGAATTGTGTACACATTTCTGAGACATCTAAGATTGTGCCTGGTTCTTTCATATATTTGTTTATTCATCACCATTCTAGAAATATTTATTGAAAAGAGGCATTATATTAGGGTTAGAAAATATAAAGGTTACTGAGACAGAATTGACCATGAAGCATAAAATCTGGAAGGCTTGGCAAATGTTAAAAAAGATATATATTTTGTAATATGAAAACATTTACAAAAGAATTAAATGTAGCTTACATAACATATAGGAGAGTGATCATAGCTAATACGGAGGTCATCAGGAAACTCCCTCTAGAGAAGTGAGAGATAGAAGAAATGTAAGACTTGATCAGAAGAGTTGGAGTAGGGCAGAGAGAGAGGCTCTTCCTTCTCTCTCTTTCAAGAGAAAACTTCTAGTAAAAGCTATTAATAAAGAGGATCATCAGATATATTAAACCAGTAGGATAAATATATGTACTATAACCAGAGCAAAAAAGTGTAAAGAAAGAAATATTTTAGGCTAAACTGGTAAACTGAGCAAAAGTGTGAAGACATTTCAATTTTATCATAAAGTGAGTGTAATCTCATGGTGGGCTAACTATAGTGAGGCTTATGCTATTCAAAGCTCTCAGTAAACAGTGTGGGGAATTAACTGGAACCAGTGAGAGTGGAGAATCTACTGTGAAAAATAGAGAAAGCATGTCATGTTTTTATAAACCTTACACTCTCTCTCTCCCTCTTCCTCTGTGGGACATACAAAAGTTGTCTGAGACATACTAAGTTAATAGGCATTTTATAAATATATATATATACACACACACATGCATACACACACACATATGTATACATGTATATATCTACATGTACAAACATATGTATATATGTATGCATGCATATATGTATGTGTGTGTGTGTGTGTGTGTGTGTGTGTGTGTGTGTGTATGACTCCAGATGGCATAGTGCTTACTGTAATCATCTTCAGAAAAATGTGGATATTTAAAGTACATCAACACAAATTATACAACTCATTTACTTTGTTGATAAACCACTTTGGCTATTTTGAAATATGCAGCATAAGAATTGAAACACACAGGAAAACCAGCTTACCGATTATATTTTATTTTGCTTTAATTTCAAGGTTATTATTAACCTAGTAATCATCACTCAATCCAATCAGCAGTCAATAGATACAAAGAAGAAAAATTCTGTCAAATACATTTAATTTCCAAATTCCATATAGCTTTTAATGTTAAAGTTATTTTCTCAAAGACATTTTCACATTTTGACAAATTTGTGGGATAATCGATTTCTGTTGCAAACAAAATGCATTTAAATCTATTAATTGAAGATTTTTCTGCAGCTGTTGATTGGTTGTGGTTGAATAACTGCAGGTATTTGCTTCATTGCCATAGAACACTAACTTTGTTTTTTGAATTTCATCATTACATTGTTGTACTCCAAATACGGAATTTTATAGGTTTAAAAATAATGCCTCATAATTAAAAGAAATTTAGTCAATTGTCCTATAGCATCTTTTAATAGTTTCTAAATGCATTGTCTATTTTAGGAAATTGCTTCCTAGGTAATTCAATATTAACAACATACTTCAAATATTCTGTATTTACTAAGTGGTGCAGATTCCAATATTTAAATTGAACAGTTATGCTGTGTGCCTTAAACTAAGACTTCTGCCTTTCAAATTTTTTATTAAAATCCTTATCAGTTTTAAGGTATAAAATTTAACACCAAGTTTTAAAAAATTACTTATAAAAATTATTTTCTTCTAACCAATATTGTATTGAAAGTAACTAAAATTACCAAACTTCACAACCCAATTGTGATTGCTCATGTATATCGTTCTATTTTTACTGCTTCTCTTAACTGGGAAAACGTAAGTCTCATTTTTTCCTGTTTGTTTGGATTGCTTATCTATCTATTGCCATGCCTTGACTTTTTTATTCAAGAGTTCATGATAATTTCATATCCTTTTCTAGGTTTTAGTCTCTTTTATACCATTGCAGACTTTAAAATATTTGTTTTCTTGTTAATGCTGATTAACAATTTATAAGATGTTCAGAAGTTAAGCTCTTTTAAGAAATTTATCTTATACAAAGGAATACTAATCTATTGTCCTCTTTTTTAAACTCATTTGGACTTCTGTATGTCCAATAATTTTCATTAACTCTTATATTTAGATGTTACAACTATTGAGATTGATTCATTGTTGCACATCCCTAGATTTTCTTCACTTGGAGGAAATCTAAATAAAATTTCAAAGATCACATTTACAATTTTAAAAATGGTCTAAAGCAGTATATAGGATAAAACAGTCATTTTTCACAAACACAAGGTAGGTATTCATGCCTAATCATATTCTTTTGGCATTATAACTATCCATAAAATTCCATATTACCTATGTCTTCAACAAATATTTAACTATCTTTTATTATTCCAAGGAATCTGCTAGTAGCCAAGAGAATATAAAGATAAATAATACATAAAGAGCTCATATTTTATTGGATGCCCTATATATGTAAATTTTCTTGACTCTTCCCCTCTACCAAACAGATGTGCACACACACACACATACACACACACAACTGGGCTTTCTAAAGAAACTAATCCTTCTAATGGAGAAACATTTGCTTTTCTAACACAGAATCACTCAAAGTAAAATTGCCAGGCCAAGGGAAAAGAAACTGCTTTATAAAGACCAAGCAGTAATATGGAGGCTGAAATGGCTTTCACAGGGTGGCCATAGGAGAATATTTTGGGGACATTGTTAGGTGGAAATTCTGTAGTATAAATGCCAAAATTACATGAATGCACATAGAAAATAAAATCTTTGATCAAATGTTTCCTTTTCATGAATGCATCATGGAATGATTTTTTTGCTGGAAGAATGCAATTCATTTCCTAAATACATACTTAACAGGTAATTATTGTATGAAGAGAAGTGAAATTTCCAATCTAGATGAAGTAATTGTTAAAGTATTCATCAAGAGAGGACTTTGTTGCAGCTATCCAAACTGCCTGGATTTCATAAGTTCAGAAAGTATAAATTCTGATAATTTGTTTTATCTTAAAATAAGGCAGAGCACTTTTTCCAGCCTTTCTGCATTCCATTTACTATTTGAAATTTATAAATAGAGAGTAACAATTCAATGAGAAGGCAACTGTTCTAACAATGTATTCTTATTGTGACTTTAAATTTGAACTGATATTCAATGTTAAGAATACAAAGTCTATATGAAATAATTAAGAGGTTTTATACATTGTCGATATTGGAATATCATGACATCTCACTCTCTCTATCTCTATCCTTATCTCTATCTCTCTATCTTTCCCAAAAATACAAGAGTGAACTTTTCTCACATGTTTAGCCTGTGTTGGTGAATTGTTCTCTTGGAAGTTTTTAAGGAACTTGATAATATACTTCTCTCTCACTTTATAAAATTGTCTAAATGTCCCACAATCTTAGTTTACCGAGCTGCTATGATAAACACTATACATCAACTCACAAATGGGTTGGCTTAAATAACAAACATTTATTAGCCCAGTTTCAGACGCTAGAAGTTCAAATCAATATGTTAGCAAAGCCATTCTTTCTCCTCAAAATCTCAAGCATTCTGGCCCTGGCTTGCCACAATCCTTGGGGTTCCTTGACTTGCATCTCTGCCTTCCTTTACGTAGTGATCACTATCTCCTCATGTCCTTTCAGTTTTTGCTGACTTCCACGTCTCATTGTGTGGCCTTCTCTGATTGACTATGCATGAAATTCAATAATAAGGATTAAAGTCCACCCTGAGTCTTTTGGACACATCTTAACTAAAGATCCCACCTTCAAATGGTCCTATTTATAAACAGGTTCAGATGCACAGGAATGGCTATTAAAATTAAGAACATGTCCTTCAAGTGGTACATATTGAAACTACCACATCTACTTTGCTTACCAACTTAAAGGTATATTTTCTAGCTACTAACTCTCCATATTCAAAGTTAGTTTTGGATATAACAAATGACATTTTGAAAGTACTTTTTTAGTTTTGGCCAGTCAAAGGACACCACCTTAAATAACTCACATGCCTAGGTTTGAACATGATTGTATTTCAAATATGTTTATGTGCATAGGTTTTCATAAGGTTATTCTTTCCCTTTTAATGTTTTTCTTATCAATGAATTTTTAGAACTCAGTAACAATATATAATTTATCATCTTTATGGTTGAATAAGTAAAGCAAAGACTATGAGCTCAATACAGATATCAAAAAATAATTGTCTGATTATGAAACAAAGTGAAAAACCACTCAAAAGAGTGGCTGTGAAGTAATATAATTTCACAATCATTATTTTATTTAATTCGTAATAAATATTTTGCTATTCTGTTTATATTGATGTATTATTCTAAAGCTGTATTGTCCAACCTGGTAGATACCAGCCATGTGTAGCTATTGAGAACTTGAAATATAGCTAGTGCAACTAAAAAATGGGATTTTAAAATTTGACTGAATTTAATTAGTTTAATTTAAATTTTAGCTGAACCTGGCTAAAATATGTTTCCTAGTAAACACACCTTGTTTCTTTTGGTATGACTATATTAACCATTGCGTCACACAAGACACTATGGTTATATTGTTATTGTTATATTGTTGTTCCTTTGTCAGGTACATGTATAGTTTTTATTATTACACAAAAACTGCTGATCCAATCATCGTCTTTGGATTTCTTGATTCAAATGATTCTCTTCAACACTCCAATTTCATATGGTAATGTGCTTTTTGAACTTTTTTTGTAGAAATTACAGATTATTGTGATATTTATGCAAATAATTACATATTTTATTACTTTAATTGTAAATACATAAGTGTTTATTTTTCATATTATTAATTGTAATGCTTAATAATCCTCACTATTATTTTAATTATAATGCAATTAAATTATTTTTGTAATGTAAATAAGTATGGTCAGGTTTTTAAATTTAAAACAAAACTCTTCTTTGGATAAAGAACCAAGTGGGGATTTAGAATCTGTTACCATAATCAGAACAGTAATGGAAAAGTAGACTGGAAGAACATGTGTTGCATATTTCATGATTAGTGAAAATGGAAATTGCATTGTTTTGCTGTGACAGAGAAAAACAAACAAAAAAGCTCTTTGGGTCACAGAATTGAAGTAAATGGACAATATTAAGGGACATTTTCAAGAAACAAATAATGAATTTGTATTGAGAAGTTTCCTCCGGACTATCAGAAAACAATAAATAAAATTAGTGCCTTGAAATCAGAAGTAAATGTCTCAGACATGTTTTAATTAAATTTTATTGAGATATAGTAACATACCATACAATCATCCATGGTGTACAGTGTCATTATATACTTATACATTCATCACCACAATCAATTTTTGAACATTTCATTACCATACACAAAAAGGAAAAATAATTAAAGTTAAAGTAAAAAAAGAACACCCAAAACATCCATACCCATATCCCTCCCTATTATTTGTTTACTTTTTGTCCTCATTTTTTATCCATCCATCCATACACTGTATAAAAGGAGTGTGAGACACAAAGCTCTTACAATCACACAGTCACACAGTGTAAGCTATATAGTTATACAACCATCTTTAAGAATAAAGGCTACTAGGTTGCAGTTCAACAGTTTCAGGTATTTCCTTCCAGCTATTCCAATACACTAAAAACTAAAAAGGGATATCTATATAATGTATAAGAATAACCTCCAGAATGAACTCTTAACTCTATTTGAGATCTCTCAGACACTGAAACTTCATTTTGTTTCATTTATCTTCCCCCTTTTATCCAAAAAGGCTTTTTCAATCCCACAATGCCAGAGTCAAGCTCATCCCCATTAGTCATATCCCACATTGCCAGGGAGATCTATACCACTGGGAGTCATGTCCCATGTAGGGGAGAGTGCAGTGAGTTTACCTGCAGAGTAGGCTTAGAGACAGAGGCCACATCTGTGCAATGAAAGAGATTCTCTGGAGGTGACTCTTAGGCACCATTTTAATTAGGCTTAGACTCTCCTTTACAGCAACAAACCTCATAAGGGCAAGCCCCAAGATGGAGGGCTTAGCCTTCCAAATTGGCAATGCTTGTGAGAATATCATCAATTCCCCAGGTGGGTAAATTTAATATTTAACTTAATATTTTCACATTTCTCCCAGTCCCTCAAGGGGGATTTACAAGCACATTTTTATTCTCTGCCTAAATTACTCTGGGATGAATTGGGCTTCACACAAACTTGTAAAAACCAACCAGATTTCACTCCTTATTCAACATTCTGTGTAATTATGTTGTTTGAACAAACCAACCATACAAGTTAAATCATATAGTGTGTTACAAACAATATAGATTTTGCACTCAATAAATGTCTCTTCCTTTGGTCTCACACAGAATTTGAAGTTTTAAAAATACCACCAATATTGTCCCTTACTCTTTAGTCTGATTTACCTTAGTCCTAAACAAGCCCATTTCTTTCATATCTATAATTGAAGTCTGATCTCTGTTTTCAGACTCCTTAACATTTCCTGTATGGGGTAATGATGACATTCATAGCTGCTGGGCTCTGGTTCTGAGTCTCAGGTGTCATACAGATACTCAAAGTTCCAGGGCTAACCAGATTATACACAAAGAGCTCAGCATCTCAGAATTTAGGTATAACCATTACAACTCAGGAATAGATGTAACTGCTGTAAGATCTTGCAATCTAGGAACCTTTACAATAAGCCTTCCCCTGATAACCTATGTTCTCAGAATCAGGTCTTAGAGTTTTCACATTATAGTTTGTCCATATTAGTGAGTCATTATAATATTTTTCTTCTCATATCTGATTTATTCTACCCAACATACTGTCTTCAATGTCCATTCACCTCACAACTTCACTCCTTCTTGTAGCAACTCAATACTCCATTGTATGTACACATCACAGTTCAACATTCCATTCATCAGTCAGTGTACCCTTAGGCCACCTCCATTCACTGCAATTTGTGAATACTGACACCATAAATACCACTGTGCAAATTCCATTCATGTCCCTCTTTTCCTATCTTCCAAGTAAATACCCAGTAACTGGGCTGCAGGACTATATGGCAACTCCATGCTTAGCTTCCTGTGGAACCACCACACTGTCCTCCAGTTGGGCTGCACCATTCTACTTCCCCACCAACCATGGTTAGGCACATCACTCTGTCCACATTTTCTCCAGCACTTGTATCCCTCTGTTTATTTTTAGATGGTTTTATTCATGCACTGTGCATTCCATCATAAATAAACAATGAATGGTTCCCTGTATAAACATGTAGTTATGCATTCACCACCACTATCTAGGTAAGGACATTTCATTTCTTCCACAAAGAAAGAGGAAGAGGTGAAATAAGTAAAAACACAAGTGAAAAAGAAAAAGGTAAAAAATGACAACTAAAAAGCAACAAAAGAGAAGATAAAATAAAAATAAAATACAATAAAAAGTCAGACAACACCACCAGTGCCAAGGATCCCACACACCTCCCTTATATCACCCTCTTATAGGCATTAGCTTTGGTGTATTGTCTTTGTTACAATTAAAGGAAGCACATTAAAATGTTACTGTTAACTGTAGACTCTAGTTTGCATTGATTGTATTTTTCCCCAAACCAACCGATTTTTAACACCTTGCAAAGTGGACATTCATTTGTTCTTCCTCAAGTAAAACCATATTTGTACACTTCATCACAATCATTTATTGCTCTAGGTTTCACTAAGTTATTCAATCCCAGTCTTTATCTTCTATCTTTCCTTCTGGTGTCCTACATGACCCTAACATTCCTCTTTCACAGTAAGTATACTGAATGAAGATACTTACATTATTGTGCTACCATCAGCTAAAACTGTGTTCCAAACCTGTCTCTCCTGTCTTTTACCAACTGTCTGTAGTGCTCCCTTTAGTATTTCTTATAGAGTAGGTATCTTGGTCACAAACTCTTTCATTGTCTGTTAACCTGAGAATATTTTAAACTCTCCCTTATATTTGAAGGACAGTTTTGCTGGATATAAAATCCTTGGCTGGCAGTTTTTCTCTTTCAGTATCTTAAATATATCATACCACTGCCTTCTTGCCTCCATGGTTTCTTCTGAGAAATCTGCATATAGTCTTATTGAGCTTCCCTTGTATGTGATGGATCACTTTTCTCTTGCTGCTTCCAGAATTTGGTAATGTGATTATTAAGTGTCATAGTGCAGGTCTATTCAGATATTTTCTGTTCGGGGTACTCTGTGCTTCTTGAATCTGTAATTTTATGTCTTTCACAAAAGATGGGTAATTTTCAGTAATTATTTCCTCCATTATTCTTTCTGCCCCTTTTCCCTTCTCTTCTCCTTCTGGGACACCCATTCATGTGCTTCATGTTGTCCTTCAATTCCCTGAGTCACTTCTCATATTTTTCCATTATTTTCCGTATCAGTTCTTTTTGTGTAGGATTTAAGATGTCCTGTTCTCCAGTTCATGAATCTTTTCTTCTGCCTCTTCAAATTTGTGTTGTATGTCTCCATTGTGTTTTTCATCTCTTGTATTATGCCTTTCATTCCCATAAGTTCTGCCAATTTTTTTTAACTTTCAAGTTCTTCCTTATGTTCCCTTTTGCTGTATTTTCCCTCAACTTCTTGATTTGATTTTTTAATTCATTTAGAAATTAATTTATCTTTAATTAGTTGTTTCAATTCCTGAATCTCAGTTGAAGTGTAACTTTGTTCATTTGGTTGGGCCATATCTTTGTTTTTCCTAGTGCGATTTGTAATTTTCTGTTATCTAGGCATCTGATTTCCTTGGTTACCCAATCAGATTTTCCCAGACCAGATAGGCTCAGATCTCAGGAGGTGGCTATATTCAGTTTCAGATTTCCCTGAGGGTGAGTCCTAGAAGATTGACAGACTTTCCTATGGGGCCTCTAGACTCTGTGCTTTTCCCATCCTGCCCAGCAGGTGGTGCTTTTCAGCCCACAGCTCCCCACTGTTGGAAAGTGGTGTGGTCCCTTTAATTGTCAGCACACCCTGTCCTGCCTAAGAGCTGAGGGTGTCAGAAGTCAAGCTTAAGTTGTTTCTAGGAACTCCCCTCCCCACCCCCGCCTAGGGCCTGGGGTTTGAATTCTCTGAGGAAGGGCCACCAATTGATCTGGTCATCACCCCCTTTTTCTTAGGGAAGATAAAACCTTTAGGGAGTTATCTTCTCCACTTGAATCCGTCCTTTTTCTCTCTGACTCTGTTAACTCCACCCTTGCCTGGTTCAGTGCTGAAAACTGAAAATGCCTGAGGTTTTCTTTAATGAGCTGCTTAGAGTGAGAGAAAATAGAAAGTAAAAGAGAGAAGTCCCCTTTTTAGAGCCAATCCCCAAACCCCAGTTTTGCTGGTCAACTCTCTTCTCTGTGCCCCCCCTTTTTTTGTGACACAGCCATTCTCTGGTATTCTGAGGTCAGCCATCTCCAAGAGTCTCTGTTTTTATTTATTTACACATTTTTCTGTCAGCCCTGCCTCCTCTCTGCTGAGAGCAACCTCATGTTCCTTTTCTGATTTGTCTGGGATCATCTGTGCTTGTAGCTTGTATTCAGTAGACCAAATTTGTTAAATAAAACCACAATTGGAGAGTTGCGTATTGGTTGAAGACACCGAGCAGGTTACTCCCCCAGGAAAGTAGGTAGAAAGCCAGGAACTGCGTGGACTGGACACCACAGAACAATTTGACTTTGGGCATACTTCATACAACACTCATGAACACGTTGAGCTGCTGAGATCAGTGAAATCTGTAAGTTTTCGTGGCCTGGGGACCCATGCCCCTCCCTGCCAGGCTCAGTCCCATGGGAACTGGGAACTGTCAGCGCTGGGAAGGAGAAGGGAGAACTGCAGTGGCAGCTTTTATCAGAAACTCATTCTACTGATCCAAACTCCAACCATAGATAGACTGAGACCAGACACCAGAGAATCTGAGAGCAGCCAGCCCAGCAGAGAGGAGACAGGCACAGAGAAAAAAAAAACAACACGAAAAACTCCAAAATAAAAGCGGAGGATTTTTGGAGTTCTGGTGAACATAGAAAGGGGAAGGCCAGAGCTCAAGCCCTGAAGATCATATGCAAATCCCCCAAAAAACTGATCTCTCTGCCCCCTGGATCTTTCCTTAATGGCCCTAATTGCTTTGCCTCTTAGCATTTCAATAACCCATTAGATCTGTGAGGAGAGCTTTTTTTCTTTTTTTTTTTAACTTTTTTTTTTTTTTACCTTTTTTTTCTGTTTCTAAAACAATTACTCTAAGAAGCCCAATACAGAAAGCCTCAAAGACTTGCAATGTGGGCAGGTCAAGACAAGAGCAGAACTAAGAGAGCTCTGAGACAAAAGGCAATAATCCAGTGGCCGAGAAAATTCACTAAACACCACAACTTCCCAAGAAAAGGGGGGTGTCTGCTCACAGCCATCATCCTGGTGGACAGGAAACACTCCTGCCCATCACCAGCCCCATAGCCCAGAGCTGCCCCAGACAACCCAGTGTGACAGAAGTGCTTCAAATAACAGGCACACACCACAAAACTGGGCGTGGACATTAGCCTTCCCTGCACCCTCAGCTGGTTGTCCCAGAGTTGGGAAGGTGGAACAGTGTGAATTAACAAAGCCCCATTCAGCCATAATTTCAGCAGACTGGGAGACTCCCTACACAGCCCAGCAGCCCAGAACCACCCTGGGGGGACGTCACTTACCTGTGACATAGCACAGTCATCCCTCAACAGAGGACCAGGGGGTGCATGGCCTGGAAGAGGGACCCACTCGCAATCAGGAGCCATATGCCAAAACCAAGGACTTGTGGGTCAGTGGCAGAGACAAACTGTGGCAGGACTGAACTGAAGGATTAGACTATTGCAGCAGCTTTAAAACTTCAGGAACACCAGGGATATTTGATTGTTAGAGCCATCCCCCCTCCCTGACTGCCCAGACACACACCCCATATACAGGGCGGGCAACACCAACTACACACGCAAGCTTGGTACACCAATTGAACCCCACAAGACTCACTCCCACACTCATCACAAAGGCAAAGCAGGGGAGAACTGGCTTATGGAGAACAGGTGGTTCGTGGATGCCACCTGCTGGTTAGTTAGAGAAAGTGTACTCCACGAAGCTGTAGATCTGATAAATTAGAGATAAGGACTTCAATTGGTCTACAAATCCTAAAAGAACCCTATCAAGTTCAGCAAATGCCGAGGCCAAAAACAACAGAAAATTATAAAGCATATGATAAAACCAGATGATATGGATAACCCAAGCCCAAGCACCCAAATCAAAAGATCAGAAGAGACAAAGTACATAGAGCAAATAATCAAAGAACTAACGATGAACAATGGGACCATAGTACGGGATACAAAGGATATCAAGAAGACCCTAGAAGAGCATAAAGAAGACATTGCAAGACTAAATAAAAAAATAGATGATCTTATGGAAATTAAAGAAACTGTTGACCAAATTAAAAAGATTCTGGATACTCATAGTACAAGACTAGAGGAAGTTGAACAACGAATCAGTGACCTGGAAGATGACAGAATGGAAAATGAAAACACAAAAGAAAGAATGGGGAAAAAAATCAAAAAGTCAAAATGGACCTCAGGGATATGATAGGTAACATAAAATGACTGAATATAAGATTCATTGGTGTTCCAGAAGGGGAAGAGAAGGGTAAAGGTCTAGGAGGAGTATTCAAAGAATTTGGTGGGGAAAACTTCCCAAATATTCTAAACACCATAAATAGACAAATCATAAATGCCCAGTGAACTCCAAATAGAATAAATTGAAATAAACCCACTCAGAGACATATTCTGATCACACTGTCAAACACAGAAGAGAAGGAGCAAGTTCTGAAAGCAGCAAGAGAAAAGCAATTCACCACATACAAAGAAAACAGCAAAAGACTAACTTGTGACTACTCAGCAGCCACCATGGAGATGAAAAGGCAGTGGCACGATATATTGAATATTTTGAGTGAGAAAAATTTTCAACCAAGGATACTTTATCCAGCAAAGCTCTCCTTAAAATTTGAGGGAGAGTTTAAATTTTTCACAGACAAACAAATGCTGAGAGAATTTGCTAACAAGAGACCTGCCCTACTGGAGATACTAAAGGGAGCCCTACAGACAGAGAAACAAAGGCAGGACAGAGAGACTTGGAGAAAGGTTCAGTACTAAAGAGATTCGGTATGGGTACAATAAAGGATATTAATAGAGAGAGGGAAAAATATGGCAAACATAAACCAAAGGATAAGATGGCCGATTCAAGAAATGCCTTCACGGTTTTAACGTTGAATGTAAATGGATTAAACTCCCCAATTAAAAGATATAGATTCGCAGAATGGATCAAAAAAAATGAACCATCAATATGTTGCATACAAGAGACTCATCTTAGACACAGGGACACAAAGAAACTGAAAGTGAAAGGATGGAAAAAAATATTTCATGCAAGCTACAGCCAAAAGAAAGCAGGTGTAGCAATATTAATCTCAGATAAAATAGACTTCAAATGCAGGGATGTTTTGAGAGACAAAGAAGGCCACTACATACTAATAAAAGGGGCAATTCAGCAAGAAGAAATAACAATCGTAAATGTCTATGCACCCAATCAAGGTGCCACAAAATACATGAGAGAAACAGTGGCAAAACTAAAGGAAGCAATTGATGTTTCCACAATAATTGTGGGAGACTTCAACACATCACTCTCTCCTATAGATAGATCAACCAGACAGAAGACCAATAAGGAAATTGAAAACCTAAACAATCTGATAAATGAATTAGATTTAACAGACATCTACAGGACATTACATCCCAAATCACCAGGATACACATACTTTTCTAGTGCTCATGGAACTTTCTCCAGAATAGATCATATGCTGGGACATAAAACAAGCCTCAATAAATTTAAAAAGATTGAAATTATTCAAAGCACATTCTCTGACCACAATGGAATACAATTAGAAGTCAATAACCATCAGAGACTTAGAAAATTCACAAATACCTGGAGGTTAAACAACATACTCCTAAACAATCAGTGGATTAAAGAAGAAATAGCAAGAGAAATTGCTAAATATATAGAGACGAATGACAATGAGAACATAACATGCCAAAACCTATGGGATGCAGCAAAAGCAGTGCTAAGGGGGAAATTTATAGCACTAAACGCATATATTAAAAAGGAAGAAAGAGCCAAAATCAAAGAACTAATGGATCAACTGAAGAAGCTAGAAAATGAACAGCAAACCAATCCTAAACCAAGTACAAGAAAAGAAACAACAAGGATTAAAGCAGAAATAAATGACATAGAGAACAAAAAAACAATAGAGAGGATAAATATCAACAAAAGTTGGTTCTTTGAGAAGATCAACAAGATTGACAAGCCCCTAGCTAGACTGACAAAATCAAAAAGAGACAAGACCCATATAAACAAAATAATGAATGAAAAAGGTGACATAACTGCAGATCCTGAAGAAATTAAAAAAATTATAAGAGGATATTATGAACAACTGTATGGCAACAAACTGGATAATGTAGAATAAATGGATAATTTCCTGGAAACATATGAACAACCTAGACTGACCAGAGAAGAAATAGAAGACCTCAACCAACCCATCACAAGCAAAGAGATTCAATCAGTCATCAAAAATCTTCCCACAAATAAATGCCCAGGGCCAGATGGCTTCACAGGGGAATTCTACCAAACTTTCCAGAAAGAACTGACACCAATCTTACTCAAACTCTTTCAAAACATTGAAAAAAATGGAACACTACCTAACTCATTTTATGAAGCTAACATCAATCTAATACCAAAACCAGGCAAAGATGCTACAAAAAAGGAAAACTACTGGCCAATCTCCCTAATGAATATAGATGCAAAAATCCTCAACAAAATACTTGCAAATCGAATCCAAAGACACATTAAAAAAATCATACACCATGACCAAGTGGGGTTCATTCCAGGCATGCAAGGATGGTTCAACATAAGAAAAACAATCAATGTATTACAACACATTAAAAACTCGAAAGGGAAAAATCAATTGATCATCTCAATAGATGCTGAAAAAGCATTTGACAAAATCCAACATCCCTTTTTGATAAAAACACTTCAAAAGGTAGGAATTGAAGGAAACTTCCTCAACATGATAAAGAGCATATATGAAAAACCCACAGCCAGCATAGTACTCAATGATGAGAGACTGAAAGCCTTCCCTCTAAGATCAGGAACAAGACAAGGATGCCCGCTGTCACCACTGTTATTCAACATTGTGCTGGAAGTGCTAGCCAGGGCAATCCGGCAAGACAAAGAAATAAAAGGCATCCAAATTGGAAAAATTGGAAAAGAAGAAGTAAAACTGTCATTGTTTGCAGATGATATGATCTTATATCTAGAAAACCCTGAGAAATCAACGATACACCTACTAGAGCTAATAAACAAATTTAGCAAAGTAGCGGGATACAAGGTTAATGCACATAAGTCAGTAATGTTTGTATATGCTAGAAATGAACAAACTGAAGAGACACTCAAGAAAAAGATACCATTTTCAATAGCAACTAAAAAAATCAAGTACCTAGGAATAAACTTAACCAAAGATGTAAAAGACCTATACAAAGAAAACTACATAACTCTACTAAAAGAAATAGAAGGGGATCTTAAAAGATGGAAAAATATTCCATGTTCATGGATAGGAAGGCTAAATGTCATTAAGATGTCAATTCTACGCAAACTCATCTACAGATTCAATGCAATCCCAATCAAAATTCCAACAACCTACTTTGCAGACTTGGAAAAGCTAGTTATCAAATTTATTTGGAAAGGGAAGATGCCTCGAATTGCTAAAGACACTCTAAAAAAGAAAAATGAAGTGGGAGGACTTACACTCCCTGACTTTGAAGCTTATTATAAAGCCACAGTTGCCAAAACAGCATGGTACTGGCACAAAGATAGACATATAGATCAATGGAATCGAATTGAGAATTCAGAGATAGACCCTCAGATCTATGGCCGACTAATCTTTGATAAAGCCCCCAAAGTCACCGAACTGAGCCATAATGGTCTTTTCAACAAATGGGGCTGGGAGAGTTGGATATCCATATCCAAAAGAATGAAAGAGGACCCCTACCTCACCCCCTACACAAAAATTAACTCAAAATGGACCAAAGATCTCAATATAAAAGAAAGTACCATTAAACTCCTAGAAGATAATGTAGGAAAACATCTTCAAGACCTTGTATTAGGAGGCCACTTCCTAGACTTTACACCCAAAGCACAAGCAACAAAAGAGAAAATAGATAAATGGGAACTCCTCAAGCTTAGAAGTTTCTGCACCTCAAAGGAATTTCTCAAAAAGGTAAAGAGGCAGCCAACTCAATGGGAAAAAATTTTTGGAAACCATGTATCTGACAAAAGACTGATATCTTGCATATACAAAGAAATCCTACAACTCAATGACAATAGTACAGACAGCCCAATTATAAAATGGGCAAAAGATATGAAAAGACAATTCTCTGAGGAGGAAATACAAATGGCCAAGAAACACATGAAAAAATGTTCAGCTTCACTAGCTATTAGAGAGATGCAAATTAAGACCACAATGAGATACCATCTAACACCGGTTAGAATGGCTGCCATTAAACAAACAGGAAACTACAAATGCTGGAGGGGATGTGGAGAAATTGGAACTCTTATTCATTGTTGGTGGGACTGTATAATGGTTCAGCCACTCTGGAAGTCAGTCTGGCAGTTCCTTAGAAAACTAGATATAGAGTTACCATTCGATCCAGCGATTGCACTTCTCGGTATATACCCGGAAGATCAGAAAGCAGTGACACGGACAGATATCTGCACGCCAATGTTCATAGCAGCATTATTCACAATTGCCAAGAGATGGAAACAACCCAAATGTCCTTCAACAGATGAGTGGATAAATAAAATGTGGTATATACACACGATGGAATACTACGCGGCAGTAAGAAGGAACGATCTGGTGAAACATATGACAACATGGATGAACCTTGAAGACATAATGCTGAGCGAAATAAGCCAGGCACAAAAAGAGAAATATTATATGCTACCAATAATGTGAACTTTGAAAAATGTAAAACAAATGGTTTATAATGTAGAATGTAGGGGAACTAGCAGTAGAGAGCAATTAAGGAAGGGGGAACAATAATCCAAGAAGAACAGATAAGCTATTTAATGTTCTGGGGATGCCCAGAAATGACTATGGTAAGTTAATTTCTGATGCATGTAGTAGGAACAAGTTCACTGAAATGTTGCTATATTATGTAACTTTCTTGGGGTAAAGTAGGAACATGTTGGAAGTTAAGCAGTTATTTTAGGTTAGTTGTCTTTTTCTTACTCCCTTGTTATGGTCTCTTTGAAATGTTCTTTTATTGTATGTTTGTTTTCTTTTTAACTTTTTTTTTCATACAGTTGATTTAAAAAGAAAGGAAAGTTAAAAAAAAAAAAAAAGAAAAAAGACAAACAAGGAAAAAAAAAAAGATATAGTGCCCCCTTGAGGAGCCTGTGGAGAATGCAGGGGTATTCGCCTACCCCACCTCCATGGTTGCTAACATGACCACAGACATAGGGGACTGGTGGTTTGATGGGTTGAGCCCTCTACCATAAGTTTTACCCTTGGGAAGACGGTTGCTGCAAAGGAGAGGCTAGGCCTCCCTGTATTTGTGCCTAAGAGTCTCCTCCTGAATGCCTCTTTGTTGCTCAGATGTGGCCCTCTCTCTCTGGCTAAGCCAACTTGAAAGGTGAAATCACTGCCCTCCCCCCTACGTGGGATCAGACACCCAGGGAAGTGAATCTCCCTGGCAACGTGGAATATGACTCCCGGGGAGGAATGTAGACCCGGCATCGTGGGATGGAGAACATCTTCTTGACCAAAAGGGGGATGTGAAAGGAAATGAAATAAGCTTCAGTGGCAGAGAGATTCCAAAATGAGCTGAGAGATCACTCTGGTGGGCACTCTTACGCACACTTTAGACAACCTTTTTTAGGTTCTAAAGAATTGGGGTAGCTGGTGGTGGATACCTGAAACTATTAAACTACAACCCAGAACCCATGAATCTCGAAGACAGTTGTATAAAAATGTAGCTTATGAGGGGTGACAGTGCGATTGGGAATGCCATAAGGACCAAACTCCACTTTGTCTAGTTTATGGATGGATGAGTAGAAAAATAGGGGAAGGAAACAAACAGACAAAGGTACCCAGTGTTCTTTTTTACTTCAATAGCTCTTTTTCACTCTAATTATTATTCTTGTTATTTTTGTGTGTGTGCTAATGAAGGTGTCAGGGATTTATTTAGGTGATGAATGTACAACTATGTAATGGTACTGTAAACAATCGAAAGTACAATTTGTTTTGTATGACTGCGTGGTATGTGAATATATCTCAATAAAATGATGATTAAAAAAAAAACAAAAAACATTGAATGTAAATGGATTAAACTCCCCAATTAAAAGATATAGATTCGCAGAATGGATTAAAAAAAATGAACCATCAATAAGTTGCATACAAGAGACTCATCTTAGACACAGGGACACGAAGAAATTGAAAGTGAAAGGATGGAAAAAAATATTTCATGCAAGATACAGCCAAAAGAAAGAAGGTATAGCAATATTAATCTCAGATAAAATAGACTTCAAATGCAGGGATGTTTTGAGAGACAAAGAAGGCCACTACATACTAATAAAAGGGGCAATTCAACAAGAAGAAATAACAATCATAAATGTCTATGCACCCAATCAAGGTTCCACGAAATACATGAGAGAAACACTGGCAAAACTAAAGGAAGCAATTGATGTTTCCACAATAATTGTGGGAGACTTCAACACATCACTCTCTCCTATAGATAGATCAACCAGACAGAAGACCAATAAGGAAATTGAAAAACTAAACAATCTGATAAATGAAATAGATTTAACAGACATATATAGAACATTACATCCCAAATCACCAGGATACACATTCTTCTCTAGTGCTCATAGAACTTTCTCCAGAATAGATCATACACTGGGACATAAAACAAGGCTCAATAAATTTAAAAAGTTTGAAATTATTCAAAGCACATTCTCTGACCACAATGGAATACAATTAGAAGTCAATAACCACTTAGAAAATTCACAAATACCTGGAGGTTAAACAACACACTCATAAACAATCAGTTGGTTAAAGAAGAAATAGCAAGAGAAATTGCTAAATATATAGAGATGAATGAAAATGGGAACACAACATGCCAAAACCTATGGGATGCAGCAAAAGCAGTACTGAGGGGGAAATTTATAGTACTAAATGCATATATTAAAAAGGAAGAAAGAGCCAAAATCAAAGAACTAATGGATCAACTGAAGAAGTTAGAAAATGAACAGCAAACCAATCGTAAACCAAGTAGAAGAAAAGAAATAACAAGGATTAAAGCAGAAATAAATGACATAGAGAACAAAAAAACAATAGAGAGGATAAATATCACCAAAAGTTGGCTCTTTGAGAAGTTCAACAAGATTGACAAGCCCCTAGCTAGACTGACAAAATCAAAAAGAGAGAAGACCCATATAAACAAAATAATGAATGAAAAAGGTGACACAACTGCAGATCCCGAAGAAATTTAAAAAAATTATAAGAGGATACTATGAACAACTGTATGGCAACAAACTGGATAATGAAGAGGAAATGGACAATTTCCTGGAAACATATGAACAACCTGGACTGACCAGAGAAGAAATAGAAGACCTCAACCAACCCATCACAAGCAAAGAGATCCAATCAGTCATCAAAAATCTTCCCACAAATAAATGCCCAGGGCCAGATGGCTTCACAGGGGAATTCTACCAAACTTTCCAGAAAGAACTGACACCAATCTCACTTAAACTCTTTCAAAACATTGAAGAAAATGGAACACTATCTAACTCATTTTATGAAGCTAACATGAATCTAATACCAAAACCAGGCAAAGATGCTACAAAAAAAGGAAAACTACCGGCCAATCTCCCTAATAAATATAGATGCAAAAATCCTCAACAAAATACTTGCAAATCGAATCCAAAGACACATTAAAAAAATCATACACCATGACCAAGTGGGGTTCATTCCAGGCATGCAAGGATGGTTCAACATAAGAAAATCAATCAATGTATTACAACACATTAACAATTCGAAAGGGAAAAATCAATTGATCATCTCAATAGATGCTGAAAAAGCATTTGACAAAATCCAACATCCGTTTTTCATAAAAACAGTTTAAAAGGTAGGAATAGAAGGAAACTTCCTCAATATGATAAAGAGCATATATGAAAAACCCACAGCCAGCATAGTACTCAATGGTGAGAGACTGAAAGCCTTCCCTCTAAGATGAGGAACAAGAAAAGGATGCCCACTATCACCACTGTTATTCAACATTGTGCTGGAAGTGCTAGCCAGGGCAATCCGGCAAGACAAAGAAATAAAAGGCATCCAAATTGGAAAAGAAGAAGTAAAACTGTCATCGTTTGCAGATGATATGATCTTATATCTAGAAAACCCTGAGAAATCGACGATACAGCTACTAGAGCTAATAAACAAATTTAGCAAAGTAGCGGGCTACAAGAGTAATGCACATAAGTCAGTAATGTTTCTATATGCTAGAAATGAACAAACTGAAGAGACACTCAAGAAAAAGATACCATTTTCAATAGCAACTAAAAAATCAAGTACCTAGGAATAAACTTAAGTAAAGATGTAAAAGACCTATACAAAGAAAACTACATAACTCTACTAATAGAAATAGAAAGCAACCTTAAAAGATGGAAAAATATTCCATGTTCATGGATAGGAAGGCTAAATGTCATTAAGATGCCAATTCTACTCAAACTCATCTACAGATTCAATGCAATCCCAATCAAAATTCCAACAACCTACGTTGCAGACTTGGAAAAGCTAGTTATCAAATTTATTTGGAAAGGGAAGATGCCTCGAATTGCTAAAGACACTCTAAAAAAGAAAAACGAAGTGGGAGGACTTACACCCCCTGAGTTTGAAGCTTATTATAAAGTCACAGTTGTCAAAACAGCATGGTACTGGCACAAAGATAGACATATAGATCAATGGAATCGAATTGAGAATTCGGAGATAGACCCCCAGATATATGGCCGACTGATCTTTGAAAAGGCCCCCAAAGTCAATGAACTGGGTCATAATGGTCTTTTCAACAAATGGGGCTGGGAGAGTTGGATATCCATATCCAAAAGTATGAAAGAGGACCCCTACCTGACATCCTACACAAAAATTAACTCAAAATGGACCAAAGATCTCAATATAGAAGAACGTACCATAAAACTCCTAGAAGATAATGTAGGAGAACATCTTCAAGACCTTGTATTAGGCGGACACTTCCTAGATTTTACACCCAAAGCACAAGCAACAGAAGAAAAAAATAGATAAATGGGGACTCCTCAAGCTTAGAAGTTTCTGTACCTCAAAGGAATTTCTCAAAAAGGTAAAGAGGCAGCCAACTCAATGGGAAAAAATTTTTGGAAACCATGTATCTGACAAAAGACTGATATCTTGCATGTATAAAGAAATCCTACAACTCAATGATGATAGTACAGACAGCCCAATTATAAAATGGGCAAAAGATATGAAAAGACTGTTCTCTGAAGAAGAAATACAAATGGCCAAGAAACACATGAAAAAATGTTCCGCTTCACTAGCTATTAGAGAGATGCAAATTAAGACCACAATGAGATACCATCTCACACCGATTAGAATGGCTGCCATTAAACAAACAGGAAACTACAAATGCTGGAGAGGATGTGGAGAAATTGGAACTCTTACTCATTGTTGGTGGGACTGTATAATGGTTCAACCACTCTGGAAGTCAGTCTGGCAGTTCCTTAGAAAACTAGATATAGAGTTACCATTCGACCCAGAGATTGCAGTTCTCGGTATATACCCAGAAAATCGGAAAGCAGTGACATGAACAGATATCTGCACACCAATGTTCATAGCAGCATTATTTACAATTACCAAGAGATGGAAACAACTGAAATGTCCTTCAACAGATGAGTGGATAAATAAAATGTGGTATATACACACGATGGAATACTACATGGCAGTAAGAAAGAACAACATGGATGAACCTTGAGGAAATAATGCTGAGTGAAATAAGCCAGGCACTAAAAGAGAAATACCATATGCTACCACTAATGTGAACTCTGAAAAATGTAAAACAAATGGTTTATAATGTAGAATGTAGGGAACTAGCAATAGAGAGCAATTAAGGAAGGGGGAACAATAATCCAAGAAGAAGAGATACGCTATCATGGGTAAATTTAATGTTCTGGGAATGCCCAGGAATGACTATGGTCTGTTAATTTCTGATGGGTATAGTAGGAACAAGTTCACAGAAATGTTGCTATATTAGGTAACTTTCTTGGGGTAGAGAAGGAACATGTTGGTAGTAAAGTACTTATCTTTGGTTAGTTGTCGTTTTCTTACTCCCTTGCTATGGTCTCTTTGGAATGTTCTTTTATTGTATTTTTTTAATTATTTATTTATTTATTTATTTATTTTTCATACCGTTGATCTAAAAAAAAAAAAGTTAAAAAAAAAAAACAAGGAAAAAAATATGTAGAGCCCCCTTGAGGAGCCTGTGGAGAATGCAGGGGTATTGGTCTACCACACCTCAATGGTTGCTAACATGACCACAGACATAGGGGACTGTTGGTTTGATGGGTTGAGCCCTCTACCACAGGATTTACCCTTGGGAAGATGGTTGCTGCAAAGAAGAGGCTAGGCCTCCCTATAATTCTGCCTAAGAGCCTCCTCCCGAATGCCTCTTTGTTGCTCACATGTGGCCCTCTCTCTCTACCTAAGCCAACTTGAAAGGTGAAATCACTGCCCTCCCCCCTACGTGGTATCAGACACCCAAGGGAGTGAATCTCCCTGGCAACGTGGAGTATGACTCCCGGGGAAGAATGTAGACCTGGCATCTTGGGATGGAGAACATCTTCTTGACCAAAAGGGGGATGTGAAAGGAAATGAAATAAGCTTCAGTGGCAGAGAGATTCCAAAAGGAGCCAAGAGGTCACTCTGGTGGGCACTCTTACGCACAATTTAGACAACTCTTTTTAGGTTCTAAAGAATTGGGGTAGCTGGTGGTAGATACCTGAAACTATCAAACTACAACCCAGAACCCATGAATCTCGAAGGCAATTGTATAAAAATGTAGCCTATGAGGGGTGACAATGGGATTGGGAAAGCTATAAGGACCACATTCCCCTTTGTCTAGTTTATGGATGGATGAGTAGAAAAATAGGGGAAGGAAACAAACAAACAAACAGACAAAGGTACCCAGTGTTATTTTTTACTTTAATTGCTCTTTTTCACTTTAATTATTATTCTTGTTATTTTTGTGTTTGTGCTAATGAAGGTGTCAGGGGTTTATTTAGGTGATGAATGTACAACTATGTAATGGTACTGTGAACAAATGAATGTACAATTTTTTTGTATGACTGCATGGTATGTGAATATATCTCAATAAAATGAAGACTTAAAAAAATAATGAGGGGTATAAGGGCTATGGGGTTTTTCTTCTTGGAGTGATGAAAATGTTCTAAAATTGATTGTGGTGATGAATATACAACTCTGTGAATACACTGTGAGCCATGGATTGTACATGTTGGATGGATTGTATGGTGTATGAATATATTTCTATAAAACTGCTTTTAAAAAAAGGGGAAAACATCAAACAAACAAAAAAAAAAACACAATTGGAGCTTGGTCAAGTTACTTTCCCTGTAACCTTTTTGTTTTTTCCACATGGAAGTGTTTCAGCTCAGCCTGCCATGCCCATGAGGGAGGGATGCTGACTCCACAGTTTGGGTAGCTCTACTTACAGTTCTGTGCTACTATCTCAGCTGTTTGACCCATTCCAGGCTGGTGTGTAATGTGTGCCCAGTCATGGATGTCTCCCAATAGTTGGTCCAGATTATTTACTAGTTGTTCCTTGTTATTTCCTAGTTTCTCTAGAGGACTAACTAACTTTCATACCTCTCTATGCCACCATCTTGCCCCACCTCATCATAGACATTTTGAAACAAGTTTTTAAAGAACTAGAAATTTTAACTATGACTCATGAAACAGCTTAGATTCTTGCACAGAATAGAATATCATTTGTAGATGGAAAGTTGTTAAAGCACTTATTATTTCAGTTATGGATTTTTTTTTAGAAAAATATAAAGAAAATGCCTATAAAAGTATTTTGAAAAAGAGAAAGATCTCAATTAAACTTGCAAAAATTTTTTATAGGCCTAAAAGTCATTCTAACAATATCAAAGACCACTTGATACAAATTTAAAAAAAAATAAGTATTTATTTTAGCTCTAAGTGAAATGTGAGATTAAAAGGCCACTCTCCAATTAACATTTGTGTTAACTTTTGTTTCTGATTTTAAAAAGAAATGCTGTCAATTCATGACTTAAATTATTGAACTTGTGGCATAGATATTTTTGAATCATTAACATATCAAAGAAGAATTTCTGATAGATAAGAAACAGTTATTTTCTATCGCAATGGGTCAGCAGTGCTCCAGCTCTTTTAAGTTGAAATATTGGATTTATTGTAATTTTGAAACAAAAGTCAGAAGTTTTTTCTTATTGTTTCTTCCACTGTTAAAAACATATTGAGAATATCTGTGCTTAGTTTCTGTAATATACTCTTTATGCGAAACATCAGGGATATCTTTTAGTTTTAAAGTCATTAGTATATGCAAGCAAATGTTATGAATCATCACCAGTCTATGGTACTTTTCAAAGAAATAGAAGACAAGGATTTTACTGATCTTGAGTTCTTTGTCAATGCTTGTTTTTTGGAGGTGGTAGAAGAGTTTCACACAGACTTACTGTTCTGTAATCGCTAATTAAATTTTTTCTTGAAACAACAGACATGCTTCCCAATATTTAGTAAAGTCCAAAAATGGCCATGTGATTTATGTTTTTTCTCACTGTCACAGTGTATACGGATGAAGTAATTTGAAGCTCCAGAGTGGCCACAAAATTTTAAAGAATTCTTTGCTAATATTGATAAATTTATACTTCATTGTAATGTATTAAACACCCTTGAATTTTATGTTAATACTATTGAATTGGCAGAAGAGTCAGTAAATTGGTTTAACTTGGGTTATGTAGTTTCAAAACTAATATGTTTTTGTATAAAAGTCAAATCAAATTTCTAAGAAGAGATGAAACTGTGTTTTCCATGTGGATACAAATATTAAAGCAAAAATATATTTTGTTATTGATTCAGGTATTGGAAAAATTTAAGTATGTGTGAGACAACGTGGGTATGTGAAATTACTTTGGCAAAGTTACGTTTATGAAATCTTAACACAGGTAAAATATTTTTGATGAAAATTTATCGTCTGAATTAAGATTAAGCAGCATTTATGAAACATGAAGTGGATTTCAAAGACTTAGTATTTGAATAAGTATTTTATGTTGATGTTTGGCCTGTAATTGTTTGGATTCATAATCATATGTATTTTCAGGTTAAGAGAAGTTTGAAAAATGAATTGAAATTAAATTAATTAGAATTTTGAAAGATCTATAATAATACATATGATAGAATTGTTTAACTTAGTCTAGAGAAAGGCAAATGACAAGTTATGCAGGTTTTCTGACTTTCCTTAGTATTTTAATTAAGTGGACTCTTATTTTGATAATTTGACATAGCCATATTTCTAAGACAGGAGAAATAATTACTGTTTGTAACAGACATCTTTCTCTTCTTTTTGAGAAAACTAATAATGCCCATGAACATAGGCTACATACTATGAAATGCATTTCTTGATAAGTTTTAGTCTAATTCCTTCAAATAGTAAATAGATAAGGATTTTCTTCCTTTTTCTTTTTCTTTTATTGAGAGTATCATCTGAAGGATTTATTTTTAGTGGTTAAAATCATGTGCATTTCCTAAATGAAATTTGTTCAGAATAACATTTTAATTTTTTATTTTGTCTATATTCCTAGGGGGAAAAATATAGTTTACTACATCATATGACAAAGAATAGGAAATTAAATATGCAGGAAAAAAGCAATAAACATTCATGTAAGAATGATATATTATGTACCTTAATTTTATACTATTTTTACATGAAATCTTAATAGTTATTCTTTACTCAACAGGATTGTTCGTTCTTAACTTTTAGTGACCCTAGGGATCATTATAATCCCACCATTGTCAGCACAACATAGAAATTCCACGTAAAGGGCATAGAGTCTCATCAAAATCAGTTCAAACTTGCCCCAAAATGTCAATCTATAGTCTTATTTTCTTGAATTCTTTTAAAAATAATTAATGCATGTAAAATAAATTCCAGGAAAATAGACTTCTTTATATTGAAGAAAAAAATAAATGATTCAAAAAAATGAAATAAAAACCCTAGAATACAACAAATAGTTCTTTATTTCATGTTTTTTTTAAGTGCAAAAGATTATAATCTTGAGAGGAGAAAGAATAAACATTGAAATTGCTAGAGCCTAAGGCATTGACGAAAAGGACTTCAAGGTTTTGGTGTAGATTAAGGACTTAAAAATGAGAAAGAATTTAAAATGTATCACTTCTTTTATTAAAATATTTGTCAAAATAAGAATAAAAGAAGAATATGGTCTCTTTTGACTTTACTCACCAAAATTATTAATTTGGATTTATATACATCTGTGAAGATATTTTTAGATGACTGAAGAGGAAATTTTTTACTTCAAAATCCATATAAATCCTTGACAGTAGTACTGAATGTGAGAAGTTTTTTAGAGGATTCTAAAAAAATACAGAACATAGAAGATCTCTAAATATTTAGTTACCTTTGTATCTCTTTGCAGGGTAGTTGAGGTAATGATAATCTGAGTTAAATTATTGTTACACTAGATATAATCTATATAAATATTCTTATAATAACAATTTAACATTATCAGTAATAAGAACCAAAAAGGCCATGATCAATTATGATTACTAAAAAATATTGCTTTTCACTTTATAAACTTAACATCTTTTGAAAGAAAGTTTTTTAAGGTTTAAAAATATTTATGTACTTATTCCCCCAAGGCTGTGTGTGTGTGCATGTGTGTGTATGTGAATGTATGTGACCCCCATAACACTTTAATTTATTTTTATTACAGAAGTACTAGTACTATAGGAAAATTATGCAGAAGTTAAAGAGTTCTTGTATACCCTCACTATTATTAATACTTTGCAGTAGTGTGGCATATTTGTTACAATTGAAAAAATATTATTACACCTGTATTATTCAGTATAGCCCATGTTTTCATTAGTGTGTAGCAAGTTACTACAACAGTGCATCATGGGAACACAGATTCAGGGCACAGCAGAAACTTTTAGCAAATGATCCCTTTCTGTGCGGAATAAAGAGTGCAGAAAGAGCAAATCACTTGCATAGTCCAAAAGAGCAGGGTTAGATGCTCCAACACAACCAGTCTCCTGGAGTGGCCAAAAATGTTCCAGATCAGGGTCAATAGAAGGCAACTCTGCACACCTCACTTCATACCAGAGAAGAGAGACAAATATATACTGTTTGAATATGGCCTTTATCCACCTCAGGGGAAGAGGCCTTGTCATGGAAAATTCCCATAAGCATTTGGGGCTGCTTGATCCTAGTTTCCGGGTTGAAGGTCTAGCTGTGCCTTTTCATTAGACTTAACACCTCCCCTAGGTTGTAGAATGGCACACAATGGAAAAGGAGATGAAGGTAAGGGAAGACCAGAGTATGGCCATTTAGCCTGTTTGTGACTTCCCAGAGAAGGAGGTGGGGGTAAGTGAGGTCTGGGTAATGAGTGCTTAACAGATGTTTGTGAATTCCCTCAAAATTAGGTTTTACTGTTTTGTACAGTCCTAGGTTTGGGTTTTTTTTTTTTTAATTTTATTCAAATTAAATATATATGCAACCTAAACTTTCCCCTTTTAATCACATTTAAAGATAGAATTCAGTGGTGTTAATTACATTCAAAATGCTGTGATGCCATCACCACCATCCATCACCAAAACTTTTCCATTGTGCAAAATAGATACTCTATAAAATTTAAGCATCAACTTTCCATCACCTACACCCACCCCAGTCCCTGGTAACCTGTATTCTAGTTTCTGACTCCAAGAATTACTTCTAATTCTTTCATAACCATGAGATCACACAATATTTATCCTTTTGTATCTGACTTAACATGATGTCTTCAAGGTTCATTTATGTTGCATGTATCAGAATTTCGTTTCTTTTTATGTCTGAATAATATTACTATATTATTGGTTGATGGACATGGATTCCACCTTTCGGCAATTGGGAATAAGACCACTATAAACATTGGTGTGCAACTCTCTGTTTGAATCCCTGCTTTTGATCTGTTGGGGGTATGTTCCTGGAAGTGAGATTGTCAGTTTTAAATGGTAATTTTATACTTAACTTGCTTAAGAACCACCAAACTCTCTTCCACACTGCCACACCATTTTACATTCCCACCAATAAGGAATGAGTTTTCCTATTTCTCCACATCCTCTCCAACACAATGATATCTCACTGTGGTTTTGATATGCAGTGCCCTAATGTCTACTGATGTCGACCACCTTTCATGTGATTTTTGACCATTTGTCTATCTTATTTGGGAAATTTCTAGTCAAGTCTTTTGACCATTTTTAATTGGGTGGTTTGTATTTTTTTGTCTTTGAATTGTAGGAGTTCTTTATATGTTCTGGATATTAAACTCTTATCAGACACATGGTTCTCAAATATTTTCTCTCATTCTGTAGGTTGTCATTTTACTTTCATTGTCAAGTCTATTGATATGAAAAAGTTTTTAAATTTTAATGAGAACATACTTATCTATTTTCTTTCATTGTTCACGCTTTGAATGTAGTCTTAGAAATCACTGCATAAGACAAGGTCCTGAAGATGTTCTCCTATGTTTATTCTACAGGTTTTGTAGTTCAATTTCTTATATTTAGATATTTGACCAATTTTGAGTTGATTTTTTTAAATTCAATTTTATTGAGATTGTTCACATGTCATACAATCATCCAAAGTACACAATCAATTGCCCACAGTACCATCATACAGTTGTGCATCCATCACCAAAATTATTTTTTTTCAATTTTTAGAACATTTTCATTACTCCAGAAAAGAAATAAAAATCAAAAAGAAAACACAAACCCTCCCATACCCTTAACTCCCCCCCCCGATTATTGACTCATAGTATTGGTATAGTACATTTGTTACTGTTGAATGAATGTTAAAATACTACTAACTGTAGTACATAGTTTGTAATAGGTATATTTTCCCCTATATACCCCTCTATTATTAACTTCTAGTTATAGTGTCATACATTTGTTCTAATTCATGAAAGATATTCATAATATTTGTACAGTTAATCATGCATATTTTTCACCAAAAGATTCAGGGTTTATACGTCCCCATCTTTTAACTTCCAACTTTCCTTCTGGTGACATACTTGACTCTAAATTTCCTCTTTCCACCACATTCACTGACTATTCAGCACTGTTAGTTATTCTCACAATAACGTGCTACCATCACCTCTTTCCATTTCTGAACACTGAAGTTCAATCTATTTAAACATTCTGCTCATAATAAGCAACCACTCCCCATTCTTTAGCCTCATTCTATGTCCTAGTAACTTATATTTCCAGTCTATGAGTTTACATATTATAATTAATTCCTATCAGTGAGACCATATAATATTTGTCCTTTTGTGTCTGACTTATTTCATTCAATATAGTGCCCTCAAGGTTTCTTCATCAACCCATTTTTTAAGATGGTTTTGTTTACCCCATCATGCATTCCATCCTAAGTGAATGATCAGTGGTTCCCTGTATAATCATGTATTTATGTGTTACCACCATCACCACTATCTACATAAGGGTGTTCTAGTTTGCTAATGCTGCTGGAATGCAAAACAACAGAGATGGACTGGCTTTTATAAAAGGGGGTTTATTTGGTTACGGAGATGCAGTCTTAAGGCCATAAAGTGTCCAAGGTAATGCATTAGCTATTGAGTACCTTCACTGGAGGATGGCCAATGGTGTCCACAAAACCTCAGTTAGCTGGGAAGGCATGTGGATGGTGTCTGCTCCAAAGTTCTGGTTTCAAAATGGCTTTCTCCCAGGACATTCCTCTCTAGGCTGCAATTCCTCAAAAATGTCACTCCTAGATGCACTTGGGATATTTGTCCTCTCTCAGCTTCTCTGGAGCAAGAGTCTGCTTTCAACAGCCGTTTTCAAACTGTCTCTCATCTGCAGCTCCTGTGCTTTCTTCAAAGTGTCCCTCTTGGCTGTAGCTCCTCTAAAACATCATTCACAGCTGCGCTGCACTGAGTTCCTTCTGTTATGTCAGCTCATTTATATGGCTCCACTGATCAACTTAGACCCACCCTGAATGGGTGGAGCAACACCTCTGTTCTAGTTTGCTAATGCTGCGGAATACAAAACACCAGAGATAGATAGGCTTTTATAAAAAAGGGGTTTATTTGGCTATACAGTTACAGTCTTAAGGCCATAAAGTGTCCAGGGTAACACATCAGTAATCGGGTACCTTCACTGGAAGATGGCCAGTGGTGTCCACAAAACCTCTGTTAGCTTGGAAGGCACGTGGCTGGCGTCTGCTCCAAAGTTCTGGTTTCATAATGGCTTTCTCCCAGGACGTTCCTCTCTAGCAAGCTTGCTCCTCTTCAAAACGTCACTCACAGCTACACTCCTTCAGTCTCTTTGAGTCAGCATGTTTTATATGGCTCCACTGATCAAGGCCCACCCTGAATGGGTGGGGTCACACCTCCATGGGAGTATCCCACCAAAGTCACCACCCACAGCTGGGTGGGGCACATTCCAAGCAAATCTAACCAGCACCAAAACGTCTGTCCCACAAGACCACAAAGATAATGGCATTTGGGGGACACAATACATTCAAACCGGCACATTCCACCCCCTGGACCCCAAAATGACATTATCTTTCCAAATATAAAATACATTCATTTCATCACAATATCACAAAAATTCAAATCATTTCAGTAACAAAAGTTAAGCACAAAAACCCATCAAAATCAGTTTAGGCGTGGTCAGTCTCAAGGCACAATCTTTCTTTAGCTGTGGATCTGTGAACTTAGAACAAGTTATGTGCTCCCAATATACAAAGGAGAGACATTCATAGGATAAACATTTCCATTGCCATAAGGAGAAACAGTAAGGAAAACAGGGTTAACAGGACCAAAACAGTTCTTAAAACCTGCAGGACAAACTCCATTAGATTTCAGTCTGAGAGTCATTAACAGAATAACGTTGCATCCTTGGGGCTTGAGAGAGCTGGAGCCTAACCCTTCCCAAGGGCCTTTTCGGCAGCCCTTTCCTCTCCAAACGCTTAGGTGAGTGCTCCAACATACCCACACATTGGGGAGACCACCTTCTCAGCCCCACCCTCTGCAAACCTCGGGGCAGCTCCAGGATTCCCTTCCATCTCCAGGGCACACGCTCAACCCCTTCAGAACAGTGGGGTGGCAGCCAGGCTCTCCCCAATTCCCTGGGAATGTGCTCCACCCTCTTTGGGACCTGAGGTGGTAAAACTCTTCCAGAGCATCGAGGTGGAAGGCCCACCCTCGACCTCCAGGGCACACTCACCCTTTCCATGCATGTGGGCTGCTCCACTCTCCCAGCCCAAGGCCTCTTGACTCCAGACCTCAACCTCCATGGCTCTGTCTTTGAAGAAATTTTTCCTGCAATTTGTTCCTTGTCTGTCTCCTCCAGTCCAGACTGGCAGCGGCTCTGTCTATAAAGTTCTCGCAAAAGTTCTGTTGGCTTTGCATGAAGCACACGGGGGTCAAAGCCATCAGATAATAGGAGTTTCCACAAATCCTTTCTGGATAATTCCATCTCCAATCTTGGCTTGTACTGAAATGGCGGCTTGGTCCCATGTTTGGTTACATCCTCACATTGGGCTGTAGCTTCTGGGATTCCACCCCCTGGAAGTTCATAATTTTCCAAGCCATCAGCTTCTGGTTTCTTTGAACCCAAGAGTTCAGTTCTAAGTTTATCTTTCTCCGCTCACATTTTACTAGAAGCTGCAAGGAGAAGCCAGGATACATCCTCCACACGTAGTCTGGAGATCTCCTCAGCTAAATATTCCAGGTTGCCACTTTTAAATTCTTCCCTCCATCTGACACCAGGACTCAATTTTGCCAAATTCTCTGCCACTTTAAAGCAAGGATCACCTTTCTTCCAGTTTGCAACAACACATTCATCATTTCTGTTCAAGGCCTCATCAGAAGTATCTTTAGAGTCCATATTTCCACAAACAGTCTCTTTAAAGCAGTTTTGCCCTTTTCTATCAAGCTCCTCACAACTCTTCCAGAAACTCCCCATTATCCATTTAAAAAGCCGTTCCAACATGTTTGGTATTTGCAAACTCAGCAGCAAAAGCACCCCACTTCTCTGGTACCAAAATCTGTTCTAGTTTGCTAATGCTGCAGAATGCTAAACACCAGAGATGGACTGGCTTTTATAAAAAGGGGGTTTATTTGGCTATACAGTTACAGTCTTAAGGCCATAAAGTGTCCAGGATAACACATCAGTAATCGGGTACCTTCACTGGAGGATGGCCAATGGCGTCCAGAAAACCTCTGTTAGCTGGGAAAGCACGTGGCTGGCGTCTGCTCCAAAGTTCTGGTTTCATAATGGCTTTCTCCCAGGACATTCCTCTCTAGCAAGCTTGCTCCTCTTCAAAACGTCACTCACAGCTACACTCCTTCAGTCTCTTTGAGTCAGCATGTTTTATATGGCTCCACTGATCAAGGCCCACCCTGAATGGGTGGGGTCACACCTCCATGGGAGTATCCCACCAAAGTCACCACCCACAGCTGGGTGGGGCACATTCCAAGCAAATCTAACCAGCACCAAAACGTCTGTCCCACAAGACCACAAAGATAATGGCATTTGGGGGACACAATACATTCAAACCGGCACAACCTCCACGGAAATTATCCAATCAGAGTCATCACCCACAGCTGGGTGGGGTGCATTCCAAAGAAACACTCAAAGAATTACAATCTAATCAACACTGATAACATCTGCCCACACAAGATTACATCAAAGATAATGGCGTTTGGGGGACATAATACATTCAAACTGGCACAAGGGCATCTCCATTTCTTCCACAAAGGAGGAAGAGTCAAAGAAGGTAGAGAGACAAAAGAAAAAGAAAAAGAAAGAAAAAAATGACAGCTAAAAGGCAACAGAAGGAAAGATAGAATTAAACTAAAGTACAGTAAAAGAGTCAGGCAACATCACCGATGCCAAGAGCCCCATACCCTTTCCCTATTCCCCCACCCATATTCATTTAGTTTTGGTATATTGCCTTTGTTACATTAAAGGAAGCATAATACAATGATCCTGTTAATTATAGTCTCTAGCTTGCATTGATTGTATTTTTCCCCCAATCCCACCCTATTTTTAATACCTTGCAAAGTTGACATTCATTTATTCTCTCTCAAGTAAAAACACATTTGTATATTTTATCACAATTGTGGCACACTCTAGGTTTCACTGAGTTATACAGTCCCAGTCTTTATCTTTTCTCTTTCCTTCTGGTGCCCCACATGACCCTAATATTCCTCTTTCACAGTAACTATACTGAACGAAGATACATTATTGTGCTACCATCAGCCAAAACTGTGTTCCAAACCTCTCACTCCTGTCTTTTCCTTTCTGTCTGTAGTGCTTCCTTTAGTATTTCCTGTAGAGCATGTATCTTGTTCACAAAATATTTCATTGCCTGTTTGTCAGAGAATATGATTCCTTTAGTCTATATGTCTGTCCTTGTGCGAGTGTCATGCTATTTTGATTATTGCGGCTTTTTAATTTTTTTTAGATGGGTGGTGTGTGTCTTCCAACTTCATCCTTGTTTTTCAAGATGGCTTTGGCTATTTGGGGTCCCTTAAATTTCCACCTACCATAATAATTGGTTTTTCTATTTCTATAAAGAAATTGTTGGAAATTTGATCGAGATTGCATTGAATTTGCAAGTTACCTTGGGTAGAATTGGCATCTTAACTATATTTAATCTTCCATTCCTTAAGCACAGAAAGGTCTTTCATTTATTTGAGTATTTTTTTAAAACTTTCTTTTAGAAATGTATTATAGTTTTCTGTGTACAAGCCCTTTGCTTTCCTAGGCAGATTTATTCCTAGATATTTTTAAAGCAGTTTTATTGAGATATATTCACACACCAAACAATCCATCCAAAGTGTACAATCAATGGCTTTTAGAGTAATCACAGAATTGTGAATTCATCACCACAATCAATTTTAGAACATTTTCATTACATCAAAAAGAAAAACCCTATGCCCCTTAGGGGTTACCCCTTACTCCCTCTATCATTCCCCATCTCTGCATAACCACTAATCTAAATTTGTCTTGATAAATTTATTTATATTTGCATTTTATACAAATGCAATCATACAATATGTAGTATTTTATGTCTACTTTATTTCACTTAGTGTAATGGTTCTTTGCTTTTAGTTCTGCTGGGTCTATACCTAGTAGTTAGATTGCCAGATCATGTGGCAATTCTATACATAGCTTCCTGAAGAAATATCACTGTCTTCCATAGTGGTTAAACCATTTTACAGTCCCAACAGCAGTGATTGGGTGTTTCTATTTCTCCAAATCCCCTCAAACACTTCCAGTTTTCTGAGTTTTATTAGTGACATTCTAGTATGTGTGAAATGATATCTCATTGCAGTTTTGATTTACATTTCCCTAATAATTAGAGATGTTGAGCATATTTTCATGTGATTTTTAGCCATTTGTGTATCCTCTTTGGAAAAGTGTCTGTTCAAATCTTCTCATTTTTAACTGGGCTTTTTGTCTTTTTATTGTCAAATAGTATATTTTTTTCATATATTTTGTATATTAAACCCTTATTGATGCTTGTTCCAGCAGCAAATAGTGCTCACCTTGGCAGCATATATACTAAAAATGGAATGATACAGAGAAGATTAGCATGGCCCCTATGCAAGTATGACACACAAATTCATGAAGCATTCCATAATTTTTTTGGAGTTGGTTGAGCTCAGAATACAGGAAAAAGGCTGTGTCCCAAGAAAAGGGGCACATAAAGCCAGGTACCAACTCTAGCTCTTGACTTGTGAAACTTGGGGGCTGGGGAATGGCTCTAAAAAGGGGATGTCTTTTTTTCTTTTTAACCTGTTCTAAGTATCTCATTTGAGAAAGTCTGAGGTATTTCAACTGTCAGTGCTGACTAAGACAAGAGTGAAGCATATGGAAAAATGCAGTCAATGAAAAATAGAGTCCATATTAACACTAACAATATAATATACTTCCACGAAATGTAACAAAGGCAATATAAAAAAATGAAATGTCAGTAAGAGGGGGATTTAAGGGAGGGATATGGGATTTTTTGTATTATTGTTTCTCCTTTTTATTTTATTTATTTATTTATTAGTCTTCATGTTTTTCCTCTTCTTTCTTTGCAGAAAAAATGGAATTGTACTCATATAGATTGTGGTGGTAAATGCATAACAATGTAATTATACCAGGAGCCATTGAAGTGTTTACTTAGGATGGATTGTGTGGTGTGTGAATAAAACTGTTTAAAAGAAAACAGAAAGATACAAGTGCCGGAGAATATGTGGAGAGAGATATACCTATTCTCTGTTGGGAAGGAAGTAGAATAGTGCAGCCCATCTGGAGGGCAGTGTGGTGGTTCCACAGGAGGCTAAGTATAGGGTTGCCACATGATACTGCAACCCTGTTATTGGAAGACCCTGAATGCAAGGACCTGAATGGACATTTGCACACTAGTGTTTATGGCAGCATATGATTTGCAATGGATGGAGGTGGCCTAAGGGTACATCAACTAATGAATGGAAAGGTTAACTGTGGTGTATGTATCCAATGGAATATTTAGCTGCTACAAGAAGGAATGAAGTTGTGAGGCATGCAATGAGATGAATGCAACTTGAGGACAGTGTGTTGAGTGAAATAAGCCAAAAGTGAAAAGACTAATATAATAACTCATCACTAATATGGACTAAATATAATGTGAAAACTCTGAGAATTGAATTTGAGAGCATAGGTATCAAGGGAAGGCTTATTGTAAATGTTCATGGATTGTAAGCTCTTACAGCAGTCACATCTATTGCTTAGTGAGATTTCTAAATTCTTTTTTTTTCTTTTATTGGCTATGTTAAGATAGATAGCACAATTTTCCTCCCAATGAATCTGTTTGCTTGTAAGAAACACCCTTTTGCAACATTTCAATAAACTAACTTACCATGTGTTCAAGTCTTTTACCAGGCAGTACATTGCAAGAGTAGTGAAAATAAAGCATGTATTAGGTGGTTTAAAACGTTTTAAAGAATGATTAATGGTAATAAATTTCTGGTCCTTTATGCTTATTTGTGCAGAGATCAAGAAACAGAAATGTAGTTGTTAGGGAAATCACAGACACCTGTTAAGTGACCATCACCCTGACTTCACCTACCACCAGCTCCTTCTCTGGGGAGGTCATGAACACACAGAAAGTAGTGATCTTCCCACCTTCCACTACCCCCATATCCTTTTCTTTTATGTCCCATTCCATAGCCTGGGGGAGATGTTAAGTCTAATGAAAAGGCCCAGCCAGAACTTAAACATGGAAACTGGGAACAAGCAGCCACAGACACTAATGAGAATAGGAATTCTCAATGGCAGGACCCTCCTGCAAAGGCACGTAAAAACCATATTCAACCAGTATACATTGGTCCAATATGAAGTGGAGCAGGTGGAGCTGCCATCTACTGACCCCAACCCAGAGCACTTTTGGCCACCCTGGGAGACTGGCCATGATAGGGCTTCTCTCCCTTCTCTTTTTGATTCTTTGTGCTGTGTAAGTGACAGAGGTCATTTAACCTGTCTGGACTTTCTATACTGAGCAAGTAATAGAGGGATCATTTGCTGAGAATTTTTGTTGTATCCTGAACCTAGGATCCCACAATGCACAGTAGTAACAACTTGTTCCACAATGGTAGAGAAGCAATGGTTCTGAAAGATGTAATTGGATAGAAGGTCCCAAAATTTCATTAACACTGAAATTTTGTCTTTAAACATTTTTGCTTGAACTAATTGTGCTGTCTGTTGAATCTTGGAAATCTTTACTTAGGTTTGGTTCTTTTGTGTTTTGTTTTTTTTAGAGGTCATGATATTTATTGCAACAGGATTTAAAATATGAGTAATACTGCTCATCTTGCTAAAATAAGTAGCTCATTTATAAAGATTTGTTTTTGTCCTCTATTCAGGTAACTGAATGCTTTTCTTTTGAATAGCTAAAAACATCAATAAAAGTTCTCTAGCACTTTGTGGAACAACTATGATAGTTCATTTGAACTTAACTCTACTCTGCTTCCCCATTCAAAACAATGCAAGTAAACTCAACACAATTGTATGAGATTCCATTCTTTCAGCTAAAGAAAGTGAAAGTTGTTCAGTGGAAATAGTTCATAGTGTCTCTGTTGATATCATTGGATGTTAAAATACTCAGGTAAGATGAGGCATAAGAGTAGTATAATTATTGCCTTCCCCTTCTATCACTCTGGTAATGAATTTGAGGATTTAGATGACCAGAAACATCTTAGGAGCAGAGGAAGAAAAACAGATATTCTCTCCTGCCTCACCAACACACTTCTGTTTATTTGTAAGGACTTGGAAACAAGTTGGCTTAGATACCACTTTTCAGGAACAAATCAAGCACAGCAATGTTGTTAATGAGCTGCTTAAAAGCCTTCCATCTTGAACTGGCCATTATGAATGAGATAAAGCTTGTCATTTATTCAACATATCTTATACCAGATCCCATTCAAAGTTCTTATCAGTAGTAATTTCAGATCCTTGATGTATTCTAAGTGTCTTCCTCTTCAGCTACCCCCATCTCTGTTTTAAAATCATTCTGCATGATATAATTTATGGTAGCAATCTTGTAAAAGTAGAATGTTTCCTTTCCTAGCTTTAATTCCTTGGAATTAAACTGTATTTGTAAGTAAAAATAAATGCATTATGTTTGCTAAGATTGTAGATAGTTGCTTTTCCCTACTGTGTCCACCTATGTGAGAAATGCAGAGGGAAATAAATCAAATCATATTAAGAGATCTACCACTGACAAATATCAGACTTTACCACTTGTGCACAAGTCCACAAGTTTTTAATAAATACTTTGTTTTAATCATATATTTAATAAAATGAAACCTAGTTTTGTGATGCTTTTTGAATTGAAGGAATTGGGGAAGAACATGAGTATAAAATACTAAATTGCAGAATACCTGAACACTTAATAACTGTCTTCTAATGAATACCTGAACTATTTGTAAAATTTTGAAATTCACATTAATAAATCAAGTTCATTTTTAAAAACAAAACAAAACAAAACAAAACAAAAAATCCTTATTGTATATGTAGTTTCCAAATATTTTCCCCCATTGAGAAAGTTGCCTTTTCACTTTCTTGACAGCGTCCTTTAGGCACAAAAGTTTTAATTTTAAGGAGGTCCCATTAATCTATTTCTTCTTTCATTGTTTGTGCTTTGAGTGTAAAGTATAAGAAACCATTGCCTACCACAAGATCTTGAAGATGCTTCCTGCATTTTCTTCTAGGAGTTTTACAGTCCTGGTTTTTATATTTATGTCTTTGATCAATTTTTGGTTAATTTTTGTATATGGTGTGAGACGGGGTCCTCTTTCATTCTTTTGCATATGGATATCCAATTGTCCCATCGCCATTTGTTGAAGAGACTATTCTGTCCCCGTTGAGTGGACTTGGCAGCCTTGTCAAATATCAATTGGCTGTAGATATAAGATTCTATTTTGGAATAGAGGTAGATATCCCTGAGTTATCTGTTCCTTAAATTTGCAACCATCTAGTGATATGACAGAGATTTCCTTGAATGCTAGAAACTACGGAAAAAAAAGGCCAAATCAAAAGACAAATTTTGCACACTTTGCCAATTGGCTCTGCTTTGTTCCATCATTTCCTTCAGAGCTTAGCCCTCCTATTAAGAAGAAAAGCCTAAGGCAAATGAGAAATAAAGGGTTTCTATGTCTTATGTGAGTCTGCAATAGATACGGAGCTTGCTTCCTGGGCTTATGCTTGTTCATGGCCTTATGAATTCTCTGACTTAGGTTGCAGGAGTTTGAATGACCTCTCCACTCACTTTGAAGTACACTTTCATTCTCTCTTGGTTACTCTATTGTATAACAACGCAGGTAGTTCTTTGCCCTAAGCTGCTTTTACTTAATTGTTTCTTACACCATGTTAGCTGTCTGCAAACTGCTTTTGTACTTTCAGATGTATTCTGGGAGCATAAATCCTAGACAAATGTCCTGGTTCAGTCTTTAGTCTTCAACAGGGTAGAATTGTTCTGAAATATTAACATCCTTGTATGTGAACAGTGGTTACCCTGTTATCTCTGGAACAGAGTCAGGGACCCACAATGAGAGTGCAGACTGGCTCAACACCATGCTGGGATGGGGGAAGAGTAGGGAAGGGCCTAGCAAGTGTACCACAAGCTCCACCTACCATTTCGCAGGCTGCTTTTTCTTGGTTCTGCATGTGCCAGATTACTGCAATTCTTTAACTATTTTCCAGAGTTTTGAGAAGGAGGACTCTGCAAGTTTTTGCTAATTGTTCAAAGATTTTGTTGGGGGGCTGCACCCTGGAGCATCTTATCCCATCATCTTCTTATTCAATATCCCCATACCTCTTTTCATGTATGCACACATGTTAGTCATAGCACCAAATTTGACAGGTACAGAGTCTCACTAATACAGAACTATGAATATGAGTGCATTAGAAACATAGTTATCCCATACCTTAAGCTAAGCTGAGAGCAGAAAATAGCTTCAACAAAGTTAAGTGAACTGTGTAAGGCACAGAGTTCAAAAGTTAAGGAAAGATCCACGATGTTTCAGTCATTGGAGGAACCCGATTATTCAACCTTGCAAAAGATGCATGAATTCAGAAAAGCTGGGCAGTAGATGATTCTCCAGCATTAGACAGAGCTTCTCTCAGCAAACATCCATGACAGTAGTCTGGATCAAGAAGCAGAACAAGGAGCTTGACACAAACCCAAGAGATGATGATGGAAGGAAAATGGTGGGTTCTAAATTTTGGGGCAACAAATGAATTATTGAGTAGACATTCAAGTTTGGGAAGGACTAAAATACTACATGGGAATCACTGGGGTTTCAAGGACCCAGATCAATCCAGTGGATTTTATCAATGAGGGAATACAGATTATATAGGCATCTCCAGCAAAGATAGCTGGATTGCAAATAAAACACATTTATACATATATGAATGTATAAATGAATATGTAAATGAATTAATGAAGAAATATAAATAAACTAGTGAAATAACTAGCCATAGTAAAATAGTCTACAGTAGGTGCTCAATAAATGCAGCTTCCTTACACTTACCATCATTATGTCCAATCCAAAATATTATGAACTTCTAATTAAAAAACTGGTTGCATACTCTGGTAAGCAGAATAATGGTTACCCAAATACATTCATATGCTAATATCCAGAACCTGTAATATGTGATGTTAGGCAAAGGAGAATTAAGTTGAAGATAGAATCAGCTAACATCAGGATGGATGATTATTGTGGATTGTCTGAGTGGTCCCAATGTACTCATAAGGATCTGTTTAAGTGGAAGAGGGAAGCAAAAGAGTCGGTGTCAGACTGATTTGATGTGAGACTTGATCAGCCATTGTTAGCCTTGAAGATGCAAAGGGGCCATGAGCCAAGGAATGTAGATGGCCTATAGAAACTGGAAAGTTCAAGAAAACTGATCTTCTCTAGAGCCTCCAGAAAGGAACATGACTGGGGACACCTTGAGTTTCACCCAGTGAGACCCATTTCAAAATTGTGACCTTTAGAAATTTAAGATTACATATTCATGCTATTTTAAACAATTGAGTTTATGGCAATTTGTTACAGCATCAATAGGAAACTAATGCAATTACACATCAGCCATTCCCCTCTCATCTGTTGATTTCTATAGAAGTTAAACTGCAAACACTTAGTATTCCATGAATTGTTAGAGCTAGAGTATAATTATGTGACCCATTTATGACCAGTGAGTCTTGAAAAATGAGATCAGAATGACAAAATTTGTGAAAGATGTTTCTTCCTAAAGAAAAGAGATGCACAAGAGAAATATTTGTCCTATTTGACTAGATATGGTCCTGTCTCCATGTGATGTCTGGAAATATGGCAAATGAGGATGAGAGAGTACAAAAAGATAAAACAACCTGCTTATAGACTTCTTAATGAGTGATGTAAATGTGTCTTCTTGCTCTTAACTCAATCAGATTTGAATATACAGCCACCTGCTACCAAAATTCCAAGGAGAAAGAAATTGCCAAATATTTTGCTGGGAATCAATATTAAATATGTCCTGTAAAGTTCATTTCTCTGAAATACCAATCTTGAAATACTATAAAAGATGGAATAAGGCCAGTCTGTCATCACTTTATTTTAATGATTGCTAGCTTTTTAGGTTTGAAGCTGTTATACACCCCATAGAAGGCCCTGTTCTTTTAATCCATCCCTTTGGGAACAAGCCTATTGTTGCATTGGACCTTTTGATTAGGTTGTTTCTATGGAGATGTGACCCAGCCAATTCAAGGTATTTCTTAATCTCCTAGTTGGAGTCCTCTATGAGAGGATAAAAGACAGATGAAACTCAGAGAGCTCAGAGAAGCTAAGAGACGAAGTCCAGTGTTTGCCCCAGAGAAGCTAAGAGAGAAGGACCCAGAGACATTTTGGAAAGAGGGAGCCATATTGAAACCAGATCCGAGGAGCAAAGGACCAGCAGATGCCAGCCATATATATGCCTTCCCATGTGACAGAGGAACCCCAGATGTCATCAGCCTTTCTTTAGAGAAGGTATTGTCCTGATGATGCCTTAATTAATACATTTTCTTGACTTTAGAATTGTAACTTGTAAGTTAATAAATGCCCATTTTTAAAAGCCAACCCATTTCTGGTGTATTGCATTCCAGCAGCTGTAGTAAAGTGAAACACTTGCTGAACACCGATTTTTATGAGAAATTCACATATTTTAGTACTTTGTCCTAAAACTTTGCCAGAGGTCATTATGAGGTTTTCTGTTATAAAGGGATATGGATTCAACATTCTTCTTTGGAAATTGGAATATTTACTAATCTCCTGTTTGATTTCGTATCTCCATAATTCTTCATGGATTTCTGTCACTAGCTAATCTACAAATTTCTTTCATCTCCTGTAATGTAATTTGATGAACCAAGATATTGGAACTAATTTGAAGTCATTAAAAGCCCTGTTATCCCTATTTGTTAAGGGTCTTAAGAAGGAACTTTGCATGTATACGTGATGAAAGTGTTGATAAAATTCTACATTCAAATTTGTAAGTATTACTATAAAATGTTGCATGGAATTTATTTTAAGCATCACTTGCTGACAGGTTTGGCTGTTTTCATGGATATAAGGAAGGAATTATGATCTGTAGTAGAGAATATCTGCTTACCTTCCTAGATGCTCTTGTAGTGAAGTTAATCAAGGACTGATACAAAAAAAAAAAAAAAACAAAATCCAAACTATACCATTCCAGATGAAACCAGAAATGATGTATATTGTAAACTTCAACTTTAAATATGGTTCTTTATATTGCCAAGTTTATTCTTAGAATAACTGCGGCACTCAAGCCAAACTAATAGTATAGGCATCAGTCTCCAAATCTAGTTACACTCAGTCGGCAGGTAGTTATTTAAAGAGACCATCCACGGGGAGTGATTGGAGTCCCATCTGTTTAAGGACTGGCTGCCAGTGATAGCAAAAGATAGGGAAGATCCATCATCCTAAGTGGGTAGATCAATGGCTGAGAACATACTGTGAGAAAGCAAGTCAAGAGAGTGCTATTTTATATTGGGGAAAAGTCAGAATGATATTGACCCTCTCTAAGTCATTTAAAATTGGATTTAGGGACATAGTTTTTACTGTGAGTGTTCCATGTGACTTGCTGAAGTCTTTCAAACAGCGGTTAGACCAGGTACTTCAAGTCTTTACCTATCATTAAAAAGAATAAAAGTGTGTCCATTCAAACACTCTTCAGGCAAAACGAAAAATGTCAATGTTGTGTGACTCCCAAATCTCTTCTCTATTATCTTTTCAGGTGAAACACACAAAAAATACACATTTAATTGTCAAACAATTTTCTCATATCAAGCAAATGGGCTGTCTACTTGAATAGCATATAGTTCAATCAAACAGAATCATAGATTATTAAACCAGGAGGAATTCCAGTATATTATGTAGTAAAATTTCAAATTACATGTGATCTAAATAATCTAGATGACTGCCTCCAGGATTAAACAAACAAACAAACAAAAAATAGTGGTTGAGGGCTAAGGAATAAATAGAACCAAATATGTTCTCATTTAGTATTTTACTCTCCTTGTAAAATATGATGCCTCCCTAATTGGTCATTTATCAAGTAAATACATATTTTGTAAGTTGTGATTATTATATATGAAACAACAGCAAAGGAATCCACTCACTGTGGATTGAGTGAACTGATATCCGATATCCATCCCTCCTCTTGATGTACTATGTAAGCTGAATGACTAAAAATTCAATTCCTCAGAATTTCTTATAATTAGCATTCCATATGTTATTAAAGCCAGCCAATTAGTTAAAATCATACATATTTGGAAGTTGACAATAAGGATAGACTGCACTTTTGCAAGCAGCATCATACAGGTATGTTTTTTCTTTGACCACATTACCAGAAGTCTCTTTATCTAGACCTAGATATTGAGATGCAAGATTCAATTTCAGTGAAACTAATAAGTACAATTATTTCTCAAGCCAACAGTTGTGGTGGGAGCTTTATCATGTCCAGTTTACAGCTACAGTGGAGTGCACCTGTGGTTAACAGGTGCAGTGAATTCCCCAATTCCCCTTGATTGTGCCAGAGCTAGCAGCTTCCCTAATCCTCCAGTTTAATGATATTTTGGTACACATCATATTTGGAACCCCAATCAATGGAAAGTCTGTTCTTTCTGCCTTCTAACAATTTAGTAAGTACATATTTTCCTTTTTTGAATCTGTTTCTCCCTTTATGCTTGATATAGCAAGTGTGTGTGTGTTTCCTGTAACTGAACCATCACAAAATCCTAATAAAAAATTCTTTGTTTTAGCATTTTAATATTTAAAATATTCAAATAAAAGAAATGAATCTAAAGTCAGACTATATAAAATAGAGTTAAGAATTTGTTAGTCTAAAGGATGAATAAATGCCAATTCAATGGTGAGAAGAAACTGGAATTTGTGGCGGTAGAAATGAACTTGTATACATTTAATTTTCAGACATGTACTGAATGTCCGCCATATGCCAAGTAGTGTGAATACGGTGTGTTAACGAGTCACAGTAGATATTTGATTGTTTACAGTGGAGAGTGTGTTTAAGGGAAATATTGAAAAATTATAGTTGAATTATTTGGTGGTTTGGAAGCTGTATGTGCCCCAGAAAAACATGTTCTTAAACTTAATCTATTTCTGTGGGTGTGAACCCATTATAAGTAGACCTTTTGTTGAGGTTATTTCAGTTAAGGTGTGGTCTACCTCAATCAGGATGGGTTTTAATCCTGTTACTGGAGTCCTTCATAAGCAGAATGAAATTCAGAAAAAGAGGGAAAAAAAGCACCAAAAGTAAGATGAAATTCAACAGAAACCAGAAGAGAAGGGAGAGGACAAGGGAGGCCATCATGTGCCTTGCATCGTGACGAGCTAAGGACCATGGATCAGCAGCACCAGCCCCAGAATGTCCCAGACTTTGAGGAGAAAGCATCACCATGAAGCTGCCTTGATTTGGGCTTTCTTTTAGCTTCAAAACCATTAGCTAATAAATTTCCATTGTTTAACCTGACCACTTCATGGTATTTGCTTAAGCAGACAGGAAACTATAACAAATTAATAAAGGGGGATGAAAATAAAGAAGGCCTTGAAAGAAAAGTGGAAGCTGTTGAAGGAAATAGTCTTTGAAGAGTTTTGAAAAGGGACTTACATGATAAAAAAAAAAAAGATGTTTAAAACATAGTATGCAAAGTAATATACAAGACAGTAGAGGAGCTGGAGTAGGATTAGGAGATATTAAGATTAACAATGCTGAAAAGGGAGGCATAAATACAGGAGCAAGTTCTTTTAGAAAGCAATGACATCTAAAGCACTGAAATTCATTTTATTGAGCAGTTAACATTAGACAATAGACATTAATAAAAGTTTTCCTGTAAGATCATAATGGAGATAAGAACACAGGCATAAATAAAGAGCTGTATGGAGTCAGAGAAGAGGCCAAATTTGTGTTATATGATATAGGACTTTACCTCTGCTGACTGTGAGTTTTAGTGTGGTAGAGAGCTATATTAATTGGAACCCAAAGAAAGGGAAGGATGTTTGGGAAGATCATTTTGAGGAATTCACTAGAAAATTTTTATTAACTTATTTCAATGATGGCCAAGGACATGGGCCAGAATAAAGCAAGACAGTATACATTTCATGTAGGTCAATCTACCTACAGTAATGTGTAGCTCAATAATAACAATGGAGAAAAGAAATTTAGATACAATCTAAAAATGTATCAATATGGTAACAAAACAAGCTAGAAATGAATATATTTAAATAAATGGTAAAAATCAGGATTTCTAAATCAATTTGAGTTTTAATATTAATGCCAATAATAACCTCTAAAAGTGTCACATATCATGATTATCTAGTTTTTTTTCTCTTTAAAGTTTTGAGATAATCCACAATTTCCTATGGAGAAGGCAGTCCAGATATTCCGGAGGGACTTTTGCTTCAGTGTGAGAAGAAACAGAGAACATTCCCTCATGGAAAAACTGACCTATCTCCCTACCCCATCAAGTTAGCTTTCCCTCTGAACATCCTTCTTGGGAACATAGTTTCCAGGCTCACAGGGTATCTTCTCCTCATCCTACTTCTACATACACCCTGCGGGAAGCTTAATGGAGAGTTGCCTCAAAGGGTCTTTCTTATCAGGGCTCCAGTCTTAATGGAGGGAACTTCCAAAAGACCTCTGGGATGGAGAATTCAGGAAAGCAGGAGTTGAATTAATAGAACAGGAACAATGGGCAAGGGATTTTACAGGCTACAGTATCAGACTTCACCCCTGGGAGGAGGGAGAATTAAACTATTCCTGGTTCCTGTCTCCATTAAGAACAGAGAACAGATTTCCCTCTCAATATCTCTTCAGAATCTCAACTTCTAAACCCTTTCCAAACCATGGTGTGTTTTGAGAATAGAGAATTCTGCGACCTCTTCCTTCCTGGAAACATTCTCTGTTTTGGTATAACTTCTAAGGGTTTTCTGAAGCACAGCTTTGTTCTCATAGACCTCTGAGGGCCATTTAGGAACAAACAAGAATCTTGATGTCTATGCCAGGAAGAAACAGTAGCTTGGGCAGTAGGAAGCTGTTGTTAACAGAGCCCAAAGACAGCAGCACAGACAAACTGAGCTTGAGAAGCTTTGAACTACAGAGAAACCAATGCTGTATCAGGCCCCCAGGTGTACAGAAGGAAGAAGATGTATCTAACTAATATTGCCAGTTCCTAACTAATCTCCCAAGCTCCCACTGCCCACGTACCCACACGTATGCAAATACTTCATTGTGGCAATTCTCTTGAGGGGTGGAAGGACAAAATAGGAGGGAAGGTTTTAAGCAGAAGAACATAGATTGGAGGCTGTCATGGGGTTGATGCACCGAGTTTGGACCCATCCTTGGTCCAGGAATAGCAAGGGAAATCGATGAATCAAATTTCCTCCCTCCTTCCCCACCCCGCTTGCCAAACCATGAATCCCTGGAGCTATGGTAGGTAGATCTGAGGATTAAGTGCTTCTTGAATGAGGCCAAGGTCTTATGTCCGCTCTTGTATCTCAGGATCAGGAGTACCTGAGTAGTTCAAACTTGAGAGGGACAATGGAGTCATTTTGATATATGTTGTGATTGTGCCAAATGCTAACTCAAAAAGAGATCTTTGGGACCATAGTCCAGTTGTAGGCATCATACGTTCAGCAATATCTCATTTGTTGCTGACAAGAACTTTAGGTATTATACATAACCCAAGCACATCGGCATGGGAGAAAACTAGAGGGGGTTGGCTTTTATCCATGCCTCATTATTAGCCTTTCAGAGTCTGCGAAGCCACATATGTTGAGAAGTTTCTACATTTAACAAATTCATCAGTGTTTCCAGTTGCTAAAGCTGCCAGAAGGCAAAATACCAGAAATGGAATGGATTTTGCAATGAGGGCATATTAGTTCACAACTTTACAGTTCTAAGGCCATAAAAGTGTTCAAACTAAGGCATTAAGAGGTATGTGCCTTCTCTGAGGAAAAGGCCAATGGCATCTGGAACATCTCAGTCAGCTGGGAAGTCATGTGGCTGGCATCTGCTGCTCCTTTGCTCCTAGGTTGCATTGCTTTCAGCTTCCTATTCCAGTGGCCTTCTCTTTAAATGTCTGTGGGTTGTCACTTAGCTTCTCCAGGGGAAACTCTGGGCTTCATCCTTAGCTTAGCATCTCCAAATGTCTGGGTCTGTGTTGTCTCTGAGCTCTCTTTCTCTGTGATTTCTCTTAAAGACTCTGGTAAAGTAATTAAGACCCACCTTGAATGGGCAGGGTCACACCTGTCTGGAAATAATCTAATCAAAAGTTGCCACCCACAATAGGACTGACCCACAAGACTGCATTAAAGAACAAGGCTTTTTTTGGGGGTACAAAACAGATTCAAACCAGCACAGTTAGTGAGCTGAGTTTTGAGCCACTTAGAAATTACGTCAGATGCTCCAGATTAATTCCCTCAAAAAAAAAATTACTTTTAAGCCTTTACAGGATAGGCATGAGTAATCAAAACTGTTTAATGTACTCACAGAACTTAAAGTCTAAAGGAGCATACAGACAACACAATATAAACAAAACGAAATAACAATAAAACAGACTACCAAGCAGCCTATTATGTATAGTGTCAAACAGTAAGAAGAATACCAATAATATAAGAGGACACTGTTGTAGACATAGTAATTGGCACTCGGCATCCATTTCAAATTTCCTTTGGTATGCCTTTGGTTCTAAAGAAGGCAGAAAACTTGCAGTCAGAGTTTTAGAGGAAAATTAGATTCCACTAGTTATATGTTCCACAATGAGGTGTTCAGGGCAGAAATGAGGTTTCATCACGATTGCTGCTATTAGCCATGATTGTAGAGAAGTTGATTTTTTTCTGCATTATAATTCCATTATCTAGTCTTTGTGGGAGTTGATGGATTGTGTTAGTTAGTGGCAAATGCAGCTCTTTGCTGCCAAAATTGCAGCAGTATGCTTTTGAGGTCAATAGTTGCAATAACAATCTCCTGATTCCACACTTTCTAGATTAGAGCAGAGGCAGTGGCTGCCCAACTGGCAAGATGCCTGCTCTTATTCTGAGAATAATTGCTGGAGATCCATCTGAGTGCTCACTCCTCCAGACCTTCTGATAATTTTTCCTACTAAATCTCTTTTTGATGAAAATATCTGGAGTGCTTGTTATTTTCTGTAACTTGGGCCTGGCTGATAAAGGAGACTAATTTAGATTGGTTTTTCTTAGGAAATCATGCCTGAAGAAATGCCTGTTAAGTTCACAATTAAAGGATGAGTGGGAGTAGCCAGATGATGGCTGAATAATAGAATCTTCAGTCAGAGAGAACAGGCAAAACCCTGACTCTGGGAAGAAAAATTCTCTAAAACAATAAAGGTAAGTTAAAGTACATTGACCATATGAGGGGCAGTACAGACTCATAGGGGATGATGTTTTAGAAATAATCACAGTGTTTATTGTTTAGGAATAAATGATTTGAGTTTTTCCTAAATGTAAGAGGAAATTATTAAAGAGATTAGAGGAGAAAAATGAACATATTTTGATTTAAAAAGATTCCTAAAGTTGTTTTTAAAGAATAGAGTAGGCAGGAACAAAACAGATGGCATGAATCCACTTAGAGTACTAGTGCAATAGTCTAGGTGCGAGTTGATGGCAACATAGAACAGGGAGATATCAGTGAAGAAGGAGATGAATTGGCAGATTTAACACATAGTTAAGTAATAGAAATGGGCTTTCCTCTAAGCCCAACCAAACTTGCGGATGTTAATGTACCATGGGAAAAAACAAGCCAGAACAAGACAGCCAGAGAAGAGAAGACAGTGTTTGCCTCAGCAGGCACTTGGTTTTAGGCCATAGGCTGAGGCCTCACTTCCATAGTTTTGAATCTCTTCAGTTAAGACCAATCTACATGCTTCTTCGAAAGAGATTGATGTTACAGGAGGAACTATGGAACTTTCCTGTCCAGTAATGCATGTCATGTTTTCTCTGCCTGTCCCTTTCTAATAACTAACATCTTAAATCTATTAATAATTCTGAAATGTGTTACATATCCATTAACTTTTTTATAATAAATATGCCTAACATGTAGAGGAACATGTAGGTGCAGGCACTGCTTTAACACTTTACATACCTAATAGTTATTTTATTCCTCACAGTCACTCTAAACATTAGCCCAATTATTTCTCCTATTTTGCAGATAAGATGACTTGCCCCGTAGATTCCTAGCTAGAAAGGTGATCTGGTACCAGAACCCATGCTTTTAAATATTACTATGTCTAATTAATATAAGATGAGAAAAAATACCTACAAAGAGGGTGGTCCATAGTTGGAAAATAGGGATGATTTGATCTTCAAATATTTGAGGGCTTGTCTATTTAAAAAATGTGAAACATCAAATACATTCCTCAGATTAAATTCCTAACTTGTATCTTCATTTCAAAAATAGAAGCATTACCATCTATCTTGGAAAGAAACATAAACTTATTTCCAAAATATCAGCACTCTTAATGAAGTTGAGGATTCATTAGTAAGCAAATATGCTTCTACTAGTGATAACTGACTGTAGCCTATGGTACCATACCTTTGTCACAGATTATTTTTGGTACAGTTGGAACATTATTAACCTTTTCCATCATGATCACAGGGCCACACACATGCACACAATCACAAATGCAGCAGAGTATGTGGAAGACAATGTGAGCTATCTTTTGAGACCAGGTCTCCAATGCATTAATGTTCATCTTGACCTTGGAGCCAAAATTAATTAGTTACTCTGAAATTATAACGCTAAGAGAATGAAATGTTTATGGTTGTCTCTTCCCTTCTGGTGCAGAAATTGTTTTAACAGCAGACATTAAGAAATAATGCCAAGAGCTTTGGATGGAAAGTCAGAAAACTAATCTGCAGCTTTTTCACTAAATGCTAATTAGGCAGTTCTTCTTTATTATCTCTGGATCTCAATTTCCTCATCTGTAAAATAAGGGGCTTAAACCAGATGGTGTCCAGCACTAATACATTTAATTACCAGTAAGTGAGTTAGGTCTCAAAGTAAACACTGAAAGAGTCTCCAATCTGTAATTATAGAATACACTTATAGAGGATGCTCCACTTACATGATACGCACAGGAAAAATAATTTGTTTCCATTAAGATCATTGTTACCAATAATTGCAATTGTTTATGTAGAATTTTCTTTATATATTTTCAGTCTTAATATTAACTGCCTACATGTTTAAAATAACTTCCTTCTGGGAAATTGAAATCATTATCAGATGACCCTCTTTTTATCTCATAATGCCAGGTCTTAAAGACCAATCTGCCTTACATTAATAAAGTTTTTTGATAATTATTTCTGTGAAATAATACAAATTTTCCAATTTCCTTTTAACATTTCTGTAACTATATGTTTTAGACATGTCTCATGTAAAAATCATATAGTTTTTTTTAAAGCCAATCTAAAAGTATTCATCTTTTAACTGGATCATTTTATCCACATATATTTACTGTAACTACTGGTATATTTGAATGTTTAGCTATCCTCTTTTTCTGTGCTTTTGAGTTGTTCTAGTATTTCTGCATTTCTTTTTCTCTCTTTCCTTGTCTTTTGTGGATGTGCTAATTTCATCATTCCATCTTTTCCTCAAAGAGTATGTTGTAGTCAACACTCTTGTTAGGTATCTCCAAACATCTTATTTTTTCTTTTCATGGTTAATCTGGAAATCACAGCTTGCGTATATAATTTTAAATTTTAAGTTAATCTATTACTTTTCCCTTCTCCCTTATAATGCAAGAAACTTTGAACATATTAACCACATTTATCTCCTTATCTTAGTTTTGCTAATCTGTTACCAGAAATGCCACAAAGTAGTTGTTCTGGTTTGCTAATGCTGCCTTTATGCAAAATACCAGAAATGGATTGGCTTTTGTAAAGGGGGTTTATTTGGTTGCAAAATTAAAGTCTTAAGGCCATAAAATTCCCAAGGTAAGACTTGAAAAACAGTGTATCTTCACTTAAGGATGGCCATTGGCATCCAGAAAGCCTCTGTTAGGTTGGAAGGCATGTGGCTAGTGTCTGCTTGCTCTCAGGTTGTGTTTCAAAATGGTGTTCCCAAAATATTGCTCTTGGGACATTTTATCCTCTCTTAGCTGTAGCTGCTCTGAAGTCCTTCTGTTTGTGAGCTCCTTTGTCAGACTCTAGTGAACTATTCAAGGCCCACACTGAATGGGCAGGGCCACATCTCCATGGAAACATTCAATCAGAGGTCACACCCTAACCAAAGGTGTCACTCACATTTGGGTCATATCTCAATGGAAACAACTGAATCTCAGTATCCCACAAAATTAGATTAAAGAATATGGCTTTTTCTGGGGGACATAATATATATAAACCAGCACAGTGGTTATGTCTTAACAGGAATTTATTGGCTTCTGGTTTCAGAGGATTGCTTCCTCCCAGAGTCTGTAGCATTTTTGCTAGTTGGCAATCCTTGTGTCCCTTGGCTTTCCAATTACATACTGATGCTTTCTTCTTTCTCTTTCATGTTCCCTAGTTCCATTGAATTCTCACTTCCAGTTCTTCCTTCTCTATGTCTGAATTTCTTCTGCTTATAAGAACCCCAGTAATCCAATTAAGAACTATCCTGATTCAGTTGGCCACACCTTAACTTAAAATGGCATCTTCAAAGGGTCTTATTTACAATGGGTATAATGGGTTTACAGCCACAAGAATGTGATTAAGGTTAAGAAAATATTTTTTTGAAATATAACTCAATATACCATATCTCTTCCATCATATGCTATTTAATTTAATTCTGTCTTTTTAAGCTTATAACATGTTACTATTCGTTCATAAAGTTAATGTTGGAATACATTTGGCGACATACTTACCACTTCTTTGCAGTTTATTCCTTTTTGCCCTTTAGATCTTCTTTCTTGGCACAATTTGTTATAAAAGTTGTGAGTATACAGAATAATCATGCATAAAATATAGGATTCCCATATATCGCCCTATTATTGACACCTTGAATTAGTATGGAACATTTGTTGCAATTGATGATACCACATTTTTATAATTGTACTACTAACTACAGTCCATGGTTTAACCTAGGGTTCACTGTTTGTATAATGTAGTTCCATGGACTTTAAAAAAGAAAATTATTCTGTTACCATATATACAATCTAACATAATGCGATTCTACTGGTGGCATAATCCAACAGTTTTATTGGTCTTAAGTATCTTTATTTTACTCTTGTTCCTTAAAAACTAATATAGATTCCTAAGTTGATATTTACTTTTTTTAACATTAAAATCTTCCATTGGCATCTTGCTTCCAATATCTTATTTGAGATGTCAAGTTGAATATAACCTGTCTTGTATTTCTGGCTGTTGTAAACACTTATTCTTTGTCTTTGGTATTCTATGTTACCATTACAATATTTAGGTGTAGCTTACTTTCTATTTATCCTACTTTGAATTCTTTTGATTTCTTGTCTCCAGATTTTGTCTTTTACCAACTGTGGAAAATTCTTGTCCATTATCTCCTCAAATAATGGAACACCAATTAGACATGTGTTCAACCTTCTCACACTGTGCCCATATCTCTTCATTTCTCTTTCAGATTTCTTCTTCTTCTTTTTGTGAAGCATTATGGAAAATGTCTTCTGAGGTAATTTCAAATTTAACTAATTATGTTTTGGCTGTGTCTAATCTGCCTTATAACTGTCCTTTAATTTTTTTTAATTGTTATATATTTTTATTTAATTTTTTTACATTTGTTTGATCCTTATATGTAGTAAGCTTCAGATATTAGTGTGTTTAAAAAAAAAAAAACAATTTTCAAAGTTTAAATTTTTGGTTGTTTAATTTCTTTAAAAATAGCAATGATAGGTGTTTTTCTATATTATGTATGTGTTAATTCCTGTGTGTGTGTGTGTGTGTGTGTGTGTATACACACACACACATAATAATTTATTTATAATCCTTGTAGGTCTAATAATACATTTTTTATTAGATAACTCCCTATTCCCCATCCCCACACCAGCCCCCAGTAACCTGTATTCTGGTTTCTGATTCTATGAATTTGCCTATTCTAAATATTTCATATTAGCAAAATCATATGATATTTGTTCTTTTGTGACTGGCTTATTTCACTCAACATGATGTCTACAAGGTTCATCCATGTTGTTGCATGCTGATGCTACTTTTTTTTTTTTTGCAGCTCTGCTAATCATGTTCATTAGTGAATTCAATAATCAAATGCATATTGCATGCATTTTTTCAAAGCATACGATATGCAGAGGGGAGACATTAATCCTGGAGGAGACCAAAGGATCCCTGAGTCTAACCAGGGGCCAGGAGAGGCTTCACAAAGTGAGAGGTAGTATATGGGGATCTGTAGAAGGAGGGAGGGCTGTCCAAGTAGAGTGGGAACCATGGAGTAGAATGCAGAAGGGCTTTCCCGGTAGGGGAAAGAGCTCATGCAAAATTGCAGGTTAGGAGAAAACATGGTATTCAGGAGATACTACAAGCTGCCAGGCATTTCTGGAGCACAAGTAAATTATGGAATTTGTGGTAGACTGGTGGGGCCATACCATGGAAGGCCTTCTACCACATATGGAAACCTAAATTCTGATGAATGATTCGTTCCTGACAAGGGGAATGGAGATCAGCAAACAGGTCAATCACTCTGGTAGGAATGTGGATAGACTGAAAGGATCAAGGGACCAGAGCAGGAACAGTCAGAAGTAATTATTTTTAGAGTTTGGGAAGAAAAACAGAGAAGGGGGTACAGATAACCATGACATTTAGAGGGTTGACAGACATGACTATCACTGGGTGTGCAGAAGTGAAAGCTGTTTGAAAGTTACTAGCTCTGGCTTTGTTTGATTGGTTCAATGGCTTGGAATTATTGGGCATTTCATTTGTACAAAAGGAAGTTGAGGAATGTTTGGTCTCAGATAAGTTATTCATTTTCTTCCCAAGCACTCATTTTCATGTATTTTCTTGTTATATCTAAAAGAGGGGGATACCTGATAATTTCCATTGCAGGAGACACAAATGAAGTAAACTCAGGGAATTAGGCAGACACTCATTTCCACACTGATAATCAGTTGTGATTTAGTGTTCATGGATGTAGTTATTTAAAACTGACATTGTCAGGAGGCAGGGATGAGTTCAACATTTATAGATGGGGGAAACAGGGACAGAGAGAGGCTCAATTGATTTCTTCAGACCATTCAGTATTTAACTATGAAACTTTATATCCACTCAGTGAGACAGAGTAACTTCCTTGAAATGGAGTGCATCCCCAGCCCTTTCCTCAGTGCTCCCAACACTTCCTTGTTCCTCAGGCTATAGATGAGGGGGTTTAACATGGGGGTGAGGGTAAGAGTGCATTGAATATAAAGAGTGCCTGGCTCAGGATAGTGTAGAAAGGTCCAGGCCTCATGTATATCAACATAGCTGGACCATAGTCAAAGTTTACCATAGTCAAATGGGAAGAATAGGTGGCCAAGGCTTTGTTTCTCCCTTAAAGAGAATTCATTTATAGAACCACCAGGAAGATGAGTGTGTAGGAGGCTTGTGGCTTATCATAATGAGGTTTATGGGGAGAAAAACAACAACAATGCTGGTCACCCCTACCCCTTTCTTATAGGGAGAGATATCTTTGCAAGATAGCTTCAAGATGGCCTTGACCTCATAGAAGAAGTGGTGAAACTCCTGGGGGCCAAAGAGGGGAGAATGTATGAAGTAGGCTGTATGGACTAAGGATGTCAGAGCCCTTCCCACCCAAGACCCAAAGACCATCTTCTGGGAGAACCAGTGGCTTATGTTGATTGGGTATTTCAGATGGTGACAGATGGCCACATGGCAGTTATAAACCATAAGGGTGAGAAGCAGGCACTCAGCAATTCCCAGGGTCAATGTGAAGAAGATCTGAGTCCCACAGCTGATCAGGGAGATTTTTCTCTTGCCCAAGAAAAAGTTGACTCCCATGTTGGGGACTGTGCCAGAGATGAAAGCCATGTAAATGAGGGATATTTGGCTAAGCAGGAAGTACGAAGAGGTATGGAGGCCAGATGAGGAGGATCAGGGTGGCATTTCCTATGATGGCAATGGTGGTATAGATCAGAAGAATAACAGAGACAAGGGCATGAATATGTCTTATTCCAGGGAAAAGGCCCAGGAGAATTAAGTCTGTGCTTAAGTTTTCTCTTCTTTTAGTTCAGCGTTTGTAGGGTCCTCCTCCAATCTTAATCTTCCTCCAGAGGTCTGAACAAGTGAGATTTGTTCTTTTTTTTTTTTTTTTTAGTAGTTGTCTTACATCAGCTTGCCGATGACATCTCTTCTTGATACTACATTTCATATGCACTTTGAATCAGTGTCTTATTTCCTTGTCGTTTCTAAATAAAAATGCTCAATTTCTTTTAAAAATTATAATTGTGCAAATTGAGGAATTAAGTGTGTTTATCCAGAGAGTATTTCACTTAATTCAATTATGGACTAGAGTCCTTTGATCCAGAAATGTATGAATTAACATATTGAGATTTTTTGAATCACCTGAGTAAAAAGAATTTAGGCTGTGTATTAGATATCTGTGCTAAATGACACACTACCACAACATTTAAAAACTCACAATGTTTCTAAAGGTCAAGAACCTGGGAATAGCACATTTGGGTGGTTGTAGCACAGTCTTCTATGAGGCTGTAGTCAAGAGGTTTTCTGGGCCAACAATTATCTGAAGGCTTGACTGGAGATGGCAAATCTGCTTACAAGAAAGCTCAGTCACACAGCTATTGTCTGGAGGCTTCTGTTTCTTGTCACATGTACCTCTCCACAGAACTGCTCAAAACAATGAATCTAACTTCCCCCATAGTAATCAGTCAAAGAGAGAGAAAAGAGGAAGAATATTTTATTACCTAGTCACACACCATCACTTTTACTTTATTCTATTTATTTGAAGTGTGTCACTAAGTCTAGAGCACACTCCAATGGAGGGAAATTTGGCTCCATCTCTTGATAAGTAAAACTACCAGAGGCTACCAGAGGATGTAAATTTAAGAGCTGTCTTGTCACTTTACTTCTCAGATATAGTTATTTTACTTGTTGTGCACTGTACCAAGGAAGATTTGTTTTCAGACATTTAAGTGTGGAGAGTGGGTAAGGCAGGCTTATTTATAGAATATAGCCCCATTTTACATTTAAACTTAGAGTATAGCCCTTTGGGATCACTTATCAGACTCTCCCTTTTTCTCAGCCTCTGGGCTTTGCTTTCATTTACTTACACTGTGTGAAACCATTCAAATTGCAACTCATTTTTACCAAGTTTGGAAACTGTTCTCAGGCAAAAGCAACATTCCACTTCCTGAGTTTCTACCTTTACTTACATTTATCTAATTTGTTACATCTCATTTGCTCTTCCATGCTTATAAAACAATTTTGTGTTTTGAGTCACCCAATATTTTCTTAACTTTTTACTTTAAAATAATTATAGATTTACAGGAAGCTAGAAAAAGGGCACATAAAGAGGCAGGATTTCTAGAATGGTGAGTGAGGACTTGTATGAATCTACTTCTCCCTACTTGCAATGAGAATACTACAGAAATTGTGAAAAATAAACTTTTAAAGACCTCTGGAAATTAAGCAAAAGCTTATGACAATCTGAGAAGTGTTTATTCAAAAAAAAAAATGACTGAACTTCTTTAAGAACACTCAGTTTTGTGGGATGTTTAACTTGACCTACACTCATCTCTCTTTCCACATCTTCATAGTAGCCTTGAAAGTCAGCAGCCTTGTAACAACTGTAGCTGTGAAAAACAGCAGCCTTGCAGCCACTGGAGTGAGCAGACTATATTCGGAACTCATACAATTCCATCTGTTGAGCATGCCACTATTTGACCCATCTCACTGCTCCTTGGAAAAGCTCCATTCACATTTGCATGCCTTGTTAGATCTATACCTGATTATTTTACTTTTCTTAGAGAAATTGCAGTTGTATGTGTGTGTGTGTTTACAAGATGAACAATAATTTCATTATTTTTCAAATTGTGAAGTCTAAGACAATAGCAGGTAAGTTATCAGAATTACAAAAACTAGACTCCTGGATACAAAATACCCATAAATATATCAACTAAATCCTATATAGGTGAAAAATAGACAAAAAAATGAAATTAAAAACCCCACTTAAAATTTTAGGTAATAATAAAATTAAGTATTAGAAATAAATGGAAAGAAATATTTATGCAAGGCCTCTGTGGTTAAATAATAATTCATGAAAAAACTTCAAAAGGCTGAATGAATGAGGAAATTAAAAAAAAAAAATCTTAGATTGGAAAGCACAGTTTTGCAAAGGTGTCAGTTCCTGCAAAATAACACTTATATATTTAATGCAATTCAAATTACAATCCCAACAGGATTATTGGAGAAAACTCAAAGCTCATTTAAAAATTTTATCAGAATGCAAAAGGCCAAGAAAAGCTGAGGCACTCTTGATAAAGAACAAAATAAGAAGATATAGTTTGCCAAGAATCTGGACTTATTTTAGTACTTTAGGAATTAAGACAACAAGTTATTTGTTCAAAGCAAATTATACAGACCATGACATAATATATAATCTATACGTTAATGGACCCTTGATATATGGCACTGTAAAGCAGTGGGGAAATGATGATCTTTCTATCCAATAGTCAGAGAACAATTGGATATTCATAAGGAAGACAAAATGAAATTGAATTCCTACCTCACACCATAAACAACAATTGGGTGATTTATTCAATGTCTAAATGTGAAAGTAAAATTAAAGTTTTTAGAAGATAAGATGGAATATCTTCATAACCTTTGAATTGTGAAAAAGTTCTTAAACAACACAAGAAAAAGCAACAAAACTAGGGACTAAAAGAAAAAGAAAGAAAATAACTAGACCATTGCTTAAATTATGCTTCTCACAATGGTGCCAGTCTGAAAAATTTTGACACCAATTTGTTTGCAAATGTCTATTGAATCTAATTTTTAAAATATGTTTGTACTTGGAATATCATTGTTTTTATTTTAATTTTATATTAGTCTTTTGCATTTTTCTAAAAGATCAGTCTACCAATAACTGAATTTTTAATGGTACACAGAGCAAATAGTGATATAGATAGATAACATTAAAATTTCAAGGAACAAAAAACTATTCTTTAAGGGATACCTTAATATTAAAAAAAAAAAACAAATCACAAAATGAGAGAAGTTTGCAATATATTAACTGTTGAGGGAGTGTTACGTGAAAATACCATAATCCACAAAGAATGAAATCAAATCAATTAAAAGAGCAAAAACATGAACACTTTGCATGAGCAAAAATGTCAACACTTTACATGAGGATTCTTAGGGCCCAATTAACATGTGAGAAATGCTCAAATTCACAATCATCAGGGAAACAAATATTTAAACCACAAGGATGCCACAGGTCAGCAGATCAGCAAACATTTAAATGTCCACAATTCTAAATGGCTGGAGAAGATGCTGACTAGCAGCAAAAGTGGTTGGTGGAGAGTAAGCCGGTCAATGTTTACAGAGTTCTTGGACAGCATCAAGTAAAGCTAAACATAAACATGCCCCTGAACAGCTAGTTCTTGGAGACACCCCTAGTCCTAGGAACCAACAAAAATGTTCCTGTGGGACACAAGTGACAAGAACAGGGACATTTATAGCATCTGATGGCTGCACAGAGAAAACAAGCAAAAGCTTACCAACAGGTACTAGAGGCGGGTCAAGATGGCAGCATAGAGAGGAGTGGAAGCTAAGTAGTCCCCCTGGAACAACTACAAAAAACCAGAAACTACTAGTAAATAATCCAGAATAACTGCAGGGGGCAAACGAGACCATCCACTCATCATACACCAACCTGAATTGGGAGGAATGCCCGAGAACACAGCATAAAATCTGTAAGTAAAACCTGCAGATCCAAGTCGTGAGACCCCCTCCCCCATAGCCCGAGCTGCAAAGCCTCGTGGTGCCAGAGAGAAGCTCTCTCCCAGCAAGCGAATATAGCTCAGCTGAGCTCCAACTGGGGTTTTAAGTAGCGAGTGTGAACTGCTCACTACAGGTACGCATCCCCAAAAAACAGACAGAGGCTTTGGGTGACGACTGACCTTGGAGAGCCGGAGGGTCGCCTTGGACTGGGTCTGAAAGGGACTATCTGTTTCTTTTTCTGCTCAGTGGAGAAAGCAACAGTCATTTTCAGTTTCCAGGGCTGTGACTCGGGGAAGGGTGGAGACAGCACAAGCAGAGAGCGAGACTATTGAAATACTAATGACCTCCACCTGGGGGGTCTGTCTTCTCTAGGAGGAAAGGGGTGGGGCCCTTTCCATCCAGAACCAGACCCCAGAGCCTGGGGGAACATGGCCATACCTCCTCATACCAGTCAAGAATTATAGGCTAACAGGCATCACCTGCTGGGCAGAAAAGCACAGTGACCTGAGGCATCACAGGGTGGAGCAATTTTCTAAGACACATCCACAAGGAAACCAGATACTGAATATTTCTTCCCTCTGGGACCTGAGCCTGTTCTGGTCTGGGAAAACCTGATTTGGATAACCAAGGAAACCATGCCTAGACAACAGAAAATTACAACCTACACTAAGAAAAACAAAGTTATGGCCCAGTCAAAGGAACAAATGTACACTTCAACTGAGATACAGGAATTTAAACAACTAATGCTAAATCAAATCAAAAAGTTTAGAGAAGATATTGCAAAAGAGATAGAGGCTGTAAAGGAATCACTGGGCATATATACAGCAGAAATCAAAAGTTCAAGAAAACAACTAGTAGAATCTATGGAAATGAAGGGCACAACACAGGAGATGAAAGACACAATGGAAACATACAACATCAGATCTAAGGAGGCAGAAGAAAACACTCAGGAACTGAAGAACAAAACACCTGAAAGCCTACACGCAAAGGAGCAGATGGAGAAAAGAATGAAAAAATATGAGCAACGTCTCCGGGAACTCAAGGATAAAACAAAGTACAATAATGTACGTATCATTGGTGTCCCAGAAGGAGAAGAGAAGGGAAAGGGGGCAGAAGCAATAATAGAGGAGATAATTAAAAAATTTCCCATCTCTTATGAAAGACATAAAATTACAGATCCAAGAAGCACAGCGTACTCCAAACAGAAGAGATATGAATAGGCCTACACCAAGACACTTAATAATCAGATTATCAAATGTCAAAGACAAGGAGAGAATCCTGAAAGCAGCAAGAGAAAAGCGATCCATTACATACAAAGGAAGCTTAATAAGACTATGTGCGGATCTCTCAGCAGAAACCATGGAGGCAAGAAGGAAGTGGTGTGATATATTTAAGATACTGAAAGAGAAAAACCTCCAACCAAGAATCCTATATCCAGCAAAGCTGTTCTTCAAATATGAGGGAGAGCTCAAAATATTTTCTGACAAACAGACAATGAGAGACTTTGTGAACAAGACACCTGCCCTACAGGAAATACTAAAGGGAGCATTACAGGGTGATAGAAGACAGGAGTGCGTGGTTTGGAACACAATTTGGGGAGATGGTAGCACAACAATGTAAGTACACTGAACAAAGGTAACTATGAATACGGTTGAGAGACGAAGGTGAGGAGCATGTGAGACACCACAAGAAAGGAGGAAAGATAAAGACCGGGACTGTGTAACTTGGTGAAATCTAGAGTGTTCAACAATTGTGATAAAATGTACAAATACGTTCTTTTACGAGGGAGAACAAGCAAATGTCAACCTTGCAAGGTGTTAAAAATGGGGAGGCATTGGGGGAGGGATGCAATCAGCATAAACTAGAGACTGTAACTAATAGAATCATTGTATTATGCTTCCTTTAATGTAACAAAGGTTATATACCAAGGTGAATGCAGATAAGAGGGGGGGATAGGGGAGGCATGTTAGACACTTGACATTGGTGGTATTTTCTGATTCTTTATTCTACTTTGATTTAAGGTTATTTTTCCTTTCACTACTTCCTAGCTGTCATTTTTTTTTTCCTCTTTCTTTTGCCTCTCTACCTTCTTTGACTCTCCCTCCTGCCTTGTGGAAGAAATGTAGATGCCCTTATATAGATAGTGGTGAAGGTGGTGAACACATAAATGTATGACCATGCAGAGAACCATCGATTATTTACTTGAGATGGAATGTATGGTGAGTGAACAAAACCATATTGAAAATAAAAATGGGTTGATGACTAAACCTCGAGGGCAATATACTGAGTGAAATAAGCCAGACACATAAGGACAATTATTGCAGGGTCTCACTGATAGGAACTAATTATAATATGTAAACTCATAGACATGAAATATAAGGTACCAAGATATAGGACGAGGCTTAAGAATGGGGAGTGTTTGCTTAGCATGAGCAGAATGTTCAATTAGGATGAACTTAAATGTTTGGAATTGAACATGCGTGTTGGTAGCAAGATGTGAGAATAACTAACAGTGCCGAATGGTGTGTGAATGAGGTGGAAAGGGGAAGCTCAGAGTCATATATGTCACCAGAAGGAAAGTTGGAGGTCAAAAGATGGAAATGTATAAAACTGAATCCTATGGTGGGCAATGTCCATGATCAACTGTACAAATACTAGAAATCACTTCCATTAACCAGAACAAATGTATGACAATACAATTAGAAGTTAATAATAGAGGGGCATATAGGGAAGAACTATATACCTATTACAAATGATGTACTACAGTTAGTAGCATTTCAACATTTTTTCATAAACAGTAACAAATGTACTAGATCAATACTATGAGTCAACAATTGAGGGGGGTTGGTTAGGGATAGGGGAGGATTAGAGTTTCTTTTTCTTTTTTTCTTTTTTCATCTTTCACTTTATTTCTTGTCTGGAGTAATGAAAAGTTTCTAAAAACTGAACAAAAATTAAGTGTGATGGATGCACAGCTGTATGAGGGTACCCAGGGGCAAGTGATTGTACACTTTGGATCTTTGGATAATTGTATGGTATCTGAACAATCTCAATAAAAATGAAAAAAAAAAAAAGTTATGTGCTAAAATAACTATTAGCAAGGATGTGCAGAAATAGGGATCCTCATACAATGTTGATGGGAATTCACAGTGGTGCAGCTGCTGTGGAAAGCAGTTAGGAGGGAGTTATAGAAATACCATATAACCTGGCAATCCCACTCTTAGGTAAATACCCAAAAGAACTGAAAGCAGGGACTTGAACAGATATTTGCTAACCAACATTCACAACAGCATTATTCACAAGAGGTGAAAGATGGAAGCAATCCAAGTGCCCAAAAACGGATGAATGGAAAAACAAAATGGGTTATATACATACAATGGAACATCATTTGGCCATAAAAAGGTATGATGTTCTGAAACATGCTGCAAACAACCTTGAAGACAACATGCTGAGTGAAATAAGCCAGTAACAAAAGGACAAATATTGTATGATTTCACTTATATGAAATTAGAATATACAAATTCAGTCAGAAATTAGAATACAGATTACCAGGCGTGGGAGTGGGGAATGGGAAGTTAATGCTCAATTGGTACAATTTCTGTTTGAGGTGATGGAAAAGTTTTGGTAATGGATGGTGATTATGGTAACACAACATTGTGAATGTAATTAACACCAAGAAATTGTATACTTGAAAATGCTTAAAATGGAAAATGTTAAATTGTATAAATGGTACCACAATAAAAAAATTAAAAAAAAAGAAAAAGCTTATTAACAACATTTGGATGAATAAACGGGGGTGCATTCAAGCTATGGACAAATAAACAGCAGTGAAGACTAACCAGTCACCCCTTCAGGCACCAGTGAGTGTGCAGCTTGCAGACAGATGGTGCCCTTGTCCCCTTTGGCAACCCATGGGATCTTCAGGACTTGGCAGATGCAGACTCCCACATTCAGCAAATGTCCTGGCACCAGAGTCATTCCTGTACACAAAGTCAGCCCCAGATTTGTACGGAATGACTCAAGGTGTGGAAAGAAGTCGGAGGTGTTGAGGTCCTGAGTTCAAATGCTGTGCAAGGACTAGAAACCCTGTCTTCTGACGCAGAGAGGTTTCCCTAGGGGCAGGGCAGAGGGAACTGTATACCTGGGACCCCCAGGAATACAGCGCCCTTAGAAGCAGGAACTCAGTGGCAGTGAGACTGGCATGCTTAGAATCCCCAGTCACAAGTCCTGCCACAAGGGCAATCACCGGGACTGTTGCTGACAATTTTGCCCACAGGTTCTTGCTCTTGGTGAGTCTCATTCAGGTTGAGTCTGGTGGCTAGGGCCTCTCTTTCTTCTATGTTGGGTACTAGCTATTCTCAAATAGTTTCTCCAGCTTTGATAGCTGTTCCTTGCTCTAGACCATACGTTCCTGTTGCAGCCACCTGGGAGAGAGGCAGGGAAGAGACTTAGTTTTAGGATGAAATGAGATCCATGAGATATTAGGTTCTTTCATTCTCACACCTGCTCTGTTCACTGCACTTGACACAACTGTGCTTTTAATTGCTTTTAATTTCAGTTTCCACATATTTGTTGCTGGTTTTTATTAATGTATGCAAGTGATTTTTGCTTGTTGATCTTTTATCCTGCAAACTTAATGATTTTTTTTTTTTTTTAGATTTATAAGGTGTTCTATGTACACAAGCATTCCATCTGCAAACATGGCCAATTTTGTTTTCTTCTTTCAAATCTGTATGCTTTTTATTTTATTTTCTTGCTTTTTTATGCTGGCTAAGGAAATGGTCAATGGAAAAGAATAGAGCCCCCCAAAATACCCATACATCCACAGTACTTGAATTTCCACAAAATCCCCAAAGCAATTTTATCAGAAATAAAAATATTTTCTTTAAAGGGGATGGAACAGCTGGTAACCACATGGAAAAAAACTTGGATCCCTACCTCATCTTTCTTAAAAATTTTCTTGCTTATAGTTCATAGACCTAACTGTAAAACTTAAAAATGTAAAGCATCTGGAAGAAAATATAGGAAAATGTTTTCCCCACATTGGAGAAAAGAGGGGACACAGAAAGCACTAACTATGATAGAAGGAAAAACTTAAAATAGACTTCATGATTTAAAAAAAAAATACTTAAAACTGTACAAATAAGTGAATGAACAGGAAAGCCACAATCTGGGACAAAATATTCACAAGACAAAGGTCCAGCAAAGGACTTGAAAATATAGGAAAAATTGTAACTCATAATAAGGAGACACACAATCTATTTTTAAATGGCAAAAATTGGAAGAATTACAAACAATATATTCATATAGATCATAAGCCCATGAAAAAGTTCTCATTATTATTAGGCAATTGAAATTGAAAATTAAGATCACAGTGAGATAACGTTCCATATCTACAAAAATTTTTAAATTTAAGAATTCTGAATTTACCAAATGTGTCTGATACTGTATGTATAAGCATATTTATGGTAACAGAAATCAGAATGGTGCTTGCTTCCAGAGTGGCAGGGACTGTCGAAAGGAACTGAGGAGAACTTTTCAGAATAAGGAAAATATTTTATGTCTGATTGGGGTCTGAATTTCATTGGTGTAAGCTTGGGCAAAATTCATCAAACTATACTTAAGAGTTGTATATTTCATTGTATGTAAATTTTAACTCAGTAAAAATAATAAAATATATGATCTACCCATATTTAGCACAAATATCACACATATCAGTGCTACATACCAAAATTATTCCTTCAATTTATCATAAAGCTGAATTATAGGTTTGGCAGACTGGGCAGTGGCGACCATGGCAGTGTTGGCATGGTGACAGAGGGTAGCAGATCTTTCAGAGTACTAAATTACAGATAAGAAAAATGAAGGATGTGATGTCGGGTTCACTGGAAGGAGGTTTCTAGTTCAGGAGGTTATTTGGGGATTGTGGATATTTCCCTGTCTCTACCCTCAAGTTGAACTGGCTTTGCTTTATGAATAATGTAAAAAAAATTCTGAGATTTAGAAGACTAAGAGTCCAGGCTAATGATAATTAATTAATGTCTTAACTTGAAAATCACCTTATTCAGGGCTAACTTCTGCTCCTTTTTTTCCCAATTCAAAACCCTCTGTGCATGATCAAAGGTACAGAAATCCTTAAGATCATCTAAAAATCCATGGGGTTTTATATGGGTTCTATGGGTAAAATGTGACATACAGAGTTGACTGAATTTTCTTTATTAAACCAGGATCTATACCTCCCCAAACCAACTTTTGGGTGGAGAAAGGCAAGATCATAGTAAAGCACACTGAAGCTATGAAGGAAAATGTTTAACGGAAAGAACACAGATACTAGTTTTCCTATGTGCCTGATATCAGGCAATAACCCCAATCTCAGTTACATAGAGATACGTAAAGTTAGTTAGGTCTCAACTCCCATTACATGGTGGGATCTCATCTTAAGCAGTCAGAATACTGCTGCAAAACCTACATGTTGCTACATGCTCTATTAAGAATGGATTGTTTGAGCTTGCTGCAATAAATTGTAACTTCTAGAAGTTTTTTCTGTCCCAGTGCTTACTTTTGCCAAAGCTTAAATGGTTCTCTGCAGAATTACAGTGTACTAAGAAGAAAATGAGATACCATATCTGACATTTAACCAAAAATATCCATCAATAACATCATTCAGCATTTTCTGAATTAAAATTTTAACATATGTATAACTTTACAGTAGAAAAATCAAGCTGCCTGAAAGTAATGTTTGTTGTTGCTTTATTTCTCCCTTCTGAATAATTAGTATTAAAAGTTTCTGTTCAAGAGCATTTTATCAAACTGATTTTACAAGTCTCTATTTTTTTTTTTTCTTCTGAAAGAAGAAAAATCTACAGTTCTGGAACTAGTTATTTAGGACAGTATTTGAGGAGTCCATCTCCCAGCTAAAATGCTGGGTATGATTTTTCAGGCCTGACTACAGGCAATTATAAAGACTTTACCTGTCAAGTCTCCTGTGGGAAAACTGCCATACTCACATTAGCCTTGGTGCACAGCCGGGGCACTGTGCTGTCTGAAGGGAGTGGCAGTATAGGACTCAGGCCCCTCTAGGTGGTCATGCTCTTACTCATATTTGCATTCCCATTGGTGGTCTTCCCCAGGTATCTCTGCTGAGAAGTCAGCGGAGAGCTGGAGAGAGGGGAGAGAAGGATGGCAGTAGATATCTGAAGACACTGTTCCCCACTTTGACTCAGTATTCAGTAGTTTTCAATTCCTAGCCACTACTACGCTCACCATTTTCGTGCTCCTGGGTCTATAAAACTGCAGAAGCCTTTCATTCTGGGCTCCCTGAGCAGTGAGGAGGCACACATGCTCAGTGCTGTTCCATGGGGAAAAGGGGAACAGGAGGGAAGCAACACTTTTTCTCCAGGTTACTGTCTTCCTGTACCATCACAATAAGTGTTTAAAGCCTTCACTGTTACTTTCATTTTGTCTTGACTGTTGTTTTAATTGGCTGCCTACGACACCCGGTAGCTCAGCTCAGCTCTCAGCTCAGTTCAGCTGACAGGACTCATGCTTTCCATCTGAGTGGACTGCTTCAGGCATAAGGATCTGTTGTATGTAAACCAGTGTCTATTTGTCAAATAGACATGCTAATAACATATTGTGTCCAGTGTCAGGGCATTGTTTCAAATATATATAATACAATTTTATGATATGTAAATTGTATTTATGTATCATAGAACACCTCTAAAAGATTTTAAAATGTTCTGATCTATTTGGTCTAATGTAATTTGAAGTAAAAATTTAACTGATTTGAAAAGGGTCATGTTACAAACTCCTACATCATTATTAAACTAATCGGAGGACCACTACTACTACTTTTGGTAATTAAGAGCATCTAAGTAAAACAACACCACCACCAAAAAAATAACACAGCTCCTTTCATTTAAGAAGGGGATTTACGGTTTTAAACATTACATAATCACACTAAACCGGTAACGTGTCTACTTAAATGGATAAGTCATGGAGCATCACCTATCATCCCTTTTCCTGAAGGAAGAAGCGCAAATCAACTGTCACATGCTTAATTATAAGTTCATAGGTGATTCACTCAATGTTTACCACATACAGTTTAAAGACTTCAGGAATTGCATGTGAAGAAAACCACATTTTATGGAACAGTGCCCAATGTCTAAGTTAATCACAGCAGCAGCCTCTTCTGAGCGAGAAAGATTGAAGAGGCATTCGCTTATAACACAGAGCATTAGTGTACCTGTTGAGATGAAATGCAAGTAAAATGATACTCCTCAATGTAATAATCATACAAAACCTGATGTGGTGTGAAATTATGGGAAATGCAATAAACAATAAAATATATTATCATATTCAGGTTCAAATTTTATTTAAGAAATAGATAGCTTAAAGCATCTGTTTTTCTGCATAAATATGATCACTGAAATATCATCAAGGAAGGACTGTGGTAATACAAGGAAGTGAGTGTCTGTGTAAGTTGCGCACTGAGGTAACCAGCACTGTAGGGATATCTGGGGTGGTATATATTTCACCCAGTTTTTGGAATTCAATAGGAACCTGAATGAGGCAAAAGAGGGACTATAGGAAGAGGAGTTTGGTTCTATATAAATAAAGCACACTAGTTGAAGAACATCTGAGGACCTGAAAACCTGTTACTTCTGCTGACTTTCTGTTTATTCTGCATAGTTATAATCTTGTAAATCTATATACTCATTGCTTTCCCTGTTCTACAAATTAGTTGCTAGTGCTTCTTGAGGAAACACTGGGCTAGGAAAGTCTCACTCCCCTGGAATGTGGCATTAATCTGCCCAAGATCATACCAATCCAAACAAACTATTGCTGAGAATGACATCCTCACTTTTATTACCATGGAGGATTGGCTATGCCAGTCAACAAATATGAATCAGTAAGCATGGCTTTTTCTAGATGGATGTTATTCTTTTCCAACATGTCACCAACCTACCATGTTGTATTTAAAATACTCTTTACAATCTCAAAATCTAATACATCTACTTCAAACTGGACAGCTTAATTTGAAATATACCCATGTGTTTTTGCCTGTAATTATATTCCAAAACAGAGCATCCGAGTTTCCAGCTATGTCATTTTCTGGTAAATGAATGTCATCTCTTCATCTTCCTCACTTTAGAGCTATAAGAAAACCTACCACCCTTTGATGTGTATAAATTCTTTATTTAATTATATAAATATGTAAAAAAATATTAAATCAATACCCTGGAGATATGTAATTTGGGAATGATCTTGCATTTACCCCTATCTCTCAGAGTAACTCCACCTCTCAGGAGGTTGGGCATTTCCATGTGGGTTTGGGGAAGAACAAGGACTCATTAAGTTGAATCACTCCAATTGGAATCTACTGCACTTCAGCTTGGATTTAGGCTGACATTTATCTCTATGATTTCTATAAGAAAGAATTTGTTAAACAAATTAATAGTATACATAAAATGAGGTACTAGTTCAAACTACTAAGATAGCAAATGTTTTAAAGCTCTTTAAGCACTTTTGGACCTCTCATTTGCTGTCAAATAATTGAAATGCTAATCTTAAATAGTTCTTATCTAAGCAGTAAAACAATTCCCTTAAGGGACTCTACTAAGTGAAGCTTCTTCCTTAATGTACAATATAAGCTAGATAGAATTAGATTAAAATTGCATTTTCTTTAAAAAAAATCAATAATTCAATGTTTACAAGAATTCAGGAAGAAATTTTCTCTGTTTTTGTTGAAGTAAGCCTTGATCATATTGTCAAGTTGAGAAAATATTATGCACATGGGTTTTTTTTTTTTTTTTTTTTTTTTTTGATTGCTACATTGATTTGACTGGGTTTGTTGGTGTTTTTTACAATATTATATTTTAGGCACGGTAATTAGGACATTGAACTCCACTTTTAAAAACAGAATAATCTTACCAAAGATATATTGGCTCTAAGACTACAGAAAAAACTATTTTTCCCATTTTCCTACTTAAAGTTGCAGATTATTTAAAATCTCTAACCATTATTTAAACAGCAGTAATAGCAAAGGGATAGCAACATGTCACATGTAGTAGAAATCAGGAATGATCAAAAATTGATAAATTATAACTATGTAATATGGAAGGGGTTACAATTAATTTGAGTGTTTATGTTTTTGATATATTACAAATATATATTAAAACAAACTGGGGAAGCTAAATATTTGATCATAAAAAATACTTTTGATTGAATTACAGGAGGTGGGAGAGTGGGATAGAAAGTAAACATTTTAGATTCTACTGGATAATATGGCAGATCCCTCTGTATGAAGTTATTAGTATGCAAAGGCTCCATTAATCACAATCAGAGTCTGAAATTATGGCAAGCATTGTCTTTCCTTCAAGAACTGATGAAAAATAAGAATGTTTGCTAATAAATTCCTTGTTGAAATATATTTTTCAGGCTTATAGTTTGAAATTTATAGACTATACATATTGCATTGTACTGGGTATTCCAAAAAAATAAATCAAATATTCTTTTGGGACAAGGAGTGACTAGATGGTGCTATGCATTTTTCTACAGTAGCAAAACACTTACTTTGATTTTTATGTTACTTTTTACTCTATTAAATATTGCCTCTAAACTCTATACTTATTTGAAGACCACCAAATAATTAAGCTTGTTTAAGCCCTAGCTATTCTCTTATACTCTTCAATGTATAATGTAACATACCATAAAACTTAATATGATACAACCCAATATAACATATTCTGGGTAGGTGTTTGTACAGTTCAATACAAGGAAATCAGTTTTACAAAAACTTTGTGACTTGGTTAAGTCCAAAACTAGTTAGTGGCAGAGTTGGATTCTAATTTGCTGCCCTTTCAGTGGTCTCATAGTTTCAAAAGAAACACAGACTCTTTTTAGATAAGAATTGAGCGGGTAAATTGAAATGAAGGTGGCAATGAGAAAATAAGATAACATAAGATAAATTCCTTCTTACTGGAGGGATCAAGGAGAGTTTCTTAGAGATAGATCCTTTGTAGATAGTGTTCTGAATTAAGTCCGCCAAGCAGCAAAGCTTTGACTGAAGTCTTGGGTAAAGAATATTCCAACGAAAGGAGTTGGTATCTGAAAAATCCCAGAGAAGGATTAGAAAAATGAAACTTGTTTTAACATTCTGAAAGTAGGACTAAAATAATAAGATATTAGCATTTGGAGGGTTGATGAGAATGAGACAAATGGCCTGACTTTTAAATACAGGTTAAAACGTAGGGGGAAATAAAAGCATTGTAAAGCATCAACCATGAACCAGGCAGCCAGACACATTCTTGGGCCTTGAGATCCCAAAGAACAAACATGGTCCCTTCTGTTAAAAAAAAAAAAAAGTGACATGTTTATGAATAGTTTTAATATAATATGGTTTGAAATATGATAATAGAATGCCCAGGAAGATATAGGAACAAAGAAGAGTGGCACAAAGCACTACTTGGGGCTTTCAAGACACTGCTGGTAAATATTGCTTCTGATATTTTGTGAATAATGAGGGGGATTTATTTAGCAAGCTAGCAGGAATAAAAAAATATTAAGTTCAGAGATGTTAATCACCAAAGATGTTGGAACAGTCCCCATTGAGGCTTCCCTTGATGCATTGATTTCTTGCCCAAAAGCTACCTTAGAAAAATGAAGCTTCATTTAAACTCCCTCTGCAGTCAGGAATTTTGTGCCTTATGTTGCATCCTCTAAATTCCTTCTTTATGGCTCCTTATCCATAGCTATGAAATCTCTATTCCCACCTACCTCGTTTCGATTGTTCATAATATATCCTCCTGGAAGGGCAATGCTGTCTCCATTACCTGGCTAGGTTTGAGGGCTATTTGCTTGACTCAAAATAACAGTGCTGCAATCACTGAAGAGGGTGGGATTTACACCGGTGATTTGGAAAGAATTTTTACATGCAGTAGTCTTTATACTTCACCAGGAAAAAAAAATGTATTATTTTGACCATTTTATCAATGAAGAAACAGAGTTTCAGAAAGGTGAATTGATTGTCCATGCAGCTGATTAAGTAATGATTATGCAGCAGGAAAGTAGTATAACCTAGTTCTGTCCCTTGACTTCTGCATGTGTAAGCCCCTGAGGGAATGGAATGAGCTGGGATACCTAAGGAAGATAGTTCTGCCATCACTGAGACTCAGCAGATGCAGTCAGGCAGTTTATGTGAAAAATTCATCCTCAAATGCAAGTGTAGATTTGCTGACACATAGGGTAAATCTTAGTTCTGAGAGTAGGTAATTTAACTTATTAGAGGCAAAAGGGCATATCTCAGAGAAAAGGATAGGGCCCAGGGACCAAGAATTTGTTTAAAAATATTAGCAACAGGAGTGAAATGAGTTAGGAATGAGACTAAGCTTGACCACAGCTTGGACCTAAGCAAATAGGTTGCTAAATGGAACAATCCAAATCAAAGCTGGGAAGGAAAACTGAGTGAAATATTCCCTGGAATTGCAGGAAGGATTGTCAGAAGGAAGAAATGGGACAGGAGAGGCTGAAGCAAGTGAGAAGGGAGGGGAAAAGGGCAGCAGTCAAAGGCTAGGGCAAGTGTTGCACAAGCAAAAGGAGCACATGGGCCAGTCAGCAGCAACTCAGGCCTCAGAGTCAGCAGGCAAACATTTCTTCCTCAATCAATAACCCCATGACCGAACCCCTTCTCATTATAAGGAGGACCCTTTCCTTGCCACAGTTCACTCCTAATGTTATATGTCAGGGTCAGAGTCAGCCTGCACTATAATTATAGTAGCACCGGGATACCAGGATACCAAGTTCCCAGATCTTATCACACTGGCAACAAAATCGAAATGCTGGATGCACAGGGGAGATCAGGAAAGACTCCCCACCTCCTATATGTGAGGATTTCTAGCGTAACATGCCACCAAATTGTTATGTATTTGGATTAAAAGATGAAGCCATCCTGTCTGGCATTTTTTAGTAAAAATAACAGGCTACATTAGGGATACTGTTCATCTTCATTTTGTATCACTCTATCCTTCACTCTTTATGCTTCCACTATGGGGCCTTTTACGAAGTCCTTGCACGAGTCAAATGCCTTCTTATCATACAGTCTTTCCACACATTCCCTTTGCCTGGTATTTTCTTTCTCTTCTTGTTTTCTTGACAAACTTCTCATTCATCAAAGGCTAGCTGAACAATGCCTTTTTGAATTTTTCCTTGGTTGTTTTAGGGAGTATGTTGGTGTAAATTCCCCTATGATATCCTCAATTTATGAAAAGCATTATTATTGGATGTATTATATTTTATTTTAAGATAATCATTAAAATGCCAAACATTAATTTCTACTTTCATATCTATCTATCTACTTATCTATGTATAAATACTTATCACAATAATTTTAGATTTGAATGCATTTGTACTTTTACATCTCCTTAAAAATAATAAATACCCATTTTTAGAATCTAGCCAAATGCCATGGGTTTTGGTAAAGCCTCACTGAATATTTGCTAAATTTAACTGAATGATTCTTAATCATAAGGAAACTTGATTCCAATTCTTTTAGATGTGTTAGATGTAAATGTATAGATAATGCTACAATCTGAATATTAAAGTTTAGTTCATTCTCCTTATGTTTCTTAAGTAGTACATGCACAAGAGCATGTAATTTCTTGTCCAATCATAAGTGAGATGGTGAACAAAAAAGAAAAAAAGAAATTAAACCTGTTCATATATTAGTAGGATCAGGTTCAAAGCTTGACATTAGCTATGATTTGGAGAAATTTACTGAAACTCTCTGAGCCCTACTTAACCTAAATATAAACAAGTGCTAGTTCTGCTAAATAGTTTGATATGACATATAAAACATATACAAGCAATGTGAAACAAAGTAAACACTCAGTAAATGATAACAACTGACATTGTTTTACTCTGTGTATTAATTCACACAAAATTTATTGTCCACTATCTATAAGCTCCTCAAAGAAACTGATATTTTATCTTCACTGTTGGATCTCTTATAAACAACACAGTGTAATCATACAGTAAATTAACTTACGTTATTTGGGAACGTTAAAGTGAACACTAATATAAACGGAGCTAATACTAGGAACTGTTCTCCATGACAAAAAATGGATAGTAGTTTTTGAGGGCAAAGTTTTTTTAATTTTTATTTTTATCTTTGGTCCAAGTTTATTTGTTTATTGGTTTAAAAAGTACATCCAGTTCACAATCACCATTTCTTAAATATTAATAAGTATTTTGATGAAGCCATGCATCAGTGGAACTGAAAAATAAATTTAGGATGGAGATACGAACAGACTATTTTGCAATGTAAATGAAGGGTGCAGTGTAAAAAAATTCCTTATTTTATAAGGCATTTTTATTTGGTATGAGCTTAGATTGTACAGTGCTTTTATATAATTATTATCATAGGTATGTGGTGGTTTCTTTTTTAAGCAACTGTTGCCATAAAATCTGGAGCTGGAAGGAACTTTCTTTTCAAGTTCTCTAAGAGAGAAAAAGAAGACTGGACAATTTATCCTATCTCTTAACCTCCCACATATGGTCAATTAAATTAAATTCTCAGTTTAAGATCTTCAAAAACTGAACAAGTAAGAAATAATGTAGTCAACTAATCTTCTATTTTTTTTTTTTTATCTTAATGTAGGATTGCCTCATGGACTAGGCATCACCACTCTGTATAGATATGTATGATGAGAGATGTTGGCATGGTAACATCTCAGGCTAAGACTTGCTTGCTTCTGAGCTTCAGACTTCAGTTTGTATTTTCAAGGAAGATATCATGTGTGGCAAAAAGATCAAACTAATATGGTGTTCACACTAATTAAGTTATTTTTAAAGTCATCAATAAGCTTCAATTATTAAAAATAAGTTTGGGATAAATACTTTCTCTCCTACAATATCAGTACCAGGTAGTATATTAAAAATTAAGCAAGTTTGAGAGTTTAGAGTTATTTTTTCAGTGCAAATAACTGTTGTTGCTCAGATGTGGCCCTCTCTCTCTAGCTAAGTAAATTCAGCAGGTGAACTCACTGCCCACCCCCCCCACCCCCATGTAGGATCTGACTCCCAGGGGTGTAAATCTCCCTGGCAACATGGGATATGACTCCCAGGGATGTATCTGGACCCAGCATTGTGGGATTGAGAACATCTTCTTTACCACAGAGGTAAGCAAAATGAAATGAAATAAAGTTTCAGTGGCTGAGAGATTCCAAATGGAGTTGAGAGGTCACTCTGGTGGGCATTCTTATGCACTATATAGATAATGCTTTTTAGGTTTTAATGCATTGGAATACCTAGAAGTAAATACCTGAAACTATCAAACTGCAACCCAGCAGCCTTGACTCTTGAGGATGATTGTGTAGCAATGTATCTTATAAGAGATGACAGTGTGATTGTGAAAGCCTTATGGATCACAATCCCTTTATCCAGTGTATGGATAGATGAGTAGAAAAATGGAGACAAAAAAAGTAAATGAAAAATAGGGTGGGAGGTGATTTGGGTGTTCTTCTTTACTTTTATTTTTCTCTCTTATTTTCATTTTTTCTGGTATAAGGAAAATGTTCAAAAAACAGATTGGGGTGATGAATGCACAACTATATGATGGTACTGTGAACAACTGATTGTACACTTTGGATGATTGTATGGTATGTGAATATATCTCAATAAAATTGAATTAAAAACATCTATTATATTTCAGTCAGCTCCACTGCCAAAGAAAAAAAAAGTAATGCTGCATTGTAGGAGGTAGGTTTTCCATTTGGCAGCATGCTCAGCTAAGCACTCCCTGAGTGGGGCTTATTTATAGTGTCCTGTATCACCCCTGTATGGGTATGGCCATCCGTAAGGTTATTGGGCACCTATGGGTTAGACTGTTGACTTTAACACAGCGTTATAAGCTATGCACAATCGCATTTCCGAAGGACTATATCTGAGTTCTGTGCCTTTACATAGTTGGGACAGGAATCCAATGGGTACATGTTTAGCCTGTTGCCTTTGCTACAAACCCCACCGAAAGCCAATATAAGCACTGGCTACATCCAATTCACAGGGTATATTGGCATCCATCCCCCATAAATTCTGTGCTTGTGTGATAGTTCACTTAACTTTTTTAAATACAGCCTGCCATGGAAAATCCCATTCACACACTTTTCCTTTTCTAATTAGTGTGTACAGACATTTAAAAATTTATAGTAAATAGAGTATAAACATTTTCAAATTACCTAATATACAAAGAAAAGCTATTAATTGTTTAGGAGTAAGTAGTGTGGAATAACTTTGTATTTTAACAACAACAGCTGAAAGAATAGCTTTAGTTTTACCCAACCAGACAATACCCAAGAACTTGATAGAGTAGTCAGGCCCTACTAGAGGTTTTCCACATTTTTAAATATTGAATTTTAAACCATGGCAAATAGTGGGACTATGAAGGTATCCTTGTGGAAGCACAGCAAATGTCCCTTGTTGTCTTTCCCCTGTGAAGGTAGAAGCAGGTTGGCTGGAGGGATCTAAAGATATACTAAACAAAATATTAGCAATGTTTAACACAAAGTGAAATTAGCTTAATTGTATTCTCATATCTTGCAACAAGATAGCTATATTTGGCACAGCTGCAAACAAAGGAAGAGTTACTATATTAAGTTTGCTATAATTAGTAGTCATTTGCCAGGCACCATTAGGTTTTTTTCATTGGCCAGACAGGGCTATTAAATGACCCTGGTAGTTTATACTGATATATTTCCATAGTACATTTGCAGGAAGGCACCTTTTGATCAGGAGCTGCAGCTAGGATGATGGCAGCTGCTGCACCATCTTCCCTCTTTGGAGGATCAGGGTGTTGAATTTGCTCTCTTTTAACCTTTTGTTGGACCAGAGGTCAAGCATGCTTACTTTCCTCAGTTTTAATTTCCTAGTAAGACTGAGGCTCATCATCTTTTGATGATGAATCAACAGGCTCCCAATTAGGGGAAGTGTATCATAGCTTTGGGCAGCTTATGCCCTCTTACTCTAGAATACTGGCATGCCAGTATATCTAAACTTCTATCCAGAGCATTTTCAATTCTTCTTGTGCTAGCCTCATATCACTTTCTAGCTTTAATTCATCCTCCAGGTGGTGCACAGCCACCTTATCTACTAAAGCTTCCTCAGTAGGAGTACTTACAGCTTGTAACAGTGGCCAGCCTACTGTGTGGCAATTTGGTGACCCTTTTTTCTTTCTGAATCCCAAATGCTCCTGTGGCCTGCTGCAAGACAGCTACTAATACTGCTGCAGAGGTATAAGCCCCATCCATCCATCCAAGAGGGTAGCCTCTTCTCTTCATATTGAAGTCCTAGGCTACCCTGGTATCCTTCCCAGGGCATCCCCCTTCCTGGTGTTCATGTCACCAGAATTGGGGGTTCTCTTTATCTCCTGGCCATTGGCTATTTGATCCTCCTGGCTGTGGTCAATTTTCACAGCCCATGAGGACTTTGGCAGTCAAGAGGCCAAAGAAGACACTGGACATTTTCTGATACATGAATCTTTATTGAGGGCCTACTTACATGGGGGTGGTGTAGAGATCATAATGGCTCTCTGTCACTGGGCAGGTGCAGCAATCAGCAAGCAGGCAAAAACTGCACAATTAAAGAGGCCCATTAAGCCAGTTATAAGGATATGAGACAAAGATATTCCTAAGGGTATGAGAGCCTAAGCAGGGGAACAGGGTCTTGTGACATGGTGGGGGGGGGGGTTGCTGATCAATTATGTTCTGCAGGAAGGAGAGGAGGATTATAGGGTAGGGGCTTTGTAGATAGACACAAGAGTAATAACATTTTAGGGAATTCAGGAAGGAGTTAAACTACAGATTAACACTTAATGCCAGAGGTCTGTACCTCTGTACCTATAGGTACAGAATCAGTGGCACGTTCCTGCTCTACTATAGGTACAGAATCAGTGGCACGTTCCTGCTCTACTGGTTTATAAATATAATAGTTTAAACATTAGCTGCCCTAGGTCATGCAGGCTGCTGTGCACCAAACTCCAAAGGCCTGTCTTGCTCAGGCCAGGGTCTCCTACACTGTTATAAAGTCTCACTGATATGGACTAAATATAATGTGCAAGCTCTGGGAACAGAATTTGAGAGCATAGGTTATCAGGGGAAGGCTTATTATAAAGCTTCCTAGATTATAACCTCTTACAGCAGTCACATCTATTACTGAGCTATTACAGTTATTTATAAATTCTGAGATGCTGGGCTCTTTGTGTATAACATGGTCATTCCTTGGAACATTGGGCATCTGTGTGACACCTAAGACTGAGAGCTAGGTTTCTGCAGCTATGAAAGTCAACATTACCCCATGTGCCAATTAGAATGTATTATGTCCCCCCAAATGGAATTATCTTTGATGCAATCTTTTGAGGACAGATGTATTAGTGTAGATTAGATTGTAATTCTTTGATTGAGTGTTTTCATGGAGATGTGACCCACCCAACTGTAGGAGATAACTCTGATTGGATAATTTTCATGGAGGTGTGGCCCTGCCCATTCAGCTTGGGCCTTGATTAGTTTACTGGAGCACTATATAAGCTCAGATAGAGGGAGCGAGTTTGCTACAGCCAAGAGGGACACTTTGAAGAATGCACAGTAGCTGAGAGAGGAGTTGCAGCTTACAGAGACATTTTGGAGACGGCCTTTGAAAGCAGAATTTTGCTCTGTAGAAGCTAAGAGAGGACAGATGCCCCAAGATCAACTAAGAGTGACATTTTTTGGGGAGCTGCAGCCTAGACAGGAACATCCTGGGAGAAAGCCGTTTTGAAACCAGTACTCTGGAGTGAGCAGATGTCAGTCATGTGCTTTCACAGCTAACAGAGGTTTTCTGGACACCACTGGCCACCCTTCAGTGAAGGTACTGGATTGCTGATGTGTTACCTTGGACAGTTTATGGCCTTAAGACTGTAATTTTGTAACCAAATAAACTCCCTTTATAAAAGCCAATCCATTTCTGATATTTTGCTTAATGCAGCATTAGCAAACCAGAACAGATTTTGGTCCCAGGAGTGGGGAAACAGTGCTGCTGAATTTGCAAATACCAAACAGGTTGGAATGGCTTCTTAAATGGATAAGGGGAAGATTCTGGAAGAATTGTGTGGAGCTTGAAAGAAAAGGCCTAAACTGCTTTGAAGAGACTGTCGGTAGAAATATGGACCCTAAATACAGCTCTGCTGAGGCCTTGAAGAGAAATGTTGAAAGTGTCATTGCATACTGGAAGGAAGGAGAACCTTGTTTTAAAGTGGCAGAGAATTTGGCAAAATTGAGTTCTGGTGTTGGATGGAAGGAAGAATTTGAAAACGATGAACTAAGATACTTAGCTGAGGAAATCTGCAGTCTACGTGTGGAGGATATAGCCTGGCTTCTTCTTGCAGCTTATAGTATAATGTGACAGGACAGAGATAAGCTGAGAAATGAACTTTTGGGTACAAAGAAACCAGAAACAGATAGTTTGGATAATTCCAAGCTCCCAGAAAGTGAGAATCCAGAGGCTACTGCCCCACGTGAGGATTTAACCAAACATGGAACCCGGCCACCATTTCCATACAAGCCAAGATTGGAGATGGAGTTATCCAGAAGGGATTTGTATAAACTATTGTTTGATGATTTTGATCCCTGTGTATTTCATGCCAAGCCAACAAGTTTTTTTGTGAGATCTATTCAGACGGAGACACTGACAGTCTGGACTAGAGGAGACAGAAAAGGCACAAAATGAAGGAAAAGCTTCTTTAAAGACAGAGCCATGGAGATTGAGGTCTGAAGTCAAGAGTTCTTGGGATGGGAGAGTGGAGCAGCCCATGTATGTGGAAATGGTGAATTTGCCCCTGAGGCGGAGCATGGGCCTTCCACTTCGATGCTCAGGAAAAGTGTTGCCATGCCAGGCCTCAGAGAAGGTGGAGCCCATTCCCAGGAGATTGGGGACAGCCTGGCCACAACCCCACTGTTCAGAGAGGGTAGAGCCTTTGCCCCAGAGAGGCAGAGTCTGGGTGGCACCCCAATGTTTGAGGAGGTTGGGGCCAAGAAGGTGGTCTCCCCAATGTGTGGATATGTTGGAGCACTCACCCCAGCATTTGGAAAGAAAAGGGCTGCCTTTCTCACAAGCCCCGAGAATACAACATCATTCTATAAATGACTCTCAGACTTTGAAATCTAATGGAGTTTTTCCTGCAGGTTTTAGGAACTGTTTTGGCCCTGTGAACCCTATTTTCCTTTCAGTTTCTCCTTATGGCAATGGGAATGTTTATCCTATGAATGCCTCTCCTTTGTATATTGGAAGCACATAACTTGTTCTAAGTTTACAGGTCCACAGTCAGAGGAGAATTTTGCTTTTGTACAGATGACACCTGTAACTGATTTTGACAGCATCTTGTACTTATTTTTACTGAAATGATTTAAGTTTTTGTGATATTGTGATGGGATGAATGTATTTTGTATATGGAATCATCATTTAATTTTGGGGTCTAGGGGATGGAATGTGCCAGTTTGAATGTATTATGTCCTCCAAAATGCCATTATCTTTGATGCAGTCTTGTGCGGGCAGATGTATTGGTGTTGATTAGAGTATAATTCTTTGGTTGAGTGTTTCTATGGAGATGTGACCCACCCAACTGTAAGTGATAACTGGATAATTTCCATGTAGGTGTAGCCCTATCCATTCAGTGTGGGCCTTGATTAGTTTACTAGGGCATTATATAAGCTCAGACAGAAGGAATGAGCTTGCTACAGCTAAGAGGGACACTTTGAAGAATGCACAGTAGCTGAGAGAGGAGCTGCAGCTTACAGAGACATTTTGGAGATGGCCTTTGAAAGCAGACTTTTGCTCCGGAGAAGGTAAGAGAGGATAAATGCCCCAAGATCAACTAAGAGTGACATATTTTTGAGGGGCTGCAGCCTAGAGAGGAACATCCTGGGAGAAATTCATTTTGAAACCAGAACTCTGGAGATGCCAGCCATGTGTCTTCACAGCTAACAGAGGTTTTCTAGACACTATTGACCATCCTTTAGTGAAGGTACACCCTTGCCTTGGATACTTTGTGGCCTTAAGCCTGCAAATTTGTAATCAAATAAACTCCCTTTATAAAATCCAATTCATTTCTAGTATTTTGCTTAATGGTAGCATTAGCAAATCAGAACACCCCATAAAGTAACTGTTGAAAAAAAAGCTGAAAAAGAGATCGGACTTCAATGAGAAATATGAATGAAGCTGATCTGGTTAGGACAAAGGTAAATCAGAGTAAAGGATGATATTGACTGTGTTTTAAAATTTCAACTTCTGTGAGACCAGCCTAAGAGTCATCCCCAGAGAACCTCTTTTGTTGCTCAGATGTGGCCTGTCCCTCTAAGCCAACTCTGCAGGTAAATTCACTGCCTCCCCTCCTATGTGGGACATTACTCCCAGGGGTGTAAATCTCCCTAGCACTGTGGGACATGATTCCTAGGAATGAGCCTGGCCCTGGCACAGTGGGATTGAGAAAGACTTCTTGGACCAAAAGGGGGAAAAGAAATGAAAAAAATAGCATTTCAGTGGCTGAGAAATTTCAAATAGAGTTGAGAGGCCATTCTGGAGGTTATTCTTATGCATTATATAGATATCCCTTTTTAGTTTTTAATGTATTGGAATAGCTAGAAGGAAATAACTGAAACTGCTGAACTGTAATCCAGTAGCCTTAAAGATGATTGTATAAATATATAGGTTTTACAGTGTGACAGTTTATTTGTGAAAACCTTGCAACTGACACCCCCTTTATCCAGTGTATGGACAAATGAGTAAGAAAAAAAGACAAATAAATAAACAAACAATAGAGGGAATAAAGGATATGGGATTTTTAGGGTGTTCTTTTTTATTTTTATTCTTATTTTTAGTTTTGGGGAAGTAATGAAAATGTTCAAAAATGTTGGTGATGAATGCACTACTATATTATGATACCATGAACCACTGATTGTACACTTTGGATGATTATCTGGTATGTGAATGTATCTCAATAAAATTTGCATTAAAAAGTTATAAAAAGAAAAACAACTGAACATATATGCACACATACACACACACAAACACACAACATATAATCACCAGTCTTATAATATCTTCTGGAGGCTACTTGTAGTACTAATAATCTGTCCTTGTGGACACTGACAATTAACCACCACACACACACACAAACACACACACATACACACACACACACAGATTTATTTGAGGAAAAAGGACAGTATACTAGTGGCAGGATTCAATTAAACATCAGCCAAGTCAGAAGACAGCATTTTATGTAAATGGCTGAATATAGGATAAGAGAAATCATGGGCTCAGGATGACATACTGGAGGCTATAAATAACAGGGATCACTTGGGTTATACCACATTTGTGCAATGATAGAGATGAATATATTTTATTTATTGTGAAAATCTTATGTTTAAATAACACTTATTTCTCCAAGAAAAAAATCAATTCTAATATTCATTATCCTAATAAACATTCTGTTACTTAGAGATAACATTTATTCAAGCATCTGGAAAAGTTAATAGTAAAGTGGAGGTTTCTGAATCTGGAACTGAAATTGATGTGCAGGAAATTCATTGGGAATGCTCTCAGAACAACATCTGTGAGGAAGTATAGGAAGCAGATTTCAGCAGAAGGACTTGAACAGTGATTCATGTATAACAACAGTCTCAGCTGATTCCATGGGACAATTAATATTACAGCTGCTGTGAAAAAATTTGGCAGTTCCTCAGAAAGTTGAATATTGAATTACCAAATAACTTGGCAGTTCCAGTTCGAGGCATATGCCCCAGGAAACTGAAAGTAGGAACTCAAACATACACCTGCACATCAATGTTCTTAGCAGTATTATTCAAAATAGCCCGAAGTGGAAGAAACACAAGTGACCAGCAACCAGTCAATGGATAAACAAAATGTGGCATATATAAAATAGAGGGAAACAAGTGCTGGAGAGAACGTAGAGAGAGGGATGTACCTATTCACTGTTAGTGGGGAAATAGAATGGTGTAGCCTATCTGGAGGAAAGTGTGGTAGTTCCACAACAAGCTAAGTACCTGGTGCCATAAGATCTTGCAACCTCATTATGGGGTATATACTTGGAAGATCTGAGAGCAGGGACATGTATCGACATTTGCACATTTGCACACTGGTGTTTCTGGCAGCAGTATTCACAATTTGCAATGGATGGATGTAGCCTAAGGGTACATCTACTGATGAACAGAATGGTGAACTGTTGTGTATGCATACAGTAGAATATTGAGCAGCTGCAAGAAGGAATGAAGTTGTGAGACATGCAACTAGGTGAATGGGTCTTGAGGACAGCATTTTGAGTGAAGTACACCAGAAACAAAAAGACAAACAGTGCAATGCCTTACTAATATGGACTAACTATAATGTATAAACTCTGAGAATTGAATCTTAGAGCACAGGTTATCAGAGGAATGCTTATTTTAATGGTCCAGAGATTGTAACCTCATACAGCAGCTACATCTATTCCTAAGTTGTAATGGTTACCTCCAAATTCTGAGATGCTGATCTCTTTGTGTATAACCTGGTTGGCCACTGGGACTTTGAGCATTTGTGTGACATCTGAAATGCAGAGCTAGAGCTCAGCAGCTATGAATGTCCATTTTACCTCATACAGCAGCTGTTAAAAAAGCTAAAAAAAGAGTTCAGACTTCAGTTAGAGATATGAATGAAACAGATCTGGTTAGGACTAGGGCAAATCAGGCCAAAGGGTCAAGAATGATATTAACTGTGTTATAAAACTTCAACTTCTGTCTGAGACCAAGGGAAGATATGTTTATCTGGTGCAGGATCTATATTTACTGTAGCACACTAAGTAATTTAACTTGTATGGTCAGCTTATTCACACACCATAATTACATGGAAATTTGAATAGGAAGTGAGATATGGTAGGTTTCTACAAGTTAGTGTGAAATCCCGATATATCCCAAAGTAATTTGGGCAGAGAATAAAAATTTATTTGCAGGACCCCCTGAGGAACTGCAGGAAAATGTGGAAATTCTGGACTTTCCCACCTGGGTGATACTCTCACAAGCATTGAGGACTAACAATTTGGTGGGATGAACCCTCGATTTTGGGGCTGGCCTTATGAAGCTTGTTATGCAAAGGAGAGGCTAAGCCTACTTATAATTGTGCCCAAGAGTTTCCCCCGATAACCTCTTTCTTGCTCAGATGTGGCTTCTCTCTAAGTCCACTCAGCAAGTAAACTCACTGCCTTCCCCCTAAATGGTACTTGACTCCCAGAGGTGTAAATCTCCCTGGCCATGTGGGACATAACTCCCAGGGACAAGCCTGGACCTGACATCATGGAATTAAGAAACTCTTTGTGACCAAAAGGGGGAAGCAAAATGAAAGAAAATAATGTTTCAGTGGATGAGAGATTTCACATGGAGTTGAGAGTTCACTCTGGAGGGCATTCTTATGTGCCATATAGATATCCCTTTTTAGTTTTTGATGTATTGGAATAGTTAGAAGGAACTACTTGAAACTATCAAACTGCAATCCAGTAGCCTTGATTCTTGAGAATGAGTGTATAACTATGTATGAGTGTATTACATGGTATGACTGTGTGATTGTGACAACCTTGTGGCTCCCACTCCCTTTATCCAGTTTATGGACAGTTGAGTAGAAAAATGGGGACAAAAATTAAATGAAAAATAGGGTGGGTGTTCTTTTTTACTTTTATTTTATTCTTATTTTAATTTGTTTTGGAGCAAGGAAAATGTTCAGAAATTGACTGTGGTGATGACCACACAACTATATGATGGTGCTGTGAGCAGTTGATTGTACACTGTGGATGAGTGTATGGTTTGTGAACATACTCAATAAAGCTGAATTAATAAAAATGTGGTATATATTTATACGATGGACTATTATACACTCTTTAAAATGAATGAGGTTCTGATCTGTGCTACAACATGTATGAACCATGAAACATCACGTTGAGTGAAATAAGCCAGACACACAAAGACAAATATTGTATGATTTCCTTACATGAAATACCTAAAATAAGGAAATTCACAGACACAGAATGTATACTAGAGGTTACCAAGAATGTATACTGGAGGAAGAGAGGAATTAAGAGTTATTTCTAAATAGATGCATAGTTTCTGTTTGGAGTAACAGAAAAAATTTGTTAATAGATGATGGTGATGGTAGCACAACATTGTAAGTGTAATTAACACCACTGAACGGTATACTTGAAAGTGGTTAAAATGAAAACTTTTAGGTTGCATGTATGTTAGTACAATGAAAAATAAATAAAATAAAAGTCTCTCCGAATTAAGGCAAGGCCACTGGTCTTTGTACCACCTGCCGTTAGAAGTTTCTGAATGTGCTATGTCCATGGAGAGAAAATATGCCTTAGACAAAGGACAATACCCAGGAGGAACTCAGTTGTGTGCTAACAGCACCAACAATTCCAGCAGCTGAGGCATGAGTGCCTCTGTCCTGCAGGGGAATCTGGGTGGTGCATGACAATTTTCACCACATTCCATCCTCTGTACTACATGAATCCACTTTCATAATATAAATTTGATACACCTGCAAAGATATCTCCAGAATTCTGTTTGATCTCTTTTTCCAGAGCAACTTAAACAAAAAATGGTTAGTGGGAAAAACTACAGTCCTCCCTGCTGCAGCTGCTCTCAGGGTCAAAACTGATACTATCTCTATCCTCTAATATCAATTATAAATTCCCCTCACCTTAAATTATCTTCTCTGCTAAGCTAAATGGCTTAATGAAGTGATCCAGACCCTCATCCCTACCAATATTATGTAACTGCATGAGGAGATGGAAAGAGACATGTACAATTGACTCTCATGAAAAGGTTTAAGAGCCTAGTCCAGCATCCCATTGCTTGATACTGTGCTTCCTTCTGATGATCAGAGTCCATAAACTGGTAATATCTTCTCCTTTGCTGGCTTGTCCCTTGGAATTGTGTGACAGCCAAAGCTTGTAGTTTCATTCTTGCTCTGTCCACTGGTATAAGGTATTCCACTCTGGGAAATAGGACCTTTAGTCTTTGAACCAAGAATTACAAAGATAAGAAGTACAAATTCCTTAATACATCACAAGGAGTGATGGTAAGCACAGCCTCTCCCCCACTTCATTCTTTTAGTTCCCAGACCTATGTAATATATCTGTTGGGGACACAACAGCATAAAATTAACACTGAGTATGGTAACTGATCTTCTCAAGGTGTCATATCCCAAATTTCACTACAGCCATGCCTTCAAAAGACTCTTTTTCCTCCCAGCTTCTGAGAGGTATGGTATATAGTAGAAGTAGATCCTATAATCATGTGGGCACTCCATACCTCCATTTTTTTATAAAATAGATTTCTTGGTTTATAGTGATGTTATATAAGATCCCTTGTCAGTGTACCAAATACTCTGTAAGCTCTCAGTCTGCGGTACTGTGGAGGGAAAGTGAAATCCAAACCTAGAATATGTGTTGATTTTCAGTCAAAATGAACCACTGTATCTTTCCAGTATGGAAGGCATCCAATATGATTAACTCATGACTAAGTGGCTCCTTAATCTCTTTGGGAGGCTAAATCAGGAGCTTACCATTGGTCCCTGTTGCTAGCAAGTTTGACATTCAACAGCAGCAGTAGTTAGATCAGATTTGGTAACTAGGTTGTCAAGGCCACACATATCCTCCACTTTTGTCACCATAGCTACTATGTTCTGAACCCATGTGGCAGCATGGTCAATGACAGATGGCTGATGTCAGCTGGCTGAGTCACTCTGTCTACTTGATTGTTTTGTAACTCTTCCATGGCAGATGCTCACTGGTGGATGATAGCATGTGATAAAATGATTTTCACACTTGTTGAAAGAATACTCAAGTTCAAAAATGTTCCTGAATTGAAAAAAAAAATCCTTTTTGAGATTTCATAGGCCATAAGCACTACATCTGTAAACATTTCCCATATTAAGCATATTGAAATATTTCCTATCACAAATTAAGAATATTTCTGTTCAAAAATATTAAAATTGTTTTTATACTTTTGCTTCTGGAATTATTTGACTGCAGGTAACAAGTTGGTTACCTTTTTGACAACCATTATACATATGCAGAAATTTTTTCAAATAGGAACAAGAAGTATAAAATGGATTTTCATATATACTAATATGATTTAAAAACTAAACAGTTAATGCTGTTGACATCATGCCAATTTTTGTAGATTTTCGTAATCTTTCATTATTTTTATTTTAAACTTCTATTTCTTTTATTCTGGATAAAATAATTTATTTTCAAGTCCTAAATATTTTTGCTTTGGTAGGTCACTAAAGAGCTCAAATGCCTATGCCCTTTATGACTCATGGGTAAATATTCCTGTTTGCAGTGATTGTGGTCTTCTTGCCAATTTATTATTTTCTTCCAATTAATTATTTACTCTTCACATAAACAAAAGTTTCCATATTACTTACATTTCCAGACATTTTATTGTCCACATCATTATATATATATATATATATATATATATATATATACACATATACATAAATGGAAGTTTGTTGACTTGGCAAATTTACAAAAGCTGAATTTTTCTCTTTTTAAAGGGCCTGTTATAAACTCCAAAAGTGATATATATTATATGCACTTGGAGAATAATTAACTGTAATATAATACTGTTTCTTAATGTTGGTCAACCCAAATTTACTAGTTTTCAGGTATCTCTGTTTGAGAAAATAAATGTATTCAAAAGTAGGAAGATTTGCTGCAAAAATAGTGTGATTCTGCTATCATTTTTTTCATTGTTTGACTTATTCTTTGTTGGAGTCTTTATGATGTAGGTTTGTTGATAGAATTCCTCTGGATGACCTACAGCATATGTGAAGACAGTCACATATATTATTAAACTCTCCATAAAACTGTCTGCAACACTATAAACCCCATATTACTCAATGCTCTGAAAATGTGAAGATGAATAGGACTACTAAATAGGAAGGGTTTACTTTGGGGATCAATAGCAATGACAAAAATACAAAATGCACAGCCCCAGTATACTTCAAATAGCACTTTGTATGGTTAATCAGTGACATCAAAATATATAAATTAAATCATTGGGAATTATTACTCTATTATATCTTGTTCCTGACCATATGATGCACCATGTGCAGGAATACATTTTTTTTTTTCCTGCAGGGTTTTGTGACTGTTTATAATGACTGGCAGGGCACTTCTTGAATACCACATTTATCTGACTACTCTTAGACATTCATCTTTTATGACAAGGAGAACTTTTTATTTTCCAATTGTTTGGGTCCTAAAAGTTAAAAGCTTAAAAATGAAGTAGACCTGTAATTGAAATAATTCTTGTTTTAACCCAACATGATTCATTCCATAGAGTGATTAATAAGTGTTATGTCCTTAACTATTATGCCATGTCAATGCCATAAAGAGCTGGTAGCATTAACCATTTACATTGAAAAATGAAGCATTTGGGGGTGTATAGCTAGTGAAAGAACTAGAGCTATTAGACTTTTCAATTTTAAAGCTACATTTACCATGTGCATCATACTACAGATTATTTTAAAACTTCTTTCCCTAAAAGGACAAAAAAAAGAGTATGTAGGTCTATAGAAATATGATCTTTAGGGCAAATCACATTATATGAGTCATACTGTTTAAAAATCTATGTAATCAATTTGAAATAATATATTTCAGTATATGTTAACAACCAGAGTTTTTGTTGTTGTTGTTGTTAGAATAGCATTACTTTGCCATCTATTTCTTTCACATTCAAAATATTTTTAACAAATCTTATTTTGAGTTTTTCATATATGCAAACAAATTAATTGTGTTCTGGGAGGACTACTTAAGTAAATAAGTGCTATCCCTTGTGTTGCTTATAATATATAGAAGCTAAGTGATAGATGCTGAGTTGATAGTAATACATGTTAGAATGTGATCTATATCAGGAAAGAACAGCCATAAGTAGTTGAAAGGAGGAGTTATTTTAAAAATGAGGTAAATAAAGCAATAAATGAATAAGAGGAAATTTAAACTTGTCTCTGAATAGTGAGATGTTTTTCCAACTGTAAAGATGTTCTAGGAAAAGAGCACATGAACAAATACAAGGATATGGGAAAGAACAGGGTGCTTTCTAGAAATAGCAAATTTCATGATTTGGCTGGAGTATAGTAATGGGGCAAATTAAAAAAAAAACAGTAAAAAATGGTTGAATCCTGAATGTAGTCAAGGGGTGGGGAGAACTTTAATATTAAGCTAATGATTTTTCTTTATTTATAGGGCCTATAAAGCAAGTTAAATATTTGAAAAAAAATCATATTCCTTCATATACTACAAGGATTTATTGAAACACCATAATATTACAGAATCTATAAAAATTGTTCTGGAGAATTAGAGGGCCACAAAAGTGATCAAATAGTATCCTTCTCCATAAAAACATCTAACTAGTATAAGTACAGGAAGGATAACATATTTCACAGATAATCATAATAAAAAACAGTTGATAAGTCTCATAAGAGAAGTACAAATATACCCAGGTGGAAAATTCAGAAAAGCTTTCAGCATTTTGAAGTTCATAGATGGAAGATTGAAAAGGGGGTACATTATGGGTTCAGATAATAGTCTGTACAAACTAGCAAGGAAAGACAGATGAATGATAATCTCTGAAAACTGTTAATGGCTTTATAGTTAGAACAGAGATTATATAAAGAGTTTGAAAATTGGGTTGTTGCCAAATTGTAGATTTATATAGATGGATATTTGGATTTAATTCAAGAACTGTGAAATGGGAAGTCAAACTAGTAGTTAGGCAGTGACAAAATTTAAGCTATAATTAGAAAAGTTCAAATATCAAAAAGTGAATAAATTGGTCTTTAAATAATTCTTGTTGAAAATGATGGAGTAAAGCTGAATCACAAAAGCACCCTTCTGCCTAAACTGAAATCAATAAAATGTATACTTCTATTATTGCTACTAGCAGTAACTACAAAAGTCTGTTCAATTTTTTATAGAAATTGCATCATTTTATAAAAACAATATAAGAAAAAGAAAGGGTAGAGAAACTTTAAATACAAAGCTTAATTAGGGGGTTATTATAGAGCCACTGAAAGTTTTAATAGGATGGTGGCCTTGGAAATAGAAAAAAAAATTGCAAATGTGAGAAACAGCTGAAGTAGGATCTTAAAGGCTGTGTCACTGATTGGATATGAAAATGAAGAAGATGATGACCTACCAAATAGTCTAAGAATCTAAGACTCAGAGACACAGAATATCAGTGGAATTAAATTAAATATGGGGGAAAAAAAGTGAACAGGCCAGAGTTGGAATGTAAAATTTTTTAATCCTTTTTTAAAGTGATAATTTTAAGATATCTATTAGAGATGACTATCAGATAATTGCATATATTAGACTACTATAGCATCATTTTCATTAATTGATTTGGAGATTATTTTTATTGGCCTCTGACAGAACAAAATCAGTTGTTCAGTATGATTGAACTCAGATGTATAATTACTGTAATAGAACACAAATTCAGGAGGAAATAGCAGCAGCAAATACAAAATATTTCTTTGAAATTCCATGAGGAATATAAATAAAATGATAGAATAGAATACAGAATTGGAACTAGGACAGAAGTAAAGCATTTTATAAATAACAATAGGTAGCTTTCAAGCATTTTAAATAATACTATTTTCTATCAAAAATGAATGATTTTTTGATTCATTCTATTTTGGATCTTGCTCTTCTCACTTAATATAGGAAAATAAATGACTATGTTACCAGCAATAAAAGTTTCCTAATTTGAGGATCAGTCAACAAAGAGAAAATTAAGGGGGTTTATGACAATCTCTGAAGCACAAGATGATGGCCACTCAATCCTGAGAAGTCAGAGAAAGGTATAACTCTGAAATGAGGTATTGTATTAGCCAGAAACACTTAGTGGGAATATATGTTGTTTCCTTGTATTTGTCAGGGTTTGCCAGAGAAAAAGAACCAACAGGATGTTGGATGTATAAACACAGACACACACACACACACACACACACACTTAAGAAGGGATTTATTTTCAGGAATTGGCTCAGTGGCAGGGGATTTCTGGCAAGAGTATTGAGTTCAAATTTCTTAGGTGAAGCCGACATGTTAGAAACTCAGAGAGGAGTAGGGGATGTAGTCTTGAGGCAGAATTTTATCATCTCTCTTGAACCCTCAGTTGTGTGCCTCTAAGGCCTCCAAATGACTGAAAAAGACCCACCTACATTATCAAGGGTAATCTCCTTTACCTAAAATCAATTGATTGTGGATGCCAATATCATCTACAAAATACCTGCAAAGCAACATTAGGTGAGTGTTTGGCCAGACACATCTGGTCACCATAACCTAGCAAGGTTGATACATAAAATTAGCCACAACAATCCTCAATGGGATATAAAATACTTCTTAATGACCCTGGAGAATAACAACTTGGAAAAAATAACAGTTTATTTGAAAAGAAAAGAGTCTACAACTTAAAAATATGGAAAGAAAATAAAATTTCAGTAATAACACACAGAAAAACATTGGATATAATATAAGCAGAATTATATCACAGAAATTTGTATTAATAATAGAAATGAAAATTCTCCAAGAGTACAGAAGAAATGAAGGTTAATGATGAAAACTAATAGAGAGAAAATGGTAAATATATAGAAAATCAAGGTCCCTTCAGCATTATTTAACATCTTTATTGAGGTATACTTGATATTCAAAAAAGTCATTCATTTCAAGTGTACAATCAGTGATTTTTAGTAAATTTAGAGTTGTGTAATAATCATGATCCAATTTTAGAGCATTTCTATCATCCCCCCAAAATTCCTGTGCCCATCTGCAGTCACTCAACTGTGATCTATTTTTTTACTTTTTTTAATAAAAATTATCATGCAAAAAATAGTGTTCCCTTATACTAACAACCCCCCCCCATTATTAACACTTTGAATTAGTATGGTATATTTGTTATAATTCATGAAGGAATATTTTTATAAGGGTACTATTAACTATAGTCCATAGTTTACATTAGGGTGTATTTTTCCCCAATATACCACCTTATTACTAACACCTTGCATTAGTGTGGTACATTTGTTGTAATTCATGATGGAACATTTTTTATAATTTTTTCTATTAACTATAGTCCATCATTTACAATCGAGTTCACTATTTATGTTACACAGTACTGTTTTGCCTTTTAATTTTTATTCTAGTAACATATATATGGCCTAAAATTTCCCTTTTTAACCACATTCACATATATAATTCAGTGTTGCTAATTATATTCACAATGTTGTGCTACCATTACCACTATTCATTTCCAAAACTTTTCAAGCAACCCAACAAGAAATTCTTTACAAATTAAGCATTAACTCTCCATTCTCTACCACCATTTTTTAATTAAACAAAAGAAAAAAACAAAACAGAACAATTGGAACAGAAGGAAAAATCAAAAACTTAAATAAAGATAATGTTCCTGAGGTAAAGGAGAGGTATAAATGTAGAATGGGACAAAATTCTTACAAATATTTAGGATGGTTATCAACAAATTATCAAAAGGGTCATTTCAAAAAACAAAGGAGAGATGTTTTAGTTTGCTAAAGCTGATGAAATGCAATATACCAGAAATGGGCTGGCTTTTAACAAAGGGGATTTCTTAGCTTATAAGTTTTAAGGCTGTGAAAATATCCAAATGAAGGCATCAACAGGGTGATAACTTCTTCCTGAAGAAAGGCTTGCTGGGGATCTGAGACTCCTCTGTCATATGGGAAGGTGTAGCACATCTGCTGGTCCTTCTCTCACAGGTTTCACTGATTTCAGTGGCTTGTTTTCTATTTTTGTGTCCTTCTATATCAGCTTCTCTGGGGCTTCTTTACTGTGTCTTCTTTCTGTCTTTTATATAACAGAAATGGATTGGCTTTTGCTATGGGGATTTATTGACTTACAAATTTACAATTCTGAGGCCATAAAAAATGCACAAATCAAGGCATCAACAGGATGATCTGTTCTAACTGAAGAAAGGCTGCTTGTGACCTCAGCTCCTCCGTCACATGGGAAGACACATGGCACATCTGCTGGTCTCTCCATTCTCTCCTGGGTTCCATTCCTTCCAGCTTCTGGCTTCAGTGGCTTCCTTTCTGAGCTTCTGTGTGTTTCTTTATTTTAGTTTCTGTCTCTTAGTTTCTGTGTGTCCTTCTCCCTAAGTTACTTAGCTTTTCTCTCTCAGCTTCTCTGACTTTGTTCTGTACCTTCTCTCTGTGTTTTATCCTCTTATAAGGGACTTCAGTAAGAAGTTTAAGACCCACAGTGAATGAGGTAGGTCACATCTCAACTTAAGATCCCACTGACCATGGGTCCACACCCACAGGAATGGATTAGCTACAAGAACATGATCTTCTGGGGTCCATAAAGCCTCCAAACCATCATAAGAGAAAATTATTGTCATCCACCAATTTCATCATCATGTAAGTTGTCTTTTATGTGTAAGAACAACAGAAAGAGGTTTCTAAGATGTGCAGTGCTTCAGGAAACATCTATATGGATAAGCTTTTTGAGGGCATGGATGTTATCCATCTTATTTATTGCCATATCACAAGAAATCAGAGGGGAAGCTAACACACAGTGATGTTCCATAAATATTTATTGAATTAGTTAAACATTTTTTAGGAAAACTTTAATATGCTTGTTCATATGCTGAAGATATACTTCAGATGAGATAAGTTAAAAGTTAGCTTTGTATCCACAAATATAGGAACATTACTATACAAAAGGATTTCAGGCCTAACATTTGGCCTTGCGTAGTTTAAATCAGCTAATCCTTTACAGGATATGGAAACATCTAGATACAACATTCACAACATATCTAGATACAACATTCACAACATATCTCAATTGGAAAATCCTGCCATATTTATCACCACTAAAGCTGAAGATGATACTAGACTTTAAGCTTTGTTAGGATAAGGGTGATGTTTATATTGTTCACCACAATATTCATAGTATTGATTATGGATTTGCTCCAAGAGTAGATACCCCTGAAATAATTCAATGTACAAATATCAAGTAACAGAATTTGTTACTTATTAAATTATTTATATTATGACAGTACTATGAAAATTACTAGAAAATAATATTTATTCACTCATTTATTCATTTGCTAAATATTTGGGTCCAAATAAAAAGACATATAGTGAAGTAAATTTTGAAGGAAAGATAGAGAAGCCAAAATGCCACTTTAGAATATGAGGTGCTTTGTGGAGAAACACTAAAAGGGTATTACGTATGAGTTATTATCGGCATGAGAGTATTGTGAATTTGGAATAGTTGAGAGAATTAAATGAATGAATTAAAAAGGAGAAGAAAGTACAAAAGGAAGAGTAAAGAGTCACTGGAAAATTATTTTCCATATGGCAGGGTTACAGTTGTTTTGGTCAAAACTATTTCCAATTTGGTACATTAGGCTAATTGTTAAAGATTGAATCATGCCCCCACAAAGAGCATTGTGCCAGTTTGAATGTATTATGTCCCCAAAATGCCATTATCTTTGATGTAAACTTGTGTGAGCAAACATATCAGTGTTGATTAGATTGTAATACTTTGAGTGTTTCCCTGAAGATGTGTCCCACCCAACTGTGGATGATGACTCTGATTGGATAATTTCCATGGAGATGTGTTATTCCACCCATTCAGGGTGGGTCTAAATTAAATCACTGGAGCCATATAAATGAGCTGACAAACAGAAGGAACTCAGTGCAGCTGAGAGTGACATTTTGAAGAGGAGCTACAGCCAAGAGGGACACTTTGAAGAATGCACAGAAGCTGAGAAAGTTGCTGCAGATAAGAGACAGTTTGAAGACATCTGTTGAAAGCAGACTCACTCTTGCTCTGGAGAAGCTAAGAGAGGACAGATGCCTCAAGAGCAACTGAGAGTGACATTTTGAAGAGGAGCTGTGGCCTAGACAGGAACGTTCTGGGAGTAAGCCATTTTGAACCCAGAACTTTGGAGCAGATGCCAGCCATGTGCCTTCCCAGGTAACAAAGGTTTTCTGGATGCCATTGGCCATCCTCCAGTGAAGGTACCCTATTGTTGATGACTTACCTTGGACACTTTATGGCCTTAAGACTGTAACTTTGTAACCAAATAAACTCCCTAAAAGCTGATCCATTTCTGGTGTTTTGCATTCTGGCAGTATTAGCAAAGTAGAACAGATTTTGGTACCAGAGAACTGGGGTGCTGGTGCTGCTGAGTTTGCAAATACCAAACACAGTGGAATGGCTTTTTAAATGGATAAGGGGAAGATTCTGAAAGAATTGTGAGGAGCTTGATAGAAAAGACCTAAACTGCTTTGAAGAGACTGTTTGTGGAAATATGGACTCTAAAGATGCTTCTGATTAGGCCTTGAGCAGAAATGATGAATGTGTTGTTGCAAACTGGAAGGAAGGTGATCCTTGTTTCAAAGTGGCAGAGAATTTGGCAAAATTGAGTCCTGGTGTTGGATGGAAGGCAGAATTTGAAAGTGACTACCTGGAATATTTAGCTGATGATATCTCTAAGCAAAATATAGAAGAAGTAGCCTGGCTTTTACTTGCAGCTTGCAGTAAAATGTGAGAGGACAGAGATAAGCTGAGAAATGAACTCATGGTTTCACAGAAACCAGAAATTGATGGCCTGAAAAACTCTGAGCTTCCAGAGGGTGAAACCCTAGAAACTACAGGCCAATGTGAGGATGTAACCAAGCATGGAACCCAGCCTCCATTTCAGTACAAACCAAGATTAGAGAAAGAATTAAGCAGAAAGGATATGTGGAAAGTCCTATTATCTGATGGCTTTGATCCCTGTGTTCTTCATGCAAAGCCAACAAAATTTTTATGAGCTCTTTACAGACAGAGCCACTGTTGGTCAGGACTGGAGGAGACAGACAAGGAACAGATTGAAGGAAAAATTTCTTCTAAGACAGAGCCATGGAGGTTGAGGTCTGGAGTCAAGAGGTCTTGGGCTGGGAGAGTGGAGTGGCCCACATGCATGGAAAGGGTGAGTTTGCCCCAGAGGTCGAGGGTGGGCTTTCCACCTCAATGTTCAGGAAGAGTTTTGCCACCCCAGGCCCCAAAGAAGGTGGAGAACATTCCCAGGGAATTGGGGAGAGCCTGGCTGCCATCCCACTGTTCTGAAGGGGTTGAGTGTGTGCCCCAGAGATGGAAGGGAATCCGGGTGCTGCCCTGATGTTTGGGGAGGGTGGGGCTGAGAAGGTGGTCTCCCCAATGTGTGGATATGTTGGAGAACTCACTCCAGCATTTGGAGAGGAAAGTGCTGCCAAAAAGGCCCATAGGAAGGGTTAGACTCCTGCTCTCTCAAGCCCCAAGGAGGCAATGTAGTTCTGTAAATGACTCTCAGACTTTGAAATCTAATGGAGTTTGTCCTGCAGGTTTTAGGAACTGTTTTGGTCCTGTGAACCCTGTTTTCCTTTCAGTTTCTCCTTATGGCAATGGGAATATTTATCCTATGAATGCCCCTCCTTTGTATATGGGAAGCACATAACTTGTTCTAAGTTTACAGGTCCACAGTCAGAGGGGAATTTTGCTTTTGGACAGACCACACCTGTAACTGATTTAATGGGATCTTGTACTTAACTATTGTTACTGAAATGATCTAAGTTTTTATGATATTGTGATGGGATGACAGTATTTTGTATATGGAAAGATCATGCCATTTTGGGGTCAAGGGTTGGATATGCCAGTTTGAATGTATTATGTCCCCAAAATGCCATTATCTTTGATGAAATCTTATGTGGGCAGACATATAAGTGTTGATTAGACTGTAATTCTTTGACTGTTTCCCTAGAGATGTGTCCCACTCAACTGTGGGTGATGACTCTGATTGGATAATTTCCATGGAGGTGTGTTATCCCACCCATTCAGGGTGGGTCTAAATTAAATCACTGGAGCCATATAAATGAGCTGACAAACAGAAGGAACTCAGTGCAGCTGAGAGTGACATTTTGAAGAGGAGCTACAGCCAAGAGGTACACTTTGAAGAATGCACAGAAGCTGAGAGAGTTGCTGCAGATGAGAGACTGTTTGAAGACAGCAGTTGAAAGCAGACTCTTGCTCTGGAGAAGCTAAGAGAGGACAAATGCCCCAAGAGTAACCGAGAGTGACATTTTGAAGAGGAGCTGTGGCCTAGACAGGAACGTCCTGGGAGAAAGCCATTTTGAACCCAGAACCTTGGAGCAGATGCCAGCCACTTGCCTTCCCAGCTAACAAAGGTTTTCCAGACAACCACTGGCTATCCTCCAGTGAAGGTATCCTATTGTTGATGACTTACCTTGGACACTTTATGGCCTTAAGACTGTAACTTTGTAACCAAATAAACCCCCTTCTATAAAAGGCAATCCATCTCTGGTGTTTTGCATTCTGGCAGCATTAGCAAAATAGAACAAGCATGTTCGTGTCTTGACCTCTGAACCAGTGTATGTGAACCATTTGTAAACAGAACTTTTGAAGATATTATCAGTTAAGGCATGTCCAAATTGAATGAAGGTGGACCTTAATACAATATGGCTGAAATCTTTATACGCAAAGGAAATTGGGCACAGGAGAAAAGTCATGGGGAGAAGCCTTAAGCTAGCAGTCAACAGAACCTGGAAGAGAAATGAGAAGATACTACCAAGTTCATTGCCATGTGATGGAAAACCCCAGGAACTCCAAAGTTTGCTGGCCAGCCAGAAGGGGTCAACCTGGGGAGGAAGCAAGCTGTGTAATATTTGAAACTGTAAGCCAGCAATGTAGTCAAGCCAACCTATTGTATGGTATTTGTTTTAGCAGCTAGGAAACTAAAACCCCGTAAATATATTACCTTGCTTCCACCATCGTATAGCATATTTGGGAAATATGAATACAAGTCTCTAAATTATTTCCCTGGATTTCTTTCTTTATAATAACTAATTGACTTTCTCTTATAATATGATAACATTAATTAAATATATAATGCTTTCAATAAACATGTGCTGCCATTCCCCTCCCCCCTCCCCCAATTAAGGGTTACAGATGCCTTGTAATGTTATTAACAACTTTAGGAAATCTTGTACAATGACGATCTAACCTAGATTCCATGACTTCCTCTGCTTTCTGAACTTCAGCAACTCTCCCAAGGAAGTAAGAGCTGTGGGTGGAGGGCAGCACAGAGGCCCCTTGGGGCAGCTGCTCTTAGGTGCCTTTTACTGGGCACCTGTCCCTCAACTACTATGAGTATTGGATCCTAAAACTTTCTCCTGATTATTGCTCATGCCTGATGGGAACCATATCAACAGGGAACTTACATTTCCCTGTCTCTCCCACAGCAGCTACTATCAAAGACAAACTGATGTGATACATGGATTCAAAAGTCTAACCTCCTTAATTCAAGAGGAGGAAAGCAACTGTTTTTTACTGTGTGCATACGAGTCCTTCTCCTGTTGATATACCAAGGATAAAACTCCATCCCACTCAGTGCAGATTCATGATAGACCTGGAAGTGTAAGTGTAGAGGAGTTTATGTCCTTCAGGTCAAACTTTGACTAAAGGGAGAAAAGATCCAACAGATAAAGTATTCTTCCTTCTGGCTTCTTTTCCTACTCCTGACAAATGGACTGACGAATGTAGTCTTCATTTAGCTCCTCTAAATACATCGCTGAATGCAATGTCAGATCAAGCAATTGGCTTATCAAAAATATGGCTATTTCAGTAATAAAGTTCCTTATATTTCCATGCACTCTCTCTCTCTTTTCTTTCTCTTCAGCCAGGGGTCCCAGGCTATTCCTGTTTGCTAATGCTGCTGGTTTGAAAAACACTAGAAATGGATTGGCTTTTACAAAGGGGGTTTATTTGGTTACAAAGTTACAATCTTAAGGCCATAAAGTGTCCAAGGTAAGGCATCAACAATAGGGTACCTTCATGGAAGGATGACCATTGGTGTCTGGAAAACCTCTGTTAGCTCAGAAGGCACGTGGCTGGGCATCTGCTTGCTCCCAGGTTGTGTTTCAAAATGGCATTCCCCAATATGTTGATTTTGAGACATTTTGTCCTCTCTTAGCTGCAGCTCCTCTTCAAAATGTCACTCTCAGTTGTTCTCCAAAATGTCACTCACAGCTGCTTCAGCATCTGTGCTATGTGGCTCTTTTTAATATACTCCAGTGATCCAATTAGGACCCACCCTGAATGGGTGGGGCAACATCTCCATGGAAATTATCCAATGAGAGGTCTCACCCACAGTTGATTAAGTCACATCTCCATGGAAACAGTGAATCAATAGGTTCCAAAATAATCAACTCTAATACATGTGCCCCTACAAGATTGCATCAAAGATAATGGCATTTTGGGGGACATAGTATATCCAAACTGGCACAATCATTGATACAATTTGGATTCAATAGTTTTTGTGTGAATAAGTATCATATTTTTATCCCACAATGACTATCACTCTATAGGTAATAAAGGGGTAGAAAGTGAAAATGAAAAGAAAAAAAATTCCTAGGAAAATTTTTTAAAATTGAAAGAATTGAAGGGAATCAAGACAGTGACAAAGGTGTGTGTGTGTGTGTGTGTGTGTGTGTGTGTGTGTATGTGTGTGTGTACCCTATAAAAGAAAAGCAAGAGAATCCTTCTGTAATTCACATAGGTGGAAACCAAATTCACATTGAACTGGGTTCAGACACACAATAGCATAACTGAGGACAACTGGGCTAATTGGGACTCTTTTTTGTGTGAGAGATAAAGAAACTTTTGGGTAGGAATCCTTTCTTAGAGCATAAAGAATTAAACTATAAAATAAGCCTGATCCAAATGCAATGTCTTAGCATGAGAGGAATGTCCCCATTCTGAGCACAGCACATTATCCATCACTCAGCTCATAGGGACTTGTTTGAGTTCCACGAAGAGGTGAATATGAAGGAGTTACTTCCTGATAGGCCTTGATTAGAAGCATAGCACTACATTGCTTTGCAGTATAGCCTATGAAGCAAAAAGCAGTCTCATAGGGAGTTAATGGACATTTTCTGTATTTGGGGTAACAATTGCAACAAGTTGGGAAATAAAGGGAACTTAAAGGCTTATGGCATAGGCCAGAGTTATAAGGAAGCAGGACAGGATACAATCTTCAATGAGTTTTAGGGGAAATTATTGCAGCCATTTAAGTGGGCAGAGCTAGTGACCTCTAAACCCGTTAATAGCATTACAAAGTTTCAATGGGATATTTTAAAATTTTATTATTGTTGTTTTGTTTTTTGAAAATTCATATCCACATTATTATTATTTTCTTCTCTGTAATGAACATGTATTCTTTAGAGTGAGCTGAGAATGAGAGGTCTGAGGTATCCCACTAAGAAAGAGGAGATTCCAGTAAAACAAGAGCCAGGACAGGAGTGATGGAAAATATTGGATATCATGACAAAGACAAGGGAACTGTTTATGAATGTAAACAAAACACATTTCCAGGAAAAAGAAAGATGCACATCGTGAGCAGAAATAGTGAAAAAGATATTGAGTAGAAGACAGACGGCGAAAAGGTAAAGTTCCTCACGGGAATTATACTTTTAACTGTTCAACTTGAAACTTTCCCTTTGTAATTCTCTAATACATTTTGTGTCCAAGGAAAAGGATTATATCTTTGCCTAAAAGGAAAAGAGGGAGCCAATCAATGACCTTGTTAGGTTTCCATCCTGGGGTCAGAAATATAAAAATCAACTTTTAGGTAAAATATAGATAAATCTAAGGTACACACAGGAACACATGCAATCAGAGTCAGGATTTCCCATGTGCAGGATTTTCATGCAGCTGTAGTGGTTGGAAAAGTGATATCATTTAGACCAATGAGGTAAAACAGAACATCAAAGAGGATTTTAAATGCACAGCTGCACCTACCGCTGTGTCTTCTCCACCTGGTCCTCAACTTCAGGTTAAATTTTTCTCTCTGAAAACTGCTTCCCTACAGAGCCCCATAACAGTTTCTGAGTCCGGGTCAATCTGTTATTGATTATTTGTTGTTAGAGCCTTGTTACTGGTAAAATTTGGTTTTCTCTTATTGGTACGCTCTGAGCTGAAGTTAACCCTGTTTGTCAAATCCCAATGCCCACATAAGATACCAGCATCAGACTAAGTTGTAAAAGTCCATTTTAACTATAAAACAGCAAGATAAGGCTTGAATCTACACATAGAATAATGCAGTTTGTTGTTAAGTGTTTACCATGGACAATGTGGCTGTTTTAAAGGACAATAAATAAAATTTTTCTTTCCTTCTCATATTTGAAACTAATTGAGAGTTATACATTGGCTCCATTGCATTAATGCTGATTGATAAATATGGTTTTAGGTAATGGCCAAGTGAACATTCTCATACTTTGCCTCTGAATTATCAGAAAGGTGACCCTCCTAATTACTGGCAGAACTGGAAAAGTTTGGCCTCTTCTGGGGGTCAAAGACTTTTACTGCACATGTTACTCCAAAGAAAAAGTCTCACTGTAGAGAGGATGATAATAATAATAATAGTGATATCAACAACAACAAAAAGAAAACCACCCAACAACAGTAATAACATTTCGTAATGTTCTTTGGGAACCTGAAGTGAACATGTGCTTCATACCCTGGCTAAGCAATCCCATAGGTTACTCTTCCTACGCTGGGAAAGTCTGAGAAAGAAAAGGAAACTAGAAGAATATTTCCCCTGAAGTGGAAATGTTCTCTCCTCCCTGGAGCATGAGGAAGAAGGAATGTCTCCCTTTCCCCCTATTCCTTGCTGAGGGTTGAAATTTGTCCCCAACAGGATATGCTGCAATTGGAATCTCCAGAAATGGTGGATGTGAAACTGTTTGGAAATATGGTCTTTTCAGATGTAATTGCTTAAGTTAAGATGAGGTCATATTTGATTAGGGTGGGCCCTAAATCCAATATGACTAATATTCTCATAAGAAGAAATGCAGAAGCATTCAGGGAGTATGCCATGTCATGAGAGCAGAGAATGGAGTGATGTGTCTAGGAGCCAAAGAACACCAGTGGGTCCCAGCAACTAACAGAACCTCCAAAAGGAACCAATCTTGCCAAAAGCTTGATTTTGGACTCTATCATCCAGAAATGTAAGACAATTATTTTTTGTTGTTTTAAGATTCTAAGTTTGTGGTACTTCGTTGTGGCAGCCCTGTGGATATACCAATAGGACAGCTCTTGAACAGGGCTCCTACATGCAGAGCCAACAGCCCAGTGTCTTCAAATAGCCTCAGTACATGAAAAAGGACATCCAATATGGCAGCTTTTTCACCAGGGCTTCCTCCCATCTTCACAGACAAGGGTAATATGCAGACAAAGTAGCTGGCAAGAGTCACCTTCTTACTGTCCCAGGAATGGATGCTTGTGGGAGTTTTCTATGACACAAAAGCGTAATCACAGTAACCTTCATCATGCAAACATCTTCAGCTTTCTGTTGAGCCATTGCTTCGACCAATCTTTGAAAAGGCCTGATTTCAAATTCCCTTGATTTAAACTGTAAGCACACCATATTGACAAATTTTTAATAAGGTCAGCTCCCATTCTGAGTCATATGAATTGTTGAGTTCCTCAGAATTTATGGCCTTAATATGATCTCATAATTTATACCACAATTATGTTTAATGACTGAAGCAACCTTAATCCTCCTAGATTGCTTTTTTAAATTCCATTATTTATGGCAAATTACTATAGTCTTGTTGCTAACAGGATTATCTGCACCGGTAAATCTTTATAAACATATTTTTAATTTTAAGTTTGTGGTATCTTCTGAAACAGATACGGATATGAAAGCATGACTTATCTTCATAAGCCTAATAACTCTGGTGTAGAAAAATACAATTCTAGTTTTGGTAATTCAACTTCAGTCCCAAAGTAATTTGAAGAAAATAATTAGTCAACTCCAAGTAAACTCATTTATTTCAGTAGTTTTATGGTATTTTAGTTATAAACAATCCACGGAGACTCTTATTCATTTTTGTTCTATCTTTCCAGAGCAGCATCTAGTTTTTCTATGCTTATGTAAGTAATTAGGGCATCTGAGGAAACTGCTGGTCATGGTCATCTTTGATTCTTACCAAGTATCCATTGAGATATGACTTGCATCTCTGGGTTTTGATTGTTGAGCTTATCTTCAGTGCCACCCATTGAGATATCTGTGTATCTGCCCTGGTCTCTAGTCATCAGCCCATGAAAAGATGAGCATCCTTCTCATCTATTGAAGATAACTTATCTTTTGAAGATGCTTCTGGACTGGCCAAATATCTCATTGTCCTTCATTCTCTTTCCAAGGGAGCTCTGAAAATTTTCAAATGTTTCTCTCTGCATCTCTGGGACGGCAGGAGATTTGTGGAATTGTTATGGGCTTTAGCTCCTTACACTTTTTTTTTTCACTTTTCATGTGCTTATTTGCCATCTGCATATCTTTTTGGGTGGAGTATCTGTTCAAATGTTCTCTGATTTTAATGAGATATTTATTTTTCATAGTTGAATTTTGAGGTTTCTTCATATATTATGGATGCAAGTTCTTTGTCAGTTATATGATTTGCAAATATTTTTGTGCTTTTAGTGCTATATCTAAGACCTCTGTGCTTAACCCATTGTCAAAAAGATCTGCCTGTTGTTTCCTTGTACAGGTTCTGCATTTTTACATTTTACATTAAGGTCTGTAATCCATTAGAGTATATTTTTTGTTTAACAACTGGGATATTGGTCAAGGACCTCCTTCTCTTCCTCCTCCTCCTTCTTTTGCATATAGCTGTTCACATGCTTCTAACTTTGTAACTTTGCCAAAAAATACATTGAATATATATGTGTGTGTGTGTGTGTGTGTGTGTGTGTGTGTGTGTGTGATCTATTACTGGACTCCTTATTTTGTTCCATTAATACTACAGTTTCTAATGAATGTAGCTTTTAAGTTGAAACAAGTTAGTGTGAGCCCTCCAAATTTATTCTTTGTTTGGGCTATTTTGGTGTCTTTGCCTTTCTTTATAAATTTTAGAATCAGTTGCCAAGTTTGTGCTTGTATTTCATTAACTATTGTAATGAATCTATAGATCAAATGGGGAGAGTTGGTTTCTTAACAATTTTGAGATCTTCAGTTCATATACAAGGTGTATCCCTCCATTCATTTAGGTCTTTTTTTTTATTTCTTTCATCAGTGGTTTGTGATTTTCAATATAAAGAAACTGCATGTATTTTCATAGACTTACACATGAGAATTTCATTTTTTGCTGGTTTTAAAATACATAATGTATTTAAATTTAAGATTGCAAATATTCATTTTCAGTATATGGAAATAAAATTGATATATGTATATTGATACTGTTTCTTGAAACATTACTAAGGTCACTTATTAGATTTAACAGCTCTTTTTGTATTTTATTTGATATGTTTCATAAGAATGATCATGTCATCTGCAATCAGAGTGAGATAGTTTAATTATTCTTCTCCAGTATGTTTACATTTATTCCTTTTTTTGTTCCTTCATTCTCTCTCTCTTTTTCTCTCTTTCTGTATTTATTTATTTATTTTTAACTTATTGCACTGGCTAGGACTTCCAATATGATACTGAATAGGAGTGGTAAGAGTGAACATCCTTACCTTATTTCAGATGATAGAGAGGAATAATGTAGTAATATAAATGCATGATTTGTAGCTTCTTTCTATTTTATTATGAGTAGATGATGAACTTTATCAAGTGGTTGTTGTGTATCTATTAGAAAATTATGGCTTTTCTCTTTAGAATGCTATTAAGGAAATTTACTTTGATTGATTTTTGAATGTCAAACCAGCCTCTTGGTTTCCCCCCTTTATGATGATATATTATTCTTTTTTAAACATAATTCTGGATTCTATGTGTTACTATTTTGTTGATGATATTTATGTCTACATGAGGGGTGTTTGGTCTGTAGTGTTCTTTTCTTTCAATGCCTTTGTCTATTTTTATTATCAGTTTAAAGATTTTGTTCCATATGGAATGAGGGGAGAAGGCTCTGGGCTTGTTTCATACCTTTCCTGTAGTTGTAACTCTTCCCTTCCTGTAGGCCTGTACCATGAAGGGTCTGTACCATGAGTCTCCAGGCTCGTGCCTATCTTTTTTGTGAGTGCCCAATGAGGACAATGAATAAGGGCTTGCAAGTGGATACAGATACTCTATATCTTTGGTAAGGCTTCTATATTCTCTTGTTAACTTACAATCTAATTCTCTATCTCTCTTTGAAAGGGCTGTTCTTTGTGAAAGAAGGGAGCCGACTCCGTCCCTCTGTCCCTGCAAGAAATTCTTTATTGGCTTTTTAGCACAGGATTATATAGCATAAGCATTCTTTGGGCTATGTAATTGTTTTTCCTGTTTCCCCAGGCAACCGCGTTTGTTCTAAAATCACAAGACTAGCATGTTTACAATTTTTGGGTGCAAGCTTGAGGACAATAGTAATCTCAGGGAATGATCTCTTCTGAACCAGGTGGGAAAGCAGGGGCATGGAAGAAGCCCAGCATCATTCTCTAACTTAACTGCCTGCCGTCAGGTGCACAATGCCTTGGTGCCTGCCTTCAGGCCCACAATGCTTTGGCCTTCTCCTAACCTGGTGCCTGCCTTCAGGCACAGGATGCTTTAGCCTTCTCCCAGCCTTGGTGCCTGCCTTCAGGCATCCAATGCTTAGGGAGTGGCCTCCCTGACTAACTTGCCAAGCCAGGGAACCTTCCATGCCTCCACAGTTCTTTCCTTAGATTTCAGGATTATTGTTCTCCTAGAAACCTATAATTTTGATGGGTAAAAGAAAAGCTGCGAATTTTCAGTGCCTAGTATTTTATTGTTGTTTTTGTTATAAAGTGTGGAGCAATGCTCTTTCTATCTTTCTACATCCTGAGTATAAAAAAGAATTGTTTAAAATGTATCTGATCAATAGGCCCAGCTCTTGACCCATGTTCCACTGTTTAAGAAGCTTTTTACAACATGGGGTTTCTAGAGGGAGAAGGAATCATCTCTTCCCCTTTTGCCTGGATATCTGATAGGCTAAACAGAGAGATACTATCCCACACCCAGTAATGTGCCAGAAGAACCACTAACATTCATCACTACTAACTGGCTTCTTCCCTTAAACACTCCCTGCTTTCTCCTCTGTTTATGACATCCTGTTACTGAGTTTGGAACCTACATTTGATGTAACAGCCAATTATTTCTTTGTGACATTTTCTTTTGGAAGAGCATTTACAAAGCAAAAAGAGAATATATTCTGTTTTCTGACTGGTAAAGAACTTACATTTCTGAATGACTCTCTCATTATTCTTCATTATAAGCCTGACTGTACATAACATGGGAAGGATGAAGAGTCTACTGTCTTTTACGTGGCCAGTCCCACTCTATGAACCAATGTAGCATAAAGATTAACCAATTTTTACATGTCCAACATTTGTATCAAAATCTTTCAGACTGTGTAAATGATTAAAGCAATGCTTAACTTTGAGTACTATGAGATATGACTTAAAATAATATTTGTATATGTATTTTAGAGGGAAATTGAAAAACAATGTGTTGAGTGTCACAATATGTGAACCAAATAAGCTTATTTTGAACCAGATAAGCTTAAAATAGGTGTGAAGCCAAATTTCTCTGTCATGGTTCAGATAAAAGGCTTTTATCATCCAAATGCCAGAAATAGGGTAAAACAGAAAGTACTTTCATTAGTGTTTATGTGGCTTGATGGAATATCTAAAAATTCAGTTTGAAATTACGAAAACTATTTTAAACTTCTTAAATTTTCTATAAATACTACTTGAATAAATTAAAAATAAAAATTATTTGCAGTGAAGATGTACTTAGAAATCATTACACACTTTATTATTGTAAGATTCAAAGATAGTTTTTCACTCTAGAGGGAGGATTTCATAAAATTGCCAAGAAGTAGCCCTTTTCTGTATTTTGCTTTGCAGATGAATTTATGGAGATTTTATATTACAGAACTCTATAAGGATAATTATACTGTAGATTTACAGGACATCTTCTGGATACTCTTATAGAAAATTCTTTCTTTAAAATTCTTATAAAAAATTAACTACAGAAATATATAAAATGAAAAAAATGAAAATTTGTTTCTATTTATCTATCTAATTTATGAAGTTCAGCAGACGGTATGGTAATTTTTTTTCATGGCATATCAATATAATTCTGAAATGAACTTTAGTTTGGACAGTGGATTCTATCAATGTACCATAAAGAACAGAGTAATTGAGCAGCTAGATTAGTAAATGCCAAAATATCCTAAGTTTTGGCATGCTTCATGAAGGCCAATTATTTTGTATTGAGTTATTAAAGAAAATTTGATTTCTATATGGAACTTGACAAAAAACTGTCTCTTAAAATAATAGCTTGCTGTAGACGTTTGAAATAATGTAGTACTTACTTCCATTCTGCAGAAGAAGAAATAAATGCTGATACATTAAGAATACATTCAAGGGCGGGGCAAGATGGGGACATAGAGAGGAGTGGAAGCTAAGTAGTCCCCCTGGAACAACTACAAAAAACCAGAACCAACTAGTAAATAATCCAGAATAACTGCGGGGGAAAAACGAGACCATTCACTCATCATACACCAACCTGAATTGGGAGGAATGCCTGAGAACACAGCATAAAATCTCTCAGTGGAGAAAGCCCCAGTCATTTTCAGTTTCCAGAGCTGTGACTCCGGGAAGGGTGGAGACAGCATAAGCAGAGAGTGAGACCATTGAAATGCTAATGACCTCCACCTGGGGGGTCTGTCTTCTCTAGGAGGAAAGGGGTGGGGGCCCTTTCCATTCAGAACCAGACCCCAGAGCCTGGGGGAACACTGCCATATCTCCTCACACCAGTCAAGAATTATAGGCTAACAGGCATCACCTGCTGGGCAGAAAAGCACAGTGACCTGAGGCATCAAAGGGTGGAGCAATTTTCTAAGACACACCTGCAGGGAAACCAGATACTGAATATTTCTTCCCTGAGCCTGTTCCAGTCTGGGAAAACCTGATTTGGATAACAAAGGAAATCATGCCTAGACAAGAGAAAATTACAACCTACACTAAGAAAAAAAAAGTTATGGCCCAGTCAAAGGAACAAATGTACACTTCAACTGAGATACAGGAATTTAAACAACTAATGCTAAATCAAATCAAAAAGTTTAGAGAAGATATTACAAAAGAGATAGAGCAGAAATCAAATGTTCAAAAAAACAACTAGTAGAATCTATGGAAATGAAAGGCACAACACAAGAGATGAAAGACACAATGGAAACATACAACAGCAGATCTCAAGAGGCAGAAGAAAACACTCAGCAACTGGAGAACAAAACACCTGAAAGCCTACATGCAAAGGAGCAGATGGAGAAAAGAATGAAAAAATATGAGCAACGTCTCCGGGAACTCAAGGATGAAACAAAGTACAATAATGTACGTATCATTGGTGTCCCAGAAGGAGAAGAGAAGGGAAAGGGGGCAGAAGCAATAATAGAGGAAATAATTAATGAAAATTTCCCATCTCTTATGAAAGACATAAAATTACAGATCCAAGAAGTACAGTGTACTCCAAACAGAAGAGATATGAATAGGCCTATGCCAAGACACTTAATAATCAGATTATCAAATGTCAAAGACAAGGAGAGAATCCTGAAAGCAGCAAGAGAAAAGCGATCCATCACATACAAAGGAAGCTTAATAAGACTATATGCGGCTCTCTCAGCAAAAACCATGGAGGCAAGAAGGAAGTGGTGTGATATATTTAAGATACTGAAAAAGAAAAACCTCCAACCAAGAATCCTATATCCAGCAAAGCTGTCCTTCAAATATGAGGGAGAGCTCAAAATATTTTCTGACAACAGACAATGAGAGACTTTGTGAACAAGACACCTGTCCTACAGGAAATACTAAAGGGAGCACTACACGGTGATAGAAGACAGGAGTGTGTGGTTTGGAACACAATTTTGGGAGATGGTAGCACAACAATGTAAGTACACTGAACAAAGGTAACTATGAATACGGTTGAGAGAGGAAGGTGGGGAGCATGTGAGACACCACAAGAAAGGAGGAAAGATAAAGACTGGGACTGTGTAACTTGGTGAAATCTAGAGCATTCAACAATCGTGATAAAATGTACAAATATGTTCTTTTACGAGGGAGAACAAGCAAATATCAACCTTGCAAGGTGTTAAAAATCGGGAGACATTGGGGGAGGGATGCAATCAGCATAAACTAGAGACTGTAACTAATAGAATCATTGTATTATGCTTCCTTTAATGTAACAAAGGTGATATACCAAGATAAATGCAGATAAGAGGGGGTATAGAGGATGCATGTTAGACACTTGACATTGGTGGTATTGTCTGATTCTTTATTCTACTTTGATTTAAGGTTATTTTTCCTTTTGCTGCTTCCTAGCTGTCATTTTTTTTCCTCTTTCTTTTGCCTCTCTACCTTCTTTGACTCTCCCTCCTGCCTTGTGGAGGAGGTGTAGATGCCCTTATATAGATAGTGGTGAAGGTGGTGAACACATAAATGTATGACCACGCAGCGAACCATCGATTATTTACGTGGGATGGAATGTATGGTGAGTGAATAAAACCATATTAAAAAAAAATGGGTTGATGACAAAACCTCGAGGACAATATACTGAGTGAAATAAGCCAGACACATAAGGCCAATTATTGCAGGGTCTCACTGATAGGAACTAATTATAATATGTAAACTCATAGACATGAAATATAAGGTACCAAGATATAGGATGAGGCTTAAGAATGGGGAGTGGTTGCTTAGTATGAGCAGAATGTTCAATTAGGCTGAACTTAAATGTTTGGAAATGAACAGGGGTGTTGGTAGCAAGATGTGAGAATAACTAACAGCAACAAATGTTGTGTAAATGAGGTGGAAAGGGGAAGCTCAGAGTCATATATGTCACCGGAAGGAAAGTTGGAGGTCAAAAGATGGGAATGTATACAACTGAATCCTATGGTGTTTAATGTCCATGATCAACTGTACAAATACTAGAAATCGCTTCCATGAACCAGAGCAAATGTATGACAATACAATTAGAAGTCAATAATAGACGGGGCATATAGGGAAGAACTATATACCTATTACAAACTGTATACTACAGTTAGTAGTATTTCAACATTTTTTTCATAAACAGTAACAAATGTACTATATCAATACTATGAGTCAATAATTGAGGGGGGTTGGTTAGGGATGGGGGAGGTTTAGAGTTTCCTTTTCTCTTTTTCTTTTTACATCTTTCACTTTATTTCTTGTCTGGAGTAATGAAAAATTTCTAAAAATTGAACAAAAATTAAGTGTTATGGATGCACAGCTGTATGAGGGTACCCAGGGGCAAGTGATTTTACACTTTGGATCTTTGGATAATTGTATGGTATCTGAACAATCTCAATAAAAATGAAAAATAAAAAAAAAAAGAATACATTCAAATGCCTCAAATATATTCAGATATATTACTTAAAATGTATTTTAGTAAATATGACATCATTTTGGGAATTAATAAATTGACTGAATATGCAAATTAATTATAACTAGGTTATGTTCAATAGATCATTGCCTACTGAATCTAGAACTTAGTAATAACTGGGATTATTAATACTAAAAACTGCAGCACTACCCTTTTTAATAAAGTGATATTATGAACTCAGTCTAGAATTAATTGATTGAAAAGATATATAATATTCATACATTGTAAAGAGTTGTATTTGTTTCAACTATATATTTTATATTATGTTTTCTTAATTGCTTTTAAGATTTAGATAATTGAAAATAATTTTATACAAAGTTCTCAATACTTTCAAAACTATTTTAACTACCCTTATATTGTACTATTTATGAATCCTTAAAAAATAAAGTGCAAATAATTTTTCCAAAAATTCCAAATTTTCCCACAAAAGATGTTTTTTACATTGGCATGTTTAATATACATTTTAATATACATTTAATATATATTGCATCCAATAGTGTAATAATTACATAACATTATGTAGTATAATATACTGTAGTACAGTATAGTAAGTTAAATACAGCATAATATAATACACTATAATATATAGTAATTATTGAGAGATTTGATTTAGGGAGAATTATTAACAGCTGTTACAAAATGAATGAAATATTGTATTAGTTTATTAGTCCATATAATCACATCTTTCCTCATTTCTATTTTTGTTTTCATTCTATTTTTCCAAAAAAAACATGGTAGCTTTTATAGAATTATGACTTCCATGTTCTTTCTTTCAGAGTGGCTTGCTTTTTAAATTGGATACATCTTTTCTCAATGTGATAGAAAATGAAAAAAGAAAAAGTAAAAAAAAAAGAAAAAAATATTTCCAAGAGGAGACTGATGTAAAATAAATATAAATCATTTTCCAAGAGCATCTCACTGAACACAACTAAAATGTGAACATCCCTACCATAATCAGCAGATATATGACAGATGGGGCAAACCCTGAAAACGGAGTGTTTTCAAGAGATGCTGTCATCCTTAGAGTGGACTTGGGCAAAGTCCTGAATTCCTTAGTGTCAGGTTATTTGTATTAAAAAAGGAGATAATGGCACTGCATTGAATGCCATGTTCTTGTCATTATTATGTGAAATTAAGTATTGCAAATGCTTTATAAGCTAATCTAAGATAGCATTTGCTATCAGTTTTCCAAATATTAACATTTATTCCTCTCTCCATAAATTTATAAGTATATTTATATGTATAAATCTATTTTTGATCTGAATATTCTCCATCACTGAGAAAAGATGGTAGATGAAAATTTTCTTATTGAAATATTTGGTTTGATGTTCAAAGCATACTTTAAATGCTGTATTTAAATATAAAAAATTCAGATTCACATGGTTGTTATGCATATTAAATGAGATAATGTATATAAATTACTTAAGCCAATACATTGCCTGTATTAGGTATTCAGTAATTGTTAAAATAATACTAAGTATCAGTAGCAATGAAAGGATCCCAATAGAATAAAAGGGGTTTAATGCTTCTGACATCAGTGTGATGAGGTTAAAATGCAACACTTTCTCCCTTTAATATATAAAACCCTTCTTGTTTAATCATTTTTACTTTTCATTAGAAAACCTGAATAATAATTAAACAAGTGTGGTACAATGTGGAAGGCAATTTAAAAATGCCTCCGGTGTTCTTTGTTTTTTTTTAATAAAAGCTAAAAAGCAGTACCAAGAGATACCTAGGATAGATATGTAATATATTGAAATCGTAATCAAGCCAGTTCTGTAGTTCCAGGGTTATCCAGTGAAGGTCTTGCAATTTTGTGATTTACTAGGAAAATTAATTCTCTTGAAGGCCCTCAAACTTGTTTTTACTTGAAATGTGAATTTAGATAACTGTATGTTATGCTGAATCATAAAAAATTTTAGATTACCAGCTGGATCCAAAACCTGATTAGAGTTCTTTTATTTTTTTACTGAGTCTATATTCCTTTGTTTACCTGATTATCACCATTTATAAATTCAGTTTATGCAAAATAGAAAGTTCTTAAAATGAAAAGCAAATATTCATAACAGTCCATACATTGTTCTGAATTTACATGCCAAAGCCTATATGTTTTGGTTTCTCTTAAAATAAATTAATTTATATTACATATATGTATTATTTAATGATAAAGTCTACCAGTTAATTTTTTTAAAGAAAAATATCTAACATTTGTGAAGTTCCCATTCACCTGAATGTTTAAGAAAACAATGTGTTTAAAATGCAAATTGTATTCAAAATAATTAAACATAAAATTAGCTATGGGCAATAAATTCTTCCATTTGGTAAAAATTTTCAAGTTGTTTTGTTAACATAATGTTTTTCCAGTACAAAAAAAGCCTATAAATGTGGACTTTTTATTTACATTTTCTTTTAGCTTTTACTATTTCTGTGTAATTATCACCTATTTGCCTTTGGTGGTAGAAACTACTAGACCACATTCTCTGAGTAATGACATACTTGGCAATATAAATACCTAGTGGAAAGTGCTACAATCATAGAATGTTATCGCTCAGGGGCCTTAGAGATTGCCTAATGCACTGGTTTTAAAAAATTATAAGCAGCTAATTATTTTGTTTGAATTAAAACATGCATTGGTTCAATCATATAAAGGCAATGCAAGTATAGGTGTAACTGGATAGAGATCCAGAATGCAGTCTCCTCATTGTTTCTTCCTTCTCCTCCTTACTCCCAACCTAATGTAGCTTTGGAGACACATACTCCAAGAACACTCTGTAGTGGTTATGACATATCTGAGGCTCATAGTGGTGAAGTGACATGTTGATGGTCACACAGCTATTAGTGACAACCTCAATTGGATTTCCATTGTCCAGAAACTGTACTCTTTTATTGCCTAATGCTAGCTGGTGATGTTTCATTCTTCTTATACAGAATATGTAGCTTCTCACCAACAGACTAGACCCTGTTGTGTAACTTTGAGTAGAAATATGACAAGGTGGAACAGGGTAGAAATGGAACATATGATATGTGGTGGAGTTAGTCATATATTTTTTTTAAATGATTCCATTTTGCTGTATGGCTGGGGTTAGTGGTTGTAAGTTAAAGCCTAACAGTGTTGATTTATTTAAATATATATGAAATTACCTCTTTTCTATTTGTACATTAAAGTTGGGTACTTCTTCCCAGGTTATCATGTGCTGGAACTTCACCCATACACACCCAAACCCCAGATATTTCCCTATTTGAACTTTTATTCTGTTGCAGAGACTGAATTGCCTCCTCTCTATTATCCGTTTATTCCTTCTTTCTTGCTCTTAGCATGCACAATATTTTTTCAGAATGTCAATGTGTCCAATAAAAGACCATATTTTCTAGCCCATCTTCGAGTTTGCTGTGTCCCTGTGACTTGTTCTAACCACATAAAATACCATTAGTAGCGTCAAGATAGGTTTTTTAGAAATACCAATAGTAGCTGCTGTAGGAAGTCTGGTTACAGAAGGGACAGACAGTGGATGGGGCATTTCTTGCTCGCTCTTCTACTCCTAATTTTCAACTAATCTTCCTGTTTCATTTGTCTTTCTGTACAATCCATTCTCACCGCAGCCGCTAGATTGACCTTTTGACCTTTTACAAATGTAAGTAAGATCATCTCACTCCACTGTTTAAGCACTTCCAATGGTTCTCCATCACACTTAAAATCCATATTCTTTAGCCTGACAAATAAAACCTATATGGCTGCTCCCTCACTATCTCTGAGAACTCTTACTAGTCTTTCCCTTTCTGGTCCACTAGGCTTTAGACCTTTTTCAGGTTTCCAAATGTGCCAAGATCCTTTCTACTCTCATTGCCTGGAATTATCTTTCCCCACATCTCTGCATGGCTGGCTGGCTCCCAATCTAAACTAGCCATCTAATCATCTCTATCCCTTCACACTATTTTCATAGATTCTCTCTGTAGTGTGGTGTTCTCTACGTGGTGTACTATTTCATTATTTGTTAATTGCCTGTCTCCTTCCACAAGAGCAGTGACGTTGGCCATCCTGTTTTCTGCTGAATCTTAGACCACAGTTGGTGCTAAGTGAGAATTTGTTGACGGGATACATGAATGAACATGCTTGGGGTTTGATATGGCATTTGTTACTTTCTACCTAAAGCCAATGATTAGTCATTGTAAGTTTCTTACCAATTTTATTAAAATATAAATTCCAAACTGGAAATAAATTTCAGGTCTGTTTCATTTTGAGGGGATGCCAATTTGTCAGACACCAATTTTCTTTACCCCTTGACTTATGTCACAATATCATTATCAGTTAGTGTAACGTAGCAGAATTCTTTTGCTGTTTCTTAGTATTTCCACTTTATATGCAATTCATATTCCCATTTTTTCATTCCCTTAGGAACTCTTTCCAGCATATTAAATGTTATGTTCTTGATAGTTATATGTGTATCACTGAATAAAAAACAAACAAACAAAAAAACATGGCTAGGGTGTATGTTTACATAAGTTCTAACATGTTAAATATCTCTCCCATTTCTGTTGTTAATATCCATAGCTATGCTTGTGAACTCTATCCTTGCTGCTTCATGTAAATCAAATTAATTACTTTATAGTGCTGCATATTCCATTATAGTCAAAGACCACTTTGTAATTTATATATCTAGTGATACAAACTGACTTGCCTCTAATTCTTTTCTACCACCTACCTAAAAGTTCACAACTAATTTTATTATGCAAGTTCTATGAGGAACAACTCATAAGGGGAAAGATAATGGGTTTAAAATTAAAGATTTCCACTAAATAAAAAACCCCCACAAAGGTTTCATTCACGTTTTCTTTTTTTTTCTCCCTAACAGTTATTATTTCTTAGCATAGGGTATATCTTAATTATCAGAATATTTACCATTTTTTCTTTAGCTAGAGTATGTGCCATGATGATAGACATTTTCTGGATTTTCTCTATTGTTTCCCAGCACCATAGAGGGTCTGACACAAAGTTGGTAACTAATAAATATCTGTTGAGTGAATTAATTAGCAAACAAATTAACAGTGCTTTGGTGAGTGCCTTGTAAGTGACAACTTGTAGTGTGTGAGAATTTCTCTAGCATTTACACCTATGAGTATGACTGCTGGGACATTTTTAATTTCAAATTTCTCCACAGAATAGCTGCATTATTTTACACTCCAGCCAGAGAGTGTTACTCTTTCCTCATATCTCATCTGTACTTGACTTTGTCCTATTTAATAACTCTTGATAATCTGTGGGTAAAGTTGTCATTTATTACTATTGAGATTAAGAAAGTATTACAAATTACCCATTTGGGTTTTCCCTTCTGTTAATTATAGTTTACTGTCTATGTAATAAAGATGATATTGTGTGCAAAAAGGAAAATTAATTAGTAAAGTTAGAAAAACTGATTCATTACAGGTAAAAATAAATTGGGTTCATAAATGAAAATAAAGTGATAAATCAATTAAACAAAATGACCTCAGGTAGAAGAATGGTTTCCTTATGGAGGTCTTAGAAAGGACAAGTACAGGGAAAAAAAAGTGATGGATTTTAAAGATTTCTGCTCAAGAATAACATGAATGAAATTAATGGATGGGTAAGAGACTAGAGGAAGAGATGTCCACAACCAGCAAGGTATCCGTAGCTATAAAATTCACAATCAAGTTCTGCACCCAGGGAAACTCAAAAGAAAAATGGATACAGGATATGGGTAGTAGCCATCTCCCAGCCTTTTCCTAACACCCTCCTTTTCCCCTGTTGCTTGTGTGCAGGTCTTCCATGGAAGGGTGGGAAGGGGGATGCTAAATCTTAACCAGCCCCACCTGCTTGCCAGGGAAAAAAGGTTGTTCACGGGCAGAGCCACCTTCCCCTGGAGTGTATAAAAGCTCATCCCACAGGCAGTGCAGGTGTCCCTCATCTCCTATGTGAAGAGAGGCATGCGGAGCTGCCACCCAAGCAGTTGGCCTCCCATGGAGACTCGCCAAGGTGGGATTTTTCCCTCCGCTCTTTTGGACCCTCTGTGCAGTGTAAGTAATAAAGCAGTCATTTGCTGGGAGCATCTCTTGTGCCTGAGCCTGTTTTCCCAGGATCTGCCATATAGCAACTGACTCTACCCATTACATTACAAATATCTCAAATACATACTTGTGCACACATATACATATATACATACATACACATGTATATACACATAGATTACTACTTCATAATGACTGAGTGAATGGATTCATGAAAAATTGAGATTTATATGATCAAATGCCATTCTGTATGGTGTCTTACACATATAAGTAAATCTAGTCTTACACATTAAAAGGAATAAATTATCTTATCATAAAGGTATAGTAAATTGAGATCTATCCCACAGAGAAATTAAAAATTACAATTTTGTATTAGAAAGAGCATTAACTTTTGCATAATCATTAACACAATATCCACTTAGAAATATAAATATATAACAAGTTTTATTAAAAAGAGCAAAAAACCTTTGAAAAATACATTTTCAGAAAATGAAAACTCAAATTTATATATCTACTTCCATGTTTATGGTACATGATGTTTTACATAACCAAACATAGTTTTTACTGCATATGCCTATATATATTTAAATATTTGCATTATATTTGATCATTATTTTCCTTATTATGTTTGCCTTGCTCTTTACCCAATTTTAATTTTATTACTTGACATTGCACTGTATTTCCTAATCCTATAAGTGAAGGTTTTTTTTTGACAGAATATCCCTTTGTATTTATTCCTGTCCCTTGGCTCTATTGAATCCATCACTGCTGGGTGCTCCTGCACAGATGACACAGGAGGACATCCTGTGGCATAATGACACTTGGAACAAGCCTCTAAGTCAGAGAATTGATTATAGGTTAAAAGACTTTTTTTAAAGTAGGTTTTTCTGCTAAGGCCACTGAAGAAACAAGCATCATGAAGAAAAAAAGGAAAGGAAAATAGCTTTTCAATCACAGAAATGACAATTTTAAGGAAGTGTATTTATATAAACAGAAGAGCAAAAACATTAACAGGTAATATAACAGGACTTTAACCTTGGGCTATATCATGGGTGGTGCTAACAAAGGCAGTGTGCTTCAAAATTAATAACAGTTCATTTTCAACCAACCTTTGAAAACCAGACGGCAGATAAACTTCAGAGAATTTTTTGAAGAAAATTTATCATGGCTTTACAAAAGAATCTGGATTCTCAGGTCAGCAGTGAAGTAAAGGAAATTACGTCTGAAGCAAGACCCATGTGGAGGTCACTAGCAGTTCTCCTAGATGCTTTTCCTAAAATTAAACTACAAATACTGTAAGTAATCATTCATGGAACTTGAAGGAACTATTGCTTATCTAATATGGTGACCCTTGAAGTGACATTCTAGATGTAAGGGGTACTTTATTCTCAGAAATAGGAGCCAAACAACATGTTTGTGTTCAAGAGAAAAAAAATGTTAGTCCAGTGTCAAATAGAACTGACTATAAGGAATTTAGTAGTAAACTAAAACACTTTACCTGAAGTAGAGAGTCAAGTCATCTCATTTAATATGTACTTTGCATACCAATATTTTATTATTAATTTTTAATATCTATTGTTCATTTGGTGGATAGACAATAGTATACACACATCACAAAATCCCATATCTACAAAAGTATTAATGAAAAGCAAAACTGCCTTCCATTCTTCCATGCACGCTAGTTGCCCTTTCAGAGGCAGTCTCCAATACCACTTTTTATATATCCTTCCAGAGAGATTCTATCCCATATATCTGGACAGGAATACCTGCCATCACCAGTTCAGCAATATGCAATCCAGGGGCATCATTTTCATGGATTATGATGTAAAAGCTACCCTTGAAGTAGTGGAACACAGGGTCCCTGCCACATGTATTACAGATAGTGGTATAAAATGCACCCTGTTCTTCATGTATTTTGTTCCTTTCACAATATTTTGGAGACAATTTTATAGCAGCATATATCTGTTGTATTATTTCTTTGACAGAAGCATAGTTTTATACTTTATAGACATACTTTAATTTACTTAGCCACCATTTATGAAAGAATGCTCACTTGTTTTCCAAGCATTTAATATTAGAAACATGCTACTTTTAATAAATATCCTTATACATATACAATTTTGCACATATATTGGTATATCTGTAACATAAAGTTATTATAATGTCTGTGTCAAGGGTACATACATTTTTAATTTGGAAAGATATTACCAAATTGTTCTTAATATATTTCACAAGTTTATAGTCCCAATGACCAATTGTGCAAGAGGTAATTATCTGGTCCTCAATATAATAAGCAAGACTGTGTATCTCAAGAAAATTTTAATTTGTGTTTTCTTAGGTAAAAAAAAAAATTAAAATGTGTAAGGAATGGTTATTCTTCCTTTGTCTATAAAATGCCTGTTGATAAACTGTGCATTTTTCTGTTGAGGTGTTAATCTTTTCCTAATTAATTACATTGCATCAAGACTTCTCTACAAATACTATCACAGCCTTTTCCTTAAGATATGAGTTCTAAATAGTTTTTCTCACTGTATTGTTTTTATTTTTATTTTTATTTTCTGGTGGCTTCGTTTAATGTTTTATTTTTATCTAGTTATGTTTCTCAGCTTTCGATTTTTCAATTTGTGTCACATTTAGAAAGGTGTTCTCTAAATTGAGAATATAAAGAAAATATGTCCATGATTTTTCCCCAGTGACTTTATGACATTATTTCACTTTGAAATATTTTCTTTATTGTGAATGTCTCTTAGGGTAAGATGTGCTATAGGCATCCAGTAGGGAAATGGTAATTCATTTATCCCCAAACTTTATTTATCTTTTGTCATTTGTATGATACTTTTAATTATATACTACTTTTGAATACATCTGAGACTATTTTTGCACTTTTGATATTTCCATTGTTTTTTTCTGAGTACTCATGTGCCATGAAAAATTATTATCATGAATTTGACACTCAGTCATATGATGACAATCTTCTTACTACTATTCTTTTCATACCTGTCTTCTTTCCCTCACCTCCTTATTTTTTCATATGAATTTTAAAATTAACTTGTTTACTTCCCTGATGCCCCTATCCTATTTTTGTTTATATTTTTTAGGTTATGTTATGTAAACTATGTAACATATTGTGCTAACTTATGGAGATGCATAAGTTAGCACCCTGAGAAGCATAATGTTGACATTTTCTATTCTGGAACATGATATGGCATTCTTTTATGTCCCTCAACAGCATTAAAAAAGGAAAAAAAAATCTTCATATAGACCATCCACATTTCTTGTAAAGTTTATTCCCAGATATTTTTGTTACTAGGAAATCCTATTTCAGTTTTTGATGAATACAGATATTTTTGGGTCACTATTTATGTACCAGACACTGTTCCAGGCATCAGTGAAGACCTATGATTAGAACAGTAGACAAGTTTTTATAAGCAATGCACTGTTCTTTTTAGCATCCCATACCAGAGACTCCATCAAGTCTATGCTAGGCAGGGCACACTTAATTATTTCTACATTAATAGTTTTGTAGAGGTAACGTTTGAGCCATGTTTTTATTATCTATGTGAATGGAGAAGGAACATTACTTAGAGAATGCTTCCCTGGTAAGTACAATTCCAGTAACTTGTTAAGGAAAGGGATTTCCCAGCAGACAGATGCAAGCAAGGGACGGGAATTCAGATGGTGAAAGGGAGGAGAGGATTAGAAATAGTAAGAAAAAAAAGAGAAGAAGGATGACTGACTATAAGCAAAATGATACTTTGCCTTGATTTTTTTTTGGTTATAGTCAGAGAAGAATTAGGAGAAAAATATGCTGTACTTCCACAACTCTAAATAGAAGAAGATCAGCATATGACAAGTTATCTTCATTTCAGCCCAACCCCTTGAAGCAAGAATACACACTCCTGACTGAAGATGGGGTTTATATTTAGTTAAAATGTTCTTATCAGTTACTTCGTAATATGCTAGATGCACATGCATCTTACCTCAAACAGTCACAATAGTTCTTTTAAATAGATCTATTATTTAATAGCTTAGGCATTAAACAACACATCTGAGGGCACCCAGCTAAGAGTTGGTTTTCCTTTTGTTCAGGTCTTTGATTATGAAAAATTTTTAATTTACAGAAAAATTGAAAAAAATTTACAGTGAACATCCATGTTGCCACCACATTTACAGTCTTTATTAAAGTTCTAAAATGCTTGTTTTATCACTTATGTAACCATCTTCTCATTACACTATCCATCAATCCATTTTATTCTGTAATGTATTGTGGATTAATTCACAGATATCAACATATTTTTGCTAATTACGTCACTGTGACTAATGTAAATAGTAATAAATATTTATTCATGTCTTTTTCATCTTGAATATACAATGAAATAACTGTACCATTTGATGAGTTTTGACAAATAAAGACTTTTGTAACCTTAACCTTCATTAAGACAGAGAAAATTACCATCACTGCAGAAAGCCTCCTCATCCTCCTTCCCAGTCAATTCCCACTCCCAGAGGCAACCACTGTTCTGATTTTTTCTTTTATGTATTAGTTCTTCCTGTTTCAGAATATCACATGCATGAAAGTACACTCTATCTACATACAGTAAGTACATCCACATACACTATCCACTGCATACACTCTGAAATGCAAGCTTTTTTATTCAGCATAAGGCTTTACAACATTCATACATGTTGTGGATGTAACAGAGATTCTTGCTTTTTATTGCCGAGTAGGATACTATTGCATGAATGTTGCGTCCTGCTGAACCAGTAGCAGAACTTGCCTGGAAAGAATAAATAGGGGAAAACACAGCTGAGACTGCCCCAAACCACATTACAATATTGTCAACTGGCTGTGATTCTGAAGAAAGAGGCATTAAACAACAGGGTGATCAGTCCAAAAGCTTTTATTAGGAGAACTTACAGAGAGCTGCAGCTACCACATGATGTACAGCAAGATGGCAAAAGTTCCCTGGAGTATGTCTGCCCTTACGGCGACTGCTCTACAGATAGATGTGAATGAGGAAAGAAGGTGGCTAAATGTCAGAGGCTTGCATGAAAGTTTTAGGAAAACATCTTGGTATGTGCTCTTTTCTCCAAGCAAATTGTATTTGGGGCAGATGGAATTCAGGGTTTTAGTAGTCAAAGCTCCATGTGCTTCCAGGGATTTACATGGGGGGAAGCCTGAGGAGGAGGGTCAGGGACAAGGTCAATCCTCAGTAGCATAGGAGATTCTATATGCCTCATACAATGAACATATTGCCATTTTTATCTGTTCTGTAGATGAACACATATGGTGTTTCTAGTTTTTGTTTATTATCATTAAAGCTGTTATGAATTTTACAAACTTCTTTTTGAGAAGTTTTAATTTTTCATGAGCAAATTCTAGGATTAGAATTTCTGGGTCATGGTAAAGTTATAAAAGGTTTTATCATGTTATACCCCTACCAAAAACGGATCCAAACAAAACAAAACAAAACAAAACAAAAACCCAAGTAGTATGGCAGAGAGTGACAATTATAACATCCATTATATGTGCCTATTTCCCAAGTCCATACTCAAAGAATAAAGAATGTGCCCTTCTTTGGAGTTCCTCTGCCTCAGATTGTCTTCTGCTGCAAATAATTTCTGAAAAAATACCACGATCTTGGAAATAACAACATTTCTTCCTATCATAAGACTATCTACATTGACATAAAGGTAAGGAAAATTTCTCTCATAACATTGAGATCACGCTCCACCCCTGAGTTCAGATCCCAAAATGAATTAAATTGACAATATTGCTAGAAAGAAATTCATAAAACTAAAAACACTGCTGATATTCTCAGTTAATATTATTATTCCATTAAAATGGTGATGTCACAGTATTTTGCTGGGTTTTTTTTTTCTCCCAAGCAATGGGAATCTCAATTCACAATCCTCTAAATGGATTAATGAAGTGGTTTATTATCAGAACAAAGGAGAATGCACCCCAGATCCATTTTGGTATCCATGCTCTTTCAGGACCAGAGCTGCTAACATTTTTATTTATAGATTGCATTCTGTTTGGCACAAGAGTATAAAAGGTGCTTTCACAATAGTGTTGGTTACATAATATCATGCAAGAATGAAAAAAAATAATGTGGGTATTACTAAATATAGCATTAATGTTGTCAACCTCTTAAGAAAATGAGTAAGAGTATTATTCAGTTTTAGATGTTGCCAATATTATATATATATATTTTAACTTGTTAGTTCCTGCTCAATTTTATTATAACTCACAATCACTTTCCTTTAGGGATATTGTCATAGGAAGTAGATAATGGTCATAGGGAAAATCCACTTTTATTGTTTTCTGCAGTTTTGCTTCAGAAAGGAGTTGACATTACTCATTACATGTTGCTAGCCTCCTTGGAGGATGACAGCTTGATTAGCAACCCTCAGTCTTCACTTGCAATTTATAATTTGATGAGTCAATAAAATTTAAATTTAAAAGAGGTGCTAATAAATAATAGGTATCCTTTTATCAAAGAAAGGGGGTAACCTAAGACACTAAGTATTTTTATCAACAGCTAACTAACATGAAATTCTGTTTCATTGAGCAAAATAATTTCCTAAACAGATATAATAATAATAAACTTCAGAATCAAGACTCAGGAGAGGATAAAATTCAGTTCATATAATTCTCAAACTTGAACTCAATCTCAGTCACTAGTTAGTAAGCAAAAGATCTTTATCAAAGGAATCTGAAAGAGGAAGAACTATTACTTATAGTCTTTCATACATATTCTTTGTATTCTAGGACTCTATTTACAAAGTGAGTTCATCATTTTTATGTTAAATGTTTAGTAATTCACCATGAAATAAAGTCTGAGACTTTCAATGTACATAGTTTTGTCCATGGCAAGACTCACAAAGTAAAAAAGAATTTTGTAGTACATATATTAATAATAAATTACTAATAGCTAAAAATTACAGATTGCTTACTTCATGCCAAGCACTGTTATAAATGTTTCATGTGCCTTAACAAATATTTTTCATAATGGCCCTTGTAAATATGAACAATTAATATATACATTTTATGTCTTAATAGAAATGTAAAGTAGATTTTTGGGAAACTTTTCAGTCAGTCTTTATCATTTATACACTGACTTAGTTTTCTGGCTGCTATAGCAAATACCACCCAGTGGGTTGGCTTAAACAGTGGACACATATTGTCTCCTAGATTCTGAGGCTAGAAAGCTTGCTCCTCCCGTGGCCTTTAGCATTCTGGCTGACTGGCAATCCTTGGGTTCCTTGGCTTTTCTATCACACAGTGATGCCCTCTCCTTTCTATCCCAGTTCCTACTGATTTCCAGCTTCTTGATCCTCCTGTGGCTTTTTTTACCCACGGCCTTCTCCATAAGGCTTCCAGTAATAGGATTAAACCCTATTTTATTTAGTTAAAATGGCCACATTTTAACTAAATAACATCTTCAAATAACATCTTCAAGAGATCCCATTTACAAAAGGTTCACACCCACAGGAATGTAAGTTAAGATTAAACATGCATTTTGTAGATGTACATAACTCAATCTGCCACACACCCTGAATTAATTTGATTTGGAAGTCTTGTAATATTCTGAATATAAGATGGCCTAATTTTGGTTTTGTTATTTTTTTTGGTTATTTGTTTATTTGTACAAGTGAGTACTCTAAATTTTTATTAATTTAATTTGCAATTGGTATTTTTCATATGAGTTTAATGGGGTCAAACAATTGTGAAAATATTTCCTGTGAGTTAGGGTAATATAGTGCTTAATTAATAAAGATATTTCATATTAAGATGGTGAAACTGACTTTCTGCAGAATCAAAATTTCAGAACTGTCCATTAAGATAAACTAAGTGACAGTGGTATCTTAGTTTTGGCTGTAATATCTAGTTAACAATTTTAAGCAGTAGCATGATTTATTTATAGATTGAAGTAATTTTAATCTAATTAAAATTTTAATCCATTTTAGTCTAAAGAAAATACATTTATTCAAAAAGCTATGAATAAATATTCAAAGTAAAATATTTTTATAGAACAAGTTTTAAAATAAAAAATTACCATTAAAATTGATGCTGCTTTATATGATCCCTTGTTTTAATCAAGTTTTACCTTTTTAGGAAATAAACCCTTAATTACTGACCTTATTAGATTGAGCATCTTATCCACTCTCAACTCTTTGGTGACTTATGTTCTATCTAAGCTCTGCAGTGTCAAAAAAGTCTCATCTATTCTCATTCCTTAGCACCTACTGGTTTTCTATCTGCTTAGATATCTGAAAAAGTATGCAAACAGTGAGGAAATTGGATTCAGAAGGAGGAAAAGGGAAGGAGAAACAAACTAAGAGAAATGCAAGAGAATTTTCTCTCTAATTCATCATTCTTGTTTTTAGCACTACTCATAGCTTTTTTTTTACTCATAAGCTTTATGGATTATCTTATTCACTTCTAACACTAATGTGACCTATTGATTCAGTGGCCTCCTATTGTTTTAAATTAAAGTAAAGCAGGCTAATAAAAAAGGATAACTACTAATGTAACAAATACTTATATCCACCATAAGGTTTAATTATTAAAATATTAGCTAAAGCTGAGGCTCCTTGTGTTCATACCCAATGGATCCCTTTCCCTCCATTTACCCAGAGATAGAGAGAGCTAATATTAAAAATATGTTCATTTCCTTTATGTTTTTGTAATTTTGAAATATGTATATTATTATGTGCCTTCCTTAGGAAACCAACGGTTATGCTGAACAACATCATACAATAGTATACTATAAAAACTTGTAGAAATGAGTAGAATTAAACTTTCTTTTGCATGAACACTGAGGACAAAGTCAGCTCCCTTCTTTCACAATTAGTGCCCCGTATGAGGCTCATCAATCCTGAGCATGACATTTGGAAGCTGCGTGGTAAGTACAAGCAAGTTGTCTCGCGGTGGGTCAGAAGTTTCAGCCACTCAACGGTATGGGTCAGTCTCTCAGTGTTCCCCAGCACCAATATGTGTTAATTTTACAATGGCTGCTGCAGGCTAGTGAAGCTTGTGTTTCAGAAGATAATTTGTATTCTTTATTGTATGATGTTGTTCAGCATAACCCTTGGTTTCCTAAGGAAGGCACATTAGACTTAGATGTGTGGGAGAGCACTGGACAAAATTTAAAGTGCCACTTTAAGCAAGGACAAAAAGTTTCCTCTAAAACATTTACTACATGGGCTCTTATTGGCACTGCCCTGGCCCCTCTTCATAATGCCGAGACTGAGAGTTCTAAAACTGAGGTCCCTGAAAGAGAAACTGCCACACTCTCTGATAAATGCCTCCCACTCCCCAAGCCCTTGGTCCCCATACCACCAGCTAATAAAGGCTGCCGGGAAATGACTATAGCCTTGCTCCCTCCCTTTCTTCTTTCATTGTCAACACCACTGCCTTCCCTCCTTAAAAGTGCTGCACCGAGGCGGGGCAAGATGGCAGACTGGTGAGCTGTATGTTTTAGTTACTCCTCCAGGAAAGTAGGTAGAAAGCCAGGAACTGCGTGGACTGGACACCACAGAGCAATTTGACTTTGGGCATATTTCATACAACACTCATGAAAACGTGGAACTGCTGAGATATCAGCGATATCTGTAAGTTTTTGTGGTCAGGGGACCCGCACCCCTCCCTGCCAGGCTCAGTCCCGGGGGAGGAGGGGCTGTCAGCTCCGGGAAGGAGAAGGGAGAACTGCAGTGGCGGCCCTTATCAGAAACTCATTCTACTGATCCAAACTCCAACCATAGATAGACTGAGACCAGACACCAGAGAATCTGAGAGCAGCCAGCCCAGCAGAGAGGAGACAGGCATAGAAAAAAACAACATGAAAAACTCCAAAATAAAAGTGGAGGATTTTTGGAGTTCTGGTGAACATAGCAAGGGGAAGGGCAGAGCTCAGGCCCTGAGGCTCATAGGCAAATCCCGAAGAAAAGCTGATCTCTCTGCCCTGTGGACCTTTCCTTAATGGCCCTAATTGCTTTGTCTCTTAGCATTTCAATAGCCCATTAGATCTCTGAGGAGGGCCCTTTTTTTTAATCCTTTTTTCTTTTTCTAAAACAGTTACTCTAAGAAGCCCAATACAGAAAGCTTCAAAGACTTGCAATTTGGGCAGGTCAAGACAAGAGCAGAGCTAATAGAGCTCTGAGACAAAAGGCAATAATCCAGTGGCTGAGAAAATTCACTAAACACCACAACTTCCCAAGAAAAGGGGGGTGTCTGCTCACAGCCATCATCCTGGTGGACAGGAAACACTCCTGCCCATTGCCAGCCCCATAGCCCAGAGCTGCCCCAGACAACCCAGTGTGACGGAAGTGCTTCAAATAACAGGCACACACCACAAAACTGGGCGTGGACATTAGCCTTCCCTGCAACCTCAGCTGATTGTCCTAGAGTTGGGAAGGTGGAGCAGTGTGAATTAACAAAGCCCCTTTCAGCCATCAGTTCAGCAGACTGGGAGCCTCCCTACACAGCCCAGCAGCCCAGAACTGCCCTGGGGGACGGCACTCACCTGTGACATAACACAGTCATCCCTCAACAGAGGACCCGGGGTGCACAGCCTGGAAGAGGGGCCCACTTGCAAGTCTCAGGAGCCTTACGCCAATACCAAGGACTTGTGGGTCAGTGGCAGAGACAAACTGTGGCAGGACTGAACTGAAGGATTAGACTATTGCAGCAGCTTTAAAACTCTAGGATCACCAGGGAGATTTGATTGTTAGGGCCAACCCCCCTCCCTGACTGCCCAGAAACACGCCCCATATACAGGGCGGGCAACACCAACTACACACGCAAGCTTGGTACACCAATTTGACCCCACAAGACTCACTCCCCCACTCACCAAAAAGGCTAAGCAGGGGAGAACTGGCTTGTGGAGAACAGGTGGCTTGTGGACGCCACCTGCTGGTTAGTTAGAGAAAGTGTACTCCACGAAACTGTAGATCTGATAAATTAGAGATAAGGACATCAATTGGTCTACAAATCCTAAAAGAACCCTATCAAGTTCAGCAAATGCCAAGAGGCCAAAAACAACAGAAAATTATAAAGCATATGAAAAAACCAGACGATATGGATAACCCAAGCCCAAGCACCCAAATCAAAAGATCAGAAGAGACACAGCATCTAGAGCAGCTACTCAACGAACTAAAGATGAACAATGAGACCATAGTATGGGATATAAAGGAAATCAAGAAGACACTAGAAGAGCAAACAGAAGACATTGCAAGACTAAATAAAAAAATGGATGATCTTATGGAAATTAAAGAAACTGCTGACCAAATTAAAAAGATTCTGGACACTCATAGTACAAGACTAGAGGAAGTTTAACAACGAATCAGTGACCTGGAAGATGACAGAATGGAAAATGAAAGCATAAAAGAAAGAATGGGGAAAAAAATTGAAAAAATCGAAATGGACCTCAGGGATATGATAGATAATATGAAACATCCGAATATAAGACTCATTGGTGTTCCAGAAGGGGAAGAAAAGGGTAAAGGTCTAGGAAGAGTATTCAAAGAAATTGTTGGGGAAAACTTCCCAAATCTTCTAAACAACATAAATACACAAATCATAAATGCTCAGCGAACTCCAAATAGAATAAATCCAAATAAACCCACTCCGAGACATATTCTGATCACACTGTCAAACACAGAAGAGAAGGAGCAAGTTCTGAAAGCAGCAAGAGAAAAGCAATTCACCACACACAAAGGAAACAGCATAAGACTAAGTAGTGACTACTCAGCAGCCACCATGGAGGCGAGAAGGCAGTGGCACGATATATTTAAAATTCTGAGTGAGAAAAATTTCCAGCCAAGGATACTTTATCCAGCAAAGCTCTCCTTCAAATTTGAGGGAGAGCTTAAATTTTTCACAGGCAAACAAATGCTGAGAGAATTTGCTAACAAGAGACCTGCCCTACTGGAGATACTAAAGGGAGTCCTACAGGCAGAGAAACAAAGAAAGGACAGAGAGACTTGGAGAAAGGTTCAGTACTAAAGAGATTCGGTATGGGTACAATAAAGGATATTAATAGAGAGAGGGGAAAAATATGACAAACATAAACCAAAGGATAAGATGGCTGATTCAAGAAATGCCTTCACGGTTATAACGTTGAATGTAAATGGATTAAACTCCCCAATTAAAAGATACAGATTCGCAGAATGGATCAAAAAAAAATGAACCATCAATATGTTGCATACAAGAGACTCATCTTAGACACAGGGACACAAAGAAACTGAAAGTGAAAGGATGGACAAAATATTTCATGCAAGCTACAGCCAAAAGAAAGCAGGTGTAGCAATATTAATCTCAGATAAAATAGACTTCAAATGCAGGGATGTTTTGAGAGACAAAGAAGGCCACTACATACTAATAAAAGGGGCAATTCAACAAGAAGAAATAACAATCATAAATGTCTATGCACCCAATCAAGGTGCCACAAAATACATGAGAGAAACACTGGCAAAACTAAAGGAAGCAACTGATGTTTCCACAATAATTGTGGGAGACTTCAACACATCACTCTCTCCTATAGATAGATCAACCAGACAGAAGACCAATAAGGAAATTGAAAACCTAAACAATCTGATAAATGAATTAGATTTGGCAGACATATACAGAACATTACATCCCAAATCACCAGGACACACATACTTTTCTAGTGCTCATGGAACTTTCTCCAGAATAGATCATATGCTGGGACATAAAACAAGCCTCAATAAATTTAAAAAGATTGAAATTATTCAAAGCACATTCTCTGACCACAATGGAATACAATTAGAAGTCAATAACCATCAGAGACTTAGAAAATTCACAAATACCTGGAGATTAAACAACACACTCCTAAACAATCAGTGGGTTAATGAAGAAATAGCAAGAGAAATTGCTAAATATATGGAGATGAATGAAAATGAGAACACAACATACCAAAACCTATGGGATGCAGCAAAATAAGTGCTAAGGGGGAAATTTATAGGACTAAACACATATATTAAAAAGGAAGAAAGAGCCAAAATCAAAGAACTAATGGATCAACTGAAGAAGCTAGAAAATGAACAGCAAACCAATCCTAAACCAAGTACAAGAAAAGAAATAACAAGGATTAAAGCAGAAATAAATGACATAGAGAACAAAAAAACAATAGAGAGGATAAATATCACCAAAAGTTGGTTCTTTGAGAAGATCAACAAGATTGACAAGCCCCTATCTAGACTGACAAAATCAAAAAGAGAGAAGACCTATATAAACAAAATAATGAATGAAAAAGGTGACAGAACTGGAGATCCTGAAGAAATTAAAAAAATTGTAAGAGGATATTATGAACTGTATGGCAACAAACTGGATAATGTAGAAGAAATGGACAATTTCCTGGAAACATATGAACAACCTAGACTGACCAGAGAAGAAATAGAAGACCTCAACCAACCCATCACAAGCAAAGAGATCCAATCAGTCATCAAAAATCTTCCCACAAATAAATGCCCAGGGCCAGATGGCTTCACAGGGGAATTCTACCAAACTTTCCAGAAAGAACTGACACCAATCTTACTCAAACTCTTCCAAAACATTGAAGAAAATGGAGCACTACCTAACTCATTTTATGAAGCTAACATCAATCTAATACCAAAACCAGGCAAAGATGCTACAAAAAAGGAAAACAACCGGCCAATCTCCCTAATGAATATAGATGCAAAAATCCTCAACAAAATACTTGCAAATCTAATCCAAAGACACATTAAAAAAACATACACCATGACCAAGTGGGGTTCATTCCAGGCATGCAAGGATTGTTCAACATAAGAAAATCAATCAATGTATTACAACACGTTAACAAGTCAAAAGGGAAAAATCAATTGATCATCTCAATAGATGCTGAAAAAGCATTTGACAAAATCCAACATCCGTTTTTGATAAAAACACTTCAAAAGGTAGGAATTGAAGGAAACTTCCTCAACATGATAAAGAGCATATATGAAAAACCCACAGCCAGCATAGTACTTAATGGTGAGAGACTGAAAACCTTCCCTCTAAGATCAGGAACAAGACAAGGATGCCCGCTGTCACCACTGTTATTCAACATTGTGCTGGAAGTGCTAGCCAGGACAATCCAGCAAGACAAAGAAATAAAAGGCACCCAAATTGGAAAGGAGGAAGTAAAACTGTCATTGTTTGCAGATGATATGATCTTATATCTGGAAAACCCTGAGAAATCGATGATACAGCTACTAGAGCTAATAAACAAATTTAGCAAAGTAGCGGGCTACAAGATTAATGCACATAAGTTAGTAATGTTTCTATATGCTAGAAATGAACAAACTGAAGAGTCACTCAAGAAAAAGCAACTAAAAAAATCAAGTACCTAGGAATAAACTTAACCAAAGATGTAAAAGACCTATACAAAGAAAACTACATAACTCTACTAAAAGAAATAGAAGGGGACCTTAAAAGATGGAAAAATATTCCATGTTCATTGATAGGAAGGCTAAATGTCATTAAGATGTCAATTCTACCCAAACTCATCTACAGATTCAATGCAATCCTAATCAAAATTCCAACAACCTACTTTGCAGACGTGGAAAAGCTAGTTATCAAATTTATTTGGAAAGGGAAGATGCCTCGAATTGCTAAAGACACTCTAAAAAAGAAAAACGAAGTGGGAGGACTTACACTCCCTGACTTTGAAGCTTATTATAAAGCCACAGTTGCCAAAACAGCATGGTACTGGCACAAAGATAGACATATAGGTCAATGGAATTGAATTGAGAATTCAGAGATAGACCCTCAGATCTATGGCCGACTGATCTTTGATAAGGCTCCCAAAGTCACTGAACTCAGTCATAATGGACTTTTCAACAAATGGGGCTGGGAGAGTTGGATATCCATATCCAAAAGAATGAAAGAGGACCCCTACCTCACCCCCTACACAAAAATTAACTCAAAATGGACCAAAGATCTCAATATAAAAGAAAGTACCATAAAACTCGTAGAAGATAACGTAGGAAAACATCTTCAAGACCTTGTATTAGGTGGCCACTTCCTAGACTTTACACCCAAAGCACAAGCAACAAAAGAGCAAATAGATAAATGGGAACTCCTCAAGCTTAGAAGTTTCTGCACCTCAAAGGAATTTCTCAAAAAGGTAAAGAGGCAGCCAACTCAATGGGAAAAAATTTTTGGAAACCATGTATCTGACAAAAGACTGATATCTTGCATATATAAAGAAATCCTACAACTCAATGACAGTAGTACAGACAGCCCAATTATAAAATGGGCAAAAGATATGAAAAGACAGTTCTCTGAAGAGGAAATACAAATGGCCAAGAAACACATGAAAAAATGTTCAGCTTCACTAGCTATTAGAGAGTTGCAAATTAAGACCGCAATGAGATACCATCTAACACCGATTAGAATGGCTGCCATTAAACAAAAAGGAAACTACAAATGCTGGAGGGGATGTGGAGAAACTGGAACACTTATTCATTGTTGGTGGGACTGTATAATGGTTCAGCCACTCTGGAAGTCAGTCTGGCAGTTCCTTAGAAAACTAGATATAGAGTTACCATTCGATTCAGCGATTGCACTTCTCGGTATATACCCGGAAGATTGGAAAGAAGTGACACAAACAGATATCTGCACGCCAATGTTCATAGTGGCATTATTCACAATTGCCAAGAGATGGAAACAACCCAAATGTCCTTCAACAGATGAGTGGATAAATAAAATGTGGTATATACACACGATGGAATACTACGTGGCAGTAAGAAGGAACGATCTCGTGAAACATATGACAACATGGATGAACCTTGAAGACATAATGCTGAGCGAAATAAGCCAGGCACAAAAAGAGAAATATTATATGCTACCACTAATGTGAACTTTGAAAAATGTATAACAAATGGTTTATAATGTAGAATGTAGGGGAACTAGCAATAGAGAGCAATTAAGGAAGGGGGAACAATAATCCAAGAAGAACAGATAAGCTATTTAACATTCTGGGGATGCCCAGAAATGACTATGGTCTGTTAATTTCTGATGGATATAGTAGGAACAAGTTCGCAGAAATGTTGCTATATTAGGTAACTTTCTTGGGGTAAATTAGGAACATGTTGGAAGTTAAGCAGTTATCTTAGGTTAGTTGTCTTTTTCTTACTCCCTTGTTATGGTCTCTTTGAAATGTTCTTTTATTGTATGTTTGTTTTCTTTTTAACTTTTTTTCATACAGTTGATTTAAAAAAGAAGGGAAAGTTAAAAAAAAAAAAAAAACAAGGAAAAAAAGATGTAGTGCCCCCTTGAGGAGCCTGTGGAGAATGCAGGGTATTGGCCTACCCCACCTCAATGGTTGCTAATATGACCACAGACATAGGGGTCTGGTGGTTTGATGGGTTGAGCCCTCTACCATAGGTTTGGGAAGACGGTTGCTGCAAAGGAGAGGCTAGGCCTCCCTATGGTTGTGCCTAAGAGCCTCCTCCCGAATGCCTCTTTGTTGCTCAGATGTGGCCCTCTCTCTCTGGCTAAGCCAACTTGAAAGGTGAAATCACTGCCCTCTCCCCTACGTGGGATCAGACACCCAGGGGAGTGAATCTCCCTGGCAACGTGGAATATGACTCCCGGGGAGGAATGTAGACCCGGAATCGTGGGACGGAGAACATCTTCTTGACCAAAAGGGGGATGTGAAAGGAAATGAAATAAGCTTCAGTGGCAGAGAGAATCCAAAAGGAGCCGAGAGGTCACTCTGGTGGGCACTCTTACGCACACTTTAGACAACCGTTTTTAGGTTCTAAAGAATTGGGGTAGCTGGTGGTGGATACCTGAAACTATCAAACTACAACCCAGAACCCATGAATCTCGAAGACAGTTGTATAAAAATGTAGCTTATGAGGGGTGACAATGGGATTGGGAAAGCCATAAGGACCACACTCCACTTTGTCTACTTTATGGATGGATGAGTAGAAAAATAGGGGAAGGAAACAAACAGACAAAGGTACCCAGTGTTCTTTTTTTACTTCAATTGCTCTTTTTCACTCTAATTATTATTCTTGTTATTTTTGTGTGTGTGCTAATGAAGGTGTCAGGGATTGATTTAGGTGATGAATGCACAACTATGTAATGTTACTGTGAACAATCAAAAGTACGATTTGTTTTGTATGACTGTGTGGTATGTGAATATATCTCAATAAAATGAAGATTAAAAAAAAAAAAAGTGCTGCACCAATTTTGCAACACTGTCTTCACAAGGCGACATTAGCCGACAATCTTGTTTTCCCCATTATGCTTAACCAGTTGCCCAGAAATTTTTCCTAGAGTACTGGGACTAGGAAGTCCAGATGAAAGTGCCTGCCACAAACAAATGCCAAATGCATCTGAGTTAAGGTAGCTTTACAATTCAGACTTTCCCTGTGCTGGGTAAATGTGTAATTTTTTGTTTATTGTCTTCAGTTTGTTTTCTTTTATTTCAATTAGTCTATTGTGTATAAGGCTCATTAAGCTGATCCAAGAGTCATGCATGCAAACTCAGTGGGTTTGGGTGCCCCATTAACTATAGCCCCAGATTTCTAGTTTTCCTTTTAAATTTTGTGCGGTTTGCACAGTTTGCATTTGTGTGAAAAACCAGTGTCACAAAATAATATCTCTACTAAGGAATCTGATAATGACAACTTTAACTCCCTCTCTCTGTAAATAATGTTTTGTCTTCAATATTTAGCATCATTCTAACAAGTTTGATTTTAGTGGTAATAGCATGTTGTATAGAAGGTATAAAGAATGTTTTTCTAATTAAGGGAAAAAGGCAAGTAGCTTTGTTCTAAATGACTGATTGTTTAGGAATGTAAAATAAAGCCTGGAAGGATAGGAATGTGGGATAAAGCTTAGATGGATACAGAAAGTTGTAGAAGGTTTGTAGAAGGTAGAAAATTTATTTCTGTAGTCAAGGTTAAAAGATAAATACAAAAAGCTGTAAAAGGTTTGTGAAAACAATTATTTCTGTGGTCAAAATTAAAAAATAGTAAAAACTAGTAATAACACTGCTTAAAAATAAAACCTCACAACTTAAAGAAAAAAGGTGGTTTTATAAAACAAAATAGCATTAAATATTTTAACCACAACCCAAAGCAGTAATTAATATTCAGTGTTGTGAATATGTGCCTGATAATTCACAAAATATAAAACATTCCTCACTGTACTGCAAGCTCCTCATGTTGCGGTCTCCTGCTGTTTTTATTAAGAAAAGTTTTCCTTAAATTATAAGGTTGTTATTTCTTAATAAAAGGTTGCAAAAGTGTTTTCCTAAGTAATCAGTATAGGATGCAAAAAGTCTCTTTTATCAAAATAACTTCTTGCACTCAATATATGCTAAGCTTATCATGTCCTTAATTGTTTAAAAATACTGTATTCTCACTTTAAAAAAAAAGTCTAAGTCTTTTCCTTAACTTTAACTAAATAAAAAAATATATATATAGTTTCAAACCTAATAACTTTTAACATTTTACTTTCTCAAAATCAAACCCTAAAGAATATCTTTTTATTCCCAACAGTTACAAAGAATTTATTCTTTCACCTTAGAAAAATAAATAAATAAACTACTAAAAAATGATTAAATTCATACAGTATGTTATAAATTGCAAAAAAAAAAATTTTGGCAAGGTTATAAAAATTAAAAACTTCTAAACTTCTTTTGGTTCCTAATGTGCATAACATCAAACAACAATATAACACTGATAATTATAATTTCAGTTATTTTTAAAAGGTTATCTGTCACAAAACAGCCAAGTGGAACCCTGAAGCCCACCATCCTGCTTCCCAGAGGACCAATGATGCTGTAACAACTGTACAAAGAAGATACCTCCCAAAGCTGACTCCAGTGCAGATGAACCAGCCTGAGAAAATGTGGCACCCGTTCCTGAATCCCCCATGATATCCCTGTGTATAAATTTTATGTCACTACACCAAATTGTAATCATAATAATGGGGGAGATGTGGAGACACGGAAGGCCCTCTGGCTTAAACTATAGAGCAGGGCCTTCCCAAAGCTCCAGATGTCTGAAGGTGGGCACTGGGCTAGGAAAAGGCCAAAAGCTTTGCATGTCTGAAGGCAGACTGCAATTTAGATAAGCGAATAGTCTCTGAGCTCCTGCTGGGCTCCTTCCATTCTCCTGTCTCCTGCCCCCACTGTTTCCCATCTAGCCCCCAAAGAAATTGTCCCTTGAGACTAAAGATATGTAAATACACCTCATGGCTTTAGAAGAAATGTACCCTCCCTGACGTACCTGAAAACAGTCACATAGGAAACTACCTTGTATGCTATAAAGACCTGTAGAAATGAGTAGAATAAAACTTTCTTTTGCATGAACACTGAGGACGGAGTGTGCTCCCCTTCTTTCACAGTTTACAATGGTTGACTTTTAGTTTTCTTATTATAAAGGACGATCTTACAAAGCTGGGAATAATTATACATTGATTATTAAGTATAGTTGTCTATTTCTGGTAGGCTATCTCTATTGGACTAAATCCAGTTCAAATTGTTGTTTAGCCTGAAAATTTTGTAAGTTGCAGTCTGTTTTAGCAGAAAGCTCCCACTTTTACTTTTAACTCTAGAAAGTTCCTAATACTTCTTAGAAAAAGGTCACCTTCAGCAATACCAGTGTAGGCAGACTATATTATCTCTTTGTTGCTTAGGTTGAACATCTTTTCAAATTTTATTGGCTATTAGGATTCCCTTGATCACTTGTTTGCTTTTATTGTTTGCTTTTTATCTGGATTTTAATTAATTTGTAAAAGTTAATCATAGGCTTTTGGATACTAACCCTTTTTTTGCTGAGATATTTCTATCTATATATGTACTTTATCTATCAATATTTCTATGTATCCCAAATGTTTTCTCACAAATGCTCTGCTTTTTCCTATGTGTATAGTGTTTTGGGGTGTGAAGATTTTTAATTTCAATGTAATTTCAATGTTGTCAGGTACTTCATATCCTAAGGATACCCGTATTTTGACAATGAGGAAAAAATTAAAGGAAATGCAAAAAAAATTCTTGTTATTGCAGGATTTGGCTGTCAATCTTTCTACTCCATCTCTTCTTGCACAGAAAACTTCATGAGAGCTCCAAAGATACTTTATTCTTTATTCACAATTCAGTCTTTCATTCATTTATTCACCAAAATATGGGGAAAGAGCCAGTTAGAAGGGAGAAGAGAGGGGGAATAATCATATAAATGAAGTGACTTTGGAACAGCAGTATTATTATTACTGGTAGTGTGGATGGATATTATTTGGGACTATAAAATTATATATCTCCTACTATTTCTTCTCTTCACTATATCTCCAGATACTTGTTAACATAATGGTTAAAAACAACTGGTCATTTGCAGTGAGTGAGGAGTCTGTAAAAAATCACCTGACCCCACTTCTGAACTTAGACATTCCAACAAGGTTTTGAGGACCTACTACTTTTCAGGCATTATTCTTGAGGATAAAAATATCTGCACATTATTGTTATTTCACTTAAATAAATTAAATCTAAAAATAGAATAAGTACATTTTAATTGAGTGGTGTAAGTTCTACTGTGGAGTTCTGCATGAGTTAAAAATGTTTCCAAGCAGCACAGAAAGAAATTTTATAAAAAAGATCTTCTTCTCAGAAGAATTCATGTTTAAACAGAATCCTGAGGGATGAGGAGGGATTTTCCATAAAATCAAGGGCAAGAGTAAAAAGGAGGATGAACATTTCTAACAGAAGTAAAAGCATATACAGAGACACAAGATGTTTGATTATAATATTCTCTCAACCTGGTAGCAATAGATAGCCTTGGATAGAGGAGAACAAAGCACTTCCTTTTTTGAAGTTGCATGATGAACTGAAATCAGTAAACAATTCCACATTCAAAGTCAGATAAGCAAAATTAAGCCAAAATTGGACTACAAAATGCATCCAGCAAATATCAATAAATCAAAACCAAACAAGGAGATTTCAATCAGCAGTTTTTAAGGTGGGGTTACATAGTACAGAATCTAAATTAAGGAGGGCCAAAGCTTGGTCAGCATCCCCATCTACCTCTTAAAATCCAGGTCCTGACGTGGTATATATCATTTCTGCTTACATTTCCCTGGAGAGAACTAGCAACAAGATCATGTGTAGGTTGAAAGGGGGCAAACAATACAGTATGTGGTTAGGCAGTTGCCTCCCACCAACAACACTTTATTTTGGAAGTTGGAGAACAATATTTTGGTGGACAGTTAAGCATCTCTGCTACACCATCTGGCATTGTGTTTTATCTTTTTGTGTGTTTGTGTTTTCTCTTCCTTGTGAGAATCTAAGCTTCACAAAATCAAGGACTCTGTCTCTTGTGTGTGTTTTTGTACCTTTAGAACACAAAGGATGGCACATGCTATGTGTCTAATAACTATTAGTTGAAAGATGAACTGGAGTTATATTGAGCACAAGCATTATGATCCATGCGTACATTCTATGATGAACTGGGTTGAGCTGCAGTATTTAATAGATCAAGGGCATAGAAGAAGAAGTTAGTTACATAGAGGTTCTATATTTTTTAGTTGGAAAAAGAGAACTTGGATTTGTATAATGTTATGAAGTTGTGATTTTATCCTACAGGTCTTACAGGGCCTGGTGACTGGAATAAGACCATGTGATTCTAAAGAGGTAGACTTATCAGTCTCCTATCACTATCCAATATCTGGGGTTGCCATGGCTGTCCCAGAGTCATAGCATTTAACAGCTTTCTTTCATGTAAGGTTCACATCAGTTTGGCAAGGAGACACATTATAAAGATATAAATAGCATCCCAAATAGTTCAATACATATTTTAGTTTCATTTTGACCAAATTGGATGACTCAAACTCAATATTTCATTTGGATACTTAACTATGTCATTTGTCATTTCAAAAGTTACTTTTGATAGCTGAAAGAAGATTTTTGTTCAAAGGAAGAATGTGGTCTTTGGAACAACCATATGGCAAGAAGTGCATAAAATCCAATCCACTGTTATTTTGAATAATGTCATTTTGCTTCTATTCAAAGGCATTTTATAGTCACAGTAAATGCTTTACTACAAACACAAATGATTATGAATTATTCTTTTAAGTTGAACACTCAACTCTGGTTCTTGCTTTTCTAACTCTGGATCTCCTTCTATGGCCTTTTCTATTTTTGCATGTCTCAATTCATAGAAAATAATTAGCTAAACTAATTTTTTAAATTAAATTTAAAAAGAAATCTTGTACTATATATTTTTCCTCCCATCTAACAATTAATTTTAACTTGTAATTTTGCCACTTTGAAATCTTTAAGAAGTAATTATGGCAGCATTAAATTGAAATTACTTAGGTCATTTATCTAAAAAGGCAGCAACTTTAATTTATAGGTTATTTTAATCTAGATGCATTATGCAGCTTAAGGAAACATATTTGTAATTAAAGGCAATGCAATTATCTTTCACACATGAGTGAATCTAAGTTACTGATGGCAGTATCATTTGAATAAATTTGAGTGTATTTAATTTACTTAAGATCTATTACAACATTAAATGAAATAACTTATTTTAATGGAAATAATGAGTTATAACTACTTATAAAATGTTACATATGATTCCTATAAAGAACAGTATTCAGAATGAATTGTGTGCATGTGGTGCTTCATAAGTGTCTATTGACTAAAATACAGTGTAGAATTAACTTATCTACAGTAGAGGAAACCAATTAACCATAAAAAATGAAATATTTTTAAAATGAATAATTGAAAAATAAATTCATAACATAAGGATCTCTGATTCAAAATGTGGCAATTTGAATTGACCATTACACCATACCAAGCAACAGAGGACCATTATTTATTTATTTATTTTACAAACCATTTAAATTCTGTTTTTAAACTCTCTACATAGAACACAATGGAAAAGAGTCTTGGTTATGCAAATGGCTTACTTTAAAAGATGTTACTCACTTCAAGTGACTTTTTTCCTTTTTACTACTTATTAGACATTTCTGATATTTTCCTTTCATATACCTGCTTACCCCCTTGACTCTGATCTTCTGGATAACTGACAATGACAATACATGAATGATCTCTATAGGTCAAACAGCCAGCTCTATCTGGGATAAAATATCTCTAGAACCTAATTAAACTATATCACAAGAAGAAAGGCTGCTATGGTGTAAGTGACTTCACAGCTTTCTGGAAAGGAAATATCAGAAGAAAGGGAGTGGTTTTGATTTACATCTAAGAAAAAAAATCAGATTGAGGAAGTTCAAGGAGACTTAATAAAATATCAAAATAGAGTCACACATTTGAAAGAAGGGAGCAATACTAAGATTTTGGGAAAGATTTATCAGATTTATAATTTTTTCATATTTGTTTATTTTTATCCCCTATATGTTTTCTTGTAGTGACTGGAAAACAAAAAGAAAATAAACCACCAAAAAAGACAAGTACTTGTGTCCGTCTGTAAATATGTAAAAGAAGTATGGGGCACAGTTAGAATGTTTCATATCAGTTTATTCAAATCATGTGCCACAGAATGGCTCTCAGGGGCCCATCTAGGAGGCCACTGGGAGCCAAGGAAATCCAACCCTAAGTTTCTCATACCTAAATGTTTACTATATTTTATGTTCTAAAGTTCATAATAAGACTTCATTTGAAGAAAGTATTCTCTGGCTTTAAAGTTTTAAAAGACAATACCATTAATTGCTATGATTAATTTTATGTGTCAACTTGGCTAGGTTTCAGTGTTGAGATGTTTGGTTGAAAACAGGCCTACATGTTGCTGTGAAGGTATTTTGTAGATGTGACTAGCATCTATAAACAGATGACTTTCAGTAAGGTGAGTGGGCCTCAGCAAATCAGTTGGAGGCCTTACGAACAAATAACTGAAGATTTCCAAATAAAAATGAAATTCTGACTAAAGACTACACCACCAACTTTTCTCTGAATTTCTAGCCTGCTGGCTTCCTCTATGGAATTAAGACTTGTGGTGGTTTGGATCTTCATACCCCTGAAAAACATGTTATTAAACTAATCCATTCCCATGGGTGTGAATCTATTGTAAGTAAGATCTTTTGATGAGGTTACTTCAGTTAAGGTGCAGCCCAACTCAATCAGGATGGGTATTAATCCTATTACTGGATTCCTTTATAAGCAGAATGAAATTCAGACAGACAGAGGGAAAGTCATGGGAGGCAAGAAGCTGAAGGTGAACAGAACCCAGATGAGAGGGGAGAGGTCAGGGGAGGCCACCATATGCATTGTCATGTGACAGAGAATCCCAGGACCAAGGATCACCAGCAGCCAGCCCCAGAGCCTCAGTCTTCAGGAAGAAAGCATCGCCAAGATCACACTTTGATTTGGACTTCTCCTAGACTCAAAACCATGAATCAATAAATTCCCATTATTTAAGCCAACTCATTGCATTGTATTTGCTTTAGCAATGAGGAAACTAAGCAAGACAAGACTGCAACATCGCTGTTGCTGCAATTTCCAGTCTGTTGGTCTCTCCTACAATTCTCAGACTTGCTTAAAACAAAAGCAGAATACATATCTCCCATTGGTTTCTGCTTCTCTGAAGAACCCTGACTAGTCCATTAATGGAGACAAATGATTTCTTTTATCTGTAAAATGAAAAATAAATTGCTCTTATGTTTTATTTTTCTTTCCTTTAAGTTATTTCTTCTCTCCTAGAACTAAAGTTATATTATTTCTAGAAAGATGAAAGAAAGAAAGAAAGAAAGAAAAAGAAAGAAAGAAAGAAAGAAAAAGAAAGAAAGAAAGAGAAAGAAAGAAAGAAAGAAAGAAAGAAAGAAAGAAAGAAAGAAAGAAAGAAAGAAAGAAAAAGTTTCTAGAGTAATTACTTCACCTTCAATATGGGTTTTCTCTAGTGAAAACTTCAAATCATAACCTACTGGATATTTTCAAATAAAAATGTTCTCCATGTCCCAAGTAGTGTCCACTAATGTGAAAGGAAATTTGATATCTCTTTGTGGAGTGTATGAAAATAATTACAAATATACATTATTATTAAACAAAATCCCAACTTATTACAGAAAATTATATCTGCAATCCTAAGATTTTCTTTAAAATTATATTTTGTAAGACAATTTTCTTCAGAATTTTGTATGTTGAAATTAAAAAAAGCTCATTTCAATAGTACCAAATAATTACCAATTATCAAGTTCAACGATCTCCATTTTCTTACTGCTGTGGGGGATTTAATCAAGGAAAAACATATAATTAGATAACCTAGTTCTCTGTAGACTTTTGTTACAAAAATGGTTTTCCTCTCATGCCAAGTTCCCATATCTAATCCAGGAGAACAATAAGAATAAAAGGATGCATCTTTAACAGTACCCTCAGAGGAGGCAAGTATCAGTTTGTGAAAAAGTTTTTGTATATCTCAGAGAATTTGCCAGAGTAATGAACAAATGTCTCCATTCTTGTCTGTGTTTAATTCATTTATGCAAGATATTTTGCAGTTAGTGTAATTAACTGAAAAGTCAATTAGGAAATAATGCTATTCTACCTAACATACTGCATATGTTGAAACACCTCTGCTCTTTTCTTTCAGTTATCCAATGTATGAAAACTGAAATATGTAGTGTATTAAGAAATAATTGATAATACCATAAAAAGAGATGCCAAGTATGTGAATTTTCTGAAATCAGTTGTAAACATTTAATGATTATACTAAAATCTAATAGTATTTTATTGGTTTCACATGAATATTGGGATTCTTAGTAAGGTTATTGCTTGTTATACACTATTATAGCGTTGTCTAATTACACAAACTCTATCCTTCAACAGTGACAAAACAGGGTTTTAGCAGTCATGAAAAGGGCTTTGAAAATACACATTAAATAAAGTTGATACTTATTGGTCAATTTTGTGTTAAACACATAAAAGTCACGTAAAAGTCATTTCATTTTAAGATGTCTTGATTTTTTAAAAGGGAAAACAAAATATCTTTGGAAAAGTGAGCTAAGAAAAATCAATTTTGAGATCTTAGTATAATCTCTTTTAGTAGCTTCAGGACACATGATGTGTGGAATGCAAACTAGATTAGTTCATGAATATTGAGTTAGTTTATAAGTTAAAATGGAAAATATGCTCTATACAAGTGTTGAAGCTCTGTGAGATCACAGTAAATGGATGATCCAAAACAAGAGAAATACAATACATGGTAATGGAATAACTCCTATAAATTGCTTATTAGGAGTGCTCCCCAAACGGTCTATAATTTGTCAAGGCTCTCTGCTGCTCCATACCACCTGCCAATATCTTCAAATGGATAGATGGCATCCACAAGTGCTGATGACATATTAATGAATGAGAAAATTAGAGTATTGCAAAGTCTTTCCATTGTTCCTTCTTTTAAACTAAAACTTGAAAATTTTCCAGATTACCTGATCAGCTATTTATTTTAATTTGTTCTTTAAAGGTCAGAAGAACAAGAAGAGAAATTATGGAGGATGTAAACACACCATGCAAGAAACAATAGTTTATATACTTCTCAAATTGCTATTTTCCTTAAATTTTCTCCCCAAACAAAATCATACAAATAAGGAATAAAAAAGGGAATAAGTAAAACAAAACAAATAAAACATATGAAAAATGTTCCTAGATACAAAAATTAAATGGGAGCAAAATATTTTTTTATGATGAGCACTACCCAATAGAACTTTTTGTGATGATAGAAAAGTTCTAACTCCTCACTGTCCATTATGATAGCCACTACCCTCATATAGCTCTTGGGCACTTGAAATATGGCTAGTACAATTTAAGAACTGTGCTTTCAACTTTATTTAATTTTATTAATTATTTAAATTTAAATAGAACATGTGGCTAATAGGTACCACAGTGAACAGTGAAGTTTAACGTCATGTAAGCCATTAGCCATCATCCATGTACCATTTTTCTAGAGGCCAAAAAAATTTCTCAAAGCATCAATGTTTCTAGACATTCCTTGCTATTATCCTGGTCCCATTACTTTCCTCTCTTACCTGGTTTATGAACTTTGGCTTTGTTTAAATATCATCCATTGCCCTGATCACAATTCTGTTGAGTAAATGTTAGTGCTCTCTAGGGCTCCAGCTTGAGTTTATCCCTCTCTCTCTCTTTTTTTTTAATCCTGTCTACCTGGGACAATGCCTGTCACATGATAGAAGCCCAATACACATGTGTCATATGTATGAACGAATGAATGAAATACTGCACATTCTGCCTAGCTTTTGGCTTTTGTTTTCCTAAGAAATGTAAAAGTTCTTTTTTTTTTCTGAAATTAATTTTGTTTCTCACTATAGAGAGAATTAATCATAGCACATTTAAAGTATTACACATTGAAAATACTTATTTTCTGGGAATTTTAGTAATAATATTATATGTAACAAAGATTCTATAATTTAAGAGACTTTGCAATATAATTTATTACCACTATCCAGAAAAGGAGACATGACAGTCAGATGATGAGAGATGTAGTTCTTTCTGATTTCCAAACACATAGGTATAGATAGAGTATATAGCTTCAATTCTATAACTTCAGCCATGTGTCAACTGCAAACACAAAAACATTAAAAAAAATCACTCGTCCAGTTATTAAAGAGATGTTCTCATTCCTGGTGGAAATAAGGGTCTTAATTTAGATAAGCTCAAAATAGAAACATAGATGAGCAAACAAAGAAGACTAACAAGCCAGATTCTCTATGGCCCCTCATCCAAAAGAAAATAGATGTCTATGACAGAGAGCTCACTGGATGGTCCAACCACTCAACTAAATCCCTATCACTGCAACTACTGATGGAAAACAATTTATCAGTTGTAAATAAGTTCAAAATAAAAACAAACAAACAAAAAACAATAATAGTAGAGCAGAAAGTTAAAAATAGAAAAAACCGAGTCTTCAAAATTCAATTTCCACTCTGAATGCATCTCTGTGAGCCAAGAAAAGATTGGGGTAAGCAGCCCTTGAGGTGCACCACTCTGGAGATGAAGTTTACCCAGGCCTGTAGGGTGAATCCATTAAGCATCCTTTGGGACATCAAAAACTGTTCAAAGATAATTTTCCAGTAAAGATAAATCATGAATCTCATATAAATATGAAAATACCAAGTTAAAGATTATATTTAACTCAGTGATTAAATGAGGAAATGGAAGAGATGTTATGACTGGATAACAAGATAATCCAAAGAATGGACCCATTTATAGATTGAGAATGGACACAAAACAGCCTTTCCATTGGGTGAGTACATCCACTCCTTATAATTTATTTCATGTTTAGGGGCAATCATTATTTTTGAATTGCCATCAGTTATGTAAAAATTACAGAGCTGTAAAAACATACAAAGGATATGAAAGCTCAGAGCGCCTACAGAATCAGATGACTCAGAAGGATGTGTGTTAAGCAATGAATAGTTTTTCACTGAAGCACACATTTTTCTCTGCACAGGGCATCCTTCCTTTGGATATACCTTGGCTCTGGTATACAGGGCACTAGTTGCTGTTGGTGTTACTGTTCCATTCTCAGAACAAGGAGAGATGCAGGGCTTCCCCTGCCCAGGAACCCAGGATACCCCAAAGAGATACTATCAAATCCTTGCCTCTGTGCTTCCAGCTCCTGACTGAGGTCCTGCTTCTGCTCAGACAGATTATTGGAAATATGATGTGACTACATGATTCAGAATGAACCTTGCCATTTTTGGATTTTTAGCCACCATGCCCCTGTTCAAAAATCAAATTTCTTATAAATCAGTAATAGATTGAGATTATGTTTATCATATTAATCACTTTGACATAATACTTTCACTTTCTCATCATGCCCTGGGAGAACAAACCCAATCCATCATTCCTCACACCAAGTAAACTACTTTTTCATTGCTGATCCAACATGGAGGTGTAAATAGACCACAGAGTTGGGTGCTTGCAGATTGTGATTGAATCAGAACTCTAGTCTACTGAAGTCCTTATCTTGCAAATGAAGAAAGTAAGTATGAAGAACCATTAAATGACTTGTTCAGGACAAAAGCTTCAATTAGAACTCATAGTTCCTAATAGTTCATGCACTTTGATAAACACTGGATTAGACTCCCCCAAATGAGAGTCTCAACCTTCAAAAGTAACACAGCTGTTATCTGAGAAAGACATCGACAATAAACAGGAAGTAAAATAAAAGATAAATACAATGGAGGAGAGATATCAAAAGATAGTTTCATTACACCATGATATGTTTCTCTTAGTAGCTATGATTTTGAATGTTTTACTCAGTTTCTCAGAGAAAGTCTACTAAGAGTCAGAGCTGATTTTAATAATTTGAAGTCATAAATGTCCAGTCCAACCATGTTTTCAAACACAAAAGTCAGGTGTGGGATAATTTATACTTACCAAATTATACCACTTTGTACTGAAAATAGCATACCTAAGCAAATGTATTTTCTAGGATGAATAAATTTCTTTGTAGCACAATGAATTGTGGCAAGCACAGCTATTATGATTCTGAATTGTACTACAGTCATATCCCATACAGAACAGTGAACTTTGAGAATTAAACAAATCATTGCACCTGTTTAATGAATTATAGATAGTTTGACTTTATTTGAAACTATATATTTATAGAGATTAATTTTTATCATCATTGGGTCTTTGCAATTCCAGAACATCCCTCAAAAATACTCTATTGAGGCTTACTGAGCATTATTTATAAGGTTGACTACATTGCAAGTCAAATAAGATTTTGGTAAATTCAAACACAAAGGAAACCACACTTAGAAGCTTGATAATTAATATAATAATATTTTTAAAAATTCAAGATTCATGTATGAAAGGAGTGTAAAAAGAGGATCATCTGTATGAGAAGCAAAGATTAAGCATATTTAAACATTCATTTTCTCTGGGTTTCCTGAACAAACAGAGCAAAGGAAAATTAATGGGTTATATAGATGTTATTATCAATGTTAATAAGCACATTTATTTTTCAGGATAGACAAGCATTTTTATTTTTGACTCTGAACTTCAAGAGTAATATACTATATTTAAAAGTTTTAAACAATATAATGGACCATGGTATTAATCAGTTTTACAAAGGATTCATAAATACCCCATGTATGGGATTTCTTATAACTTCTGATAACATCTGAGAATATGTTAAATTATAGTTTTATTAATATTTTTCCTGAAGTTTTACAGTATAGATATATGCTTACCTTGTGATCTTATTTAACAGAATGACAGATTTAATTTTATAAAGGAAGAATTGATGGTTAGCATGACCACTTGGCAATGTTTTTCAGAGATCATTGTGTGTTATTGCAAATATCCCTTATGATTCAATAGTGATAATCCCATTAATGCCCTGAAATAAAAATATTTGTTCTAAGGAAAGTTATTACCAATTCATTAATACACTGTTCATTATCTTCCAATAGTAGCAATAGTTTAAAATCAAAAGTGGCCTTTCCACTTTGCCTACTCTGTTACCACCCTGGATTTTTGACCAGTTATTTTGGTGTACCCACACCCCACCTGTGGTGGATGTTTAGACTAATGGTCTCAAGTGATACTTTTCCAGAGAATAGTCTTTCGGCATTTGGGGCCACAGTTCTTAGAGATGCCTGGGAGTTATACCTCTCCGTTACTCCTGAGTGTTTGTGTGCAATGACTGACTTGTGCTGGGAGTTACCAATTTCCATTCCCTTATTTTAAGGTGGGAAAGACCATAGAACTCCCTGTAACAGACTAAAGTTAGACTTCACCTGAAAACACATTCTTAAGGAGCTACTTCCCCACTTTTATTTTGCTTGCCTCCTCTCTAACTGGTTTCTCCAGTGAGTACTCTCTTAATAAATCTCATACAAACAAATTCCCATTTTAGGCACTGAACCTGGTGAATTCAAGTTAAGACAACAACATTCTGAAAGATTCTAATGTATTTCTCTGCTTCCTTTTTTTATCTATTATTGTGCATTTTTTTCATACAGAAGGTAGTAATCTTTCAAAAAATCAGGATGCCATTTCTCTGCTTATAATCCCATAACAATTAGAATATAAAAAATCCTACCATGTTTAACAAGTACTGGTAACCTCTGACCTCCACCTACTTTTCTGCACTAATTTCTTAATACTCTTCATTTGTGAAGCACTGCCTACAATTGTCTTGTTACTTCTGGAAAATAGAAAACTTATTTCTGCTTTGGGTCATTTGCATTATGCTTAGTATACTCTTCACTCAAGCCTTTGCTTCTTTATATCCTTCTCATCATTCATATCTCTCTTCAAATGTCACATCTTAGGAGAGGTCTTGCCTAAATGCAATATCTGCTGTATTCCCTTCAAAAATTTGGTAGTAGTTGTTCTGGTTTGCTAAAGTTGCCAAAATGTAATATGCCAGAAATGGATTGGCTTTTACAATGGGGTTTATTAGTTCACAAATTTACAGTTTGAAGGCTGTGCTGGTTTGAATGTATTATGTCCCCCAGAAAAAGCCATATTTTTTGATGCAATCTTATGGGGCAGACGTATTAGTGGGGATTAAGTTGGAATGTTTGGATTAGGTTGTTTGCATGGAAATGCACCCCACCCAAATGTGGGTGATGACTCTGGATAATTTCCGTGGAGATGTTACCCCACCCATTCAGGGTGTGTCTAAATTAAATCACTGGAGCCATCTAAATGAGCTGACAAACAGAAGGAACTCATTGAAGCTGAGAGTGACATTTTGAAGAGGAGCTACAGCCAAGAGGGACACTTTGAAGAATGCACAGAAGCTGAGAGAGTAGACAGTTTGAAGATGGTTATTGAAAGCAGACTCTTGCTCTGGAGAAGCTAAGAGATGACAAAAACCCCAAGAGCAACTGAGAGTGACATTTTGAAGAGGAACTGCAGCCTAGAGAGGAACATCCTAGGAGAAAGACATTTTGAAACTAGAACTTTGGAGCAGACGCCAGTCACGTGAATTCCCATCTAACAGAGGTTTTCTGGGCACAATTGGCCATCCTCCAGTGAAGGTACCTCATCACTGATGACTTACCTTGGACATTTTATGGCCTTAAGACTATAACTGTGCAACCAAATAAACCCCCTTTACAAAAGCCAATCCATTTCTGCTGTTTTGCATTCTGGCAGCATTAGCAAACTAGAACAAAGGTCATGAAAATGTATCAATTAAAGCATCAACAGGATAATAACTTCTCTGAAGAAGGCTAATGGCATCTGGTGTTCCTCTGTCACATGGGAAGGCCCATGGCTGGCTCTGCTAATCCTTCTCTCCTGAGTTTAACTTCTGGTTTCCATGGCTTTCTCCAAAATATCTCTGGACTTTTGTCTTAGCTTCTTTCAGCTCTTGTGGGTCTTCCTTGCTTCTCCCAGGAGAAAATTCTGGATTAGATATCTTAGTTTCTAGCCAAAATGTCTCTTTCAGCTTCTCTGAGCTCTCTCTCTCTCCATGAGCTCTTTTAAAGAACTCCAGTAAAGGATTAAGACCCACATTGAATGGGCAGTGTCACATCTCCATGGAAACAAGGTAATCAAAAGTTTCCACCCACAATAGGTCTGCATCCACAAAAGTGGATTAAAAGAACATAGTGTTTTATGAGGTACATAATGATTCAAACCAGCACAGTATTCTTTCCTATTTTCCTCAGTATTTTTATTTCAGTCATCACAGTTTAACATAACAGTACTGATTTATTACATCTCTCTTCATTAGAATGTTAGGAACATTGTCTATTTTACCTATAGCATATCTCCAACTATTAAATTAGTGTTTCAAATAGAATAAGTAAATGATACATTTTGTGGAATAAACAAATGATTTAGTTCCAGCCAAGTCACTCAAGTAGATTGCAAATGCAAAAAAAAAAAAAAAAAAAAAATTGTTCTAATTTAGATTCTAGAAACTAAAATTTTCACCCTGCCCACATTCACTATTCTCTCTTCTTGCTTGTGCACTTACTACTTGTATCATGTGCGGACATGAGGGAACATACTTATTCAACTTGTAACAACAAATATGATTATATTGATGATGTGCATTGCTATTTTTGTTAATGTTAAATGATAATCTATAATAAATATATTTTTTCTAAAATAATAGCCTATCTTCCCCCCAAATACTGCAGTAAAAATATATATCAGCATTTGTCTCATTTGTTTTATTTTTAAGCATTAGTATAAAGTTGAATCCAGATATGATTTCAAATATCTCCAACCTTAAGAAGTCTGTTCTTCTTAAGGTTCAATTATTTTCTCTGTAAATATGGTAATTAGCATGATGGATCATTATAAAGCCATTTATCTTATTGTTCTTCAATAATAACTTTTTTCCCTTCAAAATTTTAACTTCTGTACTTCTGGTTCAAGATGATAAATCGATTCCCATACATTTAACAACTTTTATTACCAAATTCTTTGTGAAAGACAAATATCAAATATCAAATTAACACTTGAAAATACTTAATGGTATCATACACACTCAAAAAAAATTGAGGAACCCCTGCTCTTCTGGAGGGAACTTTCCCTTCTCGTATACTTTTAGTCCTAAGGTTGGTAATGACAGCAGGGTGTTACTGTCTTGCAGTTGTGTGTCATCTTTTATTGTTTTCCTAAATCCTGCCTTCACCTTCATAAATAATCTCTTTATCAAACTCTCTGAAAATTATCCAGTTTGAATGTGTTATCTGTTTCTGGGCATGACCCTGAGTTTTACATTCTTAAATTTAATGATTTTGGATATATCATATTTCTTCACCAACACTCTATAAAGTAGAAGTTAATAATAAAGGGGATTAAGATAATGTAATTTAAAATTAGGAAAATGTATTTCATAATAACATTTCAATCAAAGAGGGTCTGTGAGTGTTAAGAAAATTAGGATAAGGACATTAGATAATATTTATAAGTTATTCAAATCTGTAAAGGAAATAGTTCTTGTAGATTTGCTTTATTAAGAAATCCAGATACATATACTATCTACTTTGATTAATCTGGTTTTTTCAAGAAATGATCAAATATAAATTTATTTTAATCTATATTACTTCTTTATATTTACTGAACTCTGTATGATTACAGCTATTCATAAACCTTTGTTTTTATAAATTTGGAGCATTAATTTGAGCTAATTAAGTTTTTATTTATCTTTCATATGTATGAGTAAATAGGGACTTTAATGCCACTAGATATGTCAACCTGGAACTAATTAGATTGGCAGATAAGTCAAGTATTTAAAAATCAGTCACCTTTTCTATAATGAAAGTGAATTTCATAGAAAAGATTAATGTGTAAATTTACATTAAGATGAGTATTTGTACAACTTCCAACTTTGACTTCATGCTACAACTCCCCCTACAGCGTATTATGTTAAAATGAGTCCAAGGTACAACATCACCATTCTAAGCATGACAAAATCATGCTTTTTGTCTTAATAAGACTTACTTAGTTCATGACAATCTTTTCTTGTTCTTTAGTGTTCAGAGAATTATCATTCCTAAGAGAAATTTTCTCCAAATTTGAAAAAGGCATAATTACTGTGATTTTTAAGTTAATGCATGTTCTTGCTATAAACCACATTCTACTTTTTTCTAATTTACTTATGATATTACAATAATCAGTATGGTATAATGAAGAAGCATCAATATTTCCTAAGTCCTTTTGAAGGTACTGAAGATTTATAAGATTTAAACATTACTCTCTAAGGGAAGAGACTATGTATTGTTTACCATCATTGAAGCTGTGATTTTTACCAACATTTGTGCTTAGTGAACAGTAGGTGGAAAAGTATATAAAATAATTGATAAATAAGATGAGTCTGTCTTCTATGAATTTATAATGGGGAGACCGTTAAAGATATCAAGAACTAGAAAATTACAATATATAAGGACACATCCGTTCTGCTTTTAGATTCAAGTTAAATGTGTTTTTAGATTCAAGTTAAATGTGATCTAAACCCAGAATAATTATTTGTCCTGATTTTCCTTTTGCCACTTTTTACCACCAATGTCCCAGTTTGTATAATAAATTACTCTCTTCCTGGATTTAGTCTTGTTCTTCTTAAAAACTGGTTTAACATAAGAAGACTCCTTGTGATTGCAGTGGACCACTATTCCAGGACCAAACCAGACATGAGATGGAATGAGGAGATCAGTGTCTCATCAAATCTAAATCATTTACAGCCTACCTTTTAGTGATCAGATTTAAATATTTTGGCCCTTATAATCTCATATAATAAGACTTCAAGAATTTAAGTTTTTCCAAAGATGTTTAAATCAATGACAAAATAAATTCAGCCAGGGTACTAGTTCTTTCTGTCTTTCAACTCTTCCATCTTCAGGTTTATGATCTTTATCTCTTTTTTTATCTCATCAGGGTACAAGATGACCACAACTTCTGAAGATATGATATGCATACACAATTATAACCTGATAAAAGGAGTCATATATCTTATTAATATCATATATAAAATGCTTTTTCCTTAAGCATTTAACTTTATTGGAGAAGAGTACTTTATCTATAATCTTTGACACAAGCTTCCCTTCAGATCTGTTATGGATTCAATTGTGTCCCCCAAAAGATATATTCAAATCAAAATCCACAGTTCTTTGCATGTGAACTTATTTGTAGATAGGATCTTTGTAGAAGTTATTAGTTAAAATGAGACCAGAGTGAATCAAAGTAGGTACAATCTAATGTGACTGGTTTCTTTAAAAGGAGAGGAAATTTGGGCAGAGATAGAGACAGCAAGAGGTAGACAATGTGATTGAGGCAGAGAGATTGAGATATGATGCCACAAGCCAAGGAACACCATGGATTGCCAGCAAATCACCAGCCAGGAAAAAGGAATGAAAGGATTTTCTTAGAGGAAATGATCCTTAGGCTCTCACGGGACTACAAATAGTGTCTGCTCCCAACAAGTAGACTTAAAAAGCTTATAATTCTGTTCAATGGCTTCAATAAAAAGAAGATTTTTGCTTCAATAGTGGGCAAAAAAATTAGCATGCTGGTTTATTAACCAGCCATGAATGTCCTTGCAGTAACAGACCAGTGCTTGTTTGACCCAGACACCTGGGTACCATCACCTGGCCAAGTTGACACATGAACCTAACCATCACAGCATAGAACAAAAGCATTCTGGTATCATGCAACAAAACTTTAAAATAATACTGAAAGGAGAAATTGATTGTAAGGTAACTTAATCACATTCTAGAACTAATGTCAAAAACACTTAAAGGAATAACAGAGATGTTAGAATTTCAGTAGACAAGGACATAAGAACACTTATTATGATGTTAAAACATATGATCAAGAAGATAGAGGAAAAATTAAATATGGTAAGTGTTCCAGTTTGCTAATGCTGCTCTTTTGCAAAACACCAGAAATGGATGGGCTTTTATAAAGGGGTTTTATTTGGTTACAAAGTTATAGTCCTAAGGCCATAAACTTTCCAAGGTAATGTGTCAACAGTTGGGTACCTTCACTGGAGGATGGTCAATGGCATCCAGAAAACCTGTTAGCTGGGAAGGCATGGGGCTGGCATCTGCTTGCTCCCAGTTTGTGTTTCAAAATGGCATTCTCCAAAGTGTTGCTCTTGAAGCATTTTGTCCTCTCTTAGCTTCTGCTCCTCTTCAAAATGTCACTCTCAGTTGCTTTTGGGGTGTTTTTTCTCTCTTAACTTCTCCAGAGCAAAAGTCTGCTCTCTGTAGCCATCTTCAAAGTGTCTCTCATCTGCAGCTCCTCTCTCAGCTCCTGTGGATTTTTCAAAGAGTCCCTCTTGGCTGTAGCAAGCTCGTGCCTTCTGTCTGAGCTTATATACTGTCCTAGTAAACCAATCATGGCCCAGGCTGAATGGGTGGGGCCACACCTCCATGGAAACCATCCAACCAGAGTTATCACCCACAGTTGGGTGGGCACATTCCATGGAAACAACCCAATCCAAATGTTCCAACCTAACAAACACCAATATGTCTGCCCCCACAAGACTGCACAAAAGAACATGGCTTTTTCTGGGGAACACAAAATGTACAAACTGGCATGGTAACTGTAGTGTTTTGAAGATATATGTACCCCAGAAAAACATGCTCTTAAATCTATTCCATTCTTGTGAGTATAAACCCATTGTAAGGGTTTGATGATGCTAGTTCAGTTAAGGTGTGACTCATCTCATTCAGGATGGGTTTTAATCTTATTACTGAAGTTCTTTATAAATTGAATGAATACAGAGAAATGAGAGAAAACCATGAGCAAGAGGCTGAAGTCAATAAACCTGTAAGATAAGGGCAAGAACTGAAAATGCTGCTAATCTGCCTTGCCATGTGACAGAGGAGCCAAGGATCACCAGCAGCCAGTCTTCAGGAAGAGTGCCTTTACTCAATGATGCCTTAATTTGGACACTTTCACAGTCTCAAAACTGTAAACTAATAAATCCCCCCTGAGGAAGCCAACTCATTTCATGGTATCTGCTTTGAGCAGCCTCAGAAACTAAAACATATTTCGGTACTAGGAGAGTAAGATGCTGCTATTGCAAATACAAAAAAAAAAAAAATGGCTTTGGAATTGGGTAGGTAGAAGCTGGGAGAATTGTGTGTTGTTTGAAGGAAAAGGCCTAGATTGTTTTGAAGAGGCTGTTGGTAGAAATATGGATGTTAAACCTACTTCCAATGAGGCCTGATACATAAATAGTGACTGTGTCAATGGAAACAGGAAGAAAGACAATCTTTGTTTTAAAGGGGTAGAGAACTTGGTGAAGTTGAGTTTTGATATCAGACGGAAGGCAGAATTGGAGATCAATGAACGTGAAGATTTGACTGAGGAGATTTCCAAGCTAAATATGAAAATTGCAGCCTGGTTTCTCCTTACAGCTTATAATAAAATATGAGAGGAAATGACTAAACTGACAACTGGATTCCTGGGCACAAAGAAACCAGAAATTGATGGCTTAAAAAACTGTGAGCTTTCAGAGAGTGAGTCCCTAGATAGTAGTGCTCCATGTGAGGGTTTATTTGAATAAGGAACCAGTCAGCTATTTTCATGCAAGTCAGGATTGGAGATGCAACTGTCCAGGAAAGATCTGTAGAAAGTCCTACTCTGTGATGGATTGAACACCTGTGTGCTACAAAGAAAATCAACAAGTTGTTTTTTATTGTTTTTTGTTTGTTTTGTTTTGTTTGTTTGTTTTTCTGTTTTGAGCAATGAGTGGAACCACTGTTAGCCTGGACTATAAGGAGCTGGAAAAGGAACAGATTGAAGGAGAAATCACTTTGAGGGCATGACCATGGAAGTTGAGGTCTGGACGGAAGATATCTTCTCAAGTAAAGAGAGCAGACCCACCCATGTTTGTGGAAAGAGTGAGTATGCCCTGGCACTTGGAGAGGGTGAGCCTTCTGCTCCATTGTTGAGGAAAACTGCTGTCACTCCAGTCTTCGGAGAGTGAGACATATTCCTTGGAGACTGCAAAGAGTCTGGTCACCACCCCAGTGTTCTCAGAGAGAAGGGCCTTCACCCCAGTCTTCAGGGTGATCTGGCTATGGCATGAGCACTTGCAAAGGGTGCAACTGCAACTTCATGAAGCCCAGAGGACAAAGCATCATTCCGTAGATGACTCTCATACCTTGAAATCTAATGGAGTATGCCCTGCAGGGTTTTGGAATTGTTTGGGAAGGTTGACCCCTTTTTCCCTTCCAAATTCTCTGTTCTGCTATGGAAATCTTTATCCTATGCCTATCCTTCCTTTGTATATTTGAAGTGTATAACTTGTTCTCTAGGTTTCACAGATCCACAAATGGCAAATTGTGCCAAAGGACAGACCACACCTATAATTGATTTTGAAGAGTTTGCCTTAATATTGTTAAGCCTTAAGGCTCTTGGGATATTGTGATGGAATGAATGCATTTGTATATGGAAAGAACATGCCTTTTGTGGGTCCAGAGGGTGGAATGTAGTTGGTTGAAGTTTATGTACACCAAAAAGTATGTTCTGAAATTTAATCCATTACTGTGAGTAGAAACCTATTGTAAGTGAGACCTTTTGATGAGGCTACTTCAGTTAAGATGTGACTCACCTCATTCAGGATGGATCTTAATCCTGTTACTGGGTTCTTTACAAATTGAATGAATATAGAGAAAGGACAGGAAACCTTGGAAGCAAGGAGCTGAAATCAACAAAACCCAGAAAAGAAGGGAGAGACCAGCAGATGCTACCGTGTTCCTTGCCATGTGGCAGAAGAGCCGTGGATCACCAGCAGCCAGACAGTCTTTGAGAAGAAAGTATTAACTTGATGATGCATTGATTTGGACATTTTGCAGCCTCAAAGCGGAAACCTAATAAATTCCTATTGTTTAAGCCAACACATATCTTCTTCTTTGAGTACCCTAAGAAACTAAAACAGAAAATAAAACCACTTAAGGTGTTAAAAAGGCAAAAAATCAAACTTCTAGAGACAAAAGCAATAATACCCAAAATAAAAAATACACTGGATGGGATAATGAGGAGATTAGACATTACAGAAGACATTATTTGAAAACATAGAAATAGCAATAAAACAAAATTAAGCCATGAGAGAAAAGACTGAAAAATTGAAAACAACATTGGTGAACTGAGACAACTTCAAGTAGTTGAATATATCTTTATTTGGAGTTCTTAAAGAAGAGAAAGCAGTGGAGGATGGCAAAACAGGTAGAATTAATGAACCCAAATTTTCCAAATGTGATTAAAACTATAAACTCTCAGATCAAAGAAGTATAATGAATCTCAACACAAGGAGTATGAAAAATCTACACAAAGATACATCATAATTAAATTGTCTCAAACAATTGTAAGAGAAATCTGAAAAGCAGCCAGAGAGAAAGGACACATTAAGTACAGAGGAACAGAAATGATGATGAAATATTTCTGTTTGATACAATGCAAGCAAGAAGACTGTGGAACAGCATCTTTAAAGAATAACAGAAAGAAAAAATAAAAGCTGCCAATCTGGTACTCTGTGTAATACCCTATGAAACAAATTCAAAAATGAAGGCAAAATATAAACTTTCTTGGAAGCTAAATAATTCATGACCAGCATATTTTCATTATAAGATAATTTAATGGAAATCATTCAAGCACAAGGAAATGATACAAGTTTGTATCTGGCCTCTTCTTTCACTTAGCAAAATGAATTTAATGTTTCTGTGCATCTTTCATGACTTGATAGTTTATTTCTGTTAATAAGTGAATACTATTCCTTTCAAGTGTACCATAATTTGTTTACCCATTCACCTATTAAAGGACATCTACAAAGAGCCCAGTTTTTGGCAATTATGAACAAGGCTGCTATAAACATTTATGTTCAGGATTTTGTGTAAACATACATTTTCCATTCAATTGGGTTGATATGATTACACTATATATGACTTTGTGAGAAACTGCCAAACTTTCTTCCAAGGTGCTGTGCTATTTTTAATTCCAACCAACAATAGATGAGAATTCCTGATGCTCTGCATTCTCATCAGCATTGACATTGACATTTTTGGACTTCAGCTATTCTAATAAGTGTTTGCTGGTATGCCATTTATGTTTTAATTTACATTTCCTTACTGATATATGATGTTGAACATTAAATACTTACTTGCATTCTTCCATGAAGATATGTCTGCTCAGATCTTTTGGGCATTTTTTAATTGGACACTTTGAGTTTTAAGAGTTCTTTGCATATTTTGGATGTTAATTCTTTGTCAGATTATGTTTGGCAAATATTTTCTTACAATCTGTCTTTTTATTCTATTAACAGCATCTTTCGGAACAGAATTTTTTTTTACGTAAACCAGTCATGCATACATGGAAAATTCTCCTTGGTCATGGTATATAATTCTTTTTATATATTGTTGAATTTTATTGTTAATATTTTGCTGAGGATTTTTCATCTCTCTGCTTCTACTTTCTGGAAGAGATTGTAGATAATTGTTATGATTTCTTCCTTCAGTGCTTGGTGGAATTCACTACTTTAACATCTAGACCTGGTACTTTCTGTTTTAGAAGGTCATTAATTGTTGATTCAATATCTTTAATAGATATAGGCCAATTCATATTATCTATTTTTCCTTGTGTGAATTTTGGTAGGTTTCAAAGAATTGGTTCATTTTATGTCAGTTATCAAATTTGTGGGCACAGAAATTATTGATAATATTCTTTTATTATGCTTTAAATGTTCATGGGATCAGTTGTGATAGCCCCTCTTTCATTTCTAATATTAGTAAAGTTTGTCTTTTCTCTTTGATTCTTAGTTAATCTTGCCAGAGAATTCTCAATTTTATTGATCCTTTCAAAGAATCAGATTCTGGCTTCATCAATTCTGTTAATTTCTTGTTTTCAATTTCAATGATTTTCACTCTAATTTTTGTTATTTCTTCTACTTACTTTGAATTTAATTTGGCCTTCTTTCAAGTATTGTAAAATGGAAGTTTTGATTAGTTATTTTAATCCTTCATCTTTTTTAATATATGCATTCAGTACTATAAATTTACCACTAAAGACTGCTTTTACTGAAACCCACAAAATATAAATTGCATGTATTTTCATTTTTATTTATTTTAAAATATTTATAATTTCTCTTGAGACTTCCTCTTTGAACCATGTGTTATTTAGGAGTGTTTTATTTTACCTCCAGTTATTTGGGGATTTTCCTGTTATTGATATTCCTCTTACTGATTTCTAGTTAATTCCATGGTTGTCTGAAAAACTGCTTTTTATGTTGTCTATTATTTTACATTTGTTAAGGAGTATTGAGGATAGGCCACAATGTGGTCTAGCTTGATGTATGTTCCATGTGAGCTTGAGGAAAATGTAGTTTACACTGCTCTTAAATGAAGTATTCTATAAATGTCCATTAGATCCAGTTGTTTGATGGTACTGTTCAGTTCCACTATATCCTTACTGATTTTCTGCCTGCTGAAGCTGGATTAAAAAAACAACAAGATAACCTACCCATCAAAAAGAAGTTATACAGATGACAAATGATGGAAAGCATTCATAAATGCACTAAAAGATACTCAAAACCATTAGTCGTTAGGTAACTGAAAATTAAAACACAATGAGATAACACTACTGATTTCATCCTGTTATATGAAATAAATTAAGGTGGGAATGATGTTTGAAATGAGGATTCATGATCTAGACTAAGGCTTCGTCTGAAAGACCTCTTTATACTCCCTAGTCAAAATGCAAAAATAGTGGAAATAATGAAGCTTTCTTAGAGATACTGTCTTTAGAATATACACAAATTTAGAATAATAATATATTATTTAGAATAAATATTATATTAGGTAGACACTGGAAAGGCATGGAAAACAATGACAAAGAGGCAGTCTGACTAAGTGAGAGCAACACAAATATTAACCCCCCACTCTTTAATAGCACTACAGGGTGATTCAATCAAGAACAGACGCAAGAAAATATCCTTTTCTGGAAGACACAAGGGGAAAATGATTATTTAAAAAATATGGTACCACAGCTTAGTAACAGAAAAAAGTGTTTTACTTATTTGCTTTTCTCCAATATTATATATATATTGAAGGGAAATCTCTTAGTAGATATGCTCTGATAATTTGCTACATAAATATGAAACTCTGCAAATATTGGAGATTGAGATGAAGTATAACTTTTTTTTTTTTTTTTTAAGTGAAACCCAGTGACAGAATGTCAGACTTGCAGAATCAGAATCTGGAAAATTGGCACTTTGTACTTCAATTTGTCACTTGTCAACAGTAAGGCCTTTTGGAAAAATAAATTTTAAAAAATAAAAATTGTGCAAGATAGCTAAAGAACTCCAAATTGTGAAATTTAAAAAGTTTTAAAATATCTTGAAATTCAGTAACCAAGGCTTTTTGAGTTACTAAACACACATACATGCAGAATCATCTGTTGTACCCTATTGTCAGATTTGTTGGTACATTGGATTCCAAGAGGCACTTTTAAATGTTTTTTGAGCTTAACAAGTAGTTTGCTATGAATTAGTTTCCAAAATGGGAAGGGGAACATTATTGTAAGGTGAAGAATTATATATTAATAAATATCTACTAGTCTAAAGGTTTTCTTATATTCAATTTACAAACTTGTTATAAAGGGGAGAGGATGTTCTGTGCCTTGATGACTGAGAAAAGGCACTACATTGATACATTTTCTTACTTTAAAGTAATTTTAAGATGCTTGGGTGAATATTTAGATAATTAAATTAATTTTTTTTCTGTGCTTAGTTACAAAGACACCATAACCAATGAAAAATTTACAGAATTTAAAGCAGAAGTGAACAAATTTACAATTATAGCAGGTCATTTTAATTAAATGCAGACTAAGAAAATGAAAACAATTAATATAGATAACAATATCAGTTGAATAGCAGGACTAATACTTTGGCTTGTGGGCATTTGCAGAACAATACCTAACCTCCTTCTCTTCTCAGCCCCAACAAAGGAAAAACAAAAACAAAACAATAAAAAACCCTTCCAAATATTCATTAATTTGCAAAACACAAGGAATATTTACAATTTGCCAATTTACCATAACCAGCAGAATAAATCATATTACCAAAAATTTCAAAGATTCAAGTCATAGTTTATCTTCTGACTCTGTCAATCAAATTAAATAGCAAAAAAGGTAACTAGAAAGCACTGTTGTCTTTATAAATTAAGAAATATACTTCTAAGTACAGGAGATAATAAACTCTTGTTCTCAATATCACTTTAAATTAGATTAGCTGTTACTTTTAAATTTATACATTTGGAATGGGAGCCAGAATGCTACAGGATAGTCGTTGGTGGAAAGGTAAAGAAAAGAGAATCCAGAGGGTCTCTTCCAAGACGAAAAAGAGCCTGGAATTAGACGGAAGTCTTGCAGCTCTTAAGCACAAAGCTAAGGTGTTTCTTTTGGGCTTGTATTAATAAGGGAAGGCTCATGTAACAGACAGCCCCTAAATATCAGTAGTTTAGCACAGTGAAAGTTCATCACTCATTTTCAGTACAGTCCAATGCAATCAGCTAGAGATCAAGAGATTGTTTCTGAATAGATAGTGGGATAGCTCTGTTCACAAAGTTGTTTTTGTTGCATGGAAGGTGAAATAAATGTAAGAGTGCATATGGATGCTGACAGGCCCAAGAGGTTGCTAGCACTGGTTACTGAGCCACTGCATGTCTGCTTTCAAACTCATCCATCTATAATCTGCTTCCTGCTGGGTTTCTGGTTTTCTTACCATCACCCTGGCAACATTAGTTACCACAGTAGCAGCTGTTCATTCCAGGAAAATCCTTTGATTCAGTTTGCAATTTTTCTATGTCACTTGAAACTTCTCATTTTAGCTGCTGATAGACACTAATCCCAGCTGGCTGGCTTCCCATGCTCAAATCTCCAAATTTCATTTCCAATGGTCCCTCATTCAAGCTTCTACATTTTGATTGTGGTTTCCTTGAATCTATAAAATAATTTTTATAAATGTGAGTCTTTCATTCAAAGCATATGATATATCTCTCCATTTTAAAGTGTTTTCTTTAAAATTTCTGAGAAATTATTGAATTTTAGTGTAGAGGTGTTGCCTTTATTTAAGTTTTTGCATAAGATTTGCAATTATTTATGTTTTTTTATCATCCTGCAAATGCATTTTTTTTTTAATTTCAATAGTTTAATGCTTTTCAAACACTCTTCCTAGTACCAGACACCTTTTGAACTATGTGCTCAGGTCTTCAGTCTTCTAGATGTTGTTTTCCACTGGTTTTCTTTTTTTTTTTTTTTTTTCCCAGCTTCTCATTCCAGGCCTACTGTTGGATGAGCCAAACGTTTCCTATTTTTTTTTTTAATTTTTATTGGGATTGTTCACATACATACAATTATCCAAAGATCCAAAGTGTACAATCAGTTGCCCCTGGTACCCTCATACAGCTGTGCATCCATCACCGCACTTAATTTTTGTTCAATTTTTAGAAACTTTTCATTACTCCAGACAAGAAATAAAGAGAAAGATGAAAAAAGGGGGAAAAAAAAAGAAAATGAAACTCGAATCCTCCCATATCCCTAACCAACACCCCTCAATTGTTGACTTGTAGTGTTGGTATAGTACATTTGTTACTGTTTATGAAAGAATGTTGAAATACTACTAACTGTAGTATATAGTTTGCAATAGGTATATATTTCTTCCCTGTATGCCCCTCTATTATTAACTTCTAGTTGTATTGTCATATATTTGTTCTGGTTCATGGGAGAGTTTTTAATGTTTGTACAGTTAATCATGGACATTGCCCGCCAAAGGATTCCGTTTTATACATTCACATCCTTTGACCTCCAACTTTCCTTCTGGTGACATATATGACTCTGAGCTTCCCCTTTCCACCTCATTCACACACCATTCGGCACTGTTAGTTATTCTCACATCTTGCTACCAACACCTCTGTTCATTTCCAAACATTTAAGTTCATCCTAGTTGAACATTCTGTTCATAGTAAGCAACCATTCCCCATTCTTAAGCCTCATCCTATATTTTGGTACCTTATATTTCATGTCTGAATTTACATATTATAATTAGTTCTTATCAGTGAGACCCTGCAATATTTGTCCTTATGTGTCTGTCTTATTTCACTCAGTATATTGCCCTTGAGGTTTTGTCATGAACCCATTTTTTTTTTTAAGATGGTTTTGTTCACACACTATACATTCCATCCTAAGTAAACAGTTGATGGTTCTCTGTATGGTCACATATTTATGTGTTCACCACTTTCACCACTATCTATGTAAGGGCATCTACATTTCTTCCACAAGGCAGGAGGGGGAATCAAAGAAGGTAGAGAGGCAAAAGAAAGAGGAAAAAAAATGACAGCTAGGAAGTAGCAAAAGGAAAAGTAACCTTAAATCAAAGTAGAGTAAAGAGTCAGACAACACCACGAATATCAGGTGTCTAACACACCTCCCCTATCCCCCTCTCTTATCTACATTTACCTTGGTATATCGCCTTTGTTACTTTAAAGGAAGCATAATGCAATGATTCTGTTAGTTACGGTCTCTAGTTTACATTGATTGCATCCCTCCCCCAATGCCTCCCCATTTTTAACACCTTGCAAGCTTGACATTTGCTTGTTCTCCCTTGTAAAGGAACATATTTGTATGTTTTATCACAATTGTTGAACACTAGATTTCACCAATTTACACAGTCTCATTCTTTATCTTTCCTCCTTTCTTCTGGTGTCTCACATGCTCCCAACCTTCCTCTCTCAGGTGTATTCCTAATTATCTTTGTTCAGTGCACTTACATTGCTGTGCTACCATTTCCCAAAATTGTGTTCCAAACCACACATTCCTGTCTTCTGCTATCACTCTGTAGTGTTCCCTTTAGTATTTCCTGTAGGGCGGGTGTCTTGTTCACAAAGCCTCTCATTGTCTGTCAGAAAATATTTTGAGCTCTCCCTCATATTTGAAGGACAGCTTTGCTGGATATAGGATTCTTGGTTGGCGGTTTTTCTCTTTCAATATCTTAAATATATCACACCACTTCCTTGTTGCCTCCATGGTTTCTGCTGAGAGATCCGCACATAGTCTTATTAAGCTTCCTTTGTATGTGATGGATCACTTTTCTCTTGCTGCTTTCAGGATTCTCTCTTTGTCTTTGACATTTGATAATCTGATTATTAAGTGTCTTGGCATAGGCCTATTCAGAGCTATTCTGTTTGGAGTATGCTGCGCTTCTTGCATCTGTAATTTTATGTCTTTCATAAGAGATGGGAAATTTTCATTGATTATTTTTTCTATTATTGCCTCTGCCCCTTTTCCCTTCTCTTCTCCTTCTGGGACACCAATGATATGTACATTCTTGTACTTTGTTTCATCCTTAAGTTCCTGGAGATGTTGCTCATATTTTTCCATTCTTTTCTCCATCTGCTCCTTTGTGTGTAGGCTTTCAGGTATTTTTGTTCTCCAGTTCTTGAGTGTTCTTCTGCCTCTTGATATCTGCTGTTGTATGTTTCCATTGTGACTTTCATCTCTTGTGTTGTGCCTTTCATTTCCATAGATTCTACTAGTATTTTTAACTTTCAATTCTGTCTTACGTATGCCCAGTGTTTTCTTTACAGCCTCTATCTCTTTTGTGAAATATTCTCTAAACTTTTTGAATTGATTTAGCATTAGTTGTTTAAATTCCTATATCTCAGTTGAAGTGTACGTTTGTTCCTTTGACTGGGCCATAGCTTTGTTCTTCTTAGTGTAGGTTGTAGTTTTCTGTTGTCTAGGCATCTGACCTCCTAGGCCACCCAGTCAGGTTTTCCCAGATGAGAAGAGGCTCAGGTCACAGAAGGAGGAAATATTCAGTATCTGGTTTCCCTGATGGTTTTTCTTAGAGGATTGATACACCTGTGCTTTTCTGCCCGGCAGGTGCAACTGTCAGCCTGTCACTGGCTGGTGTAAGGGGGTGTGGCCCGTGGCTCTCCTCCCCCAGGCTTTAGGGTCTTGTTCTGGAAAGACAGGTCGTAGACCTGGACCTCTCCCTTTCCTTTTGGGAAGCTATGCCCCCTCCAGATATGTCATCTACATATCAATAAGTTCTTAGTTTCTCTGACTCTGCTGATCAAAGTGTTTTGATTTTAAAATGCCTGAGGCTGTCTTTACTGCAAAGCACTATGGGCTGAAAACAGCTGAGGTTTTCTCCACAAAGAGAGAAAGGGACAGAAAAGCTCCCAGGTTCACCCATCAGCCAGAGATAGCACCCAATCCTCTGGGCTCCCCATCCTGACACAGGTATGTGCCCTGACTCTCCCAAGGTCAGTTGTCACCAAAAGCCTCTGTCTGCTCGTTGAGGATTTGCTGTCTGTATTGAGCAGTTAACATTAAAACCCCAGTTGGAGCTGGGCTGAGAGAGTGCTGCTCTCTAGCACTGTGAGGCTTCCATGAGGGAGGGGCTCTCGGCTCTCAGCTCTCAGCGCGGGTCCACAGTTTTACTTACAGATTTTATGCTGTGATCTCAGGCATTCCTCCCAATTCAGGTTGGTGAGTGATGAGTGGACAGTCATGTTTGTCTCCTCACAGTTATTCCAGGTTATTTATTAGTTTTTTGGTCATTTATGAATTGTTCCAGGGGGTACTAACAGTCTTCCACTTCTCTCTATGCCGCCATCTTAGCTTCTCCATCCACCAGTTTTCTTGAATTATTTTATAAAACATTTGTAATTCCAGAACCAGAAAAGAATTAGAGGGAAAACTGTTTTCAGAGTTTGGGTCTCTCCCCTTTTGAATCACTTCTGCTGGAATTTTCTCATTAGTTTCCAGCCACTCTCCCAGTCTGGAACTTAGTCCTGTTATTCCTCAGCCAAGCAACACTGATGCTTGACATCTACCTTCATTTCTGTGTTTGCTGCATATTAGAGGGACTCATGCCCTGAAATAGTTGCTTTTATAATCCAATGTTCACAGTTATTATCAGCCAGAGGGTTATTTCACTACTATGGTTAAATACTTCTCCAATGCCTTTAAACTGTAGTTTCTGTATCTTCTCCTGAGTTTATATTTTATCAGCAGGAGCATTAAATCCAGTATAACATACTACACTTTTATAGCCAAACTACAAATATTTTTATTTTATAATGTCAACCTCTTCCATTGCCACCACCTTCAGTTGTTATTACCCTGTTACTTGACTTTTAAGTTCCTCTACACTCAATTAACAATTCTTTAAATTCTCTTCTTTCCATTAAAATAACTGTTGCTGTTTGTCTCATGAGTGAATTTTGATGGATAAAGCAACTTTATTTACACTAGCCAAAAAATGAAAACAACTCAAATAAATGTTCAATAGGAAAATGGATTATCTAATTTTGGAATATTCATATAGTGAAATATTATTTAGTAACAAAGAATGGCTACTAGTGCATGCAAAAACATAGATGAATCTCAACATATAACAACAGAGATTTTTTAAACATTACATGCTCTACAGTTCCATTTATATTAATTTTAATATTAATTTTTGAACAAGCAAAAATAATATATGCTAATAGGAGTCATAAAGGGAATCACTTTCTAGAGGATAATGCTGTGAAAAGTCATGCTGTAAAAGATCATGAAGAAAATATTCCATACCTTAATCTGGCTGTTGGACTGGTACATATATATGTAAAACTTTATCAAGCTGTACCCTTCAATTTTCACATTTACTGCATGTAAATTATATTTAAATAAAAGAGAGGCAGTAGAGAATTTTTTTTTAAATTAAAAATGTTGAAAATAATAAACCCAGAGGTTAGTGAAACAAAATACAAAATCCTAAAACAGACCTTCACATATAATAAATACTAAAATATCAAAGGCAGCTTTGCACATCAATAAGGAAATAATGGATTGGTCAATAACCATGGATGGAAACAACTTTAACTATATACTTATTTTTACATGATTTACATGAATAAATGCCACCTGTATCAAGAGTCAAATAGCACCTCTGTGATAAAACCTGCTGTAATTTCCTTTCCAAATTAACATGCCCACTTTATTATTTTTCTTATTTTAAGTTGAGTCAAAGCTTGAATGGAAAGAATAGTTTGTAACATAGAAAAGAGGCAAGACTTTAAAGCAAAAAGCAAAAACAGGATATGAAACAACATAGCAAGTTTGGAAAAGTGATATTATTATTTATCAGTTGATACATTGTTGGTATTTTCCCTAGAAGATGTATTTTTTCATATTTATTTTGTATTTAATTTTTTAAAAGAAGTATCCTCTTAAGTCAAATTCAAAACATTATTTTAAATTATACTGAGTGAATGAGATGATCAAAATACCCAAATAGATATCATGTTAGTAAATTTGCCATTCATCATTTTCATGCCCAGTACATTTATGTCACAGAAATTAATAAGAGTTTAGTTATGAACTTAAAATTTACTTTCATACAATCATAAGTATACCAAGATCTTATGATTTACTGAAAAATAGAATAAAGAAAAAAGGATATTTACTTGACCAATATATGGGTCTTCTGTGGGTGGAAGTCATTTTTCTCTGAATCTTGAGTTTTTCTAATGTCTCTTACTAATATTACTTAATTAACACTCTATAAATATACACAATATAAGTAAAAGTTTAATCACTTAACAATTCATTATGATAATAATTGTGAGAAAAACCAACAGAATTATCTTAAAGAAAACTAAATAAAACTTCAAAAATTGGGGATTTCCAAAATGACTTTAGCAGACACTATCCTCTTCAATAATCAACACATGAGTGTTTATGCTGGTGAACTGCCCTGAAGATTCTGAGAGGGACAGCTGTGAGGTGTGACACACATGGTCTCCTGTGTTCTAGCAGGTTGCTTCCCAGCAATACTGAGCTCAAGTTAACTTCCATGTACTTAGGCTTCTTTCCCTTCCTGAGGCTCCATTCCTCTACCATTTTTCAACTGAAAACACTCTTTAAAAATTCACTTTCATATAATTCTTTTATCAGCATCATTTTCTTGGGACTCACCTCAAAAAAGTGACCATCTTGTATTTACTAGCCAATAAACAGGCTAGTCATACAAACTAACAATGGATTAATGTCTGCACAATTCAATATTTTGCTAACTTCAGTGTTTTTCATGCATAAATTGAGCACCCCAACATAATAGGCATTTGTTAAACACATGGCTGATGGTAGTGCTAGAAAAAAAGGTAACCGTCTAATAACATTTAGACATTAGCTAACCAACTGACGCTGCAAATATTATTATCAAGAAATTTTAAATTATCATTTAAAATTCTCCAAGAGGGAATATACAGCCAAAGGTCCCTTATCTATATTTACAAATTGTTCTGTAAGTATATCTGATACAGTATTTTCTATAGTAACTTTTAATTATTAGTTTATGAAAGTATTTCCTTTATATTTGACTATTAGATAATTGGGAGCAGGTATAATGTTCAATTTATTTGGCAAAGTATATATTTTAAAAAGTTTTCTTTCTCTTTTCTTTTTATGAATGAAGATATAAAAGGATGGATCAATTATGATTTATGACTTGTGTAGCACCAGTAAATAACAGACAATAAACAGACATCTGAAAATCATAAATCCAGAATCAAACAAGTCTCAGGAACCAGAGAGCTTAATCAGCTATTTGCTTCTTCTTCAAATAGACATTACCTAAAACTGTTATAAAAACACAATAAATAAAACCTTTTCTGCTTTCATTTTTATAATAACCAAATGCTCAGAGGCAAATCTCATCTGGATGTATTATGACCTTAGTGATTTTCTCAGCATACTACTTTTAGAGCTTACAGTTGATGATATGTAGATTGGTGACAAAAGGTTGACATTTCTCAGTCTTTGACTAATATTTCTGCTGGAGGTAATAACAAATAAGCAAAAGAAAATCAGAATTTCTTCTGCTTCCCTACTGCATCTATTCATCTAGCCAAATGCTTGAAGCATACTGTTACAGACAATCAGTAAGCTAATTTTAAGCTCGTAAGATAATGTCACATGAAAGAAAGCCAACAGAATGTCAGGATTGTTGTATATTATGAAGCTGAATTGTGTCATGGGGTGAATTATTTAAGTGAAAGATAGAGAAAAAATTCTGAAGGTTTTTTTTTTTTTTTTTTACAAAGATGCTGGCCGGAACAATTATTTCTGACTCTATCTTATAAATGAACAAATATGTTCATACAATAAGTTATGCTTAGAGGCCAGGACATCACTTCTCTTTTACTGAAATCACATAATGTATTTTCTATGCAGTGCACCAAAATGTTCTATTATGCACTTTTCTATTTATATTAAAACATCACTTTTGTAATAGGATTTCTTTTCTTACTATACTTCTTTATTACACTATAAAACTTCTGTAATTGGAATAGCCATTTAACTCTAATCTTTTTTTAATTGAAAGTATGTGAACTATAAAATAGCAAAATGAAATGTATCTTCATGGAATTTTCTTTTCTCTTTTTGTGCATGAAAGAACCCTCCAATAGTCTCATTAGTAATTGTGTTAATAGCTTTATGTGTATATAAAAGTATTAAATTTTCTGGAAGGACTTACAAATAATGATAGCTATTTTACAAATAAATAACTCTGTAGTGGGTAATTTTAGTTGAAAAAATGGAAAAACAGTATTTGTATACTAAATAAGTTAAAACTGTCATTACAGATAATTTCCATGCCATACGACATGTCCTTTACATTGTTCTGGATTTTATGTTTTTATATGTAAAGAAAAATAGTGATTGTGCATTCAAGTATTTTAATACCGGTAAAATTTAGAAATTCACACAACTCTGTCAAAAACAAAACTCAAAATGCCCACTCTTTAAGGCCTGACAAGATCCAGCCCCCTGCTTCCATTTTAACGTGTATCTTGTTATTCTGACTTACTCTTTCACCTGTTTTGCTGCCTCCTTTCTCTTTCTAACATGTGCTGAGCATTTACCTTACCTCAGGACATTTTCACTAGCTGTTTCCTCTCTCTGGAACACTATACCCCGAGACAGCTACAGCTAACTCCTTCTGTTACTTCTCAATGGCCTATCTCATTGAGATAGTTTTAAAGCTGTATTTAAATTATAATAAATTATTGAAAATTATAACCAAGCATTCTACTCCTGCATTTCAAAATCTATTTACCAAGCTTTACTTTTTTTATAGCACTTCTGTTTCCTTTACATATTGTACAATTTACTTATTTACTATGTTTATTTTTTTCGTGACTATGATATAGCTGCATGACGGCAAGTTTCAGTTTTAAACAAATGTGTCTCAAGCTCTGAATAAAGTGCCTGGCCCATAAAAGATCCTCAAATGTTTGTTGAATGAATAATTAAATTAAAAAAAAAGCACTTGAAAAAGTCAAGTTTAGGTCAAACAGTAAGTAATGAAAATGTGATTATATCCTGGGTCCTCTGGATACCAAGAACTTTATATTATATGTAAATGCCTAATTCAATAATAAAGGCATTCAAGAACTAAAGCAAAATATATTTCCCAGTCTGGGATTATTTACTTATTTTCCTGCAAATTCATTTTAGTACCTGTTATGACTAAATGAGTTATGGATAATGCACCATTGGAAAACAAGGCCTGGGAAATAAGATTTTGCTTTTATGGTCTTTTAAGCCTATACCTTGAAGAGCTGGATCAGATAATCATTCAAAGAGAAGTCCTCCAAGCACTTTAATAATGGGTCTTCAAATATTAAATATTAAATAAAGAAGCAGATTCTTTCTCATTTGGCTAACTGGAATATTCCAAAGTATTTGTCCAATCTTGATTCAGACCCATTTGTGATGAATGATTTTATATATGATTCCAGTGGTGAATCAGAGTGACAGAAATGTCACTTTTAATATGGATGTGGAAACATAATTTAGAGATATGAGGGATTGGTGAGCCTGTTGAAAGAAAGTCTTTCTAAAGGTCTGAAGACTTAAAAGGTATGAGGTAGTTAGGGAATGGTGAATACTTCAGTATAATCAGTTTATATAGGGTTAGTCAGGGAGCAGTGAATGAAATGCATGAAAAATAAAGTATTAGAAGAATTTTATTTCAAACTAAGGTTGTATTAGATTTCTCCTGTTTTTTTTTTTTTTTAATTAGATTCAGTTTTATTGAAATATATTCACATACCATGCAATCATCCATGGTGTACAATCAACTGTTCACAGTACTATCATATAGTTATGCATTTATCACACCAATCTATTTTTGAACATTTTCCTTACATCAGAAAGGAACAGAATTTTTTTTTGGTATTTCACCATGAAACAAGTTTATTTTTAAACTCTATAAAACAGTAATCCCAATCAAAATCACAAATAAAGCTTGCAAAGTTTTCTTTCAGTGACTTTATATGTTTACATTTTAAACCAAAGTCAAAAAAAAAAAAAAAAGGAAAATTTACTCCTTTCACAGTTGCATAAACAGGTTCTGAATGGACAATGACCAAATATCAGACCCAAAATTAAAAAAAAACAAATGTAGATACTTGTTTAGTTAAAATAATTATCTTGAATTTTTAGAAGATTGACTCAGAACACTCTTTTACCATACCTATTCTATCAAAAAATTCTCCCCTGCTGCAGTACTCCAGAATTAGATACTGGATGTTGCCTTCTCTCCTGTGACCATAGAATTTCACTACATTCTCAAGATTTAACATTTTATCAACACAGATCTCTTTCTTAATATTTTCTGGACAGTCTCTGGCACGCTTAATGTCTACAATCTTCACTGCAACTGCTTCTTCAGTTCTATTCACAGAAAGTTCTCCGTAGGCACCTTCTCACAGCTTTTGCACCAACTCCCAGTCTTCCACAAAGGGCACTGCCATGACTCCAGTAAGTACCCCGGCAGGCTGTCCTTTGCCCGCCACCACAGGAATCCAAAGGCAGTGCTTTTCCTGCCAAAACTTGCTAGCATCACACTGTTGCAAACACGCACGCCCCTTGCGATAGAGCAGGGAAGCATGCGTTCTTGCAGCTGCTGCTGTACAAATTGATCAGCACCAGGTTTCCCTCCCCAGGCCCCTGGGCCACCTTGGGGTGAGGAAAATCTTGGCCTAGGAGATTTAAAGGTCGCTGGCCACATCATCCCCCCATGCCACCCTATTTTTCATTTAGTTTTTGTCCCCATTTTTCTACTCATCCATCCATACACATTGTAGTTAGTCCATATTGGTGAGGCATTATAGTGTTTGCCTTTATTTCTTGCATATTTCACTCAAAATGCTGTGTACAGGATCCATTCACCTTGTTGTGTGTCTCAAAGCTTCACTCCTTCTCATAGTTGCTCAATGTTCCATTGTATGCTTACACTGCAGTTCACCATTCTGTTCCTCACTCTGTGTACCCTTAGGCCACCTCTACCTATTGCAAATCATGAGTACTGCCTCCCTGAACACCAGTGTGCAAATGTCCATTCATGTCTCTACTCTCAGATCTTCCAACTACATACCCCATAATGAAGTTGCAGGACCTCATGGCCCCCACACACTTAGATTTTTGTGGAACCACCACACTGATTTTCAGAAAGGCTACAACATTCAGCCTGCTCATCAACAGTAGATAAGTACATCCCTCTCTCCATATTTTCTCCAAAAATTTTACTCCTATCTATATTTTTCCTACAATTTTATAGTTACATTCACATACCATGCATTTATGCACAACGTACAGTCAGCTGTTCATGGTATCATCATAAAGTTGTACATTTATCACCACAATCAGCATTTGAACATATGGATTACTATGAAAAAAAAAAGTTGTGTTTTTTTGTTGTTTTGTTTTTTGTGAATAATAAAAAAAAAAGAAAAAGAAAAAGAACATGCCATACAATACAATATAATAGTAAGGACAGAAAACACCACCACTACCAAGAATCGCATATCCCTTACTTATATCCCCCTCTCATACACATTTAGCTTTGGTATATTGTCTTTGTTACATTTAATGGAAGCATATTACAATGTTATTGTTGACCAGTTTGCTTTGATTATGTTTTTTTCCCCAAATGCCATCCCTTTTCCAACACTCTACATGGTTGACATTCATTTGCTCTCCCACATGTAAAAACATTTTTATGTTTGTACACTTAGTACCAGTCATTGGCCACTGCAGTTTTTGTTAAGTTATACAGTCCCAGTCTTTATCATCTATCTTTACCTCTGGTGTCATACATTCTCCTATCCCACCTCTTTCAGCTTTACCACAGACATCTTTGTTCAGTGTACTTATAATATTGTGCTACCATCACACAGTACTATGCTATCTATTTCTGGATCTATACAATCAATCCTGCTAAACATTCTGTAGTTCTTCAACATCAAATGCCTGATCTCTACCTCTTTCTATCTCCTGGTAGCCTATGTTGTCAGCTTTTAACTGTCAAAGTTTGCTCATTAATGTTTGTTCATATTAGTGAGACCATATGGTATCTGACCTTTTGTTTCTGGCTAACTTCACTCAACATAATGTCCTCAAGGTTCATCCACATTATTATATGTTCCATGTCTTTGTTCTGTCTTACAGCTGCATAATATTCTGTCATGTGTGTGTACCACAGTTTGTTTATCAACTCTTCTGCTGATGGACATTTGGGCTGTTTCCATCTCTTGGCAATCATGAATAATACTGCAATAAACATTAGTTTACAAATGTCCCTTTGTGTCTTAAGTTTCAGTTCCTCTGAGTATATACCTAGCAATGGAATAGCTGGGTCATATGGCAAATCTATACTTAGCTTCCTGAGGAATCTGCACACTGTCTTCCAGAGTAGTTGCACCATTCTTCATTCCCACCAGCAATGAATAAGTGTGCCTCTTTCTCCACATCCTCTCCAGCACTTGTCATTTTCTTTTTCTTTTATTTTTTTGGATAATGGACATTCTGGTAGGTGTGAGATGATATCTCATTGTGGTTTTGATTTGCATTTCCCCAACAGCCAGTGAAGTTGAGCATTTTTTCATGTTTTTGAGCCATTTGTATTTCCTCTTCAGAAAAGTGTCCGTCCATGTCTTTTTGCCCATTTTTTAATTGGGTTGTTTGTCTTTCTGTTGTTGAGTTGTAGGATCCCTTTATATATTCAGGATATTAAACCCTTATCTGATACATGGCTTCCAAATATCATCTCCCATTGCATAGGTTGCCTTTTTACTTTCCTGATAAAGTCCTTTGATGTACAAAAGTGTTTAATTTTGAGTAGATCCCATTTGTCTATTTGTTCTTTGGTTGCTTGTGCCTTGGATGTGAGGTCTAGGAAACCACCTCCTGTCACAAGATCTTGAAGATATTGCCCTACATTTTCTTCTAAGAGCCTTATGGTCTTGATGATAATGTTTAGGTCTTTGATCCATTTTGAGTTAATTTTTGCATAAGGTGTGAGATAGGAGTCCTCTTTCATTCTTTTGGAAATGGATATCCAGTTCTCCAAAACCATTTATTGAAGAGGCTGCTCTGTCCCAGTTGCTTTGTCTTGACTGCCTTATCAAAGATCTATTGTCCATAGATGTGAAGCTCTACTTCCGAACACTCAATTAGATTCCATTGGTTTGTATATTTGTCCCTATGCCAGTACCATGCTGTTTTGAGTATTGTCGCTTTGTAATGTTTCAAAGTCAGGGAGTGTGAGACCTCCCACTTCATTCCTCTTTCTCAAGATATTTTTGGCTGTTTCGGGCACCTGCCTCTTCCAAATAAATTTTGTTATTGGTTTCTCTATTTCTGCTATGTAAATTGGGATTTTATTTGATATTCCATTAAATCTATAAATCAGTTTAGGTAGAACTGACATCTTAAATATATTTAGTCTTCCAATCCATGAACAAGGTATGTTCTTCCATTTTTCTTTAGGTGCTGTTTGATTTCTTTTAGCAGTTTCTTATAGTTTTCTGTGAAAAGGTCTTTTGTGCCCTTGGTTAAGTTTACTCCTAAATACTTGATTCTTTTTGTTGCTATTGTAAATGGAATTTTTTTCTTGATTTCCTCCTCTTGTTGCACATTACTTGTGTATAGGAACACTACAGATTTTTGCATGTTGATCTTGTAGCCTGCCACTTTGCTGTATTCATTGACTAGGTCTAGTAGCTTTGCTGTAGATTTTTCCAGATTTCCTACATTTAAAATCATGTCATCTGCAAATAGTGAAAGTTTTACTTTTTCCTCTCCAATTTGGAAGCCTTTTCTTTTTATTGCCTAATTGTTCTAGCTAGCACTTCCAGGCACAATGTTGAATAACAATGGTGACAGTGGGCATCCCTGTCTTGCTCCTGATCTTAGAGGGAAAGCTTTCAGTCTCTCCCCATTGAGTATGATGTTAGCTGTGAGTTTTTCATATTTTGCCTTTATCATATTGAAAAAGATCCTTTCTATTCCTATCCTTTGAAGTGTTTTCATCAGGAAAGGATGTTGACTTTTGTCAAATGCCTTTTCTTCATCAACCAAGATGATTGTATGATTCTTCTGCTTTGATTTATCGATGTGCGGTATTACATTAATTGATTTTCTTGTGTTGAACCTGCCTTGCATATTTGCAAGTATTTTGTTGATGATTTTTACATCTATATTCATTAAAGGAATTGGTTTATAAGTTTTTTGTAGTATCTTTGTCTGATTTTGGTATTAGGGTGATGTTGGCTTCATAGAATGAGTTAGGTAGCTTTCCCTCTTCTTCAATTTTTTGGAAGAGTTTGAGCAGGATTGGTACTAATTATTTCTTGAATGCTTGGTAGAATTCACATGTGAAACCATCTCATCCTGCATTTTTCCTTTTGGGAGCTTTTTGATGACTGACTCAATCTCTTTACTTGTGATTAGTTTGTTGAGGTCATCTATTTCTTCTTGAGTTAATGTTTGTTGTTTATGGTTTTCTAGGAAGTTGTCCATTTCATCTAAGTTGTCTAGTTTATTAGCATATAGTTGCTCATTGTACCTTCTCATTATCTCCTTAATTTCTTCAGGGTCAGTAGTTATGTTTCCTTTCCTATTTCTGAACGCAATTATTTGCAACCACTCTCTGTTATTTTGTTTGTTTGTTTTTGTTTTTTTGCTTGTTTGTTTGTTTGTTTTGTTAGCCTAGCCAGTGGTCCATCAGTTTTATTGATTGTCTCAAAGAACCAACTTCTGGTTTTGTTGATTCTCTTGATTGTTTTCCTGTTCTCAATTGAATTTATTTCTGCTCTAACCTTTGTTATTTCTTCCCTTCTGTTTGATTTGGGGTTAGTTTGCTGTTCTTTCTCTAATTCCTCCAGGTCAACAATTTAGTTCTTCAATTTTTGCTCTCTCTTCTCTCTTAATATAGGCATTTAGGGCAATAAATTTCCCTCTTAGCACCACCTTTGCTGCATCCTATAAGTTTTGATGTGTTGTGTTTTCTTTGTCATTTCCCTTGAGGTGTTTACTAATTTCACTTGTAATTTCTTACTTTTCCCACTGATTTTCTAAGAGGGCTTTGTTTAGCCTCCATATGTTTGTGAGTTTTATGACTTTCTGTCTGTTATTTATTTCCAACTTCATTCCATTATGGTCTGAGAAAGTGTTTTGTATAATAGCAATATTTTTAAATTTGTTGAGACTTGCTTTGTGACCCAAAACGTGGTCTATCCTAGAGAATGTTCCATGAGCACTTGAGAAAAAATTATATCCTGCTCCTGTCGGATATAGTTTTCTATAAATGTCTGTCAAATCTGGTTCATTTATCATGCAATTCAACATATCCGTTTCTTTATTGATCCTCTGTCTAGATGCCCTATCCATTGACAAAAGGGGTGTATTGAAATCTCCAAGTATTATTGTAGAAGTGTCTACTTGTCCTTTCAGTGACCTCAGTGTTTGCCTCATGAATTTTGGGGCATTATGGCTTGGTACATAAATATTTATGATTGTTATGTTTTCTTGATGAATTGACCCTTTTATTATTATATAATGTTCTTTTTTGTCTCTTTTAATTGTTTTACTTTTGAAGTCTAATTTGTCTGACATTAATATAGGTACTCCTGCTTTTTTCTGGTAGTTGTTTGCATGAAATATCTTTTTCTAACCTTTCATTTTCAGTCTATTTTTGTCCTTGTGTCTAAAGTGAGTTTCTTGTAGACAGCATACAGATGGGTCCTTTTTCTAATCCATTCTGCCAGTCTGTGTCTTTTTATTGGGGAGTTTAATCCATTTACTTTTAGTGTTATTACTGTAAGGGCAGTAATTTCTTCTACCATTTTGTCTTTTGAATTTTATATGTCATATCTTATTTTTTCCTCTCTCTCCTTTTACCTTTCCTGATAATCTTCATTTCTGCACTCTTCTCCAACTCTCTCTCTGCTGTCTTTTCCTATCAACCTGTAGCACTCCCTTTAGTATTTCTTGTAGCACTAGTCTCTTATTTACAAACTCTCTCAGTGTCTGTTTGTCTGAAAATATTTTAATCTCTCCTTCATTTTTGAAGGACAGTTTTGCCAGATACAGAATTCTTGGTTGGCAGTTTTTATCTTTCAGTATCTTAAATATATCATGCCACTGTCTTCTCACCTCCATGGTTTCTGTGGAGAAATCTGTAGATAGTCTTATGCAACTTTCCTTGTATGTGATGGATTACTTTTCTCTTGCTACTTTCAGAATTCTGTCTTTGTATTTGACATTGGACAATCTGATCAGTAAGTGTCTTGGAGTAGGTCTATTGGATCTATTCTGTTTGAAGTACACTGTACTTCTTGAATCTCTAATTTTCTGTCTTTCATCAGAGTTAGGAAATTTTAAGTGAATATTTCTTCTATAATTCTTTCTGCTCCTTTCCCGCTCTCTTCTCCTTCTGGGATACCCATAACATGTATATTCCTCCATTTCATGTTGTCAGTCAGCTCCCTAAGACTCTGCCTGTATTTTTCAATTTTTTTCACCATCCATTTTTGTGTGTGTGTGTGTGTGTGAATTCAAATGTCTTGTCTTCCAGTTCACTGATCCTTTCTTCTGCCTGTTCACATCTACTGTTGTGTCCCTCCATTGTATTTTTCATCTCCCCCATTGTGGCCTTCATTCCCATGAGTTCTGCCATTTATTTCCTCAAGTTTATGAATTCTTCTTTCTGGTCATCCAGTGTCTTCTTTATATCCTTCATCTCTTTTGCTATATCTTCCTTCAGTTCATTGAATTGATTTTGCATTAGTTGCCTCAACTCCTGTATCTCAGTTGAACTATTAGTTTGTTCATTTGGCTGATCCATATTTTCATGTTTCCTAGTATGGCTTGTTATCTTAAGTTGTCTAGGCATCTGATTTCCTGATTAGTTTATTCTGGAGCCCATTTTCTCTCCTTTACCTAGGGGTTTCTTGTTGGTTGGCTTTGTTCTCTGACCTCTGTTGTTCAGTTCAACTTATTCTAGGCCTCTAACTTAGGTTCTATTTAGTTGATCAGAATTTTTCATGTCTTGTTTTTCTTTTTCTTGCCATACTTCTATGTAGCCTTTTTGTGGGAGGTTCCCCACAGATATGGTTGACCCCAGTTGGATTTTCCCAGTCTAGAGAGGCCCAGGTATCATGAAGAGGGTATGGAGTTTCCCTGAGAATGAGACCCTCCTATGAGGCCTCTAGGATCAGTGCTTTTCCTCTCCTGTCCAGCAGGTGGACTTGCCAGCCCACAGCATCCCCAACATAGTAAGGAGGTATAGAGCATTTAGTTCTCCTGGTGACTATGATCCTGTCAGGGGCATGGCTGACTGAAGTTGGGATGTGAATTCCAGTCCCTGGGGTCTGAGTTCCCAGAAGGAGGGCTGCCAGTTGAGCTGGACCTCCCTTCATTCTTCCAATCCTAGGAACTCCAGTTGTCTCTCAGGGGCACTATTCCCTTCTCCCCTCTCCTTTTTGGGGCAACTCCAGATTAATTCCTTGGTCAGCCTGAATTGCCAATTAAAGACAGGAATGGAGACCTTCTTCAGATGTTAATCTGGAATCCAAAAAAATTCTTAGTATTATGTCTCTGCCCAAGCCTAGCCTAGTCCTTCAGCTTGGGCTTTCTGATAGAAAATAACCACATATATTACTTTTAGATTTAAAAAAATAGGAAAGAAAAACAAGAAAAAAGAAATAAAAAAGGAGTCCCTTTTAAAGGTCTTTCTCCAGCCTGGAAGTTTTGTCAGTGTCAGAATAGAGCATTTAAAGATATACTTTGGGCTATTGTCTGATAATTACTCTCCAACAGCTTCAATTCCACCCCTGCCAGGGGCTATTGAAATACAAAATGTTAAGGTGTCAGTGAGAAGTGAGAAGGGACCAAATATAGGGGGGTGAGGCTTTTTTGAAGCCTGGGAATGGGTGCCTGCTTTTATGTGCCCCTCTTCTGGGAGCCCAGCCCTTCCTTAGCACTGCCAGTTCCAAAATTAGTTAATTAATTTGTAAATTAATTCTTCAGTTGAGGCTGGGTTGAGCGCCCCTTCTTACCCTCCTCAGATTTATAATTTTTTTTTTTTTCCCTTTCAGGGAGCCAGCAGCAAGACAGTTCCTGAGGTCTGGGTGGGGAGGGGCGCCAGACCCCTGGTGGGGGAACATACAATGTTTGCTGGAATCTCAGCTTTTCCTCCAATTCCAAACTTGTGTCCAATGTGCGACTGGTTACCAGAGACCTGAAAACTCTGTTTCATGCAGTTCTTGGGTAATTACCAGATGCTCTAGAGGAGAGATGAAATTGTGAGCCTCACCACCCTGCCTTCTTGCCCTGCCCCCTCTCCTGGGTATTTTTAAGAACAAGAAAGTGAGAAATGATTGTATAAAACTTCAAACAAATATATTGTTTTAAAAAGCATTTCTTGGTTATGTTGCATGTACTTTGTATGAGAATTTTTATTTGTGCATTTTTGTTTCATTATTAAATATTAAAAAATACCAATAAAATAAAAATGTGAGACAGCTTAAAGACAAAATTAGAAATGTGATATATGAAGAAATTAAATTCTTTTAGAATTGGGAAAAAGCCTAAGCTTAATTGGCCAAAATCAAAGTTATAACAATGTGTATCAGCCCAAGAGGGCTTTTGTAGCCAAAGGACTGAAGAAAGCACCAGACACATTCTTATTCATGAGCTTTTGTTATAGGGCTTACCTACAGGGTGGGGAGTTGAGTCACATTGCCCTGAAATCAGGAACTTCTCTGAATGGACTCAGGAGCTCCCTGAATGGTGGCATGTTCAGAGCACAACATGGAAATTGTCCACACATCGGGGGCTGAATAAGCTATTTATAAGGGCTGGACATTCCAATGGGTGTGAGACAATAAGGCAGGAAGTGGGGTCCTGCAAAGTAGGGAAGGGTTGATTGTAATCAACAGGGGGGAGGGGAGGATTATAGAGATAGCAGTATCTCAAGGAGTCTCTGAGAGGAGGTAGTTTTGGGTATAGATTACAGTTAGCATCTGATATTACTAGGAGAATAGGTCAAACCTCAGCTGTCCTAGGTCAAGCAAACTGCTGTGGGCAGTTTTCAAGACACTTGGGGGTCAGGGGCTCCCAGAAAATGTAGCTAGTGTTTCTAAAGTGGTACCAATTTTATGGAGGTTCTGTATGATTATAAAGCCATAAACTGGTTGTATAAATAAACATTTAACATGCATTATTTAGCTGAGTAGAGTGCTTTTTGAATTGATTTTAATGCATAGTAAAATTGAGAAAGTCACTTGAGTTGTTAAGTGATGTGTTAGTTTTTGTTTATTAGTTAATAGTAAATAAATTTAATATATACCATAAATTTGATCTTTGGAAAGGGATGGTATATTTCAACTTCACAAAACTATTTCATGGTTAGTGAACATTCAATAATATGTTCTGAAATTATTTTCTTGTATTTCTTTGATCTTTCAAAAACTTATGTAGTGAATTCTATATACAACTCTTTTCAGTATTTAGGCCAATGTGTCTGTCGCAAATGAGTAAGATGAGCAGTTTTCTGCCATACTGTTCAAGTTGTGGAAGTTTGTTGAAGTCACCATCAACAGGAAGAAAAATTTTTACCTTAGCAATTTGATAAATGGACTTTACAAGTATACTTGGTGAAATAAGCCTCTGTTAAATTTTCACACAAAACACATAACTCACTGATTTTTTTAAGAAATTCCAGTATTAAAAACAAAGCAAAATGAAGCAAAAATAGGTGTTAGGAGGAAAGATAATAGTGCACCCATTTTGTACTGTTAATCCACATTTGTGTGTGTGTGTGTGTGTGTGTGGTAAAGAACTCCATTTAGAATGTGAATTAAGACCAGAATATTGTGATATCAACATGGAAGCATAAAAATTGAATATATAAATCATTTTGATAGCTAGAACTTTTCCTCTTCCCACTGAGATATCAAATAAAACACACAAAGAGAGGCAAATTTTCAACAAAAAAAAATGATAATATTCTAAGACATCAAGAAGAATTTCTTTTAACCAAATTGAAGTTGGGGCTCTGTAAAAGAAATACGGAACAGTTTGGAAGTAACTAAGAGAGGATAACTTTATACAATGACCGCAATCAATATACCAGCATTCAAAGTGAAACCTTTAATAATATTCTGTTTTTTGCATTAATCTTTCATTCTAATTTCTGTTAATGTAATATGACTGGGGTTGGATGAGGGAAGACATTTAGTTTGTGTGATTTTAGGTATAAACCATGTGGCAAAGGCAAAAGGCAAGAGATGACAGTACATTGGAGTTTATGGATATCTCAGATGATAGCTAAAAGGGAAGAACTAGAATCTTTAAAACAATCCAGCTGTAAATATCCCTAAAAATAGCCAGATGAACTAGCAAAAGGCATGGAAGTATTCTTCAGTTCTGCAGGGTTAAGTTAGATAGCATACATAGACAATGGAAATTTAAATTGGCGTGTTACCTTCCAATGTCCCTTGCAGTATTTGATCCAAGAGAAAGAGTCACAATATTGAAGTGAGAGAAAAGGCATGATGAAATGGAAAATTACAGTTCAAACTTTGTATGCTGAAAATTGTTTTAGCTCCAATTCCCGACTCTGTTTTCTTATGCTGTAAATTTTATACATTACTAATACACTTTGAGTATGTCTTCTCTTTAGGAAAGCATTATGTACTTGTAGAACTGTAGTTAGAATTTGTAAAAATGCATCAAATGTGTCTGGATGTGTTTGGCACAAGGGAAATACTTAAGGAATAACCACTGCATCAACATCAATTGAAGCATTATCATTGTTATAAAAAAGCAATTCAAATGTTATTCCAGCAAACAAAAGATAGATAACAGAGAAATAAAAAAAAATAAGTTATATATTGGAAAGTTGCACAAGTTTGAGGGAGATAGTTATAGAAAGTAATTTACTGTAGTGATTGTCTTAATTTGCTAAGGCTGTTGGAACAAAATACCACAGAATAGCTATTTTAAACAACAGCAACTTATTGTCTCCTGGTTCTAGAAGCTACCAGTCTGATATAAAGGTGTGAGCAGGGCCATTCTCAAAGGGGAGAATCTGCTCCATGCTCTCCTCTGACTCTGGTGGCTGGCTGGCAATCCATGGATTCTTTGGTTGTGGCAGCAAAACTCAATCTCTGCCTCTCTTGCTGTCTCTGTCTCTCTCTGTGTGCCCAGATTTTCTCTCCTTTTGGAAATCTAGTTATATTGGATTAGGACCCACATCCAGTTTGTTCTCATCTTCCTAACTAATGGCATCCTACTTACAAATAAGTTCACATTCACAGAACTAGGAGTTAGGACTCAAACATGTCTTTTTGGGGGACACAATTCAATCCATAACAGTGGCCAAGAAAAGTGATTGCTTTTGATATGGTTATATAAGAAAACACATGCTTAATTTATTTTGTGTTAGTTTCTATGCTGATGCAATCATTTACTATACATTTAGTAGCTTAAAGCAACCCAAAGATATGGTCTTACATTGCTGAAAGTCAGAAGTCTCAAAAGTATCTCAACGGGCTAAAATCAAGGTGTTAGCAGGGCTGTAACCCTAGAATCTCTAGGGAGGATCCATTTCCTTGCTTTTTCCAAATTAAAGAGACTGCCTTATCCCTTGTCTTGTGGCCCCTTTCTCTATCTTCAAATACAAGTGTTTAGTTTCTTAGGCTGCATAAACAAATACCATGGAATGAGTCATGTTAAACAATGGGAATTTATTTGCCCATGGTTTGGGGTCAGGAAAGAGTCCAAATCAAGGCATCATGAAGGTGATGCTTTCTTCCTGGTCCCTGGACTTCTGCAGTTGGCTGCTGGTGGTCCTTGGTCCTCTGTCACATGGCAATGCACACTGCAGCACCTCCTGGGCTCTCCCTTATCTTCTACTTTCTGTGGCTGCCCAGCCTCTTTCTTCCTGTGGCTATCTCTCTCTGTATCTGAATTTTCACTCATTTATAAAGGACTGCAGTAATAGGATCAAGGCCCATCCTCATTGAGGTAAGACACACCTTAACTAAATAGTCTCATCAAAAGGTCCTACTTACAATGGGTTTACACTCACTGGAATGGATTAAATTTAAGAACATGCTTTTCTGAACTGCATGCATACAGCCCCAAACCACTACTACAACAATGTCAGGTTGAGTTTTCTTACACTAACATCTCTCTGGTTTCCTCCCTTCTGCCTTTCTTTTTTGCATACAAGAATCTTTGTGATTACATTGGGTCCATCTGCATAATCCAGGATAATCTCCCCATCTCAAGATCTGATGATTAGCAACCCTTACCTTTGTTCCCTTTTGTCATATAACCTAACATTTTTACAGATTCTGTAAATTAATATATGGAGATTTTAGGGGGGCATCATTCTGTCTACCACATTTTGGAAGGAAAATAATGAAATAAATGTTAAATAAATATGTGGGTAAAATACTTGTTTTCAAATATTTGAAGAGAATATGAAATTGAGAAGTAAAAGGCAAAATAATTAAATGACCAAACAGTGTAAAATAATAAATATTTTATGTGTTATTTGGGTTTATTATTTTACTTATTTATTTTTTCTATATTATGAAAATAAGAATAATATGATGTTTTTAAAGAAACATTTAAATATAGATTACAACAATAAATATTTCAATTACTTATCATCCTGGGATCATCAATATTAATATTTTACTTTATACCTTTGTAGACATTTGTTTCCTTGGAAAATTATTCCCAAAAGACATTATACATAACCTTATACACATATATTTAACATACTTAAGGACTTGTGAAAAAATACATAAGGTTTACATCATAAAGTCCGTATTCTTTTATCTGTATGCATATGCATAGATTTGTTTAGTGGATACACATAAATTTGACATTTAGGCTGTTTTCATTTCTGTGCTATAAAGAGAGTGTTTGTGATAATTCCTATTACAGAGGACTTACACCTTATCTTAAAGCTACTAATGCTCCTTACCTAGACAAAGAGGGCCTATGAAGAGGTCCCAGAAAATGGACTTATGCAATTTAAAGGATATACTCTTAAATAGGTGAATAAGGGAAGAATATTCCAGGAATAGGAAGAAAAAAAAAAAGTATGGATGTGGTTTTAGAAATGATATACATGATTATTGGAGAAAGAGCTCTCAAAAAATTCCAAGTAAAAATAGAAAAACTGAAAGTTGTGAACTGAAAAGAGCTGATGGCATAAGTGGGGAAAAAAGTACACAAAAGATGTTGCCTTTTGAATTTAAGGAAAAGAGAATGACAATTGGAAGTATTTTAAAAATTTAAAGGGAAGTTAGCAGAATGGAAAACAGGCTATAAATTATAAATCATCAAATGAGAGAATAAAAAATAAATTTGGACAAATATAGCAAACACTAAACATGACATATGGAAAATTTAATAAGATGGAAGCCTAAATTTAAATATACCAAGCACAGTAATGGGTTAAAATCAACAGAATAAGACAAAAACTCTCATATTTCATCAACAAATAAAAATATAGTCATAGCTTTTACAGGAGACAAAAATAAAACAAAATTGAAAATTTTAAAATGAAGTGGTAAAGCTACATATTAGTAACTAAAATGCTATTTGAGTCAACTGGAAATATTAATGTAAGATGAAACAAAAATCAAGTAATATATCATTACAGAAAAACCCATGGTTCTTTAGCACCATTAAAATGGAATAGCCACCGGAATGATATGAAGTTACAGAAATTTGTGCTCTGAACATAACATAGTACCAAATTATTAATTTTTAAATGTTAGAAATAAAAACACACTTTGAAAAAACTCTACAAAATCAGTTTGTGAGGCAAGTACACTCTTGAGAAATTAATGAATTAATCAAGTTGACCAAAGTAATAATGCATACATAATTCTATACGCAACAGACCATACCCTCTTCCAAAATTTTGATTAAATTGTTAATTGATTGACTCAGTGTATATTTATTGAGTTCTTATTATGTGTTCATTATTCCCTGAGTTGAAGTTTTGGAGATGGCAAGATTGGAAAATTTTAAAGATAGATATGTTTTCACAAACACAAATTTGGTAAATGCTTGCATATTAGGGAATGGTGAAAGATGTATAAAAAGTGACTCCCAGATTTCTAACTTTTCTTACTGGAACTGTTATGTTGCTATTTATTGAGAAAGAAGCATGGCAGGAGGAAGAGCGTTTGGTTTCAGTTATGTTGTGCTTGGGGTAACTTTCTTCAATGAAGGGAAGTCTTCTTGGCAGTTGGAATTCAGAGGACATATCTGGTAGAGAAACAAATTTGGAACCTTTGGAAAATAGCTTGTCATGGAACATGGTACATGGAGAAGATAATATAGAAATAAAAACAGACTTACCCATTTTAAGTCTCAGAATTCCCCCAGTTAAAGTTAGCACCTTCTATCTTTTTCAAGGTCTTAGTAATAATTGATTTATGTTGCCAGTTCCTAAAGATTAAGAGGTTAAGTGCAATGGTAGGCTGATTGGCTACCAGTCTGGAGGCTATTACACCAAAACATTCCTGGGAGCAATAGATTTTATAATGGTGTTCTGTTGGTTTACTCAAAATCAATGCATAAGGGCAGAAATATTTGTGTCTTTTACACTCTTGAACACCTTTGCTGGGGTGTTCAATCTGAGGGACATTAACTGCCTAATTTAATCTATCTAATGAGAGTATGTACAGCTGCAAGCAAACAAGGAAAATATCTTCCTTAAGAGGACGCATCAGCAAGCGGGAAGAGGACATTACCAACACCTAGAACATCTAGCTCCTATTGAAAGAGAATTATTAGATAAATCATTTAAGGGAAAAGCACTAAGAAGTTCTTAAGGACAACATATATTTTTAAACCTTTTATTTTGTAATAATTTCAAACATACAGGACAGTTGCAAAAATAAAACATAACCAATACAGAGAACTTCAATATATCCTCTGCCCAGATACCAAGATTTACCAGCTATTAACATTTTGCTACATTTGCTGTATCATTCTATTTCTATTTTTGTATCTATATCATATCTGTCTTTCTATCATCTATCATCTCTATGTATCTATCTATAAATCATATATTTATATCATCTGTCTATATCTATTTAAATATGTATCTATCATTTATTTACTTTCTAAATATATGAGTGTAGGTTGCATACATCATGACCCTTGGCCATTCCCTGTATATTTCCTATGGACAAAGACATTCACCTATGTAACCTCTATAAGCACAGTTACCAAGTTCCAGAAATTCAACATTGATATAAAACATACAGTATATTCATTTTTCTCTTATTATTCCAATAATGTGCAGTTGGGTCTTTTCTCCTCCATTATTAAATCCAGTCCAGGATCATGTATTGTGTTTGTCATTGCCTCTTTAGTCCTTTTCTCTCTTTTATTTTGAAATTGTGGAAACAGGTATCCAACATGATTCATCTCAACTACTCCCAGGCATAAAATTCAGTAGAATTAATCATATTTACAATGCTGTGCTACCCTTACCACTACCCATTAAAAAATTTTCTATCATCCCAAATAGAAGCCCCACATCCATCATGCATTAACACTCCATTTTCCCTCCCCCACCACCCTTGGCAACCTGTATTCTACTTTCTTGTCTTTATACATTTGCATATTCTAATTGTTTCACATAAGTAGAATTATGTAACACCTATTATTTTGCGTATGACATTTCACTAAACATGAAGTCTCCAATGTTCATCCACAGTGTAGCATGTATCAGAAATTCATATCTTTTCATGGATGTATATTATTCCATTGGATGTATATAACACATTTTGTTTATCCATACATCTTAGTGGACATTTGGATTGCTTCTACCTTTGGCTATTGTGAATAATGCTGCTATGAATATTAGTATACAAATATCTGTTCAAGTCCCTGCTTTCAATTCTTTTGGGTAAATACCTAGAAGTTGGATTTCTAGGTCAAATAGGTCATGGTAATTCTATATTTAACTTTTTGAGGAACCAAAAAACTGTTTTCCACAGTGGCTGTACCAATTTAAACTCCCAGCAACAATGTACTAGAATTCCTATTTTTGCTCCTCCTTGTCATCACTTGTTACTTTCTGTTGCTTTCTTTTCTTTTAATCATAGCCATCCTAGTGAGTGTGAGGTGGTATCTCATTGTCATTCTGATTTCATTACCCTAACGTCTAATGATGTATTCTTTCCTATAATTATTGGCAGTTTGTATATCTCTCGGGAGAAATACCTCTTTGAAGAAATATCTCTTCAAGTCCTTTTCTTAATTTTTCATTGGGCTTTATATCTTTTGCTATTGAATTGTAACATTTCTTTATATATCCTGCATATTAAAACATTATTAGTTATTTGATTTCCAATATTTTCCTCCATTCTGTTGATTTTCTTTTCAATCTTTTGACAATGTCCTTTGATGCACAAAGTTTTTAATTTTGATGAAATCCAGTTTATCTGTTTGTTTGTTTGTTTCCTTTTGTTGCTTTTGGTATAAAGTCTAAGAATCCATTGTCTAGTACAAGGTCTTGAAGATATTTCCCTATATTTTCTTGTTAGAGTTTACAGTTTTAGCTCTTAGATTTGTCATTGATCCATTATGAGTTAATTTTTGCATAAGGCATCAGCTAGTGGTCCATGTTTATTCTGTTGCTATGTATATCCAGTTTTCCCAGAACCATTTTTTTGGAGAAACTATTCTTTCCCCAGTGAGTGAACTTGGTGCCCCTGTCAAAAATCAAGTTGCTGTAGATGTGTTGGTTCATTTCAGAACTTCAAATCTATTCCTTTGGTCTATATATCTGTCTTTGTGCCAGTACCATGTTGGTTTTGTTACTGTAGTTTTGTAATAAGTTTTTAAATTGGGAAGTGTGAGTCCTCCAAATTTGTTCTCTCAAGATGGTTTTGTCTATGTGAGGCCCCATGTCCTTCCATATAAATTTGATTATTAGCTTTTCCATTTCTGCAAAGAAGACTGTTTTAATTTTAATTAGAATTGTGCTGAATCTGTAAATTGCCTTAGGCAGTATTGGTGTCCTGATGATATTAAGTCTTACAAGCCATGAGCATGGAATATCTTTCTACTTATTTATGTGTTCTTTAATTTCTTTCAGGAATGATTTGTAGTTTTCCATATACAAGTCCTCTTCATTTTGTTTAAATTTATTCTTATATATTTTTTTTTTTCAATTTCTATTAAATGGATATTTTTTCTTGGTTTCCTTTTCAGATTGTTATTGCTGGTTTATAAATTGCAACTGATTTTTGTGTGGGTGTATGCTGAAATTTACCCCATTAAGGACAACATATTAAAGGCTATCTGGCACTAACTACATGCTTTTCAAATAAAAACCTTAACATTGAACTAATGAGAAGACAAATTAATGGTGGGAAATCAAGTGGAAAATGTTTCAAAATAATTGGCAAGCATATAAAAATTGTGAATAATCCAAATGTCCATAAAAAAGGACTGCCAATGTAATTAACAGTACTGAATTATGCATTTGAATGTGGTTAAAAGGGGAAATTTTATGTTGATTATATATTACTAGGATAAAAATTAAAATAAACAAATAAGGATAGGACTGTACAATGCAAACAGTGAACCCTAATATAAACTAAGGACCATAGTTAGTAGTAGAATTTTAAAAATGATCATTCATGAGTTGCTAACAAATGTACTAAACTAAAGCAAGGTGATACTGATAGGGTGGTATATGGGAACTCTTTATTTTTATGCATGATTTTTCTATAAACCTACAACTTCTCTAAAAAAATGACTGGATAAACAAATTGTAGTGTATTCATGCAATGGAATACTAGTCAACAATAAAGAGAATGGAATATTGATATTATAAACTACTCAGATGAATCTTAGTGAAAGAAGCAAAAAAAAGATTACATGCTGTATGGTTCCATTTACATAAAACTCTAGAAAATGCATATTAATAATGAATGATAGAAATTACAGCAGCAGCTGTTGGAGGTAGGGATGGGAGATAGGGTAGTTGGGAGCATCTATAAAAGGGTTCAATGAGACTTTTGGTGGTAATGGATATGTTATCCTGATTGTGGTTATGGTTTTGTGGGTGTATACATGTATCAAAACTTATCAAATTGTATCTGAAATATGTGCAGTTTTTTGCATGATAACTCAATAAATGTTTTTAAAAATTAAATTAATTTAAAAAGCAAAGCCATAACAATTACCTGGTAACCAAAAAGTAAATACAAATAAAAATAAATGTATAATGGGGAGTAGGTACTGGATTTCTTTGTTCATAGGTAAAACGTAAGGTAATATTTTAAAAAGAAAATTTTGAGTTCTTCCCTTTGCTATTAAATTCACTTTGAGTTGTAAGAAGCTCACATTATTCAGGTCCTTCACATTTGTATCTCACTTCTATCATTACAAAAATCCTGTTTTCCAAAGTTATTAATATGTTTTCATTGTTCTTTTGCTGTATCCTAAAATATGCTTTATATAATTTAATTTTTTAAATAAATATTAGATTAATATTTTAATGGCTGTACATTCCCATGTTATGATTGTACTTTAAGTTACTTGATTATAGCTTCCTGAATTATATTTAGGTATTATTCATAACTACCTTTTGAATAGTATTATAACAAAGAGCCTTGAGCATATATTTTATACATTTATGCAATTTAATAAAGTAGAGCGTTTGACCTAGAACAGAAGGGTCAAATATGTATGCATTTAAACTTTACAATTTCTAGTTATGTTTATCCTAGATTGAATTTAGGATATTTTCTTATTTTATTTCATATTATTTTAATTATACTAATAATACAAATATTTACTATCACTGTAAAGATCTTATATGCTTAAATATTTCTGCCCCAAATGCAATATGTCTACATTCAAAAATTTGCATAGAATGTAGTAATATTTTTCTATGCATTACTTATATAGTGTAGATATTCTTCATTATTTGTTTTATATCTTAATTTCACAGTTTAATGTCTTTAATATGAGTAGATATAAAAATCTCAATATTTTTGAATACATGTATGAATCTAAAGAATGCATCCACATATATGAATCTTAGTATGTATGCTGAAGAATACAAGATACATATATTATTTTCCAATCACCTTTTTAACCTGGTATACAGAAATTTCAACCCAGTTTCCATTATGTACCCTTGTCTTTTTCCTTGGGTTTAGTTTTATTTCTATAGGGTTGTTTTTTTTTTTATTTGGACAGAGTATGCAGTTGTCTTCTTAGTGTGATGAGTTCCCTAACTAGCTTTCATCATTTATGCAGATCATACCACATTTATCTTGTCTCAGTGTTCTGGTTTGCTAATGTAATCATTTGCAAAACACCAGAAATGGATTGGCTTTTATAAAGGGGTTTATTTGGTTACAAAGTTACAATCTTAAGGCCATAAAGAGTTCAGGGTAAGGCATGAACAATAGGGTACCTTCATTGAAGGATGGCCATTGGCATCCAGAAAACCTTTGTTAGCTTGGAAGGCATATGGCTGATGTCTGCTTGCTCCCAGGTTGCGTTTCAAAATGGTGTTCTCCAAAATGTTGCTCTTGGGACATTTGTCCTCTCTTAGCTGCAGCTCCTCTTCAAAATGTCACTTTCAGTTTCTCTGAGGTCCTTCTGTCTGTGAATTCCTTTATATGACTCCAGTGATTCAATTAACACCCACCCTGAATGGGCGGGTAACACCTCCATGGAAATTAACCAAACACTTCAATCACAGTTGATTGTCACATCTCCATGGAAACACTCAATCAAAGGACTCCAAACTAATCAACACTAATACCTCTGCCCCCACAAGATTGCATCAAAGATAAAGATGTTTTGGGGGACAAAATACATCCAATCCTGCACACCCAGAAACCACTTTTGTAAAGACCTTGTAAGAAACCCTTGACACCTGAATGTGTTGCTTTATCCAAGGACAAATATCAGAATCATTCATGCTGTGATTTGGGGATTGGTGTGTGAATTCTCTTACCTTGTTTACCTGGCCAGTTCCCTGGGCACCTTCCTTCCTCAAGCCCCTTGTTCTAATGTTGAGGTTTCTCAGTATTCTGCTGACTACCTCAGTGATTTGGACATACCCAATTTCATATGTGTGAGGTAGATAATAGTTTCATCATGTCTGTTGCATTTATTCATAAATCTCTCCCTTTCTTCTTACTTTTGTTTTTATCCTCCATTGATCTTATTTAGTGGTAAAATCTCAAACTCACAAAATTCTCAGAAAATGTTAAAAAAGCCTCAAAGATGAATTTTTAACATCACTCTCCAAAGATATTTATATTCTTACAATTAAATGTGCATTTGATTTATTTCAGTTTATTTCGTTTTCTCCTAAGGATTTTGTTCTATTATAACAGATTGATTTTCAAGAAAACTTCCTAAATTAGAGAAACTAAAACCAAATTGGTATAAATTATAGAATATCATAATAATCTGAAAAGTATGCAGATCAAACTAGATCTCTTGAGTTGATTATGATTGAACATTCATCATAATCATGCTGTGTTCCTTTAAATATCAATGATGTAATAATAAAATATTTTAATTTCTCCATAATTGAATTGTTATACAGACCTTGTGACTAGTTTCATGATAATACTGAAAGCATTTAAGAGCAAGAGTTCATCATAGAGAAAGTATTTTGGGAAAAGCTAATAATTTAATATGCATTATGAAAGTATGCCATCTGAAACTCCTTTTTAATGTTACCTTATTTTGCTGTTAGTTTGAATACTTTGTTCTTTAGAAGATAGTGACTTTAAGAATATCTTTACTTTTCTCATTACAAGGTAAGTGCAGTATCAACTATACATATTGGTATGTGTTGATGTCACATGAAAAGAAACTCAAAATTCTGCATTCTGGAGCCTGAGTGGCACAATTCTCTCTCTGACTGCACCATTGCTATTTAAAATAAAAGCAACAAGAGAAGTAACATCTATGGAAAGCACTCTTCTAATTTTTCCTTTCCCAAGAAAATTCAATGATCTATAAGAATAATGGCAGAAAAATTATAAATTGTGAACTGGAATAAGAAACAATTCTAATGTTAATTTTTATCAGGCAATACATTAAATCACATGTTTGGTCTTAGTATATTGGATTAGCCATTTTTTACATTTAACCTCATAGTACATAGAAAGTTAGAATTCACACACTATATGTACAATAAAATACATTAAAAATGTATTTTAATTAAAGGTACTTTATTTGAGAAACTATATTAAATAATTTAAATTTATCTAAAGATTAATAAATATAATGAGGATGCACTCTATGCTTTCTTTCCAGATGAACATCTACTTTTACCTACAGTATCATTACCAGGAGCATTAATATCGCTAACCTCCATATTGAATGCATGAAATCTATTTTTATCACCATTCTATCTTGGTTACATATTTCAAAGCTGCATATTTGGTACTTGAGGTAAATTTGATATCAAATCAACTGGAGGTGAGTTTGATAGGAAAGTGAAAAACTCTTGAGTTTTCAGGTGGGAATTAGAGGGTAAAACTACTTTAGAAGAACCAAGTGGCATTACATAACTCCTTTCGATACCAGAGGTTCTCTCCCCCTGACCACCCAATAATAGCCACAACATGCTTATAATAATGATTCCTATTTAAAATGTTTGTGAGGACCATATAGATATAGAGCAGAGCACTTTGAAAGATCTTAAAATACAAAATGTAGGAGAATGTTGGTGCTAATGAAAAAAAAAAACACATATAAAGCCTTTTTAAAGTCTACATGATAAATAATTTGGATAGATAGTATAGAAATAAATTGTCAAGGTCATTTTTATTATAGAGACAGATGGTAAGAACTGCACCTTGTTTGATCAGTATCACTACCAAGTTACTCAGTAAAATGCCATAAAAGAAAGATCTTTAGTAAATGTTTACCCATCATGGTAACATTCATCTAGAGTACACAGGGTACACAGTTAAAATTCTGCTGGTCCTTGTTAAATGTTCGGTGAATTAAGACTAGAGAGCAGGTAATTAAATGTGGTACCTGGAGAGTGGTATAAGATGTTTCATCTATGACATCAGATAATTCATACATTTTTGGTGGAATTCCTGTAGAATTACAACAGAAAGGAAATAATAGGAGATTTGGAGATGACCAATAGATGATAGATAGATGATAGATGGATGGATAGATAGATAGATAGATAGATAAAAAATTCTTTTGCCCTAAATTGTAGTTTAATTAATTACCACTTTATGAAATAATTGAATAAAATTTAACTTCGTGAAATATTTTCTAGACTAAAATTGGCAAATACAAACACACATATGCACACACACACAGAAATCTCTAGTGTGCTTAAATATTTGTGCACTTGTGCTCTCATGCTTCCATCAGAATGGAGCAACCAATTTCCTTCTCTCATTAAACAACTAAAAAATGAATAAACAATATTAAATAACAAATTTCAGGCATTGGGCAATAAGGATCACAGGGCAGTAATACCTGAAAGAAAAAAAACAAAAATAAGTGAGCCACACTACTTGGCCTAGTTTACTAGAAAAATTTTTCAGTCTATAGTGCAGGCATGTCAAAATCCAATATAGCCTGGTATTCCTCCCTGACTGATGAGACTGAGTTCCATATTCAGGAATTTACAAGTTGCTTGAATTGGCAGGCTGATTCCAACATGGCTAAATTCCCTAGAATAGACAGATACAAAAATTATATTTATGCTACATAAAAAATAAGAAAAATATTATTGAAAAATCAAAGAGAAACAGAAAGTGTTGTATAATACTATATATTTTTCCCACATATTTTCTTGTGTATATAACAAAGAAAGGATTATGCCATATAATCCACAGAAAACTTTCTGATAATCTTCATCTCCCTCATCATTGTCCCTGCAAGCTGCCAATGAACACTTTTCTCTAATTTAGTTAGCTCTATCCTAGATTGCTCACTTCTTTTTCCTGCCTCCACTTCCATCTAAGTCTTTCCTTTCTGGAGTAACTCTACGATCTTTCTTATGGAAAGTCAAGTTGCTCCTCTCAGTTCTTATTTTCTTCAGACATGACCTTTACACACTTGACCCTCATTAGCACAAACTACACAATGGAAAAATCCCTGTGGAACACCAGAGATAGGAAATATTTTATATATCTATCTATATATATAGATAGATAGATAGATAGATAGATAGATAGATATGTTTCACTTCCATAAGAGTAATATTTTTCTAGAACAAAGGAGTAAAATTCAACACAGATCAGCATGAGGCAAAGAAGTCGGGAAAAAGAAAAAAGGATTTGCAGGAATAGAACAACATAAGGAAAGTTTCAAATTAGACCAGAGTATAGAAAATTGCTTCATACCATTCTCTTAGACTTTCCCACAAGTTATTTTGGAGTAATGAAAAGAATGTATGATTTATTGTGCATGTGTTTGTGTATATGCATGCATAATTTTCACTCCAGAATTTGCATTTAGTTAATTTCAACATATCTTTTTTTAAATCTATATTTTACCAGAGTATGACAATTCTCTTTAATTGTGGTGATTAAAATACTTAATACAGGTACTAGTATTTTAGTAATTGCATTGGAAAAAGTATGTTTAGCAGTACACCACCCAGATTACTGTTTTGAAAAATTTTAATTCATGGTGCATGCTAAACATTCCAAAAGCATTTAAATGTTTGCATAAATGGTAGTTAGTATTTGAAAGTAAATATATTTATACAGAAATATAGAAGGAGCAGGCATTGGAAATAGGTGGGATTAAACAATGAGAATTTATGTGCTCATGGTTTGAGGCCAGGAAAAAGTTCACATCAAGGCATCATCAGACAATGCTTTCTTCCTGAAGACTAGTGTTTTGGGGTGGACTGCCAGCGATCCATGGTCCTTGGCTCCTCTGTCACATGACAATTCACATGGTGGCCTCTTGTGGTCTCTCCCTGTGCTTGTTTGAAAGTATAATATCCCTCAGAAAAAGCCATATTCTTTGATGCAATCATGTGGGGCAGACATATTAGTGGGGATTAAGTTGGAAATTTTGATTAGGTGGTTTGCATGGAAATGTGCCCCACCCAAATATAGGTGGTAACTCTCATGAGATATTTCCATGGAGGCATGGCCCCACCCATTCAGGGTAGGCCTTGATCAGTGGAGCCATATAAATGAGTTGACAAACAGAAGGAACTCAGTGCAGCTGTGCCTGACATTTTGAAGAGGAGCTACAGCCAAGAGGGACACTTTGAAGAAAGCACAGGAGCTGCAAATGAGAGACAGTTTGAAAATGGCCATTAAAAGTAGACTCTTTCTCTGGAGAAGCTAAGAGAGGACAAATACCCCAAGTGCAACTAAGAGTGACATTTTTGAGGAACTGCTGCCTAGAGAGGGACATCCTGGGAGAAAGACATTTTGAAACCAGAACTTTGGAGCAGACACCAGCCACACGCCTTCCCAGCTAACAGAGGTTTTCCGGACACCATTGGCCATCCTCCAGCGAAGGTACCTGATTCTTGATGTGTTACTTTGGACACTTTATGGCCTTAAGACTGCAACTGTAACCAAATAAACCCCTTTTATAAAAGCCAATCCATCTCTGGTGTTTTGCATTCTGGCAGCATTAGCAAACTAAAACAGATTTTGGTACCAAGAATGGGGTGCTTTTGCTGCTGAGTTTGCAAATACCAAACATATTGGAATGGCTTCTTAAATAGATAAGGGGAAGATTCTGGAAGAATCTGGAAGGAGCTTGATAGAAAAGGCCTAAACTGCTTTGAAGAGACTGTTTGTGGAAATATGGACTTTCAAGATACTTCTGACGAGACCTTGAGCAGAAATGATGAATGTGTTGTTGTGAACTAGAAGAAAGGTGATCCTTGTTTTAAAGTGGCAGAGAATTTGGCAAAATTGAGCCCTGGTGTTGGAAGGAAGGCAGAATTTGAAAGCAACAACCTGGAATATTTAGCTGATGAGATCTCCAAGCAAAATATAGAAGAAGTAGCCTGGCTTCTCCTTGCAGCTTACAGTGAAATGCAACAGGACAGAGATAGACTTAGAACTGAACTCTTGGATTCAAAGAAACCAGAAACTGATGGTTTGGAAAACTCCAGGCTTCCAGGGGGTGGATCCCCAGAAGCTACAGCCCAATGTGAGGATGTAACCAAACATGGAACACACCTGCCATTTCAGTAGAAGCCAAGATTGGAAATGGAGTTATCTGGAAAGGATTTGTGGAAAGTCCTGTTTCTGATGGCTTTGATCACTGTGTGCTTCATGCAAAGCCAACAGAATTTTTGTGAGATCTTTATAGATGGAGATGCTGCCAGTTGAGACTGGAGGAGACAGACAAGGAACAAACTGAAAGAAAAATTTCTTCAAAGACAAAGCCATGGAGGTTGAGGTCTGGAGTCAAGAAGTCTCGGGTTGGGAAAATGGAGCAGCCTACACACATGGAAAGGGTGAGTTTGCCCTGGAGGTCAAGGGCGGGCCTTCTGCCTTGATGCTCAGGAAATGTTCTGCCACCCCAAGCCCCAAAGAAGGTGGAGCAGATTCCCAGGGAATTGGGGAGAGCCTGGCTACCACCACAGTGTTCTGAAGGGATTGAGCATGTGTCCAGAGATGGAGAACTCACCCCAGCATTTGGAGAGGAAAGGGCTGCCACAAAGGCCCTTAGAAAGGGTTAGACTCCTGCTTTTTCAAGCCCCAAGGATGCAACATCATTCTGTTAATGACTCTCAGACTTTGAGTTCTAATGGAGTTTGCCCTGCGGGTTTCAGGAACTGTTTTTGTCCTGTGAACCCTGTTTTCCTTACTGTTTCTCCTTGTGGCAATGGGAATGTTTATCCTATGAATGTCCCTCTTTCGTATATTGGAAGCGCATAACTTGTTCTAAGTTCACAGATCCACAGCTAAAGGAAAATTTTGCTTTTGGACAGACCAAACCTGTAACTGATTTAATGGAGTCTTGTACTTAACTATTGTAACTGAAATGATTTAAGTTTTTATGATATTGTGATGGGAAGAATCTATTTTGTATTTGGAAAGAATATGTTTTCCTGGGGTCCAAAGGGTGGAATGTGCTGGTTTGAAGGTACTATGTCCCCCAGAAAAAGCCATATTCTTTGATGCAATCATGTGGGGCATACATATTAGTGGGGATTAATTTGGAACTTTTCGATTAAGTGGTTTGCATGGAAATGTGCCCCACCCAACTGTAGGTGATAGCTCTGATAAGACATTTCCACGGAGGCATGGCCCCACCCATTCAGGGTGGGCCTTGATCAGTGGAGCCATATAAATGAGCTGACAAACAGAAGGAACTCAGTGCAGCTGTGCCTGACATTTTGAAGAGGAGCTGCAGCCAAGAAGGATACTTTGAAGGAAGCACAGGAGCTGCAGATGAGAGACAGACTGAAGATGGCCATTGAAAGCAGACTCTTTCTCCATAGAAGCTAAGAGAGGACATATACCCCAAGTGCAACTAAGAGTGACATTTTTGAGGAACTGCTGCCTAGAGAGGAACATCTTGGGAGAAAGCCATTTGGAAACCAGAACTTTGGAGCAGATGCCAGCCATGTGCCTTGTCAGCTAACAGAGGTTTTCCAGATGCCACTGACCATCTTCCAGTGAAGGTACCTGATTGCTGATGTGTTACCTTGGACACTTTATTGCCTTAAGACTGTAACTGTGTATCCAAATAAGCCCCCTTTTATAAAAGCCAATCCATTTCTGGTGTTTTGCATTCCAGCAGCATTAGCAAACTAAAACACTCCCTTATCTTCAAATTCTATCATTCACTTTCTAGCTGCTTTCTCTGTGGCTTTCTCATATTGAGTCTGAATATCAGTCCACTTGTAAAGGACCCCAGTAATCCAGACTGAAGTGGAACACACCTTAACTGAAGTAACCATATCAAAAGGTCCTATTTACAATGTATTCACAACCACAGGGATGGATTAGATTTAAGAATATATTTCTTGGAGTACATACAGCTTCAAACTACCACAACATATATAAAAAAAAAAAAAGTCAGGACCACAGAAACAAAGTTTATGTCCTGGGGTGGGAGTATAATTCAGTGGCTTCTTCTGCTTGAGCTTCCTAAAAAAAATCATGATGATTATACACCAGGTTGTACTTTCCAATAAAAGACAAAGCATTCTTTGGGGATTTTTCTTATAATATAAACCTATTGAATTATTTCCACTGACTGTTCTATGTCATATTCTTATGTAAGCATAAGTAAGAATTTAGTTCTAATAATATTTATACCTTTATCATAAACTACTCTTAATACTAGCTACCATATGCGAAATATAACTTTTGAGGATTCAAATAATAAACTATAAAAATTAATTTGAAATTGGTAAGTATAGAAATCCCAGTATATATTTGTTATAATTAGAATCTTTGCACCATTTTCTATTCTAAGTCAGAATTTTCATCTTTCACTATTTTAAATCCAATGTGTCTAATAACTGAAAGATAATGGACATTCCATACTCTAAAGTTTGAGTTTAGAACTAAATCATCCATTGAACACAGATTGACTGTCAGTTGATACTTTTAATTTTAAGTTCTTTTTCTTTTGATGTAATTACTGATATAATTAGGTTCTTATCTACAAACTTACCATTTTCTATTTAGCCCTTTTGATTTTTGTTCTATTTTCTCCTTATTCCCTTTTAATCAATTTTATTATTATATTTTAAAATTATTATCCTTTAGGGTATAATTATTTTACTAAATGTTTAATGGTTGCCATAGAGATAAGAACATACATCATTGATTTAGGACATAAAATTGAGTTTTCTATTTTTACCATCTGTTCTAGTTTGCTAATGCTGCCAGAATGTAAAACACCAGAAATGGATTGGCTTTTATGAAAAGGGGTTTATTTGGTTACACAGTTACAGTCTTAAGGCCATAAAGTGTCCAAGGTAACACATCAGCAAGCAGGTACATTCACTGGAGGAAGGCCAATGGCATCTGGAAAACCTCTGTTAGCTAGGAAGGCATGTGGCTGGCATCTGCTCCAAAGTTCTGGTTTCAAAATGGCTTTCTTCCAGGATGTTCCTCTCTAGGCTGCAGTTCCTCAAAAATGTCACTCCTAGTTGCTCTTGGGGCATTTTCCTTCTCACAGCTTCTATAGAGCAAAGTCTGCTTTCAACAGCTGTCTTCAAACTGTCTCTCATCTGCAGCATGTGCTTTCTTCAAAGTGTCCCTCTTGGCTCTAGCTCCTCTTGAAAACATCACTCAGAGCTTCACTGAGTTTCTTCTGCTATGTCAGCTCATTTATATGGCTCCACTGATCAACTTAGATCCACCCCAAATGGGCAGAGCAACACCTCTATGGAAACTATCCAATCAGAGTCATCACCCACAGCTGGGTGGGGCACATTCCAAAAAACACTCAAAGAATTACAATCTGATCAACACTGATAATGTCTGCCCACACAAGATTACGTCAAAGATAATGGCATTTGGGGGACACAATATATTCAAACTGGCACACCATCTCCTCAATCATTTTACAATTTTATAGCACTTTAACTTAATTTACCACCCTCCTCATTTTGTGTTACTGTCATTAGTCATTTTAGTTCTTCACATATTTTAAATTTCATAAACCTTTACAAGTACTTTGGTATAGTCAATATTCATGTATTTTATAAGATAATTATTTATAATTTCTTGTGTTCTTCATCTCTTCTTGGATCTCCATATTTATATCTGAGATTGTTTTCCTTCTGCTTAGAGGAATCATTTTAGTGCTTTTGGTTCTTTGATTTTTTTATCTTTTTTTTTTTAGTTGATGACTTCTTTGTCTTTCTATGTAGGATTCAGTTAACTTTCATTTTATTAAATAAATTTTATTTTTATAACAGTTTTAGATTTATAGGACAGTTGCCAAACTAGTGCAGAGTCTCCATATAAGCCACAGCTAGTTTCTTCTATTATTAACATCTTAAATGAGCACAGTACATTTGTTACACATAATGAACTAATATTGATACATTACTATAATGGAGAGCCTGATCCCATTTTTTCACATGGGCTGTGGACAGCATTTAAGCCTCACCTATCTCTCCTTGTGACCTATACCTGGGCAAGTTAATAAGAAAGCTTGGGTGATCGCTTCTTTGATATTGGCAGGAAACTCAAAGTATAAAAGCACCTACCAACATGGGGGAACTCTCTCCCAGTCCCAGACCCTAACCACAATAAAAGCTCAGGCCAGGCTCCTTTTCTTCTCTCTTAAGCCATTTGGGACCTGCTACAGTGACCTGCCCTGCTCTCCAGTGGAACCTCAATTATGTTAAGTAATAAACATTTTCATACCATCTTGGTGGTTCATGGCATCATTAGTCTCAACATCTGAAGTAAATTTTTAGTGAGGGGCTTTCTGCCTCTGTAGGGGACCATAGCAATCATTATTTTCTAAACTCCATATTATTTTCAGTTACTTAGTTTTTACCTAATGTCCTTTTTCTGTTTCAAGATCCCATCCAGTATATCACATTTCACTGATGTGTCATGTCTTCTAATATAGATATTATTAATATCAATATGAACTTGTGGCTTGTAGCTACATACCCTAAAAAAATATGTTTACCAACTTAAGCCATTCCTGTGGGTGTGAAATCATTGTAAATAGGAACTTTAAAGGAGGTTACTTCATTTAAGGTATGGCCCAAACTGAATCAGGGATGGATGGTAATCCTATTACTGAAGCCCTTTATAAACAGAATGAAATTCAGACACATGGAGAGAAAGCCATGGAAAGGGGCTGGAAGTCAGTGGAACAAAGAGAAACTAGGAGAGGCTGCCATGTGTGTTGCATGTGACAGAAAAGCTAAGGACCGAGAATTGCTGGCAGTTGGCCCCAGAACATCACAGTCTTCTAGAATAAAGCACTGCCTTGATGCCTTCATTTTGTACTTCTAGCCTCAAAACAATGAGCCAATATATTACTGTTATTTAACAAACCCATGGCATTTGTTTTAGAAACCAAGAAACTTAAACAGAACTCATAGATACTTCTTTCATATTTTGGGTTATAATCCAATGGTATTTTACCTTTTTGTGTCTCATATAGTTCCAGCTTTGGCCATCGGTAGCTCTTTCATTTAACTCCCATGTTCCTTTCATATCCCTCCATAATTTTATGTTTGTTTTGGTTTGTTTTTTTGTTTTTTTTGTTTGTTTGTTTTTTGAGAGCTTACTTAATTTCTGGTATTACAAGAAGTTGCAGGATCATATTGTATAATATTGCCCTAGGGTAGAACCAGCCATTTCTCTGCGAGGCCATGATGTTTTTATTGGTGAATGATACTATAAACAAAGATTTGGGGGTTACATTTACTCCTTGCTAGTGGTACTGTTTTGAAGCCCTCTGACAGAGCAAAGCATATTGTGTTTATACCAACCCATGTATAATACACAGTAAATACTTCCATACATAAGCATTTGTAACTATATTAATCTAAATATGAGTTCATACTAATGTCTCTAAAATTAATTCATCATCACATGATCATTCTACCCTCCTACCCTTTTTAACCTATAACATCCCACTCTAACAGTGAGAATTTTGGCTCCTACCATACCCATTTCATAAACCTAATTGTTCAACTCCAGTATACTTGTAGAGCTGTATCAGAATTGTTTACCTTCATCTCCATGGACACAAAAATTTATAAACTGGAGTACAGTGCTTATGTGAAGTATTTTTCTTTAGTTTTAGATATGCTGTGCAATTCCAGAATTACTTAGGTCAGCACATTTCCCCACCCCTTTATGCAAGTGTATTTAATATATTTTTAATACAGTTAGATTGCTTTGTCACACCCTGGGATTACTCCCACATAAATCCATGATTTTATTTTAATTTGTATACTCTTTGTGTGATGAAGTTGAATGGGTTTTGACAATGCATAGTTTCATGTTTCCACAAATAAGGTATCATACAGGATACTTATCACCATCCTAAAGTTACCTACTCTGCTTCTCCTAATCAATGCACACCCAATTCCCAAATTCCTGGAAACCATTGAAATTTTACAGTCTCCATATTTCTTTTCCTTTTACAGAAAAACATATAATTGGAATCATGCTGTATAAATTTTGTCTTTTTTTATTTGCTTTTTAATTCAGTTTTATTGAGATATACTCACATATCATAAAATCATCCACAGTGTACAATCAGCTGTTCAGCAGTACCATCATATGGCTGTGCATTCATCACCACAATCAATTTTTGAACATTCCATTACTCCAAAAAAATTAAAATAGGAATAAAATTAAAAGTTAGAAAGAACACCCAAAACACCCCATCCCCCATCATCCTATTATTCATTTAATTTTTGTCCCCATTTTTCTACCCTTCTGTACGTACACTGAATAAAGGGAGCATGAGCCACAAGGTTTTCACAATCACACAATCATGCTATGTAAGCTATATAGTTATACAATTGTCTTTAAGAACCAAAGCTACTGGGTTGCAGTTCAACAGTTTCAGGTATTTCCTTCTAGCTATTATAATACATTAAAAACTAAAAAGAGATACCTATACAACATATAAAAATGACCTCTTGACTCCATTTGTAATCTCTCAGCCACTGACATTTAAATTTGTTTCATTTATCTTCCCCCTTTTCTGTCAAGAATTCTCTCTTGATTCCATGATGGCAGGTGCAGGCTTATCCCCAGGAGTCATGTCCCATGTTGCCAGAGAGATTTACACCCCTAGGAGTCATGTCCCACATAGGGGGGAAAGCAGTGAGTTTACCTGTTAAGTTGGTTTAGAGAGAGAGGCCACATCTAAGCAATAAAAGAGGTTCTCTGGGGGTGACTAAGGCCCAATTGTAAGTAGCCTTAGCCTCTCCTTTGCAGTACAAAGCTTCATAAGGGCAAGCCTCAAGATCAAGGGCTTAGCCTTCTAAATTGGTGGTCCCCAATGCTTGTGAGAATATCAGTAATTCCCCAGGTGGGGAAGCTTAAGATTTCCAAATTTTTCCCAGTCCCTCAAGGGGGCTTTGCAAATACATTTTTATTCTCTCCCCAAATTACTTTGGGATGTATTAGGACTTCACACTAATCTGCACAAACCAACCAGCTCTCACTTCCTATTCAAAGTTTCATGTACTTCCAGAAGATGGAGGCTAGGAGAGACAGGGCAAAAAAACACCTCCATGGAAAATACTAGATAAAAGCCATAAAGTGACCCAGAACATCAGTTCCAGTGATGAACCAGCTGGACAAAGTCTGCTAAATCCATAGGGACTGTGCACTTGGTGAAACTGAGAGTCTACATTCTGAAATGAGTGAATAATCCTGCTGAATATCTGACAGCCACGCTGCAGTGTGGGGAAACTGTGGGTCGGTGTTTGGAGTTGGACTAGTTCTTTTTTAAAAAACCCAAAAGTAGCTGTGGATATGGCAGTGAGAACCACAGAGTGAAGCATGGCAGGAATAGGCGGTGCAACACCTCAATATCTTGCATGGATGATAGCCTTTCATGCACATGCTGCTAATTGTTTCAGAGTGAGGAAGGCAGAGGGGAGCCAAAAGGGGAAAATAACCATGCCCCTTATAGCCATCTTCCCAGTGGGCTGGGAACACTCCTGCCCAGCGCCAGTGCCACAGCCCAGAGCTGCACCAAAAAATCCAGTGAGATGGGAAGTATCTCCAGCAACACACACATACCACAATATCAGGCATGGACAATAGCCTTTTGTGCACACACAGCTAATTGTCCCCAAGCTAGGAAGGCAGAGCTGTGCAGAAAGGGGGAAATCAACATACCCTCCTTACAGCAGGCTGGGAACATCCCTACATGGCCTGCAGCCCAGAACTTCACTTGGGAGACAGCCCTCACCTGTGAGGTAGCTCAGCCTTGCCTCAGCAGAGGCCCTAGGAGAGCATGGCTTGGAAGAGGTACCTACTCAGAAATCCCAGGGACCATACGCCAATAAGAAAGACTTGTGGGTCAGTGCCAGAGACAATCTGGGGTGAGACTGAACTGAAGGTTTAGACTCTTGCAACAGCCTTAAATCTCCAGGAGCACCCCGGAGGTTTGATTATTAAAGCTGCCTTCCCTCCCTATCTGCTCAGGCACACACCCCACACTCAGGGCAGACAGCACCAATAACACATCCAAACTTGGTGCACCAATTGGAACCCCATGAGTCAGACTGCCACATACCACAAAGACAAAGTTGAGGAGAACTGGCATTAGGGGGATAGGTGGCTCACAGACACTACCTGTGGGTTAGTTAGAGAAAATGTACATCACCAAGCTGTAGATCTGACAAATTAGAGATTAGTCTTTGAATTGTCCTACATATCTTAAAAGAACCCTATGAAGTTAAGCGAATACCAAGAGGCCAAAAAACAACAGAAAATTTTCAAGCATATGAAAAAAACAGATGATATGGATAACCCAAACCCAAACACCCAAATCAAAAGATCAAAGGAGATGCAGTACTTGGAGCAATTAATCAAAGAACTAAAGACAAACAATGAGAGCGTGGCACAGAATATAAAAGACATGAAGAAGACCCTAGAAGAGCATAAAGAAGAAATTGCAAGAGTAAATAAAAAATACATGATCTCATGGAAATAAAAGAAACTGTTGACCAAATTAAAAAGATTCTGGATACTCATAGTACAAGACTAGTGGAAGCTGAACAATGAATCAGTGACCAGGGGGAGGACAAAATGGAAAATAAAAGAACAAAAGAAAGAATGGGGGAAAAAGTAAAAAAAAAGATTGAAATGGACCTCAGCGATATGATAGATAAAATAAAACTTCTAAATATAAGACTCATTGGTGCCCCAGAAGGGGAAGAGGATGGTAAAGGTCTAGAAAGAGTATTCAAAGAAATTGTTGGGGAAAACTTCCCAAATCTTCTACACATATAAATACACAAAGCATAAATTTCCAGTGAACTCCAAATAGAATAAATACAAATAAACCCACTCTAAGACATATTCTGATCATACTGTCAAATACTGAAGAGAAGGAGCAAGTTCTGAAAGCAGCAAGAGAAAAGCAATTTACCACATACAAAGGAAACATAAGACTAAGTAGTGGCTACTTAGTGGCCACCATGGAGGTGAGAAGGCAGTGGCATGACATACATAAAATTCTGAGAGAGAAAAATTTCCAACCAAGAATACTTTATCCAGCAAAGCTCTACTTCAAATTTGAGGGAGAGCTTAAATTTTTCACAGACAAGCAAATTCTAAGAGATTTTGCTAACAAGAGACCTGCTCTACTTCAGATACTAAAGGGAGCCTTACTACAGAGAAACAAAGAAAGGAGAGAGAGATGTGGAGAAAGGTTCAGTAATATATTGTTGGATTTGATTTGCTAATATTTTGTTGAGAATTTTAGCATCTATATTCATAGGAGATATTCATTTGTAGTTTTCCTTTCCTGTAATGTCTTTATCTGGTTTTATCATCAGGGTAATGCTGGGACTTGTTAAACTTCTCCCCTTCAGTCTCATCAAATATATAATTGGGTTTAAATAATAGGTGCTACCTCATTAAATTATTATGCAGGTTAAACCACTAAATACATGTAAAGCACCTACACCAGAGCCTAGTACATAATAAGTACTAAATATATATTTTTTAAAAGTATTGTTTTTTTGAAAGTAAATCTACAGGGTTACAATTCATTATTCAATTAACATGTTGTTAGATTTCACTTGTTAAATGTTTCTTTATGACTTTTTCTTTGGTGTTTGTAAAGTGATTCACTTATCATCTTTATATTTCCTGTTCTTGTCCACCTTTGCTGACAGGGTTCGGCTAACTTCCAAAAGCGAGATGAATAGCTGTGCATCTTTTTCTATGCTCAGGAAGTGAATACATAATATAAAAATCATCTGGGCCTGGGACCTATTTTTGATTTAGTTATATATTGCTGTGTAACAAATTACCCCCTAAAACTTAATGGTTTAAAACAACAAACATTCATTACCTCATAATTTCTGTAGATCAAGAAACTAAGCATGGATCTCTCATAGGCAGCAATCAAGGTGTTGGCTGGGATTTCAGTCATCTTAGGGCTATCTATGGGGAGGATACATTTCCAGCCTCTCTTACATGGCTGTTGGCAAGACAGCATTTTCAGTGGGTTGTCTGACTCAAGACCTCAGTTCTTCATGGGCTGCTGGCCAGAGGCCTCCTCAGTTCCTTGACACATGGAACTCTCCCCAGGGCAGCTCACAACTTGGCAACTGGCTTTGCTAAGGTAGAGAGTCATGCAGCAAAACAGGAGTGACTGTTTTGTAACCTAACCTTGAAAGCAATGTTTCATCACTTTTGCTGCAGTCTACTGGCTAGAAGAAGTGAGTTGCTAGTCCAGTCACCTTCAAAAGGAGGAGATTACACAAGGATGTGAATACCAGTAGGTGCTATTATGGACCATTTTAGAGGCTGCCTGCAATAAATTTTAAAGGCAGATCTTTGACTACCCTTCCACTTTCTTCCATGGCTATTTGTCCATACCAGTCCTATATCTTTTCTTACACAATTTTGGTAATTTATGATTGTCTACCAAATAATTATGTTTCTGTTTTGAAAATTTATTTGTTAAAAAATCTAATCTGGAGCTGAAGCTCATTTCTACCAGTATTTATGTCTCTCCTCTCTTTTTCTTTATCAGAAAGAACATTTGTCTAATCTGTTGGTCATTGCAAAGAAGCAGTTTTTTTTGTATTGTTCAACTTTATTTTTTGTATTTTCTTTCATTGATTTCTGACTTTATTACTTCCTTCCTTTTGCTTTTATTTGAGTTTATTTTGCATGCTTTCACCTAGATTCTTGAAAGCTTGGTTTCTTTGTTTTCAGTTTTGATTTCTAATAAATGCATTTCCCTCTGAGTACTAGTTAGGCTACACCCCACTGGTTTTGATATGTAGAGCTCTTATTGATTTTCATTTTGCAATGGTTTGTAGTTTCCATTTTAATTGAGTTCTCCTTAATCAGATTAAAAGTGCAGTGCCCCACCTTCCTTATTTCCATGGCCATAGATTTTAAGCCATTCTTTTTTTTTTTTTTTTTTGTTAAACTGTAATTTTATTGCCCTGTGGTTAACATGGTCCTAGATGATTTTTCTTTTAATTTTTATTCAAATAATACATATGGCCTAAAATTCCTCCCTTTTACATATAGAATTCAGTACTGTTAATTACATTTGCAAGTTTGTGTTACCATCACCACCACCTATTACCAAAATTTTACAATAGACCCAAAGAGAAACTTTGTAAAATTTAAGCATTAACTCTTCATTCCCTACCTCCAAACTAGCCCTGGTAACCTGTAATCTAGATTCCAATTCTATGAATTTGCTTATATCTAATTATCTTATATCAGTGAGATCATAAAGTATTTGTATTTTTGTGACTGGCTTATTTCACACAACCTGACATCTTCAAGGTTCATCCATATTCTTGCATGCATCAGAAGTTTATTCTTTTTTAATGCTGAGTAAAGTTCCATTATATGTATATATCACATTTTGTATACCCATTCCTCAGTTGATGGACTCTTGGGTTGCTTCCATTTTTTGGCAATGTGAATGATGCCATTATGAACATCAGTGCACAAATATCTCTTTGAGTCCCTGCTGGGTCACATGGTAATTCTGTACCTAGCCTTCTGAGAAGCTGTCAAACTGTCTTCCACAGTAGCTGCATCATTTTACATTTCCACCAGCAATGATTGAGTGTTCCTATTTCTCCACATCCTCCCCAACACTTTTAATTTTCTTGTTTTAAACTAGTAGCCATTCTCATTGATGTGAGATAGTATCTCATTGTGGTTCTGATTTCCATGTCCCTAGTAGCTAATGATATTGAGCATCTTTTCATGTGGTTTTTGGCCATTTGTGTATCCCCTTTGGAGAAATGTCTAGTCAAGTCTTTTGCTCATTTTTTAATTGAGTTATCTTTTTTATTGTTGGGTTGTAGTATTTCTTTATATATGCTGGATATTAAACCCTTATTGGATAGGTAGTTTCCAAATATTGTCTCCCATTGAGTAGGTTCTTTTTGCACTTTTATGATAAACCCTTTGATGCATAAAAGTTTTTAATTTTGATGTGGTCCCATTTAAGTATTTTTTTTTTTTATTTTGGTGCTTGTGGTTTAAGTGTAAAGTCTATGAAACCATTGTCTAACACAAGATCCTGAAGATGTTTCCCTTTATTCTTTTCTGGAGTTTAATAGTCCTGGTTTTTATGTTTAGGTCTTTGATCCATTTTGAGTTAATTTTCGTGTATGGTGTGAGAGAAGGGTCCTCATTCATTTCTTTTCTTTTGTTTTGTCATATGGATATGCAGTTATCCTAGTACCATGTGTTGAAAGATTATTCTTTCCCAAATGAATGGACTTTGCAGCCTTGTCAAAAATAAATTGGCAAAAAAAAAAAAAAAAGTAAATGAACAATAGAGGGGAGGAAGGGAATGGAATGTTTGGGATGTTCTTTTTTATTTTAATTTTTATTTTAGTTTTTGGATAATGAAATGTTCAAACTTTATGGTGGTAAATGCACAACTATATGACAATACTGTTAACAACTGATTGTACACTTTGAATGATTGCATGTTATGTGATTATATCTCAATAAAATTGCATTAAAAATAAAAAAGTTTCATGTAATTACAGTGTTTGGGTAAACTCATCATGGAAGTTAAGTTATATAGTGTGTTACAGAAAATACAGATTCTGCACCAAATAAATGTCTCTTCCTTTGATCTCACATAGAAGTTAAGGTTTTAAAATAATGTCTATATCATCCTTTACACTTTAGTCTGATTTGCCTTAGTGCTAACCAGATCAGCTTCATTCATATTTGTAATTGAAGTCTGAACTCTTTTCAGCTTTTTTAAACAGTTGCTGTATGGGATAATGCTGACATTTATAGTTGCTGAACTCTAGCTCTAGTCTCAGTTGCCATATGGATACCCAAAGTTCAGGGACTGACCAGGTTATGCACAAAGAGATCAGCATCTCAGATATTAGAGATAAATATTACAGCTCAGGAATAGATGTGACTGCTGTAAGAGCTTACAATCTAGGGATCTTTATAATAAGTCTTCTCTGATAATCTATGCTCTGAAATGCAATTCTCAGAGATTGTATTAGAGATAGTGCATATTAGTGAGGCATTATAATGTTTGTCTTTTCATTTCTGCCTTATTTCATTCAAAATGTTCTCCTTAAGGTCCATTCACCTATTTTCATGCTTCCCAACTTCATTCCTTTTTGCAGCCACTCAATATTTTATCGTATGCATACACCACATGTCACCATTCTGTTCATCAGTTGATGTAACCTTAGGCCACCTCCATCCATTGCAAATCATGAGTACTGCCACCATAAACACCAATGCACAAATGTTCATTCATATCCCTGCTCTCAGTTCTTCCAAGTACATACACAATAGAGGGATTACATATATTTAAATTTTATCCATGTCATTTCATAGATTGATAGTTCATTTCTTTCTGTTACTGAATAATCATCCATATTTTGTTTATCTATTCATTTATTTAAGAAAAATTTTGTTATTTCCAGTTTGGGGGAATTTTGAATAAAATATGCCATTCATGTACATTAAGGTTTTTTAATGGACGTTAGTGTTCAAATCAGTTTGGTTAATAGTTGGAAAGAGGGTGGTTGGATTTCATGGTGAGACTACATTTAGCTTTGTGAGAAATGGTCAACATATCATCCAAGGTAGCTGTATACTATTTTCCTTTTCTACTATCAGTACATGAAAGTTCCTGTTTTCCCACATCCTCACCAATATTTGGTTTATTCAGGTTACTTTTCAATCCATTCTCAAATAATTAGAGTGGCACCTCATTTTTGTTTTAATTTGCAATTTGCCAATGAGCAATGATTTTTGGACTATTTTCATATGCTAATTTCTCAGCTGTATATATTATTAGGTGAGATATTTATTCTTTTTTTGCTTCCTTATTGTTGAGTTTTACAAGTTCTTTGTGTATTTTGGAAACATATCTTTTGTCAGATATGTGAGTTGCAATATTTTCTCCCAGACAGTGGCATGTCTTTCATTTCCTAATTGTGTCTTTCTCAGAGCAGAAGTTGTTAATTTTAATAAATCCAACTTAATTTTTATGGATTAAGTTTTTGTTATTTTCTTTAAATACACATCATCAATCTCAAGGTCACCTAGATTTTTTCTGAAGTTTATCAGTTTAAGGAAGTTCAGACCTATTTCTAGTTTCCTGAGAATTCTAATCATGAGTTTCTGTTGGATTTTATCACATGTTCTCCAGCATTAATTTATATAATCTTATGATTTTTCTTCTTTAGTCAGTTCATGTAGTAATCTACATTTCGATTTTCAAATTTGTAAATAATCTTGTATACCTAGAATAGTTCTTGGAGGTAAAATACATGAAAGTGTGAGGACCCTACTATGATTTTAGACCCTGGGAGTTTCTCCCTCTCATACTAGCCCATGCTACATGTCTGACAGTTCATCAAAATTATCATTCACATATTTCAACCAGTTTAAGGTTTGAATGGCTTCTGCTCAAGGTGAGCAAATTTTTGCTCTGACTCTATGTATGCACCTGTTTCTGTAGGTTTTGAAGCTGTAGCTTGCCCTGTAACTTCAGTTCTTGGATGCATTCAAGAAAAGTAACTAATTTTAATTTGTTGAGTTTACTTCTTATTTTAAGGATAGGAGTAAAACTTCCTGTAAAACTTACAAGCTGTTTACATGTTGCATCTGAAACCTTCACTTTTATTTATAAAGAATATTTTTTTACATAAATTTGAATTTGTAAGTCTCCTAAGACCTTAAAGTATTCTGTTGTCTTTTGGATTTCATAAATTTTCTTGAGAAAGTCAGCTGTCAGTCTTCTCATTTTTCCTTTAAATACAATGTGTCTTCATCTTCTGGATGATTTTTAAATTTCTCTTTGCTTTTGTTTTCAAGCAATTTATGTGGTATGACTAGGTGTAACTTTTTTTTTTAATTTCCCTTGCCTGACTTGAGTATCTGGCTTCTATGGATTGATAACTTTTATCAGTCTTTTTAAAACATAGTGTTCATTATTTTTTCAGGAGTTACACTTTCCCAACATTTTATCTCTCTTTTTGAAATCAAGTATACATATATCAGAACATTGTAAGGTATCAGATATTCTCCATGCATTTTACAGACTTTTGTTGATTTTAATTTTGTCTATGTGTATTTCATTGTTGATACATTCTACTGATCTTTGTTTATATTTACTATTTCTGTCTTTACCTGCATCAATTCTGTTATCTCATTTCCCATACTTAATTTTTGTTTCTAGAATTCTATTTGATTCTTATTTTCCTCCTATGTGTCCTAGCTTTCAGCTATTTTCTCAAATATATTAATTCCAATTTAAAAACCTTGTTCTCTAAACCTCAATATCTGATTCACCTGTGGATCTCCTTGTAATGTGTTTTTTTTTTGTTTGTTTACTATTTTTGAATGAATATCTGCTTCTGCTTCTGTCTTCTACATGACTTTAAAAAAAATTCTGCAAGTTTGTAAATAAAATTTGTATTTTCCAAATATATTTTCTTACACCAGAAAGAATTTGTGCTAGTGCCTCTGTCCTTCAATAACTTACTGAATATCTGAAAACCCAGATATTCAGCCTCTAGCCTACAGAAAGAATCAAGTATCCACAAATAAATACAATTCAGATTCTCACCTCACCTCTTAAATGTACTCCTTCCTGGAATGTAAATTCATTCAGTTCTTGTTTCTTTAGCAAGTCTTTGATGTAACTAAAATAGAATTTTAGAAGTAAATTATATGGATATTTTTATTGCTGTCATTGTAAAGGTCTAGTCTGCTAAAAATTATTTCATCCCAGCCAAATGCAGAAATAATTTTGCTCTTTTAATTTTTGACCAAATTTGGGCTCTACACTTTCAGGCACCTTTTCTTCTACTTGGCTGTTAAATTTTGGCTTTCTCTTGGGTACTGGTATTACTTATCTCTTTTTTTAATCCTTATATCTAAAATGTTTCCTTGTTGTATTTTCTATTTCTGTTAAATAACTGACACTTCCAAGTTAAAATACTAGAGCAGAGACTTGTTTTCTTCTTGTACATCACTACCAATATGCACTTGATGAATTAGAGTTGATATTTGTATCTCCTAATAAAATGTTCATGAATTAAAAGTCTGATATGTTTGCCAAATTTCATAGTGACACACTGTAATGGTTTAAAGCTGTGTGTATCCTAGGGAAATAAACAAACAAAAAAACATGTTCTTAAATCTAATCCATTCCTGTGAGTATAAACCCATTGCAAGAAAGACTTTTAATGAGTCTACTTCAGTTAAGGATGGCTCTTAATCCTATCGCTTGAGTGCTTTATAAGAAAATGAAATGCAGACAGGGAGAAAGCCATGAAAGGAAGAAGCTGAAATCAACAAAACAGAGAAAAGAAAGGAGAGACTAGCAGATAGCTTGTACCTTGCCATGGGCAGAGGAGGCAAGAATGTTAGCAGCCAGTCTTCAGGATGAAAATATCACCTTGATGATATTTGGACATTTTCATGGCCTCAAAATTGTAAGCTAATAAATTCATATTGTTGAAGCCAACCCATTTCATAGTATATGTTTGAAGCAGCCTACTAAACTGTAAAAGATTTGAGTATCAGATATTGGTATACTGCAAATATCAAAAGTGTGGGAAAATCTTTGGAATTGGGTACAAGGTAGAGACTGGAAGAATTGTGTGCTGTTTTATATAAAAGGCCTAGATTGCTTTGAAGAGTCTGTTGGTAGTTATATGAATGATTAAGGTACTTCTGTTGCAAACATAGAAGAAAATGATGAATATATCATTGGAATTGGAAGAAAGAGGATCCTTGTTTTAATGTGGCAGAGAAATTGGCAAAATCAAGTTCTGATGTTGGATGGAAGCCAGAATTTGAGAGTGATGAGCTTGGATATTCAGATGAAAAGATGTCTAAGCTAAATGTAGAAAGTGCAGCCTAGTTTCTCCTTGCAGCTTATAACAAAATGAGAGAGGAAAAGAATAAACTGAGAACCAAACTCCTGAGCAGAAAGAAACCAGAAATCAATGGTTTGGAAAATTTTTAGTTTCTGGAAAACAGCTCCCCAGAGAATAGTGCTCTTTGTGAGGGTTTAATGGAACATAGATTCAGTTAGCCATTTCTATGCAAGTCAGGATTGGAGATGCCATGCTCTGTCTAAGAAATTCCTGAGCATCAAGTAGAAACCATGGACACCACATGGACTCAAGCCCCCCATAATACACTTCACAAGAGTCTGTAGCATGAAGTAATTTTGCATAGAAGAGGGGCTTGAACCAAAGTCTGATGTCCCACACAAACAGTTGTGTGGGGATGGGAAGTTTCCATGGAGGAAGTTCAAAGAACTAACACATTTATTCCATGGATTCCCACACTTAATACTTATTTACTGGGTATGAAACACATTTCAATTCCCTTGAAAATGATTATGAAACAAAAGCATCATCATAAATCTTCAGGTCAATTCAGTCTTTGTTTCTGCTCCTCTATATTGAAATATTTTACAATGGCCAAAAATTTTGAAATGAGAAGAAATTTCAAGGAAAAAAAAAAGACATTCAAGACTTCAGCTGACAACTCCAACATTTAAGGAGATTGGAAGTTGTCATTCACCTTTTTACAATAAGGAAAAGCTCAACAAACTGATGAGTAACAACTTTTGTTGGGCCACTCAATGAACTAGGTCATTAAAGAAGTGGCTGAGAAGTCCTACACATGGCCAAAGTCTGTATGTGATTTTTCAGCTTAACCAAAGGCACTTACAAAGATTTTACCAGATAGGAATCATGATGGAAAGCTGCTCCCCTCTACGTCAGACATTTTGCACACAGCAAGTGCAATGCATTCTCTAAGGGAGTTTCAGTCAAGGTATCAGACCCCACTGTGGGTCATGCTCTTGTGTATGTGTGTGCATGTGTGTGTGTGTGTGTGTGTATGTATAAACACCTAGCCCACGTGTTTCCACATAGAAGTCTTCGTATCAGAAGACCAAAACTGAGGCTTTCCTTAGGTGCCTCCACTGAGAATGCCTTACTGGGAAGGGAAAGGGAAGACATTGAGGAAACTTTTTTTCCACTCTGACTCAATACTTTTCCTTTACTAGTCCTCCTTTTCTCTCTCTCTATCCTTTGGGTCCATAAAACTTCAGGAGCCTTTTATTTTGGACCTCCCTCAGCAGTGAGATGCCTCCACAACTGTGCTAATCCATCTGATCTTTGAACAGTGGTGCTAATCCATGTGAAAAGAGAAACAGAGCAAAGTTGGCATCTTTCCTCAGTTTAACCTGTTGCTAATGTTATAACAATAATGATTAACATCTTTACGCTAATTTCACTTTGCTTAGTGCCATTAACTTGACCAACTTCTAAGCTATTGGTGACAGGCCATTGATCAGCAACTAGGTAAATAGGGATGCTTGGCTGTGATTGTTCTAGAGAAAGAAGACTCAATGAAGGTTCATCCTATTGGGTGCTTTTTCCAGCATCAAAGGTGGTGTATAGTCTTCCCAAGGCAAAGGAAATATCATCTATTCTCCAATGGATTCCAGATAGCTTCAGTTAGGTTGATCCATTAGTGAACCAGCACTGAGCATCTGGTGGAGAATCCTTGAGTTGGTGTTTCCAAGATTCCAATGTAGGGAGGCTAAAAAGGAAAAAATAAACAGCCAAGTGTAATGAAAAGAAAACAGTTACACATGTGGTTGACATTAATCACACTCTATTAATAATTACTTTAAGTAAAATATATAAAGAAGCCAATTAAAAGATAGAGATTGTAAGAATAAATACAAACAATGATACATTCTATCCAAGAAAACAACAGTAAATGTAAAGAATCAGGTAAGTTAAAGTAAATAAATGAAGAAAGTTATATTATGCTAAAGTTAATCTATAAGCTATATTACTTTGAGCAAATCAGACTATAGAAAAAAGAAGATTATTAGGATAAAGAAGTGCTCTGCATCTTGATAAAGGCATACATTCTCCAACAACACATAACAATCCTAAACATGTATGCACCTAAAACCAGAATGTCAATATACATCAGCCAAAACCTGACAAAATTGCAAGGAGAAATTGAAAAATCCATTGGTATATTTGAAGATTTCAATACCCCTTTTTCTATAATTGATTGCTCAAGCCCACAAAAAAAAAAAAGGATGTAGTGAACCTGAAAAATATTATCAATTAAATTGATATAATTGATATTTATAAAAGATTCCTTCCAACAAAGCAGAATACATATTTTTTTCAAGTTCACATGGAACTTTCACTAAGATGGAACATGCCCTGGGTCATAAAAACATATTTTACCAAATTTAATACATATAGATTATATAAAACAAGCTCTCAGGCTACAATGGAATTAAATTAGATATCAATAACTCTAAGATAGGTAGAAAGTGTTCAAGTATTTGGAACATTAAAATACACTTCTAAATAACACACAGATCAAAAAAGTAGCTTTATGAGAAAAATTTTTTGAAAAGCAACAAAATCAACTAAATACAAATACAATTTATCAAATTTATGAGAAGCAAAGCAGTTTTTAGAGGAAATTTTATGGCATTAAATGCATATATTAGAAAGAAAGAAATTTTTAAAATCAATAACCTAAGTTTTGCTTCCATGTTAGAAGACAAGGGAGAGAAAAAACAATTTAGGTCAGAAGCAAATTTAAGAAAAGGATTAATAAGAATTATAATAGAAATCATTGAATTGGAAAAAAGTAAACAATAGAGAAAATTAATGAAATCAAAATCTGGTTCTGTGAGAAAATCAATAAAATTTCTAAATCTCTGTCCAGGTTAACCAAAAAAGAGAGACAAAACACAAAACACCAATGTTGGAATCGAAAAAGGGGGGGGGGGTCATCATTTTAGAAGAAAAATAAAACATGTACACTTTGGAAAGGAAGAAATAAAACTGCCTTTGTAGATGACATGATTGTCTGTGTAGAAAAGCACAAACAATCTACAAACAAACAAAATTCCAGGAACTAGTGAACAAGTAGAACAAGGTTTACTATATACCAGCAATGAACAATTGAAATTTGATCTTTAAAAAAGCACAGTATCATTTACAACACTGAAAATATGAAATTACTTTGATATAAAATACCCATAGCTTTTATATAGGGAAAACTACAAAACTCTGATGAAAGAAATTAAAGAAATTTTAATTAAATGGAAAGATATTCTGTATTTATGGATCAGAAGACCCATATTGTTCAGATGTCAAATCTTCATAACTTGATGTATGTATTTACTGCAGTCAAAATCCAAGCAAGTTTTTTGTAGATATTGATAAACCATCTTAAAACAATTATATGGAAAGGCAAAGTACCTAGCATGGCTACACAATAAAAAAGAAGAAAAAAGTTGTGGAACTCACACTAGCAGATTTTAGGGAACCATAATACAGTAAAAGACAGCATGGTATGGTTGAAAGGTTAGACACATAAATGAATGGCACAAAGTAGAGAAACAAGAAATAGACTAACACAAATGTTGTCAAATAATTTTTGACAAAGGATGAAAATGCAGTGGAAAATGTATAGTCTCTTAACAAATTATTCTGGAAAAATAAGCAAAAATTTTATAAAGGAAAAGAAAAACCCAGGCAGACCTCATTCCTTTCAAAATTTAACTCATCATTGGACAAAAAGCTTGTAGAAGAAAACATAGGAGAAAACTATAGTGACCTTGGGTTTGCTGATGAGTTGTGTTTTTGTTGTTGTTGTTGTTGTTTTGTTTTAAGATGCAATACCAAAAGCATGATCCATGAAGGAAAAAAAAAAAGTTGTACTGTGTTAAAATTAAAATCCTCTGTTCTGCAAAAACACAATGGAGAGCATAAAAAAGAAACTAAAGATTAGGAAAAAATGCATATTTGTAAATCACCTCTAATAAAAGATTTGATTCCCAAATATACAAAGAACTCTTAAAACTCAACAATAAATAAAAACAAAAACTGACTAAAATATGTAAAAGATCTAAAAAGACACCTCACAAAAGAAAATATACAGATGGCAAAGCATATGAGTGGATGCCTAGCATTATTTGTCGTTAGGAATTGCAAGTTAAAATAACAATAAGCTACCACTGTACACTTATTAAAATGGCAAAAATCTGACAATATCAATTGCAGGTGAGGATGCAGAGCAGTTACTCTTATTCATTGCTGTTGGGGATGCATAATTATACACCACTTTGGAAAACAGTTTGGGAGTTTCTTACAAAGCTAAACATAGTTAAAGCATGTGATCCTGTAATTGCAATCATAGGTATTCACCAATTGATTTTATAACCATTTCCACACACAAAGAATCTACAAGCAAATGTTTATAGCAGCTTCATGCAAAATTGCATGAAAATTGGAAGCCATTCAAATCTCCTCCAATAGGTGAATTGATAAACTTTACATTCATACAATGAAACAATATTCAATGATAAAAAGCAATATTCTATCAAGACACATAAAACATGGGTGAATCTTAAGTGCATACAGGTCTACCTTGTTTTATTGCATTTGCTTTATTACGCTTCACAGATATTGTGATTTTTACAAATTGAAGGTTGTGGCAACCCTGCATTAAGCAGTCTATTGGCACATTTTTCCAACAGCAAGTGTCCACTTTGTGTCTCTGTGTCTCAGTTTGGTAATTCTCACAATATTTCTAATTTTTCATTATTATTATATCTGTTTTGATGATCTATGATCAGTGATCTTTGATATTACTATTGTAATTGTTTTGGGACACCACAAACTGTGCTCACATAAGACAGAAAATGTAATCAATAAATGTGCATTTTCTGACTTCTCTACCAACTGGCCATTCCCCCAACTTTCCCCCTCTCCTCCAGCCTCTCTTTTCCTGAGACACAACATTGTTGAAATTAGGACAATTAAAGACCCTACAATGGCTTCTAAGTGTTCAAGTCAAACAAAAGTTGCATTTTCTCTCACTTTAAATAAAATGCAAGGAAAAATTAAGCTTTGTGATGAATGCATGTTTAAAGCCAAGACTGGCCAAAAGCTAGGCCTCTTGCTCCAAAGAGTTAGCCAAGCTGTGAATGAAAAGGAAAAGTACTTGAAGGAAATTGAAAGAGTGATACCAGTCAACACATAAATGAGAAGAAAGTGAAACAGCCTTATAACTGATAGGGAGAAAGTTTTAGTAGTTTGGATAAAATGGTCAAACAAAACATAATCTTCCCTTAAACCAAAGCTTAATCCAGTGAAAGGCCCTAATTCTTCAATTCTGTGAGGATTGAGGAAGGTGAGGATGCTGCAGAAGAAAAGCTTGAAGCTAGCAGAAGTTGGTTCATGAGGTTTAAGAAAAGTGCCATCTCCATAACATAAAAGTGCAAGATGAAGCAATAAGTGCTGATGTAGAAGCTACAGCAATCATCCAGAAGAAGCTAAGATAATTTATGAAGGTGGCTACACTAAACAGCACATTTTCAGTGTAGGTGAAACAATCTGATACAGGAAGAAGATGCCATCTAGGACTTTCATAGTAGAGAAGAGAAGCAATGTCTGACTTCAAAGTTTCAAAGGACAGGCTGACTCTCTTGTTAGGGTCTAATGCAGCTGGTGACTTGACATTGAAGCCAATGCTTGCTTACCATTCCAAAAATCCTAGGTCCCTTAAGAATTATGACAAATCTACTGTGCCTGTGCTCTATCAAAGAAACAACAAAGTCTAGATAACAGCACATAGGTTTACAAAATGGTTTACTGACTATTTTAAGCCCATTGTTGTTGTTCTGTCAAAATATTATGTTCATTGACAATACACATGGTCACCCAAGAGCTCTGATGGACATGTACAATGAAATTAATGTTGCTTTCATGCCTACTAATGCATCCATTCTGCAGCCTGTGGATCAAGGAGTAACTTCAAATTTCAGATCTTAATATTTAAGAAGTACATTGGTAAAGCTGTTACAACCATAGAGAGTTTTCTTCTGATTGATCTGGGCAAAGTAAATTAGAAATCTTCTGAAAAGTATTCACCATTTTAGATGCCATTAAGAACATTCATGATTCATGGGAAGAGGTCAAACTATCAACATTAATAGGAATTTGGAAAAAGTTGAACCCAACACTCAGGTATGACTGAGGGGTCAAACTTCAGTGTAGAAAGTAAAGGCAGATGTGGAAATAGCAAAAGAACTAGAAGTAGAAGTGGAGCCTGAAAATATGGCTGAATTGCTGCATCCCATAATAAAACCTTAATGGTGAGTAATTGCCTTTTATGGATTAGCAAAGGAAGTGATTTTTTGAGATGGAATATGCTTCTAGTGAAGATGTTATGAACATTGTTGAAATGACAACAAAGGATTTATAACATTACATCAACTTAGTTGATAAAGCACCAGCAGGGTTTGAGAAGATTGATTTCAGTTTTCAAAGAAATTCTACTGTGGGTTAAATTCTTTCAAACAGCATCACATTATACAGAGAAATATTTCACCAAAGGAAGAGCCAATTGATGCATCAAAATTCATTACTGTATTATTTTAGGAAATTATCACAGCCACCCCAACCTCCAACAATCACTACCCTGATCGGTTAGCAGCCATCAACACGGAGACAAGACCATCCACCAGCAAAAAGAGTATGACTCACTGCTGGCTTAGATGATGGTTAACAGTTTATAGCAATAAAGTATTTTTTAATGAAGGTACCTACATTGTTTCTTAGACTAATACTTTTGCACACTTAATAGACTACAGTATAGTATAAACAACTTTTATGTGCTCTGAAAAACCAAAGATATTATGTGATTCATTTTATTGTGATATTTGCTTTATTGCAGTAGCTGGGAACCAAACCCACAATATCTCCAAGGTATGCCTATATTTTAAGTGAAAGATGCCAGTCTGAGAAGAGTGAACTCTGTATGATTTCATTTACATAATTTTCTTGAATATGCAAAAATATAGTGTTGGTAAACAGATCAGTGATGCCAGGTGTTTGAGGAAGAAAAAGGAACAAAGCATACAGGGTTGTTTAGAGTGGTGAATATATTGTGTTTGATACTGTAATGGTAGGAACATGACACTATTCATTTGTCAAAACCTATAGAATTTTATGGCACAAAGAGTGAATCTTAATCCTTAGAAATTAAGCAAAATCCTTTCATGGTTGAGGTATTCCAGGACAGAATTCAAAATATGACAAATGAATCAAATAGCATCATTCTCCATTAAAAGGAACAATGTCTCCTTGCATAAATGGTTGATTCTAGGGCTGGCATGGGGAATATATAAGATGAGCATGGAGTATATTCCAATGCCAGAGAATAAGGTAGAGTTAAAGACATACACAACCCCCAACCCCACAGACACACACAATTATGGGAGTATATCAAAAAGAACACAGGAACCAATCAATTTGAACAAGAAATTAAACAGCATAGTAATGGACTATTTATACAGAGACTCCTATACTCCTAAAATGATAGGATGAGAATGCCACTTTATCTCTGTGATCTTCTTCCCCTAAACTCATAATCCCAGTTTAATGATGACAAAAACATAAAAAAATCCAAATGGAAGGACATAATGCAAAATAACAATATACTTACCAAAGCTGTAAAGTATACAAAATTAGCACAAACAAGAAGAGTCTTTGGAGCTATGATGACTACATGTCCTGGATGGGATTCTGGAACAGAAAAAGAGGTAAAAAATAAGGAAATCTTAATAAAGCATGGACTTCAGTTAATAATAGTATATCCATATTAGTTCATAAAATGTGATAAGTATATCATATTAATGTAATATTTTAATAATAAGGGGAAAAGAGTGTGGAGTATATAGGAACTCTCTGTACTGTCTTCTCAAGATATTTGTAAATGTAAAATCAATCTCAAATAAAAAGATTACTTTTAAAAGAGATTCAAGAAGGAAATTCATATGACTGCTTAAGGAAGGAAGGGCAATCCTTTGTATATCAAGTCCTTATCAAAAATGATGAAATTAATATGCAAACTATATTATTCAAACCTTGAGATATTCAGTTTTTTAATTCTTCTTGCAAAAGTATAATTCTTCCCCTATCTACTACTGCTTCTTTGAGTCCTAGCACATAAATGATTGACTAAATATTCTTAACATTATGGGCACTTGTGGAAAACATTTATTTAACAACAATTTCAAAGAACATAATGCAAAGAAAAAAAGGTGAAATAATATAATACTTTCTTATGTTTCAATTAACATGGGAAAAGCAGATGTTAAAAATTCAAATTGATCATTTAATCAATTTTTAATTTTATCATTACATATCCATTTTTCTGCTATCTGGAATGATCTTTGCCTAAATTTTGCTAATTTACTGACTTTTTATGAAAATTTTCCATCATCTTATTTCAGAAAAATGCTATCAATGATATATAATTTATTCATTGGATTTATTAAAAAATCTGCTCAAATCTTTTTATAATATTCACATATAATATCTTTGAACACAACCATTCTAAGTGTGCTCAAGTTCTAAACTTCATTTCTATTTTTCTCAAGGAAAATGAATGAATGAACCAATTAAACAAATTATTACTCAGAATATTTAATAAAAGACACCTGTTCCTAAACACACACACAAGGTCTCTTATATAGGAAATCCTTAAACATAATATGTTTTCAACTTTTGGAATTTACCTTCCATATTGCCTGGAACAAATGATAATATGTAGGTAAATTGTTTCATTATGTGTGTATTTATCCTGTCATCTATATTTACTCTTCAAAGACTTTGCTTAAAATAGGAAATTCAACAGTGCTTTTCTTATTTTTACACACTCTAAGCTCTATCCTTCTAACAGGCCCCATCCCCCAGTCAAGAAATAATAAATCCTTGAAAAGAAGGATATGAGTTGATGGTTTATTGAAAGCTGAACTTGGGGACATTTGTTTCCTTTCTTTAGGCATAAATGCTAAGGGGACCATGCTTAAGCCATACTAAATTTTCTAAGTCTGCATAACAAAGGTATGTAGTTAAAATTGATTCATCATATCCCAAAGGACAAAGTGAAAACTTATCAAGATAAGTAAACATCATGCAAGAGAGCCATCATTTCTAAATGAACAGAAACAAGGCCTATTTTGCATGGCCTCACATGTAGATATGTAGTATAAGGTGGCCAAATAAAGGAGGTATAATATATATCCTAATCTAGAGGGCAAGCTCTCCAGTGAAACTATATGGCTTATCCAGCCTTTTGAATAGCCCAAGCCTTCTGAGATGTCATTAGTGAGTTTCATTTATGTGGGATGACAGGACATTTTATATTTGATGCCTCATATGCAATCATATACAATCTGTAGTTAGACTACGTGGATTTGAATTATGTGTTCCCTACTTACTACTAGTACAATCATGGGAAAATTATTCTAATTATCCATTTTCTTATCTTTAAAATAGAAACAATAAAAATAATTTCTTCATAGTGAGATGTGATGATTAAGTAAAAGTATGCAAAACACTTAACACAATGCCTGGCATGGTAAATATGCAAAAGATAATAATACTCAATATTGTTTTCCACCAGTTGTATTTTGACAGCATAGTCAAAACAGGTCATTTCTAGTGGTGAGTGCCTACATTCACAATGATATTCTTTTTGGTAGTACAGAACTTCTAGAATACTCAGCTAAAGGGGTGGCTTTACCATGAAAAAGTCATGCAGTTTCCAGTGAATAGGTACCTAAGGTTAAAACTTACATTCTGAGACCAAAGATGTACAAAAATAGCTCCTGCTTTATCCTTACTTCAGGACAGACTGATAATAACTTCAAATAAATAGACATATTGGCATACTATTGGTAGCTAGAAAAAGTTATAGGCCCATAATTGCTAAACACAATTTTTGCAGTATTTGGAAATTAGAATTATAATAGAAAGCAAGGGTTAGTCATAATTAGTAGTATGGGTTTGTGCCAGTTTGAATGTATTATGTCCCCCCAAATGCCACTATCTTTGATGTAATCTTGTGTGGGCAGACCTATCAGTGTTAAACAGATTGTAATTCTTTAAGTGTTTCCATGAAGATGTGCCCCACCCTACTGTGGGTGATGACTCTGATTGGATAATTTCCATGGAGGTGTTGGCCCACCCATTGGGTGGGTCTGAATTAAATTGCTAGTGCACTATATAAGATCAGACAGAAGGAGCCAGCTTGCTATAGCCAAGAGGGGCACTTTGAAGAAAGTACAGGATCTGCAGATGAGAAACAGTTTGAAAACGGCCATTAAAAGCAGACTCTTGCTCTGGAGAAGCTGAGAGAGGACAAGTATCCCAAGTGCAACTAAGAGTGACATTTTTGAGGAACTGCAGCCTAGAGAGGAATGTCCTGGGAGAAAGCCATTTTGAAACCAGAACTTTGGAGCAGATGCCAGCCACATGCCTTCCCAGCTAACAGAGGTTTTCCGGACACCATTGGCCATCCTCCAGGGAAGGTACGCAATTGCTGATGTGTTACCTTGGACAGTTTATGGCCTTAAGACTAATTATGTAACCAAATAAACCCCTTTTATAAAAGCCAATCCATCTCTGGTGTTTTGCATTCTGGCAGCATTAGCAGAATCATATGCCATCAAATGTATATGCCAAAAAGTCATTACTCTGAAATTCCCTCCATTTTAACACAGATTGTATGACTGTTAATTTTATAATACAATTCCGTGAAAGACTAAAGTAACTGACAGCCACATTTCTTCTTGTTTCCAAGTTTCCAAGGTCTGAAAACAAAGTAGTTGGTGAGATGAATCATTGCATAATGACTTTCTCTGCAGTTCATTTTTTATTAAGAGTTATTCACACACCGTACAATCATCCAAAGTATACAATCAATTGTTCACATTACAGTCTGCAGTTCTTTTAACAATGGCTTAGTGGTGCAGTTTTTTTTGACTACCCTGGGGCTTCTTATAGAAAGAATAAAACTTCATCTCATATACCTTTTCCTCACTGCAGATCTTAGCAATAGGTGTCAGACAAATCAGAGTTGAGTTGCAGTTTACAGAATTTTTTTGAGGACACCAAGATTTCTGCAACAAGAAAGCTGATCAATTATAAGAGTGAAAGCTGCTTTGATGCTTGGGAGTTTGCCAGCAGTTTTATAAGCAGAAAGTAGGAAACTGGCTAGGTTCTGTTGATTGTAGCACAGACCTGTTAGTCTTTTAGGGGCAGGTTAAGTATAAGTGGGACTTTATTTTTAATGGGGCCAGATATGCTTAACTAAATATTTAATTGGCTTTTGGAGTTGAGTGTCTCTATAGAGAATTTCTGAAGAGAATGTTTGTCACATAATTCTATGCTACTTCAGGGAATTTAACTTTTGTGTTATTCTGAGAAAACAAAGGAGCTATTTTTATTATAATTATCAATTCCACCCCTTTGGGTCATTCCCTTAGTAATGATGATTTGACTAAAGATATTGCTAGTCTCTAATTCACCATTTGTTGTTTCCTGGGTTTTATAAATTATCCTTAGCTTGGTAGCTCAGTTTTTCTAGGCTTTGCAGGATCATTTTAATATCATTTTCCCTGAAGTTTCATTTTCCCAGGTAGTGGCTGCACAGTAGGATTTTTTTGAAAGACCAGACAACAAATGGGGGATATTATGAACATAATGACTTAAAAGATAATAAATGCTCCGATTGGGATATCTACTAACCAAGGCCCCAGGAACGAAAACAAATATTCAAAAATAAGTTCCCTATATCCCAGGAAACCTAAGTAGCCTTTTCTTAAATCAATGTATAGCCTCTTCCACTTACTCTATTTCTTTTATATAAGAATAACCAGAAATAAGATTTAGGATAGTGGCAAGTGTCTGAGATAACTTATGGATGGTCATAGAATAAGAAAGTGTGGCTGTTCTAGTTTGTTAATGCTGCTGGAATGCAAAACACCAGAGATGGATTAGCTTTTATAAAAGGGAGGTTATTTGGTTGGTTACACAGTTACAGTCTTAAGATCATAAAGTGTCCAAGGTTACACATCAGCAATCAGGTACCTTCACTGGAGGATGGCCAATGGTGTTTGGAAAACCTCAGTTAGCTGGGAAGGCATGTGGCTGGCGTCTGCTCCAAAGTTCTGGTTTCAAAATGGCTTTCTCCCAGGATGTTCCTCTCTAGGCTGCAGTTCCTCAAAAACGTCACTCTTAGTTGCACTTGTGGTATTTGTCCTCTCTTAGCTTCTCTGGAATAAGATTCTGCTTTCAACGGCCATCTTCAAACTGTCTCTCATCTGCAAATCCTGTGCTTTCTTCAAAGTGTCCCTCTTGGCTGTAGCTCCTCTTCAAAATGTCAGTCACAGCTGCACTGAGTTCCTTCTGTTTGTCAGTTCATTTATATGGCTCCACAGATCAAGGCCCATCCTGAATGGGTGGGGCCATGCTTCCATGGAAATATCTCATCAGAGTTATCACCTACAGTTGGGTGTGGCACATTTCTATGCAAACAACCTAATCCAAATGTTCCAACTTAATCCCCACTAATATGTCTGCCCCACAAGATTACATCAAAGATAATGGTCTTTGGGGGAACATAATACATTCAAACTGACACATTCTGCCCCCTGGACCCTAAAATGAGATGATATTTCCATATACAAAATACATTCATCCCACAATATCACAGAATCTTAAGTCATTTCAGTAACAATAGTTAAGTACAAAATTCCATCAAAATCAATTATAGGTGTGGTCAATCCTAAAGCATAATTTTCCATGAGCTGTGGATCTGTGAACTTAGAACAAGTTATGTGCTTCCAATATACAAAGGAGCGACATTCATAGGATAAATATTCACAATGCCATAAGAAGAAACTGAAAGGAAAACAGGGTTCACAGGACCAAAACAGTTCCTAAAACCTACAGGACAAACACCATTAGATTTCAAAGTCTGAGAGTCATTTACAGAATGATGTTGCAGCCTTGGAGCTTGAGAGAGCAGAAGTCTAACACTTCCTAAGGGCCTCTGTGGCAGCCCTTTCCTCTCCAAATGCTTAGGTGAGTGCTCCAACATATGCACACATTGGGGACACCACCTTCTCAGCCCCACCCTCCTCAAACATCATGGCAGCACCCGGATTCCCTTCCATCTCTGGGGCACACGCTCAACCCCTTCAGAATAGTGTGGTGGCAGCCAGGCTCTCCCCAATTCCCTGGGAATATGCTCCTCCCTCTTTGGGACATGGGGTGGCAAGTGTCTTCCAGAGCATCTAGGTGGAAGGCCCACCCTCAACCTCTGGGGGAAACTCACCCTTTCCATGCATGTGAGCCACTCTGCTCTCGAGCCCAAGGCCTCTTGACTCCAGACCTCAACCTCCATGTCTCTGCCTTTAAGAAATTTTTCCTTCAATTTGTTCCTTGTCTGTCCCCTCCAGTTCAGACTGGCAATGGCTCTGTCTATAAAGGTCTCACAAAAATTCTGTTGACTTCGCATGAAGAACACAGGGGTCAAAGCCATCAGACAATAGGACTTTTCAAAAATCCTTTCTGCTTAACTCCTTTTCCAATCTTGGCTTGTACTGAAATGGCAGCTGGGTTCCATGTTGGGTTACATCCTCACGTTGGGTTGTAGCTTCTGGGATTCCACCCCCTGGAAGCCCAGAGTTTTTCAGGCCATCAGCTTGTGGTTTCTTTGAACCCAAGAGTTCAGTTCTACATTTATCTCTCTCCACTTGCATTTTACTATAAGCTGCAAGGAGAAGCCAGGGTACACCCTCCACATGTAAGTCTGGAGATCTCCTCAGCTAACTATCCCAGGTTGTCGCTTTCAAATTCTTCCTTCCATCTGACACCAGAACACAATTTTGCCAAATTCTCTGCCACTTTAAAACAAGGATCGCCTTTCTTCCAGTTCACAACACATTCATTTCTGTTCAAGGCCTCGTCAGAAGTATCTTGAAAGTCCATATTTCCACAAACAGTCTCGTCAAAGCAGTTTAGACCTTTTCTATCAAGCTCCCCACAATTCTTCCAGAATCTTCCCCTTATCCATTTAAAAAGCCATTCTGACATGTTTGGTATTTGCAAACTCAGCAGCACCAGCACCCCACTTCTCTGGTACCAAAATCTGTTCTAGTTTGCTAATGCTGCCAGAATGCAAAACGCCAGAGATGGATTGGGTTTTATAAAAGAGGGTTTATTTGGTTACATAGTTAGTCTTAAGGCCATCAAGTGCTCAAGGTAACACATTAGCAATCGGGTACCTTCACTGGAGGATGGCTAATAGTGTCCAGAAAACCTCAGTTAGCTGGAAAGGCACATGGCTGGCATCTGCTCCAGAGTTCTGGTTTCAAAATGGCTTTCTCCCAGGACATTCCTCTCTAGGCTTCAGCTTCTCTCCGAAATGTCACTCTCAGTTGCTCTTGGGGCGTTTGTCCTCTCTTACCTTCTTTGGAGCAAAAGTCGGGTTTCAAAGGCTGTCTCCAAAATGTCTCTATAAGCTGAAGCTCCTCTCTCAGGTCCAGTGAGTTCTTCAAAGTGTCCCTCTTGACTGTTGCTCCTCTTCAAGGTGTCACTCTCAGCTGCACTGAGTTCCCTCTGCCTGTCAGCTCATTTATATGGCTCCACTGATCAAGGCCCCCCCCGAATGGGTGGGGCCATACTTCCATGGAAATATTTCATCAAAGTTATCACCTACAGTTGGGTGGGGCGCATTTCCATGCAAATCTAATCAGCACCAAAATGTCTGCCCCACAAGACTACATCAAAGATAATGGCATTTGGGGGGACATAATACATTCAAACTGGCACAGTGGCTATTGTTAGGAGGATCAGGTAAGACAAAAGTAGAAAAAAAAGAAGGGAGGGAGTAATTTTAAATAGAGCCCATGGATCTAGAGAGGGTGATAAAAGATTAGGAGGAGATAAGGGGCACAAAAGGAAGAAAAGGGGGATAAGAAAAGGTTTTGGTCCTGTTGTAGAGGGGGTTGGTCTTTGGTTAGGGGTCTCTGCCTGTTCCACCAGTCTTGGTCTGCTGACCACATCATAATCACGTGTCATCTATTTTGGGGATCCTTGTGTCAATTTCAGTTTGAAATGAAAGTAACCTCCTAAGAGCTTGGAGTATGTTGTAGTTGTGACATGTGGACATGGGTCAACTTTTTGTAGTTTTTATAGATGTGATGGTGGTCAGTCAGACTTGATAAGGTCCTCTTTAACTAGGTTTTGAAGCAAACTTTCATTAATATCTCTTCCAGTGTACCTGTCTCCAGATTGAAATCACATAGAATTTTCCGTGTAGAAATCTCAGGAAAGGTAGACTGAATCTGTGAATGGTGGAACTGGGTATATTTGATTAGTCTTTTATAATATAACAATTTTAGATCATAATAGACTGCACTCTGGTATAAAAGGAGGAATCTTTTCAATATGATATTTTAGGGGGTAGCCAGTGATTTCCTGATAGGCTAAATCTTATGGCCCTTAAGGCTAAGGGAGGAACCCTAGGCCAAAGAAAAGAGATGAATTTACATAGTTTAACTAATTCAAGTTTTAAGTTATCAAATTTTTAATTTATTTTTGTTTCCTGATTATTGAAGATGGTATGGGCAGGTGAAATTTTTGGTAGATAAGATCTTGCAAAGTTCCTTGACTATAGTTACAGTATATTAGGTGTCTCTATTGCTTGAGAAAATAGTGGGAATTCCCCAGGTGAGGAAAACAAAATCTAATAGCTTTTTAGCTACTGTGAGAGCATTAGCCTTGCAACAAGGAAGGCTTTTATTCATCTAGAAAATTGACATATGATAACAAGGACATATTTATATCCCAAAGAAGGAAATAACTATTTCAAGTTCACTTGAAGATATTTAAAGAGCTCTGCTGGCTAACTTAAGTAAACCTGTCCCACCTTTACTGTTTTAGAGGGATTATTAAATCAATAGGTGGAACAGGATTTATATATTCACTTTCCTTCTCATTTAAAGTCTCTTTTTTTGTTAAAGATGAAACTCTAATTTGTAGTTGATTGTAAGCACTTACAGAGAAGTATCAGAGTAACACAATGTGACTGACAAGAAAATTTGTTTTTTTCTGCCATGCAATATTTTTTTAAAGAATAACTGAAATTATGACAGTTAATATTATATTGTTATTGAATGACACATTCCTAGGAATTATACTTTCTGAAATATTTATACCATTTTAGCTACACAAATTTAACCAACAGAAAGTTAGAAAATCCCTTTTAATTTAACAACACGTTCATGCAACTCATAACACATCAAATGAATATAACCATTTTTAGCATTTTTCTTTTTATAAAGTGAAAGAACAAATCTTTCATGGTCTTACACATGCCCCCTGGAAAATCACAATGATAATTTGAAATAAAAAAAATAATATTTAGTATTTGATTTTTTGGTAGACAAAATGTTAAAGATTGTCAGGAGTTGTGAACACTTGGGTAAAAAGGATCACAGTGATACAACACCTGGTTTATTTGCTTTTTTTTTTTTCATTATACATATATGAACTTTATTGTACATCAGTCATGATACAATAAAACAGAAAAAAATAAATTGAAGTTGTTTATGGCTGGAATGTTCACCTATTCTTGTAGAATAATTTTCATCAGAAGGAAAAAAAATGATATTTGTGTATGCCCCCTTTATCTCATCCTTAAGCCTCTACCCAGAAGTGAGTAGATTCATACCTCTGATCAGGCCCTACCCTTACCTTCTGTTAAATAAGCAGCACATCCAGAGTGATCACAAGGAAGCCCTTTTCTTCTTATAAATTTCAGATCATTTTCCTTGGTAGCTTCACTGATCTTACAGGTATGTTTAGTCAGGAACAACCCATATTCCTTTTTGGACATATCTCCCAAATCTATATATGGGGGCATCCCAATTTTTGTCCATAGTCCATGTCCTGAGGTGATCATATTTCCAGTTATAAGCTAAATTCACTAGTGTCATCATTTTTAGGAGCCCTTGGAAATAGTGTCATCAAATAAAATACAGGATTCCCAATTAAATTTGAATTTCAGATAACAATGAATAATGTTTTAGTAAAAGTATGACCTGAAATTTTCAGTGTTTTTTTGAAATTCAAATTTATCTAGATGTCCTGTAGTTTTATTTTCTAAATCTGGAAACCTCCCTGGGGTTGCCGCACTTGATTTTTTTTTTTTTTAATTCAGTTTTATTGAAATACATTCACACACCATACAGTCATCCATGGTATACAATCAACTGTCCACCGTATGATCACATAGTTATGCATTCATCACCACAATCTATCTCTGAACATTTTCCTTACATCAGAAAGAACCAGAACAAGAATAAAAAATTAGAGTGAAAAAAGAACACCCAAACCATCCTCCCCATCCCACCCCATTTGTCCTTTAGTTTTTATCCCCATTTTTCTACTCATCCATACACTAGATAAAGGGGGTGTGATCCACAAAGTCTTCACAATCACACTGTCACCCCTTGTAATCTACATTATTATATAATCGTCTTCAGGAGTCCAAACTGCTGGGTTGGAGTTTGGTAGTTTCAGGTATTTACTTCTAGCTATTCCAATACATTAAAGCCTAAGAGGTGTTATCTATATAGTGCATAAGAGTATCCACCAGAGTGACCTCTTGGCTCCATTTGAAATCTCTCAGCCACTGAAACTATTTCATCTCATTTTGCATCTCCCTTTGGTCAAAAAGATACTCTCAGTCCCACGGTGCTGTGTCCAGATTCATCCCCGGGAGTCATATTCTTCATTGCCAGGGAGATTTACACCCCTGGGAGTCGGGTCCCACATAGAGGGGAGGGCAGTGAATTCACCTGTCAAGGTGGCTCAGTTAGAGAGAGAGAGGGCCACATCTGAGCAACAAAGAGATACTCAGGGGTAGACTCTTAGGCACAATTATATGCAAGTTTAGCCTCTCCTTTGCAGTAACAAGCTTCTTAAGGGCAAGTCCCATGATCGAGGACTCAGCACATCAAACCGCTATTCCTCAATGTTTGTGACAACAGCATCAGTCCGGATGAGGAAGTCTAACAAAAAGTAATAACCAAAGATTTCAAAAACAAATAGAGGGGTTTATATGGCTGTAAAAAAAAAAAAAAATCAAAATCTAGTTCTTCTAAAAGTGAGAAGAATTGTTTTCTTATACAATAAGGGATGATAAGTTTAATATAAAGAACAGGGAAATATTCTGATAAGACATAGAATCTTGCTTTTAAGTAGACTATTCACACCATTAGGAAAACAAACAAACAAAAAATCTTTAACAACCTCTTACTAAGAGCCAATTAATAATCCAAGAAAATGTTGTCACCTTAACATTTTAGTTTTGTATGAATATATTATTTTAGTTTTGTATGAATATATTATTTCATATGAAAGCCCTTAAAAATCTTATAAATAAACTATGAAATCTTAGACAGCTTTGACCATGACAAATAAAATTCCTTTTGTGAACTTTCTGCAACTTTCCAGTTTCATCCAGGTTCTGTCCTACTTTTTCTTGTTTTTCATTCTGGAATAACCAGTCATTTTACTTTGGAATAAGGTTACTCTTTGTCCTTATTACTGTATTAAAATATGTCCAGCAGACTTTACCATATTTAAGTTGTCAAAAAGATATTGGAAGCTGTCTTTAGGATGAGATATTATAAAATATAGTTAGTGTTGAAATAAAATTTTTCAGAATAATAACTGAATTTGCTTAAACATATTTATATGTTTATTACCTTAAATATTTAGTGGAAATTATGCTAACTTGTTTGTTTAGCACCTTGTATAAATTTAGGAGGAACATACTCAACTAGAGAAAATCCTTAGGCTTTGGTAACTCAAAAGACATATCTGCTTTTATTAAACCTTGACATTGGGAGAATTACAAGTTTAATTTTTTTAATTCCTGGAATTTTAGGAGTATCTAATTTACATAAGCATTTATCTTTAAGCCAATTTGAACAGCACTCTTTTAAGGAATTTCATGTTAATTTAATAATACCATCTGTAGATAAAATATTGTACACATAACACATATGCCTAAACATATGAACACATAGATAGAGGACTTTCAGTTTTAAATTTTCAGCTTCGGCCAAGAGTCAGAAACACAGAAAGACAAAACATAGAGATGTAAAACTCACTAGTTCATGTAAAAGAGTTAGCTTTCTGTCCTTGTTCCATTTTCTTATTTTTACCAGAATTGTGTTCCTGGCAGATGGGACAAGTCGAGGTTACCTGTTCAATATGAAGGCTAAGGCTTTCCCACCAATATTTGTGGAGGACACTTTTCAGATTTTCTTTGCCTTGATACATAATCTTATAGAAACTTTGTCCTATCTTTTGGGCCTTTTTTTTAACCTCAGATTTATTGTGGAAAGAGGGGTCAATTGAATCCAATCAGCTTTTGCCATCCAAGATTTAGTGTATAAGATTCCGACCAACATGTGTACAAGCTGACATAGGTCAGGTAGCCTTGCCTCATATGCACCCCTAAAATTCTAAATTCTATGAATATTTGGTGGTCCAGTTTGGGCTTAGAGATATCTTATTATGATGGCTCTAATTTCTGCTCAAGTCCAGTGTTTAAATTTCACACTAGTGGGCATGGAAGGTTCAGTAGAAGTTTTAATATTTAAGAGAACTTGGATTAGATCATTTTTCCTCAGGGAGGTCAGGAAGAAAGAGTAGAGGATAAACAGGGTTGGAAGGAGGAATCAGTTAGGGTGGATATAGTGGAAAGCCTGGGTGAAGGAAAACTGGGGAAGTGTAGGTTTGGTTTGAAGTTCATTTTTCTTTAATCTGTTTTTTTTTTTTTTTTCCTAAGGAATTTCTTAGTGAAGCTATTATTGGGGCAGATTGTCTTTTAGAAACCTCTGTGCAACAATTAAAGGATTTTCCCCATTTTTTTCTGGAAGGTCTTGGATTCTTTCTTTTTAAGTTACCTCTCAAGTGTGCAATTTTGTTCATATCAGAAGTTTCCCAAAGTGGTCACTACAAAGAAAAGTTGTCTTTTGTCAGATCCATCTAGGGACAGGAAAGTCACAGGTAGCAGGTCCATAGTGTGAGTATACACAAGAAGCAGGAGTTTTAGCAGGCAGAGGAGAGGAATCTTTGGAGCAAGAAAGGCCCATGGTCAGATGAAATGTTGCTTTTGTTCCTCAGGTCTCAGGTCCCTAAGTCTTTCAGCTCAGATGAATCACAAAATAAGTAAAAGTTTCAGACAGGCACCTGGAACTGAACACAACCAGTATTATGGCTAGAAAAGGAGTGTAGCTCCTGTTTTAAACACGGGAGTCACAACAATGTTTGTCTACTGACATTGGAGCAAGAGTACTGGCAAACTGCTCACTATATAATGCTGGTTGGGAGCCAATTTATCAGAACCAATTTCCAAGCCTGCACCTCTGAGAGAGACAGTAGAAAATTAGCAAGTGGGAGGGAGGAACAGCAGTGACAGAAATGAAATCACAGGCAGGGTCTGATGTTAGAACTGAAATTTAAAAAAAAAAAAAAATTAAAAACTGAAACCAAAAATACTTAAACCCAAGTCCTGAATAAAAGGGTATTGAATTTGACACAAGCTGCAGAGTTCAGATGTAGGTAAAGCTTACCTTAGAGCTGCAGAGTCACGGGGGTTCAGAATAGACACAAGGGGTCTGTCATGGAAACCTCACCTGGTAGTTTGCTGGAACCCTCAACATGGGAGGGGCACCTTCTGTTTCTAGATGGAACTTTCAAACTTGTCAAAAACCAAATCAGAGTGGAAATGAAGTTGACAGCATTTTATTGAGGACATCAAGATTGCTGCACCAAGGAAGCCGATTACTTACAAAATTGAAAGCAGCTTCAAGACCAGGGAGTTTGTAGGCAGTTTTATAAACAGAAAGAAGTGGCTAGATTTGGCTGACTGTTAAGAGACCTGTTAGTCTTATAGAGGCATGTTGAGTATAAGCAGGGCTTTATTTTTAATGGGGCCAGATATGATTAACTAGAGACTTAACTGGCTTTTTGGCTTTGAGCATCTCTGTAGAGGCTTTCCAAAGAGGATGGTCAACTGACTCTCCATTGAGGGGAAATGCCCTGATTTGTCATGTTTTCTCCGGTCAATTTCAAGTTACCAAAAAGATAATGCTGAACTTGAAGATAGGAAGAGTTTTGCATAAGGACCTCATATGCCACTGTCACCCAGCTCCAGCACTTCACTCCGTGTATAAGTGTGTGCATGTACAGGTGTGTGTATATACGTGTGCAGCTGTGTGTGTGTGTGTGTGTGTGTGTGTGTTACATTTCCTATAAAAGGCTTTGTTTCAAAATACTGGGGAGACAGAAGGCATACAATATAAAATGTCTGTTTTTGTGGTTTATATAGTCTGTGGAGAGATATAGACATTAAACTAGTAAACAAGTAAATAGACCTAATAATTTCCAAAAGAACTAAATGCCATAGAGAAAACACAATAAAAAGACATGTTAGATCATGTTTTTGATGAAAGTGCCGTGTGAATTCAAACTTACGTGATATTGAGGAACAAACCATACAAAACATTGGGAGCAGCATGCTCTAAATAGCCCTGAGGTGAGAACATGCTCAGTGTGATTGAGGAGCAGAAATAAGCCCTGAGGCAGTGGGGAAATAAGCAAAGAGTGAGAAGGCAGTTTATGTTGAGCCCAGTTGAGTATGAAAAAATAGAATTTTAGTGCTAAGAGGTGACACCATATAGAAAGGAACATTTCCCACTAGAGGATCAGCTTTAGGAAGTAACTTCAGAAATATGAGGATGTCTATACTTGGCATTCAGAGAAACCTAAAGTTAACAAAGAGGCTCTTGTTTTCAATAATATTTTCCTAAACTACTTAACAAAGAGGCTCTTGTTCTCAATAATATTTTCCTAAACTACTTAATTTTAACGTAATGTTATTCTCAGTTTCAAGAACTGCTATGGATGACTTCTGATTTTGATAAAAAAGCAAAAGTTTTAGCTTGAATACAAGACTAAAAAAAAAAAAAAACTGGCTTCTTACAATTGCAAGGACAAATTATGCTCCTCTACCCCCAAGAGAAAACAGTGCTCTGTATCTAGATGACGAATATCCATGACTTGTATTAGTCCGAATATTAAGATTTTTTATGTTTTCCTGCAAATTATTTTCTTTTGTTAACATAATTGTTCTTTGAGATAGTCAGACTGGTATTTTTAAAACTTCATAGTTAAAATGAAGTGAGGATCAAGGAATTCTGGTGACTGAGACCATGTCAGACACAATTTCAAATCTTATTTCTCCATCTGTTAATGTCAATTATGTCATACCTCTTCTATTATTTATATCAATTTGAAACATCCTAATTATTTTTAAATTATTTTTCTAATAAGTCACTAGCATTTCCACATATTTCTATTGCTTCTATGAATTGTGGTTTTTTAAAGACCCATTACAATTATTAAATTATAAAAATCTCTTCCAAAATTAAAATTATTCCACTGAAGATTGAGTCAAATCCACAAGAAGCAGCAATGATTCTCTATCCCAATAATTAGTCTCATGTATGATATTCTGGAAACATTTTGTTTCAGTATAGTAGTAGCCTTCCTTTAGAAACTTACAAATGTGATTTTGACAGCCTGCTCTATGCTACAGTATTTCAATGAGATAACGTATTTTAAATTTATCTTGATTATCTTTTAAAGACACAGAGAGCTCAAAAGCTCTACCCATTAGTGGGAATGATTTAAAAATGGTGAGGGGGAAGAAACAACACTAGATGCTGTAAATTATTTTAAGTTCTGTAACTCATTATATTATATAGGTTTTATTAAATTGGTGTTATATATATATATACACACATATATATATATATCAACTTGTTATATACCAACTTGAGTCTGCACTGAACGTAAATGCAATGCATGAATCAATGCCATGCAAACTCACTCTCCAAGAAAGGAAGCACTGTTGACTCCTCCCTGTTGCCCCGGCCTGCTTCTGTCTACTTCTTAACTCTTCTTTCTTTTGGGAAAAGGAGTCTGTGGTCTGGTCAAAGCCTAGGTCATCTACTAGTCCATCTTTCAGTGGTGGAAAGAATTATTGTGAATTTGTAAAGCTATAAATTAAATGGTACTTTGGTTTCCATTCAGGTTTTCCTTATGTATATATTTCCCTTGGGAACCCCTAGGAAGTTGATGTAATTGGTAAACTGAATTCAAGAAGTTTTGGTTGCCTGAACCTATGCTACTTACAATAGCATACAAGTAATGAGAACTCTGTTTGGATTTGTGACACTCTCATGTTTACAGGTGCTTAGGGGAATAGTTATAAAACAAGAGCCCTGAAGAAGTTCACAGTCTAAGTTAGAAGACACATATGAATAATGAGCTATTGCTTATTAGGCACCAAAATTTAGGGGGGAAGACTTTATGACTTTATTTTGCTTAGGGTGACAAAGCAGGGAACATTTTTCAACCATGTATGATATTTGATTTTATGCCAGATGAGCAGATTATTTTGGGGCTGTAGAATAAGAAAGCACATAATAGGATAAAAGAAAAAAGTTTGAGCAAAAGCACAATTTTACCACCAGTGACATTCTTAGGCCAAAAAATAAATGGCCACACATGTCACACCTATACACCATGAAATAAAATGGAGTCAGTGTTAGGGCTTCTGAAAGGACCAGAGCAGGAAAGACTATTCAAAGAGAAGATCCTCATCCGTCTCTTCAGCCATAATATTAGCAGACTTCCTCAGCTCCGTAGCTGCTCTCTGCTGCTTCAAGTCCTAGGATTTTTCCTTGAGAATATTTTTTCTTCTCTTGTATTTTCTTTAAACTATAGAACTCTCCTCACTCTTTCTATCCAGCTCTGTGATGATATAAGCATCATTCAATCTGAGGAATGATGACATGTTCAGTTGCATTTGCATGCTTGTTGATTATCTTAATAGCATCATCAGAGTAGCAAAGGAAGTCTGCAGCAGAGCTAGTTCCACCAGTAGTTCCACTGCTTTGGCATAATTCCTCTTTAACTTAGCCAGTTGTTCCCCACCTTTGGCTAAACCAGTTAACTCATAACTGTCAGTTCCTTCATGGTAATGTTAGAATACTGGCAAGGTAACACCTGCTACACCATCTTTCTCTGCACAAATCTTCACTTGAGCTTTATTCACATTTGAATAACTATGATGCTGAAGTCCCAGCTGTGAACTTGGCCTTAGTGAGTGAAAAGGCAGCTTCTCTCTTCACTTCACCCATCAATATTTTAGCCTCTATTGTCTTCTTTAGGATCTGTTGAAATCAAAGTGTCCAGGTGTTCCAGTTTGCTAAAGCTACCATTATGCAAAATACCAGAAATGGACTGGCTTTTATAAAGGGGATTTATTAGGTTACAAATTTTCAGTTCTAAGGCCATAGAAGTGTCCAAACTAAGGCATCAACAAGAGCATACCTTCAGTGAAGAAAGGCCAGTGGTGTCTTCTGTCAGCTGGGAAGGCACGTGGCTGGCACTTGCTAGTCCTTTGCTCCTGGGTTACATTTCAAAATGCCTTGCTCCAAAATGTCTCTGGGCTTCTGTCTCTCTTAGCTTCACTCAGCTCTCTGCTTGGTTTTACTGAGGTATTTCCTTCTTGGCACAGGGGAATCCTCTCTTAGTTTCTCTAGAGCAAACTCTTGGCTTCATCTCTTAGCTTAGCATCTCCAAATGTCCTTCTGTCTGCATCTTCCAGTGTCTCCAAGTTTTCTGTGTGTGGGTCAGCTCTTAGTTTTTCCTGGGAATAAACTCCATTTTACATACCTTAGTTTCTCTCCAAACTGTCTCTCTCAGCTTCTCTGAGCTTCTCCTCTCCATGAGCTCTTTTAAAGAGCTAGATTGTGGAGTCACACCTCCATGGAAATTATGTGACCAAAAGGTCTCACCTGCAGTTGAGTGGTTCACATCTCCATGGAAACAACATAATCAAACATCCCACTATAATCATAAGTCTTCCCCCATAAGATTGCATTCAAGAACATGGCTTTTGTGGGGGGCATAATAGATTCAAACAAGCACACAAGACATCTGATTTTTTCTTCAGGGGGTCTCAACCTGTCTGTGCTATTTTTAATCGAAAGTTCATGATGGTCTGTGCTATTCATGAAGGAAAGATCTCAGTTTGGTTTTTGCCTGAAATTGTGAAGATAACTCTTCAACTCAGGTCTCAGACAGGCAAAATTGAGGCTGCAATAATTTGTCCCAGCACACTACTACCGGAGTCAGCTGGTGGGTCACTGGACCCCTTGCATTGGAAAAAGGCAGCAGAATAATTTTGTTTGTTTGTTTTTAAATGAAATTTTATTGAGATATATTCACACACCAAATAATCCATCCAAAGTATACAGTCAATGGATCACAGAATCTTCAGATAGTTGTGCAATCATTGCCACAGTCAATTTTAGAATGTTTTTATTTCTTCAAAATAAAGTAAAAAATAAAAATAAAAAAGAACACCCAAAACATCCCATACCCTACATCTCCCTATTATTTATATATTTTTTGTATTTACGTTATTACTCATCTGCCCATAAACTGGATAATGGGAGTATCAGTCACAAGGTTTTCACAATCACATGGTCCCACAATAAAAGCTATATATTTATACAATCATCTTCAAGAATCAAGTCTACTGGATCACAGTTCAATAGATTCAGGTATTACTTTCTAGCTATTCTAATACACTAGAAACTATAAAGGAGTATCTATATAATACATAAGAATAACCTCCAGGATGACCTCTTGACCCCTGAAAACTCTTAACCACTGAAACTTTGTTTCATTTCTTTCCCCCCTTTTGGTCAAGAAAGCATTCTCAATACCATGATGCCAGGACCAGGTTCATCCCTGGGAGTCATGTCCCATGTTGCCAGGGAGACTTACACCCCTGGAAGTCATGTCCCACATAGGGAGGAGGGTAGTGGGTTCATTTGCAGAGTTGGCTGACAGAAAGAGCAAGAGGCCACATCTGAGCAACAAAAGAGGCTCTCTGGGGGTGACTCAGGCATGATTATAAGTAGGCTTAGCTTCTCCTTTGCAGGGATAAATTTCATAAGGGCAAGTCCCAAGACCAAGGGCTGCATTTCTACTTTCCTGACAAAATCATATGATGTGCAAAAGTACTCTAATTTGTGAAGATCCCATTTATCTATTTCTTCTTTCATTGCTTGCTTTTTGGGTATAAGGTCTAGGAAACCACCTCCTATCACAAGATCTTTAAGATTTCCCTACATTTTCATCTAAAAGTTTTATGGTCTTAGCTCTAATGTTTAGGTTTTTGATCCATTTTGAGTTAATTTTTGAATAAGGTGTGAGATAGGAGTCCTCCTTTATTCTTTTGGATATGGATAACCAGTTCTCCAAGCATCATTTGTTGAAGAGGCTGCTCTGTCCCAGTTGAGATGACTTGGCCGCTATATCATATCAAAGATTAGTTGTCCATAGATGAAAGGGTCTATCTTTGAACACTCAATTTGATTCCATTTGTCAGTATATTTATATTTATGCCACTACCATGCTCTTTTGAACACTGTAGCTTTATATTATGTTGTAAAGTAGGGTATGTGGTACCTCCCATTTCATTTTTATTTCTCAAGATAGCTTTAGCTATTAGGGCACCCTGTCCTTCAAAATAAATTTGAATATTGATTTTTCTATTTCTGCAAAGCAAGTTGGGATTTTAATTGGTATTGCATTGAATCTATTTCAATTTGGGTAAAATTGACATCTTAACTATATTTAATCTCTCAATCCATGAACACAGTATGTCCTTCCAGTTATTTAGGTCTTCCTTGATTTCTTTTACCATTTTTTTTTAGTTTTCTGTTCATAGGTCTTTTATGTCCTTCATTAAATTTATTCCTAAATGTTTGTTTATTGTGGTTGCTATTGTAAATGTAATTTTTTCTTGATTTTCTCCTCAGATTACTCCTTACTGTGTGTAGAAACTCTACTGATTTTTGCATGTCAATCTTGTATTCTGTCACTTTGCTGCTCTCATTGTTTAGCTATAGTAGCTTTGCTGTAGGTGTTTTTCTTTTTTCTACAGTAACATGTCATCTGCAAACAGTGAAAATTGTACTTCTTCTTTCCAATTTGGATTCCCTTTATTTCTTTTTCTTGCCTAATTGCTCTAGTTAAAACTTCCAGCACAATGTTGAATAACAGTGTTGAGAGTGGGCATCCTTGCCTTGTTCATGATATTAGAGGGAAAGTTTTCAGTCTTTCCTATTGAGTATGATGTTAGCTGTGTGTTTTTCATATGTTCTCTTTAGCTTGTTGAGGAAGTTTCCTTCTATTCCTATCTTTGAAGTGTTTTTATCAAGTAAGGATGTTGAATTTTGTAAAATGCCTTTTCTGCATCAATTGAGATGATATTGTGGTTTTTCCCTTTTGATTTATTGATGGGGTGTAATACATTAACTGGTTTACTTGTGATGAACCACTTTTGCATACTTGGGATAAAACCCACTTGGTCGGGTTGCATAATTCTTTTAATGTGCTATTGGATGCAATTTGCAACTATTTTGATGAGGATTTTTGCATCTATATTTGTTAAAGATATTGGTCTATAATTTTCTTTTCTTGTAGTATCTTTGTCTGGCTTTGGTATTAGGGTGATTTTGAATAGAATCAAAATGAGGTAGTTTTCCCTCCTTTTAAATTTTTGAAGAGTTTGAGACAGATTGGTACTAATTTTGTCTTAAAAACTTGGTAGAATTCACATGTGAAGCCATCTGGACATGAGCTTTACATTTTGGGGAGTTCTTTGATGACTGATTTAATCTTATTACTTGTGATTTGTTTGTTGAGGTCTTCTATTTCTTCTTTAGTCAATCTTGGTTTTTAATGCTTTCTAGCAGGTGTCCATTTCACTTAAGTTTTCTAGTTTGTCAGTATATAGTTGCTCGTAGTATCAACTCGTTATTTAATTTATCTCTTCATGGTCAGTAGTTTTGTTCCCCCTCCCAGTTCTGATTTTATTTATTTGCATCCTCTCTTTTTTTTTTTTTTTTTTTTTAATTTCTCAGTGTAGATAAATGCCCATAAATTTTAATTTATTTTCTCAAAGAACAATCTTCTGGCTTTGTTCATTCTTTCGTTTTATATTCTCAATTTCATTTCTTTCTTCTCTAATCTTTACTTCTTTTCTCCTATCTGCTTTGGGGTCAATTTGCTGTTCTTTCTCTAGTTTCTCCAGGTGAGCAGTTAAATCCTTTATTTTTGCTCTCTTTTCCTTGTTAATATAGGCATTTAGGACAATAAATTTTCCTCTCAGCCCTACCTTTGCAGCATCTCATATGTTTTGATATATTGTCTTCTCATTTACATTTGCCTCAAGATATTTACTGATTTCTCTTGTAGTTTCTTCCTTCACCCACTGGTTAAGAGTGTGTTGTTTAGCCTCCACATATTTGTTAATTTTCCAGACTTATGCCTGTTATTGTTGTCCAACTTCATTCCATTATAGTCAGAGAATGTGTTTTGTATAATTCGATCTTTTAAAATTTATTAAGACTTGGTTTATAACCCAACATGTGGTCTATCCTGGAGAATGATCAATAAGCACTGGAGAAAAATATATATCCTGATATTTGGGGTAGAATGTTTGGTAAATGTCTAAGTCTGATTCATTTCTCACACCATTCAAAGTCTATATTTACTTACTGATCCTCTGTCTATATGTCCTATCTATTGAAGAGAGCGGTGTATTGAGGTCTCCAACTATTATTGTAGAGGTGTCTACTTCTCCCTTCAGTATTTGCTTCATGTATTTTGGGGCACTCTGGCTCAATGCATGAATATTTATGATTGTTACGTCTTCTTGATGAACTCTCCCTTTTATTAATGCATAGTGCCCTTCTATGTTTCTTTTAATTGTTTTACATTTGAAATCTAATTTGTCTGATCTTATTATAGTTACCCCTGCTCTTTTCTGGTGTTGCCCAGATGAAATATCTTTTTCCAACCTTTCACTTTCAACCTATTTTTGTCCTTGGGTCTAAAGTGAGTCTCTTGTAGACCGCATATAGGTTGGTCCTGTTTTAAAATTCTTTCTGCCAGTCTATGTCTTTTGATGGTGGAGTTTAATCCATTAACATAGTGTTATTACTGTGAAGGCAGTACTTTCTTCCATGATTTTTTCTTTTGTATTTTATATTTCATATCTTTTTTCCTCTCTTTTTACCCTTATTAAAATCCTTTTTTTCTACACACTTCTCCAAACCTCTCTTTCTTGTCTTTTCCAAACTGCCTATAGTGCTCCCTTTAGAATTTATTGTAGAGCTGATCTCTTGTTCACAAACTCTCTGGTGTCTTGTTTTCTGAAAATATTTTAAACTCTCCCTCATTTTGAAGGACAGTTTTGCCAGATATAGAATTCTTGGTTGGCAGTGTTTCTCTTTCAGTGTCTTAAATATGTCAAACCACTGCCTTCTCACTTCTATGGTTTTTGCTCAGAAATCTGCACTTAGTCTTATTGAGCTTCCCTTGTATGTGATGGATCATTTTTCTCTTTCTGCTTTCAGAATTCTCTCATTGTCTTTGACATTTGTTAATCTGAATAGTAAGTGTCTTGGAGTAGGTCTGTTCAATCTGTTCTATTTGAGTTATGCTATGCTTCCTGGATCTGTAATTGTATGTTTTTCATAAGAGTTCAGAAAACCTCAGTGATTATTTTTGCCCCTTCCTGGTATGACTTATTTTTGTTTGTTTGTTTTGTTTTGTTTGCTTGTGTCTAATCATCTGATTTCCTTAATTCATTTATTCTGGAGGTTTTCTCTCTTACACCTAGGGTTTTCTTTATCTGTTCTTTGGCATTCAGTTCAACTTATTCTATACCTCTAACATAGCTTGTTTTTAACTTATCAGAATTTTTCATTTCTTGTTTTTCTGGTTGTTTTCCTATCTATATGGAAGACTTTTGTAGGAGGAAATCCCCAGATATGACTGACTTCAATCATATTTTTCCAGACAAGACAGGTCCAGAACTCTAGAAGAAGGTATAATGGGCATCATGTTTCACTAGAGATGAGATACAGCAGAATGCCAGTCTTTCCTGTGAACCCTCTTGATACTGTGTTTTTTCTGTCTTGCCCAGTACATGGTGTCCACAGCTTCTCACCCGCATAAAGTAGTACAATGACTTTAATTCTCAGTAGAATCTGTTCTACCAGGGGAGTGTTTGAGGCAGAGGTTGGGGAAGAGGGTGGGCTTAAATTGTTTTTGTTTCCAAGCCCCTGGCCATGAATTCTCAGAATGAGGGCTCCCACTTGTGCTCTCCCTACCCCTCCCTTTCTTGGGGAAGGTACACCCTTCAGTGAATTATCTCCTTTAGCTGACTAGTTACTTTGTCTCTCAAATATTCTTTAACTCCACCCTTGCATAGGGCAGTGCTGACAACTGTAAAAGTCTGCTGCTTTCTTTATGCTAAAAAGTATTAAAAAAAATTCTTTGCAGAGCCAATCCACAGCCTCCCAGCTCACCAACCAATAGCCAGACTTGATACCTGGTTTATGTGCCCCCTTTCTTGGGGCACAAGGCTTTTCTAGCCAACTCCAAACATCTCTGTTTTTTTTTGGGGGGTTTTTTTTTTTTGTTTTGTTTTGTTTTTTCCATCAGCCCTGCCTCTCTCCTATGGAGAGACCTCTGGGTTCCTTTCATGCTTTCTCCAGGTTTATCTGTGCTTGGTGCTTTTAGTCAGAAGTCCGAATATGTTAATTAAATCCACAATAGGAGCTTGGTTAAGCTACCTTCCCTTGCTCCTAGTAGAGAATGTTTCTCTTTCCCATGGGGAAGTGATTCCAGACCAGGCTGCCTTGCTAGTTGGGGGGGGGGGAGGTTGCCAGCCTCCACAGATTAGGAGACTTTACTTATAGTTCTGTGCTGTGATTTTGGCCCCTCTACCTTCTCCAGGCTGGTGTATGATGTCTTTCTGTTCATAGAAATTCCCCAAATAGTTGTTCCAGATAGTTCCTGGCTATTAACTAGCTACCCTAAAGGAAAATGAAATTCCACACCTCCCTATGTCACCATCTTGCTCCACATCCCCAATAACTTATTAAGTTGAAGAAAGAGCCCAGGGTCATATTCATATTATTTAGAAAAAAAAATCTAGCTATTAAAAATCCCAAAGGTATTTAGAGGCTTTCTTATTAGCTTGTTTCCTTCTAGCACCAAATGGCATTTTTCTGCACAGATCTCAAAGCAACTAAAGGATTCTGGGATTGATAGTCATGTTCATTACAAACTTGAAGACAGAAGGTGATAAATGGCATAGTAGAGAGCAAGGGGATATGTTTCAAACAGTGAGTGAAATATACATACTCTTGCAAAAAGCTCGACAGTATAAAAATATCTTTGGGGGACTTAGATTATGAATGAAAGATAAAATGGCATTTATCCATCTGTCGATACCAGGGAATATTTATTCCTTAGACACTGAAAGGAAAATGTCTTTCTGAGGCTCCTTCTAGGCCAAACATAATGGTAATAATGACAATAAAATAACTAAGTACAGTTCCTTGAGGAAAAATTAAGTATTACCACTGGGTCTGTTCTTGGGGGTTATATTTCATCAAGCTATTGCCATATATGCAACAAAATATACTGAAGTTTATGTTAAAATATGTGTTCCTGGTTTCACTATCCTATTGAATCAGCATATGTATGGGTGAAAATAAAATATGTACGTTTTTAACAAGTTGGTAATGCAATTCTTATACATGCTAAAATTTGAGAATCTCTGTATAAAGGTAGATTGTTATTATTGGTTTATTTTTCCTGCTAACTTCTATTTTTTTTGTTTTTCATTTTTTAGTGAAATACAGATTGAGGATAAGTCTTGGGAGACAGTACTCTCTATAAAATGGGACTACACTAAGAGCATTAAAGCCATTCAACTATGAATCAAAGGTAACCTTCAAATCAAAGATGAGAGGTTGTTTGAAAAGCATTCTATGTGGAGGACTGGCTAAGCTAAATTTGAAAAAGAAGAATAAATAATATTCAAAACTATTCTGATAGCAGTTTGCAAGTTGGATTGGACTGTTTACAGTAGGAAAAGAGAAGGAGAATAAATATAGATTGGTTGGTCAGAGTGTGCTCTAAAACTTCTCAAGGGAAATGGGAAAAAGAAAATACTGCATTTCCAAAGTTCAACAGTGTGGGTAGAAAATGTAGATAAGACATTACTGAAAATAAGGAAACAAAAGCACAAAAACCAGAAAGTGAAAAAGAGTTGCTGAGAAATCTTCCTTTGGTATGTGAGAATGAAAGGGCAATAAAACTTATGCGTGATAAAATTGTAATTAATTTGGGAAATAAGTAGAGAGATCTGAAAAATAATTACCTAAATTTTGAGTTTACAATTTTTTAAAAGTTATATCATTACAATTTCCGTAGCAAGTGTTTCAGTTTGCAAAAGCTGCCAGAATGCAATATACAAGAAATAAATTGTTTTTTACACTGAGGATTTATTAGCTTGTAAGTTTAACAATTCTGCAGCTGTGAAAATGTCCAACTCCAGGCATCAACAGGACAATACCTGGAATCTGAAGACAGGCTATGGCATCCAGGACACTTCAGTCACATGGGAAGTCCATGGTGGTATCTGCTTGTCCTTCTCTCCCAGTTTTCATTGCTTTCAGCTTCTGGTCCCAATGGTTTCCTCTCTGAGCTTCTGTTGGTCCGCTCCAGGGCTTTTCTCTATGAGCTTCTCTTAATTTCATGTCTTATGGAGGACTCCAGTAAAAGAATTAAGACCCACCTTGTGAAAACTCCTCAACTGAAATAACTTAATCAAAAGTTCCCACCTATAACATGTCTGGCCTTTTCTAGGGTACTTAACAGCTTCTAACCACCACAGCAGGTTAGGCCACTGAAAATGTTTCCTATATGTGGGAATTGTAAGAAATGACATAATGATATTTTGTACTAGGAATTAACAAAATGCACCTAACACAGAATGATCTCTCTCTTATACAAGTGAACACTATGTTGAAGTCTTGCTACCCAGAAGGAAGAGTTATAGGTATAAACTGGTTTGTAATAAATTACTTCAATAGGCAAATGCCCTGGCATTTAGGAGGCAAACAATTAATTCTCTGCAAGAAGCCTATATTTTAGAGAGCAGTGAGTAGGGAAATACAGAGTTCTCAGAGCTAAATTCCAGAACTAAAATTCATTTCTACACAATTCCTCCTTGAACCTCTCCATAAGTAATTGAAAATACTTTCCCTTTTCTACGAAAATCCAAATCATGAAACTATCTATATCTGACAACTAGACATAAGGACTGAGCTACAGTCCTTGCAAAGGAAATAGTTTCACAGGTGTGGCCACTGATTATCAATCCATTTGCATACTTTCATTTATAATGTAGTATGTATTGTGAGTACCTAATATATAATATAATGTATAATATAATATAATACAATACATTATAAAATATGTATAATACTATAGCTCACTTCATTTGTACAATATCTAATTTACAAAAATTGAAATCAAATATATGAAATTAAAATCCAGGCAAATAGCACATCATCTAATTAATTGTTTAAAATAGGAATTTAACAGGTTAAGAAAAAACATTTTTTACCTGTTGGTGTGGGTAATTTTCTTTGTTGGACCAAGTCTGTATATATTTTGGACAAAATTCTTATATAAACATTTGCAAATATTTTCTTGAAGAGTTTTTGTAGAATTGGTATTATGTCTTCCTTTTCTTTAATAAGATTTACCACCAAGAACTTCTTGGTCAGAAGTTTTATTTTAATATTTGAAGTAAGAATTTATTACTTTATTACATATGTGCTATTCATTTGATCTATTTTATCATGGGAGACTTTTGGTAGTGTGTGTTATGGGGAAATGGGTCAATTTCATTTAGTTTCTCCCATTTATTGGCAAAAAAAAATGCAAAAGTTTATCAATGTAATCAATCTTGTTAAAGAATCAACTTGGGTTTCATTAATTTACTCTATTGTTTCTCCATTTTTTATTTGATTGATTTCTTCTTTATAGTTATTACATTCCTTTTGCTTAATTTGGATTAAATTTATTCTTCTTTTCTATTTTCTTAGTTAATTGGTTCTATAACATTCTTCTTTTCTCATATAAGCATTTAAATTTATGAATTCCTTTTCATAAATTGCTTTAGTTGTATCCTCCAAGAACTATCTTTTATTTTCATTTTCATTCAGATCTAAATATTTTCTCATTTCCCTTGTGATTTCTTCTGTGGCCCATGGGTTAATAATGCACTGTTAATAATGCACTGTTAAAGTCAAAAAGATTTTAGATTTTAAGAAATTCTTGTATAAATTAATTTTAGTTTAATTATAGTTCCATCAGGAGATGTACTTTGATGTCAGTAGTTTATATTTAATGAGACCTGTTTTGTGGCCTAGAATGTGGTGTATCTTAATGAATATTCTATGCATTTCAAGAGAATGTGAATCTCCCACTTATTGTTTAATAAATAACTACTAGGTCAAGTTGCTTCACAGCATTGCTCAGGCATACTACAGCTTTACTTATTTTTCTCTAACTGACCCATCAATTATTGAGAGAGGAGTTGAAAACTGCAATTGTAATTGTGGATTTGTGTTTATCTTATTTGTGTTATATAAATTTTACTTCATATATTTTGAAAGAGGTGCACATATATTTAGCATTGTGATGTAATCCAACAAGGAATAATTATTGTATCATAATTATTTATATATCTTATCCTTAAGTCTACATTGCCTGCTATTTATATAGCCACCCCAACTTTCTTCAGATGAGTATTTGTTTGCTTTATCTTTTCCGTATTTTGTTCTTGTCTCAATCTTTATATTTAGATTCAGTTTCTTGTAGAAAACGTTTGAACTCACTTTTTATTCAACCTGGGAATCTCTGCCTTAATTGGGATAGTTTAATCATGTACATTTAAAGCAATAATTCTTTGGGTTTGGTTACTATACTGGTATTTGTTTACTTTTTGTTCTCATCTCTACTTTGTTCATTTTTTTTATTTTTATTCCTTTTTTTTTGGGTTAATTTAGTGTCCATTTAACATACCATTGTATCTCTATTATTGGTTTATTAGATTTGCACCTTACTTATATTTTACGACTTTCTCTGTGGCTTATGGAATACACCTTTTAATTGCCACTTTATACATATTGTACAAATCTTGTTAAAGTATACTTCCAAGTCCCACTTACTTGTTCTTTATACTATTGGTGTCATGTATTTTATCTTCTCCATATATAATACAAATCCCACCATTTGTCATTGCTGTTTTGCTTCAGACAGTCAATGAACTTTTACAGAGATTAAATTCCTATTTTTTATTGCTGGTATATAAAAATGTGATTTATTTTATATACTTAACTTCTATTCTATGACATTGCTAAAATCACTTAATTCTAGGAAATTTTTTTAAATATTCTTCAGGATTTTCTCCATAGATAATCATGTAGCAAACAGACTGTTTTATTTCTTCCTTTTGTATTTGCTTACTCTTTATTTCTTTCCTTCCCTTATTGTTGCACTGGCTAGAATTTCAAGTTTAATAGAAGACAGTCTTATCTTATTTTAGATCTTAGGCAGAATGCATTCCATTTTTACTATTAAGTATATTAGCTGGAGGGTTTTGTTTGTTTTTGTAGATATCTTTTATCAGATTAAGGATGTCCTTTCTATTTACTGAGAGATTTTAACATGAACAAATATTGAATTTTATAAATTTCATTTTGGGCATTTTTTGAAACTGATATTTTTGTTTGGTACAGAATTGAAATAGCTCCCTAAATACAAGGTATGTGATTTGAAAATATAAAATAGCTTAGATCTGTTAAAACTTTTACATTAAATACATGTGCAAAAATTTATATTTGTATACTTTAATATGTATCTTGGCATGCAATTTGTGATAAGTATTTATTAACCAACATATGTGTACCCCAAATTAAAGCACCTATGTTTGTTTGTTTGTTGAAATTAGTTTAAAAATACATAATAAATAACAGGAATTTAAACATCTTGTTCTAATGATTCACATTCTATCAATTGCTATAGTAACCAATAAAAAGGCAAGAATAAGCATTGTTCCAAGGCATTCTGTTTTTACATTGATAAATGAATGATTGTATGTTGTAGAAGATAGGAAATGTATGAAGAAAAGAAAAATTTAGAGCACCTTCAAATTTTCCAGTCTTTAATTTTTTTTATCTTTATGCTAAATGTGCAAGGAATAAATTAGTACCAGCTTTACAACTTTTACTTATTTTTCTTTCCTTTAAAAAGAAAACCATTTTTATTAAAATTATATCCAATTCTAAATCTGAAATAAGACTTTAACTTTTAGTATTTAAATCTAGGAACTTTAAAAATTCTTTATATGTTACTATGTTTATTTACACTTATATGAGTTATCAATAATTTAGTATTTGCTGAATGTGGAGACACGGAAGGTCCCCTGGCTTAATAAACTATAGAGCAGGGCCTTCCCAAAGCTCCAGATGTCTGAAGGTGGACACTGGGCTAGGAAAAGGCCAAAAGCTTTGCATGTCTGAAAGCAGACTGCAATTTAGATAAGGGAATAGTCTCTGAGCTCCTGCTGGGCCCCTTCCATGCTCCTGTCTCCTGCCCCCACTATTTCCCATCTAGCCCCCAAAGAAATTGTCCCTTGAGACTAAAGATATGTAAATACACCTTATGGCTTTAGAAAAAATGTACCTGAGATACCTGAAAACAGTTATGTAGGAAACTACCTTGTATGCTATAAAGACCTGTAGAAATGAATAGAATAAAACTTTCTTTTGCAGGAAAACAGAGGACAGAGTTGGCTTCCTTCTTTCACAGCTGGAAGTTTACAATAGTCTAGGAATAGAGGATGAATAATAGATCATTTCTAAAATGAATGTGCTATTGAATTATCAAAACTTAAACATAATTAGAACTATAATTTTGGAGAGCTACAAAGACATAGTGTAACTTTCCTAAATTTACACATTTTGCTAATGAAATAACAGAGACAGGTTTTCTTATTTTTTGTTTGATATCACTTCTACTAGAAAATACCTTCAAATTTCTTAATTGCATGGGTTTTTTATTGCTATTAAAGATCAAAGATGGAAAAATTCAAACTTTCAATGAAGAAAAAGTAAAATTCAAAAACTTTTATCAGAGTTTTTAGTTCAATGCTAAAGTATACTGACTCGCATCCTACACACTATTCTGGCACTGGTGCTGTGCTTTTTAGAACTTTATCAAATTGAGGCAGAATGTTTAAAAAAAAAGATGCATGAGAAAAAGGAATTTGGGCAGCATAGATAGATAACAGGAAGGATGATCTATTTGATTTATCAATATATTCCCAACACTTAATTCACCAAGTATTATATATGATATATATAAATATACCATATGAATGTATGTATGAAACCTCATCACCTGTCTCACAAGCTATATATATCCCCTCATTATTTTTTCAGTATTGTTACTGAAATTATACCCACTTTTACCTATTTAAAAAAAACTATATAATGAGGTCTACAGTGTGTTTTTAAGGCTTTCATTAAATTATTTAATTCATTTTAATTTGGATCTTTACAAAATCACTTTTTTTCAGGAGAATACAGAGTTTAGGACTTTCCTTATGACTCATCTTGACTTCCTACTATAGGATCTGGAGCAGAATAGATTAAGTGAGAAAAGACAATGGCTACATAAAGAAGGAAAGTGTATCTTTATCAATCAATCTTAAATGTGAGATTTTCATAAAAAGGTACTTTAATGTTTGTGTGGCACACACACCATTTTTGCACCTAATCTGAGAACTGTTCTCGGTGCATAGCCCCAGGACATCATCCTCACTTTAGTTTATAAATAGCTGGACAGTTTGTAAAGTCTGGATACAATGGATAATTTGTGGCCCTATAAACAAATCACAGTAGTTTAGGCTGTTCTGTTTTTATGATTTTTGTTTTACTATATGCTATGCATTTGCCTAAGTACTTTACATGTATTTTTCCTTTAATCTTATTAATACTTCACTATTGTTGTCAACATTTTACAAATAAGAAATAGTCACAGAATGGTTATGTGACTTGACAAAATTCCATCTTTTTGCAGAGCCACTGCTTTTAATCAAATAGTTGCAAAACAGAAGCCGCATTCTGTTCCTGAATTTCACCTGAGGGGCTGGAGGGTTGTTGAAGTCCAGACATGCACAACGGTGCCTATCGTACAGTCATTCTGTATTTAGTAGTAAACCTAAACATTAGAAGCACTTTGATTTTAGGAGAAAATATTTTGAAAATTAAAAATCTATGTACCTATATTTGAATATGGCTCTTGTGTTTTGGGGGAGAAGTCTCTGCATACAAACCTAATGAAGGTTAGACTTGCAGTCACATTATGCTGACTTTTCTATGAAAATGTAGAAAGGAAATAAATTGTTAAAAAATGGTTCTTGTTCCCCTAAATTAGACTGCAAAATCAGACACCATGTTTCCTTGGGGAAAAAATGGTTTAAAAAATCAGCCTTAATCAATCCAACATCTTTGTAGTATAACCAGCACAAAAGGACACCCGAAAATTAGTATATTTTGTAAGTGTAAAGAAAAAAATAAAGAAAATTCTTAGGCTAACATCAGTGCCAAAAGGTTGAAAGTTTGCTTTGACAACAGTAAAACTTGGTGAATTTTGTAGTAAAATGAAACATCAATTTATATGTGTGCTGGTGAATGAGATATATTACGTAAAGACATTTGACCTTTATAAAGATATGTTTATATATTTCCAAGCATAGCAAAACAAAATGTCACCAGAGGTATAAATAACTAACATCGGCATTATTATTCTTTTTGTGTTTATATCATATTTATAAGGGCTAAGCCTTAGAGCTATTGAATCTATGTCATGTGTTAACTCTAGAAAGAAATAATTTTGCAAGTTGCATTTGATAGTGTCATTTGCAGGAAAATAATTTACATAGAACACAAACAAAAAAAGTAACTTGGTTTTTCAGGAGAAACCATGAGATTAGGAACTGCTTCTTTAGAAGTATGTGAAGAGAAAAAAGATATGTATGTAAAATCTGTAATCTCTTACACACTGTCCTCTGTAGTGTCTCTCTTGTCTTCATATTCTCTGGTAGTATATAAAGTTGAACTAACTCCTTCAAGTCTGCCTTCCCACTGGCTACCACAATGTTCTTCCTAAAATGCACATGTAATTAAATTTACTCACTCCTGAAAGCCATCAAGGATGCTCCATTGTTTTAGGATAAAATCTAAACAATTTAGGAAGGCATAGAAGATATTTTATGATTGGACCCCTGCCTAAATATACTGAACTAATTTATTGCCACACATATAAACATGCATATTCATAAATACATGCACACATATATACAGTACACATAATATATTTTCACACTTACTAATCTTTACATACATACTGTTCTTGAGTATCCATCTGATGTATCTTTTAAGTTTTAAGAGTTATCTTAAAAGCCAATTTTCTTTTGGAACTTCTGGAATGGATATCAGGCTCACTGGCCAATTTATTCTAATAATCCCCTGTTCATACTTCTGACTGACGATTATTATGCTGCTTTCTGATTAGCTTACTATGCTTTCTCCCCAATATTTCAATTTTGTATCCCAGTGCCAAAAATTGAATACTCCAAAATAATATAAATCCATGTTTCTCAAGTACTTCATTTACTCTTCACAAAACATGTAAGCCTGTTCCGTATCACTGTAACTTTATTAGTTGAAGAAAATATTTGCTTAAGATCACATTAACAAATGCCATTCCTGAGATTTGGACCCAGTTTTTTTTATAATTCTTTATTTATTTTTACATTATATCACATTGCTAAGTTTATGTAACTGAATAATAATTAGCAACTTATTTTACTGTTTATTTTAGGTATGATATTATTGCTTTATTGGAAAACAGGCTTTCAAGGCAATATTAGGGAGACAATTTTTGTACAACATATGCTGTTTGTAAAATCATGGTATATCCTAGGGAAGGCAAAACAATAGTCATGGACAGAGACAGTAAATCAAGGCTGGTCCACTTATATATCTTTGATTTATGATGGATAAGCTCTTTTTCCATGGTTGTTTGAGCAAAGTTGTCTTACTCACCCACAGATGATTTATTTTGGCTGATCTACTTGTCCAATGAAGATTTATAACAGAGGATCCACTATTGATTAAATATATATGGTTGGCTTGTCCAGAGATAAGGAAAATTAAGACACACCACATTTTATCCCAACCTAAAATCATTGAATTTAAGTTAAAAAAATTACTAATGAAAGGGAAAAACTTATGATATTATAGATGGCCCTTCTGAAATGATATATATATTTCCATTATTTCCTCTGTTCCATAATGGCATTACAAAATTATTTAAAATATTTTTGTTAACATTAGTGAGATAAAATATTATTTTAAAGAAAATCCTTTGTTCCAACTGAGTTGTTAAGAAATTTGTAAATGGATTTATAATGTCTCAGGCATTATGTGAATTTTATCAGTTTAGTATGTAAATTAAAGAATGGTTTTCAGAAACACATATTTAAGCTTGGGAAATATTACATTTTTTAATGTGTCTATTTTCCTAATAGAACTGAATGATTGCTTTTTTTAACCCATTTTTTTTAGATATATTCACATATATGCAATCATCCATGGTGTACAATCAGCTGTTCACAGTACATATATAGCTGTGCCTTCATCACCCCAATCCATTTTTGAACATTTTCTTTACACCAGAAAGAATAAAAAACAAAAGTAAAAAAGAACACCCAAATCATCCCCCCCATCCCACCCCAACCTTCATTTAGTCCCTGTTCCCATTTTTCTACTTATACATCCATGCACTGGGTAAAGGGAGTGTGATACACAAGGTTTTCACCATCACACTGTCACCCCTTGTAAGCTACATAGTTATACAATCGTCTTCATGAGTCAAGGCCCCTGGGTTGAAGTTTGATAGTTTCAGGTATTTACTTCTAGCTATTCCAATTCACTAAAACCTAAAAAGGGATCTCTATATAGTACATAAGAATGCCCACCAGAGTGACCTCTCTACTCCATTTGAAATCTCTCAACCACTGAAACTTTATTTTGTTTCATTCCACTTCCCCTTTTTGGTCAAGAAAATGTTCTCAATCCCATAATGCCAGGTCCAGATTTATCCTTGGAGTCACAGCCTGCATTGCCAGGGAGATTTACACCCCTGGGAGTCAGGTCCAATGTAGGGAGGGGGACAGTGAGTTCACCTGTTGAGTTGGCTTAGCTACAGAGAGATGGCCACATCTGAGCAGCAAAGGGGCACTCAGGGGGACTTAGGCGCCATTTAAAGCAAGTTTAGTCTCTCCTTTGCAGCAATGAGTCTCACAAGGCAAGCCCCCAGATAAAGGGCTCAGCATACCAAACTGTCAGTCCTCAATGTTTGTGAGAACATCAGCAACAACCCAAGTGAGGAAGTCCAACACTTCCGCATTTTCCCCCAGCTCCTGGGGGGGGAGGGTGGGCTTCGTATATGTTTTATTCTCTGCCCAAATTACTCTGGGATGTGTCGGTATCTCACACTAACCTGTGCAAATCTATCAGATCTCACTTCCTATTCAAAATCCCATGTAATCATGGTGTTTGAACAAGCTGACTGTACAAGTTAAATTGTTTAGTGTACTACAGAAAATGTAGATCCTGCTCCAGATAACCATTTCTTCCCTTGGTCTCACATGGAAGTTGAAGTTTTAAAACACAGTCAGTATCATCCTTTACCATTTGGCCTGATTTGCCATAGTCCCAACCAGATCTGCTTTGTTCATATCTGTAATTGAAGTCTAGACTTTTACAGCTTTTTAAACTGTTGCTGTATGTGTTAACACTGACATTCATATCTGCTGAGCTCTAGCTCTGAGCTTCAGGTGTCACACAGATACCCAAAGTTCCAGAGACCAAATGATCAATTTTTGTTACTGGTCAACCTCTTTTTTAAAGTTACTATGTATATAAAAAGTTTCATACATGTATTTTCATTTTTACATATTTTTCTCCACTTCTCACTGTAGAATTGTATCCAGATTTTTGAGGGGATATTTTCTTCTTAAAATGTTTAAATTATTTAGAATCACTTTTCTTTTGCAAGATACTACTATTCTGTATTTTGCCCTAATATATTTATGCCCTTAAATCTGAGGCAGAACTACTAATACTAACAATTACCAATGCAGTTGAGGTGAAAGTTGATTTTTTTCACTCACCCACTAGCAGTGGTCAATGATTGGACTTGGCTAGCATGTCATAGATAATTTCATATGGCATGGGATCAAAAAGTCTAAATAAATCTATATAGACTGTATATATTCCTTGTTGTCTGATATCTTTATCTATCTTTCATAGGTGGATATTAATTGAGGTCAGCGCAATTTCTCTTCAGAGTAGTGCTGATTACTCCTGTCTCTTATATTCAATTTGATGCATGCTTTATCCTAATTCCTTTCCATTTTATGCTAACCTATATTCATTTCCTATGCCCATGCTTATGTATATGTTTATATCTGTTTCCTTATCCACCTCCATATCTGTATCCCTATCATCTTTCTCCATTTCTCTTCCTCTCCCTGTCTCTTTCTCTGTCATCTATCTATCAATGTCATCTATTCAATCAACTTTCCTTGTAAAGCATGGATAAATATGCTTTCTTCTATGCTTCAAAGAATAATGATTTTCACAATTTCTCAAATTTGTTGTTGGTAACTCTACAGCAATATTACTAGCTTCTTAAAAAGTTGTGGAAAACATTTGTTGAATTTGTTACAGTTTTCCTAGATTGTTTAAATATTATATTTCTCCATATTTGTGCTTTTCTTTCCATTTTTCCATCACATTTTACTGTAGGTCAGTCATTTCTGTCTCCCAACCTTATTAAACAAGTCTTAAAAGAAAAGGAAAATATTAACCTCTGCCCTTACACTTTCTACACAGATGCATTTCCTTTTAATTAGTGGTAAAATATTCAACAGTTTTCACTGTTATGTTAAAAAAAAAACACCTGTGTTTTTTTTTAAATTCTTTTTTATAAATACAATTTTATTGAGATATATTCACACTCCATACAATCCATCCAAAATATATGATCAGTGGCTCACAGTATCATCACATTGTTGTGCATTCATCAGCATGATCAATTGAGAATATTTTCATTACTCCAGAAAAATAAAAAGGAAAAAGGAAACCCAAAACATCCTATACCCATTATGTCACCTATTATTGACCCTAGTATTGGTGTGGCCCATTTGGTGAAAGAATATTAAGATATTACTGTTAACTCTAGTCCATAGTCTGCAGTAGGTACATTTTCCCCACATACCCCTTGTGCCGGTTTGAATGTATTGTGTCCCCCATACGCCATTATCTTTGATGTAGTCTTGTGGGGCAGACATTTTGGTGCTGATTAGATTTGCTTGGAATGTGCCCCACCCAGCTGTGGGTAATGACTCTGATGAGATATTCTCATGAAGGCATGGCGCCACCCATTCAGGGTGGGCCTTGATCAGTGGAGCCATATAAATGAGCTGACTCAAAGAGAAGGAACTCAGTGCAGCTGCAAGTGACGTTTTGAAGAGGAGCAAGCTTGCTAGAGAGGAACGTCCTGGGAGAAAGCCATTCTGAAACCAGAACTTTGGAGCAGATGCCAGCCACGTGCCTTCCCTGCTAACAGAGGTTTTCCGGACACCACTGGCCATCCTCCAGTGAAGGTACCTGATTATTGATGTGTTACCTTGGACACTTTATGGCCTTAAGACCGAAACTGTGTAGCCAAATAAACCCCCTTTTTATAAAAGCCAATCCATCTCTGGTGTTTTGCATTCTGCAGCATTAGCAAACTAGAACACCCCTCTATTATTAACTCCTTGTAATACTGCCATACATTTGCTCTAGTTCACAAAAGAATTTTTGAATATCTATACAGTTACAGTCATCAACCACTAGAAGATTCACTGTGTTATACATTCCGGTATATTAACCTCCAGCTTTCCTTCTGGTGACATAGGTGACTTTAAACTTCCACTTTCTACCACATTCACCCATAATTTAGCACTGTTAATTATACTCACAATAATGTGCTACCATCACTTCTATCCATTTCCAAATGTTTAAGTTCAACCTACTTAAAAAATTTGCACCTCTTAAGCAACCAGTTCCCATTCTCTAGCCTCATTCTATAACCTGCTGACCTATAATCTAGATTTTATGTCTATGAATTCATGTATTATAATTAGTTCATATTAATGAAATCATATATTTGTCTTTTTGTGTCTAACTTATTTTACTTAACATAATATCCTTAAGGTTTGTTCATGTTGTTGCATGCTTCAGGGCTTCATTCCTTCTTACTGCTGAATAAAATTCCATTATGTGTATATACTACGTTTTGTTTATCCATTCCTCTTTTGATGGAAACTTCTTTTGGCAATTATGACTAATGCCTCTATTAACATCAGCATGCAAATATCTGTGTACCTGCCTTCAGATATTCTGGGTATGTATCAAGTAGAGGAATACTGGATTATAAGGTAATTCTATACTTAACTTTCTGAGGAAATGCTAAATTGTCCTAAAGTGACTGTACCATTTTACTTTCCCACCAGCAGTGAATACACGTTCTTATTTCTACACATCTTCTCCAACACTTGTAGTTCCCTGTTTGTTTAATAGTGGGATTCTAATAGGTAGGAAATGACATGCCATGGTTTTGATTTGCATTTCCTTAATAGCTACTGAAGCTGAGCATCTTTTCATGTGCTTTTTAGCCATTTGTACTTACTCTTTGGGAAAATGTCTATTTCTGTCTTTTGCCCATTTTTAAATTTGATTGTTTGCCTCTTTTTAGTTGAGTTGTGGATTTTCTTTATATATTCTTATCAAACCTTTATCAGACATTTGGTTTCCAAATATTTTCTCCCATTGGGTCAGCTGCCTTTTCACCCTTTTAACAAAGTCTTTTGAAGCACAGACATATTCAGTGTTGAGGAGGTCTCATTTATCTGATTTTTGTTGTTGTTGTTGTTGTTGTTATTGCTTGTGCTTATCAATTGTGTTTCTATACACCTATTGATAAAACAGTTCCTATCACTAGACCTTGAAGCCGCTTCCTCACATTTTCTTCTAGGAGTTTTTTGTTACTAGTTCCTATATTTTTGTCTTTGATCCATTTTGAGTTAATTTTGTGTGGGTTGTGAGATAGGGGTCTTCTTTCGTATTTTGGATATGGATATTCAGTTTCTCCAACACCATTTATTGAACAGACTGTTCTGTCCTATTTGAGTGGACATGGGAGCCTTGTCAAAAATCAATTGACCATAGATCTGAAGGCCTACTTCTGAACTCTCAATTGATTCTATTGATCAGTATGTCTATCTTTATACCAGTACCAGGTTGTTTTGACCACTATGACTTTATACTAGGCTTTAAAGGCAGGAAGCATGAGTCATCCCACTTAATTCTTCTTTTTCAAGATTTTGTTGGCTATTTCAAGTCCCTTACCCTTCCAAATGAATTTGATAATTAGCTTTTCCATGTATGCAGAATAGGGTGTTGAAATTTTGTGTGGTATTGCATTGAATCTGTCGATCAATTTGGGTAGAATTAATGTCTTAACAACATTTAATATTACAATCCAAGAACACAGAATATCTTTCCATTTATTTAGGTCTTCTTTGGTTTCTTTCAGCAATGTTTTCTAGTTTTCTGTCTACAGGTCCTTTACATTCTTGGCTAAGTTTATTCCTAGATATTTGATTCTTTTAGTTGCTATAGTAAAAGGAATTTTTTTTCATGCTTTCTTCCTATGCCAGTTTGAATATTATGTCCCCCCAAACACCATTATCTTTGATGCAATCTTGTGTAAACAGATGTATTAGTGTTGGTTTTAAGGTAATTAAATGATTGTTTCCATGGAGATATGACCCACCCAACTGTAGGTGATAACAATGATTAGATAATTTCCATGGAGGTGTGGCCCTGCCCATTCAGCATGGGCCTTGATTAGTTCACTGGAGCACTATATAAGCTCAGACAGAAGGAGCAAGCTTGCTACAGCCAAGAGGGACACTCTGAAGAAGCCCAGGAGCTGAGAGAGCAGCTGCAGATGAGAGACAGTTTGAAAATGGCTGTTGAAAGCAGACTCTTGCTCCAGAGAAGCTAAGGGAGGAGAAATGTCCCAATAGCAACTGCGAGTGACGTTTTGAAGAGAAGCTGTGGCCTAGAGAGGAATGTCCTGGTAAAAAGCCATTTTGAAACCAGAACTTGGAGCAGATGACAGCCATGTGTCTTCCCAGCTAACAGAGGCTTTCCAGACACCATTGGCCATCCTCCAGTGAAGGTACCTGACTGTTGATGTGTTATCTTGGACATTTTATGGCCTTAAGACTGTAATTGTGTAACCAAATAAACCACCTTTGTAAAAGCCAGTCCATTTCTGGTGTTTTGCATTCTGGCAGCATTAGCAAACTGGAACACTTCCTAAGATAGCTTGTTACTGGTGTATAGAAACACAATTGATTCCTGCATGTGTATCTTGCATCCCTCCCTTTGACAAACTTGTTCATTAGCTCAAGTAGCTTTGTCATGTTTTGTTTTTTTTTTTTTCAGAATTTTGTAAATATGGGATCATGCCATTTGCAAATAGTGAAAGTTTTCCTTCTTCCTTTCCAATTTGGAAACTTTTATTTCTCTTTCCTGTTTAATTGCTCTAATTAGAAATTCTATCACAGTGTTGTAAAACAGTGGTGATGGTGGGCATCCTTTTCTTGTTCCCAACCTTAGAGGAAAAGCTTTTGTCTCTCACTGTTTTTGAGTATGCTATTAGTTGTGTGTTTTTCATATATGCCCTTTAGCATGTTCAGGAAGTTTCCTTTTATTCCTATATTTTGAACTGTTTTTATCAAGAAAGTGTGCTGGATATTGACAAATGCCTTTTCTGTATCAATCTATGATCATATGATTTTCCCCTTTTGATTTGTTAATGTCATGTATTACATTAATTGATTATCTTGGATTGGAATACTCTTGCATGCCTGGGATAAAGCCCACTTAATCATGTATAATTCTTTTAAAGTGCTGCTGGACTAGATTTGCAAGTATTTTGTTGAGGACTTTTGCTTATGTGTTCATTAGAAAGATTGGGCTGTAGTTTTACTTTCTTGTAGTATCTTTATCAGGCTTTGGTATCACAGTGATGTTAGCTTCATAGAAGGAGTTAGATAGTGCTCCCCCTTTTATTAATTCTTCTTGGAATGATTAGTAAAATTCACCTGTGAAACCATCTGATCCTGGGCTTTTCTTTGTTAGGAGGTTTTTTGTTTTGGCTTTCCTTTTTTCAATGCAATTTTATTGAGATATACTCACACATCATATAATCCATCCAAAGCATAGAATCAATGACTCATAGTATCATCATATATTTGTGCATTCATTGCCAAAATTAATTTTAAAACATTTTCATTACTCCAAAAACTAAGAAAAAAATATGAAAAATAAATTAAAAATACAAAAAAGAACACCAAAACCTCCCATACCCCTTATCTCCTCTATTATTTATATATTTTACCATTATTTTGTTACTCATCAGTCCATAAACTGGTTAAAGAGCATGTCAGTCATCAGGTTTTCACTATCAGATGGTCACATAACAGAAGATATAAAGTTATACAACTATCATCCAGAATCAAGTCTTCTGGATTACTGTTAAATGGATTCAGGTATTTCCTTCTAGCTATTCTAATACACTAAAAACTAAAAAAGAATATTTATATAATGTGGAAGAATAATCTTCAGATTGACTTCTCAACTCTATTTGAGATCTCTCAGCCACTGAAGCTTTCTTTTGTTTCATTTCTTTTCCCCCTTTTGGTCATGACAGCATTCTCATTCCTATGATGCCAGGACCAGGCTCATCCCTGGGATTCCTGTCCTTCATTGCCAGGGAGACTTACATCCCTGTGAGTCATGTCCCATGTAGAGGGGAGAGCCATGAGTTTATTTGCAGAGTTGGCTGAGAGAAAGAGGCCACATATGAGCAACAAAAGAGGCTCTCTGGGGGTGACTTGTAGGCATAATTATTAGTTGAATTAGTTTATCTTTTGCAGGAAAAAGCTCCACAAAGGAAAGCCCCAAGATTGGGGGCTTGATCTATTAAATTGGAGTTCCCTAATGCTTGTGAGAATATCAGGAGTTCCCCAGGTGGGGAAGTTTAATATTTCTACATTTTCCCCAGTTCCTCAAGGGGACTTTGCAAATATTTTATTATTTTCTGTCCAAAGTACTCTGAGGTGCACTGGGGTATCATATTAACAGAGTAACAAGGCCTCATTCTCCATTCTAGGTTCCATCCAACCACAGTATTTAAATAGACTGACCACAGGTTATATTAGCAAATATGCTACAGAGAATATAAATTATGTACCAAATAAATGTCTCTTAAATAACAGTCAAAACTCAGGAATAGGTGTGACTGCTATAAGAGCTTAAAATCTACAAACTTTTATAACATGCCTCATTGAATACTTCACACTTCTGCATCACCAATTGTCCAATCTCTGTCCACATTCTATCTCCTGGTACCTATGCTTTCAAATTCATTTCTCAGCATTTGTTCGTTGTAGGTAGTTTATGTTAGTGGGGATTTACAATATTTGTCCTTTCATTTCTGGCTTATTTCACTCAGCATAATGTCTTCAAGGCTCATTAACCTAGTTACATGCTTCAGAACTTCATTCCTTCTTTCAGACATTCAGTATTCTATGTATACACCACAGTTTGCCCTCTCATTCACCAGTCAATGTACCCTTTGGCCACCTTCATTCACTGCAAATTGTGAATATTTCTGCCATAAGCACCAGTGTGTTAATGTCTATTCATGTCCCTGCTTTCAGTTCTTCCAAGCATATACCAAATAATTAGGTTGCAGGATCATATAGCAGCCCTATACTTAGCCTACTGTGGAACCACCACACTGCCCTCCAGATGGGCTGCACCACTCCACTTCCTTAACAACAGTGAATAGGTATATTTCTCTCTCCACATCTTATACAGCACTTGTATTATTCTGTTTGTTTTTAAACAGTTTTATTCTTACACTATGCAATTCATCCTGAGTGACCAATCAATAGGTCCTGGGATAATCATGTAATTATGTTTTCAGCACCAAAATCTATATGAGAACAATTCCATTTCTTCCACAAAGAAAGAAGAGGAAGAAACAAAATAAAAAAAAAATAAAAGAATAAAAATAAAGTTAAACTAAAAGTAAAAACAAGAAGAATCCCATACTTCTTTCTTATATCCTCCTCTGCTGGCATTAGTTTTGGTGTATTGCATTTGTTACAGTTAATGGAAGCTTATTACAATGTGAATGCTAACTATAGACCCTAGATTGTGTTAATTATATTTTCCCATCTACCTTCCCATTTTCAACACCTTACAATGTTGACATTTGCTTGTTCTCCTTCATGTAAAAATGTTTTGTATCTTTCTACATTTAATCACTATCATTGTCCATTCTAGTTTTTGCTAAGTTGTACAGTCCCATTTTTATCCTCTATCTTTCCATCTGGTGTCATACATGCCCCTAGCCTTCCTTTCTCAATTGTTGGGAAGTTTTTGAGGACTGATTGGATCTCTTGTGATTGGTTGGCTGAGGTCTTCTATTCCTTCTTGAGTTGGTGAAGGTTGTTCATTTGTTTCTAAGTTGACCATTTCATCTAAGTTGTTTAATTTGTTGGCATACTTTTGTTCATAGTATTCACTTATGATCTTTTTTTGTCCCTTATTTGTCTGTAGTAATGACTCCACCCTTTCATTTCTGATTTTATGTCTTTGCACCTCTCTTTTTGTCTTTGTCAGTCTAGCCAATGGTTTATTGATTTCTTTGATCTCACGCCATTGTTTTTTTTTTTTTTTCCCTCCATATCATTTACTTCTGCCCTAATCTTTATTATTTCTTCCCTTATGCTTGTTTTGGGATTAGTTTGCTGTTCTTTCTCTAGTTTCTCCACTTGTTCAGTTAGGTCTTTTGTTTTAGCTCTTTCTTTCTTTCTAATATATGGTTAGGGGTATAAATTTTCCTCTCAACACTTCCTTCACTGCATCCCATAAGCTTTCAGATGTTGTGTTCTCATTTTCATTCATCTTGAGATATTTACTGACCTCTCTTGCAATTTCTTCTTTGATCCACTGATTGTTAAAGAGCATGTTGTTTTACTTCCATATATTTGTGAAATTTCCAGTTTTCTAGTTTTTAGTGTTGTCCAGCTTCCTTCCATTATGGTCAGAGAAATTGCTTTGTATAATTTCAATGTTTTTAAACTTAGTAAGATCTGTTTTGTGCCCACACATATGAATGCATATGGAGTTCCACGAGTGCTTCAGAAAAATATATACTCTGCTATTTTGGGGTGCAGTGTTCTCTATATGTCTGTTAGGTCTAGTTCAGCTATCATATTTTTTAGGTTCTCTGTTTCCTTATTGAACCCCTGTTTAGATGGTCTATCTATTGAAGAGACTGGTGTTTTAAGTCTCCCACTATTATTGTAAAGAAATCTATTATTCCCTTCAGTTTTGCCAATGCTTGCCTCAGGTACTTTGAGGCATCTTGATTAAGTGCATAAATATTTATGATTGCTATTTACTCTTGGTGAATTGCCCCCTTTATTGATATATAGTGTCCTTCTTTGGCTCTTATAACATATTTTGCATTTAAAGTCTATTTTGTCTGATATTGGTACAGCTAGCATTTTCCATCCTTTCACTTTCAACCCCATTGAATCTTGGTCTAAAATTAGTCTCTTATAAACAGCATTTACATGAATCATACTTTTTTATTCATTATCCAATCTGTGTCTTTTTATTGGTGAGTTTAATAAATTAACATTAAATGTTATTACTGTAATGGTATTATTTCAACCATTTTATCCTTTGACTTTTATTTGTCAGATATATATTTTTCCTCTATTTTTATCCTCTTAGTTACTATTATTAATACTCCTAATTTCTGTACTCTCCTGCAAACCTCTCTTTTTCCTGTCTTCTCTTTTCAGCCGTCAGAACCCCCTTTAGTAGCTCTTATAGAACTCTCTCAGCTTCTGTTTATCTGTGAATGCTTTATGAAGGACAGCTTTACTTGATAGAGAATTCTTGCTGGCAATTTTTCTCTTTCAGTATCTTAAATATATTGTACCACTGCCCTATCACCTCCATGGTGTCTGATGAGAAATCAGCGCTTAGCCTTATTAGGCTCCCCTTGTGTGCCGGTTTGTATATTTATGTCCCCCAGAAAAAGCAATATTCTTTAATGCATTCTTCTGGGGGCAGATGTATTACTGTGGCTTGGGTTGGAACCTATTGGTTCAGTGTCCATGGAGATGTGATCCACCCAACTGTAGGTGATAACTCTGATTAGATAATTTACATGGAGGCATGGCCCCACCCATTTAGCATGGGCCTTGTTCAGTTTACTGGAGCACTATATAAGCTCAGACAGAAGGAGCTCATAGCTAGCTGGAGCTGAGACAGACATTTTGAAAACAGCCATTGGAAGCTGATGCAGACATTTTGGAGAATGCCATTTTGTAACGCAACCTGGGGGCAAGCAGACGGCAGCCACATGCCTTCCCAGTTAACAGAGGTTTTCCAGATGCCATTGGCCATTCTCCAGTGAAGATATCCTTTGTTTATAGACACTTTATGGCCTTAAGACTGTAACTGTGCAACCAAATAAACCCCCTTTTATAAAAGCAATCAATTTCTGGTGTTTTACATTCTGGCAGAATTAGCAAACTAGAACATCTTGTATGTGGTGAATTCCTTTTTTCTTGCTGCTTTCAGAATTTTCTCCTTCCCTGTGGTATTTCACAGTCTGATTAGAATGTGTTTTGGAGTGCATCTATTCAGATTTATTCTGTAATTGTGCACATTTTGCTCCTTGGGTTTGCATATGTATATATTTAATAAGTATTGGGAAATTTTCAGCTATTATGTCCTCAAATATTCTTCCTGGCTCTTTTCCCTTCCCTTCTCCTTCTGGGACACCCATGATGCATATGTTTGTTTACTTTGTGTTGTCAATCATTTTCCTGACAACCTGTTCAAAGTTTTCCATTTTTTTCTCCATTTATTCTTTTGTCTGTTCAAATTCAGATTTTCTGTCTTGTTGTTCATTGAACCTTTCTTCTGCCTCTTCATTTCTTCTGTTGTATGTCTCTGATATATTTTTAATTTCAGTGACAGTGTCTTTCATTTCCATAATGCCTATTATTTTTCTTTATATTTGTTCAATTTTTTTCTTCATGCTCTCCTATTGTCTTCTTAATATCTTTTATATCTTTATGCATAGTTCCTTCATCTCTTTGAATTGACTTAGGCATTCTGTTTGAACATCTTTGATTAGTTGTTCCAATTTCTGTGTCTCCTCCAATTTTTTAGCTTGTTCTTTTGATTGGAACAAATTTTCCTGTTTTTAATGTGTCTTGTAATTTTTTGCTGATACCTAGTCATCTCATTCTCTCGATGGGACTATTCTGAAGTTCAGTTTGCTTCTCTTGTCTAGGAATTAGCTGTTGCCTGGGTTTGTAGTAGGGCACTACTTTGACAGTTGCGTCATTAGTATTTCCCAGCCAAAACAAGCCAGGTACCCCTGCAGAGGTTGTTGATCAGCTTGATGGGCCTGAGATAGAATCTGGAGTGATTCTGAAATGTCTTGTTTTGTTCCTCTGCAATTTCTGGCCTGTACAGCAGATGGTGCTCCTCAGTCCTTATTCATCCTCAGAAGTTTAAATCTTGGATCCCAGCAGCATCTGGCTGGGTGGGGCTGAAACTGAGGGGTTCTTGTGCTCCCACCTCACTGGGAAATACCTGGTTCAGTTTTGGTCTTTGTCCCCCTTTCTAATAGGGGTAGAGGACTCCCAATGCTACCCCAGTCCACAGCCATTCCCTAAGCAAGGATTAGGGCTCCTGCTGCTGCTTCCCTCAGGTTGGGGGATGGGTGCAGGAGTCATGGAAAGAGTAACAATCTCTTCCCTCATTTTCTCAGTCTCTTTGTCTTGCACTTCTTTCCACATCTGTGCTTGAAATGTCCACCCATGTCTCCTAGATCCCCAAACAGTTTATTCTTACTGTTTCTCCATGGCTGCTTATTACTTTTGGTAAAAAGTAGGTTCTGCCATTCCATCCCTAATCTTCCATTTTGGAAGACCCTCCTTGCTAATCTTTTATATTTCACAGTCCCCAGAAGCTTGAGTTCTGCCATTGGTCCCTATGGATTTGGGTCTCTGTGTCCAGATGTAGGTGGGGATCTGTCTCACTGCTATGAGAGATTTTATAGTCTGTATTGCCAGTGAGAGGTGGGAGGGATATCAACCCTGCCCCTGGCCACTTCCAAAGCTGTATGGTACTGAGGGATGGGGAGGGAAGAGGACCAGCTGGTCTGAAACAGAAGTTTCCCACCCAATATTTTTTTCTTTCTTTGATTCAACATTTGTGTGGTCTATCTCCTGTCTCTACCTTCCTTCAGAGTTCAGAGCAAGTAAGGTTTGTCCTTTTATTCACTGAATCTCTGGGGAGAGGTTTTCAGTAGTTTTCTTACATTGCTATGTTGATGGCATCACAACATAACCATGTTTTGTTTGCAGATACTACTTACAATTCTTTCCTAATTAGGTCCTTGCTTCTCTGAATCCATGAATTCAAGAAAAATATATTTCAGAAAGCATTTTTATTTTGATCACAGCAGCCAGAAATGCATTCTATGTACTATGAGAGGCCCTTCTTTTTTAATGGGCTAAAATAACCTAATATTTTTAGTAATTCTCTTTGGATATGCTCTTTGTCATTGTGGTTTTAGTTTGTGCTTCCTTATTAACTGATGATATTGAACATCTTTCCTTGTGATTTGCCATTCTTATATCTTTTTGTTTTAGTGTCTTTTAAAATCCTTTGTCCAATTTCTATTGGATTGTTTGCCTCCTTGTCATTTAGCTGTAAAGTTTCTTTATTATTCTGGATAAAAGTACTTTATCAGATTCACACTTTGCAAATATTTTCTTGCTGTTTCATTTACTTGACCTCTTTTGATTCTCCTTACATGGACTATAGCTTAGAATCTCCAGTAATCAAAACAATCTGATCATTTTTTTCCTCATCAGAGACCACAGTCCTGCCCTACATGTAATACATTACCAGAAGCTGTTTTTCATATGTCTTCTATAGTTTCTAGTTGTTTATGGAGTCATAGCACTTTCTATAGAGTTCAACCTTACATGAGTGGAAGTGAAAAAAAAACTTTTCAAAACTTTAAAGGGTGATTTTTAATGAAAACAATATTGAAGTTTCTTTGAAATTCAAGAAGAAAAGTTGAGTAAATCATGATGGGGCAATTGGCTATACATTTGAAGAAAAAAAAGTAATGTTATTTTCTTGTCTTGTGTGATTTAAACTTAAAAAAATTCCGTATGGCTCAAAGACCCATAAACAACAACCTATAAAATATTAGAAATAAGTACATGAAAATATGTTTGAGATTCTGAGGTATTTAAGTCCTTTTTGAACAAGATACACAAAATCAAAAGATTTATAAGGAAAGATAGATAAATTTGATTGTATTGATTTGTCAAACTTTGTTTACAAAAAAAGACTTGAAGGATGCATAACCAACTTGGAAAGTATCTCTCTATCAGCTATGTATGTATGTATATATGTATCTATGTATCTATCTATTCATATGCACATGCTTCACATGTAGTAGATAAATGTTAATCAAATTACTTTTGTTACTGAATAAAACAATTAATATTTCACATCCATTTGATAAAAGCATATTGTAGAAATCTTGCAAATCACTTTATTTTTCTAATTATGGAGGTATATTCTGTATCTGAGTCTCCCTCTCTTCTATATATCTGTGTCAATTTAGATATATTATGTCCCCCCTAATGCCATATTCTTTAATGCAATCTTCTGGGGGAAGACAGTAATCTTTTTGAATAGGGTGTGACCTCTTAACTGAATGTTTCCTTGGAGATTTTGACCCCATCCATTCAGGGTACTTCTTCATTAGTTCACTTGACCACTTAAGAAAGCTCCAGGCCCAGATGTTTGCTGATGCTTAGAGAGGCTTAGAGAGGCTTGGAGTTTCAGACAGAAGGACACTTGGAGATGCTAAGATAAAGATGCACAGGAGCTGAGAGAGGTACTGAAACACAACCTGGGACCAACAGACAGCAGCCACATGCCTTCTCAACTGATACAGGTTTTCCAGATGCCATTGTCCCTTCCTCAGTGAATCTTGTTGATACCTTAGTTTGGACACTTTTATGGCCTTAGGACTGTAAATTTGTAACCAAATAGACCCCTTTATAGAAGCCAATACTTTTTTGTTGTTGTTTTGTTTCTTTTTTTTTGTTTTTTGTTTTTTGTTTTTTTGCATAACAGCAGAATTAGTAAACTGGAACAATATCTAACAAGTCCTCAGTTGATCTCTTCATCATTCACTGTGCTGGATGCTTGATTTATTTCCTGGAGAGCAACTCATTTCAAACTAATTTCTATTCCATCCATACTGAAGCATTTATTAAGTACCTACTATGTGTCAGGATCATTTTATGTGGTAAAGATAGAACAATAAAGAAGAGAGAAAGTAACCCAGCTCTTCTGGCCTTAAATTCCAAATACAGTAGACAGTAAAGGACATGTAAACAAATAATTTAACTCAAAAGTGCTTCAATGGCAATAAAATAAGGGAATAGCTTTAGATTGTGTTAATAGCAAAGGCATTTCTGTTGAATTGATATTTAAACTGAGAACTTTGTAATACAAGGAATAGCCACATGGTAATCTAGATACAGTGTATTACAGACAGATGAAAGAATGACTGCCTAGTATTTATGACTACCAGCAAGGAAAACAATGTGCTTGGAGATAAGTTGGTAAGAATGAGTAAGATAGGAAACAAGTTGGCCTAACTTGGTAAATCCCAGCTCAAGTACAGCCTCATGCACAAGTTAAGAAGTTTGAATTATTTTATAAGGGCAATGGTAAGTCATTGAAGTGTTTGGCACAATGGAACATGATCTGATGTACACTGTAAAAATATCACTGTTACACAAATAATGGATTTTAAAGCAGCAAGGATGGTTTGTTACAATCAAGGAGGCCACTTAGCAAGATGTTTAAGCAAAAAAAGTGAAGGAATATTGTGTATCAGCTAAAAAAGATTGCAATGGAGAGTGAAGGCAGATGTTGTTTCTGGTTTTGCACACCATTTTAATCATTGCTCTCCTCATAGTATCTCATACATAATAACCTATGCTAGCTGTTTTTGTTGAGAGTATATACAATGCCTGTTTTCCATTTAAATGCTGTATTATTTCTATTCATCTTCAATAACATTATTAGGTAACTAGTATAATTATTTGCATTTTACAGAAGGAAGCACTGAAACTAAGAAAGTGCCATAGATTGAGTTATTTACCCCTGAAAAAGCATGTTTTTAGTCTTAATCCCTTTCTGTGGCTATAAATAAATTTTGAAGAAGTTAATTTTAGTTAAGGTATGGCTGGCTGAACAAGATGGGCCTTAATTCTGTTATAGGAGGCCTTATAAAGATAAAGCCATGATAAGAAGCCAGAAGCTGGATATCAACAGGAATCTGGAAGAAAAAGGAGAGGATATTGCCCTATGGTAAGAAAGAAAGAAAACCCAAAAATTGCCAACCCTCCAGAATGCTACTGGCCCTGGGAGGAAGCAAGCCTTCAAAACTCCAAAACTGTGAGACAATAAATTCTGTTTTTCAAACCACCCATTGAGTGGTGTTTATCATAGCAGCCTGGAAATAATACACAGGGTTTAAATTATTTTCCTAACATAAAATATTTATTAAGTTGTTGGAATGGAATTCATCAGGCAATTTGAAACTATAGCTACATTCTTTAACACATTCTGCCAACTGTCATTTGCCAACATATTTAATGAATGAAATAATTAAAGTCTAAGGAGCAGATTTAAAGTTTAAAACACTTTGATCCTGATAGGCAGAAATACAACTTTATGCATTGGGTGCATATAACAGAGGATAGAAAGTGTTACCTAGGCCTTCTCTCAAATGTAACTTGACATATGACAACTTCTGCTCTTCTTGATCTGTTGCCTATTGCTGTAGAGTTCCCTGAGTTGTAGTTTGCCTGTTGCTACCACAAATACCACACAATGTGTTTGCTTAAACCATGTACTTCTATCTTCACGGTTTTGAAGATAGAAGTACAAAATCAAGGTATTGGCAAGGCTTGTTTTCTCCCTGAAGACTACAGAATTCTGGGACTGGCTGCTGGCTTTCCTTAGGGTTTCTTGGCTTTTATATCTTCTTCCAGTCACATGGTGATAGCCTCTCCTTTCTCCCATCAATGACTTCCAGGTTCCCTTTATAAGGCCCCAATAATCCAGATTTAGACCCACCTTCATTCAGTTGGGCCTGAAAATAATAAAAGTAACTGAAAATATTATCTTAAAGAGGTCCTATTTACAATGAGTTTACACCCACATGAACATGGATTAAGATTAAGAACATGTCTATGTTGGGATGCATAACCTAATCTGCCATGTCCTGAGGGGGCATTCATTTCCAACAGCTATATGTAGGCCATTATGTATAGGCTGCTTCTAGTTTCATGTGTTCTTTCAATAGATATAAAGTTTCTGTATTCTCACATGACTTCTCATTTTCCCTTGAACAAAATTCCACAGGGTTGGATCCCTTGATTTCTTCTCAGAAGTTAAGGAATATATTAGTGCATTCCTGAGGCATCTATTTCTACAGATCCCCCATTCCCACCCCAAGCCATATAATATATTTTCTCTTTCATGTGTGAGAGGATTTTTCCTTATGATATATTTACAGCTCTACTCCATGGGTAAAGCTGTCAGAATCCTCTGCACACTGGAATCCACTAGTCGTTTTATCTCTTTTATCTCTACTTAAAGCTAAGGCTTAATTTTAAAAAGTGCCTTGAAGTTTTTTTTTTTTTAAATCTAATTTGAAAGTAAAGATAAATAATGATTTCCTTTTTTCTCAGCTGAAGTGATGCATACCTTATCCTTAATACCTTTCATGGTACAAAGGAGAAAGTAAATAAATAAATAAATAAATAAACTTTGAATGAAAGATATATTGAGCAATGTTTCAAAATAGCTTTTGCCTTTCTTTTGTTGGTTAGATTTAGTTCCTATCATTCATTGTTTTTGCTTTGTCTCCAAATGCCAGGTAATTGATTATTTTGTGTTCATTTGTATTTGAAATTTTCTGTTGAATTTTATTTGTTATAATTGGTTTGTGTAAATTTCTCTGTGTATACCATTGGGGTAAAGCATGCTGAATATTGTAGAATGCTATTAGAGTCATAACAGTTAGTACTTAGGTGATAGAAATTAACTGCCTTTCCATATTTTATATCCAAATTGCAACTTCAGTGTGTATGAAAATGCTAATACTGTCTGCTAAATTCAACAACCAGGGATAGAGGGCAGAGTGTTATCAGGCTTTAATATTTTACTAATTAATAACTATTAGTTTAATCAAGGACTCTCTCTGGCTTGTCATGTAGGTTGACTGTAAGACTGGGGAATCTTCATTATGCTTATCTGCAGTCATCTTCTGTAACTTCTTCCAGATTCATTTCTCCATAAAGCTATTTCCATTATTCTTCTCTCTTTCAAATATTGTTTATTATCTATAGTATTCTGGTGATATTTTATTGTTTTCCTAGTAGTGTTATAGATTTACTCATTTTGAAATACATTTTATGCCAACAAAAGATATGAATAGAAGGGAGAATAGATATCTGTACACATTCCACTATCTTAATTCATTGTGCTAATGAATTTGCTTTTCTTTGCTACAACATAAATTGAAATTTTTTCTTGACTCTTTAAAATCCTTCAGTGACTGCCTATAACTGGGAGTAATAACTAAATTTATTAGGACACCATACAAAGACCTTGGTGATTTTCCTATGACTTTATTGTAAATTATAGTCAAACTCCCTACCCTATGTTAGAGTAGATTGTGGTCCTTATATTCCATGAAATCAATGTGGCCTTCTTACCACTCACTGGAGTATTGTTTTCTCACTGTTTGCCCAGCTGAAATTTTCTCAAGCTTCATGACACAACTAAGATATTAATCATTACAGGATGAATTCTATGACAATTTCCCTCAACTTAATTATATGCCCTCTCTGCAATAAAATCTTAGGCCTATCTATCTCAAAACAAGTTATTAAACTAAATTGTACTTTTTCACATAAATGTCTGCCTGCTAGACTGTGAGCTCCTAAAAGGAAAAAGCTGTATCTTACTTATTTTCAGTGCCTAGGATCTTGTAATATATATGCAAAAACATTACTGAATAATTCAATGAATCATGACATAGACATGAAATATTACTTATATTTTATCAACACAAGAGTATGTAACATGGTCTCTTTAATAATTTCTGAAATATTGTACCATAGAAAGTTAATTATGGGGACTGCACTTTAGGCCAGTCTTTACTTTTGCTCTTCATTGTGAAGACAGAGAATAATTTTTGATCAAATTTGGAAACCTTAATTAAATTACTGAGAACTATCTTCTCTAATTGAAATAATTTAGACACCTTTCATTTTGTATATAAATTTTCCAGAATCTTAGTCATCTTACACCACTTCTCTGGCTATCTTTATATTCTTTATATGTCATATTAAGAAGAACAAGAGGGAAAAACACATATTTTAGACTTAGTATTTTGAGCTTTAAAATATTACCTGATATTTGCAAACTGGTGTTCATGGAGGTAGTAATCATGATTTGCAAAGGGTGCAGATGACCTAAGGGTACACTGAGTGAAGAATGGAATGGTGTACTGTGGTGGACGCATACAGTGGAACATTGAGCAACTACAAGGAGGAGTGAAGCTATGAGACACACAACAAGGTGATTGGATCCTGTACACCATATTTGAGTGAAGTACACCAGAAATAAAGGCAAACACTTTAATGCCTCACCAATATGAAATAACTACAATGTGTAAACTCAGAACTGAATCTTAGAACATAGCCTAATGTGGACATAATTATTATAATAGTCCCTAGATTGTAAGCTCTTACAGCAGTTAACTCTATCCCTGAATTGTAACACCTATCTCTAAACTTTGAGATGCTGATCCCTTAGCGCATAACCCGATTGGTCTCTGGAACAATGCATACCTCTGAGACACCTGAAACTCAGAGCTAGAGCTTGGCAGATATGAATGTCAGTATTACTGCATACAGCCACTGTCAAAAAAAAAAAAAAAAAGCTGAAAAAGAGCCCAGACTTCAGTTAGTAGATGATAATGAAGCAGGTCTGGTTAAGACCAGGGCAAGCCAGGCCAAAGGGTAAAGGTTGAAACTGATTGTGTTTTAAAACTTCAACTTCCATATGAGACCAAGGGAATAGGTATCTATTTGGTACAGGATCTAAATTTTCTAAACAGTACAACTCTACAGTCGATTTGTTCAAACACCACAATTGCATGGAACTTTCAATGGGAAGTGAGATACAGTAGGTTAGTATAGGCTGGAGTGAAATAGTGACCCATCCCAGAGTAATTTGGGCAGATAATAAAAAATATATTTTCAGCCTCCCCCTCCCCAGCCCCGAGGATCTGGGGGAAGGTGCGGATATGTTGGACTTCCTCACCTGGACTGGTGCTGATGTCACAAACATTGGGACCGGTGGTTTGATGTGCTGAGCCCTCGAGCATGGGACATGCCCTTATGAAGCTCGTTACTGCAAAGGAGAGGCTAAACTTGCATATAATTGTGCATAAGAGTCTCCCCCTGAGTACCTCTTTGTTGCTCAGATATGGCCCTCTCTCTCTAACTGAGCCACCTTGACAGGTGAACTCGCTGCCCTCCCCCCTACATAGTACCTGACTCCCAGGTTTGTAAATCTCCCTGGCAATGCAGAATATGACTCCCGCGGATGAATGTGGACCCGGCATCATGGGACTGAGAGTATCTTCTTGACCAAAAGGGGGATGCAAAATGAGATGAGATAATTTCAGTGGCTGAGAGATTTCAAAGAGAGTCGAGAGGCCACTATGGTGGACATTCTTATGCACTATATAGATAACACATCTTAGGTTTTAATATATTGGAATAGCTAGAAGTAAATACCTGAAACTACCAAACTCCAACCTAGCAGTCTGGACTCCTGAAGACAATTATATAATAATGTAGATTACAAGGGGTGACAGTGTGATCGTGAAGACTTTGTGGATCACACCCCCTTTATCTAGCATATGGATGAGTAGAAAAATGGGGATAAAAACTAAAGGACAAATGGGGTGGAATGGGGGGGGATGATTTGGGTGTTCTTTTTTCACTTTTATTTTTTATTCTTGTTCTGGTTCTTTCTGATGTAAGGAAAATGTTCAGAGATAGATTGTGGTGATGAACGCATAACTATGTTATCATACTGTGGACAGTGGATTGAATACCATGGATGATTATATGGTGTGTGGATGTATTTCAATAAAGCTGAATTTAGTAAAAAAAAAAAAAAATTACCTGATAGAATAAATATTTTTTCACTGATGAACACATTTTCAGTTTTCTATATGGCTAGATTTTTGTCAATCAACTCCATTTTAATTTACTTTGAATCTTCTCATTTTCCATATAACCTCACAAAAGGAGGTTATAAATTACAGTCAGTCAAACTCCCTACCCTATGTTAGTCAGAGTAGATTATGGTCTACTCTGTTAAATATGCATTATCTGTTAATTTAATATCAGTCTCTTTAAGAAATAAGAATCTTTAACTGTGATCACCAGTGCTTTGAAAGTTAACTAAGAATGAGAAATGGCAAAATATACTTGTAGATAAATTCCTTAACAAATAAATTGCTCAGGGATCACACACTAATATATGTGAGCCCCCTCCCCAAGTATGTGAGCAAAGTTCAATTTTTAAAAGTACTAAAATTAATTAAGCTATTGATTGGCATCTTGGTGATCAGAATTGCATTAAACATCCTGGCCTAGGTCATGGGACATATACTTTAGAGTCCACTGCCAATTCATCAACAGAAGTTGGCAGATCACCTTCATTACATCCTTAATGTAGAAAATTAGCTTATTCAGTCTTTCAGTAAAGTAAAAAAGTCAACTCAAGTTATTATAACTGACAAATGGTAGCATGATTTCAGAAAGAAACAACTGAGATTGTTATAAATAGGGTTGTGGAGATGATACATTTTCAAGCTGAAAACATATCTAAAATTACATGATTTTTCCTGATATGAAAAAATTACTATCAAGGCAATTTTTTTTCCGTTAGCATTCATACATTTTTCCCATCTTAAATGCAGAAACACTTTGTTGGGCAAAAATATTTTTATTCACAAAAAACCTGATAACAAGAGCTACCAGTTCCATAGTGCAATACAGATGCCAAATCATTGTCTCAGTGCTTTCCAATGTACGCTCATAATTATTATAGTATTTATTTTTAATAGGAGTTGGAATAACTATTTTTCTGAGAAGAATATTAGCTTACCCTGAGTCAGACAGCTAGTAAACAGCAGCCAAAGACTTGAGGATGCCAGGGATTCCATTTCCAGAAACTGTGCTCTCATTCTTTAAATCACACTTAGCATCCATTGTACAGATGATAAAGGTTAAGTAAATAAAAGAGATTAAATTTAAGTTAAAAAATGAATGCTCATTTAATTTTCCCTACCTTCTGACTAAATCTTGAAGGAAAAAAAAGAAAATCAGATAAACAAACATAAAACAACTATATTGGATTAGATTAGTGGACACTTGGAGAAGAAGTTAGTAGAGATACATAGTACATATTCTTAAATATGTTCACTCAAAATTAAATTTCTTTCTTTGTAAATAAAATTACATACAGATCTCATCAGTATTCCCTTACTCATGAATGTGAAAGATATAATGATGTTTATCAATTTGCTTAACTTCTATACAATGAGGGAAGGAACTTAACCAAATTTACCACCATAACCAGATATTCTTTATCTCAGAATAAAATTTTAAAGACAGCTTCAAATTATTGTATAAAACCTAGAAATGTTTTCCCCATTGTCTTCCAAGTCATTTAAAAAAAAAATCCCATCCAGAGCCCCGTTGAACCAAATTTGTTATCCTTGTCCTAGAATAATGATTTCCAAACTTAGGTACAGAATGGGAAGAGTAGAAATTGACAATATCTACATGTATAATGAGGTAAACTGAAGAAGATTTTGATACATAACTATGTGATTTAGCAAAAGAAAAATTGCTCATAATTATATTAAAAAGGAAAGAAAGGTGAAATAAAAACTATTAGGGAAAGTGCTAAATACTGAATCTGCACACAAGGTCTGAATACAATATTTTATTTTTAATATTAAGATTTCATCACTGAAAAAATATTTTATTTTAGTTTTTATGCTTGAAATGATGTTTTCAAAATCTTTTTTCCTCATTTGTAAGAGAATCTTCAAATTGTACACTTTAAATTGGTGGATTTTATTGTATGTAAATTATACCTCATTAGATGACTGGAATGAATAGAAAGATCAGAATTACACCAGTCTTATACAGTTTTATTGTTGTTTGTTTTTTCTTTGCAAAAGAGTTCTATCACAACACCTCTTTCTCTTCTTCTTTAATGCTGTAACTTAGAGTAATATAAATTTAACTACTTTGTTTTATTTTAAAAACAAATATACCCCTTCCCTCCCATCCCATCATTTCTCCTTTGGTAACCTCTAATCTGTTTTCTGTCTTGGCAATTTGTTATTTCTAGTAATCTTTCATAAGTGCTTTCTTACAATTTTTGTCCTCACATTCCTTGCTTAGTTCACTGAGCATAATATTCAAGGTTCTTTCTATATTGCAGCAGGTCTCATAAATTTGTTTTTTATTCTTATAGCCAAATAATATTCCATTGGCATATGCGCCACATTTTGTTTATCCATTCATTTGTTGATGGACATTTGTTTTATTTCCAACTTTTGCCTCTTGTGAATAATGCTGCTATAAACATTGGTATACAAAAGTATTGGTTTATTAACCTGTTTTCATTCCTTTGGGTATATAGCTAGAAGGGGGATTGTGAGGTCAAACAATAATTCTGTATTTAACTTTTTGAGAAATTGCCATATTGCTTTACAGAGTAGCTGCTCAATTTTACATTGCTGCCAACAATGAACTAGAGTTTCAATTTTTCCACATCCTCTCCAACACTTGCTATTTCCTATTTTTTTAAATACTTACCATCCTTGTTGATGTGAAATGGTATCTCATTATGGTTTTAATTTGAATTCCTCTAATGGTTAATGATGTTGAACATCTTTTCATATGTTTATTGGCGCTTTGAATATCTTCTTTGGAGAAATGTCTATTGAAGTCCTTTGCTCATTTTTTTATTGGATTGTTTGTTTTTTGAGTTCAAGAGTTCCTTGTATATTCTTGATATTAAACTCTACCCAATTTACAGTGAGAAACTATTTTTTCCCCTCTTTGGAGATTATCTTTTCACTTTCTTGATAACTTCCTTCAATGCACAAAAGCTGCCTTTTTAAAATTTATAAAATCCAATTTATCTATTGTTTCTTTTTGATGTCATATCTAAGAACCCATTGATGAATCTCAGGTAATGAAGACTTGTTCCAAGTTATCTTCCAAGAATTTTATAGTTTTAGCTCTTATATTTGGCTCCTTGTTCCATTTTGAGTTGATTTTGTTATATGTTGGGAAGTAGGAAGCTAACTTTATTCTTCTGCATGGGGATATAAAGTTTTCCTAATTAATTTTTTATTAGATTATTCTTTCCCCATTGTATACATTTAGCACCCTTATCAAAAATCAATTGACCATAGATATGTTAGTCTATTTCTGGACTTTCAATTCTGTTCCATTGCAGTTCTATATAAAATTGAGGGTCAGTTTTTCCATTTCGGCAAAAAGGCTGCTAGAATGTTAATAGCGATTTCATTGAGCTTGTATATTGCTTAGGGTAATTTGTATATTAACAATGTCAATTCTTCCAATCCATGAATATGGGTTACCTTGCCATTTATTTATGTCTTCTTTAATTTCTTTCACCAGGTTTTTACTTTTCAGTATTTTTCAGTCTTTTGCATCCTTAGTTAAATTTCTTCCTGATATTTTATTCTTTTAGATGCTATAGTAAATGTAATTGTTTTCTTTGTTTCCTCATTAGATTGTTCATTGGTAGTGTTCAGGAACGCACTTGGATTTTATTGTTGCTGTTGTTGTTTTTGTTGTTGTTTGATCTTGTATCCTGCCACTTTGCTTAATTCATTTATTAGCTCAAATAGTTTTCTTGTGGATTCCTTTGGCTTTTCTTTGTATAAGATCATGTTGTCTGCCAATAGAGATACTTCTGCTCATTTCTTTCCAATTTGGATACCATTTCTTTCTTTTTCTTGCCTCCTTGCTCTGGCACAACTTCTAGTACAACATTCAATAGCAGTGATGAAAATGGGCATCCTTGTTTTTTTCCTGATCATGGTGGAAAGTTTTAAGTCTTTGAGTATGACATTAGTTGTAATTATACATAAGTTGACTTTATTATGTTGAGAATGTTCTCTTTTATTCCTAGTCTTGTGTGTTTTATCAAGAAGGGGTGCTGGATTTTGTCAAATGCATCTATTGAGATAGTCATCTGTTTTTTTCCCCCTTCATTCTATTTATGGTGCATATTACTTGATTGATTTTCATATGTCACGCCACCCATGCAGTCCTGGGATGAATTACACTTGGCCATGGTGCATAACCTTTTTAATATGTCATTGAGTTCAGTTTTCAAATATTTTGTTAAGTATTTTAGCTTCTATATTCATAAGAGAAATTTGTCTATATTTTCTTTTCTTATGATGTTTATACTAGGCTTAAGGATCAGAGTAATGCTGGCCACATAGAATGAATTAGTACATATTCCCTCGTGTTGAATGTTTTGGAAGAGTTTGAAAAGTGTTAGGATTGATTATTCTTTAGATGTTTCATAGAATTTGCCAGTGAAGCCAGCAGGTCCTGAACTTTTTTTGATGGAAGGTTTTTGTTTATTAACTCAATATCTGTACTTGTTATAGGTTTGTTTATATATTCTACTTCTCTGTGTAGGTCTGTTTTAATTCATCCTGCTTAGCATTCATTGAGCAAATGGATTTGTTTCATCATATCTTTCATCAGAATTGGGGAATTTTTCTGCCATTATTTCTCCAAATGTTTTTTTCTGGCCCTTTATCTCTCTCTTCTCCTTCTGCAACTTCTGTGATGTGTATATTGGTACACTTGATGGTGTTTGTGGTGGCTTGAAGCTGTTTGTACCCCACCCCCAAAAAAAAAAAACATGTTCTTATATCTAATCCATTACTGTGAGTGCAAATAACTCAATGTAAGTGATACCTTTTGATGAGACTACTTCAATGAAGGTGTTATTCACTTCATTCAGGATGTATCTTAATCCTATTACTTGAGTCCTTTATAAACAGAATGGATACAGGGAGGGGGAGAGAAAGCCGTAGAAGCAAGAAGCAGAAATCAGCAAAACCCAGAAGAGAAGGGAGAGACCAGAAGACACTGCCACATGCCTTGCCATGTGGCAGAGGAGCCAAAGATCACTGGTGGCCAGTTATTGAGAAGAAAGCATTGCCTTGATGATGCCTTGATTTGGACATTTTCATGGCCTCAAAACTGTGAGCTAATAAATTCCCTTTGGTTAAGCCTACTCATTTCATGTTATCTACTTTGAGCAACCTAGGAAAATGAAAACAGTTTCCTAAAATTTCATCGGACTTTATTTTTTTCATTTTTTTCTTTCTGCTCCTCAACTTGTATAATTTCAATTGTTTTGTCTTTGAGTTTGCTGATCCTTTCTTCTGCTTCCTCCAATCTTCTCTTAAACCTCTCTATTGAATTTTTTCACTTCAGTTATTGTACTTTTGAATCCTAGAATTTCCATTTGGTTCTTCTTTATAATTTCTATCTCATTATTGAAGTTATCATTTTGATCATCTACAATTTTCCTGATTTCCATTAGTTCTTTGTCCATGTTTCTCTTAGTTCCTTAATCCTATTTATGAGAGTTGTTTGAAGACCTTTGTCTAGTAATTTCAGAGACTGTGCCTGTGCTGGAATATTTCCTGTCAAATTATTTTTATCCTGAAATTAGACCATACATTCCTGTCACCTTGTATGTTTTTTAATTTTTTGTTGAGGACTGAATATTCTGAGTATTGAGTTGTGGTCACTCTTGATATCTACTTCTCTCACTCTTCACTCTGTCAGATAAGAAGAAAAAAATAAGGAAGAAAATAGAAGGTAAACAGAAAAGAAAAGAAAAGTAATACTAAGAGACAAAGCAAACAGATAAAAAAAAAAAAAGATGTACACTGACTCTATAAGACTCTTATGTGCTGGTTGGAAGCCAGAAGTTGCAGATTTTGAGGTCAAAACATAGGCCAGAATCCCTGGTCATCCCTCAGTGATCCACCAGACCCAAAACTATAAAACAGAGAAACAAATAGAAACTAACCAGTGGGGGAGGGGGGGAAGTGGAGATAGAGAGAGAGATTGAGAGAGAGAAAGGAAGTGCACTGGTTCTTTGTTTTATGTCCCTTTAGATACTGGTGTAAGGCCAGAAGATGCTGCTTCTGAGAGAAACCAAGGCTAGTGTCTACAGTGGGCCTTCCGAAATCTGCCAGACTAAACAAAGAAAAGATAAGGAAGAAACCTAGCCAATGAAAAATTGCACTTGGTTTTTAAGTCCTGTTAGATGTTAGTGAGAGGCCAGAGCCACTGTTGCTGAAGAGAGGGCTGAAACCAATTTGAGTCTATGCTTTACACTCAGGAATCTACCAGACCAGGCAATATCCACACACAGAAGGAAAACAAAAGAAAAACAAAAACACTAGCTCATTAGGTTCAGGTGAATGCTAGTGGGAGGCTGGAAGTGCTGCTGAAAGTGCAGTGTGAAACTGAGGCCAGCATCCATGCTGGTTCCTCATGAATCCCACAGACTGACCTTGACCCTCAAACCTGACTTTTAGAGAGGGAGGTTTCCTTTGACAGCCTGCTGCTCCTGGGCCATGTGTCACAGCTGCATCTGTTTCTACATCTGCTACTGTGGGGCTGAGCAAGGGGACTGGTCACTGTTTCCTGTTTTCACTTATAAAAGCTAAACTGCTGGCAATTTTTTTGCTTCCTCTGTCATTCCTGTAGTTATGCTAAATGTTCATTCTGGTTCCAAGGCCACCCCACCCAGTTAATTCTAGTCCCCTTTTCTAGCACTTTCATTTTTCTAGTGGAGGGAACAATTTGTAAAATTTCTTACTCTACCATGTTGAACCCATACTCTCCTGTCTTCAAAGTCTTGGTCATTTCATTTAATAATTTTTTTTTTGAAAAATTTTGGGTAGCAAATACAAGAACATAATTATGACTCTGATTAAGCAACACCAATTAATTTTTAAACTTACCTTCCAAAGGTGAATCTTTTCTTTGAATTTTGTCAGTATACATTAACATATAGTTTAAATAGTTCTTGAATATTTCATCACATGTAAATGCCAATCAAAAGAGCACATATTAGTGAAGAGTATCATTCAAATAAATTTCAAATGAGACATTTGATATTACTTTCAAGTTTCCTTTAGCTCATAACTAGTTTATAAAACTACCCTCATCACCAACCCATCTTCATGAAACAACGTGAAGTTTTCTGATAATCACCTCTGATTTTATGACAATTTAAAAAGATGAGATATGCCTAGTGTATTATAATAGAGTCACCATTTCAATTGCATTTAATATAGAATCAAATCTATAGGCAATCTGGTATATAAGGCAGTTTACCTTTTCCTTCATACCTTTCTGTCTTGTAGCTCCACTGTACACACACACATAAACACATACACATTTACTAAGATTTTTCATAAATTTGCCTAATTTTTCATATTTTATTCATTTTTAAATTGTTTATATATAATTTGAGTACATAAGTCACATTTATTTGAGCAAATTTGTGAGAATATATGTTCTTCCAAACCCTTTTATTGCAATAAATCTAATTATTGCTGTTAATTTGAATGATGACTGCATATACATCAGTCTGCAAGGAAAACATTATTGATTTAATAAGCTTCAAGATAATGTTGTCTCTCTCATTGACATGTCACCAATATATTTACTAATAATGTCATGTGAAAGTGGCACCTCTTATATTTCCAATGCTTCATTGGTCTCAAGTAAAACTGACAATTTCCATTGCAAGATAAAAGTAATATAATGTGAATCAATTTGGCTTTAGCTATTTATTTCTCAATCTTCTGGCAGTTTACTTGAGCTGCATCTGATATTGATGTACCTAGGCCACAAGACATTAATTTACTATTTCTAGAAAGTGATAATATGTGAACTGAGGAAGAAAAAGATCTTCAGAATATTGAATATAGTTGAGATAATCTACAATGTTTATTTACTGATTTAAACTTTGGGGCTACCATGATCCCCTTGTAAATTGATAACTTTGTCAATTTTATTTTAACAATTGTCCATTGTTGTGGAAAAAGAGATATCAAAATATTACATCCAAATAAATTTAAAATATTTAAGTATATTATAGGCCTTTGTGACTTCAGAAAACTGATATTTTTTGTAAATGTTTGACAATCTTCATTTATAAGAAAAAATTTGTATTAACAAATATTAACACATTTTAAATTAATCACACAATATTTTGAAAATGGCATGTAGTAAGCAAAAAGGGAAACCTGAATATTATTTTATTTATTTTAATAATGAAAATTCTGAAAAATTTATAAAATTAAATTTTTACCCATGTATGATATTAAGAAAAATATAGTTTGGGAACTCTACATGCCTATAGTTCCTTCAATAATTCACTGCAATAAGTGAGGTTTATTTTTTCTTTTAAAAATATTTTATAATGTGTAACATCAAAACACAGTAATCAATATATAGATAATTTGCTCAGTTGTAACATGTATACAACAAAATCAATTTATTCTTTGTTTAAGGATTCTAATACTAGATAATAATAAAAATAACATCCCTAGATCCTGCTAATCTTTAGTGTGAATAATGGTGGAAAATGAAAATTTGAAAAAGGTAATAACTTAAATCTAAATATTTAAATGCAGTGCCATGACAAAGAATATCTCTATTGATCTAAAAATCACAATTTCAACACAATTAAATTAACTGGGTCGATTTGAAGAGAAAATCAGGGAAGTTCTTCTGGCCCAAAACACATATCTTGCATATAGCAACATTAATTATTAATTTGAGAATATCCACAAAGAGAGCTGTCCAAGGAGTGTTCAAATAGATTTTCAATTGTTTAGGATATCTGCAAAGTGAATAAAGTAACTAACCTGTCTCCATTGTCAGTAGACCTTGGCGCACAGGTGATGAATCCCTACCTAGGCAATCAGTGACTAGTATTTTCCTCAAAGCCTAGAAGTGAATTCCATATATGTTACTTTATTTTTCTATCAAAAGATAAATAAAACCCTAAACACAAAGGAGTAGTATTTTATAAAATTCCAACCATAGGGATGCAATGCATTACTAAGAAAATAATACTATGCACACTCTGGAGTTTGGGAGATACCTCCCCACTGCAAAACAATATCTTGAAGCTTCATAGGCTGGGTTTTCCAATTTTTACTCTGAATTCCCAAATTCAAGATAAGAATATAAGAAATCTATTTCATTTAGATTTCATGTATTGTTTTTAATTTAAATAATAATGGCTTATCAAATACTCACACTTTGGTCATCAGGTGAATATATCTGTCTCTATTCACAAATTTTGGAAAATAATATTCAATAGACAGATGCAAAATATGTTACATTATTTTCACACAAAAGGCAGAGACTAAACTATGTTTTATATTTGAATTGTTATAGTCTCTTACAGTGTATTTAATTTTTACAGTTGTTGTTCTTGAACTTTGAATTGAAGAGTATTTTAATGCCAAATTTCATCTAGGCCAGGCTTTCTCACAATTGATCAATGTGGCAGGCAACCCTAAAATGGAGGGTCATTTTGGAGGTTCCCAGACTGACACAAAACTGGGTTGAGACCAGCCCTGACTCCAGGGCACCTGCTGCTACTTTGGTAAACCTGCAATAACTAGAAAAGTTAACTAAGAGCTTCATCCAGGACCCTCTCCTGGAATCCAATTTGATATGAGACTCTTCCTTTCTTCATCTTTGACATCACTTCTTTCCCTAGAATTTTGTTACAGTCAGGAGAAATTAATGGAGCACCAGCCTAAAGGAGCTTAGTACTGGAGTTTCCAAAAACTGGCAGGTAACTGCCCATGACATGATTTCCCAAATGTTAATTCAGGGAAACTTGAATTCCACTCTCAATAACCACATTTGTATCAGTCAGGATTCTCCAGAGAAACAGAATGTGTGGGTATGTATTTTGAGATTTATTTTAAAGTGTTGGCACACAAGATCATTTCTGGCAGGAAAGTGTGAGAACCATAGAGGAGGCTTGCAGGCTAGAAATTCTTAGAGGAGTGGGTGATATAGTCTTGAGGCAGAAGATTTTTTTAGTTGTTTGTTTTTTGTTTTTTGTTTTTTTTTAATTTCTGGAACCTTCAGTTCTTTGTTCTTAAGTCCTCCAAATGACTGGATGAAGCACAGCTACATTACCAAGGTTAATCTCCTGGTTGTAGATGCTAGTCACATATACAAGGTAACTCCACAGAAACACCCAGGCCAGTTATTGACCAAATGACAGGATGCTATGCACTAGCCAAGGTGACAATTAAAATTAACCATCACAGAGGTGAAATTGAATCTAACAAATGAAAATAAAAATACTCTGTATATGTGTTTATGATAAGGTAAAGAAAACAGAATTGTTATGTATGTATAAATATATATATATTCCAGAGACAAAAACAAACCAACAAAACCACAGATTTATTTTAGACTAACACTTTTAAAGCATATGAAACTTACATGGAGATCTTGTGCAAATGCAGATCCCTTTTCAGAAGACCTGTGGTAGGGCCTACAATTCTGACTTTCAAATAAGCTCCCAGATGATGATAGCACTGACGGTTCATGGATCATACTCTGAGTGTCAAGGTAGCAAATCTTCCAAGAGTCGTTATTTATTAGGGCTAAGGAGTGAATATCACCCCTTCTGTTATGCAACTATGGGCTGTATGCTAAAGGTGAAAAGTTTCTTAATAATTTTTAAAAATAGGCATATGGTTTTAAATAATTAAACTAATGTGTATATATTTCACATTTAACATACATTTCTAATATTTCTTATTGGTTAAGCAAAGCTAATTTAAATTAACCACACATTTTTGAAATTTTTTAGGCAAATGGTGGGTTCCTTTTAATGAAAATAATGTTATAAATCTTGTGGCCTTAAATATTTTAAAAAATATGAAAATCATTATGTGACCTATGCATTGGGATATTCTGAAAATACAAGACTGACTGCTTGACATGCTGAGCCCTCTGTCTTGGGGCTTGCCCTTATGAAGCTTGTTACTGCAAAAGAGAGGCTAAACCTGCGTATAATCGTGCCTAAAAATCTCCCCCTGAGTGCCTCTTTGCTGCTCAGTTGTGGCCTTCTCTCTCTACCTAAGCCACCTTGGCAGGTAATCTCACTGCTCTCACCACTACGTGGGACCCGACTCCCAGGGGTGTAAATCTCCCAGGCAGTGCATGATATGATTCCTGGGGATGAATCTGGATGTGACATCCTGGGAATGAGAACATCTTCTTGACCAAAAGTGGGATGCAAAATGAAATGAAATAAAGCTTCAGTGGCTGAGAGATTTCAAATGGAGTTGAGAGGTTACTCTGGTGGACATTGTTACACACTATATTTTAGGTTTTAATGTGTTTAGGTTTTAATGTATATTTTAGGTTTTAATGTATTGGAATAGCTAGAAGAAAATACCTGGAACTACCAAACTCGACCCAGTAGCCTTGACTCTTGAAGGTGATTGTATAACAATATCGATTACATGGGGTGACAGTGTGATTGTGAAAACCTTGTGGATCGCACTCCCTCTATCCAGTGTATGGATGGATGAGTAGAAAAATGGGGACAAAAACTAAATGAAAAATAGGGTGGGATGGGGGGATGACTTGGGTGTTCTTTTTTATTTTTATTTTTTATTCTTATTCTGATTCTTTCCGGTATAAGGAAAATGTTCAAAAATAGATTGGGGTGATTAATGGACAACTATATATGGTACTGTGAACAGTTGATTATACACCATAGATGATTGTATGGTATGTGGATATATCTTAATAAAACTGAATTTAAAAAATCTCAAGTCAATTTTTATATTATATGAAATTTAAAATGCAAATATTCACATTTTTTAATTTTTATAAAATTTCCATTAATATTTCAAATTACATAGGGATATTATATCACATGCTAGAATATATAAAATCAAGTGAAGCTAAAAGCAATCAAACACAGAACAAAACCCAAAAAATAGATAGAGGCTAAAGGTGCATTTAAATTTTGACTGGAAAAATCAGGGGATATTAGATTTATATAACTGTAGAGCAATTTTACAAACTTATTATCTTATATCTTATTGCAGTACATTGCATTTTCAAGGACAGTCATTTCTAGTTTGACATCTATTAAATCTCAAAGCATTCAATTGTTTTCATTGCATTATTGCTTTCTCTTACTATGATTTTGTCACTTTTGCCATGTCACCTATTCTTTCCAGGTTTCTACTGTTATAAAACTGTACAAACCATTACATGGATAAAGAATTGGCATAGATTGATCACATCTTCCCTTGATAACTATGACCCTGTAATGAATTGACATTTAGTATTGATTCTCTCAATCATTTAGCTATATTCAAATTATGGATAGATATACATTTGTCCCTCCCCTCAGAATGAATGAAATTACTTGTTCAGGAAACAAATGCCAAAATAAATTGCTTGTATCAAAACAATGTAATTAACTCTAAAATGTACTCTATTATACAGCTGTGGGAAGAAAAGTTAAGTGCTGTTTTGTGTGACATCAGCAAGAAGTGGGGGAGGAGGGAGAGCACATATCATGTGACCTGTGATACCAGAAAAGAGAGAGGATTAAATTAGTGGATCATCAAGCAAATTCTTATATGTGGTACTAAAGATTGTATCTTGGGGACTTAAGGTCCTAGAAATCCCAAAAGATGATCAGTGAACAAGATTCCTTAACTTGTGACTTCCTCTTTATTATATTCATATTGCCTCTGCTTCTTTGGGATTTTGGCTTAGAAAGAGGAAAGCTGGGCTCCATTTCTGATTACCTATTATCTTTAGCATTGTCTCCTTTTCCCCAGACATCTCTATCTTAGAAGAATAAGTTTTATTTTTCTCATCCTTTCTAACAACAGGATACATATTATCTCTTTACAACATATGATCCATACGCTATTGGAGAAATGCCAGGATTTGAGTCAGTCAAGTTTGACAGTTAATATGGAAGCCAAGGGAAATCCATGGATGAGGAACTAAAATGGAAAAAATAAAATGTTTTAAAATGCCAGGCTGTCATTTCTGTTAAAGTTTCATCAGACACAACATTTCTAAAAATAGTTTGAGACTTCAGAGGGAGTTGATAATAAAATTTGTACTTTAGCCCAGGTATTCTTACATCATTACCTAACTTATATTATACTTATTGATTTTACTGAACATTATCTTTCTTTTGGTAACTGCCACAACATAAGGAGTGACAGGAGTGTTTTGGGGCAGCAAGCATGGTATGGTAACGTATTTGGATTTTAGAGTATTGGAGCAGGGTAGTTAAATGATCCAATTTATTCTTGCTTCCAATATGGGAACATACTGTGTGTGTGTGGGGGGGGAATATATGTAATTGTGATAATTTCAGCCAGAGAAATTTTGAAAAACAATAGTGGCTTAGACAAATGTGAAAGCAGTTTAAGTCATGAGAGCTTGTGGGAATTTTAATTAACATATTTTGGTAAAGAAAATGTATTTTAGAATTGTGTGTGTATTGTGGTGGAAATAAAGGAAAGAAGTTCCAATTATTTCGCCAAAAGCAATGAATGAATGGTGGTGCCAATTGATTGGGAGTGAAATTGAAATGAAGATATGTTAAGAACAGTATGTTTCCTTGACATTCAAGTGTAGATACTAGTTTACAGAACTGGATGGTAAAAGAATTACAGAAGAATCAGACAGTGCAGTTCAGTCTTCTGAAAAATGAGTGGAAAAAGTACTTCCATTCTTCTTCTTTGTTGATTCATTTCATAAAAGGCTTACAAGGGGCTTCAGAATAAAAGAACTATTCTTTTATTTTTACCAAGAAACAAATGTTTTCTCAGTCACCTTTTTATTTATTGTAAAAAGGAAAATCTGTATCAGAAAGACGTAATTTTTTACAAAAACAATCTGCAAACCTAATCAGTAGCTAAAATATATTAGGCCAGAAAGTCACAAAATGAATAAATTAACCTGTCTAGTAAGGCTAAGATGTTTCTTAAATATAAACAAGGTCTTATTGGTTAATAGAAAAGAGGACTAATACAAAGGCTGAATTCTACCATAAAAACCTTCTCACCATGAGTTAAACACAAGCACACATGCACACACACATACAGACACATGCATAATATATTTAAGGGGCCTTAAAATATACAAATATACTCAAGTTATTATGACTTTTTATCAAAATATGCTTTCTTAGCATAAAATTTTTCTAAAGTCTCATTCACCATCAGCTGTCACAGGGAGGTTTTTAAAATAATATGCATTGATTAATTTACAGCACTCTAATATAAACATTTTAACCTAGTCATAAATCTAGTTCTATATCTCTTATGCCTATAGAATTACTACATGAAGTTTGAGTACATTAGGAAAAATGGAACTTCCTTGGAAATGAGATGAGTTGTCACTGCAGAAATACTGTGTTTTGGAGCAGCAAAGCATAATTGCAGTATTGGAATTATTCATATATATGTACAATATATAAATATATTTGCCATTTAAGGAAATATTTTAAGTGTTTTTAATGTTTTCCCATTAATAGGCATTTAACAGTCTTTAAACTCTGAGCCCTAAGAGAAATATTCACAAGCAAGGCTTCTGAAATCTCAAGAAGTAAGAATATGATTTTGATTTTAAACCATAATTAGTTTTGGATGCAGGATTCTATCTTCATTATTCTTCTGATGCAGTTTGGTTTCCATTCATTAAATCGACAGAGAAAAGTGAGCTTTTTCACTAACAAAAAATTGAAATAGTATTACAGTTCTACCTGAGTGCTCAAATACATTTCCCATTGTAATTCTACAAATAAAATTCTGTTGTACCCTTCTGCTTTCTAATATGGCTCAATACTCCAAATTCTAATCAAAGCTACAAGTTTGAATTATTGATTCAAAAATCTTTGTATGTGTACTTTCTATTCCATTTTAAAAGCTTTACTTTAAATAAGTAAATATATCTTAATGCTTAAAACAATTTTTAGTTTGAATAATATTTATTAATATATTAATGAAGGGTAAGAAGCTAAAACATCATTAGAATAACCACCACAAAGACCCACTCAAAAACACCATTTTTTTCTCTACTATAATTTAAATTGGCTTTCGAACACTTCTCCCACAAGAATGACTTGTGGCAGGGCAATATGGCATAGTGGTGAGGTGTAGGTTTTAGTTACTCCTCCAGGGCAGGAGGTAGAAAGCCAGGAACTGAGTGGACCAGACACCACAGAGTAATTTGACTTTGTGCATACTTCATACAACATTCATGAATGCATGAAACAGCTGAGATCAGTGAAATCTGTAAGTTCTCATGGCCAGAGGACACTCATCCCTCCCTGCCTGGCACAGTCCTGTGGGAGGATGGGCCATCTGTGCTGGGAATGAAGAGGAAGAACTGCAGTTGTGGCTCTGATTGAAAACTCAGGCTGCTGATTGAACAAACATAGATAGACTAAGAACAGACAAAAGAGAATCTGGGAGCTGTCAACCCAGCAGGGAGGAGATAAGTCTAGCAAAAACAGCAAAAAAAAACAAAAAACAAAAACAAAAACAAAAAGGAAAACAGAGACTTTTTCAAGTTCTGGTGAACATAAAATGGAGAGGGGCAGGGCTCAGGCAGAGTCAGGCTCATATGCAAATCCAGAGGGCAAGGTCCCTGGTCTGAATAGTCAAAGAGTTGGTTTCTCTGCTTTCTTGATTGTTCCTTAATGGCCCTAATCTCCTTGTCTCTTAGCATTTCAATAGCCCATTAGATCTGCAAGGAGGGCCCTTCTTTTTTTTTTTTAAATCTTTTTCTCCTTTTCTAAAACAATTATACTAAGAAGCCCATTACACAAAGCCTCAAACACTTGGAATTTGGGCCCAGGCAAGAGCAGAGCTAAGATAGCTCTGAGAGACAAAGCAATAAGTCTAGTGGCTGAGAAAATTCACTAAATGCCACAACTTCCCAAGAAAAGGGGGGCATCCCCTTACAGCCATCTTCCCAGAGGACTGGGAAAGCTCCTGCCTAATGTCAGTGCCACAGCCCAGAGCTGCCCCAAACAACCCAGTGTGATAGGAAGTGTTCCAGACAACAAATGCACACACCACAACATAGGGTGTGGACAATAGCCTTTCCTGCACCTGCAGCTAATTGTCCCAGAGCCTGGAAGGCAGAAATGTGTGAAAAGGGGGAAAATAACAGGCCCAATTCAGCCACCCTTTCAGCAGACTGGGAACACACCTACACCTATAGGCCAGAACTTCCCTTGGGGGATGGTGCTTACATGTGACATAGCACAGTCTTCCCTCAGCAGGCGACCTAGGAGAGCATGGCTTGGAAGAGGGACTCACTTGCAAGTCCTAGGGACCAAGGACTTGTGGGTAAGCAGCAGAGACCCTGTGTTGAGACTGAACTGAAGGATTAGAATATTGCAACAGCTTTAAATCCCCAGGAACATCTGGGAGATTTGATTATTAAAGCCACCTTCCCTCCCTAACTGCACAGACACAGACCCCACATTCAGGGCAGGAAGCACCAACTACACATGAAAACTTGGTGCACCAATTGGACCCCAAAGACTCATACCCCCACTAACCACAAAGACAAAATTGAGGAGAACTGTCTTGAGGGGAATAGTTGGCTTGCAGATGCCACCTGCTGGTTGGTTAGAGAAAATGTACTCCATAAAGCTGTAGACCTGAAAAATTGGAGATAAGTGTTTGAATCAGCCAACATACCCTAAAATAACCCTATCAAATTAAGCAAATGCCAAGATACCGAAAATGACAGAAAATTTTAAAGTATATGGAAAAACTAGATTATAGGGATAACACAAACCCAAACACCCAAAGCAAAAGATCAGAGGAGACACAGTACTTAGAGCAATTAATCAAAGAACTAAAGACAAACAACAACAAGAGTATGGCACAGGAGATAAAGGACATGAAGAATACCCTAGAAGAGCATAAACAAGAAATTGCAAGAGTAAATAAAAAAATAGACAATCTTATAGAAATAAAAGAAACCATTGACCAAATTAAAAAGATTGTGGATACTCATAGTACAAGACTAGAGGAAGCTGAACAGTGAATCAGTGACCTCGAGGATGACAGAACTGAAAATGAAAGAACAAAAGAAAGAATGTGGAAAAAATTGAAAAAAATAGAAATGGACCTCATCGATATGATAGATAATATAAAATGTCCAAATATAAGACTCATTGGTGTTCCAGAAGGGGAAGAGAAGGGTAAAGGTCTAGGAAGAGTAGTCAAAAAAATTCTTGGGGAAAACTTCCCAAATCTTCTAAACACCATAAACACACAAATCAAAAATGCCCAGCAAACTCCAAATAGAATAAATCCAAATAAACCCAATCTGAGACATATTTTGATCAGATGGTCAAATACTGAAGAGAAGGAACAAGTTCTGAAAGCAGCAAGAGAAAATCAATTCACCATTTACAAAAGAAACAGCCTAAGACTATCTAGTGACTACTCAGCAGCCACTACGGAGGCAAGAAGGCAGTGGCATGACATATTTAAAATTCTGAGACAGAAAAAAATGCCAATCAAGAATTCTTTATTCAGCAAAGCTCTCCTTCATATTTGAGGGAGAGCTCAAATTGTTCACAGACAAACAAATGCTGAGAGAATTTGCTAACAGGAGACCTGCCCTATTTGGGATACTAAAGGGAGCTCTACCAACAGCGAAACAAAGAAAGGAGAGCGAGAGATGGAGAAAAGTTCAGTACTAAAAATATTCAGTATGGGTACATTAAAGGACACTAAGAGACAGAGGGAAAAAATATATCTGACAAACATAAACCAAAGGATAGGATGGCTGATTCAAGAAATGCCTTCACAGTAATAACATTGAATGTAAATGGATTAAAATCCCCAATTAAAAGATACAGATTCACAGGATGGATCAAAAAAATGAACCATCAATATGTTGCATACAAGAGACCCATCTTAGACACAGGGACACGAAGAAATTGAAAGTGAAAGGATGGAAAAAAACATTTCATGCAAGCTACAGCCAAAAGAAAGCAGAAATAGCAATATTAATCTCAGATAAAATAGACTTGAAATGCAAGGATGTTATGAGAGACAAACAAGGCCACTACATACTAATAAAAGGGGCAATTCAACAAGAAGAAATAGCAACCATTAATGTTTATGTACCCAATCAAGGTGTCAAAAACACTGACAAAACTAAAGGAAGCAACTGACGTTTCCACAACTGTGGAAGACTTCAACACATCACTCTCTCCTATATATAGATCAACCAGACAGAAAACCAATAAGGAAACTGAAAACCTAAACAACCTGATAAATGAATTGGATTTAACAGACATACATAGAACATTACATCTCAAATCACCAGGATACACATTCTTCTCTAGTGCCCATGGAACTTTCCCCAGAATTGATCATATGCTGGGACATAAAACAAGCCTCAATAAATTTAAAAAAAAAATTGAAATTATTTAAAGCACATTCTCTGACCGCAATGGAATACAATTAGAAATCAATAACTGTCAGAGACTTAGAAAACTCACAAATACTTGGAGTTTTAACAACATGCTCCTTAACAATTAGTGGGTTAAAGAAGAAATAGCAAGGGAAATTGCTAAATATATAGAGACGAATGAAAATGAGAACACAACATATCAAATCCTATGGGATGCAGCAAAAGCAGTACTGAGGGGGAAATTCATAGCACTAAACACATACATAAAAAAGGAAGAAAGAGCTAAAATCAAAGAACTAATGGAGCAACTGAAGGAGCTAGAAAATGAACAGTGAACCAATTCTAAACCAAGTAGAAGAAAAGTAATAACAAGGATTAAAGCAGAAATAAATGACATAGAGAACAACAAAATAATAGAGTAAATGACACCAAAAGTTGGTTCTTTGAGAAGATCAACAAGATTGACAATCCCCTAGCTAGAATGACAAAATCAAAAAGAAAGAAGACCCATATAAACAAAATAATGAATGAGAAAAGTGACATTACTGTGGTTCCCAAAGAAATTAAAAATAATTGTAAGAGGATACTATGAACAACTGTATGCCAACAAACTGGATAAGGTAGAGGAAATGGACGATTTCCCAGAAACATATGAACAACCTAGACTGACCAGAGAAGAAATGGAAGACCTCAACCAACCAATCACAAGCAAAGGGATCCAATCAGTCATCAAAAAACTTCCTACAAATAAATGCCCAGGGTCAGATGGCTTCACAGGGGAATTCTACCAAAATTTCCAAAAAGAACTGACACCAATCTTACTTAAACTCTTTCAAAACATTGAAGAAAATGGAACACTACCTAACTCATTTTATGAAGTTAACATCAATCTAATACCAAAACCAGGCAAAGATGCTACAAAAAAGGAAACTACAGGTCAATGTCCCTAATAACTATAGATGCAAAAATTCTCAACAAAATACTTGCAAATCAAATCCAAAGACACTTTAAAAACATCATACACCATGACCTAGTGGGGTTCATTCCAGGCATGCGAGGATGGTTCAACAATAAGAAAATCAATCAATGTATTACAACACATTAACAAATCAAAAAAGAAAAATCAAATGATCATCTCAATAGATGCTGAAAAAGCATTCAACAAAATCCAACATCACTTTTTGATAAAACACTTCAAAAGGTAGGAATTGAAGGAAACTTCTTCAATAGCATAGTACTCAATGGTTAGAGACTGAGAGCCTTCCCTCTGAGATCAGGAATGAAACAAGGATACACACTGTCACCATTATTATTCAACATTGTGCTAGAAGCACTAGCCAGGGCAATCTGGCAAGACAAAGAAATAAAAGGCATCCAAATTGGAAAGGAAGAAATAAAACTGTCATTATTTGCAGATGATATGATCCTATATCTGGAAAACCCTGAGAAATCGATGATACAGCTAACAGAGCTAATAAACAAATTTAGCAAAGTGGCAGGATACAAGATTAATGCACATAAGTCAATAATGTTTCTATATGCTAGAAATGAACAAAGTGAAGAGACACTCAAGGAAAAGATACCATTTTCAATAGCAACTAAAAAAATCGAGTACCTAGGAATAAACTAAACCAAAGACGTAAAAGACCTACATAAAGAAAACCTTATAACTCGACTAAAAGAAATAGAAGGGGACCTTAAAAGATGGAAGAATATTCCATGTTCATGGATAGGAAGGCTAAATGTCATTAAGATGTCAATTCTACCCAAACTCATTTACAGATTCAATGCAATCCCAATCAAAATTCCAACAACCTACTTGGCAGACTTGAAAAGCTAGTTATCCAATTTATTTGGAAAGGGAAGATGACTCAAATTGCTAAAAACACTCTAAAAAAGAAAAACAAAGTGGGAGGACTTACACTCCCTTACTTTGAAGCATATTATAAAGCCACAGTAGTCAAAACCGCATGGTACTGGCACAAAGATAGACATATTGATCAATGGAATTGAATTGAGAATTCAGAGATAGACCGCCAGATCTATGGCCGACTGATCTTTGATAAGGCCCCCAAAGCCACTGAACTGGGATATAACAGTCTTTTCAACAAATGGGGCTGGGAGAGTTGGCTATCCATATCCAAAAGAATGAAAGAGGACCCCTACCTCACACCCTACACAAAAATTAACTCAAAGTGGATCAAATATCTCAATATAAAAGACAGTACCATAAAACTTCTAGAAGATAATGTAAGGAACCATCTTCAAGACCTTGTATTAGGTGGCCACTTCCTAGACCTTACACCCAAAGCACAAGCAACAAAAGAAAAAGTAGATACATGGGAACTCCTCAAGCTTAGAAGTTTCTGTACATCAAAGGAATTTGTCAAAAAGGTGAAGAAGCAGCCAATTCAATGGGAAAAAAATTTCAGAAACCATGTATCTGAAAAAAGACTGATATCTTGCATATATAAAGAAATCCTGCAACTCAATGACAATAGTGCAGGCAGCCCAATTATAAAATGGGCAAAAGATATGAAAAGACAGTTCTCTGAAGAGGAAATACAAATGGCCAAGAAACACATGAAAAAATATTCAGCTTCACTAGATGTTAGAAAGATGCAAATTAAGACCACAATGAGATATCATCTCATACCAGTTAGAATGGCTGCCATTAAACAAACAGGAAACTACAAATGCTGGAGGGTATGTGAAGAATTTGGAACTCTTATTCATTGTTGGTGGGACTGTATAATGGTTCAGCCACTCTGGAAGTCAGTCTGGCAGTTCCTTAGAAAACTAGATCTAGAGTTACCCTTCGATCCAGCGATTGCACTTCTCAGTATATAACCAGAAGATCTGAAAGCAGTGACACGAACAGATATCTGCATGCCAATATTCATAGCAGCATTATTGACAATTGCCAAGAGATAGAAACAACCCAAATGTCCTCCAACAGATGAGTGGATAAATAAAATGTGGTATATACACACGATGGAATACTACGTGACAGTAAGAAGGAATGATGTCGTGAAATATTTAACAACGTGGATGAACCTTGAAGACATAAAGCTGAGCAAAATAAGCCAGGCACAAAAAGAGAAATATTATATGCTACCACTAATGTGAACATTGAAAAATGTAAAATAAGTGGTTTATAATGTAGAATATAGGGAAACTAGAGATAGAGAGCAATTAATGGAGTGGGAATGATAACCAAATAAGAACAGATAATCTATCTTGGGTAAATTTAACTTTCTGGAAAGGCCCAGAAATGACTATGGTTTGTTAATTTCTGATGGGTATGTTAGGAACAATTCACAGAAATGTTGCTTTATTAGGTTATTGGGGTAGAGAAGAAACATGTTGGAATTAAAGTAGTTATTTAAGGTTAGTTGTCTTTTTCTTACTCCCTGGTTATGTTATATTTGTTTGAAATGGTTTTTTTTTACTGTAAGTTTTTTTTAAAATTTTTTTGATATAGTTAATTAAAAAAAAATGAAAAAATATGCAGAGCCCCCTTGAGGAGCTGGTGGAGAATTCAGGGAAGTTCCCATCCGATGGTTGCTGATGTGCTCACAGACATAGGGGACTGGTGGTTTGATGGACTGAGCCCTCTACCGCGGTATTTGCCCTTGGCAAGGCTTTGCTGCAAAGGAAAGACTAGGCCTGCCTATAATTTTGCCTAGGAGCCTCCTCCCGAAGGCCTCCGTTGCTCAGATGTGGCCCTCTCTCTCTAGCTATGCCAACTTGGCAGGTCAAATCACTGTCCTCCCCCTATGTGGGATCTGACACCCAGGGGAGTGAATATCCCTGGCAACATGGAACATGACTCCCGGGGAGGAATCTAGACCTGGCATCATGGGATGGAGAACATCTTCTTGACCAAAATGTGATGTGAAAGGAAATGAAATAAGTTTCAGTAACTGAGAGATTCCAAAAGGAGCTGAGAGGTCACTCTGGTGGGCACTCTTATGCACAATATAGACAACCCTTTTTAGGTTCTAATGAACTGGAATAGCTAGCAGTAAATACCTGAGACTATCAAAGTACAACCCAGAACCCATGAATCTTGAAGATGATTGCATAAAAATGTAGCTTTTGAGGGGTGACAATGTGATTGGGAAAGCTATGTGGACCACACTCCTATTTGTCCAATGTATGGATGAATGAGTAGAAAAATGGGGGAAAAAAAAAAAAAAAAAAAAGAAAAGAAAGAAAAAAAAAAACACCCAGTGCTCTTTTTTACTTTAATTGTTCTTTTTCACTTTAATTTTTACTCTTATTATTTTTGTGTATGTGGTAATGAAAATGTTCAAAAATTAATTTTGTTGATGAATGCACAACTATATAATGTTACTGTGAATAACTGAATATACGCTTTATATGACTGCATGGTACGTGAATATATCTCAATAAAAATGAATTAAAAAAAGCTTAAGCTACATCTAATTAATATATAGTTATTCAACCAAAATATAATAAAGTTTTCATGAATATGCTCAGCTTAAACTTTATAGTCAATGTCCCATACATTCATAAATGATCATATTTTTTTCATTGAATTCCAGTAATAAAAAGAACAAGCAAAATAAAAAAAAAATTTAAAAAGAATGACTTGTACTGTTATACACTGTGTTATATTCAAGCTTATCTGTATAAACATTACAAAAAATGAGGCTCTAAAAGTTAAAATGGGGCTTGGACCAAAAGCTCACAAAATTAGCTGAAAATAAGAATGTTGATTTGAAAGGGTATTTTTGTAAGTGTTAAAATCAATTAGAATCCTAAATAGTTTTCAAATCAACCTTGCAAAATCCAAGAAGCTAAGCAAGAAAGATAAAAGCAATGTTAGCCTATTTTCTTCCTCCACCAGAACAGAAATGACAGATTTTAAATCAGACTCCAACTCTAATCCATTAGTACTCTCCTCCAAGTACACTGACTTGAAATTATTCACAGTCCACCATGATCTGAAGGAAAGTGTACTCTGCAAGGGTGTGGGTCTGCAATGGCTCTAAACCCTCCCACATATTTGTCATTCCTCCAGAGGAGCCCAGGGAAGAACCCAGAAAAGAGAAATTGCCAAATCACAAAACCTACTATACAGAAGGAGCTGAGGAGTGACACTACTGTAGGTCTGTTTGCCACTCCAGAGGATGATGATTATTGAAGAGTTGGATTAATATTAATTCTTTTTACTTACAGTGACTATATACAAGGTACCAGACACTGTTACTTCCTAGAGATTCAGAGATGAGTAAAGTGCTTTCTACAAGAGTAGTAGTAGTAAGGAAATAGATAACCACAATGATACCTGAGGCTTGAAACAACACATATATTTCTTGTTCTTTTTGTTGCAGAAGATCTGCTGAATCTGCTGGGCTCATCACAGCTCTTTTACTTGTAGCTTCTCCTTTCTGAAATAAGATCAAAAGGATCAACCTCTTTTTGGGATAAGCCCTTCTCCTGGTAGAAAGAAAAAATCCAGAGATTGAGTAAAACCACAGAATGGCTGTTAAAGTTTCTGCCCAGAACTGGCAGATTGTCACTTTTTTTTTCATTTCCTTGGCCAAAACAAATAAACACCAGGTTTGATATCAATGCAGCAAAATAATACATTCTCCCACAACAAGGAAATCAAATTGTACAGCAATAGTTAGCAACAATGTATATATTTAAGCACGCGCACACACACACACATTACAGGACGTTAGAGTGTTGTAAATTATTGAGGACAATATAATCTACCAGTGCAAATACCTAATAGATTGCTTTATACTACTTGCATTTTATGCAGTGATGGACACCTATGTTACTTTTAACAGCATGTGCTATAATGAACAGTCCAATATGATTACCTTTATGGGCCTGTTTATTTCACTGGGCTGTATAGCCAGGAGTAGAAGTCTGTATCTGATTTTGACTAGGTAATCTTATTTTGAAATTCTGAATGTCAGAGCAAAAAGTTTCCTCTCCCCTACATTTCTGCCTTCACTTGGCTTCTTCCAACTTTCTGAAATTTGACAATCTAACACTCTAAAGTTGTTCATAACATTTGTAACTGCCTCTTCCTAATTATGTCAGTTCTGCTGTTGGTTTTCTTGCCTTTTCCAACTAGTAAACAGACATTTTTGTATTTTCTAAACATTTAACATTGTCACTTTATGACACTGAAATTATCTTCTTCAAATGCTGTTCCAGTTTGCCAATGCTGCCATTATGCAAAGTACCAGAAATGGATTGACTTTTTAAAGGGAGTTTTATTTGGTTACAAAGTTATAGTCCTAAGGCCATAAAAGTGTCCAAACTAAGGCATCAACTATAGGATACCATCAATGAAGAACAGCCAACGACATCTGGAACACCTCTGTCTGCTGGGAAGGCATATGGCTAGTATCTTATTCCTTTGCTCCCAGGTTGTGTTTCAGAATGGCTTTCTCCAAAATGTTCTTGGGGGTGTTTTGTCTGTCTCTCTTAGCTTTTCCAGAGAAATCTCTGGGCTAGCATCTCCAAAGTGTCAGCAAAATTCTGCTTTCATTGACTATGTATAAAATCTCTGCTCAGCTGCAGCACTGAGCTCCTTCTATCTGAGATCTTATAGGGCTTTAATGATTTAATTAAGACACACTGAATTGGCAGAGTAACACCTCCATGTAAATAATCTAATCAAAGTATTACCTATGGTAGATTGAGTCATAGCTCTATGGAAACATCGAATCAAAATGTTACACCCAACAAGATTGGATTAAAAGATCATGGCTTTGTAGGGGACATAATATATCCAAACTGGCACAAATGCCATCTGCAAACTTTGTCATTGATAATTATATTCTTTACCTCACCCACACATTGAGTCAGCTTCTAAATATTGTTCACTCTATCTCCCTATGTTTCTCGAATCCATCCACTTCATCCATCCTCTCTGCCAGTATGTTAGTTGAGCATCACCTATTGTTTGGAGCACTGTAATAAACTCTAACATTTTTCCTAGCATCTTCCTTCCATATATTTCTGATGCATTTTGTGTGATAAAACCAGCACGATAGTCTTGCAATAAATAATGATAATAATAATGGTGGTAATTATTTACCCAGTGTTTCCCAGATTCTATTCTAAATGTTCTACATAAATTAACTATTTAATCTTCATAACAAAACTGTGAGGCAGCTACCATTAAGCTTCTCATTTTTTTCAGATGAGTAAACTGAGATACAGGGGGGTTAATTGTCTCAGTTTATACAGATTGTAAAAGTTAAAGAAGTGGGATTTGGGCTCAAGTAATATGGCATTAGAGTTGACACCTAATCACTACTGCCTCTCAAACTCGAAAATCTACTCATGTCATATACAAGTTAAATAGTTGTAATGTTTTAGCATTACTTACACAAAGTTGCAAATCTCACCTCTGCTTACACTCTAGCCTCAACTTTGTGCAGTTCTTCTCATTCCTCAAAGTCTATGTTAATCTGTGTTTTCTCTTGACCCCATATCTTTGCATTTGTCCTTTCTCCCTGCAATTCTCCCTTCTTTCCCGCATCCATCTGACTAATTCCTACTGAGCCTTCAGATATGGTCTAAGAAGTCACTTTTTCCAGGAAACTTCCCTCTATGTAAAATGGATGCTCATATTTTGTACCTGCATTCTTTGCCATAGAATGTATTGCACTGTATTTTAATTACTGGGTTAACTTTCTGATATACCTGTCTTTAAACTTTGCAAAGACAAGAATCTTGCTTGCTTTATTCACCATGTGATCCCCAAAGTAAATTATGTCTATCATATAACAAGCACTCAGGAAAATACAATGTTTTGAAAGGAAACAAAAAAAAGAAGAAGAAGAAAGGAAGAGAGGTTGTGATTACAACCAATTTCTAAATTTATAGATTAAAAATGATTTGAAAAGTTATATGAAAGTGATCCATTACATAAAAGAGGTCTCTTACAATAACAAAATGAATAAAACATGCACAAGTGAGGAAAATGAGCACATTGCAGTGTAGGAGTGGCACAATATCCTGTCAATGAAACTGGCTTTCTATCTGAGAGCACAGGCCAGAGTCTGGTAGAAGCATGAATTTCGTCTTTCATGTTGTGTTTGTCTGACCTGCTTAAAAGACATCTGTCATATGTGAGCTGGCCAAAGAATATCAACATATGCCATTCTCAAATTAGGGACAGATTGCCAGGACCAATCCTGGTTTTTTTCTCTTGCCAATACTTTGTGAAACATGTGTTTGTTTCTCTTTGTAGTTGCCAGTCCCCATCCTACTGTCAGCCAGGGAGTGAACCGATTCCACCTGGACTGTTATGCTGCCTTGCTTCCCATCAAATGTCAAGTCCTCTTATCTGCTTTTAACATCTCTACCAACCGCAGTGAGAAATAACACAAATAGTACTGGATACACTCGACAGCTTTTTTTTTTTTATAATCCTCTTGCACTGTTGACTTATTTTTGTTACTTTAATATAACTATATTCAAAATGGAACTACTTGCTTCCAAATTTAACATAAATCTGGTCATGATAGGAAAAGTGTTTTTTTGTTGTTGTTTTGCTTTATTTTTTTTTTTCCTTCTGTCAAACACTGTTTCATAAGCTGGGCTATTCCTTGGAGAAAATGCAAGGGAAGAAAGGGCCTGTATAATGAAGAAAAGGGAATACAGATATTAAAGAACACTGTTGTCCATTTCTCCAGGCAGGCAGTCTCAATATGCCCTGGTGGCTAGCCAGTCCCATCTCTAATTGTAATCAGAAATGGGCCACAAATGCCAATGAGCAATAGAAGGGAAAGGAAATGAGATCCGTTTGTCTGTATAGTCAGCAGCCAACAGCCAAGAATCTCCTACCTGTTGTGGTGAAGCACAAGTAAGCGCTGGGATTCTTCATCTGTAAACTGTGAAAGGATATTTAGTTGTAATTAAAGTGAATAGGAAAAAATGAATTGTTCACCAAAGGATATTTTCTAGCCACTTGTTGTTCACTAAAATAAAATTTCAGGCTATTTTTGCTTATTTTCTTAAGAATATTTTTCTTTGCTTCTCCTTCCTCTTTGTTATTATTTATTTAGTTAGTTTTGGTAATTTTTGGAATACTACTAAGAAGTCTTGCAAAATTTGGGGGGATTATTCAATCTTTCTAGATGTCTAATTAATTTTAAAAGGGTAATGAATATTCTCTTGTGCAACTGTTTTCAGAGCTATAACAAAATGATCTCCCACAAATAAATTACAAATGAAAATTTCAATTTAAAGCTGAAAAGCCACATGATTATCTCAATAGATCAGGAGGAAGTATCTTATGCTACTCAATGTCCATTCTTGATTAAAACTGAATATACCAGCAACTCAAGCCTACATCTACACCATACTATTGGGTAATATTCACCTAATAAGAAATGACACAATGACACCCTAGAAAAGAAAAGCATTATTTTATAGTTTCTAGCAAATTCAATTACAAACTATTGAGAAATAAGAAATAAGAAATTAATTTTTGTAGATATCATTGACTCTAAACATATATGAGAAATAAGTGAAAAAATGAACAAGAATATGGGAAACTTAGTAATCACAGGAAGAATAGATAAATAAAACTATCTCTTCATAATTTAAATTCATGAATTAAAGATACAGTACAAATTTAAATAGAAAATAATGAAATAGTGGAAAATGCTATAATGAGAGCATGTTACATAACATAACCTAAAATCCAAAATGGCAAGACAGTTTTAAAAAATTAAAATTGTTAAAGTATATAAAATTATGAAATTACCAGCTGTATTTCTAAAATTAATATCATAGGAAAAACAAGCAAAATATTTAAAGATACTTTCAAATTTTAAGATTCATATGCAGAAATATCTCATTTATGGACTAGTGGTAAGAAATTGTTATTTCCAACAAATTAAAAATGAGTTTAAAATATCATTTTTAAAATAGTTTGCATTAATCTATAAGTCGGGCTGACACAGTGCTATGATTTTGATTACCTAATTCCCTGAGCATTTCAAAGTGACTTTTGAACTTCTCTCATCTAATATCAATTAGATGCAAACAAATGACAATGCCAATCATACTTTGTTTTTAGCTGGTTTGAAGAGAAATAGTATATATTCTTATTAAGTTATATGTTTCCTCCTTTCCTTGATCTTAGATTTATTTTGTGGGGGTCTTAAAGAATAATTGATGGATTTGCTGGACCCAAGCATAAGGGTTCTCTCTGTATATTGAGGATGAATAACCACTAATTAAAAAAAAAAACTAATTGATTAAGCTAAATGTTCATCAGTTTATTAACATCTTAGAAAACTGTAGGAAAGACTGTTCATGTTCATTTAAACTATATTAGTATATACATGACAAGCTAATATTTATAAATCCATTTTTTAATCAGTATACTGTATTACAACTTGACATTTTATCCTATTCAGACAAAAGCTGTAATGTTTTGAGTCCATTCCCTTAGCAGAGAATAGAGAAAGAAAAAGATGCATCCTTTTGTTTTCTAAACTTCAAAACCTAGGCCTTGAGAAGAAAAAGAAATATTTAGGCATGATAGCTGATTTGGTAGGGTGCCTTGTGAGTCCAAATATGACAAGACTTTTTTCATTCATTTCACAGATATTTATTGAGCTGTCACTATAAGCCAAGCACTCTTTTAAGCACATATAAAGTATTCAGTGAATAAGCCATGATTATTGCCTCAGGAATCTGATATTGTAGTAAGAGAGAAAAAGATAACTAAAAATTACAATGAAGCAATCAAATTATGCAGAATATTAAAGGAAAAAAAGGAGAAAGGATGACCATGGGGGCTGGCAAGACCAAATTCTGTGGTGCAGGCTGCAAGCTCAAAACTTGTGGTGATTCTGAATTATAATAAATCTAAATTTCCTAGGGGATGCTGTCTGAATGAAAGTAAAGTAGAAATGTTTCTTTCTGTTTTTGAAATCCTCATTTCTAGTTTTTGGATGAGGGGATTCCTCACATTGCTGAAGACAATCTCCTTTGTTGATTATAGATGTCATCAACTGACTACAGATGCAAATCCATCTAAAAATACCCACACTCACAGTAGCAGTCAGTCTAGTGCTTGTTTGACCAAACTGGACATCATAACCTAGCCAAGTTGACACATGAAATTAATTATCATGGTGGCTAACAACTCACAACCTCACTTTCTCTAAAGAATTTTCCCCTTCCTCCTCTAATAGATAGGAGCCAACTTGCCCTTCACCCTAGACTTCAATCTGAGACCTTTCTTCAAGACATGGCAAACTCTGTGGTATAATTTTTGTTCCAGATCCTATCTGTGGTATCATATCTTCAGCTGAGACACATGCTCGCTTAAAATTGCTTTTTGCCCTTATGTTATCACTGGCTTTCTCCATAGGCCACTTCCTCAATGAATGACTTGTATAGAAATCACTATCACAGGCTTTGCGTCCAAGGAAGCAGACCTAAGACATGAGAGATTGAAGCTGGGTAAGATCCCTACATATATAGGAACTCCAGAGACTAGAGAAATAGTCACTGTGTTGAGAGGGAAATCATTTAGGGGAAGCAAGATTGTTCCCTAAGAAAAGGGCTTGTGTCTGCTATTCCAAGGTGGTAAACCCTGAGGAGAAAGGAGCCATGCAAACTCCAAAGAAATTTGAGGGATTAAAAAGCAGAAGGACTTCTGCCCCATTTTCTACAGTGTGCTTTTAGAAAGATGCAAGATTCCAGGAGAAAATGGTTGTGTGGTTCTCATACAGGACCTTGAATAACCTTAGAGTTTCTGGGATACATCTTCAGCCAATGGATTATTCCTTTGCACCCATGGGCAACAAGAAAGAAATATAGATTTTAGTTATCCTTGCAGAGTTCTGTGAATCAAAGCATGAAGTGGAAAGTAGAGAATGTTTTCTCTACTCACATAAGTAGCCTAAACATAACACAGAGAGCCACTAGATCTAAAGAAATCTGATGGAAAAGAACAAAAAACTTAACTATAGAGACATAGGTGAAATGAAAACTAAAAACTAGCAAAAGTAATTGAGGCCAGGGAATGGATGACAGCTGAGGACAAATCACATCCTACTGTCCCGGAAAACATACCTTAATTCAGATGAAACTTTGGAGAAAATTGGAAATTCCCTAATCTCTCCCTAATCTACAAGAGATTTATTACACCAACTTTAATTTTCTCTAATGGTTTGTCATAATTATGAGATAACTCTGTTTAATTTTCTATTTAATTTATGATGTAAATAGCATACCTGATAAGGCTAACATGAAAATAAAATCAAAAGTAAAGAAAATGACAACATTTATTAATATAAAACAGGACTTATAGCCACAATTAATAATAGCAAAATGATGGGTAGTGTTTACAATAAATATTTTAAGATATGCATGCTTAAATGGACAAATAGCTATATTTCTAAAAACAAAAATGTATTAATTAGGGCCTTTTGAATAAATATAATTGATTTCTTTCTCTCAAGGAGAAAATATAATATTTTACAATTACATTGTAACTTACAAATTACAATTTTTTTTCAATATTACCTAATTGAATCTTAACTTTATCAGCAGGTGAAAAATCAGGCAGTTATTTAATTTTTCTAGCTGAAGAACTAGAACTTGATTGAGACAGGAAATTTATACAGGTTTTATGATATAATTGTCAAATCCTAGGCTTAAATTAATCTTTAAAAATTTATTCCCTATTATTCTTTCCAGCATACTATTGTACTTGCTTTTTTTACCATATTATTTTGTATTAGTAGTAAATCACTTAGAAAAATTGCATAGTATAGCATGACTCTTCCTCAAATAAAATTAGTCAGAATGTGGAAATATTTTAAAAATTAACACAGAGTAATTGGTTTTCCTTTGTGATTTAAATTTTTGGTATCTTGGATACAACTCCATGGGAAATTTAGATTTCAAGATTAAGGATACTTTGAATTCTTGCAATAGGCTAAAAATTATATTGAGTAATATACATGAGTTCAGAAATACACTTTTAAACTAAATGTCTATTAATCAAGCGACAAAATGATAATCACAATGTAGCAAGAAAAAAACAGAGCTAGTTTTGTTTTTACAAAGAAAATACCAAGGGTATTTTTGTGTGGAAGGGGCTTTCATGTTTCATCTAGCACAATCACTTTATTTTAAAGATCAGCAGGCAGAAATCCTACATTTGAAATATCTTGATTATTGCATCAATAGCTAGTTTATGGCAGATAGGACTTCTTAGCTACCACAGTGATATTTTCATTAGACCAAGCTGAGATTTTTTGACTTGGATTTCTGGGTGTTTGGCTCTCTATTTGAAAGTTTCTTCATAATTACAGACATTTTCTCATCTTTAATCAGTTTGGATTCACATTAGTATGTGTAATAACTTAAAATTATCACATAATAAACATTAAATATGGGAAAAAATAAAATCATTTTATTACAACCATATAGAAACAGATTTAACCAATGTTGCAAGACTTTCAGAATAATTAGTATATAGGAAATATTTATAGTCTGATTTATATTATAAAACTTATATCAGAAACTATACTTAAAAAAGTGTATCAGCAGAGTAATTTGCTTGTAAGCTACATGAGAGGTATTCTCTGACATTTAGAACAATTTCCAGAAGTAGCTTTTCAAACAACCACTAATTTTACAGGTCTTTCTTTTACCTGAAATTATTTCCCATTTGGGAAATAATTTGATATATTATTGTAAAACATGCAGTTATATTAGGTGATATTTGTAAGATGCTTATTGAATTACAGATCATGGTATATTTTGTGCATACATTTTGTTTTATCTGACACCATTTTAATCAGTGATTATCTTAACCTGTTTTAATTATCAGATTTAAATTATTTGAAATAATTGCAGCTTTCCGTCCTATACCCTTAGGATATAATAATAACATGAATTAGTAGCATATATCATAATGGAACTAAATGGTATAAAAGAGATGTTTGAACTGTATTGCTATGCTTCACCAAACCTCAGAGAAAATAATATTAAATTAAAAACCAAAAAATAAAAATAAAATTCAATGTAGTTTTTCTCCCACTGATTTTGAAGTTTTTATAGTTTGTAAATATTACAGGTTTAGAAATGCAATTCATGAATTTTCTGTATAGCAATTTCTTTCTGTGACAGAAACACAATGTTTGAGGGACTGCTTAAATCACTTCATTCACCACTGAACTCAAACTAAGAAGAAACATCTGTACACTAAAAAGTGATATAACTCAAACATTTCAGGAATAGAAATGAAGAAAGGGCATATTCATCATATCATAACCAAAAAGTAAATTTATCTGTACAATATAATTATCTTAATTGGTGTTAGATAAAAAAGCCTACATTTCACAGTCCTATTAAATTACTACTAGTTAATTAGGGATAGAGCAGGGAAATTTTAACCCAACAAACATGACTGCACCTGCAGCTTTGATTACACAAATTCATGCATTTAAAAAATCAGCTTAAAAAAGTTATAGATGATTTCTATATCCATCCTATAGGAAATAAATGAAATAAAGTTATTTAGTCTGCAAGTATACTAGCACTAGTAAAGCAGATTTTCCTTCTGTATACCACCATTTATTTATTTCTAATAATATGCAATATCAGGAAGTAGTATCATGATGTTTTACACAAATTGAAGGTTTCCAATAGCTGTTATGTTAGAACTATTATAGAATTATATTATTTTACCTGAGAACACATTTGGGTTTAAAATAATATGTTTGCCTTATTTATTTTGATTCCTGCTTTTCCTACTATCAATTGCTATTTCAAAACTTTTTATTTTGACTTAATGATATTTACAGAAAAGTGGCAAGATAAATACAAATAAGTCATATATACCTTTCATATAGATTCCCAAATGTTGACATTTTACCACATTTTTGTTATTTCTCTAATATATTCATGAATAGTTTTGATTTTCTCAGTTGTTTAAGATATGTGCACCTATTTCCATAAAAAAGTTAACTCTGTATTTGTTAAAAACAAGTATGTAGCCACAGTCAGGAAATTAATATTGATTAACACTCCCATTATCTAATCTACAGATCTTACTGTTTCACCATTTGTTCCAATAACGTTATATCTAGCAAATTGCTTTTTTTTTTTTCTTTTTTTATTGTTATTTCTTGTCCAGGATCCAATTCAGTATAGCACATTGCATTTAATTGTCATGTCATTTCAGTTTTTTTTCTAATTTGGAACAGTTTCTCAGACTTTTTAAATTCTTTCCTTGACATCTTTGAAAAATTGCAAGCCAATAATTTTGTAGAATTACACACCAATTATTTTGTCAAATATCTCTCAATTCAGGGTTGTTTGATATATCCTTATGATTAAATTCAGATTATGCACTTTTGGCAGAAATATCACAAAATAGTGTTCTCTTGTTCTCCGTGCACTTTAGCAGGGAGATAATTTGGCATTTCTGAATAGCTTAGCTTAATGATTATTTTACTTCTGCAATATTTCTTGTCATAATACCATTCTTCTCAATGTATGGAAATTGTTATATCTTTATATTTGATTCTTATTTAGAGTCTAACATTTTTGTATTCCTTGACAGAGTGGACACTGTAATTATTCTTTTCAGTTTTGACATTTTTATCCTTTATTATTCCAGATAACTATTTGTAATTAATTTTTGTTAATTGTTCCTCTTTCTCAGCCTTCTTTGATCATTCAACTGGCTTGATCAAGTGTTTTAGTTCTATTGTTCATCTACTGTTTAACAGAACTATAATGGCATTTTTTAAAAGAAAACTCCCACATAGCTACCAGCAAAATTTCATGTATCCTCCGAGATATTATATCTCTAGAAATTCTCTTAAAACAATGTTTAAGTCTCTCACTTGTAGATCAATTGTTGAGCAAATATGGATCAGGATTCCTATAACTGCTATGAAATCTAAGGATAAATCTTAGATAATCTAAGACCTCAATAGATGTGATTTCCCTTGACTCTTCAAGTGGTTAAGTAATGTATTTCACCGTGTAATTCTACAGATTACCAATTTTATCCAAATGAGTTGGGTTAGAGAAGGGCAACTCTCTTTTATCCCCAACATAATCATGGAGCTGTCCTGCTGCAATGCTTTCTGCATTTGAGGTTAAACCCGAAAATATTCTTTTAATTTGTTGTTTCCCTTCACATAGCTGCAGACCATGTGTATAGCACTGGAAATGTCTACAAAATTATGCTTTTTTGTGCTATGGTCATAAGGTCTAAGACAATCTTTGTATTTGATAAAGCTCCCACTGCTTTTCCATTTCATCTTTTAAGTTATCTGAGGGCAAATGCTAACCATTTTAGTTGGCTTCCATATAAGAGCCATTTCAATAAAATCCAATATAAAATACACAATTTCAGCTTGAGAGTATATGTGCCTTATGTTTCATAAGTCACATTTGTTGTCTAGGGGGAAATTTGCAACTCACCAGTAAGGTGTTGGGAATAATAGTGGAACACTAATATGGTACATAATCTTCAAAAATTGTTATACTCCCCAACTCTGTAAATTCCACTTTGCTTAATTCCCCAATCCCATGGTTCAGAAAATCTGCTCTTTTCTTTATCTCACTCAATTTTTCTTAAGTGTAATTCACCTATTGTATATAAAGCACACCATTGTTCATTATGTTAGGTGTTTGAAATAATTATAGAAGTATTGTTCCCCGCAAAAATGATCTAATTATTTTGTGATCACATGGTAGTGCATGCTGAATGTAACTCTACCAGACCTTTTTTGCCAGGCTTAGCACTGGTCCCACAGCTTTGTGAGGCTCTTGCTTCATAGATAGTAACTTCCCTCTTCTCCAGAGAATTTTTCTCAGCCAAACAAGACCCAATTCAGTAGGGGTGCCAGGTCCAACCCTTGTTTTGATAGCAGTTTTTAGCCAGTGACTGGTGTGAGGGTTCAAAACCTAATATCCTGGCTACAATGTAGCATTAACTTTTTGGTGCCATTTATGCTCCACAAATTCCACATGGGATCAGACTGAAGCTAATATCCAGCTGAGATGACATTGTTGCTTAAAGTTTTCCCCCTAATCTCTATTGCCTCTCTCATTTCCCTTATTCTAGAGACCCTCCCCAAATAAATCACTTAGAAAAAAATCCCCATCTTAGATTCTGCTTCTAAGACAGTGGATACCAGGAGTGGTCATTATAAATAGCCCCTGAGGATATGATTCTGAATGCAATGATACCTTGTCACTGGCAGTAAGTAAAGTATTGATAGTCCACTGCATACTATCGCAGCATAAATGCTATGATTTCATCTCTTATTATCTGGAATGGGATACAGGGTAAAGGGGATGAAGTAGCAAGGCAATGTGTTAGGTGACTGAGAGAAATGGGAGAAGGAGAAATGATAAGAATTGTAGAATTGATGGCCATTGCTATGTGCCAATGATTAATTAATCTGGGAAGGTGACAGGCTTAGATCTAATAGTCAAAAATTTAAAGCAAAGTGTGAAAATCCAAAGAACTCCTTGGCAATTTTTAAAGAAACCCTCATCTCCTGCAACTAGAGGGCAGAGATAACTGGATATTAGGTACAGGCCATAGTTGTGCAAGTGGTAGGGATTTAGAGAATACTGAATCCTCAGACCCTGATGGTACCTTATTCTAGAATCAATACTGTGAGAGAAGAAAGGGGGACATGAGATTTTGGATGGGTATATAAAAGTAGAGGCATCAAGATCCTTGAATGCCTAGGTGTCCCTTGCTAGAGCACATCTTTGTTTGAAGACTATGAAGAGGACTCAACTGATACAATTTATTGGCAGGATAATCCTTGCCCTCCTCTGAATCACCTCCCTTTTGGGCCAGTAAATGTAGTCAATTCTTAGTATTGACCCAAGGTATATAAAGCAAAAATATACAGACTGTAAGGGAGAAATATACTGTTCTATATTAATAGCTGTGGACTTCAGTATGTCACTTGTAATGATACTACAACCAGACAGAAGATTAATAACGAAGTAGAGGATTGAATAACATTACCTAATTAGAACTAATAGGCCTATTCATAACACACCACCCACAATGGCAGAATACACATTCTTCCAAAGTACAAATGGAAAATTCCCCAAGATAGACCATTATATTTAGTCACAAAGCAGCCCATAATGAATTTAAAATGATTGCAAACATACAAAATACCTTTTCCAATCACAATGGAATGAAACTGGAACTGAAGAATAGTAGAAATACTGAAAAAACTCATGGATATGTGGAAATTACACAACACAACCTTAAACAATTAATGGGTCAAAGAAGAAATCACAAGAGAAATTTGAAAATACCTTGAGACTAGTGAAAACAAAACTTAACCAAGCAAATTTTATTGAGTGCAGCAAAAGTAGTACTCAAAGGGAAATTTGTACCTGTAAATTCTTATTTTAAGGAATAAAAAAGATCTGAAATAGTCTAACATAACATGAGGAACTATCAAAAGGAGAGCAAACTAAACCTAAAGCAGACAGAAGGAAGGAATGACAAAAATTAGAATGGAGATAAATAAAAGAGAATAGAAAAATACTAGGAATAATCAACTAAAACAAAATTTGGTTCTTTGAAAAGATCAACAAAATTGACAGTCCTTTAGCTCAATTGACTCAGAAGAAAAAAAAGGAAGAGAGAAGTCTCAAATTACTAAATCATATATGAAGGAAGGACCTTTATGAATGTCTTTACAAAAATAAAAGGGTTTATAAAAGAATAATATGAATGATTGATGCCAACAAATTGTATAAACTAGATATAAAAGAAAAAATTCCTCAAAAAACAAACTCTCAAAGGTAACTCAAGAAGAAATAGAAAATCTGAATAGACATATTGCTTTAGTTTGCTAGGCTGCTGTTACGGTTTGCTGAAACTTCCAGAATGCAATATACCAGAAATGGGTTAGCTTTTACAAAGGGGGTCTATTAGCTTACTATTTTACAGATCAAAGGCCATGAAAAATGCCCCAATTAAAACATCAAGAGGAAGATACCATCTCTGAAGAAAGCCTTCTTGCATCTGGGGTTTCTCTGTCAGATAGTAAGGCACACGGTCAGTGTCTGCTGGTCCTTCTCTCCTGAGTTTCCCTGCTCTCAGCAACTGGCTTCAGTGGCTGTCTCAGCTACTCTGGAGGCTTTCCTCTAAGCTTCTCTGGGTGTTTCTCTCTCTGAGCTCTCTCCAGAAGCTTCTTTCTGAGTTCTCTTAGCTTTTCTCTGTCTTTTAGCTCATGAAGGACTCCAGTAAAGGACCTTGAATTGAGTGAGTCACATCTCAATTGAAGCAACCTAATCAAAAGATCCTACCCACAATGGCCTGCAACCATACTGATGGATTAAAAGAACATAGCTTTTCTGAGGTATGTAACAGCTTCAAACCACGCAACTGCCAAAAGCAATATACCAGAAATGAATTGGTTTTTAACAATAGGAATTTATTCACTTACAAGCTTACAGGTTTGAGGCCATGAAAATGTCCAAATCAAGGCATCATCAGGTGATACTTTCTTCACAAAGACTGGCTGCTGATAATCCTGGACAAGTGTATGGTGGCATCTGCTGGTCTCTCCCTTCTCTTCTGGATTTTCTTGCTTTCAGCTTCTTGCTTCAGTTGCTTTCTCTCTCTTTGTCTAAATTTCATTCCCTTATAAAGGACTCCAGTAAGAGAATAAAAACACTTCCTGAATGAGGTGTGTCATGCCTTAACTTAAGTAGCCTCACCCAAAGTTCCTACATACAATGGGTCCACACCCACAAGAATGGATTGATTTTAAGAACATACTTTTGTGGAGTTCATACAGATACAAATCACACTTATTAAAAGGAAGGAGCTAGAATCAGTCATCAAAACCTTAGTTGTGATTCTATATACCAGCAATAAACAATCCAAAGGGAAATTAAGAATACAATTTAATTGACAATAGCATCAAACGAATGAAATCCTTAGGGATGAATTTAAACAAAGAAGTGCAAGAGTTTTACACCTAAAACTACAAAACATTACTGAAAGATATTAGATAAGACTTTACTAAATGGAAAGGTTTTCCATGTTCATGGTTTGGAAGTTTCAATAATTTTTAGGAAGATAATACTACCCAAAGCAAAGTATAGATTTAATGAAATATCTATCAAAACTTCAATGGTGTTTTTTGCAAAATGGAAAAACACATCATAAAATTCATATAGAATTTCAAAAAAACTAGAATAGCCAAAAACATCTTGAAATGGAAGAATAAATTTGAAAAGCATATTTCATGATTTTTAAAATTACTACATGGCTACAGTAATAAAATAGGATGGGACTATACATAAGTATAGACATATAGACCAATGGGTCAGAATCTAGAGCTCAGAATACAAATCCTCACATTTATGGTCAGTTGATGCTCAACAAGGGTGCCAAGGCCATTCAATGAGACAGAACAGTCTTTTCAAAAATGATACTGGAATAATGGATATATACATGCAAAAGAATGAAATTTGATCTTACCTTGCATCATATACAAACAAAACAAAACAAACAAAAAAACCTCAAAATGGACCAAAGAAATAAATGCATTTATTTACACATATAACCATATAACTCATGGAAAAGAACATATGGGAAAACCTTTGTGACCTTGGATTTGCCAGTTTTTTTTTTTTAATTCAACTTTATTGATATATAGTCATATAACATCCAATCATCCACTGTGTACAATCAGTTGTTCACAGTACCATCATATAGTTGTAAATTCATCACCATAATCAATTTCTGAACATTTTCATTACTCCAAAAAAAAAAAAAAAGAATAGAAATAAAAGTTAAAAAGGACACCAAAAATATCCCAACCTAATCTCCCCTATTATTCATTTAATGTTTGTCCACATTTTTCTAGTCATCTATCCATACAGTGCATAAAAGGAGTAGGAGTCACAAGGTTTTCACAATCACATGGTCACACCATGTAAACTATATAGTTATACAGTGATCTTCAAGAATCAAGGCTACTGGGTTGCAATTCAACAGTTTCCTTCTAGCTATTTCCTTCTAGCTTCTAGGTGTTTCCTTTTAGCTATTCCAATACCCTAAACTAAAAAGGGTTGTCTAAATAAATGCATGTGAGTAACCTCCAGAATGACTTCTCAACTCCATTTGAAATCTCTCAGCCACTGCAACTATTTTGTTTCATTTCTTGTTCCCCTTTCGATCAAGAAGTCTTTCTCAATCCCATGATGCCAGGTCAAGGCTCATCCCTGGGAGTCATGTCCCACATAGGGTGGAAGACAGTGAGTTTGCCTGTAGAGTTGGCTTAAAGAGAGAGGAGACATCTAAGCAAAAAAAGAGGTTCTCTGGGTTGACTCTTAGGCACAATTATAAGTAAGCCTAGCTTCTCCTTTGCAGCAACGAGCTTCATAAGGGGAAGCTGCAAGATTGAGGGTTTGGCCTTCTTAATTGATAGTCCTCAATGCTGACAATTGTTTTTTATAGGACACAAAAAGCACAAACAACAAAAGTGGATAAATTGGACTTCATTAAAATTTTAAAAATTATGAATCAAAGGAAACTAGGAAAAGGATGAAAACCAAACAATGGAAGAAAATTTTTGTAAATCAAACATCTGATATGAGTTTAATATCAGAATAAATAATAGAACTTCTACAACTCAACAACAAAAAGACAAACAACCCAATTTATATTCTTAAAAGGACTTGAATAGACATTTGTTAAAAGAAGATATACAAATAGTCAATAAGAAAATGAAAAGATGCTCAGCATCATTAGTCATTAGGATAATGCAATCAAAACCACAGTGATATGCCACATCTACTAGGACAGCTATTATACAACAAGGAAAATTAAAAGATTTGACAATCGTGCAGGGAAATTGGAACCCTCATCCATTGTTGGTGGGTATAAAAAATGATGAATCTGCTTTGGAAAACAGTTTGTTCCTCAAAAACACAAAATTATTATAATAACCAGCAGTTCCAGACCTAAATAAAGAACTGAAGAGAAAAGACTCAAACTGATAATTGCATGTCAATGATCTTTGTAGCATTATTTACAATAGCCAAATTTGGTAACAACCTAAGTGAATGGATGAACAAAATGTGGCATATAGACAACAGAATATTATTCAGACATAGAAAGGAATGAAGCTCTGATACATGCTACAACATGGATGAATCATAAAAACATTATAGTAAGTGAAATAAAGCAGATACAAAGTGAGAAATATCGTATAATTCCTATTATATGAAATATGAATAGACAAATTCACAAACACATGGAATGTATACTAGAGGTTACCAAGGGCTGAGGACTATAAGGGATGGAGAGTTATTGCTTATTTTATATGGAGTTTCTGTTTGAGTTGACAAAATATTTTGGAAATAGTGGTGATGGTTGTAGCATTATGGATGTAATTAATGTGAGTTAAAATGGCACATTTGTAATAAATATTTTACCACAACTAAAACGCATTGAATTAGATGAAAATACAACACATCAAAATTTGTAGGACACAGCTAAAGTGGTGATGACAGGGAAATTTATAGCCCTAAATGTATATAATAGAAAAGAAGAAATGTCACAAATCAATAATCTAAGCTCCAAATTCAAAAACCTAGAAAATGAAGAGCAAAATAAACCAAGACCAAGAAGAAAGGAAGGAAATAATAAATATAAGAGCAGAAATCAATGAAATTAGAGTGACATCAGCAAGAATAACAGAATTAGGACCTCTGAAATGACTTTTCTGATTTGAAGCAACAAGAACACTAGCAGATATTGTCAAAATCAACATTTTTGGAACTTTTGGAATTAGCCAAAGGCTTGCAAAAATGTGAGGAATATTTATATAAGGAAAACAGTGAATCATGGTAAGAAAACTGAGCTTTGTTATGTTTTAACTTCCTGTATTCCCATGACCCTCTCACCAACTCCATGTGAGTCTTGAAAATCATTAGGCAAACAATTACGGTGAATTATAGCAGACACTGGAGGTGGCAGCACATAGTTGGAGGATCTCCAAAGCCACATTATAGAGAATCTTTTGTTTTTTTTTAGACAGGTCTGATTTTTCCTTGAAAATCCACTCATAAATCTTGCCTTATTTTAAACTGACATATACTTCCCCTGATATGAGCAGCCTTTTCTCTTGTGATCATTTTTCAAAAATAATTAGCAGGAATTGTTTCATGTTACAGCAGTCTAAAGCAGTGATATGAATTGTCCCAAAAAACAAGCTGACCAAAAAACTAAAGTTAAAAGGAATATTTGGGAGGTAGATATCCATATGAGGTTTTGAAAAAAGTATGTATTTGTGGGAATTTAGAAATTATACACATGTGTAGAATGCATGCATGCCATGGGCTATTTATGTACCCAGGAAATATCTGAGAAGGCGCTAATCTCCCACCACAGGCTGACCTGTGCAAGCAAGGAGTGAAGGCTAAAGTTGTAAACTATCTGTCTGAATGTTCAAGGCCTACCTCAGCTCACCCCACAGCAAAGACTGGGAGACTAATAGTTTTCAGGAATTCAAGGAATTTTCTATGGAATCATTATCTGACTACTAATATAAGCAGTGATCTCAGTGGCTACACAGCACAAAGAATACAGACTGCTTTAGGAAATTATTTCGGGAATTAGTTTACAAAATTTAGTTCACTAAACAAATAGCAATCGCAGCAGCAACAGCAGACTCTTAGGAGGGGGGAAAATCTGATTTCCAGATTTCCGACATTATATTATTTAGTATGTCCAGTTTTCATCAACAAAATAATTATGTGGCACGTGAAGATATACGGAATCATGGTCTGTACTTGGGAATAAAAGGAGTCAATAGAAACAAGTAAGACATTGGACTTACTAGGCAAAGAATTTAAATCAGCTGTGAGCACTTTCTAAGGTGCACTAGCTGGTTCAATATCTTTGGATTTTGAATTATACAGGGAAAATAATACTCACAAAGACTTTGGAATTGGATATATATAGTTGGAGTGCTTTTGATAAATGGAAGATAGAAAATGACTGGCTGTGATCAATCAATTTCTGACTCCTAATCAGGGCCAGCTGAAGTTGGGAAGTCTAATAAAATAACTTTGTTTAAATTTAGGCCTCAAACTCTGTCAGTGTCAGGATGAATAAAAATAAACCTGTTTTGCAACAGGGGTCAACAAAGAAACTTGTTCCTCTCAATATCATCAATATTGGAAAAAATATTCCCCTGAGCATTTGTGACCACAAAAAGAGCTTATGCAACTATGCTATCTGGTATCATATTACTATTGAAGCAGGCTTGCTCTGTCCCTTTTCTAGGTAGAAAACATTGTTCTACCCAGGGGCTGTGTGAATCAGGCTTTTGTTGATGACCCTGATACCTGCAAATCATGAAATTGGTTAAGACTGCTGCTCCTGGTGGCAGGCATTATTTTGGTCTTTGTGACCCTCCAAATAGTGAGACTCCTTCCCTGGAGGTGGTAACAGGTGCCTTTCTTCTGACCAACAACTGAATTTATTTATGTACTTTCATCTTTCTTCCCTTCCCTATTTTCTCCATTTACCACTATCTGTATTTATAATTAAAAATTCATTAGTCTTGGGTGTAGCACAGAAAACTGTATTTTAACATGTGTTCCTGGCCTCCACAACTTTCATTTCTGCCCAGGCAAATTTTACAATGAATTGAATATGGAAAACTACTTTGCATACTTTAAGTGATGTATGAATTTTTGGAGTTGTTCACCAAATGACCTATCAAGAGTGAGGATTGATGCTCATCTATTTCTTTGCTGCATCTTAAAATATTTATCATAGAAGGACCTATTTAAGATAGAATCATAGTGTTTAACTATATAAATATATACTATAGAAATCATGACAATACAAATAATTTATAATTTTGGTTTCACTCAGTTTGCTGAAGAACATGAACAGTATAGTGATATATTTGCAACATTCACTTAAATGACACTTTGTTGCTTTTTAAATAGAAAATGATATCATCAATTATAAAACTCCTGCATGCAAGATATAAAAACTGCTTGAGTTTAAAGTGTTTGTTACCTAAAACTTCTTACTATATATTATGACTAAATTATTACGATGATGTTAAAAATCCTGTTGTAATTAATGTTCTACTACAACTAGTGTTGAAATGCTTCCCTAATGTTCAATATATATTAAAATCAAAGTGAGTTATCTTCTGGGAAAAATATTTTGCCATGTAGTCACTCCTACTCATTAAGCTGCCAGATATCAATGATTTCTCTTTTCGATAAAATCCTGGTGGTCCTAATTTTAATTAGAATTAACAGAAAATATTTATATTTTGCATGATATAAATTATATTGATGAATTTGCTTAAAATTAAAATTGTTCCCTTTCTGGAATTAGGTGTTGTTTTTTCTGTAGTGATGTTTTTAATCTCACCTCACCTTACTAATTCTGACTGCTAAGATGTAATTTTTTCCTCTTTAAAAGTGATCCTTAAAACTATATTATCGAGGAGGGGCAAGATGGAGAAGAGTGGAAGCTAAGTAGTCCCCCTGCAACAACTACAAAAAAACAGAAACAGCTAGTAAATAATCCAGAATAACTGCAGGGGGACAAACGAGACCATCCACTCATCATACACCAACCTGAATTGGGAGGAATGCCCGAGAACACAGCATAAAATCTGTAAGTAAAATCTGCGGATCCAAGTCGTGGGATCCCCTCCCCCATAGCCTGAGCTGCAAAGCCTCATGGTGCCAGAGAGAAGCTCTCTCCCAGCAAGCAAATATAGCTCAGCTGAGCTCCAACTGGGGTTTTAAGTAGCGAGTGTGAACTGCTCACTACAGGTACGCATCCCCAAAAAACAGACAGAGGCTTTGGGTGATGACTGACCTGGGAGAGCCAGAGGGTCGCCTTAGACTGGGTCTGAAGGGGACTATCTGTTTCTTTTTTGGCTCAGTGGAGAAAGCCCCAGTCATTTTCAGTTTCCAGGGCTGTGAAGTGGAGAAGGGTGGAGACAGCACAAGCAGAGAGAGTGACCATTGAAATGCTACTGACCTCCACCTGGGGGGTCTGTCTTATCTAGGAGGAAAGGGGTGGGGCCCTTTCCATTCAGAACCAGACCCCAGAGCCTGGGGGAACACGGCCATACCTCCTCACATCAGTTAAGAATTATAGGCTAACAGGCATCACCTGCTGGGCAGAAAGGCACAGTGACCTGAGGCATCAAAGGGTGGAGCAATTTTCTAAGACATACCCTCAGGGAAACCAGATACTGAATATTTCTTCCCTCTAGGACCTGAGCCTGTTCTGGTCTGGGAAAACCTGATTTGGATAACCAAGGAAACCATGCCTAGACAACAGAAAATTACAACCTACACTAAGAAAAACAAAGTTATGGCCCAGTCAAAGAAACAAACGTACCCTTCAACTGAGATACAGGAATTTAAACAACTAATGCTAAGTCAAATCAAAAAGTTTAGAGAAGATATTGCAAAAGAGATAGAGGCTGTAAAGGAAGCACTGGGCATGTATATGGCAGAAATCAAAAATTCAAAAAAACAACTAGTAGAATCTATGGAAATGAAAGGCACAACACAAGAGATGAAAGACACAATGGAAACATACAACAGCAGATCTCAAGAGGCAGAATAAAACACTCAGGAACTGGAGAACAAAACACCTGAAAGCCTACACGCAAAGGAGCAGATGGAGAAAAGAATGAAAAAATGTGAGCAACGTCTCCGGAAACTCAAGGATGAAACAAAGTACAATAATGTACGTATCATTGGTGCCCCAGAAGGAGAAGAGAAGGGAAAGGGGGCAGAAGCAATAATAGAGGAAATAATTAATGAAAATTTCCCATCTCTTATGAAAGACATAAAATTACAGATCCAAGAAGTACAGTGTACTCCAAACAGAAGAGATATGAATAGGCCTATGCCAAGACACTTAATAATCAGATTATCAAATGTCAAAGACAAGGAGAGAATCCTGAAAGCAGCAAGAGAAAAGCTATCCATTGCATACAAAGGAAGCTTAATAAGACTATGTGCGGATCTCTCAGCAGAAACCATGGAGGCAAGAAGGAAGTGGTGTGATATATTTAAGATACTGAAAGAGAAAAACCGCCAACCAAGAATCCTGTATTCAGCAAAGCTGTCCTTCGAATATGAGGGAGAGTTCAAAATATTTTCTGACAAACAGACAATGAGAGACTTTGTGAACAAGACACCTGCCCTACAGGAAATACTAAAGGGAGCACTACACGGTGATAGAAGACAGGAGTGCGTGGTTTGGAACACAATTTGGGGAGATGGTAGCACAACAATGTAAGTACACTGAACAAAGGTAACTATGAATACGGTTGAGAGAGGAAGGTGGGGAGCATGTGAGACACCACAAGAAAGGAGGAAAGATAAAGACTGGGACTGTGTAACTTGGTGAAATCTAGAGTATTCAACAATTGTGATAAAATGTACAAATATGTTCTTTTACGAGGGAGAACAAGCAAATGTCAATCTTGCAAGGTGTTAAAAATGGGGAGGCACTGGGGGAGGGATGCAATCAGCATAAACTAGAGACTGTAACTAATAGAATCATTGTATTATGCTTCCTTTAATGTAGCAAAGGTGATATACCAAGGTGAATGCAGATAAGACGGGGGGATAGGGGAGGCATGTTAGACACTTGACATTGGTGGTATTTTCTGATTCTTCATTCTACTTTGATTTAAGTTTATTTTTCCTTTTGCTGCTTCCTAGCTGTCTTTTTTTTCCCTCTTTCTTTTGCCTCTCTATCTTCTTTGACTCTCCCTCCTGCCTTGTAGAAGAAATGTAGATGCTCTTATATAGATAATGGTGAAGGTGGTGAACACATAAATGTATGACCATGCAGAAAACCATCGATTATTTTCTTGGGATGGAATGTATGGTGAGTGAACAAGACCATATTAAAAAAAAAAATGGCTTGATGACAAAACCTCGAGGGCAATATACTGAGTGAAATAAGCCAGACACATTAGGACAATTATTGCAGGGTCTCACTGATAGGAATTAATTATAATATGTAAACTCATAGACATGAAATATAAGGTACCAAGATATAGGATGAGGCTTAAGAATGGGGAGTGGTTGCTTAGTATGGGCAGAATGTTCAATTAGGATGGACTTAAATGTTTAGAAATGAACAGGGGTGTTGGTAGCAAGATGTGAGAATAACTAACAGTGCCGAATGGTGTGTGAATGAGGTGGAAAGGGGAAGCTCAGAGTCATATATGTTACCAGAAGGAAAGTTGGAGGTCAAAAGATGGGAATGTATAAAACTGAATCCTATGGTGGGCAATGTCCATGATCAACTGTACAAATGCTAGAAATCACTTCCATGAACCAGAACAAATGTATGACAATACAATTAGAAGTTAATAATAGAGGGGCATATAGGGAAGAACTATATACCTATTAAAAACTATGTAATACAGTTAGTATTTCAACATTTTTTCATAAACAGTAACAAATGTACTATATCAATACTACGAGTCAACAATTGAGGGGGGTTGGTTAGGGATAGGGGAGGATTAGAGTTTCCTTTTCTTTTCTTTTCTTTTTTTTTTTTTTTCATCTTTCACTTTATTTCTTGTCTGGAGTAATGAAAAGTTTCTAAAAATTGAGCAAAAATTAAGTGTGATGGATGCACAGCTGTATGAGGGTACCCAGGGGCAAGTGATTGTACACTTTGGATCTTTGGATAATTGTATGGTATCTGAACAATCTCAATAAAAATGAAAAAAAAAACTATATTATATTTTTATTTATCATATGAGGAACTGACAATGTCTCAGTTATATGGAATACAATTGCAATAGTCAACTCCATTATCTACAAATCTGGCAGTTGCCTACCACTTTATGATATATAAAGATATATAACATATAGCTTCATTATATCTTTACTGTTTCTTCTTAGAACAATATAAAATCTCCATAATGTTTTAATTGAATGAAATATATACCTTATACATGCAAGAAAAGTCTATGTATAAAATATAGTCCTATCAACACTTTCAAACATTAAAACTCAAACAGACAAAGCAGACCTTATATTAGAAAATATGACTTACATCCCAATCAATCAGAATAGACTCCACTGAAATAAGAAACATAGAATAAATGATGCAATGTTGTTTAACAAACTCCTAAACTCAATGATTTGCTGCAAAAAATGATTATTTCACACTCATTCAAAATCCGTTTCAGATATTCCTGGTTAGTGGTTGGTAATCCAAAGTTTTATGCTCAATCCAGTGAGTGTCTCCACCTCTTCCTCTTGGTATTTGGCTTCTTTTCCATTCATCCTGGAGAAGAGGAAGAAAGTGAAAAACTGCATATGCAAAATTTATGAAGTAGGCCTAGACCTGGAGTCCTTCTTTTCCATCCACATTCCATGGCCAAAAGTCAATTATTTCATCATATCTAACAATCAGGAAGGTTGGGAAATGGAGATTTTTTATTCTGTGTGCACTGAAGGAACAGGTAAAGTATTTACCTGATGTGCAATAAGTTAACACAACCAGAAAGAAATTTGAAGCTAGATCTTTTCAAACACAAATTCTTAAACACTAAGCTAGGAAGACTTTTGGAGTTAGGAACCAGGAGAAACTAAGTAAATTTTATGTAGCCTATGATAAACCACTTTACCTATCTAAACTTTAGTTTTCTCATCAATGAGGTGACTATTAAATCCTACCACAAAGGTGTGTGAAACTAGAATAAAATAGTTTTTGTGACAATTGTTTTAGACTAGAAAGCTTTATGCAGAAAACATGCTTGTATAAAATGCAATACATCCAAACATTAAACAATTTTTTTCAGTAAGATGGGATTCTGTAATTTTAACCACTCTGTACAGCTGAAATTATAATTTATAACCAAAATAGCTACACTAAATGGATTTTTATAAAGACCACAAAAAGACCTGATAAAAATAATAAACCTGCCCTCTATAATGAAAACACTATACATGTTTAAATACATCTATAAGTGAAATAAATTATAAATGAATGATATAAATTAAGTTTTGATAATTTCTAATATCTTATTCTAATTCTCTGGTTATAAGTATTAACCATGTGGCTCATAACTTTTACTTACTTGGTCAGGCTGGGGATAATTTACTGTGATTGAAACGGTTTTATCCCATCAATTTAGCTATGTTCGACTCTCTCTGTTTCTTTCCCTATATCTGTTCAAAATCTTTATGTACTCAATGATTAAAAGTAAATTTTCAAGAAAGATTCTGCTTCCTTGCAGCACATTCAATGATTGCTCTGTATGGTTGGGCTTTGTGTACTTACTCTCAACTCCTTCTATGTGGATAACTTATTTTGTTTTGTTTTATTTCATTTCATTTCATTTCATTTTTGGATTGTGGGCTATGTCATCACCCTGAGAGAAGAAGGTATTAGGAAGCTATGTGCCAGAATATTCATTTTAAACTTCATTAAGAAAAACTGTATTTCTATTTGGAGTGGGCTGGAAATTTTTTTCTCATTTACTCCACACTGTTGAACTTCCCATATAATATTTGATAATCTGTTCATAGCAGTAGTTGTGGCACTGAAGCTTAATTATCTTAATCTAAATATTATGCAAAGTTATGCTACTATTTATTCATTCTCTAAAATATTCAGAAAGTACTGTCCACTGCTCTGTATTTTTTTCATGGAGTTATCCTTAATAAAGATAAGATGCTTTGCTTATTTTAGTTTAGTAACATGAGTGCCAGTGTTGCAGTGAAGGGAAAGATTAAAAGGCAAAATCAGAAACTACCTTCTGCTTCCCATTTTCATCTTTGAAGTTCCTGAATAATAAAGGATATAAGCACATAAAGGAGTAATGAAAATTCCTTTAAATATTTATCCCATGTGGCAAAAATCTCGGCTACACAATGAGATAATCCATAGCATATCATAAAATGAAAAACAATACATAAATAAATAAATCTGCTTTATAAATTGCTACTCTGACTATGCTTTGAAGCATACATTTTCAGTAATGACTACAATGTAGAAGAAAGACTGCATTGCGACAAAGGAAAACAATAATAATTTTTCAACTGTCAATTTTATTCTTGTGTAACAATTACTTTCAGTGGCAGAAAAACTACATCATAGAATTCTGAAATGTGGTCAACTTTTTTTAACTCAGGGAAAAAACCTAATAGGTACATAAAGAACCCCTTCAGGAACGGGAGTATATTCTTTTTTAAATATATAATTTATCAGTAAAAACATTTTCTACTTACAAAATTTTGAACAGTTTAGAAGGTTGCTCATATCATTTTTACTGAGAGGCTGAATGATAATTTCTGATTGGTTGATTATTCAATTTTAAAAGTTCATTAGAATATATTTTATTTTGACATTTTTCTAAGAATTAATCATATTTATGTGTGCATATGCATTTATATTCATATTTATATTTTTGCATAAACATATTTTAGGTAGCATCAGGTTTATTGAAATTTAGAACATTAAGAATGAAATGTGGCAATATGTATGGAATTAAACATTTGGGTTGAAATTAATATAAAATAATGAATGTTTTAATAGGTCAGAATCTTTCCTGAAACAAATTAGTCATTTTATATTTTGTAGTTCTACTGTATTAACACCACCAAAAATGGCACTATAAACTATGATAGAATATTCTCATTTGTTTAGAAATAAAACTTATGGTTCGAATACTGTATAAATCATTAGGTCAGATAATTTAACTTCATTTATGTTGGAAGTTATGCACTGTGCCATGAGAAAAAATAAAATTCCAGTCAACAAAAGGCACACATTTCAATTTCCAAAATTTAATGACTGAAATGCTATATTGAGACAATGACATTCTAAAAACATTTATGCCATTATTTCTTAGAAAAAAAAAACTAGCATATGTTGGAAATAGATATAATTCTATTTGCATGAGCTACCCTAAATATGTATATAGTGAATCCTGGAAACCAACAATGTATAGGTTAATGTCTGTATTAATTATTAAAATAATCTTAAAAGCTGTCACATTACCCTTTTCTTGAAATTGGTTGGAATTATTTTTATTTTTAATTATGCAAGATGAACTAAAGTATTAAAGACATAGTCATATTGGAGAGGCAGCTAAGAATCAACAGTACTAATTCACATACTAGGCAGAAGGATGAACTTTACTTCTCAATAACCAGATTACTTAAGACATCATATTTAATTTGAGTAATTTTTCTCTGTGCAGTTTGTTAATGATATCTATCATGTCAAATTTACAGAATATTTTTTAAGGATAAAATAATAATTATAATGATAATACTAGCACTTATATGTGCTACCCTACAGCTAGTATGTATATTTGGATTTGATCCTGGTAGCTTGACCTAAGTGTTTACATTTTAACCATTATTCTATGTAGTTTTGTTTGAATGTATATAAAAATCAGGTCCTAAATTGCAAATCAATACACATAAGTAAGGTAATATTAGTTTTAGGGAATATTTGAGAATAATTTCATTCCAGATGAAGTAATTGCCCAGCAAAACAATTCTACATAACTATGAACTACATTCTTGGTGGTTGTAACAACCAAATAAAGAGGTTAGGACAATAGTGAAAACAAATTGTTTGATTGATCCATATTGTCATTTTTGTTTTTAATTTTCTGTCTCTGGAGAATTAAAGATCAGAAGCCTACAAAGCGAAGAGTCACACTGGAGATCATGAAAGAAAAAAAAATGTTACCAGGTGAAACTAATAAATGCCTGCATAAAGATTACATATTTGAGCTTTTAACTATTAAATCATTGAGCATGAGTCTAAGAGAAATATTTATAATAATGCACACAGTAGGCATGAATGAATTTGATATTACTGAACAAATGGAAAAAAATTCATATTTTTCCAGACAAAACAAGGAGAAAAAAATGCTAGAAAAGTTGTATGATGATACCAAAATTAGTGTCAAGTGAAATAAAACATATTTCTTTAGGAACAGGACAAAGTGGTAAGGTAGAAATGAAGAAAAAAGTTAAGCCATGCTTTTAAAATGATCTGTATTACTGAACAATGGTTTATCCACAGAGTATTAGTTTCCTAAAGCTGTCTTAATAATTTACCACAAACTTAGTGGCTTAAAACAACAGAAACTTATTCTTTTTCTGTTAAAGTTGTTAGCAAAGTTTGTTCCTTTTGTAAGTTCTAAGGAACAATTTGTTCTGTATCTATCTATTAGCTTCCAGCGGTTGCTGGCAATCTTTGGTGCTTTTTGTCTTTTAGACGTATATGCCAATCTCTGCCTCTATCTTCATATTAACTTCTCTGTGTTAGTATCCTCTGCATTTATTATAAGGACAACAATCGTTGGATTTGTAGCCCACCCTAAATCCAAGAAGATCTCATCTCAGGATCCCTAATTTAATTACGTTTGCAAAGACCATATTTCTAGAAAGATCACATTCACAGATATGGAGGATTAGGATTGCGACATATCTTTTGAGGGGGAGAGTATTCAATCTGCAATGTATATAACTACAATTGAACAGAAATATGACTACAGGAATTGTTGATTTGATTTGTGGTAGTGTAAGAAAAAAAGCAATCATTAATCCTTTTCTTTAGAGAAAGATATTTTTATTTAGTCAATATTAATGAAAACCCATCATACATGATCTTTAGAGTAACATGAAGTCAAATTTGTAATAGATATGTGCTATTCATTTTGTTTGTTTCATTTCATTGCTTACCTGGCACCTGTTACTCTATCTTCTGAAAAGAATCTCTCTAACCACATGAATGGTATAGAAACAAAGTATTCTTTCTTTCTGACCTTCCTTCTGGTTCAAGATGATACAAGGTAGTCAAACCAACTGTCTCTGGAAAGCTGACATTTGTAAGAAGAATCCTATACTATAGAATGGCTATTAGCAAAAAATGTGAAGATGGGTTGTCAGTGGACATGTTCCATACACATGGAATAAGATTACCTGAGAGAGGGCTCTCGGATAACATTCTTTGAGCTCCTGTATCCGTCTGTTTCTGAAATTCATTTTTTCTTGGATGTCTCAACTATGTGAGAGAAGAATTTTCAACTTTTCCTTAAACTAAATTGAATTGGAGTTCTCTTCCCTGCAACAGAAAGAAACAATTCATAGCTTATCCATGTGGAATAAACCTGATAAGGAGAACTTTCTGTAAAGAAGAGTAATATCTGGTCCAATCACTCACTGAATATTGCCTGCAGTTTTTTTGAGAGCTCCATGTTGTCAGTAAGAATTAATAAAACCTTTACTTAAGTGAAGCTATGGGTCTGAGTTCTGCTGGTTTCACACTGATTTTTCTTTGTTCACTGACAAGATCCTTCTCATCTTCTTTCAATACTGCCATATTCTTTTACAGTAAGATGATCATTTTTACATGTTGTAGAATCAGTATTGTTACTTTCATAGCTTTCTCAATTTTGTGGCCAAAACTCTATACTTTTTATATTTCTTATTTTTTTTTCATGTCCAGTCCTTATAATCTGTATTCAAAATAGGTTGATTTCATAGATGTTCTCTGGTAAATCCCTGCTTCCTATTACTTATTATGCCAGAAATGCATATTTTTGTAGGCATGGCACTGTTGCTTTTCCACACGTTATGAGCATTCCTTATCTGCTACCTCTGTCTTCTGTTGGAATGTTGTGATATGAGTAGTATGTACACGGATAATGGCAACAGAAGAAATGATCCCCTTCATACCCCATTACACGGATATCTGGACTGCATGCTACTTCCTATGGAAGACAATTAAAAATATTCTATGGCTTTACAGGGGCATGATTTTATTAAGAAGCTATTACAGGTCAAATATTATGGGGCTACAAATAGCAAGAAATTACTTGAAATTCATATGAAATTGCTATTCAATAGTATAAAATTACCATGGTAAAGGAATATTCTAATACATCATGCAAAAGAAAAATTACAGTATGGTTGTGTACAGAACTTAAAAAATTCAATTTATATAAGGTGATAATGTTACATAGACTCCATAAAGTTAATAAAATAGGAGAGTAGATGATTATAAAATCTTTCAGACTATTTTTAAGAGAAGCAAGGAAAATAAATAATGAAAGAGAAAAAAGGTTGCAACAAAAATAAAAAAACACAACAAAAACTACTGAAGTTACTATGGAGAGTGAGATACATGTGGAATTACTCAGGTCCAGAATGACTGTAAGCAAGGTAAGAGCTGAAGATTTTTCTTAAAAGGAATCACAGGGGGAACGTTAACTTGTTAATTAAAAATCCCCTTTGAACTCCTATGTTATAGAAAGAGGAAAGTAGATGACTGTAAAATGGTCCTAATCAATGAAAAAAGTCTAGATAGTTATGAGGAATATCTCAAGGTAAGCACTGAAACATATTGAGAGAGCCCAAATGACCATATAGTCAACAAAAGGATATAGAGGTATTTAAACATATATATCAAATGTTTCTATTATTTTCCTACCAAACTGTGATGTAATGTACTTGGATATGTGTTTTTAGCTGTCAGAATAGTGTACTAGTTGAAGGAACCACAATTTGTCCATTATCCTTCCTACCATCTTTAAAATTTATTTTTATACCAGAATTAATGGGCTAATGGAATTAATGGTTAAAGGGTTTTTCAGTGGCAATAAAATTTATTATTATTGCCTTAAAAATAAACATGAATTTACATAATTCTGTATGGAGCCTAAAGTACTTGTTTAATAGGCCTTGAGAGGGGTTTTTGTTTTTGGAAATGAAATCCTGAGAAGACATTATTCTACACTAGAAATATTAATGTTATTCATCATTGAAAAATCATGAACTAATATCTCCTGAATGAAGGTGGGCAGTGCTTTGAGAAATGAGGAAAATAACTAGATGAGTTACAGATTATTTATTCAAAAATTTTATTAGAGGGTACATGAGTTACATTCCCATAGAAATTATAATGCAAGGTAGAAAGTAATGGGCTTCTATTAGAAAGATTTTAAACTTGGTATGGTTTCCAAGCAAGAATGTGGTTTCTGTAAAGGACATTCAGGAAGAATAATTGGAGGAGAAGCTCTTGAGTTTGTCTTTAAAAGATGGGAAGATTGTGAAAGGAAGAGAAAATTAATTCATATCAGGCAGAGGAAATACTCTTGGACTTTACACAGAAGCAGTAAAAATGTGAGATATTTTGGACAATGATTATGTCAGTTAGGAACTGCAGTTGTGAAGTTGAGTAATGAAAGAAATAGCCTAAAGTTGTTGAGATTTTACAAGGCCATAAGTACAAGTCTAAGAAATTTGTACACCTCCCTGACCAAGGAATCAAGTTTTCAATTTGCAATATAAAAATAACTATATCAAAAAGAATAGATTAAAATAACAATGAGAAGGCTTAAATAGACATTTCTTTAAAGATAGACAAGTGGCCAATAAGCACACAAAAAAGTGATGTTCAACACCATTACTCATCAGAGAAATACAAAGAAACAAGATACAACTTCACATCCATTAGGACAGCTAAAATCATAATAAAAAAAGAAAACAATAAATGTTGGCAAGAATATGGAGAAATAGCAACTCTAGATTGCTGGTGGTGGGAATGTAAGATGGTGCAGCCACTGTGGAAACAGTTTGGAAGTTCTTTAGAAGGTTGAACGTAGAGTTATCATTCAACTCAGCAATCTCACTTCTAGGAATGTATCCTCCAAAATTGAAGCAGAGACTCAAACAAACACCTGTACAATAATATTAGTAGCAGCATTATTCATAACAGCCAAAATGTGGAAGCAACCCAAGTTTCCACCAACGGATGAATGGATAAATGAAATGTGGTATGCACATCTGTACTGAACTGTGGGTGACATATTTTTATTAGATTATTGCCATGGAGGTGTGACCCCTGCCCATTCAAAGTAGGTCTTCATTTGTTTATTGGAGTCCTTAAGAGAGCTCAGGGGACAACACAGACCCAGATGCTTGGAGACATTTGGAGATGCAGACAGAAAGATATTTGGAAATGCTAAGCTAAGAGATGTAGCCCAGAGTTTGCCCCACAGAGAAGGTAAAAGAGGACCCCCTGGATGCTTAGAGATAAGCACATTGGTAGAGCAAGCAAGGATGCACAGGGGCTGAGTGAGAGACAATAAGAGAGACAGAAGCCCAGAGACATTTTGAACAAAGCCGTTTTGAAACCAGAACCTGGGAGCAAAGGACCTGCAGATGCCAGCAACATGCTTTTCCAGCTGACAGAGGTGTTCTGGATGCCATTGGCCTTTCTTCAATGAAGGTATCTTCTTGTTGATGCCTTCATTTGGACACTTATGGCCTTAGAACTGTAGATTTGTAACCTAATATAACCCCTTCATAAAAGCCAATCTATTTCTGGTATTTTGTATAATGGCAGCTTTAACAAACCAGAACAGCATGCAATAGAATAGAATTCAGGTATAAAAAAAGAATGAAGTCCTCATACATGCTACAGCATGGATGAAACTTGAATACATCATGTTGAGTGAAATAATTCAAACACAAAAGAACATATATTGCATAATTTCACTTACATTAAATACTATAGTATGTTAATTTTTAGAGATAGATGTTTGCAGGTTACCAGGTGTCAGGATGGAAAGAATGCAGAGCCATTGCTTAATGTTTGTAGTTTCTGTTTGGGGCAATGAAAATGTTTTGTAATGGATGGTGGTGATAGCACAACATTGTCAATGTAATTACTCCATCTCAATTGTACACTCAAAGTGGTTAAAATGGGAAATTTTGAGTTGTGTATATGTTACCACAAGGAAAGTTATGTAAAAACCAAACATAACTGAAAATTGAATGAACTCCAAGCCATTATTATAATTTACTTTGGGGAGTTTTTTAATATAAAAAAGATAATAAGACATGGATAATGTATAAGTCAGAATTCTCCAGAAGCACACTAACTTTAAGGAAGCTGCAGGGAAAAGTTCTGACTAAGTAATCTGAGACATTTAGTCAAATAAGTGAAATCATGCATTATAAATGGTGGTTGGTCAGCTAACACAATGTTAATGAGTTTGTTTACAGCAATAGTTCTCAACCCTGAATGCACATTGGAAAAATCTGGGGAAATTTAAAAATCCAATGGCCACACTATATCAAGGAAAAAAATAAATCAAAAATTCTAGAAAAATGACCTAGGTATCAGTAATTTTTAAAGCTCCTCAAATGATTTCAATGTGGAGACAAAGTTGAGCACTACATATTTACAGGTCACATTAACAAATGATATTTTCTACCATGAGAACATTTTATTAATTGTGACTGTCACCAGTCTTATACATTTATTGGGACAGTATACAATAGTTTTGAAATTATGCAATTAACTGACTAGTAATCAAGTGATTTACTAATTTTTTTTCTTTCATTGTATTTCCATGACCCCCACAATGCAAATATTCTATAAACTTATTTTATTATGCTCTGTAAATTTCAGGAAAAAGTACTCTCTAGCCATTTTTTAATATGACATGTTGTGGCAAAGTGCTGGTATTGAATATGGTTACCTTGTCTCCTCTACATTCTTTTAAATGCATAGCCAAGCAGGTATTTACATTAAGAGTGGGACAATGATATAAGCAATGTGTTATTTCTTGAGTTTATTACTCTTTATTTTGGTTACAGTATAACTTTAATTTTAATTTTTACCAGTCAGAATTTTAAGGTTATTCTTATTGTAGCTGTAAATTAAATTAAATAATTTATTTTCCAGTCTAAGTTGATATATATATTTAAATGGAATTTCTTTTTTTCTTCCCTTTTCTAATATCAAATGTGTGTTCAACTTTTGTTATCAAATTTTTTCTCATTATGTTTGCGTATCATTAATTGAAAATAAAAAAAATAATTTATATGTTTATCTAAATTTCAAATCCTAAACACATTATGCATAGGCATTTGTATTCATATTCATGCTCATATATACCTATATATATGTAAATATATTCATATATTATTCCACAATCAGGTTACTCATTTTTTTGATCATACAAATGCAAAATGGAAATTTCAATTCCATCTTTGTTGCTCAGTACATATTTTTAATGATAGCATTTTACTCAACCTGATTATTTTCTTTATCTTTTGCACCTAGGAGATTAAAAGAGGAATAAAACAATCTTGGGCCCTGCCATCATGGAGTTTAAATTCTAGTGCCAAATTCAGTGCTATGAACAATCCACAGCATAGTTAATACTCTGCACAGAGTGTTGGTATAGAGAGAATTCAAGTTATTTCTTGTTTATTCCATGCAGTGAAAGATCTAGGCTAATTTGTTGAAATAGTCTTCGCTGTGTACTACTGTGTTGTAGCTTCCTGGACTGCTCAAAGCAGACACAATGAGATGGGTTTGCTTTAAACAATGGGAATTTATTACCATACAGTTAGAGTCCAGGAAAATGTCCAAATCAAGGTATCATCAAGACAACGTTTTCTTCTCAAAGGGTAGCTACCTGCAATCCTTGGCTCCTCCACCATTTGGCAAAGCAAATGGCAGTGTCTAATGGTCTCTTTCCTTCTCTTCTCTTCAGAGTTTCCTTGTTTTCAGCTTCTTGCTTCTGTGGCTTTCTCCTCTCTGTATTCATTCCATTTGTAAAGGGTTGCATTTCAAAATGGATTCCTCCAAAACATCTCTGGGCTTCTGTCTCTCTTAGCTTCTCTCAGCTCTCTGTTTGATTCTTTTAGGGCATTTCTCTCTAAGCATCTGGGAGTCCTGCCTTAGCTTCTCTGGGGCAAACTCTGGGCTTCATCTCTTAGTTTAGTATCTCCAAACATCCTTCTGTCTGCATCTCCAAGCCTCTACAAACATCAGTTTGTCAGCTCTTGAGCTCTCTTAAGTACTCCAGTGAACTAATCAAGACTCACCCTGAATGGGTGGGGACCACAGCTCCATGAAAATAATTTAATTAAAGGTCTTACCCACTGTTGTGTGAATAACATCTCCAGGGAAACACTCAATCCAAAGTTTCCACCCTAATCAAAAGCTGTTAAGTCTGTCCCCACAAGGTTGCATTAAAGAACATGACTTTTGTGGGGGACATAATATATTCAAACCAGCACCAGTGAATATCACAATAAATGAGTCACACAAATTTTTTGGTTTCCTTGTGCATATAAAAGTTATGTTTATACTATACTGTAGTCTATCAAGTACACAATAGCCTTATGTTTAAAAATAAAATGTATAGTTTAATTTAAAAATATGTGTGCTTGCTTTGGTGGCACAAGTACTAAAACTGGAATAATACAGAGATTAGCATGGCCTCTGTTCAACATGACATGAAAATTAATGAAGCATTCCATTTATAAAACAAAAATAAAAACACTTCATTGCTAGAAAATGCCAAACATTGTCTGAGCCTTCAGTAATCTTTTTGTAGGTGGAGAGTCTCACCTTGATATTTGATGGTTATTGACTGACCAGGGTTGTGGTTGCTGAAATTTGGAATGGCTGTGACAATTTCTTAAAATAGATGTCAGTGATGTTTGCCACATTGATTGACTCTTCCTTTCATGAAAGACTTCTCTGTATAATGTGCATCATTTGATAGCATTTTACCCACAGCAAAACTTCTTTCAAAATTGGAGTCAATCCTCTCAAACCCTGCCACTCTTTTATCTAAGTTGATGTAATATTCTAAATCCTTTGTTGTCATTTCAACAATGTTCACAGCTTCTTCAGTAGGAGCAGATTCCACCTCAAGAAACCACTTTCTTTGTTCATTCTTAAAAAACAACTCCTCATTGTTAAGGTTTTAACATAGAGTTGCAGCAATTCGCTCACATCTTCAGACTCCGCTTCTAATTCTAGTTATTTTTCTATTTCCACCACACCTGCAGTTCTTTCTACACTGAAGTCTTGAATCTCTCAGTCATACATTAGGGTTGGATTCAACTTCTTCTGAATTCCTGGTAATGTTGATATTTTGACCTTTTCCAATGAATCATGAATTTTCTTAATGGCATATGAAATGGTGAATACTTTCCAAAAGGTTTACAATTTACTTTGCCCACATCCATCAGCAGAATCCTTTCTATGGCGGTGATAGCCTTACAAAATGTATTGCTCAAATATTAAGTCTTGAAACTACTCTTTAATCCATGGGCTGCAGAATGGATGTTGTGTTAGCAGGCATATAAGCAACATTAATCTCATTGTACATCTCCATCAGAGCTCTGGGATGAGCAGATGCATTGTAAGTGAGCAGTAATATCTTGAAGGAATTTTTTTTTTTTTAATCAGTAGGTACCAACAATGGTCTGAATGTGTTCAGTAAACCATTTTGCAAACAGATGTACTGTCATCTAGACTTGGTTATATCATTTATAGAGCACAGGTAGAGTAGATTTAGCACAATTCTTAAGGGAACTAGGATTTTGGAATGGTAAATAAGCATCGTTTCAGCTTCAATTTACAAGCTGCATTAGCCCCTAACGAGAGCGTCAGCCTGTCCTTTGAAGTTCTGAAGCCAGAAGTTGACTTCTTTCTAGCTCTGACAGTCCTAGATGGCGTATTCTTCCAATGTAAGACTGCTCATCTACATTGAAAATCTGTTGTTTTGTGTAGCTACCTTCATAAATTATCTTAGATAGATCTCCTGGATAATTGCTGCAGCTTCTACATCAGCACTTGCTGCTTTACCTTGCACTCATGTTATGAAGATGTCTTCTTCCCTTATAACTCATAAGCAACCTCTGCTATCTTCAAACTTTTCTTCTGCAGCTTCCTCACCTCTCTCAGCCTTCACAGAATTAAAGAGAGTTAGGGTCTTGCTCTGGATTAGCCTTTGGCTTAGAAGAATGTTGTGGCAGTTTTGACCTTCTATACAGACCACTAAAACTTTCTCCATATCAGCAATGTATTTCACTCTCATTATTGATCATTAGATGAATATCCAAGTTCACTGCTTTCAAGTTCTGTCTTCTATCTGATACTAGAACTCAATTTCACCTAATTCTGCCACTATAAAACAGGGATCACCTTTTGTCTGGGTTCTAATAACACATTCATCATTGTCTTCTAAGATCTCCTTGGAAATGCCATTAAATTCCATATTTCTACAAGACCTCTTCAAAGACATCTAAGTTTTTTCTATCAAGAACCTCTGAGCTCTTCTAGTGTCTACACTTACCCAATTCCAAAGCCATTTCCACATTTTTTTTAGTATTTTTGGAAGCAGCACCCCACTCTCTTTGTATAAAAAAAACTGTTTCAGTTTCCTCATTGCTAAAGCACATATCTGGCAAGGGATTGGCTTAAACAAAGGGGCTTTATTGGCTCACAGTTTTGAGGGTAGGAGGTGACCAAATCAAGGCATCATCAAGGTAATACTTTCTTCCTGAAGACTGACAATCTGGGGCTGGCTGCTGGTAATCCTTTTCCTTGACTCTATTGTCATATGGAAATGTGCAAGGCAGCCTCTCCTGACTTCTCCTTTCTTTTCTTGGTTCTGTTGACTTTTCAGCTTTTGACTGCTCCCTCTGGCTGTCTCTTTCTCCATGACCTTCCTATAAGGTTTTTATTAATAAGATAATGGCCCATCCTGATTCATCTGGGCTATAACTTAAATGAAGTAGCCTCATTAATAATTCCTACTTATGAGAGTTCATGCCCAAAGAAGTGATTAAGTACACAGATTCAAGCCACCATATGAGGTATGAAGATCTGCCAAGCAGTTTGCTTCCATGGGAGACTGGCCATGCTTGGAACTTTTCCTCTGCTCTTTTGGACCTTTTGTGCTGTGTAAATAATATACTGATCATTTGCTGTCAGCCTATGTTGTGGCTGCGCCTGTGTCACAAAGACATACCTAGCTTCACCTATACCAATCTTAGGTGTTTTCCCTCCAGACATGCACTCTTCAGCACTCAGTTGAATGCTTAAAGTTGAACATGACAAATCTCTTTAGTTTTTTCTCCATACAGCTCTCTCCTTTCTGCTTCTCTGGCTTGAAAACTCCAGTTGTCTCAGTCTCTCTGTACTGTCAACTTCATTTCTTCAAATGAGGGAGACTGTTAGTCTACTCCTAGTCTCCTCATCTCTGTGCTGTGTCCTGAAACACTCTCAAAATCAGTAAACTGAAATAATTGTTGGGCTCAATTCATTTGTTTCCCATCTCTTATGAATCACTTTTTTGCATGTCCTAATGACGAGTTTCATGCAGATTGTTATTATACATATTTTGTCCTTTGTTTGTCTGTTTTTTTTTTCCATTAACATTTTAAAAGTAACTTATGTGTCTCCAATATGAAAATACAGATACATTATATCTGAACAAATCAAATAATGTTTCTAAAATATAAATGTTAAATGTAAGCTCATAAGAAACCTTAAAAAATTTCGTAAAACATTCTCATTCTCTCTCTCTATATATATAGATAGATAGATAGATATTTATATATAAATATTTGTAAGCTCACTAAATTTTAATCATTTAAGGAATATCAAGTCATGATCATTTTCCTATAACTATAATAACTATTATTTTTAATTAGTTGAGTATACCTATTTTCTTGGTGTGGTCAAAGTGGTAGAAAGGGAATTTCAAGTTAAGAGTGCCTAAAGTTCAAGAATGTAGATAGTCAATGCTATTAGTTTTTGAAAAATATGCAATTCAATGTCATGTATTTTCACTTTATGTTGGAGGTAACTTTTGGTTAGAATTTTATAACCTTAATCTTTTTAATAAAACACATCATTATTTTCATTACCTTCAATCACAAAAGTAATTAACATATATTTGTTTTACAAAGCATTTGGTAATTATCCCCAGAAATTCTAAAACAGAGATGGAAATCAAAACTTAGGAAGTCCCTGGTTTTTATACTGACATTAGAACAATATCTGGGCCACTGGGGATTTCAGTATGTTCCAATCAGCAAAATCATCCCATGTATTTTGTAAATGACTTTAAAGAAAAGGAAATCCAAATGTTTGATTGCACAACACCATGTGCTGGTGCAGTTTATATTTGTTTGAACAGTGGGTATTCCATCTCCCCACACCAGGAGGTTAATAGTTTGAAGAGGATGCTTGCAGTAGGGCTACAGCACTCCTTTCCTTCTGTCTGAGTCTCCACTCCTGATAAGCTGCTGAGGACAATGATTTATTTGCATGCCAGCCAGCATCCCAACTGCTCAGTTAATTTTGCCTGTCTTCTATACCACAAATTTTGTAATATATTCATCACATTGACTTGTCACACGGTTTCTCATACTGAAACATCCTTTTGTTCTTTTCTGATGCTGCTTTCTGTTGGTGTTAGCCAGAGATTTAGGGCAGTTTTTAGGCATATTTCAGAACTCCCTCACTTTCCTCAATTTCTCTACTTAATGTCCAGCTACACTCAAAATTCTGAACTGCATCTGATAATATCTCTATTCAATAAGATTGTGGCTTTCTGCTTGAGTTTAGTGACTTGTGTATAAAACATAAATGTAGAGTCACTCAGTGATTGACTCACCTTCAATTTTTGCCTGAGTTTGACTTAAAGCATTTTGCAATTTTATATGTATTTTCTGAGCTTATAATTGTTGCTGGGGTATTAAACCATTACAAGCTACTCCACCATTACCTGAACTGGATCTCCAGGTGTTATTGTTTATTCTTATACATGGAATATTATGTTCCTTTAAACCTGATATAATCTATTATGAGGAAATTTAATGAAGTTATTTATTTTTAGTCTAAAGATAGATTGCTATATGGTGTTTTCACCTTATTTGGACATCTATATAATTTGAAGTTACATGGGTGATTTTTCATTTCCAAAATAATGGGTAAGCATATGGAATGCCAGTGAGTTTGAATCATTATCAAAATTATCTGTACCCTTAAGCAATAAATTCATTTAGTACCTTGTTATTAAAGAAAGGTCTCAAGTAAAATGTAAAGGGATATGATAAATAAAAGCAGTCTGAACACAAAAATTAATTTTCTTCTGAATTAAAAAACCTACATGCTCCAATATATTTTATTAATTTGTACATCAACTGAGGCCTATTTCACATATGTGTGAATAAATTATAGAAGGTTTTCAACTACCTAATTTAAAAATGAAGGGCTCTAATGCCCAAAGTGGGCAGCCAAATAGATACAACAGCTCTTTGTTGTACCTATCATTAATCAGGAAAAACAAAAGACTACAATCTCAAGAGTAATTGTGAAATAGAAATGAATCCACTATCAACCTCCATCCTTGACACAGCAGGAAGATTTTCCTTGTCTGGAACCCAAAGTGGGGTGATAGGAAAGTATTTCCTGAATTTTTCCACAAGCTCAATCAATGTAAAAATTTGCACATAACTTTCATCACTGGAATGATACAAAATCCAAAATGGTACATTTAGTGTCAAACGGCCCCCCAAAATTTGTATCCTTAAGTAACTAGTGAAGTGAAAACCTTTTGATTGATTTAAAATTAGTGTAATCTTTTTAACAGTAAACAAAATCTACAACTTATCTTAATATTTCAAGATCAGTAAAAATTTAGACAATAAGCTTTTTGCTTTTGCATTTTAGAGAGGAAGAAAATGAAAACAAATGTCTTCATTTGTTAGTTTTAGTAATTATTTTTAACTATTAATTAATATTAACTGTTAAGTGATGCTAGAAGCCCATACTGACCAAGTAAAATATTTGAAGTATGTGTGTTCTTTTGTTATAACTTTATGTACACAAAATATGTGGAAAATGTTACAATTTATTTTCCAAATAAATGTCCTATTCAGTGACAAATTTCATGATCAGTTATTACCATCTTTCACTCATATCCAAAATTCAATGGTATACCATAAAAAGTAGAAAGAATCATAGATGTTGTAGGATAGACATAGGAATGACTTAAAATTACATTTCACTGTTTAAAAATATGCATCAATTTTAAAAATAGGCATAAATTACCTCAAAACTATCTTATAAAATGTCATCTAAAAATATTGATTGGATAGGTTAAATTCAAATTGTTAGGTTAGTAAATAGGAAATTCTACATTTTAATATGTGGGACTTATATAGATTAATTTAAGAAAAACAAATTGCAATTTAGTGTATATTCCTCTGTCTGAGGTTAGTTAGTAAACTAACACTTCTTGTACTTCATAATTTTTTGAAAATAGCCTGGCATTTATGGTATACATTGAGTAATGAGTTATTTGGCTATCTTGTGAATTGAGGCCTTAAATCACCATCAGTTAAAATTAATTAGTAAATTGGAAGCAAACTTTGAATACTGCTAGGCAGTGCATGGGGCTGCTTTAGGTTCATTAGCAATATAAATTTTGTGGTGTATTATGTATGCCATACACAGGAAACCCACTGAGGCCAAAGAAGAGAATATCACAGCAGACCTCTACTATGGAAATTGCTTAAAGGATTTTATTTGGAAATAATAGCAAATGGAAGCCAAATTTGCATTAAAGAATGTAGAACAGAAGATAGGGTAAATATGTAGATAAATTTTAAAAAAAAATAGTGTATATAATATTTATAGTACACACACATGCATTTAAAAACCATTGGAAGTTTAAAGCAGATAAAAATAATACTGCACATTAAGTTTACAACATACAAAATATTTAGAGAGCAAAAAGAGGATGATAAATACAATTACATATTTCTAATATTCATATATTTTGGGGAAGGTTTATAATATTGCTTGAAGGTAGATGATAACTTGAAGTTTCATGCTGTATTCCCTAAAACAGTCCAATAAAGTGGTATAATTGAAATGTAGAGTAATAAAAAGGAAATATTAATAAGTACTCAACTTCTGCCCAATGGAAGACAAAAGTATAATTAACTAATTTAAAATGGAAGAGAAGAAAAAAAAATCAATAAAGATCAGTCATATCAATAATTATGTTACAAAGTAATTGAATAAGATTCATTATAACTAAAAAGCATATTGCCTAAGCCTGATTTAAAAAGCAAGTCTGTATTATATGCTGTTTCTAAAACACAGTTTTAATATAAAGATCTGCCCACACAGGTTGAAAGTAAAAGTGCATAAAAATATATCACAAGCAAATGTTAATTAGAAGAAAGACAGTGTGGTTAATTTAATATCAGTTACAGTAGATAGCAAGGTAAAAGTATTATAATTAAAAATAAATGTATTTCTCCTTTTTTAAATTGTTTTTTATTTAGAAAGTCAAATAGTTCTACAAAGTTTCTTATGAAACTAGCAGTCTGTCTCTCTCCCACTGTTCCCTCTTTTTTAAGGGAACAAGTTTTAACACTTTTGACTGATTGATTTGTTACTGCCTCCATGTCATTAAATAACAAGTTTATGTTGCAATTTAGTGACTTTTCAATTTTAGGCACCATTTACTGATTTACTGTGATGAAAAATGAGGATTTAACTTTTTCTACTCTCTCACCCCCCCTCCCACACACGAGCACAGGCACACAATTTCTGTTCCACCATGCCAGCAATGTATTTATATAATAATTTTGTTTAAATCAATGTGTAGCATTTATTTTATTATGTGTAAATGCTATTCACAATTAAGCTGCATTCTATGAAAAGTTTTCTATGTATTATTTTGTTTTCCCTGAAGTTAATAGCTGACTTGATTTTTCATATGCTTCATTTAATAGCTATTTATCTCTAATTGAATCAAACTCTTCCCAATTGTTATAAATCTTCATTAGTTACTCAACCATATTCCTCCTTTTGAAGAAATATCTTTGGGTTCTTTTGATCTGCTCTTGTCTGGGCCGGTTCTTCAGGCAGCTGCATAAATTCTTGACTTCTTTTATCCTCATCTCGAGGAGTGTCTCTGCTTCTCACCTTTTTGGATCACTCTAATTTCTGTAGACCAAACCATCTGGTAATTTCCTAAGAAAAGGAGCATACAAGGTATGTTTTACCCTCACAATTAACTTAATTCTAGTTTAAAAATTATTTTCCCTCTGAATTTTGAAGACATTGATTCAGTTTTTTCTGGTTTTCTCTGTTGCTACTGAGAAGTTGAATGCTATTCTGATTCTTGATCCTTTTTATGAAAGCTGCCCGCCCCCCACCTCCCTTCAAAAGCTTATGGGATCTTTTACTTATCCCCAGCATTCTGCAACTTCATGACAATATACCTTAATATGGATGTGTTTTTATCCCTTTTGTTTAATTTTTACAAAGTTTTCAGGTAAACTTTGATAATCTACTTCCTATTTTTCTTAATTTTCTCTTTCTAGAATTTCTGTTATTGAGATTTGGGATCTCCTGGATCTGTACTTTAATTTTCTTACATTTTTCTCCTAATTTCATAGCTTGGTCATTTTGCTTTACTTCCTGGGGGCATTTACTAAACCTTACCTTTCAAGTCTTCTACTGAATTTTGCACTTCTTCATTCATGTTTTTTTAATTTCAAAGATTCCTTTTTATTTAAGCATAATTCACATACCACAGCATTTACTTTTTTAGCTTTAGTATATTCACAAAGTTGTACCATATTCATCACTATCTAATTTCAGAACATCTCCATCATCCCAAAAAGAAACCCTATACCCATTAGCAGTTATTCCTCATTCTCCCCCCCCCCCCCCCACAATCCCAGGCCCTGTAACACACTAATCTACTCTCTGTCTTTATGGATTTGCCTGTTCTGGATAGCTCATGTAAATGGAATTATATATGTGGCCTTTTGTGTCTGGCTTCTTTCACTTAGCATCATGTTTTCAAGGTTCATCCATGCTGATTTATTTCTTAATAATAAAAACACTAATTCAACAAGAATGTGTAGCAATTACAAATATATATGCAGCTAACATGAAACAAAACTTGACAGAAACAAAGGGCAAAATGGACAGATACACAATCATAATAGGAGAAATTTAAACCCATCTCTCAGTAATAAATAGAACAAGTAGACAAGAAATCATTAATGATATCAGGGATTTGGACCACATAGCTGATATATTCCAATTGACATTTCAACACATTCCATTGAATAACTCTTCATGGAATATTGAAAAGATAAACCATATGCTGGATGATAATTCAATTCTCAGTAAGTAACAAAAAGTATATTCCTTGATTATAATTTTATTTATTAGAGATTAATACCAAAAAGATATCTAAAATGCCTAAATATTTGGAAATTAAGCAATGTCTACCAAATAGCCATGGAAGAGAAAAGATCTCAAAAGGGAAATTAGAAAACTTATTAAATAAAAATAAAATGAAAACAGTGTATCAAAATTTGTAGGATGGGAAGTAAGGCTCAGAGGGAAGTTTATAGGTTATAAATATGTTAGAAAAAGATAAGTATAAAAAATAAATGATCAACGCTTCTACTCTATATAAAAAGCAGAGAAAGCACACAAAATTAAGTGGAAGAAATGTAATAATAAAGTTAAATGCAGAAATCTATGAAACATAGAAGAGACAAGTAATGAAAAAATCTGAATATTAAAAATTTTTTCTTTGAAAAGCTTCACAAAATTGTTAAACCCTTTGCATAATTGATTATGAAAACAGAAAGTGAAACACAAATTATGAAAATCAGGAATCAAACAGAGGATATCACTACAGATACTAAACATTAGAAGGACAATAAAAGGATATAATAAACACCTTTATGCCAATACAATTGACAAAGTAGGTGGAATGGACAATACTTGTGGCAAACACAAATAACTAAAACTGACACAAAATGAAAAAAGTTATTTATTAAAGAAATTGAATTAACTATCATAATCATGGTATAAATTACAATAAAATCTTCCCATAAAGCAAACTCCAACCTAGATGCTTTACCAGTGAATTTTATTTAATGTTAAGAAATAAATAATGCCCATTTTTTGTAATGTCTTTCAGAAAATGGTGTATTGAAACAGTCAAATTTATTTTACAAGGACAGCACGTTGAAAACATCACTTACCAAAGATCTTAAATGAAAAGAAAATGACAGATCAATACTCCTCAACTTGTTAATGAAATGTCAGCATCTTTTTATCCAACAATATATAAAAAGACAAATTTTCATCAAGAAAGCATTATACCAAAATTGCAAAGTAGTTTAATGTTTAAATATTAAAGAGTATTATCCATCACATCAAAATAGTAAGTGACAAATAATACATCATCATCTCAAAACATAACTAGGACCCCTGTATTTTACCTGGGAATCATAATTGGAAGCCTTACCTAGTGCAATAAGACAAGAAAAATAAAAGAAAAAGATTGGAAACAAGACAGAGAAATTTGTTATTTACAGTAGATATGATCTTGTACATGGAAATCATCATTGGATCTCTAAAATGCTACTAGAACTTCCAAGTGAATATAGCAGTTCATTGGACACAAGGTCAATATACAAAATATACTTTATTTCTATATATTCAAGGAAAATAATTGTATTATAAATGTATATTGGAATGAATCTAACAAAAATTGTTCAAGCCTTCTAGAAAGAACACTAGCAAATATGGCTTAGAAAAATTAAAGAGAACCTAAATCAATGGAGAGATATACTACATTCATGGATTTTAAGACTTAGTATTTTATAATATCCATTCTGCATAAATTAATGTATATTTTCAAGGCAAACCCATTCAAGTATGTTTTTTAAAAAATGGGCAAATGGCCCAACTTTCATGGAAATGCAAAGAACCTAGAAAGACTTTTTTTTTAATTTAATAAACAGAATAAGAAGACTTAAAATGTCTGATGCCTATTCTTAATACAAAGATAATGCAATCAAGATGGTATGGGCATAAGAATAACATATGGATTAATAGACCATAATACAGAACCCAGAATTAGATCTATAGATGTGTTTGATTTTTGATCCTTGTGCCAAGTCATATCAATGGGAAAAGGAAAGTCTTTTAAACAAATGGCTCTGAAATACTAGACATCTTTATGGGAAAACTAAAACATGGTACCTCCCTAATTCTGTATGTTAAAAAAATAACATTTGTCTGAAGTCATCAAACTAAACATTTCTGAGCATTATTTTGTGTGCATATGACAGTTTTAAAACATTACTAAAAACATTTTAAGTTTCTAAATATAACAAAGTTAAGTTTATACCACATATTTTTGCATACACAAACCTTATGCCAATTGCTGTATTTGTCATAGACAATTGAAGCATATTTTGTTATTTAATCCAGTAAAATATTTGGGGTTGAAAACAAACTAGGCTGTGCATACGTAGAAGCATATGCTAAATACTTCAAAGGTATTAACTGAGACTCAGTGTATAAGTTTTGTTGTTATTTTTGCTGTTAATGTTTTTTTGTTTTGTTTTGTTTTGTTTTTAAACCAAGGGACTCTCAAGGTAATGAGTGTCTGAGATTCAATTTAAAAGTCTTGTTTCTCCTCTGGTTATTTCAGAAAGCCATGTATCCATGAGTTCTTGCATTTTTTAATTTGTTACAACTGCCCCCCCCCAATTTTCTGAGAAAGTATGTACAAATATAGCTGATAATTTTGAATGAAATATAGAGAGAATGGCATTAACTTAATTACCAATCATTTATTAAATGTATTTTTGTTTTGGACACTGAATCAGGCTCTGGATTAAGAAAGTGATTTGGTTATTTTTTTTACTAACTAGCATACGATAAAAACTTCACAATAATTATATTTGGTCCCTACTTTTTATTCTCTTAGATAAGATGATCTCTACTTACCCATTTACTAACTAAATTTTTCTTCTTTCATCAGGTTATAAAATATTTTCAGCACATTTGAAAATCTGATTATATTATCTCATTTCCATTTTAAATTTCCATCACACATGTGAACATAATAGCCTGTGCACCTTCTTAGTGTGTGTATCTCATTTATGTTGTCTGGGAATATTTCGATTTATCTTTATACATCATTCTCTGTACCTGAAGCATTTCTTGCTTTATACATTTGTTCAACTACCTAAGTATTCCCTTCAGGACTGATTCTACAACAAAACTAAACTGCACCACTATCTGTTCACAAGCAAACAACAGAGTATCCTATCGAATACGCCACTAAATACCCATAAGTCTTTTTGTCTCATTTTACAAGGCTATATAGAGAAAAACAAAACCATTTGTTTCTAATTTCAATCATTACATATTATAAGACTAATTTATCTTTTACAATTTTAAAATATACTCTTTTATCAATTATAATTTTATTGCCAATGTATTCTGTTCATGTTATAAAGCTTCTGATTTTATAATGTTATAAAGGTATAATCATTTTCATAACAAAGAAACTTTGTGATTATAGTTACAACTACTGTAAAATTAAATTTTGAGTCACTTGCTGAAACACCACTTTGTTAGTGTACTCATTTCAAAAAATACACACGCATGCACACAATTTGCATTCTCAGAGTTAAAATTGCACATCATCTAGACAGACTTATTTTGTTAAAGCTCACACTGTGAGATTAATGAGCCTAAAGCACTTTGAAGTTTAATTATATAAGCATGTGTCTAAATAAGTGTGCAGAACATGTAATATCTTATCTTCCCAAAATAAAAAAAAACAAGCTAACTTGAGAAAATTGGATTTGAAATTGCAAGTAAAATTGATTTTGTTTGCCATTTTCCCAAGGGTAAATCATTTCCAAATATCAAAAAAAAAAACAACACACAACAGCTTTTTTGAAATTTTTAAATTCATGTTTATAAAATGCAGAAAAATGTGTTCCACCAACAAGCATCCACATATATCTATAACAATCGACATCATAGTTATAGCCAATCCAAACGCAAGAAAAACAGGTTACAAATTGTCATGAATTTTAATCCATACTAAATAGTCTGTTCCCTCCTATTGTGATTTCCCCTTTCGTCCTGAACTAAAGTTTTGATGTCTTTCTCCAAGTTTACAGAATTTTCTCACTCTGATGATGAAGGTAATCTACAATGTCTTCAAAGAGTATATGCAATTATTCCCCATTACATATTATTCTAGGCACATAATGAGATGTAATCAACTAGGCTATATTTGACATGTTTTCTGAACCCCCTCGACTCTATAGTATGGTAAGGAAGACATTTATTCACCATTTTGAATGCCTACCATGAACCAGACAATGTGTTAGTTACTATAGGCACAGTCATGAACAATGGATATTTTCTTTGCCGTTAGATATAAAAAATAGCAATAAAATATGTTTATTATAAAAGTGGCAATACTGAAGGTTATAGAAACCTATAACATGACATTAGGAAAAGCCTCATTAAAGAGAATAGATTAGTCCAGGATGAGTAATAGCTATCTTAAAAAATAAAATGGCAACAGAAAGAGGTGGAAATGGAAAGTACAGAGAAAGCCAAGAAAAGCTTGGAACAGAACATTACAGAAATTAGAATTAATTCCCTATAGCTTTGGGACATTGCTGGTTCTGATTAAGTGCTGATTTTGGTACCATCTCTCTCTCTTTTGTTTTTTTTCTTAACCTAGGTTACTTTCCAGAGCCTGAGGTGAGTTACAAAGTACTCCATGGTCAGATGAAACTAGCTGCTTGTTTCTCCCCGTCCTCATCATTCTTTTACAATTACCTAGATCACGATCAGCTTTACATAGGATAGCAGAACAATGAATATTATTTATTAAGCAGAACATAAGGAGAAATGATATTTTAATTTATATGTTTATATAATACCATTTATATGAATTGGACTAAATTACAAAAAAGAAAAGTTAACCAAAAATATCTTTTAGGAAATATAAAATTGCACTTCTCTAAAGGTTCAGTACACAAGCCAAAGAATCACAATAGTACAGACAAAAAACAAAAGACGAAAATTGTATAAGAGAGTCTCAAAGACACTTTGCAAATGAAGTACTAAGAAAATGAAAATTAGAACAGTCAGAAAATATTCTTACATAATTCAATTCCCAACATTTCATTTTTGTGAATAATCTTTAAATATTATTTAAGAGTTGGCAAATACAGTATGGGCTTTTAAGTGTTATTTTTTATTGACTATTTCTGTCACTCTAAAATAAAAGCCAAGACTGAAAACAGCTTTTACATGTTTTGCTGTAAAACAGTTTTCCCACTACTGCTGATGCTGTGATGAAAACTTCTTTGCTCACACATTGGCTAAGAGAACGGAATACTAATATGAAATACATATTTCAGGATTTTGATGGGGACCAAAACAAATCAGTTATAAGATTATTTTAAATGAATGAATGAATGCATGCAAAATATGTATTGATTTTGTTAAATGTGGCTTTTCTTGACAGTTAACATCATATCAGAAAGAAAGGTTCAATGTCACCATTTATTAGCAAGCACTTACTGAGTACCTACTCTATCAGAATATGGAGATAAGACAAAGGTTATAGGGAGAAACTGACTTCAAAACAGATAATATACTGCACAACATATAAATACTGTGATAAAAGCACCGTGGAATGAGGAATGACACTGTCTAATTTAGAACTTCATATAAAACAGATAAAGTCAGATAAAGCATCACAGAAGGATTGGCAAATGGGCATACCAAACAACAACCTATTTAAAAGATTTGAAGACACGTGTGTGAAAAGGACAAGAAAAAAATCACTGGGATATTTTGTTTACAAAGCACATGAATATCTACATACATCTGAAAGTTTAATATTTTAAAACATTATTTTATGAATACCTACCATTGGGTTATTAAAATTACTATTCCTAACTCCCCTTTTATATCTCATCAGTGCTATTGACCTTCATGAGCTGAACCTAGCCACTTTTAACAACTTCTCTCCTCAAAAACATAATGACTGGCAGGCAGACTCAAATCATGGCATGAGATGAAAATTAACAGTCCACAGGCTTTCCCTATTATTTTACAACTAAGAACCTTAAGCACCTCACCAACCTAACTTAGTTTTCAGAGTAATTTTAGTAGCTTTTATCTATTTTAATTTGGAAAAATAATACTTTACATCTCAAAAATTTTGTCTTGTAACTTTTTTCTATTTTTCTTCTTTAATATTCTCTGTAAATTTGCTCTTTCACTTATATACTCATTTCACTATATCATTATTCTTTGGAACTGGAAAAAAGTAGCACCAGTATATGGTTGTTTAATCAATGCACATTTATTACACACTTACATGTGCACTTACCTAGCATTGAGGTATTCAGGATGCAAAGGCTAATAAGATTTGGCTTTTGGCAGAGATTGCTTTCCTGTTTCATTTCTCTGTAGTATTTCAGCCAGACTGTGACTGCCCATCTCCTTTGATTTGGCAGTGGCATATGTAAATTTGCCAGTGAAATACAGATTGAAGTACTATTTACCTCTTTCAGTCAGTGTACATACAAAAAGAAAACATGTATGCAATATTCTCTCCACATTTTCTGGTTGATCACCAGGATGTTGAAGAACTAGAGGAGACAAAAAGGAAGGGACTGAGGCCCATGGGGCACTGCTACTAAAAGACTCTCCTAGGAGAATGCCTCACCAGGACCCCTCATGGTGAACTTTTGATAATCACTGAATCTTGGGGGTGACTGTCACATTTATTAGCCTACCATGATACATGCCACTTACCAAAGATCTGTAAAAAAAAGCTAGGAATATAGTCAAGTAGTTAAAAACTTTATAGAGTATTAGAAATTCTATGTTAAATTTTTGCAATGTCCTATAGAAACACAATGGAGATATCACTACACTACTGAGAAATAACAAAAGAAAAACACTCCAGAAGAGGACACAGATGAGATGTTTGGAAACACTGGTAATAACAATAATAGGTAATATTTATCAGAAACTTACTGGATTCCAAACATGGCTCGAAGGAGTTCAACATGATCGACTCTTGTTGCTCTACTACTTTAGAGGAGGAAAGTTAGATATTGCAAGAGTCTCATGGATAATAAATGGCTAAACTGGTGCTCTAAACGTAACCTAATTCCAAAGACTGGAATGTTAATTGCTGTATTTTAATCAGACTTATCTAGACCAAAAGACAAGGGAAGGGCATGCCAGTTAGATGAAACCATGTATACAAATTCTCATAGGCATGCAATGGTTTGAAATATTCCAGGACAAGGGGTTCAGCATTGCTGGAGGGCATAATGTAACAGAAATATTATTTATGACTCTTCAGGAATAGGCAGATCATGAAGACCTAGAATTTGAGCACTATTACAGAGATATACTTAGCAATAAGAATATTTTAGCAAATGGAGTAATTTAGATATCACTCTCATAAATAGTTCAGAGGTTTGGTTGAAAGTTGCTAAATCAAAGAGAAAGAGAGCAGTTAGAAAGCTTTTGTAATAATAATCTAGATAAGAAATGATGAAGTCTTGAACCAAGTCCTTGTAGCTGTAAAAGGAAAAGTGAGAGCAGATTCAAGAGACATTAATTAACTAGAATCTGCTGATCTTGATTTCTAACCAAATGTAGGTATTCTGTGAGGATGAAGTGTTTCAGTATATTCCCAGGTTTTTGACTTAAGAAACTGAGTGGATGTTGGTGTTAACCTCATTTATCACTTGTTGGTATTAACCTCATTTATTACATGACCACAAGAATCACTTGAACTAGCTTCTTTATAGAAGACCTGGGTGTTGTTATGGGTAGACCAAAATTCTCCAAAGCAAATTTTTGCTGTTGTTGTTGTTGTTGTTGTAGAGGACCAACAAATTATCATTGATTCTCTTCCTTGGAACCATATTTGGTATTATTTTCAACAGTGCTTCACAATAAATTGGCTCCTTTAGTTTAATATTTATTTCAGAAATCATTACTGAATAATCCTCTCCTATAAAGGGAATCTTACACTGCGAAATTGCAAAAGATTGACCCCTATTCATATTCTCTCTCTGCTTGCCATTAATATGATCTTCAATGTTTTTTCTTGTCCACTATGCCAAGTTGTCTTTCACTTATTCCCTTTGCATAACCACATTGATATTAATTATGGAATATCAAAACCCTCCAATCTATTTCACTCACTCATTTAAACTTCACTTTTTCAGTGAATATTTAACAAGCCTCTACTATATGTTGGTACTATGCTAAAGGTAGGGGAAACAAATGTGAAGATGAAATTCACAGCCCCAGCCATAAATTGAATTTATTCTGCAAGTGAATTAAAAAAATAATAAAATGACAATAAACCCAAAAATATTTACCAATTGCAATAAATACAATGAAGAGAAGAGCAGGGGGTTAAGATCAAAGGTAGTACAAATCTTGAGAAGTTGACTTGTCCTTCCTTCATCTCAGAAAGATTGTTTAGAAATTTTGCATATTGTATGTACCAACTTAGAGAAATTAAGCCTGCCAAACTCTGCCTACAGTAGAGTTGCAATATAATTTATGCATTATAAATCTGAAAAGGCACATGGCTGCCTTCATTCTTACCTTGAAGATATTTAATTGCACAACTTCCTCCCACATTTTCCATTTGTTTTCTGAAACGTAGAAGGATAATGAAGCAAATCCAAACACCTTTATCTTCTAAAACTTCTCTAAAAGTTTAAGATTATTTTCATAGAGGGATCCTGCATTTTAGAAGAGGAATTGCCATTTTGGAAGGCTTTAAGCCATTTTCTTATGCAGTAATCTGGAAAAAATTATTTAGGCAGCTTCACACAAGTCACATTCACAAATCCCTGAATATCATGGTATCTTTAATAAGAGCTTTTTTCTCTCTCAATCTAATTCATTGTCCTGAAAAGAATGGCTGAATATGCATTATTATATGAACCTTCTGCTAATGAACATTCAGCTCCCTCAAGGCCTGGAACCAATTTGACAGTTGTCAGAGTGTTATATACTCCTAGACTCCATTAGCTGATATCATAATTTCCCAAAACTTAAATATCATTACTTGCAATTTTTCTGCCAAAGCATCATTCATTGGTAAGCTGGATTGGGGAGATTGCTTCCTTAGGGACAATTTCTCAGTGGACAGCTGGCCAATTATATGAAGATAATCAAAGTCATTTACTATCACAATATCCTACTGCTCATGTCAGCTTGTCAGATGACAAGAGCAAAGTTAAGTGATTTTTGAATCAAGTAGACTGAATTTTAGTTAATCAATTCTTTGTTATTTTTAACCTCGATAATTTTACTTTTATTAAAATGTAAAATATAAAGTATTTAATATATACAAGTGGAGAAACTAATATACCAGAAATTTCATATACCTACAACAGTGATTAAACTGATAAAAGCACTTGTCACACATTGTATGACTCTTAAAATATATATATGCATTGTAAGAATAAAGTCTTGTCCAAAGTTCTATTATCCATCCCTCCTGAAATGTAAATGCTATCCTGAACTTAGAAAATCTTTTATTTTCTATTTTTACTATATGTGTATAGCTCAACAATAAAAATACACATACAAATATATAATGCCTAAAATTAACATAAATGACAATAAATGGTATCTTACTGGAAATCTTTTGTAACATGCTTTTCTAACTCAATATTATGGTGTTTCATTTTGTCATGGTGATATATAGAGGTCTAGGATATTCATCCTAAATTTTGTTAAGTATTGCATTCCTTGAATAAGTAAATTCATTTATTCTTTGCCCAAATAAACATGTTAGGTTTATATTTTTCACCTTTTTATCCTTGCTTACAGTGTAGAGTGAACATATTTGCACATATATCTGATTGTATGGTAATGCCTTTAGTGAAGTGACATTGAGTATTAGGGTATTCATTTCTGTACCTATACTAGCTATGTCCAGATAGCTCTCCATATAAGATGTTCCACTAAAAATGCATAGAACATTTTGTTGATTTTCATCCTAGCCCCTTTTTGAAATTTGGATATGTCTCTTTTCTTTACATTTTCCCTTGGTACTATTGATATTACCTGCTTTTCCCGATGATAGTTTGTTCTGTATGTTTTGCCTGTTAAAATATCTTTTCAACTTTCTTTGGGAATGTTTATCACTTTATAGATAAATATTCTTACAGATAAAATTGTTTATAATGGTTATATAGCTAAAGGTTGTCAATCCCAACGTATTTTGATTCTTTTGGTCTTTCCCTGTGGCCCCAAGATACTGTTGTTTTTCCAGTGTCACAGGTTCATCTCTTTATACCTCAAAACTGTGATCACAGAAAAGGCCTAAGAAGTCTCATCAGATCATGATTCAGTCAGTTCGGGCTTCAAGTAACCTTCCACTGAAATATGAGTATAGCATAGACAATAGTTTAAAAGTAAAGAGCACTCAAGACAAGAGCTGAATTGTTACATGTATTTACTAAAGGAGCACTTAAGGTAAAAGGAAACAAGTTTACAAAGTAATAATAAATGGATACATTGCCAACCCTGAGAACTCCTCTCTCCAGTCACACTTGGATGTGAGATAAGAGTTCCCTCTAGTGTAAGTCACAGAGTATATATAGAGCCTTTGATTGAGAGGTTGCCTCCTCAATTAGGGGAATTTTTCTAAGACTAAGACTTCAACCTTAATCATTTGAGTCATACTTTATTTTCATGCTTAACAAGCTGTTGAACCTAAGCTCAGTCTTTTGTCAAAAAAAAAAAGGAGGGTATTCATAGCATTATCAGAGATTCAAACTTAACCTTGAATATCTGCAATACTTCACTGGAGATATTTTTACTAATTGAGCCATGACTTCTGTAAAAGCAATATAACACACCCTTTACACACACACACACACACACACACACACACACACATATATATAAATATATATATATATAATAAAAATTAGAAGACTTACTATTACTTTATAACTAATTTATTAATATAGATACAACACACCCTTTACCTATATAAAAAATTAAAATTAGAAGAAGACTTACTATTACTTTATAGCTAACCTATTAGTATAGATTTTCTATTTCATTCTATAATTAGTCTAGCCATTACATCATGTTTCTCAATTCCTCCCCTTTTGCTTGGGCCTGTTTAATTTCTCCTTCAGTACAGTCTTCTAATATAGGACTCGAAGGATATGAATCATCTATCCCAGTTATTACAATGACATCTTTCTACTTTCTGCTTTCTATTGTTTGGAAATTATACTCAAGTATTTTGGGGCAAAAGTTCTTTTAAGTAAGCCTCAGTATTGGAAGGACTAATTGCCTCCTCCCTATCAGAACAGAAGGCATTGGGTTATATATGGGAGCAACAGGGCTCCACAGCTGTTTGATCCCTATATAGAAGAAAGGAGTCAGCATCTTCATTTTCAGATTCCTCAGTAGAAGTTCTGCCCTGCAACACCAGCCATTAGTTCTGTGTTGCGCAAAGTCAGTAGAAAGAAGAGGTGATGGACACTTTGAATATCTTTCCTCTTAGTAAAACACTCTTAGCTTTTCTGAGAACCTTATCCAGGTAGATATACTTTATATATGTATATATAACTATATCCTATTAGCCACCTTTTCTCACATTTGTGCTAAAGGCAGTGTCAAGCAGAAGAGGTATAAACACTGTGACTTAGATCACAGAAGGGACATGAATCTTCCATAACAGCAACAACAACAAAGCAGCCATAGAAATAATGAATATCTACACACACATAACATATATAATATACATGCTCAAGTAAGCAAATGTTCCCCATCTGTGCTGTCATTTAGTAGTCTGGGTTATAAAAGACAATGCTAATAATATCTAAGAATTCATTTTGGTTACTGTTTGAAATGAGTAACTCTATACAAGAAAAAACTGTTGCTGTATGTTTTAACTCCGTTTCCTAATTGCATTCTGCTAAATAGCAGTTTAGTCACAAACCAGATTGGAGTAGCAAAGAAGAAAAAATATAATAATACATCAGTGACTGATCTGTTTACACCTGTTTACATTTTTTACATAAGGTAGAATCAATATCTCAAAAGCTCTACTTGGTCAGACATAGGCACAATAGATAAGTGAAAATATTTGCAGTCCCAATTTTCTGAGCTCCACACCATCCCCACCCCATTGCCACTAAAACCTCCCCATTATACTCACTCCCTCAAAATATACAAATTATACTGGAAGAAGATGTTCACAGAAAAATCCCTCTCCAGTATATTTAGAATTTTACTCGGTCACAAATTCATGTTAAGACTCTTTGCTTGGGATGTTGAGTTAGATGATCTAACAGGAATACACTGTAGTGTCTCACTCAGTCATAAGCAGTTTCCTTCATTTCTACATTTCTGCTCCTTCTAGAGGGGTTGACTCAAATTTAAGTATAAAATAATCTCTTGGAGAACTGCATAAAAATGCAAATTCTGGGGTTTCATCCGCACCTTGGCTATCATAGAGATTTGGATTCAGTATGTCTGGAATAGAGCTAAAGGAAAAATGTTTCTTTTAAACAGTTTCTCCAGGTAAATGTGAGTGACAATTTTGGAGAAAAAATGGTTTGTGCAATCCTAAATTGGGGCGGATTCACATCTAAGAGATTGTACTGGTCCTTATGAAATATGCTCACAGAAAATATAGGAAAGTGAAGACTGCACAACTACTTTTCTAAATGTAAGATTCTAAATGAATAATTTTCCTAAAACCAGTTTATAAGGTATTTTCTAACACCTCCCTCCACCCCAATCAAGTCCCCAACACTGATAATACCAACCAGTTCTATTTTTAGAGTCTATTTCCTTTTTCTTCCTCCATGAAGGTGGAATGAGTTCTGAGAGTAAATGGGGAAGGCTGGATATAGACAGACTATTCAATGTTCTCAATTTTCTTTAAAAGGTAATTCATGTAAGACAATTGTATAACAATATAGCTTACAAGGGGTGACAGTGCGATTGTGAAAACCCTGTGGATCACATTCCCTTTATCCAGTATATGGATGGATGAGTAGAAAAATGGGGACAAAACCTAAATGAAAAATAGGGTGGGAAGGGGGGGGTGATTTGGGTGTTCTTTTTTTATTTTTATTTTTAATTCTGATTCTGATTCTTTCTGGTGTAAGGAAAATGTTCAAAAATAGACTGGGGTGATGAATGCACAACTATAGGATGGTACGGTGAACAGTTGATTGTACACCATGGATGATTGTATGGTATGTGAATATATCTCAATAAAACTGAATTTCAAAAAAAGGTAATTCATGTAAGTGTTAGCTAGTTATTGAAAAATTAGTTCCAACAGTTTCACATAGTAGGGCTTTATATAGCAATATGTTTACATGGGAAATTTGTAACTTTAACCATTAATTAAAATTTTTACACTGTAATAATAATTGATTATTTAATATGAATGCTTGCCCACAGAATATAATAAAAGTCATTTCATCAGATTTGTCCTGGGGATTTAATTGTCCATATAAATATATCAGAACCCCAAAAGCTTATACATTTATATGATCTCAAATGTCAAGGGCTTTAAGGAAATTTTCCAAATTCTTAGATTATTAAAATGATGCATTTAGGTTATTGCAGTATATCTTTTTTTTATACATAAGTCTATGTATAATCTATACTCCTTATGAAAATGTATCATGTGCAATACATCTCTAAAAATATAATATATATCAAATGATTTTAATAAGCAGTAGAATTTGGAAAGAGCTAACTTTGTTTTAAAGGAATATTTCAATCTCTGCCTTAGTTGTATTCATACATGAATTTGAGCATCTTCTCATTTTTATTTCACAAAACATGTCCTTAGATTTGTTTTTGTAAGTCAAATCATTAATGGGTTAATTTAGAAACTTAAATATGAGTAATTAAAAATTGTTTTAAAATTGTTTTTTATGCAATTTTATTGAGATACATTCACACACCATATAATGTATCCAAAGCATACAATCTATGGCTCACAGTGTCATCATATAGTTGTGTATTCATTACCAGAATCAATTCCAGAAAATTTTCATTACTCCCCAAAAAATAAAAAAATAAAAAGATCACCCAAAACATCCCATCCTCCCATTCCCCATCATCTATATATTTTTTGTCTTTATTTTATTACTCATCTGCCCATACAATGGATAAAGGGAGTTTCAGTCACAAGATTTTCACAATCACACAGTTACATGATAAAAGCTATACAGTTATGCAGTCATAATAAAAAATCAAGGCTACTGCATTATAATTCAACAGTTTCAGGTACTTCCTTCTAGCTATTCTAATACACTAGACACTAAAAAGGAATATCTATATCACACTTAAGAATAACCTCCAGAATGACCTCTCAACTCTATTTGAAATTTCTTAGCCACTGGAACTTTATTTTGTTTCATTTCTCTACCTCTTTTCGGTCAAGAAGTCATTCTCAATCCCATGATTCCAGGGCCAGGCTCATCCCTGGGAGTTTTGAGATGAAAGCTATATAAACACACATATGTGACACTAAAGGTAATCCCAGAATCTCATCTTCTTCTTAGAAACCCTTGGAAAAGTTTATTTAAAGGGCAGAAAAGCTCCTATAGATCATAAGAGCAAGCAAATGGACCCCTAAAACATTAAGAAACACCATAAAAATTGCAGTGCTAATATTTATTGAAAAGTAAACTGCTGTTTTAATTTTAGGCATATCCTTTTTTCCATGTAAATTCTTGCTAAAACATAATGAGGTAGCTACTATTAGTTCCATTTTATAATAAATAAATGAGACAGTATATAATCCTCTGAGTTAATATGTACAGATGACTTGCACTTGAAATAGTGAAATTGTCTTAAGGAGTTTTGTTTGTTTGTTTTTCCCTATGAATGAGTTTGCGTGTTAATTAAGTCTTCCCTTAATAATTTTTAAATGTGTGCTAGATTATGGCAAATTATTTAAAAATGTATAATATCATTAAATTTTCCCCCAAATAAACATTAACATTTATTTGAACACAGTAAATATATGATAGAAAATATTGGTAAGAAAAAAAGGCAAGTGGTTTTATAGCACTAATTTATAAAGCACACACTTTTCTATTCACGAAAGCTCATAAAACAGATTAAAATTGATATCTCTCTCTCAGGTAAATTGTAATTGTTTTCTTCTTAATTATGTTACTACTTTAAGAGAATTCTAAATGAAATACTCCAGACACTTGGGCACAGAAACTTCATTTCTTTGGAAATTTATAAATATTTTTCAACCTATTAAAATGTACTTTATGGAATATGGAAATGAAAGATAAACAGTAATCTGCATTTTATAATTTACCTAGATCACAAAAATAAGCCAAGGGACTCAATATTATTTTCCAGCTAAAAAATAATTAAAAAATAATCATAATCCATTGCCTACCATTTTCTGTTCCTTGATCAGTTTGATTTTATTTCCAAGCCTTTAATGAGAATTTCTTAAAACCTGCAGAAAGGTGAATATAGTAAAATGAGTACCCACATGTATATCCTTCACCTATATACATCAGTTGTCAACACTGGCCACAATAGCATTTTCCCTCTTTATTTCTATATATAGCTCTGGGTAAAATATAGATGTGCACATGTTTTTTGGTTGAATCATTTGAAATTCAGTTGCAAACATAATGATATTTCACTCATATTTACCATGCATCACTAAAGAAAAAGGGCATTCTCCTATTTAACCACAATGCCATATCACACTCAGGAACGTTAATTTGAAACAAAACAAAACAGTGTAGCTACCTTATAAGAAGGGATATTAATTTGTTTTCATTTGACCCAATAATGTCCTTTCTACTTAGTTTATGACTGTTTTAATTTAAGTCCATGTTCCAACTAAGGAGAATGCATTGCAATTATTGGCATTTTTCTTTAATTCCTTAAACATTTCCCCCGCTTTGTAATGTCTTTTTTAACATTGTTGTTTTTCTTGTTTATTTGTTTGTTTATTTGTTTTTAGAGAAGTTGTGGGAAGAACAATCCTAATAAAATACAGAATTCCTTCCATGTACAACCCACCACCAATGCCTTGTATTGGTGTGGAACATTTCTCATAATTGATGATAGTACATTTTACAATTGTACTATTAATTACAGTTCATGGTTTAACTTAAGATTCATTGTGTTGTGTAGTGTAGTGTAGTTCTGTGGATTTTTTTAAATTTATTTTATTACCATATATACTATCTAATATTTCCCCTTTTAATCATAGTCAGATATATATTTCAGGGATGTTCATTGCTGTTGTGCTACTATCAACACCATCCATTGCCCAAACATCTCCATAATTCCAAAGAGGAACCCTGTACACTTTAAACATTATCTTCCCATTCCCTGTCTGCCCCCCACCCACCCATAACCATCCTCTGGAAACCAATATTCTAGATTCTAACCCTGAATTTGATTATTATAATTATTTTAAGTCAGATCATACAATATTTGTCCTTTTGTGTCTGACTTATTTCCCTCTGTATGATGTCCTCAAGGTTCATCAATGTCACATGGGTAAAAAAGTACATTGGAATTGTGTTTTCCAAGGTTTTCATTCATATTCATGGCTGAACAACATTCCATTGTATGTGTATACCACTTTTGTTTCTCCATTCATTGGTTGATAGACACCAGGATTGCTTCCATCTTTTGGCAATTATGAATAAGGCCACTATGAATATTGGTGTGCAAATACTTGTCCTAGTTGCTGCTTTCAATACTTAATGGTGGGATTGCCAGGTCATATGGTTTTTTTATACTTCATTTTCTGCGGAACTGCTAAACTGTCTTCCACAGCAGCTGCTCCATTTTACATTGCCACCAGCAATGAATGAGTGTTCCTATTTCTCCACATCCTCTCTAACACTTGTTATATATATAATAACATCCATTCTAGTGGGTATGAAATGGTTTCTCATTATGGTTTTGATTTGCATTTCCCTAATAGCTAATGATGTTGAGTAACTTTTCATTTGCATATCTTCTTTGGAGAGATGTCTGTTCATGTCTTTTTCCCACTTTTCATTGTGTTGTTTCTCTTTTTGTTGAAAGATTTTTTTTATATATTTTGTATATTAAGCCTTTACTGGATATGTGGTTTCCAAATATTTTCTCCCCATTGTGCAGGTTTTTCATGCTAAAATCCTTTGAGATGTAAAAGTTATTAATTTTGACAAGGCCCGATTTAACTATTTTTTTATTTTGTTGTTTTTGCTTTGGGTATAAAGTCTAAGAAACCAGTGCCTAACAGAAGGCCCTGAAGAAGTTTCCCTCCATTTTCTTCTAGGATTATGATAGTTCTAGCTCATATTTTAAGCTTTTTGATCTATATTTAGTTGATTTTTGCATATGGTGTGACCCAGAGGTCCTTCTTTTCTTTGCAAATGGAGATCCAGTTTTCCTAGCACCATTTGTTGAAGAGACATTCTTTCCCAATTGAGTGGTCATTGCTGCCTTGCCAAAAATTAATTGGTCATAAACGTGAGGGTTGATTTCTGAGGTCTCAACCCTATTCCGTTAGTCTAACTGTGTCCTTGTGCTAGTACCATGATGTGTTGATTACTGTGACTTTGTAATAAGTTGTAAAATCTGAAAGTGTGGATCCTCCAACTTCATTCTTCCTGTTCAAGATGGCTACAGCTTTTCAGGGCACCTTAAATTTCCATATAAATTTAATGATTGCCTTTTCCATTCTTGCAAGAAACGTTGTTGGAATTTTTATTAGGATTTCATTGAATATATAAATTGCTGTGGATAGTATTGACATCTCAATGACATTTAGTCTTACAACCCAGGAACTTGGAATCTCCTTCCTTTTATTTAGATCTTGTCAAATTTCTTTTAACAATGTTTTGTAGTTTTCTGTGTATATATATCTTTTACATCAATGGTTAGATTTATTCCTAGGTAATTGATTATTTTAGTTTTTATTGTGGAATGGAATTTTTTTTTTATTCTTCTGATTATTCATTCATTGCTTATGTATATTTGGGTGTTGATCTTGTACCCAGCCACTTTTCTGAAGTCATGTAATAGCTCCAGGAGCTTTCTTGAAGATTTTTCAGATTTTCCGTATATTGGATCATATCATCTGCAAATGGAGAAAATTTTACTTCTTCCTTTCCAATTTGGATGCCTTTCTTTATTTTTCTTTCCTCATTGCTCTAGGAAGAACTTCCAGTAAAATGTTAAATTACTGCTTTGACAGTTGGCATCCTTTTCTTTTTCCTGATCTTAGAGGGAAAACTTTCAGTCTTTCACCACTAAGGAAGTTAGCTGTGGGTTTGAAACTGTTATGGACCTCAGAAGAGCAATGGTCTTTTACTCCAATCTTGTGGGATGGAATTTTTTGATTGAGTGTTTCCATGGAGATGTGACCCACTCAAATGTGAATGAGAACTCTGATTATATTATTTCCATGGAGGTGTGGCCCCATCCATTCAGGCTGGAACTTGTTTATTTCACTGGAGTACTTGTGAGATCAAGAGTTGACACAGATGCTGATGCTTGGAGACACTTGGAGATGCAGACAGAAGGATATTTGGAGATGTTAAGCTTAGAGATGTAGCCCAGAGTTTGCCCCAGAGAAGGTAAGAGAGGACTCCCAGTTATTTAGAAAGAAATGCCCTGGGAGAAAAAAACAAGGATGCACAGGAGCTGAGAGAGTGGAGTGAAGACAAAAACCCAGAGACATTTTGGAGAAAGCCATTTTGAAAGCAGAAACTGGGAGCAAAAGACCAACAGAACCAACCATGTGACTTCCCAGCTGATAGAGGTGCTTTGAAAGACTTGGCTTTCCTTCAGTGAAGGTATCTTCTTGTTGATGCCTTAATTTGGATATTTTTAGGGCCTTAGGACTGTAAATTTGTAATCTAATAAATCCTCTTTATACAACCCAATCCATTTCTGGTATTTTTCATAATGGCAGTGTTAGCAAACAGGAGGAATGCCCTATATCATGTTGAGAAAGTTTACTTCTAGTCCTACTGTTTTAAGTGTTTTTATCAAGGTACGAATGCTAAATTTTGTCAAAATCCTTTTCTGCATCAATGGAGATGATCATGTAGTTGTTTTATTTCAATTACTATTTGCATGATATATATTTTTCCATCCTTTCTCTCTCAACTACTTGTATCTTTGAAATTAAGGTGAGTCTCTTGCAGATGGCATATATTTGTGTCATGCTTATTTTATCCATTCTGCCAATCTCTGACTTTTGACTGGAGAGTTTAATCCATTTACATGTAAAGTCACTACTGTCAATATTTTCTTCTGCCATTTTGCTATTTAGCCTGTGTATGTCTTATACCATTTTTTGTCCCTCACTTCTGTTAAGGCCTGCTTTTATATTTATTTGCTTTTTGTGTGTTGTACCATATTGAATGTCTTCTCATTTCTATATGGATATATTTTTAATCTATTTCTTTGTGGGTAACATGGTGCTAAATTTAGCATCCTAATTATGTTACTATTCTATTAAGTTTGAGGTCAACTTAACTTCAATAGAATGCACATACAATTTTCCTATGTACCTCTGTACCTCCCCTTTTTTGTTCAGTGTTACTATTTATCTTTATACATTGTATGTCCAAAACATAGATTAATCTTTACCCTATATGCATTTGCATTTTGGCACCTTAGGAAGACGTGGAGTTATATATCAAAAAATACACTACAATAATACTGGAATTTAAAATTACCCAAATGGTTACCTTTACTGCAAGTGTTTAGTCCTTTATGCTACCTTGAATCATTGTCTAGTGTCCTTTCTTATCAATCTGAAGAGATCCCTTTATCATTGCTTCTAGGTCAGCTCTATTGGTGATGAAACTCCTCACCTTTTGTTTATCTGACAGTCTCAATCTCTCCCTCATTTTTGGGTGAAAATCTTGCTGGATATGAAGTTCTTCATTTGGCAGTTATTTTCATCCAGCACTTTAAGAATTTCAACCCATTGCCTTCTTGCCTTCATGGTTTCTGATGAGAAATCAGCACTGAATCTAATTGTAGGTAACATTTTGTTCATCTCCTTTAGCTTTCAGAACTCTCTCCTATTTCCTCTGCAGATAACAGGGTGATTGATATATCATGGGGTGTAGTTTTCTTCGAGTTTATCCTATTTGGTGTTTTCTGGGCTTCATGGATGTGCATATTCAAGTCTTTTGCTAAGTTTGAGAAGTTCTCTCATTCTTTCTTTGAATGTTCCTTCTGCCCCTTTCTCTCTCTCTTCTCCTTCTGGGACTCCCATAATGCATATATTGGTGCACTTGATGGTGTCCCACAGATGTATTTTCACTCTTAATATCATTTTTCTTTCTGTTTCTCAGCCTGATTCACTTCAAATGTCTTGTCTTCAAGTTCACTGATTCTTTCTTCTGCTAGATCCAGTCTGCTCTTGAAACCCTACTGCACATTTGTCATTTTATTTATTGTGGTGGCCTGCCATCAGAGTGGGGGATGGGTTTTGGTAGCCACTGCACAGAGAGATCAATTTACTGTCCTTTACTGTGGTTTATCACTCATTCATGCTGCTCTTCAATGGATGCTGTATGTACAGTGTTCTTCTGGCTTCTGCAGTTTCAAAATCATTGTTCCAGATAGTTCCTGCCTGTTTAATAGTTGTTTTGGTGGGAGGACTGAGTCCTGGTGCCTCTACTCTAAAATCCCACAATCCTCCCAAATCTAGCAATTTATAGAATGAATTACACACACTGATGAAGTGCGGTTTATTCTAAATATGCAAATTTGGCTCAGTATTCAAAAATCTATCAAAGTTGCTTAACTATATAGCTTTTATTGTATGACTGTGTAATTGTGAAAACCTTGGGACTGACACTCCCTTTTTCCAGTGTGTGGACTGATCAGTAAGAAAATATAGACAAAAATAAATAAATTATGGGGGGGGTATAGGATGTTTTGGGTGTTCTTTTATATTTTTAATTTTATTCTTTTTTTGGGGTAATGAAAATGTTCAAAAATTGTGGTGATGAATGCAGAACTATATGATGATACTGAGAGCCATTGATTGTAGACTTTGGATAATTTAACTGGTATGTGAATATATCTCAATAAAATTGCATTAAAAATCTATCAAAATAATCTGAAATATGAACCACATAAAGAAGAAAAACCACATGATCATAAAATTGATGCAGAAAATCATTTGACAAGAACCAATGCTCAGTCATAATACTAAACACTCAGCAAACTAACTACACAGAGCAATGTCCTCAAATTAGCTAAAAGAAATCTACAAAAATCCTACAAATAACATCATAGTTAACAGTGAAATACTGAATGCTTTTCCTCAAGATTGTGCTTGAGGATTCTGGCTGTTAGTAGTCTTATTCAACATAATTTTGGAAGATGTGGCCATGAAATAGGGCAAGAAAAATAAGTAAAAGTCATGAAGATTGGAAAGGAAGTTATAAAACTATACTTATTTGTAGATGACATAATTGCCCACATAGAAAATAGCAAGGACCACATTCACACACACACACAAAAAACCTTCAGGAAATAAAAAGTGAGTTCAGCTAGGGCATAGGATTAGGGTCATTACACAGAAAAGAAAATGTTTATATATAGTAAAAATGATCATTTAGAAGCCAAATTAAAAAGATCACAAGAAATTAAAATTAAAGAATATAATTAGGTATAAACTTAAACAAATATGTACATGATTTGTATGCAGAAAAAAATATATATTTACAGAGAGAGAGAGAGAGAGAATCTAAGGAGACCTTAATAAATGGAAAGACACACCATGTTCATGGATGGTAAGACAATTTGTACATAGGCCAATTCTTCTCAAATTGATCTACAGATTTAATGTAATTCCAATATAATCTAAGGAATGTTTATTTGTGCACATAGATAAGTATATTCTATATTTCATATGGAAAACACAGGACATTTCTTCTTGATAAAGAAGAATAAACTGTAAGGAATCACTCTACCTAATATTAAGGCCTACTGTCTAGCTACAACAGTTAACACCATGTAATATTGATGGGGGATAGGCTAATAGATTGATGGAACAGAATAGAGAATGGAGAAACAGAACAACAAAAATATGGCCAGCTGATTTTTAACAAAAGTATAAAAGCAATTCAGTAGGGAACAGATACCCTATTCAATAAATGTTCTGGAAAAAATGGGCATCAATAGGGAAAAAAAATTATCCTTGACATAAACTTCACCTCTTCATCAAAGAAAAAACTCAAAATGTATCATGGCCTAAACTGTAAATTTAGAAACTATGAAAATTTTACAAAAAAATAGGTAAAACTCTTTGGTATCTAAGGCTAGGAAAAATTAAACTTGACACCAAAATCAAGATCCCTTAAGACAAAAATTTATAAATTGGTTCTCACCAAAGTGAAAACTTTTTGTCCAATTAAATATCCAGGTAGGAAGATGACAATATAAACTCAGAATGGAAGAAAATATTTGCAATCATATTTCTGATATGGAACTAATATCTAGTTTATAAAAATTATGAAAACTCAACTGTAAAAAATCAAATTAGAAAATGGGAAACATCATGAAAAGAGAGTTCACCACCAAGGAGGATGTACAAATGACAAATAAGCACAGGTAAAGATAGTTAATATAATTAGTCATTAAGGAAATGCAAAATGAAACCACATACAGATGTCTCTACACATATCAGAATGGTTAAAATGAAAATAGTGACAAAATATTCATACATTGTGGGTAAATTTAAAATTTAAGTTTAAAATGGTATAACCACTCAATGAAACAGTTTTGCAGTTTCTTATAAAACCAAACATTCAACAGCATATACCTAGCAATTGCACTATTGGGGCTTTTATTTCAGAAAGAAAAAAATATATATATTGAAGCAAACACATACACAGATATGTACATAAATTGTCATGCAGCTGTATTTGTAATAGCCCCAAATTTGAAACAACTCAGGTGTCTTTCAAGGGATGAATGTTGAAACAAATTGTTGTACACCTGTGCTATAGAATACTAATGAACAATAAAAGAAACTGTTGATATATGCAACAACTAAGATGAATCCCCAAGAATCATGCTGAGTGTAAAATGTCAATCCAAGAATGTCACATACTATATGATTCCAATCACATAAATTTTTTGAAATGGCAAAATTATAGAAATGGAGAAGAGATTAGCAGCCTCAAGTGCTCAAAAATAGGAATGAGTGGGTGGGAAAAGGTAGTTTTGACTATAAAAAGTCACAAAAGGGATCATGTAGAGAGAGAAAGACTTTGTATCTCGACTATATCATTGTCAATATACTGGTTGCAATATTGTACAATGGAATTGAAGATATTATCATTGGGGGATATTGGGTGAGAGTCATATGGGATCTCTCTGTATTATTTCTTACAACCACATGTAAATCTAATAATATCTCAAAGTTAAAAGTTTAATTTAAAAATAGTTTAATTATTGTTAGTCTGTGTGGTTTTACTAATAATTTTTTGCAGTTTTTTTTTATTTCAATTTCTGTTACTAGGTTTTTCCCTGTGAATTCAATTTTTTTCTTAATATGTAAATTATCGACATTGTACAAAATTGAACTTCATATAAAAATGACTGATCAAAGAAGTTTTACACCCATCTGTACCCTGTTTTCCCCATTTTCAAATATATATTGTAATAAAAAATGTATTTTCTTTCTACTTTATCTTACCTCTGTTTCTGTTTACACACACCTTTAAACCCTTATTAACACTGTAAGCTCTAAACATTTTTCCTTGCTTTTTAAATATAAAAATATACCTTACAGAAGTCTTCCTAATTCTTTTTCACAGCTGCCAGTCCTTGACAGGGAATGTGCCATAGTTTATTCAAACACTCGTATGAATGGATGTTAGTTTCAAATGTTTTTCTATTTTAAATAACGACATAGTTAATAAACTTACTTCTATGTTTTCCATATTATTGGAATTGCATTTTGAAGATCAATTCCTAAACATGAAAATACTTAGTCAAAGGAAAAATGCATAAATTATTTTGCTAGTGTTATATCACCCTCCACAGCAGTTGTACAATTATCCATCCTTGCCAGGAATATATGAAAGTGATTATCTTTCCAGAACATCAATAGAGTGTGTTTGTCTTGAATTTTTTTCTAGTACAATAGGTGATAATTATCCTCTAAGTATAGGCCTATTTTTCATTTCCTTATTATAGGAAAATTTGGGAATCTTTTCATAGGTTTAAGGGTCATTGCATATGTTTTCTGACAGTGATTATTCATGTATTTCAGCATATTTACCTCCTTCTCTTTATAACAGTCTTTTGTAAAATTTTATATATTTAATTTTAAAATTTATTTCTTATTATACAGTGTTTTAGTTTGCTAAAGCTGATGAAACACACTATACCAGGAATGGGTTGGCTTTTACAATGGGGCTTTATTAACTTAGAAGCTTACAGTTCTAAGGCCATGAAAATGTCCAAATCAAGGCATCATCAAGATGATACCTGGATCCTGAAGATAGGCTGCTTCCAATTTGGGACTCCTCTGTCAGAAAACAAGGCACATGATGATATCTGCTGCTGCTTCTCTCCTGGGTTTTATTTCTTCCAGCCTCTCTGGCTTCAGTGATTTCCTCTCTGAGCTTCTGTGTTTTTTTACTTTTTAGCTTCTGTCTCCCTTAGCTTCTCTGTGTGCTCTCTGAATTTCATCTCTTAGCCTCTCTGGGTTTTCTCTGTTTTATCCTCTTATAGAGGACTCCAGTAGGAGGATTAAAACCCACCTTGAATGAGGTAGGTCACATCTCAATTGAAATAATGTAATTAAAAGGTCCCACCTGTAATAGGTTTATACCCACAGAAAAGGATTAAATTTAAGAACATGTTTTTTTTCTGGGGTACATACAGCTTCAAACCATCACATATACTTATGCCTTTACTTGTGAATATTTTAAAAATATTTGCTTCCAATTTTTCATTTGTGTTTTTTTAATTTTTTTTCTCTTAGCTGATATATCAATCTTTTATATTTTATTGCTTCTGAATTTCAAGTCATAGTTAGGAAATATTTACCACACACAGGTTTTAGTAAAATTCATACATATTAACTTCTAATATTTATGCCATATTTTTATATGTTTATTTATTTTGATTTCAGATTTATTTGGAATTCTCTGGCCTGCAAGATCTGGATCCCAAAAATTTTTAAAAGCCAATATTTGCTACAAGAGGTTGATATGCCATCTTTATTACATAGTAAATTCAATTATATATGTGGACCTACTTTTGGACTTTTAATTGTGTCCTGCTAATAATGCTTCATTTATCATCCACTGATTCTGTAGTCAGTGCCATACTTTAATTATAGAGTATTTATGGTTTGTTCTCGTATTTGGAAATATTCTCCTTTCTCATTGCTTTTTTGCTAGCATTTCTCTGGCCATGATTGGATTTTTCCATTTGAATTTACAATTAACTCTCCAGTATTGAATTTTTTTAGAAATTAAAAGCACTGAAAATTTTTGTAAATATATATTACATTTACATAGTAATGACATGAATTGAGAACTTTATGGTATTTCTGACCTATCAAATAAAATAAATGTCATTCTAATTGTTTAAATCTGCTTTTGAATTTTCAGCATTTCCTCAGACAACTTTTGAATTCTCCATATTAAATACATTTAAAAATCTAATCTTTTCTTTTCTTGCTATTTTAAATGGAATTCTCTCCTCATTGAATATGCTAAGAAGTAGTGTTTATATACATGGGGGCTACTGTGTTTTGTTTGTTAATTTTACTTTCTCAACTTAATATATCTTTATTTTATGTGAGGAATTATAGTTGATTGCCTCTGTTAGCCTATATGTTTTATGTTATAATGTAAACTGGAAACAGACACAGTTTTGCTACTTTTCCAAGTTGATTTATCTTTCTATTATATTAGCCAATAACTTGAATACAATGTAAATTATATAGAAGGTAGTTGGCCCCAAGGAATATTAGTCCTAACAAGCCTGGCAGTGTTTCCCTGTTAATTACACTACTGTCTTCAGGAATCAATATTTGAAGGAATCCATAAATTATTAAGTTATTGAGCATTTTATGACAATATGATATATGTTTCTTAAGTCCTTTTAGGCAACTTTTGAGAAAATTATGTGACTATTTTTTTCTTTAGGTATAATAAGATGGTGAACATGTTAATATATTTCTTAATATCAAACTCCCTTACATTCTTTGGATAAATTCTACTTAGTAATGATTCATTACAGTTTTGATGTGGTGATAGATTGTGTTTACTTGTGATTTTATTTGCATCATATTCCTAAGTGAGGTGTGTTTGTAATATTGTTTCTTGCTTTATTGTAATGAGGTATATGTACCAATGCTATATTATCTTCTTGAAATAATTTGAAAGAATTCCTTATTTTTCTATGCTCTGCAATAATTTATGTATCACTGGAATTATCTAATCTTTTAAGACTTGGTTGTATTATCTTGTGAAAATCTCTAGGCTTTATCTTTTCTATCGGATAAAGAAAGTATGATTTTTATTTTATCTGGTTGATTACTTTTCAATGAATGAACTGTGCCTACTCTGATGAAGTAGCATTTCAGTTGAGATCTGAAATTTGAGAAGAACTGAAAAGGGCAAATGGGAAAGTTAGGGGCATAAGTATAAAACAGAGGGAATAATATGTTCATTACTCTTATCAGATCCTACACAGAAAAGGAGTGACATAGTTGGAGCTCAGAAGAGAGCAATTTCCCCTTAGATGAACCTCCAATTAACATATTATTTTCAAACAGTTGTTCTAACATACAAAACACTATTAATATTGTTTGGGAATAAAAATGTAGGCATCATGGAATGGCAAAAAAATAAGACACCTGGTTTCTGTTTATATGTCAGTAAGGGTTTGCTAATGGCAATTAAAAAGCTCCAAAATCTGAATGGTTTCCCAAAACAAAGATACATTTGCTAAATTCACAGTCTAATATTATAAAGAATGGTTTCCTCTCCATACCACCTCTTAGAATCTCCAGGATTTCTCCCTCTAGATTCTTCCAACAAGCACCAGGCAGGGCAACAGCAAAGAGCGGGGGATCTCAGGAAATTGTGGGAGAGGAGTACATCCCATTTCATTTGCTATATTTTGTACATTTTAAAAGCACATATTTTTGCAGTATTAAAATTATTATCTTATCAAAAATGATTATATTGTAAAAAGAAACAAGACATAATGGAATACTTTCTTCATGGTTTAATTTGTTTGAAATGGAAAACCAGGCAAAAGTAATTAATGGTAACCAAAATCAGAGTAGTTGCCTATTGGGCATGAAAATGGCAAGAAGGCAATATCTGAGGTGAAGGAAATATTCTATTTTTTGTTTTGAATGATTATTATACAGATTACACAACTAACAGCTTACATAAATAAATGCTTAAGATCTTGAGATTTTCAAATAAATAAATCATATCTCAATTTTTTAAAAAAATATTTTAAAATGAAACATCTTAATTTCTCCAATAGTTTTATTATTGCATTTAAATTTAACTTTTTTTGTTTGTTTTAACTGCATGCCCTTCATAAAATGACAAGGAATTTGAGGGCAGTTACTGTGTCCTCTTTACTTACATTTATTTTTTATCACTTTGTATCATGTTAAATTTATCAAGTACTCAACAAATATTTGCTCTATTTAATTAAAAAGATAAACATTTTTCTCATTGTTACAGAATACCAGTTAAGAGGTTTTAGCAATTGTTTGTAGATAAGCCCCACCTCTTAGGTAGCCTTTGAAAATATTTTGTAAGACTTTATGCACTATCTTTCAAGTGAAATATCTTTCAAGTGAAAGATATATATATATCTTTTTATTTTGAAAACAGATTATCATCTTAGGGAAAATAGATATATCTACAATTATGCTTACATGTACATGAAAAATTGTAGCAAGCAAATCACATTAAAATGGCAGGAGTTTGTGCACGTTGATATGTTTACAGCTTTACCTGATTAAATTTGGAATGCAAAATTGTTCCCCATAGCAATTAGTATTACTGCAATCCTAACAAATATCCTGTTCTTGGGAAGTAAATTATATGACTAAAACATTTGAAGCATAACTTTTACTCAGATTTAAAGTTTAATTTACTCTAAGCTGAACAAACCAACAGTGATAGACAGCTGTTGAAATATTCTTAGATCCATTAATACAGGATTTTATGGCAAAAAGCAAGTTTATAGTAATTATTATTATTGATTGTCTACATCTCAAGTATTGTTATCAATCTGAAGGTGGTGATCAAAATAATGAAAGATATGGAAATAATAGAAACTCATTTAATCCAAATGCCAACACTGAAGCAGAGGTAATATCATCCACATGTTTTAGAGATGAAAAATGCTAACATTTTAAATCTCAGAAAGCTACATTTTGATAGTTGCATACAAATTTAGATGTATCTTGACCACAGTGGTCATTATTTTTAACTATTTTATGTTATCCATTCATTTATTTTGCAACAAATATTTTACAATTAAACATAATTCACAATATCATAAAGGAAAGAAACTAGAAGGCAAGATTCCAGTCTTGACTAGTCAAGAATTGACTTCTTGTTTCTGATATATAGAGGTCATTACACCACATGTTTTGTGTGACTTAATATCTGTTTTTGGAATATTATGTAATTTTAAGAAGATTCCAGATGATCACCCTATCTGGTTTTGTTAAATCATGCCCCCCATAAAGTTTAAGTCCTAACTTCCAGTACTAAGGATGTGAACCCATTTATAAACAGGACCTTTGAAGATGTGGTTAGTTAAGGTGAGGCTAAACTGAATAAGGATGGATCTTAATCCACTATCACTGGAGAGTTTATAACCAGAGGAATTTGGAAACAGTAGGAGGAGAAATATGGGGCGAGAGATGGCTGCGTGATGCAGGTAAAATTGAGCTATGGGTTGGTTACCAGCAAACCATTGCTAGAACACTATAGATGGAGAAAGCAAGACCCTGTCAACACCTCTATTTTGGATTTCCAGCCTCCAAAATAACAGTGAGACAGAGAATTCCTGTTTTTATGAGCCATCCACTCCATGGTGCTTCGTTACAGAGGCCTGGCAAACTAAAGACACTATCTGAAAATAATCAGTAGTCTCCCTGAATCCCAAGTAAATCTAATATTTGTAAAAGAAAACCACACATTCTTGTTGAGTTTTCATTTTTGTAATCTGAGGGCAGGTCATGATTAAATTTCAAGCTCCCATGAGCCTCAAAATAATTTACAGGTTTTCAGGGCATTCATTCAATTTCCTTATTACCTGGCAATTGTAGTGCACAGGCATGCCAGATTGGAGAGAAATCTTTTAATTTTAATCCAAAATAAATGTTATAAATTTACTGATGAACTTATGGCAAAATTACCTTAAAATGCATATTTTATATATCATAAATATATGTAATTTATGACTTTGCATGTGATACAAATTTTATAAACCATATACAATTGCATAACAATATTTGAAGCAAAAACTCTTGTTTTAAAATTGAACCAAGAGATTACATTTAAAATGCATTACATTTCACAAGTTATTTGCTATATTCTATTTTGTTTTATAAATTATATAATGATTTTATACACCCAATTTGGCCTAGACATTTAGGTAGCCAGAGTAGCTCATCTTATACAAAGTTTATTTGAGGGAAAATTTAAAATCAGTCTGCACTAATACATTTCTATGTTGATCTACCCTCTCTCTCCATTCCTCTGGCTTACTTCCCCTAATTAGAGTCACTTGACTTAAGGAAAAAGCGAGTAGGCACTCAATCATTATTTGTTGAGGAATTAATTCATTATTCTCCAGAACAAATTTTCCGAGGGACAAGGCAAGCCAGCAGCTATTCATCACATTAGTGAAGTTTCTCTTCCTGGAAATATAAAAGACATTCAGAGTAGAGGATATGGGACAATAAACTAAAAGGAGGAAGAAATAAAGTGGTAACTCATCTTAGAGACCTCCTTGGAGATACGTTCACAGAGAGTCTCAGTGAGATTCCAAACTCATAAACAGAAAAGAGAAGATGGCACTATGTCCTCAAAAAAGCTTTCTGGAATGAGTCAGAAAGAAACATTGAGTGGAAAATAAATGGCCCCAAAAGGAAGCAAATGAACTCAGCCTCTGCAGTTCACTGCAGGTTCAGAAATCTACACATTAGTGTACTTCATATGCTTCAAATTCTATGCTCTTTTCTGGTAAACATAAAAAATGTATGTGTTCCTAAAATGATAAAATATATGCAATATACAATAAAAATCAAATCAAAACAATTATGATACTGATGTTGAATATGCCATTTCAAAGTGCAAATGACTTTCCCTAAGACTCATCAGAAAGTAATTATATTTGACTGCTTCTCTCAACTTATTTATCAACTTAAGGCACCTGTGTGACCAATGAGTAACCGATTTCCTCTTAACACTTCTTATGTGTATACAGATATTTGAACAAGATGTTTACTTCAATTTTGGGTTTTCAATCCAGGAACCCATTGGGCTCATGTCATGAAACTCAACTAATTAATCTGGGATTTGCTTTCAACTCTTACCCTTTCTATACCCATACCCCAATTAATCCAGGATCTATACACTGTTGTTTCAAAGCCTGACTCAAGAATTAATTTTATCCCCAGACTCTCTTCCATAAGCACATTTTTTTTGGCCACCTTGAGCAATATAATTTTGCTTCCCAGAAAATCCTTCCATGATGCCAACATTCTAAATCATACCCACTGGAAAGAAACCCTTCCCATATAAGGCCCAAGTTTATGAGCAACAATTCACAGAAAATCAATCAGTTTATTGAGCATCACAATGTCAGATTAGTTCCACCTGTTCTTGTCTTTCCTAGAAACATGTATAGGCATATTATGGTATAATTAACATATTCCCTAATTCTAAATTTGCATATTACCAACCATAGTCACTGATTCATTCATTCTATCATACTTGTCCCCCAAACCACACACAAACACACTTGCACACATTTATCAGGGCCTGTTATGCACCATCAAAAGTTGTCACCAATTTTGTTCAAAAAATAGTTTTAAAAACTTCAGAAAATATTATTGCTCCCAAATTCAAAACACAAAAACCTGGAGAAATATAAGTATACAACTGAGAGTTATTAAGTTAAAATAGCAATAAATGTGTAGAGTGTGGGCTGGCAATGAGAGTGGATCATGTGGATGCTCCAGATATAAGGTAAGTTAACATCTGCTTGCAGGTTTTTTTATCTATGTGGTGAGTGTCCTCATAAAGAGTCATTCACGGTTCAGGCCTGGGCTATGAGAACAGCAGTCATGGTGGGCATTAAACCTCACCAGTAACACTTCTCCCCTAATCTTACAAACAAAAGCCTTAATATTTTGTGGAAAGGACACCAAAAAACTGTCGCTTTCAGAGCACTGATAAAAACCCACTACAATTGAAAGAAAGCAACAGGAATAAACCTCTAACCCTTGGGAGGGTCTGGAATAATTCTATGCCCAAAACAACAGCAGGAATACAACAACGACCATATCCATGAGACCCGGGGACAGGGTCTGTGTAAGACTGAGACTCAGTGAGAACAACAGAGAACAATGCTGCAACCTGTGTTTCCACTGAAAGAATTGCAAGTGTCTAGTAATAAGTGAGAGTGGAAAATTACTTTAAAGTTGCAAGACCACAGGGAATTGCTTCTCTGAAGTGCAGTGCTAAGGGAAAATCTAAAACTGAGAGTGGAGTACACATGGAGATAAACTTTCTTGCAAGTCATTTCCTACCCACAACATAAAAAATCTATGGAGGAGTGTGATTACAGTTGTGAAATAAAAGTAACCAGAGCAACAGGAACTTCAAACTCAGTCCACCACCTGGCAAGATTAACTTAAATTCTAACAGTAAAAATCCAGCAGGAGAAACATTTGGCCATTCCCATGCATACAATCTATTTATTTCTGTCTTTACCATACTATGTCATATGTCCGAATTTCAATAATAAATTCCAGGGCAAAGGAAAGGCAAGAAAATAGTACCATACTCTCAAGAAACAAAACAATTAGAAGTACCAAACTCAGATATGCCACAGATGTGAGATTTACATAACAGGGAATTCAAAATAGGTATTAATATGTTAAAAACTCTAATGGAAATGATAGAAAATACATGAGATCAGATTAGTAATTTCAGGAGAGGGATGAAAACTATCAGAAAGAACCAAACGGAAGTCCCAAAAATGAAAATACTGAAACAGTGATGAAGAATGGTTTTGACAGACTTATCAGTAAAGTCAACACAACTGAGGAAAGATTCAGCGAGTTTCAAGTTGATCAATACATAAAGTAAAACACTGTGCCAGTTTGAATATATTGTGTCCCCCAAACACCATTATCTTTGATGTAATCTTGTGTGGGCAGACGTTATCAGTGTTGATTAGATTTCTTTGAGTGTTTCTTTGGAATGTTCCCCACCCAGCTGTGGGTGATGACTAAGTTGATCAGTGGAGCCATATAAATGAACTGACATAACAGAAGGAACTCAGTGCAGCTGTGAGTGATGTTTTGAAGAGGAGCTACAGCCAAGAGGGACACTTTGAAGAAAGCACAGGAGCTGCAGATGAGAGACAGTTTGAAGACAGCCGTTGAAAGCAGACTAGTGCTCTGGAGAAGCTGAGAGAGGACAGATATCCCAAGTGCAACTAAGAGTGACATTTTTGAGGAACTGCAGCCTAGAAAGGAATGTCCTGGGAGAAAGCGATTTTGAAACCAGAACTTTGGAGCAGATGCCAGCCATGTACCTTCCCAGCTAACAGAGGTTTTCTGGACACCATCGGCCATCCTCCAGTGAAGGTACCCTTTATGACCTTAAGACTGTAACTGTGTAACCAAATAAACACCCTTTTATAAAAGCCAATCCATCTATGGTGTTTTGCGTTCTGGCAGCATTAGCAAACTAGAACAAACACAAACAGAAAAAAAATGTGAAAAAACTGAAGTGATCATGTGAGATTTTAGGGGCAATATCAAACTGTCTATCACATGTATAATTAAAATCTCCAAATTCAAAAAGAAAGAGAACAGATGAATTATTTGAAGAAGTAATGTCTAAAAATTTGGTAAAATTATTAATGCACTGGACACCACCAAGCAATTATCTATCACCAAGCAAGCTGAAAAAAAATATTAAAGATTGAAAACAGACTCCTTGCCAGATGCCATGAAAGCCAGAAGATAATAAAATGACACCTCACATGTAATGAATTATATATATAATATATATACACACAAATAAATACATAAATAAATACATATTTTACGTATATATTCCAGAATTCTATAGCCATCAGAATGCACATTTCAAATATGAAAATTTAAAAATAATAATTTCGTCAGAATGAGGCTGGAATGATCCATATGATACTGAAGTACAGTTGGAGTTACCCATATGAATTCATGTTTTGCTTAATGTTGATACACTTAGATATGAATCAAAATGTGTATAGATATGTGAATATACATGGGTTAGTGTTCTGATTTGCTAATGCTGCCAGAATGCAAAATACCAGAAATTGGTTGGCTTTTATAAAGGGGATTTATTTGGTTACAAAGTTACAGACTTAAGGCCTTAAAGTGTCCAAGGTAAGGCATCAAAAAATGGGTACCTTCACGAAGGATGGCATTGTCATCCAGAAAACATCTGTTAGCTTGGAAGGCTTGTGGCTGGCATCTGCTTGCTCCCAGTGGCATTTCAAAATGGCATTCTCCAAAGCATCAGCTTTCAATGGCCATCTTAAAAATGTCTGTCTCAGCTGCAGCTATTCTTCAGAATATCACTCTCAGATGCTCTCTTAGCTGCAGCTGCTCTGAAGTCCTTCTGTTTATAAGGCTCCAGTGAACTAACTAAGGCCTATGCTGAATGGGCAGGACCATACTTCCATGGAAACATTCAATCAGAGGTCACATCCTAACCAAAGGTGTCACTCACAGTTGGGTGGGTCTCATCCCCATGGAAACAACCTAATCCAAATGTTCCAACCTAGTCAAGACTAAATATGACTGCCCTAACAAAATTTCATCAAAGAACATGGAGTTTTGGGGGACATAATACATCCAACTTGGCACAGTTAGTATTCACAGATATACTTCCATGCTCTATCAACTGAAAGGGCTAGAAACAATAATATACAAGTAGTAAAAAGCACACCTAGTGACCAGAATTTATTTCTAACAGTATTCTCTAATAAAGGGAACCGGGGATCTTTGGAGGTACAGCTGATTCTAGGACTGGTGCAAGAAACATGCAAGATAAACCTAAAGAATCATATAGTATTAGAATAAGAGGAAGTGTTATACACACACACACACACACACACACACACACACACACACATGACACACAGATGGATGGATATCAATGGGACATAGAAGCCAAATGAAAGAGCTCCCGATTGTCAAAGTTGGAACAATTTGAGCAACAAAATAAAGTTATATTGGATTAGTTATGGATTGAATCATGCCATCCTCCCAAAAAACTTCAATTCTTAACACTTGGCTCTGTGAATGTAATTCATTTGTACATAGAATCTTTGTAGATGTTATTGGTTACAATGAGATGGGTATGACGATTTGAAGCTGAATGTACTCCAGAAAAACATATTCTTAAATCTAGTCCATTCCTGTGGTTGTCAACCCAATTTAGGCAGGCTCTTTTAATGAGACTACTTCAATTAAAGTATGACCCACCTCATCCAGGGTGGGTCTTAATACTGTAACTGGGGTCCTTTATAAATGGAATGAGTATGGAGAGACAGATAGACAGACAGACACTGAGAGAAAGCTATAGAAGCAAGAAGCTGAAAGCAGTGAAACCTGGAAGAGATGGAAGGGTCCAGCAGATGCCACCATGTGCCTTGCTATGTGACAGAGGAGCCAAGGATCACTGGCAGCCAGTCTTTGGGAAGAAAGCATAACCCATATTTAAAGCCAACCCATTTCCTGGTATCTGCTTTGAGTGGCCTAGGAAATTAAAACAGTGTGCCATAATCCAGTAATTCTGGTGTTTCCATAATTAGGAAGAGAGAGAGAGAGAGAGAAGAAGAAGAAGAAGAAGGAGAAGGAGAAGGAGAGGAAGAAGAAGAGGAGGGCAAGGAGGAGGAGGAGGAGAGAGGTGACTGATGCATGGACAGAGAGAGAGAGAGAAAGCAATGTGATGGAGGCAGAGATTGAGTTGTATCATTGTTGTCAAGCCACCACCAAAACTTTACAGATGTCAGAGGAAGCACAGCCTTGCTTGCACCTTGATTTTGGATTTCTATCCTCCAGAACTGTAAAAATAAATTCTTGTTGTTTAAGCCAATTCGTATGCAGTAATATGTTATAGCATCCTGGAAAACTAAGATATTATTATAGGGCAAAGTGTAAAAAAATATCCAAAAGTCCATAATGATTTTAAAGATTACTAAATAAATAAATAGGTGGGAGAGAAGACACAAATCTCCAGTGCAGAAGGCTGCCAAATAATTTATGTAGATACTTGTTCTGGTTTGCTAAAGCTGCTGTTATGCAATTTACCAGAAATGGATGGACTTTTACAATGGGAGTTTATTTGTTCACAAATATACAGTTCTAAGGCCATAAAAGTGTCCAAAGTAAGGTATCAACAATATACCCATATCATGGATGTGGTCTTTGTTGCATACCTTCACTGAAGAAAGGCCAGTGACATCTGGGACACCTCTGCCAGCTGGGAAGGCACGGGGCTGATATCTGCTAGTCTTTTACTCCCAGGTTGTGTTTCAAAATGGATTTCTCCAAAATGTCTCTTGGCTTCTGTCTCTGATAGCTTCTGTCAGCTCTCTGCCTGGTTCTCCTGCTAGTCCTTTTTCTCCTGGGTTGCATTGCTTTCAGCTTCTGATTCCAGTGGCTTTCTCTAAGTGTTTGTGGGTCCTCTCTTTGCTTCTCTGGGACAAACTCTGGATTTCATATTTTGGCTTTCCTTGGATCTCTCCATGTTCTGACTATATCTGTGAGTCCTTACTTAGCATCTCCCCCCATATTTCTGAATGCATCTCCAAACATCTGGGTCTGTGTTGGCTCTAAGCTCTCTCACAGCTTCTGAGATCTCTTAAGAACTCTAGTAAACTAATTAAGACCCACCTTGAATGGGCAGGGTCACATCTCCATGGAAATAATCTAATCAAAAGATCCCACCAAAACATCTCCATAGAAACAACATAATCTAAAGATCGCACCCACAATAAGTCTGCACCCACAAGAGTGGATTAAAAGAATATAGTATTTCAATGGGGTATGTGATGGTTAAGTTCATGTGTCAAGTTGGCCAGGTGATGGTGCCCAGGTATCTGGTCTAGCAAGCACTGGCCTAACCATTGCTGAGAGGACATTTGTGGCTGCTTAATAAACCAGAAGGCTGGTTTGTTAAATCATCAGTCAATTAGCTGCAGCTGTGACTGATGATGTCAATGAAGGGTGTGTCTTCCACAATGAGAGAATGCAGTCAGCTGCATTTAATTCAATCAGTTGAACACTTTTAAGCAAGACAGACAGAGGACCTTCACTTCTTCTTCAGCTGACCAGCGAAGCGTTTCCTGAGGAGTTTGTCGAAATTGCCAGTTTGTTTCCTGAGAAGTTCATCAAACATCTTCATTGGAGTTGCCAGTTTGCTGCCTGCCCTATGGAATTTGGACTTGTGCATAGCCACAGTTGCATGAGACACTTTTATAAATCTTATATTTAAAGATATCCCTCATTGATTCTGTTTCCCTAGAGAACCCTAATTAATACAGGGCACATAGATTCAAACCAGAACAACATTCTTTCTTCATGGAATTGAAGCTCAACTCCCCACTCTTCAATTGTAGGCAGTGTGTTGTGACCTACTGATGAAGAGTCCAGTTTAGAAAGGGGCTGGGGGTGGCCAATAGCACTTTACAGAAGATAAGCTTGAGCAATACTACCTCAGCCAAGTGATTAAAGTCAATACCAACAGTGATAAGTCATGTTGATAGTATGTATGTTTGATATGATGTGATGAAAATGACACTTTATTTCTGTGGTCTTATTCCACCAAATCCACAATACCAGACTAGCCATGAAAAAAACAAAACAAAACAAAACAAAAAAAAAAAAAGAAAAGAAAAGAAAAGAAAAGGAACATCCCAACTGAGGAACATTCTACAAAATACCTGACCAATTGTTCTCATAAATGTCAAAGTTGTCAAAAGCATGGAAAATCTGAGAAACCCACAACTGTAAGAATCCTAATGAGATGTGAAAACTAAATGTAATGCAGTAACCTGGATGGCATCTTTGAACAGAAAAAAAAGGCATTAAGCATAAACTAAGGGAATCTAAGTAAGGTTTGGACTTTAGTTAAGAATAGTGTATCCAAAAGTGATTGATTAATTCCAACAGTTACACCCTACTCATGTAAGATGTTAATAATAGGTAAAACTTGGCATGGGGTATATGAGATCTCTATATTCTATCTTCACAATTTTGGTAATTATAAATTTTTTTTAAACAGACAATTTATTTTAAAATGTCAAGAATTCATAAACATACTTCATCAAAATATGGAAAATACTAGAATCAAAATATGGAAGATATTACAATACACATATTAGAATTTTTTAAAGACAATGCAAAATGCTGTTTAGCAATCAGAATAGGTAGAACTGTCATACATTACTGGTATGATCACAAATTTGTATAGTGTGTCAGGAATTGAATCATTTCCCCCTCAAAAGATGTGCTAAAGTTCTAAAACTTGGGATCTTTGAAGATTTTATTAGTTAAAGTGTGGACTCATTTGTAAATAGGAATTTCAGAGATCCTATTTAGATGAGGCCAAATTGAATCAGGGTAAGGCCTTAATCCATATAACTGAATTCCTTATAAACAGAGGAAATTCAAATGCAGTCAGCAGAACCAAGAGTCAATAGAAGCCTGAAGTCAGAAGAAATCAGAGAATGAGACAAGATGGGGACAGAGGGAGGCAGAGATGTAAGAGATGCATGCCAATTAATCCCAAGGATTGTGTCAAACCAGTACCAGAATGATATATGCTCCAGGAGAAATGTTGGCCTCCTGAGACCTTGATTTTGGACTTCTGGGCTTGCTTCAAAACCATGAGATAAGATACTCCTACTGTTTGAATCAACCAGTGTGTGATATTTTCCATAGAAGCCTTGGCAAACAAAGACAAACTGTCTTGGAAAATAGTAAGCAGCATTTAAAAAGAGTTAAAATATAGATATCATACAACCTAGCAATCTTTATCATAGAAAAATTAACATTTATTTTGTATGTCAGAGTTTTTAAGAGAAACAGAACTAACACATAGCTAGATAGATGATATAGATATAGATATGGATATAGATGATATAGATATCCACACACAAATACATATATATGTAAATAATAAGTGACTTATTACAGGAATTGGTTCACCATGACTGTGGGGATTGGCAAGTCTTCATTTCGTAAGGCAGGCCACAAGTTGGAAACTGAAGGTTATGATGAATTCCACAGAAGTCACAAGTTGGGAATTTTGATGGAGATGATTACTTCACCAAGAAAAATTGACCAGCTGAAGTGGAGATAGAAACATATCTTTTAAACAGCTGAAATCCTCAGTTCTTACTTTAGGGTCTCCAAATGATGGCTGAAGAGACTCTTCTGATTGCTTAAGGCAATCTCCTTTGTTAACTGCAGATTTAACCAGACATAGATGCAATCAACTGACTAATAATTTAAATTCCTCCATGAAATTCCCTCAGAATAACAATCAGGTCGGTGTTTGCTTTACCAAACAACTGAATACCATAACCTAGCCAAGTTTACACATGAAATTAACCATTCATACATGAAAATATTTACATGAACATTTGTAGTAGCATTATTGTTAAACACCAAAAATTGCAAGCAATCCAGCTATCCATCAAATAACAAATTTATTAGGAAATCATGGATAATGGGATATTCTCAGCAACACAAAGAAACATACTACTCTTACATTTATACATAACATGCACACAAACATGATGCATCTGACATACATTTTGCTAAATCAAAATAGTCAGATCCAAAGGCTTACATATTGTATGGCATCATCTATATGATATATGGAAAAGGCAAAATACAGGGATGGAATATATCTCAGTATTTGCCAGAGGTTGTTGTGGGCTGTTTTCGTTAAAAATATATAGCTTGAGAATTTGGGGGATAATAGAACAGTTCTTAACCATGACTGTGGTGGCAGATATATGATTCCATGTCTTAAACAAAACCCGTGAACTATACAAGCAAAGAGTAAATTTAATGCATAATAATTTAAAAATCAATCAAAATTTGTATGTGGGGAGGTTGTGATACATGCTATAACAAAGAAAAATAATATTTTGTCTGCATATTGTAAGGCTAAAGGCAACAAGGAGCTAATTGTAATCCCTAAATTCTAGTTACTATATATGTTCCTCACAGGGTTTCAGATTAACAATTTTAAACTATTTTGCATGTATTCTTTGGCTGAACACAGAAATACATATTTTCTACACAAGTTTCTTACTGTAAGAGATGAATTTAAAAATAAGGAAATGAGGAAAGCTAGAATGAACTCTTTGGTGTTTCATTGGTATTTGAGATGTTAGTATGAACTCATTTTTATATAGGGAGAAGAGGATTATTATGTAATTATTTAAGTATACCATTCATAGATAATTGTAGGTTATAGCATATATACATAAATGTACCACAACTCTCTCTTGAGTGCACTTAAAATAATGGCACCCCAAAAGCAATAAGAATACTTAGCACCCAGATCTTGGTTTCTAAATACCATTTTCCAATAAAAAGAACCATGGCACAATGGATAAGTTGTTGATTTCAGTACTAGAGCAGAAAAAACACAAGATGAGCCTGGATCATCTGATGGCTCCAGAAAGTGAGGAAATGTTTAAAAGAAAGGAGACAAGGATGCTTAAGAGCAATGAAATCAGCCTGAAGTTCCTCCTGTTGAACAAAGCTGGAATAACCTAAGAAACAAAATGAGCAACAGTAGGATTGAGGTAGATACCAATAGAATAAAAAATCTATGTATCCATAATGATATAAATAAATGATTAAACAAATATAGATGAGAAAGCTCTTTATTAAAGGAGAACTTCAATTAACAAATGATTAGATATTTTATTAGTGAAATAAAAAATTATTGGAATATCACAATAACAATTGTTTCAGGTAAAACTAACATTAGTGAGCAAAAGTGAGAAGAAATAGGATATTTTCATAGTCAGAAATCATGCTCTACAAAATATTCGTTAATTGCAAAGGGAAAAATTTAACTTTACTCTGGTGAAACTATCCAGTCCAAGTGATCAAGGCTAATACCAACAAGAATGTGCTGACTTGGATATATTATGTTCCCCTAAAATTCGTGATCTTTTAATCCAATCTTGTTGGGTGGAGCATTTTGATTGAGTGTTTCCATGGAGATGTGACACACCTAACTGTGGATGATACCTTTGATTAGATTACTTCCATGGAGGTATTACCATCCCCATTCAGAGTGAGTGTAAATTAGATTACCGGAGTACTATAAGAGAGTTTACCGACAGAAGGAGCTTAGAGTAGCTGAGAGGGACTTTTGGAGAGACTGAGATGCAGACAGAAAGTTGTTTGGGGATGCTAAGCTAAGAGAAACCCAGAGATATTTTGGAGAATGCCATTTTTGAAATGCAACCCAGGAGCAAAGGAACAGCAGACACCAGCCATGTGCCTTCCCAGATAACAGAGGTGTTCTGGATGCAATCAGCCATTCTTCAGTGAGAGTATCTTCTTAATACTTAATTTGGATGCTTTTATGGCCTTAGAAATGTAAATTTTTAACCAAGTAAAGCACCTTTATAAAAGCCAATCCACTTCTGGTATTTTGCATAACAGCAGTATTAGCAAATTGGATCAAAGGATAAGATACATCAATACCGTTTACACTCCGATATGGTACACTGATGAGGGCTCCTTAATTCTGAGGAATTCTTGCCAAAAATGCATAATGCAATATAACCATGGGAAAATGGCAGGTAAATCTAAATTTAGGAATATTTTACTAAATACCTGACTTCTCTACTTCAAAGGAGCTAAGTTAATAAAGACAAAGGATGACTGTAGAGATGTCACAGATTAGAGCAGACTAAGGAGACACTACAACTAAATGCTTCATGGGATCCTAGATTGTATCCAGGGACAAAAAAAATATGTTAGTGGAAAAAAATTGAAACATAATATGATGTAAAATTTGAAATATGCTAATATATACTTTGGTTGAAATTGCCCTATAGTTCAAATAGATGATGACTGGGTAAGCTGGGTGAATGGTATATGAGAACACTTTGAACTATTTTGCCACTTCTCTGATTGTCTAAAATTGTTTCCAATAAAAAATAAAAATTTATTTCTCCAACATCTATATGATGAGCTGTTATGTTCTACATATCATGCTTTTGTAGTTTAGCTAAATATATTGTATAAACATTAATTTTTTGTTTGCTGTACTATGTGAAAAATTTTAAGGGAAGTCACATGAATTGTATATGGGAATATTCTTTACTAGTTATGCAACTTTTCTCTAAGTTGCATAATTTAAAGAAATGTAAAATCTTTTAAAAATAAAAAATTAAGTAAATCTTTTAAAAATAAAAACATTAAAAGAAGAAAGCATCTTTACAACAACCATTTGTTAGGCAACTTTTATATTTCAGGTACTATGGTAGTTTGAAACTGAATGGTCCCCAGAAATGATCATGTTCTTAAAACTAATCAAGTCATGAAGGTAGAAACCCATTGTGGGTGACACTTTTGATTAGGATATTTCAGTTGAAGTGTTCCCCAAGTTGGTTTTAATCCTCTTACTGGAGTCCTTTATTAGAGAATGAACTAGAGAAAAAGAACAAAATCTGAGAGATAGGGACACACAAAGAAACTGAGAGAAAGACACAGAAACAGAGGGAAAGCCACTGAAACCAGAAGCTGGAAGCAGTGAAACCTAGAAGAGAAGGGAGGGTCTAGCAGACACTGGTCATGAGCCTTGCCATGTGATATGTGTCCAAGACTGCCAGCAATTCTTCTTCAGATAGAAGATATCATCTTGAAGATGCCTAGTTTTGCACATTTTCATGGTCTCAGTATTGTAAGCTTGTAGGCTAATAAATCCCCTTCGTTAAAAGCCAGCTCATTTCTGGTATATTGCATTTCGTCAGTTTTAGCAAACTAAAACAAGTGCTATGGAAAATTGTTGAAAAGATGGATAAAACATGTTGCCTGCCATTTAAGTGATCACAGACTGTAATTAATGCAAATATATAAAATTAGTAACAATTTAACTGTTCAATAGAATTTTGACATATGCAGAATGTGTGTGTGTGTGTATGTGTGTGTGTTGAAGTGTTTAACCTGGACTTTGAATCTGCACAATATGGAGAAGGAAATTTCACAAAGAGGATAAGTATAAAATATTTATTTTTATTGAGATGAGAGTGGTAATCCTTTTTAGTCTCTTCAGAGTAGGATATATAAAAAAAGAATGTAAATAGTGAAGCAAAATATGTCAGTTAGTTACAGATTAGAAAGTGTTAAATGGTATTAAAACAAGAAGCAATGATTGTGGCTTGAAATAATTATAATAGTTAAGGATACTTTTATTTAGAATGCTAAAAGCAGGCTCAGATCTTACCCCTTTACTCAGTTTCTTCATCTGAGAAATAATATTATAATAAATCTTTGCAAGGTTTTGGTGAGGATTAAATAGACATATTCAGGAAAGTGCTCAGAATAATTCCTTACCATATAATAAGCTTGTGGTACATAGCAACAGAAACAATATTAATAGTTGCAATCACTGTATGCCAGTAGCAATAGTAATATCAACAGCTACAATAAAGTCTTTCTAAAAGCTACATTATTAGAAATGTCCACAGTCTAAGAATTAAAATAGAGCATTTCTAGCAGATTTTTCATTTCAAATAATCATAAAAGAATAATAAATATCTCATCTCTTTATGTAGGTGAACCTACCTCTAAAGAACACTACATTGAGAAAATGCAAAAAAAAAAAAAAAAACCCTCAACAATTTATTTGGAATACTTACATTTGCATAATTGTATTTTAAAATTACTATTAAATACATTTTCTGACAAAAGCACCAATGCCTAAAATCAGCTCATTATTAATGAATTTGGGCAAAACTCTCTCCACTGGATTTCTTGTATCTTAAGGGCAAATAGGTGCCATTATTCTTTACATTTCCTTGTGTAACAAATTAAGGGTTATCTTTCATTGAAATCTATGAAATTTTGGATATATTCATTCATTCATTTTTTTTGTAATTTGGTAAAAAAGCACATATGTCTATTTACTTAAAATTTACAAATGTGCTAGTGGAGTATCAGGTGACTAAACTAAGGGAAACATGGTGCCTATAATGTGGGCAATTTATATACAACTGTGAAAGAGAGCATGAAAGGGGGGAAAGGATGTGAAAGAAATATAAGGGTCCATACATTCATTTCCCAGGGTCTTGGATTACTTAAATGGAACTTGTGGAAGAGTAAAAAATAAGCCCGAGGAAATACATTTCTAAACAATCATATTTTCATTTCCTGATAAAGGAAATGCAAAGAAAATCAATATGAACTGTCTATCACACTAGATATCAAGTATTCAATTAAAATAAAATACCATTTTCCAATGAAAACCACATACTGATCTGCTTTCTCTGAGCTTTTGTCAATCATTGTGGCTCCAAAAGAGACTTTAAACAACCTTGATGGCTTGATTAGTAATAAAATATTTTTCTTTTTTCTTTTTGAGTAATAAGACTGGTATGCTAATTGAATATGGTAATCTGTCTTAAGTCTCATTACTACTTAAACTGATTTAGAGAAAAAAATTAACCTGAAAATCCGTTTACTTGCAATATCATAAACCAACACTTTAAATGAGATTTAACAGTTTCTGAAAATATCAAAATATGTTTAGATGCAGTTTGGCTTGGTAACCAAACAAGTGGGAAAATGGGCATATATCTAACACACTTTTGGATTCATATGGTGTTTAGTTTTTCTATTGGTTAAATTTCATGTGCAATAACTTAAGAATCAATAGAAATACTGAACTTTAATTTAATTAATATTTTGTGACTGATTGCTTTTTCATAGACTAAAACATTCCACAATTTTATTCTACTATTTTGACACAGTAAATATGGTTTGAAAGTCCCAGAGGAAATTGTTGCCTGACTCCAAAATTAATTGTTCTCAGTACAGTGCTTAGAAAAGGATAGGAAATAACAGTAAAAACCTGCTGCTGAGCATCAATAGACACACAAAAAAGAAAGGAGATTAATAAGGTTAACCACAACACTAATAAATAAATGAAATGTGTATCCAGCATACTATGGTAATTGTTCACTAAAATATTAATTTTAGTCGAAGTAAAAAATGTTTTTTTAAAAATCGTAATTATGGAAAGGAAACAGTCTTTCTTCTCTTTTTTTCTTTTATCTGGGGAAATATAGCTACAGTTGCCTTTGTGTACTGTACTGAAACTTGTTAGTCTTAAAAATTACAGGAAAGACCTCCAGATCCACCTAAGATAGAGTAAGTGCATCCAACCCAGTCTTTCCTGTTGATTAGAAAAACAACAGTAAAAACCTGTGTAGAGTACATAAAGCAATAATCTACAGACTCTTAAAAGGAACTGTTTGCTGGCAAACTTGGAAAAGAAATCAAAATTCAAAGTTCTTGGCTTTGCTTTGTTTCTCTTGCTTTTCTTTTTCTTTTTTTCTTAATCCTAAATTGTCTGGCTCCAGTTTATTATCTCAGAATTGCATAATTGATACAAAGACATCTGCAAGGAAAAAAACATACCTTTGTAGCCTATGGACTGGAAGTGAGGTACTCCTGTGGTATGAAAAATGTGGAGAGAAATTCACATTTTAAAATCTCTCTCACACTCTTTTTGCTTTTTTTTTAGCCTTTCTTACACAGGTCTGGAGAGTGTGGGGAAATCATGGTGAGGTGGGAACAACATAGCAAGGGCTTTGAAAACTGGATCCTGGGTGGAATATATCTGGGGTAGACCAAAATAGAACAGCAAAGAATTTTGAAACTTAACTTACATTGAAACCACATCCCATAGAAGGTAAGTCAGAAGTCATGGTCTGTAACTAAAGTTTTATTGCTGCTGAAATACACAAACAAATAAAAAATACAGAATCAGCACTCTCCAGAGGATTTTAACAGGACCCAGGGACTATATTCTATTATTATAATATTATAATAATATGATAAAGAATGCAAACCTGTATTAATTGACATAAAAGGAACAGGCAACATTTTAGTGACATTCAGTGGATAAGATAATTGATACATGACAAAGATAAGATGTCCCAGATGCTGGAATTCCCAGTAAAGTATGTTAAAACATCCATTATAATTATGCTTCATGAAGTGAGGATGAAAAATTTTGAAATTAAAAATCACTGGAAGTGTCAATAGCATAATGGTGATAACAAAAAATGTTAAGTAAGTATTCTTGAAAATGTATCAATGGAAATGATGCCATCTGAAGCAGAGAATCCTGTTTAAAAGAACAGTCTCAGAGGCCTGTGAAATCATATCAAATGGTCTAATATTCTTGCCATTGGATTTCCAGAAAGAGTGAAACAAAATTTTGCTGTAAATAATGACTGAAAACATTTCATGTTTGAGTAAAGCCATAAATTTACAGATTCAATAAGTACAGAAAACTCAGAACATGATAAAGTCAAACTAAATCATGCCCAGACAAATCATAACTGAAATGCTTAAAATGAACAATGAAGAAAATACCTTGAAAGGAGCCAGAAAAAAATGACACATTACATATAAGGGAACAGCAATTTGAATGGATGCCAACTTCTCACAAAAATTTTGGAGGCCAGCCACCCCAATCAAATGGAGGAGTGAAATGCTTCAGGGCTTTGTTCCCACATAGAAGCTTTGAAAAACCAGTAAGAACTGGCAGAAATAAAGCTCCATAAAACAACTTAATGATTGCAGTAACAGAGGACGTGCAGAATCAAGAAAAAGGCTACTTAAAAGTGGCAGTATCTCATGGTATCTTTGTTGGCCTCTTCCCTACCTCTCACTGGTTCAGTGTGGAGCAAGACTGCAGTCTCAATGTGGATCCCTTGTCCTGGCTCCAGAGACAGTACAGTAATGATGGTGTACATATTGGAAGCAATATGTCACACACAAACTGTTTGGTAATGCTCAGAAGGATTTGCTATCCCAGAAACTGCCCTGCATGTAGAAGGCAGCTCAGAGAGTTCTCGTACTGAAGGTTTGGCAGAGAAATCAAATAATGCTGCCTGGGGCAAGGGATAGCTGGCTTTAGGACATATAGTGCAGGTCCTGTGACCAAGTGGAAACTGTTTCCTAGGGAGCAGGGGACATTTGGAACTGTATATAAATGGGGGAATTTCTAGGGCTACATGTACATTCCATAGATGAGACACATGTGCAGAAAGGACTAAGGAGACCTCTATGCTTTGGCCTGGAAATATTCTCTAAATTCACTGTGTGGACAAGTACTTAAGAAGAGCACTTTCACAGATCAATTTACTGATTGAGAAAGGTGTTTTCTTATGTCCTTTTTTGTTAGCTCCTGACATTTAAAGAAAGCTCTGTCATAACACTAGTTGGATACTTAAGCAACAGATGTCTTAGGATCTCAATTCCAGTGATACATTAAAATATCAAAATGCCCAAGTTTAAGCAAAGGCTAAAAAGCAAAGGAACAGGAGGCAATGGCCCAGGCAAAAAAAGATTAAGGCAATAGAAACTGTCAACAAGGAGAATGAGACCTGGTACATAACAGAAAAAGAATTTTAGAATTTGTACTAAATATGCTCAAAGAGCTAAAGGAAAACACAGTCAAAGAACTAAAATAAATGAGGAAAATGATAGATGAAGACAAAGAAAATATTAATAGAGAGGAGGAAATTATGAACATAAACCAAACAGAGTTAACAGGAACCAACAATTAAAATTTCCTAGAGCAATTCAACAGCATATTGGAGTTGGCAGAGGAAAGAATCAGATAACTTAAACCGAAATCATCAGTCTGAGGAACAGAAAGAAGAAAGAATGAAGAAAAGTGAACAGACCCTGAGGAACCTATGGGACACCATGAAACAAAAGAAAGATAGGAAAAAGGCAGAGATACTATTCAAAGAAATAATGGCTGACAACTTCCCAAATTAAAAAAAAAAAAAAAAAAAGAATACACCCATCTAAGATGCTCAGTGAACTCTGAACAAGATAAACCAAAATAGATTCACACCAAAGTATATTAAAATAAAACTGCTGAATGCAAAGATAGAGAATTCTGAAAGTTGCAAGAGAGAAGCAATATGTCATACACAAGGGAGCTTTATGAAGATTCAGTGATGATTTCTTATGTGTGACTACAGAGCTCTTCAGTGATAATGGGGCTAGTATCACAAATTTATTCCTCACACTCCTGGTAAAAGATGTGCACTCTTGACTTTCCTGGGGTATGTGAGCAGGTCTTCCATGATATATCCACAATAACATTCCAATACCTCTATGCTTTTGGATCCCCTCATCTACATGATACCAGGACAGTTCTGGCATTTATCTCAGGTAATAGCCACATTTTGATCCATATTTCAGCCAAGCACCCAAACTGTTAACAGCCTTTGTAACCCCTCAAACTACAACATTGAATGCAGAATCTCTGTTTACTGGGCTCATATCAATAAATTCAGCCTGATTCAGCTTTATATTTCTTCTGCCATTAACCCATACCCTTAAAATCCATTCCCACAATTATTCCCCCAAATTCTATCTATATTAATTGGAAAACTCATGCAGTAATTTTGGAGTATAACATACACCCTCACAAGTCACACTTTGTACTTCACCTTTCAGGGTCTATTGGGACTTCAGTCAAGTTATAGGCCTGGAAGAAAAGAGGGGTGGTGGAGATGGGTCATGAAAAGAATTAGAAGTGTCTTTCAAGACAGTTGCCTTAGGGCATTCCCTTGCAGTTTCATCTGGTGAAAGAGGATCAATCTCTCTAAACAGAAGAATGAGAGCTGTTTCCTTATGGGAGGAAGTTACAGGTTTAGCAAACACTTAAGCGTTAATCTCTTCAGGTAGAAGTTGGTTGGCAGACTTTTCAGGGAAAACTGGAGGTTAGGTAGTTGTCTCCACAGGGCAGGCTGGAGTTTGGGTGGCTGTTTCCTCAGGGCAGGCAGAGGTGTGGGCATCTGTTTCCTCAAGGCAGACCATTACAAGTTTATCATCTGTCAAAGACTCAGCAGAATCTAGGGATTCAATGTCCCCACTGCCATCATTATCAACCCATATATCCCCACCCCAATTTTCAGAATCACATTCTTTTCCAATCAATGACTTTAACAGCAGATACACTGCAAGGTTTAGAATTTAATTTACATTGTAAAGCTGCTACTTGCACAATGAGTGTCTGGGTCTGGCTTTAAGAGATCTCAAGCCTGTGGCCACAGAAAATAAGATTTTCTTTCAGGGACACAGAAATCTTTACATCTTTCATACAGCTAAGTAGCAAATTTGAAGCCTTTAGCTCATCCCTTTCTTTCATAACTGTATCCAACACATCTAGGAACAACCAGCCAACATTATTCTTTTACCTCCACAAAACTCTGTTAAGTTGTTAAAAACACCATCACACAGAGCTTTGCCTTGCAAAAGTGTGTGATTAACAGAATCACATGGTGATATTTTGCATATCTCTATTGCCAACTTACACCAGTGCCATCTTGATTATTGGAAATAAAATCATAAGTGCCTTTGAATCTAATCAGAGTAGAAAAACAATAGCAAAAGCCCATTTTTAAGATTCTGTTTCTCTAGAACCACTCCCAGTACCAAGCTGTAGTAGTCAGGATTCTCTAGGGAAACAGAACCAACAGGAGATATCTGTACATAGTATGAGATCTTATAAAGGTGTCTAACACAACTGTGGGGATGAATGAGTCCAAATCCCATAGGGCAGGCTGTGAGCTGCCACTCCAATGAATGTCTTTGATGAAGTCCCCAGGAGAGGCTGGCTGGATGAAGTAGAGATGAAAGTTCTCTTTTCTGTTTGCTGAAGCTATCACCCCCCCGCCACCCCATGCCCCTTAAAAGCCTTACATTGATCAGATTAAACTTCTCTCACTGCAAAAGATACACCCCTTGGCTGACTGCAGATGTAATTAGCAACAGATGCAATCAATGTACTGATGACTTAAATCCTTGAAATGTCCTTGCAGAAACAGATAGGCCAGTGCTTGCATAACCAGACATCTTCAAAATATGTGTCTCAGCTGCAGCTGTTCTGAGGTCCTTCTGTTCGTGAGCTATTTTATAGGACTCCAGTAATTAAATCAAGACCTACCCTGAATGGGTGGGGTTCACACCTCCATAGAAATTGTTCATTCAGACATTTCACTCACAGTTGATTGAGTCACATCTCCATGGAAACACTCAATCAAAGGATTCCAACCTAATCAACAATAATACATCTGCCCCCCACAATATTGCATTAAAGAACATGGTGTTTTGGGGGACATAATACATCCAAACTGGCACAGAAGCTGTAATGACCTCTAATTCACATGCCTATTAAGTTCCTTGGTCTGTGTTCTCATAAGGAAGAAAAGAAAACAGTTAGCTATTGAGTGTGGTTCATAGTGGGGAAGGGAATGGAAGCTAATAATTGAATTGCTTTAGTCACTCATCTTCTCATGGTCAAGTCCTTTATCAGCTTATGGCCAACTGCAAATAAACTGAAGATTAAACTTTATTTTATGTTTCTGATGCAGAGGCTTGACACTGCATGCCAAACTTTCTTTCTTGCTACAAATTAACTCATTTGTTTTGTGGAAAAGGACACCACATCACAAGCTCTTGGCAGATTAACTACTTCAAAACTAATCTGTTCATGTTGTCTTTCTAGATCACTTGAAGTCCAACAATGGTGTACCTTTTATCTTTTATCATTAGAGCTAATAAACATAGTCTGAGAGTTCTGACTCTACCTCCTTCATCTTTTCCTATACCATATAATTTAGAGTGAGGGAATTTGATCTTTGAATGCATCTGTCCCCAAAGGATCATTCTATCTTGGCCACTACCTGCATATAGATCAAGATAAAAGGGGTTAAGTGTGGGACAGGAGGTACTAGTGGTTATAATGATATATTTTGAAAACTCGTAAACTTTTCCTAGTCATTCTTGGGCATAATACTTCTTTCTTTCTGTTTTTAGCGACTCCAAGCCAGCTTGATTGGTACTGCCTCTAGATGGCAGCCTAGCAAGAAGGGGACCTTAGGGACACAAACACTTTATAAAGTGCTCTTATTCCTCTTATTGATAGTTCAAGACAAAAGGTCTGGTTGTGAGTAGGGAATGATTTTGAAAAAGGTGAAATTAACAGCTAATATAATGGGATGCCCAGAATGTGAGAATTTAGAGGGAAAGCAACAATCCAGCTCCTGGGAAGGGAAAACATTTGATATGAGGAGACACGGGGAGGGGAATTAATAATCTAATAATCTGTGTCTCCAGAACCACCAATGACCGATAAAGGGCCCACTTGCAGGGACCCAACAATTGTAAACACTTTCTTTTCAGGAACATCACATGTACTCTCAGACTGTATATCTTGTGTAGAAACTAAGCATTAACTTGCCACCCTCCTGAAAACATGATGAATTGCATTTTAGGGGCCATAAGAAACCTTTCAATGTTTAAATAAACACCAACTTAGCCCAGGTAGACATTCAGGATGGCCTCAATTTTCTGACCTGGGTTGTTATGAATGACATGCTTGCCCTAAACTTCCCTTTTACAAGGCAAGATGGAATCAGTGCTCTACTCAAAAAATGTCATGGTCAAAATAGGAAAGTCAGTAGAGAAACTTAAAGAGAAAGTCACCTGTGCTCTAAGATAGACACTGATGGCTTATGAGATTTATTTTGTTGGGACCCTAGGTAGAATGGTCAAGTTCAATATTGCTGGTTGGCCTCATTCTGATGCCTGGAAATTGGCTGACAGTAACCTCAATTTAAATGCTGTATGAGACAAATGAATATATTTGGACCCAGCCCAAATTGGTGATATTAATCAGATGGCTGTCAGAATAGCATATTATAAGAAAATGTGCCATAGACAAAAAGGGGTAGAAATGAGGGGTACATATTGTTGGGAGACAATTTCCCATGGTCTGTTTTATTTCTGCATGACACATAAAAGCTTTTGTTTCAGAATATCTTTTCAAGGATGTTTTATAACAAATGGTCCTAGAGACAGTGTACTCAATCTTTGTTCCCTCCAGGACAAAGTTTGGGCAGATTTGATAGCCATTTTCTCATAAGATTGGTAGTTTCTTAAACTTAGGTTTCCTTACCCGTGGAGCAAACCTACTATCTATACAGTATCTGCATGGGCCTGCCTCTGCCTCATCCCCTTGAGGCTTTAGAGATAACTGGAAACATGCAAACATGAAGCTCATGCAGCCTGTTGTGCTATGAGTAATAAAGTCCTTTCTTTCTATCCCAGGAGACCCATTACCTCTGCCAGCATGTATAAAACTGTGACAGGTTAAAATTTTCACTGTGCAAGTAGAATAAAATCTCAGACCATTTACTTTTCTTGAGAAAAAGAACAAAGTTAGGCAGCTCACACTATCAAACTTGAAGATTTATTCTAAGGAAACTATAATCAAGTCAGTGCAAAATTAGTGAAATGATAGGCATATAGACTAATGGAACAGAATACAGAGTTCAGAAATAGATCCACATATATATGGGTCATTGACTTTTAGAATTGAGCTTCGAATTTTGAGATAATTATATATTCACAAACAATATATATTAGAAAATAATGCAGAGAAATCCTCAATTCTCTTTATCCATTTGCCCCTATTGTTAACTTCTTGAAAAATTACAAAATAAGTTTACAGCCAGGATATTGATATTGATATAGTCAATGTTTAGACCATTTCCATCATCACAAGGAACACTCATGTTGCACTTTCATAGCCACATTCACTTTGATCTCATACTCAACCCCTCTTTAAACCTGGGAAACCACTATTTGGTTTTCCATTTGTATAATTTTGTCATTTCAAGAACACTATATAAAAGGAATCATACTGTCTGACACCCAGGAGTGTAAATCTCCCCAGCAATATGAGATATGACTTCTGGGGAGGAATCTACACCCAGCATCATGGGATGGAGAACATCTTCTTGACCAAAAAGGGGATGTGAAATGAAATGAAATAAGTATCAGTGGCTGAGAGATTCCAAAAGGAGCCGAGAGGTCACTCTGGTGGGCACTCTTATTCACGATATAGATAACCATTTTTAAGCTCTAATGAATTGGAATAGCTAGCAGTAAATACCTGAAACTATCAAACTACAACTCAGAACCCTTGAATCTTGAAGACAATGTGATTGCGAAAGACATGTGAATCACACTCCCCTTAGTCCAGTATATGGATGAATGAGTAGAAAAATGGGAGCAAAAAAAAAAAAAAAAAAAAAAAGCACCCAGTTTTCTTTTATACTTTGTTTTTTTTTCACTTTAATTTTTATTCTTATTATTTTTGTGTGTGGTAATGAAAATGTTCAAAAATTAATTTTGATGAACACACAACTATATAATGGTACTGTGAACAATTGATTGTATGCTTTGTATGACTGCATGGTATGTGAATATATCTCAAAAAAATTGAATTTAAAAAAAAAGAAATAATGGCTGTCAACTTCCTAAATGTAACAAACAACATAAAAAAAAAAGGGATCAAGGAATCATACTGTGTGTAAACATGTATGAATGTGTGTATGTATGTATGTAAGCATGTTAGGGATTGACATGTTTCACTCAATATATCCTAGTAAGATTTACTATATACATCGTAGAAATTTGGCAAGCATGGCTTAATTTGTATTAACTTTCTCCACTGAAGTTAAAACTAGTTTTAGAAGCATTATACAATATATCAATGCTCTTGTTTATAAATTTCCTCAAATCAAAATATAATCTATTTTCTTACAAACATACAAATCTGTTTATATTACCTGTTAATACAAAATTTTTCTATGTTCTTTGATTAATTTATATTACTGTATTTCCTTATGCTTTGAATTTCTTCCAGTATTCATATCTTATTTAGCAAATATATCTTAATCCTGACAAGATCTAGAGGAATTTGTATATTTAGTTGTGCAGAATGATTTTGTTTAGCATAAACACAATCAGTAGTCATGAAATTATCACTAAATAAATAGGTAAGATTAGGTAATTCACTTAAATTTCTGAAGTAGAGGTGGTTGGTATACATAACCTAATATGCAATGCATTTAAATGATAATTATCCATACACGTACAACACAAATTTTCAATGAAACATGCAGCCTTAATTCCATTTTGGAAAGGACACTAGCTACTAATTTCAGCATCTCAGTATGTATCAATGTTTATTTCCACACAAAATGCATAAGTAATAATATATCTATATGAATGTTTAATACAATTGACTAACTCCAAAAAACTTTAAGTTAAAGGGAAAATATAGAAGCCATTATGAGTCTATTTAGACACTATTCTTGGTGCATTTTGCACAATCATCTATAAATATTTCATTGTGTTAAAATACTTGAGATTTATCTTTATAGTTACCTTCTTATCCACCATTCACTAAGATATAGCTATTCCCTTAAATAAACATTACAACCAAATTTAATATCTACCTGTTCCAGATACAAGATAGGGTTGGTAATTTATGCTTACCAGAATATATTATGCATATGATATTTCTAATTATATCTGTAGACAGAAATGTTTTTAAAAGATCATTAAAGATTGTTATATCATAGACAAAAACATGATTTTATATATATGTATATAAAATAGACAATAGAGTTGTGTAAGACTCAGGTCTTCATGAAATTTGAATGAAGTGATCCCTGCTATATTGAAGATAAAGGTATTTGATACTCAAAATGCATGACCTACTGTTAAGATTAAAATCAACTTCTCAAGTACGATAAATCAGCTTATAAAATTGTTACCACTAAAGCAAAAGTGCCATGTGTAACTTTATCTTGCTTGTTATCTCATTTGGCTATTAATTATATTAATTAATTAATGCAGTTTTATTAATTTTTTAACATTGGAAGAAAAATCAACACACAATGTTTGAAGCAACCCTACCCTACTCTGGCTGAAATTCTCTTCACTGAAATAATCATTTGACTGGTCACTTCTTATTTCACAGCAAATTCAAATTTGTCATTATTTTGTAGAATCCTCTCCTTATTGCAGTTTCCAAAATGGCATCATTAACCTCAGTCCCTCTCTGATCACATTTTTGTGATATGTTTCATGTCTCTCATACCTGAGATTAGTTAATAATTATTAATTCATTATATTATTTACTCATTATTTCTCCTTGAGGGAGGTCTCTGTGTTCCCCAGGGGCCTTACTTATTCTGTTTACTGGAGTAGTTCTTGCACCTAGAATGCTGTCTAAGACATACTACATATTTGCTAAGTAAACAAATTATGTTCTTAATTTGTTGCTCAAAATATTACTTATAAAATTTCATGTATCAAAATGTATTGGTGACTGTGAATGTCTCCATAGAAATTTTGTTTTAATTTAGTATTTAAAAAAGGATATAATGGAAAGATAATTAATTTTTAAAATTTTAGATTATATTAGTTTCATTCCTAAAAAAAAAAAAAAAAATTTCCCAAGGAAAAGTAACATGCTAAATATGATAACTCAGTGAAGCATACAACGTATGTATGTTCTATGAGTTCTATCTAAAAATTGTTCACGTGAAAAATTTTACCTTGAAAAATTAAATCTTACTACTCATCATAAAATTCATGCATATGTCAGAGGCCATCATTTATCATTATTGGAAAATTTGACAATAATAAAATTCTGCATGTGTCAATTTTTAATTTAGCTATTTCTTTCAAATAGATTTCTAGTAGTTCAACCAACTTATGTTCACATTATGCAATTTATGTCATCCATATTAATTTAGTATTTTTGACAAGAACAAAAGAATGTAGTTTGACATAAATGATGCTATTCTCCCAAATCACATCAAGAATAAACAATTGGATGATTGTGGGAATACATGCAGCAAAAAGTGACAGAATTGAAAGGAGAAACAGATAAATCAACAATAATAGTTGGAGATTACAATATCCCACTTTCAGGAGAACTAGACAGAATATTAGAAAGAGAACACAAGACATGACAAACACTGTAAACCAACTAGACCTTGCACCCCACACAACAGCAGAATACACATTATTCTCAAGTGCACATAGAACATTCTTCAGGATAAACTATATATGTGTCAATAAAACAAGACTTAACAATTTAAAAATGATTGAATTAGCATAAAGTTTGTTTTCCAACCACACCAGTATACCATGAGAAATTAATAACAAAAAGGAAATTTGGTAAATTCACAAATATGTGGAATTTAAATTCCACACTCGTAAATAACCATGGATCAAAGAATAAATCACAAATAAAATCAGAAAATACTTTGAAATGAATAAAAACAAAACAGAACATAACAAAGCTTATGATATGAAGGGAAAGCAGTGCTCAAAGAGAAATTTATGAATGTAGATGCTTTCATTGCAAAAGGAGAGGTACCTCAAATTAATAAACTAACCTTCCACCTTAACAAAGTAGAAAAATGAGAGTGCAAACTAAATTCAAATAAAACAGGAATAAGTGAGTAATAAAGATTACATTAGAAATAAGTTAAGTATAGTACAGAAAAGCAATAGACAAAAAAGTACAATCAAAAGCTGGCCCTTGGAAAAGGCAAAAAAAAAAAAAAAAATGACAAAATCAAAAGAGAGGAGACCCAAATTACTAAAATCAGGAATGGAAAAAGAACATTAGTAACATCCCAACAAAAATAGAAAGTATTACAAGGGAATATCATGAGCAATTCTATGCCAACAAATTAGATAACGTAGATGAAATGGTAAAATTCCTAGGCAGACACATACTACTGAAACTAACTAAAAAATAAACAAAAGATCTGAATTGATTTATAACTAGTAAATACATTGAATTAATAATAATAAAAAGAAATCTTCTCACAAAGAAAAACCCCCGAACAATGGCTTCACTGGTTAATTCTCCCAAACATTTAAAGAATAACTAACATTAATCTCTCAAAAATTCTTCCAAAAAATAAAAAACAGAAAGAAATACTTCCAACTCATTTTACAAAATCAGTACTACCCTGATAGCAACACTAGACAAAGACATCACAAGGAAAACAGAACTAAATTAAAACCAATATCCCTTAGGGATATAAGTGCAAAAATTCTTAACAAAATACAAGAAATCATATTCAGCAGCTTATATAGAGGAGGATTACATGACAGAATCAAGCAGGAGTTATCTCAGGAATGCAGGATTTTTCAAAATACAAAAAGAATTAAATATTGTACATTATTTTAATAGAATAAGAAATTCTATTTCAATTTACAGAGAAAAAGTGTTTGAAAAAAATTCAACACTATTGTGTCATAAAAACACATAGCAAACTATGAATTGAAAGAGATCTCCAACTGATAAAGTGCATGTTTGAAAATGTATGGCTATCATTATACTTAATGATGAAAGACTGAAAACTTTCTCTGTAAGTCAGGAAATAGAGAAGGATTTTCACTCCTGTCACTTCTGTACAACATAGAAGTCCTAGCCAGGGCACTGGGCAAAAACATGAAAGGAATCTATATTGGAAGATCAAAAGGGTAAGTATTTCTACTTGCAGTTGATAGGACCTTATATATATGAAATCCAAAAAATTGCCCAAAAAATCTATTAGAGCTAATAAATTCAGAGAGGTTGAGGATACAACATCAAAATACAAAAAAACAGTTGTACAGTTGTCCCTTCCACATCTTGGAAGTTACAGGTCTGGCACCTCTGTGATCTGGAAAATATGCATTTTTTTTTTAGGGTTTCAGGAAACTTCCTAGGTGTCTTTTGATTGTCAGCCACTGCCTTTCCTATTACTTTTACATTCCATAGGCTAAACCTTTCTTTAAAATTTTCAAATCAGTCTTTGCCGGCCTGAAAATCCATAAGGGTACACACTTCACCTTCATTTTCCTTTAGGGAATCATATAAGGACTTAGCCTTTTCTTGTATGATGCCAGAGTCTACCAGAATGTCTTTGTATAACAATCTTGCTCCCAAAAGAATGCTGCATTTTCTATGTGAGAAAGATGCAGATCTCATAATTTATGCAAATCCTTTATTTGCAATTGTTGGTATAGCTACAGCAACAGCTTCATGGATTGCCTTCTCTTCTTTCTTGATATGCCTTATGGTCAACTCATTAATGCCGTAATGGTGGCCAACCATAGCAGCCATTTTGCATGAAATGAAGCATATCTAACAGTTCTAATTTTTCCTCCAAATTCATCAGTTTCCTTTAATTCTTGGGAGCACTTTCTGAACTACTAGGTACACTACACTTGGGACCCATAATTTTAATAGTGTTTATGGTGCTTAAACAACACAAGATATGTGAAACTTGAGATGCAATTATCACTGCAATATCACTGAGAGATGTCATGTGAGAGATTGACATCCCCATACCAGTGCATGGAAGCATAGTTCTTTTACTGCAAATTTAATTTTAAGAAAAAAGTTGTATAGCTTTTCATGTATGTTATCAAACAGTAGTATACATATTTTACAGTAAATATTATAAATAACTACAGATATTTTGTGCATGTATGAGTTACTAAACTTGTTAAGATATCTCTACCTTTCTAGCCTTGTGTGTCATCTGTTGGCCTTTGTGTGTCATCTGCGGCTTCTGCAAAACTCCCCCAAATTCCCATTTAATTTCTTATGCCAGCCCCTCTTATATCAAAACCACAGTGGGGAGAGTTGTGATGTGGAAGGGATAACTATATTTCTATACACTAGCATTGAATAATCTGAAAAGTAAATCAAGGAAGCAATTCTACTTACAATAGCTTCAAAAACAATACAATACTTAGAAATATATTTAACTGAAAAATTTCTAGACTTATACACTTAAATCTGCAAAATAATGATGAAAGAAATTAAAGATAACCTAACTAAGTGAAAAGATATCCCATTGAAATTCTTAAGCTTGCAACATTCCCTAAATAGATCTACACATTCAGAGAACTCCTTTGAAAATTCCAACAGCCCTTTCTGCAGAAACTGACAAGAAGATACTAAAATTTGCATGGAATAAAAAGGGAAACAGAATATCACAAAAGAAACTTGAAAAAGATGAACAAATTTGCAGTCTTCATACTTCCCAATTTCAAAACTTACTACAAAGCTGCAGGAATCAATACAGTGTCGTACTGGAAATGGAAAAACATACATAGACAGATGGATGAAATATAGCCAGGAGATAGAAGAGTGATAGACAGAGATAGACAATAGACAAGAAAAATGGAGATAAATATACAGTTAACAGATATTGAGATCAAGATAGGGAGATAGAGACACATAGGCAATTGAAATATTTCCTCACTTACTACTGTTTGCCAATATAAACTCCTTCCACTCCCTTGGAGGAGCTCCTTTCTCCTTTCTGAATAGGATGCTACCCAATTCATGAATTACTCAATAAAATTGTGCAATCCTAAATTGCATGAAAAGTTTTTCTATTAACAAAGATAATGCTTCTAAGGTAATCAAACCAGTAATTTACTGCTTTACAAATATTTGAGTATTTTGTATTTGTGTGCTTATTTGGCATTACTATAGCATAGTAATATCTTTTGTAATTTACCAAAGTAGAAACAGGAATAATATATTAGGGCAAGAGAATAAGGATGCAGAGCACTGAATTTAGGTAAAAAGCAGGCAAAATAACATTTTCTATCCACTAGTAATTCTCCTTTCACATTGAGCAGGGTTTACAGTGAAGATGAGTGATTCATAAGGCAGAAATTTATTGTAAAAATACTCAACACTCATGCTAAGATATTCCAGGAATACTGAATTGAAAGGGGAGAAAAGCTAATTTTTTGTGAAAATTCATGTTGCATTCTGCGAAAAACTATTAGAGAAATACAAACTTGAAAATTACTCCCTTTTGACAGTGTCTTCTCCTTGGACATCACAACAGCACTGAAACTGGAGTGTCTCAATGTGTGGTAATTGGATTTGTCACCACACACTAAACATCTTTATAGGGTGCAGTGACTACCAGGAATAGCAACTATCAACATTTTATATACTAATTTTTCCTTAATGTCTCATCTGAACACTCCTACACCTCAGCATGTTTTTTATCTCATTATCATTTTATTTTGGATTCTGTTACACAGCTATATATGACTGGAAATGTTAGGTGATTAAAATAGCCATATATTTTTATCCTTTTTTTAACCATTTCTCTCTTTATACATAAAAAAGGAAAATAAAACTAAAATAATTCCTAAGGAAAACTATACTCACATGTTCATACAGGCTAGCAACTGAATTCTCATAAATTCTTATAAATCAAGTGCCTAAAAATTCATTATTTCTACAGAAAAAAAAAAGGCCAATGATAAATGAAAGTATGTGTGCAAATAGATAGGTGATAGATGATGTAAATAATGCTTTTTTCATTTTCTTTTATTAAATATTATTGTATTTGCTAAGAAATGGAGAAGGTTTTAAACATACAATTAACTTAATGAATAAATGATAGATATTGTGACTTTGGTTTTACCAAAACAGAACCTTAGAAAAATAATTGTGAGAAGACAGTTTACTTGGGAAGCAATTCCAAGAAGCATAGTGAGGGAACAGATAGAGTGAGACACGTTAGGAGGAGAAATGAACAGAAGGATGCATTGAGGAGTTGCTGCTGTGAGGTCTCCTAAGGTGAATTCTACTTTCAGGTAGACTTTGCTATGATAGCTTTGAAAGAAAGTAAGGCATTGATAAAGGCTAAAATATCATTGGTTTACTGCACTTTGCAATAGTTTTTTTGTTTGTTTGTTTAAGTGAGATCAGTAATTAAAGTAAAAACAGCATTTTAGTGTTAGACTATTCAAATTGTTTTTCTTAATATTATTTACCCTATTCTACCCATCTGTGATAAAAAGTAGGCTAATCTGCATTTGAATTAAATAATTTTTAAACTTTTAACTGCTGTCACTAAAACAATAAATCCTTTTTTCAGGTGTAAAGATTTAGTGGAGTAGAAAAAGCAAGTGAATCAAATTCGGTAAAAGCAGGATCAGCGTTAGCTTATGTTTAATGTGATTTTTAATTTGTTACTAAGCTCTTTCTGGATTGTTAGATTTTAACCAAAATCACTTTGCCACTCCTTCAGGGTAACAGAATCATGGCTCTACACTGAGCTACCTAGTGAGGGAAAACATTTCCATAGCAATTAAGTGTGGCCATGTGAGTAGTCTTCTCCACTGAAGCTAAATGAAATGGTTTGAGCCACACCCAGTTCAGGCTCCAAAGAGAGCAACTGTGCCTATTTTTTTTTTTTAACTGATAACTTTTTATTTTAAACTACTTTCAAACTTACAGGACAGTTACAAAAATAGTTCAAACCCCACACAGTGTGCTCCAACATACCTGTACTGGCCAAGATGATGCCTAGATTCACCAATTTTAACATTTGCCACATTTGCCATATCATTCTGTATCTATCTATCATCTGCCTATCTATCTGTCTGTCTATATATCTATCTTTCTATCTATCCATTTTCTGAAGTGCAGGTCACATACACTGTACTCTTTGAACACCCAACACTGCTATGTACATTTCCTGAGAACAAGGATATTCACAATCACCATGTAGCCACCCCAAGTGCAGTTATCAAGTTCAAGAAATTTTACATTGATATAAAACTTACAGTCTATATTCCATTTTTTTTTTTTCATATGTTCCCATAAGGTCACTTTGAGCCCCATTTTCTCCCTGGCTCGATCACCCACCTTTTCATAGTTGCTGTCATGAATTATACATTATGAGTCCAAAACCACTGATTTAGAATTACATTTTAGGCATTTGCTTTTTTAGATCCTGGAGAAAGTAAAATGTAGAGTTATAAACCAAAAATATCATATTACTAGCATTTATATTTACCCATGTTTTTATTCTCACTGGAGAGCTTTACTTTTTCATACAGTTTTTATCTAATGCCTATTGTCCTTTCCTTTCAACCTGCAGAACTCTCCTCAGCATCTCTTGTAGAGCTGATCTAGTGGTGATCAACTACCTCAGCTTTTGTTTATCTGGTAGTGTCTTACTTCTCCTTTACTTTTGAAAGATATAGAATTTTTGGTTGGCAATTTTTTGCTTTCAGCACTTTAAGTATGTCATCCTGCTGCCTTCTTGTTTGCATGGTTACCAGTGAAAAATTAGCATTTAATCTTATCCAGGCTCCTTGTATGTGACATGTGGCTTCTCTCTTGCAGCTGTCAGAATTCTCTTTATCTTTGGCTTTAATTTAATATTTAAACTTCTGTTACTGTGATCTTCAGCTCTGTTTGGTTTCTTTTCATAATTTCCATATCTCTAATGATATTCTCTTTTTGCTCATCTATCCTTCTCCTGATTTTGTTTAGTTCTTTGTCCATGTTTTCCTTCAGCTGTTTAAGCACATTTCAGACTCTTAAAATTTTTTTCTGGTATTTCCCAGATATCATCCCCCTCATTGATGGTTCCTAATGCTCTAATATTCTCCTTTGCCAGAGCCATTTCCTCCTGCTTTTTGTTTGTTTTGTAACCTTTTGCTTAAGCCTGGACATTTTGAAATTTTATTGTGTTGTCAGTAGAATTTAGATTCTAAGTGATCTGTCACTTAAGCTTGTATCCAACTAGTGTTATGACAGAGCTTAACATGAATGCCAGAAGCTAACTGACATTCAAGGAAAGGGAAAAAATGGGGGGGGGGGGGGAGGAAGCAAAGAAAAAAAAATAAAACACCTTTGGCAATCTGCAGATTGACCCATGCAAGTGTTGTCTCTCCATCAAGGCCTAACCATACAAGTTTGGAGAATGGCTTCAGACCAAGTGAAAGGACCTCTTTGGTTCTTTATGCACATGCGTCTATGAATGTGGCCACAGGAATTCCCCCATTTACATGGTTTGAATGACCCCTCTTCCCTAGGAAATAATTTCCTCATGGTCCTAGAACTACACTGTACGTCCTACAGCCAGAAATCCCTTGCATCAGAAAGCATGACTTGACTGCTCTCCCACAGCATTCTGGAGGAGCACTCAGTATGAGGCCGCCTACATACAAGGCAAGTTCTGAGATGGCTAGTCCCTCAGGCCACAACCAGACAGATGTGACCCGTGATACATGCTCCCAGTAGATGCATGTGGGTTACTCTCCTCCCTCCAGAACTGGAACCAGAGGTCCACACTGGGTGCATGAGCCAAGTCCATGCTGAGCCAGGGAGGATTGGGGGTGGGACACACCACCATGAAATATAATGAATTTTTTAGAACAGTTTATTTTTTTAAAAAAAAGTTTACAGGTGAGATTTTGGTACTTGGAGGTAGCAGTTGAATTACTGGCATTAATTTACCCATAGCTTATGTCAATCTCTTGATTTGATATCGTCATTTTCTTGTCCTATTTTTCTTTTCTTTCCATGTCTTTTGAAGCTGAGGTCTATAAGTCAGCTGATGTCCCAACTATTTAAGACTAACAGTTAAAGTAACTGTCAGCATACAAGAAAGTTAATGTACTTGGCCACTGGAAAGGATGAACCAGCTAGGGTTCTTTAAGCCCTAAGTTTGCAACAATCTTTTGACCCCTATCAGTTGGCTTGTCCTGCAATACTATTTTCACTTTCACTTCCATAATCTACATCTGGATCATCCTTTTCCTTAATGCACTCATCATACATTTCTCCGTTGATGTCCTTAGCCTGCATCTCTTCTTTGATATGCAGCTCCTCTCCTTTCACACAATAAGTGCTCTGGATAACAGGCATCCCAGGCTTGGGGCTGCTAGACAAACTTGAGTGCTCTGAGAGCAGGTGAGGGGAGGGCACTCCTGCCATGGCAGTGGCTCCATGGTATACAACACCAGTAGCGGAAATTGGAATCTGTGCTTGCTGTCCAACATTGAAGTATTGCCACATTTCTTGCCACCTGTTCCACATGATTAATTTGTATTCATTGATGTACTGCTTTTTGTCATCCACTAAGCAGGTGTTCTTTGGCCTGGACTTGTACTGTAGTCCAGGTACTTCTCCAGGTGCTGTTTGCTGAAATGGGCTTGCTCCTCATAATATGGCTCTTTCTCTAGGTTTCTCATAGCTTTCCAGTGTGATCCCAATATCTTGCTGATGTTGTAGTTGTGCATATCAGGAAAGGCTTGAAGGATTTTCCTCCATTCATCTTTAGCCCACACCATGAAGGCATTCATTGATAGCTTTATGTGGGGTTCATTGCTATCATGTCCGCTCTATTCTCTATAAATTCTTGATTCCTAGACCCCAGCACTTCCATCAGAATCTCCACTCATATTGAAATCCATCATTTCCTGGCTAAATGTTCCTTCTTCATTCTGTTTTACTGCCAGTTGCTGAGCCAGATTCTCCAGAGTTTTTTGTTTTTTGTTTTTTTTTTTTTTTCCTTTTCTGCCCTGCAGTTATTGAGACCTAGAATATTCACAACAGCAACCTTGTCATCAAGCACCCATTGTTCCCACCAAGGTTACTCCTTCATCTGCTGAGCTTCTTGGATTGCCTTGGTGACAGCATCATGTCTCGTTTAAATAGCCTGAGACTGGTGGTCTCAGTATATGTTCATTAGTGAATCCTGAAGAGGATCAACCTTATTTTCCTACTCTCTAATTCCTGTTTTTGTACAAGCTGGCGTCATGCTTTTTCTGTAGTCTATTTAGCTTCTATGCAATCTAATCAGCTTCTCTAGAGTGCAAATATATTTGGAAAAGTTTGGCACATAGCATTGAATAAAAGCATAAATTCTTTACACTTTTTAGTGACTGCAAAGATAACATTGTGTAGGAAAAAAATGATTACTATGGATGCAAGAGGAACACAAATTATTATGGAGGTGAATAAATGACAGACCTATGGCTTGTAATGGTTATTTCCAATCTGAGGTGTTTGTTTCTTGGTGTGTGAGTGAAAATAAGCATTCACTTTGCAAAGTAAGTGTTCTTGCTTTCATAGATTTTTAGGTTTTAATTAAAATGCCATATGAAATTCTAACATTTTTGTCTGTTGTATTGAATTCTAAAGTCATTTATATAACACAGTATTGGATCTTCCTAGGATTGTTTGCAGTTTCTTTATGTTTGTTCTCATCATAGTCACCAAATTCCCAAATGGCCTTGCCTCTGATTTTGGAAAGGCCAGTGAGTGTGAACTTTCACCTTTCTGCTTCCCAATTTTATCCTGTGCCAGCTTCAAATATATCATCAATTAAGCCCAATCTTCTCTCCTGTTTCAACAAAAATGTTTCCCTACTTTTTATTCAAGACAAATCCCTAAACTTAGGCTCTTCATTTCTACAACTCTTTATCAATTATCCTCTTTGTCATTTACATCAACTACCTGATTTTCCCCAGCATTGCCACCATCTCAAGCACATATGGTTCTCTTCTCATAAAACAAGTAAATAAAATCCCTCCCTCAACTTTTTGTTGCCCTCTGTTTCTGCCTCTGTTTCTCTCTTTACTTTCTAAGTCAAGCTTTTCAAAGTTTCTCTACATCATACCTTTTCATTACTTTCTTCATCCACTAAAATCCTGTTTCTCTTTCCCTTGGTCTTTTAGTTGCCAAATCTAAGTACATTTTCCATTCTTCACAGAATGGCACTGAACAGTCTCTCCTTGATGAAATGCCCTCTTTCTTTGTTTCTCATTGTAACACTCTAGCTCTTCCCATGATTCCTCCAACTCTGTAAAGACTTTTAAGTAACCTTTTTCTTGATTCAGAACTCACCCTGTTACTGCATAACTTTGTTTCCTGGGGCATTGAGAATAAAGTTTCTGACAGTTCTTCTTGGTTGTTCAAAGCTTCTGTGGGGTAACAGATCCCTGGAGACTTTCATTCTGCTATCTTGATTGGGGTGGGGCTCTTGCTATGTCTTTGTCATACATTTTCTCCTTTCTGTCAGCTGCTGCCTGTATAATAAAAAGGATAGCATAGCCATACTAGATGGAACTTAGTTCCCTGAGTGAAGTATCAAAGCTGAGCTTTCTCCATGTCCTGGAAAGCTCACTTTATGTAATTATTACATAAAAAAGAAATGGTTTAGCCTTCTACCATCATTGTATACCTGCATATGTTCTGTTTAAAATCTTGATTGTCACTATTTGCATTTACTTTGTGTTTGCTACTTGGCTAAGCATTCTACCTTCATTCATACATTGTATTTTCTTACTTCATCTTCAATATAATCCACTGATGGAGCTATTAACCTACTTATATGATAAATCTTGGAACTGAAGTTCAGGGGTATTAAAAAATGTCTAGTATCAAACAGATCAATGGAGAAGCCCAGATAGAATTCTACCAAGAGAGTCCTGAGACCAAAGTGCTTTCTCCTTACAGAAGTTTATATCATTTTTTCTTTAAGACAACTGCAGCTTTTTTAAAAATATCAATTTGGAGATCCTCTTTCTCTCTTTTGTTTTCCTAGACTCTATATCATTCTAACACCCTCATCTTTTTCCAAGAACATTTGCAGGCATCCCTTGCTTCTTTGTGAAATTGATCCTTTCAAATCCCAGAGATGACTCAAGCCTAGATTCATTTTTGGTTCTTGTTTTACATTTTAACCTTTAAAGTTTAGATTAAAACTCCTCTAATAGGAAGAATATTTTAACAGGCTAATGTTGTCTCATGAAATTTAGTTTCACTCAATGAATTAATGCTAGAGGGCAGCATTGTGTGGCGGTTAAGAATTGGTTCTGAACCAAATTGCCTGGGTTTGAATTTTGACACTAAACTTACTAGCACTATCAAAGGCTTGTAATAATTTCCTTCACATGCTCAATACATGCTAATTAATAATATTTGATGGTATTTTCAATGGTGGTTTTTATATATTAATGAAGGAATTTGGACCATGATAAAGGATCACATGGTTCTATTTTTCTATAATCTGGTCCTTTTTTTGTGAAGCAGTTACTGTTTATCAATACTGTCTATAGCTATAAATAAAACAATGAATAAAAAAATACATCCACCCTCCTGTTTTTCTTTGGTTTTGTTTTACATGAAAGTACAGAAAAATACCAGTCATCATTTATATGGATACAATTCAGAACATTAGGAGAATATTGAAGAAAGACTGAGAAAAGATAAGTGAAGAATTGGGGGAAAATGTGTTCACAGGGTATTTTATAAATTTAAAAGTGACAAATTGTTAATTGCTCCTGTCAACCTAGAAAATAAAAGGTGAACATTAATATTTTCTTTTCCAAGTAAGAATATGAGGATAAAATGTTACAAATTAATAATATGCACACATTCATCACACACTGGTGATATAGTCTGGATTAACTGGGACTTTCAACATGATCTCTCCAGCACACATTTGGAGAATTTTAAATAAACAAATAAATCTAAGGGTAATTTTGCCATTTTTACTGATGTTGCATTTAGTTAAATGACTGTAGCCTAAAAATAATGGGATGGCAGTGTGCTATAAATTTTTATATTTTAAATAAATTATTTAAATTTTTAATCTTTAATATTTAATGTTGATAACTGAAACTTGCCTGACTCCTTAATGGAACAATATGTGACATAATTAACTAAACGCATTTTAAGAAATGTTGAATAATAGCCATTTAAAATGATAAATAATAGAATCATATCAATTGATAAAATTTTTTATTTCTGTATAATATATAATGAATGGTTGCATATGCTCCTTGATATATATAAGTGCCTTATAATAAATGGATTACAAATATATTCCTATAGAGATTTACTATGTTTTACTCTAAAGTTACAGGATTGGTCAGAAAAAAATATATATAGCATAGCTGTTCAAAGAATAAGTGAAACTCACTGCTTTGTGAATAAATTTAGGGGGACTTTCATTTGCTTGATGATTATTGAAAATGTCTATAGAAAAGGACTGTAAATTTTAATCACCAATCTCCAACCTTGGCAAATGAAAACTACTCTATTTTTTAAAATAGATTTTGTAAACATAAAACCAGGAAGCAGAAAAAGCAAGAAAAAATGCACAATGCTATTCAGAAATGATCCACAATGTATACAAAGTATATACTCCAATTATAGCTGCATTGTATAATGAACCATATTAATTTAAATCATATTAATGTTTTGTTGAGAAAGTAGAAAAATGTTTACTCTTTATATTGCTAAGAATAATCTATGTAATAAAACAACTTGGGATCAACTTAGTTATCTTGCTTTACATTAAATGGAATGAAAATAAATGGAAGATATATGCTATTTATAATAGACAACAGAGCATTGTTAGGCTTTCTTAGTTGGAACTTTGCTTCTTGATAAAACTCTTTACCAATAATTAATTACATTTTCTTATACCAATTAAAGCTCTCCATGACAATGCATTCCCATAAGATGCAAAGCCTTATCAAAATACTAAGTTTCTCATACTCTCCAAAAGGTGACATCATTTTAGCTGTTTTTCTAGAGTTGGAGATGGCAAAATTGTATCCAATATTTTATGTTTGTATTTCTTTGATTACTGAGAATCAACTCACATTATTTTAGGCCCATGTGTTTTTCTTTACTAATAAATTAAATTACTTAATGAGTTTTGCTCAGCTTCCTGTTTGCCATACAACCAATTGAATTTTAAGAACTACTTTTAACATTACCTTGTGAGTTGATATATTTTTCTCATAGTGTCACTAAATATGTATTTTGAATAGGTTTTTCTTCTTTACATATTACCTAAACATAGAAAAACTTCAATTTCAAATTTCTGCATAATTGAATGTGTAAAAGATGATACAATTTCCCTTCAATAAAGGCAATGTTTACAAAATAATTGGGCATATTTTCAGAAATGATCTGTGTTATATATATACATATCTAGTTCTATCAACCAATCTATTAGATCGAGATGTAGTTTGAATTAATGGTACCCTAAAATATACAGTTACATGTAAATTCTTATATTTTCACTTTACAATGTATTTTGAGGCTTTCAATTATGTGCTCATGTGGATGAATCATATCATTATTTATGATACATAATATTTCATTCTTGATGTGCTGTACTTTTGTAAATTAATTTGTTCATTAAACTTTGAAAAAGATTATCCAAGAATTATGTACCAGAAATAATTCTGAAGTAATATCAATGAGATAAGTGGATATACATATGCTTACATATATCCTTATGTATATATCCATGTTAAACTACATCTTAGGTGAAAACAAAAACATAAGTTTTTGTGCCATTATGTGTGTAATGTATGCAAACATTTTGTGGGGAAAAAGGTTGAGAAAAGGAGATAAAATTAAGCTGATACTAATGTCTTTGCAGAGAGTAAAATAAGTCTTCTGTCAACTTCAGCTTTATTAGAAATTTTAAGTTTAAAATTACCTATCAAATATATACAGAAAATTCATCAGAAAAGTTGAAGTAGAATATGTAGTTTAAAAAAATTAACAAAATGAAACAAAGGAAACTAAAACAAACAAAATGGAGGTGATGGAATATATAAAAACAAATTAAATAATAGTCAAAAAACCAATACAGGAATATAAAATATATTCAAACACAGATATCAATATATATATGAATGTGTTAAACTTGCTAATTAAAAGGTATGGTCTTGGGATCCTGCAGTCTCCCTTCAAAGGCTATATGTTTTTGGAATATAAAGAATTTAAAATTAAATGATTAAAATCAACAAGATGGTATGATATTCCTAGTATGGATTAACAAAATTAAAGTTGATATCATAATATTCATACCAGAAAGATTAATGGCATGTCAATTTATTATAGCATTGAAAAGAACAAAAAATGTTTTTTTATACTGATGAAAGCCATTTTTTGCACACAAATTGTCAACCTCACTTGTGCCCTTTTCACAAGAACATATTAGTATTTGATCAATCCCTGCACTCATTTTGCATTTCCTCTATTTCCTTTTACCTCAGACTTGAAAACATCTATTTTCCTAAGTCTCATTTCTTTTTATTATATCAGAGACAGCTTTTAAAACTAATTTCTGGGTACTATGTGTGTAATTGCTTCCGGGCAGTCATGGTTTCCAGATTATTTCAGTATAAACAGCTACAAAATACATGTTTTAAATTATGGATTTTTATTTTTATTTCTAATTCAAAACTAACAATAGGGTTTTCCTTAACTTATTTTATTTAACACTTTTTTTCTTACATCTAAAACTTGGTTCCCAATATCCTCAACCTTATTTTCTTTATCCTATAATATACCTTATAGTACTTTTGTATTTTAAGTACACTTATAATGGGTTTATTTTAGTTTAAAATAATGTATTTTGATGTAGCATAAAATCACAATGCCAACATTAGTATTAACAATAAACCTACTGAATGAAATACTTTTATATTTCATTTTGTTCTTAGATATCATTTTGGTTAAGTGTATGTGTCACCTTGGCCAGGTAATTGTGGCAAGTTGTTTGCTCATACAGCACTGACTTCATTGTTACTGTGAGGATATTTCATAGATTTAAATCATCAGTCAGTTAATTGCATCTGTGGCTGATTACACTTACAATCAACTAAGAAAATTGTTTTCAACAATGAGAGAAATTTCATCCAATCAGATAAAGGCCTTAAAAGGAGAAGTGATGATTTCAGCATTCAAAAGGGAGAATTTTTAGCTTACCTTCAGCCAGGCAACTTCTACTGGGAAATTCATCAAAGATGTTTGCTGCAGTTCCCAGCCTGTAGCCGGTGACACTGAAGCGCAGCTGTTTCCAGTAGAAGGGCCTGCCCAATCTGATGCTACAAAGGAGACCCATGTCTCTTAGTGTGAAGGTGATTTATTGCAAGTGCATTGGTGAGGAACTTGAGGAATCTTCCCACAACCAGTTTCAAGTGAGGATGTGAGTTAGGGTTTTTATAGGTAAAGGAAAGGGGATAGGGGTCATAAACTAAGTAATGGCTATATGATACATTCTTGTTAGGTCAGCAATGATACTGGATCTTTGTAAGGAGGGCATAGGCAAATTTCCTAATCCTGTATAGTCTCAAGCCCACCTTATTGTTCTACCTTCAGTGATTAGATTTAATTATTTATGCATAAGCTCCTATGTGCAGAGTCTTCGTGACTCTTTTCTTAATTGACCACTCAGGAATGTCAAACTTTTCTTCAAGGAGGAAATCAATGATTCACAGGCCACAGGATGTTCTTCATGCTTTTTTGTTATCTTATTCCTGAGAAATTCTGGTTAATATCCTTCTGGGAACTAAGTACAAAGAGGAGACTGCTAAGCTCAGGTAGGGTGAGCACATTTTCAAACTATCACCTGCCCTACAGAATTTGAAATTGCCCAGGCCCAAGTTATGTGAGCCAATACCTATAAAAAATCTCATAATATTTACATATTATAAATAGACATATATTTATTTCCTGTCAGTTCTGTTTCCCTAGAGAACCCTGACTAATGCAGATTTATATCATTAAATCTATAAAGTCAGATGATTGTTAAGTTACTTGAAATAATTGCTTATACTTTATGTTATATAATAATTTTATATATAGATTTATTTTTGCTGTGTTTATTTGGCATGTCATTTTTCCAACCTTTTATAGTGCTTTCCTATCTTTGTAGTTGAATTTCATTTTTAGAAATGTAAAATATAAACATGATTCAAAGTCAGACCATGAAAATGTATCTGCTTTTTCTTTATCATTCCCTTGTTCTTACTAAGTTTCATTAAAAAAATCCATTGGTTCATGTTTCATTCCTGTTTCCTCTTCAAATTAAACAAATATGCCATTATAATTTTATTCACCTTTCTTTCTTACAGAAAAGAGAGCATGCTAGTTGACTATTCTATCTTTTCTTTTTGTTTTTGATTTTCCAGACGTTACTCAATCTGAATTCATAGAATTCTAACACTTTTTTTTTTTTTTAACATTTGAACATTTTATAAGTGAGTACTCTAGGGACATAGTTCTTTCTTTTATTCTCAACTTCCCTGAAAAATTAAACTAAATAATTAAGGCTTGCATGCATTTAGTTAGTGTTAAAGAAGAATATATAGAAATAAACACGAAGGACACTGTTCACTCTGCTAAAGTGGTTGGAATGCAATATACCAGAAATGGGTTGGCTTTCTCAATGGGGATTTAATATGTTACAAATTTACAATTATAAGGCTATGAAAATGTCCAAAATCAAGAGAAAGATACTGTTCTGGTTTGCTAATGCTGCCAGAATGCAAAACACCAGAAATTGATTGGCTTTTATAAAAGGGGGTTTATTTGGTTGCACAGTTACAGTCTTAAGGCCATAAAATGTCCATCAACAAAGGGTAACTTCAATGGAGAACGGCCAATGGCATCCAGAAAAACTCTGTTAGCTGGGAAGGCACGTGGCTGGGGTCTGCTCCAAGTTCTGGTTTCAAAATGCCTTTCTTCCAGGATGTTCCTCTCTAGGCTTCAGCTTCTCTCCAAAATGTCACTCTCAGTTGCTCTTGGGGCATTTGTCCTCTTAGCTTCTCCAGAGCAAAAGTCTGCTTTCAAAGGCCATCTCCAAAATGTCTCCTGAAACTGCAGTTCCTCTCTCAGCTCCTCTACATTCTTCAAAGTGTCCGTCTTGGCTGTAGCAAGCTCACTCCTTCTGTCTGAGCTTATATAGTGCTCTAGTAAACTAATCAAGGCCCATTCTGAATGGGCAGGGCCACACCTCCATGGAAACTATCCAATCAGAGTTATCACTCACATTTGGGTTGGGCACATTTCCATGGAAACAACCCAATCCAAAATTCCAACTTAATCCCCACTAAGATGTCTGCCCCCACAAGACTGTATCAAAGAATATGGCTTTTTCTGGGGTACATAATATATACAAACCAGTACAGATACCATCTCTGAGGAAAGGCTGTTGGCATCCAGGGTTCCTCTGTCACATGATGATGTCTGCTGATCCTTCTCTCCCAGCTTCTACTCTCTCTAAGTTCTCTCCAAAATGTCTCTGGGTATTTCTCTCTCAGCTTCTCTGAGCTCTTTGAGTTTCCTCTGTCTTTTATCCTCTCATAGAGGACTCTAGCAAGGGGATTAAGACCCAACTTGAATGGACTGGGACACATCTCCATGGAAACAACCTACTCAAAAGGACCCACCCACAATAGGTCTGCCCCCACAAGAATGGATTAAAACAACATGCCTTTTCTGGTGTACATAACATCTCCAAACCAGCACAGTCACACCTATGCAAACATATAATAATGTGTCTCAATTAGTATACACATATTTATATGGAAATATCTTATAAAGAATTTATAGTAGTTACAAATTCAGTTTTCAGTATTTCCTGCCTTAGAAACAGATGATAAAAAGCATAGCTATGTTAATAGTGTTTCTGCTGGTCCACTCTTGACCTTTGGTGTTTACTATCTGATCAAAAAGAGGATATCATTCTTCCAGTTACCTTATTTCTATATGTTGGAACCAAGCATATTTTTTAATTCTTCTGTGCACTAAAAGGAAATGTCTAAACAATGCCTTTTTATTATTATACATTCACCTGTTTTCTTTCTATGGTAATCAGCATTCTTCTGTTTTCATAATGATCTCTGTATATATTAGGAGAATAGGATGAGAGAAAGAATAATCTTCCCCTCCTTGTCAGTTAAAACTGAAAATCAATTTTCATTTTTTTATCAGCTACATACTGTGAGGTACAATAGAATATTGTAAGAAATAATTCTATGGATGTTTACAATCCTTGTATTCAATTTCCAGTTTTTCCTCTTACTGGCTGTATTGTCATGACCAGTTTATTTTACTTCCACAATCTTCTGCTTCACTGCCTACAGAATAGAGAAAATATAATAATAAAACTTTTTATTATATTTATTTCCTATGTATAATATATTATTTAACAATATGGCTAGTAGGGTGATGTTAGGAGCAAATGATGTAATAAGTGTAAATCACTTAGCACTTAGTCTGCCCTATAGGAAATGGTCAATTTTATTTTTGTGGTTGTTGTATTAGCTGTAATGAGAGCACCCTGTGAACACTTTTGGTCAGCAACAGCTGGAAAACAATAAAATAACCTCATATTTGTATTAGATCAATTTTATAAAAACATGGAAAATGCTGAAGGCATAAATATTACTGAAATATAAAATATGATTTTTGATACATATCCCATACAAAAATTTAAAAATATAAAAGGGATACACAATATACATAAATAATGCTGTTAGATTTTTGATGGTAGAAATAAGGGTGACATTTCTCACAGTTTTACTTTTACATATATGCATATTTTCTTTAAATCATGTGTATTAATATTATAATAAAATATAGTAATTAAGTAAATAAAACTTACGTAAAAAATTATCTTTTTTTTTTTGGAAAATGGGCTTGGAAAGTAATTAATGCTTTTCTTCCAAAATATAAACAAATTCTGTAAAACTTAAACTATTACTTATAAAGAACATAGTAGTCATCTGTACATTTTATATAGTATCAACTTAAGCAAAACTCTCAGACTTTCAAGAGGCATCTAAAGCATTCTCAAATGAAATATAAAGGTTAACTTTTTTAAGCCATCTAAACCATTTTCCCTTCTTTGACTGCACAATATTTATCTTGACAGATGTCAGCTTCATAATGCTTGCATGAAGTTTGTGGTTTTCATTACCTGGATTTACAGTATTGTGTAATAGAGGCTTAAATTGCACTATGAACCATGACAGCTGGCAAAAACATACCAGAAGGACAACTTCATCAAACCTAGAAAGCTCAAGAGAAGTTTGGTAGAGTCAATGAAAGACATAAAAATTGAGGAGTCTGGAGCCAAAAGAGTAAGAATTAAAATAATGAAAAAAGAAAAGAAGATGTCTACATCTATAGATATCTGCACTTGCATTACATATGGATCTGGACAGAATAATACAGAAGAATAAATAAAAGAAAAAATGATGTAGATGATGTTAATGTTAAATATGTTTAAGTGGACTTATATCTGTATTTATCTTCCTACAGGTTTATAAATTTATTTTTATTTACTTTAATTTAATTGCTAATCTGCCAAATGAAAAATATAAAAATAAATTGCATCCCATATCTTTTAAATAACACAAAATAAAACAAATGAATGAAAAAAATGGCATAAAACAAGCATACCAATCATCATTTTGGTGAAAAGAGCTAGAGAATGCTTAAAATAAATATGGAAATTTCTCTCTACTTATCTTTTAGTTTCATTGAAAACAAACTAAAATGTTATGGCATACTACTAATCATAATGATCAGAGTTGTAAAGCCTGTTTTAATTACATTCATGCTTAGAGTACTATACGACAAGAATTAGTTTAGTTTCTGGTTCATTTGAGAATGATAAGAAACAAATAACATTGATAATTGCCTCTGCATTCTTTCCCAACACACACCCAAACACAATCACATAGAAGCTTTTTAGAATTTACTAATCAGCTGCTCCAGTTTATTCATTAGAGGCAGTGTCTAAACACACAGCAAAAGGACTTATAATATTTTTTCACATATATTGGCATTCCACCTATGCAGTTGAAACATGGAGAAAACACAGATATCAGAGTGATATTATACAATGGCTATGTTAAAGAGAATTTTATGCCATAATCTGTAGAAAATAGAAACTATATGCAAATGAAATAATTAGACAACAATTATAATGACTTGTGCTACGAGCTAACCAAATCTTTAGAAAAGTACTGAAGATTTTGAGGAGATTAGTACTGCAATGGTTACAGAAAATAAGGATAACCTCCTCAGGCAGAGACATAACTATCCTAAAATAGACTAATAATAGAGCACATATATATATATATATACACACACACACACACACTTACCGACAAATCTAATTTGGATGTAAGTACCTTTATTATTATTATTGGGGATTTCAACCTTCTTCTATCAATAATTATCAGATAAAGAGTAAAAAATCAGAAAGTGTTGCTGACCAAAATTTTCAACCAACTTAATTGTCATATATAAATGCTCAAAACAGGTCAATACATCTTGCATATGAATCATTCATCATAGACACTGTACTTAGTGGTAAAGATAGATGTATATATCAATGGAAGAGGATAGGGAATACAGAAATAAACAGAAATAAACCTTGCAAATCTGTATGTTTTACAAAATGCCAAGTTAAATCAAAGGGGAATGGTTGTCCTTTCAGAATGTGGTGCTGAGAAAACTGGAGATTTCCATGGGAAAAATTAAAACAATACCCTCCTCCCAAAAAATTAGGAAATGATTTGAATAGATAGTTCACAAAAGAAGGTCCCTGAGTGGCCAGTAAATACACAAACATTCTCAACAATATTATCATTTTGAAAACACAAGTGTAAATCATAATGAGACACCACTACACAAGTGATAGTTTTGCTGGAATTAAATGCCTGACCATTCCCATTGTTGGCAAGAATGTGGAGCAAATAGAACTCTCAGGAATTTCTGGTTGGAATACACCACAGACAGACTAATACATCAATTGGTGAATAAATAAGCAAATTGAGGTATCCCTGTACTTAATGCCACTTAAAAATAAAAAGAGGCAACATATTTATACAAAAAAATGGATGGATATAAAAATATTATGCTAAGTGAAAAAAGACAAATACCAAAAGAATAAGCATTATGACACATCATATGAAATTTTAAAAAATGCAAAATTATAGTGATGAAAGCAGCTCAGTGAGAGGGGCAGAATCAGAGAAGGGATGGACCACCAAGAAGCCAATGACACATTTCAGTTTACTGGAAATGTTCTATATCATGACTGACATTACATACAATTAATAAAATTCATCAAAATGTACACATAAAGTCATTAAAATTTTCCAGTTTAATTGTACTTAAATGAAACTGCAAAGATACATTAAACAAGGTTCATATAATCTGAACATGAGACAATAGTCTTTTGCAAAATAGAAGCACAGCAGTTCATGCATATCACTTCTGATCCCTCTTCCATTTGCCTGTACATTGGCCACTAGTATGCTTCCACTACTGTCAATACTAGCATCTTCTTGTCAAAGGTCTTGCCTTAAGCCTCCATGATCATATTTTACCCATTCTATCAGGTTCAGTCAATGTCAACCTTACCCTCCTAAAACATGACAGGTGTAAATACTCCAGCTCCTTTACCTCTTCTTGGGGCTACTTTGAGTTAGTACATACACTGTCTCCAGAGACCCTTACAAGATGGAATTAAGTTACCTCAAAAGAAATCTGTGTGTTATTCCAAACTTGCATGGCTTCCTTCTCATCTCTGCCTGAATTTCCTCATTCTATTTCTGTCTTTTTGCTAGGAAGTTTTCTTAATATGAATAAATGTTCATCATTGGATCTCCAATGGTAAGAAAAAGAGGACTTCTTTGGTGCTACTCATAAGTCTTCTGATTAAAGTAAGAAAATCCTAATTTGAATCAGATTACATTTGAAATAAGGTAGAATTCTTATTGGCAGGAATACTTCTGGACTTCCAGGGCTCTCTCTTGTGTCTGTTTCAATGTTGTGCCAACGTAAACCTCTCCTGTTGCATAGAATTACTTCTTCATAGTGTGTGGTGGTGAGGACAGAGGGAAAGATACATATGTATGTTACCACCCAAGAGAATCTGAGGCTAAGTCTCTCTGTTTGCAAAATCTTAAATGCCAGTGAAATGCTTGATTTATTATTGAGGGTTATGAAGCCATCCAGGGATCAATCAAAATGATAGCCAGGGAAATACAGTAGAATTTTGGCCTAGTTGGGTCTGGGGTCTGCATATATTTAAAATCAATTTTGTGAGAAGAAGACAATTCTAATGTGAACTAAATCCCTACCAAGTTTTTGTTCTCATTGCTTTTTTTCACCCACAAGAAGGAATGTGATGTTCTGAGTCACCTAGAGCAATTCACTGTGTATTAGGTATGAGTGCATTACCTAGGCAACCTTTCAAAAAGAAGTGAATTAGATCAGAGATTTATTCTTTCAGTTATATTTATTAAGTCACCAAATGTTAGAGGGAAAAGAATTATTTTTGTGTGCTTGAGTTAAATAATTTTTTCTTGTTTATTTGATTTAAATAATTTTTTCTCCTCCCATTATGTCTCTATAGACAGACACATGTTAAGAAACATAAATTTGAAATATCAGCACTATTAAAGGACAGGGAACATAGTGCATTGTATATGGCAGCATTCAATATTTGTTGATTAATTTTTATGTTGGGAAGCAGTAAAAAGTGGTTGGAAATACAAAAAAAAATGTCTAATAAGCTTCTGACAGGCTAGTGGAATTTCATATTACTAATTACTGGAAATATCTAACATGTTTTATATGAATATTATGATACATAATCAATAAATTTTCCCTAACCAAATCTTAGGCACTAATATTAATAAAATAAGAAGGCAATAACAAGAAAATGATGAGTATGAAATTTACTTGGTTGTTTGTTTACAACTGGGGTGAAATACTTTTTTACTTCACCCTATTACAGGACAGACTGTCAATATGGAATATTCATAGAGATTTTTCTGGGTCAAAAGGCATGATTTCTTTAAATAATTATATAGAATGCATTTTATAGAATGTATTGTTCTTTGAAATTTTTGTTCATCACATTCATCTTTTTCATTAGTATATGTTTCAAGAGGTTTTTAAATAAGTTTCTGATAATATAATAATCAACTGAACTGGGAAGAATTAAAGAGAGCATTCAAAACAATCTAATTAGTAACAGGAAATAATAACCATTTGAGATTCTCTTTAAATTCATGCCACCTAAAGTTTCACCTTGTTTACTACCAGAACTATAATTATGGTGTACACCAATTGTCCTTGATGTTTTTATTATAGGATGAAGATATATTAGCATGAGAAAAAATATGAAATAATCTCTGAATTGCACATCATGATGTTTAATCAATGGATGACCTGGAGGTAAATAATCATTAAGAAGAAGACGATGGAACAGGCATAGGGAGGTGTGGAATTTAGTTAGTCTCCTAGAGCAACTAGTATATAGCCAGGAACAACTAGAAAATAGTCTGGACAACTGATGGGAGTCATCCATGACCAGACAGCAGTACAGTCAGGAATGGGTGGAATGGCTGAGATCGCAGCATAGAACTGTAACTAAAACCCCCAAAGTGCATAGCTAAAGCCCCTCCCCACTGGTATGACAGGCTGAGTTGCAAACTTTGCAGTTAGAAAAAGAAGCACTCCCTGATGGGACCAAGGGGATGTAATTCAACCAAGCTCCAAATGTGGTTTTAATTAACAAATTTTGACTACTGAATACAGCCTATGAGCACAGATAAACCCAGAGCAAGCAGGAAAGGAACCCAGAGGATTATCCTGGCAGATGGGAGGCAGGGCTGATGGAAAAAAATACATAAATAAATAAAAACAGAGGCTTTTGGAGTTGGCTGAGATCAGAATATTGGAAAAGGGCTGTGCCCCAAGAAAAGGGGCACACTGAACCAGTTACCAATTCTGTGTCTTACCTGGTGAACTGGAGGGCTAGAGACTATATCTGAAAAGGGGACTTTTTGCTTTTTTTCCTTTTTTATCTCTTATCCTAAGTAGCTCATTAGAGAAAGCCTTAGGCATTTTCAATTGTCAGCACTGACCCAGGCAAGGGTGGAGTTAAGATAGAGAGTCAAAGGAAAAATTCAAGTATAGGAGCAATTCCCAAAAGGGAATTGTGGATGTATTTAATGAACTAAAGATTCATATATTTTTTCTAATATTCTGTGAAGAGGAAATCCACAGTATGAGTATAGAAAAATACAAAATAGAATTTCCTCTAAATTGCTTTACCAATCTGGAGGGACCATAACAAAACTTCTTCCACACTTAAAAAATTCAATACAAATGCCCTTCACCAGACCTTTCATAGCAATAGGAACATTGTAGCAGATAGATGAAAGATAGTCTGAGAATATATTTTTGGCACTAATATAATGGAAAAGACTCAAAATGATGTGAATACTTGTGTCACAGAATACACACATTGAGCTTCTGAGGCTTATTGTTTTGTGCTTTTGTGTTATATCTTTAAATATAGGTTATTTTATGAAATATAAATATTTTCTCTGTTTTAGACATGAAGTAGCATTAAATGCTCCAAGTGAAAAAATGTATATAAAATAATGATTGCTTCTACATTTTGCCAATGTGTGGATAAAAAGAAAAAAAATACAGACCATTGTACAGCTGTTATTAAGCAGGTGTGATTTGGCAGTGTGCAGACAAACCATCTGGTCAATGGACTAAAATTTCACTTTTCCTAGATCTCTCCACAGCATATAAAAGTGGCAAAAATTCCCACCAGTTTTGGAAAACAGACTGTGTTGTCATGTTTTGCAGTACAATCATGCACAAAATATATTTATGGTTATACATAAGTGATGTTAAATAAAGAATAAATAGTTATCTGGTGTCATTGACAATTTTTCCTGTTGTTTTGCTGGTGTGATTCTTCAGAAAACTGACAATTTCCTATTTTCTTCAATTGTATTCTATGTTCATATGTTTAATTCCTCTTTACTTTCTGCCTTGCCCTTAATTCCTAGGCAGTAGTGGTCATTTTTATATTAAAATAGTTATACAATTTCAATGACTGATTACTTCAATCCCTCCACAGAGAATTTCACCTTAATTTAACATATCTTGAAATATTTATCTCATTATAATCTGGATAAAATTATTTATAACATTTATATATCTAATATATACATATGATATAATATATTAGCATATAATATTACAAAACAATGTAGATTCATTGGCAATATATATTTTTTGGCACATTAAGTACCAAGAAGTAGAAAATATAAGCAATTAGTAACACATTCAAGAAATAATCACAATTAATCTTGTGGAAAATAAACTTCCAAATAGGTTTTGTTTGAACCAAATTAGACTCATATAATACAAATTGTTAGAGGATGTACATTTTCATTTTTTCAGTAGTAATATCTTCTACAACATAAGTTTCCACCCAGAAAGGGAAAAATACTCTGGACATTTTTTTTAATTAGTTTTTCAGGTATAATATACATACAATAAACTTTACTAATTTAATCATGCAATTCACTGTGTTTTGATGAATGTATACAGTAATATAACAAGCACCACAATCATAATATAGAGAATTTCTATCATTAGAAAAATTCTTCTTTAGTACTTTTATAGTCACTCTGTTCACTCTACCCCACCACTTTGAAACCACTGATAATGTATTGTCACTCATTTGTCTTTTCTGGAAATAAATATAAGTGGAATAAGAGTGTAAACTCTTGTGCTTGACCCATTTTACTAGCCATAAAGCTTTTGAGATGCATCCATGTTGCTGTGTGTGTCTGCATTCATTTCTTTTTATTTATGAGTAGTACTCCATTGTATAAAGTTACCAAAATTTGTTTGCCCAATTACCAAAATACTTTTGTTTCATTTATAATTTGTGGTTATAATGAATGAAGACTGCATGCTTTTATTTCTCTTGAGTAAATTACTTATACGAGTTTTTCTTAAGGTAAGGATAAATTTCACATTATCAGAAACTACAAAACTGTTTTACATTCTCAACAAAAATGTTAATGTATGCTTCCAATTCCTCCACATGTTTGCCATTACTTGGCATTCTAAGTTTTTTGAATTTTAACCATTGTAGTGTGTACAGTAGTATGACCTTGTGGTTTTAGCTTATATTTCCCTAATGACAAATTATGTCAGATGTCTCTTGATTTGATTATCTGTTATAGGTCTATCTTCTTTCATGAAGTCTCTGTTAAAATCTCTACCTTTTCTGAAGTGTTTGTCTTACTGATTTCTACTAATTCATTGATAATCTATCTTTAAATAATAATATGCTATTTCAAATAAAATTAAATATCATTGTAACTTTGTACTTCCATTTAAATTCTACACTCCATTATACTATTTGTGTCATATATTTTAGCTCTAATAACATAGAACCTGAGATAAACAGTTACTAGTTTTGCTTTAAATTGTCAACTTTCTTTTAAACAGATTTAAAATTGAAGAAAAAATGCTCTTCAATTCTTTGTATGGACACAATTTTCCTCCTGGTATCAGTTCATTCTGCTGCAAAACTTTATTTTAATGTTTTCTATAGTGCAAATCTGATTGTGATACATTTTTTTGTTTTAATTTATATGAAAATGTCATTATATCCTCATTTTTGAAAGATATTTTCATTTGGTAAATGAATAATTATAGATTAAAGGTACTTGCTTTATTTTAAATCTTCAGGCTTACATATTTTCTGTCATTTCTACTTCTTTCCCAATGTCTGTAATGGGCCCTATCCAACATTTTATTGCTAGTTTTCAGCAGTTTGATTATAATTGACCTGAATGATTTTGTATATAATTTTCCTGCTTGGGATTCTTTGAGTTCTTTGAATCTCTGGGTTTATAATTTTGCATTTCTTTTCAATTTTATTGAGATATGGCCACATACTACAAAAACCATTCAAAGTATACATTCACTGGCTCACAGTTATCATCACATTGTGTGCATACATCTCCATGATCAATTTTAGGACATTTTCATTACTTCAGAACAGAACTAAGAATAAAATATAAAACCCAAATCCTCCTATATCCCTTATTACCCCATTGTTGACTCATGGTATTGGTGTAGTAAATTTGTTACTGTATATGAAAGAATATTAAAATATTAACTGTAGTCCATAGTTCACAATAGCTATGTTTCTCCCATATACCCCTCTATTATTTCTATTATTTTTTAATTTGTAGTAGTTCATGCAACAAATTATTTTTAATTGTAGCATTAATTGGTGACATACATAATTTTAAACAATCACTTTCAATCAAATTCAACTACACTATGACACTATTACTTATAACCCCATAATGAGCTACCATCACCTCTATTCATTCCCAAATATTTAAGTTCAACCTTGTTAACACGTCTGTACATATTACATAACTGTTCCCACTTCTCTAGCTTCTATCTCTAGATACCCTATAGTCTACATTTTAAGACTCTGAGTTTACATGTTATTTCATATTAGTGAAATCTTACAATCTCTGTCCTTTTTCTGTCTGGCTTATTTCACTCTGCATTATGTCCTCAAGTTTCATCCTTGTTTTCACATGCTATGGACCTCATTCCTTCTTCTGCATACTGTTCCAATGTGTATATACACCACATTTTGTTTACTCACTCATCTGTTAATGGACTTTTGGATTGTTTCCATCTTTTGGCAATTATGAATAATGCCACTATGAACATTGGTGTGAAAATTTCTATTCTCATCCCTACTTTCAGATCTTCTGGATATATAACAAGTAGCAGAATTGCTGGGTTGTAGGGCAATTCACTATTTAGTTTTCTGAGCCACTCTTTTCCAGAGTGGCTGTACCATTTTACATTCCCACCAGCAGTGGATAAATGTTCCTATTTCTCCACTTCCTCTCCAACATTTGTAGTTTCCTGTTTGATTAAAAGTAGCCATTATATACTGTGAGATGATATCTCATTGTGGTTTTGATTTGCATTTCCCCAAAAACTAATGAAGAACATGTGCTTTTTAGGCAATTGTATTCCTCTTTGGAAAAATGTCTATTCATATCTTTTGCCCATTTTATAATTGTGTTGTTTGTCCTTTTATTGCTGAGTTATAGGATTTCTTTATATATATTGAATATCAAATCCTTATCATATATATTGGTACCAAATATTTTCTATGATTGAAATGGCTGTCTCTTCACCTTTTTGACAAAGTCCTTTGAAGCACATAAGTGTTCAATATTGAGGAGTTTATTTTTACCAATTTTTTTCATTGTGCTTTGCGTGTAAGGTCTAAGAAGCTACCTCCTATCACTAGGCCTTAAAGATGTTTCCCTATATTTTCTTCTAGGAATTTTATGGTACTGGCCTTTACATTTAGGTCTGTTATACATTTTGCATAACCCTAACACCATTTATTGAAGATACTATTCTTCCCCAGTTCAGTGGCTTTGGGGCCTTAACAATAGTCATTTGATGATAGTTCTGAGAGTCTATTTCTGAATTCTCAATTCAATTCCATTGATCAATATGTCTGTCTTTGTGCCAATACCATACTTTTTTGGCTTTACAATAGGCTTTAAAATCAGGAAGTGTAAGTCCTATCACTTCATCCTTTTTTTTTGGGGGGGTGCTTTTGGCTATTCAAGGATGCTTTCCCTTCCAAGTAAATTTAATAACTGATTTTTATAAGTCTGCAAAGTAGGTTTTTGGAATTTTGCTTGGTATTGCATTGAATCTGTAGATAAATTTGGTAGAATTGACATCTTGCTAACATTTAGCCTACCCACACATGAACACAGAATGTCTTTTCACCTATTTAGGTGTTCTTTGATTCCTTTTAACAGTGTTTTGTAGTTTTCTGTGTACAGGTCCTTTGCATTCTTGGTTAAGTTTATTCTTAGATACTTGATTCTTTAAGCTGCTATTGTGAATGGAATTTTTTTTTCTTAGTTGCCTACTTGGTTAGGTCACTACTAGTATATAGAAACACTACTGATTTTTGTGTATTGATCTTGTATCCCACCACTTTGCTGAATTTGTCTAAAATTATTTAATGTTTATAATACCTGTTTTAATGTCTTTCTCTGTTATTTCCATTATCTGTCATATCTTGCTCACAAACTACTTCTTTATTTTTTTATTTATGATCATAATTTCTTTTTTCCTTTTTTAAACAATTTATTATGAAATATAACATATATGCAGAAAAGTGATAAATTTCAAAGTACAGTTTAACAAGTGGTTAGAGAGCAAATTTCAAAGTATAGTATGGGTTACAATTCCATAATTTCAAGTATTTCCTTCTGGCTGTTTTAATAAGCTAGAAACTAAAAGGAAATATCTATACAATGATTCAGTGGTCATAATCATTTATTGAATCTTAACTTCCCTGTTACAACTCCTCCCTCTCATTTGATAATTCTTTCAATCTTCAGGGATATCTGGGCAATGACTATTTTAACTTCTTTGTGTTGAAAAGGGGTGTTGACCTTATAGGGTAGAGGAATGAAACTGGTTGATGTTCTTGGAGAGATTGGTACCTCTAGGTTTCAGGGCTTATCTGGCATAGGATCAATCTGGAGGCCTAAAGTATCTGAAAAAACAGACTTAATAGGAAAAATTTTATAGAGATTTAGATAGAGCCCAGTGCACTCCCTAGGGTTTTCAGGAATACTATTGGTTAGGGCTTGGCTTACCATGACAATACGCAATATCTTTTTGAAGCTTGCTTGCAAAAGAGTAACCTCCAGAATTATCTCTTGACTATATTTGAAATATCTTAGCAACTGAAACTTTACTTTGTTATGTTTCTTTTCCCCCTTTTGGTCAAGAAGGCATTGTCAGTCCCATGATGCCAGAACCAGGTTCATCCCTGGAAGTCATGTCCTACATTACAAGGGGGACTTACAAACTTGAAAGTCATGATCATTGTTTCTTTTTTTTTTTTTTTCATTTTTATTGAGATTGTTCAGATACCATACAATTATCCAAAGATCTAAAGTGTACAATCACTTGCCCCTGGGTACCCTCATACAGCTGTGCATCCATCACACTTAATTTTTGTTCAATTTTTAGAAACTTTTCATTACTCCAGACAAGAAATAAAGTGAAAGATGAAAAAAGAAAAAAAGAAAAAGAAACTCTAATCCTCCCCTATCCCTAACCAACCCCCCTCAATTGTTGACTCCTAGTATTGGTATAGTAAATTTGTCACTGTTTATGAAAAAAATGTTGAAATACTACTAACTGTAGTATGTAGTTTGCAATAGGTATATATTTCTTCCCTATATGCCCCTCTATTATTAACTTCTAATTGTATTGTCATACATTTGTTCTGGTTCATGGAAGCGATTTCTAGTATTTGTACAGCTGATCATGGACACTGCCCACCATAGGATTCAGTTTTATACATTCCCATCTTTTGACCTCCAACTTTCCTTCTGGTGACATATATGACTCTGAGCTTCCCCTTTCCACCTCATTCACACACCATTCGGTGCTGTTAGTTATTCTCACATCTTGCTACCAACACCCCTGTTCATTTCCAAACATTTAAGTTCATCCTAATTGAACATTCTGCTCATACTAAGCAACCACTCCCCATTCTTAAGCCTTGTACTATATCTTGGTACCTTATATTTCATATCTATGAGTTTACATATTATAATTAGTTCCTATCAGTGAGACCCTGCAATAATTGTCCTAATGTGTCTGGCTTATTTCACTCAGTATATTGCCCTCGAGGTTTTGTCATCAAGCCATTTTTTTTTTAATATGGTTTTGTTCACTCACCATACCTTCCATCATAAGTAAATAATCGATGGCTCTCTGCATGGTCATACATTTATGTGTTCACCACCTTCACCACTATCTATATAAGGGCATCTACATTTCTTCCACAAGGCAGGAGGGAGAGTCAAAGAAGGTAGAGAGGCAAAAGAAAGAGGAAAAAAAATGACAGCTAGGAAGCAGCAAAAGGAAAAATAACCTTAAATCAAAGTAGAATAAAGAATCAGACAATATCACCAATGTCAAGTGTGTAACATGCCTCCCCTATCCCCCCTCTTATCTGCATTTACCTTGGTATATCACCTTTGTTACATTAAAGGAAGCATAATACAATGATTCTATTAGTTACAGTCTCTAGTTTATGCTGATTGCATCCCTCCCTCAATGCCTCCCCATTTTTAACACCTTGCAAGGTTGACATTTGCTTGTTCTCCCTCGTAAAAGAACATATTTGTACATTTTATAACAATTGTTGAATACTCTAGATTTCACCAAGTTACTCAGTCCCAGTCTTTATCTTTCCTCCTTTCTTGTGGTGTCTCACATGCTCCCCACCTTCCTCTCTCAACCGTATTCATAGTTACCTTTGTTCAGTGTACTTACATTGTTGCGCTACCATCTCCCAAAATTGTGTTCCAAACCATGCACTCCTGTCTTCTATCACCCTGTAGTGTTCCCTTTAGTATTTCCTGTAGGACAGGTATCTTGTTCTCAAAGTCTCTCATTGCCTGTTTGTCAGAAAATATTTTGAGCTCTCCCTCATATTTGAAGGACAGCTTTGCTGGATATAGGATTCTTGGTTGGTGGTTTTTCTCTTTCAGTGTCTTAAATATATCACACCATTTCCTTCTTGCCTCCATGGTTTCTGCTGAGAGATCCACACATAGCCTTATTAAGCTTCCTTTGTATGTAATAGATCGCTTTTCTCTTGCTGCTTTCAGGATTCTCTCTTTGTCTTTGACATTTGATAATCTGGTTATTAAGTGTCTTGGCGTAGGCCTATTCAGATCTCTTCTGTTTGGAGTACGCTGTGCTTCTTGGATCTGTAATTTTATGTCTTTCATAAGAGATGGTAAATTTTCATTAATTATTTCCTCTATTATTGCTTCTGCCCCCTTTCCCGTCTCTTGTCCTTCTGGGACACCAATGATACGTACATTATTGTATGTTGTTTCATCCTTGAGTTCCCGGAGATGTTGCTCATATTTTTTCATTCTTTTCTCCATCTGCTCCTTTGCGTGTAGGCTTTCAGGTGTTTTGTTCTCCAGTTCCTGAGTGTTTTCTTCTGCCTCTTGAAATCTCCTGTTGTATGTTTCCATTGTGTCTTTCATCTCTTGTGTTGTGCCTTTCATTTCCATAGATTCTACTAGTTGTTTTTTTGAGTTTTTGATTTCTGCTGTATATATGCCCAGTATTTCCTTTACAGCCTCTATCTCTTTTGCAATATCTTCTTTAAACTTTTTGATTTGATTTAGCATTAGTTGTTTAAATTCCTGTATCGCAGTTGAAGTGTACGTTTGTTCCTTTGCCTGGGCCATAACTTTGTTTTTCTTAGTGTAGGTTGTAATTTTCTCTTGTCCAGGCATGGTTTCCTTGGTTATCCAAATCAGGTTTTCCCAGACCAGAACAGGCTCAGGTCCCAGAGGGAAGAAATATTCAGTATCTGGTTTCCCTGTGGGTGTGTCTTAGAAAATTGCTCCACCCTGTGATGCCTCAGGTCACTGTGCTTTTCTGCCCAGCAGGTGATGCCTGTTAGCCTGTAATTCTTGACTGGTGTGAGGAGGTATGGCCGTGTTCCCCCAGCTCTGGGGTCTGGTTCTGAATGGGATCATGGTTTCTTAATCCTTTGACAACCATGTAATTGAATGCCAGACATTTTGAATTTTATGTATTGGATGTAGATTGTGTAGCCTTCTTATTTTAAATAATGCTAAAGTTTGTTCTGGCATACAGCAAAATTACTTGGAATGTATCAGTGGGATACTTTCAACACTTGTTTTAAGTTTTGTCAAAACGTGTAGATCATACTTTGAAAGACTAACTTATCACCACTACAAAGGCAATACACTAATGAAAATGCTATTTGTTGCTCCATGTATCAAGCGTTGCATGTATCAAGTGTTAACAAGAAAACGAAAAGGGCATGGATAGCATCAAATTTCTTAGCATATCTTACCAATATAGACCAGATATTTATAGAACATGTGCTTCTTTCTTTTTGTTAATGTTAAGTATATTCTCTTAAAGGAATTGTAAATCATAGAAAAATTTTAAAATCAGATTTCAACAAAGAATTGACAACAGAATGGTATATGGGAGAAATCTACCTATAGCATACTAGGGACCATACTTAACAGGAATATCATACTAGTACCACACAAATACTAAAGACAAATAATTAAAGGCTGAACAGATCTATGAGGTGTTTTGGATCATGAGAATTGGTTAAAATGGATAGTGATTAGGATTGTACAACTAAGTGATGATAATGTGAGATATGGATGGATTACTGTGTATATAACATATGCTATGTGAATTTAGGAACGCCCAACTTCATGAGTCAAGCCAATAACCATGAGGCTTGCTCTGATGAAATTTATGGTTGTAAAGTGGAGGCTAAGCCCACCTGTGGTAGTGTCTGGGAGTCATCTCCAGCTAACATCTTTTGTTGCTCCAATGTGGACTCTTTCTCAAGCCTAACTCTACAAATAAATTCATCACCCTCCCCCCGACACGAGACAGGACCCACCTAGGTGAGTGAGTCTCCCTGGTGATATGGGACCTGGATTCCAGGAATGAGCCTGACCCTGGTATCAGGGGATTGAGAGTGCCTTTTTGACCAAAAGGGGGAAAAGAAAGACAACAAGGTAGGGTTTCAGTGGCTGGGGGAATTTAAGTGGAGTCAAGAGACTGTCCTGCAGGTTGCTTCTATGCAAGCTTCATCTAGATATGCCAAATGACCACAGTATGATAAATCCAAGTCAACAGTAATCCTGAAAACCCTAAAGAATACCTGGGTCTGTACATGAGACAAAGTTTCACTAAGTTTTTTCTTCAGAAACTTAAATCCTCCTGAGAACTCCTATGACAGCTACGACTCAAAACCCAGTGGCAATAGTTTCTTCAAGAACATCAACCAGATGTGTCCCCTTTTCACATAAAGTCAATGCCCCTTTTCAACATGAACAGGTTAGGGTAGTCACTCTCTAGACATCCCCAAAGTTTGGGAAAGTGATTAAACTGTAGGACAGGGTAGCAACAAACAAGATGGAATTTAACAAAGAATTACGAACACTGAATCTGTATATAATTTTCTTTTCCTTAGTTGCTAAGGTATTAGAACAGCTAGAAGGAAAGAATTGAAATGGCAGAACTGTAACCAATAGCATCATTTGAAATTTGTTCTATGGCTACTTGTTAAATTGTAATTTGAAAGTTATCACCTTTTTGTATACATGTCATATTTCACAATAAGGAAATAACTGAAATTGTGGAACTGTAAACCATAACATTCTTTGAAATTTGTTCTCTAACTACTTGTTAAATTGCACTTGGAAAGTTGTCACTTCTATGTATATACATTATATTCTACAATAAAAATTATGATTGAAAAAGCAGATTTCTTTAACATGGCATTAAATTTTAATCATATTTTTGTTCAGCTTTTATTTTTTATTTTGCTTTTCCTTTGCCTTAATTTCTTCAACACTTTTTTATGATGCAAAAATTACCACATTGGCCTTCAATTGTTTTGAAATTGTTGCATAGTTTAGAAAATATACTATTTTAAGATTATTTTGAAAATATCAGCAATCTAATAATTATCCAATATAGTAGTTTAAAATAAATTGCACAGTTTTTTATTTGTTTGGGGCCCCAGATATGGGTTTTGTTTTACTGATATGAGAATTTCCTACACATGAAACAACTCAGATGACTATCTTTACTTGTACCTTACATTGTCCATTTACTTATTTGACCTTTTATATTTGAGGTCACAAATTGGTGTTCTGAATATACATAATGAAAAAATAAAATTAAGATATTGCTTATATTCTTATAATCAAAAGTAGGCAAATCAATGTTCACAAGAATGAAGCAGTAATCTAAATTTTAATTAAAGTGTTTTAAAAATTTCTTTTCATCTGTTATTCCATTTGGAAAATGCCAGTAGTATAAATATTTAAGTTGATTCTAATTGCAAGCTTACCTTCCTTAGAGCAATCACACTAACTGTTAATAGTATGAAGCCTTAGTTGGATTTCTTTGGTAGCATACCCTGAGATAAGGATTTGAGTGGTGACATGTTATTTTAAGAAGTTCACAGGAAGAATAAAAGGGAAAAAAAAAAAAAAAGAGTAACCTAAGACTGAATTTTCAAAGAGCCAGGTTTTTCTGGGAACTCTGAGAAGAATACAGGTAGCCTCCCAGAATTGTCTATCTGAAAGGTGGGAAGTCAGAACATTTAGCCATCACTGATCAAGGATTTGCCATGGGGCTTGCACACTGGCCAAGTAGCATCTTGAGTCTTCTGAGACAGAAGGTATAAAGATTCCAGGTACTTAAATGGAAATGTTTCAGTACAACTGAAGCTGAAATTAAGGGTGAGACAGGGATGTGATACAGGGTACCAAAAGCACTTGTACATAAAATGTCTAACTTTATTTCCTTATTCATGACTCAGATTTAAAAGGATCAGTATAATAGTTGAAATATTCCAAAATCAGGAAGACTAATATTTTTCCAAGTGACTGAAAAGAAGAAACAAATATATAAGCTCAGTGCTTTCTGAACAGAGAAACTCTGATAACTTGCAGATAAGTTTTGAATAAACACCTGGAAATGTGAAAATTTGCTAAATTCCAAGATTGGCCACAATGAAAGCATCATACCATGAAATTGTGATTTTTTAATGTTTTATTGGTGTAACTTTTCTCCAAACAATGTATTATTTTATGTAGCCATAGGGTATTTAAACATATTTTTGAGTATGCTATATGTTCTTTTACAAGGATATGGATGTAGCATTTGAAATGTAATTGCAAAATTGACCCTCCATGTAATACTTATGTTTAAAATTAGAAACACTTTTCTCCTTCTCATAATAATCTATATAGTTTAAAATTATTTGCCATTCCAACACATAAGAAATAGGTCTACATTTCATCCATTATTGTATCACATTGAAGATTTGCTATGTTTAGTTATCACCAAGAATCAAAGGACATGATAATGCTAATAAAATCAGGATGGCATCCACTTTTCTCACATACTGCATATATTTAATTTATTGAATGTCTAATAAAGTAAAATAGGGGATCTCGAACTTGACCCCGATGGGGGGCCGGCCGTCCACCTCCTCCTTCTCCACACTGGGCAGGCCAAAGTGGGCTCGCATCAGGTACTCTTTGCCACCCGGGAAGGACTTAATACTCCAAATCACGACGTTCTTCTCCGGCACGTACTTGGCACTGCCCACACTGGTCTTGAAGCGGGGGGAGTCGGCGTTGCTGGGGACGGGCACGGAGATCTCCACGCTGTTAGCCACCGACTGCTTCTTGAACTGCCCCTTGGCCTTGACCATGATCTCCACGCGGCTGTGGGAAAACTTCTCTATGACGGACTCGACTTAGAGAAAGTGAAGCAAGTTTTAGTAAGTAAAAAATATTACCCTGGTCTAGTTGCTAAATTATATGTACACATTAAAACTTAGAAGTATTCTATTTGTTTCTTTTATTATCCCAAGTGTAATCCGTGATTATCTGTTTCTGGCACCACATCTGTCTCTATTCATTGTGGAGCTAACACAGTTGTTTCTGTTTATATTATTTTTGTCAATCCTACTGTGCCTGTTCATAAACATTGAAGATTTGCTATGTTTAGTTATCAGTAAGAATCAAAGGACATGATAATGCTAATAAAATCAGGATGGCATCCACTTTTCTCACATACTGCATATATTTAATTTATTGAATGTCTAATAACTAAAACCCTTCCTATTTTATTTGTTTTAGGGACCCACATTTGAGATTACTTATCAAATTGTTCCAAAAATATATGCATTGTTTGCAATTCTTCTTTGAAATAATTTCTTCACTGATGTAAGTTAACCACATATAATAATGGACTATCTAAATATTTTCCCTTATGCAATGTCTCTTTTAGCTTTTTTAAAATTGTAGTCTTCTAACCATCTTCATCAACATTAAATGAGGTGAACTGGTTAAGTTCGATTTTAAATTTGTGTCTAGGTGGTGGTCAGGTGCCACACAATGGGAAACTGATGACAGAATGCATGAGAAAAGATAGTTTGCTGCTCTCAGGTGTCAGAGAGAAAGGGGCATCTTGAAGAGTCAACAGGAAGCTTGATTTGCTTGGGTGGCTCCACCAGCAGATGGGAGACACACAGCAGAGCAAGAGGGATCCGTGGGCTTATCCTTTTATTGTGGTCTATGGGTGGAGGTTAATGGATTTCCTGTGGGAGTCAAGGATAGGTTAGTTTAAAGCAAACACATGTGAAAGTTTAAGAAAAGAGGATCTGAAGGCAGTGGGCATGGTGAGCTTATCATTTGGGACTAAGGTGGATTTGGGGTGAGGTGTGTGAATGGTGGCCAAAGATGTAGGTTTGGGCTCAGAGAGTTTATGCCCCAAAGCTGGAAAGCTGCTTGTTAAGTAGGCCAAAGGTTAGTGCTGAGGCAAGTGGCTTAGCCAAAGTAGGAAGGATGCTGAGGTGGCACACAAAAAATACCTGATAGTTATGATAAGAAGACTAATCAGGTAGTTAAAGTATAATGAAAAATGCAAATTAAGAAAAAGAAAAGACACACACAATAAACAATTGCTGAGGGAAAGAAAACCAACCACATTGTAGATGTAAAAGGACCTAGTTCACTTGACAATAACAGCCAAAGAATAATAGCAGAGTATATGACATAATATAATGGAAAAATATTCATGATTAATTTGCATTATTATTATTGTTTGGAGTATGAAGTGCATAAGCGAAGAAATTTTGACATATACTATGGCCCAGACATTATGCTACTAAGTATGATATGCCTACCTTTTAATCAATCCTTAATAATAATTTTTAGCCTATTATTATTCTTAATTTTATTTATTATAAAAATGAAATCAAGAAGAGTTTCTTATTTGAAAAAGATTGTTGTATGAAATTTAATGTGAAGATATTAATCAAATTCAGGTTGTTTCTCTTTACAAAATATTTGCTACTCTGTGTCAGATCAAAACATGAATGTTAATTATTTATTTAGTCAGGTTGAAATAAACAGAATCCGATGAAATATACTCAAAGTTGAAAACCAAGGGGTTCTGGACCCAGAAGGATACAACAATGAAAAAGGTAATCTTTCTCCTAAAGCTGCAGTTTAAAGAAACAAGTACAAATTCAAGATAGAACTCTAAAATAAGATATAGAGTAGCTGCATGATTAGATCAACGTTTCCCTTAATGTCATCAGGTGTTGGACTTTCAGCATTTCATTAATATTATAAAATTTCCTCACGAACCTGAAGAACAGGTAGGCCAAGGAAGGAAACTAAAAAGAGTGGGTTAAGAGACAATAAAATAAAATAAAAATAAAAGAAGAAAATAACAAATAAATGAACACTTTAAAAAAGAAAAATTTTCATATAGCTCAATATAACAAAATCCTAAATAAAAGAGAAACTAATGCTAAGAAAGTTAAAAAAAAAAAAACAAAAAACAAAATAAAAAAATTGTGTGTAAATGGAATCGAGATGAAACTGTCAATTTTTTTAACATGGTCTAATAGAGGTATTAAATTCAGCATGTTCGTGATCCTCAAATATATAAATGATAAAAATGGGAAAAAATGGAAATGGCATTAAATAAAAGCAGGGGAGAGTAAAGAAGAATCTGTGACTATGATGAAGAGAGCTGAAAATTTGGAAATTTAAAAAACATGCATATGTTGTGTGTGTGTGTCTGTATATGTATATATATATATACTCATTGAAATAGTAATGCAATAGATAATCTTACTTAAATAAAATGCAAGTGGGGAAGTTCTTAGTAAATTGGACCACGCTACTGAGGAAGTTTCCACCAATTCACCAAGAAAATGCTAAGAAGATAAAAGTTATGAGATGTACAGAATAGATAGAGACCTAACTGTTTTATATCAAGTGTTTGATAAAAGAGGAAAATAATAAAAGTTAAGGAATTTTGAGGATAATATAAAATCAATACAAACATAGGCAAGAATATTACAAGAAGCAAATAATGGCAAACATAAAACTGCTAAGCCTTTGGTTAATATTAAAACAATTTTCTCCTTTCTAGTTCCATTTATGTTTGCAATAATTAATTATTATTAAATAAAATATGATGGCATCAGATTCAATCCAACCAATGTAGAGAACTGATTGGAATTGATTGTGTGGAATGCTGAAAATAATTTCCTGTCATATTATTCATCTTATCGTGGAAAGTAGATATCTGCACATCAGTATATAGCCTTGAATATTTTTACTTTCATTCTTTTTTCTTTGAATTCTGGAAAGGTTCTTAAGTCTATGAATCATGTTATCTTTTTTGTAATGATAACTGGGCCAATAACCTGGCCTTGAGTAAAGAGACAAGATGTTAGCTAGTTTCAAAAGAAGCTCTATCCATTAATCTAAAAGGCATAATTTAGATTTTCATAATTTACATCCTTTAATAACAATGGTTTATGTCAGAAATTGATGCATGAAAAAATAAATTTGTAGACTCAGGATTTATTTTGTTAACATCAGATATATCATTTAGGAAAATGTTCTGCATTTTCTAGTTCTATATACTCAAATTTCAGATTTGTGTGTGTGCACACATGTGAATGTTTAACATAGGGAATATATATTTTATGTTGAAACATGTTTCAAAAACATTAAGTGCCTGAAGTAAGGAAGTGGGCATTCTTTGCTAGCACATGTAAACACCTTCATAAGATGGCTCATTAAGATTTCAAATAGCTCTGTAGTCATAGTCATTATTTGTTATCCTTCAGAGGAATATGGGATTAAAATTGTGTCAGAGCAGCTGTTCAAAGAAGCCACTTGGGTAGTGAGAGTTTTTACTGACAGTCTCAGTGTGATGATTGCATTACTGTGGGCTGGAATATGATTTTGAAAAGTGAGAAATACCCTGCCTAGGCAGAGAGAAATGACTTCTGCTACTTATTTATGAATGACTTTGTTCTGCCATGTTAAAGTTGGAATAGATATAAGGATTTTAGAATGATTATTGAAACCTCCATAAAAAAACTCCTTAAAACAAACTGTAGGTATCTGGAGTTTGACATATTTAGAATCATAGTCTTTGAAAAACAAGGGGTAAAGTTCAAAGATATAAAACTTTCTAACCAAGTTGTTACCCAGAATATTGTAGTATCATTATTAATCCTACCTTACTTACTTTGTTTATTTATAGACTGAGTACAGTACAGATGCCATTTACCCTCTCTTATAGCTGTGTGCCCAAAGTTGTGTGCAAATTTTTATTTTGACCTGTCAAATTTAATTTTGACTATACTAAGAAATACAGAACATAAAATAGTACTGCAATAAATTATTTTGAATAGTAAATTGTCCTGTTTAATAACATAACCACTATTTAATATAATGATATTATAAATCTATAGTTATAATGGCATTATAAATCTATACTTTCATCAAAATGGTCAACGAAATAATTTTACTAAATGGATTAACATTTTTATATGTACTTTTACTGGCTAATTTTACAATATTCAGGTTAGTCGGGAGAATCTTCCCATTTGGTAAGTTCTATTTTTGGGCTTATCAAAAAGAAGATAAGTTTTTCCTAAAACCCCAGAACCGTATAATCTGCAATAATGTTAAGTTGTATTTAGGGCCATTCTGAATTGCCCCCCTGAAACACTATAACATACCAACTCTTACCTTGGAAAAAGACTTTTTAAAATCTGTATTTTATGTATTAAAAGTTATTCATCCTTTCAATGTGTGTATTAAATCTTGTTCCATAAATTCATCCAGAAGCCTGCATAATACATTATTCAGGGTACTGTGGAGGGAATATGCCTAATAATTAGGGCCTATTACAGGGGATGAGGTGCTGACACTATTATAAGGGCTGAGAAAGCAGAACCCAGAGGGCAGCCTGTAGATTTTGAAGCTTAGCCACTCCAGGTAACACTCAGAGATCAAGAAGTGGCTAGGGCCTATTGCTGACCTCACAGCCATTCCACAACCTCAAAGCAACCAAAGGGTTTTTGTTCCAAAGGGTAGAACAGAGAATCTGGCCACTTGAAACTGTAGGCAACTAAACTTGCACACAAACCACCACAGATTCCAGAAAAAAGTCTCTGCTTGTCTTCTGCATTCCAAATCCCTTCTGAGTGCATTTCATTGGAAAGGCATACATCATATCAGAAACCTGGTGACAAGAAATCTGTCAAATGTATCTACCAGAGTTCCAGCACTTCTCATTCAGGGAGAGCACAGAAGGGCTGAGGAATCCAGGAGAAATGAAAAAGTGCTAAGGAACAATAATGGGAGTATTGATAATTTCTCTTTAGTTGTAAGCGTTTAGGAAAACCTACTCAGTGGGAGATTGATTTGTGCTTTTTGAGGAATATGAAGAATTTAGCAGTTGGACCATAGGAAAGTCATTATAAGCAGAGGAAAAAGTATGCTCAAATCTACAGAGGTATGTAAGAGCATGATATAGCCAATAGTTTAGAGTGCTTGGAGTATAAATTGCAGAAAGAGAGGAAAAGGAAAAGAGCAACATTAGATGATGTTGAAAAATCTTCGTCAAAGTTATGAAGCACATAGCATGATTTGCAAAGGATTTTTTTCCTCTATCTCCACTGTGATGAAAAGCCACGAGAGAGAGTGACATGGTCAGTTTTGCACTTTACCAAGGGTTGATGGAGGAGGACAGAAACTGGGAAACAATAAAGTTATATAAATCCACTTCTATATTTACAAACACTTCCTATCCCTGCAGAAATTATGACAAGCTCCATAGACACGAAAGAACTGCATATAATAATCAATTCATTCAACTACTTTTGTTTAGCAGCTATTCTGTTTAAACACTGGGAATCTAGAAGCACACCAGATAGATTCCTACTTTCAAGCAGCCAAATCTGAAAATTGGCTAAGTTGAAAATAGCACAGGAAAAAAAAAAAAAAAAAAAAAAAAATATATATATATATATATATATATCAGAGGGTGGCAAGTTATATGGAGAAAAATGATATATGGTGTTTAAGTTGACAATGAGGGATGGCTGCTCTGGATCAGATGGTCAAGGAATGACTCTCCAAAGAAGTGCTGTATTTAAATCAGCATCAAGCTGATATGAAAGAACCACCTGTGTGAAGATCAAGGGAATGGACAACCCAGAAGGAAGAAACAATTCTAGCAAAGACCCTCAGGTAAGAATAGGATTGACATATCTTGTCATATGATTTTGTGGTTGTTAAATTTTAATTTTTGATGTAACAGGTCATTTCCTGGTAGATTTTCTGAATACTGTACCACTTTTATATTACTAGAATAAGTTCTGATATTTGTAGAAGTCAACAGGAAAGCCATTAAAAATTATCATGGTTACTCTTAGGAGTAAAAAATCAGGAATTTTGTTTATGGAAGAGTACAAAAAGGGCTTATGGAGATTGGCATTAATATATTTATTTGCTAGGTAATGATTTAAAGAAAGTTTGATATTAATTTATTAAGATGGGCATTGTTTATAAACTTTTCTGTATGGGTCTTACATTGTTCTTATACAAAAATTAAGCATATTACTTCTAGAAACTGAAAAATACTGTTCTTTATATAAATTGGAAAATAACTGAATAAAATGTAGGATTTGTCACGATGAAATAAAAGTCCAAATGAAAGCAAAAAGAAAGTGAAACAAATATTCCTAATAGAAAGAATTTCCCTGTATTCTAGCAGCACATTTAAAATGTAAAATAATATTTTGTTTCCATTACATTTAACTGCAAATCATCTTCTTCTTTCCACACTTACCTCTACTCTCATGCTCTGTGGGTATTGCTAGACCCTAAGCTTCTCTGGGCTTTTATTTAGAGAACCCAGACTGTCTTGTCAGAGTTACATAGGTTGTTTTTTTAGCTTATAAAGTTTTACTACAACCGTGTGCATGAGCACTTCTTTCCCAAATAACTAACTCAAAGCTGCTGTGTGTGTTTGTAAGGAATAATATTGAAGATTTTAAGATATTGCAACTCTGACAAGAAGCATTTTGAGAGATTTTAACTCAGACAACAAATAAAAACAAAAACCCTGCAAACACTTTATTGGCCATCTACATTGCGAGGGGTTTTACTGATCTTCTCGTTCTCATTTGCTTCAGTTGATGTAATGTCACAGAGGGCACTTAACTTCCAAATCAGATTCCCTTTTCCCCAACCTCTTTCTTTAATTCCCTAGCTTCCTCCAATTCTTAGCTTTCAGATATAGCAGTGTGGAATCTAAAACAAACTTACTGCTTGAAAAAAGAAAGAAAACTAGCCATGTGAAACATTTTATTATGCACAGCAATCTCTTTTACCATCTCAAGCTCTTGTTTAGAGTTTAGACCTAGGGGCCTTTACCAGCTTTCCTAATGTCACCACCTGATTCCCAGATACTCTGCCCAATAGCAAGTTTCCAGTAAACTTTTGGTTTAGCTGCATTTTTTTTTTTAATCTAGAATTTCTCATAGTTATTCATCTTCTCTTTTTCAGTTTAGCTACATAATTTGTCTTTTGTTTTCTTATTCACATATATGCACATGAAGTCTATGAAACTATTAAGGAGGGCTTGGGTGGACTTCATAATTTTCATGGACCTCTTAAAATTATGCAGCATTGTATAAATATACATTTTCTGAGAAATGATCATTTATTTAAAGGACTTTTAATGAAAATACAACTAAAGAATATTAAATTTTTCTTATGCTGTCTATTTTTTTGCTAACAGAAATGATGGTAAAATGAGGAACTTTGAGAAAAAGAGAAACATTTTTCAAGTTTTCAATTCTATGTACCTTCTCCCTCTTCACTCTCTCCCTCTCTTTCTCTCTCTCTCTTTCTCTCTCTCTCTCTCTCTCTCTCTCTCTCTCTCTCTCTCTCTCTCTCTTTCTCTCTCTCTATGACTCTCCCCATCTCTCTGTCACACACACACACACACTCTCATTGCAGTTGACCTCTGGTTTTCACCCTGAGACTTGTGCACCTAGCTTCTCAGAGTGTTGGTACCTGGGGATTTTCTGAGTCCCTCTCTTGGAATTGCCCTCTAAGTAAATCCAGAGACTGCTTGATGCACCCAAGGTGTGATAACTCTGAGTTCCAGAGCTCTCTGTAACATCAACTGAGGTCCTTTTTGCAACTACATTTCTATTCAACTTACTCCTCTGTCTAATCTCAAGACAATGAATTTCCCACATACAAGTCTCAGTCTCAGAGTCCTCTCTCCAGGGAACCTTATCAATGACTCACAAACATACAAACACAGGCAAATGTATACAGACCCACAAACACATACACACACACATACACACACACACACACACCCCTCAGTTTTGTACTTGCCTTTCCCCTATCAGTATCTTTATTTATTCTGAGTGTGTTTTGGGGAGTGAGGGATAGTATTCTTCAGCCTAGGGCCTCTTGCTGGAACAATCTGTCTTCATGTTAAAATACCCTCTGAAAAATGCATTGTCTGGAACATAGTGGGCACAGAATAGGTACTGATGTTGAATAAATCACATGAAGATTTTAAGAAATGAATTAAATCAAACCATCCTTACTATTCCCTGTCTTCTGTCTTGCATAAATAAAACATATATAAATAAATGCACCCTCTTTTTACTGGTGGAGATTTGGACTTGGTTGTGCTGTCCAGTGTGGTAGCAATAAGCCACATGCGGCTACATAAATTTAACTATGTATTAATTAAAATTAAATACTATTGAAAAATTAGTTCCTTCTGCTCACTAGTCACATTTCAAACGATCATGTGGCTGGTAGCCACTATATTGACCAACTCAGAATAAAGAACATTACCATCAAAACAAAATTTATTGGACAGTGCAAAGGTTTATAGATTAAATATAGAGGAAATGCTGTCATTTATACATGACTTCTCTTTAATGAAATACTGCAATATTTGAGTGAATGATGAGAAGTTGGTACTTTAGTTTTATAGGCTACTGAAAGCAAATACTGTGAAATGGTTTGGCTTGAACAGTGGGAATTTATTAGCTTACAATTTTGAGGCCCAGAAAATGTAAGTCATCATCAAGGTGATGCTTTCTTCTTGAAGACCAGGTATAGGCAACACTTGGTTCCTCTGCCACATGGCAAGGCACATGGCAGCATCTGCTGATTTCTTCTGGGTTTCCTTGACTTCAGCTTCTTGCTTTTCCTCCTTGATTTTACTCTTTCTTTCAAAGGACTCCAGTAAGAGCATTAAGATCCACTCTGATTGACCTGGGTCACATCTTGACTGAAGTAGCCTTATTACAAGTTTCTACTTAAAATGGGTCCACACCCATAGGAATGGATTCATTCTAAGAACATGTTTTTCTGGGGGACGTATTTCTCCAAATCACCATGCTTTACCCCCAGACCTCAAAAGTACATTTTCTTTCTATATGCAAAATACATTCATCCCCTCACAATATCCAAAAAGCCTTAAATCATATCAGCAACAATGCTTATTACAAAGTTTCATCAAAATCAGTTACAGGTTTGGTCTGTCCAAGGACACAATTCCCCTCCTTCTGTGGGCCTGTGAAACCTGGAGAACAAGTTATCTGCTTCCAACATACAAAGGACAGATAGTCATAGGATAAACATCCCCATTCCCATAAGGAGAAATTAGAAGGAAATTAGGAGTCTTGGGTACCAAACAATTCCAAAATCCTGCAGGGCATACTCAATTGGATTTCAAGGTCTGAGAGTCATCTATGGAAGGATGGCTTGTCCTCAGGGCTTGATGGAGAAGCAACCCCACCCTTCCAAGCACTGGTGCAGTGGCTTTGCTCTCCCTGAACAATGGAGAGAAGGCTCCACCATCTGAAAACATCAGGGTGGTAGCAGTATCACTGAACAATAGGGCAGAAGGCCTGCTGTCTCCAAACTCTGAGGAAGACTAACACTTTTCAGACACACGGGTGGGTCCACTATTTTGGCCTAAGAAAATGTCTTCAGTACTGAACTCAGTTTTCATGATTCTGCCTTTAAGTGATCTTTTTTTCAATTTGTCCCTTTTCTGTCCCTTTTAGTCCAATGGTTCCAGTTGCACAAATCTCAAAAAAAAAAAGAAAAACTTGTTCATTTCACATGTAGAACACAGTGGTCCAAACCATAAGTCAGCAGAACTTTCCATAGATCTTTCCTGGATAACTACATTTCCAACCTTGATTGGCATTGAAATGGTGGACTGGGCCCATGTTCAGTTAAACCTTCACATGGAGCACTATTCTCTGTGGCCTTGCTTTCCAGCAACTCAGGATTTTCCAAGCCATCAATTTCTGGTTTCTTTGTGCATAGGAGTTCAGTTCTCAGCTTATCCCTTTCCTCTCACATTTTGCAATAAACTGAAAGGAGAAACCAGGCTGCACTTTCCACCCTTAGCTTGGAAAGCTCCTCAGCTAAAAATCCAAGCTCATCACTCTCAAATTCTGCCTTCCATCTGACATCAGAACTCAATTTTGCCAAGTTCTCTGCCACTTTAACACAAGGATAAAGTTTCTTCCAATTTCCAATAATACATTCATCATTTCTATCTAAGGCTTCACCAGAAGTACTTTTAGTGTTCATATTTCTATCAACAGACCCTTCAAAGCAATCTAAGCTTTTTCTCTCAAACAGATTCCATTTCTTCCAGCCTCATTACCCAATTTCAAAGCCATTTCCACATTTTTGGTATTTGCAGTGGAAGCACCCTGCTCTTCTGTTACCACAATCTGTTTTGGTTTCCTAAGCTGCTTAAAGCAAATACTATGATATGGTTTGGCTTGAACAATGGGAATTTATTAATTCACAGTTTTGAGACTGAGAAAATGTGCAAATCAAGGCAACCTCAAGGCAATGCTTTCTCTCTGAAACTGACTGCCAGTGATCCTTGGCTCTTTGCCACATGGCAAGGTAGCATGACAGCATCTGCCTGTCACTTCCAGGTTTCATTGATTTCAGCTTCTTGCTTCCATGACTTCCTCTTTGTTTGAATTTACATTCGGATTAACTTTAAAAACATTTTATTTTTTTCTGGAATATATACAGCTCCAAATCACCACAGCTGGGATCTCAAAGAAAGGTAATTAGTAGAAGTATGGATGGTAAAGGTGCTAAATATATGCTGAGTTTCTAAAAGTATTGTAATTTTTAAAGAAATGCAATCAGTGGTGTATCTTGGAAAACTATGAACCAAATATTTTAAAAAGAAATATAAATTTTATAGCCAATAATCTCTGTTCATGAACATATAATTTAAAAATAAATATAAAGGGAAAAGTATGATATTGACTGTGTTCTAAAACCTCAGCTTCTGTGTGAGACCAAAGGAAGAGATGTTTGTTTGGTACAAAATCTATATTTTTTATAGCACACTACATGATTAAATTGTATGGTCAGTTTATTCAAACACCATAATTACAATGCATTGGTAGAATTAGAATTAGAATTAATTAGAATTCATGGTAGAATTTCATGGGAAGCCATCTGGTCCTGGGTTTTTCTTTTTTGGAAGCTTTTTGATGACTCAGTCTTTTTACTTGTGATTGGTTTGTTGAGGTCATCCATTACTTCTTGAGTCAATGTTGGTTGTTCATGCTTTTCTAGGAAATTGTCCATTTGTCTAAGCTGTCTAGTTTATTAGCATATAGCTGCTCTTAGAAATCCGTTCATTTTCTCCTTTATTTTTTCAGAGTCACCAGTTACGTCCCCTTTCCCATGACTGATTGTATTTATTTCTATTCAGTCTCTCTCTCTCTCTCTCTCTCTCTCTCTCTCTCTTTTTGTTAGCCTAGATAAGGGTCCATTGATTTTATTGATTTTCTCAAAGAACCAACTTCTAGTTTTGTTGATAATCTCTATTGTTTTCCTGTTCTCAGTTACATTTATTTCTGCTCTAATAGTTGTTATTTGTTTTCTTATGTTTGCTTTAGGGTAAGTTTGCTCTTCCTTCTCTAGTTCCTCCAGGTAAACAGTAAATTCCTCAACTTGTCCTCTTCTCTTCTAATATAGGCATTTACGGCAATAAATTTCCTTCTCAGCACCACCTTTGCCTCACCCCATAAGGTTTGATATGTTGTGTTTTCCTTCTTTTTTGCCTCGAGATATTTACTAATTTTTCTTGTGATTTTTTTCCTTTACCCACTAGTAGTTTAAGAATGTTGTTTAGCCTCCATATATTTGTGAATTTTCTGACTTCCTGCCTGTTATTGGTTTTCAACTTCATACCATTATAATCTAAGAAAGAGTTTTGTATTAAAATCAATAATTTTAAATTTGTTGAGTCTTGATTTGTGACCCAAAATATGGTCTATCCTAGAGAATGATCCATGAGCACTTGAGAAAAATGTGTTTCCTGCTGTTGTGGGGTGTAGTGTTCTATAAATGTCTGTAAAGTCTAGTTCATTTATCATACAATTCAACATCTCTATTTCCTTATTGATCCTACGTCAAGATCTTCTATCCATTCTTGATAGTGGTATTGAAGTCTCCAATTGTTATTGTAAAGGTATCTATTTCTCTCTTCAGTGTTGTCAATGTTTGCCTCATTTTTGGGGGAATTCTTGCTGGTTAGATACATATTTATGACTGTTATGTCTTCTTGATGAATTGTCCCTTTTATTAATATATGGTATCCTTCTTTGGCTCTTTTAATTATTTTACCTTTGAGGTCTAATTTGTCTGATATTAATATAGCTAACCCTGATCTTTTCTGGTTGTTGTTTGCATGAAATAACTTGTTCCATCTTTTCACTTTTGACCTATTTTTGTCCTTGCCTCTAAAGTGAGTTTCTTTTAGGAAGCCTATAGTTGGATCCTGTTTTTTAATCCATTATTCCACTCTGCGTCTTTTTATTGAAGAGTTGAATACATTAATATTTAGTCTTTTTACTGTAAGGGCAGTACTTTCTTCTACCATTTTGTCTTTTGGATTTTATATGCCATATCTTGTTTTTTTCTCTCTCCTTTTACCCTTCCTAATAGTCTTCATTTCTACACTCTTCTTCAAATCTCTCTTTCCTGTCTTTTCCAATTAACCTGTAGTGCTTCCTTTAGTATTTCTTGCAGTGCAAATCTCTTATTCACAATCTCTCTCAGTGTTTGTTTGAAAATATTTGGTGTCTTTCTCATTTTTGATGGAAAATTTGCCAGGTATAGAATTCTTCGTTGGGATTTTTTTCTCTTTCCTGATCTTAAATATATCATGTCACTGCTTTCTTGCTTCCATGGTTTCTGTAAATCTGTACATAGTCTTGCTGACCTTCCCTTGTATGTGATGGATCACTTTTCTCTTGCTGCTTTCAGAATTCTCTCTTTGCCTTTGACATTGTACAATCTGATCATTAAATTTCTTGGAGTAGGTCTATTGGGATTTCTTCGGTTTGGGGTGTGCTGTGATTCTTGAATCTGTGATTTTATGTCTTTCATAAGAGTTGGGAAAATTTTCAGTGATTATTTCTTCTATTGTTCTTTCTTCCCCTTTTCCCTTCTCTTCTCCTTCTGGGACACCTATAACATGCATCTTTGTGTACTTCATGCTGTCATTCAGTTCTCTAAGATCCTGCTTGTATTTTTCCATTCTTTTCCCTATATGTTCTTTTGTGTGTATGATTTCAGATGTCCTGTCTTCTAATTCACTGATCCTTTCTTCTGCCTTTTCAAATCTACTGCTGTATATCTCCACTGTGTTTTTATCTCTTCTACTGTGACTTTCATTCCCCTAAGTTTTGCTTTGTATTTTTCAAGCTTATGAATTCTTTTTGGTAATCCAGTGTCTTTTTGTATCTTTCATCTCTTTTGCCACATTTACCTTCAGCTCATTGATTTTATTTAGATGATTTGTTTGAACATCTTTAATTAGTTGTTTCAATTCCTGTATCTCAGTTGAAGTGTTCATTTTTTCCTTAAGCTGGTCCATATTTTGTGTTTCCTAGTAAGCCTCATTATTTTTAGCTGTCTAGGCATCTGACTGTCTTGATTAGTTTATTCTGGAGCTCAATTTCACTTTTTTACTTATGGTTTTCTTGTTGGTTGTCTCTGTTCTCTATCTGTCCTTTGATGTTCAGTACAACTTATTCTAGACCTCTAATATATCTCCTGTTTAGTTGATCAGAACTTTTTAGCTCTTGTTTTCCTGGTTCTTGCCCTGCCTCTATGTAACCTTTTTTTGTGAGAGGGTCTCCACAGATATGATTGATAACAATCAGTTTTCCCCAGTCCAGACAGGAAGGGAGTGTAAGCCATATGTAATTTCCCTGAGAATGAGACCTTACAGTTTGTCAGACCCTCTTGTGAAGACTCTAGACTCTGTGCTTTTCCTATCCTGTCTAGCAGGTGGCACTTCTCAGCCCACAGCTCCCCACTGGTGTAAAGGGATGCATCTTTAATTCTCAGCTGACCCTGTCCCTGCTGGGGGTATGGCTGACTCAAGCTGTTTCTGTTTTTGAGCACCTGGCTTCTGAGTTCTATGAATAAGAGCCTTCTATTGAGCTTGGCCCTGCCTCCCCTTTGCTTGGGGAAGTTATGTCCTTTAGGGAATTATCTCCCCCACTGGACTTATTGTTTTGTCTCACAGACCTATCTTAGCATCACCCTTGCCTGGGTCTAGCTGTCAATTGCAAATATCTAAGGCTCTCTGTAATGAGCAACTTTGAATAGTTAAAAAAAAAAAAAAGAAATCCTTTTTAAGGCCTTTCCCCAGCCCCTAAGCTTTATCAGTCTGATATAGGCTATTTAAAAATATGTCCTTTAAGGAAATATCTCTTTCATTTTACTTGTTACTCTCATACAATTTTAATTCAGCCCTTGTCCAGGGCAATGCTGAAGACTGAGCCTGCTAGAAGCTCTGATGGACTATTGAAAAGTGAAAAAAAAAAAAAAAGAAAGAAAGGAAAAAGAAAGAGAGAGAGAAAGAAAAGAAAAGCCCTTTTCAGAGCTGGACCCCAGCTCCCCAGGTTTGCAAATGAGTACCAGAGTTGGTACCTGTTTCTATATGCCCATTTTTTCCTTGGAGCCCAGCCCTTTCCCAGTATTCTTAACATCTCCAACTCAAAAAGTCTCTGTTTTGTTGTTGTTGTTGTTGTTGTTTTAGTCAGCTCTACCTCCTCTCTGCTGGACCAACTCCTTCCAGTTCTTTTCATGCCTGCTTTTGGTTTATCTGTGCTCAGAGCTTTTATTCAACAGTCCAAATTTGTTAATTAATCCTGCAAATGGGACCTGGTTGAGCCCCTCTCCTTGCTCCCAGCATAGATTGTTTCCTTTTCCCTTGGGAACCGGCTCCAAGACAGTCTGTCATGCCTGTGGAGGAGGGGTGCCAGTCCCCTGGCTAGGGAAAACTTAGAGTTCTTTGCTGTGATCTCAGCCATACCACCCATTCCAGACTGGTGTATGATGCATGTCCCATCAAAGAAGTACCAAACACAGCTGTTCCATACAGTTCCTGGCTATTTGCCAGCTGCCCTAGAAGAGTAACTAAATTCCACACCTCCTCACTCCACCATCTTACCCCACTCCTCCTCTATTTTTATACTTAAAAATTTTGAATACTTTTCTGAAGTATCCCTTTACTAGCCAATCATCTACATAAGATCATGAACTATGTCTTCAGCATTCTTATTTCTCTGTTGCCCAGAGATATCCATTTAATGAATAAATAAATTAACAAATGAATAGATGAATGGAGTAATATGTGGGTAGTAGAATATTAAAATATGTTCCATGTGGTTGCTAAAAATAACTTTATGGGACACATAGAGAACAATAATCTAGGTAAAACATAGCCTTCTTTCTTTGTGAATGTTGCCCCCACCTGGAGCCCAGAAGACAATTAACTACTGAATTACTTAGGCTGTATTCTGGAAAGGAGGATGGATGCAAAATTCCTCTCAGTTAAAAAATTCTGAGTCTCTGTAATATTTACCAGTCCAAAACTGTCTTTCAAAATTGAATGTTAACTAAATTAATTCAGAGTGTATTACTTTAAATCTTTCAAATCAATAAGTTGTTCAGATAATTATAAATAGGTAGTACACTCACACTCATCGTATCTAATTAGAACCTGAAATTGCCAACATATAAAAGGGAATTTTATGCCAAACAGCTGTAATAAGTATGAGACTCAGAAAACAAAAGTAAAGGCAATGTGGAATTCTCCCAAATGTATGCACCTACTCAGGAAAGATAAATTATATTTTCTATTAACCTATAGAATTTTCCTGTTGAGATTTCACAATTTTATATAATCAGTCCAAGAAGTTCTGATTCATATTACCATTAGCTAATCTTCAATACATCACTTCATTGTAAAGGGTCACATGAAAATGTCACACAGCCACAAAAAAAAAAATTCAATCTGTGTAAATTCTCACTTACCCCATATAAAAGTGTAAGTTGAAAGAGGTGAGTATGTGTATTTCTTCCCTGCATGATATATATATCTAAATAGATAGATATAGATATATAGATATAGATAGTGAGCTTTTTCTTTCCCTATCAATATGTCCCTTTGAAAAGCCACAGAATATGCTCACACACACACACACACACACACACACAAATTTTATCATAACATTTGTTTACAAAGCTTACTTTTCAATCTAAGGTTGGTTTCCTTATTTTTAAAAGGCATTTGAATTGTTTACTAAATGCTTTCTTTGTTTTTAGAGAAATTACATTTTTAAAAATACTGAATGCATATTTTCATTTACTAGAAGCTTATAGTTATTTCCCTAAGTGGAGATTTATAAGGACCTGGACACCTGGCATGGCTTTTCAACCACCGTCATAATTCCTTTTCAAAAAAAGAGGTGCTTCAGTGAGTTTTCAAGGTGTTTTTCTCTCAGAAATATTAATCATAGATTTGTTGTGATCATCACATAAACTGGTCTCTTCATAATGCAGTCTGGAAATACCAATCTCCTTAGGAGTAATGCAGCTCATATTTCCAAAGGCTCTAATCATTAAATTTAATATCAATAATGCAATTAAAAGTTTCCTGAATACTTCTCTATTATCCTATTATATATCTCACGCACCCCACATGTGCACATTTTTTGCATTCTTTCATAAGGGAATCCTCACAGTGAATTTTCTATAAACCTTGGTCTTGGCAGCTTCCTTTAATATAAATGTCATTTTGAGTGCATCTCTACTCTAAATTTTGCATCAAGGATGTCATTAGAAACTAGGTACCAAGTATTTCTGTATACTGGGAGTCACAAACCTGAAAAGATATATCAAATAGGTAATTCATTTTTACCTGTTTCTTAAGCACTGTATTTTCCTTATAATTAACCCTGCAAGGCTCAGGGCTCAGTGGCTTATTGAAGCATTAGTCCTATGGTGCCTTAGTGGCTTGAACAGCATTTTACATGATATTCTGAAAAAGGAGACAAAGAAACAGAATCTAAACTCCTGGGAACTTGAGGATATAGGGTATCTATTAAAGTATTTTCTTTCTCTGTTTTATTCTTTACCTGAATTTTGGAGTTACAGACACTTTTATATCACAAATAACTTAACTTTTATATCTTTGTGTTTCTGGCAAAGTTTTATTTTCCTTCGCTAGATTTTATTTTTAAATTTAGATTTCTAAAGTACCTCAAACTTTTAATGTACTGCCTTACTTTACTTCTCTGTTCTTTAAAATAGACATGACAAATTGATTCCTTGAATCCACTTATGACTTCCTTTCCTGACAAACGCTAAATACCATTCAAGTCTATTCAGAAAATATTGCTTTAAAAAAAGGTATCATTGGCTGACTGGTGCAATGAAAAATTCATAAAACCTATCAATTACCTTTTCACATTCACCATCATTACAGTGTGTTTTCTGCCAAATGTTTTATATCTATTAACTTACTCATATTTTTAAAATATTTAGGACTATTTTGGAATTAATTTTGAAATCATCACTCTCTATAAAAATATTATTTTTCTTAGATTCCTCAAGAACCACACATAACCACATTTTTTTTGTTGTTCATTTTTTTTGATCTTTCAGAATGTGCTTTACGATGCTGGGCACAAAATCTCTTCCATCACTCAAGCCTTTTATCCTTAAATTCACTCATCACTCATTCTTGAAAAGGTGAGTTATCTTCCCATCACCAAGAGATTAAAGACCAACCATGCACCATGACATAGGAAGAGCTTTTCAGTTTTGGTACCTTGTTATTGTCCATATTCACCTCCTGCTCTGTTATGCAAGCAGCTCCAGAATTCTCCAGTCAGTAAATGTAGTATCTTTTGTGTCTGTGTGTATGCACGTAAACCTGTCTTTTCCTCTTAATAATTAAACATAAGTCAGTTGTGCCATCCTACCTATATTCTTGTACTTCTTTATACATTTTTCATTTTCCAGACTAGAAAATGAACTTTTCCAGAAAACTCATAAGGTTCCAAAGAGGTTAGTCATATACATGATAAAATCTGATTTCTGATTTGATGATTGGAAAGACAGATAAAATATTTTTCTAAAAGATCTTATTATAGTTGAGAGAATCAAATAAGTAAAACCAATTGATATATCTTAAAAGTAATAATCTAATAATAATTGGATGAAATACATCTGAAAAAATAATTTGTCTTTCTGAATTACGTTCATGCACTGACTGAAATAGCCACGCAAATATATCTTCAGGTGACAGACAAAATGAAGAGATTATAAGTAGGATTATCCAAAGGATACAAAACAGATTATTTTGAGCAGACTATGCTAGACTTTCCAAGAAAAGCCAGAGTTTGACAACATATGCCTGGAACACTGAAAAAAAAATGTTCTTTGTCTTTAAACATAAAGACCCTGACTAAATGATCTCAGAGCGCCAGGGCCTCAACTTCAGTCTTCATTATTTGTTAATCTTTCCTTGAAGTACCTCACACTGTATTTGCTTTAATAACTAACTTATAGTAAGTACCCTATGCCATCTTAAATAAATATATTTCATTATATATTTTTGGATTGTCAAATTTATTTTTACTCTGATTGTCATATTGCATGACTTTCTAAGACTCAATGACATTAATATATAATTATGGGATGATTCCCTACTAGGTTTGCTATAATGCCTTTTAATAGGACAAATTGGCAAATCTCCTTTACCAATACTCTCCAACTGTACCCCAGCAGAATCTGTATCAAATCAGTTAACGCAAGTAATTATTTAGAAAACAAACAATTCAAAAACAGTATTGCTTAACTATTGATGTACTACTTTTGTTAGTATTGTTGTTATGGACAGACATTTCTGTTACTCAGTTCCATACTGGATGTCCATTGATAACAAGGAAAATTGCACAACTGTGCTAAAATAAAAAGTATTTTTTCTTCAATAAAGGATTAGATGCAGCTGTCTGCCAGGAACAAAAATTCTTTACAGAGAGTTTTACAGTTATGGGCTTACTTAATATTTTCTAGCAACATTACTAGTAGCTTCAGATTTCTTCCTGATACGTACATTGATCTGGAATTCAATAATGCCCTTCACATTTCCTCAATGTGAACACTATGACACGGAATGAAGATAGACATCTATGGTCATCCATATAAAATTTGGGGGAAATTTGAGGGAAAGACACAAAAAGATACCAAGATGCAACATATCCTCCAGTGAGCTTTCCTTGAAGAAGATGAGTTGGTCAGAATGGGAGGCTGAAAGAACATTGTATTTTGGGCAAAGAATTAGAGGGATGGTGTATGGATATGTAGTGAGTATCCATATAAAACATATTTCCTGGCAATGTCTTTGATTTGAAGTTATTGTCTGTATACAGTATATGCTCATTATCACCTATAAATGTACTATGTTAATATTTCTCTTTTATTCTCTACTTTTCCCAGTTTTACCATCTGTTTGACAAATATATGTGGTAGGATAAGTTATGGTAAATATAAAAGTTATATTGGTGCTAACATTTTCATTAGTAAACTATCCTCTCTCTTTCCCTACATCAGTGAAGGAAAAGTACATTTTTGCAAGGTTATGTGAAAATGCTTTATTCCTAAGTTTTCCCTAAAGTACTAATGCAATTAATAATCACTAATCATGAAATGAAGAAAGGAGGACATGGTGCTAACTTTTTAATTATAAATTGAGATAAATTAGTCACTTTAGTTGATAACAAAAGCAATGCCCATAGTTACAATAATTTAATGAGAATACAGTAATTGTTTAAGAATTGAAAATGTGCATAGACTTTATAGTGGGGAAATTCCCACTCACAAGAGAGTTTTGGACGTGACATTTTGAGGGGGAGGTTAAAAATGATATATTTTTATTCCATGTGCTTTAATGTACTTTCTTGAAAAATATATTGCAGAGGTTTTTGAAGACTATTCCAAAACTTTAAAATAATTAAAAATAGTAAGTTTTGTTCTTCTTGTGCCTTGATGGCTAGAAAACCTGTAAGTATGTTCATCCCTCTTTACAGCTTATCATAGCAAACAAAGGACATGTCAGGTTAAAAATGAATTCTAGCAAAGCATTACTGAATTCCCAGCACTGAAATGTCAAACATTGTATAATAAAGTGAACAACAAAAAAGCTACATTTTAAAAAACATGAGGTACTTATAGACTCTTTCCTTGCTGTCTTTTTCAGCAATGAATCATTCTTGGTAACCATTTTTGAGTGCTGTATGAAAGTAAAAGCCTGGAAAATATGATACTTATATTTGAAAAACTATTTTTCTCGTTCAATAAAACCAACATTATCCCAAATTTACATTTTTTGAATTGAGTATACACTGGAAAACAGGGCTGATTAGTCTCTTAGTAAAGAAATAAACTTATCTTGAAAATGTTGTCAAATATAGAGACTATGATGAAAATAGTTTCAAATTCCCCTAAATCTGGATAAGGTTTTTGCCTTCAATACTTGTAAACAGATATCCATGTTTGATAATTACAATAACTGATAATGACCAGAGACTTAATTGGTCAATACTATAACTCAGGCTTAAAACAGAGGAGAAACACAACCCTGTTTGAATCCTGTGTTTACAGTTTTCTTTAGACAACTGAAGCCAAAAAACTTTCCTACTAAATGAAAATTAAGGCAGAATTTGCAATTTATAGCTAAAAACTGAGAAGTGCTGGAGGTGGGGGAAGTGGGTGTTGGCATTCTCCAGCCCACATCCTCCTTTCTGATTACTTCAAGGATTACATCAAGCATAGCACAGAAATAAAAATGCAAACAATGGTTATTTCAGACATAATTAAGCTCTGCTTTAGAAGAAAAAAGACTTTGAGTTAATTTTCCAAAGTACAGAAAATAATAAAAGAAGACCTACCCATTCAAATATTTTCTGGAATGATTTACATTTTAATAAGGCATTCATATAAAATGAGATTTAGGGACTTCTGGGAAGATGGCAGAATAAAGACAGGCAGAACTCACTCCTCCACCAGAGAATCTGTCCAAAGCAGCAGTTCCTGGGCTCAAGTGCCCAAAGAAGGACTGCTGGAATATACAAGGAAGAGCTGAATGAAAAACAGAGAAACTATGATTGAGAAATAGTGATGAGTATACTCAATTGTGACTACTCCGGAGGGCCATGATTGTGCTCTGGCTGGGTCAAGCAGGGGCATTCCTACTTCAGCTGCTGGCTAGGGGAGTCAACCCTCTCAGTCCTGCAGCTTAGAGTTTCCATGTGGAACTCAGGAGCCAGCAGACTCATATACACATACAGAGACCCTAATGCAGTGCCCAGTCCAACCCCCATCACTGAGGCTGGCCACTGCAGGCACCTGAATTTGGGAGAAACTGGGAAGCCCTCTGCTCAGGAAAAGAAGGGGATACAGAACAGTGCAGATCTGGTGATTGGCCAATGAGGGAGAAGCTCTGGGTTCTACAGCTTTTATCCTTTCTTCATGGGGGACCAGGATGCTCACACTTTGGCTTTGTACACAAGCAGAGGAGCATGGGAAAGGGAGGAAGCTGCATTGCAATGCCAGGCAATCTTACCCCACCCCTAATGCCAGTGGTTGTGCACTGGCCTGGGTCTTGCAGCCAGTGAAAAGCAGTGCACTCCTGAGCTAGCTGCTGGCTGCTGAAGTTGATCCTCTCAGTCCTGGAGCCCAGAATCTGCAGTACCAGATCTACTCTACCCAAAAGCAGGGTCTTCACCATGGTGCAGAGTAACCACCCCCCACCCATAGAGCTGTCAGCCCAGATCTGGGAGAGAGAAGGAGGCCCACCTCTCAGGAAAAGAAAGAGAAGCAGATTAATCCTAAGCTAATAGTTGGCTGGAGAGGACAAATTTCTGAAGCCTGCAGCCTGAGCTGGATTTTTAGCTGGTCTGGACCCTCCAGGAGGCTTCTGCAGTTGGGGAGAGGCAGGCAGGGTTCTGGGGAATCGGTGGCCCAAGAGTGCTCTCTGTTGGAAAGACTGGAAAAGTGCAGTCTGGCAAGCTGCTTTTCTGCCCAGCCTCTGATAGCCTTCTGAAAAGAGCTGCACCCCCTGTGTGAGACCCCAGCACTGGCTTGTGCTGGAATTATTGACATACCAAGTGCCAAAGGAGACCTTCAATGCAAACCCAAAACAACAAAATCTTAGACAAATAAGGAAAACCAACATTCAAATTAATCTTACCAAGATAAATAGATGCCAAGAAACTAGCAAAAAATCACAAGGCATATGAAGAAGCAAGAATGTATTGCGAAGTCAAATGATCTAGCTAAAAAGTTGCAGGAGACACCAAATATGGAACATCTAATAAAAATGTTCAAATGAATCTCCTAAGTAAAATCAGTGATATAGTTAAAGAGATATAGGATATCAAGAAGACATTAGAAGAGCATAAAGAAGAATTTGAAAGAATAAATAGAAAAATAGCAGATATTTTGGAAATGAAAGATACTATATAAGAGAAACCCACAGCTACATCATACTCAATGGTGAGAAACTGAAAGTCTTCCCTCAAAGGTCAGGAAAAAGACAAGGATGTCCACTGTCACTGCAGTTATTTAACATCATGCTAGACATTCTAGCTAGAGAAAATAGGCAAGAAAAAGGGAAAAAAGACATCCAAATCAGAAAAGAAAAGTAAAAATCTCAGTATTTACAGATGGCATGATCCTATACTTGAAAAATTCTGAGAAAATGAAACAAAGATACTTGAGCTAATGTACAAATTCAGCAAAGTGGGGGATACAAGATCAGTGTGCACCAATCAGTAATGTTTCTATACACTAGTAGTGAGTTATCCAAGGAGGCAATTAAGGAAAAAACTTCCATTCACAGTAGCAACTAAGTATCTATTAATAAACTTCATCAAGGATTTAAGGGACTAGTCCACAGAAAACTACAAAATTTTGTTAAAAGAAATCAAAGAAGACCTAAATAGGTGGATGACATTCCATGTGCAGGGAGAAGAAGGCTAACTATCATTAAGGTATCAATTCTACCCAAATTGATTTACACATTCAATGGAATACCAATCAAAATTCCAACAACCTATTTTGCAGAATTGAAAAAGTTAATTATAAAGTTTATTTGGAAGGAGAAGGGGTCTCAACTGCCCAAAAATATCCTGGAAAAGAAGAATGAAGAGGGAGGACTTACACTTCCTGACTTTAGAGCCTATTATAAAGCCACAGTGGTCAAAACAGCATGGTTATGGCATAGAGCTAAACATATTGATCAATGCAATCAGATTGAAAGTTCAGAAATAGGCCCTCATATGTATGAGCAAATGATTTTTGACATGGCCTCCAAATCTACTGAACTGGGAGAGAATAGTGTCTTCATTAAATGATGCTGGGAGAACTGGATATCCATATCCAAAGGAATGAAAGGAGACTTCTATTTCAATCCCTATACAAAAAGTAACTCAAAATGTATCAAAGACCTAAATATCAGAACTAGTACCATAAAACTTCTAGAAGAAAATATAGGGAAACATCTTCAAGACCTGGTGATAAGACTTTCTTAGACATTACACCCAAAGCACAAGCAATTTAAAAAATAGATAAAAATAGATAAACTCCTCAAGATTGAAAACCTGTTCTTCAAAGGACTTTGGCAAAAAGATGAAGAAGCAGCCATCTCAATGGTATCTATATATCTGATAAGGGTTTGATACCCAGTACATAAAAATAAATCCTACAACTCAACAATAAAAGGACAAACAATACAATTATAAAATGGGCAAAAATATCAATAGACATTTTCCCAAGGAGGAAATACAAATAAAAAGCACATGAAAAGATGTTCATCCTCATTAGCTGTTAGGGAAATGCAAATCAAAACCACAATGAGATATCTCATACTATAAGAATGGCCACTATTAAACAAACAGGAAATGACACATGTTGGAGAAGTTGTGGAGAAATAGGACCACTTATCTACTTCTGGTGGGAATGTAAAATGGTACAGCCACTGTGGAAGACAATTTGATGGTTCCTCAGAAAACTAAGCATTGATTTGCCCTAAGACCCAGCAATTCTGCTACTCAGTATATACGCAGAAAATCTGAAAGCAAGGATATGAATTGACATTTACACACTGATGTTCATAGTGGCATTATTCACAATTGCTAAAAGATGGAAACAATCCACGTGTCTATCAACCAATGAATTGTTAAAAAAAAAATTGGAGTGTATACGCACAGTGGAATACTATTCAGCAGTAAGAAGGAATGAGGTTCTGAGGCATGCAACATGATGAATCTTGAGGACATAACGCAAATGAAATCAGTCAGACACAAAAGGACAGATATTGTATGATTTTGCTAATATGAACTAATTAGAATATGTAAACATACTCATAAAACATAGAATATATGTTGCCTAGAGACTGACAGTAGCTAGAGAGTGGGGAGTAGTTGCCTAATATGTACAGAATTTTTAATGAAATTGAACTTAAATATTTGGAAATGGACAGAGGTTAGGGTTATCGGAATTATAAGTAATAGTCCTGAATTGTAGGATGAATTTGGTTGAAAAGGATTGTTTAGGGTCATGTATGTCACTATTTAACACAACAAATATAAATAAGTTCTTTCATGAACTAGTACAGATATATGACAATTGTACAAAGAGTTATTAACAGAGTGGTATATGGTGAAAAATTACCTGTTTCAAGTTATGGACTATAGCTAACAGTAGTACCTTAATATTCTTTCATTAAGAGTAGCAGATGTACCACACTGATACTAGGGATCAAAAATAAGGGGGTAAGGGGTAAAGGGAACCTTAAGTTTTCTTTTTTATATTTATGCATTATTATCTTTTTGGAGCAATTAAAATGGTCTAAAATTGTGTGTGATGATGATTGCACACTAGAAGATGATACTGGGAGACACTGTATACTTCAGATGGATTATATGGTATGTGAACATATCTCAATAAATTTTTCAGGGTAATAAATAAAAAAAAATGTAAAAATTTAAAAAAATGAAGTTAAAACAAAACAAAACTGAAGGGCATTCCATGTGCTCCAGGGGGTGTTTAGAAGGAGGTGGGGGCAGGCGTGAATCTGGTAATGTAGGTTATGTCTTCTGACAGATCTTCATGGAGATGTCAGAGGGAAGAACTTTCCATAGGAGAGATGATGGATTACTCAATGTTAATCAAGTGGGTGAAATAATCATCGTTTATGGTACAAATAATAAATATTTCAATTAAAAGTAACTTTATTTTAGTAAAAAAGTGACATTTTACCCCCATTTAACTTTAGCTTCAAATACTAAAGATAATGTAAGTTCCAGTTTGCTAATGCTGCCATTATGCAAAATACAAGAATTGGATTGACTTTTATAAAGGAGGTTTATTTGGTTACAAATTTATAGTCCTAAAGCATAAAAGTGTCCAAACTAAGGTTTCAACAATAGAATACCTTCACTGAAGAATGGCTGATGACATCCAGAACACCTCTGCCAGCTGGGAAGGCAGGTGGCTGGCATCTGCTGGTCCTTTGCTCCTAGGTTGTGTTGCTTTCAACTTCTGATTCCAGTGGCTTTCTATCTAAGTGTTTGAGAGTCTTCTCTTAGCTCCTCTGGGGAAAACTCTGGGCTTCATCTCTTAGCTTAGCATGTCCAAATATCCTTCTGTCTGCATCTCCAAGGATCCCCAAGCATCAGCAAACATCTGGGTCTGTGTTGGCTCTTAACTTCTCTCTTAAATGCCCAGTCAACTAATAAAGACCCACCTTGAATGGGTGGGGCCAAATCTCCATGAAAGTAATCTTATCAAACGTATCACCCAGAGTTGGGTGAGACATCTCCATGGAAACACTCAATCAAGAGATTCCCCCCTAATCAAAGGACTAAAAAATCTGCCCCCACAAGATTGCATTAAAGAACATGTTTTGTTTCAGGACACAATATATCCAAACTGGCACATTCCACTTCCTGGTCCCAAAAAGGCATGTTCTTTCCAAATGCAAAAATGCATTCATTCCATCATAATATAGATAAGTACAAAGTGCTAATGCTTTCCTTTGGCTGTGGACCTGTGAAACTCAGATTAAGTTATCTGCTGCCAAAATGCAAAGGAGGGACAGTCATAGGATAAACTTTCCCATTGCCATAAGGAAAATATATAACCCCATAAGATATATATATATATATGTATCTCCAAATGCCCTACTGAAGATGTTTCAAAGAGATTCTGACTAGCCCCATGATGGTGATTTAAGGTGAATTTTCATTCCTTCTACCTATAATAAAATTGCTTATCTTCCATTATTTGCCCGATTGTTGCTGAGATATTGCCACACTAGCCATTCTATCTGTGCCTGAAACATCTGCTGTGAAGCTATTATTTTTTGCTTCAGCTTTCCCATCTATTTTTTTTGTATGAAGTTCTCAAAAATTGCTTGAGTCAAGAAAACATTTCTTGAAACCAAGACACCACAATTTTTCACCTCTTTAAGCCATAATATTGTTATTTTTCGTTTGCAGCTTTCTCTGCAGTTACCAGCATTCATGTTCTGGCCATTTTAGTAATAACACAATTTTTTTCCTGCTCTGGACTTGTTTCCTTGCCAAATTTCAGGGCATGGAAAATGCTCTGGGTTCCAGTACTCTAATCTAATGTCTTGTAATTTTTTTATAAACAAAAGCATTACTGGAAAGTAACCTTTTTTCCTCTCCCTTATAAAACCAACAAATGATTTAGCCATTTCCCTGCTATTATAATGATCTACAAATCCTACTGCATGCATAAAATATGACTGTTGCTTGAATAAAACCAATTTTATATTTATTAACACATATGTGAAAAATAAAAAAAGCATATTTGAATCATTGGCATATCAAGAAGAATTATGGTACACTGACTGGCCTTCCTATTGAAAACAAATATGATGTTTGATTAATATAATTTAAAAAGGAAATCTCATAAATGTAGAGATAAGCTGGCAAGAAAGTAATAATAATTAGTACAAAAGGTAACTGTGGGAATCTGGAAAGTCCAGTCAAACACTGAAATTGGCTTACATTTGGCATTCCATGTAAATTTGATCTTTGTTGATCACAGCAGGGGATAGAAGATGAAGCCTGGGCCAGTTCAACATCAGACATCTAATAGAAGATTCTGCCACTATAAAATTTGCAACTCAAAGGATTATAACCTAACAGAAAGGATAAAATAAAAGTGAATGCAACTCTAAGGGGAGAGGATACTTCTAGGACAATTGCCTTAGCTCATTTAAGGAGTAAAAAAACTGCCTGAGATTGTGTATTAAAAGCTGACCTACAGTTTTGAAGGCCAAGTTCACCCTACCAGATTATAACAAAACTCAAGATGGAATTTAGGTTCAATGTGTTTCCAGGATCCCAATAGAAGCACAAGCAAATTCTTTCTAAGGGAGCCTACTATTATCTCAGGCCTCCAAAATTTCCTTCAACAACTAAAGCAAATAAGTCTTTCAGAGGCAATAAAAACAAAATCTAGAAAGAAACCAGGCACTCTGAAATAATCACCAGAAATATCCTGCAACCATCATAATAATGCAATTATCAGCCACAGATAAAAAGCAATTTGCTTAAAATCATAATATGTTTGAAAAAAAAGAAAATGAAAGGAAACAAGGCCTTATAAAGAATGACCCAGCAGTTTAGGGGCAAATACAAACATCATTTATATTCACAGATAAGTATACTAATTGAAAATGAAATAGGTATAAATAGACATAACAGCATATATACACAGCTGAAAATTAATGAGCTGGAGGATAAATCTGAAGTTTTTCAAAGTCAGCAAAGAGAGACAAGGAAATGGACAAACCAAAAGAGAAATTAAAGTAAGAAAGTCTCATGGATTTATGTGGGGCACAGAAGGAAATAATAAAATGGGAGAGACACAATGTTTTAAGGCCAAATTGTTAAGAAGAAATTTTCAGGCAGATGAAATACACAAATCTATGTATTCAAAAAAGTTAATGAACTGCAAGTAAGATAAATACAAAAATGGTACCCATATTTAGATACATCATGGTTCATCTATAACAAAATGGATGCATAAAAACAGTCAAAGAGAGAAAAGTTACAAATAAGTGACAATTAAACTAATATAAGAAACTTCAAAAGCAATGATTGAAGCCAGAGTCACAGCTCCAAATTTCCAAGTGACAATAATTGCCACCTTGGAATTTTATAACCCATGAAAATTTCTTTCAAGAATCAAAAATAATTGAATATAATTTTAGATAAGAAAAGCATCTTAAGATTCTTTTTTTTAAAATTTAATTTTATTGAGATTGTTCACATACCATAAAATCATCCAGTGATCCAAAGTGCAGTCAATTGCCCATGGTACTATCATACAGCTGTGCATCCATCACAATTAATTTTTTTCAATATTTAGAAAATTTTCATTATTCCAGAAAAGAAATAAAGACAAAAAAGAAAACTCAAATTCTCCCATTCCCCTAGCCATCCCCCCTCCACTATTGACTCATAGTATTGGGATAGTACATTTGTTACTATTGATGAAAGAATGTTAAAATACTACTAACTGTAGTACATAGATGGCAATAGGTATATTTTTTTCCTACCTACCCTTATATTATGAACTTCTAGTTATAGTGCCATACATTTGTTCTAAATCATGAATGACATTTCTAACATTTGTACAGTTTATCAGAGACATTTCCCATCACAAGATTCACTGTTTTATACATTCCCATATTTTAAACTCCAACTTTCCTTCTGATGACATACATGATTCTAAGCTTCCCCTTTACACCACATTCACACACCATTCAGCACTGTTAGTTAGTCTCACAATAACATACTATATCACGTCTGTCTATTTCCAAACACTTAAGTTCAACCTAGTTAAACATTCTGCTCCTAATAAGCAGCTGCTCCCCATTCTTTATTCTTGTTCTATATCCTGGTAACTTATATTTCATGTCTATGAACTATATTATACATATTGTAATTAGTTTATAACATTGAGACCATACCGTATTTGTCCTTATGTGTCTGATGTATTTCACTCAGTATAGTGCCCTCAAGGTTTCTTTATCAACCCATTTTTTAAGAAAGTTTCGTTCACCCACCATACATTCTGTCCTAAGTACACAATTGATGGTTCCCTGTATAATCACATATTTATGCATTCACCACCTTCACCACTGTCTATATCAGGACATCTCCACAAAGAAAGAGGAAAAGTCAAAGAAGGTAGAGAGATAAAAGAAAAAGAGAGAAAAAAATGACAGAAAGCAGCAAAAGGAAAGATAGAATTAAACTAAAGTAAAATAAAAGACTCAGACATCATCACAAATGCCAAGATTCCCATACCCCTCCCTTATGACCCCTCTTACAGGCATTTAGCTTTGCTATATTGCCTTTGTTACATTAAAGGAAGCTTAGCACAATGTTTCTGTCAACTATAGTTTCTAGTTTGCATTGATTGTATTTTTCCCCCAAACAACCCCATTTTTAACACCTTGCAAGGTGGACATTCATTTGTTCTCCTTCATGTAAAAACATACTTGTACATTTTATCACAATTGTTGAGCACTCTAGGTTTCACTGAGTTATACAGTCCCAGTCTTTATCTTTCCTCTTTCCTTCTGGTGTCCCACATGCTCTTAACCTTCCTCTTTCATCCATACTTGCAGTCATCTTTGTTCAGTGTACTTACATTTTTGTGCTACCATCACCCATAATTGTGTTCCAAACATTACTCTGGTCTTTTCCTATCTGTCTTTAGTGCTCTGTTTAGTCTTTCCTGTAGAGCTGGTATCTTGTTCACAAACTCTCTCATTGTCTGTTTGTCAGAGAATATTTTAAACTCTCCCTCATATTTGAAGGACAGTTTTGCCAGATATAAGATTCTTGGTTGGCAGTTTTTCTCTTTCAGTATCTAAATATAACACACCACTTCCTTCTTGCCTCCATGGTTTGTACTCAGAAATCTGCATATAGTCTTATCAAACTTCCTTTGTATGTGATGGATTGCTTTTCTCTTGCTGCTTTCAGGATTCTCTCTCTTTGACATTTGATAATTTGATTTTTAAGTGTCTTTGCATAGGTCTATTCAGATTTTTTCTGTTTGGGGTACACTGCACTTCTTGGATCTATAATTTTATGTCTTTCATAAGAAATTGGAAATTTTCATTGATTATTTCCTCTATTGCTTCTGCCCCTTTTCCCTTCTGTTCTCCTTCTGGGATACCCATGACACATACATTCATGCTCTTCATGTTGTCATTCAATTCCCTGAGCCATTGCTCATATTTTTCCATTCTTTTCCCTATCTGTTCTTTTGTGTGTAGGAGTTCAGGTGACTTGTTCTCCAGTTCCTGAGTGTTTTCTTTTGCCTCTTGAAATCTGCTGTTGTTTGTCTCCACTGTGGTTTTCATCTCTTGTTTTGTTCCTTTCATTTGCATAGATTCTGCCAGTTGTTTTTTCCAACTTTTGATTTCTACCTTATGTTTGCCCAGTGTTTTCTTTATATCCTTCATGTCTTTTGCCATATCTTCCCTGAACTCACTGATTTGGTTTTTGATTTGATTTAGCATATTTCTTTGAAAATCTTTAATTGATTGTTTCATTAAAGTTAAATAATACCTTAACTGTATCTTAATTGAGGTGTAAGTTTGTTCCTTTGACTGGGCCATATCTTTATTTTTCCTAGAGTAGTGTTGTTTTCCACTTTCTAGGCATCTGGTTTCCTTGGTTGCCCTAGATTTTCCCAGACCATAGCAGGTTCAGATCTCAGAATGGGGTTACATTCAGTTTCAAGTTTCCCTGAGGGTATATTTTAGAAGATTGACAGACTTTCCTGTGAGGACTCTAGCCACTGTACTTTTCCTAACCTGTGCAGCAAGTGGTGCCTTTCAGCTTATTGTTTCTAACTAGTATAAGTAGATGTGGCCTTTAATTTCTCTTTTGGCTGTTTTTTCCCAGGCTCTGAGGTCTGAGTTCTGAAGGGAAGGCTGGCACCAGGGCTATCCCCACCTGCTTCCTTTTATGAAAGATACACCCCCTAGGGAGTTATCTTCTGCATTTGAATTGCTCCTCTCTCTTCCTGACTCTGTTATCTCCATCTCTGTCTGGGTCAGAGGGCTGCAAACTGAAAGTGGCTAAGGCTCTCTCCACTGAGCCATTCAGGCTGAGGGTGAGAAAAAGGGAAAGAAAGCCCCCTTTCAGAGCCAGTCCATGGCAACCTGATTTCACCTGTCAGCCAGAGATAGAACCTGGTCTTCTGGGCTCCCTTTTCCAGGACACAGGACATTTCTGGCTCTTTAATGTTAGTCATCACTAAAAGCCTCTGTCTGCTTTTTAGGGGTTTGTCTATGTTTGTAGCTTGTATTCAGCAGTCCACATTAATTAATTAAAACCCCAGTTGGGGCTGGGCTGAGCTATATTCATTTGCCTCCTTGCCCCCAGACTGCTGGTTTCTCCCACAGTGAGGTTTTGAAGCTCAGCCTGCCATGGGGGAAGGGGGCTCCTGGTGTGGTTCCGCAGCTTTTACTTAAAGATTTTATGCTGCAATCTCAGCCATTCCACCCAAACCAGATTAGAGTACAATATGTGGATGGTCACGGTTGTCCCCCAGCAGTTATTCCCTGATTATTTACTAGTTGTTCCTGGTTATTTGTTGCTCCAGAGGACTAATTAAATTCCACTTCTCTCTATGCCATCATCTTGTCCCTCCAAGATGCTTTTTAAATAAGAATTTAACAGTATCAATCTGTCATTAAAGGAAATTCTAAAAGATACTCATCATAAAAAGGAAAATTAAGCAAGCTAATGTGTTTAAGATGCAAGTATGAATAAACTGGGGAACAAAGAGGTATATCCAAACAAAACTTTCATGCACACAAAAATCATAATATGCCCTGTAGTGTATATACATTGATGGTAAAACCATAAAGAAAAATAAGGAAATCAATTTTAAGGTAGCAGTTCCTTTTATCAGAAGCAAGGGTGATAGAATCAAGGAGAAGCATAGAGGAGGCTTCAAAAATAACTGAGGTATTGCATCTGAATGTGGGTATGAGGTACACAAGCCTTCATTATTTTTCTTCTTAATGCCAAAGTATTATATATATTTATACTATGTTTCACAATTCAGAGTTTAAAACATTTAAAACACAGTATTATTAATAAGCACCCTCAGATTGCCTTTTTTGTCAGTACTCTTTACAACTTTAATAATGTACAAACCTAAATACTATGTACCTTCCTTCAATAAATTTTTCTTAGCACACAAAAATACCTACATCTATTTGCATCAAATTATAACTAAAACCCCATAGTGGTCTTTGCTTTTTCCTTCTTATTGGGAGAAATCATATAGATAATTAAAAGTCTCTCATTTTTAAACTCTGCCCCTTTTTTTCCTTTTTTATCACTGTGTTCTCTTCAACAATACTCTTTTATATTTAGTATAAAATAATTTAAACATGATTCTTCATTTAGGCCTTTGCTATCAATTAAAAATAATAAGAAACAATAATATTGACAATAGAAATTATGTGGACTAGCTGTTGCAGTTTATTTTCTTAAATAATTATGTTGCTATAACTTAATCAAAATAATACATATTCTTTGGCATAAATGTCCATTTAAAACTGTACAAGAATTATAAAGTAAGGACAACTATTAAAGCCCATTCCATTGTGAAAGCACAAAATTCAGAAACTCCATACAAGATTCATTAGAAAGAGGCCTCAAATCTGGTGCAATTGTCTTGAAAACTATTTCCTTCATAAGGAATTATCAATTTTATGTGCTCACCATAGCTGACCTTACCAAAATGTACTTGTTACTCAAGCTTTGATTTCAAAATCCAGAAAACCCATTTGCTTCTCTTTGGTTATCCCCACACTCAGTAGATAATATATCTGGAATCTGGCCGAAAACAACCTCACTTCCCCTACCCCAACCACAGCTATGTTTACTCTTGTGAAATGAACCTTGCTGAGTCTGAATTGGATTTATCAGATTTTGTTTGATTTGTTTTATTTCAGTTTAAGCAATAATAAGCCCTTTTCTACTCCTCACCATACTTAACATAATCTTAATATGGTTTGTGCATATTTTATATATCTCTATTTTATTTATGATTTGTTTATAGACTTAGAATATCTTTAAATACACTAGTCCATACAGCTCATTTACTTTCTTTGTCCATAGCATTTTATTAAAGAAGCATCTCTCTTATTTTTATAATGAGAGTGTATTTTACTTTGTGGTGGAAGCTTGCCTAGATTTTTTTCACTTATTGCAAAGGAAAGCAGTTACTGATAAGCACCTTTCTTGGAAACAGAGGATAAAAGTGGTATGTATGTGTGTAGGGGGGGATGATAAGAGGGAACAATATCCTCATTCTTATTGAAATGGCATAAATCCTGGAACAATGTTGTCTCAGTCTTTATTAAAAAAATACAATAAAGCAGAAAATTAAAAAATATTTCGGATAGTTGCTTTTTTCACTTATTATCATGGTAAATAGATTTTAAATGGTAGTATTCATTAATTCCCCAGGAATTCTTGCTCCTATGCCAATGGATAGGTCTCAAACAGATAAATTCTGACTCACTCTGTATAGGTCAGTAGTTTTCCATTGTAGCTGCATACCGTAAACACCCTTTTCTTAGTTTGCTAGGCTACTGAAACAAACATTACAAAATGAATTGCTTAACAGTGGGAATGTGTTGGCTCAGTTTCAGAGGTTAGAAATCTTGCACCCTCCCTAAGGTCAGTAGGATTCTGGCTGCCTGGCAACCCTTGGGTTTCCTTGGCTTGTATTCCTGTTTTGTGCCACTTGATAATATCCTCTGCTTTCTCTTCAGTGTTTCCACTGAATTCCAGCTTCTTCTTTTAGCTTTCTCTGACTCTGGCCTTGTGTTTTTATTCTCTTTATAAAGCCTCTAGTAAATAGGGTTATGACCCAATCTCAGTTGAGCCACAGTTTACCTAAAAATAGTATCTTCAAGAGACCATATTTACAATGGGTTCCTATCTGCAAGAATATTAAGATTAAGAATGTATCTAAATTGACACAATTCAATCTAACCATCTATGGTCCCTAGAATAGCAGTTTTAGCATCACCTGGGAACTTGTTAGAAATGCAGATTTCAGGCCTTACCTCAGAGCTACTCAGAGACTCTGAGGTTAGGATCCAGCAATATGTGTTTTAAAAACTCTCCTAGTGATTCTGAAGTGTGCTCAAGTATGAGAATCACTGAGCTAGATGGTTTCACTTATGATCTATCATGCCTTGTTCAATGTTGAAATTTTCAAGGGCCTGATCTGGCATGTTCTAGCTCAGTAAGTGTTTCCAAATGGTTTAATGTCCCTTACTGTATTATCACCTTTGTAGAATGGGGATATTAATATCTATTTCATATAGTTGTTATGAGAATCAATGAACTAATATTTTTAAGTGATCAACAGAATGATGCAAAAAAATCAACAAACTATTGTTTATGATGATAGTAGTGGTAGCAGTAGCAGTACAGATTTGGGCAAATGCATTTTATAGTGAATATAAGACATTATTTTTGCAATTACTAATTATGGAATATATTTTGGCTTTTGCATTCAGCTGGCAATAGATAGTTCTAGTTTATGCAATAATATTCAGTATTGCATTTCTCTTTGTATTGAGGGGGGATATTGGCCTTTAACTTCCTTTTCATTACTTTTTCATTTTTTAAGCTGTTCAATATACTAAAATTATGCTTTTCAAATTTTTTTGATTACAGTCCTTAATAAGAAAAATATATTTGGGAAACCAGGATGCAAGTACATGTGTAGATAGATAGATATAAACTGAAATAAAAAAAAATTAAAAAGCAATATTACCTTTATTAGATGTGATTTATTCTGAGATTTTATATTCTTCTTAGTCCTATTTAATATTATTTAATTAATTAATTAAAGTACAGTATTCTGGTACTATTCTTCACATAATTAATACAAACAGCATGAAAAAGGCAATTTAGTAAAAAATACTGATTATTCATTGTTTTCTCACAGTTCTTCATAATTAAGTTATAACATTACTTTGTAATTATGTATGTTTCTATCACTCTGACTCTCACCAAAAGCTTATAGCTATACTGGAACCAAGGCATTCCTTTTACCAGTGTAAAATAAATGTGAGCTTGGTCAGTTAAAAATTACTTGATTTTTCTGTTTTTATAGCAATGCACAACTCAAAGATACCATCATCGTTTCTGGTTTATATGTTTACAAATTAGTACTATATACACACACACACACACACACACACACACACATACATCAATGGGGGTCATTTATATACACACACACACACACACACACACACACACCAATGAGGGGTCATTTTGCTTGCTTGTTTGTTTTAAATATTGGAATTTGTTTTTTCCTATAGGGCATATAACTAAAATTTCTGTGTTAAAAAGAGCAAATTTTCAACATAGTAAGGGAGAGCATTTCTTCAGATTTATTATAATTAACATGAAAGTATTCAATACAAATTTTCTTTTGTAGTCAGATTTATTTGCATTTCCCTGAGTCTTTTCAAGAATAGAACAAAGCATTTTCCAAGCATTACTGTATCTTAAATGTATCAATTTACATAAGTATGTCTTGAATTATATCCTAGGTTTGTTTTAATTAAACACAAGCACAAATTCACCTGATTATTAGTAACTGGTCATTACATTTTGGCTTCTCAACCTAAGCAAATAAAACATTGGCTTAATAAGACCAACTCTTGTAGGACAAGCACGTACACTTTTTTTTTTTTACAAAAAAACATGATCCTTGGATTTATTTCCTTCATGATTACTGATGATACGGGAAAAATGACCTTTTCTGGCTGACATCCCAGTGAATTTTGCTCTCAGACATTGAAGGCAGCTTTTCACTGTGTTTTGATGTTTTCACCAACCTATTACTGTATTGACTTTGTGGCAGCCAAAATGTACATTTGTGATCTCATTTTTCTCCAGCAGTTTTTTCCACTCAATCAGACACGTACACAAATATCCATAGGACAGAAGAAGCTTTTTAACTGAAGCTAATCTCTTGAGAATTGTATGCAAGAACCTCATTTTGAAAGATACAATGTTTGTGCCAAGCAGTTTTTTTTCCTTAATGGAGTAGCATTGAAATTTATGCCAGAAAGAAATGGTACATTATGGGCAAACAATGTTATTGTGCCAGATAACCCCATGGTACTAAATATTGCTTAGTATTTGTGCCTTTTTACAAAGATTTTGACTTTGATTTGATTGCTGTGACTAAGTATTAGCAAGTTTCAACTTTAAAATGGAATTAAGGAATAATTTCCTGCTGAAGTCTTTGAAAGGCAAAAATTCATCCAAAATGTTTCTTTTTCAGAAAGACAGAAACCAAATCAGAGCCAAAAACCTGACTGAAAAAAACCTTGTTATATTAATTAACTGAGGTTCTAAATCTGTCACCACTTGAACAATTTTTCATCATCATTGTTTGCAATGACAGAAAATAGTTGAATTGAGAAGGAAAAATCTTTCTCTGAAGTGTGCAGGAACAGAACACATTCTGATATGAAATGCACTAAAATGGTCCTTTATAAAGGCTACTAGGATTTATCAACTTTTTTTGTGCGTATGGGACATCATTAAATTTCCTTAAATTATAGTCAAATGATTGCATAACTATGCAGCATACATGGTGTGACTGTGTGATTGTGGAAATCATGTGGCTCATACTCCCTTTATCTGGTGTATCGACAGATGAATAGAAAAATGGGGACAAAAACTAAATGAAAATAGAGTGGGATGGGGGGATGGAATGCTTTGGGTGTTCTTTTTTACTTTTATTTTTATTCTTATTTTTATTCTTTTTGGAGTACGGGAAATGTTCAAAACTTGATTGGGATGATCACAACTGTACGATGGTACTAGGAACAGTTGATTGTATACCATGGATGATTGTATGGTGTGTGAATATATCTCAATAAAACTAAATTTAAAAAAAATTCTGATTAAAGTACATTAACCAAAAAATCAAAATACTCAACTTATTTCTCAAAAATAATTTATAATTTATGTATTCTGCTTATTTTAAGAGGCATTTACTAAAAAATTTTCAAAGAATAAATCAACATAACTGTATTTTTCATAGTTAAGACAGCCCTTGAGTTATTCACTACTAATCCTTATGAGGAATTCAAATTCAATATATATGTTTTCTAAGTTGATTTTAACCAAATTCATAATGAAATGTGCTAAAATAATGATAAACAGAATAAAAATAATAAAATGAACATCTATAACTGTTTACTTTTCTATTTGGCATTTAATATGCAATGAAAAAAATCCATTTTCATAAATATATTTTAGGGGGAAATAACCACACAAAGGTTTGTTTCCTTTGTTTTTAAGTACACTTTTCAAATGTTAATTTTAATTTCCTCTTTTTATATATTCATGGAGAGAAGTCTACTTTCTTTAAATAACTTTAAATAATTATCATTGAATTTCTAAAATATGTTCAACTTAATCTCACCCAGTATGTTCTTCCATCAGTACGAGAATGCATGCCCTCTCCCTTTTGTAGTGCACCTATTTCACTCTCTATAAAATATGAATAATCTTGTTTTGAATTAAATATTAAGGAATATTTAATTAGCAGAATGCTTCTGTTAAGTATTTGTTAGACCATGCCAAAAACCTGGGGAGTTATAAAGTTGTAAAAGAAACATTCTCAACCCTTCTGTGGGATGAAATAAACTTTCAGGACGTTATCATACAAGGAAGAATGGGACCCCCTTTGTGCCAAGTCTTGTTGGAGATCAGAGACATTTCTGCAAGGAGGTGTGTGGATGAAAATTTTAGAAGCTGACTTTAAAGCATCTTTGGAATTGTAATTAGTTTTTGGAGGAAAAAAATGAATAAAACGTCATGGTATTGTCATTTGAGGGATTAGCATAAAACCACAGAGGCAGAAAGTTGCAGAACATTTGCAACATCAGTCAAGCAGTTGGTTAGTGTATGGAATGTGTAGTCTTTTACTATTGTCTACATATATTAACTTTTTCATATTAAGCCCTGTTCTCTAATGTTTAACTGTTATATCCTGTTTTTCCTTCTCCTCATTACTATGCTTATGCTTATCTTTATTCATAAACACTCTAAGTTATCCATCATGTTCATTTAAAGTATCTGTGTCCATTTAAGAATGATATTTAGAAGTAGACATAATGTGTCACGTGTTCTGATCAGTTTTGGCTGATAGTAAATCAGTTTTGCTATAGTAAGACTATTCCTTTTTTTTTGAGCTCAATGCCAAAGCCACAATCAATTAGTACTAATTTGTGCTTTAAGCATTTTATCAGCCACTTACCTGAGTTTATCCTCAACAAAATTTTAAAAAGTTTTTTGTTTGTTCATTTTCATTTTTTCTCCACTGCTGTTAAGCTGAGTTTCATCAATTGTGAGCAATTTTAATATAAATGTGAATTTCTTGTTGTTCAATGTCATTGGGTATAATATACAATATATTAATACAATATAATAATACAATATAATAATAAAGGACCACAATTTTTTTCCTTTATAGCAGCATAGCTGTCAAATCTTTCTAATTATTTGGATATTTCTTGTGCCTCTTTCAAATTAAAAAATATATATATTTGAGTAAGCTCTTTAATGGTATTTAAAGACAAGTACCAAAGACCTCAACAGAGAATACCATAGAACTAACTCACTTCCTCAATAATGTAAATTAAATATAATTTCTCAGTAATCATAAATTCACTGAGTTGTAAGTGTCCTCTTAAACATTGACAATTGATTTGTTAATCAAAATATACTAATTTCCTGTGGAATTGCTCTGAGCTACTAATCTTGCAATTGTCTGTTTAAATATCTCTACAAGTTGTGAATTATGAAATACTATTTCCTTTGTTCTGTAGCAGATTAAATTATTCAAATGTTTAAAAAGACAGAATCTTAAAATAAATGAAAAATATGTATACTATCTACTACTGATGCTACAAGGAAATTGAACTTCCAAGAAACAATTTTCATATACATTTCTCTTCTTTTAAACAATTTTATTCAATTCCTTTTCCTCCCTTTGGTATAGAAAAAAAAGAATAAAATTAGACCTGAATATTACTGTCTTCCTTGTATATTCTGTTATTTCACACCTCAAAGATTAGATTCTTCCCTTTCAAGTTATTCTTATTATAATGCAATCACAAAAGCATTCATACCATAAACTATTTCTTTGTTGAAATGTAGTTGTTAGTAGCAAACTGGCATTTTTCACACATTTTTCCTGCATTCAGATATGCACATCTAACTTCCTATTACAGATTTCCTCTTAACGTTTAGTCAATGTAGTCAAAATGTAGCAGATGATTGTCTTCCAAAGCCTCCTTTTAAAGTTAAAATTCCTAATTCAGATATAATGAGAATTTTGTTAGGTTTCTATTATAAAGTGGCTTAGTGATATTCTTTGGCACTCTGACAGGTAGGCAAAGTTCCCTCACTCCTTCCTATTACTGGAAATATAGACATCCTCACATTCCATGTTAACCTCAAAGGCAATTTTACAAAGTATTAACAGATATCTCATCTCTGATGAATGCATTGGAAAAATTAGGTGAAAAGGAAGTACACTCAGATGCATCTTTAACAACAAGTATGAACTTAAGATGTGTAAATTATTAGAATATAATGAGCTTGTATCTTTTGTGGTCTTTTAAGAGCCAATCAATCAATCTTTGCCCCAAGGACCAGCTGCAATCAGGTTTACAAAACCAGTTTCCTCCATATGTCAGGAAAATTTTGATCACTTCCCCACTCCAGTGGTAAAAGAGGGATTCCCATCTTAGGGGTATGGGGATGGCTTAACACACAACTGATACTAGACAGATAAGAGTGATGACAGTTTATTAGTGACATATACTAACAGCCCAGGAGAGGAGGACACTGAGGACATGCAGGGACACATGACAGTTACATTCAGGAACGTAGGGAACAAGGAGAGGCTATGGGAGGCAGCTTCTGTAGGGTCAAGAGGGTGGTGTGTCCACTGGTTCTCAAGGGAGGATGCAATTGGCTTGTTTGAGTAATTCCACAGGTTGGCAGGTGTGTCATTTTGGATACATTATGTCCCCCCAAAGCCATGTTCTTTAATGCAATCTTGTGAGGGCAGACATTAATCTTTTGATTGTTTACATGAAGATATGACTCAATCAACTGGGGGCTAGACCTTTGATTAAATTCTCTCCATGGAGATATGGGCCCCACCCAATTAGGGTGTGTCTTAATTAAATTACTGGTGTCCAATAAGAGAGAGACATTTTGGAGAAGGCCATTGGAAGCTGATACTTGGAGATGCAGTCAGAAGGACATTTGGAGATGCTAAACTAAGAGATACTAGAGCAGAGTTTGCTCTAGAGAAAGAGAGGACCCCCAGAAGCTTAGGAGAGAAACAGCCTGGGAGAAAGAAGCAAGGATGCATAGCCGCTAAACAGGCTAAGAGAGACAAGCCCAGAGACATTTTGGAGAATGCCATTTTGAAATGCAACCCAGGAACAGCAGACACCAGTCATGTGCCTTCTCAGCTGACAGAGGTGTTTCAGATGCCATTGGCCATTCTTCAGTGAAGGCATCATCTTCTTGCTGCCTCAGTTTGCACACTTTTGTGGCTGTAGAACTGTAAATTTGTAACTAAATAAACCCCCTTTATAAAAGCCAATCCATTTCTGGTATTTTGCATAATGGCAGCATTAGCAAACAAGAACAGCAGGGAACTAAAGCCCTCTGTGCTGGTTTGAACCCACTATATATATCCCAGAAAAAGCCTATGTTCTTTTAAACCAATCTTGTGGGGGCAGACATATTGCAGTGGGACCTTTGATTACATTGTTTACATGGAGATGTGATCTGCCTGATTCAAGGTGGGTTTTAATCCTTTATTGGGGTCTTTTAAGAGAGCACACAGAGAGAGAGCTTAGAAAGAAAATGCTCCAAGAGAAGCAAGAAGGACCCACAAGAAAAGCAGAGAGACATTTTAGAGGAAGCCATTTTGAAACCAGAACCCACATGACCATGTGCCTTCCCATGTGACAGAGGAACTCTGGATGCCATTGGTCTTTCCTCAGAGAAGGTGTCTACCTCTTGATACCTTAATTTGGACATTTTCACAGCCTTAGAACTGTAAATTTGCAATCTAATAAAGCCCCCAATGGAAAAGCCAACCCATTTCTGGTATATTGCATTCTGGTAGCTTTAGCAAACCGAAATGTGCTCTATTCAGGGTTAAGCAGGTACTGTACCTACCCTGTTTGATAAGGACTGTTGTTTGGCTAGGGCGTCATATCCATGGAAGCAAAGTGGGGTGGGGAACCTGCTGTTAGGGTATTGGAGGCCATCCAGATTTTACCATCTGTCAGGACAATACATAACATTGAAGCTTAATTTCAGGCCTTACACCACAGGAAGGAACAGACATTTTGCTTCTTTGAAACTTCTTAATTACTTTCCAATTTTATCTCAAATATTTAGTCATACCTTTGTTCTCCTATTTTACAAAATAACTTAGAGCACTTACATATGCTGATGTTTTTGTTCACAAAGCAGTTAAAACTAAATAAGCAGACAGGCATACAAGAAAACTATTTCATGCCACTCCAGATGTTACAAAAAGACTTGAAGAAAGAAGGAAAAAGCCACAGGTTAAATTTTTGTGGGATTGTGTTCCTTAACTCTAATTCTCTATACCTTCAATTCAGCATGAAAAGGGGTTGTAGATTTCTCTACCTGTATGAAATAAAAACATAATTCTGAAATGAAAACATAAAACATAGCCAATTGATTAAGTTAATACCATATAATAAGCTACAACCCAAAACATATACTTGATTTAACTGAATTTTTTATGTGGCAGAAGGAAAACGTCTTCAAATATTTTTATTCCAAAAAAGTTTAATGAACACTTCTACCTAATCAAGCAACGTTTTTAGATTTTTAATTTTCTATGGAATTCACTTAGCTAAAATCAATACATAATCCCAGAGGTAAATTCTGCTCATTCTTCCAAGGTCAAATAAGTGTGTGTACTAGTATGCTCATTCTATCATGTGGCTGCAGCACGTGATGTCCTAGAGGTGACAGCCTCAATAACACCATATGCTTTAACCATCTGGATGGTGGCTTGTGGCTCATGTAGTGGTGCATACTATTCCTTAACAATTTCTAAACAGAAATTTACACACTGTGTGAAGTAATTACTATAAATTGAAACCAAAGTTATGGCAAGTTGATAGGAAGAATTATGCCACTTGGTGCTTGCTTTTATATAGTAGCAAAAATAAATTAATCAACAAAGCACAGTTTCAAGTCTTACATACAACTATTGACACATTGGAATTTGAGGTTCACAACCTCCAGTTTTGCCTAATTGCTTTTGTTAATTTAAAACTTCTCAAATATTATTTTGAAGATTTGCTAGTTTTTGATGAAGCCACTAAAACAACTTAAAAATTTGAAATGGTTTAATATATTTTACAGGAAATTTCATAATTAAATTGAAAACATTTTCCTCAAACACTTGTCTTCACAGCCTGGTTTTTACTCCTACATCCTCACATTTCATCATTTGATTTAAAAAAAAATGTACTAAAGCATAATTGTTCAAACACAAAGCAAGCATTTTGGCATGGAATAAACTGCATATATCTATATGCATTAGTGCCTTAACATCGAAATTGGATTTTCCATGAAATGTTTGATATAAGTATTTTATGTAAATGATGAATTTTGTCACATAATAGAAAAGTTTTCAGTCAAATCAGTTAGTGTCTCTTGAAGTCAGTTAAAGTGCTGTCATCTTGTAGTTTCTGTATGCCTTCTGATACATATCTAATAAGGATTTGATTAATTGATACTGTCAAACAAATCCAATGGAAACATGGCTGAACAAGGTTATAAATGTCCTAATTATGCAAAGTAGCTCAGATCTTGGCTAAGGCCAAAGGGGCAAATACCCATTTAGAGCAAGAAATCTTGATTTTAACTCATATTAAGGGATTATAAATTGTAAAAGGCTGAAAGAAAAGTGGTGAAAGACATAAAAACGTGAATGAATATAGACGTAAAGAAGAATGAAGATACTTATGTCCAGTATATAATGATACAACATGGGACAATTCAACTGGATTATGACCCCCAAATATATTTTAAACTATGTGGTATAGAAATGAGGGTATTAAATGAGGAGAGAGTTAGTGAGTACACACCAGTGCAATACTTATAAAAGATCAAGAAGATCTTTCTGATATTATTGGACCATCTTAAGAATATTATGTATAGCTGACCCCTGCATACCTGCTCCTTGATGCAATGTTAATTTTATATGCTCTCACTATAGACATTGCACATTTGAACATGGGTATACAACTGTTCCAAGCACAGCTAGGCAGATCGTTTTTTGGCAATGTGAAATGGTGACAATAAATTCACCTGCAAGTATCTCTGCATGTCAGAAATTAAAAGACATGAAGCTGGCTTCAGTAGGAGAGATATTTTATGTCAAATATATGTCAAAATGTAATGTCTAGATTGTAACACATTACCTATCAGTCATTTTTCACATGCCTATACAGAGCAAAATAATTATTAAAAAACCTCAAGGAAGTGAATACTTTAGACCAACTTCAACAAATCTTGTCTCAGCCTAATTTTCATCTCAAGCTCTTCTTTACTTTCAAACTTGGTAACTATGAGAACTGACTGCTGCTCTAAAAACCACAAATTCATATTAATATCTATAATCATATTATAGTCTTACACAGCTAACAATATTTGGTCAAATTCAGTGTTAGTTACTTATTTTGTGAGGCCCAATGCAAAATGAAATTGTGAGACTCTTTGTTTAAAAAGCAGGGAAAACACACTGTTAAAGATACTAAAATATAAAGTTTTCCTCATTTTGTCACAGTCTGACTCCCAACTTGTCATCATGCTTTTTATTTGATATTTAATAACATGACAAGTAGAAGGAAAATACAATTGTAAATTATTAGCATGAATTTTACCATCATCTTTATATTGTGCAATGGCAGTTTTAACGGAAATACTTCACAGATCGAACCCAATTGTTTTTCTCTCACTCCTTGATATATGTGCATTCTACCAACGCTGTATCTTTGGTTCACTGATAAGGAAGGAAGAACTGAAAGGAAAAGCAAGTACTATGATTTGCCTTATAATTCCTTTTATTCTATGAAATCATTTCCATAAGTGACTGCCTAATATAGGGAATAACATGACTAGGAAATGATATGATAGAGCCCTTTGGTTGTTTTTGTTTCTTAGAATACTGTTGCCTTCTATCAGCATTCAAAGCAAGTTCTGGTACAAATAAATAGTGTGACCTCTCAGGGCTATTGGTACAGTTGCTTGCTAGATCACAGACATGACTCGATTACCTTATACTCACTTTGAGTCTCACTGAACTCCCATGCATCCTGGGTCCTCTGGAATTCTGTGTTCATGGGACATATCATGAACTCTATATGCAAATAGGATGACAAAGAATGGTGGATATGCATATTATACATGCCCCTTCTGCTCATGTATGTGCCCCATTGCCCCTTCAATCTTCACTTGCAAAATATAAGTTCAAAGATAAAATCATTAAGAATTTCAACATAGTGACAGCAGAGTGTTAATGTAAGTGTGGGAACCTTCTGGGTGCAGGGCCTGGTGAGACTATGCAAGTCATACACTCAAGAAGCTTGCCCCAGTGAAATGCTGTAGTCTTTCCTTAAGTCCCAATAGTCAATTTGGTTTTCTCCAGATCTGGGAGTTTACAACATAATATATTTATAGTTACCAGCTAACTTTTGAAGTAAGAATAATTCAATGCATCTAGATCCTTTAAAAGTGTTTTTATGGATATGTTCAACCACCACCTACCATAAGTCTTTATCTAAGAATTTCATAGATACTTTAAAATATATACATAATTCATGTTGATTAGATTTATTTTGTAGAATTAAAACATTCTGCTTAATCTTTCTATATTTTAAAAGAATCAATATGAAAAAAATTTTAAAAGAATTAATATTCAAATATGTTTTCTAATTTTGTCCATGATTAACCCAAAAATTATATGCATGTTAGTCACAATGTCTGTCAGCTATTCCCGCAATAATATGATATAACTACCTCCTCAAATTAAATGGCTTTCAACAGCAAGCATTTTTTGTACTCAAACTCTCAAACTCTGATTCTTTGAGTTGTCTGGGTCTCTGCTGGACTCAGATGGGTTTGTCTGGTATTGGTTCCAAGCTGCAAGGTTGAGGTTTGCTCCTTTTGTTTTTCTCCAATCTCCTTGCTCCATTCCAAATCTGTCTACTGAGAAGTCTCAAGTACTGATTTCTAGCTACTTTTTTCTCTACAATATCAAGATATTTATCTCAGAGACACAATTTACATGGATAATTGCTGAAGGAAAAAAAATTTGTGATTGAGAACTATTAAAATAAGCCTCAACTTGTAATTATTGCTGAATTTTTTGTGTGTGTCACAAACAAAACATGTCTTTGGTATGTGTTTGATAAGAAAGATAGGAAAAGCACAATCTTCCTCTATCACTGTATTCTTATAAATTTAGTTCTTTAAACTATACGAATCACATTTTTTTTTCAGCTGAAAGTGCTGCCATTCTTTCCAATTAATAAGCTAGAAAGCCTGGCATTCGTACCTCATATATTCTCCAAACTAGTAACCTAAATTATAATGATTAAAATATTTAGTAATAAATTTGATGTTTACATTTCATATGAAATGTCAATTTCATTATATACGTATATACACACTTACCCACACACCTACATGCACAGAAGGAATGTCTAAGGCAAAAAGCAAAAGCAAAAGCAAAATGATTTAAAGTGAATGTGATGCTTAATACTTAAAAATTTAAAATCAATAGGAATTCACTGAAAGCAGTCTTTGATAAGTAAAGAAATAAATATAAGGGAATGTACCTTCATTTGAATAGGATAAGAAGAGCAAACAATCATCATTTATTCTGTTAAACACATGGAGATAAAAAGCAAAGCTTTAAACCTTCAAAGCTAGCTAGGGAAGAAACCTGCCTGTTCCTCAAGGATCAGTTGAATGCTGAATGTGCAGATTTCTCTCTGCAGCCACATGCCAAATGCTGATGTATGTCAACAAACAAGCAAAACAGATGTTACCCAAGTTACCTACGGAGCCAAGAACATATGGGCAATACATGTTGTGTAGGAGCAAAAACACAACTGGGCTGCAATCTTACAGAGTGGATTCCTGTTGAACAAACTCATTTTTTTAAAAGGAGAAAAGTTAAAAGAGGAAGAGGAAGAAGAGGATTAAGAATAAGAATAAGAGGAAGAAGGAGAAGGAGACAGTGATGATTACAATGTTTCAGGCTAATAAAGTTGTTAAGTTGTGGTCAAAAAGAATGATGCATTGTGCAAAATCGACAGTGACAAAAGGATAAAAATATAACAAAGGACTATATAGGAAATAAATGCAAAATATTGAATATGTGATTGTGGTTTACTATTGAACACATTTTTCTAATTAACAGCTTAGTATGAAAAAAGAATTAATTGGCAGTTATCAAATTTTCTATACTATATGTGTCTCAACATATATAGTGCCTTCAACCCTAATACATATATATATATATATATATATATATATATATATTAAACTTAAAGCATCATGTCTTCTCAGAAAAATCCAAATGGTGGTAAAAATTATACACTCACACCACACAGAAAGATATGTGTATATGTATGGATATATCTGTATGTGTACATAATTTTCTATTTCAGAAACACACTGTTCAGGTTTGCTAAAGTTGACAAAATTCAATATACCAGAAATAAACTGGCATTTAATAATGACGAATTATTGGCTTACAAACTGACAATTCTAAGGCTGTGAAAATGTTCAAATTACAGCATCAGGATGATAGCCTTTCTGAAGACAGGTTACCAGCTTACTCGAGCTCCTCTATCAGATAGGAAGCCACACAGTGACATCTGCTGGCCCTTCATCCTGGGTTTCATTGCTTTCAGCCTCTGGCTTCAGTGGCTTTCTCTCTCAGTGCCTGTGGGTGTGTCTTTGCCTCTCACCTTCCCTGAGTTTTTTTTTTCTGTGAGCTTCTCTCAATTCCATGTCTCTTAGCTTCTGTATGTATTTTATCTTCTTACAAAGGATTCCAGTAAGGGGATTAAGACCCACCTTGATGAGGTGGGTCACATCTCAATTGAAATAACCTAATCAAAAGGTCCAATACACAATAGGCCTATTCTAATCCACAGGAATAGATTAAAAGAACTGAGGTACGTAAAGCTTCAAACCACCACACAAACTGTGTGGAATATAATAAAACCATACCAATATTCATTTATTTCAATGTTTTCACACATAAAAATACAAATAAATGAGGGGTCAAAGCAAGAAAACAGTGCTCTTTTACCTATACTATATATGCTTTAATTTTTAAATGTTTTATTTGAAATAATTTCAAACTTACAGGACAGTTGCAAAAATAATACAAAACCAATAAAGAGAACTTCAGTGTATCCCGTACACAGACACCAAGATTTGCCAACTGTTAATATTTTGCCACATTTATTATTTCATTATCTATCTATCATCCTATATATTTTCTAAATATTATTTGAGAGTAGGTTGCATACATCATGCTCCTTTAACAATTAATATTTCCATATATATTTCCTAAGAACAAGGATATTCACTTATATAACCATACTAAATACAAATATCAAGCTCAAGAAATTTAACATTGACATGAAGCATCCATCCTGTATTTCAATATTTTCAAATTGTCCCAACAATGTCCTTTTGGAAAATTTCTCCTTTATTATTAGATACTTTCATGATTATATATTGCATTTAATTATAATTGTCTCTTTAGTCTCACTCTGTTATTTTAAAATGTGATAACATGTATGCAACATAAAATATCACCATTTCAACCACCCCAATCATATATTTATTGGGATTAATCACATTCCCAATGTTGTATTACCTTCACCACCATCCATTACTAGAACTTTTCCATCACTCTAAACAGTTATCTCGTGTGGAGGCACAGAAGGTTCCTTTGGCTTGGCAAGTTAGTCAGGGAGGCCGCCTCCTAAGCACTGTGTGCCCGAAGGCAGGTGCCGAGGCGTTGTGTGCCTGATGGCAGGCAGTTAAGTTAGAGAATGATGCCAGGCTCCTTCCATGCCCCTGATTTCCCACCTAGTTCAGAAGAGATTGTTCCCTGAGATTACTATTGTCCTCAAGCTTGCACCCGAAAATTGTAAACATGCTAGTCTCGTGATTTTAGAACAAACGTGGTTGCCTGGGGAAATGGGAAAAACAATTATGTAGCCCAAAGAATGCTTATACTATATAATCCTGTGCTAAAAAGCCAATAAAGAACTTCTTGCATGAACAGAGAGACAGAGTCAGCTTCCTTCTTTCACAATCCTGCACCCATTATGTATTATCTACCCTTTCCATCTCCATCCCCCTGCCCCTGTCAACCTGTACTTTATTGTCTGTCTCTATGCATTTTCATATTCTAGTTAATTCATAGAAGTAGAACAATAGTATCTGTGCTTTTGTGTCTGACATTTCATTCAACATGTCTTCAGAGTAAATACACATTGCAACGTGTCATAATTTCATTCCTTTATACAGCTAAATAATATTCCAGTACATGAATATGCCACATTTTCTTTATTCATCTGTTGATGGAAATTTGGGTTGTTTCCACCTTTTGACATTTTAAGTAATGGTACAATGAACATTGGTGTATAAATATCTGTTCAAGTCCCTGCTTTCAATTCTTATGAGTATATAACTTCAAGTGGAATTAACAGGTCCTGAAGATATTTCCTCATGTTTCTTTCTAAGAGTTTGTTTCAGTTTGATAAAGATGCCAAAATGCAATTTACCAGAAATGGATTGGCTTTTAAAATGGGGGTTTTATTACTTCACAAATTTACAGCTCTAAGGCCATGAAAATGCCCCAATTAAGGCATCAACAGGACAATACTTTCTATGAAAAAAGTTGATGGCATCCAGAGTTCCTCTGTCACATGGAAAGGCACATGGCTGGCTCTGCTAATCTTTCTCTCTTGGTTTAGATTCTGGTTTCAGTGGCTTTCTCCACAATGACTCTAGACTTCCATCTTGGCTTCTGTCATAGCTTCTCTGAGGTCTCTGAGTTTGATCATTTATCTTCTCATAGAGGATTCCAGCAAGGGGATCAAGACCTGCCTTGAATTGGGTGGGGTCATATCTCCATGGAAACAACCTAATCAGGGTCCCACCTGCAATAGATCTGCCCCCACAAGAATGGATTTAATGAACAAATTCTTTCTGGAGTGCATAACAGACTCAAACCAGCACAGACTTTTATAATTTTAGCTCATATATTTAGATTGTTGATCCATTCTGAGTTAATGTTTGCATATGTCATGAAGTAGGAACCCACCATTTTTCTTTTGCCTGTGAATATAATTTTCCCAGAATGATTTATTGAAGAGACTGATCTTTCCCCATTGAGAAAACTTGGCATCCTTGACAAAAATCAATTGGTCATAAATGTGTGGGTTTACTTCTGAACTTTCAATTATATTTCATCAGTCTACATTCCTGTCCTTGTGCCAGTACCATGCTGTTTTGATTACTGTAGCTTTGTAATAAGCTTTGAGATCAGGAGGGGTGAGTATTTGACTTTGATCTTCTTTTTTAAGATGTTTTTGACCATTTAGAGACCCTCTTTCTTACATACAAATTCAATGACCAGCTTTTCCTTTTCTGCAAAAAAAGAAGAAAAAACCTGTTGGAATTTTCATTGGGACTGTTTTGAATCTGTAAATCACTTTGGATATTATTAACATCTTAAAGTTGGTATCTTCCAATCCATAAGCACAAAGTATCTTTCCATATATTTAGATCTTCTTTAATTTCTTTTAGTAATCATTTGTAGTTTTTCATGTAGAAGTCTTTACGTCTTTGGTTAAATATATTCCTAGATATATTATTATTTTTGCTATTGTAAATGGAATTTTCTTTATTATTTCCTTTCCAGAATTTTCATTGCTAATGCATACAGACATTACTGATTTTTGTATGTTCATTTATTACTCTACCACTTTGCTGAATTTGCTTATTAGCTCTAGTAACTTTCTTCTAAATTATTGAGGGCAATTTATATATGTGTATATATATATATATATATATATATATATATATATATATATATGAGATCATGTCATGCTAATACAGGTAATTTCACTTCTTTCTTCCCAATTTGGTTGGTTGGATTTTATTTCTTTTTCACATCTTATTGCTCTAGCCATCACTTCCAGTGCAATGTTGAAAATCAGCAGTGAAAGTTGGTGCCCTTGTCTTACTAATCTTAGGGGGGAAGCTTTCAGTATTTCACCATAGGGCATGATAGTTTGTTAGCTGTGGGCTTTTTATAAGTGGTCTTATAAAGTTGAGGAAATTCCCTTCCATTCTTCTTTTTCTGATAGTTTTCATAAAGAAAGGGTACTGGATTTTGTCAAATGTCTTTTCTGCTTCAATTGAGATGATAATGCTTTTTCTTTTCCTTCATTCTATTAATGTGGTATATTGCATTGACTGATTTTCTCATATTGAACCACCCTTGCATTCCTGGGATACACCTTATCATGGTGTATAATTCTTTTAATGTGCTATTAGAGTCAGTTTGATAGTATTTTGCTGAGTCTTTTGTATTAGGATGATGCTGCCCTTCTTTGAATTAGGAAGTGTTCCCTCCTATTCAATTTTTTTGGAAGAATTTGAGAAGGTTTGGTGTTAATCCTTCTTTGAATGTTTGATAAAATTCACTAGTGAAGTCATCTGTTCCTGGACCTTTTCTTTTTTGGAAGTTTTTGATGACTGATTCAATCTCTTTACTTGTTATTCATCTATTAACATTGTCTATTTCTTCTTCAGTCAGTTTCAGTAATTTTTGTTTTTCTAGAAATCTGTCCATTTTACCCTGGTTATGTAATCTGTTGGTGTACCAATGTTGTTTATCTTTGGTGTAATCAATTGTGCTGATCTGAGGTTTCCATATCACCTCCTGTTTCATGTAACCACAGTCCTACAGTTTGTGAACATCTCCACAATATCTCTTGCTTCCAGGAAGGCACCCTCTTTCTGGCTGGAATAATTTAAGGAGCTCTATAAAAGTACTTGGAGGTCCATCGTCAAGAACTGGGCTACTTCTCTATCTGGAACCACAATTTAATAATCTCCGGAGATATAATCTGGACTCTACTCACTTCTATTCACTTTCAGCTAAATAATCTGGATTCTATTCACCTTCCTCCCACAAAGAAAATAAAAATAAAAATTATATCATGATTCACACCCCTCAGGCATCAAGCCTCCTGTTCTAGTTTGCTAATGCTGCCAGGATGCAAAACACCGGAAATGGATCAGATTTTATAAAGGGGATTTATTTGGTTACACAGTTACAGTCTTAAGGCCGTAAAGTGTCCAAGGTAACACATCAGCAATCAGGTACCTTCACTGGAGGATGGCCAATGGTGTCCGGAAAACCTCTGTTAGCTGGGAAGGTATGTGGCTGGCGTCTGCTCCAAAGTTCTGGTTTCAAAATGGTTTTCTCCCAGGACATTCCTCACTAGGCTGTGGTTCCTCAAAAATGTCACTTTTAGTTGCACTCGGGGTATTTGTCCTCTCTTAGCTTCTCTGGAGCAAGAGTCTGCTTTCAAAGGCCCTCTTCAAAATGTCTCTCATCTGCAGTTCCTATGCTTTCTTCAAAGTGTCCCCCTTGGCTGTAGCTCCTCTTCAAAATGTCACTCACAGCTGCAATGAGTTCCTTCTGTTATGTCAGCTCATTTATATGGCTCCACTGATCAACTTAGACCCACCCTGAATGGGCGGAGCAACGCCTCCATGGAAATTATCCAATCAGAGCCATCACCACCCACAGCTGGGTGTCATGCATTCCAAAGAAACACTCAAAGAACTACAATCCAATCAACACTGATAACATCTGCCCACACAAGATTACATCAAAGATAATGGCATTTGGGGGACACAATATATTTAAACTGGCACACCTCCTAAGCTTATTTACTTCAGTAATGACTTACACATGCCCTGAAACTACATAAACTCACACCATTTCCCATCCTCATACTCCCACAGATAGAGTCCTCTGAATATCAGGATCTGTCACCAATAAACTGCCATAAACTCATTCTGCCATCTCAGCATTGCCATCAGCTTCTTGCTCAAATGGAAACCTGAAGGTCTGCTTAAAGTATGGACAAGTAAACTCCTAGTGGACCACATCCCCTACTAACACATAACAACTCAAAACTCTGGACAAATACAAGTGAATTACTCACCTGAATGTAAAGTTTAGGAAAATGAGAAAATTTCTGGGATTGGAAACTGAGAAGAAAACACGGTATGAGTTACTCATTTTTAAAGTTTTTAGTCTGAGGGTAGGCTGACATCAGGGCCACAGTGAAGCTAAAACTAATAGAAAACCTGAGCAGATGAACAAGAAGACTGACTTAGAAACAACCACAGCACCTCTAAAGTAAGGAGAGAATTGTTGATAGGAGAATGGAAAGGGTAGGGAGCCCCAGATTCTATGAATAAAGTGACCAGTTCTCTGGCTGACCCCAAAACATGTACTGAAAGGACATATTGAAATTTGAGGAAATAAACACAGAAAATGATGAATAAAGATGATGAAAAGTATTCAGTTACAAATAATAATTGAGAGGGAAATGTATGTCTATATGACACAAATCCAGTTTTGTCTCAAATATATTGTTAGTGTATAGGCAATTTAGAATGTACACATATTTATTCTTCTTCATTTATGCATTTAATGTTTTTTATCAACAGGATTTGCATTGTTTCTCTAAGATTGATAAATGTATATAGTACATTTGCAGATTACATTTATCATTTTAGTCCCAAAATTGTAAACCTAACTAAGTCATAAACCTATGGAAAAGAAATTAACAATCAACAGCTAAATAAACAACCAAAAAAGAGGAGGGAGAGAGAAAGAGTTTAAGATTTTAAATATCTTTATGCAAAGTTTTAAAATAAATAAAATTAAAAACACCCATAATTGTTGGGGGAGGGAAGAAACACATAAAACTATAATTGATATTGTCACAGTTATTTTTATATTAATGATCTCCCAACTTACTCTTTAAAAAATATGTTCAGCAGGAAAACAGTGTAAATCTGGAATTATATAATAAGCAAGAAACATGCAAGATAGCTATATAATAAGGTACATAAATTGTGCATATGTACACTAATATATTTACACATTTATGGTTCTACAAAAACTTGTAAAATAGCTAAAACCATTGCCACTGTATATTTCATTAGCTGCTACTTGCCTATTCCATATTTTAGGTTTTTGAAATTTCATTTACATATTTTCTTAGTATAGAGGTTTATAATCCCTCCAAGAATTGGTGCTAATTTATAAATTCACTAGAGAACTCTAACTTATTTTTTGATGAAAACCCTAATGTTCAGCATGGTGAAACTTGATAATTAGCAACTATTATATGGTATCCACTTAAAAGTTTTATTTCATTCTGTGTATACTGTACATTACACATGCCAATGTCTGTTAAGGAGAGGAAGGAATGAAAGATGATAGAAAAGCTGGAAGAAAAGAAGGAAGAAAATTGAAAGAAGGATATGGGAATGTAATGAAGGAATAAATGGAGATAAGAAAGGAGGGAAGGAAGGAGGGAAGGTGAGAGGGAAAAACAACGGAGGAAAGAAAACTGAGTTTTGGTAGGTATGTGTTTAGCATATTTCTGAAATGAATCTATTTTTTCATTTAATTTATTCTGTTTGATTTTTGCTAATTTTAGTCTTCTTTCCTGAAAATCATTTCCTATAAATAAAAAAAAAACATAGTCTTCTTGCCTGAAAATAATTTCCTATAAATAAAAAAAAGCAATCATTTTGTCTTTCCTATATATTTCAAAGGATAATTTATAGTAGACACATAGCAATACTACAAAAGTCACTTAAATGACAAACAATTTAATCATCATTTGTTTCTTTTGATTTCACAATTAATTTGAATGCCTGAGAAAGCAAGCAATTGCTTCTGTCAGGCAGATTTGTGCTGAAAAGAGAGTATATAGTCTCCCTATCCTCTGAAAAAGCATTAAGCTTGATTCCCTGAGGTTTGTAATGAGCTGAATACAAGTTAAGCTGAAGTTGAATACAATTTAAATGACAGTTGAAAGTGCAAGCTACAAGCAGCATGTTGCCTAAATAAATCAGTAACCTTATAATCAAGCACTACTTGCACTTTTCAAAGGCCAAAAATCACTACTTTGCAATTGGTATAATTTTCCTCTCCAGTAAAATTTGTGATTTTTTACAAGTGTAGATTTGTAAGAGCACTCAGAAAGACAATGTTCAAGGCTATGTTTTACCATATAATCTTCTTGATTGGGGGTTACCTTTAACTCTTTCAAATTCTTCCTCTTAAAAGATTTAGTCATTTGGAAGGTATTGAAAATTTTTTAAGTTTAATTTGTAAAAATAACATTCTGATGATTTTTCATCACACAATTCCCACCTTAATATTACAAATTTGACAGAAAATTTCACCCTCAATACTACAGGTAATCTAAGTTTATCATGGTCTTATAAACTTTTGGTTTTATCCATTTCCATCTCCAGCAGTAGAACAGAGTTAGATGTTTGGGATAGAAAACTGACACTTGTAAGCATATGGTAAGTGTAAAGCATTTTGCTGAAGTGTTTTTATTTTATTTAATTCCCACAAAGTTCTTCCAAGATGTGTGTTATTATCCATTCATTCCCATTTTTTTTTAATCAGAGAGGACTGAGATTTAAATCTGATATCCACCAAATTTCCAAGTCCAAATTCTTCCTACCACACATGGTACCTCCAAATAAAGTAATGGTGCTGTTAGAATTTATTTTGTTTTCCTATTTTTATTGTTGTGAACTCTGTCATTTTATATCAAAATATTCATATCTCAATGACTGAATCATATTAATACACTAAAATTTAAAAAAAAAGCATTCATTAAGGATAATATGAAAGGATAGTGATCTACCCTGTCATTATATACAATTAACTACAGAATTACAAAAGCAGTACTTGTGTAAAAAATAATGAAGCAAGTTTTTATATTTGTACAGCACCTTAGATCCCAAAATGTTTACTTACCTTTATGTTCTGTGATGTACCTTTTCACTTTCCAACAAAAATTCTTGCCGTTGTCGATTATAGATTGACAAAAGAATATAAATGTTGACAAATTCAGATTTCCTGGTTGTCAGAGGTCTAAGTACTAAATAAGAAGAAGCACACAAAAATCATTATTAATATTGATGACTTAAGGCCCAGCATTTACTTTTCTTAAGCAAAGAAATTCAATTTACAAGAATCATTAAGGTTGCAAATCACCATGTATTGCAAAAAGAAAATTTCACAGTGGTTGTATTCATCAAGGATCCCCAGGAGAATAAAGCAAACAGCAATTTATATACTCACATATATGATGTAAATATTATGAGATTTGTTGTAGGAATTGGCTCATATGACTGTGGGGATAGGCAAGTCCAAATTTTGTAGGGCAGGCCACAGGCTGGGAATTCCAATGAAGGTTTTTGATGAGTTCCCAAGGGGAATCTAGTGGGCTAAAATAGAGAAGGAAATTCTTCCTTCTGAATGCTGAAATCATCAGTTCTCTTTTTGAGGCCTTCAACTGATTAGATGAGACTTCTCTCATTATTGAAGGCAGTCTCCTTAGTTGATTGTAGATGTAATCAGCTATAGATGCAGCAACTTACTGATGACTTAAATCCACAACATATCCTCACATTTCCAATCAAGTTAGTGTTTGCTTGACCAAACAAGTGGACGCCATTACCTATACAAATTGGCACATGAACTTAACCATCACAGTAGTGAAGCAAGTTTCTAAATTTATTTTTCAGCTGTACTACCAATTGAAGTTTAATTTATTCATTTATTATTTTATTGAGTCAACTGATCCAAGCCTACCATTGATCCAGAACTGTTTTAAGAACTGGAAATATATTGCCAAGCAATCTGCTCTCAACAAGAATACTATTTCATGGGATAGAGTGCAGTTAAAAAAAATTAGGAGGGTGAGGCAAGATGGCAGAGTGGTGAGGTGTAGGTTTTAGCTACTCCTCCAGAGCAGTAGGTAAAAAGCCAGAAACTGCATGGACCAGACACTGGAGAGCAATTTGACTTGGGCATACTTCATACAACACTCATGAATGGGTGGAACAGCTGAGATTAAAATCTGTAAGTTCTTGTGCCCGGGGGACCCATGCCCCTCCCTGCCAGGCCCAGTCCTGATGGAGGAGGGGCCATTGGTGCTGGGAATGAGGAGGGAGAACTGCAGTTGTGGCTGTTATTGAAAATTCAGACTGCTGATCCAAAACTCCAAACATGGATAGACTGAGACCAGACACCGGTGAATCTGGGAGCAGTCAGCCCAGTGGAGAGGAGATAGGGCTAGCAAAAACAGCAAAAACAGCAAAAAAAAAAAAAAAAAACCCACAAAAATAAAAACAAAGACATTTTGTAGTTCTGGTGAACATAGAATGAAGAAAGACAGGGCTCAAACAGAGTCAGACTCATATGCAAATCCAGAGGGCGAGTTTCCTTGTCTGAAGAGCTGGTCTCTCTGCTTTCTTGATTGTTCTTTAATGGCCCTAATCTCTTTGATTAGCCCATTAGATCTGCAAGAAGGGCCCTTCTTTCTTTTAAATCTTTTTCTCTTTTTCTAAAACAGTTACTCTAAGAAACCCATTAAAGAAAGCCTCAAAGACTGGCAATTTGGTCCCAGACAAGAGCAGAGCTAAGAGAGCTCTGAGACACAAAGCAATAGGTCCAGTGGCTGAGAAAATTCACTAAACACCACAACTTCCCAAGAAAAGGAGAGCATCCTCTTACAGCCATTTTCCCAGTGGGCTGGGAACACTCCTGCCTGGCTCCAGTGCCACAGCCCAGAGCTACCCCAAACAACCAGTGTGATGGGAAGTGTTTCCAACCACACATGCACATACCACAATATTGGACATGGACAATAGCCTTTCCCACACCCTCAGCTAATTGTCCCAGAGCTGTGAAGGTGGAGCTGTGTGAAAAGGGGGAAATTAACATGCCCCATTCAGCCATCCTTTCAGCAGACTGGCAATACCCCTACACAGCCCTGTAGCCCAGAACCACCCTGGGGGGATGGCACTCACCTGTGATGTAGCACAGTCATCTATCAGCAGATGACCTAGTAGTGCACAGTTTGGAAGAGGAACCCAATCACAAGTCCTAGGGACCATACGCCAATACCAAGGACTTGTGGGTCAGTGGCAGAGACAAACTGTGGTGAGAATGAACTGAAGGATTAGACTATTGCAACAGCTTTAAATTTCCAGGAACACCTGAGAGATTTGATTAATAAAGCTGCCCCCCCAACTGCTCAGAAACATGCCCCATATGCAGGGTGGGCAACACCAACTATACATGCAAGCTGGTACACCAGTTGGACCCCACAAGACTCACACGCCCCTCACCAAAAAGACAAAGTGAAGGAGAACTGGCTTGAGGGGAATAGTGGCTCATGGACACCATCTGCTGGTTAAAGTGTACTTCACAAGCTGTTGATCTGACAAATTAGAGATAAGGGTTTGAATCAGTCTACATATCCTAAAAGAACCATATCAAGTTAAGCAAATGCCAAGAGGCCAAAAACAACAGAAAATTTTAAAGCATGTGAAAAAAACAGGCAATATGGATAACCTAAGCCCAAACACCCAAATCAAAAGACCAAAGGAGACACAGTACAATTAATCAAAGAACTGAGGATGAACAATGACAGCATGGCACAGGATATAAAGGACATGAAGAAGACCATGACACAGGATATAAAGGACAGGAAGAAGACCCTAGAAGAGCATAAAGAAGAAATTGTAAGAGTAAATAAAAAAATAGATGATCTTATGGAAATAAAAGAAACCAATGACCAAATTAAAAAGATTCTGGATATTCATAGTACAAGACTAGAGGAAGCTGAACAGCAAATCAGTGACCTAGAGGACATCAAAATGGAAAATGAAAGAACAAAAGAAAGAATGGGGAAAAAAATTGAAAAAAAATCAAAATGGACCTCAGGGATATGATAGATAATATAAAATATCTAAATATAAGACTCATTTGTGTTCCAGAAGGGGAAGAGAAGGGTAAAAGTCTAGGAAGAGTATTCAAAGAAATTGTTGGTGAAAACTTCCCAAATCTTCTAAACACCATAAATACACAAATCATAATTGCCCATTGTTCTAGTTTGCTAATGCTGCTGGAATGCAAACCAGAGATGGATTGGCTTTTATAAAAGGGGTTTATTTGGTTACAGTTACAGTCTTAAGGCCATAAAGTGTCCAAAGTAACACATCAGCAATCAGGTACCTTCACTGGAGGATGGCCAATAGTGTATGGAAAACCTCTGTTAGCTGGGAAGGCACGTGGCTGGCGTCTGCTCCAAAGTTCTGGTTTCAAAATGGCTTTCTCCCAGGATGCTCCTCTCTAGGCTGTAATTCCTCAAAAATGTCACTCTTAGTTGCACTTGGGGTATTTGTCATCTCTCAGCTTCTCCAGAGCAAGAGTCTGCTTTCAATGGCCATCTTCAAACTGTCTCTCATCTGCAGCTCCTGTGTCTTCTTCAAAGTGTCCCTCTTGGCTGTAGCTCCTCTTCAAAATGTCACTCTCAGCTGCACTGCATCCTTTCTGTTTGTCAGCTCATTTATATGGCTCCAGTGATTAATTTAGACCCACCCTGAACGGGCAGGGTAACACCCCCATGGAAATCATCCAGAGTCATCACCCACAGTTGGGTGGGGCACATTTCCATGCAAACAACCTAATCCAAATGTTCCAACTTAATCCCCACTAATATGTCTGCCCCACAAGAGTGCATCAAAGAGTATGGCTTTTTCTGGGGTACATAATACATTCAAACTGGCACACCCATCAAACTCTAAATAGAATAAATCCAAATAAACCCACTCCAAGACATATTCTGATCTGCCTGTCAAATACTGAAGAGAAGAAGCAAGTTCTGAAAGCAGCTAGAGAAAAGCAGTTCACCACATACAAAGGAAACAGCATAAGACTAAATAGTGACTACTCAGCAGCCATCATGGAGGCAAGAAGGCAGTGGCATGACATATTTAAAATTCTGAGAGAGAAAAATTGCCAACCAAGAATCCTTTATCCAGCAAAGCTCTCCTTCAAATTTGAGGGAGAGCTTAAATTTTTCATAGACAAATGCTGAGAGAATTTGCTAACAAGAGACCTGCCCTACCTGAGATACTAAAGGGAACCCTACTGACAGAGAAACAAAGAAAGGAGAAAGATATATGGAGAAAGGTTCATTATAAGATTCAGTATGAGTACATTAAAGGACATTAAGAGACAGAGGGAAAAAATATATCTGACAAACATAAACCAAAGGATAAGATGGCTGATTCAAGAAATGCCTCCACAGTAATAACATTGAATGTAAATGGATTAAACTTCCCAATCAAAAGATATAGATTGGCAGAGTGGATCAAAAATAAAAAATGAACCATCAATATGTTGCATACAAGAGACTTATCTTAGACACAGGGACACAAAGAAATTGAAAGTGAATGGATGGAAAAAAATATTTCATGCAAGCTACAGCCAAAAGAAAGCAGGAGTAGCAATACTGATCTCAGATAAAACAGACTTTAAATGCAAGGATGTTATGAGAGACAAAGAAGGCCACTACATACTAATAAAGGGGGCAATTCAGCAAGAAGAAATGGCAATCATAAATGTTTAAAAAAAATAAGCATTATTTATGTAATAAGGCAACCTGTGACAAATTCTATTAGCATAAGCCTGAGAGTTTTTAACTTAAATGCTTAACAACTGACAACATTCTCAAATTTTCCCATATATTTTGTTTTATAGTGCTTTTGGTTTCTTCCAGACGCCCTTAAGATTGCCAGAGAATATTTTATATTTTGAGTTTAAGAATTGAACACAAAACCACAGATAATCTAGGTTTGTATCTGTTCAATATGGAGATACTTGATTATTTTTGTTAGAGGTGTGTTATTCAGTGCCCCAATAAATCCTAAACATAGTTGGTGTCAAGCAAGGAAAAAAAAATCTATTGTATTTCAAGTTTCAACAAGCCATTAAATATCTACAGCAACAATAACACTTGCCATTTGCTGAGTTCCTAATATGGGTCTGTGTGTCAGACATGCCAATGAGAATCCTTATTACAAACACACATGCATTCAAACACACGTAAACACATGAGGTCCCACAAACATACATATATGAGAAATCTATCACAGCAATACTGTGCTGGTTTGAATGTATTATGTCCCCCAGAAAAAGCCATATTCTTTGATGCAATCTTGTGGGGCAGAGAGAATAGTGGGGATTAAGTTGGAATGTTTGAATTAGGTTGTTTGCATTGAGATGCGCCCCAACCAACTGTAGATGATAACTGATGGGATATTTCCATGGAGGCATGGCCCCACCCATTCGAGGTGGGCCTTGACCACTGGAGCCATATAAATGAGCTGGCTCAAGGAGAGAAAACTCAGTCCAGCTATGAGTGACGTTTTTAAGAGGAGCAAGCTTGCTAGAGAGGAACACCCCGGGAGAAAGCCATTTTGAAACCAGAACTTTGGAGCAGACGCCAGCCATGTGCCTTCCCAGCTAACAGAGGTTTTCTGGATGCCATTGGCCATCCTCCAGTGAAGGTACCTGATTACTGATGTGTTACCTTGAACACTTTATGGCCTTAAGACTGTAACTGTATAGCCAAATAAACCCCCTTTCTATAAAAGCCAATCCATCTCTGGTGTTTTGAATTCTGCAGCATTAGCAAACTAGAACAAATACTAAAAGCTAGGCATTATGATCCCTATTTAAATGATGAGGTTATTGACATTTGGAAAATTAGCTTTGCTAAAGCACACAACTCCTAAGTGACTCTGCTAGGATTCTGAGTCCAAGAAACAAAGATCAACATTATCCCCAACTATATTATGACAGTTTTCTCCTTTGTAACATTCTAATTTATGCCATAAACAACAATTCCATTTTTGCTTTGTCTGCCAATGTTTATACAGTGGATTTACCATATAAGAAATGATCACCCATGCCAAGAGTGTACAGAGTACACATCTTTCACCATGACCGTGAGGAATAAATTTTTCTGGGGAGCCCCAGCATCTTTGAAAAGATCTGCAATTGTTCTTCTCTGTAAGTATGTATATGTAAATATGACAGAAGGAACTGCTGCCACTGTACTGGCTCCTTAAATGCCAGGAGATCCAAAATCTTTCTGAGGACCACAAGTCAGGGTAGGGGTCTATGGAGGTCAGTAGTCAATGTAGTTTAGTTTATGTCCATGTGACAGTGGGTCCAGTGGGACTCCAAATCCATCTTGTGCTTATTTCCCCTGTTCTGGACTGCATAACTAAAATAGAAATACTCAGTAATTGGAAGAATCCCCACACTGGTTGACCAACCAGTGGAGTGACAGTTATTACGGTAGAAAAGACAATATGGAAGCCACTAAAACAGCTTCTACCTAGGAAAACAGTAAACCAAAAGCTAAACCAAATTCTTGGAAAAATTGCATAGATCAGTGTCATCATAAAGGACTTGATGGTTTTAGGGATGGTGATCCTCACCACATCCCTACTCAACTCTATTTGACTCTGAAGAAAACAGATGGATCTTGGAGTATTAAGCAGATTATCATAAACTTAATCAGATGGTAACTCTAATGACATCTGCTGTTCCAGATGTGGTATCATTGCTAGAGCCAATCACACATCCCCTGGAATGTGATATGCAGATACTAACCTGGGAAGTGTTTTTTCCAAAACACCTGTTAATGATGACCACAAAAATCAGTTTGTTTTCAGCTGGCAAGGCTACTAATACATCTTCACAGTCTTACTTCAAGGATATGTCAACTCCAGCCCTATGTCATACATTGGTTCATACCAAACTTGATAACCTTTCCCTCCCATAAGACATCACATTGCTCCATTATATTGATGATATTATGCTGTTTGCTCCTAATGAGAAAGAAGTAGCAACTACTCTCAACTTATGAGTAAGGAATTTGCATCTTAGAGGGTGGGAGAGAAATCCAACAAAAATTCAGAAACATTCCACCTCAGTGAAATACCTAAGTATGGGGTGTGTCAAGATATCCCTTCTAAGGTGAAAAATGAGGGGTCTTATCTTGACCCCCTTACAACCAAAAAAGAGGCAAAAATGCCTAATTGGACCATTTGGATTTTTCAGGCAACATATTTCTCATTTGGGTATGTACTCTGAACCATTTACCTAGTGGCTAAAAGAACTTCTATTTTGAGTAGAGAACAGACCAAGAGGAGGCTCTTCAACAGTACTGGACTGCATGAAAACTGCTCTGCCACTTGGGCCATATGATCTAGCAGATCTATCAGTGCTGGAAGTGTCCATGGCAAATAGACATGCTGCTTGGAGACTTTTGTGGGGAGGGGTGTATAGGAGAATCACACTGCATACCTTCAGAATTTTTCAGCAAAGCCCTGCCATTCTCTGCAGATAGGTACCCTCCTTTTGGGAAAAACACTTTGACCTGCTACTTGGCTTTAGTAGAAACTGAATGCTTAACCATCACTATCAAGTTACCATGAAACCCAAGTTGTCCATCATGAACTGGGTGTTTTCTGACTCACCAGGCCATAGAGTTGGGTGTGCAAAACAACATTCCATCATCAAATGGATGTGGATTTTTGAGATCAGACTCAAGCAAGCCCTGAAGATACAAGTAAGTTACACAAAGAAGTGAACCAAATGTCCATGGCCCTCACTCCTGCCACATTACCTTTATTTTCCAGCCCATAGCTGTGGTTCCTTGAGAGTTCCCTATGATCAGTTGACTGAGGAGGACAAAATGTGGGCCTGGTTTATAAATCATTCTGCACAATAAACAGGTACCATCTTAAAGTGGACTGCTACACCATTACAGCTCTTTTCTGGGACGTACCTGAAGGACCATAGTGAAAGAAATTCCTCCCAGTGGGCAGAACATAAGCAGCATACCTGGTTGCTCATTTTTCTTGGAAGAAATTGTCAAAAGTTCATTTATTACAGATAGATGGCCTGGGCCAATTGTTTGGCTGGGTGGTCAGTGAATCAGAGGGAATATGTTTGGAAAATTGGTAACAAAGAGGTCTGGGAACAGGTATGTGAATAGTCCTTTCTGAATGGGTAAAAAACATGATGATATTTGTGTCCCATGTGAATGGTCATCAGAGGATAACTTCAGCAAAGAGGGGTTTTAATTATCAATGAATAGATGTACCCTTCTATGAATCCCATTCAGTTTCTTTCTCTAGCAACACCTGTCATTGTCCAATGGATTCATAAACAAAGTGGCCATGGTGGTAAGGGTGGAGGTTATGCATGGGCTTAGCGGCATGAACTTCCATTCACCAAGGATAACCTGGCTACAGCAACTACTGAGTATCCAATCTACCAGCAAAAAGACTATCACTCAGTCTTTGATATGGCATCATTTCCCAAGGTGATAAGCCTATTATTTAGTGGCAAGATTGATTACATTGGGCCACATAGATCATGAAAGTGGCCATATTTTGTTCTTACTGGAAGAGACATACACTCAAGGTATGGGTTTGCTTTCCCTACATGATATGCTTCTGCCAAAACTACCATCCATGGACTTACAAAATGTCTTACTCACAATCATGGCATTCTGTGCAGCATTGCTTCTGATCAAGACACCCACTTCATAGCAAACAAAGTGTAGGAATGGCTGCATGATCATGAAATTCACTGGTGTTACCATGTACCCCATCATCCTAAAACAGCTGGATTGATAAAACAGTGGAATGGTCTTTAGAAGACTCAATTACAGTGCTAACTGGGTGGCAATGCCTTGAAAATCTTGGGTAATGTTCTCTAAGAAGGAGCATACACTCTAAACCAGCATCTAAATTATGGTGGTGTTTCTTCCATAGTCAGGACTTATGGTTCCAGGTATCAAGGGGTGGAAATGGAGTGGCACCATTCGCTATTACCCCTATTGATCTACTAGAAAAAATGTTTTTTTCTCACCTCTGTTACTTTCAGCACTGTTAGTCCACAGGTCTTATTTCCATAAAGAGGAATGCTTCCAGTGGGAGACACAATGAATCTTTTGAACTGAAAGTTAAGATTGCACCTGATCAGTTTGAGTTCATCATGACTCTGAATCAATAGTTAAAGAGAATTACTGTACTGGCTGTTATGATTGACTTTCATTACCAATGGGAAATAGGAATGTTACTACAATCTTAAGGGAAAGAAGATTTTGCTCAAAGGTGACATCATCAATATGGTGATATAAGGCATCCCCTGTAAAAACCTCCCCAGAGATTCAGCAAATAGAAGGACAATTCTGAATTGCTTAAAACACTGGAAGGTGGTAGAGACTGGAAAAGGACTCCAAAAATGCTGAGGCAAAGAAAAATAAAATTATCATGAAGGAAATTGCCACCCTGGGATACTGGCTTCAGTCACTCACCTTGCTCAGTCCCATGAAGCCTGGGAGTTCCTCAGAGACAGAGTTCAGGATGGCCACAGATGTTAGAGCCACTCTCAGGAGCATGTTAAATCCCATGCATATACTGGTATCTGAACCCAAGTTTGCAAACACCTAAGGTAGAATAAAACCTGCTTGGAAGTGCCACACAAATAAGGTCTCCTGGGTGTGGGGGGTATAAAATAGAAGTCATGACTTGAAAATGGTGTCCTCAATCAATTTTCTGTTGGCTGGACAACCTAAAGGAAAACAGACATTTCTGGAATGACCCCCTTTTTTGCTCCCAAGGGCAGGAAGAAACTGGAGGCAAAAAAGCATCAGGGAGAGGAAGAAATTAAAAGGTGGAATTAAATTGACTTTCTATAAGACAGAAGGGTCCCAGAACTGAAAAGTGCAAGAAAAACAGGACACAGAGTGAGGGAGAGAACTTAAATCATAGCAGTTGAGGAAATTCTGCACAAAAACAAACAGACCAAGATTCCCAGAGAAGGAATGGAGGAAAGGAAACTTTGTCCTGGAGGTGAAATCATTGCATGAAAAGTAAAATCTCAAAAATTGTACTGCATCTCCAGGGCAAGAATAAGGTGCAGAAGAGCTGAAAAATCTGATCAGTCAAACATAGGCTATTCTAAACATCTAGAAGAAGGTGAACTAAGCAACAAAGAAGAGCCTTAACACAAAGTGAATCAAAGTGTAGGCAAGAGAAAGAAGCTGGCATTTAGGGTATTCTCATCAAGATAATCAGATGGTTAGAAATCAGCAAAAAATTACAAGCTGTACTAAGAAACAAGAAAATATGTTGCAGTTAAGGGAAAGAATTAAAACTTCAGAGGAGACACAGAATTTGGAACAACTTATCAAGGAAGTTAAAATAAATCACCTAAATCAATTCAAGGAGATGAAGGAAAATATGGCTAAAGAGATAAAGGATATTAGGAAGATACTGTGTGAGCATTAAGAAGAATTTGAAAGTATAAATAGAAACATAACAGAAATTGTGGAGATGAAAGGCATTAAAAAGATGAAGAGATTAAAAAAAAAACCTCTGGAGGTATACAACAGCAGATTTGAACAGGTAGAAGAAAGAATAGAAAAACATAAAAAAAATAGAAAAAAATGAACAGTGACTCAGGCATTTGAGTGATGCAAAGTGTACAAAGCTATCCATCATGAGTGTCCCAAAAGAAGGAGAGAAGACAAAAATGTCAGAAAGAATATTTGGGGAAATAATGGATGAAAATATCCCAACTCTTATGAAATATATAAATATACAGGTCCAAGAAGTGCAACATACTCCAAACAGAATAAATCCTAATAGACCTATCCTGAGGCACAAACTCATCAGAATGTTAAATGCCAAAGACAAAGAGGAATCCTTAGAGCAGCAAGAGAAGAGTGATTCATCACATACAAGGTATCTGCTAAAAGACCAAGTGCCAATTTCTCGTTAGAAACCATAGAGGTGAGAAAGCAATTGTATGATATATTTAAGGTATGGAACAAGAAAAACTGTCAACCCCAAATTCTTTATCCAGCAAAACTGTCCTTAAGGACTGAGGGAGAATTTAAAGTATTCACAGATAAACAGAAACCAAGGAAGATCATCAATAAGAGACCTGCCCCACCAAAACTACTAAAGGGAGTACTTAAGACAGGAGAGAGTGGCTTGAAGTACTAGGAAGAAATGAAGATCATCATTAAGGATAATTAAAAGGGTAAATACAAATCCCCAAAATGGAAAAGCCAAATATCAATTTTATTTGGAAGGGTAAGAGGCCTTGAATAGCCAAAACATCTTGAAAAAGAAGAATGAAGTGGGAGGACTCACATTTCCTGACTTTAGAGCTTATTACAATTCCATAGTGGTCAAAACAGCATAGCACTGGCATAAAGATAGACATATTGACCAATAGAATTGAGAGTTCAGTAATAGATCCTCACTCACATTTATGGCCAAATGATTTGTTTTTTCTTTTAATTGAGATTGTTCACATACCATACAATTATCCAAAGACCACAAGTGTAAAATCAATTGCCCCTGGCACCATCATACAGCTGTGTATCCATCATCACAATTTTTTTTTCAATTTTTAGAATATTTTCATTACTCCAGAAAAGAAATAAAGACAAAAAAAGGAAACTCAAATCCTCCCATACCCCTAACCACACCCTCCCTCCATTGTTGACTCATAATATTGGTATAGTACATTTGTAACTGTTGATGAAAGAATATTAAAATACTGTGAACTGTAGCATATAGTTTGCAATACGTATATTTTTCACTATATATCCCTCTATTATTAACATCTAGTTATAGTGTCACACATTTGTTCTGGTTCATGAAAGAGATTTCTAATATTTGTACAGTTAATCATGGACACTGCCCACAAGAAGGTTCACTGTGTTATACAGTCCCATCTTTTAACCTCCAGCTTTCCTTCTGGTGACATGTGACTCTGAGCTATCCCTTTCCACCACATTCATGCACCATTCAGCACTGTTAGTTATTCTCCCAACATGCTACCATCATCTCTCTCAATTTCCAAACATTTACGTTCAACCTAGATGAACATTCTGCTCATAGTAAGCAACCACTCCCCATTCTTTAGCCTCATTCTATATCCTAGTAACTTATATTTCATGTCTATCAGTTTACATATTATAATTAGTTTGTATCAGTGAGACCCTGCAATATTTGTCCTTACGTGTCTGACTTATTTCACTCAGTATAGCGCCCTCAAGTTTTCTTCATCAACCCATTTTTTAAGACAGTTTTGTTGACACACCATACATTCCATCCTAAGTAAACAATTGATGGTTCCCTATAAAGTCATGTATTTATGTATTCACCATCATTACCACTATCTATATAAGGACACTTCCATTTCCTCCACAAAGAAGGAGGAAGAGTCAAAGGAGATAGAGACAGAAAAGAAAGAGAGAAAAAAAACATGACAGCTTGGAAGCAACAAAAGGAAAGATAGCATTATACTAAAGTAGAATAAAGAGTCACACAGCACTACCAATTCCAAGAGTCCCATACCTTCCCTTATGTCTCCCTCTCATATGCATTTAGCTTTGGTATGTTGCCTTTGTTACATTAAATGAAGCATAATACAATGTTTCTGTTAATTATAGACTCTAATTTGCATTGATTGTATTTTCCCCCATACTTCCCTATTTTTAACACTTTGCAAGGTTGACATTCATTTGTTCTCCCTCATGAAAAAACATACTTTTGCACATTTTATCAAAATTGTTGACCACTCTAGGTTTCACTAAGTTATACAGTCCCAGTCTTTATCTTTCCTCTTTCCTTCTGGTGTCCCACATGCTCCTAATCTCCCTCTTTCAACCATACTCATAGTCATCTTTGTTCAGTGTACTTACATTTTGTGCTACCATCACCCAAAATTGTGCTCCAAACTTCTCACTCCTGTCTTTTCCTATCTGTCTGCAGTGCTCCCTTTAGTATTTCCTGTAGAGCAGGTTTCCTGATGGTGTGTCTTAGAAGGTTGACACACCCTGTGAGGCCTCAAGGCACTGTGCTTTTCCTAACTTGTCCTGCAGGTGGCACCTGTCAGCCTGTCACTCTCAACTGGTGTAAGGAGGTGTGGCCCCTTTAATTCTCAGCTTAACTTGTTTCTGGTTTGATTGTTTTCTCCCAGGTCCTGGGGTCTGGTTCTGAATGGAAGGTGGGTAGTAGATCTTGGCACCACCTCTTTCCTCTTAGGGAAGATAAACCACCTAGGGAATTTTCATTTGCATTTAAATAAGTTCTTTATCTCTCTGTCTCTGTTATCTACACTCTTGTTTGGGTCAAAGTGCTGCAAACTGAAAATGGCTGAGGCTTTCTCCACTGCAGAGTGCTGCAAGTTGAAAATGGCTGAGGCTTTCTCCACTGCAGATTGTCACAAACTGAAAATGGTTGAGGCTTTCTCCACTGAGCTGCTCAGGTTGAGAGAGAGAAAAAGGGACAGAAAGTCCCTTTTCAGGGTCAGTCCCCAGCCCCCAGTTTCATCTGCTGGCCAGAGGTAGCACCTGGTCCTCTGGGCTCCCCCTTCCAAGACAGAGAAGTCCCCTGGATCTTCAAGGTCAGTCATCACTAAAAGCCTCTGTCTGCTTGTTGGGGATTTGCAGCTTGCATTAAGCAGTCCAGATTTGCCAATTAAAACTCCAGTTGGAGCTGGAATGAAGAATATTAACTTGTTCAGAGAGTGTTGCTCTCTATCTCAGTGAGGCTTTGCAGTTTGTATTGCTGTGGGGGAAGGGAGCTACCAGCTCATGTCTGCAGTTTCTACTCACAGATTTATGCTGTGATCTCAGGAATTCCTCCCAATCCAGGTTGGTGCATGATGTGTGGACAGTCATTGTTGTCCCCCAGCAGTTATTCCAGATCATTTACTACTTGTTCCTGGTTGTTTATTAGTTGCTCCAGGGGAAATAACTAACTTCCACTCTTCTCTATGCTGCCATCTTCTTCCGTCTCCTAGCCAATTGATTTTTGACAAGGCTGCCAATCAAACTCAAATGGAAAAGAATAGTCTTTCCAACAAATGCTGCTGGGAGAACTGGATATATATATATGCAAAATAATGGAAGAGGACCCCTATAATATAAAAATTGATCAAAATTGATCAAAGACCTAAATACAAGAGTCAAGATTGTAAAACTCCTAGAGGAAAACTTACAGAGACATTTGCAACATCTTTTGGTAGGCAATGGTATCTTAGACTTTATACCCAAGCACAAGCAATGAAAGGAAAAATAAATACATCCCAACAAAATTAAAAACTTTTATGCATCAAAGAGCTTTGTCATGAAAGTGAAAAGACAACCTACTGAATGAGAGAAAATATTTGGAAACCATATATATGATAAGGGTTTAATATCCAGAATATATAAAGAAATCCTACAATTCAACAATTTGAAAATGGGCAAAATACTTGAGTAGACATTTTTCCAAAGAGAAAATTCAAATGCCTTAAAAGTACATGAAAAGATACCCAACATCACTAGCTATTAGGGAAATGCAAATCAAAACTACAATGAGATAACATTTCACTCCAACTAGAATGACCACTATTAAAAGAAAACAGAAAACTACAAGTGTTGGAAAGGTTGTGGAGAAATAGGAACACATTCATTGCTGGTGGGAATGGAAAATGGTGCAGACACTGTGAAAGACCATTTGGCAGTTCCTTGGGGCACTAGGTATAGAATAACCATATGATCTGGCAATCTCACTACTAGGTATGTAACCAGAAAAACTGAAAACAAGGACTGGAACAGATATTTGTACACCAATGTTCATAGTTGCATTATTCACAATTGCCAAAAGATGGAAACAACCCAAGTGTCCATTAACTGATGAATGGGTATACAAAATATGGTATATACATATGATGGAATATTATACAGCTGTAAGAAGGAATGAAGTCCTGATGCTTATGACAACATGGATAAACCTTGAGGATATTATGTTGAGTGAAATAAGTCAGACACAAAAGGACAAATATTGTATGATCTCACTGATATGAACTAATTATAATAAGCAAACTTACAAAGTTAGAATCTAAATGTATATTACCAGAAGATTTATTGGTGTCAGAGAATGGGAAATTGATGCTTAACTTGTACAGAATTTCCATTTAAAGGTTTGTAAATGAATGATGATGATGATAGTACATTATTGTTAGTGTAATCAACAATACTGAACAATAGAGATTAATATGGTTAAAAGGGGAAATTTTAGGCTATATATATTGCTTGACTAGAAATTAAAAGATAAAACATAGGACTGTACAACACAGTGAACCTTATTGTAGATGACAGACTATAGTTAATAGCCCAAGTATTAGAAAGTTCTTTCATGAATTATAACAAATATGGAACTAAACAAGGTGTTAACAATAGGGTGGTATACAGGGTAAAAAAACATCTAATGTAAATTATGGATGATAGAAAATAGTACAATTTTAATAGTCTTTTATCAGTTGTAGCAAAGGTAACCACTACTAAAAAGAGTAAAATTATAAAAAAGTGCCGTCATAATTTTAACAAATGCTCCACACCAATGCAAAGCGTTGGTGGTGAGGTGATATATGGGAATCCTGTATTTTATGCATTGCAGACCAGCAGTTTCAGACTCATGGTTGAAGATGAAAAAAAGCAGCCTAGCAGACACAGGAGGCAGAGAAAGAGGATGGTATTCTCTAAAAGACTCATCCTAGAGAATTGTCACTATTTTACTTGTCTGGTAACTGCCTGAAAAAAACAAATTCTCAGAGCTTGCATTTAGTTGACCTCACTCAGAACTCACTCAGTGATAAAAACTTTATCCCCAAAGCATTTGCTGAAGATAATCAGCAGCATTTTTTTTTAAAGATAACAAACGTGTGAATCAGTATTTCCAGTTGAGGCAAACAAGAGGCTGGCAAAAAGAACCCAGACTAACCAAAGAACATCAAAAAGGAATTTCTGGAAACTGAGATGACAATAGGGGGCTTTGTAAAACTCAAACATATTTCTGTGGATCTAGATGCCACATACAAGTTCAGAGCTATGTGAATAGCCAAAGAAGACCTGAAAAATTCTAATTTCTCACCTCTGGCTAACATTGTTGCTCTACACAAAGAAGAAATTAAGTCTATAGAAGAATTGTAAATTGCTGAAGCATTGATTGTGGGAGTCTTAATAAAAGGCATTTCATGACAATGCTGTACAATCATTAGCTGACAATTAAGTGAAATAATCAGAGACTCCAGTGGTCCCAAAAGACAGAAAAAAAAAAATCAGAAAGAATACAGACTTTAAAGAATTCAACCAGAAAACTCACTAAACAAACAAACAGCACCATCACAATACCAATGACAAACAAATAACACCAAGGATGTATACTGGTGGGTGAGAAGGCTATGATTTGCAGGTTTTCCATTTTATATTATTTTAAATTTTCAGTTAAAAAAATCAGATGCTATGCAAAGGAAAAAAATATATGCACACTAAGAAAAATGAAGTCAATAGAACTTATTCCTGAGAAAGTCAGACATTGAAATTACTATATAACTTTAAATGAGTTACATAAATTTGTTCAAAGATCCATAGAAACCATATTTAAAGAAATAAATAAAAATATAAGAATGCTGCTGTCTCACAAATTGGGGATATCATAAAAAGACAGAAACTGTTTTATTTTTTAAAAATGTCAAATAGTAATTCTGGAGTTGAAAATCACAATTGAAATGAAACAATCACTAAAGGGACTAAGCTATGTTTGAACTGACAAAAGAAATAATGAATTAACTTGAAGTTAGGTAAATTTAGATTTATCCAGTTTGAGAAACAGAAAGATAGATGAATGAAGAAAAATGAGCAGAGACTCAGAGACCTATAGAACACCATAACTAACAAGCGTACCAATGTAAGCATAAAAGGAATATCTAAAAGAAAGGAGAAAAAGAGGAAGAATATTTGAAAAAAAAATAGCTGAAAACATCCAAAATCTGATGAAAAACAACGATCAACAGCAGAGTTTCAGAAATTTGGCAATATCCACATACCTATCGAGTTGTAGGGCACAATTCCACCTACGATTGTCTCCAAAGCCTGATTTTTCATTAAAATGTTAATACAAGTAACAAATAACCATATGTTGACCATGTTTACTCTAAATGGGATACTATTAATGATTAACTTTTAACACTTTTTATAAATATTTAACTTTTTGTAAGAAATACATATGGCATAAAAATATTAAATATGTCATATATTAAAATAGTGCACATTTTTTCCACCTGGGCAACTAATGTTAGAAAATAAAATTACTGAGAAATGCTGTTACAATGATATCTTGTTTGTTAATTGGTATTTTTCTGGGAACACTTACAACTAGATTCACATTTAGTAGCTGCTCAAAAACATATTTGGATCATCTGCTCCCTCATGCCTTTATTTATTATCATTCATTCATTCTTTTTTTCATTCAATGTATAGAATTACATGCCTGCATTGTTAATTGGATGCCTTGTAATCTCCTAATAATAAATGTTCCAGAAACTATACAGAAACATGAATAAAATAAAGTCCTTGTGAAGAGTTTGATATTCAGTGAATTTGGTGCTGAATTATTCATCTGTTGAAGTTAATTAATTTGAATTGACATTATTACCACTTTTCCTTATCATCACAGGTGAGCAAGTGTGCTATCCTGTGCTCATTAGCTTTAAGACAACAGTGTTTGAAACTATGAAACACTGGAACAACAGTGTTTGAAACTATGAAAATATTTAACAACATAATATTCTAACAAACTGATCTAACCAAGAAAAGGTGTGAATTAAGCCTAACATAATGGATAAAAATTTTAGTTTTCTATTGTATGATGAAAAATAATTATACGGAAGACTGACTTTTAAAATGTAGAAATGAGAAGTATACCAAGCTCTTGCCTGAACAGCAATTTAACCAGATAAAATATTAAGAAAAAAAAAAACAGCTATGTAAGATCTCTCGAAGTTGCCCTAAGAGCATAGAGTAAAGGGGGATATAGCATTTCAAGAAAATCTGCTATATATTCATAACAACAATGAAAAGTGTGTAGCATTTCAAGCATAGCCTGCTTATGCCCCTTGGCTCCACCTTGTGGAAACTACTCCTGGAGCTCCAATTCAGGCAGGTGGATTGTGGACTCCCTCTCTCAATAGTTCTCAGTCTGGAGTCATAGTTTCACCTGGGAAGGGCAGAGCATCAACATTTCTCATCATCTGTTCTTGTGGAGAAGAACTCTATTCCCAGCATGCAAGGAACCAGGGCTCCTTTCCTCACTCAGCCTCCACACATAGGCTGGAATCTCTACTCAGGCATAGTAATCTGAGTATATGGGGCCTGATCATCTCAGCCCACGTATAGGGAAAAAGTTCCAAGCCTAGAGAGTCAACTCAAGAAGCTAAGGGCCTATTTCCCCAGTGCCTGTTTGCATAGCAGACAGTTGTGTCATTCAGGAAAATCAGCCATTGTTCCTGCCTTAGATTTTGTTTTATTTTTAGGGATTCTTCCCAGGGGAAGAGGCAGACTAGAGAGGCAGATGTTAAGGATGAATAGCTGTTCAGCCCTTCCTGAAAGAACTAAGAACAATTGCATGCAAAAAAGACATCATCTAAAACAATAGAGATCTTGGCAAAAAGCTGTTAAGAAGTTTCTCTAGCTCCGTGATACATGTAACAACCAGCAAATTGGAAGAGCAATCAGAAGTCTAGCATAAAGAAAATAAAACAGGAAAAAAAGATAGAGAGGCAGGGTTATCCTGGTATCATTGTCAATCCTAGGAATTGGAAAGGATGGGAGTAAGTGTTAGGCTGCAATTATTCAGGAGCAATGAGAGCAGAACCTGATGTAGACTTGAAATTCTCAGTAAACAAAGGGTGTCACTAGGGGCATAAATAAAACTTCTGCCAATTACATGCTTAAAAATAAGTTAGTATGATTCAGAAGCAACTAGTAAGAAATCCGGCATAACATGAAATCACATGCATCCTGGCAATCTGGAAGATTATGTCCAGGTCGAGTCTCTACCCTCTAAGCAGTGATTAGGGAGGAAAAAAATGTTACTACTCCCTGGGTGAAAGTGGGGCAAAACATAGACTCTTTGAGCTATGATAGTACCCTTCAAAACACAGAGAGAGACAGTGATGAAAATTATAATTGGCCACAGCACTATAAGTGTAACCTTTGACCAACAAGTGGCATGTGCTAACGTGGGGCATGCTTCAGGTAGCCAGGCTAAAAGATAAAAAGAATCTAAGCAGGGACATAAGAAGCTGCACATTTCAGGGAAGATAAACTTCACAAAATCAGTTCAGCCAAGTCATTAAACAAATAAGTAAACAATCTAGACAATAACATTACCTTCAGGAGTTAGGGGAATAACTATCCAGAGTTGCTACAATATCTCATCTAAAATGTCTGATTTTTGATGAAACATTCATGACATGGACAAAATAGGAAAATGTGACCCTTACACTGGAGAACAGCAGGCAATGAAAAATGCGTTTGAAGAAGCCCTCTTGTTAGATCTGGCTGTGAAAGACCTTAAAGCAGCTATTATAAATATGTTCAAAAACTAAAGAAGATATCTAAAGCATTAAAAGAAGGCATGAAGACAACATCTCATAAAATAAAGTGTATCAATGAAGAGATAAAATTATTAAAAATAATGAAATTGAAATTCTAAACTTGAAAAGTACAATAATCAAAATTAAAAATTCAATGCAGATGTTCAAAAGTAGATTTGAACTGGCAGAAGAATCATCAAACTATAAAATAGATTAATAGAGATTATACAATTTGATAAACAATTCTAAAAGAATGAAGAAATATGAACAGCCTCAGAGAAATGTGGAATATCTTAAGCACACCAAGAAAAACAAAATGAAATTATCAGGAGAGAGAAAAAAAGGGAGAAAAATATATTCAAAGAAATGATCTTGAATACTTTACAAATTTGCAGAGTAATATTAATCTCCATATATGAGAAGCTCAGTGTATTCCAAGATAAATACAAAGAGAACCATACCCAGAGTCATTAGAGTCATGTTGACCAACAAAGATAAAGATAAAATCATGTGCAAAACTTTAATGAGATTAACAGTTGACTTCTCATCAGAAATAATGAAGGCCAGAAGATACTTGATCTATATATTCAAAGTGCTGAAAGCAAAAACGTGTGGAATAAGAACCTTAAATCCAGCAAAACTATCTTTCAAAAATGTAAGCAAAATAAAGCAATCTCTAGATTACAAAACCTGAAAAAACTTTTTGGCACACACGTATCACCCAAGAAATACTTCAGTGACTTCTTTATTGTAGAAGGAATTGACACCAGATAGTATTTCAAAACTACACACAGAAACGTAAACACGCACACAAAGAATGTTGGTAAAGATAATTATGTGAGTAATTATAAAATGCAATACAATTGCATATTTCTTCTCCTTTCCACTTAACTGAATTGAAAAGTAAATTCATAAAACAATACTTAAACAGTTGTAATGTTGGGCTTAAAACATAGAAAATTATAATATCTTAGACAATAACAATGCAAAGGACGTGACTGGGAGCAAAGAATCAGAATAGCAAATAAGAAATATAACAAACTCTATAAATATGCATTAGCCTATTTTCTACTCTAAGCTTCTGTGAAATACATAATATGATATAAAGTAATTATGACAATCTATTGTTGGGTTTGTAGCATGCACAGATGAATTCTGTATAAAATAATAACACAAATCTAAAAGGGACTAAAGTTTCTTCATTTCTAGAATTTTTAGTGTAAATATAAGGTAGATTTGATAAGTTAAGATGTTTAATATAGGCCCTAAACAAGCTCTAATATTTAGAAAGTATATAATTCAACTTATTAAAGAAAATAAAATGTTACAGGTAGATATTTTCCATTTAATATCAAAGAAGACTTTGAAGCAGGAACAGTAGAACAAAAGAGGCAGAGACAGTAAGAGAACAAGAATCAAAATGGAAGATGTAAATCCTAGCATATCAATAAAGACATTAAATGTGAATTTATTAAACATGCCAATAGAAGTCAAAGATTATCAGATTAGATTTTAAAATCCAATTGTATTCTGAAAACAGACATACTTGCTAATCATATACCTGTTGATGGACTGGTATTCAGAATATATAATTAGCTCTTAAATGCAATAATAAAAAGACAAATTACCCACTTAATAAATGGCAAAGGAGTTGAATAAATATTTCATCAAGATATACAACTGGCCAACAAGCACATGAAAAGTTCAATCTCATTAATCATTAGGGCAATGCAAATGAAAACCACAATGAGATACTACTTCACACTTACAAGAATAATACAAGTATGGAAAATAACAGATGTTGGCCAGGATGTAAAGAAATTGGAACCCTCATATACTTTGCTGGTGGAAATGTACTACGGTGCAGGCACTTTGGGAAAATATTTTGGCAATTCCTTAAAAATGTTAAGCATAGAGTCATCATATGACCCAACAATTCCACTCCTTGGTTTATACTCGAGATATGAAAACATGTCCATGCAAAAACTTGTACACAAGTATTAATAACAGAATTACTCATAAATATCCAAGTATCCATCAACTGATGAATGGATGAATAAGATGTTACCACATCCATGCAATAAAATATCATTCCAAAATGAAAAGAATGAAATAGTCAGCATTGAACAACATGGATGAAACTTGGAACCATTAGACTAAGCAAAATAAGCCAGTCACAAAAAAAAAAGCACACGTTTCAAGATTTCATTTGTTTGAAAAGTCAAGGATGGACAAATATTTACAGGTAGAAAATAGATGACCATTTGCCTTGGTGAGAGAAAGAAAGGGAGAAGCGAGTTCTAACGGTTAGAGGGATAATTTGGGGGCTCATGAAAAAGTTCTAAACTTAGATTGAGGTGATAGTTCCACAAGTTTAGAATAGACTAAAGCCATTAAGTTATATACTCTACACGGGTAAATTTTATGGTACATGAATTATATCTCAAAATAGAAGCTAAAAATAAGTATTGTTGCAATACTATTATTAAAATGTAAGTTTTACATTAAATATACTAATATAGTTATAAGGAATATGCCCAACACCACTTGTTTAGTAACTTTAATATTAGATTAATTAATCAAAATGACTTCATAAATATTCATTCCTCTCACTGGAAAAATGAAGTGGAAGACTATTTCTTTTAACAATTTAACTCTCTCAATCCCATTCTCTCTCTCTCTCTCTTTTTCTGTCTCTCTCTCTCTCTATGTATATATATCCCCATCATTTTATATCTGATCATAGTCAATATGTGATGATAAAAATAAACCTCAAAAATTAATTTAAACCACAATTATACAGACTTTTGTTTGAAATTTGGAATCTAGAAAGATAATATTTTATTACATTTTTGTATTTAGAAAATTATGTAAGTTACAATATATTATTTGAAAGTGGGTTAAATATTGATTAACTATTGACGTAATTTAAAAATATAGTTCTGGCTGTCTAATACAAAATTTATCCATTGAGAATGTCAAAAATACCACTTCATTTCAAATTGAATTTAATTTAAATGAAAGTTATCAACCTTTTTTTAAAAAAGTAAATCATATGCCTTAGATATTTCCCATTGTTCTTCAAAAATCTCTAAGTTATTAGAGAAGAAAAATAAAATTTCAATTAGCATTGCTCTTATATTCAGTCTGCTGTTTCATTCTGGATTTAATACAATGAAATGAGAGAAAAGATAGTTTTGGAAGAGGTAACTAATGCTCACCCACAAATTTTGACTTTTCACAGTGATACTGATTCATTTATCACTGAGAGACTTAATCATCTCTAATGAATGCTGGTGATATTTTCGGTTAACAGATTTCCCTTGTTTCATTAAGCTTTTATGAATTTTATAGATTTTCAAAACAGCTAGGTTGGATTTATTCACACATATGCTTAACTAATGATTTATTCTACTTTGTTCATGTATGTTTGAAACAAGCAAGTGATTTTAAATTATTCTGTTTTCTGACCTTTATATCAGTACACCACACATCAGTATTTCCAGTTGCTTCATGACTACACATCACATTTTGACTACAGACCAAAGGCCATGCTAAACAGAAATTGCAGTCTGATACTTCTGAGAACAGCTTCTATCCTTGCAGAGAGATAGGGAGAAAAAAGAAAAAGGCTAAGACAAAGGAGAGGCAGGGAAAAGAGCAGAGAGACAGTGTTTCAGTTTGCTCAAGGTACCAGAATGCAATTTACCAGAAATGGGTTGGCTTTTAACAATGTAGAGTTTTGAAGTTACAAGTTCCAATTCTAAGGCCATGAAAACGTCCAAATTAAGGCATCAAGAGCAGGATACCTTTGCTGAAGAAAGGCCGCTGGCATCCAGGGTTCCTCTGTCACATGGGAAGGCACAGGTGATGTCTGCTGACCTTTCTCTCCTGGGCCCTGTTTTAAAAATGACTGTCTCCAAAATGTCTCTCCAAAATGTCTCTCCCTTAGCTTCTCTAGGTCCTTCTTGCTTTTCCCAGGACATTTTCTTTCTAAGCTCTCTCTCTCTCTCCACGAGCTCTCTTAAAGGACTCCAGTAAAGAATAGGATCAAGACCCACTCTGAATGGGCTGGGTCACATCTCCATGGAAACATCTCCATGAAAACAACAACAATAGGTCTGCTCCCACAACAATGGATTAAGAGAACATAGTCTTTTCTGGGGTACATAACAGATTCCAACCAGCACAGACAGATAAAGAGATAAAAAAGAGATGAAGAAACTGAAAAAAAGAGAGGTGCAGAGGTGGCCTGGGAAGAACATAGACATACAGTAAGACATAGAAATACAATAATCATAATTCCAGTGTAATTTAAAGATTAAATTAAATAGATATATGGAGGATAATCTCACATAAAAAAGGGCGGGGAGGCAGAAACCTTTCTTTTTTTTTTTAACCAACTAGAAACATAGTTTACTGAAACTTTGCTTCAAAGAATGTTTTAAAAACAATTAGAGCAACCACAAGATTAGATGTTTCAAAATTAAATTTATCCAGAGGTAGGTATAAATGGTTTATGCTATGTAATGCAATGGTTAGTCATAATGGGAAAATGCAAGAAAACATTTGCAAGCATAACACTTCTTCATGGACATCTTCCTAAATTAATTGAGCTTTACTTCCTTTGAAAGAGTAGTTAGCTCACCAAGTCCTCCCCAGTTAAAACTGAGTTATTTTAATTTTCTTTCATTTTATTTTATTTTGGCAAAACTATATCTCCCTCATTCTTACCATATGTACTTATTTAAAATTACAAATAAAAAGAGATGAAATGATTACAACGTGCAGGTCATATAACCTTTGCGGGATAAACAGAATTGAATTATGTTTCACAAGTCCATTGAACCATCATTGAATAAGCCCAGTTCAGAACTGAATACAAGTGTGGTTGTAAGTGATTTTTAGCAAACATATTCATAAACTAAGTCAAACATAGGTAAGGAAAAAAGTGTTCAATTTGAGTCATATAACTCTGAATGCTTATAAAATAATTTTTGTTACAGTTCATTAGTCTTGAAGCAATCTACATTAAATTTCACTAGAACACAGGAAAGAATCTCCTGACATTTCTAATCAAAACTACAGTGTTCCTGGTTTGTGGTTGTCATTCATTTAAAAAGGCAGCCAAGTTGGTCTTCCTTCTTACATAGATTAACATCCTAGATTATTTTGCACAATATTTCTGGGAATACCTCTCAATTTCCATAGCAAACTGAACACCTACAATCCAATCTTCTGTTCAACTTAATTTCCTCCATAAATAAAATAGCCATCTGACATGCCTTTAGTCTGATCTTTTGCTGACTACCATCTATATCAGACCCTTCTCATATTCCAGTGCCACTGACCTCAAAGGTTTTTGATTTGATTAACAACAGAACAGAGATTTGCAGTTCCTGAAGGAAACACAAAGGATGCAGGAAGACATGTGATGGATTAAACAGAAGAGAAAATTAACACTGAGAGCTAGGAAGTAGCAAAAGGAAAAAAATAATATCAATTTTTTTAGTATTAATTAAACTTAAATGATAAAAGAGGTCTAAAAAGTTATAAAATATAACATAATTTACTAACTACAAGAAAATGTTCCATGTTTTCAGAAAATAAAATTCAAGCTTAGAAAAATTGAGTGAGGCATGACCACAAAGGTGTTGAATGATATGAAAGGGATCTAAAATTCAGATCATTTGACATCAATCTGCTATTTTCCAAAATATATTTTGAGAGGGAGAGAAACATAAGGAATCATTCTTGTAAGGGTAATGACCCTCTATGTTATTTTTGTATTTTTTTTTATTTTAAAGTAATTTCAAACTGATAGAAAAATTAAAAACACAGTACAAAGAGCTTTCAAAAACTCTTTACCCATATTCCCTATTAAGAAAAATATTTTATTACATTTGGTATCATTTGCTCCTTCTGCCCTTTCTCATTCTCTCCCCCCTTCTCTCTCCCTCTATCTCTGTATGTATACACACACACACACACAAATGTATATATATCATCATTGTTCAATGATGATATGTATATATACATATATATATACACACACACAAACACACAATTTGAAGGTACATTACCTTTAATTATTAAATAGTTTAATATATATATTTCTTAAGAAAAAAGGCATTCTTAATTTGATTACAGTTATTAAAAAGAGAAAAAATATCATCAGCAATTGTCATAATATTTATTTGTAATTTTCTTTTTTTCCCATTCCATGATCCAATTCAACTTGCATTGCATTTGTATTTTCTTGGGTCTTCCCTTTTTAGTCTAATTTGACTTAATTTAATTTAGTTCCTGAGGTTTTCTTTGTCATTTATAAAGGTAATATTTATAATGATAAAAGTTATTTGTATTCTCTTTGGGTTTGTCTGATGTTTCCTCATGATGCAATACAGATTTAGAATTTTTTGGCAAACTTTTCACAGATTTGATGTTGTATCTTTCTCCATTTATCATACAATATTAGTATGTCCAGTTATTGGTGATGCTAACTACACACACTTGGCTAAGGAACTGCCAAATTGACCCACTAAAAATATTCTTTTCTCTTTGAAATTGTAAGGAAATTATGTGAACATACCTTGAAATTCTGAAAATATCCCAATACTAACAAAACAGTTATATACTCATTTTAGCATCCCTTGAATTAATTATTTCTAATATGGTTGTAATGGTGATTTTCTAACTCAATCATACCCTCTATATTTAGTATTTGGCATTCTACCTTAAAGAGAAGCTTTTCATTTTATACCGTTTTTTTAAATTAATGAATTTATTTCTTTCAGTATAGACTTGTGGATTCTTATTTAATTCAATGAGTTTATAATCCAATAATATCATCATTTATGTGTATGTGCACATAAATGATCAGTGGGAGCCCCTTCATGCTGGTTCTTGAATCCTTTTGTCATGGCCCATGACTTATTTGACCAGTTTTTACAGCCTTGCATACACACACAGAAAGCTGTTTTGAGCTTGTTTTGAATATTTCTTGGCCAAACCTGGAATCTACCATATCTCTGTATGTATTTCACAACATAATAAGTTTTCTTTTCTTTTAATACTTATTTTACATGTTTGGCATTTAGGAAGGATTGTTTTAATTATTACCTTGAATTGGTAATCTTTTAATCATCTTAGTCCCCTGTTTTTGTATTGAATCTGTTACTATCTTGCTTTTCAGTTTGTAATGCTAGCCTTTCATTCCTACTTATTTTCTAAACAAAAATCAAATAGCTTGTTCTAGTTTCTTCTTTCACTTTGCCTTTCCCTCCTATAATAGATGTTAACTTATTTTATAATTGATGTTTCTAATGGATTTTAACTCAATATAGAAAGTGTGAACTCCATATCAAGCAATACAAATACGTCAATGCAATTTTCATTTTAGAACATTTTCTTTGTCAAGCACTGAGTGTTCTAGTTTGCTAATGCTGCCGGAGTGCAAAACACCAGAGACGGATTGGCTTTTATAAAAGGGGGTTTATTTGGTTACACAGTTGCAGTCTTAAGGCCATAAAGTGTCCATCAACAAAGGGTACCTTCACTGGAGGATGGCCAATGGTGTCTGGAAAACCTCTGTTTTCTGGGAAGGCATGTGGCTGGCATCTGCTCCAAAGTTCTGGTTTCAAAATGGCTTTCTCCCAGGACATTCCTCTCTAGACTGCAGTTCCTCAAAAATGTCACTCTTAGTTGTTCTTGGGTTGTTTGTCCTCTTTAGCTTCTGCGGAGCAAGAGTCTGCTTTCAACGGCCGTCTTCAAATTGTCTCTCATCTGCAGCTCCTGTGCTTTCTTCAAAGTGTCCCTCTTGGCTGTAGCAAGCTGGCTCCTTCTGTCTGATCTTATATAGTGCACCAGTAATTTAATTCAGACCCACCCAATGGGCGGACCAACACCTCCATGGAAATTATCCAATCAGAGTTATCACCCACAGTTTGGTGGGGCACATCTCTATGGAAACACTCAAAGAATTACAATCTAATTAACACTGATAGGTCTGCCCACACAAGATTACATCAAAGATAATGGTGTTTTGGGGGACACAATACATTCAGACTGGCACACTGAGCAAGGATATAGATGTTACTAAGGATATTGATATTAATAAATAATATATGGCTCCTACCCTCAAGTAACTTGTAGTCCAGTTAATGACATAGATAAGTACAATACTTAATTAAATGCACTAAATCACTATTTACAAAATCATGTGGAATCCCAGCAAACATAGTCTATCCTGAATAGGGAAGCCAAGAAGGTAACACTGAGCTGGGCATTGAAATACATCAGTCTGCCAGGTAAAGAATGAGGAAAACAAGGGAATGGATAGGAAAAGCATTCCAGGTACATAAAACAGTTCATTCAAAGTTGTAGAACTGTCATAGCCTATGTGAAATCTGAGGAATAAATTCTAGTGAATCCAGAGCATGAATGGAATTGAGGCAATGATGAGAATTCAATGGCAAATATTCATGTTTAAATTCAGAACCAAATTTAAATTGCCTTGTATGCATAAGAAGCCATACACCTCATTGGACAGAAAAGCTATTTTGTTTATTTATAATTTATCTTTTGGAGATTACTAGAATATAGAATCTTGGTCATTTTGCAGCCATTCTGACCAAGAACCATCTTCTAAGTTGTAACACCTCGTATTTATATTTACATCAAATTTGAACTTTGAATTTGCCATAAAATCACAAAATCAACATTGGATAGGGGAACTGTAACTTAACTGTCTCCTTGAGATCCTTTAAGAAAAATATTTTGAGATCTATTAGTCAGAGACAATCTTGAGTTCTATAATCTCCCAGAACTGTTTTCTCCTACCAGTCCCATCATCTAAGGTCTTTTATGTTCCTGGTTCCCACCAGTCACTGTTGTGAAAGGCAAACATTGAAAGCAGGGTTTCCATAACTTCTCAGTACTACCAGAGACTAGATTTTATGCTACATTAAAAAAAAAAAAAATGTTAGGATGCCTTCTGCAGGACTGTCTAAATATTTCCACATTTCCTGGCTGTTGTCTTCTGCATATACATTGTCCCATTTCCTGATGTGTCCTGCTTCTGTAACTCAGTTTTTTGATTTATACTTCTTTTGTATTTCTCTTGCATGTGTGCATATGTGTATGTGTGCATGTGTGTGGGTGTGTGTGTGTGTAAATGAAACTCACACTCCATTTACCCCTTTACCTATGAATACATTTCCTGGTTTTGTAACTAACAAGGAAATAAACTTGTATACCCATGCACTCATTGTTTCAACAGGAAAGTTAACTTCACTTCCAATTAGAATGCCTTATTTTTCTAGCAGCTTTGTTGGAGTGTAATTTGCAGTAAAATTCACCCATTTGAATTTGAGCAAATTTGCTGGATTCTGCAATCATCACCATAATAAAATTTAGAATATTTTCATCTTCCCAATAAAAGCCCCCATGACCATTTAGAGTTAATCCCCGTTGTCTCCCCCAGACTCAGGCAACCACTAATGCACTTTTCTCAACAGTTCATATAAATGGAACCGAATAATAAGCCGGATGTTTTGTGCCTGACATTTCACTTAAAACAATGCTTTTGAGGTTCATCCTTGTGGTAGTGTGCATAAATAGTTCATTCCCTTTTACTCCTGAGTAGCATTCCATTCTGTGAGGTTGTACATCCAGTCAGTGGATTTTGGGGATGTTTTCATTTTTTGGCTATTAGGAATAGTTCTGCTAGAAAATTAATGGAAATTTTTTTTGTTTGATCCTATGTTTTTCTTTGACTAGATACCTAGGAATGGAATTGTTTGGATTAGAATAAATTTATGTTTAACTTTTTAAGAAACTGCTAAACTATTTTCCAAACTGACTGCATCATTTTATGTCAGCTGAATTTTATCTTAAACACACACACACACACACACACACACACACACACAAACAAACACAGGCACAGAAGGGAGCAATAAAAGGGCCTGAACCCTGTCAGTGGGCAGATATGGCTACCTCTCTACTTGGGGCTGGACCAGTCGCAGCCAGAAAGCTGCAGCTCCTAGCAACTGGACCGTGTCTTTCTCACCTCTGCCTGCCAGGTTGCTGGCTGTCCTTAGGATAATAAGAATGGATAAAGTGAAAGAATGCCTTATTTTCATGTTACCTTTGCAGTCTGCTGGTCTTATATTCTAGAATCATCTAGTATCATCAATTCTACCACCAACCAGTCCTGATAAAACACTGAGATATTGCCTTCTTTTAGACACTGAAGTAGATCCAGGCTGGAAAAAAATCCCTTACGTAAAACCCAAAACATCTCTTCATTCCCCAAGCTCCGTATTCTATATGCCTGCTCTCTTGCATGGGCAAGCTTTGAGAGACTAAGAGCACAGTTTCTTCCTTGATTGGTTAAGATATTCCTCAATGCATTAAGGTTCTTTTGTGGCTTAAAAATAATCTCCATCCAATTCCTCTGATTCTTCAAATAGCTGGTGAAGACTTGAATTATATCAGATCACAGAAATAGCTAGATAATTCCTACTGCTGGAGCTTCAGGATTTGCTTAAATCTATTTTTAATCTGCCTGACCTTGTACACTACCGCACATTTCATCCCAGTCTTTGGACATGTTTTTATCCTCTATTCTCTTTTTAGCCCTTCTTTGTAGTTTATCTTCTAAGTCCAAACTTACGGTGAATTTTCTTGGTTACCAACAGACCCTATTGCATAAGCCTTGCTGACATTTTGTTCCCATTAACTTTATTCCACTGAACTATGCCTCTTGCCTCAATCCCCACCTAATTTTCTTGAAGCTGCCATCTCTAAAACTGGCAGAGGACAGTTGGGGACTTGTCTCTGAGAGCCACTTTAGAAGCAATGACAATAATTTCCAGGACCATGGAGAGTGGCAGGAACTCAATGAGAAACTGGAGGACAAAGGTCAGAAGAGTACTGAGAGGTGACTACTAAGAGATATACAGTTCTTCTTTTTGGAGTACTGAAAACATTCTAAAATTGTGGTGATGAATACACAACTCTGTGATTATAGTAAAACCCATTGATTGGACACTTTGCATGGATTGTATGGTGTATGACTATATCTCAACAAAACAAAATAGTGCAGAGAACAGGACTAATTTAATTCTAACTTGCTGAGGACTAAACAAGGAATTCTTGTGTTCTCTTAGCTCAAAGATAGGATTAGAGTTATATCTAAGAAAGGGAATTAAGTGGTATTAGCTAGAGGGGTTAGAATAAGGTATAGGCAGCATCCTAGCAGTGTCTTACAGTTTCAACCAAAATATAACATTTTACGTAAGATCGATTTAAATTCCATCCCTGTGGAGCATACTTGACAAGAGCATTGCACCTTTGTGCCTGTGAAGAGAACAGGCAGAGGTGTGACTGTCTCCATTTAACTCATGGGGAGGCAGAGAACAAAGTTGCCTGCCTTTGAGTCAAGACTGATGTTTTTAAAAGCAGCTATTTATATTCCTTACCTCATAGCTGTATAACCAAATATTTTCATTACAATGCTAGTCACGGGAAAACTGAGTTATCTTTTAAACGTACATACTTTCTGAATACTCATAAAAGAAGAAAATTCATTAACAAAATGTATTTGAAATCATTTATAAAGACAATTCTTTTTTTTTTTTTTTTAACCACATCTAAAATCAATAAATCAGATACTATATAATGCTTTTTGTGGGTATTATTGATTCACCAACTATTCAATACTCTAACATACCTTTAAAATTATTTCTTTAGATCTCTAAACACATATTTACATTTAAATTTGCTCTACTACATTTTATTGCGGCTGCATACATTGATTTTAATATTAAGTATCCACTTTTCAGAAAGCAGTTAGAAGAAAACAACAACCTGAACATTTAGTGTAAATTGCAATTACCAACTGTGCTTTTATAAAAATGTCTTCTGCTCCTGACCTAGTGTGTTACTTAGTGATATCTTTTTTTTTTTTTTTTTTTAGTGATATCTTGAGTCTTGACATATTTGATGTGGGTGGAAAATTAATTCTAACTACTTTAGTTTGGTTTAATACTAGAATATTTTGGAATGGTGTTTCTAAGTACATATGCTACTGAAAATTTACTTTTGAAAACTTTGGTGAAATATATTTTGTTTACTTATGAAATCATTTTAACCTAATCATGGAGATAAAATGTTTCCATGTTTCTTTTCTGTTTTTTTTTTTTTTAATGTCAATGCTCAAATATTTTGAAGAATATATCCCACTCTTCAAACTTGATCCATGAATAATTTTTTAAGCTAGTCTAAATCCTGGTGTTCTTTAGAAACATAACTGGTTAAAAAGTCTGATATTCTTATGCATTTTATCTTATTTTTCTTAAGATCATATTAATTAAAATGAGGTAAATAGAAACACATATGTTATTTCATTAAATTCTTGGATAAAGATGATAAAAAGCTCTGTTAGAGAAAAACATGGAAAATTATAAATTTGGATAGTGCTGCTTTATAACATAGCTAAGGCTGAAAAGTTCAGAGAGGGTAATTTCTGATGCCAAAAAATCTGCTTTGATTTACATTGACTTTCTATGACTTTCTTCCAGCTAACACCTAAGAGCCTCACCTGCTGGTACCTTGTAAAGAATATATGAACACTTTGGAATAACAACACAAAATACCACGGCATAGCCAATGCAGTGCTCTTACATTTTAATGGGAAAATATTCCCCTAAGAAGTTGTAATCTAGCTAGTACCCCATTTAAAATGAGAAAATATTCCTAAATGTTAATTCTGGACCATGTAATTCTGGGCAGCAACTTTCCAAAGTTACAAAGGTTTCATATATTTTAGGTTTAGTATAATAAACATGCACACATTTCATTTATATGGCTTTTCACTTACGTATACTGATGTGGTTCGAATTTCTTATGTCTTAATAAATTTTGTCCTTTATTACACTTAAAACAATTGTGATTCCTTTAATCACAGTGACCAATACTGTTAACGGTTTTTACTAATATACAAATAGTGCTGAAACTGTAAATGAAGGTTTTGATTTTGTCTCACATGTCTGATGTTTACTGCATATGTTCTAGTGTGGATAACTTAAACAGATTTCCAAAAATATATTAATTATACAAAAAGACATGATAACAACTGCACTTAAAATTACCAGCACTTAAAAAATAAAACATAAACTTGCATCATGAAAGACCATAGCTATGAGTGCAAAGATTTCATGACCGAAAGTGTATTCCTCCTATTTCGGTTTCACGCATTAACTAGCATAAAATTTTGGTTGTAAATTATACCTTTTCCACCAATACTTTAAAATATACCTGTCACTATACTATGGTCTGACATTAAAAACTTGGATAATCAATTAACTTGATCAACTCAGCAAATCCTCAAAACTTACTATAACTTTCTTTACTTGAAATAAATTAAACCTGGCACCACACAATGAAAGAAGATAAAAACAGACTGGATCCAGATGTTCATTCATCAAGAGACAAGGTGGTTCATCAGCAGGAACGGTGTGTGATTTATGTGCTTTGACTCAGAAAGATTGTAGAATAGTTAGAATTAGATTAAGAGAGCCAAGAAAATTATCAATATCAACGCTACACTAAATTATTTTTTTCCACCCAATACCTGGAGCATTCTGTCAGTAGTACAGACATCAAACGAACCAACAGAACCTTCATTAGTGGCTTTGCACTCATGCCCTACTAATGAAAATTGACAAAAAGACAAATAGTATGCAAAGGGGGCATAAAGGTTTGAAATCTAAATTGGAGAAATTAGCAGAGAAACTTAATAATCTGGAAACACCAATCAATGGCCCAAAGGAACAAACTGCAAGCATTGACTGAGTCATTAAATGGAACTCAAAGGAAATGATACACTCCAAAAAGTTTGAGCAGTGAGAGAGAAAAAAAAGGTAAAGGTTTGTGACTTTAACTAGAAACCACTGAAAGCTATACATGCTCCATAAACAACAAATTTACCTCAGGGGATGAAGAAACCAACCAAATAACCTACCCGAAGTATGATGATTCCAAAGTCTTTAAATTCAATGTGAGATGTAGTTAGCTAATTCTTCAGAAAAGAAATCAACAGAAAACTTATACTCTGGTTCTTTGGCTGGTTTTCAGAAAAAAAAAAGCCTATGCCTTTTATATCAAAATGTTTCTATATATTGTAAGGCAAAGATGGTACAATAAACTGAAGTTATTCCAATTTACTTTCCAGAAATATGAGTCTTACACATTTTCCCTCTGTATGATTTCCATAGTATAAAAATTCTCCAAGAGAGTTAATGAGTGCAGTGGCAAAAGTACAAATTAAAAATGGATCTGCTCTTGCAAATAGACTCTATCATTCTTTATCATTTTAACTCTTTCTTGATTTCAGACTTGAGTAATGCCCAAATAGTTGCTAATTTTCACAGAAGCCATATACAGATGTTCATATTAATGGAGACATTTGAAAATAAAAAAGTCTGCATCAAAATGTTCTCTGTTTGGACAAAAATCTAAATTTAAAAACACCATAATTTAAATTTAAAAAACAATCTTCTATTTTTATTTCGTAATCCTTCTTCTGAGCAATCTTTACTCTACCTGTTTCTTCTCTTATTCTGCAATTTTGTTCAACATTTTGAATAGACTGGAACTGAGGAAGAAGCTATATAGTATGAAATGTGATGGGCAATGGGTTCTTAGAACAGAGGTAAGGCAGTGCCTGCTGTGTATCAGGGTCTACAGACAGGAATTTCTAATGTACTAAGAAAGATGCAGCTGGGATATATCAGAAGGAAATATTAGAAGCTAACCAATTCTAAGTCAGAAAAATCTACAATTTTATTTCTGATTCATATTAAAAGATCTGAAGGCTCATATTAATACATTTAAACAAAGGAACAATGTGAACAGCTATCCCGTGAATCTCACTCATAAGGTCAGAGGTTTCTGAATGAGTGATGAGCAGACTTACCTAAACCAACCAGTCTGGAGACCTATTTAACAAAAACAATACAAACTGAACAACAATCCTGACTCACTGTCAAGAAGGTGGACCATATCCATTAGCAAGGATGTCAGGTGATTTTCATGCACACTCCATTGGCTTATGAATCGATGTTTTAGCTTTAAAGAATGGTTTCTCTGAATACGTGACTTTACTTAGGTCTCTGACCCTAGACAATGAATTTAGTTATTTAGCAGGTTTTGATTTCTGTAATGGAAATGCCAAGGACTTTGGGAATATGGCATTCCTTATTCAAAATGATGTTTTAGATGTAGAAATATATATTACAAAAAGTAAACCTAAAAAAGAGTGAATATCACTCTTTAATAAAGACTTTATGTTTCCTATCTAAAATGTATTGCATACACATAATATACAAACTTTAAATATAGAGAAAACCTTTCTTGTTGCTCAGATGTGGCCATTATCTCTAAGCCAACTCTGCAAGTTAACTTACTACACTGCACCCATGTGGGGCACAACTCCCAGGGGTGTAAGTCTCCCTGGCAATGTGGGACATGATTCCCAGGGGTGAAACTGACCTGGCATCATGGGATTGAGAAAGCTTTCTTGACCAAAAAGGGGAAGAGAAATGAAACAAAATAGAGTTTCAGTGGCTGAGAAATTTCAAATGGAGATGAGAGGTCATTCTGGAAGTTATTCTTACATATTATATAGATTTTCCTCTTTAGTTCCTAGTGTGTTAGAATAGCTAGAAGGAAATACCTGAATCTGTTGAACTGTAATCCTGTAGACTTGATTCTTGATAATGATTATATAACTATATAGCTTTTATCATGTGACCATGTGATTGTGAAAACCTTGTGACTAACACTCCCTTTACCCAGTGTACGGGCAGATGAGTAATAAAATAAAGACAAAGAAATATATGAATAACAGAAGGGGATAACAAGTATGGGATGTTTTGGGGGTTCTTTTATTATTTTTACTTTTATTTTTTCTTTACTTAGGAATAATGAAAAAGTTCTAAAATTGATTGTGGTGATGAATGCACAACTATATGATGATACTGTGAGCTATTGATTGTATGCTTTGGATGGATTATAAGGTATGTGAATATATATCAATATAGTTGCATTTTAAAAATATAGAAGAAAGTAGAGAAAAGACGAATAAAAATTGCTTATATTCCCCCAGAGCAAAGAAAAAAAATGGTCAAAAAGTTTGGGTATTTCTATTCTTTTGTTAATGTAAAAAAGTATATATATGCTTCTCTCTCTGAAACTCTCACATTGAAGTTTTTGTTCTAACACCAGGCCAAAATGTGTATTGAAATCCACCAACAATATGGAAACCCTCTATAAGAAATCCCATGCATGTGCCAATAAAAATATTCACATAATGACATGTTTACAGGAAATAAAATGCATTGTATTATATTTGTAGTCCAACTGTTCTTCTGATAAGATGTTTTTTTAATGCATCTGTTGTTTCAACAGATATTTACAAACCATTTGTCTTACTCCTTTACCAGCTCACTCTCCTTCAATTCCAGCCTTTACCTGATAGCAACAGCTCCTATTTTCATCAAGACTCATTCTACCAACTCTCAAATTGGTAAGCAACCAGTTTCTAAATCACCTTTTTTTAATTTTTTGTTTCTAAATGATATTTTAATTCATTTTATAACTTTAATGTATCATTTTTTTGTTTATTAACATGGGCACTTGTGTTGAAGGAAGAAAAATGCATTTAATTTTAAATGCTGTATTGCAGGATACTGAACAAAGCACAAACTAATTTGTTAATTTAGTGAGAAATGATTAGGTAATTAATGTTATAGAATTCCTGTTGGTAGTTATGCAGAAACGTAAGATGATTTTAATGATTAGGGTGGAAAATGGTTGAGTTTATGGATGAATGATGAAGGCATTATTGCTTTTACCACTTAATATAATGGAATGCAGGTAACTATTACCTGGATTTTACAATTTAATACATTTCAAGAACAGATTAGGCAGACAATGTGGTGGCAATGTCCACGAGCCAGGCGAGTGCCACAGGGGCAGCGGTGGGGTCTCCTGCACTCACGGCAGGGCAACCTGAGCTTTGGCCTTCCTTTCTCCAGTTGGTTCTGGTTCCGAGAAGTCGGCTGGCAGCAAGTGTAGGAGCAGCAACAGCAGAGGCAGAGTCTCTGGCTCATCTCTCTCCTCCCCCTCAGCCTGGGGGAGGTCAGGCAGCCCAGGTGGCTGGAGTGGGGTCTGCTGGCTGATAATGGGAAGTCTCTTCACCAGGATAGGGAGACTGTTCAATCACCAAAAGCACAAAGTTATCACTGTTGGGCTGGATCATTTTCTATGAATGGAGTTGTACATAATCCCTACAATAGGAAGTAATGTAGAAGAGATAGTCATTAATAATACACATTTCCTAATGCAGGCTATAGGTGGCAAAGAATCTCTTAATTCTACCTGGAACACTTACTATTCTAACACTGAGTTTGTGATAGTTGTGGATAGTACAGACAGAGAAAGGATTTCTGTACCTAGAGAAGAAGAACTACATAAAATGTTAGCACATGAGGACCTAAAAAAAGCTAGATTGCTGATTTTTGCTAATAAACACGATGTTAAAGAGTGTATGACTGTCACAGAAATCTCAGTTTTTGACACTAACTTCTGTTAAAGATCACCAATGGTATATCCATGCACGCTGTGCTCTTACAGGCAAGGGATTGTGCCAAGGACTTGAATGGATGATGTCTCTACTGACCTCTTCTCCTAGACTTTGTATAAAGTGCTGGACTTTTCCTGAAAGCTGCAAAAATTAATGGTTTAGACATATTTATTAAAAAACTTACTTAAACATTTTCTAGAAGAAGAAAAATTAAGACCACTTATTTGAAAACAAAGATGAAGTCTCACCTTCCAATCGGTTTTCTCATTAGTTCCTTCCAAAGTAAGGTCTTAAAGCTGTCACTGACATTTTTCTCATAATGAACACTCTCAGGACATTGTGAAGCCTGTGGCAAGTATAAAAGGAGGAAGACTTTGTTAACTTTAAGAGCTTTATTATTTGTATAAACCTACATATTTGAATGTTGTTCTCTTCTTGTTCTATTAAGTCAAAATACAGATCAGCACAGATATTCAGTTACCAAGATTTTAATGTGTAGTGTTACTTATGAAAAGTATTCTGCATAAGGTTCTGTATGTATTGTATATACCTCAAGTTCAAGTTATTGGCTTTGATTTATGTCCTAAATAAAAGTGAGTGACACAAAAATTAATGTATCATTAGCTGAAATTTCATGTGATAAGTGCCATTTTGCACTTTGTACTTTTCCCCTTAGATTCTATGTATTACCCTAACCAACTCTCAAATCATTGAGCTGCTCTTAAGAAAAAAAAAAAAAAGAAAAAGAAAGGAAAAAAGCTTGATGTTATGTACATATTTTTATTGATCAAATCACATGGAAACATGCACTGCTACTGAATGGAACTTATATCAAATTATTGGCTTAAGTATTACTAATGGACAGAATTGCATAGCAAATAATTATCAGATCATTCCATATGTAAGTCCATATGCCATCTATATTACTGAATAAATTGTTGATCCACTAAAAAAATAAAGAACAGGTTAGATTCAGAAAATGAATGATAGGTCAAGTATGACAATATATAAAACTGTCTTAATTATAAACTTAGCTTTATACCCTATATTGCCCTGTATAATTTTTCTTTTGTTTACAGTGATTTAGAAAATAGGACTTCTGATTAACTTTTTGAAGGATGTTGTCTTCAATTTTTCATAGAAATTAAAAATATAGAATATTTAGAACCTTTCTTTAGCTTTTTAGGTGTATTTAATTTTATTACTTGAAAACTAGGAAAAGCCATGATGTTAGCACACTGCCCTAATAACTTGCAAGTTAAGATATTTCTCATCAGTTAAATGAGCTCTTCTCCTTGTGAATCCTGGTTTTCCTCCCAAACAGTGATGGCAAATAGATAGTATATGGGAAACAACATGGAGTCAAAAAAATATTGTTTGTTTGTTCTATCTAATGTCCTATCAGTGAGAGAGACCAAAGTGCTTGCATTACCCAAGAAGTTTCAGGGCTTGTGTTCCTGTACAACTACCCAAGGCTATTCACTTGTAACCTCACCCTTTGTCCATTGCACAAACACATTTCAAACATTTCTCTGTATTTCATTCAAGGAAGAACTAATCAGATGGTATGTTAACACATCATGAATTTCTAGTCACTTACATTATACATGGTTATTCTCATTATAATGCTATTATAAGACAGGGGCTCCAAAACCAAGACATCTGAAGAGTTACCTCTGTAGGTTAGTCTTATTTAAACTTTTGCCTTTACTTATTTGAAATCCAATTTTGTTCATTTTTATCACACATTGTTGCAGAATTAAAACACTTCTGATGATTATTATTTTTTTCTTTCAATTTCAACCCTGATGACATATGTTTGCCAGAATTCATTGATGTTTCACCTTCTATTTTTATCAAATGGATACATATATTTTCCTCTAATTTACTAAAGAAACCACTAATGAATTGAAAATGAAAAGTATAATTAACTAATTATTAATTACAAACTAAGCTGATTTCAAATCATAAAGGGTATGAAATTTGATGCATTCTCTTTACTTTTCCCATAATATTAGAAATAATTTAACCTAGGATAGTAAACCTTGTGTGTTTATTGATACATATTGGTCTTACCATTATATATATATTTATATCACAAATATGTGAATTTAAATTCAAAATATAAAATCATTGATTTATTTGTAATTGGCCTTAAAGATAACCAGTAGTCCTTTTGGATGATGACTTCTGCCCCTCCAGTTGAATGTCATGTTAATTAAGAAAGGATACCCAAGTTTACTTTTTTTAATTACTTGTATCTGTTGACTTTGGCACAAATAGAAAATAGATTTGTTATGGAACTCTTTGGACAAATCTCTTTCCATTGAAAATTAAAATGTTATAATGACTTCTATTAATAAGTACATAACAAAAGTCATAGTTTTAAATGTTTTGAATCTGTGCTTCTCAAAATTAAATTTGTACATGAATCACCTAGGAATTTTGTTAAAATGAAGTGAGTCTGTTGTAGGATACGATATTCTGTATTCTTAATAATATCCCAGGTGATACACATGAGACTAGTTTGTGTGCATATTTTTTAGCAATGCTTTAGATAATATTTAGAAAAAAGATAATGAAATATTATGATCAGTTTATTGATAATGAAATTGAGACTTATAGTAAGAATAATGTATTGTGTCTAACAATAAATGCTAGAGCCTAAGATTTCTTAGGAAGCAGTAAAAAATATATCCATTCCTAATGAAACATACTAGAAAAATAAACCAGTTGATTAATTTTTTACTTATTATTTAACATGAAGAAGTAACAATGAAGGTAGAGGCTGATAATGCCTTATGTCCAAAATCTCTGTAAAGATCTTACTTTTCTTATTCATCCTTAATTTGTTCAGTAATTTGTATTTTGTAGAACAAAATTTGATTTTAATTTCCAAATTTTCCCGAATTTTTGAAGACAAATTGGCTAGAAGTGGAGTTGTGGAGTTCAATCTATATTTTAAACCATCCCCATAATTAGAGGCCTTTTCAAAATAAAAATTCATTACCAATTATGTAAAACAACAAATGAAGAAAAGTATTGCTAACATGTATTGTGTCAGAAAATAATTGAAAAAGTATTCTGATTTTAATCAACAATTTTTTACTAAGTATTTATGCTTTTCCACTGTTTGTACTCTTGCAGAGTTTATTTTCAATATTTGAATTGCATTTAAATGCAAATTTTCTAATACATATACAAATAATTTTAAAGTATATGCATGGTCAAAACTTAATTCTATCTTTTAACTTAAGCAATTTCTCCCTCTCTGATTCTATGATTTATTTTTTTTGAATGATGGTACATGAAATATTGTCTCTTTTTCACTGTGTATTCAAGGACATGCCACTGGTCTTAGGAAAGTGATGCTCTATTTGAATTACAGTAAGTATTTACACATTTTAAGTATTATGCTGCTGAAAGTGGCATTAAGAAATTTTGAGAAATATAGGTTTTTAGGTAATAAATTAAGAAAATGCATAATTTATTAAATCACTTTTTTATTTTATCTAAATATTTCCTGTAAAATATATACCTAACAGGAAAAAAGTGTCCCATTTATAGTTCTTTTTTATTCTCATTAAAAAAAATACAAGTAGGATATGAGAATTTATTTTCAGCAATATTTTCCAGCTTATTTTGATTTTCATTTTTATATTTAAATATCAAACTGTCTAAAAATTATTGTGGCATTATATATGTGTTTGTTCTTCAATATATTTATTTCTGATTTTTCTGACAACAATCTAGTTTACACTTTCCAAATGGATTAGCAATAATGTTTCCACCCATTCATTGCAATAAGTGCATACTATATTATAAACACTGTCTAAGAGTTTGGAATTCATATTCAGTAATATAAACAAGATCCTAGTCTTCTGAAATTTAAATTTGATTAGAAGAAGACACAAAAAGTTAAATACTAAAAAAAAATAATAGTAATAATTCAAGACAGTTATGGTGCTATGAAGATACAATACAGGAAATTAAAAATTTTTTCCCATGGAGAGGGAAAAATATAAATCAGAGATTGATCTGAAGCAGTCTGAGCTCAACCATGAGGCTGGGGCAGGAGCTGAGTGTGGAGGCCTCAAGATGGGACACCCTGGCATGCATTATGCCCCCATGGGAATGCACCCATGGTTCACAGTGCCAATATGCCTCCTGTACCTCATGGGATGATGCCACAAATTATGTCCCCTTTGGGAGGGTCACCAATGGGACAAATGCCTAAAAGCATCATCAGTAATGTTTGGAATAATTATGTCTCCTATGTCTCAGGATTCCATGCAACCTGCCTTACTGAAATCAATGTAAACTGAACATAAATCACCTGATAGAAGGACCTACAATACTGAAACAAAACAGTGTACCTGGGAAAACCTGATGATCTTAAGACAGCTGCTGAGCAGTGGTTCTCTAAAGGCCAGTGAAAGGAGTAAAAATTAGACTCTGGAAAACCTTACTATTATAATTCTCAAACAAAAGAATCCTGCTGGGCCACACCTTAAGAACTTGAGGATCTTGAAGGATACCAGAATACCATCACTGCTGGAAGCCTTATTACAAAATCAAACCTGCATGCAATGATCAAAGCCGAACAAAGCAGGAGGCAGGAAGAATCTACCACAACATAACAGCCCCAGTTCCTGCAACAGAAATTCTGACTACAATGAGCGCTATGGCTACTACCATTGCTGCTGCAGCAAACAATACCAATGTTTCCACCTCTACTTCTAATCCTTTCAGTGGCACTGTTCCAGTTGTTCCTGAGCCTGGCATTACTTCCATTGTTGCTACTGATGGAAAGTACAGCAACTATTTCAACTGGCAATCACACACAACTTATGAATACCCTTACTATTCAGGAGAAAAGTGTTGAAACACCCAGTATTACAGGAGAGGAAACAGCTAAGCAGGACACTGCAATTGATTTTACTCCCAAACAAGAAGAGGAGGAAAACCAACAAGAAATATATATATATATATATATATATATATATATATATATACACATATATATATATATATACACACACATATACGTATACATATACATATATGTATACATATACACATACACATATACATACACAAAAGAAGAGCACAAAACAGGCATTTAAGGAATCATTGAAAGAGATACCATCCAATGCTTCATGGGAGCAAGCTATGAAAGTGATCATTAATGATCTGTGATACAGTGCTTTAGCAAAGTTGAGTGAAATAAAGCAGGCCTTTAATGGTTATAAGGTCCATTAAAGAGAAAGAAGAAAAAGAAGAAGCAAGATCAAACTACAAAGAGACTAAGGAGTCCTTTCAGTGTTTTCTTGAAAACCATGAAAAACATGACTTCCTCAACCAGATACAAAAAAAAAAAAAAAAAAAAAGCAGATCTTTGGAGGGATGGAAGTATGGAATGCCTTATCAGAACGTGTTTGCCTTGAAATCTATGAAGCTGTTTTGTTCTTTCTTTAAAAAAAAGAAAAAGAACAAGTAAATGGTCATGAGAGAGAAATTTGGAATCCTTTAAAAACACACTTGACAACATGGCTAATGTAATGTAATCTACTACTTGGTCTAAAGCCCCGCAGGATGCGATGGATATTCTGACTTTTGTAGAAGATGAGGAGTTACAGAATATGGACAAAGAAGATGAACTAATTTGCTTTGAAAAACACTTCTGGGCTTCAGAAAAGGAAGAAGAAGAAGAAAAACAGAAGTTTGCTGAGAAAAAGATGGCAATGTAAAAATAGGGAATCTTTTCAGATATTTTTAGATGAATTGTGTGAATGTGGATAACTGCATTCTAGGACATCTTGGATGGAATTGTATCCAACAATTAGTTCCAACGTTAAATTTACTAATATGCTTTGTCAGCCTAGATCAACTGCACTTGATCTTTTCAAGTTTTATGTTGAAGATCTTAAAGCACATTATCATGATGAGACAATACAAGACATTCTAAAAGATAAAGGATTTATAGTTAAAGTAGATACTACTTTTGAAGATTTTGTAGCAATAATCAGTTTTACCAAAAGATCAAACATGTCATATGCTGGAAATATTAATTGGCTTTCAATAGTTTAATAGAAAATGCAGAAGCCCAGGAATGTGAAAGAGAAAAAGAAGAGGTTCATGAGATAAAATGAAAAGAATCTACATTTAAGACTACTGTGCCCGTTTGAATGTATTATTTCCCCCAAATGCCATTATCTTTGTGGTCTTGTGGGGCAGACAGATGTTTTGGTGCTGGTTAGATTTGCTTGGAATGTGCCCCAGCCAGCTGTGGGTGATGATTTTGATGAGATGTTCCCATGGAGGCATGGCCCCGCCCATTCGGGGTGGGCCTTGATCAGTGGAGCCATATAAATGAGCTGACTCAGAGAGAGGGAACTAAGTGCAGCTGTGAGTGATGTTTTGAGGAGGAGCAAGCTTGCTGGAGAGAAACGTCCTGGGAGAAAGCCATTTTGAGGCCAGAGCTTTGGAGCGGACGCCGGCTGCCTTCCTAGCTAGCAGAGGTTTTCTGGATGCCATTGGCCATCCTCTGGTGAAGGTACCCGATTGCTGATGTGTTACCTTGGATGCTTTGTGGCCTTAAGACTGTAACTGTGTAGCGAAATAAATCCCCGTTTTATAAAAGCCTATCCATCTCTGGTGTTTTGCATTCTGCAGCATTAGCAAACTAGAACAGATTTTGGTACCAGAGAAGTGGGGTGCTTTTGCTGCTGACTTTGCAAATACCAAACATGTTGGAATGGCTTTTTAAATGGATAATGGGGAGTTTCTGGAACAGTTGTGAGGAGCTTGATAGAAAAGGCCTAAACTGCTTTGAAGAGACTGTTTGTGGAAATATGGACTCTAAAGATACTTCTGATGAGGACTTGGGCAGAAATGATGAATGTGTTGTTGCAAGCTGGAAGAAAGGCGATCCTTGTTTTAAAGTGGCAGAGAATTTGGCAAAATTGAGTCCTGGTGTCAGATGGAAAGAAGAATTTGACAGCGACAACCTGGAATACTTAGCTGAGGGGATCTCCAGACTACGTGTGGAGGACGTAACCTGGCTTCTCCTTGAAGCTTATAGTAAAATGTGAGCAGAAAGAGATAAACTTAGAACTGAACTCTTGGGTTCAAAGAAACCAGAAGCTGATGGCTTGGAAAATTACGAGCTTCCAGGGGTTGGAATCCCAGAAGCTACAGCCCAATGTGAGGATGTAACCAAACATGGAACCCAGCCGCTATTTCAGTACAATCCAAGATTGGAAAAGGAGTTAAGCAGAAAGGATTTGTGGAAAGTCCTATTGTCTGATGGCTTTGACCCCTGCGTGCTTCTTGCAAAGCCAAAAGAATTTTTGCGAGATCTTTATAGACGGAGCCATTGCCAGTCTGGACTGGAGGAGACAGACAAGGAAAAAATGAAAGGAAAAATTTCTTCAAAGACAGAGCCGTGGAGGTTGAGGTCTGGAGTCAAGAGGTCTCGGGCTGGGAGAGCGGAGCAGCCCACATGCATGGAAAGGGTGAATTTGCCCTGGGGGTCGAGGGCGGGCTTTCCGCCTCAATGCTCTGGAAGAGTTTTCCATCTGAGGTCCCAAGGAGGGCAGAGCAGATTCCCAGGGAATTGGGGGGAGCCTGGCTGCCACCACACTGTTCTGAAGGGGTTGAGCGTGTGCCGTGGAGATGGAAGGGAATCCAGGTACTGCCCCAATGTTTGAGGAGGGTGGGGCCGAGAAGGTGGTCTCCCCAATGTGTGGAAATGTTGAAGAACTCACCCAAGCATTTGGAGAGAAAAGGGCTGCCACAAAGGCACTTAGGAAGCATTAGACTCCCGCTCTCTCAAGCCCCAAGGATGCAACATTGTTCTGTAAATGACTCTCAGACTTTGAAATTTAATGGAGTTTGTCCTGAGGGTTTTAGGAACTGTTTTGCTCCTGTTAACCCTGTTTTCCTTACTGTTTCTCCTTATGGCAACGGAAATGTTTATCCTATGAATGTCTGTCCTTTGTATATTGGGAGCACATAACTTGTTCTAAGTTCACAGATCCACAGCTAGAGAAGAATTATGCCTTAGGACTGGCCATGCCTATAATTGATTTTGATGGGATCTTGTACTTAACTTTTGTTCCTGAAATGATTTAAGTTTTTGTGATATTGTGATGGAATGAATGTATTTTGTATTTGGAAAGATAATGTCATTTTGGGGTCCAGGGGGTGGAATGTGCCGGTTTGAATGTATTGTGTCCCCCAAATGCCATTATCTTTGTGGTCTTGTGGGGCAGACAGATGTTTTGGTGCTGGTTAGATTTGCTTGGAATGTGCCCCAGCCAGCTGTGGGTGATGATTTTGATGAGATGTTCCCATGGAGGCATGGCCCTGCCCATTCGGGGTGGGCCTTGATCAGTGGAGCCATATAAATGAGCTGACTCAGAGAGAGGGAACAGAGTGCAGCTGTGAGTGATGTTTTGAGGAGGAGCAAGCTTGCTGGAGAGAAATGTCCTGGGAGAAAGCCATTCTGAGGCCAGAGCTTTGGAGCGGACGCTGGCTGCCTTCCTAGCTAGCAGAGGTTTTCCGGACGCCATTGGCCATCCTCCGGTGAAGGTACCCGATTGCTGATGTGTTACCTTGGATGCTTTGTGGCCTTAAGACTGTAACTGTGTAGTGAAATAAACCCCCGTTTTATAAAAGCCTATCCATCTCTGGTGTTTTGCATTCTGCAGCATTAGCAAACTAGAACAACTACATTGAAGCAAGCTGCTCCTCCAATAGAATTGCATGCTGTCTGGGAAGGTATCTGGGAGAGATTTGTAAAAGAGCCAGCATTTGAGGATATAACTCTGGAGTTCCAAAAGAAAACAAATATTTAATGATTTTATGCATGTGCCTGAGCATGAATGTCAACCTCACCATTCAAAATGCAAGAAACATTCTAAGAAACCTAGGAAACATCGTATGAAAATTTCCCACTCTCGATTGGGGGCAGAGTCAGATGATGACCATAGCCATTCAAAGAAAAATGGCAGCAATCAGAATCCCATTCTGCTTCAGAACATTGTTCTAGTGTGGAGCTTGAAAGAAGTTATAAGTCAAAAAAAAAAAAAAAAAAAAAGTAGAAGAAGAAGAAAAAGAAAAGCAAGAAGAGGAGATATAAATCTGATTCTCCAGAGGGAGATGCTGAGTGAGAGGAGATAAGAAAGAAGGCTGAAAGATATAAAAGACCAGAACTAGAAAAACTAGACCAGAACCAAACACAAATCACCTAAGAAGACTGGAGAGGATTCTGGTAATTGGGATACTTCTGGCAGTGAACTGAGCAGAGGAGAAATAGAGAAATGCAGAAAGACCCTTTTGGAGCAACTGGATGATGAACAATAAATTATACCAAATATATGTTTACAGTATGATTTAAAGTCTAATTCAGACCAGGGGCTCTATTGACTCAAATTCACTTGAAATAACACTGAGTTCCAATTATATCACAGAAAAAAGTGCATTTAAGTATTGTTATGTTGAACTTGACTTTATAAAAGCAAAAGAAGTTGAAAATAACTTTTGATTCTGTATCAAGAATCATATTTTCATATGATCATAACTTTCTGTGACCCTTTCAGAGGGCACTGCAAGATGGATTAAAGTTAGCAATTACTGATAACTGCAGATGTCTCTGTTCTAAAGTCTAAATTATGAGGTGATTTGATTTACTTTATAGAAGTTGGCTTTTGAAGATAAATTTATGTATATTGGAGTTTGAAGATACAAAGAAGAATTTATTGATATATAGTAACACAGAAAAGCACCAGCAACTGATAAAACTGCTTTTTTGCGTACTACCCAACTGGATAAATCTGATGTGATCTTTTATGGTGAATTCCCAAGGAATAGGTGTTTTTCGATGGAAACATGGTAAACCCTTAATTACAGTGATGCTAATTAATACTACCATGATAAAACCACCATTGTTATTTTTATGAAATCTCTGAATACACTTTTTTAAAGGACATTGTGAGGGCATTATTTTAAGCATCTATTTTGAGGTGATGTTTTAAAAAATTAACATCAAATCAAATTGTAAATAGCTGAAATATATTGCCTTAAGGACCTACTAAAGAATGCATCACCAATTTTTAATAGTTGTGATATCCTTGTCTAGAAAACAAAATGACACATGTTGACTTAAACATTTTCTTTAATCGAGTTGTCATGATTTTTCTTAATTCAGTCTTTTCTTGCTTCTTTTTTCCATTGAAGAAGTCTTTTATCTTCCCTACTCACTAAGAAGTACTGACTTTGTGGTACACATTCTAAAGCATTTCTGATTAGAATATTTTGTATATTTTTATCAGTTATTAAACTTTCTTTTCCAGAAAAAAAAAACGTAAGTTAGCCTATGTATGAGGAATCTAGAGCAGATTCAACTTGACTCCAGAAATTTGTAAGGTGGCCCTCCTACACTGATCCATTTCTAACCATGGATTAAGATGAAAATAGAGTAAAGAAGAACGAATATGAATGGCTGTCTCATTTGAAGATGATCCCCATCCCAATCTGGGTTCATCATTCAGTATGGCTTAATGCATAGACACATTGAGCAGGCTGTGAAGGAAAAGGAAGGTTTATTTACACCAATGGGACGGCAGAGGGAACGTCCCTAATCTGCCTCCCCATAGTAATTTTTCATGTGACTTTTCTACATTTTATGATAAAGAAAGTTAATCATCTTGGGTAACATGTCACAGGGGTCTGGAGAACTTAATTAGTTCCTTATCTCAGTTATTCTCTATATCCTCTAGGATTTACATCATCTAAGACACATGGAGCATGGTGCCTCCAAGTCTGGGCAATAGAAGAGAGAACACAAAAATTATTAGTTAATATATAGCTTAATTAGTGTCTATTAATGCTGAGTGCATGTTCTACACATTGCTACTCTGTGAGACTAAAAACTTAAATACACAACTTGCTTACAGTTTTAAGGTTGCATTTAAAATGCTAACACCACAATTTCAGCTACCTTTGGCTTATTGATAACAATATACTGATCCAAATTCTCAATAATATGCAATCAATGTATAATTCAATAATGTGTGAGTGTTCTAGTTTTAGAGTTTTGGCTAAGAAAAATCATGGCAAAAAACAGGTTTTGTTAGCCATCATTTCATCTACCATGTCTAAAGCTTTTCTACTTGAGCTCTGTTTGAAATAAGCCTTTAAAGAAATGAAGTTCTGCCAAAAATGCCAGTTGCTGTAGTATGCCCAGAATCTTTTCAACGTCAGACTGAAATCTCCTGAAGGCGATTCAATAAATGGTTGGCCAGGGCCTTTACAGGAGCTGTTGGCTCACTCAAATCTGCATGACTGAAGTGAGATTTTAAAAGGGACTATCTAGAGAGAGATTTTGGGAAACCAGAAAAGACTATGTAGTATCCCAAGGCTAGCAATAAAAGGAATTTGGGCTGATGGGACAAGGCAAGAGATTCCTTAAGAAAAATCAGCAAGTGTGGCTGAGTGCAAAATGTCACCTTATAAGAGCTGTAGCTTTTGCTGGAGGAACACAGCCAACCTGTGATACCTGAACAGAGAGGATGCCAAAGGAATAAAAATTCTGATATCTTTCTTCTCCTGCCCTCTAATTTCCATTGGCCAAAATCCAAACCAATCCAGAAATGAGAAAGTAATCTGTTAACATAGTTGTAGAGATCAAGCTCTTGGGGCAGGAGGGATAGCAAATAATGGATTTGGAGAAGGGATGGAAAATATTCAACACAATTATCTACAGGTATCTAGAAACCAGGCCTGCCATGGTATGTTTAAAAGTATGGGAGTGGATTTGAAAGACTGAATACTGACTCAAAGGGCACAGAAATCTGCCAACTAGTAGATTGTATTCTACAAAGTGTCCAGGACACTGACAAGTTGTATCACCATTTTATTCTCTTTAGGGAAGAGCAATAATCTTGAAAAGAAGTGACCTGAATGATAGACAATTTAAAAAAGGGAAAATAATTCTCCTCCACAGGAGTGCTATTCATCCTCACAAATTTTAACATGATTATATGTGCTTCCTGAGAAGTCAAATCACATTTATACCTTAATGTTCTGGAGCATAACCTATATATTTGCATTTAATTAATTTTAAAGTAGAACACATATACAAACATGTCAAAAATGTCAGTGGTTTAGAAAGTGAAGAGCATAAGGATTTATGGTATAGTTTAATAAAATCAGTGAGAGCAATATTTATAAGTCCTTTTCACATTAGTTTGCGAATAGCAACATATGTTTAAATGCTATGTTACTAGTATAATTGTAACGATTGCTTTCTTATACTTATTCAAATGGGCACGGCATGTCCATATATTTTGTTACTTGTCTTTAATAACTATTTAGCTCTATAAACTCAGGAAATATAATTTCTCTGGGAATATATGAACATTCATTCAGACTCAGGCAAGGGGAAGCTTGGTTAAATCTGCTTTTCATTGATACCCTGCATAGATAAGACAAATAATGGTTCAAACAAAATGTGTAAAATAATTGCAGGGATTGGGGAATCATTGAATGTAAACAACAACAACCAAAAGTGTGTCCCAACTCTCTTTAGAAACATGTTTATATACTGGAAGAAGTGATTAATTGATGCATCCTACTTAACAACACTTTGCTAAATTTGCATTATAACACCTTATTGAAAGTAAATTTATATCTAAACTATTCTATCACAATTTATATTGTTTCATTATGATTCCATCTCTGTCCATTAATATTAATTAATCTCTTTTAGTTGCTTTTCAAAGCAAAAGAACACCAAAGGTATGTGAGAATGAATTGAGACAGATGGTATAATGTGAACATATACAGAACAAACTGCAGATATACTCAACTAATATTCTGCTTCATTTTTTGCACCAATTTTTGCTTGAAAATAGTAAGACAAACTATGATTAATGTTTGGTGTGAAATGAAGTTTTAGATGAAATGGCTGAACCACCTTGAGTACGTTAAAAAAAAAGAAATCTTATGTTTCTATCCAAGTAACTAATCTAAAATGAACCATTCTCTGGACAAATTTGACAATTCATGTTTACGTTAAATAAATCTTCACAATCACTATTTAATTAACATTACTAAAGACACTTGGGAAAGCTATATGCAAATAGTTATTCTGTTCATTATTACAAAGCCACCAATTATATACTTCAGATTTGAATAAAAGGCAATAGGGACATAAAACCACGGGGATATTTTCTAAAACTTCCTATAGCTTACAGCAGCACAGTATTTCCATAAAAGTGAGAATAATAGTATAGGAATGATACACAGTTTCTTAATTACAATTACTATGTTTTTAAGTTGACCATGGAATTACAAATTGGATTTACCATGGAATGGACTTTTTGTAAAATGAACTGTAATTTAATAAATTGAGAAAATTTTATCCAGAGGGAAGTTCATGAAGCTCTTAGACACAAACAAATGTTTAAAACTACATAACATTATCTGTTACTTGTGTTTAATAACTATTTAGCTTGATTGTGTGAAATAGCAGGGATATTATATAGGCAAATTAACAAAGGAAAGTAACCAAAAAGAAGAATAAAAAATCAATAAACTATTTCCCCATGAAAGAATGGATGAGACAAAATGCCTTATGTTTTGTGGATGGGACCTGAGGTAGAAAGCTTAAAATTCTTTTGAAAGGAAATAAATTTTGAATAACTGTATGCAGTATTAGTTTAGCTTTTGTTGCAAATAAATTTAAAAACTTTGATATTTTAGAGTTGGTAATTAAGTACCCTTTGATACAATTGTACATATAAGGAATTTATTTTTTCTTTTTTCTCATGCTTATTTTTCAGTATGCTTATGTTTATGTGTTACAACAGTTCATCAAAATCAACAACTTATCACCTTGGGTGGTTACTGGGGAAGGTGGTGAATAGCTTTTTTTCCAAAATATAATAGGATATATCTTAGTTTTGGGGGGGAAGGATGAACAATTTGTTAAATAATTCTAGAAAATAATGACTAGTCACTTTGCAAAACACACAAAAAAATATAGTTTCTTATTCCTTACCACAAAGAAAGAAAGAAATGTCAATAACTATTAAGTGTTAGGTATCTCAGAAGAGATTAAATCCAGGAAAACATATATATATGTAAAACTATATATATAATAGCATTTTTTGCATACCATATTTAATAGACTTCATTAAAGTATTTGGTTTCCTCATTGCAAAGATTTTCTCCTTTTTCCATACAGAAATCTTTGGAAGGAAGTTACTATGCACAGACCACACTTAAAGAGTGGGGAATTAAGTGGCCCTGATTTAGTGCAAATATATGTATCAACTACTTGGAATTTTCCTGTACAGGGAATTTGTCTCTTTTTCACACTGATTAATTTATTCAATCATTTTATATAAGTACGAGTTCAAACATATTTATTTTATACATTGGTTATAATTTAATACTACTCTATGTTTTTTTCTTTGTTTTGCTCAAATCATTCCAGCTTAGCCATTGGAAGCTCTTTCAGTTGACTCCTATGTTCCTTTCACACAGCCTTTATGTTTTTTCTTTGCTTGAGAATATCCTTACTTTCTGGTACTATAAGATGCTCCACACTCATCTTAAATATTTACCACTCTGATCCTAGAACACTCAAAAAGCCTTGGTTCCTCTTAGTGGAATGAAAATCTGTACACTAACTGTGCTTGTTTCTTCCTACTGGGACATTGTGTATTTTAGGCTTTCTATTCTGAGAGAGCAAAGAATATATGCATACATAATATTTCATGTCTATATACAAAACTTTAAGTATTTTTATGTATAAATATTTGCAACAATATGAAGTTAGAGTTCTTACTGATATCAGCAATTCTAATTTATTACCACATGGGTCATTCTAGCCTCCTCCTCCTTTTGCTTATCTGTAAGTTCCTACCCCAATAGTGAGAAATCTGGCTGCTACCACCCACCATCCATTTGTTTATTTTTTTAAATTCCTGTATATACATATAGCGGTATCAGAATTGTTAACTTCCATATAAAGAACTTTTATCAACTAGAATATAATACTTATAGGTAGTTTTTTTAAAATTTTTTCTTAATTAGAGAATTGTGGTTTTGCAAAACAATGGTGCATCAAATAGAGATTCCTATATACAACCCTATTATTAACACCTTGCATTGCTGTAGAACATTTGTTACAATTGATGATCACACATTTTTATAATTGTACTATCAGTGATAGTCCATAGTTTATCTTAGGGTTCACTGTGTAGTGCAGTTCTAAGGATTTTTTTTTAAAGTTTGTATATACAATCTAAAATTACCCCTTATAATCACATTCAAATTATATTTCAGTGCTGTTAATTACATTAACTGTGTTGTGCTATCATTATCACCATGCATTACCAAAACATTTACCAAAACATTTCCATCATTACAAACAGGAACCCTGTATATTGTAAGGCTTAACTTCCCATTCCCTATAGCTTCCCCATCCCCTGGTAACTTCTTTTTTTAGATTCTGACTCTATGAGTTTGCTTACTCTAATTTTTCCGATCAGTGATATTCAATATTTGTCCTTTTGTGTCTGGCTTATTTCACTCAACATGATGCCTTCAATGTTCACACAGCCTGTCACATTTATCAAGACTTCATTCCTTTTCATGACTGAATAGTATTCTGTTGTGTGCACATGCCACATTTTATTTATTGATTCATCAGTTGTTAGATACTTGGGTTGCTTCCAACTTTTGGCAGTTGTGAATAATGCCACTGTGAACATTGGTGTGCAAACATCCGTTTGAGTCCCTGCTTTCAATTCTTCTCAGTAGTGGGATTGCCAGATCAAAAGGCTGTTCTATATTTAGCTTTATGAGAAACCACCAAACCATGTTCCACCATGGCTGCACAATTTTTTTTTTTACATTTGTATTGTGAAATATATTGTTCTAGTTTGCTAATGCTGCAGAATGCAAAACACCAGAGATGGATAGGCTTTTATAAAATGGGGGTTTATTTCACTACACAGTTACAGTCTTAAGGCCACAAAACGTCCAAGGTAACACATCAGTAATTGGGTACCTTCACTGGAGATGGCCGATGGCGTCCGGAAAACCTCTGTTAGCTAGGAAGGCACATGGCTGGCGTCTGCTCCAAAGTTCTGGTTTCAAAATGGCTTTCTCCCGGGATGTTCCTCTCTAGCAAGCTTGCTCCTCTTAAAAACGTCACTCATAGCTGCACTCCGTTCAGTCTCTTTGAGTCAGCATGTTTTATATGGCTCCACTGATCAAGGCCCACCCTGAATGGGTGGGGTCACACCTCCATGGGAGTATCCCACCAAAGTCACCACCCACAGCTGGGTGGGGCACATTCCAAGCAAATCTAACCATCACCAAAACGTCTGCCCCACAAGACCACAAAGATAATGGCATTTGGGGGACACAATACATTCAAACCGGCATATATATCATCTATACAGAAAAGTGATAACTTTCAAAGTACAATTTAACAAAGCAGTTGAGAGCAAATCTCAAAGAATACTATGGGTTACAGTTCTACAATTTCAGTTATATCCATATTGTGAAATATAACATATATGCAGAAAGGTGATAACTTTCAAGATACAATTTAATTAATGAGTAGCTAAAGAGCAAATTTCAAAGAATGTTATGGGTTACAGTTCCACCATTTCAGTTATTTCCTTCTAGCTATTCTAGTACACTAGTATCTAAAAAACATTTATGTAAAGATTCAGTATTCATAATCCCTAGTTAAATCCTATCTTGTCTATTGCTACTGCTCTCTCTCATTCAGTAACTTTCTCATTCATCAGGGATATGTGGGCAGTGACCACCCTAACATGTTCATATTGAAAAGTGGAGTCAACATTATGGGGATGGGGACTGAACCTGGTTGATGTTCTTGAAGAGGCAGTTGACTTTGGGTTTGGGGATTTATATGGCATAGGAACACTCTGGAGGATTTAAGTTTCTAAAAACTAAACTTAGTGAGTAAAATGTTTATAGAGTCTAAGAAGGAATCTAGATACTTTGGGACTACTGTTGATTAGGACTTGGTATATTGTGGCCATTTGTAATACCTAGCTGTTATATAAGAGTAACCTCCAGGACAGCCTCTTGACTCTATTTGAAATCTCTTAGCAACTGTAACCTTATTTCATTATCTTTCTTTTCCCTCTTTTGGTCAAGAAGGCATTCTCAATCCCTCAATGCCAGGTCAGGCTCATTCCTGGGATGCATATCCCACATCAACAGTTAGATTCACTCCCCCAGGAGTCATATCACACACGGGGCGGGGGGCGGGTAATGAATTTATTTGCGAAATTGGGCTTAGAGAGAGCAAGGCCACATCTGAGCAGCAAAAGAGATTCTCTGGAGGTGCCTCTCAGGCATAAAAATAGGTAGGCTTAGTCTCCCTTTTACAGTCATAAGTTTCACAAGAGCAAGCCTCAAGATTGAGGGCTTGACTTATTAAGTAGGATTATCTAATTTCATATAGCATATATTCTGTCCAAAATGAACAAAAAATATCTCACATCATGTTCACTTAGTTGTACAATATCATCACTTTCAATTTTAAGCAACTATCATAACACAAAATACCCCAAAGCTCTTGTCAACCTGTAATTATTTATCCCTAATATTTGTGTGGAACTGGTAAGGTATCCCTATGAAGAATAATCTATAATATGTAATAGGTAGTTTTTCCATATACTACTCTGTTGTTAACTCTACCAGTGTCATAACTTGGAAGTAGATCATACAAACACTTATTTATATTTGTAATGCTAATCTGTGGATTACAGGCTTTTAAAAAACCACTTTCAATCATGTTCACCTTCAATGTGGCAGTGATACTTATAATCCCATTAATAAACTTTCATCACCCCTGTCCATTCCCATACCTTTAAGTTTACCTGCATTAACATGTCTGTACTTATTGGGAAATCATTCTCCATTTACTAGTTTCTGTCTATTTCTGGGTCCCCTATATTCTACATTATAAGACACTGCTTTTACATTGTTTAGGTAGTTCATCTGAGTGATAGCATACAATATCTCCTTTTGTGTCTGACTTATTTCACTCAGCATTATGTCTTCAAGTTTCATCTACGTTGTCGTATGTTCAGGATCTTGTTCCTTATTATGCTGCATGGTAGTCCATCATATGTATATACCACATTTTGTTCATGTATTCATCTGTTGGAGGACACTTGAATTGTTCCCACCACTTGGCAATTGTGAACAATGCCACTATGAGCATTCATGTGCAGATGTCTGTTCATGCCACTGCTTCCGTATCTTCTGGATATATACCGAGAAGTGGAATTGCCAGATCGCAGAGTAACTCAGTATCTAGTTTTCTAAGGAAAGTCCAAACTGCTTTCACAGTGGTTGCACCATTATACATTCCCACCAGCAATGAATAAGAGTTCCAATTTCTCCACATCCTCTTCAGCATTTAGTTTCCTGTTTGTTTAATGGCAGCCATTCTTATTGGTGTGAGATGATATGTTATTGTGGCTTTGATTTGCAATTCCCTGATATCTAGTGAAGATTAACATTTTTTTCATGTGTGTTTTTAGCCATTTGTGTTTCCTCTTTGGAAAAATGTATTTTCATATTTTTTTGCCTATTTTATAATTGGCCTGTTTGTACTATTGTAGTTGAGTTGTAAGTTTTCTTTATATATGCTGCATATCAGTCTCATCAGATATATGGTTTCCAAATATTTTCTCCCATTGAGTTGGCTGCTTCTTCACCTTTTTGACAAACTCCTTTGTGGTAGAGAAGCTTTTGATTTTGAGGAGTACCCAGTTATCTATTTTTTCTTTCATTGCTTGTGTAAGGTCTAAGAAGCTACCTACTATTACTAGGTCTTGAAAATGCTTCCCTATATTATCTTCTAGGAGTTTTATGGCATTGTCTCTTATATTGAGGTCTTTGATCCACTTTGAGTTAATTTTTGTATAGAGTGTGAGGTAGGGGTCCTCTTTCATTCTTTTGGATATGGATATCAAGTTCTCCCAGCCCCATTTGTTGAAGAGACTCTTCTGTCCCACTTCAGTGGAATTGGGGGCCTTATCAAAAATCTGGGATCTATTTCTGGACTCTTGATTCAAATCCATTGATTAATATGTCTATCTCTGTGCCAGTACTGTGCTGTTTTGTACACTATGGCTTTATAGTAGGCACTAAAATCAGGAATTGTATGTCCTCCCACTTCCTTCTTTTTTAGAATGTTTTTGGCAACTTGATACCCCCTTCCCTTCCAAAAAAAATTGATAACTAGCTTTTCCAAGTGTGCAATATAGGTTGTTGGAATTTGTGTTGGAATTGCATTGAACCTGTAGATCAGTTTGGGTAGAAATGACATCTTAATGATGTTAGCCTTCCTATCCATGAACAGGGAATATCTTTCCACCTAATTAGGTCTTTTTTGATTTCTTCTAGTAAAGTTTTATAATTTTCTATGTAGAGATCTTTTACATACTTGGTTAAGTTAATTCCTAGGTACTTGATTTTTTTAGTTGCTATTGTGGGTGGATTTTTTTCTTGATTGCCTCTTCCATTAGGTCATTACTAGTACATAGGAACATCATTGACATTTGTGCATTAATCACTTATCCTGACACTCTGCTATATTTATTAGCTCAAGTAGCATTGCCATCAATTTCTCAGGATTTTCCAAATATGAGATCATACCTTCTGCAAATAATGACGGTTTTACTTCTTCCTTTCCTATTTGGATGCCTTTTATTTCTTTGTCTTGCTGAATTATTCCAGCTAGAATTTCTAGCACTATGTTGAATAATAGTGGTGACACTGGGCATCCTTGTCTCATTTCCAATCTTAGGGGGAATGCTGTCAGCCTCTCACCATTGAGCACTATGAGTTAGGAATCCTCCATTTTCTTTTTGTTGTTGTTTGTTTTGAAAATGAATATCCAGTTTTCCCAGCATCATTTGTTGAAGAGACTCTTCTTTGCCCCATTGTCAAAAATCAGTTGGCCATAAATATGAGAGTTGATTTCTTACCTCTCAATTAAATTAAAATCCATTGGTATATATGTATTTGTGTCAATGCCATGCTGTTTTGATTACTGTGGCTTTGTAATAAGTTTTAAGATTGGGAAGGATGTGTCCTCCAGCTTCATTCTTATTTTCTGTGTGGCTTTAGCTATTTAGGGCTCCTTCCCCTTCGATATAAATTTGATCATTTTTCTTTTCCATGTCTGCAAAGAAGGTTGCTGGAATTTTTATTGGGATTGTATTGAATCTATAAATTTCTTTGGGTAGTATTGATAATATTGACATCTTAATGATATTTAGTCTTCACATCCATTAACACAGAATGTCCTTCCATTATTTAGGTCTTCTTTTATTTCTCTTAGCAATGTCTTGTAGTATCCTTGTTCATATTCTTTACATTTTTGGTTTGATTTATTTCTGAGATATTTGATTCTTTTAGTTGCTATTGAAAATTGACTTTTATTCCTCATTTATTCTTCCAATTATTCATTGCTTTTGTATTTAAACACTGCTGATTCTTGGGTGCTGATCTTGTACCCCACTACTTGCTGAATTCATTTATTAGTTCTGTGAGCTTTGTTGTGGTTATTTCAGGATTTTCTGTATATAGTATCATGTCATTTGTAAATACGGAAAGTTTAATTTCTTTTCTAATTCAGATGCCCTTTAATTTTTTCTTTCATAATTACTCTGGCAAGAACTTTCAATAACATAGTAAATAACATGGGTGAGAGTGGGCATGATTGTCTTATTCCTGATCTTACAGGGAAAGCTTTCTGTCTTTCACCATTAAGTAAGATGTTAGCTGTGGGCTTTTCATATATGCCCTTTTACATGTTGAGGAAGTTTCATTCAATTCTTTGTGTTTTAAGTGTTTTTGTCAAGAAGTCATGCCACATTTTGTCAAATGCATATTCTGCATCAATTAAGATGATCCTGATTCTCTTTCCTTCATTGTGTTAATGTAGTATATTACGTTAGTTGATTTTCTTTTGTTGAGCTAGCCTTGCATAGCTAGGATAAATCCCACTTGATCATGACATAATTATTTTATGTTGTGTTGTATTCAGTTTGCTAGTATTTTCTTGAGGATTTTTGCATCTATATTTATAAGAGTTATTGGTTTGTAATATTCTTTTTTATAGTGTCTTTATCTGGCTTTGGTATGAGGGTGACATTGGCATCATAGAATGAATTAGAGAGTCTTCCCTCCTTTTCAATTTGTTCTGAAGTGGGTGAGCACATTTGGAGATAAGCTTTCTTGGAAAGTTTGGTAGAACGGTGTGAAGCCATCTGGTCACAGGATTTTCTTTGTTGTGAGGATTTTGATTACTGATTCAATATCTTTACCAGTATTTTGTTTGTTGAGAACTTCTATTTCTTCTGGAGCCAGTGTAAGTATTTTGTGTGTTTCTAAAAATTTATATATTTCATCTAGGTTATTGTATTTATTGGCATACTAGTATTCTTACTATCCTCTTATAGTCTTTTTTATTTCATTGGGGTCAGTAATAATGTCCCCTTTTCTTTCCTGATTTTGATTATTTTTTATCCTATCTATTTTTCTTTTTGTCAGTCTAGATAAAGGTTTGTCAATTTTATTGATCTTTTCAGAGAATCAACTTTTGGTTTTGTTGATGCTCCCTATGGGTTTTTCTTGTTGTTTTGTTGTTGTTATTCTCTATTTAATTTATCTCTGCTCTAATCGTTGTTATTTCCTTCATTATCCTTGCTTTGGATTTATTTCACTCTTCTTTTTCCAGTTCTTCCATTTTTGAGGTTAGGCCTATTATTTTGGTGACTTTCTTCTTTTTTAAGGTAACCATTTAGAGCTACAAATTTCCCTGTCAGCATGGCCTTCATAGTATCCCTTAAGTTTTAGTATGTGGTACTTTAATTTTCATTCACTTTAAGATATATCCCCATATGCAGTTACTTTTTGCCTACATATGAAAGCCTCTGCTCATTTCCAAATTTACTCAAGTCAACAACAAATGCCCTCCACCCCTTCAGGGAGGTTGTTTCATACATTTATAATACAATTAGATTCTCTTATCACAGACTGATTTTTTCCTAGAACCCCCCAAATTCTTAAATGACACATATTTTAAATATGCATTAATGTTGGCTTACTCTCTGTATCATGAAGTTGTGCTCATTTGGCAAATACATACTCTCAAGTATCAACCACATAATATTGTCAGTGCCCTAAAATCCCCTTGGTCTCACTTATTCATGCTTGTCCTCCTCCCATGGAAACCCTGGCAGACATTGATATTTTAAATGTTTCTATAGTTTTACCTTTCTCAAAATGTCATACAATTAGAATTACATATTATGTAGTATTTCAGACCAGCTTCTTTAACTTAGCAGTACGGGTTTGATGTTCCTGGGTATCTTAATGGCTTGATAGTTCTTTTTCTAAATTGCTAGATAATAATATATTGTATGAATGTATCCCAATTTGTTTATCCATTCATCTATTTAAAGACACCTTGTTTGCTTCTTGTTTTGGACAATTATAAATAAAGTTGTTACAAATATTGGTGTACAGATTTTTGCATAAATATACATTTTAAAATCAAATGAACAAATACTTGGAATCTGATTGCTTGGTGGTATGGTAAGACTAGGTCAAATTTGTATTTTGTCAGTACTTCATATTTTCTGTCTTTTTTTTAGTTTAGCCATTTTAACAGGATTATAGTTTTTCATTTTGTTTTAATTTTCAATTCCCTAATGTTGAATGTCTCTTCTTATGTGTACTTTCCATCTGTATATCTTCTTTGGTGATATATCCATATTTTTTTGCCAATATTTGAATCCATTTGTTTTCTTATTGTTGAGTGTTCTTTGTATATTTTGGATACCTGTCTTGTAATCACATATAGGCTTTGCAGATAGAATTGTGTTTCCAGCCTATGTCTTGTTTTTGTGTTTTTTTTCCTAATAATTCTGTTAACACTTCCTTTTGCAGAGCAGAAGTTTTAATAGTCTAACTGATCATGCACGTGGACATGAAATTGTTACAGCACCACTTTTTGAAAGATTCTCTTTCTCCATTGAATTACATTTGTTCCTTTGTCAATTATCAGTTGCCTATGTGTGTGTCTGTGTCTGGGATTGTTATTATGTTCCATTGATTAGTGTGTTCAGTCCTTGTCAGTGATGTGCTGTCTTATCCAGTGTAGCTTTATAGTACTTCTTGAAGTTGGGTAGCATCAGTCTTCCAACTTTGTTCTTCCTCACTATTGGATTGTCTATTCAGTGTCAGTCTTCCAACATTGTTTTCCTTCTTCACTGTTAGATTGTCTATTCTGTGTCTTTTGACAATCCATATAATCTTTAGAATTAGTTTGTCAATATCCACAAAATAGTTTTCTGGACATTTGATTAGGATTATGTTGATTCTATAAAGCACATTGGAGAGAATTGACATCTTACCAACACTGAGTCTTCTAATCCATGAATATGTACTATGACTCTATTTATTTAAATTTTCTTTGATTTCTTTCATGACAATGTTATATTTTTCCACATATAGATCCTATATATATTTTTTGCCAGACTTATACCAAATTATTTCATTTTGGGGGGTACTATTGTAAATGTTATTGTGGTTTAATTTCAAAATCCAATTACTTACTCTATTTATTTATTTTTTTATTAAATTCAGTTTTATTGAAATACATTCACACACCATACAATCATCCTTGGTATACAATCCACTGTCCACAGTATGGTAACATAGTTATGCGTTCGTCACCACAATCTATCTCTGAACATTTTCCTTACATCAGAAAGAACCAGAACAAGAATAAAAAATAAAAGTGAAAAAAGAACACCCAAATCATCCCCACATCCCACCCCAGAAATCCAATTACTTATTGATGGCATATAGGACAATATAATTTTGCATATAATCTTATATCCTGTGACCTTGGTATATTCACTTGTTAATTCTAGAAGTTTTGTTGCTAAATATGGGGATTTTCTCCATAGACTATCATGCCATCTTTAAACAAATACATCTTTATTTCTTCCTCCCCAATGTGTATAAATTTTATTTCTTGTTCTTATCTTATTTCACTAGGTAGGAACACAATAAACTGATGAGTAGGAGTGTTAAGGCAGGACACCATTGCCTTGTTCCTGATATTAAGTGGAAGGTATCCAGTTTCTGACCAGTAACTATGAAATGACTGTAATTTTTGTAGTTGTTCTTTATCAAATTGAGGAATTTTCTCTCTATTCCTAATATGCTGAGAGTTTTTATTATATGGGTGTTGAATTTTGTCAAATACATTTTAATATGATCATGATCATATGCAATTTTTCATTTTGCCTGTGGGTGTGGTAGAAACCCTTGATTGGTAATTGGATGTTAAACCTTGCATACCTGGGCTAAATCCCACTTGTTCTTTCTGTATAATTTTTTTTTTAATTTGTTGCATTTGATTTGCTAACATTTTGTTGAGAACTTTGAATTTATTGTCATGAAGATATTAGCATGTAGTTATGGGAACATATTTTACTTTACAAATAAATTAATATTTTTATATTACATGTTGCCAGTGTTCAATATGTTGAAAATAAGATTAACTCTTCTCTGGTAAAATTTCAGAGATTGAATTTTTAAAATTTATATCTCTTTTCCTACATTATATTAAAAAGAAACACAAATTGTTTATGAGTATAGTGAATATTTTTAACATTTTACTTTTGGTTATCAAATCATGGAAGCTAATGTTTTGAATCCTCTTTAATCAGGGAACTGTCACAGGTACTGAGGATGTTGTTGCATACAACCTTTTGCTTTCAGCCCTTTCAGTGATGGCCACAGTTGTAGAAAGCAACTTTGCATATGGCCATAGTCTCTTCTGGGGTACACTACATCCATTGGCTTCTTGACTGTGGTCTTAAAAGCCTGGACATCTCAGCCAACCCTGGGAAATTTGAGAGCCTTTGTAGCCCTGCACATCTTTGTGGAGCTTTGGGCTTGCATGAGGGCTTTGCTTTTCCTTCTGCCCAGTCCTGCTTTCTCCCACTCCCTTCCATAAATGTTGATTCCAAGGACACAGCTACACCCTAACTCCAACTAAGATTCTGTATCCTGAAACTCAATCTAAAACATCTTTAAGAAGTTAAAGTATGTTTTCCATGTAAATGATAATATTCTGTTGCTTACTTGTTTCTTTTTTTTTTTTATTTAGAATGTGTTTGTTATGATTTAAAAGATACAATTAATCAAATTTAACATTTTATGGCTCATTACAATCCAAACAAAAAGGTGATCTCATTCATTTAATGTATATCTCTCAAATGTCTCTCAAAGTAGCTTAAAATTTTATAAGCAAAAATAGTTAGATCATCCTGTCTACACCCTACGTCATAGCAAAATATAAGCCAATGGGTTATGGATCTTAATTGAGATGGAAGTAGATTCATGCATTCTAAACTTTAAGATCCCTTAATATAGATTGGCACTGACACAGTTGATGTTACCCCTTTGTCCTCTTCTGTTTTTCCAAAGGCAAAGAAACAAGGAAACCATGCAGCTGAAAAATGCTCTAGGAGGAACTATTTACATCAAATTCCCCAGATGCATTCTCAGAAGAAACATCTCAAACTTATGAAAGCCTGGAACAAGAGGTGAGAAATTGAAGTTACCTAATTAGTGCTATTTAATATATCTTTGCTTCCCTTCCAAATTCAACAAATGAGCTTTTAATTATTCTTTTAAAATGTCCAGTATTGAAATGTTTCTAATTCTTTTTTTTTTAATTCAGATGAGTAGGGAGAATTAAAATAGACTGGAAATTATTTAAATTAACTCACAGGAGTAATTTTACAAAAATTGGCTAATTAGTTTTATCTGTATGTTTCCCTTCACCATCAAGGAAATTAAGAGGGAAACAGAGAGGAAGGTAGAGAGATAGGGAGATAAAGAAATCTTCATATCTTGAGGGGTTTAAGTTACATGTATGAATACTTTTTCAAAACTCATTTAACTGAAGATTTTGTTCTGTGCATGTCACTGAATGTAAGTTATCTGACAATAAAAAATGAAGAAGGTTAAAAAAAGATGATTAAAATGTTGGGGGTGCTAGCTTGTTATATAGGAGGTATCTTAAAAGAGATATATGGAATGTTCAGGGTAAAGAAAAGTAGCAGTGCCAGAGAAATTTTAATTTTACATAAAGTATTCAGAGAGGCAAGTTTAATTGAGAATGTGAGATTTGAGTGAAAATTGAAGGATTTGCAGGAGTTTTGTGAAAAAAGAACATGCCACATAGAAAAAGGACATGATTTCTAAGACAGGAATGAAGGAACTAAATATATATTTGCTTTTTAGGCAATCTGTAAGTGTATATATACAAATATTTAATTAGGTTGCAAGACCTAATTGATAAAGAATAACTAATATTTTCTCTTTATCTATATACCCAGTGTCTAATTTGGAGACAGGAATATGTTTGCCCTAATTTATATGTTTGTCAGAATCAGGGGAGATTTATTTTTCCTAGTCCAGTCCTAAATTTTGCTATGTCATAGTAAGTATTGATATTTTCAATTTTCAACAAGATGTCTAACTGATGTGAGCTTCTGTTTCTCTCTTCTATTTAAACCAAAACTAGAGTTGACACAAAAGAACATTATATAGACTTTGGAAACTAACATCACAAATTGTAAGAGGACTTGCTAAAATAGTGTTAGTAAAATTTGTGAGGGTCATGGAGGTGTGTCAGTTCATGTACTCTGAAAAGCAGAGGTCAAGACAACATTATGTATGCAAAAGATGTATTGGAGTATATACCAGTGAGTGATAAATGGGATGAGGTAGAAGTAGGAAAGGAGAACTCTCAGAGAGCAAGGCCAGATGATATCTGTGAAAAGAAAAAAAAGGAAGAAAGTATTGTTCAGGGAGAGGGTCAGACTTCAGAACTTTTCTTAGCCTTGGTCAGGCGAATTGCCCAGGAGAACCTCCAAAATAATCAATCATTGATGAGAGAAGCCCAGAGGAAGTTTGGCCTTGGTGCATGCACATGGTTGAGCAAAAGGCTGAAGCAGGAGCTGTGATTCAAACATATTCCTAAGAGGGGATTTTCTTAGAGGAGATCTGAACAGTGAAATTCTATGATGGACTTGCGTGAACATCAGAGAAGAGTAAAACAAGGCCACTTCCCTGGATTCTCTGCTAAGGAGTACCATCTTCCCTTGAAATGTCAATGTCTGATAGTTTTATCATATGTAAAGTTAAATATCCATATAGTCTATTTCCAAGTTTTTTTATTCTGTCCCAAATTACCCGCTACACTGACTTTGTTGAATGTCTTAATATTTATTAAAGCATCTTTGTTTTTCTATTTTAAAATGTTCTTAGCAATACAAAAGGATTCATAGAATAGTTTGTTTTTTTTTTTTTTGATTACCCCAAATATTTCTGGACTTACTATTATTAATACATTACTTTATGGATTATTTTGCAGACATCCTACTTCTTAAAATGTTTAGTCTTTATGTTTATTGATGTATGCCAACTCGCCATTTATTCAAGTGTTCTTACACTTTTTTCCAGAAATATCTATGACTAGTTTTTCAAAGTTGGATGTGTAGTTCATTTATAATTCTATAATGCACAATGAGAGCATTTTACATTCTAGTGTATCCCTGCTAGAGAAGATACACTCTATACTTTGTTGAAGTTCCCTTCTATTTAGCAAATGTGCTGAATTCTAACACTATTCATGGTATTTTTTTTTTTTTTTTTTGGCTTAAACAGTAGGAATTTAATGTCTCATGGTTTTGAGGCTAAAAGTCCAAACTTGAGCTAGCAGCAAGGCTTGCTTTCTCTCAGAGGCTTTAGGGTTCTGGAGCTGACTGCCAGCAACACTTGGGGTTCTTTGGCTTGTATCTCTGCCTCCCATCGCATGGTGATGTCTTCTTTATTCTGGCTTCTGTGACTCTGGGTTCTCTTTATAAGGCCTCCAGTAATGTGGATTAAGGCTCACCCTAAAAAATCCTATTCACAAATGAGTCCACACCCTGACTCACCTTAACATGATCAGAGGTACTATTTTAAAATGGGTTCACATCCACAAGAACTTGGATTAAGATTAACAGCCTGACTTTTTTGAGGGGTGGGGTGCATAGTCATGGTATTTTGTTGCTCTATCAGATTTTCATGTAGATTATCAAATAATCTGCAAATAATTACAGGCTTTATCCTCCTGGAAATCTCTGTATATCTTATTTCTTCAAAAATGGCTCACTCTTCTAGAAACACTTTTGGATAAGAGGGCATTCTGTCTCATGATGATAACAAAGCAATGATCCACCATGGGCAATCCACCAGTGATGAAAACATCAACAAACACTTCTCCCTAAACATACCTTTTCTCTTCCATTTAAATTTAGAGTCCCCTCTGCCTACTAAAGGACCTCTCAGAGATTTACCTTAGTTCTTTATATCCGTAAACTTTCCCCTCATTTCCACTATATCTCCAGAGTTAGGGAAAGGAAGCCAATAAACCATAATAATTTAGCATGTCATATTCTATTAAAACATACTAAAATATATTGATTTATAAACTATATAGAAGAGACTTCCTGTTTCAAATTTCTGTTTTGTATAAATAGGTTGGAGGTTGTCATTTATGTCCTTTCAACAAGAAAAATCTGTAGAAACTCAAAATCAAGAACTTTTCTTGGAACAATCAGAGAACCAAGCTCCAGGGCAAAGCATCATGATGAAATCTGGAGAGACAGGTGTATCCAGTGAGATAGAGTAAACTCACCTGGAACTGAAGTCACTGGAACCTTAAACTGGTGGGAACACTGACATGGCAATTTTAATGAGTATCTGGAAGCTGAATGTGGACTAGCATCAGGGTGAGAAACCTCTGGTGACCTCATTCTTAGGGGACCCCAACACATTCATGAACTTTCCTTCAGGAACCCCACTGGATATCACTATAAGGATAGGAAAAATATATACTCATTGATCTGGAAGGAAAAAGGAAGAGCAACCATTGTGAAACTTGCCCAGTTTATTATTTCCATAGAACAAACAAACAAGCAAACAAGAAAAAACCTACCTTCAGGGGCAGGCACACACACACACACACACACACATACACAAATTGCCTGAATGAGACTCTGAAAACTTGTATAGGCCAAGGGAAAGGAATTTTTCTCAACTTCAGCCCCTTACTGCCTTCCTGTATCATCTCATGAATTGGGGTGAAACATAGTCAATATTGGTCTGGACTTTCAGGAAATTGATTTGGAATGCTGAATACAGGGGAAGAAATACGGGGTAAGGGGAAAAAGCAAATTCCTTGGGATGGGACAAATGCCAGTGAAAGTCGGAACACTGACACACAGACTTACTAAACGAAATTTAATAGGAAGATTATAGAACACTACCACACCAACAAGTCTCCAGTATAATGACAGTTGATTTTAGATGAAAGAGTTGCAAGACCTAGACCTTCCCTGAGAAGGAGCAAAAAGGGGAACCTTAAAATCAAGAAAGGAGACAATAACAAGGATACTAGAGGAAATTGAAGACTCCAGTATGCCTATATGTAACAAATATTAGATCCAGTCCTACTCCCATCCAGATTAACATAATTCTTCACTTTAAAAGCCTATTCAAGCTGATTCCTATACTTGTTACTGCACATACTTTTTATAACAAAAAAATTTATAAAGCATGTCAAAAGGTAGATAAAAAGAAAACTCTAGGACACAGATGTTGGGATTATCAGAGAGGATATGTTAAATAACTATGATTAATATGTTAAGGGCTATAAAAAATAGCTTGCAAGAACAGATGTAAAATGGTAGCAGAGAGATGGAAGCTCTAGGAAAGATTCTAAAAGTAATTCTGGAAATAAAAAGTGCTGTACAAGTAATGAATAGTCCCTTCAACAAGGTCATTAGTAGACTGGACATGGCTAAGGGAAGAATTCATGACATTGAAGATAGATCAATAGAGACTTTCCAACTGAAATGCAAAGAGTAAAAAGAAAGAAAATAAGAACACAACAGCCAAGTATTCTAGAAAAATGTCCAAACATGCAGCATATAACCCATTAGTAACACCAGAATTAGAAAACTGAGAATGAAACAAAAGAAATATTTGAAGAAATATGATCATGAACTTTCCAAAATTAGTGACAGACACCAAATAAGAAAGCACAATGTTAATCAGGATGGATGGATAGATAGATAGATTAATAGATATAAAAAAAGATAGATTACCTAGACATATCATATTCAAAACTGTGAAAAACATAGATAAGGAGAGAATCTTAAAAGAAATAAGGGTGAAAACAGTACTTATAAAGAAACAAGAAAAATCTTTACAGTGGGCTTCTTGTGAGAAACCATGTAAGCAAGGAGAGATTGGTGTGAAATAGTAAAGGGTTGAAAGGAAAAGAAAAACACCTCCCCCCCCAAAAAAAAATCTATATCCAGCAAAATTTTCCTTCAAAGTTAAAGAAAAAGTAAAACATTCTCAGAGAAACAGTAATTCATCACCAGCAAAGAACATACTCAGGGAGAAGATAATATAGGTTAGAAATTGGGATCTGCTTAAGGAAAAGAAAAGTGCCTTGGAAGGTATAAATGAAGGTAAAATAAAATCTTTACTTTTCTTAATCTTAATTGATTTAAAAGATAGTTGTTCATTTAATGCAGTAATAGTAACAATGTATTAGATGATTATAACATGTGGATAAATGAGATGAATAGCAACAATGTCATAAAGGACAGCAGAGAGAAACTATGAATGCTTTGTTATAAAGTACCTGCTCTAATGGAAAGCAATATTATGTTATTTTTAGGTAGTCTTAGGTTATTTAAAAATGTGTATCATAAACTTTAAGGCAATCAATAAAAAATTCTAAAGAAATATATGATATTCTATAAGAAAAGATAAAATGAAATCATGTAAATTGCTAAATTAAAACAAGGAGACAAATAGAAGGAAAAAAGAAACAAGGAAAATGCAACAGATAACAGTTACATACATGGTAGAAAATTATAGAAATAATTATAGAAATAATTACTTCAAATATGAGTATTTAAGCAAACTAATTAAAATACATAGATTGTCACAGTTGATTTAAAAATGGCCAGTTGTATGTTTTCTAAAAGAAACCTGTTTTAAATTGAAAGATATATGTAGGCTCAAAGTAAAGGGATGGAGCATTCTAACACTAATAAAAAGACATTTGCAGTAACTATATTGAATTCATACAAATAAACTTCAGAACAAAGTGGGATATCAGGGATAAAGATGGATGCTACATAATGATAAAGACATAAGAGTATGAAAAGTGCATAGACTTAACAAACAGCATTAAAGTGGTTGAGGCAAAATCTGGTAGAACTAAAAGGAGAAAGAAACAAATCCTTTAATATAATTGAGACTTCAAGACTCTCTGTCAGAAACTGATAAATCAAGCAGGCAGACATTTAGTAAGAATTTAGATGACCTTAACAGCACCATCAATAAAATTGACAAACTGACATTTGTAGACTATTCCATCCAACAATTGTGGTCCATAAAACAAAACCTAGCAAACTAAAAAGAATAGAAATCACACAAAATACTTTCTCAGGACACAGTGGAATTAAACTGCAAACCAGTAACAGAAAGCTGAAAAATCCCCAAATATTTTGAAATTAAGAAACACACTTCTTACTAATCCATGAATCAAAGAGGAAGTCTCAAGAAAAATCTTAAAATATTATAACTAAATGAAAATGAAAATACATTCAATCAATATTTGTATGAGGTGGGTTAAAAAATACTCAGAGGGGAAATTATAGTATTAAATATCTGCATTAGAAAAGAAGACATTTCTAATATCAGTAACCTAATTTCACACTTTAGGAAAGTAGAAAAAGAAGATTATATGTTAGATATTTCTCTTAACATGAGTTTTGGTATTTTGTGTTTTTCAAGGAATTGATCAATTTCAACAAAATTATCAAATTTCAGGGAATTGAGTTGCTAAGGTTCATGGGATCAATATTGATGACCCCTCTTTATTTCTGATATTGATAATTTGTGCCTTCTTTTTTCTTCGTTAGCCTAACAAGGAGTTTGTCAATTCTATTAGTCTTTTATGAGAAGTAACTTTGATTTCATTTGTATTTTCTATTGTTTTGCTTATTTTATTTTTATTCATTTCTGATTTTATTTTAGTTCCTCCCTTCTATTTGCTTTACACTTATTTTTTTTTTAATTATGTCTAGTACAATAGAAGAAGAAGAAATAGAATGTATACACCTTGGAAAGACAAATATAAACTGATTTTATTCATTGATGGAAATCTAAACAAACAAAAATCTTCTGGAAATAAGAGAGCTGCAAGATTGTCAGATATGAATTCAGTATAAAAAAAGTTAATTGTTTTCTTATATACCAGAAATAAACAAATAGGATTTAAAATTAAGAAAAACAGCATTTAATATACTACAAAAAAAAGAGAAATCCTTCAACAATCACAAGTTATATAAATAAAAAGAAAAAAAACTACAAAACACTGATGAATGATATAAAAGGAGATCTAAATAATGAGAGATATTCCTTGTCCATGGATTAGTAGACAATATTGTTAAGATGCCACTTCTCAACTTGATCTATAGATTCAATGCAATATCAATAAAAATTCCAGCAAGCTATTTGGTAGATATTGACAAAACAGAGCAGAAGACATAGAATAGTAAACATGATACTGAGTGAGAAGGACAAGGTTAGAGGACTCAGAGTACCTGATTTGGAGATTTACTATAAAGGTTCAGTTATCAGAATAGCATGGTATTGGTGAAAAAATAGACAAATGTAGCAAGGAAACAGAACAGAGAACCCAGAAATAGATCCATATGAATATATTTTATTGGTTTTTGAAAAAGATGCAAAGATAATCTTTTCAATAAATGACACTGGTATAATTGGACATCCATATGCAAAAATAGATATAGACATAAGCCTTACACCTTACATAAAAACTATCTCAAAGTGGATCCAAGATCTAAATGCACAAGGCAAAAATATAAAACTTCTAGACAAAAACCTAGGAGAAAATCTATGTGAATAACCTTGGGTTTGGTGAAAGCATGATCCATGAAAGAAAATTAAAAAAAAAAAAAAAGATGAGTTGGAAAGATTGTGGGAAGATGACAGAGTAGGAAGCTCCATAAATCAGAACCTCTCTGAAAACAACTTTCCCCAGCCTCGTGACATCCAGCAGTGTGGACTGGAGCTGAGGCTCCTGGAACAGATTGCTGGTGGCAGGATGGGGCATAAAGACCTAGTGCTCCAAATCCCAGGGAGTTGTGGTCTGATCCCAGATATCTACATTTTGATCAGCTATTTCAAATCTTGGGGCCAGCTGTGTGGGTGGATATTGTTCAAACCCCCATTGGGCATAGGTAGCAGAGGAATCTTAATGACAGTAACCTTCCTCAAAACTAAGGAAAACAGTTATAGGACTGCATTAATTGAGCAATTACTGAATCAAGAAAACACAACTTCAAATGTCATAGAAGAAGCTCTTGGTGCCCTTGCTGCCCCCCAACTTCCATAATGCAGGGTGGTGTCAACTTGTGCTCCCATTGTGGGTTCCTGGCCCTTTTCTGGAAAGAAAGTGGCCCCTCTGTGCATATTGGGGTGCATGCATGCCAATGCCAATCTATTGGTTGGTAGTCTGACAGACTGAGCTAGGAATGTGTCTTGGGCTTGCTATTACAGAGATTGTCCTGAAGGCAGAGAAGCGGTTTGCAGACAGCTAGGGCAATGTGAGAAACAATTGAATTGAAGTGGCCTGGGACAAAGGACTACTTACATTAAATCACTCAAGAGAAAAACAGTAGGGGGAGGCAGTCTGTTTCAAAGGGTGAAGAATGGGTAGTCACTCAAATTCCTGCAAAATTTAAATGGGGAATTCCTACTTCCTCCAGGAAACACAAGCCCAAAAGAAGAAGCAGACTTCCATGGCTTTAGTTCCACATGACACAGGTAAGACAAAGAGGACTGTACACTTCATATTGGTTCAGGCTGATCTTATTGATAGGAGGGCTAAGCTCTGAAGGAAACCACCAGCCAAAGCAGGGTATATTTGCAAAGTCAGTGAAAGGAACTTTTTGCTTTGGTTTGTTGTTTTGATTAGTTACTGGCATTCAAGAAAATCTCTGTATTGTCACTAGCTGGATACAAACCTAAGGAACACACAGCTCAGGGACTAAATCCCAGGGTTAACATTTAAAATATTGAAATTTACAGTGTGCAAAAAGTATTACAAGGCAAAGAAACAGGAAATGATGGCTTATCTAAAGGAACAAGATAAAAATCCAGAAACCATCAATTGAGAGTACCAGAATGGACTTACCAGACAAAGACTTTAAAAAATGATCATCAATTTACTCAAGGAGATAAAGGAAAATACACAGAAACAAAGATATGAGGAAAACCATGAATGGAGAATATAGGAGTCTCTCCAGATAAAGACAAGAGTTGAAGAACAGTTACTAAAATGAAGAACTCTCTAGAAGATTTCAACAGCTGTTTGGAGATGGCAGAAGAAAGAGTCTGTGATCAGGAAGACAAGAAAACTGAAATGATTCAGGCTGAGGAGCAAAAAGAAAAAAGAATGAATAGATACTAAAAGACTTGTGTGACAACAACAAGCATACCAGTATACACATTATAGGAGTTGCAGAAGGAGAAGAAAGGAAAGGGTAGAAGGAAAATAAAAAGAAAAAAAAAGGCAGACAATTTCCTGTGGTAGTTTTAGATGTATGTTCTCCAGAAATATATGTTCTTAAAGTTAATTCATTCCTGTGGGTGTGGACCCATTGTAAGTAAGATCTTTTGGTTAGTAGATCCTTAACTTAACATGTAATCAACCTCATTCAGTGAAGGTCTTAATCCACTTATCAGAGTCCTTTATACGATAATGAAATTCAGAAGCTGAGAAAAAGACACAGTAAAAGAGAGGAAGCTACCAAAGCCAGAAACTGGAAGCAATGAAAACAAGAAGGAAGGGAGAAACCAGCAGATGTTGCCATGTATTTAGCCTTCTGACAGAAGACTCCAGGATCACTGGCAGCTGATCCTCAGGAAGAATGTATCATCCTGATGATGTCTACATTTGGACATTTCACAGCCTCAGAACTGTCAACTTGCAAACTAATAAATTCCTATTGTTCAAAGCTAACCATTTTATAATAGATTGCATTTTAGCAGACTAAAACACTTCCCATACTTATCAAAAGACACAGATATGCACATTCAAGATTCTCAATGAACCCTAAGCTGGATAAACTCAAAGAGAAACATGCCCAAACAGTTAGTAATCAAATTTACCATTGCCAAGAAAAAGGAGAGTTCTGAAAGCTGCAAGAGTAAAGCAATGAGTTACATACAAGGGAATGCCAATAAGATTAAGTGTCCATTTCCATCATAAACTATGGAAGCAAGAGGGTAGTGGTACAAAAAAAATAATAAAGTGCTGAAAAAAATAAGTTCAAACAAGAATTTTATGGCAAGACTTTCTTTCAAAAATGAGGGAGCGATGAAAACATTCCCATATAAAAATAAGCTAATGGAGAGCATTGCCAGTAGACCTGCCCTGTAAACAAAGGAAATTCTTTAAACTGGAAAGAAAGGACACTAGACACTGCAACAAGTCAGCATAAGAATTGAAAAGCTCTGGTAAAGGTAAAGGTATGGGTAATTGTAAATGCCAGTATTACTGCATTATAACATTTTGTTATGTAACTCCACTTCTTACTTCTTATAGGTGCTAAAATTCAAACAAATAAAAAGTAATGATAAATTAATGGCTTGGGGCATAAAATGTACAAAGGTCTAATTGTAACTAGTACAAAAAAACAGATGGGAGAGGGAGTGGTAAAGGAAGAGTGCATGTGTATGCTATTGAAAATATGTTCGTATCAAACCAGGTATGACTGCTATAGATTTAGGATGTAAAATACATGAAAAATATATTCAGAAAGAAATGGGATGGCATACAAAATGGTACAATGCAAAACACATGCATACACACACACACACACACACACACACACACACAAATAATATGGAAGTAGGCATTAGAAGAAGAATTGAGGAGCAAAAAAGAGATAAGGCTTCAAAGACAAAATAAAAAAATTGCCAAAAGAAAGTACTACATCATAAATAACTACTTAAAATGTAAATGGATTAAATTCTTCCATTGAAAGGCAGAAATGATAAAATGCATGACCCAACTACATGCTGCTTACAAAAACTTCATCTTGAATTCAATGACATATGTAGGTTGAAAGTGAAATGATGAAAAACAAAGCACCACAAAAGTAGTAACCAAAAGAGAGCTGGGGTAGTTATACTAATATCAAATAAAATAGAGTTTAAGTAAAAAACCATGAAGAAGGGCAAAGTTGGTCATTATATATGATAAAGGGTCAATTCATATGTGCTTACATATACTTATTACATTTATAAGTATATATTACCTAACAGAAGAGCCCCAAAATATCTGAAGCAAATATTGGCAGATTTGAAAGGAGAAATAGATGGTTCTACATTAATAGTAGGATATTTCAATACACTCCTTTTGATAATGGATAGAACATCTATACAGAAGGTCAATAAGGAAATAGACATGAACAAAAATCTAAACTGGCTAACATAGATAAGTGGAACACTTCACCCAACAGAAGCAGAATACACATTATTCTGTAGTGTACATGGTTGAGTCTCCAGGGTAGACCACATGAATAAGTCTCTATAAATTAAAAAATATTGAAATCATTCAATAAATCTTCTCCAAACACAATGGATGAAGCTAAAAATCAATAACAGATGGAGAAATGGAAAACTCACAAATATGTAGAAATTAAGCAATTTATTCTCAAATAACCAATGCATCAAAGAAGGAATAACAAGGAAACTAAGAAATATCTTGAGGGGCATGAAAATGAAAACACAACATAGCAAAACCTGTGGGATGCTGCAAAGGCAGTGATGAGAGGAAAATTTATAGCTCTAAATGCTTATGTTAATGAAGAAGCAACATCTCAAATCGGAGAACTAACTTCACAAATTGAGTGTTTAGAAAAAAGAAGAAAAACTTAACCCAAAGTGAACAGAGTGAAAGAAATAACAAAGATAACAGTGGAGATAAATGAAAAAGAGAGAGCAAGAGAGACTAAAAAAATAATAGACAGAATAAACAAAACAAAGTTTATTCTTAGAAAAGATCAATAAAACTGGCAAACATTAAGCTATACTGACAAAAAAACAAAGAGACAGGACACAAATAATGAATATTAGAAATGAAAAGGGGGACATTACAACCTACACCAGAGAAATAAGAAAGACTAGAAGAGTTTACTATGCAAAACCATATGCCAAAAAATTAGCTAATTTGGGTGAAATGGAAAAATTCCTAGAAATAAACTACCTAAACCAACTCAAGAAAAAATGGATCTCTATAGACCAATAACTAGTAAAAAGATTGAATCAACCATCAAAAACCATGCAATAAAAATTAAGGACCAGATGGCTTTACTGGAGAATTTTACCAAACTTTCTAAGAAAAATGATCAGCAATCCTGTCCAAACTCTTCCAGAAAACAAAACAAAACAAAACAAAACCTCATTATATTGGACTCATATTACACCCATAAAAAAGATGGAAAAAGATACCAGAATGAAACTACAGATCAATATTCCCTATGAATATAGATGCAACAATCCTTAACAAAATACTAGCAAACCAAATATAACAGAACGTCAAAAAATTATACACCCTGATCAAGTGGAATATATCCGTTATGCAAGGGTGGTTCAACAAAGGAAAATCAGTGAATGTAACTCATCACCTTAAGAGAACAAAGGGGGAAAACAAATCAAATAATCATCTCAACTGATGCAGAAAGACATTTGACAAAATTCAACACTCTTTCTTTATAAAACACTCAGAAAAATAAGAATAGAAGGAAAATTAGCATGATAAAGGACATGTATGAATAACCCATAGATAACATCATACTCAATTGTGCAAGACTGAAAGATTTCCCTCTAAGATAAGGAAGAAGATAAGGATAGTGACTGTCACTACTGTTATTCAACATATTGGAAGTTCTGGTTGGAGAAATTAGGCGCCAGAAAGAAATAAAAGTCATCAAAATAGTAAATGAAGAAGTAAAACTTACATTTTTTACAGATGACATGATCTGATATTTAGAAAATCCTGAAAAATCCACAACAAGTTACTGGAAATAATAAACAAATTCACAAATTTTGTGGAGTGTCAAATTAATATGAAAAAGAAGTATTTTTGTATATTGGTAATGAACAATAAGAAGAAAGAAAGAAAAAAATTCCATTCACAATAGTAAATAAAAGAATCAAATACCTTGAGTAAATCTGTCCAAGGATATAAAGGTCTTATACACAGAAAACTACAAAACACTGCTAAAAGAAATAAAAGAAGACCTAAATAAATGGAAGGACATTGTGTGTTCATGGTTTGAAAGACTAGATATTGTTAAGATGTCAATTCTTTCCAAAGCAATTTATAGATACAATCCAAATTGAAATTCCAACAAACTTCTTTGCAGAAATGGAAAAGCTAATCATCAAAATTATATAGTAGAGTAAGGGACCCCATGTAGCCAAAAAAGAGAACATTGAGGACTCACACTACCCAATCTTAAAACTTATCAAAAAGCCACATTAATAAATAAGCATGCAGAAGGCCTGAACATGGACCAATTGAATCCAAAAACTGAGATTTTGGAAATGAAACTTCATGCTTCTGGCCAACTGATTTTTGAGAAGGGTCTAAATCCACTCAACAATAAATTTCAAAATGGGCAAAAGATTTGAGTAGACATGTCTCCAAAGAAGATATAGAAGTGGCCAGAGAGCATGTGAAATGCTCAATATCACTAAGTTAGTAGGGAATTTCAAATCAAAATTACAAGATACCATTTCACACCCACCAGAATGCTACTCTTAAAAAACGGAAAATTACAATTAGTGGAGAGGATGTGGAGAAATAGGAACACTCATTCATTGTTGATGGGAATGTAAAATGGTGCAACCACTGTGGAAGACAATTTGGCAGTTTCTCAGGAAATTAAGTATAGAATTACCATATAACACAGCAATCCTACTTGTAGATATACACTCAAAAGAATAGAAAGCAGGAACTTGAACAGACATTTGCACATGAATAATTCTGTTCATTAGTCACAATTGTCAACAGATGGAAGCAAGCCAAGTATCCCTCAACAGGTTAATGGATGAATAAAATGTATTATTTAGATATAATGGAATATTATTCAGTCATAAAAAATAAATGAACTTCAGATACTTGTGACAGAATGGATGAACCTTGAAGACATCATGTTGAGTGAAACAGACCAGACAAATATTTATGCTCTTGCTAATATTAAATATTTAAATAAGCAAATTCATAAAATCAGCAGCTGTCAAGTATGTTACCAGGGGCCAGGATGGGAGTAGAAAGGGGAGATATTGTTAAATTGTACAGAGTTTCTATTTGGGTTGATGGAAAATTTTTGGTAATGGATGATGATGATGATAGCAAAACTGTGTGAATGTAATTAACAACACTGAATTATATATGCAAAAGAGGTTAAAAGGAGAAATTTTAGGTTGTATATATGTTACTAAAATAATGTTTTTTTCAAAAAACAAGAGACTGTATAACACAAACATGAACCTTATTGTAAACTATGGACTCTAGTTATAGTACAATTATAAAAATGTTCTTTCATGAATTGTAACAAATGTTTTAAGTTAATACAAGGTTTTAATAATAAGTTGGTATATAGGGACTATATTTTACACATGATTTTTCTGTAAACTGACAACTTCTCTAATTATTAAAAAGGTAAGTTAGGCTTTATTAACATTAAAAATTTCTGCTCTGCAAAAGACACTGAATAAATGAAGAAGGCACAATATTGAAGAAAATATTTGCAATCACATATCTGATGAAGGAATTGTATCCACAATATACAAAGAACTCTTAAAATTCAGTAAGAAAATAAAAAATAAAATTCTCCCTGTTGACATGGGATATGTTTTCTGGGAATGAGCCTGACCCTGTCATCGAGGGGTTGAGAATATCTTTTTGACTAAAAGGGGGAAACGAAAGGCAACAAAATAAATTTTCAGTGGCTCAGAGATTTCAGATACAGTGGAGAGGCTGTCCTGGAGGTTACTTCTATGCAAGTTTCAGCTAGATATGGCAAATGGCCATAGTATGATAAGTCCAAGTCAACAGTAGTTTCAAAAACCCTAAAAAATACCTGGGTCCCTATCTGAGACTCTATAAAAATTTTACTAAGTTTATTCTTCAGAAACTTAAATCCTCCAGAAAGGTCCTATGTCAGCTAAGTCCCAAAACCCAGAGGCAACAGCCTCTTCAAGAACATCAACCAGATGTGTCCCCTTTTCTCATAATGTCGACATCCCTTTTCAACATGAACAAGCTATGGTGGTCATTGCCTAGACATCCCCAAAGATCAGGAAAGTTATTCAACTAGAGGAAGGGGTAGCAACAGACAAGATGTAATTTAACAAAGGATTATGATTACTGAATCTCTATATAGTTTTCTTTTTCTTAGTTGCTAAGGTATTATTCTGTAAGGAAAAAACTGAAATGAATTGAAATGATGGAACTGTAACTCATAACATTCTTTGAAATTTGCTCTAACTACTTGCTAAATTACACTTGGAAAGTTATCACTTCTATGTATATATGTTACATGTCACAATAAAAAAAGATTACAATTCAATAGACAAAATATCTGAACATATATCACAACAGAAAAAAAGATATGCCAATGGCAAATAGGCATATGAAACAATGCTTAGTATCATTTGTCTTTGGAGAAATGAAAATGAAACAATGCAATACCACTGTTTTCAATTCATATAACTGACAATACCAATTGCTGACAAGGATGCAAAGAAAAGAAACTCTCAGATATTCTTGGTTTAAATGCAAAATTGTGCAGAAACTTTGAAGATAGTATGGCAGTTTTTTACAAAGCTATACATGTCTTACCATATGATCCAACAATCACACCTTTAGGTATTTGAATTGAAAAAATTATTACCACGCAAAAATCTACATTTGAAAGCTGTAGTAGGTTTACTCATAATTGACAAAATGCACTACAGACCACAATGTCCTTCAAAAGGTAAATGTATAGACAAACTGCATTGCATATCTGCAATAGAATATTACATAGCCACGTAAAAGAATGTGCTATTAGGTCATGCAAAAAATGGATGAATCTTAAAAAGTTATTTTAAGTGAAAAAAGCCAGTCAGTAAAGGCTGCACACTGCATGATTCCTTTTAGATTGCACTCTGGAATATGCAACAGTATAGAGACGTAAACAGATGAGTGGTTGTGATGGACTTGGGAAGGGGATGGCTGACAGGATCAACCACATAGGACTTCTTAGGGCATTGTAGCTATTGTTTAAACTTTAATAGTGGCTACATGGCACTATGCCTTTGTCAAACCCATTGATCTTTATATCTCGAAGAATTAATCTTTCTGTATATAAATTTTTAACAGATCCTTTAGGAGGTAAGGGGATTTAATGACATAATGGAGAATATGACCAAACAATCTAATTATGTTAGAGTGTATGACAAAATCTTACTGAAGGGAGTTGGAGGAAAAGGTGTTGACGTAAATTACTTTGGAAATTAGTGGAGTTTCTAAGACTATAAGCAAAAGAAAGTATGCATAAGCTCTGTTCTCTAGTTGAAAAAGTGTTTCTACAGTTGTAAGGAATATCAATTCTGAAAATACTACACATGTATACTGAAATTGAACAATTAAGTAAATGTTGGCCAAAGGTGAGAGTTAGGTTTCTCACTGTTGGAGTTGGAAGTTAGAGAAAATTGGGGGGAGAATGCTAGAATGACCCACGTGATACTGGATTAGAATTGGATATGTTGGTATGAATTCATGTTTAGCTTAACATAGATAAACATGGATGCATATCAAAATATTTATGATATGGTATATACATGGGTTAGTATACACATATATTTCCTTGCTCTGTCAGCTGAGAGGGCCTAGAAGCAATGACACTCCAGTAGTACTGAGCCTACGTACATCCAGATATCGGTTTCTAACAGCATTCTTCAATAAAAGGAATCTTGACTTCTTGGAAAAACGGATGTTTCTAGCAGTGGTGCAAGAAATATACAAGATGAGCTTGAAGCACCTTATAGTGCCAAAAGTAAGAAGCAACAAGAAACCACCCTAAAAACCACAAAAACACAATGATTGGGGTATGTCAAAGGGATGTAAGAGCCAACTGAAAGAGCTCCCAATGGCCAAAATTAGAACCATTTGAGTATCAAAATAACATAGTATTGGATGATAACCAAATGTATGCCACAGATATACATGATTTCATACTCATAAAAATGAATGAATGACTACATAAATAAATGAATGAATTGGAGAGAATTTCATGTGATTTGTGAAGATACTCTGCCCTCAATGAGATGGCGCATAACTCCCCTTTCCTTAAGAGGGAGCTATGCATAGTGATTCCAAAGAATGCAGTTCGTAAAGGGGAAGAAAAAGAATAACTTTACAGTGGAGAATGCTGACATACTCTTCCTCAGCCAAGTGATCAATGTTACCAAAAAGAGTGATAGGCAACAAAATGATGTTTTACCTGTGTTGTCTTCCTCCCCAAAAAACCTAGGCTAATCATAGAAAAATTTCAGAAATAGAATAAAGGGACATTATTCAAAATGCCTGACTAACACACCACAAAACTGCTAAGGATAACAAAAACAATGCAGGTCTGAAAAACTGTCACAGCCAAGAGGAATCTAAGGACAGTATGTAACAACTAATAAAGTATGAATAAAGTATAGAATTTTGTTAAAAAGAGAGAGTGTGTGTCAGTAAAATATTGACTAAATGCTGATTATTATTTTATGCAATTTATGATAATCTGTCATTTTATGATAACTGAGAACTTCTATATATATTGTGCTTAACATTTCATTTAACAATCTGATAGGGAAATAATCTTGATTGGACTCTACAAGATGTTTTGAAATGCCATTTTCAAATATCTTCTTTAAAATGATACAATCATGAAAGAGAGCCCATGTTCAATTAATTATGTGCTGTTGAATTATATTTTCATTCCAAAGTTGTTTAGGTATCATTTAGATGTCATTTGAAGCCATAAAAATACCATAATTTGTTAAAACATTTGTATCAAAATTCAGTTATAGTATAAATTACATCATTTATAGAATACTAGGTATTGGGCTATAATCTTAACTATATACTTTTTAAAATTCAAATTGGATGCAATATATCATCATATATTATAATTTTATATTTATGACATGACAAATGTCCTTTTCCTAAGAATTAATGAAGACTAAATTTTGTTTGAATTAGATAAAATTCTTGGTGTCTATCTTAACACATACCCTTTAATAAAATAACTGGGGGCACCACATATAAAAAACGTAGGATTTGCAAATAACCATATAGAAGAGATGCAGTCCTTGGAATATGGCTTAGTGACATTTGATGCCTTTAGAAATTTGATCAATAGTGATAAATAAATCATTACTAGATTTTGAGAGGGAAATGATTGGGAAAAGTTGGATCATAACCACACACTATATAGATGTAAACTTCAGATAGATTATAAATCTAAATGTGAAATACAAAACTAACAGAAGAAAACATAGAAGACTAGTTTTTGTGACCCTAAAGTAGATAAGATTTATAAAACAAAACTCCAAAACTTGAAAACATAGGGCAAAATGCTGATACATTTTAATGCATAAAAATTAAGGATTTTGAGTTACCACGTATATAATCTGAACAGTGAACCCTAAGTTAAACCATGAACTATAATTAATGTACAATTATAAAAAGGCATTTATCGTCCATTGTAGCAAATTTTATACACCAGTGCAAGGTGTTAATAATAGGGTGGTATATGGAACCCTGTACTTTATTCATGATGGTTCTGTAAACCCACAACTTCTCTAAAGGGAAAAAATAAAAAATAATAATAATAATTTTCTGTTCAAAAGCAGAATCCACAGGAAAAAAATTGACAGGTTAAAAACTGGGAGATATCTTCTACATTTAAAACTGAGAAGGGCCTCATATCTGGAATATAAAGATATTCTTACAAATCAGTGATATTAATAATGCTTACTTTCTCTTGATTTCATACAGAAGTGATATTGAATGCATAGAGTCAGCTTAACACAATTTCAGAGGATATTTTTAACAATATCAAGAACATGAATAAAATGTATCTTTTGATTTTGTCACTTGTTAGGTGAGTAAATTTTAAAATGTGTTAAAGGAAATATAAAATAGCATAAGCACCTTTGACTCTCATCAGCTATTATTGATCAGTTTATTGCATATGCTGCTGGAATAATTTACTATTTTCCTACTTATTTCAGTATGCATTTATTGTCCATTATGTAAGATGCTACCCCATGCAAGATGCTGCAAGATAAATATATGCAATTTGAGCTATATTTTACAAATGCATTTAGAGTGTGGCTTGGGAAACAAAACCCAGGCACATACCCATCACCCAATGCAACAATGCAGGAGAAGCTAGAATGAGGATCGCAAACAATATGCATTTTATCAGAGCACATTCCAGAAATTTTAAATACATACTGTTTCAGTTTGCTAAAGCTGCCAGAATGCAATATACCAGAAATGCATTGGCATTTTAAGTGGGATTTATTAGATTGCAAATTTACAGTTCTAAGGCCATAAAAATGTCCAAATTAAGGCATTGAATGGTAGATACCTTCTCTGAGGAAAGGCCGATGGCATCTGGGATTCCTCTGTCACTTGGAAAGGCTGGCCCTTCTTCTCCTGGGTTCTGGTCTCAAAATGGCTCTCTCAGTTTCTGCGGGTCCTTCTTGCTTCTCCCAGGATGGGGTTGTTTCTTAGCTTCTCTTTGCTCTCTGCATGTTTCTCCTGGGGTGTTTCTGTCTAAGTGTCTCTGAGCTCTCTCCAAAATGTCTAATCAAAAGTTCCCACCTGCGATAGGTCTGCCTCTACAAGATTGGATTAAAAGAACATAGACTTTTCTAGGGTACATAATAGATTCAGACCAGCACATATACTAAAGGAAAGGCATTGTCTGTTCCTCAGAAGAAATGCTTATATTTTAAATTTCCCACTCCTTTCTTTCCCATGATATTTTGGAATTTTATTATAGTGTATAATATATATGTATGTATCTATGTGTATATACATATTCTATGTATCTAGATATAATCTACAAATGGAACTGTGACTGATACATTATAAACATTAAGAAAGTTTTGTAAAATGAATCTAATTTTTAACATAGTAGAAAAATCTACCATTCAAATAAATGAATCAACAAATAATTTGAAGACTTTTTCAAAGATATGAAAAATTATAGATCCAGCATTATTTAAAAATTACTTGGAAATTTGAAATTAATAAATTATCTATTTGAAAGTTTTTCCATAATTTAAACCACCATTATTAATCCAACAGTCAGAAATCACGAAGCATTCTGGATTTTATTTACATCATTTGCAATGTTGTAACTGACTCTGGACTGAGGTGTGTACTAATACCATTAAGGTTACTATTGGCAGGAATTTCAAATGGTATTCTGCATCTTAAATCTAATCATAAACAAATCATTCATGGGGTCATCCATCAGCAAAATGGTGACCAACTGAAAATACTTATTAAAAGCAGCAATACCTTTTTCTGATTACCTAAAACCAGACGTCTCATGGTGATGCCAGATTGAGGTTATGATGCATTGGAATACATATTTTATTATTTCATGAGTTTACATAAGCAGATGTTATAACATATGGGTCTTTATTCACTAGCCAAAAATATTTATTTCATTTTCATGGTGGATGGGGTATGAAACTAAGGATTTCAAACACATATTTTAATTATAGGTGATAGCTCTGTGATCCTTCTATCATCTTGTATAAGTCACTGGGTGAAGTGTGGTCCACTGGGAAAATATAATAATAAAAGATTCATTCTGTTTCATTTATTTCTTACTGGATTATTAAGTCATCATTAAGCTGATCACTTTTTATGATATGGACAAAATAAATATTTAATTGTCCGACTCAACACCATTGCACTGTAGTCTCTGATAAGCTTTCTTTTATCTAAATTGCATTTTTCTTCTTTGATTTACAATGTTAAATAAGCAATTAGTTTGGGAAATTTCTCCAGAGACTCACTTGCATTGCAAACTATTCTATTGGATTTAAAAATATGTTTTAAAAGAATTAATTTACATATAACACCAGTTAATCATTTGTAAATCATTGTGCAAATGGAGACTGTAAATATACTCATTAGCATACCTGATACAGTCCTTAATCTTGTACCTTTACTGGGACTTGTTCATATATCTCCAAAAGTACTAATTTATCTATTAGCAATTTTTAATTAAAATTCTTAAAATTTGCAGCAATATAGAACAATATTTTGATGTTGAAAAGCAGAGTATAAAATTTTCTGTTAATGACTCAGACAAACTAAGAAATAATAGTGAAATCCATAAGGTAAAGTTTAGCATGACTCTAAAAGCATCAGGAAAGATGAGTTTTTATCTCAACACTATTGCTATGTGTGAGTAGGCAAGTTATCACACCTCTCCTGGTGTTAATTATCATCACATCCCTTAAGTTAAGGTTTTGATGTGACCTCTAAAAAAATCTCCTCCAGTTGTAATAATCTTATCTATGCATTCTCTATGATAATTTACAAAAGTAAAAGTGAAGTTTTGCACTGATTATACATTTCAAAAATAACTTTCAGGAAAAGAATATATAGTTTTTGGTGTTTAGTTGTATAATATTTGAGATTTATTTTAAAACACATCATAGTAGCTGCATTCCTGTTATATATAATTGTAATATGCCATCAAAGTATCATCTAGAGAGTTATGGCCAATTATAATATGGGTCATCATATAGGAAGGTTTAAGGATAAAGATGCCCTAAGGTGATCACTTCACATCACATTATCAGTAATCATTTCTATAAGTCCAGATTTTCCTCTGGTATCTAGAGGAAGTTACAACCCGAACATGAAGGTCTTCTCAAGGTTGAACTCACATTATATGTATGAAATAATGGTTACCTAAACTACACACAGTTCATCAATCACATCTACAGGCAAGACTGCTAATTTCTACACAGACTAAATGCTGTGCGTGGGGTGAAGAAGGGTCATATCTTGTTCCAGTAATGGAAGCACTGTGTGGATAAAGTTGATGGTGTCAAATACACCTTGAAATCTGTCCTGAAGTAGATTTCTATTAGTAGAGCCAAGGACTTAAAGGAAAATATATTTCTGTTTCAAGTCAATAATAAACCTCATACTACTTCATTAGCAAAAAGCATATGATGGCTTTTTAGATGAAAAACATTCACAGATTTCTAATGTGAATCAAAATATATCCTAATGATCTTGGCTTGGTGGCAGTTATATGATTTGTGAGGCTAGCAACACTCTTGGTGAACAGGACCATCTCATGACATGTAATAACAGTACTATAATAAATCATTAAATTATTGACTAAATATTTAAAAGTTGGACCAGTATTTTATAATTATTTAAAATATTGAAAAGAAAATCAACCTATTTTTTTAAAGATTGTAAAATTCCAAAACAATATTTGTGATTAAAAGTGGCAAGCCAAGCACACAAGGATAATGATTAACTATACAGTTTTTTAATTTTTTGCACTAGTAATGAAATACATTTAGCCCTTCAAAACATTCTTCTAGTGATGAAAGCCTTGGCAATTACTACCACTAAATCCTTTGTAGTCATCAGGGACTTCTCATGACTTTCACGTGCCCTATCCTGTAGTAATCTGTTCTTTGTTCAACAAAGCTTAGCATCACTAACCTATTTAATGCTGCAAACTGCTTTCTAACCACACTCACAATCCTGCCACCCTCCTCTGTTTTTATTAACCATAGTGCTTACTGTCTAACACTATATGATATGCTTACTTATTATGCATATTGACTGTTGTCTGCCTTTCTGTGCTAGTAGCTTCAAAGATGTCATGTTCAGTGAAATAAGCCAAGACAAATATTGTATAATCTCACTGATATGAAATAATTAGAATAAGCACATTTATAGTGTCAGAAACTAGAATACAGGTTACCAGGAGCTTGGGGTAGTGGTAGAGAATGAGTTAAGCTTAATCACTACGGATTTACTATTTGGTGTGGTAGAAAAGCTTTGGTAATGGATGGTGGCAATGGTAGCACAACATTGTGAATATAATTTACAGCACTGAAATATATATTTGGATGTGATTAAAAGGGAAATTTTAGGTTGCGTATATTAATAGAATAAAAATTGTGAAAAACACATAGGAATGTACAATACAAAACAATGAATCTCAAAGTAATCTATAGACTCTTGCTAACATTATAAATAAATTAACGTGGTTTCACCAATTGTAAAAAGTTGTCACAGTAATAATAGGGAAAACTATTTGTGTGTCCATGTGTGCGGGGGGAGTATGTATGTGTGAACACTTTTTTTCTGCATGATTTTGCTATAAACCTACAACTTATCTAATAAAAAAATGTAAATTTTTAAAAAGTAACATTTGCAATGGTGAGCTCATGAATTAGTTTTGAAAGAAAGAATAAAAAAGAACCCTAATTTGTAGTGTTAGCCTGGTTTCTAGGGTGTAAATATTCCCATTAGGGCTGATTTCAAGCCACCAACAGCAATGTTTCAACAATTGGCTTGCAAACTTTGTTAATATTTAGCAATCTGTTCCCATGATCTTGGATTTAGCTGGATCGAGCACACCACTGGATAGTTGTATGTTTTGTTCACTGGTATATCCCAAGAGCAGTACCTGACCAGTAATAGGTGCTCAATAAAGTGAATGAATAAATGAATAAATTAATGAAGTTGTTTTTGCTCTTTATTTATTTTATGAATAGTGCCCTAAATATAAAACCTATTCATTTTGTTATAAAACCCTTTCTTTACATTGATCATCACTTTCAAGCCCAATAATTACTGTCTGCCATTACCACAAATGGTAGACATGTAATTTTATGAAGACTTTTAGCACTTTATGTCTCTTTTGTCTGTATATTCTTAAAACTAAGTTTATTGTAAACAAAGAATAAAATATCAGCAATTTCTGTCCATTACATTGAAAATATTCATCTCCAATTGGATATTTTTATTGAAGTAAAAGCAATAATTAAAGTCATCTTCAGTTCTCAAATTGTTAAATACTTACATATTACTTAATTTTATAAGTAATCCACATTGTTGAATTATATTTTCCATATAGGAGAGCTACACCTATGCTTTAGAATCCACGGCATGATTTTACAAATTTCAGTAAGGATAAAGGCCTTCTTTCTAAATCAATCTCTCATTAAAATTACTTTGCAATGGTGAGCTCATGAATCAGTTCTGAAAGAAACTGTCTTTCACAGATTCAATAAGAAATGATTACCATCAAAATACTCTCTTAGCTTGCCAGGCTGCTATAACAAATACTGCATAATGGGTAGACTCAAACAATGAGTTTATAGAGTCATGGTTTTGAGACTAGAAGGCCAAAATCAAGGCATCAGCAAGGTAATGCTTTCTCCCCGAAGACTAACAGTCTGATGCAAGCTGCTGGGAATCCTTGGAGTCTCTTGCCTTGCATGCCTGCCTTGTGTCACATGGTGATGGCCTCCTCTTTCTCTTCTGCGTCCCCATGACTGCTGACTTCCAACTCCTCCCCGTGGCTTTCTCTGACTCTGGTTTCCAGTTTCTCTTTATAAGGCCTCCAGTCATCAGGATTAAGACCCAACCTCAATCAGTTGGGTTACAACTTAACTACAAATAACATCTTCAAGAGATCCTATTTACAGTGGTTTCACACCTGCAAGAATTCAAAGTTTAGAATTTATCTAAACTGGGGTACATAATTCAATCTACCAGATAGCTTTCATAATTTTCAAAGCAATTATTATAACTGTTTCCAGATTCATGAACCACAAAGTGAAAAGTAACCTGTAGTACCAATTTTTAGCCTATATTATACTCTAGAATTTTTTTTTTAAAGGCTTAATTCGGCAAATTATGAAGGTCAAAAATGGAACAATTTTATACATATTAAATTAAGATGCATGTGATGCCAACCATTATTGTTACTATTTAAAGTAATTTGCCTATCTTTTTATCTGAGAAAGAAAATGTCATGCAAGGAGAAAAAGATAAAAAAGAATGCCTTGATATATTTAGAGAAAATTAAAAAAAAATGTATATTTAAGTAAACTTCTCATTATATCTTTTAAGAAAATAACTTGAAAGTTAAAGTAACTTCAGTTTTATATACAATAAATGTTTTTAAAATTGAAGATAATATTGCAAAGCCTAACAACTTTCAGCTTGGTTCACTTTACTATTATAATTATCTTAAGTGAAAAAGAAGATTTTCAGATATAAAAAACAAAAATGACAAACTTTTGCTGGGGTGGCATGAAGGGAATTAAGTGATATTTCAAGTGCAAAATGGTAACACAATACATCAAGTTTAAATCTTAAGTGACATTAAGCAGTGCTGACTCTAAATGGCTACTATTTCTTATTTACTTATTTAAATAACTTGCCATAACCTTGAGGAAACTTAATTAACTAACGTCCTATGTGATAAGAGTAAGACAAGGAATTTCTTTAGCTTACTAATGACCTGGCAGTAACTAAAGAACTAATTAAACTTTTCATATACAATCATAAATATAAGAAAAATTTTAACTATGCCAAACCCAAAATTGTGGTTGCTCAGCAGGGACAATATAAATTACTTCATTGAACCCATCAACATATATTAAAGATTGGCAGAGCATTTAGCAGCTGCCTTATCTTCTCAGTAGCATTGGTTTTTCAGAGTCTAATATGCCTTTAGGTTCTTATCTATGAGTTCACCATCCGATAAAATTGTGTTTCACTATGCACAACAGAAAACCTAACTACATATTTTATTTCTGTTTTTCCTATTTTATCCCCTTTTCTTTTCTCACTTTCCTTAATGAAAATATATGCTGCATTCTTGCAATTTTGTATTTTAGTGTCTGAGAGATGCATATCCCTCTACTTTAATAACCAATTGTTCCTTTCTCCCCCCCCCAACATTGTGGTTATTAATTACAGTTTTTTCCAAATGAATTTTAGAAACATTCTCAGGTTTTATGAAAAAAGCCTCATGGAGATGTCATTTGGGATTTTACTAAATTTGTATATTAACAGGTGATCATTCAGTAGTATTAGGATAATAGCTCTTCATAATTAAGTTAATAAATTCCTGTTGCTTTCTGACATGGAGTATACTCATATTTGAAGGCAATATTTTATTTTCCTACTTCCTTTTAACATGTCTGGTGTATCTTTCCCAATCAACTGTCATACAGACTGCTCACCATACATACTTTTCAGTTTTTCTTATATATGGCTTCCTGTCTCTTTGGAATTTACTGAAATTTGCCCCAAATCATTTTATATACACCACATACCCCACATATTATGTCAGACTATCCCAACCTTGGAGTCAAAACTTTGTGGAATTCTCATCTTGCCTTCAAGTGATCTGGAAAACACTCTCTCTTTACTCTCTGTGGTACTGCAGAGAGAACTTATTGTAAGACACATGCCTGCATGTATAAGTGTAAGAAGATAACAAAGACAAACCCAGTGAAACTAATATGTAATTGGCATTTTATTTGTATAGATTTTGTAAAATATATATATAATATTATTATTAATAAAATTAACAGCCCCCTACAAGCTGTTTATATGCATCATCTTATATCTCACAATTTGCCTCTTACTAGAGATTCAAGAGTCCTTCTACAAAATTTCTAAGTAATTTAAGAAATAAATTGTCAAGGGCTCCAAAGATGGTAATAACTTTGTTAATCCAAAATGTAAGACTTCTGATATAATGTGATGGGGAAGTTACCTAAGTATTCCTGCTACCTACCCAATATTTTAAAAATAAAGCTTACCTAATGTAAAGATGGACTTGAAATGAATCCAGGAAGAGAAAGGATCACAGCTCACTTCTCAAATCTGTTGTGAACAGGTCACGAGGTGCCCCCAACTGCCCTTAAAACAAAAATGGGGCAGGGCTTTCAGCTTGCTTATAAAGCCAGATTTGGATTCAATATATTTGAGATTAATTTGAATCCAATTTTTAATAAATACCTAAGGTGACTCCAACACATCTTTTCTGTAAATCTATGAAGAGTTTTCTGCATAGTGAATTTCTTTTATAGAATATCACTGTAAATTTCTTGAACAGTAAGTGCACTTTTGAATTTCTTGAAATCATAATTTTTAAAAATGCAAACCTCTATCATTTATTTCTAGTTGTTTTTGTGTCTAGCTCAGAGAAGATAGCCAATGAAATGTCTGCATTTTATTTTAATCAAAATATAATTTCACCTGAATATATTTAAAATTTGAGGGAATAGTTTTGGTTATAAGGAATAATATGCATTGTATTAAATATGAAAATGCATGCATAATACTGTGAAATATATTCATATATCAGTTTTAAATATATTATTCTGATAGGCTATTTCTCTATGTTTTCTAATTTATATGCTTAAAGTCTAGAAAATTGTATTAATATTCTCATATTTTATTTCAATTTTTTCTTATTTTTCTAACTTTCACTATTTATACTTAGAACTTGATGTGTTGATATTTAATGCATGAGCGTACATACCTATTTCTACAAAGGGATTGTTCTCTTTTGTCTTTTCAATATTATATTAGCATCTGAATCATATTTAATAATTTTCCTGAATTCTTCCTTGTCAAATATAAATAAAATCACCTTTGCTTTCTCTTGACTTGATTTGCATTTTCTTTTCTCTTTTATTATTACTTTATATTTCTTTTCCAAATGAAAAATATTTGGATTTTTATTATTCAATATGAAAAAGTTCCTCTTTAGAGTGCCATAAACAATGCAAATTACTTTTTAATTTTTATGCATTTCTTCAAATTTTAAGATATGTATTATGCTTTTAAGTGTTGTTTCTATCATGTGGTATATTTTCTTTTCTTTTATGTTAACTGGTAATTTTAATTCTTCCAAATTTTCTAATCCAAAACTGTGTGTGTGTGTGTCTGTGTGTTGCATTGATTTTCTGTGGAATTTGGTAAATATTTTCTGTGACATAAATATCGAATTTTCTTAGTCTTAAACTCTTTTTATCAGATCTTTGGTTAGTATTTCCCTTGCATTTATTCTATTTACTATCCATAAAGTGACTATTTAGTTATTTTTAAGATGATATATTTTCCTAACCTGCTCTTTGGATTTGGGGTACTTCCAAGGAAAAAATAAATAAATAATGTGATAATGTAAATGGAACAAACAACAAAAACAAAATGCAAAAGAGGAAGATCCTCGCCATGCAAATATATTAACACCCACCCACCCCCCACCCCATTTTATCTATTGTGCTTCAGTTGATTAGATCTGATCTAGCAGAGTGCTTTGTGCTGCAAATTCCTCCAAACCTATCCCAGGCATCCTGTGACCATTTTTGCAAATAGTGTGAGCATCATTGTGTTATGCTCCAACTGCTCAATAACTTAGGTGAAACAGGTGCTGCTGCCACACTGAGTCAAAAGATTTAAACTGGGGAATGTTTCATATGTATTCCTATGGTGTTTTTTGACTATTCTTTTTCCTTGTAGTGATGTTTACATATGTCATGTGTAATGAATATACATGCAAAATATCACATAATATACATACATATCTGTCACGGCCCAGAGGGCTTTTGTAGCCAAAGGACTAAAGAAAGCACCAGACACGTTCTGAGACATGAGCTTTTATTATAGGGCTTACCTACAGGGTGGGGAAGTCGAGCCACATTGCCCTGAAATCAGGAGCTTCTCTGAATGGATTCAGGAGCTGCTCTGAATGGCGGCATGCTCAGAGCACAACATGGAAATAGTCTGCCCTTTGGGGGGCTGAATAAGCTGGTTATAAGGGCTCCACATTCCAATGGGTATGAGAGCATTGAGAGCATAAGGCAGGGAGCGGGGTTGTGCAACATAGGGAGGGGTTGATTGTAATCAACAGGGAGGAGGGGAGGATTATAGAAATAACAGTATCTCAGGGAGTCTCAGGGAGGAGGTAGTTTGGGGTGTAGATTTCAGTTAGCATCTGATACTACAAGGAGAATAGGTCAAACCTCAGCTGTCCTAGGTCAGGCAAAATGCTGTGTGCAGTTTTCAAATCACTTGGGAGCCAGGGGCTCCCACAATATCTGTTTTAGAATTGGTGAAGTATTTTCCAGAATCAAAGCATTAATATATTCATCATTTTTGTTTCTCTCATTTGTGAGGTAATTTCAATGATGTATTTAGTTACTACATATTTCTGCAACTGAGCTGTTTTTACAATAACCAGAATATACTTTAAATTGGTAAGTCTTAAAATGTTTCTTATATTTCAAGTAATATGTTATATTAATATAAAAAGAGTATATCATCATTGTGGAAAATTACTAACTATAACTTTGATAAGTAAAAAAAAAGAATCTTTCCAGTTGTAATAACTACTAATCCCTTGCTGCTTATCACATTTGGTTTTAAAATAGTTTTATTGTAATACATATTTTTTGATAAGTGGCTTTATTATATAACAAAGCAATATAATGTAGTATCATATAATGTAGTGTGAAATTGGAAAGGTAAATAGCTTTACTAATCACCTTGGTCTGCTTGAACTCCCCTTTTATCCAGGAAACTACAAAGAAGAAACAGAGAGCAACTGAGGCAGGCCAACATGCTAAAGATCCCTTGCAGTACTGATAAAGACCCCTTGCTGTGAAGGACTCAAACTGATACCAGAAGTCTGCTAATCTTCACGAGATAACCACAAACCTTGACGTCTCTAATTAACAGACTATGACCTAACAACTCATATCTTCCTCACCCCCACCATCCCCTCACATCCTCGCTTCATCCCAGACATAAACTGCCTCCCTGAACTCAGGCTCTTTGAGCAGTAACTTTCTTTTAGTTCTGCTCCCATGCATGATACTTTAGCCTAAACTTCTTCTATGCTCTATTTTCAGCACAACAGTAGTAATGATGTTAAAGAAAAATTGTAGGCAATGAGAGGTAATCCATAGCTATTTCTTTGTTAATTCAATAACCATATTCTGAGTACCCCTGTGGTTGCAGCACCATCTAAATTGTGGATCTCAACCCTCCAAGACTTACTATACTATGAATGATGTATTTTTCTTTGTATCAGAAAGGCTTATGCCTGTTTTTATGGAATTGAAATAAGACACAGTATTTGTGTGCACTTATACAAAAGAGATAAATTCCAAAAAGTTTCTATTAAACCATTATTAGAAAGGTTCCTTGATAGTTTCTTTCTAGAGAACATGCTAATTAATATGACTGCAAAAATGACAGAGATAGAGCTGTCCTGAAACTGCCTTATATTAAGCTGTAACATTTTGATGGTATCTCAACACTTCAGGTAATTCCCAAATGAGAGAAAGAGAAGCTGTGAGAATAATCCTACCCCTTCTTTTGAAAATGCTTTTGGGTTTTCAGGGCCTTACAAGGGTCATACACTGATATCCTCAAGTAATTAAACAAAGAGCTCTCAAAACAAGAGGGATGAAACAAGAGTAGCCTAATATTGGCTCTTACTTCGTTTTGAGTAGGGAATAACTAGGTGATAGAATAATACCTTAGGTTGTTTATATCCTTAACTTTCCATCATAGATTTTTTTTAAGTCTAAATTTTGCTTTTCTGATGGAAATAAGACCCTTGATTTGTATATGTGGTCAAAAAGTGTTCCTTATAACACAAGAAGATATAATTTCTGATTCTGGGGATTTATTTTCTCATAAGGTATTGCAATGCCAAGCTTTCTGCAAACATGCAATATACAATATACTAATGTGAGACTTCAGTATTGCATGAATAGTATAAATTTTAAAATGTTTGTATTTCTATATTATTTCATAACCAGTTGATAATTACTTTTACAACCATTTATAGGGGATGCTCAAATATTACATTTATCTTTTTCCTGTTCAATTTGCCTAAATATCCAATAAGTTTTAAGTATGCATGCATTTCAATAAAATGTCATGCTATTGTGAAACATGCAAGGCTTCAAAAATCCTAAATTTCTGACTGAATGTTATCTGCTATCTACATAATACATTGTTTTCTTTATTTATCAAGCAAAACTTTTAAAATGAAGAGGTACAGAATATATATTCAACTGTTTATGGTGTAACATAGCACTTTAGTTCAATTATGACAAAATGAAATATATCAAGTATGTAGGAATAGAGACCCAATACTTATTAACATGGTAAATTCTAATGAAATGAAGAATTCAAGTAAAAGTGAAAGAATGACATTTTAAATAATAATCACCTTTGATTAAACTGCCAAATACTTAAACTAATTTAAATCAATATAGTTTCTTATATATTTTATTGTACATATTATTAAGGGAAGCATGCCAAGATGTTCTTATATTTGCCCCCTTATTTAAATGACTTTTTCTTGCTTATGTTGAAAAATATAATATGTAACTTATATTAGAGAAATACATCTCATTCAATGTATGTTAAAGAATATATATTTTTCTGCTTATTTTTTCATTTTGTAAATTCATATGAGTTGGAGTACCTTTGAACACTTCTTATATGTAAAGCTTTAACAAATTAATTTTTGATCAAAGATTTTAAATATTATTGAATATTAGAATTATAAAGTAAATATGTATTTGCAACATTGGACAATTTTATAAACAGGTTAAGAAAGGGAAAAAGGTGAAAAATAAAAGATGGGAGGATATAGGAACAATTCTATATAACCAATTTTGACAACTTAGTTCTTGGAATTCATCCATGTGCATACACAGAGTTGAGTTGATTGATTTTTTTATATCGTTATACAGTATTTTTATATGAATACAAACAGCATTTATCTATTCATTAACCTACTGATGGATCTTTTCTGCCTTCAGCCCCCAGAATTTTGCTATCATGAAAATGGAATGGTTAAGGTCTATACTAACCACCTTGATTTGCTTGAGCTTCTGCTTTATCCATGGAATTTGGAAGAAGAAGGAGGCCAAGTGAGCTAAGTTGCCATACCAGTGATCATTTGCAGTGCTGACAGAGGCCTCTCTCCCTGTGAAGAAGGGAAACTGTAGAAAATGCTCTATTCTGACACTGACAAAACTTCCAGGCTGGGGAAAGACATTTAAAAGAGACCCCTTTTTTTTTTTTTTTTTTTTTAATCTAAAAGTAATATATGTGGTTATTTTCTATCAGAAAGCCCAGGTTGAGGGACTAGGCTGGGCTTGAGGGGAGACAGAGTACCCACAGTGTCTTTGAGTTCCATATTCACTACTGAAGGCCTCCAGCCCTATCTTTAATTGGCAACTCAGGCTGACCAAAGAATCTACCTGGAGAGGCCCCACAGAGGAGAGAGGAGAAGGGAATAGTGCCCCTGAGAGACAACTGGAATTCTGAGGACTGGGAGAGTGGAGGGAGGCCCAGCTCAACTGGCAGTCCTCCTTCTGGGAATTCAGACCCCAGGGGCTGCAATTCAGATTCCAGCTTCAGTCAGCCACGCCCCTGACAGGATCAGAGTCACCAGGAGAACTAAAGGCTCCATACCTCCTTACACTGGTGGGGGATCTGCGGTCTGGCCAGTGCGACCTGCTGGACAGGAGAGGAAAAGCACCAATTCTAAAGGCCTCATAGGAGGTTATCATTCTCAGGGAAAACTCCATACCCTCCCAAAGAGACCTGGGCCTCACTAGACTGGGAAAATCTGACTAGGGTCGACCATATCTGAGGAGACCCACTCACAAAAAGGTTACATAGAGGCAGAGCAAGAAACAGAAAAAACAAGAGGGGAAAAATTCTGATCAACTAAATAGAACCTAAGTTAGAGGTCTAGAATAAGTTGAACTGAATAACAGAGGCCAGAAAACAAAGCCAACCAACAAGAAAACCACTAGGTGAAAGACAGAAAACAAGCTCCAAAATAAACTAATCAAGAGAATCAGATGCCTAGACAACTTAAGATAACAAGCCATATCAGGAAACACGAAAACATGGACCAGCCAAAGGAACAAACTAATAGCTCAGCTGAGACACAGGAGTGGAGGCAACTAATGCTAAATAAATTTGATGAAATGAAGGAAGACATAGCAAAAGAGCTGAAGGATATAAAGAAGACACTGGCTGACCATAAAGAAGAATTCATAAACTTAAAAAACAAATGGCAGAACTCATGGGAATGAAGGCCACAATGGAGGAAATGAAAAACACAATGGAAGGACACAACAGTAGATTTGAACAGGCAGAAGAAAGGATCAGTGAACTGGAAGACAGGTCATTCGAATTCATACACACAAAAGAACAGATGGTGAAAAAAATGGAAAAATACGAGCAGGGTCTTAGGGAGCTGAGTGACAACATGAAACACACAAATATACGTGTTATGGGTATCCCAGAAGAAGAGGGGGGAAAAGGGGCAGAAAGAGTAATAGAAGATATATTCACTGAAAATTTCCCAACTCTTATAAAAGACAGAAAATTAGAGATTCAAGAAGTACAACGTACCCCAAATAGAATAGATTCCAATAGACCTACTCCAAGACACTTACTGGTCAGATTGTCCAATGTCAAAGACAAAGAGAGGATACTGAAAGCAGCAAGAGAAAAGCAATCCATCACATACAAGGGAAAGTCAATTAGACTATGTACAGATTTCTCTGCAGAAACCATGGAGGCAAGAAGACAGTGGCATGATATATTTAAGATACTGAAAGAGAAAAACTGCCAACCAAGAATTCTATATCCAGCAAAACTTTCCTTTAAAAATGAGGGAGAGATTAAAACATTTTCAGACAAACAGACACTGAGACAGTTTGTGAATAAGAGACCAGCACTACAAGAAATACTAAAGGCAGTGCTACAGGCTGATAGGAAAAGACAGGAGAGAGAGAGTTGGAGAAGAGTGCAGAAATGAAGATTATCAGGAAAGGTAAAAGGAGAGGAAAAAATAAGATATGACATATAAATTCCAAAAAACAAAATGGTAGTAGAAAGTACTGCCCTTACAGTAATAACACTAAACGTAAATGGATTAAACTCCCCAATAAAAAGACACAGACTGGCAGAATGGATTAAAAAACAGGACCCATCTATATGCTGTCTACAAGAAACTCACTTTAGACACAAGGACAAACATAGACTGAAAGTGAAAGGTTGGAAAAAGATATTTCATGCAAACAACTACCAGAAAAAAGCGGGAGTAGCTATATTAATATCAGACAAGTTAGACTTCAAAAGCAAAACAATTAAAAGAGACAAAGAAGGACACTATATATTAATAAAAGGGTCAATTCATCAAGAAAACATAACAGTCATAAATATTTATGCACCAGACCAGCATGCCCTAAAATTCATGAGGCAAACACTGCAATCATTGAAAGGAGAAATAGGTACCTCTACAATAATAGTTGGAGACTTCAATACACCACTCTCATCAATGGATAAAACATCCAGACAGAGGATCACTAAAGAAACAGAGATGTTGAATTGTATGATAAATGAACTAGACTTGACAGACATTTATAGAACACTACATCCAACAACAGCAGGATACACTTTTTTCTCAAGTGCTCATGGAACATTCTCCAGGATAGACCACATGTTGGGTCACAAAGCAAGTCTCAACAAATTTAAAAATATTGATATTATACAAAACACTTTCTCAGACCACAATGGAATGAAGTTGGAAATAAATAAAAGGCGGAAGGTCATAAAATTCACAAACATATGGAGGCTAAACAACACCCTCTTAGAAAACCAGTGGGTAAAGGAAGAAATTACAAGAGAAATTAGTAAATACCTCGAGGCAAACGACAATGAAAACACAACATATCAAAACTTATGGGATGCAGCAAAGGCGGTGCTGAAAGGGAAATTTATTGCCCTAAATGCCTATATTAAAAAAGAGAGAGCAAAAATTGAGGAGTTAACTGCTCACCTGGAGGAATTAGAGAAAGAACAGCAAACTAACCCCAAAGCAAGCAGAAGGGAAGAAATAACAAAGATTAGAGCAGAAATAAATGCAATTGAGAACAGGAAAACAATAGAGAGAATCAACAAAACCAGAAGTTGATTCTTTGAGAAAATCAATGAAATCGATGGACCACTGGCTAGGCTAACAAAAAAAAAAAAGAGAGAGCAGATGCAAATAAATGCAATAAGAAATGGGAAAGGAAATATAACTAACGACCCTGCAGAAATTAAGGAGATAATGAGAAGCTACTATGAGCAACTATATGCTAATAAACTAGACAACTTAGATGAAATGGACAACTTCCTAGAAAAGCATAAACAACCAACATTAACTCAAGAAGAAATAGATGACCTCAACAAACCAATCACAATTAAAGAGATTGAGTCAGTCATCAAAAAGCTCCCAAAAAGGAAAAGCCCAGGACCAGATGGTTTCACATGTGAATTCTACCAAGCATTCAAGAACGAATTAGTACCAATCTTCCTCAATCTCTTCAAAAAAATTGAAGAAGAGGGAAAGCTACCTAACTCTTTCTATGAAGCCAACATCACCCTAATACCAAAACCAGGCAAAGATAGTACAAAAAAAGAAAATTATAGACCAATTTCTTTAATGAATATAGACACAAAAATCCTCAACAAAATACTCACAAATCGAATCCAGCAGCACATTAAAAGAATTATACACCACCACCAGGTGGGATTTATTCCAGGTATGCAAGGCTGGTTCAACACAAGAAAATCAATTAATGTAATATACCACATCAATAAATCAAAGCAGAAGAACCACATGATCATCTCGATTGATGCAGAAAAGGCATTTGACAAAATTCAACATCCTTTCCTGATGAAAACACTTCAAAGGATAGGAATAGAAGGGACCTTTTCAATATGATAAAGCCAATATATGAAAAACCCACAGCTAACATCACACTCAATGGGGAGAGACTGAAAGCTTTTCCTCTAAGATCAGGAACAAGACAGGGATGCCCACTATCACCATTGCTATTCAATATTGTGCTGGAAGTTCTAGCTAGAGCAATTAGCCAAGAAAAAGAAATAAAAGGCATCCAAATTGGAGAAGAAGAAGTAAAACTTTCACTATTTGCAGATGACATGACTCTATATGTAGGAAATCCAGAAAAATCTACAGCAAAGCTACTAGAACTAGTCAATGAATACAGCAAAGTAGCAGGCTACAAGATCAACACACAAAAATCTGTAGTGTTCCTATACACAAGTAATGTGCAACAAGAGGAGGAAATCAAGAAAAAAATCCCATTTATAATAGCAACCAAAAGAATCAAGTATTTAGGAATAAACTTAACCAAGGACACAAAAGACCTTTACATAGAAAAGTATAAGAAACTGCTAAAAGAAATTGAACAAGACCTGAAAAAAATGGAAGAATATACCATGTTCATGGATTGGAGGACTAAATATAGTTAAGATGGCAATTTTACCTAAACTGATTTACAGATTCAATGTAATACCAATTCAAATCCCAACAACTTACTTTAGAGAAGTAGAGAAACCAATAACTAAATTTATTTGGAAGGGTAAGGTGCCCAGAATAGCCAAAAATGTCTTGAGAAAGAGGTGTGAAGTGGGAGGTCTCACACTACCTGACTTTGAAGCATATTACAAAGTTACAGTGCTCAAAACAGCATGGTACTGGCATAAGGACAGATATACTGACCAATGGAATCAAATTGAGTGTTCAGAAGTAGACCCTCACATCTATGGACAACTGATCTTTGATAAGGCAGTGAAGCTGAAGCAACTGGGAAAGAGCAGCCTGTTCAATAAATGGTGTTTGGAGAACTGGATATCCATTTCCAAAAGAATGAAAGAGGATGTCCATCTCACACCTTATACCAAAATTAACTCAAAGTGGATCAAAGACCTAAACATTAGCACCAAGACCATAAAACTCTTAGAAGAAAATGTAAGGCAATATCTTAAAGATCTTGTGAACAGAGGTGGTTTCTTAGACCTCACACCCAAGGCACGAGCAACCAAAGAACAAATAGACAAATGGGATCTCCTCAAAATTAAACACTTTTGTACATCAAAGGACTTTGTCAGAAAAGTAAAAAGTCAACCTACACAATGGGAGATGATATTTGGAAACCACATATCAGATAAGTGCTTAATATCCCGAATATATAAAGGAATCCTGCATCTCAATAACAGAAAGACAAGCAATCCAATTAAAAAATGGGCAAAAGACATGAACAGACATTTTTCTGAAGAGGAAATACAAATGGCTCAAAAGCATATGAAAAAATGCTCAACTTCACTGGCTATTAAGGAAATGCAAATCAAAACCACAATGAGATATCATCTCACACCTACCAGAATGGCCATTATCCAAAAAACAGAAAATGACAAGTGCTGGAGAGGATGTGGAGAAAGAGGCACACTTATTCATTGTTGGTGGGAATGTAGAATGGTGCAACCACTCTGGAAGACAGTATGGAGGTTCCTCAGGAAGCTAAATATAGATTTGCCATATGACCAGCTATTCCATTGCTGGGTATATACTCAGAGGAACTGAAACTTAAGACACAAACAGACATTTGTAAACCAATGTTTATTGCAGCATTATTCACAATTGCCAAGAGATGGAAACAGCCCAAATGTCCATCAAAGGACGAGTGGATAAACAAACTGTGGTGTATACACATGATGGAATATTATGCAGCTGTAAGACAGAACAAAGACATGGATCATGTAATAATGTGGATGAACCTTGAGGACATTATGTTGAGTGAAGTTAGCCAGAAACAAAAGGACAGATTCTGTATGGTCTCACTAATATGAACAGACATTAATGAACAAACTTTGGGAGTTAAAAGCTGACAACACAGGCAACCAGGAGATAGAAAGAGGGCAGAGATCAGCCATTTGATGCTGAAGGACTACAGAATGTTTAGGATTGATTGCATAGATCCAGAAATAGATAGCATAATACTGTGTGATGGTAGCACGGTATTGTAAGTACACTGTACAAAGATGCCTGTGAGTAAAGCTGAAAGAGGTGGGATAGGAGAATGTATGACACCAGAGGTAAAGATAGATGATAAAGACTGGGACTGTATAACGTGGCAAAAACTGGAGTGGCCAATGACTGTTACTGAATATACAAATATAACAATGTTTTTGCATGTGGGAAAGCAAATGAATGTCAACCATGTAGAAATTTGAAAAAGGGATGGTATTCAGGAAAAAACATAATCAAAGCAAACTGGAGTCTATGGTCAACAGTAACATTGTAATATACCTCCATTAAATGTAACAAAGGCAATACGCCAATGCTAAATGTATATGAGAAGGGGATATAGGGGAGTAATATGGGATTCTTGGTAGTGGTGTTATTTGCTGTCCTTAGTATTATATTGTATTGTATGACATGTTATTTTTCTTTATATCATTTTTTCTTATTGCTAAAAAACAAACAATTTTTCTTGTAGTAATCAGTATGTTCAAATGCTGATTGTGGTGATAAATGTACAACTTTATGATGATACCATGAACAACTGATTATACACTGTGGATAAATGTATGGTATGTGAATATAACTCTATAAAATTGTAGGAAAATATATATATAGGAGTTAAAGTGTTGGAGAAAACATGGTGAGAGGGATGATGCCTCACCAATATGGACTAACTACAATGTGTAAACTCAGAATTGAATCTTAGAACATAGCCTAACGTGGACACAATAATTGTAATAGTCCCTAGATTGTAAGCTCTTACAGCAGTTAACTCTATCCCTGAATTGTAAGGCCTATCTCTAAACTTTGAGATGCTGATCCCCTAGCATATGTTGTCACAAACATTGGGAATGGCGGTTTGGTGTGCTGAGCCCTCGAGCATGGTACTTGCCCTTATGAAGCTCATTACCACAAAGGAGAGTCTAAACTTGTATGTAATGGTGCCTAAGAGCCTCCCCCCGAGTACCTCTTTGTTGCTCAGATGTGGCCCTCTCTCTCTCTAACTGAGCCATCTCGACAGGTGAACTCACTGCCCTCCCCCCTACGTGGGACCCAAGTCCCAGGGGTGTAAATCTCCCTGGCAACGCAGAGTATGACTCCCGGGGATGAATGTGGACCCAGCATCGTGGGACTGAGAGTATCTTCTTGACCAAAAGGGGGATGCAAAATGAGACGAAATAGTTTCAGTGGCTGAGAGATTCCAAATGGAGTCGAGAGGTCACTCTGGTGGACATTCTTATGCACTGTATAGATAATACCTCTTTGGCTTTAATGTATTGGAATAGCTAGAAGTAAATACCTGAAACTACCAAACTCCAACCCAGCAGTCTGGACTCCTGAAGACAATTATATAATAATGTAGATTACAAGGGGTGACAGTGTGATTGTGAAGACCTTGTGGATCACACCCCCTTTATCTAGTGTATGGATGAGTGGAGGAATGGGGATAAAAACTAAAGGACAAATGGGGTGGGATGGGGGGATGATTTGGGTGTTTTTTTCACTTTTATTTTTTATTCTTGTTCTGGTTCTTTCTGATATAAGGAAAATGTTCAGAGATAGATTGTGGTGATGAACGCACAACTATGTTATCATACTGTGGACAGTGGATTGTATATCATGGATGATTGTATGGTGTGTGAATGTATTTCAATAAAACTGAATTTAATTAAAAAAAAAAAAAAGAAGGGAAACTGTAGCAAGTAAGTCAGGCCCAGTGGTAAGGAGTCTGCTGATAATTGCGAGACAGCCCAGATCTTGTACAAACATCCTGTCTCTGCTGCTGCTAGTTAACCGAACATTGCCTGCCCAAGGACACTCTGCCCTGATTAACCCAAACATTTCATCACTCCCCCTTTTCCTTAAACATTAATATAAGCCACTTGTACAGTCCAGCTTTTTAAGTAGAACCCCCATTTGGTGCTTCTCCACATGCATGTTTACTCTTGCTCAATAAAACCTATATTATTATTATTTTAGCAGCAGAGTCCTCTGTTGTTGTTCCTTTGGGGAAGTTGGAACTTCAGTCCCTAGGTCATAAGCTGCTTCAAGTTTAACACTATTAAAACACTGCTATGTGTTTTCTTTTACATATTTCCTCATGCATAGATTTAATAGTCTCTCTAGAAAAATGTTTTTCAAGATGGATGTTGTGATCAATTTGTGGATTGGTAAATCAGTTTACTGGGTCATAAAAATCATTTCAAAGAATTAAATGGAAGAGAGGAAAGGAAACATAATAAGGTAGAAATATGAGAATGAAATGCTGGTAGAAAGGTTTATTCTCTTTCCATTAAACTCTTTTTATGTATGTATGTGTGCACTTGGGTGTGTATTGTTTCTAAACTGCATTTCTTACTCTGGATCAGTGGTGAAACACTTTGACTATCACTCTAAGACAAAGGGGTAAGAGGGGATTTGCTTGGTCATAAGGTTGGAACACTTCAACTGTATTGGATTTTGTAATATGTGTAAAAAATTTACCATGTAACATAAATGTATTTCTGATTGTTCCCTAGTTTTGCCAACACTTAAAACCTACACTGATAGGCTTTAAATTTTATTTGATTTTGGTTTCAATTTGTCTTATACTCTTTATTAATACATTCTATTAAGTAAGATGATTCTATATTCATATGCTTATTTGATACTTATGCTTGCTATTAGTGAAATGCACCATTGAGTCTTAAAAATTTTTCTCCTGGAAGTTGTATATTTTCTTTCTGTTTTGTTTTTGTTTTTGTACATTAGGAGTCCTTTAAATACACAGTATACTAGCCTTTAATCAGTTATATGTGCAAATATATTCTTATTTGTGACTTATCTTTCTACTTTCTTTATAATATTTTCTGAACATATGTAACTAATTCATATACAGTTGAATTCATCAATATTTTCCCATACAGTCAGCGCTTTTATCATATTTTCAAAGAAATATATTCTACACTGTGACCATAAAGATGTTTTATCTTCCCCCTTTACATTTAGCCTTTAATTTACCCAGGTTTTATTTTTGTATATGGTACAATTTAAACATGATGTTTCACCCTTTTCTCCCCAATAACTTCAAGATCATCAACTGGAGAATGTATCCTTTCCCAAGTTGCAATTCAAGCTCTGTCATAAGTTATTTCTCATTTATGAATCTAGTTTGGGAGCTTATTCATATTCCTTTCATTTGTCTGTCTCTTCCTTTTCCACTGTCTTAATTACCATGGCTGTGTACTAAGGACTAATATTTGGTACAATACCTAATTTTTTTAAAGTTCGTTTAAGTTTTACTTGTTTTTGTTATGATTTTCTTCTGTAATTTCTTTGTAGTCAAAGTACCTGGCTTCTATGAAATCTATTTATATAAAATATTTTTTTCATTTTATGGCCAAGTGAGTGTGCTCTTTTAGCGTATACTCCTATGTTTTGGTTTTCTTTATCTGACATAACAGAAGACAGTTACCTGAAAATATCCTTCTGGATAAAAAGTAAGGAAACTTCCTTTTAGCATTAAGTTGTTATACTTTAGGCATTTCACACTGATAAATTATTTAGTCCTTGTAATCATCAGGATTATACACTGAAAATATAAGGAATGATAAATCAATGTGGAATAGAAAATTATTAATTGGGAACTTTGGCAAAATCATGTTAACAGATATTTCACAAAAAGAAACAAAGCAATAAGAAATAGGCAAAAAAATCAACCTTATTAATAATCAGGGAATTGCATATTAAGACTGCAATAGTATACTGATTTAAATCTGTTAGATAGACCACAGCCAATAAGTCTACAATGCAAGACTAACCAAAGATGAGTGGTGAATACATTCCATATACTGGTGATTGGATTTGCTATAACTAATTCTGAAAGAATTGGCATCACTGTTTGAATTTGAAAATGCAGATACCCCATGACTTAGTAATTCCATTTCTATGCATGCACTTTAGAAAAACATCAAAAGACTTTTCAAGAATGTTCCTGGCTATCTTGCTTACATAGCAAAGCAAAAACAAAAACAATACAGCAACAAAAAGCAAAAAGAAAAATGGAAGCAACCCAAATGTTTATCAACACAAAAATGAATGAAAGATTGTGGTATAGTCACACAATAGAATATTTTTACATTAAATATAAATGAACCACATCTACATAAAACAGCATAGATAAATAATACGTTTACAATGTTGAGTACAAAAGCAGTCGCATAGGACAAGTTAGAATATATTTTCTGGAGTTAAAAATCCAAAAGAAAAAGATCTCATAATGTCATGTCTGGTAGCCGTATCAAATAGGTAATTTGACATGCTGGTCAAATTCCTCTTCTCTATGGAAAAAGACAACCATTTTCTTTCTCTTCTGTATTCCATATAGTACAGGCTTCTCAACATCAATAGCTAACCTAAAACATTCTTGACAGATGTTTCAAGGAAATATAGTTTTAGGCTTCTCACTATAAGTATACATATACTTGTACAAGTACAAACTATAAGAAAGGGTGAAGTTGATGCTACGTGGAGAAAAGAATATCTGGTACAATGGTAAAGATATTTTTCTTTTTTAAAAAAGTAATTATTTACAAATTCAAAATTCAGGTTATTTGCTACCTCTAAGTAATACAAGGCTAGATTGAAGGTATACAAGTATATAGTCACAGGCATTGGTAATATGCTAGTATTTGAAGCATAAGTTATTAAGCTTCCAGAACTTTCACATATGTTCCATATCAATTTGAATGTATCAAATATTATGTGGTAAAATGTGAAAGGCAAAGAAAATCTGATACAAAATATTTAAAATCTTAACTACACTTGTATATTAAGTATATATATTTGATTTCCTACAGGGGAAATTTATAAGTAATATCAGCACATATTTTACCAACATAATGTTTCTTATGTATTATATAAGAATATATTAAGTAAATGTTATTGCAAAAACACCCCATCAAAGCCCAAAGATGCATAGACAAATCACATTCTTTCTCTACTCTGTTAAAACATTAATAATTTTATTTTCCTTATCTTCTCTTACTACTTTTTTTTGAATAAATAAATTATTCTTTAAAAAAAAGGATTATTCTCAGAAAAGTCCTAGAAAAAAGCAATTACCAAATTCAATACATAGATTCAGACATTAATCAATTTTTGTCACAATATTACTTGTTAATGGTACAAATATTTATTCCTTTAAGCCTATGCAAAACGCTTCCTCACTCTCTTCAATCCACAAGACAGAGGAGGTTGTTATATTTTCCATATTTCTATTTGAAAATTACCAGGTAATTTAGAAAAACACATTTTCTCTAAACTAGAAAATATTTCTGTTCTATAAATTGATAACTTCAGAATACATACAAGTAAATTCTAGGGTGTAAAATGAGGCTTGTAAAGACTCCTTGAAAACCTACCCTAACAGAACAATAATAATAGTGTAGCATTATTTTAATAAATAAACCAACTTGCAGTTATGGAAATAATTATTTTAATAAATTCAAATGGGAAAAAAAGTAACCAAAAATCATTTGGGACAAGCAATGATACACAAATTATCCTTGTTTTTAAATAGAGGGAAAAGTTATTTTAAAATCAAAATATCAGTTTTGATTCTGCTTGTAAAAAGTAAACTCATGTTTTTTTTTTTTGTTTGTTTGTTTTTTATTAAATTCAGTTTTATTGGAATACATTCACACACCATACAATCATCCATGATATACAATCCACTGTCCACAGTATAAACTCATGTTTTTTATATCATTTTTTAGAAGGGGTATTCATTGAAGTATTTCAGGGGGAGATTTGAAAGAGTCTATATTATTTCTAGAAATACTGTTAAATAACAAATATCTTCATTCTATTTTTAAAATGTATAGGACACTTTTCCCTTGAAACAGTAATATGGGAAAACTTAATTCCCCAACAATCCTTTGGGTTTCATATCACTAAATTCAATGCAGACATTTTAAATTTATATAAATATAAGTTTAATTTTATTTCTTTGTAAAAGGTAGTGCAACATTTAAGGTGGAAAAGAAGAAAGAGAATACAATGATTGGTAGAACAACAGCTATTGCATAGCTATCCTCTGCCATTTCTCATACTGAGTCCTTTTCATTTTCTGAACAAATAGCCAATTGTTGGTAGAAGGTGGAGAGCTATTCAACTGTGCCAACTACTACCACCTGCTGCAACTAATTAAGTGTGATTATAAGGTAGTGAAGAGGTGGCAACATTACCATAACCACGTGAAATTCTTAGTTTGAGAGAGTGCCCAGAATCCCAGGGCATTCAACCAACAATGACAAATTGTTAAGTGATACAGAAGGTCTTTGAAGTCATTTATTTAGAGCAATGCTTTGTTTGATACTTACAGCATCAAGTAAACTAGCCAATTAAATATATTTAATCCAATATCAGATTATTCAAATCAGTGTGGAGGTTAAATCAACTACCGTAGTACAACTGACTAGATTTTGTTTTTGTTGTTTTTTTTTCACGAACTTATGAACATATTCGGTTTATACAGAAAGATAAAACACATGTCATTTGAAGGAGAAATTAATCTCCCCAAATCCTTTGAATTATGAGATTTATCCAAAATGTTTCAATGTTTTACAAAACAGTTATAAATGATTATGTATATCATAAACCTCAATTGTTAGCAGAAAATCGTTATTTCCTCTGAAGGTAAAGCAGTGTTCACTGAAAAGAATGCAATCAATCACTTTATCAATATTACCTGATGTAACACAGTGACTTTGAGCTTTCCTTGAGTCAAGTCACTTTTCTTCTCTGCATGGAGCTATAATCAATACTTTAAGATTGCTAAAGTGATATTAGGGAATGTAAATTAATAAAAATATAAAGGAATCAAGGAAATTATTTTATAAATTCAGATTAAAAAAACAAACAAAAACCTTCTAACCAAAACATTTTAAAAAGTGGGTCCAAGGCAGTTCTTTTAAATTTAAATTATCCAGGTTATTGCCTTACTGGGACCAAGGTGGTTCTTCTAAATCTACATTATCCAGGTTATTGCCCTCATTCTCTGTGGGCAATGACATATATGAGAAGCTGTGCATGTTAATGGAGAAACAGTTATTGCAGCTAAGGGAAATATGAAAGATCAGCTGAATGAGTGAAGACAATTGCAGATAATTACTCCATTATATATCCATTTAATAAAGATTAAATTTATTAGCACATGAGATAATTAATCCCTATGACTGGAGTTAAGTTTCAAAATTTAACAGAAAAAAGATCATGCCAAAGTTATGTCATGCTAGGTATTTAGTGAGACAGAAGTAATTTGCTAGGAAGGAAAAAAAGGAAAAAGGGTAAGAAGACAAAAAAGGAAGGGAGGATGTGGGAGAGGAAGGAATGGAAACAGGAGTATACTATACTTCTCAGACTCCCAGAAAAGTACAGAAAAATGAAAAGCAGCATATGAAAAGAAACTGATTCTACCACTTAAAAACGCTATTTGATATCTCTCTCTCTCTCCCTGTGTGTGCTCTCTCTCTCTCGCACACATACACACATTCAATAATAAATTTGGGATTTTGTATAAAACTATGAAATTTGAATTCTAATTTTTGAACTTTACATTACTATTTATTTTTCCAAAGTCACCTGTCTTAGTTTTCCAGAACTTCTATGACAAATACCACAAAATAGGTTGGCTTAAAAAAATAATATATTGTTTCTGATGCTAGAAGTTCAAAATCAAAGCATTGGCCAAGACCAAGCTTTCTTTCCCGTATGTGTAGTGTTCTGGTTCTGCCTTGCTGCAATCTCTGGGGTTCCTTGATTTGAATCTCTGCCTCCCATAACATGGCAATTTCTCCTTTTATCTGCTCTTCTGGTTCCTGCTGACTTCCAGCCCTGTCATCACATTGATCTTTCAGATTTCCAGCCTCCAGAACTGTGAGGCAATGTATTTCTGTTGTATTAAGCTTTTCTATTTATGATACTTTGTAACAACAGCCTTATGAAGTTAAGATACTGACCTTATAAATGTGTTGGTTAGTGTTTACTGTTTTACTGTTCTCCAGTAAATTTTATGAATGATTGGTGCTATTCCTTTCTTAAATCATTAGAATTATTTTGATGATATTTGCCATATTTTCAATACCTCAGAGGTGTTTAAAAAAGATTTCAATTTTTGGAAGAAATTTTGGAGTATTTTGATTTTATATATTTTTGTATATTAGTTTTATAAGCTGTTTATTTTTAAGAATTTGTGTACTTGATCCACATTGTCAAAGCCATGGACATAAAGTTTTTCATAATATCCTCTAAATTTGCTGTTATGAATATTTATATTTATATCTTTAGTGTCCATTTCCAATACTAGTTTTGTGTGTATGTTTTCTACTTGTCTTTACCAGTCTTGTTAGAAGTTATTAATGTTATTAATATTTCCAAAAAAATCCAAGTTTTGTTCCATGATATCTATATTGTACATACTTTGTTATTTTTTACCTTTATATTTTATTATGTGTTTTATTATACTTTCTTTGGGTTTAAGTTGACATTACTTTTCACCTTCTTGAGATAAATATTTAGATTATTAACTATCAGCACACTTTTTCTACTATATACATATAAGCCAATAAAATTTCATCTAAGTATATCTTTAATGTCATCTAAGTATATCTTTAACCACACTGTCTTTGATGTGTCATGTTTTCATGATTATTAAATTCAAATTGCTTCAAGGTTTCCATTGTGACATCTTCATTGCATATATGTTACATAGAAATAAATGCACTGCTAAATTTACAAACATATAGTAATTTTCAATTTATCCTTTCATTATTGAATTTTATTTTTATTGTGGTCAAAGTACATACTCAAAATTGTTTCAATCTTCTTAAATTTGTTATGTATATTTCTTGGCTCCAGATATGGTCATTTTGGTAAATAACCCATATGCAGTTTAAAATTCTATGTACTCTGTTGATGATGGTTTGGTGTAGTTTGCTGTAGAGTATACACTTTTTGCCCATATTTTAGCTTTGGCCTTTTTCCTTATAAATTGCAAGGATATGTGTGAAATCTCAGTATTGATTATGATTTTGCCAAGTCATCCATTTAATGCTATAAAATTTGGCTCCATAAATTTAAATCTATCTTATTGTTTATATGCAAGTTCAGAATTTATATTTATCTTATATGGACTGACTATTATCATTATGAATTACTCTATTTATCTTTATTAGTTGTTCTTGCCTTAAATTCTACTTTATCTTATGTTAGCATAGGTCTACCATCTCTGCCTTAATTACTGTTTATATGGCATCTTCTTTTTCCATATATTTATGTCAAATATTTCTATGTTATATTTACATTTGACTTTCTAAGCAGAACATTTTTTTTTTTTTATTCTGGTAATACTTTTCTTTTATAATTCAAGTATTAGTTCAGAAAAATTCATATATGTACTTTTATATTAGGCTTAATGTCTATAATCATACTGTTCAGTTTTTTCTGACTGAATTTTGTCTTCCTTTATTATTTCTTGCCTTTTTGTGGATTAATTCAGTATTTTTGTTATTATATCTAGTTTTCTTATTATTATATTTTCAAAATTTTCTTTACTGTCTGTCCTAGGAATTGCAAAATGAATACTTTGCTTTTTACAGTTTTAAAGTAGTTCTGTTATCCTTTTAGTCAGTGCTATGACCTTATAATTATTTAACTCTACTTCTTACTCACATTTCAATATATGTTATACTTCAATATATTTTTGTATTGTTTACACAAAGTACATTTACATTTACCCACATATGTGCCTTTTTCATTCATTTGCTCCTTAGCACCTTTTATTTTTGTATATACAAATGGAATAATTTTTCCTCTGCTTACAGAAATCCCTTTAGTATTTCTTTTAGTCTGGGGATGCCAGCATTAACATCTTTTGCATACTTTAAAATGACTTGACTTTGTTTTTTACATTAAAGTGTATTTTATTCCTTGATGGGGAATTCTTGTTTGCCTGATATTATTTAGAGCTATCATTTCATTTTCTTCTAGTTTCCAGGATTTGTTGAGAACTCAGCTGTCAATTGTATTGTTGCATCTTAGAATGTTATATCCTTGACAGTTTGTAATATCATTCTTTGTTTTTGTTCTCAGATTCTTTTTATAACAGTTCTAAAAATGTGTTTGTTTGTCTTATCTATGTTCCAGTTTGTCCGGCGCCGCCCCGCTCGACCCCTGTTCCCCGGCCGGCGAGGGGAGAAACAAGGGATGAGAGAGAGAGAGAGATGCAGACCACGCAAACTGACCTGGCTGGAAGTCACGACTCGAGCCACACGGCGGTTGCGAGAGCAAGTCTTTTACTGAAGCTAGATAAGCATTCTCTGTTACAGGTTTCCACGCGGGGCAGAGTGCCTCGCGGGAGAGCAGCCTCGATGTGGCCGTCAGGTACGGCTCCTAGTGGGCTGTCTCCCCGAGGTTCGCTTGGGCAAACTCTTAAGTACTCTACTCATAACCAATGATCTAGCGCCGCGCATATGCACTCAATTGGCAGATAGGAATAGTGAGTGTGCACGTCATAAGCGGAAGCAGGATATGGGCGCCATCTTGGCTCATTCGATGGGCGGGGGGACTTTGGAGCAGGTTTACAGCGCATGCGCTATGCCCGTCCCGGGAGACGGCTCTCCACATCTCCCCCTTTATTATTTATATCGACCCAGTGTCCCCAGTGATGAGTGTGCTCCCGTGAACCCAGATGGCTCACAATTTGTTCCGGTGCTTTGGGGAGTCTGGACTAGGTCTCAGCCATTTAGCGGCGGAGCCTCTAGCACCGACCAGAATGCTCACCTCATATGGAGACAGGAGAGTCCGTGAGCTGGAAACAACATGACTCTCCCTGCAGTGCTTTGCCTTGCAACTGGGGGACAAAGGCGGGGGCAGGGATAGCATTAACCAGAGTCGGAGGCGTCACTAGGCGTCCCTATGCATTGGCTAGAGTCAAGTCTGGCCACAACTATGACTCTGCCTTAGGGACCTACCTGAGACAAAAATTATGACTGCTGGCGTCGCCCGTTATACCCGGGACACAGCTGCGCGCTTAGCTACAAACCTCGCTCCCGAGTGCCCCGCCCGAGGCGGCCAGGATGGGGTATGGCCATCAGAATGGTCGCTGTTGGGGGTATCAAAGGTGGAGGACATAGCCATCATAGTGGTAACACGGTACTGCCGCGCTTGAAACAGGCGTTCTAGCAAAGATTTAACAATGACTAATCCCACCAATGGTCCCACCATCAAGAGAATCCAATTAGTCAAATTGGGCCAAGAGAACCAAGAGGTGACTTGGTCCCACAGATTTTTTACAGTCTCGCCCAGTGTGGAAAGGTCGAAACTAACAGGCTTCAATTTTCTAATGTTCTCAAGTCCCTGAAGGTCGGATTTCACTTGGTCGGAGAGATTGGTGAAGTTGGGGAGATAAGTGTCCTTGAGCCACTCGGCGACATCTTGCTGCTCCTCTGTCAAGTTCACCCTAACCGGGGTGACACAAAGCCTCCCGAATAACCATCGGGTATCACACGTCTGCTGGAGAACTCTCCAGAGTCCATCTATTTCTAGTCCAAGTTCATCTATCTCCGCTAGGAGTTTCTGAATGGCCTGGAAATTTAAGTTCAGCATCTGATTGTGGCGGCGTAGCACGTCTCGGGTAAGGTATGCCTCTTGGACGCCTAGACTTAGAGAAGGGGATATTGTTAAGTGAAACAACTTGAGAAACAGGGCCAACCCAGTCGGTTGCCTTGACGGGGAGCCAGACATAACTTGGGCGATACACTAGGATAGCGGGGCAGCGAGGCATCCGGGTCTTTGGAACGGTTGCAGACTGTAGGAGCAAACCCCGGAAGGAAAAGGCACTTTTGAGTCTCATTTTTACTCAAGATCCCTTCACAAGACTGGCGGCTCTTCCCTGTAACGTTAAGAAATTCAAGCAAGACTCCCTTACTTAACTCGCCATTACCAGTTTCACAAGTAGCATTCGCCGCAACTGTGGTGTTGACAACCTTGACAGAGAGGTTAGCAAAAGAGAGGATCAGTGTGTCATTGGTGAGGGGGAAGGACTCGTTGAAGCTTGTGGAGGAAATATTTCTGTCAGAAGGCAGGTGGTGGAGACCTAGAGACAGGGTACGAGTGAAAAACACAGGAGAGGCGGGAGACCCAGCAGAGAATGGGGCCAGGGTCGGGGGATGAGGCCACAGGCCCCAAAGACCACTCTCCTGCGCTACCACAGTTCCACTAAAAAAAGAAAAAGGCAGATTAGAAGGATTGCTATAGGAGAGCAAAGAACAGAGTTACCGATCCTCTTTTTGGGCAACCGCGGGGTGGTCAGTCCTACTATTATCGTCTTGTCGGTCGTCGCCATCATCAGCAGGGTCGGAGGCTTGGTCTAATGGTTCAGGTTGTATATTCGTTGGCGTTTCTGACAGCTGTTCCTTGGCTTCTTCAGGTGATGTCACGGTTCTCACCAGTCTTTCCGGAACCCACACTGGTTGACGTCCTGGTTCCTGGGGAAAAACACAAACAGAGCCTCTGGCCCAGCTGAGCACCGGGTCAGGGCCTTTCCACTGTGACGTGGAGGGAGCGATATGGCCCTTTTCTAGTTGTTCTGATACTAGGGCGTGCAACGCTGCAAGTTTTTCCTGTGGCAAGGGCCACTGAGGCACCCACACTGGAGCCTCGGTTTTCCATTTTAGTTTTATAGGTGTGGGTGGGAATCTCTCCTCAGTGGCCCCTATGAAAAACCCAAGCCTCGTCTGTCAGACTTGGGGGCAGCTTGTATAGGCTCCGCACGTCCGTGCAGTGAAGCTCCTAAACCCTTGCCGGGGGTATACCCCATTTCTTTTAGCAGTCGCTTAGAGGTTGGGGAGTAGCCGCTAATTAAAGTAACGTCCATTTGGGTCAGAATGTCTCTTCCCCACAAAGACACAGGCAGGGCTAATACATAAGGCTGGAAACTGCCTTGGTGTCCTTCTTCATCGGCCCAATGAAGGGCAGCTGCACTGAGCATGGGCGCTGAAATTTGGCCTATTCCTCTAATGGGCTTTTCCGCCCTGCTTGTTGGCCAGGTGGGGGGGCCATTCTTGTTGTCTTATGATAGACCGATCGGCCCCTGTATCGAGCAGGCCCAAGAAAGATCTGCCTTGCACCTTAATGGTTAGCATAGGTCGAGACTCCAGGGACATATGGAGTCCCTCAAAAATCGCTCCACTGGATCCGAACCCTTTTTCCCCTCTCTGTCTGATTCTGCTTGGAAAGACTGCATGTAAGCTGGGTAAGAGCAGGAGCTGCGCCAGCTTATCACCTTCTGCAATGACTAAGGTGCCCCGCTGAGATTGAACCATAACTTGGGCACGGCCTGTGAAATCTGAATCTACAAGTCCTGGTATAACTGTTAATCCTCTCAGGGCCGTGGATGCTCTCCCCAATATGAGCCCTACAGTACCAGCCGGTAAGGGCCCCTTGAAGGAGGTCCCTACTAACTGGACACCCATGGAGGGGGTTAGTACGAGTCTGGAGGTGGCACAGAGGTCCAGTCCTGCTGAGCCGGGGGACGCACGAATTTGATCGGATCCTGTGTTGTCGAATGGCATGCAAGGGGGTCCGTCGAAAGGGCGGACCCCCTCTTCCCGTTTTTTGGAATCTGCTCGGGGCGGCCAGAGAGGCGTCTACCCTGCGCATCGAAAACCGATTTACAATCTTCTGCGCGGTGGGGGCCTTTGTGGCAACGGCCACACGGCCTGGTTACTGCACCTGGTTCGCCAAACCGTTGAGTGGCAGGGGGCTGACGTCTATTGGGACAATCTCTCTTAAAGTGCCCTGATTGGCCACAGCCATAGCACCCGTTAGACTTTGCCCCTAAGGTTCTCGGGCCTTTTGTAGCCACCTGTAGGGAGCTAGCTAGCATGGCAGCTAGACCTGCATTAGTTAAAGGGCTGCCAGTATCTCTACAGAGCCTGACCCACTCTGTCAAATTTTTTGCTCTGTTTTGTGCCAGGATAACTTTGCACTCCTTGTTGCACTGCTCAAAAATCATTTGCTTAACCACAGTCTCTGCTACTCCTGGATCTGAGAAGATTCTCTCAGCCGCGGTTTGCATCCTGGCTACAAAATCCGCAAATGGTTCTGTGGGGCCTTGGTGTATATTGCTGAGTGAGGCCTGAGCCTCTCCCTTACCTGTTAGCTTTTTCCAGGCACCCACAAAACAGCGGAAGATCTGGGCGTAGACCTCTTGTGGGAAACCTCTCCCCAACAGCATGTCAGCATTCCACCCGCCACGTCTCCCTGCCGCATTCCTTGCGGCCTGCTCTTCAGCTAACTCCTCAAACCATGCTTTCCAATCTATGAATCGGCCTGACGGCAAGCAAGCACGGGCTAGCTGAAAAATATCTGCGGGTGTATGATTTAGAGCAGAGAGGTTTTCGATCATGTTCAAGGTATAAGGGGCATTGGGGCCATACTGATGGACGGCCTGCCTCAATTCCCTCAATAGTTTGTAATCATATGATTCGTGCTGATTGCCACCTTGGGGATTGATAATAACCGGGTACATTTCTGAGACTGGCTGCGGCTCAAGTGGCTGGTAGCCACCCAGCATGCCAAAAGGTCTAAATGTTGTGAAAGGGTTCCATCTCCAGAAATGTCTCCCACCACTACCTAATGGCAAAGGGTCCTGAGGGCCTGTGTACTCGGGCGGGGGGTACGGCAAAGGTTGCCCCTCCCCTGACCGGCCCATCGGGGTTTCCGGGTCTGGCAGCAAAGGATAATTACATTTACTGGGCATGGCCACTAGAGGGAGCTCTCGGCGAGGTCCTTTGGTGGGACCGCCCAAGGCGTCAGTTGGGAGCTGGGGTGTCCCTGGGGGTGCAGCGGTAGACATTGGCGGGGCGGAAGGCCGCACGGGTGTGGCGGGAGGCTCCTCCCACTCAATTAGCGGGGATGCTTCCGCCTCCTCGTCAGTATCGCTATCTGACTCTGAGTCAGAGTCACTGGACTCCGGCGGTTTGCCCTTATAGGAGCCGTCCGCTGACGAAACTGACTGGGTTTCTTGGAGCGCGCACCGTGCTTCTTGCAAGGCAGAGGACGGGCTTAGGCCGGCAGCCGATTCTAGTTCAAGGACCGCACGGACGGTCTCCCATATGGGTACTAGAATCGGGTCCATACACACGCCCGTCTGGCGCGCTCAGTCTATGTCGCGACCGAGCTTCATCCAAGAGGGTAGGCTAAGGCTGCCGGTGCAGGCAAACCAAGGGGCAAAAGTATCAACATCATCAAGAAAACGCTGAAGGGAGCTTTTCCTGACCGAGATACCCCGTTGTTTCAAAAGGTTCTTTAAGGGAGCTAAGAGAGGTGAACTTCCGGACTGCCCCATGATTGCAGTCGGCACTATACTTCAGTCACTCGGAGAGCTCTTCCGAGTCCCCCGGGGTCACCTGAAAACCCACGGGCCCTAACTATCATGTAATAAGACGCACTCACCTTCTCGCGTTGATCAGGCGCGGGAAGTCCGCCGTAAGCTCGATGCGCAGCGCTGCTCTCCTCACAGAGGGACCGTCGAGAGCGAGGCAGGAGGAGGAGCGTTCCCCGTACGGGCCACCACTTGTCCGGCGCCGCCCCGCTCGACCCCTGTTCCCCGGCCGGCGAGGGGAGAAACAAGGGATGAGAGAGAGAGAGAGATGCAGACCACGCAAACTGACCTGGCTGGAAGTCACGACTCGAGCCACACGGCGGTTGCGAGAGCAAGTCTTTTACTGAAGCTAGATAAGCATTCTCTGTTACAGGTTTCCACGCGGGGCAGAGTGCCTCGCGGGAGAGCAGCCTCGATGTGGCCGTCAGGTACGGCTCCTAGTGGGCTGTCTCCCCGAGGTTCGCTTGGGCAAACTCTTAAGTACTCTACTCATAACCAATGATCTAGCGCCGCGCATATGCACTCAATTGGCAGATAGGAATAGTGAGTGTGCACGTCATAAGCGGAAGCAGGATATGGGCGCCATCTTGGCTCATTCGATGGGCGGGGGGACTTTGGAGCAGGTTTACAGCGCATGCGCTATGCCCGTCCCGGGAGACGGCTCTCCACACCAGTTTGTCTTAATGCTCAAAACTGTAACTAGATGTCCACTGTAAGTTTTGGACAATTCTCAGATTCTGCCTCATTCTTTTTCATCTCTCATTTGAGTACTACAAGTACACTAATGTTAGAAATTTGGATCATCTCCCAATTTCTTATTCTCTTTTCATCATTTTCCACCATTACCCCCCACTCCTGTTTCAGTCTTAATATTTTTCTGGCTTACATTTTGGTTTACAAATCCTTTCTTTTGCTGCATCCAATCTTCCATTGAATCCATCTACTGAATTATTTAATTCAGTTATTATAATTCTTAATTTGGGAATTTCATATTTTATGCATTAGCATTCTTTGGAGAAATTCTCCATCTTTTCATCAATCTCTTCAAACATATTAATGACAGTTATTTTAACATCTGTGTTAAATAAAACATGTCACCTGAGTGTCTATTTTAATATCTATTATTCTCTTGGTTTTATTTATTGGTATGCATGAAATATTAAATACCAGACTTTTTTTTAAAATTCAGTTTTAGTGAGAGATATTCACATACCATACAATCATCCATGGTGTACAATCAGCTGTTTACAGTACTATCATATAGTTGTGCATTCATCACCCCAATCTATTTTTGAACATTTTCCTTACACCAGAAAGAATCAGAATCAGAATAAAAAATAAAAATAAAAAAAGAACACCCAAATCACCCCCTGCATCCCACTCTATTTTTCATTTAGGTTTTGTCCCCATTTTTCTACTCATCCATCCATACACTGGGTAAAGGGAGTGCGATCCACAGGGTTTTCACAATCACACTGTCACTCCTTGTAAGCTATATTTTATACAATCATCTTCAAGAGTCAAGGCTACTGGGTTGCAGTTTGGTAATTTCAGGTATTTACCTCTAGTTATTCTAGTATATTAAAATCTAAAAAGTGTTATCTATATAGTGCGTAAGAATGTCCACCAGAGTGACCTCTCAACTCCATTTGAAATCTCTCAGCCACTGAAGCTTTATTTCATTTCATTTCACATCCCCCTTTTGGTCAAGAAGATGTTCTCAATCCCACCATGCCAGGTCCAGATTCATCCCCGGGAATCATATCCTGCATTGCCAGGGAGATTTACACCCCTGGGAGTCAGGTCCCATGCAGGGGGGAGGGCAGGAAGATCACCAGCCAAGGTGGCTCAGTTAGAGAGAGAGGGCCACATCTGAGCAACAAAGAGGCACTCATGGGGAGACCCTTAGGCACAATTACAAGCAGGTTTAACCTCTCCTTGCAGCAACAAGTGTCATAGGAGCCAGCCCCAAGGCAGAAGGCTCAGCACATCAAGCCATCAGTCCCCAATGTTTGTGAGAACATCAGCAACAATCCAGGTGAGGAAGTCCAACACCTCTGTATCCTACCCCAGCTCCTCAGGGGGGCCACCAATATATATTTTTATTCTCCATCCAAATTACTTTAGGATGTGTTGCTATTTCATTCTAATCTATACAGACCTACCATAGCTCACTTCCTATTCAAAGTTCCATGTAATTGTAGTGTTTGAACAAACTGACTGTAGAAGTTATATTGTTTAGAAAATATAGATCCTACAACAAATAAACATCTCTTCCCTTGGTCTCACATGGGAGTTAAAGTTTGAATACAGTCAGTTTCAACCTTTATCCTTTGGCCCAATTTGCTCTAGTCTTAACCAGATCTGTTTTTAAATACCAGACTTTTTAATGCAAAATTGGAAAGGCTTCAGATGACGTATATATATATATACATATGTATATAAATATTTTTTTCTATCAAAGAGGTCTCACTCTAACCTCTGACAGGAAGCAAGAATATAGTTTGTGAAGCTAGCTGCTACACTGTGCATCAGGGAAACATATGCTTAAATACAACAAAGAGTTTCTCTAAATGACTGCTTTATTACTTGTACCACACAAAGTGTCCAAAAGAGCAGGAGAAGTGGCCCATTGTGGCCTGTCCCCTGGGGAAGACAACTGCCTAGGTCAGGGTCAGTGGGTCATAGCTTCACATGCCCTGCTTCACATTGGAGATGAGGGACAAATCCCTGATGCCCGAGTATGCAGTATTTATACAACCCATGGGAATGGGGCCTTGCCAGTGAGGGCTCTCTACCTGACAAGCAACTGAAACTGTTTGTTCCAAGTTTCAAGCTTAAGTTAGAGTCAGGCCATTCCATTAGGCCTAAAGGCTGCCCCAGGCTGCCATATGGAAACATATTGAACCATCTGCACACAGTAGAAAAGGAAGCATAAAGTGGGTGAGGTCTCGGAAGTGGCTACTGGGTGTGTCTGTGACTTCCCTAACAGTCTGTCCCTTGACCTCTGGACCAGGTCTAGCCTACTCCTCTCCATTAGCTTCCATGAAATAAGCCCCCCTCCCACCTCAGACACAAAGTTAGAGACATGTCATAATTACCTGCCCAGGGCTCTCAACAATGTTGATGGTAAAGATTTGGGAACATCAGTGATGCATCAAAGGAGGGCTCCATGTATGCATGCCATTATTCCAAGCAGGGTGATCAGGGCAGTCTGGAATATCGGTTGCATCCATACACCCCTAACTCCTGGGAGAAAGCCGAAGAGGTGCCACAGAGGGTCTGTGTGTACACTTTGCAGCCAGTGGGCTTGCCATTGGATTTTAGTTATCTCCTGTTCCATTTATCCTGAGGTATTAACCCATATAAAGCAGGAGGTGTTAGCAATAGCAAATACACTTTCTTGTTGGGGTAGGAGGAAGTCTAAGGCAATGTGAGTTTGATTCATTCACAGGAAAAATGTGTGGGTCTGATGACACAAAAGGAGAGAGGACTTAGATAGCAGATCCAGTAGTCAGATTCCCTGCTGCCAAAATGGCCTGGATTAGTCAGACAAAGACATTTTTCCTTTTAGGTTGCCATCAGGCTAAATCTGTCGAAAACAGGAGGAGGGAGCAATAACTCATCAGACAGGGTGGTTGTATGACCACTTACAGTGGGAGACACTTTTCCTGGACTATTTGCAGTGACATTTTTTTCCTCTAAAGCCACCCCATCTGCCTGTCTCTTGCCTTGAGCTATAAACTGACCCTTTTTCCATTGGTGTAAGTGCCCTAATCATATTTTTCAGCCTACTTCCAGCCTTCCTGATAGATGGAAATTGTCATGACTCCCCAAAGGCATCCCATAATTGTTCCTGGTGGCCCAAACGGGGGTAGACATTGCCCACTAACTTCCAGTATGTCAGTATGTGTGTGTCAGTCCCCTACAAGGCCCAGCCCACTGAACTGTCACCGTATGTCTGTTAAGCACTTCTAAGTGCATTTGCATCACTGCACCCCTCGAGCTGGTGCCCTTAACCTCCTGCAGTCCTGGGAGTTGTGTGGAGGGTGTAATGGGATAATAAGTGGCATGATCCCTCAACAGTGGCTGGAAAGGAGATGACCAAGAGGTATGTCCTTGGTCCTCCTTTCAGAGCCAAGCCTGTGTTACTTCCCATCTTGTCTCCAATCTAAGAAGTGGAATAAGGCTGTGCTTTCCTTCTGGGAGAACTGCTCAGTTTAGCTTCCAGAGAGAATGAGTAAGGTGAACAATCCATCCAGCAGATGCTGAAGCTCCATAATCAGGCAGCTATTAAAATTCTACACAATGCCAGCTCCCTGTGGATGATTGGTGACATGGAAGGTACATCTAATTCCATAAATCTGGGCCCATTGCTGAGTGGATTGTGCATGAAAGTGAGATCATTGATCAGAGGAGATGTCCTGAAGATGTGGCAGAGCTGCTTTTCTAAGGTATGAATGTATGTACTGCGTCAACATGATGACCTGGAAAAGCAAGAACATAGCCTGAATAGGTGTCTACACTGACCAAGAAGTAGGATATATCTTAGGATTGTGGGAGAGTGCCAATGCAGTCCACTTAGCATGAGCAGCACCATGTGACCTCACTGGGAATAGCTCCTAAATGCTCTTTTCAGGCTCTGACTTGTAGCTGACATCTCTCATATTGGTAAATGACAGACTGGGACTCATTTATTAAGAGTGTTCCTGGCCCATAATATCATGGTGTCAGAATTTCCACGTCCAGTTCCGTGGTAGATACACTGGTGATGGAAGCAACCATGGGAAATTCAGCTATTTCATGGAAGTCACTGAAGGTAAGTTCATTGCTCTCATCCTATGGATAAAGTTCATCTTCTAGCTCTCTTCCAGGAGTATCTCCAGCCTCACAGAGTGCAAAAGGCAGCTCACTGCATCCTTTATTGGCAAGGTCATTCCAATGATGTTCATGGCAATACAGACCCTTCTTATGTGCATCGATATGGGTAATATAAATGGTATCTTTCCATGATGCCAATTGTTTCCAAAGATCCCTTTCTCATACCAGGGAAACTTTGGTATTCCAATTTCATTCCTTCCCCAAACTGAGTAGACTGCTAAGCCTTTAGTGATGGTCCATGAGTCATTACACAGGGGGTTCTTGGATGTGTGTTCCAGAGCTAAGAGGATCACTTGAAGTTCAGCTATATAGCCAAGGAAAACTGTGGCTGTGGCCTAGTGGACACCAGATGGCTTCAGCTTGGCTAATCCATCAGTGAACCAGCACTGAGCATCCAGTCGGGTATTGTTGAGTTGGAGTCCACAAGATGCAATGCTGGTAGGGGAGGGCCCTCATCAGGTGTTGCAACAGGATCATTATTGAGGAGGACCCGTGTCACCCACTCGTGAAAGTCTGTTACTCCAATGATACTGAATTTATCACTTCCATTTGATGATACTGTTGTTGGGCCTTGCCTGGGGAAGTGTTCTGATTACCCAGAACTAAGTTCATGGTGGGGATTTCTGACCTCAGGAGAACCTGAGAGCTATTGGTGATCCTTTCTGTTCCCAACAATGTCCAATAGCATGCCAGAAGTTGCCTGGTGAATGGGGAGTAATACTAGGATGTGTCTGTGAACTTCTTGGTCCCAAAACCTAGGGGTCTGTGAATTACTGTTGCTCCCTCCTTCTGCCAGAAGGACAAGTCAGAGTGGGTCCATGTGGCAGAAACCTGTAGCTTGTATGAAGATCCAGGCTCCAAAGGTCCTAGAGACAGGGTGGCAGAAATGGCCATTTTCCCTCTTTCAGGGTCTGCTCCTCCTCCTCTCCCCAGTGGAAAGTAGCTGTTTTTCATGTCACCCAATATAGGAGTGCCAGGTGGATCCCAAGATGAAGAATATGCTGGAGCCAATATGCACATAGCACGGTCAAGTGCTGGGTCTCCCTTTTGGAGGTAAGTGCCTCCTTCTGAAGTAGGGTGGAAAAAAAAAGGCATTTACCAGGAAAACAACTACATACCAAACATAGGTGGAGGCCATAATGGCTCCCATCAGAGTCACTATATCTGTGCTAACATTTTATAGTCAGCTGCCACACTCCATTTACCTCTTTTGCTGGCTATACTGGGCTATGATACTCATAGATAGTGGAGCAGATGACACTCACATATAAATTATCCTTGTGAATTCAGTAATGTCTTCTTCCTGACTAAGGAGGTGCTATTGCTCCTGTTGGACAATGTGGCAAGGAGAAGGGAGCACAGGAGGTACACGGTCCATCACTCACCCAACCGTGATGACCAGAATTTACTGGGAAGGGAGAACATATCCCTGTAGTCGTTGCTAGGATCTACAGCAGTGCAGCATGTCAGTTCCTATAATACAGTCCCTGGCAGGAAACATGACCACAGGGGTGTTCAGAGGGCCAAAGGGACCAACCCACAGAGTAGTGGTAAACTCCTATCCCTATACCCATGTGGAATGCCTGAAGGTACTAGCCATTGTACCCTTCCTTCTACATCTACCAGAATAATAGTGACCTGAGTGCCTGCATCCAAAAGGACCATAAAGGTTTATTCACTGCCCCCAAGTTGTACACACACTGGGGTGTATGGCCTTTGGTTCCTGGCAGCACAGATTTTTCTCTCCCCTCCTGTGTGAAGTTGGCATGTGGAGCTGCCTTATGCTGACCTTGGCCCTAGCAGTTTGGCCTCCCCAGGAGACTGGCCATGATGGGATCCCTCTCCCTGCTCTTTTCAACCCTTAGAGCTGTGTAGGTATAAAGCAGTCATTTGCTGAGAGTTTCTGTTGCACCTGAGCCTGTGCTCCTGTGACAAACCTTGTAGTAAATTATTTAACACCACCACAAAATTAGAATTTGGTGAAAGGCTAAAATCCATCCAGCAGGGCCTACAGACCAATACCCAGTTGTCACAGCATGACCATGGATGGCTTCCTCCTCGTTAGTACAAGGCTTAGCTAAAATTCAGGGTAGGTCTTCTGGAGTGGAATATGATCATCTGACTCCCTGAAGGATCTAATCAAACAGATGCTGCAGCTCCAGGTCGCCGGTGGCTGCACTGGCAGCTGCTGCTTCTCCATTCCCACTCCTTCTCCCTTGACTCTAACCTTCTAACAGTTAGTTGGAGGATGGGATTAGATGTGAAGCAGCCAAGTCTCCATTTAGCCTGGCTTATCAGAGTGGTAGTGACAGCCTCATCATAAAGTCAGGACAGCCCTAAGAGAAGATCCTGTCCAGGCTTCTGTCCATGCCTATCTTTAGTATATTTTTCTCATTCTCTGTAAAAGCTCAAACTTGTGTTTTCACCTTCAGTCCCCGTATTTGGTTCACTAGTCTCTGAATGATGACTGGCCTCACACTACTGTAGGTAAGCATGCCATCACTTTTTATTTAGATGACCACTGTTGAGACCTGGGCCAGCAGTTACCTTGCCGTTGGCATTCTGTTGATACTCATGCCTTCTCTGTAACTTCTGCTTCCTACCTAAAGCTTGGTAAGAGTTAAAGAGAAGGAATTTGGGTATTTCTAGCATAGCTCATGTTTGGGCTTTTAAAAACTGAAATCTTTAATTATAGTCAACCAAGCAGGGAAGAAAAGACTAACTCAACCTAGAAGCAGTGTGGGGTAGATGGTATGCAGAGAGGCATATTTTAAACAGAGGAACATAATGGGAAAGCTGAGCAACTTACCAAATTATATGTAATTAATTAGCTCAAAATCTGTCTGGGTGGTCTGAATGCAGGTATGCCTGGTTCCAGAGTGAAAATAGATATAAGAGGCCATGAGGTAGAAGAGTGTTGTTCAGGTTGTAGAAGCCCTGACCTCATTGATCTCAGCATGCAGACAGCTAGCCAACTCCCTAACATTGTTGGGGGGATTCTTAAAATCCCATTTATTGCTGCCCTTCCCCCAGAGGGTAGAGATAGTACACCCTGGGTCCCCTAACTGCAGGTCAGTACCTCCAATTTGGCCACAAAGTCACAAATGCTGTTTCCCAAGATGCCTATACAAAAGGAACATGAGAGTAATGAAAAGAATGGTCACAAATTAAACCCATTCTATACTTCCCTGTACACCCTGCTTGCTGTGCTAAAATCCATGGAGTGAGTTTCTGCATGGTGCATTGTGGGATCACAGGCTCAGGCACAATGGAAACTTCCAACAAATGACTGCTTTATTTCTTACCCAGCACAAAGGGTCCAAAAGATCAGAGGAAAAGATTCCATTGTGGCTGGGATGGGAGGTCAACTTTTCCAGTCAGGGTAGGTGGATGGCATCCACTCACATCCCATTTCACGTCCCTAATAAGTAGCTGAGATGCTTGTTCCTGATTTCCAGGCTTATAGCATTGTCAGGCTGCTCCATTATACTTCACATCCCCCCTGGCCTACAGATTTGGAATATATTGAAACATCTGTACACAATAGAATGGAAGAGGATAGGCAGAGGCTGGGAGCTGGTCATTAGATATGTCTGTAACTTCTGCAGCACAGTTGATCCCCTTAATCTAACGAGGAACTGTGTTGGCCCAAGGCAAGACTATAATCTTTTAAAGCTAGTTAGTTTTGATGGTCACTTCTTCACACCATTGGTGAGAGAGGAATTCTCGCTCTAGGATTATGGGGATGGACAAACACATACCACCTGACACTGGACAGATGAATCCATAGCCATTTATTAGCCACATATATTCACAGCCCAGGGAAAGAGGACACCACATGCCAAGCAGGGTCACATTGGTTGGGGTTGCACTCAGGCGCATTTTGAACCTAAGGCTGTTGGGGACAGGCTTTGCAGTAACAAGAGGCTGTGATTGGCTTGTCTGAATAATTCCACCGGCTGGCAAGGAACAAAGTCCTCTACTCAAGGATAAGCAAGGACCGTTCCTGGTCCCCATGATAAGGAGGGTCTTTGGCTATGAGATCTCATCTGTGGGAGCAACGTGGGTTGGAACACTTGAGGGCAATTTGAGGCCCTCCAGTTTTAGATAATGTAGTTTTAGGCCTTATACTATATATATCTGGCTTTAGTCAGTGCCCAGTTTTACAGTTATCTTTCCAGGGGTGTATATTAGTATAATTTTTTTAGAGTTCCTGATCCTTGTTGGGTCTTACACTCCAATTTTTGTTTTCCCATCCGAATTGAGTCTGTCAAAACACTTCATTTTTTTTTATGGCTTTCTTTTTTTCTTCATTCTTTTTCTTTGTTTTACTTTTCAGCCTCATGCCCTGCTCAGCTAAAGAACTGGTAAATACTTGAGGTAAAAAATGTGGAATGTTAGGCTCATTTGCTCCCTTCCTTTAGAGTATGACCTTTCAAGTACTGACTGAACTTACAGGCCCAAGTTCTAATTTATATTGCTCTGGACTAGTGTGATTGTCAGAATTCGTGCTAACTTCTCTTCTTCTTAGCAGTGACCCTTTTCGTGAACTCCCATTATACTTCCATTTCCCCAAATCCACTCTTAACATTTTTCTCTAAACCAATAATTGACATACGACTGAGGTAAAAGGTGTTGTGCAGCATGAGCTTTCTTTCCTTCATCATTATAACCATGTGAGACTTGGTTTCCCTGGCATTTCTCTGAGGCCTTTTGAACAATTTCTGTGTCTATTTTTTCTCTATTTTCTATTTTTCCTCAGCAGGATAATTGGTCTCCTATTATCTACTCTTGTATAGTTGGAATTTCTTGGTCTTTATTAATATGTGTGGACACTATTTCTATTTTTAAAATTAGAGCCACACATCTACTTAAACATAATTCCTGTCAATGTTTTTATTTGTAAATTTTTATTAACTTTGTTGTATATTTTATAGATTTATTTCTATTAACTGTTTTGTTTGCATCCCTTGTACATTATTCTTGAGTTCTTAATTATAATCTAATATTGGCTCAAAATATATAATTCTTAAATTTTAAAAGGCTAGTTTTTTTTTAATTTTTGTTACATTTTATGTGTGCTTATATTTGACATTGTTACATTCCTGTGACATGACCTAGTCACATTATGCTGCATGTCAATAGTGATTTATTAAAAATTCCATAGGAGGCATCTCAATGTCTTCCCTTTTTTATAAAGAATATATGTTCAAAATCTGCCTCATTTTTTCATTCTATTTAATTCATCTTGATTTCTTTTTGCATTCTCAGTTTGGATGTATATAGGAGTTTTCTTTACTCTTATAATATAAAATATCATCAATCCCTGCCAATATATGGGCTATATCCTGAGAAAACATCTCATTAAAAGTCATTTAGTAATGTAGCAAACACTCTTTATAATTATAATTGAACCCATAACAAATGTTTGCAGAATCTCCAATGGCAATAAATGAAAAGATAGCTGATTCCTATAGGGGTGAGCAAAGTTCATTCCACAAATGTCACGAGAGCAATTGTTCATCTCATGAACCTAGAATCTTGTTTTTTACACATTTACAGAACATGGAAAACAGGTTGCAGCTTGAACATGATACTAAACTTCATTAGAAGTGGCATCACTGCATAAGCTTTAGCTCTTAGAGGACATAGATTCAAACTGAAATAATGCACTAGAATAATTTCACCATGGGAGGAATAATTTTAAAAGGCCCTGATTCAGAGTAGGAAATAAAGGCTCTCCTACTCTAACTCACATGTAGGGTTTGAATTTATATTATCAGCTTGGTTTTAGAAACCCCAAACGAGAGATTACTTGAACTAATTTAGAAATAAATATTTAGGTTATGTTAAATCACTTGAAAGAAGGCAAGGGTGAAGAATAAATATTCAACACAGGGCAGCCAGGATTCTCACAGAATAAGTTCATGTGAATATGAGTACACAATTCCAAACTAAAGCAATGAAAGCTAGCATCATGGGAGAGAATCAACAAAAGAAAACAGACAAACAGCACAAAACAAAACAAAACAAAGCACTTAGAATACCATGTAACAGAGGTGGGCGGGGCAAGATGGCAGACTGGTGAGCTGTATGTTTTAGTTACTCCTCCAGGAAAGTAGGTAGAAAGCCAGGAACTGTGTGGACTGGACACCAAAGAGCAATCTGACTTTGGGCATACTTCATACAACACTCATGAAAACGTGGAACTGCTGAGATCAGCGAAATCTGTAAGTTTTTGCGGCCAGGGGACCCACGCCCCTCCCTGCCAGGCTCAGTCCCGGGGGAGGAGGGGCTGTCAGCTCCGGGAAGGAGAAGGGAGAACTGCAGTGGCAGCCCTTATCGGAAACTCATTCTACTGATCCAAACTCCAACCATAGATAGACTGAGACCAGACACCAGAGAATCTGAGAGCAGCCAGCCCAGCAGAGAGGAGACAGGCATAGAAAAAAAACAACACAAAAAACTCCAAAATAAAAGCGGAGGATTTTTGGAGTTCTGGTGAACATAGAAAGTGGAAGGGCCCTGAGGCGCATATGCAAATCCCAAAGAAAAGCTGATCTCTCTGCCCTGTGGACCTTTCCTTAATGGCCCTGGTTGCTTTGTCTCTTAGCATTTCAATAACCCATTAGATCTCTGAGGAGGGCCCGTTTTTTTTTTTTTTTTTTTTTTAATAGTTTTTTTTTTTCTCTAAAACGATTACTCTAAGAAGCCCAATACAGAAAGCTTCAAAGACTTGCTATTTGGGCAGGTCAAGTCAAGAGCAGAACTAGGAGAGCTCTGAGACAAAACGCAATAATCCAGTGGCTGAGAAAATTCACTAAACACCACAACTTCCCAAGAAAAGGGGGGTGTCCGCTCACAGCCATCATCCTGGTGGACAGGAAACACTCCTGCCCATCGCCAGCCCCATAGCCCAGAACTGCCCCAGACAACCCAGTGTGATGGAAGTGCTTCAAATAACAGGCACACACCACAAAACTGGGCGTGGACATTAGCCTTCCCTGCAACCTCAGCTGATTGTCCCAGAGTTGGGAAGGTAGAGCAGTGTGAATTAACAAGCCCCATTCAGCCATCATTTCAGCAGACTGGGAGCCTCCCTACACAGCCCAGCAGCCCAGAACTGCCCTGGGGGGACGGCACTCACCTGTGACATAGCACAGTCATCCCTCAACAGAGGACCCGGGGTGCACGGCCTGGAAGAGGGGCCCACTTGCAAGTCTCAGGAGCCATACGCCAATACCAAGGACTTGTGGGTCAGTGGCAGAGACAAACTGTGGCAGGACTGAACTGAAGGATTAGACTATTGCAGCAGCTTTAAAACTCTAGGATCACCAGGGAGATTTGATTGTTAGAGCCATCCCCCCCTCCCTGACTGCCCAGAAACACGCCCGATATACAGGGCAGGCAACACCAACTACGCATGCAAGCTTGGTACACCAATTGGACCCCACAAGACTCACTCCCCCACTCACCAAAAAGGCTAAGCAGGGGAGAACTGGCTTGTGGAGAACAGGTGGCTCGTGGACGCCACCTGCTGGTTAGTTAGAGAAAGTGTACTCCACGAAGCTGTAGATCTGATAAATAGAGATAAGGACTTCAATTGGTCTACAAATCCTAAAAGAACCCTATCAAGTTCAGCAAATGCCACGAGGCCAAAAACAACAGAAAATTATAAAGCATATGAAAAAACCAGACGATATGGATAACCCAAGCCCAAGCACCCAAATCAAAAGACCAGAAGAGACACAGCACCTAGAGCAGCTACTCAAAGAACTAAAGATGAACAATGAGACCACAGTACGGGATATAAAGGAAATCAAGAAGACCCTAGAAGAGCATAAAGAAGACATTGCAAGACTAAATAAAAAAAATGGATGATCTTATGGAAATTAAAGAAACTGTTGACCAAATTAAAAGATTCTGGACACTCATAGTACAAGACTAGAGGAAGTTGAACAACGAATCAGTGACCTCGAAGATGACAGAATGGAAAAATGAAAGCATAAAAGAAAGAATGGGGAAAAAAATTGAAAAAATCGAAATGGACCTCAGGGATATGATAGATAATATGAAACGTCCAAATATAAGACTCATTGGTGTCCCAGAAGTGGAAGAAAAGGGTAAAGGTCTAGGAAGAGTATTCAAAGAAATTGTTGGGGAAAACTTCCCAAATCTTTTAACAACATAAATACACAAATCATAAATGCTCAGCGAACTCCAATAGAATAAAATCCAAATAAACCCACTCCGAGACATATACTGATCACACTATCAAACACAGAAGAGAAGGAGCAAGTTCTGAAAGCAGCAAGAGAAAAGCAATTCACCACATACAAAGGAAACAGCATAAGACTAAGTAGTGACTACTCAGCAGCCACCATGGAGGCAAGAAGGCAGTGGCACGATATATTTAAAATTCTGAGTGAGAAAAATTTCCAGCCAAGAATATTTTATCCAGCAAAGCTCTCCTTCAAATTTGAGGGAGAGCTTAAATTTTTTCACAGACAACACAAATGCTGAGAGAATTTGCTAACAAGAGACCTGCCCTACTGGAGATACTAAAGGGAGCCCTACAGACAGAGAAACAAAGAAAGGACAGAGAGACTTGGAGAAAGGTTCAGTACTAAAGAGATTCGGTATGGGTACAGTAAAGGATAATTAATAGACAGAGGGGAAAAAATATGACAAACATAAACCAAAGGATAAGATGGCTGATTCAAGAAATGCCTTCACGGTTATAACGTTGATGTAAATGGATTAAACTCCCCAATTAAAGACATAGATTCGCAGAAATGGATCAAAAAAATGAACCATCAATATGTTGCATACAAGAGACTCATCTTAGACACAGGGACACAAAGAAACTGAAAGTGAAAGGATGGAAAAAAATATTTCATGCAAGCTAGAGCCAAAAGAAAGCAGGTGTAGCAATATTAATCTCAGATAAAATAGACTTCAAATGCAGGGATGTTTTGAGAGACAAAGAAGGCCACTACATAGTAATAAAAGGGGCAATTCAGCAAGAAGAAATAACAATCGTAAATGTCTATGCACCCAACCAAGGTGCCACAAAATACATGAGAGAAACACTGGCAAAACTAAAGGAAGCAATTGATGTTTCCACAATAATTGTGGGAGACTTCAACACATCACTCATCTCCTATAGATAGATCAACCAGACAGAAGACCAATAAGGAAATTGAAAACCTAAACAATCTGATAAATGAATTAGATTTAACAGACATATACAGGACATTACATCCCAAATCACCAGGATACACATACTTTTCTAGTGCTCATGGAACTTTCTCCAGAATAGATCATATGCTGGGACATAAAAACCAGCCTCAATAAATTTAAAAAGATTGAAATTATTCAAAGCACATTCTCTGACACAATGGAATACAATTAGAAGTCAATAACCATCAGAGACTTAGAAAATTCACAAATACCTGGAGGTTAAAAAACACACTCCTAAACAATCAGTGGGTTAAAGAAGAAATAACAAGAGAAATTGCTAAATATATAGAGACAAATGAAAATGAGAACACAACATACCAAAACCTATGGGATGCAGCAAAAGCAGTGCTAAGGGGGAAATTTATAGCACTAAACGCATATATATTAAAAAGGAAGAAAGAGCCAAAATCAAAGAACTAATGGATCAACTGAAGAAGCTAGAAAATGAACAGCAAACCAATCCTAAACCAAGTACAAGAAAAGAAATACAAGGATTAAAGCAGAAATAAATGACATAGAGAACAAAAAACAATAGAGGATAAATATCACCAAAAGTTGGTCTTTGAGAAGATCAACAAGATTGACAAGCCCTAGCTAGACTGACAAAATCAAAAAAGAGAGAAGACCCATATAAACAAAATAATGAATGAAAAAGGTGACATAACTGCAGATCCTGAAGAAATTAAAAAAATTATAAGAGGGATACTATGAACAACTGTATGGCACAAACTGGATAATGTAGAGGAAATGGACAATTTCCTGGAAACATATGAACAACCTAGACTGACCAGAGAAGAAATAGAAGACCTCAACCATACACCATCACAAGCAAAGAGATCCAATCAGTCATCAAAAATCTTCCCACAAATAAATGCCCAGGGCCAGATGGCTTCACAGGGGAATTCTACCAAACTTTCCAGAAAGAACTGACACCAATCTTACTCAAACTCTTTCAAAACATTGAAGAAAATGGAACACTACCTAACTCATTTTATGAAGCTAACATCAATCTAATACCAAAACCAGGCAAAGATGTTACAAAAAAGGAAAACTACCGGCCAATCTCCCTAATGAATATAGATGCAAAAATCCTCAACAAAATACTTGCAAATTGAATCCAAAGACACATTAAAAAAATCATACACCATCACCAAGTGGGATTTATTCCAGGCATGCAAGGATGGTTCAACATAAGAAAATCAATCAATGTATTACAACACATTAACAAGTCAAAAGGGAAAAATCAATTGATCATCTCAATAGATGCTGAAAAAGCATTTGACAAAATCCAACATCCCTTTTTGATAAAAACACTTGAAAAGGTAGGAATTGAAGGAAACTTCCTCAACATGATAAAGAGCATATATGAAAAACCCACAGCCAGCATGGTACTCAATGGTGAGAGACTGAAAGCCTTCCCTCTAAGATCAGGAAACAAGACAAGGATGCCCGCTATCACCACTGTTATTCAACATTGTGCTGGAAGTGCTAGCCAGGGCAATCTGGCAAGACAAAGAAATAAAAGGCATCCAAATTGGAAAAAAAGAAGTAAAACTGTCATTGTTTGCAGATGATATGATCTTATATCTAGAAAACCCTGAGAAATCGATGATACAGCTACTAGAGCTAATAAACAAATTTTAGTAAAGTAGCGGGATACAAGGTTAATGCACATAAGTCAGTAATGTTTCTATATGCTAGAAATGAACAAACTGAAGAGACACTCAGAAAAAGATACCATTTTCAATAGCAACTAAAAAAATCAAGTACCTAGGAATAAAACTTAACCAAAGATGTAAAAGACCTATACAAAGAAAACTACATAACTCTACTAAAGAAATAGAAGGGGAGCTTAAAAGATGGAAAAATATTCCATGTTCATGGATAGGAAGACTAATGTCATTAAGATGTCAATTCTACCCAAACTCATCTACAGATTCAGTGCAATCCCAATCAAAATTTCAACAACCTACTTTGCAGACTTGGAAAAGCTAGTTATCAAATTTATTTGGAAAGGGAAGATGCCTCGAATTGCTAAAGACACTCTAAAAAAGAAAAACGAAGTGGGAGGACTTACACTCCCTGACTTTGAAGCTTATTATAAAGCCACAGTTGCCAAAACAGCATGGTACTGGCACAAAGATAGACATATAGATCAATGGAATCGAATAAAGAATTCGGAGATAGACCCTCAGATCTATGGCCGACTGATCTTTGATAAGGCCCCCAAAGTCACTGAACTGAGTCATAATGGTCTTTTCAACAAATGGGGCTCGGAGAGTTGGATATCCATAACCAAGAGAATGAAAGAGGACCCCTACCTCACCCCCTACACAAAAATTAACTCAAAATGGACCAAAGATCTCAATATAAAAGAAAGTACCATAAAACTCCTAGAAGATAATGTAGGAAAACATCTTCAAGACCTTGTATTGGCGGCCACTTCCTAGACTTTACACCCAAAGCACAAGCAACAAAAGAGAAAATAGATAAATGGGAACTCCTCAAGCTTAGAAGTTTCTGCACCTCAAAGGAATTTCTCAAAAAGGTAAAGAGGCAGCCAACTCAATGGGAAAACATTTTTGGAAACCATGTATCTGACAAAAGACTGATATCTTGCATATATAAAGAAATCCTACAACTCAATGACAATAGTACAGTCGGCCCAATTATAAAATGGGCAAAAGATATGAAAAGACAGTTCTCTGAAGAGGAAATACAAATGGCCAAGAAACACAATGAAAAAATGTTCAGCTTCACTAGCTATTAGAGAGATGCAAATTAAGACCACAATGAGATACCATCTAACACCGGTTAGAATGGCTGCCATTAAACAAACAGGAAACTACAAATGCTGGAGGGGATGTGGAGAAATTGGAACTCTTATTCACTGTTGGTGGGACTGTATAATGGTTCAGCCACTCTGGAAGTCAGTCTGGCAGTTCCTTAGAAAACTAGATATAGAGTTACCATTCGATCCAGCGATTGCACTTCTCGGTATATACCCGGAAGATCGGAAAGCAGTGACACGAACAGATATCTGCACGCCAATGTTCGTGGCAGCATTGTTCACAATTGCCAAAAGATGGAAACAACCCAAATGTCCTTCAACAGATGAGTGGATAAATAAAATGTGGTATATACACACGATGGAATACTACGCGACAGTAAGAAGGAACGATCTCGTGAAACATATGACAACATGGATGAACCTTGAAGACATAGTGCTAAGCGAAATAAGCCAGGCACAAAAAGAGAAATATTATATGCTACCATTCTATGTGAACTTTGAAAAATGTAAAACAAATGGCTTATAATGTAGAATGTAGGGGAACTAGCAATAGAGAGCAATTAAGGAAGGGGGAACAATAATCCAAGAAGAACAGATAAGCTATTTAACGTTCTGGGGATGCCCAGGAATGACTATGGTCTGTTAACTTCTGATGGATATAGTAGGAGCAAGTTCACAGAAATGTTGCTATATTATGTAACTTTCTTGGGGTAAAGTAGGAACATGTTGGAAGTTAAGCAGTTATCTTAGGTTAGTTGTCTTTTTCCTTACTCCCTTGTTATGGTCTCTTTGAAATGTTCTTTTATTGTATGTTTGTTTCTTTTAACTTTTTTTCATACAGTTGATTTAAAAAAGAAGGGAAAGTTAAAAAAAAAAAAAAACAAGGGAAAAAAAAAGATTCAGTGCCCCCTTGAGGAGCCTGTGGAGAATGCAGGGGTATTCGCCTACCCCACCTCCATGGTTGCTAACATGACCACAGACATAGGGGACTGGTGGTTTGATGGGTTGAGCCCTCTACCACAGGTTTTACCCTTGGGAAGACGGTTGCTGCAAAGGAGAGGCTAGGCCTCCCTATGGTTGTGCCTAAGGGCCTCCTCCCGAATGCCTCTTTGTTGCTCAGATGTGGCCCTGTCTCCTCTAGCTAAGCCAACTTGAAAGGTGAAATCACTGCCCTCCCCCCTACGTGGGATCAGACACCCAGGGGAGTGAATCTCCCTGGCAACGTGGAATATGACTCCACGGGGGAGAATGTAGACCTGGCATCGTGGGACGGAGAACATCTTCTTGACCAAAAGGGGGATGTGAAAGGAAATGAAATAAGCTTCAGTGGCAGAGAGAATCCAAAAGGAGCCGAGAGGTCACTCTGGTGGGCACTCTTACGCACACTTTAGACAACCCTTTTTAGGTTCTAAAGATTTGGGGTAGCTGGTGGTGGATACCTGAAACTAATCAAACTACAACCCAGAACCCATGAATCTCGAAGACAGTTGTATAAAAATGTAGCTTATGAGGGGTGACAAGGGGATTGGGAAAGCCATAAGGACCACACTCCACTTTGTCTAGTTTATGGATGGATGAGTAGAAAAATAGGGGAAGGAAACAAACAGACAAAGGTACCCAGTGTTCTTTTTTACTTCAATTGCTCTTTTTCACTCTAATTATTATTCTTGTTATTCTTGTGTGTGTGCTAATGAAGGTGTCAGGGATTGATTTGGGTGATGAATGTACAACTATGTATGGTACTGTGAACAATCGAAAGTACGATTTGTTTTGTATGACTGCATGGTATATGAATATATCTCAATAAAATGAAGATTAAAAAAAAAAAAAAAAAAGACATAATGCTGAGCAAAATAAGCCAGGCACAAAAAGAGAGATATTGTATGTTACAACTAATGTGAATTCTGTGAAAAATGTACAATGTTTTATACTGTAGAATGTAGGGGACCTAGAGATACCAATTAGTGGAGGGGGAATGATAATCTAATAAGAACAGATAAACTATGGAGGGTAATCTCAATGTTAATGGGAATGCTCAGGAATGATTATGGTTTGTAAACTTTCTTGGATATAGTAAGATCATGTTGGAAGCAATAGAGTTATTTTAGGTTTTTTTTTCTCTTATTCCTTTGTTTTCTTAGGGGTTGTTAATTTTCTTGGGGTATGGTAGGAACATGTTGGAAGCAATGTTAGTTATTTTAGATTATTTGTTTTTCTTACTCCTCTGTTTGGACATGGTTTATTAATTTTCTTGGGGTATGGTAGGAACATATTGGAAGCAAGTAGTTATTTTAGGTTATTTGTTTTCCTTAATCCATTGCTTTGTTTGAAATGTTGTGGGGTTTTTTTGGTTGTTGTTTGGCTGTTTGTTTTTAATTTTTTTATAAACAAAGTTAAAAAAATTGAAAAAAAAATCAGTAGAAAAATGGGAGTAAAAAACTAAATGACAAATAGGGTGGGATGGGGGGATGGTTTGGGGTATTCTCTTTTCACTTTTATTTTTTATTCTTATTCTGATTCTTTCTGATGTAAGGAAAATGTTCAGAAATAGATTGTGGTGATGAACGCATAACTATATGATCATACTGTGAACAGTTGATTGTATACCATGGATGACTGTATGGTTTGTGAATATATTTCATTAAAACTGAATTTAAAAAAAAAAAAAAAAAAGAATACCATGTAACACAGAAATTGCAATTATGCAGGTACAGTTTAAAAAAAGTTTAAATAGTTAATGAAAAAATAAAGCAAATGAGACAAAAGATACTGTTCTAATATGCCTACTGTATTAAAAAATCCAACAGACATAAAAATAGGATTATTGAAATTATGTATTTTAGAAGCAGGCATTAGAATTAATCACTGGACTATAAGACGTATCTGAAGAGGTTTTCCAGAATTCTACCTTATAATACAAAGTAAAGTACATTTCTAGACAGATAATATAGGAAATTATCTTCATGCCCTAGGGAAATGAAAAATGCAGAACAATTTGTGTAGGGAATCAATAAACATGTAGGAAAAGACTAACAAAAGTAAGAATTTCTGTTAATTGAAAAGCAGCACTAAATTGAAAATTCAAACCAAAGAATGGAAGAAGATATTCTAATAACATATATTCAACAAATTAATCATAATCAAAATATATAAATATTTATTAAAAATCATTTAGGAAAAAGCAGACATCACAATATAAATTGGAAAAAAAGTGTCTGAATAGACATTTCATAAAATGTAATACAAAATGGCCAAGTAACAGGTACAATATATAATCAGGGAAATTTAACTACATTGAAATACCAAATGTAGTGTGTGCCATCAAAATCTAACTGAGGATGGGAACTAACCAGAACTTTCAAACACACTATGTGCTAGTGTAAATATATTAAATCAAATCGAAAAACTGTTTAGCAATGTACACCAATGTTGAACATGTCAATAAGATGTGATTCAGTAATTCCATGCCTAAGTGTCTATCCAATAGAATTGTGTAATATCTACATCCAAGGACATGTACAAGAAGGTTAATGTCAGTATCTTTGTTAGCCAAAATAATGGAAACAAGAATAATTAGACAAATTTAGATATATTTATGAAAGGTGATATACAAAGATTAAAAATAACAAACCATAGTTACATGTGTGATTATGTTTGACTTTCCAAGTCATAATGAGAAAGAAATCAGATAAAAATATCTAACATATGAATTCTTTAATATACAATTTTTAAAAAGCATGTAAAAAATCTTAACATATAAAATTTCAATGAATATATATTAGTATCTAAGTAGTAGAATGGTTTTTTTTTTTCCTTTCTATTCTTCAATGAAAATAAGTGGTTGCGTAACAGGATAGTGTACACTTGACGGGGAAGGAGGGAGGACAGTGGTTGAGAAGGGAAGGGGGGTGACTGGGTATTGGTCTCATTACCCGTTCCTTTGTTTCTTGTATTATGCTTCTTAATATAAATGTTAAACAAAAAGGAAGAAACCTTTTTTAAGTGACACATTTGGCTGCACAACCTTAAAGAAAACTTTTTACTCAGAATGTTTATTATATACTGATCAGTTAAAATACAGAATTAATTCTAAGTGAAATGATTCACTTCACTAAGAAGCAATGAACAGCAATTAATAACATACTTCTGTTTTTCAAGGCAGATCTTAGAGTTATTTTTCTTGCTGGCTACAGATAGGAGCACTTTCAGAAATAAAAAAATGGTGAAAAAAAATCAAATACATTAGACCTCCATTATGTTTTATTTGGAGACTACTGAAGAAAATATTTTTGTCTAAAAAAATAACAATAGAGTACCAGATCTAAACTTTGTGATTGGAGCCCACAGTTGATAAAAGAAGGGATTGGATAGAAAGATCAAATTACGAAGAAAAGAGGAAAAACAAACTTAGAGCAAAATAACTATTTCATAAACTAATATCTAAGCAGGGCAGAAAACCTGTGCCAAATCACACAGATAAAGCTGAAATTTAGTTGCACAATTCTATGGAGAATTCCACAGTTTATTGGTATTTTGTAGTAGTGTAAAGAAATTCTGTCTACTGTATATCACATTAATTGTGGGTTATTGTTGGTATACTCTATTCCACATATACTATATTGTACTATATAATGTGCACCAATAGAAACATAAACACATTATAAAAGTGAATTTTTAAAAAGCAAATGCTAAGTATTCAGGTATTCAGGCCTACAAATATCTGACCATGCAGAAAGGTAAACATACCATAATTATTCTACTTTTAAAGGATGACGATGGCTTAATAAAATATTTTTCCATCCCTACAGGGGATCCTACATTCCCTATCACTTACTGCTTATTGAAATAAAATGATCAAATGCATGAACAAAAACTTGTATTTTATAAATACATAAAATTTACAGGAGTGGAGAACTATGTAGGTGAACAGCACATAACTATAATTTCATGACTCAAATTTTCTGCTTGAAACTGTACAACTATATAAGAACATAAATGAGGTGAAGAAATACACAATTGCGAAATTTAAATGACTTTAACTAGAACTTAAATTCCGTATTCAAGACAGAGAAACAATCATTTGTGGAATTATTTCCCATTAGTCCTTAGTTGACAGTATTCAGTGTGACTGGTTTTGCTACCCCGGAAATACCATACCATGCAAATCCCACTGAACATTACAATAACAAGAACACTCCTAAAAAATAAACAGTACTAAATTCCAAGCGACCCCCTTGTAACAAACATATATATTTTTTTGGTCAAAAAGAAATTTATAATACAAAGTCCCATTAAGACAAAATAATATGGATTGTTTTTCAGTGTACAATGTAGTGCCATTTTATCTAGTTTTAAGAAGAAATGAATACCTTGAGTCAGTTTTGCCAGTTGAATTTTTTTTAAAACTATACTTGCTTTCTATAAGGCACAGAGTTTAATAACTTAGCACAGAACTGAGGTGGTTTGGCTGAAAATTTTGTAGGTTATTTTGCTGGTACTTAGAAAATTCCTCTGCACATTTCTGAAAATTAGGAGGTTTAAGGTAGTTAATGAATATTCACAATGGATCTATAGCTGCAAAAAATGTCTACAAGGTATGAAAAGAGGTATACAGCCTACCCTAATAATAAGAACCTTGTACTTACAGAAGGAATGTCATATACTCTATAGAAACAATCAGGAACAACATAATTCTGTATATAATCATGCTTGTTTGGAGAAAGCAGCATGGATCTGATCTACAGTAGGGACAGTTGGAATAGGAAAGAAAGAGTAAGTCTTACCCAGTAATGCTAGGTAAAATAGAATGCCATATTTAAGTTTTTTTTGGGGGGAGGGGTCTTTTCTAAATTAGTTCACACAGCTCTGAGCTATCCTAGTTCAGTCACATCTTCTAATTATGTTCACAGGAGAAAAGAAGCTAAATGTTAATACATGATAGCATGATACCTTTGCAGAAGTCTAAATGGGTTATAGTGTATGGAAAATGAAAATGAAATTTCCTTTGCCTTGTGTTTAAATTCTTCTTCGTAAAACCTGATATTAAAAATGAAAGTAAAACCTTCTGGGAGGAGAAATTAATTACATGTTTCTTTCTACTTCCTGTTAGATACCTTTCTATTATCGTATATATGATTAGAACATTTAGGCATTTTATGAGCAGTTCCTATCACTTAGCAGTCTGGTAAGATGGTTTCTTCACTAACTTGTTTAATTCATGAACACTCTAGACTTCTACATCTAGCTCTTCTGAGATACATTATAGTTGATCCACATCCCTGTTGAGAACTGCTAGAAACATATAAAATAGGGAAAATTCTTTCAAAGGCTTCTGAGAATTTCTGTGACAGCCAGAATTTGAGGTCATGATCCCGGAAAAAGGGAACTTCATGGAAATGAACCCAAATAGTGTACACTTAAGTGTTCCTCTTACAGAATTTGTCAATCTGCAAAGTGGGATAGGGCAAGAAATCCTGAAACTAGACTGGGATGCAGCCAGGACTTGTCAGGCCAAGCTTCTAGAAAAAAGGAGGTACAGAGAAGTAAGCCCTATTCTCCACACTGGTTTTCCCCATTATATATATGTGATTCCTATGCTGCTCAGGATGAAAAGCTAAGGAAACGAACAGAAAGTGACTGAAAACCTGAGTGGAGCTTTTCCTATTCTCATACTTCTGGAGGAAAAAGTGGACAAACAAAGCAGTAGTTTTAGTAAAAACCACAGGTTTGCAGTTGGGCCTTCCAAAGTCTGCACCCTAAGATTGGACAGTGAAGCAACTAACTGCAAGATGATCAGCCCTCGTAATTCTTGCCCTAGCCTCTAGCTTCTTTACATTAGCATTGGAGTTTTCCTGATATCATCTTATTAATTTTGAAAACTTCAACTGGGGGATTAAATTTTTTGGCTTTTGTGGTCTTTTTTAGGGCAGTAAAATCAAGTAAGTCGCACCGTGTATAAAGGTACATATGTATGTATGCATGCATGTATAATGTTTGTTTATTTTTATTTTCCTTTCTCCATCAGAAATAAAACTTTAGGTGGGCAGGTGTTTTTGTCAGTTTGGTCAGTATCTGGGACATACTATGCCAGGAACAAAGCATTTGTTAATATATATAATTGTGAATGAATCCATCAATTAATCTGTCATTCAATCTTTTCTATTATCTGTAGATCATGCTACCATTAAACATTATGTTTGTTATTTGGTACATTTATAAAGTTAAAAACATTTAATACATGAAGATTACATGTCAGTATCACTTTTTTTTCCTGTTTTCAATAGTAGAGGGATATAAAATATTGACCAGAAAGTTCTGAGTATTCACGTAGACACTTCTCGCCTTAAGTAGAGCTTCATGACTTAATAATCACCAATAAAATGTTAATAAATATGCCATTAAATTCCAAAATTCCTAATTTAAGCACTAATTTTAAAACTTAGAATTTGAATATCATATAAATTTCATAAAAAAAGCTTGTGGTTCTGCCCTTTGTAAAGTTAAGAAAATCAAGTTCTGTTTTTTTGTTAACTGCAAGTCCCCTGCATTTTTCCATTTACAGATTTCACACTTGTTTTGTGCACAAGAATTATCAAAATATTTTGGTTTATAATTTTATTTGACCTTCAAAGCATTAGTTTAAGGTACAAATAGATACGATTTTTCCCATTTTGTAAATGAGGATATTAAAATGAGAAATGTAAATGCTATTCTAATGTTGGATAGATGGTAATTTTCACAATTGGAAATAGTGTAGTTTCTTCATGGTTACATTTAACAATCTATAGTACACTATTTCATCATTTTTAAACAAAAGGAATAGCACTTTTCTACTGTTTTGAAAAATGTGTTATATAGGTAGATACCTTTTCTAGTACTCAGATTCTTCAGATTCTTAATTCTGTGATTATGATTTCTTTGAATTTTCTTTTAAGGTAAATGGTGTCACCCTGCATTTGTTTGTGACAAATTGATTAAAATGCTGAATGAATTGTATCAACATTGATTTGTAAAGATTTTTACAAGCTTCAGAATGAGTAGCTTAAAATGGCTAAAATTAAATTAGAGACAATTTCTTGTCTTTGTTCACCCAAGAATGTTCCTATAAACTATAATGAAAAATATCAATGCTACATGGATCATGTTTCCCCATAATTGGAGATACAATTACAGACTTAGGCATCATAGTGTCATAAATATAAATATAAATAAATTATGTATGAAAATTCTATAATTCAAAACAATAAAATTTTATATTCCAAATCCTAAAATATGGTTTCTGGTATTCGATGTAGGTTCAATAAATGTTAGATGTGACAAAATGTAGCCACTATATAGGCTCAAGAATTATTCAATATATAGGATTGCAACTCCCCATTTCATTTCAAATTTAACTAAAACTATTTACAATTAACATTATTAACACATATTTAGTTGTATGCAGTTACAGTTGTGTCTTTCTTGAAATGTTTTATATATATATATATGTACACACATTCTTTTGCATATTGTTTGGTGAGTTTCAATGAATGTAAATATAATGTATTTGTTCGTGTTTCATTGTATCTGTGTGTGTGTGCATGTGTGTGTATAGCAATATATTTCCTCCAGTTTGTGCGTGCATGTGTGCGTACAGCAATATATTTCCCCCAGTTTGTTACTGGCCTGGAGGCCAATTTAGCATATTTTAAATGCTATAGTTTTATTTTAATTTTATAGTTAGTACTTTCTTTATACTCACTAAAAGTTGTTTGTCTATTTGAAGGTCATAATGGATTACTCCTATGTTTTCTTCTACTTTATTCTATGGTTTTTACTTTTATGCTTAGGTCTGATATGCATTTAAAGTTAATTTTTTGTGAACACCATTAATTTTGTGTTCTTTCTACTTTATACAACTTTTTATATTGCCTAAGTTCACTTTAAAGTGGGTTTTTAAGTTTGAACTGATCAGCCTTCTTTTTCTGACAATGAATTTGCCTATAGCAGAAGGAAATTCTCAATGTCATTCTATTGGCAACAAAGCAGTATGATCTGCCCACATGATAAATGGTTATCGCACGTTATAGGCTGCCAATGAAGATCCAGTGATGAATGCAATAATTTTTTTGTTTTTGCAAATAAAGAACATTACAAAATTAAAGGACTGTTCTCTTTCTCTGTTCCCTCTTTTCAAAGTATTCAGAATTGTAGATGCATCTACTTACCATAAGACTAGAATCAGGGAAATGAGCATGCCATACAAATAATAAATCTACAGATTATTTAAAAATTACTTTTATCAGTTTATATATACATTAGAATATATATGTAAATACTATGATATTTATTATAGGAATTGGCTCACATGACCCTGGAGATTGGCAACTCTGAATTCTGTAGGGAGGTTGTTAAGTTGGGAACTCTGTGAAGGTTTCCATGAATACCCCAAGAAAAGCTGGCTTCTGAAGTAGAGATAGAAATTCATGCCATATTATAACTTCTAGAGATTTAAAGGTAAATTCAATTGATCACTACAGAATGCAGACTATAAGGTGGTGTCAACTGTATGAATCCATAGACCTTAATTAGGCAATTAAAAATAAAAATGAGGAAATGTTTGATGATATGATGTTTATTGAGAAAAAAAGAATCTGGGCTGCTGAACATCAACTTATAGAGAAAAATGGCCTTAGTTTCATTGAGTGATATATGTTTTTGAAATCACAAACTGTGCAGTCATTTTCAAAAGATCCTTTTTCATTGCAGCATTTCAACTTGATAAAATATTATTCTGAGAACATCAGACATGTTCTTCTGGAACATGAATCACATTTGAAGCCTTTTATGATCAATGCTAAGTATACCACTGCTCACTTAAAAACCACATTAGCAACGATTTTCCCTTGTTCACTACTCTGATATCTTCTGAATATATGATCTAATATTTATCAGCAAAATTTTATAAAATTTTAGCCTCAAGTATTAAGGATATTGTGCAATATTTTTAAAAACTAACTAATGCAGTACTTTCTATATGTGAGAAATAAAGGGCTAATCACTTAACTATCCTTCTGCTTTATTTATACTTTAGACAGAGTCAAGGGTTTTATTTCCTGAATCTAAAGGCTTAATATTGCCTTTCAAGAGTTTAGACTTCTGGAAGATTAAAATACTTTCCTGTAGATGTTGCAATGAAGCAAACACAAATCCAGATAATTTATATTTTGCAGTAATTTATTTCATTCTCCTCATATACACACTTAACACTTATTTCTTCCTCTTGTATTTTATTGCCATAATTTGCATAAGAAATAAAATTTAATGTATTTGTCTGCTTTGCCTGTTTATAACTACATCAAATTTAAATGTTTTACTAATAACTCAATTTATTACTCTGAAATATTCCCTGCTGCCTATGGTGGAAAAGATATGAAAATAAAACTTAATCATCAGAATTAGACATAACATTTATAAAATTGTTATTACCCCCAAAACTAATAATAGCTTCCATTTATTGAATGCTTCTACCATGCCTGATCTTGGTTAAATGTTTAAATATGTTATCTGAGTTAATATTTACAAAAAATCCCAGAGATAAGTAGTTTTTCCCATTTTATATCAGTTTTAGATATCTTTGAAAAGTTAAATGAGTTGCCCAAGGTCACAGAGATATTCAGTTTACAATTCAGGATGTTCTACTACAGAAACCTGACCTGTTAAACATTATGTTATATTAATTCCATAAGTATAGGGAATTTTGTTTGTGCATCACTTCTTCGATTTTTTTATAAAGTCAAATACATGAAAACGAAGAGTGTATCTCTGAAGTAAATAAGGTTAAAATAATCCATATTTGTTCCCTTTATGTTGGAATTTTTTTAAACAGCATGAAAGTTAAAATTTTACTCAAAGTTGTTAAACTACATGATCTTTGTAAATCATAAGCATATATACTTGATACAGAAATGCAAAATTTATAACCTCCAAGAACTATGAAACCCTGTTCCAGCATTTAAGAAGAAAAATGAGGTTTAGACTCTAAAGGGGAGATTTCATGCTGTGGATTTTACAGGCTCCTGGCAATTGTTTGTAAAGTCAACCAGGATAATTTTTCGAGGAGAACATAAACAAAAACACAGAAGAACAACGTTTTATCCCATCGTGAATTATAAGAGAAACACATGTGTGCCAATCTGTTGACAAGATAACATTAGATTTCAAATTGAAGAGTTATTTATATCAGGTTTTGTACACAACGTATTTCAAAAAATCTTGGAATAAAGTTGGCTAATCACTAAACACAGAGCAGTCATGCTGAGAGGTAAAAATGCTGACAGAAACTTAAGTAGGGCATGTCACCCTCAGGGAGAACTATCAACAGGCATCAAACACTGCTCTTGTGACCTACATCATTGTTTATTTCAGTTAGCAAACTTGGAAAGAAAGACATGGAAACACATCTCCAGTCAGATTTTAACAAAATATTTGACCATTAGCCTCTAACAACCCTGTCAAAACAATTAAAAGATATCTTTATTTCCACAGATTGAAAGCAAAGATGCAAAGGCAAGGAGCTAACAGGAAAAATCCCCATCATAATATAATTTCCAACAAAATTAAAAGTACAGAAAAATTTTCATTCAGAAGAATAAAATATTTTTATTAAAGAAAATAGTTTCCTATTTTTTTTTTCTGAAAACATTAAAAATATACAGAGTCTAGCTCCATCCCAGAGTTTTTATTTTGATATTCCTTTAAATTTAATTTGCGTACGTTATGACAAGGCATATCAAAGAATACTTGCTTGAGCAAGTAGATTTCTCTATCACTGGAAACCACAAGATTCTTTTAGAGATTAATTTATGTGACAATCAAATCCCTAGGAAGTAACTCAATTTAAAATTTCAGTGAAAAAAATCTGTTAGTTTAAAAATATTACATGCTCAAATAGTAATCTATACTGTTGGTCTTAACCAACATTGGCCTAAAGAAACTTGCTATCAAAGTAGTCTGTCTGGATTACCATGGAAATTGAGTTTGGGATTAACCTACTTTATAATGATCTATTTTACTATTTTAAATCTTTTTATCCCTAAAGTCTTGCATAACCTTTATTAAGGCTACATTTATTCAGTTTTCTCAGAGTTTAACTCCCTCCTTCTTTTCCCTTTATGTTATTTCTGTATTTTGCCAGGACCAAATAATTTTCTTTCTAGCCAACCTATAGAAATCATCCTCTATTTGTGAGCTGTTCTCTTGAACAGCATAAGTACTGTGTTATTCATTCTTTAATTCCTTCTACACAAAGTCCATCACTGCTAACTGATATATTAACAATTTCACCACCCCCAAGTGATGATGCTATGTAATTAAAATAGAGATTATGCTTTTCCCTGGCTGTGTTTAGTACCCATAAAATGACTGAGGCAATATTATACACATTTTTAAAAAATAGTTTTGGTTAAGAACATCATTTTGGATATACATTTTTTACCCATCCATCTCGAAACTGCATTAAAATTATAGCAAAAGGATAGAGGAGTTTAAACTACAAGAAAGAAAATTAATTTTTGCATACATTATCAGAAAACTAAGTTCAATATATTATTTATTTATTTATTTATTTATTTATTTATTTATTTATTTTGCTGTACTTGCTGTTTAATACTATATCCATGTGTTAATAAATTTTATTTAGGAGGAAGTAAGTTTTGTGGTCATCCTTAAGAATTCATATGAGAAAGGCCAAAGTCAAAGTTATACTTAAATTTCACTTTTATATCTACTACAAAGAAAAATAAAGAAATACATGGGTCCTCCTGTCTCTCTTCCCCTAGTTTTTATTTGAGTTCTCTTCCTCAAGGGAGAAAAATATTCTAAGACTGAACACAGTTAATTTGGTACAAACAGATCATATTTTAGGAAGCTTTAGTATAAGTAGTAGATATTGTTGCACATATATTGAAATTTTTCTTGGCCTTCTATGAATTAGTTGTCTTTTCAACATGGTATACTCCATTGACAAGAAAAATAAGCTAGAAAGAACTGAAATAGGAGAAAAGCAAAACTACTTGCTAAATTTTTTTAAGTCAATACAAACACAAGATTAGGTGGTTGTACAGGTTTTTCAGTTACAAAATTAGGTCAGCACAAGAGGAGGAACAAAAGTGTTCCTAGTTCTTGTTTTAGGTAAAACACATGCAAAATTTATACTTGCCCTAAACTGTAACAGCTGGGAGGGACAGGATTGTCAACCTTTACAACTAACTAATGAGTTCATCAAGGTTTTCTTGGTAATTAGCAATTTTTTTTTTTTTTTTTTTTTTTTTTTTTTTATTCTAATGGAATTTGCTTTTCCTCTTGAGATTCTGTGAACTTCTCTTCATGAAAAATTTATTTTAGGGCATTTCAAGGAGAGCTTCAGCAATTTTCTAAAAGCAAAGGGTTTGATAAGACCTCAGTATAGAGGGATTAAACAGCATAATTTGGAACAGATGAATGCTTTAGTCATTTGGAATATTTATTCAGTAATTTCCTGGGTCACATTTCAACTTACTTTCAGTGATCAACATACAGCTTATTGACTTGTGCTGTGAAGTTGAAAATTCCTGTGAGCCCTCTATTGGCTTTTTTGAGGTTGTAACTTTTAAATTAACTATATAAGAGGGCAGGGAACATAAAGATTTTGAAATTAACTATAAAATGCTGCCTGTGGTGGTCAAAGGACTTTTTTGTCTCTGTGTTTTCTAAAATACTATTATTGATCTAATCAAAGGAATGTCTGAGCAAAGTGATGCATTATTTTATATGTTATACATTCTATCAAGGAATTATTGTATCTTAAGGAACAATTTCATATTGTCAGTTCATTTCATATTTAATATACACAATACTTCTTGCATATATAAAGTCACAAGGATTAATTTTAGTATAATATCTATGAAATGGAAAGAATATTACATAACTGTATATTTACACTGCTCTAATAATTGTCATTAGTGATTGGCTTAAAATTCAGTTTCTTTAATCTACAATAAAAGACCCTTCTATTGCTTAACTTTTACAAATAATAGTGACTTGTCCAATTTTTTTTTAGATCAGACTCAATTGACACTGACATAGAATGATCAACACAGCAGAATAAAAACTCATGATTGCTTAATATACATAAATATTATGACAGCAAAGAAAATGTGATTTAATGAAATTGCCAATAAGTTTTGACTAATTATGAACCTTCGTAGGACTTGGATTTTATATTAGTACTCAAAGAGCTAAAACTGGTTTAGTTAACCCAGTGTGCTGTTATAGAAACCCCTTTTTATTGAATCTATTGGGTAGCCTAAGACTGTGAATGTTGGAGTATTTTATTAAGGGAAAAGTATTGGGAAGGTTGTGTCATTTTATTCCCAAGATTAATTTGTGTACTGGCATCCTAGGGGCAGTGAGGGAAGTTGTTAGAGCTATAAAGTCTATGAAGTTTATTAATTAAGTTTATGTGGAAATTTGGAGTGAATATTTGGAATAACAGGAAATGGAAGATATTTTCCAAAAGAAGTGCAAAGTGAGCTTTTAGCTTCTGGCTACCAATGGGATGAGTGCAATCCCACTATGTGTGGTTTGGCTTCTGTGTGTCACTGAAATGCAGAGAAGCCTCTGCTGTGTACTCCCACCTCCACTCTCACTTCTGCCCAGTCAAGCCTTTGGACACGTGTGTGCCAGCCAGGGCTTTTTTTTTTTTTCCAGCAGACCTGGGTTTGAATACCATGTAGGCACTTATATGGGAACCTACACGAGTTCTTTAATATTTCTGACTTCATTTCTTTTTGCTGTTGTTGGTTATCATTAAATTTTGATTTATCACATTTAACTCATATGATTGTTGTAAAGCTTAAATGTAATAACATAAGCAAATTGCTTGCCATAATACCTTTTACCTGATACAAAGGTGGCCAATAAAATCATTAGAAAAAACAAGTTTAATTCTTAACCATATTAATGCAGTGAGTGTATTTTGCAATATATTCATAATTTCAAATTATTATCTTACTCAAAATGCTTCTTTCCATTTTACTGTCATAAAATAAGTTGTTTGCTAAAATTCATAAATAGACCCTTCCAAAAGACACCTTGCTTTTTTTCCTACTACCATACCTACTTAATGGTTTTCATGTAGTGATATTATTATCTGTATGATTTTACCCTTCATGAACAAGTGATGAATTGAAAATATAAATGGTTTTTTGATCTTCTATGTAAAATTTGAATTTTGGTCCAGCAGGATAGTATAGTGTGATATTTTCAGACTTAATAATTTGTAAAAATCTTACATATTTATAAAGAAAATAGTTCAGTCAATTGCTTTTTCGAAAAGGCAATCCATGAAATCTGTGACTTTTCTGTTTTACATAATTGCCTATATATTTTGTGTGTCTATCATTTGTTGTAATACTTTAGTATTGTGATAAATCAAGTATGCCTTAAAATTTTCATTTAGAAAGGCACATTTTAATGAATTCCCATTTATCTATTTTTCTTTTGCTGCTTATGCTTTTGGTGTAAAGTTTAAGAAACCATTGCCTAACACAAGGTCTTAAAGATGCAGCCCTATATTTTCTTCTAGGATTTTTATAGTTTTGGTTCTTATGTTTGGGTCTCTGATCCATTTTTGTACATGGTATAAGGGAGGAACCACCTTCATTCTATTGCATGTGGCTATTGGGTCTCCCAGCATCATTTATTAAAGACACTGTGCTTCCCCAATGAATGAACTGGACACCCTTGTCAGAAATAAATTGGCTATAGATGTGAGGGTTTATTTCTGAACTCTCAATTTGATTCCTTTGGTCTAGATGTCTGTCCTTGTGCCAGAACCATGCTATTTTTGTTACTGTAGCATTGTAATAAGTTTTACAATCAGGAAGTGGGATTCATCTAAATTTATTCTTTTTCAAGATGGTTTTTACTATTTAATGCCCCTTACCCTTCCATATAAATTTGATGATTGGCTTTTTAATTTCTGCGAAGAAGGCTGTTGGAATTTTTATTGGGATTGAGTTGAATCTGTAAATAACTTTGGTTAATGGACACCTTAACAATATTTAGTCTTGTAATCCATGAACACAGAATATCCTTTCATGTATATAGGTATTCTTTGATTCTGTTTAGCAATGTTTTGTAGTTTTCTGAGTAGAAGTTCTTTACATCCTTGGTTAAAAGTATCATTGGTGCATCAAAGGACTTCATCATGAAAGTGAAGAGAAAATCTACAGAACGGGAGAAAATATTTGTAAACCATATATCTGATAAGAGTTTAATATTCAAAATATATGAAGAAATCCTATAATCCAAAAACAAAAAAGACAACCCAATTAAAAATGGGCAAAATACTTGAATAGAGAGTTCTCCAAAGAAGATACACAAAGGGCCAATAATCACACATGAAAAGATGTTTAACACAATTATCCATTAGGGAAATGCAAATGGAAAAATCAAAACCCCAAAGAGATACCATTTTGCAATCACTAGAATGGCTATCATTTTAAAAAATGGAAAATAAGTGTTGGAAAGGATGTGGAGAAACAGGAAAACTCATTCATTGTAGGTGTAAATGTAAAATGGTACGGATACTGTGGAAAACAATCAGGTGGTTCTTCAGAAAGTTAAGTATATGATATGGGAATCCCGCTTCTTGGTATATACCTAAAAAAATTGAAATCAGGGACTCAAACGGATATCTGCACACCAATGTTCATGGAAGTGTTATTCACAACTGCCAAAAGAAAGAAGCAACCCAAGAGCCCAGTAACAGAAGAATGAATAAATAAAATGTAGTATATACACACAATAGAATATATTCAGCCATAAAAAGGAAGGAAGTTGTGATACATGTGACAACATGGATGAACGATGAAAACATCATTTTGAATGAAATAAGCCACATGCAAATAGTCAAATAGTGTAGGATCTCACTGAAATGAAATAATTAGAATAAGCAAAGTTGTAGTCAGGAATACAGGTTTCCAGGAGCCACAGCAGGGGTGGAAATGGTGAGTTAATGCTTAATTGATACAGAGTTTCTGTTTTGTGTGCTGGAAAAGTTTTGGTAGTGTATCATGGTGATGGCATCATAATATTGTGAATGTAATATACATTGTGAATGTTTATTTGAATGCGGTTAAAAGGGTAAATTTTGGATTTATATATGTTACTAAAATAAAAATCCAAAATAATAGCACTGTACAACACAAACAGTAAATCCTAATGTAAAGCATGTGCTATAGTTGAGAATATAATTATAATAATATTGTTCCATAAATTATACAAAGCTACACATTAATGCAAGTGTTAATACTAGAGAACACTGTATGTATGAGGGAAGTTATATGGGAATTCTGTATTTTCTGCATGATTTTTCTGTAACCCTACAACTTTAATTAAAAAAAAAAAACTTTTTAAACTTGAGCATCCTTCCACATGGTTCCAGAACTCTAGCCCTCTTTGTACTATTGATTGCTATAGACAATTATGTATAGTTATATTTAAATATAATCTTAGATAATTATAAATTAGTATGATATGAAAGAAATAGATGAAGTTACAGATAAAGTGATGTGATAACTTCTCCTTTATTCGACACTTTTAATGAAGTGTGAAGAAAAGCAGCTTGTGGGCTTAAGTGATGAGATAATCATCCCCACATATGATAACTCATGGTGATTTTTCACAGTTGTTTTTAGCAGTTATCCTTCTGTAAAATTTACTTGCAAGCAGGTGCTCGTATATAAGTGAAGTAGAAAAAATCATCTTCATGTTTTTCCCCTTTCTCAGCATATGTTAGAGATGAATGGCAAAGGCATTTCTTCAAGTGACAAATTAAACAAAATTTTTTCCCAAACATTTGGGTACCACTCACCCATAGCATATTTGTGGATAAAATATGCTGTTTACTACATTAGATTTTACAATTTCATTTCCCCCACTCGACTGCCATGTATAAATGGTACTGAGTTGTTCCAGTACCCCATTAGTATTTTAATGCTTTTAAAATTTTTATCTATCCATTTTTTTATCTAATTGGCTTAGTTGTGAATTCTTCAAAATGCCCATAGCATTCATTAAAGTCTAATAGCTATCTCATTTTATAAAGTTCAGGTGTATGCCATACGGTAAGCCATACCCAGAACTCATATTACAGTGCCACTCTCCTGGTAGTCTGTATTGAAAGTAGCTTGCTTCTTGGGACTTTGTCTTATTCATACTGGGAAACATCCCAGGAAGTGATTATAGCCTTGAAACTTTTATAATTCTTCAGATCAAAAAAAATAAGTCCATACAAGAGCATTTAAATATTTTGAGAAATGACTGTGGAATCAGAAGATGGGGAATGGAATGAATTTATATGGAAGGTACAAGAGAAACTCTCTTAGGTAATAATTTTATTGTCACTTTTAATCCTTATATCACCAGTGAAGAAGCTGTATCTTTATTTTACAGATGAAATGAAAATATCTGGGAATTTAGGTAAACTATTCAAAGAAACACATCCTACACTGGCATTTTTATCACTCAGTTCTCTCTGTTTCTAGAGTCTCTACAAAAGTTGCCATTTGTAAATTTTTCCTTTTCTACACTGACTTACTGTCTTTCTATTTAAAAAATAAAGTTGCCTAAATACATTAAATAAATCAGTTGCATTTTTTGAACAAAGAAAAGAGCGAAATGCATGCCTCTATGAGTTTATGTAAATATTATACGTGACTATATATTATATATAATACGCATTATATATTATAAAATATATATTAAATATTGTATATATGCATGCATACATATAAATATATATATATTTATATACTGGGCACAATGTTTAAATGTAAAGCAGCAGTTTCCATCCCCATAGACAAGAAAGCTATGCTTGACATTCCTGCGGTGAGTCAGAATAGTGCAGAATATGTAGGACTTTCAGATGATTGAAGTAACCATCTTCAAGTGTTATTTTTTGTTGTTGTTTTGTTTTGTTTTTAATGTGCATTAACATAGAATTCTGACCTCTAAAGACCATGCTTTATATTTTCCCAGTATCTCCCACAAAGCTAAGAACAGAAAATACATCTGTAATGTTTCTATCAGATGCCATGAAACATCTCCAGAGTACCTATCAGAAACTGCAAGATATATTGTTTCAAGAAGAAACTATAAGTCTTCACTCAGATATTACAAACCTTGGCGCATTTATAGCCAAGTCATTGGGAAACCTCACATATAATATATACCTTGGTATTTGTTGATTTGTTTGATTCTTGTTTATTTATTGGAGTGATTGTTTGGGAGCCATTCTTTAATTTATGCATAGCTAAGATATAGACTCTGGAGCCCAATTGCCTGGATTTGAACACAGGCTCAGCCACTTAGAAGCTGTGAAATATTTGCAAGGTACTTAATCTCATTATACTTCAGATTTCACATTGGCAAAATGATAACAAAATTACTTCATGGTACTAGTTTGAAGATATGAGGAGTTAATATATATAAAGCATTTATCACATTTTTGAAATTCATATATGGCCTCATCTCTCATATAGTATATATACTTTTTGGAAGATGAGTACAGAGGAAGTTCAGTCATTTTCATTGCTATTTTGTGTTAAATATGACTACATTAATTTATTCATGTTCCTATTAGTGGACTTTTCCCTCTATTTTTCCAGATGTGTTTGTTTGACTCTATTATTTTACCCACAAAAGCCATGTTCCTTAATGCAATCTTGTGGGGGCAGACTTAGTCTTTTGATTAGGGTCATACCTTTTGATTAGGTTGTTTCTATGGAGATGTGACCCACCCAACTGAAGGTGAGGCCTTTTGATTAGATCATTTTCATGGAAGTTTTATCCCACCAATTCAGCTTGTGTCTTGATTAATTCATTGGAGTATTTTAAGAAAGCTCACAGAAACAAGGTGCTCAGAGAAGTTGAGAGAGACATTTTGGAGAGAAGCTAAGATTTGTAATCTTGACTATGCCCTTGGGAGAAGCTTAGAGCCAACAAAGACTCAGATGCTTGGAGACAATTGGATATGCAGACAGAAGGATGTCTGGAGATGCTAAGCTAAGAGATGGAGCTCAGAGTTTGCCCTGGAGGAGCTAAGAGAGGACCCCCAGATGCTTAGAGAGAAATGCCCTGAGAGAACAAGCAAGAGTGCACAGGAGCTGAGAGAGAAAAGCTAAGAGAGACAGAAGCCCAGAGACATTTTGGAGAAAGCGATTTTGAAACCAGAACTTGGAAGCAAAGGACCAGCAGATGCCAGCCATGTGCTTTCCCAGCTGACAGAGGTGTTCCAGATGCCACTGGCCATTTTTCAGTGAAGGTATCCTCTTTTAGATGCCTTAGTTTGGACACTTTTATGACCTCAGAACTGCAAAGCTGCAACCTAATAAATCCCTTTATAAAAGCCAATCCATTTCAGGCATTTTGCATAATGGCCGCTCTAGCAAACTGGAACACAGGTTAAAACAATACTGAAATATATATATATATTACTGTGAAGATAGGCTGTGACCCTAGCAGTGGAATTACTGTTTTGTAGTATACTTATGTCTTCTACTTTACTACATATTGGAAAAGCTATCTTGAAAGTGATTAAATCAATTAGCATTCCCAACAGCAATGCATAATAGAGCCCAACATACTTGCCACCCCTGAGAACTATCAGACTTCAAAATATTTTGCCAGTCTAGTGATTGTAAAATTTTATTTACTTGTAGTTCTATTGAGAGGCTAAGTGTATTTTATTATGTTTCATGTACCATTACTCTTTCTTCTTCTGTGAAATGCCTGATTACATATTTTGTTCATTTTCATTAGGCTAATTTTTCTATTTATTTAATTCATAAAAGATCTTTATATACCAGGAACAGCAACCATTTGTTAGTTACATTTCTTGAAAATATCTTCTCTACTTTAAGAAAATGTTATTTTTTTTAATTTGCACTTAGTAATTTTAATGGCTGCTTTATGAAAATTTTCCTAAAGTAAGTGAGATATTCTCCTAAAATTTCCAAGCTTTTATATTTCCTTAGTTATGTCTTTAATACACCTGTATAGAATTTGCAGAGTTGGTGTAAGATAACGATTCAATTTCACTTTTTATATGAATAATTCATTGTACCAATAGCATTTATTGGATAGTATATCCTTTCCCCATGAATTTGTAATGCCATTTCTGACCTATAACATATTTCCATATATTAAGGGTGATTGGATATCACAAGGAAGTTCTTAAGGTAATGAGGCACAAACACACATAGCCATACAGTGGAAAATGCATGAAATGACATCTTTTTTAGATCAAAGGGCCTAGAGGGGTAGAGGAAAGAATTAAGGTACCAAGGGGGCCTGGGGCTTACTAACCTAGGCTCCCTGAGTTTAGTGGAGGGGGCGGAGGATGAACAAATGTGGGTCCTAGGCTCTTGCTTTTATTGTGATCCAGAAGGGAGGATTAAGGCTTTCCCATGGAAACTAGGAATGGCAGGTTTGAACTATACAGCACGAAAAGGAGAAGTGGCAAGGGCTGTTTGGAGAAGGTGAGGACAGCCCTTACCATATTAGCCATATAGAGATACATGTGTTGCTAGTAAATTACGTGGCAAGAAAAAGCCAAAGTGGCAAGGGTCTTTTAGAGAAGCTGAGGGTGGTCCTTATCCAAACTGTGGTCCTTATCATCCAAACTGAGTGGACATACAGGACTTGCTACTTGTGGTTACACACAGGGCAGGACTAACTGAAGCAGTCACTCAAAAGGAACTTTACGAATACACCAGGCAGGCTGACAAGGCATCAAATGCAATTTATTTTCTGCCATTAAAATATTAATTATTTTAATTAATGTATTTTGGATTCTCACAAATGCCTTACTAAGTACATTCATCTATTAAGTCCACTTGCATCAAAACTTTAACTATTTGTTAAAAACAACTGAGTTTTCCTGGTCTCCTAGCTAGATTCTGTATTTGTATTAAGTATATCAATTAGACAAAGTTAAAGTTACAGAGATAATTCATAGATGCATCCTTGGGAAGAAGGCATTTGAGAAGATTGCACTCTCTCTGTCTCTTTCTCCCTCCTCCCCTTTGTTTCTTGATTCAGGGTAATTTTATTGAACATTGCAATAAAACACAAATAATGAATTTTTATTTTGCATAGCCCTGGAGCAATGACAATCAGCCTGAGAAAAGTTTGCTTAATGAGGAAATTTCAGACCTCAGAGTATTGCCTGAAATCAATATTATTTGGGCTTTTGAATAGTATTTCACATTGTCTCCTTTGAGAGATAAGGGGTTTGGCCATAGAGCATCACAACAATTTAACATAATCCCATTCTATAAATCTTTAATCTTTAAAATTCTTTTCTTTTTCAAATTATTATTAATCTTCTTTTATATTTTGAGATATAATAAATATTTCCCTAATTTGTAAAATGAAAGCAAAAAGAAGAAAGAGAGAAGAAAGCAATCTCTGTCTACTTTAAAGACAAATGCCCTTGGGGAGAAGCTAAGATGGCAGCATAGAGAGGAGTGGAAGCTAGTTAGTCCCCCTGGAGCAATTCACAAACAACAGAAAAATTAGTAAATAACCTGGAATAACTGTGGGGAGACAGATGTGACTGTCCACTCATCATACACCAACATGAATTGGAAGGAATGCCTGAGATTGCCATATAAAATCTGTAAGTAAAAACTGCAAATCTGAGTGGAGAGCTGAGAGCCCCTCCCTCATGGAAGCCTCCCAGTGCTAGAGAGCAGCACTCTCTAAACAAGCAATTGTACCTCAGCCCAGCTCCAACCGGGGTTTTAATGTTAACTGCTCAATACAGATAGCAAATCCCCAACAAGCAGACAGAGGTTTTTGGTGACAACTGACCTTGGGAAATTCAGGGGATGTATCTGTCTGAGGACGGGGAGCCCAGAGGATCAGGTGCTATCTCTGACCGATAGGTGAATCTGGGAGCTTTCTGTCCTTTTGTCTCTCTCTCAACATGGGCGGTTCAGTGGAGAAACTCTCAGCCATTTTCAGCTCTCAGTGCTCTGCAGTAGTGAACATCTCAGCCGTTTTAAACTCACAGCACTCTGACCCAGAGTAGAAATAGCAGAGTCAGAGAAACAAAGAATCTATTTATATGCAAATGACTTCTTTGTAGGGGACATAGCTTCCCAAGAGGAAAGAGGAGGGGCCCAGTTCTACAACCTGCCTTATATTCAGAACCAGGCCTCAGAGCCTGGGGGAGAAGAGCAATGGGCCACACCCCTTACACCAGCCCGTGACAGGCTGACAGTTGACACCTGATGGGCAGAAAAGCACAGAGTGTGTCAATCCTCTAAGTCACACCATCAGAGAAACTGGATACTGAATAATCCCTCCTTCTGGGACCTGAGCCTGTTTTCATCTGGGAAAACCTGATTGGGTGGCCTAGGAGGTCAGATGCCTAGACAACAGAAAACTACAACCTATACTAAGAAAAACAAAGGAAAGGCCCAGTCAAAGGAACAAACCTATACTTCAACTGAGATACAGGAATTTAAATAACTAATGCTACATCAATACAAAAAGTTCAGGGAAGATATGGCAAAAGAGATGAAGTGTATAATGAAAACACTGGGCATATATAAGGTAGAAATCGAAAGTTTGGAGAATCAACTAGCAGAATCTATGGAAATGAAAGGCACAGCACAAGAGATGAAAGACACAATGGAAACATATAACAGCAGATCTCAAGAGGCAGAAGAAAACACTCAGGAACTGGAGAACAAAACACCTGAAAGCCTACACGCAAAAGAACAGCTGGAGAAAAGAATGGAAAAATATGAGCAATATCTCCAGGAATTTAAGGATGAAACAAAACACAAGAATATACATATTACTGGTGTCCCAGAAGGAGAAGAGAAGGGAAAAGGGACAGAAGCAATAATAGAGGAAATAATCGGCAGTTGCAGAGGTCGAGGTGCAGTAGAGCGGAATGCTCCCGCCTCACGTCTTCTATTGCCGCACCTGGAACTTCCGCCTTGCAGGGTACAGCCGCGGAAGCGGATGCCAATGAGGTTGCCGGCTGCTGGGAGCCCTGGGCGACATGGCGCTCAAACGTGGCAGCCCTGTCGGCTTCAGAGCTGACAGTCTCCTGCCTTCTCCTCTTCAGGCACCCGGTCCACCATGGGCTGGGACCCCACCCTTTTGAGGAGTTGCAGCACCTGGACTCCGGCCCGCAACAGGGGATTTTTTTTCGCAGCTCACCGCTCTCCCTCGCATAACTTCAGTCCAAGTGCCACCAAGTGTCCGTTACTCTGGGCTGCAGCAGCAATTGGAGCCCCAGGTGCAGCCAGCGCCTCTCCACGGTGATTCTTTAAAAAGGAAGCCCTGCACCATCGCTGCTGCATCCATCTCAGCCTTTCTTACTGTGAAGGTAGAGCAGGTCGCTCACTGCAGCCACAGGCGCCTCCTGGTGGATACTCAAAGGAAGAGACAACAGAGGTGGCATTTCACCAGAGAAGAAGAAGCTGAACAATACAGGACTTTGCAAGAAGAGCAAAGCGCTGTTTTCCTGAGGAACCCACTTCAGAATCTAGTTGACCTCACTGGCTCCTACAGTTTGGTTTCTGAGAGTCACACTGGTGCCCACCTCCTGAGAGAAAGTTGGTAGAATGTGAGTCTTCTAACAGGAAGAAAAACAGAAAACTGGAAGGATTCTCTTTCCGCAGATTGTCCATATTACTGCTCAGAACCACCAAAGTCCACAAAACAATGAGGCTGCTGAGAAATCACATAAGGGTTGTGTGATGGTTAGGTTCATGTGTCAACTTGGCCAGGTGATGGCACGCAGGTGTCTGGTCAAGCAAGCACTGGCCTAACCATTACTGCAAGGACATTTGTGTCTGGCTAATAAACCAGAAGGCTAGTTTATTAAATCAGCAGTCAATTGGCTGCAGCTGTGACTGATTAAATCAACAAAGGGTGAATCTTCCACAATGAGAGAATGCAGTCAGCTGGATTTAATCCAATCAGTTGAAGACTTTTAAGCAAGACATATAGAAGACCTTCATTTCTTCTTCAGCTGAGCAGCGAAGCATTTCTTGAGGAGTTCATAGAAGTTGTCAGTTCATTGCCTGAGGAGTTCATTGAACACATTCATCACAGTTGCCAGTCTGTTGTCTGCCCTATGGAATTTGGACTCATGCATACCCACAGTTGCATGAGACACTTTTATAAACCCTGTATTTATAGACATTTCTTGTTAATTCTCTTTCCCTAGGGAACCCTAATACAGGTTGCAGGTTGCCTTTGGGACATTAGAAGAATGGTGTAATTAATCTGTTTTCCTTTATTTGATCTATACAATTTACCTAATTAGAGGGTAAATATTTTATAAAATAGACATAAATTCATTAGACTTATCATGATTGTCATTCCAGTTAATTAAGGAGGGTTTTCAGATTTCGTGTCTTCTAAGGTTGTCAATGGCATAAAAAGAGTCTGCCTTCAAAACAGTGTTTTGCTAGAGAAAGAAAGAAGCTCTGAGCTCCACAGTGTAGATGCAGTATACTCAATAAGGAGTTTGCTTCATTGTCTTTCCCAATGTATTTGAGTTCTGGTGAGCATCAGAGAGAATTTTTACCAGGAGGAACAGACCTCCTTTTAACATAAATAAAAATATAACTAGAAGGTAATTGTTTAATCTGACTTAGATGTTTGGTGTAGGTAGGTTCTGAGGGTAGGTTAGAGGGTGGTAACACAATATTTCACTGTATTTAAAATGTATCAGTAGTGGTCAAATGGAAACTTGCCTGATCTTACCATTCAGAGGTAGATTTTTCTTCATTTAGGAGAATGGAACTGTTTTCTGCATTTAGAACAGAAGAACATAAATAATTATTTGGATGGAAGGATAGATAGATAAATAGGCAGACATATTATATAATAGCAAATTCAACAAATTGCCTGAAGGAGTAATAGGATAGTGATTAAATGGAAGTGGAAGAGAAAGGCTAACTTTGATCTCTGAGGAAATGATATTTAAAATGTGATTGAAAGACAGTGAGTATGGGATGGGAAGGTATGTTTGTGGATTGGGGTGGAAATAGGAAAGAAAATAGTACTCAGTAGAGAGAATAGCAGTGTTTAATTTTGCTTGATGGTTTCAGGAAGACATGTGAAAATAAAATTCTGAATGCCTGATGGAGACTTTAACTAAGTTTGGAGACTGGGGAGGAGTAGTATTTATATTTTGGGGGTAAAAGAGGTAATGTCTTGCATTACATTTCATTTTAGGTGCATGTAATTAAGCAAGTAGCCATGATAGCTCAGTAATGGTATCCAGATAAGTGTTTTGACACTTTTAATTTAGAGATAGCAATGGAAGCATTAATGAAATTGAATAAATGTGTGAACACACCAGTGTAGTACATAAAATAAGGAGAAAAAGGGGGCTAGGATTTAGTTTCAAGATGTTCCAATACTGTTGTTTGAGGAGTTCTTTGCAATGGATGTAGGGAAGGAGGATCTAGAGTGGTTTGAATACAATCAGGAGACTGTGATGTCAGAGAAAGTGAGGAGAAAGAAAGTTCCAAAATGGAGATCATGGTCCAATTCTTTGGTTCCAAGTAACTATTTATAGGGAGATCATTAATGATCTCCCAAGTTTTATGAATGAGGACATCAGTGTTGGTTGTTGTGAGTCAAAGGGTGAGAATCATGTGAGGATATGATTGGTGCACTTTCAGTTCATTAAGGAAGGATCTGGAGAGCAATAACTTGAAAGAAAATACATATAGAAGAGTTTTGCTATTTTTTTTAACATGGGGGAGTACAAATGAGATTAAATGGTGAGCTGGAAAGTGAAGAAAGGAGAGATTTCTAATAAAGGAGGTTTAATTTATAATCAATAATTTAGTTTACAACAAAACATGAGATTGATATCAATTGGAGACATTGGACTTAACCAGAAGTATCATGGCTTTTCTATTTAATAGGAGAGAAGGAGTAACCAATGTGTATGCATTTGGGGATATTGAAGATATTATGGTATTATCATGTAATTTGGTAAATTACATAATCCATATGCTTAGGAGGAGGTAATCTCATCGTTGAAAATGAAAGGAAATGATAACATTACATGAGATTCAAAAGGTATGGAGATTTGGATTACTTATGGAGTATTCAGAATGATTTAATTAGCAAGTGATAGTATGGTTTCTGGGTAAAATTGAAAACCTCTAGAAGTTGTGAATCTGTGTTTAGACCTAGATCAGTATCTTACTCAAGTACTGTGCCAGATGTAGTCATGGATAATTGCATGTATTAGGAGTTACTGAGTATTGAGGGTTGGATTGATAGGTGTGGTAAAAAAAAGGGACATAATGTTGATCTTGATAAGTATCTGTTGAAATTACAAACTGTGGACTGAACTGTACAGTAAAAATTGAGAGATAGAGAATAATGTTTTTTGAGAGGGGTCAATGCACTGTAGGTCCCATGCAGAAGGAGAATCTGGGTATAAGGAATATTTTTGTGGAAAAAGTAGGAGAGAAGTTTGTGGCCACAGGGTGGGTCCTCTGATGTTTGATGTGAAAGGGGCATTACATGTAAAAAACTTTGAGTGGTGTGTAACACTCTGGGAATTTAAGGTTGGCAGACAGGTGGAGCAAAATTCTATTTCTAGCTGTATAATTTTCTCGCCATGTAATTTTGTAATTATACTAAAATTTTCTTAACAGCTGATCATGTCATTTGTTAACTTGGTAAACAAACCATAAACAGCAGAATTATTTTGAGGATTAAATAAGCAAATGCAGTTAATCACCAAGCAGAGTTACACCCAATTAAAAAAAATAGAGGAAATAATCAATGAAAATTTCCCATCTCTTATGAAAGACATAAAATTACAGATCCAAGAAGTGCAGCATACCCTAAACAGAAGAGATCTGAATAGGCCTACGCCAAGACACTTAATAATCAGATTATCAAACATCAAAGACAAAGAGAGAATCCTGAAAGCAGCAAGAGAAAAGTGATCCATCACATACAATGGAAGCTTAATAAGACTACATGCGGATTTCTCAGCAGAAACCATGGAGGCAATAAGGAAGTGGTGTGATATATTTAAGGAACTGAAGGAGAAAAACTGTGAACCAAGAATCCTATATCCAGCAAAGCTGTCCTTCAAATATGAGGGAGAGCTCAAAATATTTTCTGACAAACAAACAATGAGAAACTTTGTGAACAAGACACCTGCCCTAAAGGAAATACTAAAGGGAGCACTACAGAGTGATAGGAGAAGACAGGAGTGCATGGTTTAGAACACTGTTTTGAAAGATGGTAGCACAGCAATGTAAGTACACTGAACAAAGATAACTATGAATATGGTTGAGAGAGGAAGGTTGGGAGCATGTGAGACACCAGAAAAAAGGAGGAAAGATTAAGACTGGGACTGTATAACTCAGTGAAACCTAGAGTGTTCAACAATTGTGATAAAATGTACAAATATGTTTTTTCATGAGGGAGAACAAATGAATGTCAACCTTGCAAGGTGTTAAAAATAGGGAGGCATTGGGGGAAAAATGCAATCAATGTAAACTAGAGACTATAATTAACAGAATCATTGTATTATGCTTCCTTTAATGTAACAAAGGCAATATACCAAGGTAAATGCAGATAAGACAGGGGCATACAGGAGCTGTGTGAGACACTTGGCATTGGAGATGTTGTCTGACTCTTTATTCTACTTTGATTTAAGGTTATCTTTCCTTTTGCTGCTTCCTAGCTATCATGTTTTGTTTTTCCTCTTTTTTCTTTTTCTTTTGCCTCTCTACGTCCTTCAACTCTTCCTCCTGCTTTGTGGAAGAAATGTAGACGTCCTTAAATAGATAGTGGTGAGGGTGGTGAACACATAAATATGTGACTATACAGGGAACCATTGATTGTTTACTTAGGATAGAATATATGGCATGGGAACAAAAACATCTTAAAAAAAAAGTCAGTTGATGACGAAAATTTGAGGGCAATATACTGAGGGAAAAAAAGCCAGACACATAAGGACAAATATTGCAGGATCTCACTGATAGGAACTAATTATAATATGTAAACTCATAGACATGAAATATAAGTTACTAGGATATAGAATGAGGCTAAAGAATGGGGAGCGGTTGCTTATTATGAGCAGAATGTTCAACTAGGATGAACTTAAATGTTTGGAAGTGAACAGAGGTGATGGTAGCATGTTTTGAGAATAACTTAACAGTGCTGAATGGTGCGTGAATGTGGTGGAAAGGGGAAGCTCAGAGTCATGTATGTCATCAGAAGGAAAGTTGGAGGTCAAAAGATGGGAATGTATAAAACTGAATCCTGTGGTGGGCAATGTCCATGATTAACTTCACAAGTATTAGAAATCTCTTTCATGAACCAAAACAAATGTATGACACTACAACTAGAAGTTAGTAATAGAGGAACATATAGGGAGAAAATATATACCTATTGCAAACTACATACTACAGTTAGTAGTATTTCAATGTTCATTCATAAAGAATAACAAATGTACTATACCAATACTATGAGTTAACAACAGAGGGGGGTTGGTTAGGGATATGGGAATATTTGAATTTCCTTTTTTTTTTTTTTTTCTTTTCTCCTCTTTGTCTTTATTTCTTGTCTGGAGTAATGAAAATGTCCTAAAATTGAACAAAAATTAATTGTGGTGATGGATGTACAGCTGTATGAGGGTACCGGGGGCAATTGACTATACATTTTGGATCTTTGGATAATTGTATGGTATGTGAACAATCTCAATATAATTTAAAAAAAAAGCCCTTGCATTCATTTTTATCTTAGAAGTGGTACTTTGATTAGCTTTAAAAATGAACATTAAACAATTGTTCTATCATAGGTTTGCTATAATTTATATCTTACTGGCAATAATCATGATATTATAGACATACTTAATAAGGATCATATAGAAGAATGTTTCTTAGTATTACCTGGGAGGTTTGTTAGAAAATCCAGTAAATTCTATTTGTGGCAATATAGGTCTGTGCAAGGATCCAAGAATCTGTACTTTTAATATGTTTTCAGCTTATTCTGATGTATACTGAATACTCTAATATATAAAAAGATGTAATTTATATTGCTATCTAATTATAATAAATGTAAAACAATTTGAGATGTGAGTAAACTACCAAGACTGTATGTGTGTATAAATACATGTGTATATACATGTGTGTGTATATATGCATATACATTTTCACACAAAATGGCATATGCATAATAATTGCTAAATAAATGTCACCAAACATTATATATACAGAAAGTTGGAAGAGTAAAGCAATAAAGAAGAGATTTTAAGTCAGTATATGTAGAAATGAAAGAATCATTCCATTCAACATGCAGAAAATCCCAGGCAAAAAATAATTGACTGAATGGCCACAATTTGGGGTAACAAGTGTAAATAAGGGAATTGTTTATGCTCTATTTTTTTAAATTCTACATTGAAGTAAAACAAAAATGTTAGCTGAAATATCCAAATCAGTTTGTCTAAAGCAAAGTCATAATGTTTGGCCAATGTGCTTTCCCCACTACCTCCTTTTCCTAAAAATGCTACTGCTCTAAGTTTATGCATCTAGATGTAGGGTCCTACAATTATCTGTTACTTCTCACTTTTCTTTGCCCTACTGGATGCCCTGGCCATCCAGTCTGACTAAACTGCCCCTCCTTTGGGCTACCAAATCATATATTAGAGTTTTGTCATTATACCATTATACTGAAAGGTGGTTTTTGATTTTGTTTTGTTTTGTTTTTTCACTAGTTCTCCTACTATGAGTTAACTTCTAGAGAATAAAAGGAGGAGAAAAAATTCTTTGCCTTCCATTTCTAATTCCAATGTCTGACCCATATGAGGTGCTAAAAATCATTAGTTGATCTTAAAGAAAATGAAAATGAAGTACATTTTTGTATTATACCCTTGAATCTTACCTAAATTTCTATGTTGACATTCACTCTCTGTGGTATCATGAAAACTTTGGTTGGTCTTTTTCCTCAGTTCCTGGGGAAGCATCTTTGGAATTCCCAGTGATAAGAATGCCTTTTGTTCTTCAGGGTGGGCCCAGGACCATATCTGGTAGTTCATTTGCTAATGAGGTACAGGGAGGGGCCAACCACACATGCAATCTTAGGCCCCACTAAAAAGACCAACCATGTGATTAGAGGGTTTGGGTTTAAACCACGTCATATCAGCCCAATTCCCCAACCTTGGGGTGAAGAGGTTAAGGGAGGTTAGGGAGGCTGCAGATTGAGTTCAACCTTGTGGGCATTGATTTCCTGAATCATGCCTATGTAATAAGACCCCATATAAACTCAGGACCCTTGAAGCTCTAGTGAACATCCCTGATTGAGAAAATGCATCTCTGTACTGGGAGGGTGATGCATTCTGACTCCATGTGGAGGAAACATGTAAGCTTCTGTTTGAGATGCTCCTAAGACCTCACCCTATGCATCTTTTGGCTTTTTCTTATTTGTATCATTTCACTATAATAAAAATATAATCATAAGTATAGCATTTTCAGTGAGTTCTGTGAGTTGTTCTAGAGAATTATCGTACCTCTAAACAACTGTTCACAAACATGTTCACCTTTAATGCATCACTGTTACTTATAATCCCATTATATTTAAAGGCATGTAACCACAGAGTAGCACCACAAACTTAAATAATCATTAACATGACATACCTATAAGGTATGACACTGGTGCAGAGGGTTAACAACAGAGTGGTGGGGAAAAACTACCCATTATGTATTAAAGACCATATTTAATAGAAATGTCTCACCAACTCTACACTAATACTAGGGATGAATAATTAGCAGCTGATACGAACTGTGGGATGTATTATGTTAAGATAATTGTTTAAATCTGAGAGTGATGATGATTGCACAACTAAGTGAAGATAATGTAAGAAATCACCATTTATCTTGGGATAGAATATATGCTAAGTTAAATTAGGAACCCACTACTTAATAAATCAAGCCCTCAACTTGAGGCTTGCTCTTGTAAATTAGGGTTATAAATAAGAGGCTGAGCCCTCCTATAATTATGCCTAAGAAGCACCTCCAGGGAACCTCTTTTGTTGCTCAGATGTGTCCTTTTTCTCTGTAAGCCCAACTCAGCAAACAAATTCATGAACCTCCCTCTAACACACACACGAGGGACGTGACTCCCAGGGGAATGAACCTCCCTGGCAACATGGGACATGACTTCCAGGAGTGAACCTGGCCCTGACAGCAAGGGATTGAAAATGCCTACTTAACTGAAAGAGGGAAAAAAGAAAGGTAACAAGTTGAGGTCACAGTGGCTGAGAGATCCCAAATAGAGTTGAGAGGCTATCCTGAAAGTTTCTATTATTGAAGCTCCAGCTAGACATCCCAAATGGCCACAGTATGCCATGCCCTTACCAAAAGTAGTCCCCAAATACCTAGGGCCCTAATAATAATAATAATAATTATCATTCCTGAGGGGTGGAAGGATTGCCTTTTATGGCCAATTGGTCAGAAGTGCAGGTGGCCTGGGACACCAAACTTGCAACTAGTGCCTGAAGGAAAATCTTGTAGAAGATTGCTCTTAACTTATGGAGAATGGCATAATTCTGGACAACAAGAGGCAAGATTGAATTGAATTGAGTTATTGCAATATTTGCAGTTGGTATCAGAAACTGTTGTAGAATTTAATATAGAGGTTTTCTATAATCTTCATACCATCTGTACTATTCCCTGTAGACCATGTTATTATCATAGCCTTCCAACTAATCTTCATGTCTCACCAAAATGTCAAATACTGCTAACAAGTTAAGCTTCCCAAGTATAACCCTCCTCTTCCTCCTCCTTCTCCTCCTTCTTCTTTTTCTTCTTTTTTATCATCATTGCCATCAATTACCCTCCACAGCCTAACAAATAATATTGGAATTCCTTTTTCATTCAAGGTCTCCTCTATTTTATAACAATATACACTTCAACCCTATCACTTACCCTGAGATTAATTTTGCATGGTCAAAATCAATTACTTGCTCTTCCACACCTCACACATTACTCACATTTTAAAAAAATTTGTATTGTAATAATAATAATAATATACACAACTCAAAATTTCCTATTTTAACCTCTTTCAAGTATACAATTCAGTAATATTAATTACACTCACAACATTGTGCTAACATCATCAACATCCTTTACCCCAACTCTTTCATCGTCTCCAAAAGAAATTATGTGTCCATTAAGCAATAGTTCCTTCTTTCCCTCACCATCCCTTGTGTCTATGAAATTTGCTTCTTCCAGATATTTCACATAAGGGATATCATACAATGTTTGCCTTTTGTGTCTCTTATTTCACACAACATGATGTCTTCAAGGTTCATCCATGATGTCACATGCATCAGAATTTCATTATTCTTTATGGTTCAAAAATATTCCACTGTGTGTACATACCACATTTTGTTTATCCATTCATCTGTTGATGGACACTTGGATTGCTTCAGGTTTATAGCAGCATTTTTTCACCTTGGTAAAAGGTGGAAGCAATACATCTGCTTTTGCTCAAAATATGACTGTGGTTCTCCATGCCAACTTTATGCCTACGAAAAATCTGTCTTTAGTTTTGCACACAACCGAAATTCCAATTTTTATAATAATCTTCCCCTTAGAATTTCTCCCACAGCAACAGAACCATCACAAAGAGCCAAAACAAAGTCAATCCCTACTCCTCAGAATAAGTTATACAGATATGACATATCTCACATGATAAGATAGTTATTCACAAACACATCTTTGCCCTAATCGAGTTGTAAGATGCTCAGTGTTGTGTAACTTTTGTATTTCCTATAGATCTTTGCATTATTTGCAAAAGTAAGCCCTGATTTAATTTTTCAGTGAGTAATTGAACTCTAAGCTCTATTTTTACTTGAAGTGTTGGCATGTCCAGTTTGATAACTTATAAAATAAATAAATAAATACATACAGAAAGTAATAACAAAAACATTGTTGACCAAGTATGCAAATTGGTCAAAGAATGCATGTTTATCTACCAGATTGATCTTGGCATGAACATTTTTAAACTGAACTTTGAAAAGTCAAGTAAATCAGCTATTTGATAGGTAAAATGATCAAAGAATGCTGTTAGTCTGTGTAACACAGAAAAAAATTCTGTACAAATAATTATGCAATACAAATTTCAGAATATTATCAACTTTCTAACTCTGTGTTCTATTTAAATGATTCCACTTAATATTTAGCAAAATGCCAAGTACACAAAAAGGCTAATTCATTGCATTAAATTAAGATAGGAATGGATGGCAGTCATTTGGTAAGTTTTTTTTCCATAAGGTTAACAATATAATTTCTGAGAATATAGCATTTCAGTTAGCAATTGCATTATTGAAATGATTAAAAATAAACCCACTGTCTTAAAAAAGGATCATAACTCTAATATGCAAAGAATGAACCCTACTTTTGCAATGAAATCTAAAAACTTTATCATAATCACTAGGCAAATTTAAAGATTTTTTAGGGTAAAATCTTTAAGGTATTTCCAAGGATTACAAGCTTTCTAAAAAATGCAATTTTAGCAAGAATTCTAATCTGGGGTTGAATATTTTAAAAAGACTGTTATGAGAATTACTTTATGATATATGTATTATTTACACTTTATGTTGGTTAATTTTTCCACTGTTAACCTTTAAACTGCTGTTTACCTTAATAAATGTTGGAGTTACACAATTTAAATATTTAAATATTAGGAAAATACATTGCAATTACTGGCTTTCATTCTCCAGGATATATGCAACTTTTGGAAAGCAAAGGAGCTTGAGAAATGCTTTGTAATGAAAAGCAAATAGCAAGGATTAATTTTCTCAGCTAAGGATTACCTTGAACAAATTAAAAAACACATACACACATGCATGGATGACCACGCACATACAACTTAAAAATCATTCTTTCATAAGTTTCAAGTCAGGACACAGTAGATATTTATATTTTTCTTATCATGGTAGAAAAAAATTTTGTCTTACCATCTATTATGCATGAAAATGATGATTATTTTTGAAGCCATATAAACCTGAGGATGAAACATGGCTTTTCATTTCTCAAATGCTATTCATCCTTCTTTATCCCACCTGTCACTCAGCACCTTAGTACAGGTCTCATCATACCTATTCTTGATAACACTGCAACTTCTCTTAAGTAGCCTCTTTGCCTCCAGTCTTTTGCCCTTACAATCTATTATCTACCTGATCCTGGAGTGGCCTTTTTTAAAGGAGTAATCTTTTTTGAAAAAAAAAAAAAAACGAAGTAAATCTTATTATGCTATTTCTGTGCTAAAAAAATCCTCTAAGAACTCTTTATCACTTTCAGGATAATACCTAATTTTTTCCTTGGTATTCAGAGTCCTTTAGATATATCCCTTGTTTTCTTCTTCAGCATGATTTTTTCCACCCTCAGCCTATGTTAGTGTCACCTGGAGCTATCTACAATTTTTCTCCCCAAAAGTCACATACCCTTTCTGGACTTGCTGCTTTTTTGCTCATAACACTTGTCCTAATTAATTTCTATTATCCTTCAAGTCTCTGCTCAGCTATCACTTTCTTCAGGAAGACTTCTCAATTGCTCACATGTGAATTAGTTGTTCCCCCCCAAACTTTACTCACTGTTAGAAGGGAAGGGAGAAGATGGAGGAAGAGCAGGATATCAAAGAGGAAAGGGAAAACATTTATCCCCAGGAATTTGATGAAGGGAGGTCATAGGGAAACTTATAAAGAAGGAAAGAAGAAATAAAGGTAAGTGTATTGGCCATTTTGGGCCCACTCTCTATTTGGAGCCATTGCTTCAATATATTTTCAAAATCTGCCAGCTCTTTGATCTTGCAGAACTTGAGAAATCACCTCCCAACACTCACCTGCCCATACACAACAACTTCAGACCTTTCCTCCCTGCTCATCCTATAGGCTGCAGTCATCCCTCTTCTTGCTAAGCCAAAGTCAAACCCACAAAAGTCTGATTTACCCCAACCCAGGGACCATTAAGATTATTAGCCGCCTAAATTCTTCATGCTTCCTATGACCCTTGACAATTTCAAATATTGCATGAAAAGTAATTGACTGGTATATTTGCATTCTTGGTTTCTTTGAACTTTTTTTTCTGGTGTCCCTTTCCAGATTTCAGGCAAGCCTTTTATATGCATTTATTTCAGAAGCTCTTCAAGGACATGAAAGTGAAGCTGCATGAAGACACACCACATTTCACCTCAGGTGAAAGCCTGAGGTATTTTTGTTTTACTTTTTGTTATTGTTTTGCTTTAATGGTGGTAGATGGAGCCAGATGTGGCAAGCCAGTTCAGACAGAGAAGCTATGGAGTTTAGAGTTCTAGAGAGCATTAGGGACTCAAGTGCTAAGCAATGTCTCCAGATAACTAGTGGGTGCTCTGAATTCAGTGACCGTATGATATACCTAAACATGTTTGATTTTTGCACTGAAAGGTCAAGCAATAGCAAAAATTTCTGGGCCTCAAGAAGGACACAAAAGTAGCAATGTGCTTAATTTCAAGGAGACTGGATAATGTTGGATCATTATGGGCTGACAATAGGAACAACTTGCTTCATTTGAAAGGTGAAATAAAAGTCTCCCTGATACATATATGCCTTCTAGGGAGATGGCAAGAACACAGATAAGAACTAACAATGCCCATCCTCTTGACCTAATGAGGGTTAAGAGTCAGATTTAACTTTTCTGAGAAAAATAAATAAATGTGGAATTTCTTGCATACATGACTGTATGGTTACAAATCCGTAACTGCTATTTTTTGGATACTGAAACATTGCCAGTTCACATTTGAAGGAACAGTTAAGGTGTTCACCAAATGTTTTACTAGCCTATACAGCATTTTCCAGTCTTTATTCTGGTACAATGTGGCCTTGGAGTGAGTTCAGGCCAATGGAATATAGAAATTAATATGTACCACTTCCAGGTCTAACTCCCCAAACTCTCTCATGTGAAATTTTCCATATTCTTTCACCTTCTGTGGAGGCTTTGGAAGAAGAGGGAAGAGATAAGGCAGAGTCACCCACCAACAAAGAAAGCAAGTTTAGGGAGAGAAAAAAAAAAAAAAAAAAAAAAAAAAAAAAACCTATCATAGTAAGCCACTGAGATTTGGGAGTTTATCTGGAAAGGTGGTCTGTACTATCTTTGTGTTTCTCGTTCATCCACAAACACTGATCATTGTCATCATATCATGAGTAACAGTTCTTTATATTCCCAACCTCTTCACCAAACATCTACTTTAAGTGAAGCCATGATGACCCATGAGGGCATTCCTTTCCATTGAGCACTGCCAAGATGCATCTAGTTATGTCCCTACATTCCAGACAACTCATGGCTCCACTCCCTCCTCACTATCATTTTCATTTTAATATGTTTCAGAAATATCCATGTTTTTTTGTGATTAATTACATGTAACTTGAATATCTTCTATGCCTAGTTGTTGACAACATCTGTTACATTATTGTTCTATCCTTGTATTCATTTAATACTTTAACACCTAGATCAACATCTTCTCTTCCATCTCCAATCTTGCACATAATATTCTTCTTTATGTTACTTTATCTCCAGTGGCCATAACCTGAATTTTTATCATTAACTGAAATTACTTTGCATTGGAAATACAAATTTGTATTTCCAGTTCCTGATCCTAATGTCTTTTCCTTAAATTCCTTTTTGGTAAGTTCCTCCCAAGAGATCAATGCTTTAACTTTATAGGAGCCACCTGTACACTGACTCCTTACTTGCTCCCTAATGTCTGTCACTTGTTCTTACTTTCCTTCCAATCCAACTTGGATTTTCTGGTCCAACATTTAAATCAGTCTTTCTCCTGGCGTCTTTTCCCAAGTCAGTTTGTCATACCCACAGGCAAACCGCATACTTGAATGGGCCTCATTTCTTGCCTTCTCTGCTCTAATGCCTGGCATTTAAACAATGGGGAGAAATTACCAGTCATGAGGACTGGTGCCTCCATTTATTGTCATTAATATACCCTGAGCCTTCATGTTGACAATTAGTGCTTTCTTAGTGTTCTAAGTCAATTGTTTCTATTTTCCTCTGAATTCCTGCTCCCTTCATTCTACCCCTGGATTGACTGATGGCCTCCTTGCCTCCTCCTTCAGACAGAAAAAGAAGTCTTCCTAATAAAATTTATAAATCATCCTGATAGAATACCTTCCAACCCATTTGTATATTACATGGTTTTATTCATAGCTTTATGCAAAAATCATGCCAATTGATATCTAGATGTCTTCAAAGATTTTTACAGGGTAGAACTTTTTGGAAAACAATCTGAAATTTGAACAAATTATTTCATATATATTAAATGAGAAAATTTAGCTGAATTATGCTTATAGGTTGCATAGAGTCATTTAATGAAGAACACTAAATTTTTTAAAAGTAGAAAATAATATTGTTTATGAACATATAGTAATTCATCACATAATAATTTTAAATTGCTTTTATAAACAAGCCTGATTATTTCCTTATACTTCTAACACTGCTTTCAAAATTAAAAAGAATACAGATACTCACTGTGCTGGTTTGGATATATTATATCCCTCAGAAAAGCTATGTTCTTTCATGCAATCTTGTGGGGACAGACTTACTAGTCTTTTGATTGGGGTGGAACCTTTTGATTGAGTATTTGCATGGAGATGTGACTCACCAGCTGTGGGTTAGACCTTTGATTAAATTATTTCCGTGGAGGCGTGGACCCCTCCCATTCAGGTTGAGTCTTGATTAGTTCACTGGAGTACATAAGAGAGCTCAAGAGCCCATACAGATGCTGATGCTTGGAGATGCCAGCAGATGCAAACAGAAAGACTTTTGGAGATGCTAAGCTAAGAGATAAAGCCCAGAGTTTGCCCTGGAGAAGCTAAGAGAGGACTCCCAAATGCTTTGAGAGAAGTGTCCCAGGAGAACAAGCAAGAATTCATAGGAGCTGAAAAAGAGGAGCTAAGAAACCCAGAGACATTTTGGGGAAAACTATTTTGAAACCAGAACCTAGGAGCAAAAGACCAGGAGATGACAGTCACATGCCTTCCCAACTGACAGTGGTGTTCCGAACGCCATCACACTTTCTTTAGTGAAGGTATCCTCTTGTTATGCCTTAGTTTGGACACTTTAATGACCTTAGAACTGTAAACTTGTAACCTAATAAATCTCCTTTATAAAAGCCAATCCATTTCTTGTATTTGCATAATGTCAGCTTTAGCAAACCATAATACCCATACATTATTGCCAATTCATTTTCAACAAGGGTGTCAAATCCATTCAATGAGGAATAATAGTCTTTTTAACAAAGGTTTTAGAAAAACTGGATATCTACATGCAAAAAAAATGAACTTGGACCCCTACCTTTCACCATATACAAAAATTAACACAAAATGGATCAGTGATTTAAACGTAAGAGCAAAACCAAAAGCTCTTAGAAGGAAGCTGTTCCAGTTTGCTGATGCTGCTGGAATGTAAAATACTAGAAATGGATTGGCTTTTATAAAGGGGTTTTATTTGGTTACAAAGTTCCAGTCTTAATGCCTTGAAGTGTCCAATTTAAGGCATCCACAATAGGGTACCTTCACTGGAGAAAGGCCATTGGCATCCAGAAAACCTCTGTTAGCTGGGAAGGCATGTGGCTGGCACTTGCTTGCTCCCAAGTTGTGTTTCAAAATGGTGTTCTCCAAAATGTCAGCTTTCAACATCTGTCTTCCAAAATGTCTGTTTTAGCTGCAGCAGCAAGTTCCTTTTGTCTGAGCTCTTACATAAGGCTCTAGTGAACTAATCAAGGCCCTTGCTGAATGGGCAGGGCCATATCTCCATAGAAATTGTCTAATCAGAGTTATCACCTAGTTGAGTGGGTCACATCTCCATGGATACAGCCCAATACAAAGGTTGCAACCTAATCAACATTAATACATCTGCCCCCACAAGATTGCACTGAAGAACATGGAGTTTTGGGGTACATAATGCATCCAAACCAGCACAGAAGCATAGAGGAAAATCTAGTATTTGGCAATAGATTCTTAAATAGGACAACAAAAGCCCAAGCTACAAAAGAAAAAATAAAATAGAATTCATCAAAATTTAAAACTTTGGTCCATCAAAGGACTTTATCAACTGAAAAAAACTACAAAATAGGAAAATAGTTTCAAATCAAACATCTGATAAGGGTTTAGTATCCATATATATAAAGAATTCCTACAACTTAACAACAAAGTGACAACCCAATTAACAATAGCAACCCAATTAAAAATGGCAAAGCTCTTGAATAGACATTTCTCTAAAGAAGATTTACAAGTGGCCAAAAAGCACTTGAAAGATAGACAACATCATTAGGCATTAGAGAACTGCAAATCAAAACCACAATGAGATACCACTTCAAACCCACTGGGATGGCTATTATTAAAAATATGGAAAATAACAAGTGCTGGATAAGGTGTGGAGAAATTGGAATTCTTGTGCATTAGAACTCTGACAGGATTATAAAATGGAAAAGCTTACTCGATTCTTTTTAAACATTTGGTTCCTCAAAATGTTAAACAAAAAATTACCATATATCCAGCAATTCCACTCCTAGATATATACCTGAAAGAAATGAAACAGGGATTCATACCAATACTTGAACACTAATGTTCAAACCAGAATTATTCACTGTAGTCAAAAGGTAGAAACAAACCAATTGTACAACAATATATGAATGAATAAACAAAATGTATCTAAATGTATGTAATAAATGGAATAATATTCTGCTATAAAAAAGGAAGTTCTGATACATGCTACAACATGGAAAAACCTTGAAAATATTACAGTAAGTAAAATAAGCCAAACACAAAAAAATAAAAATATTATATGATTTCACCTATCTGCAATATCCAGAGTCAGAGACAGAAGGTGGAAAGAGGTTACCAGCTAATGGATGGAGGTGGGTATTGGGAGTTATTGCTAATTGGGTACCAAGTTTCTGCTTGGGGTGATGAAAAATTTTAGTAATGGAAGCTGGTGTTGGTAGCACAACATGTAACAGTAATTAATGAGCTATACATGCAAAAATAGCTGAAATTTCAAATATTATGTTCTATATGTATTGCCATAATAAAATTCTAAAAATTGAAAATTAGAGCAAAAACTTTTTGATCAAAATCTATTGCTGGGAAAGATATACATTTTTGAAAGAAAACTAACTTTATAGTTTGTATCAAAGTTACTTCTTATTAGTTTCCCCACTGCCAAAACACATACCATATGATGGGTTGGATTAAACAATAAGAATGTTTTGGCTCATTATTTTGGGACTAAGAAGTACAATAGTGAGGCAAGGCAACGTTTTCTCTTCAAAGACTGGCATTCTGTAAACTGCTACCAGTGATCCTTGGTCCTTAGCTTTTCTGTATGTTGCAAGGACATGAGAGTCTTCTTTCTCTTCAAGGTTCCATTAAATTCTAGTTTCTGCCTTCTTTCTTTGGCTTCTTCTGTGTTCATTTTCCTTTGCTTATAGGAACTTCAACTGTGCTGAATTAAGGCCCACCCTCATTCACTTTGGGCACACTTTAGCTACTAACATCTCTAAAGTTTCTATTTTTTGCATGGATTCGCATGCACAGGACAAACAGTTGGAACTCAATATGCTTTTTGTGGGAGACGTGATTCAATCCCCAATATTAGATATAAATATTTCTGCAAAAAATACTGAGCTAAAGTAATTTTGAACTAAAATTTCGAATAAGATATACATAAAAGATTGGTTGGTGACAAGAGAGGAATTTTTATTACATTGGTGTATTAGCCAGTGTTCTCTAGGGAACCAGAACTAACAGGAGACATCTGTAAATATGGGATTTTATAAAAGTGTCTCACACAACTGTGGGGATGTACAAAGTCCAAATTCCATAGGGCAGACCACAAACTGGCAACTCCAATGCAAGTCTTCGATGAACTCTCCAGGAGAGGCTGGCTGGTTGAAGAAGAAATGAAAGTTCTCTCTTCTCCCTTAAAAGTCTTTAACTGATTGGACTCTCTCAATGTGGAAGACACTCCATTAGTTGGTGGTAGACGTGATCAGCCACAGATACTATCAATTGACTGATGATTTAACAAACCAGCCTTCTGGTTTATTAACCAGCAATGAAATGTCCTTGCAGTAACAGGCCAGTGCTTGCTTGACCAGACAACTGGGCACTATCACCTGGCCAAGTTGACACATGAACCTAACCATCACGGTTGGCTTCATTTTTATCTGACTCTGGGTATATGAGCATGCATGCTTTAAATTAAAGATAATAAGAGAGTTTCAGGTGAATTTATTTGTCTATATAAATGTAGGCTTTTAATGTTTCTCTTTATTAGGGATATCAATTTTTCCCACAGGAGATACAAAAGAGAGTTTATTAGAATGCTCATAGCTAAGTGATTATTTGTCACACATTGTAAGTAATTTTATTATTGAAAGCCTTCATTGACATGTTTGCATTCCATATAAATCTCTTAGAATCTCAATTTCCTGACAGTCTTTCTGAAAGAATACAGATATCTAGTGAAAAGTATAAAAATATATTTACTATTTCTTTTGGTCAAAAGTTAGTATCACAGGAGGGTGGGGCAAGATGGTGGAGTGGTGAGGAGCAGAATTTCATCTCTCCCCTAGAGCAGCTGGCAATTACCCAAGAACTATAAGAAACAGTGTTTTCGGGTTCTCCAGTAACCAGTCACACATTGGACACAAGTTTGGAACTGGAGGAAAAGCTGAGATCGCAGCGAACATTGTAAGTTCCCTGGACCAGGGGTCTGGCGACCCTCCCCACCCAGACCTCACAGACTGTCTTGCTGCTGGCTCCCTGAAAGGAGGGAAAAAACAAAACCAAAAAACAGCAATCTCCTGAGGGCAAGAAGGGAGGCTCAACCCTGCCTCAACTGCAGAATTAATTAACAAATTAATTAATTTTGGGAGGTGGGGTGCTAAAGAAGGGCTGGGCTCCAGGAAGTGGGGGCGTGTAAAAGTGGGCACCCATTCCCAGACTCCAAAAAAGCCATTTTTTTCCCTACATTTTGTCCCTTCTGGCTTCTCACTGATCCCTTATCTTTTTGCATTTCAACAGCCCCCAGCAGGGGTGGAACTGAAGCTGTTGGAGAGCAATTATCAGACAATAGCCCAAAGCATATCTTTAAATGCTCTATTATGACACTGACAAAACTTCCAGGCTGGGGAAAGACTTTTAAAAGAGACTCTTTTTTTTTTTTCTTTTTTTTCTTTTTCTTTTTTTTCTTTTCTATTTTTTTTTTTTAATCTAAAAGTAATATATGTGGTTATTTTCTATTGGAAAGCCCAGGCTGAGGGACTAGGCTGGCCTTGGGGGGAGACAGAGTACCCACAGTGTCTTTGAGCTCCATATTCACTACTGAAGGCCTCCACCCCCGTCTTTAATTGGCAACTCAGGCTGACAAAGGAATCTACCTGGAGATGCCCCAAAGAGGAGAGGGGAGAAGGGAATAGTGCCCCTGAGAGACAACTGGAGTTCTGAGGATTGGGAGAGTGGAGGGAGGTCCAGCTCAACTGGTAGTCCTCCTTCTGGGAACTCAGACCCCAGGGGTTGGAATTCAGATTCTGGCTTCAGTCAGCCACACCCCCAACAGGATCAGAGTCACCAGGAGAACTAAAGTCTACATACCTCCTTACACTGGTGGGGGAGCTGTGGGCTGGCAAGTGCCACCTGCTGGACAGGAGAGGAAAAGCACCAATTCTAAAGGCCTCATAAGAGGGTCTCATTCTCAGGAAAACTCCATACCCTCCCAATGAGACCTGGGCCTCACTAGACTGGGAAAATCTGACTAGGGTTGACTATATCTGAGGAGACCCACTCACAAAAATGTTACATAGAGGCAGAGCAGGAAACAGAAAAAACAAGAGGGGAAAAATTCTGATCAACTAAATAGAACCTAAGTTAGAGGTCTAGAATAAGTTGAACTGAATAACAGAGGCCAGAGAACAAAGCCAACCAACAAGAAAACCACTAGGTAAAAGATAGAAAACAAGCTCCAAAATAAACTAATCAAGAAAATCAGATGCCTAGACAACTTAAGATAACAAGCCATACCAGGAAACATGAAAACATGGACCAGCCAAAGGAACAAACTAATAGCTCAGCTGAGACACAGGAGTGGAGGCAACTAATGCTAAATAAATTTTATGAAATGAAGGAAGATATAGCAAAAGAGCTGAAGGATATAAAGAAGACACTGGCTGACCATAAAGAAGAATTCATAAACTTAAAAAAACAAATGGCAGAACTCATGGGAATGAAGGCCACAATGGAGGAGATGAAAAACACAATGGAGGGACACAACATTAGATTTGAAGAGGTAGAAGAAAGGATCAGTGAACTGGAAGACAGGTCATTTGAATTCATACACACAAAAGAATAGATGGTGAAAAAAATGGAAAAATATGAGCAGGGTCTTAGGGAGCTGAGTGACAACATGAAACGCACAAATATACGTGTTATGGGTATCCCAGAAGAAGAGGGGGGGAAAGGGGCAGAAAGAGTAATAGAAGACATATTCACTGAAAATTTCCCAACTCTTATAAAAGACAGAAAATTAGAGATTCAAGAAGTACAACGTACCCCAAATAGAATAAATCCCAATAGACCTACTCCAAGACACTTACTGGACAGATTCTCCAATGTCAAAGACAAAGAGAGGATTCTGAAAGCAGCAAGAGAAAAGCAATCCATCACATACAAGGGAAGGTCAATAAGACTATGTACAGACTTCTCTGCAGAAACCATGGAGGCAAGAAGATAGTGGCATGATATATTTAAGATACTGAAAGAGAAAAACTGCCAACCAAGAATTCTATATCCAGCAAAATTTCCTTCAAAAATGAGGGAGAGATTAAAACATTTTCAGACAAACAGACACTGAGAGAGTTTGTGAATAAGAGACTGGCACTACAAGAAATACTAAAGGCAGTGCTACAGGCTAATAGGAAAAGACAGGAGAGAGAGAGTTGGAGAAGAGTGCAGAAATGAAGATTATCAGGAAAGGTAAAAGGAGAGGAAAAAATAAGATATGACATATAAATTCCAAAAAACAAAATGGTAGTAGAAAGTACTGCCCTTACAGTAATAACACTAAACGTAAATGGATTAAACTCCCCAATAAAAAGACACAGACTGGAAGAATGGATTAAAAAACAGGATCCATCTATATGCTGTCTACAAGAAACTCACTTTAGACACAAGGACAAACATAGACTGAAAGTGAAAGGTTGGAAAAAGATATCTCATGGAAACAACAACCAGAAAAAAGTGGGAGTAGCTATATTAATATCAGACAAGTTAGACTTCAAAAGCGAAACAATTAAAAGAGACAAAGAAGGACACTATATATTAATAAAAGGGTCAATTCATCAAGAAAACATAACAATCATAAATATTTATGCAACAAGCCAGAATGCCCCAAAATTCATGAGGCAAACACTGCGATCACTGAAAGGAGAAATAGATACCTCTACAATAATAGTTGGAGATTTCAATACACCACTCTCATCAATGGATAGAACATCTAGACAGAGGATCACTAAAGAAACAGAGATGTTGAATTGTATGATAAATGAACTAGACTTGACAGGCATTTATAAAACACTACATCAAACAACAGCAGGATACACTTTTTTCTCAAGTACTCATGGAACATTCTCCAGGATAGACCACATGTTGGGTCACAAAGCAAGTCTCAACAAATTTAAAAATATTGATATTATATGAAACACTTTCCCAGACCACAATGGAATGAAGTTGGAAATAAATAAAAGGCAGAAGGTCATAAAATTCACAAACATATGGAGGCTAAACAACACCCTCTTAGAAAACCAGTGGGTAAGGGAAGAAATTACAAGAGAAATTAGTAAATACCTTGAGGCAAATGACAATGAAAACACAACTTATCAAAACTTATGGGATGCAGCAAAGGCAGTGCTGAGAGGGAAATTTATTGCCCTAAATGCCTGTATTAAAAGAGAAGAGAGAGCAAAAATTGAAGAGTTAACTGCTCACCTGGAGGAATTAGAGAAAGAACAGCAAACTAACCCCAAAGCAAGCAGAAGGGAAGAAATAACAAAGATTAGAGCAGAAATAAATGCAATTGAGAACAGGAAAACAATAGAGAGAATCAACAAACCCAGAAGTTGGTTCTTTGAGAAAATCAATAAAATCGATGGACCACTGGCTAGGCTAACAAAAAAAAAAAGAGAGAGCAGATGCAAATAAATGCAATCAGAAATGGGAAAGGAAATATAACTACCGACCCTGCAGAAATTAAGGAGATAATGAGAAGCTACTATGAGCAACTATATGCTAATAAACTAGAAAACTTAGATGAAATGGACAACTTCCTAGAAAAGCATAAACAACCAACATTAACTCAAGAAAAAATAGATGACCTCAACAAACCAATCACAAGTAAAGAGATTGAGTCAGTCATCAAAAACCTCCCAAAAAGGAAAAGCCCAGGACCAGATGGTTTCACATGTGAATTCTACCAACCATTCAAGAACCAATTAGTAGCAATCCTGCTCAAACTCTTCAAAAAAATTGAAGAAGAGGGAAAGCTACCTAACTCTTTCTATGAAGCCAACATCACTCTAATACCAAAACCAGACAAAGATACCACAAAAAAGAAAATTATACACCAGTTTCTTTAATGAATATAGACACAAAAATCCTCAACAAAATACTCACAAATCGAATCCAGCAGCACATTAAAAGAATTATACACCACCACCAGGTGGGATTTATTCCAGGTATGCAAGGCTGGTTCAACACAAGAAAATCAATTAATGTAATACACCACATCAATAAATCAAAGCAGAAGAACCACATGATCATCTCGATTGACGCAGAAAAGGCATTTGACAAAATTCAACATCTTTTCCTGATGAAAACACTTCAAAGGATAAGAATAGAAGAGAACTTTTTCAATATGATAAAGACAATATATGAAAAACCGACAGCTAACATCACACTCAATGGGGAGAGACTGAAAGCTTTTCCTCTAAGATCAGGAACAAGACAGGGATGCCCACTATCACCATTGTTATTCAACATTGTGCTGGAAGTTCTAGCTAGAGCAATTAGGCAAGGAAAATAAATAAAAGGCATCCAAATTGGAGAAGAAGAAGTAAAACTTTCACTATTTGCAGATGACATGATTCTATATGTAGGAAATCCAGAAAAATCTACAGCAAAGCTACTAGAACTAGTCAATGAATACAGCAAAGTAGCAGGCTACAAGATCAACACGCAAAAATTTGTAGTGTTCCTATACACAAGTAATGTGCAACAAGAGGAGGAAATCAAGAAAAAAATCCCATTTACAATAGCAACCAAAAGAATCAAGTATTTAGGAATAAACTTAACCAAGGACACAAAAGACCTTTACATAGAAAACTATAAGAAACTGCTAAAAGAAATTGAACAAGACCTGAAAAAATGGAAGAACATACCATGTTCATGGATTGGAAGACTAAATATAGTTAAGATGGCAATTTTACCTAAACTGATTTACAGATTCAATGCAATACCAATTCAAATCCCAACAACTTACTTTAGAGAAGTAGAAAAACCAATAACTAAATTTATTTGGAAGGGTAAGGTGCCCCGAATAGCCAAAAATATCTTGAGAAAGAGGCATGAAGTGGGAGGTCTCACACTACCTGACGTTGAAGCATATTACAAAGCTACAGTGCTCAAAACAGCATGGTACTGGCATAAGGACAGATATACTGATCAATGGAATTGAACTGAGTGTTCAGAAGTAGACCCTCGCATCTACGGACAACTGAATTTTGATAAGGCAGTGAAGCCGAAGCAACTGGGAAAGAGCAGCCTGTTCAATAAATGGTGTTTGGAGAACTGGATATCCATTTCCAAAAGAATGAAAGAGGATGTCCATCTCACACCTTATACCAAAATTAACTCAAAGTGGATCAAAGACCTAAACATTAGCACCAAGACCATAAAACTCTTAGAAGAAAATGTAGGGCATTATCTTAAAGATCTTGTGATAGGAGGTGGTTTCTTAGACCTCACACCCAAGGCACGAGCAACCAAAGAACAAATAGACAAATGGGATCTCCTCAAAATTAAACACTTTTGTACATCAAAGGACTTTGTCAGAAAATTAAAAAGTCAACCTACACAATGGGAGATGATATTTGTAAACCACATATCAGATAAGGGCTTAATATCCCGAATATGTAAAGGAATCCTGCATCTCGATAACAGAAAGACAAACAATCCAATTAAAAAATGGGCAAAAGACATGAACAGACATTTTTCTGAAGAGGAAATACAAATGGCTCAAAAGCATATGAAAAAATGCTCAACTTCACTGGCTATTAAGGAAATGCAAATCAAAACCACAATGAGATATCATCTCACACTTACCAGAATGGCCATTATGCAAAAAACAAAATGACAAGTTCTGGAGAGGATGTGGAGAAAGAGGCACACTTATTCATTGTTGGTGGGAATGTAGAATGGTGCAACCACTCTGGAAGACAGTATGGAGGTTCCTCAGGAAGCTAAATATAGATTTGCCATATGACCCAGCTATTCCATTGCTAGGTATATACTCAGAGGAACTGAAACTTAAGACACAAACAGACATTTGTAAACCAATGTTTATTGCAGCATTATTCAGAATTGCCAAGAGATGGAAACAGCCCAAATGTCCATCAAAGGACAGGTGGATAAATAAACTGTGGTATATACTCATGATGGAATATTATGCAGCTGTAAGATAGAACAAAGACATGGCTCATGTAATAATGTGGATGAACCTTGAGGTCATTATGTTGAGTGAAGTTAGCCAGAAACAAAAGGACAGATTCTGTGTGGTCTCACTAATATGAACAGACATTAATGAATAAACTTTGGGAGTTAAAAGCTGACAACACAGGCAACCAGGAGATAGAAAGAGGGCAGAGATCAGCCATTTGATGCTGAAGGACTACAGAATGTTTAGGATTGATTGCATAGATCCAGAAATAGATAGCATAATACTGTGTGATGGTAGCATGGTATTGTAAGTACACTGAACAAAGATGTCTGTGAGTAAAGCTGAAAGAGGTGGGATAGGAGAATGTATGACACCAGAGGTAAAGACAGATGATAAAGACTGGGACTGTATAACGTGGCAAAAACTGGAGTGGCCAATGACTGTTACTAAATATACAAATATAAAAATGTTTTTGCATGTGGGAAAGCAAATGAATGTGAACCATGTAGAAATTTGAAAAGGGGATGGTATTCAGGAAAAAACATAATCAAAGCAAACTGGAGTCTATGGTCAACAGTAACATTGCAATATACCTCCATTAAATGTAACATGGGCAATATGCCAATGCTAAATGTATATGAGAGGGGGATATAGGGGAGTAATATGGGATTCCTGGTAGTGGTGTTATTTGCTGTCCTTACTAGTATATTGTATTGTATGATGTTATTTTTCTTTTTATCATTTTTTTCTTATTGCTAAAAAAAAAAAAAAAACAATTTTTCTTGTAGTAATCAGTATGTTCAAGTGCTGATTGTGGTGATAAATGTACAACTTTATGATGATACCATGAACAACTGATTGTACACTGTGGATAAATGTATGGTATGTGAATATAACTCTATAAAATTGTAGGAAAATATATATATAGGAGTAAAAGTGTTGGAGAAAACATGGTGAGAGGGATGATGCCTCACCAATATGGACTAACTACAATGTGTAAACTCAGAATTTGCGGTCGGGGTTACTGCTTCTAGGGGGAGTGGCGGCCGGTAGCCGAGCCCTCAGCTCTCGGGGCTGCTTAAAGGGTACCGGCGGCGGGGGCTCTTTCCCGGAGGCGAGGGCGAGGCGGAGGACGTGGCCAGGGTCCTCGGCGAGAGGCGTGCAAGGTGTGGAGGGCGGCGATAAGGACAAAAACACTCTTCATCCAGTAGGAGTATGCGCCAAAGAGATTTATTCAGGGGTGATTACAGGTTATATAGGCTGGTAAGAAGGGCAGGGCTGGAAAGGAGGTGAAGCAGCCTTAAATGGCAATACTGAAGGGAGAGGGGCTAGGATTGGTTCTGAGAGGACGCAGGAGCCATTGCAGCGGGCGGGGGTTGTTCTGGCCACGGTGCATGCGCGCTGGCGGTGGCAGGAGTGGCCTTGGCACCAGGGAGTGAGTGGGTAAGATAAGGAAGTGGGGAAAGGGCAGTTGGGAGAAAGGCGGTTTCCTCCGGCAAGCCTCCCCTGCCAGTGGCATTTTGGGTGAGGAAAAGGGAGCTGCCCTGACCTCGCTCCTCAGGCTCGGGGGGGCTGCAGAGGGCACTCACGCCCGTACCTACTACCCTCCCCAGGGGGTGATATCAGGTCCCCTGGCCCAGGCCTGGTAAGTCGAGGCACAAGCTCAGCTACCCGCAATTCCCCTTTCTTTTCTAATTAGAGGAAGAGGCTTTACCGGAGAGGCCCGCTAAGGGTGAGGGAAGGGGGAGGTCAGGGAAGGGAAAAAGGGGTTGACGGTGGCTCAGCGAGGCTGGAGCTCAGTGTTGGTGTGGTGCCCGGGCGCTCGACAAGGGCTTCGCTGCAGCGGGTTGGGCGAAGGTGAGGGGTTTAAAGTTCAGGGGTTCAGAGAAGCTGGAACTCGAGGCGAGAGCGATGTTCAGGTGATTGGGAAGGGCCTCGCGGTCGGCGGGTTGACCGGTGGCGTTGAGGTCGCGGAGGGTTGGCTGTCATCTTGGAGTGGGGGGCGTCAGAGGTGGCGAGTCGCTGATACTGGATTTGCACGAACGAGGAAAAAAGGGCATCTGTTTGTTTTCTTACAAGCTGGACAATTTTGCGGATGAGGCAGGGTCCTAAAATGAGAGCTAGAATAATTATTAATAGGGGGCCAAGAAAAGGAAGGATGTATGGGAGGATGGGAGTGAAAAAACTGGACCAATAACTGGTGGCTTCACGATCTCTTTTACGCTTTTCCAGTCCCTCTCGGACCCTTTTTAGGCTGTCCTCGACGAGACCTGTGGAATTGGCATAAACACAGCACTCTTCTCCTAGGGCGGCGCAGAGGCCTCCTTCTTTGAGGAGGAGAAGGTCAAGACCTCGGCGGTTTTGGAGCACTACCTCAGAGAGGGAATTGACAGAATTTTTTAGATGGTAAATAGCGTTTTGTAAGTGACGAATGTCCTCGTCAACAGCCGCCCTGAGGTGAGTTAGGGCGGAGCCTTGACTGGCTAGTGCAGCGATTCCGGTGCCAGCGCCGGCAAGACCTAGGAGGGAGGCAATTGTGAGGACAGTGATGGGCTCTCGCTTTTGCAGTGGGGCTGGAGCTGCAATTCTTTCCAGACGGAGGAAGAAGTCTTCTTCGCTATGATATAAGACCCTAGGGATAAGGACAATTAGGAGGCAAGTTTCTTTATATTCGCTGATGATATTCGTGCTGAGACAGGGGGTAAGTCCTGTAGAGGAGCAGAGCCATTGGGAGGAGTTATGAGGAATGAGAAATTTTGCCGAGCTGCTGGGAAATGAGTAGCTGGCACAGGCAGTGAGGTCGGGAGAGTTACTGGAGCGAGGGCGGACGCACTTTCCCGTATAGGAGACTGAATGAAAGGTCAGGGGGACGGCAGAGGTATTTCAATTGCATTCCGAGGGGCTGTCTTCTGTGCTTTCTGAAAAGGAGAGGTTGGAGGTAACGGGCTCGTACAGTGAGGAAGAGGTGGAGAGGCAGAGCCAGCAGGAGGAGGTAAAATTGGGGTTGGAGGAGTTCACTGAGGCGAAGGCGGCTTGGATGAGGCTGAGGAGGGGAGAGGAATAACGAGAAGGGGGCAGAGGAAGCTGGGGTGGTGGGGTTGGCGATGCGTTGTTTGTAGCTGAGGTACGGCTGGGGAGCTGTGGAAAAAGGGGGTTAATGACTTTATTGGGACCAATGTTAAAGGGCTTTTTTATAACAGTATTTTTCTTTGGTTGGTTTAAAGCCTCCTTTTTTATTAGAATAAGTGATCCTCGGTCGGCTCCTTTCTCATAGATTCTGAAGCCCCAAGTTTGACCGAGTAACCAGGAGGGATCAGTGGGGAGCTGCACTGTAAGATTAAGATGTGTGCAGGATCCCTCACTTTCTTGGCCGAGCCAGTTAACAGTAGGGAGTTTGCACCCTGTAGGGGTCCACTTTAGGGTAAGGTAATGATCAGGAACAGGAGGCTTCCAATTAGTGGTTAGTGTTTCACACCCCCAGTATGCACAGTAGTACTCGTTGGGGGAATTACAGTACGATTTTCCAGGATTTGAGGATGGGTACATGTAATATTGGGTCTGGGGATCACTTACCTTTTGAGCGCAGGTTTCTTCGACTCTGGAGACAAAGGTGGTGAAAGGCTTACTCGGCTCCTGGAAGAGCTTGGTGAATTTATTAGGCCGACAGGCAGAGCAGTTGGCAAACGCGCGTAAGGCGATGCCTCTGAGGACAGTCCAGAAGGCAGCAGGGGCATTAATATAAGCAGACGCATTTAGAAACGCTCCAGTGCCCATATAGGCTTCAGGGGGATGATAGACTCCAAGGGATGCGTTTTGCTCACTTTGCTTAGCTGCTTCTGCCTGGAAGTGAGCACGCCAGTCAACAAACTGACCGGGGTTAAAAATTGAACGGGCAAGCGAGGCCCAGTCTTGGGGGAGGCAATAGTTCATGGCGAGATCCTGTAGTATTTGGGAAGCATATGGACTACCTAACCCGTCCTCCTTGACGGCCTTGCGAAGCTGCTTGATAGTATCTAAGTCAATGGGATACCAGTCATGCGGCCTCTGTGGGGTGGGGGCAAGGTTAAGAGGAAAACAGCGAAAAGCACGAGAGAAAGGAGGACACGCTTGCAGAGGACTTGGCGCGGGAGTGGGGGTAGGGGGAGCGTTGCCCCAAGGGTTGCCTTGAGGTGTAGAAGGCAGCCAGGGGTTGTTAGTCGGCAGGGTGGGAGGAGCGGCGGCAGCTGCCGGTAGCGGCTCCGAGGGGGAGCTCGCCGAAGGGAGAGGCGGGAGTGGGAGGCCCCAAGCGTCGCAAGATGGCGGCGCGGTAGGCGTGGCTAAGACACAAGATGGTGGATCAGTCCCGCCCTGTGAAAGGGCGGGGCCCAAGGCATAAGATGGCGGACTAGCTCCGCCCTGTGGAAGGGCGGGGTAAAGAGTACGCGGTTTCCGGCCCAGCTTAGGGCTGATGTTATCGCCGGAGCATTTCCTCCCCTCGATGGAAGAAGAAGGAGGAAGTTCGCCATCTTGGCGTGGCGCAGTGTTATTTTGCTTTTTGGGAGTCACCTCGAGCGCGTTGTTAATCTGCTCGACTAAGGACTCCGTGTCCGAGTCATGATTTGAATTAGTATCGCTATCTGAATCTGTTGGCTGGGTTGATAGGGCCTCCTTGGATTTAACGGGGCCTCTATCAGGGGGGAGGGAGCCTTGAAGGCAGGAGCGGATGGTTATTAAGGTGGGGAGCAAGCCGGGAGGGAAGCGCTTGCTCTCATGTTCCATGGCGTTAGTGACTTGATCAATAAGGCGATCATAAGTAACAGGGTCCCAAAGATGGCAAGTGGTGAGCCATGGGTTAAAGGGCAGCAGGAGATCCCAGTATATCTGCAGCTGCCGGACAGACACTTTACAGCGATGCGTGTCTAGGAGACCCGCCAGAGCACGAACTTGAGGTGCCTGACATGTAGATATACGATTACCCATAGCTGAGGGGAGAGGAGGGGGAGTTGTTCCCGAGCCGGGCCGGCCCGGCTGGCGGGGAGGAGGAGGAGGAGTTGTTTACCGAGCAGAGAGAATGAGATAAACTGTGGCTGCAAGGCCGAAGGAGACGGCGAGAGCAGAAAGCAGTGCCCTTTGACAACGGGAGCAGTCAGGGGGGGCGGTTGCAAAAAGGCACACGGCACCAAATGAGGAAATAAAGATACAAAGAACTACAGCAAAGTAATGGAGGGGAAGAGGGAGAGCGTTAGGAGGAACGGGGGTCATAGAAGTGCGCATACAAGAGGACGAAGAGAGCGTGGGGGAAGGGAGGAGTTCCTACTGGATGAAGAGAGCGTGGGGGAAGGGAGGAGTGGCTTCGGAGCAAGGAACCTCCCACGGCTCCGGAAGCGGCGAGGGAGAGGCGGCCCTTACCTTGCAGGCAAGGAAACGGGAAGCTGGAGAGGCGTCCGGGCGAGCGGGTGACCTGCCAAACTGTTGTGCGGAGATGTTCCTCACACAGGGCACCAGTTGCGGTCGGGGTTACTGCTTCTAGGGGGAGTGGCGGCCGGTAGCCGAGCCCTCAGCTCTCGGGGCTGCTTAAAGGGTACCGGCGGCGGGGGCTCTTTCCCGGAGGCGAGGGCGAGGCGGAGGACGTGGCCAGGGTCCTCGGCGAGAGGCGTGCAAGGTGTGGAGGGCGGCGATAAGGACAAAAACACTCTTCATCCAGTAGGAGTATGCGCCAAAGAGATTTATTCAGGGGTGATTACAGGTTATATAGGCTGGTAAGAAGGGCAGGGCTGGAAAGGAGGTGAAGCAGCCTTAAATGGCAATACTGAAGGGAGAGGGGCTAGGATTGGTTCTGAGAGGACGCAGGAGCCATTGCAGCGGGCGGGGGTTGTTCTGGCCACGGTGCATGCGCGCTGGCGGTGGCAGGAGTGGCCTTGGCACCAGGGAGTGAGTGGGTAAGATAAGGAAGTGGGGAAAGGGCAGTTGGGAGAAAGGCGGTTTCCTCCGGCAAGCCTCCCCTGCCAGTGGCATTTTGGGTGAGGAAAAGGGAGCTGCCCTGACCTCGCTCCTCAGGCTCGGGGGGGCTGCAGAGGGCACTCACGCCCGTACCTACTACCCTCCCCAGGGGGTGATATCAGGTCCCCTGGCCCAGGCCTGGTAAGTCGAGGCACAAGCTCAGCTACCCGCAGAATTGAATCTTAGAACATAGCCTAATGTGAACATAATAATTGTAATAGTCCCTAGATTGTAAGCTCTTACAGCAGTTAACTCTATCCCTGAATTGTAATGCCTATCTCTAAATTTTGAGATGCTGATCCCCTAGCGTATAACCTGATTGGTCTCTGGAACAATGCATATCTCTGAGACACCTGAAACTCAGAGCTAGAGCTCGGCAGATATGAATGTCAGTATTAGTGCATACAGCCATTGTCAAAAAAAAAAAAAAAAAAAAAGGCTGAAAAAGAGCCCAGACTTCAATTAGTGATATGAATGAAGCAGGTCTGGTTAAGACCAGGGCAAGCCAGGCCAAAGGGTAAAGGTTGAAACTGATTGTGTTTTAAAACTTCAACTTCCATATGAGACCAAGGGAATAGATATCTATTTGGTATAGTATCTAAATTTTCTAAACGGTACAGCTCTACAGTCGATTTGTTCAAACACCACAATTGCATGGAACTTTGAATAGGAAGTGAGATACGGTAGGTTAGTATAGGCTGGAGTGAAATAGTGACACATCCCAGAGTAATTTGGGCAGATAATAAAAAATATATTTATAGCCTTCCCCTCCCCAGCCATGAGGATCTGGGGGAAGGTGCAGATGTGTTGGACATCCTCACCTTGGACTGGTGCTGATGTTGTCACAAACATTGGGACTGGCGGTTTGATGTGCTGAGCCCTCGAGCATGGGACTTGCCCCTGTGAAGCTCATTACCACAAAGGAGGGTCTAAACTTGCATATAATAGTGCCTAAGAGTCTCCCCCTGAGTACCTCTTTCTTGCTCAGATGTGGCCCTCTCTCTCTAACTGAGCCATCTCGACAGGTGAACTCGCTGCCCTCCCCACTACGTGGGACCCAACTCCTAGGGTTGTAAATCTCCCTGGCAATGCAGAATATGACTCCCGGGGATGAATGTGGACCTGGCATTGTAGGACTGAGAATATCTTCTTGACCAAAAGGGGGATGCAAAATGAGACGAAATAGTTTCAGTGGCTGAGAAATTTCAAATAGAGTCGAGAGGTCACTCTGGTGGACATTCTTATGCACTATATAGATAACACCTCTTAGGTTTTAATGTATTGGAATAGCTAGAAGTAAAAACCTGAAACTACCAAACTCCAACCCAGCAGTCTGGACTCCTGAAGACAATTATATAATAATGTAGATTACAAGGGTTGACAGTGTGGTTGTGAAGACCTTGTGGATCACACCCCCTTTATCTAGTGTATGGATGAGTAGAAAAATGGGGATAAAAACTAAAGGACAAATGGGGTGGGATGTGGGGATGATTTGGGTGTTCTTTTTTCACTTTTATTTTTTATTCTTGTTCTGGTTCTTTCTGATGTAAGGAAAATGTTCAGAGATAGACTGTGGTGATGAACGCATAACTGTGTTATCATACTGTGGACAGTGGATTGTATACCATGGATGATTGTATGGTGTGTGAAAGTATTTCAATAAAACTGAATTTAATTAAAAAAAAAAGTTAATATCACAATTAAAACTAAATTTAACCAAAAATATCAAAGCAGCTCTAATGATGTGTATAAACTTAATTGCTTTAGTTACCTTTTTCCCTTAAGGCTTGCAGAATAACTTATCAAACATCAAAAAGGTAGTATGCATGTTATTAGATTGGGTCTACATGCATAATAATTTCAAACCTATTGTGCTAGTGAGTAAACATTTGTCCATTTTTTGAGAAAATAATGTTAGTTTCACAATTTGTATTATTAATGCACATCCTCAAATCCTTTTGTTAGTTGTAGATTGTCTGCAAAACCCTGAAAATGAATCATTTAAATAAATTTTGCTTTTGCCTCTTATTCTCTTTTAGACTGTGATTGAATTGATCTGTTAGAATATCTTTTCACTAACTGATAATTTTTATAACAGAAAGTTATTATTACTAAATTGATCAAAGAAATCAAGCTGAATTCAAGGTATTTAATTTTATTTCTTCTTCACACAGGTCTTTAATTTATTTCCTTTTCAAATATTTTCTGAAAATGTAGTGCTAGTGAGGCAAATAGTTTTCTTCCCAAGGCTCCCATAGCCATTTTTAGTTTTCTTTCATTCATAAACCTATAAGCTTGCCTCACTCTGCATCTTCTGTGCTTTTCATGACATACTTGAAAAGGCACTTGGACTTCCATTATCTGTTAACTCTTTAGTATCCACCATCAGTTTCCTGTTTTGATTTTGGAGACTGCATATAAAGAATGGAATCTAAAATAGAAATATTGTTCTCATACAGGGAACTAACCAAAGAAGCAAAAGTCTGAACCCACCCCCAGGGAAAATATAATTTCACTATTATTGCTCTTAACCTTTAACCCAAAGAAAATAGCAGTAGATGGCAGCATAGGGGCAAAGACCTATTTAAATTGTTGAATGCTATGTTTTGTTGTCTCTTTCTCATAATTTTTTCAGTATATACTGAATGTGCATTCAAACTGTCTCACAGTACGTTAAACTGAACATCCAAAAGTTTTAATTCAATATTAGAATGAGGAACCTGTCAAAAGTTATAAAATTTTATAACAGCTTAAGTTGTTGAGCTATAGCCTCAGTATTATTGTTCTCAGTAGTGACAGCTATTGTTTGCCTTGTAATAAAAAAATGGAGCTTCCTATTTCAGCTCTGGCATGTAAAGAGCTTAAAAGTTGCCACTGTTGCCTTACCAAAAAAAGTAAAAATTTAAAAATTTTAAAAACCTGAGCATACTGAAAACCAATGACCTCTCTTGATGCATCAGAAAACTGAGTTTGTAGGACAATGTCACCCCCATATCTGAAAAGACAGAAGAAATCAAAGAGGAACAGCTGAGATCCACTTTCCTAGATCAGAAGCCACCAGAGCAGTAAACTGCATGGTTTTCTTAAATGGAAACTTTGACAAACCATTGGAGGCTTAGAGAGAATAGCATGAAAGTAAGAAAGTCATGGGGCAGCTGTTTTAGAGAGCTCCCGACACTTTCACGGGTTTTCCCTTGAGGAACCACACCAGATTCCCATAATGAATAACTGAGAAAGATAATCTCATGGGTCTTGCAGGGGAGAGTAACCATTGTGAAATGTGCCCAGAGCATTTATCACAATAAAAACCTACTCTGCAGGGAATGGGGCACTTTACTCATAAATGTATTCCACCTGGGAGATGGGCATTTCTGTACTCCTGTCACCCTAGACTTCCCTTACCAAATTGGGGGAAAATTAAGGAAACACTTGTGAATATTCCAACCCAGGGGCACATGACTACTAAAAGACCATAATTTAATCAATTACAGACTACTTCACCTCCAACACACTTTATCACCACACCACCAGGATTCCAGTATAGTAAAAGTGGATTGCAGCTGAAAGTGATGCAAGACACAATCCTATTGAAGGAGGAGTTATTAGGGAAACTAAAAAACAAGAGTGTGCTAAATGCACCAAAGATACTTGAAACCTGTGGCACCTACAGTTAAAGCATACATTAAACATAGCTCAACTTATCATGAGGCCAAAATAAACCATATATTGAAGGTTTTTAACAAGCATTATAAAGTTTGCTAAAATTAAGAAAATTCAGTCTGCAGAGACAAAAGAAGTACTGGAATTCTTCTCGGGTATGACACAGGTGTTGAAATTATAAGTTGAAATGAAATAACTACATTTAATATTTTAAGGACTCTGATAGATTTTTTTTTTTAAAAGCAAGTACACATGGGTAACATAAGAGATGTGTATTCTAAGAAAAATCTAAGGCAAATAATATAAATTAAAAGAACACTAACAGAAATGAAGATTATCTTGAATGGGCTCATTAGTAGATGAAATATGGGAAACGAAGAAACAGTAAGCTTCAAGATAGGTCACTAGAAACTTCACAAAGAGAAAAGCAAAATAAAACTGAATGGAAAGTGTCTTAGTTTCCTAGGATGGTCACAGCAAAGGTCTACAAACTAAGCAGTTTAAAACAACAGGAATTTATTGTCTCAGTTCTGGAAGTTAGAAGTCCAAAATCAAGTTGCCAGCTGGACCATGCTATCTTTTAAACCTATCGGGGAGATTATGAATTGAATTAGGACTCCTTATCCTTCTGACATAGCTGAATACCAGAATTTGATCTCTACTTTGGATGATGGTTGTGATAGTTAGGTTCATGTGTCAACTTGGCCAGGTCATGGTGCCTAGTTGTCTAGTCAAGCCAGCACTGGCCTGTTACTGTTAGGACATTTCATGGACCTAAATCTTCAGTAAGTTGAATGCATCTATGGCTGATTACATCTACAATAAACTAAGGAGCGTGTCTTTAGCAATGAGAGGTATTTAATCCAATGAGTTGAAAGCTTTAAAAGAAGAAGTGATGACTTCAGCAATCAGAAGATAGGACTTTCATCTCTACTTCGGTCAGCCAGCCTCTCCTAGGAAATTCATGGAAAACCTTCATTGGAGTTGCTAGGTTGCAGCATGCCCTATGGAATTTGGACTCATGCAAGCCCACAGTTGTGTAAGACACTTTATAAAATCTTATACTATTTACAGATATCTCCCATTGGTTCTATTTCCCTCAAGAACCCCGACTAATTCAAGGAGATAATATGGAATAATATAAAATGCTCAATTAAAACCAGAGAAGTCAGAAAAGGGGAAGGGAGAACAAAGAAAAAAAAATGCCACTAATATAAAACAGTTGTAAGTATGTTAGATATTAATTCAACAATATTAAAAAATCACTTTAAACATGAATGGTGTAAATACACCACCTAAAAAAGATTGTCAGAATGGATGAAAATACAAGGCACCACTAACTGTATTCTGTCTTTAAGAAACTTACTTTAAATATAGCAATTAATTACTGTATTTATATATATTATATAAGTAGTATATATATTATAAGGTTAAAAGTAAAGGGATAGAGAAAGTTATACCATACTACCTTGAATCAAAAGAAAGGTAAGGTAGCTATATTAATTCCAGACAAGCAGACTTCTGAATAAGGAAAATGATCATTGGTAAAGGGGCATTACATAATGATAAACATTGATTATCCAAGAAAGTATTATAATAATTAAACCTATATGTACCTAACAGCAAAATGTCAAAATATGTGATTCAAAAACCAATATAAAGTCAAAACTCCAAAAAAAAAAAAATCAACAAATCAAATCAAACAATGTGTAAAAGAAGTATACAAGACAATGAAGTGGGGCTTATTTGAGAGAGGCAAGTCTTGTTAAATGTTTGGAAATAATTAACATAACCCACAACATCAATAGGCTAATGAAAAAAATCATCTGATTGTATCAATTCATGAAAAAAGAACATTTGACAAAATCCAATTACTATTCATGATACATTCTCAACAAATTAGGAATAGAGGGACACTTCCTCAACTTAACAAACACATTTCCAAAAATCCTACAGATAATATATGTAATGGCAAGAAACTGGACATTTCTTCCCAATATCAAGAACAAAAAAGGATGTCTTTTCTCTCCACTCCTGTACAATACTGTACTGGAAGTCCTAGCTACTGAAATAAGACAAGAAGAGAAAATAAAGATATATGAATTGTAATGGAAGAAATAAAATTGTCTTTGTTCACAGGTGACGACATTGTTGATATAAAAAAAAAGATCCCAAATAATTGGAAGAATGCTTCTGGAACTAATAAGTGAGTATAACATGGGCACAAGATATAAGAACATTATACAAAAGTCAATGGCTTTCCTATATTCCAGCAGTGAACAACTGGAATCTGATTTTTTAAGTACAACTTGCCGTAGTGCAAAAAAAGAAGGGAGAAACATTTATAAATCTAACAAAATATGTATGAGATTGATATACTGAGAACTACAGAACTCTAATGAAATAAACTAAAGACCTAATGTGTCCAGAATCTGTACACATCACACAACCTCCACAGCTACCCCTCTGTTATATGATCTTATAACTTATCTTATAACCTAACCTTGGAAATTCTTTCCTAATTCATCTTTTGTTTCCACATTTGCTCCTACAGTCAGGCTGTTTTTGGTAAAACACTTAGAGGAGAATTTTAAATATTTGGGACACTGTCCTGCTTAAAACTTTAAATGCCTCATGACATTTTGAAAAAAAGCCAACTTTTTATCATAGACTACAAGACCATAAACACACTCATTCTTCCTCATTCATCTGAAATTTTGTCCTATAATTAAGATTGACAAATAAATTCACCTGAAAGTCTCTTTTTATTTAAAATATGTATGTTCATATACCAGTGAGTCATAAAAATTTTGTTCCTAGAACATAAATGCCTTGTTTCCACCCCAAAACCTTTGCACTGGCTATTTTCTCTGCAAGGGTCATCTTGTGCTAGACTTGTGTATTGTGCACTCTCACTCACTTGATTCAGGTTTCTGAGGTAGACCTTCCCTGAAAACCCCATCTAAAAATAGTCTACTACACATCTATCAAACTCTAAAATTAAATTTTGATTCATTTTTCTTAATGACACTTTCACTAACCAAGATTAAATTTTTATTTATTCCCATTTTATTGAATGATCCTAGAATGTAAACTCTATGAGATTTTGATGCCCTTCCTTCATTCTTCCTTCCTTCCTTCCTTCTCTCCCTCCTTCCTTCCTTCCATCCAGCCTTTCTTTCTTACTGTTTTTCTTTTCTAGCAATTTTTGCATTTCCCTGTCTCCAGCACCAAGAACATTGTAATCATAGTCACACATTCTCACTTATATGTGTTATATAACTCATGACCTTGGAATCATCTATAGTGAAACAAAAATCAATTATAAGATTATACATGAAAAAAGTAACCTAATGATGAAATAATATAACAAAACAAATTCTTCTCATTCAATTTCTCAGCTATTCCAGTGTTTCAAATTTTCAGGAAAAAAAAAATCAAATGACATTTCTTTGGATATAGTTTTCATAATGGTTTGTTTATGTAGAAAAATGAACCCCCCCCCCACACACACACACATACACATGCACACACATACCATCATGTATTAAGTTGCCCTGGAAATCTATTAAACTATAAAGCTTTTCAACACAGTCATTTATTCTACTGCTTTAATCCATATTAAGTCAAACAAAAATAAGAGATTTCAGTGTCCTTCCTTTGTTCCCCCTTTTTGTCCTCTCTTCAAATTTCTCCCTAGTGCATCTCATAAAGAAAAGCTCTGGTGATAATATGAATGTATGATGAAAAGTGATAGTCAAGAGGTTTAAAATTCTTAATTGATAAAGTTCTCTTATGAGTAAAAAGAAAACCAAAGTAAAACTGTAATACTATCCAGACGAAAATGAACAAGAGTTACCAACAAGTATTTGACAAAAACCAATCCTTATTTTTTCTCAGTAGTTTGTTCTGGGGGGCACCAGTCTCTAGAGATAGTAAAATGAAAACAAAACCAAATGAAATAGGTGTCTTGAGTCAAATAGAGTATGATCTCTCTTATATGAAATATTAGAATAAGCAAATTTGTGGAGTCAGTCATTAGAATACAGGTTTTCAAGGGCTGAGGCAGGGGAAAGGAATGGGGAGTTAATGCTTAATTGCTACAGAGTTTCTGTTAGGGTGTTGGGAAATTTTTGGAAGTGGAGAGTGGTGGTAGCAGCAAAAATTATATATTTGAAAATATTTGAAAATTATGAATATGGGGAATTTAGGCTGTATAAGTGTTGTCAGAATAAACATTTTAAAAACCCTAGAACTGTGCAACACAAACTGTGAACCCCAACGAAAACTATAGTCTACAGTTAAGGGTATAATTATAAAAATATTTTTTCATCAACTGCAACAAAAGTAGCATACTAATGCAAAGTGTTAATAATAAGGAAAACTGTGTGTTTAGTGGGAGGTATAAGGGAACTTTGTACATTCTGCAACTTCTCTAGTAAAAAGAAATAATTATAGACAACCTTACATGCCATATTCCATCATAAAAAATGTTCAATGCAAATTAAAACTTTAAAAGCTTGTCTATGGAAGTAGAAAATCTCTCTAATTCCTTAATCTTATATTTACTTATGATATCTAATCTTGGAATTCTTTTATCACATGGCATATATTATCTTTCACAGCCAATGAGTTCTAGAACATGCCTTGAAAAACACTGAATTAGCTATTTCCCCCATTTACAGATGAAGAAATTAAATCTCAGGAGTGGGTTAGTAGATTTAGACATTATTAGAAAGGGAAGAAGTGGGATTAAAATGTAGATTCCACTGAATTCTTAATTCTGTTTTTCCACTCCCTCATGTTACTTTTATCTGTGTGTTCACCATATATGTATTGCACAACTATTCTGTGGCGACTACTTTCTTCTAGAATATTGGGATATAATAGTGAAGAAAAGAGTCTCTAAGTGTCTCTTTTATTCCATGTTTCTAATTTACAATAATTAAATTACATAATAAATTACAGAATGAACACTATCTGCATTTTCCTGTATCTTTACATAGTCATCTAAATGTACATTCTGCACATCTAGTATTTGAGTATACAGCAGGTCAAACATAAAACCTCAATCATGCCTCTTTGCCCAATATAGCACCATGGATTCTAACATTTTGTATTCTTTCTTTGAGCTAATATATTTCTACAGTCTGCTAATAAAAAGATGAGTAAACTCCTTTAATTTTAATCAATTTTAAAGTATAAAACATTTCTCTTTAGAAAGAGAAGTGGCTAATAAATTTTAGAGAGCTCATGAAGTAACTATTAGAAGACATTTCTAGCCAGGTTCATGTATCATTTAGCTTATGTAACTAATTTTTTGATCTTTTGAAAAAAAAATGCTTACTTAAATTGTATGGAATGCATTGGGAAGACAAATAGCATTTGTTTGCAAATCATATTTATTGTATAGACTTCAGAATCTAATTTTCATGAATTATTATCCCTTTCTTTTTATTCTGAGTCCAAAAAACTACCTTGAAAAGAAACAAAAAAGGAAATAGGGAAAAAAAAATAAGAATAGTGTGACAGACTCTTATTCATATGCTTATTATGAAAAGGAAAAAAAAAAAACTACCGCAAGTTTTTAATTTTCCCGTTTTTATAGTAATAGCTATTATTTCTCCCATGTGTATCAACAGTGTATATAGATATATATTATGAATAATCCTAAATTTGTCTACTTATAAATAAAACTCAACTTGATGTAAGGAGAAAGTATGAATCAAATAATAACATATTTTTAAATAGGAATAATATTCACATAACCATTTTAGCAATTAAAGTATAAAATGAAACAATTCATAGAAAAATGTTTTATGCTTTATATTAACATTTACAGAAAATCAGACTCAAATACAGGGTACATATTTGTTACTTTGAATTACATTTTTCAAAAAATACATTATGAGTACTACTCTACTCTCTGTATGAAAGTATTTTAGGTTCTAGGGAACCTGTGGCACATGGTGCCACCGAAAGGGTCAGACAGCCCCAATAAGAGTACAATATGTCAAGGGAAGATGCATGACTAAGGGGAAAAGGTAGCCTGGTTTGGGGTGTGTGTGGCAATTTGAAGCTAATACATACCCCAGAAAAGGCCATGATCTTTTAATCCATTCCTGTGGGTGCAGATGGACTGTAAGTGGGAACTGTTTTTTAATGGATCAGTAGAAAGTTTACTAGGTCATACAACATGGCTCACAAAAGCAATGGGAAATTTCAGTGATGGCATTGTTTGCTGGTTGGTTTATTTTACCCAAATGGAGACAAGACACTTTCTATGTGGGACCTTTTGATTTAGGTTATTTCAACTGAGATGTGACCCACATCCACCTCATTCAGGGTGGGTCTTGATCTTCTTGCTGAAGTCCTTTATAAGAGGACAAAATACATACAGAAGCTAAGAGATGAAATCCAGAGAAACAGAGAGAATTTTAGAGAAAAGTCCTGGAGAGGCCAAGAGACGACCCACAGAAGCTCAGAGAGGCAGCCACTGGAATCGAAAGCTGAAAGCAATGAAACCTGGGAGCAAAAGACCAGCAGATGCCGTCCACGTGCCTTTCCATGTGGCAGAGGTGTCCTGGATGCCAGCAGCCTGTCTTCCGAGTCCACGTATTGTCCTATCAATGCCTTGATTTGGACATTTCCATGGCCTAAGAACTGTAAATTGTAAGTGAATAAATCCCCACTGTAAAAGCCAACACATTTCTGGTTTATTGCATTCTGCAGCTTTACCAAACCAAAACAGAGTGGGTCATTAATTTTACATATGGTGGCCAAGAAAAACCCTCATAAAGTGATTGAAGTGAGCCCAGAATAAGTGAGAAAGTGAATCATGTTATTTCTAGGAAAAATCTTCCAGAAAGGACACCTCTCTTAAAAGCTTCTATTAGTCCATTTTATTTCCCTTAACATGTTTTTCCAACTTATTTTTTATTAGAATTGTAGCTGTTACAAATCCCAAATTTAGCTTTTTTGTTTCATTAAATTGGCTAATAAATTGACTTTTTAAGTAAACATTATTTGATTCAGTAAACTATTTGCTATATTTGTCAGTGAAAACCATCTGTATTTTATGTGTTTTTAGAGTGGGAGACTTTTCAGTTTTGATTAAAGATCTTTACTATTTTGTTTTATTAGCAGATTTTTAGTTTCTAGTAATAAAGTCACATAGTTAAACAAAGAGTCAAATATTACAGAGCATTTTTTTATGAAAACAGTAGTCCTTTATCTCACCACACTCTGCTCCTCAGCTCTGGTCCCCAGGCACAGCCATTTTAAATTATTTTAATAAATTTTTTATTAAGGAAAATTTCAAACATATGTAAAAGTTGAGATAATAGTGCTGTGTACCCCAGTATATCCATTATCAATTTTTAGCTTTTAGCATTTCACTGTCAATCTTATATTCTCTTATAATCTTATATGTTCCACCAACTCCACTTCCCAGCAGCCATATGATCATTTTGAAGAAATCCCAAATGTCATCATTTCTTCCTTAAATATGTTTGTATGCATCTCTAAAATTATGAACTAAATTTTAAACCTAACCAGGGTACCATTACACACACAAACTCAATCAAACAATAATTATTCAAGTAGTTTTCACAATTCCATGACTTTCCTCAGCATTTTTTCAAGCCTTGTTTGATTTGGGTTCCAAATATTGCAATAGATTACTTTGTCTCTGATAAACCTTAGATCCTCCCCTTCACCTATTTCTAGCTCATAGATGGATTCCTTTGTCCTATAGGGTTCCCTGCAGACCAGGTTTTTTTATTGACTTCATATGATACTGTTTAAAATGATTTTGTATCCACTCACTAAAATTTGACCTGTTTACTTCAGTCTAAGTTGGTTATGACTTTGATGGGGGTGTTATAACATGCCCCTCCCACCCACACACACATACACCCACATTTATATACCAGGATTTTAAAAAATGTTTCCATAAAAGGGGCAAATGGTGAATATTTTAGTTCTCTTTCAAAACTATTCAGCTTTTCTACTGTTGCATGAAAGTAGCCACAGACAACATGCAAGTGAAAGGATGGGATTGAGTTCCAATAAAGCTTTATCATCAAACGCAGGCAGTAGGTGGGACTTGCCCTATGAATCCTTGTTTTCAGATCCATGGTTTCTGCTGTGCTTTGAGTACACATGCTAACGAAGCAAACTGCACTGATGATGTGGTTATTAGTCATACTATTATTGAAGCTGGATATTTTAAGGTAATCACTCCTTATTTAACTTATTAAATTTTTACTTTACTTTTTCAGATTTTGTCTTTATTCTAAAACAAAATTTGAACACAGTATCATATGTTTAAACTTAATTTTATAAACAGTATATACGTAGAGTTGAGGAAAATTTAGAGACTATTTGATCTAGGATCCTTATTTATAAAGAAAACAACTGATGCCAAAGAGATAAAATGACTTTAATCAGTATTTGAAAGTTATAAAAATTATCCCTATGTTAGGATAATATATTTTGATTTATTTGAAATTTGAAAAATAGGTTTTATTTTAAAATTTCCCTATTTTTCTGTTCAAAAATATATTTCTGTTTCTTAAACTTTTTGCTTCAATGAATTTTCATCCAAATATAACAAGGAAATATATTCACTCTCTCCACATAGATCATATCTTTCTCTATGTTATATGAAATGCATTTATGAAAGTAAAGATTAAGACTAAAGATATCCTCCTACTGGCTGCTCATAAAACAAGCAATTTAGGGTGTGTCAGATTGTATAAACCATCCTGTATTATAATTAACAAGTAACTTACAGTAATCTTGCAGTTCAGTCACTTAAACACACAAAATATAACAACTTTTTTTTTTTTCCCAGTGCTTTGAATACAGCTGAGAGAAACCATCATCTCTTGGTAAGTTTTGTAAGATGCTGAATATATTTTTTAGTTGTCAAATTTATGACACTTCTAAGACAAAGATGAAAGAACACTAAACACAGCCACAGTTGTGGATTTTTAAATAAATGTGAAGAATGAATCTCAAATAAGAATAGAGAAACAGCATGCTTTCATATTAAAAAGTGAAAAATATAATATCTTTATATTCCTACCAAATGAGGAGGATATCTAAGAAAAATAAACAGTATTTTTATTAACTTAATTCTGATTAACTAAATAACTTTTTTATTGTGAAGCTATCAATCACTAATTAGGATATTATTTTAAATACATGTTTTATATATGTGTTAATGCCCATATTTATATATGTTTATAGACTTGTTTATATATGTTTGAATATAAATATATAACAGTGGGTATCTATTTTAAGGTTGCATCAGAATTCCTCAGTTTTAAATCATGGGAAATTTTAGAAGTCAAATTAGAGCCAGAAATATTTGAGTAGATTTGAAGCCTGGGATCATAGAGTACCCTGGTTTGGGGAAATTGAGTCTCAGAGAAGTTCAGCAGTTCACACAACTGGGCAGTAACAATGATGGAGCTAGCAACTAGGCCTCCTGGATCTAAGGGTAGTGTTTTCTCTATTTTATTAAGTTTTTAGATCTCATTCCTATTTGGAAGACTGTATTTTGCTTGTGCATACAGAACATTCTCCTGATTGGCCATATATTTTGGGTTATGGAAAACATTGAATAAGGCAGTCACTCCTAGTCCTTAAATCTAATAGGATAGATAATTTGTGCTGGACATTGTGTATGGTATTTGCAGTGAATGCCAAGTTCTTTGAATGCTACAAGCCCAGCTGTCCTCGGGATCCAGCAGCAATTTTAATTAAGTGCCATTTTTACTTTGCTAACTTAGGCCATATGATCTGTCTTTAGCAGCACATCTAGCAATTCATCATTGTTTCATCTAGTCAAGTGTTAAAAATTAGAATCAATATAATTTTACTATTTTTCCTTTTCATTAGACTACATCTGCCTTAATCTTTGCCCTCCAATCTTAACTTTTAATCAGCCTAATAATTGTGATAACATCTGTGGTAGATTTTATGTTCTTTTTCAACCTTTCAGTCTCTTTGTGTGTAGATTTACACATTCATAATCTATGACATGTGACTTTTCAGTGTGTCTTGGCTTGCGAGACAAAGATTTAAATGCAAGTAGTTTATTTGAAAGATGACACCAGGAAACATCAAGATGATTGGGAACAACTGAAACAGGGACAGGAACAAAGCCAATTCAGGTGTGTAAGGAGGCTGTGTCACTATGGTCAGCTGGAGCTCAATCCTGCTCAGGTCGTTAGGCAACAATTTATACCAGGAATTTTAGAGTTTCTCCACCTAAGGGTGGAGGGAGGTAGTATATTCGTAAACCAAGTCCCATCTGTAATTTTTGAGATCTGCTCACAGGGTGGGGGTGGGGACATTAATTCTGTTCTGTGCATGAGAAGAACATAGACCCATGGCCAAAAAATGAGCCTGCAGACAGAGAGCACAGGTATATCCAGTAAGCAGCTATTGGTGAATTCCAAGGTGATACGGGTGTACCACCAATAGCAATTCATTACAGCCCACATCTTGCACTACCCCTGATGATCCATATTAATTCTCCTCTATCTTGTCACTGCTGATGATCAGTCACTATCAAGACCAATCATAGTTTGTCCCAAGGCCATAATTGATATTTATTATCTCCCTCTTCTATTACCCAGTTTAGAATCCCCTTACATACTCCAAGAACTTGTGCTGATCTAGGATTTTTGCCCAATGGGATAAATGGATCTTCATCTGCAAGTGTCTGAATCCCTCACAGGCTATAGCTGTGCAATTGCTCAGTCACGGTATCTTCAAAAGACAGCTTATTGAATCCTCACAGTTCCAGACATATGCCTCCATTCTCCCAATATATAGCAGCAATCCTAGCACATTATTAAAATTCAGAAGAATTAACCTAGCAACTGTGGTCCTTTTATTGCCTTTTAGTCTCCTAGCATAAGAAGCACAAAATAACCAGGCAGTAGCCATAGTTTTAGATTTAACAAAACCTCACTGTGTCCTCTGGTAGGAATATTCCCCCCAGTGAGCCAGAATCCAGGACCTCTAGTCTAGCAGAGCCTAAATTTGCAAGGACTATATGCACAAAGGCCAAAGTTGGTCCCCAATGTCAGCTCATAACCTAATTCCAAAGGTCTCAGAAAAATGGTTACTCCAATTTACTTAATGTGTATTTTCCCTGGTAGTTAACTGTCACTCCTTTTTGGGAGAGATCAGAAAAATTACTACTGAGTATAAATATATAGTTTCTGGCTCCTTCTTCAAGTGAGTATAGCCTCCCATTGAAAAGAGGATTTCTATGTCTGAGAACTGGCTTGGGTCTGGAGACTAGGTGAGGAGTTGTGGTTTGCCATTATGGTAGCAGAAATCCTACTGCTCTCTCACTCGTGATTTTTCTTTCTTTCGGTTGTTGTTACTAGTGTCAAGCAATACTTTCATTGACTCCTTATTTACCTAGGTTTTAGGAATTCCATAGTCTATTAACCATCACTAAAATCTTTGGATATTATTTCAGACTTGTTGTCCATTATGATAATTAAGTCCATCTTGCTATTCTAGACTCCAGTCATCCCTGTGACACCAGGAAGCCTGTTCTATAGAGGCATTCCTTACCTTTAACTTTGGCAAACAGAGGCCATAAGTTTTTCAGCCATGCCAGGGCCACCCTAACAACACATTCCTTACTTCTTTGTGAATGGTATGTCCTTTCGGATCTTCTCAGGGAAGCTGTTCCCTTGTCATATGTGTTACTTTCCTTTAGCATACAGAAAATAAATCTTTTGACACATTCATCACTACTTTGCCATGACATTTTTGACACCTCCACTTCATTTATTAAAAGGCATCATTTTTTCAAGCTTCCAGGATCCATCGTAGCAGGATATTAGGACCAGCTCTAGGCATCCTTCCTGCTGTTGGGACAGAAAGTAATTCAATTCCAGAAGCCCATCCTGAGGATGTCTGATAGGATCACTTCTGTGAACAATTTTAAATTCTCCCAGAGAAAGACTGAGAGAAGGATTTTCATGCAGAGTAGTTTATTTGGGATCCCAGGAAAGTCTGGAAGTGAGACAGCAGAGCATTCTAAAGCAAATTTCCATTGTGTGAAACCTGACCAAAATTCCACTGATGAAATTTAGGAAACAGATTGCACAGAGTTATCCCTTAAAGGGCAAAGAAGCTGGTTGTAAGCTATGTCTTACCTACTCCTTTACAGGGACTTCCAGCCTGCTGCTTGTGATGCAGTCCAACCAGCATGCATTTAAATGGTAAGTGTTAAAGGAATATGTACACATGCCACCCTTGTTTTCTAGAGATGTTGACAACAGACCTGACCTCAACTGGAAGCCTAAAGCAGAGCCAGCTCAGATGGCCCATAAACACATGAATGCAAACATATTCTTATTATTTTAAGTAGATGAGATTATTAATTTTTTATATAGCACTATTGCAACTGAAACCCCACCTTATTTTTGCCCCTTTGTCTCCCAGGACTGGGATCCTGTTTCTGATTTTATCTCAGAATGCAGGATGACTATAGCCAACATTTAATTCTAAGAATTATTCACTCCATGTTTTCCATCAGATTTCCCCAGATCTGCTTGCCTCAAGTGGTATAGTACATTGCATTAACTATAGAAATTCTGTTCCTGATACATTATTTCTTTTTAACTGAATCCGTCCCTACCACCCACCCCCTTCACCCAAGCCCACCATGAGAAACACATCAGTCAAAAACAGAGGGTCTGTCTTCTGCCCATGAGTAAACAAAAGGTTTTCTTTAGCCATATCAATGGAAATTTGGGTAGTGAATATAGGAAAAAGAACATACTGAGGCAGGCATACACTGAGGGGTCTGGTAATTAGTGATATGGCCTTTGGATCTAGTTCTGGAGTTTGTAGCATAAGCTTCAAGTTCAAGTAGGAATATTTGTTCTATTTTAGGATTTTAAACCCTGTTCAGCTACTCACAAGACAGGATATTTGGAAGAGTAGTAGAAAAGTAGGATAGAAAGACTCATACACAAAACACTGAATTAATGATTTTATTTGAACTTCTGTAGAAAGAGTTTTTATCATTTATTTCAACTCTTCTGAGAAGTGCTGCAAAATGAAAATGCCCACCTTGCAATATTACAACAACTGAACTGCATGTGACATTCACGTAAAATGTATTGAAATTTTGTATTATGTATGTATGTATGTATATATTTCAAGGACAATGCCCCAAAGAGCCCAAAATTAGTTGATAATAATTATCTCCTTAGCAAATCACTATATAAAAGGATGACTTCGATGAACAAAATATTAACATTTTCCTATAACACTTAACAAAAATGCTGTTAGTTTTTCTCTCCAGTTTTCTTAGCAACAGAAACTTATGTACCTGTGCTACAATATAATTCAACAAGCAGTAATGTGTTAGAATTGGTCACCCAGAGTCCTAAAATAACCATTTGTATTGTGATCATAATCCATGCTTCATTTTTCATCTTATTTATTTGAAATGTAGCAAGCAATAGATCTGATTTGGAGTGCCCAAACCTATCTGCAATATCAGTTCAACAATGTTGGATGCCTTAAATATGAATTGTATTATAACTTGATATCCACTGTGTGCTTAGAATCCTCTCTTTCACTGTGCCTTGCCTCCCCAGTCCTCTAAACCAATTTAGCACTTTCTTACTAAGTACATATATTTTTTCAATATTGTATTGGGGTGTTTTATTACTCACATTTATTCATTTTCACATCTGTATATTTTTACTGAAATATAAGGTCCTAGAGAGTACCAAGCTCCTGATTTGTACTCAATTTTCTATACCCCACAATGCAATCATATAGTGGTTATGAAATAAATACTTATGAATAAATGAACATATAACCAGAGCTATGAGCAAACTAATTTAAAAAGAGTGTATAGGGAAGGGTTATAGGATTAAGACATGCAAGTCTATACCCAAATTTCCAAGCTAGAAGTGCAGCAAGAAAAAGAAAAGGTAAACAGTGGTAGATGCCTCTTATTAATTCAAGGTAAAACATTAAAGTCAGCAATTACAGTGCTATTGATTCCTGTTCTCTCATAAGTATTGAATCTGTTTTGGAATTAGTCCTTGAATACTCATTTGTCTTTATTAAAATCCCATGAATAATATAGTGCTGCCTATCTCATTATACTTGTTATTTCAACATTAAAACTCATGTTTGAGAAAAAGCTATTATAATACGTATACCAAATTTATTGTATCTGACAGTTGTTTGTGCACCAGAGAGCAATGATTATATTTTTCCTATCCATTTCCTTATTCCCCCCTTCAACATCTAAATAGACTCCAGATTCCAGTTCATATAAAGAAAACAACATTGAAGCTCCTCATACATATTCCCTTCTGGATCATGTATCTGGGGGACATTTCCCGAGTTGGACACTGGGTCATAGTGAGCATGTATAAATAACAACATTAGTTTTCATTTTACATTTTTGCCAGTAGGACATGAAATATACAGATTCACTATATCTTGACCAACATTTACCATTTTCCTCCTTCCTAATTTTTGGTCATTGTGCAGTGATATACCATTAATGTTTTAATAAGTCACATTTCTGTGATTACAAGAAAGTTCTCACAAACTTGTTTGCCATTTAAATTTCTACTTCTTTGGTGATTTGCAGAATTTCCTTTTTCATTTGCAGCATTTTCTCATATACTTATAATCCATTTGAATTTTCCTTTCTATAAATGTCCTTTCCATGTGGTTTGGGGTTGTTTTTCTAAAGCATTTTCCACATAATATTGTTCTTATTGATTGCCAAGAGTCTTCATACAGCTAAAATGCTAATCTCTTGTTGGCTTTAAAAACTGAATATCTTCTCCCAATTTGCCATGCATTTGTTTATCTTGGTCTCTGATATATTTATTGAATGTAAATTCAGTTGAATGGAATTCTTTACTTTTGATACGATCAAATCAATGAGTTTTTCTCCTTGTGTTTTCTGTTTTGGGTTCTTGTGTAAGAAATTTTTTTTCCCAACTCAAAGCCACAAATAGAGTATCCTGTATTTTCTACTATTAGCTTTAATGTTTTAACCTGTTAAGATGTAAGTTTTAATCTAGCTGAGGTTTTGTATATTAAGGAAAGGATACAGACATGTTTTCTTCAGATAACAAGGCACTTTAGCCAATATCATCAACTAAATAAACCATCATTTCCCTAATTATTTGAGGCAGTAATGTTTATATTTGACTTACATTGACCTATTTTCAACTAACAATTTCCTTCATTATGTCCAGTCAACCAATGAGCCCATCAAGGGGTTATTTGCTTCTTTAACAGTATTTTTATTTCTATAATTTCCTGTTGATTCTTTCTTAGGGTTTCCATTTATCTGTTTGCATTACCCATCTACTCTTGCTTTTCTTTAGAGTGCTTAACATATTAATCAAAGCTATTTTTAATTCCTTGTCTGATAATGCCAACATCTGCTTCATATCTGAGTCTGATTCTAAAGCTTATTCTGCCTCCCCAGATTGAATTTTCCTTGCCTTTTAGTTATACTGGGTAATTTTCTGTTGAAAGTAAGACATGATGTTTCAGGTAATAGAAACTGAGTAAATAGGCCATCATTGGGAAGTTTTACCTGGCTCATTTTCCTTAAATGTCATTGTTTTTGCCTCTTCTGTTGAATTGGACTTCCTTAAGTATTCTCTTAAAAGAAAGTCTACATTTTGCAACTCTCTTAGCTATAATCCTTTATCATAATAGAGTGTGTTGTTGGTGTGGTGGTAAGGGGAAGCAAACTTGGCTTTTTTTCCCCATTAGGCAGATGCTCACAGGGGAGGGGGATGCAGAAATTACCTTTCCCCATGTGGGACAAGCCTCTAGGGAAAGACTTTCATAGAGAGACCTGTTATTCTCAGAACACACTGAATATATTTCAAAGTAGTTTTTCTTCCCTCCCCAGCCAAAGCCATGAAGGGATCTTTCTAGCTCTTCACCTGGTATCATTGGACATGGCGGGGTACTGCAGATAAAACCTGTGGTGATCTTCTTAAGACTCCAGCTCCCAGCACTTTCTCACTCTCACTGTAGGAAAAATTTTCATGTAAATACCCCTACCTGTTTACAGCCTGCTAGCAGGTTCTGTTCCAGGGTGGTTGATCTCAGTGGTTGCCATTTCAGAGTGGTGGTTTATCCTGCGATCTCAGTTCTCTTCTGGGTCTAAGAAAGTTCATTGATTTTCAGTTTGTTTAGCAACTTGGTTTCTTTGTTTTAAGGACCAGAGTGTCAAGTCCTAAGCTCTATATACTGTAACTGATATCAGTTCTCCCTAGTTTTTTATTTTATTTTTTTGCTTGATAGAAGCCAGATTTTTACAAATTTTCAATGTGTTTTTACAGAGTGTGTATTCCATAGTAGTTTAGTGTAAATTATGTGCACATTGTATGATTAAAGTCATCTATATTTTCCCTCATTATTTGTCAATTTATTCTCTCAGATTAGAAATGAAGGTGTTAAAAACTCAAATTGTATTTATTGAATTATCTAATTCTCATCATAGTTCTGATAGAGGTTGCTCCATTTATTTTAAGACTCTTACGTTTGGTGCACATGCTAAATATCCTTAATTATTTACCTTGCTTTCTATTTTATCTGGCATTTTTTTAGTTGGTCTTACTTCATATTACATTTTCAATTTTGTATTTTGAAATGCTGTTCATTTCTAAGTTGTCTCTTACTTAACACATTGTTAAATTTTATTTTAATGAAGTTTGTTATTTCTCTGTCCTTGAGGTTTAAATTTAACACTTTTTATTTTTAAAATAAAACAGTTTATTTTTATTAGATTTGTTTATAAACCAATATAATTATTGCTTATAAAATATTTTAATTGAAATTTTATATTTATGTGATTGAGAATTAGTAAATATTATACGTACGATAGAAATAAAAATACACATTTTCTTTTAAATTTTACTATGTAAATATAACTATGTAAGTATTTAGATGCTTATTTATTGACTATTTTAAAGTAAATATGCATTTTATGTTTATAAATGTATATGTCCATTTATATTTTTATTTTTTATACTCATATTTCCTATCAATTTCTTTAATACATAAATACATATATATTTTTTTCTCCCCATAATATGACAAGTGTTTTGTCATGCTTTCAACTACTTTAGTGTAAACAAACCCTGCCCATCAAATTATTGAGCTTTAATTTTACGTTAACGTAGAAATAATTGTTTTTTCCTTTCATTATTGTTAACACAAATTTCCTGCATTGTTTACTCATCCTTTCCTCCTAGGTGTCCTATAATGTGCTTTTGAATGATAAATTGATTGATAGTTTAATTTTATTTTTTGGCTGCAATATGCTTTAAAGGAGTTCTTTTGTAAAAAGTCTTCCTGTAGTAAACTTTCTGAGGCATTTTTTGTCTAAGAAATATTTATCACTTATTCATATGTAAATACTGATTCACCTGGATATAAAATTCATGTTGTTCTCTTTCACTATTTGGATAATATTACTGTACTGGTAATGGTGATATTTGATATTACTGAAAAGGAGCTCCTCCAAATTGCTATTTAAAATATACTTTTTTAAATGAGAGGCTTTAGAACTTCCTGTTTGTCTTCAATATTCTTAAATTTCATCAGTATATAAAGCATTTTAATATAATCTATCCTAATTGACACTTTAAACTGATTTTTCACCTTAAATTAAAATTTCTCTAATTCTTGGAAGTGTTTGTCATTGTTGTTTTAAAAATATGTCTCCAGACTTTTGTTCCCTCTCTGTTTATCTTGGACATTTATAAAATGGCCTTTCATTATTTCTACTTGTATCTTACACATTACTTAACTTTTATTTTATGTTTTCCATATTTTTATCCATTTGACCCCTTCTGATAAAGTGTCTTAATTATTTTCTTGCTATAACCATGCAGCTATTTATCCAATCTCTTGTATTATAATAATTAATGTAATTATTCCCATTTGGTTCAGTGTAACTACTTCATGCTTCATATTACAAATATTCTCCTTTATCTCTTTGAGAAGAAATCCAGGCCTTAGTTTTCTCCTTTCTCAGTTAATGAAAACAGAATTGAGTTCCCCAGTAGAGTGTTTCCAGGCTTTGTTCTGGCATGTGCAACTTCAATACTTGCATCCCATTTACATGAAATGCCTCCTTGAAACCATCATCCACATCTACACTGGCCATATTGTTTTATCATCTAAGTGCAAAGGTTCAGTGCAGTGTCAGAAAAGGAGCAGTACTGAAAAGTTTTTCCAAATCTGAATGACTAGTGAACTACTCCTTTAAAGCACTCCCAACCATTGCTAAACCTTTCCCACACTGGCCATGATTTCCTCCTCATAAATATCTAAGGGTCTTCTGCTTCCTAGTAGTTACCTACACCATTTTAATAATGTGCCTTCAGATTCATACACTTCCATCGAACTTTTATTCATTTCCATTGTGAGTAGCCTGATCTAATTTGTTATTTTGTTGGGAAAGGCAGAAACTTACTGATTCCGTATAAACCCAATTGCACATTTTCATATTCAGATTGAAAGCAATTCACAAATTATATGATAAATTCCTATAATCATATTTGAAATATTACATACAGAGATAAGTCCTCTGTTCTGGTTTGCTAATGCTGCCATTATGCAAAATACCAGAAATGGCTTGGCTTTTATAAAGTGGGATTATTCAGGTACAAATTTAAAGTTCTAAGGCCATAAGCATGTCCAAACTAAGGCATCAACAAGATGATAAGTTCACTGAAGAATGGCCAATGGTGTCCGGAGCACCTCTGTCAGCTGGGAAGGCATGTGGCTGGCGTCTGCTGTTCCTTAGCTCCCAGGTTGCTGTTCAAAATGGCATTCTCCAAAATGTCTCTGGGCTTGTCTCTCTTAGCTTCTCCAGAGCAAACTCTGGGCTAGTATCTCAAAGCATCAGCAAGCATCTGGATCTCCTGGCTTAGCATATCCCAGGGCATTTTCATCTCTCTGCTCTCTGTGCAAGCTTCCTTTAAAGGACTCCAATAACTAATCAAGACCTACCATAAATGGGCAATGTCAAATCTCCATGGAAACATCCAATCAATAGGTCATACTCTAATCAAAAAGATTAATCAGTCTGCCCCAAAAGATTGCATTCAAGAACATGGCTTTTTCTGGGAGACATAATATATACAAATTGGCACATCCTCCAACATAAAAAGAAAAATACTGAATTAACAGGACTTTTTTTATTATTATTATTGATGGATGTGGAATGAGTTGTTCTATGATGCATCATAGGAACACAACACAAGTTTGGAAACTTTCAGCAAATGACTGCTTTATAACTTACAAAGCACAGAGGGTCCAAAGGAACAGAGAAAGAGATCTGACCATGGCTGGTTTCCTGGGGAGGCCAACTGCTTGGGTCAGGATTGGTGGATGGCAGCTCCACTGGCTTACTTGGTGTTGGAGAGTAGAGGCAAATCTGTGCTGCCTGAAGGCAGGGTATTTATATAGCCCAGAGGGAGGGGGCTCTGCCACTGAGAGTTCCCACTCTGATAAGCAGCTGGAACTGCCTGTTCCTGATTTTGCGTACAGTTTAAGTTATGGTCAGATCACTTCATTAAACCCAACATCTTCCCTAGGCTTTAGAATGGAAACATATTGAAACATCAAGACACAATAGTAAAGGGAGAGGGGTAAGGAAGGGCTGGAAGATGGCAGCTAGGTGTGTCAATTACTTCCCCATCAATAGAAAACTCAGCTATAAGATATATTAAACAGAAGTATCTCAAGTATAATATCAAAGAATAGACATCAATATTTGATCAAATATTTGTACGATTTTATTCCGGGTAATTTGCCATTCCCAGACTGTGACTCTATCAAAGCAGAAAATGTCAGTTTCATGCAAATCTTGTCTGTGAGCCATGATAAAACATGACTGTGATTCACAGCAGACGGTATTATAGTGGTTTGTCTAATTATTTCCATTAAGTACAATTTTTCAAAAATATTAAAGTCAAAAAGGAAAAGAATAAAAATCAAAACAGTACTATCCCAGAAATAAAAGTGATATAATTAAGTGAATCAATTCAGTTTTTAAACAAAAATAAAGTTGTTAGGTTATCAATGGTTTAAGCCTGAGGGAGCCAAGTGATTAAAAAGAGTAATGTTAATCAATAGCAACAAATGTACTATACCAATACTATGGGACAATAATAGGGATAAGGGGTATGGGAAGATTTAAATTTTCTTTTTTATTTTTATTTCTTTTCTGGAGTAATGAAAATATTCTAAAATTGATCCTGGGATTGTATGCACAACTACATGATGATTCTGTGAGCCAGTGATTGTGTACTTTGGAAGGCTTGTATGGTGTGTGAATATATATCAATAAAACTACATTAAAAAAAGAGAGTAATGTAAAATCCATGTTATTGCAGATATCATCTTGCAAATTTTGAGGAAAATATAATCAGAAAATCATTTAATAAGCAAAGTTCAATAAATAATTCTAAAATAATTTAAATATATGCTTTTAATAAATGCCTACAATAAGTTCTTTTAAAAGACATATTATTAAGTACTGAATTCTTAGTGGTCTAAAAGCAATATACACTAAGCAGAATTACTTCTGATAGAAATAGAGAAATCCAAAATAATATGAATTTCATGATTTTTAGCTTATTGAATATAATGTATGTCTGCAAGATATAATAAAACATTAAGCCTTGCCTATTTTTAAACATTATAAAACATTTCTCGGTATCTTCTAAATATTAGTATTGAAATAAACAGCTACAATTATTTCTATCCTGGACATTCTATCCAATATAAATATTAAACAGATAAATCATAACAGTGAGCGAAAACATAAGAGTCTCCTGAGTGAAAATTATAAGCTTGAGAGTAGGCCTGGAAATTGAAAATCTGGATGAGACTCCTAACAGTTAAACCTAAATTATGTCATAGTCACATTTCTGTTTCTCCTGTGTTACCTCATTTAATCTTCATTATCTAATTTAGAAGTATATATTTTATTTCCTTATTACAGAGATCTGTAAGACTCAGAGAGATTGAATAGCTCACATTAGGCAAATGGCAGAAAACTGTAAATCAGAAATCATCATAAATGATCCAGTCAACAAGATTTTACAAGGAGACATACCAAAGAAACAAGAATGAATCTGTTGAGGATGGGGAAACATTCAAATGGAGAAAGACAGCCTGTTGTGGAGATCACTTTATGAAGTTAAGTTTCTATAACAGTTATGAAATGCCTGATTCTCTGAACCCAGCATTTGAAAACAGCATGCATAAAAATGATGGATCTTTATTGTTGACTTTGGACAAATTGCCATTTTACAAATGAAAGGGTAAAGATCTCTCTCTTTTCTTTTTTTTTTTTTTTTTGCTTTGATCTGTTTCTGTTGGAAAATATACAAAATTCAAATATTGCAGAAATTTATAAGTTAAAAAGTAATAATATTCCATATATCTTCCAAAGCAATTGTTTAAGCACTCATTTATTCATAATTCTAAGGTAGTGTAGAACATCAATTGTCAACCAAGCCAATAAAAAATTGAGAAGGCATTAATCCTAATTAAGTTCTCCTTGAACTCTAATCTAATAAATTCCATAATATGTCTGTAAGATAAATTCAGTTAACAGAGACATCAATAGACCAAATAGTCAGAAGCTTTTTCAGTAAAGTGACACTAATAAACACGCAACTCAAAATATTGACTTTTGAATTTTACTCATTGTGTCAGCAAATTAGTCACAGATGCTGACTGAAGAATGAATTTGGAGTGTAAAGTCCATGAACTTAGAAGTTTTATCTATTGGCAAACTATTGAATGGAATAAAAGATGCAAAATGACCATCATAAAGCACTTTAAAAATATCATCTATGATGTGCAACACAATAGGCAGTCAATTTTTTTTATTCTTTTTGTTTCTTTTCTTATTGTAATATTGTTGATATCCGATAAAAACAACCTTATTAATCTGTAGCTAGGGTTACTATAATGTGGACAAACCAACTAATCTGCCTAAATCTAATTAACATTAACAATGAGGTCAACCTAGAGCCTAAGACACAGCATTCCTTTTAAATAAGCCGTAAGTAACAAGAAGGGCAGAGAGTATAGTGTTTAAGAGAATGCTTGGGCTCTGATGCTTACTCACTGAAAGAACTCAGTATTGTTATGTGATTTCTCTGAGACTGGATGGGGGTAAAAATAATAGCTTACAATGTTGTGGTAGAGATTAAATAAGGTAAAAATATCATGTGCTTAATGCGATCTATGGCATGGAGTATGCAATCAATAAAAAGTAGCTCATATTTCTACTCAGGTTAAAAGCACATGTATATACGTGATTCTGTTAGGATTATATCTGTGATTGTTATTACTGGGCTATTAGTAGTAGGTGACTTCAAATTTAGTGGATAAAAACAAACGGTTTTCCAAAACGGCTGTATCAATATGCAGTCCAAATTGTAAGGTGTGGAAGTTCATGTTGCTTCAAATCTTTGCCAATATACAGTATAGTCAGCTTCATTAATTTTAACTTTTTGATAGATGTGCAGAGATGTATCTCCATGATATTAATTCACACTTCCAAATTACTAATAAAGATGACATGTCTTCAGATGTTACTTGATCAAGTTATACTTAAACATAAATCAAGTGCCCATATATGCATTCGCTTTTTCCCCTGGCTATCCTTGCCCAATATCACATTCTCTTAATTACTGAGGCTGTAAAAAACGGCTTGATACACAAGAAAACAGTTCCTGCCACCTTTATTTTTTCTTCAAAAGTGCAATGCCTGTACTTAATACTTGACCCTTTGTATTTCCTTATAAATTAGAATCAGCTTTTCAATTTCTACAAAACAAACAGCATACCAAATTATAAACATGAAAACAAACTAATATTATTTGTATTGTCAATGGAATTCCATTGAATTTGTAGATAAATTTTCGATAAATTGTAATTTTTACATTAAGGAATCTTCCAAAAATGTTATACTGTATCTGAAGAATTATTTAGGCAATTCTAAATTTTTCTCAATTTGTTTCATTGCTTTATACATAGATGTCTTTGGGCAGCTTTTGTTTGATTTATTCCTATTTCATTATTAGGCTATGTAAAATCATATTTTAACTCATTTTCTAAATGTTTGATCTATATATCTACCAATCTATATCATACCTTTTTGTATGTATATATAGATAGATAGAGGATGAAATGAAAGTTGCATATCAATTTTTATTGATATATAAATTTTTGATGTTTTGCATTAAACGTAGCATTTAAAAATTATAAGAATTGTAGTTTTTCTTTTTAATTCCTTTCCCTTTTAATTGTTTTTCTTGCCGTCATTCTGTGCATAAGATTTAAAGGACAGTGTTAAATTGAAATGTTAATGGTGGGCAATTTTTTTTATCTTCTTTCAAAAAGATAAACATTTTGACGTTTCACCATTAAATGAAACGTTTTTTGTATGTTTGTGTAGATACTCATATCAGATTGTTTCTTTCTAAGACCAAGTTTGCAAAAACTTTAAAAAAAATGTTTAATTTTATCTATTTTACCAATTTGTCAGGTTTTTTTTCCTGCATCTATTGTTATTGTATTGTTCTACTTTAATCTGTTAATTTAGCAAACAAAATGATTAACTTTCAAATATGAATGAGCCTCGTCTTCCTAGAACAAAACGTTTATGGTCATGATACATTTTCTATATTATAGATGGATGATTTGGTCTGCTAATATTTATATATATATATATATATATATATGTGTGTGTGTATATATATATATGTATATATATATAATATACATTTCAGTGTTGAGATTTGGAATCAAATGTGACCTGATATAAGAAATAAGATGTAGAGTGCACTCACATTTTATATTCTGCAAAAAGTGTATCTAAGTGTGGAATCATTTAGTATTTGAATATAGGGCAAAATCTCCTGGTACAGTCGTATGGGACAGGGAGTGTATTTCTGGAAAGGATTTAAATTTTATATGAAATTTATTAATTGTTATATGACTATTCAAAAATTGCCAAATATGGTAAACTTTGTCCTAAGTATCTATGCATTTCATCTAATTTAAATATGGGCATAAAAATGTTCTTAATTCCTTCTTATTACCTTCCATACGTCATACTTTCACTGCTTGCATTTTTATTTTGATCTAATTGGAATTATTTTTACTGAAATTAATGAGGAAGTGATTTCTTTTCCTAGGAGACTATTAAATTTTGTCATTGTGTCAACAATTATTTTTGAGTAATTCATTTTTTTCCATAATGATATGAAGGGACACATTATCATAAATAAGTTCCCATGTGCATTTCTACTTACTTTAAACTTTCTATTTTGCATGGTTGTGTAAGCATACATACCACTCTTCTTTAATTCATCTAGATTTGTAATATATGCTAACATCTGATATATCTAATTTTCTCTCAATTAGCTCATTTTCAGAATTATAATGCACATTTTAATGATATGTATTATATAATGTATACAATGAATCATCTATAATCATTTTAATTTTACACATTTAATTATATATAAATTATATAATATTTACAAATACCTAAATATAGATATATGTTCACCTTCTATACTTGAAACAAAATTTTTTGTGGGGATTTTGTTGAAATCACATTAACTTTTTACGGTAATCATAGGTAAACTGGAAATGAATAACTTTGTTTTCCCTTGTAGCTCTTTTATTTGTCATTTTCCTTTAATTCTTTCTCTATTGGCTCTTTTATGTTTTATAATGCTTACCTTTCATACCCATTATTGTGTTTTCATCAGTGTTTCTTCTCACTCTTTCCACTTCCATTCAACTTCTAATTTCTATAAGGGTTTAATTTACCTCTTCCATTTATTTCCTGAATATTTGGGGCTTATGTTTTTTTAACCTTCCTTCTCTATCTCATTTCTTCCTTAAGATGTATCATACCTGCTTTGACCTTTTGCTTTATGGAGTTGATTTTATCATTAAAATTTTTAAATGCATGGCTATATTCTGTCATGATCTTTATATGTTCTGTTGAAATATTTTTGATTGTGTTATTACCCTTTCCTATTCCTCCTATTTTCTTATAATAATTTGGTGTACAGCCTTTGTTGGTTTGGATGTATCATGTCCTCCAAAATGCCATGTTCTTTAATATACCCTTGTGAGGGCAGACATATTAGTGCTCATTAGGTTGGAATCCTTTGATTGAGTGTTTCCATGGAGACTTGACTCAATCAACTGTGGGTGAAATATTTAATTAAATTATTTCCATGAAGATATGGACCCTGCCCACTCAGAGGTCTTGATTTAATCACTGGAGTCCTATATAAGAGCTCAGACAGAAGGAGCTAAATGCTGCAGCCAAGAGAGACATTTTGGAGATGAACATTGAAAGTAGATTTTTGCTAGTCCAGAGTTTGCCCTGAGAAGCTACAAGAGGACAAAACACCCTAAGAACAACATTTTGAAGAACTTACAGGAGCTGAGAGAGGAGCTGGAACACAACCCAGGATCAGCAGACATCAGCCATGTGCCTTCCTTGCTAACAGAGGTTTTCCAGATGCCATTGGCCTTCCTTTGCTGAAGGTATACTTGTGTTGATGCCTTAATTTGGACATTTTCATGGCCTTCAGAGTATAAATTTGTAACCAAATAAACCCTCTTTATAAAAGTCAATCCATTTCCGGTATTTTGCATAAAGGCAGCATTAGAAAACTGGAACATAACCTATCTTTATTCTTTTTGGTTTATTTAATTTTCTTTGAAAGAGGATTTCTATCTCAGATTGATAAATTTCATAGGTTTGTACATAAAGAAATGCCAGTAAGAGGTTCTGGGATAGCAATAATTCTCATTGGCTCATAGTAAAACTCTTCATGACCTAGGGTCATTTGTGCTCCTATTTGATTGTATACATGTGAATTTGACTATGTGTGAGTAATAATAATAGCATTCCTTTCCAGCTGTCAGAGATAAGTAGCTGTAGGACAGTTTACATTTTTTCTTCTCCACCTTGAATCAAAAACCAACCATTTTCTATTAAAAAAAAAAAATCTCAAGTCAATATATTGACTTTATTTATCTTTGTCATCTCTGCAATTCTTTTTAACAAATAGAGTTCAGAATGTATACAAAAGCTAGGTCCTTCCTGCTGCTCCCACCAAGGTATTTTTAGTTTACCACACTATGGTGCAACCCTTCTTTTGTAATACTGTCTGCTAGCTTTTTCTCATCTGCAGTTTCAAGTTATCACCTAGAGGTGTCTTACTAAACCTCTGTTTATCATTGCATCATTGAGAACAAGGAATATATATGTCTCTTGGCTTCATCTAAAAAAAGAACTTATATATGTGTTTCTCATCCTCCTTATTGTTTTGTGTGATAGTATAAAGAAGAGAGAAGAGCCATCCTTAATCTTCCATTTTACACTCAGAAGTCTGAGGAAACATTTGACAGTTGCTACTTAAAATTTAGAATCTTATCTGCCATGTGTTTAAGAATATTTTTTAAAAAAGATGTCATCATGACTCTCACACAAATATAAAACAAGCAAGCATTAAATATTTTATTAAACTCATAAATAGGGAGGGGATCATTAAGATGTTACTACTGATTCAAAGGAGAATTCAGTGAACACACATTTATGAAAAGTTGGAATGAATTTCAAATAGATTCAAAACTGGTCAATATCCACAGCCCAATAATCAATCGTATTTTGCTGAACACAACTAATTTGCATTTATATAGAGAAGCATAATTTGTGTTATTATCAATTTTCTACAATTATAGTTCTGTAAAATAGCTCAAAAACCATGCAAGCTGTAAGATATGGCAGAGCTGCACTAGGCAGGACCACCAGTAATCTCTTTTGCCCATTTCAGTTATTTTATAATGTTTCCTGAAACACATGGATGAGGAAACGGGTTAGATTTTCCAATCACCATGCTACAATTTCAGTATTAACACTTGGTCTTCTGCTATTCATAGCATATGAATTTGCTATTACTCCCTAAACCTTTAGATTTATACCAGAATTTTAACTATGATGGACCTATATGTGGATTTCCTTTGTATTAGTCCTGCTTGGGCTTGTAGAAATTTGTGAATCTGTAGTTTGATATGTTTTACCAGAATTTGAAAACATTTCCCCAGTGTTTTTGTAAATATTTTGTCCCATTATCTCTGTTCTCCTTCTGAGACTCCAATTACACATATTTTATAATTTTTCCCATATGCCATGTCTTTATATTCTTTCATGCACTTATCATAACTTTACTTTCTCGGCTTATTTTGGATACTTTCTATGGATCATATAAATGGACATTTTATGTATTTAATTTCTTCATTTTAATTCAGTCCGATGCCTCTCAGGCTATAAACTCATATTTAGGTCTTAGATAAATAAGAGTATCCATGGATCAATGTGGGTTCCCTCTTGTCATCTCCCGTGTTGCTCTTTCCCTATCAAAGTGTGTGTTATTTTAATTGTTTATTTTAAATTATATTTTCATGTAACATTTCTAAATTAATCTCTCACTTTAGATATGATTTTCCTTGATTTTTTCTTCCATTAATATAGCATGATTAATTTTGTGTAGATATAAAATTGGCATTTGAAATGCCTATGAATAGTTCTTATAAACACTTTTAAATGTTTTCTATTTTCATGTTTATTTTTAATTAATATTTTCATTAGGTTAGAATATATGACCTTCTTGTTGAAAAGGAAAGACAAATAATTGATTGTTATTTTCAACTCACTGAAAAAATGTTAAAAGCATCACATATTTCTTTTGTGTCAGAGCTATGAAGTTTCAAATGCATTTATAAAAGCATTTGCAATGCTTTGCTCTGAATTGAAAAATTATTATTGTACATTAATTAACTGAGCCCAAAGTTGGTCATTGCTCATCTGAAATACCCACATAGTCAAAAACAATTACATGAGATAACAAATGTGAGTTACTAAACACAAGCATCTTTTAGGAGTTTTAAGGTTTCTGCTCTATATCTTCAGTGAAGGGATAATTTTACAAGAAAGCATTCTAGAAATACAGCAACTCCTATCACATGATTGTTTCCAGTTTATAATATCCAGTGCCTTCAAAAAATTTAATTATTAAATTTGAAAATATCCCAAACTAAAAATTAATAATATATAATTATGATCCATTTCTTACAGGGAAATATATTAATTATTTACTTCCTTTGGGAATTGCAGTCTGCAATTCACTTTTAGTGTTATAAAGATAGAATGATTCTCCATCTGCACTCTCAAATTCTTAAGATTTTATTGATGAGACAAATTTTCAGAGCATTACTCACTTTAATCAAAGAAGCTCTCATCACGGAAGTGTGTCATATATACTTTTTGAAACGAAATGCAAAACTATTTCTCAAAAATTACAAATTGAAAATATTTAGATTACAAAGTACATAAATAATTCTAATCTATTCCCTAAAATTGATAATAGCTTAATTATTTATCAAAATACCTACCAGAATCAAACTAACATGAACATTAAGAAACAAAAAAAAAAAAAGAACGTTAAGGAGAAAATATCAACTTTAAAAACAAGGAAGAGTCTCCAACTCACTCAAATTTGATATAACTTGAGTCAAACTCTAAAATATATCATGATGTCAGTGTCCCATCCTAGGCCATCCCTCTATGGAGACACCTTGTTTACTCCACTTGGGCTGTGATATGTCATTCCAGGACACCCCACCTGGATAGTCCCTTCATGCTGCTCTGTCTTTTTCACCTTGTGTACGTTTACCCACATGCATTGGGTAATCGCCTCGCCCCACTCAGCCTCTGATTCTCATGATGGACAGTCCCCGTCCCTGGCACCTTGTAGATGGATTACTTAACCTGTTGACCTCAGCCATCCTTAACTGGGTGGCTCTCCCACAAGGAAGCCTTTCTTGCTCCAGTTAATTTCTGACTTCCATACAATTAGCCGCCTCCCAATGAGGACATAACTTTCCTCAGAATGTTTGCTGGACATAGTCACCAATGCAAAATGCCTCTATGAGGCTTCTCAGGTTCTGGCATCCCAGTCTGGAACATCATGCCCCATTCAACCGAACATGGACACTTACGCTGCATGACCTCAACTAATGACTTCACACTGATCTATTCTTGATTGGATGGTATATGTATCATTATTAATTTCCTAATATTGATGGTTATCTTGTGGTAATATAGGCAAATGTCCTTATTAGGAAATAGGTACTAAAGTTTCTGAAGATGATGGGCAACTTAAACTCAAATGAATCAAGAGAGTAGAGGAAAACAGGTGAGGCATTTACTTTGCCAGGCAGTAAATAAATAACTATTACCATAATTAGGATATTGTGATAGTTTTACAGGAATAAAAATAATAAAATTCTCATATATCCAGATGCTTTTTGTTTAAAGTCTGCTGCATCAGACCAGCTAATTTCTTGAAGAGAAAAACCTGATATTTCCATCCTCACAAGTCAGCAATTTTAATGTCTAGCAACACGTGACCACCAAAATAGCTGCAGTTTTCTGTTTTACAGCAGCAACAATCTAACAAAGGTAAAGCTTTGTCTTGTGCATTCAAGCACAGTAAAACTATTACTTCCTTTTAATTGTTAGTTCACCTTGAATAAACCAGCTGTTAAACTTCAGCTCTTCTTTCCAAAGGTCATCCCTCTCCAGAATTTTGGCCCCACTGGTCCTCATTATTTTAGCTGCACCCTGTATCTTCAAACAGATAATTTTGGGGGGAATGGCATTTTAATTTCCTGTTACCGGGAATGATGTCTTCCTTTAGTTACTCCATACAGCCTAGAGGTGGAAATCTCATTTTCTAAAAGTTTTAATTTATTTTCTTTTCACATACACTGATTTCTTGAGACTACCAACAAAAAACTGCTTTATAAAACATAATGTAAACCAGCTGTCTCCAACATCCTGTCTCTCTGATAGACAGAAAATGTAAGAGTAAAAGATGATCAAATTCAACTTTTATTTATCATATGGTACTAAAAAATCTTATCTTTTAGAGGGGTCAATCTTGCCAGTGCTTCCATCACATATACATGTTCAGAGTTAAATAAAAATAAGTTAGTGTACACATGCATATCTTATTAGGTGTTGAGTTAAAAGCAACATTCTATTCTTGGATTGTTTTTAAATTTTTATTACTTTACATAGTTATTATGTCTGAATCTTATTCATCAGGGGTGCCATATTTAACAACAACAACAACAAAAAACTTGGAAAGAAGGAAGGAAGGAGGGAGAGAAAGAATATTCAGTTAAAAAATTTTAGTATAAATATGTCCAAATTGTTGCAAGGGGCATACCTATACTTAAAAAAAATATGTATTTATCTGAAAGAAAATTTAACTTAGTTTCCTATATTTTATCTGGCAATCCTACTCCCTCCTTATGATCAGTAAATTATGTTGGCTGAAGGAAATAAACTCTGCAAAGCCAATAGATGATTCAAAGTCAAATTATATATAGAGGAAAGTCAGTGAGAACTGATTTTTAATAAACAGTTGAGATGAAAATAGAAAATAAAAATATCATTTTTCAGAACACAGTCATACATCCAAAATTCCAGAGGTTAATAGAAAAAAATTGTAGTGTATATATTGAAACACACAGCATTACATTGATATCCGATGCTAAGTTCTACCTCATTTTAAGGTTATATTAAATGTATTTTAGTAAAAATAGTAACAAGTTCCCAAGCACAATCTAATTTGACAGTCATTGAGGCAAATAAATGAGAACATAAACTGGGGTGAAGATGAATGGGCAGAACTAAAAACAATTGCTGTTAAGGTTGTAGCATCTTAATTACCCGAAGTATTGGCATGAAATACAGTTAACATAGTTGATGAGCATTTTAACTGATTTATTTTTCATTAGCCATGCTGTTACAAGGTTGTGGTTTCCTTTAGTCTGTTAAGTAAAGTTATTTTGCATCAAACAATTTTATACTAGAGACAAATTAAGGCCAGGTAAGGATTAGTTTCTATTTATGGTTCTACAATTTGCAACAGAAAACCTGAAAACTTAGATCCATAGGATTGTCTTCTTTCTAAAAATCCAATTCTTGGGCTTATTTGCAAGGATTTTTTTCAATATCCTCAAGGGATTATGATCTCTTAAATACTTCACTTGGTCCTTCTCTTCTTTTGATTCATTTATGCACATTGCAGTTCAATTCATGGATTTTGGATTTCCTATAGCACATTTTCGATTGCTTTTAGACACGATTATATATATCCAAATCCCAACACATCCCTACATCTCATCAAGCGAGCTTTCCTTTTCTCTTTCTGAGAAAATATCGAGGCATAATATTTCTGTATTTTTCCTCTCCACTTTAAAATACATGTAATGAGATCCTTTCACTCTCCAACACTTCTATGGGCTATATAATTTTCCCCACAAAGGAGGAGTAAATGAATGTGGAACAGTTACAAACAGTTACCTTTCATAAGGTGCAATAACTGCTAACATTCGTGTGACAGTTTATGCAAAGTGCTTCCCTTTGCATTATTTGAATTGCAACAAGAAGTTAAAAATTGGTAATTGTATTCAGATGAGAAAACTGAGTATCAAGTATAAGTGACTTGCCCAAAATCACATAGACATAAATTAGAAGAAATCAAATTTGAATTTAGAGCAATCTCAAATATCTCAGCTTACTCAGAGTTACCCACCCACATTGAGTCAAAAAGTAGCATCCAGTGTCAAAATGCCAAATTTAACTACATCTGAGATTGGAGTCTTGCATAACTTCTGTATCATAGAAAAAGAGTTGTTCTATAAATAACAGTAAAGAATAATCTTGGAACAAATTTCCAAGTCTAAGCAATCGTGCAAGTCAAGAGTGTTATTTATTACCTCATTTCTTTATTATCCATGTATTCATTCATCAAACAGCCATTTTTCAGACATCTATCATATAAATATGTGCTAGATGCCCAAAGAGAACCCATAGAGGATGCAGGGAGGAGAGAAGGGTTAGGAAATATACTCTGAAAGATACATCTTGAGCCTTGAAAATTTTCTGTCATGTCAAGGACTCATCCACTCTCCTGGAGAAAAATATCAAATTTAGTTGTAGTGATAAAAAAATTACATTTGTGTATGAAGCTTCGATGCATTGGAAATGGAGATCAATCTAATATTAATAGGCACTAAATTTGAAAAATGGGGATTCTTTCATTCCAAGCCCTCTCTCTGCCCAGCACAATTCTTTCCCAGATATTCACATGGCTTACTAAGTAAACATATTGAAAGAAATCATGTTGTTCTATTTAAAATTCCCCAAAAGGAAATTTGCAATTACACAACCCTGAATCTCTCCTGGAATTGTGAATAACTAGTACAGCAAGCTCCTTAACGTTTTAACATATATTATGCGTCTCTTTTACCATCAGGAAAGGGGAAGGTTAGAGGTAGGATGAACGATCTTCATTAACTAGATTTAAGAGAGATGGAGGGGGAAAGGAAAAATAAATCTCTCCAAATAAGAATTGTCTTTAAAAATCCTTTAAATATTTTAGAGAGAAGAAATATTTCTTTATCTACATAAAACAAATTCAGGTTGTGCTTAGAGTTCTTCCTTAACACTAACACTGGAAGGAAATGGGGCAGCAATATTTTGAAGTTCTAGAGTTGAAAAAATGTTTTAACCTCCACATTTTAAACCCACAAGAATTTTTTTTTTTTTTTTTTGGTGAAGCCAATGGGAAGAATTAAAGGTATATGAAGTTTTAGAAAATATGATTCCTACGTATCTTCGTAAAATAGTTACTCGAAAATAGCATTCTACTGAAATAGAAATATATCAAAATAATCAGGTCAAGAATGGGGAAAATATGTATTCAATGACAGGAACAGAATAATATCTGTGCTTACAAAATAGTGTTAAATGGCATACAAGAGATTTAAATATTCAGTATTAGATTACTTAACAAAGAAGAGAAAGAAAATTTGCTAACCTTAACAATTTTACCTGGGACACAATCACTATTCATATGTAAAAGCTTAATAATAATTAAAATATTTAAACAATGTCTATATTCAAATAGTAAGCATTTGAATATGCACAAATATTCAAATGTGTCTGTAAAACGTGCACTCAGATATATATTCATCATTATACATGGTCATTTATATATATATGGAAAATATGATCTTATAGACATGATAAACACATTCCTGAAATAAGATGATTAACATTAACATCTCTTGGTGACAAAATTATGGTATCATTATACTTTTCTGTACTTACTAACACTTCAATAGAAACATGCTTTAATTTTACAAGTGAAAAATAACTTCATTTGCATTTTAGAAGGATTCTGCAAATATTTTTAAAAACAAACTTATGACTTATGTCTTCATCTGCTCCCTTAAATTTTGTTCAAGACCCCTGTGCTCAAGTTCTTAAATCTGTTGAGAAGAGGGCTCATTTTTTATGTCCCTGATGAAAATATTCTTGGCATAAAGTCCATGTGATTCTCTACATCATTCTTCAGTTTTCCTGGTTTCTGGATCCCAGAGGAGAATCATCCCACCCCACTAGGAAAAAAAAAAAAAGAAGAAGAAGAAGAAGAAAAGAAAAAAAGAGAAAAAGAAAAACTATATATAAAACAGCAAACTGTTGCAAATTGAAAAATCTGTTTTCAGCATTCCAAGAGTTTCCCTTAATGGCAGCTGAGTGGACAGGGAATGATGAAACATTAAAGGAATAGGGAGAAGCTAGAGCTGAAGGCAGCTGACTCAGGATCTCCAGGGAGTAACTGCTTTTCCAAAGACTCCTTTATTCCTCTCATGTCTATTTGTGTGACTTGGTGCTTAGCTCAGAGATGCCTATTTTAATGAAATGTGTTACTTTCACAGTTTGTACATTGTGAGAAGTGCTTCTCACCATGTGAACATTCACTGCAGTGCTGGGCTTGGAAGTTTTAGAAATAAAATATTTAAGATAAATAAGCATCCTCTCAAATATCCTTGAAACTCTTGCTCTTTTACATATTCATTTTTAATTAAAAAAAAAACCACTGTGACCATACAAGTTTGACATAAGATTTTACTGAAATCAATATGCTTTTTTAGCCAATAATTAATTAGCTTACAATCATAAGACCCCTTTATAAAGAGTATAAAGAAATTTTCTTTGGCATTATGTGTTTCATGAATTTTTTTAGCTGTCAACCTAACAATAAGTGAAATGAATCCATAAATCTCAATTTAGTTCCAGGATGGATGATTAAGGTGCCTATGCAATAATTTAATAAAGCCCAAAAGCAAACAGACACAAAAATTAAAAAGGCAGGTAGACTTGGTACAGAAGTTAGGACTTAAACACACACACACACACACACACACACACACACGCACACACACACAAACTGCTTACTCTATACCTAATACTATTAGCCTGAAAATCACAGTTGTGAGGTCCCCATATCACATTTCTAAAGATTAATTATGAAACATCTAGGCCCTCTGCTTCCCCTGGGAACTTCTTAGAATTCTTTAACTCACATTTGCCCAGGAAATTCTGATATTCCTTCTACAGTCTGGCAGGAATAAAATTCAAACTTTTTGTGAGGGAGATCAGACCCTTTAAGAAAGTAAAGTAAGATATTCCTTGCAAAACCACCCTTCATAATATTAAGATATTCCTCTGTTTTACAAAGGATAACAAAAAATTGTACCCATAACCCACATTATCTAGGCCACACACTCTTGCTTCAATTTCTTGAAAATCTTTACATGTAAGTTTTTAACAGTCCAGGGTGAATTAATACACACAGTTCCAAGTAAATCAGCCTGGTAAGCTTTCTTGAAAATCTTGAAATAATCACAGATTTCTTTTTTTCTTTGCCATCTGTATAACACAAATTCTGTCCCACAGGAAAGCAATTTGAACATTTCTCCAAACCAGTGTGATAGGGACTTAATATTTTCTGTATAGACAAAAAGCTATCTTGAGACAATTGACATTTTGGCAAAATATGTTACAGTATAACTATTTCTCAAAACTATTCCACCCATATATCAACTTAAATTGTTAAAAATAAAGTATTTTGGAACACAAAGCTTAATTCTTCACAACCGCACCTTCCCTGTTCTGGGGTTTACAGAAAGCTGACATTTAAAAGGGCTAAATGAAGAATGCTCTTGGCATTATCTTGAAAATTGCTGTGGAATACATTACCTGTTGGTTTGTCATACAACTTGGTGAAGTCTGAGGCATGAGTAATTCCGGGCTGAGAATACCCTCTCACTACAAGACAAAATGCACACCCACATAAACAGACAAGCAAGATGGAATGCACTATTTGTCACATCCTCTTTACTTACCTCCATCAGTATGAGAATCGTCTTTCTTCTCACCCATTAGCTTTGGAACTCTCATCCCAAACAATTTATAATCTTAGCTGATTAAAGCCTTCTTCCCTTCCCAACATCCTCCCACCACTGTGTTCTCTGGAATGCCTACTAGGTGATTACCAAGTACCCAAAAAGTCTCAGACACTTTTCTGAATTTCCACATTTAAACCTGTGGTTTACTATGAAACATGTTTTTGCTGTTCTTTTTTCAGTGAATATACCATTTCCTGCAGTCCTTTCAAACAGAAACTGTTTTCTTTCAAATGCCACATATCTTAAATTTGGGAGTAGGGTTGGTATCCATCCTCCTTTTTTCCATTGCTGCTGCCAGATTTTATTTCTCCTCACCAGGAAGAGCAATTCTAGGATGTCAACCCACTCCAAGACACCCTAAGAAGGAAGTCATCTCATATTCTATCTTCCATCCTAGGTGTCAGGCAACACATCTGACCCTGAGTACAAGGCTCGCAGGGAAAGGTAACAGATTGTATTCAGACTGTCCCTTTTCACCCCTGCTCTATTTCTCTTAGTAATCCTCAACCAAAGTTTCAGGCACATTTCATTAGCCCCAGACCTTACCAGCAAGTCCACAGTCCTTAGTCTTCCACTCCAGTCCCTCTATGATACATTAATAGTCATCAATAGTTTCAGGTATCTCATCTTACTCATTAGGCTCATAACATATTCAACTCCAATGAATTTACTTTTACTTCACCCTAGAGGTGCACTATGATGATTAAACTGTGCAAGCTGTCATTATCAGAAAATGAACCATTTCTGCCATCACTAATTCAAACTTCCTACTTCACTAATTCAAACCTCCTACTGTAGGATTTTCTAACAACAAGAACTCAAATATATTGACCTTGAAGGTTTTGTTATGTGACCTTTAGCAAGTACTGTAAGTGCTCTGGGTTTTCATTTCCTCATCTGTTAGATGAATATAGTAATAATTTTCTTATAGGGCTGACATAAGGAATAAATGAATTCATATAGACAAAATGATTAAAACCATCCATGGAGGATATAGTTAATATACATTAATCATTAGCTATCATAATTATTACTGTCATTGCAACTTTCTAAGCTTCACTATAATTCAATTATTTTTTTCTTTCTTATTTAATCTTAGGATCACTATTTTCAAATGGGAACTCTACATCACCAAGCAAAACTTAAATATTTTTTTCTGCTAACAGTGCTTTTTCAGCAGCACAAGGTTAGTTTCATTCTATTACAAATTTCTGCAAATCTCTTGGCCCTATTTCACTTTCAGCTGATGTGGCTGAAAAATAAAAAAAAGAGAAAATGTATTCCCACATCAAATTCATAACAGTTCTATAGAAGTAAACATACTTATTTCTTTTTTTCTTCATTCCTCCATTTTCTACTATGTTCTATTATTTCCATATCAAGGATTTCATACCTCTAGTGACTCTTTGTTCTGAACCTTTCCAATTCTTCATGGAATCATATCTATATTCATTCAAACAGGCTCCAGTATAGAAATGGAAAACAAAATGCCTTCAAGCATCAGGAAAATAATTTTAAAAGATTGTGATGAGGGCAGATATAGGATAAGGAGTGACAGATATCAGCACAAACTTAAGAGTATATACCCTCAAAAGTATTACATTTTGTTTTTTAAACACTGCTATCTGTAAAAAAAAAGCAAAAAAAAAAAAACTACTTTGAATGTCAAATTCATTCTGTGGGAGGCCTCTGATTCTAATCCCATGTTCCCTCTTTTCTCCCTCTATATTTTCTTAGAAGATTAATTAATCCTCCCATAGCACTCAAAACACCTATGTGCATCCCACTTCTAAATTTATATTTACAATACATAACCCTCTTTTGAGGTCAAGACTCATAAATTCAACTGATTTCATGATATGTGCCGTCACATAACACACAAAAGTCTCTAGCAAAATAAGACTTGATAGTTATGCTCTAAAATGACTTATTCTTCATACTGAACATTACTATCTGTCCCCAAAGCCAGTATTCCTTCAGACGTCCTCATTTTTGTAATCAACACCTCTACTTACTTGTATAGTCAAGTCAGAAACATAAGAGTTACACTCACTGTTTCCTTCCACTACATCCCCACATCTAATACAACATTCCAGTGGAAACTACATTAAAAGTATATCATAAAAATGTCCATTTTTATTTCCACACTACAGTCCAAACCACTAGGATATCTTATTAATAATTCTGTCATTTGCCTCTAATTTCTCATCTGAGTTCCATTCTTATCAATTCCAATGACCTTTCTACACAGCATTCATTGTGAACTTTAAATAAATGTTAATTAAATCACAGCACTCCACTGCTTAAACATTTCCAACCACATCTGGAATAGAATACAATCCTCATAAAATAAACGTATAATAACATATAAGGTCAGCATTCCACTTTGGTTTGTACATTTGAGTTTACCTTTCAGATCTTTTAATATGGCATACTCTCCTCTCATCTGACTCGTCCTCTTTTCCTGGCTAACCCCTTACCCATTTTGCCTTGATTTCAATTCCTTATACAGTGCTTCCCTGTTAACACAATTTAGTTTCCCATTTTATATTTTCTCGTTTATCTTGAAAATTAAGTAGTTTCTCAGAATATTTTTGCATTTGATATGTTTAAATGTTTACTCAAATAAGTGATAAAATCAGCCTAAGTTAGAATTTATTCACACATTTCAAGAAAAAAATAGCATAAATCAGAGCAATGAAAAACACTCATAACTCATTCATAGAGTATAACTGGAAGACAGTAGGTGAAAAATATCATGTTACTTATAAGTAGGACAATAAAAACTAATCTAGCATATCTGGTTCTGGATTTCATACTAGAGTGAAAAGTTTGGGGGAGAATGCATGAAAAATAGAATAGGAGAGTGCTAAGAGTAATGAAGCAGAAATAATAATACCAACCAACCATTAAGAAAAAAAAAATACCCCGATTGGTAGAATAGTGAAGACTAGCTGATGCATGGTATATCAGAGCAATAGCTACTGAGGAGTGAAATGGAAAGGACATGAATGTGTGCAGGACTAACTGTAATAATCTAGGTAAGGCACCAATTTTGTGGAAGGAGAGAAAGACCAACTTGGAAGAGGGAGACACTTCTTGGGAACTTAGTGATGAAGGAAAGGAAAGAAAGAGACAGAGACAGAGAAAGAAGAGGAAGAGGAGATGAAGGAGGAGGAGAAGGGAAGAGATGGAAGAGTAGAGAATGGAGGGATGGAGAAAGGAAGGAAGAGGGATGGATGGTAGGTAGAAAGCAAGGGAGAGAAGGAAGGATAAAGGAAGGGAGAGAGAGAAAAGGAAAAGAAAATATTGTTCATATAGAAATAAAAAAGAATCACAATTAAAACACCTAACTTCACTTCCCCTAAACACACAAAAATGCACATGCACACACACACACACAGTTATAATAGCAATTTTAAAATTTAAAAAGCTATTATTAAGGCAATACCCATAGAAACTTATATAAGATAAAAAAAAGAGAATCAAAACATTTCAGTTAATGAAAATTATTCACCATTAAATAGCCACAGATCAGAATTAAATATCCATAAGCAAATCTTTGTAGGTATTAAAAAAAATACAACTTTGAATCAGAAAATTTAAACCTGAGAGGAAAAATGGACAACAAATGAATGATATATAATAATAGTTATTCAAACTCAGGAAAGAAATGAAGAAAAATTCAAAATAATATTGAAAATGAAAATAAAATCACAAGGTCCACAAATGAGAGTAGAATTGAATGAAAATGTAAGGGACATTAAATAAAGAGAATAAAATAGTTGATAGAGTAGAATAAAGAGGTAAAAACAAGTTAGAGAGAAGTGATTTAATTAAGAAAAGCAACAAAGATATACTAATTATATAAATGGCATCCCTCAAGAAGAACAATACCAAAGCTATAGGAATAAATACTAAGGATAGAGGAAAACCAAGGCTATAGGAAATACCAAAGCTATAGAGGGAAAAAATGAGTTTTAAATATCAAAGAATTCAAATAATTCTTTTCCCATAAGCCATTTCTGACAATGCTACTTTGAGAGCAGCTTTATCTAACCAAGAGATTACTGGATAATTTTAAGCAAAATAATTTATGGTCCCAATTGGATATACTGAAATAGTGCCATAACATTGTGAAAAAGAAAATATGGGGACAGAAGAAGAAGGATGTGTAAATGTTTTATGTTAGAATAAAGTAGAAATAACACAATTCAAAAAATGAAAGAAAAATGACAGAAGAAAGTAGAATAAGCTCATTGAATGCCAATAAGTTATTGGAGCTAGTGAAAGGATGTTATTTAAAGATGGTAAAGCATTATCAGAAGCTTAAATAAAGTAAGATAATAAAGGCATTCTAAGGGACATTTTTAGAAAGGTAGACACCAAAACTAAGTACAAAACTTCCTAATTAATAAATTTTATAACACAAATATGCAGAGAGAGCATTAAATAATACATACCATATATATAAAATAAGTATTGAGATAAACACAAGAATGTCAATAAATGTAAATGGATTAATTTACATATAAAATGAAAAAAAATCTAATTATCTTACAAAGCAAAATCAAACACTATCCTGTATCAAACAGTCTGCCTACATTGGAATTAGAAAGGTAAAAAATTAAGTGATGGACAAAGGTATACTAGGTGTGCTGGTTTGTATATATTATGTCCACCCCGAAAGAACCATATTCTTTAATGCTTTATTGCAGGGGCAGACATATTAGTGTTGATTAAGTTGGAACCTTTGGATTAGTTTGTGCCCATGGAGATGTGACCCACCCAGCTGTATGTGATAACTCCGATTGGAAAATTTCCATGGAGGTGTGGCCCCACTCATTCAGCTTGGGCCTTGATTGGTTCACTGGAGCTCTATAAAAGCTCAGGAGCCCACAGCCAGCTGGAGCTGAGACAGACATTTTGAAGATGGCCATTGGAAGCTGATGCAGACATTTTGAAGAATGCCATTTTGAAACACAACCTGGGAGAAAGCAGATGCCAGCCATGTGCCTTCCCAGCTAACAGAGGTTTTCCAGATGCCAATGGCCTCTCTCCATTGAAGGTATCCTTTGTTGATAGACACTTTATGACCTTAAGACTCTAACTGTGTAACCAAACAAACCTCCTTTTATAAAAGCCAATCCATTTCTGGTGTTTTGCATTCCTGCAGCATTAGCAAACTGGAACAGATTTTGGTACCAGAGAAGTGGTGTGCTGGTGCTGCTGAGCTTGCAAATACCAAACATGTTGGAACCACTTTTTAAATGAGTAAGGGGAAGATTCTGGAAGAACTGTGAGGAGCTTGATAGAAAAGGCCTGAACTGCTTTGAAGAGAATGTGGAAATATGGACTCTAAGGATACTTTAGGTAGGCCTTGAGCAGAAATGATGAATTTGTTGTTGTGAACTGGAAGAAAGGTGATCCTTATTTCAAAGTGGCAGAGAATTTGGCAAAATTGAGTTCTGGTGTTGGATGGAAGGAGAATTTGAGAGCAACAAGCTGGGATACTTGGCCGATGATATCTCAAAACTAAAAGTTGTAGATATAGCATGGCTTCTCCTTGCAGCTTATAGTAAAATGTGAGCAGACAGAGATAAACTTAGAACTGAACTCTTGGGTTCATAGAAACCAGAAATTGATGGTTTGGAAAATTCCGGGCTTCTAGGGGGTAGAACACCAGAAGCTACAACTCAACATGAGGATTTAACCAAACATGGAACCCTACCACCATTTCAGTACAAGCCAAGATTGGAGATGGAGTTAAGCAGAAAGGATTTGTGGAAACTCCTATTGTCTGACAGCTTTGATCCCTGGGTGCTTCTTTTTTTTTTTAAGCCAACAGAATTTTTGCGAGATCTTTATAGATGGAGCTGCTACCGGTGTGTATTAGAGGAGACAAAAAAGGAACAAACTGAAGGAAAAATTTCTTCAAAGACAGAGCCATGGAGGTTGAGGTCTGATGTCAAGAGGTCTTGAGCTGGGAGAGTGGAGTGGCCCACATGCATGGAAAGGGTGAGTTTGCCCAGAGGTCGAGGGTGGGCCTTCCACCTTGATGTTCAAGAAGAGTGCTGTAAGCCCAGGCCTCAGACATAGTGGAGTACATTCCCAGGGAATTGAGGAGAGCCTGGCTGCCACCCCACTGTTCAGAGAGGGGTTCAGAACCTTTGCTCCAGAGAAGCAGAGTCCAGGTGGCACCCCAATGTTTGAGGAGGGTGAAGCTGAAAAGGTGGTTTCCCCAATGTGTGGATATGTTGGAGCACTCACCCCTGAATTTGGAGAGAAAAGGACTGATGTGTGGGCCCTTGGAAAGTGTGGAAAAGCTGCTCTCTCAAGCCCCAAGTGTGCAACATCATTCTGTAAATGACTCTCAGACTTTGAAAGTTAATAAAGTTTGCCCTGCAGGTTTTAGGAACAGTTTTGGTCCCTTAAACCCTGTTTTCCTTTCAGTTTCTCTGTATGGCCATGGGAATGTTTATCCTATGACTGTCCCTCGTTTGTATATTGGAAGCAAGTAACTTGTTCTAAGTTTCACAGGTCCACAGCCAGAGGGGAATTTTGCTTTTGGACAGAGCATGCCTATAACTGATTTCGATGGGATCTTGTACTTACTTACCTATTGTTACTGAAATGATTTAAGTTTCTGTGATATTGTGATGGATGAATGTATTTTGCTTTTGGAAAGAATATGTTTTTCTGGTGTCCAGGCAGTGGAATGTGCTGGTTTGTATATATTATGTTCCCCCGAAACAGCCATATTCTTTAATGCATTCTTGTAGGGGCAGACATATTAGTGTTGATTAAGTTGGAACATTTGGATTAGGTTGTGCCCATAGAGATGTGACCCACCCAACTGCAGGTGATAACTCTGATTGGAAAATTTCCATGGAGGCATGGCCATGCCCATTAGCATGGGCCTTGATTGGTTGGTCCACTGGAGCTCTAAAAAAGCTCAGAGAAAAGGAGCTTACAGCTAGCTGTAGCTGAGACAGACATTTGGAAGATGGCCTTTGGAAGCTGACACAGACATTTTAGAGAATGCCATTTTGAAATGCAACCTGGGAGCAAGCAGACGCCAACTTCATGCCTTGCCTGATAACAAAGGTTTTCCGGATGCCAATGGCCTCTCTCCAGTGAAGGTACCCTTTGTTTATGGGCACTTTATTGCCTGTAACTGTGTAACCAAATAAATCCCCTTTTATAAAAATCAATCCATTTCTGGTGTTTTGCATTCTGGCAGCATTAGCAAACAGGAATACTAGGAAAAGGAAAATGATAAGAAAACAGGGAGTTACAATCTTGGCATCAGAGAAAGAATTCAGGTCCAAAAGTTCTAAACATTGCAAAGAACATTGAAATACTACAATTCAGTGTGATAACCAACATATTTTATGGTCATACTTTTATTTTTAAAATTTTCATAATTTTTATCATATATACTGTGAACATTTACAAAAACTGGCCATAAATTCTTTCATAAATATTGCATTAAAAAGTTTCATGAAGGATAAAAACTATATAGTGTACTCTTTAATCACAAATCTATACAATTTTCTTGGCCCAAGAAATTGTTGCTGTCTTACCTTCAGAATGTTTACAGCCCAGACTTAGAATTTGATGTTTCTCCAAGAACCCTTGTTTCCTTTAGGTGAGTAAGGATGATTGGAAACATACCTAGGCATTGGGTATGCCCATTGCTACAGCAGAGTCAAAACTTCTAGGAACTACTCAATGGACAGTGCTAGAAAATGTATCAAAAAAAAGTGAGCTAATACTAATGCCATCAGTTTTAATACAGCATCACAGGTTTCTTAAGCCAAAAAAAAAAGAAAAAAAAAATCACAGAAGTGCTTCATAAGTTAGAGGCACAGTGTAAATGTGAGAGAAAGATTGGACACTTTCACTGTCCATATTTGTATACTATGATCAACAAACAGAATAATAGCACATATTGGATAAAAAGCAGTCCACAAATTCTTAATAGTACTCACAGAAGAATGCCAAATAATAAATTTAGTAGAAGTGAAAGAATTAGAAAATCTTCATTTTGCAGCCGCTGTTGAAATAATTGATTCACCAAAGATAATCAATTGGTGTTAACACAATAAATGAAAGTTATTTTTTGACATAAAAATGTCCACAAATTATCAGGTTATCCCACAGATTGCTTTGTAAAGAAAGAGGGAGAGGTACCTGCAGAATGGATAATCTGGAGGACACCATCTTAACCAATACTGAAATTTGATATTAAAAATAATGAAACAAACCGACATCATGCTTTCTAGTATGAGACATTAAGAGGGAAAGAGAATCACCTATATCGCATTGCTAATAGAAATATTTAACTTGACTCTAATCATGAAGAAATAGTCAGACAAATCCAAATTCAATAACATTATCCAAAATAACTAACAGGAATGGTTAATGTCAATGTGTTTGAAAAAGAAATTTACAAAAAAAGAACAAACTAAATTCTGACTGGTGATCTCTTCTAGATTAAATGATACTAACCAGTCTAGTCATGAAAATTAATTGTACTTTGTCATTGGCTGGATTCCAGGTTAGAAAGCAAAGCCATCAAAGATATTGGAACATATGAGAATATTTAAAATCTAGTCCATATGTGAAAACTTAATATTTATCAGTGTTAACTTTCTTGAGTGTGACAATTATTTATTGGTTTTATAAAACATGTTTTTGTTTAGATTATACATTCTGAAGATTTTAGTAGATAATTTGTACTAACTTGTGCTTAAATGGCAGAAAGAGAGAGAGACCACTACAAAGAAGAGAAGGAGGAAGAGGAGAGGATGATGAGAAAAGAAGAGGAAAAGGAAGAAGGAGGAGGAAGCAATTTCACAAGAAAAATAATTGATAAACCTAAGTGTAAGTAATGGAAGAAAAATAACTGAGGGTCCATTGTATTATACTTTCCATTTTTCACTGGCTCTGAAGAATTTCAAAATAAAAGATAGTGGAAATGAATCCATTCTCATAATCCTTAAGGCTGTCAGCTCCAAGGGCAAAGGACAATGTCTATTTTATGCAAAGTAGTAGGCAAAATGTCTGGCTTTTAAAAGACCTCAAAAATATTAGCTGAGTAAGTGAATGCACATTGTTCTATTTCCATTATTTAGGGATTGATATGTCGGTTCCCACAGAATGAAGAACCAGGAGATCTTTGTCCCTCTGAAAATACTGATGTGTTTCCTTAAATCAGGTAATATAAACCAAAGTTGACATCTTCCTTTCTTTCTGTCTTTTCAACCTTGTTTAAAATTAAAGGTAATCCTCAAATTCAGAATCATTAACTCAAGTTAATTAAAAAATATATCTTTATTATGGATTTTAATGTAATTGGTTTTATTTGCATATATCATAATTTTTGTGTGGATGCAGAGTTTGATTTCAAGCTCATATATGTAGATTCAACCATGAAAATTGCTGTTTCAGTGGCTATTGCTGTAAAAGAAATTACCTCAAAACTCAGTGCCTTAAAACAATCACTTTATTTAATTCACAGTTTTGTAGATAAGAACCTGGGGAAAATTGGACAGGAAGTTCTCATTTGAGGTCTCCCATATCAGAAGTAGGGGCTGCAGTCTGAAGTTTGATTCAGTTGGTCATTCCAGATGACTCACTCCCACAATGCTAGCTGTGGGCAGGCTGCTCAGTTGTGTTGTCCACCAGAATGCCTATATGTGGCATCTCCAGCATGATGATCTTTTAGACTATTTTGTTTTCTTATATGGGAACCTAGGTCCTCCAGATCAAGCTTCTCAAGTGGCTCTTGGCATTTTATAAATGGATTCATAGAGAATCCAGTTGCTTCATAAAATTTCTCCAACTTGCTTCATAAAATTTTCCCTTGTAAGCCAAGTATCTACTCCCTTCATTAAAGTTCCTTGAAAGGAAAATATGGAGGACAATTCCTTTCTTAGCTTCAGTAGTCTGCTTCAACCTTTCTGTCAAAGATTGGCTGAGAACTAAGCATTGCCATCTTCTGAAACCAGCTCTTCAGCATCCCACTGAGGGCTTTTACAAGAGGTTTCCATTCAGCACCCTCAGATTCTCTTTAACATTCCTTGTCATCTTTTCAAAAAGTGTCTTAAACAGTTCTCATGCATCTAACAACAACAAATTGAAAAGCATATTTACCTTGGCAGAAATATGGGAAAATATCTGGGGGCTGGGGACATTGAGGAAGTTTTAAAAATCATGGTCACTCACACTGGTATCTGTGAACACGTGTGGCTCCCGATCATCCTCTACTGGGGTTTGGCAGATTAGTAACTGGGGAATGTAAGGAAGTTGGAATAGCCCTGAATTCTATCCATTTTAAACATATGTTCAAGGATTGGATAGGATTTATTTGAAGAAAGGCTACAACTACTAATTTTTTAAAGCACTAACAAGTATTTCAAAATCAATTTATTTTTGAATATCTATGTTAATTTACTTTTCCAAATAAAAACAACACTGTGGAAGATGTTCGCATGTCACTGGCATTCTTTTGATGCTTAGCTGTTCATCTGGTATAACATTAGGTTAGTGATTAAATGAAAAGGGAAAGTTGGAGATCTCAATTATTTGGCTAAGGCATTTAACCCAACATTGCAGGTTGGCATTTTGTATGGCTTTAACTTAAAAGCTGATATTTAGCAAAAATATGAAAAAATAGATGTCCTCCCCCATATACATTTTATAAAGGTTAAGTGCACAATGTTTCTATTGTAAGGTGATTCTTGAATTGATAGCAAATGTACTGCCTTTTTTAGAGATGTCAACCGCAATACGGTTCATTAAAAAATGAGCCCAAATCTTCTTTGCTGTTAATGTCTTCGTCTCAGTATTTGAAATAATAACATATGCTTGACTCCCTCACTCGGAAAATTCATTGTCATTGGCTTTTATAAATACCATTTAATATCATTTCTTATCATCATAAGATGGTTTATTTTTCTATAATTTTAAGCCCTGATGTGTTTGAGACTTAAACAAGTATGCTTATGGGAAATCTATACTTTCTGTATGATTTTTTTCTGTACACCTACAACTGTTCTAATTTTTAAAGCATGTTTCTAAATGTCCAACTTTGAACAACTATAGAAGATGATTCTGCAGAATATGTACTGCTACTCACACCCTACAATGTGAAAATCTGCATAGTAGTTATTGCCCTATATAGATCAAAGGGCATTGGAATGTATAAGCAATGATTTTATTTACTTTGTAGAGTACAATCAAATGGAATGTTATGAAACTCTGGGAATATTATATTTACTGTGAAGAATCTTGTTCCAGAAACATGAAGTGTGAAATGCCTCAAATTACATAGAAAATGCAGACACACACACACACACACACACACACACAGAGAGAGAGAGAGAGAGAGAGAGAGAGAGAGAGAGAATAAAAAACGATTTTAGGAAACTTTGGGACTCTATCTTAATATGTAAATGACACATTGACTTTAATGTTTCTCAACATTAAAGCTTTGTAACAGATTTTGTCACTTTTGGGTTCTGGAAATTAATGCAAATGAATTCATTTACTAAACCACTTGATATTAAAACTTCTAGATCTAAATAAATCTAGTTACTTATTTTCTTTCTCTGTATCTGACAAGGAAGAAGAAAAATGCTCTTTTGGACATTGCACCTATGCATTTTTTGCTTTATAATTTGAATGCTGATATCTGCTTTTCTCTTTTTGACCATTAATAGACTGAATTGTGACAATTTGGAATTTTGCCACTGGGGAATAAGGGTATGTATAGTAGTGATGCTTTTCAGATTGACTTTACCAATTCTTACATAGCGTGTATAAATTTTGGTTATTGTTATACTATTAATATACAGATTTTCATCAGTGAAAAGATCAGTGCAATTAGGTCTCCTTACCTATCAGCATGAAAATAAGAAGTTTCTTCTTAGGAATCCCTTATCAATTGCTCAGCCTTCATAACTTTTGCTTTCCCTTTCCACAATTCAAAATAGTTGATTCAGTATGCCATCACCCATCTTTCCACATCAGGAAATGTGGAGAGTTTCTGAGAAAAAGCACATAATTTCTTCTCTAAAATATTTTACTTTTTAAAATGTTGCCAATGAATATGTATCTTTTTATGGCCAGAACCAGAAATATTATTAAAATCTGTGTTTGACTTATTACAGACAGTTTTTCTTTCTTCTTCTTGGCCTTTGTTATACCTAGCCACATCTTCCCATACTCAAAACTATAGCATTTCTTTCCAAACCCCAAGTGCAAAGTGAATGCAAATTGACTGTATATCTTGAACTCTCTTAAATAAAGCATTTCCATGGTTAAATGAATTTCTGAAAAAAACACTATGTTCAGTTTTTAAGAAGATTGAAAGTCTCCATTGTTCATTTATCATCATATACGAGAAGAATGTTTGTGTTGGTTTCACATGTACCTTTCAAGTGGAAGATACACAGTAAAAATAACCTTTCAATAATATCAGGCACAGCCAGCTCCATGAAGAACCCTGGCTGTTTGGTTGACTAAATTATAGCAGTTGTGATAAAACTTCCTTAACCAAACAGCTGGGATTTTATTGCTTTTTCACTTTTCTTAAATTGCTTTCACACCAAGCCTCATCTCATCCTAGTAAATAAAGAGTGAGATTTTATATTTTAATTTTCCTTCAAGCAAGTTTAGAAATCTCCAAATTGTACATTTCAGTTAAGTAAAGTTGTAATCTGACGGGTTTAGCTTAATTACTCAATTTTATCCTCTTCACAAACTAATTGACAGTGATAAACAATAGGAGATAAATACTTTTTTACCAGGAATAAAGCCTAGAACAATGACTCAAAAATAACATTGATCTGTCAACAATGGTCCTCATAGTTGAAATAAATACTTATGAAAAACAAGAATTAAAAATATGTCTGGAGGAATATATGAATCTACTCAGAAAACCTGTTCAGGATCACTCAGTCATTGAATCTTCTCTGCCCAGGTGTTCTATCTGTTTAAAAGACAGAAACTCAGAGAAAATCTTTTGGATAAGATAATCTTTAGATTACTATACAGATGCCAGAAAAATAATATATCTTTAAGAAAATTGAGGCAAATCCTCAGATATTTTGAATTATTAGATGCTAGTCAAACATCTACATGTACAACCCAAATTTTGGTACAAACATTGTGTTCTAATGGCAAAAATTCTATACCAGGAGTGAGAACTGGATTCTGCCAGTAATTCATGTAAACATGGCATTGAGCCTCAACTTCTATTTACTAGAAATCAGCAATTTCAAAGCTTCTGATCATTTTGTATTGATGTATTATTCACATTTATATAGCCAGAAGAATGAACAAGGATTCTAAATGTGTGATTTAGTGAGTTATTGCTTTTGTGAATGAATACTTAATATAGAATCAATTTCAATCATTCATTATTATTTGTTCACAAAAATGAATGAAACTGGTAGACCAATTATTAAGTATAAAACAATTATAAAAATCTTGATTTCCAATTTAATTATTTCTGGGACTGAAACTGGTGCTATCAAATGCAGTGAAATATTTTACCAGTTGACTAAATATAGGTTCTCCAACATATCTGTTATTTTACCTCTTTTTAAAACTGATTTACAAAATTATTAGAGTTGAAAATAAATGTATAAAGTGTATAATATACATTTCAGTGTTAGTTATAATAACAAAAATGTTTAATTTTCCTATTGAAAATGGTTAAAAATTATGGTATTTCCATATCATGGAATAATTTGTAGCTATTACAGTCATGTTTTTGAATATGTTTAATGGCATGGGAAATGTTCATAGTATACTGTTAAAAAGATAAGGAATAGAAGCTTTATAGGTTGTATGATACCAGTTGGGCATGAATGTGTATGTAAGTGTGTACATTTGAATATATTGGACTTTGTGACAACATACTAATTTTCTTATATTTTCTTAGAGTATGCCAAAGCTTTCTAAGTAGTTTGGAGTTAGTTGGGCATTAGAAATTAGGTTGGAGCAAAATATAGTAAAAAACCTATAGAAAGGAAGGAATTGAGGACAGACATTTGCAGCAGTGGTCCTAAGCAGGATGTACCAAGAGGGTGATCATGACTTTTTTTTAACATGTGACCAATTTCTTTGAGAAATCAATCAGCAATGCTGAAGAAGGGAAAAAGGGGGGGGAAGGCGAGACAAGGAGGGAGGGAGGGAGGGATGGAAGGAAGGAAAGAAGAAAGAAAGGGAGGGAGGGAGGGACAGAGGGAGGAAGAAAACTGTGCAGTTATTTAGTTTGGGGGCTTGGATAACTATTGTTACATTTTATATGAATGGTGACTCCTGAACCTGAGCTTATGTCCATTGCATTAGAATCATTTGGAGTAATTTTGTTTGGCACTAGACTATCCCAAAAGCAAATTGACTGAAACATGATATAGCATTTTATCCATTATCTCATTACAGTAATCTCATTTATGAAGGTTAGAATGTTATATTATTTCAATTCAAGACATCCATTTATTTCTGACTGACTGAAAAGCAAAGCTTTTTGTCCTTAAATCATGTCAAATAATTACATAATTTCAATTTTCCCCTGATTTTACTGGTTATTTCTATTTTTCTTCTTTTAAGTGAAATCAATCCACAAGCAGACATGATCTAATTCTGGCCTACATTTGATATGGAAAGAAGTTGATACGAGGAATACATTATGATATTTGCGATGCCCAGTTCTAAAGCTTGCAAAACCACAGTGAGGTCACCATAGATTCAGACCTACACTTTCATGAAGATCAAGAATCTTGATCGCTTCATCCAGTGATGTTCAGATTCTATAGAGTTTGATCATGCAACCAAAAGAGAAATGAGATTGAACTGTGTTTGATGGAAAATTTACTCATAAACCTGACTCAGTATCCACTTAAGTAGGAACAACAGACACTCTTTCTGTTAGTATTCAGGAGAAACATTTATATATGAGATGATTGCTTTATACATACAAAAATGGAGCAAAAGAAATTGTGGATTTTTCCATCATGATTGCAAAAATCAAAACAAAATAAAACACTAGAATGGTCATTTGTCATTAGAAAATCTTAGTACATGGATTCTACTGCATTAAAAAAAATTATTATTCACCCTTTAAAATAAAATCTGGTGGTGGATACCTGAAACTATCAAACTACAACCCAGAACCCATGAATCTCGAAGACAGTTGTATAAAAATGTAGCTTATGAGGGGTGACAATGGGATTGGGAAAGCCATAAGGACCACACTCCACTTTGTCTAGTTTATGGATGGATGAGTAGAAAAATAGGGGAAGGAAACAAACAGACAAAGGTACCCAGTGTTCTTTTTTACTTCAATTGCTCTTTTTCACTCTAATTATTATTCTTGTTATTTTTGTGTGTGTGCTAATGAAGGTGTCAGGGATTGATTTGGGTGATGAATGTACAACTATGTAATGGTACTGTAAACAATCGAAAGTACGATTTGTTTTGTATGACTGCGTGGTATGTGAATATATCTCAATAAAATGAAGATAAAAAAAATAAATAAAATAAAATAAAATAAAATCTATGAGCTTCCCAATTTGAGAATTCCATAGTCAAAAATTGCAGCATACCATTTATTTTATTCCCTAATTTTTACATTCTCTACTATATACCTTAATGTCAATCATCATTTCTCAAAGTTTCCTGAATGAACTTTAAACCTCTAGTGCAAATTTCAATTAGATTTAATTTTCTCCTCTCTGATCTGCATATTTACCTTTGACTATTTTCAGATTCCGTTCAGGCTGTGTCCTGCCTTTCAGCAGCTGTTAACATTTTTTTTTTCTCTGACTTATTTACTTCTTAGCATAGTAACATTTGGATTTCGAATAAATTGTGTCTTTAATTTTAAAACATATTAGAAGTCTTGAATTCATCTGATTTATTTATTTGGTAAAACACATTTACTGATTCATAGGCAGGAACTTGGCAAGTTCAGAAAAAATAATTTCTGTTTATCTCCTGTAACTTTACAAGGTATATTCATCCTAAAATTATATTAATATGAATGCTATATAAGGAAGAGTTTGGCTCTAATTTTATATTTGACAGTTGACAGATTTCAAACCCCCTCTTCCCTCCTCCCTTTTGCGCATATCTGGGCAAATGATAATAAAGTGCTTGGCTTCCTCCTTTGGCTCTGGAGGGAAATTCAAACCTCACAAACTCTGAATGAGTTGGAGAAATTTTTCCCCAGTTGTATGCCCTTGCCAAACCTACTCTGTCTCCCTTACTCAAGCCACACTGGACCTGCTTGTGCCCACCCTACTCTCCCTCAAAGTCATTTATGGGAGTAAGGGATTTTCTTTCATGTTCTATGGATGTGTAGAGTGTCATCGGACTTGACATCCAGCTTATTCATTGGGATGGGGTCTGTCCCACATTCACAAAGTGAAGCCAAAATAAGTCGTTAAATATCAGCACTATTTCCCCATGATTAGTTCTCAATTCTCTACTAATTACAAAACTGGAACTTACACCTACCTGGAGCATAGGAGTTGTTCCTCAAACAAGGTCACACAAGAAGTACTTTAAACTCAACTTTAACAGATTTATTATTGTTCAGTTGTACAATTATTTAGCACCTCACACAGGAACTTGGGATAATGGCAACATACATGTATTTGATGTGGGATTTGAAAGGAGCTAAGGAAAGCAAGTAAATATACCATTCTACTAAATGAAACAAACCTGCTTTTAGATTTATGATGGAGGACTACTCATTACATCACCTACTGCAAAAGTATATTTCAGGAGGACTCGGGCAAGATGGCGGCATAGAGAGGAGTGGAAGCTAAGTAGTCCCCTTGGAACAACTACAAAAAACCAGAAACAACTAGTAAATAATCCAGAATAACTGCGGGGGGACAAACGAGACCATCCACTCATCATACACCAACCTGAATTGGGAGGAACGCCTGAGAACACAGCATAAAATCTGTAAGTAAAACCTGTGGAACCAAGTCGTGAGACCCCCTTCCCCATAGCCCGAGCTGCAAAGCCATGTGGTGCCAGAGAGAAGCTCTCTCCCAGTAAGCGAATACAGCTCAGCTGAGCTCCAACTGGAGTTTTAAGTAGCAAGTGTGAACTGCTCACTACAGGTACACATCCCCAAAAAACAGACAGAGGCTTTGGGTGACGACTGACCTGGGAGAGACGGAGGGTTGCCTTGGACTAGGTCTGAAGGGGACTATCTGTTTCTTTTTTGGCTCGGTGGAGAAAGCCCCAGTCATTTTCAGTTTCCAGGGCTGTGACTCAGGGAAGGGTGGAGACACCACAAGCAGAGAGCGAGACCATTGAAATGCTAATGACCTCCCCCTAGGGGGTCTATCTTCTCCAAGAGGAAAGGAGTGGGGCCCTTTCCATTCAGAACCAGACCTCAGAGCCTGGGGGAACACGGCCATACCTCCTCACAACAGTCAAGAATTATAGGCTAACAGGCATCACCTGCTGGGCAGAAAAGCACAGTGACCCGAGGCATCAAAGGGTGGAGCAATTTTCTAAGACACACCCGCAGGGAAACCAGATACTGAATATTTCTTCCCTCTGGGACCTGAGCCTGTTCTGGTCTGGGAAAACCTGATTTGGATAACCAAGGAAACCATGCCTAGACAACAGAAAATTACAACCTACACTAAGAAAAACAAAGTTATGGCCCAGTCAAAGGAACAAACATACACTTCAACTGAGATACAGGAATTGAAGCAACTAATGCTAAATCAATTCAAAAAGTTTAGAGGAGATATTGCAAAAGAGATAGAGGCTGTAAAAGAAGCACTGGGCATGTATACGGCAGAAATCAAAAGTTCAAAAAAACAACTAGTAGAATCTATGGAAATGAAAGGCACAACACAACAGATGAAAGACACAATGGAAACATACAACAGCAGATCTCAAGAGGCAGAAGTAAACACTCAGGAACTGGAGAACAAAACACCTGAAAGGCTACACGCAAAGGAGCAGATGGAGAAAAGAATGAAAAAATATGAGCAACATCTCCAGGAACTCAAGGATGAAACAAAGACAATAATGTACATATCATTGGTGTCCCAGAAGGAGAAGAGACGGGAAAGGGGGCAGAAGCAATAATAGAGGAAATAATTAATGAAAATTTCCCATCTCTTATGAAAGACATAAAATTACAGATCCAAGAAGCGCAGCATACTCCAAACAGAAGAGATATGAATAGGCCTATGCCAAGACACTTAATAATCAGATTATCAAATGTCAAAGACAAAGAGAGAATCCTGAAAGCAGCAAGAGAAAAGCAATCCATTACCTACAAAGGAAGCTTAATAAGACTATGTGTGGATCTCTCAGCAGAAACCATGGAGGCAAGAAGGAAGTGGTGTGATATATTTAAGACACAGAAAGAGAAAAACCGCCAACCAAGAACCCTGTATCCAGCAAAGCTGTCCTTCAAATATGAGGGAGAACTCAAAATATTTTCTGACAAACAGGCAATGAGAGACTTTGTGAACAAGACACCTGCCCTACAGGAAATACTAAAGGGAGCACTACAGGGTGATAGAAGACAGGAGTGTGTGGTTTGGAACACAATTTTGGGAGATGGTAGCACAACAATGTAAGTACACTGAACAAAGGTAACTATGGATACGGTTGAGAGAGAAAGATGGGGAGCATGTGAGACACCACAAGAAATGAGGAAAGATAACGACTGGGACTGTGTAACTTGGTGAAATCTAGAGTATTCAACAATTGTTATAAAATATACAAATATGTTCTTTTACAGGGGAGAACAAGCAAATGTCAACCTTGCAAGGTGTTAAAAATGAGGAGGCATTGAGGGAGGGATGCAATCAGCATAAACTAGAGACTGTAACTAATAGAATCATTGTATTATGCTTCCTTTAATGTAACAAAGGTGATATACCAAGGTGAATGCAGATAAGAGGGGGGGATAGGGGAGGCATGTGAGACACTTGACATTGGTGGTATTGTCTGATTCTTTATTCTACTTTGATTTAAGGTTATTTTTCCTTTTGCTGCTTCCTAGCTGTCATTTTTTTTTCCTCTTTCTTTTGCCTCTCTACCTTCTTTGACTCTCCCTCCTGCCTTGTGGAAGAAATGCAGATGCTCTTATATAGATAGTGGTGAAGTTGGTGGACACATAAATGTATGACCATGCAGAAAGCCATCGATTATTTACTTGGGATGGAATGTATGGTGAGTGAACAAACCCATTTAAAAAAAAAAAAATGGGTTGATGACAAAACCTCGAGGGCAATATACTGAGTGAAATAAGCCAGACACATTAGGACAATTATTGCAGGGTCTCACTGATAGGAACAAATTATAACATGTAAACTCATAGGCATGAAATATAAGGCACCAAGATATAGGATGAGGCTTTTGGGGTGTGGTTGCTTAGTATGAGCAGAATGTTCAAATAGGACGAACTTAAATGTTTGGAAATAAACAGAGGTGTAGGTAGCAAGATGTGAGAATAACTAACAGTGCTGAATGGCATGTAAATGAGGTGGAAACGGGAAGCTCAGAGTCATATATGTCACCAGAAGGAAAGTTGGAGGTCAAAAGACGGGAATGTATGAAACTGAATCCTATGGTGGGCAATGTCCATGATCAACTATACAAATACTAGAAATCACTTCCATGAACCAGAACAAATGTATGACAATACAATTAGAAGTTAATAATAGAGGGGCATATAGGGAAGAACTATATACCTATTACAAACTATATACTACAGTTAGTAGTATTTCAACATTTTTTCAGAAACAGTAACAAATGTACTATATCAATACTATGAGTCAACAATTGAGGGGGGTTGGTTAGGGATAGGGGAGGATTACAGTTTCCTTTTTTTTTTTTTTCTTTTTTCATCTTTCACTTTATTTCTTGTCTGGAGTAATGAAAAGTTTCTAAAAATTGAACAAAAATTAAGTGTGATGGATGCACAGCTGTATGAGGGTACCCAGGGGCAAGTGATTGTACACTTTGGATCTTTGGGTAATTGTATGGTATCTGAACAATCTCAATAAAAATGAAAAAAAAAAAAAAGTATATTTCAGAACAAGAAGACTCATAGCTGAATTTAAATAAATTATATGCAAATTATCAAGAGATTTGAAATAATTGATTAGAAAGTACTGAGTCTTTCAGCTAGTTATTGAAGAAGAGAACTTAATTTGTTAGATATCCAAAGGTATTAAAAGTTCTAAACTATTGAACAGTTGGACATATAATTATATATGTGTGAGTATCTCTTTGTATGTATAATTATACATTTGAATATATGGTATTATATGAAAATATGCATTAAAACAATCCATAGGTTAATATTCTTTTATTTTATTGTTATTGGATGAATAAATCTGTGCTATTCACATAAACATTTTACATACTATTTTCTTATTTTAAAAATGTATTAAATATATAGGATATTTTATCTTAAGAATAAATAATATAGTAGTTTTCCTTATGTAAATCCCTAGAAAATAATTCTCCCAATTTAGTTCTTCACTTCCATTAAAAAGTTTCTGTTATCTTTTTGAATGAACTTTTAAAATGTATTTTCATCTACTCTTCATTTACCATTTTAAATTATATCTTTGATATTGACTTTTATATAAAAATGTTATTTTTACAGATCCTGCCTTTAAAATGATTTATGCAGCTTTTAAACCTCTATGCCAAAATCAGTGTATGTTGAAGTGTGACTCACTCATTGGCTCTGAAAAGATAAATGGTACCAGTCTGTTTATTGATTCTAGATCCATATTAAAGTGTGAAGAAGATATATTGAATTCTACACTCGTTAAAAGCCCTAAAATAAAACACACACTAAGTAAAAATTACATATTTTAGCATAAAAAGAGAAAGAAAAATAAAGTCAACATGCTAAATTTTTGTACTTCCCATCCTTATATTATTTTATTATTATTATTTTTTAAGATTAGTCCCCATTCAATCTAATTCTTTGATATCTTAGACTTAGACCTAACACTTAGCTTATTTTCCAAAACCTTCCATGGCTTTAGCTGTTCAAGGACTTCAAGCCAACACAAAATGTTCTAACTTTTACTTTTTTAACTGTTGCATATAACCACCTTTAGGAGCTGTTTCTTTGACTCCCTTACTTCACCTTCTTCATCAGAAGAAAAAATAATGTAGGATCAAGCTGTCAGGGTACCTGAATTCTAGACTTGCTTCTGGAACGAATAACTTAATTACTCGGGAACTTCAAATTGTTTTCACTTGCATAAAGGATGCCAAACTGGATTTTATCTAAAGACTCTTACATCTTTAAAATTCTATGGTTAAATTCTCCATTAATTTCTCCTCCACTCTTGCATATCAGATGATAATCTTTCTCTAAGAGATAGAAGGAAATAGAAACTACATGTAACTTTATTTTGTTTTGTTTTGTTTTTCTGTTAAATTCTGCATTTTCCCTGAACAATAATCATTTCTACCTTTTGGAAAAATGTCATTGTTTTTTTTTTTTTTTTAATTCAAAAATTTTTTAATTTTTTAAAACTGGATGTAGTTTAAATCCTCACATAAAATGCATTTTTGCTTATTGATTCTTAGCAACAGCTTCAAATATAAATCTCTTCAAGTTCAAAGTTGTTAATCACTTAACAAAGAAAAGGAAGGGGTATTTTAAGAAACTTGAAAAGAGCAAATTTTAAAAACCAGCTGGTGTTACCATAGAATTTCACTGAGTTTCTCCTCACTTGCTTCATGATTATGTGATGCAAAAAGGACCTGATTCATAAAAGAGAGGTAAATGAAGACATCCTTACTTCAACTAAGGGGAAGGTAAATACGTTTACTTTGTTTGAATTTTGTTAAAATTTGTTTTTCATCTCCAAACCAGGAATGTGAGAGTCAAAGAGGACTGCTTTTATATACACAGGGCCTCATTGTTTAGAATAGCTTTCTCCTTTAACTGTCCCTTTTCCAAAGGGGGTTAATAAATGAGGTTTTATGTTTACATAACTGCAGAAAGGAATCTGTTAGTGCAAATTTGGACCTTTGAAACTTGAGAAGGAAATCTGGAGATCCTGCAAGTGATGAGAACCAGTGGGTGATGAACTTCTGAGGACACAACTGCATGGGGGTCTGTGGAATCTGGGCACTTTGTGCTGTGGCTGTGGTGTTTCCACAAAATTCCCTTATGGCTGAGCTTTGCACAGAGACTAAGGAGCCAATAATGAATATGATCACCTTTAAATGAATCACCTAGACTAGGGCAAGGAGGAACCTCAGTTGCTAACACGGTGGTTGAAAAATAAGCTCCGCACTGTTTCCCTCTCACTGCATGAACACTGTGTTCTTGTATGTTAGAGTAGGTGGAGAGAAAGATCCTGGCAATGACAAAACCTTGCCAGTATTAAGAATTCCAAGTTGAATTTTAAATAATTTACAATAAATTAGAATAATTTATAATAATTACAAAATGTGGCATTTTCTGTCATCTAATTATCCTGTTGGAATTGATAGATTTTCCACACATATGCACACACACACAAATACACATACAGAGCAAATTCATATCTTTCTCAGGCACTGTAATAAGCATTAGGGATACACATTTAAAGAAGACCAAGAAGGCTCTGTATTCATGAAACTTGATCCCATTGAGAGAGATGGGGGATGAAGAAAGTTAAAATACAAAATAATCTCACATAGTGATTAGTTCTTTGAGGAAAATGAAACAAAATCCTCTGCTAGAGTGATTTACCAGGATGGATGGAGCAATATTAAATGGAGTTGGGCAGACCCACTGAAGAGGTACCACGTGATTTGTGATCCTACCGACACAAAAATGTTCAGCTATCCGGAATGTAGGGAAAAATATTTGAGGATGAAAAACAAGAAAATAAATACATTTTTAAGGACTGAATATGTGTTAAAGTGGCCCCAGAAATACCACTTCCCACAAGGTTTCCTCTTTCAATACATAAGCACACTTAGGTTTCCTGGAAGGGTAGACTGATTTTGGACTTTTTACATGTAATACCTCCAATCTCCTTGTGGCTCAGTAGACAGAGAACGTGTCCTAGTAGCTCAAATCTATGGAAGTTCTTGAGAAGTCAGGAAGAATTTCCAGAGTCTAGAAAACAGTAAAGGAAAAAAAAAAAAATCTCTTGTCATTTAAAAGGATGATAAGGCTATAATGAAATGCAATATTTAGCTGAAGAAAAGAAAAAGAAATCATGTTTATGCTTAGCCAGATACCAAATTTAGTATTACTGTTAAAACTGAAGAAAAAGGTAAAACAAACAAATAAAAAAAAACTTCATCCCATTAAGCATCTTTCTTCCCATGACATAAAATCTAACTCACAGCCAAAGAAAAGTGAAAGGGTCAAAATTGGGATAAAACATAATAACTTATTTGAATAGAACCACTAGGGGACAATGTGAACAGAGCCACTAGAGAAGGGGGACAATCAAAATTTCCATTAATTATTGAAATGTGCTGCTAACTAATGCCAAATTAATCCCATGCTCTTATTTTGAATATTCCATTGCCCTTTTTCAGGAAACAAATGCACCTTAGTCATCTCTGTGCATCTTTCTTGCTTAATTTCTCCAGATCATATATATATGTATATATATTTGCATTAAAATATCCTTAGTTTTATATGTAAATAAGGGCACTCTAGGGAAGACACAAACTGTTCCATCTCTGGGCGCTACTATCTAATTTTCTTACCTCTGTTTTCTCCAGCCCTAGATCCTTGGAATTAGCAGATAATCAGGCTTTCCAATATCTCTCAGTTGCCTTAAATTGAAACTCCTGTGTATCACTGAAGAAAAAGAAGTTGTGAATTTACCAGTGTTCTCAAATCTCAAGCTTGCAGCTCAGTGAAATATGTTTAATTACATATAAATTACATTTGGGCCTCAAGTGATTTATATTCTTGTTAATGTTCAGAAATATTCCTATATCTAATTCATGAAAAGAGAGACATACAACTTTTGAAAATATTAGGCAAATCAGAACTTCTTGAAGTAGTATTTCCCCCATAATATATTTTATATTTGCTAGTGCTTTTGAAAACTTAAAATAAATGCCATGTGGAAAGGCTGAATCCATTTTAGAACCAAAATGAAATCTTGACATATTTATATTTTTGAAAATATTGGCTCGTCATGACTAAAGAAATATTAGCCTTGTAGAATGTAATTTATTGGGATAACTAAATAAAAGAAAAAGGTTTATATTATTTTCCATGGTTCTCTGGTAAATGATTGTGGTAGATCACTGGACATCCTGAGTTCATGAAAGCCTGCTGCCTCAGCTGTCTGCGGTTCATTGACTCCTGTATCCCCTAATGGTAGCCAATTACAGAACTTTCACCATGACTTTCGGAACAATGCTATCCCTTCACCCACTTAACTTCAGTGTATCAGTGAATTCCCTGGCATACCCCAATGAATAAGCACACTTATGATAAAATGAGAGTCCACATGCAGTTCTCAGGATAGAGTTTCCAGAGACAGAGTCAGATGCAAAGGGGCAAGATGAAACCAAAATCACAGCAGGCAGACCAAACCCACGTGTCATCCATCTGGAGGCAATGGCCAACAGACCCAAATTAGGAAATGAGTAAAATCCTGATATCTCATATTAGAAAATGGAAATCTAAGAAACTGAAATGTTAGCCAGTTTATCAAAGGATACCTAGAAAGAGTGTGGAGGCCAATGTGGATGGAACTGAATCAGCAAGATGGAGAATAGGAGATGAGCTCGGAGAGAGAGTGGCACCCAATCACATAGAATCACTCTAAGATTTATGCTTGAGTGATATAGGAAACTCTTTGGCGCATTCTGAACAGAGAGGTAGAATAATCTGATACATTTTAAATAGGTTACTTTGGCTGCATTGTTTACAACAAGCTTAATAAGTCTGGCACATTATTTAACCGTGGCTCTTCCACAGCCCAAGTTACGTATAATTTACCATGAGGTTTTAATGCCTTAGACATTGTCAGAGACAGAGCCAAGATTCACTAAAGTAATTCATTATACAAGATAAACAGATTCCTAGACATGGGAGAGAATATAGAAAAGACACAGTATGTCTGGAACCATCTTTACATATTTAAGAAAAGAAGTGGATCCCATATGAAATGCAGTCCAATGGAAATATATGACTACCTAATAAATTATATTTTACCCAAAACTCTCCATAACCTTTAAATTAAAATGAGATTGAAAATAAATAATTTTAACTCATTTTCATGGGAGATTTTTCTATCATTAAATTGCTTGCTGGCAATAACATATTCAATAAAAAGAGAAAAATTCAATCTGTTTTAGAAAAAAAACAGAGAACATAAAAATTCATAAACATGTACAAAAAGACTTCTCTATCCTACCATCTGGTAAATTATACAGATAATTTTACACAAATTCTATTGCAGGTGGTAGAGATGAAAACTCTTGGCATTATGATAGTTATAAGAGCAATAAATAGTGTATTTCCAGAGCTTAAAAATATGCAGAAATATAAGCATGCTGTTTATTTATAGTCATCTATAATTCGCTTCCATTTACAATTGTATGAAAACAGGTGTTAGAAATAAGCATCTACTGAAAGAACAGAACTGCATCACATATAACAGCAATATATCCTTTCTGTATCAAAAATAGGAGCTTTGAAATAATAATAATATATACGGTTGCTATGAATTCATACAGTCTTCCCAATATTAAGCTGTTAATATTCATTGGCTTATAGTTGTTTTCACATTTCTTATTGATTCCTTTTCCTGAATGTGCTAAGCCATCTGTTATAAACTTAGATTTATTTATAAAAACACCTTCCGCTTGGTTAGAGACAATCAGAGTTTAGGATGTAATGGCATTTCATACCTCTTTTTGATCCCTGTGGAGAAGGAAGTCTCAAGTTGACCTTCATGTACCTATTTAAGGAAAGCTGTTATTGAACTGCTGTGCTTGATAAGGTGATCTAATTCCACAGGAATAGTAAAACTGAAGAAGAGGGTAATCATATTTGAAAAAGGGTAGGCTTATTCATTCAACAGAAAATAGAGACGAGCAAGCAATATTGTGGATGATGTTCTCATTTAGCACAAGGTGAAGAGAGCATGAAAAGGGACACTGGTTCAAAATCTTCCATGAACAGATCTTTTCATATTAATTTATATTTAAGCAAAGACTAAAATGCACGTCTCACACAATTTCTACATTTTGTTCTTGTGGTAACTGATCACGTTTGAGCAAATAATTTGCATTAAGTTTAAGATTTCTATTAGAAGACAAAGCATATATTGACTAATTATAATATTTAAAGTATAACTGTAAAAAATATATAAATCAGGGCCAATGTGAGTTTAACTGAAAATTGATGATGAAGAAGCAAGGAGATTAACTTGACTGCTTTCCAGCCCTTAAAATCATCATTTGCTTTCAAAACAAGTTGCAAAGACCATAGAAAAACAAAGACTTATAATGGAATAAAGAATCAAGGATTGAATGATTCTCCACAGACAACACTAGGAAGACCTAAGAAGGATAAAAAGTCTTTTAAATTAGAACTCTAGGCTAGTTCGTTTGGTCTTCTCAAGAAATGGTTTCCTTCATAGACATGACCAGAAACACCCACTAAATGTAAGCTTTTTTCCTTAAATAAACTTTCTCTAAAATTACCTCTCTTCATTGAATAAATGCCTACTAGCTACCAGGGTTGTGGTAGATTCTATGAATAAAGAAGAGTGATGCATTTTTCCTTCCTTCCAGGAAATATCCTCTATGGAACAACTAACTGCAAAATGGTGGAAGGCAAGTACTCTTAACATGCTTATTGGAGTTAAGTACAGCATATTGTGGGAGCAAAGAAGAAGGTAACAGGGTTAAAAACAGATTTATTTTGTTCTTTTGGTGGGGTAACAATTAACTAATTGATTATAACTTTACCAAAGAAATATTACTGAATTGCTGGATTGAACTTAGACTGTGGTAGCATAATAAGTGGGTGGAGGTGGGATAACTAAAACATTGAAAGAAAGCAGAAAAAAAATGAGACAGCAGCTGGTAGGAATGATGATATGTTGATTGGCAGAAATCTTGAAATTTTAAAAGGACCCAGATTCCTCACAGGAATTCTAAAGCTCTGAGGCAAACAATTTGGAAAACTACTTCTACAAATTCTCATTCAAATAGATTGAGTTAAACAAAACTTTTTATCATTAGTTCACTAACATGTATTCATATAAAACACAGAAAACTAATTTCAGGACAGTCTCAATTCTGGTACAATATATATTTAGTTATCATATTTTCTGTTGTCAATTCTCTTTCTAATTATTGCATGATCTGAATATATCTGGACTTCTTCCAGCCTACAGGATGTCAGCAGTCACCTAACTACTAAAATCCATAATTAATTAGCAGCTTGTCCTCAAATATTACCTTCCTCCATATTCAATACTTCCTTTCAAATCTAGTACCCATTAATAAAAAAATATCCAAAACTTAGAAATAAAGGAGAAAGGTGGTTTCATGTCCCTTCAATGTCATACCAGAACACTACTGAACAAAATATAAGGGTTGGCTGACTAAATGTAATTTTGTTAGACTTGCCATTTTCTATTGATTAGGAAAAAAACTGCCTATTAGTGGTTAATTTCTAGAAAAGAATAATGTGCAAATAATTATTTGTTCAGTAGAAGGTATCTCGAAAGGTTATGATTTAATGACTTTGCTTACTAGTTAATTAATTGTATCTAATTTAGAAATCTCATTGTAGCACACTTTGTTTTCCTTTATAGTCTCTTTTAAATCAAGTTTGTTGCTCTGCTGATTCCATCCTTAGTAAGTAACATTTAGCCACCTACTCACTAAGTACTTTTGTATGGTTCACGTATTTAACATTTTGAGAATTAAGTTTTAGCACACCTCAAGAAGACCCAAAGGAACACTTCTCATGTGATAATACTTTCAAACCAAAGTAAAGAGTTTTTTTTTTTTGTTTTTGTTTTTTTTTTTGTATTAACTCTCTATTGCAGAATAACAAATTCCTTCCATCTTAGAGGCTTAAAATAACAAAAAACTTATGAACTTACATTCTCCATGGGTCAGCAGCCTGGCATGGCATGGCTGGGTTCTGTGCTCAGCGTCTCACCCAGCTGAAATTGAGGTGTCAGCTGAGTTCTCACCTGAGACTCCGGATGCTCTTCCTAACTCATTCAGATTGTGGTGAAATTCAGTTTCTTACAATTATTGGACTGAGGCCCCTATATTCTTTCTGAGATCAACTGGGGCAATTCTCACCTCCCAGAGGACATCTCGCATTCCTGCCAGCTGGCCCTCTTCCCAAAACGGCAGTTGTTCCTTCCAGGCCAGTAGGAAACTATCTGCTGCTTCCCATCTCTGACTTCCCCTGTGTCTGACCTGCAGACCCACATCTCATGAGATTGGTTCAGCCCCTCCCTAATTTTCTCCCTTTTGAGAAATTACATCCAAAAATAGAAATATAATTTATCATGGCATCAAAAGAAACAGAGCCACCAAGATAACCAAAATATTTGGGTTTATTGGAAGAGAAACTGTTTCAACAGGGAGATTTCGCACAGAAGTACAAGTCTCAAATGATTGTTACACTGACTTTTCAAAGCAATTAGAGGAATTCCAAAGGGGAAGTTACAGTAATTGGTTGATATTTAAATTCCTCATTATAGAGGAATTTGCAAAGTGAGGAATAATTAAAGATTCATTATTGTAACATACTTGTCTATTTCTGATAGGTTATCTCTACTGGATCACAACCAGCTTACTTTCAAACGTTGTTTAAACTGCAACTTTTGCAGGGTACATTCTGTGTTTTTCAAAAGCCCCCGCATTAAATAAAAACAAAACAAAACAAAGCAACAACAACAAAAACAAAACAAAACAAAAAACCAACAAACAAAAAAACTTTTGGAAAGTCCTTGTCACTTCTTGGAAAGGTGGTAGCTCCTGGCAATGCCAATGCAAGCAACCATTTCATTTTACTTAACAATGGAAATGACATCTCACATCCCTGCCCACATTCAAAGGGAGACTTTACAAGGATGAGGGTCAAGGGATGTCATGTTAGAATTCTGACTGCCCCACTTTTCCTTCCAGAAGGAACACATGTCTCCAGAGTAGCAAAGTTCAAGTTTAAGTGATGTTGCTTGGAACCACATTCAGTCTCATTTAAAATGATCAGTGTGATGCCTAAATTATCCTTCCTCCTTAATGAAATCTCTTTCCTAAATGCTTGAAATATCTCTTGCAAATAATATTTTATTGAACCTCGCCATCACTTTCTCTAAATGTTTCTCTCTGAATCCATATAGACAAACATAGGCCCATCGGTGAGGGTGCACACTGTTCAAACTCTTTCCCAAATGGCTCTTGGCCATCACAAAAAGTAGAAAAATACAGAATTTGGAATGATGGGAAGCAAGTGGTAAATCCTAGCTCTGAGCAAAAAGAACACACTGTTAATGCATAGATCCACAGATGGATTTAAATGTTATGGACTCCCAGATATGTCAAGCTCTGAGTAACAGCTTCCCCTATGACGTCAATGACAAAATCTGAGCAGCACGGGGAGAATCACATAACCTTCCCTTCAAGAAATAACTCCATGCTCAGGACACTTACTCTAACAGGGTCCTTCAAGGAGGAAGGCGTCTGTGAAAGACCGCAGCTCTTCAAATGTAAAATATTAGCAGAACACAGTGGGTGCAGCACAGTTTCTGGAATCAGGCTATATATTTTTGAAGTATTTTTTGAAGTGTGCAATTTAAGTTATGATACATACTCACACACTTGAAACCATCATCACAATAAAAATCCTGATCACATCCCAGGTATTTTCATACCCCTTAGTAATCCCTTCCTTCTACTCCTTCCTGACCACTCCCCTCATACAGAAACAATCACTGATCTGCTTCCAGTCAGTAGTCATTAATCTTGGTTTCCTAGAATATATTATAAATGGGACCATACAGTAGGTATTCTTTCACTCTGTGTAATTATTTTGTGATTCATTCTTGTTGCAGCATGTTTCAAAAGTTCATAGCTTTTTATTGCTGACTAATATTCCATTTTCTAGGTAAAAACCATGGTATAAATTATCCACTTACTTCTGATGGACATTTGTTTGTTTCCAGTTTTTACTATTACAAATAAATCACTTAAGGGCATTCATTTTTAAGTCTTTGTAGGGACATATGCTTTCATTTCTATTGAGTAAATATTTAGGAGTAGAATGGCTAGAATATTCATTGGATAAATGTTTATAGTTTCTTAACTGTACACCTGTTTTCCAAAGTAGTTGGACCATTTTAGATTCCCACCTGTAAGATCATCTTTCACATCCTTTTCAACACAAGTGGGTAGTAATGTATCTTTGTGGTTTTATTTTACCTTTTTTTTTTATGACTAATGATTATGAGCAACTTTTAGTGTGTTATTTCCCATCTGCATATATGCTTTGGAGAAGTATCTTTCAAATCTTTTGCTCAAATTTTTTAGTTTGTTTTTAATTAATTTTGAAGGTTGTTGTTACATTCTGAAAACAAGGCCTTTTCCAGACATTTAATTTTCAAATATTCTCTCCCAGTCTGTGGCTTATTTTCTCATTCGCAGTGTCTTTTGCAGAGCAAAATATTTTAGTTTTGATAAAGTCCAATATATTCTCCTGTAGAACATAACTTTTGGTGCTGTATCTAAGATATCTTTGCCTAACTCAGATTGCAAAGATTTTTCCTGTATTTTCTTCTAGATGTTTTATAGCTTCAGGTTTAGCATTTAGTCTATAATTCTCTTTAAATTATTTTTTGTGTATAGCACGAGGTATGGATTTAAGTTTACTTTTTGTGTATGGTCACCTACTGTTACAGTATTGTTTGATGAAAAGATTGTCCTTTGTTTACTGAATTGTTATCTTGTCTTTGTCAAAGATCCTCTGTCCATATATGTGTGGGTATATTTCTGAACTCTCTATTCTGTGCCATTGACTAATTTATCTTTATGCCACTCTGTCTTGTTAAATTTGGTTTTATAATGTCTTAAAAAAAAAGTAATATTAATTCTTTCTGTTGTTTAATGATTTTAGTTTCTTTGCTTTTCAATATAAATTTTACAGTTTGTAATTTCAATTAATAAAAGCATTATTTCAATGGTAATATTTATCAAATGATATGTTTTAAAAGAACCAAAATACTAAATATAGTCCAGAAATCATGAACTAAATGTTAGCTTCAAGCAGTTAAGTCATCAGGGAGCTGTGCAAAACCTTTTGTTCTCCATGTAATCCAGATAGAACATGTACATAGAACCCATAGATCAGCACAGATCAATTTCTATTCTCTGTAGAAAACAGGTCAGCCAGCTTTTCCCGCATTGGCCATTAGTTAGTATCAGATCTTAAAGATAACTAAGAGTATTATTGTCTTACTCTGAGAAACTCTGTCATAGGAATAAAGTTATTGCATCCTGCCCTGGGATTAAAACATGTCCCCTTCCCATTTGTCATGATCTCCCCTTTCCTGTTTTTATAATCTGTTTTAGCCCTTATCTTTCCTTTCTTGGTGGGGTGCTCTAGCTTGGGCATAACGCTTACCGATAGAAAGGCTATGACATCAATAACAATTCTCTAACCAGGTCCTATGCTTACTCCTTATCTAGGAAGGAGACTTAAGAATGGATAGGTAGAACACTGTAGGGCTGTTCCTGCCATTTGGTAATGGGGACACAGTCACATTTACACCTAATTTAGTTACAAGGGGTGAAATTTTGTCCTGCTCTAAGGTTCATTTAGGATTATACACTGACATATTTGGCTAATGGACATTGTATCTTATGCATCAATATTGTTCTCTATGCCAACATAAGTAAGTGTAGACCCTGGCCCTGGCAACTGAATCAGACAAGTTAAAAAAAAAAAAAAAAAAAAAGGAATAATGATGGAGATATATACAAGCATTTAACTGCATTATCCTTCAGTACCTCCTGATTCTAGTAACTGTTCAAGTCCTTCCTTTATGGATTTTTAATTCAATGTCAGGACACATTCATTCAATTGACTCAGCTAGCCCCTCAAACCTTTCTCATCACCTATTTTCAGTAGCAAATTTTTTTCAGTTGTTTATTAAATGAAACCACTATTCCAAAGATAAAAAGGAATATGTCATATCTATTTAATATTCTGTTTTCTTGTGTATTGCTGTGTATCAGTAGACAGAAAGTGTGTATCTTAATAAGAAGAAATATATTTTAAAAGCTCTGTGTGCTTTTCCAAATCTTTGTGTTTTCCATAGTTGCTTCTGAAACAGGATAAACAAACATAAGAGTAGAAAAGCTGTTGTCAGAAACTATTTGTATCCCCCTGTAGCTCCTAGTAGAAGGTCATGAAATACAAAGAGGTGCCAGACCCTGTGCTCTAGAAACTCTGCTTAGAAGTTTCTTAAGATGATTTATTTTCCTGTTGGCATGAATAGAGTTTCTTACCACATTAGTGGTCTCATGCTTATTCATTTCATGAACACATGTAGCTAGTTATAGGGGTCCAACTAAGCCTTATTCCTTCGCATTTCAATCGCTTTCTTAACTGGAAACTTGGTCTTTTCGGGGTCACCTCATGACACACCTTGATTCATTCTGTAAATTCCCAAAGAGACTTTCATAACTGAACAACTCAAAAAGGGGTGGTGTTTTTCATCTGATCAGCAAGGATGCTATCTCATTATAATGCAGGATCATTGGCTATAGTACAGGGTTCTGTAAATATACAAACACTTTTACAGGATGGGAGCTTAATTCGTTCTGCACCTGCTAAATAAACAGCTCCCAGCTCCTTCTAGTGTGAAGATGTACTGTCAGTAGAGTTATATCCAAGACAGCCATATCACCATCAGTCCAGAAACTCTAATAATAAGACCAAACAATCTGAATGGCTTCACTGGAAAAGAATCACAGGGTTCAGATCACACGGTGATAAAGACTTGGGGGCTCTATCTTAGGCTCATCATAGGTCATGCATGTGTAAATTCATGATGAATCACCCCTGATTCATGGTTTTGAAAAAATCATTTTTGTTTTATAAATGAACTATGCTCTGCTGCTCTCTGTCGTTCTCCAATGTTACTAAGATATGATAACAATTTCTGGTCTCAGATATTTGATGTTCTTCAGTGGTAGGAGCAATCTCTTTCAAAGCTCAATAACAAGCTAGAAAATGTTTTTCAAATAATCTATAAAAGTAGCTACATCAGACAGTTTACAATCTGAAACACAAAAGGTTTCAGATGAACAGGAATATTTGATTTTTGCCAAATGGCCCAGTCTGTGTGATTTTTGGTTGTAAATACATTTAAAATTATGTGTGCCATTGAATTTTCATGTATCACTGTGGCTGCCTGCACAATTGCCCTTTGTAAATCTTTTAATATTCTCTTCGGATTGCAATTCAATTTCAGGTTTCCTTTTGGCTGTTTTGGCAGTAAAATTCCCAAATAGGCAGTAGAGTTCACCAGAATGTTCATAGATCCACCAGTCTCTGGCTTATTTTTAAGTGATGAGGTTAGAAAACTAAGGTAATATATTTGTCACAACTTGAGGGAAACCTCTGGTGGCATTAGTACATAATTTGAAAATATTTCTCAAACTGGACTGGAACTTGAATTTTACTGGATTTTTCAAACAACTTCTTTTTTTCAGAGGGTGACTTCAGTCCTTAACTTGTGCTGCACTTTTTCCCATGAGGAGTCAACAATCATAGCATAGCACTCACTTATTCTTTTTTTTTTTTTTTTTTTTTTTTTTATCATCATTTTATTGAGATATATTCACATACCACGCAGTCATACAAAACAAATTGTACTTTCGATTGTTTACAGTACCATTACATAGTTGTACATTCATCACCTAAATCAATCCCTGACACCTTCATTAGCACAAACACAAAAATAACAAGAATAATAATTAGAGTGAAAAAAAGCAATTGAAGTAAAAAAGAACACTAGGTACCTTTGTCTGTTTGTTTGCTTCCCCTACTTTTCTACACATCGATCCATAAACTAGACAAAGTGGAGTTTGGTCCTTATGGCATTCCCAATCCCACTGTCACCCCTCATAAGCTACATTTTTATACAACTGTCTTCGAGATTCATGGGTTCTGGGTTGTAGTTTAATAGTTTCAGGTATCCACCACCAGCTACCCCACTTCTTTAGAACCTAAAAAAGGTTGTCTAAAGTGTGCGTAAGAGTGCCCACCAGAGTGATCTCTCGGCTCGTTTTGGAATCTCGCTGCCACTGAAGCTTATTTCATTTCCTTTCACATCCCCCTTTTGGTCAAGAAGATGTTCTCCATCCCACGATGCCGGGTCTACATTCCTCCCCGGGAGTCATATTCCACGTTGCCAGGGAGATTCACTTCCCTGGGTGTCTGATCCCACGTAGGGGGGAGGGCAGTGATTTCACCTTTCAAGTTGGCTTAGCCAGAGAGAGAGGGCCACATCTGAGCAACAAAGAGGCATTCAGGAGGAGACTCTTAGGCACAAATACAGGGAGGCCTAGCCTCTCCTTTGCAGCAACCGTCTTCCCAAGGGTAAAACTTATGGTAGAGGGCTCAACCCATCAAACCACCAGTCCCCTATGTCTGTGGTCATGTTAGCAACCATGGAGGTGGGGTAGGCGAATACCCCTGCATTCTCCACAGGCTCCTCAAGGGGGCACTAAATTTTTTTTTTTTTTTTTCCTTGTTTGTCTTTTTTATTTTTTTTTTTTTTTTTTTAACTTTCCCTTCTGTTTTCAAATCAACTGTATGAAAAAAAAAGTTAAAAAGAAAACAAACATACAATAAAAGAACATTTCAAAGAGACCATAGCAAGGGAGTAAGAAAAAGACAACTAACCTGAGATAACTGCTTAACTTCCAACATGTTCCTACTTTACCCCAAGAAAGTTACATACTATAGCAACATTTCAGTGAACTTGTTCCTACTACATCCATCAGAAATTAACAGACCATAGTCATTTCTGGGCATCCCCAGAACGTTAAATAGCTTATCTGTTCTTCTTGGATTATTGTTCCCCCTTCCTTAATTGCTCTCTACTGCTAGTTCCCCTACATTCTACATTATAAACCATTTGTTTTACATTTTTCAAAGTTCACATTAGTGGTAGCATATAATATTTCTCTTTTTGTGCCTGGCTTATTTCGCTCAGCATTATGTCTTCAAGGTTCATCCATGTTGTCATATGTTTCACCAGATCGTTCCTTCTTACTGCCGCGTAGTATTCCATCGTGTGTATATACCACATTTTATTTATCCACTCATCTGTTGAAGGACATTTGGGTTGTTTCCATCTCTTGGCAATTGTGAATAATGCTGCTATGAACATTGGCGTGCAGATATCTGTTCGTGTCACTGCTTTCCGATCTTCCGGGTATATACCGAGAAGTGCAATCGCTGGATCGAATGGTAGCTCTATCTCTAGTTTTCTAAGGAACTGCCAGACTGACTTCCAGAGTGGCTGAACCATTATACAGTCCCACCAACAATGAATAAGAGTTCCAATTTCTCCACATCCCCTCCAGCATTTGTAGTTTCCTGTTTGTTTAATGGCAGCCATTCTAACCGGTGTTAGATGGTATCTCATTGTGGTCTTAATTTGCATCTCTCTAATAGCTAGTGAAGCTGAACATTTTTTCATGTGTTTCTTGGCCATTTGTATTTCCTCTTCAGAGAACTGTCTTTTCATATCTTTTGCCCATTTTATAATTGGGCTGTCTGTACTATTGTCATTGAGTTGTAGGATTTCTTTGTATATGCAAGATATCAGTCTTTTGTCAGATACATGGTTTCCAAAAATTTTTTCCCATTGAGTTGGCTGCCTCTTTACCTTTTTGAGAAATTCCTTTGAGGTGCAGAAACTTCTAAGCTTCAGGAGTTCCCATTTATCTATTTTCTCTTTTGTTGCTTGTGCTTTGGGTGTAAAGTCTAGGAAGTGGCCTCCTAATACAAGGTCTTGAAGATGTTTTCCTACATTATCTTCTAGGAGTTTTATGGTACTTTCTTTTATATTGAGATCTTTGGTCCATTTTGAGTTAATTTTTGTGTAGGGGGTGAGGTAGGGGTCCTCTTTCATTCTTTTGGATATGGATATCCAACTCTCCCAGCCCCATTTGTTGAAAAGACCATTATGGCTCAGTTCGGTGACTTTGGGGGCCTTATCAAAGATCAGTCGGCCATAGATCTGAGGGTCTATCTCTGAATTCTCAATTCGATTCCATTGATCTATATGTCTATCTTTGTGCCAGTACCATGCTGTTTTGGCAACTGTGGCTTTATAATAAGCTTCAAAGTCAGGGAGTGTAAGTCCTCCCACTTCGTTTTTCTTTTTTAGAGTGTCTTTAGCAATTCGAGGCATCTTCCCTTTCCAAATAAATTTGATAACTAGCTTTTCCAAGTCTGCAAAGTAGGTTGTTGGAATTTTGATTGGGATTGCATTGAATCTGTAGATGAGTTTGGGTAGAATTGACATCTTAATGACATTTAGCCTTCCTATCCATGAACATGGAATATTTTTCCATCTTTTAAGGTCCCCTTCTATTTCTTTTAGTAGAGTTATGTAGTTTTCTTTGTATAGGTCTTTTACATCTTTGGTTAAGTTTATTCCTAGGTACTTGATTTTTTTTAGTTGCTATTGAAAATGGTATCTTTTTCTTGAGTGTCTCTTCAGTTTGTTCATTTCTAGCATATAGAAACATTACTGACTTATGTGCATTAATCTTGTATCCCGCTACTTTGCTAAATTTGTTTATTAGCTCTAGTAGGTGTATCGTTGATTTCTCAGGGTTTTCTAGATATAAGATCATATCATCTGCAAACAATGACAGTTTTACTTCTTCTTTTCCAATTTGGATGCCTTTTATTTCTTTGTCTTGCCGGATTGCCCTGGCTAGCACTTCCAGCACAATGTTGAATAACAGTGGTGACAGTGGGCATCCTTGTCTTGTTCCTGATCTTAGAGGGAAGGCTTTCAGTCTCTCACCATTGAGTACTATGCTGGCTGTGGGTTTTTCATATATGCTCTTTATCATGTTGAGGAAGTTTCCTTCAATTCCTACCTTTTGAAGTGTTTTTATCAAAAAGGGATGTTGGATTTTGTCAAATGCTTTTTCAGCATCTATTGAGATGATCAATTCATTTTTCCCTTTCGAGTTTTTAATGTGTTGTAATACATTGATTGTTTTTCTTATGTTGAACCATCCTTGCATGCCTGGAATGAACCCCACTTGGTCATGGTGTATGATTTTTTTAATGTGTCTTTGGATTCGATTTGCAAGTATTTTGTTGAGGATTTTTGCATCTATATTCATTAGGGAGATTGGCCGGTAGTTTTCCTTTTTTGTATCATCTTTGCCTGGTTTTGGTATTAGATTGATGTTAGCTTCATAAAATGAGTTAGGTAGTGTTCCATTTTTTTCAATGTTTTGAAAGAGTTTGAGTAAGATTGGTGTCAGTTCTTTCTGGAAAGTTTGGTAGAATTCCCCTGTGAAGCCATCTGGCCCTGGGCATTTATTTGTGGGAAGATTTTTGATGACTGATTGGATCTCTTTGCTTGTGATGGGTTGGTTGAGGTCTTCTATTTCTTCTCTGGTCAGTCTAGGTTGTTCATATGTTTCCAGGAAATTGTCCATTTCTTCTACATTATCCAGTTTGTTGCCATACAGTTGTTCATAATATCCTCTTATAATTTTTTTAATTTCTTCAGGATCTGCAGTTATGTCACCTTTTTCATTCATTATTTTGTTTATATGGGTCTTCTCTCTTTTTGATTTTGTCAGTCTAGCTAGGGGCTTGTCAATCTTGTTGATCTTCTCAAAGAACCAACTTTTGGTGATATTTATCCTTTCTATTGTTTTTTTGTTCTCTATGTCATTTATTTCTGCTTTAATCCTTGTTATTTCTTTTCTTGTACTTGGTTTAGGATTGGTTTGCTGTTCATTTTCTAGCTTCTTCAGTTGATCCATTAGTTCTTTGATTTTGGCTCTTTCTTCCTTTTTAATATATGCGTTTAGTGCTATAAATTTCCCCCTTAGCACTGCTTTTGCTGCATCCCATAGGTTTTGGTATGTTGTGTTCTCATTTTCATTCGTCTCTATATATTTAGCAATTTCTCTTGCTATTTCTTCTTTAACCCACTGATTGTTTAGGAGTGTGTTGTTTAACCTCCAGGTATTTGTGAATTTTCTAAGTCTCTGATGGTTATTGACTTCTAATTGTATTCCATTGTGGTCAGAGAATGTGCTTTGAATAATTTCAATCTTTTTAAATTTATTGAGGCTTGTTTTATGTCCCAGCATATGATCTATTCTGGAGAAAGTTCCGTGAGCACTAGAAAAGTATGTGTATCCTGGTGATTTGGGATGTAATGTCCTGTAGATGTCTGTTAAATCTAATTCATTTATCAGATTGTTTAGGTTTTCAGTTTCCTTATTGGTCTTCTGTCTGGTTGATCTATCTATAGGAGAGAGTGATGTGTTGAAGTCTCCCACAATTATTGTGGAAACATCAATTGCTTCCTTTAGTTTTGCCAATGTTTCTCTCATGTATTTTGTGGCACCTTGATTGGGTGCATAGACATTTACGATTGTTATTTCTTCTTGCTGAATTGCCCCTTTTATTAGTATGTAGTGGCCTTCTTTGTCTCTCAAAACATCCCTGCATTTGAAGTCTATTTTATCTGAGATTAATATTGCTACACCTGCTTTCTTTTGGCTGTAGCTTGCATGAAATATTTTTTTCCATCCTTTCACTTTCAGTTTCTTTGTGTCCCTGTGTCTAAGATGAGTCTCTTGTATGCAACATATTGATGGTTCATTTTTTTTTGATCCATTCTGCGAATCTATATCTTTTAATTGGGGAGTTTAATCCATTTACATACAACGTTAAAACCGTGAAGGCATTTCTTGAATCGGCCATCTTATCCTTTGGATTATGTTTGCCATATGTTTCCCTCTCTCTATTAATATCCTTTATTGTACCCATACCGAATCTCTTTAGTACTGAACCTTTCTCCAAGTCTCTCTGTCCTTTCTTTGTTTCTCTGTCTGTAGGGCTCCCTTTAGTATCTCCAGTAGGGCAGGTCTCTTGTTAGCAAATTCTCTCAGCATTTCTTTGTCTGTGAAAAATTTAAGCTCTCCCTCAAATTTGAAGGAGAGCTTTGCTGGATAAAGTATTCTTGGCTGGAAATTCCTCTCTCTCAGAATTTTAAATATATCGTGCCACTGCCTTCTCGCCTCCATGGTGGCTGCTGAGTAGTCACTACTTAGTCTTATGCTGTTTCCTTTGTATGTGGTGAATTGCTTTTCTCTTGCTGCTTTCAGAACTTGCTCCTTCTCTTCTATGTTTGACAGTGTGATCAGTATATGTCTCGGAGTGGGTTTTTTTGGATTTATTCTATTTGGAGTTCGCTGAGCATTTATGATTTGTGTATTTATGTTGTTTAGAAGATTTGGGAAGTTTTCCCCAACAATTTCTTTGAATACTCTTCCTAGACCTTTACCCTTTTCTTCCCCTTCTGGGACACCAATGAGTCTTATATTTGGAAGTTTCATATTATCTATCATATCCCTGAGGTCCATTTCGAGTTTTTCAATTTTTTTCCCCATTCTTTCTTTTATGCTTTCATTTTCCATTCTGTCATCTTCCAGGTCACTGATTCGTTGTTCAACTTCCTCTAGTCTTGTACTATGAGTGTCCAGAATCTTTTTAATTTGGTCAACAGTTTCTTTAATTTCCATAAGATCATCCATTTTTTTATTTAGTCTTGCAATGTCTTCTTTATGCTCTTCTAGGGTCTTCTTGATTTCCTTCATATCCCGTACTAGGGTCTCATTGTTCATCTTTAGTTCTTTGAGTAGCTGCTCTAGGTGTGTCTCTTCTGGTCTTTTGATTTGGGTGCTTGGGCTTGGGTTATCCATATCGTCTGGTTTTTTCATATGCTTTATAATTTTCTGTTGTTTTTGGCCTCGTGGCATTTGCTGACCTTGATAGGGTTCTTTTAGGGTTTGTAGACCAGTTGAAGTCCTTATCTCTAATTTATCAGATCTACAGCTTCGTGGAGTACACTTTCTCTAACTAACCAGCAGGTGGCGTCCACGAGCCACCTGTTCTCCACAAGCCAGATCTCCCCTGCTTAGCCTTTTTGGTGAGTGGGGGAGTGAGTCTTGTGGGGCCCAATTGGTGTCCCAAGCTTGCGTGTGTAGTTGGTGTTGCCTGCCCTGTATGTGGGGCGTGTTTCTGGGCAGTCGGGGAGGGGGGGTGGCCCTAACAATCAAATCTCCCTGGTGATCCTAGAGTTTTAAAGCTACTGCAATAGTCTAATCCTTCAGTTCAGTCCTGCCACAGTTTGTCTCTGCCACTGACCCACAAGTCTTTGGTATTGGCGTATGGCTCCTGAGACTTGCAAGTGGGCCCCTCTTCCAGGCTGTGCACCCCAGGTCCTCTGTTGAGGGATGACTGTGCTATGTCACAGGTGAGTGCCGTCCCCCCAGGGCAGTTCTGGGCTGCTGGGCTGTGTTGGGAGGCTCCCAGTCTGCTCAAATGATGGCTGAATGGGGCTCTGTTAATTCACACTGCTCCCCCTTCCCAGCTCTGGGACATTCAGCTGAGGTTGCAGGGAAGGCTAATGTCCACGCCCAGTTTTGTGGTGTGTGCCTGTTATTTGAAGCACTTCCGTCACACTGGGTTGTCTGGGGCAGCTCTGGGCTATGGGGCTGGCGATGGGCAGGAGTGTTTCCTGTCCACCAGGATGGTGGCTGTGAGCGGACACCCCCATTTTCTTGGGAAGTTGTGTTGTTTAGTGAATTTTCTCAGCCACTGGATTATTGCGTTTTGTCTCAGAGCTCTCTTAGTTCTGCTCTTGACTTGAGGTGCCCAAATTTCAATTCTTTGAAGCTTTCTGTATTGAGCTTCTTAGAGTAATTGTTTTAGAAAAAGCAAAAAGGATTTAAAAAAAAAAAAAACAAAAAAAAAACGGCCCTCCTCAGAGATCTAATGGGTTATTGAAATGCTAATAGACAAAGCAACCAGGGCCATTAAGGAAAAGTGCCCAGGGCAGAGAGATCAGCCTTGCTTCGGGATTTGCATATGCGCCTCAAGGCCTGATCTCCACCCTTCCCCTTTCTGTGTTCACCAGAACTCCAAAAATCCTCTGCTTTTATTTTGGAGTTTTTCGTGTTGTTTTTTTTCTATGCCTGTCTCCTCTCTGCTGGGCTGGCTGCTCTCAGAGTCTCTGGTGTCTGGCCTCAGTCTATCTATGGTTGGAGTTTGAATCAGTAGAATGAGTTTCCGATAAGAGCAGCCACTGCAATTCTCCCTTCTCCTTCCTGGAGCTGACAGCCCCTCCTCCCCCGGGACTGAGCCTGGCAGGGAGGGGCGCGGGTCCCCTGGCCGCAAAAACCTACAGATTTCGCCGATCTCAGCAGTTCCACGTTTTCATGAGTGCCGTATGAAGTATGCCCAAAGACAGATTGCTCTGTGGTGTCCAGTCCACGCAGTTCCTGGCTTTTTACCTACTTTCCTGGAGGAGTAACTAAAACATACAGCTCACCAGTCTGCCATCTTGCCCCGCCTCCTCACTTATTCTTTAAGCATTTCATATAACCATACTAGAGCAAGACTGGGTTTGTGAATTCAAATGTTTTTTGGCATAAATGTACATTAAATGTCATTCATATATTTACACTCATGTTTCCTTTTCTTAGCTGTAGGCTCTATTGCAGACGTCTTTAATCATTCCATTAAAATTTTATTCAGGTATTTATGGGTTAAAAATAGTATCAAGATGCAAAGTTAAGGGTCTGATATCTTCCAACTTTAAAAAGTAAAACCGAAGTGTTGAGAATTAATTGTCATCTGTTTGTTTCACAAAGAGCTAATCTCAAGAAGTATACAATTAAGGCAGTGTGGTATAAAGAAAAATTTATGGACTTTGGAGTGTGACATAGCTGTATACCCACCTTGCCTATACCACTTAGGAACCATGTAATATTTAGAAATTGAATTGAATTGTTTCATCTGCAAATTGTCTTCATCATTTTTTATTGGAAAAATATGGAGCATAAGACATCATACTCTGCAAGGCTGATCTCAGAATTGAAGAGAATTTCTGGAATGTGTATGTTCCAACAGAGTGGACACTCAAAAAAAGGTGGGTGTTATTAATGCCAATAAACTAATATTAAATTTATATGGGATAGTATAGGGTAGACCATTTAGAAAGAATTTCTTGGTGAATTGAGTTAAATAAAGAGTCAATTATATTTATAAACAGATCCTAAAAAGACTGGATTGTTTTCTGTTAGTTGAACAGACATAGATTTTATGAATATCTGAAGTGACACAATAGCATACTAAACTCTTGTTGCTTATATTTTCAGCCAAGTTAAAGCATTTTCTTCAATGACTTTCTTCTGTACCTGAATTGGTCATACAGTCATGACATTTTTGTATTTCATTACAACCTAATTGATTGAATATTTTGAAACTTAGCACAAATATTAAAAATTTTGTATTTCTATAGGCTCCTTATTTCCTCTTTGACTCTTGCAGTTCAAAAAAAATGATTAAGGAATTTTGCCATTTGGTCAAATCATACTCATATAAATCCCTTGATATTATTTTAAATAATTTACTGTTGTGAGCAATAATTATAAGTTTTCTGCAAAAGAGAATCTTCTCAAGAGCAAATCAGTAGACAGATTTCTACCTGTTTATATTTCACATATAAAATTTAGCTTTCACAATCAGCTCCAGGAGGAGGGATTCACTATGATTAGTTTGTTTCTTGATCTTTTCTTCCACATGAACATCATTTTTTTCCCTTTGTTCAGTAAGGCCTTAGAAGTGTTGTTGCAAGATGACTGCTGGTACCAGAGATTTTAGCTGAAGATACATGAAATATGGAACATTATAGACATCTTCTAATAATCAGTATCAATTAAGAATGATCTTTTCCTCATACAAAATTTTCTCTTTCAACTCTGCTGTGCCTTGTTGACACTCTAATAGACTTTTGTTTTGCTAGTAGCAAACTTTGACCTCCACTGTTTCTGAATATTTTCCTGCACATCTGTGTGGTGCAACATCTTGCTTTCCTTTTGTGCCTGAGGATTATTCATTATGCTACTGTTCTTCTTTCTTTCTTCTTAACATCTTTAGCATCTCCTGGCCACTTAGGTTTATTCTTCATGCCAGGGAAGCTCTCCTGTACTCCTGACCTTAGTAAGTTTTTATAAAAACATGGTGGTAGCAAATTTTGTTATTTCTGAGGGTATTTTAATCATAGAAACAAAATTACATCCAATAATACTGTTTTAAACATGTTCTAAAGTTACTAGTAGGGAAATTTATGTTCACTTTTCACCTACTAATAGATTTATTTTATGTTTTAAATTATAGCAATATATTGCATACCCAAAAATCCCACTTAAATATCTAATGCCACTAAAATTTATCTCAAAATAAAAATATAATAACAAAATATCTCTAAACATAATAATATTATAAAAATAATATCCTGTGATTAAAAGGGAGATTTCATGTTTCAATCACTTGATCCAGTTTCAAGAAAATAATTAGAGGACTAAAATATGAATATATGAAGATATGAAAGAGTGCTGGAATAGTTAGCACACTGTATATGTTTAAAGTTGTATTTTTCCTTTTTCACAAGACCAATAATTTTACAATTATTAAAGCAGAAAAATAGTTAAGGAGTATAGGAAGAAAGATATTTGGGAGAGAGACAATTTATCATAAGAAAGTAAATAAAAAAAACAAACTACTGGGTAATAGAAACAGAAGAGAAAATATGGCTTTATTTCACATGGACTTATTTATTCCAGACATGTTTTGATCTCTTTCACCAAGGAAATGAATGATCTCACATTTGATTTGGAAAGACTGATGTGGAATTTTATATAAAATAGACAATTTCTACATGTTCAGACAGGAGTGGTTTAAACTCAAATTGTGGAAAATCCTGGAGGCCGTTTTTGTCCTAGATTGGAGAACTCAGGAGAAGTGTTTCTGAGTCTGTGAGCAAAACGGAAGTGCCATTTCAGTCTGCCATCCCATGGGACACCTGCAGGCTCTGCTCTGACTGAGGGAAAGGCGATGGCTGTACCCAAGTTATGTGCTGCTCCCTGTTCTCTGGGGAAGGGCCAGTGCTCCATATGTTATCAAATCCAAAAAAAAAAAAAAAAAAAAAAAGATCTCTTCACAGTCCTTTCTAGATGAAGAAAATATCACAATAAACTGGGGTTGTAGGGGGCAAAGGGACAGAAATTATTTGAACAAGTAGTTACCAAATCTGGTCAGTTATGCTAACATTTTTTACAAATACATTAAAAGGATAAAATTTAGTCTCCTGCTTCTTGAAACTCACATTCAAGAGAAGAGAAAAACCCATATAACACAACTATTTAAGTTCTAAAATGGGCAGAGGGAAATTCTGTTTTTCTAAAAATAAATTATATACTATATATGTATGAAAAGTAAATATATCTGAACAGATGATTCTGTTAAATGCTTCTTAGTCTTCAGATTTCACCTATTTGAAGCATGCTAGCAAAGCTTTAAAAAGGGAAAGTTTTTTTTATTTTTTCCCTGAGTTTTAGGGAAAATTATTAATTTGAAAGTACAATATGTCTACTGACATCTATTTTGCTTCTATTATTGACAATTAGGCCAAACATGTACTCTATTAATCAATCAGGTAAGCATGGAAGGAGTTTATCACAGTAAGATCCTCTTTTCAGTCTATCATAATTTGCTGCAAATACGAGTCTACTAAGATTGTACAGTACACTGTATGCAAATAAGGGCTATCCCACTGTGCTTTTGTATGACTTCAATGTCAAAGGGGGAAAAATGATCACCCTCTACACTATAATATAGCTGTCAGTATCTGGCACTGTGCAGGTTTTCCAAATCTTGAATAAGAAAGAGATATTTTATTAAGAACAGAAAATAAAAACTTGCTTTTAATTTTGTCAGAAGTGCAAAGTGAGCTTATTGATTTATAAAGTGGAAAAAGTATGTTTCAATGCTTATGGACAATATATGACTCAGAAATTAGACTAAACATTATTTTCAAATACTGATTATGATCAAATGAAATGTGTACTGTGATAAGCCAATACAAAAATGTAGGTAACACAACTGCGTACTAAGACACTATGATTACTATAGATGAGTAAGAGAAGTTTCTCCTCTTTGTGCTTTTCTGTATGTCAGTATGTAAAACAATAAAGTCCCTAAGGTATTTCATAGCTTGTTCAAGTTCTGAACCCCAGTACTTTAATGTGAACTCATTTGAAAATAGGTTCTTCAAAGATTCTGTTAAGATGAGGTCATACTGAGACAGGGTGGACTTTAATCCAAAATGACTAGAATCCTTATAAGCAAAGGAAATTTGGACCCTAAAATAGAAGCCACAGGAGGAAACAGAAGCATAGATTGACCTGGGCTGGAGGCAGAGATTGATTGCCAACCAGCCACCCACCACCAGAACACCGCAGACTCCGGAAGAAAGCATGCCTTGTCAATACTTTGATTTTGGATTCTGTCCTCCAGTCAGAATACAATAAATTCCTACTGTTTAAGCCAACCAGTGTATGGTATTTATTATAGCAACTCTGACAAACTAGCACAATAGCTTTAGCAGAAGTTATTTGGAGTTAAGTGAATGAACACATGCATAAGTAAATAATTGAATTAATAAATAAATAATTAGGTGAGAAAAAATAATGTTTAAGAATCAAACAACATAGTCTCTGAAGTTAGTACTTGCTACCAAATAAGACAAATGTTATAGTAATTAGAATAGTACTGTAGATCTGGTATTGCTCCATCAATATTTCTTGATTTAATTATTTATGGTAGTATGCCACAATTTGTTTCTTTCCATGAAAAAATGGAGACTGGAGACATTTTATGGGATGTGTGCATTGCCTTCAAAAGAAAAGTGCTCTGTATGCAATAGATGTAACCTTGTCTATTTGCTTTATTAAAGCAGTTTCCGTAATTCCAAGAGCTAAGCTTGGTACGTAGTAATTCTTAAACAAAGTGTTAAATTCATGAATGAATTAAACTTACACATATTTGTGTAATAAATCTCTTCACTGCATATATCAAACTTTAAAAACATGCTTTTACATCAAGAATATAAATTGCATCATTTAAGAAGTAATAGTTAATATCAGACTGTTTAGAGGTTCTCATCTTATTTAGAATCATACTATAATTCTTCTTACATAATCCCAAAGTACCCATTGTAGGGTTGAGGATACAGACCACTATCTGAGTTCATATAGACTGCCTCTGGGGTTTCCATTATTGCTGTCAGTCCATATGGCCTTTTGGATTCAGTGGTCCTCTGCTGTCCTTGTGCAGTTTTGGTCCTGATGTCCACACAGGAGGAATATTGGATGTGAGATTAAGGTGACACCGGTAGACATTTCCTAAAAGACTCTCCCCACCACCACATTTTGGAAATTGTTTCTAAAAGGAAATTCAGACCAAGATCCAACTCATTGATCTTCTAAAATCTTCTTTTAACCTGGTTTTATTAACAACAACAAAAAAAAAAAACAAACAAAAAAAAAACTTTCATTTAGCAAAGATTTACAGGGATTTATCTACCATAAATTCAGTCCTTTAGTGTCCTCCATTTTCATTACCCAAACTCAGATGGCAATAGAAAGGAGTTGTATTAGTCAAGTTTCTTTCAGGAAACAGAACTGACAGGATATAGGATATGAGATATAAGATATAATATGTAAATATTATGAGAAGTTTTATGGGATTTAGCTCACATGGTAATGGGGATTGGCAAATCCAAATTCCATAGGGCAGGCTATAATGTGGGAACTCTGATGAAGGTTTTGATGGTTTCTCCAAGAAAGGCTGCTTGGCTAAAGCAGTTATAGAAACTCTTCTTCTGACTGCTGAAATCATCAGCTCTCCCTTTGAGGATTTAGCTGATTGGTTTAGACTTCTCTTATTGCTGAAAACAATCTCCTTTGTTGATTGTAGATGCAATTAACCATAAATGCAATCAACTGACTAATGATTTAAATCTACAAAATATCATCACAGAACCAGTGCTTGTCCAAACAACTGGACACCGTAACCTAACCAAGTTGACGTATGAACATAACCATCACAATAGTCAAAGACGTTTTAGAGATTAATGCTTCTCAAATAAGAATAGCTAATATGCATTGTGTAATTACCATGTTCCAGTAATTAAGTGATATACAAAAGGTACATACTATTATTATTGCCATTTATGAATGAAGAACCCGAGCTAAAAAGAAGTTAAATTAGCCAAGATTTCACAGTTGTTTAGTAGCACAGCTGGAGTTCAAACCCATACAGCCTTAGGCAAAGACTACATCCCTGACTTCTAAATCAAGGACATGAAAAATTGGGTTCTGTTATTTAGATGGAATTAACAGAACAGTGTCAACATTTTTGGAAACTAAAGAAATGTAGTTATGTTTTACAATATCTCCATTTAAACCTTCTTAGTATTAGCAAGTTGGTCACATCAAGATAAAATCATTAACAAAATCTGGATGAAAAACTGAACACTCATCAACAATTTTGTAGGGTTTTTTTGTTGTTCTTTATACCTACTAACATGTGTTAACTACCAACAAAATCAAGATGTTAGAATATCCCATCAACCCAGAAAATTTCTTCATGGTCCCTATCAGTCAATACCCAATACTCACAGGAAGCCATTGTTTTGGTTTCTATACTCTAGGAATAGTTTTTTCCTGCTCTTGAACTTTATATAAAAGTAATCATATATACATTCTTTACAACTGGCTTCTTTTCCCTAACATAACAATTTTGAGTTTCATCCATATTGTTTGTGTATTAGCATTTCTTTTTATTGTTCTTCCTTTTTTTCTTTTTTCTTTTCTTTTTTTTTTTTTTTTTTTTTTTTTTTTTTGTGCCATGTAGTATTTGATGGCATGACTGAGCAATACTTGGTTCCCTAACCCCTTGAGAGTGGGCATACAAGCTAGGCCAATTTGATACTCCCTAGCAGCACTTAAATTCTATTGAGCTAACACAAAGACACAGTCAAAGTGGAGAAATTATTCACAGCAGTAGCATTGGGAGAGTACAGAGGCAGCAAGAACCCAGGGTTAATGATGGTGGTTAGAATGGAGTTCTAAATACACCAATTTAGTTGTGTGATCTTACCTATGACTGTTTCTATCTAGGTTTCCCTAGTTCCAGCCCATTTTCTGAGACTGATTCCTCTGCCTTTCATGAATTCTCTGAGGTTCTTGAAATCTGTCCAATTAATTTTCTGTTTCATATACCCTGAACTGCTTCCTGTTACTTGCAGCCTTGCCTGCTAACTAAATTCCTTCAATACTTAAAAGATTATATGTCCAGCATCTTCATTTTACATGTAATCTGAGGTACCAAAAGATTAAAAGGCCTGATCAGAACAATACAAGTAGTTACTGACAGAGTGGTCACTTTTCCTTGTCACTGGGTCAATAATTGATACAATTCTGAAAGGTATTACAGTTCAGGATTTTGAATTTTCTTGATTTTTAATTAACTTAAACCTTTAATTAGCTTAAATCTCATTTTTAATAACTCTAATTTTCTCTCCCAACCTTCTGATTTTCCAAGAAGATATTTTGACTTGGTTCTAAGATACATTGAAATATATTGAATGAGGTGAATCCCCTTTTAACAAAACAAGAGCAACATTTTATACAGTTTCTGGAAAGAATTTTCTTGATCCCCATGATAATATTTTTACAGTTACCACTGTTGATTACACTTGACATTTCTTTGAAAAATAAATGTACCCAAATGTAAAACATTATTGCTATAATAATTTAAAATAAATAATAGCATAGGTGGTACAGAGATTTAACAAAACAAACAAACAAAACAAAGTCATTGTCATATTAGCTGAGATTTGAGAAGCACTAAAGTAAAAGAATTCAACAATTTGAGGCATTGAATTGGAAAACTATATTACTAAATTTATTTGTGCAATCTAATTCCTTTAAATTGAATCATATATTTTAAATCAGTTTTTTAGATTTTTTTCTTCATAAACTTAACTATGATTGAGGATGTGGTGGTTGTACTGGAAAAGAAGTAATCATGGAATGAAGGTTCCAGTTCTCTTTGATATTTCAGAATATTTTATCAAGCTAGTTCTTGCTATTCACTACGAGACCTCTAAAAAGTCACTCAATATATGTAATTGCCTCCTCCCATTAAACTTCCCTTAGTTTTGAAAGAATCTTCTTTTAAAACTGTATCTATAAATGAAGGGATTGAAATTCTGTAGTTGATTTTTGAGGGCAGCTAAAGATTTTGAACTAGTGGAGACAGAAGATTTACAATGAGGATATATGGCTTTTTTCTTCCATCTCCTCTACTCCTTTTTAACCTGAAAAGTTTTAAAGGTGCTTATATCACAAGAAGGTGTTTTGTAGTTAAATTTGTAAGCCTTTGGATTTGATTTTTCCAAAAATCTTAACTGATTTACAAAAATATTCTATTCTATTGAACCCATTTCTCCATTCATAATCTTAAATATAAACTCATTATCAAATATCAAATCCAATAAAACATATTTTTCTATTGGTGTATTTAAGGTAATTTATTATATAGCCTGAATTCCTACTGACATCTGTGACTGCAACACATACACTGATCATTAAAAGTACCTTAAGGTTTACTTCCTTAGAGAAGTTTCTCCAATTACCCATACAGCTGCTTTTCATGTGAATATTATTACAATTTGTTCCTGGGAAATGATTGTACAGCTCTCTACTCAAATAAGACTTTCCCATAAAATCATCAAAGAATGTGTATATTTGATACCAAAAGATTTTTTATCTCAGACTTCCATGTGGGACAAAAAAAGAGAGAGCTATCTCATCAAGAGTCTTACCATCAGTAAAATGAAACAATTTAAATAGATTTAGATTCATTTTACAAAGGCTTTTTTAAGAAAATAAAATGTAGTTTAGCTTATCTGCAGAACAAATCTATTTAAACTCAGTAGGGCACTTATCTCTTTTCTTACCTCAGGCAATACTGTTAGAAACTGAGTAGAGTAGCATATAGCAATTACCGTCATATTAAAATGACAGAATTTAGCTCCTAAAAGGGTTAGAGGACTTGGGTATGAAAGAAAAAAGATCAAAAACACACAGAATCCGCAAAAGGAAAAGCCATTAATCATTCACTTCTGAACACAACGAAAATTTAAAGATGCATTAAAGAATATGGGGTGTAGGTTTTACTGTCATTTATGGCAGTTGTCTAGGGAAATAGTGAGATTTTTTATTTCAATTTAACCTTGGCATAAATAATAATACTATTCGGAATAAATATATATATGTATAAAATATGACTATATAATAAAGGCTTCATATTTTAAAAGATTTTATTTTTAAAACAGTTTTAGAAATACAGAATAATTGAGAAGATAGTTAAGCTATTCTCAAATATCCCCTCACCCAGTTTTCCCAGTTATTATTTTATATTAGTATGATACATTTGTTATAATTAATGAACCAATATTAATAAATTGCTATACATTGAAGGCCATAATTTATTGAGATTCTCTTAGTATTCATCTAATGCTTTTCTCTATACAAAGTTCTCATCCAGGATATCATATTATATTCACTTGTCATATCTCCTTAGGTTCCTCTTGGCTGTGGCAGTTAGGGATTGAATCACATCCTCCACAAAGATGGGCTCAATTCCTAACACCCAGTCCTGTGAATGTGAAGTCATTTGTACATAGGATCTTTGCCTATCCTATTAGTTCAGGTGAGGCCTAACAGAATCAGGGTGGGCCTTAATCATATAAGACTGGAGTCCTTATAAGCAGAGAAAATTTGGATTCAGAGTCATTAGAGACAGACAGGAAAAGTTATGGCTGCACGATGGAGGCAGAGATTGCATTATGGATTTCTGGCAAGCTACCACCAAGCACTACAGATTTCAGAGAAAGCATGGCCCTGCAAACACCTTACTTTTGGATTTCTATTCTTCAAACTGAGACAAGAAATTCCTGTTGTTTAAGCCAACCAGTCTGTTTTATAGCAGCCCTGGTTAACTAACCTCCTCCCTTCATCCCTCCCTCCCTCCCCTCCCTTCCTTCCTTCTTCCTATTTTAATGATCTTGACATTTTTAGGAGTTTAACATAGGATGCCCTCTATTGGAATTGACATTTCTCATGATTAGATGGGGGTATGGGTTTGGGGAGGATTACCACAACATTAAAGTCAATCATCCTTTTAAAGCATACCTTATCAACAGTACATGGAATAAATATGATTTATTACTGTTGATGTTGAACTTGATCATCTGCCTGCAATGTTTGTCAGTTTCTCTTCTCACTGTTAAATTGCTATTCTCCTCTTCCCGTTTCCTCCTCTTCCATACTTCTTATTTTGGAAGATAATCACCATGCACAGGCCATACTTAAGGAGTAGGGATTTATGCTCACCCTCCTTCAGGACAGAATATCTATATAAATGATTTGGAATTATACTATAAAGGAGAATTATTTCTTCTCCCCCACCTATTTATTTATTTAATTTTCTTCATATTGGCATAGACTCATAGATATTTATTTTATACTTTGCTTTATATTCCACTACTATTTCCTCTATTTTTTTCCATTCAAATTGTTCCAGTTTTTTCCATTGAGGCCTCCTTCAATTGGCTCTTGTGTCCCTTTGACAAACCCCGAAAAATGTAGGGTTTTTTATTTTATTTTATTTTTGTTGTTTTGAACACTTCTTTACTTTATGGCACTACAAAATGCTCTAGCCTCATCTATATAATTCCTACCCTAGTCTAGAATCATCCATTTCTCCAAGGATCCCAAGCTCCTTTTATGGGAAAATGGCATTAGAAAACAACATTGGGGCTCTACATGTACTCATTGCTACTGGGGTGCCATTACTTCTAATCCTTTTATAGCTGACAGAGCAAGAAAATATACATATGTATACTAACCCATGTATACACACATATCTATAAATAATTTTATATGTATACCATCTGTATCTTTATTAAGCTAATCATGAATTCATACCATAATCCATTACTCTATGGATCATTTCAGGTTGCTCCCCTTGCTTATCTATAAATTCATTTTCAAAAAGTGAGAAACATGGCTCTCCCATTTTGGATATTATATGAAGTTCTTTGGGTGATGATGTGCAAACACAACTAGCCAGACAGGCTAGAATGCATGAAAGGTCACCTTTGTTAGATCAAAGGCCTAGGAGGGGAAAGGGGGAGAATGAGGGAAGTGAAGGGTCCTGCTGGGCTGACCTAACTTAGTCTCCTACAAGTAGTCTAGACACCTGCAAGGGTCCATGGAAGAGCAAGGAAAAGATCAAATTGTGAGCCAGATATTGGTGGTTGGCAGTTTTAAACTACATAGTGAAAAAAACACAAGCAGCAAGGGACACTCAGTGAAGCTAAGGGTGTCTCTTAAAAGTCAAACTATATGGAGATTCATGCTTTGCTAGTTGCAGTTTAGTCCAGGGCAGGGATAACTGGGATGGTCACTCAAAAGGGAGACTTAAAACTAGGCAAAAGGACAAAGCACCAAATATAATTTCTTTTATGCCATTACAATCTATTCCACAGTGCCTCAGAATCATTTTTAAGTTGCAATATTTAAGAACATATTGAAGCTGTTAGTTATGGTTTGAATAATCAGCCTAAAAAAGGGCACCATTATCATAATTAGAACTAGTCTGGTGACTAATAATTAGAAGGCTTGGCAGAACCAGTCCCCCAGACAGTGAGGCATAGCCATGAGAAAAGGTTCTGGATGAGATAGAATATAGTGAGGGTTTGGGAGGAATCATACATTTCAGCAACATGTTGGAGATATTATTAACAATGTGTATCTATCATTGCATCTTTTGTAAATCATATTTTATTTGCTCTGAGTTGTATATGTGCATGCTACAGGCTGTACTAGTCATAGCACAGACTTCTCCCTCCTTAGTCAGCCAACAAGTTGACAATTGTGGAGGGGTTGGCTTACAGTTTTTCAGGCTTTAAGGTACCACATGGGCTTGATGGGCTGACAGCTGGCAATCTCTGTGGTATATAATTCCAAGTCTAAGTCCAAGGTCTGCAAGCAGCACTTTACTGTAAGTCCTTTGTTCCAACTCTCGTGGTGGATTCAACCAGAAGCAAAGCCCTCTTCAGTGATGATGTCAGGGGCTGGGGTGAAGTTGGTCACCAGTGGCCAATTTGGAAGTGGGTATCCCCTCCAATTGCAATTCATAAAGAAATAGTGAATTTTGCCATGGGCCATTGGACAGCTCTAACCATGACATCTCTGTAGGATGTTTTGAAAAATGGCTTTCATCACAGAGTTCCATGACTTTTAGCAGTTTGTCTAGGATGCACCTTGCAAAGGCATTGGCTGTGTGCTCCCACACAGCTCCCGAACTTCCCTCCAAAGGAAGAATATGTTTTGTTTATATTTATATGCCAAACTGGGTGTTAATATTTTGTAGGCCTTCTTTTCAATCTAAGCCCTTATCTTAGAATATTATGTCTGGCAGTCTAATGTAGAGGACAATTAACCATGCAGGCTTGATTTGATTTTTTATTTAGCTATACTCATGAGGCCATTGGTGCTCTATGAGATTCTTATTTAGGTTACATGTAGGTTGAGAATCATTTAAGCATTGTTGCTTGTGGACCCATTTGACATATTCATTGGATAGCTTTGGGTCCTCAGCCATGCTAAATAGCATGCTGGGTACAAGCAGTTGAGGAGCAACAGCCAGCAATCTCCCCTGTACTATTCTTGGGAACAATTTTAGGATTAGTCATATATAATTTGAGCATTCCTAGGCCTACATGGTGAGGTCTTGTGGGTTGGTAAATAAGCCTAAGCCCTATGCATCCAGCAAAAATACTAGAACACATATCCAAGAATAACACTGATATTGCATTAGTCATCAGGGACCAGCTTCAAGGCTGCTGCTTGTATCATGTTGTTGCTCCCTTGCTGAAAGAGTGTGTAATTTTTCTTTCAGGGCGTGTTCTATACCTTGTGTTTGCAACTTGCTTACAGTACCTTGCATGGGTAATAGGCATTCATGGCAGGGTAAAAGGAGGTCATTTCTTGATGCGACTGACATTCACCCAGACTATTCCACCCTTGGTTTGGAAGTGATAATCTCTACTTCCTGGTGATTCTGGCAGTGATTGGAAGTGGTTCCATGTAATTAATATGGCAATGAGAGAAGGGTTTACCCCCACTCTATGGAATGTGACACCCATCTTTGGGATGCCAGTGTTTGGTTTCTGAGCACAAGTCATAGCCTTTAGTAATTATTTTGGCCAGTGATTGGCCTTGAGGCAATCCCTTTTTATGTGCCCATTCCAACAGGACAGAGGAGCTTCTGCGGCTTGGGGTGCTATGGTTCCAGACTGCCAGGTGTTCAGGGAAACTTGGGGAGCCTATTGTGGCAATTCTAAAGCATGTTGCTGGGGCTTTCCCCATTAGAAAGCAGCAGATGTATTTGTATATGGTATGTGATGAGAAAGAGGTGTGGGATGTAGGGATGTGTTACATCCAGAACATGAATAACCTTAATAGGTATTGTATATATCTTGGTTTCTGAAGTAGGCTGGTATTTGATGGAAATTGGAATTTGACTGCCCTTAGCAGAACCAGATGACACCCAGGAATGTGACCGAGTTTGATGGCCCTTGTATTTTATGGGGTGCTACTGCCCAACCTCATTTTTAATAAATAATATGCGAGTGTTGCTAGTCAGGGTGGTAACTCAAAAGGAGAACTTATGACTAGGCAAAATACCAAGGTACCAAATATAATTTTTTATGCAATTACATTCATTACATTACCATCCACCATCCTTGTACTTAATTTTTCAATGCCAGTATACACTTAAGAGTATCAGAATTGTTAGACTGTACATCCATGAAAATAGTTATCAAACCTATTATAGTGCTTATGTGCAGTTCTTTTGCCTTTACTTTTTTGGATTCTACTCATTTCCGTAGTTACCTAGGTCTTCATTTTTGACCCACATCTCCTTCTGTGATATTGTTCCATACATTTGTACTATACTTGGAATGTTTCGTCACATTCTGTATTCTATCCTGGGTTTCCCCTGAATTCCTAAATGATTTTTAAAAATTCCCATACATTAAGTTTCACCTTTGTACTGTTAAAGTTCTATGGATTTAGACAAATACATAGTGTCATGAATACACCATTATAGTATTATTCAGAATAGTTTCACCACCTAAAAATTCCATATGCTTTGTCTATTCAACCCTGCTCCTCATTTAAATCTCTGGCAGCAACCTAGCTTTTTACTGTATCCAAAGTTTTGCCTTTACCAGAATGTCACATAATTGGAATCAAACAGTATGCAGACTTTCAGCCTGACTTATTTCACTTAGCAATATGCATTTAAGTTTATCCATGTCTTTGTCAGCTTGAAAGATAACATTTTGATTGCTAAGTAATATACCATGTATGAATGCACCACAGTGTATTTCTCCATTCAAGGACATCCTGGTTGTTCCAATATTTGGTGATTAGAAATTAAACTTCTGTAAACATTCATGTACAGGTTTTTGTGTAAATGTAAGTTTTCAGATCAGTTGGGTAAATACTTAGGGGCGTGGTTACTGGACTTTATGGTAAGGTTATATTTACATTTGTAAGAAATTGACAGACTGTCTTCCACAGTGACTGGATTATTTTGCTTTTCCACCATCCAGGAATGAGATTTCCTTTTCCTGTACAAACTCACCAGCAATTGGTATTGTCAATATAACAGGCAAAATAATCGCCTTCAGCCTATGTGAGATAAAGTTCTTGTAAAATCTCTTATATTAGAGAGGGGAGCCTTGTTATGAGAACATACAGGATATATTTCATAATAGTCACTTTTCCCCTCCCTCTGCCTGATTTTCCTTGACTCTTCATTTTGAAAATTTGGTGGTGTTCCTGGAGGTAAACTCCACAAAATTGTGGGGCCCCCCTTAGACTGTGACTTTTAGGAGTTTCTCACTCTCATCTTCCAACAGTTTGTTAAAATCATCATTTGAAGGCTCCTATCAGTGTATGGTTCCAGTGGCTTCTTGTCCATAAACTGATCTCAGCTGTGGTTCTCTGTATTTGCCTTTCTACAGATTTGGGGGTTGCAGTTTGCTTTGCAAGTTCAGTTATCTAAAGGATTCAAGAAAAGCTGTCGGTCTTCAGTTTTCCCATCTTTTATCTTGTCATAAGACAGGGGAAATGACTTTCAATCTCTTTTACATGTTGAAGCTGAAACCAGAAGTCTGCTTCAATGATTCTTACAAGTTAATTTTAGAATGCATTTGCTGATATTATGAGATCACTATAGTCTGTTGGATTTTTTTCATCACAGTCTCTGCTATCTACTACTTCATTCTTCTAAACTTTTTCAAACACTTACAGCCATGAAACTTCCCATTCATCTAATTAATTCATTTTCAGTGAAGAGTGCTTGAGTGATGCATTCAATGAATCATTTAATATCTCTGTGCCTCAGTTTCCTAATCTCTAAAATGAATAATATGGTCTATAATACTATGACATATCTTCTGTAAGTTACCTTCTGCTGCTAATATTCTGTGTAAGTTGTGTGTAAATTAAAATTTTGAAAATGGAATCATAGTTTGTATGTATAAAGGCCATGGTTCTCAAAATCCAGTTACTGGACTAGCAGCATCAGCATCAGCTGGGAACTTGTTAGAAATGCATATTCTTGGGCCTGACTCTAGAACTAAGGAATCAGTAACTCTGCAGGTAGTACCGAGAATTTGTGCTTTGACAAGCCATCTAGGTGTTCACGCTGTAAGCTTAGCTTACGCACAGTACCTCTTCATGCTGTAATTTTATTTCTGTGGAGTCTGGGACATTAAACACTGGATCATTTTGTATGTCTATAGAATTGTTTGGGGGCCTTTGTCAGTATACATGGAAGTGTGTCTATAATGTACAAGGATTCATAAACACAATTTTTTAATGAATGTGTGTTACATTCATGGAATTAGAAAGTCACATTAAAACTTAAAAATGCAAATCAGAATCGGTTACTGGTTATAACTATTCCATGCTTAGATTTTATAAATGTGACCACAACTGTAATTTTTTTTCTGAGTAGACTTACAATTGTTTGATATGGTAAAAATGTAGGTGACATTTTGTTTACCCATAGACAAATAATTTGATATTTTGTTCATTATATGTGGCTATTTTCTCTTCATATGAATAATATGTGGTGTACATCGATATTTATACCAAATGTACATTATTTTGTCAGGCAATCAAGCTTTAAAAGGATAATCTGCTTTTGGTGGAGAGTCAATATAAAGTAAATGATTAATAATCAGTGAGAATACAGCATCCAGGGAAGAGTGGGAGGAAGAGGCTGATAAATTAGAGTAAAGATCAGTAAATTGCTCCCTCCATAGTGGTTAACAGTGACCATCCCCCACTCTCACAGCAAGTAGCCTCGGGGTCCAGCCCCTGGTCAGCTTGCTGGTAACAGAAAGGGACATAAAAATCTCCTTCCCCAAGACCAGGGATGGGCATGGCCAGTCATTGATGATGGCTTTTGTTTAACCCCTTCTGATCAGTCTGCCCCTGGCTCTGAGGGTGGCCACTTTTTCAACCAGCCCTGGGCAAAAGCAGCAGTGGCTATTGTTTCAACCCACCCCAAACAAAGACCGTGGAGGAGGAGACTTAAAGATGCTATGCTGGGGACAGCTAGTTGAAGAGTTGCATTTGCTGGGCAGACCAAGAAAGCTCAGGTTTGGGGAGCCAGGGAAGAAGCTCTTGATGCCCTTCTCGATCCTCTCCCCAGGGCAGTTTGGAGCCAGTCTGTGCTGTCTTCATGGATACTTGACCCTATTTTAATAGGCTGGGAAAGATTTGACTTGGGAAAATCTTCTCCAGTGTGCCCCACTCCCAGAGGAAGCAATCCAAGTATCCATCAATAGATGAATGGATAAATAAAATGTGGTATATAAATACAATGGACTATCATTCAGTCATAAAAAGGAATGAAGTCCTGATACATGTAACAATATGGATGAACCTTGAGGACACCATGTTGAATGAAATAAGCCAGACAGAAAAGGACAAATTTTGTAAGATCTCACTTATTTGAAATAATTAGAATACACAAACTCACGGAGTCAGAATCTAGAATGTAGATTACCAGGGGATGGAGTGGGAATAGGGAATGGGAAGTTGAAGGCTTAAAATGTACATGGTTCCTATTTAGAATGATGGAAATGTTTTGGTAATGGATGGTTGTGATGGTAGCACAATATTGTGAATGCAGTTAACAGTACTGAAATACATATCTGAATGTAATTAAAAGGGGAGTATTAGATTGTATATAAGTGTTCTAGTTTGCTAATGCTGCCAGAATGCAAAACACCAGACATGGATTGGCTTTTATAAAAGGGGGTTTATTTGGTTACACAGTTACAGTCTTAAGGCCATAAAGTGTCCAAGGTAACACATCAGCAGTCAGGTACCTTCACTGGAGGATGGCCAATGGTGCCCGGAAAACCTCTGTTAGCTAGGAAGGCACATGGATGGCATCTGCTCCAAAATTCTGGTTTCAAAATGGCTTTCTCACAGGACGTTCCTCTCTAGGCTGCAGTTCCTCAAAAATGTCACTCTTAGTTGTGCTTGGGGTATTCGTCCTCTCTTAGCTTCTCCGGAGCAAGAGTCTGCTTTCAACAGCTGCATTCAAACTCTCTCTCTCATCTGCAGCTCCTGTGCTTTCTTCAAAGTGTCCCTCTTGGCTGTAGCTCCTCTTCAAAATGTTCACTCTCAGCTGCACTAAGTTCCCTCTGCCCATCAGCTCATTTATATGGCTCCACTGATCAAGGCCCACCCTGAATGGGTGAAGCAACACCTCCATGGAAATTATCTCATCAAAGATGCTGCTGGTCTGGTTTGGACACTTTATGGCCTTAAGACTATAACTGTGTAACCCAATAAACCCCCTTTTATAAAAGCCAATCCATCACTGGTGTTTTGCATTCTGGCAACATTAGCAAACTAGACCAGATTTTGGCACCAGAGAAGTGGGGTGCTGGTGCTGCTGAGTTTGCAAATACCAAACATGATAGAATGGCTTTTTAAATGGATAAGGGGAAGATTCTGAAAGAATTGTGAGGAGCTTGATAGAAAAGGCCTAAACTGCTTTGAAGAGACTGTTTGCAGAAATATGGACTCTAAAGATACTTCTGACGAGGACTTGAACAGAAATGATGAATGTGTTGTGAACTGGAAGAAAGGTGATCCTTGTTTTAAAGTGGCAGAGAATTTGGCAAAATTGAGTCCTGTTGTCAGATGGAAGGAAGAATTTGAAAGCAACAACCTGGAATACTTAGCTGAGGAGATCTCCAGACTATGTGTGGAGGATGTACCCTGGCTTCTCCTTGCAGCTTATAGCAAAATGCGAGCGGAGAGAGATAAACTTAGAAATGAACTCTTGGGTTCTAAGAAACCAGAAGGTGATGGCTCAGAAAATTATGGGCTTCCAGGGGTTGGAATCCCAGAAGCTGCAGCCCAACATGAGGTTGTAACCAAACATGGAACCCAGCTGCCACTTCAGTACAAGCCAAGATTGGAAAAGGAGTTAAGCAGAAAGGATTTGTGTTAAGTCCTATTGTCTGACAGCTTTGACCCCTATGTGCTTCACGTGAAACCAACAGAATGTTTGCAAGAACTTTATAGACAGAGCCGTTGCTGGTCTGAACTGGAGGAGACAGACAAGGAACAAATTAAAGGAAAAATTTCTTCAAAGACAGAGCCATGGAGGTTGAGGTCTGGAGTCAAGAGGCCTTGGGCTGGGAGAGGAGAGAGTCCCACATGCATGGAAAGGGTGAGTTTGCCCCAGAGGTCGAGGGTGGGCATTCCGCCTTGATGCTCTGGAAGAGTTTTGCCACCCCAGGCCCCAAAGAGGGTGCAGCACATTCCCAGGGGAATGGGGAGAGCCTGGACACCACTCCACTGTTCTGAAGGTGTTGAGCGTGTGCCCTGGAGATGGAAGGGAATCCGGGTGCAGCCCTGATGTCTGAGGAGGGTGAGGCCGAGAAGGTGGTCTCCCCAATGTGTGGAAATGTTGGAGCACTCACCCAAGCATTTGGAGAGGAAAGTTCTTTAGTGCAACTGGGAAATACTTGTATTAAATTAGCAAATGTTGCATTTTATTATTACCATAAAATGTAAATAAGACTACATGAAGTTTATCAAAATTATTACCCAACACTTTGATAACATTTTTTCAATTTTTTTCATTGGCATATAGCACAGCATGAAGATAAGTATAGATGCAAACCACTCAAGAGTTTTTAAGAAAATCCTGTAGGAAATTGATAAATACTTATTTTATCATTATTTTGCCATTTACATCAATAATTCTAAATTACCTTGTTTTTACATTCAGTTATGTTACAGCAGTTGAACCAGTGTTCTTATATTTATAAAATATATTAATAATTTCTGAGGTTTTTGAAAATCTATATCATACAAATATACTATCCTATAAAAGTATCATACAAGTATTCAGTAGGCCTTATTTTTGCTGGTCTAAATATTTCATCGCTATCAACTATTTTACTATATAACTACCTGCCTAGATAGTAGAATGACTTAGGACAAGGAAAAAATATATAGAAAGTGCAAATTTTTAAATATAATTTAAATGATGGCTTTGGAATATGATCTTGGAAACAAAAGTTCATATGCGTTTTTTGTAAACATTAACTTATATTGACAGTGAAATTCAAACTTTAAAACACAAATATTTAAGTATATGATTACATAGGGAAGTGCTGTATTCTCTTAACAGTTCCTATGAGATCTTTTTACTTAAATCAATTAGGAAATTGCCTTGATAAATTTCTTAGGCCATGCACCTGTATTTAAGAGGAATAAACATGACTACTAAAGTGGGGGATTCTCAGTGAACATTTAACGTAGAGAAGATGAAAGTGGTAGGTATGGATGGAGAGGAGGAGAGGAGTGAGAGAAGAGAAGGGACCACCAAGGGAAGAAAAGAGCGGAGAGAAAACCTGGGGACTGTGAGAAAACATTAGGAAAAACATTTAGAGGTTTTAGTGCAAAAATATCAAAATGTGTTTTGTTGTGGTTGTTTGTTTTCTATTTGTTTGTATTGCTCTTATGTGTGGGTTTTAAAAAACTTTTTTTTTTATCTGCTACCCCTTCAGGAAATGGTATATGTCCCGCTAATACATGGGTATGAGTGGGAGTTCAGAGAGAAGAAGAGCAGCTCACATCTGCTGACACACTTGGGCTTTCACATTGGTAGGGATGTTTGAAGTATAGTTACAGCCACGTGCTGTACAGTCAGAAATGGCAGTAGGCATTCATAAAAAAGCATCACGTTCAAGGGAGAGGAAGCAGGTTCTGCATTAAAATTACTGGGTTGAAACCCAGGACTACTAAGTAGCTTTTAGACCTTGGCAAGTCAGTAAACTTCTATCTTAAGAGTACTCATGTGGACAAGAGGCACAATAATCTGTAACTCTTGGGTTGTTGTAAAGATTAAATGAAAGTATACGAGGCCACCATAATAGTACCTAGAACCTAGTTTTCAATCAGTAAAACATGTATTCCTTCCCTAATTCAGAAAACAAAGAAAAACAAGTCAATATTTGTTAATTTTTAATGAAAAGATTCCAGATAATTCTTTTAAACAATTTTACAACACTTTTATAAACATTCATATCAGTTTATCAATCTGTGAAAGGTGATGCTTACAACTGTTATGCACAGATGCACAGATCCTCTGGTGATTTTCCTGCAGAAATTTTTATCATGAAGAAAAATATATAACTGGCAGCTATCCCCTCCTTTCATAAAAGTTAGCTTTTGTAAAGCTTAATAATATTTTTAAAATGCCATTGTACAGTAACATATGCAATTTTGGAGAACTATGGGTGGTTTAACAATACGAAAGAGGCATATACACTCATTGTTCTAGTTTGCTAATGCTGCAGAATGCAAAACACCAGAGATGGATAGGCTTTTATAAAACGGGGGTTTATTTTGCTACACAGTTACAGTCTTAAGGCCACAAAACGTCCAAGGTAACACATCAGCAATTGGGTACCTTCACCGGAGGATGGCCAATGGTGTCCAGAAAACCTCTGCTAGCTAGGAAGTCACGTGGCTGGCCTCTGCTCCAAAGCTCTGGCCTCAAAACGGCTTTCTCCCAGGATATTCCTCTCAGCAAGCTTGCTCCTCTTCAAAACATCACTCACAGCTGCACTCCCTTTGCTCTCTCTGAGTCAGCTCATTTATATAGCTCCACTGATCAAGGCCCACCCTGAATGGGTGGGGCCATGCCTCCATGGGAACATCTCATCAAAATCATTACCCACAGCTGGGTGGGGCACATTCCAAGCAAATCTAACCAGCACCAAACGTCTACCCCACAAGACTACAAAGACAATGGCATTTGGGGGACACAATACATTCAAACTGGCACATTCCACCCCCTGGACCCCAAAATGACATTATCTTTCCAAATACAAAATACATTCATTCCATCACAATATCACAAAAACTTAAATCATTTCAGTAACAGAAGTTAAGTACAAGATCCCATCAAAATCAATTATAGGCATGGTCAGTCCTAAAGCATAATTTTTCTTTAGCTGTGGATCTGTGAACTTAGAACAAGTTATGTGCTCCCAATATACAAAGGACAGACATTCATAGGATAAACATTTCCATTGCCATAAGGAGAAACAGTAAGGAAAACAGGGTTAACAGGAGCAAAACAATTCCTAAAACCCGCAGGACAAACTCCATTAGATTTCAAAGTCTGAGAGTCATTTACAGAACAATGTTGCATCCTTGGGGCTTGAGAGAGCGGGAGTCTAACACTTCCTAGGTGCCTTTGTGGCAGCCCTTTTCTCTCCAAATGCTTGGGTGAGTGCTCCAACATATCCACACATTGGGGAGACCACCTTCTTGGCCCCATCCTCCTCAAACATCAGGGCAGCTCCCGGATTCCCTTCCATCTCTGGGGCACATGCTCAACCCCTTTAGAACAGTGCAGTGGCAGCCAGGCTCTCCCCAATTCCCTGGGAATGTGCTCCACCCTTTTTGGGACCTCAGATGGCAAAACTCTTTCAGAGCATTGAGGTGGAAAGCCTGCCCTCGACCTCCAGGGCAAACTCACCCTTTCCATGCACAGGGGGCTGCTCCGCTCTCCCAGCCCAAGACCTCTTGACTCCAGACCTCAACCTCCATGGCTCTGTCTTTGAAGAGATTTTTCCTTTAATTTTTTCCTTGTCTGTCTCCTCCAGTCCAGACCGGCAATGGCTCTGTCTATACAGATCTTGCAAAAATTCTGTTGGCTTTGCATGAAGCACACAGGGATCAAAGCCATTAGATAATAGGACTTTCCACAAATCCTTTCGGGATAATTCCATCTCCAATCTTGGCTTGTACTGAAATGGTGGCTGGGTTCCGTGTTTGGTTACATCCTCATGTTGGGCTATAGCTTCAGGGATTCCACCCCCTGGAAGCTCGTAATTTTCCAAGCGATCAGCTTCTGGTTTCTTTGAACCCAAGAGTTCAGTTCTAACTTTATCTCTCTCCGCTCGCATTTTACTATAAGCTGCAAGGAGAAGCCAGGGTACCTCCTCCACATGTAGTCTGGAGATCTCCTCAGCTAAGTATTCCAGGTTGTCGCTTTCAAATTCTTCCTTCCATCTGACACCAGGACTCAATTTTGCCAAATTCTCTGCCACTTTAAAACAAGGATCGCCTTTCTTCCAGTTTACAACAACATATTCATCATTTCTGTTCAAGACCTCATCAGAAGTATCTTTAGAGTCCATATTTCCACTAACAGTCTCTTTAAAGCAGTTTTGGCCTTTTCTATCACGCTCCTCACAACTCTTCCAGAAACTCCCCATTATCCATTTAAAAAGCCGTTCCAACATGTTTGGTATTTGCAAACTCAGCAGCAAAAGCACCCCACTCTTGGTACCAAAATCTGTTCTAGTTTGCTAATGCTGCAGAATGCAAAACACCAGAGATGGATAGGCTTTTATAAAACGGGGGTTTATTTCGCTACACAGTTACAGTCTTAAGGCCACAAAACGTCCAAGGTAACACATCAGCAATCGGGTACCTTCACCGGAGGATGGCCAATGGTGTCCAGAAAACCTCTGCTAGCTAGGAAGTCACGTGGCTGGCCTCTGCTCCAAAGCTCTGGCCTCAAAACGGCTTTCTCCCAGAACATTCCTCTCAGCAAGCTTGCGCCTCTTCAAAACATCACTCACAGCTGCACTCCCTTTGCTCTCTCTGAGTCAGCTCATTTATATAGCTCCACTGATCAAGGCCCACCCTGAATGGGCGGGGTCATGCCTCCATGGGAACATCTCATGAAAATCATTACCCACAGCTGGGTGGGGCACATTCCAAGCAAATCTAACCAGCACCAAACGTCTACCCCACAAGATTACAAAGACAATGGCATTTGGGGGACACAATACATTCAAACTGGCACACCCATACATATGCCAGTAGGTTAGGGCAGTAGAGATGTAAGGCAGTAGAATGGACACAAACAAGTAGGTAATTGTATTCGGCCCCACTGAGTTACTGTGAAACTGAAAAAGTAGAAACATGAACTTCTTTTTACATTACTATTAATTTTTTGTGTGTGTTTTGTTTTTTTGTCTTTGGAACATTTTTTGGTTACAACTGCTAGGTTAAAAAAGTGAAAGGTGAAGTAATTGGTAATGGGCTTGCCCTATTGCTGTACATATCGAGAAAACTGACAAAATGTATGAAACAATTATTACATACAGTGGAAAATGGCTATTTAGGATTATGATCTCTGTAACAAGGGGAAGTGACATATTGAGCCCTGTGATCACAACAGCTTTCTTCCCTGAGACATATACTACAGATTGTTGTAGGGAGGACAGAACAGTGACTTTACTGAGATTTGAAGACAGAGATCAAAATTCAGAGATACTGAAGCAGTTGGAATTTTCAGGACAGAATACCAGAGAGCAGCAAGTTGTACATAGAAAGAGATTAGAAAGAGATTGAGCAGTCTGTTTATCTGTACAATGGGTTTTGGCTGAGTAATAGCAGCACATCGTAGAGTAAGACCCAATACAATGGGAAAAGCACAGCTACCAGGGAAAGAAAAGTACAGAACAGCTATAAAATGAAAAATTCATGTAACTTGATCTGGCTTGAGAGCTGCTTAAGTTTGAAAGAATCAAGGTAGAAAGATCTCATTGAACACCCAGCATTCAGTGGAGACCCCACATCATGTCTGAGGAATATGGCCAAATTGGCTCTGAAGTGAAGACTCACACTAACAAAGCTTTTAATAAGACCTGAAAATATCAAGCTGAACCCCAAGTACATTTACTGATGACAAGAACAAAACTAAACTTTCTTAAAAGAAAACAACAAATTCTGGACAATGAAAAATTTACAGGGTTCACCATCCCATAAAAATTTACTAGGCAGGAAAATATCACTCATAATAAGGAGCAAAATCAGTTACTATGAAGAGAACAGACATGATGAAGGTGATGTAATTATCAAACAAAGTCTAACAACAGCTGTAATAAATATGTAGGGGATTTAATTTAAAAAGATCATAATATGGAAAGGAAAACTATAAAAAGCAAATACATTCATACATATCTGTTCAATTGATTTTTTGGCAAAGTTGCCAAGATAAATATAGAGAGAATAGATTGTCCATATGGGTTAAAAAAAAGAAATTTGTTCCTTACCTCATATAATACATAAAATTCAACTTGACATGGATTATATACCTTAATATAAAGCTAAAACTATAGTACATTGTAGAAGTAAACATAGGAAAATATCTCCATACACTTTGGGAAAGCAAATTTTTTCTTAAGAAGGAAACAAGAACACAGTGTCCTAAAAGAAAATAAAAAGTAGGAAGATAAAAGATGGTACTTCATCAAAATTAAATATTTCAGATCAGATCTCTAAAAGACAGCAGTAAGGAAATGCCTGGAAAGCCACAGATTGGAGAAGATATTTATAAAATATTATTTGACTAAAGACTTTTATCTAAAACTCATAAAGAAATCTTATAATTCAAAATAAAAATTTTTAAAGTGTCTACAAAGTGACTGGTGCACAAATGTTTACCACTGTATTTGTCATAATAGCAAAAAATGAAGCAATCCAAATATCCATCAAGTGGAGAACGGATAAACAAATTTTTATATATACATAGAGATAATATTCCCCAATAAAAAAAGTTAAGAACTACTGACATATACAATATAAATGAGTCTCAAAACATTTTAACCACCAAAATAAGCCAAGCACAAAGAGGTGCATACTATATGTTTTCATCCATATGAAATTCTGAAACAAGTCAAACTAATCTATTGCTGTAGAGATAAAATCAGTGCTGCCTGTGATAGGATATCAGGGTGGATTGACTGCATTGGGGCATGAAAAAACATTTTAGGATGATAAGATTATTCTAGATCTTGATTGGGGTATCAGTTACACGAGTGTATACATTTGTCAAAACTTACTGAACTATAATCTTAAAATAGCTGCATTTTATTTTATGAAAATTATACATCAATAAAGTTCATTTAAAAAAGAAAGGCAAATCAAACATTTTAACTATTTTTCATATATCACCTATAATGTATGATAAACATAAAATACAAGGTCTCTTGGTTGTAAACTTTCACATAAATGATGAATATTTACTGTCAATAAGTCACAGATAGGCTACTTCTGGAATACTGATATATTGAGTCACATTGGAGGTGTATAAAACAAAATGCTACCTGTTCTTCTCCAGTGATCTGGAATAGGGTTTGAGGTAATCCTTTTTTCGTTTTTGTTTTTATGAGATGGCTTGGGATTAAATGATAGTATATCTAAATCTAGGAGGTAGAAAGTGGTCAAAAATTTCTTTCACTTTCATTTGTACCTCACTGGGAAAAGAGAAGTGATGTTTGGAACTCTTTCTTCTGTTTCTGTTTCTCCAAGATAAAAACAGAAAGAAAGAAAGAAAAAGGAAAATAATGTTTAATCTTGTTGGAGAAGAAACTTCCACTTGAAAGGGAAGCGAGGCCATAATGGAACCCAGGAATATGGGCAGTATTTGAAACAGGCCTTTCAGGCCTGGCTCCAATTTAGACTGTCAGGGATTAAGCAAAGAAATGCATAACTCCTTGGACTGACAAAATGAAGAAGAAAATATGGGCTGTGGGGAAAAGACCCAGTCAGGAATCAAGACACTCATTTCACTTGAAGATTTCTTCGGGTAACTGAACACATTGGTAGGGAGATGTAAGGAGTGATTAAAGCAGAAAAGGAAAGTGAAGAGTAACATGTGAAGAACTATACAGTGCCTAATTAGCTGTGCTAGTAATTATTACTTCTTTCTCTCCTGTTCCTACTTGTACTTAATCATTAGTATGCAGCTATCAAGAACCTATATCAAAGTATGATAAGAGGTAGCAATATTATTGCTTCTAATGTGCTAGTAAGAAGGCACCCTGACACCAGATGCTGGATAAATAGAATTTGGGTTGCTCATTTGTGCTTTGGGGCAGTGCCTGTCAAACCAGAAACATGGAAGCTGAAGCCCATGGTTTGCAATCATGGGAAAAATAAAAGCAGTTCAGTATATTGAGATTTGCCTAGAAGAGCTTAGGTAAGAAGACTTTCTTTATGACAGATTCCCAAAGTTCTCAGTTAACAGTAAATAACTGACAGAGCTTATGAAGCCCTTGGTTAATTTTCCAACCCCTACATGATTCTGGTTCAATCATGGATATGGATGATTTTTAGATAACTTTCATCTTTAAAATGTTAAAAACATGTTGCCCAAGTAGGCTGTATTTTAAAGCCTAGAGAGGTATATGCTTGCTTATTCTGTTTGTTTTATTTTTCTCACTATGTTTACCTGTTACTAAAATGTAAATGAAATGAAATAAAGTTTCAAACATACCAAATACATTTTTTTTTGTTTTTTCAGAAACTGGATTTTATACCTATCAAAAAGTATGAATAAGTCTGCATTTGTGTTGCCAAATTAATAAAAGTTTAGAAAGATTGTAGTGTCACTTTCAAAGCCATAGTGCAACACAAATAATAACTTGCTGTTTTCACCTCATTTATGTAATGCAGCATAGGAAGTACATTGAAAAATGATGCAATAGTTACATAAATATGTTGACATCAACTAAGGTGCACAGCTGTTCTGTTGCAAGGGAAAAAAAAAACAAAAAAACAAAAAAACGCATTCACCCATTATCCAGAAATTTATTTAAAACAATTATGTGAGGGTTTATATAGGAAAATTATTTGCTTTTGGAACTTAATAGTTAAGTGCAGATACTAAATATTGACTAAAACAGTCCCCATAAAATTTGCCTCAAATACTGTGTATATGTCAAGGGTTGCTTATCACAGATAAGCAGTTATGTTATTTTACCTTTACAAATGTTTCTGCTTTATTCTTTCTGATGGACTTACAATGTCTTAACAAGCCCTTAATTACAGCTACTAGTGAAAACTGACATATAAGAGTTGTTATGAATGTAAATAAAGCAATTATAATGCATTAAATTTTATTATTTTCTTAATTATATTTTAACTGTATTATTCAATTAACAGCATGCAAATTATCTTAACTCTTAAGTCCTTTTAAACTGTAAGCTATTCTTATGATACTAAATAATTAATTTTTTATTACATTTACCTATGAGTTGATTTGATATCTATGATTTCCTCTGGAAACAGTAATTTTAAGCACATTATTCAGAAAAAAAAATGATAAATGAGTGTGCCTGGTAAAGCACATGTGAAATATTAAAGGGGGTATTAAATATGCTGGATGAGTTAAGAATTTAAATTTTTACATTTAATAAATTTTTAGCTCTTACAATATCATTAGCTACAGAAACATCTCCATGAGAAAAATGAATTATCTAAATTTTTTTCAATGAGCTTTCTTTTTTTCAGAAATCGCCTTATTTGTAGGAAAAGTGAAAAAGACATTTAAGCAAGATCTTTGTTATATGACGGTCAGCTGTCTCAGGAGCAAAATTGGATTCCAGCTGCTCTGAAGTGCATACTCAGAGCCATTTGCAAAATCTGATTTTTTCAGAAAGTTTCATTGGAACAGAATTCAAATAACATTAGCTAACATTAGAAGAGGATGAAAAAATATTCACAAGACATTATTGCTTAATAAAAGGATATAGAGAGAATGTGAACCTGTCTACTAAACCTAGAAAAAGCAGAAGGTATTTGGCATAGCTCAGACTGACTCTTTCTGTCCCCCTTTTTTTCCTGCCATGCCTGACAAAGTGTTTAATTCTCAACAAGTAAATTAAACATGTTGATTTGAATCCATGGCACAATAACCTTAGAAGATATTTAGCCCATTGTTTAACAGCTCTAGTTAGGAAAAACTCCGGGGATGAGATAAAACTAGAGGCAGGGGATGAATAATATAAGTAAGAAGTTGTGATAATGCAGGGTGAATCGTGGCATACTCATTTGTAAGGAAAGTGCTCTTAAACTAGCATATGGAGAGATTATGTTATCCATATATGAGTAATTAAAATTTTTTGTTAGTCGTCAATATTTAGTCAGTGGTTATGTTTAGTTGACTTCCTTATTAAGATACTGACTTTTTCTTTTCTCTTTTTTAATTTTAGATGGGGGGAAAAAAAAAAACAATGAGCACTAATAAAAATATCACTCAAAATTCAGATTCATTTTCTGCTTCAAATTAAAGTTTAGATACTGAGATTGAGAATTCTGCTTAAACAAAATTATTTATATCTAAAGGACAATTAATTTCTCCTGAAATTTCTACATATGATCTGCTTTCACCATGGTGTCCAAATTAGAATAAGGACTTCTGTATGTACTTCCGAATAGCCCTTTGAAATCCAGACTTCTAAGACTCCAGCCTGATTTTTAATTTTAATTTCCATATAGAATCAGAGTTTAATTGGATGCACTGTTTCTGAAAACATGAATCATAATAAATTTGTTCTGCATAGTTGCCATGGAATACACATCTTAACTAAATAATGTGTGCTTTGCTAAAAATCTTGCAGTAAGGAATATTTAAGGGTCAACAGAAGATTATAAAATTAAACTCATTGTTCTAGAAGGTAGAACTAGGACCAAGAAGGGGAAAACACAGTCAATAAATTTCCACTCAACATAAGGAAGAACTTTTAGCAGTGAAAGCTACCCAAGCATAGAAAAGGCTGCATCTCAAGTAGTCAGTTCCCTGTCATTGGAATTATTCGAGCAGAAGCCAGATATATGACTATCATTTGGTGATGGTGTGCATGCAGTGAGAAGTGAGATTATTTGACCTATACGGTCCCTTCAAACTCTGTTATGATATAAGTAGATGCCTGGTTGAGAATAGCTTAGAATGCACATGGTGATGCTAAAATACCAAGCATATAACTCTAAATCAGCCAGAGAAAGAATAAATTGAAGATATCTTGAATGGAGGGAAAACAGTGTGTTTTCCAAAATCTAGTAGCACTGAGTTTCAGGGTAAGTTGCTGCAATGAATCAGTGCTTGACATGAAGGAGAAACAGTGATTTAGTACTTCAGCCTCAAACCATATGGAGTTACTTACCAAATGGCAGCAATTGCTGTAAAGAATGCTAGAATGAATCTGGTACCTGCTACACAAACCCCGTGTAATGTCACTGTCAGTTGCAGAGGGCTTGTTTCTACATGTAAGGTAAAACCAATGACATAGTGATTCCCTACCTTTTATCACTGTAGTGATTGTAGGGTCTAACTAAACCCCTATTTTCAGTTATAAAAAGGGAGATTCACAGTAGAACTGAAATATATTACAAGTGAAAGTTTAAATAGTTTAATTCTTCAACTTTTATCAGACACAGTAAACTATGTTGTAGATAGGTCTATTATTCAGGGTTCTCCAGTATGTGTGTGGAGAGAGGGAGGGGAGGGGGAGGGAGAGGGAAAGATGTTATGGGAATTGGCTCAAGTGGCTGTGGGCCTGGCAAGTCTTAATTCTGTATGACAGGCTGCAATTTGGAAACTCTGATGAAGGTAAGGTTGAATTCCTTAGGTGAGGTTGAATTCCCCAGGGGAAGCTTGCTGGCTGATGTAAAGGTGGCTGGGAGGGTGTTCCAGTTTGCTAATGCTGCCGTTATGCAGAATATCAGAAATGGATTGGCTTTTATCAAGGGAGTTTATTAGGGTACAAATTTACAGTTCTAAGGCCATAAAAGTGTCCAAATTAAGGCATCAACAAGAAGATACCTTCACTGAAGAACAGCTGTTGGGTCCAGAAAACCTCTGTTAGCTGGGAAGGCATGTGGTTGGCATCTGCTCTGGGGTTCTGGTTTCAAAATGGCTTTCTCCAAAATATCTCTGGGCTTGTCTCTCTTAGCTTCTCCAGAGCAAACTCTGAGCTAGCATCTCAAAAACATCAGCAAGCTTCTGGGTCTGCTCCTTTTAAAGGACTCCAGTAAACTAATCAAGACCCATGCTGAATGTGCAGGGCCAAATCTCCATGGAAACATTCAATCAGAGGCCATACCCTAATCAAAAAGATTAATTAATCTGTCCCCAGAAGATTGCCATTAAAGAATATGGCTTTTTCTGGGGGGCATAATGTATTCAACTGGCACAGAGGGTGATGCGTTCTGATTTCATATGGAAAGGACATGGGAAGCTTGCATTTGAGACCCACCCAGAACTCATCCTATATGTATCTTCTTTTGGCTTCTTCTTAATTATATCCTTTTACTATGATGCAGCTATAATCATAAGTACAGCCCTTTCAGTGTATCCTCTGAGTCATTACAGTGAATCTTTGTGAACCCCCAAATTTGTAGCCAATTAATCAAAAGTGTTGGTGGCCTGGACCCCTGATCTTGCAACTGATACCTAAAGGGCAGTCTTATAGAAGATTGCCCTTAACCTGTGTAGCTGGCCTAATTCTGAAGAGTCAAAATTGAATTGACTGAGTCGGGGGTGGTGGGAGAAGGAGGAGGCGGCGAATCACTTATAAATGGCACCGAAGCAGGACCCGAAGACTAAATTCCAGGAGGGTGAGCCAGTGCTGTGCTTTCATGGGCCCCTGCTTTTTGAAGCAAAGTGTGTAAAGGTTGCCATAAAAGACAAACAAGTGAAATACTTTATACATTACAGTGGTTGGAATAAAAACTGGGATGAATGGGTTCCAGACAGCAGAGTACTCAAATACGTGGACACCAATCTGCAGAAACAGAGAGAACTTCAAAAAGCCAATCAGGAGCAGTACGCAGAGGGGAAGATGAGAGGGGCTACCCCAGGAAAGAAGACATCTGGTCTGCAGCAGAAAAATGTTGAAGTGAAAACAAAAAAGAACAAACAGAAAACACCTGGAAATGGAGATGGTGGCAACACCAGTGAAACATCTCAGCCTCCTCGGAAGAAAAGGGCCCGAGTAGATCTACTGTTGAAAATGAGGAAACATTCATGAACAGAGTTGAAGTTAAAGTAAAGATTCCTGAAGAACTAAAACCATGGCTTGTTGATGACTGGGACTTAATTACCAGGCAAAAACAGCTCTTTTGTCTTCCTGCTAAGAAGAATGTGGATTCCATTCTAGAGGATTATGCAAATTATAAAAAATCATGAGGAAACACAGATAATAAGGAATATGCTGTTAATGAAGTTGTGGCAGGGATAAAAGAATACTTCAATGTAATGTTGGGCACTCAGCTACTCTACAAATTTGAGAGACCACAGAATGCTGAAATCCTTGCAGATCACCCTGATGCACCCATGTCCCAGGTGCACACACCTACTGAGATTATTTGTACAAATTGGAGCAATGTTGGCCTATACACCTCTGGATGAAAAGAGCCTTGCTTTATTACTGAACTATCTTCATGATTTCCTAAAGTATCTGGCAAAGAATTCTGCAACTTTGTTTAGTGCCAGTGATTATGAAGTGGCTCCTCCTGAGTACCATCGGAAAGCTGTGTGAGACTGCTGACACACACTTATGTTTGAACCTCTGTTAACAAGTTGTTGTTCCTAGTCCTCTTGTACAAATGATGTACTTTGAAAATGTTAGTGTATAACAGAATTGATGTATGTTTGTTTCTGTTTAATTTTAAACAGAAAATAAAAGGGGTTATTCTCCTTTTCTTCTTTTCTTTTTTTTCTTTTTCTTTTTCTTTTTATTTCAAAATTGCTGCCAGTGTATTCAGTGATGGACAACAGAATGCTGTACAGTGTTTTATGGCCTAATTGACAAAGCTGCTTTTGAATGCTGGTGGTTCTATTCCTTTGACACTACGTACTTTTATAATATGTGTTAATGCTATATGGCAGAATGCTCTGATTAGTGCCAAAGGTTCAATTCAGTGTATATAACTGAACACACTCATCCATTTGTGCTCTTTTTTTTTTTTTCCTTCTTTATGGTGCTTAAAGTAAAGAGCCCATCCTTTGCAAGTCATCCATGCTGTTCCTTAGGCATTTTATCTTTGCTCAGATTGTTGAAGAATGGTGGCTCGTCTCATGGTTTTTGTATTTGTGTCTAATGCACATTTTAACATGATAGACACAATGCATTGTATAGCTACAGTTTTCTGGAAAAGTCAATCTTTTAGGAATTGCTTTTCAGATCTTCAATAAATTTTTTTTTCTTTAAATTTCAAAGAAAAAAAATTGAATTGACTGAGTTATTGCAATATTTGCAGTTGGTGTCTGAGCCACTGTTGGAAGTTGCTGAGAGAAGTTTTTGATAACCTTTATAGAGGTCCACTGTACTGATCTCCCTTCTGGAAAATCTGCTGGAAGGAGGATATTGCTGTGCACTCAGATTTAACACAGCAATCACTCTTAAACCACTAGAGACTTTCTGAGACCTGCACTGAGAGCTGAAGCTATTCTTTACTAATCCTTCTTTTTTCTGCTCTCATTTCATAAGCATCAAAACTGTGTGTCATCATGTGAAATCTGTCACATATTCTCCTATTCCTACTTGTTTTATCCTTCATAGTTGTTCCTCGATAAATTCCTCGGATGCCTAATCCCATTTTGACATCTGCATCTTGAAGAACCAAAACTGATACATGAGGAAAATAGTTTCTAGCATAGGGGAATCAAAGGACATGCAAACAGGAGACTACAAAGCAATTCTTTAAGTATCGCAACAATTATATGGACAGATTGATTAGGCTACAAAGAGATGCATTATTGGTGAGTCAGGGAATAGTTAACAGTTGAACTTACTATTCACTGGTGCCTGAGGATGATCAAAGTGAATTTTGCACATAGAAGTACTATTTGAAGCAACTCCTCAAGATGTGTCATGCTATTTCTGCTTCTTTCCTAACTCTTGAATTTGGAATTGGCCAGTAGATACCATGGAGACTTTGTTGTCTCTGATAATTCTAGGTATTCTCTAATATCTTACCCTTTCTGCTCTGCTCTACCTCAGGTCCACCTACACTCAGATTACTTGTGTCTAACTTACATCTCAGGTTCAACTAGTTAGTTCCAGTGAGGAGGATGTCAGAAAGAGAATGAGACAGAAGCGCAAGGTAGAGAATGGCATGGTGGTATTCCAACCACAAGGAACAGCATCTTCAAAAGTGAGGAGGTGTGATAGAGTGAAAGTGTTGTGCAGACAAGTGGGAAGTACAGAATTGTAAAGGAACGATCAAGTAGGTACAGAATAAAATCTATATGTCCTTTCCTAACACTTCATGCTTAAAACAATTTTCTACTCCAATCTATGCCTCCCTTATCCATACAATTAAACATTTCCTTTTATTCCCTATCTCAATGATCTTCTCTATCCAGGTGCACAGACCAGAGGGTGAGTGGCAACATTCTTGACCCATTCCCTTTCCCCACTACTCTAATCCCCCACCAAATTTAGTAATTTACCAGATGTTATTAATTCCATTTAAATTCTTTAGAATCTATCTGTTCATCTTACCCTCACTACTATTACCTTAGTTCAGAGCCGGTTATCTTTCAACTCAATTGTTACAAAAGCAGAATAACTGTCTTCTTGCCTCTGTTCTTGCCCACTTTAATACTTTTTCTACACCACTGCAGACTCTCTTACTAAAACACACATCTGATTGCATTAACACCCTATTTCAAATTACTTGGTGGAGTTGGTATAAAATATAAATACTTTGTCCCTTTTAAAAGATATTTCACTATGGTTGTGCCTAGGAGCCTCCTTCTGAATGCCTCTTTGTTGCTCAGATGTGGCCCTCTCTCTCTGGCTAAGCCAACTTGAAAGGTGAAATCACTGCCCTCCCCCCTACGTGGGATCGGACACCCAGGGGAGTGAATCTCCCTGGCAACGTGGAATATGACTCCCGGGGAGGAATGTAGACCTGGCATCGTGGGACGGAGAACATCTTCTTGACCAAAAGGGGGATGTGAAAGGAAATGAAATAAGCTTCAGTAGCAGAGAGTTTCCAAAAGGAGCCGAGAGGTCACTCTGGTGGGCACTCTTACGCACAATTTAGACAACCCTTTTTAGGTTCTAAAGAATTGCGGAAGCTGGTGGTGGATACCTGAAACTATCAAACTACAACCCAGAACCCATGAATCTCGAAGACAGTTGTATAAAAATGTAGCTTATGAGGGGTGTCAATGGGATTGGGAAAGCCATAAGGACCACACTCCACTTTGTCTAGTTTATGGATGGATGAGTAGAAAAATAGGGGAAGGAAACAAACAGACAAAGGTACCCAGTGTTCTTTTTTACTTCAATTGCTCTTTTTCACTCTAATTATTATTCTTGTTATTTTTGTGTGTGTGCTAGTGAAGGTGTCAGGGATTGATTTAGGTGATGAATGTACAACTATGTAATGGTACTGTGAACAATCGAATGTACGATTTGTTTTGTATGACTGCGTGGTATGTGAATATATCTCAATAAAATGAAGATAAAAAAAAATAAAAGATATTTCATTACTTAACACCTTTTTGCATCTCAGCCTCATTCCCAAAACACAAACATGAAGACACACAAACACACACACGTGTACACATACAACTCTAGTACTCCCTGACTATCTATCAATCCCCAGGTCAGTTTTTCCTCTGCCTTCTCACCATAATTTAAATTGTGCTTTCCCTTGCCAGGAGTGTCCTTCACACCCTATTTCCAGGCTAACTGTCCCGGCCCGCGGGACATTCAACGGAGGCTCCGAGTCCTGTGAGGGAGGAATGGTATGGGACAAGAGACACGAGGAATGACAGCAAGACAGGTTTCTGATCAAGCTGCAAAACTTTATTGAAGAGGCAGAGCATATATACTCTAGGAGAAGGAGAAGTGGCTAGCAAGGGCTCGTGGCGGTCTAGGATTGGTGGCTGCTGTTGCTAGGGCGGATGGCAGATGTGGGGTTAGCATTTTTGGTGCAAACTAGCACTTTTGGCGCGAACTACTTCCGTAAAGAAGGCTGAGGGTAACTTAAGCTATTGTTGTATCAGCCCTGGCGGCCATGTTGCACATCTCCGGCATAGCTGAAGGTGGACTTCATGCATGCTACCTAAATCGCCCTCTACACTAACATATTGATCATCCTTGAGAATTTCTGAATACATATTTCAGAAATTATTTAGTGAAAACTGTCTTTTTAATTGATGCTTCTGAATGTGTGTGTGAATCTTTGGCTGTGGACACCAAAGCTGAAATACTCTCACACAGCAGTGATGCCAGCAGTGATCAAAAATATCATTAAGTTAAGGTGGGTGGTAACTTGTATAAAGAAATAAATGAAATGAAAGAAAAATACTACATTAATAACTCAGCCCTGTCTTGTACAATAATTTCTAGTCACAGTACATTACTATGTATAGATATGTTTTCAATTGTGTGCTATCATAAAAAAATGTAAACAAGTTTTAGACATAGAATGAAAAACTAAAACTTTTAGATATCAATACACAGTTAAATAGGTGGTCAAATATATACTAAGTTATTTTGTAGTGAGACACCAGCTGTAAAAAATAACAATTTGAGTCACTGTTGAGATAGTAAATATAAGGTAACAGCAGAAACAAGATGACAGTTTGATGTGAAAAAATCCATCAGCCTACATGGTTAGTGTGACATTGATTCTATGGAGTGGCTCTAACCTATCCATTCAGTAGAAATTTTATGAACTCAGACAACCAATGCTTTCAACTTTATGGATGGTTTGGTAGAAACGACAAAGAAAAAATATATTTGGATTAATTCAATGATGCATCAAGTTCCAGTTTTCATGATTTTTTAATGTAACAAGAAAGCACAATCAAATGACAAATAATGTTGATTCTATTGTGAGATGACAAATAAGTTTCATTGGATCTTCAGAGTACAGAAGGGTTAGAATATGAGAAAAAATATAGCATTCCCTTTACTTTTCACTAAATATAACAGCTTAAAAGTTGTCTTAGTCCTCTAAATTTCAAATGGCTAAAAGGTATTTCCATTAGAAATCTCATTCATCTAGTCAAACACATTGTGATGAGTAATATTATGTGCAAGACATTGTGCTAAGCATTAAGGACAGAAAGATGAAAATGATATGGTTCTTCTCTTAAGAACTGATTGCTTATTGTGAGTAGAAATAACTGAAATACAGTGTTTTATGATTGAGAGCATTGACCCCAAAAACAAGATCTCTGGAGCTAGAATGCTTAAATTTGAATCCCAACATCTACCTACTATGTTACTTTGAACAAATTACTCAGACTTTCTATAATCTTTCACATTATAAAATGGAAGAAAATAACATTACCTACTTAATTGAGTGTTAAGAAGATTAAATACATTAATAAACATAAAGTCCTGAAAACAGGGCCTAGCATATAATAAGGTGCTCAATAATTGCTAGATATATATACTGTTTGCGTATAAAGCATAATAATTGTGTGTTGGAGAGAGAAACCGGGGAGGATAGATGTAGGGCTGCCTGACTCTCTTTTGTGAGGAATGACTTGATAATAATTTCCAGGGAAACTTCTTTTTCTGGAGTCTTGAAAAATTAGTAGTAATCTCCATAATGGTAGCTGGGTAAGCATTTCAGCAGAGAGAGCAACACATGCAAAGATAAATAGATGATAATTGGGGGAGTAATGATAAATATAGCAAGAATTCTTAGAAGGAAATCCATCTAATCCATTTAACCAGATTAACTGATAACATTTTCTTTCTGAAAAAAGTACTGAGGAGTGCTCCCAGTTTTCTAAATGTTCATGACCTGGTAAACCACACTCTAGTAAAAGCACATGCATTTTTCCACATTTAAAGTTTTATCATCAAAAGTAGTTGTTTTTTTAAATAATCCTTTTTATACCATACTTTCAATTTTTATAATAATGGGGTAATTACCTTAAATAATTCATAAACCAATTAAATATGGGTTCAAAATAAAGTTATGATAAAAAATGATTTGTAAATACCTGATAAAGTTGAGACTGTTAAAATTTGTTGTCAAATTAGGAATGATAAAGATAAGGGTCATATATTAGAAAGGTAACCATAAACATCTAGAAAGAATCTGGAAAAATAATCTTCAAAGGTTTTTGCTCCTCCTTGGAGAAACCAAAACTGGGAAATCTAGGTTATGATGTAGAAGTAAGGCAATATCAAACTACAGTCAGAAATTCCATAAAAAAAAGGAAAGACAATAACCAAACATCAAATATTTGACAAACAGCAATTTATATGGTATGTCAAAATGTAATGCTTACAATGCCTATTTACCACTTTTAAATTATTTATTGCTTCTCTGGATATTTAAAATTCACAATTTTAAATTACACTATTACTTGTTTTTGAGGGGATAGTTTTGATTGTAATATGGTTTGGTCAAATGAAATGTGCCTATCGGAAATTGACAGAAAATTAAACTGGAGAAGTAAACTTGATCAAGTTATGAAGTATCATTTATGTTCTTTTGAAAGTACTGTACAATATGTTATAAATCTAAAGATTGACTGTTAACAATAAGACATTTTTAGGGATTTATGAGATGGTTTCAACATATCTTTTATTTGTATTTGGACCAGATCAGATTCATACACCACTTCCTTCCTAATGTTCCTGTTTCTGTTTGCTGAAGCTGCCAGAATGCAGAATACCAATAATGGTTTGGCTTTTACAATGGGGATTTATTAGCTTGCAAATTTACAGTCTTAAGGTTTTGAAAATGTCCTAATTAAGGTATCAACAGGATGATATCTTCTCTGAAAACAGCCTGCTGACATCCAGGGTTCCTCTATCAGATAGCAAGGCACATGACCACATCTACTAGTCCTCCACTCCCAGGTTTCATTGTTTTCAGCCTCTGGTTCCAGAGGCATCCTTTCTGAACTTCTGTGGGGCCTCTCTTAGCTCTCTGTTTTTTTGTTTGTTTGTTTGTTTGTTTTTTTCTGTCTTTTATCTTCTTATAAAGGACTCCAGTAAAAGGATTAAGACCCACATTGAATGGGATGAGTCACATCTAAACTGAAATAACCTAACCAAATGGTCCCACCCACAATAGATCTGCACCCACAGGGATGGATTAAAAGAACACAGTCTTTTCTTGGGTACATAAAAGCTTCAAATCAGCATAGTCCCTTAGGATTCTTGATCTTGTGTTCATGATTTTTGCTCATAATCTACATTTAGGTATCTTTTATGATACCTAAATAGTAACATAAAATAAGTACGCTGAATTTTCTCTTATTCTTCTAGTCTATACTGAGGTTTATTTCACATATATATTTTCCTGTAGTACTTAGGTCAACATTGCCTAGCCTTACTATTTAATTCTTAAGCTTCTTGATGATAGGAACATCTATGGTTCTATTTCCCACTGTGCTTATCAGAGTGATATTTCTTAATTGAACTTAGGGAATTCCTATTTTCTATCATTAATGGAAGAGTGGATAAGCATGAGATAGTAGGAAGCATGAAGTGTGGAATCAGAAGGACCAGAAACTCCTTTTCTGTACTCAACTCCTTCCTGATATTGACAAGTAATTTTATCTTCTCTGAGCTTCAGCTTCTTCCCTGCAATACATATATATGGTAGATAGGATGGTGGTGAGTGGTAAATGAACAAAATTTGAAAATACCTGGTAACATAAAGAATGTGCCCAATAAGTGTTAACCAGGGAAATAGATATGTTTTAAATATTGGAGAATAGGATAATTTAGTAGATTTTAAAATGAAATAGGAGAGGAATAAAATTCAAAGAAATCTAATTCACCTAAGCAACTAGAAATTTTTAGTGCCTATTGAAATTTCCAGGTTCTGTGTCTTGAGCCTAGGAATTATTAGAAAATTTACCCATTTCACTGATTAACTGTTAAGTCCCAAAAATGACCAACATTAAACACCATTAGACCAAATTTTTGAAAAAGGCAATATTTCTTGATGTATACAAATAAGGCAATACAAGAAAAATAGTATAACATCCAGATAAATTGAATGTTCACTGTTTTCAAGTAAACTGACACAGATGAAATGCCTGACCCAAAACAATAGAAATTACCATCATGGAATCTATGCTGGTTTACAATTTCCAATTGTGATTTTCTACAGGGATACATGAGAGATGAAAAGTATTTTGCTATAATCAGTAAAAATAATGATACTTTCCTTTATATTCAGTTTCTAAATTGTTTTAAAGTAATATCATAAAGACTTAATTAACCCTTGTGTCTGTTTGTTTTCCTTTCATTAGGTCCATCATAGAGGCTTTCAGGAAAAAAAAAGAAAAGGTATGTTATTTTCCTTATGAGACCATATTAATTGGATGTAAAAAAGTGCCTATGACTAAATTTACCTCTTGAAGTGGAGACTAGCAGCAAGAGGCCACATGGGAGCAAATAAAAAGACCAATTCCTTAATTCATTCATGAGTAAATTGACAAGGTTAGCATATTTTGAGAATTAATTAGAGCAGCAATTTTATTAATTAATTAATATACTATTTGGACATTTTTGTTGGATTGTGTAGGCTTTTTATGGGAGAATTTTTGTTTGAATTTGTTCTGAATTCAGAGTTAATCAGCTTTTTCTGAGGTCTTACTAGATGAATACAAAGTTTATATAAGTAAACTAAAGAACTGCATTATCACAACTATATAATGGTACTGTAAACAACTGAATGTACGCTTTGTTCTATATGACTGCATGGTATGTGACTATATATCAATAAAAACGAATTAAAAAAAATCAATTGACCTTAAAAAAAAAAAGAACTGCATTATAAGATGGAATCCTCTAGTTATGCTCTTTTCAATTTTGTCTTTAAAAAGTTTTATTCATTTTGCAGCACCTCAAAATGTCTAAACAGAATGGCAAAGCTTCTCAGATTTATAGACACACACACACATATATATATATATATATATATATATATATATATATATATATATATATATTTACCACTGGTTTAGTTGTTCTTGATTCCTTTTGTTTTTAATTACAGGGAAGCAAGATTTTAGAAATCTGTTTTTCAGGTTAAAATATGTTGCTGTACTCATTTTTCATAAGCCAATATTTAAAATCTACATAGCATTGATTTTGAGATTTTTTGTGGGCATTCTTTATTTTGTTATAAACTCTGTAGCATCTCTCCCAATACTTTTTATGTGATAGGTACTTTTAAAATGCTTGCTTGCTTGTTTATTTAATAGGGTGTCTAATTATGATCTGCCTAAAAAATGTTCCTTCCACTGTGCTTACTTATCCATACTGTGCCTGAATTAACACTGTTTGTAATTTAGATTTATAGTGCATCAACTAACAGTTTAACAACTCAGAGCCTAGTTATCTTTTTGGGGACTAGAATATTAAGCAGTCCCCCAAAATTTGAATTTATCACTATGCATTTTATTCTTTTCAATTTGCTTAAACATTTCAGGAAAAAAAAAAAAATCCTAACAAATCATTGTAATTCTTGAAGAAACAAAAATTTGAGAATAGTCTTGTTAATTTACCCAGGTTGTTTTTAAAAGACTCTTCAAGAGCTGAATTACTGCAAGCTAATTTTATAATGGATGAAACAGTCACATCAAAGGAAGGAAACATTTTTTTTTTTCTCTTTGACGAAAATCCCTTTTAAGTTCTTATCTAGTTAAAGGAAACTCATAAACACACAACACATCCATCAGTTTTGCCTTCTGAAAAATTAAACAGAAGATGCTTAGAAAAATCATTTTAAAGCACAGGGTTATGTAAGACCAGATTTCAAGAGAATTTCTGTTTAGTTTGGCACTGAAAAGACAACTGAGTTACTTGCAGCATCACTTCTTTGAATAGTTAGAAAGGATTAGAATTTGCCACACTCATAGTTTATGATAAAAGAGAGAGCTAGGCCAGATACACAGAATTATGAACCAGAGGCAGTACAGGTATTTGTAGTTAATTTCCTTGGTTTGTTCAGTGTCCATGCTGAATTGTTTTTTAAAATATTTTTAATGTTACTCATCCTCAGCGAAATGTCCAAGTAAAGGACATTTGGTAGATTTTTTTCTTGAACCTGTGTGGGGAATAGTCTCTTGCTATTATATAAGAATATATTTGTTTTTCTTTTTTTCTCCCTTTCAAAGTTTAAACTCCTGGTTTCATGATTTCCATCTTCTCTCTCTGTTTTTCATTTCTTCCCACACAATGTCTGAAACAATTTCACAAAAACCATTCAGATATGAAAAGTACATAGGTATTTTTTTCTTCATTGCAATGAGACCATGAAGTTAAAAATTATATTCAAATTACTTAAGTTATGGGTAGGTCTTCTCTCCTCACCCAGTTGCCATGATATGACACAAGAGCCCTGTTTGAAAGTGTGGAACTTATGTGTAGAATATATGTAGCACCTATAGGTCACTATGGTGGGTTGAATTGTTTCTCCTGAAAAGATATGCTGAAGTCCTAACCCCTGGTACCTGTGGACGTGACTTTATTTGGAAACAGGGTATTTGCTGATGTAATCAGATTCAGATGAGGACATACAGGATTACAGTGGACCTTACATTCAATGACTGGTGCCCTTAAATAGAGAGAGATTTGAAGACAAAGAGGATGCACAGAAGGGAAGGCCATATGAAGATGGACACAGATATTGGAGTTATGCTGCCACAAACCAAGAAACGCCAGGAACTGCCGGCAACCACCAGAAGCTAGAAGAGGAAAGGAAGGATTATTCCCTAGAGCCTTAGGAGGAATATGGCCTTGCTGCCACTTTGATTTTGTGTTTGTAGCCTCCAGAATTGTGAGAAAATAAATGCCTCTTGGTTTAATCCATACTGTATGCTGAAATTTGTTACCAAAGCCCTAATAAAGTTATTTTGCATTTCTTGCTAATTTATCTGTAGTACCCTAGCTCTGCCCTCTGTCCATCACCCCAGCATTTGTTTCAAACCCTGGTAATAGAGGGAAGCTTGGAGGAAATGAGATCACTAAAAGCTCTAACTATGCCAGTTCCTTCCTATACGTCACAGTTTGCTTTAAATCCTTAAGGGAATTAGGCTAGCATATATATTTTTAATTCAAGGTATTTCAGTTTGAAGCCTAATTTTCAGTTAGAAAATTCCACTCTTTGAATGCCTGCCACCAAACACAGAAGCATTCCTGCTGTATTTTTATCCTTATAATTTTCCCACATCTAATTTTTCCCCCAATTTTCACATTAACTCACTAACTACTGCTGCTACATTCAAAGCAGTGTAAAATTCTTCACTGAATTATTTTCATCATTAATCTTTTTAAATTTCCTTCTTAAAACTGTCTACACAAGCTCAGGATTATTATCATCACACCTCCTATCCTGATTTTTCACATGCCCCTGCAGGAAGTCCAATTCTTCCATCCTATTAATTTTCCGTAAGTGAAATTATAAAATATCTGCACATGGACAACATAACTGTACATTGATAACTGACTGCTGAATTCACAGCTAGCAGTTTATTCCTTCACTATGTTTCTCACTAAAAAATCATGCTATCCATTGTCAAATAAATAGAAAAATATTTTTTTCCTATCTTAAGTTTATTCAACAGATACTTTCAGGAATTTTTCTGGATCCTAAGGATCAGTACACATAGAGACAAAAGTATTTTACTTTTTTTCCCCACCCTTTTCCAATGGTTCTTTCCCTAAATGGATGAATACATACATGACAAGAAGACAGAATAAAAGTCCAATGTAAATACTCTTTCCTACTTATTTTATTACTGTTTATCAGATGCACATGGTAATGTATTTAGACATATGAGGCAAATGAAATTTCCAACTTCTTACATTAACTACTGAAACATTCTCTTCTTTTTATCTCATTAAATTATTTCTGTTAATTCTATGTCCATTATTATGAAGGTCTACAAGAATATTTGGAAAGAAGAATTTGCCAACTCATCACTACTCAATAAAATTGATTCCCTTTTTGTGTGTGTATGGTTTGGAGGAGGGAGGAAAGAAAGTATTTTCCATTTATTTAAAATAAGAACAAGAATCTTACTGAATAAAGAAACACTCTAAATGACCAACAATAAGACTGACGATTACCTTCACTACTAATTTACAATTTAGAAAATATTAACTGGTGAAAATAAATATTAGAGAGCAATTAGAGGCATAGGAATTGGAAAGAGGGGAGGAAATGTATCAGTATATATCTGTATATGAAAGAATCACTGAATCAATGGAAATTTATTTCACAACAAGTGAATTTAATAAAGTATCAGGTTATAAAAGTAACAGAAATATTAGCAGCCTTCATATACACATACACATAAAAATCAGAAGATAGAATGAACAAGAAATAGCAATTATAGCTGCCAAAGAAATAATAAAATATTTCTTAAGAACATAAGAAAAGTCTAAAATGTATATAGGGAAAACATTCTCATACTCATAGGATTAAAAGTAGACACAGGAAAACATGCTGTTTTCATGGATAGAAAGACTCAGCATAATAAAGATGTAAGTTTTAACTGTTAGTTTGTAAATGTAACAAAATTCCAATAATAAAAATAATATCTTTTGTCATCCCTGAGGAAAAGAAGGAGATGTAACTATAAAGCCCAGTCATTTGTCTTTTTAACCTTAGTGAAAAACTTCATAAGGCTAAAATAAACCTTAAACTGTTTTCAGTTGCATATTATTGTTGGTGTTGTTAGTATTGATATTCTGAGACTTTTGTATAGTTTGAGATAACACAAATGAGGTCACTTAATTCCCCTTTAGATACCTGGATGTTCAGCATTTATTATCATACTAGTGGCTGTAAGGAAAAAAAAATGGGTGAATTAGTAACTTACATCATTCCAATTGACCATAGATTAGTGATTACAGAAATGAGTCTAAGTACATCAAGAAAATATGAACAAACTCTTTTATCAACTGGGATTTGGGGAAAATTTTGTATCTATCTCTCAAACTCCAGTAATAAAGAAAAGATTGATACAACTGATTATATGAAAATTAAAATTAAAAAATTCTGGATGAGAAAAACATTATAAGCAATATAAAAACACCAGTGAAAATTGTAAAATATATTTGAGGATTCTATCCTAAACAAAGAGTTACTATTTCCACTCTATAAAGACATTCTATAAATTAAGTAGAATAAAAAGGCCAACAACCATTAAAATGGGCTTAATATAGAAACACATCAGTATGTGTCCATAAATAGAAAGAGAAGCCTAATTATATTTGGAAATTGAACATCTTATAAATGTGGCATATTAAACACTTGGAGAAAATATAGACTATTTAATGAAAGGTTTAGATAGCTATAAGCAGTAGGGTTCTGAAGCCAGCTTGAGAAGCTTATAAGAGCCAGTTATGTGCATCTCTTCTTTACTCCCATTCAATGATGTCATATTGGTAGCCTGAAATCAGCCATAGCGAGAGTACTTACAGCATAAAAATTGACAAATACTCAATAATTATATTGGTGCATTAAAAACTGGAATTTTTAGCATGGGAGAAATAACATGTTATACAATTTATGGGGTTGAATTAAAACCACATAGTACTGAATTTAATTTGAAAAGATCAATATAAATTGAAAGTGCATTGTTATTTTATGTGTAATATTCTGCCCACTCAAAAGACTAGAAACAATGACACATTGGTAGTAATGAGAAACCTTAACATTTATATAGTGATCTCTAAATAACATTTCTTATTCAAAGAAACTAGGGCTTCCTGATAAAAAGAATTACCCCAGATGAAGAGGAAAAAAGCAATAGAAGTCAGTAACACCTTGTCATAACAGAAGCCAGAAACACAGTCAAAGAAACTCGGAATCTTAGTCCAATAGGCTCTTACTGACTAAAGAAGGAACAATTTGAGCCCCAAAGAGGATAACACTTGCAATAGTAGGAAACACATTAAATATGCTTAAAACAATGAGTTCACAATTTTTTAAAAGTGGGCAGTTTAAGAGCATATTATGGATGAATTCATTATTTAAAAAACTGAAAAGATTTTTTTTAATTAGCAAATCTAAATGGATTCATTATGACCGAGAAGGATTTATTCCAGGTGTGCAAGGCTGGTTGAACACTCAAAAAAAGCAGTTAATGCAGCCCAAAATATCAATAGGGTAATGAAGAAAAATCATATGATCATATCAATTGGTGTAGACTAAGTATTAGGCAGCCACCAAAAGCCATTCATTAAAAGAAAATCTCAGCAAATTAGGAATAGAGACTAACTTCTTCAACATGGTAAAGGACAGCTATAAAAAGCCTTCACCTACTGTCATACTTAATGGTGAGAAACTGGATACTTTCCCACCATGATTGTAAGGAAAGGATCTCCTCTCTTATCACTTCTATTTAATGTCATTTTGGAAGTCCTAGCAAGTGCAATAAGACAAAAACAAACAAAAATAAATAAATAAAAGGCATATTGTTTGAGAAGGGAAAAATATAACTGCCTTTTGTTCACAGAGGACATGGCTGTATATGTAGACTATCCCAAAGAATCAAAAGGAAATTTCTAGACTAACAGGTGAGTAAAGAAAGGTCATATAATAAAAGATTAAAATGGGAAAGTCAATTGCTTTCCTATATACCAAGAATTAGATCCTGAAATGGAAAAATGTAACATTTACAATAGCACTAAAAATGAAATTCTTAGGTATAACTATAACAAAATATGTAGAGGATTTATATGTGGAAAATACAAAATTCTGATGAGAGAAATCAAAATCTAGTAAGTGGATAGATATTCCATATTCACAGATTGGAAGACTTTATTGTTTAGATGTCAATTCTTTCCTACTGGATCTATACATTCAATACAATCACAATGAAAATTAGAGCATGCTCTTCTGTAGATGTTTAGAAATTGATTGTAAAGCTTATATGGCAAAGCAAAAGGCCCAGAATAACCAAAATAACACTGAAGAAGAAGAGTTGGAGGACTCACAATGCCTCATTTCTAGATAGTGCAAAGATGCCGTAGTCAAGACTACATGATATTGGTGGAAGAACAGACACATAGAGCAAAGGAACAGAAGAGAGACCAGGAATCCAGAAATAGAGTCACAGTACTATAGTCAAGTGATCTTTGGCAAAGGCTCAAAGGCAATTCAATCTAGAGAGGGTAAACTTTTCAATAAATGTGGTTGGGACAATCAGGTGGTCATACATTAAAAAAAAAAAAAAAGAGAACCTAGTCACAGAACATTAAACTCTTATAAGAAAATAACTCAGGATGGAATATAGACCCAAATGTAAAACATAAAACTGTAAAACTTCTGCAGGAAAACATAGTAGAAAGTCTAACTGAACTTGACTTTGGAGAATTTTTTTAACACAATGCCAAAAACTCAATTGATGAAAGAAAAAAACTAAGTTGGACATTATTAAAATTAAAAACTTCTGCTCTGTGAAAAATGCTGTTAAAAATGTAAATGATGAGCCCTGGACTAGGATAAGGCTTCGTAAAACACGTATCTGATAAAGGTGTTGTATCCAAAATGTAGAGAGAATTTGAAACTCCACAGTAAGAAAGCAAACAACCAATTAAAAAATGGGCAAAAGATCTGAACAGATACATCACCAAATAAGATACACATCTGGCAAATAAACATATGAGAAAATGCTCAACCATATGTCATTAGGCAATTTCAAGTAAAACAAGATGAGAAGATGGGAAACAAATATATACCTATCAGAATGGCTAAAATGCATATATATATATATATTATATATATACACACACATATATATATAAAGATATACATAACTGACAAGGATGTAGAGCAAGAGGAAAGCTATGTATTGCTGGTGGAAATGCAAAACGATACAGCCACTTTTGATGAGTTTGTCAGTCAGTTTAACATACAATTCAGCAATTACACTCCTACGTGTTTACCCAATGCTTTAAAAACTTATGCCCACAAAAATTCCTGCATTCAAGTATTTATAACAACTTTATTCATAATTGCCTAAAAATTAAAGTGAGCAAGATGAACTTCAGTAGGTGAATAGAGAAACAAATGGAGTTATTATTCACCAATAAACAAAAATAAACTATAAGTCACAAAAAACACGGGTGGATTTTAATGCATATTGCTAAATGAATGTCAGTCTGAAAAAGGAACACACTGTATAATCCCAATTACATGATATTCTAGAAAAGGCAAAACTATAAAAACAATAAAAAAATTAGTGGTTACCTGTGGAGAGGGGAGTGAATATTAAAAAAGTGAAACACCGGGTATGGTTTAGGGCAGTGAAACCAATCTCTGTTTTATGGTAACAGTGAATGCATGATACTAAACCTTTGTCAAAACCTACTAACATTACAGAACAAAGAATGAACTTTATTGGATACATATTTAAATAAAATTAATTTCAGAGTCAGAGGAATCCCAAGATAGAATGTAAACTATCACAAATAATCTAACTTTATTACTAGATGTAGGAAATAACCTCACAGAAGAGAATGGGGGAAAAAGATTCTAACCTAAGTTTGGAAATGAACAGAATCAGTGAGACTAAAAGTAAAGAAACAGTAAATAAGCATTGTACTTTAGTTGGTAAAGTTATTTCCCATATGAGTATGGATTAACAATAATGATACTAGTATATATGTATACTGGCAGATGGCAGAAGCCAGGTTCTTAATGTTGGAGTCAAAGTTTATGGATAAACAAGAGGAAGAGACTAGAATAAGCCTCATGGCAATAGATGAGAGTTGAGACATTGCTGCTAAACTCATGTTCAGCTTACTATGGATACTGATGTTACATATAGAAATATTTATAAATTTGTGTATATAAAAATTTAATGCATGTACATATATTTCTTAGTCTTCTAGTTGAGATGACCTAGAAACAATGACACTCCCTAGTAACAATGAGCAAACCTAGCTCCCAGATCTTGGTTTCTAATACCATTACCTAACAAAAAGAACCCTTCTCCTTGGAGAAATGGCTGATTCTAGGATTGGGGCAGGAAATATACAAGATAAGCTTGGACATCTTATAGTACCAGAAAATAAAGTGCTAAAACACACACACACACACATTAATAATAATGTATCAATATTGTTTCATTAATTGTAATAAATGTACTGTACTAATGTGGGTAGGCAGTTGCTATGTGGTACACCATAGGGACCCAGGCTCAGGCTCAACAGAGATTCTCAGCAAATGACCACTGTATTATTTACAGAGCACAAAGGATCCAAAAGATCAGGGGAAGAAGTCTCATCATTGCTGGGCCCCCAAAGAGGCCAACTGCTTGGCCCAGGGCTGGTGGATTGCAGCTCTGTGGGCCTTATTTTGTGTCACGAGATGAGGGACACTGTGCTGCCCAAATGGTGGGATTTTATACACCCCAGGGAGAAGCCCTGTCACTGAGCAAAACATATGTATCAACCGAACTTCCATGCACAGTTTCAGCCCTGGTAAGCAGCTAGGGCTGCTTGTTCCTGGTTTCTGGTTCATGGTTTGGACAGGGCATTTCATTTTGGGATAGCTTGCTTTTCAGGGTTGAGACTTAATGTCTACCCTGACCTGCAAAAAGGAATTGTATGGAAATACTGCACGGAAACAAGTAAGAGGGGAAAAAGAAGGGGTTAAGCAAGGGCTGGGGTCTGAGCACTGAGCATATCTGTGATTTCCCCAGCATACTGTACAATCTTAATAATAGGGAAAACAGGCTTGTTTTTTATAGCAGCTTTCTGTATCATATGCACAATTTTTCTGTAAATTCAAAACTGTTCAAAAAATAAAGTTAATTTTAAAAACAACTTATAAGAATATGAGAAATCCAGTATTTATTCTGCTTTCACTCTATAATTTGTGCTGTGGAGTAATCAAATTGTTTTATGTCAAATATCCAATTAGTGTTGTTTTTAAATGCTATTTTTTAATTTAATTTTGTTGAGGTATATTCACATACCATACAATCATCCAAGGTGTACAATCAATTGTTCACAATACCATCATATAGTTGTGCATTCATCACCCAATCTATTTTTTGAACATTTTCCTTTCACCAGAAAAAGTGAAAAAAAAGAATAAAAAATAAAAGTAAGAAGAAGACCCAAAACACCCTCCTCCCACCCTATTTTTCATTTAGCTTTTTGTCCCCATTTTCCTAATCATCCATCCATACACTGGATAAAGGGAGTTTGATCCATAAGGCTTTCACAATCATGCTGTTACCTCTTGTAAGCTACATTGCTATACAATCATCTTCAAGAGTCAAGGCTACTGGGTTGCAGTTTAATAGTCTCAGGTATTTACTTCTAGCTGTTCTAATGCATTAAAACCTAAAAATGGTAGCTATACAGTGTGTAAGAATGGCCAAATGAGTGACCTTTTAACTCCATTTGGAATCTCTCAGACACCGAAACTATTTCGTTTTATTTTGCATCCCCCTTTTGGTCAAGAAGATGTTCTCAGTCCCATGATGTCAGGCCCAGAGTCATCCCTGGGAGTCATATGCCACGGTGCCATGGAGATTCACACCCCTGGGAGTCAGATCCCACATAGTGGGGAAGGCAGTGAGTTCACCTGCCAAGTTGGCTTAGCTAGAGAGAGAGACCACAACTGAGCATCAAATAGGCACTCAGGGGAAGACTCTTAGGCACAATTATAAGCAGGTTTAGCCTCTCCTTCGCAGTAGCAAGCTTCATAAGGGTAAGTCCCGTGATAGAGGGTTTGGCACATCCAACCGCTAGTCCTCAATGTTTGTGAGAACATCAGCAACAATCCAGGTGAGGAAGCCCAACACCTCTGCATTCTCCCCTGGCTCCTCAGGGAGGCCCTGCATATATATTTTTATTCTCTGTCCAAATTACTTCGGGATGTGTTGCTATTTCACACTAACCTATACAAACCTACCAGGTCTCACTTCCTATTCAAAGTTTTATGTAATTTTGGTATTTGAGTGAAATGTATGAGTTAAATTGTTTAGGAAATACAGATCTTGCACCAGCTAAACATCTCTTCCCTTGGTCTCACATGGAATTTGAAGTTTTAAAATGCAGTCAGTATTTCCCTTTACCCTTTGGCCAGATTGGCCCTAGTCCTAACTGTATCTGCTTCATTCATATCTCTATTTGAAGTCTGGATTCTTTTTCAGGTTTTTAACAGTTGCTGTATGTGCTAATACTGGCATTCATATCTGCTGAGTTCTAGCACTGAGTTTCAGGTGTCACACAGATACCCAAAGTTCTAGGGATCAATCAGGTTATACACAAAGGGATCAGCATCTTAGAAACTGGAGAGAGCCATTACAATTCAGAAACAGATGTGACTATTGTAAGAGCTTACAACCTAGGGACCGTTACAATAAGTGTTCCCCTGATAAGCTGTACTCTAAGGTTCAATTCTGACTTTACACATTGTAGTTAGTCCATATTGGTGAGGCATTATAGTGTGTTTGCCTTTGGTTCTGGTGTAGGTCACTCAAAATACTGTCTACAGGCTCCATTCACCTCATTGTGTTTCACAGCTTCACTCCTTCTTGCAGTAGCTCAATATTTCCTTGTATGCACACGCAACAGTTCACCATTCTGTTTCTCAGTCAGTGAACCCTTAGGCCACTTCTACCCATTGCAAATCATGGATACTCTCTCCATAAACACCAGTGCGCAAATTTCCATTCATGTTCCTGCTCTCAGATTCTCCAAGTAAATGCCCCCTAATGAGGGTGCAGGACCCTATGGCACCTACATCCTTAGCTTCATGTGGAATCACCCCACTGCCCTCCAGAGAGGCTATACCATTCTGCCTCCTAACCAACAGCAAATATGTACATCCCTCTGTCCATGTTTTCTCAAGCACTTTTATCCCTGTTTATATTTTTCTATATAATTTTATAGAGTTATATTCACATACCATATAGTTATTCAAATATGCAATCAGTTGTTCACAGTATCATCATACAGTTGTGCATTTATTACCACAATCAGCACTTGAACACATTGATTACTGTGGGAAAAAAAATAGCTATTTTTAATGAATAATAAAAAAGGTAATAGAAAGAAAAATAAAATATCATACAACGCAATATAATAATAGTGTCAGGCAACAACACCACTACCAATATTCCCATGTCCCTCCCCTATATCCTCCTCTCATACTCATTTAGCTTTTGTATAATGCCTTTCTTACATTTAATGGAATCATATTACAGTGTTACTGTTGACCATAGACTCCAGTTCGATTTGATTATATTTTTTCCCCACTACCATCCCTTTTCCAACACTCTGCATGGTTGACATTCATTTGTTCTCCCACATGCAAGAACAGTTTTATATTTGTACATTTAGTCATTGACCACTCCAGTTTTTGCTAAGTTAAACAGTCCCAGTCTTTATCTTCTATCTTTACCTCAGGTGTCATACATGTTTCTAGCCCACCTCTTTCAATTTTACTCATGGACATCTTTGTTCAGTGTAGTTACAATATTGTGCTACCATCACACTGTATTATGCTATCTATTTCTGGGTCTATACAATCAAGCCTTTTGAACATCCTGTAGTCCTTCAGCATCAAATGACTGATCTCTATCCTCTTTCTATGTCCTGGTAGCCTGAGTTATCAGCTTTTAACTCTCGAAGTTTGCTCATTAATGTTAGTTCGTATTAGTGAGACCATACAGTATTTGTCCTTTCATTTCTGGCTAACTTCACTCAACATAATGTCTTCAAGGTTCATCCATGTTATTACATGTTCCTTAAAGGCTGTTTTTAAAATCAGCATTAATGGTAGGGCTATTATGGTTTTTAAAAAGGAACCCTTATCTTAAATACATATACCTAAAGTTTTGCAGATGAAATGAGCTGATAAGTCTTGAAATTTGGTGGTGAGTACATGTGATTTACTTATATTATTATCTATATTTCTACATATGTGTAAACTTTTTCAAAATTATGTTTAAAATTTAATGAATAAGATGTTAGTTCTAAGAGCTTTTTAAATAATTTATAAAAGCATAATTTACTACTGTGAACTGCCACAAGATAATAATTGACTGATTATAATAGACTCTGACTTCTGTATAAATGGATTAGTAAAAAAAAAGTTTAATGTATTCACAAGCATACTGTACATACACAGATGCAAGCCTACAGAAAATATACAAAAGTGCCTTGATAAGAAAGCATATGCTATTTAACTTCAATTTTCCCTGATAAATTAATAAATACCCTAGAATAATCACAAATGTAAATGAGGAAAAATTCTTATAATTCAGTGATCTAAAAAAAAATTTTTTCTTGTGTTCCTTTTAGCATTTGGCTTCCTTTGTGCCAAAATACACTGAACTGTTACCTAGAATGTAAAATGAATTATGTTTTTCCAACATTCTTTGCCTCTATCAGTCTGATTCAATACCTTTTAAGTTTCTTTTTGATATGCCTTCTTGTGTGTTTCCTAAACACTGATATTTTGCAGCATTCTTCTTTTAGATCTTTTTAAATATCTTTTACAATGTGTCCCCTGCTTGCAATATCTAATTATTTTCTGTGTTTTTAACAGCCACCAATAAGCTAAAGAATCCAAAACTGTATCACCAACCTAAATTTTGATACTGATCTCTAGATTTATCTAAACAGCATCTCTAATTGAGAAGCCCATGGAAGCTATTGCACTTTATTAGATACCTTGTCAATGTGCTGATGAAGAAACCCAAGAGGACTAAACTCTTCTCTACCAAATAAATTGTATCTTTACTTATAGCCATGAAATAAAACCTATTGTCAAAAACAGTTATATTCTAAAATGTGCCTGGAGAAAAAACAAACATAATCAACAATACCTAGTAAAAAGTGCACCATGTTCAAATTATTTAATGCTGTAATAAATTCCCTCTTTGCTCTTTATAATGATCTTCAACACAGCAAAGTCATTGAGAAATCTCATAGGACAGACAGTATTTTAGTTTTGTTTTACTTGGGGTTTTCTAATCTTAACAAATAGTTTCCAATGACGTAACATATTTTAGAGCCTAAGAAATCAAGGTTTTGTGGAACACATTCTAGGAAATCCTTGTCTACACTTAAATTCTCCTTTGAAAGGACTTCCACAGAGAAGCTCATTAACCTCTACTGTCTTCCTTGTCCCTCAGTTAGGTGTGAAAACCACAGGTAAAAATAAAGAAACTCCTTTGATGTTTCAAATGGAAAATAACTTGGGTCCAAGTAGAAGGCAACTTGGTTTTCCTGTTGTTTAACTAATGAGCAAATGGACTTCTGCTACTTATGATTCTTTGTTAAGGTACTGAGATGTTTTGTGAAGTTAAATAAGGGAAAAAAGCATTTAGGTCTATTATTAAATGTCAAAAAATAAAAAAGAAGCTGTAAGTGAAGATGTAGAGAAAAAAACTGATCTGCCTTTATTAACATACAGTAAATATTTTTTAACTTCTGGTAGATATTTAGTTAAATTTAGCTTTTATTGACCTGCTTTTGTTTTATTGCTTTAATTAATTAATTTATTTTTTGACTTTTGCATGGGAATTTAAGAACTATGAAATATGAATCATATGCTTTTGCTGTAAGGATAATAACAAATTTTTCCTTTTGGAAGGTAGAAAAAGGGGGAAAAACAGAAGCAATAAGGCGAAAAAAATAAAAAAGAAGTCTTGTGTTATGCACTCATAGCATAATCTTGTTTTTAGTTTTAATTTCTAATTTAGCTGTACTTTGTAGACAAACATTTTACATATTCGAGGAGTGCTAGAATAATGTTTTTTTAAAAAAACAAGTTCTATCTGTCACTGTCATACATCACTGCAGTGTCATGAGAAAATTAATCCCCAAGGTTGTCCTTCAATTGTATGATTTACATTTAATTATTTTCCCAAATTCCTAACATTAGATGAAAGAATGAATGGTAGCAGCCATCAAAATTACCGAGATTGATGAGGGTGTGTCAAAAAAAGTATAAATGGTTACATGTAAATAGTTTCACATAAAAGCTACATAAAATAATTCAGTTTCATAAATAATCAAAACTCAATTTAAATGATCATGTAAAAATATTTTCTAATTCCTGCTAATGGGGACACACCAGTATCTGCAAAGAAGTAGACACTCTCCCAGCATTAAAACCCATGTTTAGATTATTGCTTAAACTAGTACACCTAGGAAATTTTTAATTATTTTTTCCCTTCAAATTTCCATGGCAACTTGAAAGGAAAGCACTGAAAAGGAACAAGATAAGGAGTAAGAATAGGAAAAGGACATTTATAGTTTATGCTGTATGCTTTAGCTAAGATGCTTTGGCAGCATCTAAATGTGCTATTGTGATACCATTTTCAGTGACCCTTTAAGATTGAGGAAATTCAGAGCCACTGGGTGGATGTTATTTAACAAGTAACACCTTTTGTTTTCTAGTCTGAATGATTTAAAAAATGTTGCAAAACAAGCCAGGTGGTTAAATGGAAACAGAGCAATAGAACTGAGTTTCCTGTCACTGAACAAGACATATCTTCCAGAGTAACGATATTTGTTCAAATTTATACAAAATGATTTCATCTTGTTTATAACAAAGGATTGTTTACCTGCATCTTCCAGGTTTGGACTTGAAAGGAAACAAGTAAAATGAATATCATACCAGTGGTTTTTGAAGTGTTAAAACATCTTTACCCTAATTAGACTCATCATCTAAGTTTTAAATCTTAGTATTTAGTACTTTCAAGCCACAACTTCTTTCATGCCTAAGTGGATCAGCACCATTTCCTACCTTCAATTGCTCCCTATGTGAGCTTTATCCTCATTGTGCATTACTAGCTAAGCGGGAATATCATAAACCCTAGCTAAGCAGAAGACATGACTTCTTAAATGCAATGATGCCAGAGGAAAAAGGCAGCCCTCTTGGACATCAATATCCACAAATTTCCTTTATATTTGGAGATTCTATGCTACAATAATTTTTGACATATTCAGATAAAAAAAGTGGCATGCCAAACCTATGTCAGGCATTGTGTGGTGCACTGATACAGTATTGCACAAAATGAGTATGGTTTGACTTCACATGGAACTAGTAGTAAAGTGATGGAGATGGGTGATGAACAAAATGTAGTTACACAAATATTTAATTAGCAAGAGGCATGAAAAAAAATTCATATTACTATAAAAGCCCATATAGGGCGGGGCAAGATGGCAGACTGGTGAGCTGTATGTTTTAGTTACTCCTCCAGGAAAGTAGGTAGAAAGCCAGGAACTGCGTGGACTGGACACCACAGAGCAATCTGTCTTTGGGTATACTTCATACAACACTCATGAAAACGTGGAACTGCTGAGATCAGCGAAATCTGTAAGTTTTTGCGGCCAGGGGACCCGCGCCCCTCCCTGCCAGGCTCAGTCCCGTGGGAGGAGGGGCTGTCAGCTCCGGGAAGGAGAAGGGAGAACTGCAGTGGCAGCCCTTATCGGAAACTCATTCTACTGATCCAAACTCCAACCATAGATAGACTGAGACCAGACACCAGAGAATCTGAGAGCAGCCAGCCCAGCAGAGAGGAGACAGGCATAGAAAAAAAAAAAACAACACGAAAAACTCCAAAATAAAAGCAGAGGATTTTTGGAGTTCTGGTGAACACAGAAAGGGGAAGGGCGGAGCTCAGGCCTTGAGGCACATATGCAAATCCCAAAGAAAAGCTGATCTCTCTGCCCTGTGGACCTTTCCTTAATGGCCCTGGTTGCTTTGTCTATGAGCATTTCAATAACCCATTAGATCTCTGAGGAGGGCCTTTTTTTTTTTTTTTTAATCCTTTTTTCTTTTTCTAAAACAATTACTCTAAGAAGCCCAATACAGAAAGCTTCAAAGACTTTCAATTTGGGCACGTCAAGTCAAGAGCAGAACTAAGAGAGCTCTGAGACAAAAGGCAATAATCCAGCGGCTGAGAAAATTCACTAAACACCACAACTTCCCAAGAAAAGGGGGGTGTCCGCTCACAGCCACCATCCTGGTGGACAGGAAACACTCCTGCCCATCGCCAGCCCCATAGCCCAGAGCTGCCCCAGACAACCCAGTGTGACGGAAGTGCTTCAAATAACAGGCACACACCACAAAACTGGGCGTGGACATTAGCCTTCCCTGCAACCTCAGCTGATTGTCCCAGAGTTGGGAAGGTAGAGCAGTGTGAATTAACAAAGCCCCATTCAGCCATCATTTCAGCAGACTGGGAGCCTCCCTAAACAGCCCAGCAGCCCAGAACTGCCCTGGTGGGACGGCACTCACCTATGACATAGCACAGTCATCCCTCAACAGAGGACCCGGGGTGCACAGCCTGGAAGAGGGGCCCACTTGCAAGTCTCAGGAGCCATACGCCAATACCAAGGACTTGTGGGTCAGTGGCAGAGACAAACTGTGGCAGGACTGAACTGAAGGATTAGACTATTGCAGCAGCTTTAAAACTCTAGGATCACCAGGGAGATTTGATTGTTAGGGCCACCCCCCCTCCCCGACTGCCCAGAAACACACCCCACATACAGGGCAGGCAACACCAACTACACACGCAAGCTTGGTACACCAATTGGGCCCCACAAGACTCACTCCCCCACTCACCAAAAAGGCTAAGCAGGGGAGAACTGGCTTGTGGAGAACAGGTGGCTCGTGGACGCCACCTGCTGGTTAGTTAGAGAAAGTGTACTCCATGAAGCTGTAGATCTGATAAATTAGAGATAAGGACTTCAATAGGTCTACAAACCCTAAAAGAACCCTATCAAGTTCAGCAAATGCCACGAGGCCAAAAACAACAGAAAATTATAAAGCATATGAAAAAACCAGATGATATGGATAACCCAAGCCCAAGCACCCAAATCAAAAGACCAGAAGAGACACAGCACCTAGAGCAGCTACTCAAAGAACTAAAGATGAACAATGAGACCATAGTACGGGATATAAAGGAAATCAAGAAGACTCTAGAAGAGCATAAAGAAGACATTACAAGACTAAATAAAAAAATGGATGATCTTATGGAAATTAAAGAAACTGTTGACCAAATTAAAAAGACTCTGGACACTCATAGTACAAGATTAGAGGAAGTTGAACAACGAATCAGTGACCTGGAAGATGACAGAATGGAAAATGAAAGCATAAAAGAAAGAATGGGGAAAAAAATTGAAAAAATTGAAATGGACCTCAGGGATATGATAGATAATATGAAACGTCCAAATATAAGACTCATTGGTGTCCCAGAAGGGGAAGAAAAGGGTAAAGGTCTAGGAAGAGTATTCAAAGAAATTGTTGGGGAAAACTTCCCAAATCTTCTAAACAACATAAATACACAAATCATAAATGCTCAGTGAACTCCAAATAGAATAAATCCAAATAAACCCACTCCGAGACATATACTGATCACACTGTCAAACACAGAAGAGAAGAAGCAAGTTCTGAAAGCAGCAAGAGAAAAGCAATTCACCACATACAAAGGAAACAGCATAAGACTAAGTAGTGACTACTCAGCAGCCACCATGGAGGCAAGAAGGCAGTGGCACGATATATTTAAAATTCTGAGTGAGAAAAATTTCCAGCCAAGAATACTTTATCCAGAAAAGCTCTCCTTCAAATTTGAGGGAGAGCTTAAATTTTTCACAGACAAACAAATGCTGAGAGAATTTGCTAACAAGAGACCTGCCCTACTAGAGATACTAAAGGGAGCCCTACAGACAGAGAAACAAAGACAGGACAGAGAGACTTGGAGAAAGGTTCAGTACTAAAGAGATTCGGTATGGGTACAATAAAGGATATTAATAGAGAGAGGGAAAAATATGGCAAACATAAGCCAAAGGATAAGATGGCCGATTCAAGAAATGCCTTCACGGTTATAACGTTGAATGTAAATGGATTAAACTCCCCAATTAAAAGATATAGATTCGCAGAATGGATCAAAAAAAATGAACCATCAATATGTTGCATACAAGAGACTCATCTTAGACACAGGGACACAAAGAAACTGAAAGTGAAAGGATGGAAAAAAATATTTCATGCAAGCTACAGCCAAAAGAAAGCAGGTGTAGCAATATTAATCTCAGATAAAATAGACTTCAAATGCAGGGATGTTTTGAGAGACAAAGAAGGCCACTACATACTAATAAAAGGGGCAATTCAGCAAGAAGAAATAACAATCGTAAATGTCTATGCACCCAATCAAGGTGCCACAAAATACATGAGAGAAACACTGGCAAAACTAAAGGAAGCAATTGATGTTTCCACAATAATTGTGGGAGACTTCAACACATCACTCTCTCCTATAGATAGATCAACCAGACAGGAGACCAATAAGGAAATTGAAAACCTAAACAATCTGATAAATGAATTAGATTTAACAGACATATACAGGACATTACATCCCAAATCACCAGGATACACATACTTTTCTAGTGCTCACGGAACTTTCTCCAGAATAGATCATATGCTGGGATATAAAACAAGCCTCAATAAATTTAAAAAGATTGAAATTATTCAAAGCACATTCTCTGACCACAATGGAATACAATTAGAAGTCAATAACCATCAGAGACTTAGAAAATTCACAAATACCTGGAGGTTAAACAACACACTCCTAAACAATCAGTGGGTTAAAGAAGAAATAGCAAGAGAAATTGCTAAATATATAGAGACGAATGAAAATGAGAACACAACATACCAAAATCAATGGGATGCAGCAAAAGCAGTGCTAAGGGGGAAATTTATAGCACTAAATGCATATATTAAAAAGGAAGAAAGAGCCAAAATCAAGGAACTAATGGATCAACTGAAGAAGCAAGAAAATGAACAGCAAACCAATCCTAAACCAAGTAGAAGAAAAGAAATAACAAGGATTAAAGCAGAAATAAATGACATAGAGAACAAAAAAACAATAGAGAGGATAAATATCACCAAAAGTTGGTTCTTTGAGAAGATCAACAAGATTGACAAGCCCCTAGCTAGACTGACAAAATCAAAAAGAGAGAAGACCCATATAAACAAAATAATGACTGAAAAAGGTGACATAACTGCAGATCCTGAAGAAATTAAAAAAATTATAAGAGGATATTATGAACAACTGTATGGCAACAAACTGGACAATGTAGAAGAAATGGACAATTTCCTGGAAACATATGAACAACCTAGACTGACCAGAGAAGAAATAGAAGACCTCAACCAACCCATCACAAGCAAAGAGATCCAATCAGTCATCAAAAATCTTCCCACAAATAAATGCCCAGGGCCAGATGGCTTCACAGGGGAATTCTACCAAACTTTCCAGAAAGAACTGACACCAATCTTACTCAAACTCTTCCAAAACATTGAAGAAAACGGAACACTACCTAACTCATTTTATGAAGCTAACATCAATCTAATACCAAAACCAGGCAAAGATGCTACAAAAAAGGAAAACTACCGGCCAATCTCCCTAATGAATATAGATGCAAAAATCCTCAACAAAATACTTGCAAATCGAATCCAAAGACACATTAAAAAAATCATACACCATGACCAAGTGGGGTTCATTCCAGGCATGCAAGGATGGTTCAACATAAGAAAAACAATCAATGTATTACAACACATTAAAAACTCGAAAGGGAAAAATCAATTGATCATCTCAATAGATGCTGAAAAAGCATTTGACAAAATCCAACATCCCTTTTTGATAAAAACACTTCAAAAGGTAGGAATTGAAGGAAACTTCCTCAACATGATAAAGAGCATATATGAAAAACCCACAGCCAGCATAGTACTCAATGATGAGAGACTGAAAGCCTTCCCTCTAAGATCAGGAACAAGACAAGGATGCCCACTGTCACCACTGTTATTCAACATTGTGCTGGAAGTGCTAGCCAGGGCAATCCAGCAAGACAAGGAAATAAAAGGCATCCAAATTGGAAAAGAAGAAGTAAAACTGTCATTGTTTGCAGATGATATGATCTTATATCTAGAAAACCCTGAGAAATAGACGATACAGCTACTAGAGCTAATAAACAAATTTAGCAAAGTAGCGGGATACAAGATTAATGCACATAAGTCAGTAATGTTTCTATATGCTAGAAATGAACAAACTGAAGAGACACTCAAGAAAAAGATACCATTTTCAATAGCAACTAAAAAAATCAAGTACCTAGGAATATACTTAACCAAAGATGTAAAAGACCTATACAAAGAAAACTACATAACTCTACTAAAAGAAATAGAAGGGGACCTTAAAAGATGGAAAAATATTCCATGTTCATGGATAGGAAGGCTAAATGTCATTAAGATGTCAATTCTACCCAAACTCATCTACAGATTCAATGCAATCCCAATCAAAATTCCAACAACCTACTTTGCAGACTTGAAAAAGCTAGTTATCAAATTTATTTGGAAAGGGAAGATGCCTCGAATTGCTAAAGACACTCTAAAAAAGAAAAACGAAGTGGGAGGACTTACACTCCCTGACTTTGAAGCTTATTATAAAGCCACAGTTGCCAAAACAGCATGGTACTGGCACAAAGATAGACATATAGATCAATGGAATCGAATTGAGAATTCAGAGATAGACCCTCAGATCTATGGCCGACTGATCTTTGATAAGGTCCCCAAAGTCACTGAACTCAGCCATAATGGTCTTTTCAACAAATGGGGCTGGGAGAGTTGGATATCTATATCCAAAAGAATGAAAGAGGACCCCTACCTCACCCCCTACACAAAAATTAACTCAAAATGGACCAAAGATCTCAATATAAAAGAAAGTACCATGAAACTCCTAGAAGATAATGTAGGAAAACATCTTCAAGACCTTGTATTAGGCGGCCACTTCCTAGACTTTACACCCAAAGCACAAGCAACAAAAGAGAAAATAGATAAATGGGAACTCCTCAAGTTTAGAAGTTTCTGCACCTCAAAGGAATTTGTCAAAAAGGTAAAGAGGCAGCCAACTCAATGGGAAAAAATTTTTGGAAACCATGTATCTGACAAAAGACTGATATCTTGCATATACAAAGAAATCCTACAACTCAATGACAATAGTACAGACAGCCCAATTATAAAATGGGCAAAAGATATGAAAAGACAGTTCTCTGAAGAGGAAATACAAATGGCCAAGAAACACATGAAAAAATGTTCAGCTTCACTAGCTATTAGAGAGATGCAAATTAAAACCACAATGAGATACCATCTAACACTGGTTAGAATGGCTGCCATTAAACAAACAGGAAACTACAAATGCTGGAGGGGATGTGAAGAAATTGGAACTCTTATTCATTGTTGGTGGGACTGTATAATGGTTCAGCCACTCTGGAAGTCAGTCTGGCAGTTCCTTAGAAAACTAGATATAGAGCTACCATTCGATCCAGCGATTGCACTTCTCGGTATATACCCGGAAGATCGGAAAGCAATGACACGAACAGATATCTGCACGCCAATGTTCATAGCAGCATTATTCACAATTGCCAAGAGATGGAAACAACCCAAATGTCCTTCAACAGATGAGTGGATAAATAAAATGTGGTATATACACACGATGGAATACTACGCGGCAGTAAGAAGGAACGATCTCGTGAAACATATGACAACTTGGATGAACCTTGAAGACATAATGCTGAGCGAAATAAGCCAGGCACAAAAAGAGAAATCTTATATGCTACCACTAATGTGAACTTTGAAAAATGTAAAACAAATGGTTTATAATGTAGAATGTAGGGGAACTAGCAGTAGAGAGCAATTAAGGAAGGGGGAACAATAATCCAAGAAGAACAGATAAGCTATTTAACGTTCTGGGGATGCCCAGAAATGACTATGGTCTGTTAAATTCTGATGGATATAGTAGGAACAAGTTCACAGAAATGTTGCTATATTATGTAACTTTCTTGGGGTAAAGTAGGAACATGTTGGAAGTTAAGCAGTTATCTTAGGTTAGTTGTCTTTTTCTTACTCCCTTGTTATGGTCTCTTTGAAATGTTCTTTTATTGTATGTTTGTTTTCTTTTTAACTTTTTTTTCATACAGTTGATTTAAAAAAGAAGGGAAAGTTAAAAAAAAAAAAAAGAAAGAAAGAAAAACAAGGAAAAAAAAAATGTAGTGTCCCCTTGAGGAGCCTGTGGAGAGTGCAGGGGTATTCGCCTAACGCACCTCCATGGTTGCTAACATAACCACAGACATAGGGGACTGGTGGTTTGATGGGTTGAGCCCTCTACCATAAGTTTTACCCTTGGGAAGACGGTTGCTGCAAAGGAGAGGCTAGGCCTCCCTATAATTGTGCCTAAGAGCCTCCTCCCGAATGCCTCTTTGTTGCTCAGATGTGGCCCTCTCTCTCTGGCTAAGCCAACTTGAAAGGCGAAATCACTGCCCTCCCCCCTACGTGGGATCAGACTCCCAGGGGAGTGAATCTCCCTGGCAACGTAGAATATGACTCCCGGGGAGGAATGTAGACCCGGCATCATGGGATGGAGAACATCTTCTTGACCAAAAGGGGGATGTGAAAGGAAATGAAATAAGCTTCAGTGGCAGAGAGATTCCAAAAGGAGCTGAGAGGTCACTCTGGTGGGCACTCTTATGCACACTTTAGACAACCCTTTTTAGGTTCTAAAGAATTGGGGTAGCTGGTGGTGGATACCTGAAACTATCAAACTACAACCCAGAACCCATGAATCTCGAAGACAGTTGTATAAAAATGTAGCTTATGAGGGGTGACAATGGGATTGGGAAAGCCATAAGGACCACACTCCACTTTGTCTAGTTTATGGATGGATGAGTAGAAAAATAGGGGAAGGAAACAAACAGACAAAGGTACCCAGTGTTCTTTTTTACTTCAATTGCTCTTTTTCACTCTAATTATTATTCTTGTTATTTCTGTGTGTGTGCTAGTGAAGGTGTCAGGGATTGATTTAGGTGATGAATGTACAACTATGTAATGGTACTGTAAACAATCGAAAGTATGATTTGTTTTGTATGACTGTGTGGTATGTGAATATATCTCAATAAAATGATGATTTAAAAAAAAAAAAAAAAAAAAAAAAGCCCATATAAAGGCAATCTAACTTATTCTAAAGGGCAAGAAAGACTTGCTTGTAAAAGTGCTATCTGAGTGCGTTTCCTGAAGGGTAAGTGGGAGTTAGCTAGGTGAAAGACTGGGTGGGCCTGCCTGCTTTGTGAAGTATGACATTCTTTTAATGAAGACCAAGACCACTTTAATTGAAGATAAGATACGCATTTCAAATATTCTTGCAAGAGATAACAAAAGTGAATTTAAATGCATTTGAAGTGCAAATAGGGAATTGATATTAGATCTTTCAAGGAGAGAAAAACGGATTTTGTTAGTGGAAGTTGGAGTAAAAGATAGAAGCTTAAGCTACCACTTGACAGAATGAAAGAAATTCAATTCACATCACTTCAATAAGCACTAAGCTAGGAATTATGTTGAGGATACTAATAAATCAAATATGAGATCCTAGCTTTGAAGTATCTTAGAATCTTTTAGGAAGGTTGTTCAACAAACAGACCCTGCTCATGCAATATGGAGATGCAAACAATGAGAATTGAGCAGGATGACAAGACACCCCAACAGAGGCACACAGCTCTGCCCAAGAGAAGCTTCCTAAATCAGAAACCCTCTTAGCTGGACCTTGATATAATTAACAAAGCTAAGGATGAGATTTACCTATTTCAGGTTTTCCTACTGCTGACTCTTTGCCCACTTTTTAGCAGGCCTTATGGGAACATGACCCTCTGGAGTAATGAAGAGCCAGAGGGGGTGTCGGAAATAAAGCGGTTCCTGTAAGGGAATAAACGCTCACTCAGTTTTGGAGGAGAAAAGAATTTATTTACAATCTTGCAAGATAGGGCGTCCAGCCAAACACATGGAAGACTGGCGCGCCAGAGGAAGAGAATGGCGATCTTTAAATCTCCTACTCCTAATTCGCAAGTCCCTCCCCTTTTCCCCATTGACTGGGTACTACAGAGGTTACAGCTTATCTGAGAACACTAACTAATTCATTTTTTGAGATTTTAATTTGTACAGCCAATCCTAGAGAGCTAACTAGCTCATTATTGAGATTTTGAACTGATCAGCCTATCCCCCTCAAATTTTTATTTTTTTTGCTGTGAGTTCCCGCCTCTGATATTACCTCATATCTCTTTACATTCCAGTAACTATGGTTACTTTCTCATATAAGGAGCAGGCAGATTCTCTCTTCTCTTTGTCTGGGGCTTGTTTAAACTGGTTTTGCCTCCATTTCCCTTATTCCATGCTGTCTCTATGTGAAAACTAAACTTATCCCTTTCTTACAGGGGAGAATTTGTTCAGGAACAATTGGTCATTCTCTGCCTTCCAAGACGAATGAGGATGTCTAGCTGCTAGTGAATTTAAGAAGCAGATTTGCTAATGCTGCTGGAATGCAACATACCAGAAATGGGTTGACTTTTACAATGGGGTTTATTAACTTACAATTTACAGTTCTTAGACTGTGAAAATGTTCAAATTAAGGCATCAACAGGACGATACCTTCTTCCTGAAGAAAAGCTATTGGCAATCCAGACTCCTCTGTTAGATGTCAAGGCACATAGCAACATCTGCTTGTTCTTCTCTCCTGGGTTTCTTTGTATGCAGCGTCTGGCTTCAGTGGCTTCTTCTCTCAGCACCTGTGTGCCCCTGTCTCTCAGCTTCTCTGGGAATTTTTCCATGAGATTCTCTGGGTTTTCTGTGTTTCCTTTATCCTCTAATAGAAGAATCCAATGAGAGGATTAAGACCCACCTTGAACAGGGCCACATCACAATTGAAAACTTAATCAAAAGGTCCTACCTACGATAGGTCTGCACCCACAGGAAAAGATAAAGAAAACATGATCCTTTCTGGCATACATAAGGCTTCCATACTACCACACAGGTATGCCTGGTTTTGGTGAATATTTCCATATATGGAAGTATCTACATTGTTAGTATAGGGTTGTACAGAAGTTTGATATAAAATTCAATGTTAAAGAAGAGTGACCTAGTGGGAATTTGTTTTCATTCTCAATTCTGGCAAGGCTATACGTATCACCACCAGGGGCATAACATTCAGAAACCATAGGCAAGGGAAAATCTGAGCAAAACTGTGTTCTAATTTACAGCCACTTAGTTTCTATAAAGTTCCGCATGTTCAATTAAATATACCAGTAACTTATAGTAAATATGTATGTTTGTGGGATTTCTCATCTTCAAAATTCATAACTTAACCTGCCATCTGAAATTTCATGAAATTTACTTATTTTACCAAGTAATCCACATCCATTTATTCAACAAATGTTGACTGGATGACTACTATTTGCCTAAAACTATTCTAGGTAGCAAAGAAACAGTAATGCACAGTCAATATATGCTTCACTGATTTACCTGCACATAGAGTATACTAGGGGATACAGATGATCAAATATTAAATTATAATAGACAGTATGATATTTATAATTGTGGAAACAAAGTGTTATTGTAATACTTAGAAGGAACTTATAACCTGGTTATAAGGTAAGGGATGGATTCACAAATGAAGTCATATCTAGGCAGAAATTTGAAAACAAACAAATTACTAAAAAGCATGTGTTCAACAGACAAAGATTACTGTAGGAAGCCGGGAAAATAGTGCTGTAAATTAAGAAAAGAATGTGTGCCAAGGCCAAAAGTGAAAGAGCATAAGGTTTTAGAATAACTGGAATAAGTCTGGTGAAAGTGGAGTTGTAGAATTCAAGAGGTGTATTTGGGAGGGAGGAGTGGAAGAGAGTTGAGAGATGGAGAATTCAGTAGGATAAGATATCTTCAAAGCCTTATAAGCTTTGAACAACATTACAGTTGTATGGACTCACTCAAGTAATTAAAGTTGTGAAACCTTAATTACTGTATTTTCTCAATCTATAGTTAGGACATCAACATACCAAGCTGAAGGCCAACGCCTTCCCTTGTAAAAGAAAAAATGTCAATAACAAATATTAGGCAGCAACTGAATACGGTAAGGAAACTATGATCTAGAAAATGTAAATGAAATTAGTGGGAAAAAAGGGAAGAAAGGTAAATTGAGGCCAGCTTGTAGAAATCTTGAATATCAGTCAGAAAATATTCACTTACTTTTATAAATAATTAGGAATGAGTGGCCTTCTTGAGAAGAGTGCATACATGCTGATTATCGAAGAGATAGCTTTTTAGCCTGACCAAGAGAAAAACAAATTCAGATTATTTTAGAATTAGAACTCATGCAGTTCTAGCTGAAAATATTTTGTGTTGCCTCAGTCTGGGGATCACTGTAAAGCAATGAAATGAGATTCGTAAGTGGTGTGGAATTCAATGTGCAACAGAAATATTTGAAAAGTCTTCGATTCTGTTAATGTCAACAAACGGAAAATAGAGATCAGGGAGGAAACGGAAGCAAGGAGCTTGCTATTCTTCCTCTTTATTCCTTGAGAAAAACAAAGTGTTATAAGAATCATGATCTTTGGGGCTACCAAAAACCTGAATCTTTTTCACCAGGAAATTTCTATAGGTCTATGTTAAAAGCTAAGTACCTCAGGTGGACAATAATTAAAGAAAACCTGCTTTTTTTAATTTTTTATTTTTTTAGCCCCTCATAATGTGAACACTATATAAATTATTTTAAATTCACTGTAATTTGGGTGTCATCTCAATAACTGAATTCTGTAAAATAATTTTGATTATGGAAAATTTGATTTACATTGAGCAAAATTTGAAATGTAACCACTGTTTACTGGTCTTATGCTAGTAGCTTAACTCCACATGACTGATGTCTTTGATTATGAAATGGTCTTTATTCTTTCCCCTTTAAAACAAGTAACATAGACAACATTGCATATGATTTAGCAGAAAATATTTATATCTTCAGATTACAGAAGCTATTTTACACTTTTAAAAATATTCCATTCTATGGTATACTATTTTTCATTTTCAGTTACAAAACTAATATTTTAACAATATGTTTTTAAAGTGTGGTGCTTAATTAAGTAATATTTTATGACATGTAAGAAAAACTTGAAATAGAAATGAGCAATAAAAGAAAACAAAAGAAAAGCAAAAATAAAATAACATAAAATAAAATAAAATTTGTATAACTCTAGAGAAGTTAAAAAAAAAAATCACACCAATTCAACAAATGTGTGTTTGATCTCGGTATTTTATTTTCATGACCTTTGCTGAGTCCATAATACTTGATTTTTATGTAAAGTATAGTGCATGCTTGTAGTTTTAAAAAAAATGTTCTATTAAAAACAACAGGAACAAAACCTATCAAGATATGAGGAGGTCAGATTGGCCATTCCCATGGATAAAAGCACAAATATAATATTGCTGGTTTTGTTCTCTCCAGTAAGGGTGGAAGTAGCCAAAGGCAAAAGGAAACAATTGCACAAGAGGCTCTAAAATCAAAACATAAACATTTCCTAAATTTGTGATGACTTGGTGGTAAAACCAGTTACCTGGATCGCAATATGAATACCTGTGCAATCACTCACAAACTCAAACACCTCCACCTACCACTTAATCAGTACATGGGATATATACAAAGGAAGAGGGAGTTGTTTACTCATGACCTCTTGATCAGTGTCTCTTAACCATTTTTGTGCAGAAGAATTACCTTAAATGCTTGTTAAAGTGTAAACTTTTGCTCCTATCCCCTAGAAATTATGTTATACTTGGTCTTAATGGTGCCTAAGATATGCATTTTAACAACCTCTATAGATAATTTTGATGTGATACCAGACCAGAGTTGAGAGATACTCCAAAAAACCATGCACAAAGCCTCTCTGGAATTCAAAGGCTGTTTCCCAACCTTTTCTCCATATGAACTAGGTCTGCTCTCAGTCTCATCCTAATGTTTACAGGGTAAATAACAGTAACAATAACAAACGTGTTAAATTGTCTATGTGCTCAGCACTGTTCTAGCCACTTTATGTGCCTTGGCTCATGTAATCCCTATAACAACCCTATGATAGGGGTGCTATTAAAATAATTTAATATATAAGGAAATGGAAGCTGAGAGATGTTAAACAGTTTGTGAGGTCATGCACCTAGTAAGTGGCAGAGCCCAATAGGTCTGACTGGAACGTGAGTTCTTAATCATGATGCTATTCTAAGAAAAGCAAGAAAAATGAATGGAAAAAAGGAGAAGAGAAGGTGTGCTGGTAATTTACCTATCTCATATTAAAGTCTCTGCCTCTGTATTACCCAGATTCCCTTGCCAAATGACCTCCTATTAGCTTTAGCCAAGCAAGGTACCCATGGGAGATTGTGGGACAAGATAAAAGAGAAGCCAGGTACCCTCCTCCCCATTCAGGCAGTGTTTGATATGTTGTGTCACCTCCACAGTTCAGCAATGATCTGGTACCTCTACAAGAACCAAGCCTATTCTAGGTGGTGCCAACCTCTGGTGTCTGATAAAATGCCTAGTCCTGTTATTATTCTTGCAGTAGGTTGCTGCCTCCTGCAGTTACCAATTACTATGTTGCCTCAATATCCCCAGTTTGATCTAACAGGGTTTTTTTTCTATTAATAATAACTAATTCCTTGTATTGAGCCACCTATTATGGGCTTTGTTTTCCTTAATGGAAACAGACTAAATACAGAAGGGGATATGGTGTATTAAAAAACAACGAACAATTTAAAAATTGATGATATAAAATTAAGGTTAAAAAAATTAACCTTAGAAGCATGAACAAACATTTATTTATACTTTATTTTATTTTATATCTGAAAGGTTATCCATCCATAGAAACAATGCCCACTAAAATAAGTTCTTTATCATTAAGATAATTATTGATGCATAAATTATGAAATATCAAATAGTTTAGAAAAAACTAAGTAATGAATATCTACTATCTTCTCAGATCCCACCCAAACCTGTTTCCTCATATCTTAGCTAATCACTATTAATAATCTTATTATTTATTCATTTATTTATTTATTGCACTTACAGGGTTCTGGTAAAACATGACTGACCAGCATTAATTTTTATTGCCTCTCTGTCTCAGAACTGCACAAACAATGTAAAGAGCATAAAGGGATAAATCTACTATGGGAGCAGGAAAACACTAAGGAGAAATTTCAATAATTTTGGAGGGTGGAAAGTGATTGTTGGAGTGATTTCTCTTTTACCAAGCAGAACAGAGAAAATCATGACTACAATGGCTAAAGGGAGAGAATCCAAGAAGAAGCTCCCAAGTAGCTGAGGGGCTCTGAGCCTGCCTGTAGCACCAGGAGATAAGAAACTAAAATCTGATAGACTGAAGGGAACTCTCTATTTGGATCAGTAGGATCCCCAATTTATCACCTTATGAAGACAATAGCCTCTACTGCCACACTACCCATTAATTCAAGAAGGAAAACCATAATTCTAGTCTGTGGATGATTGTACCAGAATGATGTGAGACTAGTGGATATCAGATTCAGTGGAAGTAAGATGTGAGTCTGGCACTCAAAACAAGAGCCTAAGTGAGAATCGAGAAACTGAACGGTGAAATTGCCAGCTAAATTTTCTGCCCTTCTCCTAGAGAACCAGCAACAAGGACTATATCCCTGTGCTGGTTTGAATGTATTATGTCCCCTGAAATGACATTATCTTTGGCACAGTCTTGTGTGGGCAGGAAACTTATTTGTGTTGATTAGGTTGGAGACTTTTGATTGGATATTTCTGTGGAGATATGATCACTCAACTGTGGGCGAGATCTTTCATTAGATAATTTCCATGGAGGTGCGGCCCCATCCATTCAGCATGGGCCTTGATTAGTTTACTGGAGCACTATTTAAGTTCAGACAGAAGGAGTGAGCTTGCTACAGCCAAGAGGGACACTGAAGAATGCACAGGAGCTGAGAGAGTAGCTGCAGCTGAGAGACAGTTTGAAGACGGCCGTTGAAAACAGACTTTTGCTTTGGAGAAGTCAAGAGAGGAAAAACGCCCCCAGAGCAACTAAGAGTGACATTTTTGAGGAACTGCAGCCTAGAGGGGAATGTCCTGGGAGAAAGCCATTTTGAAATCAAACCTTTGGAGCAGACACCAGCCATGTGCCTTCCCAGCTAATGGAGGTTTTCCGGACACCACTGACCATCCTCCAGTGAAGGTACCTGATTGTTGATGTGTTACTTTGGATACTTTATGGCCTTAAGACTGTAACTGTGTAACCAAATAAACCCCCTTTTGTAAAAGCCAATCCATTTCTGATGTTTTGCAAAAAGGCAACAATAGCAAACTGGAACAATCCCCCAGACAGGAAACTAGGGAATTGTTGACTTTGAGAAACTGAGTGTTCCCAACAAAAATACTTGCAAATACTATGGGGAAAGACTGTGAAAAAGCTGGCTTGTTAACCTGCATTGAAGCCCACCAGAATGTGCATGGACTATGTCAATAGTTTGCCTTTGTTTCTAATTTGTCAAAAGGTTAGTGCCTCTTGGAGGTCAGAACATAGAAGAAAAGGAGGTAAGTGTATTTCTTTCCCTGGCTCAAACCCTTCCCATATGGTTAGGATGACTGCATCCCCTTACCAAAGACCTAGCTCCTATAAGGCATACTCTTCAAACAACTATCAGTTTTGGATACAAGTAATTCTTACTTGTTCTTCTTCTGACAAGTCTATTGTTGATAACAGATTCACACTTTTGTGGTGTATACTGTGATGCTTCATCCAGATTCCCCCTCAACAAAGAACTTGTTGCCCCAGCTGCTGGGAATTCTGTGGCAAACAGCCTTTCATCTCTTGGTGCCTTTAGGGATTGCCTCAGCTTTCAAGAGCCATGCCTTTCAATGGCCTTTCTTTTCCACAGAGAGCACACATCCAATTACTGATTCTCACAGTGGTGTAAGGTCCTGACCATCTCAACATAACTCAGGACAATAAAGAAAGTCCATTCTACCTCCCAAGCTCTCCATGTGGGCAGCTGAGATTGTCCTTGAGCTTGCATGGCATCTAGACTTCTACTATGACCCAGTACTACATTCCTTTACTTTTCTCCACAGGTGTTGTTCTTGGTGCCAAGGGCCTTCCTTACTACGTGATACTGTACACTAACCTAACCAACTGAAGAACCAAGGATACTGCATTATCTGTTATTGGTTTCCAAAAATCTAACTACCCCTCTGTAAGTAGAGTCAGTAACCAGTTTTGTGTGTAGGACATCTGTTGCTCACTGGAGAACTGGATGATTTAGTATTGTGAGGCATTTTGTTCCCTCTGAGGAGAAGGAAAGCTATTAAAGATGTTTGGGTAGAGCAGTTATATGATGAGATTTAAGTCAGTATGATGTGACTGCTGTATGAATGCTGTATAGCTATAGGAGAGCAAGGGCAGATGAAGGAGATTGATTAGGAATCTATTGCAATAATCCAGATATGAGATGATGGCAACTTAGACCAGGTTTGTGGTGGTGTTAAGAGCTGGACTAATTTGGGATACATTTCAAAGTAAAGCCTACGATACTTACCAATAGATAATTTGAGAGATAGAAGCCAGTCAAGTGTAACTCCAAATTTTGGGGAGTTAGGCAATTAGAAGATTGGCGTTCCATTTACTGAGATGGAGACGGTTGCTAGAAAAACAATGTAGATATAGGAATTAGAGGTCTGCTTTGGGACATGCTAAGTCTTAGATGCTTTTGGATACCCAACTGGAAATATCAAATAGACAATTTTATATACAAGTGTGTATTTCAAGGATGATGTTAGGGCTGGATATATAGATTTGGCAGTAAGAATTTAGATGGTATTTATACCTATGTAACTAAATAATATTGAATGTAGACAGAAAAGAGAAGTTATCTGAAAGCTGAATCCTGAAGTATAGCAAAGGAAAGAAGTTAGGAAGATGAAAAGGGACCAATAAATGAGAGGGAGAAACAGCCACCGGTGATGTAGCAGAAGAACGGAGAGAGAAGTGTCAGAGTGTTTGAAGAAGGAGGAAGTGAGCAAGTGTGCCAAATTCTGCTGATAGATGAAGTGATAAAGGACAGAGAATTAAACAATTGGTGTTGCAAAGTGAAGGTCATCGGTGACTTGGCAAATGCTGTTTTAGTGTACTGATAGAGATGAAAACATGACTGGAGTTGGTTGAAGAATGAATAGAAAGTGAAAACTGTAAATAACAAATTTGGATAAGGATTTCTAGGAGTTTTTCCATAAAAAATCAAAGAAATATATAAACATATAGTATACATGGAAGGGAACATAGGAGACAGCTCAAGATTTTTAAAGTGTTTACAACTGAATGTGGGAATAGGAAGAAGACAGGACCTTCTTGTTTCTTTGTAGGTAGCCTTTAGGTAACATTCAGTTATTTTAAATGCTCATATATTACACTGATAATAAATTAATTAAAAAATATACCCAAATAGCTTTCATATATGTGCATAATTTATAATCTTAATTTTCACAAATGAACCGGTCTGTGTACTTGAGAGCAGGATTTTTTTTTTTTTACTCTATTCACCATTTTATTCTTAGAATTGTACTTGGTGCCTTATACAGTTTTGTGAAAATTTGTTCTAGTGAATGATGACCCTATCCACTTCTCTGCACCTTGATTTTTTTTTTTTTTGATTTTTTAAGTTAGTAATATAGCTTAGAAATCTTCTCATATCAATACACACTCAGATAAAGCTCATTCACGTTAATGGCTAAATGCTATTTATAGATAATGTATTTTGATTTTCAAACATTCTTTTCAAATAGGTTTGATGTTAATTTTTATTATATTAATTATGTTTGCTGGCCTTTTACTAAATGGTCTTCCATTGCAAATAATTGTAAGAGTGAGCAGATAAATGTGCTTTAGTAACAAATAACTATCATCCCTGAGTACCCATGTAAGGAACAACTGGTCCTTAATTAATCTTTGAAAACTAAATCTGACAAACATGAATAACATTTATCTTCAATACATTACTGTATTGCAATTAGGAATGACTACTAAACAGTTTGTATAGACACTCATAATTCATTCCATACATATAAAAATGAAGTTTTTTGTCCTGCATATGTGAATGGAATTAGTTAAATTCACTAGTTAAATGCAACTGCAATGGTTGGTACCAATAAAACTCTTTCAAAATGTGGAGATAATTGATTTTTGTTTATTTGTTTATTTTAATTAAGAGAGCCTTGCCTGCAGAATAAGGTTTGCCAACTTTTTTGTACATGGGCATCTACTGAATAATAGCATCTGCTAATATTTTATTCCTCTTTACTAGGATGACTAACAGGTAAATACTAAGGCAATATTTTATCCAAACAATTATATCATGCAAGCTGTGCCACTATTTTCTACTCCATTCCAGCCTTTCCTTTGCCATGCTCCATGCTTTCGTCCACACCCCATTTGGCCCAAGTTTGTCTGGAGCTCTGTAAAGTAAAATGCAGCAATCATATTAATAGTAATATATATGGTATTTTTATTATCATCATTTAGTGATGAGTCTACTGGCTCTTTACTCAAACACAGGAAAAACAAGACTGCAGCATTAAACTGTTATCTCTACCCTAATTCAAACTCTTTTCTTTCTCCAGGGCTCTGTATTCAGAATTTATTGACTCTAGTAAGAGATTTGTAGGAAGGAAAAGCAAGGTAAATTACCAATGCAAAAAATTCAAAGAAATCCCAAAAAATTTTATTCTATGCATGAAGCACCTACATATAGGATGCAACTTTTAAAGCCATGTACCTTTGTACTGGTTTTGTATATATTATGTCCCCGAGAAAAACCCATGTTCTTTGATGCAGTCTTCTGGGAGCAGACATATTAGTGGGGATTAAGTTGGACCCTTTGGACTAGGTTGTTTCCATGGAGATGCATCCCACCCAACTGTGGGTGATAACTCTGATTGGACAGTTTCCATGGAGGTGTGGCCCCACCCATTCAGCATGGGCCTTGATTAGTTTACTAGAGTACTATATAAGCTCAGACAGCAGGAGCAAGCTTGTTACAGCCAAGAGGGACTCTTTGAAGAATGCAAAGGAGCTGAGAGAGGAACTGCAGTTTACAGAGACAATTTGGAGATGGCCTTTGAAAGCAGACTTTTGCTCTGGAGAAGCTAAGAGAGGACAAAGGCCCCAAGAGCAACCGAGAGTGACATTTTGGAGAGAAGCTAAAGCCTAGAGAGGAACATCCTGGGAGAAAGCCATTTTGAAACCAGAACTCTGGGGCAGACATCAGCCATGTGCCTTCCCAGCTAACAGAGGTTTTCTGGACACCATTGGCCATCCTCCAGTGAAGGTACCCGATTGTTGATGCATTACCTTAGACACTTATGGCCTTAAGACTATAACTTTGGAACCAAATAAACCCCCTTTATGAAAGCCAATCCATTTCTGGTGTTTTGCTTTCCGGCAGAATTAGCAAACTAGAACACCCTTTCACTTATTTTCCATTGTAGAATTATTATTCAAAATGTTAGTAAAATTTTAAAAATATATAGATATATAAATAACTCCATAGATAATCCTGTATGTTTTTTCCAGCCATGAAATTCTAAGTAGTTGCATTATAATTAATTAGTGTTTTATTGAGCTTCTAAGGATCTAAGACATTTAGAACAATATGAGATTCCATTTTAGAACTGCAAAGAATTATGAAGAATAATGATAAGAAAAATAGTTTGAAAGATTCTTGTTCAGGGACAAAAACCTTAAGAAAACCATACATATATATATATAAAATAAATCAGCCTAACATTATATAAATTTCTTAATAGCTACAGTTTTGTAATTTATAATATATATTGTTATTTGGCTTCCTTTTAGAGTAGCACTAAACACATGGTATATTAGACCACATGCATTTTTATAATATTACTTAATTGCATGAAGATCAGGAAATTCATTGTTATGGCTTCCTTTTACAATGAAGACACTCCATTCCCTACATGACCACATAACATTTAAGTTCCTTTCTCCGAAAGCACTTCTACAGTATTTGAAGATCATAAGTAAGTTGTGGTCAAGCATACAGCTTTAATGCATGTATGAGAAACATCATTTATCAACATAATTCTGAATTCCTACTTATACCTGGAAACAAAATTGGCTAATTTAAAGGAATTTGTCTATTTTAGAAACTCCGTTTTTTTTGCTCAATCTACTTTCCATTTAGTACTTGTTATGGATTGAATCATATCCCCCACAAAAACATGTTCAGGTCCTCAGCAGTCTGTGGATGCAAACCCATTTGTAAATAGGATATATGAAGATGTTATTAATTAAGGTGAGACCAAACTGAATTAGGGTGAGCATTAATAGAACATGACTGGAGTCCTTATAAGTAGAGGAAATTGGGACACAGTCAGAGTAAGAGAGAGGAGGATACAGATGCAGAGAGAGAGATAGTCATGAGATAGAGGTAGAGACTGAGTTATAGTTTGCCAGCAAGCTACTACCAGAATGCGACAGACTTCAGAGAAAGTATGGCCCTGCTGACACCAGGACTTTGGACTTCTGGCCTCCAAATCTGTGAGACAATAAATTCCTGTTGTTTAAGTCAACTCCTCATCAAGTGGTAGTTTATATTTGCCCATGCCCTCAATGATGACTAGACTTATGACTTGCTTTAGTCAATAGAATACAGCAGAAGTGATGATGTGTCAGTTCTGAGTTTAGGTGTTAAGAGTTTCCACATAGTTCTATTTTCTTTCTAAGAATCCTGTTACCACCATATGAACAAGCTCAAGAGAGCCTACTGGATGATGAGAAACCAAGCCTCAGCCACTCTGTCACCCCAGCTGATTGCCAGTTAATCACTGACCACATGAGGGAGGCCATGTTAGACAAACCCCAGCATTCTGCCAACTGATTACAGATACGTCTGTGAATCCAGCTGATGTCCACAGAACAACTTAACTGACCCAGAGATTCTTGGGTGATAATAAAGGATTCCTGCTGGAAATCATTAAGTTTGGGGTGCTTTGTTATAGAGCAAGACCAAAGTGTTGCAGTTACATATGAAGTCCATGAAAGATATTTTTCAGAACTAGAGTCTGAACAAAAAAGGACCACTATGAATTCTATACTGTGATGAATTTGTAATGGATCTGGGAAGATATACATCAACTGATCATACAAATGTGAAAACTTTCATTTTTCTGGGAGCACTTCCAAATTTTAGTACCTTGAATTATGAAACTGAAACATGGAGGGGATGTGAAAATTTTATTAATCTCCAAGAGATATGGACAAAATAAGAAAATGCACCTTGAGCATATCCTAGCAAACTGGATACAAGAAGTACTGTATGTAGTTTGAAGGAGGTAATTTGAAGGTCAGTTTAACATAAATAAAAAATAAGCTTGATAATCTGGGAAAGTGGGTTATTATCTTGAAAAGGGGTATGCATAAAAAACTTATGTTGACTTACTACTTTTATTGTTTTTTTATTTTGTCTTTTTTGTTTTTAGATGAAATGACATGCAATGAAGGAAAAATTTGTATATGCTTCTCTAGCATAGAGTTTTTTCCCTTCAACACTGATTTTTCAAATTGTCAAAACACGGTGTTTTTAACAGTGAGTGGGGAAATTTCTGAGGTTAACCCTTCATTCTGACCCATTACAGTTTATTTTGTTTTCTTATAATTTTATTATTTTGGTAATTATTAGAAATCTCTTACATCCAGTGATGGAAGCATAGAAACAGCATTTGTAAAGTCATGTGTTTCAGTTCATCTCAGCCTATAAATTCCACAAATGTACATAATTTGAGTATAATAAAATTGTGTTTTTGCAGTAAAGTCAGATTTACCGTATTAATGAACTTATACTACTGCTTTAACCCAATATTGCTGCTGTAGAACCACTGATATTCATGCTCAGTAAGAATTCTATTAACATATTTTTATGTAACAATATTTATAATATATTTCCTGCAGAAGCCCAGAGTTTCATGATAGTTGAAGTTACAATGGGTGTCCCACACATTCCTTTATCCTTTCAATCAAAGCTTTTTTGCTTTACTTTGTTTCATAAAGGGAGATCATCATCACATATCTTTGAAACATGCTAGGCCACCACAAAGATATTTAGAGTTACTCACATGCTTTTGCAAGCAGTCCAAGAGTGCCCCTGTCTGGTGCTTAACACAGGCACGTATGACTGAATTGCAATTAGGAAACAGGATTCAGTGAAAGAAACGGTGAGAGAAAAATTCCTCTGGAAGCTAGACATTGCCTGGATCACCAAGAATTAATGTTGAGGGACAAGAATGAACTAGAGAGTTAAGAAGGCACTAAACAACAACAACAAAAGTGGTGTCTTTGGTAATTAAAAATTTCCCAAGTGAAATTACATGAAATGAAAGGTCAAGAGGAAAGGTCCTCTGGTGAAAAGGCAATTGAAAAGAGACAGAGGCTTGAGAATCATAAATTACTGTTTTAAATAAGTCTGCTTTGAATATAATTATTAATGGAATTATGTTTTCATTAGCAATTGCCATTGGAAAAGTGGTTTTGTTAATTTACATGGAGCCAAAAAATATTGCCTTAATTTAAAAAATAGATCTGCATTATCAGACAGAAATAACACAAGCATATTTCTATTTCTTAGTTAAATTAACTATTTTATTTTCTAAATAACCTAAAATAAAGCAAAAGATAGACTTTGGAATGTGGCATTAGGCATAATTCTCTTCTTCAAAATTCATGACTTAACCTACAATCTGAAATTTCATGAAATTTACACATTTTACCCACTAATCCACATCCATGAGATCTGAAAATCTTATCAAATATTTTTGTTAATTAGCTTCATATCAGGATTATTTATTCATATCACATGGCATAATATTTTACATTAATGTATATTATTTATTTATGTATATTTTTCTTAATCTTTACATTAGGATATTGTTTTATAAATTTCCCAAAGACAGAGACCTACAGCTCTTCATTCAAGTCTCTATTCCATATAAGAATATGCAAACATCAATAACTACTTATTATAGTCAGAAGAAACAAGATCTGAACCAAAGACAGTTACCCAACTCAAACATTTTAGTCAAAGATAATTTTCACATATATGTGCACTGAATAAGAATATTTTGAAAAGATATCTAAAATTTTAACTCCATCTTACTAAAATGCATACTATTGAACCAATGAAGCTAGAAATGCTGCAAACCATCCCTCAACTTCTATTTTAATAATTGATAGCCCTGGAAGGCAAGCTATTATTCAGAAAGGTACTCAACAGAATCTAGTGGTTTGATATGAACCATGATTAATGTGACTCCCTGATAAAATGCTGTACAATTCTGAGATTTTGATTTGAATTTTCAAATAAGCCTACTTTTTCACCATTCCTAAAATCAAACATCAACTGAAAGCAAAATGTAAGAAAAAGGTTAAATTTTAAATCAGAAAGTATATATTTATCAACCAAATTCTAACATATTAAAAATATTTTTATCTCTGCCTTGCAAAAACACAAGTGAGAGAGAAGGAAAAATAGCATGACAATTCAGAAGAAAGTTTTTAAGGAAATAATGGCAAACCATTGAAAAAACAAAACAAAGCAATGTTCTTAGGAAAACTCAAATGTGATAATCTGATGCTTCTATCTTTCACTAAGTTAAATTCATCAGCAAGATTCTTGATGAATCAAGTTGGTGGTGGGAGCAAGGGATGGTGTAGTCAAGTTTTAAAAACATAGCTCACAAACTATGCTTGGTGTAATTGGAAGGAAAATTCTCTGTAGAGGAGATTCCATCATATAAATAACCACCACATAAAATACTTTAAAAAATATGTTCTAATATATGTGTTTAAAATATTTTATTGTTCAAAATAGTTATAGTGTTAAAGCTTTACTACACATATCTTCATATTTAGGAGGGGGGAAATACACACATCTCCAATAAGTGCATTTAATAAGGGCATTTGCTAGAAAAATGTACCAGAATTTTGTGGGTTAATATCTATTGAGTTTTCATTTCCTTTCTCTCTTCTAAGTTCATTTCAATTTCTTCCTCCTAAAACAAATCTTAGTTTATGAATACGCAATAAGCATACTGAAGAAGTTAGATAAAAAATAGCATTCATCTTATGTTTAAATTCATTTAAAAATATTTTATCATAGATTATTGTAGATTAGTCAAAATACTATGCATGTGTCTTAGTATGTGGGTCTGTGTGCTAATTTGAGACAAGTAATTGCAGAGTGTAACAAATACATACAAAATGTAGGCATATTCAGTCTAGGAAAAAAAAAGCCTAGTAATTAATAATTGTTGTTTCCCTTCAAATGCTAGTTCCTGAACAATTATATATCCAATAGGATCTATGGTTTCTTCTTGAATCCACTATGTGCTTACCACCAATAACAGACTGAGATATTTCTAAATTATCATTGCCATGTAGTTGTTCCAATCTTTAGTCCACCACAGGACATGTGGAAGTTCCTGGCTTTCTCAAAATTTTAGAATTTCCAGATCTTACTTTAAATGATCCTACTCTTGTCATCCTAAGTAATGGCTCACTCTGCTCTCAAGAGCACTCAAAAAAAATAAACTTAAGCTACAGGCCCATTACCTTCTGTGAATCTCAGAGAAAGCCAAAAGTTTTTATGCCAACTACCCTATAAGATGAAACAATTATTTTAGGGCTTTAAAGTCTTTTTATCATTGCATTATATTCTCTGTTATAATACAATATAACTTAATATAATTCAAAAGTATATGATATTGTGATAATATTTGTAATATATTCCTGAAATAAACTGAGTTCGCAACTTAGTCATACTTGAATTGCACTTGAGGATACTGCAAATTGAAAATATAAGTATTATTTTATCACATTATTCAGAAAGATAACAGGTCATATTTAAAAATGTAAACAAAAGTAATTTTCACTGAAAACATCAAACAGTCAGAGTTGTGATAGTCGTTATAATCCAAAACAAACAAGCTATAGATATCTGACAAAGAACTGAAGCACTGCAGGTGCAAAATGTAGAAGGAAGAAATCAGTTTATTCCTGTTTTGCTATTTGATTACAGCCACTGAAAGTTTGTTATTACTCACCTAACAATGTACCATAGATCATGTACATAATTTTCACATACAATGTTCCAATCATTGTATTTGCCCTCACTTTCAGGTCACAAATTTAATTTTCAAAAGTTTTCCTTTAACTTATAAGTCAAGGTAGAACAACTTAACCCATTTATTCTCTAAATGTCATTATTAAAGAAAACAGTTTCAAACCTCAAAACAAATTATTTTCTCCCCTGATTTCCTCAGATGCATCTCTGTATGAAGGAACCCCGATTAAAAGATAGAGAAGGATAGATCCAGAATCAGGAAGAGATTTGCACAAGACACAAATCAAGACCTTGGGCACTTTGCACATATACTGTCATGTATGAGTGAATGTACATGTGTGTGTATATAGTGTGTGTGTGTATATATATGTATCTCTATAAAATCATGTGATTGACTTTTTTTCAAAACCATTTATAGAAATCATTACAGCTAAAACAATTCAAAACATGATTATTCATTTTATACTTCATCTCTAGAATGCCACTTTCATATTTCATGAGTCAGCCTGTTTTCTTAGTTTCTCAGAATTTGGAGATGCTTGCCTATCACATCAGAGTAAGAATACTGATTTTATTTGGTGAATTTATGTGTAAAGAAATGGAGTTAGAAGAAAGTAATGTAAATGTTTTTAGAAGATTTGAATGGACTTAGAGAATTAAAGCTTACATTACATACAAAAAAATCAAAACAATGAAATTATTTAGCTATACTTTTACAAAGGAAATGATGATAAAAGGCATAGGATATTGATATACTAAAATATTGAAAGCAAAATCCAGTTTGTATGATTTAGGAAAGGCCATTAGTCAAGCTGCAGAAAACTACATCTTCAAGTATTAGTTAAAGAAACATACCAGAACAAATATACTATAAAGAAAGATTTTCATTTGGTTAACTGAAACCCCATATTGCCAGTAATAATGTTTTATTGAAACTTTTATTTTGGAACTGATTGAAAAGTTGATGTCATTTAAAAAAAAAAAATGTCTTCAACATATGTCAAACTTTGTCCTTTTCATTTAAGAAGTACATTATATCCAGGGTATGTCCAAAATGAGATGCCTTGAGTACCCAAGATCATTTCAATACTTTGCAATTGAAGCACTTAAGTAAAGTTGTAGAGAATAGTAATCAACAGGATAAAAACAACTGTTTAAATGAGATGTGACTATGAAGTTACAGGTTCATTTTTACCCTGTAGATCATTTTCTGGCTTTGAAAGTGTCCTAGTTTGCTAATGCTGCGGTATGCAAAACACCAGAGATGGATTGGCTTTTATAAAAAGGGGGTTTATTTGGCTATACAGTTACAGTCTTAAGGCCATAAAATGTCCAAGGTAACACATCAGTAATCGGGTACCCTCACTGGAGGATGGCAAATAGCGTCCGGAAAACCTCTGTTAGCTGGAAAGGCACGTGGCTGGCATCTGCTCCAAAGTTCTAGTTTCAAAATGGCTTCTCCCAGGACATTCCTCTCTAGCAAGCTTGCTCCTCTTCACAATGTCACTCACAGCTGCACTGAGTTCATTCTCTTTGAATCATTACGTTTATATTGCTCCCCTGATCAAGGCCCACCCTGAATGGGCAGGGCCACGCCTCCATGGGAGTATCCCACCAGAGTCACCACCCACAGCTGGGTAGAGCACATTCCAAGCAAATCTAATCAGCACCAAAAGTCTGTCCCACAAGACTACATCAAAGATAATGGTGTTTGGGGGACAAAATGCATTCAAACCGGCACAGAAAGTAATGAAAATAATTTTTCCCACAAAATTAAATAAACAATAATCCTTCTAGTTACTCTAAAAGAATCATTTACATATGACTCTGACATTTCTTTATTATATTATCATTAAAAAGTTAAAGATTGTTGGACTAAATATTTATGCCTCAGCATTAGTAACACTTGGTAGCAATTTTCATGAAAGAAAAGGAGTGGGGTAATGAGAAGGCAGAGAGAAAGAAAGAAAGGAAGGAAGGAAGGTAGGAAGGAAGGGAAAGAAGGGAAGAAAGAAAGAAATGAACTTTCTTAAATTAAGGTACAAAAAAGAAGCACTTAGGGAAAAAAAATCACATTCATTAATTAACTTCCTAACATAATATCAGCACATTCCATTATTTCTGAAATGCAATCTTTAAATATTTATCCATTTATACACACATATACACATAAGAAATTAAAAACAATGATTAGATAAATTTCATTTTTTAAAAAATCTAGGATGATTACTTGCTATTACAAAAATCATTTTGTCTCTTTAGAGAAACAACTTCTGGCAATTAGGTAAAATGAGAAGAATTTTAAAACCAAATTGTTTTCTAGGCTGTATCTAATACCTGAAAGCTCTCTGCTTGATTCACTTCTTTCATAAATAGATGTCTCAGTCTTGAAAAGTGTAACAGAAAATGTCAGTGTAGACATTGATATATTTTTTTACAAATGGAGCTCCATTACCTGCCTCCAGCACAAAGTACCGGTGGTTAACTTTAACAGTTCTTGCCTTTTACTTTATTTAATAGTACTATATCTTTAGCTTTATACTTCTGCAATCATGTCTGTAGGAAAAGCTGAAATGATTGTGAGATCAGGTTTCCTCCTTAGCCCTAATTTTTTTCTTTCATTTTATTTACTGATTCAAGTTTTTCTTTTCTTGTGATCTATTTGTAGTCAGAATGGAATTGAACACCTCTCATCTCGCCAGGAACGGGGACTTTCCATCACATTACCTCTGTACTTAGAGAATTCTGCTAGCTCCAAATAAAGCAGAGAATTGATTTTTAAGATCTTGATGTTAACTCTCAGGATTTACACGGCATCGATCTATTAGGTCTTCCTTGTTTTTTTATTTTTTATTTCTGTATTTTCTCCCCTGCCAGAACAACTTCATGACTTAGCCTCTAAAGAGCTTTTGTCTGTATTAGGTAGTATTTCCTGTGTTGTTACAAAAAGTTCAGGGCACAAGCATTTACAGCAATATGTTGGTCTTTTTTAATTGTATTTTTAAATAATACCAAACTGTCTACATTCTGTTTACTTTCTTTGGACATATCCTATTTGTCCTAAAGGGTCCAGGAGAGCAATCAATGAGGCAGGCTGTCGTGATTGCCAGGCACACAAGATAATTTACAAAAGTCACTGTAACAACTGAATGGGCTTAATTTTATCCCAATTCTCCTTCTTCTTTTGAATCATTGGCCATCATATGGAATAGGTGAAGTGACATGGATGGGTAAGTAATTTATTTATAACTGAGCAGTTTCACAGGAAATATCGCAAATGTGCAGAATTAGAATTTAGTTTTAAAAGTCTCATTAATAACTCCAAGAAAAATCACTTCACACTGCAAAAACAGCATGAAAAAAGTTTTACTCATTTTTCATTACAATCAATCCCCTGAAAACCTTCCCTAGGGTGCCCTCACAACTGAAGTTAGCAATGAATCCTATGTGATATTCACTTACTTTTCTTATGTGGATTTTCTAATTATGATTTAATTATGGGAGGAAATTTTTAATCAGTGTTATCAGAAGTAGAGTATAAATGGTTTAGTCATTGCTTCTTTGTCCCATCCCCTAAAGTGTTTCTAGTTTATCTCTATGACCACAGAAATGTAAACATTACCTAGCCTTTCTTCCTTTCTTGATAACCAGGGAAATTTCAGCATGGCACATTTAAGTATTTATATTTCTAAGTATACTTCCCCACTTTTATTTATATATTTTTGTATTAAAGAAGTTTTGAATTTACAGAACAATATAGGATTCCCATATTCCAGCCTATTATTAACACCCTGAATTGGTATATTTGTTACACTTGATAAAACAACATTTTTATAAGTGTACTAGTAACTATATTCCATGGTTTAATTTAGAGTTCACTGTGTTGTGCAGAGCCATGGATTTTTTTTTAATTTTTAATCTAGTAACAAGTAATCAACCTAACATTTCCCTTTGTAACCACAATCAGAGATATGTATTTCCTTGCTATCAACTATGTTCAAAATGCTGTGTTACCTTCACAACCATACATTACCAAAACATACTCATCATTCCAAATAGGAACTCTGAATATTATAAGCCTTAATTCTTATTCCCTATCACCATCCTATCCCTTAGTAATTTATAGTCTAGATTATGACTCTGAGTATGCTTATTCCAATTATTTCAAATCAGTGAGATCATACAATATTTGTACTGCTTTGACTTATTTCACCAAACATGGTATCTTCAAGTTTCATCCATGTTGTATCATGTATCAGAATTTCATTACTTTTATAATTAAATAATATTCCATTGTGTGTTGATGGACACTTGGGTTGCTTCCATCTTTTGTCAGTTGTGAATAATGTCACTATGAGCATAGGTGTACAAATATCTGTTTTATGTCCCTTCTTTCAATTATTTTGACTATATACCTAGAAGTGGGATTTCCAGGTCATATGCTAATTCTATACATAACCTTCTGAGAAACTGACAAAATGTCTTCCACAACAGCTGCACCATTGTACATGCCAGCAACAGTCTTCCTATTTCTCCACATCCTCTCCAACACTTGTAATTTTCCATGATTTTAATAGTAGTCCTTCTAGTGGGTGTGAAGTGGTATCTCATTGAGGTTTTCATTTGTAGTTCCTAAATTTAAGGAGCATTTTTCATGTACTTTTTCTCTGTTTGAATATCTTTGGAGAAATATCTATTCAAGTCTTTTGCCCGTTTTTAAAATTGGTTTATTTTTCTTCTTGTTGATTATAAGATATCTTTATATATTCTGCATATTAAACCCTTATCAGATATGAGGTCTCCAAATAGTTTCTTCCATTGTAGAGTGTGTTGTTTTACTTTCTTGAGAAAGTCTTTTGAGGCAAAAAGGTTTTAACTGTGATGAGGTCACATTTACCTACTTTTTTTTCTTTTGTGGCTTGTGCTTTGGTCTAAGAAACCATGGCCTAACACAAGGTCCCGAAGATGTTTCTTTAGGTTTTAATCTAGGACTTTTATTGTTCTGGCTTTCATAGTAAGGTCTTTGATCCATTTTGAGTTTATTTTGCATAAGGTGTGAGGTAGGAGTCTACCTCTTTTCTTTTGCAAATGGAGAGCCATTTTTCCCAGCACCATTTGTTGAAGTGACCATTCTTTCCAAATTGAGTGGTCTTTGCCTGATTGTTAAGAATCAGTTGGTCATAAATGTGGGGGTTGATTTCTTATCTCCCAATTCTAGTCTATTGGTCTATATGTCTGTGCTTGTGCCAGTACCATACTGCTTGGTTTACTGTGGCTTTATAGTAAGTTTTAAGATTTGGAAGTCTGAATCCTCCAATTTCATTTTTCTTCTTCAAGATGGATTTGGCTAGTCAGGAAACCCATACCCTTCCATACAAACTTAATGATTATCTATTCCATTTCTGCGAAGAAGGTTGTTGGAATTTTTATTGGTATTGTGTTGAATCTCTAAATTGCTTTGGGTAGAATTAACATCTTAATGATATTTAGTCTTCCAACCCATGAACACGGAATCTTCTTCCATTTATTTAGGTCTCCTTTGGTTTCTTTTAGCAATTTTGTAGTTTTCTGTGTTGAAGTCTGTTACATCCTTGGTTAGATTTATTCCTAGATATTTGATTATTTTAGTTGCTATTGTAAATAGAATTTTTTTCTCAATTTCTTCTTCAGAATTTTCATTGCTAGTGTATAGAAGTACTAACAATTTCGTTGATGTTGGTCTTATAACCCACCACTTTGCTGCATTCCTTTATTAGCTCTGGGAGCATTGTTGCAAATTTTTCCAGATTTTATGTATACAGGATTATATTATATGCAAATAGGGAAAGTTTTACTTCTTTTCCAATTTGGATGCCTTTTATTTCTTCTTCTTGCCTAACTGCTCTGGCAAGAACTTCAGTGAATTGTTGAATAGCAGTGGTGACAGTTGGTGTCCTTGTCTTGTTTCTCATCTTGGAGGAAAAGGTTTCATGCTTTCCCCATTAAGTATGATGTTAGCAGTTAGTTTTTCATATATGCCCTTTATCATGTTGAGGAAGTTTCTTTCTACTCCTAGTTTTCTAAGTATTTTTATCAACAAGAGATGCTGGATTTTGTCAAATGCCTTTTTTGCATTAATTGAAATGATAATGCTTTTTTTTCCCCCTTCATTGTGTTAATGTGGTGTATTACATTAATTGATTCTCTAATGTTGAACCACATTTGCATACATGGGATAAATCCCACATGGTCATGGGTTATTATTCCTTTAATTTGTTGCTGGATTTCTATTGCTAGTATTTTGTTGAGGTTTTTTAAAATCTATTTCATGAGATATTTATTATTCTGTAATTTTCTTTTCTTGTGGTATCTTTATATGGTTTTGGTATGTGGGTGACATTGACTTCATAGAATGAATGAGAAAGTATTCCCTCTTCTTCAATTCTGTGGAAGAGTTTGAGCAGGGTTGGTGTTTTTTTGTTTGTTTGTTTGTCTTGTTTGTTTGTGTGTTTGTTTGTTTGTTTGTAATATTTGGTAAAATTCTCCTGTGAAGCCATCTGGTCCTGGGCTTCTATTTGTTGGGAAGTTTTTGATTACTTGTTTAATCTCTTCACTTCTTATTTGTTTATTGACATCTTCTGTTCTTGAGTCAGGGTAAGTAGTTTGTGTGTTTCTAGGAATTGTTGACTTCATATAGGTTATCTAAGCTTTTGGTATATAGTTGTTCATAGTATCTTATTATAGTCTCTTTTCATTTCAATAGGGTCAGTAGTAATGTCCCCATTTCATTTCTGGTTTTAGTTATGTGTTTCTTCTATCTTTTTTTCTTCATAAATATACGAAAAGTTGGTCAATTTTATCAATCTTTTCAAAGAACCAACTTTTGGTTTTGTTGATTCTATTTTTTTTAAATTCTTTATTTCATTTATCTCTGCTCTTATCTTTGTTATTTCCTTCCTTCTACTCACTTTGAATTTAGTCTGCTCTTCTTTTACTAGTTCATCCAGTTTTGAGGTTAGGTCTCTGGTTTGCAACCTTTTCTCTTTTATAATATAAACATTTAGTGCTATAAATTTCCCTCTCAGCACTGCCTTTACTGCATCCCACAGGTTTTAATATGTTTTATTTTCATTTTCATTCACCTAATTTACCTTTTGACTGACTTTTTAACCCATTGTTTAATTTCCAGGTATTTGTGAATTTTCCATCTCTGCCTCTGTTATTGATTTCTGATTCCATTCCTTTATGGTTGGAGAAAATACATTGTATTATTTTAAAATTTTTGAATTTATTGAAACTTGTTTTGTGACCTAAGATATGATCTAACCTGGAAAACGATCTATGTGCACTCAAGAAGAATGTACATTGCAATGTTGTTAGGTAAGTGTTCTATATATATATATCTGTTAGGTCTAGTTGGTTTACTCAAGACTCCTGTTTCCTTATTGATCTGTCTATATGTTCTATCCATTATTGAAAGTGTTATATAAAAGCCTCCTACTTTTAATGTAGAACCATCAATTTCTCCTTTCAAATCTGTATTTGCTTCATATATTTTCAGACTCGGTTGTTAGGTATATATGTATTTATAATTGTTACATCTTCTTGTTGAATTGACTGTTTTATCAGTATATAATGACAAGCTTTGTACCTCATAGTTGTTTTTGACTTAATCTCTATTTTATATTTTTTTTCTTTTGATTTCTACCTGCATGGTATTTTTTTTACCTATTCTTTCACTTTCAACTTACTCATGTCTTTGGATTTAGGGTGAGTCTCTTGCAGAGAGCATATAGTTGGGCCATGCTTTTCTTTTTTAATCCATTCTGCCAATCTCTACCTTTTGACTGGAGAGTTTAGTTCATTTACATTTAAAGTTGCTACTGATAGTATGGAACTTTCTTTTGTCAGTTTGCAGTTTAGGCTTTGTAAGTCTTATACCTTTATTTGTCCCTCATTTCCATTAATGTCTTTATTCATTGTATGTACAAAAACTTAGATTAATCTTTTCTCTTTATCTGTTTGCATTTTAGCACATGAAGGAAGTAAGAAATGGAATTACATACCAAACAATACATTACACTATACTGGCATGTATAATTACCCAAATGGTTACCTTTATGCAAATCTTTATTTCTTATTTCACTTTGAACCACTGTCTAATGTTCTTCCCTTTCAGTCTGAAGAATTCCTTTAGTATTGCTTGTAGGGAGTTCTGCTGGTGATAAGTTCCTCAGCTTTTGTTTATCTGGTAATGACTTAATCTCACTCTCATTTTTGAAAGAAAGTCTCACCCAATATGAAATTCTTTGTTGGTAGTTGTTTTCTTTTAGTACATTAATTATTTCAACCCACTACTTTCTTGCCTCCATGGTTTCTGATGAGAAATCAGTATTCAATCTAACTGGAACTCCCTTATACCTGAAGAGTAGCTTTTCTCTTACTGCTCTCAGAAATCTCCTCTTTTCCTTTGCATTCAACATTTTGATCAATATGTGATGGAGCATATTTTTCTTCAAGTTTACCCTGTTTGGCATTCTCTGCACTTCTTGCCTAGTCACACCTTTTGCTAAGTTTGGGGAGTCTTCTATCAGTATTTCTTTGAAAATTTCTTCTGCTCCTTTCTCTCTTTCTTCTCCCCCCTGGGACTCCCATGATGTGTATATTGGTATACTTGATGGTGTCTCAGAAATCTCTTAAACTATTTTCACTTTTTTAAATTCTTTTTTCTTTAAGATCCTCAGTCTGACTCATTTCAATCATCTTGTCTTTGAGTTCTCTCATTCTTTCTTGTGCCAGCTCCAACCTGCTGCTGAAACCCTTCTGGGAACTTTTTATTTCAACTCCAGTAGTTCTGTTTAGTTCCTTTTAAAATTTTCTATTTCTTTATTGAGATTCTCATATCACTCATTAATTGTTTTCCTGATATCTTTTAGTTCTCTTTCTCTGTATTTTCCTTCATCTGCTTGACCATTTTTATGATCTTCTTGTTTAAAATTTTTTTTGTTTGTTATGTCCACAGCCAGGTCATTTTCTTTGGCATTTTCTGACTTTTTTTCCTCTTCCTTTGGACAGGACATCATTTTCTTGTTTATTTGTTTGTCTTGTAATATTTAGTTGTACACTCTACATTTTTAAAATTTAAATTGTTAACTCTATAATTTATTCTCTGAGATATCTGTGTCTTGAGTTTCTAACCAGCTGGTGATATGACAGAGATTTCCTTGAGTGTCAGTCCTCCTATCGGGAATGTATTCCCAAGGCGAATACAAAGTGCAGGGTCCTCCGTTTCTTATGTGGACCTGTTTCTTGTCCTGGGCTTATGCTTTCTAACTTGCTTAGGAGTTCCCTGTTTACTGGAGTTTGAATGTACCCTCTCCTTCTCAGGAGACAGAACTTTCTCTTTTTCCCTGGTGTTCCACTTCTGGATTTAACGTAAATAAACCTTTGCCGCAGGTCACCAACCTTAATTGTTTCTTACACTGTTTTTATTGCTTCAGCTGCTTTTGCCTGGGGCCAAATTCTGGGATGGGGGCAAATCAGATAGGAGCTTCCCAAGCTAAGCTTTCTTAGATGGAACAAGGCCAGGGGCCCACAAATGGAACACAGGGAACTTGCAAATGGTCCCAGTCATTAGGGAGGGGCCAGGAAGGGCACCAAGATCTTCTTCCATGGCTGCCTAAAACTTTGCTTTCTTGATCTGTCCAGCCAATGCAGCCTTCCTCCTGTGCCTTGCAGCTTTGGTGAAGTGTAGCATCTTGAGTGTCCTTCACTATCTTTGTCCTGGTAAGGTTAGAATAATGGCCACCCTCAGAACCAGGCATCCATGGATCTGACTTGCCAAGCAAAAGCCATGATCAGTGATCAGCCTGCGCCCACCCTGGATCCTGGGGAAGTGGATTTTTGTGTCCTTTTCTGGCCCCAGCAAGTCTCACCAGGGGCCAGAACCCATTGCAGCCTGTTGTGAGAGTAGTGGCTGGGCAATGGTAATAGTCACATAGAGAGCACAATTTACTGGAATTTACCGTAATTTACCATTCTCTTCCTCCTGCTATTTCCTTCATGCTGTACAGTGTTCTACTGGATTCTGAAGTTTCAAAATAGTTGTTTCAGTCAGTTCCTGCCTTTTTAATAGTTTTCCTGTTGAAGGGACTGATTCCTGGAACAACTCTGCCATCTTCCCAAAATCCTCTTCCTCACTTTTCCTGCCCCAAATTATTATTGGTTATTCCACATTAATTTTGCTGCACTTCAGACAGCACAAATAATTGGATTCCTAAATCAGACTCACAGAAAACAAATATCTTACCTGGTATCAAGCTTTACTAATAATTTAAAATGTACAGTCAATTAAAAGGCTCAGAAGAAGCAGAGATAAGTCTGGGGCATCAAAGGCAGCTATCCGCATCCTGTTTTCTCACACTAGAAATTTGATCTCTACTCACAAATGATAGATGGGGTCTTCAAATCACAAGAGGTATATTTGAATTTATAGTACAGAGAGAATTACATAGCTTATGCTAGCTTCTCCAAGGAACCATGCCTCACCAATCTATGCATTCTAGGTTCTGTTTACTCTAGGCAATCTTTAACTGTCAACATCTGCTAAGAGCATTTCAGAGGTAATATCTCTTCCTACTAGCAAATATCATTTGTCTATTTACCAGGAGATTTAGTTGACAAAGGACCTAGACCTGGTCCTCACTTGCTTTTATTTTTTTTTTTGGTTTTTCCTTTCTCTTTATTTGAGAAGTTGTGGGTTTATAGAACAATCATACATAAAATACAGGATTCCCATATACCACCATATAATTAACACTTGCAGTGGTGTAGAAAATTTGTTACAATTGGTGAAAGCACATTTTTATAATTCTACTTTTAATTATATCACATGGTTTGACTTAGGGTTCACTGTGTATTGTATTGTAGTTCCATGGATTATATTAAAATTTTTATTCTGTTATCATATATACAACCTAACATTTCCCCTTTAAACCATGTTCAGATTTATATGTCAATGCTATTAACTAGGTTCAGAATGTTGTGCTACCATCACCACCAGTCATTACCAAAACATTTCCACCATTTCAAATATTAACTCTGTACATTTTAAGTCTTAACTTCTCACTCCCCATCCCTACCCCTGGTAAAATATATTCTAGATGCTGACTCTGTGAGTTTACTTCCCTTCTTTACTTCCTTCAGGAGGAGTGGGGGCACCCAGGGGAAAGGAAATGAATGCATTAGGGCAGCTGCTGTGTGTAACTCCTTCTTCCCCAGAACTAATACTCTGAATAAAATAGATTGCAGGCAACACAGTGAACTTATGATATACAAGGAGAGAAGATCCAGCTTAGTTTTGTGCCTTTTATGTTGATCTAGCTTCTGCATCATCTTTCTCTAGCTGTATATCCTGTCACATTCTTCCTTATAGGCATCCTCTGCAAACCAAACCAGCTTTCCTCTAACTATAGTTTTGCTACAAAAGTGATATTACAGGCTTCCTTGCCTTTGCTCTTGATGCTTTCTCTGATAGAAACACTTTCAATCAGTCTTTCTTGATATATCAATTCCAACTTCTCCTTGAATATTCAGTGCAGGCATTGCCCACTCCATGAAGTCTTCTTTCTCACCCCCGTATGAGAAATGATGACCTTTTTTGTGCTTCCACTACACCTGCTGCCTAAACTTTATCCAAACCTTTATCACACTGTATTAACATTTTATCGTAATCTGATTTCTGGTAGGTAGAGATTCTGTCTTACTTATTGCTTATTGCTGTGTTCCTAAAATCTAATCCTCATTACCAAATAAACACTAGAATTCCATAAATAACATTTGGAATGCCTAAATTACTAGATAATTTGCTTAATGAAGACAATCACAATTATTTTCATTTCAAGAATGTATGTTAAATGTTACTACATCCGAAAACTGTGCAAGTTGCTGGAGGTACAGAAATAAACATGACAGCGAGAACTCTGCTCTCTCCTGACAGTATAGGATATTGTTTCTCAAGAAGTTCTGTACTAGTCATCTACATCAGAATCCCTTGGATGAGCAGGGAGTTAGTTAAAATGCAAATTTCTAGACCGCCACAAGTCCAAAAGAGTCAGAATCCATGAGGATGGATCCCAGGAATCTATTTTCTGAGTTTCCCAAGTTGGTTCTTGTATGCACAGAAGATTGAAAATCTCTGGTTTACTAGTTAACATTCCAAGTATAATTCAGTAAACTTGAGACTCAACCTCTAGGATAAGTTTTACTGCATCAAAACAACAAAGACATAAAATATGGTTCATCATTTCAGCAATTACAAGACTCCATCAGAATCACAATAAAAATAATTTGTAACCAAAAAGGAAAAACATACATGCCCACCATACACATGCATGTACACAGAATCAGAATATCTTCTTTATGTTCTCTGTAGTCATAAAAAATGTTCAAAACTGTACCTATTTCTCAATACTTAGTAAGATCTGGACTGTATACAAAACAAAAAGCACTGGTCTGGGAGCTGGAACTGCCAAGTCTGAATCTAACAACCGCACGCCTCTGTGCTGCTGGATGTCTGGTCCTGTTTCCTTTCCATTCCAAGTCTAAAATGGTGACTCTCAAGGATCAGCTAATCCAGAATCTTCTTAAGGAGAAAGTCCCCTCAGAATAAGATTACAGTTTTGGGTGCTAGTGCTATTCGCTTGACCTGCGCCATCAATATCTTAATGAAGGCATTGGCAGATGAACTTGTTCTTTTTGATTCCATAGAAGACACATTGAAGGGAGAGATGATGGATCTCCAACAAGGAAGACTTTTCCTTAGAACACCAAAAATTGTCTCTGGAAAAGACTACAATGCTACTGTAAACTCCAACTGGTTATTTGCACAACTGGTGCATGTCAGCAAGGGGGAGAAAGCCATCTTAATTTAGTCCTGCAGAACATGGACATCTTTCAATTCATCATTCCTAATGTTGTAAAGTACAGCCTGAACTGTAAGTTGCTTGTTGTTTCCAATTCAGTATATATCTTGACCTATGTGGGTTGGAAAATAAGGGGCTTTCCCAAAAACTCTGTTACTGGAAGTAGTTGCTGGATTAATCCCGGGTTCAGTTACCTAATGGAGAAGAGGCTGGGAGTTCATCCATTAAGCTCTCATGATTGGGTCCTAGAAGAGCCTAGGGACTATAGTGTGCCTGTATGAAGTGGAGTAAATGTTGCTAGCATCACCCTGAAAAATCTGCACCCTGATTTAGTCACTGATGGAGATAAGGAAAAGTGGAAAGAGGTGCACAATCAGGAGGTTGACAGTGCTTATAAGATAATCAAACTGAAAGGCTACACTTCTTGGGCCTTTGGGCATCTGTGGCAGACTTGGAAGAAAGTATAATGAAGAATCTTTGGCGAGTACATCCAATTTCCACCATGATTAAAGGTCTCTATGGAATAAAAGATGATGTCATTCTTAGTGTTCCTTGCATCTTGGGACAGAATAGAATCTCATATGTTGTCCAGGTGACTCTGACTCCTGAAGAAGAGGCCCATTTGAAGAAGAGTGCATATACACTTTGTGGGTTCCAAAAAGAACAGCAATTTTAAAGTCTTCTAATGTTACACCACTGTTTAGGCTACAACAGGATTTTACTTCGATGTTGTGAATTTTTTCCTTTTTATCTGTTCTGTGATTAAAGCAGTGATATTAAGATGACCTAGGAAAAACGTCAATTTCACAAATTTAGAAGTGGTTCAAAAAATCCTAAAGCTATATACCCTGATGCTGGAGATGGTACTTATCTTGTGTATTCCCAAACTGGTTAGAATAAATAGTTCACTTCTGAGGCACTAGTGTCAGTGTTGCATATGCTATAGTTGCTTTTCAAACCAGAAGAAAGTGTGTTTACTGTGTGTTACAGTTCTTGTAGTTCCTTCACCCAACATACACAGACAAAATTCTTTCCCCCAGTCAATCATATCATGGACTACAAACACGTATAACCTACATTGCATGTCTTGTGCATAACTGTTCTTGTGAAAGAAGGGAGCCCACTCCTTCCTCTGTGTTCCTGCAAAAGAAAGTTTTATTCTACTCATTTCTACAGGTTTTTATAGCATACAAGGTAGTTTCCTATGTGACTGTTTTCAGGAATTTCAGGGAGGGTACATTTTTTCTCAAGCCATAAGGTGTGTTTACATGTCTTTAATCTCAAGGGACAATTTCTTTGGGGCTAGACAGGAAGCAGCAGGGGCAGGAGACAGGAGCACGGAAGGAGCCCAGTAAGAGCCCTTATCTAAATTGCTGCCTGCCTTCAGGCATGCAAAGCTTTTGGCCTTTTCCCAGCCTGGTGCCCACCTTCAGGCTTCCAGAGTTTGGGAGCGGCCTCCCTGTATACGTTATCCAGCCAGGGAACTTTCCGTGTGTCCACATGTTCTAAAGGATTTTATTTGGTGTATAAAACATATCAAAGTAGTGCCATGTAATGCAAAAAGAAAGAGCTACCTGTAAACAATGCAACCAACTATCAAAGCATCATACCATCTAAAATAACCAAATAAACCATGAACAGTGACTACTCTGTTAATTAAAAATCAAAAGTACCCTGAACACTCTGATTTTTTTCTTTATTATAGATATTTGTATATAACAGTATCCCTCATTTTAATATTATAACATATACCAACTTTCATTGCTATTAATTATTTTGCATATATTTGCCTTTTCTACCCAAGATTGGCAATTCCTTGAAAGCAGGGGCTGAGCAATATATATTACTGTTTCTCTATTCTTACCATATTTTCTTATACCATTCTAAAATTTAAAAAGTATTTTTGCAGTGGCTTGAAGGAATTGTTGTTATATTCAGCCAGAACTGAACAAGAACCAAAGAATTAGAGGAATTAGAGGCAAGATGGGCTCTAGCTATCAGAAAGAGTAAAAAGTGTTAATCTGAATTTTCCCCTGAGGTGTGGTGTCATTTCTCAATAGGATTTAAGAAATGTATATTTCCCATCTCAGCACTTTTTATCTACTAAACACCCTTAAAATTTTAATTCTACAAACAGTTTTTGAGGCAGCTGTACTATTGTAATCATAGGATTATCCTGTATGTTTTTCTGAAGTTTCTTCAAAGCACTCTGCATTAATTTGCCTTCCAACTGGATACATGGCAGTTTGAGGTTTCTAGGTTTTTATTCAATATAATAGAAGTTTTTTTTTTTTTTGTCTATTTCAATTGGTTCCTATATTCACAAAACTAAACTTAACACATTGCAAAATGTGAAAATATTTATAAATGATAAAATAATTGGCATTAACTTGATGTCTGTGGTGGTTTGAAGATGCACATGCCCCAGTAAATATTCTTAAATCTAATCCATTCTTATGGAGGTGAACCCATTGTAAGTAGGACCTTTTGATAAGGTTACCTCAGTTAAATTGTGGCCCAACCCAATCATCATGGGTCTTAACGCTTTTACTGGAGTCCTGAAATTCAGATAGAATCAGTGAAAGTCAGGGAAACAAGAAGCTGAAATTCAGTGGAACCCAGAAGGGAACAGAGAGGCCAAGAAGCAGCGCCATGTGCCTTGGCATGTTACAAGTTAAAGACCAAGGTTTGCCAGCAGCCAGCCCCAGAATGCCAGTCTTTGGGAAGAAAGCATTGCTTTGAAGTCACCTTGATTTGGACTTTCTTTTACCATGAACAAATAAATACTCATTTTTTTAACCTGACCCTTTTCATGGTATTTGCTTGAGCAGTCTAGAAAACTAAAACAATGTGTATAAAATATTTTAAGATATTTTTACAGTGAGAAAGTCACTCTGGTTTTAAAAGACTCAGGTTTTTAAATATATTTCATATTCTTTCTATTAATTCAACATATATGTTAAACATATACTGAGTTTCAAGCTCTAATCAAAACATGATCATGGTTTAAATAAGATATATTTTATGCATTCAAGGGAGCTCAGAATTTACTAAATGGATTGAAACATGTAATCAAATAATGTCCTAGAAGCTAGAAGAGAATTAAGACCAGAATAGAAATTGATACATATTATGTTGTATGAATTTTAGCAAGAAATTCAATTGCTTTATGCTTTAATATTCTTATATAAAAATAGGCTAATAATGCCTAAATAAAAGAATCATTAACAAGATTAGAGGCAATATATCACAGTTATACTTACATTATATTAATGAGTACTCAAGAGGTAAGAGCTATTATTAAAATTATTTGAGAAGTCTTCATAAAAAGAGAGAAATTTGTCCTGACATTGAAAGAAAGGAAAAGGAACAACAACAAAAAAAAATGTTCCTGATGAGTTCTGAAAGACAAAGAAAGCATTCAAGTTTATCATAAGGGCAGCAACTAGAATAACTAGGAAAAGACCATGTCAGTTTGCTAGGCTGCTACAACAAATACCACACAATGAGATGGCTTAAACAACAGAAATTTATTTGCTCACTGCTCTGAGGCTAAGTGAAGCACAAAACTGAGGTTTCAGCCAGGTAATGCTTCACCCCAATGTCTAACAGTCTGGGGCAGGTGGCTGGCAATCCTTGGGGTTCCTTGGCTTGTATTCCTGTCTCTCATCACATGGCAATGTCTTCTCTGTTGTCTTCTGTGATCCATTGACTTCCAGCTTCTAGCTCCTCTTTCTGGCTTTCTCTGTGTGTCTGAATTTCTTCTGTTTATAAATAACTCCAGTAATCTGGACTAAGGCCCACCCTCATTCAGTTAGCCACACCTCAGTAAAACTAGAATCTTCAAACATCCTATGTTAAAATGGGTCCATGTCCACAGGGATGTGGATTAAGTTAAAGAACTTATCTAAATTGGACTACATAATTCAACTTACCATATACCTTAAGAACTTGTTTTTCCATTTAATGGATTTTTATTTATTTAATGATACATTTTTAACAGAAAATATCTCTACTGATGTGATTTAATATATGAATGTTAGGTTATTTTATACATTTCACTTTTTTTTTTTTAAACATAAGCCACTTGGACCATCGCAATTGCACTTTTATATATTAATGAATTATTTTTCCCTCAAAAGAGAATATGGGATGCTTGATTTGGGGGCATATACATTAAAAAGAGAATATGTGATAGACTAAATTACACCTTAGAAATTGGTCAGTAATACAGGACCTACCTAAGTAAAAAAATAAAACTGTCAATATCCTTAGCAACAATCACAACATGGACACATTTGCCTTCCAGAGGAACTAATGATATGATGTTTAGTTAAAAAAAAATGTGGCTACCATCACTGTGTTACCATATATTTAGAAGAATGATATATGTGTTAGCTTTGGGGGTAGGTATGAGGATCTGGGGGAGCAGACTTGTTCGGGAATGAAAGAAGTAGCATACATTTGTGCTTGCTTCAAACTGTAATGCAGATCAAATTTTCAACAGACACACTTGGAATACTGAGACAATTTAGACAAGTTTCTTCTCTTTTCTTATACTAAAACTCTTCCAGAAAAGAGAAAAAAAGAGAATAGTTCTTTAATTACCCATTTTCATCATAAAACAATATTTTATAATATTTCCTACCAATTTGTTTAAACAAAAACAAAAAGGAAATATATGAGAATGAATTTATAGTAAAATTCTGTGGTTTAAGATACTGCCAAGCTTTTACTGGCAAATATTTGACTATTAACTGTGTCAAGAGAAACAGCAAGTATTTCTTTTGACTGTCTTTTGGGGTGGAACTAAGTACCCTTGTCATTTTATATTTTAGCAAAGCTGCTGATGTCACCCTGGAGAATAAAACATATTTTAAATTTTTGTTCAATACAATCTTAAGGAACAATATATAAATCTTCAATATGCAAAACATGGACATATTTCTGGCTTTCAAGCTGGAGATTTTTCCCTAGGAATTGATTCTCTAGTTACTAGATTGCTTTTCTTTTTTCCACTCTGCCTCCTTTGGAGTGTAAGGCAATATTAAAGGTTTTACTGTCAGTTCCTCAGGAGAATTGGGGAATCTAACCATTCAGCTAGAATATCTAGCTTTGGTAAGATGTATGGTGGTGTTGAGAAATGAAAGTTTTATTCTATGACATTTTGGTTTTAGATAGTGCTTGAGTTCACATCAAAAAATATGCAAATAAAATATGCAAATTTCCCATAATACAAGGAACTAGATGTGTTGATAAAGCTCCAGAATAAATTTTTATTTATTAATTCAGGGAAAAGATCTTGAGGAATATTAGTGGAAGCTTAAAACTATATACAAGGTGACTATAATCCTTTATCACTGAAACTATGGATTTACTTTAGGGGCACAAATACTTAATTGATTAAAGAGAAGGGGACCATCTCTTACTAAATAAGCATTACTCTCTGATTCATAGTCTTACCATCCACATTCACATCAGGACTTCTCTTTTCATATCTATTTTAAGATTGTATTTCCCTGTAATGTTATAGAAATAATGTTAGACAATACAAATGGTATTACTATAGGTTGAGATAGGAGGAAGAGAGAAAATTAGGAAGAGCCACAGGAATAACATACTGTAGGTGCAAGATTTTTTATACATTTATGGTGATTATGGAGAATATATAGCTATCAAAAAATAAATTCTCTTCCATATAGCTTGAGCTAGGCTTGCAATGAGAAAACTATCTTTCAGTACAGCATAGCTATATAAATAATGCCAGACAAGAGAACTTGACTGGACTATAAATGACACTGATATAAATAAAATAAATAATAATAATTAAAAAAAACCTCTGATGCATTCCAGCTGGATGGTGAAAGATAATGGGTGGTTCCAACAATTAGGACTCATAATTAAAAAAAAAATAAATATATGAAAATACTGAAAAGCATAGGTTAAGGAAACTATTACTTTTGAAATGCAGATGAAAGGTCCATCTTTAAATGAGTTTGAAAATCAATAGAAGAAGACCGCTTAAAGTCACTTGCTTATAGTAATAATTAATGAAAGCAGTATCTTTAAAGTTGAAAGAGAAAAAAATGAAATTATAAACTTAGAGATACAGGAAGCTCAATCAAAGTAAAGCACAAAAACATGAAGAAGCAACATAATTAAATTGCTCAAATGACGAGAAAGTCTTAAAATTGCCAAAGAGAAAAGACACATTGCATATAGAGGAAAACACATAAATAAACATGACATCAGATTGCTTGTGAGAAACAATTCAAGTGAGAAGACACTGAAGCAACTTCTTTAAAATACTGAAAAAAGTCATGAAAATTACTTATTCAGAGACAGTATCTTTCAAATACAAAGGCAAATTAAGACATTTTGAGATATTCAAAAGCTGAAACAATTCATACAAATTCAGACATTCAAAAGTTGAAGTAATCCAACTGACTCACACTAAAGAACTGTTAGAAGTCTTTCAAGAACAAGGAAAGTGATACCAAATGGAAATATGGATTCATAGGTCTCCACAAAGGAATGAAGAGCAAAAGAAATGGTAATTGCATGGGTGAATATATGATTTTTTTCCTTATTATTTAACTTTCTTTAAAAGATAATTGAACACTTAGACAAAAATAATAGCAATTTAATATGGAATTTTTAATATGTACAAGTAAAATTATATCCATGGCAAAAAGTTAAGAAGTGGAAAATTGGAAACATGCATGTCTCAAATTCAAATATTCCATTCTCTAAATAAAATCTCCTTATTTTATTAACCAACTTTTTCCTCTAAAACACTCACTCCAGTGGTTTTCTACCCAACCTGAAATGCTAATCCATTAAGTCTACCACTTCTTCATTCCCTCCTTACACATACTATAGTCTGTGATCATCACCGCCATGATTAAATGTACAATTCACTTTAACTTGTCTCCTTTTGTCATATTCTCTTGGAAAAACATCAACCATCATTAAGTCCAATCTTCATTTTCTTCAAGCTTGCATCTTAACAGCTATGGGTATTTAAAGAAAAGCACACAATTCAACCTGATTGGTATTCCTGTGTTTATATTATCACATATCCCAGGTGAACCCTCAGCACAGCCCATCAAGAGCCAACCAATTCTCTCTCCACTCTCCCACAAAATAACTTTACAAATTCCCCTATATCTTGTCTCCCTCTTCATGGTTAGATGATGGCCTTAAATTATTATTTAATTGACAGAATAGTAGAAATTACTTTTTATCATCAAATCTACCAAAATCCTTGCTGCTCCAGACATTAGTTATGCCTTTCCTTCTACTGCAATGGATAAAAGGTGTTTGCACATATCTAAAGTCAAATGTTTCTCCTTTGCCCTGATTGGTTTTTCTGTATTCCTTCAGTTATTCTCCCCCTGTCCTGCTTCCTCAATTTATCCCATTCTAATGGATTATTACCATCATACATGCATGCTGTAATATTTCTCATTATAAAATCCTTCATTCTACCTTCCATCATTCTCTAGCTACTACACGATGTTCTATTTCCTTTAACAGTAAACCCTTTGACAACTGTGTTGTATACTTTCTGTGTTCACATGCTTGCTGCATACTATTTCTTAGAAATACTCCTATCAGTCCTTTTACCTGTACTTCAATGAACACATTCTTTTCAAGATCATCAATTACCTTCATGGTTCCAAATGATTAGATCTTTGTCTTCATATTATCCAACTTTCAAGTAACATTTGACAGAGTTTTATAAATTCTCTTTCTTGAAATACTTTCGTTACTTAGTGTCTTAGTTTGCTAGCACTGCTGTTACAAAGACCCACAAACTAGATGTCTTAACAGAAATTTATTATCTCACAGTTCTGGAGGCTAAAAGTGCAAAATCTGTAGGGAAGCATCCTGCCTTTCCTTTTCCTAGCTTCAGATGGCTTTCTGGCAATCCTTGGGCTTTTCTCTCTTCCTCAGTCATCACATAGCATCCTCTCCTTTCTCTGTCTGAATTTGTCCAATTGTCCCCTTATAAGACATCATTATGTTGGATTAGGGTCAAGCCTAATCCAATTTGGGCTCCTCTTAACTAAAGACATCTTCAAGACCTCATTTCCAAACAAGATTTCATTCACAGGTCTGGGGATTAGGACTTGAACATGTCTTTTTAGGGACTATAATTCAAACCAAAACACTCAGCTTCTAGGATACCACACTTCTCTCAGTCTTCTTTTTTGAATGCTTAAACTTTTCATGACTTCAAAATATTGCAGAGAGACAAGATTCCATACTAGGACCTCATCTAATTTGTATTTACACATTACCTAGGTGATTTCATCTAGTGGTTTAGTTTTCAGTATCAATGATAGACTAATGACTCTCAAACTCTTAAATACATACTTGCATTGTCAGTTCCCCAGCCAATATTTTTATTTGCATGTCTAATAAGCATGTGTAACTTTACATGTTCCAGGTACAATTCATGAACCTCATAACAAATCTCTTCAACTTGCTCCTTCTATATCTCAGTTACAGATAAAGACAACTCCATATTTTCTATTTTTTAGGCTTAATATTTAGGAGTGAGCTTTTAAACACAGCTTTAATTTCCTGAAATGTTTAACTCTCACCTTTCAGAAATCTCTGCTGGCTTTGCTTTTTAAATATTTCCATATTTTAATCACTTATCACCACTGAACTCCTGCCACCCTTACCAAAACATTATCACTATCTTGGATTATTGCCATAGGCATATATCTAGTTCCCCCACTATTACTTATGTCACACTTGAACCGTTTCCCTTCAAGATAGCAAAATTAAATAATTAAAATCCTAAAAAACTCTTCTTTGAAAATTTCCATCACACTGAGAATACGAGTAAAACCCTTACCAAGGCCAACAAGGCCTACATTATCTCATTCTCTCTAGTTACAGTTTATATCACTATGAAATTCTTTACTCTTCAGTTAACACTGGTCTTTTTCTTTCCTTTCCTTTCATAGTATATAGATCAAGAATGCTCCTTCCTCAGTGTATAGGTTATTACTCTTCCCTCTGTCTATGATATCCTTTCCCCACACATTCACATATCTTGTTTTTCACTTCATTCAGGTTTCTTCTTGAATGTCACCTTCTCCTGAAGTACCTGCCTCACTCTATCTAAATATCCATCAACAAAAATCTCTGTAAATATAGCCTTACAGTTTCCTCATGATATGTATAACAACCTCACTGTAAAATATACTCATTTGTTTATTGCCTACCTCCCCCACTATATCGTCAGGGTTCTCAAGAGAAAAAGAAGCAACAGGATATATGTAATGAGTTTTATTACAAAGAAATGGCTCACATAATTTTGGGGCTTGGCAGGTCTGAATTCCATTGGCTAGGTGGAGGCTAGAAATTCTAGTAAGGGTGATGTTGAAGTCTGAGTCTGAATTCCTTAGGCTGGAGGCTCATGAAGGACAGATGGTGTACTGTTGAGGCAGAATTCCTTCTAATCCCCGGAACCCTCATTTCTTAAGATTTCCAACTGATTGGATGAGGTCCATCCACATTACTGATGGTAATCTCCTTTACTTAAAGTCAACTGATTGGGGATGCTAATCCAATTGATGAAATATCTCCACAGCTGCAACTAAGCTGGTATTTGATCATACAGCTAGATACAATAACCTAGCCAAGTTAACACATAAAATTAACCATTGTCAAGATTCATGATGGTAGACTCTGTTTCAATTAACCAGTGCATCTTCAGTGCCTAAAACAATGCTTGACACAAAGAACTCAATAAATATTTGTTTATAAATATAGATAATATACTCAAAAACTAATGAATTAACTACTAATTGCCATGAGGTATAGCCTCAAAATTCCATCACAATGGCATTGTGGTTCCCAAGGATTATTAACTTAAAGGAGGTTTCCAACAATCACCAAAAGTTCAGTTATTTCCCTAATTGCATATAATTTTCATGGGAAGTGATCATGACACCTTTAGGGAAGGGTGAGAAACAAACTTACAGTATATATGTGTGATGTTTTTTACAGGGTCCCTTCTCCCTTTGGAGTAAGAGTATTGTTATCAGTGTCGCTGTGTATATGCACAGACTCAATTCTAAGAGTCATTTTGTTTCCTAGATTGCTCAAATTCCAAGAAACAGGTCTGGTTAAAGAGTGGGAATTTATTTGCTCATGGTTTGAAGCTGGGAAAAATTGCAAATCAAGGCATTATCAAGGTGATGCTTTCTTCCCAAAGACTGGTGTTCTGGGACCGGCTGCCAGTGAACCTTGGCTTGCCACATGGTGGTGTCTCTGCATGTTTTTCTTGGGTGCATACAGCTTCAAACCACCACAGGAAGCATGAAGAGCCATAGTTTCTTGTCATCGCATAAAAATTTCCTTTTGCAGGTTAGATTTTGAGGCACTACATTTTTTTTTTTTTTTGCATTAGCAAATGCTTATTTTTCACTTAAATTTTTGACATAATTTTATTGAGATATATTCACACACCATAGAATCCAAAGTATACAATCAATAGTTCACAGTATCATCACATATTTGTGTATTCATCACCATGATCATTTTTATAACATTTGCATTATTCCAGAAAAAGAAATAAAAAGAAAAAAGTACACTCGATACATCCCATACCCTTTACCCCTCCCTCTTACTGACCACTAGTATTGCACTCTACCCAATTTTGAGACTTTCAATAGAGGTAGATTAACTAAGACAGTATAGCATTGTCAGAGACAAATATATAGATCAGTGGAACAGAACAAAACATCCAGAAGTAGATACATACAAACATGAACAAATGCTTTTCTTCTTTTTCCTATGAAGTTAATAATTAATAATTATCAAAGATCAAGGCACTACATATTAAATATGATCTTTCTAATCACCCATATATTTTGGTCCCAGAAAGAACATAGTCAGTTCATTGTCACAAAAGACCCTGATGGCTCAAAATATGTTCATTATCTCTCTGGTCCTGCTCTCCACATGTTCACTTTGCTTCTGGCAAACATACACTCTTATGTATGCATACATAATAAAATATGGAAAGATATGCATGCATGTATATAGACATATATATTATGTGTGTCTTTTCCCCATTGAAATCAGAAATTCTATTTGAACTGTGACATCTCACTACCAGCATCTGCTGCCTTCAGAGAACGGTCACTACTGTTCAGAGATGTTGGTATTGGGAAATATTGCTTTAGGGTGAATGCATGAATTATACAAAATATCCATGTTGACAATTCTTCCTCTCTATCTCTTTCGATTGCTTCTATTAAATTAATAAAAAAATTATTCTGGTATCTCCATTTAGCTTGGTGTGGACCAGCACTGAATTCACTTTTCAATTATCAGTAAATCAACTGCTTAATAATTTGACCTATCGACAACTCTTTGAACTAGAATGACTTACGTGTTTTTGAAAATATATCTATATTGATAAATCCAGTATGATCTAAAACTATTTCTTATCTTCCAAATCAAGCTGACTTAGAATTCATTTCCAATTGTATTTGCCAGATATTTGATATGTATTTATAAAATTTCACTGTCTTATGTATGCATACATAATAAAATATAGAAAGATATGCATGCACGTATATAGGCATATATATTATATGCGTCTTATATGTGCATGTATAAGAAAATACACAAATAAGCATGTACACACACATTCATTTACATATAATAAAATACACAAACAAGCATGATACAACTGTAGGTTGTATCAGGACCATGGGCCTCTCTAGTTTATTTAAAAAAAGATTTTTTTTTTCTAATTTGTATATTAGATTTTCATGCTTTGGAATATATGTGTAAATATATATTTTTAATAAATATATGCATATCATATATATATACACATACATTTGGAAATATATATATTTATTTAATAGATATCTATTTATTTGTCTCATATATATATATAGATATTTGGTAGCATTACTACAAAAAGAAATCAACATGAGTAGATTACTCATTTAATACAACTAATTTAATGCAGGAATTTTTTTTATGTGTCCATATTTGCTGTTTTTTCTGGATAGAACCTTTAATTTGACCTGGCTCTCCAGTGTTTGTTTTTTCAATCTACTTTTTTGAAAAGAGCTTTGAAATTCACCTTTTCATTGTTGTCTGTTTGAAGAACTGTATCATAGTTTGAAATCAAGCTTTCTGCCTCACTGAGCTACTTTCACAGACCCTATGCTAAGGGAGAGCAGAGCTCTTTCTTCCCTTCTTTCTCTCCCTAACCTTTTCCACATGAGGACAAAGAACTCCTTTGAAGGAAGCCTTCAGTGCTCAATATGTGATCAAAGAGAATTGATCATGCTTTTCTTTTCTCTCCAAACACCATGAAGCATGAAGTTGTTGGTACAAATATCATTCTTTTAGGTCAGTTGTATACAAATTTGAGGTTGTCCAGAGTCTGGCCCTAAATACAGAAACTATCTGGATCGTATGTGCTTTAAAGCAAAGTGAATTTACATTTGAAATTTTCAATAATATACTTCCATTGCTTCTTCTCTTAGTTTTTAATTGACTTTTGACATCAAAAATAAATAGTACCTTTAACAAAATATTAGTCAGTATTGTGGTTTGAAATAATATTATCAAATTTAAAGTTGTTGATGATAGTAAAGATATGACACAAACATATACAATAATATCGTGCATAATTGGAGTATGCAATTCTCAGGCAAAGGTACAACATAACTATTTTAGGAGGATGAAGCTGGCAATATCCTAGCAATGATTTACTATTTATAATGAAATAGTAGACTTTTAGAAGTTTATCTTAGTCATTTTCTTTTATGAATCCAAATATTTAAATCACTAAACCAGTTTCTAGTGTATTTGCCTTCCAATAAAGATATAAGGAGAAATATGGGGAATAGTTAGATAGTTTTATAGATAGATAGATACAGAGACATGTTTTCAGCATTATTGTGATCAATATAGGCTTATTTTATTAATGGAAAACATTAGGAAGGCAGACAGAATTAAAAATTACTCACTTATGAAATTCAGTGGCCACTTAGAAGCAAGTATACACACATTCAATAAGAAATGGAAAAATAGCTTCTTTTATGGGAGAAGAAAATGGGCACTGAAATATTTGATTTATAAACTATACAGTGTATTTACATTTGTAAACTGTACAATGTATTTATGTACAAGGTATATTGTACCATAATAGTCTACTACATTCCTATTAAAAAGATCAATAGAAAATTAAATTCTAAAATAACTGAAAGGAGACTTATTCTTCATGATGGAGCAGTTTATACAAAACTAACACTCCAACCAAGATCAAATATAAAACTTTCAGGATTGTACAAGTCATCTTGTTTGAAGATATCAGATTCAAGCCAAGGTAGGGAAAACTCAAGGAGTTAAAACTCTTGAGACAAGGAAGGCATATTCAGGTGAGCACCACATTCACTTCAACTTTTTCTCTTGAATGATTTTCCAAACCATAAATGAGAAAGTAAAGGCTTGGAAATGTGGCCACCCAATTCTTGCTGCACTCTTACTGAGTTGATATGATATCATTTGAGACTGACAAAGAGACTGAGACTGACAAAGAGACCAGGACTAGAGGAAAAGAGAGAACTGTGTAGATATGAGACTGAAAATTGGTGTCATATTTATTCATAAGGCATTTGCTGACTCAAGTTAAATATGCAAAGAGTGATGCTCACAAAGTAGAAAGCACAAGGTATGTGACTACAGAGCTCTGAAAAAGCTACAGAGGTTGGAACTCAAGGACCACCAAGATGAAGGTATTTTGGTTAAGAGAAAAAGAAAGAAAAGAAGGAAAGGAGGAGGGGAGAGAGAGGGAGAGAGAGACTAAGCTGTAGTCACAGAATGCTAAAACCAAGAAGTAAGAATTAATCTTCAGGAAGAAGGACAATTTAAAATAACCAGCACTAACAAAGCTTAACAACCACATTTACTTGGATTAAAGTGATCCACAGTTGTCCAACTACTTTCTAGAGAAATATAGCTTTCTAGAGAAAGAGGAAGACAGTATAACTAGAGCCTTGCCAATTTTAGTAAAAAAAAAGAACAAAACCAAAAAAAAGAAAAAAACTATCTGGCATTCCATGGGAGAGAACTAAAGGAATTAAAACAAAACAAAACAAAAAAAGCAATTTTAAAACTTTTTTTTAAAGAGATTGAGGAATTCTGACTTCAGCTACAAAATAAAATAGTTTGGAAGTCCTTCCAGCCATATGTAAACAACAGAAAACTGTCAGATCCATCAGAGAACTGTGTTTACAGGTCAAACTTCCATGCCAAAATCTGGTGAGACAAGAGAATCCAGAGTCACAGTCTGCATTGCCTCACCTGGAACAGAAGCCACTGGAGCCATGAACTGGTAGGAACACTTGAATGCAAAATTTGACAAATTGCTGAAGGTCAAGTGTGCACCAACTTAGGAGTAAAAGACTCCTGGGCTGTAGAAGTTTTGGCAGGGAACACTCATGGGTTTTAGCTCAAGGAAACACTGAGGTTCTCAAGGTCAAGATTCAGGAAAGATTATCTCCTGGCTCTCACAAGGGAAAGAGTACGGTAATCCTTGTTGAGTACACATACTTCAATCTCTATAACAAAGGCCCACTTTAAAAGGGAAAAGACTTCATCAGAGCCTGGTCCCACCTGTAGGAAGGGCTTTCCTCACACATAAGCTCCAGCTAGCTTTATTATCTTATCTAAGGGGATGGAGGAAATGTGTATCACTGGAGGAAGACTTGTAAAGGTCCCAGCACAGAAACACAGGCCCAGTAAGAGACTAAAATTTATTCATAAGATTATAGAACACTCCTCCTCTCTTACACCTTACCACCTCATGAACTGGATTCGAGTATAACAGAACAGAAAATAGGTATTAGGTAAAAAAAAACAAAACAAAACAAAACAAAAACTTAGGAAATCTGAATAATGTATGGAGTTTAGTTAATCAAAATATATTAGTATATTAATATTTGTTCATTAATTGTAGCAAATGTACCTTATTATTGTAAGATGTTAGTGGCAGGAGGAATTGGGTGCAGAGAATATAGGAACTCTTTGTATTGCCTTCACATTTCTGTTCATAAATTTTACATTATCCTAAAATACAAAATTTATTTTTAAAAAGACAAAAAAAAAAAAAAAAGAAAAGCTCCATGGGTAATCTAGATATTAGAGTCTAATATCTAATTAGATATTAGATAGGGACTTTGTCTAACCATGATTAGTATATTCAAAATTGAAGAAGACAATTTTACACAAAATTTGAAATCTATAAGATAGTAAAATAGAAACTAGAACTGAAAAAAAAATGCCATCAATATAACTAAGAGATTAATAACACAGTAGAACATTGAAAAATGTAAAATAAATGGTTCATAATTTAGAATGTAGGGGACCTAGCGATAGACAGCAATTAGTGAAGGGGAATCGATAACCTAATAACAGATAAATTTTTGTAGGTAAATTTAACATTCTGGGAATGCTCAGGAATGACTAGGATTTGTTAATTTCTGGTGGGTATGATAGGAACAAGTTCACAGAAATATTGTTATCTTAGGTTATCTGTCTTTCTTATTCCTTTGCTGGGTTATAGTCTGTATATTTTCTTGGGGTAGAGTAGGAACATGTTGGAAATAATGTAGTTATTTTAGGTTAGTTGTTTTTTTCTTATTCCCTTGTTTTGGTTTGTTTGAAATGTTTTTTAATGTATTTTTTTTTTAATTTTTTGATATAGTTAAGAGTTAATTAAAAAAAAATTAAAAAATTTGCAGATCCCCCCTGAGGAGTGGTTGCTGATGTGCTCAGAAACATTGAGGACAGTAGGTTTGATGTGCCGAACACTCTTATCATGGGACTTGCTCTTGGGAAGCCTGTTACTGCAAAGGAGAGACTAAACCTGCCTATAATTGTGCCTAAGAGTTTCCCCCCGAATGCCTCTTTGTTGCTCAGATGTGGCCCTCTCTCTCTAGCTAAGCCAATTTGGCAGGTGAAATCACTGCCCTCCCCCCTACATGGGATCTGACACCCAGAGGAGTAAATCTCCCTGGCAACATGGAATGTGACTCCTGGGGAGGAATCTAGACCTGGCATTGTGGGATGGAGAACATCTTCTTGACCAAAAGGGCGATGTGAAATGAAATGAAATAAAGTTTCAGTGGCTGAGAGATTCCAAAAGGAGCCAAGAGGTCACTCTGGTGGGCACTCTTACACACAATATAGATAACTCGTTTTAGGTTTTAATGAATTGGAATAGCTAGTAGTAAATACCTGAAACTATCAAACAACAACCCAGTAGCCTTAAATCTTGAAGACGATTGTTTAACAATGTAGCTTACAAGGGGTGACAATGTGATTGTGAAAGCCTTGTGGATCACACTCCCCTTTATCCAGTGTATAGATGAATGAGTAGAAAAAATGGGGGCAAAAGAAACAAAGGAAAAATAGGGCCGGGGAGGGGGACACAATTTGGGTGTTCTGTTTATACTCTTATTTTTTTTTCTTACTTTCACTTTTTTCTGGTACGAGGAAAATGTTAAAAAAAAAACAGATTGGGGTAATGAATGAACAAGTATATGATGGTAATTTGAAAAATGGATTATATACTTTGGATGATTGTATGGTATGTGAATAAATCTTAATAAAAAATAACACATTAGACATTAAAAAATAGAGAAAAGAGGATAAAGAAGCTGGAACACGGGTCAGGAAAAAATATTCAGATTGAAGCACAAAGAGGAAAAGGACTACACACTCAGAATAAAAATTGTAAAATGCAGAAAGAACTTACTGAAAAGATCTATCACTGTATAAATTGGAATCCAGAAACACACAGAGAGAAAAATAGCAATATGTAATGAAAAAAGTCAAAGCTTTCCAAAATTGATAAAATTCACTCTTTGAATCCAGAAAAAAATAATTTCTAATAATTTCTAATGCGTACATAGACATATCAAAGAAAGGTTTCTGAAAACAAGAAGGAAAAAGAGAATACCTAAATGAGTCAGAAGGATAAGAAGCAGTATCTTCAAAGAAGCAACAACGGGGAGAAATTCGTTTTCAACAGAAACAATACAAGAGATGAAAAATCCTAACTTTCCATAGGAGAACAAGAAGCTTGTTAAAAAAATATAAATGAACCACAAGAAAAGACACCAGACCGAGCCCAGATTGCTTCACACGGAAATTCTATCAGGTATTTGCAAAGGAGATATTAAATGATATTTAATTATTTTTCAGAGTGGAAAAGCAGGAAAGTTTTCAAGTTAATTTTTGGAGAAAATAAAATTTAGATTAAAATATGACAATTATTTGGCAAATAAGCAAGACCAAATACCAAGCTCAGTTATGAATATCTGTAAAAACTACAGATGAAATTTAGCAAGTAAACTACAGCAATAAATTAAAAAAAACAGTACATCGTGACCAAGTTGAGTTTTATTGCAGACATGCAAGACTGGTTCAATATTAGCAAAATTCTACATCATATAATATAATTCATTAATTTACTAAATAGGAAATAAAAATATATGGGCAGTTCTAGGAAATTTTGAATAGACTTTAGACAAAATTTAATACATATTCTTAGGAAAGATTACTAGATAAAATAGGAATCCAGCATATTTTCTTAACTAGAAAAAAAAAAAGCCAGCAGCATATTTAATGATATAACTCTGGAGACTTTCTAACTAAAATTAGGAACAAGATAAAAATGTATTTTATCATGATTACTATTTAACAATGTTCTGTGTGTGTTTGTCAATGTAATTAGATCAAAGAGGAAGGTGGTAAATAGAGGTCTAAAAATTGAAAATAAAAATAAATTTATTATTTTGTACATCATATTATTGTATCCAAAGAAAATCAAGTAAAATCTACAACAGATATATAATACAACAAGGTAGGAGGGTATAACGTTAAGATACAGATATAGACTTCATATCTACAAACCACCAATGATAAGCTGTAATGAAAAAAGGCTTCATAAACAGTAACCACATAAAAAAAATTCCTAGCAATAAATTTAATAAGAAATGCCCCAAAACTGTATGAAAAATAAAACAAAAATATTTCTAAAAGTCACAAATACACACTATCTATGTTGGATAGGAAGAATCCAATATCAAAAGTATTTTAATTTCCTAAGTGAATTTATAGCATGAACATTATGCTATGCATTTTTACTTTCCTAGGATTAGAAAGGCTGATTCTAATTCATATTGAAAATTAAATAAGCAGGGATAGTGATCAACAGTCTGGAAAAGATGAGTAAGATAGCATATTAAAACATATGTAAAAAGAGTAGAATTGACACATGAAAAGACAAGGCAATGGAGCAGAATATATACTTCAGAAATAAATATTTTCATATATCAGTGTATGACACAGACGAAGGCTTAAAGGGGAGGGTGAGAAATCTTGTAGCAGGGTGGTATAAACCCCTGCATAACAACTTTCCCACTGATAACTACTATAAACTCTGATGAAATACAAAATAAATAAACAAACAAGAAACTGAGGAGTGTGAAGAGAAGAGCAGGCAGATTATGAAGGGAAGTAAAAATGTAGTGAAACAAATACACAACTTGTGAATTTTCCTCTCTATATTCAGTGAACTTGAAGATAGATGGATAGCAATTATACAATCAGAAAGAGAGAAAGTGAGATGAGATTGAAAATTTTAACAGTACTTTGGTGGCCTGTGATACAGTATCAAACAGTGTAATAAATGAGAAATATGAATCACAGAAGGAGAGGTAGAAAAGAATGGGGAAAGAAAAATAAAACATTACATATGGACAATCAATTATTTGAATGACTGGGAATACCTATCATAAAACATGGAGTTCAGAAGACAGAAATAATATTTTAAAGTGCTTAAAAACAAAAACTGCCAACCCAGAATTCTATATCTAGTGAAAAGATACTTCAAGAATTAAAGCAAACAAAATAGAAAAGAGCAAAAGAATGAGGGAGGAAAATAGGAAGTAAGGAAGCCAACTTCGGAGAGAGAAGCTATTTCTAACTCTAAAACAAAAAGTCAAGTGTGAAGTTTGTAATAGTCGTGGTTATTAATAATAGCCTGGATGTACACTTGCAATTTTTGTAATAATGTTTTCATTTTGCCCTCATTCTTACCCCTAGGGCAATGTAATGAGAACAGATGTTACCTACATGTAATAGGGTCTATACTGTAGGTGAGGAACCCTGATAAAATGAATCTGGGTATACTTATACACACAGACTTCTTCCCTCCTTGAAGAAAGGGGAAAAACTTTTGCTTATTTTAACAGGTTCTTACTCTTACATTTTGTAATGTAAAAAATTTCTCAAGGGACAAGATAAGCCATTGTTTCCAGCTTTATAACCCAGAGATGCCTCTGCTGATCCAAAGTCTCAACCCTCCTTAAAATGAAAGTAAATCTTTCCAGAATTCTATCTATTCAGTTGATAGTGACTTCTAAAGCCTACTCTTTTAGACCAGGTCTCAGTTTTAGTAAGATTTTCTCAGAAAGCCCTAACTGCAGAAACATATATTCTCTACAAAGAAACTCCACATCTTCAAAACAAACAATTTGGGTTGCCCAAAAATCAAAATTTCTTCATGGCAAAAACACTAGAGTAAAGCCAGAAAACAAATGACAAATTTGGGAAAATATATGCAACTCATGTCATTACACTTATGATGATGTGCTAATTTTAATTAATAATGACATCCTACAAGTAAGAAAAAGCCAGCATTCCAAGAGAAGAATAGGCAAATACCACAAAATTATATATTTTTCTATATAAATATTTTGTAATTGTTTTAAAACATGACCGTATCAATATTTTCTTATGGAAACTTCTAAAGAGAATTTAACTTATGATTTGCTATAGAGGACACATTGAATGGTTTTGTGGCCAAATTTTTGGTTTGTTTGAAATTAGTAGATATAACTCAAAAATAAGAGTATATTTTACATCCTTGAGTTTTTTTTATTCCCATACCACATTGCATTTGTCTTTCACAACACTCACATATCTATAACTTTCCAATCTGAATGGAGATATTTCTATTGGCCACGCCTTGCTTAGTGGAGGAGGAGGGTAGTATTCAAAGGTAACTTCAGAATACTGCTGCCCATCATTTGGACTTTTAAAATTATAATCATGTTTTATTAACTATTGAAAAATATATTTTCTAAAAAATCCACAATGGAAGCTCAGTCATTCTCAGAAACTGAGTTATAGAAAACAATTAAATATTTTCACAGTTGATTTCTGAATCAGGAAGAGAATTGATGATTTCAGTGTAGATACCAAGCCCTATTTTTGGATAGACCAGTAAATCGCTTCCCAAGGCCAGGCTGCATATTAATATTCCTGGAGAGTTTTTTTGTTTGTTTTTTTTTTTTTTTTTTTGATAGCAATGCCCATTTATCTCACTCAGAGTTAACTGGTTAAATATAATTATGTGTGTGGATAGAGCCTTGGCCCTGGTATATTTAAATACTCCACAGAATCTTGCTAAAATCAGGGTTACAGTGACTGAATCCAGCTGTATGCCAGAGATATTTCAAATAATAATGACTTAAGATTAAGGTTTATTTCTTCCCAAAGGACAGGAAAAATGGAAGTAGGCAGTCCCAGTCTAAAGTAGTAGCTCAAAGATCTTTGGATTGAGGTCACTGTGAATACGTGTCTTTTCCTTTATGGATAGTTTTATGATGGCTGACATAGGTGCAGTTATGATGTCCATATTTTAGCCAGGAAGAAGGAAGAAATGCAAAAGCTGAAAAGGACCAGCCAATTGTATCTGCCCTCCTCTTATGAAACTTTCTATAAGCCTCAGATATTAATTTTTTTCTTTCATCTTATTGGTGAGTACCGTGTCCAGGACCACTCTCTTCTTCAAATGGTGCTACAGATATAGTATTTTAGCAGGATACAATGCCAAGCTCAATAAAATTTAAGCTTTCTTAATAAGGACAAAAGTTCACAGTTTATCAGAAAGCAGTCTTTGCTACTTCCATTTTGACGTGCTACAACGCCTGTCCCTCCACTCTTATGAAGTTATGAAGCTATGCTTGAAATGTAAAGCAATAAATGAAGCCAAAAAAGGAAAGAAGTAAAATAAAATTATATTCCTATTCACCAAAAAATGAGTCCATCAAAGTATTTATGAGACCTTATGTCATAAATTAAAAATGTCCAAGTTTTATAAAAACTTTTTCATTTTCCATGACAGTGAAAATGTCTCTTCATTTGAAATACAAATAAGGAACTGTGAAAAAAATTAACAAAAGCCCATTTCAAAAATTGCCATTGTTGGGGACTGAAGGATTTGAAGTTGAAACCAGTGTCTTTAGCTTCAGTCGTCTTTTTTAATGGACTCATTAGTTCCAAGAAAATTTTTGGAAAACAAAAAAAACAAAAAACCCGGGTTTCCAACATATAGTATTTTATCTCAAAGTTTAAACAAATTGTTTATCATTGAGAATAGTAAATATTGGCTTGATACTTGATAAAAAGATGCAGTCTCTGTATTCCATTAGTTCATGCTGATCATAGACAAATTTAGAGTGGTTTGTCTTATAAAATAAAATTCTGTATCTCAGAATACATTAAACATTAGAAACATTTGTAATTATCTCTCAACAGAGTGAAATTAATTAAATGCAAACTTCTCAGTGTCGTTAAAGATTTCATGATCAGGTAGTTTTATTGTTTTAGCAAACAACATTAGAATGCATTTACATTTTATTTACCTTTTCTTTGATTAATGTATATCTATTGGAAAAAGCCCTTCACCCTTTTGAAAGATTATTGGTTTTCATTTCCTTTGGTGGAATTTTAGCATGACAGAAAAGCCAATTTTTAAACTACTGCTCACTCTATGAGTGACAAATGCTTTACATAATCCAAAGTTCTCCATATATTGTATTATTGAATTTTCTGTGCACAACTCTTTCTTAAATACAATTTTATTGTGATATGTTTACACGCCAGATAATCCATCCAAGTATGCAATCAGTGACACACAGTATCATCATATAGTTGATTCATCACCACAACCAATTTTTGAGTATTTTCATTACTCCAACATAAAGAAAACAAATATAAAAAAATTAAAAAAAATTAAAAAAAATAGAAAGAACACCCATGCCATCCCATGTCTCTTATCTCACCTATTATTTACATCTACTTTTTTGTCATTATTTTGTTACTAATCTGCCCATACACTGGTTAAAGGGAGTGTCAGTCACCAGGTTTTCTCTATCACATGGTCTTACAATCAAAGGTATATAGTTATACAATTACCATCAAGAATCAAGTCTACTGGATTACTAGTCAACCAATTCAGGTATTTCCTTCTGGCTATTCTAACAAACACACTAGAAACTAAAAAGGAATATCTATCTAATGCATAAGAATAATCTCCAGATTGACCTCTCAACTCTATTTGAGATCTCTCAGCCATTGAAATGTTATTTTGTTTCATTTCTTTTCCCCCTTTTGGTCAAGAAGGCTTTCTCAATCCCATGATGCCAGGGCCAGGCAAATCCCTGGGAGTCATGTCTCACATTACCGGGGAGACTTACACCCTTGGAGGTCATGTTCCACATAGAGGGGAAGGTAGTGAGTTTATCTGCAGACTTGGCTGAGAAAGAGAAGTAATATCTGAGCAACAAAAGACATTCTTTGGTGGTGACTCTTAGACATACTTATAAGTAGGCTTAGCTTCTCCTTTGCAAGAATATGGGCAAGCCCCAAGACCAAGGGATTGACTTATTAAATTGGGATTTCCTAATGCTTGCAGGAATAACAGAATTACCCACATGAGGAAGTTTAATATTTCCACATTTTCCCCCAGTCTCTCAAGGGAACTTTGCAAATACTTTTTTTATTTTCTGCCCAAAGTACTCTGGGGTGCATTGGGGATATCATATTTATCCGTACAAAATAACAAGATCTCTTTCCCCATTCTAGGTTCCATGCAACATGTTTACATTAACTGACCATATGGGTTATATTAGAAAGTGTGTGGACAAACTGTTTTAAAGTTTAAAAGAATTAAATTTGAACAGATTTCAAGTTTCATTTTATGTTGTCCCACTAAGTTTCAAAGAATAAGAACTTTGCCATTCATTGTAACTAATCTTTCCATGATTATTTTAAAGTCCTAAAATTTGATCCTAAGGTTTTAGTGGCACAGTTAATGAAAACTTCTGTAAAATATTAAATCGAAAGTAATAGATGAAGGAATGTTGTACATCCAAAGGTATATATTGAGATGTTTTCCAATTTTTGTGTCATGCATTGTGTTATTATGCTATTGCTTGATAAAATGGAAAATAGGTTCATTATTGTCATGATATCTTGAAGTTTGAAACTTGGCTATTTTACTGAAGCCATGATTATAAAGCAGTATGACTTTGAAAAGACGAATCTACAGTAACCAATAAGAAAAAACTGAAATATTAATAAGGAATGAATAACTACATTTCAACATAATTTTCCTAACCATAAAGGCTGGAACAACTGAATTTAGTGTTTAGTTTTTCTTTTCCTTTTTCACTTAAGTACAGTAGAGAAAACAATTTTTTTAATGGATGACAATAAATTAGAGACCATTCACCTGCTACTGATAATGTACTTCAGGTTGGGTAGGCTGGCACATACATTTATGTCCTTCACCATGATATGATGTTAAAATTACTATAAAGCTGTTTAAAAAAAGTCTACTCACAACATTAAAGAGAAAACTTTCTTGAAGATACAAATCAGAGTATTTGTGCCTAAGAAGTGATAAAATGAAATCAGCAATGAAGCAGCCAATCTGACCTGCAGAACCCTTGAGAGATCCTGTAATCATAGAAGGGAAGTTCAAGTCAAAAGTATAACTGAAACCAATAATCATAGTTTTAGTTTGCATGCAGAACAGTTTCTTCCTTCTTTTTCATCATCACCACTCCAGGCATTTTATCATCAGACAATAGCAGATAAATAAATATATAGATGATAGTTATTTAGATAGGTGAGAGAGAGAGAGAGAAGGAATTTCTCTAAAACAATTGCATAAACTTTTGACAATAAAGTAAAATAATATGCAGCGATAATGTCATAAAGTAAAATTTTTCACATTCTGTAATTTAGGTGCTTTACAAATGTTTTATCAAGTCTATATTATTTCATTACTAAAGTCATCCTGCCAATTCACAAGCCATGCTCTCATACACAGACATTAATCCAACATTTATGTTCCTAATGAATAAAAATGAATGGACATTTAGGAGTCCTCAATATTTTATAAGGCTGGAGCATCAAGGAGAAAAGCTAAGGTTGTCAATGCAAACTCATAAACTAAAATAAATCAAAGAGTAAAGAACTTCAATAAACAGGTAAGCAAACAAGCCATGGATTCTATTTGGTATACAGTAAGATATTTGAGAGAAACAACATCTAAATACTAAAAGATAAATAACTCTCCAAGAAGAACTAACATTAAGTATTCTATAGAAGAGTTGAAATATAAAAATATTTCCTAAAATGTGAACAAAAAGACTAAGAGATTATATATGAGAACAAAAGTATGTGATTATCTGATTAAAAGCAGTTATAGAAATAACAGATAGAAAAGGAAGTTGGTTTTATGGGAGTGAATATGAATTAATACAAAGAACATAAGCAAGGGCTCATCCCAAGAGCAAAAATGATACATTGAAAAAACAAGGAAACACATCTGACATTGTGTTCTGAAATCCTAGATTGGTTCTTTCAAATAGAAATTTGTGAGCCACTTACATAATTTTAAGTTTTCTAGTGACCATTTTAAAAAGTAAAAAGATATACATGAAATTAATTTTAATGACGGGTTATTCAGCTCAACATATCCTGAACAAGATAATCTAAATATTTAATCAATATAAAATTATTGAGATATTTGAAATTCTTTTCTTTTTTTTTTGCATAAAGTCTTCAAAATTCACTGTGTATTTAAACTAACAGCACTTTTCATCTGGACGATAAATTTTCATCAAAAAAACTTGGTCTGTATTTTTATTTCCTAAAATTTACAGATAAATATTAAGTTCACATGACTAAGTTGTTTCAAACATACTTAAAAATTTTCCAATAACTGGGTAGATTCTCAGTTATAAGTTTAAATTAAAACTAATAAAACAAATTAAATTAAAACTTCTGTTTGTCAATTTCACTAGCACATTTCAAGTTCTCAACACCCACAAATTTTTAGTGACTACCATATGGAATAACAGTTTTAGATTACCATGGATTAAATTAGATTCTCAAGTTTTTAGTGAGCGTATAAGAGAAGGGAAAGAAGGGAGGTAAGTATGCTAATTTATCTAAAAAGAACGATGATCAGCCTAGTATCGTAACTCTCATCAAGAGGTTGAGGAAAAGGATCTCTGGGAAAAAAATTCAAAAGCTCACAAAGTATGATAGAGCAAGAATACAGCCACAACAAGTAGTATAGAGTAACTTGACTAATTGCAATAGCAATTACTCCAGAGTAACTAGCCCATTAGAACTTGACTCTAAAACTAATGTCCAATTATGAAAAAAAAAAAGCTATTGTTACAGAACAAAATATAAGCCTTTTCCACTTCAAGATTATGAAAGCAAACCTACAAACATAAGAAATCATTTATTAAATAGGGAAGGGGATTAGAGGAAGGGAATAAATCTTTTCTAATCATTTTTAAAAACAGGGAATAAAATGATTTTTTCCATGTTTGATGAAAAACAAAGAATATAAAATACCATTCTGTTTGAATGTGTGTGTGTGTGGTGGTGGTGGGGCAGTAGAGATTCAAGGATAGTGATACAAATATATCAAGGGATAATCAAGAGAAGAATGAGGAGGTGGTTGTTTTAAGCAAGTTAAATTATCATCATCATCTAAATGACAAATAGATCATTTAGAAACTATTGCTTTTCATTCATAAAATAATAAAATCAATTTGTTTTATTTTTAACCATATGCATAATACATTGAAGTGTTTTTAATTTTAAAAAAAAAACAACAACTGAAAGTGGGAAGGAGAAAAACCAAGGCAATATGAATACTTGATTTGTTCACCTTAGATTCAATAAACATATACTATTTGTTAGGCATGGTGTTTTAGTGTTGGAAATAGAATGGTGAATAAGACATTGTCCCTCTTACAGATTTGCTTACAGTCTAGTTATGATTGCAACAAGTAATATGCCAACATATACTAAAATACAATATGATACACGCTGAACTGCATCAATACAGGATGTTCTTGGAACACATAGGGCATCTAACTCAATCTTAAGAGACTGTTAAAAATTCAGGGATGTTCGAGCTTTGACCTGCAACTTTGCAGGAAGCCGCAGCCAGTCCCATGCCAGAACCATGTTTTGCAACCAGCATGACAACGATGTCACTGTTTGGAGCCCTCAGGGCAGTTGGAGCCCTCAGGGCAGGATTCATCAAATTGACTATGCGATGGAAGCTGTCAAGCAAGGTTCAGCCACAGTTGGGCTGAAATTGAAACCCATGCAGTCCTCCCCCCTACGTGGGATCAGATACCCAGGGGAGTGAATCTCCCTGGCAACGTGGAATATGACTCCCGGGGAGGAATGTAGACCTGGCATCATGGGACGGAGAACATCTTCTTGACCAAAAGGGGGATGTGAAAGGAAATGAAATAAGCTTCAGTGGCAGAGAGATTCCAAAACGAGCCGAGAGGTCACTCTGGTGGGCACTCTTACGCACACTTTAGACAACCCTTTTTAGGTTCTAAAGAATTGGGGTAGCTGGTGGTGGATACCTGAAACTATCAAACTACAACCCAGAACCCATGAATCTCGAAGACAGTTGTATAAAAATGTAGCTTATGAGGGGTGACAATGGGATTGGGAAAGCCAAAAGGACCAAACTCCACTTTGTCTAGTTTATGGATGGATGAGTAGAAAAATAGGGGAAGGAAACAAACAAACAAACAGACAAAGGCACCCAGTGTTCTTTTTTACTTCAATTGCTCTTTTTCACGCTAATTATTATTCTTGTTATTTTTGTGTGTGTGCTAATGAAGGTGTCAGGGATTGATTTAGGTGATGAATGTACAACTATGTAATGGTACTGTGAACAATCGAAAGTACGATTTGTTTTGTATGACTGCATGGTATGTGAATATATCTCAATAAAATGAAGATAAAAAAAAAAAAAAAAAAGAAAACCCATGCAGTGTTGGTTGCATCACAAAAATGTTCTGCATGTTGACAACCATATTGGAATCTCAGTTGTAGGGTTTACTGCTGATGCTAGACTGTTATTTAATTTCATGCACCAAGAGTGTTTGGATTCAGGTTTGGATTTGACAGACCTCTTCCCGTGTCTCATCTTATATCACTAATTGGAAGCAAGACCCAGATACCAACACAACGATATGGTGGAAGACCATATGGTGTGGGACTGCTCATTGCTGGTTATGATGATATGGGCTCTGATATTTTCCAAGCCTGTCCATCTGCTAACTATTTTGACTGCAGAGCTATGTCCATTTCAGCCCATTCTCAGTCAGCATGTACTTACTTGGAGAGACATATGTCTGAGTTTATGAAGTGTAATTTGAATGAACTGGTTAAACATGATCTACGTGCCTTAAGAGAGACACTTCCTGCAGAGCATGACCTACTACAAAGACTGTTTCCATTGAAATTGTTGGTAAAGACTTGGAGTTTACCATCTGTGATGATGATGATGTGTCTCTATTCCTGGAAGGTCTTGAAGAAAGACCACAGAGAAAGACACAGCCTGCTCAACCTTCTGATGAACCTGCAGAAAGGGCTGATGAACCAATGGATCATTAAGTGATAAAACAGACTATATGTGTATTATCAAATATGTAATAATGCAGGAACATGTACCAGAATGACAATAATCTACACTTTGAACCAAAAGATGTAGAGTGGTGGAATGGTTTGTTTTACGAAGTGAGTTTTTTCCTTGTAGCTTAACTGAAACCATATAATGGGATGCTTTTTTTCTTTGAGAGGGGCTATATAATAATTTTCTAGAAAGTATAGGGTACCTGTATTATTGTTTTTATATGAAGAACCTAGTGTCTTTGTGATTTTAAATTCAACTGTGAAATAAAATTGTTTCACCTGCTAGTGTAAAAAAAATTCAGGGATGATGTAAAATATGAGCTTAACAGGTCTATATTTTTAAAGACTTTTAGGGATGGTTGTGAGGAAAGGACAAACATTTTAGAATACTATTATATAGTGCCAGAGAGAGATAATAGTGGTTCTGGACCAAAAATTAAAGGGAAAGGAAGGAAAAAGAGAAGTGAATGAATTTAATAGATATTTAAGAAGAGAATAGTAGCACTTATATAGAAAAATTAAAAATATTCCCCAATTTCTGTCTTATACAACTAGGTGAATATAATACCACAATCAAATGAGAGAACAAAAGAAAGGTAAATGCAGAAGACAAGACAATAATTTCAGTTCTTTTTTGTTTTTCAATTTTTATTGTGGTATCATCTATATAATATAAAATTTCTGATTTTATCCACTTTCAAAGATATAATTCATTGGTGCTAATTACATTCACAATATTTTGCTGCTCTTATCACCCTCTGTGCTGGTTTCTAGGTACCCCAGAAAAAGACTATGTTCTTTTAATCTAATCTTATGGAGGCAGATGTATTGTGAGTGGGATCTTTTGACTAGGTTGTTTCCATGGAGTTGTGACCCACTCAATTATTGGTGGGACCTTTTTAGACCATTTCCTTGGAGATGTGACCCCGCCCATTCAGGGTGGTCTTGATTGGTTTACAGGAGTCCTTAAGAGAGCTTAGATCTGAGATAGACCCAGAGCTTGGAGATGCAGACAGAAAGATGTTTTGGAGATGCTAAGCTAAGAGATAAAGCCCAGTGAGAACCCAAAGATGCTTAAAGAGAAAGCCACTGGAATCAGAAGCTGAAAGCAACCTGGGAGCAATGGACCAGCAGATGCCAGCAACATGCCTTCCCAGCTGACAGACGTGTTTCAGATGCCATCAGCCTTTTCCTCAGAGAAGCCAGTCCATCTCTGGCATTTTGCATTCCGGCAATTTAGTAAACTGAAACAGATTTTGGTACCAAAAAAGTGGGGTGTTGCAATTTGCAAATACAAAAAATGTGGAATGGCTTTATAAGTGGATAAGGGAAAGATTCCAGAAGAATTGTGATATGCTTGGTAGAAAAGACCCAGGTTGCTTTGAAGAAACTGTTGGTAGAAATATGGAATCTAAAGATACTTCTGATGATCCCTTAGATAGATAATGGATGGGTCATTGCTAACTGGTAAAAAAAAAAGTGATCCTTGTTTTAAAGTGGCAGAGAATTGGCAAAATTGGGTCCTGGTGTTGGATGGAAGGCAGAATTTGAAAGTGACAACCTGGAATGCTTAGCTGAAGAGATCTCCAAACGAAATGTGGAAAATGCAGCCTTGCTTCTCCTTGTAGATTTTAGTAAAATGTGAGAGGAAAGAGATAATCTGAGAACTGAACTTGGGTACAAAGAAACCAGAAATTGATCATCTTGAAAGTTTTGGGCTTCCAGAAAGTGAGACCCCAGAGGATAGTACCCCACATGAAGATTTAACAAAACCTGGAGCTAGCCAGCCATTTCAGTACAGGCTGGGATTGGAGATGGATTTATCCAGGAAAGAATTTGTGGAAAGTCCTATTGTCTGACAGTTGTGACCCCTGTATACTGTGTGCCAAAAGAACAATTTTTGTGTGTGTGTGAGTGTTCTAGTTTGCTAATGCTGCTGGAATGCAAAACACCAGAGATGGACTGGCTTTTATAAAAGGGGGTTTATTTGGTTACACAATTACAGTCTTAAGGGCATGAAGTGTCCAAGGTAACACATCAGCAATCAGGTACTTTCACTGGAGGATGGTCAATGGTGTCTGGAAAACCTGTGTTCCCAGGATGTTCCTCTCTAGGCTGCAGTTCCTGAAAAATGTCACTCATAGTTGCTCTTGGGGTGTTTGTCTTCTCTTAGCTTCTCTGCAGCAAAAGTCTGCTTTCAATGGCCACCTTCAAGCTGTCTCTCATCTGCAGCTCCTGTGCTTTCTTCAAAGCATCCCTCTTGGCTGTAGCAAACTGCTCCTTCTGTCTGAGCTCTTACATAGTGCTCCAGTAATTTAATTCAGACCCACCCTGAATGGACAGGTCAACACCTCTATGGAAATTATCCAATCAGAGTCATCACCCACAGTTGGGTGGGGCACAGAGAATTACAATCTTATTAACACTAATAGGTCTGCCCACACAAGATTACATCAAAGATAATGGTGTTTGCGGGGACATAATACATTCAAACTGGCACATTCCACTCCCTGGACCCCAAAATGACATTATCTTTCCATATACAAAATACATTCAACCCACAACAATATCACAGAAACTTAAATCATTTCAGTAACAAAAGTTAAGTGCAAGACCCCATTAAATCAATTACAGGTTTGGTCTGTATAAAAGCAAAATTTTCCTTTAGCTGTGGATCTGTGAACTTAGAACAAGTTATGTTCTTCCAATACACAAAGGAGGGACATTCATAGATAAACATTCCCATTGCCATAAGGAGAAAGAGTAAGGAAAACAGGGTTAACAGGACCAAAACAGTTCCTAAAACCCTCAGAACAAACTCCATTAGATTTCCAAGTCTGAGAGTCATTAACAGAATGAGGTTGCATCCTTGGGGCTTGAGAGAGCAGGAATCTAACCCTTCCTAAGGACATTTTTGGCAGCCCTTTCCTCTACAAATGCTTGGTTGAGTTCTCCAACATATCCACACATTGGGGAGACCACCTTCTTGGCCCCAGCCTCCTCAAACATTGGGGCAGCACTCAGATTCCTTTCCATCTCTGGAGCACATTCTCAACCCCTTCAGAACAGTGGGGTGACAGCCAGGATCTCCTCAATTCCCCGGGAATGTGCTCCATCCTCTTTGGGGCCTGGTGTGGCAAAACTCTTCTGGAGCATCAAGGCAGAAGGCCCACCCTCGACCTCTGGGGCAAACTCACCCTTTCCATGTGTGTGGGCCACTCCACTCTCCCAGTTCAAGGCCTCTTGACTCCAGACCTCAACCTCCATGGCTCTGTCTTTGAAGAAATTTTTCCTTCAATTTGTCCCTTATCTTTCTCCTCCAGTCCTGATTGGCAGCAGCTCTGTCTATAAAGAACTTGCAAAAATTCTGTTGGCTTTGCATGAAGCACACAGGGATCAAAGCCATCAGACAATAGGACTTTCCACAAATCCTTTCTGCTTAACTCCTTTTCCAATCTTGGCTTGTACTGAAATGATGGCTGGCTTCCATGTTTGGTTACATCCTCACATTGGGCTTTAGCTTCTGGGATTCCACCACCAGGAAGCCCATAATTTTCCTAGCCACCCCTTCTGGTTTCTTTGAACCCAAGAGTTCAGTTCTAAGTTTATCTGTCTCTGCTCGCATTTTATTTTAAGCTGCAAGAAGCCAGGGTACATCCTCCACACGTAGTCTGAAGATCTCCTCAGCTAAGTATTCCAGTTTGTCACTTTCAAATTCTTCCTTCCATCTGACACCAGGACTCAATTTTGCCAAATTCTCTGCCACTTTAAAATAAGGATTGCCTTTCTTCCAGTTCGCAACAACACATTCATCATTTCTGTTCAAGGCCTTGTCAGAATTATCTTTAGAGTCCATATTTCCACAAACAGTCTCTTCAAAGCAGTTTAGGCCTTTTCTATCAAGCTCCTCACAACTCTTCCAGAATCTTCCCCTTATCTATTTAAAAAGCTGTTTCAACATGTCTAGTATTTGCAAACTCAGCAGCACCAGCACCTCACTTCTCTGGTACCAAAATCTGTTCTAGTTTGCTAATGTTGCTGGAATGCAAAACACCAGAGATGGATTCACTTTTATAAAAGGAGGTTTATTTGGTTACACAGTTATAGTCTTAAGGCCATAAAGTGTCCAAGGTAACACATCAGCAACTGGGTACCTTCACTGGAGGATGGCCAATGGTGTCTGTGAGGTCTTCATAAATGAAACCACTGCCATCCTGAACTGGAAAGAATTGAGAAGGGACAATGTGAGGGAAGGATGACTTCAAGAGTAGAAAAATGGAAGCTGAGGACTGGAGTTAAGAAACCTCAGGCTAGTAGAGTAGACCTACCCATGCACATGGATAGGGTGAGTTTAAGAGTGGCCCAGAGGACTGGTGGTTTGATGGGTTGAGCCCTCTACCATAGGTTTTACCCTTGGGAAGACAGTTGCTGCAAAGGAGAGGCTAGGCCTCCCTATAATTGGGCCTAAGAGCCTCCTCCTGAATGTCTCTTTGTTGCTCAGATGTGGCCCTCTCTCTCTACCTAAGCCAACTTGAAAGGTGAAATCACTGCCCTCCCCTCTACATGGGATCAGACACCCAGGGGAGTGAATCTCCCTGGCAATGTGGAATATGACTCCCGGGGAGGAATGTAGACCTGGCATCGTGGGACGGAGAACATCTTCTTGACCAAAAGGGGGATGTGAAAGGAAATGAAATAAGCTTCAGTGGCTGAGAGATTCCAAAAGGAGCCGAGAGGTCACTCTGGTGGGCACTCTTATGCACAATTTAGACAACCCTTTATAGGTTCTAAAGAATTGGGGTAATTGGTGGTGGATACCTGAAACTATCAAACTACAACCCAGAACCCATGAATCTCGAAGACAATTGTATAAAAATGTAGCTTATGACGGGTGACAATGGGATTGGGAAAGCCATAAGGACCACACTCCCCTTTGTCTAGTTTATGGATGGATGAGTAGAAAAATAGGGGAAGGAAACAAACAAACAAACAGACAAAGGCACCCAGTGTTCTTTTTTACTTCAATTGCTCTTTTTCACTCTAATTATTATTCTTGTTATTTTTGTGTGTGTGCTAATGAAGGTGTCAGGGACTGATTCAGGTGATGAATGTACAACTATGTAATGGTACTGTGAACAATCAAATGTACGATTTGTTTTGTATGACTGCATGGTATGTGAATATATCTCAATAAAATAAAGATTAAAAAAAAAAAAAAAGAGTGCCCCAGAGTTTAAGAGTACTACCTAAGGGTTCTCAGATGCCTAGGGAATTGAGGGTAGCTTGGACACTCCATTGTTCAGAAAGAATGTTGTTACCCCAGGCCTCAGAGAGGGTGGAGCACATTCCTTAGGGATTGGCAAGAGCCTAGCCACCACCCCACTGTTTGCGGTGGGTGAAGCAAAGAACAGGGTGGTCTCTCCAATACATGGATAGGTTGGAGCAATCACACCAGCATTTAGAGAGAGCAAGGCTACTATGCAAGCCTTTGCAAAAGGTAGGAATGGCACTCTCTCAAGCCCCAAGTATAAGACATCATTGCATAAATGAATCTCAGACTTTGAAATCTAATGAAGTATGCCCTACAGTTTTTTGGTGTTGTTTGGGTCCCATGACCAATATTTTCCTTCCAATTTCTCCCTAAGGCAATAGGAACATTTATCCTATGACTGTCCCTCCTTTGCATATTGGAAGCAGGTAATTTGTTCTTAGTTTCACAGTCAGAGGGCAGTTTTGCCTTAGGACAAACCATGACTATAACTGATTTTGATAAGACTTTATATTTATCTATTGTTACTGAAATGATTTTAGCTTTGTGACACTGTGATGGAATGAATGCATATTGCATTTAGAAAGAATGTCTTTTTGTGGGTGGGATCTTTTGATTAGGTTGTTTCCATGGAGATGTAACCCACACTATTGTTGGTTGGAACTTTTTGAATAGATTATTTACATGGAGGTGTAACCCAACCCTTTCAAAGTGGGTCTTAATTAGTTCTCTGGAGTCTTTAAGAGAGCCAACACAGACCTAGACACTTGGAGATGCAGTCAGAAAGATGTCTGGAGATACTAAGCTAAGAGATGAAGTCCAGAGTTTGCACCAGAGAAGCTAAGTGAGAACCCACAGAAGCTTAAAGGGAATCAAAAGCTGAAAGCAATGCAACCTGGGAGCAAAGGACCAGCAGATACCAGCCACATGCTTTTCCAGCTGACAGGCTGACAGAGGTGTTCTGGATGCCATCAGCCTTTCTTCAGTGAAGGTATCCTCTTGTTGCTTTAGTTTGGACACTCATATGGCCTTAGAACTGAAAAATTGTGAACTAAAAATCCCCATAATAAAAGTCAATCTATTTCTGGTATTTTGCATTCTGGCAGCTTTAGTAAACTGGACCACCATCCATTACCAAAACTTCAATCACCCCAAATGGAAACTCTACCAGTTAACCTTTAATTCCCCACTACCCACCCCTACTCCTGCCATGGATATCCTGAAGTTTACTTTGCCTCTGTGAATTTGTACATACTAATTAATTCATGTATGTGGAAGCACACAATATTTGTTCTTTTGTGTCTGGCTTATTTCACTTACCATGAGATCTTAAATGTTCATCTACATTGTAGCATGTTTCAGAACTTCATTCCATTTTATGGCTACATGATATTCCACTGTGTGTATATTCCACATTTTATTTATCTATTCATCTGTTGATGGCCACTTTGGTTGCTTCCACCTTTTGGCTATTGGTAATAATGCCACTATGAATATCAGTGTACAGATATCTGTCCATGTCTCTGCTTTCAATTCTCTTGGGTATATACATGAAGGTGAGATTTCTTGATAATATGTTAACTGTTTATTTGAATTTTTGAGAAACCAGCAAACTGTTTTCAAAGTGGTTGTACCATTTTATATTCCACTAACAATGCATGAATTTTCCCATTTCTCTATATTCTCAACAACATCTGCTATTTTCTGTTTTTTTAAGTATAAAAAAAAACATGAGAAGTGGTATCTCATGGCTTTGATTTGCATTTCCCTAAGGCTAATGATGTCGAGCATCTTATCCTGTGCTTCCTAGCTATTTGAATATCTTTGAAGAAATTTCTATTCAAGCCCTTGACCCATTTTTACCTGGGCTGTATGTTTTGTTGTCAAGTTGCAGAAGTTCTGTTTATATACCAGATATTAAACCTTTATTAGATATATTATTTCCAAAATTTCTCCCATTCTATACATTGGCCCAGTACCGTAGATTTTATCACAACTTTTTAGATCCTGAAAGAAGTAGAATTGGAGTTACAAACCAAAAATAAAATAGTACTGGTGTTTATGATTACCTGTGTAGTTACCTTTACCAGATATACTTATTTCTTTATGCAACTTTCACCTACTCTTTATTGCTCTTTCCTTTCAAACTGAAGACCTTGCTTTAGCATTGCTTGCAAGGCCAGTCTAGAGTTTATGAAGTCCTTCAGTTTTTGTTCATCTGGGAATGTCTCAAAATCTCCCTCATTTCTGAAATACAGTTTTGCTGGATATAGAATTCTTGGTTGGTAATATTTTCTTTCAGCAATTTAAATATGTCAGCTCACTGTCTTCTTGGCTCCATGATTTTTAAAGAGCTAAATACACAATCATAGGAGGCTCCCTTTTACACACCATGCTACTTTTCCCTTGTAGTTTCATGATTCTTAATTTGTCTTTGTCACTTGATAGTCTGGTTATATAGTGTCTGGGTGTGGATCTCTTTGGAATTTGTTGAGTTTCTTGAATGTATATTCATGTCTTTCATTAAACTTGGGAAGTTTTCAGCCATTCCATCTTTGAATGTTCTTTTTGAACCTTTCTTTTTCCTTTCCTTTTGGAACGCTCACAATTCCTATATTGGTATGACTGATTGTATCCAACATGTCTCAGGCTCTAGTCTATTTTCTTCCTTCCTTTTTTTTTTTGCTCCTCAGACTTAATAATTACAATCATCTTGTGTTCAGGATCAGTGATTCCTTTTTCTGCCAGCTTCAGGATGCTGTTAAAATCTTTAGGTAATTTTTTTTTTTTTTAATTTTAGTTATTGTAGTTATCTCCTCCAGTATTTCTGTTTGGTTCTTTTTTTAAAAAAAAATTCTATCTATTTATTGAAGTTCCCATTTATTGATATATAATGTTCTTGATATCCTTTAGGACTTTGTGTTTTCCTTCATCTATTTCAGCAAAATTAAGCCTTTAAAAACAATCTTTGGAATATCTAAGATCTGGTGTTCTTTGTTGATGCTTTATGATGTCTGACCTTGTTCCTTTGCTTGGCCATTGTTTCCTTATGGCTTATAACATAAAGCTGAAGTTATATAGAGAAACACATATTCAGAATTCAAATAAAACTGAATATTGCCAAAACATGCATATTTTACACTTCCAAAAGCAGGAATTAAACCAGCAAAACTGTAATTGTAATGTTTACTATATTGTACTACTCACACAAAAACTCCTTAAATTTCATCTAAAAAATTCCAAAACTAAAAATTATTCACATGTTTGTTAGTTTATGATAGTAAGAAAGACATGAAACAATTTTCAAAGGAGATGGGCATACATACACATATATATATTTGTATTTATACACATTTATGTGGCTATTTCATTATGTGATCAATATTATACTAGAAGTAGGTAAAATGGAAATACAGAGGAGAGAGTGCTTTTGCTTTGGGATGCTGAGAAAGATATCATTGAAAAATGAAAAAAAAGTGTATGAATTCTGAACATTTCCTAATTCAAATTTGATTCCAAACATCTGTTAGTGAAGTGAAAATGATTTAGTTAAATCTTTAATAACAAAAATATTCATCACTATGGGTTTTTTAAAACTATGATTTTATCAAAATATTTTAAAGTAGCCTAAAAGGTGGAAAGCAAAATCACTTATCAGTGACTCACTGCAGAGCAAAGATCTAAAATCTAGTAGTATTAACAAAATCAGATGTTTATCACACAATTTAAACATGTACATATTCTTTCATAATTTATACTGATATAGCTGATGAAAAATATCTTTGAGACAGCCACTCCTGTGAAAGCTATTGCTTATTTGGCTGATGATTTTGGAAAGATCTTTTATCAGTTGGCTATTGCCACACTATTGCTGCATACAATGAGATAATCTTGATGTCATACTAAAATTTGTTTTTATTGCTCACATGTTCTGGTGTCAATTGAAACTTGGCTGATCTAGGCTTGTGTCATTGGGTCAGCTGACTTATTCTAGCATCAGGCATCTCAAATTACTTGCCACTCATTATTTTTCAGACACCAGCAGTCCCACCCCAGCATGTCTTTCTCATCATAATGGCAAAGAACATGAAAGACCACCCCCAATCACAAGTCCTTTTCAATACTTTCTTTGCTTCTGAGCCAAATTATGTGTACCCACAAAAGGAAAATGAAGTAAATTTACAAAGAGGCAATGAAAGTGTGGAAGATGAATAATTAGAGTCAATGTGGCCATGTTTTATGAATCTAAGCAGGGTTTTCCATGTTGGGAAAAAAAAAATCATTCTGAAATAAAGGAATTCATAAGTAATTCCAGCATATCATGTTCATGAAAAAATATTAAGTTTTTAAAACAAGTTCTGATAGCTGGAGGTATTACCACACTTATGGTTGTGATTCTGGCAATTGGTCACAGATCTCCCTCCGATTTAAGGGGAGGAAGAGAAACATGAAAAATAAAAACAAAGAAAATGTAAAATAGAAAGCTCAAGTAACACAAGAAATGTGACAAGATAAAGAAAAACTAATCAGTAAATATTTGTGTATACTATAGGGAAAATATGTAAGATTATTTTCTTGTTAAAAAATATTTGAAACACAAACCATAACATATATTCAGGACCATGGAATTCAATATAAAATTCAGATAAAATAAAAGCGACCTGAATCTGGATAACTTTATATTTAAAACACATGACTACATCACATTTCTCAGAGTTTCACATTTTAGATATGATAAACAGTAATTACTGGGAGAAGTATTTTAAGAAATTACTTTAGCCATCATTTAACTGAAGTCATTAAGGGAGTTCTACATGGATGCTTACAGATGTACTGAATGATTTCTAATTCTTTTCTGGATTATTGATTTAATGAACTCAAATATGTTGCCACACATTCCAGATATCCTAGAAAATGTAAAAGCTCTTATTCTCTCTCTCTTTTTTTACCAATTTTGAAAGCTTTATGGAAATCAACAGATCCATTTCTCAGAGGGTTAACTATATATTGTTAATAAATAATGCTGTGTATATCTTATATTACAAAATGATATTTCATAATTTTCACAAAGTCAAAAAATCATTTTGTATTTATAGAAGGGAATAAAGCACGAGCCATAAGAAAAAGGTCTACGTAACTATTTCATTAGAATTATTTTACTTAAACTAGCTGTACTCTTCTTAACAGATCAAAAATCCATTGAACAAATTAAAAATATAAGAATATACTTCTTGAATTTACTTTGTTTGATTAACAAAGCCAGAAAATTAATTAATATTAAAAGAATGCAGTTTAAAAACCATCAGACAGAGGTTGAAGAGGAGGCCTTGCAAATTCCGATTCACATAGGTTTTTCTTAATGTGTGTGTGTATCCAGCAATAGACTGATGATAGATATAGATAATATAAATATATGATATAAATCTATATAGCAGCACCAATTAAATGACAGAAAAATGGTTTATAAACAATTGTTTTAAAATATCCAGTGTCCTTTGGGTGAGAAACAATTTTTCTGGGTGATGTTTAAAATGGAAGTTGATGATTAAGAAAGAAAATGTAAAATGTAAATAAGCCTTGTAAATGGACCCAAGATAATGTTTATGAGGAATGGAACTGTCCAAAAGTTTTAGTAAACTAATTCCCTTCTAAATCTAGAAGCAAATTATAATAAAATCACAGAAATTTCAATCTGAGATGGAGCTTGGAGAAAATTTAGTACAATTCTATTGAGAAAGTGAATTTCATTCAGGTGACTCTCCTAGGGTTGCAAATGAGAAACATAAATCAAACCCAGGTGTCTTGTTCCCCAAGCTTAACCCCTTCTGCTACTCTCTACTAATGCTTACAGGAGAGACTCCTCATATAAGGAAATGCATTATTCTGTTAATTAACTCTTTGGGCTTTAAATCTGGAGGGTCATGGGGGAAGAGAGATTGATGCCACAGCCAAGTAGATAAACCTGGCAAAACTGATGCCACTTTTTTCTTCCATTAACCACTCCAGGGTAATTACCTTTACAGAGAATGTTTGATACTAGAAAGTGGACCTTGAGTGTCAGAATATGGCAGGCACCCAGGGTTGTCATTCCTCCAAAATAGCAGAGTTGTCAACACATTGATTCCCTCTACAATTAGAGAGATTTAGTATATTAATGACTTGATTGCCCAGTGGACAAATGATATATTCATAAGATAGCACCTGTAGCAATAAAGGAGTTCTGAAAAATGACTTTCAAAATCAACAACAAAAAACTGTGTTTTATTAGGCACAGAGTTTCTTTCAAAAGCATTTTTTAGAGTGTACCTACCTGAAACTAGAACAAATTATTGATCAATTTAAGTGAACCAAGCATCAAACATTTCTGGAGAAAATAAGGCACCTGGGTGAACTAACTGAATGTTTTCCTGACTTGACAATCATCAATGCTATCATTCTGTTATACAACCAACAAGATTTTCCCCATATTTAAAAATATATCTTTGTTGCATTTTTTGTCTCTGTGCAAAGGTAGTGTACATTTATTTCAAAAAATGCACAAAATACAAATAATTACAAACAAAAACACAAGTCTGTGATCTTACACCCGCTGTTAAAATTTTCATATACATACTTCCCAGATTTACTCTCACCTATATAACAGACTTACATTCTATATACCATTTTGTAATCTGTAACCTCCACATAAATATGTTATCTTTCTGTCATTAATTAAAAAAAAACAATGCCATTGGATTCATATTATGAGTGAATAAACAATGATTTCACCAATTCCCTTTCCTTTAGATACCTATTTAATTTTTTTCTGAGATAAATTATGGCTAACTTTTAAAAAAATACATTTTATTTGTATAACCCTTCCAATAGTGGAAAACCAGTGTCCTGGATTGTCTAAAGGAAGAAAGTAATACATTATAACATTCAATTTTAATAACATGTCTTGAGTGGGTGTGGATATAAGAACTTTATATTCATAGGATATAGGTTGAAAGGCCTTTCAAATTTGAAACAAAAGCACTGTATGCTCTTAATTTTTCTGTTTTTTTTTCCCCATGAAAGAGAGTTTAGGATTTTTGTGACAATTATGGTTAATGTAACATGATTGGAAAAAGCATAGGTCCAAAGATAATGAAATTAGTCTCATTAAGAGAGATTAAGATTTCTGGCGCCCTGAGACAGATGTTTTGTTTTGTTTTGTTTTTGATATGAAGTTAAAAATGAAATCTATAAATATATGACATGTTCATGTGACAGCATTTTTAATAAAGCAATTTAACTTTTATATCAACCTGATGAGACAAGTATTATCACCATTATCACACTGATCAGGAAGCCACAGCTCTATGATATTAAATAAACCAAGTGAGGGCATATAGCTGGTAAGAAGAGAAACAAAGATTCTAAATAAATGAACCTGCATTTCTGTAGTTATCACTCTCAGACTGAGAGGAATGAGGGTAATTTTACTTCCCTCTCCCTTACTAGTTTTGATGACAGATATTAGAGTTATTAATAGCTTTTATATGCTCTCCCAAAATGTGGTCTATTTTGGAGAATGTTCCATTTCTACTTGATACAGACGTATATTCAGTTGTTGGACAATGTATTCTATATACAGGTATTAGGGATTAGGTCAAATTGGTTGATAGTGCTGTGCAAGTCTTCTATCTTACTGATTAGCTCTTTACTTCTACTAACTAATGAGAAGAGTATGAAATCTCTAACTATAATTGTGGTTCTATTTCTCCTTTCAGTTCTATCAGTTTTTGCCTTATGTCTTTTGAAGCTCTCTTATTAATGAGTAAATATTTAGGAGATTATGTTCTCTTGATGAACTGACTTCTTTATCATTTATGAAAGGGCCCTCTTTAACCCTGGTAATAGTCTTCGCTCTGAAATCCACTTGGTCTTAAATTACAATAATCATCTTAGGTTTCTGCTGATGAATGTAGGCATCGTACATCTTTTCCATTATTTTATAAAGTTTTACCTATTTTTGTCTCGATCAAGTTAGTTTCTTGAAGCCAACACATGGTATGGTCTTTCTTTTTCATCCAATTTGACAATCTGCACTTGTTAATTAGATTGATAAGACCAACTGCATTAGATTTTATTACTGATAAGGATAGGATTAGATCTACCAGCTCCAGGGTGAGGATGCTCATCCTTGTCCAGAAGTGGCCTTGGGGAAAGTGGAGGGGGGGGAGGCAGGGGCAGCTGCAGTGTTGTATCTGATAATGTCACCCAACCTCCTCCCCTGACCCCAGTCCTCTGGGGACAGGACAAGAACAGATAAAGCTGGTGAGTGATGACAGCTTGATGTGCCCCCCCACCCCCCACCCCAGGCAAGGCCTAGTCCTGGAAGGTCAGGATCTAGAGCTGCCAGGGAGCCACGTGAGGAATGTTGCTAGCCCCAGCTCTATGTCATTGTGAAATAAAATCTGGTAACTTTATTAAAAAATGCAATTTGTTTTCTACTTTCCCATATTTTCTCTGTTATTTCCTCTTTTTCTGCTTTCTCTTGGGTTGAAAGTTTCATGATTCCATTTTTTTCTTCTCTACTAGCTAATTAGCAAATTAGTGCTTTTTTTGTTTTGTTTTTATTATTTTGGGGGGGGTGTTCCTTTCAGTTTATAGTATGAATCTTTAGCCTATCAAGTCTACTTCAAGTGATAATACCTAATGTAGTATATAAGAGTTTTACAACAGAATTCCTCCCTTTCTCCCACCTGACCTTTTGCTATGGCTGTCATATATTTTATTTCTGTATATGTTATAAACCCCAGTTTAACAGCCCCTGGGGATTTCTCTTAATTTTGAAATCTCAACAATGCTTAGAAGAAAGATTTATTTTCTGAAGAATTTCTAAGCATTTTGAAGTAGGAGACATGTTCTGGTATATTACATTCCTGGAAAAACAAATAAGAGATCTATGACTATATCTGAAAGATAAGAAAATGCAATATTCTAATCAATACCAGTAGTCCTTGAATAGTCATAATTAAAGGGGAAACAATAGATTGTAATGGGGAAATGTAGCGGCAATTTTCAAAAATAGGAAAATGGAAACTAAACTGGGTAGAGGAGGATACTATCAGTCCCAATAGTAAGAATTTAACCAGTAATTAAATGTGTCAACTTCTGGAGATTGGAGTTATGGATAGCTATGTAGCACTGCATATCTGTGGTTGTATATCATTAGAGAGTCTTCTTTATTAAAGACATTAGGGAATTCCTGGGTGGCAGTTAATTCAGAGGCTAACACGCCATGCTCCTCAAAACAACAACAAAGTAAACAAGTGAAGAATGCAAAATCTAGAGTTAAAAAAAAATCATAGCACCAATAAAAGAAGAAATAAAAAAATTTAAAAAACTTATAGTATGGTCATGGAAAAGCAGCCTGGAAATAGAAATCAAAAGTACAAGAAATCAGTGCATGGCTACTACCACCAATGTCCCTCTTTTCCCCCTTTATCAAGATCAGGGGAAAACTGAGCATAAAAGATCCTGAATAATTTCACTATATAGAGGGAGGCAGAAGGTGAGAAAGAAAAGGGGAGTGTCCTTCAAAATAAATGACAGAATGACATAGAAGTTTTCCCCCCATCCCCATCACAACAATTATTGAGACAGATAAAACTGCCAGCCCTTCATTTTATTACCATGGATGGAATAGATTCCCAAGAAGAGAAAAATAGTAATACACATATGATTGACTCTACCTCCTGTGAATTAATGCAGTCATGGTCAATAACCTATCTTTCTGTTTGTTCATCTAGGGTGAAAGTGAAGACAGCCATTAGGGAGGTGTAACTAAATTGAGAATGTTGATAAAAACACTCTGTGTTTCTATCAGAAACAGTCTGTAATTTCATCCTGAGTAGTTTGAACAGCCTGAAACAGAAGTACCTGTGCCAATGGAATTGTATAGCAAAAGGAAAACACTCAAATATGCTGTATGGCATTACTTTTAATTCAAGCACATTCATTTTTCAAAGGGTCTCTTATGGATGGCTGCAACCCTCCACATTATTTTAGCTCTTTGAAGTTCTAGTCTCCCAGATGACTATCCTAAATCTCCTCCCCTCCTCTGAAACACCCAACATCTCATTCCTCATTTTCACTCTAGACATCACTTGAGTGATGTTCTGTGAGAAAATGTAAGCAATCAGAGAATTCCCACACTCTTAACCCAGTATTCATGTTCTGCTTTTCCTCTTATCATTGGTGTGTATTCTGTTTTCTCCTAAGTCCAATCCTTCTATCTTAGTATGAAATTCTGTCTCTCTGTCCCTACTCAAGAAGACTGCTCCAGTAACTGTCCCATCTCTTTTCTACACCATCCTTTTTTTCTTTTTTTTTTCCTTCTGCACAGAAGAAGGATTGTACCTTGAAACTCAACTGATTTGTTTAAACCTTGGCTCTGCAACTTAATAGCTATGTGGACTTAGGCAAGTTACTTAATCTTTCATTTGTCCAGTTTCTCACCTCCTTAAAGTGAAGGAAAATAATAATACTTACCTTGCAGGTATTATTAAGATTGTTGGAATTAAATGAATTTTTGTGTAGATTCATAGGGCCTGGAAAGTTTTAAGTGTTGCCTATATTTTCACTATTATTTTACAGTACACAAAGTAACTGTAATATTTCCTAAGAAATATGCAAATAAGCTACTTCCTCTTTTTTTCTGCTTCTCTTTATAAGAAAACAAAAATCTTCACAGAGCAGCTCTCTAGTATGACCCTCCCATTCTATCACATTGCAACTTCATTCCAGTCATCTTTTAATAATTTCTTTCTCCCAGACCCCATGTCTAGCACATCAGAAATTCCTATGGTCTCTGCAGTTGATATTCAAGTCAATTCCTTTAATTTTTTTTTTAATTCCTTTAATTTTATTGTCTCGAATCCATTGCATTCAAGGCTTGCCTGAGAACATATGTTAATGCATTCTATGTTGGATTCTTAAGTTATCATCTTATTTGACCTAAGAAGAGTTTGACAAATTCACCCACTCTTTAAAAACAACCAAGCAAACATGACATTTTTTCTTAGTTTTTAAGCTATCACTCAATTTTCTAGATTCTCCTTGAACCTGACTCCTTTTTTCTTTTGGCTGATTTTCTTTTGACTTTGTACCCTTTAAACATAGGAGTCACCAGGGCTCAATTCCCAAAACTCTCTTACTGTCATATGTACCCATCTCCTGGCTTTAGTACCATCTATGGTCTTAATACTTTCAAATTTCTATCTTAATACTTTCAAATTTCTAGTTTGGGCTTCAGTCCCAAGTATTCAATGTCCTGTGTCATATTCTGCTTGGATATTTAAAATGAGATTCAAACATGCAACTTATGACTTTCCCTTCCTCCTTCCCCAAAACCTGTTCCTTCCACAGTTCTCTTGGAGCCATAACTGAAACCTTTCTTCTTTCATATCCTACATGGGAACATTAGCAAATCCTGTAGGCTGTAATTTAAAATATATTCAGAATTAAACCACTTTCTCTGTCTTGAAGCTTACATTATAGTGTGTATAGCTAACAATTGTTATCCAAGAGTTTACTATCTATCCTATGGATTCTTTCAATAGTTTTCTTTCTGGTATTTTTCCCCCCTCAATCCCACTTACAGATTTTTCCCAAAACAACAGACAGCATAATAAAGGCAGACTCCTCACAAAAGTCTCTAGTGTGCTTACTTTAGCAGCACATATGGTAAAATTGTAATGATATAGAGATGATTAGCATGGGCCCTGCACAAGGATAACACATGAATTTGTGAAGCATTCCAAATTGTTTTCACCAAAGAAGGTGCTAATACTAGGATGGTATATAAGAATTCTGCATGTTATGCATGATTTTTCTGTAAACCCACAACTTCTCTAATAACAAACAGTCTACAACAATTTAACAATGCCCATGATCCAGCCCCCAGCTATCTCTCACCCCACTTTCCACTATTCTGCTCCTTGCTATGTCTTTCCCAGTATGCTGCTTTTCTTTGGTCTACTTTATGCTTCTTTAACTTGGCAAGCATGTTTCACCTCAAAGTCTTAGCATTTGGAATCTACACTGCCTTGAAGATTGTTCTTCTAGATATCTGCCTGTCTCATTCCTTCAGTATTTTCACATCATTGTTCAAATATCACTTTAGTTAGAAAATCCCTAAAAATAGCAGGTTCTACTTTCTCCATTTATCAATTTCTCTCTCTTTATTTTCCTTCATAGTACATATCACCCTCTGGCATACTATGTATTACTTGCTTATTGTCTATGCACACACTATAATGTAAGCTTCAAGATAGATGAAGCATTTTTCAGTTTTCCATTTTGGTAAATGTTATAAGTTAAACATCTAAAATAAGAAAAAGTCAGTTGCTCAAAAATAGTAATGAATTACTAAATGAATAAGATTCTCATCTTTAATCTCTTGAATTCAATAGACTATAAGAATACTAATGAAGAAATAGAACATTATAAATACTAAAAGAGTATAAAATAAAAATGCACATTTTAAAATTAGGATAGGAGAAGGGAAGATGGAAGATACCTGGGGTAGGGAGAATAATGCCCTCCCCAAAGATGTCTACACCCTAATCATTGGAATTTTTGAATATGTTACCTTAAATGACAAAAGGGACTTTGCAAGTGCAATTAAAGTTGAAGGCCTTAAAATGGTGACATTAGCCTGGATTATGTAGGTGGGCCTGAATTAATCACATGAGTCCTTAAAAGTGGAAAATTTTTCCAGGCTATGGTCAGAGAAAGATTTGATAATGGAAGAAGGGTTAGGGAGTTACTTTTAAGATGAAGGAAGGATATGAGGAATACAGGTGTCATCTAGGAGCTGGAAAAGGCAACTAGGTGGATGTGCCACTTAAGGCTCCAGATAGGAATGCAGTCCTGCAAACACCGTGATTTTAGCCAGTGAGACCCATGTTGGACTTCTGACCTACAGAAATGTAAGATAATAAATGTGTGCTGTTCTCAGCCATGAAGTTTGTGATAATTTGTTATGGCAGCAACAGAAAACTAAGACAATAGCATAGGATAAAGCCATAGGCAAAATGATCAATGAAGTGGGGAAAAGCACATGAATAAACAAAAATCACAATAAGAATGAAAATATAGTAACATCTCTGTTAAACAAAATCAACCAAAAATGCAGAGAAGTCCAAGAATTATTAGAGCATTTTTTAAACCTTCATGAAAATGTATTTGAAAATCTACCCATAATTCATGATTTTCTAATAAATGTAAGATCTTAATATTGGTATCGCTAGACATAGAGCATTGAAATAGAAGTATAAGCATGGAAAATTGGTAAAATCATTGTTCTGGGTTGCTAGAGGAACTTTTATGCAAAACACCAGACTAGATTTTATAAAGGGATTTATTTGTTTACAAATTCACAGTCCTAAGGCCATAACAGCATCCAAAATCAAGCATCACTGTAGAATGGCTGATGGTACCCAGAACACCTGTCAGCTGGAAAAGCAAGTGGCAGGTGTCTGCTTGTCATTTGCTCCCCAGTTGTGGGAACAGAAATGGCTTTCTCCAAGATGTCTCTGGGCTTTTATCTTAAACTCCTCTCTCACATCCCTGTGCATCCTTGTTTCTTTCTCCCAGTGTGTTTCTCTCTAAGCATTTGGGAGTCATTTCTTAGCTTCTCTGGGGTAAACTCTGCACTTCTTTTAGCCTGGCATCTCCAAACATCCATCTTTGTGCATTTCTGAGCATCCCTAAGCATCAGCAAGCATCTGGGACTGTGTTGTCTCTTAGCTTCTCTCTTAAATACTCCAGTGAAGTAATCAATAACCAACCTGAATGGGTGGGATCCACACCTCCATGGAAATAATTTAATCTGAGGTTTCCACCCTAATCAACAGACTAATCAGTCTGTCCTCACAAGACTGTGTTAAAGAATATGGCTTTTCTGGAGGACATAATACAACTAAACCAACACAATCATTAAAGTGCTTCTACAACTTTTCTCTTGCCCCCCAAATATATACACAGAACACCAGTCTGGGAAGGCTTCTAACACGAATACTTTCTAATATTCAAAGAGAAGACATATTAGGTATTATTTAAACCATTCAAGATGACAGAAAAGAAAAAAAAAAAACTTAAAATTCATTTCAACTAGGTATACGTACACATTAGGAGCAAAACTGCAAAAACAAATCAGAGACCAATATATGTGAGTGTATTGAAAAACATGTTTTAATATATTTTAATAAATTAGGAAATATAATTCAATAATACACTAAAATAAAAGACATCTTGCCAAAGTGGGATCTATGTAAAAAGGAAAGGGTTGTTCATGAGTAAGAATTCTAAATATCGGCCATGCTAGTAAGACAAAAAAGAAACAATATGTAATTTATTCTGAAAAGTTATTTTAAAGAATATCTTAAATCCTTCTTAGTTTAAGAAATAAAAAAAATTATTTAAACCAACTAGTGTGAAATTTGCTTGGAGGCAAAAAATCCAAAACGAATATTAAATATTAAAGCAAAAGTTTTCATCTTGCATATATCGATACACTTGGAGGTTTTCCCTTCACATAAGAAAAAAGAGATCCGTAATAAATATTATATCACTTATTACTTATGGTAATACAGCTAGAAAAGGGAAGAAATAAGTAATTAAAATTTTGGAAACCATTTAAATGTCCTTAATTTGAATACAATGTGATTTTACAATGGAAAGGCCCCCAAAATCAGTTGAAAGATGTTTGGAAAAAAATAATATATCCGGTCACAAAAATAATTCATTTACTCAATAATTAGTCTATGGAGTCAAGTTAGAAATATATTTCAGAAAAAATATCACTCACACTTAAAATAGAAAAAAGTGTGATGAATATACTTAAATATAAACTTTACATGAAAAGGGATAAAAATGTAAGAGGACCAGGATAAATTTTCCTTAGGCATGTAAAGAAGACTTTTCTAACTACAGAACCTGTCCTGGGTGAGGAGAACATATTTGAAAATATCAGTTCTTCTAAATTAATGCATAAATAAAATGGAATTTACAAAACAACATCAAACATTATTTTTGGAACTTAACATTATTCTATAGTTTTCTGGAGAATTAAGCCTGGGTAAATAGAAAAAGAAAATCTTAAAAAGTAATGTGAGGGCAGGGCAAGATGACAGAATGGTGAGGTGTGGAATTTAGTTACTCCTCTAGGACAGCTGGAAAATAGCCAGGAACTGTATGGAAGAGCTGTTTCTGGTACTTCTGTGACTAAACAAACACACATCATACACTGATCTGGAATGAGTGGAGTGGCTGAGATTGCAGCAAAGAACTGTAAGTTCCCCTGGCCTGGGGGCTGGTGCCCCTCCCCCACAGGCATGGCAGACTGTCTTGGACTTGGTTCCCTGAGAGAAAAAGAAACAATTTCTGCTGGGAATTAGGAGGGGGCTCAGTGATGATGCCTCAATTGCAGAATTAATTAATGAATTCAGACTGTTGAATAAAATCTCTAAGCACAGATAAACCAAGAGCAGGCACAAAAGAAATGGTGAGGATTTGGCCCAACAGAGAGGAGGCAGGGCTAAGAACAACAACAACAACAACAACAACAAAAAGCAGAGATTTTTGGAGTTGGAGGTGTTCAGAATATCGGGAAATGGCTGGGCTCCAAGAAAAAGGGGCTCATAGAAACATATACAACCTCTAGCTCTTATTTGCAAACCTGGGGAATGGGGGTCCAGCTCTGAAAAGGTTTTTTTTCTTTTCTTTTCTTTTCTTTTTTCTCTGACTCTGTATGTTTTACATTTCAATATTCATCAGAGCTGCCAGAAATCTCAGGCTTCAGCACTGCCTTGGGCAAGGACAGAATTAAAGATGTCTGAGAGTAACAAGTCAGGTGAAAGAGATATTTCCCTAAAGGGCATATTTAAAAATAGTCTATACTGAGATTGACAAAACTTGGGGAGCTGGGAAAAGGCTTTGAAAAGAGATTTCTTTTTTTTTTTTTTTTTTTTTAACTATTCTAAGTAGCTTATTATAGAAAGCCTCAGATATTTGAATTTGGCAGCTGGGCCCAGGCAAGGAAGGAGCTAAGGTAGGTTTGAGAGACAAAGCAATAAGTCTAGTGGGGGTAGATAACCCCCTAAGGGACATAACTTACCCAAGACAAGGGGAGGTGGGAACCAGCTCAAGTTGTTGCCCTTATTCAGAGAACTCAGACATCAGTGGCTGGGTAACAGAAACAGCTTAAGTCATCCACACCCCTGGCAGGGACATGGTTTGCTAAGAATTAAAGGCACTGCACCTCTTTATATCACTGGGGAGCTGTGGGCTGACAAGAACCATATGCTGGACAGGATAAGATAAGTACAGAGTTACAGAGTATAAAGGCTTCACAGATGGATCTGACAAATTTCAGAGTCTCATTCTCAGGGAAACTTCTTTCAGATTACACTCTCCTCCTGAGACCTTGGTCTGTCTGGACTGGGAAAATATGATTGAGATGATAATATCTGGGGATACCATCTCACAAAAAGGTTACATAGAGACAGGGCAAGAACCTGTAAAACAAGAGCTGAACAATTCTGATGAACTATACAGAAGCTATGTTAGAGGTCTAGATAAGTTGAACTAAACACCAAAGAACAGATAGAGAACACGGTCAACCAATAAGAAAACTCTAGGTTTGAGAGTGAAAATGAGCTCCAGAATAAACTAATCAAGACAATCAGATGCCTAGACAGCTAAAAATAACGAGTGGTACTAGGAAACATGAATATATTGACAGCCAAAGGAACAAAGTAACACTTCAACTGAGATACAGGAATTGAAACAACTAATTAAAGATGTTCAAACAAATCTAAATCAAATTGATGAGCTGAAGGAAAAATGTGTCAACAGAAATGAAGCATATAAAGAAGATAGTGGATGACCATAAAGATTTTGTAAGCTTGAAAAAATGAATGGCAGAACTTACGGGAATGAAAGGCACGATAGAAGAGATCAACAAAAAATGGAGACATACAACAGTAGATTTGATGAGGCAGAAGAAAGGATCAGTGAACTAGAAAACAGGATATAAGAAATCCTACACACAAAAGAACAGATAGGGAAAAGAATGGAAAAATATGAGCAAGATCTTAGGGAACTGAATGACAACATGAAGCATAGAAATATATGTGTTATGGGTGCCCCAGAAAAAGAAGAGAAGAAAAAGGGTCAGAAAGAATAATAAAAGAAATAATCACTGAAAATTTCCCAACTCCTATGAAAGACATAAAATTACAGATTCAAGAAGTACAGCATACACCAAACAGAATATATCCAAATAGACATACACCAAGATACTTACTGACTAGATTGTCCAATGTGAAATACAAAGAGAGAATTCTAAAAGCAGCAAGAGAAAAGTGATCCATCACATAAAAAGGAAGGTCAATAAGACTAAGTAAGTATTTCTCCACAGAAACCTGGGAGATTAGAAGGCAGTTGGATGATATATTTAAGATAATAAAGAGAAAAACTTCCAATCAAGAATTCTATATATGAAAAAATGTCCTTCAAAACTGAGGGAGAGATTAAAATATTTTCAGACAAACAAACACTGAGAGAGTCTGTGAATAAGAGACCTGCACTTCAAGAAATACTAGAAGGTGTGCTACAGACTAACAGGAAAAGACAGGGGAGAGAGGTTTGCTGCTGGAATGCAAAACACAGAGATGGATTGGCTTTTATAAAAGGAGGTTTATTTGGTTACACAGTTACAGTGTTAAGGTCACAAAGTGTCCAAGGTAACACATCAACAATTGGGTATCTTCACTGGAGGATGACCAATGGCATCTGGGAAACCTCTGTTAGCTCAGAAGGCACATGGCTGGTGTCTGCTCTGGAGTTCTGCTTTCAAAATGGCTTTTTCCCAGGATGTTCTTCTCTAGGCTTCAGCTCCTCAAAAATGTCACTCTTAGTTGCTCTTGGGGTATTTGTCCTCTCTTAGCTTCTCCAGAGCAAAAGTCTGCTTTCAAAGGCTGTCTCCAAAATGTCTCTGTAAGCTGAAGCTCCTCTCTCAGTTCCAGTGCATTCTTCAAAGTGTCCCTCTTGGCTGTAGCAAGCTTGCTCCTTCTGTCTGAGCTTATATAGTGCTCCAGCAATTTAATTCAGACCCACCCCGAATGGGTGGGGCAATACCTCCATGGAAATTATCCAATTAGAGTCATCACCCACAGTTGGATGGGTCTCATCTCCATGGAAACACTCAAAGAATTACAATCTAATCAACATTGATACATCTGCCCACACAAGATTACATCAAAGATAATGGCATTTTAGGGGACGTAATATATTCAAACCAGCACAGGTGAAAATAGTGTAAGACAGCTATGGGGCACCATCAAGAGTACCAATACATATATTATGGGTGGGAGGGTGTCCCAGAAAGTGAAGAAATAGAGAAAGGGGAAGAAGGAATAAACAATGACAAAGAACTTCACAGCCTTAGCAAAAGACATGAATATGCACACCCAAGAAGCTCAGAGAACACCAAACATGATAAACATGAAGAAAAAAACACTCTTATCATATATGGATTACACCATCAAAATCAAAGGACAAGGAGAAAGTCCTGAAAACTGCCAGAGAAAAGCAACCAGTTACATGCAAGGGAGTCCAAATTAGATTGAGTTCCAGTGTCTTATCTGGAACCATGGAGCCAAGAAGGCTATGGGTTAAAATACTTAAAGCACTGAAGGAAAAAACTGCCAGCCAAGAATTTTATATCCAGCAAAACTCTCAAAAATTAGGGAGTGATTAAAACATTCTCAAACAAACAAAAGCTGAGGGAGGTCAGTACCACCAGATTTGCCTTACAAGCAATGCTAAACGGAATTTTTCAGACTTAAAGGAAAGGACACTGGATAGTGGTTCAAAGCAGAAAAAGAAATAAAGATCTGTGGTAAAGGCAACCATTTGTGTAAATATAAATGCCTGTATTATTGTATTGTATTGATTTTTATATAACTCCATTTCTTATTTCCTACATGTGCTAAAATGCAAATACATAAAATGTAATGATAAATGTTGGTTTTTGGACATACAATGTACAACATATAAATAGTAACAAGGACAAAAAATGGTGAGGGAACAGAGTGGTATAGGAAAATATACGTGTATGCTATTGAAGGTAAGCTGGTATCAAACTGTGCTGGTTTGGATGCGTTAAGTCCCCCAAAATGTCATGTTCTTTAATGCAATCTTGTGGGTGCAGATATATTAATGTTGATTAGGTTGGAATCCTTTGATTGAGTGTTTCCATGGAGATCTGACTCAATCAACTATGTGTGAGAATTTGATTGGTTAATTTCCATGGAGGTGTTACCCTACCAATTCAGGGTGGGTCTTAGTTGAATTACTGTAGTCCTATAAAAGTGTTCACAGACAGAAGGAGGTGCTGCAGCCAAGAGAGCCACTTTGAAGAATGCACAGGAGCTGAGAGTGGAGCTGGAACACAACCTGGGATCAGCAGACACTAGTCACATGACTTCCCAGCTAACAGAGGTTTTCCAGATGCCATTGGCCTTCTTTCAGTGAAGGTATGCTTGTGTTGATGCCTTTATTTGGACATTTTCATGACCTTCAGACTGTAACTTTGCAATCAAATAGGTCCCCCTTTATAAAAGCCAATCCATTTCTGGTATTTTGCATAACAGCAGTGTTAGCAAACTGGAACACAAACCAAATATGATTGTTATATATTTAAGATGTTAAATTTTAGCCCCATGGTAACCACAAGGAAAACAGATTAAAAATACATCAACATAGAAATTAGAAGGCCCTCAATATAGACAATACAAGAAAGCAAATAAGTATCATAGTAAACTTTAAGGGAAATGAAGAACAAAAAATGCTTAAGACCTACAAATCTAAATAGCAAAATGGCAGAATAAAGTGCTGTATTATCAGTCATGACTTTAAATGTAAATGGCTTAAACTCTCTAGCCAAAAGCAGAGATTGGCAGAAGGAATAAAAACTATATGTTGTCTGCAAGAAGCTCACTTTAAACTCAAAAGATACAGATAGGTTGAGGGTGAAAGGATGGAAAAATGTCCCATGCAAGAAGTAACCAAATGAGAGCTGAGGTGGGTATGCTAATATTGGATAAGGTGGACTTTAAGTCAAAAAGAGTTATAAGGTACAAAGATGGTCACTACATACTTATAAAGGGAGCAATTGAACAGGAAGATATAAAACTTTAAAATATTTACACATCTAACACTGGAACTCTCAAATATATGAAGCAAGTACTGACAGCTTTGAAGGGAGGAGTTGATAATTCTACATCAAGAGTAGGAGACTTTAACAAACCACTCTCAAAAATGCAGAGAAAATCTATTCAGACGATCAATAAGAAAGTAAAAATTCCAAAAACATAGTAAAAGAATTATATCTCTGGACCAAGTGGAATTTATCCCCATTATGCAAGTTTGGTTCAACACAAGAAAATCAATTAAGGTAATACACCACATTAACAGAATGAAGGAGATAGCTTGATGATGAAGTGTATGAACCAAATGGCCTCATAAAGGAAACAGTCTCTGCTTTGACTGGTGCATTAGCCACATCATTTCCACATGTAACTTCACCATAGCATCTTTTGTAAACAACATTTTTACTGCTATAGCAGAAGGTACCTTCAAAACATCTAAAAGAATATAAAGGCCATTTGAGAGTTTACAACTTCACAGATGGGAAATTCATTGTTTTCAAAATTTTCCTTAAGCATGAACCACACCAAAGTTACAGCAAGTATGAGTGTAAATATTGAAAATTTTACAAAAGATAAGGATATAAAGTCCTAATGAAAGCAACAAGTTCAGCTAGAAGACAAAAAAAAAATGTTTATTTGGTTTCATATTGGAGAAACAATAATATGCTGTGATAGCAGTTTTCCTTTAAATCCTTGTTTGTATGACTCACCTACAATAGAGAAAAAACATAAAAATTGAAGACTAAGATATTGCTTTGGCTTGTCACTGGGTAAACATGAGATTTTGTCAAAAGACAATAACTGAAAAACAATCATGAGGTGTTTTCTATCTGTGTGTTCTGAAAGTAGACAGAATGTAATATGTTAGTGTATCATGGCGAGAAGGAAGAAGCAACACTCTCTCCATATATTGTTATCTCTTCTATAAAGAGGGGATGTGCTTTGGACTGTAGAAGTGTCAATGTAATATGTGGAAATTACCAAAGAAAGAGAGTTCCAAGACCAAAGGAAGCCTCCACCACTGCAGCAGTGATGCTACTGAATGCGAGCAGCTGGGCAGGCTCTTAGCCTTCTACTCTAGAGTAAGCTTTAATTCACAACTAGATATCAATTTTTCCCATGAATTTACCTGAATTTTCCTAGAGAAATTCCTTTTTCATGAGATTATAAGGTAAAGGCTTACTATAAGCAAAGACTCCAAATCCCAAATCCCTGAAAATGACTTTTATGAGGATGTGAAAACTTCTGCAGTCATTTGTGACTAAGGATTTGGGTGTCAGCCTGAATTAAATGTAATAGGGGATTAGCCCTGTATCCCTTTCTCAGTATCCATTGTTGACAATAGCCAGTCATGCCCAGGAAGATAAACATTCCTGAAATTGCAGTTGACCTGTTATTTTGAGGATTACCGTCACTCAGGAAGAAGACAGACATTGCTTCCCTACAGAGTTATTCTTTCCTAAGTAAAGCAGCAGGATAAAAATAAATGTAATAACTCTTCAGAAGGCTTGAGGTTCCTGTTGGCTAGAAATGAAATAAAGTAATGGACTGCCTTTAAATGCCAATACTAAGGAGGAGGCTAGAATGTCTCTGATATACTGAATTAAGTATTGAATGTCAAGGACAAACATTATATGATCTCACTTATGTGAAAGAATTAGAATATGCAAATTCATAGAGCCATAAACTAGAATACCGTTTACCAGGGGCTGGGGTATTGGTAGGGAATGGGGAGTTAAAGCTTAGTTGGTACAGAGTTTCTGTTTGGGGTGGTGGGAAAGTTTTGTAATGGATCATGAGGATGGTATCACAACACTGGGATCATAGAATTATATGTTTGAAAGTGGTTAAAAGGTGAAAATTTAGGTAGTATATATGTTACCAGAATAAAAACTGAAAGAAAAAAAAACATTAAGAAAGATGGAATACCCAGGAAACAAGGTTCATACAATGTTCCTCTGATAATTTTAGAAAATAAAAATGTTTTTTCAGTGTAAACTTGGAGAACTCTAATCCAAGAATAATGGAGAACTTAATATAAAAAAGAACATTAGAACAGACCACCAGGATTTGTTGGCATGAAAAATAAAGTGTATCATGTTACTTTTAACAGTTATGGATTTCATAAAATTGTGTTAGTGAATCATTATCAATGGGAAAAGAAAGCAATTTTATGGCAATTACTGTAAACATGTCTGATATAAAATCCATATTTCTTTAATGAGATGTATGCCTTTTTGTGCTTCTATGTGGAAATGCTATTGGGGAGATTTGGGAAGTGTTTTAGTAGAGTTTAACTTCATCTTAACTGTACAGATATATTGAATAACTATGAATGTATTGGGCATTGAGAACAAAAATGGATGATAGAAAAGAAAGGATCTCTTGTATAGTGGTTATTTGGACAATAGATTCTGAAACAATATGTCAGTTAAGTAAGAATCATTCAGCATACTTTATAAATACTAAATAGAATCTTTCTAGGGTAAAATAGCATACTGTGATGGTTTGAAGTTGCATGTACTACAGAAAGAATTGCTCTTAAATCTAATCTATTCCTGTGGCTGTAAACCCACTGTAAGTAGGACTTTTTGATTAGACTACTTCAGTTAAAGTATGACTCACCTCATTCAGGATGGCAATTAATCCTCTTAATAAATGCAATGAATACAGAAAGAGAAAGAAAGCCATGAGAGCAAGAGGCTGAAATCAATAGAATCTAGAAGAGAAGGGAGAGACCAGCAGAACTGCCATGTGCCTTGCCATGTGGCAGAGGAACCTAGGATTGCAAGCAGCTGATCTTCAGGAAGAAAGCATCACCAAGATGATGCCTTGATTTGGACATTCTCACTGCCTCAAACTATAAGGTAATAAATTCCTATTGTTTAAAGTCAACCCATTTCTTGGTATCTGCTTTCAGCAGCCTAGGATTTTGGCCCCTGGAGAGTGGGGTGCTGCTATTGCACATGGCAAAAAATGTGGAAAGGACTTTGAAATTGTGTATGGGTAGAAGCTGGAAGAATTTTTCAGTGCTTAATAGAAAAGGCCTAGATTGCTTTGAAGAGATGGTTGGTAGAAATATAGATTTTAGAGATAGTTCCAATGGGGTCTTAGACAGGAGTGATAAATGTTTCATCAGAAACTGGAGGAAAGGTGATTTTTGTTTTGAAGTGGCAGATAACTTGGAACTTCGAGTTCTGATGTCAGATGGAAGGCACAATTTGTAAGTGATAAAGTTGGATATTTAGCTGAGAAGATTTCAAAGCTCAGTGTGGAAAGTGCAGCCTGCTTTCTCCTTGCAGTTCATTGTAAAATGTAAGAGGAAAGGGATAAGCTGAGACCTGAACTTCTGGGCACAAAGAAACCAGAAACTGATGGTTTGGAAAATTCTGAACTTCTGGAATGTGAAGTATCCAGAGAATAGTGCTTCATGTGAGGGTTTAACTGAAATGGAACAAGACAGCCATTTCAGTGCAAGTCAGGATTGGAAATACCGTTATCCAGAAAGGATTTGTGGAAAGTTCTTTTGTCTGATGGTTTGAACCCTTGTGTACTACATGCAAAGCCAACAAGTTTGTGTGTGTGTGTGTGAGAGAGAGAGATCTATATGTACAGAACCACAGCCAGCCTTCACCAAAAGTGACAGATTGTAGGAAAAATGACTTCAAATGCAGAACTATGGAAGCTGAGGTCTGGACAAAAAACATCTTGGGCCAAGAGAATGAGCCCACCCATGTTTGTGGAAAGGGTGAGAACAGCCCAGAACTTGGACAGGATGGGTGTTCTGCCCAGTTGTTCAAGAAAAATGTCACCACCCAATTTCAGAGAGGGTGGAGCATAGTCACTGGGAATTGTGGAGAATCTGGCCCTCACCTAAGTGTTGTCAGAGGTTGAAGCTTAACCCCAGTATTTGGGGCAAGCATGGCTGCTATGTTAGCATTTGGAAAGCATGGGACTGCTGCTCTGTCAGGACTGGAGGAGAAAACATCATTCTTTAGATGACTCTCAAGACTTTGAAATCTAGTGAAGTATGCCCTGAAGGGTTTCAGAATTGTTTGTGACCTGTGACCCCTGTTTTCTTTCCAATTTCTCCCTATGGGAATGGGGATGTTTATCCTATGCCTGTCCCTCCTTTGTATATTGGAAGCAGACAATTTGTTCTCTAGGTTTTACAGTTCACAGACAGAGGGAAATTATACCCCAGGGCAGACAATACACCATTATTTTGAAGTATCTGTGAATGGTCCAGCTTATGTTCATCACTAACACAGTCAACTATATAGGCAAGTTCAACTATAGTCATAGTTGTAGTTGATTGTTTTACTAAAAATCTGAAAATCAGGATCCCACAAATGTGGGAAGGAGGGTCCCTCTAAGGAAAAGCAGTGCTTATCAAATATATGTGCTCAATAAATAGATATTAAATGAATGGATATCTCAAATGAGTTACACTAATTTTTGAGCCAGTTTTATTGTATTTAGAGCAGTTATTCACTTCTGGATTTTATATTATAATAGAGTAGACAAATTGGAGAAGGTATCAGAGGATATTGATTAAAATTCTGATGCATAGGAACAGTATATCAAAACAGGAGTATCTGAAGGAAATACGAGTAGTTTGCTTACGGAAGTGGAAATTTATAGATCACATGATAACCATCTTCAAATACTAGAAATGTTTCTTGAAAGAGGGATATTATTTTCCAATGTAAATATTTGAGTAGAAACAAAAGAGGAAAGATAATAGGGAGGCATCATTTAGGTCACTATAAAAGTCTTTTTCAATGATTTGAACTTTCAAAAGACAGAATAAAACTCCAAGACAATTAAGGAATCCATCACCTTTGGTTCGAAGGTAGGGAGGAACTTCATTGAAAATTTTGCTCTGGACATAAAAATACCTAATAGAAGGTTACATTACACAGCCCAAATTCTTCTGAAGTCTTTAAATTTTATGATTACATGTAAATAAATTCCATATCAGAAACTGGGGATCATATATACTTTCTATGATCTCAAAAGAATTGCTGTATGTTATTATAGAATCTCCCCCAAAGTGAAATTGTTCTGCTCTTGCACAGATGATTGGCAAATTGTCTCCAACTCATGACTGAAAGTTGAGCTGCATAATTTGGCTTATGAGAAAACATGTTTCAACTCATGCAGCCAATAGTTAGACAAAATGAATAATTTATTTACATAACATGAATGTAAGCATGCCACATTTTAGTATTATTATGTAAAGGTATTATTTTTGCCTCAAAGTAATTTAAAATTTTCTATTTTCATGACAACAGAAGAAGAAAAAGTATAATTATAGGAAATGTAAAAATGCTTTTCCAAATCTCCGAAAATATTTTTATAGGGAATGAACATATCTGAGACCCTAATCTCTATAAGGTTCATATCCACCTCACTGTAAAACTGTGTTGCATGTTTCTAGTTGATATAGTCTAGAATTGTATTTTGAACTTGCCATGTGAAAATACTATATTGGCTGATATAATCATTTCCTTTTTATTGTTCTCTGAAATAGAATATAGTAGTTGCACCAGTGTTAACATTTTTTTGCAATGTTTTGCCAGGTAAATATGTGATTAGTTCTTTGACAGTAACTAATTTTCTGGGCAAGATACCAAACTCCTCTCTTTATCTTCCTATACATTTTCTACAGTATAGTTTTTTAAGACATATACCTGCCTATGTCAATTGTCAATGAAAAATGCCTTTGATTGCTTTCCATTGCCCTCAAAGTAAAGACCAAATTTCTTCAATGGCCTTTAAAACCCTCTATTGTTTGGTACTATCTCTCTCTCTTTATTTGATGTCTCATTTGAAGTCACTCATATTCAAATCTCAAATGCTATATATGTCAACCATCATGAATTCCTTTTCTATGCCATTTTCCCACCTCAAGTCTCCCTTATATGCTTTTCCATCTGCATGAAATGTATTTGTATTAGTTAGGGTCCTCTAGGGAAACATGACCAATGCAGACAGGTCCAAATTCTGTAGGACAGGAAGCACATGTCCAAATTCCATAGGGCAGGGAGTGAGCTGGCAACTCCATGAAGGTCTTTGATGAACTCCCCAGGAGAAGCTGGTGAAGAAGAAGTGAAAGTTATCTCTCTTTTCCCTTAAAAGTCTTCAACTGATTGGGTTAACTCTATAATTATATTATATAATTATAGAGTTTTATATATATATATTATAGAGTTATATATATATAATATATAATTATAATTTATAATTATATAATTATAATTATAATTATAATTATATTATAATTATCTCATTGTTGAAGACACTCCCTTCCTGATGTAATCAGCCAGAGATGCAATCAATTGACTGATGATTTAATAAACCAGCCTTTTGGTTTATTAACCAACCGTAAATGTCCTTGCAGTAATGGTTAGGCTGGTGCTTCCTTGACCAGATACCTGGGCACCATCACCTGGCCAAGTTGACACATGAACTTTACTATCACAGTGTCCCCCTTGTCAACTTGGCAGCTATAAATATCACCTAAAATCATACTTAATCTCTAAATAGAACACAGTAACAGATATATGTTTCACCTAACTATATTCAGTTGTTCTGCATACAACCAGATATGCACTAAATCTCTCCAAACTAGGGTGCAAGTTCTTGGGTAAAATTCACCCTTAAACTTGATATCCTGTAACTTAAATACTATGAAATGAACAATGCAACTTATGTCATATGATAAGGGGATAAGATAGAGAAGAAAACAAAAATATTTGCTTTATGTATAAATACAAACATACTCATAACAAAACAAGGAATATTCATGCCATCATAGTCCTCATTTCTGTAACTGGTCACATGGAGGCAGTTCATGTTTATCACTACCTTCCTCCACTACCCATTCCATGTACACTGTACTCTCAGCAAACACTTCAGCTGCCCATGGTTCTTTGCCTGGTGGGGTGACCCAAACCTTCATTCCTGAAGTTTCTGGGTCATTGGTAGTCCTTCCTGGATTGGGTTGTTGAAGTTTCTCATTGACTTTAGTGACAGGACATGGTAGTACTAAGAGATGCCCTTGAGGATCTCCTATATTCCACAAAAACTCTTCTTTACCTCCATTGTGTAGTTGCAGTCCCATTTCCCCTTGATAGTCAGGATCAATCACCCCAGCCAGTATAATAGTCTCCTTCCTTGCCTGTTGACTCAGAGGCACAAGAAGCCCAAAGTAGCCAGGTGGCAGTCTTAACTTCCAGCTCAATGGAATTATTTTTTGTGTCTTCTGGTGGTAGCATTCCTCCTTTTGGAACTAAGACTTGTAGACCAGGAGAGCTTAAGGTTGCAGGGAGAGGAAGCAAAATTTTCCTAGTGGATCACTAGGAGTGATAGTGAGTGGCACCACTCCCAATTCCACCCCTTGATTCCTGGACCCATGAATCCTCACTATGGGAGAAACATCATCATAGAGTGGACACTGATTCAGAGCATGCACAGCCTCCTGTAGAATACTGTCCCAGCCCTGCAAGGTATTGCCACCTAAGAGTCTTCAAGAGGTCATTCCATTGTTCTATCAACTCATCCCTCTGTATAATGGGGACCATGGTTAAGACCAGATAATTCCATGAGTATGTGTCCAATCCCTTCCTTCATTTTCTGTGAGGTAGATTCCTTGATCAGAAGAAATGCTGTGTGGAATGCCATGATGGTGGATAAGGCATTCTGCAAGTTCATGGATGATAGTTTTGGCAGAAGCATTGCATGCAGGGAAGGAAAACCCATATCCAGAGTATGTATCTATCTCAGTTAGAACAAATCACTGTCCCTTCCATGATGGAAATGGTCTAATGTAATCAACCTGCTACCAGGTAACAGGCTGATCACCTCAGGAAATGGTGCCATATCAGGGACTGAGTGTGAGTCTCAGCTATTGGCAGATTGGGCACTCAGCAGTGGCTGTGGCCAGGTCAGACTTGGTGAGTGGAAGTCCATATTGCTGAGCCCATGCATAACTCCAATCCTACCACCATGGCCACTTTGTTCATGAGCCCATTGGGCAATGACAGGAGTGGCTGGGGAAAGAGGCTGACTGGTATCCAAAGAATGGTCATCTTATCCACTTGATTATTAAAACCTTCCTCTACTGAAGTCACCCTCTGGTGAACATTCACATGGGACAAAAATATCTTCATGTTTTTTGCCTACTCAGAAAGTTTTATCAACATACCTCTTCCCCAGACTTGTTTGTCACCAATGTTCCAATCATGTCCCTTCAAAGTCCCTGACAATCCAGCCAAACCATTAGTAACAGCCCATGAATCAGTATACAAATGCATCTCTGGCCAGTTCTTCTTCCAAGCAAAATGAACAACCAGGTTCACTGCTCAAAATTTCACCCACTGGGAGGATTTCCCCTCACCAATGTCCTTCAGGGGCACCTCAGAAAAGAGCTGCAGTCCTGTAGCTCTCCACTTTTGGGTTGTACTTGTGTATCATGCCAAAGCATCTGTAAACCAAGCTTGAGCTTTCTGTTCTTCAGTCAACTAATTGTAAGGAATTCCTCAAGATTCCAAAACTCCAGGCTGGGAAAATGAAGGTACTTTGGCAGGAGTAGGGGCCATGGGCATTGGGGCCACTTCCTCATGTAAGTTACTTGTGTCTTCAGGACCCACTTGAGCTCTATCTCATATATACCATTTCCATTTTATGTTGGAGAGTGCTGCTGTGCATGCCCAAGTTTGTGGCTTGGTGGGTCAGACAACACTTAGCTCATGAGAGGCAACTCAGATCTCCTGATAACTTTGTGGCCCATGGTTAAGTGTTCTGCCTCTACTAGACCCCAGTAGCAGGCCAAAAGCTGTTTCTCAAAAGGAGAGTAGTTATCTGCAGAGCATGGTAAGGCTTCACTCCAAAATCCCAAGGGCTTTTTTTGTGATTCTCCTATAGGAGCCTGTCAAAGGCTCCAAATAGCATCTCTATTTGCCACTGACACTTCCAGCACCATTGGATCAACTGGATCATGTGATCCAAGTGTCAGAGTAGCTTGCACAGAAGCCTGGACCTGTGACAGAGCCTCATCTTGTTCCAGTTCCCACTCAAAACTAGAAGTTTTTCTGTTCACTTGGTAAATGGGCTAGAGTAGCACACTCAATTGAGGAATATGTTATCTCCAAAATCCAACTAGGCATTGTGTCTCTTTTTTGGTCATAGGAGGGGTCAGATGCAACAGCTTGTCCTTCACTTTAGAAGAGATATCTTGACATGCCCCACACCAACGGACACCTAGAAATTTTACTGAATGTGAACTATTTCTGGCAGCCCTTACTAACTGCTGTTGAGAAAAAAAAATTGCCAGATCAATAGCTACATACCAGGTACCAGGGGAGGTGTTGATTTGCTCAAGCAATGATAATGCATCTGGAAAAGCAGCTGCGATTGGATTCACAACCTGGTTAAGCTTATGATAATCCACTTTCATCCTCCAAGACCCATCCATTTTTTCCACAGCCTAATAGGAGTGTTGAATGGGGATGTGTTAGGAATCATCAACCCTGCATCCTTCAAGTCTTTAAGAATGACATTAATCTTTGCAATCCCTACAGGAATCTGGTATTGCTTCTAATTTACTATTTTGTTAGGCATGGGCATTCTAGTGGCTTCCACTGGGCCTTTCCTACCATAACAGCCCTCATTCCATGAGTCAGGGAACCAATGTGGGGATTCTTCCAGCTTCTGAGTATGTCTATTCCAATTATGCATTCCAGAACTGGGAAAATAGCCGCAGTATGGGTCTGGGGACCCACTGGACCCAGTCTTAGATGGACATGAGCTAAAACTCCATTGAAAACCTGACCTCCATAAACCCCTACTCTGACTGGTGGACCAGAGTGTGGTGTGGGTCTTCTGGAATTAATGTCATTTCTGAGTCAGTGTCTAATAATCCCTGAAATATCTGATCATTTCCTTTTCCCCAATGCAATTACCCTGGTAAAAGGTCATAGGTCCTCTTGGGGAAGGCTAGGAGGAATATTAACAATATAAATTTTTGGAAATGTAACAGAGTCCTTCCCCAGGCATACCTGGCCTTCCCCTCATTCAACAGGCTCTGGGTCTGAAAACTGTCTCAGGTCTGGGAATTGATTAAGGGGCCATGGCTCTCTGTTTTTGTAATTCATGTTAAACTTTTGATTACTTGACCTAGAGTACTTCTACTAATACAGATTAAACAGGAAATTATTAGAGTTCCCATCTATTTTACTTCTAGGTACTTCATGATCTACTAGCTAACATCATAAGGCTCTGCAAGTCAGATTATCTTGACTCCTGCTTTGAGCCTGTTTTCCATTATGGTAGCCATGCCCACCTTGTCTTTGATGATTAAGTGCTGCCACATGGCTTCTGCCAACTTGGGATCCAATTATCCCCATTGTGTTTAAGGATTGCAGTTCAATGACAGCAGTTCCCACACTAATATCTGGCCTGCGGAAAAAGATGTCTACAGAGCTCTTCAGGGATGATGGAGCTAGTCTCACAAATTTATTCCTCACATGCCTGGTAAAAGGTGTGTCCTGTGGACATTCTGGGTTGTATGATCAGGTTTCCCATGATAAATCCACTTTGACATCCCAATCTCTCTAAGCCTTTTGATCCCCTCCTCTACATTATACCAGGACAGTTCTGGCATTTCAACCTCAGGTAATGTTGACCACATTGTGATCCGTGTTTCAGCCAACCACCCAAACAAACTGTCAATGTACTTTCTAACCCCTTGAGGAACAACACTGAATGCAGATTTTCTGCTTAGTGGACCCATATCAATATATTCAGCCTGATCCAACTTTATATTCATTCCACCATTATCCCACACCCTTAATATCCATTCCCACACATATTCCTCTGATTTCTGTCTATATAAAACTCATGCAGTTCTTTTGGAGTATACTGTACTTCCTTGTGGGTCACACTTTGTACCTCACCTTTTGGGGCCTTTTGAGGTTTTAGTCTAGTTATAGGTCTTGAAGATGAGAGTGGTTGTGAGGTTATGAAAAGAATTAAAAGTATCTTCAAGCCAGTTACCTCAGGACATTACATTGCAGTTTCTTTTGCTGAAACAAGATTAATCTCTTCAGACAGGAGTGAGGCTGCTTCTTCAAGGGAGGTGATTATAGGTTTATTAGGAACTGCAGGTAAATCTTTTTAGGTGGAGGTTGGATGGCAGGCTCTTCAGGGCGGACTGGAGGTCGGGAAGCTATTTCCTCAATGCAGGGTAGAGATTGGGTAGCTGTCTCCTCAGGGAGGGCTGCAGGTGGGGGAGCTGTTTTCTCAGGGCAGGCTGGAGTTTAGGGGGGAATTTCCTCAGGGCAGACCATTACAAGTATCAATCCATACGTCCCCATCCCAATTTTCAGGGTCCCATTCTTTTCCAATCAATTCCTTTACTTTAACAGCAGGCAGACTTAGAGGTTGAGATTTTAGTTTACATTATAAATCTACTGCTCACACAATGAGACTGGGTCTGTTTTTCAAAGATTTCAAGTCTGTGGTCACAGAAATAAGTTATTCTTTTAGGGCACACATAGAAACCTTTACATCTGTCAAATGGTATCTAAGTTTCAAATTTGAAGCCTTCAGCTTATCCCTTTCTCTTATAACTGTACCCAGTGTATCCAAGAACAGTCAACATCGTCATACCTCTTAACCCTGCGAAACTCTGCTAAGGTGTCAAAAACACTGTCACCCAGAGCCTTGCTTCAACAAAAGTATGATTAAGAGAATCAAATGATGATATTTTGCATCTCTCCATTGCCAAGTCATGCCATGGACTGTCAGTGCCATCTTGATTATTGAAAATAGAGCATTAGTGCCTTTAATCTACTCAGAGTAGAAAACCAATTATAAAAACCCATTTTAAGATTCTGTTTCTCATGAACCACTCCCAGTACCAAGCTGTATTAGTTAGGGATCTCTAAGGGAACAGAAACAATAAGACATATCTGAAAATATGAGATTTTATGAAAGTGTCTCATGCAACTGTGGGGATGCACCAATCCAAATTCCATAGACCAGGATACATGAATCTACATTCCAAAAGGCAAGCCGTGAGCTAGCAACTTCATGAAGATCTTTGATGAACTCCCCAGGAGAGACTGGCTGGCTGAGGAAGAAATGAAAGTTCTCTCTCTTCTCCCTTAAAAGTCTTCAACTGATTGTGTTAAACCCAGCTAATTGGATTATCTTGTTGGAGACACTCACTTCTTGATGTAATCAGCCACAGATGCAATCAATTTTCTAATGATTTAATAAACCAGTCTTCTGGTTTATTAACCAGCCACAAATGTCCTTGCACTAATGGTTAGGCCAGTGCTTGCTTGACAAGACACTTGGGCACCATAACCTGGCCAAGTTGACATATGAACCTAACCATCACAGTATTATCTTTACTACTACCTCACTTCTGCTTCATCTATCCTGCCAATATTTGTGCTTCAGAATCTCAGCTTTTCCTAACCAACCCTCCTTCCCCAACTATAATTCTTTTGACCTTAGTATACTGGATCTATTTTGCAACAGTTAGTGCACTTGTAATTTTTGATTTAATGAATCTCTTATCTCTAAGATGTCTTAGTTTAAATCATCCTATAGACCTATACACTTCCAGCTAACATATGCTAAACAAGTCAGTTATAATGAATATAGGTTTTCAACATGTTTGTTTTGTTCTATTACTAGTATTTGAGAAGTATTCTTTTAGAACATATGCAAAAAATTTAGACCTGTGACTCTATGCTTTGATAGTGGGATTGATGATAAAAGGAGCTTTGCAATTTTTAAATTGCAGGAAAATAAATTTTGAAAAATTCAGGAGAACTAGAATTTTAATATGCTAAGGGGTTGCTGCATGCATGTTAAATTGTGAAGTTTGCTTGTTAGAACAATTTAAATCAGGCTCACTGCAATGATGGCTAAACATATTTTCCTAGAGCACCCTCCTAGAAGAAATTCATATTTAAGCTGATATATTTATTTATTTATTTGATTAGAAAAATTGTAGATTTAGAGAAATTTCATGCAGAAAATACAGAGCCCCATTTACTCACTACACACACACACACCCTTGCAGCTTTCTCTATTATTAACATTTTGCATTATATGGTAGCTTTGTTACAATTAATGAAAGAATATTTTTATAATTATACTATTAACTATAGTTCATAGTTTACATTATGGTTGACTCAGTATTGTACATTCCTATGTTGTTTTTTTAAAAATTTTTGTTCTGGTAATGTACATGCAATCTAAAGTTTCCCCCTTTAACCACATTCACATCTGTAATTCAGTGGTGTTAATTACACTCACAATGTTGTGCTACCATCACCACCATCCATTTCCAAAACTTTCCCATCAACCCAAAAAGAAAACCTGCACCAACTAAGCATTAATTCCTCATTCCCCAGCCCCACTCCAATCCCTGTTAATCAATAATGTAGTTTATAACTCTATAAATTTGCTTATTCTAATTATTTCATGTTAATGAAGTCAAATAGCATTTGTCCTTTTGAGCCTGGCTTATTTCACTCAACAAGCTGTCTTCAAGGTTCATTCATGTTATCACATAAGATGACAAATTTTCCCCTGGAAAATTGTCTTCAATTCAACAAAATTTGGCCTGGTTAAGGTATGATATTTAATATATAGATCTAAAATTTGCATGTCCTCAGAGAATAATAAAGTGAAAAAATAAAACATAAAAATAGATGATTCAAAACCAAGAAAAACATTCAATGTGAAATATTGAAAAAATTAAGACAAGGTATTTTTATTTGTTAAAATTATCTTGAAGTTATTAATTTTAAAATTCTCTTTCAAAGAGATAAGGCTGATAATCATCCTCAAAAGAAAAAAAAAAACTGTTTGTGCTTTTGCTAACTGTATGAACTTGCTGAAATCAAATATATGATATGTGCACTAAATCCCTCTTGGTACCTTTTTGGCTTTAACTAATTAACATACCTTCCAGAAATCCTAGATATCCTCTCAGAGAGGTTAATTTTAGAAAAATACTTGCAAAAAGAATATTAAAACACAAACTATAGCTTCTAAATATTTTAAATTTAAATGACATTTATAGCATCCTTTGTTATCCTTTTCTGTTTTTTATTTATTTTTATTATTTCTTCCTTTAAACATCTGTGGTCTATTTGAAAGACAAAAGGGAAGGAAATGCAAAAAGGAAAGGAAGGCGTTTTATAAGGAATGGATACTGAAATATGCCATGGTATTGCATATCTGTCTTGGTATGTGAATTTAGATGGAAATGAATTATAACACAGGATGCATTGCAGGGTATCAGGGCATTTGGGTAAAACTGAAAAGAGAGATAGAAATAGATGACAAAGCTCTCTGTAACAGCATACTCTAGACATGTAAAATGTAGAGATTGTATAGGAAAAATGCTAACTCTTTTGAATTGATTTGTTATTTTTATCTAAAGAAATAACCAATTATATTTCTATATTGCAAGCATCTATGAGAGCTTTGCACATTAAGAAACAATAGGCCATCCGTAAGACTTTAAATGCACTTTCAGATTAACTTTATCATGAGAGATATAGATGAACCTTCACTTCCCATATCTTTTCCCCATCAACCCACTGAAGAACATCCTTACTTTTCTAAGTATTGTAGAGACTAATAAGTTACCTGTTCCATGTACTTCCTTTTCTTCAGCTGTGCTCACAATATTTTTTAATTATTATTTGTATGTCTTCAAGTCCTTGGCTTCTGAATTTGAGGTTAACATATTTCAGGTGTTTAACATTTCCATTATACATCATTCTACATAATCTGATGTGATTAAACAGTTCTAAAAACTCAGAAGTTATTCATCACTTTCAGGTAAATATGGTTGTTTCATTTTAATTATCCCAATGTTTCTTTCATCAACTTACACAGAAGGGCATGGTGCTTATGAGAATAGTTTACATTTTATCTGAAGAACACCTCAGGAAGGAAGGGTGATGAGGTCAGAACAGAAGAAGTAAACCACATTTTTGTTTGCAATGGCAATTAAAACTGATTGGAATAAAGCCTAAGGCAATTGTCTGAGGAAAGCATATCTATAGGAGTCAAGAAATAAGATTACCAGATTAAAAGTTTAACTAGAAAAATAAGATGGAAAATGGAGATTCTCTAGTAGTGGTTCAAACCCATTAGAACTATGACTGCATTGGAGATGTAATATATTCTATTACATGTTTTCAATAATGCTATCAATATGCTATAAGAAAATCTCCCTCTTATAGTTTTCTAAAAGCTCTTAGTAATTCCATGAGCTAATGAAGTTGTCTCCAAGATGGTTTAATTGGTTTTTTGTTTGACTTTAAATATAAAAGGTACCTGTAAATCAATGTAACTCAAAGTACAAGTAGTAATGATAGGACATGTTTCCTTTTAAAACAGCATTTAAAGCAATTCTTGAAATATCTTTGTAAAATGAGATGAATAAAAGAAAAAAAGTCCCATAAAATCTACAGCTGAACTAGGGATTTTAGATCAAATTTTAAGCTTCCTTTTCAGTACACTTTACTGAAGGAAATATACCTTATTTAAAAAGAAATAATGCAATATTTGAGCAATTACAATAGAAAAGACAATTTTTATGTTTAATTCCTGGAATAAATTGTAAAATATCCAAATTGCTTATCAGATATTTGTAACAATCCAAATATCTAAAGTAATTTTGAAAGTAGTTGGTAATTAGTAATGATTATACCTAAGCATAACCCAGGGTAGCCATGATAGCATTCATCAAAAGATACTGGTATAATAAATTCTCAAAAAGATAGTTAAATAGGACCAAACATTTGACTCACCCAGTGTGTTGATTTGAATCTATTATGTCCCCAATAAAAGCCATGTTGTTTTAATCCAATATTGTGAGTGAAGACTTATTATGGGTGAGATCTTTTGATTAGGTTGTTCTCATGGAGATTTGATCCACTGAACTATGGGCAAGAACTTTTGATTCAATTATTTCCATGGAAGTCTGACCCACCCATTGAGGGTGGGTCTTAAAGACATCAGTGGAGTCCTTAAGAGAGCTGAGAGCCCACACAGACCCAGATGCTTGAAGATTTTTGGAGATGCAGAGAGAAAGATCTTTGGAGATGATAAGCTAATAGACAAAACCCAGAATTTGCCCTGGAGAAGTTAAGATAATACTCCCAGATGCTTAGAGAGAAATGCCCTAGGAAAACAAGCAAGGATGCACAGGAACTGAAAGAGACAATCTAAGAGAGACAGAAGCCCATTGACATTTTGGAGAAAGCCATTTTGAAACTAGAACCCAGGAACAAAGGACCAGCTGACCTAAGCCATATGCCTTCCCAGCTGACGGAGGTGTTCTGGATGCCACCAGCCTTTCTTCAGTGAAGGTATCCTCTTACTGATGATTTAATTTGGATAGTTTTGTGGCCTTAAAACTGTAAATTCGTAACCTAATAAATCTCCTTTATAAAAGCCAATCAATTTCTGGCATTTTGCATAACAGCAGCTTTAGAAAACTGGAACACCCAGTTTTTCACCCATCAGCCTGTTGCAGAAAGATTTCTGCCACAGATTCCTTTGAAGCAGTCTGAGCATAATTTATTTTTCTTTAGTCTACATGTATTAGACATCATAGTATATTTTAAGTGCCTTCATGAAGCCTCATAACACAGGCCTGTGACAAAAAACCTTAAAAATACAAATATTGAGCACATTTCACACATCAGAAAGCACAGGTACATCTGTATTTTGAAAAAATATGTATTCCTAATATGCCAAATCACAAATTATCTGAGATATGAGAAACAAAGCAATGAAAAATACAAAAATCTAATATGGTCTGTTTCAAATCAAAAGATAAAGGGAGGAATTTAAATGTTAAGAAGATCTTTTTGTTTTAGCAAAAATATATAAATATATAAACTCATAAAGTTGAATGACTTGCTTTATCTGTGCAGAAAATAGCTATACTGAATCTGCCTCACTTGGGCCCATATGCATTTCCCAATCTTCTTGATCAACTATTTTTCTTCTTACTTCCCACATTAAGAGGTACTGATTTAAATATCTCTTATGAAATAACACTTCTTTTAAGTAATATTTTAAATGTCTTGGGTTCTATCTATATCTTTTCAAGCATGTAAAGCTTGTTTATATTATATCTGACATTTTAGATTAATTTAGTACCTAAAGAAGCTTCAATTAAGGAATGTAACATTTGCCAAGGACAAGATTAATATTAGGGAAAAGGCAAATTTAGATTGAGAGAAAGGAAACTCAGAAAGGAATGAGAATGCTGGGGAGAAGAAGAAACACAATTCTTTATGCTGATCATCATTCTCATGATGTCCTAACATTGAAGGCTTCAGTTATCACTAAATGTTAGACTGATGGGAAGTCAAACAGAAGCATCTGCACATATAAGTCAAAATGCTAAGTTTACATGGGATCTGGCAGTGATTTTCAGCAGAAGCTCTTCAAATGTGTTGTCACTGCTAAATTACTCTGGATCCAATTCACATTCACTTTAGCTATACTTGGAAGCAAAGCATGGATTAGAGTGAAGTCAGTCCATGCTTCTTGTTCTTGAATTACTTCCAGTGTGAGTTTAACTTTTTGCTAAAGTAGAAATTTTCCATGTCACACACACTACCACACACACACACACATCCACAGACAAGAGCCTCAAAGTTTGGGTTTTGGTACTGGTTGGAATTAGTTCTGTACTTCCTAAAAGACTATGTTATTTTTTAACTTATTTTAAAAAATTGTTTTCCTTGCAATATTATTGAGATATAGTCACATATCATACAATCATCCAAAGCATACAATCATTTGTTAAAAGTATCATCATATAGTTGTGCATTCATCACTACATTCAATTATTGAACATTTTCATTACTGCAAAAAATAATACAAATAAAAATAAGAATTAAAAAAGTGAAAAAGAACACTGAAAACCAAACATCTCTGCCAGCCCCACCCATTATTCATTTACTTACTTATTCCCATTTTTCTACTTAGCTGTCTGTGCTGGTTCTGATGTATCATGTCCTCCAAAATGCCATTATCTATGATGCAGTCTTGTGTAAGCAGGAAATGCATTGGTGTTGAATGGGTTGGAGACTTTTGATTGGATTTTTCCATGGAGATCTGATCACTCAACTGTGAGTGAGATCTTTCATTGGATAATTTCCATGGAGGAGTGGCCCTGCCCATTCAGCGTGGGCTTCATTAGTTTACTATAGCACTATATAAGCTCAGACAGAAGGAGAGAGCTTGCTACAGACAAGAGGGACACTTTGAAGAATGCATAGGAGCTGAGAGAGTAGTTGCAGATGAGAGACAGCTTGAAGATGGCTGTTGGAAGCAGACTTTTGATCCAGACAAGCCAAGAGAGAAAAAATGCCCCAAGAGCAACTAACAGTGCCATTTTTGAGGAACTGCAGCCTACAGAGGAACATCCTGGGAGAAAGCCCTTTTGAAATCAGAACTCCAGAGCAGATGGAGAAAGCCATTTTGAAACACAACCTGTGAGCAAGCAGATGTCAGTCACATGCTTTCCTGGCTAACACAGGTTTTCCAGTCACCATTGGCCATCCTCAAGTGAAGGTACCTGATTGTTAATGCATTACCTTGGACACTTTATGGCCTTAAGACTGTAACTGTGTAACTAAATAACCCGCCTTTTATAAAACCCAACCCATTTCTGATGTTTTGCATTCTGGCAGCATTAGCAAACCAGAACACTGTCCATACACTGGATAAAAGAAGTGTGAGCCACAAAGTTTTCTACAATCACACTCTCACACCCTATGAGCTATATGCTTATATATTCATCTTCAGGAAACAAGACTACTGGGTTGCAGTTCAAGAGTTTCACGTATTTCCTTCTAGTTATTCCAATACAATAAAAAGTAAAAAAAATGATATTTATACAATGCATAAGAATAATCTCCAAAATGACCTCTTGACTCAATTTGAAATCTCTCAGCCCATGAAACATTACTTTGTTCATTTCTCTTTCCCATTTTGGTCAAGAAGTCTTTTTCAATCCCATGATGCCAGGTCCAGACTCATCCCTGGGAGTCATAACACACATAGGGGTGAGGGTAGCAATTCCATCTACCAAATTGTCTTAGAGAGAGAGGCCACATCTAAGCACAACAGAGGTCCTCTGGGTGTGACTCATAGGCAAAATTGTAAGTAGGCTTACCCTTTCCTTGGCAATAACAAGCTGTATAAGGGCAAGCCCCAAGATCAAGGGCTCAGCCTACTAAATTGGAAGTCCCCAATGTTTGCAAGAATATAAGGAATTCCCCAGGTGGGTAAATTTAATGTTTCCACATTTTCCCTCAGTCCCTATAGGGAGCATTTTAAATATTTCTTTATCCTCTGCCCAAATTACTCTGGAATGTATCAAGGCTTCACAATAACCTGTACAAACAAAGCAGATCTCACTCCCTATTCAAGGTTCCATGTAATTATGGTGTTTGAACAAACTGACTGTACAAGTTAAATTACACAGTGTGCTACAGAAAATAAAGATTTTCCACCAAATAAACATCTCTACCCTTGGTCTCACACAGAAGTTGAACTTTTCAAATAAAGTGAAGGAGGGAAAGAAGATGGAAGCATAGAGAGGAATGGAAGTTAGCCTCCCTGGAGCAACTAATAAACAGCCAGGAGCAACTAGAAAATAATCTGGAATAACTGTGGGGGTGGGGGGAAATGTTATATTACTGTCCATTCATCATACACTAACCTGAATTGGGAGGAATTCCCAAGATTGCAGCATAAAATCTGTAAGTTGCCTGAACTGCAAAGCCTCACAGTCCTAGAGAGCAGCACTCTCCCAAACTGCAAAGCCTCGCTGTGCTAGAGAGCAGTACTCTCCAAGCAAGTGAATATAGCTCAGCTTAGCTCCAACTTGAGTATTAATTAGCACATGACCAATACAAGCTATGAATCTCCAACAAACAGAGGCTTTTGTTGACTGACCATGGACAGCTGGAGGACCTCTCTGGGAAGGAAGGGGAGCCCAGAGGACTGAGTGCTGTCACTAGCAGATGGGTGAAACTGAGAGGGACCACAGACTGACCCTGAAAGGGGTCTTTCCATCCCTTTTTCAGCTTAGTGGAGAAAGCCTCAGCCATTTTTAATTCTCAGCACTATGACCCAGACAAGGGTGGAGATAGCAGAGTCAGAGTCTATACAAATGCTAATGACCTCTCCCCAGGGAGTATTTCTTCCCTAAGAGGAAAGAGGTGGTGCAAAGCTCTATGACCTTCCTTCCATTCAGAACCAGAATCCAGAGCCTAGGGGAAAATAGTCATGGACCACACCTCCTTACACCAGGCTGGAGCTACAGGCTTACAGGCACCAACTGCTGGGCAGAAAAGCACAGTGACTTGAGGTCTCACAAGATGCATCAATATTCTAAGACAACATCAGGAAGACCTGAAACTATTGCCTTCTTCCAAGACCTGAGCCTGTTCTGGTCTGAGAAAACCTGATTGGGGTAACCAAGGAGGCCAGATGCCTAGACAACAGAAAACTACAACCTACACTAGGAGGGGAGAAGTTATGGCCTAGTCAAAGGAACAAACTTACACTTCAACTGAGATACAGGAATTTAAAGAGCTAGTGCTGGATCAATTCAGAAAGTTTAGGGAAGATATGGCAAAAGAGATGATGCATGTAATGAAAACAATGGATACATATACAGTAGAAATTGAAAGTTCAAAAAAACAACTGAGAATCTATGGAAATGAAAGGCACAACATATGAGGTGAAAGACACAATGAAGACATAAAACAGCAGACCTCAAGTGTCAGAGGAAAACACTCAGGAACTGGAGAACAAGGCACCTGAAAGCCTATGCACAAAAGAACAGCTAGAAAAAAGAAAGGAAAAATATGAGCAACATCTCTGGAAACTTAAGGACAAAACAAGATGCAGTAATGTACATGTCACTGATGTCCCAGAAGGAGAAGAGAAGGGAAAAAGGGCAGAAGCAATAATAGAGGAAATCATCAATGAAAATTTCCCATCTCTTATGAAAGACACAAAATTATGGATCCAAGAAGCGCATTATATCCCAAACAGAATAGATCTGAATAAGCCTATGCCAAGACACTTAATAATCAGATTATCAAATGTCAAAGATAAAAAGATAATCCTGAAAGCAGTAAGAGAAAAGAGATCCATCACATATAAGGGAAGCTTGATAAGACTATGTGCAGATTTCTCAATAGAAACAATGGAGGCTAGAAGGAATTGGGGTGACATGTTTAAGATACTTAAAGAGAAAAAACACTGACAAAGAATTATATCTGGCAAACTGTTCTTCAAATATGAGGGAGAGCTTAAAATATTTTCTGACAGACAATGACAGAGTTTGTAACCAAGATACTGTTCTACAGGAAACACTAAAGGGGGCACTACAGACAGAAAGGAAAAGACAGGAGTAAGAGGTTTGGAACACAATTTTGGGAGATAGGAGCACAGCAATGTAAATACACTGAACAAAGATGACTGTGAATATGTTTGAAAGAGGAAGGGTAGGAGAATGTGGGACACCAGAAGGAAAGAGGAAATGTAAGGACTGGGATTGTATAACTTGGTGAAACCTAGGGTGCTAAATGATTGTGATAAAAGGTACAAATATGTTTTTACATGAGGTAGAACAAATTAATTTCAACATTGCAAGGTGTTAAAAATGGGGTGGGATTGGGGAAAATACATTCAATGCAAGCTAGAGACTACAGTTAACAGATACATTGTATTATGTTTCCTTTAATATAACATAGGCAATATACCAAAGGTAAATGCATATGGGAGAGACAGGGGAAAGTTATGGGACTCTTGGCATTGGTGATGTTGTCTGACTTTTTATTATACTTTAGTTTAGTGCTATCTTTCCTTTTGTTGCTTCCTAGCTGTCATGTTTTGTTTCTTTTTTCCTCTTTCTTCTTTTGTTTTGTTCTTGTCTCTCTACCTTCTTTCCCTCTTCCTCCTCCTTTGTGAAAGAGATGGAGATGTCCTTATACAGATAGTGGTGATGGTGGTGAATACATAAATATGTGACTATACAGGGAACGATCAATTGTTTACTTAGGATGGAATGTATGGTGGGTGAACAAAACCATCTTAAAAATAACAGGTTGATGAAGAAACTTTGAGGGCACTATATTGAGTGAAATAAGAGTGACACATAAGGACAAATATTGGTCTCATCAATATGAACTATTATAATATGTAAACTCATAGACATAAAATGTAAATTATCAGGTTTAGAATGAGGCTAAAGAATGGCAAGCAGTTGCTTATGAGCAGAATGTTGAACTAGGGTGACCTTAAACATTTGGAAGTGGACAGATGTGATGGTAGTACATTGTGAGAATAACTAACAGGGCTGAATGGTATGTGAAAGTGGTGGAAGGGGGAAGCTCAGTCATGTATGTCATCAGAAGGAAAGTTGGAGGGTAAAAGATGGGAATGTATAAGACAGTGCATCTTGTGAACAGTGTCTGTGATTTACCGTACAAATATTAGAAATCTCTGTCATGAACTATAACAGATGTATGATGCTATAACTAGAAGTTAATAATAGAGGGGCATATAGGAAAAAATATATACCTATTGCAACTTATATACTACAGTTAGTAGTATTTTAACATTCTTTCATTAACAGTAACAAATGTACTATACCAATACTATGAATCAATAATGCTGGGGAGGTGGTTAGGGGTATGGGAGGATTTGAGTTTCCTTTTTTGCATGTGTCTTTATTTCTTTTCTGGAGTAATGAAAATGTTCTAAAAATTGAAAAAGAAACTAACTGTTGTGATGGATGCACAGCTGTATTTTGGTACCATGGGCAAGTGATTGTACACTTTGGATCTTTGGATAATTGTATGGCATTTGAACAGTCACAATAAAAAAATTAAAAAAAAAAAACATTTAAAAATACAGTGCACATCATCCTCTACCCTTTACTCTGATTTACCTTAGTCCTAACAAAGGCCATTTCATTCATATCTCTAATTGAAGTCTGATCCCTTTTTCAGCTTCTTGAACATTTACTCTATAGGATAATGTTGACATTCATAGCTATCGGACTCTAGCTCTGAGTCTCAGTTGTCACTCAGATATCTTAAGTTCCTGGACCAACCAGGTCATACACAAGTGTTTAGGATCTCAGAATCTAGAATTAAACATTACAACTCAGGAATACATTCAACTGCTATAAGAGCTTACAATATAAGCCTTCTCCTGATAACATATGCTCTCAGGTTCAATTTTCAGAGTTTCCCCATTACAGTTAGTCCATATTAATGAGGCATTATAATGTCTGTCTTTTCATTTCTGGCCTATTTCATGCAACATACTGTCCTCAAGTTCCATTTACCTAGTTGCATACCTCACAATTTCATTTCTTCCTGCAGCCACTCAATATTCCATTGTATGTATACAACACAGTTCACCATTCCATTCATCAATCAATGTACCCTTAGGCCACCACCATGCATTGTGAATCATGAATAGTGTCACTATAAACACCAGTGTGCAAATGTCCATTCATGTCCCTGCTCTCAATTCTTCCAAGTATATACCCAATAACAAGGGTGCAGGACCATATAGCAATCCCATACTTAGCTTCCTGTGGAACCACCATACTGCCCTCAAGATGAGCTGCACCATTCTACTTCCCCACCAGCACTGATTAGGTCCATGTCTTTCTCCACATTTTCTCTAACTCTTGTAACCCTCTATTAATTTATTAAACATTCAATCTCAACTAAGCAATAAGGTGTTCCTGGTATAATCACATAGATATACATTCACCACCACAATCTATATGTGAACATTTCCATTTCTTCAACAATAAAAGAGGAAGAGGGGAAAAAAGACAAAAGAAAAAAAATAAAAGAAAATAAAATGATGAATACAAAATAAAAGAAATAAAATAAAATGCATTAAAAGGTTCCGACAACACCACCACCACCAAGAATCCAATACCTATCCTTTATAGCACCCTCTACAGACCTTTAGCTTTGGTATACTGCCTTTGTTACAATTAGTGGAGGCATATTACAATGTCACTGTTAATTTAGACTAGTTTCCATTTCTTGTATTTATCCCCAATACCATCCCATTCTGAACACCTTGCAAAGTTGACATTCACTTGTTTCTCTCTCATGATAAACTTTCTTATATTTGTACATTTAATCACCATCATTGACCTCTCTAGTTTTCACTGTTATAGAGTCCCATTCTTTATTTTTTATCTTTCCTTCTGTTGTCCTACATGTCCCTAGCCTTCCTTTTTCAAACATACTCACAGCCATCTTTGTTCCCTGTACATATAATCTTGTGCTACCATCACACAGTATCATACTATCCATTTCTGGATCTATACAATCAATCCTGTTGAACCTTCTCTACTCCTTCAGTATCAAATGCCCAATTTCCAACCTCTTTCTATCTCATGATAATCTGTGTTCTAAGCTTTAACTCTCAAAGCTTTCTCATTAATGTTGGTTCATATTAGTGAGACCATGCACTATTTTTCCTTTTGTTTCTGGATAATTTGGCTCAACATAATGTCCTCAAGATTCATTCACATTGTTATATACTCTGTGACTTTATTCTGTCTTACAGCAGTATAGTATTCCACCATATGTATAAACCACAGTTTGTTTATCCACTCATCCATTGATGGACATTTGGGCTGTTTCTGTCTCTTGGCAATCATGAATAATGCCACTATAAACGCTGGTGTGCAAATATCCATTCATGTCCTTGCCTTCAGTTCCTCTAAATATACACCTATAATGGGATAGCTGAATCATAAGGCAATTCTGTGCTTAGCTTCCTGAGGAACCTTCCAGAGTGGTTGCACCATTCTACGTTTCCACCAATAGTGAGTAGTGTGACTCTTTCTCCACATCCTTTACAGCACTTTTAATTTTCTGTTTTTTTGATAATGGCCATTCTAGTAGGTGTGAGGTGTTATCTCATTGTAGTTTGATTTTCATGTCCCTAACAGCCATTGAAATTGAGCATCTTTTCATGTTTTTGAGCCATTTATATTTCCTATTTTGAAAAATGTCTGTATCTTTTCTCCATTTTTAAATTGGATTTTTTGTCTTTCTGTTGTTGAGCTGTAGGCTCTTTTTATATTTTTCTGGATATTATACCATTATTTGATATGTGGTTTCCAATTATTGTCTCCCACTTCATAGTTTGCCTTTTTCCTTTTCTGGCAAAATCCTTTGATGCACACAAGTGCTCAATTTTGAAGAGATCTAATTTATCTATTCCTTCTTTCACTGCTCCTGCTTTGGGTGTAAGTTCTAGGAAACCACCTCCTATCTCAAGATCTTTAAGGTGTTTCCCTACTTTTCCTTCTAAAAGTTTTGTAGTCTTAGCTCTAATGTCTAGGTCTTTGATCCATTTTCAGTAAATTTTTGTACAAGGTGTGAGATAGGAGTCCTCTTTCATGGTCAGTATATCTGTCTTTATGCCAGCGCCATGCTGTTGTATCCACTGTAACTTTGCAATATGCATCCAAGTCATGGATTGTGAGACTTCCCACTTCATTCTTCTTTCTCAAGATATTTTTGGCTATTTGGGGAACTTTCCCTTCCAAGTAAATCTGGTTATTGGGTTTTTTTTTTTTATTTTTTTATTTTTGCAAAGTTAGTTGTTGGAATTTCAATTGGTAATGCATTGAATCTATAAATCAATTTAGAAAGAATTGACAACTTAACCATATTTAGTCTTTCAATACATGAACAGTGTATGTTCTTCCATTTATTAATGTTCTCTGTGATTTCTTTTAGCAATTTGTTTTAGCTTTCTGTATATAGGTCTTTTCTGTCCTTGGTTAAATTTATCCCTAATTATTTGATTTTTTGGTTGCTATTGTAAATGGGAATTTTTTCTTGATTTCCACTTCAGTCTGTTCCTTACTAGTGTACAGAAACACTACTGGTTGTTGTGTGTTGATCTTGCACCCTGTCACTTTGTTGTATCTATTTATTAGTTCTAGTAGACTTGCTGTAGATTTTTCAGGATTTTCTATATACAGGATCATGTCATCCACAAACAGTGAGAGTTCACTCTGCTAATAAGAATAGACTTTATCTTAAGCAGTTTTATTGAGATATATTCACACTCCATACAATCTATACAAAGTATACAAAAAAAAGCTCTCAGTATAATCACAGAGTAGTGCAATCATAACCACAATCAATTTTAAAAGATTGTCATTACTCCAAAAAGAAAAATCCCTTTATTTTTATACCCCTCTATTGTTAATACTTACTATTGGTGTGGTACCCTTTTGACAATTGAAGAAGCAATATTAAAACATTATTGTTTGGAGGATCTAAGATGACAGCATGGAGAGTAGTGGAAGCTAAGTAGTCCCCCTGGAAAAACTAAAAAAAAAGAAACAACTAGTAAGTAATCTGAAATAACTGCAGGGGAACAAATGATACCATCCACTCATCATACACCAACCTGAATTGGGAGGCATGCCCACAATCACAGCATAAAATCTGTAAGTAAAAACTGCAGATCCAATTTGGGAGACCCCTCCCCCCACATCCCAGGCTGCAAATCCTCATGGTGCCAGTGGGAAGCTCTCTCCCAGCAAGCAAATACAGCTTGGCTAAGCTCCAACTGGGGTTTAATTAGTGAGTGCGAACTATGAGGTGTGAACCCCCAACAAGCAGACAGAGGCTTTGGGTGATGACTGATCTTAGAGAGCTGGAGGGTCACCTTTGACTAGCTCTTAAGGGGGATTTATGTTTCTTTTTCAGCTCAGTGGAGAAAGCCTCAGCCATTTCCAATTCCCAGTTCTGTGACCCAGACAAGGGTATAGCAGAGGCAGAGACAGACCATTGAAATGCTAATGACCTCTCCCTGGGGGTCTATCTTCTCTAGGAGGAAAGGGTTGGGGCCCAGCTCTATGATCCACCTTCCATTCAGAACTAGGGGGAAACAGCCACATCTCCTTACACCAGTCAAGAATTATAGGCTGACATGCACCACCTGCTAGGCAGAAAATCACAGAGACCTGAGGCATCTCAGAGTGTACCAATTTTCTAAGATACACTCTCAGGGAAACCAGATAATGAATATTTCTTCCTTCTGGGACCTGAGCCCATTCTGGTCTGGAAAAACCTGATTGGGGTAACCAAGGAAACCATGCCTAGACAACAGAAAACCACAACCTACACTAAGAAAAATGAAGTTATGACCAAGTCAAAGGAACAAACTTACATTTCAACTGTGATACAGGAATTGAAACAACTAATAATATGTCAATTCAAAAAGTTTAGGGAAGATATGGCAAAAGAGCTGAACCACATAATGAAAACACAGGACATATGTAAGGTAGAAATTGAAAGTTTGAAAAACCAACTAGCAGAATCTATGGAAATGGAAGGCACAACATAAGAGATGAAAAACACACTGGAAACATACAACAGCAGATCTCAAGAGGCAGAAGAAAATACTCAGGAACTGGAAAATAAGGCACCTGAAAGCCTACACACAAAAGAACAGATAGAGAAAAGAATGGAAAAATACAAGCAACATCTCTGGGAACTTAAAGACAAAATGAAAAGCAAGAATTTATGTCACTGGTGTCCCAGAAGAAGAAGAGAAGGGAAAAGGGGCAGAAGCAATAATATAGGAAATCATCAATGAAAATTTCCCATCTCTTATGAAAGGCATAAAATTACAGTTCCAAGAAGTGCAGGGTACTCCAAACAGAATAGATCTGAATAGGCCTATGCCAAGACACTTAATAATCACATTATCAAATGTCAAAGATAAAGAGAGAATCCTGAAAGTAGCAAGAGAAAAGTGATCTATCACATACAAAGGAAGTTTGAAAAAACTATATGTGTATTTCTCAATAGAAACCATGGAGGCCAGAAGGAAGTGGTGTGATATATTTAAGAGAAAAACCACCAACCAAGAATCCTATATCTGGCAAAACTATCCTTCAGATATGAGAGAGAGCTTAAAATATTCTTTGACAAACAATGACAGAGTTTGTGAACAAGATGAACAAGATACATGCTCTACAGGAAACACTAAAGGAAGAATTGCATACAGAAAGGAAATGACAGGAGTGAGAGGTTTGGAAAACAATTTTGGGAGATAGTAGCACAGCAATGTAAGTACACTGAACAAAGATGACTATGAATATGCTTGAAGGAGGAAGGCTGGGACCATGTGGGACACCAGAACAAAAGAAGAACATGAGGTAGAACAGATGAATGTCAACATTGCAAGGTGTTAAAAATAGGGTGGGATGAGGGAAAATACAATCAATGCAAACTAGAGGCTAGGATTAAGAGAAATATTGTGCTATGCTTCCTTTGATGTAGCAAGGGCAGTGTACCAAAGCTAAATGTATATGGGGGGGGAGGGAATAGGGGAAGGGTATGGGACTCCTGGCATTGGTGATGTTGTCTGACTCTTTATTCTACTTTAGGTTGATGCTATCTTTCCTTTCATCACTTTCTAGCTATCAAGTTTTGTATTTTTTTAATTTTTGTTTTTGTTTGTTTTTCTCTCTTTCTCTTTTCTGTTTCTTTTGCCTCTCTGCCTTCTTTCACTCTTCCTCTGTCTTTGTGGAAGAAATGGGGATGTCCTTATATAGAGAGTGCTGATGGTGCTCAATACATAAATACATGACTACATGGGGAACCAACAATTGTTTACTTAGGATGGAATGTATAGTGTGTGAACAAAACCATCTTAAAAGAAATGGGTTGATGAAGAAATCTTGAGGGCACTATATTGAGTGAAATATGACTGACACATTAAGGCAAATATTGCAGGGTCTCACTGATATGAACTAATTATAATATGTAAACTCATAGACATGAAATATAGTTTACCAAGATATAGAAATGAGGCTAAAGAATAGGGAGTGGTTGCTTATTACGAACAGAATACTCAACTGGGGTGAACTTAAATGTTTCGAAATAGGGGTGACAGTAGCATGTTATAAGAATAACTAACAGTGCTGAAAGGTGTGTGAAGGTGGTGAAAATGGTAAGCTCGGAGTCACACGTGTCACCAGAAGGAAAGTTTGAGGTTAAAAGATGGGAATGTATAAAACAGTGAATTTTGTGATGGACAATGTCTGTGATTAACTATACAAATATTAGAAATCTCTCCCACAAGCTACAACAACTGTATGTCACTATAACTAGAAGTTAATAATAGAGAGGCATATATGGAAAAATATATACCTATTGCAAACTATATACTACAGTCAGTATTTTAACATTCTTTCATCAACAGTAACAAATGTACTATGCAGAAACCATGAATCAATAATGGAGGGGGACATGATTAGGGGTATGGGAGGATTTGAGTTTCCTTTTTTCTTGTCTTTATTTTTTTTCTGGGGCAGTGAAAATGTTCTAAAAATTGAAAAAAAAAGTGAATTGTGTTGATGGATGCATGGCTGTATGGTGGTGCCATGGGCAGTTGATTGTACACTTTGGATCTTTGGATAGTTGTATGGTGTCTGAACAATCTCAATAAAAAAAAACACATTATTGTTTGGGATTTTCTACATATATAACCATGTCATCTGCAAAGAGTGGAAGTTTTATTTCTTTCTCTCCAATGTGAATGCCTTGTATTTATTTTTCTTACTTAATTGCTCTACCTAGAACTTCTAGCACAATATTGAGTAAAAATGGTGACGGTGGGTGTCCTCATCTTGTTCCTGATCTTAGAGGGAAAAATTTCAGTCTTTCCCCATTGAGTATGATGTTAGCTGTGGGTTTTTCTTACATTGCCTTTATCATATTGATAAATTTCCCTTCTACTCTTATACTTTGAAGTGTCTTTCTCAGAAAAGGATGTTGAATTTTGTCAAATGCCTTTTCTGCATCAATTGAGATGATCATGTGGTTTTTTCTGCTTTGATTTATTGATGTGGTATATTACATTAATTGATTTTCTTGTGTTGAAACAGCTTTGCATACTTGTAGTAAATCCCCCTTGATCATGGTGTATAATTCTTTTAATGTGTTACTGGATTCAATTTGTGAATATTTTGCTGAGGATTTTTGCATGTACACTCATTAAAGATATTGGTCCGTAATTTTCTTTTCTTGTAGTATCTTTGCCTGGCTTTGGTATTATGGTGATGTTGACCTCATAGAATAAGTTAGGGAAATTTCCCTCCTCTTCAAATTTTGAAGAGTTTGAACAGGATTGGTACTAATTCCTCCTTGAATGTTTGTTAGAATTCACATATGAAGCCATCTGGTCCTGGTCTTTTCTACTTGGGGAGGTTTTTGATTACTGATTCAATCTCTTTACTCATGATTGGTTTGTTGAGGTCATCTATTTCTTCTAGAGTCAATGTTGGCTGTTCATGCTTTTCTAGGAAGTTGTCCATTTCATTTAAGTTGTCTAGTTTATTAACATACAGTTGCTCATTGTATCCTCTCATTATCTCCTTTATTTCTGTAGAGTCAGTGGTTGAATCATTTTTCCCATTTCTGATATTATTTAGTTGCATCCTCTCTTTTTTTGTTGTTTATAGCCTACCTAAGAGCCCATTGATTTTATTGATTTTCTCAGAGTACAAGCTTCTGTTTTTGTTGATTTTGTCTTTGTTTTCTTGTTCTCAGATTCATTTTATTTCTTCTTAATATTTGCTACTTCCTTCCTAATGTTTGCTTTGAAGTTAGTTTGCTGTTCTTTCTCTTGTTGCTCCAGGTGAACAGTTAATTCCTTGATTTTTGCCCTTCTTTTTAAATATAGGCATTTGAGGTAATAAATTTCCCTCTCAACACCAAATTTGCTGCATCCCATATGTTTTGATATTGTGTTTCATTGTCATTTGCCTCAAGAAATATTTTAATTTATCTTGTAATTTCTTCCTTGACCCACTGACTCTTTAAGGGTTTGTTGTTCAACCTCCATGTAACATTGGATTTTCTGGCCTTCTGCCTGTTATTGATTTCTAGCTTCTTTTTTTTTATGATATGAGAGATTGTTTTGTATAATATCAATATTTTTAAATTTATTGAGACTTGCTTTGTGAACCAACATGTGTTCTATCCTGGAGAATGTTCCATGTGCACTTAAGAAAATTGTGAGATGTAGTGTTCTATAATATCTATTAAGTCTAGTTCATTTTTCATAGTATTCAACATCTCTGTTTCCTTTCTGACCCTAAGTATAGTTGTTCTATCCATTAATGAGCTCGGTGTATTAAAATCTCCAACAATTAGTTTAGAGATGTTTAACTCTCCCTTCAGTGTTGTCAGTGTTTGCCTCAAGTATTTTGCAGTGCTCTGGCTCAGTGCATAAGTATTTATGATTGTTATGTCTTCCTGATGAACTGTCCCTTTTCATTAATATATAGTGTCCTTATTTGTCTCTTTTAATTGTTTTAAATTTGAAGTTTAATTTGATATTTATAGCTAATCTTGCTTTTTTCTGGTGGTTGTCTGCATGAAATATCATCTTCCAAACTTTCACTTTCAACCTATATTTGTCCTTGTGTCTAAGGTGAATCTCTTGTAGACAGCATATAGATGGGTTCTGTTTTTTAATCCATTCTTCCATTCCAAGTCTTTTTATTGAGGAGTCTATTCCATTAACATTTACTGTTTTTACTGTAAAGCAGTACTATCTTCTACAATTTTTCTTTTTTGGATTTTATGTCATATCTCATTTTTCTTCTTTTTCCTTTTACCCTTCTTGATAGTCTTCATTTCTATACTCTTCTGCAAACCTCTCTCTTGTGTCTTTTCCAGTCAGCCTGTAGCACTCCCTTTAGTAATTCTTGTAAAGCTGGTCTTTGGCACAAACTCTCTCAGTGTCTGTTTGTCTTAAAATGTTTTATATTCCCTCATTTTTTTTTTCTGTTAAGACTAATAGCATGGGAAAATGTTTATATGTTAAGTACAAAAATGGATGTATTATATATACAGAAGAATAACATCTGTGTAAACACACCAAAAACCTATGCACAGAAATGTCTAGAACATTTAGCACTAAGCAATTAACAGAGGTAGCATTTGGGTGGCAAACTGATTCCTTTTAAAAATTTCCAAATTTTCCTTAATAAACATTAATTATGATCACAATGGGGAAAATTAAAAACAAAAACAAAACAAAACAAAAAACTGGTGTTTGAGCAGTGTAATGTCACTGCCATATACAGTTAGGTGGATTTGGCATAGTCTCTTAAGAAGGTGGCAACCTTCCCTCTGAAGAGAGCTTGGTCACCCCTGTATCCTGCTGATACCATCCACCTAGGCTCCAGCCCTCAGTGTTCTTACCCATATCTTCCTTTCTCCCTTTATTCTACCTCATCCAAACCACATCTCTGGTTGCGTCCAGTCCCATCTTTTCCCTTTCTTTCCCAGCCAGCTCTGTAGCCACAAGGCCCACAAAATGGTACAAGCAGTGCCATGTTTTTGAAGGAAATGGTACCTCAGCTTTGCACACACACATGTAATCTCAAATACAAAACATTTTCCTGCTGCTGCTGGGTGAGTGATGCTTAGTGGCCATGCAGCTTGCAGGTGTTAATTATGCAGACTTTCTGGTTAACCCAGTTCTAAGCTTTCTGTAATTCCAGAAATTTTTGATGCCCCCCTGAAAGACTAGGGGTGAGCAGTAACAGCTCAGATCATTTGGTTTCTATAAGTACCTCTGCTCTGGAAAACAGCAGTACACAGTGAGTAGCAAGCATGTCAGCAGCTACAGACTCCATCTATGTTTGGGAAAGGCATACATTCTTTTCTCAATAAGCTTGAGGAAGATTCAAAATTGCAATAAATTCATATTCTATACCTGCAGCTGAGCAGAAGCAGTGCTGGCTTGCTTTACCCCCAAACAGCTGTATTCTTGAGGAAGTCATAACCTCAAGTATGTGTTGCCTGCTTAAAAAATGTTTGGGAACAGAGTGAAATAACATCACTTTCCTCTAAGAAGGCCATACAAGGGGATGAAAAGGCCATGAACCAGACTCAGTTTACCTCAACACAGGCCTGGCTTGAGCTCTTCCCTCTCCCAAAAGAAGGCAAGGAAAAGAAGCAAGCAGACACATCCCATAAAAGGGATGACCTGTAATTGGCAAAGAAGCCTCAGACAAACTGCAAATGCCCCAGGTTCCAGTATCCTGCCCCCAAATGCTAAAAGCCAGACATGAAAGGCATGCAAGGTTGACTTCTATGCACACACAAGTGTAGAAAGAACATCACCAGGCAAAGGAGAGGTTAATACTGCAGAAAGGGCCACAAAGTGCAGCTTGAGAAGCACAAGGGAGTTATCCCAAGACCCTCATTAAGCTGCCATGGAAACAGCAAGCACTTGAAGCTTTGCTACTTTCAGTCTCCTGAAGGGCAAAAGGTAATGGGTAAAACCCATTAACACTTGTGGCAAACACTATTAGCAAGGATGCAGTCTTCTGGGATGCAGGACTCCTTTGGTACAACATTACTACAGATGATTATAAAGAAACCAGGTTTCATGATATGTTATATATATGTAATTATATATATATATATATATATATACTTAAGGATATATACAACACATACACAGGTATTTAAATGGATGTGTACACACTGTGCTAAAATACGAACAGAAATCAAAGGTCATATATAAAAAGGCTAAATATAAAAAATAACACAGGCCTTTATCTCAGCTCTTGGTTGGGGAGCTAGGGTAAAAATGTGGTATTATGAGGAGAATATGTACACAATTTGTGGTGGGCAGGGAAGGCATCAGTGTAAACACTCAGACTCACTCCACAATACAGACCCACAGGAAAGCATGATGTATCTAATGTACAAAAATAGGCACCCAGGAGGCCAACATGCTTGTCTTGATGACAGAGGACTCCACTAAGCTGCTTCTAAACCTCCCAGTCCTGGAACTCACATGCTACCCCTGTCAGGCTCTTGGCCCTTTTTCCACCCAATGCTCAGGATCATGAAGTATACCCATGACCCCCACCCCACTCCCCATGACTAACAGCATGGTTTCCTTGCAAGAAATGTCTTTCTATATGTTACCTTCTTTGAACACAAGATATATGAAGACTTATGTCTGTAAATGTTTGGCACCTGAGAAACATTATGGTTATCGAATAATGCCACAGTGACACAGGGAGACTCAGTAACAAGCCATGTAGGGTAAAGCCAAGGGATATTGAGCTGCCCTAGCATCTCAAAACCAGAACTGCAGATTCCCATGCATGTATGCGGGGTTGGAGAAGGGATGCGCAGAATTAACAACTTCACTGGCTCTTCACAGCATATAAACTCAGAATCAAAGGCATTTTGAAAGCACCACTGTGCCAGTTTAGATGTATTATATTCCCCAAAACACCATGTTCTTTGATACAATCTTATGGTGGCAGATGTATTAGTGTTGATTTAGTAGAAATCCTTTGATTGAGTATTTCCATGGCTATGTGACTCAATCAACTGTGGGAAAGAACTTTGATTGGATAATTTCCATGGAGGTCTTACCCCACCCATTCAGGGTGAATCACTGGAGTCCTATAAAAGTGTTCACAAACAGAAGGAGGTGCTGCAGCCAAGAGAGCAACTTTGAAGAATGCACAGGAGCTGAGAGTGGAGCTGGAACACAACCCAAGATCAGCAGACACCAGCCATGTGACTTCCCAGCTAACAGAGGTTTTCCAGATGCCATTGTCCTTCCTTCAGTGAAGTTATTCTTGTGTTGATGCCTTCATTTGGACATTTTCATAGCTTTCAGACTGTGACTTTGTGAGCAATAAAGCCCCTTTATAAAATCCAGTCCATTTCTGGTATTCTGCATAACAGCTGCATTAGCAAACTGGAATACCCACTATACTATAATCATGATCCTGGTCACTCCTCTGGAAGAGCTCAGTGCAATAAAAGTGGAAAATCTGAGTCCCAATTGAGTCTGCCACACAAAAAGTCCTTTTGAAGAAGCACAGCAAAGGATTTTTTTTTTTTTTTCTTTTGAGCAGATTTACAGCAATATCCTTGGGAAGACCATGTGAAAGATGTTCTCTAGCTCAGTCAAATGATTCAATCCCACTATTACTTCAACCATTTCTGAGTCTGTCCAGACACAGACTCAGTAAAGACACAACTGAGCAACTCTGGGGTCAGTCATCAATGGTGGGCAGCCATAAAGGCCATGTTGGAACATGCAATGGCAAAGGTCAAGAACTTGGGGTTGAACTGCAAACAGGTGATGGGACCTGTATGATTGCCATCCAACCCACTATGTACAACTCTCTCCTTTCCAAACATGGATCTTGCCATCCTCTGAACCAATCATGATAAATTGGGAGTCTGGATTAAGTGAGGCCTCCAGTGTGACAGCTTTGCTGTTGGCATAACCCCTAAATGCATGCATCACCACTCCCTTGAATGCATCAATGAGGTGGATAAAGCTGCCATTGGTAGGGATGAGAATGAGCTTGCCATCATTGTTGAATTTCAGCCCTGTCAACTCATAAGTCTGATCATATTGCCTCTTAAAAATTGTAAATAGCCACTTATCAAAAGAATGAAGGTCATAAAGTTTGACCATTTCAGAATTGACACTTGAAGCAAAAATTAACACTCTGGATCAAAAGAACAAACTGACTTGCCCTGTAGATGCATGAGGCCTTGGCAGTTAGGAGACAGGAGATCCCAGAGTTGAATGGTGTTATCAAGAGACCCAGAAATGAATGTGTCATCCACAGATGACATGGTCAAGGCCACCACCCTTTTTCTATCTCCAGGAAAGTATCAGATATATTTGTTGTCATGCAAAGAGAGGTAACAAATAGAATCATCTATTTTGTTAGAGACATAAAACACTGTGTTTGCTACATGTATGTATCTGATGAAGTTCACCCCATATTTCTCACTGTACAGGGTTCTCTTTGGTTTGCCCTCCTTGCAATCATAGAGCATGATGGAGTCATTGTTGCTGCTTGAAAGGACCATCTTGCCATTAGGTCTGGGGTCGAAGCAATTAATCTCATCTGAGTTCTCACTGAACACTTTGGCAATGCAGAAGCTCTGAAGTGCTGTTGGTTATTTCATGGTGGCAGCAGCTGGAGGCAACAGCGTAGGGCCAGGATGGGGCCTGATGGTGAGTGAGTGGGCAGGTGGGCAGGTTGGCTGCTCAGGGCCAACCTGGGTGGAGCAGGTACTGTGCCTGTGATGAACTAGAGGACAGCCAGTAGTCGGGCTGCCTTCTCCTCCTGCTCATGCAGTAATTTCCTGCCTGGACTTCCTTAGAGTCAACCAGCATGGGGCTGGCTCATTGTATACACCATCTTGGGGTGACAGGCACAAGCCAACGCCCTCATTTTTTTAAATTAAATTCAGTTTTATTGAGATATATTCACATACCATAAAATCATCCATGGTATAAATCAACTGTTCATAGTGCAATCATATAGTTATACATTCATCACCCAAATCTATTTTTGAGCATTTTCTTTACATCAGAAAGAATAACAATAAGAATAAAAAATAAAAGTAAAAGACAATACCCAAATCATCCCCCCATCCCACCCTATTTTTCATAAAGCTTTTGTCCCCATTTTTCTACTCATCCATCCATACACTGGATAAAGGGAGTAAGATCCACAAGGTTTCCATAATCACACTGTCACCCCTTGTAAGCTACATTGTTATACAATTGTCTTCAAGAGTCAAGGCTACTCGGTTGGAATTTGAGAGTTTCAGGTATTTACTTCTAGCCATTCCAATACGTTAAAACCTTGAAAAGGACTCTCTATATAGTGCATACAAATGTCTACCAGAATGACCTCTTGACTCCATTTGAAATCTCTCAGCCAGTGAAACTTTATTTCATTGTATTTCATAAATGCCTTTTGGTCAAGAAGATGTTCTCAATCTCAGGATGCCAGGTCCAGATTCATCCCCAGCAATCATATCTTGTGTTGCCAGGGAGATTTACACTCCTGGGAGTCAGGTCCCACATAGGGGGGAGGGCAGTGAGTTCACCTGCTGAGTTGGCTTATCTAGAGAGAGAGGACCACATCTGAGCAACAAAGAGGTACTCAGGGTGTGACTTTTAGACACAATTACAAACATTTTTAGCCTCTCCTTTGTAGTAATGAAGGGCAAGTCCCAAGATAGAGGGCTCAGCACACCAAGCTGTCAGTCCTCAATGTTTGTGATGGGTAAGGAAGTCCAACGCTTCCCCATTTTCCCCCAGCTTCTCAGGGGGGCCCTGCATATATATATTTATTCTCTGCCCAAATAACTGTGGGATGTGCCATTATTTCACACTAATCTACACAAACCTACCAGATCTCACTTCCTATTCAAAGTTCCAAACTGACTATAGAAGTTTTATTGTTTAGAAAATATAGATCCTGCACCAAGTAAACATCTCCTCCCTTGGTCTCACATGGGAGTTGAAGTTTTAAAACATAGTTAATTTTGATCATTACCCTTTGGCCTAATTTGCCCTAGTCTTAACCAGGTCTGCTTCATTCATATCTCTAATTGAAGTCTGAGCTCTTTTTCAGCTTTTTTTTTTTTTAACAGTTGCTATATGTGCCAATAGTGATATTTATATCTGCCAAACTCTAGCTCTGAGTTTCAGGTGTCACACAGATACCCAGCTTTCCAGAGTCCAGTCAGGTTATACATAAAGGGATCAGCATTTCAGAGTTTGGAGATAGCCAATTCAGGAATAGATGTGACTACTCTAAGAGCTTACAATCTAGGGAATATTACAATAATCATTCCCCTGATTGGCTGTACTCTAAGATTCAATTCTGAGTTTACTCTTAGTAGTTACTCCATATTGGTGACACATGTGTTTGCCTTTGTTTCTAGTGTACTTTTACAACTCATTGCATGTCTCACAGCTTCACTCTTTCTTGTAGTTGCTCAATAGTCCATTGTATGCATTCACCACAGTTCATCATTCTGTTCCTCAGTGACTGTACCCTTAGACCACCTCCACCCACTGCAAATCATGAATACTGCCTCCATGAACACCAATATGCAAATGTCCATTCATGACTCTGCTCTCAGATCTTCAAATTACATACCCCCTAATGAGGTTGCAGGACCTTATGACACCCACATACTTAGCTTCTTGTGGAACCGCCACACTGACCTCCAGATACTATACCATTCTGCCTCATCAACAGTAAATAGGTACTCACTATCTCCATGTTTTCTCCAGCACTTTTATCCCATTTATATTTTTCCTACAATTTTATAGAGATATATTAACATACCATACAATCATCGACAGTATATGATCATTTGTTCATCATATAGTTGTGCATTTATCACCACAGTCAGCACTTGAACATATTGATCTATGAATTTTTTTTTTTTAGCAAACAATAAAAAAGAAAATAAAAGAAAAATAAAATATCATACAATACAATAAAATAGTAAGGTCAGACAACACCACCACTACCAAGAATCCCATATCCCTCCCTTATATCCCCCTCTCATACACATTTAGCTTTGTTATATTACCTTTGTTACATTTAATGGAAGCATATTACAAAGTTACTGTTGACCATAGACTCCAGCTTGTTTTGATTATATTTTTCCCCAATACTATTCCTTTTTCAACACTCTGCATGGTTAACATTTGCTTGTTCTCCCACATGTAAAAACATTTTTATATTTGTACATTTAGTAACAGTCATTGACCACTCCAGTTTTTGTTAACTTATACAGTCCCAGTCTTTATCATCTATCTTTACCTCTGGTTTCATACATGCCTCTATCCCACCTCTTTCAGCTTTACTCTCAGACATCTTTGTTCAGTGTACTTACGATATTGTGCTACCATCACACAGTATTATGGTATCTATTTCTGGATCTGTACAATCAATCCTGCTGAACATTCTGTAGTCCTTCAGCATCAAATGCCTGATTTCTCCCTCATTTTTGAAAGACAGTTTACCAGATATATAACTCTTTTTGGCAGTTTTCTCTTTCAGTATCTTTAATATACCATATGTCATTGTCTTCTCTTCTCCATTATTTCTGCTGAGAAATCCAGACATAGTCTTACAGAGCTTGCCTTATATATGATGGATTGCTTTTCTCTTTCTGCTTTCAGAATTCTATCTTTGACATTTGACAAACTAATTAGTAAGTGTCTCAGAGTAGATCTATTTGGATCTATTCCATTTGGTGTATGCTGTACTTCTTTTATCTGTAATTTTATGTCTTTCATAAGAGATGGGAAATTTTCAGTGATTATTTCCTCCATTATTGTGTCTGTCTCTTTTTCCTTTTCTTCTCCTTCTGGCACACACATTACATGTATATTCATGTGCTTCATGTTGTCATTCAATTCCCTGAGACACTGCTCCTATTTTTCCATTCTTTTCGCTATCTGTTCCTTTTTGTATAGGATTGCAGACACTTTGTCCTCTAGTTCACTAATCCTTTCTTCTGCCTCTTCAAATTTGGTGTTCTAAGTCTCCACTGAGTTTTTCATCTGCTCTATTGTGCCTTTCATTTCCATAAGTTCTGTCATTCGTTTTTTCAAACTTTCAAGTTCTTCCTATGTTCACCCAATGTCTTCTTTAAATTCATCTCTTTTGCCTTATCTTCCCTTGACTCATTGATTTGATTTTTGAATTGATTTAGCTTGTTTGTTTGAAAATCTTTAATTAGTTGCTTCAATTCCTGTGTCTCATTTGAAGTGTTAGTTTCCTTCTTTGACTAGACCATACGTTACCTTTGTTTTACCTAGTGTAATTTTTTGTTGGTGTGTAGGCATGTGGTTTCCTTGATTAGTTTATTCTAGAGGTTATTTTCATTCATTTACTTTGGGTTTTCTCTTTGGCTTTGTTTTCTATCTGTTCTTTGGCATTCAGTTCAACTTATTCTAGACCTCTAACATAGCTTCTGTTTAACTGATCAGAATTTTTCAGCTCTTGTTATTCTGGTTCTTGCCCTGCCTATATGTCTCTCTTGCCAGCCAGTTGTCAGATTAGCTCTGCCCCCATAACCAGGCACCAACAACAGCCTGCCTCTGGGGAGTAGGCACTGGGCACCAGAACAAATTCTCTGTGTGGGGTAGAACAAGTCTGCTGGCACCCTGTGGTGTTACATTTTTCACAAGGCAGCAAACCCTGTTTTGTTTTGTTTTGTTTTTTTCAAGAATACTGCTTTAACTCTGTGTCATCCACATTTTCAACTTAAACAGGGCTGGATTCCCACAACTGGGGTGTAGACCAGCTCTCCTGGGCCTGGGATAAGGTCTGGAGATGTTCTGAGAATTGTTAAAATTCCCTTACATTTTCTGACCTTCCCAGAAGATGGTGCTTTCAGTGACTTAATAGTCCTCAGAAGGTGTTTACCTTCTGGATCTGAGGCTGTGTCTGACCAGGGGTGAGGCTGAATTACCTCTTAAATACAGGTGAGATTGGCTAGTTTGAGTGAATTACCTCTTGGAACTCAAGTGAGTCTGGCTGGGGAGAGGGCTGAATTACCTCTTAGAGCCTGGCTACCTGATGTAGCCAGGCTGAGTCTGGGCAGGGCTGAATTACCTCTTAGAGCCAAGCTGTGTCTGGCTGGGTGGGGCTAGGTTACCCCTTGGAGCCTAGCTGAGTCTGGTTGTGTGGGGCTGAATTGCCTCCAGGTGCCCTGGAAATCAGACTGGGCAGGGCTGAAGTTCTGGGTTTCCTACACCCTCAGTATGCTGGGTAAAGTCTGATTCAATGTGGGACTATATCTCCCACTCTCTCTGGAGACTCCTCCAGCTGCCATTGTTTTCAGCCATCCTCCAGGAAAGTACCATGCCACCAGCTATGATGTTCCTCAAGAGTGGTGGAAGGGCTTTCAGTGCAAGGCCTGGAACAGTCTCTGCCCACATTTTCTCAGACTTGTCATCCTTTACTGATATTGGCCTTTTAATGTCCTCCCCTTTTCCTCTGATCTCCAAATGTTAGGGATCTGTTTAAGTGCTGTGAGTGATTATTTAGTGAGTGTCCCCACTGGGAGGTGAGAGGAATCCTAACTGCTGGTTCTGTGTTCCTTCTGTGCTGTGGGAGACTGAATGATGTGGAGGGGAAAGGACCCACCAACCCAGAATGGGGTTTTCCTACCTTATATCTCTCTTCTTCTTCAGTTCAGCATCTGTAGGGGCCATCTCCCATCCATACCCTCCTCCAGAATTCAAAACAAGGCAGGGTTATCCCCCTTTTTTTACTGAATATCTGGGGAGAAGTTTTTGGCAGCTGTTTATGTCACCATGTTGATGACATCACCCAAGACTATGTACTTTTAATCCAATCTTGTGGGGGCAGACCTATTGTGGGTGGGATATTTAGATTAGGCTGTTTCCATGGAGGTGTGACCATTCAGTTGTAGGTGAGAAATTTTAATCAGATTATTTCCATGAAAGTGGGGCCCCACCCATTCAGCAAGGGCCTTGATTAGTTTACTGGAGTCCTTTAAAAAGAGCCATCACAGGCCCAGTCTGATGCAGCTGAGAGAGACATTTTGGAGATGACTATTGAAAGCAGACTTTTGCTAGCCCAGAGTTTGCCTGGGAGAAACTAAGAGAACACCCCCCAGACACTTATAACCATCCTGGGAGAAAGACATTTTGAAACCAGAACCCCAGAGCAGATGCCAGCCATGTGCCTTCCCAGCTGACAGAGGTTTTCCAGACACCATCAGCTGTTATTCAGCTAAGGTACTCTATTGTCGATGTCTTAGTTTGGACACTTTTATGGCCTTCAGACTGTAAATTTGTAACCAAATAAACCCCCTTTATGAAAGCCAATCATTTCTATTATTTTGCGTAATGGCAGCATTAGCAAACCAGAACAGGCAGCTTTAGCAAACTGGAACAGCTCATCTGTGGTAACATGTTAGATAATTAGCAATGTCCACATGTAATGGATAGGAAATTCCCAGAAACCACACTGTAAACTGGAAAATGGGGTGGGTCATGAAGAAAGATGAGGGTAAAATGTAAGTTCAACAAAAGAAATAAAGGACTTATAGTTAAATGAAATCTTAGTGATTATATAAAGGTTTTGTTTTGTCATTTTATGTAAATGAACTTAAGCCACAGAAAAATTAAGTAACTTTTCTAGGGTCCCAGAGGTACCAAGAATTGTTTTTATTTCTGTTAATTGTCAGTAAGTCACTCAACAAAACAAAATCATGTTCAAAACTTACAAATTTTCAGCTTGATACCTATACAATAATTAATTCTACTAGAGTGGTTTTGCAAAATGTCATCTGTGTATCATTATTAAAAAGTATAGTCATAACAAAAATAATGGATATTTCTGTTAAATTTTGTTAATTTATTGGAAAATAAAACAAAATTTGATTTCCCCCCATAGGGAGAAATGTAGAATTTGTTACTGAAGAAATGTTTATTTTAAAAAAGATTATTTCACAGTTATTTTTAGCAAAATTTAAAATAGTGCTCTAAGAAATTAATAGTGATAAACTGAGTTATTTTTTTCCAGCACAATCTTTTCAAATTCAGCCAAGAGTAGACATGACATATTACTAAAAATACAGATATCTTTAACAGGTGAATTGTTAATTTACATATGAAGGCCAATGAACTCTGCAGAGTTCTTTATTTCATTTTTTGGGGGGGGTTTGATTTCTGTAATTCTTAATGGAATTTCTAGTAGAGACAATGTATTAAAAACTAAATCCTGGGAAGATTTTTTATAACATTTTTATACCTAATTATCATTTTCTCCTTCAGATGTCATGTCACTTATTTGTTGCCAAGTGTATTCCCTTGTACTTATTCTGATGAAATTCTAGTTTTGAGTGATTATTACTATGATTTCTTACTCTGCAGATTATTTTCTTGACTTTCATGTTGTTGGCAATTACATGAAATGCCATAATCCAAAATAATATTGTGTGCAATGGTAATGGTCATCTCTTGCTATTGATCATTTTTATGTTTGCTACCAATTACCATAACTCCCAGCTTGAAGTTGTGTCAGTAATCATTTTCCTTGAGTACAGTCATACAATTCAAGTAGTTTAGGAATAATGTTGGCTAAAGCATAATTGATACTATGTTGAGGCCTAAAGGATAACAGCAAGGTAAAACCAAAATTCAGATAAAGGTACCTGATAAAAGAAAGAAGAAAAAGATTCAGCCAAAAGTGACGTGCATAATAGTTAGAGAAAGCCAAAAAGAATCAGAAGAAAATGGGATCATGAATTTCCAGGGGAAGATTAGGGGTAAATAGTCATGGTGGAGAAACCGATGAATCATTTAAATCATGTTACCAATGGACATTCATTATGAGATTTAGAGAACATGTTCTGTAATCCCAGTGAAAATAATTTGAGAAGAAAGTAAAGGTTGTAATTTTATTTTAAAAGATGACAAAGAGTTAAAGTAAAGAAAAATGTACACATATATATGTGCCAATGAGTGAATGCATGTATGTAAATATTTTTAAATCTGTCTCTATATTTGTCAGCAATTTTAACAAAACTTCACCCTCTATTCTCTCTCAGTTTATTGGGACCCAGGAATCCCTTAGCCAAAACTCTGCCCTTTATTACCCCTTGGGGCTGCAACAACTGGAACTAAGAAAGCACATCACCTCCACCAAGTCAGTATAGTCCCATGCCACGTGTATCAACACACACCATCCATCACAACAAATGTCCTGCTAGGACTCAGGTAGATGTTTAGAGAAAATGCATCCCTTTAACAATTGCAAATCATGGATAAATTGATCAGTTTTAACCTTTTTTTTTTGAACTGTGTGGGAAAGGGATTTTATAGCAAAGAAATTTTCAGGCTTGGTTAATCTACATCAGATAGCTCCTTTATCTATTTTTAAGTCAGACTCCAAAAGGCTTTTACATAATAGATATTGGAAACAGTGCATTCTTAACAATTTTAATAATTCAGTTAAAGTGTTCTTAGCTTGGTCCAAGATCTACATACATGCAAATTTACAGCTGTAGGTTTTTCTAACATGTATATGAGAAGAAGAAAACATCTCTGATCACTAATTCAGTGTCACTGTGAAAATCTGGCAGCAAGCAAAAATTTTTGTTACACTAAGTCGCCTAAAGATTAATTGAAAAGGGATCATTAAAAACAAAGTGAAATGTTTTTGTCAATGAAGTCTCTGAAATTTCCTCATCAGTGACAGCACAAAAAACAAAAGCATGCTTCTAAACTCGCTGAATGAACATTGTGTGTTTGGTTGGTTCAAATGTTACCTGTAAAAATACAACCCTGTTCATTTGTGAATTGTAGCTTCATGTAGAAATTCTTTCAAGAACTCTTTTAATAAATAACACAGTCTTTATGTGAAGTAGGCTCTCAGGCCTCCAACTACCTTGGTTGCAAATATGCAGGAGACTCTTTCTACCACCAGAATCAAGCCATTGTTGTTCAGCAAATTTTCAAATCCCTTCACTGACCAGTTTTTAATACAGAATTGATTTTCCTACCTTTTGAACAATGAATTAGTTCAGAGTTGGTAACACAGCAAGCAGTCCCCAAACACATGGAACTTGCTCTTTACATCTCAATTGAAGTTCAATTATGAGTGTAAAAGGATCAGGAATTATTTATGAAGGGAGCTAGAAAATATCTTTACTTCTTGTTTATAAGAGGTCTTAGAATCACTCATTTTAACCACACAAGGAAAAAAGACAATTTGATTTCACAGTCCTTGTTAATGACTGTAGTTCTTTCTTTTTTTCTAGAAAATGAAGCTGGCACTGTGCTCAGAGATATTCCAAATGCTTAATACTAAAAAACTACTGCAATTCTGCTATAGCATATTTTCATTTGAATCAAATACCTAGGGAAGATATGGGAAGTTCAGAATCTTTTAGCCTGATCACAACTGAATCTTTGTAGAACTGAACTGAGAACTGTAATCAGTGGGGGTCATTATAGAGATAATGATGATAGATCAATAGATGGTAGCATTCCTAACAAACCACAAACCTCTAGGCAAAAGAGTGTTTTATGTGCAGTCCCTTTTTCACTCACTAAGGCAATCTAGTCTCCTTGTAAAAGGACAAGATAAAACAAATGGGGAAAAAAACCCAGAGGCTATCCAGGTCTATTTGAGGAGTTTCTAGATTAGAAAACCTTCATATCATTTGTTGCATGGGGTATGATAAACATTATATTGAGATATGGAGAGAAAATCCTAATATTTAAGCATTATTTAGTCTTTAATATAGATCCATAGTAGGTATTTTAATCACTATTGTTTAAGAAAGGGAAAAAAAAAGCCTAAAAATGTTGCACAGATTGTATGAAATCATAGTCTTAGTTTGGGGTATGGTAAAATTGTGATTTGAACCCTGATTTATTTGAACTCAGAGTAAATTCTTACCCAGCTATAACAATGCAATATCTTCATGCAATTAAATAGTGTACTTGGATAACAAACTGTTACCTGAGTGTATACTTGCAAATCAATATCTGGAAAGACTGAATATAACCAACAAAGCATATTAGAATCTATAATGCACAAGATCTAGTAAATAGATGAGAATATATAAACTATATACACTTTCATTGAATTCTTTAAAAATATGCTTATACAAAAACCCATTAGTCAATCCATTTAGTTTGTAAGCTCATATATGCTCAACACTCTCCTGAAACTCTAAAAGTAAACACAGAAGCATAAATCTGGTCAATCTTTTTTAGTAGGTAACAGTGCTACAGCCATGAGTCACCCTAGATACAGAAAACCCAAGAGCAAAATGGCATTAGAGATCATATGTACCATAGAAAGGTTAATATTTACCTGATGAGTATTTTAAACTGCACTATTTAATAATTTGAAAATAATGTTAAGAGTAATAATGGTAATACATGAAATAAAATTACTATAGACAAAAATAATAAATAATACAAAGATTTATTGTTATTCAAAATATATTTTCAAAATGAATATTTTCACAGCAATTTACAGGCAATTTTTCTTAGTTTAACTTTGTTCTATGTATCTAGTCTGTATTAGTAAGATAATTACATGTAAGTTATATTGGTCCTGATTCCAACACTGTTTTTTAGTTTCCTAGGCTGCTTAAAGCAGATACCATGAAATGGGTTGTTTGTTTAACAATTAGAATTTATTAGCTTACAGTTTGAGGCTGTGACAATGTCCAAATTAAGGCATCATCAAGATGATGCCTTCTTCCTGAAGACTGGCTTCTGGGGATCCTTGGGTCCTCTGACACATGGCAAGGCACATGGTAATGTCTGCTGTTATCTCTCTTCTCTTCTAGGTTCCATTGCTTTCAGCTTCTTGCTTCTGTGTTTATCTGAATTTCATTCTCTTATAAAGGACTTCAGTAAGAAGATTAAGATCCACAGTAGGCCATGACATAATTGAAGCAATCTCATCAAAAGTTCCTGCTTACAATGGGTTTACAGCCACAGGAATGAATTAGCTTTAAGAACATGATTTTCTGGGGTACAGAAATTTCCAAACCACCACAAATCCTATTCTGTAATTATTCTGACTGTTACTTAATATCTACAAGAAACATATAGGCAAGTTATTAAACAGTGAAAAAAAAGACATCTGACAACTCTTCCCTAGAACTTGCTTTGGGCTTTCTAATAAAATATGTTTATCACAGCTTTGACTTTCCCTTTCAGAAGATGGATAGAGTTAAGCATGTGGGTTAGTGAATGTCATTAATATCATGACTTGAATATAGCAAATGAATGTATATAATAAACAGCACCTGCCCAGATGCAAAAGATTCTTTTTAATGAGTCAATTTTCCTGTAGTATATATTGAGAACATCCACTTTCTGACTGCCATTCCAGATTGCCAATCATACACAAGCTTTTTTCATTATCTCCATAGTTCCCAGAATACAGAATTTAAATCCTTGTCAGGCTCAAATTCTATAAAATAGTTTTCAAAAGGCAGTGGATAGAGTAAGAGGAGTTGTGGGAATTATGAAAGAATAGAGAAAAGCTAAAAGAGTTAAGGTAGAGGCTGAAAGCTATAAGCTATAGGTCCCAGGGATTTTGTCAACGGGTCAGACAATATATTCACAAAATCATTCAAAAAGGAACTAAAAACACTATTTCTCTTCACTATGTAAAACTGATAGATTTTCAGATTGGTATGATTTGGATTTAGCCCAAATAATTAGTGCTAAACTGACCAACTATTCTTACATAGTTAATATAAAGGTAAATTATAAATACTCAAAGAAGTGAGTTGAACTGTAGGGACATCCTTAAATTCTCATCATTAATAACAATCTAAGACTCTCTGTATTTCCTGTAGGAGAATTTGACTATTCCGTGTAAACTAGAAAACTTTTCTTGGGAATGTCAAATCCTCTTGGGGATAGGTCAGAGTATTGACATGTAAGTAGGTAGGTAATTAGCTCAGCTGACCTTCATTTAAATAAATATAAATATACATAGGCAATTTAGTGATAGATATAAAAATCCATCATTTGTTTCAAGGCTTCTCTAATGATTCCATAGGGGTTGTAATTGATTTGGAAGAAAGAAGTAAGTGTGAGGGAAATTAGCTAAATAAAATTAGAGGCAAATGTAGTCAACACAGTACTACCACTTCCAATGGAGATTTTTATATGATGATTAACCCTTTAAATTTGGAAAGAAGAAAAAAAAAAACAGCAATATTTATAGTTTGCTAAAAATCTCTCCATAATTTAATCCCAGAATCATACAAAACATCATGAAAATATACACTAGCTTACCCACAACATGCAAGGGTGACCAATTCTCTCATGTGTTCTCCAGCAATGGGGTGATCAGATACCACACTACTATTTTCTTCCATAAATTCACTAAAATTAGCATTTGCTTTTAGAACATTAATAATTGGTTCTAATGTTTCATGAGCCTCCATAATTCCTCACAGTCATTTATTCTGAATGTTCTTTGTAGTATATTTGTAATAACCTTTTCATTACATTCTAAAGTGGGAATTCCTGTAAAATACAATGTGTTGCTCATGAATATTTAAGTCCAAAATAAATCCACTTTGATTACATATGGACTAGATGATATTTCTATCCATGTTCTAATCCTAAAGTCAATCCTATAATTCATAAGCATAGTTTCCAGTCAGATTAAAAATAGAAAATATAAACATTCCCTATCTTAAAATTTAATTTTACCCAATTTTAAAATAGAAACTGATATTTCTTTTCCACCAATCTCATTTCCACTTTCTGTTTAAGAGCCTGTGGAAAAACAACTTAAGCCCACTTGGTGATTATTCCTACCCATTCAGTGGCTTGAACACAGGGAGCTGCAGATGGTCTTCAGGTTCAGTTGGAAAACTCTAGCCTTCAGTAGAGAACTGCTGAATAGACACAGAAGGACCTGCACGCCTTCAGACTAGTCTGCCACCTCAGATTGAGTAGCAGTAAATACAGGTGTTGGAGCAGTTCATTCACCCTGAAATTAATCTTTGGTCATAGCCTTTTCACCAGCAGCCTGATTTTCCTCTCAAATCTCTTCAGGATCTCTGTAGAAGTAGATATCAGGCAAGACATCCCAAAAGTGCTCATGGAAGATGGTGCCACGTAGGCGCAGAACATCCCAGGCCAGCATCCACCTACTGACAGAGAACCCTGGATGTTGTATGGGATGGCAATGTCCATGTATCACAGAGGAAAATCTGTTACACAGAATAATGGTCACTAAGTTAATATAAGACCCTTCTGTGACAAGAAGGTAGTCAGCCCTGGGATCAGTAACCACCAGAAGACAGGGCTCCTAGAAAGCTCTTTGAATCTCTTTAGTGAAGTTTCTAGGAGTGAAGCACCCAGCAATAGGAGTAGTTCCTGTGGCAGCAGCAAACTTCAGCAGCCAGCTGGCCGGTATTCCAGGGAGATATGACACTGACATCAGCCAGGTTTTCAATGGCAACAATGGCATGAGCCACCAGCACTAACCTCTCCCAAGCTTTTCCAGATTTATGATGTAGATGCTATCACATTTCCTTTTATAAATGTATTTTTCCACTTGGAAGTCAAGGTTGATGCCATCTAAATTGGTTCCTCCTGCAAGGAATTTGAGGACATCCTCCTGTTTCATCTGCAGGAAATCAAGGTCTCCAGACATTATGAAAGTTCCCCTTTAATTTATGATGGGAACCCAGGACAACATTGTATGGACCCCTCTCTGGGTTGTCCAGACAGGTATTACCTAATTTTTAGTGGCAAATTTTGTAGTTAAATCTGTCATCTCAAACACTAATAGAAAAACAATATTTAAAACTGAACCAAAGGCACTGAAAATATGCTCTTTCACTTAGCAATTTTCTTTCTGGAAAAGCTTTCTAAGGAAATTATTTAATAAAAGAACCAGCTTTAATAATGAAAATATTTAAATATAGAATTATCTATAAAAGCAAAAATCAAGTTTATCAAAATATGCAATCAAGAGAAAATGATTTAGTAATTATACAGTAGCCACCAGAGAGAAATTTAGACGTGTAAAGTCTTTTTAGAAAGAAATTATAGATATAGGATATTTAATATCACTAAATAACTGATAATATAAAATATATGCATGTGGACAAACACCAAAAAAATACGGGAAGAGTAATTTTGTGAGGGTGGTGGATTATCTTTTTCATGTAAATATATATTTACATGGTTTTGATTATGACAACTGGTAAAACTGTATTTTAGTAATATTGTAATGGGTGGAAAGCAGTGTTATTATGTTTTATATTAGATAAATAACTCATTGTCTATATGCCAAATAGCAAATATATATTTATTGTTTCCTTTTGGAGTTGGAGAAATCCTTGTAAAGTTGGCATGTAAATATTTTAGTCCATTATTTTTCTTCTTAGGAGATAAATAAACATTTTCAAGAAAGTTTAGGGGCTCAATTCTTTCCACATTCCCCATTTTTGCTTTTATAACTCCAATTACATAAATCCCAACTTTTATGTCACATCAGTAATGCTAGAAGAGAATGTGTGCTTCATGCCTTAGAAAGGCTCAACTCTTTCTGTTTCCTCAGCTTTTATATATAAAGGATAGCAGTTTATGTAACTATAAAAGTGGCATTTATGACCACAGGCTTTCTGTATTATGCAATCATACCATGCAGTGTGATATATTAAATGTAAGGTTAGGAAAAGCAGGGCAGACTACACTTAAGGTCAATAAGAGTCCATCAACCCAGAAGAAAAAAAATGACCAAAGTATGAATTATGACACATCAGACCAAGTGAGGTAAGCTCTTTTGACCACAACCATTAACAGCTTGTGAAAATATCACTAAAGGAATCATTTGAAAATGGTAATATTTATCAAGTACAGACAGATTTATATAGTGTTAATCAGATTTGGAGCAATGCTGCTGGAATTTCATTGACTACTGTGAAACAGCATTCAACCATAATGGCTTTTGCCACTCCTCTTTCTATGCCCTTTTTTATTTTATATTTTATTTTGATAATCTGTCAAAATGAACACTGAATGTAAATAAGAACACTGAATTCTGAGCCTGATTCAGATCCAATTTTGCCATGTGAACTCAGGCATCATAGTCAACCTATTAAGACCTCAATTTTCTTAACTAAGAAACAAAGAAAGTGACCTATAGTGTTTAAGTGGATTTTTTTAAACTAGGATATCCCTTGTTTTTCATAGCTTGCAGCACCACCCCCCAGCACCTTATTTCTTTGTTTTTTTTTTTTTTTTTTTTTTGGTTTTGTTTTGTTTGTAAGCTTTTCTCATTTATATTTGTTTCTAGCTTGTTTAGCAACTATTAGAGAAATAGAAAAAGAGAATGGGAGAAATATAGAAATGCATGTGTGGGTGGTAAGAGTTCTTTAAGGTAAGGTAAGAAATGAATGATATGGCAAACAGGGCTTACAAATTTTTACACTGTCTATAAACTCAAGTTATGAAGAATTCCAATCACATCCCGGTGAAGAACAGTCATGGGAAATGAGGTCTAATACCCCCACCCCTGTCCCATCCATGAAATGAATCCAACCATTTAGGCTGGAGATGATCATTCAATATCTGTATCAAATGAAGAAAACCTAATTAATCAATTTTTCTAGGAAGAGGATAATGATACCTCCTTTATTCAACACTACGGATACCTCCCCACCTCTGTTCCCACTACAGTTTGTTTGGAAAGGATTGGTTCCCTGGAAAACTGGAGCTATTACATCTGGTCCAATTTCTTGAAAAGCAAGAAGTTTATATGTAGGGTCAAGACTAGCTAAAACACTGTGGTAAACAGAATAATGCTCACAGCCCCCGAAATGCCCACATGCTAATCTTTGTTGTTTTAGTTTCCTGGGCTGCTTAAAGCAGATACCATGAAATGTTTTTTCTTAAACAATGGGAATCTATTAACTTAAAGTTTGAGGCCAAGAAAATATTCAAATCAAGGCATCATCAAGGTGATGCTTTCTTCCCGAAGTTCAGCTGCCAGTGATCTTTGGCTCCTCTGCCACATGGCAAGGCACATGACAGCATCTGCTCATCTCTCCCTTCCAGGTTTCATTGATTTCAACTTCTTGCTTCCTTGGCTTTTTGTCTCTCTCTGTATTCATTCTGTTTATAAAGGACCCCAGTAACAGGATTAAGTCCCAATCTGAATGAGGTGGGTCACACTTTAACTGAAGTGGCCTCATCAAAAAGATCCTATTTACAATGGGTTTGTACCCACAGGGATGGATTATATTTAAGAACATGTGTTTCTGGGGTACATACACCTTCAACCCCCCACACCTGGAATTGTAAATATGTTAGGTAACATGACAAGATGGAATTAAGGTTTCAGATGGAATTAAGGTTGCTAATCTGCTGACCTTAAAGTAAGGAGATGATGCTGGATTATCCAGGTGGGTCTACAAGAGTTCTTTAAATGTGAAAGAGGAAGGCAGAATAATGAGTGTAAGGGATATCAGAAAGGCTATCCTCACTCATTACTGCTGCCTTTGCAGATTGAAAGGGGCCTACAAGCCAAGGAATGTGGACAGCCTCTAGAATTTGGAAAAAGAAAAGAAAAAAAAAATGATTCCCAGATCCTTCAGAAAGCAATACAACCTTGCCAACACCTTGAATCAACACTTTAAGTTTAGCCTGTTGAGATCCATTGCAGACTTCTGATCCCCTATAACAGGAAGATAATAAATGTGCATTGTTTTAAACCACTGAGTTTGTGTTAATTTGATACAGTAAGAATAGGAAACTAATACAAAACATGTAAAACCTCTAGGAGTAAGACTGTTCATGTTGTACAACTTCCCATGGTAGCATCTCCTTTTCCTATATATTTCTTGGGCAAAAACTAAGGGAAGCTAAAGTTTCCCCTGCCAGTCTGTCAAAGTGCTGAAGTAAAGGCACAGATTCACCTTTTTTAATAGGATACCTGCACCATATTCCTATCATGATTACAACCCTTTCAAGTAAGAACTTTCTCTGTATCTGAACTAAATTGATTTTAAGTAACAGTGCAATACACCCTTCTTTGGATAGCTTGTGTGTAGCCTCAATGGCAAGTTGTTGGAGTCTCACCTATTTTATGACTTAGACATACATGAACAGCAAGATCAAGTATTTCTTTTCCCGTGATATTCACTGCTGCATACTTGGAAATTAATGAACCTGTTATATTTTTTATATATGGCATGATAGGAAGGTGGAAAGATTTTAAGCATAAAATAAGTGGTGCTACTGTGATATCTCACCTGATTAATGACCAGATTGCTGTGAATATATTTATAGCATATGTTTTGTGTGTGTGAATATGTGCATGATATTGCATGTGTATGTGTAGAGACATGGGGAAGAGAATTAAAAATATAATTTATACTTGATTGTAATTCAAAGGAGAAAAATTATGGAATCTATTAAGCACTAAATTATATATGTGTAAGTTATTTAATCACTGGTGGAGAAGTCTACATATAATAATGCACATTATTCTTATTTTTCAGTTTGAGCCTCCACGTCTATGCCTGTGGAAGCATTGGAGAAGGGCAAGTTAAATTAAACAAGAAGTAATTGAACAGCTAAGCACAAGATAGTCTAACAAATGCTATATAAATGCAAAGACTGAGAAGTATACAAATAAGTGTAATAAAATATAAGGAAGGGTAAAGCCTACTAGAGGCAAAGTAAATTCAAAGAAATGACATAGTGGATGCCAGTGAGAGGCTTTCAATGGAATCTGATTCCTCTGAACTAAAGTTGGAGTTTTATAAATATTTGTAGAAGGAAGGAAGGAAAGAAGCCCTCATTTTACTGGTGAAGAATATGAGGCTCAGAGAGGCCAAATATCTTGCCAAGGAAATAGGCTCAGTCTTTTGATATCAAATCAAATTAATTTCCTGACACACTTGAATACACACTCTTTGTGTAAAGGAGTATTAGACAATGTTATATGAGCTTGGAGAAATTATATGGAAATCTAGGCCTTCCAAGTTTAAAAAAAAATCAGAATTGGCAATGTACTTTTTATTCATGTTAAGGAGCTCTGTAGTTCCTTTCAGTTCAAGCAGGTTTTAGGCATTTAGAAAAAAAAAAAAGGAAACTGCATACTCTTTTTCTATAAATACCAGAGAGTGTACAAATTATAGCATAGTCTTGAATTAGCTAGTTGAAGATAAAAATCTTATTCTAGGTGCCCCATTTAACTTGTTTATAAATTTAATTTTTAAGATTTGATTTCTTATATCTAAATATTTGTCACTCTTGCTTGATCATCTCCGGATATTCAGAAAATTTGTTCAGTGCTCTCTTTAAATGTGGTTCCTTAGCCATCTCATTTTGATAGATTAAAAACATTTTCATTCTCTGAATATTTACTCTATGAACAGATTTTTAACTATAAGAATTTGGTCTATTACCTAATTCTGTAAGTGACTTTTCCCTAAGTCCTAATAATACTGTGGAAGATATAACCAAAATTCTGAAGATGGTTTTTCATTTTTTAGAAGCAGAGTGATGTAAAACTACCAAGTATAATATTTCTCCCTAAATATTTTTCTTTTAAAAAAAATCTTCAATTTAACACTTTCCTATAGGAGTTTGTTTTGAAAATTATATAAATTATGTTGTACAACACTAAGGGGTTAGAATATTCCTATTGGCTAACTGGAAAGAATGTTGAAGAACAAATTTCAAAAATTAGATCATAATTCATGTATCTATACTCTCTCTCAGATCTGGAATTTTAAAAGTTAATTGTATTCTCTTTCATGAGAGAACATAATATCCTTATACTGATTCAGGTAGTTAATTTTGGAAACACATTGGAAAAATACCAAATCCCCTGAGAATTTAGTATTATCTTCCTTTTTAATAATCCCACTTGAGTTCTCCACTATTTAACATTAACTCATTGAATAATTTTAGCCTTCTTAAAAAAAATAATTATGCAAAATTTTCCCTTAAATACTGTAGTTGCCATTGTTTGCATTTATTTCTCTGAAACAAAATCTTTCTCCTTTGTTGCCACTGACTTAATACTGGAGGATTCTCTTTACCCCCAGTGTATATAAATAAAAAATGGTATTATTTCATTTCATTTGGTTTTAAAAGATTTCAGATAAAAACAATTATGCACAGTTCTCATCCTTTAATATCATTCTTCCAACTTCCTTTAAAGCTATTTCTACAGGAGGACCAATGGGTCAATAGACTTAGATTTAAGCTAAAGTAATAGGGGACTTGTTTGCTTTTGCCTTTGTTTTTTGTTTTTTGTTTTTTTTTTTTCTTATAGAAACTATAGGAACATGTATAAAACTTTTGAAAGAGAGATATTATTTGGCTCTTATTTGCAGTAAGGAGAAGCTCTGAACAGTTATTGCTGGTAAATTCTTTTTAAAACTTTCAAATATATTTAGTTGCATAAAGTACATTTTCTTTGAAAAAAGAATTTAAGGTGACTCTTTTAAGCTTAAAGATGTCTATGGTGGAATAATAAAAATTTGTAAATGATTTTTAGTTGATTCAAAAACTCCTAGTTCACTTGCTGTCAATTGAAATCAACTGTTCCCTGAGATTTTGTTACTTAGCAGCTACATTTTGACTACTAATTTCCTCTGGTGTCTATTCTAAACTGCAAAAGTGAAATGTGCCCTCAATAGAGACATGAAGTTTGGAGTAAACAGAGGAATTTTCCAAGAGAAACAGACCCAGCCCCAGATTCTTTTGGCAATAGTTACCAAAAGAAAGACATTAATGCTCCTGGTTGCTAGAGCTGTGGTTATGAAAAAGACCAGAAATGGATTGGCTTTTATAAAGGGGATTTATTAGGTTTCAACTTTACAGTTGTAAGGCCATGAAAGTGTCCAAACTAAGGCGTCAACAAGAGGATACATTCACTGAAGGAAGACTGATGGCATCTGGGAAGGCACATGGCTCACATCTGCTGTTCCTTTGCTCCTGGGTTCTGGTTTCAAAAGGGCTTTCTCCAGGATTCTGGGAAGATGGTGGCATAGAAAGAAGTGGAAGACTTAGTCTCCCCCAGAGCAATTCATAAATGAACAAAAAACCAGTAAATAACCTGGAATGGTAGCGGAGAGACAAACATGACAGTACACTCAACTTCCACCAACATGAATTGGGAGGAATGCCCGAGATCACAGCATAAAATCAGTAAGTAAAATTGCGGACCCACGCTGAGAGCTGAGAACCTAGAGCCGGGAGCCCCTCCCTCACGGAAGCCGCGCCGTGCACTTTCTCAGCCCAGCTGCAAGTGAGGTTTTAATAATAGCGGCTCAATACAGACAGCGAATCCTCAACAGGCAGACAGAGGCTTTTGGTGACAACTGACCTTGGGAGAATTGGGGGAAATATTCTGTTTCTCGCTCTCTCTCTGTGGAGAAAACCTCAGCTGCTCTCAGCCCACAAGGCATTGCAGTAAAGACAGCCTCACACATTCTGCATTCTGAAATGAGCTGAGAGCCCCGCGGCACAGCCAAGCAGCCCAGGGCTTCCTTAGAGGGACGGCGCACACTGATGATGTAGCACAGCATCCCCCTAGGCTGAGGGAGGACCATGGCTGGGAGGGGGGATCCACTCGGAGAACCCAGGGGTGCTATGCCAAGTTTGGTGGTTTATGGGACACAGAGAGAGCTGCCCTTCCTCCCTGGCCACCCGTGCGCACGCCCCACATTCAGGGTGGGCGACTCCAATGGCATGCCCAGGCTGAGCTCTCCAACTGAACACAGAAGAATCATTTCCCCTCACTATGCGAGAACTGACTGGAGGGATATAGGTGGCTCACAGACGCCATCTGCTGGTTACTTAGAGAAAGTGTACGTCAGCAAACTGTGTCTCTGAAAAATTAGATCGATATGCCTTTTTTTTTTGATACAATTTGAAAGAACCCTATCAAGCAAAACAAATGCCAAGAGGCCAAAAACAACAGAAAATCTTAATGCATATGCTAAAACCAGATGATATGGAGAACCCAGCTCCAAATATACAAATCAAGATTTCGGAAGAAACGTTATATCTCGCAAATTTAATTAAAGAACTACAATCAAAGAATGAAAACATGGCAAAGGATTTAAAGGACATCAAGAGGACCATGGCCCAGGATATAAGTGCCATAAAAAAAGACCCTAGAAGAGCATAAAGAAGACATTGCAAGAGTAAATAAAAAAATAGAAGACCTTATGGAAATAAAAGAAACTGTTGGCCAAATTAAAAAGACTCTGGATATTCACAATACAAGACTAGAGGAAGGTAAACAACATCTCAGTGTCCTAGAAGCCCACAGAACAGAAAATGAAAGAACAAAATAAAGAATGGAGAAAAAAATTGAAAAAATCACAATGGATCTCAGGGATACGATAGACAAAATGAAACGTCCAAACTTAAGACTCATTGGTGTCCCAGAAGGGGAAGAGAAGGGTAAAGGTCTAGAAAGAGTATTCAAAGAAATTGTTGGGGAAAACTTCCCCAACCTTCTACACAATATAAACACACAAACCATAAATGCCCAGCAAACTCCAAATAGAAAAAATCCAAATAAACCCACCCCAAGACATATTCTGATCAGACTCTCAAATACTGAGGAGAAGGAGCAAGTTCTGAAAGCAGCAAGAGAAAAGCAATTCACTACATACAAAGAAAACAATATAAGACTAAGTAGTGACTACTCAGTGGCCACAATGGAAGTGAGAAGGCAGTGGCATGACATATTTAAAATTCTGAGAGAGAAAAATTTCCAGCCAAGAATACTTTATCCAGCAAAACTCTCCTTCAAATTTGAGGGAGAGCTTAAATTTTTCACAGACAAACAAATGCTGAGAGACTTTGCCAATAAAAGACCTGCCCTACTTCAGATTCTAAAGGAAGCCCTACCAACAGAGAGACAAAGAAAGGAGGAAGAGATATAGAGAATTTTAACAAAAATATATAGTACCTTACATCCCAAATCACCAGGACACTCATTTTTCTCTAGTGATCACAGATCTTTCTCCAGAAGGGACCATAAGCTGGGACATAAAACAAGCCTCAAGAAATTAAAAAAAAAAAAAAAATTGAATATACTCAAAGAACATTCTCCAAACACAATGGAATACAAATAGAAGTCAATAATTTTTGAACTATAACTCCACTATTTACTTCCTACATGATAAAAAATACACAAACTCTAAGGACAAATCAGTGGTTTTGAACTCAATGTAAAATATGTAATTTTAGACAACTATATAAAGGTGGGGGAATGAAGGAGCATAGGAACATAGTTTATGTGCCCTATTGAAGTGAAGATGGTATCAAAGAAAAACAAGATTGATAGGGATTTAAGAGGTTAATTTTAAGCCCCACAGTAAACACAAAGAAATTATCAGAGAATATAACCACAGAGATGAAATTAGAGTTTGGGTTAAGAGAAATGGGGGAAGGGGCAATGGGAAGTTAAGAAAAGGGTGTAGGGTTGCTGTTTGAGGTGAAGGGAAATTTCTAGCAATGGATGGTGGGAAAGAGCATAACATCATTCTAAATGTGATTAATCCCACTAACAGAAGGCTAGGGAGGGGGTGGAATGGGAAGATTTAGGCTGTATATATGTTTCCACAATTGAAAAAAGGAAAAAAAAAAAAAAAGACAGTCTAACTAGATGACAATTGAATGCTAAGGATGAACTTGGATGGGATTGGAGGGTGGAAGACAGGTGGCTCGAAGGGACACAGTTGAGACATAAGGAAAAGGAAATATAGAATGTAAGCATTGTATCATTGTTGAATCTCTTATACGTCTTAGCTGCGCTTAATGGAATTACATACAAGAATGTTCTTGTTCATGGGAAGTACATATGTGAATTATAGTGTATGTTCAGGGATGTGTGCAGCTAGCTCTCATATGTTCAGAAGGCAGAGAAATATATGATGGATGATAGACAGGGAGGGAAAGAAATAGTGATGTGACAGCATGTTAAAGTTGGTGGATTGAGCTATTGGGGGAGGGGGGTCAGGGTATGATGGAATTCTGTGTATGGGGCTAGTATTGTTTTTGCAACTGTTCATGTAGCTTTGAATTTATTTCAAAATAAAATTAAAAAAAAAAAAGGGCTTTCTCCAAAATGTCTCTGGTCTTCTGTCTTTCTTAGCTTCTCTCATCTCTCTCTGCTTGGTTCTCCTGGGGAATTTCTCTCTAAACATCTGGGAGTCCTCTCTCAACTTCTCTGGGGCAGACTCTGGGCTTCATCTCTTAGCTTAGCATCTCCAAACATCCATCTGTCTGCATCTCCAAGCATCCAAAAGTCTGAGTCCGTGTTGGCTCTTAGCTTCTTCCAGGGGCCTACTCTGTATTACATATCTTAGCTTCTCTCCAAAGTGCCTCTCTCAGCTTCTCTGCATTTCTCTCTGTGATCTCTCTTGAAGTGCTCCAGTGAACTAATCACTGGATGGGCAGGGTCCACATCTCCATGGAAGTAACTCAATCAAAGGTCTCACCCATAGCTTGGTGAGTCACATCTCCAGGGAAACATTCAATCAAAAGTTTCCACCCTAATCAAAAGACTAATGAGTCTGCCCCCACAAGATTGCATTAAAGAACATGGCTTTTGTGGGGACATAATGGATTCAAACCAGCACAGTTATGTACCCTTCCCAATATCATTTTTAAAGGAACAATACACATTTTCAAATATCTTGATAGTTATTTATGTCCTATAGTATTAAATGTACCTAAAACTTCTGTTCAATGTCATATCCCCTACTGTTACAATTTGCATGTGTTTGTGCATGCATGAACAAACTCCAACATCCTTGGGATTAACAAAGCGCTTACAGTTCTGATTTCAGACAAAGATAACCTCTGAGAGAAGCATCAGATTCAAGAAATTTCTTACATTTTAATAGTGCTTTGATTCCTTCAGAGTGATTTCACTTATTTCCAGAAAAATTCCCCAAGGTGATCAAAGAAATCAAAATCCCCGCAAACCTCCTTATTCCAGCCTCATATCTGGGTGTGGCTACAAAGTGTAGCCAGTTTGAATCTAGTAATGGACACTTAAAAGCATGGGCAAATTCATATCTTCACTGAAAGCACAGAATTAAACTTAGATCCAGAGAGTTTGAAGTTCATGTTATGTCAGGGACAAGAGGTAAGCTACAAAACATTCTCACTGGGGAAAAAAAGGAGGTTCTAACACTCCTTTGGGGCAATTTAATGATTCTTTTCATAGCTAGATCTACCCTTTGGTGAAAGAAACTTCCTATGTTCGTACATGGGAAAATTTAGAAAAACCTGCCTATGTATATATATCAAGGAAAGGTGGCTGTTCACCACTGAATATCAACTCTATTCAGTTAGCTAAAAGTTTGGGTCAAAAGTGGAGTTCAAAACTGAGATTGGATATGAAATTATGCATAAGCAAAGAGGAAGCTGGATATAATGGGGAAAGGGGGAGTAGTGGGGATAACTAGGAAAACATCATTGTGCTTAAGAATCTGATGACTATTTTCAGGCCCCTTTCAATATCTCTGCAAATTTTATCTTTTCTCCAACTCTTTTACAAATCATTTCATGTTTTATTGAAATAGTAGCTTAGAATTAGTTACCAAAACCTTTCTGCACCTTGACTGAGCTAATTGATCGCTATGAACATATCTCTGTATTTGTTCTCTCACTTGGTTTAATTGTTAAAGAAATAGACAAAAATACGTGATGTGCAAAACACAAGCTGGGGTAAATAAAAGGAAACACTAATCATACTGAAATCGTAGCAATGGTCTTGATTACTTTTTTATTTTATGTTAAATGCAACTTGCTCCTGTTAAAATTTAGGCGCTCATTACATATTACTTTATTCATAAAATTATACTAGAAATTTAATGACACATTTTACAATATAAAAAACAGTACATTTATTTTTCTCTATTTCCAGGAAGACTGGATATTTTAAAATGTGGAATATTACTAGTCTCATTGTCATTTCACAAATACAAAGGTTGAAAATGTTTTTTTCCTTCCCTCCAACCACCCCCAGCAACCTCACCCCAATACATGTGAATAAACTTTAAAAATGTGACCTTTCTTGAATATATAACAAATGACTATTTATATCCAATATTACAATTTCAAATTTTAAATTATCTGATGGAAAAACCATAATTGACATTACAGTATGGGGATGGAATAGTTTCAGTAAATTAAAGGGACATGTCACTGATTATATTTAATTTATATATATATACACACACACATACATATATGACCTATACATACCCTCTTAGCAATAGCTGTAACCAATATAGATTTGAAGAGAGTGAATTAAATATACAGAATTTTCTAGCTCTTTAAACAAGCACACTGGTAATTTTCTTTAAAGATTAGGGACTAACCCTGTCCTAACATCAATCAATTGATAACATTTAACTTCATGAGTTGCTTCCAGTTGTCTAGGAATTGAAAAAAACCTTAAGGCTAGGCTCAGTTCTGCATCTAAGCAACTTGGAAAAGTCTCCTAACCTCTACAGGCTTCAGTTTCTTTCATTTGTAAAACAAGAGTCATTACTGGATGATCATTGTATCCTTTACAGAACTAAAATGTAATTGAAATTTAAGCATATTATCTTTACTAAAAGGCTGAAATAATCCAAGGCGATATTGATTACAACTAATTACACATGACAAAAACCTTAATTAATGAGTTCTTTCATAATTCATATTGCAGTTAGCCATAAGCCTGCAGTTACAATTTGAGTGAAAAAAAGAAATCGGTAGAAAGTTTTAAAAATAATTATTTTATAATAAAGTGCAAATAACTAAAAATTTAATATTAATGAGTTGAGAAAAACATATTGGCACAGTCCAAAATTGTCAAACAGTAAAATCACCAGTCTGGATTTTTATATTCATCTCAGTAGGCAGTGAGTGAATTTTAGTAATTTTTCCCTTTTCTTCTCAATCCTAGAGTCAGCCATATGGACCTACATATAATGACCACATTAGCTTAGATATGAGACATTTGTTGGTAAAGCACTGGAGGGGTGACATTGATTTTGGGAAAAATGAGTATTTCACAAATTATCAAGCTATAGCAGCAGGTTCTTACTACAAAGAGCTATTTTTTTCTGAAGATAGGATTAAATACATGAAACATCCAGTTATTTTTAAACGACTATAACTGAATTTACACATCACCCAGTACGTTTAATAAGCTCACTTTCATTATGTGTATACATTACATACCGGTTTATCATTGATCCTCATAGTAGCCAAGGAGGGTTGAGTAAGTCAGTCATAGAAAACATTAACGCCGTTAATATTCAATTAGACTGCTTGGGCAAAAAGAAGTTATTCTCCTCATTTTAACCACAATTTTATGACAGAATGAGACTATAATACAGCCATGACACTCATCTTTCAGGATAAAGCCTTCACCAATGTGGCCCATTGTTCAATGAGTCCTGAATCATGTGTGTGAATGTGCGTATGTGCAAGCAAAAGATGCAAATTATATATATATATGTATTTCTAACTGATGAGATACAAAATATTTGCTTGGGAAATGTGGCAACAGAAAACTTAAAGGCACAGTATCTTATTTTAACTATTTATTTTGTAGAGGCAAATATACTTTGACTTTACTTTTGAAAACAGTGCTTTCACTGTAGGGGAAAATTAGATTGTTTTGTAAAAGAGATAAACTAAGAATTTCTTCTAAACTAGCATCATAGGCACATAACATGTTGGGAAAATACTATTAGATTTGTTTGGTTGAAAACATAAGAGCTACATTCATGCAATCAATGACAGCCCAGAAGTTTCTTGATTTTGATGACATGTTTCTGACCGAATGCCTATAATCATCAGTAGAGATTTTGTTTGCCGTTTATTCGCAAAATATTTTTATTTTCTTTTAAAAAGATTAACTCAGTTTGATTAGTTAACTCTTTTGAGCCATTAATACTATTCTGATGCTAATGTTGTCAATATTTTGAATGGCTGGGCCAAGAGGTAACAATGAAATCATGTCTGACTAGAGTTAGAAAGGAAATGGCATATGGGAAAGCTTCATATTCTAACTCCTAGCAGGACTGCAAATTTTAGGTAGCTCTAAAGAGAAATGCTGGTCGAGCTAGAGAGAATCTGTCAATATGATAGACAGGAGTTCTAGAAACTTCTTGGACATCTGAAGTTTAACTTGCTCCAGGTTTGAAAATCCCTAGTTGGAGGAAGAGATGTCAAAGTTGTGGAATGTGAATAAACAACTGACTACATACAATTCATTTAACTTGCACTTAATATATTCATGGGGAATATAAGTGCTATAAACCCTTGATCTACCAATGTTGGAGTCACTGAGCAATAGAAAAATGGAAAATAATCATTTATTTTAGGAAAGAAAATCAACAGGAGGTGGAATAGTTTTTGCTGATTTTTGTTTTTACAATAGAATAGTGATGTACCTTTCCTAGAGAGTTTCCAAGGTGAAAACAATACTTTTGAGTTTAGTTTTATCGTAATTATACATGCTTTCTGCCTGTCATTCAACTTAATTTGAAGGCTTCTATAAGCAAACACACATTTAGTTGGCATTTAAGTCTCATCCTTCACAAAATTAATTGAGAAATCTATTTAAAAACAAATATGGAGGATTTGGTATATATTTGAAAAAAAATGAATAGTTTGGACATACACATGTATTTTTCTAGTATTTGAAAAAGTGCATCTTTTAGATAACAAGAAGCAGAGTTAATTAACATTAACTTGTTATTTGTCCATCCTGAGCTGATTCCCTGTTGATAAATACTTCGTTTCAAGTAACAGCAACATTTGGGAAGGGCAGCCTAAATGTTGTTTTTGAATCAATTGAAGCTACACATGGTAGTTTGTCAATAGGGGTCAATAGAAAACTAAATGAGATGGAAGGTTTCCAATAATTAATTGGTCAATCCAAACAAAAGGAATAAATCACCTTTGTTTCTGAAAAATAAAATAAGGCCAGCACGGGGAAGAGAAGGGAAGGCAATGCTTATCTAAATGACCCAGCTTGCCTTCTGCGTTGTTCTAAAATCACTGGCTGATCTTCAATATTCTCACCATGCAATATCTTTGTCTGTTTATCTAGGGTTTGATGTTTTATTAACTTTTATTTAGATCTAAGAAAAATTATATTAATGATGCATTTATTTTTGAACTTATAATTACAACACATTTATCACATTCTTAATGTTAAAATGTTTCCTAAGTGCTAAAACAGCTTATCCTAAATTAAGCAATATTCTCCTCTTCTGAGTATAAATGAATGAAAAATATAACCATTTCACTGGTTACGTGAAACTAAAAATTATTTAATACTTACAAGCTCTAGAATCCAACTAACTCTTATGGTGAAATTTAAATTTTATAGTTTTCTTTACTCCAAATGCATTTTGCTTTAAATTAGATAACATAAAAATGTATAATATTATATATTCATGTCTATTTTTCTTATACCAAAATATTTCATATATTCTGTATATTCACTCATGGATACAAGATCATTCTTTCTTCTTACCCCGCATAAAATCATTACACAAGAACCCTTCTATTTTAGCTCCTGAGAAATTTTCACATTATAATAAAAGCCACCTCCGTTCTGTCATCAACTTGTGAAACTACTTTGAAGAAGCACAAATAAGAAAAAGAAAGCAAACAAGACTAATTTATAGATATCATGAAGAATAATTTTCGTAAAATGTGTCATATATTTTATTCAGCTACAACATGACCACATTATGATATATGGTTCATGGAAACTCTTAATAAAGGGCATCAGATTATGTATCAATAGGATTTAAATTTTTCATATGTTTTTGATAGCTTTATTCTTTTAATTTCAAATTTACAAAATTTTAAATTCAAGTGTACAAAAACCTTTTTTTCACAACATTGCACAACTCACATAAAATTATCCTTTGTTTTCCTCAAGAAATTAGAAATATATTTATTTATTTTATCCAAATTTAATTATTTACATAGTTCCTATTATGTTCTAATATTAACATCTTTGGACTACCAGGAGTAGGTAAGTAATTCAGATGGTAAAAGTACCTGGCAAGGATAACAGTATATTTAAAGGTTTTAGGAGAGAAAATTCAAAATACATATAATAGTTTTGTTGGGTGGATTGTGAAGAGAAGTAGATTGGAAGAAGTTAAAAATGCAGAGCAATAATTGAGAGAGGATGCTGGTATAGAAGCCCTCTCACAATCAACCTTCTAGTACATGTCAAAAAGTGGAATTTCTCATAAGGACAATGGAAAACTGCTGAAGTGTTCAGGAGCAGAGATAAATGAACAGATTCCATTTCTTGAATGGTCACCCCAGTCTCAGTATAGAGTGAATAAATGGAATCATGGGCATAACAAGAGCAGTGTGGATACTCCTCTAATTCAGGACAGATATGATAATGGCCTGATATAGTGGCCTGAAAGTTGACACAAAAAAGAGCTATTTAGAAAATAGGATAAACAGTACATATTGAGAGATTATATATAAGGGTTGAGAAGGAATGGAGTCAGCAATTACATTAAAACTTCAGCCATTCACTGAATTTTTTTTGAGATTACAGAAGTGTGTTCAGATTTTGAGGAAAAAATATTGTAACTTCAGGAAGGGTCCCACGGTATCCCTGTGGACCTTCTAAGCTAGGCAATTAGACATGAATTAAAAGCAAAGGAAAACTGGAGTAGAAACAGATCTGGAAACAATCCCCACATGACTACTCACAAAAGAAATGAATGAATTGGATCAGTCATGGAAAGAATTAGGAAAAATAAGGGACCCAGGATAGAATTTTAGAAAGTTAAAAATTTAATGGTGTGGCAGAAAAAGTCTTCAAAGACCACAAAGTGGAGTCAATCCAAGAGGAATTCGGAAAACCAAGAAAGTATCACGTTATAGAAAAAAGAGGGGAGGAATGTTTGCAGTAGGTGACAATTACTACCATTGGAAATATATGAGTGTTCAACTAAGTTAAAGACTTAAAAGTGTGCATTGTATTTAAAAACAAGAGTGGTTTCCATGGAACAGTTCCTGTTCTCGCATAATTTACAACCAAGTAGAGAAACAAAAATGGATACAGGAAATACAAGAATGGCAGTGGGCTACACATACGAGTTGCTGAGTACTATGAGGATGAAAACTAATAAAGTATTTATTCAAATAAAAATTAATAGTCTCACTAGACAATGATAAAGTGAGAGATGTTCAAGCTATAGCTGAAAGAAACCCCCTGTCTCTACCAAATTTCTTTGGGAGAAGGGAAAGTGTCTGGGTAAGACTCTAGAACCCTTTGAATTTTTTTCCAACCACAGTATCCCTGCACAGCTTTTAATTTTTTTTTTATTTAAAAGATGACCACCTAAGATTTTATGTAAAACAAAGTTTCTAAAAATTTTAAAAGCTTAAGAACCATGGAATAAAATATTAGAAAGAAAATGTAATGTCTCCTAAATTTATATTGAAGTCTTATATACATACCAAGAATTTCATATTACACAATCTTTAGAGAAACTGGAGGAAAGTGAAAAAACAGATTACTTTTAAAAAATCAAGAATTGTAAAAATTTCTTACTATGCTTAAAATTCAAAGGAATGAAAGAGGGGCGCATAGAAAAATAGAGACATAAGAGTTCTCTATTTCTGCACAACAAATTATCACAAACATAGCAGTTTATTACAGTTTCTGTGAGTCAGGAGTCTGGGCATGAGTGAGTTTTGTCATCTGGTCAGGATCCTGACAGGCTGCAACTCAGGTGTCAACCTGTGTTATGATGTCATCAGAGGCTCAAATGAGGAAAGTTCCACCTGCAAGATCTTCAGGCTGTTGGCAGAATTCATCTCCTTGTTGTTGTAGGACTGAGGCCCTCCTTTTCTTCCAGGTCAGCCAGAATTCCTAGAGGCCACCTTACTATTTGCTTCTTCAAGGCCAACGAAGGATCTCTAACCAGTCTGCTAAGACGGTGTCTTATATAACAAAATGTGATGATGGGACTCTTATCCTATCACTTTTGCCATATAATGCAATCCATCAAGGAAGTAACCTCTCAACATCTTGGCCATATTCTACTGGTTAAAAACAATTGCACATCTGAGACCGAAAGATGGAGTTCTACAGCTACGAAAGGCAGCATTACTCCATACAGCAGCTGCTAAAGAAGCTGAAAAAGGGATCACACTTCAAATAGAGATGAATGAAATGGACTTGGTTAGGACTAAGAGAAATTAGGATACAGGATAAAGGATGATATTGACTATATTTTAAAACTACAACTTCTGTGTGAGACCAAAGGAAGAGATGCTTATTTGGTACAAAATTTAAATTTTCTGTAGTACACTATCTAATTTAACTATGTGGTCATTTTATTTTAACAGCATACTTGCATGGAACCTAGAATAGGGAATGAGATCCTGTTATTCTGTACAGTTTAATGTAAAACCCTGACACAATCGAGAGTATTTGGGGCAGAAAATAAAAAAAGTATCTGCAAAGCAACCTTGAGGGACTAGGGAAAAATGTAGAAATATTAAATTTCCCCACCTGGGGAGCTCTGAATATTCTCTCAAGCATTAGGGACTCCCAATTTAATAAGCTAAGCCCTTATTCTTGGGGCTTGCACCTATGAAACTCATTCCTGCAATGGAGGAGCTAAGCCTACTTATAAGTATGTCTAAGAGTCAATCCCATAGAATTTATTTTGTTGCTCAGATATGGCCTCTCTCTCTAAAACCAACTTGGCAAATAAACTCACTACCCTTTCCCCTACGTGGGACATGATTCACAGGGGTGTATGTTTCCCTGACAACATGGGACATGAGTCCCAGGGATGAGCCTGGCCCTGGCATCATGGGATTGAGAGTGACTTCTTGACCAAAAGGAGAAATAGAAATGGAACAAAATAAAGTTTCAGTGGCTAAGAGATTTTAAATCCAGTTGAGAGGTCATTCTGGAGATTATTCTTATGCATTATATAGATGTTCCTTTTTAATTTCAAGTGTATTAGCTATGAGAAAATACCTGAAACTGTTGAACTGTAACCCAGTAGCCTTGACTCTTGATATCCCTAGCTTTTATAGGGTGGCAAGTTGATTGTAAAAACCTTGTGACTGACAATCTCTTCATCTAGTGTATGGCAGATGGGTAAGAAAATCAAAGCAGAAATAAATAAATAATGGGGGGGTGAGGTGTATGGGATGTTTTGGGTGCTCTTTTTCAATTTTTATTTTATTTTATTTTATTATTTATTTGTGGTTTTTTTTTTGGAGTAATGAAAATGCTTTAAAATTGATTGTGGTGATGACTGCACAACCATATGATGATACTGTGAACCATTTATTTTATTCTTTGGATAGACTTTATCGTGTGTGAATATATCTCAATAAAATTGCATTAAAAAGGTCACAGGTTCTGCCTGCATTCAAGGGAAGGGGCATTATACAAGAGTATAAATTGTTGGGAGCCACCTATGGGTGTGTCTGTGGAGAGCCGTCTCCCGGGACGGGCATAGCGCATGCGCTGTAGACCTGCTCCAAAGTCCCCCCGCCCATCGAGTGGTGCCAAGATGGCGCCCACATCCTGCTTCCGGCTTCTGATGTATGTAACCACCCGCTGTATTCACCAATCATGCTTGTGTGCGTGGCGTTAGCCCATTGGATACACGCAAGGTTTATAAGAAAGTTCCCGGGCAAAGCTCGGGGAGACAGCCCACAAGGAGCCGTACCTGACGGCCGCATCGAGGTTGTTCTCCCCCGAGGTGTCTCGCCCCGGGTGGAACCTGTAAAGATGATGATTGCCTAGTCCCATTAAAAGTTTATCTGCTTTACCACCGCGAGTCCTGAGTGATCACAAGTGCTCCGGGTAAGACGTTGTCCGCACCCTCTCTCCCCTTATCTCTCTGGTCCCCATCGCCGGCCGACCGAGGACTCGAGGCGAGGCGGAGAAAGCGCCGGACAAGTGGTGGCCCGTACGGGGAACTCATTCGCGTTCCCCTCGACCCGACGGAGACGTGCTCCCGGGATCCGTGGCTTGACTTCCGCGACTGATCACCGCGAGAAGGTAAGCACCCCTTTTTTTCGTGCGAGGACTAGGGCCCGTGGGCGTTCAGGTAGCCCCGGGGACTCGGAAGAGCTCTCCGAGTGATTAAGAGATAGTGCCGACTGCAAGCATGGGGCAGTCTGGGAGTTCACCCCTATTAACCCCCTTAAAGACCCTTTTGAAACAGCGGGGTATCTCAATTAAGAGAAGTTCTCTCCAGCGATTTCTTGATGATGTGGCCACTTTTGCCCCCTGCTTTCCTTGTTCTGGCAGCCTTAATCTGCCCTCTTGGATGAAACTTGGTCGTGATATAGACCGAGCGCGCCAAACGGGTGTCTGTTTGGACCCGATTCTAGTCCTTATATGGGAGACTGTTAAGGGCCATATCGCTCCCTCCACGTCACAGTGGAAAGGCCCTGACCCGGTGCTCGGCTGGGCCGGAGGCTCTGTTTGTGTTTTTCCCCAGGAACCAGGACGTCAACCAGTGTGGGTTCCGGAAAGACTGGTGGGAACCGTGGCATCACCTGGGGAGGCCGGGGAGCAGCTGTCAGAAACGCCAACGAATATACGGCCTGGGCCATTGGACCAAGCCTCCGGCCTTCAGGGACTTGAGAACATTAGGAAATTGAAGCCTGTTAGTTTCGACCTTTCCACACTGGGCGAGACTGTAAAAAATCTGTGGGACCAAGTCACCTCTTGGTTCTCTTGGCCCAATTTGACTAATTGGATTCTCTTGATGGTGGGACTATTGGTGGGATTAGTCATTGTTAAATCTTTGCTAGAACGCCTGTTTCAAGCGCGGCAGTACCGTGTTACCACTATGATGGCTATGTCCTCCACCTTTGATACCCCCAACAGCGACCATTCTGATGGCCATACCCCATCCTGGCCGCCTCGGGCGGGGCACTCGGGAGCGAGGTTTGTAGCTAAGCGCGCAGCTGTGTCCCGGGTATGACGGGCGACGCCAGCAGTCATAATTTTTGTCTCAGGTGGGTCTCTAGGGCAGAGTCCTAGTTGTGGCCAGACTGGACCCTAGCCATTGCACAGAGACACCTAGTGACGCCTCCGACTCTGGTTAATGCTGTTCCTGCCCCCGTCGTTGTTCCCCAGTTGCCAGGCAAAGCACTGCAGGGAGAGTCACGTTGCTTCCAGCTTACGGACTCTCCGGTCTCCATATGACGTGAGCATTCTGGTTGGTGCTAGAGGCTCCGCCGCTAGATGGCTGAGGCCTAGTCCAGACTCCCCAAAGCACCAAAGAGGTTGTGAACCATTTGGGTTCATGGGAGCACGCTCATCACTGGAGACACTGGGTCAAAAATAAATAAGAAAGGGGGAGATGTGGAAAGCCGCCGCCGCCGCCGCCGCCGCTGCGGGCGGGTGCTCTGCGCACGGGAAGCCCCCGGGCCCGGGTGGGCTCGTACCGGGCCGCGTGTGTGTGCCGTTTGGGAGGCCGCGAGCGCCCGGCCGGGGGGTGCCGGGGCGCGGGCGTCTGCGCTGCTGCCCGGGGAGCCGGCGCCGAGCCCGCGATCGAGCAATGCCCAGCGGCCCGCCCGGTCCCGGCTCCCACTCTGTGGAAAGCCGCCTCCCGAATCGGGCCTAGCGTATGCGCTGCAACCTGCTCCAAAGTCCCCCCGCCCATCGAGTGGTGCCAAGATGGCGCCCACATCCTGCTTCCGGCTTCTGATGTATGTAACCACCCGCTGTATTCACCAATCATGCTTGTGTGCGTGGCGTTAGCCCATTGGATACACGCAAGGTTTATAAGAAAGTTCCCGGGCAAAGCTCGGGGAGACAGCCCACAAGGAGCCGCGCCTGACGGCCGCATCGAGGTTGTTCTCCCCCGAGGCGTTTTGCCCCGGGCGGAACCTGTAAAGAGGATGATTGCCTAGTTCCATTAAAAGCCTACATGCTTCACTGCTGCGAGTCCAGAGTGATCACGAGTGCGTCGGGTAAGACATTGTCCGCACCCTCTCTCCCCTTATCTCTCTGGTCCCCATTGAACTGTGTTACAAGATAGCCTAATTTTAAAATAAATCAATATTATATATCTATGACAAAAATATATTAATGTATGATTTTAATTGTTTCCATCAACATTTTAAAGAAGGGTAAAGATACCTCTTGTGATAAGATGTCCTAGGGCAAGCCCTTGGAAAGAAAACTATTGTCACGCTTCTGAAGTACATGAGTGCATAAATTATCATAGAATGGTAAAAATAGCATTTGAAATCAGCAGTAGAAATAACTACATTATACCTAAACTAAATTTGATTAGATTTCAATAAATAAAGCATGCTAGCTTGTATATTAAAATGGTCATTCCACCGTATCTGTACCAAAGGCAACAAAAAAATCAGGGAGTTGTAATGTTTTTAGAAGTTTTCAAGTCAGCAGGACAAAATCTTCCAGAAATCTGAGGGTTGTTTGTTTGTTTGTTTGTTTATGAGTTTGGATGTTTTATGGTTTATTGTTCTTTAATTTTTCTACTGAGTCATTAATGAAGCTTTTTCTGATTGAGACCAATTAGGTCTGGCAGTGCAAGATTCTAAGAAAAATGACATACTTAAGAACCCTATATGATGAAAGCTATTTTCCTTCTCTGCTTTTCCCAAGATAAATGATATTCTACATATTAAAAATAAAAATATAAGAAACCTAAATTTATTTTAATCTACTTTTAATCTTCAATAAACCAAAGTGACATGAGATTATAAGCCTAATCTTTTTTAAGGACAATAAATCAACACAGTCATTTAAATAATTTGTTATAATATTGGATGATGGCAAATTAACAATATTTATAAAGATCCAACTATTAAATATTGAAACTTAGCTGTGTGTATACAAACCTGAAATAACTGTTTTTAAAATGAATAATTAATTCAAAAAACTAATTAATTTATTGTCATCTCCCCACAAACTGATTTGACTTTTTTTTTTAACTTTCCCAGTTAAATATTACATGGACACAGCATGAATGGTGAGTTTAATTGCAATTCTTTCTTTGATAATACAGTATAAGAGAAATAAAAATTTTCATGGGTTAAAGAGTATTTTTCACCAAAAAAGTAAAAAAAAAAAAAAAATATAGAATTCATGCCTATATTATCTTGAAATAGTTCGTGTTGCTATTCAAATTATACCAAAGTCTGGTTAATTTCAAGTTACACTGTTTTTAGGCAATGAAAGCTGGACTTAAATTTTGAAATAAATTAAGAAAAATGTGTTATTTCCTTCAGCTATTTACCAAAAATGCCTTCCCTATCACCCAATTAAATTCGAACTTCAAAGTCTCTTGTATATCCCAGAATTAAAATCAACTTGAAAAACACATTTAGGAAATGTGATTACAGAGGTACTCTGCTTATGGATATGTATTACACACTTCATACAAAACAGTATTAATCAGGTTCTGCTGGTGTGTTGTGAGGATCTTTATATGGGTAACCAGGTGAAGCCAAGACAAATGACACCGGAGATGTATGAAAGATAAGTTTAATAGTCCTTACAAGTTCTAGAACAGAGAGGAGCAGCACGCCTTGCAGGGTTACATGGGGAAATGCATCAACAGCGTTGACACAATCAATCAGGTGGGTTACAGTGGACCTTGGGAATATACCTTTACAGTGTTAATGGGTAGAGCTGCAGGAGTTGGTCGAGAAAGAGTGATGATTGGAGTATCTGTGTTTGCCTTTCATGGGAGTGCAAACCCAGGTAGGACACAGGGAGGAGAAGGTGATACTGCTTATCTTGTATAAGCAGGTGTCAGGAGTGGTCACTGAGGGTGACACTTAGACAGTGTCTAAGATGTTAAAGCATTATGACAATGCAAAAGTCTCTTATGTTACCATAGGATCAGAGATGCTGAGGCAGCATGACAAGCAAAGACCCTAATTTATTTTACTTCACTACAACTGAATTATTATATCAAAATTTTAACTTTTCTTCTTTTTTTTTATCCTTTTTTGACAAGGAATAATCAGTATTTGAGGGCCTCTCGTGGTGTATATTTTGGTTAACTGTACAGCATTTATTTTTTCCTTCCTATTTCCAGTTGTCTTTTCATTATTATTCCTTATAGTGAATCATATTTTTAAAGCAATTGTGTGAGATACCTTCAAATGCCATACAATCTTTCCAAAGTGTACAAATCAAATATAAATTTATATTAGTATAAAGCCAGAGTTGTGCATTCATCACCACAATCAGTTTTAGAACACTTTCATTACTCCAAAAAGAAAAACCCCATACCCTTAGCAGTCACCTCTCAATCCCTCTATCCTTACTCAGCTCTATGTAACCACGAATTTAATAGTTTTTATAGATTTATTTGTATTTATGTTTTATATGACTGGAATCATGCCATGTATATTTCCTTATGTCTGGTTTCTTTTACTTAGCACAATGTTATTTTTTGCAATTATTGATTTTTTTTAATTAGAGAAGTTGTAGGTTTACCTAAAAGTTGTCTAAAAATGCAATATCCTATATACCCCCTATTGTTGCCACTTTGCATTGGTGTGGTATCTCTGTTACAATTGATGAAAGAATATTAAAATATTATTGTTAACTATAGTCCACAGATTTTACTAGGTGTATTTTTTTGTATACTACCCTATTATTAGCAACTTGTACCAGTGGGGCATACTTCTTATAATTCATGAAGGAACTTTCTTATATTTGTACTACTAACCACAATCACTGACCAAGCAGGGTTCACTGTGTTATACAGTCCCATGTTTTATCCTCTAACTTTCCTTCCAGTAACATACACAATCCAAAACTTCCCTTTGCAACCATATTCACACACATAATTAAGTGTTGTTAATTGCACACACATTATGTGCTATCATCCCCATTATCCATTTCCAAACATTTACAATCACCTTAATCAGAAAGTTTGCACAAATTAAGCATCAATTCCCCATTCTCTACTCTCATTCTATCTCCTGGTACTCTAGGTTCTAATGCTATGAGTTTGCTTATTATATTAGCTTTTATTAGTGAGATCATACAGCATTTGTCCTTTTGTGTCTGACTTTTTCACTCAACACAATGTCCTCAAGGTTCATCCTTGTTGTTGCATGCCTCAGGACTTCATTTCTTCTTTCAGTTGAATAATATTCCATTGTATGTATATACGACAGTTTATTTATCCAGTCATTGGTTAATGGGCACTTGGGTTGCTTCCACCTTTGGCAATTGTGAATAATGCCACCATGATCATCAGTGTGCAAATGTCTATTCAATCCCTGCTTTCAGCTCTTTTGGGCATATATCTAGTAGTGGGATTGCTGTATCATATAGCAATTCTATATTTAGCTTTCTGAGGAACTGCCAAAATGTCTTCCTCAGCAGCTGCACCATTTTACATTCCCACCAGCAGTGAATGAATGTTCCTATTTCTCCATTCTCTCCAACACTTGTGGTTTTCTGTTTTTTTCTTGATTTCCTCTTCAGATTGCTCATTATTACTATACAGAAACACTACTGATTTTTTCACGTTGATCTTATACACCACCACTTTTCTGAACTCATTTATTAGCTCTAGTAGCTTTCTTGTAGGTTTTTCTGGATTTTCTACATATAGTATCATGTCATCTGCAAATAGTATAAGTTTTACTTCATCCTTTCCAGTTTAGATGCCTTTTATTTCTTTTTCCTGCCCAACTGCTCCAGCTAGAATTTCTCACACAATGTTGAATAACACTGGTAACAGTTGTTATGCTTATTTTTTCCTGATCTTACAGGGGAAGCTTTCAGTCTTTCACCACTGAATATGATATAGCTGTAGGTTTTTCATGTATGTCCTTTATCATGTTGAGGAATTTTTCTTTGATTCCTATCTTTTGAAGTGTTTGTATCAAGAAAATATGCTGGGTTTTGTCAAATGCCTTTTCTGCATCAATCATGATGATCATCTGGTTTTTCTCCTTTGATTTGCTGATGTAGTATATTATATTAATTGATTTCCTTATTTTGAGACATCCTTGCACACCTGGGATAAAACTCACTTGATCATTTTGTACAATTCTTTTAATGTTCTGTTTGTTGGATTTGATTTGCAAGTACTTTTTGAGGATTTTTATGTATATATTCATTAGAGAAATAGGGCTATAATTTTCTTTTCTTGTAGTATCTCTATCAGGCTTTGGTATTATGGTGATATTGGCTTAACAGAATGAGATAGGTAGTGTTCCTTCCTCTTCAATTTTTTTGGAAGAGTTTGGGAAGGTTTGGTACTAATTCTTCTTGGAATGATTGGTAGAATTCACTTGTGATGCCATCTGGTCCCTGGACTTTTCTTTGTTGGGAGGTTTTTGATGACTGATTCTATCTCTACTTGTAGTTGGTCTGTTGAGTTCTTCCATTTCTTCTAGAGTCAGTGTAGGTTTTTTATTTGTTTCTAGGAGTTTGTTCATTTCATCCAAGTTGACTAATTTGTTGGCATACAGTTGTTCATATTATCCTATTGCGATGCTTTTTATTTCTGTGGCGTCAGTAGCAACATCTTCCCTCTCATTTCTGATTTTATTTGTTTGAATCTTCTCTTTTTTTTCTTTGGCTGTCTAGGAAAGTGTTTATCAGTTTTATAGAACTGCTTAAAAACCAAATGTGGTTTTGTTAATTCTCTGATTTTTTTTTCTACAAAAATCATATAACTGCTCTAATCTTTGTTATTTCTGTCCTTCTGCTTGCTTTGGGATTAGTTTGCTGTTCTTTTTTCTAATTCCATCAGGTATGCAGTTAGGTCTTTGATTTCAGTTTATTTTTAATGTAGGCATTCAGGGCTATAAATTTCCCTCTCATGATTGCCTTTGCTACATCCAATAAGTTTTGAGATGCTGTGTTCTTGTTTTCATTCATCAATATATTTACTGATATCTTTTGCAATTTCTTCCTTTAACCCACTGATTGTTTAGGAGTGTGTGGTTTAACCTCCATATATTTGTGAATTTTCCAGTTTCTCCACCTGTTTTGATTTCCAGCTTCATTCCATTATAGTCAGAGAAAGTGCTTTGTATAATTTCAATCTTTTAAAATTTATTTGTGACCCAATGTGTGGTCTATATCCTGGAAAATGACCCATGCACCCTTAAGAATAATGTATATCCTACTGTTTTCAGGTGCAAATTTCTGTATGTATCTATTAGGTCTAGCTCATTTGTCATATTATTCAAGTTCTATATTCCCTTATTGATCCTCTGTCTAGATGTCCCAACCACTAGTGAGAGCAATGTATTGAAATCTCCAAATATTATTGTAGAGGCATCTGTTTCTCCCTTCACTTTTGCTGGTGTTTGCCTCATGCATTTTGGGGCACCATGGTTCACTGCATAATTATTTATGTCTGTTATTTCTTCTTGGTGGATTGCTCTTTTTATAATATATAATGCCTTTCTTTGCCTCTTGCAACAGTTTTGCATTTAAAATGTATTTTGCTCAATATTTGTATAGCTACCCCAGTTCTTTCTTGGTTATTGTGTGTATAGAACATCTTTTCCAACCTTTCACTTTCAACCTATTTGTATCGTTGGGTCTAAGATAAGTCTCTTGCAGAAAACATTTACGTGGATCATACTTTTCTATCCATTCTACCAATCTGTGTCTTTTGATTGATTCAATGTTATTACTGTAAAGGCAGTACTTACTGCAACCAGTTTTTCCTTTAGTTTTCATATATCATATCTTATTTTTGTCTCTCTTTTTACTCTTTCAGTTACTCTTACTGATAGCCTTCATTTCTACACCTTCCTCCATGCCTCCCTCTTGTTTTTTCCTTTCAGCCTGCCAAGCTCTCTTTAGTATTCTTTATAGGGCAGATCTCTTTTTGGCAAAGCCTCTGTTTTCTTTTATCTTTCAGTACCTTTAATACATTATACCATTGCCTTCTCACTTCCATGGTTTCTGACAAGAAATAGGAAATTAATCTTATTGCTATTGCCTTTTATGGGTCACTTTTCTCTTGCTGCTTTCAGGATTCTCTCTTTATCTTTGACATTCAACGTTTTGATTAGTATGTGTCTTGGAGCAAATCTATTAGGATTTATTCTGTTTGGAGTATGTTGCACTTCTTGGACATGTATATTTATGTCTTCCATAAGAATTGGGAGATTTTTAGTCATTATTCCCTCAAATATTCTTCTACCCCTTTTCTCCTCTTCTTCTGGGTCACCCATGATATGTATATTTGTGTGCTTCATGCTGTCATTCAATTCTCTAAGAACCCGCTCATTTTTTCCATTCTTTCTCTATCTACTCTTCTTTCTATAATATTTCAATTGCCCTATCCTTCCAGTTCTCCACCTGTTATTGATTTCCAGCTTCATTCCATTATAATCACAGGAAGTGCCTTGTATAATTTCAATCTTACTGAATTTATTTGTGGCCCAATGTGTGGTCTATCCTGGAGAATGACCTATGCGCCATTGAGAATAATGTATATCCTGCTGTTTTCAGGTGCAAAGTCAGTATTTTCCCACCAAAATGGAGCTAGGGACCCATGAAGGGGGCACAGGCCAGTTTTAAAGACTCCTGGGGAGAGGGTCAGTAAAGACACCAAAAACCTTCCCATAGCCACCCTCTCCTGGACTGCACAGAAGATGGTGTTCTTCAGTAACCTATTCGCCACAGCCATAAGTAAGCCCTTATCTTTAAACCTCCACCACCTTCATTCTGGGTATGGAGTTGAAACCGTGTCCACAGTGGTCCTTGTCTGGGTTGGATTAAAACACTGGTTCAGAGCCAGGACCCAGAGATCTAAATTCACCAATCAAAAGCTATGATCAGTACTCATCTGTGCACATCCTATTCTGAGGGAGACAGGCTTCCACATTGCTCTCCAACAGCAGCAGCCAACCCTTCTTCTAAATGACTACAATGTACTTTTGCTATCCTTGAATTAAAATTGGTTTAATTAAGGAACATACGCGAATACATACACAATCTTGGTGAAATCATTGTAGCAAGCTGAATTATGTCCCCCTCCCAAAGTATCCAGGTCCTAAGCCTTAGAACTTCTGCATTTATCTTATATGGTAAATGAACTTGGCATTGTGATTAAGTATCATGAGATGTGGAGATTACCTTGGATTATACAGGTGAGCCCTAAATGTAATCACAATGTCTTTGTAAGACAGAGGCAGATTTGTGAACAGAAGAATTAGGAGATGTAATAATGGAAGTAAGAAATTGGAGTGACATGAAGATGTCATCGTGAACCAAGCTAGAAAAGGCAAAGAAGTGGATTTTACTCTGGAACCTCCAGAAAAAAAGAAAGAAAGAAAGAAAGAAAGAAAGAAAGAAAGAAAGAAAAAAAAAACCACATCATTGTTGACACCTTGGTTTAGCCCAGTGAGATTGATTTCTGAGTTCTGGCCTCCAGAACCTTAATGGAATAAATTTAGTTGTTGTGAGCCACCAAGTGTGTGATAATTTGTTATAGAGGCTACAGGAAACTAATGCAATCATCCTAATTTTCTCCTTGTGAGACTAAATAAACCAATTTAATTGAATTCTACAATGCGGAAAAAACAAAATATGTTACCTGCAAATAAACCTACTAAAGAGATAAAGCAATGAAAAGAATTTAGTGAGACCTTAAAGAAAGATCACCAACTAGTCTATTATTATGTTTTAAGTACTTATTTTCTTCTAAGACCCATCCTAATCCCACAGATGCACACCTGTTTCTCTAAACCTTCCTTTAAAAGACTCTACTCCCAGTCTAAGGCTGTATCCAGGTCTCACATTTTTGGAACTATTGACCATAACCTGCCTTTTGACTATTTACCACAATCTGCCTATGAAAGAACTGGGCTTCATTGATTTTAATAGAACATTCAAGTTTGCTTGTCTATTTATGTCTTGTCTCTAATTTTTGAGATAATTAGAATATAACAGGCACATCCATGGGAAATTGCACATTTCATTTTGAAAATCTGGTCTGAAGATATTTCAATAATTCTTCATGTGGATTTCTAAGTGGTCCTATATAGACACCCCCTCCTTTCCCCAGTCATTGTAGAGAGATGATGAATGGAAAAGTTCCAGAACACCTGCCCCCAACACTGAAACATAACTGCTTTACATTGTTGTACATAGTGGCTTGGATGCATGCCGTGTCACTTTTGCAAAGAGTTCCTCACCTCACAAAGTTTGAAAATAATGTCTGTTTCTTTGAAGGTGGTATAGTCCTGCAAAATTCTATGCATTTGTATTCATTATGAATTCTTAGCCTGTTTTTTTTTTTTATAGAATTTACTATGTTAAATATATTTTTGCCGCATTTACTCTATGTAAATTGCTAAACAGTTTTTAACTTCAGAGATACAAGTCTGGACCCACCTTCTCCAAACATAGAGAGGAGCAACAAGCAACAAAAAAATAAAGCAACTTTCTTCTTCTTCTGACTAGATTCTCATATTCTATTCTAAAGTGAAGTATATATCCATTTTTGGTAATTTATTATGAACATCTTTCTCTTAAAGATTTTATTCCCTGAGTCACTGTACTCTCCCCATATTTGGTGATATGTATCTTACAGGAATTCAGACAATATGGTGCATAGCATCCTTAAAAGGGAGATGTCAGCTTTAGCCAAAACTTATCTTAACACACATATCTTATTTTGGGCAATTTTTATTCTCTTTAAGCCTCATATTCTTCTTCTGTAAAATAGGGTATATAATTCCTGTGTTTCAAAGTTATGTGTAGTAACTGTCCAACATCAAGTAAATGTTGCATAATTTGCAGCTATTATTACTCAGCTACACAATAGCAAATATGCAGCTGCTGTGTATGTTTCTGGATTAGAAATAATGCACATGATAGTTATTCCCACAATTGGTCATTTTTTCCAAACCACTCATTTTATTTGTTGAGGAAATACACAGGAGATTGTATTTGTAAATCATTTTTTAAAATGGCCCGAAACAAATGCACTTTTGAATATGCCCTGAAAATTGTAAAATGATCCCTAATATTTAATGTTATAAATTTTCTACTTTTGTAAGAAAATCTAGAACTAAATGGGCATACAGATGTAAGTACCAGAGGCAGTTTTTAATATAGTGCTAAGAATATGTTTAAATTTCCTTTAACTTTAAAGTACTTTTGAAGTTGGAATGGGGGAAGGTTTGTCCTAATTCAAATTGCAAGCACCATATTACTTGGTAACTTTACGTAGGAACGAATGAAATCCATTGTTCTGTTTTCTTTAGATATATTAAATATGAGTTTAAACATCACTTTGTAGCAGCAGTGAATCATTTTATTGCCAAACCTATGCCCCTCATATTTTGATTATCTTACTGAAGTCTGGTTTTGAAATTTTATGTCCCTCCTCCCAAATAATCATTGCAGTATAATGGGTTATTAATTTTAATTAAATACACTGGGCCAAATTTTACTGTCAAGAACTTGTTCTGAAGTCCTACAGCAATTACAGAGAATTTTACATGAATATATAAGAGCAGAATTTACCCTGTGTGATTAGAGTGATTATAAATTAACAATTTTATTATACAGAACTGCTGGGTTACATATTTTGGTTTTGGTCCAGGAGTCTCTGTAATATTTAGTTTGCACAATTATTTCAGATACAGGTTTACTACCTGAAAATTGAATTAGACAACCATAAAATCCTTAAAACCAAAATATTTTATTTGGTCCTGACTATGTCACTTTGACTATAGTCATCACATTAATTTGGAATTGCTAAGCCTTTGCTTCATTTTTGTGATATACAGAAATAAATGCAGAGTCTTTATTAAGCTCAAAACATTACACACATATGTGTAAAAGACACAAGATTTTGTCATTAAGGAATTCAGAGTTGAGTGTGAAACATCCAGTAAGAGAAAAATTATGCAATGATTAAGCCATCTGTCTTAGTTTCCCAAAGCTGCTATGACAAACACCACATAATGGGTTGACTTAAACAAAAAGTATTTATTGTCTCATGGTTTTGAAGTCTAGTAGTCCAAAATCAAGGTGTTGACAAGGTGATGTGATGGCCTGCCACATTCCTTGAGGTTCCTTGGCTTGAATTTCTGGCTCCTGTCACATGGCAATCTCTCACTCTTTGTGTCTTCTCTTATGGCTTCTGCTAAATTCTCACATCTTACTGTGGCATGAATCTATAAGACCCCAGTCCTATGGATTAAGTCCCACCCTGTTTGACCACACCAAACTGAATCATAGAAGATCCTATTCATGAATGAGTCCACACCTTAAGTGAAAGTAAATCTTCACATGGTCCTATTTACAAATGGATTCACTCATCTAAGTGGCATAATTTTGGAACCTGAAAAAGAAATCTTCCTATGTCCAACCTAAAACACCTTGCAGAATTTTTATTTAAGACCCAAAATTCTTCCACAAAGAATATTTTCTGAGAACATGAAGTTATAAAAGCTTTATATGTACATAAATTATTTGTTAAAATGTAAGTACAATTAGGCAGTATTTCAGTCATCAATATCTAAGCAAGAATCAATTTATCAGATTACCTTCTCAAGTGACAGATAGATGAGAGAGAATCTACTAAATGAGATTCCACAGATGAATAAATAAAAGAAGATGTCTGACAGCTTCAAAGGCAAATATCATCAGCTTAAATATAGGATGTTCTTGCCAAGAAATGAATACTCCTACTAAACTTCTTCCAGTTTATTCAAAGTAGATGTATCTCTTAAAAGGAGTAAAAGATGATCAAAGGCAAAGATATGGGATTTTACAACAAATCCTATTAGTAAATAACCATAGAATCCAAAGTTACCCTTTAAAGTATGCTAGTCAAAAGAAGTTAGCCTGTATATTAGGAGTTGAAATATAAATGCAAGCAGTGTTATCATCACTGTATTTTATTTTGTAAACTACTGATATACATAGATCATTCAGTTCTTTCAGAGAGAGAAAAGGTAATAAGGAAAGTATCTAATTAATTCTAAAATAGAATTCATTGAGAAAAAATATTTTCCCTATATCAAATACGTTGTAACAAAAATGTTCAGATTATTCAAAATATTCTTCATTTGTATACTTACCCTGTGAAGTGGTGTTATTTACTCATGCTTTTCTAAAGAAAGCATCATTTCTGCACAGGTTTAGACCAATGCACAGATAAGTGCTAAAATATCATCTATCAATCAGTAGAGGACAGTAACTGGGAACATGGCAAAAGGGATTGGCCAAATGAAACTATAGGGCATGTTGTGGATTGAATCATGGCCCCCTCAAAGACATGTACAAGTCCTCATCCCTGGTTCTGTGGATAGGATCTTTGAAGATCCCATTCAGATGAAACCAACCTAGGTGAAGCTTACATAAGGAGTAAACTCCAGGATAGCTTATTGACTCTATTTGAATTCTCTTAGCCACTGAAACTTTATTTTGTTGCCTTAACATAGATATGCCAAATGACTACAGTATGAGAAGCTCAAGTCAAAAGTAGTCCTGAAAAGCTTAAATAATACCCAGATCCCTATCTGAGACTCTATAAAAGTTTCACTCACTAAATTTATTCATCAGAAACTTAAATCCTTCAGAGAACACCTATGCCAGCTGTTCTAGTTTGCTAATGCTGCTGGAATGCAAAACACCTGAAATGGATTGGCTTTTATAAAAGTGGGTTTATTTGGTTACAGAGTTACAGTCTTAAGGCCACAAAGTGTCCATCAGCAAAGTGTACCTTCACTGGCCAATGGCATCCAGAAAACCTCTGTTAGCTGGGCAGGCAGGTGGCCGGCATCTGCTCCAAGTTCTGGTTTCAAAATGGCTTTCTCCTAGGACATTCCTCTCTAAGCCACAGCTCCTCTTCAGAATGTCTCTCTCAGTTGCTCTTGGGGTATTTGTCTTCTCTTAGCGTCTCTGGAGCAAGAGCCTGCTTTCAACAGCCATCTTAAAACTGTCTCTCATCTACAGCTACTCTCTCAGCTTCTGTGCATTCTTCAAAGTGTCCCTTTTGGCTGTAGCAAGCTTGCTCCTTCCGTCTGAGCTTATACAGTGCTCCAGTAAACTAATCAAGGCCCACACTGAATGGGTGGGGCCACACCTCCATGGAAATTATCCAATGAAAGTAATCACCCACAGTTGGGTGGGTGGCATCTTGGTGGAAATAATCAAAGAATTACAATCTAATCAACACTAATATGTCTGCCCACACAAGAATACATCAAAGATAATGTACTTTTGGGGGACATAATACATTCAAACTGGCACACTAGCTAAACCCCCAAACCCAGAGGTAATGGACTCTTCATGAACACCAACCAGATGTATCCCCTTTTCTCATCAAGTTGACACCCTTTTCAACAGGAACAAGTTTGGGTGTTCACTGCCTTGACATCCTTGGAGATTGGGAAAATGATTAAACTGGAGGACAGGGCAGCAACAAACAAAATGGAATTAAACAAAGGCTTATGAATACTGAATCTCTGTATAATTTTCTTTTTCTTCTTTGCTCAGGTGCTAGAATAACTAGAAGGAAAAAATTGAAATGGTGGAATTGTAACCCATAGCATCCTTTGAAATTTGCTGCATACCTACTTGTTAAATTGCAATTCGAAAGCTATCATCTTTTTGTATACATGTTCTCTTTCACAATAAGGAAATAACTGAAATTATGGTACTGTAACTCATAATAACTTTGAAAATTTCCTATTAACTACTTGTTAATTCATACTTCAAAAGATATTATCTTTTAGAATATGTTATATTTCACAATAAGGAAATATCTGAAATGGTGGAACTATAATCCATATTATTCTTTCAAATTTGCTCTTTAACTACTTGTTAAATTGCTCTTGGAAAGTTATCATTTCTATGTATATATGTTATGTTCTATGATTATGATCATATGATTAAAAAAGATTAAACCAACCTGAATCAGGGTGGGCTTCAACTCAATGTTATGGGAGGGCTTAAACATGGAAAATACAAAGGATCAGTAGGAGACAGATGGCCATGTGACAGAAGTAGAGATTGAGTTATGTTGGCAAGCAACTACCAGAACACTACACACTTCAGAGAAATAATGATCCTGCCAATCCTTAATTTTGGACTGTAGCCTCAAAAACTGTGAGAAAATAAATACCTGTTATTTAAGTCAACCAGTCATGGCAAATGAAGACAGAGCATTTACCAAATTATGAGGCATGAGCTCATATACTAATCTAATGCCATAGGGTAGTCAAGAGAATTCCACACCTAAAGAATGGAGCAAATGCAATTAATAGAAAACAAAACATTTAAGTTCTGTTTTTGAGTCTTCCAATTACAATTAGTGATTTACAAACTGAGTTCAGCTGGTCTTGTTTAAGTTATGACCACTTGTACATATTTTGCAGTGGAAAATGAATTCTATTTTATTGCTCTCAAAAACTGTCTGTGGATGCCAGGCATTACCAACACAGATAGCAAAGATAATGGTGCTTCTGGGTGGAAAACATTTGCAAAAAATATTAAGACAGAGTTTCATCTACTCCAGGTAATCTTGAACTTAACAGTTATATTGCCCTAATTATTAATGTTATGCTGTTCAAAAGAAGGAAAGGAACCTAAAGAAGACAAATGCTAATAGTATCAACATTACAAAATCACATCAAAGCCTTAATAAAAAGAGGGAAATCTCCTTCAGATATCAATTTACTTTGTATAGAAAGTATCTACACATCATGCCTATGTAATAGGATATGTGTCTATAAATTTAAAAAGGTAAGTTGAGATAACAAAACTTGTATGGAAAAACTTTGGATAAGTCAGAACTGCCCAGGTATTCTTGAGTTTAAAGTAATTTACATGAACTACAGGACCTTCAAGTCTCTTTTAACTCACAAAATATATTTTTAAAAATAGCTTTATTTATTAATCAAGGGGGAAGTCAGAGCTGGGGCCAAGATCTCCTTATTCATAGCCTCAGTAGCCTTTCCTTGCAGTCTTGAAACTTAAGTAACTGACAGAGACACAGACACATATGGCTGTAATGTTTTAGAGTAGGACATACTTTTAATTGTTCAATATTCAGTAGGAAAATAAGGTTTTGTTTGCTTAACATACTTTTGCCTTTTCAACATTGGTTTTCCTTAGGCTTCTGGAAATGAACAGCTAAGAAACTGTTTATGAACTCCCTGTTCATTTTGATGATTATTAAGTTGGAAAGAAATACACTGCATTGTGTCCTATGCTCCAACTACTATGAAGTAACTAATACAGTGAATTGGATGATTACTCAAGCACTGAAATATTCAGCTTATATGACATAAAGAAGAAATAAAATCAGATGCACTGTAAAAATGATGTCCCCATCTTTCTGGCTATTTTAAACTAAAAAGCTTGATGCATTTTTCAGAGCAATAGTCAAAGCACTTTCTCACCTCCCCCACTATCTTTTACTCATAACTTGTTAAAATAATACTGTCTACAATTACAGCATTATTTGTTATGCATGATATAATAGACTGCAAATATAAAGAGGTATTATCATTACTTTTGTCCTTTGTTCTTTCAAGCCAGAATATTGCATACTTCTTTACTTTGACATTTATTGCTTTTAGATTGGTAATGGAATGGTTTGTGTTGCTCATTATCTTGAATGATGATAATATTAAAGGTTGGGGAGTCTGTGTTCCCTGTTAAGTAAAGACTTCATGTAATTTAGCAAAGGTTATTACTGGACAATTACCCAGAATACAGTTCAAGTCTAATAAAGTTTAGTCATATCCAATGTTAAATAGAACATTTACTGTGATTTCTAGGAAATTGGGTGCTAGCATTCATATATATATATTTTGTTGCTACTTTTCACAAGCTCACCCTGGCTGTTTCATCAGTAAAAGTTAGTGACATAATTTGCCTGTAATAATGGGTGAAATAAAATGCAAAATTATTAAGTTGTGAATTAGGAAGTTTTATTTTGTTTAATCAAATATGTGTGTATTAGTAAATTTTGGTCTCCACAGACTAGGAATCAGTATCTGACAATCTCTCCTGATACGTAACATTGATTTGCTAATTGTTCTCTATTCTTGAGGCCTTTCATAACTATCACCAAACATTCCACAAAATTCAAATGAAAAAGAAAAGACTTTTCATTTTAAGAAAGCAAGATGAGGGGACTTCTGGGGAAGATGGTGAAGTAGGGAGTTGATGGACTCAGTTATTCCACCAAATCAACTATCAAATAGGCAGAAACTGTCTGAAACAACTATTTTGAAACTCCAGATGCCAGAAGGACAGTATACAGCATCCAAAGAAGAGTGGAAGAAAGAGGCTGACAAACTACAGTAAAGAACAGTAAACTTCTCTTTCCACACGGCAGCTACTGGTGCCCATTCCCTACTCTGGTGGTGGGTTACTATAGGGCCCAGTCCCTGACTAGCTCCCTGGTGACAGTAAATGACATTTAAAACTTCTTCCGCAAGAACGGGTGTGAGTATAGCCAATTACTGATCATGACTTTTGATTAGTGAATTCAGATCTCTGGATCCCAAACTTGAGGGCAGCTATTGTTTCAAACTGCCCCAGACAGGGGCAGAGGTGGTGGAAATTTAAAGATGCAGTGATTTCTCAGGGCTTAGGGGAATTGTTAGCTGAAGGTCTGTATTTTCTGTATAGGCCCGGAATGTTCAGCTTTGGGTAGTCATTGGAGAAGCTCTTGGCATCTGTGCTGATACCCTCCCCAGGGCACTTTGGAGCCATTCTGTGCCCTCTTCATCAGTCCTTGGCTCTGTTTGGTTAGAAAAGACCTACTTGGGAAAGTCCTCCTGAGTTGACCCTTCTCCTAGTATTTGCCCTCCAGGCAAAAGCAGCTACAGACAATAAAAAGAGTGTAAAAATCTATAGAGGCAGATAGGCTGAGACAAGCACCTGCTTGCTTTAAACACCAGGGAGAGGAAGGTCTCTTTCCTGGAAAATAGAGTGGATAACCAGACTCCTATAAAAAAGAAGGAACTGCTAAACAACTAACAAATAAAAGCCTAGGACAAGACATAGACCCAAAAGACAGAGAAAACCCTGCAAACTGCAATCAACTTGGGTGGACCTTCCTGATAGGAGAGCTGATGCTCAAGAAAATCTCTGTTTAACACCAGCAGTTTACAAAACCAAGAAACAGGCAGTACATGGGATAAATCCCAGAGCTAACATCTGAAAATATGAAAGGTACAGTGTGCAAAAAGAGTACAAGTTAAACAAAGAAACAGGAAATGATGGCTCATCCAAAGGAAGAGGATAAAAATACAGAAAACCCAAATGAAAAAGATGAAAATGTGGACATGACAAACAAGGGCTTTTGAAAAATGATCTAAAAATGCTCAAGGAGAGAAAATAAAGATAAAGAAAGAACAAAAGGATATCAGGAAAATAACGAATGAGCAATATGACAGTCTAAGTAAAGATAGAGAAATTTTAAGCAACCAGACAGAACTACTGGAGCTAAAGACCAGAATAATTTAAACAAAAATGTCCAGGAGGGTTTCAAGAGAAAATTGGAACTGAAAGAAGAAAGAATCAGTCAATTTGAAGACAAAACACTGGAAATGAGTCAGGCTGAGGAGCAGAAAGGAAAAAGAAATATTAAAAGTAAAAGGAGTCTAGGACAACTATGGGACACCATCAGGTGCACCAATATAGGCAATATGGGAGTCTCAGAAAGAGAAGAGGCAGAAGGAATATTCACAGAAATAATGACAGAGAACTTCATAACCTTAGCAAAAGACATGAATATTGAACACCAAGAAGCTCAGAGAACACCAAAAAAAAAAGAAGAAAAATATATCTTGTTATATATTGATTATATTATTGAATGCAAAGGAGAAGGATAGAGTTCTAAAAGCTGCAAGAGAAAAACAATGTGTTATGTCCAAAGGAGTCCTAATTAGACTGAGTGCCAGTTTATCATCAGAAACCATGGTGGTAAGAAGGTAGCAGTCTGAAATACTTAAAGTGCTGGAGGAAAACAGCTACCAGTCAAGAATCATACATCTGGCAATACTCTCTTTCAAAATGACAGTGAGATTAAAATAGTCTCATATAAAGGCTAAGGGAGTTTATCACCACTAGACCTGCTCCACAACCAACATTAAAGGGAGTTCTTCAGACTGAAAGGAAAGGACATTAGACATTGGTTCAAAGCAGAATAAAGAAATAATGACCTGCAGTAAAAGTAACCATTTGGGTAGTTATAAATGCCAGTATTATTCTGTTGTATTGCTTGGTATGTAACTCCATTTCTTATATCATAAAGGTGTTAAAAGGCAAGTACATGAAAAGTAATGACAAATATATGGTTTTGAGCATGCATTGTACAAAGATATATGTGGTTACAAGTGCAAAATTGATGAGTGGATAGAGGGATATAGGAAAAGTATATTTGCATGCTATTGAAGCTAAGTTTGGTATCTAACCAAATACAATTGTTACATATTTAGGTTGGGAAATTTTAACCATATGGTAACCACCAGGAAAATAGGCGAAAAATGTATCCAGATAAAATTAGAAGGCAATAAATATGATACAACACAGAAAATCAAATAAATATAAAATTAGGCATAAACAGAAGAATTGAAGAGCAAAAAATGGTATAAAATTGCAAAACTAAATAATCACAATAGTGGAAGAAAGTCCTGTATTATCAGTAGTGACTTTAAATGTAAATGGATTAAACTCACCCATCAAAAGTTAGAGATTAGTAGAATTGGTGTAAAAGTATGACCCAACTATATGCTCTCTTCAAGACACTCACCTTAAAGTAAAAACATTAGTAAGTTGAGGGTAAAAGAATGGAAAAAAATATACCATGCAAGGAGTAATCAAAACAGAGCTTGGTACTATATTAATATCAGATAAAATAGACGTTAAGTCAAAAAACAGTTATGAGGGCAAATATGATCATTATATACTGATAAAGGGGACAATTCAACAAGAAAATGTAACAATTATGAATATTGATGCACCTAACGGAAGACCACAAAATAAATGACGCAAATATTTATAGGTTTGAAGGAAGAAACTGATGGTTCTATATTAGTTGTAGGAGACTTTAACACACCAATCTCAATAATGGATAGAACATCTAGTCAGAAGATCAATAAGTACAGGGCTTGAATGATAGACTAAGCCAACTAGACCTAACAGACATATACAGAACATGTCCGCTATCATGACCATTATTCAATATCATACTGGATGTTTTAGCCAGAGCAATCAGGCAAGGAAAAGAAATAAAAGGCCTCCAGATTGGAAAGAAAGAAGTAAAACATTTAATATTTGCTGATAATATGGTCAAATATAGATAAAATCCTGAAAAATCCACAGGAAACCTCCTGGAGCTAATAAATTACTTCAGCAAAGTGTCAGGGAACAGGATCAACATGCAATAATCAGTATTGTTCATATACACAAACAATGAACAATCAGAAGAAATCAAGACAAAAATCCATCCACAATAGCAAGTAAAAAATCAAATACCTAGGAATTAATCTAACTATGGATTTTTAAAGGACTTGTATGTAGAAGATTATAAAACATTTCTAAAAGAAAGTAAATACCTAAATAAATGAAAGGACATTCCATGTACATGGATTGGAAAATGAAATATAATTAAGATGTCAATACTATCCCAAGCAATTTATAGATTTGATGAAATTCCAATAAAAATCCCAGCAGCCTACTATGCAGAAATTGAACAGCAAATCATTAAACTTATATGGAAGGGTAAGGAGAATAACTAAAGTCATCTTGAAAACAAAAAAATGAAGTTGGAGGATTCACACTTCCCAATCTTAAAACTTATTATGACTCCGCAGTAATCAAAACAACATATTACTGGCACACAGAGAGATATATACATCAACGGCGTTGAATTGAGAGCTCAGAAATCAGCCCTCACATTTATGGCCATCTGATTTTTGACAAGATGGCAAAGACCACTCGATTAGGAAAGAATAGTCTCTTCAATAAATGGTGCTGTGACAAATGTATCTCCATTTAAAAAAAAAATGAGGAAAATATTTACACAATATTCAAACAATATTTAAAAATCAACTCAAGATGATTCAAAGACCTTAATTTAAGTGCCAGAACTATCAAACTCCTAGAATAAAATGTAGGGAAGCATTTTCAGGATCTTGTGTTAGGCAATGGTTTCATATACTATACACCCAAAGCACAAGCAACAAAAGAAAAAAATACATAAATGGGACATCCTCAAAATTAAAAACTTTTGTTCCTCAAAGGAACATATATATATATATATATATATATATATATATATGATACATATATATTATTAAAAGGGGAAATACTAGATTGCATATATGTTAACAGAATAAAATTTCTTTAAATTCCACTGAAATACACTACAAAAACAGTAAATCTTAAGTTAAACCTTGGACTTTAATTGTACAAATATAAAAATGTGCTATCATCAATTCTAACAATGTTCTATACCAAACAAGGTGTTGGTGATAGGGTGATATATGGGCATCCTATGTATTATACATGATTTTTCTGTAAACCCACAAGTTCTCCAATAAAGAGAAAAAAAGAAAGCTAGGTTACTTTTTTTTTTTTTTTTTGCAGGGAGCCCAGCTGGTGATGTGCGCAAAAAATAAATAAATAGAATATCTCTATGTAGCGCTGGAAAACAATATGCAGACAGAAATAAAAAGGACTAAATATGTAACACCTAACAAAAATAATAACTTCAACATTAGTGCTTCAAGAGAAAGCACAAGTGTGGAAAATGAAATATATTAAAATTAATCAGCCAGGGTTTTGGCATGGGGCTAATCTATTTTTGTTTCTCAGTAGCCAAATTGGTTCAGGATGGGCACATTTCTATGAATTTACATCCTAATTTTATTGTTTAGTAAATAAGAAGGCATCTTAAAACTATTCCATTTTAGTCTACATAGCAGATTAAATTTCAAACTTGTGGAAGTATAGGAGGGAGGCATGGGGTCCCTTAAAACACTAAGACTCTTGGAGCAAGTTGTCTTCCAATATAACTAAATATAAATAAGAAATATATTTAAATTGAAAACAGGTAATAACAATTAAGAGAAGTACCATTTCTAATCATTGATATACCAACAATCTGTATATTTATGAGTAATTGTATTCTTTCAGAAGACATCACCCATTTGACATATTATTTTTGTTAAAAAATAGATTTTTAAAATATCAATGTTTCTATTTCACCAATGAAATGTTTTCTCCTTAATATCTGTACTAAAATATATTATGCATGTTATTGTTATTGAAATAGAAATGGTTCTTATATTCTGTTAAAACAACTGGCTACGTATTATACTTAAGTGAAGTAGCTTATTCAATCATGAGGAAATTCTATTCAAAAAAGAATCTATAAAAGGAGACACAATAATTTTGTTCTATTTAACAGATGCATGCTGAGGACCTGCAATGTACTAAGTGTTAGACATATTTGCTGAACCCAATTTCCCATCAAGATATTCAACCAAATGAATCAACCATGTGAAAATGTTAAACTGCAATTCAACTTTTACATGGAATTGTTTTATCAAAAATTATTTCTTTCATTTTTCAAGCAAATTTTAAATAACTGAGCTTCAGATTTTATTTCCTTAAGTCATATTACAAATGAGACTTAATGTACCAAAACCTATGCTTATGAGAAATTTGGTGCAACAGTAGCAGGATCTAATTACCATTGAACAAAAATATCTAAGTTACACTAAAGGAAGAAATTCTACATTGATTCAAGTTGTTGCATATGCCATTTGGGTTGCTGTGTCTTGTTCACTGTGCATTCAACCCATATCGATAGGAAATATTTTTTCATAGCATGACTCCATAACAGATGCCTTAAGAAGCAGCATGCTAATGGAAATGCTCTGGAAATTGAACTGTATGATACATCTGGGGGTGGTTTAGGTACTTCAGGCGAGCTTAGAGTAGGCCCGTGTTACAACATCCATTCAGGCATTCATCAAACTAACCACCAAATAAATATTAATAGAACAAATAAAAATATTGACCTAGATAAAAATGTATCATAGACAGATTATGTACTTTGTTTAAAGATTTTTGAGGTAGATAAAATAAATACTACATGTAAAGTAGTATTAATTATCACAAGAACAAAAATTTAAAGAAGCTGTTTAATAAACCACCTTTAAAATTCACTTGAAACAGTGCAAATTTATAATTCAATTCTTGGATCAGACACTCAGACATGGGTTAACTAGGATCTGTGCTTTGTGGTCTCCTATAAGGCTGCAGTCAAGGTGCCAGTCAATGCTAAGCTCTCATGTGAAGGTTTGATTAGGGAAGGATCTTCTTCCAAGCTCACTTATATATCTGTCAGGATTCAGTTCCTTGAGGATTTGGGGGATGAGGGCCTCACTATTTGCTTGTTGTTGGCTAGAGACTCCCCTGAATTTCTTGCTATGACTTTTTGCCCTCCAACATGGCAGCTTGCTCTCTCTTCATCAATGAGAGAGAGAGAGAGAGGAGAGGAGAGACTTAGCAAGTATTAAGATGAATTAACAATTCCTTGTAACTTCATCATGGAAGCTTCACCCCTCAATGTTGCCATATTGTATTGGTTTGAAGCAAATTACAAAATGGGAGGAGACTGATGATGCAGGGCCATGGATACCTTGAGATAATGATAATCAATGGCCATCTTAGAGGCTGCCTGCTACAGGAACTTAGAGAAGTATGTGATTACTGTTATTTCTGTGATGACTAATTATACATCTAATATGTTTTTGAATTTCTATACTATGTAAGAATTACTTTTATGTCAATCACTACACTGAAAGCATTGTCATACTCATCTAATATGACCTTTTAAGAAAAAATGTAATATGTGTATCATTGTCCCATTTTATAGATGAGAAAAATTGAAACAGGAATAGTTAGCAATTTGCTTGAGAGTATATGGACAGCTAAGGACACATCCAGTATAAAAACTGAAATAATGACTACACAGTTGATAACATTAAACATAACACTGTACATTCTGAAGGAGGTTGCATTTGAACTGTGATTTTACATTTTGTAATAAGTAGAAAAATAGGAATAGAAGAAAGAAGAAAGCAAGATTAAGGACACTAAGTAAGAGGAAGAGTCTTTGCATCCTTGAGAAAAAATAAACTATGTATTAAATTAGGATGTTAAAAGTGAGCATGGAGAAAATGGAACAAATATTAAAGTGTTGCAGAAGTAGAGAATTGTCAAAATTTATGATTGAAGCCAAACAGAAAAATATTTACATTCTTGACTCCTTTATAGCTGGATGACCATTAGCAAGTTACATAATCACACTGAAAATCAGTTTCCTCAACTTGAAAAAGGTGTCAAACAGATAATTACTCTGTTGCTTTATTCAGCCCATGTATAATACCTGCATTAACACATTGTGATGGTTAAGTTCATGTGTGAATTTGACTAGGATACGGTGTCCAGTTGTTTAGTCAAGCAAACACTGGCATAGTTGTTACTGTAAGGATATTTCATAGATTTAAATGCTCAGTCAGTTGATGGCATGTATGACTACTTACATCAATATTCAAAAGGAGAATATCTTCAACTGTAGGAGAAGACTCATTCAATCAGCTGAAGGCCTTAAAGGGAGAGCTGATAATTATAACAATAAGAAAGAATAATTTCTGTTTCTACCTAAGACAGCCTCTTCTGAAGAATTCATTGAAACCTTCACTAGAGTTCCCAATTTGCCCTGGATCTTTGGTATTCAGACCAGTCACCATGGTTATGTAGACAGCTCTGATTAAAACAGATTTAGAATCAAGAATGGTTCTTGAGAAACAGATCTTAAGGATGAGATTTCTCAGTTGGTTCTGGGTTTTCAGAACTCACTTGCTATTCTGATTAGAGTCAAGGGCCCTAATGGCTCTATTTACTAAGATCAAGATGACACTGATAGTCCATTGCATGAATTAGTAATCGACATGTGAAAATATCACCATTGGAAACAGCTACTCAAACACTTATATGAGGCAAGGCTCTGGGTGACAGTATGTTTGATACCTTAACAGAGTTTTGTGGAGTTAAAAGGTAAAGCAATGTTGTTTTGTTGTTCCTAAATTTGCTGGATACTGTTGTTAAAGAAAAAGATAAGCTTAAGGCTTTAAATTCCTAGCTCAAATGCCACATGAAGAAGATGAAATTTCAATATATGCCCCAAAATAAACTCTTACTTCTTGAAGCCATGGACTTAAGTTTTCTGAAAACCAAACTAAGAGTCTCATTGTGTGAATGACTGAATTACAATATAAATTGAAATTCCCAACCTTTCAGGGTGTCTGATGTTAATGTGAGGGGGTTGATTAGAAAGAAATGGGATCCTGAAAATTGGAATGGGACATATTGGCTGACAATGAAGGTGGGGATATTGAAACCCTAGATTCTGCTGAGTTTTTCTGCAACATAAAACTGTTATGATCTGCCTCAAGGAATCTGCCATGTAACCTCCAGTCAACCCTGAGGAATCAGCCATCCAGCCTCTACCTAAAGTGATTAACTCTGCTGTGATTGATAAACCTGTAACTATCTCCTCTGAGGAAATAATCCTCACACATCTGTCTGAGATTAACCCTGTTGCACCAGATGAATCTGCAATGGAATATTCTGTGGTAGCTGGCTTGCAAGACAATGCTAATTCCACTCATGACCAGCCCCCAACACTCCAATTTCCTTCCAGACCTATAACTAAAATGAAAACAGCCCCAAAGGCAAATTACATAGTATGTGACCCATGAAGAGGTGCACTACACTCCAAAACACCTGAATGACTTTTCCAATGGAAACCAGGGGGATATGTGTGGGGATGGATGTTACAGGTATAGGATAATGGTGAAAGAACATAAAGCTGTATCAGGCTGGCTGAATTTACTGATATGGACCCACTAAGCAGAGGTTCTGAATTCAATGTTATAGCTTGAGGGGTTAGAAAGGGCTCTGTCTGGGGTGTTGACTGAAGTGTGGACCAAAATGTGGCCTACATTGTCTGAAAATGAAATACCAGAACTTCCCTGATATAATGTAGATGAGGGGATTCAAAGGCTTAGAGAGATTGGAATGTTAGAATGGATTTATCATGTAGGACCTACACATCCATACCAGGACTGTGCAGAGGATGCAAAAATGAGAGTAGCTCCATCATCCTTGAAAAGCACTATGGTTGCACTTCTCTATAGGTCAGATATTACTGTAGGAACTGCTGCCACTTAACTTGATCTTTAAACACAATGGGGATAATTGGATTCTGGGTTGGTAGAATCAAAGTCGCAGCACTTAATCACAAAAGGCAAGGTGATTGTGTCTACCATAATGTGTAGAAGATTGAAATAGTAATCAGAACAGGCTGACTTGCTGAGACCTATGACATTTGCTAGTAGATAATAGGGTACCTAGAAGTAAAATACATGGTCTGGCTACAAATTCTTACTTGATCTGTAAGAATTGTGTTCCAGGTCAAGTGAGCAAAAGTCTAACCTGAATCACAAAACAAAGAATTATGGCCTCTCAATCATTTCCCAGACAAGAGTCAGTTTACAGATCCAGAATCCCTTGAATGAAGGGAAATCCAGGTACCCTTGCAGAAGGAACACTGTTATATAGCCAAAATTTTATTTTTGTAATCTTCCTCCCAGCCTTCCCAAAAAGAGATTAGAACTTTTTTTTTTTTTTTTTTTTTTTTTTTTACCAGTGAGACTGCAAGGCTGCATTGGGGGAAAAGGAAATGATCAGGCATTTCTGGGAGTATTAGACACTGGCTCTGAACTGACATTAATTCTGGGAGACCAAAAATGTCACTGTGGTCCACCAGGCAGAGCAGGGGTAAATGGAGGTAATATGATCAATGGAGAGAAAATTTAAGCCAGTTTTATAGATGGTTCTGCACAATATACAGGTACCACCTGAAACTGGACAGATGCAGTCCTTTTCTGGGACAATGCTTAAGAAGAGTAGTGAAGCAAAATCCTCCCACTGGGTAGAACCTTGAGCAGTGCACTTGTTGTTCATTTTTCTTGGAAAGAGAAATGACCAGAGGTGTGTTTGCATACTGCTTCATTTGTTGTGGCCAGTAGTTTGACTGGATGGTCAAGGACTTACAAGGAACAAGATTGGAATATTGGTGACAAAGAGGTCTGGGGAAGAAGTATATGGATAGACCTTTCTTACTGCAAAATAAGTGAAGCTATTTATGTCCCATGTGAATGCTTGCCAGCAGGGGAAGATTCTAATAATCAAGTGGGCAGTATGACCTGTTCTGTGGATGCCAATTGGCCTCCTTCCCTAGCCACTCCTGTCATTGCCCAATAGGCTCATGAACAAAGTGGTCATGGTGGTAGGGATGGAGGCTAAGCATTGGCTCAGCAAAATGGACTTCCACTCACAAAGGCTGATCTGGCTACAGCCATTGCTTGGTTCCCAATTTGCCAGATACAGAGACCCACATTCAATCTACATTATGTTACCATTTCCCAAGGTGATCAGCCTGCTACCTAGTACCAGGTTGATTACATTGTACCACTTCCATAATGAAAGAGGTAGCATTTTGATTTAACTGGAATAGATATATATTCTAGCTATGGGTTTACCCTCCCTGTATGCAATGCTTCTGTCAAAACTACCATCTGTGTTCTTACAAAATGCATTGTCCACTGTCATGGTATTCCACACAGAAATGCTTCTGATCAAGCACCCACTTCATGGCAAATAAAGTACAGGGATTTGTATATGCTTATGAAATTCACTAGTTTATTATGTTCCCCATTATCCTAAAGCAACTGGGTTTGTAGAACAATGTAGTGGTCTTTTGAAGACTCAATTGCAATACCAACTGTGTGGCAATACCTTGTAGGGCTAGGCAATGTTCTGCAAGAAGTGGTATCAGCTCTAGATCAGGGTCCATTGATGTTCTTTGAGTGTAAGTTCTGAATAATGCAACATTCCAGTTATTACTTTTTTAGTCACATGAGGATAATAATAGGCTATAATCGTCATTAAAATACAATATCTCTGTACCTTAGAAGAGAAAGGAAGAGTTACCAAAAGCAGTGAAATACAAAATTCAGAGGTGGAAAAATGATATATTTTAATCTGCCATTGACGTAATGGATCCTGAACAAAGATTTTACAATCATAGAAAGGTTTTTATTCCTAGGGGTAACCTTTTCAGGGATGTTTGGAGATAGAAACATCCACTTTATTGGACTGTTTCTCCCATAGCCAGGATTCAGAGGTCTAGGAATCAAAGGCTGGAAATTGGAGTGGCACCACTCACTATTATGCTCAGTGACTCACTAGAAAAAATTGTGATTCCTGTTCCTTTAACTTTAAGCTCTGCTTATCTGCAGGTCTTAGTTCCAAAAGGAGGAGTGCTTCTACTAGGGGACACAATTATGATTCCATTAAGCTGGAAGTTAAGATTGCCACCAGGTCGTTTTGGGTTCCTCATGCCTCTGAATCAACAGGCAAATAAGGGAGTTACTGTACTAATTGGGGTAATTACTCTTGATTATCAAGGGGAAATAGGATGAGCACTACAAAATGGAGGTAAAGTAGAGTTTGCCTGGAATATAGGAGATCCCCTAGGGCATATCTTCATACTACCATGCCCTATGATTAAAGTCCATGGAAAATTGCAACAACCCAATACAGACAGGGCTAATAGCTCAGAAACTTGAGGATTGAAGGTTTGGGGTCACCCCACCAGGCATAAACCCATGGCCAGCTCAGTTGCTTGCTGAGAGTAAAGGGAATATGAAATGTGTAGTGGAAGAAGGTAGTTTATAAATTTGAACTATGACCAAGTGACCAGTTACAGATAAGAACTGTAATGTTTTCTTCCCTATATTATCTACTTAACAGATAATATAAATTGTGTTAAATTATGTTGTAGCATTTAAGTTACAAAATATCAATTTCAAGAGTGAATATTATATGAGGATTTGTCCTTTCTTCTGAGGAGAGAGTTAGTGTGCTTATGGTTTTGCACAAGGTATTTGAATTGCTAGTTAAAAGTATAACTGTTATTAATATTCTTTAGAGATTAAGATTGGTTTAAGGAGATGTATCTGGGTGTCAAGTTGACAAGAGTTGCACTGTGATGGTTAAGTTCAAGTGTCAACTTGGTTAGGTGATATTGTCCAGTTGTTTTGTCAAACAAGCACTGACCTGATTGTTACTGAGGATATTTTGTGGATTTAAATCATCAGACAATTGATTGCATCTATGGCTAATTTCATCTACGTTCAACAAAGGAGATTGCCTTCAGCAATGAGGGATGTCTCGTCCTATCACTTTAAGGCTGTAAAGGGAGAGCTAATAATTTCAGCATTCAAAAAGAAGTTCTACTGTACTTCAGTCAGCCAGCTTCTCCTGGACAATTTGTTGAAAACTTCATTGGCATTCCCAGTTTGCAGCCTGTCCTATGGAATTTGGATTTACCAATTTCTATGGTAATGTGAACCAATTCACACAATAAACCTCATAACAAGTGTGTGAGTGTGTGTGTGTGTGTGTGTGTGTGTGTGTGTGTGTGTGTATCCTATCAGTTCTGTTTCCCTGAAGAACTCTGTCCAATAAACACATCCATGTAGATTGTTGGCACCCAATAAATATTACTAGTTATATTATTGTTATTCTTCCAACAGAATTTGGGAAGATGGTAAATACAGAAAACAAAAAAGAAGAAACAAAGACAATTGTCATGAAGAAATGGACAGACTAATCATCAAATTACAAATCAACACAACAATATAGTGCCATTTTAAATTTATTTTGGAAAATTTAAACGCTTAAGTAGTTAATTCTAGTGAGGGTACACTGAGAAAAATACTCTCATTTAATATTTTTACAACAATTTTTACACAGAATGTGGTGGGCTTCCTTCCTTCCTTTCTTTCTCCTTCCAGTCCTCCCTCCCTCCCTCTCTTTCTTTCTTTCATGTTTCACTTTGTTATAGAAATTTTCAAACATTTGCATAAGTAGAGAGAATACAATGGTAAACCCAATACACCTCACTCAGCTTCAACAATTATAAATTTATGTCTAATTGTGACACTTTTACCCCCAATCTACATGATTATTTCACAGCAAATTCCAGACATTATAATAGTCCATCCATAAATTTTTCATTATGTTTCTTTTTATCAGGCCTAGAATAATTAAAAGTAATTCCTTTATGTTATCAACTATTGAGTCTGTGTTCAGATTTTCCCAATACCTTCATAGTTTATATTACTTAAGAGTTGTCCAAAAATGCTACTATCCATCTACCAGTGAATGATTAGCAATTCACTAGTAGATGGATGGTAGTGTTTTTGTAGTCTCGGTTTCCGGGAGTTAAATAAGTGAAGTAACTATGAACATGTTTGGATATACATTTTCTTTTTCTTAACTAAATACCTAGGAGTGGGATTGCTGGATTCTATGGTAAGTGAATATTTAACTTTAAATGAAACAATCAAACTATTTTCCAAAGTTACTGAATCATTTTGCATTCCTATCAGCAATGGTGAAATTTCCAGTTGTTCTACATTTTTGACACTTGATATAGTCAGTAATTTTAATTTTAGCCATTTTAGTGGGTATGTAATGGTATTTTATGGTTGTTTACTTGATTTCTCTATTGATTAATCATGTTGAACATGTTCTTATGTGCATATGGGACACTAACATAACATCTTTTCTGAAATGTCTACAAATTTTTAAGTGAGTTTTTTTTGTTTGTTTTCTTTTTGAGTTGAAAGAATTCTATATATATTCTGAATTAAATTCATTAGCAGGTAGGTGTTTTGATATTGTTTTCTCCTGGTCCTGGCACTGCTTTGTAGATTCTCTTAATGATATCTGTTAAAAAGCAAATGTTTTGGATTTTGATTGTCTAATTTATCAATTTTTTAAGGTTTCAAATCTTGTACGCTGTCTAAGAAAATTTTGCTAAATTTGAAGTTACAGATATTTATCTGATGTTTCCTTCTGGAATTTTTATAATTTTACCCTAAAAATTTAGGTAAATGATACATTTTGAGTATATAGTGTAAATGTGTCTAGTGTAAGATACAGATCAATATTTATTTATTTCTGTTAATATTCAATTATTCCAGTACCAATGTTGAAAAGACTATCTTTTATCCTTTAAATATGTAGCAGTTTTGTCAAACATAAATTGGCAATATATGTGTATTCTATTATCTGGGCTCTCTTTTGGGTTCAGTTGATCCATATGTTTATGCATGTAGATCAATACCACACTGCCTTGGTTACTGCAGCTTTAAATTAAGACTTTACATGAGGTAAACTAGTGTTACTCTTATAACTTCATTCTTTTTTGTCACAATTGCTTTGGTTATTTCTGGTCTAAAATAAATTTTAGAATTGGTTTATCAGTTTCTACAAAGAAGAAATTCTTAATTTTGATTAGATGATAAGTTGTGCAGTTAACTTGTAGATCAATTTGGTGAGAACTGACATCTGAATACTAGTAAGTTTCTGGTCCTTGAGTATATCTTTCTATTTACTTGTGTTCTTAGAATGTCTCAACAGTATTTTGTTAAATAGTCCCAAAGTATTTTGCATTGCTTGATACTATCATAAATAGTATTTTCAAATTTCAATTTCCATTAATTACTAAGATGTTTATTACCAGAATACATTTGATTTTTGTATATTTACCTCTGTTTCTATGATTTTCTGAAATTCATTTATTTTTGGTAGATATTTGGTAGATTCTGTAGGATTTTCTGCATAGAAAACTATATTTTCCAGGAATAAAAATACTTAAAAATCTTTCTTACAAGTATTTATATACCATTTATTTCTTTTTTCCTGCCCCTTCCCACTCTAGATTCTGTTCTGTATGTGTCCCATCTACTCATATTCCTTTTTCATCTTTTTCTACCTTATTTTGAATTAATTTTTATTCCATTTTATCTCTCGTAATCATCTCTTACATACTTTTGTTTTATCTTTTTAATGGTTGCATTAGGCAATGTTTTTTCAAATTCCAACATGCATAACAGTCACCTGGAGGGCTTTTAAATACTGAAACTTCTGAACAACACATCCAGAGTTTCTGGCCAGTTTGAACTCACCTTTTTATACCTGCATCTATATCTGTATAGCATCAGAGTTCCTAATATACCAAACTGATACACTGGTTTTATCTATGAGAAATGTTTCCATTTACTTATTTGTTTATTTATTTGTTTATTTATTTATTTATGCTTCCAAAGGCAATGTTCTGCTCCCTTATGACTTAATCATATTCAATCTCAGGTTTGCTCATAATGAGACAAATGAGAAGGTTGTACAAATTTAGTTTAGTTAGAGTTATTATAAGACTTTAAATCAGATCTTCTCCTATCATCTAACATAAGCTCTACAATATCAAATATATAAATTTCATTTATTGCTTCATCAAGTTTCCAGGGCAGAACCTGGAAAATAAGAGATTTAAAATAATTATTTTTTGAATAATTTAATGAGGCTGTACGGTCATGGTGCAATAAACATTAAAAATATATTTTTTCAAATGAGTAAAAGCTATAAAAATTTCTCTAGCAGACTCATACTCCAATCCTTTGGGAAAGGTAATAAAGGTAAAAGTAATATTTGAGATATTTTTAAATCTCTGCCTGACGTTGTCCTCTTTTATTTAAATCTAGTAAAAGACATGTATTTTTGTCATAATTTTATTGAGAAGCCCTCCCATGACAAATGAAATGAAGTTAGAATATCCTTGCACTACAACCTAATTAAGTTATACAGGAATATTTATTTGAAACGTATTATTAGTACAAAATTGAGACCAAAATGAGATGAAAGATAATGACCTGAAAATCACTGTGACAATTCCTAATTTTTAACAACATTCTAATAGCTTGTTTTAAAACTCAGTAAATATTCTATTTTCCCTAATTTTAAATTGGAATCAAAAATCAACATTTAAAAACAGAAATAAGGAAAAACATTTGCAACTGCTCCCAAAGACTCTGTTATATAACTGGGACTATACAAGTTTCCCTGGTAAGTAAGTTTTTATATGAATTGCTCTTACAAATACTGGTGTTTTCAGAGGGATTTTGTTTGTTATTTCTTTTGATAAACAGGTGAGGTGAACGCTATGCCTGCATGACCCTCCTTTCCACTTTCAAGACTTTAATTTCTCCAGCTGCTAGAACTGTTAACTTCTTGGAACTCATGGCTGAGGCTCTCCCAAGAAATTGCTTTAAGCTGTGTGTAAGTTTGAATGTATTGTGTCCCCCAAACGCCATTATCTTTGATGTAGTATTGTGGGGCAGACATTTTGGTGCTGATTAGATTTGCTTGGAATGAGCCCCACCCAACTGTGGGTGGTGACTCTGATGAGATATTCCCATGGAGGCATGGCCCCACCCATTCAGGGTGGGCCTTGATCAGTGGAGCCATATAAATGAGCTGACTCAAAGAGAAGGAACTCAGTGCAGCTGTGAGTGATGTTTACAAGAGGAGCTACAGCTAAAAGGGACACTTTGAAGAAAGCACAGGAGCTGCAGATGAGAGACAGTTTGAAGATGGCTGTTGAAAGCAGACTCTTGCTCCAGAGAAGCTGAGAGAGGACAAATATCCCAAGTGCAACTAAGAGTGACATTTTTGAGGAACTGCAGCCTAGAGAGGAATGTCCTGGTAGGAAGCCATTTTGAAACCAGAACTTCAGAGCAGATGCCAGCCATGTGCCTTCCCAGCTAAAAGAGGTTTTCCAGACACCATTGGCCATCCTCCAGTGAAGGTACCCGATTGCTGATGTGTTACCTTGGACACTTTATGGCCTTAAGACTGTAACTGTGTAACCAAATAAACCCCCTTTTATAAAAGCCAGTCCATCTCTGGTATTTTGCATTCCAACAGCATTAGCAAACTAGAACAGGCTGTTTGCCCCAAAGTTAAGCCTCCTCTTCATGGAAGCTTGCATACAAAGACTGGTCAACATGGGGGTACAAAAACCGTGTCCCTTAGTTTCAAGGAGCGGGGGAAAGCAACTTGCGAGGGATGCTCTAGCTTCAGAGCAATGGTGGAATTGACCAAGGCCTTTGTTGCAATTACTTCACGGTTAGTTTCTTTCTTTACCCTATCTTGCCTACCTTGCTCTCTCATAGGAGATAAGGATTTCACATATTAAAGTGTAGTTGAATCTCTCAGTGATAGGACTGGTGATTATAGAAATTAGCTATACTTATTTTTATAAGTACCTATTTTTTTAAACCTTTGAAAAAGTACTTTATAAGAATTCTTGACTTGTTACAATTATAAATGTTATTAATCCTACTTTGTGGATTATTTTTGCATGTTCATTATTTCCTTCTTCATAATTATTGCTACTTAAATCATTAAGGCATGTTTGATTACTTATTTTGAATACTATTATTCAATGGTCTTACCCTATAAAATGATTAAGATAATTGTAAGGGTATTACCCCTGTTTTTATATTTCATTCAGTGAGACTAATAACATTTTAGATTTCACAGTCCTGTTTTACTTCTGTCATTATTTTTCCAATTCTTCCACAAAACATTGAGGTCTCATTTTGCTTGATGACTGTATTTCAGAACTTGACTTTTGAGAATGAACAATTGATTTTATTTTCCTGGTTTGCAAATATCAGGATCTGATTTTTGAGCAGCTATGCAATTTATGGGAAATCATGGTATCAAAAAAAAGTATATGTGGCCTCATACAATCCAAAGTCATATCATTGAAAGGAAATATTTAGACATAATTTACATAAAAGCATAAAACATATAATATATGAAGGCTCAAGTTCCCACTGTTCATGGAAGAGTTGAGTAGGTGACCACAACTGTGTTTACAGTTTTACAAATCCTTTGATTTCTTTACAATGAAACCCAATAAAATGCTTGCCAGAAACATAGAATCATGTAACTCTTAAATGGGGAACAGTAAGGCATTCATTAGCTTAACAATCAATTTTTGAATTCAAAAAGTATACATCATTATGTTCTGGATAAGGTGAAAATAAAAATTTCACATGATTCCTACTTTTCAAGAAATCTCCAAATGGAGAATTCCCAATTTCTTGACATTCATTAATATCCTTCTGACATGTTCTTGAGAAAGGGAGGAGATTTGGCAGCTATTTCACACAAGTATTTGAAGCATCGTGAAATATAATTTAGATGATCTGCATATATAGAATAACCTTTAGAAAACTGGTTGTATTTTCTCATTCAAACATCATAATTTTGTTCTTAGGGGCAATTTAAGGGTCATGCTATACTCAAGAACACTATTTCTTTTCTGCTTTAATTTTGCTGTGAAAAGATTTTAATACCATGGAGGACACCCACCCACGTAGAGCACAGTAAACTTATGATTTTCAGTATAATTTGTACTTGTTTACTGTTTCATCGTTATTTAATTATTTTTACTATTTTTAAAAGAACTAAAATTAATACATTTTCATTTATTAAGGCAGTGATAACAGAATGCTTCCAATCATCTCAGTGGCTGCTAACTTTGCAAAATATATATAATAAAATTCAGTCATTTTTCACAATTTTTCTGTTGTGTTTTTAGTATCCTGGTGTAGGATTTTAAACCTTGAATAATATTGATTAAAAAAAAAACAGCAAATTAAAGCAATTTCAATCATGAAACCAAAATATGCCACCAAAAATTTCTTTATTGGGAAATGACAGTATCGTAACTATTTTTTATAAAGACATTGGGGTAGCTATAAATTGTGAAAAAAGCAAGCAATTTCTTAAGTGCCTTCTTTTCTCTTTCCCAAAAGCTTGTTCCTTATTTTGGTGTTTTATCTCTTAGGCAAACTATTTTTATTTTTACCACCACTTCCATTACTTCCAACCGGTTCTCTTTGCCACCCCAAGAACATTTACAAATAATATGATAAGTAATGTGCAATAAACCCATTCTCTCAGCAAAGAAAGAACAAAGGAGACCCTATAAATCCCCTTGTACACCCACAATGACGTCTTTGAAATCTAACTTGTGGTATTTGCCAACCAGAGAGACTTTAACTATGAAATCCTTTAAGCAGAATGTGCCTAGTCCAGGATTGCTTATGTTCAACAAATTTGGAACGTTTGAGTTTATAGGGCATGGGCTTCTTGAAAATGTCACATAAGCTATGGAATTATGTGAGTGTGAAATAAAGATGCTTCATGCTGAAATGGCTCCTTTCTGTATAATAATATAACCACCTACGGTTTTCTTATGCTAATCTGAGCCACAGTTCATCCTGATGTAGCAAGCAAGGACCTGGAAACTGTGCTGGTGGTCTCTAAACTCTTCCTGCTTTTTATATACCCTGTGACTACTTATATCATTAAAGTAACAGTAATATTTGATACTGGGTAAGATCTTTGATTCACGTAGGTCTGATTTAACAATATTATACTTTGTGTTAGCTCAGCATTCTAAACAGAGTTTACCTTCAAGATCCATATCAAGTTATCTCAAGAGTTACCATCCAAGAATTATAATGTATCATTATAAAAATTGATTACATGCTACCATGATGAATAATAATGGCTATTAATGTATTATTATACTGTATATTATCATCATTCTGAAAACAGGGCTGTACTTTAAAGACATGACTCCAATAGTAGACATTTCAGACTCTTGGACAACCCAATATATTATGCAGAAAGTAGGTCTCTAGCTTACACTTTAAATCACATATGTTGGAATAATTTTCTGTGTGTATTTGTTGGAAGAAAATTGAACCATGACTCAAAGAAACATATCTTAATAGTTTCCCTCCTTGTTAAATGAACCAATTATCAATAGGATACAAAAACAGATGAAGGAAAAATCTACTTAGGGAAACAAAACCTAGAAAAATTTATTATCTTCCTTCTTAAGTAATTTGATGTGAATTTTTGAGAAGGGCTTAATAAGAATTTCTTAAAAGAACACACATAAATAGGAATCCTGCCTACTTATGCAGCTTTGAACAAATTTAAGAAAAGGTGAAAATGCTTCCTTTTATACCAGTTCTAGGGGTTTTGTTCACTGGAAGAAGAAAGGTTTTATTGACAAATTGAAGGCAGATGTGTGCTTAATTATGAGACATTTATTCCCACTTTGAATTCTATATAAAAAATGAAATTTGCAAAAAAAAAAAATGTGTTTCATTCAGGCATTTCTTCATGAATTATAATACTTCATACAAACTCCCACAAGGGTAAATATGTTTTCATCTTCTGCAGGTGTGAAAAATCTTCCAAGAAGCACTATTTTGCCAACGAATGAAAATGTTTCCATCTCCATCCATCCTTGAAAATGTTACCCTTAGGAATAAAAACCTTTCTATGATTGTAAAGTCCTTGTTCAGGACCCATTATGTCAAAGGTAGATTAAAATATATCATTTTTCCACCTGTGAATTTTGTACTTCACTGCTTTTGGTAACACTTCCTTCTCCCTTCTAAGACACAGAGGTATTTTATTATATATATATATATATATATATATATATATATATATATTTTATTATAGCCTATTATTATCCTCATATGTCTTAAAAGATAATAACTGGAATGGTGCATCAATCATTCAGAAATTATGCTCAAAAAACATCAGTGACTACTCATAGTAGCCAGGTGCAACATTGTTGGCTGCTGTAATTAATTAACAAATTAGTTTCCAATTTTATACACTTAAATCCAAATGAATATATATTCTTTGTATATGTTTGTTATGGTGCAAAAGTAATGCTGGTCAAAATGGGAAAATAACTAAAGCCCCCCCCACAAAAAAACTATATCATTTCTTTTACTTGATATTTATATGTAGCAAAATTTGAACAGAAGTAATACAGAAGTTCAGGAGATTTCCTTAATGATATTATTTTCCTATAATATCATTAAACAATATATGTAAGTTACCATACAGCACAGGGATTGAACTTGACTAAGAAATTATATAAATATTTAGACAAACTCATGTATGCATGCACACACACACACATATACACTCCAGCATACTCTGTGGTGCTAATTGGGGTACTTAAATTTAAATCACAGCAAAATGATATCAAATGAAAAAAATGTGAATCTCAACAGCCATTGCATACAGTAGAGTGTCCTTTTATAAAGTTGAAAAACAAAACAAAACAGCAACTAATCATTCTATGTTTGCTCTTTAGGAGTACATGAAATACAACAAAGCACATTGTAAAAGGATTCTGGATGATGAGTATCTCAGTAGTGAAAGGCAGGAAAACAGGTTGGAAAATGTGTTTGGTTTGATATAGGTTTGTCCAAGTCCCAGCTTTCTTTTTTTCTTTCAACTTTGTACACCAGTATAAAAATGCTTACATAAAAGTTCATTTTAAAGAAATAAACAGCCTAGTAAATTTTATCAAAAAAAGCCCCACACTCATATAAAAAATATTCAGATAAAGAAATAGAACAATAAGATCAGCCAAGAAATCTCCTGCTTTCTTTTCCCAGTCATAACCTCATATCCCTAATAAAGGAAAGCACTTATTCTGACCTAAATTTAGGTCTAAGTTGAAAGGCAATATTAAAAAAATCATCATTATCATCATTATAACTTTGGCACAGGAAAATATTTTGTAGATAGGAAGGAGAATAATAACAGAAAGGAATTTTTTAATTTAAATATATTGAAGAGATGAACTCTAATTACTAAGAACACCACTAAAATTGTGAATGGGCAACATGTACAATGAAAGACTTTGCAATACATACATGGGACAAATGACTCATATTCAAAATATAGAAAGACAAGTAGACAATAAAAATAAAGAAACCCAATAGAAAAGTGCCCAGACTACTAGCACATGCATTTCACAAAAGATAATATGAAATGGACAATAAATGTATGTCAGCAGCTGCACTTCATCAATGATAACAGGAATGCAAATTAAAAACAGAGTGACACCTGCTACATATATATGAGAATGGCTAAAATATAGGGAAAAAAAGGATGCAAAATATCAAAGGTTGGCCAGATGTGGAGGATGATAATGTAAATTGCTACAATCACTTTGGAATACTGCTCAATAGAATCTATGTAAATTGAACATATGAAGGTCCTATGAACCAGAAAGTGCTCTCATATATACATATATATGTATACCCAAGATAAATGCATATGTACGATCACCAAAAGTGTTAGCATTATTTATACCAACATTATTTGTAATAGTCTTAAACTGGAATCTACATAAGTCCATTCACAGTAAAACAGATAAATAAGTTGTGGTATATTCATGCAATGAAACTATAAAGTAAGAAAAAATAACCATTTACAAACTTACGTTGAAAATATGGGTGAATCTCACAAACTTAATATTGAGTGAAAGTAACTGACACCAGAATGCATACTGTATGACTTCAGTTATATAAATTACAAAACAAGCAAAACAAATTTAGAATGTATTTTTCTGTATGATTTGAGTAGACCTCAAGAACATACAATTGACCAGGCAATTGTATATTACTCTTACCGTTTCTTTATTCATTGAGCCAATTTATCATTCAAGATTCATTATTTAATTATCAAATATTTATGTTCCAGGTATTGTGGTAGGAACTTGTGGGTGAAAAAATTAATTACATAGTCTCTATCCTCAAAGATTTCAGTCTTGTCTTGAAAGACAGTTTAACAGATAAATGTACTTCTATGTGGTCTATGCAATGCATTATTCTGTATGGGAGGAGTCTATATTCAGGGGAGCACTGAAAAGGAATACATGACCAAGTCTGGAAATGCTGAGATAGGCAAAGAGAAAAATGTTCCTCTAGGACCTGCTATTTAACCTTAGTCTTAAAGGATAAGTAGAGTTAGCCAGATCAAATATGGGCTAGAAAGAAGAAAAGGCTTTCTGAGTAGGGGAAATACAAAGGCATGTAAGCAAGAACAATGATTTTCTTGAAGTAGATGGTTAAAGCATTTTGGCATGAAGTAGAGGTTAGCAAGAAATGAGTTTGAGGTGTAGTACTGTGCCGGTTTGAGTGTATTGTGTCCCCCAAATGCCATTATCTTTGTGGTCTTGTGTGGGGCAGAAGTTTTGGTGCTGGTTGGATTTGCTTGGAGTGTGCCCCACCCAGCTGTGGGAGATAATTTTGATGAGATGTTCCCATGGAGGCGTGGCCCCACCCATTCGGGGTGGGCCTTGATCGGTGGAGCTATATAAATGAGCTGACTTGGGGGGAAGAAAGATGAGTGCAGCTGGGAGTGATGTTTTGAAGAGGAGCAAGCTTGCTGGAGAGGAACGTCCTGGGAGAAAGCCGTTTTGAGGCCAGAGTTTTGGAGCAGATGCCAGCTGCCTTCCTAGCTAGCAGAGGTTTTCCGGATGCCATTGGCCATCCTCCGGTGAAGGTACCCGATTGCTGATGTTTTACCTTGGATGTTTTGTGGCCTTAAGACTGTAACTGTGTAGTGAAATAAACCCCCATTTTATAAAAGCCTATCCATCTCTGGTGTTTTGCATTCTGCAGCATTAGCAAACTAAGACAAGTACCAAGGAGCTTTTCAATGTCATGTTAAGTTGCTAGCCCTTCATCTTGTAGGTAAGCAGGAGTCTTTGGAGAGATTAGACACAGAACTGACACAGGTTAACTTGAAATTTGAAAGATTCACCTTGAGAGCTAAAAGGTGAGATTTGAGGACAGCAGGGCTGGAAGCAGGGACACCAGTTGAGGGGTTTGTAATAAAAATCCCAGGAAGAAATGATGGGTTACTAAGGATAGTAGTATTAGAGAAAGATGAGTAGATAAAAATATTTAAAAGATGCATTTTTTTCAGAGTATTAAGTGTGATTTGGCATGTGTTCAAGGGAAGAAGAGTGAGGTAGAGATCAACTCTCAGGTGTGCAGCTTCAATGCCTGGGTAGAAGAAAATAGAACTAAGATAAAAAATATACTATAAGCAAGTTGAGAGGGCAAGATGACGTGTTCACATTTGAGCATTTTGAGTTTGATACACCTATCCCACATGCAGGTAGAAAAGTCCAGTAGATGACTTGATAGATGTGTTTCAAATGCAGGTGAAAGAAACAAACTGGAGATAATGGATTTATATGACTTTAATGTATAAAACCTGTTTAATTATTGAGAACATCAACAAAAGTATAAATTGAGATCAGTGGATCAAGACTAGAATACTGGGGAATAAATAGTGTGTGGATGCCAAGATGCAATGTTCTCTTAAAAAAGAATTATTATCTGATGGAGATATTGGTAATTTATATGACGGCAGGGATACTCAGTTCAAAGTTACAGGTGATTTTATTGGGTTAGTGAATGTCACCATTCCACAGAAGTCATGTTTTATTCCAAAACTGAATAAAAGTGTAGAGAGAATTTTTCTCAAGATTTTATAGCTAGTTTAACAATTTTGGTTTTCCATCACCATGGCAGTCCCCATTTAAAAAAAAATAGTGTAGGTTAAGCAGAATGAGATATTTCTGATCATGTTTTTACAAGAACCTTGTCTACTATTCTATATTCTATAATTTTCAATACTAATAATATATTCAATTGATATTTTGGATATTCTAAGTTATATATACTTCACATCTAGATGCAGTGATTTCACATTGGAGGAACAGAATATACAATATTCTGATGTGAGTTCTGTAAATTCATGCACGGACACACTTCCTGCAGATGTTCTTCATATATCTGATAGCAACAAGAGAACAAGGCTATCTCAGAAAAACATGGTATGGCTACAAAAGGACTCAAAAGGTCAATGTATTCTGAACCCCCAAAATTTAATTGTTCTTTGTCCCAAAGCACTCCACATTTCACAACTCTCATTGAAACTTAGTTAGAATAACTTGAAGATCCTCTTATGTTTTACTATTTCTTTAATGACTTCTCTTACTAGCCTTTATCATTTTCTTTCTTTAGTCTTAACACACTGTTAAAGCTATGATTCTGCATGTTCTCCTTTGGTTGGCCAGGATGCTTTCTGACCCCTACCTTCCTCTACCTCAACTGCTGCAATGCGACTTTCTTGTGGATAAATCTTGCTTGTGAATTATCGTATGCTACATTGCTCTTAATTCCCTTCACTATTCTTCCTGTTACTCTAATTTGATAACTTATAAGTACATTCTAAAGGGTGATTCCAAGAACTAATACAAAAGAATAAAAGTGGTCTAAATGACAACTGTGGTCTGGTCACTTTCAAGTGTTAATTGCCTTTTTTTTAATACCATGACCTCACCTCTGGGTATCAATTACTCCGCTTTCTGAGGAAAAAATAAATAAATAAATAAACAAATAAACAAATAAAAATAAAACAGAATAAATGGAGCAAAGCAAAATCTAAGGGAACAAAAAGACTTTAATTCTGTTGTTGAGCAAAGTTGCCAATAAAAAGTCATCACTCAAGAACAATGAGAAAACCTGTACATTGACAAAACATGTCCCCCACATAAATGATCAGCAGTCATTATGCCGCAGACTCCCTGGCACTGGTGAGGAACTTTTTGATTCAATCTCTATATGCTAAGTCTGTTATTTCACATATCATCCCTCCAGGAATCTATCCTCTCCACCTGTTTCAGGTACGTTTTGTCAGTCTTAGTCCTCAGGTAACTCCTTCAAGCTCTCACCCTTGTCCCAGTCTTCTTCCTTTTCATCCCAGCCCAGGGGAACCTTACTTAGTGTTTAGGAGTGAGATTACTCTCTCTTCCTTTCCTTTGGGATCTTATTTATTACTCGTCTATAAAAAAAAAAATTCAAATATACAACACCAGTACAAAACTCTTGGTTTTTGCAAATAAAATATTAGGTTTTGAAACTATTGTATCTAATAAGACTTTCAAGAATGTATTTTGGAAATTAAAAAAAAAAACATAGAAAAAATCTTTATCTTTGTAATCTCACTATAACAAAACTAATTCTCAACATAATTTGTTGAGTGTTGTAGAAAAGACTCAAGTAAGGAAGTCTTTCTTACTTCCTTCCTTGATTAATATTTCTAAATGTTTAATATTTCAAAGATTAATATTTCTAAATGTTTGCCCATTGCACTAAATATCATATTTTAATGCACTTTGAAATAGAGTTGGCTATGTGAGACGCATACTATGTTTAATCACATGCAACTGCTAAACAACATTTCTTTCATCATTTACTTACACAATTAAAGTTTTGATACAGGGAGAATTTTCCAATAACCCTAAATAATTTCATCTTTTTAGATTCATCGCATTGGTATAGCCTTCTGTGGTTATTGTGAATTCAGATTCTGAAACCAACATATTCTTTTTTTTAAAGCTTCTTTTTTTACTCTCTTATATAAAATTGTCAATGACCTCCAATTGCAATTGCAATAAATCCAAAATTTTAGCATATCTTGCAGAAAACTATATATATCATTTGGCCCCTACTACATCTCCAATCACTGTTTCCCACTCCATTCTCTCTTTAATATTCCTATCTTCTTTAATTCTTCTAACATAATGATCCTCTCTGCTTCTGAATATCTTCAAACTCATTGCATTCTTTGCCTAGAACACTCTCCACTTCAGTCACCTCCTTATTCTCATAGCTAAAACTACTTATCCTTTGGTCCCATGTTAAATCACTGTTGCTCTAGGTAAAACTTTCCTATACCTAAACTCTAGTGATTCCAGTGGTATTGGTCAATGTATATGTCTGTAAATATTATAATACACTTCTAATTGTTATTTTCTATTTTCTCTGCCAGATTGTAAATTTCATGAGAGCAAGAATTACGTCTGCTGGTTCATCAGTGTATTTGCAACACATGATAGCACTACCTTTGGCAATCAGTTAATGCCCCAAAACCAATTGAAAGAACATGACAAACATCATATAAAAGCCAGTAGACAATCTATTATGAAATTGACCACCCAGTTGCTAATCCATACAATGATACAATAATCACATTCACATTTCTTTCTATGTCCAAATGTATTTCATAACACTATAATTATTTGATGACATCTGAATTCAAATAGGATTCATGAATGGCAATGTCCAACACATTTCTCTAATCTACCAGAATAATTACACTGAAAAAAGTAAGAAAAATTTAAGGTTAGCATAGTTTGTTCTAAGTGAACCAGTAATGACTCCTGGTGACTATAATTTTTATTTTTACACTCATAAACAGACCATTACAAATAGCTTGAGAAATATCTGTCTTATCTGTGGTAAATCTGTCATTATTCGTTTTTCAGAATATAATTAGGTCTATTTTTGAAAACTACAACTATCATTTCAAATCATTTTTAGAATACTTCAGGTATTACAAAATTCAGCTTAAAGGTAATTATAAGATAATACAGTGCCTGCAGGGTCAGAACACTTGAACTAATTTTAGAACAAATAGTTATCTTAAAATCTGTACTACATAATTATTAATTTGCGTATGTTGAATACTATGTTATTCTCTATGAAAATTAGTCTTAAGTGCCCTTCAAGAGTAAAAGCTCTGTGAAAGAATTAGCTTATTTTTCTATTTTCCCTCTAGGATTGACACATGCCAAATAAAGAGATGGCTCTGAATGTACACCTCTACTATCACTTCCCATTTGCAAACTGTGTTCCAGCATCACTGACATTTCTTCTAATCCTTGTATAGGACAAGCATACTCATGCTTCAGGGCCACACCTCTTATTCTTTCCTCTGCCTTGCACAATCGCTTCCAAATAACCATGTATGTGGTTTGTCCCCTCTGTTCCTTTAGGTGTCTATTATAATACCATGCTATCAGAGAGACCACCCAGATGAACTTCTCTGAAATTGATTAATATTTATCCTGGCTTATTTTTCTTCATAACAGTTTTTATGATGTAGCCTATGATACGTTTATTATGTTTGCTCAGTACAGGCATAATTCAGACATGTTGTGTGTTGGGTTCCAGACCACCACAATGAAGTGAATATCGTAATAAAGCAAGGCACATGAAGTTTCTGGTTGGCCAGTGCATTTAAAAGTTATGTTTACACAATACTGTAGATAATTAAGTGTGAAATAGCATGTGTAAAAATGTATTAATTAAAAATTATAATTAAAAATATTTCATTGCTAAAAAATGCTCACCATCCTCTAAGCCTTCAGGGATTCATAATCTTTTTGTTGATGGGGGTGGGTCTTGCTTCAGTGTTGATGACTGCTGACTCATCAGACTGGTGGTTTCTGAAGGTTGAGGTGCCTGTAATAATTTTGTAAAATCAGACAAAAACAATTTTGTAAAAGTTTGGTGCATCAATTTACTCTTCCTTTCATGAAAGATTTCTCTGCAGAAGACAATGCTATTTGATAGCATTTTACCCATGGCAGAACTTCTTTCAAAATTGCAGTTGATCCTCTCAAACCCTGCTGCTGCTTTATCAACTAAGTTGATATCATATTTTAAATCCTTTGTTGTCATTTCAACAATGTTCACAGCTTCTTTACCAGGAATAGATGCCATCTCAAGAAACCATTTTCTCTGCTCATCCATAAGAAGCAACTTCCTCATCTTTTCAAGCTTTATCATGAGATTACAGCAATTCAGTCATATCTTCAGGCTCCATTTCTATTTCTGCATCTCTTGCTATTTCACCACATCTGCGGGTACTTCCACAAATGAAGTCTGGAACCCCTCAAAGTCATCCATGAAGGTTGGAATCATCTTCCTCCAAACTCCTGCTAATGTTGATATTTTGACCTTCTCCCATGAATCACTAATGTTCTTAATGACGTCTAGAATGGTGAATCCTTTCCAGAGGTTTTCATTTTACTTTGCCCAAATCCATCAGAGGAATCAGTAGCTCTGTCATTGATAGTCTTACAAAAGGTATTTCTTACAAAATAAGATTTGAACATCAAAATTACTCCTTGTTCCATGAGCTATAGAATGGATATAGTTTTAGCAGGCATGGAAAGAGCATTAATTTCATTATACATCTTCATTAAATTTCTTGGGTGATCAAGTACATTGTCAATGAGCAGTAATATTTTGAAAGGGATTTTTTTTTTTCTGAGAAGTAGTTCTTAACAATGGGCTTAAGTTATATGTTAAACTATGTTATAAACAGATGTGCTGTCATCCAGGCTTTGTTTTTCCATTTATAAAACCCAGGCAGAGTAGTTGTAGCATGACTCTTAAGGGACCTACGATTTTGGAATGATAAATGAGCATTGACTTCAACTCTAAGTCATCAGCTGCATTAGCCCCTAACAAGTGAATTAGCCTGTCCTTTGAAGCTTTGAAGCCAGGCATTGACTTCTCTTATCTAGCTTTGAAAGTCCTAGATGGCATCTTCTTCCAAAATAAGACTGTTTCATCTATATTGAAAATCTTTTGTTTAGTGTAGCTACCTTCATCAATTATCTTAGCTGGATCTCCTGGATAACTTGCTGCAGCTTCTACATTAGCACGTGCTGCTTCACTTCATAATTTTATGTTTTGGAGATGACTTCTTTCCTTAAACATCATGAACCAACATCTGCTAGTTTCAAACTTTTCTTCTGCAGTGTTCTCACCTCTCAGTCTTCATAGAATTGAAGAGAGTTATGGCTTTGCTCTAGGTTAGGCTTTGGCTTAAGGGAAAGTTGTGGCTGGTTTGATCTATCTGGACCACCAAAGCTTTCTCCATATTAGCAGTAAGGCTATTTAGCTTTCTTATCATTTGTGTATTCTTTATTTCCTTCAAGAACTTTTCCTTTTCATTCACAACTTGGTTAACTGTTTGGCACAAGAGACCTAGCTTTTGACTATCTCAGCTTTTGACATACCTCCCTAAGTGTAATCATATCTGGCTTGTGAGTTAAGGTGAGATATGTGCAACCTCCTTTCACTTGAATACTTAGAGACCATTGTAGGGTTATTAATTGACCTAACTTCAATATTGTTGTATCTCTGGTAATAGGGAATCCATAGGAGAGCAAAAGCAATGGGGGAATAGCTGGTCAATGGAGCAATCAGAATACCATATTATTTGGTCAGTTTGTGGTGCCCCAAAACAATTACAATTAGTAACATCAAAGATAGTTTATCACAGATCACCATAATGGATAGGCTAATAATGGAAAAATTTGAAATACTGAAAGAATTACCATAATGTGAAACAGAGACCCAAAGTGAGCACATGCTGTTGGAAAAATGGCACCAACAGACTTTCTTGACCCAGGGTTGCAATCTTAAATTTGTAAAAAAAAAAAAAAAAAAGTATATACAAATCTCAATAAATGAGGTATGCCTATATTTCTCCCAAATAGAATGAAAATGCTGTGGGGATAGGAACCTTTTATGTTTTGCTACCATTCTCTCCCCAGTGCCTAAAACAGTGACTGTCGTGCTAGGGTACTCCATGAACATTTGCTGAATGAGTAAGGACTGATAAATGGAAAAATAAATTAATACACTGAATGTCCTCAGGATTTGATCAAGTCATCCTGAGTCAATGAGGATAGTAAGTTAAACAATTTTGGTCAAACTGTTGATGGACACAATGAGATGAGAAGATGTGTAGTCTAGTTACAGTGTAGCAAAAATGAAAAATGCAGTTTTACTGCTTCTAATTATTTGGCCAATATTATTTGCATGTAGTCAAAGTAAAAAACTAGTCACTGGGACACTGTACTGGAAAACATGACACCTAACTTATGATTCCTCACCAGAATTCTCTATCTGTCTGCAATCCTAGTGACTGATCATTTCCTGGGTCAAATTAGCATTTCAAAAATAAGCCAGATTAAATCTTTCAAGAAATTACTGGAATTTAATACTGCTAGTAACTCATTCATAATTTTTACACAAGCCAGTTTAGTATTACCTATATAATTGTTAGCAAGAAAATTATAACTGAATTCATTTTGCTTCAATCTATTAATATAAATTGGAGAAGACAGTAGAATTGTGATTACTTAAACCAAAATGAATTTATTTAGGAGGCTTAAAAGTTACCATATTTTCCCAAATTGTAAATGGGTTTATATTATACACACAGAGCCTCCAATAATATTGGCCATTTATTTGCCAATATATAGATTCACACTTTAGTTATATTTTATATAGACTCATTTTCAAATGGTTTTAATAACATTGTATAGAAATAGGCCAAATTAAATAAATCATTTCCTCTTCATGTCTACATTTCCTTTTGTTTTCTTATTAAGTAAGGCCCATAAGACATCAAAAATTATGATTTCTGTGGTACAGAAGTGAAAATGCTCATAAAGATATCATTATAGTCTTTTGCACATTAAAATCATTTTGCAAACATAAAAATTTGATGGTGTAAACTTAAATGAGTCAGAACAGCTGAAATTAGATTTTTCTTCCCATCTTTAGAAATCAAGTGATGCAATAATAGATAAAATACTTACTTATTATTTGAATAGATAGTCCATTATAATTAGAAACATAAATACACATCTTAAAGTCTGCTTTTCAGCAGGAAGATAGATTGCCAAATAATCTGTGTTTTTTTTTTTTTTTTTTTTCAGAGACTAAAGTTATATATTCTGCTAAGTCTCTGGTTAAATATCAGTAGGTTTGAAACTAGGGACAGGAAATCAACTTTATTAGAAATCACTTTACATGAGCAGTATAGCTGGCCTCAAGAAATTCCTTATTATTTTATTAAAAACCTATATTGCCGTATATATCTCTTAAACATAGTGATGCCCCAAACAAGAAAACTATATTTAATATTAGCTAGCAGAATCCAATTTGGGGTGATATTTTTACCCGAGAAAGTTTACCTTAGTTCATTACAGGGAAGGCTTAATTCACAGCAAATACATATATGGTAACAGTAGTTACATTATGCTCATGTAGTCCTCCTTTATACAACTGTTGGCAATAGTGGTGTTGGGGATGGTAATTAATATTTTAGGCTTATATATCCTCTCCAGTCTGTTTGCTTTACAAAAATGCATTTTCACTTTGCTCCTTGGTATGGTTGAAAATGATGCTGAAATATTACTATATGTAGGTAGGGAAAATGTGCACCAAGCAGTCAAAATTCATAGAGCACCATTCTTTTACTTTTTCTATTCCAGGAGCATATGATGTATTTCCCTCTGAATTTATTGCATAGCCCTCTAATCAACTAGTGCATCTGAGCTCAGTATCAAATTAGTATCAGTTATGAACTGTAAGGAGATTAAAAGCAGAATGTTATATTGACAGGTGTTAATAGTTGGAGTATCAGAGTCTTGGAAGTTATAAAGCACATGTCTTGTAAAATTTAAAGTATTATTTCAATTTGCATGTATGGCTTTCCTAACTCATAACCCTATAAGCTTAGTAAGTATAGCATTGAAAGGAAAAAAAAATTAAAGATTCAAGAACTGTACAAGTTTCCTATTCATTCTCCTCTCATCTTTTCAATTGTTAAGTTACAACCAGAACTTTAAGTTGCCATAGATCTGGATTCTGAGAAATCCCATTGGAAATTCAAGCTCTCCTTTATAGCTATCACAAAGTCTTGAACACTAGCTGAAATTATGTCTCAAATAAATCCACTGTCCAAAGAATGCCTATGCCTCCTTCCCCTTTCTTTGTGTTTTCCAGGAATATTCACATTATTAAAGAGTAGACTAGATCCTAGTCCTCATTTTCTTAATCTTGAGTTTCTTTATACTCCAAGCCTTAAGAAAATCAAAAGAAGCCACAGAAAATTAGAAAGTGAAAAAATGTAGTTAGCCAAAATGGGAAACAGCATCATCTAGAGACAGAATGAATATTTTGATTCACTAATAAAATTTATAGAATATTGAAATTTAAAGGTTTCAAAAATTTCTTACTTTGGCTTTCATTTTTTATTAAAAGAGTTACTTAGGAAGTCATTTATTTGTTTATTCATTTTCTCATTACTGTCATTCAAATATCATTTATTAAACATGTGTTTTGTGTGAGACACTGTCCTAGGAATTCAATCTAAAATATACGTCATCCTCTCATGTCATTAATGCAGTTAGTATCCTTTAACAGTAATCTGTCATGATCAGATTTACTTTTTATTGAAAATGGATTGGGGTACTGGAAACTTGGGCACTTACTCTGAACATTTTTATTTTTTTACTAACTATTATGACCAAATTCAGTGTAGCTTTGTCCAGTACCACACTTCTGTTTAGATCTGACAATACATTTGGCTTTTCCAGTGTGGCCATTTGTCCTCTTTCATAGGTGTTATATTTCCTTGGGATTGAACATTCTCTGATTCTAGCTGCTTTGCTCACATTTTAGATTCCCTTACCCTGAAGGTAGTATTCCTGTCAGGTTCTCCTTGATTTTCTGATTAGAGCAGATTATAGAGGCAAGGATGTTAGCTAGAAAATGGTTGCAATAACCAAGGTAAGAAATGATGAAGGGTTGAACTGAGAGAGTGATGGTCAAAGAGGAGATATCACAGTTTGGCCCCATTAAGAAAAAAGTATGTATAAGTCTTGGATCCACACACACTCACACACACACAGCACAGCACTGCTGTATCTTTGGGGAAAGGGGCAAGTTATCTTAGCTGAGTGGCTACAGGGACCAAGAGCCAAAAGAACATGCCACCACTTCCTCGTGTACTGCCTGTTGGCCCAATAAGCTGATACCCTTATCAATGAGTAATCTGTAGTTACTGCTAATAGTAATAAAACTTTAACCAGGGTTCTTACGCTTAAAGCAAGTAAACAGGTTTTTTCTAGAATAGCTAAAAGCCCCCAGACAACCTTCTTTGTTCTTCCTCTGTCACAATCCATGAGTCATTACTAAGAAACCCTTCAATAAATATATTTTTTAAAATAATAATATATTCAGATTACTAAGGGGCTTGGAGTAGATCTTGAATTACCAGTGATAATTATAACTGGCTTGCAGCATAACCAAGTGCTTGCAATGTAGCACAAAGGAGACACTATCTCAAGTGTCTAAGTAGACATCTTTTAAAAAATATGTGAAATAGTGGCAATTCTGGTCTTGTCTCATCACTGCAGATGGTGTTAAATGACTATGTAGTATCTAAGTAGAGCACAGTAAGATATAACCCTTTAAACAAATATCAGTTTGTAAGTGGGTGCTAGACAAGCACATATTTACAGGCAAAATAAATCTGTCTACCACTTATTTGATACCAAATTCAGGAATATCAAAAGGGATGCCATTATCTCACAGATGACTTGTTCTGGGCATTGCATCATTTATGTAAAATAGATGGCCCTTCTCCCTTAAATGTGCATCTGGTAGGTGTGGATAGCTTTCAGGCAACAAAAGTTTTACAATAAATTTCAGATGGTCTGCATGAAAAGGACTTGTATCTCTTGGCAACTGTAACATAGGCATCTGCTGCTTTGTTTAAGTCTGTGTCTTCTTTACTTATTTTTTTTGTGTGTGTGATTACCATGGGAAATGTCAATTAACCAATCATAAATATTATTATCATTGTTATGAATCTGACTACAATGATTATTATTTAGAAGTTGTCCTTCTGGTCTGTAAATTTGTGATTTTGTCAGTTCAGTAGTCTGTATTTATATAGTAAATCTCATCTCAGCCATCACTTACAGAACCAAACAAGGTTCAGTATAGCTAGAGCAGAATTTGAAACTGATTAGAATAAGACTTAGGCAGAATGTACAATGTGCTTGTGCATACAAGGGAAACATTATCTTATTATTATTCTATACAAAGCTTTTTCTCTTTAATACTAAAAAGTGATTCCCTCCATGGTATCTAACTTCCAACTAGGTCAGTGACTTGTCACAGGATTTTGTCTCTGGTCTTTCACAGTCCAATGTTCAAAATAGAAGACAAATTAATTAAGTATAGAAGGCACAAAACTAGGTGAGTCAGAAATTTATTTGTAAAATGAAATTAGAATCTAGGAATATAAGCAGTGGCTGGAATGGTGGTCATCTTCCCTTACTATTAATTCCATTACAAAAGATTTCCCATCTCCCCAAATAGAAATGCTATGCTCACTGGGCATTAACTCCCCATTCTTCCTGCCTTCTGCATCTGACAAACTGTACTCTAATTTCTATCTTTATAAGCTTTCATATTCTCTGAGATTTAGGTGTTAGTCACCATGGGGCTTAAATTTAACATTCTAAACCTATAAGAACCTCATTTGCCATGATACCAACTTAATTTCAATAACATGTACAAACTATGGTTCTCTACACCTCTGACCCCCCTTTATGTAGTTTTTTATTCACAAATTATGTGTTGTGTTTATACAGGTATGAGTCCAAAACCACTGCTTTTTCATTATATTTTATACATTTTCATTTTAGATTCTAGCAAAAATTAAATAGCACTGGCATTTATATTTACCCAATGTGTTACCCTCACCAGAGATATTTATTTATATGGCTTTGATCTGCTATCTATTATGCTTTCCTTTCAACCTGCAAAACTCTCTTTAGCATTTCTTTAGGTATGGTTGACTGGGGAACTCCCTCAACTTTTGTCTATTTAGTAATATATTAATATATAATTTTTTAAAGAGTTTTGCTGTATATAGAATTCTTGGTTGGCATTCTTTTGCTTTCAGCACTGTAAATATATAATCATACTGCCATCTTGCCTCCATGGTTTCCAATGAGAAATCACCACTTAATCTTATTGAGGCTCCCTTGTATGTGACAACTTTGCTTCTCTTTTGCAGCTTTAAGAATTCTCTTTATCATTCTTTTTTGACAGATTATAATAGACCTCAGTGTGGGTCTTTTTGGGTTTATGCTGTTTGGAGTTCATTAAGCATTTGTATATTCACATCATTCATTATATTTGGGAAGTTTTCAGTCATTATTTCTTTGAAAAATCTCTGCCCCTTTCTCTTTCTTCTGCTCTATGTATATTGCTATGCTTTATGGTGTCCCACAGTTTCCTCAGGCTCTGTTCACTTTTCCTCTTTCTTTTTGTTTCTGCTCCTCAGACTGAATGATTTCAATTGTCTTATCCTCAAGTTCTCTGATTCTTTCTTCAGCCAGCTCTGATCTGTTCTTGAATCCCTCTAAGGAACTTTTAATTTCTGTTACTGAGGTCTTCAGCTTTGTTTGTTTACTTTTCATAATGTCCATCTCTCTACTGATATCCTCTTTGTGTTCATCTATTGTTTTCCTGATTTCCTTCAGTTCTTTGTCCATGTTTTCCTTTAGCTCTTCAGGCCTATTAAGGATGATTTTTCAAAAGTCCTTGTCTGTTCCTCCTCATTGATGTTTTCCAATGCTCTCACATACTCCATTGCCTGGACCCCCATATCCTATTTCTTTGTATGCTTTGGTACCTTTGTTGAAAGCTGGGCAGTCTGATATTTTTGTGTTTTATTCCTTAAGTTTATATTTTGCTAGTATTATAACAACTCTTTCCTTGAGGGCAAGGAGATAAAAAAAAAGGAAAAAGAATACATATTTCCCAGTCTTTGAATATTGACCTGTGCAAGGCTGTCCTTCAGAACTTATCCACAAAATGCTACAATAAGTTCAGAGAATAGCTCCAAGCCAAAACATAGAGACCTCCCTGATGCGTTCTGTTCATGTGTCTTATCTTGGACATTCATATGTGGCCTTAAGAATTCTCCCTTTTACACAGTACCAAATGACCCCTCTTCCCTAGAAAAGTTCCCTCACCTTCCTGGGCACTGTCCTTTATATTCTAAAGCTAGCAATCCCTTGCCACAGGCAGCACAAGTTCACTGCTCTCCCACAGCATTCTGTAGGAGAGTTTTGTAAGCTGCCTTCTACACAAAGGGTACAATCTAGGATGGTTAGTCACTCACACCACTAACAGAGAGATTGGGCCAGACATACATGCTCCCAGTATGTGCAAAAGGGTTACTCTTTTCCCTCCAGAACCAGGACCAGGGATCCATATTGGAAGCTCGTGTCAGTTCTGTGTCAAGCTGGTAAGGGGCCAACCAGTGTACTACAAGATCCTACCATCTTTGAGTAAGCTTTGTCTTGATTTGGCACTCATCCTGTTACTGCAGTCCTTTCAGTCTTTTCTGGAGCTCTGAGGTTGATTCTGCCAGTTCTTGCTGGTTGTTCAAAGCTTCTGTGGGGGGATGGAACACTGAAGCATCTCACTCTGCCATCTTGAATGGGGCAGGCACTTCATTCCTCTTTATGACTAAATAACATTCCATTGTATGAAATTACCACATTTTGTTTATCCTTCATCTGTTGCTGGACATTTGGATTGTTTACATCTTTTGACTATTATGAATAATGCTGCTGTAAACATTTATACATGATTTTTTGTGTGGGCATATTTATTCATTTCTCTGGAGTATATGCTGTGAATAGAATTGCTGGGCCACATGCTACATTTAATCACTGAGGACTGTTTTCCAAAGTAATGACTATCCTTTTCATTCCTGCCATTTGTGTACAAGGATTCTGATTACTCTACATCCTTGTCAACACTTTTTATTTTCTGACTTTTTATCTAGCCATCCTAGTGGGTGTGAAGTAATATGTCTGTGTGGTTTTGATTTTCCAGATGACTAATGATGTCAAACATCTTTTCATGTACTTAGTATTTTTGTATCTTCTTTGGAGATATGTCTATTCAGATTCTTTATCCATTTTTATTATTATTGAATTTTAAGAATTCTTTATATATATTTGATATATATTTGATAAAATCTCTTATCAAATCTTCTAAGAGATTTAAAGATTTAGCTCTTACATTGTAGTCTGATACATTTTGAGTTAATTTTTGAATATAGTGTGAGGTATGTATACAACTTCATTCTTTTGCATGTTGCTGTCAATTTCTCCTAGCACCGTCTGTTGAAATGTCTTTGCATCCTTGTTGAAAATCAGTTTAACTTAGGCGTCTGTATTTATTTCTGGATTCTCAGTTCTAACCCATTCATCAATATGTCTGTCCTTGTGGTAGTACCACACTGTCTTGATAACTGTTGTTTTGTAGTTAAGTTTTGAAAATGGGATGTGTAAGTCCTTCTATTTTGTTCTTTGTTAGGACTATTTTGGCTATTCTGTGAATTTTAGGATCACCTTGTCAGTTTCTAAAGAGAAGTCATCTTTGATTCTTATAGGGATTGTGTGGAAACTGTCAATCAATTATGAGAGTATTGCTATGTTAACAATGTTATATGTTCCAATCCTTGAATGTGCAATGCTTTTCCAGGTATTTAGCTCTTCATTAGTTGTTGCCACAATGTTTCATAGTTTACGTAGTATAAGTATTGCCCTTATTTCATTAAATTTATTCTTATGGATTTTATTCTTTTTGATGCTGTTGTGTGTATTATTGCTTTTTAATTTCATTTTTTTAAATTGAATATGGCAAGTGAATAAAAATGCAATTGAATTTTGAATATTGGCCTTGTATCCTGCAATCTTGCTTAACTCATTCATTATTTCTAGTATATTTTAGTGAATTCCTTAGTATTCCTTAGTATTTCATTTATATAAGATTCTGCTTAGTATTTTATTTATATAAGATATTGCTAGAAATCTTACATAAGATTTATATAAGATTTCTGAATAGAGATTATTTTACTTCTTTCTTTCCAATCAATATGCCTTTTATTTCTTTTTCTTACCTCACTTCTCTGGCTAGAGCCTCTGGTAAAATCTTGAATAAAAGTGATGAGAGGACAAGGACATCCTTGTCATTCTCTTCGTCTTAGGAGGGAAACATTCGGCCTTTCACCATTAAGTCTGATGTTAGCTGTGTGTTTTTGGCGGATGACCTTCACCAAGTTGAGGAATTTCCCTCCTCTTCCTGGTTTATTTAGTGTCTCTATTTCACTAATTCCCACTTTAACCTTTGTTACCATCTTCTTTCTGCTTGCTTCTGGTTTAGTTTTCTCTTCCTTTTATGGTGTCCTATGGTGGAAGGTTGGTTACTGATTTGAGACCTTTCTTTTTTCTTAATACAGGCATTAATAGCCATAAATTTATCTCCAAGCACTGTTTGTGCTGTCTCAGAAATCTGATACGTAGTATCTTATTTTCTGATTTCCTTTTCAATTTCTTCCTAGACCTCTTGGCTGTTTAGGAGTGTTTTGTTCAATTTCCACATATTTATGATTGTCCCAAATTTCTTACTGCTATTGATTTCTAATTTCATTACATTTTGTTCAGAGAACATACTTTATGTTATTACTTTGCTTTTAAATTTATTGAGGCTTGTTTTATGACCTAGTATATGCTTTATCCTGGAGAGTGTTTCATGTGCACTTAAGAAGAATGTGTATGTTGTTGGGTGGAATGTTTTACAGATGTCTGTTAGAGCTAGTTGGCTTGTAGTGTTATTTTAGTCTTCTATTTCCTGGTTGGTTTTATGTCTAGTTGTCCTGTCTGTTATTGGAAGTGGGGTAGGAGTCTGCAACTATTATTATTGAATTGACTCTTTCTTTCTTACTTCCTGCCAGTTTTTCTGTCAGCATTGTTATGTATTTTGGTTCTCTATTATCAGGTGAATATATATTTATAATTGTTATATATTCATGATGGAGTGACCCTTTTATCATTATATTTCACCCCTTTATCTTTAGTAACTCTTTTTGTTTAAAAATTGGTGCTATGTGATAAAGCATAAGCACTCCAGCTTTCTTGCAGTGGTTTCTTACCTGACATATATTTTCCTATCCTTTTACTTTCAATATCCTTTTATCTTTACATTTAAATTTTGAAGCTTGTAAAGATCATATAGTTGGATATTGTTTCCAGTCTGACAATATCATGCTTTTGATTGGATTGTTTTGTCCATTACCATTAAATGTTGCTATTGATATAGTAAAATATATATCTGTCATTTTACTTTTTGTTTTATATATGCTTCATGTCTTTTTTGACCCATTAGTCCTCACTTATTACATTTTTTGCATTCAATGAATTGTTTGAATTTTTAAAGTTATTTTCCACTATATTTTTAAGAATTTTTAAGGGTTTCTCTATGGTTTACTATAAATATCCTACCGTATCAGAAACAGCTTCATATTTTTACTAGCTTAGTTCCAGCATATAGCAATGGAAATGTTAATCCTATATAACTCTAATCCCTTTCCCCCTTTGTGGTATTATCATTATGCTTGTTACATTTGTTAATGTTACAAACAACAATATACTGTTATTACTTTACCATCTGTAGTCATTTCCTTAACCTCTGTGTGCTCTTATTAGCAGATATATTACACAAATATTACATTTCTGTATGTTATAGGTACAACGTTACATTATATACATATGATTTTATACAATACTTTTTAAATCAGTTATGAAAAAATGGAGAAAAGTATGCATTTACACTGCTTCTTTATAATTATGTAATTACCTTTCCCTGCACACATTTTTTCTACTGTGGATTCAAATCACCATGTTGGGGCACTTGCTGTCAGCATGAAGAACTTGTTTATTATTTCTTGTAAGGTGGGTATGCTAGCAGCAATTCCCTTGCTTTTGTTTGACTGGGAAAGTCTTTTGCTTTCATTTCTGTTTTTTTGTTTGTTTGTTTGTTTGTTTTTTTGGGAAAGATAGCCTTGCTGGATATAGGTTCTTGATGGACAGATTTTTTATTTAATTTTTTGACACTTTGAATACATTATCCCACTGATTTCTGGTGTCCATTGTTTCTATTCAGAAGTCAGCTTTTATTCTTATTGAGTTCCCTGTGAAGTGATGCCTCATTTTTCTCTTGCTGCTTTCAAGATTTTCTTCTTGTCTTTGGCTTTTAGCACTTTTTCTATGATGTGTCTGTTTTTATCCTGCTTGGAATTCGTCAAGATTCCTGGATATGTGGATGGTTTTCCAATAAATTTGGGAGGTGTTCTGACATTATTGCCTTGAATATTTTTTCTGCTCCTTTTTCTCTCTCTTCCTCTACAACTTCTATTATGCATGTGTTAATTGATTGTATCCCAAATTTCTCTGAGGCTCTTTTTTTTTCCATTCTTTGTTGTCTCTGTAAACTGGTATAATCTCATTAATCTATCTTCACGTTTGCTAATTCCTTCTTTCTGCCAGTTCAAACCTATATTGAGCCCCTCTGGTGTATATTTTGTCTCACTTACTGTACTTTTCAACTTCAGAGTGACTGTTCTATTTTTTAATAATTTCTATCTATTGATATTTTCTATTTGATGTGACATTGTTATCATACTATACTTCTTCAATCATGCTTCACTTTGGTTTTGGGAACATATTGATAAGGGCTATTTTGAAGTCATTTTTTGTTAATTTGAGAGTTTTCAAAGCAGTTTGTGTCACTTGCTTTTATTCTAGTACATGGGTCATATTTTCCTGTTTAATTGCATGCCTTATAAGTTTTTTATTTTTTTTAAACTGGGCATTTTAGGTAATACATTGTAGCAAGTCTGTGCACTGATGTCTGGTCCAAGTCTCCAGAATAAATTTAGGACTTCAACCAGAGTTGGAGGGTAGATGCCTAATGATGCCTGTTCTGCTGGTTAGTGGAAGGTATCTGTGGAGCTAATTGCACCTTATGCAAATTTTCAACCAGACCTCCAATTTCCATTCCCACATGGCTCATACCCAGCCTTCAGAGGCTGAGTGCTTGACAGTTTCCTGATACCTAGGGACTTTTCTGATAAGACTGGTGGTAATTCCCTCTAGGGCTTATTATTGTTATCTGCTTGTTTATTTTTTAGTTACTGGTTGGATTATTTTAGTGACATATACCCACAGCTACATACTTCTCAGGAGATACAGCTTTGATTATGAACACAGCCACTCCAGATTGACAAAGGTATTGGTGGGGTGCTCTTTCTCTCTTTTCCTGATCACACCCTGTTAAACTATGATAATTGCTAGCTAATTGCTCTGTGGTTTTCAACAATATTCTGTGGCATACATTTCTCTATAAACTAATCCTATCAAATTGTGGCTGCTCGAAGAAATTCTTTCTGAGTTCAGCATTGGGTATTTCTCACCCAAGAAGGGATCATCCCAGCTGTCTTATTTGCTAATTCTTACCTGCAAACTATCCAGCCTAAAGTTTGTTAAATCCATGATTCTCTTCCCAATTGCTTTTACCACAACCTCCACTGCTCTTGAAATCGGTCTTCATTTTGAACTCCTCCCCACTTTGTTGCAAATCAAGTCAGATACTTTGGGAAGAGGTTAGGTGCTCTCCTTTTTTAGGTCTTCTTCTCTCATTCTAAATCTCTTAGCCAGAGCTCTGGAGCTGGGGGGAGTGTGCCAGTTTGTATGTATTATGTCCCCCAGAAAAAGCCATGTTCTTTGATGCAGTCTAGTGGGGGCAGATGTATTAGTGGGGATTACGTTGGAACCTTTGGATTAGGTTATTTCCATGGAGATGTGCCCCACCCAACTGTGGGTGATAACTCCGATTGGATAATTTCCATGGAGGTGTGGCCCCGTGCTTTCAGCATGGGCCTTGATTAGTTTACTAGAGCATTATATAAGTTCAGACATAAAGAGCGAGCTTGCTACAGCCAAGAGGGACACTTTGAAGAATGCATAGAAGCTGAGAGAGGAGCTGAAGCTTACAGAGACATTTTGAAGGGGGTTGTTGAAAGCAGACTCTTGCTCCAGGGAAACTAAGAGAGGACAAACACCCCAAGAGCAACAAAGAGTGACATTTTTGAGGAACTGCAGCCTAGAGAGGAATGTCCTGGGAGAAAGCCATTTTGAAACCAGAACTTTGGAGCAGATGCCAGCCACATGCCTTCCCAGCTAACAGAAGTTTTCTGGACACCACTGACCATCTTCCAGTTAAGGTACCTGTTCTAGTTTGCTAATGCTGCAGAATGCAAAACACCAGAGATGGATAGGCTTTTATAAAACGGGGGTTTATTTTGCTACACAGTTACAGTCTTAAGGCCACAAAGCGTCCAAGGTAACACCTCAGCAATTGGGTACCTTCACCGGAGGACGGTCAATGACGTCCGGAAAACCTCTCCTAGCTAGGAAGGCAGCTGGCATCTGCTCCAAAGCTCCGGCCTCAAAATGGTTTTCTCCCAGGACGTTCCTCTCTAGCAAGCTTGCTCCTCTTCCAAAACATCACCCACAGCTGCACTCAGTCTCCTCCTCCCGAGTCAGCTCATTTATATAGCTCCACCGATCAAGGCCCACCCTGAATGGGCGGGGCCATGCCTCCATGGGAACATCTCATCAGAATCATTACCCACAGCTGGGTGGGGCACATTCCAAGCAAATCTAACCAGTACCAAAAACGTCTCCCCACAAGACTACAAAGACAATGGCATTTGGGGGACACAATACATTCAAACTGGTACAGTACCCAATTGCTGATATGTTATCTTGGACACTTTATGGCTTTAGGACTGTAACTGTGTAACCAAATAAACCCCCTTTTATAAAAGCCAATCCATCTCTGGTGTTTTGCATTCCAGCAGCATTAGCAAACTAGAACAGTGAGGTTAATAGTAAGTTTCTCTCTGCTCTAAGACCTGAGTGATTGAAGAAGACATGGGTACAGCAGCCTGAGATCCTCTCAGCTTGCTTCTCCTGGTGTGCATCCACCAAATGAGCTGGGGAAAGAGTGTTAGGTGCTCCAGTATTCTCGGTGCACAATGCCCAAAGCAGAGTCTCCATAGTATGAGTGGAGAATGGTAAGATAAAGAAGCCCCTACTTCTCAACCACACTCATCTGAGACAGCCTCAGCAAAGGAAGCTGGGGGAAAGGATGAGAAATACTGAAGTCCTATTCCTTCCAGGAAGAAATCCCTCTAAGTGGGAACTAGGGGGAAAGGGAACCCTGGTTCTTGGCTGCAGGATTCTGGAGTGGAGTCTCCACCATGCTGAGCTGGGATTGGGGAGGAAAGGAATGGTGTTGGTTCAAATACCACAGACCAGCACCTTTCATAACAAATTTTCATTGAGTTTCTTATGTAGATTTTTCTTCATTTGCTGTTTGCCCTTAGGACTATTTCCAGAGACTTTTTAAATGTTTTTGTGTGTGTGTGTGTGTGTGTGTGTGTGTGTGTGTGTGTGTATTTTTTTTCTTTTTTTTTACCAGTTTTCCTGGGAAGCAGGTTGACAGAGCACCTCATGTTCTCATGCCAGTAGTCAATTCAGGGACTCAATATATTTTCTGGTAGAATTATAAAGTTAAATTTTCTTGTGAGGGCAATACTTTGGATTTCAGGATAGTTGTTCTGAAATAATTTAAGAGCTGTCCTGTGGAAGAGGATTTAGATTCATTCTGTATGCTGGTGGTGGGAATAAAATATGGGATTTTGTTATAATTAAAATAAAAATATAATAATAGTCATTGTTGCACAAAACCAGATTGGATGGAGTGAGAAGCAATTGTTTGAATATCACTAGATGTTCCAGCATAATCTGAATATGACTTTTCAGGGATAATCAAAGAGTATTTAACTCACCAAATGATAATAAGTATCCTTGGTGTTAAGGTTGCTTATAGACTGAAATCCCTTGGGTCTAGTTTGCATTCCAGAAAGGAAGATGTCTAAAACTTATCAAAGCATCTAAGAATAGTTTAATGATATCTTGAGTTAAAGTGAGGACTGCTTTTATTTGTGACTATGATATTATTTGGAAATAATTGCAGCAAAATTATTCAGTACTCAAGTAAATAAAATAAATTAGATCATTCAATACAGTGACACAAGTGATTGGTTTATTTATATAAGAGGTTAATTTGAAAGTATAGTTCAGGAACTGACAAAGTTTAGTGTAATTACTATACAATTGCTAATTGTATGTAATTATGACTGAAGGCAGAAATGTGAATTTGTTTGACTTTTACAGAGGCCATAAAATTTCTAAGCAATATTAATACCCTTTCCTCTCTAGGTACACAATAAACAAACACAGATGCCTATAAATCATTACAGTTATCAAATACATTTAGGTATATAATGTAGCTTAGCTAGTGGAAGGTAAACATTTACATTTCCATGAAATCAAAATAGACTAAAGACTAAAATGAGTATATGCATTGTTAGCATACTGGTAATTTTCCTTGATGCGCAGGGTTAGTTTCTGGTAAAAGGAGGTACGAGAACTGCTTTTTAAATGTGAGAATTCATGGAAAGTGTTTGCTGGAATGCTTTAAAAAATAAAAGGAGTAAGAATTATAGTTGTTGAAGATTCCAAAATTTTACTAGTAAACGACATGTAAAAATAATATTTTCCCTAACAAAATATATATTAATACATCTTGGAGAGTCAATATCCAAGGGTATTAAAGGAATTAGGCACTTAACTGATTAATTTTGACAATAAGTAGATAGGCTGATTAGTAGAAAAGTCCAACTACACAAAAATAAGCAATATTGTAAAACATAAGATACACTGTTACTTTTACTGCTGTGATTTTTACATTCATAGAAGACAAAGATTAAATTTTACTTAGGCTTTGCATTGTCCATCCTCTGAAGCACAATATTTTGCAGATAACTTTCAACTAATAATTGTTTGTTGAGCCTTTGAATATGCTAAACAAACAAGAGAGAAGTTTTGTTGGTTTGTACTACCAAACTCATCAAAAGGCCAATGTTCATTTTTAGGGAAGGGAAGGGGAGAGGGATGCATAATGAAAAGATGAACATTCTTAGCATTGTTTCTCTCCCTTATGACAAAGGTAAAATAAAACATAGATAGATAGATAGATAGATAGATAGATAGATAGATAGATAGATAGACAGACATACTATCAATGCCCGTGATGACACAGGTCTACATGCCAATCCAAAACAAACTTGTCCCTTAACTAGTTTCTCTAACTCCAGACTACTTTCTGTCCTTCCAGATATTTATTCTTTAATACATAAAATTGAGTTTTTAGGGTTTAAAGGGACCATGCTATTTCTACACAATAAATATTTTTATAACATCTGAAATCAAATACTTCAGTTATTTTAATAGAGAATATAGTGATTTCATGAATGTCATTTAGAAAAAAACCTCCAAGTTTCTTTAAATGTCTTTTTACTACCTATGGGAACAAATGATTTAGTCACTTAATCAACAAATAATTACTAAGCTCTTGCTAACTGTAAGAATTCTTGGAGAACCTATGTTATGAAAGACTCTGCAAGACATCCGAACAAATGATTGACTTATGGATGTTAGTAGGCTCGGAGTCCTCAGAGTCTCAAGAAAACATGTTAAAATGAGAAACTGCTTGTGCCTCTTTGCTTGAGCTTCAAAAGTATTGGTGGGCATGGATGAAGGGATTGGGAGTGCTGCTGGGGCAGCAACCCCTGTGGTCTCCTCCTCTGGATATGCAGCAGTTCCTGGTGGCTTCTGCATTTATAAAAGTAGACTAGAATCTTATACTTTGTAAGAATCATTTTACTTGAAATGAGGAGTACAGTGAAAGTTATTAGACTTGAGGGGAAGCAAAAAACCAGAACCCACTATTAAGAAGAACTGAGGTGAAATAAAAAGAAAAATAGGTTCTAGTCCTTGCTCACTGTTCTTAGTTTCCTCCTTTGTGAAATAAGGGGAATTGTGCCAGTAATCTATAAAGTCCCTTCCAATTCTGTAATGCTTTAGATGACTTAGGGAATTGGAGGTTAATTCCTTGGTATCTCAAATGTGAGAATTATGCCAAGGTAATGTATGGTATACATCCACATGATTGCAAAACTTAGTTTATCTAAATGACCTTTACCTCATTTCATTTAAAGTAAAGCTAGACCTTGGATTTTTCAGGACCAACCTGATTTTTAATATTCTGCCTATGTCTCTCTATTATTCAGACCACTGGACAAGTAAGTATAAATTTTGGTCACCATATACAGAGATAGTCTTATCAAGACTTTATGCTCAAAGAAGACAAGTCTCCCAGGTAAGGAACACTTTTCTTTAGTCAATGTCATACAAGGTCATAAAAGAAGTTGTACTATTGCCTAGAAACATAGAAATATAGAGAAACAGGAATAATGGATATTAAATGGAGTCTTACTAATAAATGACTATGAAATATAATTCAATTTATCAAAGCCAGTGATGCAGGATACTTTCTGTGTTATTTGTGGAAAGTACAACTTTGGCTTCTTAAAAATGTTAAAGAGTAAGGTATTTCCTGATTCCTCACACTCAGTTCTATTTTTTTCCAAAATACTGAATTATCTACTAAAAGTTTACATAATAGTACTGTCTAGCTCACAGTCAATATGTTTTACATGACACTCATGAATAAAAAATTTCAATTTAGAAAAAAAAATAAAAAGACTAAATGATTTCCCCAAGAACATCAATCAATAATGAAGAATCTTCAATGAGTAATTTGGTCACATTTTAAAATGTTGGTAAAACAATTCCTAAGCAGTTTTGATTATATCGTACAGTCAAAACTGTTACTTCTTAGCTGATGAAAATGTCAATAAAAATCCTTCTGAATCCATATTAATTTTTGCCCCCATATTAGACCTGCAGATAGTTTTCATAAAGGTTGAAAAAGGATTGGTTAGGGAATAGTTCTACTGCCAACAGTGAAGCTAAAATGAGACTAATCCCTTTCTGTTAAACAATCCAGGCATTGAATCCCATATAACCTATGTTAATGTAGGTAAAGAGCTGTTCAAGGAAGGCAAAAGGAAAACATAACTCCTACTGACTATGAAATGTCAATGTCACAAATTTTAGTATGGGACCTTCAAAGCCAAATGATAAATGTATACTTTTGTCAAGTTGTTATGAATTATGGCCAAGGTCTCTGTGGTCATTTCTTTAAAAGTCAGATTTCCTTTTAGATTGAGAAGCTAAAGAATCATCATCCTTTTTGGGGAATTTTAAGAGGATACTATTTGCAAGGAGGTTGCAGCCAAGTTTGTTCTGCAAATAAAGCAATAAGCTCACAAATTTCCAAAGTGTCATCCAGCCCTATAATATAACAATGTAACAATATAAGTAATTAAGCCCAGATCTGAATCTATCCGGATAAAAATGGATAGATTCCTAGGAATAGGATATTATAAATTCTCGGGTACAATTATCAAAGTTATAGAAGTAAAGAGTAGAATTAATAATGATAGAATTCAATCAATACAGATACACTTCTAGGCAAGTTAATTAACATGGATAACCATCCAGTTTGTCCAAGGAAAAGGATTACTACTTAGCTAATATAAATTGTGTTGTTCTTTAAAAAAAGTGAATCATTACCTCCCATTCTAATGTGTCTTTGTTAAATTGGAACAAATTTTTATAATATTTGAGTAAGGATGTAAACCAGAAAACTTAAAAACAAAACAGAAAAAAGGAAGATTTATAAGTTAAGGGTTTATCTACAATCACAATATTTGTGATGGTAGCATAAAACACAGGACCATTTTCACCACTGTTTCATCCTTCTACGTCAAAACACTGTCAACTGTAACTTTTGTCTTCCTTTTATTGAAAATGAATACTGACATTGTGGAATTGCCAGTAAGATTGGGACTGATGACTGAAATGAAAAATCCTTGTATTGAGAATGAAAAAAAGAATTCTCTCAGAGGCTTGAGATAAATTATTTGCTGGGACTGTGTATATATGGGCACAATAGTCTTTTCAGAAACAGACAGAAAAGCTTGCCAGGCTCATAAATCTGAGGAAACAAAAGGGAAACAAATACCTAAAAAATGGCCCCCACAAAATCAAAAAATGATAATCTCTCTTATTTGGAACAGAAATGTAATATGAATAGCAGTAATATTAAATGCAAACAGTGCATAAAAAATGGATGCTAGCTTAGAAAATAGTACTCAACTACAGATTTTTTTCCATGTATTATGCTATGTTTGAGACAGTTCTAAAAATTAAAGTGACTCTAGACTTAATAGAACTTTCAAAACCTCCCAATAGTTAAGACAAAATTTTATCATTATAAAAATATGGACATTCTACATGAAAAAGTAATCTATATAGAAAACTGTGTGTCAATGCCTTCCAGCCAAAGATGATAAAAAATATGCATATAGTTGAACATTTAGGATTTATTGCTTATAAATAAAAAGCATATAAATACATACAGTGGGGGAACCATCTGGTACCTAAATAAGAGTGTTTTAGGAAGAATATATTATAGGATTTGTTCCTTGGCTAGGTGACTTGGGGGAGGATTCAAGGAAATACATTGGGTGATGTCAGGAAATTAGGGTAATCCTATGACTGCATATATAATAAATCTTAACTAGAAGGAGAGTGAATGCATGAGACCAGAGTTGTAATAGGTTAAAAAGCAATGCTCGTTCGTATTACTCGGGAATGAAGAATTTTTTTTTTATTGTTTGTGTTTGTGTGTTCCATGCTTACCTCAAAATTATGAAGCAGTCTTGTTCTTTGATCTAAATTCATCAATGTCACAGAATGACCTTGACTGATGTTCGTGTTCTGTGAGATTACTTATGTCTATCAGGGTTGGAGAACAGCATGGTCTAGATATAAGTATCAATCCAGATCTTGGCTTTCAGGGGGTGTGCTGGTTTGACTCTGTTATGTACCCCAGAAAAGCCTATGTTCTTTAAATCCAATCTTGTTCATGGGGACTTTTGGATTTCCATGGAGATGTGACCCCACCTATCCAAAGTGAGTCTTATTCCCCTTGCTGGAGTTCTCTATGACAGGATAAATGGCAGAGACATTTTGGAGAGAGCTCATAGAAGTTAAGAAAGAAAATGCCCTGGGAGAAATGAGAAGGTCCCAGACAAGCTGAGAGAGAAATGATCAGAGACATTTGGAGACAGACATTGAAACCAGAAGCCAGGAGAAAAGGATCAGCAGATGTCATCATACACCTTACCATGGGACAGAGGAACCCTGAATTCCATCATCCTTCCTTCAGAGAAGGTACTGTCTTTTGATTCCTTAATTGGTGCATTTCCATGGACTTAGAACTGTAAATTTGTAACCTAATAAAACACCAGTGAAAAAGCCAACTCATTTCTGGTATATTGCATTCTGGCAACTTTATCAAACTGAAACAAGGGGCTTCTCAGGTGTATAATGCTTACCTAAGCAAGAGGTGTTCTTTGTAAGTGGTTTGAGACTTCTACTTATCAAAGATGGTGGCATACAATATTCTAGGTTGCTGTTTCCCCAAAGAATCTTAGAAAAACTGTAAAAACTGGCAGTGCCATCTTTCTCAAAACTCTGGAAAACAGTTAAAGTTTGCAATAACTAGCCAAGTGCTGAATCAAGAGCATGCAGCTAATAATGGTAAGAGAAGTTTGTGGAGTGGACTTGCACTCCCATTGTGGTTTCCTGGTCCTGTTCTACTGAGAGCACAGTAAGCACTTTGCACATACTGGGGAACATTTATGTTGGTGATTATCTGTTGCAGCCTGAAAGATTAAACCAGGACATTCTCAACCAGAACTTGTCCTGCAGGAAAAAGCAAATAATAGATAGCTAAAGCAGTTTAAGAAACAATTAAGTTAAAAAGGTCTGGAGAAAGAAATGCTAGCATCAGGGTATATAATAGAGCAACCAACAGTAGGGGGAGTCTATTTCATAGTGAGTGGTGGGGACAATCAGATTCCTGTAAATGTGGAAATTCCTAAAGCTACAAGCAAATAGAAACCCAAGATAAGAGCTGGGCTCAGAAAATATGGAGGCAACCCCTGCATTTCACTTTCAACTTGGAATGACCTTCTTGATAGGAGGGCTAAAATATGAAAGAAAGAACCAACAGAACACAGAACCATTACATGAAGACTGTGAAAGATGTGTTTTGTTTTGCTTTTTTTTTTCCTTTGGCATTAGTTGGTTTGTTTTTGTTAGCTCCTTGAACTCAAGAAAATTTATATCATATAAACAGCTGGATACAAAGATAAAGAAAAAAAAAGTTCAGGGGAAAAACACCAGAATTAACACATTGAATGTTAAAATATACAGTATGAACAAAAGATCATAAGACAAGCAAAGAATCAGAAATGATTAAAAATCCAAAGGAAAGTGACAAAAAGTAAGAACAAACCAAAAAAGAGGGACAGATTTTGGACTTACCAGACAAAAACTTTTAAAAATGGTCTTTAGTATGCTAAAGGAGATAAAGGAAGACACCAAGAAAAAGCAACAATATCAGGAAAACCTTGAATAAACAATGAATGAACAATATAGATTGAAATTTAACAAAAGAACTAAACAGAATTATTGGAGTTGAAGACTACAATAACAAATGAAAAATTCCTTAGTGGGTTTCATTAGCAGATTGGAACTGTCAGAAGAAAGAATCAGTGAACTCAAAGACAAGACAGTTGAAATGAATGAGGCTGAGGAACAGAAAGAAAAAAAAAGAGTGAAAAAAATACACAGAGCCTAAAGACCTGTCGGATACTGTCAAGCATACCAATATACACATTGTGGAAGTCCTAGAAGGAGAAGAAAGAGAGAAAAGGCAGAATCAATATTCAAAGAAATACAGACAAAAAACTGCCCAAATTTAATGAAAATCATGAATTTTCACATTCAAGAAGCTGAATGAAACCCAAACAGGATAAACATGAAGAGAACCATATCCAGGCACATAGTAGTCAAAATGTCAAATGCCAAGGCCAAGAAGAGTTCTCAAAGCTGGAAGAAAAAAGCAACAGATTGTGTACAAAAACCCAATAAGATTATGTGCTGATTTCCCATCAGAAATCATGTAGACAAGAAAGCAGTTTGTTTAAATATTTAAAGTGCTGAAAGAAAACAATTGCCAACTAAGACATTTATATCTGGCAAAACTGTGTTTGAAAAATGAGGGAAAATTTAAGACATTCCAAAAAATATATAGATAAGAGAAACCTTCACCACTATACTGGCCCTAAAAACAATTCCTAAAGGAGTTCTTTAGATTTAAAGGGAAGAATACAAGACAGTAGATGGATCAAAATGGCATAAAGAAATAAAGACATCTGGTAAATGTAACCATGTAGGTGATTATAAATGCCAGCAATATTTTATTGCAATTTTTGGTACATAAGTCTACTTTTTACTTCTTACAGTTTCTAAAATGTAAATGCTTAAAAAGTAATGATAAGTCTATTGCTCTGGACATAAAATGTATAACACTATAATTTGTAGCAAGTATAACACAACACAAAGGTTGGGGTAAAGAAGGGGAATAGGGCATGTGCATGCTTCTGAAGATAAGTTGAGATCAAATAAAACATTATTGTTATAAATTTAGGATGCTAAATTGAAGCCCCATTGTAACCATAAAGAAAATACCTGACAAATGTAATCAGAAGGATGTGGGAAGGGATTCAAAATCAAACAAAAAATCAATTAAATAGGCAATTGGCAGTAAAAGAAGTACTGAGGGACAAAAAAGGTATTAAGACTAACAAAAACCAAATAGCAAAATGACAGAAGAAAGCCCTGCATTATTAGTTCTCACTTTAAATGTAAATCCTTTAAACTCTCCAGTCAAAAGGCAGAGATTGGTGGAATGGATAAAAAAGCATGACCCAACTAAATGCCAAATACAAGAGGCTCACCTTAAATTCAAAGACACAAGTATATTTAAAGTGAAAGGATGGAAACAATGTACCAATCAAATAGCAACCAAAGAGAGCTGGGGAAGCTACACTGATATCACATAAAATAGACTTTAAGTCAAAAAAATGTTACAAGGGACAAAAAGTTAAGTGTATAATGACAAAGTGGTCAATTAAACAAGAATACATAGCAATTTTTAAATATATATCTACCTAATGGCAGAGCACAAAAATAAATGCAGCAAATGTTGACAGATTTGAAGGGAGAAATTGATGATTTTACATTAATAATTAGAGACTTCAATGCATCACTTTCTATAATGGATAGAATATATAGAAAAAGATAAATAAGGAAATAGAAGATTGAATGATACTATAAATAAACTAGATCTAAGAGGTATCAGTAGAACACTATACCAAAAAGCAGCAGACAACACATGGGCCATTCTCTATAATAGTTCACAAAACAAACCTCAATAAATTAAAAAAAAAAAATTTGAAATCATACAATGCATCTTCTCTGACCACAATGGAATAATGTTTAAAAAAATCAATAACAGAGGGAGAATTGGAAAATTCACAGATATGTGGAAATTAAACAATGCATTCAAGCAAACAGTGGGCCCAATAATAAATCACTAAGGAATCTAGGAAATATCTTGAGGCAAATGAAAATGAAAATATGACATAACTTAAGGGAAGTAGCAAAGGAACTGTTGAAAGGGAAATTTATGGCTCCAATTGATTATATTAAAATGGAAGAAAGACATCTCATCAGAGACCCAACCTCACAACTGGAGGATCTAGTAAAAGAAGAACAAACTAAACCCACAGTGAAAAGAAGGAAGGAAAATAACAAAGACTAGAGCAGAGATAAATGAAATAGAAAATTAAAAAAAAAAAACAATGTAGATAAGGAAACCAAAGTTAGTAAGACTGCAAAGAAAAAGAGAGAGCATGCAAATAAGTATAACTAGAAATGAAAGAGGGGAGATTACTACCAACCACACAGAAATAAAAAAGACTATGAAAGGATACTATGAACAACTATGAAATCTACATGAATTGAATGAAGTCTTAGAAATACACAAACTACTTGTGCTGACACAAGAAGAAATAGAGGATTTCAACAGAGTAGTAAGAATAGATCGAGTCAGTAATGAACAACCTCCCATCAAAGAAAAGCACATAGCTTCACTGAAGAACTTTACCAGACAATCCAAGAAGAATTAATGCTTATCCTGCTCAAAGTCTTCCAAAAATTGGAAGAGGAGGACATACTTCCTAACTCATTCTATGAGACCAATATTCCCTTAATACCAAAGCCAGACAAAAATACCACAAGAAAAGAAAATTACAGACTAAAATCTGTTATAAAGATGCAAAAATTCTCACCAAACACTAAAAACCAAACCCAACAACACATTTAAACAAAATCTGTTATATAGATGCGAAAATTCTCATGAAACACTAAAAACCAAACCCAACAACACATTTAAACAATTATATATTTGATTGAGAGGGAATTATTCCAGATATGCAAGGGTGGTTCAACAAAAGAAGATCAATAAATCTAATGCAACACATTAACAGATGAAAAGAAAAAGAACCCACATGACTATCTCAATTCATTCCAAAAAGGCATTTGAAAAAATCCAGCACCACTTCTTGATAAAAAACACAACAAAACATTTAAAAGACTAGGAGTAGAAGGAAACTTCCTCAATGTGATAAAGGGCATATATGAAATACACACAACTGGCATCATACATAATGTTGAAAGACAGAAAGATTACCCTCTATGATCAGGAACAAGGCTAGGATGCCCACATTCACCACTACTATTCAACATTGTACTGGAAGGTGTAGCCATAGCAATTGGTAAGAAAAGATAAATAAAAGGCATCCAAATTGGAATGGAAGAAGTAAAAATTTCCCTATTTGCAGATGACATGGGCTTATGTATATAAACTCCTAAAAAGTACCTGACAGTTCTACTAGAGCTAATAAATCAATTCACCGAAGTGTCAGAGTACAAGATCCACACCCAAAAATCTGTAATGTTTCTTTAAAGTAAAAATGAAGAATGTGAAGAAGAAATCAAGAAAAAAATTCCATTTACAATAGCAACTAAAAGAATCAAATATCTGTGGATACATTTTCTCAAGGATGTAAAGAACTTGGGAAAATATGAAAAACTACAAAACATTGCTAAAACATATCAAAGAAGACCAAAATAAATGGAGCAAATTCTCTCTTCATGGATTGGAAGACTAAATATTGTTAAGATACCAATTCTACCCAAAGAGATTTATGGATTCAATGCCATCTGATCCAAAATTCCAATAGCCTTCTTTGCAGAAATTTAAAATTCAATCATCAAATTGATATATGAGAGTAAGGGGACTTGAATAGCCAAAACCATCTTAAAAATGAAAAATGTAGTTGGAGGAATCACACTGCTCAATTTAGATGCATATCACAAAGCTACAGTAATCAAAACAGTGTGGTACTGCCAAAAGTACAAACATATAGGTCAATGAAATTGAATTGACAGTGCAGAAATAAACACATCTATAGCATATTGATTTTTGGCAAAAGTGCCAAGTCCACTCAATGGGGAAAGAATAACCTCTTCAACAAATGGTGGTGGGAAAAGTGGATATCCATATTCAAAGAATGATGGTAGACCCTTACATCACACTATATATATATTTTTAAAAAATGAAAATGGATCAAAGACCTAAATATAGAACCAAACTATAAAACTCCTAAAAGAAAACATAGGGAAGCATTTTCAGAACCTTGTTTTAGGCAATGGTTTCTTAGACTTTACATCTATATTACAAAAGAAATATAGATAAATGGAACTTCATCAAAATTAAAATATTCTGTTCATCAAAGGAATTCATCATGAAAGTAAAAAGACAACCTATAGAATGGGGAAAAAATATTTGGAACACATATACAGTAAGAGTTTAATAACCAGAATATATAAAGAAATCCACAACTCAACAACACAAAGAAATATACAAACGGCCAACTCATTAAAAGATGCTCAACATCATTAGCCATTACAGAAATGCAAATTAAAACCATGAGATAACTTTTCACACCCACTAGAATGGCTACTACTAACAAAACAAAATTAACAGGTGTTGGAGAGGATGTGGAAAAATAGGAACACTTGTGGATGGTGGTGGGAATGTAAAATGATGCAGCCACAGTGGAAAACTGCATGGCATTTTCTCATAAAGTTAAGTATAGACTTATCAGATGACCTGGAAATCCTACTTCTAAGTGGATACCCAAAGGAACTGAAAGTAGGTACTTGATCAGATATTTGCACACTGATGTTCATAGCCGTATTATTCACAATCACCAAAAGATGGAAGCAACCCAATTGTCCATCAACAGATGAATGGATAAACAAAATGTGGCATATACACACAATGGAATATTATTCATCCATAAATAAGAATGGGGTTCTGAAACATGCAAAAATATGGATGAACCTTGAATAATCTTGAGTGAAATAAGTCAGCGACAAAAGAACAAATATTGTGTGATCTCAGTGATATGAAATAATTAGAATAAACAAATTCATAGAGTCAGAAACTAAAATGCAGGTTACCAGGGACTGGACAAGAATAGGGAATGAGGAGTTTATACTTAATTGTTGAAGAATTTCTGTTTGGGTTGAAGGAAAGATTTTAGTAATGGATGGTGTTGATGGTAGTACAAATATTGATAAGTGATTAACACCATTGTATTATATTTAAATGTGGTTAAAAGGGGATATTTTAGGTTGTACATGTGTTACTGGAATAAAAATTTAAAAGTAAAATAGGATGGTACAATACAAAGAGTAAACCCTATGTAAACTATGGGCTATAGTTAATAGCATAATTATAATAATATTGTTTCATCAACATAATAAAAGTACCACAGTAATGCAAAGTGTAATAATAAGGGAAATTGTGTGTGGGCATGTGTGTGTGTGTGTGTGTGTGTGTGTGTGTGCGTGTAGGGGGTTATATGAGACACTGAATTTACTGCATGATTTTTCTGTAATAATTATAGTAATAATACTAATACAGTAATTCCTTAACAACAACAAAATAGTCACCTGAAAAGCACACATATACATGCAAGTTAAATGAATATTTTAATGGACTTTTAAAAGTAAAAGTAATTTTAATACACATTTATTTTGTATTATTGAACTGTTACATAGTGTAACTTTTGTTACAGGGTGTTCTAGTTTGTTAATGCTGCCAGAATGCAAAACATCAGGAATGGATTGACTTTTTTAAAAGGGGGTTTATTGGGTCACACAGTTAGTCTTAAGGCCATAAAGTTTCCATCAACAAAGGGTACCTTCACTGGAGAAAGGCCATTGGCATCCAGAAAACCTCTGTTAGCAGGGAAGGCACGTGGCTGGTGTCTGCTTGCTTCGAGGTTGCATTTCAAATGGCGCTCTCCAAAATGTCTGCATCAGCTTCATACGGCTGTCTTCAAAATGTCTGTCTCAGCTCCAGATAGCTATGAGCTCTTTCTGTCTGAGCTTATATAGTGCTCTAGTAAACTAAACAAGGCCCATACTGAATGGGTGGGGCCATGCCTCCATGGAAATTATCCAATCAGAGTTACCTACAGTTGGGTTGGTCACATCTCCATGGACACTGAACCAATAGGCTCCAACCCAGTCCACACTAATATGTCTGCCCCCACAAGAATGCATTAAAGAATATGGTTTTTTCTGGCGGACATAAATATACAAACCAGCATACAAGGATTTGACTCAGTTTATATCCATAAAGCAGGTGCTAGTACTGTCTCAATTTTAAATGTTAGGAAACCGAGTCACAGAGCAATTAAGCAATTTGTCCAAAGATGTACATCTTACAGATAGTACAGTTGAAATTTGAATCCAGGTAGTTTACTGCAGAGTTTAAAATCTGTACTCACATGGTCTGCTCCAACTAAAAGTCAACTCTACAATTCTAGACTTTAATATTCACATATTACTTGAAAATTATGAGGAAGAATTGTAGTCGACCTTATCAAATTTCCAAGCACAACCCATTGAAAGTGTGTTTTCCTTCACATTTAACCATTCCACCTTCTGCTCATTCTTGATCTTCTGTACCTTAACACGGAATTCCCTATTTAGAATAAGATAGGGCAGGGTACTCTGTACTCAACTGTTGTACTGGTTATTACTTAGCCAAGAGGACTGGTCAACATGCAGAAGACAGAATGGAGAATGAATGAAAATAAATCAGTTCTGTCCCAGCTTCATTAAACAAAATATCAAGATTACCTAATTACTTCTATTTCTCAATTTTTACTGTGCTTTTGTAAGCACAACTAGGTGACTATATTCTGTGCTTCCAAACTTCTCTGTAGCTCTCAATAATGGTTATTTAGTTGATTTGAATTGAAAAAGAAAATTGAGAACTGGATAATATCTGTGCTAATTAAGCTGCTGCTTCTATACCATCATTATATCCTGTTCTGCATTTGTCAGTGCTCTTTATCATTGGTAACATTACTTATTTATTAGCATTTATGATCTAAAAAGCATATCCTCAATAGTAAATCTAATTTGGATTCCCTTACAGATAATTTTAGATTTTTTATGTGACACGATCCATAATTTTTAATGTATTTCACAGTAAGAAAAAAGGTCCTTCAAGTTTTTATACAATGTCTAAAATCTGCCTGAACTAGCTCCTGACTTTGCATTTCCTCAGTGCTAAGAATTGAGGTATTTCATCTTCATATATATAGAGTTTTATTTTAAAGAATTGGCTCACGTAATTGTGGAGGCTGGCAAGTATAAGACCTGTAGGCAAGGCAGCAGGCTGGAAATTCCAGTAAGTGTATTTTGCAATCTTGAGTATCAAATCCTCAGGGGAGAATAGAATGCTAAAAACTTGGAGAGGCATAATGATGTAATCTTGAAGCAGAATTTCTTCTCTGTGGAGCCCTCAGTTCTTTTCTCTGATGGCCTCCAAATAACTGGATTAAGTCTATCCACATTATCTAGAATAAGTATTCTCCTTTACTTAAGCCTTAAATGCTAATCCCACCTACAAAATACCTCCATAGCAACATCTCGACCACTATTTGACCAAACAATGGATACTATAATTTAGCCAAGTTGACACAATAAAATTAACCATTATAAATACTAAACATCCAGGTATACTATACTATAAATTGAACCCAACTTCTGTTTCTCATGTGGCCCCCATTCCTATAAGAGCTCTTACAGTTGGATTCCAATAAAGATTGGAGTAAAGTGAATCCTACACTTAAGACCATACTTAACTATTAATCACTATAAATGACTATCATGTCTGAAACTTTTCTAGAGGCTAGTGATAAAATAGGGAACAATGTAAATAAAACTCCCATCTATTGTTGTCTCTGCATTCCAGTGGGGGATTGTATTAATTAGAATAGAAAACTGCTGAAACAAATTAACCCAAGAAAATAATGGCCCAAACAAAATACCAAGTTGTTTCTCATACAACCCAGACTTTTCTTACCTGTTAGGGTAGAGGTGGAGTTGCTTTGCCCATGTGTCTATTCAATAGGTGCGTTTCAGGTTACTCTAGGCTGTCATATCCAGTGGAGAGAAGGGAAGAAAAAAAAGAGTACACATGGAATCTTTGTATGTACTTATACTCCAGGCCCAGAAGTGGTGTCCTTCACTTCTACTTGTATTCCACTGGCTGGAGTATATTCTTAAACATGGACACAAAGGCCCTGCATTTGCTTGTCCTCAGGGGTTCCCACACATTGGGGTGCCTTACTTGAAACCTTCTAAGTTTATCTTGGTACTTGGAAATGGCTTTTGCCAAGAATGGTATCCAGACAGTACCCCTGGATTTCAGACCCAATCCTACATGTGTGCTCATCCCTTTTTCTCACTTTCAGGCACAATCTGACCTTCTACCTAATGCATAGGGCCAATCAGACATTGCAAAGAGCTCTAGGATTTGAGTCTATGTGGACATCCTGGATATCTGTGCCAGGCCATTATTCCAGGGGGCCAACATGATGAGCAGATTTCTCTCGCTGGCCAGTGTGGTATTTCGTTTACAGGGTTGCCTGAAATTGGGTTGCCAGAATAGGATTGATATACTGAGGATGGGTGACAATCTCTCATATTGGACATAGGATATACTTTAAGGATCTAAGCTACCTAGGATCTACCATCAATACCTGGGTTTAAGCCACATGTATGATCCTTTGCATTAGCTCTTCCCCATCCATAAGCTATAATCAGCAGCACCTAAGGGTGGTAAGTGGTGGCAAAAGATATACTTTATTCTGTGCTCCCCCTCCTGATGTCACTAGTACCATGTGTCAGGCCATCCCCAGACTATCTCTTCTCAGGGATTTGGAGATAGTTTGACTCAAACAACAGCAAAATGCTCTTCTAATTGATGTCCTCTCTTGCCTCTGATACAGGAAGTGGCACTGTGCTCACACAGGTTAGTTTTAAGCCATGCTAGAGGAATAGGTGTGAGTATGACTGCTCTTTCTGCTCCACCCGTATGTCCCTTGCTTGTCCTCCCCATTGGTGGTTGTGTGTGGTAGGCAGTGGTGCAATCAGTGTTGAAAGTAATTACATTTCAGGAATTATAGCATAAACAGTTCAAGAGAAGAGGCTGTTGGAAGATTCTCTATTCAACATTTATTCCATAAAATTGCAAACAGAAAATTTCAGATGATCAGAAAATGAATAATCATACACCACTATTCTGCATACTCTGGAAAATCTCACATTTTTGGCTCTCATCAACCAAGCACAGTAACACTCTCTGATAGTCACTGAAAGCTGGTTGGTAATCTTCAGTGGCAAGATAAAAAATGCAGTCTTGAGCAATGATGCAACAATCATTAAATAAACTGTATTAGTGACCTGCAGAATGAAAGGGTCTCTATGGTTTAAATATGAACAGTTTCCAAAATGCCACGACATTGTGAGTGACAATAGTGTTGCTACCTTTTTCTCACAACGGGCAATATGAAATATCCAGGAATGGTACATTTGACAATATAGAATATGGAGAGGTTCCTTGACCTGATCAGGAGGACATGGTGTCTGGACACCACAGAGAATCTTTGTATTCGTTGACTGGATAATAAACCATATATAAGTGCCTCTTCCTTATCTATTATTCTAAATTTTCATGGATAAGCCACTATACCTCAAATGGACCCAGGAATTCTGTAATACCTTCTTGATAAAATTTTATAGACAGGTGCCCCACAAAAATATTTCTTTGGAGTCTCCACATACCTCAAAGGCAGTCATGGTTAGGACTCAGTCATATGGACACATCTAATTACAAAGGAAAATGGAAAGGTAGTCTAGCTATAAATCAGGCAAAACTAGGAAACATTTATGTGAGGGGGTGGTGGGTGTGTGTGTGAGAGAAAGACAGAGAGAGAGAAAAGCTAGCTGTCAGTGAGACTCAGGCAGTGAATATGAATATGTACATTATATAATATATTAGAGAGTAAAATGTGCTACAGAGAAAAACAAAGCTGAGAAGAGAGGCAGATAATATCTAATCCATATTCTCAACACTGGGGATCAGAACTCCATACTGCTACATTTCTTCTTTGCTTTGTGCATAAGGGACTACTTTCTTATCTCCATATAAACTTGTGTCGATATTGAATTCCTCTCTCGTTTGCCTACCTTAATTTAATTCATCAAAGTCCAGATCAATTAACATTTACTCAATCAGCTTGCCCTTTTCATTGATCATTCCCTCCTCTAGTTTTGTGATCATTTTGTTTATGCGCCATCTGTGCTGCTTATCTCAAATTGTGCCATGTTACACTATATATTGTGTATTCCTTGAAGGCAGGATCCAACACTTTGCTTTTCATCTTTGAATCCCCATAATGCTTACCATCGACTTAAGTTTAAGAAGTCCTCTATAAATGTTTGTTGAATTGACTTTTTGCTCTGTTCACAGGTTATAGAGCTTGGAAAGGTAGAAGAGGCTCAGCTGATAGTAAACATCCATGTCTATGAAAATTAATACAACTAATTTGGGATATTTTTATGTAAAGACATCAATTATTTAGGATTAATGATTTTAAATATTTATTTATGGTGGCAGCCACCATAGGTATTATCCAAGAAAGATTATTTCTTGCTCTTTGTTTTTCAAAAACCCTTGGATTTAGAATCATGCTGAATGCAACAAAGGAAAGTAATAATGAAAGAATACATCAATGATTTATTAAAATAGACCCATTCCTGATGATCAGTATATAAGGATATGTTATCAGCCTAACCTATTATTTTAAGCCACTAAATAAACATTAACATTCTAATAATTAAAATTTCTCCTGTTTACTTACAAATAAAATTACCAGGATTCTTATACAGGTCCTTGATTTCTAATACAAGATTACTGATTTTAAAATGTCAAAATGATCACAATTCTTAGTAAAATAATTGGAGATACAGGGATGGGAATGGGAGCTCATATCTGTGAACAAGGAAGAAATATCCAGTTTAAAAAACTAAAACAAAAAATGGAAACCTCGTTTACAAACTCTTTCTCTCGTACTAAAGACAGCAGCTGCGTCAGAGGTTTGAGGGGCCACAGGACAGCCAGGAAATCTGACCTTCTCCTGTTTCCCCACCTTTCCCCATAAACTCCAAAATGGTGGCTGGACAGTATCAGGTGGCTGGACTGTCATTCCTGATACTGCAGGATAAATGGAGGGTGATTTTTTTTCCCTAGGCTGGACCTCCAAGTTCCATGCTAAACGTGACTGCCTTACCCTGGGGTTGCTTGGTAAGTTTCCTTAGATGCAGCAGTTCATACTACACTTGCAAGTTTTCACAGAAATTACTCACAGAAATATGCACAAACCCTTTAAGCTTAGAAAAGAACTTCTCTGAAATAGTTACAGAGTATCTGTTCTCCTTCAACACCGGTGACCAAAGACCAGTAGTGTTCTGCCTATTTGATGATCACAGATCACCTCTAACAGAAGTTCTGTCTTCCCTTGACTAACATGCATTTACTATATTTTATGCAAATTATTATTTATTATATTACCATTTTATTGGCTTTAAGTGGGGAAAAGAACTAAAATATTATCACCCTATTCCTTTCTTTGATGGAGACTACCAAAAGCCTTTTCTCCCTTTTTCATCTCATCCTTAAATTGTTGGCTATAATGTGGCAAAATGAGGGCATTTTATTTCTTGGGAATCAAATAGTGCTTCATACTCATTAGAACATTTGATGTTCCAAATAGGCATCAATATAGCCTCACAGCTCACCTCTAACTCAGCTCCTTCATTGTCCCTGCCTAACATTTGGTTTCTCAGCTTGGTGCTGTGTGCCTGGTATTTGTTTCTTTCCTTTTATAAGCTGTACGAATTTTGTATGCATACCCAGAGAGCTGTTAGCAACAGACCTATTTTGAGAGAACAATAGAGTAAATAAATTCACTTTGAGCTCTCTGTACCGTATTCAGTGTGGGCTTAGTGTTGATACAGGAGCAAAATCATAGACAGGCACTCTTTTTGAATTTTATGTCTATGAAAAATGAAGAGTGTGGATTAGTGGGGGTGGAAAAGTGGGTGGAAGGAGGGGAACTGAGAAAGGAGGGTGCTGTTAAAGAAGATAATACTAGAAGAAGACTTGGAGAAGATGTGCTGGAGTATGGGGCTGGATAAGAAGGGTGGTGTAGCTTTTAGGGCTGTGGAGGGCAGAGGGAAAAAGAAAATTCTACCTGAAAATGCCTACTGCTGTACACAGTAAAGAAAACTTAACCATTAAACCTGCATTCCCGAGTACAATGCAAGAAAGCATGAATTTTAGAGGAAGACAATCCTATATATAAATGTTTCTGATGCTCATGTGCCGTAAGAACTTAGGATAGGTATGCAGTCTCCTAGCCTCACTGCCTTTATCAATAAGACAGAGATGAAATATGTTATACAGGTTATTGGGAGGGTTAAATGAGATAATGTCTTTTTGTAATATATTGTGTTTGGTACAAAGAAATATGCGCTTTATTTTCCCAATCCATGTTGTTTATTGTCTTAATGTCTGTCATTATTGGGGAAGATGCTGAGTTCAAATTTTACAATAGCAAAAATTATCATAATATAAATAATGTCAAAATTTATCTTTTAAAATTAATAATTTCCTATATTGAAGGCCATTAAAAAAAAAAAAACACCTGCATTCCCAGAGGTAAGACAAAGATATAAATACAAAATTCAGAATAAGATATTCTCTGCATTCTTTAGTGGGAATAGAATCAATATATTACAAAGAACAGAAATATTTACAATAGGAGTATCGATCACTGTAGGTAAGAGAGATTTTAAGGACATATTTATATGTACATAGATTAACAAAGTTTAGTTATTTTTAAGAAAGATAGGTAGTGTGGGCTAGATGGGCTGTTTTGTCAGACCTGTGTTAGATCTTTTTGCATACAAATATATTCTTTTCCTGTTATTGTTACTATGAGCCAGGCCTAGAAGCATAACATAATTTAATATCTAATAAAATGCCCCTCTTTGCTACATGGTTATTTTTCAATGTTATTTTGGCAAGTGCGTCTATACACAAGTGCTCTTGTGAAAATACATGGAAAAACAACTGTATTTCTATCCATCTGTGACCATTTTTATCTGGTAATTACTGAATGTTGATAATTTGGGGATGTTGTTTTCAGCATTTTTATGTTACATAGTGTTATATAGTGAAAATAAAGTATATTGCCAGGTTGGAATGCTCGTTCTGTGGTCTTAACTCATGCCAGGTTATTGTTTTTTCTTTTTTTTAATATCCCATTTAATATATAATTTTACATATTCCAAAGAAAAGGCACTAAACACTGTTAAACGAATACAAAGAAAAGGCACTAAACACTATTAAATGCATACTATTTTGTCTGTGAAATGCTTAGAGAAATTATACATACATATATGTGTGTGCATATACATACATATACACACACATTTATGCACCCTAAGAGTTTTAAATCCCAATTATATTCAATAAGCATATTGATTTAAGTCATCTGTGTAATTTCAGTGAATGAGCTGTTTCTCAATTTCCAGAAGGAACATCGTATTAATCCAGATTTGGGAGACTGATTTATTGCTCAGTTAGTATAATTTCCCAAACTTCATGGCCTAGTACATGTTTCAGTTTCCACTGCAAAATTAATATAATAACCCTCACATTATAGAATTTGTGTGGTTCTTATGAGGATTAACAGAGAAATTAGGTGAAAGCATTTTCAAAATGTGAATGCTTTGTACCTGTGAGGTAGTATTATATAGCTCATTTAAAAACACTCTTTTTCCTCTGCTTATGGTTTCTTTTCTATTGCTCAAAGAGGCTTAGTTTCAAACAGTTTCTATAGTTATTGAGGCAATTATTAAATTCATCAATATTGTTCCCTAATCTCATATACCTTTCCAAATTACTTTAACAGAAGACAACTGAGTAAACTGAGTACAAAATATTATAAAGAACTAGGTCATATTTTCCTATTACTTAGTTCCATAGAATGACAGCAACATAAGCACAGTACTGAGTAAATTAAGAATGATTTTTAATATTTAATATCAGTTGTCAGCAAGTATTCCCATATTATGGTGTTGGGTTAAAGTTTGAGGTTAACAAGTCTGGCTTAGAACAAAAACAATATTTCCTTGAATTCTGTGTTTTTCAGCTACCCACAGAAAGGAAACAGTACAATTCTATGCAATTAAACAGTGATTTAAAAAGTGACAGCTATTCTTAAAAAAGGAAAGATTATTTTTTCTCATACACTTCATGTCACTCATTAAACCTCACATGCTTGATTACCATGGAATTGTATAGAAAAGACTCTTTCTTCTCCAGAGTTTAAACTTATTTGCTAAATATTAAATCCACATTTTCAAAAATTTAAAATGTATTATTTTATTGTAGCAAAACAATGTGGTGTGTTCATGACACCAAATCACCTCCTTTTGCTTATTTTCAGTTGTTTCCTAGGCATTTTCCTATCCTTCTTTAGGTACTATACTGAAGAAAAATCTAGGTTCTTTTGATTTTGGATCTTGTAGTTGATAGCAATATTTTAGAAAATAGTTGACAAAACTAATAGGCATGATGCCATTCCAGGAAAAGAAACATAGAAATCAGAAACCCTCTGGAGGAAAATCAGAAGTAATAGCATTAGAGAAAGTCCTTTTGGGAAGTAAACCTAAACCAACTGAGTAATTGAAAAAATTCCTATAACTGACCTTTGAAGTATAATAAGTCCTTCTTATTGTTCAAAGATAATAATTATGTAATTACATTAATTCAAAGTTAAACATGTGGTTAGTAGCAACCATTTTGGACAGGATGGTAGACAGACTCTAGATTTATGTTCCTCATGATGTCCCCAGGAGTGAGTTTCTGCCTAATGGTCTTTCAAAGTGGTACTGAACTCTATCTACACATTAGATCAACCTGGGGAGCTTCAAAGATGATACTTTTTAGCATCACTTAGATGATTTTATTACAAATCCAAGGTGTTTTGGTTTGCTAATGCTGCCAGGATGCATAATACCCGAAATGGATTGGCTTTTTAAAGGGGGATTATTTGGTTACAAAGTTACAGTCTTAATGCTATAAAGTGTCCAAGGTAAGGCATCAACAATAGGGTACCTTCCCTGAAGGATGGCCATTGGTGTCCAGAAAACCTCTGTTAGCTCAGAAGGCATGTGGCTGGCATCCACTTGCTCCCAGGTTGTGTTTCAAAATGGCATTCTCCAACATGTTGCTCTTGGAGCAGCTTTTCCTCTCTGAGCTGCAGCTCCTCTTCAAAATGTCACTCTTAGTTGCTCTGAGGTCCTTCTGTCTGTGAACTCCTTTATATGACTCCAGTGATCCAATTAACATCCACCCTGAATGGGCAAGGTAACACCTCCATAGAAATTACCCAATCAAATGTTTCACTCAGTTGATTGAACCACATCTCCATGGAAGCACTCAAAGGATTCCAATCTAATCAACACTAAAACATCTGCCCCCACAAGACTGCATCAAAGAATATGACTTTTGGCGGGACATGATATATCCAAACTAACACACAAGGTTAAAGAATAATTTTAACAGCTCAAGTGTGGATTCACAAATTTCTCCTTATCTCTAATAGCACAGGTACAACCATTTAAACTAGCACTTTTTCAAGGCTTTGAGACAACAGAACAAGAATAGGCCCATCTCAATCAATGATTCTCAAAATGTGTTCAGTAGAACAGTAGATCATAGGATGTTAATATAGGTTGTGTTATCAAATTAGTTTGGGAAATTTGGGACAAAATAAGTAAAATAATATTCTTTATTGCAAGATTTTTCAGAGAGTTTAAATGTCCATATACAGTTTGATATATCGAGCCCTCTATCTTGGTGCTTGCCCTTATGGAACTTGTTACTGCAAAGGAGAGGCTAAAACTGCTTATAACTTGCCTAAGAGTCTCCCCCTGAGTACCTCTTTGTTGCTCAGATTGGCCCTCTCTCTCTAGCTAACCCAGCTAGGCAGGTGATCTCACTGCCCTCCCCCATACATGGGACCTGACTCCCAGGGGTGTAAATCTTCCTGGCAATGCAGAATATGACTCCCAAAGATGAATCTGGACCCAACATCATGGGATTGAGAACATCTTCTTGACCAAAAAGGGGATGCAAAATGAAACAAAATAAAGTTTCAGTGGCTGAGAGATTCCAAATGGAGTTGAGAGGTCACTCTGGTGGGCACTCTTACACACTATATAGATAACCATTTTTAGGTTTTAAGGTACTGGAATACCTAGAAGTAAATATCTGAAACTATCAAACTGCAACCCAGTAGCGCTGACTCTTGAAGATGATTGTATGGCAATGTAGCTTACAAGTGGGACAATGTGACTGTGAAAGCCTTGTGGATCACATTCCCTTTATCCAGTGTATGGATGGATAAGGAGAAAAATGGGGACAAAAACTAAATGAAAACTAGGGCAGGAGGGAGGGATGGTTTGAGTGTTCTTTTCTACTTTTATTTTTTATTCTTATTTTTACTTTTTCTGGTATAAGGAAAATGTTTAAAAAAAAGTGGATTGGGGTGACGATCTTGTAACTTCAGGATGGTACTGTGAACAGTTGATTGTACACCACGGATGATTGTATTATATGTGAATATATCTCAATAAAACTGAATTTTTTAAAAATGTCGGTGTATTCAGAATTTCTATGCAGAATAAGTTGTACCAAGGTTGTTTTCTCCACAGCCCCTTACCCCAACCAATTTATTTGACCAGGATATACTGAGGGATATATTTTTCAGGATTACTGCTTTGCCAATTATATTTTGGAAAACAGATGATACTGTGACTTATGAAGTGTTTTCAACCTTCAAAGACCACAGTTTTTGATCTTATTATGTGAAATAGCAAGTTTCCTCATTTTATTTGCACTAGTTTATTTTTTACTGGCTGCCTCAGTAGAAATTGTCTAATATTCCAAATTCTTGGTTTCAAATAAGAGCCTTGGGAGTGAGATTGCCCAAATTCTAACATTGCTTCGACATTTGTCCATAACTGTGAATGTTCTGAGATTTGACCCTGTTTGTAAGCTAACAAATTAGCCTTTCATAGCATCATAGATGCTGGCAGAAGTCATGAAACTCTTGGATCAGAGCAGAGGATTCATTACCCATGGCTTCATGTTCAGTTGCCCTTCATCCCAAGCCCCATGATTGCCATGAAGAGGGCCCAAGAGGATGGGTTTGTGTCAATGCTGGAGAACCCTAGATTTGAAAACCTCCTGTTGTATGAGGGGGTTATTGTCAGATCTGCTCAAATTTTGCCCTGTAGGAAGACATGATATTTATTATCCTAGTATGAAATCAGACCCCTGGTCCTGCAGAAAGATACTATCTCTATCTTTCAAGGTTCTTTCTTTCATTCACCAACATCCTTGAAATGATAATCTGAACAAATGCCATCAATACCTCTCTACAAGACATGTAGAAATTCAGAAGACACATGTAGAACTGTTACCCCAAACCATTCACCAGCAGTATTACCTTTCTAAATCTCAATGGAAATAACAATTGAAATTAAAAAAAATGTCTATTTCATAGGATTCTTGAGTTAATTAAAAGCAATCCTTACACTCGTAAATAAAATTCAACTGAGCAAAAAATTTAATTTTCTGTATATATCTATAAGAAGGCATATCTCTGTGTCTTCCAGTTTTGCTCATCAAAGTAAACTCTCACTTTTCTGGGTTTAAAAACTCCATCAATTCAGATATTTCCCCTCTCTTCTTCTCTTTTCCCATTCCTTTCCAGATATGATCCAAGACTCTGGGATCTTCTGTGTATCTTTAACATCAGAAAGATGCATTTAGTCCAGAGTTTCTGGTACTTATCCACTATGGTTTATACTAATGCATGAAATTCCTACTAGTACTTGACTATAAAAATCTATTGTGAATGTTTTCCATGATGAGGCATTGGCATTTTCCTTCTATTTTTTGAACATCACATGCATGCAAGTAACTCTAGAGCCTCCTTTTCCAGAACATCCCCTCAGTTCCATCTCAGGCACGACTACTTAGCCTCTTTACTCAATCACTCACTACTTAAAAGTCATGCAGATATCATGGGGCACGTGGGGATTCTCTGCAAGTCTTGGAGCACTCTATGGTACAGTCTTGAAGCTAGCCAGAGATCCCATTCTCTCAGATTCACCCCACTCCTCTTATCTGGAGTTTATCATCTGATACCTTCCTGCAGCCTCCCACTTATTCCCAGACCCAGCTCAGGAGATAAGTACTTTATCTTTTCTTGAAGGACCAAATTAAACTCTAATCATATTCCTCCAAATCTTTCTTCTCCCAGAATATATAGGAACTTATGTAGATAGGAAAAGAGGAATAAGTTTTTCTTACAACACTTTGTATTATATCTTAATTATATTTTGTTATAAAATTCATCTTTCAAGTGTTTCCAATATGCTTCTCATATTCAAAGTCAATATTTTGTAAGTAAAAAGCACAATAAGAATAAAAGATTTTCTTTCTCAAACACCTTACTCATAGCAGCATGTTTTATGATTTCAAAAAACCTAAAGCATCAAAACTCAAATTTTGCTTTATTGTCTTACTCATAAAAGAATATAGGAGCTTCATGAAGAGACTTGGAAGAGAATGGTCATAAAGAAAGCAAGAGAAATATATCCTAGTTAGTATCTCAAAACATTTTTTGTTATACATTAAAGGATCTTAAGTTGGGTAGATTATGTAGATTAGTTGGGTGGACGCATTTTAATCACAAAAATCCTTATAAGAAGCAGACAGGAGGGTCAGTGATGTGATAACAGACGCCTAGAGAGAAAGAGATTGGAAGATGTTGTGCTGATGGCTTTGAAAATGTAAGTAAGATGTGGTTATGAGAAAAGGAATGAGGGTGGCTTCTAGAAGCTAAAAAAGACAAAGAAACATCTTCTCTCCTTAGAACCTAAGGAATGTAGCCCTGTTGACAACTTGAATTTGAGACTTCTGACCTCCAGTGTTGCTTGAAGCCACAAAGTTTGTTACAATTTGTTAGAGCAGCAATAAAGTATTAGCATTAAGTTTTTTTCTTTCGTTGTTTTTTTGTTTGTTTGTCTGTTTTATAAGCCCCTGGCTAAGGACATGGTAATAACATGGCAAATAGGCTTTAAAAATTTTATATCCTCCTCTGTTTCCTGTTTTCATCTTATGTCTCAGAGTCTGAGGAAAGGAAAATGAGAAAGAAGTGAGAAAGTAGTAAGAAATCTAAATATATTATCTTGTAACTCATTTTAGCAGACAGGAAGAGGGCCACTCAAATCCTCTTCAAGACAGGATTGGTGGAAGGGGATTTTCCTCTGGCACCCTGCTGCAGACCAATTGTCTGCATTTTGAAACATATGTGTAAATAATAGTGTTCTAGTTTGCTAATGCTGAGGAATGTGAAACACCAGAGATGGATTGGCTTTTTTTAAAAAAGGGGGTTTATTTGGCTACACAGTTACAGTCTTAAGGCCATAAAGTATCCAAGGTAACACATCAGTAATCGGGTACCTTCACTGGAGGATGGCCAATGGCATCCGGAAAACCTCTGTTAGCTGGGAAGGCACATGGCTGGCGTCTGCTCCAAAGTTCTGGTTTCAAAATGGCTTTCTCCCAGGACATTCCTCTCTAGCAAGCTTGCTCCTCTTCAAAACGTCACTCACAGCCGCACTGAGCTCCTTCTCTTTGAGTCAGCTCATTTATATGGCTCCACTGATCAAGGTCCACCCTGAATGGGTGGGGCCATGTCTCCATGGGAATATCTCATCAGAGTCATCACCCACAGCTGGGTGGGGCAAATTCCAAGTGAATCTAATCAGCACCAAAATGTCTGCCCCACAAGACTACATCAAAGAATATGGCTTTTTCTGGGGGACATAATACATTCAAACTGGCACAGATAGACACAGGAAAGAGAAATTGGATGTTACCAAATCACATTGGTATGCTACAGATGGATAATAGAAAGCTGAAGACAGTAACTAAGAACTGAAAATGTAATGTGAGAACCACAGTCTCTAGAAACACACAAAAAAGCCTTATCTCATATGACAGGCAAGCAGAAAAAGGTAGAGGTCAGCATAAGATTTAATAATCAGAATGGCTGAACTTGAAAATAGTTGAATGTTCAACTAAAACAGATCAGACATGCCGAGGTCAGGACACTAGTTTGGAAAACCTGGAACGTTGTCACATGGTTTGGAGACATTTGGGGGTCTGTCTCTGAAGATCTCAGCTTCTGAAATTGAACCCTCCCAGCCCACAGAAGTGGCCCAATACTCCCAAGTAAGAGCACTTGCCATAGAAAGAAAATACAGAGATTCCTCCCCACAAGGCCACAATTGCTACCTTAGAGTACTGCCTCCACCTCCTCTATTGGCCTGAAGACCAACTCTATTATTTGAGCTAAGATGTAGCTTAAACCAGCTACGGTCATGTTGGGCTAGATAGAAGAGCAAAAAGATTATACTCTAAAGTAACTGCTAGAACTAGGCAGCATGTATTTCCAAGAACAGTGGGACAGCATTCTGAGGATCCTTGATCAAGGAAACTGGAACAAAAGCCTGGATAAAGGACAGTTTTTAACTCAGGGAAATACACATTATTATATGTCCCAGCAAGGCCCCTAGGGATTGGTGCAAACTCACTGCTAGAACTGCACTTGAAAGTTTAGGAAAGGCAATGGCACATATTGAGTGAGACTGAAATGCCTAAATTGCCAGAGCTGGCAGTAAAAATATTAAGTCTAAGAAAAGTGGACATACTGGAATGGATGTAGCCAAATAAACCCCCTTTTTATAAAAGCCAATCCATCTCTGGTGTTTTGCATTCCACAGCATTAGCAAACTAGGACACTGGGTTAAAAGGATTATGCAGACATCTCAGGGTTCGTTAGACACTGATACCTGGAGACTTCAAGAATCTTCATGGCCTCCTCTTAGAGTGTGAGCCCATGGAGTTGAAGTAATAAAAGAAGTTTTGGCCAAATTCCAGCTTAGTGTAGGTCAGCTGGTTCTGTAAACCCAATCATTTGTCATTTGCATGATCATGAAATACATTTTTGAGATTAACACAGTTAACAATTATAGTGAATCCTACATTGGATCTTTGGCCATTGGGATAGAAGATATAGCAGGCAAGATCAAGTGGAAGTCTCTGAAACTGCATGCCCCCACAGTCAGGATAGTATAGTACGGCCTCTTTGGTATGGGAAGAGAAATGGAGATTAATGCCACATCTTAAGATCTCAAATATGCAAGGGTGGTGATTTTATTTTTATCACATATCTATTTAACTCGTTAGTCTGGCCTCTGCAGAAACCAAATGGTACCTGGAAAAGAGTTGCAAGATCAATCAAGTAGTAGTCCCAATCACAGCGGCTGTATCTCAATTAGTACTGTTACTAGGAAAGATTAATATAGCTTTAGGTTCATAATATGCAGCCAATGATTTGAGGACCACCTTTTTATATATCCCAGTCAGGAAAAGAAATCAGGAAGAGTGCACAGTCACATGGAATGCACCATATTATTCATGTGGTTTTGTACCAGGCTTTTTCACCCCCTCCGCCTGTCATTTCTATCTTAACATATCCCAAAGAGATAAGGACCATCTGATTATTTCACAGAATATGATGAACATCACATTGATTAATTATAATTATGGCATCATGCTGATTAGACAGGATGAGCAAGAGATAGCCAAATTACATGTGCCATAAAGGGTGAGAGGTAAACTCTATTAAGAATTAGGGATCTGCCACTTCAGTAACAATTTTTAGTGGTCCAGTGTCCAAAGGCATGCCAATACTTCCCCTCCAAAGTAAAAGAAAAATTGCTTTATCTTGCATCCATTGCTACCAGAAAGGAAACTCAGTGCTAGTTAGGTCTCTTAAATTCTAGATGCAACACATTTCATACCTAGAAATGCTGTTCTGGCCCATATGCAGGGTGAGAAGGGAGACTGCCAGGGTGACTAATACCTGGAGCACGATAAAGATAGGTGTTGGCAGCAGGTCCACACTTTCAGGGCAAGCAGTCCTGACTCTTAGAACATATGATCCAGCTGACTATATTGTGTTGGAGATTTCAGCAGTTGACAAAGATGAAATGAGTTTATGGAAAACAACAGTGTAAAAGTCACAAAATGGGTCTCTGGGTTTCTGGAGTAAAGCCATGTCATCTCAAACATAGAATTATATATGTTTGGAAAAAAAAAAAAACTACCGGCATGCTGCTGGGCCCTGGTAAAGATGGAATGTTTTACTATAAATCACCAGGGAACCTACTTTACAGTGAAGGAAATGTGGGAGAGATTCCATGATTATATGTTCCAAAGGTTACATTTACCACCAACAAGATGGTGACCTGATAGACCTTTAGAGTTTCCTGGTGAAGCTGTAGTCAAAGCACTGCTTTGGAGTCAATACTTTTATGAATTGTGTATAAAAATATAACTGTGAGTGAAAAAGTGCAGCAACTCTGCCCTGAAAAGTTATGATTACCAATAGCTCAGAATCTTAAGGAGTGAGGATTTGGTCACACCATGATGTAAACCACCAAGACCAGCAGAGGTGATATATCTGAAGGTGAAGGAAATTTAGAATAGATCCTAATGAGTATCAACTGCAGACCCAGGTCCAGCTGAAGAGCGTCAGTTAATTCTTCTGACCTACTTTTTCCAAGTTTCCCCTCAGGAAGAGAGGGCCACCAAAGCATTGGAGGAACCATTCCTCAAACTTGTGTGATGACGAGAACCTATGTGGCCTATGAGGTGGACTGTGGCAGACATAGAGATGAGCCCCTCAGATGCCCCTTGAAGAAAGGACTTGCTGACCACTTGTGATGAGTGTGGTTATCTGACAGCCCCAAGCTTTTAACTCATCCAGCGCCCAACTCAAGTTTCAAGGCAAGTCCTGTTTTTCTCATGGTGGCCCTTGACTAATTATTATGCATTGTGGTGGAGAAAGGCATAATCATTTCCACCCCACACAGGACTTTTCTAATGGGAAATCTGGGCTTTGCAATTCCATATTGGGCTGGTAATGATTTTGACAGGTCAGCATCAAGATCTGACAGCTACCCCTATCCAATCCTGCTTCTTGCCTTTTCCTCTCACAGGTGCTAGTCCCCAGTAAATCTTTCACACACCTAACTTCATCTCAGCAGCGTCTGTGTCTCAGAGAACCAAATCTGCTACAACTGGCCAATCACCATACCTTCTCTGAGCTAATTAAGGAAAGATCTTTCAGAGGATTATACTAATATATCATTTTGTAATTAGATTAGTAGGACGCTATGGCATGGGAATGACAATTTAAACATGCAGTTATTTAATTATGGTGCCCAAATCTAAGTTTCAGTACAGAAATGGTATATTTACATACAATTAGGAGATATGGTAAAGTAAGATGTTTTAATCAGTCTCATGATGAATTACCATATTGTCAACAAAGAGGAAGATAAAAGAAAATCAAAAGGAAGATTTATGACTGAAAAGACAGGCTATTAATTTTCAACTTGGTAGGTAAAAGAGTCATAATCTTATAATTTCTAGTACAGAAGAGCAAAAAAAAAAATGTGTTTAACATTAAGACCTATAAAGTGAGCGTGGTACAAATTTGGAGTTCAACAAAGACAAAAGAAGAAATATATGTCGACCTTTAGCTCTAATCCATGTATCATTTTGAACAGGAATTTATAACTTGTAATTAATTGAAATATAAATTGATGCAAAAATCATTGTTCTAAGATAATAAAATAGTCATTAATATTGAATATTAGTATAAAATTTTTTTGAGATACACTGGGACTAAATGCTCATTCTTCATATAAAAAGAAAATGCAGTATATTTTTTCCTCCCATAATTATGAGTAAAATGTAATTTATTATACTCATTCTAGCACTTCTTCACAAAACTGATGCCCTTTATAATTTTGTTGGGCATTTTATACCACTTCTTCAGTGGTATTTATAATTTCATGGACAATTAGTAGTTAAAGAGATTCAAACATTAACATTTTATTTCATCTGCAGGCTCATTTTAGAAATAAGCTATAGACCACATGGACTCAATATTGTTTCTTCCCTTGAGTAATGATGAACTAAACACATAACTATCGTTAATGGTTTTACCTCTTCTTGAGAATGGGTGTTTGGCATTTGAATACTCCAATAAAGAGATTTTATTTGAAAAATTATAGTTTTAGGTGTTGACATTTACAAGGGACTTAATTAAATCAGATTTGAACATAAATGTAGATAATTTGTTTCTAGGATAGCCAGGGATTTTTGTTCCTTAGATTAAAAAATGAACATCATTAATCTAGTGTGAGAACAAAGTTGCAAGTGTCAATGCAAAAAGTAACTTACCTTTTCTCCCAATTGTGTGCTATAATATATAGTTACATAATTTATTTGTAGATTTTGACGATTTTTACAATAAAAAATAAATTTTAGATATGATAAGCTTCCTATGAATGGACTAGTATCTTTTTCCCCATCAGCTGCCTATTGGTTCACTGTAGTTCACATTTGTGACACAGGATAAAAGGTGTTGTAGTTCACATTTAAATCAGAACTAAAAAGAGAAAGCAAAGAATTCATTTGAGAAGTAACCTCTATCAAAGAATGCCTTTTTAAGGAGGCTATTGTTCAAATCACTTTTCACTCTAGAGAAGACAGAAGTCGTAATATAGAGGGTAGTTTGGTAAAATCAGAAAGTAATTAAATCCCAGAATAAGCTAACAAAGAAACCTATAGAATTTCTTTCCTTAGGAATCTTTAAGAACAAAATAGACATTTTTATTTTATTTGGGTATGTTTTAGCTCCACATTTTTTGATTCTGTGATATCTGTGGTATTTATTTCTTAAAGATAATTTCAGTAGTTTCCAGCCATTGCATTTAGCCAAAGAAGCCTCATGTGTGCCACTTCAAGTGCTGAACGCCTAAACCAGCTTCATGCACCTGTGTACCTCTCACATGAGAAAGACATCTTAGAAACATCCTGTTAATGTTTCTTCCAAATATATATATTTTCAAATCCATCTTCTCTTCTCAATTTCTACCACTGTAGTCTAGATTCTCATTGTCTCTTATTAGAACAGTTATAACTGTTTCCAAATTGGTTGTTTGACTCCAGTCTCTTTCAGATTCTAATCCTTCCTCTTATCTATCAGAATTAGATTTCCAAAACAAAGCTCTCATGGTGTGGCTTCTAACCTTAATGAATTTCAATGGTTCTGCATTCCCCACAGGGTCAGGTCCAATTTTCCTAGCACTGCCTTCACTCTCTGGTTCACCACCAATTGTTCAGTGGAGGTTAGGTTCAGCAAGCTCCAGCTCATCCCTCAACACCCCTATGCTTTCCCTTCCTGCTGAATTCCCCTCCCTGCTCATTTGTCTGAAATTCATTTAGTGAGTGTCTTTCAACACACAGATGATTGTCATCTTAAGTTTTTGAACACTTCCTTGACAATCCAAGATTGAAATCCTGACTCCCTTCTTTCTGTTGCTATAACTGTTTGCTTGTACAATTAGTTTAGCACTTGTCAGACTGAGCTTTATTTATTTGCATATTCTCCTTTGCTTGATTATGAGATCTTTTATGAGATAGTTATTTTACCTTCAGAATCCTAGCATAGTCCTGGCACAAACTAGGCATTTAATAAATGTTATTGATGTTGGGATGGCAATGTCCATGTAGAACAGACCACTGACCACGTGTTGGATTTATGGACCAAGAGAAATGAGATTACTCAAAATAACCATTCTCCACCAACCAAGTTAAATTAAAAGTATATATTGAACTACAATTACCCTAATTTAAAAACTGTATTCTGATAGATTTTAAATTAGAGTCTTTTCATCATTAAGAGAATATGGATCCACCCAAGAGTGGGGTAAATGTTAAGCTGTTACTAGGAATTTACCCGAGTATTGATAGATCTGAGAGACGAGGAGAAGGATAAGAAAAATACTAAGAGGATGCCATGCTGTTTTATAAGTTAAAAAAGGGTAGGTTACTACATACTTGAAATATTTAAAGAAAATATTATCTACAAAAACTGGCCATGCTTAAACCTGATTTCCAGTGTTGGGCTTTTGAAAGTAAATGTGGGACTTCAACATAAAGCAACTGTCAAGTATCAAATATAAATCCCGAAAGATGCATTTTCCCTTGTTTTAGAGTCTCCTTTCTCAGCAATTAGCTTACATGTGTTCTCTCATTTTTCTCACAAGTGAAATTTTGATGTTTTTATGTGGTCAATTTATAATACCTAAGGGAAAATTACACATTTTATAGGTTTTATTCTCAAACTGGCTAAGTAGCATCCTGTTGCTAAAATCATCCGCATTTATCTTTTTCTCCCTAATATGTTACACACCTCCTAGGTTGCAACGTTTTATTTCCAGTAACTATTTTAGTAGAAACCAGATTTTAACTATTTTCTTTTTAACCCAAGATTGTTTAAAATGAGATGCTTTCTCAGAACCAATATTTTCAGGGTATAACTTTTTATTGCAGATTAGTAAGTTTTTATATTTTAATTAGAACATCAAATTCATTTCACCTGCAAAAGCAAACGAAATCTTATTTCTAACAGAGAAATATAATGTTTTTCCTCTTAGCTTAGTGGCTACTTCTTCTGGAAGACACATGTTCCATATATGTTATATAACTGTCTATAGTCTCATTAGCACTAACACTGTTTCATTATCTAAATAATTTATATTTTCCTTTTCAGTCTATTTTATCTTTCACATATCTTAAAAGCAAAATGCCTCATTGCAGTACCCAGTTCACCCTCCAGATTCCTACCCTCTGGCAGGGAAATCATCTAAGATACTAGACAGCTTATCTCATTTTAGAGTCATCCAAAGATTTCTCAAACTAGTTACGATTTTATACTATGAATCTAATAGCCCTATAGATTTCCAGAGCATAAAATGACATATATATCTTTGTATATATATATGCATATAAGCTTATGCATATTAAGCTTGCTAACTTATTCCAGATTAAAAGAGAAGTTTCCACTAATTATTTAGCTGCTTTTGTTTTGGCATTTCTAATCAAAAGTGTGACTTGTTTCTGACATGGAAACTCCCTCAACAATATCCTTTACAAATGTACATAAAATACTTATATACTTCCTATGAAAAGAAGTTCATTGCCTCAGAGGGAAGTCAGGAGTATTGAACAGTTTTTACACTTTAGAAAGTAGGTTTTTTTTTAACCATTTTTTTTAAATTTTAGAATATAACGTATATACATAAAAGTGATAACTTTCCAAGTACAACTTAACAAATGGAGAGCAAATTTCAAAGAATATTATAGGTTACAATTCCACAGTTTCAGTTATTTCCTTATTAAGAAATATATATACAAAACAGTAATATATCTCAAAGTATGATTTAACAAGTAGATATATATGAAATTTCTGAAGTTATTATGAGTTATGTTATCATAGTTTCAGTTATTTCCTTCTTGTGAAATATAACATATGTGCAAAAAGTATAGCTTTCAAATTACAATTTAACAACTAGCTATAGAAAAAATTTCAAAGGATGCTATAGGTTACAGTTCCCCATTTCAATTCTTTCCTTCTAACTATTCTAATACCCTAGCAACTAACAAAAAGAAAATCATATAAATATCCAGTATTCATAATCCTTTGTTAAATTCCATCTCATCTGTTGTTAATCCTTCCTCTAGTTTGATTAATTAAATCACTTTCCCAATCTTCAAGGATGTCTAAGCAGTGATGACCCTAACCTGTTCATGTTGAAAAGGGGTATTATCATTATGAGCAAAGGGGATGCACCTTAGTTGATGTTCTTGAAGAGACTATTGCCGATGGGTTTTGGGACTTAGCTGGCATAGGAACACTCTGAAGGATTTAAGTTTCTGATGAATAAACTTAGTGAGTGAAACTTTTATAGAGTCTCAGATAGGGATCCAGATGTTCTTTAAGGTTTTCAGGACTACTGTTGACTTGGGCTTATCATATTGTTGTCATTTGGCATATCTAGGTAAAGCTTGCATAGGAGTAACCTCCAAGACAACCTCTCAACTCTATTTGAATTCTCTTAGCCACTAAAACCTTATTTTGTTGCCTTTCTTTTCCCTTTTTGATCAAAAAAGTCATTCTCAATCCCTCAATACCAGGGTCAAGCTCATTCCTGGAATCCATATCCCACATTGCCAGGAAGGCTCATTCATCTTGGGGGTCCTGTCCCATGTTGGGGAGAGGGTGATGAATTTACTTGCAGAGTTAGGCTTAGAAAGAGAAAGTCCACATTTGAGCAACAAAAGAGGTTCTCTGGAGGTGACTCTGTGTCAGTTTGGATATGTTATATTCCCCAGAAAAAGCCATGTTCTTTGATGCAATCTTGTGAGGGCAGCTGTATTAGTGTTTATTAGGTTGGAACCTTTGGATTAGGCTGTTTCCACGGAGATGTGACCCACCCAACTGTGAGTGACTCCTTTGGTTAGGGTGTGACCTGTGATTGAATGTTTCCATGGAGGTGTGGCCCTACCCACTCAGCGTGGACCTTAATTAGTTCACTGGAGCCCTATAAAGCTCAGACAGAAGGAACTTATAGCTACTGCCGCTGAGTCAGACATTTTGAAGATGGCTGTTGAAAGATGACACTGACATTTTGAAAAACATCTTTTTGAAATGCAACCTGGGAGCACAGAGATGCCAGCCACATGCCTTCCCAGCTAACAGAGGTTTTCCAGATGCCACTGGCCATCCTTCAGTGAAGGTACCCTGTTGTTGATGCCTTACCTTAGACACTACTATGGCCTTAAAACTGTAACTTTGTAACCAAATAAACCCCCTTTATAAAAGCCAATCCATTTCTGATATTTTGCTTAATGGCAGCATTAGCAGACCAGAAAAGACTCCTAGGCATAATTATAGATGGGCTCAGCCCCCTCTTTACAACCATAAGTTTCACCCAAGCAAGCCTCAATATCAGGGGCTTGACTTATAAAGTAGGGGGTTCCTAAATTCACATAGCATATGTTGTATACACAATAATCCATCCATATCTCACATTATCACCACTTAGTTGTACAATCCTTATCACTCTCCATTTTAAACAATTCTCATGACCCAAAACATCTTGTAGGTCTTGTCAACCCTTAATTATTTGTACCTAGTATTTGTGTATTCATATGGTATTCCTATTAATTACGGTCCCTAATATGCAGTGTGTAGATTTTTGCCATGTACCCTTCTGTTGTCAACTCTCTGAGCTAGTATAATATCTTAGATGTGTATCATGCAGGCACCTATCTATATTTGTGGTGCTGATCTGTGGGAAACATGCCTTTCAACAACCACTTTCATTCCTATTGGCCTTGAATACAGCTCTGATACTTATAATACCATTAACAAACAATTGTCACTCCTATCCTTTACCACACCTTTGAAATCACTATCATTAATATATCTGAACCTATTAGATTATCGTTCCCCCTCACTAACTACTGTCTATCACTAGGTCCCCAATATTCTTGTATTATAAGACATTGTTTTTACATTGTTCAGATAGTTCATAGAAGTGGTAACATGTAATATCTCTCCTTTTGTGTCTGAGTTATTTCACTCAGAATTATATCTTGAAGGTTATTCCATGTTACCGTATGTTTCAAGATCTTGTTGCTTCTTACTGCTGCATAGTATTCCATTGTATGCATATACCACATTTTATTTATCCTCTCATCTGTTGAAGGACACGTGGATTGTTACATCTCTTGGCAATTATGAATAATGCTGCTATGAACATTGGTGTACAAAAGTCTATTCATGTCACTGCTTTCAGTTCTTCTGGGTATGTACCAAGAAGTGGAATTGCCAGATCATAGGGTAATTCAACATTTAGTTTTCTGAGGAACTGCCAAACTGTCTTCCACAGCAGCTGTACTATTATACATTCCCACCAACAATGAATAAGAGTTCCAATTACGCCACATCCTCTCCAGCACTTGTCATTTCCTGTTTGTTTAATGGCAGACATTCTTATTGGTGTGAGATGATATTTCACTGTGGTTTTGATTTGCATTTCCCTAATAGCTAATGAAGATGAATACTTTTTCATATGTTTTTTAGCCATTTGTATTTCCTCTTTGGAAAAATGTCTTTTCAGATCCTTTGCCCATTTTATAAATGAGTTGTCTGAATGATTGTCATTGAGTTGCAGGATTTCTTTATATGCAGTGTATCAGTCTCATCAGTTATAAGGTTTCTTATTTTTTCTTTCATTGCTTGTGATTCAGGATTTAGGGCTAAGCTACCTCCTAATACTAGGTCTTGAAGATGTTTCCCTAGATTATCTTCTTGGATTTTATGGTACTGTCTCTTATATTGATGCCTTTGGTTCACTTTGAGTTAATTTTTCTACAGGGTATGAGGTAGGGTTCTTCTTTCATTCCTTTGGATATGGATATCCAGTTCTCCCAGCCACATTTGTTGAAGAGACTGTTCTGTCCCAGTTCAGTGGATTTGGAGGTCTTATAAAATATCAGTCAACAACATAGATCTGGGTTATTTCCAAACTCTCAGTTTGATTCCATTGATCAGTATGTGTATCTTTGTGCCAGTTCCATGCTATTTTGACTACCACGGCCTTATAGTAGGCTTTAAAGTCAGAAAATGTAAGTCCTCCCACTTTGTTCTTCTTCCTTAGAATATTTTTAGCAATTCAAGGACTCTATCCTTTCCAAATAAACTTAATAACCAGCTTTTTCAAGTCTGCAAATTAGATTGCTGGAATTTTGATTGGAATGGCATTGAATCTGTAGATCAATTTGGGTAGAATTGACATCTAAATGATGTTTAGCCTTCCTATCCATGAACACAGCATATTGTTCCACCTCTTTAGGTTGCCTTTGATTTATTTTAGTAAAGGTATATAATTTTCTGTGTAGAGGTCTTTTACATCCTTGGTTAACTTTATTCCTAGGTACTTGATTTTTTTTAGTTTCTGATATGAATGGAATTTTTTTCTTGAGTGTCTCTTCACTTAGGTCATTTCTAGTGCATAGGAATATTACTGACTTTTGCAAATTAATCTTGTATCTTGCCACTTTGCCAAATTTGTGTATTAGCTCAAGTAGCTGTGTCATCAATTTCTCAGGATTTTCCAAATATGTGATCATATCATCTGCAAATAATGATAGTTTTATTTCTTCCTTTCCAATTTGGATATATTTTATTTCTTTGTCTTGCCAGCTTGCTCTAGCTAGAACTTCTAGCACAGTTTTAAATAATAGCAGTGATAGTGGGCATCCTTGTCTCATTCCCCATCTTAGGGGGAAGTCTTTCAGTCTCTTAACATTGAGTACTATGCCTGCTGTGTGTTTTCCATATATTGTCCTTTATCATATTGAGGAAGTTTCCTTCAGTTCCTACCATTTGAAGTGATGTTATCAAAAAAGAATCCTGAATTTTTTCAAATGCTTTTTTCATCAACTATTGAGATGCTCATTTTATTTCTCCCTTTTGATTTGTAAATGTTTCATATTACATTTATTGATTTTCTTATGTTGAATCACCCTTGCATCACTGGAATTAACCCAACTTGGTCTTGGTGTATAATTCTTTTAACGTGACTTTGGATTTGATTTGTAAATATTTTGTTGAGAATTTTTGCATCTATATTCATTAGGGAGATTGGCCTGTAGTTTTCCTTTCTTGTAGTATCTTTATCTGGTTTTGGTATTAGAGTGATGTTAGCTTCATAAAATGAGTTAGCTAGTGTTCCTCTTTCTTCAATTTTTTGAAAGAGTTTAAGCATGAATGTTGTCAGTTCTTTTTGGAAAGTTCGGTAAAATTCCCCTGTGAAGTCATCTGGCCCTGGACTTTTATTTGTAGGAATCTATTTGAAGACTTATTGGATCTCTTTGCTTGTGATTGGTTTGATGAGGTCTTCTATTTCCTCTTGGATCAGACTAGGTTTTTCATTTGTTTCCAGGAAATTATCCATTTTCTCAAAATGGTCTAATTCATCGGTGTACAGTTGTTCATAGTATCCTCTTATTATTTTTTTAAAATTTCTTTGGGATCCAGATTAATGTCCTCCCTCTCATTTCTGATTTTGTTTATTTGGGTCTTCTCTCTTTTTTTTCTTTGACAGTCTAGCTAAGAGTCTGTCAATCTTGTTGATCTTCTCAAAGAACCAACTTTTGGTTTTATTTATTCTATTTTTTTCATTCTCCATATCATTTATTTCTGCTTTAATTCTTGTTATTTCTTGTCTTCTACTTGCTTTAGTGTTAGTTTGCTGATCATTCTCTACCTTCTTCAGTTGTTCAGTTAGATATTTGGTTTTATATATTTCTTCCTTTTTAGTGTATGCATTTAGAGTTATAAATTTCTGCTTCAGCACCACCTTCACTGCATCCCATAGTTTTGATATGTTGTGTTCTTATTTCATTCATCTCTAGATATTTACCAATTCCTCTTGTAATTTTTTTCTTTGACCCACTGATTGTATAGTAGTGTGTTGCTTAACCTCCACACATTTGTGAATGTTCTGTTTTTTTGGTGGATATTAACTTCTAAGTTATATTGCTTAATGATCTAAGTATGTGCTTTGAATAATTTTCATTTAAAAAAAAATTTATTGAGGCTTGTTTTGTGCCCCAGCATATGATCTATCCTGGAAAACTTTCCATGAGTGCTAGAGAAGAATGTATATCCTGGTAATCTGGGATGTAATGCTATATATATATATATATATATTAAATTGATTTCATTTATCACATTTTTTAGGTTCTCAATTTCCTTATTGGTCCTCTTTCAGGTTGTTCTGTCTATAGAAGAGAGCAATGTATTGAAGTCCGCATTATTATTGTAGTAAAGTCTATTGCTTCCTTCAGATTTGCCAATGTTTGTCTCATGTACTTTAGAGCAGCTTGATTGGGTGCATGAACATGTATGATTGTTATTTCTTCTTGGTGAATTTTCCTTTTTATTAATATATAGTGTCCTTCTTTACCTCTTATGACATCTTTGCATTTAAAGTCTATTTTGTCTGATGTTAGTACTGCTACCCCTGCTTTCTTTTGGCTGTAGCTTACATGGAATATTTTTTTCCATCCTTTCACTTTCAATCTCTTTCTGTCACTGGGTCTGAGTCTCTTGTAAACAGCATATTGATGGTTCATACTTTTTCACCCATTTTCCCAATCTGTATCTTTTTCTTTGGGATTTTAATCTATTCAAAATCAGTGTTATTACTGTGAAGACAGATCCTGAATCAACCATATTATCCTTTGGTTTTTATTTGTGAGATCTGTTGTTCCCCCTTGTTCTAGTTTTCTAATGCTGCCATTATGCAAAATACCAGAAATGGATTATATTTTATAAAGGGAGTTTACTGTTTGCAAATTACAGTCCTAATGCTATAAAAGTGTCCAAACTAAGGCATGAACAAGAGGATGCCTTCAATGAAGAATAGCTGATGGCATCCAGAACACCTCTGTTAGCTGGGAATGAAAATGGCTGGTGTCTGCTGGTCCTTTGCTCTCAGATTGCATTGCCTTCAGCTTCTGATTCCAGTGGCTTTCTCTGTAAGCATCTGGGGTCCTGACTTAGCTTCTCTGGGGAAAACTCTTTGCTTCATCTCTTATCTCAGCATCTCCAAACATTTTTCTGTCTGCAACTTCCAGCATCTCTAAATGTTAGCAAGCATGTGAGTCAGCATCAGCTCTCAGCTTCTGTGCTGATTTGAATGTACTATGTCCCCTAAAATGCCATTATCTTTGCTGCAATCTTGTGGGGGCAGGCTTATTAATGTTGATTAGTTTGAAACCTATTGGTTCAGTGTTTCCATGGAGACGTGACTCAATCAACTTTGGGTGAGACCTTTCATTGGATAATTTCCATATAGGTGTTGCCCTACCCATTTAGGGTGGGTCTTTATTTGAACACTGGAGTATTTTAAAAAGGGACACACAGGCCCAGATGCACAGCAACTTACAGAGACATTTTGGAGAGCAACCGAGAGGGACATTTTGAAGAGGAGTTACAGCCAAGAGAGGACAAAATGCCCCAAAAGCAATATTTTGGAGAATACCATTTTGAAAGGCATCCTGGGAGCAAGTGGATGCCAGCCACATGTCTTCCAAGCTAACAGAGGTTTACCAGATGCCAATGGCCATTCTTCAGTCAAGGTACCCTATTGTTGTGTCTTACCTTGGACACTTTATGGCCTTAAGACTGTAACTTTGTAACCAAATAAACCCCTTTATAAAAGCCAATCCATTTCTGGTATTTTGCAAATGGCAGCATTAGCAAACCAGAAAAGCTTCTCCCTTAAATACTCCAGTGAACTAATGAAGACCCAACTTGAATGGGTGGAGTCTATACCTTCATGGAAATAATTCAGAGGTTCCACCCTAATCAATAGACTAATCAGTCTGCTCCCACAAGATTACATTAAAGAATATGGCTTTTCTGGGGGACAAAATATATCCAAACTGGTACACCCCTCTTTCTCTCTCTCTCTTTTTTTTTTTCCCCCCCTTAGGTTACCCTTACTGATACTTTTCAGTTCTGTGCCCTTCTCCAGACCTCGCTTGCCTTTTTTTTTTTTTTTTTAACCTCAGCTGGTAGAACTGCTTTCAGTATTTCTTGCAGGGCAGGTCTCTTGATAACAAATTCTCTCAGCATCTTTTACCTGTGAAAATTTTACACTTTCCTTCAATTTTGAAGGAGAGCTCTTCGGGATAATGTATTTTGGGCTGGCAATTTATCTCTTTCAGAATTTTAAATAAGTCATATCACTGCCTTCTTACCTCCCTGGTGCCCACTGTGTAGTCACTACTTAGTCTTATTTGGTTTCCCTTGTATGTAGTGAGTTGTTTCTCTCTTACTCTTTCAGGAGTTTGTCCTTCCCTTCAGCATTTGACAATCTGGTCAGTATATGTCTCAGAGTGGCTTTATTTGGATTTATTCTATTTGGAGTTCATTGGACATCTTTGGTTTGCATATTTATGTCTTTTAGAAAGGTTGTGAAGTTTTCCCTGACTACATCTTCAAATACTCTTCCTAGCCCTTTACTTTTCACTTCACCTCCTGGGTGATTCTTATATTTGTGTGCTTCATGTTGCCCAAAATTCCCCTGAGATCCGTTTCAAATATTTCATTTTTTCACCTTTTGTTTTTTTTTTTCTTTTTTTTGCATCCACATTCAATTCTATAGCTCAGATTTCTTCTGCCTCTTCAAATCTGCTGTTGTCTGCCTCAAGCATATTTTTAATTTGATTCAGAGTACCTTTTATTTCCATAAGATCTGCTAATTTTTATTCTTTCAAATTCTTCTTTATGCTCTTCTAGAGTCTTCTTGATGTTCTTTATGTCTTTAGCCAGCTCACTGAAGTTGTTTTGGAGATTTGTGTGTACGTCTTTGATTAATTGCTCTAAGTTTTCTGTCTTCTCTTGCTTTTTAATTTGGTCATTTGGCCTGTCCTTATCTTCTCATTTCTTCATGTGCTTTATGATTTTCTGTTGCTGATCTTGGGCCATTTACTTATCTTGATAAGGTTAATTTGAAATATGCATGATTATTTGAACATTTATCTGTAATTTGGCAGAGCTACAGTTTGGTGGAGTGCACTTTCACTGACCTACCAGCAGATGGTGCCTCTGAGCCACCATTTATTCTCAAGCCAATTCTTCCCCAACTTCTCCTTTATGCTAAGTGTGGTTCAAATTATGTGTTAATCAACTCAGTGCACCAGTTCTCCTGTGCACTGGGGACTGCCAACCCTGTCGGTGGAGAGGCAGGTCTTGTGCATTTTGGCAGGGAGTCCTCTCCAGGGCACAGTGGGTCTGGCAGTTCATGTGGCTGTGTTTGGACCACTCTGGGGCTGTGGGCTGCACATCTCACCCTCCAGTTCAAACGCACTGCAGTGCCTGTCTCATATGTCTATGAGCCTCTGGATTTGGGGAGGGGCTCCTGGGACTTCAGTGTGGTGCATTTGCCTCTTTGCTGTTCACACCATGGACTTCCATGGAGGAAGAGTGAATACCATCACCACAAGACAGCCAAGTTCTGAGTTCCCTCATGAGACATCTTGTCCATGAGGCTGTGAAGGGCCATCTCCCCAGCCAACTGCTGACATGGGTGCATGGGAGATGGAAATCTGCTCCCACCTATGCTCAGTGGCTGGCTCCAGCCACCAGTCCCTGGTGATGGTCGCAGCTGGACATTCACCTTGTCTTTACAAGAGCAGTCTCTTTGCTTTTCCATCTATGTCCCCACTATGTGGTGTAGAGTTCCTTTTTTGGTGGTAGCACCCGGAACTGCTGTTCTGGAGCACTTTCTGCCTTTATCTAGTCATTTTTGTAGATGAGAAAATTTATCTCCCTCTCCTAATTCACCATCTTCCTGGAAGTCCTACCTCAAGCACTTCTTGATGTCTATGATAGTTCCTACACCCCTGGCAGGGGACTGTTGTTTAGATCTTATTCTCTCAGGACTTTCTGAATCCCACTGGGGATTCTTACCTACTGTCCCTTAAATCAAACATTTCCCATGACTGATAATTTGCAAAACCTCCTCCCTTAGCCTGAGGTTTTCTGCAATCTCCAACATAGTACTCTGTCTGTTCGGAATCCATTGTTTTTCAAACTGGGCCTCCTGTTCAAAGCTATTCAGTAAAACTCAAAGCCAATTCTTTCTCCATCACTCTATATTACCGATCAGGCATGCCTTGCTAGTTAGAATGGAATGAACACTACTCTTTCATGATATGGCTTCCTGCATATACTGAGAGTGAAGCTCCAGCAAGGTTAGTCAAAATACATATTAGACAATGTGCTTTAAACATAGTAACACTTCCAGGAGAAAGTAGGATAATTGAAGTTCCCATCCCCCTTCATTATTTCATCTTTCCTGTATAAAGATTTGCCATCTAGGGAAATTTCTTTCATATTCTCAACATATCCAGGTTGATTATATCAGGGCTACTCAAAGTCCAAGTACATAATGAAATAGAAGCTTATACTAGGATTTAATTCAATTTGCTACTTCCTTCATCAATAAAGTCTTGTTAGCTTAAGCTCCTATCTGATTGTGCAAGGCAACAAATTTTTTGAATTGGTTGCTTTGCCAAACTACATTGAGAAGCATTGGCCTTCAGAATCACATGAAACTATTAATAGGTTCCCAACATCCTTATAGAACATTTTGTAGGGCTTTCAGGACTTTTAGAGCTCCAAAAATTAATGTATATAGTTGCAAAACACATTTCATCTGAAAATATGTAAATCTATAGATGCTACTCACTTCCTGAGGATTACACACAAAACAAAAAAGTTGGACAATTAATGAAGATCTGCAATATCCAAAGCAACTTTTACACTAATAAAAAAATATTTTTACAAAATGCAAGAGATCTCATTTTGAATTAATTCCTAACTGTCCTCAGATTTAAAATACTAATAAAACAAAGTAAATTTAAAAAGAAGAAAGAACAAAATAGAATTCAATTTTTTAAGCAGGAATATATATTTAATTTTTTTCAATGACAATTTCATACAAAGTCAAGATGTGCAGCTAATGAGCTAAAAATGAATCTATAAATTTCAATCAGTCTTCAGGATTTGTATTTTAAGTACATTATGACTAAAAGAAAGTATCAATTATCTTAAATTATTCCTATTTTAAACAAATTTAAACACTACTAAGGGAAACATCTCTCAGTCACCTGATTCTTAGAAATATTCATTTATTTAACCTTAAAAATGCCATACTGCCTTGAGAAAATAGAGAAAAATAAATCCTATGTGCAAATTGTTAAAATATTTCTTTGTAATGTTAATGTTACTATCTCTTTAAATCTCTGATTCTAGCCCTCATCTTGGCTTGCTCTGCCTGTGATTTATGGTGAAGAAGACCTGCACATAACTCTGTCAAACTTTGGTACCAAGGCAGCCCTTAAGAATATGGGACTATGATCTGGTACATTCCTTAGAAGAAACATTTAACTGAGACTGTTCTCTCTGACAAGTGATTAAGGCCTATTCTTTTCATGTTACACTGGAGACAATGGTGTGGTTAAAACAAATTGAGAATAGGGCCACCATATAAATTAAGGAGAGAAATTAAGTAGAAGGCTCTTGTGTAAGAAAGAAAGAAAGAGAACATAAAAGAAGGGAAATAACACAACATGGTTGCTTGGAAACAATCAATTCCTATTTTTATAAAGCTTTTAGTCTAGGAGAGTAATTATCATCAAAGCCAGATCAATTTTCCCAGACACTGTATTTTATTAGATTGCTACATGACAGAATACTAATTAAAACTGATTGGTCTAATTAAAATCCCGTTAATAACAAGAAAGGCAATGGCAGATGAATCACTACATCCATAACACCTTGACTCATTAAATGCTCTGACATTTAAGCAGTTGTGGATGTAGTTGCTTTTTATTTATTTTTGCTTAAAAGGAGAAGAGACCAAAGAATTTAGGAGAAAGGGAGGTGGAGTTGTTGTTGGGGAGGGGGTGTAAGTACTATAGGACTCTGGCAACAAGAACCATCAAAAAGCAATTAGTAAAGGCCAAATACTAGAGAAATGTTCAATAAATTATTATTTTAAAACTTCAGGTAAGAGCAAGAACATAAATTCTTTAGAGACTTGCTGGATAATAATGAATTCTAAATGTAAGTCTGAAATAAGCCACCTGACTTTGTTTTATACTTAAATAGCATGGAAAAAAAAAAAAAGATGCAATTAAAGTGGTCTGTTTTTCCATAATTATAATAATATGAACAGTTTGCCATAGGTTTTGATATCAATCCTGAAAAAAATACTCTATTTCTGTTTTTTCTCACATTTTAGGCTCCCTAAAACAAAAACACAAAAATTTAAGTATATCCTGAGAGGCCAAGGCATATCAACAGAATGTATTTATAATTTTATTAAATAAATATTTGAGTGTCTTCCATGTGCCATGCTCTCTGCTGGGTGACAAAGAGATTTAGTCCAATTTATTTAATATACTATACACAAAAGGTGAAAGAAAAGCAGTGACAAACCAAAAAACTGTATCTGAGCAGATCTTTGTCTGCAGCCCGCGCCTGGTTTCCATGCATGACATGTCCTGCCCTCTGTGGCCCTAGGGCTAGTGGGAGGCACAGTTTGGATGCTGTGTACCAGCCCGCTCTGCTCTTGGTGTGGAAATTCACAGACAAACATGAATGGACAACAACAGAAAATGGCATTGGAACAGTGGGAATCAGCAATTTTGCACAGAGGAAGCTTTGGGAGATGTCGTTCACTGTAGTCTTCCTGAGATTGAGACAAACTTGAAAAAACAAGAGGAGTTTGGGGCTTTGGAAAGTGTGAAAGCTGCTAGTGAACTTTATTCTCCTCTATCAGAAGTAATAGAAATTAATGAAGCTTGCAGAAAATCTAGGACTTGTCAACAAATCTTGTTATGAAGATGGTTGGCTGATCAAGATGACACTGAGTAATCCTACAGAACTTGATGAACCAATGAGTGAAGAAGCATATGAGAAATACATAAAATCCATTGAAGAATGAAAATGGAACCCCTAAATAAACTAGTCTGAAACAATTTAATCCAGCAATATTTTAAATTACTGGTGGATAGAAATTTATAATAGCAACTTTTGCAATACCAATAGGAAAACAGAAACTACTTGTTCCAACTATGCCTTTGAAAGAAAATAGCCCTTAACTTTCTAATAATAGCAGAGAAACACATTTTGCATCTTTTTCACTGCGAATTTCAAATGCTCAGCCTAGACATTTATTATACTATTTCTGCCTGTGATTAGACAGGGTCTGCAGGATAGGATGGTTGCGAGCATTTCAAGCTTCTCCTAAATCTTCATACACCATCTGTTTTAGTTTCCTTGTCCGTTCAAGTAAATACCATGCAATGGGTTGGCTTAAACAATGGAAATTTAAAGCTCATTGTTTTGAGGCTGAGAAAAAGACCTGTCATCAAAGCAATGCTTTCTTCCTGAAGACTGGAGTTCTGTGACTGGTTGGTAAACCTTGGTCTTTGGCTCCTCTGTCACATGGCAATGTACATGGCAGCTTCTTCTGGCCTCGCCTTTCTCTTCCAGATTCTGTTGACCTTCAGCTTCTTACTTCCCATGGCCTTCTTTCTGAATTTCACTCAATTTATAAAGGACTGCAATAATAGGATTAACATCCATTCTGATTGAGGTGGACCATACCTTAACTGAAGTAATCTTATCAAAAGGTCCTATTTACAATGGGTTAATCCCCATGAGAATAGATTAAGTTTAAGAACATGTTTTTCTGGAGTACATACACATCCAAACCACCATACCATCTATTCCCAGTAAATTTCCCTCCCACAAACTTGGCCTTTTTTCTTTTTCAGCAGAAAAAGATAACCTGGGCTTCCTAACCCATTTCTTGGGGATTGTCTTTATACGTTACATGCTATAAGTATGAGTCTTATATGCTTCAGGAAGTCTCGATTTCAACCTGCTTTGCAAGTGTGTGCATTTAATAGGATATGCTAACCATTTAAAGAACATTCTCCAAATATCAATGGTTTGATACAACAAAGGGTTATTTGTTCATCATGTTATATTCCAGTCTGGGTTGGGTGGTGGGGAATAGGAGAAAAAGAGGCTCTGCTCAGGCAGTTTTCAATATACCTAAGTGGCTCATTCTATCTTGTGGCAACACCATCTTCAATTCCAACCCTTCTTTGGACTCCAATTTTGCTGAAGAATAGATAGATAGCGCAATGGATAGTAACTGAGAGATTTTTATGGGTCAGGCTTGGCAGTGGCATACCTCACTTATGCTTACATTCCATTTACCAGAACTCAGATACATGGCCCAAACCTAACTGGAAAAGTTCTAAGAGTACTTCTTATTTTTGTGCTCAGAAAGGAGTAGGAAAACATGAACATTAGTAAGCACTAACTTTCTCTGCCACTTTCTACCATTCTGATCACCAAATATTCTTTTGCTCCTTTCTTTCCACACATAGACCCCTCCCCTTACCTTCCCCAAAGGAGACAACTGCAAATTTCCTCCAGTCTTTGCATCCTGCTGAAAGACTAGAAATTTAAGATGTTTTGTTGCTCAGTCATCTCTTATCAGGTATAGCTCCTCTTGGTCTAGCAAATTAAAACCTAGGAGTCCAGATATCTGCTTTCTCTCTAACATTATGCCAAATATTCAGCAACGGTCAGGGATAAGATTCCTTGGGCAGGTCTGAAAAGTGGTTTGAGGAGCATACCTTAATTGGAAGTGGTACAAATTTTCACAACTAACTTCCTGCTAAAGTGACCTTGGGACCTGACAGCTCTTTTGTAGCTAGGAAAAGAAAAGGACTTTTTTAAAATCTGAGATCAGAGAATCTTTATCGATAAAATTTCTTCAAAATCTCCACGGGCTTTTGAGCTCTTCACTTTTAGTAATTCCATGTACCAATAACACACACAGAGTTCTTTAATATACTGGTTTTCTTGCCTCCATGCTTCTCATTTTTATCTTACTGAAAGCAACATTGAAGTTATCAGACTTGAGCAGGAGAAAGCCACCTTTCATCTGATCTTTGGCCCAAGGTTGGTTTTCAATAGTCCTTTTATGCTGAAAAAAAATTCTTCATTCTATTTCTTACCGTGTGATATTTAGAAGCTGTTAGCTTTCCAACCCACTAAGTCCCTGAATTTCTAGACCTTTTAACCTGCTTTCAAACCAGAAAAGTTCTTTGCTCATCAGCAGTTGAAATATTGTGCTAAAAATAGCCAATGTACACACTAACACAATACACACTAACACATTTTTTCAGTCAATTCTCCTAGAAATGCTAGTTCAATAAGTATATAAAGATGGTTTTCAAAGTTAATATAGGCATCATTTTTACCAAGAGTTCTTGTGTTATCTGACATGTGTCACCATATTTCCACTATCCAGTGGTCATTTGTTTATTGTCAACCTCTTGGCAATTATGTCCATGTCACATATTTTAAGTTTTTTATTATGGTGGTACTACACTTTAAGATTCCAATTTTTGTATTTTTTTAGTATGTGTTGTTATAACAAGCAACCCCAAAATCTTGGTGATTTAACTCATAGATGCTTTACTTATTGCTCACATTACAGTCCAAAGATAATCAATTAAGTTGAAGAAAACTGCTATGCTACAGAGGGTGACATACAAACCCACATTGTTTTCATCTTGTACTCTATGATTTTCAAGATGTGATTTCCGCAGCTGCCAACAATGAAAAAGAGTGGAAATTTACACATGGGATTTTTATTTATGGGCCAGGTCTTGAAGTAATCTATATCAACTTTTTCCCACATTCCATTTACCAGGACTCAGTTCTGTGCCCCTAACCTAAAGTAAGGGATCTGAAAAACATATGTTCATACTGAACATAAGAACAGGAGAAACACAGATATTGGTAAGAATATTTTTTCCTATTGTCATATGTATTTGTCATATCAATAAACCCAAGTACAAGTTTCAAACTTAGTTAACTGTGTTTTGAGTAAACCCAGGAGAAAAATGAGAATAAGGTTGTAAAGTGAGTTTGTCGGAGAGCCACTGTAAGGATTCTCTATGTCTCCAATAAATCTTTAACTAGGTTTTAAAAAAATTTTGGTTTTTCTTTTAGAGATAGTAGCATGAGAATATTGAGGGTGTTAAATTATCATCTTTTGACTTCTAAGTCAAAAAATGATTTTATATTTTTTACTGTGTTAGATGGTTTCAAGATTAGCCACGCTGAAAACACTGAGATTGGGAAAGGTCATGCTCACAAATTGGAGGGGCTTGTTCTCTGAAAGAGCAGCAGCAGTTGTCATGAGAAGGAATGTGTACATACCCAAAATAGATCTGAAACAAGAAATTTATCCTGGGTAAAACCCAACAATTTAAAGCAGGGTTTTTGTTATATACTGGAAATCGTGGCTGGAGCTTGAATACATAAAATATGTGACGAGGCAGGAAGAAAGATTTAGTCAAGGCTAAATCTTGCTTTCTGATCCAAATGTTAAATTCTTGAGACCCCAATGAAACTGAACCCATACTCAGTTCTCAATGATCTACATATAAGTAGTACTGGAGTACTGAAGTAACAAAAGACCATGGTTGATCTGGTATCTTGGAGGATTAAATTCCTTGGTTTTCACTTTCAAGCTGTTTCCTTCAAAAATGACATACTTATCAGAAGATGCATACTTATATATCCATAGGCCCCATGTTTTACAGACATTTTGTGTCTTCAGGAAGAATGGGTATTCTATATGTTGGTAGAAGTCTGTGGAATCCGTTTCCTCAAATTGGTCATCTAGAATTTCTTCCATTTCTGGGGTCAAAGCTGTATTCTTTACGCTAGGATTACCAACCTGGCCTCTAATAGTAAATGAGAAGCTCATATTACATTTTCCCATTTCCAGAATATCAGTGAATCATGAATATAATTTGGCATGATAACAAGCCATATGTTTAAGATCAATGAATTACTTTAATGCCATATCTACAAACTTGCAGTCTAATTCTTTAACTACTCTGTAAAAACATCCTCATATCCATGACTTCATATTTCCTTCCTCAGACCAGAAGATCATTATGTCTGGTGGAGATAAATGGACCTTCTCAGGACAGATATTTTATTCAAACTAATGACATGTCTCTCTGTATTCTCATGGTCAGACAGCTAAATTCATGTTCTGATCCAGTTAGTAGATAGCAAATAAACTGAGAGCTAAGCACAGCTGCTTTTCGTGGCATTTCAACAATATTATAAGTAGGACTCTCAAGTGGCCTTGTGGAATACTTGTCAAGGGTTATTTGTGCAAATGTGATCAAATCTCTCTACAGAGCTCTTCCAAGATTCATGTAAGTGTGGTATATATTTAATATTTATGTAGATAAAAAAATTTCAATTGCCCTTGCACTTCATTTCTCCTCATTCTTGAAGGCTTTTAGTCACAGAAAATATTTACAAAGTTTAAATTTTAGTTCTCATCACTAATAAATGTGAGTTCACTTGATGATAAATCCTGGTTTACAATTAGGAAACATGGCACACTGAATCATAAAACAGACAGCTATTTTTGCACATAAAGTTCATTTATATAAGAATATAAAGATAAGGTTAAATTTTAAAAATCTATGTGTACCTTTCTCATTGCACTTAACAGCTTCAATTTTGCATTATATATGTCAAGGGTAAGGTTTTATATTCTCTGATAAGCTTTCACTTGTTTAAATATACCTATGATTTTTTTACCTTTTTATCTTTTAAAATGCCTATTTTAGTGTCTGGAACATAGTAAATGTTCAGATAAATAAATAAAGGTATGAATGCAAAAAGGAAAGAGGAAAGAAAGAAGGAGACTGTTGGAATAAGTGAAAAGATGAAGAAAATGAAATTTTTATAAAAATAGAAAAGATATTCACTCTTTTTAAAAATTATTATTTACTGAATTTCTATCACGTAATTCGTCGTTTTCTAAACAGCAATTCAACTGTGACTAAATAAGTTTTCTAAATGCATCTTCTGTGCTATGGGATTCTTGAAAACACCAAATCTAATTGTAAATAGTTTTCATTGTGAGCTTTTTCAACAGAATAAAGGTGAATTCTAGAAAGTATGTAATGTCTGAAGGAAATCAGAGTGATTTGAAGTCATGGTTTGCTAGCTACAAAAGTCTCTTTTCACTTAATAGGCATCTCAAACTTAGGTTTTTAAAGCAAACTCTGAATCTTCTCCCAAGCTTCTTGATTCACTCAGAATATCCCAAATCTTAGTTGATCCTTCCAAAAAATTTGGAGTCATTTTTGGCTTTTCTCATGACTCATACTCAATGTGTCAGGAAATCTGGTTGACTCTACATTAAAAACCAGATCACTTGATGCTAAGTTCCACTGCAATCATCACCCTAGGTCAAACTATCACGTTTCCTTCCTGGATTATTGCCATGGCTTTTTAACTGGTCTACTTGTTTTTACCCTTTTCATCCTATAATCTATTATCAAACTAGTCAGAGTGATTTCTTAAAAACATAAGTCAGACCATACCAATTTTTCTTTAAATTTCTCCAGTAGTTTCAGTTTTACTGCAAGTAAGAACCAAAGTCCTTCCAAAGGTCCTTAAGCCCCTACTCAACCTGCAACTCACTCCTTTCTGCCCCAACCATACTTCTCTCCTACTATCCCCCTGGCTATGCTCTTTTTGGCCTAGCCATGCTTGCCTCAAAATTACCTTGGAGACATTCTAGTCATCCTCTCAACTTAGGGACTTTATACAGGCTGTTTCTTTACCTGGAACTCTCATCAAATATAGCAGAAGGACTAATGCCCTCACTTCTTTCATTTGTTCAGTTGTTGCTTTCTCAATGAGCTGTCTGCTTACCAATCAGTTTAAAATCTAACAATACACCCCTGGCACTCCTGATCACCCTTACCCTGATCTGTTGCTTCCATGGTACTTATCACTGTCTAATATAAACTATATTATAAACTTTCAAATAAATATATAGTTTATTTATTCATAATGATTATTTTTCTGTGCCCCTCCCTCAAAATATGTAAACACTATGAAGGTAAGATTTCTTTTTTTCCATTGTACTTGAGTGATTCAATAGTGTCTAGTACTTGATACATAGCAGGGAGCCAATAAATATTTGTTGAATGTATGGTTGAATGAATAAATGAATGAATTTGATGCTAGATATATTGCACAGTGGTTTTAAATAATTCTAAATTGAATAATAACATAAGCAATATTACTGATCCCTAAAACTTATTCTATTTTGGAGATTTTTGCATGAGAGCTTTTAATTATTAGTAATGGTATTAATTATGCTTCAATAAATGTACTTAAAATAAGGCATGGGAAGAAATTTTAATTAAATCAAAATAGGTGTCACTCATACACAGCTTCTATCAGTTGCCTTGCATACATATTTTTCCCTGTAACTTGATCAAAATTCCAGTAGTATATATGGTAGACTCCATCTAATTTTAAAATTCTTCAAGTACTATTGTTCAACAAATGTTCATTTATTTTACCAAAGTTTTCTATATATTTATATATTCTCATATAGCATGAACACTTCATTCCTTGGAGGCAAAAAATTTAAAAAAATGGCTCTTTGATTTAGCCATGGGAACTCTTTGCCTATGTACTTTGCTTGTTCTGTTGTGTTTTTCCTAAAATTACTTCCCTCTTTTCCTTCCTTGTCCGCTTATTTCCATGTAGTCCAAATACCTCTTCCTACACAAATCTGTCCCCAGCTCTCTTTCATCCTTCTGAAATCTACATCTATAAATTTTGAAGTCAAGTATATTTTGCTTTGTAGGTAATTGATAGTTCATAGGAAATTTTTCTTTCCAAATAGATAATGCAACTTAAGATCAGGTACTTACTTGGATTTAGTGTTTCCAAATGACCAACAAATAATCTTTAGGCCTTCAGAACAAAAATTGGAATTCCTAGGAATTCTTCAGAATTCCATAAATACTGAGTTATTCTGTTTCTTAGAGAGCAGTATTAGTTAATATTTTAATAATATTTGTAGTAGTGCATTTTACTATTTTAGTAACACTTTAATTGCGTTTACTAAAAATTGTAAACTATAGCAAATGTTTGAATACCTGAAAACATCAATAATTACAGAGAAGAATTTGAATAATGCAACATTCTACTCTCCTAGCAATGAAACAGCACTACATAGAATCGTGTAAAATTGCCAATTTAAGGACTTATTTAGCATTTTAAGCTTATTTCTTGGCATGCCATTCAGAAGATTTATATAAAGTATTCTCTTTCTCTCTTTCTTCATTTTTATGTGTATATATGTGTATATATGTTATTTGATTTGCAAGAACGACTCACCATTGGCAGTAGACAGGCCCAGGAATACACACATATACCATGGTAACAGCTACAGTAAGACTGCCTGATTAGACAGTGACTGCTTCTTTCCTACATGTTTCTGTCCCAGTTCCCAGAAATATTGATCTTAACCTTCAATGTGTGTGTTAATGTTTCCTGTTCTTTCTTTAGTCTTGATGTTAGCAGATTCCTTCAAATCAGTAAAGTATCTATGTTTATAGAAATTCACATGAGAATTAAAAATATTTTTTTCTAATTTTCCCAAATTTTAACTGTTTATTATCAGGATTTTTGATGTCAAAGAACATACAAAATTTCCAAGAAAATCCAGGAAGTTGTTGCCATGTGAATATCCTATTTGGATTAGTACATTCAGGATCTACAAATACTACTTAAACATATGTCATTTCATTTGGAAAATGTTGATGATAAAATGCAGAACAAGATAGGCTTTGTGTTGTCCCTCATGGAATGTGCATTCTAGCTGGAAAGACTACCAGTTAATCAAGGAAGTGCAATAAGGTATAAAACAAATATTATTTGAAGTTGCAGGATGTTATTACAATACATATTAGGAGTTCAGTCTCTATTCATTCAAATAAAATAACAGCATTTAGTATTTAATTAGGCTGATGGTAATATTAGGCATTTATATGGTAGGTATAGAAAATTTGAATTAAGAACAAGGGCAATAGAGGGTAGGCTACACTACTAGGCCACTGAATTTTTTTCAGACAGTGCATCTTACACTTTTTTATGAGAACCAAATAAAATTGTTTGTGGTGTAGTATTTCACTTCAAAATGATGCCATTGATGGATGATTTATTTACCGTTCATTACTGAATAACTACCCAATAAGAGAACTTGATGGATTGCCCATAAATAGAGCATGGTAATCATATTAGGACAATCAGAATCAATATGAAATCTCTTTTAAAAAATCTGAAACTTTCAAGTTATTCTCTAGGGAATAATGCCACATCTTTGAGACTAAAAGCAATATTCAAATTTACCAATGCAAGTTATTTGTAGTTTACTGAATTATGTATTTAACTTTTACTGAAGTATAACATACACCCAGAAGGTGTACAAATATTTACTTTTCAGTTCAATGACTTTGCACAAAGTGAACATACCCATAAAAATAGCACCCAAATCAAGAAATACATTATCAGTGGTTAAAAAACACTTTGTATTATCTTCCAGCCATTATCCCTCAGCTAAGTTAACCAATATCATCACTTCTATTAGAATAGGTAGGTTTGAAGCTATTTAATACTTTGAAAATTGAAATCAAACACTATATACTTTTTTGCACAACAAAATTTTTATCATTCCTCTATTTTCTGATGTAGCAATAGTTCATTCTTATTACTGATTAGTCTTTCATTTTACTAACTACACCAAAATTTATTTATCCATTTAACAGTTTATGAACATTTTGGGTTCTTTCTAGTCTGGACGATTATGAGTAGTGTTCCTATGAACACTCTTGTGCATGTCCTTTATGAATAAATATACACTTTTCTGTTTGTTATATATATATGCTTACAAGTGAATTGCTAGGTAATAGGTTGTGATGGCAACAGTGAGCTGAATAGGACCTTCTCCAAATCCTGGCAGATCTAGAATCATCTCCAGGTGGCCGGGCTGAAAGGCAGCATTTAATAAACTCTCTGTACATTATTTGACATTTTGTCAGAAATAAGAGTCCAAGAAGCAACATAGAGAATATAAAAGGCAAAAATCAAAGAAATTATATGTTATTCAATTTTAGAAAAAGAAAGTTACATAAGTTACTAAATCTTTTGAGCCCTCAGGCCAAGCTCAGGATAGAAACTTGAAAAGGTTAGTGCCGTTTCTTCACTACTGTTAAAAACACATTGATTTATGATGATTCTGTCACAATCAAAGTGATTATTTCATGAATAGACAACTGCCATTGAGGCAGTACTTCCTATTCCTCTTAAAGAGAAGACAAAAAATAGGAACTAAACTAAAACCTGAGCTAACATTTTCAGGTTCTGAAAATGATTACATTATTATTTTTTTGCTTCATACACACACCCACATCCACATACATCCACAAACCTACACAAAGAAATAGTTTGAAATACTGAAGGAAATTACTTGGATACCTTTAGATTTTAAATGGTAACCAAGGAGTAGTAGCTTTTGTTCATTTTCATCAGTATTTGCAGGATTTTCGTCAGTAACACACAAAAGAAAAAAAAAAACTGTTTAAAAATCATCAGGCAGACAAATGACAAATTTTGTAGGGAACACTTTTCCTTTTTAGTTTATCCAGCATATGAACCTATTCCCTATGTTTGGAGAGACTTTATAAGTCTACGTGGAAGGCAAAGCTTATACATCTTCATTTACCAGACTACTATGACAAATACCACATAATGAGTTGGCCTAAACAATGAGAATTTATTGGCTCATGGTTTTGAGGCTAGAGATCCAAAATCAAGGTGACAGCAAGGTGATGCTTTACTCCCAAAGTCTGTAAAGTCGGTAACATTCCAATATTGGCTACAGGCGATTGGTTTCTTCCTCCTCATGTAACATGGCAACGTGCTCTCCTTTCTCTCCTGAATTCCACTGACTTCTGGCTTCTGATTCCTTTCTGTGGCTTTCTCTCTGTGTCCAGATTTCTTCTGTTTATAAAGTACCTCAGTAATCTGGATTAAGGCCCATCCTTATTCAGTTGGGCCACACCTTAACTAAAAATAACTTCTTCAGTAGGTCCTATTCACAACAGGTTCACACCCAAAGGAATGTGGATTAAGATTAAGGACATGACTAAATTGGGGCACATAATTCAATCTACCACAGTTTATACTTTGGGTGGAAACTGTAAGTTGCAACTATTAAATTTCCCAAGATTCCTTTGCAGCTCTGGTGTGGGAGTACAACCCATATCCTCCCAATAAGACCTAAATGCCCATGCCATACAATGATGAGCATTTCCTGGAGGTCATAGTAGTAAAAGTAGCAACCAGTTTACAAAGGAAGCATTGGCAGCTTTGCTGTGGCAGTACCTAAGGTCCAGTGTGAGTGGTTGTGCTGGTTTGGATATATTATGTCCTCCCAAAGCCATGTTTTAATCTGACTTTTTCGGATATTTGGATTAAGTTGTTTCCATGGAGATGTGAGTCACCCAAATGTAGGTGAAACATTTTGATTAGATATTTCCATGGAGGTATGGTATGGCCCCACCTTTTCAGGGTGGGTCTTAATTAGATCACTGGAGTCCTTTAAGAGCAGCTGAGAGACACTTTTGGAGAGATGCTTGGGAACTGACAGAGATGCTCAGAGATACTTGGAATTGTGGACAGAAGGACATTTGGAGATTCTAAGCTAAGGATGCACAGGAGCTGAGAGAGGAGCCGAAACACAACCTGGAATAAGCAGGGGTCAGCCACGTGCCTTCCCAGCTGCAGAGGTGTTCCAGATGTCATCGGCCTTTCTTCAGTGAAGAATGTATCTTCTTATTGATGCCTTAGTTTGGACAAGTTTTATGGCCTTAGAACTGTAAATTTGTAACCCAATAAACCCCCTTTTAGAAGTCAATCCATTACTGGTATTTTGCATAATGGCAGCATTAGCAAACTGGAACATTGGTACAAGTGCTTCAAGCTAATATATCTGTCACTAGTAGAGAGGAGAGTGGTACCTACACTGGACTACATCTGTGGTATGATTTTGGATCAGACTGCTTGGTTTCTTAGAATCTTAGCAATGTTTTCAACTACCTAATCTCCTTTTGAGAAATTCATTTTCCAGTTATGAAATCATCCAAAATGATTTTTGTTTTACAGTCAAAGTCAGTTCTGTGGCTTAAAACATGGAAACACAGGCCATGGACAGAAGGGGATTGATAATCAAATGCTGATTTTCTGTTAAAATGTGTACAATTATGAAGGAAATAAATCTCAATTTCATAATCTAAAACAATTATCTTTTCAGAGGGTAATATTGTATATTTCTACCTGTTCTATCCCTTTATCAAGTAGTACATAAAAATTGATGAGCATAATATGACTACTAATTAGAAAATCTATTAAAAGGCTTGGTAACGAAAGAAGTCACAATTTTAGATAAAATGAAACATCACTATTGCCTGTGGATTTGTTTTTTCATGTCCTTATTTTCTTTATTAACATATTTATAAAATGAAATCCAAATAGTGATAGTATCAATATTGGCATTAAATAATATGACAAGCATTGTCCCCTCTCCATGTGGTCCTGTTATATGCATTTATAAAATTCTATAAAGAGTTACAGTATTTATAATAATAATATAAGATATATTATTTAAATAATTAAAAGAAGACACTTGATCACATGTAAAGAAAGGCATTTTAAAGGAGAAAGAACAGTTCATCATCAGCATGGGAGAAATGTTTCACCAAAAAGAAAATTTGGCAAATGAGGCCATGTAACTAGCCAAAAGAAATACCTGGCAAACCCTGTGGCAGCCAAGAGATAATACTTTCTTGATCTCAAGTCTTTTCTAATACAAAAATTATTTTGACCTTACAATAATACTTATCATTTAATAAAGGATGGATATAATGATGCATTTTTAAAACATTGTTGAGAGGTCAGAAAATACCAGCATCAGAAAATATCACCTATTTATGCTATCTTTGCTTCTCAAGCAATAGCTCTGCAAAGCTCCATCAGTTATATATGACCAAAAGAAAACTGTGGGTTAATAAGTTTATGTTTATGAAGTTTAGAATGGTTATAGAGGCCATCCTGTAAAAATTATTCTCCAGTGAAGTTAAAGGATGTCAGGAACAAAAATCTTCTTCCTGAGGCAAGATAATTCTCTTGAGCAAATAAAAATACCTACAGCAGTGAAGACAAATTATGATGACATTTTATAACACACAGAAGGAGCTTCTTTTAAAATGTAAGATTTGCACAAACACTTTAGAAAAGCCATTGAAAAGGTCAACTTGTAATCCAGTGGTTTTCAGCTACAGTGCAGTGACAAATTGGTGTGTTGTAATCAGTCATGACGATGTGTTATGGGTAATTTGTTACAAACAATATTTAACGTGCCACAGTTTGGGAATGATTCACTTCTTATGAATTACAGTCTGGTCAAGGTTATACCCATACATAGCAGCACACTCACATCTCAAACACTATCTAAAGAAGGACTTTTTTTCTAGAAAAGAGAATTTGTTAGTCTGATAATGGCAAATAAAGAAACCAAAAGCTAATTTTAATTTCTCTTTTTAGCATTTCACTATTACTTCCATGTGGAACAATCCGTAGTTAGAAGTTACAGACTTACTTCTTTTAAATAATGTAGATGTTTAAACCCAAGTTGTTGGAGGGCCAGTTTTCTTCTTCATGACCAAATCCTTTGAATGTACAGGAACTGAATTCAACACTGGTATATTCATAATGCTATCATATTAGCAAGTTGCATATGAATTTATGATTATCAGTTGTATGTGCCTGATGTCAAGCTGTCCATAAATATGGAAAGAGAAATCAATCATAGATTTATACAATAGTGAATTTCGCTCTTATTGTAATGGAAAAGTAGGGGAAAGATGATTAAACTGAGCTGTATCTTTGTTCATAAATGATTGTAGTTTTTGTTTTCATTCTCTTTTGTAAATCTCTGAGAAATATAAGGATACAGAACTTGTGGCACATTTCTCATACCTATTAATTTATTTAGCAGCTTTAAGTGCAAATTCTAGTTCCAAACTGTTGTTGTAGTTGTTCCCCAGTAGGGATCTGAAGATGTCCATTAGGGGAAGTTTAGGGTTTCCATTTAAATCCTCTCACTCTTTCTTATTCTCTACTTTCACAACCATCATTCTCTCCACAAAACAATATTCCAAGGGGGTGAAGACATGTTCCTAACTTTCTCCATTCTCAAATTTAGGAGACGAAAATAAAGTTTAATACAATTTAAGTAAGATTTTATCGTGAGAGCATGCTCATTTAAGTGAGGAGGGAAAGGATGAGGACAAATATGAGAAAGGATAGTGGAGATAAGGAGAACTCTGCCCCTGATAATTTGGCAATCACGCCAATAACATAGTGATGATGAAACGCATAAACAGTGTTCAAAAAGCAGTAATAAGGGCAAAATAAAATGCTATGCCCAGGGTAAAGGTCATCAAATAATATAAAAAGGTGACTGACTCAGTAGGATGGTCTTAGCATGTACCTTCCGAGGGGAGCAGTTGCTATTCAGAGTTGATTGTTTGCAAGTGGTAATGCAAAGATTGCTGCCTTTGCCTTGCTGGTGATTTCTTGTTAACTTTTGACTAGGAAATATTTTTTATGACCTTTGTGATAAACTGTGCAGGCAGAACATATCTGTGGACAGAATTTCAGCCTGTGGATCATCACTTTGTGAACTCTGTCCTAATCTCATTTTTTCTTTATTGTTTGACAAATAGTCCAAACTAAATAGGACTCAGATATGAGAGTTAGCACAAATAAAAACCATATCTACTTTTGAGGTTTATAATTCTGATGGACTCACACATCTATTTTAATATAGATATTTGCTGAATTAAATCACTAGAGAAAGATGCTGTATTGACAGGTTTCTGTGTTGCTGGGGAAAATGCCAGCATTATTTGTTTTTCCAGGTTGCAGTGTCAAAATTCTGTATGGTCAAGGCTCAAAGAAATGAATATTGACCGAATATTGACTAAATCAATCCTTAAAGTATAATCCCAGAAAATATGTAGTTAAAAATACTGTGCATATTTTATGATACTTCTTTAGAGTGATTTTATTAAGAGGAAAACAATTCCCTGATAAGATTTTGTGTTCATGCTGCAAAAATCACACATGGAATATCATCTGATTTCCTATCACATTTATAAACAAAAGTAAGCCATTAATTGAATCAAATGCTCACTGATTTCTCATAAATGAATTATTAAGAGTCATTTTACATCACTAGACCATGATTTTAAATTAAATTCAAGAAATTTTGAATTAAAAAATTAAATTCAGGAGATATGAAGGATGGTTAACTGCAACTACGTTATAAATTTTGACTGCTTTAATTTGTAAAAGTATATCTCAAAACCTAAAAATGAAATTAAGATTATTAAAGAGAGTCTTTGGGTTTGGATATCATACTATTTTAAAAGGCTATATTATAACAGTATATATGAAGAGAAAATTTAAGTGGGAAATGTCATATCAGTAAATTACTTTATATATATATATCAAGAATTTAGCTTAAATGAATACATATTTACAAATGATGTGTTTTTTTTCTGGTAAATATTACTAGGATTTAAATGAAGGAGAGAAATACTGTGAAAATAATGTGTGTGTGTGTGTGTTGTACACTGGAATATTCTTAATTTGAGGACCATTGAAACATTGAATCTGACAATATGTATCATTTTAGTTTGATTTTAGACAATACTGCTGCCTCCAAAAAGTAAGGCCCTGTTTAACAGGTGTAAAGTATTTGAACAGTTCCACATATTCCATTGCTGCAAGGAAATTAACATCCCGGTACTCTCAGAAGTACTCTAAATCCTTAGGGTAAAGCACAAATGTGGACAGGCGGTTGGGATATTATTTGTGCAAGACTTTACAATTCCATAATCTATTGTAGATTCACAGAATGTGTGAACTGCTGAGAACTTTACAAATCTGAATCAGATTCATTTCTTCTTGCAAATGAGGGAAAAGGAAACCACAAAAGTTTAAGTAAATTGGAGGAAGTCACACAGAAACTGCATAATAGCATCAGCATAAAACTCTGAGAATATCTCTTCTCCTTCTAGAGTACTACACTGGAGATTCTTTTTAAAGTTCCTTCAGATGATCAGGCAGTCATTTTTTGTGGCTTTCCAGGAGAATATGAGATTTTCAATACTTGAAATCAGTAGAGGAACTACAGTATTCTTCAGGTATCTCCAAAGATAATGGAAACTTTTGCATACCTGATTGCTAAAAGACATAATGGAGAAAAAGATGGCATTGCTTTAAATTTTCTAGGCATCTCTTATTTTTAAGAGTTACAGGTTATTCAACTAATTGGGCAAAATGTATTCATATTCTAAGTAAGTAAAGAAATTTACTTTATTTTGTTAATTGGCCTCTACTGCACCCCCAACCCCAGTGAGGCTGTGGCCCTCTCTCCCAACTTCTCTTCATGTTTCTTAAAGGACTTTTGTTATTTTTAAAATATGTGCAGCAAGACCAATTTTTTTCCATCAAAAGAAAATGAGAAATGCAGAAATAAATATGCTATATTTAATTTTTATTATTGCTTATTATAAATATGATAGGTTAGGGAAATTTATCAAAAATTTGAGGACAATTCTATGTGCTTCATGCTTACTTTGTGTCGATGTAAATAATGTTCCTTTATGCTTCATTTCAGTCTTAGAATTCAAATTTAAAACTAAGATATGTATTCCATTTTCTTTGTGCTTTTGTATATGATGTTCTGTGTCTATGGTTGATTTAATGGTCTTGATCAAAATACACTCTCCATTTAAATAAAAAGAATGCAATGCATATCACAGGGATCCATTTCCTAATTTTTTTTTATTCTGTTTGCAAGAAGTTTACAGCAATAAGTGGCAGACTGCTATATAAAATGAATTCCCAGTTAAATTATGTTTTAAGCAATTTTAACTCTACAAGTAATAGTTTGAGAGAACCTATGGTGTTTCAAAAGGGCTAAGAAATAAATTGCTTAAGCTATACCTTTTTTCATAGAATTCACGTGTGTATATGTATGTGTGAGTACACGTGTATTTTGTTTTAACTATAGTTATTTCCTGTTAAATTTATGAATAATTTGTCAGCTTATTCTACATGTTTATATTTTCAAGTATTATAAGGAAATAATAAATGTGCATTAACTTTATATTCAATAAAATTTCACTATTTTTGAAAAATGTAAATGCTTTTCATTTTATAAACCAAATTTGATTGTATATTAAACCAAGATTATTGCCAACTTTGAGTTCCTCAAGGGAGCCTAAATAGAAGCAAGAGTTTGAAAAACACCATATATTCATAATTTTAACCAGGATGTTATCAGTTATCACATTGTCCATAACTTTCTCCCCCTTCCAAATCCCTAACTGTCACTAACAAGAAAAGATGATGAGCAATTGATTCTCAATGGGTTAATATGGTTGAAAGAAGCTGCATAAAATGTCTTAAAAATGGAGATAATAGTTCTACACTATTCCTTGCTGTCTAGATATTGCCAAAAATAATACTTTCATTTTTTGCCAACACACTTTAAGTGGGAAAATGACATGCTTAATTATGTCCACAGCAGAATAATAAAGAGACCAAAAGTCTGTTGTCCTTTGGAAATAAAACTAAAGAACAATGGATATTTACTCATTTGAAAGGAACCCATGAAAATCAGTCTTCAAGTGCAGGAAAAGCTATCATAAGGGGAAAATATTTAGACTTATACAGTATGTCCACAGAACAGAGAAAGAAAGCAGAGTTAAGCTTAGTATAAAAATGAATTGCCTTAGGTACTAGAACCTTTGGCACCAGGAAATTTCAAAAGGAGTGTGAATTAGCCTTCAGATTCAATCAAACAACTTAGCTAACAATTTTCGGGGGGGTCTATGTTGCATCAATCACCTGGTAAAACACTTGTTGATACATATTTTTCAAATAGCAATTTGTATACACATGCACACATACACACAGAAAATGGATTAGTATAAGAAAATTTAGAATTTATGAAAATAATATATTTTCAAAAGCTGCTTATTGAGGAGTTTTATTTGGATAGATAACTCAGCTTAAGAAATAAAAAAGAAACAGATTGACATAAAGTATTTTGAGTAATATAAAAATGCTGAGTTTTTCCTAAAACATCTGTTATTTTAAAAACAAACACTCCAGAAATAAAAAAAATGCTGTGCTGACAGGTTGATAAAGTCCACAGCAGTGATTAAAAAGAGTAATTATTAAAGACTTCCAATTTCTTATATTATTGTGTGAATTAAGTCGTTCCCGTCTTAGAGCTAATGAAAAAAGGAATTTTTCTGGAGGTTAAAGCATTCTGGTAGTATGCACTAAAATAGTCAGGGACCACATGTTGACTAGAAATTACTAACAGGATGCTAGCAGATCATTTACATGATCATCAACTAAGCCACAGGCATCAGAAAACAGCACAACCTAATGAGGGCCCTACTTTTATTGTCTGAATGTCACAGATGCCATCCATTTTGCTAAGTTGCAGAAAACTACATGAATGCATCTTCTGCATTGTGCTGAAAAAAATAAGAACATGAAAAGGTGCCCTATTATTTCCCAGGAGTTCAAATGAGAGCTTAGTAAATAATACAGAAAAATTGTGATATGATACTGAGTTGTCTAGAAATAATCCCTTCTTTTCTTCCATGGCTTGTTACTTGTTTACTTGATCTTAAAGTCATGCTGAGCTGTCATTACCATATTCTTGCATTAATCAATTGATTGTTATACTTGTTACCCTTAAAATATCATTTCAGAATATTTTTGTGCATGTGTTTCTGGGTGTGTGTGTGTGTGTGTATATATATATATCATCTGAATTATATTATAGAGAACAAGTACACAGAAAAAAATAATTATGCTCTAAAGAAAGGGGGTGGCGAGAACTTTCTTCTCTGTTTTCACGTATCATACAATTCTTTAAAAAAGTCCATACTTCTCTTGAAATTATTTATGAAGCTGATTTTAAAATGATGATTGAGGTCTCTATTCCTTTTATTCAATATCCAAATTATGTTTTATAGTGTGTTTAATAACTTAATTACATTAACACTAAAATATATAATAAAATCAAAGCAAGAATACAATAAAAAGTCCTAGTAGAGCAACTCAGGATCCCTATGTGAATATTAGATGTTTATAGGAAATAGCCAACACCAGGATTTCATGTATATTCAGGTGATTGCTCAAACATTTTTGCATTTATGTTTGTCTATTAACTATGTTACAGAACTGTGTTAATGCTAGGAAGGAATCTAGGAATTATTTACAGCAATCACTCCTTTTTGCAATTGAGTGAGTTAAGACCTTGCCTTGATCAAATACTTAGGTAATCCAGAAAAGTCTTGGGAATTAAACCTACTAACTCAACTCCTAAAACAGTATTCTTTCTATTATATTTCCTTATCCCTCCTTCTTAAAATAATAATGATCAAATCAGGAAAACGGCTGTTTAGCCAACAAGAATCTCATACAAAAATTCATATATGCAAAAAATAAAAAGTTCCTATCTTTATAAAACAGAATCTTTTTTTTTTTTAATTTCAAGTTCCCGTTCTGCTGGATGACAGAACTCTCTTACTCTTATTTATTATTTGGATTACATTTGAATGGTGTGAAGTGGAAAAGATATTAATGTTCTTAACCCCTTTATGAGCTTAAGAAGAAGTAAAGGAGAAAAAAAATTAAAAGGAAAATCCTAGTCAAGAAGAGTTTGAAAATAAAAATTCCCATGTTCAATGGAAATTTAACATCAAAAAAAGTATCCTACAAGCTAAACAACAATAACAGCAATAGCAAAAAGAACATTTTCCATTCACTCAGTTCTCTTCCAGCAGATAAGCAATAGTATCTGTTTCCTATGTATTTTTCTAGAGATATTTTATACACCATTATGTGTATGTTACATGTGTACTTTTAAACTGAACTATAGTTTATTATCAACATTCTGTGCCTTTTTTCACTTATTGGGGAATATTTCTTGTCAGAACGAAAATATTCTTTATTCTTCTTTACAGGCAATAAATGCTCTTCCCAAATGGACATAAAGGAAATCTGAAACTGTGCTCCCTGTGGGGAGGCTACATGGATTCTTAGACTTGACCAAGAATTGGCATCTCCAAACATCCAGATTCTTAGAAAATATGTTATTTTGGGTCTTAGAATGATATTTGAATGATTGGGAATAAAAATCCATGTGCGCATATATATTGTACGTGTATTCCATTCAAGAAAGTGATATATGTTCACATGTTTAGAAGCCTGCCTACTTCTCCTCCTGATTCTGCTTCCAAAACAAAGCAAATGAAAAGCCCTAAACTGGCAATATATGGCCTGAATCTAAAATGGGACCGTGATGCACCAGGTTGGGGTATGCATAACTCCTTTAGTCAAGAGATGTGGACTTGGGGAGATAAGGAAAAAAATAAGTGAAATAAAAGATATTCCTTGCAAGCAGACTTCCATAGATAATAGGAAAATTAAGAGCACTAAAGATGTCTTACAAACCAAACAAATGGACAAATTTAGTCCTAAGGAAATATCAATAGTGTAACTGAGCACATTTTGAAAAGTCATTCAACATATGGGGAAAATGTGAGAGGGATACAGTTAAAGAGCAAATTAGTGAACAGGAATCAATTACTGGAGAATTGACCCAAAGTATTGCACAGAGACATAATCAAATGTGAAATGAAAAGACAAATTAAGAGAAATGAATGAAATATTACGCTGGCAAGTTTCGATCTAACAGGAGCCCTAGAAGAAGAAAATAGAACTAATAGTGGAATGACATATTAGAGAAATAATGGCTTAGAATGTTTCCAACTTGAAGATAGTCAAGTATTAAAATGCAAAGTATATGTCAATTGCTAAACAAATGAAATTCTCATCTTAGTAGAATTGTATAACATCTAGGAAAGAAAGGAAATCTTAGAAATCACCAGGGAGAAAATATGTGTTAAACACATTCACACACAAAATAACAATTACTGTGAAAGCAAACATCTTGTTTATAACATTAGATAACCAGAGTAATAGCTTCAAAATTTGGAGTAAATGTAGCAACCACTTAAAATTCTGCTCAAGACCAAGATATCATTAAAATACAGAGACTAGTGCCGTGTACCAGCCATAGGACCTTGTGAAAGAACTACTAAATTGTTTAAGTCCGCTGAAAGAAAAGTAAAAACAGAATAAATGAGAGATATAAGGGATCCAAAATTTGAGCTTAAGTAAAAACAAGAGTAAAATATTCCAGGCAAACTGATGAACTCTCTGACACTAAAATTCTAATTTTATTGGTATTTTTAAAAAGGAATATAAAAGATTAAATAACAGTAAACAAATAAAGGAAGAAGAATGGTTGAATGTTAGTCAAAGTAGGCTAGCTACTGAATACCTTGATCTTTATAGGGAAAATAGAAATTTAAATATGGACATTATAATGTGATGCTGATTATATTAATGTCCAAAACAGCAAAAGTGAAAGAGTGAACTAAAATCATTTCTATGCTAAAAGCAGGGGGAGTGAGATGAAAGAAACAGAAAAAAAAAAGTCTTGCTAAAGAAAAAAAACAAAATAGGAGATGTTAGAGATGAGACCAAGTATAAAAATAATTGCAATGAATACAAGTGGGCTTAACTTAACTATCACAACAAGGAATGTTAAATTAGATTTTATAAAATCCAACTGTTAATTTTTATCATGAAAATTAAAAGATAAATTATAAAAAATAATAAAACTTAGGAATTGAGAAAATCATATAAGCAAAAGCTAATGAAAAGATAACTGATTAGCTTTAAGAAAAAAGATTAAATAGGATTTAAGAGAAATATCATAACTAGGGTGTAGAGATAGAGGCTTGTTAAAAGGAACAAGAGACAAACAATATATAACAGTATTGTTTATAACACACCATATTACGTATAAATAAATAAAAAAAAAAATTGAGAACTTTCAGTAAGAAACTGAAAAATTATGCAATGAAAATTAGAGTGTTTTTTACTTTCTCAATAAGTGATAAATCAAGAGACAGAAAGTTAGTAAGGATACAGAACATTTCGACAAAAGAATTTTAAATGTTAGCTAATAGAGATAACTAGAGCCATTCACCTAATAAATAGAAATAAATACTCTTTAAAAGCACGTTGAATCAATATTATATTACACAAAAATGTCTAGAAATTCCAAAGAATTGATATAATACAGACCACAAATTAAGACAAAAATAAAATTAAATTAGAAATTAATAAATGCCATAAAGCAATTAAAACCCCAAAAGTCTGGAAGACAAATGCACTCCTTTAAGTAATTATGGGTTAAAAAATCATAACAGATATTCAGATACATTTCAAACAAGCTAAAAATTAAAGTACTATATATCAAGGGTTTGCTAGTTACAGAATGAAGATTAAAATAAGTACTTAGGAGTAAGTTTGCCAAAGGAAAGACTGAAAATTAGTGAACTAAGACAAGAAACTAAGCAACAATACATCTTAAAGACAGACTAATAAATGCCAGGAAAGTGGAGAGAAAGGAAATGGAGATAAAGGTAAAACTTGAAGAACCAGAAACCAACTTAAAAAAAGAAAAGAAAAGAAAAAAAAAAAAAAAACAGCTGATCAAGAAAAGCAAAACCTGAAAGAATTAATTAAATAAACCTCTAGGTAGACAAACTAAAAGGGAGAAAAAATCTGAGAAGGAAACATTATGGGAAATAAAGAAGGATAAGTAACTGCATTTAAAAAGTTAAAGGAAAAGAAAAAATGTGTCAATATATTTGAAATCAACAAGATACCAATCTACCAAAAAAATTCACAGCACAGAGGTGTTATCAAACCTTCAAGTGACAGTCTCTATTTTATATAAACTACTCCATTGGGAAAAAGAGAAAACTATTAAAATAATTTTATGAAGTAGCATTATTTTATCCTATGTGAAGAGAAAGACAGATCAAGAAACAAAAAACTATAAATCTATCTCATTTATAAACTCATAAAAAATTCTAAATAAAATACTAGCAAATGGAATCTGGTGCTGTATAAAACATAATACGCCATGACAAGTAGATTTTATTACTTAAAAGTAGAGATCTTTTTTTGGTTCACCAATGTATCCAAAGTGCTGTCTTAGAACATTGTCTGACAAAGAGTAGGCTACTGCAATAAATATTTTATAAATTAATTTGCATGAAATAAAAATGATTGATTAAGATCAGAAAATCCAACAAACCACTACATTAACAGGTTTTATACATGCATACACACACATGCACACATGCATACACGTGCAACTCACAGATGCAGGAAAAAAATATTAGATATTAAATATATGTCTAATTTTTTAAACTCTCAGCAACTAGAAATTGAGTGAAGTTTCTTGGTTTAACAAAGACAACCTATTAAATCTTAAGTAAATATAATTCTTAGAATCATTCCCAATAAAATTAAAAGCAAGAAAAAGAATGCCTTTATCACTGCTGTATTTAACATTATGTAAGAATTCCTTGCCAATGCAATAATACAGAATAAGAAATATGAAGCTTAAGGTTTAGCAAGAAAAATAAAAATTATTCTTTGAAGATGATATGAATGGATAAAAAATTAAAAGAAAACAGTTCCACAGAAAATATTTGGAGGGTCAGCATGGTTGTACATGGATGGGAGTTCCAAATAAAATATCAAATTTAAGTAAAAGCATTTAAATAAGCTTCTTATGAAAAGTACCATTAGAATGAATTTGCAATGAGAGCCCAATAACAGTACAATAAAAGCGTTTGGCAAAAGAAGAGTAAAGGTGAGGAATTTGCCCTTCCAGGTATCAGAGCATATCTTAGAGCTATAGATAATAAACATTGTTATATTACATATATGTTACATATATATACATGTATACATATATATGTATATGTGTGTGTGTGTGTGTGTGTGTGTGTATACAATAAAGAAAAAATCAGAAGTAAAAGAACAGATACACACATAAGATATGACACAGTAGCATGCAGGTCAGAGAGGAAAGATTGGACTCATGAATGTTTGCTACGAAAATATTTTACCTTTTCTGACACAGAAATAATGCCACACTGGTTTGATAACAAATTTGGAGAACAGTGAAGAACAAAGCTTAAAACTGTTAAACAGCATATAGAATATATCCACTATATTTTTGCAAAAAGAAAGGTTTAATTAGTTGGACACTAAAAACAAAATGAATTAAGGAAAAGGTTTGACATCATTAAGTTTAAAGTATCCTACACAAAAAAAGTCATGAACAAAACTAAAAAATAAAAACAGGATCTGATACATTATTTGGTATATTTCTAATACAGGGTTAAAATCAAAATATAAAGAATTCATAGGAAACAATAAGAAAAAAAATAACTGATGAAAACTTTTATCATGAATGCTCTCTAATCAACTACTTTATGACTAAAAAATAAAAAGTATTAATACCTCATAAACATACAAAAAGGTAATTAACCTGGCTATTAACCAGGAATGTAAGAATTTAAACAGTTGTGAGATATCATCCCACACCTATCACATATGGGAAAAGCTTTGCAAAATTCACTTTTATTTCTTCAAGGCTAATTTTCTTATTACCAAAATAGGAATTAAAAGGTGCCTGTTAGTTAATTCAAAATTATGAGTTGGAAGCCTTGGTTAAATTTTTAAAACAAAATACAAATATAAGGTTTATGTCATTATTTAAAGATATATTTATAATGAGAGAAATGAGAATCAAATCAATACTACTATTTGTACCTTAGTTTATGTTTTTCATGGTGTTTTCACATAAACCGACCAAAATTATAAAGTCAAAAAATAATAAATTAATGAAAGTGATCAACCACAGTGTCCTCAACTAAAAGGAAAATAGACATTCTTTAATAGATTTACATTTCTTACATCTATGCCAGGGACAGATTAATATTTTTGACTGTTCAATAAAAATTCTTCACCAATAAATAATTTTATAGTCTTATAAATTTAAAGGTAAAACAGTAGAATGAGCTTTGAGATCTAGATTTCAATTTACAAGAAAATGGGCTGTATTTTTATCTCATGCCATTACATAACTAGAATTCTTTAATGTGTGGTTGGGGCAAATAGTAGAGTTACAGATTATTTGAGAAATATCCAGGAGAGGAATATTTTCCTAAAACTAATATTTGCTTTGTTTAATGCTTTATGTAGAATACAAATGTTTGAAGGATCTCTATTTCAGTTTAGTGGACAAGGGAATCCAGAGCTGAGTCTTTAGTCAAACTTACATGTTCTTTGAATGAGAGTTTGCTCTGCTAATAAGAATAAACTTTTTCTTAAGCAGTTTTATTGAGATACATTCACACTCCACACAATCCATACAAAGTGTACAACCAAAAACTCCATACAATCCATACAAAGAGTACAAACAAAAGCTCTCAGTATAATCAGAGTAGTGCATTCATAAACACAATCAATTTTAAAAGATTGTCATTACTCCAAAAAGAAAAAATCCATTTCTCCTTATACCCCTCTATTGTTAACACTTAGTATTGGTGTGGTACCCTTGTCACAATTGAAGAAGCAATATTAAAACATTGTTGTTTGAGATTTTCTGCATAGATGATCTTGTCATCTGCAAACTGTGAAAGTTTTATTTCTTTCTTTCCAATAGGGATGCCTTTTATTTCTTTCTTTGTCTAGTTGCTCTAGCTAGAACTTCCAGCACAGTGTTGAATAGCAATGGTGACAGTGGGCATCCTTGTCTTGTTCCTGATCTTAGAGGGAAAGCTTTCAGTCTTTCCCCATTGAGTATGATGTTAGCTGATGATATTCCCTTTATCATGTTGGGGAAGTTTCCTTCTATACCTATCATTACACTGGATAAAGGGAGTATTAGTCATAAGGTTTTCACAATCACACAGTCACATGATAAAAGCTATATAGTTATACAACCATAATCAAGAATCAAGTCTACCAGATTACAGTTCAACAGATTCAGGTATTACCTTCTAGCTATTCTAATACACTAGAAACTAAAAAGGAAAATCTATATAATGCATAAGAATAACCTGCAGGATGACCTCTCAACTCTATTTGAAATCTCTTAGCCACTGAAACATTACTTGCGTCATTTCTTTTCCCTCTTTTGGTCAAGAAGGTATTTTCAATCCCATGATGTCAGGACCAGGCTAATCTCTGGAAGCCATGTCCCACATTGCCAGGGAGATTTACACCCCTGGGAGCCATGTCAGATGTAGAGGGGAAGGTAGTGAATTCATTTGCAGAGTTGGCTGGAGAAAGAGGCCACATCTGAGCAACAAAAGAGGTTCTCTGGGAGTGACACTTAGGCATAATTATAAGTAGGCTTAGCTTCTACACTGCACGGATAAATTTCATGAAGGAAAGCCCCAAGTTTGAGGGCCTGACATTAAATTCAGAGTCCCTAATGCTCATGAGAACATCAGAAATTCCCCAGGTAAGGAAGTTTAATACTTCCACATTTTCCCACAACCCTCAAGGGGACTTTGCAAAATTTTTTTTTTTTTCCTGCCCTAAATACTCTGGGCTATATTGTGGAATACAGAATAACAAGATCTCATTCCCTATTCCAAGTTCCATGTAATTATGTTGTTTAAAGTGACCATACAGGGTAAGTTAGATAATAACAGAGAATATAAATTTTGTGTCAAATAAACATCTCTTAAATAACAGTTCAAATTCAGGAATAGGTGTAACTGCTGTAAGCGATTGCAATCTAGAAACCTTTACAATAAGACTTATTTAACATTTTGTACTCCTGCATGGCTGATTGCCCAATATCTGCCTACCTTCTATCACCTGATAACCTATGTTCTCAAATTCAATTCTCAGCATTTGATCATTATAGGTAGTTTTTATTACTGAGGCTTTAAAATATTTATCCTTTTGTTTCTGGCTTATTTTGCTCAACATAAAGTCCTCAAGGTCCATCTACCTAATTGTGTGTGTCACAACTTCATTCCTTCTTACAACTGTTCCATATTCCATTTTATGTATACACCAGAGTTCACCCCTCCATTCACTGGTTGTACCCTTAGAGTACCTCCATCCATTCCAAATCATGAATACTGTTGTCATAAACACCAGTGTGCAAATGCCTAGTCCTGTCTTTGCTTTCAGTTCTTCCAAGTAATATCAAATAATGGGGTTTCAGGATTATATGGCAACCCTATATTTAGCCTCCTTTGGAACCACCACACTGCTCTCCAGAGGAACTGCACTGCTCTACTTCCCAACCAACAATGAATAGGTACATCCCTCTCTCCACAACTTCTCCAGAACTTTATCTTTCTGTTTATTTCTCAGTTTTATTTGCACACCATACAATCCATTCTAAGTGAACAATCAATAGCTCTTAGTATAATCACATAGTTATGCATTCACTACCAAAATCTATATGAGAACATTTCCATATCTGCCACAAAGAAAGAAGAAGAAAAAAATAAAAGAATAAAGAATAAAAAAAAAAAAAAAACACCATTGCCAACAAAAAGAATCCCATAACCCTTCCTTATATCATCCTCTATTGACATTAGGCTTTGGTATATTGCCATTGTTACAACTTATGGAAGAATATTACAATGTTACTCTTAACTGTGGACTGTAGTTTGCATTGATTGTTTTTTTTCCCATATACCATCCCATTTCAACAACTTGCAATGTTGATATTCACTTGTCCTCCCTTGTGTTAAAACTTTCTTGCATTTCTACATTTACTCACCATCATTTTCCACTCTAGGTTTTGCTAAGTTATGCAGTCTCAGTTTGTAACCACTATCTTTCCTTCATGTCAAACATGCCCCCAGACTTCCTCTTTCAATGATACTCACACTCAGCTTTGTTCATTATACCTACAAATTATGCTACAATCACAGAGTATTGTGCTATCCATTTCTGGATCTTTAAAATCAATCTGTTGAGCATTGTGTACTACTTCAGCATCAAATGCTTAGCCTCTACCCCATTTCTACCTCCTGATAACCTGTGTTCTTAACTTGAACTCCCAGAGCTTGCTCATTATAGTTAGTTCATATTAGTGAAACCATACAGTATTTGTCCTTTTGTTTCTGGCTAATTTTACTCAACATAATATTCTCAAGGTTCATCCACATTGTTGCATGTGTCTTGAATATATTCTGTCTTACAGCTGCATAAGATTCCATCATATGTATATAGCACAGATTGTTTATCCACTCATCTGCTGATGAACATCTGGGCTGTTTCCATCTTTTGGCAATCATGAATAATGCCACTATAAACATTGGTTTACAAATGTCCATCCATGTCCTAGCCATCTGTTCCTCCAAATATATATGTAGTAATGGGATTATTGGATCATGTGGCAATTCTATATTTAGTTTCCTGAGACACTGTGAAACTGCCTACCAGAATGTTGCACCATACCCCCCAACAGTGAGTGGGTGTACCTATTTCTCCACATCCTCTCCAGCACTTGAGCTTTCTGGTTTGTTTTGTTTTGTTTTGTTTGTTTGCTTGTTTGTTTTGTGTGTGTGTGTGTGTGTGTGTGTTTGTGTGTGTGTGTGTGTATATATAATGGTCATTCTGATAGGTGTGAGATGATATCTCATTTTGGTCTTGTTTTGCATTTCCCTATTAGCTAGTAAATTTGAGCATCTTTTCATATGTTTTTGAGCCATTTGTATTTCCTCTTTGGAAAAAGGGTCTATCTATGTCTTTTGCCCAAATTTTAATGAGGTTGTTTGTCTTTTTGTTGATGAGTTGTATGATCTCTTTATATATTCTGAATATTAAACCTTTATCTGATATGTGGTTTCCAAATATTGTCTCCCATTGTGTAGGCTGCCTTTTTACTTTCCTGACAAAGTCCTTTCATGTGGAAAAGTATTCATTTTGAAGAGATACCATTTATATATTTCTTCTTTCATTGCTCATGCTTTGGGTGTAAGGTCTAGGAAACCACCTCCTGTCACAAGCTCTTAAGATATTTCTCTAAATTTTCTTCCAAATAGTTTATGATCTTAGCTCTAATGTTAGGCTCTTTGATACATTTTGAGTTAATTTTGTATAAGGTGTGAGATAGGGATCTTATTTCATTCTTTTGTATATGAATATCGAGTTCTCCAAACACCATTTGTTAAAGAGGCTGCTCAGTCCCAGTTAAGTCAACTTGACCACCTTATTAAAGATCAATCATCTGCAGATGAGAGGTTCCAACTCTGAACAGCCAATTTGATTCCTTTGGTCAGTACATCTATCTTTATGCCAGCACCATTCTGTTGTGACCACTGTAGCTTTGTAATATGTTTTAAAGTCATGTAGTATGAGACCTCCCACTTCAGTTTTCTTTCTCAAGATATTTTTAGCTATTTGTGGCAAACTGCCCTTCCAAATAAATTTGATTGTTGGTTTTTCTATTTCTGCAAAATAAGTTGTTGGGATTTTAATTCATATTGCATTGAATCTATAAATCAATTAGGGTATAATTGACAACTATATTTTATTGTTCCAGTCCATGAATACAGGTGGTCCTTCCATTTTTTTAGGTCTCCCTTGTTATTTTTTAGCAATGTAATGTAGTTTACTCTGTGTGGGTCTGCTATGTCCTTGGTTAAATGTACTCAAAATATTTGATTCTTTTGGTTGCTATTGTAAAAGATTTTTTTTCTTGATTTCCTTCTCAGATTGCACATTACTGGTGTATGGAAACACTACCAATTCTTGTGCATTGATCTTATAACCTGCCACTGCAATATTTGTTATTAGCTCCAGTAGCTTTACTGTAGATTTTTGGGAATTTTCTACATATAGAATCATGTCATTCACAAATCATGAAAGTTTTACTTCCTCCCTTCTAATTTAAATGCTTTGTATTTCTTTTTCTTGCCTAATTTCTCTAACTAGAACTTCCTGCACAGTGTTGAATAACAGTGGTAACATTGGGCATCCTTGTCTTGTTCCTAATTTTAGAGGGAAAGCTTTCAGTCTTTCTCCATTGAGTATGGTGTTCACTGTGGATTTTTCTTATATTCCCTTTATCATGTTGAGGATGTTTCCTTCTGTTTTTGCCCTTTGAAGTGTTTTCATCAAGAAAGGATGCTGAATTTTGTCAAATGTCTTTTCTTCTTCAATTGATATGATTATGTGTTCTTTCATCTTTAATAGTTGATGTGGTGCATTACATTAATTGATTTTCTTATGTGGAACCACCCTTTCATATCTGGAATAAAACCCACTTAATCATGGTGTATAATTTTTTAATGTGTTGCTGTATTCAGTTTGCCAGTTTTTTGATCCATTCTGCCTATCTATGTCTTTTGATTGGGGAGTTTAATCCATAAGCATTTAATGTAATTACTGTAAAGGCATTACTTTCCTCAAACTTTTTTTTTGTATTTTATCTGTCATATCTTATTTTTTCTCTCTCTACCCTTTTATTTACCTTTACTGCTAATTTTAATTTCTACTCTCTTCTCTAAACCTCTCTGTCCTGTCTTTTCCCATCTGCCTGTAGCACTCCCTTTAGTATTTCTTGCAGAGCTGGTCTCTTATTTATGAACTCTCTCAGTGTCTATTTATCTGTAAATATTTTAAACTCTCCCTCATTTTTGAATGACAGATTTGCCAGGTATAGAATTTTTGGTTGGCAGTTTTTCTCTTTCAGTGTCTTAAATTTATCATACCACTGCATTCTTGACTCCATGGTTTCTGCTGAGAGACCCACACTTAGTCTTATCAAGCTCCCCTTGTATGTGATGGATCACTTTTCTCTTGTTGCTTTCAGAATTCTCTCTTTGTCTTTGACATTTGACAATCTGATTTTTAGTGCTTAAAGTAGGTCTTTTTGGATCTATTCTGCTTGGGGTACCCTGCACTTCTTGGACCTGCAACTTTATGTCTTTCATAAGAGTTGGGAAATTATCATTGATTATTTCCTCCATTATTCTTTCTGCCCCTTTCCATTTCTGTTCTCTTTCTGGGAAAACCATAGCACCTATAGTCATGCACTTCATGTTGTCATTCAGTTCCCTGAGACTCTGCTCATATTTTTTTCATTCTTTCCCTATCTGTTCCTTTGTGTGTAATATTTCAGATGTTCTGTCTTCTAGTTCACTAATCCTTTCTTCTGCCCACCCCCACCCCCCACCCTCCGCCAAAAAAAAGCTACACATTGTGGCAGCACAACAAGGTCTCTGTGTTTGGGTAAAAAAGCCTGCTGGCTCCTGGTGATGCTATGTTTTATTCTGGTCAGAAAGATCTGGATTTGTTTTAGGGTACTGTTTTAACCATTGGGTTGTTTGTATTTCTCAGCCAAAAGAGAGATGTGTTTCTTTGCATGGGATCTGGACCAGCTCCAGTGGGCCTGAAATAGTGTCTGGAGAGTCTACCAAGAGCCCTGTCAATTCCCTTGCACTTTCATGTCTGCCCATCAGATGGTGATGATTGGTAACTTAATTGTCCTCAGAAGCAGTTTGCCTCAGAGTACAGGCTGCCTCTGACCTGGCAGGGCTGAATCCATGGGTTTCCTATGCCCTCACTTTGCCAGCCACATATAGCTCAATGTGGGTCTGTGTCCCCCACTTTATTTGTGTCAGAGTACCACCTGAGCTGTCCCAGTTTTTCAGCTGTCCGCCAGGCAAGGGTCAGGCCACTTACTGTTGTTTCCCTCAGGCATGGGGGAAGGGCTTTCAGACCCAGGGCTCAAAACACAGCCTCTGTCAATGTTTTATCAGACTCTTTGTCCCTCACTGATCTGGGTCTTAGAATTTCCTCCCCTGTTCCCCAGATCTCCATAGAGTGGGGTTCTGTCTCACTGTTATGAAAGAATTCATATTATTTGTCTCCAGTGGGAGGGGTCCTGGCTGCTGTTTCTGTACCCTGAGTTATGTGTGACCAAGTGAAGTGAAGGGGAGATTTGCCAGTCTGGGATGGAATTTTCTTACTGATGTTTGTATCTTTCTTCAATTAGGCATTTGTAGAGTCCTTCTCCAGTCTATGCCTTCCACCAGAGTTCTGAACAATTCAGAATTGTCCCTTTTTTTCATTGAATCCCTAGGGAGAGATTTTCAGTAGCTATTTACATTGCCATGCTGATTGTGTCAAGAACCTCATAAACTTTGATATGTTATGTTCTCATTTTCATTCATCTCAAGATAGTTATTGATTTCCTTTGTGATTTCTTATTTGATCCACTAATTATTTAAGAGTGTGTTCTTTAACCTCCATATAATTATGAATTTTCCAGTTCTCCTCTTGTTATTGATTTCCAGCTTCACTATTGTGACTGGAGAAAATGCTTTGTATAATTTCAATCTTTTAAAATTTACTGAAACTTATTTTGTGACCCAAGAAGTGAGCAATCCTGGAGAATGATCCATGAGAATTTGAGAAAAATCTTTATCCTCCTGTTTTGGAGTGCAATGTTCTGTATATGTCTATTAGGTCTAGTTCATTTACCATAGGTTTCAAGTTCTCTATTTGTTGACCCTCTGCTTAGCTGTTCTATCTATTGCTGTGAGTGGTGTACTGAAGTGTCCAACTATTATTTAGGGATGTCTAATTTTCCCTTCAGTTTTACTAGTTTTGCCTCATGTATTTTGCAGCATCCTGGTTAGGTGCATAAATATTTATAATTGTTATTTCTTCTGGTGGATAGCTCCTTTTATGAATATATAGTGTCATTCTTTGTCTTTTATAACAGTTTTGTGTTTAAAGTCTATTTTGTCCAATATCAGTAATGCTACCACAGCTCTTTTTTGTTTACATTGTGGGTGGAATATCTTTTTCCAACCTTTCACTTTAAACCTATTTGTGTCCTTGGGTTGAAGGTTAGTCTCTTGTTCACAGCATATAAATAGATCATTTTTTTTATCCATTCTGCCAATCTGTGTTTTTTGATTGGTGAATTTAATCCATTAACATTCAGTGTTACTACTGTAAAGGCAGTTGTTACTTCAACAAGTTTATCCTCTGGTTTTTATATGTCATATCTTATTTATGTCTCTCTTTTTACCCTTTTTTGTCACTGTTATTGATCATCTTCATTTGTACACTCTCCTTCAAGCCTCTCTCCCTTCTCTTTTCCTTTCAGCCTGCAGAACATACTTTTAGTGTTTTTGAAACATAGGTCTCATGTTAACAAACTCCTTCAGTTTCAGTTTATGTCTGAATATTTTAAACTCTTCCTCATTTTGAAGGACAGTTTTACCAAATAAAGTATTCTTGGCTGGCAGTTTTCTGTTTTAGTATCTTAAATATATCACACCATTGCCTTCTCATCTCCATGGTTTCTGCTGAGAAATTGGCACTTTAATCTCGTTGCTATTCCCTGGTATGTGACAAATCCCTTTTCACTTGCTCTTTCAGGATTCTTTCTTTATCTTTGGAATTTGACATTCTGATTATTATGTGTCTCAATGTAGGTATATTCAGATCTATTCTGTTTGGAGTGTGTTTTGCTTCTTGGTCTTGTGTATTTATGTCTTTCATAACAGTTGGGAAATTTGGGGCCATTATTTCCTCAAATATTCTTTCACTCCTTTCCCTTCTTTTCTTCTTTTGGGACTTCCATGATGTGTGTTCGGGTGCTTCATGCTGTCATTCAATTCCTGAGACCCTGTTCAATTTCTCCATTCTTTTCTCTATCTGTTCTTCTGAGATTTCAAATGCCCTTTCTTCCAGTTTGCTGATTCTTTCCTCTGCCTGTTCAAATCTACTGTTGTATTTTTGATTCCTTCTATTGTGCATTTCATTCACTTAAGTTCTGTTACGCTTCTTTTCATACTTTCAAATTCTTCTTTATGCTCACTCAGTAATCTTCTTAATTTCCTTTACCTCTTTAGCCATATTTTCCTTCATCTCCTTGAATTGACTTAGATTTGTTTGAACATCTTCTATTAGTTGTTCCAAATTATGTATCTCCTCTGATGTTTTAATTTGTTCTTTTTTACTGAGCCATACCTTCCTGTTTCTAAATATGACTTTATTTTTATTTTTATTTTTTATTTTTTTTGCTGATGTCTAGGCATCTGACTTTCTTGATGAATTTACTCTGAAGGTGAGTTTCTTTCTCTTGTTTAATTGTTGATTGCCTTTGTGCTAAGATTCTTCTTTAACACTTGGTTCATCAGCATTTCCCAGCTTAAACATGGCCAGGGACCCAAGAATAAGTCAGAGTCTTGTTCCAAGGGGCCCAGGGAAGAGTATCAGGAAAAATGCCCAAAAGCCTTTTCATTCATTTTCCAAGACTGTGCTTTCCTAGACTGCCCAGCAGACGGTGCTCTTCAGAAAGCTGCTCCTCACAGTTCTAAGAAGGCAGTGTGTTTTTAAATGTCTGCTGGCTCTTCCCTGTCAGATAGGAGGTCAAAAAAATGGTGAAGTATCCCCAGTCTGGGTCAGGATAAAACATGTATCTCAGCAGTCTAAGTTCAGGGATCGAAACCCAAGATCTACACTCAGCCATTCCCCATACTCTTCTTGGGGAGGAGGGCTTCTACATTCTTCTCTGCCTACAGCAGCCAATCTGCCAGAGAGCTGACCCATGGCTGCTTGCCTCAAGACTGGGAGATGGGCACCAGCATCTATAACAGGGTGAGTTACAGTTTTTCATGGCAGTTTCTCAGTCTCTTCATTCCACTTTTCCCTTTTGCACAGTAGTCCCCTGGCATCTGGAACCCCAGAGAATTTTTCAGACAGTTTCTGCCTGTCCCCTAGCTGTCCTTGTAGGAGGCGTGCCATTTAGCACTCTACTCCACTATCTCTCCCAGAAGTTAAGAATGATTTATATCTAATTTTTTTATATAAATGACAACCACTAATGTCTGACTGTTTACAACTAGAAATGAAGAAAAATGAAGTGACTTTTAAAATTAAACTTTTAATTGTAAAATACTTTTATATATACAGAAAAATGCAAAAATAGTATGGTGAGTTCCCAAATATCCTATATATCCCCAGGTGCCCCCATTTTTAACATTTAACAATAGTATGATACATGAAGACATACATAGACACATTCTTGCTGAGAATGTAAAAAATAAAACTAGTTAAGCACCTCCTCAATGTATTATGGAAATGACAGATGACAAAATAGAACCTGGAAGGTTCATAATAGGGAAAAACAATATCACTGTGAAGTTCTCACAGGCATGGCCCTGTCAACGCTTGCATTTCAGACTAAACCTTTTAAATGAAGAAAATATTCTATAATCACTGAGGCTGGAAACCTGTGCTCCCTATAGTGGGGATAGAGGATGGCAGTCTGATTCAGGCTGGCTAGAGACTCTTCTACAACATAATTCAATGCCAAATGATAATGGAACAGTAGTTCAAAATTCTATGCAAAAAGATTACAGCAAATGATGAAATTCCTTTATAACAGAATCTTAACATAATAAAAACTGACCAAAAAGCCTGAAAAGAAGCAAAAAAAAATTGAGTAGTGAGGGGAGTGGAAAAATAGAAAATGTAAAATTGCTAATTGCCAAATTGTTTGTAGTAGAAGTTGATTGGTATGCTCATAAATTGAAATTGTTTTTAAAAATAAATCTCTATTCCCTTCATCAGTTTGATCATTTTTTACTTAACCACTAAGAGATATTTTAGTAATCAATGAATACCAGAGTAAAAGGCAATTGTCTAAACAACTATACTTCAAATTTATTTTCTTTTTATTAAAGTAAATTTAATACTTTTCCATTATAGTACCTAAATATGATGACCCCATTCTTATAAAAGTCCCCCCCTTCTCTATATCCCTTTCTTAATCTTCACACAGACACAGACACACACAAAGACTTAGAAGACTGAAATGATATTTATCAAATGTTATCAATATTTCTTTTTGAATCATGGCACAGTGGCTGTTTTAATATGTTCCATTTTGTGTGCTTTTTCTCTGTTATGTGATACCTTACCTAATATTTAAAAAGGGAAAAAAATTAAGCAGAAATAAATCATGTTTATTGCACACAGTTTTAGTTTCATCATACACTCTAATTATTATATACTCTAGAAATATTATAAAATGTCATACCTGCTTTTCTTTGATTATTCTGTTTTCCTTGCATAGAATATTCTTTTCACATCCTCTCCAAACTTGGTCTAGAAAGGTCTTACTCATTGCTCATATTTTCCTTCCTCTCACCTTCCATAACTCACCCTTCCTCCCAAATAATTGTCTTTGTGTTCTTGTAGTTCTTTATTATATCCCCCTTTCTTCTTTACAATATTTGTGTCATTATGTAACAGTTAGTTTTACTTTAGGAGATACTAGAGAATAGGGATTATTTAATTCATCATTGTATCCCAAGCACTTGTACTGGACTACTATAAATACCTGGTATAATTTTTTTGATTAATTGGGACAGGGAAGATATAAATGTAAACCAGTACATGCAATAGAATGGAATAAGTGCCATGTTGAAGCTACATATAGATGAAGTGAAGAGAAATCCTAACTCAGAATTGAAGGGAACCAGTGAGAGAAAGCATTAGAAAATGTATTGAGATAAGTACTGAAAAATAAATAAGATGCAGTCCAATGATAAACTGTGCAAAATACAAATTCAGAAAATATATTCATTATGTAAAGATACACATAAGAGAATATATGACCCATTTAGAATGTTGTGAGTTATTTCTTGGTGTAGCTGAAGTTTGGATTATGTATAACAAAAGTGCAAAAAGATGTTGGTGAAACAGTCATAGCACAGGTGATGAAGAGTCTTTTGCATCATGGAAGAAGGTCAGCATTTTCAATAAAGGCAAAGAAAAGCTACTGAAGACTTTAATTGGAAGAGCTATATGTTAAGAGAGGCTGTCCAGAAAAATTTATTAAGTGTGTGGGTATCCTAACCTACGTGGATTATTAATTTTTAAATGGAAATTATATGATACAGGAAAAAAATGCAAAATGATTCTGAGTTGTAACCACAAATATGGTTTCAGGTTGACAAAAAAAAACTTTAAAAGGAATTTATGCTTAAGTCATCCTGATAACAGTATAAGAACTGCACCACACCACTGAGGCTCTAAGGACATTTGAGGTTTTAAGATATGAGAGAGAAGAAAGATCTAGCTTGACTTGCAAAACAATAGGATATTTTATTTATGCCCTGATGTTTGCTGCTTAATGGGAACAGAGTTATATAATCTCCTACCTGGTCCAAAGTACTACCTTTTGACAAAAATATATATAAACCACACAAAAGTTTGCTTCCATTTCATCATTTTGGTGTCTTATTCCAATTTCCATTTTCTTCCAAGTGCTATAATGAGAGAGACATCCTAATGTAAGAAGAAATGGTATTAGAAAAACATATGGAAGGAATCAGCCTACAAATGCCACATTCTCTTCTAATTAGAGATGCCTATTCTCACAGTCTTATCTTCTTTTGTGAGTTCTTGACATCTTATTTATTCAATATGAAAACAGAAATGTTTCCAAATACTTTATGCCTTTACTTGACGTCTTGTCACACAGAATATCTCACCAGTGTTCTCTAACTTCCAAAATCAATAAATTAGATCAATACCAAAATAACATTGTCTGCATCAGTTTGGAAAAAAGTAAAAGTGAAATATTCTAAACAAAAGGAGAAGGCAGATAATCACCATGTTTAATAGAAAAAAATAGTGGTGATATGATTATTCTAATAGTTTCAAATGCTAGAGAGGAAAAGCAAAGGAGGGGAAAAATATAGTTTTGGCTATGAACAATTATCTTTTAAATGTATGTTCCCAAATCATTCCCTATAGTTGACACTATTGGTGTTCAGCCCATTTCTTCTCCTATCCCATTTTGACTCTTTCAATGTGCCCCTCTCCTTTGTTGATATGCCTTTGCCTCTCCTGGTCCAAATATTTGGTTTTCTCTGGTATACTGTAGACAGGTTGCTGAATCAGTTTGCCTTCACAGCAGAAAGCTGGAAGCCTGGGAGTTTAGGCTTCTATTATCCAACAACTGCGAGGTAAAGAACTGAGGAACTTTGAAATCATACATCACCTGTGGTGTAATTTACACCAGTGTCATTCTCTGGGACCAGGAGAAACTACCCTCTGTAGGACTTTGCCTGAACCACAACCTTGCTTGGATTCTTCCCTTTCCTTCTTTCACTGGTTTCCCTTTAGAGCAGTTCCTTAATAATTGTGTTAGTTTGCTCAGGCTGCTGTAACAAGGCATCATCATCTAGCTGGCTTAAACAACAGAAATTTATTGTCTCACAGTTCTGCAGGCTGGAAGTCTGAAATGAAGTTGTTGACATGGCCATGCTTCCTCTTGAAAGAGGGAACCCATTCCATGCTTCTCCCATGGCCTCTGGTGGGTGGTGGCAATCCATTGTTTTCCTTGGTTTAGGTTGTCACAACTCAATATCTGCCTCTGTAACATTGCTGTTTCTCTCTCCGTCTCTGTGTCCAAATTTCCTCTCTTTATAAGGATACCAGCCGGATTGTATTAGGGCCCACCCTGATCCAGTTTGGCCTTTTCTTAACAAATAACACTTTCAAAGATATTATTTACAATTAAGTTCACTTTCACAGGACTGGGGCATAGAACTTAAGCATGTCTTTTTTTTTATGGGGGGGAACAATTCAATCCATAACAATAAATGCCTTCAGAAGTTTGGGTATTTGGAAGATACAATATCTGAAACCATTCCATAGTCTTGCAACCTGCAAAGAACTTTAAAAAAGGCAATAGAACAAAGAGAAAAATACCAATATGGACAGAAAAGTTTATTCTTCATCTATGACATTATCAATATTCTGAAAAGGGACAATTTAGGATTGACACATGTAACAGATTTTGGTGCACCACCCAAATCTCTCTAGAATCCAAATACTCATTCTTTCAGCAGCCAATAGTATTGCTTGCTATCTTACAGCTGAATCACTCCCAGGACTTGCCCAGTGTGGAAAGGAGCTACTTTGCCCAAGAGTACAGCCCCTCCTTAGGAGCAACTAGCTTCAAATAATGGATCCATGCATGGGTGCAAAGAACAAAGCTCAATTTGGGACACCCATGAAGAACTATCTCAGTCTAACCTTTGAAGATTAGCAGAGGCCACTGTTTGCAATTTCATTGCAGTTTAATTTTTTCCTCTGCATAATCTTGATTTATTCACTGTTTTACTGATTCTGTCCCTGAGAGCACTTCCCAATAAGCCACCTGCATGAAAATCTCCATTTCAGAGTCTGCTTCCTGGGGAACCAAATCTATGACAGTTGTTACCAAAATTGGTCCCGAGAAGTAGACTCTAAATCGGGATATTGGAGTTGGATCACCCACTATCTGACCGGCAATGAGGAACCCATCACTGATGGTAGATGAAGTACTAATAGCCAATGGCATGCTACAACAGTGCAATTGTTAAAATTTTTATTGTTAGCACACTGGGACAAAAGAGGAGTGAAAGAGAATGCACTGACAGGTACAATTTATTAGGCATCTAAGAGATTTAAAGGAAGCAATGTTTCTAAGAACTATGGAGTTTTTTGGCTCTCACTTGGGATTCTCAATTCTGTGGCCAAAACCAAAATTGTATCTATATGGATATAAAGGGCAGGAAAAGGTGGAAAGGCATGGATTTCTATGTATCTGGCTTACATACTGCAGTATTGCATATTAAATACAAAACCTGGTTCCAAGCAAATGGTCAGGCCTGTCTTAGTCTTCCCAGTCTGCTATCAAAGTACCACTGACTAGTTGACTTATAAAATGAGAATTTGTTGCCTCACAATTCTGGAGGCTAGAATTCCAAAATCAAGGTGTCAGCAGTTTGTAGAGTTCTGCTGTAGCTTGCCAACATCACATGACCATCTTTCTCCCATCTGTCTCCTACTTCTGTGTCCTAATTCCCTCTTCTGATAGGGCCTCCAGTCATACTGGATTAAGGCCCAACAAGATTCAGTTTTGTCTCACTTTAACCAATAACATCTACCAATTTAACCAATAACAATAACCAAGGATCCTGTTTACAAATGGCTCATGACCTTGGAACGAGGGGTTTGGACTTGAACATGTTTTTGTGGGGAACGTGATTCAATCCATAGCAAGGCCTAAATATTTTTTGGCAATTTATAAACCAAGGCATTATTTTTCCCTTGGTGGGGAGTAATGAGAAGAGAGACTTTGATACACTCTATCCTGTGATATCATAAATTGTGATAAACACTTTGACTACATTTTTTTTGGAATATGATGATAGGACTTGAGAATATACAACTTTCTCATGAGCTGTATTAACACTTTACATTAATTCAGCTTCTAAATTTCGCAAAGGATGTCATTAATATTAACTAATTTAATCCTTACAATAACACTGTGAAGTTAACATTTTGAGTTTGACATTATTACATTTTAGGGCCCTCATATTATTTATGCAGAATGAATTAATAGCAAAAGCGTAGTTTTTTTTTTTTAATATTTAGAATAGGGCTTGAATTCTGGATTTCACTTCTCAATCTCCCAAAGTTTCTTGAAATTTTATTGTTTCAGTTACTTCATCTGGAAAAAAGAAATCGATACCACCCACTGACAATACAGTCAATCAAATTTTCTTAGAAAATAGAACAATAGGTTCCATATACCATGCATTTATTAGATGTCAGGCATTGTGCTAAGAAGGGCCCTATCTATTAACATTGGATTGTGAGGTAGATTATAATAATAATTCATACTTCTGTTCTGCTTACCATGGTCTAGGTGCAGTCCTAAGTGCTTTCATCTGTTAAATCACTTAGTTATCACATGATATCCTAAATGAGTCACATAGCTTTGTTATCCACATTTTACAGATGATTCAACAGTGGCACAAAGAATTTAAGAAATTAGCCCAAGATTATACGGCTATCCAGTGAGGACCCAAATCTCAAACTTAGGAAGATGAGCTCGAGACAACACAATGTTCACTGCTCTCTAGCAAATGAATCCCATAACAAACAATGTTAGTGCCCAATGAGAGCTACTCTACTCTTCTCTTTCCCTTCTTTCTTGGGTTTGCAAGTAATGAAACTAAAAAAAAAAAGTAATTTATGAGATATCACACAATCAGGAAGTAAAATTCAATTCCAACCAATCTTATATCCCAGTTTACTCTTTTACATTATTTTATTTTATTTTATTTTATTTTTTATTTTATTTTATTTTATTTTGTCCCCTACACCACAGTTTCTCCGTGCACACTCATTTGCTAACTTGAATGAACACTCAGTCTTTGGAAGACAAATGTTTTGATTATATACATTGCATTTTTTGTGAAGATAGCTTAGTATCAGAATGTTTCCAAAAGAAATTTTTTTCAAACTCTGTATGCCTGTAAAGAAATCCTCTAAAAATGTTAAAAGCTACAACCACAGAAGTTCTCAAATCTAAATGTGCACACTCTTTAACAATCATAGGCTTCTTCTCAAGTGTTCATGCAAGATATTAAGGCCAAGATATTGAAGGACAGACAAAAAATGGACCTAAGTTTACAAAACAATGACTTGGGGGGATAGTCCTCATCTTTATGTGTTAAACTCCCTTCATATAGAGGCTGCTTCAGAAACATGTTCAATTGTTTATTTATGTCCCATAGGAAATGAGCACTGAAAGATTGAAGAAGAGCCAGTACACAGAAGAACAGTTGGGTTTTAAAATCTTATAACCATATAACTTGTCTTATGGTTAGCTTGATTAGTTTTTGCCTGACTCAACCCCCAGAAGGAACTCCTTGAAATCAAGCACTGTGTCTTGTTTTTTAGTTCCTAGTATTTTGTTCATGTAAACCTGTCCTTACTTGCCTTGCTCTCAGGTCAGTCAAATGCTGTTCTGTCCACCTGTGTTCAGAAATCTATGCCCTCTGTCCACTTCAAGGACCACCCTCCATCAGGAATTCTGTCTCTCTTGCATCTTTCAGCTGGTTCTACCTTAAAGATTTTAAACACATTATGTTCTTTCCATACTAAAAAGCAGTAGCAGCAGCAACAGGAGTAGCAGCAACAACCACCACCACCAAGCCCCAGAACTGCCACATCAAGTCATTCTTAAGTGGCACACTATTTCTTTTCTTTCAAAGCAAATACTCTTGTAAAAAATAATCTGTACTTCTAGTCACCACTTCTAGTACATTTATTCTCCAACCCATTGCAGTTGAGTTTACCTTCAACCAATCCAATAAAAGTGCTCTAATTGTGGTTTCTTCATAGACATGATAGCTCTAATCATGTTATCCCTATATTTGATGAGCAAATACTCTTCAATCTCTGTAACTGATGTTTGAACCAGTCAATACATGACAACTTTCTCTTTCATGCTTTCATTCTTGAGACATAGGAAAAGTCAGTAAAAATGGAGATTAAAATGTCAGCATTATCTCTTATAATATCTAAGTTGAAGGACATGGATTAAATGTGTGGCCAAATAGGTTTTCCAACACTCCCATGAAACAAACGTATCAGCCAAGCTGTAGGCCTCCCTCATAGTGTCAAGGCTTTTCCCAAAACAGAGTCTTCACATGTGCAGACAGACACAGCTAAAGAGAGGGAAAGCATACTTGGATTCTTCCAACTCATTTTCCTGATTGATCACTTTTTCCTGGGATAAGAGCGGCCAGGAATGTTACTTTAAGAGCACTTCCATTACATGGGATCATGAGGCCAGGGAGAAAGGAGGTGTCTCTGTAGCACTGTTCTTGCTTGATCTCTTTGTATATATGACAGGATTATGTGCTTATCACTGAATTTCTCCTTTAGCCTCAGTGATGACATTCCATTCTAATTTCTAGCATACGTCTTTTGCTACCTCTCTTCAGACTCTCTATGTATTATTATATTTGTTAATTCTTTAAATGAATCATTCTCTAGGGTTCAGTTCATCAGTTTCTCTTTGCACACTCTATGCTGTGCTTGAGTCACTTGTTTATGCCCATTGCTTTGTCTCCCACTTTTATGTTCTTGATTCTGGAATCTGTATCTGTAGCTCAAATCTCTCTTTGGGTCTCAAAGCCCATAAATTAAACCATCTATTAAAACTTTCCTAGGGATATATGATAAACAATTCAAATCCATACTGTCCATACTTGAACTCATCCTCTTTTCCCTGAAACAACTTCCACCATTTTTTGTATTTTAGTTAACAGCACCAAAACCCACTTAATTGTCCATTTTAGAAACTTGAGCTTTGGCGTTTACTATCCCTCTTTCCCTACACTTCTAATATTTTCAGTGTGTCATGGATTTTTACCTTCTTTTCATGTCTAGTCTCAGAATTTTAGTTTTGGTCTTCACCATTTTCAATTGTATTACTAAAATAGCTTCCAATTTTTATTTCAGACCCAGTTATGTCACCTCATTTCTCTTTAATCAGTTTGTCAGAGTAAATTTTTTAAAAAATGAATCTGGTTCTCCTATGCTGCTGTTCAATGCACTAGCCTCAGGTGACTTGACCAAAAATAAATTGATCAACCAACTGGTGAAAATGAGTTGGTTTCAATAATTCTATTGGAACTAAACTTTGGTTGCAAAGTTGTTCAGAACTTTTCTCTTTCCAAGTGTTGCAAGTAGTATAAATTTTGATGCACCAGGGACTCTAAGTTCTTCATGTCACTTGAGTGTTTTTGTCTTTCTGAAAAGGATTCTCCAAGTCTTATTTTTGCTTTCCATTGCATATAAATGCAAAAATTATAAAACAATTGAAATATCCAAAATAGTAAAAAGTTTTAGAAAACTTAAGTTCTTAATATTAACGGATTGGTTGAATGAAAATTTTGGTTACAAAAGAATTTGTATATTATAATACATTTGTAAATGATCTGTCTCAAAATATATACAACAAATCTTTTTAAAAAACAAGCAAAATATGATATAAAAGAATTTTATCTTTGGGTTGCTACTACTTATTTATTTATGCCTTTTTGTTGGCTTCTCTTTTTGGTTTTTCTTTAATATAATTAATTTAAATTGCTTTTTAAAAATATGAAACATCTAAAATAATTTAAAGAAGTAAAGAAAGAGGACTAGAATTTTGGAGGGTTTTTGAGCAAACTAAATTATTTTTTAGCCACTTATTTTGATCTGCCTAGCAATGTTTTCAAAACTTTAAATATGTTCAAAATTGCAAATGCTAGTTATCAGTTTAATTTTTAAACTTTTTCCATAGTTTGGTTTCTACTTTGTAACATACCAAAATTTATAACCAATTGCTTATTGTCATGCACTCAAGTGTTACATTTCTCTATGGGAAGAGTATGAAATAGCAATAATTGTCTGGGAATAAATCAAATATATTAAAAGAGACAAGAAAAAAATTTTATTTTGTATATTGTACTCAGTATTGTCCATCGTTGTACATTTTGCCCTAATTGCTTTCTGTAATATATACTACCTCTATCTATTCATGTTCTCACATAATGAAATGATTTAAAGTTTCCATAATTTATTACTTTCCATTATGTTTCCTTTGAATGGGAACATGCTTTTTCTGTCTAATTCCTATTTTTCCTTAATGACCCATGCAGGCACCACATGTTCTGTAAAACCTTCTCAGCGTCTCTTAAAGTTGTAACTTAGACCCTCTCTCTCTACACTCCCTTGGCCTTTTGTTCATGTTTCTTTCATAGGACTTTTATACTGTAATTTAATTAAATTTCTGTTTTATCATGAACTGTTCACTTCTCTAAACACAGTCTATTCATTTTTGTATTTCTGGCACAAACAGGATTCAGATAAATCATTGAAGGAGGAACAAATGAATAAATAACAGTTTGTCAAATTACTGAATGATTAATATTAATTTCTGCTCCATGTGGAAAAATAGCTAAGCAGCTTAAGTTGGGTACAAAGGATGAGAGACATCTTCTTCCAGATATCATGGTTTTATACTTTTTTTTCTGTATAGAAGTAAATCCTGTCTTGGTATTCCTTTACTAAAAAAAAAACAAAAAAAAAAAAAAAAAAAAAAAATGCTGTGTTGGAAAGCTGTGTAGTCTTCAGTTCTCAAAAGACATTTCAAAAGCATTTGCCGGCAATGGAGATCTATTGGTGTAGGTGGATGGGAGGATAGTTTGAACTCCCCAGTGATTTACAGTACAAATTCTCCTCTCCACAAAGTTTCTCAACATGCTGTTATTATTTCTAACCAAACATTTAACTTATCAAAGTAACCCTTCAATAAATATCTAATCAGAATGAATCAAAGCACATAAAGTATTTAATTCTGCAAAAACTACCCAGGAACATATTAACAAATAAACTTAATTACTGAAAAGTTGGTTCTTTGGATTCTGATCTATGGTAGAGGTCATCCTTGAACTATTTACTGAATTTCATTCCTATCCTTGCTTTTCAAAAATATTGACTTCGCTTAGTTTTTATTTTCTCCTCAGCGCACATAGCAGAGGCAGAAACAAATACTAATAGCTTGCAATCTCTCTCTCCAAATAATGCTATAATTGTAAAGAGCATCTGCAATGTCACAGAAAGACTTTGGAACAATAATATTGTCCATCACCACATGGGTCTCATTTATTAGGTAAAACAAAGGAGTTGTGTCCCTGTGTGTTTTTTCAGTACTGCTCTGAAACATTGCCAAAACCTTCCCTTCTTTCAGGCAAATCAGAACGAACAAGAAATTAAACCTTCATCTGGGAAACTAAATGATCACTCCAAGTTATTCTTGTAATGGCTGATAGATGAGGTGGCAGCTGTCACCAACAAATCTCCCTAATGCTTTAGTGTAGTGTCTGTTCAGAACCTGAATACAAGACACAGCTTGAAGCTCATAATGGCTGCCAAAATTTCATGCCCTTGATATTGCCTTTGTTTCTGAAGGACACAGTTTTCCCAAGGTTTGGTTGGTAACAGGAAAACCGTTTTGTTTCTCTATGAGGTAGAATCATAGTTGCTCCCTGTGAAATGGAAACATTATCCTTCTCAAAGAGGGGTACACCTCAAAAAGACATGCCCATCAAAGGAGAATTACAGTTTTTTGATCAAGTGCATGTCAGGGTCAAACATATTGCAGTAAAAAGAGAGAGAGAAAGAAAATGGCACATATATTGGATTACCAAAAATTCCATTGAGAAAATTACTTAGGTCTGGCACATTTGAGAATTTGGGGTTTTATTGTTTTTAAATGAAACTGAGCCTCTTATACATGTTATAACTCAGTGTCTCTATTTTTCTCCCCTTCTTGGACAATGGTACAGAATCTTCTTTCATAGAGGACTATTCCAGTTTGCTAATGCTGCCGTTATGCAAAATACCAGAAATGGATAGCCTTCTATAAAGGGGTTTATTTGGTTCCAAACTTCCCATCTTAAGGCCATAAAAGTGTCCAAACTAAGGCATCAACAAAAGGATACCTTCACTAAAGAACAGTCAGTGGTATCTGGAACACCTCTGTTAGCTGGTAAGGCATGTAGCTGGGTCTGCTGGTCCTTGACTCCTGAGTTGCATTGCTTTCAGCTTCTGATTCCAGTGGCTTTCTCTATAAGCATCTGGGATCCTCTCTTAGCTTCTCCAGGCCAAACTCTTGGCTTCATCACTTAGCTTAATATCTCCAAATGTCCTTCTGTCCACATCTCCAAGCATCTCTAAGCATCACATCCCAAGCATCTCTCCGAAACTCTCTCAGCTGCTTTGAGCTCCTTCTGTCTGTGGGCTCTCTTATAGGACTGCAGTGATTTAATTAAGATCCTCCCTGAATGGGCAGGACCTACATCTCTGTGGAAATAATTCAATCAGAGGTTCCACCCTAATCAACAGACTAATAAATCTGCTACCAAAAGATTGCATTAAAGAATATGGCTTTTTGGGAGACATAATATATCCAAACTGGCACAAGAACTGTTATCAAAGTTGACTAAGCCAACATTCCATCTTCTGAAATACAACCATGATAGCACTTTATCATTTCTCCCAAGGATTTTTGGCTCTGGTATGAGAGACACTAAATATGTCCATGCCTTTCCCCATTATATTTAGTAGAGATGTCTCTTCATTTTGTATCACAAACGTCCTTTGTATTAAAACCTTCTTTGCATTAAAACCTCTAAGGGTTTCCTCAGTGAAAATTTGATTTTTATTTCCTCAGAATTTTATATTTCATCAGAGGTGACAGAGGCCTTGAGAAGAAGAGTTCAGAGATTTTAGTCCCGTCCTTGAAAGTAACTGAGAAGAAAGTATGGCTGGAGTTAGGACCAAATTGAATGAAGTTCCAGTGTCTACTTTAAAATAAGGTTCCATAGACTCATTTTAGTTTATTTGGTTATATTCTTCATTGTGGAAGTTTCTCTCTTTAATGCATTTACCAAAGCAGATGATCTGATAAACTCGAATAAGTCACACTTTTATTCTTAAAACAATGGTCTCTACATAGTTTTTAATCACTCAGAATTCTTGTAAATCTCTGCAAGGAGCAATTGTTTACCTAGAATCTTTGAGCTCCAGGTTACATTTTTTATATTTTCACCTGCCAAGTGGGCTTTGGAAATTTCGACATGACCCAAAATGTACATGAAAACAAACTTACAGTTTTTCCTCCCCATTCCAACCCAATTCCCACAAAAAATATTATCATTTTCATGGACTTTTGACTTTACATGCAAGTAATGATTAACTCATTCTTCCTTGACACTTATTTCTTAGACCCATCAAAGCATTGCAATTTCTGACTTTCAGTTGTCATTTGTCCTTTTCCACCACTACTATCAATCTCACATGCTTGTAATTTTCAATAGTGTTTAAGCTGTCTCCATTCTCCTGCTTTGAACTTCATGCATATGTCTGCTAGATTAACCTTTAAATATTATGTTCACTAAAAAGATACAATCTATTGGTTAAAAATATTCAGTGAGTCTCTTTTGCGTAGGGCAGACTGGGTAGAAGACCCTTAGAGGGTTAGTCTCGCTGGAAAGTACTCCCAACTTGGAGAGAGAATGCTCCAGGGAATTGGTTGGGAACAAATTCTTGAAAAAACCTAAAGCTGTCAAGTACTGGTAAAAACAGAGTTTTGGGTTATTTTATATATTTGAATATTTTAAGTATACTGTAAGAAGCATTACAAATTTGCACCCATCTTTAAATATTTATGTCCATTTATCAGACACTAAATGTTATACACAGGGTAAGTGCTGTGTATCATGTCCATGTTCCAAATTACAGTAAGCTCAGTGGGGATGGTTGTCTTGCTTAGTTTTTTCTTATCAACTTATATAATTTCCGACACTTAGAAGGCTCTTAAATATTGCTGGAAAAATTAAAGAACCCTCTCAAAGTCAGCTTCACAATGGTAGTTTTAACACCTCTATGGAACAGAGAACTTGAAGTCAGCATGAAAAGCACATATTCTCTCTCTAATAATCAGATTTTCATGACAAGTTAAATTATTATCAGAGACTAGAGATTAAACAGTTACATGATCAAGAAGATGAATGTATCTTTGAAAACATCTAGGTAATATAGCCTGATACATCCATCTAACCATGGCAACACTCCAACCATGGGTCCCAAACATGTCACACCACTGGTTAAGGTGTTCTCTTTCCTCAATAGTATTCACAATGACTTAACCTTTTGTGAATTCTTTTACACTCTTTCTGTCTCAATGGTTGATGAATCCACCTTCTGTTTGACATATTCTTTCTTTAGTTACACCAAATTATGGTTTTATTCTGAGAGGCAGTCTGCTTTATACCACCTGAGAGCTAAAAAGGAACTACTATTTTCAATTGAACTGACATTTATATACACACACAGAGACACACAATATTATGACAATATATACATGTGTATATATATATATATAAAATAATTGATCATTAAATTAATTAAAAGAGAAACTTACTATTGCTAATGATGGGAAAATTACTTTAGAACAGATCTAAAATTATCTGAGATTCAAGATCACATGGGGACTTGTATAAAACTATAACAGATGCCCAGTGTTCATCCCTGGAAATTTTTATTCAGTAAATCATGGAATGTTCAAGGAATTTGGAAAATCAACATTTTTAAAAAGTTTCTTTAATTTCTTGACTTTCTTAGTGAATACAATATTCAGATAGTAGATATTAAGAATTTTCACTTTCATAATCTCACTCCAAGATTCTGTTGATTAGCTGGTAAGGAAACATCTTAGAAGAAATATGCTAGCTTTCAATGTTTTCAACATGTTGTGTGTGTGTACATACAAAATTATTTATATAAATGAATATAAATAGGTACGATTATTCTCCTGATGTAGAATAAACAAAGTTATGTTTGTCTGAAGACTTCACTCTAATCTCATCTTTACTTGCAGCACTTTCTTATCAGCCATTTCAGAGTACTTAATTTTAAATCCTACAAAACACATCAACACATTCCATTGACTTGAGAACTCTCAGAACTAGATTGTACAAGACTTTTCAACTTCAATGAACATAGTTTTAATTAAGTTTAGTTTATAGCCTTAAACCATAAATTCCATAACTTAGGTATTCTTTATATCAAGAACATAGCTGTCCATATAAATCTGGAAGTTAATAAAACTGTGACAGAAAATAAAGTGATTCCTTAGTAAAAATAAAAAGGGCTAGGGGACTGAACAGTTCTCTGTCAGGTACAATTTGTGTATACCAACTTCAGAGATTTTGGTCCTTTTGTAAAAAATATATTTCATTCAAAATATGCTAATTATATTTCCCCTGTGCATTAAGTACCCTATAACAGAGAAACTGAAGATTATGGGGGTAAATAAGGCAGGCATAGTCCCTACCTTTATGGAATTCAGAACCCTTGTGTGATGTAGTTGTTAGTCAAATAATCATTTATAAATTATCATACATGTTATGCAGTAAAATATCAGATAAAATATTCTAGAAATTTCATGTAAAATGAATCTTACAATATGTGGTCTTTTGTGATTGGTTTCTTTCACTTAGTAAAATATTTTCAAGGTTCATCTATATGGCAGCATGTATTGGTACTTATTTTCTTTTGTGTGAAATAACATTCCATTTTATGGATATATCACATTTTGTTGATGGGATTTTTGTTGTATTCCTTTGTAGAACCATGCCCACTCTAGAATCCAGGACTTGTGGACCCACAGAACCTAGAGTTACTGGAAAGGGAAACACAAATTCTTCATCTTGGCTCATTGGGCATGATGGAAAACATGGCCACTTCTACTTCCAAACTGTGATTCTTGAACTCATGTATTCTACCTATTAATGATATACCACTAAATAATGGTGACTAATTTATGGTTTACACTGCATCCTGGTGGATGGATCACCATCCTCTCAATGTCTTATCTTCAAGGTGGCAATTCAAATGGCTGTTCCATAATTTTATCAGCTGGCAGCTTCTGAGTGATACAGTATGTAATAGGACCCGTGGATCTCATAGTTATGTATTTACCGCTAAAACTTATTTGCTATAAGGTAAGCAGTTCAGGTCACTTGATATAATGAAATCTGATGCAGGTTCTCAGTTGGTGAATCAATCACTCTCTAAGTTTTCAGATAGTGAAGCTGGCTGAAGCCCTATGGGAAGAAAAAATCAAATTCATGCTCAAAATGAGTTAATTTCTGCCAATATGATTTGCTGTCTGTTCCAGAATAGGTGGGTACAATGTAATCAATCTGTCACTGAGTAGATAGTATCCTTAAGGAATTGTGGCATTTGGCAATAACAATGGCTAAAATGTCCTAAGTGAAAGCCCATGCTGTTGAATCATTCACAGACTCTTTCACTGCTACTATGGACAATTGTATGTACCATTGTATGACAGTGGCTGACTGATATCAACTACTCATTATTCTATCTACTTTTAATCTGCAATGAATCTTCAATAGTGGGTACTCTCTAAAGGTGTTAACATATGATACAAAAATCTTGATACTTTTTGCCCACTATTATCAATCTACTTATATGCCTCTTTCACAGAATTCCTTCTTCTCAATTTACCTTTTTTTTTCTCCCAGGCCACTGAGCAACTAAGCCATTTGTTACTGTCCATAAGTCTCTGTATATTCTTGCCTTGTGTCACTTTTCTTTCCACACAAGTAGATGACCAGGTGTATCATCCCTACCTCTAAACATTTGAGAAGCTTATTGCTCATTGTTGCCTTTCAACATCACCCCAGAGTGTGATTATAGTGTTAAAGAAATTTTGTTGCAACCATATACTGAGCTGACCATTCTGTGAACATAGGTGGCATGTTCCTCTTCCATCAGTTGGTCATAATGAAGGCCCTACTTCCTGACATATGGCCATAATCATGAACTGAGGGATGAGTGCAAGAGAGATGATGTCATTTGCTCTTGGGTCATTTGCTCATATATCTTACTTGTGTCTCTGACCCTGTTATTGTCTGATCCAAGATGTGTCATTTCCATATTGTGATGAATTGCTGCTGGGCTGGCACAAATTTATGACTGTGTATCTGGCAGAATTCAGATTATAAAAGATAGGTCTGGCTATATAGTCACTGTATATCCCATGCTCAGGCACTCATCTATCAAGACCCAGTTGGAATTGAGAACCTGTTATTTGAATAGTGTATTTTCTCTAGAAAAGGCATGATCTTGATCCAGAACACTAAATGTCTACGTTGACATCCCCTTCTTTAGCTTGTCATAAAACATACATTGTCTTTTCCCACCAAAAATACCTGATACCATACAGAAGCCTGGCTCACGTGATCCAATAGGTAGGATGACATGCACTGCAGCCTGGAACTATTGTGTATCCCTTTCCTGCTATAAGTCCTACTTAAAGCTTTCCATGTGACTAGGTAAGTGGATTAGAGCTGTATTCCTAAAGGAAAAAGTGTGCTGTATTGAGACTCCAAAGAGACCTAGCAGGCTTCTAGGCAATCCTCACTGCCAGGACGTGTGAGATGCAAAAATTTATCTCTTACTTTCCAGTGGATGTCCCAGAATGCCCCCAGAACAATGGAATCCCAAATATTTCACTGATGTCAGGCCCCTTAACTTTTGTTTGTTTTATCTCTCATGTTCTGGAATGCATGCCTCCTATCATGGCTTCCAATGCAATTGCCATATTCACCTCATTTGGTCAGATCAATTGGATGATATTGATAAAGCAGAGAAGTGTGATATTCTGCAGAATGTCTAAATGGTCCAGGTCCCTGTGACCTGTATTATAACAGAAAGTGGGACCCTGGGGCAAGAATCTGTGTATACCCTTTTCTGTCTCACATGAATGCAAACTTCTTTCAGTTCTACTGTTTGAAAAGGATGGAAGATGCTACATTCAGTGTATCAATTCCACATACAACATACCTGAGGTTATGTCAATCTTTTTTAGTAAATGTTTTAGTTTCCTAGGCTGCTATTCTAGTTTGCTAATGCTGCCAGAATGCAAAACATCAGAGATGGATTGGCTTTTATAAAAGGGGGGGTTATTTGGTTACAAAGTTACAGTCTGAAGGCATAAAGTGTCCAAGATAACACATCAGCAATTGGGTAACTTCACTGGAGGATGGCCAATGATGTCCGGAAAATCTCTGTTAGCTGGGAAGATATGTGGCTACTGTCTGCTCCAAAATGGCTTTCTCCCAGGATATTCCTCTGTAGGCTACAGCTCCTCTTCAAAATGTCACTCTCAGTTGCTCTTGGGGTGTTTGTCCTCTCTCAGCTTCTCTGGAGCAAGAGTCTGCTTTCAATGGCCATCTTCAAACTGTCTCTCATCTGCAGCTCCTGTGCTTTCTTCAAAGTGTCCCTCTTGGCTGTAGCAAGCTCCCTCCTTCTGTCTGAGCTTATGTACTGCTCCAGTAATCAAGGCCCATGCTGAATGGGTGGGGCCATGCCTCCATGGAAATTATCTCATCAGAGTTATCACCTCCACAGCTCCATGGAAACACCCAAAGGATTCTGATCCAATCAGCACTAAAATGTCTGCCCCACAAGATTGCATCAAAGAATATGGCTTTTTCTGGGGGACACAATACATTCAAACCAGCACAGCTGCTGAAAGTGATATCATGAGATGGGTTGGCTTAAACAATGGGAACTTATTACCTTACTGTTTGAGACTGAGAGAATGTCCAAATCAAGTCATCATCAAAGTGATGCTTTCTTCCTGAAGACTGAATGTCAGCAATTCTTGGCTCCTCTGCCAAATGGCAAAGCATATTCTTTCTCTTCTGGGTTCCATTGCTTTCTGCTTTTTGCTTCCATGGCTTTCTCTTTCTCTCTCTGTATTCATTCCATTTATAAGGACTACAATAATATAATTAAGTCCCATCATGAATGAGGTAGATCATGCAGTAATTGAAGTAGCCTCAGCAAAAGATCTTGCTTACAATGGGCTTAAACTCACAGGAATGGATTAATTTTAAGAACATGTTTTTCTGGAGCACCCATAACTTCAACCCATCACAGTAAATATAACCACACTGGACAAGCAACTTCAATAATACCTGTGTGTGTATGATGTGAATGTGTGCATACATATGTAAATGTGTACATAATTTTTCTTCAGAACCATCTGAGAGTCACATGCTTCCTTTTTACTTCTATAAGATACAAAATTTAAAAGTGGGCATTTCCTAATAAGGATCTTCTCTTTTTTAACTACAAGATAATTATCAAAACCAGGAAATTAAGTTAGAGTACAAGTACCTGTTGTAATCTACTATATCACCTAGGGGTCACAATTTCAATAGCTTCCATTTGGCCTTTCCCAGTAAAATCATTCTTACTCCACAGTCCAAGGAATCTATGTGAGGTTTTTCCAACTACTAAGTATGCCCACTCCATTTACACATTTGAGTACCACGAGGATGGCAACTGGGTGGGCCCATGAGTCAGTGGACACATCAAGAATCAAAACTAGTCTAGCACTCCATTTATGCCTTGGCCTCCATATACCTCCATTCTAACAAGAGACCGTGATGATGCTTTGGGTCCCTGGTATAATGTCAACTTACTTGGAAACAGTGCCCAATAATCTTTTAATTATTTTGGTATATTCTTTTGCCAAAGTATAGTCGCTGGAGTAAATGGTCATAGATCTCTTTGATGAGGGACTGGGTGAATTATTACATACATACTTGCTGTAGAATTTGTGGAACCTTCTTACTGGGGCCTGGCTCTTCTTCTGTGAATGAGTCTCAGATCTGAAAACTTTCTGAGGCCTGGAGACTGCCTAAAGTCTTGGTTGTTACTAGGGTGAGTGCCCTCAACTTCCTGATCATATGTTCTTGATTGCTTTTGATTTTACAGATTGAACAATATTCTTTATACCTGCCGATCTATCTTGCCCAGGGATTCCATAACTATCTTAACTGTCTCTATAGCTCTTTATGTTCACGATCCCTTGGCTGTCACTCTGACCTTGTTTTTCATGATAATTGTGCCCCTATTCTGACAGATGGAATCTCCCAAATGCTATCAGGGAGGCTAACTCTGCATAGCATCTCCTACCATTAATCCAGGATGACAAAAGTTCTAAGAGTTTCTGGTGCCCCTTTCCTCTATATGTTCCATGCAGATTTAGTAAATGCAATGCCCTCTTAATCCTCCCATGGAACGAAATTGGCTACAAGATTGTATTGCCTTATATAGTACCTGTAGCATGTCCACATCTCTGAGCTTTTTCATTCCCTCTTCCACCTTCTGCCATGGTAGTTTTGGCATTTCACCTTCTCTTGATCACTGCTTTGTTCAATCTTTTTGAGAACCATACTTGCACTCCATTGACACCAGTTCCTGGTTTCTTCCAGGATGTCACATCCTATCCTAGTGAGTTTATCTAGTGTGTTTACTTGTCCAATTTTCTGTTCTACCCTCCTTGATTGAGCACCCCCAAAATTTATTCTCATGCATTTTTTCCAGCTACCTGCCAGTGGTAGCTAAATCCCTTTCCTGCTCTACTGGACCCAATATTCTATATAGAGTCTGAGTCATGAGCTTATTCTGGTTATTGGTATGGTGGCCAATAAGGAAATTGGGGTAGACACTGAGGGAAGGTACAGTGGTTATCTTGCACAGCAGGGATTCTCACTATGTCAACCTAGATGTCCCATTCAATCCATATCTCATTCATTCCCTATGAGAGACCTAACTTTGGTATGGCTGACTTGCTGAGGTGAAAGTTCAATTGTCTTTGGGGTATTGTTACCTTTTTAACTAAATCCTGAGCCTGGTCCTCAGATTTTTCTGCTTCTGGTTACAGGAAACTGGATTATCTTTGTATTCTGATGAGGAAGTCCTCCATATACAAAATTGACCCTGAAATGGTGATTGGTTCACCCTCAATTTTTACATTGTTTTTATTTATTTTTGCCTTGAATCTAAGAGATTCAAAGGAAGTAACGTTTCTTAGAATTATGGAGTTTTATGGCTCTTGCTTGGGATTCTCAGTGCTGTGGCTAAAATCAAAATTGTATCTACTTGTATGACATGTATTTCTATGTATCTGGCTTATAGATTGCAGTATTATATATTAAATCCAAAACCTGGGTTCCATGCAAATGCTCCAGGGAATCTAAAAAGCAGTATGAAGTTATTTAAAGTATGTGTTTTCTGTGTGCACTTTTTAAGGGAGAGGGACTCCAAAAACATTAAAAACTCCTAATATTAAGTCTATTCCAAGCAGAAAATAGCTCCAGGGTTGTTCTGAAGATAGCTACTCATCTGAGTGTCCTGAACCCAGTGTTTAACCTAATGTGGAAGAGAATCCAGAGAAACAACAGAGTGAGGTGACTCACCTAGATCTGTTTCATGAATAGCTTCATACACACCAGAGTTGGTCTGTAACATTAATATTAGTGGCTTCTAAATGAAGCAGTCAGATGTACTTTTTCCTCAATAAATAAATAAATAAATAAATAAACCCACAACCTTAAGTTCCTATAAACAAATGAGAATCTATTAGTATGAGTGAAAAGAGAAGATAAAGCAAATGAATAACATAATATAAAAATTTTCAGAAAAATAAATAAGCAAAATGATTCACACTGTAGGAAAAACTGACCCTAAACTCTAGAGCAATAAAAAAGAAATGTGTCATGGGGAAGAATACATTTCTATAAAAATTGAAATAACTAATTAAAAATGTACCTATTCATTAACAAGTTAAAAAATTCATTTTAACTAGCTTATAATATGTGCCTGGAAAGGCTTGTGAGTTTTAAATATCAATACATATTTCATTTTGTAAGGATATTATGATACAAATATTTATAAGATTAACAATAACTAAGAAAAGCAATGCCTAGGAAACTTAGTAAATCAAGAATTATTGAGTGCAAATTAACTCCTCAGAATTCTTAAGTGATGCAATTAGTTTTTAATTAATAGTCTACTTGACCTTTTAGGAAGTAGATAAGTCTTCTTTATTGCTGAAGCACACTAAGGAGAAGTAGGAGCTATTCTTCAATATTTGTACCAGGTGGCAAGTAGCTTGATTAATTAGTTATCACATTTAGTTTGCTTAGAAGTAAATATTTTGTCTCTACCAGTATCTTTATAAGAACTTGAAAATTTTTCTATGAAAAGTAGCAACTAATGTTCTATTAAGAATCCTACATCATTTTTAGAATTATGAGACAATGAGATCCAAGTGACTAAAAGGCATTATTGTGAAAAATAATAAAATCTCAGCTGATTAATAAATTCAGAGTTTCTCAATATTTGGGCAAAATATGAGATATTCAGCATCAAAATGTGGCTCCCTATACTGGTAGTTTCCTCTAGAAATACATGGGTGGCTTGTTTTGATTCTGTATTATTTTTGCATTATAAAAAATCTGTTTATTACTTCTGCCTGAGAATTCATAAACATTTATAATAGTCTATTCTTTAGGAAACCATGAGGAAGCCTGAAAAAGTGACATACAACAGAAGCATAAAATCTCAGTGATTATAATAAAACCATAAGATCTTTGATAAAATCTTCCTCTCTCTATCCTCCAAAGCATTATTTTACTCATCATTTCTAGTCAGAATTCTTTAAAACCTATATCTAAAATAGTTCCATAATCATATCTCCATCTATTTATCCATCTATCTATTACCATATCATATATATCTATATTACTTCAGTTTAGAATGAATTTACTGGTTTCCTGTTGTTAATTTAAAGGTTTTGATTACCAAAACAAAATCTATTCACTGATGATTCTTCAATTATGTGGGTCAATAATCTTTTAAATAATGAATGTCAAGATTATCTAAATGTATTTTCTGTGGTTGACAATAAAAAGCATACTGCCATATAAAATTAAACTGGATATTTGAGCTTAATGATAGAACATTAAATTTCTAACATTGAATCATATAAAAAAATTTTACACTGCTCAGAAAAACAGTTCAAATATGTTATGTGGAAAATGTGATTAATTTTTAAGGCTTTTTTATTATCCCTAGTAATAATTCTTGCCTCTTTGATCTTTGTCAAATTTATTTTCACAACTTCCAAAGTCCTTCCTTGTCTTAATTTGACTATTTTGTGAAATACTATGTATACTGTGACCTAAGCTGAACTATATATGGTATCCATGCATTCTGGAGTTTGAGGGTTTTCATATAATATTTCTGCCTAAAGCAGAATTAAGTAATGATTCATATTTTTTAAAAAAAGACTTCCAGTTGACCAAGATGGTGGCATAAGGCACTCCGGGGTACAGTTCAGCCACAGATTCTTTGAACAAATAGCCAAAACTGGTGGAGTCCTATTCCTGAAAATTCAAGAAAACCATTAAATTGTTACAGTAACTGGGTGAATGCAGAATAAAGAAAATGACAGCTTTAAAAAGTGTAGGAGAAACCCTTGGCACCCTTGCTGGGCCTTCTTTCACACCTTCCCTGGAACAGTGTATAACCAATCTGCATTCCCATTTTGGGTCCCTTAACATGTTTTTGTGGGAGTAAAGTAACCTCTGTGGGCAAACTGGAGTGCTTCTATATCAGTGCATAAACTTTCAAGAAGTAGTATGAAATGCTGAACCATAACTCATCTCTAGATTGCCATCCCAGAATTTGCACTTCAGGTGGAAGGAGATTGCAGACAGCTAAAGCAGGGTAAGAAACAATCAAGTCAAAGTACCTCAGGCAAAGAAATTACCAGGATTAAATTTACAGTAGACTATCTGAGGGGGGGGGTGGATTTTGTGAAGGAAGAGGGGACATTTGGATTCCTACAAAGAGGGAATTTCTAAGGCCATGAGTGAGTACATAACCCAGGAAAAGACTCAGGCTCAGAAAAGACTGATAGGAACCCACACTTCACTTTCATGATGGGCTGTATTGAAGAACACCATTCAATACAGGGTCAATTTGCAAAGACCATAAAAGGTGTTTTTTTACATAGGCTTTTGTGCTGGTTTGAATCAGTTATGTACCCCAGAAGAGACTATGTTCTTTTAATTCAATATTGTGGGTGCAGACTTATTGTGTGTGGGATCTTTGGATTATGTTTTTTTTTCTCCAATGGAGATATGACCCACCCAATTGTGGGTGGGAACTTTCAATGAGATTATTTCCATGGAGATGTGATCTCACCCATTCAAGGTAGGTCTTAATTTGTTTACTGGCATCCTCTATGACAAGATAAAAGGCAGAGACACTTTGAAGAAAGCTCAGAGATATTTAGAGAGAAAACACCCAGAGACATTTTGGAGACAGTTTTGAAACCAGAACCAAGAGAGAAGCTAAGAGATGAAATCCAGAGTTTGCCCTAGAGAAACTAAGAGGGGAACCCCAGATGCATAGAGAGTGGCATCCTGGGAGAAACAAGCAAGGATGCACAGAAGCTGAGAAAGAGAAGCTAAGACAGAAGCCCAGAGACATTTTGGAGAAAGCAACAGAAATCAGAAGCTAACCCCTAGAGAGGCCCAATAGACTCCAGCCATTTGCCTTCCCATGTGACAGAGGAACCCCAGATGCCATTGGCTTTTCTTCAGAGAAAGTATCTACCTATTGATGCCTTAATTTGGATATTTTCATGACCTTAGAACTGTAAATTTGTGAACTAATACCTCCCCATTGTTAAAAGCCAGCCCATTTCTGGAATATTGCATTCCAGCAGCTTAAGCAAACTGGAGCAGCTTGTTTGTTTTTGTTAACAACTGGCATTTAAGGATATCTCTGTCATATCACTAGCTGGATACTCATTAATGAACAGACAGCTAAGGGACTAAATCCTAGAATTAACACTTTAAAATAAGAAAATGTACAGTGTGCAAAAAAAAGATTTAAAGAAAAACAAAGCAATAGGAAATAATGGCCAATTCAAAGGAACAAGGTAAAAATTCAAAAACCTCCAATGAAGAAGAAGAAAAGATTTTGGACATAACAGACAAAGACTTAAAAAAAAAAAAACCAAAAACAGTCTTCAATATGTTCAAGGAGATAAAGAAAAACAGAGAAATGAAAATGAAAAGACATCAGGAAAGTGATTGAACAATGTGAGAGTATCAATAAAGAGATAGGTATTTTAAAAAGGAGCCAAGCAAATACAGGAGTTGAAGATCATAATGACTGAGATGAAAAATCCCCTAGAGGGTTTCAAGAGCACATAGGAGCAGACAGAAAAAATAATCAGTGAACTTGAAGACAAGACATTTGAAATTGGGCTTAGTAGCTGAAAGAAAAATGAAGGAAAAAAAGTGAACTTAAGAGATCTGTAGGAGACCATCAAGCATAACAATACATACATTATGGGAGAAAGGGGCAGAAAGAATATTCAAAGAAATAATGGCAGAAAACATCCCGAATGTAATGAAAGTTATGAATGTCTGATTCAAGAATCCCAATGAACTCCAAACAGGAAAAATTCAAAGGGAACCATGCATGACTAGATACATAGTAGTCAATCTGCTGAATGCCAAGGACAGGAGAGATTCCTGAAAGTAGTAAAAGAAAAATATATATGTTTGTATTACACAGTCACAGTAAGATTTAATGCTGATTTCTCATCAGAAACTATTGAGGCAAGAAAACAGTGGGATGAAATATTTAAAATGCTTGCAGAAAACAATTTCCAACCAAGAATTTCATATCTGGCAAGACTGGTTTTCAAAAATGAGGGGAATATTAAGACATTTTCAGATAACAACAAGCTAGAGGAGTTCTTCACCACTAGACCTGCTCCATATGTAATGCTAAATGGAGTTATTCAGACTGAAAGGAAAGGATACAAGACAGTGGATCAAAATGGCATAAAGAAATAAAGACCTCTGGTAAAGTCAGCCATATGTGTAATTATAAATGGTACAACTATTGTATTGGATTTTTTGGTGTGTAACAACATCTTTTACTTTCTTACAGGTTCAAAATACAAAAAAAGTAATGATAAATTTATAATTTTGGACATACAATGTATAAAGATATCATTTCCAACAAGCACAACAAAAAGATATGGGAGGGAAGAAACTAATGAGAAGGGACTTAAAATGGTATGATACAAAAAAAAGATACATATTAAAGTAAACACTAACAGAAGGACTGGGGTCAAAAAGGCATAAGACTTACAAAGACCAAGGAGGAAACTTACAGAAGAAAATACTCCAACATCTGCAGTTACTTTAAGTATAAATGGATTAAAATCACCAGGCAAAAGGCAGATACTGGCAGAATCAATAAAAAAGCATGACCCAACTATATGCTGTATATAACAGACCCACCTTAAATCCAAAGACACAAGTAGGTTGAAAGTGAAAGGATGTAAAAAACATTATCTCTTGCAAATAGTAACCAAGAGAGATCTTGGGTAGCTAAACTAACAGCACATAAAAGAAACATTAAAACAAAGGCTGTTAAAGGGGGCAGAGAAAGTCACCATATACTGACAAATGGATGAATACAATCAGAAAAAAAATGTGATGAACATATATGCATATAATGGCAGAGCTGAAAAAATATGAAGAAAAAATTGAAGGATTTGAAAAGAGAAATGAAATGGTTCTAGATTGATAGTTAGAGACTTCAATACACCACTTTCAATGGATAGAACAAAAAATGCATAAGATCAATAAGGAAATAGAAGATTTGACTGATACTATAAACTAGAACTAACAAACACTCTTCAGAACAGTGGGGTGGTGGCCAGACTCTCCACAATCCCTAGGAAATATGCTCCACCCTCTCTGAAGACTGGGGCAGCAGCACTCTTCCTAAATAATGGGGCAGAAGTCATGCCCTCTCCAAACCTCACAGCATACTCACCTTTCACACATGTCTGGGTGGGTCCATTACTTCAGCTCCCATGGCCCTACCTTTGAAGTGATTTTTCCTTCAATCTGTCCCTTTTCTGTCCCTTGTAGTCCAGGCTGGCAGTGCTTCTGTTCATACAGATCTCACAAAAAAAAACTTGTCAGTTTTTCATGTAGTATACAGGGCTCCAAATCATCAGACCAAACAACCTTCCACAGATTCTTCCTGGATAACTGCAGCTCAAATTCTGACCTGCACTTAAATGGCTGACTGGATCCATGTTCAGTTAAACCCTCACATGGAGCACTATTCTCTGGGAACACAGTTTCCAGAAACTCAGATTTTCCAAATCATCAGTTTCTGATTTCTTTGTGCCCAGAAGTTCAGTTCTCAGCTTATCCCTTTCCTCTCTCATTTTGCTATAAGCTGCAAGGAAAAACCAGGCTGCACTTTCCACACTTAGCTTGGAAATCTACTCAGCTAAATATTCAAGTTCATCACTTTCAAATTCTGCCTTCCATGAGATATTAGAACACAATTTTGCCTAATCCTCTGCATATTAAAGTAAGGGTTACCTTTCTCCTTATTTCCAAGAACACATGCATCACTTCTGTCTATGACCTCATCAGATGTACATTTAGTGTCCATATTTCTACCAACAGTCTCTTCAAAAACAATCTAGGCCTTTTCCAGCAAGCTTTTCATAATTCTTCCAGAGTCTATCTGTTACCTAATTCCAAAGCCATTAACATATATATATATATATATATATATATATATATACACATATATTTTGTATTTGCAATAATGGCACCCCATTCTCCTAGTATCAAATCTGATTTAGTTTCCTAGGCTGTTGAAAGCAGATACCATGAAATGGGTTGGCTTAAACCACAGGAATTTTTTACAGTTTGTGTAAGTAACAAAAGGATAGAATTTCTGATACAGGCAACAATATGGATGAACCTTCGACACCATGTTGAATGAAACAACAAAACAAAAGGATACATATTATATGATCTCACTGGTATGAAATAATTAGAATAAGCTAATTCTGAGAGACAGAAACTCATCATCTAGAATATAGGCTGGATGAAAATATCTTTGTGACCTCAGAATAAAGAAAGATTTCTTAAACAAGACACAAAAGCAAAGAAAATTTTAAAAATTGATATATTCAACTATATTATACTTAAATTATTTATCAAAAGCCACCAAATAAGAGAGAAGAGTGAGAAAATATGTTTTTAGCAAATATAACTGACAGAGCATTGGTGTTTGGAATATGTAAAGGAAACTTTAAAATTAATAAGACAAGATAAATCTCAATGTAAAAATAGGCCAAAATCATAAATGTATCTTTCACAGAAGAGAAAGAACAAACTGTGAATTAAACAAATTAAAAAAATAAAAGCTCAAGCTCTTTGGAAATTAGTAACATGTATAAATAAATCTACAAAGTGATACATTTTCATACTCATCGTATTACCAAAATTGCTATTTGTTTTTATAACATGTCAGCACAAAGTGTTTGTGAAGATCTGGTGCAACAGCACTCTAATACTCTGCTACTGTGGGTAAAATTTATTACAACCATATTGGAAATAAATTAGAAACTTGTATATTTGAGAACATGCCCACCAGAAGACAGTAATTGAATTCATAAGATAATTGTGATATCCTTCATTGTAGTATCCTTTAAATTGTACCTCTCTTACAAAAGGCTCAAAAAAATTTTTACAAGAAGTATCACTTTTTCTTTTAATCACAACATACTCATTAGCTAGGATGGTAGAGATACTCTATGATGACCTGTTCATACTAGCAATGTTCTGCCACTGTGGATGTATTATGTTCCTCCAAAATCCATGTTTTAATCCAATCTTGTAGGATATTGGGATTAGGTTGTTTCCATGGAGATGTGACTCACCCAACTTTAAGTGATACTTTTGATTAGATTATTTCCATGGAGATGTGGACCCCACCCATTCAGGGTGTGTCTTCATTAAGTCACTGGAGTCCTATAAGAGAGCTCACAGGCAGAAGGAGCTCAGAGCAGCTGAGACTTTTGGAGAGACCAAGATGCTTGCTGACGCATGGAGACACTTGAAGATGCAGACAGGAGGACATTTGGAAATGCTAATCTAAGAGGTGAATCCCAGAGTCATTTTGGAGAAAGCCATTTTGAATCACACCCTGGGAGCATGGATCAGCAGATGCTAGCCACATGCCTTCCCAGATAACAGATGTGTTCCAGATGCCATCGGCCTTCCTTCCATGCAGGTATCCTGTTGTTGATGCCTTAATTTGGACCCTTTCATGGCCTTAGAACTTTAAATTTGTAGCTCATTAAATCCCCTTTATAAAAGCCAATCCATTTCTGGTATTTTGCAAAACAGCAACAGTAGCAAACCAGAATAAATGTCTACAATACAAAATAATGGAAATAAGCAAAATGTCTGTTGATATGAGAATGAAAACAAAAATTTAAGTAAAGTCAGAGAATGATATACTATACAGCAATGAAAATGTATGAACTAGAACATATTAATATGTATCAACATAAATGAACCTCATCAAGATAAACTGAGTTAAAAAGCAAGCTACAGAAAAATGTGTACAATATGGAAAGCATTGTATGTAATTGAAAAACAAAAAATGTACAAGTTTATCTCTTAAGGATAAATACACCTGCAATAAAACCATAATAGAAGGTGTAAGCAAAATAAATTCTCCAAGTTAGAAAAATAAATATGCTGTTGGGAAAGGACAAACAAAAAATTTCCATTTTTTAGCTCTAGTTTCCTCAAGCTTGGAGGTAGCTTTGTAGGTGTTCAATTATATTTTGTACCTTATTTATGAAGTATGTATTTTAGTATTACTTAACATTTATGTAATGTTTTTCACATAAAATATTTTATAAAAATACCTCTGTAATAAGGAAAAATGTTTATAAAATTATAAGCAATGTAAATATTATCAATGAATAATCTCTTTAATAAATTAAACTTATCAATAAAATGTAATTTTGTAAAACCATTGTTGAAAACTTATGCAAAGCTGTGTTTATTTAGAATTTTAGTCATAAAGGATTTTCTGTGATTACAAAAACAAAAGTATAGTATGAGCCTATAGGTTTAAAATTACATACCATTATTTATATATATGGAATATATTTAAAATATATAAATTTATCTATCAAGATATTAGGAGTAATTTTGCCTACCTAGTAAATCTTACTTTCTTTTTACCACTTTTGTGCATTTTTAAACTTTATACAGGAAGCAGACATTAGAGTTATAAACAAAAAATACTTTAAATTTTAGATCCAGATCACACACATACATTCACTTATAGACAAACACACACGCACACACAAAAACACATGCACAGACACACACAAAGACACCCAAAATTTGTAGCTAAGTTCCCCTCAATCAACCTCTTTTACTTGATATGATGCCAACATTTAAAATTGAACACAACTGGATAAGAATTCCAACTCTACCATATACTAGTTGTATGAATTCACATAACGTATTTATTTTCACATTCATAATTTAGTTTATTACTTAATCTATTTGCATACATGTAAAGGAGAATAGCCATTCCATAACCGTCACCTTGTAGATGGGTAAAAATCAAACTATTGTATTTAAACCTTAAAAATTAGATATTGAATAGCCATAGTCATATCTTGTTTGGTTTTAGGTAACAGAAACTGCAACATTATAAAATTTAAATGGTCTGAAATGTTTGTCTGCAATAAATTTAGGAATTGCTTCTTGATATTCATCATTAATATTGTATATGTTATCAAGATATGCCAAGTGATATATTGAGACATATATGGGACATCCTCACTAAAATACATGAAAAAAGTCTTATGCAGAAAGATATATTATTTGCCTATCACAAAACTTTTTGGTCAAGTCAAGTGATTCAACAGAAGTATCCTCCTATGATTAGGTCTACGTGTAGTATCAAAATATCTCATCAACTTGGATGAAATAGACCAAGCATCTGTATGACTAAAGACAATTTTGAGTAAGTTCACTGAACTGGCCAGATGTGTTTTCAGAAAACAGGCACAACCTAATATATTCCTACATTATTAATTACCTCCCTCCCTACCTGCTTTCTGGGTAGCAGCAGAAATTGGCACAGGTATCTTCATCCCATGAACTGCAATGCTAAGTCTCTGCAAATGCTTATTTCACACTATCAATCAGTTAGTCAACTAATGGATTGTGGAAAGTGAATTCAAAGAATTAAAAGGTAAATAGAATCCAGCAGGACAGAAAAAAAAAAAAAAAGAAATAAAGATAAGAAATGAATGGAAGAAGGAAAGACAGCCCTGGCTGGGGTAGCCAGAAAATCACATCCCAAGCTATTAAATTGGACCTTTGTGTATGCTTTCTTTTAACGTACATTTTAATTATTGCTCTCATATATCCAGTTCCCTATTTAAGTCTATATTTAATTACCTTTCTTTAAAAAATCAGTAGAAAGCACTAAAATAACAAGCTTAAATAGAAACCCCAAGCTGGACTAGAAACTTCAAGATCATAAATGTATGCCTACATACAAGGTTTCTTAATTTTCTGGGCCCAGGATTCTCTCAATTCTAATTTGAGAGAATTTGGCACAAAATGCTGAAAGGCAGAAGCACATCTTAGTCTAGCCGTCTTTTTGGCATGAACAGTTAAACTATTGATAGCAGAGGAGCTTTTTGTAGAATTTTACCTTTTCAGAATCGATTTGTTTAGAAATATGCATAGGTCTAATTTAACACCTTCCGTGATTCCAAATGAAAATACTTTGTATGTGTGTGTCTGTGTCTGTGTCCTGATATTAACCGATAGAAAGTGTAGAATTTCAGAAAGACTCCAAATTCTCCTACCAAGATCCTATTCATTTTGGATTTGCCAGAGTTCCAAAACTGGTACATTTTGTAGGTCCACTGGGAATGATAAAAAAAAATTGGATTGGTTAAAATGATGGATTAATTCTATATAGGAAAACTGCAGTCAGTTTTTTAAAAAACTATTTCAATTCTTCTAAATAAGAAATCTTTTTAAGCCTTTTCTCTTCCTCTTCCTTTTCCTTCCTGAACAACTCATTCTAAAGTAATTAGGTACAGCAGAGCAATATCAGAATACATACAAATGAGAGCAGTGAGTAGAAGCTACAGTGGCCCTGAGTTGGGTTATCACAGCCCAAGTGGGTGTATGAAGGCTGCCTGGCTCACAGTTCAGAGCCTGAGCAGGGAGAAGACGATGTCCACAGAAGGGACAGTCTCGGACAGGTTGTGAGAGGCCAACTGGGGTGAGGAATGCATAAAGCATAGAGAGGAGTGTGAGAATCCAATCCATATGATGTCAGAGCCAGAGCATCATGAGAGAACACAGCAAGGATCAACCTGGCATGGGGGTGCTGGGATGCAAGTGGGAAGAGGAGGGCATTTGCACAGAGGCATCCTGGTGGGACGTTAATTCCTGGGTAGGGTGAGAAGGGCATCCATGTGGAAGAGGATTGCAGCCTGGACTCAGGAATCAAAGCCCAGGCAGATTGAGGAGGGTGCCCATGCAGAGGGGCAATGTGGCATGGAATGTTAGTGCCCCAGCAACAGCATGTCCACATGGTTGGTGGGGATGCAGCCCAGAGCAAGGGGTTAAAGCTCAAGTCAGGTGAGAAGGCATCCTCATGCCGAGGAAGCTTGGTGCAGGTTTTCATACATGGGTGCACATATGCACACACACACAAGTACACACATACACATATGTTTTTATGATGTTTCAAGTTTCAAATCTGCCAAAAGAAATGTTAAGTCCATTATATATATATTCAAATAACAAAAGAGAAATTCATTTTGTCACCCATGTTTCCAAATATCCCTATATTAGGTGCTATGTCAGTAAAATGTTAAAAGAATGGAAAAAATTGATTTTTGATGGTAAATTTGTTGCCATAGAGACCCAGGCAGTTATCTTAACACAACTTGAGTGGAATTTGGTATACTAATAATAATTATGTACTTTATAAATAGTAATTTACCAGTAGAAATTAGTTCTCAAATGCAAGTTGCATAGACACCTGCTTTCCTGTTCTTTTAACTCCATGAGATTATTTGAAGATGTTGTACTATTTGTCATGCTCTAGTTTCCCAAGCACAGCTGTCCTTGGATGTCACTTTCCAATGCTTTCTAATGATGATTAAGGGAAACAGGCACAGTCTTTTACAATATGAGATTGTTTAAAAAGTAGTTTTGACCCATGTTCCTGCAGAGCAAAATTGATTAACTGCACATGATGAATATTACTCTAGAGTAGAGCCACTATAGAACACAATATGTCAAAAGCTAGCATATTTTCTTTCAATCAATGTTTGCCTTCCAGAATATAATTCCCTTTGAGTTTATGAGAGACATATAGGGAGTATGAAGTTTGGCCACAGCCTGCCTTTGTGAGAAAGATTATTTTTGGAAAATAAAAAGGACCACATTTTGACCTTTAACAATCAAATATGTGATGTGTACCTTCTATTGTCACATTCATATGTGAACTTTGGAGTCATTAGTTTAATTCTGGTAGTTTGGGCATCTTAATATATAGACTCATACAATTATAAGATTGAAAGATACCTTCACAGATTCCGGTAACCAGCCTGCTACTTGATACCCTTTATATTACTTTTATCAAACAATTCTATCCTGTGACTATCTCTAGTGAACTGATCACTTGCCTAGGCACTTCCTCCATTTTGGGACATAAAAAGATAATTTTAATAAGGTGCAAATTAGGCTCCCTATAATTTCCATTTACTAGTCCTTATCGTTTCTTCTACCACATGATACTGTTTCAGATATTTGAAGATCGCCACTATGTCCTTATAAGTAATCTCTTTCCAAAATAATTATCTTGGGTTCTCCAACTCTTCCTAATGTTATATTGAATGAATGAATTCATGGTTTCCTGATTTCTTGCCATTTTCATGACTGTCTTTCAGAGGTTTTCTTATACTTTAGTCCTAAGACCACAAATAATTAGATAAAAGAGCAATTCAGGTTACCATGTACACTTCTATCTGGCTGTGTGGGGTTTGGTGGACTAATATTTTATGTAGTGGACAGGATTTTCACTTTTTATTATTTTATAAAAATATAAAGACAGCTATGTCCCTCAGTTCTTTTCTCAACAGTTTTACCTCCTGATACTTTGCCTTAGCAAACACTTTATGGTACCCTGTATGTACCTTCCTTTCCTTTACTCACAAAAGTCTAATTATTCCAGGAGCATGTTTGCACCTTGAGTTATTGTCCTTTACTCTCTGCTAGCTATATTTTACCTTAAAGACCTTGGGCTCACTATGAAGAATAAGCCCCAAGGTTATTGCTAATATAAGCAAAACACATCAATGAATTCCACCCCCTCCAAAATGATATATTTACTTTCTTAATCTACTGTGAAGATTGCAATAGCCTATCACAAACCATTGTTAAAAAGAAAGTCAAAGCCCCCTGATAGCTCCAGGAATGTGATCTTATGGCGTAACCCAGCAGTAGATGCCTATCCATAACTAGCATGTTGAATTTCTCTTATTCCCTCTTTCCCCCCATTAGGTATCCGCAGCTCTGTTTCCTATGAGTATCAGAAGTTGCAGGACAAGTTCATACTTTTCAGTGAATAGCATAACCCACCCTGTATTTCTCCAACTTCCCCTAAGTTAAACTGTTTGCCTCCTTAGCAGAGAGTAACATTTTTGTTTTCCAAGTGGATCATTAAGAAAAATCTTTTGATGAATCAGGGATTAATGCTAGTGACAAGTTGATGATAATATAGTCCTTGAACAAGGTCAAGATTGGTATGTTTAATGTCTGAGTAAGTCATATTAAATTGAAAATTTCCTACACTCCCCTCATCATGTGCTAAATGTTCCCGTAGATATAATCGCTCACTCATCCATTGCCTAGAAAGTGACATATAATTAAAATGACATCATCCAAATAGGATGAGGATGTCTGAATTCCTGTCAGAGAATAACAACTTGTAAAATATTGTAGAATATATATCATTACATTTAAATGTTAATCAAAATTGATAAAACAAATGCTTACAAAAGATCTAAGCCACCAATGTTAAAAGATAAATATAACATTTTTCATACATGAGTGTGCATCCTCTTTATATTCATTCAACATTAAAACACAGAAAACATTTACTGTGCATTTACTAAGCACAAAGTACCATAATATGGCCCTAAAAAAAAATGACTATCATTGGATGGTGAAATTTCAGGTGAATTTTTAATATATTTTTCTAGATTTTCAATTTTTCTTTACAATAGCCATTATTTAAAACCACTATTTTTAAAAACTAAAACCTTCAATGTTTTAGTTTTTAAAATATACAAGGTGTCTTTCATTTTGCATAGTTTAAGTTCTTCTGAAGACTCCAAGGAGCAAAAGGAGTTAATTATCACTAAAGAGTTTATAATGTAAATCTAAATAGGTATGTCTCTAAATAACAATACTGCAGAAATAGGTTTAAAGTAGGCCTAAAACTCTGGTGTATTGGCAAGATGGTACAATGAGAAAAGGAAAATGTCATTTCTGATTGACAACTCTGAGTCTCTTATCTCACTAGAATTCCAGTTACTTTTAACTGAGTAAAAATTGGATTTTGATTCATGTATCTCAAGTAAACACTCAAGAATATTGTACCTGGTGAGCGAGTAGGTATATTTTCAGTTTTCAGGTTATTTGAAAAAAGCAGGAGGGCATATAAATCCCTGTGAGAAAGCTAAGAGGAAATTCTTGAAGAATCTGATGGTGCCCTCAACCCTTTCAGGTGGTGTCATTGGCAGAAGTGGCACCTTGCTGGGACCTAACTGCAAAAGAATCTTTCCAAACTGCAGGAAGTGTTCTGTGTTTTCAGCTCTGTGCTGCCGTCTTGGTGAGGTATGTTTTATCCTTTCTCAGTTTAAATAAACATATATTTTTACTTTATGAATTGTCGAGTCTTTACGTCAATTTCATCACTATTCCATTGGGACAATAGCCCACATGAAGCGGAACTTTTTTTTTCCTTATGTGATTCACATTAGAATCAAGAATTGAAAAAGTTCAAACCTGTTGAATTATCTAACTTATTATTTATCCAAATATTTATCTCTATAGTGGGTATTTGTTGATCTCCACCTCTCATTCCCCCTCCCCCCTTTGTTTCATCTTCCCCTTTTACCAACACTGATTTTTATTTTGAGAAGTTAAATTCACATCCAATCCTGCAGTGGCACATGCAACTCAAGCTAAGCCAATTAGTATTCCATTCTTCAGGCCATGGTGATTTGTTCAAGAGTAGGCATGAGACCTGATCCTGTCCACTCAAAATGAAAATCATGACTTTGCCTGGGGAAAAAGAAATCCCTCTCATTCTTAAAAATCATGTGGCAATGAGTCAAATAGATCAGGAGCAGGTTAAAGCCTTTCATGGCAACAGAGAGTCAACCTCGGGATGAACAAGAATAATTGGAATAGAAAAGAAAAAAGAAAAAGAAAAGCAATAAAGAAGCCAAGTTCCATGTTAAATAATTAAGTAAATGCTAGATAAAGCCTTTCCTGAAATTTTAATTTATCTAAGTGTGGTGTGAAGCTGTATGTACCCCAGAAAAACATGTTAAACCTAATCCATTCCTGTGGGTCAAACCCATTGTAAGTAGGATTTTTGATGAGCTTACTTCAGTTAAGGTGTGGCCCACCTCAATCAGGATGAGTCTTAATTCTATTACTGGAGTCCTTTATAAATGTAGTGAAATTCAGGCAGGCAGAGAGAAAGCACAGGAAGAAAGAAACTGGACATCAGTGGGACCAGGAAGATAACAGAGAGGCCAAGGAACACTGCCATGTGCCTTGCTATATGACAAGCTAAGGATCAAAGGCTGCCAGCAGCCAGCCCCATAAGGCCACAGTTTGGGGAAGAAAGCATTGCCTTGATCATGCCTTGATCTTACCTTGATTTGTCCTTTTCCCAGCCTCAAACAGTAAGCAAATAAATTCCCAATGTTTAACCCAACTCACTTCATGATATTTGCTTGAACAGCCTAGAAAACAAAAACACTAAGCCAATAAACTTACCTTATAGTGCAAATAAATTTGAATTGAATTTTCTTTTCTTTGAAAACAAAACAGCTATACTTTATATGAATTAACAATCTTTTATAAGACTTGTGGAAATTAAAAATATCCAATAAACTCTTATAAAAAAGTGGAAATTTAAAACTAAATCTGTACTAAGCTAGGTATAATTTTGTGAAGTGTGCTTACTATGTAAGTGAATATCCTAACCTTGCTCATTCTTAATTTTTTGTTGATTTTTAAACAATTTTTTTTTAATTATGGAAGCATATATTTAACATAACATTTCCCATATCAACCACTGCCAAGCATACAATTCAGTGGGATTAATCACATTCAAAATGTTGTATAACACTTACCAGATTATTGAGTTTTTATTTATTTCAGTATACGAAAAGATAATCAGCTATAATGATCCATCATTATCCTATTAATCACTAGTTTTACCCTTATATTTGAGATAGAAAGATTTCTTTAGCTAATATTACAAACTCCAATTTGGGTAGAAGCTATTGTTATATTTTAAAATCTCAAACTGGATCTTAGAAAAAAAATAACTTTGTTTATATTAGAAACAACTTTTCTATGTTTGTTTATACATTTGCATGTGTCCCACTAGTTGAACAATTGCAAGTCAAAAATTATCTCCTTTCTCTAACTTCTCTTCACTTCCCAAACCCAGCTAAAGAAATGGTTTCTTCATTTAGCATCCCATAGCTTTTGATGACTACCTACCAGAGTGCATTCCATTTAATTGTGTACATGCCTTTCTTTTCTTGATGAAAGTGGGTTATATCATATTTATCTCAATATCCTCAAGGCTTAATATTAATCCTGACATAAGTAGGCTCCAAGTAAATATTTGTTGAATTGTGTAAATAATAAACATAGACAGACAGTAAACCTGATTTGACTTAAATAGTAAAGAAACTCCCATGGTGATTCTTCTTTTATAAACTTTATAAGAATAACCTTTATGCTGTGCAAACATAGCCTGAACCTAAATGTGTTATGGTCTTTCAGTAAAAAAAGAAAGACTATGACAGCCTAAGGAAGGTAAATCTATTTTTCCTAAGACATTTTGTATAAAGTTTTAACCAATAAGATTCAGTATTTGTTCATCTGAAAGAGATGTTATAATAAATATAAATTTATTGGTAACTTGGTGTCTTTCAGACACTATTTCTTGCAAACAAATAGGGAAATAAACAGGAGGAAAATAAGTAGGATACATAAGTAGGAAACATTATTTTTTCTTCATTCTAAAATTCACTAGGAACACAAGAAAGAATAAAGATTATGGAAAATACATTCCATTTGACTACGTTCCACAGTAGGGTATTGTTTACATACTAGGCAGAATACTTTAAGAATTCTATTATTGCAACTTTCCCAGCCTGGGTAGAATTCTAAACTTGACAGTAACAATATAGTATATAGAATATTAATGTTTTCTTCTTAAAAATTTTTAATATTTAAGTCCAAGAGGGGAAATTATCTAGCTGCCAGAAGGGCAAAGATACATAAGTTGTGGATTTTGTTCTCAAGTCTTTCAAAATCTTAATGTGGCTTTTCTCCAAACAAGCACCTAAAATTCATTAATTCTTCCAATGGTGCAAATCAAAGTAGTGATCCTTTTTTACTTCTTATATCAAGCAACATATTAGGATTAATTAGCATGAAAAGACACATACAGAAAAAATCAGTGAGCCAAAGACACCAAAATGCTAGGCCCCTTAGGTCACACCTGCTGGAGTTGAGACCCAGCTATATTAATATGGGCTGGCCCTATGTATTCATAGAAAGAGGGTAGAAGTGACAGGGTGTGATGTTCCAGGTTATGAGATGCCTTGAAGCTTCTGCTTTTAGGTCACTTGGAATACTCCCCTGGGGGAAAGCTGGGCACATGTAAGAAGTCCTACTGCCCTGATACAGCCTTAAGCTAACCATGTGAAGAGTCTTCCCGGAGAGATGAGAGAGACAGAGAGCGAGAGAGAGATGCCACATCAACCCCAGTGATTATTGACTTCCCAACCCAGGTACCATACCTGTGAATAATGAAACCATCTTAGACATTTCCACCCAGCAGACCCATGAGCAGAATAACCAAAAAAAAAAAAAAAAAAAAAAAAAAAATTGATAGCCAGAACAAAGGCCATAGGGATCTCCAGCTATCTGTAGAAATTTCAGCCACAGTTGTTGAGAGCCCAACGATTGTGGATCAGAGGCATGCCATCTTTGCTGTATCCTTCCCACATTCCTGATTCCCCCACATTGTGAGCATGATAAAATGGTTATTGCTTCATGCCATCTATCCCCTAGATATTATGGCACATGTTCCAGGTCTATTGACCTACCTCTACAGGAAATGAGGCTTCTAGGGTACCTGAGTTGCAGCAGATGGCCTGCCAGATCCAATCAAGGTTTGTGTTTGCCTACAAAATGGGACTGGCAAACCTTGAAATTCAGCTGATTCCAGCAGGATTCAGTTACATGTGTTCAACAATATCCAAGCCATTTCAATATTATATTACTCTAGAAAACAAAGCAATTAATAGAGAAGAAACAGAAGATGATTTGGTAAACCACACAGAGATATGTATGAATATGCCCACACAAGCATACATAAACATCTCAAATATCTACATGCTAGATGTTTCTAAATCTTCCACATTTAAATATTAAAATACAATGTATGCCAGTTTGAATGTATTATGTCACCCCAAACGCCATTATTTTTGATGTAATCTTGTGTGGGCAGACCTATCAGTGATAATTATATTGTAATTCTTTGAGTGTTTCCATGGAATGTGCCCCACCCAACTGTGGGTGATGTCTCTGATTGGATAATTTCAATGGAGGTGCTGGCCCGCCCATTCAGGGTGGGTCTGAATTAAATTACTGGAGCACTATATAAGATCAGAAGGAGCGAGCTGCTATAGCCAAGAGGGACACTTTGAAGAAAGCACAGGAGCTGTAGATGAGAGACATTTTGAAGACGGCCGTTGAAAACAGACTCTTGCTCCAGAGAAGCTGAGAGAGGACAAATACCCCAAGTGCAGCTAAGAGTGACATGTTTGAGGAACTGCAGCCTAGAGAAGAACGTCCTGAGAGAAAGCCATTTTGAACCAGAATTTGGGAGCAGATGCCAGCCACGTGCCTTCCCAGCTAACAGAGGTTTTCCGGACACCATTGGCCATCCTCCAGTGAAGGTACCCGATTGCCGATGTGTTACCTTGGACACTTTATGGCCTTAAGACTATAACTGTGTAACCAAATAAACCCCCTTTTATAAAAGCCAATCCATCTCTGGTGTTTTGCATTCTGGCAGCAGTAGCAAACTAGAGCACAATGTTAATAGCTAATTCATATCATCTATACTGTGGGGAATAGAGTAGCCTATATGTCTCTACCAAAAAAAGAAAGAAAATGAGACAGAAAAAAACATGAATAGGTTTTTTTATTGACCTTATTTTTTCTGTAATAAATTATGTTGAGACTATTCAAAAGGTCAGAGCAATCTTTGAGTATGAAAATAATCCCTTCTTGTAGAGTTCAATTATATTCACTAAATCACATCATTCTGACACCTGATTAAAAGTATTAATTTGTAGACCTTCTAGGTTTTCCAACATCTGAAAGTAAATGAACAAAATTTCCAATGATTTACAGGATATTTCACACACCATCTATTATTTTAGCATTCATGCAAATAATAAGTGCCTAGTATTTGCCAGGTATTCTGCCAGGAACTGAGGATACCACAAAAACAAAAAATACCCCTGTCCTAATGCAGTTTAGAGCTTACTTTAGGATTCAGATGTTGCCCATAATCTGTGAAAAAAAAAAAAAATGCTATGAATGAAAAGGAATAAAAGACAAACGGAGAGTGATGATAGTAATGACAGGGGCATGTATAATTAGGGTCAGTAAAATCTCCCGTGAAGGATGAGTAACCATGACCCAGACAAAGCAGATGGAGAATTGACTAGTGTTCTAGGTCAGAGAAAAGTATGTAAAAGGCCGATACATGGTGAGGTCAAAGAACACTGAAGGAAGTGAAGGAGGTACAGGTTGAGGTGCAGAGGACATAGTGTTACGGGACAGGTCTATAGAAAGAAGCAGAAGCCACATAGTGCAGGGCCTGGTAAAATCTTCTGTCAGAAATGTGAGGCATTGGAGGATTATAAGCAGAGGAAAAACATGGTGAGATTTGCACTAAAATTCTATGCCATTTTGGTGGCCATGTGGTGGGAAATAAATTTGAAAGCCAAAAGAGAGTAAAAAGTCCATGTGAGGGATGGTGATAACTTCTAGCATATGTTATTAGAGGATAAGAATATAAATATGTAGATTAAATATGTTTATACTGGGTGAAATATTCTATAGATTATACTGACTTGCATATGACAAGTAGGAAAGAAACACGTCAGAAGTATTTAAGCTTGAGAAACCGAAAACATAAAGGTAGCTGTTCACTGAGTTAAAGAACCTTGGAAATAAACTAGGCATGATATAAGAAGATTTTATGATGTCACCATCTTGTATTTATGGTGCCTTCAATCATCCAATTAGAGATGTAAAAATAGTAAATGAATATATATGTCGAGATCTCAGAGGAGTGGTCTGAGTTGGGCACGGATATTTGATCCATTATGTTGGTGGTAACTGAAGCTATGGTAAGAATGGAAGCAGTAGGAAGAGAATGTAGAATGAGATGAGAAGGTGTTTTGAGTACCTTGCTACTTAAAAGTTAGGTTGAAAAGCATGAGCCAGCAAAGAGAATGGTAAAGTGTGGCCAGGAAGTTTGGAGGAAACAAAGGAGAATAACGTGGAAGTCAAAAGGAAGAGAGCATTTCAAAAAAGACAGTGTGCTCAAATCTGTCATATGCTAAGAAGAAACTAAGTAACCATTGGCTGTAACTACATGGAAGTCATCCGTTACCTCAATGAGACGACTGTTAGGGAGATTGGAGAGTGATAGTGTGAAATCTAGATGGAGTGAGTTGAATGAATCAGTGGTTAGGAATTGAAGACAGAGTATACAGACAACTCCTGAGAAATTTGGATGTGAAAAGGAAATAACAATTAGAACAATGATAGAGGAAAATGTGGGAAAGAGGAGGTTGTGTGTGTATGTTTTTCATTAGACGAGCCAGAGTATGTTTGAATGCTGGTGACAAGGATTCAGTGGAGAGGATGATGCTGAGGATAGAAAAGGTAAGGGCAGAGTTATAGAATAAGCATTAAGAAAGAGCAAGCAGGAACCAAAAACAGTGCAGGCAAACATTTGGCATAGCATACTCACATCGATAAGTTTATATAATATTTTCAGATTATGTGTTTTTCCATTCTTCTGTACCTTTATATTTTCCCAAATACTTAGCGTCAGATCAGAAAATTAATATATTTAAATTGCCATTACTAAATTCACATTTCCATTGTGACAGGCCCAGATTTAGACTGTGTATAATACAAATAAGCATGTTCAATTATAAATATATTTTTCATTAAATGATTTTAATGATTCAAGACACTTAATGAAAACATTGTACTGTGGGTCTGCTAAAAATGAAATTTTGGAAAATTCCTATTGATTTCTGGAAGCTTGTATTTCTCATTTAAAAAGCTTGATTAGTAATTGACTTGTTTTTATTAAAAATGCTTTAAATACAAGATTTTCAAAATTCCTAGGAAAATATTCTTAATATTCTTACTACCTAAACAAAACAAGAACACTAGAATAAGTTTTATTTTGTTTTTTGCTTTGTAGTTCTATGAAGAAGAAAAACTGAAACTGCTTCTGATCGGGCAACAAAAAGTAATGGACTATAGATACAGCCAACAGCATGGATGGATCTCAAAAATAACATGCTGGACAAAAGAAGCCAAACACAAAAGAGTTCAAACTACATGATTTCATTTATGTGAAGTTCCAGAACAGGCAAAATTAATGTTTGGTGACAGAAATCAGAACAGTAGGTTGGAGAAGTGGTGTTTACTGGAAAGGTACTTGAGGGAAATTACTAGTTTGAAGAAAATGCTCTATTTCTTGATCGGATGTTGGTTAAATAGCAAATGTTTTTTTTTTTTTTTTTTTTTTTTAATTTAGAAAACTGCACATGTAAAATCTTTGCAACTTATATGTCAGTTATATTTCAATGAAATTGCATCTGACAGTTGCCATTAGCATTAAATAACAAAAGAAATACATTTGCTGATTTTAATCAAAACTTTTTTTATTTCTTTCCAAAAGAGACAGTTATCTCTTCAGAATTGGAATTATTTTTGTTGGCTTCCATTTAAATATGTAACCAGCATTTTTCCACAGCCTGTGTCATATAGGATCACATTTCTATTGTGGCATAAAGCCCATTTCCATATTTCAAGTGCTCCCAGGTATATTTGAGAAGCAAGCAGGCGATGCTTTTTCCTATCAGGTGCATACAAAGACATCAGCCTTGTTTCCTCTCCTCCAGCCTCCACACTTAGTCATCCTTCCCAAACATCTCTGGCAGCTTGAGAACCACAGCTTTCCTCTCTTTACTAAGAAGAGTAAGTTCTTAGATGCTAAGCTGATTTAGGCAGGAGGGATGAGGAGGAACACTGCTTTTGTTTTTGCTCCAACCGTGGAACAAATCAATCCCTTCATTTCCCTTCAATCTCATGTGATGGCTGAAATTACTTCAGTCCGCTTTACTGCTTTCAGAGCCTTCTGACCTCCTGATCAGACTTCCTTTGCCAGATCCCATCATCCTGACTACAGGGAGTGCTCTGAGTATGCTAATAATGTTTCATCTTGTCAGCTACCTCTTCTTATCCTTGCATAAGCCTCATTCAAATGTGATTTGCTGTGGGAATATTCATTATCTTCAGGAAAAACTGCAGCCCCTTAACAACACAGTTATGTACTTACACTATGAACCCTTAAAGTACAATTGCACCTGAATTTAATAGTCTAACTGCAGTACAAGCTCTGCTATTCAGACTTAAGTATCTATCCACTAATTGGTATTGAATTGTATCTAGACCCTGCAAATTCTGTATTAGTTTCTTCTTCAGCAAGTGGTGATATTTAAACCTACACATCTTCTCTATTATCCCTACTAGCTCACCTCTTCCATTCAAACAAAAACATGTGTGACACTAGAACAAGCAGAGTTTACAAGAGCAGCACATTATAGCTACACAAAGGAGAATAAACCAACCACCTCCTCCTCTCCAAATAAGTGCAAAAAAAAAAAAAAAAAAAAAAAAAAATTCAACACGTAGCTGTGGCTCAACAATTATCTGCATTATCAGATGAGAAAACTGATTCCTCAATCTAAAACACATGTGTTCCTATGATTCACACTTTTCTTCAAAAATAATGAATGGTATTTCCTTTAGGATGTAAGGACCAGTGGACCAATGTAATGCACTCTCCACCTCTACCCCAAAAAAGACAACTTTTTCCAAATGTGAAATTAAAAGTTCCATCTCTGGACAGACTAAAGCTTCTTTTAGCCTTAAATCATACTTTTTCCAGTTTCTACTTTTAAATACTCAAAAATTCCTAAAGATGAATTTCAGAGAGAATATTCTGTTACCAAACCAAAAAAAAAAAAAAAAATCACATTTCTATATCTTTCACAAACATTTCAAACACTATCAATAAACAAACAAACAAACTACCAAAACCAAAGCCAAACCAAAAAGAAACTGACTTGGATAAATGTAGCACTGAGCAGCCCTAGTCCCTTCCTCACTCTTCAAAATGATGTCAATAGAGCCTCCTTTAGTATGTGAATACCCAAACTGAGAGATTCTGAAAAATGAGAAATGGAAGAAGAAAAAGAGATAATGAATAAAAGAAGGAAGCACTGAAGAAAAATGATAAAAGAAGAAACTGGTGAAGAATAAGGAGGATGAGAATATGGCGATGAAGAACAAAAGGGGAAAAAGTAGAAAGACGACCAGTATTGAAATATATTTAAATTTGTACTATACTTTGCAATTCATAGAGTATCTTCACACTGTTGTAATCTTCAGTAAAAAGCTCTAAACCATTTTCTGGATGTTGTTGTCCTCCATTTTATTTAACATCATAAAAATCAAAACATGCATAAAAGAACAAATGTACTTTTCTCAGATTTTAGTTCCCTAGTGCTTTCATAGTACAACATCTAGAATAGGGACAATATGTCCACATCTACAAATTGTTTTTTCGAGCCCTGATTTGTCATTATTAGCAATGAGAAAGATATGGCTTGAATGAACTGTGGCTGGACAAATAAAGGAATAAGAGGTGAATAATAATAAAGGTGTTAATAACCACAATAACTTAATAACTAATGTGTCATACATTATTCCAGTATTTTACATACATTATTTTTAGTATCTTATAAAAAATCCCATCACCTGGATATACAGTTGAGAAAACTGTGACCCACAGAGGTTAAGCAACTTGATGAAAACTGTGTAGCTACACAGCCTCAGAATTCATTGTATCTGATAATAGAGTAAGCCCACTTTTCCCTACCACCATCTGAGATTTTCAGAAGATTCTCATCCACCCTTTCTTATCTCATTAGGAGTTGTCCACATTATGCCAGATGTTATCCTTATTTTTCAATTACCCTGTTCCACAAATTATTCTTTTTACTCATCCTGAAAATCTAAATAGTCCTAGGTTTGCTCATATATTAGCTCCTGTCCAAAGCTAGGATAATTTTGAAAGCAGTGGCAAGCACTGCTCTAAGTCAGTTTGTGCATAATAACTTTGGAATACATTGTCAGCAACAACATTTGCACCCTTCCATTTATTGTAGCCCACATTTGCAGGATTAGATTGCTAGTCACATTATTGATAAGTCTTTCTTTGCTGAAAATATTCCCAAAACACGTTCCCAATGGATTACATTCTGCCTGAATGTGTAGCTTCTTTAAGGTTCTTGGCAGGACTCCAAAGATAGAACTAGACACTCTTCTGTGTGACAAAAAAATTGTGATACTATAGAGCTAGGTTCTATAGAGCTATGTAGACAAATAGACATATAGAAATAGACAGCAGGACTAAGGAAGTCAATGCTCATTCCTGGGGAAAAAAAAATGTTCTCTCATTCATATACCAGCTTGGCCAGACAAATTTCTATTCAAAAATCAAATAAATGAATTTGGAGCACTTGTAGGAAAACCTTTGAATGCTGTTCAGCTAATTTCCCAGGACAATAACAGGCATCATATCAGGTTTCTTTGGTTCTTAACACATAAAACAACAAAACCTGTTTTTATTTTAATTTTTTTTTTTTTTTTGTAGAAAAGATGGTCAAATGAAAGTTAGTGCCTTGTTTTGCTGAGAGGAAAAAAGGATACAGGCTTTTAATTTTCTTTCATGAATTGAAAACTATTTCAAAATATGGAACACTTGAAAGTATAATAGAAAGGAAATGAACAAAGGCCTTAAACTGTTATCCCTTTCTGTTTTGACACATCCACAACTGAACATTGCATTCAGTATATCTTACAATGGCAAAACAGAAGAATACGGTGGTAATGAACAGTGCTTAACACAGTCTGTTTTATTTTTCAGGACATAAATGTCCTGTAGAATGAGTTTAAAGAAATGAAATTTTGTAAAAAGGAGATGGAAAGGAAAAAAATGGACCTAAACTATGACTCTTCTAAGTTTCTGTAGCTGTAAGGCAGACAGAGAAAAACAGAAGAAAAGAAGAAAATATAAATCTATAGAAAAGCAGTTGACAAGCAACCTACTCAACAAGAGAAAGTATTTGATTTGAACAAGAGCTGTATTAGCAATTATTTGGATCTTGTTTACTTCTAACAAGGTTTAAAAATGAACAAAAGAAAAAAAAAAGAAATAACTAATAAATAAGGAAGGAAAAGTAAAGGAAGTAAAAAGGGAAGGAGAAAGAGATCCAAGGAAATGGTTAGACATTTTTATTGAATAAAAAATTGCACATATGGAGAGAAGCAGTTATAAACCATTATCACCAGTTACTGAAAGGTACATCACCTAAAAAAGGGAAGTTTGGGCAAATTTACTAATTGCACAGAAACTTCTAACTGTGCAAGAGAAAACTAATAGTTCCAAGAAAGATTCACATTAACTGTTGATCTACCTTTGGAAGAATCCATTAAAAATTAAAAACAATGGAAAGACACTTTATATTTAATGGAGTGGGTTCTTTTAAATTTCTTTTCATGAGCTATTTCAATACTTAACAATTTATGCTAATGTAAGATACTAAGAATCAAGAAATATTACATCTGGAAACAAGCTCACAGTTCACTTAGTCATAAAATCACAACATTAGGGTTAAAGATAGGTCATCGCACATGGCCTTCAATGGATTTCTGTGATTTCTCCATCTATTAGATGATCACTAGACTTATACTCGAACACTCATTTTTTTTCAAATTCCTCATTTTATAGGAAACAAAGGTAAAACCCAGGAAGTCCTCTCCCAAAGAATGCACTGAAATGTTAAATACTCATTTATTTTTAAAAATTTACCTAAAGTCAAATGGTTTCAGAAATGTTGAAGTTAGAGAGGTTGACTAACTGCAGGGCATTACAGTGCTTTATTTTGTTGATATACATTGTGATCTTTCAAAAGATAATATGATTCATTTCCCAAGACAATTGAAATTCTGTTTTTGTTTTTGTTTTGATAAATGGGTGATAGAAAGAGGCTGGGCAAGAAGGAAAAGCATTTGTGAGACTATTTTTCCCCAGAATACGTTTTGGGAAATCTTTACCTAAGAGGCCTTTCTAAGTGTTTATTATGTACAGCCTGAAAAATTATTTCTCAGGTATTTATTTTTAGGCCCTGTGTTCTTGTGCCTTCATTAGGCATAGATATCAGTTTTTCACCATTTGCTATGTAAAAGACTTAAAGAATTCTCATAAGCACAATCAGCTTCCTTCTATGACTCCTCAGAGTTCTTTCCTCATAGATGGTTAAGCTGCAAATTATGACTTGATAAAAATAAAACAGTGGACTGGAGGATTGTCTAGGTGGCTCTCACTATCAAATTATCTCCTTACAACTGTCTGGACTTGATTCATTAGAGATTGAGTTGAGTGCATTTAAAAATAAAATTTCTACCCAGAAAGCTTTAGCTCAGGTGTTATCTACATCTCCTAATATCGAACTGACAGATAGGTCTCCAAGGAAATGAAAGTTCTAGTAGGAAAGTTTGAGTAAATTGTCAAAATAGGAGTTAACAGGCATCTAGAAAAAGCTAGATAAGAGGAAGAAAGGGGGAAATTAGGAAGTGGAAAGGAACCAAAGAAAATGTGCCCCATTTGAAATCCTGCCTAGACCAATACTTTAACTTAACCTGCTAATCCATTAGGGAAAATTCTGTTGTTCTAGATATCTCCAAAGCATTCACATCTGTCTTCAGTTGAAGGTTACAAAATTTGACACAACACTATGCCAGGCTATTTTATTTAACAAATATTTTCTTTTTGCAATCATTTGTCATTTTGCCAATTAAAAAAAAAAAGGTTAATGTAAAACTAAAAACTAAATATCATTTCTAAAAATATACTTAGATACTAAAGTATAATAAAGAACAAAATCTATCCAATATTAGAAAATAATAATGGGCTACTTATTCAAATCCTCATTGCTATACAAAGACTTCCTTAAAGTTTCATGATCCTCTTTGCTAATAAAATTTAGCCTGATCTCTTTTTATTGGACAATAGGCCATAATTACAGTCACAAAAAGAACAGTTTCCTAAGTAGCAAAAAGTCACTTCAGCCATTATTTATAAATGAGGATTGGTGACCAAACAAGAGTACAAATCAAATATTAGATCTAAATAGGAGAACAAAGCCTCAAATTCTGCAGCAGCAAACATTATAAATAAAATGCCATTTAATTTCCACTGAAATAATCATGAAAAGCAGCGTCCTTCACAATATAAAAAATGTAAATAAAAGTTCCCTAAGAAGAAATGTATTTGATATTTAGTACTCAGTTCATTATAAAGCAATCTATTGCTCCCTATTTTTTTTATCATTATTACAAGGAAATAAACAATCATGATATTAAATGGCTCACTTATTTGAAAAGCTGAAATATCCAAAAGCTACTTAGCTAATTCATATGGTGTTTAACTCTTTCCCAAACTTCTTCCCCAATTTCCCCTTTCATCTGGTATTCATGAGGAGCTATGAGTAAAAGAAAAATGTAATTCTAATATCACTTATAATGAGAACAGATAACATTGTAATGGGAGCCAGAGCAAATTGATGAGAAGTACTTTATTTCAAGATTCCATTTTGATCTCAAAAACAAGATTACCTGATTTTTCCAAGTGTCTTATAAAGGGACTCATTTCAAGTGTCAGTAAATAGATTTCACAAGATTCATGGTAACATTCAGATACCTAGATAAACACAGAAGTTCTTTAATATCAGGGACAACACTGAATGCCAGTCTTGGAAACTGGACTGTATGTCATTTCTGGTCATTACTACTGTAGGAATTATGGTTCCTGTAATGTACATGAGAAGACTTGGGGCAATTCTGAGCCAACACTAACAGCAGCACACAGATGGAAGCTCTTCTGTCACAATCGAGCAGGATGTACAGTGCAAAAGGGAGACTAATGTAACAATATTTTTTTTCACATTCTTCCTTGTATTTTTGCTTCTATTCCTATGTTGTTTACACTACCAGTTGTGGGAGGGGGTAGTTGTCATTATGGATAAGTATAAGGATGGGTCTGTTTTTTACAAGACAAACATTTCACATGGTTTCCTTCTGGCTGACTTTTTTCAGTTTCCTTTAAATGTTTCCTCCTAGTTTAAAGATGGAGACAGACATTGCAATTATCCTTTTGTGACCCATAGCTGTGTTTTTGGCCAGGTTTGGTGTCAAAGACTTGAGTAGCAAAACAAAACAAAACAACAAGAAATCAATTCAGGTTTAGATGTAGTTCAGAGAAAATATTATCAGCATGGAAGAGGAAAAACAAGAACCAATTATAAGAACTCTGAGATTATAACTGAAAATACCTCAAAAAAAAAAAAAAAACAAAAACAAAATCAAGTTCAGCTTATATGAGTAGGATATTTTCATGCCTCCCTTGCTCTGTTCTTTGGCCATCTCCATTCTAGGTGCAACCCTATGCTCAGTCTAAGTTCTCCTCATTTCTCCTAGTAAAACTTGAAAATCACAAGAGGAGGGATCAGAATTTATCCAGGTTTGCAAGTAGATAGTATTTGATAAACAATCTATTACAAAGTAGTTAAGAGGTCCAGTGATACGATGAAAAGTTTATTAGCAAGAGCCATCCCATCTCTTACATCATCGGTATGATAGGAAAAGAAATCTAATAGAATTTAGGATCATTGTGAATTTGAAGAAATGGTGGGAAATACCCAATACATACATGGGTTTGCCTAGAGATACATATTCCAAAGCCATCTGCAAAAACGTAGAAATTGAAGTGAATGGAAATAGGTTGTCTTGGTTTAGGCTCTACCAGAAGTCGATCTTGAGATAAGATTCAGTGTAAGTGATAGAGAGAAGGGGAGACAAAGGATGTAGAATGTATTACAGCAAAACCTACCACTGTGGGAAACTGGAACTTAATCTTGCTGAGGTACAATGGGAACCATTTTAGAACATATATCTCAGACTTATCCTACCACAGAGGTGGTGGGACTGGTGAATTTTTGCACCATCTATTTCAATCATTAGTTGAACACTGCTGCCAGAGGCTATAATTTCCTGGCACTTCTGACTCCATCAGAACAAAATCCTACAAAGACAGTTAACCTTCAGGCAGAGAAATAGAGGAAGCTAGCAGTTGGGAATTGGGATAGGGTGCCAAGAAATGGTATGGCCCGAAGGCATATGGATAGGGCAGCAATACCTTCTCCTAGAGAGGTAGTTTTGTGCTGAACCCAGCTCACAGGATGTGCAAGAGCCAATGTGGAAATTTTGCCACAATGCCCCATTCAGTGACTTCTCATTGATGGCTTGAAACCAGCTGCAATGGAGGGATTTGCACCATGGAAATTAGCAAATGCCACAAAGCAGCATTGTGATTTCTGGCTTTGGGGAGCTGGTCATTAAACATTTATAAGATTCATGGTGGAGACAGTGGAATAGGTGAGGCAGAATAAACTTCTCCTCTATGACAGAAACTAGAGAAAATGCAGAAAATGCCTGGGATGTGGTTGCAGAGTGCAAGAGGCCAGAGAGTGACCTCTATAATACGTGAGGGCAACTCAGATGAAAAAGTGAAGAAATTGCATTTGAAAGAAAGGGGTGAGTTTATCCAGCTGGATCCAGCACTGGGGGCTGGCATCAGCAAACCAGCTGCTGAACATGGGAGGGACAAGCACTCCACTCCTACACACCAATCTCAGCAATTATTTAGGGAGATAATCCTCAGTCTTGTAGCTGGGAGCTCCTGTGGTGGAACTCAGGAAACTGCAGACCTGTGTTGACTGTATTTATTCTTCCTCCACAGAAGCCCATGGTGTGCATGGGTGAGATGAGGAGAAAGGTCAGGGTGCCACATGGAAGCACCAGGAGCCCCATCCCACCTCAAAGTCTCACAGGCAAATTGTGGGCAGGGAGCAGGATAAGTTTGAGCTGGAGAGTGAGATGCATAGCCCCACAGCCTGAGAGTGATCCACTTAGAGGCCCAGGAAACACCAGACCCACAGTGCCCTTAAGCAGATTCCCTACTTAACTGCAAAAGGCACACCCCCATCCCCAGGGCTGGCAGTCCCAAGTGCACTTGGAGAACTGGTGCACTGATTGGGTTTCCACTTGGTTTGGATCCTACTCAGCACACAGATGCAGTTGAGGGAAAAGCTGGCTTGAGGGTAAGAGGTGGCTCAAGAGCACCATCTGCTGAGAAGACAGGGACTGTGGACTTGAGCAGGCTGTGGCTCTGACAAATTCAACATAAATGTTCAAATAGTCCTGCATTTCCCAAAGTAACCTTACCAAGATAAGCAAATGCCTAAGAGATAACAGAAAATCACAAAGCACATGAAGACCCAAAGAGATATGAATAAGTCAAATGACCAAATTAAAAAGCTGGAGGAGACACAGAATTTGGAGCAATTAATCAAAGAAGTACCTAAAAATCTGCAAAACAACTTCAATGGGTTGGATAAAGATATAAATGACATCAAGAAGAATCTGGAAGAGCATAAAGAAGAATCTGAAAGAGTAAATAGAATAATAGCATATTTATGGAAATGAAAGATATTCTTGATCAAATTAAAAGTGTACTAGAGACACATAACAGCAGATTTGGAGAGGCAGAAGAAAGAATAAGTTATCTAGAGAACAGGGCAATTGAATGCAAATGTACAAAAGAACAAATAGTGAAAAAATTTGAAATATTTGAAATAGATCTCAGGGAAATTATGGACAACATGAAGTCCACAAATAAAAGAATCATTGGTGTCCAAGAAAGAGAACAGAAGAGTAAAGGGGTAGGAAGGGTGCTTCAAGACATAGTGGGAAAAACTTCCCAACCCTTATGAATGACACAAATATGCAAATCAATGAAGCAAAATGGACTCCAAACAGAATAAATCCAAGTAGACCCACTCCAAGACATATAGTAATCAGATTGTCAAATGCTGAAAAGAAGGAGAAAGTCCCAAAAGCAGCAAGAGAGAAGTGATTCACCACATACAAGGGAAACCACATAAGGCTAAGTACTGACTACTCAGCAGGCACCATGGAAGTAAGAAAGCAGTGGTAGGACATATTTAAGATTCTGAAAGAGAAAAATTGCCAGCCAAGAATTCTTCATCCAGCAAAGCTCTCCTTCAAAATTAAGGGAGAGTTTAAAATTTCCACAAACGAATGCTGAGAGAATTTGTTAACAAGAGACCTGTCCTGCAAGAACTACTAAAGGGAGTTCTACTGGCTGAGGAAAAAAGAAAGGAGGGAGAGGTCTGGAGAAGAGAAAAGAATTGACAATTATTAGTAATGGTAACTTAGAGGAAAAAAAAGAGAAAGGGGAAAACAGATATGAAAAATAAAAAACCAAAGGACAAGATACTTGGTTCAAGAACTGCCTTCACAGTAATAACTTGAAATGTGTTCCAGTTTGCTAATGCTGCCATTATGCAAAACACTAGAAATGGATTGGCTTGTATAAAATGGGTTTATTTTGTTACAAAGTTACAGTCCTAAGGCCATAAAAGTGTTCAAACTAAGACATCAGCAATAGGTTCCTTCACTGAAGAATGGACGGTGGAGTCTGGAAAACCTTTGTTAGCTGGGAAGACAAGTAGATGGTGTCTGCTGATCCTCAGTTGTGTTCCACCTCCCCTTTCAACTCCTGTGCATTCTTGGTTCTTTCTCCCAGGATGTTTCTCTTTAAGCGCCTGGTGGTCCTGCCTTAACATATCCCAAGGCAAACTCTGGGTTTCATCTCTTAGCTAAAGATCCTTCTTTCTGCAACTCCAAGCATCTCTAAGCATCAATGTCAGCAAGGATATGGGTCTGTGAGTCTCTTTTAAAAGGAATTCAGTAAAGTAATCAAGACCCACACTGAATGGGTGGGGCCACACCTCCATGGAAATAATTCAATCAGTTGGCTGAGTCACATCTCCATGGAAACACTCAATCAAAAGTTTCCAACCTAATCAACACTAGTATTATGTCTGCTCCCACAAGATTGCATTAAAGAGCATGGCTTTTCCTAGGGAACATAATATATCCAAACCAGCACAGAATATGAATGGATTAAACTCACCAATTAAAAGATACAGACTGGCAAATGGATTAAAAAATATGAACCATCAATATGCTATTTACAAGAGACTCATGTTAGACCTAGTGACATGAAGAGATTGAAAGTGAAAGGATGGGAAAAAAACCCACGCAAGCTACAACCAAAAGAAAGCAGGGGTAGCAATACTAATATCAGACAAAATAGACTTTAAATGCAAATATGTCACAAGAGACAAAGAAGAACAATATGTATTAATAAAAGGGACAACTCACCAAGAAGAAATAACAATCATAAGAGTTTACGCACCCAATCTAGGTGCTCCAAAGTACATGAGACAAACATTGGTAAAACTGAAGGAAGCAATAGACATTTCTACAATAATAGTAGGAGACTTCAATACACTACTCTGTTCTATAGATAGAACAACTAAACACAGGACCAATAAGGAAATTGAAAAACTAAACAATGTGAAAAATGAATTAGACTTAACAGACATATATAGATCATTATAGCCCAAATTTCCAGGATATACATTCTTCTCTAGCACTTATGGAATGTTCTCCAAGATAGATGATATACTGGGGCAAAAAAAAGCAGCTCTCAATAAATTTAAAGAGGTTGAAATTATTCAAGATACATTCTTGTACCATAATGAAATGCAACTAGAAATCAATAACCACCAAATAACCAGAACATTCACAAATATGTGGAGGTTAAACAATACATTCCTAAAAATCAGTGGGTCAAAGAAGAAATTCCAAGAGAAATCAGAAAATATCTAGAGATGAATGAAAACAAGAACACAGCATATCAAAACCTATGGAATGCAGCAAAGGTAGTGCTGAGAGAGAAATTTGTAACTGTAAATGCATGCATTTAAAAGGGAGAAAGAGCTGAAACAAGAGACCTAACTGAACAACTGAAAGAGTTAGAGAATGATCAGCAAACTAACCATAAAGCAAATAGAAGAAAGAAATAACAAAGATTAAAGCAGAAATAAATAATCCAGAGAACAAAAAAACAATAGAGAGAATAAAAAAAAAATTTGTTCTTTGAGAAGATCAACAAGATTGACAAACCCTTAACTAGAATGACAAAATCAAAAAGCGATAAGACCAAAATAAACGGAACCAGAAATGAGAACAGGATAATTACTATGGATTCTGAAGAAAAAATAATAAAATCATAAGAGGATTCTATGAACAACTGTACACCAACAAACTAGACAACTTATTAAAATGGATAATTTCCTGGATACACATGAACAACTTAGGCTGACCCAAGAAGAAATAGAAGACCTCAGCAAACCAATCACAACTAAAGAGATCCAATCAATCATCAAAAACCTTCCTACAAATAAAAGCCCAGGGCCTGATGGCTTCAAGGGGAATTTTACCAAACTCTCCAGAAAGAACTATACCACTTCTGCTCAAACTCTTTCAAAAAGTTGAAGAAAAAGGAACATTACCTAACTAATCTTATGAAACTAACATCAGTCTAATAATGGAACCAGATAAAAATACTACAAGAATGTTAGGGAGCCAAACTCCCTAAGGAATATAGATGCAAAATTTCTCAACAAAATAATTGCAAATTTAATCTAAAGGCACATTAAAAGAATCATACACCATGACCAAATGGGTTTCATTCCATGCATGCAAGGTGGTTCAACATAAGAAAATAAATCATTGTAATACAACACATTAACAAATCAAAAGGGAAAAATCAAATGATCATCTCAATAGATGCTGAAAAAGCATTTGACAAAATTCAGCATCCTTTTTTGATAAAAACACTTCAAAAGATAGGAATTGAAGGAAACTTTCTCAATATGATAAAGAGCATATATGAAAACCTTCCTAGCTAACAGAGGTTTTCCAGATACCATCGGCCATCCTCCAGTGAAGGCACCTGATGATGCATTACCTTGGACACTTTATGGCTTCAAGACTGTAACTGTGTAACCAAATAACCCCCCTTTTATAAAAGCCAATCCATTTCTGGTGTTTTGCATTCTGGCAGCATTAGCAAACTACAACAAATATGAATAGACATTTTTTCCAAAGAAAAAATACAAATTGCCAAAAAGCATGTGAAAAGATATGCATCATCACTAGCTATTAGAGAAATGCTAATCAAAGCCACAATGAGATATCATCTCACACCAATAAGAATGGCTGCCATTATACAAACAGAAAACTACAAATGCTGGAGAAGATGAGGAGAAATTGGAACTCTTACTCATTGGTGGTAATGTATAATGGTAGAACTGCTATGGAAGACAGTTTGGCAGTTCCTCAGAAAACTAAATACTGAGTTACCCTACGATCTGGATATTCCACTTCTATCAAATGAGAGAGAGGGGCAGCAACAGAGAAGGTAGGATTTAACAAAAGATTATGAATACTGAATCTTTATGTAATTTTTTTTTTTTTTTTTTTTTTTTTTTTTAGTTTCTAGGGTACTAGAATACCTAGAAAGAAATAACTGACATGGTAGAACTGTAACCCATAACATGTATTGAAATTTGTTCTATAGCTACTTGTTAAACTGTACTTTGCAAGTTATCACCATTCTGTATATATTTTATAGTTCACAATAAGGAAATAGCTAAAATTGTGGAATTGTAACCCATAACATTATTTGAAATTTGCTCACACTTGTTAAATTGTACTTTGAAAGTTATCACTTTTTTTGTTATATTTCACAAAAAATAATGTAAAAAAAAAAAAAAAAAAAAACATTTACCGGCACACCACTGCTTAGAATATTTTTTGAATACCAAGTAGACAGAAACAATGCTTGATATTTTTGTAAGTTGTTTCATTTAATATTTTCACCAGCCCTGCAGAAAAAAAAAAATGTTATTTTTGGAGTTTTAAAATAAGGATATTGAGTGTCAAATGGATTATCTGAGGTTACTGATGCTTAGAGGTTACCAAATAGAAACAATGCTTGATATTTTTGTATGTTGTCTCATTTAATATTTTCACCAACACTGCAGAAAAAAACTGTTATTTTTAGAGTTTTAAAATAAGGATTTGAGAGTCAAATGGATTATCTGAGGTTACAGATGCTTACAGAAGGTAAGCAATAATTTTAAATGAGTGAACTGTGTGAAAGACAACTTTTGACCAACTGGTGAGTGTATGCCCCCTCAAGGCAGCTGTTAGGAAAACTGGAATGTGAAACATTGTGTCAGATATTCTAATTTTTAGAAGACAGAAAGCTAGAATTTTATGAGGAAACTTCTAATTTTTAAATGTTGAAAATTAATCATATTTTGAAGAGAGCACTGTTTGGGCCAAGCAAAAAATGTCTGTCCTAAGCCAGTTTGTGACTTTGAGAAGCAGTGATCAAGGTCACACTTCTTATAAATGACAGAGCTGGGATTCCTGGCTGGATTTACTTGACTTATTTTCTTTCCTCTATACCAAGTTGTTATAAAGGGAGGAGATGAAATTACAAGTCCCTGGATTTACATTCACTTGTCCCAAGGACAAATTTGGCAATAAGACTGCTAGGCAAGAGTAAGGCTCAATAGGAGAATATAGAATATAAACCAGAAGCAAGCCTGCTCTATCAGGAAAGCTGCCACATCAGCTGGGATTTTTCAAAAGCTCATATCCAATCACAGTAGAGCAGTATAACAGATCAAAATGGATGGCTGAAATAAATGGCCTAAAATTAAAATGACACTTTTTTTTTATGTGTTTCTATGATGTAGGTTCTTTTTGTCCCCCTCAGGGTAAAAACTTCAATACTTCCTTCTCATTCTAGCAGTTTACAAATGGTCAAAATTCACCATTTTATATTTTCTTAGTTTCATGCAGGTGTATTTTATAGTTTCTCAACAGATATTGTTGCTGTAATTAATATTCTGAGCTGCATAGAATCATCACTATTAACCTGCCTAATCAACAAAAGCAATTCCACCATCAGTTACATTCCATAACTCAAAATAGTAGCTTTCTGCAAGCAATAAACTCCTCCATGCCAGATTCCATTGTTTAGGTCAAAACGAATCTTTATAATCATCATGCCAACAACTTGAACACTCAATTTTACCACTTTAAACAGAAACTAATGTTATATTAAATTTCAAAATAGTAAATGAAATAAAATCATTGATACAACCTGGACAGTTTCTAAGGTAGCTTCAACAAATTTAAATAATTTTTAAACATTTTGAACATGATATGAATTATATCTTTGTAAGTTATTTAATTCTCTGAGTAATACCTTAAAAAGCAAACAAATTCTAGGTTATCAAGTCACATGGTGGGTATAGGGAATAGGCAATGAAGGAGTAAATGTGTAGAGTTCCTATTTGGAATGACATAAATGTGGTAATGGTTGGTGGTGATGGCAGGACAACATTGCAAACATAATTAAGAGCCCTGAAATATATGTCTGAATGTGGTTAAAAGGGGAGAGTTTAAGTTGTATATATGGCAATAGAATAAAACTTTTTTTTAGAGAAGTATGCAAAATCTGAGACCATGTTGCATTGATGTTTGTTATTAAAAAGAGGTGGAAATTCTAAAGTTACTTGCTGTACGATACTTGCAACAGTTAAAAATCTCAAGCAAAAAACCCACAAAAATGTAGCCAGAATTTTTGTCTTGGCAGGTACTGACATAGCAATCCCTACAAAATTCTGAAGGCAGAGAGCTATCAGTAGCAGGTACAGCAGCAGCAAGCAGGACTAGTAACAAAATAAGAGAATATACCCCAAGTTTCACAGCTTAGCTAGTGTTGCCACAGATACACCAAGAAGATAAGAATCTGTACTTGATTATTATCAACTCCTGAGCAAAACATCAGGCATTGTCTTTCCCTTAGGAGAAATGCTTAGCCTAAGAGGATCCTAACTTTGTATTTTTCCATGCTTAGGACTTAATTCATCTCAGAAAAACCCATAAGGATCTCATTTATTTCACTCTGCCACTAGAGGTATCAAACATTGGGCAAAAAATCCCAGTTGATAAAAAATAATTTCCACTCTCAGTCAGCTGAATAGCAGCCTATGTTGAATGAGATGTCATTAAATGCATTCTGTTTGGCACAATTTTTTGCATGTGAATTGTCTATGGTTAGATATTTCACAGTTTTAGTTAAGATGAATTCAATCCAAGACACTGTGCTCAATGCTGAAGAGAATAAAAAACTGAGCAAGAACTGATTTAATACTACAAACTAATTTGATGTTTTTCTTTTTCTTTTTGGTATGTATTAGAGGAGGAATTCATAATAACTATTTAAATTGCCAGCAGGGTCTTGGAGTTTAATAAAAGCTGAAGATCCAATTGATAAACTCCATCAGAACAGAAATTAATTTTGAAAGTTCAGACTACAAACCATCAACATTATTCACAATGTGTCTTGTTGAGACATCATCAGGTTACTTCAGAACTTGCTTAAAACATCTATTTCACTTCAAATTTTTTTCAGTGGTTTAAAATGTCATAATGAGAGTGCATATAAATGTTTGTCTTATCCATATACTGTTACACAATTTATACCAATTATGATTTGAAAGCAAATTCCCATTTACCGTTAAGTTTTACTGTTCTTGGTACAATTTGAGCAGGAAGACACTCAGATGAATTTAGTGATGGGAAAACACTAAAAATCTCCCTGAAAATATACAGAAACTAATTAAAATTTGATTCATATTCAGACTTCCTTAATGCTTACTAGCTTTCATATTCTCTTTCTCTCTGTAATAAAATTTATTAGATTCATTTCATTTATAATTAGCAGTTCTCCCCTTACCTTTCTGATTGATTGCTTATTTTTTGGTTAGCTTTGCCAATCCCTTATTCTTTTCAAACTTAGTTGCTGTTCTTCTATAATGGTTCAATTATAATTACCTTATAGGAGAGAAAAACAAAGTACCAAGGAGAAAAGAAGGAAAATACTAGGAAATGGGGGAAAAGGGAGAGAGAAGTAAATGCAAAGAATGAGATAGATATTTTGAAATGAGAAACAGAGATGTATATAGACATGAGGAGAAAGGAAAAGAGAGAGAAGAGAGAGAAATTACCTAGAGCCAGAGATATCTAAACAGTAGAGACTTCATAAAGAAACTGAACCTTCTTGGGTCATAATGATTTTATTTTGAAAATATTTTACATTTTGTGACATGTTTACAACTGTTAACACAGAAATTAGACAATGATGCTCTGCCTTACCATCCTCCTCTCTCCACTCTTCCTGCACTCTTAACTTGGGAAGTTTATCCTTTTTCAAGTCTTGGACTTCACCTATTGGTATAATATCGCTAATCTTGCCACTTACCTAAATGTAATTCTAGGTTTCCAAAACCAAAGCAAATGGGCCACAAAACCATTCCAAAGCCTCTTTTCCAATATTTAGTAGATCAGAATGCCCTTCCAGATGCACTAAATATAACAAACCTCATGCTATATGCAACTAAATCTAATATACAGAGCAAATAATAGAAAGTTAATTTTTATATATTTAATATCTCCCTATACACTGAAGGAAATTTTATTTTTGCCAAAATATGTTTCATAAGTATCTGTGTCAACCATGAAATAAGCCTCTCAGATCTCCTGCTGTGGGGAATATAAATGATAGGCAGTCGCAGCTGAAGCACTCTGAATCCACTGCAGTTTTACTGAGGCCAGGCTTCCCATGGATGTTCCCAGCCAGTGATCAAGTGTGCTAGGGATAATAAGTCAGGCCCACTCCTCTGAGAAGTGAGACTCCACCACTGAGTGACTTTGTTGTCCTGGTCAAAACTTTTCTTAGAAATGCACTGAAGTCTCACACTCTTCCTACACAATCCTCCCCTATCTGCTTTTTGGTCTAATGTCTCTCCCTAACTGCCTCTACCCATCATTCCCTACTCTTTCTCCCTCCCATTTTCCCTTACAGACATTTCCCCAAATAAATCCATTGCATTTCTAATTCTGTCTTGGCATCTGCTTCTTGGAATACCTGAACTAATGCTATGGTACTAAGAGTGGTTCCAGAAAACAGACAATAAAATGGGAACTTGGTTCATTCACTGCCCAGTGGTCAAAGAGGATAGGGAGGGCACAGATAGATCCTGGCACAAGACGACAGCTAAAACTTACAGTGCTGGACACCAAGGAAAATGAAACAGTGTAGGAAAATGCCACAAATGCCCAATGAACCAGACATTTGAAAACTATGGGGAAAGCATGCATATGACAATGAAGTTGGCAAGTGTATTAGTTACAGTTTTCTAGGAAAATGGAACCAACAGGGTATCTGTAATTATGAGATTTTATGGAAGTGTCTCATGCAACTGTGGGGATGCACAAGTCCAAATTCTGTAAGGCAGGATGCATGAGTTCAGATTCCATAGGGCAGGATGCACACATCCAAATTCCACAGGGCAGTAAGTGCTGGCAACTACAATGAAGGTCGTCAATGAACTCCCCAGAAGAGGCTGCCTGGCTCGCTGAAGAATTGAAAGTTCTCTCTCTTCTCCCTTGAAAGTCTTCAATTTGTTGGATTAAATCCAGCTGATTTAATTCTCTCATTGCAGAAAGCAAGCCCTTAATTGATGTAGTCAGCCACAGATGCAATCAATTGATGATTTAATAAGCCAGACTTCTGGTTAATTAAACAGTCACAAATGTCCTTGCAGCAAAGGTTAGGCCAATGCTTGCTTGACCAGACACCTGGGCACCATCACCTGGCCAAGTTGACACATGATTCTCACCATCACAACTAGTAACTGCTAATTTGTATTGATGCACTGAAGAGGGATAATGGAACCTAAGGGCCACTGACAAGCATGTGACATAGATGATCAAGAGACTGCCTATCCAATAGACCTGCAGAGCTCGACAGATGTTTGAATCTCAGCCAAGACAGAAATATTTTGCTAAAATCAGGGCACTGGTTATGAAATGTGAGACCATTAAATACAGGATAAGGATATCTAGATGAACACCTTTGAAAATGTTGGCTTAGTTGATGTGTCCAAACCCTCAGAACTGACAGAGGTGGTCCACACTTTTAGAATAAGGACTAGCATTTACATATGTGGGAACACACTGCAGAAGTGACACCCAACAAGACAACAAGTGCCCCATTGAGAAGCCAGCCCTGCATCATTCATCAAGATCATTCAAAATGCTCTGGTGGGAGAAGTACCAACATTACCAGGAAGTTCAGTGTGGTTCCCCTCTGCAATGCACTACTCCTGGAAAGAGAGGCAGTCACAGACCTGGGTTCACTAATAACCAAAGCATAATTGATAAACTTAGCAGTTGAATGACCCCCTCCCCTACTAATTCTTTATTGACCTAAAAGGGAAGAGCTATCATAGTAGAGAAAGCCAAGTGAATACAATTGAAACTGCTCTCCATTGGCCAAGATGGTAAATCAAAGCCAATGTTGCATCCTAAGAGGGATGGAACAGATAAGTAACACCACTAAGCTCTAAAGGTCCTATTATGTCTCCATTTAATTCTGCCAGACTGGCCCCTACACGATATGTAAGGATACTGGAAAATAGCTATAGACTATAGTAGGCTTAACTAATTAGTAGTCCCAATCGAATATACTGTGTCAGACATGATACCATTGTTAGAGCAGATTAATGAGTCTACAGGCATATTAATTGGGTGAATGTGGTTCTTTTCTGATTTGAAAAGTGGATTAGAAGCAGTTCATATTGACATAGAACAGATGGATATTCATTTATAGTCCCATGCTTTCATAATATAGTCTGAAGAACTAGGATGACTGTCTGGATATTCCCCCAGAATATCACACTGTTCTATTACAACAATGATACTATGCTTACTGAACAGGATGAGCAAGATGTGGCTAGTGCACTGGTGGGAGGCCTTGTGTTCCAGTGGAAAGAAGGTAAGCTTAATGAAGATTCAGGAACCGCCACTTAATTGGAGACTTTTGAGATGTAGTGGTCAGAGGATAACAGGATATCAACTCCAAAGTAAAAAACAAATTGCTGGATCTAACATCACCTATCATAAAGAAACACAGTGCCTTGTAGGCCTCTTTTTACACTTGGTGACAAAATATGTCTGCTAGCTTTGTGTGGGACCTGGAGCAGGAAAATGCTCTCAGTGTAAACATCCCTAGTGAATGGGCCATACAATCCACCAGACATTATTTTATTGGTGGGAAATTTGCAATGTGGAATTTTTGACAGGTGGGATAGGAGAATCTTTCTTAAGTAGGTTTATGCTAACCATTGCAGAGAATTACATGCCTTTTGAGAAACAGCTTTTTACATGTTGCTGAAATAAAGAAATTGTTTAACAATGTCTAGTAGGTGACCACGCAGCTGGACCTGCCAACCGTAAGTTGGGCTCTGTTGGATGCACCAGTTCATAAAGTGAAACAGGCCAGAATGAAATTAAAAATAAAAAAGGAATGGTATATCTTGGATGGAGCCTGAGCAGGACCAGAGAGCACAAGATACATGAGCATGTGACCCAGGTTCTCATGTCACCATGACAGTCATACCACTACCATTCCCCAGCATGCATCTATAACCCTATAATAAAATGGATCCCATACAACCAACTGAAGGAAGAAAAAACCCGAGCTTGGATTCTGGGTGTCATCTGGATACATGCATACAAACCAAAAATGGACATGGGTTGGATTACAGTTCAGGTCCGCAAAGAGAGACAGTAGAGATAGAAAATCTTCTCTATGGGTAGAGTTGTGAGTGGCACACCTGGGTATCCAATGTTTGTGGAAATCTAAGTGGCTCAAGCTGAGAATCTATAAAGATTCCTTGCAATGGCCAGATACGTGACATCTGGTCAGGGTCCTAGCAGGGAAAGACTGGAAAATTAGAGTCAAGGAATTCTGGAATAGAGACATATAGGAAAGGGCAAAAGTGTGAGAATATTCATATCACAGGTTAATGCCCACTAAAAGTCATCCCACATAGTAAAGGCACCAAAACAAGTTGAAAAAAATTACTGAGCCAATTGATGTTAGCCAGTTTTCTTCAGGTATATCAGGACTAACATGATGGGCTTGTGACTGTAGTGGCCACAGTAACAGAAACAGAGGCTTCACATGGATGCAACAGCATGGAATCTGACTTACCAGAGCTGTTGTACCCACTGCTGACTCAGAGTGTCCCATCTGCCAGCCACAGAGACCAATGATGAGTGCCCAATATGGCACTGTTAAACTTTATTAAAATTAAGTGTTTTCTCTTTGAAAGATACTGTTGAGAAAATGGAAGAGCATTCCACAGTCTGGAAGAAAGTATCCTCAATCCATACATCTGACAAAGTACTTGGATTCAGAATATTATAAAATTAATCTCAATAATAAAAAACAAACAATCCAACAGAAAGTGGAGAAAGATTTGAACAGACCCCAAACAAAAGAAAATATAAGATTGGTCAATAAGCACATGAAAAATTTATAAAATGCAGATTAATCATTGAGTTCAGTGGCACAAGGAGGTATGAATTGCAAAGGAACATGAGGAAAATCTTAAGGTAATAAAAATGTTCTGTATTTTGATTGTGGCAGTGGATTCATGGATTTGCACATCTGTTAAAACTCATGAAAATGTATACTTTCAATGGAATGCAGTTTATTATAGATAATAAGAGTATATAAATTTTATATCCATAGAGTTGATTACAGTATATTACTATGTATGCAAAATGAAAAACCTATATTTCTCCCTTTGGATAGAGCAGAGGAGAAACAAAAGGATATTATTTATTAACTAAATTATTTTTTTCTGTTTCTTGATTTCTTTTTGTTGCAGCAAAATAATTCTTCCCATATATAAATGAATAAATTACATATTAAAAATTGTTACCTCCTCTATTTGGATTCTCAAAGAAGAACTAGCTGGAAGGAAAACACCAGAGTGCTGGTACAGAATGAAAATCTCTGGGCCTCATCTCATGGCTCTAAATTAGAAATTGGGGGGTATGAGTAAAGCATCACCAGTGTCTACAGAGAGATGTATTGTACTTGCTGTAGCAGTTGGTATGCCTGATCATTTTGGAAGAATGTCTCCCACCTCTGACTTATCAACAATCATATTAACAAAGTATGGTCCTCAAGCCTCAAGAGCTCCTCCAATTTGAAGATTCTGGACATCAGAGATTTCACCACTTTATTCTCAGAACTGAGCAGGTTGAAACTTCCAGTGTGTTTCCACGTATTGCCAGTCAGAACCCTGTTGTAAGAATCACGTTGAAATTTCCCAGCACCTCCTGGAATTGGAAGGAATTCCAAGATAACTCCTAATGTTCTAGTTTGCTAATGCTGCCAGAATGCAAAACACCAGAGACAGATTGGCCGTTATAAAAGGGGGTTTATTTGGTTACACAGTTACAGTCTTAAGGCCATAAAGTGTCCAAGGTAACACATCAACAATTGGGTACCTTCACTGGAGGATGGCCAATGGCATCCGGAAAACCTCTGTTAGCTGGGAAGGCACGTGGCTGGCGTCTGCTCCAAGTTCTGGTTTCAAAGTGGCTTTGTCCCAGGACATTCTCCTCTAGGCTACAGCTCCTCTTCAGAATGTCACTCTCTGCTGCACTTGGGGTATTTGTCCTCTCTTAGCTTCTCTGGAGCAAGAGCGTGCTTTCAATGATCATCTCCAAAATGTCTCTGTAAACTGCAGTTCCTCCCTCAGCTCTTGTGCATTCATCAAAGTGTCCATCTTGCCTGTAGCAAGCCTGCTTCTTCTGTCTGAGCTTATACAGTGTTCCAGTGAACTAATTCAGACCCACCCTGAATGGGTGGGGTCACATCTCCAGGGAAATTATCCAGAGTTATCACCCACAGTTTGGTGGGGCACATTTCCATGGAAACAACTTAATCCAAACATTCCAAATTAATCCCCATTAATATGTCTGCCCCACAAGATTGCATCAAAGAATATGGCTTTTTCTGGGGGACATGATACATTCAAACTGTCATATTCCACCCCCTGGACCCCAGAAAAGCATATTCTTTCCAAATACAAAATACATTCATCCCATCACAATATCACAAAAACAAATCATTTCAGTAACAATAGGTAAGTACAAGATCCCATCAAAATCATTCACAGGCATGGTTTGTTCTAAGACATAATTGCCCTCTAGCTGTGGACCTGTGAAACTTAGAACAAGTTATGCACTTCCAATATACAAAGGAGGGACAGTTATAGGGTAAACATTTCCATTGCCATAAGGAGAAATTGAAAGGAAAACAGGGTTAAAAAGAACAAAACAGTTCCTAAAACCTGCGGGACAAACTCCATTAGATTTCAAAGTCTGAGAGTCATTTACAGAATGACGTTGTATCCTTGGGGCTTGAGACAGTGGGAGTCTAACCCTTCCTAAGGGCCTTTGCGGCAGCCCTTTCCTCTCTAAATGCTAGGGTGAGTGCTCCAACATATCCACATGTTGGGGAGACCACCTTCTTGGCCCCACTCTCCTCAAACATTAGGGCAGCACCCAGATTCTCTTCCATCTCTGGGGCACACATTCAAACCCTTCAGAACAGTGGGTTGGTAGCCAGGCTCTCCCCAGTCCCCTTGGAATGTGGTCTACCCTCCTTGAGGCCTGAGGTGGCAACAACTTTCCTGAACATTGAGGCGGAAGGCCCACCCTCAACATCAGGGGCAAACTCACCCTTTCCATGCCTGTGGGCCACTCCGCTCTCCCAGCCTGAGACCTCTTGACTCCAGACCTCAACCTCCATGGCTCTGTCTTTGAAGAAAATTTTCCTTCAATTTGTTCCTTGTCTATCTCCTCCAGTCCAGACTGTCAGCTGCTCTGTCTATAAAGATCTTTCAAAAATTCTGTTGGCTTTGCATGAAGTACAGAGGGATCAAAGCCGTCAGACAATAGGACTTTCCACAAATCGTTTCTGCTTGACTCCTTCTCCAATCTTGGCTTGTACTGAAATGGTGGCTGGGTCCCATGTTGGGTTACATCCTCATGTTGGGCTGTAGCTTCTGGGGTTTCACCCCCTGTAAGCCCAGAGTTTTTCAGGCCATCAATTTCTGACCCACCCTGAATGGGTGGGGCCACATCTCCAGGGAAATTATCCAGAGGTATCACACCCAGTTGGGTTTCCACTGAAAAAACCTAATCCAAAGTTCCAACTTAATACCCTCTATTTTGTCTGCCCCACAAGATTGTATCAAAGAATATGGCTTTTTCTGGGGGACATAATACATTCAAACTGGCACACATAGTATGATAATTCTTCTAATCCTCCTCCTGAAATGGGTTTTCTAGGGCATCTGGGGATTTGTTGTTGTGCCGGTTTGAGTGTATTGTGTCCCCCAAATGCCATTATCTTTGTGGTCTTGTGTGGGGCAGAAGTTTTGGTGTTGGTTAGATTTGCTTGGAGTGTGCCCCACCCAGCTGTGGGAAATAATTTTGATGAGATGTTCCCATGGAGGCTTGGCCCCACCCATTCGGGGTGGGCCTTGATCGGTGGAGCTATATAAATGAGCTGACTCAAAGAGGAAAGAGAGTGCAGCTGGGAGTGATGTTTTGAAGAGAAGCAAGCTTGCTGGAGAGGAACGTCCTGGGAGAAAGCCGTTTTGAGGCCGGAGCTTTGGAGCAGATGCCAGCTGCCTTCCTAGCTAACAGAGGTTTTCCGGAGGCCATTGGCCATCCTCCGGTGAGGGTACCCGATTGCTGATGTGTTGCCTTGGACGCTTTGTGGCCTTAAGACTGTAACTGTGTAGCGAAATAAATCCCCGTTTTATAAAAGCCAATCCATCTCTGGTGTTTTGCATTCTGCAGCATTAGCAAACTAGGACAGTTGTATACTGGGAAATGCACCATGCCCCAGGGAGAAGTTTCATTCTCCTTTTTTTTAGGTATCCACTCTGAGCTTCAACCAGCATCTTCAAGGAATAAGAATTTCAAATCTTCTGAAATTCTTTTGAGTTCTTTTGAGCAGAATGCCTAAATTTGGGGTTTAAAAGTAAAACAGCACTGTATGTTCACTTTTGTTTTGTGTTGTTGAGCAAAAATCAAGATGTAATTATTATAAATCACAGACATTGAATACAAATCTAACTGGTGTCTTGGAATTATGTACCTTGGAAAGTGTTATTCTTAATCTTAATCCATTCCTATATGTAAAGTCACTGTAAAGTAGACTTTTGATGATGTCTCTTCAGTTAAGCTGTGGCCCAACTGAATCTCCATAGGTCTTAATCCTATTACTGGAAGCTTTATAGAGAGAAGGTTACAGAGAGAGAAGCCATGGGGAGCATCTGAAAGCTGCAAGTCAATGGAACCTAAAAGTGAAAGGAGAAGTCACCACTATGTGTATTGCCATGTGATGGAGAAGCCATGGAACTCCAAAGATCGACAGCCAACCAGAAGATAGGGACATGAGGAGGAAGTCCCCAAACCTTTTAGCTTTTGAAGCTGTGAGCCAATAAATTTCTTTTGTTAAACCATGGCATGGGTTTCAGCATCCAAGAAACTAAAACAACAACTAAAATAATTGGGATGGCAAATTTTATCTACCACCTTGATCAGGCTATGGTGCTTAGTTGTTGGATCAACATTAGTATAGCTGCTGACTTTACTTAAAGGAGATTATTCTCAATAAAGTGGGTGGGTCTCATCCAATCTGTTGAAGGCCTTAAGACAAACGTTTAGGTTAGGTTGTCCAAACAGAAGAAATTCTACTTCACGATGACAACATGAGTGTCTGTCTTGAGTTTCCAGCTTACCAGCCTTTTCTATGGATTTTGGATGGCCGTATCAACTCTTGCCTGAATTTCCAGCCAAAGGACCTGTCCTATGGATTTCAGATTTGCCCTCAAAATTGCATGCACCAATTCCTTCAATTAAATCTCTTAATATATGCAAACATGTATCCTATTGGTTCTATTTCTTTGTAGAAGGCTGATTGACATGTATATGAGATTAGTAGTTTTTTTAACAGATCAATTTAATTTATTGAGATAGAAGAGAATGGAGAAATGAATGAAATGTTTACAGACATACAGAAATATGCATTGGCTCAGAAAAGACAATCTGAAAGTACTCTACAAAGTAGCAAGGACACAGCAGTTTTTGGGAACAATTTGAATCAATAGCCTATATAACTCAAGTTATATAATCCAATTTAGGAATTCTGCTGAAATTGCTTACCAACTTGTGATTCTGTAAGCCAAACCATAAAAAGACTAATAATTATTGCTCTGGTAAAACTATAATACAGAGAGAAAGTTGGATAAACTTGGATGGAAGAATCAATTTAAGTGAGGTTCTTCTATTGCATCAACTTAGGTAATGCACTTAAAAATACGATGAACTTGTATGTGAGAGCTAGATGTTTCAAAAGTAGGTATATTGTAGATAAACAATAAAACCCTAGGTAGTAATGGCCAGGAGAGACTTTCAATATTTTATCACAGGAAATATAATCAAGTCAATGACATCTGTGTGGTGGAAAACAATTCCTCAGTTTAGATTCAACTTGGAAGCAGTTCTCATCTTACATAAACCTTCCTGCAAAATAGCTTAACTTAGTTTAGCTCAGTGGGAGACCAAGCCCCTATCACAGAATAGCAAACAGGGGCAGAAGCCCAAAAGGCAGCATTTTACAGAGATCATGCTTTAGGATAAAGCAAACATGCTTTGAAAGAGTCAAGGAAAAATGAAATAAACCTTTAGAAATAGCTTACAGCAATGCTACAAATTCACTGATGCTGGGAGTAAGTAGTCTGATAAAAGAAAATGACCACTCAGACTGAACATATATTAGAGAGATAGAGAAAAAGAGATTCCAATGAGTATGTACCAGGATGTCAAAACAAAAATAGCAAGCAAACAAAAAAGAAAGCAAAAAGAAAAAGAAAAAAATAGGCCACCTGGTTTGGCCTAGGTTTTCCCTAATTAATAAAAAAGAGTGGAAATTAATAGCCAAATCTCACATTGTGTACCACTGTTATTTGCATGAGCTTATATCAACTGAAACTCACTTTTCATTGCATGGTGTAAATTCAGTTATTATTAAATGTATCTTTTGTTCTTTATCTTTAAAAGGAACCAATTTAAATATTCTTGTACTAGAACATATTTATCAATAGGTTCACAATTTAAATATTTCAGAGTTTTCCAGAAACTGAATTGTCAGCATAAATACATACAAACATACTTACAAATAAATATACACATATATACATATTCATAAATACTGATAGAGTTATTATAGGAATTGGCTCAAAGGAGTAGAGGGATTGGCAATTCCAAATTGTATAAAGCAGGTGGCAAGTGGGAACACCATGAAGTTTTTTTTAATTCAGTTTTCTTGAGATATGTTCACGTGCCCTACAATCATCCACAGTGTAAAAACAATTGTTCATAGTACCATCATATAGTTGTGCATTCATCACCAAAATCAATTTTTGAACATTTTCATTACTACAAAATATAAATAAATAAAAAGAATAAAAATACAAGTAAAAAAGAACACTCAAAACATCCCATTCCCCAACCCCATCCCCAATTATTCATTTAATTTTTGTTCCCATTATTCTACTCATCTGTTCATACACTGGATAGAGAGTGAGCCACCAGGTTTTAACAATCACACAGTCACACTTTGTAAGTAACATCATTATACAATTGTCTTCACCAATCAAGGTTACTGGGATGCAGTTCAACATTTTCATGTACTTCCTTCTAGCTATTTCAATACACTAAAAACTAAAAAGGGACATCTATATAATGTATAAGAATACCCTCTCAACTGCATTTGAAATCTCTCAGCCACTGAAACTTTATTTTGTTTCATTTCTCTTACCTCATTTGGTCCAAGAAGGCTTTCTCAATCCCATGATGCTAGGTCCAGGCTCATCCATGGGGGTCATGTCTCACATTGTCAGGGGAGAATTCCACCTCTGGGAATAATGTCCCATGTAGGGGGGAGGGCAGTGAGTTTACCTGACAAGTGGGCTTAGAGAGAGAGCCCACATCTGAGCAACAAAAGTTCTCTGGAGGAAACACTTAGGCACAATTATAAGTAGCCTTAGCCTCTCCTTTGCAATACCAAGCTTCATAAAGGTAAGCCCCAAGATTGAGGGCTCAGCCTTCTAAACTGGCAGTCCCCAATGCTTGTGAGAATATCCGTAATTCCCCAGGTGGGAATTTCCATATTTTTCCCCAGTCCCTCAGGTGTCTTTGTAGATATATTTTTATTCTCTGCCCAAATTACTTTGGGATGTATCAGGATTTCACACTAATCTGTACAAACCAACGAGATCTCACTCCCTATTCAAAGTTCCCTGTAATTACAGTGTTTGAATAAATTGACCATGCAAGTTAAATTATTTAGTGTGCTACAGAAAATATAGATTTTGCACCAAATAAACATTTCTTCTTTCATTTTCACACAGAAGTTGAAGTTTTAAAATGCAGTCAATATTGTCCTTTACCCCTTAGTCTTAATTGTCTTGGTCCTAACCAGATAAGTTTCACTCATATCCCTAATTGAAGTGTGAACTCTTTTTTCAGCTTTTTAACAGTTGCTGTAGGGGTAATACTGACATTCATATCTGCAGAACTCTTGCTCTGAGTCTCAGGTGTCACACAGACACTCAAAGTTCCAGAGATCAACCAGATTATACAAAAGAGCTCAGCATCACAGAATTTAGAGATAACCCTTAAAACTCAGGAATAGGTGTGACTGCTGTGAGAGCTTACAATCTAGGGAGCTTTAGAATAAGCCTACCCCTGCTAACCTTCCCCTGCTCTAAAATTCAATTCTCAGAGTTTGCACATTACAGTTAGTTCATATTAGTGAGGCATTTTAATGTTTGTCTTTTCATTTCTGGGGTATTTCACCCAAAATGCTGTCCTAAAGATCCATTCACCTATTTGCATGCCTCACAACTTCATTCCTTCTGGCAGTTGCTCAGTATTCTATTGGAAGCATGCACCACATTTCACCATTCTGTTCATCAGTCAATACATCCTTAGACCACCTCATCCATTGCAAACCATAAATATTGCTGTCATAAACAACAGTGTGCAAATTTCCATTCATATTCCTGCTCTCAGTTCTTCCAAATATATGCCCAATAATGAGGTTTTAGGATCTTATGGCAACACCATAATTAGCTTCTTGTGGAACCACCACATTACCTTCTAGATGGGCTGCACCATATTACTTTCCCACAGTGAATAGGTACATCCCTCTCTACACATTTTCTTCAGCACTAGTATCCCTCTGTTTATGTTTTTCCCCTGCAATTTTATAGAGATATACTAACATATCATACAATCATCCATGGTTTGCAATCAAATGTTCACAACATCCTTATATAGTTGTGCATTCATCACCACAATCAGCCCTTGAATACATTCACTACTCCAAAATAAATAAATAAATAAAATAAGAATAATAAAAAAGATAAAAAATGAAATAAAATAAAATAAAATAAAAATGTGACACAAAACCATGACCACCAAGAATCCCATACACCTTCCTTATATCTCCCTCTTATAGTCATTTACCTTTGATATATTGCCTTTGTTACAATTAATGGAAGCATATTACAATGTTACTGTTAACTATAGACTCTAGTTTTCATTGATTGTAATTTCCCATACCATCCCATTTTCAACACCTTGAAAAGTTGACATTCATTTATTCTCCCAACATGTAAAAACATTTTTACATTTGTTCATTTAATCATTATCATTGACCACTCTAGGATATACAGTCCCAGTTACACTGTCCCAGTCTTTATCTTCTGTCTTTCCTTCTGGTGCCATACATGTTCCTAGTCTTCCTTTTTCAATACTACTCACAGCAATCTTTGTTCAGTGTACTTATAATATTGTGCTACCATCACACAGTATTGTGCTATCCATTTCTGGATCTTTACAATCAATTCTATTGAACATTCTATACTTCTTCAGCATCAAATGCTCAATCTCTATCCTCTTTCTATCTCCTGAAAACCTGTGTTCCCAGCTTTAACTATCAAAATTGACTCATTAATGTTGGTTCATGTTAATGAGACCATACAATATTTGTTCTTTTGTTTCTGGCTAATTACATTCAACATAACATTCTCAAGGTTCATCCAAGTTGTTATATGCTCTGTGATTTTATTCTGTCTTGCAGCTGCATAATATTCCATCATATGTGTATACCACTGTTTGTTTATCCACTTATCCATTAATGGACATTTGGGTTGTTTCCATCTCTTAGCAATCATGAATAATGCTGCTATAAAAATCAGTTTACAAATATCTGTTCCTGTCTTAACTTTCAGTTCCTCTGAGTATATACCTATAATGGAATAGCTGGGTTATATGGCAGTTCTATACTTAGCTTCCTGAGGAACTGCTACACTGCCTTCCATAGTGGCTGCACCATTCTGCATACCCACCAACAGTGAATAAGTGTGCGTCTTTATCCACACCATCTCCAGCACTTGTAATTTTCTGATTTCTTTTTGGTAACAGCCATTCTAGAAGGTGTGAGATGATATCTCATTGTGGTTTTGATTTGCATTTCCCTAATAGCCGGTAAAGTTGAGCACCTTTTTATGCTTTTTAGCCATTTGTATTTTCTCTTCAGAAACCTGTCTGTCCATGTCTTTTGCCCATTTTTTAGCAGGCTTTTTTCTCTATGTTGTTGAGTTGCAGGATCTTTTTATATTTTCTGGATATTAAACTCTTACCTGATATGTGATTTCCAAATATTGTCTCATCACATAGGCTGCCTTTTTACTTTTCTCACAAAGTTCTTTGATGTACAAAAAAATTTAATTTTGAGAAGATCCCATTTATCTATTTTTCCTTTCACTGCTCATGCTTTGGGTGTAAGGTCAATGAAACCACCTCCTATCACAAGATCCTTAAGGTATTTCCCCACATTTTTTTTCTAAAATTTTTCTTGTCTTAGCCCTAATGTTTTGGGCTTTGATCCATTCTGAGTTAATTTTTGTATAAGGTTTGAGAAAATAATCCTCTTTTGTTCTTTTGGATATTGAAATTCAACTCTCCAAACACAATTTATTGAATTGCTCTGTCCCAGTTGCATTGCCTTGACTGCCTTATCAAAGATCAATTTTCCGGGAGACAAGGCAAGATGGTGGCATAGGGCAGTGTGGAATTTAGTTAGTTATCTAGAGAAACAAGTAAATAGCCAGGAAAATTAGTAAATAGTCTGGAACAATTATTGGGAGACATCCTTGTCTGGACACACATCATACACCAGTCTGGAATGGGAGGAACAGCTGAGATCACAGCATAGAACTGTAAGTAAAACTCCCCAAACTGTGGGGCTGGCACCCTTCCCCCACTGGCACAGCAGAATGAATTGGAAACCTTCCCTGTGGGAAAAAGAAGTCTATTGGTGTAAGGGAAAGTAAATAAACCAAGCCCCAATTACAGTTTTAATTAACAAATTTGGACTACTGAACACAAGCTATGAGCACACATACACCCAGTGCAAGCAGGAAAGGAATCCTGAGTTCTCTCTGGCAGAGAGGAGGCAGAACTAACAGAACAATAAATAAATAAATAAAGCACAAGCTTTTGGAAGCAGCTGAGCTAAGAATACTGGAAAACAGCTGAGTCCCAAGAAAAGGGGCACATAGAATTGGGTGATAACTCCAGTCAACCAGTAAAACTGGAGTCTGGGTACTGGCTCTGAAAAGGGGATTTCTTTCTTTTTTCTTTTTTCTCCAGTCTCTTTAGCTCATTAGAGAAATCCTCAGGCATTTTCAATTGTCAACACTGACTGAGGCAATGATAGAGTTAAGACAGTTAGATAGAAAAAGAAAGATATCAAGTGAAAGAGATAATTGCCTAAAGGGCATATCTTCCCTAAGAAAACAGGGTGGAACCCAGCTGAAATAGTGGCCCTCCCTCAGAGAATTCAGACCACAGAGGCTGAGGTGAAAAATAAAACAGAAATATCTTAAGCTTGGCTTCTGACACCCTTGAAACCTGATGAGGACAGGGTTCCTGAGAATTGAAGGCACCAGACATCTTTATGACAGTGGGGAGCTGTCAGCTGGCAAGCACCAACTGCTGGGCAGTATAGGAAAAGCACAGACTCTAGAGGCCTCACAGGAAAGGCTGACAATATGTTGTGTCACATCATCAGAGAAACTTGATAGTTATTACACCCTCTTCCTGAGACCTGGGCCTTTCTTGTCTGGGAAAATCTGATTGAGGTAACTAAGATCAGATGTCTGAGCAACAAAAATGTGTGAGTAACAATAGGGAAAACAAAGATATGCCTCAGTCAAAGGAACAAACTTACACTTCAAATGAGGATCAGGAGTTGAAGCAACTAATTAAAGATGTCCAAACATATCTTCTAAATCAAATCAACAAGATGAAGGAAAATGTGGCAAAATATATGAAGGATATAAACAAGACACTTGGTGACCCTAAAGAAGAATTCATAAGCTTGAAAAAAACAAATTACCAAACTTATGGGAATAAAAGTCATGATAGAAGAAATGAAAAACAGTGGAAACACACAGCAGCAGATTTGAAGAGGCAGAAGACAGGATTCATGAATTGGAGGACAGAACATCTGAAATACTACACACAAAAGAACACATAGGGAAAAGAATGGAAAAACATGAGCAGCATCTCAGAGAATTGAATGACAATATGAAGTGCATGAATATAGTTGTCATGGTTGTCCCAGAAAGAGAAGAGATGGGAAAAGGGGCAAAAACAATAATAGAGGAGATAATCACTGAAATTTTCCCATCTCTTATGAAACACATATAATTACAGATACAAGAAGTACAAAATACCCCAAACAGAATAGTTCTGAATACACCTACTCCAAGACACTTAATAATCAGATTATCAAATGTCAAAGACAGAGAATTATGAAAGCAGCAAAAGAAAAGTAACCCATCATATACAAGTGACGCTCCATTAGACTATGTGAAGATTTCTCAGTAGAGACCATGAAGGTGAGAAGGCACTGGTATGATATATTTAAGATACTGAAAGAGAAGAATTGCTAACCAAGAATCCTATATCCAGAAAAACTATCTTTCAAAAATAATGGAGAGTTGGAAATATTTTCAGATAAACAGAAATATTTACAGATAAACAGAAACTGAGAGTGTTTCTCCTCTACAATAAATACTAAGGGGAGTGCTGCAGACAAAGAGGAAAGACAGGAGAAAGAAGTTTGGAGAATAGTGTAGAAATGAAGATATCAGGAGATATAAAGAGTGTAGAGATCAGGCATTTGATGATGAATGAATATAGAATGTTCAAGATAATTTATTGTATAGATCCAGAAATGGATAGCATAATACTGTGAAATGGTAGCACAATATTGTAAGTACACTGAACAATGATGACTGTGAGCATGGTTGAAAGATGAGGTTAGTTGTATGTTTGACACCAGATGGAAAGATAGGAGATAAAGTCTGAGACTCTATAACTTAGTGAAACCTACCTTGGTCAATGATTGTTATTAAATGTACAAATATAAGAATGTTTTTACAGGAGGGAAAACAAAAGAGCATCAACTTTGCAAGGTGTGAAAATGAGATGGTATTGGGGAAAAATTACACTCAATGCAAACTAGAGTCTATAGTTAACAATAACATTGCAATATGCTTCCATTAATTGTAAAAAGGCAATACACCAAAGGTAAATGTCTGTAAGAATGAGATATACAGCAGGTGTATTGGATTCCTGGTGGTGGTGTTGTTGTCTGATGTTTTGATTTGATTTGGTTTGTTTTTTATTTTATTTTTTCATTTAATTTTTAGTCATCATTCTTTTTCTTTTTTTTCTTTTATCTTTTTCACCTCTTTCTTTGCAGAAGAAATAGAAATGTCTTCATATAGATTACAGTGGTGAATGCATATCTATATGGTTATACTGGGAACCTTTGTTTACTTAGGAGAGAATATATGGTGTGTGAATAAAACTGTGTAAAAAAAAAAGAGGGATACAAGTGCTGCAGAAAATGTGGAGAGAAGGATGTACATAATCACTGCTGGTGGGGAAGTAGAATGGTGCAGCCAATCTGGAGGGCAGTATGATGGTTCCACAGGAAGCTAAGTATGGGGTTAATATATGGTCCTGAAACCCTATAATTGGGTATATACTTGAAAGAACTGCGAACAGGGACATGAATGGACATTTGCACAGTGAGATTTATGGTGGCAGTTTTCACAATTCACAACAGATGGAGGTGGCCTAAGGGTGCATCAACTGATGAATGGAATGGTGAACTGTGATATTTACATACAATGGAATACTAAATGATTAAAAGAAGGAATGAAATTGTGAGGTGTGCAACTCGTGATTAGTTCTTAATGGAATATGTTGAGTGAAATAAATCAAAAATGAAAAGAAAAAAATCACCTGTCTGTGGATTAGAGGGTCTATTTCTGAACACTCAATTTGTTTCCATTGTTCAGTATACCTATCTTTATGCCAGTACCATGCTGTTTGACCACTGTAGCTTCGTAATATGCTTTAAAGTCAGTTAGACCTCCCACTTAATACCTCTTTCTCAAGATATTTTTGGCTATTCAGGGCACCTTGCACTGCTAAATATATTTGGTTATTGGTTTTTCTACTTCTGCAAATTAAGTTGTTTGAATATTAATTTGCATTGAATTACATGTATAAATTAGTTTGGGTAGAATTGAAGTCTTAACTATATCAATCCATGAACATAGTATGCTCTTCCATTTTTTAGGTTCTGTTTGATTTCTTTTGGTGATTTCTTATAGTTTTCTCTGTATATGTCTTTTCTGGCCTTGGTTAAGTTTATTCCTAAATATTTGATTCTTTGGGTTCCTATTGTAAATGGATTTTTTTTCTTGATTTCATTCTCAGATTGCTTATTACTGGTGTATAAGAACACTACTGATTTTAACATGTTGATCTTGTACCCTGCCACATTGCTGTATCCATTTATTAGCTCTAGTAGCTTTGCAGTAGCATTTTCTGGATTTTCTACATATAGGACTATGTCATCTGCAAACAGTAAATTTTTACTTCTTCCCCTCCAATTTGGATGCATTTATTTCTTTTCCTTGCCTAATTTTTCTAGCTAGAATTTCCAGCACAATATTGAATAACAATGGTGACAGTGGGCATCCTTGTCTTGTTGCTGATCTTAGAGGAAAGTTTTCAGTCTTTCCCCATTGAGTATGATGTTAGCTGTGGGTTTTTCATGTATTGTCTTTATCATATCGAGAAAGGTCCCTTCCATTCCTATTTTTTTAAGTGTTTTCATAAAGAAAGGATGTTGAATTTTGTCAACTGCTTTTTCTGGATTGATCAAGATGATCATGTAGTTTTTCCACTTTGATTTATTGCTGAATTCTTTTGTTGAATGAACCTTGCATACCTGGAATAAATCCCACTTGGTCATGGAGTGTAATTCTTTTAATGTGCTGCTGTATTCAATTTGCCAGTATTTTGTTGAGGATTTTTGCATCTATATTCATTAAAGAGATTTGTTGGTGGTAACTTTTTTTTTTTTTTTTGGTGGTATCTTTGTCTGACTTTGGTATTAGGGTGATGTTGGCTTCCCAGAATGAGTTAGGGAGATTTCCCTCCTCAGTTTTTGGAAGAATTTGAGCAGGATTGGCACTAATTCTTTTTGAATGCTTGCAAGAATTCACATGTGAAGCCATCTGGTCCTGAACTTTTCTTTTGGGGGAGCTTTTTGATGACTAACTCAATGTCTTTACTTGTGATTGGTTTGAGCTTGCCTATTTCTTCTTGAGTTGATGTTGTTTGTTCATGCTTTTCTAGGAAGTTGTCATTTTCATCTAAATTGTTTAGTTTATTAGCATATTGTTGTTCATAGTATGCTCTCATTATCTTCTTTATTTTTGAGGGTTCAGTAATTATGTCCCATTTCCCATTTCTGATTTTATTCATTTGCATCTGTTCTATTTGTTGTTGTTGTTGTTAATGAGCTAAGGGCCCATCAATTTCATTGATTTTCTCCAAGAACCAACTTCTGGTTTTGTTGATTCTATTATTTTCATGTTATCAATTTCATTTATTTGTGCTCTAATCCTTGTTATTTCTTTCCTTCTGTTTGCTTTGTGGTTAGCTTGCTGCTCTTTATCTAATTCCTCCAGGTAAACAGTTAATTCCTCATGTTTGGCTCTTTCTTCTCTTTAAATATAGGTGTCTAGGGCAGCAAAATTTTCTCTCAGCACCACCTATGTATAAGATTTAATATGTTGTGTTTTCATTTTCATTTGCCTCCAGATATTTACTAATTTGTCTTGTAATTTCTTCCTTGACCCACTGGTTATTTAAAGGTGTATTTAGACTCCACATGTTTGTGAATTTTCTGACATTCTACCATATTGATTTCCAATTTCATTCCATTATAATCCAAGAAAGTGTTTGCTATAATATCCATATTTTTAAACTTCTTGAGACTTGCTTTGTGACCCAACACATTGTCTATCCTAGAGAATGATCCATGAGCACTTGTGAAAAATGTTTATCCTACTGTTTTGGGGTGTAGTGTTCTGTAAATGTCTGTCAAGTCTAGTTCATTTATTGTACAATTCAACATATCTATTTCCTTATTGATCCTCTGTCTAAATGTTCTGTCCATTGATGAGAATGGTGTATTGAAGTCTCCAACTGTTATTGTAGAGGTATCTACTTCTTCTTTAAGTGTTAGTGTTTTCCTCATGTATTTTGGGGCATTCTTTCTCAGTGCATAAATATTTGTGATTGTTGTATCTTCTTGATGTACTGTCCCTTTTATTAATATATAGCATCCTTCCTTTTCTCTTTTAATTGTTTTACATTTGAAGACTAATTTCTCTGATGCTAGCATGGCTACCCATGCTCTTTACTGATTGTTGTTTGTGTGAAATGTTTTTTTTCCAGCCCTTCACTCTCAATCTATTTTTGTCCTTTTGCCTAAAGTGAGTCTCCTATAGGCAGCATATAGATGGGTCCTGTTGTTTAATCCATTCTACCAGTCAATTTCTTTTTATTGCGCAGTTTTATCCATTAACATTTAGTGCTATTATTGTGAGAACAGTTCTTCTTCTACCATTTTGTCTTTTGGATTTTATATGTCATAGCTCATTTTCTCTCTCTCTCCTTTTACCCTTCCCGATAGTCCTCATTTCCACACTCTTCTTCAAACTTCTCCACCTGTCTTTCCCTATCAGCCTGTAACACTCCCTTCAGAATTTCTTGTAGATCAGGTCTCTTATTCACAAACTCTCTCAGTGTCTGCCTGAAAATATTTTAATCTCTCCCTCATTTTTTTAAAATTCAGTTTTATTGAGATATGTTCACATACCATACACTCATCCATGGTGTACAATCAACTGTTCACAGTACCATCATATAGCTGGGCATTCATCACCCCAATCTATTTTTGAACATTTTCCTTACACCAGAAAGAATCAGAATCAAAATAAAAAATAAAAATAAAAAAAGAACTCTCAAATCACCCCCCATCCCACCCCATTTTTTCATTTAGGTTTTGTCCCCATTTTTCTACTGATCCATTCATACACTGGATAAAGGGAGTGCAATCCACAAGGTTTTAACAATTGTATTGTCACCCCTTGTAAGCTACATTGTTTTAAAGTTACCTTCTAGAGTCAAAGCTACTGGGTTGGAGTTTGGTAGTTTTATGTGTTTTCTTCTAGCTATCCCAATATATTAAAACCTAAAAGGTGTTATCTATATAGGACATAAGAATGTCCACCAGGTTGACCTCTCATCTCCATTTGAAATCTCTCAGCCACTGGAGCTTTATTTCATTTCATTTCACATTCTCCTTTTGGTCAAGATGTTGTCAATACCAAAATGCCAGGTCCAGATTCATCCCCGACTCCCTCACTTTTGGACAGTTTTGCCAGATATAGAATTCTTGGTTGGCAGTTTTTATCTTTCAATATCTTAAATATGTCATACCACTGCCCTCTCTCCTCCATAGTTTCTTCTGAGAAATCCATATGCCATCCTATCAAGTTTCCCTCATATGTGATGGATCACTTTTCTCTTGTTGCTCTCAGAATTCTCTCTTTTTCTTTGACATTTGACAATCAAATTAGTAAGTGTCTTGAAGTAGGTGTATTCAGATCTATTCTGTTTGGGATATGCTGCACATCTTGAATCTGTAATTTTATATTTTTCATAAGCTGAGAAATTTTCAGTGATCATTTCTTCTATTTTTCTTTCTGCCCCTTTTCCCTTCTCTTCTCCTTTTGTGACACACATAACATGTATATTCATGTGCTTCATATTGTCATTCAGTTCCCTGAGACCCTCCTTGTATTTTTCCATTCTTTTCCCTATCTGTTCTTCTGTGTGTATGATTTCAGATGTCCTGTCATCTAGTTCACTGATCCTTTCTTGTGATTCTTCAAATCTTCTGGTATATGTGTCCATTGTGTTTTTCATCTCTTCTATTTTGCCTTTCACTCCCATAAGTTCTCTCATTTGTTTTTTTAACTTACAAATTCTTCTTTTCGTTCATCCAGTGTCTCTTTATATCCTTCATCTCTTTTGCCACATTTTCCTTCAGCTCACTGATTTGATTTAGTAGATTTGTTTGAACATCTTTAATTAGTTGTTTCAATTCCTCTATCTCAGTTGAATGTTAGTTTTTTCCTTTGTCTGGTCCATATTTTCATGTTCCCAAGTATGGCTCCTTATTTTTAGCTGTCTAGGCATCTGATTTTCTTAATTAGTTTATTCTGGAGCTCATTTTTCACTCTTTTAGCTAGGGTTTTCCTGTTGGTTGGCTTTGTTCTCTCTCTGTTCTTCGGTGTTCAGTTCAAATTATTCTAGACCTCTAACATAACTTGTTTAGTTGATAAGAATTTTTCATCTCTTGTTTCTCTGGTTCTTGCCCTGCCTCTATGTAACTGTTTTGTGATGGTTCTCCTCAGTTATGATCAACCCCAGTCAGATTTTCCCAGTCCAGACAGGCCCAAGTCTGAGGAGTGTGTATTCTGTATGTTTCCTTGAGAATGAGACCCTGCAAGTTTTCAGACCCTCCTGTGAAGGCTCTATTCTTTGTGCTTTTCTTATCCTGTCCAGAAGGTGGCTCTTGTCAGCTCACAGCTCCCAAAGGTGTAAAGAGATGCAGTGCCTCTAATTCTAAGCAGCCCCTATCCCTACCAGGCTTGTGGCTGACTCAAGCTGTTTCTGTTTTCCAGCCCCTGGGGCCTGAGTTCTCTGAAGAAGGGCTGCCAATTTAACTGGGCCTTGTCCCCCTTTCCTTGGGAAAGTTGTGCCCTTTGTAGTGTTATCTGCCCCATCAGCCTCATTGCTTTGTCTCTCAGACCTATCTTAGTTCCACCCTTGCCTCGGTCCAGCTGTCAATTGAAAATATCTGAGGCTTTCTCTACTGATCTACTTAGAAGTTTTTTTTTGTTTTTTTTTTTTTTTTTTTTTAAAAAAAGAGGAAAAAACACAAGGACAAAAAGAAATCACCTTAGAGAGCATTTCCCAGCCCCCAAGTTTCACCAGCCAAGAGCTGGAGCTGGTACTTGGCTTCATGCATCCCCCTTCTTGGGGCATAACCTCTTTCCAGTACCCTGAGATTGCTAACTCCAAAAGCCTCTGTCTTTATCCTTTTTTATGTTATTTCATTTATTGTTTTTTCTGTCAGCCCCAACTCCTCTCTGCTGGGCTTAAAGCCAGTTTTAGCTTTGTCTAGCTGTTTTCCCTTGCTTCCAGTGGACACTATCTAAAGATATGCCATTTATGGAATTGTTTCCTTCCTCTGATTAGTTACTCTCAGACAACTTCAATTCTTCCCTTGCCTGGAGTAGTGCTGAAACCTGAGAATTCTTCCAGCACTAATGGGCTATTGATAAGTAAAATAATAATAATAATAATAAAGAGTTTGAGAGAAAGGAAAGGAGAGAAAAGAACAGAAAAGAAAAGAAAAGAGGAAAGAAAAAAGGAAAGAAAAGAAAAGAAAGGGAAGGGAAGGGGAGGGGAGGGGAGGGAAGGGAAGGGAAAAAACCCTTTTCAGACTGGACCCCAGCTTCCTGATTTCACCAACCAAGAGGCGGACTTGGTACCTTTTTCTATGTGTCCCTTTTTCTTAGAGACAGCACTTTTCCAGTATTCTGAGCTGCTCCAACTCCACAAATCTCTTTGTTGTTGTTGTTGTTATTATACCTGCCTCCTCTCTGCCAGGCTGAAACCTCCCAGTTCTTTCCATGTTTGCTTTTGATTTATCTATGCTTGGAGCTTTTATTAAGCAGTCCAAATTTGTTAATGAATTCTGCAACTGGAACCTGGTTGAGCACCCCCCCATCCTTACTTACAACAGAGACAGTCTAGTTTTCCCTCAGGTAACCATCTCCAAGAAAATCCACCATGCCTATGGTGGAAGTGCACCAGCCTCCTGGCCAGGAAAACTTACAGTTCTTTGCTGTGATCTCCACTTGTTCCAGACTGGTGTATGATGTGTGTCCAGTCTCAAAAGTCCCCCAAACAGATTTTCCAGACAGTTCCTGGCTATTTTCCAATTGCACTAGAAAACTAACTAAATTCCACACCTCAACACTCCACCATCTTGCCCTGCCATCTCTCCAATGAAAATTTTATGAATTACTGAAGTGAAACTGGCTGTCTGAAGTAGAGACAGAATTTTTTTCTGACTGCTGAAATCATCAGTTATGTTAAGGCCTTCAACTGATTGTATGAGACATCTTTAATTTCTGATAGCAATATCCTTCATTGATTGTAGATGTAATCAGCCATAGATACAAGCAACATATTGATAATTTAATTGCACAAAATACCCTCACAGTAACAATCAGGCAAGTGCTAGCTTGACCACACAGCTGCACTATATAACTTAACTAAGTAGCCATGTGAACTTAAACATCATAGACCAACCCTAGTCAACTGGGCAACCATGCTTAAACCATTTTTAACCACTAAATAAAAACAATAACATACTTTCACATAACATAATTCAACAGTCCTGCCTACAACCAGAAGTGTACTAACAACTTCTCCAGAAGAGGTTGTGAGGCCTTGGGTATTATTCACTCTTAAACTTTGTATCTTGCAACTTAAATGCTGTGACATAGAGTTAATACAACTAATGTTGTAAGAAAAGATAGAGATAAGATAGGAAAGAAAACAAATATATTCACTTTACTCACACATACACACATTCATAGCAATACAAGGCAAATACTCTGAAAACTACTACAGTCCTCAATTCTACTTTCTGGTCACATGGTCTCAGCTCATATTTATAACTATCTTCTTCCACTACCCATTCCACATTCCCTTTATACTCAGCAAGGACCCCCGATGGCTGTGATTCTTTGCCTGGTGAGATGACCCAAACCTTTATTCCTGAAGGTTTGGGGTCATTAATAGTGTTATCTGGACTGTTTTGTTGCAGTTTTCCATTGACTTTGATCTCAGGGTTCTGTAGTTCTAAGATACATCCCAAAGTAACTGTTATATTCCAGGCAAAGTCTTTACCTCAATTGTGTAGACCAGTTCTGTTTCCCCTTAATAATCAGGATCACTCACATGAGCCAGTAAAGTAATTCCCTTTGTTGCCTGTTAATTCAGAGTAATGAGGTGAGAGAACATCTCCTTTTGGAACTATGACATGTACACTAGCAGAACTTAGATTTGTGGGTACAGAAACCAAAATATTTTCTAAAGAATCCGAAGGAGTAGTAGTGAATGGTGCCACACCCATCTCTGCCTCTTGATTTCTGGGCTGGTGTGGTGGTTTAAGATTGTATGTACCCCCAGAAAATAATGTTCTTAAAGCTGGTCCATTCCTGTGGGTGTGAACCTACTGTGAGTAGGATCTTTTGATGAGTTTACTTCAATTAGAGAGTGAGCCTTACTCCTCTTACTGGATTCATTTTTAAATGGGATGAATGCAGACAAGAAGAGAAAGCCACTGAAGCAGAAAGCTGAAAGAGACAAACCCAGAGGAGAAGGGAGAGATCACCAGACACTACCTTGTGTCTTGCCATGTGACAGAGGAGTCCATGATCACTGACAGCCAGTATTCAGAGAGAAAGTATTGCCTGATGATGTCTTGATTTGGACATTTTTCTTAGCCTTGAAACTGTAAATGTATAAACTAACAAATTCTCATTGTTAAAAGCCAATCCATTTTATGGTATCAATATTTCAGCAGCTTTAGAAAACTAAAGCAACCAATGAATATCAGATATGGGAGAAATAGCACCATAGAATGGATGCTAATTTATAGCATATACAGCCACAGTTGGTGCTATAATTATAGCACAGTTGGTGCTATAATTGCACCTTGAAAGGCTTCAAGGATTCAAGTTAGTCTTCTGTCCACTTGACTTAGAACTGTTTTGATTAAAGAGATCAAGTATGAATTCAGTAGACTGCCATCTATTTCACTTTTAGATGAAAGTGAAATATGTCAGATTATTCTGCTTTCTGCTGTGTCTTTGCTGTCCATTATGGTAAGAACACACATCTTGTCTCTGATAATTAAATGCTGCCACTTGTCTCCTGATCATCCCGTTATGTTCAAGGATCCAGTTTCAGTGGCAGCAGTACCCACAGTAGTATCTGACCTACCGGGCAACCACAGAGCTCTTTAGGGATGATGGATCTGCTATCACAAATTTTCTTACAGATCTGGTGAAAGATGTGTCCTCTACACCTTCCTGGGATGTATAAGCAGGTGTTACATGATAAATCAACTCTAACATTACAATCTCTCTAGGACTTTACATACTCTCATATATATTATACAAGGACAGTTCTGACATTTTAATTTCAGTTATTTTTGGCCCCTGTTGGTCCATGCTTCAGCCAATTCTTTCTAAACCATTGAGCTACAACATTGAATCTAGATTCTCTGCTTTGTGGGCCAATATCAATAAATTCAGCCCACTTCAAATTTACATTCCTTCCACCATTATCCCATTCTCTTGCTGTCCATTACAACACACATTCCCCTGATTTCTGTCTATACAAATTGGAAAAATCATGTAGTTCTTTTGAATGTAGAACATCTCTTGATGGATCACAATTTGTACCTCACCTTTCAGTGCCTTTTGGGACTTCAATCTAGTTATAGTTCTGTTAAGAAAAGAGGATTGGTGAGAATGAATCAGAAGTGGAATTAGCAGTATGTTGCAAGCCAAGTACCTCAGAGTATTCCATTACCATTTCATCTGGTGAAATAGACAGTTTGTTCAGATGGAGGTGTGAAGGCTATTTCCATAAATGAGGCAGTTATTGGCTTATCAGATACAGCAGGTTAAAATCTTCACATAAAGGCACGGTGGTTGAAACACTAAAGACAACTTGAGATTGGGTGGCTCATTCCTCAGAACAGACCACTATAGCTTTATCTGGGAAAGAAGACTCAGTAGAACCTAGGGTTCCCACCATCATCAATATCAGACAATTATGACCCATTCCAATTTTCAGAATCACATCCCTTCCCCATCAATGCTCTCATTTTAACAGCAGACACCCAACAAGTTTAGGAATTCAATTTTTGTTTTAATTCAACCTCTCACACAATGAGACTCTGGATCAATTTTTCAGAAACCTCACATATGTGGCTATAAGAAATAAGAGTTTTATTCAGGGTGCACATAGAAAGTTTCATGTTGTTCACACGGTGACTGATCTGAAAATTTGAAGACTGAGTCCATCCCTTTAACAGTTCTATCCAGCATAATTTGGAAGCAACAGACAATATTATTTCTTTTAATTCCACAAAACTGCTATCAAATATAATGTCACCCAGAGCCTTGCCTCTTCTGACTTATAAGCATTTGAGTAGGAGAATCCAGTGGTGATATTTTGTGGATATCTATTGCCAGTTCGTGTCATGGGCAATCATTGCCATCTTGATCATTGGAAATAGAGTCATTAGAGGATTTTAATCTACTCAAATTAGAGAACAAATTCCAAACACCCCTGAATCAGCTCAGAAATCTCAACCTTAAGATTCTGTTTTTCAAGAACGACTCCAAAATCTGTATTAGCCATGGTTCTCCAGAGAAACAGAAATAACAGAATACTAATTCTATTAATATTCTTGAAGTATGATATTTTGAAGTATGATATTCTCAAAAGATGAATCTTAATTGATAACAGCATCTGAGAATCTGGTTCCAGATGGGGAAAAGGAAGAAAACCTCCATCTTAACAGACTTTCAGTTAATTCATTTTGTAAGATATAATCCACTTGAATTAAAACTGTTTATCAAGAAAATAAAATTGAATTACTATTCCTAATAGTACTTATCACTTCTATTATGACTCTTCACACATTTTTTAATTCATTTCATTGAGATATATTCACATACCATGCAGTCATACAAAACAAATCATACATTCAATTGTTCACATTATCATTACATAGTTGTGCATTTATCCCCCAAATCAATCCCTGACACCTTCGTTACCACACAAACAAAAATAACAAGAATAATAATTAAAGTGAAAAAGGGCAATTAAAGTAAAAAAGAACACTGGGTGCCTTTTTTTTTTCTTCCCCCATTTTTCTACTCATCCATCCATAAACTAGAGAAAGGGGAGTGCGGTCCTTATGGCTTTCCCAATCACATTATCACCTCTCATAAGCTACATTTTTATACAATCATCTTCAATATTCATGGGTTCTGGGTTGTAGTTTGATAGTTTCAAGTATCTACCACCAGCTACCTCAATTCATTAGAATCTAAAAAGGGTTGTCTATATTGTGCATAAGAGTGCCCACCAGAGTGACATCTCAGTTCCTTTTGGAATCTCTCTGCCACTGAAGCTTATTTCATTTCCTTTCAGTTCCCCCTTTTGGTCAAGTAGATGTTCTCCATCCCATGATGCTGGGTCTACATTCCTCCCCAGGAGTCATATTCCATCTTGCCAGGGAGATTCACTTCTCTGGGTGTCTGATTCCACATATGGGGGAGGGCAGTGATTTTACCTTTCAAGTTGGCTTAGCTAGAGAGAGAGGGCCACATCTGAGCAACAAAGAGGCATTTGGGAGGATGCTCTTAGGCACAATTACAGCGAGGCCTAGCCTCTCCTTTGCAGCAACAGTCTTCCCAAGGACAAGTCCTGTGGTAGAGGGCTCAACCCATCAAAGTACCAGTCCCCTATGTCTGTAAGCATATTAGCAACCATTGAGGTGGTGAAGACCAATACCCCTGCATTCTCCATCAGCTCCTCAAGTGGGCTCTGCATATTATTTTTCCTTGTTTTATTTTTTAATTAACTCTTTTTCTTTTAAATCAACTGTATAAAAAATTTTAAAAATTAAAAAAAAAAAACATACAATAAAAGAACATTTCAAAGAGACCATAACAAGGGAGTAAGAAAAAGACAACTAACCTAAGATAACTATTTTACTTCCAACATGTTCCTACTCTACCCCAAGAAAGTAACCTAATATAGCAACATTTCTGTGAAATTGTTCCTACCATACCCATCAGAAAGTAACAGACCATGGTCATTCCTGGGCATTCCCAGAACATTAAATTTACCCATGATAGCTTATCTGTTCTTATTGGATTGTCATTCCCCCTTCCTTAATTCCTATCACTATTTCCCCTACATTTTACATTATAAACCATTTGTTTTACATTTTCCAATGTTCACATTAGTGGTAGCATATAATTTTTCTCTTTTTTGTGCCTGGCTTATTTCACTCAGCATTATGTCTTCAAGTTTCATCCATGTTGTCACATGTTTCACGACATTGTTCCTTCTTACTGCCGTGTAGTATTCCATCATGTGTATCTACCACATTTTATTTATCCACTCATCTGTTGAAGGACATTTGGGTTGTTTCCATCTCTTGGCTATTGTCAATAATGCTGCTATGAACATCAGTGTGCAGATATCTGTCGTGACACTGCTTTCAGATCTTCCGGGTATATAGTGAGAAGTGCAATCGCTGGATTGAAGGGTAGCTCTACATCTAGTTTTCTAAGGAACTGCCAGACTGACTTCCAGAGTGGCTGAACCATTATACAGTCCCACCAACAATGAATAAGAGTTCCAATTTCTCCACATCCCCTCCAGCGTTTGTAGTTTCCTGTTTGTTTAATGGCAGCCATTCTAACCGGTGTTAGATGGTATCTCATTGTGGTCTTAATTTGCATCTGTCTAATAGCTAGTGAAGCTGAACATTTTTTCATGTGTTCTTGGCATTTGTATTTCCTCTTCAGAGAACTGTCTTTTCATATCTTTTGCCCATTTTATAATTGGGCTGTCTGTACTATTGTCATGAGTTGTAGGATTTCTTTATATATGCAAGATATCAGTCTTTGTCAGATACATGGTTTCCAAAAATTTTTTCCCATTGAGTTGGCTGCCTCTTTTACTTTTTGAGAAATTCCTTTGAGGTGCAGAAACTTCTAAGCTTGAGGAGTTCCCTTTATCTGTTTTTTTCTTTGTTGTTGTGCTTTGGCTTGTAAAGTCTAGGAAGTGGCTGCCTAATACAAGGTCTTGATGATGTTTCCCTACATTATCTTCTAGGAGTTTTATGGTACTTTCTTTTATATTGAGATCTTTGATCCATTTTGAGTTAATTTTTGTGTAGGGTGAGAGGTAGGGGTCCTCTTTCATTCTTTTGGATATAGATATCCAACTCTCCCAGCCCTATTTGTTGAAAAGACTGTTATGACCCCAGTTCAGTGACTTTGGGGGCCTTATCAAAGATCAATCAGCCATAGATCTGGGGGTCTATCTCCAAATTCTCAATTCAATTTCATTGATCACTATGTCTATCTTTGTGACAGTACCATGCTGTTTTGACAACTGTGGTTTTATAATAAGCTTTAAAGTCAGGGAGTGAAAGTCCTCCCACTTCGTTTTTCTTTTTTCGAGTGTCATTAGCAATTTGAAGCATCTTCTCTTTCCAAATAAATATGATTACTAGCTTTTCCAAGTCTGCAAAGTAGGTTGTTGGAATTTTGATTGGGACTACATTGAATCTGTAGATGAGTTTGGGTAGATTTGACATCTTAATGACATTTAGCCTTCCTATCCATGAACATTGGAATATTTTTCTATCTTTTAAGTTCCCTTCTATTTCTTTTAGTAGAGTTATGAGTTTTCTTTGTATAGGTCTTTTACATCTTTGGTTAAGTTTATTCCTAGGTACTTGAATTTTTTACTTGCTATTGAAATGGTATCTTTTTCTTGAGTTGTCTCTTCAGTTGTTCATTTCTAGCATATAGAAACATTACTGACTTATGTGCATTAATCTTGTATCCTGCTACTTTGCTAAATTTGTTTATTAACTTTAGCAGCTGTATCACTGATTTCTCAGGGTTTTCCAGATATAAGATCATATCATCAGCAAACAATGACAGTTTTACTTCTTCCTTTCCAATTTGGATGCCCTTGTTTATTTGTCTTGCTGATTGCCCTTGGCTAGCACTTCCTAGCACAATGTTGAATAACAGTGGTGATAGCGGGCATCCTTGTCTTATTCCTGATCTTAGAGGGAAGGCTTTCAGACTCTCTCACTGAGTACTGTGCTGGCTGTGGGTTTTTCATATACACCTTTATCGTACTGAGGAAGTTTCCTTCAATTCCTACCTTTTGAAGTGTTTTTATCAAAAAGGGATGTTGGATTTTGTTGAATGCTTTTTCAGCACCTATTGAGATGATCACTTGATTTTTCTCTTTTGATTTGTTAATGTGTTATAATACATTGATGATTTTCTTATGTTGAGCCATCCTTGCGTGCCAGGAATGAACCCCACTGGTCATGGTGTATGATTTTTTTAATGTATCTTTGGATTTGATTTGCAAGTATTTTGTTGAGAATTTTTGCATTTATATTCATTAGGGAGATAGGCCTGTAGTTTTCCATTTTTGTAGCATCTTTGCCTGGTTTTGGTATTAGATTGATGTTCACTCATAAATGTGTTAGGTAGTGTTCATTTTCTTTGATGTTTTGAAAGAGTTTAAGTAAGATTGGTGTCAGTTCTTTTTGGAAAGTTTGGTAGAATCCCCCTGTGAAGCCATCTGGCCCTGGGCATTTATTGTGGGAAGCTTTTTGATGACTGATTGGATCTCTTTGCTTGTGACTGGTGGTTGAGGTCTTCTGTTTCTTCTCTGGTCAGTCTACATTGTTCATATGTTTCCAGAAATTTTCCATTCCTCTACATTATCCAGTTTGTTGCCATGCAGTTGTTTATAGTATCCTCTTATAATTTTTTTTTACTTTCTTTGGGATTCTTCTGTAATGTCACCTTTTTCATTCATATTTTGTTTATATGGGTCTTCTCTCTTTTTGATTTGTCCAGTCTAGCTAGGGGCTTGTCAATCTTGTTGATCTTCTCAAAGAACCAACTTTTGGTGTTATTTATCTTCTCTATGTTTTTTTTGTTGTTTGTTGGTTTTCTATATCATTTATTTCTGCTTTAATCCTTGTTTCTTTTCTTCTACTTGGTTTAGGATTGGTTTGCTGTTCATTTCTAGCTTCTTCAGTTGATCTGTTCTTTGCTTTTGGCTCTTTCTTCCTTCTTAATATATGCATTTAGTGCTATAAATTTCCCCTCAGTACCACTTTTGCTGCATCCCATAGGTTTTGGTATGTTGTGTTCTCATTTTCATTTGTCTCTATATATTTAGCAATTTCTCTTGCTATTTCTTCTTTAACCCACTGATTATTTAATTGTTTAATCTCCAGGTGTTTGTGAGTTTTCTAAGTCTCTGATGGTTATTGACTTCTAGTTGTAGTCTATTGTGGTCAGAGAATGTGGTTGAATAATTCAATGTTTTTTAAATTTATTGAGGCTTGTTTTATGTCCCAGCATATGACCTATTCTGGAGAAAGTTCCATGAGCATTAGAGAAGATTGTGTATCCTGGTGATTTGGAATGTAATGTTCTATACATGTCTGTTAAATCCAATTCATTTATTATATTGTTTAGATTTTCAATTTCCTTATTGGTCTTCTGTCTGGTTGATCTATCTATAGGAGAGAGTGATGTGTTGCATCTCCCACAATTATTGTGGAAACATCAATGCTTGCTTAGTTTTGCCAGTGTTTCTCTCATGTATTTTGTGGCACCTTGATTGGGTGCATAAACATTAATGATTGTTATTTCTTCTTGTTGAATTGCCCCCTTTATTAGTATGTACTGGCCTTCTTTGTCTCTCATAACATCCTTGCATTAAGTCTATTTTATCTGAGATAATATTGCTACTCCTGATTTCTTTTGGCTGTAGCTTGCATGAAATATTTTTCCGTCCTTTCACTTTCAATTTCTTTGTGTCCTCTGTCTAAGATGAGTCTCTTGTATGCAAACATATTGATGGTTCATTTTTTATCCATTCTATGAATCTATACCTTTTAATTGGGGAGTTTAATCCATTACGTTCAACATTATAACCATGAAGGCATTTCTTGAATCAGCCATCTTATCTTTTGGTTTATGTTTGTCGTATATATTTTTCCCTCTCTCTATTAATATCCTTTAATGTACCCATACTGAATCTCTTTAGTACTGAACCTTTCTCCATGTCTCTCTCTCCTTTCTTTGTTTTCTGTCATTAAGGCTCCCTTTATTATCTCCAGTAGGGTAGGTCTCTTGTTAGAAAATTCTCTCAACATTTGTTTGTCTGTAAAAAAATTTAAGCTCTCCCTCAAATTTGAAGGAGAGTTTTGCTGGATAAAGAATTCTTGGTTGGAAATTTTTCTCACTCAGAATTTTAAATATGTCATGCCACTGCCTTCTTGCCTCCATGGTGGCTGCTGAGTAGTCACTACTTAGTCTTACACTGTTTCCTTTGTATGTGGTGAATTGCTTTTCTCTTGCTGCTTTCAGAACTTGCTCCTTCTCTTCCATATTTGACAGTGTGATCAGAATATGTCTTGGCATGGGTTTATTTGGATTTATTCTATTTGGAGTTCACTGGGAATTTATGATTTGTGTATTTATGGTGTGTAGAAGATTTGGGAAGTTTTCCCCAATGATTTCTTTGAATAGACTTCCTAGACCTTTACACTTCTCTTTCCCTTCCAGAACACCAATGAGTCTTATATTTGGATGTTTTATATTATCTATCGTATCTCTGAGGTCCATATTGATTTTTTGGATTTTTTCCCCATTCTTTCTTTTGTTCTTTCATTTTCCATTATGTCATCTTCCAGGTCACTGATTCATTGTTCAACTTCCTCTAGTCTTGTACTATGAGTATCCAGAATCTTTTTAATTTGGTCAACAGTTTCTTTAATTTTCATAAGGTCATATTTTTTTTATTTACTCTTACAATTTCTTCTTTATGCTCTTCTAGGGTCTTCTTGTTGTCCTTTATATCCTGTGCCATGCCCTTCTTCATGTCCTTTATATCCTGTGCCATGGTCTCATTGTTCATCTTTACTTCTCTGATTAGTTGCTCCAAGTACTGTGTCTCCTCTGATCTTTTGATTTGGGTGCTTGGGCTTGGGTTATCCATATCCCAAAAACCATATCTGGTTTTTTCATATGCTTTAAAATTTTCTGTTGTTTTTGGCCTCTTGTCATTTCCTTAACTTGATAGGGTTCTTTTAGGATTTGTAGACCAATTAAAATCCTTATCTCTAATTTGTCAGATCTACAGCTTTGTGGAGTGCACTTTCTCTAACCAGCAGGTGGTGTCCATGAGCCTCCTACTCCCCTCAAGCCAGTTCTCTCCCACTTTTTCTTTGTGGTGAGTGGGGGTGTGAGTCTTGTGGGGTCCAATTGGTGTACCCAGCTTGCATGTGTAGTTGGTTCTGCCCGCCCTGTATGTGGGGCATGTATCTGGGTAGTCAGGGAGTGGAGGTGGCTCTAACAATTAAATCTCCCTGGTGTTCCTGGAGATTTAAAGCTACTGCAATAGTCTAATCTTTCAGTTCAGTCCTGCCACAGTTTGTCTCTGCTGCTGACCCACAAGTCCTCAGTATTGGTGTATGGCCCCTGGGACTTTCAAGTGGGTCCCTCTTCCAGGCTGTGCACCCCCAGGTCCTCTGTTGAGGGATGACTGTGCTATCTTACAGGTGAGTGCCATCCCCCCAGGGCAGTTCTGGGTTGCAGGGCTGTGTAGGGAGGCTCCCAGTCTGCTGAAAGGATGGATGAATGAGGCATGTTAATTCACACTGCTCTGCCTTTCCAACTCTGGGACAACCAGCTAAGGGTGCAGGGAAGGCTAATGTCCATGCCCAATTTTGTGGTGTGTGCATGTGCTAATGGAAACACTTCCCTTCACACTGGATTGTCTGGGACAGCTCTAGGCTCTGGGGCTGGTGACAGGCAGGAGGGTTCCCTGTCCACCAGGATGATGGCTGTGAGAGGACACCACCCTTCTCTTGGGAAGTTGTGGTGTTTAGTGAATTTTCTCAGCCACTGGACTTATTGTCTTGTGTCTCAGAGTTCTCTTAGTTCTGTTCTTGTCTTGCCTTGACCAAATTGCCAGTCTTTGAGGCTTTCTGTATTGGGCTTCTTAGAGTAATTCTTTTAGAAAAAGAGCAAAAGATAATTAAAAAAAAAAAAAAAAGGGAAAGGCCCTACTTGCAGATCTAATTAGTTATTGAAATGCTAAGAGACAAGACAATTACAGCCATTAAGGAATGGTCTAGGGGGCAGAGAAACCGGTTTTTCTTCTGGATTTGGATATGAGCCTGACTCTGCCTGAACTCTGCCCTTCCCCTTTCTATGTTCACCAGAACTCCAAAAAGCCTCCACTTTTATTTTTGGATTTTTCTTGCTGTTTTTGCTGTCCCTATCTCCTCTCCACCAGGCTGGCTTCTCCCAGATTCTCTGGTGTCTGGTCTCAGTCTATCTATGATTGTAGTTTGCATCAGTAGAATGAGTTTCCAATAAGGGCTGCAACTGCAGTTCTCCCTCCTCTTTCCCAGCACTGATGGCCCCTCCTCCCACAGGACTGAGCTCACAGGTCCCCTGTCCATGAAAACTTACAGATTTTGCTGAACTCAGCAGTTTCACATATTCATGGGTGTTGCATGAAGTATGCTCAAAGTCAAATTGCTCTACAGTGTCTGGTCCATGCAGTTCCTGGCTTTCTACCTACTGCCCTGGAGGAGTAGCTAAAACGTACACCTCACCATTCTGCCATCTTGCTCTGCCTCCTGCATATGTGTTTTATCTCTCCTTATAGAGAAGGTCTATGTTTTATTTACCTAAGTATGCATAGCATGTAGTAGGGATAATACTTGAGTATTTTAATATTTGAGTTGAATAAGTGAATAACTTATTAATTAGTGAATATGATTATATTTTAGTCCTCAGAGAAACTGATGAAGTAGACACTACTTAGACCAAAAAGATGTGGATTCATGTCTTATTTCTGCGGTTTTTAGCTAATTTACCTCAGGCAATCCATATACATTTATTGCTCTCAATTAAATCTCTTTTTATAGTGGAGGAATTTAGAGGATTCTACTATAACATGAAGACATAAGAGCAGGCTGGATAAGGAGAGTTGTTTATACAGGTTATCACAGCCACATGGTTCTTAGCAAATTCCCTTACCTAGTTTTAGAGCAAGGTTTGGCAAACTTTTTCTCTAAATGGAAAGATAGCAAATATTTTAGATTTTGTCAGCCACGTGCAATCTCTATCACATATTTTCATTTTTAAAATCCTTTTAAAATGTAAAAATCATTCTTGGCTTGCTGGCCATACAAAAGTAGGCTCTGAGTCAGATTGACCCACAGGCTTTAGTTTCCTGACCACTGAAGCACAGAAAGAGTCTCACATCATAGACGTTTTTAAGGATCTTATTTGACAAAGTCTATAAGGCTATTTAAAAGCAAAATATTAGTAGTAGCAGGAAAAGCCTATTTCAGTAAAAATTTCTTCAGTTGTTTTTAGTAAAATGTTATTTAGTAATCAAATTCCTTCTCTGTTCTCCCAAAGAGCCATGATATGATCTCAAGGTTTTTCTTTCTTTCCTTTACTATGAGACTTTATTTTTTAATTAATAATTCAATATTAGGATCAAGTGATAGTGTTGATGAATAGGGTACTTCTCCTAAACATCTTTAGAAGAATATGTTATATCTGGCAATTGATTCTCTTTCTCCAAAAATATGATGATTTAACAAGGTGAGCATCACATGGCACTAGTTATTGTCCTCAATGCAAAATTAGTAATATTGATTCCTCCATTATGTCAAAGTATACCTTGGCTAAGAAATTGTGACTAATATACCCTCTAAAAGACTTTACAGAAAAAGTACCAAAGCCATGTAAAAATATATAGTCCATTCAAAGAAGATAAACAAATGACTAAAAAGCCCATGCAAAGATGCTCAAACTTGTTGGCTATTAAAGAAATGAAAATCAAGGCCACAATGTGATACTATTTCTAACCCACCAGAATGGCTACTATTCAAATAAGAAAAAAAAAAAATAACAACAAAATTACCAATGTTGGAGAGGATGTAGAGAAATAGGAACACTCAATTCATTGCTGGTAGGAAGACAGCTGCCATGGAAGACAGTTTGGCAGTTACTCAGAAAGTGAAGTATAGAAATACCATATGACCCAGCAATCCCTCTACTAGGTATATACCCCAAAGAATTGAAAACAGAGACTTGAACAGATATTTGCACACTGTTGTGTGCACACTGTTGTTCACAGCAGCATTATTCACAATTGTTAAAAGATGGAAGCCACCCAAGTATTCATCAACTGAAAAATGGATAAACAAAATTTGGTATATAGATAAAATGGAATATTATTCAGCATTAAAAAGGAATGAAGTTCTGGTTCATGCAACAACATGGATGAACCTTGATGACATATTATGTTGAGTTAAATAAGACAGACACAGAAGGACAATTATTGTATTATCTTGCTATTAAGGAACAATTAGAATAAGCAAACTCAAGTTAGAATCTTGAGTACTATTTAAGTTGATCATAAAGTTTTGGAAATGGTAATCCAAATGATCACAAAGATGGCAGTGATGGTAGCACAAGATTATTAGTGTAGTTAACATCACTGAAATATATGTATGAATGTGGTTAAAAGGCAAAATCTTAGGTGGTATAAATGTCACTAGAATAAAAATTAGAAGTGAAAATATGGCACTGTACAACACAGTGAACCCTATTGTAAATGATGGACTATAGTTAATAGTAGAATTATAAAAATGTTCTTTAATGAATTGCAACAAATGAACTAATGCCAGATGTTAGTAACAGGGTGATATATGGGCAAAAATACATCCTAAAGTAAACTATGGAGTATAATTAATAGTACAATTCTAATATTCCTTCATCAGTTGTAACAAAGTATCACATAATACAAATTGTTAGCAATAGGGGGTATATGGAAACACTATTTTTTACATAACTTTTCTGTAAACCTAAAACTTCTCTAATTAAAAAATTAAATATATATATATATACGTGTGTGTATATACACACACACACATATATATTCCAATAAGCATAGGCAAAGCCATGAACTTGCTAATCACAAAACTGAATTTGTTCCTCAATGCCAGAATGTATGTGCTGGAGTTATAACTGCATCCCCAGTGCTTACTACTGTATTTTAGGAAATCAGTTAAGTTTGTGAAGTGATAAACAGTTTCTTCTTTGCTAAAGTGAGTAATCTTTATTCTTTATAGCTTCATCCCTAGGCATTAAAAAATCTGGCCTGCTGAATGCAAAAACTTTTCACAACATTTAATCCTAACCAAGCTTCAATTGCGGAGCTTAAAATAGAGATTCATTGTTGGCAGAGGAGTAAACTAGCACTCAATATTTTAAATCAACATATTTCCTCCTTTATCTGTGAACATCTTGTTTTATTTCCTTCCAATTACATTTTTTTTTCCTTCAATGAACAGAAAATATGTCATTTCTATCATTCTCCTGCTGGTATCCTTCTGGAAAATGATTGAATTACCCAGTCTTTGGAAGAAACAAGCTGTTTTATGTTTCAAGTACCATGGATTTTGCAGATTCTCTTTGCTCTGGGTCTTTCTCAGGTTATTACAGATTTTAAGCTACTTTAACTGAGCAATGTTCTCCAGAAGGAAATGAAGGAATGAATATTTTTTGATGACCTGCAGTTCTCTTGGGCATAAAATCAAGCTAATGAGATTTTTTGACATCTTAATGAAGGACGGAAATTGTGAGAAATAAATTCAAGGTTTCTCAAACTAGTCAGGAGACTATCTGCATCAAATTCATGTTGTTCATATACAGACTTCTGATTCTAACCCCTAACCTATGTGCTCTGCTCAGGGTCCCACAAGGCTGCAATCAAATTCTCAGTCAGCTCATCTTTGTTTTGGAACCTCAGCATCTTCTGTCAAGCTCACATGGCTGTTGGTTAAATTTAGATTCATTGAGCTGTAGGAGAGAGGGCTCCAACTTATTACTTCTGTTGACTGGAAGCCTCCTTTATTTCCTAGAGCTCTTGTGCCATTCCCTGCCATGGGGCCCTCTCCATAGGCAGATCATCATATAGCTGTTTGCTTCTTCAAAGCCAGTAAGAAAATCTCTCTCACCATTGTTTTAAGATGGAGTCTGTAGTCAACAGAATTGCACACATGGCCTCCAAAATCTCATGCCCTAATCCGTAGTACTGTGAATATGAGGAGATATCACCCCAATGATTATGTTATGTTATGTAGCACAGTTGAACTTAATATTGGGAGACTATCCAGGTGGACTGGTGTAAATCATGTCAGCCCTTTAAAAGCAGAGTATTTTCTCTGGCTGATGATGAAATTTAAAACATGAGCAGGACTCAACACACTAATGCTGGTTTGAAAATGGAGTCTGCCCCATGAGAAGACATGAGAGATCTCTTTAAGAATTAGGACCAGGTCCTGGCTGAAAAATCAAGAGACAGGGTCTTCCGTCCTATAATCTCAAGGAACTGAGTTCTGCCAATAGCCTAAATGAGCTTGGAAGAGGATTCTCTCCCAGAGCCTCCAAACAGCACTCTAGACTGACTGAAACTTGATTTCAGCCTCAGAAGACTATAAGCAGGGGACACAGTTTATATTGCCCAGACCTATAGATTATGAGATAATAAATGTGTGTTGTTTAAAGCCTATAATTTGGGGTAATTTGTAATGCAACAGGAAACTAATAACATAATCAAGGCAGTGACATCCCATCAGATTTGCCATACTCTTTTGGTTAGAATTAGGTCACAGGCTGTATCTGCACTCAAGGGGAAGGGATTTCTCCAAGGCATGAACACAAGGTGGTAGGAATTATTGGAGGTTATCTTATAAATCTGCCTTCATAGCCCCATTATATATATTTATTATCCTTGCCAGGTGGTTTTCATGCTCCCTGATGTGAGAACAATAGTTTTGATCCTTGAGAGCATAAAGAGAAATATGTGGTAAGTTAGCTTCTTGAGGCAGCTGAAAGTGATCTTATAGGGGGCTATTAATTCAAATGACAAAATTAAGCCAGGGAAACTTGATGTAACCATGCTTTATAAAATTACAAAGGGAGGATGACAATATTTGTGCATAAAATATCTAAATCAGTTAACATTTATTGAGTGCTTCCCAAGCAGCAGCTGCTGTGCATGTGTTCCATTGAATAACCTCTTGTAAGCCTTGCAAAAATCCTATGAGACCTTTATTATTTTATTTATAGTTCATGAATATTTAAATTGTGTTTTGAATAAGGTAAATAACTTGGTAATGTCATAAATCTCCTTATTTTTGTCATACAAATTTTAAAGTTCCATATATTTGAAATCTTGTTAATCCTAATAGGATTTTTGTGGTAGGAAAGAGAAAACTATCAAATAATTATTGAGTGCCAACACCCAAGAATTTATTGGGGCTATACTGGTGAGCAACTGTCTAGCTTCTTTAATTCCATCTATGTTGCATTCCTGTTTAATCCATCTAAATGTGGACTATGATTGACACATTGTTCTCCTTAAACAATGGTAGTGCTACCCTGCCTTTGTATAAATCCCCAAATCTTTACCCTGGCCTTAAGGTCCTCAATTCCTTGGTTCAAATCTACCTTTCTAATCTTGTCTCTTTCAGTCCTACCTCTGAAACCTATACAGCACAATGTGAATGCACACATTTACTCAGAGATGCTCTGTTTTTTCCAGTCCCAGTAAATTTTGTTTGCCATTATTTGTTTGTAGCAGATTAAATATTCTTCCCCCCAAAGGAAAAGATGTCCACTTCCTAATGCCCAGAATTTGTGAATAAGTATATTATATATGAAGGGGGACTTAAGGCTGCAGCTGGAATTAAGGTGGCAAATCAGCTAACTAAAACAAGGAGATTATCCTGGATTATGTAGTGGACTCAGTGTAATCATGTGTTCCTTAAATGTGGAAGGGGGAGATGGAAGTGTCAGTGTCAGAGTGATTCACTGAGAAAAGCCTGACTACTCATAGGTGCTTTTGAGGATGGAAGGAAACCATGAACCAAGTCTGGTATCTGGAAAATTCAGAAAATAGATTCACTCCAGATCTTCCAGAAGAGACACAGCCCAGCTGACAGACTGACTTTAGCTCAGTGAGGCCCATATGGGCTTCTGACTTTCATAATTGTAAGATAACAAATTTTTGTTGTTTTAAGCCATGAAACATGATAATTTGTTACAGCAGCAATATGAAATTAGTATACAATTCCCAGTTATTACTTTAATAACTTTTTCAAAGATTTTCATGTTGCCCTTCAGAATACTTTTCTGTCTGTTCCTATAAAACTTAGTTTATAACCATCAAATGCTAGTTAGTACATGATGCTCTAAATCATATAACTTTAAGTTCTTCATCTCTCCAACAAGTTATTTGCTTCTTGAGGCAGGAACAGTATTTTGAACAATTCTACATCTGACACAATAGCTAGCACAATGACATGCTGGTGACTGACGCTTCATAAATATTTACTTAACAAATTGTAGTCAACTTTTCTACAGCAGAAGACAGTTTCATTGAAAAAACCTTAGGATGCTATACTGATAAAATTTATGTATAAAGAGAAGGATTCAAATTTCCTTTGATGTGGCATGATTCAAAGTTTTGCTGGAGGTCTATCTATAAAAAGAATGATCATGTCCATAAAAAACATGATTGGTCTCTATTAGAGGAAAGAAAAGTTTGTTTGTAACAATTACTTATGGTGTCTAAGAAAGAAATGTATAACAGTAAGAAGTTTGGGAACTTATGTAAACAAGTGAAGATCAGATAACTTATTTGGAATCCTTGAATTGTTATGCTGTATGGCTGCAGGAATATTATGTGTTTTAAAAGGGTTCTGTTCCTGTTTGATAATACTGCCATTATGCAAAATACAGAAATAGATTGGCTTTTATAAAGGTGATTTATTTGGTTACAAAGTTACTGTTCTAAGTCCATAGACATGTCCAGACTAAGGCATCAACAAGATGATGCCCTCATGAAGAACAGCTGATGGCATCCTGAACACCTCTTTCAGCTGGGAAGGCACATGGTTGGCATCTGCTGCTCCTTTGCTCCTGGACTGCATTTCAAAATGGTGTTCTCCAAAATGTCTCTGGTTTTCTCTTAGCTCCTCTCTCTCAGCTCCTGTGCATCCTTGCTTTTTCTCCCAGGGTGTTTCTCTCTAAGCATCTGGGGGCCCTCTCTTAGCTTCTCCAAGGCAAACTCTGGGCTTCATCTCTTAACTTAGCATATCCAAATGTCCCTCTATGCACAAATCCAAGCATCTCTCAGCATCAGGAAGCATCAGCAAGCATCTGGTTCTGTGTCGGCTCTTAGCTTCTCTCTTCAATTACTCCAGTGAACTAATCAAGACCCACCCTGAGTGGGCAGGGCCACACTTCCATGCAAATAATTTAATCAGAGGTTCCACCTTAATCAACAGACTAATCAGTCTTCCCCCACAAGATTGTATTAAAGAATATGGCTTTGCTGGGGGACATAATATATCCAAACCAGCACAGGCTCCATATTGTTATAGTCACTGAGAGTGACTAAGATATTCTTACAAGTTTTTGTACTGTTTTGATTTTTGTTTCCTGTTTTTTTTTTGTTTTTTTGTTTGTTTTTTTTACAAATTCACCCTGGCAGTGTTTTCATTTCTTCTGTTGATTCTCATTTAGACACTTTTGCATTGGTTTGTTGATTCCTCTTTCTATATTAAAATATATATATATATATATATATATATATATATATATATATATATATTCAGACTGCTATTCTCCTGTCACACCTTAGCCTGGAGATTCCCTCTCCCTTAAATTCCCAAGACTAATTAAAACTCGGTTTTTGTATATGCTGTGTTTTGAAAATAAGATAAGGGAAAAGTAGGGAAACATAATCAGTTTCTTCACAGAAAACACCCTTAAACTCTTGTCCTGATTGAAATATGACTTTCCTTTGATGACATGACTTCATCTGTGACCCTTTCAGTTTGAAGATGCACTTCCCTTGGCACCTTACACACTGATATATGGAAAAGTGGAACTGGTTTCCTCATGCTCCCTAATCCCTCCAGATCACTAGTTCATCTCCATATTAAAAACTCCTATTTCTTTGAGATTAATGGCATTCCACTGAAATGTTTTGTTCTTTCTCTCTCTTTAATCCTGTCATTTTCCAAACTCCCCATCCCCATACTCATTCACTGAAGACTTTAGCAACAGCATTTTCTGTCTTCTCCTGCATCCCCAAATACTGCTATCATCTAGGCTATTTCAAAATTCTCTCTCTTCCATTTCAATTTCTTAACTTCTTTATCTTCAGAAATTTTTCCACAATTTTACTTAATCATTTTCCTTCTTTCTCAGCAAGAATTTGCTTCACAACCATCCCACAACTCCATGGAATCAAGAAATAAGCATCAATTATCACAATAACAGGACTTCAGATCAACTAGAGACTTATTCTACTTATCAGACTAAAAGTTGTGGCAGAATGGCTGTTTTTCAAGATGTCAGACTGAGCTTCAATGTATCTATCATTCTTCTGGGAACTAGTATTCATTTTGTTGTGTCAGTGGCAGAAGAACAGGAAAGGAAACTGAAATATGGGATGCTTCCTGTGATGGTTAAGTCCATGTGATAACTTGACTAGATTATGAATCCAATTGTTTGGTCAAGCAAGCACTGGTCTGATAGTTACTGCAAGGATATTCTATGATTTAAATCATTAGTTGATTACATTTAGGGCTGATTACATCTACAATCAACAAAGGAGATTGCCTTCAGCAATGAGAGAGGACTCATCCAATCAGTTGAAGACCTTAATAGGAGAACTAATGATTTCAAAAGTCAGAAAGAACTTATATCTCTACTTTAGCCAGCCAAATTCTCCTTGGGAAGTCATTGAAACCTTCACTGGAGTTCCCAACTTGCAGCCTGTCATACAGAATTAAGACTTTCTAATCTCCATATGCTGTCAGTTATGCTTTCCTGGAGAACCTAGGCTCATACAGATCTTGGTACTGAGAGTGCTTCTTGAGAAACAGAATCTTAAGAATGATATTTCTGAGTTGGTTCTGGGGTTTTTGGACTTGGTTCACATATCTGATTAGATTCAAAGCCACTAGTAACTCTATTTCCATGGATAAACATGACACTTGATAGTCCATGGCATGAACTGCAATCAAGATATGCAAAATATAACCACTGGATATGGCTATTCCAATGCTTGTAAGAGGAAATCCATGGGTTACAGTATATTTGATAACAGAGTTTTTTGGATTTACAAAATACAATGATGTTGGCTGGTTGTCCATAAATATGCAGGATATAGTTGTTAAAGAAAGGGATGAGCTCAGTCTTGAAATGCCCAGCCCAAACACCACATGAAGAATAGAACATTTCTATGTGTTCCCTGAAGGAAATTCTTATTTCTTATAGCAGACACCTGAGGTTTTTGAAAACCAGCTCCAGTGTCTCATTGTGCAAATGACTAAATTACAAAAATTGAATACCCGACTTTGCAGGTTGTCTGCTGTTAAAGTGCATCCATTGATGGTGAAGGAATGGAATCCCAAAAATTGGAATGGGGACATAATGGGCCAATAATGATGATGGTGGGGACATAGTAACTCTAGAGTCTGCTGAGTTTTCTTTGCCAGATAAACATGTAATGGTCTTCTCCGTGCAATCAGCCACCTGACCTCCAGCCTGAACAATCAGCCACACCATCTATACCTGAAGAGATTAACCCTACTATGCCTGCTAAACCTAAAACTGCCTCGCCTGAGGAAGGAACCTTCACACCTTCTTTTACCAGGAAACTGAAAAGGAGTGTCCTGAGATAGTTGGCTTGCAAGACACTGCTAATTGATGTAAAACTCCATCCCCAAACCCCTCTTTTCTTCCAAATATATAACTAGTCTTAAGTCCCAATGGGCCACAAAAGGTGAAGTATTAATTGTGACCCATGAAGAGGTGTACTACATTCCAAAAGAACTGCATGATTTTTCCAATTTTTATAGACAGAAATCAGGGGAATATGTGTGGAAATGGATATTGAAAGTGTGGGATAATGGTGGAAGGAACAGAAAGTTGGATCAGGCTGAACTTATTGATATGGGTCCACTCAGTTGAGACATAGCTTGAGGGTTTAGAAAGTTCTCACAGTTTGTTCAGGTGGTTGGCTGAAGCATAAGTTTATAACCAACATAACCTGAAGTCAAAAGGCTAGAAATGTCCTGGTATAATGTAAATGAGGGGATGCAAAGGCTCAGAAAGACTGGAAAATTAAACTGGATTTATGATACAACACTAGCTCATCAACCCAAGGAATGTTCAAAGGACACAACATTCACCAGGCCTGTGAGGAATATATTTGTGACAGCAGCTCCATTATCCCTGAAGAGCTCTGTGGTCACTCTTTTCTGTAGGTCATATTTCACTATGGGAATTGCTGCCACTGAATTTGGATTCTTAAACACAATGAGGATGATTGGATCCAAGGTTGGCAGGAGCGATGTGGCAGTAATTAATCAGCAAAGACAAGGTGGTCATAGCTACTGTAATGGGCTGCAAAGTCAAAACAGTGATTAGAATAGTCTGACTTGTTGAGATCTATGGCTTTGAGTATTTTATCATGGGGTGCACCTAGAATGAAGTAGAGGAGCAGTCTCCTAAATTCTTACTTGAACTTTATAAGTAGAAGAGTTCTAGTTCAAGTGAACAGAAGAGTTGTAGTAGTTCTAGTGGTTCTAGAAGAGTTTTAGTATAAGAGTTCTGGTTCAAGTGAACAGAAGTCTAACTTGAATCACAAAGAACAGAGTTATGGCTCCTCAAGCAATTCCCAGATTTGAGACACTTTACAGAACCCCTTGAATGGAAAGCCTGTTCTCCTTGTGGAAAGACCCTGCTACATTGACATAAATTTATTCTGTTAGTATTCCTCCAAGCCTCCCCCCAAAGAGACCTATGCCTTTTACCAGGGTGGCTATGCATGGGAAAAAAGAAATGATCAGATGTTTCATGGATTAATAGACACTGCTTGGAGCTTGTATTAATTCCAAGAGACCCAAACATCACTGTAGGGGCTTATGGAGATCAGGCAATCAATGGAATTTTAGATCAGGACCATCTCACAGTGGGTCACCAAACTCATTCTTTGGAAGTTCCCTAGTTCCGGAATGCATATTTGTAATATACAAACACAGCAACTGGCAGAATCCCCAAGATGGTTCCCTAACTTGTGAATGAGGTCTATGATGGTAGGAAAGACCAAACAGAAGCCACTAAAACTGCATATACCTAGTAAAGTATTAGACCAAAAGCAATACCAGATTCCTGGAGTGATTGCAGAAATTAGTGCCATCATCAAGGACTTGAAGGATTCAGGAGTGATGATTCCTATCACATTCTCCATTCAATTCTCCCAATTGACTTGTGCAGAAAACTGATGAATCTTGGAAGATAACAGTGGATTATCAAAAACTTAACTAGGTGGTGACTCCAATTACAGCTGCTGTTCCAGATGTGGTATCAATGTTTGAGAAAATCCACACCACCCCTGATAACTGGCATGCAGCTGTTAATTAGCCAAATGGCTTTTTCTTCATTCCTATTAGTAAAAACCACCAGAAAGAATTTACTTTTAGCTGGAAAGGGCAACAACACACCTTCACTGTTCCACCTCATGGGTATATCAAATCTCCAGGTCTATGTCATAGTTTAGTCTACATGAATCGTGATTGCCTTTCCCTTCCATAAGGCATTGCACTGGTCTGTTATATTAATGATATTATGCTGATTGGACTTAGTGAGTAAGAAGTGGCAACTACTCTAGACTTATTGGTAGAGGATTTGAGTGTCAGAAGTTAGGTTATAAATCCAAGAAATATTCAGAGGTCTTTCAGCTCAGTGAAATTTCTGTGCATACAGTGTTGTGGAGCATGCTGTGAATCTCTACTGAAGATAAGGCTCAACTTTGCTTCTGATCCTTCCTACAACTGTAAAAATGTAAAAGGGATACAATGCCTAGTAGGCATATTTGGATTTTGGAGACAATATTTTCCTCCTTTCAGGTGTGCTACTCCAGCCCATTTACTGAGTGATGAGAAAAACTGGTAGTTTTCAGAAGGGACTGGAAAAAAGATGACTTGCAACAAGTTTGGTCCAACATACAAGCTTCTCTGCTATTAAGGCCATGTAATGCAGCAGGCAAAATACTGCTTGAAGTGTTAGTGGCAAATAAGGATGCTGTTTTGAGCCTTTGGCTGACCAATATCAGAGAATCACAGAGAAGATACCTAGGATTTTGGAGGAAAGGACTGACATCCTCTGCAAATAACTACTCTCCTTCTGAGAAACAGCTTTTGGCCTACTGCTGGTTCTTATAAGAGACTGAATTCTTAACCACAGGTCACCAAGTTACACTGAGACCTGAGTTGCCCATCATAAAGCTGGGCATGCACATCAGCACTTCATCATCACAAGGAAGTTATATATACAATATCAATATCATGCAGTCCTTGAAGGCACAAATAAGTATCATGAAGAAGTAGTCCAAATGCCCATGGCTCCTATTCCTGCCATATTACCTTCTTTTTACCAGCTCAGAGCTACAGCATTTGGGGAGTTCCCTATAATTAGTTGACTGAGGAAGACAAAATTTGGTCCTGGTTAACAGAAGATTCTGCCTAACAACTACAGCACTAAAACCCTTTCCTGGAGAAATTGCTAGAGGGAAATTCTATTGCTGGGTAGAGCTTAGAGCAATGTACCTGGTTGTTCATTTTTCTTGGAAGGAGAAATGGCTGGAGATGCATTTGTATGCCAATTCATGTAGTTAATAGCTTGGCTGGATGGTAGGGAGTTTGGAAGTATCATGACTGGAAAATTGTTGGCAAAGAGGTCTGGTGGAGAGGTATGTGGTTTAGACCCTTCTAAATGTGTGAAAAACATGAAGATAATTGTGTTCCATGTGATTGCTCACCAGAATGTACCTTCATTAGATGAGGATTTTAATAATCAAATAGATAGGATGACCCATTATGTGAATACCTTTCAGGCTCATCCCCAGCCACTCCAGTCACTGCCCATGTGTGCACAAATAAAATAGCCATGGTGGTAGGAATGGAGGTTATGCATGAGCTCAGTAATATGGACTTCCACTCACCATGACCAGCCTGGCTACAGCCACTGTTGAGTGCCCAATCTGCCAGCAGCAGATTCTGGCTGATCCATGTGGCTTTCTCTCTTTCTGTGATTCTCCCTATAAGGCCTTCAGTAATAGAATTAAGATCCATCCTGATACAGTTGGACCACACCTTAACTGAAAGTAACCTCTTCCAAAGATCTGAGGTACAAGAGTTCCCACCCACCAGAATGGATTAAGATTATGAACATGTTTTTCTGAGTTCCACAGCTCCAAACCACCATGGTCTGGCTATACAAAAGACGTGCTATTTCCATTGAAAATATATCCATCACAATATTGCAGAAGCCTCAAATCATTTCTGTAACAATGAATCATTTGATTATACAAATGATGAGTACAAAGTCTCATCAAAATTGGTTATGGCTGTGTTCTGTCCTGGGGCACAATTTCCCTCTATCTGTAGACCCGTAAAATCTAGATAACAAGTTAGCTGTCCCTAATATTCAATGGAGAGACAGGCATAGAATATACATTTCCATTCCAGAGGGAGAAATTAGAAGGAAAATGGGGGTCAGAGATCCCCCAAAATTCTGAAACTCTGCAGGGCAAACACCATTAGTTTTCAAGGTCTTCTTCCTTCTTTCCCCCTTCAGTCAACTGTTATTGAACTGGTCTTTCTAGAACTCTAATTATATTATTCCTCTGCTTATATTCCTTCCCACTGCACTTGGGAAAAGATTAAATTAACAACTTTCTACATGATTCTACATGATCTTGTTTCTGCTTACCTTCCTAGCCTACTTGTTTTTGGTTTCGGTTTTTTTTTAAGCACCCATTACTTTCACACTATGGTCTAATCACAGTGCTCTTTTCATATTTCTTGGAAAAATCACATACTTTATTGGCTGAGAGATACCTCAAAAGCTGCTCCCATTCCCTGAAACTTCTTCCTTGCATTTTTCCCATTGCCCACTACACTTTCTCCACATCCCTCTCCCATCCCATCTCAAACCCTACTCCAACAACCTTGCATCTATTTTTCATCTTTCATTTTCAGAATAAGGGTAATACTTGATAGTTGCTTTTCTTTTGCTGTCAAAAATCATCTGGTGCTTTCCATTATAATAGAATTTAGTACATTGACTTTAAAAATATATTTAAATGCTTTAAAAATAAATAAATAAATAAATATTTAAATCAGTATTTTTCTCGGTGAAATTTAAGCAACCTGAGGCAAAACGATCTCTGCTACATGTGTCATCAGAATTTTGTAAAGTGTTGAAATATTAGGCTTTTAGTAAATAATTTGCTGTGGAAAAAAGTTAATAGAAAGAGTACTTTGAAGGAGGAAAGCTTTTGTAGCACACACAAACCAAAACCATTGATGACACAAAGAGAAGCCTGGACTCTTCAGAGCTTGAAGCTGATTGTACGTATTGGGAAAAGAGAAAAAAATCATACATGGCACACAGTAGTACTCAATAAACATTTGTCAGATGGAAAAATGGGAAAGAACAATGATAAATGATTAAAATAAAGGAGAAATTTAGGCTGACCTCATAACAAACAAGGAAGCATTGAAGGTTTTCAAGGAGCATAATCACAGGAAAAGTTATGTTTATCAAAATATTTATCATTGACTAGGTGCTGACAGGCTCATGAACTGTTCTATGTGATTTATATTTTTTGCATTTGATCTTCTGAACAGATGATAAATGGAGATTTGTAAGTCTTTAAGTAACTTGTCCACCATCACACATCTATCAGGACAAAACAAAGGCATTCAAACTCAGATATCTGACTCCAGAACTGTGTTACCACAATGGACCAGGCAAAGCTACAACACTATTTCCACAATCTAGATAGAAATGCTAAAAATCTTTGTTAGGGTGTTGGTGGTGAGAATGGAGAAAGGTTACAGGAAAAAGTTAGAAGTTTTAAGTGATGGGTTATAAGAAAGAAAGGAAGAGGATCATTCAAAAACAAAAACAAACTTGAAGCTAAAATGCAGAAAGTAAAATTTTCCCCAATAACTTTAGAATTAATCACTTATTCTGGTTCGGTACTAAATGCTTTCTTCTATTAATAAGCAATATATAGTAATATTTAAAGTCTTAATGAGAGTATCATGTATAATCCATTTAATTTCTTAATACAATACCTAATGGAGACTCAGTGTTTTAATGATATTTCAAAATAATTCAAATACCTCATTCTGTGTTTTCCAACAACATCGGCAGTGGAACAATGTGTTTCCAGGGTAGAGGCTTCAGAACAGAATATTCAGGAGCAGGAAATGTATCTTCATTATTCAGACCAAGAATAAGATGGGGACAGTATATTTAAAGGGATTGGGAAGTTTATCTTTTACCTCTCTCCATATGCTAAGTAATGAAAAACAAATGCAAGAATTTTCCTAATATTTTTCTCTCTCCTAGTCTTCTCCTAGTGGTGTCCTCTTCAAAACAGATTATTCTTCCATCATCTCCAGAAAAAGTGGAATGGTGTTGCCCACTGCATTAGTTCTTGTCCTCCAAGAGGTAGATGCCAAGATTATGGAATTAGATATTCAAGATATTTGGGGGGATGAGGGAATGTACCAGGAGGTTAAAGAAAAAGGGAGCTGGAGAAGTGGGGAGAACTGTCAGATCATGATGCATATCTGAACCTGTGAAGTAGAGAAATAAAGCAGCTTTGTGAAAAGAGTCTCAGTCTATAGCACAGTTATGAGAAAGTTTTGGCCAGGCCAATGAGGATTCCTGAAGTCAAAGACACCAGTCAGAGATGTCCTTCATTTTATAGGAATGGATCTGCCTTAGTATTTCTGATACATACAGTCATTGTCTGGGAGTATCCCATGGGAAGTGTGGCCTTGAAACAGTGATGGATTCAGAATACAGCAGTATTTATTTTTGTCACTACTTTAAAAATGTTTTGCTACTGTCTTCTGGTCATCATAGACTTGAAGAGAAATCTACCGTGTTTCAAATTATATTTCCTTTTATGTAATTTGTTGTTCTCTAGCTGCTTTCAAGATTTGTTCTTAGTCTTTAATATTCAGCAGTTGGAATCAAACATTCCTCAACATGTTTAGGTTTTGGTGTGGGTTTATTGTATATATCCTGCTTGAAATTTGCTGAGCTTCTTGAATCTGTAAAGTTTTCAACAAAATTGGGAAGTGTTCAGACATGTTTTCTCAAATGATATTTTCTGCCCTGCTTCTCTTTCTTTTCTTCTTCTCTGATTACAATTCCCCATCGCTTAGCACTTTGATATTGTCTCCCCAGCCCCTTAAGATGTGGTGCCTTTCTTCCAATATTTTTCATTCTTAATATCCATCTAGATTCAAGTCCTCTGCCTCTTCTATCATCTGCATTCTACTATTAATACTATCCAGTGAAATTTTTATTTCAGATATAGTTCTTTAAATGTCTAATATTTCAAATTTGTTTTTATACTCCAGTTTCTACACTGAGATTTCCTATCTCTGTGCCCATTATTAGTGGATTTTCCTTTGCCTCATTGAGCATAGTTATAACTAATTAAGTCATTTTCTAATGATCACAGCATTGATGTCACCTTGACATTAGACACTCATCCAGAGTGTACAATCAGTGGTTTACTTTGGATTGTATATATAATTTTCCTGATTCTTTATATGTTAAATATTTTGGAGAGTATCCTGGACATTAGTAATATTAAACCATAGAGACTTTGGAGTTTTTTTATATTCCTCTGAAAAGCATTGATATTTTGCTTAGGCAGGCAAGTAATATATTTATGTTCAAATTGTTAACTCTTATCACCTGAATTTCAAATCTATGTTCATTTCCCTCAGCCATGGTGCAAGCTGTTTTGAATCTTCCTCACTCATGAAAGGCACAGGGGTCAGCCAGAGATTTTGGACAGAGTTCACACTAAGAACTTGGTGTCCGTCTTCTCCAAATTTCACTTTCTTAGTGTTCTGGTTTGCTAATGCTGCTATTATGCAAAACATAAGCAATGGATTGGCTTTTATAAAGGGGGTTTATTTGGTTACAAGTTTGCAGTCCTAAGGCCATAAAAGTGTCCAAACTAAGGCATCAACAAGAGGATACCTTCACTGAAGAAAGGCCAATAATGTCTGGAACACCTCTGACAGCTGGGAAGGCACATGGTTGGCATCTTCTGTTCCTTTGCTCCGAGGCTGCATTTCAAAATGGCATTCTCCAAAATGTCTCTGTGTCTCTCATATCTTCTCTCAGCTCTCAGCTCCTTTGCATCTTTGCTTGTTTGCCCAGGACCTCTCTCTCTGCATCTGTGGGCATTGTCTCTTAGGTTAGCATCTCCAAATGTCTTTTTGTATGCAACTCCAAGTATCTACAAGCATCAATGCTTGTGTTGACTCCCGAGCTCTCTTAACTGATCCAGTGAACCAATCAAGACCCACCCTAAATGGGAAGGGACCACACCTCCATGGAAATAATTTAATCAATAGGTTTCACCAATAGTTGGGTGAGTCACATCTCCATGGAAACACTTGATCAAAAGTTTCCACCCTAATCAAAAGACTAATAAGTCTGCCCTCACAAGATTGCATTAAAGAACATGGCTTTTTCTGGGGGATATAATATATCCAAATCAGCACACCTAGGACTATCCCCTTACTCTGGTGGGCATTGTTACCTTCAACTCTGCCTTGGTTCCTCATTTGTGTTTGATGACGTTTTTTAATGAAATTTCAGCCATCCCACATTGCTCCATAACACTGACCTACCCTCATTAAGAGCTTAAAAGATGCAAAACTTATACCATGCTGGTCCACTTCCACTCTTTTCCCAAAACTGCCTGCTTTTTAAAAAATATATATTTTTTTCTTTGAGAGTCTAGTTTTTTTTTAAATACAATTTTATTTATATATGTTCATATACCAGATAATCATCCAGAGTGTACAATCAATGGTTCACTGTATAATCACGTAGTTGTTCATTCATCACCACAATCACTTTTGAACATTGTCATTTCTCCAAAAAAATAAGAATTAGAATAAAAATAAAAATAAAAAATATCACCCCAAAAATTCCATACCTCTTATTTCCCCCCAATTTTTTGTATATTTTTTGTCTTTATTTTCTTCCTCCTCTAGCCATACACTGGATAAAGGGAGTGTCAGTTGCAAGGTTTTCACAATTACACAGTCACACCATAAAAGCTGTATAGTTATATAATCATCTTCAAGACTCAAGGCTACTGGATTACAGTTCAACAGTTACAGATATTTCCTTGTAGCTATTCAAATACACTAAAAACTAAAAAAAGGGGGGGAGATACCTATATATTGTATAAGAATGACCTTCAGAATGACTTCTTAATTCTATTTAAAATCTCTCAGCCACTGAAACTTTATTTTGTTTCATTTCTCTCCCCCTTTTTGGTCCAAGAAGGCTTTCTCAATCCCACAGTGTCAGGGCCAGGCTCATCCACAAGAGTCACATGCCACATTGTCAGGAGACACCTCTTGGAATCATGTCCCACATAGTGGGGAAGACAGTGAGTTTTGCTGCAGAGTCAGCTTAGAGAGGTCACATCTAGTAACAAAAGAGGTTCTCTGGGGGTGACCCTTAGGCAAATTATCAGTAGGTTTAGCCTCTCCTTTGCAGTAACAAGCTTCATAAGGGCAATCCCCAAGATCAAGAGCTTGCCCTATTAAATTGGTAGTCCCAAAGATTGTGAGAATATAAGGAATTCCCAAGGAGGGGAAGTTTAATATTTCTACATTTTTCCCCAGTCCCTCAAGGAAGCTTTGCAAATGCTTTTTAATCTCTGCCCAAATTACTCTGGAATGTATTGGGGCATCGTATTAACCTGTACAAACCAAAGAGATCTCACTCCATATCAAGCTTCCATGTGATTAGGTATTCAAATAAACTGACCACACAAGTTAAAATGGATGGTGTGCTATGGAAAATATAAATTTTGCACCAGAATAACATCTCTTTATTTGGTTTCACACAGAAGTTGAAGTTTTAAGACACTGTCAGTATTGTCCTTTACCCTTTAGTCTGATTTGCCTTAGTCCTAACCAGATTAGTTTCATTCATATCTCTAATTGAAGTATGATCACTTTTTCACACTTTTAACAGTTTCTGTATGGGGTAATGCTGACTTTCTTAGCTGCCAGACTCTGGCTCTAAGTCTCAGATATCACACAGATATCCAAAGTTCCAGGGACAGACCAGGTTATTCACAAAGAGCTCAGCATCTCAGAATTTAGAAATAGCCATTACAACTCAGGAATATATGTAACTGCTGTAAGAGCTTACAATCTAGGAACCTTAACAGTAAGCCTTCCCCTGGTAACCTCTGCTCTCGAGTTCAATTGTCAGAGTTTGCACATTATGCTTAGTCCATAATAGTGAGGCATTATAGTATTTTTTTCATTTCTGGCTTATTTTACTCAACATACTATCCTCAAGGTTCATTCACATAGGTGCTTGCTTCAAAACTTCAGTCCTTCTTGCAACCACTCAATATTCCATTGTATGTATACACCACAGTTTGCCCTTCCATTCATCAGTCAATGTACACTTAGGCCACCTCCATCCTTTGCAAATCATGAATACTGCTGCCATTAACATGAGTATCAGAAACAGATAGCATAATACTACCTGATGGTAGCAGAATATTGTAAGTACTCTGAACAAAGCTGAGTGTGAATATGGTTGAGAGAGGAAGACTACAGGAATGTATGACACCAAAAGGAAAGATAGAAGATAAGGATGGGAACTGTATACCTTATCAAAACCTAAAGTTGAAAATGATGGCAATTAAATGTACAAATATAAGAATCTTTTCACATGAAGGAGAACAAATTAATGCCAACATTGCAAGATGTTGAAAATGAGAAGTATATGGAAAAAATCAATGCAAGTTAGAGTCTATAGTTAACAGTAGCATGGTAATATACTTCCATGAAATATAAAAAAGACAATATACAGAAGCCAAATGTCAAAAAGAGGAGATATAAGGGAGAGGGGTATGGGATTCTTGGTGGTGGTGTTGTTTCTCCTTTTTATTTTACTTTATTTTTCATTCTTCATTTTTTTCCTTTTCTACATTTCTTTGTGTTAGAAATGGAAATGCCTGCTTATAGATTGTGGTTGTGAATGCATAACTATGTGATTATATAAGGAACAATTGATTGTTTACTTAGGATGGGTTGTATGGTGTGTGAATAAAACTGTTTAAAAAATAAACAGAGGAGAGAGAAGAAGATGGTGGCATAGAGAGGAATGGAAGTTAGTCCCCCTGGAACAATTAATAAATAACCAGGAACAACGAGTAAATAATCTGGAATAACTGCTGGGGGATAATCATGACTGTCTACACATTGTACACCAACGTGGATTGGAAGAAATGCCTGAGTCCAGCTTAAACTCTGTAAGTAAAATCTGCAGACCTGGGCCAGGTGTCCCCTCCTCCCACAGGAGCCCAAACTGCAAAACCTCATGGTGATAGAGAGCAGCACTCTCGGAACAAGCAAATATACCTCAGTGCAGCTCCAACCGGGGTTCTGATTAACAAACATGGACTGCTCAGTACAAGCTACAAATCACCAACAAGCAGACAGAGGCTTTTAGTGATGACTGCCTTAAAGAGCTGGGGGACTTCTCTGTCCTGTGAAGGGGAGCCCAGAAAACCAGGTGCTATCCCTGTCTGGCAGGAGAAGCTGGGGGGCTGTGGACTGGCCCTAATGGGGGACTTTCTTTCCCTTTTTCTCTCTCAAATGGGGCTGCTCAGTGGAGAAAGCTGCAGCCATTTTCAATTCACAGTGCCTGGACCCAGACAGGGGTGGAGACAGCAGAGTCACAGAGATAAAGAATATATCTAAATGCTGATGATCACTCCTTAGGGGATGTATCTTCCTTAAGAGGAAGGAGGTGGTGCCAAGCCCTACTACTGGTCTCCCATTCAGAACCAGACTGCAGAGTTGGGGTAAAACAGCCAAAACAGAAACTAAGTGGGCCACACCTCCATACACCAGTCAGGCATGACAGGTTGACAGGCACCATCTGTTGGACAGATTAGTAAAAGCACAGCAGGTGGAAGCCTCACAGGGTGTGACAATCTTCTAAGACATACCCTCAGGGAAACATGATACTGAATATTGTATCCTTTTGATATCTGAGCCCATTCTAGTCTATTAAAGCCTGATTGGGGTTACCAAGGAAACCAGATGCATAGACAACAGAACACTATAAACTACAATAAGAAAAATGAAGTTATGGCCCAAAGGAACAAACTAACACTTAAACTGAAATACAGGAATTGAAACAACTAGTGCTAAATCAATTCAAAAAGTTTAGGGAAGATATGGCAAAACCGATAATGTGTATAATGAAAACAATGGGTGAACAGAAGGTATAAATCAAAAGTTGGAAAAAACAAATGACAGAATCTATGGAAATGAAAGGCACAACACAAGAGATGAAAGACACAATGGAGACATACAACAGCACATCTCAAGAGGCAGAAGAAAACACTCAGGAACTGGAGAACAAGACACCTGAAATCCTACACTCAAAAGGGAAAGAATGTAAAAATAGGAGCAACATCTCAGGGAACTGAATAACAACATGAAATGCATTGTTTTAGTTTGCTAATGCTGCAGAATGCAAAACACCAGAGATGGATAGGCTTTTATAAAACGGGGCCTTATTTCACTACACAGTTACAGTCTTAAGGCCACAAAGCATCCAAGGTAACACCTCAGCAATCTGGTACCTTCACCAGAGGATGGCCAGTGGTGTCCGGAAAACCTCTGCTAGCTAGGAAGGCAGCTGGCGTCTGCTCCAAAGCTCCAGCCTCAAAACGGCTTTCTCCCAGGACGTTCCTCTCTAGCAAGCTTGCTTCTCTTCAAAACATCACTCCCAGCTGCACTCCTTGAGTTCCCTCTCTCTGAGTCCGCTCATTTATATAGCTCCACTGATCAAGGCCCACCCCGAATGGGCGGGGCCATGCCTCCATGGGAACATCGCATCAAAATTATCACCCACAGCTGGGTGGGGCACATTCCAAGCAAATCTAACCAGCACCAAAATTTCTGCCCCACACAAGACCACTAAGATAATGGCATTCGGGGGACACAATACACTCAAACCGGCACATTCCACCCCCTGGACCCCAAAATGACATTATCTTTCCAAATAGAAAATACATCCATTCCATCACAATATCACAAAAACTTAAATCATTTCAGTAACAAATGTTAAGTACAAAATCCCATCAAAATCAATTTAGGTGTGGTCAGTCCTAAGCATAATTCCCCTCTAGCTGTGGATTTGTGAACTTAGAACAAGTTATATGCTTCCAATATACAAAGGAGAGACATTCATAGGATAAACATTTCCATTGCCATAAGGAGAAACAGTAAGGAAAACAGGGTTAACACGAGCAAAACAGTTCCTAAAACCCGCAGGACAAACTCCATTAGATTTCAAAGTCTGAGAGTCATTAACAGAACAACGTTGCATCCTTGGGGCTTGAGAGAGCGAGAGCCTAAACCTTCCCAAGGGCCTTTTTGGCATCTGTTTCCTCTCCAAATGCTTGGGTGAGTGCTCCAACATATCCACACATTGGAGAGGGCACCTTCTCGGCCCCATCCTCCTCAAACATTGAGGCAGCTCCCAGATTCCTTTCCATCTCCGGGGCACACGCTTAACCCCTTCAGAACAGTAGGGTGGCAGCCAGGCTCTCCCCAATTCCCTGGAAATGTGCTCCACCCTCTTTGGGAGCTGAGGTGGCAAAACTCTTCCAGAACATCGAGGTGTAAAGCCCTCCCTCGACCTCCAGGGCAAACTCACCCTTTCCATGCATGTGGGCCACTCCGCTCTTCCAGCCCGAGACCTCTTGACTCCAGACCTCAACCTCCATGTCTCCGTCTCTGAAGAAATTTTTCCTTTAATTTTTTCCTTGTCTGTCTCCTCCAGTCCAGACCGGCAATGGCTCTGTCTATAAAGATCTCACAAAAATTCTGTTGGCTTTGCATGAAGCACACAGGGGTCAAAGCCATTAGACAATAGGACTTTCTACAAATCCTTTCTGCTTAACTCCTTTCTCAATCTTGGCTTGTACTGAAATGGTGGCAGGGTTCCATGTTTGGTTACATCCTCACACTGAGCTGTAGCTTCTGCGATTCCACCCCCTGGAAGCCTGTAATTTTCCAAGCCATCAGCTTCTAGTTTCTTTGAACCCAAGAGTTCAGTTCTAAGTTTATCTCTCTCTGCCCGCATTTTACTATAAGCTGCAAGGAGAAGCCAGGATACATCCTCCACACGTAGTCTGGAGATCTCCTCAGCTAAGTATTCCAGGTTGTTGCTTTCAAATTCCTCCTTCCATCTGACACCAGGGCTCAATTTTGCCAAATTCTCTGCCACTTTAATACAAGGATCGCCTTTCTTCCAGTTTGCAACAACACAGTCCTCATTTCTGTTCAAGGCCTCATCAGAAGTATCTTTAGAGTCCATATTTCCACAAGCAGTCTCTTTAAAGCAGCTTTGACCTTTTCTATCAAGCTCCTCACAACTCTTCCAGAAACTCCCCATTATCCATTTAAAAAGCCGTTCCAACATGTTTGGTATTTGCAAACTCAGCAGCAAAAGCAACCCACTTCTCTGGTACCAAAATCTGTTCTAGTTTGCTAATGCTGCAGAATGCAAAACACCAGAGATGGACAGGATTTTATAAAACGGGGGTTTATTTCACTACACAGTTACAGTCTTAAGGCCACAAAGCGTCCAAGGTAACACCTCAGCAATCGGGTACCTTCACCGGAGGATGGCCAATGGCGTCCGGAAAACCTCTGCTAGCTAGGAAGGCAGCTGGCATCTGCTCCAAAGCTCCAGCCTCAAAACGGCTTCCTCCCAGGACGTTCCTCTCTAGCAAGCTTGCTTCTCTTCAAAACATCACTCCCAGCTGCACTCCTTGAGTTCCCTCTCTCTGAGTCCGCTCATTTATATAGCTCCACTGATCAAGGCCCACCCCGAATGGGCGGGGCCACACCTCCATGGGAACGTATCAAAATTATCACCCACAGCTGGGTGGGGCACATTCCAAGCAAATCTAACCAGCACCAAAATTTCTGCCCCACACAAGACCACAAAGATAATGGCATTTGGAGGATACAATACACTCAAATTGGCACATGCATGAATGTATGCATCACTGGTGTCCCAGAAGAAGAGAAGGGAAAAGGGGCAGAAGCAATAATAGAGAAAATAACCAATGAAAATTTCCCATCTCTTATGAAAGACATAAAATTACAGATCCAAGAAGCACAGCATACCCCAAACAGAATAGATCTGAATAGGGCTATGCCAAGACACTTAATAATCAGATTATCACACATCAAAAATGAAGAGAGAATCCTGAAAGCAGCAAGAGAAAAGTGATCAATCACATACAAAGGAAGCTTGATGAGACTGTATGTGGATTTCTCAGTAGAAACCAGAGAGGCAAGAGGGAAGTGGTGTGATTTATTTAAGATACTGAAAGAGAAAAACTACCAACCAAGAATCCTATATCTGGCAAAACTGTCCTTCAAATATGAGGGAGAGCTTAAAATATTCTCTGACAAAAACAATGAGAGAATTTGTGAACAAGGTACCCGCTCTGCAAGAAATACTAAAGAGAGCACTACAAACAGATAGGAAAAGACAGGAGAGAGCGGTTCAGAGCACAGTTTTGGGTGATGATAGCATAACAATGTAAGTACACTGAAAAAAGATGACTGTGAGTTTGGTTGAAAGAGGAAGATCAGGAGCATGTGGGACACCAGAAGGAAAGACGAAAGATAAAAACTGGGACTGAATAACTCAGTGAAACCTAGAGTGCTCAACAATTTCAATAAAATGTGCAAGTGTTTTTACATGAGGGAGAACAAATGAAAGTCAACCTTGCAAGGTGTTAAAAATAGGGTGGTATTGGGGGAAAAATACAAGCAATGCAAATTAGAGACTATAATTAAGAGAAACATTGTATTATGATTCCTTTAATGTAGCAAAGGCAATATACCAAAGCTGAATGCATATAAGAGGGGGACATAAGGGAGGGATATGGGACTCTTGGCATTGGTAATGTTGTCTGACTGTTTCTTGCACTTTAGTTTAATGCTATCTTTCCTTTTGTTGCTTCCTAGCTGTCATTTTTTTTTTTTTTATTTTGTCTCTCTACCTTCTTTGACTCTTCCTCCTTCTTTGTGGAAGAAATGGAGATGTCATTGTATAGATAGTGGTGATGGTGGTGAATACTGAATATGCGACTATACAAGGAACCATCAGTTGTTACTTAGCATGGAATATATGGTGTGTAAACAAAACTGTCTTAAAAAAATGGGTTGATGAAGAAACCTTGACGACACTGTATTGAGAGAAATAAGTCAGACACATAAGGACAAATATTGTATATTCTCACTAACATGAACAAATTATATGTAAACTCATAGACATGAAATATAAACTACCAGGATATAGAATGAGGTCTAAGAATGGGGAGTGGTTGCTTTTTATGAGCAGAATGTTCAGCTAGGTTGAACTTAGTGTTTGGAAATGGACAGAGGTGATGGTAATACATCGCAAGAATAACTAACAGTGCTGAATGGTGTGTGAATGTGATGGAAAGGGTAAGCTCAGAGTCATGTATGTCACCAGAAGGAAAGTTGGAGGTTAAAAGATGGGTATGTATAAAACAGTGAATCCTGTGGTGGGCAATGTCCATGATTAACTGTACAAATATTTGAAATCTCTTTCATGAACTAGAAAAAACGTATAACACCATAACTAGAAGTTAATAATAGAGGGACATATAGGGGAAAATATACCTATTGCAAACTATATACTACAGTCAGTAGTATTTTAACATTCTTTCCTCAACAGTAACAAATGTACTAGACCAATACTATGAGTCAATAATGGAGTGGGAGTGGTTAGGTGTATAGGAGGATTTGAGTTTCCTTTTTTTGTCTTTATTTCTTTTCTGGAGTAATGAAAATGTTCTAAAAATTAAAAAAAAATATTAATTGTGGTGATGGATGCACAGCTGTATGACGGTACTGTAGGCAATTGATTGTATATTTTCAATCTTTGGATAACTGTATGGTATGTGATCAATCTCAATAAAAAAAAACAGAAAGATACAAATGCTGGTGCAAATTTGAAGGGATGAATTAACCTATTCACTGCTGGTAGGGAAGTAGAATGGTGTAGCCCATTTGGAGGGCAGTTTCGTGGGTCCACAGGAGGCAAAATATAGGTTTGTCATATGATCCTGCAGCCCTGTAATTAGTTAAATTCTTGGCAGAACTGAAAGCAAGGACATGAATTTACTTTGATTTTTTTATTTGCTGTTTCGTGTGTGTGTGTGTGTGTGTGTGTGTGTGTGTATTCAGGGTTTACCATTGTTAATGTGTTTTAGAAGTGTTCTCTGCCATAACAGAAAAGTTGAAACTCCGTAGCAATACTCTCAGTCTCAGAATTAAGTATCATAGATAGTGTTAATAACTAGACATGTAATTTTTCCCAGCTCTGAAGTCCTAAAAGTACAGGAAAAATCCCTTCTCCAGGTAACAGCCTAAGTTAACATGGGCTTTTGAAAGGATTAATTTTAAGCTACTCAATATGGACTCATTGCAGGGCATCTTTACAATTCTCATGTACACAAACCTACAATCCTTTTATCAAGTATAGATAAAAGAAACACATCAGCACTATTTACTACTTGGTTTTAATTCTTTTCTTATGAACTAAGGATTTCAAAAAATTAACACAAAGAGAAGGAAGTGGACAATTTATATTTTTAACATAATAATAATAATAATAATAATAATAATACAGTACTAGTTTGTTTTTATATCTTTTAAACAACTTTCTATTTTCATCATGACTTAATATAGAAATGACTAAAATGACTAGTTTCTTTCCAAAATGATTTTCTTTATTTAAAAATTATGGTACAATGAAGTTCCCATTTAATTAGCACTGGTCAATTTGATCACTAAATATCAACTAGATGTCAATTCTTTAACAAACCATATTTTTCAAAATTTACCAATAATAAACATAATGAAAATAAAATCTTTAAATTGTAAAAAAATTCATATTGATGAAGCTTTTAAAAATCTTACTATTAATCAACATTTAAATTTCCTTTAAAATATGCCAACAAAGTAGTTATCCAGTCTATACTGTGAAAACTGTCCAAGATGGATAATTACTTACCTCCTAAAAACAATATTTCCAATATTTGCATAGATTTAATGATTAGAAAGTCAAATACTTTCTAATACTGATTGTGGTGGTTTGAAGCTCTATGTACCTGTATTAGTTAGGGTTCTCTAGGGAAACAGAACCAAGAAGAGTTATCTGTAAATATAAGAATTTATAAAAGTGTCTCATGTAACTGTGGGGATACATGAGTTCTAATTCCATAGGGCAGGCAGTGAACTGGCAACTCTGATGAAAGCATCCAGTGAACCCCTTAGGAGATTCTGGCTAGCCAAAGAAGAACTGAAGGTCCTCTCTCTTTCTCCCTTAAAAATCCAACTGATTGAATTCTCTCATTGTGGAAGACACACCCCCTGTAACCAATCACAGGTGCAGTCAACTGACTGATGATTTAATAAAAGAGCCTTCTGGTTTATTAACTAGCCACAAATGTCCTTGAAGTAATGGTTAGACCAGTGCTTGCTTGACCAGACAACTGGACACCATCACCCAGCCAAGGTGACACATGAACCTAACCATCACAGTTCCCAAGAAAAAATATGTTCTTGAATCTAATCTGTTCCTGTGGGTGTGAGCCAATTATGGGTAGGAGATTTTGATGAAGTTGCTTCAGTTAAGCTGTGTGTGGCCCAATCAGGATGGGCCTTAATCTTATTAGTGGTGTCCTTCAGAAATGGAATGAAATTCAGATATGAGAGAGAGAAAGCCACAGAGCAAGCAGTCACAAACTGAAATCAATGGAACCCATAAGAGAAGGGAAGGACTAGGAGATGTCATCATGTACCTTGACAATGTGAGAGAGGATTCAAGAATCACTGGCATCTATCCCCAAAACTCTGGTCTTTGGGGAGAAAGCATTGCCTTGATGATGCCTTGATTTTAACATTTTCCTAGCCATAAAACCATGAGTGAATAAATTTCCATTGTTTAAGCCAAACCATTTCCTGTTTTATTTGCTTGAAACCAAAACGATGATCCTAAATATTTCTCCATATTTTTCCACCCATTGCAGTTACATCTCCCCGTCTGATTTACATCTACAAAACAATTATTGTCCTCCACAATTGTCGAGATAATGATTTTATTCTCTCTTTTTAGCCAAATATCTGCAGTTTGCTTGTATTTTGTTCACTCCTTTTTTATTGTACTTCTCTGGGGAAATGCAAAATGAAATAATTTATAGTCTCTTAATACATGGGGTACAGAACTGAATATAGTAATCCAAGTATAACCAGACCAATGAAAAGTAATGAAGGATCATTATGCCTTCTAGATACTATACATCTCTATTTGCTACCCAAAATACCCTAGCTTTTTTTTTTTTTTTTTTTTTGGCTTCAACATGTGGTAATATTATCTAGTCAGTCAAGTTAGCTGGTCAATAGCAAGTTTTATATTCATTTGCAAGCATTTAAATCTATATATTTTCTGCAATAAACAATATTTATTTGTCATATGAGTTAAGTTATGAAACAGTTGGCTAAAGAACACTACCAACGGTATGCTAATCATAGTCAGAAATAATAGTCACCACTTGGATGTCTTGCAAAGACATGTTCATGTTATTTGAGCATCTCCTATATGTTATGCACCATGTCAATTGCTTTCATAACCAGTATTTTAATACTCATTTAAGCACTTCAGAATCAGTGTATTTACACACCTTTTTAAGAACAAACATAAAGAAATTGAGCTCCATGTATTAAAAGTAGTAAGTGATACAGTCAAATTTTAAAATCAGATGTGTGACTTTGAAATGTATTATTATTCTGTTAACTGAAAAGATAAAAGATCAGCACATAATGAACCTTAGTGCTTTTAAATCTTCTGAATTTACTCTGGCCAAAATGTAACTATGCTTTTATCAGTAAGTAGTTAAAATAAACTACTTATACTAACAAAAAATAGATACATGATTTTAATAATGACTCACTTTTCTTTTTAAATTAGGTTTTCCTGATGTTAGACATCCAAATAGAGCCAAAGATTAGAAGGAAGATGAAATGGGAGCCATGTTTAACATTATTTTTTTCAAATCTTTTTGCAATCCAAATGTTAACAAGGAAACGCTGCCCATTAAGATGGCTATAATGTCTTTTAAACCCATTCCACTGATATTGATAAGTACAATGCTCTATAGTCAAATTTTTAAAGATTTCAGGACATATATATATATATATATATATATATATATATATATATGCTTGATGCATAGAAAGTTCTCAAAACATAATTGTTGAAACATTGAATCAATCACCTTTGGTTTTGAACTCCTTCCTTTGTAGGATTAATTTAGTCTAACCCCTAGCCCTTCCCTAAGTGCATTGTTCTTCCCACTGTAAACCACTTCAACCCAGAATAACCTTTTTCCTTAAACATATATACCACTGCCTACACACAAACCACAAACCCAAAGCAAAACTTGTATGCAATTAACTTTTCTTAAGATATGAGAGGAAAGATGATTTTGATCTTAATGCACAACCAATTTAAATCAAATATAAACTATTCATGCTCTTATGGGAAATAGGGGAAATTTGGACATTGGTTAAATATTTGATGACATTAAGGAAATATGTTTTGTTGTAGTAGTTGTGATAATGGAATGCATATGGCCATATGCAGAGAGAGAAAGAAAGAGAGAGAGAGAAAGAGATAGACATAGAGACTGAGAGAGAGATATAGGGAAAGAGAGAGAGAAAAAGGGAGAGAGAGAGAGAAAGAGAGGGGACTATCTTTTAGAGTATATACTGAAGTATTTACAGATGATACACTACTGAGATTTTGTTTAAAATAATCTAGTTCAGGCTTAGTTCTGGGGGAGGGGGTATCCAGATATTGTGTAGATGAAATAAAATGGGCCAGGTGCCGGTAACTGTTGAAGTTGGGTGATGGATACATGAGGGAGAGTGGAGTTCCTTACGATATTCTCTCTTCCATTTCATATTTGAAAATTTCTATATCAAAATGTTCTTAAATCAATAAATAATCCCTTTTTTAAAAGATTATTTCATAAAATAAAAAAGGAACCTCAGTTTTCCACCACTTGAATTCTAATCTCCTCATATGTTTATTGGTCCTTCTTTCTCACTTCTCTTTTTGCTGTCACTAACCCCTTTTTCTTAGTAACAACAACAAAACCATGAATGATTATTTTTGTTATGAAGAATAATGTACTTTCTCCAGTCTTTAACCCTAAACTCAGATCCAGACCTCTCTTGAAATACCTAAAGACTTAATTCAAACACTGTAAATAAGAGTTAACACTTACATAGAATTTACTGTGTGCTAGTCTGTGCTCTAAGTGTTTTTACATGTATTAAATTGTTTAATCCTTACCATTCACATGTAATGAAGAGACTGTTACTGTCCTCATTTCAGTACTCATTTTATTGTTGAGGAAACTATGGCACAGAGAGATTAAGGAACTCACCTGAATCACACAGCAAGGAAGGGGTAGAACTTGAATTTGAACCAAAGCAATCTGGTTCCATTAACCAAATCATGCAACACTACTACTGTGATTGAAATACTTTTTAGATGGGCAATCAATCCCAAGCAAATGACCACCTTCCTCATATTTTGGCTTTGAGGTAAGGTTTGGAATGGTTTTGTTTTCTTTTTATCCTTTGAGAAAATCCTTTGATAGACATGTGGCCTAGAAAATGTCATCCAATATCCCTGATGTATTAACAGATAACCTAAACTTTGCTTCTAAAACCATCTTTTAGCATTTTCACTTCATATATTTTGAAGGGCTCAAGTTTACACTGCATCATGTCTTTATTTAATACATCATATTAAGATATTTAATGAGTGAGGAGGACTATTTAGCAGAATAGACAAGATTTCAACCTCCATTACCTTCAGAAATATTGAAGGCAAACCAACACTTTAGGTTGTATTATTACATAGCAGTTCTAATTAGTTTGTAAGAAACGTAATAAACTCTCATAAATGTGAAGTGCATGGAGCTATGTTTCACTGAATCAGTTACACTGCCTGAGCATCTATGACTCAATTTATCATTAATTACATACTTCAGCTTTTATTTTGTCTATTTTGAAGATGCTTATATGCATTCATAATTTTAATTAGTAATTAAAATGGATTTTTGGTACTTTGTGTAATATCAATTATCTTCAACCACCATAGGAGATACATGCGTTTACAGATGTATCTAAAATATGTAACAAAAGAGAATTGTATGAGTAAGAAAAGTGATTTATATTTGTTTCTATTTTGAAGTTTCTGGCATCAATGACTCAGAGAAATACAGTTGAAGACAGATGATTAGTTGATTTTTTGGTGTATTTTTTGCTATAGAAAATTTTCTAAGTGCTCTTTTCAGTCATCATTTTCCCCATATCTCTAGTGAAACTATTCAGAATGTGTACAGTGAGTGAATTCTGCCTCCATTCTTCACCACATATTTTATCTCCAACCCCTACACTCTGATTTTTAATTATGGCTAAACCATTGGCATTTTTTCAAAGTGAGCAGTAATTACCTGTAAATTTGTCCACTGGTATTTTACTGTTTTTTGCTCTATTTAGTTTTTTTCCCTGAAAGATTGAAAACCTTGCTATTTGTTCAAAATAAATTCTGAGCTCCTTCTACATTTGTAAAATTTATTTTCTCCTTATTTTTCTTCTACTCTTTTTCTGTCTCCTTTGTTCTTAATGTGTTTTCCTCCTGACATTCTAATTCTGAGTATCTTAAAGCTGACAATTATACTTCCCAGTTTCTAACTCAATACACACTCATTTCCAGTGACAGTTCCTCCATATGAATGATTATAGCTGTTACCTGTATCTTTTTAATTCCAGCAGCTATGCTCATGCTTCCTAGTCCTTTATTTTCACCTGCCTAGAGTTAACCTCATCTTAAATATCATGTCATCATTCAGAAATTTACTGTAGAGAGAAAATATTGTTTTTTAGCTTTCTTTAATTCAATTTTATTGAGATATATTCACATACCATACAATCATCCACAGTGTACAATTGTTCACAGTACCATTATTCACCCATACATTCATCACCACAATTTTTGAACATTTTCATTCCACAAAAAAAGAATAAGATAAAAAATTATAGTAAAAAAGAATACACAATATATCCCATACCGCCATCACTCATTAGTATTCATTTACTTTTTATCCTCATTTCTCTAATCATCTGTCCATACACTGGATGAAGGGGAGTGGGAGCCACAAGATTTTCACACATGGTCACACATTATAAGCTACATAGTTATACAATCATCTTCAAGAATATAGGCTACTGGGTTGCAGTTCAACAGTTTCAGGTATTTCCTTCTAGCTATTCCAATACACTAAAAACTAAAAAGGGATATCTATATTACACATAAGAATAACCTCCAGCATGACCTCTCAAGTGAGAACTCTCAGGAACTGAAACTTTATTTTGTTTCATTTCTCTTCCCCCTTTTGATCAAAAAGGCTTTCTCAATCCCATGATACCAGGTCCAGACACATCCCCTGGAGTCATGTCCCACGTTGCTGGGGAGGCTTAACCCTGGGAGCCATGTCCCATGTGTGGAGGAGTTTACCTGCAGAGTTGGCTTAGAGAGAGAGGCCACATCTGAGCAACAAAAGAGATTCTCTGGAGGTGACTCTTTAGCCTTTCCTTTGCAGTGACAAGCTTCATAAAGGCAAACCCCAAGATTGAGGGCTCAGCCTTCTAAATTGGTAGTCCTCAATGCTTGTGAAAATATCAGGAATTCCCCAGGTGAGGAAGTTTAATATTTCCACATTTCCCACAGTCCTTGAAGGGGGCTTTGCACATATATTTTTCTTCTCCACACAGATTACTCTGAGTTGTATTGGGGCTTCACACTAACCTATAAAAACCAATCAGATTTCACTCCTCATTCAAAATTCCATGTAATCATTGTGTTCAAATAGATAGACCATACAAGTTAAATTATTTAGTGTGTTACAAACAGTATAGATTTTTCACATAATAAACACCTCTTACTTTGGTCTTACACAGTTTAAGTTTTGAAACACCACTTATATCATCCTTTGCCCTTTAGCCTGATTTACTTTAAGCCTAACCAAGTCCATTTCATTTATATCTCTAATTGAGGTCTGACCTCTTTTTCAGACTCTTTAATATTGCTGTATGGGGCAATGCTGACATTCATAACTACCAGACTCCAGCTCTGAATCTCAGGAGTCACACAGATACCCAAAGATCCAGGGATGGACCAGGTTATAAGCAAGAGCTCAGCATCTCAGAACTTGGAAATATCCCTTACAACTCAGGAATAAATGCAACTGCTGTAAGAGTTTATAATCTAGGAACCTTTACAATAAGCCTTCCCCTGATAACCTTTGCTTTCAGAATCAATTCTCAGAGTTTGCACATATACTTAGTCCATATTAGTGAAGCATTATAATATTTGTCTTTTCATTTCTGGTTTGTTTCACTCAACATACTGTCCTCAAAGTCCATTCACATTCCTGCTTAGCTCACAACTTCATTCTTTCCTGTAGCAGCTCAATATTCCATTGTATGCATACACCACACTTCACCATTCTGTACATCAGTAGATGCACCCTTAGGCCACCTCCATCCACTGTGAATTGTTAATAGTGCCACCATAAATCCCACTGTGCAAATGGCCATTCATGCCCCTCTTTTCAGTTCTTCCATGTATATACCCAATAACCAGGTGGCAGGACCGTATGCCATACCTATGCTTAGCTCTCTGTGGAACCACCACGCTGCCCTCCAGATGGACTGTACCATTCTACTTCCCCACCAACAGTGATTAGGTACATCACTTTTTTCACACTTTCTCCAGCACTTTTATCCCTCTATTTATTTTTGAGATGGTTTAATTAACACACCATATATTCCCTCCTAAATAAACAATAAATGGTTCCATGTATAATCACATAGTTATGCATTCACCACCACTATCTATATGAGGATATTTCCATTTCTTCCACAAAGAAAGAGGAAGAGGTGAAAAAAGAAAAAAATGAAAAAGAAAGAAAAAAACTGACAACTAAAACCAACAGAAAAATTAAATTAAATAAAATATAATGAAGGCATGGAAAGATGGCAGCATAGAGAGGTGTGGAATTTAGTTAGTCCTCTAGAGCAACTAGTAAATAACCAGGAACAAGTAGTAAATAATCTGGAACAATTGTTGGGAGACATGCATGACTGAGCATACATTGTACACCAGCCTGAAATGGGTGGAATGGCTGAGATCACAGCACAGAATCATAAGTAAAATTTCCTAAACTTGGAGTGGGTTCTCCTCCCCCACAGCATGGCAGGCTGAGCTGAAACACTCCCATGTGGAAAAAAGAAACAGGTTACAGGAAAATAACTCAACCAAGCTCCAGCTGTGGTTTTAATTAATAAATTTGGTCTATTGAATACAAGCTACAAGCATAGACAATCCCAGACAAAGCTGGAAAGGAATATGAGGTTCCTTCCAGCAAAGAGGGGGCAGGGCTGATGGAAAAAAATACATAAATAAATTAAAACAGAGGCTTTTGAAGATGGCTGAGCTCAGAATACTGGAAAACAGCTATGTCCCAAGAAAAGCAGCACAGGCCATGGTACCAACGCTAGTTGGGTCTTGAAACTGGGGGACTGGGGAATGGCTCTGAAAAGGGGTTTTCTCTTTTTTTTCCCTTTTTTCTCTCACTCTAAGTGGCTGATAAGAGAAAGCCTCAGGCATTTTCAAGTGTCAGTGTTGACCCAAATAAAGGTGGAGTTAACAGAGTCAGAGAGACAAAGGAGGAATTCAAGTGGAGAAGATAACTCTCTAAAGTGTTTACATTCCCTAAGAAGAGGGGGCAGGGCCCAGCTAAAGTGACTGCCCTCCCTCAGATAATTCAGACCATAGGGCCATGGGATAAACAAACAAACAAACCAGTACTTAAGCTTGGCTTCTAACATCCTCAGCCCCTTGCCAGGAGAGGGTCCCCTGAGAATTAAAGGGACCAGGTGTCTTCACACCAGTGGGGACCTGCAGGCTAATAAGTGCCACTTGCTGGGCAGGACAGGAAAAGCACAGAGTCTAGAGGCCTCACAGGAAATTCAGACAACCTGCTGGGTTTCAGCCCCAAAAACCTGATACTGATTACACCTTCCCCCTTAGACCTGGGCCTGTCTGGTCTGGGAAAATCTGATTGGGGTAATCAAGGAAACCAGATGACTAGATGAAAAAATTTTGAGTCACCTTAGGAAAAACAAAGATGCAGCCAGTCAAAGGAAAAAAATTTATTCCTGAACTAAAATAAAGGAATTGAAAGAAATAATTAAATATCTTCAAACAAATATGCTAAATCAATTCAAAAATCAATAAATTGAGGGAAGATATGGCAAAGCAGATGAAGGATATAAAGAAGACATTGGACAAACAAGGAAGAACTCAAAAGTTTGAAAAACAATTGGTAGAACTTATGGGAATTAAAAGCACAATACAAGAGATGAAAAAACAATGGAGAAATACAATAGCAGAGTCGAAGAGGCAGAAGAAAAGGCTCATGAACTGGAGAATGGGACATCTGAAATCCTACTCACAAAAGAACAGATAGGGAAAAGAATGGAAAAATATGAGCAACATCTCAGGGAGTTGAATGACAATATGAAGCACATGAATGTAAAGTGTCATGGGTGTTCTAGTTTGCTAATGCTTCCAGAATGCAAAACACCAGAAATGGATTTGCATTCATAAAAGGGGGTTTATTTGGTTACAAAGTGTCCATCAACAAAGGGTACCTTCACTGGAGGATGGCCAATGGACTCCAGAAAACCTCTGTTAGCTGGGAAGGCATGTGGCTGGTGCCTGCTCCAAAGTTCTGGTTTCAAATATGGCTTTCTCCCAGGACACTCCTCTCTAGGCTGCAGTTCTTCAAAAATGTCACTCTCAGTTGCTCTTGGGGTGTTTGTCCTCTCTTAGCTTCTCCAGAACAAGGATCTGCTTTCAATGACCATCTTCAAACTGTCTCATCTGCAGTTACTCTCTCAGCTTCTATGCATTCTTCAAAGTGTCCCTCTTGGCTATAGCTCCTCTTCAAAATATCACTCTCAGTTGCTTTTCAAAATGTCACTCACAGCTGCACTGAGATCCTTCTGTTTGTCAGCTCATTTATATTGCTCCAGTGATTTAATTTAGACCCACCCTGAATGGGTGGGTTAACACTTCCATGGAAATTATCCAATCAGAGTCATCACCCATAGTTGGGTGGGGCACATCTCTGCAGAAACACTCAAAGTATTACAATCTAATCAACAGTGATATGTCTGCCCATACAAGATTACATCAAAGATAATGGCAGTTTGGGGGACATAATACAGTCAAACTGGCACAATGAGTGTCTCAGAAGGAGAAGGGAATGGGAAAGGGGCAGAAGCAATAATGGAAGAAATAATCCCTGAAAAGTTCCCATCTCTTACAAAAGACATAAAAGTACAGATCCAAAAAGCATTGTATACCCCAAACAGAATAGATCTGAACAGACTTATGCCAAGACCCTTAATATCAGATTACCAATTGTCAAAGACAAAGAAAGAATTCTGGAAGCAGCAGAAGAAAAGCAATCCATCACATACAAGGGAAGCTCAATAATATTACGTGTGTATTTCTCAGCAGAAACCATGGAGGTGAGGAGGCAGTAGTATGATATATTTAAGATACTGAAAAAGAAAAACCACCAACCAAGAATTTTATATCCAGCAAAACTGTCCTTCAAATAAGAGGGAGAGTTTAAAATATTTTCAGACAACAGACAATGAGAGTTTGTGAATAAGATACCTGCTCTATAGGAAATAGCAAAGGGAGCACTACAGACAGATAGGAAAAGACAGGAAAGAGAGTTTTGGAGCACAGGATTTGGAGAGAGGTTTGGTAGCAGAATAATGTAAGTATACTGAGAAAAAATGACTGTGACTATGGTTGAAAAAGGAAGGTTAGGGGCATGTAGGACACCAGAAGGAAGAGGAAAATAAAAACTGGGACTGTATAACTTAGTGAAACCTAGAGTGGTTAATGACTGTGATAAAATGTACAAATATGCTTTTACATAAGGGAAAACAAATGAATTCCAACTTTGCAAGGTGTTAAAAGGGGTGACATTGGGGAAAACATACAATCAATGCAAACTAGAGTCTATAGTTAGCAGTAATATTGTAATATGCTTCCTATAATTGTAACAAAGGCAATATAACAAAGCTAAATGCCTGTTAGAGGGTGAAGTAAAGGTGGGGTATGGGATCCTCAGCATTGGTTTTGTTTTCTGACTTTTTTATTGCATTTTATTTTAATTTTATATTTTCTTTTTTTGCTTTTTAGTTGTCATGTGTTTATTTCATTTTCTTTTTCTTTTGTCTTTTTACTTTTTTCACCTCTTCAGCTTTCTGTACGGAAGAAATGGAAATGTCCTTATATAGATAGTGATCGTGAATGCATAATTACATGATTATATGGGGAACCATTGATTGCTTACTTAGGAAATTATGTATGAGAATGAATAAAACCATCTAAAAATAAATGGATACAAGTGCTGGAGAAAATTTGGAGAGAGGGATGTACTGAATGACTTAGTGGAGAATCAGAATGGTGCAGCCCATCTGGAGGGTAGTGTGGTGGTTCCACAGGAAGCTAAGATAGGGTTGCCATATGGTTCTGCAACATGGTTACTGGCTATTTACTTGGAAGAACTGAAAAGAGGGACACAGACATTTGCACAATGGGATTTCTGGTGTCAGTATTCATGATTTGCAGTGGATGGAGGTGGCCTAAGAGTACATCTACTGATGAACAGAATGGAGAACTGTGGTGTATGCATACAATGGAATGTTGATCTGCTACAAGGAGGAGTGAACTTGTGAGGTGAATGGACATTGAGGACATTATGTTGAGTGAAACAGACCAGATATGAAAAGAAAAACATTATAATGTCTCATTAATATGGACTAACCATAATGTGCAAACTCTGAGACCTGATTCTGAGAGTACAAGCTATCTGGGGGAGGCTTATTGTAAAGGTTCCTAGATTGTAAGCTCTTAGAGCAGTTACATATATTTCTGAGTTGTAATGGTTATTTCTAAATTCTGAAATGCTGAGCTCTTTGTGAATAACCTGATAAGTCCCTAGAACTTTGGGTATCTGCGTGAAATCTGAGACTCAGAGCCATAGTCTGGCAGCTCTGAATATCAGCATTACTGCATACAACAGATATTAAGGAGTCTGAAAAAAGAGATCAGACTTCGATTAGAGATATGAACAAAATGAACTTGGTTAGGGCTAAGGTAATTCAGGCTAAAGGGCAGAGGATGGTATTGACTGTGTTTTAAATCTTCAACTTCTGTGTGAGACCAAAGGAAGAAATGTTTATAGGTGCAAAATCTATATTGTTTGTAACACACTGCATGATTTAACTTGTGTGGTCAGTTTATTCAAGCAACATAATTACCTGGAACATTGAACAGAGAGTGAAATCTGGTTGGTTTGTACAGGCTAATGTGAAGCCCCACTATATCCCAGAGTAATTTGGGCAGAGAATAAAGAATGTATTTGCAAAGCCCCCTTGAGGGACTGTGGGAAAATGTGGAAATATTAAATTTCTCCACCTGGAGAACTGATGATATTCTCACAAGCATTGGGGACTGCCAATTTGGAAGGCCAAGCCCTCAATCTTTGGGCTTGCCCTTATGAAGTTTATTGCTGCAAAGGAAAAGCTAAGCCTACTTAAAATTGTGACTGTCACCCCCAGAGAGCCTCTTTTGTTGCTCAGATGTTGCCTCTCTCTCTAAGCCAACTCTGCAGGTAAATTCACTGCGCTCCCCACTATGTGGCACATGACTTCCAGGGGTTTAGATCTCCCTGGGCATTTGGGATATGGCTCACAAGGATGAGGTTTGCCCTGACATCATGGGATTGAGAAAGCCTTCTTGGACCACAAGGGGGAAAAGAAAGGAAACAAAATAAATTTTTAGTGGTTGAGAGATATCAAATAGTGTTGAGAGGTCATTTTGGAGGTTATTCTTATGCATCATATAAATACCCCTTTTTAGCTTTTAGTGTATTGGAATAGCTGGAGGAAAATACCCGAAACTGTTGAACTGCAACCCAGTATCCTTTATTCTTGATGATTGTATAACTATATAGATTATACTGTGTGATGGTGTGATTGTGAAAACTTTGTGGCTCTACTCCCTCTATACAATGTATGGACAAATGAATAGAAAAATGAAGACAAAAAAGTAAATGAATAATAAAGAGGGATGGGGGTATGGGATATTTGGGGTGTTCTTTTTTTTACTTTAGCTTTAATTCTTATTCTTTTTTTATATGTGGTAATGAAAATGTTTAAAAATTGATTGTGGTGATGAATACATAACCAAATAATGGTACTGTGAACATGCTGTACACCATGGATGATTGTATGGTATGTGAATATATCTCAATAATATTGAATTTAAAAAATAAAGTACAATGAAAATGTCAGAGAACAACACCAATGGCAAAAATCCCATTTCCCCCTCTTATATCCCCAACTTATAGATATTTAGCTTTGATATATTGCCACTTTATTGCAATTAATAGAAGTGTATTACAATGTTACTATTAACTATAGACTCTAGTTTGCATTGATTGATTTTTCCACAATACCATCCTATTTTCAACACCTTGCAAAGTTGACATTCAGTTGTTTTCCATCATGAAAAATATTCTAATATTTGTAAATTTAATCACAATCATTGACCATTCTAGGCTTCAGTAAGTTAGACTGTTACATGCCCATAACCACTCTCTTTCAGCCATAGACACAGTCATCTTTGTTCAGTGTACTTACAATATTTTGCAACCATCACCCAGTATTGTGCTATTCATTTCTGGATCTATACAATCTATCCTGTTGAACATTCCATACTCCTTCAGCATCAAATGCCCAATCTATACCCTCTTTCTATCTCCAGGTATCTGAATTTCTACACTTTTCTCCAAACCTGTGTCTCCTGTATTTTCCTATCTGTCTGTAGCATCCCTTTAGTATTTCTTGTAGAGGAGGTCTCCTGTTTGTGAACTCTGTCTGTTTAACTGTAAATATTTTATACTCCCTCATTTCTGAAGGAGAGTTTTGCAGATATAAGATTCATGATTGGCAGTTTTTCTCTTTCAGTATCTTGAATATATCATACTACTACCTTCTTGCCTCCATGCTTTCTACTGAGAAATCTGTGCTTAGTCTTATTGAGCTTCCCTCGCATGTGATGGATTGATTTGCTCTTGCTCCTTCCAGAATTGTCTGTTTTGGACACTAGACAATCTGATTAGTAGGTGTCTTGGAGTAGGTCTGTTTGGATCAATTCTGCTTACAGTATGCTGCACTTCTTGGACTTTAATTTTATGTCTTTCATAAGAGTTAAGGAATTTTCATTGATTATTTTCTCTATTATTATTCCTGCCCCTTTTCCCTCCTCTTCTCCTTCTGAAACACCTATAACACATATGCTCATGCACCTCTGTTTATCAACAGTTCACTGAGTTTTATTTTTTTTCCATTCTTTCCTCTACCTGTTCTTTTGTGTGTAGAATTTCAGGTGTCTTGTCTTCTAGTTCACTAATCCTTTCTCCTGCCTCTCCAAGTCAGCTGTTGTATGTCTCCATTGCGTTTTTATCTCTTCTGTTGTACCTTTAAGTCCCAGAAGTTTTGTCATTTGTTTTTTCAAGCTTACAAATACTCCCTTATGGTCACCCAGTGACTTCTTTATATCCTGCATCTCTTTTGTCACATTTTCTTTCAATGCATTGATTTGATTTAGAAGATTTGTTTGAACATCTTTAATTAGTTGTTTCAACTCTTGAATCTCAGTTGAGGTGTTAGTTTGTTCCTTTGACTGGACCGTATCTTCATGTTTCCTGGTGTGGTTCAAGACTTATGGCTTTTTTGCTGTCTTTGCATCAGATCATCTTGATTAGTTTATTCTGGAGGTTGTTTCCTCTCTTTTGCCTTGGCTTTTCTTGTTGGTGTTCTTTGACCTCTATCCTTCTTTGTTTCTCTCACTTGCCAGTTTTCAGATTGGCTTTGCCCCCCAAGTCATCTCCCAAAATCAAGCACCCACTGTGGCCTGCCACAGGGATGGGAGGTAGGAACTAGGTACCCCAGCAAGTTCACTGTGTGTGATAACATAGATCTACTGGTTTCCAGTAGTACTCTGTTTTCCACTGGTCAGCAAGTCCTGGGTTTGTTTTAGAGCCTTGCTTTGACAGATGGCTGTCCATATGTCTCATTCAAAACTGGGCTGGGTTTCTGTGTAGTGCATGTAGACCAGCTCCTGTTCTCCTAATAAAGGGTTTGGGTCCCCTGCACTTTCCAGACTATCCAGCAATTGGAAGTGTTTGGCAACTTAATTGTCTCAGAGGTTTCATTGCCTCCAAGCACAGGCTGTCTACATATGTGAGCTGAAATGGCAGGATTCCTATGCCCTCAATTTGCTGGTCAAAATCTGACATGATGTGGGACTACACCTGTGGCAGAGTACTCCATTACCTGATCCAGGACTCCAGCAGTACCCAGGTAGGGAAACAACCACCAGCTACTACTTCCTTCAAGGGTGCAGGAAGGGTTTTCAGACCTAGGGCTGGAAATGCAGTTTCTGTCCACATTTTCTCAGTCTCTTTGTTCCTCACTGACCTGGGCTTTGAATTGTCTTCCCCTGACCCTGAGGTCTTCAAACAGTGGGAATATGTCTCACTACTGTGAGAAATTTTAAAATCTGTGCCCTTGGTGGGAGGGTACCCATCTGCTGATTCTGTGCCTTTCCCATTCTGTGCCTAGGGGAGGGGGAGGGGAGAGGACTGTCTGGTCTGGATGGAAGATTCCTACCTGATATTTCTTCTCTTTCTTCAATTCAGCATCTCCAGGGTCCTTCTCCAGTCTTTATCCTTCACCAGAGTTTCAAACAATTCAGAATTGTCCTTTTTTGGTTGAATCTTTGGAGAGGAGTTTTCAGTAGCTGTTCACATCAAAATGTTGATCATAAAACACTTTTAAAATGGTTGTTTTGATGAAGTGCAACATACATACCAAATGTATACAAATCATGATTGCATAGCTTAATGAATATTCATAAATGGAACACATCCATGTCACCTACAGCCAAAGAAATAAAGTATCAGTAGCATCCAGGAAGTTCCTGTTTCACCCTCTCAAATGTCACTGTCATGATCTTTGACTTCTAAATAATTTGTGGTGGTTTGGAGCTATGTACCCCAGAAAAACATGTTCTTAAACTTAATAGATTCCTATGGGTGTGAACCTTTGTAAATAGAACACTTTCATGAAGTTATTTCAGACAAGGTGTGACCCAGGACGGGTCTTAATTCTATTATTGAAGGCCTTTTATGGAAGGTTACAGAGAGAGAAAACACAGATTGAGCAGCCTGAAGCTAAAAAGTCAATGGAACCCAGAAGAGAAGGGACAGACCAAGAGAGGCCACTATGTGCTTTGCTGTGTGACAGAGTCACCCAAGACCAGGGATCAATGGCAGCCAGCCCCAGAATGCCAGTCTTTGGGAAGAAAGCATTACCTTTTTCATACCTTGATTTGGACTTCTGCTAGGCTCAAAACCATGAGCCCATCAGTTCCCACTGTTTAAACCAACCCATTGCATGGTATTTGCTTTAGCAATGAGGAAATTAAAACACCCATAGAATTATGTTTCCTTTATTTGTATTTCATGTAAGTAAAATTGTACAGTATATACTCTTTAACAACTGTTTCCTTTCACTCACTGTTTTAAGATGTCCCTACATTTTTTTCAGTATAAGTCGTAATTTGCTTATAGTTATTGCTAAATAATATTCTACTGTGTGACTATACCAACATATTCTTATCTATTTTATGTGGGTGGACATTTGGGTATCTTCCAGTTTGGGACTACTGTGAATAGTGCTGGTATGAAAATTCTTTTACAGGTCAGTGAAGTATATAACATTTCTGATAGGGGTATATATAGTAGTAGAACTATTGTGTCACAGATATTGTGAAGAAAATGGGCCACATTCAGTGAGGCATCCTGATGCCAGCCAAAATCCTATGTGTGATTTTTCAGGCCTGAACATAGGCAATTACAAAGGCCCTTCCCGCATCACACTTTGTGTAGAGTGAGTGTATTGCAGCCTTTGGAGTGAGTTGAAGTCATACTCATCCCCCTCTCTCCCCATTCCCTGGGTCAGCCATGCTCATATGCTCATACACATATCTGAATTCCTAACTCAAGCACTCCCCAAGATCTCCTTATTGGGGGTCTTGACTAAGACATTTTTCTCCACTCTGACTCAGTACTTTTCCACCCCTAGTCCTTTATCCTCCACTTGCCCTTTGTCCCCCATGTCCATAAATGGAAGGAGGCTTGTGTCCAGGGCTCCTCAGCAGAAAGCCAATTCATTCCACCTGTTCTTCATGTCTTTTGACTGACCATTGTCTAGTGCTACTCCTTTGGGAGAAATGGAAAAACTGTGAAGTTGACACCTCTTTTATGCCTCTTGCTTACACTGTCTCAGTAAGTAAACAAAGGCTTGATTATTACTTTCAGATTTGCTTGTCTTGATTGACTACCCATATGCCTGGCAACTCAACCATCAGTGCTTTTATTATACTTCCACTAAAAAATAGACACCAGTTTTAGGGAATGCCAACACTAACAGTTGATCTGAGGAAGAATACCAAGCAAAAAGGAGTTAGGATTTTATAAGTCCAGGTTCAGAGGAGATACAGAGGGGAAGAAAAGAGATTACATTAAGAAGAGAATGGTGTATCAGAATGTGAATATAGTATGGCTAATTTTTCAAGAAGTATGTGTAGAAGGTAAGAAAATATCTCATTTATAAATGAAGAATATTGATGCAAATCTGTAAACTTAGGAGAAGAAACTAGTAGAGATGAGCAGAAAGAAAGTATGAGACCAGTCACAAACATTTTTACCCACCTCTATAACTGAGCTCTTAATACATATTGCTTCTCATTCATTTACATTGCTAGCACTGTCCTCTTAAGTAGCCTGTTTTTCATCTTTATGTGTCAAGTTTCTGCATATTCCAGAAATTCTTAAATGCTGTACTCAAAAGCATGTATCTAAAATCTAGCAGCAATACTTCACCCAACTGCCCCAAAAGTCTATTATCTTGTGTTAAGTTTGCTCAGTCTAGCTGTGCTCTCATAACTTGTCCTTTACTTGTATCCAACCCAACATAGTATTTCAACAAAAGCAATATCCTGAGTATCTTTGAATTTGCATTTTAATGCTATTTTGCCCTTTCAACATGTGCTTTCTCTTTCTCTAACAATACAGTTCTATCTTTGCAAAATTTTGTGTCAACTCAAAATTTATATAGTTTGTAAACCACTGAGGAGGAGTGTGGTATATTAGAAAAGTCGTAGTATTAGTCAGAAAATTTAGGTTTATGCTCTAGATTCACCACTTACTTTATTTAGTGTGACTCTAAACAAATCACTTATCTTCTTTGAACCTCTGTTTCCTTTTCTGTAAAATATCCATGATGGGAGATATTGATTAATGTTATTGTTTTCTACTTATTTTCACACCCTTACTTCCTCCCCTCCATTAAACAGTTTTAGCGGCCTTTTTTTTCACTGCCTCAGATGAAATATTTTCCATATTATAAGCCACTATAGTAACCTGAAAAGAAGAATTTGGGGACTGAACACAGTAGCCAGCCTAAAATATTATGGGAAAATAAATTTCCTTAGTTGAGAGAATGCCTTGGACTAGTTGATGAAGATGAGGTTAAAAATGTGAAGAAAGATGAAAGATGAGGAGGGTGTTTTTTCTGGAATTCAGAGCAGAAGATTATAGTGGAGCATGTTTTGTTTATGTATGCATGTAAGCATATTTGACTACCTAAGGTACAAATCTTTTGAGATCCTAATATTTGGGGATATACCCAACGACAATTTAAGAAATCCAAAAAGAATAGGTATATTTTTCTTCCTGTTCCCTAGCATTTAAGGTGTGAAACAAAAACTAGCTTCATCCAAATGGACTCCTGTCAAGAACTTGAATCTTAAGATTGAGTCAAAAGTAAGGTCCTTGACAGTTAGGATATATTCATGGCACTAGTAGAGTTAAAGATTCAGTGACAACAGCTACTATGGTAACATCTTAAGCACAAGTTTCTCTAGTCATCCTTTTTTTTCTTTCTTGCCTCTGACCTGTGATTAAGCATGGTGTTCCAGACTTCTTATTTATTCTGTAGGATGCTACAATAAACCCTTTTGTTAGGGATTGAATCACGTCTTCCACAAAAGGCATGTTTAGGACCAACCCTTGGTCCTGTGAGTGTGAATGCATTTGTAAATAAGACCTTTAAAGATGTTACTAGTTAAGATATATCTATATTGAATGAAGGTGGGCCTTAATCCAATATGGATGAACTCTCTATAAGAAAGAGAAATTGGTCATATAAGGAGATGCCACAGGGAGCAGCAAGAAGTTGAAAGTGAATGGAATCTGCAAGAGAAAAGTGGAAGATGCTACCATGTGCAATGCCATGTGAAAGGAGAAGCCAAGGAATCTCAAATATTCCCAGTCAGAAGATACCAACCTCAAGAGGAAGTAAACCTTCTATCCTGTGAAACCATGAGCCAATAAATTCCTGTTGTTAAGCCAACCCAGCATATGTATTCATTTTAGCATCTGAGAAACTAAGACAAATTTCTTTTTAAAAAATTCTGAATTGTTTCTAGTTGTTTACAACAAAGAAACTTGCCTCTCAAACCCAGTAGCATGAGTGGGATTCAGGACCCAGACCATTAAGGAAATGGTAGAAACCTTTATGAATTATCTATTTTAGTTGAAACTAAAATCCATGAATATCTGTAAGAGTTCAGAAATAGTAATTTCATGCATGCAGAGGAAAAATATTAACTAAGTTATCACCTAGGTTTATCTGAAGGCAAGACCTCTGAAACTGTATTTATACTGTATAAAAAGAAAGAGAGAGAAACTGAACTGTGGAGCATGGTTGTTGATTTTAACAGTCTTAGACAGCTTATCTAAGAATATTACAAAAACAAATTGCTAACTTTTCACAACAAGCAATGGAGTTAAATCCAGGAACTTTCTATGATAGTGTTAAAAAATCTATTATCACTTTCAGTCACAGATTTAAGTAGCAGAAAACCAAATGCAAAGATTAATCAGCAAGTTGCTGACTTACATTGACAGTTGAATTAGCAGCTATGCTGTTATTTTGTATAAGTGGCATTGTTCTCGAAAAATTAGGATCCTAAAAGCTGGAAAAGACATACATGAACACATGGGTGACATGGATTACTCATGCTGCAATTATATTCCTAGTTCTTGGAGGAGATATTCAGCACTGCAAAAATCCCCATATCCCCTACTGCCTGCTGAGAAAGTTATTATGGTGGAGATAGCAAAGAGAAAGGTCCCAGAGCTTCCATTTTCTACAAAAATAATAAATCAGAAGCAATATAACATCATTGGATCAATGTCAGAGTTAAGTGGCACCATTGAGACTTAGAATAGTTTTTCTTGACTATTTTACCAAATTAACTGTAGGGGCTTTAGGAAATGAGAATACATTTTTGTAAGCTAATCAGGGAGTGACTCTAAATTATAGTTGCTGTTCCAAATGTGGTACACTTACTAAAGAAAATTATTTCATCTCATGAAATCTGGAATGCCTATTCCCTAGATGTTTTAGAAAAACTACCACATATATAAGTTTCATGTCCTAGGTATGTCATGGTATTTACTTCAAAATTAAAGATAAGTTTCTGCACCACCACTGTCTGCAATTAAGAAATAGACACAAAATTTGGTGACTAACTTTGTACTTTGGAACAATATAAACTACATTTGGTGAGCAAATGGGACCTACATACAGGTATTCTAAAAATCTATAAACTTTGAATGTGATCTCCATGAGAAGAGGCTTTTCCATTGATGTGAGCAGTTCTGCCTCTAGACCCTTTTATTTGAGAGAATTCAATGGTGCTTAAATAGTTCTGCATAGCAAGGTGCTATATGGTGCCTGTGAGGACTCAGGGTTTTGAAGCAAAATTATGCATTATTCATTCTATTTTTTTACTGTAGAATATAACATATATACAATAACTTTCAAAGTGCAATTTAACAAGTAGTTAGAGAGCCAATTTCAAGTAATGTTATGGTTTATAGTTTCAGTTTCAGTTATTTCCTCATTATTCAATATACTGTATATATGGAAAGGTGATAATTTTCAAGGTACAGTTTAACAAGTAGTTATATAGGCAATTTCAAAGAATATTATGGGTTACAGTACCATAGTTTCAGTTATTTCCTTACTGTGAAGTACAACATATATACAGAAGGGTGATAACTTTTAAAGTACAGCTTGGTAAGTAGTTGTAGAGAAAATTTCAAAGAATGTTATGGATTACAGTTCCACCACTTCAGTTCTTTCCTTCTAGCCATTTTAATACCCTAGCAACTAAGAAAAAAATTATAGAGAGATTCAGTATTCATAATCCTTTGTTAAACTATATCTTGTCTGTTGCTACCCCTTCCTCCAGATTAATCATGTTCCCAATCTTCAAGAATGTCTAGGCAGTGACCACCCTAACTTCCTCATGTTGAAAAGGGGTGTCAACATTATGGGAGAAGGAGATACATCTGGTTGATGTTCTTGAAGAGGCTGTTGTCTCTGTGTTTTGGGACTTAGCTGGTATAGGAAAACACTAGAAGATTTAAGTTTCTGTAAAATAAACTTAGTGAGTGAAACTTTTAGAGTCTCAGGGTGTTCTTTAGGGTTTTCAGGACTACTGTTGATTTGGGTGTTTCATACTGTGGCCATTTGGCATATCTAGCTGAAGCTTGCACAGAAGTACCCTCCAAGACAGTCTCTCAACTCTACTTGAAATCTCTTAACCACTGAAACCTTATTTTGTTGCCTTTCTTTTCCCCCTTTTGGTCAAAAAAGGCATTCTCAATCCCTAGATGCCAGGGTCAGGCCCATTCCTTGATTCTGTATCCCACATCACCAGGGAGATTCACTTACCTGGGAGTCCTGTACCATGTTGGGAAGAGGGTGATGAATTTATTTGCAGAATTGGACTTAGAGAGAGAAATGCCACATCTGAGCAACAAAAGAAGTTCTCTGGAGGTGAATCCTAGGCATAATTGTAGGTGAGCTTAGCCTTCCCTTTACAGCCATAAGTTTCACAAGAGCAAGCCTCTAGATCAAGGGCTTAACTTATTAAGTAGGGGGTTCTTAACTTCACATAGCATATGTTCTGTCCAAGATCAACAGTTTCTCACATTATCTCCACTTAGTTGTAAAATCATCACCACTCTCCATTTTAAACATTCTCTTTACCCAAAATACCCCAATGCTCTTATCAGCCCTTAATTATTTATCCCTAGTATTTGTGTGGTACTAGTAAGGTATTCCTATGATAGTCCCTAGTATGCAGTAGGTAGTTTTTCCCACATATCATTCTGTTGTTGGCTCTTTATACCAGTGTCATACCTTTGAAGTGTATCATACAAGCACTTATTTATATTTGTAGTGCTAATCTGTGGGATACATGCCTTTAAACAACATTTTTCAATCATGTTCACCTTCAATGCAGCTCTGATACATAGTTTCCCATTAACAAAAAACCATTACCCCTATCCATTCCCATACCTTTAAATTTACCCTCATTAACATATCTGTACATATTAGGTAATCATTCCCCCTTCACTAGCTCTGTCTATCTCTAGGTCCCCTATATTCTACATTATCAGACACTGATTTTACATTGTTCAGGGAGTTTATAGTAGTGGTAACATAGAATATTTCTCCTATTGCATCTGACTTACTTCACTCAGCATTATATCTTTAAGGTTCATCCATGTTGCTATGTTCAGGACCTCATTCCATCTTACCGCTGCATAGTATTTGACCATATGTACGTACCACATTTTGTTTATCCACTCATCTGTTGAAGGACACTTGGATTGTTTCCATCTCTTGGTATTTGTGAACAATGCTGCTATGTGCATTGGTGTGCAAACATCTGTTCATGTCACTGCTTTCGCATCTGGGTATATGCAGAGAAATGGAATTGCTGTTTTGTAGGGTAACAGCATCTAGCTTTCTGAGGAACTGCCAATCTGTCTTCAACAGTGGCTGTACCATTATACATTTCCACCAACAATGAATAAAAGTTCCAATTTCTCTACATCCTCTCCATTTGTTGTTTCCTGTTCATTTAATGACAGCCATTCTTATTGGAGTGAGATGAAATCTCATTGTGGTTTTGATTTGCATTTCCCTAATAGCTAGTGAAGATTGACATTTTTTCATGTGTTTTTTAGCCATTTGTATTTCATCTTCAAAAAAAATGCTTTTTCATATCTTTTACTCATTTTATAATTGGGCTGTTTGTATTATTGTCATTGAGTTGTAGGATTTCTTTATATAAGCAGGATACCAGTCTCTTATCAGATATACGGTTTTCAAATTATGCATTCTTTCACAACTAACTTTCTTTCTTTCCAGTGCAGTTCTTAATTTGCTAAAAGACCCTGCTAGAGCCTGAGCTGCTTAGTATGGAATAATAGGTAGCTATTAAACACAAGCCTTGAGTCATGAATTAGGTGTTTTCAGACCCACAAATTCATACATTATAGTTGTGCGAAATATGACTTCATTATAAAGTAGTAGTAGTACATATGGAACAGGGCCTGGTCTGGTGCAGTAAATGCATGCTATTTACATTGGAAATTCTCTCATACTTCTGAAATATGTATTCCTGATAAAATGTAATGCTCTCTCAACACAAACCAATAAACCCATGAGGATGCACTGTGGACAGTTGCCAGGGAAGTAATGGATCAAACCCGTTTTTCATATGACTGCATAAAATGCTGGCATCACCTAGATGTGGGCTACTGAACATTATAACTCCACTAAAAATGGAGAAGACAATTACTCCCATTATAAGGAACTTCAAGCTGAACCTCAGATTGTCCATTTAGTTCGTAAGAAGAAATAGCCTGTGTTTATGATCTGCATTGATCCATGGGCAGTAGCTAATGTTTTGGCTAGATGTTCAGGCATTTTTAAGAAACAGTGTTAGAAGATTGTTGACATAGTGATAAAAAGGGATTATATATAGATCTCTCAATGTTGGCCTATTATAAAAATATTTTGGTCATGTGTTCATGTTCACCAAAAGGCTGCCATTTTGTATGAAGATCTTAATAATCAGGTGGAAGAAGAACCTCTCTTTGCATGTTCATTACAATATCATGTATCAGTTATCTCATGGAAAAGCATCCATATGATAAGGATAGAGTCTATGCATGGACCTTCAGAATGGTCTGGCCTTTATTAATCCAACAAATTTCTAATACCAAGTATCCAATTTTCCATTGGCAGCCATCAAAACATACACCCTATAGTTTGCCTCAAATCATAGTATTGGAAGAGCCATGTAGTTCTTGATGGCAGGTTTATTGCATTTGAATTCCATGCATGAGTGATGGGACTTTTTTTTTCCACTAGAATAGATACATTTTCAATGCGGACTTACAGAACCTACCTGTCATTCTTTTATTATTATCCCCATTAGCCATAAACTAAGTGCCTTATATGCAATTATAGTATAATGAAAAATATTGATTTCAGCTAAGCAACTCTCCAATGCAAGATGTGAGACAATGCATTTATGTCCAAAGTTTCACCACAGACCACAACATACAAAAGTGGCTGACAGAGATAGATGGAAGGGGTTTTTATTAGTTACAGTATCAGCCATTTTAATGATAAAATGCAGGACACTGTAAACTCTAAGCCAATGAGCAATATATGTCCCTGTTTATATCACAATGTTAACAGAATCAAGTGGCATAAGGGGGATCATGTTTTTCATAACACACCTAAGTACTTGCTCACAATGTATTCTTCTAATTTCACTCTTCTGAAACTTTCCGGTTAAGAAGAAATTTGATGCACAAGGAACGTATGCCACCACAAGTTCTCTACTAAATTGGCTGCAGAGACACATCTGGACTTTAAGTGCTCTCCATGCCATTGAGTTAAACTGGAGGGGAAAATGAAGCTATTGTGTTAAATATGCTACTTTATTTTAACTGAAAAGATGAAATATATGTGTTTTAGTACAATGGGGATGTAAAACAATATAGATGAAACCCAAGTGGTCCCTAGGACTCCTCTATGTGCTAACATGCATGGTGGTACAATGTAGTGGAACATTATAGTAATCATTATAGACAGGACTACAAAGGCTTAGATCCCTAATGAGTGGTAGTAAAGAATCCTAAAAGATGTGGTATTGGCTAAAGTAAAGAGTGATGTGAAATTATTAGTAGAAGAGAAAATTTCTATATATCTGTGTGCTCACCCAAGATTTCAACACTACAGACACTTCCTGGTTCTTCTGTTCCCCACCTCAGTAGTCCTTGACCACATTTTCTTTACTCTGATACTTCAGAATGATCCCTGTGATGGTTAGGTTTGTGTGTTAACTTGGCCAGGTGATGGTGTACAGGTGTCTGGTTAAGCAAGCACTGGCCTAACCATTACTGCAAGGACATTTTTGGCTGGTTTATTAAATCTTCAGTCAATTGACTGCCCCTATGACTGATTACATCAATGAAGGGCATGTCTTCCACAATGAGAGAATTCAATCAGCTGGATTTAATCCAACCAGTTGAAGACTTTTAAGGAAGAAATAGAGAGAACCTTCACTTCTTCTTCAGCTAGCCAGCGTCTCCTGAGGAGTTCATCAAACACCATTATCAGAGTTGCCAGTTTGCTGCCTGCCCTACAGAATTTGGACTCACACATCCTGCCCTACAGAATTTGGATTCATGCATTCCCACAGCTGCATGAGATACTTTTATAAAATCTTATATTTACAGATATGTGTTATTGGTTCTGTTTCCCTAGAGAACCCTAACTAATACAATCCCTTAACTTATATTTCTATCTCTGAGATTCCCCTCTAAATAAGTGATAAAATTTTGAATTATTGTTTCATTCTTCATTTATTTACATTGTCATATAGTGATCATTTCTTATGATCCATTTACTAGATTTTCCATAAAAACGTTCTCTCTCTTTTTTTTTTTGTTTATTGTGAACCTTAACCTTTATACATAACAGTGATAACTTTCAAAGTACAATTTCACAAGCAGTTAGACAGCAAATCTCAAAGGATGTCATGGGTTACAATTCCACAACTTCAGCCATTTCCATTATTGTAAAAATAACATACACACAGAAAGTTGTCATGTCTTGATGTACAGCTCAACAAGCAGTCGTATAAGTAATTTCAAAAAATGTTATGGGTTATAGTTCCACAGGTTCAGTTCCTTCCTTAAAGGTCTTCACCTTTCTGTATATACCTTGTATTGCATAATGATGCATTCTCTCTTAAACAAAAAATTTATTTAAAGCAGATAACACTTTTGTATTTATTGTATATTCCCCAGTATCATACAAAAAATGGATGCCTAATAAGTAAATAAATGCTTGTATTTAAATCCATATTTATTTTTTAGAGTTGAAAAGTATGATTAAAATCCATGCAAGAGATAAGATTTTTAATAGAAAGTGTTCAGAATGTAAATCCAAGCTGCTTTTTAGGTGGCCCGTAAAAACTGTGATTTGATGATACAGTTACAGAATATTCATTGTTTTTCACAATCAATTGTATTTAAAAGCTGTATTTGAAGCCTCTCCTTTGTGAAGAACTGGGCATTCTGCCCTTACAATGATAAATGTGTTGTATAATTGAATTATATCAAGCTATCAATTTCATTTTAATAACTGTCTTCCCAAAGTCATTTGCAAAGCAATTGTATTTACCCATCTCAAAGAGCTCCTGCCATACTGGCAAGCAATAAACAACTAATTTGACTATCCTGAAACAGTGAGGTTTTCGGATCTTAGTTTGTTTGTGGTCTTTATTTTCATTTACTTTGTTTTAGTTCTAAGATGGCATGCATAGATTCAGTCAAACCTAAAACAATGCTTCTCTCATATTGGTGATCATCAAGTCACCAATGCATCTTCTTTTCTCCATCATCAAAGAATAGTAGGATTTTTGTGTGTCTATACAACTTTGATTCACACACATAACAAAGACTGAGTATCTTCTCTGATCCTAGCATTGTGTTAGCGAACATTAAAAAATGTGGAGTACAAAAATGAAGTCCAGTCCCAGAACTTCCTAACTGACCACTATCTGCTAAGAAACATGAAAACAAGTTATTAAAATGAACACTGCACACAATGCAAACCGTGAACCCTGAGTTAAACCATGGACTACAGTTAATAATGCAATTATAAAAATGTGCTTTCCCTTCTTGGACCAAAAGCAGGGAAAGAAATGGAACAGTTTCAGTGGCAAAGAGATTTCAAATACAATTGAGAGGTCTTTCTGGGGGTTATTCTTATGCATTGTATAGATATCCTTTTGTAGATTTTATTGTATTAGAATAGCTAGAAGGAAATGACCTGAAACTGTTGAACCGCAATCCAGTAGCCTTGATTCTTGAAGATTATTGTATAACTATATAGCTTTTATGGTGTGACTGTGTACTTGTGAAAACCTTGTGACTGATACTCCCTTTATTTAGTGTATGGGCAGATGAGTAGAAAATAAAGACAATAAATAAATAACCAATATGGGGTAGATAAGGGGCATGGGGTGTTTTGGGTGTTCTTTTTTATTTTTATTTTTATCTTTATTTTGGGGGAGATAATGAAAATGTTCAAAAATTGATTGTGATGATGAATGCACAACTATATGATGATACCATGAACCATTCACTGTACACTTCGGACGATTATCTGGTATGTGAATACATCTCAATACAATTGTATTAAAAGACTGAAAGGAAGAAAACTGTGGTTTCATCAATTGTAACAAATATTCTATACCAATGCTAATGGTTAATACTAGGGTGATATATGGGAATTCTGTATTTTATGCATGGTTGTTCTGTAACCCACAACTCCTCTAATTAATAAATAATAATAAAAAATTAAAAATGAACACTGCAAATGAATATACCCAAAAACACTGTAAGAATACAAAACAACTTCCCTGAATACAATAAAGTATATTTAATCAAATACTTGGACTGAGTTAACAAAAATAAATATCTTGCTATTTGGAGGCAAGTCCTCTTTCTTAACATTGTCAAATCTCCAGAACCTAGTCTAATCCCTGTCTCTCAAAGGGAATCAATATATTTTTGGTAAAGTAATGAGTATGAATGACTTTTATAACAATGAAATGGAATCTTGAGTCACTTTTATTGATGTGTTTGTAATTTGATCAGTTCAAAGTATTGTTAGAACATATTGTCCAATCAGTAATTTCCAAATTTTGAACTTATCCAAATTCTGTGATCACTATCATACAGTTATTATTCTTCTTGATTTCTGCTAGAATGATCTACTGGAGGATTAAACCTCAAGATGATTGGTTGATTTTTGTTATCCATTTAGAAAAACAAAATGTATCAGATTGACAGGTTATTTACTCTATTTAGCTTTCCCTTCAATCGATCCATAAAAAATTGTCAAGTAGTAGCATAAAAATATTCATTTTGTGTTCTGAAGTCATGCTGATAATTAAGGTTAAATAAATAATTTACATGCACTAATTTACTTCACTTTGGACTTTTGGAACAGATGCAATTTGTGTTTGCTTGGAATGAAGCATTTCTGACCACAAATAAAGCAGTAGTTTACTCCCTGACCCCAAGAAATGGTATCAAATTTTAGAGCAGTTTTTCTGAGGTCAAATTCTAATATTCCTAGGATAATATTTTGTTATTATTAGAATTAGAAAGAAGAGTGATCATTTAGAACCTCTAAATCTGAGACTAATAACTACTTTTAGATTGTCCTGATCTGCTGAAGCCTTCAAATCAATAATCAAAATAATTGGCATCACCCTAACTTTAAAACTCTGGTTTAACTTAGTGGCTTAACTTAGACTGTATTTTTTAACGTTATTCCTTAAGAGAAATTCTATAATTCTTTTTTTTCCAATTGCAGCTTTTTCCATCAATTTAAGATCGGATATTCACATTTTCCTTCCAAATGGACAGAAAGTTTGAGAAAGTTTTCTTATTTTCAGCCTTAAATAAAATCATAAATGTGGAAGAATTAAAATTAAGTCATAGAAGAATATTACAGTACTCCCTAGACATTTGTTTTTTTCATAAAGACTTTTTATTTCCATCTTAACATTCATGATTTTGGTGTCTCATATTGCATCAAAAAATGAAGAAAAAAAAACAATGTGTGAATCCTGAATTGTTGTTATTGGCCCCTTTGTTACCAAGATAGCACTAGCTTAAATAGAAATTCTCTTCTTGTCTCCTTTCATTATTTCTACAGTGACACTGAATTTTAAATGTTGCAGATCAGTGGTATTTATTACTGCTAAGTAAATGTGCTCTGCAGAATGAACCTCATGTTTTAACTTACATATTAAACTAAAAAGTAAGAGCAGATGGAGGTGATGGGCATGTTTCCACCACATATTTTATTTGAGCAACACATTTTCATTAATGCTTATAGCAGAGCTATGAGAATTGAAATCTTTCCCCCAAAACAGGTCCCAAATGTTCCAGTTCCCTTGACTTTCAAGTAGCTATGCAGTAGATACAAAGAAATAGCAACTCTAAATTATTTCAGTGATTGTAGTGAAGGGGACTTACAGTGAGCTGTCAAAAAATATTTTACCTTAAACATATAGATATGATCGTGAAGTATAACTTTAGATTAAGACATCACTTTATAGAATGGCAATACAGTTTCATTATAAATCTTAAGTAATATCACTTACTAATTTATTTCAAATTGAACCTCAGTGTGTAACTCCACTGTGATGTAAAAAACACAGTCTATACTGCTGTTTTCAGACGAGAAATTAAAAAAAAAAAAAATGGCTATAAAGAACAAACTATCCTTTAACCTAAAGAAAGTACCTCAAGATTTAACAGAGCTTTAGATCACTTATAGAATGATTCATACTATCTTAATATTTGAATTTCATGTTTCTTCTGGAAAAGGTAAATCAATTAGCAAATTTGAGCTGCATAAACCTAAATACAAATTTCTTCAGAATTTAATCTTCTTTGCAAGCCATTATTCTGAATTATATAGAGAATGACTATGTCAAATCCAGAGAGGTTATGCAGAGGTTATGTTTTTTGTTTGTTTGTTTGTTTTTGCAAGGATAGTGCCCTTAAGAAATTTGGTTATTAATCACATTAGACTTGTAATATATGTGAATATGACTGATTAGAAAAGAATATTATCCCTTGCTAGATTCAGGACCCTAGGAAAAATCACTGAAAAACAATGATACATGGTGGACATCTCCATTTGCCTTTCAAGGTCCTCTCTCTGACTTTCCATCCTATTTTGTTGCTGTTGAAGGTTCCTGGGCTGTTGAAATATATCAATAGATCTGTGCAATCACTTCCAGCTGGACATCCCTAGTGAAATTTTAGAGGAAGGACTGAGAGTTAGGTCAGGTATTAATTCCTTTGGTTGCCTACTTTTGAAGTCACTTCAGGCTGGTTGTATCCTTTGAGAAAAGGCCACTGCAGCACTCAAAACCTGTATCATTCTATATACACATTCCTTCTGTTTCTGAAAACTTCTCCCACCCCAACACCCTTATACCTAGGGATAGTAGTAGATTTGTTTCTGGCGTCAAGTTTTTGGGATTTTGCACTTTTCTTGGTTTTACATGACTCCATCCATCCTTTTAAATTAGGCACATTGTAAATAAATACCCTTCAAATTATACTTATTTGATTTGCCATCTACTTCTTGTTGTCTAGTATAGCAGTTAGTACTAGGAATGGCCCCAGGAAACATACTCTCAAAATAGGATTCTGGGATTGGGTTAATCATATATTCCAGGCACTCACAGATAAGCTCCAATCTGAGGAAATGGGACACCAGTACCTAATTAAATCCCATGATACAAGGTGGCATCACAATTACTGATATTATCATTGTTTCTTTCTAGAATTGGATGAAATGCATTTGTAGGAAACAGCAGGAGCAGATTCAGTGTTTTGAAACGTTGCTATGTCAAAGATAGCAAATTTAAATTCAAAAGAGTCACCTGGGTTCTTCCAATGACCCTAGAGAATTAACATAAGGCAAAGAGAAATTTGAAACTATGAATATGAAACTAAGAACATATATTGAAAAACAAAATGTCTCTATGTCAGCTTTCATGAAGACTCTCACAGTCACAAGGCATAAATAGCTGAGGACCAAGCATAGGAAATTGTATAAAGTGTTGGAGTTGCAGAACCAATTAAGGGCTCACCATCCCAGGTCTCTTATGTTTATGGCACTGATGGGAAAGGATCAGGTCCCTGAGACATGGAATGGGGACAATTAAACAAACATGGGTGAGGCTGAGGATCTAGAAACTTCAAAATCCCCTCAGATTTTCCCCACGTGAGATAATCAGTCTTCCCTCAATACCTTGTCATACCTGGGACAATTAGCCTAATAAGATAATGAAGTTAACTTCAGAACTATCACTTCTCCCTCTCCTGCTTTCCAGATCTATAACAAGACTTAGATCTCAACATAGTGCAGAGAGCAAAGTACAAGGTCTATTCCAGGAGGAAACAGTTGATACATAAAATGAGTTAAAAGGCCTCACTAATCTAAATTGACAGGAGTCTGGGGAGCACGTGTAGCAGTTGGTTCTAAGTGTGTTAGACCACAAGTGTAATTTAAGATTAATGAGGTTCTAAGTAATTGGTGTGGGTACATTTACACTGCTTTCAGAATTTAATGTGTAGGCTTGAACACTCATGAATGGCATTAATGTTCTTCTAGATTGGCCACTCTAAGCCTTCTCTCAACAAAGAGCTACAGTTAATGAGGTTGAAAGGCAGAAGCTTCTTTATCATACTCTAAAGGAGGAAGTCTTAATTCTTAGAAAAAGGGGAATGTGGGAATGGATCTATTATGTACAATTTTCTTAGCCATTGCCACTTGGATATCTGGGAGGACATTTCCTCAACAAGATATTAAGAAATGCATTGGTGAGGGAGGCATGAGCATTCTTGATTATCTCGGATGCTTATACTCTGTAGGCCAGAGATGCCAGTGTAAGGTACTGCAATGTTGGTTGACTCTTTGATCAACCAGAGTAATTATAGCATTCAAGAGTGGTAGAGTGCAAGTAGAGGCATGTAATCATCAGAGAGAAGGTGTGTGCTATTTCACAATAAGCCATACAGACAAAATGGTAACCACAGTCTTTTGGCCCACAGGAATCTATGACTAGTGCTAGTTAACTATAGTCCCAGAAGTGAAATAAATTGATCCTGAAAAGCCCACTTAGTGCATCTTGACACATATAGGATCATACATTCTAGGTTTTCAGGACAAAACTCTAACCCAGGTTGCTATTTTAGAGATTCACAGCCTAGTTACCACAATTCAGTCAATTCAAGACTCAGAACCCATTCCGTGACAAAAGATGATGCTGATAAATTTGAAGAAGGAATCTGTAATAGGGCCCCCAATGGGACCCTTTCACATTGTCCAGGGTGACTGTAGATTGGGAAATACCCACACTTCAGAAGTTATTAGTTACTGGCTCTGAACTCGTGATAATCCTCAGAGACACAAAATAATACATGGTCCACTAATCTGAGCAAGCCTAACTTGTTCTAACAGAGATTTAGAATATATAATGGGAATAGAATATACTTAATAGGTAGAATTTTCATGCTGCTCCCCTGATCTATGATGCGAGGGTTATTATGGTAGGAAGAGCCAAGGAAAAGCCCCTTATCTGTGTCCCTTTCTGAAAACAATAAGTTGAAAGCAGTACCACATCCTTGGAGTAATTACAGAGATTAGTGCCACCATCAGGGACTTGAGAGATGCAAGAATTATGATTCCTAACACACTACCAATTAATTAATTATTAATTCTTATAAGTCATAGGAAATGGCAGTAGATTATCAAAACTTTAAGTGCTGATGTTCACTGCACCTATGATTCCAGATGGGGTATCTTTACAGGTACAATTCAACACAGCTTTCAGCTCCTGCTATGTATAACACAATTTATTTTCTAATAAAGTTGGTAAACAAAACCAGAAGCAGTTTGCATTTACATGGAAGAGACAACTGGGTACTTTTACTGTTTTATCACAGAGCTATGTTAACACTAGCTTTCTTTCATAATGTGTAGGGTATTTGTTCATCTGCTTATTATCAGGCACCCTAGATAACTTAGTAAGACAAAACTGTGCCAGAAGATAGGAGATAAACTACAAATGTTAGGAGCATGCCCCATTGGTGCAGTTTCCCAGAGTCCGATGGTCTGAGCCATGTCAGCATATTCCTTTTAAAGTGAAAAAGACCAACCTCAAAAGAATAAGCGCAATTTGTGTGGTCTTTCAATTTTAGAGGCAAAATATTCCATATTTTGATGAGCTGCCTGTACCACTTACCAGATAATCCCTAGCATGCCTGCTTTGAGTGTGATCAAGAGCCAGAAACTTCATTGCAGCAGGTTTAGGTCGTTAATACAATTGTGCTACTACTATGCACAATGACTCAGTAATTTAAATAATTTTGGAACCACCTGTGGCATATAGATGCTGTATGGAGTTCCTGGAAAGCCCTAGAAAGAAAATCATGGCAAAATCTCTAGGATATTTGAAGTATGGGCATAGGCTCCTCTTCTGACAATTACTCCACTTTTGAAGAGCAGGTCCAGGCTTGCAATTGGGCCCTGGTATAGACTGAATGTGAACATCAGTTTGATCATATGAACCACCAAAATGTAGAATTGGGTGTGCAGAGCAGCTTTCCAGTATAAAGTAGAGATGAAATATAGAAACAAAGCTCTAGCAGATCCAGAAGAAATGTGTGAAATCAGGCACAGGCACCCATGGTGCCTACTGTTTCACACCCTCTCTCTCAACACACACCGATGGCCTCATGGAAAGTTCCCTATGACAAGTTTTAATAAAGTAGGAAAAAGTGTAGGCCTTATTCACAGGTGGATCTGTTCAGAGCACTGGCACTAGATGGAAGTGTGTGGCTTGGGCTCTACAACTCCCTCGGAGGTGCTCCTGAAAGACAAGGGAAAAGGTAAATCCTCCTATATGGAAGTAGCTCTCCACATTGTAGGGAGGGAGAGATAGCCTCACATGGGATTTACTGGACAGAAACTTAGAACAAAATTGGGAAGTGGATGACAAAGTCATCTGAGGAAAGTTGAGCACTGAATTCATGAAAGGATTCATAATTTAAAGGGATTTAGGTCCTGAGAAAAAATAGACCCTGTTCATGAGAAAAAAAACAAATGTTTCTACAAGTAAAATATAGAGAAAATAAGTATCATAAAAAATGAAATTAAAAAAAAATCTGCTGTTATGTCAGACTGTTACCCAACTAAATCCCCAAATATAATGATTTTTTTTCACTTTCTTAGTTTTGATGGGAGCAATTGTCAGGACTTGCTTAAATTAACAGTGCTCATGCAACAATCCACTGAATTTCATTTACATGTTCATGATCATACAGGAGTATTATGATCAATAATTATTTTTGCCATTTTTGGAAATGTTTAAATGTTAAGTTACCAGATAGGCCATGACTCATTACCCTAAGGAGGCAGGAATTCATGATCTGAAAATGCCCACCTTACCATTCAGAGTTTTGCTACTTGATGGGTTTCGGTAATTGTGCAGGGCCCGTTGCAGGGCCATGCCAAAGTTCTTAAGCTCAGGATCATTTTAGCAAGACTGCAACTATGACAATTCAACTACTTAGTGATGCAAATGATCCAAGTTTTGCCAAGGCCCAGGTCAACTTCCCTGCATCTTAACATTTAGCTCTTATAGTTAATAATTTTATAATTAATTGACTTAATTTCTTTCTCTGACTATTAAAAGACTTAAAGGCTTCTCTGTCAGAGGTCATAACAACATCTGAAATCTGCATTACTTTATTCAGATAAGAAACTACTTAATTATTAATAAATTAAATGTCAAAGGAAAAATAAATATTTAGGTAGTTTTTCAAGACCACTTAAAAAAGAATATATCTGTTGATAAATTATGTTAAATTTGACTTCTAATTTATAAATCCAACAGAAAAGCCCTCTCTTTGTTTCATTAAAAAAGAAAAAAGGTAAAATAAGGGGGAAGATCTCACTGGTATTCTTTTAAATTCATCTTCAATATACTCTTAAATAAAGAGAAAAACAATATTATTATTGTCTGTTGTATGGCAAATAAGAATTCATTCATAGAAAAAAATATTATTTAGCTTGTACTGTGCATGCAGTATAAGAGATGCAATAGGGCAACTCAGAAACATGAAAGGGACTACACAAAGCTTGTTTCCTGCCCTTGAACTTCCTACAACCTAGACTGGATGCCTGCTCTGAGGTAAATCTCTGTCTCCCAAGCAATTAAGCCCAGATTCCCCACGTACATATGCATACACACGTTCACAGGCAGCACTTTCCTCTGCCAAATGCCATGCCCTGGCTCTGTCCTCTTTCAGGTGAGAACAGCCAGAATTACACTCTAGCCCTAGAGCTCAACATAAATCCCAGGAACCTGTACGCATAAGGACAGATAATCCTTACCTGCAAATGTGGAGAACATTTTTATGTGGTTTCTCTGGCTCCATCATCTACTCAGGAGTACACGTGGGTGCTCTAGCTGTTATCCAACATCATTTTTTTTTAGAAAAGCATAACTACTGCTCAAAAGAAAAAAAAAAGGAGGAAATAAGTGAGAGCTTGAAGAAGTGTTTAATAAATGTAAATACATATTTAAGGCATGATAAAAGTAGGGATGGGAACACAAGGAAGCAAGAGAGAAGCATATTAATGAGCCCAAAATAGGTAAAACAATCAGACTTAGAATCTCAACGACTCTTGGAAGTAAATCAAGCCATGTGTTTAAGTCTCAATATACAATTTTTTTTGGTATATTTTTAAAACTAATTGAAATTACCTGGTAAAGATTTTCAAACCTTATCCTTAAAGGTTCTGAGCTTTTAGTTGTCTTGCCTTTGCCAGGTTATAGTTGATGCAATTTGCCATTCACTGCACATTCTAAGCACAAGGCATAGAAGAACCAAGAGATATTCTAGTGACACCCACAGACTCCATACATACCCCTTTCTGTCCCCACTGCATTGCATCAACCCAAATTATTCATGGCAATAGAATGAATACTTATGAGTGTACAGCAACTTCTTTTTGTTGTTGTTGCTTATCCACTGTCACAAGGAGCTGAAAACAATCTAAAGCTACTCACAGAGTACAGTTCAATGAAATTCTTTTTTCCATGGCCAGGAAAAGTGCTATCACCTCCCTGAAAACCTTAATCCTCCATAGAACCTAAATTAACAAAGACAATGAAAAGATGTTGATAGGAGCCAATCCTATTTCCAACATTTAGTGCCTGGAAGTATATGTGTTAGCTTTTGGGGGGACATTCCCCCAGAAAATCAACTGTTGGTTCAGAGTGTATATTTTTTACTAGAGATCAGTGGCCTAACTTTGTAGACTGTTGTCCTTAAACCAGAGTCTTAGCTGAGATTTTAACAGTCCATTCCTTCTTTCTAATAGGTTAGTTGCTTCTGGTAGATGTCTAAGACTAGTGTATCCTATGGTTATGCTTTGCATTTTGGCAACTTTTGCCATCAAATAGTTCTTAAGTCTGAGGCCAATGAATGTGGTAAGGTCTATGTTGATAAATGAGATATTCTAGAAGCCCTCAGATGGTGGTGGTGGTGAAGACTGTGCAGATAAAGAAAACATGTCTATAGTGAATATTGATTCCAATAAGGGATAATTTCTGCCTCCTCCAGGATGGAAGAGTGGAAGTGGTCCAATGTAATCATTGTGCCATCAATAGCTAGTTGGGCTTCTCAAGGAATGGTGCCATAATGAGGGCTAAACATCTGGCTCTACTGCTGACAGATTAGACACTCAGCAGAAGCAGTGACTAATAAACCTTGGTAAAAGGGAGACCATGCTACTGAGTTCATGCACATCCTCCAACATGCCATCGTGGCTACTTATGCCAGCACTGGAGTTGCTAAGAAGAGAGACTGAATATCATCCCCAAGTCACAATCATCCTGTCCACTTATTGTTGAACTCTTCCTCGGCAATGATGGCATTGAAGTGAAACAAAGATCTGCATGCTCTTTGTGCCTCCCATTGGTCCATCCACAACACCCTTCTCCTGGCCTCCTTGTTACGTACTTCCTTGTTTACACACTCAAACACACATTAGGCCACTTCAAACCCCTCCTACCTCATGAAGTGAATGATCAGGTGCACTGCTCTCTGTTCTGCCAACAAGGAGTATTTCCATTCACTACCATCCTCAATAGTGCCACAATGGAGCAGCAACCCATTGTATGTAAGCACCACATCTTGTGACATTTTGGGAATCAGACTCAAGTACTTTGCCCTTTTCAGTTAGTTGTAGGCAAGGCCTTGTGAGTTTATAGTAAGAATTGAAGTGCAACAGTGGTAGGTAGGTACAGTGGGAGTCTGGATCACATATTAAAGAAATTAACTTGTGCCTTCTGGACCTAATCAGGCCAGTCTGAAATTTCAACTACCCAAGGGTTGTTCTACTCATTCCTGAGCATTTATGACCCCTGGATCTGAAAATATCCAAGTTATTATGGGCAGCTGTGATGAAGGCTATATCTGTTTAGATGATGATAATCTGCCTGAGCCACCTGATTTTTATGTAGACTAGAGAGGTGAAATTGGTAGGAACATGATGAGGACCATACACACAAGTTATTGATAGTACTGATTCTAAAATTCATTTTGTATATTGTGAGATAATAGAAATCAAATCCAATTCTCTTCCAGTTGACAAACCAGTTGTTATTCATTAAATAAATGATTCTTAATACCATCTTACACAAACATAAAGTTATCACATTTGCTGAAATCTATTTACGGATTTTCTTTCAGTTCCACTGATCTCTCAATCTATTCCTATACCATGTCATATGGATTGATTAAAATAGCTTTGTAGTATGTTCTGAAATCTGGTAAGATAAGTCCCAATTCATTATTTTTTCTGAGAATGAAATTTCTTGGCTATTCTAAAGCATGCAGTCATGCAGAAATTTTTGAGGTTATTTTGTACAATCTCCATCCCTCCAAAGAATGCTTAGATTCTAAAATATTAGTCTTCGGAAATTTAATAAGTGGCATGAAGTCTTCTAAGTATATGGTTTTTCTTTACCTTTGTCATCCTTCTATTAAATTTAAAATCTTTCTTTGAAGCTCTACATGTTCCTCTGTAAAGTTATTCATAAAGATTTCATGATTTAGGGTACTAATGGGAATGGAATTTTTCCTCTGGTTTCCATTAGTATACTCTTATTTCTAGTATTGAAGAAAGATATTGTTATTTGTTGTATTACTAACACTGCTTTATCACATTCTGTTATTCGTATTCAATGGTTTTATTGAAGTATAGTTGAAGCACAATAAAATGCACATATTTAAAGTATACATTTGTAAGATCTAACATACATTTGTATCTATGAAACAATCAAGATATTGAAAATATCAATCACTCCTAAAAATTTTCTCATGTCTTTGTAACACTGCCTTCCCAACACTCACTCAAGTGCCCACCCCTATTTCCAGGTACCACTGATCTGCTTAGAGATTCAATTGCATTTTCTAGAATTTTGAATAAATAAATGGAATTATGTAATATGTACTTCTTGCCCTGACTTCTTTGACTCAGTATAATTATTTTCAGAGCTATTTCTTTTTTTAAGTGGGTATTAGTAGTTCTTTTTTATTGCTAAGTAGTATATCATTATATGAATATCATAGTTTCTTTATTCAGTCATCTGTTGATGGCCATTTGGTTTCCAGTTTTTGATAAAATAAATAAAGATACTATAAAATATGTGTTCAAATCTTGCTGAGAATATATGCTTTCATTTCTCTCAATATGTGTAATGTAGAGTAGAATGTCTGGATTATATGTTAGGTATATGTTAAACATGTAAAAACTGTAAAGCTTTTTCTAATATCATTGTACAAGTTTATATTTCCATCAGCAGTGTACAATATGTCCAGTTTATCCATACACTCAGCAACACTCTGTATGGTCAGACTTTTTAGTTTTAGACATTCTTATAGTTTTTTAGTGGTATCACATCATGATTTTAATTTGTATTTCCCTACTGACTGGTGGTATTGAGCATTTTTTACAGGGCTTATCTATCATGTATATATCTTCATCTTTGCAAGTGTACATTCAAATTTTTTGCTCATTTTTTAATTGGATTTTTTTATTATTCATTTTTGAGAGTACTTCATATATTCTGGAAATAGTTCCTTTCTCAGATACATTGGCAAATATTTTCTCATGCTCTGTGGCTTAATTTTCATTCTGTTGATAGTGTCTTTCAAAGAAAAGAAATGTGTAATTTTGATGAAGTTCAATGAAAATCTTAGTTCTTTTATGGATCACACTTTTAGAATGTATCCCAAAGTCACAAAGTTAATTTTCTTTATTTTCTTCTAAAGGTTTTACACTTTTAGAGTTTACATTTAGGTTGATGATCCATACTGAGTAATATTTTGTAGATGTTGTGAGGTGTGGGTTGAAATTCATTGTTTTACATTTGTGTATACAGTTGTTCATACACCATTTGTTGAAACGACTATTTGTCTCAATGGAATTACCTTTGCACCTTCGTGAAAATTAAGTTACCTACATGTGTAGGTCTATTTCTCAATCTATCCTATTCCATTGATATATTTCTCTATCTTTATGCCAATACCGCACACTCAAGATTACTGCAGCTTTATAAGTTTTAAATGTTTTAAAATTAGGAAGTAATAGTTCTCAAACTTTGTCTTTTTCAAATTGTTTTTGGTTATTCTAGGTCCTTTGCATTTCCATATAAATTTTATAATCAGCTTTTCATTTTCTAAAGAAATGGGTATTGATTGGAATTTAATTGACTCTAAAGACCAATTTTGGGAAAATGAACTCTTAACAGTATGAATCTTCTGGCCCAGGAACACAGCATATCTCTTGATTTAAGCATTCTTCTTTAATAGCTCTCAGCAATGTTTTGTAGTTTTCAGCATACAGGTCTTGCAAATATTTTGTTTGACAATCCCTAGTCATGTTATATTTTTTTATGCTGCTGTACAAGAAATATTTTAAATTCCAAATTCTGAGTGTTTGCTATTGGTATATAAAAATCTGATTGATTTTTACACATCAACGTTGTAGCCTGCGATCTTGCTAATTCACTTATGATTTGTAGTAGCTTTTTGTAAATTCTATTAAATTTTCAGGTTATGTTGTTTGTGGAAAATGATAGTAATTTTTTTTTTTTCTTTTCAAAACTGGATGTCTTTCACTTTTTATCCTTGGGTTGTTTCACTAGCTAGAGTGATTATTTTTTTGCAGCTTTCTCATCTCTGGTATTCTGTTCAGTGAATTCCAAACACCTTGGTTTCCCTAAACCAGTAGATTCATCTCTCAACTCAGGGAGTCCAACAAGCTTTGCCTGCATTACTTCATCCTACTCTAAGGATGGGTACTTCTCTCAAAGCAGTTTTGGTGCAAATGTACAGCTTCTTTTGTTTTTTTTCCAAACTCTTAGTGATCACTGTCTTTCACTACCTGGTGTCCTTGTCTTGACAACCATTGTTTCATATACTTTGTCCATTTTTTATTGTTTCATGTGGGAGGGTAAATCCAGTCTCTATTATGCCATCTTGGTCTGAAGTGGAAGTCCTCTTTTTTCAATTTTAGTACATTTGTTAATGTAAGTGCATTAGTAAATAAATAAATTTATCTTATTTTCTGATTTTGCTACTAATTATTTCACTTTTTATCTTGTATGTGATAGAATTATTTTTTAATTATTGAAGTATAATGATGATAGTGACATACCTACTGTTACTAATTTTAAGCAAATTATATATAGTATTTAAAGGTGGTTGGGATAAGTAGTCATCACATAGTAAAATAATGTCTATTCTGTCTCTTAGAGTTTTCATCAGGAATGATTACTGAATTTTATCATCATATATTTACATGACTAGTTTATTTTACTCTCTTGACTTGCTGATGTGTGATTATGCTGATAGATTTGTTGCCATGTACCATCCTTGCTTTCCTAGAATTAAACATCTATGGTAATTGAGTACATTCATAGATTCTATTTGTTAAATTCATTCATATCTTTGCTGATATATCCATAAGTAAGGCATATTTATGTTGCAGCTATATATTTATCAAGACTACATATTAAAATTTTGCTCTTTCCTGAAACTTTTCACATTTTTGTATGTTCCAGAATATTTTTAATAACATAAGAATTATCTAATGCTTTACATTTATATAGACTTCAGCTGTGAATTTATTCCTAATTGGAAACTTTACTAGTGCTATTTTTTTTAGTATTTTTTTAAACTTTTCTGTGCATTTGTCTAATAAGATATTTTTGTCTTTTCTCAGGTCAACCTGGGTAATTTACATTTGGATTAAAATTCATCAACTGCTTCCATGATATTTATTTTTTATGAATATGAATATAATAAACTCTTATAGTTATAAAATATATGTATTGATCTTTTCTTTTTTAATTTCTATAATTTTATATTGCTATTTCCATTGTTTTTTTAATGTAATTCAGCATACTAAGATATATATTTTAATTGCTTTATCCTTTCTTTATTTTTCTTTTTTAGTAGTTACAGTTTTCATCTTTATTAATTTTCTGAACCTCTATTTCATGACTTTTTGTTGTTTCTATTCATAATTTCTTAAGTTAAATATTTGACTCATTTATTTTCGGTCTGTCTTCATGAATAAAAACAATTAAGGATATAAATTTTCCAAGAGCACATCTTTAGTTGTTCCCTACACATACATATGCTTCTTTTCATTGAATCATTGCATTTGAAGTGTAGAAATTTCACCAAGACACCAAGTTGTTTTCTTTTTTAAAAAAAAAATCAATTTAGCCGAAGGCTAGATGAGTACTTCATATTTTAAATTCAAGTTTTTCTTCAACATTCTTCTATTATCTTCTTAATTATTACTCTTTCTATTCCTTTTTCTTCTCCCTCCTCTGTTTTAGTGTTGAACCTTTTTTTGTTTGTTTTCTGCCCCTCATATCTCATCTTTTTACTCATCATGCTAATCTTTTTGAGGCTTCAACCAAGGGTCTGAGGTAGCTCTTCTATTTGATCTTGAATTAGAGCAGTTTATTTGAGTTGTGACCATTCTCTATTTTGGGTTATTATTTTAGTCTCAGTAAATTTATTGTGATGTAATTGAACCACTATGAGAGTCATTAGACTTACTCCTTCATTAGCTTTTCTTCATTAGGAGCAATTCCAGTTTTCTTGTCCTCCCTTAAATTAATAGCCTCTCTTAACTAACTGGAAATTTTTCTTTGCCTGATGTTGAGAGGTAATTTTCCATAAATATCTCACATTTCTGCACAGTCCAGGTTCTCTGAGCAAAGGAATTTATAGTCAAGTTAAGCAATTTTTGTATACAGTTAAAGTTAGAGATGACTCCTTTCCCAGAGACATTCCAGGATAGTAAAGACAAAATCTCTCTTAACACTTCTCAGAAAAGATTAGTTTTCATTCTAGAATAAAGATAAGGACTGTTTTTTTCTGTCCAAAAGAGGATAGGTATAGGCAAGTCACAAGAAGCACTATATCAGATTGGCATCTTCTTAACTCAGGATTCCTCTCCTCTCTCTCTCTCTCTCTCTCTCTCTCTCTCTCTCTCTCTCTCTGTCTGTGTGTGTGTGTGTGTGTGTGTGTGTGTGTAAACTGTGGTAGACTAGCTTGTTAGCTTGCAGGTAGGATACTCTGATACTTCCCAGTTTCTGACTTAATACTGATAAACACTGTCTATTTCTTTAGCTTACCATTGGTCTGCCTTTAGTATCACCCAGCAAGTAGTAAGCAAGAAAGAATTTCTGTCCTTTTAGACCAGTAACCTATGTGTCAACACTTTCTCCATCAGAGAAGGCAAAGCAAAGAATTTCCATTGCTCCCATAGTTAAAGTTCTAGCAATAGCATTCTCCACACTAAGGCTCAGCTGTGTCTACACCCTCCAGTATAGCCTATTATCAAGTTGCCAAGAATGAGAAGGCTCAGAAGGTCATTCTAGTAACAAGAAGCAGCAAGACATTAAATGCCCATTAGGTCCTTCAGGTAATTACAAAATATGGATACTCTTCCAAGCTTTCAAGAAGAGGAAAAGACTTTTTCTCAACAACCTGCTATCAGTCTCTTTTCTGATAGTGTTAAAAATATATCCCTACAATATTAAGTCTATCATCTCAAGATCTTAAGGGAAGTCTGAGTGGTCAGAAACAATAGCTGATGCTCTTTGGGTTTGTAACTCAGAAAAGTTTAAAGGTTTGAGAGTAACAAGGAGCATAAACTCACATAAGCTCAGGTCACTGCCTCTCCAGAATCCCCACACTTCTGGGGAATTGGGAATTCAATTCAGGAATTAAAAGAATTCAATGAAGTGATACAATAAATTTCTAATTTTTAAATTTAATTCAACTGGTAATTACTGGTTGAACCAAAAAATTATTTTAGTGATGGTGAGGAAAATTTCATATAGAAGAACTTTCTGGAGTACCTGAATGTGATGATACTACCTCTGAAATATATGACTTGAATTTAAAGTCAATATACAAAGACTCAATTAAAGTTGTGGAAATTTAGCTTTGGTAAATTAACCTCAAGAGGATTACTTCATATAAAGCAATAAGAATATATCAAGTATATACCAAGAACAAAAATATATCAAGAATATATGGTGAATATTAAGAACAAAACTTTAGAAATAAAAATAAAAGACCAGGTGAGGAAGAACTATATCCAAATTGAAAGTCATATATAGAATGTCACACACTGTTTAATGCCTTACATGATATCAGCCTATATTCACTCATTTAAAACTAAGCTATTAAAAAATAACTTACTTTTAAATTTGATGAAAATAGAATAAAGAGCTTTCAATTCAAAATAGTACATTGAGCAAACATATTTATACTCTTTCTCTCAATATCTTAATTTAAAAGTGAAAATATTTATAAAGGTATTCTTTCAGCTGACAGATTTATAGAGAAACCATAAGTAGACAGACACTTCAACAGATTTTTAAAAGACTAAGCATAGTTGGAGAAACGATAACTAAAATCCTTACATATAGGTGGAAACAAATCTACTTTGAAGATTACTGGTCAAATTGAGGCTAAAAAATTATATTTATGACAAAAGCTGGGAGTAGAGTTTGAATCTCCAGCTACAAATCTAAGTGCCCAGAAATCAAGTATATTTTTACCCTCTTTCAACACTCATTATGGAAATGTTGAAGAGAACCTCTAAAGAATTTACAGAACTAGCTCAGGAGAATGAAGGAGACTACTTTGTGACTACACTGCCACATATTAAGATCTAGGTATTCCCCCAATAGAGTGATGTTATGCTTTTTTATTTATCTGATGTCTGAGGTCAATGACAAATATTGCCAATAAAAAATACTTTGGTAAACATAAGGATGCACCAAACAGATCATCCTTCAAGGAAGGACCTCCTGTCCATCAATGGCAAGTGTGGTTAGCAGAAGGCCTCCAGCTGTCAGCATCTTCATGACCATCTGGAAAGAAACAGAGAACTTAAAAAATCTAATTAGTATCTTCAGAAATATTCAAGAAATCCCTGCATCTACAAAATAAATGCATAAGCTCTTTGATCATAAAACCAAAGATTAAAAGAATATTCTAAATGCTTCGAAAGGAGAGAGGGTGATATAATATGTTCAGACTTCTTACCTTCAATTCTTGATGCCAAAGAAAAATTCCTTTGAATTTTTAAGATATAATCATTTTCAACTTAAAATAATATTCAAAGTCAAACTCTCATTAAAATTTGAGAGTAGTTTAATAAAAGATATTCCCAAGACCAATAGCATGGTTACACATATGGGGTTGCTCTGGATCATACCAGTTTTTCCATCTGCTGGGCCAGCACAAGTATAATAGCCACTTCATTCACTTTCAAATTTGCCTCCATAAATATCAAAGATTCAGAAAGTTTCCCTTATATGCCCCCCAAGGAAGCTACTGAGAATATGCTCCTGCAAAACAAGCACCTGAACCAAAAATAGGCCTGGAATTCAAGAAATAAGGGAGAAATTAGGCAAGCAATAAAGGGAAGTTTTAGTTAGTCAATCAGGGGAAAAACACCAAAGAAAGGATCCCCATTCCACAGAAGAATTCAAACAGTCATAACAGCTGTCCATCTTGAGTTTTGTAGAGAAATATATTGGGAGCTGGATTAGGTGAACTCTAGTCTGTAAACCTAAAATTCTCTAAACTTAAAATTCTTAATGAGTCTCTGATTATGAATCATGGATGTCTGCTTCTTTTGTTGATGCTAACATCAATGCCAATGACTTACATTTAAATTTAACATAATTTGCCCCTTTATTCTGAAGTAATCTGAAATAAGATGGGAGAGTAAAAAAATAAGTTGCAGAATGTTGAATATAAACTAGCTGATTTTATAAAATCTTAGAGAAATGGAAAGAAATATCAAATGTCTGTCCTTAATAAGGATAAAGGAATTGCACTGAACTATTTATATTCTCTTGACATGTCTCTCTAGTGATCAATAAAGCTGATTGATAAGAATAGGAGTTGACATATAATTTATCTGTTGTATAATAACTGTCTTGTATGGACATTAAACTTATAACTTTGACCCTGATAGTATGTCCATTCAAAATAACTCAGTAGATTTTAAGTAGAGATTTTAATCTCTAGAAATAGAAACATCAGAAATTATCAAAAATTCAGACTGAAATTACCATTTACAAACTGTAACGGTTAGACCTAACCATCAATATTATCTAAAGATTTGACAAAAAAAAATAAGTTTTGAGAAAAGGATATGATTTTCTCAAAAAAGAAATCTTGTCCTTGCTTAATTCAAATGAATTTATTTAAAAATCATTTGTTGAGCATGAAAGATATTCCAAACACTTGGTGACCATGATGAACAGGGAAGAAAGTTACCATTAACTTCAGGAAGGCAGTTGCCAAAGAGCTTAGATGAAAGATAAAAATGGTCAGGTATTTGAGACTCTGAAATGGAAAAGTTCAGGGAGATTGGAAAGCACTTGAAGCTGAATTTCTACCTATGAAATTACAGAAACACTCATCAAGAAGAGTATCTGAGGATTCATAGTGGTTCCATATGGGGCACTTGAATGGGTTCAGATTTTACATTTTCATGTAGAAAAGGAGTTCAGAGGCATGTAACCAAGCACAAATATAAAAGGAGCATGAGTCTGTGAAAACAGTGCCAGAAAGCCTGGCATGAGCTGAGGTTTATGAATAAACTGTGTAAGGAAAACAAAACAATTTTTAAGTTTTAGTTATATTCAGATCAAGAACAAAGAAAGTTTTCACTTGTGTTATGTCTGATAAGATGGTACAAACTTAACAAACATCACAAAATGGAATTCTGAAAATTCTATTTTACTTCCACATTCTCTGACTAGAATAATTTTTAGCCTGGAGAAGATGTAATAAATATTGATAAGAAGCAACTGAACCTCAAGATACGTTAAGAGATGATAAGACAGCATTTAGCTTTTCTAAATGATTTCAAGTCTCCAAGCCAGAGAAGATTACATGCCAGTGTATGGCAAAAACTTGCAGATGAGAAAGCTAGCTGCCTCTTTGAATGGCAAGTTATCTTACAGCCACTAGGGAAAACAGAAGTGGTGACCAGGAATCCAGAGTTAGAAGCATTTAGTTTTGATTTTGAAAATCAAAGAAAAATATTGCATCTTAGAGTAATTTATTGTTATATTGTGTGCATTCTTACTCTTATAAGCCAGTATGCAAGCCATTATTATATTTCTGCCTCTGGGATGTTTGCAGGTGGGAAGGGGACACTGCTTGAGATCAATGGCTCCTTCAGTTCTTTCAGAACTGGAACAAGGCTTGTGCTCCTTGACAAGGTATTGCTAGGTTGCATATACCTTTAGTGTTCACCAAATATTCTAAATATTCCTTTACAATTACAAGCCTCCCTTGCATTTAATTTGGGATCATGTGACTAGTTTAGACTAATGGACTATGAGAGGAAGTGGTGTATTTTATTTCCACACCAAGGCAATGAAAAGCTGATGTTCCAACTCTAACACTCTCTTTTCACTGTTTCAGTGGCCTTGGAGGCTATAGGTTGAGATGTAAGGTTGAGGTGGAGATGAGACATCATGAGTTGTAAGGAGCTTCAGTTAAGCCACTCACACTTAATGGCATTTTAGTGTATCTGGCATTAATTTCCCTGCTCTCATACACTCATGTAAACTAAAAGAATTTACAGATATTTAAAACCTTGTACATTGTTCAGGAAATCTTATTTAGGAAATCTTGTCAACTGTGTTTTGGCCTCATCCTCAGGCTGGTATCTCCTATAACAGCAAAGTATCTATAAGCTGTTCCAGGTCTCATATCTGCACACCTTATCATCTAGAGCAAGAGAGTGACTTCTTTTGCCTCAATCATTAAATTAAATTTCTATCCTTTACTCTGATTGGATGGTCCCTGAACCAATTTCTGTGTCCTAGACAGTTAAATTATGCTGATTGGCTTCAACCAGTCAGGGCCGAAGCCAGAAAATCATCATGGATGTTGTAGATTGAACTGTGTCCCACAAAAAGTTATGTTCAAATCCTACCTCTCAGTCCTGTGAATGTGAACTTACTTGTAAATAGGATGTCTGAAGATGTTGCTAGTTAAGATGAGGCCAAATTGAATTAGGATAGGGCAATTTAGAGAGAAAGAGGGAGACAGAGAGAGAGAGAGAGACAGAGAGAGACAGAGAGAGATGTGGAAGAGGCAGAGATTGAGTCAAGGAATGGCATGTGTTACCCAACAGAAGCCAAGAGAGAGGCTTGGAACAGATTCACCCCTCAGGAGGAAGCATGGCCCTGCTGACACCTTTATTTCAGACATCTAGACTCCAGAACTAAAAGGCAATATATTTCTGTTGTTTAAGCCAGCTAGTTTGTGGTACTTTGTTACAGCAGTCGTATCAAACTAAGACAATGGTTAATCCTTCCTGAACCTGATGGTTGTTACAGGTCAAAGAGAAGTTGGGTTGGATTCTGAGGACACAGCCATGAAATACACAACAGAGGACTCTAATACTGATTTAAATGCCCTGAGATATTTGCTGTGCCCTGTTCAAAGTGTTCATAATTCAAAAGCATGTTTAGTGGTCTCACAAAACTTGTGAAGACAGTATGTGAGATAACACAATTCAGGTTCAAAATATTCAAAATGAAATGGAATGACAGGTCAAGTATAACAATGTAAGTGTTTTATTATACAGAAATTTAAATCCATATAAAAGATATAAGTAAGGACCCGAATATGGACTTAAAAGAATTAGTTATATAAATATAGTGTCCAGTAAATAAAGACTAGTAACAGCTTCTATTAAATGTTAGGGGATTATAGTTAACAGGGAACACAACCATCAACATGTGACCACCAACCAAGGTAGAACACTGTTAAACTGCATAAATAGATAAATAAAATCTACAGAAATAAGGGAGTGGTCATATTTTATTCTATATAGGTTGGACTACACATAGAATCTCTGTAAAATTTTGGGAATAGCAATTTATAGGAAACAATGAAAAATCTGGATCTATCTGGAGAGGAATGAACAAATTAATTAAGAAACTTGAAATGACATTAATTTTTGAGTTGAAGGAACTCCATGAGAAGCCGTGAAGGGGCTTAAGAAGAATTAGTTAACTGTCTTCAAACATCTGAAATGCTGTCATACAGAACAAGAATATACAACTTGTTCCAAGGGAATCACTAGGACCAAAGGGTTGAAATAAAAAAAAAAAAAAAAAAAAAAAGATTTCAACACTATACAGAGAAGGCTTTTGTAACAGCCATGGATGTTCACAAATGAAAGAGACGGCCTCAGGGCAGACAGCTTTCTTATCACCAGAGTGAGTTCAAGCAGAAGTAAGACTTAAACTTGTCTGAGATGATATAGAGAGGATACAGGCAAGAGAGGGTAGTTGAACAAGATAGTTTTTATATCCCTTTAATGTCAGTGTTTCTAGGATAATATGAAATGAACTAGATATCACTTCTATGTAGAAATAGTCTGTTTTAATGTTTAATTCCCTTAAAGGTACTGCAATTCCACCAGACAGCTTCAGGGGAAAAAGAGAAAGAAAATGTCAACTTTAAGTGACCTCTACTTTTCTGCTTCATAAGGGATTTCATAAATTTCATGATACCTAAGGATGCAGAGAACATGCATTGCTTCCACTAAGACACAATTTCATGAAGGTTAGTGTGAACTCATGAAATATATAGTCTACTTATTAACTGCAATCATAACATTGGCTAAAATTTTCCTTTTTTCATTCTTTCTTTTTTTTTTTTTTAAAGAATAGGGTGTTTCCAAAGCCATTAACTTTGTTAATTGAGGAGATAAAACCAAGCAGAGAGAGAAGAGTGGACAATTTCTATTTCATCAATATATTCATCTTGCAAGTCATAGGCTTCTCTGATTTTTTCAGCTATGGCCTATGCATTTTGAATGGATTTTTAAAGCACATCTCCCTTATTCTAGAGAAAATTATAATATCAATCTGTGGTATTATACTTTTTTTTTGTCAAGGATGAGTTCACCAACCACTGAAGTTAAAATTCTTATATAAAGTTTAAATAGCAGTACTATATGAAAATAACATTTTTCACTAAAGAAAAGCAATCTTAATGAAATAAACAAAAAAGTAACTTATCATACATATTCTGTACACTAAGAGCTATCTACAGAAAATCCATACTCTATGTGCCTGCAAATTCTTAGCACCTTTTTAGAGAGCTTTACAATCCACTAAAGGTATTCTGGAGAAAGTTCAAGTATATAAATGTAAGAGGGAACTTCCCATAAAACTACATAATCTGCCTCCCATCAAGTGTTTTCAAAATTACAGTGTTTTATACAGTTAAAACTGTCTCTTTTCTACTTCCATGTAGTGCCCCAAAGGTATTACAGTCTGAATGATTTTTCACATCCTATATGAAATAAACTGGTGGACCCATCTCTCCAAACAATCCTACTGATAACTTTTCAAGAAAGCTTTAAAAACTTCATATTGCATGAGATGTGAATTGTTTGTGGTAGTTTGTCAGAACTTATTTCTGCTTTTAATAAGATTGATCCAAGAGGCAACAGAAAAGAAAGACTGCCTCCCTGAGCCTGCTTCATAGAAAGCAGTTCCCCTTTCAAGAAAACTTTACTGGAAATTTTTAACTCTGTTTTTGTAAAAATAGGGGAAATATTAAAGAACTATTCCATATAAAACACAAATCAGATGACCCTTTTGGCTTTCAAATAATTGAAATATATTTGGAATTAAATATACTTCCCAAATTGATGAAAATGAATGCTGATTCCATTTCTTAAATCAATTCTGATTTTTAGTGAATTACATTGCTAAATATTTGTGGTTTGACAGTTTTCATCAAGTATTTTTACAAAAGTAGGGAGAATTTCATACATTTGACAACTCAATAACATGGACTCTTATAATTTCCATTTTCATTTAATAATGACAAAATAGTTTTTAAAAATTTGTAATATTATTTATCAGTGCAGCAACATAAACACTTATTATCTACACCACTCAAGGCTCTGCCCTAGCATATCTAACTTATAGTTCCCTATCACCCCCTGGAATCTAGGTGGATGGGTAGCTAACTTTATGCCTGTGTTCCAACTCAGCTATGAAAGGGAAAGAAGCCAACAAAACTGGACCCCTCTTGCCTTGGCTAAAAGGGAAAGTTACTACCTAACTCAAGCTGATTATTGCTTTATAAAAATTAAGATTATTTTCCTAAGGAAGCCTAAAAGTATATTTTTGTGTAAAAGGTCTCTAATCCCAACTGTTAGAATCTACATCAAAATTTTAAAAACACTGCATAGAACAACTTATAAGAACTAAGCAAAACATATGTTCAGCTAAAGGAAACCTAACTGCAATCTACAAGCATATGGTTTGCACTCCTGATCTAAGGAATTTATAAAACACAGAGAAGAGAATCACATCTTTTAATCTCATACTCCCTCTTTACATTATTCCCCCCTTATATACCCTAATCTTTCAAATACTATCTCTTTCCTTCCTTCCCACCCTACCCCTTGAAGAAAAGCAACTAAAAATTTAGGTACACAGTGAAGTGTATAACAGAAAACCAACTCTGAACTCTCTAAGCAGGCATTAGAATTTCCTATTGTTGAACTCTCTAAGCAGGCATTAGAATTTCCTATTGTTCCTTCTCTAGGGGAAATACGTAACTCTCTCCAGATTTTCTTAAACTGGGCCTAAAATTGACCTTTATTGTGGGACATAATCTTTCTGTTGAATGAACACAAAGCCCTGAAAAACTTTCAGTATGAATAAAACAATTTAGTGGAACTTAACTTATATATTCATATATTAATCTTCTATATTCAGCACTTGTTATCCAAAGTGGCATTAGACAGATATTAAAAGTATAACTTAGGTAAGGCCAAAAGGCTTGGCTCAGAATAACAAGGATGTATTCATTTTGGTTTCCAACTGAATTTACAAATAAGATTATAAGAGCAAACAAAGAACAACTCACTGGTACCTCTCTAGCTTCTTAGGAAAGCATGACTGAAGTTTCAATGGTTAATGAAGAGTAAGGACTGATAAAGAACAGCCTTATTTTGCTTGGTATATAATTACATATGCTTGCTAAGCCACAGTTACTTTCAACCTTATCTAATTTAGGAATGACAACAGTCTTAATCTTAACATACCACACAGGGAGACAGAACAGTTGCACAGAAAAGAACTAGCAACATGAAAAAAAAAATGTTAAAAATTAATTTAATGAAATGAACAGCAAGGATTAAAGGAGCTTAGATAAAGTAACAAATTTGTTAGAGTCATCATAGAAAGCCTTTTATATCAGAAAACTCTAATTAGAATTTGAGAGAAATTACTTCTGTTACATTACAAAAGACACTATTTGAGACCTAGAAAACTGAATGAATTTGCCATTTGGTTGAGAGACATAATTTATAGGAATGGAGGGATCTCTGTAGGAATAAAATGAAAGTTGAGATGAATGATGGACTAGGGTCAATATGAGAATTTTGAATGTCAAATTTAAGGCGAAATTCAAACTTCATTTAAACATTAGGTTTGGCCATCTGGATTTTCTGTGAGAATATGGAAATAATTGTACAGTCAAATATGAATTTTCATAAAATATGCAGTGAGCCACTTACTGGAGAGACAGAATTTGAAGTTTCTTTTCCATACCCATCTGGTAAAAATACAAATCAATTGACCTTTAATGAAGACTGAAGTTACATCTGTTCAAACTAACTGATACAAAAGGGCATACTGAATACCACTGCTCCTTTGCTGATCTGTGACTTTTGAAACATTCCTTTAAAAAAAGTGTGCATTTGTAGCTGTAAACTGCTCTAGGGAGCATAAAAGACATCTTTTATAGGGAAAATAATTATGCATGTTTACATACACAATGTTCTGAACATTTTTAATTATACTCCACCTAACACATTAGGCACCTTGTTTTTAAATGTACTTCTTAAACTGACAAAAGAAAAAAGAAAGTAGTGTACTAACTTGACGACTTGGAGAGGAAAAAGAAAACATCAAAAAGTATAAACATAAAGAATAAATTTCTAATGTAAGCACTAATATTTCTTTCTGGGGAAGTGTTCTTTGTTCTTTTGTAGCCGTTAAGCCTAAACCCAGAATTTAGACATAAAAACACATCTGTAAATTGATCTGTACAATATAGTTTATTCCAACTAAATTATGGATCTAGACAAGAAAGTGGTATTCAATACCACAGTTGGGGATTTAAAAAATAAATTACTTTGTATTCATATAGTGATGGAGAAGAGAAGGCTAGAGACTCTTCCTACCCACACTCTCCCTTTTAAGGGGCATCTAGTTCATGGCCAGTGCTTCTACAAGCAGAGATGATTGTTCCAATTTGCACAGAAGAGTGTCTCCTCCAAATATATGGCACATGTCCAACTACATATATCTTATTTTTCCAAACAATGTTTTGTGAATTTGCATGCATACGTTTTATCCATATGACATCCAGAATGTCTCCCATTATGTCTCAATTGCCATACAACATATTTATGCAAGTGTCTCAGTGTGTTAGGTTATTCAGTCAATGAGCCCAAGGTGTTGGTACCTAGTGTTTCCTCAGTTCTTAGACTATCATCTACAGGGGCACATGTTCTATGTTTGGATATCTCTGCCACCTGAATGTTACTTCTCTTGTACTTGTCACATTGTGATTATGGATTAGAGTCCTTACAGTTTAGTGCTGAATTTTTATCATATTCAAAAACTGATAAAGCCTCCTGAAGATCAGAAACCAGACTTGGGGCTCCAGAGAGATCCAGGTCAATTTCTCCTGCTTCAAGACTCATGCTTCTTCCCAGCTAAATTTCCTAATCAACTCTTAGGAATTAAATCCCAAGATAATTTATTAATAAAAAATTATTTACTGATTACATTCATTACCTTGAAGGAATATGGTTTGCCACGTATGACTTGGTGATCCTTAGAATGTTACTCAACCTTCTGAACCTCAAGCAACTTAAGAAAATGATTACAATAGTACAGTTCCTTCATTCAGAACATTGTTCTAAAAATTAAATGAGATATTGTATATAGAATACTTAATATAATGCCTAGTGTATAGTAAGGGTATATGGTTATTTAACCCAGAGAAATAGATCATAAAATAACTTCCTAGAATATTGTAGAAAATGCACCTTTAGAACGAAGTTTATTAGTAATGTAGGATAGCAGTTTGAACAGTTCCAAAAGAAATGGTTCCCAGTTGGCTCTTGTGGCAATTAAAGCAAATCTGTACCAGATCCACCCTACTTTAAGAAGTACTCCACCAAATATAATGGGGAAAATATTCATTCATGAATACTTATTACATATCCTTGTAATGCTAAAATTGTCAGCAACACTATCTGTCCTTTCTGCAAAAAAAAAAAAAATGGATAATTTATTTTGATATGTACACAAAAAATTAGACTGCAAATGGCAAGGAATGAAGAGAACATTCCTTACACTGGAATGAGCTGAAAGATCAAACTTGCAGCAGAAACACACCACTCAGTAACACTGAACAGACTACTGCCAAATGTATGTTTTGCCAAGGTTGAGGTTAGGAATATCTAAGGATATTGAGTATAAATATGAAGTGTCTAGATTTTATACTCTAAGAAACAATGTACCACTGACAATATAAAGCTGAACTGTGGTATACTCAATTTGAATTTTAAGAAGATTGATCTGGCTGTGATACCTCTGATGCAGTGAAGTGGCCAGAACCTGTAGACATGGAAATCAGATTAATGCAATGAAGATGTAAGGGACTAAAAATGGATACTGTCCATCATAATGAAAAGAAATGTAATATTTCAGAAAGATTATTTTAAAAATCAATAAACAATGATTGGGTATGAAGAGAAAGAAAGAAATTAAAGATGACTATTACTGTTTGAGGGTGACTTATGAAAAAGTCAACTCAGACATGTTGTCTTTTGATGATAATTTTAATAAGAGCTAACTATTATCCAGCACCTACCTTGTGTCAGTTAATCTTCTAAGAGCTACACACATTAGCTCATTTAGTCCTCACAATAACACTATGAGATAGATAGTACTATCCCACAATTTTTTTAGAAAAGAAACCTGAGGGAAAGCCATAAGGACCACACTCCACTTTGTCTAGTTTATGGATGGATGAGTAGAAAAACAGGGGAAGGAAACAAACAGACAAAGGTACCCAGTGTTCTTTTTTACTTCAATTGCTCTTTTTCACTCTAATTATTATTCTTGTTATTTTTGTGTGTGTGCTAATGAAGGTGTCAGGGATTGATTTAGGTGATGAATGTACAACTATGTAATGGTACTGTAAACAATCGAAAGTACGATTTGTTTTGTATGACTGCGTGGTATGTGAATATATCTCAATAAAATGATTAAAAAAAAAAAAAAAGAAAAGAAAAGAAACCTGAGACAGAGAGAGGTTAAGTGATATGACCAAAACCACACAACTTGTGAGTGGCATTATCAGTAATGAACCAAGAGGTCTCACCACAGTGAATTCACTGTTATTCCTACTGCCTCTTGCCATTTCTATAGAAAGACAACACATCACTGCCATCAGGTGTAATGCTTGCAAAAACTTTTTCCTCCTATAATTGTTATAGCATTTGAACAGTACTCCTTTCTTCTAAGATTCTGTTTCAAAACTCAATACCATAAAGCATAACCCACAAGATAAAAGAAGTCAGAAATTGTTGTTTCATCCTTAACCTTTCCTTGTAATCTAGTCAATGACAAAAAGATGAAATCCTGCCAAATATTATAATTAGAAACAGTGGGCTGGAACTGACAACATTATTACAGGAAGTTGGACATGTCAGACTTCATGACTAGTCTGAAATACAAGACTGTTATACAAAGACCTTTATTTTTTCCCATTTTTATACCACAATGCTGATTTTTGTAAATTTGTTTCCAAAGAATTTGAGGTTCAAAATTAATGAGTTACTAATGCCTACTTGTAAAAAGGCAGTGTCCATGGCTGCAGAGTGTAGTTAAGCCCAGAGGACAAATGACATGAAGTGATTAAAGAATAATTTCCTGTGGGTGGAGGAGGGAGCAGTATTGATTTTATTACAGTGTCAGGGCCTGATGCAAATGTGATCTGATTCTGACTTGAGCTTCAGGTTGTAAGTGACATTTCCTAGTTTAGAATGTTTCTTCCCTCACTTCTGAATAGAAAGGCAGTGACAGCCTACAGGACAAAGATGCAGGACAGAATACACAAATTTAAGTTAGAGAATTGGAATGACATGCACAAATGAAGTAGAAAGGCAATATATTTTCTAATATATCAGGAAACTTCTTTGTGACAAATATTTTAAGATAATACCCATTTTTATCCATATAATGGCATATATATGTACCTATTATACATTATATATGTATACACATTCATTTCTATTTAATCCTCAAAATACCCCTGTGAGGTACATACTATTATTATCACTATTTTAGAGATAAGCCAACTGAGGGATAGGAATGTTCAATAACTTCTTAAGGTCATATAGCTTGTAAGTGGTAGCACACTGTTAATTTCTATACAGTGAAATATAAATGAACCATTTATCAGTGCACATTGGAGCAAAGCAATCTTTTCAAATATATGTAGAGAACTTTTTGAACATCTGCAAAAAAAAAGATTCAGGAATATCTGCCATCAGTATTAAGGGCTCTGAAGGAAGACATGCCAGCTGAGAATATTATGAGACAAGTCTTTGAAAGACACAACAAAATTGATTGCCAGAATTGGGGTAATGCAAGAAAGAAGCGGAATCCAAACTGGACATGAAACAAGACTGTTCCCACAGCCACACTGTTCTAAAGTGATTAACAGATGCTTGGAACAGAGAAGTAGAAGTTCCCATCCCATGATCTTCTGGGAGAAAACCAAAATAAATCATGTTTAGTATTTCTGAATTCCTGAGTAATTCCTTGCAAGTGTCTGAGACCAGGGGTATTTTAACACCCCTTACATCATTCTATACTAACATAAATTAACTCTGTCTTGGTCTACTAAAGAATCCCAGATAAATGAATTAAGAATCTATTTCATTCTAACTGTGAACACTGATTTTTACATTTCTTCCATCTTACAGGAATAGAAATGGGTCAATATTCCATGTAGAAATCTGGTATCACTTTTGGAGATATTCGACCAAGCCCCCCTGGCAGAGTCTATATATGAACATTTCTAACTAAGGGAAATCATCGGCATCCAATTGTGAAATGTATCCTTGAGGGGTTGCTTTCTTGGTTGGAACTGTAATTCATCTTCGCAGCAGACTGTTTGTTGTAGTGAGAAGGACCATTTGGGGACACCTCTGAGTTGTAGAGATGCTTTAATAAGAATTTACAGTAATGCTTAATAATGTTTCACAACACTAAACTCCAAAAAAATGGGAGAAATATTATTTAAATCTTTGTATATATGTTCGTCTCTTTCCTAAGACCAAATTATAATTAATCTGGCATACAAAGCTGATCAACTCTTTATTTCACTCTAGATAATAGAGTTAGTGGAAGATCTGCCTGAGTTTGATGGACAACCACCAAGACTGGGCAGTTGGTGTCCTCCATTTGAAATTATTTAAGATTTAATAAGCTGGACTGTTGGAAACTATTGTGATTGTCCTGTTCCAGCCATATGCCAGACCCTGGAATAGAGATTTCCCTTTGAAGGGAATGATGTTCTCAGTGTCAGCCATATTAGAACCAGTTTAATCCTGAGGCAAGGCATGACACAAAGCTTGGATGAAAGAGGAAAAAACTTTTATTTTTCTCAAGTTGGGAGGAAGGAGTGGAGGGGCTGAGGACAGGAATGAGACCTGCAAAGCTGAGATGTGGAGATGGCTTTGAAGAATCCCACTGGTGTTGGGCAAGTAAGTATTAGTCTGGTCCCTGCTATCTAGAGCCTTGCCAGGTTGAAGCAAGGAGTCAGATTTTGATTTTGAAGTCTGAAGGCTTTAAAAGTATAAAACAGAAGAAGCAGGTTAAACTCTCTGGATTGTACTATAACATATAAGGATGTCTTAGAAAAGCCGTGGCCTGGTCTTCCCTACAGTATAGATTAGAAGACACAGCTTTTCCTGCTTGAGGCCAGAGAGGTGTGTCAATGGTACTGGCCATTGGGAGGCAACTATGCCAACAGAGCAGCAGTATTAGAGGCAGAATGAGGGCAGAGCAGGAGAATGGAGGGAAGTCATCAGCATTAGAAACCTGAGAAAATAACAAAAACATCAAAGAAACTCTCAGAGGGATGCAATTTTTGTCAATTACTCTGGGACTTGCACTGAAAGAATTTAATACAAAAATAAATAAATAAAATTTTATTTTTCATTACAGATTAGTGAAGCCAGTTTATGATGATAATGATGAGGATGATGCTGACAAACAAACATCCTTACTTCAATAATTGATAAGCCAAACTTCCCTTAAATGTCCAAATCACAATAGCCTATTCTTCTTCCAGACTCCAAACCCTGTGTGTTCTTAAGGACATCTAAGGAATATTTTCATGCTCCATAGATTCACTCTGTTTCTTGCAAGCCTCCTCTATCAGCTCTCTGGCTTGTGATCAGTATCCCCCTCTTTGGCAGGACACCTGTTTTCTTGAGGCCAGCCTTTCACAGAACAATGCTGCTTCCCCGATAGCACATGGCCCTTCATACTGGCACCACCCTTTCTTTGGCTCCACAGAGTAATAAATGAGCAGGATATAATACATATAAAGCTTTTCCGGAGGCTTTGTAATAATGCAAAAGAATTACAAAACTGAGGACTTAAACCTGTTAACCCTGAATGCTAACTACAACTGTTCTCATGTCCACAGGCTTATGCCCCACCATTGGGCATTCTTTCCTAAGTGACATCTCCTTAGACTTTGGTGCCATCATGTTTACTTTCCCTAGGGAAACTACACAGAATTCTGTCTCCCTCCTCTTGGGGTCCAAGCCCCCAGCTAGCTGAAGCCTGGAAAAATAATTCTGTTACTCCAGTCTGACTTGACTCCCATATTCTCCATTTCTGTCCTAAAATTAATTTCTCTCCTGGATGTTTGACATTTGTGAACACCTACTTTTCCTCTTTAAACCATAAGAGTTGGCCTTGCCCAAAGTTCCTACTAGGACAATTCATCAGAATCTAACATTGTGATATTATTTCTTTAGCCAGGATAATAAGTTCTTAAATACCAACTCAAAGAGTATTTTGACAGCTCAGTGTATGCTTTAGAATATCAAGTTGTGCCCTTTAAGGGCTCCTCTAAATTCATGAGGTGATGTGTCCCCACAGCCTGACTGCCGTCTTTAGGTCTCTACTTCTGACAACTCTATGAAATGGGTTCTATTATTATACCTATAAACACAGACAGGTTATATAACTGTCCAAGGTCAAACAGTTAGTAAATGAGGAAACTATGATTCGCACCCAAGCAGAGTGGCCTCAGAGCCTACTCTTAACTACCATTATTTAACTGCTTCAGAAATAGTTTTCCAAAATTATGCAGTCTAAATACCAACTCAGAAAAGAAACGTTTGTTGCTAGAGGAGATAATCCATAAAGATAGAACTCTTCCCATAAATATAAATTTTTACTTTATTATTTCAGAGCAATGCCCATCTCCATTAAAAATATGATTTTTGCTTTAGATTTGACCTTAGAATGATTTTTCCTAATACAGAGGAATAGTCTGTCCCATACATGATCTCAATCTGTCAACACTAGAGAAATAAAAGAACTGCTTGTGGCTTTAAAATGGAAGTTCTGCCTACAAATGATAATAAATACCATTTACCAAACAGAGGCTATTTTCCAATCACTGTTCTGGTCTATCATCTATGTATGTATCTATCTATCTATCTATCTATCTATCTATCTATCTATCTACCTATCTATCTATCCTGACAAAAATACATAATACATTGGAAAGCCTGTGTTATTCCCATTTTACACATAAGACTATGGTGACATAAATACACAAAGATTACTTAACAGCTTGGTAAATCTGGAAACTAGACCTTCTGTAACCTAGTGCAGTGCTCTTCCACCATATCCAACACCTTTGAGTTATACAGAATAACTTTATTTTCTTGGGTTCATTAAATGGTCAGGGGTGTGACTTCTATTTATGGCAAGTACACTTGGTAAGGTGTGATGGAATTTAGTGCCATTTTCAGCATGAATTCACCTGGAAATATGGGGATTTAAAATAAATGTCTTTCACTATAAAATGTTGGACTAGATGATATCTCATTTTTGTAAATCTGTCATTCTCATTTAGGCAAGCAGAAATCATTAGCTTCTCATAAGTCAGAACAAATAAAACAAATACAAAAGCATCAGGCTTTCATTTCAATTTCCTCAACACCAGCTTTTTGACTTTACCAAATCACATCTTCACTTACATAAAATAGAGTCCCAGTCCTATCTATTGCACAGGTATTGCACAGGTCTTAAATGAGATAAAATGCTAAGTACAATGAATAAGATAAAATGGTTTGTAAGAAAAGTTTTTCTTTTATAGATATGCTACTGTAAGAGGAACAAAATGTAGTAAGTGGCAAAATAAATACAAAGAAACTGTGGTAAGTGGCAAAATAAATACAAAGGAACTGATGTGTTCTTGGAAGGAGAAAAAAAGTACTTAAAGTTAAAATTTAACATGAAACTATTTGACCCATAGATTTCCATTACATAGTTTAAAAAATACTTTATATGGGGAAACATGTAGGCATATACATATAAAAAAATAATGTTTATAGAAAAAAGCCTCAGCAAATAAATATGAAATTTTAATAGTGGTTGCATTTGAAAGGTAGGATTTAAAAAGAGGAATTATAATTTTTAAGGGAGTGTTTCTCTGTACCTTCTAGATTTTTGTCAGTTAGCACACATTATTTGCGAATTCATAAGAAAACTCTCTTTTATAATAATTCACCTTTTGCCACCAGAAAACAGAGAGTTAGTTGTAAAAACATTGTTGCAAAAGTAATGACAACTAAATGACAAAATAAATAGTGGCAAAAATTGAGCCTTACCTCTTTTGGTAGCAAAAATCATAAATTTTGCTGGATTAAAATCAAAAGGGCTATATGTACGCGATAGATTGGTGGAGAGTCTCAGCTCTCTGCTTTTCCCATTTAGAGACCTGGCTCCAACATATAGAACATCATTGGATATAATGGCAGAGCAAAGGGGGAACAATCTCAGCAAAGTAATGTTTGTCACGCAGTTCACATTTCACTGACCAAAAAAAATCACAGAGTGAGCCAGAAGCATAGGTGAGCAGAACTTACTTACATCTACCACACAATTATTTTTCAGTGTCTGTTGGGAAAAAAGAAATAGAGATGTTCTTGTCCACACACTAGTCCTTCAGACACATTATTTATGTTTCACAAAAAGTAGAGAGCAGTTCTCAAATTTATGACCTGGAGCCACTTAAGAAAAACATGCTCAACTTGTTTTAAAAACCAATAGTAAAACATAGTTCCTTCCTTCCTAACATCCCTCTCTTCTTCCCTCCCTCCCTCCCTTCCTTCCAATCAATAAGAACATATTGACACCTTCTATTCCAGGCTCTAGGAATACAAAGATGAAATTGACCTAGTCCCTGCCCTCACGACACTTTATAATCCAGAAGCAATAGAAACAAATGCCAGAAAATATTTTCCCTCTGTGCAAGAAAATATTCTTGCCTCATGACAGAACTAGAAGTTGAAATCCATTTTTAAGACAGTCAATTAGGTTTCATTCTCTGTGGCAAATTATAGACCTCCCCCCGCCCCAAAAAAAAAACAAAGGGAAGATATTAAAATCATTAACGTCATCCTCCAAACCGTAGAACACCTGAAAGTAATTTGAGTGTCACCAAGAATTTGTCACCACTTTAGAGAGTGGCTAAGTAAGAAGCACGTGAGAAGTTGAGGAAGTAGAAGTAATAAAGTACACTAAATGCCTGGCCAGATTGTTGTCTACACTTCTGCTCTTCAAAGAAATTGCAACTATAAGGGAGACAGAAAAATCTGTAGACTCCATTAACCTATGTTTGTTCCTATTCTCTCAAATAATGTGTTTGTACTAAAATAGAATAGCCCAAGAATTGATCCATTATTTCTCCAAAAGCCATGATAACTCAGGTAATAATACTGTAAGTGCAAATTAACTTAAAATTATATATAATTGCTTGCAATTTGATCCCACAATATTGTTCACCACAAATTTTGAGGTAAAATCTGCACATTGAACTGCTGCACAACAAATATCTGTCCCTGAACTGTAATTCTCTTTGCCTTTGCTTATTCCTAAGCTGACTGCAATTGAATCAGGAGATAGAAATGCATTACTTAGAGTCATAGTTTCGATCTCAAATAGAACAATAAAGATCTGCAAAGACGTCATGTGGCAAACCACTTTCACCACACTGGGCCTTTCCTCAGGCAGAGACAATTTGAAAGTCAGTCATGTCAGGAAAGCCAAAACACTTCATTTAATAGCTATGTCTGGCACTGTCTTTCCATTCATTTGAAGCACTGAGGCATCAAAGGCAAACTACACACTTAAGCATTGCAATTCATACACTGCATACCCTCTCTCTCCTTATTCATCAGCATCCTGATATGTGTGCCTTGTCAATTGGTACTTATGATTTCACTGCAGAAATAAACAAGTTCATTGGCCCACATGTCTAGTGATGTGTGTTTACAGTTACAATATTTCAGAAAATACCTCATGTGTTCCAGAAAAGGAGGATTAGATTTGTGTTTCCCTGTGATAACCATGCTCTTAACAGCCTCTCTTTATGGCCTTGCAAGCTAGTAATGGAATTTATCTCTTGGTAACCTAACACAGTAGGTTAGGTTAGCAGCCACAGTTCTTGTAGTTAACACTTGCAGATTATCCTATAAATAATCCTGGAGAAATTTTAAAAGTATGAAATAAAATATCCTGCCATGAAAACTACATATCCACAGAATGGTGAAGAGAGAAGAGATGTTGCCTGAACACAGAGATTAGCCAAATCAACTCTAACAAGATACTCCAGAAAATTTGCCTCATATATAACATTCAAAATATCATGAACATTTTGAATCAAGTTTTCTTCAAAAAAAAATATAATTTTCTTGCAAAAAGAAAACTCCCTTAAGATATCATCACAGCAAAGTTTCTTTTTCATGGGTGTAGATGTATATACACATATATAATATATATTTTATTAGTGAAGTTGTAGGTTTACAGAAATAGCATGTACAAAATGCAGAGTTCCCATATATCTACACTATTATTGACAATTTGCCTTAGTGTGATATCTTTGTTACAATTCATAAAAGAATATTATTAGAATTGTTCTATTGTTTATAGCTCATGAGTTACATTAAGGTTCACTGTTTGTGTGGTATAGTCCTAGTTTTTTTGTCTGTTTTTTTTTAATCATTCCAGTAAAATTTATACAATCTAACATTTCTGCTTTTAACAACATTCAAATACATAATTAAGTGGTGTTAATTACATTCACAGTGGTGTGCTACCATCACCATGATATATTACCAAACCATTTCCATCACCACAAACAGAAATTCTATACAAATGAAGCATTAAATCCCAATTCTCCACCCCCAACTTAACCCCTGGTAATGTGTATTCTAGTTTCCAACTCTCTGAATTTGCTTATCTAATTATTTCATAGAGTGAGATCATATTAAATTTGTCCTTTTGTATCTTGCTTATTTGATGCAACATGATTTCTTCAAGGTTAATCTATTTTGTTGCATGTATCAGAATGTTCTTTACTTGGCTAAATAATATTCCAATGGATGTATATACTACATTTTTTTAAATCTCTTTATCTGTTGATGCACATGGGTTGCTTCATCTTTTGGCAATTAAAAATAATACTGCTATGTTGTTGCTGCAAGGAGACACCAAACCTACTGTGCCGGTTTGAATGTATTGTGTCCCCCAAATGCCATTATCTTTGTGGTCTTGTGGGACAGACGTTTTGGTGCTGGTTAGATTTGCTTGGAATGTGCCCCACCCAGCTGTGGGTGGTGACTTGGGTGGGATACTCCCATGGAGGCGTGACCCCACCCATTCAGGGTGGGCCTTGATCAGTGGAGCCATATAAAACATGCTGACTCAAAGAGACTGAACGGAGTGCAGCTGTGAGTGATGTTTTGAAGAAGAGCAAGCTTGCTAGAGAGGAATGTCCTGGGAGAAAGCCATTTTGAAACCAGAAGTTTGGAGCAGACACCAGCCACGTGCCTTCCCAGCTAACAGAGGTTTTCCGGACACCATTTGCCATCCTCCAGTGAAGGTACTTGATTACTGATGTGTTACCTTGGACACTTTATGGCCTTAAGACTGTAACTGTATAGCCAAATAAACCCCCTTTTTATAAAAGCCAATCCATCTCTGGTGTTTTGCATTCCTCCAGCATTAGCAAACTAAGACAGATTTGATACTCCCATGGAGGCGTGACCCCACCCATTCAGGGTGGGCCTTGATCAGTGGAGCCATATAAAACATGCTGACTCAAAGAGACTGAACGGAGTGCAGCTGTGAGTGATGTTTTGAAGAGAAGCAAGCTTGCTAGAGAGGAACGTCCTGAGAGAAAGCCATTTTGAAACCAGAACTTAGGAGCAGATGCCAGCCACGTGCCTTCCCAGCTAACAGAAGTTTTCTGGACGCCATTGGCCATCCTCCAGTGAAGGTACCCGATTACTGATGTGTTACCTTGGACACTTTATGGCCTTAAGACTGTAACTGTGTAGCTAAATAAACCCCTTTTTATAAAAGCCAACCCATCTCTGGTGTTTTGCATTCTGCAGCATTAGCAAACTAAAACACCTACATATAATTGTGCCTAAGAGTCTCCCCCTGAGTGCCTCTTTGTTGCTCAGATGTGGCTCTCTCTCTCTAACTAAGCCACTTTGGCAGGTGATCTCGCTGCCCTCACCCCTACGTAGGACCTGACTCCCAGGGGTGTAAATTTCCCTGGCAATGCAGGATATGATTCCCAGGGATGAATCTGGACCTAGCATCGTGGGATTGAGAACATCTTCTTGACTAAAAGGCAGATACAAAATGAAATGAAATAAAGCTTCAGTGGCTGAGAGATTTCAAATGGAGTCAAGAGGTCACTCTGGTGGACATTCTTACACACTATATAGATAACCCATTTTAGGTTTTAATGCACTGGAATAGCTAGAAGTAAATACCCTGAAACTATCAAACTGCAACCCAGTGGCCTTTATTCTTGAAGACAACTGTATAATAACGTAGCTTACAAGAGGTGACAGTGTGATTGTGAAAGCCTTATGGATCACACTCCCTTTATCCAGTGTATGGATGGATGAGTAGAAAAATGGGGACAAAACCTAAATGAAAAATAGGGTGGGATGAGGGGGTGATTTGGGTGTTCTTTTTTTATTTTTATTTTTTATTCTTATTCTGATTCTTTCTTGTGTAAGGAAAATGTTCAAAAATAGATTGGAGTGATGAATGCACAACTATAAGATGGTACTGTGAACAGTTGACTATACACCATGGGTGACTGTATGGTATGTGAAAATATCTCAATAAAACTGAATTAAAAAAAAATGCTGCTATGAACATCAGCATGCAAAGACTTATTAGAGTCCTTACTTTCAAGTGTTTGGGTATGTAACTAGAAATGGAATTTCCAGATCACATGGTAATTCAATAATCAAATTTCTCAGGAACAGCCAAACTCTTTTCCACCATGACTGCACCATTTCACTCGCCTACCAACAATGAAAAAGTGTTCCTATTTCTTCACATCCTCCCAACACTTGTTAATTAACATTATTTTTATAGTGGCCATTCTAGTGGGGTGAATTGTATCACATTGTGGTTTTGATTTGCATTTCTCTAATGGCGAATGATGTAGAGCATCTTTTCATATGTTTTTTTTGTAGGTTTTTTTTTTTTTTTTGCCATATACATATCTTCTTTGTATAGATATTTCTATGTAAGCATTTTACCAATTTTTAATTGGATTTTTTTATCTTTTTCATGTTGAAATATAGGTTTTCTTTATATATTCTGGATATGAAAACTCTTGTCAGATATGTGGCTTCCAAATATTTTCTCCTATTCAGTAGGTTGTCTTTTTATTTTATGATAATTCTTTTGATGCACAAAGTTTTACATTTTGATTAAGTCTCATTTATCTCCTTTTTTTTTTTTTCTTTTGGCTTGAGCATTTGGTGTAAAGAAACCATTGCCTCATACAAGGTCCTGAAAATGCTTCCTTAATATCCTTTCTAGTAATTTTATACTTTTGGTTCCTCTATTTAGGTGTTTGATCCACTTTGAGTTAATTTTTGTATATGATATATTGTAGGGTCCATCTTCATTCTTTGCATATCAACGTCTAGTTTTCTTAGCACCATTTGTTGACGAGACTATTCTTCCCAATTGAGTGCACTTGGCAGCCTTGTCAAAAATCTGTCAAAAATGCCATAGGGTGAGCATTTATTTCTAAACTCACAATTTAATTCCATTGGTCTGTTTGTTCATCATTGTGATAATATACCATGCAGTTTTGATTACTGTAGGTTTGTAATAAGTTTTAAAATCTGGAAGCATTAATCCTCCAACTTAATTCTTCTTCTTAAAGATGGTTTCACGTATTGGGGACCACTTGCATTTCCATATAAATTTGATGAGTGACTTTTCCATTTCTACACAGAGGCTTTTGGTCCTTTGATGAGGATTTCATTAAATCTGTAAATCACTTAGGGTACAATTAACATCTCAACAATAATTAGACTACCAATCCATCAACCTGAAATACCTCCCATTTATTTAGCCTTTTTGATTTCTTTTAGCAATGTTTTATAGTTTTCTATGTACAAGTACTTTATATCCTTGGTTAAAATTATTCCCAGGTATTTGATTATTTTAGTTGGTATTGTAAAAGGAACTTTTTTTCTTGATATTCTCTTAAGATTGTTCATTACTAGTGTATAGCAACTACTGATTTTTACATGTTGATATTTTGCCCTACGACCTTGCTAAATTTATTAATTAACGTTAGTGGCTTTACTGTGGATTTTTTAGAATTTTATATATATATATATATATATATATATATATATATATATATATAATCATATCATCTGAAATTAGGGAAAGTTTTGCTTTCCTTTCCAGTTTGGAGAACTTTCATTTATATTACTGGCCTAGTTGCTCTATCTGGAACTCCCTGCAGGTTGATTAACAGTGGTGACTGTGGACATCCTTGTCTTTTCCTGAACTTACAAGAAATTATTTCAGTCTTTCAAAATTGAGTGTGATGTTAGCTGTGGGTATTTCATATGTCCCCATGTTGAGGATGTTTCCTTCAAATTGTAGTGTCCTAACTGCTTTTATCAAGAAAGGGTGTTGGATTTTGACAAATGCCTTTTCTGCATCAATTAAGATGATCTTGTGTTTTTATTCCATCATTCTATTAATGTGATATATTATTTTAACTGATTTTCTTATATTGAACCAAGCTTTTATAACTGGAGAAAATACACTTCCTCACAGTGTGTATAATTACTTTTATGTTCTCTTGGATTCAGTTTGCCAGTATTTTGTTGAGGACTTTGGTGTCTATGTTCATAAGAGATATTGGTCTGTAATTTTCTTTTCTTGTGGTATCTTTATCTGGCTTTGGTATGAGGGTGATGTTGGCCTCATATAATAAATTAGGGAGTGTTCACTCCTTTTCAATTTTGGTAAGCTTTTGAGCAGGACTGGTGTGAATTCTTGGAATGTTTGGTAAAATTCTTCTGTGATGTCATCTGGTCCTGGGCTTTTTTGTTTGGGGTTTTTTTGTTACTGAGTTAATCTATTTACTAGTTATTGGTTTGTTGAGATCTTCTATTTCTTCTTGAATCAGTATAGGTAGATTTTGTGTCTCTAGGAATTTGTCCATTTCATCTAGATTATCTAATTTGTTTGATGTACAGTTGTTCATAGTATCCTCTTATAGTCTATTTTATTTCAGTGGGATCTGATTTTAGTTATTTGTATTCTCTCTCTTTTTTTCTTTATCAGTCTGAGTAAGGTTTGTCAAGTTATTGATTTTTTCAAAGAATCACTTTTGGATTTGTTAGTTCTCTCTATTGCTTTTTTAATTCTCTATTTCATTTATCTCCATTCTAATCTTTGCTATTTCCTTCTTTCTGCTTGCTTTGGGTTTAGTTTGTTCTTCTTTTTCTAGTTCTTCCAGTTTTGAGCTTAGATCTCTGTTTTGAAATCTTTCTTCTTCTTTAATGAAAGTATTTAGAGCTATAAATTTCCCTCTCAGCACTGATTCTGCTCCATCTCATAAGTTTTAGAATGTTGTATTTTCATTTGCATTTACCTCAACATAGTTTCCAATTTCACTTGTGATTTCCTCTCTAACTCATTGTTTTTTTAAGAGTATGTTGTTTAATTTCCACATACATGTGAATTTTCCATTTCTCCCTCTGCTATTGATTTCTAGCTTCATTCCAATGTTGTTGAAGATCATATGATTTCAATATTTTTGAATTTATTGAGACTTGTTTTGTGACCCAAATATCTTCTATCCTGAAGTACGAGCTACGTACACTCAAGAAGAATGTGTTCTACGGTTGTTGGGTGAAGTGTTCAAAAACGTGCGTTAGGTCCAGTTGGTTTAGAGAATTGTTCAAGTCTTGTATTTCCCTATTGATCTTCTGAATATATGTTCTATCCATTATTGAAATTGGTATGTTAAAATCTCCTACTATTACTGTGGAACCATTAATTCTCCCCCTCAAATATGTCAGTATTTGCTTCATATATTTGGGTGCTCTGCTGTTAGATGCATATACATTTATAATTGTTACATCTTCTTGTTGAATTGACCCATTTATCAGTACATGACTGCATAACAACCTTTGACTAAAAGTCTATTGTATCTCATATTAATATAGCTAACCTAGCTTTCTTTTGGTTACACTTGCATGGTATACTTTTTCCATCCTTTCAACCTATTTATTTCTTTGAATATATGATGAGTCTCTTGTAAACAGCATATAATTGAGTTATGTTATTTTATCCATTCTGCCAATCTCTTCCTTTTGACTGAAGAGTTTAATTCATTTACATTTAAAGTCACTACTAAAAATGCAGTTATTTTCTCTACCATTTTGCTATAACAGTACTGGCATAGATAACTTTACTGGTGTTCTTTTTTTCCTTATATCACTTTAACCACTGTCTAGTCTCCTTTCTTTTCAGTCTGAGTAACTACTTTCAGGATTTCTTGTAGAACAGGTCTTCAGTGGTGATGAACTCACACAGCTTTTTTTAATCTGGGAATTTCCTTATCTCTCCCTCATTGTTTGAAATAAGGTTTCACTGGATATGAAAGTCTTTGTTGGCATTTATTTTCTTTCACCCCTTTAAGTATTTCAACCCATTGCCTTCTTGACTTCACCATCCATGATGAAAAATTGGAACTTAATCAAATTGAGACTCCATTGTACATATCACATTGCTTTTCTCTTGTAACTTTCAAAGTCTTTCCTTGACTTTCGCATTCAAAGATTTGATCAGTATGTGACAGGGCATACTTTTCTTCAAGTTTATCTTGGTTGGTGTTCTCTGTGCTCCTTTGATGTAGATATTCACATTTTTCTATGCTTGGGAAGTTTCTGTCATTCTTTCCTTGAATATTCCTCTGACCCTTTCTCTCTTTCTTCTCCTTCTGGAACTCACATAATGTAAATATTGATGTGCTTGAGAGGACCCCAGAGGTCTCTTGGCTATTTTCATTTTTTATAATTCTTTTTTTTTCCTTTCTCTTCCCAGCCAGACTCATTTCAATTGTCTACTGTTAGAATTTGTTGATTCCCTCTTCTGCCAGCTCCAGTTTGCTGTTGAAGCACTCATGAGAATTTTTCATTTTAGTTATTTTTGTCTTTGACTCCAGTAATTCTGTTTCATTTCTTTTACAAATTTCTCTTTTTTGAGATTCTCATATTGTTCATTCATCATTTTCTTGATATCCTTTAGTTATTTCTCTGTGTTTTCTTTTATCTCATATTGGGGATTTTTTTTAAGCTTTTGTCCAGTATGTCCAAATTCTGGTCTTCTTCATTAATGGTTTCTGGATTTTTATTTTGTTTTTTTGGGTGGACCACGATTTTATGTATGTGTTGTTTGTTTGTTTGTTTATTTGTTTTATAATATTTTTGCACATTCCACAATTTAATATTTTAAAGTTTCCACTCTGGAATTTAGTCCCTAAACTTACTGTTCCTTAATTTTGTAGATAGCTAGTGATATGACAGATATTTCCTTGAGTGTCAGTGCTAACAAAAACAAACAAACCACAGCATAACAATATTTAACAGTCTTTGCAATTTGTTTCTGTGTTTGCTGGTTCCTTCTTTCAGAGGTTAGTACTCGTATCTAGAAGATCATTGCAAATGTGAAGTGCACTTCATCTTTTCTTCAACTGTGTTTTGTCCTGGGCTTGTGCTTGTCCATGAACTTAGAAATTTCCCCATTTACAGGAATTCAAATGTCCTCTCCTTTTCTTATGAAAGAGACTTTCTCCCCCTCTGGGGTGCTGTTGTATGTTTAAACCCAAGAATTCTTTGCCCTTGGCCACTCTGACTTATGTTTTTCTTACACTGCTTTAGCTGTCCATAAGCTGTTTCTGACTATAGGGCAAGTTATGGGAGGGTGAGCCCACAACAAGTTTCCCAGTTCAGTCTTTTTGGTTGCCACTCAGTAGATTGGCATGGACCTATAGGCAGCCCAGGATGCACATAGTGGTTACTCCAGTTCCTCGGAACAGGACCAGAACCCATAATGGGAGCACAGGTTGGCTCCGCATCACTCCAGGGATGGGATACAGGAGGATCAGCAAAGGGTCTGTGAGCTTCTCTTACAAATTTCAAAAGTGCATTTTCTTTATTCTGCTCTTGCCCAGTTACTGCAACACTTTAACTGTGTTGAGAAAAATGTCTCTACCAGTTGTTCTTAGTTGTTCAGAGATTCTGTGGGGGATGTTACACCATGGAGCATCTTAAACTACCATCTTGGTCAACTGGAAGCCTTACAGTAAAGGTTCTTAATACATTTACTAACCATTATAGTCAGTTCAAAGACTATGTGCTCTGTATAGTTTCCTCATTTCATTTAAACCCAAACCAAAGTGAAATTAGTTAAGTTGTGCATTAAATTATTTGAATAACAAATCTTAAGGAAAAGCAGTGACTTTCCTCTTTTGTATTTTCCAATATCATAAATGATGTTTCATTTCTAATATGTGAAATATAATTGCATTTTCTGCATTGCGTCATAGAAACCTTTACTATTTTTAGCATATTCATTTCAATTAAAAGTGGCATTATCTGATTCAGCTATGAAGAAATGGGTCAGAAGAAGCCATTACTAGGTCTTTGTTGCTATTGCTTTGAAAAAACACAGGGTTGTTTTGAAGATAGAATGAATCACCTAGTGTAGACAGTAGATGTGAACATAGTTTACAGAGATATTAAGCATCATTATTACTGGTGTTGGTTCTAAAAGTAATAGTATCTACCTCACCAATGTACAGGAGTAGCTCTCCAAGATTTAATCAAACATTAAGCCTGGGTGAAGCTTTATAGATGATTAATTCAACTCTCTCATTGTATAGGTAATAGCTTCCATTCATCACACACTTACTGTGTGTCTTAATTACTTAATTCATATTAACTCATTTAATCCTCACTTCATACCTCTGAGACAGGGATGAATATTTTCACCACATTACAGATGAGTTCATGGCAGACAGGCTGACTCCACCCGTAACCACTGCTCCACACACATACACAGATAAGAATTGAATTTATTTTAGTGTGATAGGCACATGGAAGTTCACCTTCCCAGTGGGGTACACTGCCTCCTGATTGTTAGAGCTGTGGGACATCATATGACAGAGAAGCGGTAGCATGCTGTTTTTTTGAATGTTTTTTTTCTTTAATTGTGGTAAAATATATATAAAATAAAATGTCCTGCTTTAAACAAAGTATACATTCACAAGTACAACTCAGTGTCACTAATTACATTCACAATGTTGTACAACTGTCAACACTATCTATTGCCTTAAACAGAAACTCTGTATCCATTAAGCAATGACTCCCCATATCCCTTTTTCCCCAGGCCCTGGTAACCCCAGTCTAATTTTTTTCTCTATGAATTTGCCTATGCTAGATATTTCACATAAGTGGAATCATTCGATATCTGTCCTTTAGTGTCTGGCTTATTTCACTTAGCTTTATGTTTTCAACAATCATCCATGTTGCAGCATATATCAGAACTTCATTCCTTTTTATGGCCGAATAATACTCCATTGTGTGTGTGTGTGTGTGTGTGTGTGTGTGTGTGTGTGTGTGTGTGTGTATACACAAACCCCATTTTGTTTACCCATCAATATACTGATGGACAATTAAGTTAGTTCTTCCTTGGGCTATTATGAATAATGCTGCTATGAACATTGATGTACAAGTACCTATTCAAGTCCCTGTTTTCAATTCTTTGGGGTATATATTTAGGAGTGGGATTTCTGGGTCATATGGCAATTATTTAACTTTTTGAAGAGCCACCAGACTGTTTTCCATAGAGCTGAACCATGTTACACTCCTACCAACAATGTACAAGTTATGTACAAGTTTTCAAAATTTCTCCACATCCTCAACAACACGTATTCTTTTCTGATTTTTTTTAATGTTGTAGCCATACTAGTGGATGTGAAGGGGTATCTCATTTTTGCTACTGCTTTATTTTCCTTTCTTTTTTTTTTATTTTATCCTTCAATAGACTTTGTTCTACTAAATGGAGTAACATGGAAAACACATAGACAAGTAGTATATTTCTTAAAAATGGTAACCCAAAGTGCCAAAGTAATCAGGGAGTTTTCCAAATCTTGAGATGACTATGAAATTTAGCAATAAGGCAATAACAGAAAGACATCAGTGAAGACAAATGAAGATTATTTTGGTGGGTAATAGTAATTATTAAATGAATATAATTGACTGGGTCTAACATTCCCAACTAAGGAAAATCAAAGTTGATAAAATGAAGTTGACTACTTAATTTCACTCTGTTCTATGGCCACTCCTTTATATTCTAGGTTATTTCCCATGACTGTAATTTATGAATCATATTATGGGATTGAACAAAGGAATTGAGTCCACTTTTACCATGTTTTGGAAAATTGACTACAATTTTATGTTTCCTTTTCAGTGAATTAAGTGTATTCTTTTTCATTGGATTAAAAGTCCTAGAATTCCATATACATTAGGAAATGTTAAACATTTTCTTTAAAAGTACAATTATACTTGGAAAGAGATTTTTTTCCTCTCCTACTGTGAATTAATGCCAGACATCTCCAAAGCAGCAAATCACAAGATTAGTTCTTTTATTACCAATAATAAAATTATAATAGTACTCTTTATTGAGCATTTAACATAAGCCAGTCTTGTGCTGAGTACTTTACATGCATTACCTTGTTTAATACTCATGATAACTAGAGGAAACATTATTATTATTCCCATGAATATAACCACTTTATTGAGGTCTAATTGACAATCAATAAACTATATTTAAAATGGGCAATTTGATATATTTTGGAATATGTATATACCCATGTGACCAACACCACAATCAGTATAAAAGACATATCCATCATCCCCAAAAAGTCTCCTAGTGCTTATTTGTAATCCATCTCTCCCTCCCCAATCTCCACGATATTCTCCTCTCTCCCCCAGGCAAGGGGATCTGCTTTCTGCCACCATAAATTACGAAAGTCTCATGTGTTTCTGGTAGGAACATAAAGTCTTGACTAATTTTTAGATTCCTAAAAAGTTAAACATATACCTACCATATGACCTAACCATTCAACTCCTAAGTATTTATCTAAGATAAATAAAAGCATATGTCTTTAGAAGTAATTGGACATGACTACGATATATGATATGACTCATATTTCAAATGGAGCCTTCTGAATGCTGAACTTAAAATAGTGTGCAGAGGTGTGAAGAGCAGAAGGAAGGAGACCAATAAAGAAGCTATTACAGTAATGCACCCTAGAGATGATGGCAACTTAACTAGTGTAGCAATGGTAAAGTTTTAAGATAAGTATTATGGTATTTCCTGATATGTTGGGTATATGGTGTGGAAAAGGGAGAGCGGTCAATCATGTATGCTAGGTGTACCGGTTTGTATATTTATGTCCCCCAGAAAAAGCCATATTCTTTAATGCATTCTTGTGGGGACAGACATATTAGTGTGGATTGGGTTGGAACCTATTGGTTCAGTGACCATGGAGATGTCACCCACCCAATTGTAGGTGATAACTCTGATTGGATAATTTCAATGGAGGCATGGTCCCACCCATTCAGCATGGACCTTGTTTAGTTTACTAGAGCACTATATAAGCTCAGACAGGAGGAGCTCACAGCTAGCTGGAGCTGAGACAGACATTTTGAAGATGGCCAGTGGAAGCTGATGCAGATATTTTGCAGAACGCCATTTTGAAATGCAACCTGGGAGCAAGCAGATGCCAGCCACGTGCCTTCCCAGCAAACAGAGGTTTTCTGGATGCCAATGACCTTTCTCCAGTGAAAGTACCCTTTGTTGATGGACACTTTATGGCCTTAAGACTGTAACTTTGTACCCAAATAAGCCCCCTTTTATAAAAGCCAATCCATGTCTGGTGTTTTGCATCCTGGCAGCATTAGCAAACCAGAACGCTAGGTGTTTGGCCAGTAACTGGAAGAATGATGCTGCCATTAACTGGAATAGGCCAACCTTCAGGAGAACAGACAGGGGAAGGGGAGGATCAGAGATTGGTTTGGTATATGTTAAATTTGAGATACCTATTCCATCACTAGTAAGATCTACCTTTTGCTACCCCTTTATAGTCATACTCACCCTCTTCCCTGACCCTACTTCTAACCCCTAGAAACCACCATTTTTTTCTTCATCTTGATAATTTTGTCTTTTCTAGAATGTAATATAAATAGAATAATACAGAATGTGATATTTTCAGATTAGCTTTTTCACTTAGCATAATGACCATGATATCCATTCACACTGTGGACTGTATCCATAGTTAGTTTCTTTTTATTTCTGAGTAGACTTCCTTGGTATAGATGTTCCACAACTTGTTTAACTATTCCTCTATTGTAAGACATTTCAGTATGTTTGTATGTTAATGGGGATAATCCAGTTAAAGAGGAAAAATTTGATAATTCAGAAGAGTTTGAGGTTGACAGAGTGATGTCCTTGACTAAACATTTCCTTGAGTAAAGATATATAGCTCAAGCAGTGAGGTTGGCTCAGGACCATGGACATGGATATTCATCCAAGATACAACAATTGAAATCAGAGTCAATAGGCAAAAATGCAAGCAAAAGGTGGGAGCTTGTGGAAGCTCTTTAGTTTCTTGTGCAATTAGAAATTGGCCTCATCCAAAAAGAGGTCTGGCCTTTGCCTTTAATCTTTGACCCTAGGGAGTAACCTAAAGACTTTAGGAGTGTCTTTTTTATTCATGGTGGATCCCTCGGACCACATCGGATAGTTTTCTAACAAGTATACTCAGGGTAGGTTCAGCCACAACTGAGTCTGGGAGTGGGGGCTGGTCACACCATAAAAACCAACTGTATGATTTAGGGGTGGTAGCTTTAGATGTTGTGATATCTGCCTGACCTCTGGGGGAGCACAGGGAGCTACAGATTGAGTTCAACCAGGTGGACAATTAATCAACCAATCAAAACTCTGGACAACAAAGCTTGGATGAGCTTCTCTGGTTGACTATAGTCTGTGTATTTCTGCACATCCTTGACAAGAGGAGGTAACTCTGTCTATGATTCCAGGTGGAGAGGATTGAAGCTGCACGGTGGGATCCCTCTTAGATTTTGTCCTATGGGTCTTTTCCTTTGGCTGGTTCCAACTTGTATCCTTTCCCTGCAATAAATGTAATCATGAGTATAACAGTTTTCAGTGGGTTCTGTGAGTCTTTCTGACAAATTATCAATCCCTGCGGGTAGCTTGGGAGAAGCCCCCAGAATTGCAATTGCTGTCCAAAGTGAGGGCAGTCTTTGTGGACTCTTCCCTCTAACTTTGTTGTTAGACCCTAACACCTTGCAGTCGGAGTTACAGATTTTGGGAAGAGTTGACAGTCTGGAGGACTGGGGCTCTAACTCACAGCTTGGAAAACTCTAGATACTTCTATGTTCTTAATAAATAAGCAACCAAGTCCATCAGTTGAGAGTAAAAATGGTAGAAAAGTGTGGTGAGTTTGAGAAGAGAAATAAAGGTATTCAATACACATCTAAGAGAGTGGAGAGAAAACAGATCAGAGATATGTAGTATTTTTGGCTATAGCACAAAAGGACCAAAAAGATAACAGCCATGGTGTTGTGTTTTCCTCCAACTTCTTTCATCTGCATGTATGCAGGTACAAAGAAAGAAGTAGGAATAATTATTTGAGATAGGAAGAGGAGAAATCAGAAAAACCAGAGTTGAGGAAAGCAGTATTTGTTTTTATTTTTAGAAGCCATAGGCACATTATAATCAATAGATGTACTATAAATACAAGCAACTTAAAAGATAGTGACTGTGTGCCTTAAATTTTAAACAGAAAGCACAATCTTGTTTATTTTCTTTGTTAGCCAACAGACTGAAAATTACAACAAAGTGCTACAGATTTAAGCACAGTAGTGAGCCCAAGGTCTGTTAAGGTGCTGATACTTAGCACTTAATGCTGCTCTCTCTCCAACAAGGGTTTGAAATATCTGCAAGTCAGTCCTCCCAGTTTTTGGTACTTCAATTTCTCCAACCATTTGGGTAACTGTAGGCTTTTGACTCTCCTTTATAAAATACTCCTACTTTACCCTTTACTCAGTCGTTCTGCCAGACCATTGTGATTTTTTTCACTTGTCAGGTATGAATATCTCATCAAGGAAAGAGAAGGCTGGTTAAGTGCTTTTGTGGGAATATTCATTTTCCTGACTGACGCTCTTAGCTGGGGTATTAAAACACAGAAGGTTTGTGTGCCGGTTTGAATGTATTATGTCCCCCAGAAAAAGCCATATTCTTTGATGCAGTCTTGTGGGGCAGATGTTTTGGTGCTGATTAGATTTGCATGGAAATGTGCCCCACCCAACTGTAGGTGATAACTCTGATGAGATATTTCCATGGAGGTGTGGCCCCACCCATTCAGGGTGGGCCTTGATCAGTGGAGCCATATAAATGAGCTGACAGGCAGAGGGAACTCAGTGCAGCTGTGAGTGACATTTTGAAGAGGAGCTACAGCCAAGAGGGACACTTTGAAGAAAGCACAGGAGCTGCAGATGAGAGACAGTTTGAAGATGGCCATTGAAAGCAGACTCTTGCTCCAGAGACGCTGAGAGAGGACAAATATCCCAAGTGCAACTAAGAGTGACATTTTTGAAGAACTGCAGCCTAGAGAGGAGCGTCCTGGGAGAAAGCCATTTTGAAACCAGAACTTTGGAGCATACGCCAGCCACGTGCCTTCCCAGCTAAAAGAGGTTTCTGGACACCATTGGTCATCCTCCAGTGAAGGTACCTGATTGCTGATGTGTTACCTCAGACACTTTATGGCCTTAAGACTGTAACTGTGTAACCAAATAAACCCCCTTTTATAAAAGCCAATCCATCTCTGGTGTTCTGCATTCCAGCAGCATTAGCAAACAGTCCTCCCAGTTATTGGTACTTCAATTTCTCCAACCATTTGGGTAACTGTAGGCTTTTGACTCTCCTTTATAAAATACTCCTACTTTACCCTTTACTCAGTCGTTCTGCCAGACCATTGTGATTTTTTTCACTTGTCAGATATGAATATCTCATCAAGGAAAGAGAAGGCTGGTTAAGTGCTTTTGTGAGAATATTCATTTTCCTGACTGACGTTCTTAGCTGGGGTATTAAAACATGGGAAGTTTGCATCTTCTCCCACACAATGAATTTGATGCAAAATATCCCAATGGTGTTCCTTAACAGATTATGCCCCTTCTGACCAGAAACAGCAGCACATGAAACAACCTGGTATTGTATGATATGTTTGAGACTTCATAAAATGTGTCTATGATTTCATAAAATAGGCTGCCACTTGGCTGAATACAAATACAAAATTTCTAGAAGCTCTGGGAAAAGGACACAGAAACACTGCCTCAGTTCAGATGATTTTCCTAATCATATTGGTACAGCCCATCCAATCTGATATATCATCTGCCATCGGTTGTTGAAAGCACAGCAGTCAGCACCATTTTATTGCTACATCTGCTTTTAAACAGACTGGCAGCTAGATATCTTTCTAATTAATGTCATTTGTTTAAAATAAATTTCTGGTTTTCAATTTGGTTACAGGTAAGAAAGACCAACGGCTCCTTAGGAAATGGAAAAAAATATCGAAATGTGTTGAACCAGCTTCATTTGCGTTTGTGTATTCAAGTTGGTCATATCCTCACATTCATTTTCATTCCCTCTTGCTCTTTCTTTCTCTTCCAACCCCTCTATCTCTCTCTAACCCTTATTACCTCTCCCCCACCCACCCAGTTATCTCCAACCCAGCACTCCCATTCTGCTGGAAAATTAACAAGGAGTCACAATACTTATCTGGGTCACAGTACTTCTCTACCCAGGCAAAAAGAATTGCAAATATTCAAAGTCATGTCAAGAGCAGAAGTTAGAAATGTGAAAAATCAAATCTGCAGTCTTTTATTAGGGGCCTTCATTCTGCCTTCTTTAATTACCTTAATTTTCCAAGTTCCTACAACTCATTGCTGAGTCCAGAACACAGTTTAAAATGCTCTTCCCTATCTATCAGCATGTTTACTTTCACCTTTACACAACAAGGACTGCAAATGTAACTTTTCATTGACCTGGCTGATCCATTATCAAAGACTTAAAGGAAAACCAACTGAGCAAAGCAACTTTGTAGGACTGCAAGGCCAAATAAAAGCTTGTCATGGAGAAGCCTTTAAGGGAAACACATTCCCACAGAGAACACTTCACAAAGCCGTTTTCTTACTTTCTGCTCCCCTATTGTATGAATAGAGATGCTTGCCCAGGACTCACTGGAGGTAAGAGCTCCGGAGAAAGGTGTGAGTGATTGCAAATTGCAGGCTCCCCCCATTGCATGCTGTACAGGTGCTCCTCCAGCCACAGGTCAACGTGGCCCTCACAGGTACCACACAAGAATTGTGAGGTTTCCAAGATCTGTCTTCAGCATTGCTCTCACTGCTCTTTGGCACTTTTTTGCTCCTATTCAATGCTTCCCTCCACACCCCTTCTAAGGGCACATAATCTCTCCACCTATTTTTCTTATTCCCATCCCAGAGTATCCAATCCCTTCTTTCCCACTTCCTTGCTTCAATTCTCCTAACTTGCCAAACTCTTCGCCATATCAAAGATTTTTCATAAATTATTCTTTCACCTTAAATACTCTTCTTCTATCTGACTCTATGTATTGATGAATGAATGAATGCATAAGGGATTGAATGAATGAATCATAAAGGCTGGAATGCTATTAAATCTGTTAGCCATTTTATTGAAATTTGATCTGTACATTGAGACTTTCAATATTCCCTGTCTTTACTTACACAATCTTGCTATTTTTCATGCTATAAAAATAATTTTAATTATTTTGTTGTTAGTTTTATGTACCCAAAATAGCTAAGGAAAATAAAGTCTTCTGTAGACAAGAATATTTCATAAAATTATGAATGTTTATCTTGCATAAAAGCTCTACCGGTGCTTAAAAAAATCCAAGTATTGATTTTAATCATTCCATCCACTTTAATAGCTTTTAAAAGTAATAAAATTGCATTTTCACAGTGTCATTCCAATATTAAAAACTGTTATTTATAATTTTCTTATATAATGCAGAGAATTCTTAAAGCTAATAGCAAAGCTCTAAAATTCACAACCTCTTATTGGTTTATTTTTGATGCATTGAATATAGCTCAGAGGGATAGTGTCAATCATTAGTATCATTCTTTACTGAAACATAAGCTATAAGAACTATTTAACAGAACTCATTTTTATATTAAATTGTGCTATGAGATGTTCTTCAATATATGTTATCTGAGTGCCAATTAATACCCAAGCCATGGTTAAGCACCCAAATTAATGTCTCCACTCACCACATGAAGTGATTCAGAAAATCCCTGTGAACATAATTGCAAACTTGTTTTAGGTTCAAATGCACTAATCTGCTTATATAGTCAGCAGAGTCTAATCTCAATGTAGCCTAAACAAGTTGTGGTTGAACAAATTGTTCTGAGGGTGATTGTTGAGAATGCTTCAAAGTGATAATTAGGATGATAACAAATGATATATCCAAGGGAGTGAATTGTCAGGTAACATATAATAAAATGAGAAATTTTTTTCAGAATTTAAGGAAGTACATAGCATATATTTAAAATATCCTAAATTTTAAATATAGCATAAAAGGATAAAATGAAACTAAATTTTTTGATGACTGTATACTAACAAATTCCATTAAATTTATTGAAATGAGAAAGATCTATTACATACAAACAAATGACATTTTTCAGAGTGTGGACTTTTTTCAATCTTCATAATTAGATAATTGGAAAATGTACTATAGAGTATTTCTCAAGTAGACAAGAGACTGCTGCTGCAGCCTAGTTATAAGTTACTCACCTCCAAACCACAGATGTAATCTAGTCATCTGGGTTTAAAACTTCAAAGACAGGAGCTAATATTTCCAGTATTACAGTGGCAACTCAAGCTATTGACAACAATAACACTAATAATAACCATAATAAGCATTAAAGTTATTGCATATTTACAGTGTTTAAAACACTGGGTAAAATACTTTAAATCCATAATTTAATTTTCACAGCAATGCTGTGAGATGGAATCTTTATATTCATTTTACAAATGAGTCAAAATTAACAGAGTAGAGCCTAGATCAAAACTCAAATCTGTCTTAATCTAGAGTTCTTAATGTTAATCACATCATTATACCATCATAGCTGCAAGTGGGTTCAACATACTTTATTGGCTTCAGTAGTCTGTACCATAATGTTCCCAGAATTCTCTTAATCACATATATCACATTACTGTAGTTGCTACTTGAGTCTTCTGTGGTTTGTAGTTACTTAAAGAGATGGCCCTAACTGCTGATATTTTCTTTTCCTCATTCTGTACTTCTTGAACTTGATGCAGGGATGATACAATACTACATATGCTAAAGAATGAAGGTGCTGACAGTGTCTTTTAAAATGCTCCTTAGGCCAGGAGGTACTTTAGGCTTCCTATCATGCCTGAAATGTTTGTATTACTTGTTATTTTGGCATTGGCATTTCCAAACATTTGAGGCAAATCATATAATCACCATATAGGTAATTTTATTCTCTGTATAATGGGTATAACATAACATACTTCCCAATGCTGTTTTGCTTATAAATGAGATAGTACAGGTCAAGGTTATGGCACAGTGCTGGGGAGGTTTGGGTGGTTCAGGTCACTGGGGGACAGTCACATAAGGTAGTTTTTAATATAATATATGCTCAAAAAAAACACTGTTAAAATTTAGTGTTATTTGTGTTATTTATAAAGGACAATATTCACATTGTGCCAGTTACAGTTTAGGTACCAACACAACAGTGATGAAGACAGAGTTATTTTCTCAATATTAATGAACAAATAAGTATAAATGTTGAATTATGACAAGATTTATGAAGGACAAGACTAGGGAGTAAGGAAGGTTAGTGATGGTCTGGGGTCCTAATCTGGAATTCACAATTGCGGAGCCTCCTTTCTGAGAGAGTTAGGCTTAAAATGAGACTCAACAAATGAAAAGGAGTCAGAGAGATGAAAAGTATTTAAGGTGAAAGAATAATTTATGCAAAAGCTTTGATATGGAGAAGAGTTTGGCAAGTTGGGGAAATTGAAGCAAGACAGTGGGAAAGAAGGCATTGGATATTCTGGGATGGGAACAAGAAAAATAGGTGGAGAGATTATATGCCCTTAGGAGGGGTGTGGAGGGAGGCATTGAATGGGAGCAAAAAAGTGCCAAAGAGCAGTGAGAGCAATGCTGAAGACAGACCTTGGAAGCCTCACAAATCTTTCCTTGCGTGGTACCTGTGAAAGCCATGTTGACCTGTGGCTGGAGGAGCACGTGCACAGCATGCAGTGGAGGGAGCCTGAAATTTGCAATCACTCACACCCTTCTCCAGAACTCTTACCTCCAATGAGCCCTGGGCAAGCATCTCTATTCACACAATAGGGGAGCAAAAAGTAAGAAAACAGCTTTGTGAAGTGTTCTCTGTGGGAATGTGTTTCCCTTAAAGGCTGCTTCTGCTTGACAAGCTTATCTTTGTTTGGCCTTGCAGTCTTTTGCTCTGTTGGTTTTCCTTTAAGTCTTTGATAATGGATCAGCCAGGTCAATGAAAGGTTATATTTGCAGTCCTTCAATATTTATTGATGTTCCTATTACGTGTTGAACACTCTGCTAGGCATGAGAAACAAACACGAAATAAACAAAAATCATTGTCCTCAGAGATTTCCCATTCTAATTGGGAAAACAGTCAATAAATGAAATAAACAAACGTTGGTAACTTCAATGGAACAGATAAAGCAGGGAAGAAGAATAGAAAATACTAGGGATGGACCTGAAACTTTAAAGAGTGAGGTCAGAGTAGGTTTTACTGACAAGGTGATACCTGAATAAAGACATGAAGTTAATGATGTGGGGCAAAACTTGCATAAATATCCAGAGAAAGGAGGTCTAGGAAAAAGAACCTTAAGGGTAAGTCTCAGAGATGAGAGTGTCTGACACTTTGGAGGAAAATCAACAATGACAATGTGGCTGGCATGACATGAGAGAAAGAAATGAGAGCTATGAACAGACATAGTACAGAAGCTCAGATCTAGCAAGGCCTTGTAAAGTATTGTAAAATCATTAACACTGAGTGAAATAGGGCATGATTCAACTCTTTATTAAGTCTGGAGATACATTTTAATCACCTAGTGTTTCCTACACAGTCTACAATCACGAAAAATATAAATAAAGAAAGAAAGAAAGAAATAAGAAATAAATCAGATTTAAAACTTACATGCATCCCAGCAATGGAGAGAATTTTGGTAAAATAATTTGTCATCAATTAAATTTTTCTGTGATAGAAACTGCTAGGAGTCCACCAATATTCATCCTCCACTCAGTTCATAATAGAACTCCTATTTGTACTAAATTCTGGCTAATGAAATACAAGCAAAAAAATGCAGGTGCCAACTCTAGTCCAAAAAGGAGTACGTATTGCTGTCTTGGCTCTTTTCATCTTATGGCTGGCTGGAAGGCAGGGAGAACTGCTAACACAGGTGTAACATGCTAAAGAAAGCAAAGTTATCTAACCTGCCCTGACTGCTTCCCTCTGGTTGATGAGGTGAGAGAGAAAAGTTTATCATTTTAAGGCCTGTATTTTAAGGTTTTTGGTTTGCAGCAGCTTAACCTGCGACCTGTCAAATATCCTAGCAAAAAGAAGAAGAAGGAGGAGGAGGAGGAGGAGGGGAGGAGGAGAAGTCATTGAGTCAAATAGGACTTCTAAAACTCTATATTATTTCATTATAATCTTAAATAGTTTGATATTCATTTTTACCTTCTTCACTACATCCCACAAAGAGAAATACAATTATATTTCACTGTACTTTTAACAGAAATAAGATGCAAGTCATCCATTCCTATTTGAACTCAACTTTTTATTCCACATTTGATAGAAAAGGAAAGAGAGAGCTTTTGAAAATAATATAAAGAATTTCCCAAAGAAAAACTGAATTTTGTGGCACAGAACTCATCCTTCTCTTATTGTTAAGTAAAGAGGTAGTTATATCAGATTTTTTGCTGAATTTGTGGGTCATGATGTATACATATAGTACTGGAAGATTATCAATCAACTAAGATATTTTAATATAGCTTACTACAGAAAGAGAGAGAGACAGGATAGATTAAGATAGAGAAAATAAAACAAAAAGAGAAAAATTGGAGTGAAGGAGACTGAAATGGAGTATCTCATTGTTAAGGACCACATATGGGAATCTGTTTGTTCTCAGCCTTTTTAGATAAGTAGGCCTATGCTCTGAAGGATCTTCTCTAAACAATCTGTAATGTTTAAGCTGTTAGAGCCACTATCTGAGTACTTGAATAGAATAAGCAAACCACCAATGAGGTAAGATGTAGTTTATTTGACTTTCCCTACTTTTCAAAGTTACTAAAGAAAACATCTCAAAGTCTATTCCACAGTATCGTTAATGAATTGAATTCTATGATTTATGTCAGAGGTAAAATATTGACATGAATATATTGCAATCCAAGTTACTGACATTTCAATTATTTTACCTTGAATTTTCCTGAATGACTGTGTGTGTGTTTGTGTGTGTGTGCATGTGTTGGACAAGTCATCTATTTTCTCATATCTGATAAGAATTAGAAATCTAGCATGTTGTAGGAGAAAAAAAATTACAATTCATAGTATTTTAGAGTACTTAAATGTCACTTTGAGGTCAATTTTGAAAGAGAAATTAAAGATATAAGTGCCAACTGAATTAAAAAAAAAGTATTATTTTTGAGGACTTCTGATACCAAGTTAAAAAAAATAATACCTGATTCAAAAATCATTTTGGAGTATCTGTTTGGAATGACCCAGAAATCAATTTATTGATACCATCTGACAGTTTGTCTCCTTTTTGGGATGCTGTAAAGCCATAAACTCTGGAAAGGATAGTCTCCTTAATATTCATATGCAATTGTTCCCCCTTATATGTTAATTCCTGGGCAAAATTATTTGTAAAAAGACAGTTTGGGGTATAAGTATGCAAGAATATTTCCAAGGTTATAAAAAATTGAGTACATTTGTTATTCAAAACACAATATGAGCTGATAAAGCTAAGAAAAAAATATCCCAAGTAGGAGGCACAATCTGTTAATAGATTGCTCATGTTTCTATTTTTCTAAAAAAAAAAAATGGATAAAAAAGTCATGATAATATTTAGGTTTGGTATAGAACAATGGTAAAGAAAATTAAAATGAACAACTCAACAACTGCTTCCTAGTTTGATTCACATGTCAAGTAATTTTGATGAAAGGACAACTGCCACAACCCATTGATACAGTAAGGGTTCAGAATGTAGCATAAGACAGATCAATCAGCTTCAATTATTCATATGACTAAATTAAATGATTATTAAATATCCAATGATTATAAGTAGTCAGCTTAATTATTCTGTCATCTATATAACTGATAAACTTACCATCTTTCATTTAATCCACAAATGCTTAGTATACAATTTGAGTCCAGCACTATAAAACTTGAGATAAAGCTTTGCCTCTAAGTTTAACAATCCATCTCCCACTAGAACTACTAGAAGAGCTACATTTTCCCCCACTGAGTCCATTCTCCACACTACTTTCAGGGTGGTCTTTTCAAAAAAAAATATCTAATAATGTCATAACCTTCCTCTACCCTCACTCCCCACTGAAGACATGAAATCTTTAATCGACTTTCCAATGCACTTCGTTATAAACACAAAACCTCATGCCTGGTTTCCCACCATGCACCCCCTCGCTCTCTGCTTTAGCAACACTGGCCATGCTTCCTCTAGTCATGGTGTCTATGCAAAAGGTGCTTTTACTTCATCAGATTAACTTCTACTTCAGATCTCAGTGCAACTGTCACTTTCCTGAGTTACTCTGTGTATGACATCTCATAGCATTATGAACTTCTCCATTTTGTGTTCGCATTAGAGACAGCTTTTTATTTTTGTTTTGATTAATGTTTACCTCCCTCTCTAGGCTATGAGCTCCAAAAGGAGAAAAAAATGAAACAAAAACAGTTTTCCTCACCATTGTTATACGACTGCTTACTAAAGAGCCATAAGTCCTCAATAAATATTTGTAGAATGATTGTAAGTGAAAAGTGAAACTAAATTCAACTACTCCACATATGGAATTTCAGAAAAGTCCCTGCTAATGTTAATAATGAGGGTGTTTTCTCAAGCTTAAACTAGCAATGGATTTGTTGTTTGTGTGGTTTTCATTTTTTTTGTCTCATTGTTTCTGCAAAAACAAGCCCTGAATTTCTTACAATAATGAAGAAAACGACTGCCCCTAATTCATATTTTATTATAAATTCATTCCTTCAATTTTTTTTTTAACAAATGCTTACCAAAAAGTATAAATTCAAAGACTTTTCACAGGCTTTAATCACTGAAGACCACGAATTCATAAATTTTTATTGAAAATTTTTATTGAAAATAAATGCAAACCCTATTAGTTTTGAAAATTCTGTTGGTTCAATCTGCCCTCTTCATGGCAGATCAAAATTGCATACTTTTTACTTGCTATCCTAAATTGTGAGCTCAGTTTATGAATCTGTACAATAAAACTAGGGTTGCTTCATTTATCCACATTTGGGCATTTTCCTTCCCCATATTTTTTTCTTCCTTGATTGAAAAATCAGATGCATTTTTTTGTTGTTGTTTTGAAAAGTAAGTCACTTAAACTCATCAATTATTCCTCTTATCTTATTGTTATATTTTCTGTTCATTAATCAAGTTTATGAACAAATAAATTGCTGAGAACTTACAACATGCCAGGCTCTTGCAAAGTATTTTACATATACTATCTCATGTAATCAGCATGACCACCTCTTGAAGTGGATGTTATTGTTAGATTCATTTAATAAATAGAATGGGAAGTTCAGTAGGTTGCACCATGATCACACAATTAATAAGAGGCATGGTTGGGATTTTAGACCAGGACTTCCACTTTCACAAATGTTATATGGTAGATGAAATTTTTAAAAGCTTGATATGGGAAAGACCTCAATACTTAGGAGCCTAAAAACCCACACATAAATAATGACTTCATGACAGAATGGTAAGTCATTAAATTCAGTTTGGTTAACCTTTGAAATAAGGAAATTTCCTTGAAGATGTGAACACAAAGAGCAAAGCTTTTGTTCACCAAGTGAAAGTTAATTGATTCTCTGCTTACCTCATCTCCCCTTTACCCAACCCCAAAATTAAGTCCACAGAAAGAATGATGAATGGCTTAATGATCAAGTATTATAAAAGCAGTCAAGAATGCAATCATATAGTCAGCATTTTTCATCTTCTAAACCATATGCTTATCTTCACAGAGTAGAATTTTTAGATTAGTAGCATTTTTTAATGTGGTGTATATCATTAGGAGACAAGACTACTACCAGCTGTTTGAAGGAAATAATTTTACTAAAAGAATTCATTGGAAGGAAGTGAATGAGACAGGCTGATGATAGGAGTGGGAATCAAGTCTAACGGCTCCCTTTCTTATCCCTCTCCCTATTTTTCTTACAAGTTCCAGTGACTTGAAGATTTTAGTATCTTCATTCACATCTCTATAAAATGTTATGAGTCTTTTTACTTACATAAAATCGATGTTTGAAATATAATTTAAAACCCTTAATATTTCAAGCTTGATCTAGTAAAATATCAAATTTAGTAAAACAACTGTTCTTTGTGTTGAAGAAACTTTAAACAGGCTAAAACCAAGATAGAGTACAGAGATGGATCTACAACATTGATGCATGGTAGAAGTACTGAAAGTGTACAGTTTTTAATAAAAATAGCACCTGGATTAGATTTAGATAATATGAGATTAAATTTCAGTTTTCCAATTTTCTAATTATAAGAATCTATTGATCAGGATCAGGGCCATCCACAGCTGATAAAGAATTAGCTGGTATAAACTCACAAGACTTTTATATGCTCATGTAAAAGGCAAATTAAGTTATTTTATTACATCTGATTGTTTTGCCATGCCTTCATCTTTGTCTACACTGATTGCTAAAACTCCAGCCATTGTAACCCCATTAGAACTGGCAAGAACAAGAAGAGGGAGAAAAGACACAGTCATGACCCTTGTCTTTAAGGATATTTCTTGGAAACTATGCCTAATACAAATACTTATACTTTATTAGCCAAATCTTAGTCTTTGCCTATACTCAGTTGCAAAGCAAGCTGAGAAGTATAGATTTTATTTGTAGTCATGTATATAGCCAAAATCCAGGATGTATATTGATAGAAAACTAGCAGTCTATGCCACAACAACCTTATGCAAGTGACGTTACATTTATAAACAACAAATTCATCATCTGTGACAGGGATCGTTATATCTACATTGTAAGAATTTAATTATGTTTAAATAGTGTGCTCTGTTTGAAAGTGTCTGTCACATGTGTAGAAGAGTAAGTTGTTTACATTTAATTGCTATGTAAACATAAGATATTTGTTCACAAAAGTTTGTAAATAGAAAAATCTGCAAATAGGACATTGTATTAATGATAAATATATGGATTGTTTTGGATGAGAGTCAACATTTTTAGAGCATTATTTTCTCCACATGGTTTTAAAGATTCTGTTTATATTAGGGAAAATACATTATCAAGCATTAATCTCTGAGTTTATTATTTCTCTTTTACCACTTGTAGCTCTCTCAGAAAATATCACTCCCTATCTTTCACTTCAGCAAGGAGAATTTTTCCCAATTCAAGAAATCTGAAGCTATTCAAGGGTGCATGTGGGCTGCAATTAGGGTTTGACAAGAAGAAACTGAAGCCAACCCTGTCAAATTGCTCTGCACATATTCAAAGTCACACATACGAAATCCTCTGGAGAGATTCCTCTATTTCAGTAACATTCTTATACATATACCACTGTACATCCCTTAGAAGTGTCTAATAAAAGCAATTTTTTAACTGTACCAACTTTTGTGAAGAAGAGTTGCTGTGTTTTCGGGGAGGGGTTGAGGTACCAGACAGACAGAAGACATCTAAAAGAAAGGTATCTCTCATTTGTAGCAATGAGGAAAATAGAAAGCAGTTATAGATACAATAAAGAGAAGTCACTGAGTAGAAAGTTAAGCTTTGAATTCTTTTTAAGAAAACATGAAGAAAAAGTTGGATCACTTGCCCTTAAAGAAACTACCTCAGAACATCCAAGTTTCTCAGCTGATCCAAAGGAAGACTATTGCTGACAATTAGTAAAAGAAACACAATGAACCAGTTGTCAGACGTGCCTACTGATTGCCAGTTTGTAAAATAAAACCCTTTGAACAAGCAGAGGATGTTTTAAAAGAAGCTGCTGATTCAAAATGAATAACTTCACTTTGCTATGTTTTCCACTCTGGTATCATTACTATTTTTACTTTCTATTTGCAGGAGAAATTTGAGTTAACCTTTTGTTCCATCTGTAGCCTGCCTTCTGAAGCAGCACCGCCTCCTTTTCGTTATTCCTTTCAAAGGCACTGAAATTTGCAAAATGTGCTATTTCCCTCCCTCACAATGTGGAGGAGTAGCAGCTCTGGCGTTTCAAGCATGAAGATTCCTCATAATCAAGGAACTTGAAGACTAAAATGAGTATGCAGAGCGGGTAACACCCAAAACCAGAGCAGGTGTGATTGGAGAGACAACCAAAATCCTGTTGCCCTAAAATACATCCTTTAGAAGCTGTCATAGCACCTAGAATTCTCTCACTGAGACTTGCTGAAGACTTTAACCCTCTAATAAAAAGTAAAAATATTTTCAGGAAGATATTGTTCACTAACCCACTACCAACCATAACTCTCTGAGCTCATACTGGTTTATCTGACTATTCCCAACACAGACCACTGCCCCCCTGATTTCTCAGCAAAATATAATGTTAATGGGGAGAAGTCCAAGGTACGGGCTCCAAACCTTTTCCTCTAGGAGTACCGCTTTTGATATAAAAAAAAATTTCCAGCTCTCCATATGATGGTATTAACTTAATATGTTAGATAATTTGGTATCTGACTGAGAAAATAAAAGACAGAAGATTACTCTGAATTCAATAATGTCTTGAAAGCAGATTTTTTCTTAATTGCAATAGCATTTTCATATACTTATAATATTGCTGTAGGTATAGCTGTATGTGTTTGTGGAGTACATATTTAGCCAATCTTCAGCAAATGTTCAAAGCAAATAGGTACTTGTTGTGGTTAAGTTCATGTGTCATCTTGGCCATGTTTTGGTGTGTCCAGTTCTTTGGTCAAGCAAGCACTGGCCTGTTTGTTACTGCGAGGACATTTTATGGATTTAAATCATCAATGAGCTTATTGCATCTGATTATAACTTTTGTGCACTGAGAAGACTGCCTTCAACAATGACAGACATCTCACCCAATCAGTTGAAGGCTTTAAAATAAGAAGTGATGAGTTCAGCCTCCAGAAGAGAGAATTTCCACCTCTACTTCAGCCAGCCAAGTTCTCCTGGGAAATTCATCAAAAACCTTTTACTGAGTTTCAGCTTGCAGACTGTCCTACAGAATTTGGATTTGTGTATCCCCATAGTCATGTGAGACAAGTTTTGTAAAAAATCTCCTAATATTTACAGATATCTCCTGTTGGTTCTGTTTCCCTAGAGAACCCTGACTAATACAGTAGTCATGGTCTCTCATAGTGCTACCTTGCCACTTCAGCACAGTGTGCACTCTAGAAATGCAGGCTCTGCCCAACTAGGTGGTATCACAGGGCAAGGCCTTGGTCAGGGGCTGGCCAGACAGCATGTGAGCACTGAGCACAGACCATGCAAGGAACAATTCCAGAAACAGAACTTTGTTTTCCTTGGAGCTTTAGCAACAGCTGATTCTGGTTCTATTGAAAAAAAGAGATAAGGAATTGAACCATTCACTGAGAATTCTCCCTTGTCAATTCATCCATGATGGATTATTTCCTGCATAAATGTTGAATGACACACTAGATGGCTTGTCATTTGTATTATAAAATTAGGGTTCAGTCTAGAAGAGGCCTTGGAGGTAATATACTCTGATCTCCAGGTAAGGAATCTGAAACTAAATTGACTTACTATTCTGTGTGCTATAAATAGTAATGGGAATGGCAGGACTAACTCTCTTTCCATGAAATTCTACTTACTTTTACAGGATGTGAGTCAGAAAATGTTGTCATATGCAATATTTGCAAATATATTGAGAGTGATATGCACTACATAAATGTATTGCCTAAAAGGTTTCTGCTTTGAGTCCTCTGAAAAATCTTGTATCACAGATAAGACAAAGAAGTGCAAATCAGAACTACATGCTAGTTTCACTAGTGTGTAAATTGCATGACTTTCAGCATATTATCATACTCTGACTTAATTTTCTTCTTCTGAAAAATATGAGGGTTAAATTAGAAAATTTCTAAAGTCCCTTCAACCTTATTATCCTGGAAAAATGAAAATTTCTTAAAAAAATGCAAAATATTGCTCCATAATTTATCTGAATTGTGTTCATCTTCTCATTTTAGAATATTATTAAAGGAGATTATCTACATGTATTAAAGAAAGATTTATCTACATATATAAATGTATATAGGCTGGCACAGTTAACAATCAAAGTTCTATTATTTAACATTTTTCAAAAGTATTGTCTGCCTGAAATGCCCTAACAACTTCAAGAAAGGGTAGATTGAGATTGAAATATTATAGTTGCAATAACAGTATATAAGCTTGTCACCAAAGAGCAGTGGCATTACAAAGATGTGTTTTGATATACCTTTGATAATAGTAATGAACAACTCATGACAAGCTGACCCAATGCCCCAGAGGGATGGTTCTCCTATTTGTAAAAAGAGATAGTTATAATGTTAAGTTGATATTAATTATCTAAGTATGAAGGCCACTTGAAATGTATTATTTTTCTCTTTATGAGGAACTAAAACTGTATATCCACTATCACAGAGGATTCTAGAAATGAGGGGAAAGAGTATGTTTTTTGGCCTCGGTGTCCCAGATGGTCATTTATTTACTCTACTGGATAACTATTAATTCCCTTTTATTGTTCAAGTGTATCCCACTTGAGTAAGAGGATAAAGGGCATAGGAACTTATAATTAATTCTCTGTCTATGAACTCTATTTGACAGAAGAGAGAAATAAACCAACACTTAGCCCTAAGGCTATTTCTATTTAAAACTGTAACCCACTGGTGAGGGAAATTAATTAAGCAGTAATTTTTGCAATAAATTAGCTAATATTTCTACTGATTTTTTCCCCAGAGAATTAGCTGTTTATACTGGCATTATGCAGACACAGCTTAATGGGAGCTAAATACAGTAAACAGAAATTGAAATTTAAATTTGTTAAGATTGCAGTAATGCAAATATCCATCTCCTATTTATTTTTGTTGCCATTTTTTGAATGTTTAAAATTATGTGAAAAAATGTCCCATGTGAATCTAAAACCTTTTCAGTTAATCACAAAGTTCACTGTACCCCTAAGGCTTATTCCAAAATCTTATTTGGCTGTGTGAAAACATGGAGTGATTGGTAGCATCTCTGTTTATGACACAAAACCACTGTATTAGTAATGCACAATAGGAGTAGCCCAAAGAGTGATTAGAAATGAATATTAGAGAGCAAAATATGAATGTCAGCTCCATATGTATTGAGCTCAAAGCATTACTCCAAAGGGAACCCTAATGTTTATTCTGTTTATTGGAGAATTAGGGGCTTATATTGTTGTGGCAAGTTTAAAAAGTTCTTTGTATTAAATTTGGACATCACAAAAAAAGAAGAGAAAAAAATCGTACAGGAACTCAGAAGCATATTGTATGTTTTATTATTATTCAAAAGAACAAAACAGTCTTGGTTACTATGAAAACTGTTCTTTCTCTTTTTAAAACTGTAAAGCATCTTAAAATTCTGTGTCTGAATCAGTTACAAATCTATAATTGCAATTTAAAAAACCTCTGGTTTCAGGGAATTTGTTTGAAAAAACATGGGGCCACACAAAATCTGTAGGAATCTGGAGAACCAGGTTTGGAAAATAGAAACTAAGGTAGCTCCTAACATGCAAAAAATGAAAAGCACAACTAGCAGAATAGTGCAGTCAGGATTCCAGCTACTGTATGTAAGACATACCACCACCACATACTGACATGACTAGAGCAGTGGACATTCCATTTCACTCCTGTGAACTTATTCTAACTATTTCTTTGCCTTTATATCCATCACTAAAGTATCAAAATCCTGGATAGAGGGATCCACTTGATCAATCCCATGCCATGTTTCTGAGAATTAGAAAGCCATTGCATTAGTTTCCTGTAGCTGCTGTAACAAATTGCCACAAACTTGGTGGCTTAAAAACAACAGAAATTTGTTTTCTCATAGCTCTGGAGGCCAGAAGTCTAAAATCAAGAGGTCAGCAGGGCTGTGCTCCCACCAGATGAGATTCTGTCCCTTGTTCCAGCTTCTGGTGGTTGTCATCACACCTTGGCTTGAGGCTGCATCATTATACTCTCTACCTTCATCTTCACTGACCCTCTTTTCTTTGAGTCTCTCAAAACTCCCCTTGCCTCTCTTTTATTAGGAAACTTGTGATGAAATTTAGGAGCCAAACAGATAATCCACAGAAATCTCTTCATCTCAAAATCCTTAATTATATCTTCAATAATCCTTTTTCCAAATAAGGTAATATTTAAAAGTTCCAGGAATGAGGACTTCATATCTTTAAGATGCCATTATTCAACTTACTACAGCCATGGAACAGCAAGAGAAAGGATCTAACTCTGTTTCTTTAGAGTATACAGCACATACTATATAAGATAATCTCTAAATAATGAGTACATTTGAGTGCTAGATGGCACAAAGTATGCTCACTATTTACTGCAGTTCATCTCTTTTACTGCACAAAATATATACTTTTTTTTTGCTCATACAGTTCCATAAAATATAATTATGAAAATCATAATGCAGCTATTCCTCAGGATTGAATTGCAGGTAACAGAAAGATGACTCTAACCCAGTTTAAACAAAAAGGTGACATTATTACTCATAATACACCAAAGTCCAGAGGAATGGAAGCTTTTAGACACAGTTTGATCAGAACACCAGCTGTGTTTTGCTGCAAATCTGTTGACTCTTCCATTCTCTTTACCATAGATTCACTGACAGGCTGACTTTCATCATGAAAACAAAAGGGACAAAGAAGTTCCAGGATATGTATCTGCACATATTAATCAAGAATGAGAAAATATCTTTTTCTCCAAAATTCCAGGAAAAGTCTGAAATTCAATATGAGTAGTTCATGCTTAGATCTCTGCATGGTAGGTGAAATATCCTGATTGACTTAATTTAGAGTACATACTCCACACATATGCATAGCTTTAAAATCATCTTTCTAGAACCTTTGGACCCCCAAAGAGAAATTAGGGGATGTTTGAAAAAGAAGAATGGATGTGAGGCAGAGAAATCCAAATATCAATTATAGAATCATATAATTGTCAATACAAAAACAGGCTTATCTAACTTTTTCTGTTGTTTTGAATTCTTTAAAGAGCATACACAGAAAACAGTGTTTGATTAAGATGAATTTTAATTTAACATAAACTTTGAATCATTTCAAAATCTTAAATGATTTGTTTCTGGAATCCTTCTATATTAAAGATAATTATCCACTAATAAATACACTTTTTATTTTAAATTTTCTTTATGTTAAATTTATTTGCAAGAACGTGGAATACGTCTCCCGGGTAGGAATGTAGACCTGGCATCATGGGACGGAGAACATCTTCTTGACCAAAAGGGGGATGTGAAAAGAAATGAAATAAGCTTCAGTGGCAGAGATTCCAAAAGGAGCCGAGAGGTCACTCTGGTGGGCACTCTTACGCACAATTTAGACAACCCTTTTTAGGTTCTAAAGAATTGGGGTAGCTGGTGGTGGATACCTGAAACTATCAAACTACAACCCAGAACCCATGAATCTCGAAGACAATTGTATAAAAATGTAGCTTATGAGGGGTGACAGTGGGATTGGGAAAGCCATAAGGACCACACTCCACTTTGTCTAGTTTATGGATGGATGAGTAGAAAAATAGGGGAAGGAAACAAACAAACAAACAGACAAAGGTACCCAGTGTTCTTTTTTACTTCAATTGCCCTTTTTCACTTTAATTTTTATTCTTGTTATTTTTGTGTGTGTGCTAATGAAGGTGTCAGGGATTGATTTAGGTGATGAATGTACAACTATGTAATGGTACTGTGAACAATCAAATGTACGATTTGTTTTGTATGACTGCGTGGTATGTGAATATATCTCAATAAAATGAAGATTAAAAAAATTTATTTGCAAGAAAGGTAGCTGTGATTTTTTATTTTCTTTCCTGGTTTGTGAGGTGTCATTAAAGCAGTATTTGAGGGGTAATCTATTCCACTAAATACCTAAATCATTAATGAAGAAAGCTATCAAATCATAGACCTTAGCTTCCATCTTAAGACACTAAAAAAGGAAGATCAAATTAAATCAAAAGTAAGTAGAAAAAGAGAAATTATAATGATCAGAGTATAAGTAATTAATATAGAAAACAAAAAATAGAGAAAAATAATAAAGTAAAAAACTGGTTATTTTAGAAAATGAATAAAAGTGATAAACCTCTGGCCAGTCTGATCAGATAAAGAGAGCGAAGACAAAAATACCAAGATCAGGAATGAAAGGAAGGACATCCTACACATTCAACAGATACTAGAAGGAAATGGAATATTATGATCAAGTTTATGTTAATTAATTTGATCACTTAGAGAAAATGGACAAATACTTTGAAAGGAACAAACTACCAAAGCTGACTCAAGAAGAAATCAATAACCTCAATAGACCTATATCTCTAAAAGAAACTGAATTGGTACTTAAAAAATTTCTAGCAAAGATATCATCAGGTCTTTGACTTCACTGGTGAATTAAAGCAAATTTTTAAGGAAGAAGAAATACAATTATCTGAAACTTCCTGCAGAAAATTAAACAAAAATTATACTTACCAGCTCATTCAATGAGAGCAGCATTTCTGTGGTACTAAAACCAGACCAAGAATTACAAGAAAAGAAGAGCAACAACTTGTAGGGACATGAATGTAAAATTCCATTTAAAACCTACAGCTAGTACAATAATGGTGAAAGAAAATGATTTTCTCCTAAGATCATAACCAAGACAAGAATGTCTACCCTCACTACTTCTATTCACTCTTGTACTAGAGGATATACACAGTTCAATAAAGCAAGGAAAAGGAAGAAAAGACATTCAGACTGGAAAGGAATGAGTAAAACTATATATATTACAGAAAACATAATCATCTATAAATTAACATAGAAAACAATTTTTTTGGTAGAACCTACAAAAAAATCTACTGATACTTATAATGGAAATTAGCAACATTGCAGGACACAAGAACAACATATAAAAAATCAATTGTATTTCTATATCCTAACAACAGTAAGTAATTTAACTTTAAAAAAGCATACCTTTAACAATAGCATAAAAACTTAAAAAACTTTAGGGATAAATCTGAAAAAAAGCTATAGAATACCTAAACACTGACTATCACAAAATATTGCTGAAAGATATTAAAGAAAGCCTAAATAATTGGAGAAAAAACTGTATTGATAGGTTGGAAGTCTGATATTGCTAAGTTGTTAATTATTCCCAAATCCATCTGTAGACTCAACACAATCCCAAACAAAATCCAAATAGTCTGTTTTCATTTGGTAGAAATTAACAAACTGTTTCTAAAATTCGTAAAAAGGATGTAGAACAGCCAGGACAATTTTAAGAAAGAAAAACATAGTTGGAAGATTATCACTACCTGATTTCAAAACAATGTAAATCAACAGTAGTCTAGGTAGTATAGTACTGGCATAAACATAGACAAATGCATCAATGGACCAATAGAGACTATAGAAATGGACCCACACATACATATAGTTACAACTAATTTTTGAAAAGGTGTAAAGATATTGAGCAAAGATAGTCTTTAGCACAAATAGTGCTGGAACAATTGGTTATCCATATGTAAAAATAATGAACTTCAGTCCACATCTTCCACTATATATAAAAATTAACTCAAAATCAATCACACACCTTGTGCAAGTTTGGATGTATTTTGTCCCCCAAAACACCACGTTCTTGAAGGCAACCTTGCGGAGGCCAACGTGTTAGTGTTTATTAGGTTGGAAGCTTTGGATTAGGTTGTTTCCATGGAGATGTAACTCTCTCAACTGTGGGTAATGCTTTGACTAGATTATTTCCATGAAGGTGTGGCCCAACCCATTCAGTGTGGGTCTTAATTAAATCACTGGAGGCCTATAACAGATCATACAGAAGGAGCTCACTGCTGTAGCCAAGAGAGACATTTTGAAAATGGCCACTGAAAGCAGACTTTTGCTGACACTTTGGGGATGCTAGCCCAGTGTTTGCTCCAGAGAAGCTAAGAGAGGGCAAAACACCTGAAGAGCAACATTTTGAAGAACACACAGTTGCTGAGAGAGGAACTGGAACACAATCCAGGATCAGCAGACACCAGCCACATGCCTTCCCAGCTAACAGAGGTTTTCCAGATGCCATTGGCCTTCTTTCGCTGAAGGTATACTTGTGTTGATGCCTTAATTTGGACACTTTCATGGTCTTCAGACCATAAAATTGTAACCAAATAAACTTTTATAGAAGCCAATCCATCTCTTGTATTTTGCATAACGGCAGCATTAGTAAACCAGAACACACCTAAATGGAAAACTTAAAACCATAAAATTTCTAGAAGTAAACATAAGAGGAAACATTCATGACCTGGATCAAGCAAAGAGTTTTTAGATATGATACCAAAAGCCTCATCAAATTGATGAATTTGACTTCATCAAATTTTAAAACATCTGCTCTTTGAAATATGCTGGTAAGAGAATAAAGAGACAAGCTACAGACTAGAAGAAAATATTTTCAAACCGTATGTATGCTAAGAACTTCTATGAAGAATATGTAAAGAACTCTCAACACTCAATACCTTCTCCTGCTCCCCAATATGGGCAAAAGCTGTGAACAGACACTGGGTGAAAGAAAATATATGGAAGGCAAATAAGCACTTATAAAGGTGTTCTGTATAATTAGTCATTAGGAATGTGCACATTACAATAATCATAAACCATCACTACAGTTTTCTTAAAATGGTTAAATTTAAAAGTCTGACCATACCATGTGCTTGTGAGAATGTGGAGGAAATGGATCTCTTATGCACTGCTGATCAGAACTATTTTCAGAAACATTTTGGCAATACTTTTAAAAGTTTAAACATGCAGCTTACATACAATCTGACCATTACAGTCCCAAATTTTACCCAGGAAAAATTAAAGCATGCAAATAATTGCACACAAACATTAATAGCAGCTTTATTTGTAATAACCAAAAATGAGAAACAAGCCAAATATCCATTAGCAGGTGAATGTACTGATGGTGATGATTCAGTAGCATATGGATGATCAATATGCTATTGATATGGATGATTCTCAAAATAATCATGCTGAGTGAAATAAGTGAAACAAAAAAATTTAGAATGTATGAGTGCATTTACATAAAGTTCTAGGAAATGCAAACTGGAACCTGGGTAGTTGCATTGGAGGGTGGGAAGAAGGATTGTCAGTAAGGAGGCAGTAAAAAGAGGCACAAGCAAACTTTTGGAGGTGATGAATGTGCTCATTATCTTGATTAGAGTAATGGTTTCATGGTTCTATACTTATGGCATAACATCAATTTGTACACTTTAAATATATGCAATTTATTACATGTTAATTATACCTCAACAAAACTGCTAAAAATAGCAGTAAAGAATATATGAAATCTAAGAATAATGAAGTTGAATCAGAAAGAATGATTTTAGCTATAAGAGACAGAAAGCCAAATTTAAACTAAGTGTAAGAAGGCAATTTAACATATAAATATAAATCTTGAAAGCAAACATTTCACTCCAAAAAATACACTTAATCCAATAGTTATGGCTCAATCTCATGTGATTCTCTTGACTTTGCCTTCATCCATGAACCAACTTATCCCTTAAGTTGGTAATGGCATGGTTTAGTGGGTCCAGTTGTTGAATTCTCACACTTACAGCATCCAGAATTAAAGATGAGAGATTCATTTCTGAATATTCTCCCAAAAGAATGAGGAAAATCTTTTTTAAAAATTCAATGTTCTTTCCTTCACATCATTCTAAACAAATTGACAAGGAGGTGGAAGGTTGTGTTTTATTAATAGGGCATAATTTAAGATTCAGATACTGTCACCTTTACCTAAGTACATAGGCTGCACAGAGTGGAGGCTGGTGTAGCAGAGGCTTTTGATGGCCTTCCCATTTCCTCTCAAGCCTTGTTGCAGGATACAGTGGCAGACTTCTAACTGCAGACATCTGCTTCATCTTGCCTAAGGGCTTTCTCTGGCTATTGCAGCCATGCAGCAGACTAAATGCTGGAAAACTGATGCTCTCTGGGAGCAGCCCTCTACCCTTAATTGATAAATAACTCAGCTACCTCACCCTTTCATTGACAATTGAGGTATACATTCTGAGATGGTTCCCTTAACTGCTCATTCTGATCAAACTCCAATTGCCCATAGATGACTTGATTAATAACAAACATTTTATTTGTTGCTTTAATTCCCCTGTCTCACTTTCCCACACTCCTACTTCCCAATGTGCTTATACTCAGCACTTGTTGCACTAAGAGTGTTTAGAGTAACCTGAAGTAAGGCAGGGGGAAAATGAGCAAAACAGACTCCCTTATAAAAGCAAGTGGATAAGCTGATGGATAGACTGACAGACTTATCCACTAGAATAGCCAATGATTGATATAGGTAGAAAACCTGTTCCTCATGCTGTTGTTTAGCAATATCCTTGTCATTGCCCTCACATGCATTGGAAATTTGGACCTCTGGTTCATCCTTCCTTCCATCTCCAACAAATTTGATCATCCTGGATGACTCTCAAGACTATAATCTCATCTCCAAGTACCTTACCTTCCAATGTAACTTAGCCAAAAAACTTTAATTTTGTTGGTTCCCAAATTTTCTCTAACCCTGCATTCATAAACTTAGCCATCTTACTTTCTATTACCTGCCTCTTAAAGGTCTTTTACCCCACTATTCCCAAATCATTACTTAAATCTTCTCATTGAAATATCAATAAACCCTTCTATTTTATCCTCATTTCATTCCTTTCACAAGAAATTTCTTGAAGGAATTTTTCATAATCAGGCTCTATTTTCTCGCCTCTCACCACTCATTTGTCCAATGCAATATGTCTCCTCACTCTTCAATTCCATTACAATTGCTCTTGTCACAATACTAATGGCAAATGTATTGACATATCCAATGAATATCTTTTGATCTTCAGCTCACCTGATGTTTTAGCTGCTTTGAGTATCGTTGACTGCTTCCTTCTTCTTGAAAATCTCTTCCCTTGCTTCTAAGACATACACATTTGAGTTTTTCATGTTATCTCCATGCCCGATTTTTCTCTGTTTCCAATACAGTGTCATTATACTTGGCCAATTTCTTACATAAAGTTGTGTGTCATAGAGCATTCTAAGCTTTCTTCTCTTCTAAACCTGTATTTCACCTCCAAGTTGAGTTTCTCTATTCCCATGTCTGCAATCTCAGCTTTTCCTCCAGTTCCAAACTTGTGACTAATGTGTGACTGGTCACTGGAGACCCCAAAAACACTGTTTCAAAAGTTCCTGGGTAATTACCCAGGAACATAAGTAACATAATCACTATTTTACCAAACACCCAAGCCACATTTTGTAAAGACAATAACCTCATACTAGGCTACTTTCCTTTCTTTCACTTGTCTTTGTTTCTTTTATTCCCTACTGAGCAATTTAATGATATTAGTATCTTCAAGGTTTCAAATAAGGTATCATCTATATACTGATAATATCCAAATCTCTCTCTTTAGCCAAGATTTCTCTGCTGAGCTCCAGATCTTATACTTAATAGTGGTGGTTTGGGGCTATGTACTCCAGAAAAACATGTTCTTAAACTTAATCCATTCCTGTGGGTGTGAACTCATTGTAAATAAGGCCTCTTGATGAGGTTAATTCTGTTAAAGCATGGCCCAACTCAATCAGGATGGGCCTTAATCCTATCACTGGAGTTCTTTATAAGCAGAATGAAATTCAGATGGATAGAAAGAAAGCCACAGGAAGCAAGAAGCTGAAGATCAATGGAACCCAAAAGAGAGAGGAGAGGCCACCATGTATATTGTTATGTGACAGAGGAGCCAAGGAACAAGGATCCCTGACACCTAGACCCAGAATGCCAGTCTTCAGAAGAAAGCATCATCTTGTTGATGCCTTGATTTTGAACTACTCTTAGTCTCAAAACTATGAGCCAATAAATTCTCATTGTTAGCCAACGCAATGAATGACATTTGCTTTGGCAGCCAGGAAATGAAAACACTAACATTTTCTATTGGATATGGCTCAGTCATTTTTCAAATTCAGAAATTTCAAATATAAACTCATATTCTTCCTGAACATACCTTCACCTTTAATGGTGCCAATTCAGGGAATTATATCAATATCTGCCTAATTATCTAAGCTAGATTCTATCACTCTTTTATAGACAAAAAGTTATTCTTTTGTCTATAGCTTTCATCACCACCACAATCATCCAATAATGACATTAGTTTAATTATAATTCTTAGGTATCATTCCATTCCATTCACCAAACCTCAGCATTGCCACTAATTTAATCTAGGCCACCACATTCTCATTCCTGAATTACAGCTATAGCTTGTCTTCCTGCCTCCATTCTTGTCATATTATAACTTATTCTTAGTTCATCCAGAAGAATATATCTTTACATTGTTTTTAAAGTCTTCAACAATTTCCTATGTCTTTAGGGAAAACTACTTTATATGTGATTTAGAAGGACCTGTATGGTCTAGCCTCTTCTTCTCCCCAGACTAACATTAGACTACTACAAACTCTTTATTATTGCATCATACTGAAATCTCCTTTCTGTTCTTTGTCTAGCTATTTCAATTTACCCTTCAACCAAGTGTAATAATTACTTCCTCTGAGCTGTCTTCCGCAATTCCCCACTACTATATAGAAGATAGTTTCTTCTATATGACCTGAAAACACCCTGAGATGCTCCTTTCTGGAACTTTTCACAATGTTTATTATGACTTTTTCTAACATTTTTTATGTCAACATGGATGGTAAATGCTATAGAGCTGTCATTGTTGTATCATAGTGCCTGCTATATTGAATACATAGCAAGGCAGTAAATAAAAAAATTTTAATGAGTTAATTAATTATTAATGGTAAAACTAAAGTACTTACAAAATATTGGCAATAGCTATATATCTTTCTTTATGATTGAGATAAATATTCCTGTGTTGGCTACTTTGATAAGCATTTTAGACTAGCTTTTTTTAAGACAAAATTTAGCTTTACCTCTTTAAATGTAAATCTCCAACAGAATCAAGAAATAAGTAACATAATCACTATTTTACCAAACACCCAAGCCACATTTTGTAAAGACAATAACCTCATACTAGGCTACTTTCCTTTCTTTCACTTGTCTTTGTTTCTTTTATTCCCTACTGAGCAATTTAATGATATTAGTATCTTCAAGGTTTCAAATAAATTTTGAAGAGCACAATATTTTCAAAAGGTTCTAATAAATTTAGCTGCCTAAGTTCCTAGATAACAGGAACCATTATTCAGAATTGTGTACTCCACTACTATACCAATACAAGAATATTAAAAGCAGGTTATTCAATTAGTTTCTGATGGATAAACTAAATGACAGAATTAATCAATCATTTTCTCAGTGTTGACATACTGATTTCATATGATTGTGACAGTTAGTTAAAAGTAAGTGAAAATATATATTAAATATTTTTCATGATAAATACTCCTGAAATTTTGATGGATTTTCATTGCATTTAGATGGATTAATTTGGGAAGCATGTCTTCTTTATGTTAGATCTAGAGAGGCAAGGCAAGATGGCAGAGTGGTGAGGCATAGAACTTAGTCTGTCCTCTAGAGCAGCTGGTAATTACCCAGGAACTTTTGAAACAGTGTTTTTGGGGTCTCCAGTGACCAGTCACACATTAGTCACAAGTTTGGAACTGGAGGAAAAGCTGAGATTGCAGTAAACTTTGTAAGTCCCCCCAACCAGGAGCCTGGAACCACTCCCCACCCAGACCACATGGACTGTCTTACAGCTGGATCCCTGAAAAGGAAAAAAAGAAAACAACAATCTGCTCAGGGAAAGCAGGGGGACTCAACCCAGCCTCAACTGCAGAATTATTTAACAAATTAATTAACTAATTTTGCGAGCTGGGGGTGCTAACTGGCTGGGCTCTGAGAAGTGGTGGCACATGAAAGCAGGCACCCATTCTCTGGCTCCAAAAAAGCTTTTTTTTTTTTTTTTCTCCTACATTATATCCCTTCTCCTTTCTCACTGACTCCTTATCTTTTTGTACTTCAATAGCCCCCAGCGGGAGCAGAATTGAAGCTGTTGGAGAGTAATTATCAGACAATAGCCCAAAGTGTATCTTTCAATGCTCTATTCTGACACTGAGAAAACTTCCAATCTCAGGAAAAGTTTTTAAAAGGGACCTTTTTTCTTTTTCTTCTTCTTTTTTGTAATTTAAAAGTAATATATGTGGCTAATTTCTATCGGACAGCCCAGGTTGAAGGTCTAGGTTAGTCTTGGGGGGAGACACAGTACCCAGAACATCTTTGAATTTCAAATTCACTTCTGAAGAAGGCCTCCACCCCAGTCTTTAATTGGCGACTCAGGCTGTCCAAGGAACTGAACTGGAGTTGCCCCAAAGAGGAGAAAGGAGAAGAAATAGTGCCCCTAGGAGAGAGCTGGAGTTCTTAGGATTGGGAGAGTGGAGGAAGGCCCAACTCAATTGGCAGCCCTCCTTCTGGGAACTCAGACATCGGGGGCTGGAATTCAGATTCCAGCTTCAGTCAGCAACCCCAAAAGGCTCAGAGCCTACAGAGAATTAAAGGCACTCCACCTCCATACACTGGTGGGAGAGCTGTGGGCTGGCAAGTGTCACCTGCTGGACAGGATAGGAAAAGCACCAAGTCTAGAGGTCTCACAGAAGGTTATTATTGTCAGGGAAACTCCATACCCTCCACATGAGACCTTGGCCTCTCTAGAGTTTGGAAACCTGACTGGGGTTTACCATATCTGAGGAGACCCTCCGATAAAATGGCTATATAAAGGCAGGGCAAGAAATAGAAAAACAAGAGGTGAAAAACTCCAAACAACTAAATAGAACCTAAGTTAGAGGCCTAGAATAAGCTGAACTAAACACCAAAATTTCAAACAAAGCCAACCAACAAGAAAACCCTAGATAAAAGAGCGAAAACAAGCTTCACAATAAACTAACGAAGAAAGTCAGATGCCTAGACAGCTCAAGATAATGAGTCATACTAGAAAACATGAAAATATGGACCAGCCAAAGGAAAAACTAATAGTTCAACTGAGATACAGGAGTTGAGGCAACTAATGCAAAATCAGTTAAATGAACTGAAGGAAGAACTAATTAAAGATGTTTGAAGAACTCTCCTAAATCAATTCAAAAATCAAGTCAATGAACTGAGGGAAGATACAGCAAAAGAGATGAAGGATATGAGGAAGACACTGGATGACCATAAAGAAGAAGTCATAAATTTGGGAAAACCAATGGCAAAACTTATGGGAATGAAGGGCATTATGGAGGAGATGAAAAAGGCAGTGGAGGGATACAGCAATAGATTTGAACAGGCAGAAGAAAGGATCAATGAATTGGAAGACCAGACCTTTGAATTCATACACGCAAAGAACAGATGGTGAAACGAATGGGAAAATGTGAGGAGGGTCTTAGGGCTAAGTGACAACATGAAGCACACAAATATATATGTTATGGGTGTCCCAGAGAGAGAAGAGAGGGGAAAAGGGGTGGAAAGAATAATAGAAGAAAAAATCACTGAAAATTTCCCAACTCATGAAAGACAGAAAATTACAGATTCAAGAAGTACAGCACACACCAAACAGAATAGACCCAACAGACCTACTCTAAAACACTGATCAGATTGTCCAATGTCAAAGACAAAAAGAGAATTCTGAAAGAAGCAAGAGAAAAGCAATCCATCACATACAAGGGAAGTTCAATAAGACTATGGAGAGATTTCTCCACAGAAACTATGGAGGTGAGAAGACAGTGGTATGATATAATTAAGATACTGAAAGAGAAGATCTGCCAACCAAGAATCCTATATTCAGCAAAACTGTCCTTCAAAAATGAGGGAGAGATTAAAATATTTTCAGACAAACAGACACTGAGAAAGTTTGTGAATAAAAGACCAACACTACAACAAATACTAAAGGGAATGCTACAGGCTGATAGGAAAAGACAGGAGAAAAAGGTTTGGAGAAGAGTCTAGAAGTGAAGATTATCAGGAAGAGTAAAAAGAGAGAGAGGAAAAAAAAAAAAAGGACGTGGCATCTAAGGATTTTATATGCCAAAATGGTAGAAGAAAGTACATGGCATATAAGGATTTTATATGACAAAATGATAGAAGAAAGTACTGCCCTTACAGTAATAACACAAAATGTCAATGGATGAAACTCCCCCAATAAAAAGACAAAGACTGGCAGAATGGATTAAAAAACAGGACCCATCTATATTCTGTCTACAAGAAACTCACCTTAGACACAAGGACAAAAATAGGCTGAAAGTGAAAGGTAGGAAAAAGATATTTCATGCAACCAGCAACCAGAAAAAAAGTGGGAGCAGCTATATAAATATCACACAAAGTAGACTTCAAAAGTAAAACAATTAAAAGAGACAAAGAAGGACACGTTATATTAATAAAAGGGTCAATTCATCAAGAAAACATAACAATCATAAATATTTATGCACCAAGCCAGAGTGCTCCAAAATTCATGAGGCAAACACAGAGAACTCTGAAAGGAGAAGAAGATACCTCTACAATAGTAGTTGGAGACTTCAACACACCACTCTCATCAATGGATAGAACATCTAGACAGAGGAACAACAAGGAAATAGAAATGTTGAATTATATGATAAATGAACTAGACTTGACAAACATTTATAGAACACTACAACCCACAGCAGCAGGAAACACATTTTTCTCAAGTGCTCATGGAACATTTTCTAGGATAGATGACATGAGTCACAAAGCAAATCTCAATAAATTTCAAAATATTGATGACATAACACTATTTCAGATCATAATGGAATGAAGTTGGAAATAAGAAGTAGAAGATTGTAAAACTCACAAATATATGGAGACTAAACAACACACTCTTAGAAAACCAGTGGGTAAAGGAAGAAATTACAAGAGATATTAGTAAATAGCTCAAGGAAATCACAATGGAAATGCAACATATCAAAACAAGAGAGGAAAAATTGAAGAATTAACTGCCCACCTGGAGGAACTAGAGAAAGAACTGAAAACTAACACCAAAGCAAACAGAAGAAAATAAATAACAAAGATTAGAGCAGAAATAAATGAAATTGAGTACACAAAAACAATAGAATTAAGATAAAAATTAGAAGCTGGTTCTTTGAGAAAACCAACAAAAGTGATGAACTCCTAGGTAGAATAAAAAAGAGAGAGAGAGAGAGAGAGAGTGGATGTAAACAAATGCAATCAGAAATGGGAAAGGAAACATAACTTCTGACCTTGCAGAAATAAAGGAAATAATGAGAGGATACTATAAGCAAGTATATGCTAATAAACTAAGCAACCTACAGGAAATGGACAACTTTCTAGAAAAGCATAAGCAACCAACATTGACCCAAGAACAAATAGACAACTTTGACAAATCAATCACAAGTAAAGAGATTGACTCAGTCATGAAAAAGCTCCCAAAAAAGAAAAGCCCAGGACCAGAAGACTTCACATGTGAATTATACCAAGCATTCAAGAAAGAATTAATACCAATCCTCCTCAAACTTTTCAAAAAATTAAAAGAGGAGGGAAAGCTGCCCAACTGATTCTATGAAGCCATCACCCTGATACCAAAATCAGACAAAGATACTACAAAAAAAGAAAATTATAGACCAATCTCTTTAATGAATATAGATGCAAAAACCCTCAACAAAATACTCACAAATCAAATCCAGCAGCACATTAAAAGAATTATACACCACGACCAAGTGGGGGTATTCCAGGCATGCAGGAGATAGCCATTATAATTCAGGAATAGATTTGAGTGCTGTAAGAGCTTACAATCTAGGGACCATTATTTCCCTGTTAGGCTGTGCTCTAAGATTCAATTCTGAGTTTACACATTGTAGTAGTCCACATTGGTGAGGCATTATACTATTTGTGTTTGTTTCTGGTGCACTTCACTCAAAATGCTGTCTACAGGATCCATTCATCCCATTGTGCAGCTTCACTCCTTCTCGTAGTTGCCCAATATTCCATTGTATGCATACACCACATTTCATCATCCTGTTTTTCAGTCAGTGTACCCTTTAGGCCACCTCCACCCACAGCAAATCATGAATATTGCCTCCATAAACACCAATGTGCAAATTTCCATTCATGTCACTGCCCTCAGATCTTCCAGGTACATACCCCAAAATGAGGTTGCAGGACCTTATAGCCCCCACATACTTAGCTTGTTGTGGAGCCACCACAGTGACCTCCACAAAGGCTAAACCATTCTGCCTCCTCATCAACAGTAAATAGGTACATCCCTCTCTCCATGTTTTCTCCAGCACTTTTACCCCATTTATATTTTTCCTATAATTTTATAGAGATATATTCACATAACATACAATTATCCACAGTGTACAGTCAGTTCACTAAATCATCATATAGTTGTACGTTTATCACCACAGTCAGCACTTGAACATATTGATTATTATGAAAAAGGTTTTTTTTGGTGAATAATGAAAAAGATAATAAAAAGAAAAATAAAATTCCTACAATGCAATATAATAGTAAGGTCAGAATACAACACCACTACCAAGAATCCCATATCCCTCCCTTATATCCCCCTCTTATACACATTTAGCTCTGGTTACATTTAATGGAAGCATATTACAATGTTACTATTGACCATAAACTCCACTTTGCTTTGATTGTATTTTTTTCCCAAATACCATCCCTTTTTCAACACTCTGCATGGTCAACATTCATTTGTTCTCCCACATGTGAGAACATGTTTATATTTGTACATTTAGCAACAGTCATTGGCTACTCCAGCTTTTGCCAAGTTATACAGTCCCAGTCTTTATCACCTCTCATTTCATGTATTTGTCTATTCCACTTCTTTCAGCTTTACTCACAGATATCTTTGTTCTGTGCACATACAATATTGTGCTACCATCACACAATATTATCTATTTCTGGATCTATACAATCAATCCTGTTGAACATTCTGTAGTCTTTCAGCATCAAATGCCCAATCTCTACCCTCTTTCTATCTCCTGGTAGTCTGTGTTATCAGCTTTTAACTCTCAAAGTTTGCTCATTGATGTTAGTTCATATTAGTGAGACCATAGAGTATTTTTCCTTTGGTTTCTGGCTAACTTCACTCAACATAATGTTATTATATATTCCATGTCCTTGTTCTTTCTGACAGCTTCATAAATTCCATCAAGTGTATGTACCACAGTTTGTTTATCCAGTCATCTGTTGATGGACATTTGGGCTGCATCCATCTCTTGGCAATTGTGAATAATGCTGCAATAAACATTGGTTTACCAATGTCCATTTGTGTCTTAACTTTCAGTTCCTTGAGTATATACCTAGTGTGCTGGTTTGAATGTATTATGTCCCCCAAAACACCATTATCTTTGATGTAATCTTGTGTTGGCAGATGTATCAGTGTTGATTAGATTGCGATTTTTTTTGTGTTTCCATGGAGATGCGACCCACCCAACTGTAGGTGATAACTCTGGATAGTTTCTATGGATGTGTGGCCCTGCCCATTCAGCATGGACCTTGATTAGTTTTCTGGAGCACTATATAAGCTCAGACAGCAGGAGCAAGCTTGCTACAGCTAAAAGGGACACTTTGAAGAATGCACAGGAGCTGAGAGAGGAGCTGAAGCTTACAGAGACATTTTGGAGACAGCTGTTGAATGCAGACTTTTGCTCCAGAGAAGCTAAGAGAGGACAAATGCCTCAACAGCAATTGAGAGTGACATTTTGGAGAGAAGCTGAAGCCTAAAGAGGAATATCCAAGGAGAAAGCCATTTTGAAACCAGAACTCTGGAGCAGACACCAGCCACATGCCTTCCCAGCTAACAGAGGTTTTCTGGACACCATTGGTCATCCTCCAGTGAAGTTACCCCATTGCTGATGTGTTACCTTGGACACTTTATTGCCTTAAGACTGTAATTGTGTAACCAAATAAACCCCCTTTTATAAAATCCAATCCAGCTCTGGTGTTTTGCTTTCTGGCAGAATTAGCAAACTAGAACACCTAGCAATGGAATAGCTGGTAATATGGTGTATCTACACTTAACTTCCTGAGGAACCTCCACACAGTCCTCCAGAGTGGCTGCACCACTCTACATTCCCACCAGCAATAAATAAGTTTGCCTTTTTCCCACATCCTCTCCAGCACTTGTAATTTTCTTTTTTGGGTAATGGCCATTCTGGTAGGTGTGAGATGATATCCTATTGTGGTTTTGATTTGCATTTCCCTAATAGCCAGGGAAGTTGAGCATTTTTTCATATGTTTCTGAACCATTTGCATTTCCTCTTCAGTAAAGTGTCTGTCCACATCTTTTGCCAATGTTTAACTGGGTTGTTTGTCTTTCTGTTCTTGAGTTGTAGGATTGCTTTATATATTCAGGATATTAAACCCTTATCTGATATGTGCTTTCCACATGTCTCCCCTTGTGTAGGCTGCCTTTTTACTTTTCTAACAAAGTGCTTTGATGTACAAAAGTGTTTGATTTTGAAGAGATCCTATTTGTCTATTTGTTCTTTTGTTGCTCACACTTTGGGTGTAAGGTATAGAAAACCACTTCCTATCACAAGAGCTTTAAGATACTGCCCTATGTTTTCTTTTAAGAATCTTATGGTCTTAGTGTTTATGTTTAGGTCTTTGATCCAATTGAAGTTAATTTTTGTATAAAGGTGTAAGTTAGGAGTCCCCTTTCATTCTTTTCAAAATGGATATCCAGTTCTCCAAACACCATTTATTGAAGAGGCTGCTCTGTCACAGTTGCTTTGGCTTGACTGCCTCATCAAAGTTCAATTGTCCATAGATGTGAAGGTCTACTTCTGCAAACTCAATTTGATTCCATTTCTCAGTATCTCTGTCCTGATGCCAGTACCATGCTGTTTTGAGCACTGTAGCTTTGTAATATGCTTCAAAGTGAGGTAGTGTGAGTCCTCCCACTTAGTTCCTCTTTCTCAAGATATTCTTTTGGTTATTCAAGGCCCCTTGCCCTTCCAAATAAATTCAATTATTGGTTTTTCTATTTCTGCAAAGAAAGTTGTTGGGATTTTAATTGGTATTGCATTGAATCTAGAAATCAGTTTAGGTAGAATTGACATTGCAATTAAATTTAGTCTTCTGATCAATGAACACAAGATGTTCTTGCATTTCTTTTTTTGGGGGGGTCCTGTTCAATTTCTTTTAGCAGTTTCTTGTAGTTCTCATTGTATAGGTCTTTTGTGGCCTTCATTAAGTTTATTTCCTAAATACTTGATTCTTTTGGTTGCTATTGTAAATGGAATTTTTTATTATTTCTTCCTCTTGTTGCACATTACTTGTATTTAAGAACACTACAGATTTCTGCAAGCTGATCTTGGAGCTTACCACTTTACTGTATTCATTGATTAGCTCTAATAGCTTTGCTGTGGATTTTTCTGGATTTTCTTCATATAGAGTCATGTCATTTGCAAACAGTAAAAGTTTTACTTTTTCCTCTCCAATGTGAATACCTTTTATTTCTTTTTCTTGCCTAATTGCTCTAGCTAGAACTTCCAGCACAATGTTGAACAACAATGGTGACAGTAGGCATCCTGCCTTGTTCCTGATCTTAGAGGGAAAGCTTTCTGTCTCTCCCCATTGAGTACAATGTTAGCTGTGGGTTTTTCATATATTGCCTGTATCATATTGAGAAAAGCCCCTTCTATTCCTATCATTTGAAGTGTTTCCATCAAGAAAGGATGTTGGATTTTGTCAAATGCCTTTTCTGCATTGATTGAGATGGCCACATGTTTCTTCTGCTTTGATTTATTGATGTGGTGTGTTACATTAATTGACTTTCTTGTGTTGAACCAACCTTGCATACTTGGAATACCCCCACTTGGTCATGTTGTATAATTCTTTTAATATGCTGCTGGATTCAATTTGCAAGTATTTTGTTGAGGATTTTTTGCATTTATATTCATTAAAGATACTAGTCTATAATTTTCTTTTTTTTTTGTAGTATCTTTGTCTGAATTTTGATATTAGGGTGATGTTGGCTTCATAGAATGAGTTGTGTTGCTTTCCCTCCTCTTAATTTTTTTTTTTTTTTTTTTTGAAGAGTTTGAGCAGCATTTGTATTAATTCTTTTGAATGCTTAGTAGAATTCACATGTGAAGCCATCTGTTCCTGGGCTTTTTTTTGGGGGGGGGGCACTTTCTGATGACTCACTCAATCTCTTTGCTTGTGATTGGTTTGTTGAGGTTGTCTATTTCTTCTCAAGTCAGGGTTGGTTCTTCATGCTGTTCTAGGAAGTTGTCCATTTCATGTAAGTTTCCCAATTTATTAGCGTATACTTGCTCATAGTATCTTATCATTATCTCCTTTATTAATGCAGGGTGAATAGTTATGTTTCCTTTCCCATGGCTGATTGCATTTGTTTCATACACTCTCTCTCCTCTATTTGTTTTTTTTTGTTGTTGTTAGCCTACCTAGGGGGTCATCAGTTTTGTTGATTTTCTCAAAGAACCAGCTTCTTGTTTTGTTGATTCTCTCTATTGTTTGCCTGTACTCAATTTCATTTATTTTTGCTCTAATCTTTGTTATTTGTTTTCTTCTGTTTGCTTTGGTGTTAGTTTTCAGTTCTTTCTCTAGTTCCTCCAGGTGGACAGTTAATTCTTCAATTTTTCCTCTCTTGTTTTGATATGTTGTATTTCCATTGTGATTTCCTTGAGGTATTTACTGATATCTCTTGTAATTTCTTCCTTTATCCACTGGTTTTCTAAGAGTGTGTTGTTTAGTCTCCACATATCTGTGAGTTTTACAATCTTCTACCTATTATTTATTTCCAACTTCATTCCATTATGATTTGAAATAGGGTTATGTCATCAATATTTTTAAATTTGTTGAGATTTGCTTGTGACTCAACATGTCATCTATCCTAGAGAATGTTGCATGAGCACTTGAGAAAAATGTATTTCCTGCTGTTATGGGTTGTAGTGTTCTACAAATGTCTGTCAAGTCTAGTTCATTTATCATACAGTTCAACATCTACATTTTCTTGTTGATCCTCTGTCTAGATGATCTATCTATTGGTGAGAGCAGTGTATTGAACTCTCCAACTATTATTGTGGAGTTATCTACTTCTCCTTTTAGTGTTTTCAGTGTTTCCCTCATGAATTTTGGGGCACTCTGGCTTGGTGCATAAATATTTACGATTGTTATGTTTTCTTGATGAATTGACCCTTTTATTAATATAAAGTGTCCTTCTTTGTCTCTTTTAATTGTTTTACTTTTAATTGTTTTATCTACTTTGTCTGATATAAATACAGCTACTCCTGCCTTTTTCTGGTTGCTGTTTTCATGAAATATCTTTTTCCAACCTTTCACTTTCAGCCTATTTTTGTCCTTGTGTCTAAGGTGAGTTTCTTGTAGACAGCACATAGATGGGTCCTGTTTTTTAACCCATTCTGCCAGTCTGTTTCTTTTTATTGGGGGAGTTTCATCCATTAACATTTTGTGTTATTACTGTAAGGACAGTAATTTTTTCCTGTCAGCCTATAGCACTCCCTTTAGGATTTCTTGTAGCGCCAGTCTGTTAATCACAAACTCTTTCAGTGTCTGTTTCTCTGGAAATATTTTAATCTTTCCTTTATTTTTGAAGGACAGTTTTGCAGAATATAGGATTCTTGGTTGGCAGATCTTCTCTTTCAGTCTCTTAATTATACCATACCACTGTCTTCTCACCTCCATTGTTTCTGTGGAGAAATCTGTACATAATCTTATTAAGCTTCCCTTGTATGTGATGTTTTGCTTTTTTCTTGTTGCTTTCAGAATTCTCTCTTTGTCTTTGACTTTGGACAATGTGATCAGTAGGTGTCTTGGAGTAGCTCTATTGGGGTCTATTCTGTTTGGTGTGTGCTGTACTTCTTGAATCTGTAATTTTCTGTCTTTCATAAGAGTTGGGAAATTTTCAATGATTAATTCTTCTATTATTCTTTCTGCCCCTTTTCCCCTCTTGTCTCCTTCTGGGACACCTATAACACATATATTTGTGTGTTTCATGTTGTCACTCAGTTCCCTAATACTCTGCTCATATTTTTCCATTTTTTTCACCATCTCCTTTTTAATGTGTGTGAATTCAGATGTCTGGTCTTCTAATTCACTGATCCTTTCTTCTGCCTGTTCAAATCTACTGTTTTACCCTTCAATTGTCTTTTTCTTCTCCTCTATTATTCCCTATATTCCCATAAGTTCTGTCATTTGCTTTTTCAAGTTTATGAATTCCTTCTTATGGTCATCCAGTGCCCTCCTTATATCCTTCATTTCTTTTGTTATGTCTCCCCTCAGTTCATTGACTTGATTTTTGAATTGATTTAGATTTGTTTGAACATCTCCAATTAGTTCTTCCTTCAGTTCATTGAACTGATTTAGCAATATTTGCTTCAACTCCTGTATCTCAATTGAACTATTAGTTTTTTCCTTTGGCTGGTCCATATTTTTGTGTTTCCTAGTATGGTTCATTATCTTAAGCTATCTGGGATCTGACTTTCTTGACTGCTTTATTCTGGAGTTTGTTGTCACTCTTTTACCTAGGGTTTTCTTGTTGGTTGGCTTTGTTCTCTAACCCTTGGTGTTCAGTTCAGATTATTCTAGACATTTAACTTAAATTCTGTTAGTTGATCAGAGTTTTTTGCCTCTTGCTTTTCTGTTTCTTACCCTGCCTCTATGTAGCCTTCTTGTTTGATGGTCTTCTCAGATATGGTCAACTTCAGTCAAGTTTTCCCATTCCAGAGATGCCCATGTCTCAGGAGGAGTGTATGGAGTTTTCTTGAGAATGTGACCCTCCTGTGAGGCCTTTAGACTCTGTGCTTCTCCTATGCTGTCCAGCAGGTGGCACTTGCCAGCTGGTAGTTCTCCCACCAATGTAAGGTGGTGTGGAACATTTCTTTAGTTCTCCCAGTGACCCTACCCTGTCAGGGGCATGGCTGACTAAAGCTGGTTTCTGAATTCTAGCCCCTGGGATCTGAGTTCCCACAAGGAGGGCTACCACTGGAGCTGGGCCATGCTCTCCTTTTCTTGGGAAGTTATGGTGTTTAGTGAATTTTTTCTGACAATAGACTTATTGCTTTGTCTCTCAGAGCTATCTTAGCTCTGCTCTTGCCTGCATCCAAATTGCAAGACTTTAAGAATTTCTGTAATAGGCTTCTTAGAATAATTGTTTTAGAAAAACAAAAATTGTTTTATTTTTTTAAGAAAAAAAGAAAAAAGATAAAGAAGGGCCCAGTGTGAACTATTTACAGTCCTTGCAGATCTAATGAGCTATTGAAGTGCAAAAAGGTAAGAAGCTGAGGGTGATTAAGGAACAATCAAGAAAGCAGAGAAACCTGCTCTTCAGACAAGCACCCTAGCTCCCTGGATTTGTATATGTGCCTGATTCTCTTTGAGCCTGGCCCTTCTCCATATAATGTTCAACCAAACTCCAAAAAGTCTCTGTTTTTATTTTATTTTATTTTATTTATTTTATTTATTTTTACAGTTTTTTCTAGCCCTATCTTCTCTGCCAGGTTGACTGCTCCTAGATTCTCTGTTGTCTGTTCTCAGTTTATTTATGGTTGGAGTTTTTGTTCAGCAGTCTGAGTTTGTTAATCAGTGCTGTGAATGCAGTTCTCCCTCCTGGTTCCCAGCACTGATAGCCTCTCCTCCCATGGGACTTAGCCTGACAGGGAGGGGCATGGGCCTCCTGGCTGCAAGAACTTACAGATTTCACTGATTTCAGCTGTTCCACGTGTTCATGAGTGTTGTATGCAGTATGTCCAAACTCAAATTGCTCTGTGGTGTCCAGTCCATGCAGTTCCTGTCTTTCTATCAACTGCCCCAGAGGAATAACTAAAACTCACACCTCACCACTCTGCCATCTTGCTCCACCCCTCTCAGTTTTATTTTACAAATTGGAATCCTGTAAAATGGTATACAGGTGAGAGGTCATAAGGATATATAAAACTGAAAAGCAGAGCCAAGAAATGATAGTAAACTTAGTTCAACATTCATTTATTATGTATCTCCAAAATGTTAGGCACATTAACAGCAATAATGATAAAAAATACACAAGTTATTATCATTGTCCATGATCAGCTTAGAATGTCCCATTTGACATGCAATCATTTAGAATAACAGTCTCCAAAACTATAAAGGAAGAAAGGAACTTAAATCTCATCTTCACTGCAATTATACTTGTGTTTCCAAAAGGAGCTGGAAAAACCCTAAAAATTTAGCTTCACCTTTCATATGGTTGCTAATACATGTTGATCCAATTTAAGCAAATATTTATGACCAAAATATTTACAACATATTTTATTATCATCAGCTCACTCTGTTGTATAATATCCACTAGTTATAAATCATTGATAACTATAGTGATAGGCAAATGAAACTGCAGAAATTGGAAGGAAACAAAAAGAATTACGATAAGTCACCAGCAAACTAGGAACCCACTGTTATGATTTGCACATGGGGAAGCTGCAGAATTCTTTTTTATCAATTCTTACTTTTAAAATCAACACCTAAAAATAAATAATAAGTGTACATAATAGTCAAAAGTCCAATTGTATGAGACTTTCTCATAAACATAATAGTTTTCCAAACAAAAGAAACATTTTAATATGTAACATTTACCATTTAGGTCAATTGTTGACCTACAATCAAATTAGAGATTTCCCATGTCCCCACTTTAAGTGCTCCGGTTCCTGTCTTTTACTCCAGTTACTACTGCAATGACCTATTTTCACTACCTTTGATAAGCTTCATATTGGTACAGTTTTAGGCATTCTTTCATATATCTTGCCTTCAGGATATTTTTTTTCTAATGTCATAGAGTGTGGATTGTCTGCAGACACCTGCTCAGCCCTTGCAATCTGTAAATGTGGGAGGATTAATGCTCTCAGGCATCCTTAACCAATGCAACATAAAAGCCAGTGGATAAATGCTTTCTCTTTTTGTCCCCCATACAAACCATTCTAAGACATATTTCATAAGACACTTCATAAAATGTAACAGAATCAAGTTCTGGTTTTTAATACTAATTGCTAACTCCATAATGCATCATTATTTTAACATTCCCTTCTTCTGTTTTACCTTCCCATCCCTCACTCCTCTTCCTTATATGTACCTCTTTGTCTCAGGCTCTGCCTTCTCAGATACTGTTAGAGATTGACTCATTTCCCCCACAAAAGTCATGTTCAGATCCTAAACACTAGTCTTCTGGGTATGAACTCATTTGTAAATAGGACCCTTGAAGAAGTATTATTACTTAAAGTATGCCAAAATAGAATGGGGATGACCTTCATCTAATATGAATGAAGTCCTTTTAGGTAAAAGAAATTGGACAGCAAGAGAAAAACCATGGGAGAAATAAGAAGTTGGAAGTCAATGAAACCCAGGTGAGAAAGGAGAAGATGCTGCCATGTGCATTGCTATGTGATGGAAAAGCCAAGATACCACAAATTTTACTGGCTGTGCTGGTTTGTATATTTATGTTCCCCAGAAAAAGTCATATCCTTTATTGCATTCTTGTGGGGGCAGACATATTAGTGTGGATTTTTTTGGAACCTATTGCTTCTGTGTCCATAGAGATGTGACCCACCCAACTGTAGATGATAACTCTGATTAGATAATTTCCATGGAGGTGTGGCCCCACCCATTCAGCATGGGCCTTGTTTAGTTTACTGGAGCACTATATAAGCTCAGACAGAAGGAGCTCACAGCTAGCTGGAGCTGAGACAGACATTTTGAAGATGGCCATCGGAAGCTGATGCAGACATTTTGGAGAATGCCATTTTGAAACGCATCCTGGGAGCAAGCAGATGCCAGCCATGTGCTTTCCCAGCTAACAGAGGTTTTCTGGATGCCAATGGACTTTCTCCAGTGAAGGTACTCTTTGTTGATGGACACTTTATGGCCATAAGACTGTAACTTTGTAACCAAATATACCTCCTTTTATAAAAGCCAATCCATTTCTGGTGTTTTGCATTCCAGCAGCATTAGCAAACTAGAACACTGGCCAACCAGAAGATACTGACACTGTGAGGGAAGAAGTACACTAGCTTCCGAAACTATGAGCCAATACATTCTTGTTGTTAAGCCAACCCATTGTATGGTGTTTATTTTAGCAGCTGAGAAACTTACAGGTACCCATACTGACAATTGTTACTTGAATTGGCTCTTCATAATGGGCCTCCAGAATGTGATTTGGAAGCTAATTGGAGCACCTGATGATATATGTGGCAGGATAACACTGGCCTACAGGAGTATTACAATTACTAAGAATCTCAGCTGTGGTGGATTGGAATGAGGTGCAGATGGAACATTAAGTTTTGGTAACTGTGGCATTGAAATGATATAGGGGAATATTAGTAATACAAAATTTGGATTTGGCTGCTTTTTATTAATTGCTTTGGAAGCCTTGAAAAGGAAATAACAGCCTTAAGTTGGCTGACTCTGAACTCAAGCCATGCGTGAAAAGAAAGAAGGACGCTATAAGAGTGTTTAAGGGGATCTGCAACTACAACGTCCCAGTGCAGATCCACCTGAAAATAAACCCAGGATTTTACTGTGAGGCTAATAGAACTGTAAAGGAGATGAATACATGCACTTGATAGGCCTATTAGTTCAAAGTCAGGATCTACAAAGAAAAAGTGTTACTCTAAAAAGCGAAGTGGGAATTTTTTGGTGGAAAAGTCTAAAAATCTTGAACCCCTAGTTATCTCTGACCCCCCCAAGTCAGTAGAAGCAACCTTCTCCCCCTGGATAGAGGAAGATATCCTTCCCATTCCTAAATACCCTGCAAAGACTCTACAGAAGATGCCTAGCCAGGCCAGATGATGCTTGTCCTTCTTACAATCTACACAACCAAAAAAATGAGCTGAAGTCTCAGGACAGCCAAACTGAGAAATGCAATTTTTTTATACAGTGAAGAAATTGCAGGGACTTAAAATATGTACCAACAGAAACACAAGGAATATACGTGTAAGTGGTCTTAAGGGTAATGCCCTGGGTGATGGTGGGGTGAAGAGGGTGGGCAAGGCAGAATATAAAGCTGAACATCCAACTTAATAAAATGTGCAGTGTCCTGTTGAAGACTCATCTTTGCAGCTTAGGGACAAGATCCTATGGGGTATCCTTTCTTAAAGAATGAGTTATATGTTGTGAACCAAAACGAATAGTTAAATCTGTGACCCAATAACTAGAATACACAAGTCCATAAGCCAAAGCGTTGAAATATAATTGTCCCTTATTTTCATCACTTCCATCAACACACTTACAGAATTCATGCTTCTAGTCCCACACTTTAGGTTCTCTCACATTAGAAGTCATGTTTTTAGGGGGAGGAAGAAGGAGTCCTTTCTCCAGGGAATATAGTAGGGGTTACACTGAACATGAAACCATGACTATTATTTTTGGACCCTGAAGCCAAAAGACCAACGGGGGGAGTTACTATACTAGGAGTAGAGTTACTATACTAAGCGAGTAATTCCATGATTTCCAAGAGGGACTATGATAGCCACTACATATTGGGACAGTGAGGAGTATGTCTGGAAAACAAGTGATTCATGGGGGGTATTTCTTGGTGCTTCTGTGCTCAGTAATAGCTATGAGCAAATAATTACAACAACCCTGGAACAATAAAGAAATTCAATCAAAGATTTGGACCCCTCAGGACTAAATGTGTGGATCATCTCACTAGGCAAGCAACACAGACCATTTGAAATTCTGGCTGAGGGTGAGGTAAATTCTAGAATCACTTGCTTGAGGAAGTGAATAATAAATATCAGTTATGACCTCAGTATCAGCAACACCACTGGAGATACTAAGCTTGTTCAAATAACCGTGGAGATTTAACAGAGTTAAGTCAAACCAATAGACAAACCAATAGGGGATAAGAGATTATGGATAGAAACCTCTGTTTAAAGTCTCAATGTTTAGAGTCTAAACCATACTTTTTGGTCTTCTCAGAAGGTCATGCAGAATACCTCTGCCTTTCCTTCTTACTGTTAGATTATGTTTCCAAATAAAATATCTACATGCAAAATTTTGTCTCAGTTGCTGCTTTTGGGGAATCCAGACTGAGGCAATGGCTGCCCAGTTACCCTGGAGAATTTATACCCTAAGAACATATACTTAACATAAAATATAGTTAGACATTTCCTCTGAAGCCAAATTGTTATATTTTCATGCATTTCAAACTCCTTCCTTTCTTAAACGTACAAGATTAATGTTTTCTACCTTTTAATGAAATTCAACTGTTGCATCAAATGTAAGTAACCTACTTTAAAATGTAAAGACATCAGCTATTATTCATGAATTGTTTTAAGGCACAATTTGGAACATGACAACAGTTAGAATATATATGAAGTTCTATATGATAAAGGATTAATTTATTAACCTTGGGGCATTTTCTCAACATCAGTAGTTTCAGAGTATTAGAACAGAAGCACTATCTGAATAATTTGTATAACTTTCTTTAACAACATATCAAAGGAGAAAATGAGACAAGTTGGTTTTAAATAACAAAAACTGTCTGTCAAGACAGCAGTTGTCTAAGAAGTAAAACCCTCTGTTTCTTCTTCGTGGCTGCCTGTTACTTCACCTATTATCTATAACCCATTTGACCTTGGAGAATTCTCTTTATATGTGTTTAAAAAGGCAAAGACAAGACTGAAGGCAATTATCAAACAAATTTGAGCACAGAGAAATCTGCTTATTTTTTTCTTTTATCTACATACTTAACATTATTCCCAATTTCAGATACCCACCCTTCTTACATCATCTAGCCCTTGATCTATAACCAATATTTCAAAATTGTCCTTGGACATTAATGCTTATTTCTTCTCCTTATGTAATCTTTTTTTCCTTTATACATTATTTTTTCTGACGCTGTGATTCTCAAATTTTGATATTTTTATACAGATTGAGATATCATTCTAAAATTTTTTATAAACTCATCTCTACAGTTTGAATTATCTTCACTTCCATATAACTGGGACATTTTAATTAATTATAATCAGATTGTCTGAGGTATGTTTTGCCCATTTTCTGAAATTTCAGTACACTAATTGATTTTGTAAATGTATTTTGCTTTTAAAATACTTTATTTAAATTTACTGCTACCTGTATAAATTTATTGAATTATGTATTTAATGAAAACACAATTTAAGGTAATATTTAGACAATTTTAAAAATATCATATTCTATACAGATGAAATTCCAGTGAGGGAATATGAATTTCCCACAACACAAATCAAGTCTGTTAAAATGGTCATATTTTTGACCCGTATATCTATCTACCCAATGTAAATCTCCAGAAATGTAGTCACAAACTTATGAGTAAAAATATTTATTCATTTCATCAATATTTTTACTAGTAGAAAACTGAAACAAACGTCAAGTCCTTAGAAGATGGGTAAATAAAATACAATACATCTATATTATTGAATTAATGCTATTATGTAAAAGCATATTTGAATAAATTCTTAATCCAATACTAAAATGTTAGCATTAGGAAACAAATCATAAATAGAATATTGAATATCTAATGTATAAATTGTGGAAAAAATAAAAAATTAGATACATAAGCTATATATGTACAAAAATCAGTTGCATAAATACATAACTGTGTTCATAAAGCTTTTTCAGAATGATGGAATATAAGATGATTTTAATTTATTTCTTTATATTTGTGTTTTCATTTTATAGGTCTTTTCCCTAGTAACATGTATTTTTTTAATATAAATCAGATAAACACTTTTTTTTAAGAGGTTGAAATGAAATTTCTTTGGTCTGTTTCTTCTAGAATTAGAAGACAGACTGAACCTTTGTCCCCACAATATCTAATCACCTAAAAGATGAACCATTAATAAAATAAGGCAGGTCTATGCTGTTGATGGCTGCATTAATTAAAATAATTTTTATTCCAGGTGACAGAAATTCAAAATGTGTTATAAGGGCCCTAACACCTTTTATCAAACTTAATGAGTGAGAAATGTGAGTAGTCCCTAGAATCAGGTAGAAAGATATTCTCTACATATTTCATCTCTACTTCTTTCATTCTTTATTATTATCTTTTGCAGCAAATTGGCTTTCTCTACAGGACGGAATATATGAACATTATATGCTCTTGAACTTCTCAAATTACATGGTTGGCTACTTAAATAGAATATGATTCTCTTACTCACTTTTAGAATTCAGAAATATTCTGTCCAACCTAGCTTTCATCAGTTGTTATCATCTGTGATCATAGGACAATTAACAGGGAAGTTTCCATAAAACCACACTTACAGAGCTGAAAGAGTGAGGTATGGCAATTCCCTGAAATGGCAGGTTGTCAAGAATACAATGTTCCCAGTGCAATGCCCACAATTACATAAATTAATTAATAAATACTTTCTAATTGTAGTATTTCATTTGATCTTTTAAATGGACTAGGATTTTAATACTGCAAAATAGGGATTTGATCATGTAATACTATTCATAGAAGTTTTTGAGAACCATCTCCCAATGTGTATATTGTATATTTTAATAGGATATATATTCCTTAGAAAAGTTCTTTCCAATAGAAACATAATGTGAGTATCATGTGAGAAATCTTGTTATCTAGTATACATCTTAAAAAGTAAAATTAAATGGGTAAATTTAATTTTATTAGTATATCATACTTAACCTAATATTCAAAACATCATTATTCCAAAATGTGGCATTTGCTACATTTCAAGTGCTCTATAGCATCTGTGGCTAGTGCTTACCATATTAGGAAGCATTACTCTAGGATATATAGTGTATATTTGAAAATTCATACAATATGTGTTTGCTTTCTCTCATTCTGTGTGCATGTATTCTATATAAGTATGGAATACAGTTGTTCATTTATTCATTTATTGACATATGCATATTAACATACAAAAAATTAAGAGAATTATGGAAGCCACTAAGTTCTAATGGCTTCACTCACATCTCAGCGGATTGCAGGTTAGTGAATATGACTTTGAAGGCCACTGACATAGACATTCAGTTCAATTTACTTCTTAAAGATGTAGGAATCTAAGCTTATTGGCATGAATTAATGAATATGGAAAACAATTCAATCAATACCAGAAAACTGTATACAATTTGGCTCTGTCAAGAATCATTTTAAATATGTGTTCTGTTCTCAAATATATAATTGGAGTAATGGCAACTGTTAATACTTAAAGGCAACAATGATCTTTACTGTTGACAACTCTGTGATTGACCCCTTCTCTCTAACACCTAAATAGGAATATGGAAAGGTAAAGTCAGGCACTGTCTTACCCTGCCTTGGTTGTAACCAGGCGTTTTATGTAATCCAATGACATTTAGATAGATTTTAAGGTGCTAAAAACTTCTTTGAGAACATTAATCATGCACCATGAATAAAATACCACTGAATTAGTAAACAATTGACTTAAGGATAATAACAAATCCCCCAAATACAGTAACAACTGTGGCTTTAAATTTGACTTTAATTTAAAAAACATCTTTGGCACATATTAATTGCCAGTCATAGAAGAGCTATTCCAGACAGCTCATACCACTCTCTCCACTCACAGAGGAGGAGTTATTAAAGTGTCTGGGGAAAAAATGGCCTTTCAAAGGACTATAGTCTTTATCCTTTATGTATTCCATCCTTTTCTTTCTCTTTGCATATGTGTTGCTGAGAATTCATTCATGCATTTGCAATTTTTGCAATTGCACTTAGTTATATAATTAGAACTTTACAGCCCTGACTGAAGATTCCTATAGAAAGGTCTTTATTTTCCATAATGTTATGCTCTCTGGCACACTCTTCTCATGTACATTCTGCATGTCGCACTCATGCTCTGTTAAGCTGCTTTGCTCTATTACTGAAACTTCTCCCTGTACTTACAATATCCAGCCCCCTCTCACTTAGATCCACTCTCACAGGATTGAATTTTGTCCCCTTTTATGTCCTCTTATTTTTCTCCTGGATTTTTTCAGGCCTTGGTACCAAGCAGCATCTTTTAGGTCATGTACTTGAAAAGGCATGTGTCAGGCTATCCAGTCTCCTTTGTCATCTCTCTGCCCCACTCTAGCAGCCTGGCTATTCAGGTCATTCATTTCTCTGAAAATGTTTTTATCACCCTTTTTTCCACATAATAGAAGCAGCTAGTACTTTCCAATGAGACTGCATCATTATGAAAGCTGTTTTTTATATTCACTATCAACAAAAGAGCCATCACTTAGGGAAGAGATCATTTCAAGTATTCTTTTCCAAACAACACGACAAATAAACTTCCTTCTCTGGATCTTTAAGACCAAGCAAAACTGATTTTTTTTTCCTTATAAATGTTTGCAGCATACTATGGGTGAGTTACAAAAGTGCAGGTGGTATTGTGTTCTAGTTTGCTAATGCTGCAGAATGCAAAACACCAGAGATAGATTGGCTTTTATAAAAAGGGGGTTTATTTGGCTACACAGTTACAGTCTTAAGGCCATAAAGTGTCCAAGGTAACACATCAGTAACTGCAGGATGGCCAATGGCATCCGGAAACCCTCTGTTAGCTGGGAAGGCATGTGGCTGGCTTCTGCTCCAAAGTTCTGGTTTCAAAATGGCTTTCTCCCAGGACGTTCCTCTCTAGCAAGCTTGCTCCTCTTCAAAACATCACTCACAGCTGCACTGAGTTCCTTCTCTTTGAGTCAGCTCATTTATATGGCTCCACTGATCAATGCCCACCCTGAATGGGTGGGACCATGCCTCCATGGAAATATCCCATACGTTATCACCTACAGTTGGGTGGGGCGCATCTCCATGCAAACAACCTAATCCAAACGTTCCAACTTAATCCCCATTATTATGTCTGCCCCACAAGATTGCATCAAAGAATATGGCTTTTTCTGGGGGACATAATACATTCAAACCGGCACATATGGTTTTCTTATGATAACTGCACAACAGGACACATTTCAAAAGATCTGCATTTTAATCAAGTGTCCAAATGTTTGCTTTCTTAAGGAGGTTTTTGAAAAATCATAGCCAGAGTAAGACAAGATTGAAACAATATATAGATTTCTCTTTAAATAATGCTTGAGTTCAAATCAATACTTGACACTTACGTGATAAAGCATTTTATAAGAAGAGTATCAGCTTTCTACTGATTATAATTTTAAAATTGTGTGTTTGGGTAGCATTCAATCTATTTAAAATGATTTTACATATAGTTTTTGTTTAGCACTGTTTATTCCTGTGAGGTATGTAGGAAAAACTCTGTTACTCATCTCTTTTGACAAATGAAAAAACTCAGGCTAAGAGAAGCTGTAGAAGATTAAGCTACTTGTTCAGCTGACACAGATACTAACTAGTGGGCCACAGCACTGGTTACTAGGGTTACTGATTATTAACTAGTCCAGTAATGAATCCAGTACAGATTTAATCTCTTAAGAAACTACTCTGTAATTACACAGAATTAATTCATTCAACAGAAAATTATTAAATTCTCACTATGCATTAGGCGTTATGCTGAAAAAAAACAAAAATCTAGACAATATACTATGTAAACGCAGAGAAGAACATCCTTATCTCTAGTTACTTGCTGAGGGGAGAAGGAAAGAATTCAAAGAGGAAAAGATACTAAAGCTTATTTATGAAAAATGATTCAAATTTTACCAGGTGGGTCATATTCTGGGTACAGGTAAGGCAGCCCAGGAAGAGGATATCCAAGGGCAAAAAAACAGGAAGTAGGGCTGCAGGCAGCAATAATTTGTTTGAAATGGTTGGAACCAATATGTGTGAAGTAGTTGCAGTTGGAGAGGGTTGGGATAGTTGAGATAGTGAGGGATGGTAGGGACAGCAGAGGAAATTTTAAAAATAGGCATCTCTCACTGTCTCTCTCTCTATATATATATACACATATATATATATATATATATATATATATATAATATATATATATATAATATATATATATATATAATTTCTATATATGTAATTGTAGGCATGGAACGTGGTAGATTAGAGTGGAGGGAGCACCGCTAGGTGCGGCATGATTTGCATGCACCAGCCCTAACTGATGCTACATGAGGCAAAGACAAGCTGTCTCTTCAGAGCCCTGAACAATTGCAAATTCTTGAGAAAAATAAATAATTGGTGTAACATTAAGCCGCTAGGTTCAGGGTGGTTGTATGCAGCAATAGGAAACTGGAATACTGGGAATGTATATAAAGGAGGAAATCATCAGAGGATGATGGAGTGTGGTCAACCTCATTTGAGAGGTGGGGTTTATGTCCCCTCCCCTTGAATCTGGATGGTCTCTGTGATGGCTTGACCGGTAATAGACGATGTAAATGATACTTTGCCTTGTCCTTAAGAGACTGCAAACTTGCGCTTCCTGTCTCTATTTGCTCTTAGAACACTGCCACCACACTGTGAGGAAATGCAAACAACCCTGTGAGGAGAAACCAGTTCTATCAGCTGATGCTGAGGGTGACCTTCAGTCAACAGGCAGCACCAAGTTGGCAGCCATGTACAGGATCCACTTGAAAGTGAGTCCTCAGCCCTCACATAGCCCATGCTGGCTGCTATAGAGATGAGCTGCCTCTCTGAAGCCATGAAGATTCAGGAGAAATTGCAGATTCAAGAGAAATAATTGTTTTTGTTTTAAACCACTAAGTTCAAAGTGGTGGGTATGCATCCGCAGGAAACTGGAATAAGGAGGATTCATGATCAGCTTTAGAAAAAGTTCACTCTGGATTCTGATGTGTGGTGAATGGATTGGCTGCTTCATTTGATTAGATGTAGAGATGACAGGGAGGGCAAAATGATTAAATGTTTCACTAAATCAGGTACCAATAATAATTTTTAGCCCAGAAGATAAAGCAGGGAATTTTAATGATTCCTAAAAGCATCAGCACTTCAGCAGAGCACACCATTAACCTAAGTTCTGGATGTGCTATAAAATAAAATTCATATTTTAAAAGTGCTTTGCCCTCATTTAATATTCTTATCATAATGACAGAGAAAAAAATATATTCTGAACACAAGAAAGCCACCCCAAAATATGAAAACTTATTCTCTCTCAAAAGGGCTGTCCAAATTTTAAAGTATGCCTTAAGTCCCAGAATAGAAGCCTATACTGCCTGAGAGCTTCCTGAAATACCTATTAATATGTTTATTTTTAACTCTGGGTTTTACTCAAGAACACATCATTTTAATTATAATGTATGACTCTTTGTTAATATGCCTGGAAAATCTTTAGAAATAAACAATCTTGCTTGCTCCACTGCAATCTAGTCTTATTTGAGAAAATTTGTGTAGTCTTCGCTTTTCTGTTTGGTTTTGTGTTTTGTTTATTGGGTGTCTCTTCATTTCTATAAATGGTGGGTTGATAAATAATCATCTTTATAATTCCTTTTTCCTCCATTATTATGATGTTAAAAGTGTTCCAAGTGTTCCTGATACATCTATCATCAAAGCAGAACCCTTTTCTAACTAGTGTTGCTAGGGATGTGATGTCTGGTACTTTCATTTTATCAGTCATTTATTGTTACATACATGTTCTGTTTGGGGAATACTGATTTGACATATGGACATTGAAATCCTTTTTATAAAAAGCCACATTCCTCTGAAGATTCATTTAAGGGGAATTTTCAAAGGCCAATGGCAAAAGGAAAAATGATCAGTTAAACTCTAGGTAAAGAAAAAAGAGTTGTTAATCAACTCACTAGGAAATTATCTTCCAGGGCTTAGGGCAATATAAATCACACACTCTTCCTCTGGGAAATTTTCTTTTGGGCTAAGAACAAAAGATGCTGAGATAGGTTTGTAACTGTTGAAATGAAAAATATATGCACTGGCAAAAAGACTGCATAAAAAGTTCTATTAGAAACCACAACTTAAAACTCAATGAATTCCATATAAATATTCAGTTTTCTGGCTTCTCCTTAAAATCGAATAACTGGCATGGCAACCCAGAGATAGTGTAGTGACTGCCCACTTTAGAAGGGCCACACGAGTCCCAGTCACCGTCTCTCTCTTCTGTGGCTCCCTGTTTTAAGGCAGTGTCCAATTCTCATTTATCATCTCACTTAGGCTCTTTTTCTTCTTATAGTAGAATTAGGAGAAAGTAAGCTATTACTTGTGTCCATATTTTTAGCAAAAGTAAAAAAAAATAAAATTTAGTCATAAAGGGCAAATGCATCCAGAATTATTTCTTATAGCCAGGCCCCTTTGCCCATTGATATTACATTGCTGTCCCCTCTAGGAATTTGAGTTTGTGTCTTCTGATTTTAGAAAGTCAAGGTGAATTATTTGAGCCAATAGAAAATGTATGACTCTGCTTCTCCTGACATGAAAGAACTTGACTATATTTCAATTTCTGTTTTATTCTTTCACAAATGATTTGCTCAATAAGAAAGTCAGTCCAACTCTCCTTGCACTGGCCTTTTGAGCCATCTCATAAATAGGGCATTTACAGTTTTGGAATTGCTTTACTGTCTCGACAAAGGTATCAGTCTTATCCCTGAACTTCTTGTGTATTTGAAATACTTTCTACCTTCAGGTGTTGATAGGCCTTAGCAATTGGCTGATAGATGGCCCTTTAACCCATTCAGTCTTCCCCAAGAACCACAGTCAAAGCAAAGGTTAAGCAATGATATGATCCCAGCCCACAAAGTTTTCATTCTTGCATCTAACTGTAGTTCCTAGTTTCCTTGAATGGACTCTTTATCTGAAGACAGCAAGCCCAACATATGTTCAAAAAACAAAAACCCTCCTGTTGTTTAATAAAGTGAATTTTGAAGTGAATCTTTCAGAAAAATGCCTGATTTTTTCATTTTGTTTACCCTTGCTCGGTAAAAGTAATCTTGTAAACCTTGGGTTGAGTTGGGAATATAGGACTGTGCATTGAATCAGGAAATGATCACACTTCACAAATCCAAAAGGAGTGGTTCCAAGTGTCTCTACTGTCAATCATGACCTTGAAGAAGCAAGATGCTCTAAGTAGTGGCATCTATAATGAGTTAATATCAGTAACATTTTAAAGTAAGTACAAAACTCACTACTAAAAGATATATAAAATAGGTAGCTTGAGATAGATATGGATTTACAGACACACAAGCAGCAGCAGAAAGCATTAACAGGAGATCAACAAAAACCCTAGCAGTGATTAAACTGTTTTTAGTTTGGGGATGCACTGTTTGATAATTAACATCTGTTTCAGGATTACATGGGTAGAGGAATGTTAAGAGTGCTGATGAAGCCTTATCTGCTCTTCCCTCCGTAGAAGTTATTCTAATTTTTCTAGGCCTAGAGGCAGAAGAGAAACTGGCACCTGTTTCTGAGTCTCTACTGAAGTTTCAAAATGGAAAATAATAGCCTAATTAAATGAAAGGATTTTCCTCCTGTCCTGGAGCTGCTGAGAAGAATGCAAGCTATTCATCAGAGTGTTCAGGTTTTTGTGCAGCAGAGCAGGTGATGGATAAAAGTTCAGGTGCATTGCAATTAGTGCTGGGCAAGTACTTCTGGCAGAAATCCAATGCCCAAAGACACAGCATCGCTATGGTCTGCCAAACTGTATCCGTAGGAAACCTCATTTTCTATCCCTTCGAAAGTCTGAATTGTAATTGCCATAGACCCAGACAAATGAAGGGATAATCTGACACTTCAGAGTGTACATAAACAGAGAGGGTTCTCTCCGGGTATGTCAGGAAGCCAGCTCTAATTCTTCCCAAATCACTGAGGGCAGCACAGATCCCCACACAAAGTGAAGAAATGCACCAGTTTGTCATTATTTGTCAATTTGGATGCACCATCCACATCAGAACCATTTTAGGGGGAGGGATTAAAATGCAGATGCCCCAGCCGCATCACAGACCACAGAATCAAAATCTCCAGCATTGGAATTTGGAAGTCTGTATTTTTAATAATAATAAATTTCATTTTTCTTATTCACATTAAAACTTGATACCACTGATCCTAAGTTATCTTTTCATTGAACAAGAATGTATTAAGAACTTACACTTTACCCCTACCATAAACATTGTTAATGCCATAATGAAGGTCAGAGACACAGTAGATGCTCTCTCATTAATCCAATGCTTTGCATAGTAGAAAATGGATAAGTAAATAAGCAAATCTATCATTACACATCATGATCATTGCTATGAAAAGAAAAGGGTGCCATCACAAAGGGTAAACAGAGGAAAGCAGGAAGTCAACTTAGGTAGGTAGATGAGGAGAACCCTTCTCCTTCCCCCAAAATAACAGTTTTCTGTAATATATCAAAATCTAGCTCCTTAGTAAGGCCTTAGAGAAGCTGAAAGTCAGTTTGAAGGAGATTTGGAATAAGGCAGGTTTCTTTGTTTCAACAAACACATGAGGTTTTTCTATTATATGAAACAGACAGTCTATGAGGTTAGTAAAGCAAATCTCAGCCCCATTTACAAATAAGGAAGATTGACTGGGGTATTAAGTGACTTGACCATAATCATGAAGGTAATTAGTGATGAAACTTCATGATGATCCTGGGTCTTCTTGTTCCAAGTTCACGGTAGTGCTGTCTCTGCTGCAGAAAGGAAGAAAGGGTGAACTCAACAGGAACAAAGCAGGAGATGTTTTAGACCATCTCAGAAGTATATTCCCCTTAAAGGAAGGGTAAACACTGCCTTAATACAGTGGAACATCTGCCATTGAAATCACTGACTACATCCAAAATTCCTTCCCCTATGCCTAGTTACGTGATGGTACTTATCGTCACCCCAATTTTAGAAACTGCTCTGAATTTGATTCAGCTCTTAACTTTGCATTTAGAGAAAGGTATTATATGAGCCCTGCAACAATGAATAGTACAAGGTCCTGTCAGTCATAGAACTTATAAATGAGTGGGTAAGAGAAAGGTACAACAGTTTTATATAATATAATCCAAAATTAAGTAAGTACTAAATTCAAAAGGTGGCGTAATTATTTCATTCCACAAATAGTTATGAATACCTGTTACATGAAGGACACTGAAGAATCATGGAAAGCATTTATAATGGGTGCTAATTGAATCATCCTTTTAATCAGAAGAATACTGACAGGTGGAGAATTAAGCGAAAGAGATTCCAGGCTAAGGGCAGAACACAGACAAAATTAAATAGCGGTAAAAACATATGATACGGAATTCTGATCAACCAAGATGGTGGTGTAAGATGTTCAAGGGTATCACCTCCTCACAGAATCTTTGAACCACTAGCAAAAACTAGCAAAGACATCTTCCTCAAAACTCTGGAAAACAGTTAAAAGGCTGCAATAATGGGGAACCTGCCATTTCAAGATAAAGCACTTGAAAAATGTTAAGCAAATCTCATAGTAGGCCAGCCTACAGTCCCATTGTGGATCTGTGGTGCTTTTTCAGAGTGAGCAGATTAACCACTTTGTTCCCACTAGGATGTCTGTATGTCTGTACTAATCTATTAAATGGAAACCTGAGAGATTGAACTAAGCAACTTGTATTGGGCTTGCCCCTCCCAAAATTTGCACTAGAAGCAGAGAAATAGCTTGCAGACAACTAAAGCAGTGGAAGAGACAGTTAAGTTAAAGCAGCCTGGGGCAAAGAACTGCCTGCATTGTCATACAATGCAGCATCCAGGAGGGGGTGAATTTATATTTCATAGTGAGTCTAGGCACATTAAAATTTGTGTAAATTGAGAATTCTTGAAGTCACCAGCAAAAGCAATCTCAGGAAAAGTAACATATTCCATGCATTCTTGGATAAGATAAAGAGGACCTTGTACTTCAGATTTGACTTGAGCTGATCTTCTTGACAGGAAGGTTAAACTCTGAAAGATACCAACAGCCAAAACAGCCAATTTGCAAAGACTTTGAAATATGTTTTTGCTTTGTTTGTGTCTCTTTTTTTAGCTCCTGACACTCCAGGAAATGTCTGTCATACCTCTAGCTAGATGTAAGTAAAGGAGAAGACAACTGGGGAATAAATCCCAAAGTTAAAACTTTAACATATTCAAATGTACAGCGTGCAACAAAAAATAACAAGACAAACAAAGAAACAGGAAATTATGGCTCATACAAAGGAAAAGATAAAAATCCAGAAACTACCAATGAATAGGAACGGACTTTGGACATACTGGACAAGGTCTTTTAAAAACAATGATTCTCGATATGCTCAAGGAGTAAGGAAAACATGGATAAAGACTAAAATATATGAGGAAAACAAAGAATGAACAATATGAGAGACTCAAAAAAGAGATATAAAGTATAAAAAGCAAACAAACAAAACTACTGTATCACAATAACTGAAATAAAAAATCTCTTAGAAGGTTTCAACTGCAAATTGTATCTGGCAGACAGAAGATTCAGTGGCTTCAGGTACAACACAATTGAAATGACTCATGCTGAGGAAGGGAAAGAAAAAAGAGCAAAAAGAAACTATAAGAACTATAAGATACCATCAAGCATACCAATATACACATTATGGGGGACCCAAAAGGAAAAGAAATAGAAAAAGGAGAAGAAGGAATATTCAAAGACATAATGGCAGAACACTTCCCAAATTTAACAAAAGACATGAATATGCACATTTAAGAAGCCCAGTGAATCTGAAACAAGATAAACTCAGAGAACCACTCCCAAAAAAGACAGTGATCAAGATCTCCAATCCCAAGGTCATGTAGAGAGCCCTGAAAGCTGAAAGAGAAAATCAACAAGTTATGTAAAAAGGAATCCTAATGAGATTAAATACTGATTGCTCATCAGAAATCATGGAGGCAAGAAGGCAGCAGGAAAAAAAATATTCAAAATGCTGAAAGAAAACAATTGCTAATCAAGGATTTATATCCAGCATGACTTTCTTTCAAAAATGAGGGTGAGATTAAGATAATCCCTTATAAATAAAAGCTGAGGGAGCTTATTACCACTAGACCTACCATACAAGAAATGCTAAAGGGACTGAAAGGAAAGGACACCAGAAAGTTGATCAAAGCAGCATGAAGAAATAAAGACTTTGGGTAAAGGTAATCACATAGGTAATTATGAATGCCAGTACTATTGTACTGTATTTTTAGTATGCAACTTCACTTTTTGTTCTTGCAGTCTCTAAAATTCAAATACATGAAAAGTAATTATAAATATATAGTTCTGGTCATACAGTATATAAAGATAAAATTTTGTAACAAATACAACAAAAAGGTGAGGGGAAGAGGGGTATAGGAAATGTGTATGTGCATGGTATTCAAGTTAAGTTGGGTTCAAATCAAACATGAATGCCATTGATTTAGTATGTTAAATGTAATCCCTATGATAATCACAAAAAAAAATTATGAAAAATACATTCAGAAAGAAATGGGAAGGAGCTCAAAATGCCACAATATAAAAAATGAAGAAAATATGAAATAGGCATCAATAGAAGAATTGAGGATTAAAAAGGGGATAAAACTTGCAAAGGCTAAATAGCAAAATGGCAAAAGAAAGACCTGCATTGTCAGTAGTGACTTTAAATGTAAATGGATTAAGCTCTCCAATCAAAAGCCAGAAATTTGCAACATAGATAAAACAGCATGATATTAACAATATGCTGATTACAAGATAAATGCCTTAAAGTCAAAGACACAGTATTTTTTAAGTGAAAGGAAGGAAAATTATATCATGCAAATAATTAGCAAAAGGCACCTGGGGTAGCAATTTTACTACCAGATAAAATTGACTTTAAGCCAAAAACTGTTACAGGGGATAAAGAAGTTACAATATACTTGTTAGAAGAAAGCACTATACCTATACATGCTCACCCAATTGCAGAGGAGAAAAGAATTTATTCACGATCTTGCAAGAGTGGGCACACCACCAAAGAAATGTGGCAGGTGCGCCGAACAATAGAACACAGCAATGTTTTATATCATAAGTCTAACATGCAAGTCCCTCCCCTGTTTCTCCATTGGCTGGATACTCCAGAGGGTACAGCCTATCTGAGAGAGCTTACTAGTTTGCCTTTGGGATTTTAAATTGTATAGCCTATCTGAGAGAGCTCATACAGTTTAAATTTCCCACTGAGAGTTCCCATGTTTGATTATAGCTAGCGCCAACTCTGGGCTTATATCAGGGGCTGTCTCCTTCCCTTTAACCATGGAGCCCATTGGAGCCAGTCTTATTTCATTTCCATTTTCCCTACTCCACATTGCCTCTATGTGAAAGCTAAACTTAACCCTTTCTTACAGATTCCTTCCTCTTTCTTTTTAAACTCTTTTTAGTTTTTGCATTCTAGTTTCTCAAATTTTCTAAGAGCCCCTTTTTTTTTTTTACATTCCTAATTATAGGGATCGTTCTCTTTGGGGGGAGGGTATAAATTGTTCTGCTGATAATGCAACACCCAACCACTGTGAGTACTCCAGCTTAAATTATAAGGGAAGTTAAAACAGACATTGCAACTCTTTTTCATTTCCTGAACCAATTTTAAGGCTTTTAAGCCTTGTAAAGCCATGGTGATAGTTCTGGCAGGTGCTGTATTGTTGGGGATGAATGTGCAACAGCTTCCCCCAATTATGACACAGACACCTCCCTTTTTAGCTGGCATTATGTCTAGGGCTATCTTATTTTTCCATGCCATTTGGCTAGTGACGTCTAACTGTCCTGCTATTCCCTTAATGGCATCCCTGGTATAGTTGATAAAACTTTGCTGATTACAATAGATATAACTGATCCAATCCACATTTTTATTGATAGTGACCCACCAGAATAGGAATGATTCAAAATCCTGCAGCTACTTGATTTCTAGCTTTAAACTCATCTGGAACTCCCTGGGGAACCCCTATACTATCTAAATAGATTTGTTCATCAAAAGAACCAGGTACATTTCATACATTTCCTTTTATCTCTTTTGCCTTGTGTTGGTACTTTTTGTTTACTTTCAAATGCCAGGGTAAATGGGATAGCTAATTGAACCAGACTGCATGTTCTTCCCACTTTTCAGGTAGTGTTGGCCAGAGGTCACCCTTACCACAGTAACTCCAGAGGTCTGCTTGGGGCAGAGCTAAGCTGGAGCAGTTGCCAGTACTATCCTTACTCACATTCCACACTTGTGTACACAAGGCCATAGTTCCAAGATCCTGGAGCCTTTCTTCCCATCTGGAGAGACAGGTGTAGTGGTTTCCAGGATGAAGGTGAGAAGCTGGTATGGCCTTGACACTTCCATTCTGGACTGGAAGGAAAAGGGAGGACAACGTACAACTTTCACCAGGAGCAGCATTTTGAAAGAGGGGTATCATACACTTAAACTCCTTTTCATGCTTTTCCATACCCAAGGAGAAGGGAACAATCTGAGCAGTGGCTAAGCCTGTTGTAAAAGTGTAACAGTCACTTTTGTTTAGACTCTGGATGGCATATTTGACCCATTCTACCCAGGCATTTGTATCTCCATAACCTGCTTTAAGTTTCTGGCCTCAAGTACTCTAATGATCTTTGGGTCATTTTGAACTGGAGAGTTGGGCTTCTCTACTGTATGTGGATTATTCTCCAGGACAGACAATATGTTAGGTCACAAGTCTCAATAAATACAAAAATATTGAAAACACACAGTGTATCTTCCCAACCATAATGGAATGAATCTAGAAATCAATAACGGAGGTAGATCTGGAAAATTAAAAATATGTGGAAATTAAATCATAAACTCTTAAAGCAACAATGGGTAAAAGAAGAAATCACAAGGAAAATTAGGAAATATCTTGAGGTGAATTAAAATGAAAACACAGAAATACCAAAAGTTATGGGCTGAGAGGGAAAGTTATAGCTCTAAACCTACATTAATAAAGAAGAAATATTTCAAATCAGGGCCCTAAGCTCACATTGGAGTATCTGAAAAGAGAAGTGCAAATTAAAACACAAGTGAACAGAAGAAAATAAGAAAGATTAGAGTGGAAATAAATGAAATATAAAATTTTAAAAAAGCAGTAGAATCCACAGGGCAACAGTTGGTTCTTTGAAAATATTAATAAAATCAACAAACATTTACATAGCCTGACAAAGAAAAAAAAGAGAAAGGGTGCAAATAACTAAAATCAGAAATGAAAGGGGGGGAATTACTACTGACCCCACAGAAATAAAAGAAGTATAAGAGGATTCTATGAGCAACTTTATACTAACAAATTAGATAAACTAAATGAAATGGACAAATTCCTAGGAAAAGACAAACTATTTGCAGTGTCTCATGAAGAAATGCAAGATCTCAACAAAACAATAACTAGTAAATGGATTTTTTCTTTTCCACAGTTTTAGTTATTTCCTTAATGTGAAATATAACATACATACACAAAGGTAATATATTTCAAAGTATGATTTAACAAGTATTTATATAGGAAATTTCCAAAATTATTATGAGTTAGATACAGTACCATAGTTTCAGTTATTTTCTTATTGTGAAATATAATGTATATACAAAAAGGTGATAGCTTTCAAATTACAGTTTAACAAGTAGGTATAGAACAAATTCCAAAGGATGCTATGGGTTATAGTTCCACCATTTCAATTCTTTCCTTCTAGCTTTTCCAACACTCTAGCAACTAAGAAAAAGAAAATTATATAAAGATTCAGAATTCATAATCCTTTGTTAATTTCCATCTTATCTGTTGCTGCCCCTTCCTCTAGTTTAATCACTTTCTGATCTTCAGGAATGTCTAGGCAGTGACCATTCTAAATTGTTCATGTTGAAAAGGGGTGTCAACTTGGTGAGAAAAGGGGATACATCCAGTTGATGTCCCCTCTCTGTTCGGGGACTTAGCTGGCATAGGAGTTCCCTGAAGAATTTAAGTTTCTGAAGAATAAAATTAGTGAGTAAAACTTTTATAGAGTCTCAGATAGGTATCTGGGTATTCTTTAAGGTTTTGGGGCTACTTGACTTGGGTTTGTCATATGTCTTTAGGCATATCTAGGTGAAGCTTGCATAGTAGTAACCTCCAGGACAGCCTCTTGTCTCTTTGAATTCTCTCAACCACTGAAACCTTATTTTGTTGACTTTCTTTTCCCCCTTTTTGTCAACTAGTAAATAGATTGAACCTGTCATCAAAAACCTCCAGGACCAAGTGACTTCACAGGGGAATTTTACTAAGCATTCCAAAAAGTCTTAACTCCAAACCTGCTCAAACCCTTCTAAAAAAAATTCAAAAGGTGGGAACATTTTCTAACTCATTTTGAGGTTAACTTCACCATAATATTAAAGTCAGATAAAGATACCACAAGAAAAAAGAAAATTACAGATCAATACCTCTTATGAATACAGATGCAGGACTCCTCAACAAAATACTAGCAACAAAATCCCATGGCACATTAAAAGAATTACATGTGTGATCAAGTGCAATCTATCAGAGGTATGCAAGTGTGGTTCATCATAAGAAAATCAATTAATGTAATACATGACATTAACAGAACAAAGGAAAAACCATGTTATAATCTCAATTGAAGCAGAAAAGGCATTTGACAAAATCCAGCATCCTTTCTCAATCAAAACAATTAGAGACTAGAAATAGAAGAAACTTCCTCAACATGATACAGGGGCATATAGGCAAACCCACGGCTAACATCATACTCAATGGTGAACGTGTGAAAGCTTTTCCTTTCACTCTTGTTTTCCTTTCATTCTTTCCTTTTCACTCACTTGTTCCTTTCAGGAACAAGACAAGTATGCCCATAGTCTCCACTGTTATTCAACTTCGTACTGGAAGTTCTGGCCAGAGCAATTAGGCCAGAAAAAGAAATTAAAAACCTCCAACTTGGAAAGAAAGAAGTAAAACTTTCACTATTTGCAGACACCATGATCCTATATACAGAAAATCCTGAAAAATCCACAAGAAAGCTACTAAAGCTAATAAATGAATTCAGCAAAGTGGCAAAATACAAGATCAACTCACAAAAATCAGTAGTTTCTATGCGCTAGTAATGTACAATCCAGAAAAAAAATCAAGAAAAAAATCCATTTGCAATATAACTTAAAGAACCTAATATCAATAAATAAATCTAATGAAGGATATAAAGGACTTGTACACAGAAAACACAGAAATCAAAGACCTAAGTAGATGGAAAGACAATCCATGTTCATGGATTGGAAGACTAAATATTTGTAACAGCTCAATTCTGACCAAGCTATTTACAGATTCAGTGCAACACCAATCAAAATTCCAAGAGCCTTCTTGCAGAAATGGAAAAGCCAACCATCAAATTTATTAGGAAGGGTAAGGAGGCCTGAATAGCCAAAGCCATCACAAAAGAAGAAGAACAAAGTTGGAAGACTCACACTTCCTGATTTTTATACTTTTTAACAAGCCACAGTAATCAAAACAACATGGTATTGACACCACAGGGACAGACATATAGATCAATGGAATCAAACTGAGAGTTCAGAAATCAACCCTTACATCTGTGGCCAACTAGTTTTTCACATGAATGACCAGTCCATTCAATTGTGACAGAATAATCTGCTCAACAAATGGTGCTGGAAAAACAAAATATCCAAATGAAAAGAAAATAAAGGTGGACTCCTACTTCACACCACATAGAGAAATCAACTTAAAACAGGTCAAAAACCTAAGTATAAGAAGTAGAACTGTAGAACTACTAAAATAAAACATAGGAAAGCATCTTCAGAACTTTGTGTTCAACAATGTATCCTTAGACGTTACACTCAAAGCATAAGCAACAACACCAACAAAAAAATAAATGGGACCTGTTCAAAATTAAAACTTTTAGGCATCAAAGGATTTTATCATGAAAGTAAAAAGACAATCTACTCAAGGGGAGAAAATATTTGGAAATATATATCCAATAAGGTTGTGATATCCAGAATATATAAAAAATACTACAACTCAACAACAAAAAGACAGATACCCAATTTAAAAATGAGCAAAAGACTTGAATAGACATTTTTCCAAAGAAGATATACAAATGGTTAATAAGCACATGTTGACAGAGATAAGCCAGACACAAAAGAAGAACTATTGTATGATCTCTTTGATATGAAATAATTAGATAAGTAAATTCATAGAGCCAGAAACTAGAATATAGGTTACCAGGGGCCTGAGTCAGGGTAGGGAGTGGGGAATTAATATTTAAATGGTACAGAGCTTCTGTTTGGGAAGATGGAGAAGTTTTTGCTACGGATGGTTCTGATGGTAGCACAGCACTGTGAATGTAATTAGCAGCACTGAATTACACATTTGAATGTGGTTCAAAGGGGAAATTTTAGGTTGTATATATGTTAATAGAATAAAATTTTTAAGAAAAGCATAGGACTATACAATATAAACAATGAATCCTAATGTAAACCATGGACTATAATTAACAATGCAATTATACAACATTTGTAACAAATACGACACACTAATGCAAGGTGTTAAATAATGGGGGAGGGAAGTGTATGGGAACTCTATATTTTCTGCATGAATTCTGTAAACATACAACTTGTTTAATTTTTTAAAAAATGAGCCAAAAATCATATGATGTGCAGTAAAAATGTAAATATGGTTTTGCTTAGGGTTTGTAAAAATATGTAGTAAAAAAAAGAGAGTGAAAATCCTTATTGACTTGGTCAAAGTTTAGAACATTGTTCCAAGGCAAGGAAAGCCATTCCAGGTTTAAGTATAGAAATACACTCCAAGCTATATTTGAGGAAGAAGCAAATCTACATTGCCAAAGGGCATATAAAAAATCCAATACCTCCTTTTTCTTATTGGTTTCATAATTCTTTTGTGTGCATATAGCTATATATATCACAAAAATTATAAAATGTTTAAGGTTAGGAAATGTATATATGTAATTTTGTTTTAAAATCACACTGTGCAAAACCAGGTCAGAGACTGTCACATGGTCCTGAGTTCCTTTCCAAAGGAGTCAGGCAGTTGTGTTGGCAGCCTCATCTCAGCATACTCATGCCATTTATTTTGCCTGATGGAATTGTTTATGTGCCTGTCCCCCAACTTCCCCTTAGACTGTGATCTCTCCAAGTTCAGTGCCTTATTCATCTGTAAATTCTCAACAGAATGCATAGTGGATGGCATGTAGAATCCAATCAATACATGGGTGTTTACTGAATGAGTGAATAAACTAAAGAAAGACAAATTATAATTCCATTATAACCAAGATTGGAACTTTGGTATGTTCAGTTATTTTATATATGAGTTTGCTTGTATTTTCCTGGGCCTGAGATAGTAAATATGATAAACCTTCACCAGACTACACTAAATTACCTCCTCACCTAAATATAATCAATCAGAACATGGAAGGAGTAACTAAGAAAGAAATCAATATACTTTTAGGCCCAATTCTGATAAATATATATATGTAAATATGATACACAATTATACATATATTTACATACATTTTTGTTAATATATTAAATATTTACCTTTAAATTAAGTATGAGTAATGTATATTAAGATCTATCCTCAACAAGATTTAAGATAAAAACTTACCTTTACTTTGTGTCATCTTTTCCAGATTGAAATCAAAGTATATATAAGTTAAGCATACTTTAATTCATTTAAACAGAATTTAACACACATTTAAACAGCAATGAAAACTCATCTTTTCAGAGGGATCAAGTTTCTACTTAGTAAAACTTTTTTTCATATGCACTGCAATTTATTTTATTATCAGAAAATCTAGAAATCACTCTCTTAGTAAGGCTATTTTCTTTTTTATAGGATGATTAAATCTCCCTAAAACATGTCATCTCATTCTCCTTATAAGCCTCTAAAACTAAGACATCTTCACTAATTCAGAAAAAGAATATAAATGATTTCTAAATTCTTGCCCAACTTAAAAATATTGGACAGGTAAATTTTTCTGTTCAAAAAATGTCTATCATAACAGTTGGCAATACTCAAAAGGAAGAAACAAAAAGATTTTAACCTATCAAACAGTTTTATTAGGTTATACATTTGAAATTACCATTATCAACATGAAGTGAGATTCTGTCCAGCTGCTCTTTCTTGTTAACATAGCAGAAGAGCATTCATTTTGAGACACTGTTTCTTTTCAGCCATCCAATTACCAGTCTTTGAGTTGAAAATATAAGAAAGAAAGGATTGGATAGGTGTATGTGATTGCAGATAGAGTATTTTCCTGTGCTTTCCTATGACTAGAAAGTCTAGATTCACAAATACTATCTTAGATTAGGTTTAAATCACAAAGGTTAACAAAATAAAAGTCAAGTACTTTGAATGAAAGAGGTTTTATGATGCATTTAGTACCTTATTATGTAGAATACTTAAGATTATTTTTAAGTGAAATGAGCAATGAGCATCACTTTTTATTTGAAACACTACACTGTTTTATGATGTAGTAGATTGTTTACAAAAATGGCCGATGATTTTTTCCCCTCCTTCAGTCCTTGATCTCTTACCATTTAGAGTCATTGTGTCTCTGAGCTTGACCACATAGTTTGTTTTGACTAATGGAATGGTAGTAAACATGATGAAAGCAGACACTTAAAAAGTGCTTGTGAATTGGGAGTTTTTGTCTTTTGCTGCAAGTGGGACCCTATTACCACCAATATGTGAACAAGCCTGGAGCAGCCCACAGCTAAGCCATCTTAGATCAGTCAATCTACCATTTCTCCTAGTAACTAATTGCAGATATGCAAGCAAGCCAAGCAGAGAACTGCTGAGCCTGCCCACATTAGCAGAAACACTCAGCTGAGCCCAGCACAAATTGCCAACTCACAGAATCATGAGCTAAGTAATTGCTGGTTTTAAACCACTTAATTTTAGAATTGTATGTCACAAAGCAAAAGTTAATTGATTCATAAGATTAAATAAGTTTTATCTATCTTTTGATTGTTGTAAATTATTTCTTGGAACACATATATAGCATAATATAAACATATTATTACTTATATTGTCATTAAGAAAATTATATAACATAATATTACTGCTTTTGAAGTTCAAGGTGTTTGAACATACAATTGTCTAGTGAGCATTGCTCTGTAAACTGCAAAGAAGTATACAAGTGTTACTATTTTAATGCAAATAAAACTTCATGGAGGCTTTTTGCCTTTCACCTCTTTTCTTGCAAGAGTGCCTGCATGTCTTCTTACATGCATTCTTAATAAATTTTCTACCTGCTTACTCTATGCTGTGCTGTGCCCTTGAATTCTTTCTCATGGCATGGCCAAGAACTTGGAAAGCTGAATCCAGCAACATAGTTTAGAAAGCCATCCAGAAGCCACTTCTCTCCAACTATCTGGACTGGTGAATCATGGCTGTTGGCTGGGAGACTTGGCCACATGCTTCCACTTTTTTCTTTTCCCATTGCTATCCTCTCCTACATCTTAATTTAGCTCTTTGTCTCTATCAATCTAGGGGCTCTGATCAGGCTTCCCTAGGACATAAACTTGATCTACTCTGAGAGTCTGGCTCCATCCTTGAAGGTGGCAGGAGTCCATCTCTATGCCATGGAGATCAAAGTAGATTCAGAGATATGGGTGATACTGTCCTTTAAACCTGATTGGGGCTTCTCCCCATGTCAATCAGGAGTCCAAACAGATCCAAATCAAGTCCTCATATTTTCATCTCTCTCTCTTTCTCCCTCTCTCTCTCAGTTCTCTGAGACTGCCCCACACTGTCCCCTTTCCTCCCATCTGGGGATCCAGACACTTCCTTCTCCTGGATCTGTTCCTCTTTTCACCTGTCTGACAGACGTCCTCTCCCCTGCCTCCATGAGAGTCTCCTTCCTTCTCCTCTGTCTGGCTTTCAGTGCCTTCTGAGACATTCCATCTTTTTAAACACAGGATTCTGCGCTAAGGACTCTTATACCAAACAAGATGTTCTCTTTATCATTCTAGGGAGTCGCTTCTGGTCTATGCCCATGGGAATTGATATTTTCCAGTAGAAATGTCTCCCCTCCAGGGCTTGATTGTTTAGCCCTCAGGAAATAGGAAACAAGAAGAAAAAGGTATTCCTGGAAGCATAGGTCCAAACATCTTTCAGGAAAATACAGGATTTGAGTCCCTAACTCCTTGAGAGCACTGTCCTGAAATTCTTTCAGGCAAGAGTGTGGTTTGAATCCTTGACATATGTTTGGGAACCCCCCACCCTACAAGTATAGACCCAGATCTCTCTCAAGAAAGTATGGGATTTGAGTTCCCTACTCCTCAAGAGCATCATCCCGGAATTCTTCCAGGCAGGGGTGGAGTTTGAGTCCCTGACCTGTCTTTGGGAATCCACCAGGAAATGTAGGTCCAGGCATCTCTCAGGGAAGTATGGGGTTTGAGATCCCAACTCTTTGAGAGTGTTGCCTTGGAATTCTTCTGGGCAACGGCAGGGTTAAATTTCCTGACCTGTATTTGGAAACTCCCCAGAAGTGTAGGTCCAGACATCTCAAGAAAAAGGCTTTTTGGGATTCAAGTCCCTGATTCCTCAAGAGCATTGTCCTGGAATTCTTCCAGGCAAGGGTGGGGTTAAAGTCCCTGACCTGTGTCTGTAAGCTCCTCTGTTTCCTTTTCCTGAAAAAATGGGAAATACTAATAGTCAACTAAAACAGGGGGAAGCAGAGCCCTCCAATGGGACTCTCAATTACTATACAATCCTCAGTCTGTAAAGGGGAAAGTAGTCAGAAATTCCCTATGCCTAGACATTTATAGCTCTCTGTCAAGGCAAGGACCTGAGAAAGACTTGTCACTTGTGTTATGCCCATGTCTCAATTTCCATTAGAGAAGAGGATCTTCTTAGTGATCCCCCTTTAAAACGTTTTGTTAAAAGGCATGAGAAAATATACCACCAGTCTGGTTAATTATCATAAGCAAAAGGAGATCACCTAGAAGAAAAAGGAAAACCTGGCCCTGTTCCAGAAGAGGTTAGTGAAAACCCAAAAAGCTATACCAATAATAAGCCCAGACTCCTGGGAAGGTCAAATTTTGCTGGATACTCATTTTATCAGCCAGTCTGCCATGGACATTTGGAGAAAGCTGCAAAAGCTTTCCATGGGCTGAAAAACTCCCACTAATGGCCTATTAGAAGCTGCCTTTTCTGTCTTCAACAATTAGGATACCAAGGAGGAGGAGAAGGCAATGAGAGGTAAGTAAAAGATAAGAGTACAGGCTTAACTTCTTACTGCTGTGCCCAGTTCCCTCAACGTCACCTGAATCATGCCTCTGAGCCTCAAGAGCCTTGCTTCAACTGTGGATCAGTGAGCCACTGGCAGAGAGAATTCCAGAAACCTCAGAACAACCCTCAACCTCAGGACCCACCAGGGCCTTCCCCCAGGTGCCACCAACATGAACATTGGGCCCAGGAGCTGCAAAATCTCCTAAAGGGGAGCAGGACACCCCGGAGCCTTGCTGATGGCAAGTGAAAAAGACTGAGGGTGCCCAAGGCCACTTAAGGCTCTGCTGATTCCACATCTGACCATTAACCTAGAGAAGCCTTGAGTGACACATGGCAGGTGAAATTATTAATTTCTTAAATAATAGAATCACTTACTCTGTTCTGAACTTCCATTATGGACCTTCCTGCACCCAGACTTGCCTAGTTATGAGAGTTAACAGTAAAGCCAAAACTAGAACCTTTACTACTCTCTCTCCTTTGTAAGCTTGGAGACTTTCTAGTGTCCCATCAATTTCTCATTAACCCTGGATGCTCCACCCCCCCTTTTAGGGAGGGATCTTCTCAACCAAACTCTACAAATAAACTCACTACCTTCCCCCTACATGGGACATGACTTCCAGGGGTGTAAGTCTCCCTAGCAATGTGACACATGACTCCCAAGGATGAAGTTGGCTCTTGCATCATAAAATTAGTTAACAAAAAAAAAAAAAAGGAGATGAAATTTTAGTGCCTACAAAATTTCAAATAGAGTTCGGAATTCATTCTAGAAGTTTTTCTCATGCAAATTTGAGCCAGATATTACAAACTGTCAGTGTACCAAGCCCCAACCATGTTCCTAAAATCTCTAAAGAATACTCTGAGCTGCACCTTGTGCCTGCTTCTGTTCAGACCATGTACACAATTTTTCACCATTTGTTCCTTCTAGATTAGAAGCCTTTCACAAAAACTTCTCCTCACAAGAGGTTATACTCCTGTTCCCCATGCTCAACCAGCCACCCTCAGTAGCATAGTTTAATATTTCTACATTTTTCCCCAGTTCCTCCAGGGGATTTTGTAGATACTTTTTTATTCTCTGCTCAAATTATCTTGGATGTATTGGGATATCACAGTGACCTGTACAAACCAACAAAGTCTCACTCCCTATTTAACTTTCCATGTAATTATGTTATTCAAATAACTGACCATGCAAGTTAAATTGGGTAGTATGCTACAGAAAATAGAAATTTTGCATCAAATAAACATCTCTTCCTTTGGTCTCACACAGAACTTGAAGTTTAAAACACAGTAAATATCATCCTTTACTCTTTCAGTTTAATTTGCCTTAGTCCTAACTGGATCAGCTTCATTCATACCTCTAATTGAAGACTGATATCTTTTTCAGCTTTTTAGCAGTTGATGTTTGGGGCATGCTAACTTTCACTGCTGCAGCACTCTAGCTCTGAGTGTCAGGTGTCACACAGATACCAAAAGTTCCAGGGAATGACCAGGTTATACACAAAGCACTCAGCATCTCAGAATTTAGAAATAACTGTAACAACTCAGGAATTGATGTGACTTCTGTAAGAGCTTACAATATAGGAACGTTTACAACACATGTTCCCCTGACAAACTATGCTCTTGAATTCAATTATCAGAGTTGCACATTATATTTAGTCCATATTATTGAAGCATTATAATATTTGTCTTTTTGCCTCTGGCTTATTTGAATCAACCTACTGTCCTCAAGGTTCATTCACCTAGTTGTATGACTCATAACTTCATTCCTTCATGAAACTTCTGAATATTCCATTGTATGCATACACCACAGTTTGCCCTTCTGTTTATCCATTGATGCTTCTTTCAGCCCCCTCCATCCTTTAAAAATCATGAATACTGCCACCATGAACATGAGTGTGCAAAAGTCCATTCATGCCCCGCTTTCAGTTCTTCCAAGTAAATACCTAAATAACAGTGCTACAGGATTATATGACAACCCTATAATTAGCCTCTTGTGGAACCATCACACTGCCCTCCAAATAGACTGCAGCATTCTACTTCCCTACTAATAGTGAATAGGTACATCTCTCTCCACATTTTCTCCAGCACTAGTATCTTTCTGTTGATTTTTAAACAGTTTTATCCACACAACATACAATACATCCTAAGTAAACAACCAATGGTTCCTGGTATAATCACATAGTTGTGCATTCGCCACACAATCTATATGAGGACATTTCCATTTTTTCCACAGAGAAAGAAGACAAGGAAAAAAATGAAAAATAAAAAATAAAATAAAATAAATTAAATTAAAAAAGAGAAACAGCAACAGTAACACCAGGAATCCCATACCTCTCCCTTATATCACCCTCTTATTGACATTTAGATTTGTATACTGCCTTTGTTACATTTCATGGAAGTATATATTGCCTTTGTTACATTTCATGGAAGCAAATCACAATGTTACTGTTAACTATAGACTCTAATTCGCATTGATTGTATTTTTCCATATACCATCCTATTTTCAACACCTTGCAATGTTCTCCTTCATGTAAAAACATTCTTACATTTATACATTTAATGACCATCATTGCCCACTCTAGGTTTTGCTAAGTTATACAGTCCCAGTCCTTATCCTCTACCTTTCCTTCTGGTGCCATACATGCCCCTAGCCTTCCTCTTTCAACCACACACATACTCAGCTTTGTTCCCCATACTTACAATATCATGCTACCATCAAGTAATATTGAACTTCCATTTCTGGATCTTTTCAATCAATCCTGTTGAACATTCTTTACTCCTTCAGCATCAAATGCCCAATCTCTACCCTCTTTCTATCTCCTGGTATCCTGTGTTCTCATCTATAACTCTCGAGTTAAAGAAAAGTTTGTTCATTAATGTTAGTTCATAATAGTGATTTTTTTCTCTCTCTCTTTTACCCTTACTGATAGTCCTGATTTTAAACTCTTCCCCAAACCTCTCTCTCCTATCCTTTCCTTTCTGCCTGTAGTGTTCCTTGTAGTATTTCCTGTAGAGCAGGTCTCTTGTTCAAAAACTCTCTCAGTGTCCATTTTTCTGAAATTGTTTTATACTCTCCCTCATTTTTAAAGGACAGTTTTGCCACATACAGAATTCTTGGTTGGAAGTTTTTGTCTTTCAGTGTCTTAAGTGTATCATATCACTGCCTTCTCACTTCCATATCACTGCCTTCTCACTTTCCATGCTGAGAAATCTGCACATAGTCTTATCAAGCTTCCCTTTTATGTGGTGGATTGCTTTTCTCTTGCTGCTTTCAAAATTGTCTCTTTGTCTTTGACATTTCACAATCTGATTAGTAAGTGTCTTGGAGTAGGTCTATTTAGATCTACTCTGTTTGGAATGTTCTGTGCTTCTTGGATAAGTAATTTTATGTCTTTCATAAGAGTTTAGAAATGTTCACTGATTATTTCCTCCATTATTCTCTCTTCCTCCTTTCCCTTCTCTTCTCCTTCTGGGACACCTGTAACATGTATATTCATGTGCTTTATGTTTTCATTCAGTTCCCTGAGACCCTGCTCATAGTTTTCCATTCTTTTACCTATCTGTTCTTTTGTGTGTATGATTTCAGATGTCTTGCCTTCTAGTTCAGTGATCCTTTCCTCTGCCTCTTCAAATCTGCTCTTATATGTCTCCATTGTGTTTTTCATGTGTTCTATTGTATCATTCATTCTCATAAGTTCTGCCATTTGTTTTTTTAAGCTTTCAAGTTCTTCCTTATATTCACCCAATGTCTTCTTTATATCCTCCACCTCTTTTGCCATAACTTTCTATAAATCATTGATTTTATTTTTGAATTCATTTAGCATGTTTGCTTGAACATCTTTAATTAGTTGTTTCAACACTTGTTTCTCAGTTCAGGTGTAAGTTTGTTACTTTGACTGGGCCATATCTTCATTTTTCCTAGTGTGACTATTTTATTTTATTTTATTTTATTTTATTTTATTTATTTGTGCCTAGGCATCTGGTTTCCCTGGTTAGTTTATTCTGGAGGTCATTTTCACTATTTTACTTAGGGTTTTATTGTTAGTTGGCTTTGTTCTCTATCAGTTCTTTGGCATTCAGTTTAACTTATTTTAGTCCAGATTTGTTAATTAAAACTGCAATTAAACCTCTAGCATAGCTTCTGTTTAACTGATCAGAATTTTTCACCTCTTGTTATTCTGGTTGTTGCCCTGCCTACGTGGAACCTTTTTTTTTTTGAGGAGGTTCTATCCAGATATGATTGACCCCAATCATATTTTCCCTGACCAGACAGACCCAGGAGGAGGGTGTAATCAGTATCAAGTATCCCTGAGGATGAGTCCCAGCAGTTTGTCAAATTTTTCTGAGATTTCTCTAGATTGTGCTTTTCCTATCCTGCCCAGTAGGTGGTGCTTGTCAGCCTACAGCTACCCACAAGCATAAAGAGGTGTGGTGTCTTTAATTCTCATCAGACCCTGTCCCTGTCCAGAGCATGGTTGAGATGGTGGTGGTGGAGGTTGAAGGCAAGTTTAAGCTGTCTGATTTTTTCTTTCCCTGCACCTCAGGTCAGAATTCTCTGTAGGAAGGCTGCCACTTGAACTGGGCCCTGACCCCATTTTCTTGGGAAAGATATGCCCTTTAGGGAATAATCTCCTTCACTTGACTCCTTTGTCTCTCAGACCTATCTTAACTCCACCTTTGCCTGGGTCAGTACTGACAATTGGAAATACCTGAGGTGTTCTATAATGAGCTTAGTATAGTTTAGAAAAAGAAAAAAAGAAAAAAAAAAAAAGGAAAAAAGCCCCTTTTGAGAGCTGGTACCCAACACTCAAAGTTCACCAGTCAAGTGCCAGAGTTGTTACCTCACTCTATGTACCCCTATTCTTGGAGCACAGACCTTTTCCCAGTATTCTGAGTTTGGCCAACTCCAAAACCTTACAGTTCCTTTCCTTCTTGCTCCAGGTTTCTCTGTGCTCATAGCTTGTATTCAGTAGTCCAGATTTGTTAATTAAAATTGCAATTACCTTCCCTTGTTCCTAGTAAAAACTGCTTCTTTTTCCCACAGGTGTGTGTTCCAACTCAGCTTGCCATGCCAGTGTGGGATGGGTGCCTGGCTCCACAATTTCTAGGTTTACTTACAGTTCTGTACTGTGAGGTCATCCCTTCCACCCATTCCATACTGGTGTATGATGTGTGTCCAGTCACAAATGTCCCCCAAACTGTTTTTTCCAGAAAGTTCCTGACTATTTACTGCAGGACTAAATTCCACACCTCCCTATACTGCCATGTTGCCCCACCCCTCCTGAAATAGCTCTTATTTCATGAAGTCACAGACTTCACATTTCTGAAAATCAGATCCAGAGTCTCATGGTTCAAGTGACTGAATTATAATGTAAATTGAATTACCAAACTTTTGATGTGTCTGCTCTTAAAGTGGCAGTGTTAATTGGAAAGGAATCAGATCCTGAAAATTGGAATAGATTATATAGTCTAATGATGATGGTGGGGACATTGAAACCCCAGATTTGGCTGAGTCTTCTTTGCCAGATAAATTTGTAATGTTATTCCCTGAGGTATCATCCAACAGACCACCAGTGTGCTCTGAGGAATGAACCATCCAGCCTTTACCTGAGGAAATTGATCCTTCTGTACCTGATAAACTTGTAACCACCTCCTCTAAGGAAACAACTCTCAAACATTTGTTTGAAGAAATCAATTCTGTTTTGACAGATGAAACTGTAGTGGAATGCCCTGAAATAGTTGGCCATTAAGACACTGAAATATTCTTTCATGACTGACCCACCACCCCTCTTTTCTTCCAGATTTATAGCTAGATTGAAGTCCCAAACAGCTCTAAAAGGTGATGTACAAAGTGTGACCCATGAAGAGATATGATACACTCCAAAAGATCTGCATGATTTTTTTTTCCAATTTAAATAGACAGAAATCAGAGGAATATGTGTAAGAATGGATACTAAGTGTGAGGGATAATGCTGGAAGAAATATAAAGTTGTATCAGGCTACATTTATTGACATGAGCCCAATAAGCAGAGATTCTGGATTCAATGTTATAGCTTGAGAGGTTAGAAAGTGCTCTAACAGCTTGTTAGGTGATTGACTGAAGCACAGACCAAAGGTTGACCTACCTTGACTCAGGTAAAAATGCCAGTACTGCCCTGTTATAATACAGATGATGGGATCAAAGGCTTAGAGAGATTGGAATGTTAGAGTGGATTTATCATAAATACCTCTCACCCACCTCAGAAATCTTCAGAGGACCAGGGCTGTGAAGGATAAATTTGCAAGTCTAACACCATCAAATTTGAAGAGCTTGTTAGGGAAATCAGATACCTGTTAAGCAGTCATTGCCCATAACTCACTCCCATGTCCTTCTCAGGGGAAGTAGCAAACACACACTAAGTGACCACCATCCATCCTTCTGCTACACTACTTACACTACTTCCTTTTCAACTGTGTGGCATTCCACAACCTGGAGGAGATAAGTCTAATGAAAAAGTCTTGCAACACCTTAAACCCAGAAACAGGGAATAAGGAGCCTCCAAGCTTCTCAGAACAGGAATTTGCAGTGTCAGGGCCCCCTCCCCCAAGGTGGATAAAAACCACACACAGTGTAGATTTGCCTCTCTTCTCTGACATGAAGTGGAGAGTGCAGAACTGTCATCTACCAATCCCAACATAAGCAGTTTTGGCCACCCCAAGCAACTGGCCTTGATGGAACTTCTTCCCCTGCTCTTTGGACTTTGGGGCTGTGTAAGTAACAAAGAGATTATTTACTCTTCTGGACTCATTATACTGTGAATATATTAAAGGGATAGATTGGTCTCTCTTACCTGATGTGAAGTGAGGTGCATGAAGTTTCCATATACTGACTACAACCCAGATTAGTTTGGGCCACCCCAGGAGACCAGCCATGACGGGAATTCTCACCTTCTTCTTTGAAATATTTGTACTGTGCAAGTAAAAAATTGGTTATTAACACTTTCTGTGCAAATAATAAAACATTTTTAGAAATTTTCTGTTGTGCCCTGAAACTGTGTTCCCATAGTGTACTGTTGCAGAAATTTGTGCCACAGATCTCTTTGCTTGTGCTACTCTGTAGGTCAGATATTACTGTGGGAATTGCTATTACTAAACTTGGATCATTAAGCACAGTAAGGATGATCAGATCCCACATTGGTAGAAGCCAAATGGCAGCACTAAACTGCCAAAGAAAATGTGGACATGGCAACCATAATGAGAGCAGAGTCAAAGCAGTAATTAAAATAGTTTGGCTCATGAATCCTATAGCATAGGGTGCTCAGATATGAAATAGATGGGCAGTCTACTAAATTCTTACTTCATCTGTATAAGTAGAAAGGCTCTAATTCAAGTGAACAGAAGTCTAACCTGAATCACAAAAAAAAGAGCCAAAGCCCCTCAGTCAATTCCCAGACTTGAGACAATTTACAGACCTAGAACCCACTGAATGAAGGGAAACCTGGATACCCTTGGGGAAGGACTTTGCCACACTGCCAAAAATTTCTACTGGTAATCTTCCTCCCAAATTTCCCCAAAGGGAACATGACTTTTTACTGGTGTGACTGTGCACTGGAGAAAAGGAAATGATCAAACATTTTGGAGATTATCAGAAACTGGCTCAGAAGTGATATTAATTCCAGCAAACCCAAATGTCACCATGGCCTAACAGAGTAGGAGCTTATGGAGGGCAGGTGTGCAATGGAATTTTAGCTGACATCCAACTTACAATGGGTCCAATGTGTCGCTAGACCCATTCTGTGGTTATTTCCCAAGTTCCAGTATCCATAATTGGAATAGAAATACTTAGCACCTTGCAGAATCCCCACATTGGTTCCATGGCTTCTGGAGTGAGGTATAACATGGTAAAAAATGCCAGTGAAAGCCACTAGAGCTATGTCTACTTAAGAAAATAGTAAATCAAAAGCAATACTGCATCCTGGATGTGTCAATTTGGCTATATTATGTCCCCCAGAAAAAGCCATGTTCTTTAATGCAGTCTTGTGGGGCACACATATTAGTGTTGATAAGGTTGGAACCTTTGGATTAGGTTGTTTCCATGGAGATGTGACCCACCCAACTGTAGGTGATTACTCTGATTAGATAATTTCTATGAAGGTGCGGTCCTGCCTATTCAGCATGGCCCTTGATTAGTTTACTAGAGCCCCATACAAGAGCTCAGACAGAATGAGCTGACCAGAGCTGAGACAGACATTTTGAAGATGGCTGTTGAAAGCTGACATTTTGTAGAACACCATTTTGAAACACACCCTGGGAGCAAGCAGATGCCAGTCACGTGTCTTCACAGCTAATAGAGGTTTTCCAGATGCCAATGGCCTTTCTCCAGTGAAGGTACCCTATCGTTGATGCCTTACCTTGGACACTTCATGCCCTTAATACTATAACTGTGTAACCAAATAAACCAAATAACCTTAATACTGTAACTCTGTAACCAAATAAACCTCCTTTACAAAAGCCAATTTATTTCTGGTATTTTGCATAATGGCAGCATTACCAAACTGGAACACTGGAGATTACAAAGACTAGTGCCACCATAAGGACTTGAAGGAAGAGGTATGGTGATTCCTACTACATTCCTTTAAAGCTCTTATTTGACCTGTACAGAAAACAGATGGATCTTGGAGGTAGACAGTAGATTATCATAGGCTTAACCAGGTGGTGACTCCAATTACAGCTGCTATTCTAGATGTCATAACATAGCTTGAGAAAATCAGAACATATGCTGGTACCAGTATGCAGCTATTGATTTGGCAGATGAATTTTTCTCATTTTATGTTAGTAAAGACTATCAGAAACAGTTTGTTTTCAGCTGGCAATGCTAGAAATACCCCTTCACTGTCCTACAACAGGGGTATATAAATTCTCCAACCCTATATCATAATCTAGTCTGCAGGGACCTTGATTGTTTCTCTCTCCAAAAAGACATCGCACCAGTCCATTATATGGAAGATATAATGTTGATTGGACCTTAGGAGCAGGAAGTAACATGGGCTACTTATAACTCTAGATTTATTGATACGGCATTTGCATGGCTGAGGGTTTGAGATAAATCCAACAAAAATTCAGGGGCCTTCCACTTCAGTGATATGGGCAGTGGTGTGGGGCATGTTGAGTTATCCCTTCTAAGATAAAGGATAAGCTTTTACATCAGGCCTGTCCTACAAACAAAATGGAGGCTCATGCCTAGTTTGCCTCTTAGGATTTTGGAGACAATATAATCCTCATCTGGTCCATTTACCAAGTGACCCAAAAAGCTGCTAATTTTAAGGGGGGACCAGAATAAGAGGTGGCTTTGCAAGGTACTCTGCCACTTGAGCCATATGATTCAGTATTTCCAATAGTGCTGGAAGTTTCAGTGGCAAATATATATATACAGTCTGATCCCTTTGATAGGACCCTAGAAGAGAATCACTGCACAGACCAGTAGGATTTCTGAGCAAAGCCTTGCCATCCCCTGCAGATATCTACTCTCTTATTGAGAAACTGCTTCCGGCCTTCTACTGGGCCTTAGAAGAGACCAAACACTTAACCATGGGCCACTGAGTTAAAATGAGACCTGAGTTGCCTATCATGAAATGGGTGTTGCCTGACCCACCAAGCCATAAAGTTAGACATGGACAGCAGCACTCCATAATAAAATGGAAGTGGGATATATGAGATTGGACTCAGGCAGGTGCTGAAGTCACTAGTATATTTCATGGCCTAAAAGCCCATGGCCCCTCTCCTGCCACATTACTTTCTCTTTCATAGCCCACATTATGTTCTCTTGGGGAATACCTTAAAATCAGTTGACTGAGAAAGAGAAAACTTGGGCCTGGTTTACAAGCAGATCTGCACAATATATAGGTACCACCCAAAAGTTTACAGCTGCAGCACTACAGCCCTTTCTTGGGAATTCCCTGAAGGACAGTGTTGAAGGTAAATCTCCAAGTGGACAGAAATTGAGCAGTGAACCTGGCTGTTCATTTTTCTTAGAAGGAGAAATGGCCAGAAGTGCATTAGTCTTCTTATTCAATGGCTGTGGCCAGCAATTTGGATGGATGGTCAAGAACTTGGAGGCAACACGATTTGAAAACTGGTGAAAAGAAGTCTGGAGGAGATGTGTGTTTATAGATCTTTCCAAGTGGGCAGAAAAATATTTGTGTGCCATATGAATCCTCACTAGAAGGTGACTTCAGCACAGGAGGATTTTAATAATCAATAAAATAGGATGATCTGTTTTGTGGATACTGTCAGACTCTTTCCCCAGCCACTCCTCTCACTGTCCAATGGACTCATGAACAAAGTGACCATAGTCATAGGGATGGAAGTTATGCATGGACTCAGCTACACGGACTTCCACTTCACAAGACCAGTCTGGCTACAGACACTGATGAGTGCTCCATCTATCAGCAGCAGAGACCTACATTTAGTCTCTGATGTGGTACAATTCCCTGAGGTGATCAGCCTGCTACCTGGTGGCAGGTTGATTACATTGGACCACATCCAACATGGAAGAGGTAGCATGTTATTCTAACTAGAATAGACACATAGTCCAGATATGAGTTTGCTGTCCCTGCATGCATTGCTTCTGCCAAAACTACCATATGTGAACTTACAGAATGCCTTATCCACCATCATAGTGTTCCAAACAGTACTGCTTCTGACTAAGGAACCCACTTCACTGCAAGTGAAGTGTGGAAATAGGCACATACTAAAGGAATTCACTGGTTGTTCCAGTTTGCTGAAGCCACCAGAATGCAAAACACCAGACATGGATTGGTATTTATAAAGTGGATTTATTAGGTTATGAATTTACAGTTCTAAGTCCATAAAAGTGTCCAAACTAAGGTATCAACAAGAGGGTACTTTCTCTGAGGAAAGGTTGATGGTGTCTGGAACACCTATGGCAGCTGAGAAAGCACATGGCTGATGTCTGCTGGTCCTTTGCTCCTGGGTTGCATTGCTTTCAGCTTCTAATTCCAATGGCCTTCTCTTTGAGCCTCTGTACAGTCTCACTCAGTTTCTCCAGGGCAAACTCTGGGCTTCATCTGTTAGCTTAGCATTTCCAAATGTATGGGTCTGTGTCAGCTCTCCTCAAAATATCTCTGCCTTTTATCCTTTCATAGAGATGCCAGTAAACTAATTAAGACCCACCTTGAATGAGTAGTTTCACATTTCCATGGAAATAATCTAATCCAAAGGTCTTACCCACAATTGGGAGTTCACATCTCCGTGGAAACAATCTAATCAAAAGGCACCACCCACAATAGGTCTTCTCCCACAAGACTGGATTGAAAGAACATGGCTTTTTCTGGGGGAGCATAATAGATTCAAACCAGCACACTGGTCTTACCATGTTCCTCATCATCCTAAAGGAGATGGATTGATAGAACAGTGGAATGACCCTTGGAAGACTGATTTATGGCACCTAATAGTTGGCAATACCTTGCAGAGCTGGGCAGTGGTCTCCAGGAGGCTGTATATTTTCTAAATCAGCATCCAATCTGTGGTGCTCTTTTTCCCACAGCCAGGATTCATGGGTCCAGGAATCAAGGACTGGAAATGGGAGTGGCAACACTCACTATTAACTCTATTGATCTGCTAGAAAATGTTTTTTTTCCATCTCTGCAACCTTAAGCTCTGCTTGTCTACAGATCTTAGTTCTAAAAGGACTTCCATCATGAGGCACAACAATGATTCCATTGAACTTGAAGTTGACTACCACCCATCCATTATTGACTCTTTATACCTTTGAATCAATAGATCAAAAAATGAATTACTTTGTACTGGCTTGGGTGATTGACCCTAATTATGAATGGCAAGTATGACTATTACTACACAATAGAAATAGTTTGCCTGGAATATGGGAGATCCCTTAGGATGTCTATTATGTCTATTATTAGTCAATGGAAAACTGCAACAACTCAGTCTAGCCAGGACTTCAGGAATGAGGGTTTGGGTGACCCCACCAGGCAAAGAACCATAGCCAGCTGCTTACAGAGGGTAAAGTGAATATAAAATAGGCTGGGGCAGATGTAAATATAAGCTATAACAACATTACTGTAATGGCCATTACTATTTCTTCCTTGTTTTCTTATAAGTTGGTATATATACCTAAGAAAATATCTTTGTTTCCTTCCTTATATTATCCCCTTGTCATATAACATAATTGTATTAACTTTACCTCATATATTTGATACCTCATATGATATCATACAATGATATCAAGTTTATGAGTGAATATTACACCCTCTTCTAGGGAAAGAGTGCCTTTCTGATTGTATTCAGGACAGTTGAGTACCGTTAAGTGAAACTAAGCCTTTTATTCTTTTTATAGAGAGGATAAATATGGTTAAAGAGATATGTTGGGTGCCAAGTTAACAAAGGGTGTACTGTGATGGTTAAATTGATGTGCCATCTTTGCTAAGTTATGGTGTCTAGTTGTTTGATCAAGCAAGAACTGGCCTGATTGTTACTGTGAGGGTTTGGTGGATTTAAATCATCAGAAAGTTAATTTCATCTATGGTCGATTACATTTACAATCAACTGAGGACATTGCTTTCAGCAATGAGAGAAGTCTTGTCCAATCAGGTAAAGACCTTAACTGGAGAACTGATTATTTCAGCAGTCAGAAGGGAGAATTTCCATCTCTACTTCAGCCAGCCAGTTTCCTCTGGTGAATTCATCAACAACTTTCATCAGATTTGCCAACTTTAAACCTGCCCTATGGAATTCAGATTTGCCCATCTCCACTGTTACGTGAGCCAATTCCTATAATAAATCTCATAATGTTACATTATATGTAAATATATAAATTTATAAATTTATAAATAATTAAATAGTTTTGTAGACTACTACTGGCAGAGATTAACCATGTATATGTGTATTAGTTGGGACTCTCCAGGTAGTAGTCCACAAAACCTATTTAGTCCTCCCCCAAGTCAAGTGCACCTAGAATCCTAGATCCCTTTTAATCTAGAAACTACAGTACCTAAATTACTTTCACGCAAAACTCAGAGAAACTTTGAGCACTAGTCCACTCTTTGCTCAGGACCTGAGCAGTGAAATTGATCTTTTAAAAAACTTTTAGTAACAAAGAAGATTATTTCATCAAAAAAAGGAAAGTGCTCCCAAATAAGTCACAAAGCATGCACTGAATCTGACAAGGGCATTTTATCAGAACTGGCTTTTCCTTAGGGCTTGATTCATGTAGAAAATAGATATTTTCTGTGGCTGGAAAGTAGTGTTTAGTAACAGAAAGTCTATTTCCTTTCTGTTTGGGTAAAGTACTAAGAAATGTATCTTCTTTTAAAGCCTCAAAACTGTAATCCAAATATACCATTAACCTCTTTGTATGACCTCATTGCTAATTGTTTATGCCTGCCTTTAAGGACTCTGCTCTTTAAGGAACAATCTGTGATATTTTTATGTGTTAATTTAAAATGTTTTATAACTTTCATCTGTTAATGGTGTCCTTTTTTACACTGGAGTGCCAATTATTAAGACAACTTTTTTATTTAAGAGGATAGTCTTTAGACAAGAAATATCTTAAATGAATATTTCAAGTCTGTACATCTTTTTGGCACTTTTATAGAGGTCATCATTTCCTCCATCACTAAAGTAAACAGCAATTTGGGTAACACCAAAGGGCACCACTTTATATTACAATAATTATCATTCACAGTTAGATCAAAACTTCAAGAAAAAATATTTCAAAGGTAAACAGTGTAAAAATACAGCAACATCAGAGGGAGTGTAGAGTGTGGATAATAATCTAAGACTTCTTGGATCTAATCCTTGTCCTGCACTTAAGAAGATGTTTAATGTTTAACAAATTATGCACTATCTGTGGACCTCAGCATCTTCATCTGTAAATGTAACAAGCTCTACTAAGTGGTAGATCAAATTAGCTCTGCTTCAAAGCACTGTAATTTTGGTCTAAGTCAAAAGTTCCTTGTTTTGGTTTGCTAAAGCTGCCAGAATGCAGTATATCAGAAATGGGTTGGCTTTAATAAAGGGGGATTTATTAACTTACAAGTTACAATTCTAAGGCCATGAAAATGTCCCAATTAAGACATCACCAGGACAATACCTTCTCTGAAGAAAGGCCAGTGGCATCTGGGGTTTCTCTGTCACATGGGAAGACACATGGCTGGCATCTGCTGAGCTTTCTCTCCTGGGTTTAGCTTCTGGTTTCAGTGGCTGTCTCCAAAGGTCTCTGGGTGTTTCTCTATTAGCTTCTCTGAACTATCTCCAAAATGTCTCTGCCTTTTATACTCTCATAGAGGACTCCAGTAAGGGGATTAAGACCTACCTTCAATAGGTGGAGTCACATCTCCATGGAAACAACCTAATCAAATGGTCCCATCCACAATAGGTCTGCGCCTACAAGATTAGATTAAAAGAACGTAGGTTTTTCTGGAGGTCCATAACAGATTCAAACAAGCACTTTCTTCAACCTCTAAGCAATAAACTCCTCTGAGCTCTGGCAGGGACAACAATGGATTATTAGGGTTTCCAATGTTTGAGATCTCATGTATGGAAGTTTAGATCAAAGAAAATATTATAGGCCTAGAGATGTGACTCTAGTTGCAAAGTTGTAGAGTGTAGTCTGCAGACAGCATCCAGTTCACTGCCCCTTCCAGGTTCCAGAACCTGAGTCTATCTCAGCCATAGACAGTCACCAAGCTTGAAGTCAAACCCTTTCTAGGGCAGCCCACATCCACTGACTGGGCAAGGTGACTGGGCAAGTGTTCCCATAACTACATGGGAACACTCTGATGGGCAATACTCCTTCCAAACCTCCCTTCTGGATGTGTTTAGGCTTTGCTAGGGATGCCTAACAAAGTTCAACTTCTCTAGCTTATTCCATCCCCTTCCTTACTTTCACAGGTGTTTATCTCTAAAAAGCACTTTCATAGCAAACTCCATCTTAGAATCTGCTTTTAAAGAACCCACCTGGGAACTAGCTCCACCAATAATCCAAACACTAGTGGTGGGTTTCACTCCTGGATCAACAGCCTATGTCATCAGTAGTGCCAGTTAATGCCAGAGTTCTTCCAAGAGTGAGAGTTCAATGGGAGATCAAAGGGTCTACTATTGTAATAAATGCTTAGGTTATAATCCAGTATTGGACCATCTTCCAAAGTGGAGATAAAATTCCAGGATTCATCTATGCCAGAGGGATAAGGAGATCTAGTTCAAAGCGTATTCTTCTAAGCCCTTCTGGATAAATTAGAATGAATGGGTTCTAGTTCTTTAGCAAAATTAAAGGTATAGCAATTTACTGGAGAGAATGAACTCCGATTCCCTGATTCCCAGAACTAGTCCGCAATACTGAAAGCAAAGACAAGGGTACACACATTTTGATGGAGGTGAGTGAAGTCTGATCTTTGCTTTTGAAGCACTAATAATCTTGAGTTATTTGAAAAGTCTGAATGTTTTCCTTGATTAACTTGAACATTCATCACCTACCCTTAAGGTGATGTGTCTGTATGCCTTATGCAGAAATTATATGCATGCATTTTTTCATTACCTAAAACAATAAGAATTTTAATAACTTGTGGAAAGTCACAGTGGTATCTTGAATTATGCACCTCAAAAAAAAATGTTCTTAATCTTAATTCACATCCTTGTGGGTGTGGCCCATTGTAAATGGGATGTTTTTTTTAGTTAAGGATGTTATTTTTAGTTAAGGTGTGGCAAACTGAACCAGGGCGTGCCTTAATACAGATTACTGGAGGCCTTATAAAGTCCTTATAAAGAAAAAGCCACATGGAACAAAAAGCTGGAGTCAGAAGGAGGATGAAGGAAAAGGAGAGGACATTGCCATGTAAAGAATGACAGAGATACAAGCCCGGGAATCCCAGAGATTGCAGCAGGCCAGCACCAGAATTCTACTAACCCAGGGAAGAAACAAGCTGTCAAGTCTTTGAAAACAGGAGGTAATAAATTTCTTGGCTGCTAAAAAAAACAAAACAAAAAAATACCATGCAGTTTGTTGGTTTAAACAATAGAAATTTTTTTTATCTTCATTTTATTGAGATATATTCACATACCACGCAGTCATACAAAACAAATCGTACTTTCGATTGTTTACAGTACCATTACATAGTTGTACATTCATCACCTAAATCAATCCCTGACACCTTCATTAGCACACACACAAAAATAACAAGAATAATAATTAGAGTGAAAAAGAGCAATTGAAGTAAAAAAGAACACTGGGTACCTTTGTCTGTTTGTTTCCTTCCCCTATTTTTCTACTCATCCATCCATAAACTAGACAAAGTGGAGTGTGGTCCTTATGGCTTTCCCAATCCCATTGTCACCCCTCATAAGCTACATTTTTATACAATTGTCTTCGAGATTCATGGGTTCTGGGTTGTAGTTTGATAGTTTCAGGTATCCACCACCAGCTACCCCAATTCTTTAGAACCTAAAAAGGGTTGTCTAAAGTGTGCGTAAGAGTGCCCACCAGAGTGACCTCTCGGCTCCTTTTGGAATCTCTCTGCCACTGAAGCTTATTTCATTTCCTTTCACATCCCCCTTTTGGTCAAGAAGATGTTCTCCGTCCCACGATGCCAGGTTTACATTCCTCCCCGGGAGTCATATTCCACGTTGCCAGGGAGATTCACTCCCCTGGGTGTCTGATCCCACGTAGGGGGGAGGGCAGTGATTTCACCTTTCAAGCTGGCTTAGCCAGAGAGAGAGGGCCACATCTGAGCAACAAAGAGGCATTCGGGAGGAGGCTCTTAGGCACAATTATAGGGAGGCCTAGCCTCTCCTTTGCAGCAACCATCTTCCCAAGGGTAAAACTTATGGTAGAGGGCTCAACCCATCAAACCACCAGTCCCCTATGTCTGTGGTCATGTTAGCAACCATGGAGGTGGGGTAGGCCAATAACCCTGCATTCTCCACAGGCTCCTCAAGGGGGCACTACATATTTTTTTCCTTGTTTTTCTTTTTTTTTTTTTTAGCTTTCCCTTCTTTTTTAAATCAACTGTATGAAAAAAAAAGTTAAAAAGAAAACAAACATACAATAAAAGAACATTTCAAAGAGACCATAACAAGGGAGTAAGAAAAAGACAACTAACCTAAGATAACTGCTTAACTTCCAACATGTTCCTACTTTACCCCAAGAAAGTTACCTAATATAGCAACATTTCTGTGAACTTGTTCCTACTATATCCATCAGAAATTAACAGACCATAGTCATTCCTGGGCATCCCCAGAACGTTAAATAGCTTATCTGTTCTTCTTGGATTATTGTTCCCCCTTCCTTAATTGCTCTCTACTGCTAGTTCCCCTACATTCTACATTATAAACCATTTGTTTTACATTTTTCAAAGTTCACATTAGTGGTAGCATATAATATTTCTCTTTTTGTGCCTGGCTTATTTCGCTCAGCATTACGTCTTCAAGGTTCATCCATGTTGTCATATGTTTCACAAGATCGTTCCTTCTTACTGCCGCGTAGTATTCCATCGTGTGTATATACCACATTTTATTTATTCACTCATCTGTTGAAGGACATTTGGGTTGTTTCCATCTCTTGGCAATTGTGAATAATGCTGCTATGAACATTGGCGTGCAGATATCTGTTCGGGTCACTGCTTTCCGATCTTCCGGGTATATACCGAGAAGTGCAATCGCTGGATCGAATGGTAACTCTATATCTAGTTTTCTAAGGAACAGCCAGACTGACTTCCAGAGTGGCTGAACCATTATACAGTCCCACCAACAATGAATAAGAGTTCCAATTTCTCCACATCCCCTCCAGCATTTGTAGTTTCCTGTTTGTTTAATGGCAGCCATTCTAACCGGTGTTAGATGTTATCTCATTGTGGTCTTAATTTGCATCTCTCTAATAGCTAGTGAAGCTGAACATTTTTTCATGTGTTTCTTGGCCATTTCTATTTCCTCTTCAGAGAACTGTCTTTTCATATCTTTTGCCCATTTTATAATTGGGCTGTCTGTACTACTGTCATTGAGTTGTAGGATTTCTTTATATATGCAAGATATCAGTCTTTTGTCAGATACATGGTTTCCAAAAATTTTTTCCCATTGAGTTGGCTGCCTCTTTACCTTTTTGAGAAATTCCTTTGAGGTGCAGAAACTTCTAAGCTTGAGGAGTTCCCATTTATCTATTTTCTCTTTTGTTGCTTGTGCTTTGGGTATAAAGTCTAGGAAGTGGCCGCCTAATACAAGGTCTTGAGGATGTTTTCCTACATTATCTTCTAGGAGTTTTATGGTACTTTCTTTTATATTGAGATCTTTGGTCCATTTTGAGTTAATTTTTGTGTAGGGGGTGAGGTACGGGTCCTCTTTCATTCTTTTGGATATGGATATCCAACTCTCCCAGCCCCATTTGTTGAAAACACCATTATGACTCAGTTCAGTGACTTTGGGGGCCTTATCAAAGATCAGGCGGCCATAGATCTGAGGGTCTATCTCTGAATTCTCAATTCGATTCCATTGATCTATATGTCTATTTTTGTGCCAGTACCATGCTGTTTTGGCAACTGTGGCTTTATAATAAGCTTCAAAGTCAGGGAGTGTAAGTCCTCCCACTTCGTTTTTCTTTTTTAGAGTGTCTTTAGCAATCGAGGCATCTTCCCTTTCCAAATAAATTTGATAACTAGCTTTTCCAAGTCTGCAAAGTAGGTTGTTGGAATTTTGATTGGGATTGCATTGAATCTGTAGATGAGTTTGGGTAGAATTGACATCTTAATGACATTTAGCCTTCCTATCCATGAACATGGAATATTTTTCCATCTTTTAAGGTCCCCTTCTATTTCTTTTAGTAGAGTTATGTAGTTTTCTTTGTATAGGTCTCTTACATCTTTGGTTAAGTTTATTCCTAGGTACTTGATTTTTTTAGTTGCTATTGAAAATGGTATCTTTTTCTTGAGTGTCTCTTCAGTTTGTTCATTTCTAGCATATAGAAACATTACTGACTTATGTGCATTAATCTTGTATCCCGCTACTTTGCTAAATTTGTTTATTAGCTCTAGTAGCTATATCGTCGATTTCTCAGGGTTTTCCAGATATAGGATCATATCATCTGCAAACAATGACAGTTTTACTTCTTCTTTTTCAATTTGGATGCCTTTTATTTCTTTGTCTTGCAGGATTGCCCTGGCTAGCACTTCCAGCACAATGTTGAATAACAGTGGTGACAGCGGGCATCCTTGTCTTGTTCCTGATCTTAGAGGGAAGGCTTTCAGTCTCTCACCATTGAGTACTATGCTGGCTGTGGGTTTTTCATATATGCTCTTTATCATGTTGAGGAAGTTTCCTTCAATTCCTACCTTTTGAAGTGTTTTTATCAAAAAGGGATGTTGGATTTTGTCAAATGCTTTTTCAGCATCTATTGAGATGATCAATTGATTTTTCCCTTTTGACTTGTTAATGTGTTGTAATACATTGATTGATTTTCTTATGTTGAACCATCCTTGCATGCCTGGAATGACCCCACTTGGTCATGGTGTATGATTTTTTTAATGTGTCTTTGGATTCGATTTGCAAGTATTTTGTTGAGGATTTTTGCATCTATATTCATTAGGGAGATTGGCCGGTAGTTTTCCTTTTTTGTAGCATCTTTGCCTGGTTTTGGTATTAGATTGATGTTAGCTTCATAAAATGAGTTAGGTAGTGTTCCATTTTCTTCAATATTTTGAAAGAGTTTGAGTAAGATTGGTGTCAGTTCTTTCTGGAAAGTTTGGTAGAATTCCCCTGTGAAGCCATCTGGCCCTGGGCATTTATTTGTGGGAAGATTTTTGATGACTGATTGGATCTCTTTGCTTGTGATGGGTTGGTTGAGGTCTTCTGTTTCTTCTCTGGTCAGTCTAGGTTGTTCATATGTTTCCAGGAAATTGTCCATTTCTTCTACATTATCCAGTTTGTTTCCATACAGTTGTTCATAATATCCTCTTATAATTTTTTTAATTTCTTCAGGATCTGCAGTTATGTCACCTTTTTCATTCATTATTTTGTTTATATGGGTCTTCTCTCTTTTTGATTTTGTCAGTCTAGCTAGGGGCTTGTCAATCTTGTTGATCTTCTCAAAGAACCAACTTTTGGTGATATTTATCCTCTCTATTGTTTTTTTGTTCTCTATGTCATTTATTTCTGCTTTAATCCTTGTTATTTCTTTTCTTGTACTTGGTTTAGGATTGGTTTGCTGTTCATTTTCTAGCTTCTACAGTTGATCCATTAGTTCTTTGATTTTGGCTCTTTCTTCCTTTTTAATATATGCATTTAGTGCTATAAATTTCCCCCTTAGCACTGCTTTTGCTGCATCCCATAGGTTTTGGTATGTTGTGTTCTCATTTTCATTCATCTCTATATATTTAGCAATTTCTCTTGCTATTTCTTCTTTAACCCACTGATTGTTTAGGAGTGTGTTGTTTAACCTCCAGTTATTTGTGTATTTTCTAAGTCTCTGATGGTTATTGACTTCTAATTGTATTCCATTGTGGTCAGAGAATGTGCTTTGAATAATTTCAATCTTTTTAAATTTATTGAGGCTTGTTTATGTCCCAGCATATGATCTATTCTGGAGAAAGTTCCATGAGCACTAGAAAAGTATGTGTATCCTGGTGATTTGGGATGTAATGTTCTGTATATGTCTGTTAAATCTAATTCATTTATCAGATTGTTTATGTTTTCAATTTCCTTATTGGTCTTCTGTCTGGTTGATCTATCTATAGGAGAGAGTGATGTGTTGAAGTCTCCCACAATTACTGTGGAAACATCAATTGCTTCCTTTAGTTTTGCCAGTGTTTCTCTCATGTATTTTGTGGCACCTTGATTGGGTACATAGACATTTACGATTGTTATTTATTCTTGCTGAATTGCCCGTTTTATTAGTACGTAGTGGCCTTCTTTGTCTCTCAAAACATCCCTGCATTTGAAGTCTATTTTATCTGAGATTAATATTGCTACACCTGCTTTCTTTTGGCTGTAGCTTGCATGAAATATTTTTTTCCATCCTTTCACTTTCAGTTTCTTTGTGTCCCTGTGTCTAAGATGAGTCTCTTGTATGCAACATATTGATGGTTCATTTTTTTTTTGATCCATTCTGCGAGTCTGTATCTTTTAATTGGGGAGTTTAATCCATTTACATTCAACGTTATAACCGTGAAGGCATTTCTTGATTCAGCCATCTTATCCTTTGGTTTATGTTTGTCATATTTTTCCCCTCTGTCTATTAATATCCTTTATTGTACCCATACCAAATCTCTTTAGTACAGAACCTTTCTCCAAGTCTCTCTGTCCTTTCTTTGTTTCTCTGTCTGTAGGGCTCCCTTTAGTATCTCCAGTAGGGCAGGTCTCGTGTTAGCAAATTCTCTCAGCATTTGTTTGTCTGTGAAAAATTTAAGCTCTCCCTCAAATTTGAAGGAGAGCTTTGCTGGATAAAGTATTCTTGGCTGGAAATTTTTCTCACTCAGAATTTTAAATATATCGTGCCACTGCCTTCTCGCCTCCATGGTGGCTGCTGAGTAGTCACTACTTCGTCTTATGCTGTTTCCTTTGTATGTGGTGAATTGCTTTTCTCTTGCTGCTTTCAGAACTTGCTCCTTCTCTTCTGTGTTTGACAGTGTGATCAGTATATGTCTCAGAGTGGGTTTATTTGGATTTATTGTATTTGGAGTTCTCTGAGCATTTGTGATTTGTGTATTTATGTTGTTTAGAAGATTTGGGAAGTTTTCCCCAACAATTTCTTTGAATACTCTTCCTAGACCTTTACCCTTTTCTTCCCCTTCTGGGACACCAATGAGTCTTATATTCGGATGTTTCGTATCATCTATCATATCCCTGAGGTCCATTTCGATTTTTTCAATTTTTTTCCCCATTCTTTCTTTTATGCTTTCATTTTCCATTCTGTCATCTTCCAGGTCACTGATTCGTTGTTCAACTTCCTCTAGTCTTGTACTATGAGTGTCCAGAATCTTTTTAATTTGGTCAACAGTTTCTTTAATTTCCATAAGATCATCCATTTTTTTATTTAGTCTTGCAATGTCTTCTTTATGTTCTTCTAGGGTCTTCTTGATTTCCTTTGTCTCCCGTAGTATGGTCTCATTTTCATCTTTAGTTCTTTGAGCAGCTGCTCTAGGTGCTGTGTCTCTTCTGGTATTTTGATTTGGGTGCTTGGGATTGGGTTATCCATATCATCTGGTTTTTTCATATGCTTTATAATTTTCTGTTGTTTTTGGCCTCGTGGCATTTGCTGAACTTGATAGGGTTCTTTTAGGATTTGTAGACCAATTGAAGTCCTTATCTCTAATTTATCAGATCTACAGCTTCGTGGAGTACACTTTCTCTAACTAACCAGCAGGTGTCGTCCACGAGCCACCTGTTCTCCACAACCAGTTCTCCCCTGCTTAGCCTTTTTGGTGAGTGGGGGAGTGAGTCTTGTGGGGTCCAATTGGTGTACCAAGCTTGCGTATATAGTTGGTGTTGCCTGCGCTCTATATGGGGCGTGTTTCTGGGCAGTCAGGGAGGGGGGGGTGGCCCTAACAATCAAATCTCCCTGGTGATCCTAGAGTTTTAAAGCTGCTGCAATAGTCTACTCCTTCAGTTCAGTCCTGCCACAGTTTGTCTCTGCCACTGACCCACAAGTCCTTGGTATTGGCGTATGGCTCCTGAGACTTGCAAGTGGGCCCCTCTTCCAGGCCGTGCACCCCGGGTCCTCCGTTGAGGGATGACTGTGCTATGTCACAGGTGAGTGCCGTCCCCCCAGGGCAGTTCTGGGCTGCTGGTCTGTGTAGGGAGGCTCCCAGTCTGCTGAAATGATGGCTGAATGGGGCTTTGTTAATTCACACTGCTCTACCTTCCCAACTCTGGGACAATCAGCTGAGGTTGCAGGGAAGGCTAATGTCCACGCCCAGTTTTGTGGTGTGTGCCTGTTATTTGAAGCATTTCCGTCACACTGGGTTGTCTGGGGCAGTTCTGGGCTATGGGGCTGGCGATGGGCAGGAGTGTTTCCTGTCCACTAGGATGATGGCTGTGAGCGGACACCCCCCTTTTCTTGGGAATTTGTGTTGTTTAGTGAATTTTCTCAGCCACTGGATTATTGTGTTTTGTCTCAGAGCTGTCCTAGTTCTGCTCTTGACTTGACCTGCCCAAATTGCAAGTCTTTGAAGCTTTCTGTATTGGGCTTCTTAGAGTAATTGTTTTAGAAAAAGAAAAAAGGATTAAAAAAAAAAAAAAAAAAAAAAAGGGCCCTCCTCAGAGATCTAATGGGTTATTGAAATGCTAAGAGACAAAGCAACCAGGGCCATTAAGGAAAGGTCCACAGGGCAGAGAGATCAGCTTTTCTTCGGGATTTGCATATGCGCCTCAGGGCCTGAGCTTGGGCCTGGGCTCTGCCCTTCCCCTTTCTATGTTCACCAGAACTCCAAAAATCCTCCACTTTTATTTTGGAGTTTTTCGTGTTTTTTTTTTTCTATGCCTGTCTCCTCTCTGCTGGGCTGGCTGCTCTCAGATTCTCTGGTGTCTGGTCTCAGTCTGTCTATGGTTGGAGTTTGGATCAGTAGAATGAGTTTCCGATAAGGGCTGCCACTGCAGCTCTCCCTTCTCCTTCCCGGAGCTGACAGCCCCTCCTCCCACGGGACTGAGCCTGGCAGGGAGGGGCGCGGTTCCCCTGGCCACAAAAACTTACAGATTTCGCTGATCTCAGCAGTTCGACATTTTCATGAGTGTTGTATGAAGTATGCCCAAAGTCAGATTGCTCTGTGGTGTCCAGTCCACGCAGTTCCTGGCTTTCTACCTACTTCCTGGAGGAGTAACTAAAACATACAGCTCACCAGTCCGCCATCTTGCCCCGCCTCTAAACAACAGAAATTTATTGGCACATGGTTTTGAAGCTAGGAGAAGTCCAAAATCAAGACGTCATCAGGACAATGCTTTCTCTCAGGAAACTGGCACTCTCGGCCTGGCAGCTGGTGATCCTTGGTCCTTGGGCTTTTCTGTCACATGGCATTGTATTTGGCAACCTCTCCAGGCTTCTCCTTTCTCTTCTGGTTTCCATTGACTTCCAGCTTCTTGCTGTTTCCTGTGGTGCTCTCTCTATATATCTTTATTTCTATCTCTATCTCTATCTCTATCTCTGTCTCTGTCTCTGTCTCTGTCTCTATCTCTATCTCTCTGTCTGAATTTCTTCCTTCTTTTAAAGGACAACAGAAATAATGTTAAGACCCATCCTAACTGGGCTGGGCCACACCTTAATGGAAGTAACCTCATCAAAATTTCCTACTTACAATGGACTCACAGCCACAAAAATGGATTGCATTGAAGAGCATCTCTTTCTGTGGTAGATAGCTCCAGGTTACCACAGACCACACTCTGAACCCCAAAAAAGACATGTGTTTTTCACATGAAAAATACATTATTTCTATCGCAATATCCCAAAGTCTTGTGTCTTTCCAGTAAAAATGCTAAGTACAAATTCTCATTAAAATTAGTTATGTGTGTGGTTTTTCCTGAGACATAATTCTCCCCTGTCTGTGAACCTGTAAAACATAAGAAAACAGGCTATCTGCTTCCAATATAAAATGAAAGGGCAGGCATAGAATAAACATTTCCATTACAGAGGGGAGAAATTGGAAGGAAACAGGGGTCATGGGTGTCAAACAAATTTGAAACCCAGCAAGGCAAACTCCATTAGATTTCAAGGTCTGACTCAGCTATAGATGAATGTTTTGTCCTCTGGGCCTGATGAAGCAGTAACTCTACTACATCCATGTCCTTGTTCAATGGTCATGCTTTCCCCAAGCACTGGGGTAAAAGCCCCACCCTCTCCAAGCCAGGTTCTCTGAAAATGCCAGAGCACATGACCCACCCTTTCTGAGCAAGGGGGTGTCAGCCAGACTCTTCATTAATGCCACAGCACAGGCTCCACAATCTCTGAGCACTGGGGTAGCAGCACTCTCCCTGAATGGTAAGGTACAAGGCCAACCCCTTCCAAGCACTAAGACAGGTGGCCTGTCCCCTCCAAACACATTGGTTAGTCTGTCCTTTCCACACATGGAATGAGGGTGTGGACCCAGCCTCTTGTCCTAAGGAGACCTCTTCAGCCCAGATCTAATTTCCATGTTCTTCTTTCAATTTATTCCCTTTCTATCCTTTTCAATATACACTGGCAGTAGTTCTGCTCATACAAATCTCACACACACACACACAAAAACTTGTTTGCTTTTTGCGCAGTTCAGAGTGATCCAAACCATCAGAAATTAGAATTTTCCATAGATTCTTGGATAACTGTACCTCCAATCCTGGCTTTCACTGAAATGACAAACTGATCTATGTTCAATCACATCCACTTAAGTTCAGTTAAACCTTCACATGGAAAACTGTTCTCTGGGAAGTGATTTCCTGAAAGCTCAGGGAAGTGGTAACAGCTTTCTCAGGCAAAACAGGGTTATTCTCTTCAGCCATATGTTGGGTGGCAGAATACTCAAAGCAGACTGGAGGTTGGGAGGCTGATTCCTTAGGGCAGACTATTACAGGCTTATCTGGCAAAGACTCGGCAGAATCTAGGGTTTCAATACCCTCACCACCATCATTATCAACATACATGTCCCCATTTCAATTTTCAGGATCCCATTCCTTTCCAAACAATGCCCTCATTATAATAGTAGACAAACTGCAAGGTTGGGAATTTAATTTACATTGTAATTCAGCTACTCACATACTGAAACTCTGGACCCGGATTTCAGAAATTTCAAGTCTGCAGCTGCATGGAATTAGATTTTTTTTTTAGGGCACACAAGGAAGTTTTCACATCCTTCAGGTGGTGCTTAAGTTAAAAATAGGAAGATTTGTGTTCATCTCTTTCTTCTATGACCGTACCCAGCATATTCAGGAACAACCAGCCAATATCATTATCTTTTAACGCCACAAAACTCTGTTAAGGTGTCAAAGCCACCCTCACCCGGAGCCTTGCCTCTTATAAGCATTTGAGTAGTCTATCCAGTGGTGATATTTTGCCAACTCACTTCATGGGCTATCAGTGCCATCTTGATTGTTGGAAATAGTCATTAATGCCTTTGAATTAATCAGATTAGAGAGCCAATTCCCATAACCACAGAACCAACTCAAATCTCTTCCTTAAGTTTCTGTTTCTCAAGAAACACTCCTGGAACCAAAGCTATATTATTCAGGGTCCTCCAGGGAACCAGACTGATATATATGTAAATATTTTGAGATTTTTTTATAAGAATTGCCTCATGTGACTGTGGGAATGGAAAAGTCCAAATTCAGTAAGGTAGGTTGCAAGCTGGGATCTCCAGTGAAGATTTTTGATGAATTCCCCAGGAGAAACTGGCTGGCTGAAGTGGAGATGGAAATTTTTCAGACTGCTGAAATCATCAAGTCTCCTTAGATGAGACGTCTCTCATTGTCAAAGACAATCTCCTTAAGTTGATTATAGAAGTAATCAGTCATAGATGCAATCAACTTACTGATGATTTAAGTCCACAAAATATCCTCTCAATCAGGCCATTGCTTGGTTTACTAAATAACTGGACACCAGAACCTGGCCAAGTTGACACATGAACTTAACCATCATAACTGTTTAGTTTTTTGGCTGCTAAAACAAATACCATGCAATGAGATAGTGTAAACAACGGAAACTTATTGTGTCATGATTTTGTCTTAGGAGAGGTCCAAAGTCAAGATGTCATCAGTCAATGCTTTCTCCCAAAAGACTGTGGAGCTCTGGAGCTGTCTGTTGGCAATGCTTGGTCAGTCTTTTGCTTTTCTGTCATATGACAATGCACATGGTAGCTCACAATTCTAACACAAGTGAAAACTACTATTTTGTTAAAATGCATTAGATCCAAATAATCAAATACCATTTTTCAAGAGTTATGATATCCCAAATATATATCTATATTTGAGACTTGCCTATCTCTTGGATATATTATAAAAGCAATATTGTGCCAGGACTGAGTTTCACTGATATACTGCCAGTGTTAACAAACCAAAAGAAATGGTAGACAGCTGAATAAGCACTTACTGAATGCCTACAACACAATATCTCTTCACCAACCAATTAACTAAAACAAGTTGAACAAGACATTAACCATCACTGGGCTTCAGTGTTGTGCTGGTTTGAATGTACTGTGTCCCCCAAATGCCATTATCTTTGTGGTCTTGTGTGGGGCAGACGCTTGGGTGCTGGTTGGATTTGCTTGGAATGTGCCCCACCCAGCTGTGGGTAATGATTCTGATGAGATGTTCCCATGGAGGCATGGCCCCGCCCATTCAGGGTGGGCCTTGATCAGTGGAGCTATATAAATGAGCTGACTCGGGGGGAGGGAACTAACGGAGTGCAGCTGGGAGTGATGTTTTGAAGAGGAGCAAGCTTGCTAGAGAGGAACGTCCTGGGAGAAAGGCGTTTTGAGGCCGGAGCTTTGGAGCAGACGCCAGCTGCCTTCCTAGCTAGCAGAGATTTTTCCGGACGCCATTGGCCATCCTCCAGTGAAGGTACCCGATTGCTGAGGTGTTACCTTGGACACTTTGTGGCCTTAAGACTGTAACTGTGTAGCGAAATAAACCCCCGTTTTATAAAAGCCTATCCATCTCTGGTGTTTTGCATTCTGCAGCATTAGCAAACTACAACAAGTGTCCTCAACAATAAAATGAGAGCCCTGGCCCAGACAACCAGTTCTAACAAACTGTGGGACTATGTCTCACCTGTGAACAAATGCACAGTTGATATTATAGCTTGAAATGCAGACGTAACTCATGTGGAGAACTATAATGTAGTGTGTTAAATGTGAAATTGAGAGAGAAAGTGTGAGAGTAGTGTGGACTTAAAATGTCAGAAAAAGCTGTATGGAATAGATCAGTGATGTTCTGATTGACATGAAAAACAGAAAAGCAGATTTTCAGTCAGGGCACACATCATCAAACCAGGAGGACACTAAAGGTTGATGCATAGGAAGGCTCAGATTTGAAAGCCTAAAGAAGTAATATTTAAGAAACAAAATACTACTAGGTTAATAATGCAAATTCATGGTGATTTTCAAAAGTTCCAGAACAATCATGTCAGGGATATTGGGGTATATTTTTGACACTTCCAGTTTCAAGGGCAAGTTACTTTCAAAATCTTTGTTTTAGATGATTTAATTAGAAAGATGGAGAAAATAGGAGGAAAAATGGGTAGATACGTTGGAGAGTCCCACTCATCGTGTTTAAACAGAATTTTGAGTCAAATACAAATTAGAAAGCACCAAGCCTCATCTCCAAATCCTTATCTCTATTGCTGAAAACCAAAGGTCAGCAGGCTAAACAATATACACACAAATTTGGCTCCCATACCTTTTCTCACTGTGTCAGATGAGCAGGAACAACTTGCAAATCACGCAATGTAATAAGGACAAATATTCCAAGACTGGCCTGAGCTCACCATTGGGCACAGCCCTCTCACAGCCAGTATGTAGGGGAAGCGTCTGCCTCTTAGAGAGGGGACATCAGAGTTCTATCAGCCAACATTCCTAAGGCATCTTTACTGGACTGTTAAAGGGCTTGCTTTGAACAAAGGCAATCATATTCAAGAGACAGAGTAAGGCAGCCTTGAGGCTTGAAGGTATATTAGGTTGAAATATCTGAAATTGCTTGGCTTTTACCACTGAATGGCTTCTGAGGCCAGGCAGAGTTTAAGCATCAACTTCTTGCTGCAGAGCAATACATCTGCCCCAGAGTATGACAAGTAAGTTATCACCTGTAAAATCTGTTGCAGCCCCCTAAAAAGAAGGCTGCTATTTAGAAAGCACTCTTGCCAGAAATGTGCTCAACCATATGGACTAAAACACACTTATGAGACAATTTTTGTCAGTAGCTTATGCAGTCACTGCCCAATAATCAAGTGTGAATGAATGGCTACATCCTTTGCATGATCTACTGTCTGTCTGTATTCTTACCCATGTTCTTGCTTTCAGCCCCACCAAATGCCCTGGTCTCTGATTCCATAAACACAATCTAAACTACTCAATAGCTTCCAGAAAGATGCATTTGGATTCTTAAATCATTGCCATTGATTAACACTGACTTTTTTTTGGAAACATAAATATTTGGTATTTAGAGCTACCCACCTGAAAGACTGGGAGAATGATTACAAGTATGTTCCTCTAGATTTTACGATGATGAATAAAGACACCTTGTGTCTATAACATCTCTACCAACTTAGTGCATGGCAACAACTATACTCCACTACTGGTGTGAAAATAGAATGTGACAATGTGTTATACAAGGGAGCAGCGGGCTAAGAATGACAAGAGCTGAGTCTGAGTCCCAACTCTGCCATGCATTAGGTATGGCATTTGGAAAAGTTACATTGAACTCTTATTGCTATTTTATCTGTAAAATAAGTAATAATACTTGTCCTATCACCTATCTCACAGGAATATTAATAGGACTAAAATTAAATTATTAGTATGAAACACTTTGAAAACTACAAAGGTATAGACAAATGTAGATATATACATAAATAAATAAATAGTTGTGGTATTATTATATTTAAAGTTTTTCTAGGCCTCAAGGTATCACTCCTTCCCCTAAACTTCTGGAGAATTGACCATTATTATTCATCCATTTGAAATTCACAGATTTAAACTCACACCAATGTTTATTTAATTAAAAAATTATGAAAATCCTCTGATGGGCCATATTCTAAAACCCAGGACACATACAAAGAAGAATAATAGCAAGTTCCTGCCATATAGAGTATTAGATCTAAACTTTTTAAATATAACTTTTCATGTGTTTGTGTCTTAATCCTTCATCTATGCAGCAAGTGCCTAACAAGGTGTCTTATGCATAATAGGAACTTAAGATGCCATTTTTGTTTGAGTGCATGATTTTTCATGCTGTTCATCAGACTGTCAAATAGGCAACCGAAGGCTATCAATCAGGATTATCTAAGCAGTAAACAAAGTAAAAGCTATTGTTGTTAATGTCTATCTTAGTTTCCCAGCTGCCATGACAAATGCCACACAATGGGTTAAATTAAACAAAAGGAATTTATTTTCTCAAGGTTTAGGAGGTTGGAACACTTGCTTCCTCCTGGGGTCAGGGTTGGTAACATTCTGGTGGGTGGCAACCCTTCGAGTTCGTTGGCTTTCCTGTCTCATGGTGATGTCTCCTTTCTCTTTTGGGTTCCATTGACTTCCACTTCTGGCTCCTCCCATAGCTTTTTCTTCATAAAGCCTCCAGTAATAGTATTAAGGCCCAACCTGATTCAGCTGGGTCACACTTTAACTAAAAATAACTTCATCAGAAGGTCCTATTTCCATTAGGTTCACACCTGCAGGAGTGGATTAAGATTAAGAACATTATTTTTTTTCTGTGCTCCATAATTCTGTCTACCACGGAAACCCCCTCCAGGCCTGCTACACTCAGTCCCTACTTTACAGAGCAGGAGAAAATTTGCTGCCTGTGCACACATACAGACTGGTAATACTTTCCCATCTGCAAATCATGTGGAATGCCTCAATTATATGACACATGGAGAGTGAAGCAAGAAAATGCTGGTGAAATAAACAAATTTTTACCTGGAGATAAATGATCGGAGAAACTAGTCATACATTTGCAATTATATAAGGAGTTTCAAAGGATATGGTTGAGGTCAAGAAGTTTGGGAGGACCCCTTTTGGAGTTTCTGGAGACCTAGTAGGCCTCCTTCAAACCAGCTGAATTCCATTGCCCCACCCAACCACATCTCCCTTGAGTAAATGTGGAAGCCATGAAAGTCATGCTCACTGATCCACGACCAAGTTTAAACCTGTCTCTAGACAGCAAAGGGGATGTGAATCAACAATAAAATACCTTGGATAATGCACAAGGCATTTTTAGGGAAGTGAAACTATTTTCTATCATGTGATGATGGTGGATACATGATATTACAATTTGTCAAAATCCACAGAACTCTATATGCAAAGAGTGAACCCTAATGTAAACTATGGATTTTAGTTACTAATAATGTATCAATATCAGTTCATCAATTGTAACAAATGTGCCACACTAATGCAAATTGTTAAACATAGGGAAATTGTGTGTGGAGAGGGAAGTAAATGGAAGCTCTCTGTACTTCTTGTACAATTTTTCTGTTAATCTAAAACTTCTCAAAACTAAAGTTTATTAAAAAAATCAGTAAGACACAAGGACTTCCACATAACCCATGATTTTTATGCATTCATTCATTGATCAAATAATTTTGAGTGTAGGCAATCTGCTGGGGGCAAAGGATAGAATGATGCAAGATAGACAAAGTTTCTGCCAAAATGGAAACAACAATATAGTACATTATTACAAAAATACCTACATATGATGCAACTCTGATTATTTGTAATGTCGTAAAGGACAATACCAGGAGAAAGGTAAGGAAAATGATATTGGAAGTGAATATTTAGGTTCAGTTATGAGTTCTTAGAAATCGTTTAATTCTTGCCAAGTCACTATCTTGCCAAATCAATTTTCTCATATATAAAATATGAAGTGTTGTATTATGAGGAATAAGACATTCTTGGTACATAGAAGTGCATCAATGAAGGACAGTTATTGTTATGTAGTGTCTATATTCTAGATGTTTTTCATACATTAACATACCTAACCCCTCCCTCTACACACATACATAAACACACAAATACAGTAGAATGTAAGATTCATAAGGGAAAGTATTTTATCTCTTTTGTCTCCTTCTTGACACTCTGGTTCCTCCTGGCACTTAGTAGGCATTGAAAAATATATTTTAGTAAATATTTTTAATAAATTATTTTTAGTAAATGAATAAATGAAAAGTAGGAAGTAATAATTCAATTTTTTAGACAAATTGTGGGTTTACAGAAAAGTCATACATAAAATACAGGATGCCCATATACCATTATTAACACCTTGCATTGATGTGCAGCATTTGTTACAATTAATAGAAGCACATTTTAAAAAGTGTACTATTAACTATAGTCCATGATTTAACTTAGGGTTCATTGTGTAGTGCAGTTCTGTGGATTTTTTTTTGTTCTGTTACCTTTTATACAACCTAAAATTTCCCCTTTGAACTACATTCAAATATATATATTTCAGTGCTGTTATTTACTGTTGCACTACCATCAGGATCATCCATTACCAATACATCTCCATCATTCCAAATAGGAATATTGTACATTTTAAGCCTTAACTCCCTATTCCATATCCCCAACCCATCCCCTGGTAACCTATATTCTAGATCTTAGCTCCGTGAGTTTGCTTATTCTAATTACTTCATATCAGTGAGATTGTACAATATTTGTCATTTTGTGTCTGGCTCATTTCACTTGACATGGTATCAAGGTTCAGCCATGTTATCACATGAATAAGAATTTCACTCTTTGATGTTGAATAATGTTCCATTGTGTGCATATACCATGTTTTTTTTATCCATTCATTGGTTGATGGGCTGTGGGTTGCTTCCATCTTTTGGCAATAGTGAATAATGCTGTTATGGATATTAGTGTGAAAATATCTATTTGAGTCCCTGCTTTCAATTCTTTTGTGTATATACTTAGTAGCAGGATTGCTGGGTCCTATGATAATTTTATACTTAGCTTTCTGAAGAACTGCCAAACTGTGTTCCACAGCAGCTGCACTGTTTTACATTGCTACCAGAATGAATGTGTTCCTATTTTTCTGTATCCTCTCCAACATTATATTTTTCTGTTGTTGTTGTTTTTTTTTTTTTTAATAGCAGCCCTTCTAGTGGGTGTGAAATTGGATCTAATTGTGGTTTTGATTGGCATTTCCCTGATGGCTAATGGTGTTGAGCATCTTTTCATGTGCTTTTTGACCATTTGCATGTCTTTTTTGGAGAAATGTCTACTCTAGTCTTTTGCCTATTTTTTCATTAGGTTGTTTGTCTTTTTGTCCTTAAATTAAAGTATTTTCTGGATATCAAACCTTTATCAGATATGTGGTTTCCAAATATGTTCTCCCATTGTGTAGATTGTCATTTTATTTTCATGAGAAAGTCCTTTGATGCCCAAAAGTTTTTAATTTTGATGAGGTCCCATTTATCTATATTTTATTTTGTTGTTTGTGATTTAGGTATAAAGTCTATGAAACCATTGACTAATACAAGTTTCTGGAGATGCTTCCCTATGTTTTCTTCTAGGAGTTTGATAGTTCTGGCTCTTATATTTAGGTCTTTGATCTATTTTGAGTTGATTTTTATATAATAACTCTATTTTGAAGCCAAGAAAGTTTAAGTATCCAAACAATGGTCATATGATTTGATGCCAAAGATATAAAGAATTCCTACGTACTTACTGCTAATCCTGAGATCAAAGGACAGGTGATATGGGCTTAGAAAATTCTTGTTCCAGTTTTCCAGTCAGGTGGTGACATATTGTGGTATGTTCTTGCTGATCCATCAGTTTATGCTTCATTTTTTTTCTACTAGCTAGAGCTATAATCTCATTTCTCCATGCTCTTAAGTTAGTTGAGGGCTTCTGTGCAAAGAAAAACATACTATTGAAGTATACATAGCCCATCACTTCTCAAGGCATTGGCTCTACAATTTACAGTATTTCCAAGCAGGCTGAGCAGCAAATAGGCAACCATTGTTTTCAAACACTTAAAAGAAAGAGAACTAAAGAAAAAAAGTATCATTCAACACTGTTACTCCCTGTTGCCCTAACAGAATTCACTAAATTTTAACATACATGCTCTTGAAGTTTGAAAGGTGAAGCCTTTGTTACAACACATTGTCTATACATTTCATCAGATGTTTAAAAATAATCAGCCCATTTTACAATTTTTCTTATTAAAATAAAACATTAATTTTAAACTATTTAAATCTTTAATAGTGGTTATATCTCATTTGTTCAACAAGACTAGAATTTATTGAAGCAATGGAATAGCCCTTTGGTAGATTCCATGGAAAAGACAAAAGAAGTTAAAGGAACCGTCTCCTCCTACTTACAGTGAGCAATAAAGCACATGACACATGGAACATTTATAAAATTTTAGAGACAGCAGACAATTAAAAGCTATAACAAGAGAATGTGATAATAGGCATTATAAGCATTCAGAGCATGGAGAGATGAAGGGGTTGCAATGATGGGGGAAAGATTAACAATGTAGGAGGAACTTTAATAGGAGTCTTGAAAGATCTGTAGGCTCTCCTGCTCTCCATGCTCATTTTCTAATCATTACCCACAGTAATGAGCATGGTGCTTTCAGAGAACAGTAAGGAACCCTGCCTGGCAAAATGTTCAAATGCAGCCCTACGGGCACTCCCACCCAATTAGTGACCCATCAGAGTGACAGCACACACAATGACTCCCTGTTACCTGAGATACAGACTTACTTGTATTTCTCCTAATATCAAGACTCTGCCCAACTGTCAGGACACTGTTTAGAGGTATTCTACTTCATTTAGTATCATTTCACTGAAAACATATGGGGGAAGCTATACTGTCCTCAATGAGAATTTTTTCACTTCCTCAATATGTCCAGTTTAAGCACTTAAAATAAAGAATTTTAGTTAATACGCTTACAGGAAATATTAAATGGAAGATTATACATCACAGTTGACATTCCTGCAAAGGCCTAATATGCTCCAGAGATGGACTAATATGACTGCACATTTGCCTAAGAAGCTCCAGGGATCGAGTACTGTGGGGTACCTGAAGTGTGGGCTTTTTTATGAACCATTTTTAGAAAGAGTCATTACACTTTCATTTGCAGAATTTGATGAAACAGGCATCACATGTATTCATTTCTGTAATGAACTATGTAACATATTAAAGTCATAATATTACTTGGCTGCAAGATTGGTTACCAAAAACTATTTTCTTTTTAATACCTGCCACCAATTAATATTTGGCCAATCAGACCACAAATACAACTATTCAGAGGTCAGTATCAGTTTCAAGTTTACTGCAGAAACTAGGAAGTCATTTTTGCTGTGTGTTTTGTTTTGTTTAATGTCAACTATCTGAAATCAGTAACTAAACTGTATGATGGTTAATGTGGTCCTCTGTAAATAACATACACCAGCAGAAAAAAAATTACTAGGAATAAAACAATAGGAATCTGCACAGTGCAAAAAATGTCTGTGCATAGAGAAAATGTGAGAGGCAAAAATTTCTGAAATAAGCTTTTTTTTGAAAAGGACAAAAAGCAGTTGTGAGAGCAAAAATATAACTAGCTGCTTTTTTTGATTTTCACTGAGGACATGGATAGCTCTAGAATTGTCTCAGGCTGTAGCTTGGAGTCAGTTGTAATGATCTGCATTTTCTTTACAGTCAACAGAGGAAAAAAATAGAGAAGGGGCAGGAAATCTTCAAACCTCATGTGCTAACCTGTTTCCATATAATCCTAAGTCCTTGCATCATATTTCCCAAAAATTGGTGGCTCATTTTCAAAATTCCCTAAATCTCCATTGGGAAATCTGATTTGTTTTTTTTCCTCCACACCATTTCCAACTTTTCTTTCTCCCATTTTCTTATGTTATTCTCCAGTGTCCTCTCGTTTACTGTGTTACCTATTCCAAGAAAGTGCAAGCAAAGTGCCATCACACAATCTTCTCAGACTCTGGTTTATCCTCTGCTGCTTCATGGATAATATATAGAAACAGGGCCCTGTGCCTTGGAGAAAATTTCAGTAAGCAAGACTTGCTGTTGAACATACCAGAGTCCATTTTCTGCCTTTTTATCATGCTATGCAATTCACTATACTATCAAATTCCTTGTTTTCCTATGTCTTGTCTATTCCCCCTTTTGGCAAAAGTTGCTCCTTGGAGAAGTTCAGTTATCAGTCATTTATACCTCAATATGGATCTAATGTAAAATATATATCAGGATAATTGCAGCTGAAGATCACCATTAATAATGTATTGAAAGGCTTGGAACACAGGTTAAGTATCAAAATTACAAGCCATGGAAAAGATATTGTTTAGTGAGTCCTTTCCAGAAACTACATATTCAATCCACCTGCTTTGGAGGAAGATATTGTGAAACTCACCCAATTCTCTCTGTCTCCTTTCTTTCCTACCCTCAGAGTTAAAATTTCAGACAATTTCCTTCCTTACTGAATTTTCAGTTAAATATGTCTATTCACAATTGACACCTGTCTGTCAGGTAAGTATTGAACTCCTGGGATGCATATCCTGGTGTTAAGAAATTTATCCCAAAGGGATCATGCACTTTATTAATGTTAATTAGCCATAATATCTGATCAACCCTCACTGTGAAAATATAGATCCCCTACAGGACACGTTCTTAAAACACTTTGCTATGCCATAAATTTAATCGCTAAACAAAAAGAAAAAAGAAAAAAAGGAAAGAAAAATAGAGGAAAAGAGAGAGGAGAAGGAAGGAAGGAGGGAAGGAGGAAGGGAAGGAAGGAAGGAAGGAAAGAAAGAATATAAAGAAAGAGTACCTAGAGCCTCATAAGCATGCTGTTTTTCCTAAACCTAATTATTTGGACCTTTTATAGTGTCCACAGGAAAAAAAATGTCAAATATATAAAATGTGCATAAACTGAGAGGGTCTGCATTCTGAAAAGCTTGAAATACAGATGTGTGATTTTTTAAATGATTTTCCTAAATTGTAGTGGATGAAATGAAAAAATGAAGTAAGAGTGTTGATAAAACTGTGAATCTAGAAAATCTTCCAAAGAAACAGTTTCTTTGTACCAGCCACATTTCTGCTTTAGGCATCTAGAAGTCAAAATCAATGTCTGATTCACGTCCATGTCCCCAAATACCTGTCAGCTGTATAAGGGAGATGCTTGATAAAAATTAATTTAAAAATATTTTTATGTGAGAAATGCTGTCTGAATCAGATAAAGTAGTCCATCTAGTCCTATATTCTGTCATTGGTAATGATCACAGATAATCTACAGGAAAGGATGGTGTTACAGTTTGCTAATGCTGCTGGGATGCAAAACACCAGAAATGGATTGGCTTTTATAAAGGGGGTTTATTTGGTTACACAGCTAGTCTTAAGGCAATAAGGTGTCCAAGGTAATGTATCAACAATTGGGTACCTTCACTGGAAGATGGACAATGGTGTCCGGAAAACCTCTGTTCGCTGGGAAGACATGTGGCTGGCATCTGCTCAGAGTTCTGGTTTCAAAATGGCTTTCTCCCAGGATGTTCCTCTCTAGACTTCAGCTTCTCTCCAAAATGTCACTCTCAGTTGCTCTTGGGGTGTTTGTCTTCTCTTAGCTTCTCTGGAGCAAAAATCTGCTTTCAAAGACCATCTCCAAAATGTCTCTGTAAACTGCAGTTCCTCTCTCAACTTCTGTGCATTCTTCAAAGTGTCCCTCTTGGCTGTAGCAAGCTCGTTCCCTCTGTCTGAGTTTATATAGTGCTCTGGTAAACTAAACAAGGCCCATGTTGAATGTATGGGGCCACACTTTCATGGAAATTTTCCAGTCAGAGTTATCACCCACAGTTGGGTGGGGCACATTTCCATGGAAACAACCTAATCCAAATGTTCCAACTTAATCCCCACTAATATGTCTGCCCCCACAAGATTGCATCAAAGAACATGGCTTTTTCTGGGGGACACAATATATACAAACTGGTACAGATGGTTATGATTCATTACATCAGTTTCAAAATATTAAAATGGCATAATAAACATACTCAGCTTACTCATTAATGGCCCATTTTGGCCCAATTACTCAGGCAATTATCAAAACATTTCTTGATTCTTTGTGCTTAGACTCTACCAGAGCTGTATTATATTGACTGAATATACTCCACAATTCACTTATAATTTGGAGATGATTTAGATGATACACTTTTCAAAATCACATCAATTCCTCCATAAAATTTTCTAGTATATATATATTCAATCTGTATCCATAAATATTCAACATATGTTGAGTTCGTAAAATTTCTTCCGTATCATAAATTTTTACAATTTCTAAATTGCTTTGCATCTTATGAGAAAAAGGAAATTCAAAAAAACACCAATTTTGATAACTAATAAAATATTCTAGAAATATTGAATAAATCTGCAAAAGGAAGGAATAAAAAAAAGCATTTTAAAAAATAACAATTAATGGAATAAACATTTACTTGGCTCACACTGGTTATCTTATTCAAAGCATTCAACCTTTGAGGATCATTCACATAGCTAAATAGATATGATGTCTGACTCCTACATTGCTAGAAATACAGAGGGAATCACCACAGAAAATGCACAGAAAGAAAATAGATCTGTGTTGCTGAGAGGTAGTATCATTTTCTGGAAAGCATTGTTTCTTTCTCTGGGTAAATATTATAAAGTCTCTACTGAAGTATTCTTTATTCCATATATCTAGGTACTTGCTCCAGAAATAATTATTGAACACTTATTTTGTGGGAGGAAATGTTTCTTCTCTCAATTTAAACACTCAGTACCAAGAAAATACTTGCAAATGAAGACTAAACAGCAATAAAATGATACCATATCATTTGATAAGTGTCCTTAGACTGTTTATAAAAGCTATTGTCATTTCAAAGGAGGGATGCTCATTCCATCCAGGGAAATGAAGGAAGGCTCTTAAAGGAAGACATTAGACTTGGGCATACAGTCTAGTTTGGACTTCATGAACAATAAGAGTACTTAAGTTAGAAGAATGAAAATAAAACAGCCCAGAAGTGGGAAAATATTTGTATGAAAATAGTGAGAGATAAGCTTAGGTCAGTAAGTTAGATCTTGATCCCTGGAGAGACTTGAATGATAGACTTTTGACTATAGATTTTATTTGATATGAAATGTAAGACTTTTGAACAAATGAGTAGAGTAGGGGGCCTGCCTTCAGGAGGACCATATGCCACTGTTACTGTAACAATTCTCCCCAATGCTGCCTGGAAAATCAGGTCAAAGGTATATTAATGCACCTACAATGTTCCAGATCTATTAGGTAACTGGGGACACAGTCCTGTCCTAATGGTGCTTCACATCTAATGAGAAAGATAAGAAAGAAGTATACAAATGTAAGTAAATAATTGAATTATGAGATTAGACTCTGTATTCATATTTTAATTGGAAAAATATATGTAAAGTTCTTAGCCCAGTTTTTGGAATGGGGTCAACAGATTGCTACAACTTCTACACTGATCATTGATCTCCTTGGGTAAAAACAAACCTTTTTTTGAGTTCCACCATTTCAATTCTTTCCTCCTTCCTTTTCTTAAAGTTGTTTTTTTTTTTTAATATCTGAGATCCTAGAAAAGCAATTCCTTGAATTCTGGAGACAGAAAGTCAAATATATATGAATGGAGCCCAAATAAACATTTGGTTCTTCTTTTTCTGTGAAAAAGAAAAAGTGAATTATCTCCTTGTGATAAAAAGAGGAAGCAGTCAGCTGATTTTACAAACCACTCCTCCTCCCTACCCCCAGCTTCCACTAAATTCTGCATCAGACACAGGATAGTATTGTCTGCCTTTCCTTGACAGAAAAGAGTGTTTTCTAGGAAGCCATGTCAAAGTGTGAACTGAAGTAATCTTCGAACAACCATTAGCCAATATTATCACATTTCTCTTAAATATTTCATTTTCTATGAAGACTGTTGACAGTTATCATCTGTCATTTGCATTATCTCATCTATTTCCAAATTGGCCTATAATATGCCATTAAGCAATACTCCAGGACCAAAAGGAAGCTACTGAAGAACTTAGTGAAGAAAAGACAGAGTGAACATGACAACACACTCTCACTGATACAGGCTGTTACTAGGCAGATGTGGCTGTGATTTTTACAGCAGGATGTGGAAGCCTAGTGTAATACATGTGGTCTTTGTAATGTTTTCTAGGGTTTCAGGGCAAGCATTAACTATGGTAAAGTGCATTTTTTATTGAGTTTGCTGTTACACTTTGACTAAAAAACAACCTCCATGTAACGGGTAAAAACATTCGAAACCATTTCTCCACGGCAGAATATTTACTTAGACTTTAGAAGGAGAATACAGTATAAAATAAAAATAATACAGTATATATGAAGGAGTACTATTAAAATATTAGTATAATTATGTTCATTATGTTTTAGTGATTTTTAAGCTTCAACATGCATTAAAATCACCCCAGAGATGCAAATGAAGATCAAGGAAAGAGCTGTCCAGGAATCTGTATTTTAACAATCATCCCCCAAGTTTTATCTCCTCACAATTCCTAATATAAAAGATCTCAGACCCATACACTGAGCTCCTAACATAATCATAGGGAAAAACAGTTTGGATAAATGTAGTAAAAACACAATTGTATTTATTTCAAGGTGGTAAGACTGTGTGTAATTGGTATGCCTTATAGCTTCATATAGACCTCTGCATTTCCTTCTCTGGTCATTTATTATTTTAAAATAATATAAAATAAAACAAAATGAATTATAATATGAAAAAGTTTTATTCAACATATAGTCTTTTATGTAGGGAAGAGAGTGATTACTTCAAAATAAGTAGAAGCAAATATTTTTAATTTTTGTCAGCAAGAATTATATATCATTCTTTTTTGTCTCTCAAAATATTCTTACTGTTGAATATACTTAAATATCTGAAGATTATAGAAAAATATGGGTGTATGGCTGGATGGAGAAGAAAAACATTTTGGCAGATGGACAGAAGAATGGATGAATGGGTGAATAGATGAGAAGGAGCAATAGATGGAGAAAGGGAGTGTGTTAATGAATACAGGACAATGAGCCAATAAAAAAGATAGTGTTTGATGGATGACAATTTATTTATGTGCATGATTCTAAAAGAAAACCAGTAGTTTAAAGTTATTTAAACTCATACATATTCCATTTAACATAAAATTGCAATTGAGATAAGATTTCACACACTCAAAAATGGTTATTACTTTGAAAATGACAAGTGTTGGCAAGGATGTGAAGAAATTGAATCATCCAGCATTGCTGCAACTGCTATGGAAGGCAGTTTGGCATTTCTCCAAGAAATTAAACATAAAATTACCATATGACCCAGGAAATCCACTCCTAGGTATATACCCCAAACAATTGAAAGCAAGACCAGTTGACCAAGATGGTGGTGTAACATACTTCAGTGTAGCATTCCTCCACAGAATCTTTAAACAACTAGCAAAACTGGTAGAGCAAGCCATCTTCCCTACAACTCCAGAAAACAGTAAAGGACAAGTGGCAAATCAAGAAACAAGCTTTAAAAACTAGTAGGAGAAACTTGTGGTGCCCTTGCATCTCCCTCCTCAAACCCCTCTTCAGCACAAAATGGAGCCAGCCTGTGCTCACATTGCGGAACCCTGGTTCTGTTCCAGGGGAGCAGAGTAACCCCTATGTATATACTGTGGTGCCCATATGTCAGTTGCAAACTATTGGGCAGCACCCTGAAAGACTGAACCAGGAAGAGCAAGAAAGATGGTACCAGGAAACTCATCTGTTGCTGACCTTTCCAGAACTTGCCCTCCAGGGAGAAGAAGCACGCCCACGGCTAAAGTAGTATAAGAAACAATTAAGACAAAGTGTCCTGGTACAAAGACTACCTGCTTTAAGTCATACAATAGGGCACCTTGGAGATGGAAAGGGGCATTTGGGTTCCCACAAATGGGGGAATTCCTACATCTGCCAGCAAGCACAGACTCAGGACAAGACACAGGTTCAGAAAAGATGGAATAGTCCCTGCACTTTACATTCACTTCAGGCTGATCTTCTTGATATGAGGGCTAATATCAGAAGAATGACCCAAACCAATGAAAGAAAATTTGCCACTGCTATGAGAGGTGGTTTTGTTTTTTTGTTTTTTTGTTTTTGTATTGGTTTGTTTGTTGTTATTAGCCCCTGGCACTGAAGTAAATCTCTGTAATATCAATATCTGGACACAAACTGAAAGAACAGAGAGATTAAGGAGTAAATCACAGAGCAAATACTTTAAAAATTTTAAAAGGTAGAGTGTGAAACAACAGATTACAAAATAAACAAAGAAACAGGAAATGGCCCATACAAAGAAGATGAAAATCCAGAGCCATCATCAAACAAGACAAAATGTTGTACTAACCATGGAAAGACTTTTTTTATTTTTTTTTTTTTACTTTTTTTTTTTTTCAGTTTTTTTTTTAATCATCATTTTATTGAGATATATTCACATACCACGCAGTCATACAAAACAAATTGTACTTTCGATTGTTTACAGTACCATTACATAGTTGTACATTCATCACCTAAATCACTCCCTGACACCTTCATTAGCACACACACAAAAATAACAAGAATAATAATTAGAGTGAAAAAGAGCAATTGAAGTAAAAAAGAACACTGGGTACCTTTGTCTGTTTGTTTCCTTCCCCTACTTTTCTACACATCCATCCATAAACTAGACAAAATGGAGTGTGGTCCTTATAGCTTTCCCAATCCCATTGTCACCCCTCATAAGCTACATTTTTATACAACTGTCTTCGAGATTCATGGGTTCTGGGTTGTAGTTTAATAGTTTCAGGTATCCACCACCAGCTACCCCAATTCTTTAGAACCTAAAAAAGGTTGTATAAAGTGTGCGTAAGAGTGCCCACCAGAGTGATCTCTCAGCTCGTTTTGGAATCTCTCTGCCACTGAAGCTTATTTCATTTCCTTTCACATCCCCCTTTTGGTCAAGAAGATGTTCTCCATCCCACGATGCCGGGTCTACATTCCTCCCCGGGAGTCATATTCCACGTTGCCAGGGAGATTCACTTCCCTGGGTGTCTGATCCCACGTAGGGGGGAGGGCAGTGATTTCACCTTTCAAGTTAGCTTAGCCAGAGAGAGAGGGCCACATCTGAGCAACAAAGAGGCATTCAGGAGGAGACTCTTAGGCACAAATACAGGGAGGCCTAGCCTCTCCTTTGCAGCAACCGTCTTCCCAAGGATAAAACTTATGGTAGAGGGCTCAACCCATCAAACCACCAGTCCCCGATGTCTGTGGTCATGTTAGCAACCATGGAGGTGGGGTAGGCGAATACCCCTGCATTCTCCACAGGCTCCTCAAGGGGGCACTACATCTTTTTTTTTTTTCCTTGTATGTCTTTTTTCTTTTTTTCTTTTTAACTTTCCCTTCTTTTTTAAATCAACTGTATGAAAAAAAAAGTTAAAAAGAAAACAAACATACAATAAAAGAACATTTCAAAGAGACCATAACAAGGGAGTAAGAAAAAGACAACTAACCTAAGATAACTGCTTAACTTCCAACATGTTCCTACTTTACCCCAAGAAAGTTACATAATATAGCAACATTTCAGTGAACTTGTTCCTACTACATCCATCAGAAATTAACAGACCATAGTCATTTCTGGGCATCCCCAGAACGTTAAATAGCTTATCTGTTCTTCTTGGATTATTGTTCCCCCTTCCTTAATTGCTCTCTACTGCTAGTTCCCCTACATTCTACATTATAAACCATTTGTTTTACATTTTTCAAAGTTCACATTAGTGGTAGCACATAATATTTCTCTTTTTGTGCCTGGCTTATTTCGCTCAGCATTATGTCTTCAAGGTTCATCCATGTTGTCATATGTTTCACCAGATCGTTCCTTCTTACTGCCGCGTAGTATTCCATCGTGTGTATATACCACATTTTATTTATCCACTCATCTGTTGAAGGACATTTGGGTTGTTTCCATCTCTTGGCAATTGTGAATAATGCTGCTATGAACATTGGCGTGCAGATATCTGTTCGTGTCACTGCTTTCCGATCTTCCGGGTATATACCGAGAAGTGCAATCGCTGGATCGAATGGTAGCTCTATATCTAGTTTTCTAAGGAACTGCCAGACTGACTTCCAGAGTGGCTGAACCATTATACAGTCCCACCAACAATGAATAAGAGCTCCAATTTCTCCACATCCCCTCCAGCATTTGTAGTTTCCTGTTTGTTTAATGGCAGCCATTCTAACTGGTGTTAGATGGTATCTCATTGTGGTCTTAATTTGCATCTCTCTAATAGCTAGTGAAGCTGAACATTTTTTCATGTGTTTCTTGGCCATTTATATTTCCTCTTCAGAGAACTGTCTTTTCATATCTTTTGCCCATTTTATAATTGGGCTGTCTGTACTATTGTCATTGAGTTGTAGGATTTCTTTGTATATGCAAGATATCAGTCTTTTGTCAGATACATGGTTTCCAAAAATTTTTTCCCATTGAGTTGGCTGCCTCTTTACCTTTTTGAGAAATTCCTTTGAGGTGCAGAAACTTCTAAGCTTGAGGAGTTCCCGTTTATCTATTTTCTCTTTTGTTGCTTGTGCTTTGGGTGTAAAGTCTAGGAAGTGGCCTCCTAATACAAGGTCTTGAAGATGTTTTCCTACATTTTCTTCTAGGAGTTTTATGGTACTTTCTTTTATATTGAGATCTTTGGTCCATTTTGAGTTAATTTTTGTGTAGGGGGTGAGGTAGGGGTCCTCTTTCATTCTTTTGGATATGGATATCCAACTCTCCCAGCCCCATTTGTTGAAAAGACCATTATGGCTCAGTTCGGTGACTTTGGGGGCCTTATCAAAGATCAGTCGGCCATAGATCTGAGGGTCTATCTCTGAATTCTCAATTCGATTCCATTGATCTATATGTCTATCTTTGTGCCAGTACCATGCTGTTTTGGCAACTGTGGCTTTATAATAAGCTTCAAAGTCAGGGAGTGTAAGTCCTCCCACTTCATTTTTCTTTTTAGAGTGTCTTTAGCAATTCGAGGCATCTTCCCTTTCCAAATAAATTTGATAACTAGCTTTTCCAAGTCTGCAAAGTAGGTTGTTGGAATTTTGATTGGGATTGCATTGAATCTGTAGATGAGTTTGGGTAGAATTGACATCTTAATGACATTTAGCCTTCCTATCCATGAACATGGAATATTTTTCCATCTTTTAAGGTCCCCTTCTATTTCTTTTAGTAGAGTTATGTAGTTTTCTTTGTATAGGTCTTTTACATCTTTGGTTAAGTTGATTCCTAGGTACTTGATTTTTTTAGTTGCTATTGAAAATGGTATCTTTTTCTTGAGTGTCTCTTCAGTTTGTTCATTTCTAGCATATAGAAACATTACTGACTTATGTGCATTAATCTTGTATCCCGCTACTTTGCTAAATTTGTTTATTAGCTCTAGTAGGTGTATCGTTGATTTCTCAGGGTTTTCTAGACATAAGATCATATCATCTGCAGACAATGACAGTTTTACTTCTTCTTTTCCAATTTGGATGCCTTTTATTTCTTTGTCTTGCAGGATTGCCCTGGCTAGCACTTCCAGCACAATGTTGAATAACAGTGGTGACAGCGGGCATCCTTGTCTTGTTCCTGATCTTAGAGGGAAGGCTTTCAGTCTCTCACCATTGAGTACTATGCTGGCTGTGGGTTTTTCATATATGCTCTTTATCATGTTGAGGAAGTTTCCTTCAATTCCTACCTTTTGAAGTGTTTTTATCAAAAAGGGATGTTGGATTTTGTCAAATGCTTTTTCAGCATCTATTGAGATGATCAATTGATTTTTCCCTTGCGAGTTTTTAATGTGTTGTAATACATTGATTGTTTTTCTTATGTTGAACCATCCTTGCATGCCTGGAATGAACCCCACTTGGTCATGGTGTATGATTTTTTTAATGTGTCTTTGGATTCGATTTGCAAGTATTTTGTTGAGGATTTTTGCATCTATATTCATTAGGGAGACTGGCCGGTAGTTTTCCTTTTTTGTAGCATCTTTGCCTGGTTTTGGTATTAGATTGATGTTAGCTTCATAAAATGAGTTAGGTAGTGTTCCATTTTTTTCAATGTTTTGAAAGAGTTTGAGTAAGATTGGTGTCAGTTCTTTCTGGAAAGTTTGGTAGAATTCCCCTGTGAAGCCATCTGGCCCTGGGCATTTATTTGTGGGAAGATTTTTGATGACTGATTGGATCTCTTTGCTTGTGATGGGTTGGTTGAGGTCTTCTATTTCTTCTCTGGTCAGTCTAGGTTGTTCATATGTTTCCAGGAAATTGTCCATTTCTTCTACATTATCCAGTTTGTTGCCATACAGTTGTTCATAATATCCTCTTATAATTTTTTTAATTTCTTCAGGATCTGCAGTTCTGACACCTTTTTCATTCATTATTTTATTTATATGGGTCTTCTCTCTTTTTGATTTTGTCAGTCTAGCTAGGGGCTTGTCAATCTTGTTGATCTTCTCAAAGAACCAACTTTTGGTGATATTTATCCTCTCTATTGTTTTTTTGTTCTCTATGTCATTTATTTCTGCTTTAATCCTTGTTATTTCTTTTCTTCTACTTGGTTTAGGATTGGTTTGCTGTTCATTTTCTAGCTTCTTTAGTTGATCCGTTAGTTCTTTGATTTTGGCTCTTTCTTCCTTTTTAATATATGCGTTTAGTGCTATAAATTTCCCCCTCAGCACTGCTTTTGCTGCATCCCATAGGTTTTGGTATGTTGTGTTCTCATTTTCATTCATCTCTATATATTTAGCAATTTCTCTTGCTATTTCTTCTTTAACCCACTGATTGTTTAGGAGTGTGTTGTTTAACCTCCAGGTATTTGTGAATTTTGTAAGTCTCTGATGGTTATTGACTTCTAATTGTATTCCATTGTGGTCAGAGAATGTGCTTTGAATAATTTCAATCTTTTTAAATTTATTGAGGCTTGTTTTATGTCCCAGCATATGATCTATTCTGGAGAAAGTTCCATGAGCACTAGAAAAGTATGTGTATCCTGGTGATTTCGGATGTAATGTCCTGTAGATGTCTGTTAAATCTAATTCATTTATCAGATTGCTTAGGTTTTCAATTTCCTTATTGGTCTTCTGTCTGTTGATCTATCTATAGGAGAGAGTGATGTGTTGAAGTCTCCCACAATTATTGTGGAAACATCAATTGCTTCCTTTAGTTTTGCCAGTGTTTCTCTCATGTATTTTGTGGCACCTTGATTGGGTGCATAGACATTTACGATTGTTATTTCTTCTTGCTGAATTGCCCCTTTTATTAGTATGTAGTGGCCTTCTTTGTCTCTCAAAACATCCCTACATTTGAAGTCTATTTTATCTGAGATTAATATTGCTACACCTGCTTTCTTTTGGCTGTAGCTTGCATGAAATATTTTTTTCCATCCTTTCACTTTCAGTTTCTTTGTGTCCCTGTGTCTAAGATGAGTCTCTTGTATGCAACATATTGATGGTTCATTTTTTTTTATCCATTCTGCGAATCTATATCTTTTAATTGGGGAGTTTAATCCATTTACATTCAACGTTAAAACCGTGAAGGCATTTCTTGAATCGGCCATCTTATCCTTTGGTTTATGTTTGCCATATTTTTCCCTCTCTCTATTAATATCCTTTATTGTACCCATACCGAATCTCTTTAGTACTGAACCTTTCTCCAGTTCTCTCTGTCCTGTCTTTGTTTCTCTGTCTGTAGGGCTCCCTTTAGTATCTCCAGTAGGGCAGGTCTCGTGTTAGCAAATTCTCTCAGCATTTCTTTGTCTGTGAAAAATTTAAGCTCTCCCTCAAATTTGAAGGAGAGCTTTGCTGGATAAAGTATTCTTGGTTGGAAATTCCTCTCACTCAGAATTTTAAATATATCGTGCCACTGCCTTCTTGCCTCCATGGTGGCTGCTGAGTAGTCACTACTTCGTCTTATGCTGTTTCCTTTGTATGTGGTGAATTGCTTTTCTCTTGCTGCTTTCAGAACTTGCTCCTTCTCTTCTATGTTTGACAGTGTGATCAGTATATGTCTCGGAGTGGGTTTTTTTGGATTTATTCTACTTGGAGTTCGCTGAGCATTTATGATTTGTGTATTTATGTTGTTTAGAAGATTTGGGAAGTTTTCCCCAACAATTTCTTTGAATACTCTTCCTAGACCTTTACCCTTTTCTTCCCCTTCTGGGACACCAATGAGTCTTATATTCAGACGTTTCATATTATCTCTCATATCCCTGAGGTCCATTTCGAGTTTTTCAATTTTTTTCCCCATTCTTTCTTTTATGCTTTCATTTTCCATTCTGTCATCTTCCAGGTCACTGATTCGTTGTTCAACTTCCTCTAGTCTTGTACTATGAGTGTCCAGAATCTTTTTAATTTGGTCAACAGTTTCTTTAATTTCCATAAGATCATCCATTTTTTTATTTAGTCTTGCAATGTCTTCTTTATGCTCTTCTAGGGTTTTCTTGATTTCCTTCATATCCCGTACTATGGTCTCATTGTTCATCTTTAGTTCTTTGAGTAGCTGCTCTAGGTGCTGTGTCTCTTCTGGTCTTTTGATTTGGGTGCTTGGGCTTGGGTTATCCATATCGTCTGGTTTTTTCATATGCTTTATAATTTTCTGTTGTTTTTGGCCTCGTGGCATTTGCTGAACTTGATAGGGTTCTTTTAGGGTTTGTAGACCTATTGAAGTCCTTATCTCTAATTTATCAGATCTACAGCTTCGTGGAGTACACTTTCTCTAACTATCCAGCAGGTTGCGTCCACGAGCCACCTGTTCTCCACAAGCCAGTTCTCCCCTGCTTAGCCTTTTTGGTGAGTGGGGGAGTGAGTCTTGTGGGGCCCAATTGGTGTACCAAGCTTGCGTGTGTAGTTGGTGTTGCCTGCCCTGTATGTGGGGCGTGTTTCTGGGCAGTCGGGGAGGGGGGGTGGCCCTAACAATCAAATCTCCCTGGTGATCCTAGAGTTTTAAAGCTGCTGCAATAGTCTACTCCTTCAGTTCAGTCCTGCCACAGTTTGTCTCTGCCACTGACCCACAAGTCTTTGGTATTGGCGTATGGCTCCTGAGACTTGCAAGTGGGCCCCTCTTCCAGGCTGTGCACCCCGGGTCCTCTGTTGAGGGATGACTGTGCTATGTCACAGGTGAGTGCTGTCCCCCCAGGGCAGTTCTGGGCTGCTGGGCTGTGTAGGGAGGCTCCCAGTCTGCTCAAATGATGGCTGAATGGGGCTTTGTTAATTCACACTGCTCCACCTTCCCAGCTCTGGGACATTCAGCTGAGGTTGCAGGGAAGGCTAATGTCCACGCCCAGTTTTGTGGTGTGTGCCTGTTATTTGAAGCACTTCCGTCACACTGGGTTGTCTGGGGCAGCTCTGGGCTATGGGCTGGCGATGGGCAGGAGTGTTTCCTGTCCACCAGGATGGTGGCTGTGAGCAGACACCCCCCTTTTCTTGGGAAGTTGTGTTGTTTAGTGAATTTTCTCAGCCACTGGATTATTGCCTTTTGTCTCAGAGCTCTCTTAGTTCTGCTCTTGACTTGACGTGCCCAAATTGCAATTCTTTGAAGCTTTCTGTATTGGGCTTCTTAGAGTAATTGTTTTAGAAAAAGAAAAAAGGATTTAAAAAAAAAAAAACAAAAAACAAAAAACAAAAAACAAACAAAAAAAAAACGGCCCTCCTCAGAGATCTAATGGGTTATTGAAATGCTAATAGACAAAGCAACCAGGGCCATTAAGGAAAGGTCCACAGGGCAGAGAGATCAGCTTTGCTTCGGGATTTGCATATGCGCCTCAAGGCCTGAGCTCCGCCCTTCCCCTTTCTGTGTTCACCAGAATTCCAAAAATCCTCTGCTTTTATTTTGGAGTTTTTCGTGTTGTTTTTTTTCTATGCCTGTCTCCTCTCTGCTGGGCTGGCTGCTCTCAGAGTCTCTGGTGTCTGGTCTCAGTCTATCTATGGTTGGAGTTTGAATCAGTAGAATGAGTTTCCGATAAGAGCAGCCACTGCAGTTCTCCCTTCTCCTTCCCGGAGCTGACAGCCCCTCCTCCCCCGGGACTGAGCCTGGCAGGGAGGGGCGCGGGTCCCCTGGCCGCAAAAACTTACAGATTTCGCTGATCTCAGCAGTTCCACGTTTTCATGAGTGTTGTATGATGTATGCCCAAAGACAGATTGCTCTGTGGTGTCCAGTCCACGCAGTTCCTGGCTTTTTACCTACTTTCCTGGAGGAGTAACTAAAACTTACAGCTCACCAGTCTGCCATCTTGCCCTGCCTCCGGAAAGACTTTTAAAAAATGATGATCAGTATGCTTAAGGACATAAAGGAAAACAGGAAGAGAAAGAACTAAAGGATATCAGGAAAATGAATGAAAAATATATTCTTATTTATATCATATAAACAGATATAAATTTTAAAAAGGAACCAAACAGAATTAATGGAGTTAAAGATCACAATAACTGAAATGAAATTTTCCTGGATGGTTTCAAAGCAGACTGTAGCTGGCAGATGAAAGAATCAATGAACTTAAGGAAAAGACAATTGAAAATATTCAAGCTGAGAAACACAAAGAAAAAAAATGAAACAAGCAAATAGAGCCTAAGACACCTAAGAAAACCATCAAGTGTACCAATATACATATATATGATGGGAGCCCAAAAAGTAGAAGAAAGAGAGAAAGGGACAGAAGGAATATTCAAGGCAATAATGGCAGAACACTTCCCAAATTTAACAAAAGACATGAATATGCAAAGTCAAGAAGCCCAATGTCCACAAGTAGGATAAACTCAAAGAGAAACATGTCCAAACACACAGAGATCAACTGTTGAATGTCAAGGACAATGAGAGAGTTTTGAAAGTTGCAAGAGAAAAAAAGTTATGTACAAGGGAGTCCCAATAAGATTTATTGCCAATTTCTCATTATAAACCACGAGGGCAAGAAGACAGTGGGATGAAATATTTAAAGTGCTGAAGAAAAAGACAATTGCCAACCCAGAATTTTATATCTGGTGAGTCTTTCAAAAATGAGAGATACTTAGATAAGACATTCACAGATAAAGAAAACCTGAGGGAGTTCATTCTACTAGATCTGCTCTAAAAACAGTGCCAAAGGGAGTTCTTCAGACTGAGAAGAAAGGCCACTAGACATTGGATCAAAGCAACATAAAGAAATAGACTTTCTGTAAAGGTAACCATATGGGTAATTGTAAATGCCAGTACTATTATATTATATTTTTTGGTATGCAACTCTATATTTTACTTCTAACAGTTTCTAAAATGCAAATGCATAAAAGGTAATGATAAATCTATGGTTTTAGACATGCCATGTAAAAAGATATAATTTGTAACAAATGCAACCTAAAGGTGGGGGGATGGCTAGGTAAAGGAAGAGTATGCATGCATGCTATTGAAGTCAATTGGTATCAGATCAAATGTGATTGTTATAGACTAGGATGCTGTATTTAAGCCCAATGTTAACCACAAAGACAACATATGAAATATATATATATGCATACAGAAAGAAATGAGAAAAGAATCAAAATTGTAAAATAGAAAAAATGTAAATTAAGCATTAACAGAAAAACTGAAGTCCAAAAAAGAGGTGACACACACACACAGAAAAAAAAATTAAAATAAAAATGGCAGAAGAAAATCCTGCATTATTGATAGCTACTTCAAATGTAAATTGATTAAGCTCTCCAGTCAAAAGGCAGACATTGGAGGAATGGATTTAAAAAGTATGACTCAGCTATATGCTGTCTACAGGAAACTCACCTTAAATTCAAAGATACAAGTAGGTAGAAAGTGAAAGGATAGAAAAAATGTCCCATGCAAATAGAAAACAAAAGAGAGCTGATATAGTTTTAGGAATATGACATAAACAGACTTTAAATCTAAACTGTTATCAAGGGCAAAGAAGGTACACTAATAAAGGAGTCAATTAAATAAGAAGCCACAACTATAAACATATATGTATCTAATGACAGAGCCCCCAAATATATGAACAAAATATTGACAAATTTGAAGGAAGAAATAGTTCTCCATTAATAGTAGGAGACTTCAATATACTACTTTCAATAATGGATAGGACATCTAGACAGAAGATCAATAAGGAAATTGAAGACTTGAACAATACTATAAGCCAGCTAGACCCAACAGACATATATAGAACCCTTCACCCAACAGCAGTAAAATAAACATTCTTTTCTAGTGCATATGCATCATTCTCTAGGATAGACCATATGTTAGGTCATAAAGTAAGACTCAGTAAATTAAAAATATGGAAATATACAAAATATATCTTCTCTGACCAGAATGGAATAAAGCTAGAAATCAGTGACACAGGGAGAAATGGGAAATTCACAAATATATGGAGATTAAACAACATACTCAAGTAACCAATGTGTCAAGGAAGTAATTACAAGGGAGATTTGGAAACATCTTCAGGCAAATGAAAACAAAAACACAGCAGAGTACAATTTATGAGATACAGCAGAGGAAACCCTGAGAGGGAAATTTATAGCTCTAAATACTAACATTAAAAAAGATCAAAGATCTCAAATCAGAGAACTAACTTCCCAACTGGAGGATCTAGGAAAATAAGAGCAAACTAATCCCAAAGAGAACACAAGGACGGAAATAAAAAGCAGAGCAGACTTTTTCACTCTAATTATTATTCTTGTTATTCTTGTGTGTGTGCTAATGAAGGTGTCAGGGATTGATTTGGGTGATGAATGTACAACTATGTAATGGTACTGTGAACAATCGAAAGTACGATTTGTTTTGTATGACTGCGTGGTATATGAATATATCTCAATAAAATGAAGATTAAAAGAAAAAAAAAAAAAGCAGAGCAGAGAGGATTGATACAGAGAATTAAAAAAAAAGAGAGAGAGAGAGACTCAAAGAAACCAAAAGTTGGTTCTTTGAAAAGATAATAAAATCAACATTCAGCTAGACTGAAAAAGGGAAAAAGAGAGAGGATACAAATAAATAAAATCAGAAATGAAATGGGGGGGGCATTACTACCAACATGGCAGAAATAAAAATGACTATAAGAGTACACTATGGACAACTGTAGGCCAAAAAATTAAATAACCTAGATGAAATGGAAAAATTCCTAGAAACACACAAACTACACAAAGAACTCACGAAGAAATAGATCTGAATAGAACTATAACAAGTACAGAGATTGAATCAGTAACCCAAAATGTCCCAGCAAAAAAACCCAGGACAAGGTGGCTCCACAGGTGAATTCTGCCAACTATTCAACACCAATCTTGCTCAAACACCAAAAAAATTGAATAGGAGGGAACCCTTCCTAACTCCATTTATGAGGCCAACATTACCCTAGTACCAAAGCCAGACAAAAATACCATGAGAAAATTAAGGACTAATATCCCTTATGAATACAGATGCAAAAATCCTCAACAAATTACTTGCAAACCAAGTCCAACAGCACACTAAAAGAATTATACACCATGATCAAGTGGGATTTATCCCAAGTAGGCCAAGCAGGTTCAACAAAAGAAAACTGATTAGTGTAACATAGCATTATAAATAGAATGAAGGAAAAAAATCATGATCATCTCAATTGATGCAAAGACATTTGACAAAATCCAGCACCCCTGCTTGATAAAAACACTTTAAAAACTAGGAATAGAAGGAAACCTCCTCAACATGATAAAAGGCACATTTTAAAAACCCACAGGTAACATTATACTCAATGTTGAAAGACTGAAAGCTTCACCTGTAAGAACAGGAATAAGGCATGGATGTCCACCATCACCACTGTTATTCAACATTGTACTGGAAGTTCTTGGTGGATCAATTTGGCAAGAAAAAGAAATAAAAGGTCTCCAAATTGGAAAGGAAAAGTAAAACTTTCCCAATTTGCAAATGTCATGATCTTATATAGAGATAATGCTGAAAAATTTGCAACAAAGCTACTAGAGCTAATAAACAAATTCAGCCAGGTGGCAGGGTACAAGATTAACTTGCAAAAATCAGTAGTGTTTCTATACATTAGTAATGAACAATCTAAAGAGGGAAACAACCAAAAAATCCATTTATAATACAGCTAAAAGAATCAAATATCTATGAATAAATTTAATCAAGGACGTATAGAAGTTATACACATAAAACTGCAAAATATTGCTAAAATAAATCAAAGAAGACACAAATAAATGAAAGGACAACCTATGTTCTTGATAAGGGTTTAATATCCAGAATCAATAAAGAAATCCTACAACTTAACAACAAAAAGAAAAACAACACAATTTAAAAATGGGCAAAAAACTTGAATAGGCACGTCTCCAAAGAAGATACCAAATGGCCAATAAGCACATGAAAAGATGCTCAACACCATTAGCTATTAGGAAAATGGAAATCAAAACCACGAGATACCATTTCAATCCCACCAGAACAGCTGTTATTAAAAAAATGGAAAATAAGTGTCAGAAAGGATGTCAACTAATAGGAACACTCACTCATTATTGGTGGTAATTCAAAATGGTGTAGCCTCTGAGAAAAGAGTTTGGAGTTTACTCAGAAAAGTATGTATAGAATTATCATATGACCAAGTGATCCCTCTTCTGCTTATATACTTAAAGGATTTAAGATCATAAGTTCCAATAGATATTCTCCCACCAATGCTCTTAGCTGCATTATTCACAATTGCTAAAAAGATGGAGGCAACCCGAGTGTCCATCAACACATGAATGGTTAAACAAAATGTGTTATATATGTAGAAAAGAATATTTTTCAGCCATAGAAGGGAATGAAGTTCTGATTCCTGCTACAACAGGGATGAATGTTGAAAACATTTTAAGTGAAATGAGCCTGACACAAAAGAACAAATAGTATATGATTCCACTTTGCGAGGTACCAAGTGCAGGCAAATTCCTAGAGACAGAAAACATTACCCAAGGCTGGGGGTGAGAGGGAATTAAAAGTTATTGCTTAATGGATGCAATTTTTTATTTGGAATGAAGAAATGTTCTCAAAATGGTGAAATTTACACAACATTGACAAAATACTTAACATCACTGAAGAGTACATTTTAAAATGTTTAAATGCTTTTAGGTTTTGTATATTTTACCACAACAAAAAATTAAAAAAAAAAAAAAGGAAGAAACCTTAGCATGGCTTATCTCTGTCCACACATATCTTGATCTCATCCCCAGATGACTTATACAATCTGTGCAGCTGGAGGAGAGTGTGCATGGCCTGCAGGACTCCCTGTGAAATGGAAGATGTTGTGAATGCTGCACTTTCTTTCCCTGTATTTGTCTACAAAGCTAAGAAAACATAGTGGTAGGTGGTTTTAGTTTGCCAAAGCTCCTATGGCAAATACCACACAATGTGTTGCTTTAAACAAGACAAATTTATTGGTTCACAGCTTTAGAGGCCAGAAGTCCCAAGTCAAGGCATAAACAAGCCTGTGCTTTTGCCTGGGATTGGTAGTGTTTTGATGATGGCAGTCTCATATTACATGGCAATGTCTTTGATCTCCTGTAGCTTTGTCTGACTTCTGGCTTCTACATCTTCTCATCTCTCTTTAAGACCTCCAGTGATATGGCTAAGAATCTTGATTCAGTTTGGCCACATCTATATGGGATTTTAGATGATCCTATTCACAAATGTGTCTAAACCTTAGCAAATAAAACATCTTCAAGGGGTTTTATTTACAAGAGGGTTCCCCCCACAGGAATGCAGATTAAGAATAAGAATATGTCTTTTTTGAGTACATGGTTCAATCTATCACATAGATTAAAGCCTCCCAAAAATTGCAATTGAGCTGGAAGACTTGGTCTTCAGAGGCTACATGATTTATGAAGCAGTCACAAATAGAAATTACATCATTCAAGGTCTAGAAACTGATCTGATTCCACTTACTCTGAGAGCCTAGGATGGCAGCAGAGTGAAGATATGCAGAGAGAAGAGCTGACTGTCCTTCTAGAGTGCCTATAACTGATATATCTGAGTAACCAATTCTCCCTTGTGGTTCTTCTACTGAAGTGTAACTTTCTGTTTTTGCTAATATTCTTGTAAATAATTAAGATAATTATTTTTGTTATCATTTAAGTTTTATCAGCACTTCACAAATTTGCTATAATCAGAAACACAGTAATTTTCTGTTATGTTGACCTCTACCATTCAATGAATTGGTGTCCTTGAAAGGAACACTTAACTTAGGAGTAATCTGCATATTTCACAAGCACTTCAGGTAACTGGAAGGTTACAAGTAGATACCATGAAGAGAAGGATTGTTGCTCAATTCTGAGCTCTCAAATTATATGACTGTCTCTCTTTAGGGAAAGGATATTTTTGTGTGTGCTGAGGAATATAATAAATTTAACTTGTGCATTCCCACTTAAGATTTCCATCTAGCCAGGAATTAAAAAAAAAAAAAAAAAAGATTTCTCATCCAACTTGCCATAATCCTGGAATTTTGAAAATAATTAGGTAGTTTCATACTCAACCTCTCATCTCCCTTAGTTCTACCAGCCTGACAGAGAGACAGGAGTTGAAGCTCATGTACAAGTCAGGTCACCTAAAGAATTAAGGACTCACTAACCCATGACAATCCTCTGACTGAGCCAAGAGGCTCACAGATTAGGGAGAATTTTCAAATAGTTTTCAGGTATATCTGAAGTGTTGAGAGGACTAAATTTTCAAAGTTATTTAGTCACAGTGATCTACTCACAGGTTTCCAAATGCATATTTTTCACATGGTTGGTCCATTGCACACTATTACCTAGTCTCAGAATTCCCATCTCCACTGTGCAATCCCTACTCATAAACACAACTCAACCTTCAACTTTTCACTGAGTTCTGAAGGAAGAAGCACAGAATCATTTCATCCCCTATTCTCACCTGGTACTTAGCACATGCCTCTCTCATAGCAATTACAATGTTTTACGATAACTGTCTGTTTAAATATGTCTCCTGACCTAGAGGTAAGGAGATATAATATTTAAGGTAAGAGACAAAAACAAAAGGAAAGGGAAGGAGAAAATGTGGCATTGGCAGGAGCATCCCATGATGGTGTGACGTTTGCCTTGGTTATAAATGTTAAAAAAAAAAAAGGCTAAAAGAGCTTACACTTAATTTGTTTGAACAAACAAAATACCATTCAAGATCAAGTACTTAATAAATACTTTGATTATGCTGCTATGAATCCAAGTACATTTTCTTGTTTGCCTTGAACCAAAGAAATACAATGAAAGGACAAAAAGGTGTTTTCAACCAAAAACAGTTAGGTATACTTGAAATTACTTAATTCTATGTATGGACTTAGTGTGATGAAGTTCAAACAAATGCTTTAAAAATAATATCATTTCATGGTTTTGGAATCATATTCTTATCCAATCTCCCCCAGTTGCCTCTTGAATTCAAAGATCTTTCCTACTTATATTACAGGTAGCAAAGGGAATTACTGGCACCTCATTACATCCATGAGTAAAAATTAGTTGAAAACAACCAACAGAGTGGAAGTCTTCATAGGAGCAATCATCCCTTGCATACAGGACCTGACTTGCAAAGAGCAAAGCTAGTGACTAACACAATCAAGGGTCTATTTAAGAAATGGGTCAAGGTCTGCATAGTCTATGGGAGCTAATGGAGGGCAAGAAATGTATGCTATATGAAGATTCTGAAACACAGAATAGGGAAATAATGAGAAGTTAGCTGGCAATTCTGTAAATAAAGCCTAAGATATATTCCAGACTTGACAGAAACAGGGAAAAGTGTTCAGAAACTGTTTGCAAATGAGTTGAAAGGAAACTTGTGGGTTCTCTGGAAGAAAGTTAAGCTTCTCATTAAGTAGCCAACTTCCCATTAAGTAATTTAATCATCACCCAACAAATAGTTTTGCCCCAGATACAGTTTTCTGATACAAATATCCATATCTTTTTGTTGTTGATGTTTAGCAACATGAGAGTCAGAAAAAACTACTTCCAAGGACAAATGAGTCTTTGAACTTTAGCAGGCAAAGAACATTAAAGAAAGATGAGGGGAGAGTACACACTCAACATTCACTGACTATGCACACGAACTCATGCATCTGCTATGTAATATGGCATGAGCTAAGAAGTGCTTCCTCATACTTCATCTCCTCATTTAACCCCAATAAAATCTTCATAAAATTATTCCCCATTTAACAGATGAGGAAAATGAGAGCCAAAGATTTTTGTTTGTTTGTTTGTTCAAGTTCACACAGATGATCAGGAAAAGAGCTGGGATTCAAGCTCATATCAAACAGCTACAAAATTCAAGTTCTTCAACTATACAATGACAAAAGATACCAAACACACATTCATTTTGCATTCACATAAAATGAACCCTTGGTTAAATTTTATTAGCATTTCCTTCACTTGGCATGTCTTATGTATAACATCATAAACTTTAAGCCTGCCAGGAAATATAATAAGGAAGAGAAGTTTTATCGCATTTTAAATATTAAAATGAATGAAGAAATTCACTTGATTTTTGATGTGATGAATTTGCTGTAAGCCAAAATCCTGCCACAGGATTAGAAATTGATTATGATTTACTCTTTCAAAATAGCTGACCTTCAGTTAATCCATAAATAAGCAAAAATTGAGTAGGTATGCCACAAAACATCAAAATGTTTCAAAAACTGAACTAAATATGAGTGTTAAAAATATAACACAAAATTGTGTAGAAATTTAAAATATGCCTTTTTCATTTTATCATCATATCCACTATATTCAAGGCATGATGGCCTTATTTCCATCACTTTAGCACACCAAGCTAATTCCCACTTAAGAGTCTTTGCACATTTGTAGATACTGCTTGGTTTCTTCCCTAAATTATTTGTGTGACTGATTCATTTTCATCAGGCATAAAGTTTATGATGTTATATATAAGGCAATCTAAGTGAAGGAAATGCTAACTGTCGCAACCCTTCCTCCATAGCAGCTCCTCAAAGACACATTGACTGAATGTGTGACCTAATGCAGTTCCTTCTCCTTGCTCCTCCAGACTATATCACATCATTCTATTTTATCAGCATATGAAATTAAATCATTCAATTATTCTTGTGGTTATTGCATCTTCCTGACCCTAACATCTAAGCTCCTGAGGGACACAATTTGTTTATTTTTATATGCCCGGGACCAAGAACCATGCATGACACATATTGATAAAATGTGTCACTGATTAAACAGTATACCAAATTCATCACTTGCAGGATGATTCAATTTTGTCCTTTCTTGAGATAAATAAAGGTTCTGAAAGCTTTCAAACACATTGTAACTATTGTTTACTAGCTTTATAATATACAAGATTAAAAGCAGGCCAGAGGGAGGTCAAATTTATTTGAGAAAATACTCAATTGTGAAAGCCTTTAGTAACTTGAAGTAAATTGCATTTTTTATCTTAGGTTTTCTGCTATACCATTAAGAACAAGAAAATGGTGTAGGCCCATAAATAAATCAAAATGAACAAGTTGAATCAAATTGAGGAAGAAAACAAAAACTGGGTCTGGTTGAGCACCAAGAGCCCAGTATCTTGAAAAAATTGAAGAAAATGAAATAAAAATTAAAATCAGGAACACAGTAAACACAGCCCTTTTTATCAAATCAAGATCAGAAACACAGAGATGAGAATCAAACCCAGAGGGGATTGTGGGAAGATGGTGGAGTAGAAAGCTCCAGAATTCAGTCCCTCCACCAAAACAACCATTAAATAGGCAGGAACTTTATGAAACAACAATTTTGAAACTCCAGAGGCAGTAGAACACTGTACAGCATTCAGGAAAGAACAGGAGAAAGAGGCTAGTAAATTATCTTACAGACTAGAAAATTGCTGTCTCCTCATGGAGGCTATCCACACCCATCCCCCACTCTCATAGCTGACCTCCATGGGCTCCAGCCTTGTCTAACTTGCTGGTGACAGAAAGGGGCATAAAAATCTTCTTCCTCAAGACCAGGGATAGGCATTGCTGATCATGGCTTTTGGCTAATGACTTTGGATTACTGGGGACCAGCTCTGAGGGCAGCCAGTGTTCCAATTCACCTCAGACAAAGGCAGCAGTGGAGGACACTTAAAGACATTATGCTTTCTCAGGGCTCTTCAACAATTAGTTGAAGATCTGCATTTGCTGGACAGATCAAGAAAGCTCAGCTTCAGGCAGCCATGGAAGTATTCCTGACACCGTTCCCTCCTGAGAGAATGTTGGGATATGAAGCTGTACCCCTCATAGATCCCTGGCCCTGTTTCTCTGGAAAAGACTGACTTGGGAAACTCTCTCTTGTATGCCTCTTCTCCCATAATTCGTCCTCTAGTCAAAAAGACTTGATACAATGAAAGGAGTGTAAGAAACTACAGAGGCTGGCAATCTGGGGAAAAGTCTTGTCTGCTTTAAACACCTGGAAGAGGAAGGTCTGTCTCCTAAGAAATTGAGGAGACTTTCAAATTCATGTAAACAGGGAAACTCCAAAACAACTAACAAGCACAAGCCCAAGATAAGACACAGGCACAGAAAAAAAAACAAAAACAAAAACAAAAAACAGGAGGACCCTGCACACTGCATTCACCTTGGGCAGACCTTCCCAATAGAAGAGCTGAAGCTCAAGAAAATCTCTCTCTTGCCATCAGTTGGTTACAAAATTAAGAAATAGACATCTCAGGGAGCTAATATTTTAAATATTAAAGTGTACAGTGTGCAAAAAAGAGTACAAGACAAACAAAGAAATAAATGATGGCTCATCCAAAGGAAGAGGATAAAAATCCTGAAAACACCAAGAAAAAAGATCAGATTGTGGATGTAAGAAAAGGTTAAGTTTAGCTTTCACATAAAGGCAATGTGGAGTAGGGAAAAAGGAGGCTGGACAAGGCTGGCTTAAATGGGCTCTGTGGTTGGGAGGAAGGAGAGGGCCCCTGACATAAGCCTAGAGTTGGCTCTCTCAGATAGGTTGTGCAATTTAAAATCCTAGAGGCAGACTAGTTAGTGCTCTCAGATAGACTGTACCCTCTGGAGTATCCAGCCAATGGAGAAACAGGGGAGGGACTTGCATATTAGACATAGGATACATATATTGCCATGTTCTATTGTTCAGCATGCCTGCCACATTTCTTTGGTGGTGTGTCTGCTCTTGCAAGATTGTAAATAAATTCTTTTTTCCTCTGCAATTGGGTGAGTGTTTTTAGGTATAGTGCTTGTTTCTATCATGGAGCTACCAAAAAAACTGCTTTAAAAATTATCTTAAAAATGCTCGAGGATATGACAGAAAATACAGAGAAATAGCTAGCAGATATCAGGAACATAATGAATAAATGATATGATAATCTTAGTAAAGAGATAGAAATTATAAAAAGGAACCAAGTAAAATTACTGGAGTTGAAGACCACAATAAGTAAAATGGAAAATTCCCAGGAGGGTTTCCACAGCCATTTAGAGTTGGCAGAAGAAACAGTGAATTCAAAAGCAAGATAACTGAAATGAGTGAGGCTGAGGAGCAGGAAAAATATAGAAATAAAAAGTGAAAATAAAAATACCCGGAAGCATATGGCTTTATAAGGTGACCTTTACCAAACATTTAGAAGACTAAATATTGTTAAGATGTCAATTCTATCCAAAATGATTTATAGAGTCAACATAATTCCAATCAAAATTCCAACAGCCTACTTTGCAGAAACGGAAAAAACAGTCATCAAATGTCTTAGAAAGGGTAAGGGGATCAAATAGCCAAGGTCATCTTTAAAAAAAAACAAAGTTGGAGGACTCACACTTCTTGATTTTAAAACTTATTACAAAGCTTTAGCAGTTAAAGCAGCATGGTACTGGCAGAGGATAGAAATAGAGACCAATGGAATTTAATTGATAGTCTAGGAATAGATGCTCACATCTCTGGCCAATTGATTTTTGACAAGTGTGCCAAGTCTGCTCAATTGGGGAAGAACAGTCTTATCAACAAATGGTGCTGGGAAAACTAGATATCCATATGCAAAAGAATGAAGGAGAGACCCTATCTCACACCATATATAAAAAATTAACTCAAAATGGATAAAGACCTAAATACAAGAACCAGGACTATAAAACCCCTTGAAGAAAATGTAGGGAAGCATCTTCAGTTCTTGTGTTATGCAATGGTTTCTTAGACTTCACACCCAAAGCACAAGCAACAAGAGAAAAAATAGAAAAGTGGGACCTCATCAAAATTAAAAACTTTTGTGCTTCAAAGGGCTTTATCATGAAGTGAAAAGACAACCTGCACAATGGGAGAAAATATTTGGAAACCAATATCTGATAAGGGCTTAATACCCAGAATATGTGAAGAAATCTTACAACTCAACAATAGAAAGACAAACAATCCAATTTAAAAATGGGCAAAAACTTGAATAAACATTTTTCCAAAGAAGATATACAAATGATCAAAAATCACATGAAGAGATTTTCAACATCATTAGCTATTAGGGAAATGCAAATCAAAACCATAATGAGGTAGCATTTCACACCCACCAGAATGGCTACTATTAAAAAAAAAAAAAAAAAAAAACAGAAAATTACAAGAGTTAGAGAGGATGCAAAGAAATGGGAGCAGTCACTTCTTAGCTGCGCTTAATGGGATTGCATAAAAGAATGTTCTTGTACATGGGAAATGTATATGTGAATTATATTGTTTTTTCAAGGGTGTGTGCAGCTTGCTCTCACATGCTCAGAAGACAGAGCAATAGATCATGGATGATAGGGAGGGAGGGAGGGAGGGAGGGAAAAAAAGAAATGGTGATGTGACAGGGTGTTAAAATTGGTGCAATTTTATCGGGGGGGGAGGGGTATGCTGGAGTTCTATGTATGGGGTTTGTATTGTTTTTGCAGCTGTTCCTGTAAGTTTGAATTTATTTCAAAACAAAATTTAAAAAAAAGAAGAAATAGATAGATGGGATCATCTCAAAATTGAACACTTTTTTGCGTCAAAGGACTTTGTCAGAAAAGTAAAAAGGCAGCTTACTCAATGGGAGAACATATTTGGAAACCATGTATCAGATAAGGTTTAATATCCAGAATATGTAGAGATCCTACAACTCAACAATGAAAAGACAAACATCCCAATTTAAAAATTGGCAAAAGACATGGACAGACACTTTTCTGAAGAGAAATACAAATGGCTCAAAAATAAATGGAAAAATGCTCAACTTCACTGGCTATTAGGGAAATGCAAATCAAAATCACAATGAAATATCATCTCACGCCTACCAGAATGGCCTCTATCCAAAAAACAGAAAATTACAAGTGCTAGAGACGATATGGAGAAAGAGGCACAATTATTCACTGTTAGTGGGAATGTAGAATGGCGCAGCCACCCTGGAAGGCAGTGTAGCAGTTCCTCAGGAACCTAAGTATAGAATTGCCATATGACCCAGCTATTCCATTACTAGGTATATACTCAGAGGAACTGAAAGTTAAGACAGGAACAGATATTTGTAAACTGATGTTTATAGCAGCATTATTCATGATTGCCAAGAGATGGAAATAGCCCAAATGTCCATCAATGGATGAGTGGATAAACAAACTATGGTACATACACATGATGGAATATTATGCAGCTGTAAAGCAGAACAAAGTCACCAAACATATAATAATGTGGATGTACCTTGAGGATGTTATGTTGAGTGAAGTCTGCCAGAAACACAAGGACAAATACTGTATGGTCTCACTAATGTGGTGGTGGTGACTGAAATTTTTAATGCATTTTATTTTATTTATTTTTTTCTTTTTTTCTTTTTTTTCTCCTCTTCCTCTTTTTTTGCAGAAGAAATGGAAATGTCTACATATAGATTGTGGTGAATGTATAACTATGTGATTATACCAGGAACCACTGATTGTTTACTTAGTATTGAATGTTTAAAAAATAAACAAAGGGGTACAAGAGTTGAAAAAATGTGGAGAGAGGGAAATACCCAATCACTCCTGGTGGGGAAGTAGAACGGTGCAGCCCATCTGGAGGGCAGTGTGGTGGTTCCACAGGAAGCTAAGTAGGAGGTTGCCACATGTTCCTGCAACCTGCACAATGGGAGAAAATATTTGGAAACCAAATTTTTGGGTAAATACTAGGAAAAACAGAGAGCAGGGACATGAATGGACATCTGCACACTGGTTTTTATGGTGTCAGTATTCATGATTCACAATGGATGTAGGTGGCCTAAGGGTACATCGACTGATGAATAGATGGTGAACTGTAGTGTATACATACAATGGAATACTGAGTGGCCACAGAAATGAAGTTGTAAAGTGTGCAACTAGGTAATGGACCTTGAGGACAGTATGTTGTGTGAAATAAGCCAGATGAAAAGACAGACATGATAACGTCTCATTAATATGGACTAACTACAATGGGAAAACTTTGAGAATTGAGTCTACAGCACAGGTTATCAAGGGAAGACTTATTGTAATGGTACCTAGATTGTAAGCTCTTACAGCAGTTACTTCTATTCCTGAGCTGTAATGGTTATTTCTAGATTTTAAGATGCTGAGCTCTTGTGTATAATTTGGTTGGTCCCTGGAACTTCAGGTATCTGTTTGATACCTGACACTCAGAGCTAGAGTTCAGTAGCTATGAATGTTGACATTACCCTATACAGCAAATATTAAAGAAGTTGCAAAACAGATCAGACTTTAATTAGAGATATGAACAAAATGGCCTTCGTTAGGACTAAGGTAAATTAGACTAAATGGTAGAGGAGGATATTAACTGTATTTTAAAACTTGAGCTTCTGTGTGAGACCAAAGGTAGAGATGTTTATTTCATGGAAAATCTTTATTTTCTGTAGCATGCTATATAATTTAACTTGTGTGGTCAGTTTATTCAAACAGAATAATTACCTTGAATAGGGAGTGAGATCTTGTTTATTTGTATAGGTTACTGTGAAGCCCCAATACATCCAGAATAATTGGGTCAGAGGATAAAGAAGTATTTGAAAAGCCCCCTTGAGGATGGGGGAAAAATGTGTAAATATTAAACTTCTCCAGCTGGGGAATTCCCAATATTCTCACAAGCATTGGGGACTACTAGTTTAGTATGCCAAGCCCTGGCTCTTGGGGCTTGCCCTTAGAAGCCTATTACTGCAAAGGAGAGGCTAAGACTACTTATAATTGTCCCTAAGTGTCACCCCCCAGAGAACCTCTTTCATTGCTCAGATGTGGCCTCTCTAAGCTATCTTGGCAGGTGGACTTGCTGCCCTCACCCCTACGTGGGACACAACTCCCAGGGGGGTAAACTGTTGCCGGGAAATGGGACATGACTCCCAGAGGGATTGAGAAAGCCTTCTTGACCCAAAGGGAGAAGAGAAATGAAACAAAGTAAAGTTTTCAGGGGCTGAGAGATTTCAAATGGAGTCAAGAAGTCATTCTGGAGGTTATTCTTATGCATTATATAGATATCCCTTTTTAGTTTTTAGTGTATTAGAATAGCTAGAAGGAAATACCTGAAACTGTTGAATTGCAATAACAGAGGAGGATGGATTTTTTGGGTATTCTTTTACTTTTATTTTTATTCTTATTTTTATTTTTATTATTTTTTGGAGAAATGAAAATGTCCAAAAATTGACTGTGGTGATGAATGCACAACTATATGATGATATTGTGAACAACTGATTGTGTACATTTTGGATGATTGTATGGTATGTGACCATATCTGAATAAAACTGCAAGCAAAAAAGAAACAGGCTTTTCTGGGGTACATAATAGATTCAAACCAGCACAGGGGTTATATGGGAATCCTGTATTTTATGCATAGTTGCTATATAAACCCACAATTTCTCTAATAATTAAAAAAAATCAAACCCATAAACAAATCCAGAAAGGTAGACATAGCCACAGGGAAAATGAAGGCCACATATGCCTCACTGCAGGACGTGGGGTTTCTGCTATAACCTGAGTGTACTATACTGATTTGTTTAGCCATGTTCTCTTTTGTTTCTGTTTTTTTAAGCAGCTACCCTCTCCTCTCAACTGCCTTGACACCTCCACCCTATCCACTCCTCTGTCCCCTTCTAGTATATCCATCTTTCATTTCCCAGCTCAAGTCCTTTCCTTGAAATAATTTTCCAATAACTCTAATCCCTAACATTCCTTTGCTTTTCTGAATACTTACTACCATACCTGTAGTCAGTACCACTGTGTTTGCCGTTTAGATACTCTCTAAATAAGAAGCTTCCTGGATTTTCCCTTAAAAAACTCCCTAGGTCAGGGACTGTTTCTTCTGTGTATTTTCCTGTAGAAACATAGATAAATATTGACTGGAGAATTCCACCCTCATTTCTTATAGGTAAAAATGTTCTTACTAGCAGGGATTATGCACAAAAAATCATGGAACTCTTCTACTTCTTTTGGTAATAAATGTTAAGGACAAGTGGGTTAGGGATAGCAACACTTGGAACTCAGGCAGATTTGAAACCATCCAAAAGAGCTCCATCTCTTCAAGAGCTTCGGACAATTGGAGATGAGAGATGTGATATTGTATAGAGGAAGAAAAATGGATCGTAGTTAACATAAGACACCTTTAAAAAATGATTATTTAAGAGTTCAATGTGAGAGTGGGTGGAAAAGGAACTCAAAGAAATTTTAAAATACAGACCAAATAACTACTATGGTTGGGACCTATGTAAGAAATCAGCATAGGAAGATGAAGTAATTCGTGATATTCAGTGGATTTTACAGTCTAGTAGGAAAAGACAATAACGAAAAGAATAAATTACACTTTTTATAAAGGATAGCTAATTTTACCAATTATCCAGTTTCATTTCTCACAGGTACATGTACAGGCATTTAATGTTTGGCTTTTAAAGTGAGACAGAAACTTTTACAATGCATAGAGTCAAAGTGCAGCGAGTTAGCAAAGGAATGCAAGAAGGCATTGCTTTCATAGCAAGCCATGTGCTGCTTTCAATAAAGATGATGTATGACTAACCTATAATCAATATAAATGCAGATAAAGCTCATTCTTTTCACCAAGTAATTCTACAGCTGATACATACCTCACTGAATATTTATCATTTGAATGCAGAATGCTGCTTTGCCAAGGCTCAATGTATAAACATTAACTACAAACGATGCCTCCCTTACTATTTTTCTTTTATTCCTGCTTTGGATTTCTCAGGACTAGGATAAATGAATAGTAAAGACCCACATCACAGTTCAAGAAACATGGTAAAGGAAGCATAAATCCCCAAGATAGCTCTGCTAACAATCTCTAAAAGAAGTAAATGGCCCATGGATCCTTTAAATGTTCCAAGTACAGCAGTTGAATGAATATGAGTCATACATTAAGTGGGATCATTTGGAAAGATGAATGGATCTTTAAGGTAAAAGGGGTTTCTTGTCCAAGGCTGGCAGACAGAGATATGCAACTATCTCTGCCTTCTACATTTTGCAATACTAAAATAGTTGTGAATGGGTCACAGCTCATTTCAGTATGAGCCCCTAGCCATTTACAAAATGAAATCCTGAAAATCAAGCCTCTCCTCAAGGGTCATGAAGAAAATTGACTTTGTGTTGGTGGCCACAATAGAGCAAGATGATTTTTTTCTGGTTGTTTCAGTAGCAGAAGTGGAGGGAAGACAGACATAAAATTCCATAGGTCAGTACCAGATAGTTCAAATGCTTTTTCTTGAACAAAGATGAAGCCAGAACCCTTTTATCATCCCAGATTCCTTCCTCTCCCTCTTCCTATCCCACATATAAGCAATGTGCAATCCCTGCCTCTATTCTGCTTCCAAATTATCTTTGAATCTTATCTGCTTATCTCCTTCACTATTGACATTGCCCTATTTCATGTGACCATCCTCTGTGCCCTGAAACTTAATGACATACACTGAATTTGTTTCGCTGTTTCAAGACTTGCCTTTTCCCACCTCTTTTCCTCATATATCAGCAGAATATTTTTACCTGTTGATCATGTCATTCCACAGCTCAAAACACTTTTAGGATTTTATTTTGCCTTGTGAGTAGTCCAAACAACTCAAGGCTTTAAAAAGGCCCTCAAAATATTAATCCTAATTACTCTACAATCTCAGGTTAACCATTCCACCTATCTTGCACTCTTTGCCAGCCATTCCAAAATTATTTCCATTCCTTAAACTTGTCCTTCCCATCTTCTCCCTTATCTATCTGCACTTCACCCCACTCCATACAAACCTTTCAGAAGGTCCCAATTTAAAATGTATTTAGTCTGAAAAGCATTCCCAGATCATGCAAGTCTGAGTAAGACAATCTCCTACATGATCTGGTGAGACCCTGTATATCTCATATCAAAGCGTTTATCACACTATTTTGCTGCTGTATGGAAGCATTAATAGAGCAAGGTTCAGGTCAGCCATGTGGATTGTGATGTGATTAACACTTAGAAATGCTCGGTTCAAAACATTTTTTTTTTAACTGAATTGAGACAAAGCAAGCCAAGATGGATAAACCCTGCTTCTTAGGCCAATGGAGCAGGACTTTTGGGGAAGAAAAACAAAATTTAAATAAAGAAGGAAATATCTACCATGCCTCTATCTGAAGAATTGAATCTAACCCATATTTGAAGCATCAAAGCAAAGTTCAAAATATCTGCTTTGCAATATCTTCCCTGAACACCTCAACTCAAAAATAATCTTGCCTTTCTATGAAGTACAACAGAGAATACTATATATGGCATTAATTTTCTCCTGGATCATCTCAGTCATGTAAGGTTTATAAAATGTTTCTTTCATCAACCAAAAAAGGATGTTGTCATCTTAGCCAGGTTATATGGATTTGTTTTTGTCTGAGACCATGAGTATTCTGAGAGTGTGAGTTTTTCTGATGGGCCTCCCATCCTCTGAGGAATGTAAACTTATTGTAGAGGTCAGATAATGATTCTATTTGCTGCATATGGGAATTATGTAGGATGCTCTGAGCATTCAAATCCTTAGGTAATTAGGATCCTAGACTTAGGAATTTCTTCAAAATTTCTCCAAGAATTTTGATTCATAGTGAAAGTAGTGAATCATTGGGTTAGATCAGGAACTGGCAATATTTTTCTCTAAAGGATCAGATAATAAATATTTTATACTTTGAGGATCATATGGTGTCTGTCACAACTAATCAATTCTACTGTTATTGAACAAGAGCAGTCATAGACAACACAAGTGGTTATAACTGTGCTCCAACAGAGCTTTACTTACCAAACAGATGACAAACCAGTTTTGGTCCACAGGTCATAGTTTCCCAACCTCTGAAATGGATAATTCTATATCCTATTCTCAGCTAAATGACTTTATTTGTATTGTTTTATTTTCCATTTTGTTACTGATAAACATATGACTGTTCCATTTAAAAAAATTAATTTACCAAAAATAAGCACTACTAAAATTTAATAGAGACTTTTTAGAATGGGATTCAGAACCATCACAGAGAATGGTTCCTTCATAAATGTATTTATGGTTCATAAAAATGTGCTAAATTGTCACAAACTTTTATACCATCTTTCATTCAAAACAACCACTCTTTTCACTTACCACAATTATTTATCTGAAAAGAATATTGAAAGGAATATCAGAGATATCAGCCTTTACTTTCCAAAGGACAACAGTAAAACACAGCCGTTGCTGGGGTGAAGATGGCAATGAAAGCACAAGCAGAACCGAAACAGCCCATTACCTGCAGAATCATCTCCACACAAGGATCTCAGAAGACTGACTGTTGCAACGCCAATGGACTGTGAATTACATTGTTGTATTACAGCACAGGTTCATAAAGTTTTTAATGCAGATGTGAAAAAAAAAAACTTGAAATAATGTAGATACGATATTCAAAAATTCCATTTGCCTACAAGTGCTTGGTTTCTAGGACTAAAAGTGAAATGATGGCTATTAAAGATCTGCACCATTATCAAAGATGTAAAACCCTGGTAAACAAGTTGTGAAATAACCACTTAGTATAATTCATTTGAAAATAACCAGTTATTGTCAAAACTATTGAAATTTTGGAATAAAGCACGTTGTCAGATTTTATGTGATTTCTTTCCAGAAGGACTTTTCTATTTACAGAAATATTTTAAATCCAGAAAGCTTTTCTTTTGAAGAAAACCTACTTAATTGAAAGCTAACTTCATCTGACTGTTGCTGACAGCTGATCTATATTGGAGATAAGAAGTTGATATCTCCAAGACTTTGACAACTGGGAGCAAACAATTCTGTCACTGGAGTGATATAATGGAAAGAGCATGGACTTTTAAAGTTAAACATTCATGTACTTGAAACATATTTACAACATGAGATAGAAGTGTAACTTGAGACAGTTTACTTAACTTCTCTGAATGTCAGTGTTCTATCAGGCAAAAATGAATCACGGAATTACAGAAAGGATTAAATATAATGTGTGTAGAGCAACTGACAGAGTACCAGGCAGTTAGTACTTTAAAAAAAATGTTAATTCTCCTCCCTTCAAGGACTACCAATAGGTTTTGAAAACCAAACTGGGTATTCCATGACTTCTTTTGTTTTTAAATAAAGCCTCAAAAGAATTGGATAGTGGTCAGAGAGGACCTCTTAGAGCTGTCATTTATGAGCATATGAGCACTGTAGAGTCTGTTTTGGTTTTGATTTTAGTTGGGTTTGGTTTGATCTGTGCATGTATTGTTATTGTTTTTGTTTTGCTTTGTTTTGCAGACAGGATAAACGAGATCTAAAAGGAAGTTAAATGTTTTGGTAAAGGAAAAGATAAATTAATGTGAATGAGAACTTTTCTGCAATTAGTTCTTTATTTAAAATTATAGAAAACTCTTGGTAATAATATAATTAGAATTATGTTAAACTCCAGATCAAAGTTTCTTTAGAGAAAATCTTCCTCATTTTTAAAATCAGTATATTCTAATAAATTAAGATCCATTATTATTGTTTTAAAATAATGTAAACCTAAAATTGTTTTGTTAAAAGTATAATTACCTAATATGAACTTAGAATGAGTTCCCGGCATTGACTTGACATCATTACAGATTGGGAAAAAAAAATGACTTCTTGATTTATTTCCAGAACACAGCAACACATTCTCATCAATTCAAACCCATAAATGATGTAATTCTGTATAAGATTTTTTCACTTAAATTCATTAACGTTTATGGGTCATATTGGCTACGGAAACATATTTTTCATTAGAAATCAATTGTGCCCTCTTTTAGAATCTGTGGTTATTGATCAGCAAAATAAGTGTTAGCAAATTAGAAGCCATTCTGTAAAGCATGTCCACTGTCTCAGGTTTACATCTTTTTCTTCATTGTTCAAGGATGTTCTGTCACAGGGAAGCAAACTTCTAGGATAACTACAGAAAAATGTGTTTTCCACATTACAGATCTTTGAAGAAAATTATAACGCATGTTTATGTGACTTTCTGGTAGGAATGGTTCATTTTCCCCAGGAAGAATTACAGTCTTTTCCTCAATCTAATGAGATTTCAAGTGAATAGAATTATCTTTGATGCCAGATGTTACTTATGAAGAAATGGGTGATCTATCTTAATCACAGATTAGTCATCTATGAAACTATGATGTCTTTCCAATGATGTTCTCCATAATAAGAACTAAGACACTGAGAAATAAATGCAATCCATGATAAATGGCCATCCTGGTTCAGAAACTATTTTCATTAATGCATGAAAGAAGGAAAAAAAAACCCACAGATGGAAGTATATGTGGTGAAATGCAGCTGGTTCTGATCCTAACAGGAAGCAGGTTTACCGCACTTTCCTTTATAGATGAATTCTTGAATGCTTATGTGTAAATTAAATAAAACTTTTAATCCTACAATTTTACTCCCCCCAAACCAAGTGACTCATACATTTGAAGTACTTCAGTCCTCTTCAAAGTAGATTGTCATATTTATTAAACCCACTTTAAGCATTTTCCAAACAAAAACACATAAACAGCAACAATGTAGCAGAAATACAAGTAGCCCACAAACAAGGAGGCATTGAGTTCTAACCTTTATCCATATATCAGTTATTCAGCATTCAACAATTTGTTTTTCTCATATTCCATGATCACATTCCAAAGCTGGCTCACAAAAGTATAATTCCCAAGTGAAGTGCCCTAATTATTGTGTTTTCCTATTTTTTTTAGTAGTAGTAAAATGTAAGCTCTTCATTCTGTAAATACCCAGAGCACTGCTGTTTTATACATTTTAGCACATTTTCCAATCCTGGCTTATAATTATTTGTGCACAGCTCTTATCTCTCCTTCTAGAATGAATGTCTTAGGAGTTTTAGGTCAGGTACAACCAAAGAATGCTTTTAGAACATTAGAAGAAAAGCTGTTAAATTAGATATACAAAAAAATGAACTCAAAATCTCCTAGAGATCTTTTTAATTTTCCTTAAATGCCTAATTAGACTCTACATTAATCCCCCAATTATACATGCAGCTATTTTCTTAGGGGAGAGTATAACCCCGTGTGGCCTGACAGAGTCTGCTTCTCCCAAAACCTCACTTCAGGTTTGGTTCTTCATCAAAAGAATACATTTATATAGAGATCAAAGAGATATCTTTGAGAAAAAGAATCATATCTCTAACCTTATATTACAATTTAATAAACTCTCTGATGTATTGAGATGGTCTCAAGAGAAGACTGCTAATGGTTAAAAGAAAAAGAGCCCCAAAAGGAAACACAAGAGAAGGATTGGGGAGGGATGCAGGACCAGTCACCCAAGTTCAACACCAAAGCTAAGAGGCTGATAGAGAAAGGCTGGTTCCATCCCCAACCCTACCTCTGATAAAGTGGTCATTGTTTGAGAACAGTGTCTTAGCAAAAAGTTTAAGGTACAAACGACAAGCTGTTCAGAGTCTGAGAGGGTGTCACTATTGTGGCCTGTGGCTAGAAAATACTTCTTAACAGAATGGACAATTTGCATTTAGTTTTCAAGCATGTTGGAAGTCAAAGCCACCTGGCATTTGAAATTAATACTGATCTCTTTGAACTGAGTAAGCACCTACTTTGTTTGGACAACTTGAAAGAGGAGAGCTTCCAACAGATACTATGCCTAGTAAAATAGGAAAAGTATGTGGCCAAATAAATGAGGACAGCTAATAGAAAGAAATGTGATAATACTTCGATCCCAAACCTTAAACATAGTTTATTTAATAAATACATGTTATATGAGTCTACCAGTTTTTTGTTTGTTTGGATGTTACAAACAAAGGAGTTTGATTTTGTAGAGATTCAGATTGGGGACAATATGGCATTTTAAAGCTCTGTAGGAAGGTAATAATCATTCATTTTTATGTTAATTGCCTAGCAGGACTTACAAACTTCTTTTTGTTGGTGTTTTTGTAATACTAGTACTACATTAACTCTGAACAATTTGGGTTGAGAGCAGTATAACTCACATATGAAACAGTAACTGGAGAAGATTTTCATGAAATAAATACTCACAAATTAGGAGCTAGAGAAAGGAAGATGAAAGCGAAATTTATGTGTATTTTTAAAAAAGAGATGTTTGGATTAAAATGAACCAAACTTTTGAAAGTGAAACATAGAGGAATTTGGAACTATGTAACATAGACAAACAGATTCCTCAAAACTTAATGATTACTAGCTTTTCCTCATATGACTGTGGTGGACTGGTATTTTTATATTAACTTCCCACTGAGAACAATCAGAGACACTAAATACAAAGTTTTAGAATTTTTGTTTGAAGGCATTAGAGAGCCACCAAAGCAGAGGAATTTGAGGGCTAAGATTCCGGAGACAAGGGAAGCATAGAAATGAGCCACATATTTAGTTCTGCTTTTCCTCAGGAAGCATTTGCTTGTTCATAAGCTGTGGATTTAGATCCAAGCTGTGAGAAGCAGAGACTAGTGTCTGAGAAGCTAAACAGACTTGGGGTTGTTTCATGGGAGAAGAAAGAACATTGAAGTACATGGACCACCAAGTAGGAAAGACCCTAATAAATATTCCAAGCTTTCAATTGGGGTCCCTGAATAGCTATAATGTAGAAGAAAGAGATAACCAGAAATAGTCTGGCTTTAAAAAAAGTGAATTAAAGTGATCGGCACCTTTATGAACAGTCTGACAGAAGCAACAGAAAATCCTTTCCGGAGGAAAGCAAGTTCATTCAGAGCCTCAAATATCCTCAAAATGTATCAGAGAAATATCAGGAATTCAGTGAAAAATTACCCATCATGCAAGTCAATAAGACCAAAATTCTAAATTAAAAAAAAAAAAAAAATACAAAAGAATCAACAGATAATGTAAACATATCAATGTACTGGAATTATCAAGATGGAAATTAAAATAGTTTAATATATTTCAGAGAATGAAATTTTTAAAAATATATACAAATTCAGAAAATCAGAAGCTATAAAAAAGACTCAAGTGAATATTCTAAAGCTAAAATTTCAGTAACTAAAATTAAGAATTCAATATATTGATTTAAAATCAAATGAAACATACACTAAAGCATAGAAAGAAAAAGATGGACTCTACAGAAAAAAATCATAATAGAAATATAGGATATAGTGAAAAGGTCTACTATATGTACAATTAGAATCCAACAAGAAAAGAGCTTTATGTGAAAGATTAGGCCAAATATTTTCCAAAATTACAAAAGACATGAAGCCTGAGACCCAAGAAAGTTCTATGAAATCAATTTTCTTGAGATTTAAAGCATCCTGTATTCTTGAGGCAAAATTATTTTTAAAGTAGTGCTTCTCAATAATAAGAAAACAACAGTAATCTGTGTTCCATGTAATTCACACATAGTAACTCATTTAATCATCACAAAAATTCTATAATGTAGAAATTCTTATCATCATGATTTGCAGTAGTAAAGTATGCTTTAGAGAAACCATATGCAATTTTCCAAAGGTCACAAGTCTAGTAAGTGGCAAAACCAGGATTGAAACTCCAGCATCTAGCTCTTAACCGCTATCCATACTTTGATGTGACTGATGAATGTAACATTTATATGAAAATATTAATCAAAGTTTTCCCCCAAGGAGTTTCAAATCCAAATTAAAATTTTAAAGTTGCAATTAAATACAGCAAGCCTTTAACAGAAAACTACCAAAAAGCATATGTCTTAAAAGAGTATGACAAAATACTTAAGGTGAAATATAGACAAAGTTGATTGCTTAGGAAAAATATAAAAACATTGAGCACTGATCTGCTGGTGCCAAGAAGCATACACAGTTCTGGACTTTAGTACAGATGGTTAAAAACTTTGTATTAGTGTGATTCATTCTCTGTGCTGACACAAAGGATTGGATCTAACTTATGTGCAATAAGGCTTACATCCCCATCTCACTTTCTCCTCTCCAATAAATTTGTTTTGTAGGGTGCAAAGGTGGGTGAGAATACTCAAATACATCATCACGTCATTCAAATATTACATGACATAATTACAAAATATTAGTTATTTGTATGTTACAAAGTATATAAGCATCTTCAAATATTGAGAAACTGGACATCTGGCAACTCTAGAAATAAGTAATTTTCATGAAAAAGAGGGAGATAGTACTGATTACAGTAGTGTCCCTGTTTATGGCCCCTGGTCCCCAAGACCTCCCCTATTTTCTGTCCTTCCAAGCCTTGTGTGTTCTATTGACTCTGTTAGCTACTATAGAATATTTTCAACAAATACCTCTTATTGTTAAGGTAGTTTGATTTGTTCTACTGTCATCGTGGGGAAAAAAATAGGGAAATTGAATAGGAAAAGAACTTTGAACAAGCCACGTCACACCTTTGGATCTTCTTTTTCCTCATCACTATCTTGCAGTTTAATAATAACATCAAGAAAAATAATCAAAGTAATAATAGTCTCCAATTATTTCAAGTGTTTACTATGTACCAAAGAATTTACAACCATAATTTTGTTTAATAAGTAAGATATTAGGCAGCCAGAACTCAGCTAAGAGAGCTGAAAACCCACATTCACTGACAGAAGCATGTTGGCTGGATGGAGATATAACTGCTGGACAGATCTAGAACCAAGCCCATGTATATCCCAGCATCAAGTGAGTTAAAGCAAGAAGAATGTTATGTAAAACTTCATTAAATATAATCTCTATCCACAAGTTATATATTAGTGATTATTTTAATGATGTTCCAAAGTCCCAGAATAGTGAATTCAATAGTAATAGTTAAAATTTGCTGAGTACTTATTCACAGTGCTAGAAAGTATGCTACAGCATTCAAGGTACTTTGTATCATTTTTTCCTCACAACAACCACATGAGATAGATGCTAACATCCGTATTTTATAGATTAAGAGGGTGAGGTTCAGAGATATTAACAAATTTTCTCTAATGATTATGGATATAGATATAGGCAGATCATTTCCATTTATGTATCTTTCCAGTTATGAGGTTTGCTGTTTATATTAACTAGAGCATAACTAAGCTACTCTAAGAGAGACAAACAAACAAATTTGATTAAACAAAATCAAAGTTTATTCCTCAGTCACGTAAAATCTAGGGCTAGGAGGAGGCCCCTACCTGCTCAACATACCATTCCATTTCAAGGTCCAAGGAGTCTGTTCTAAAAACACATCTGCCCAGATAAAAGAAAAGAGGAAAGCCATAGGAGGAGGGGCAAGATGGCGGCATAGAGAAGAGTGGAAGCTAAGTAGTCCCCCTGGAACAACTACAAAAAACCAGAAACAACTAGTAAATAATCCAGAATAACTGCAGGGGGACAAATGAGACCATCCACTCATCATACACCAAACTGAATTGGGAGGAATGCCCGAGAACACAGCATAAAATCTGTAAGTAAAACCTGCGGAACCAAGTCGTGGGTGCAAAGCCTCATGGTGCCAGAGAGAAGCTCTCTCCCAGCAAGCAAATATAGCTCAGCTGAGCTCCAAGTGGGGTTTTAAGTAGCGAGTGTGAACTGCTCACTGCAGGTACGCATCCCCAAAAAACAGACAGAGGCTTTGGGTGACGACTGACCTGGGAGAGCCGGAGGGTCACCTTGGACTGGGTCTGAAGGGGACGATCTGTTTCTTTTTTGGCTCAGTGGAGAAAGCCCCAGTCATTTTCAGTTTCCAGGGCTGTGAAGCAGAGAAGGGTGGAGACAGCACAAGCAGAGAGAGAGACCACTGAAATGCTAATGACCTCCACCTGCGGGGTCTGTCTTCTCTAGGAGGAAACGGGTGGGGCCCTTTCCATTCAGAACCAGACCCCAGAGCCTTGGGGAACACGCCACACCTCCTCACATCAGTCAAGAATTATAGGCTAACAGGCATCACCTGCTGGGCAGAAAAGCACAGTGACCCGAGGCATCAAAGGGTGGAGCAATTTTCTAAGACACAGAGAAACCATATACTGAATATTTCTTCCCTCTGGGACCTGAGCCTGTTCTGGTCTGGGAAAACCTGATTTGGATAACCAAGGAAACCATGCCTAGACAACAGAAAATTACAACCTACACCAAGAAAAACAAAGTTATGGCCCAGTCAAAGGAACAAACATACCCTTCAACTGAGATACAGGAATTTAAACAACTAATGCTAAATCAATTCAAAAAGTTTAGAGAAGATACTGCAAAAGAGATAGAGGCTGTAAAGGAAGCACTGGGCATGTATACGGCAGAAATCAAAAGTTCAAAAAAACAACTAGTAGAATCTATGGAAATGAAAGGCACAACACAAGAGATGAAAGACACAATGGAAACATACAACAGCAGATCTCAAGAGGCAGAAGAAAACACTCAGGAACTGGAGAACAAAACACCTGAAAGCCTACACGCAAAGGAGCAGATGGAGAAAAGAATGAAAAAATACGAGCAACGTCTCCTGAAACTCAAGGATGAAACAAAGTACAATAATGTACGTATCATTGGTGCCCCAGAAGGAGAAGAGAAGGGAAAGGGGGCAGAAGCAATAATAGAGGAAATAATTAATGAAAATTTCCCATCTCTTATGAAAGACATAAAGGTACAGATCCAAGAAGTGCAGCGTACTCCAAACAGAAGAGATATGAATAGACCTACGCCAAGACACTTAATAATCAGATTATCAAACATCAAAGACAAAGAGAGAATCCTGAAAGCAGCAAGAGAAAAGCAATCCATTACATACAAAGGAAGCTTAATAAGACTATGTGCGGATCTCTCAGCAGAAACCATGGAGGCAAGAAGAAAGTGGTGTGATATATTTAAGATACTGAAAGAGAAAAACTACCAACCAAGAATCCTGTATCCAGCAAAGCTGTCCTTCAAATATGAGGGAGAGCTCAAAATATTTTCTGACCAACAGACAATGAGAGACTTTGTGAACAAGACACCTGTCCTACAGGAAATACTAAAGGGAGCACTACACGGTGATAGAAGACAGGAGTGCGTGGTTTGGAACACAATTTGGGGAGATGGTAGCACAACAATGTAAGTACACTGAACAAAGGTAACCATGAATACGGTTGAGAGAGGAAGGGGGGGAGCATGTGAGACACCACAAGAAAGGAGGAAAGATAAAGACTGGGACTGTGTAACTTGGTGAAATCTAGAGTATTCAACAATTGTGATAAAATGTACAAATATGTTCTTTTACGAGGGAGAACAAGCAAAATGTCAACCTTGCAAGGTGTTAAAAATGGGGAGGCATTGGGGGAGGGATGCAATCAGCATAAACTAGAGACTGTAACTCATAGAATCATTGTATTATGCTTCCTTTAATGTAACAAAGGTGATATACCAAGGTGAATGCAGATAAGAGCGGGGGATAGGGGAGGCATGTTAGACACTTGACATTGGTGGTATTGTCTGATTCTTTATTCTACTTTGATTTAAGGTTATTTTTCCTTTTGCTGCTTCCTAGCTGTCTTTTTTTTTCCCTCTTTCTTTTGCCTCTCTACCTTCTTTGACTCTCCCTCCTGCCTTGTGGAAGAAATGTAGATGCTCTTATATAGATAATGGTGAAGGTGGTGAACACATAAATGTATGACCATGCAGAAACCCATCGATTATTTACTTGGGATGGAATGTATGGTGAGTGAACAAAACCATATTAAAAAAAAATGGCTTGATGACAAAACCTCGAGGGCAATATACTGAGTGAAATAAGCCAGACACATTAGGACAATTATTGCAGGGTCTCACTGATAGGAACTAATTATAATATGTAAACTCATAGACATGAAATATAAGGTACCAAGATATAGGACAAGGCTTAAGAATGGGAAGTGGTTGCTTAGTATGAGCAGAATGTTCAATTAGGATGAACTTAAATGTTTGGAAATGAACAGGGGTGTTGGTAGCAAGATGTGAGAATAACTAACAGCGCCGAATGGTGTGTGAATGAGGTGGAAAGGGGAAGCTCAGAGTCATATATGTTACCAGAAGGAAAATTGGAGGTCAAAAGATGGGAATGTATAAAACTGAATCCTATGGTGGGCAATGTCCATGATCAACTGTACAAATACTAGAAACCACTTCCATGAACCAGAACAAATGTATGACAATACAATTAGAAGTTAATAATAGAGGGGCATATAGGGAAGAACTATATACCTATTACAAACTATATACTACAGTTAGTAGTATTTCAACATTTTTTCATAAACAGTAACGAATGTACTATATCAATACTACGAGTCAACAATTGAGAGGGGTTGGTTAGGGATAGGGGAAGATTAGAGTTTCCTTTTCTTTTCTTTTCTTTTTTTTTTTTCATCTTTTCACTTTATTTCTTGTCTGGAGTAATGAAAAGTTTTTAAGAATTGAACAAAAATTAAGTGTAATGGATGCACAGCTGTATGAGGGTACCCAGGGGCAAGTGACTGTACACTTTGGATCTTTGGATAATTGTATGGTATCTGAACAATCTCAATAAAAATGAAAAAAAAAAAAAGAGGAAAGCCATAGAAGTGAGTGCCCATTCTTCTTAAGGCACAACTGAGATGTCATACACACATATCCTTTGCATATAAAGTGAAAGAGCCATACTAAAATATTCTATGCATACTTAATTTTGTAGTAGACAGGATTATGCATATGTGAGATATGAATAAGCCTTTTGTTATGTGCAGTATAGGGAACAAATGCCTGATGTCTTTTGGTATGGTTTATTACCAAAAAATGTGCTATAGAGGGTAATATTTTTCCTTTGCAATGTGTACTAGATTATAAGTATTGGGATCAATCTTAACAGACTATCAGTTCTGTGTCTAACAAGAAAAATCACTGCTCTGCAATGAAAAAAACAAAAAACAGGTGTAACCTGAATGCCAATACAGTATGTTGCCATATCCAGAGACCAGTTGGTAGTCAACAATATAGCTCCTAATCACGATTCAGTGCTGAGAAAATGAGTGAAAACTCTCATTACGACATTTCACGTACTAAATATGTATGTCTTTTGGCATTTGTGTGAAGAAATTGGCAGTAAATGTATGACTAGTTTTCCACATTAAAGTATACTGGAAGCTGTTCAACAAAATCAAAGTAAGTTATTGAGATGAAAACCACTACTTCATGACACCAGTAATGCCCATGATGGCCATGTAAATGATTACATGTGTCTTGTCTTAATGGCACATCTCAGTGATAGGTTTAATACCTTGATGAGCCTACAGCCATCATTTCAGCATCAAAATATGATCTTTATTGTTGAAGACAAAAACAAAGCAAAAGTATTTCTTAAACTACACTCTGGTGGAAATGATAAGATCACTGACAGTTTCACCCTGTCCTAGTTTTTTGAATTTTTTTTTCATTCATTAGAGAAAGAAATTGATTCTTTTAAAAAAATCATTGGGTACATTTACAAACAACATCCAAATGCTGCAACAGAACAGACTTTCCAGAGCTGAATGTAGGCAAAGATTGGATGAGGAACCAAGCACCTAGTTTCTGAGTGGAAGAGCTTCATTGATTTAAAAGGAAGTTTGACCCAAACATCCAGAACCATCTAACAATTAGAGCCATTCACAATGTCCTTATTATGAGTACACCTTTGCTGTGTTAGTTTTAAAAAACAGAATAAGAAGCTGGCTGGATGAGGAATGTAATTTGTGGCTAAAGCTAACTATTTTCAAGCTGGTTATGGACACCTTGGTGAAAGATTACAGACAATATCACCTATCTCAAGAAAAAGGAGTTGGTATAATTATCATGTATTAGTTAGGGTTCTCTTGGGAAACAGAATCGATAAGAGATGTCTCTGATTATCAAATTGTAAAAGTGACTCACGCAACTGTGGGTATGCACAAGTCCAAATTCTGCAGAGCCGTCAACAAACTGTCGACTCCAAGGAAGATGTCCGATGAACTCCTCGGGAAACGAACCGACAACTTCGACGAGCTCCTCAGGAAACGAACCGGCAACTTCGACGAACTCCTCAGGAAATGAACTGGGATCTTCGACAAACGTGCTCGATGAACTCCGCAGGAAACGAACCGGCAACTTTGACGAGCTCCCCAGGAAATGCTTCACTGGGCAGCCGAGGAAGAAGTGAAGGTTCTCTAACCATCCAGCTTATCAGCCTTCAACTGATCACCCGGACCAAATCCAGCCAATTGCATTCTCTCACTGTGGAAGCATGCCCCTTGATGAATCATCAGTCAGCTGCAGTCAATTGACTGATGATCCAACAAACCAGCCCGTTGGTTTATTAACCAGCCTCAAATATCCTCACAGCAATCGTCAGGCCAGTGCCCACTTGACCAGACAGCTGGGTCACCTAGCCAAGTTGACACATGAACCTAACCATAACATACCAATTTTAAATATTATATTTAAATTTTTGAAAATTGATGAATCTAAAATTGGTTTACATGTATGCTGAATATCCTTAAAGGGTTTTGTAGATTCCAAAAGTTTGAGGAAAACTGTTCTAAATCTTACTATTATTCCCAGGATACTGCTCAGGAAAGATTGACAGGCTGGAGGACACTTCCATTTGGCATTTACTTCAGCATCTAAACAAGCAGAAATTGCAGAAGCATAAGAAAACTGGAAAATTGTAAAGTAGATATCAGGGAAGTATAAATTTGAATATAATTTTATTTTATTCCTACAGTATCAACTCCACCAATTTTAATCAAAGTATATTTGAATAGTGTATTACTATAATGTTATTTTTTATTTCTATTCCTCATTATGTGAAATATCTTATTTTCCCTATTGTCATTGCACTATTTTGTTGAGCCTTTTATTTGATCCTCTAATCAGTTTTATGTCCTTTTAACAGTGAATTAAGAAAGAGAATCACAATTAAACTATCTTTGTGTCCATTTAATATGTACAATGGTTTTCCTTTATCTATCATACCCAGAACATGTCATGGAAAGAAACTACTCTAGCAGAATTTATTTTGTATAAAGCTATGATACCTTTTATCCTTTTTGAGAAAAGTACATGTCATTTGTTCTTTTACATGACAAAGCTGTTTTGGTTTTTATTTTGTATTCTCTGCCATATTATCTTTTAGGACTTTCTGGACCCACATTACTATCAGAAAAATAACAAAAGTATTCAGTGTCTTCTTTGACTTCCCCTGCTTTTTTTTCCCTCCTATTTTCAAAACAGGCATGTAGCAGACATCCAAGTCAGCAAAACAAGATGAATTGAGCAGAAGAAGATCATTAGAAGGAACAATGTGGCACTCATCATTTTGCACTGTCACAACACCATCTGTGTTGCACCAGACCAGAGTAACCTTGACATGACAAATAAACCTCTTAGGGGAAATGGGGATTCTATTAATTGTTCCGCTGTCTGCCCAAACATTAGTGATAAACTCTCCTCTAATGCAGCACCATACACAATTGTTATTATTGAATTAACAATAGCAATGAATTATGATTTTTAAAATAACATTTATTTTCTCTGAATGAAAAATAAGATTTAAAGTATTACAGTCTCACTGGCATAGAATAAATATATTTATGTGGCCTTGTAATTATATTTATACCTCACCTGGGGGACTAACTTCAGAAATAAATATTGTTTCCTTCATCTTGCTAATAAATATTGTTCAATAAAACTGTATCATATGTACTCATGGCAGTCATTTCCCTTAACTGCAAAAATGTCTAGGTTATTACTTCAAATCACTTTTGATCTGCAGGCACTGACCACTTTCTGATCATTATTATTATTAACAACAGCACTAATGAAGCTAACGTCTAGTGAATGTTTATATATGCCAGCTGCCCTGATAACTACTTTATGTGGATTAGCTTATTTAAACTCCACAACAACTCTCTGAGCTGAGTCTTTTGCACTTTTTTTGGCAAAGGACCAGACAGTAAATATTTTAGGCTTTGCAGGTGGTATAGTCTCTGCCTCAACTGCTCAACTCTGCCATTGTGGCAGAAGCAGCATTGGCAATATATGACCAAATGAGTGTGGCATGTCCTTATAAAACTTATTAAAAAAAAAAAAAAAAAAAAACAGGCAGCAGGCTGGGTTTGGACGGTGGGACACTCTTTGCCTAGTCCTGATCTAGATGATGAAATTGATGTTTAGCAAGGTTAATTAATTCACCCAAGGTCACTAAGTAGTGAGCCAACATTTGAATCAGATTAACTCCGTATTTCCAAATCCGAGCTCCTTACCTCTAAGTTATACTGTCCACCATATGGTAAAATCTCTCACATCCTCAGAGATTAATGGAAAGAGGAAATGTCCAAATGTTAATGTCTTAACAACTAGAACCAGAATTCCTCTGAGAAGTAATTTATTTATTTTTAAAGGTGTCATGGTAAGTAACTTGGGAAAGCTGAGAAATCTAAATACAATTGTCAACAGGCTCTCAGATAAGAAAAAATAAATGAACAGAAAATTTAAGATGCAATGAGAGAGAATAGAGAGAATCAGGCTATGGATGATTATAGCCTGAATTACAGACAAGCCAACAGATACAAATGATTTTTAAAGAAAAAGACGGGGGTGTGAAAATTAGAATAGCATTCTGTTCCTTTGCTACAAGTAATAGGAAGCCCTACTCAAACAGGCTTAAAAGATAAAGAAATATCTTTTCTCACATAAATCCAAAGGTAGGATGGGCTCCAGGTATGGCATATTCATGGATCCAGCTCTGTTTCTCCGTCATTGCCTGAGCTCTGCCCTCTACTGCATGACAATTTTATTATTAGACTAGCTTTCTCCCCAGGAGCAAGATGACTGCCTGCAGCAACTGTGGCAGCATGCTTCCTTGTTCATGTCTAGTGAGGAAGGCAAGAAAAAAATTTCTCCTAACAATGAGGAAAACCATTCTTTCAAACTGATTAGGCTGAATCCCTAAATTGATAATTAGTCCCTCCAAAATCTGATTTTGGGTTCCTGATTCATTCCCTGGAAAAGAGGGTGGGTTTCCCACCACTGGCCTACCAGACTAACCATACATAGCTTTGGAGCTGCAAATGTGACCATTTCACATGAGTCATATGAGCCGTGGAGGGATAGATGATTATCTGAAAAAAAAAAAATAAATAAAATGGGATTCTGTTAGGAAGGCAGAAGGAGAGACTGGATATGCATAGGGAAACTGTACATCTATAACTCATATAATCAAATACTTATGTGACTCTGGAAGAACAATGACTAAAATATAACAAATAGCACTGGCTTCTGCAGTGCATATACTAAAATTGGAATGATACAGGAAAGATTAGCATGGTCTCTGTACAAGGATAACACACAAATTCATGAAGCATTCCATATTTTTTTTTCATCAATTGTAACAAATTTACCACACCAGTGCAAAGTTTTAATAATAGGGTAGTTTACGGGAATTCTGTATTTTATGCATAATTGTCCTGCAAACCAACAACTTCTCTAATAAAAGAAAAAAAAAAAAAACAAAAAGAAATGGGCTCACCATTAACATGGATCTTGCCTCTGGTTCAGAAATTATAACATTGTACTATCAGTCAACAAACACTGATGTTTTATTTTATTCCAGGCAAAGTACAGACATGGGGTATAAAGAAAAATTTACAGTCACTTGTGGGAAAGAGCACATTAAAAAAAGACAATTTCAAAACAAACTGGTAAGGTGATTAATAGTGGTTTACCTGAGGTGCTATGGGTATACTCTAGAACAAGGGAATCAAGAAAGGCCTCTGGAAGAGATAGTTTTCACTCTCATTTATAAATTTCATAAAAAAGGATTAAGGTTATATGATACATAATCATACTATATATATATACACATATATGTATATGTATACATGTATGCATATTTTAAACAATAAAATGGTTTCCTTACAGAATCACAGATAGGGCTAAATGTCTTTCACAATACTTCTTGAAAGATTCTATATTAGGTACCAGTAAAATATATACAGATATATATATAGGCAACTCATGCATTTAGCATCCTAGAAATTATGTGTATTCACATTCATTGGCAATCCCTTAAAAATCTAGAAATCAAATTAAGGGATTAGTTGTAAAATTATAAGGTGAACACAAAAATAGAATTTTAATTTGTACAAAGGAAACATTTGGAAAATTGCCACAGCATCCTTTAAATGTGTCATTTATTTTGAAATGGGAACATATTATATTGATAGTGTATTCATTTTCTTAATAACTGAATCTGGCATAACTTGCTGAGAAGACAGCTTGCACTTGCACTTAAGGGAAGCATTCGTGGTTATAGAAGTAGTTGAAAATTTTAGAAGAGAAATCACTTAATCTACTCAATTTAGAGCTTTAGAAGGAATACGTTAATGTAAAAAGGAAAGAAGACCCAGAGCATAAATGCTTTTAAATTATCTTTTCCCTAGATAAAAATTATAGTGCCATGTCTTTCAAGCACACATTAAAAATTCAACAATACAGGCTTTTTCTTGGAATTATTTTAAGACAGGTTTTCTCAACCACAGCACTATTAACATTTTGGATCGTATAATTCTTTGTTGGTGTGGGGAGTGGGGGGTATGTTTTGTGCCTTCTTAAGATATTTAGTAGCATCCCTGGCTTCCATTCACTAAATGCCAGTAGCACCCCCTAGTTGTGACAATCAGAGATGTCTCCATACATTGCCAAATATCACCTAAAGGGCAAAAAATGCCCCTGGTTGAGAACCACTGTCTTAAGGAATAATTTTATTACCTATGACTAAATAATATTATGTAAAATTCAAATTCATATTTCACATTAGTATTTTTAAAGTATAAATAATCATTGGTAAGAATAATAAGCTATTTGCAAAGTTAAATTATACCTTCAAAATCTGTTTAAATTAGGGAACATCTAGGTTCATAAGACTCAGGGGGCCATCAGAGGTGAAATTAATTCACATTGATTCCAAAATTGATCATAACACATAAAGACATCACTTCTGGTCTTAGATTTATGATCTATGCCCCCCAAAAGGCCTGAATCATCCATGAACTATGGAAAAAGATAAACAAAACGAAGTTCAGGGCTTGTGGGAGTCCCCTGCCCAGGGCCTTCCCTAATCGCCTTAAAGACTGTGCACATAGCAGCTTGCATGACCTAGGTCAGTTAAGGTTTAACCTACCCTCCTTATAAAACCAGACCTCCTGCCTGCATCAAATGTTGATCTATAGCTTATCTCCTTCTTGAGCTCCTATAATTCTCCTCTCTTTCCTGCACAACATAATTGATCACCCTTATGTGCAGGATCCCCATTCCCATGCTTATGCTCTCATACTCATTGGAATGTCTTTGTCTCAAGCCCCTATAACTGGCTTGACCAGTTTCCCCCGAAGTACAGAGTACTTCCACACTGAGCTCTGAAACAGCTGCCATTCAGAGCAGCTTCTGGTTTCTATTCCCATCAAGTAAGCCCCAAATACAAGCTCATGTCTCAGAATGTATCTGGGGCTTTCTTTAGTCCTTCAGCTGCAAAAGCCCCCTTGGGCTGTGACGGGGCTTAGCAGTAATTAAAAAGTGGAAGTATCTAGAGGATTCAAAATCAGGAATTAAAAGCAAAGGTTAAAGGAGCAATGATTCTCTGGAGGGCAAATACTAAGTAAAAGTTAGGGCCACCCTCCCCCATGTTTTTTTTTTTTTCCTTTATTAGAGAAGTTATGAGTTTATAGGACAATCATTCATAAAATAGAGGATTCCCATACGTTACCCCAACAACAACTTGCAATGGTGTGGAACAGTTGTTAAAATTGATGATCGCACATTTCTATGAGTGTACTATTAAGTAAAGTCCACAGTTTAACTTAGGGTTCACTGTTTATTTAGTGTAGTTCCATGGATCCTCCATCCATTTTCGTTGTATTGTCATATGGTCCTGAGATACTGTGGAAAAGGTAGAAATAGCCTGCTGGAAGAATCGCAGGGAAATTTTTAAAATCATGGTTTACTAGGAAATATCATGACATAGAGCCTTATCCTTTCCCAAGCATCATCCAAAATTTTTCTCACATACAGATTAATGTATGCATATTTCCATGATCTTTATCATAATAGCTTCTTCAATCTGGCTCCCCATTTACAATGTCTAATACACTGTCTGGCACAGAGTAGGCTTAATTAAATATTTTATAAAAAATTGAATATTTGATAACTAACTTTTGCCCCTTCTATCACCGTAACAACCAACATTCCACAAGAACAGTTTTTATGTTCAAGTCCTTCCTTTATGTGTCTGGACCCTCATCTTTTTCTTTTTTTCTTTTTCTTTTTCTTTTCTTTTTTTTTTTTTTTTTTTTTTGAAATTATAAGGTGTACAATACTCCCAGATTGTAATCCATATTCTAAAATCCGCAACTATTCACAACTTAATCGCGTTCATAATAGCACTGTTAATACTCTGGCACTCACAAATAACCTATAGCAAGGAAAAATTAGTTTCTTTTCTATAGAGCTAAAACCAATATTGGAGAGACAAAAAAAAAGTACAAGATATGATATATGGTATTGTAAAGTACTTACCTGGGAAATAAAAGGATGGTTATAAATTAATTCAAGCTAACTTAGCTTTGAGTAACTAAGTCTCCATGCAGTCTTCTAGTTAGATTACAAAAAAAGTATGAAAGACAGGAACTGTTTTAAGTGCTGCATTATTGCAAAATTATCTTAAATTCCCTTCATATTTTGGGACTTCATATGCTTACATTTTAGGACTATGTGGCATTAGGTCTCTAAACAAAATAAATATTAAAATTCAGAGACCAGCAATCTCACAGACACCTAAGGTTAAGATCAAGCAGGAAATCAAAGTCAGATACACCATCAAAAGGACAGGAGTATATATTCATTTTCATGTTCCTATATGATATAGGGCTCATAGTTCTCAATTCTGCCTATGTATTATAATCACCTGTAGAACTTTAAACAGTACTGCTACCCAGATGCCATCCCGAGAAATTCAGGTTTATTTGGTGTTTGTTGGGAACAGAGCCTCAGTATTTTGTTAAAGCCCCACAGGTGATTCTAATATGCAAATGTCGAGATATAATCATGATTGAAAGCCAAGCAAGCAGAATCAGGAATAAGAGAGAAATATGAGTTTGATACTCATAAAAGCATAATATTATATCTTTATTATTTGTTAGCATAGTTCATTAGATGAATCATATTCAGAAATTACCAGGCCATCTTTAGCAGTATACAGTATTCATAACAGTAGTAACTCATGGATAAGAATTTTGTTTGCTGCATAGCAACACTAATTACAAATATCTTTCTTTTTCTCTACTAATTCTTTGTGATATTGAAACTCTGACATATTATTTGATATGAAAAGAGATAATATTTTATTGTGGAAAGCAATTTTGTTCTTTCAGTGAGAAAGATTTACCTCCTCCAATGCTGATGGCACACAAAAAAATTAGAGAACAGCTAATACTATTATAAATCAGTAGTCAAGGTAGATATATCATTATAAAACCTGTTGATGTGAAATTATCAAAAGATTTCCTAAGAAAATTGAGAATTTGAAAGGAAATGATTGAAAGATGGTGGACCAGGGAGCTTCAAGACTCAGTTCTTCCTCCAGAACAGCTAGTAAACAGCTGGAACTGTCTGAAACAACTGTTTGGGAGCTCTAAAGATGAGACAAACACTGTACATCATCCAAGGAAGAGCAGAAAGAGACTGATGACCTGCAGTGAAGAACTGTGAGTAAAACTCTCAATGCCATGGAGGCTGGTGCCCATCCCCTACTTTTGTAGCAGGCTGCCTTGGTATCCAATTCCTGACTGGAAATAAAAGTCCTCTTTCCCAAGAACAGAGGTGAGGGTCATGGCTGAACACCAATTGCAGCTTCTGATTAGTGAATTTGGAATGCTGGGTCCCAGCTCTCAGGATAGCTACAGTTTCAACCAGCCTAGGACAAAATACAGCCAGCAGCTTCTGTTTCAACCCCACCCCAAACAGCAGTGCAAACAAGGGGACTCAGAGACACAGTGACTTCTTGGGGCTGCTGGGGAACAGTTTGCTAAAAAAGGTGGTTCTTCCCCAAGAAAGGGGTGGGTGGTGGGGAAGGGCACACAGCCCGAGACTGTTTGTGGCTTTTGATTAGCAAATTCAGTTCACTGGGTCCTGGTTCTGTTCTAGGGTTTCAACCCACCCCAGACAAAAGTTGTTGGCAGCCTCTGTTTCAATCCTGCCCCAACAGGGGTGGATTCATTTGAGACTTAAAGACACAAAACCACCATAGGCCTGCAGGGAACAGTTAGCTGAAGAGCACCACTTGCTGGGCAGGACAGGAAAGCACAGATTCAGGGAGTTGTCAACGAGGGTTGGCGTTCTGACAGATCTCCTCCCCAGGGCACACTGGAACTGATCTACACCCCTTCATGAGTCCCTGGCATTGGTTTGACTGGGAAATACTGACTTGGAAAGTCCTCTGTGGGGTGACTATCCTCCCAGAATTTGCCCTACAGGAAAAATCAGTCAGAGATAATGAAAGGAGTGTTAAAAACTATAAAGCTACATCAAAAACAAATAGAACAGATCAACATTTCTGGAGAAGGAGCAAGGGAAAGGAAGCTTTTTCCTGGGAGTGAAACAACTGGACAAATTGTGTGATCTCAAAAACTGTACCATATTTTAAAAATTGTTTCATATATCCAGGGCAAGAATCAGATGAATAACAGCTGAAAAAATCTGATCAATTAAGCACAAGCTATTCCAAAGATCTATTATAAGATGAACCAAGTGTCAAAGAATTGCCTTAGCACACAGCCAATCAACAAGAATACCCTAGGCAAGAGAAAGAAAAACTGACCTCCAGAGTAAATTTGTCAAGATAAGCAGATGCCTAGAAACCAGCAAAAAATAACAAACAATACCAAGAAACATGAAGATATGGCCCCCAAAGGAACAAATTAAAACTTCAGAGGAGACACAGAATTTTGAACAACTAATCAAAGATGTTCAAACAAGGCTCCTAAATCAATTCAAGAAGATGAAGGAAAATATGGCTAAAGAGATAAAAGATATTAAGAAGACACTGTGCTAGCACAAAGAAGAATTGGGAAACATAAAAAGAAACATATCAGAAATGAAGGCAATGAAAGACACAATAGAAGAGACTAAAAATACACTAGAGACATACAACAGCAGATTTGAACAGGCAGAAGAAAGAATCAGTGAGCTAGAAGAATAGGTAAAGAAAAGAATGGGAGTATAGGAACATTGTTTATGTGTCATATTGAAGTTAAGTTGGTATCAAAGAAAAACAAGATTGTTATAGATTTAAGAGGTTAAATTTAAGCCCCATGGTAAGCACAAACAAAGTATCAGAGAAGATGACCATAGAGATGAAAAGTAGAGTAGGGGTTCTGAGAAGTGGGGGAAGGGGCAATGGGGAATTTAGAAATGAGAGCAGCGTTTCTGTTTGGGGTGAAGGGAAACTTCTAGAAAAGGATGTTGGGAAGGTGATAGCATTGCAACATTCTAAATGTGATTAATCCCACTAATGGAATGCTAGGGAGGGGGTGGAATGGGAAGATTTAGGCTATATATATGTTTCCACAATTGAAAAAAAAAAAAACAGTCTAAATAGATGACAATTAAATGCCAAGGATGATCCTGGATGGGATCTGAGGATGGAGGAGAGGAGGCTCAAAGGGACACAGAAGGGACATAAGAAAAAGAAAAAAAGGAAATACAGAATGTAAGCTTTGTATCAGTGTTGAATTTCTTGAACTTCTTAGCTGCGCTTAATGAGATTGCATAAAAGAATGTTCTTGTCCATGGGAAAGGTATATGTGAATTATATTTTTTGTTCAAAGATATGTGCAGCTTGCTCTCTTATGTTCACAGGACAGAGCAATAGATGATGGATGATAGATAGGGAGGGAGGGAGAGAGGGAGAGAGGGAGGGAAAGAAAGAAATGGTGGTGTGACAGGATGTTAAAGGTGGTGGATTGGCGTATTGGGGAGGGGGGTCGGGGTAAGATGGAGTTCTGTGTATGGGGTTTGTACTGTTTTTGCAACTGTTCCTGTAAGATTGAATTTATTTCAAAATAAAATTTATTAAATTAAAAAAAATGTTACTAATAGGAAAAACTGTTTGTGGGGGGGGGTGTGAGTTTGGAACTCTATGCTTTCTGCATTTTTCAGTAAACCTATAACTGCTCTAACAGAAGAATTCACAATGAGATAACACCACGCGTCCCCTAGAATGGCTAAAATGAAAAAGACTGACTATCCCAAGTGTTGGTGGGGACTGGGACCCTCTTACTAGTGGGAATGCAAATTAGTACAACTACTTTGGAAATCATTTTAGCCATTTCTTAAAAAGCTAAACACACACATCCCATAAAATCCAGCCATTCCATTCCTGGGTGTTTCTCCATGAGAAATAAAAGGACATGTCCATTCAAAGGCTTGCTCATGAATGTTTGTAACAGCATTATTTGTAATAGGCAAACCTCAGAAACATCCTAAATGCCCACCAACTGGTGAGTGGATAAACAAATTGTGGTGTAGCCATACAGTGGAATGCCATTCAGCAATAAAAAGGAGTAAAACTATTGATGCATGCTGCATTGAGGAAAATCAAGATAATTACATTAAGTGCAAGAAGCCAGATGAGGAAACTTTTGTAGGTGATGGATGCGGTCATTATCTGATTGTAGTGACTGTTCCATGGGTGCATACATATGTCAAAAGTGATCAGATTATACACTTTAAATATGTGCAGTTTATCATACATTGATTATACCCCAATAAAGCAGTTTAAAAAAAAAAAAGAAAAAAAGAAAAGAATGGGAAAAACTGAGCAGGGTCTCAGGGTTTGAATGACAATAGAAAGTGCACAAACACATCATGGGTGTCCCAGAAGGAGAAGAGAAGTGAAAAGGAAAGGAAAGAATAGCTGAAGAAATAATGGCCCAAAATTTCCCAACACTTATTAAGGGCATAAATATACATCTTCAGGAAGTGCCGCATTCTCCAAACAGAATTAATCCTAACAGACCTATTTCAAGACAAATACTAATTAGAATGTCAAAAGCCAAAGATAAGGAGAGAACCCTGAATACAGTAAGAGAAAAACCATTCATCACATACAAGAGAAACACAATAAGGCTAAGTGCTGATTTCTCATCAAAAACCATGGAGGCAAGAAGGCATTCGTAGGATATATTTTAGATACTGGATGAGAAACACTGCTAGCCAAGAATTCTTTATCCAGCAAAACTTTCTTCAAAAATGAGGGAGACTTAAAAATATTCACAGATAAACAGAAACTAAGAGAATTCATCAAGAGACCTGTCCTACAAGATATACTAAAGGGAGTCCTACAATGCAGGCTGAAAGGAAAAGACAGGAGAGAGCAGTTTGGAGGAGAGTGTAGAAATGAAGATTATCAGTAAAGTTAACTAAAAGAGTAAAAAGAGAGGCAAAAGTAAGATATGTCATGAATTAGAAGACTAAATATTGTTAAGATGTTAATTCTACGCAAAGTGATTTACAGATTCAACACAATCTAATCAAAATTCCAATAGCCTACTTTGCAGAAATGGAAAAGTCAATCATCAAATTTATTTAGAAGGGTAAAGGGCTGCAAATAACCAAAAATATCTTGAAAGAGAAGAATGAGGTTGGAGGACTCACACTTCCTGACTTTAAAGCATGTTACAAAGCTACAGTGTTCAAAACAGCATGGTACAGGCATAAAGACAGATATATTGACCAATGGAAAAGAACTGAGAGTTCAGAAATAGACACATCTACAGCCAATTGATTTTTTTAATAAAATTTTTATTTTAGATCAGTTTTAGATTTACAGAAAAATTGTGAAGACAGTACAAAGGGTTCCTGTATACACTACTTCCTCTTTTATTAATATCTTACAGAGGTTTGGTATGTTTATCACAATTAATGAGCCAATATCAATATATATTTATTAACTAGAGTCCATACTTTATTCAGCATTTTTAGTTTTCACCTAATGTCCATTTTCTGTTCCAGAATCCTGTCCAGGATACCATGGTACATTTAGTCATCACATCTCCCTAGGCTTCTCTTGGCTGTGACTGCTTCTCAGACTTTTCTTGTTTTTCATGAGTTTAAGAATTTTGAGCCATTCTAGTCTGATACTTTGTAGAATGCTCCTCAACTGGAATTTGTCTTATATTTTTCTCACGAGTAGACTGGAGTTATGGGTTTTGGGGAGGAAGACCCAGAAGTAAGGCACCAACTTCATCACATACCAAGTCCATTCTATCAACACGACCTCTCACCACTGATGTCCTGATCACCTGGCTGAGATAATTTTTATTAGCATTCTCCACTGTAAAGTTACTTTGAAGCACAATTTTTTTATAATTTTATTTTTGTGAAATTTAACATATATACATAACAGGATAACTTTCCAAGTATGATTTAACAAATAGTTAGAGAGGAAATTTCAAAAAATGTTATGGGTTACAATTCCACAATTTCAGTTATTTCCTCATTGGGAAATATAGCATATATACAGAAAGGTGATAACTTTCCAAGTACAATTTAACAAGCAGTTATAGAGGTAATTTCAAAGAATGTTATGGGTTACAATTCCACAGTTTTGGTTCTTTCCTTCTAGCTATTCTGATACCCTAGCATCTAAAAATATGTACTTATATAAAGATTCAGTATTCGTAATCCTTTGTTAAACCCTATCTTGTCTGTTGCTACCCCTTCCTCTTGTTTAATCACTTTCTCAATCTTCATCTTCAGGGGTGTCTAGGCAGTGACCCCCCCAACTTGTTCAAACTGAGAAGGGGTGCCAACATTATGGTAAAGAGGGCTGCATCTGGCTGTTGTTCTTAGAAAGGCTGTTGCCTCTGGGTTTTAGGACTTGTCTGGCATAGGAATACTCTGGTGGATTTAAGTTTATGAAACTTTCGTAGAATCTCAGTTAGGGACCTAGGTATTTCAGGACTACTGTTGGTTAGGGCTTGGCGATTGATTTTTGACAAGGCTGCCATGTCCACTCAACTGGGACAGAACAGTATCTTCAACAAATGAAGCTGGGAGAACTGGATATCCATATCCAAAAGAATTGAAAGAGGTCTCCCCTCTCACACCTTATACAAAAATGAACTCAAAATAGATCAAAGACCTAAATATAAGAGGGAAGACCATACAACTCCTAGAAGAAATTGTAGCCAAGCATCTTCAATGTCTTGCGGTAGGCAGTGGTTTCTTAGACTTTACACCTAAAGCACATGCAATGAAAGAAAAGAAACAGATAAATGAGACCTCCTCAAAGTTAAATACTTTAGTGCTCCAAAGGACTTGTTCAAGAAAGTGAAAATGTAGCCTAGACAATGGGAGAAAATATTTGGAAACCACATATCCCATATGAGTTTAATACCTAGAATATATAAAGAAATTCCACAACTCAACTATAAAAAGAAAAACAACCCATTTTAAAATTGAGCAAAATAGTTGAATAGACATTTTTCCAAAGAGGAAATACAAATAGCTAAAAAAACACATGAAAAGATGCTCAACACCACTAGCTATTAAGGAAATGCACATCAAAGCCACAATGAGGTATCATTTCACATCTGCTAGAATGGGCACCATTAAAAAAAAAAAGAAAATTACAAGTGTTGGAGAGGATGTGGAGAAATAGGGACACTCATTCACTGCTGGTAGGAACGTAAAGTGGTGCAGCTGTTGTGGAAGACAGTTTGGCAGTTCCTCAGGAAGCTAAGTATGGAATTGCCATATGATCCGGCAATCCCACTACTATGGATTTAACCTGAAGAATGAAAGCAGGGACATGAATAGACATTTGCACACCAATGTTTATAGTGGCATTATTCACAATTGCTAAAAGATGGATGCACAGGCATGTGTCCTTCCAAGGAAAAGTCTCTGGGCCAGGAGGATCAGTTATGTGTGGATCATGTGTTCACCCCAGTGGCCAGAGTAATAGGCCACTATAAGTACAGTTCAATGAGAGAAAGGTGGAAGGGAAAAATGTGAAGCTACATAGAGTTGTCAAGGGTTCAAAGTCTTTCCTCAGTGTTTTTTTAAACAGAGAGTTTGGTAAAAATTCTCCCTTCCACTCTGATCTTGGAGCTGGAGGAATTTTTCCATATGAAAGAATCTGAAAGATTGGAGCCTCCATGCAAAGATAGGCAGAAACAAGATTCCGAGAGTAAGAATCCTGGTAGCACTGGGTCCCCAGTTCCAGTGCCTGAGATCTACAGAGTAGCCCTTCCTTCTTCTGTGACTTACTTTATTTTCCTTCCAATCAGACTTTTCTTTCCTTAAGTTGTATTTCTACTAGTTATTACCTAAGAATCCTGATGAACACAACAACCTAGCTTTCCACAGAACACTGATTGAACACTTTGAAGCAGATTTTTTTCAATTTTTTTTCAAGTGTAGAAGCTCTATAATTCTGATAGAGTTTTGATACAGTTAAACTGAGCATTTAAAGAAACCAAGATTTTGTTCATATATTCTGAATGCTATTGCGTCACATACCACAATAGTTCCAGTCTTTCTAGAAACTCTGAAGCTGAACCCAATAGCTTCCCATTACAATAACTGAAATAAAATAACAAGGTCACTGATGGGAATACAACATCATGGACCTGGCCACTACTTCCAAGAATAGCAAATATACAGAAAAAATAATCAGCTTTTCCTCTAAAATCACCTATACCTATGTTCTCATTTAATCTCCTGAGAAATCACTGCTGAAAAGAGACATATTATTAACACCTCTCATCTCAAACATTTATGTTTCCAAGTAGTTCCCACCTAGAATTTCTATTTCAAAAAGTATAATTCAAATAGTATTCCACAAAGACCAGAACTCCAGGGTTAATAAATTGATGAGAAGGGGAAGAGGGTTATACTACTATAGATGAAAGGATTTTATGTATTATCAGGGAGCTATGAGATTTCACATTCAGCTAATATCATCCCTCTATTTCAAAAGATAGAGGAAAATTAATTCACATCTTATTGGATACCAAATGTCAATCTTCTGCTATTATTTAAAATCTGCTTGAAAATGACCTAAAAGTCAGTACTTAGATATTCCTACACATTCCATGATATGGGTTTGCAAGGGAAAAAGGCAAAAGAGAACACTTTTAAAAGTAAATGACTTGGGAAAGATCCAGGGAAATATGTGCATTTTACATGCTTGATAGAGAGCTGTGTGAGGAATGGGAAATGAGAAACCGCGAAGAGTAAGGTTAGTGGAAGAGAAAAAAGAAAACAGGAAGGCATGAAAAGAAAAATGGAAGAAATTAAATATATTACAACATCATAAGTACAGAAACTTCCTCTTCTCCCTTATGTAATAATGCCATGCCTGCTGCTTTAGTCACGCATTGTGTTACAAATGCTTTTATAAAAATATGTATCACTTATGTAAACCAAGCAATATTAGAATAGAAATAATCTGACTTCTTTACTCTAAAATCAATGATAGTTAGTCTATACAATTTATAAGTTAAAATTATAATTCAGCAAACCATATTTAGGAGGAAAATCTAAAATAAAACTAGACATGCATTGACATTTCCATTTCTTCAAAATTTATCCAGCAAATTACTTCAAGCAATATTGTTTTAATTCATACTTAGGTACTTATTTAGTATTCTTAATATAGCTTTGGTGAGCATCTTTAGTAGACACAGCTTTAGATTTCAATATTCTGGACTGTTCATAATATATTTATTGTATCTTTTTATTTTAAACCAATGAGATATGTTTTGTGAATAATAATAAATTAAGTGGCCCAGGAAATATGCTATAATAATGAAATTAAAAATGAAAATAGGTGCTACACTGAGAATTATAAATTTATAACAAAGATGCAATACAGTGCCTTATAATTTTGCTAGTTCACTCACATAAAAGTGAATTTTTATTAAATTACAGTATCTATTAATTGATCAATAAATGTAACTAAATAGCTGGCAATATAAAATTCACTGCTACTCAGCATTTCAATTCACAAAGCATCTAAATGTAAATAGTTGGAACTTTTTAACTTTTTAACTTCCATGACATTTACCATTTTCTCTTCAATTAAGAGGTGATGTATAGCATACTCGTAAATTTGAAACCTATCACACAGGTTACCTTTTATTTTATATGTTTATCCTATGAGCATTTGGGAATGCTATATTCCATGGGCATATGATTATGACTTAAAAATATATATTAGATATAATTATTTCATCTGCATCACAGAGTAACTAGAATAAGTTATATGTGGGGTATATCCTTAGTTCTTAGGAAAGTACCTTATAGCAAGAAACAGAAACACCGCCATATCAGTGCAAGTTTAATTTGGACTCTTGAAATAAGCATCCCAGGGCATAACTGACAAGCAATATTTAAAGTTTGGCCAAATTTTTGGAACCCTTTCCAAAAGTTCACAATAAGTGCTGAATTCTACTAAGTGATATTTCCCTTCATCTTGATTTGTTTAAGCTGCAAAGCAAGAAATGACATTTTCCAATATATTTCTAACTTAAATTAGTGTTTTATGCCATGCAAACATAATTTCTTACCTTGAAGAAACAACATTTCTGACTGAACTGCTCTCATGGAAGCAGTCGCCAGTCATGAAACCTTTTGGGATGGCGTGCTTTGTCCAAAGGACAAAACTAAAACAAATCTGAGTAAGGATAAACAGAACTCACATGACCCCATAGGTTCCTAAATAACTGAACTCTATTGAAACTTCTTGCTTCTTTTTCAAAGGAAATAGGCTAGTGGAAAGATTGTAATCCATTTACTTATGCGTGTATGTGTGTTTAATTTCCTAAGATTATTTTGCTCTCTTGATGATCTACAAAGTATATAGAATGGATAAGTAAAGAACCAAAAGAAATGGTGGGGGGAATAAATAAAAAAATAAATGGTGCAATTGTTTGAAAACCTTAAATATACAGCAGTTAAAAAAAAAAAAACTTGTTTGTTGATTAATTATGCCTTTGTTTTAAGGGGTAATTCTCTACCCATGAGAGCCAAACGGTCTTTACAGTTGATATGTTATGACTTAACCAGCAGCCTGGAAGTTGTCTGGTGGTTAATAGTTTAACTCGAATGCCCTTGCACTTTCCTAGTGAGTGGAAAGGAAGCATACACTACTTGCTAGTTCTTAAAATCATGGGAATTTCCCAAGTCAAAATAATAACTTCCACCCTGCTCTGTGGAGATAATAGAGCTGTGCACCACTGCTTCAAGAAAAGCTTTTTATATAAAAACCTATGAACAAATAATGCATGCTGAGCATTTCAGTATATTAATTTCTTCAGGCCATCAAGTTGCAGACTGGATTGTCTTGGATATAGGCTCACAAAATATACCTGCTAAAGAAGGAAATAAAAAACAAATATTTTCTGAGCCTCTATTATGTAAAAGCACTACTAGTCATTACGAGAAGAGTCTGCCACAAGATCTATGTGGCTATTTCCAATAGCTTGTAGCACCAATAAACACCATATATCCAAAAGCTTTGTGTAATGACCATATTGTTGCACATGAGTCTTTTCCACATTGCCCTTTATTGCTAATATAAAATGAAAGGGATGTTGCAAGTAAAGAAATTGATCAGCTGCGAATATCTACTGCATACAAAAGAAGTACAACTTCTTTCTAAAATTTTGCTAAATATTTTAATTTCATCTTTCCTTTTCTCATTTGCAAAAGGGAAAAGCAGCAAAGATTGAAGAGCAACATTTTCTACCACATAATTTTACCAAAAGTTGGTTCCATGAGAAGCAAACATGATTGTACTTTATCTGGGTTCTGGAGAAGGTTCTTTGGAGTTCAAAATACAACCTATTTCCTAAGTCCTGCTTCTTCCATTAGCTAACAATTTGACCTTGGGTTAGTCATTCTGCAGTTTCCTCACATACAAAATGAAAAATAATGTCACCAACCCCTTTCAGTTGTAAAAGACTAGAATTCTGTGATTCTTAAAATTTATTTTTATCTCACATAACATTAGTTACAGAAATTTCTGTACATCAAAAGTTAACACCTTTCTGCATATATGCTATATTTTGCAATAATGGAAATAGCTGGAGTTGTGGAACTGTGGCCCATGACATTCTTTGAAATTTGTTCTCTAACTACTTGTTGAATTGTACTTTGAAAGTTATCACTGTTATGTATATATGTTAAAGTTCACAATAAAAAATGCATAAAAAAGAAATTTCTACCCTATAATATTGCTAATACTTCATAATGATGTGTCAGAAAGTTCAATTCATGCTTATAAACTGTTTCTCTTAAAAGAGAAAATAAAAAGAGTGTATGGTACAAGTTGAAATTATTTTCCTTTCTTGCTATATGTGAATAAGAATTAAGTCATTTTGTATCCCAGGTTCTCAATGTGTTGACATATCTCAAGGGATTGCTTGGACATTTTAATTGTCTCTGTTACACTAAGCCTGTTCAGTGTCTATTGTCAGAAAGTGCTACAATAGTCTCACTTAAGTGTTTTTGAGGCCCCAAGGTTTCCCCATACAAGCACTAGTGGAAGCTTAGGCTCTAAGTCTAGGTTTATGTCAAAGATAATATTTTCTCTCCTGTACATACCAAGCTCTAAAAATGAGCTTGTGTAAAGGCTATTTGTTCCTTTTTGAAAATCCCTAAAAATCAAGAGTTTGGCAATGTATTAAAATTGTATTCCATGAAACAAAATGTTTTTTCCCTAAGCCTCCGAATTTCTCATGTGCCACATTTTTCAACCTGATTATTCTTGATATTTGCTTTTCACTTTCTGAATATTTCCTCTGGTAAGATGGGGCATTTTGTCCTTGAGAAGTGAGTGCAAGTTACTATATTTTCCTTCTCAGACATCTCATGAGACAGGCATTGAAATGCCAAGAATAATGTAAACTGCACAGGAAAATACCATGATGTACTACTCCTAGAATATCTCAGCTTAATAGGTGTTGTGCTATTAACGGTGAGTTTTATGGAGGTAAGGAAGTGTAAATCTGTCATGTAGACGAAGATTTACAATAATACTCACTTCAGTGGATGACTTTCATTGCAGTTAGGACCATCAGGCAACTTGCATGTTTTCTTGAGTCTCTTAAATTATGAAGATCTCCTCATATTATTCCAAGGTTAGTATCTTGACCTTCCTGGATTTGATGTTGATTATGTAGTTTGCCACTTTTCCCTTTCATTATTATTGGTGTGACTTCAGTAAGTAAGGGGGAGTTTTAGTTAAATAAAATGGATTTAAAACACTAGTCAGAACAAATAAATTTAATAATTTTCTACAAAAACTGCATTTTTGATGGTTGCCAGAGAGTTAATACATATATTTTTATACCTCAGATATAAATATAGCCTTCATTTTCAAAAGATGCTCACCGTATATTGCTGTGAATGATGATTTGTCCTTGTATTTTAGTTGTCCCTGTATACATTAATTTCAAAGTTGTAACAGAAAATAGAGTGATAATTTTGTTAGTCTACAATCACTGGGAGACAAACCATCTTACTCAGTAAGCTAGTCATGGGTTTGGGGAATACTACCACATTAGGAAAACAACCATATTTAAAAACAAGTGGTCCTGTTTTATATTTAACAAAACAAAAAACTATTTTAACCTAAAAGTACATATAGACATTTTGCAGCTCTTTTTGCTTACAAACTTGAATTTTTAACTAAACAGGAAAGATAAAAAATATTATTATTTTAAAACTCAGACTCCACTCATTTCTTCCCATGTATTTGGAGACCAGAAAAATGAGAAAGAATAGTGATTACCTCCTGTAATTATACAATATTTTTAAGTAGGACTTCCAGGTTATTGTCTATATCGGAGTCTTAACTTCACGAGTTTACAAAAGCTATTCATTAGGTAATCTCCAAAAGTTTCAGTTAAAACTACATGAATGCATTTGATATGCATATGTGTATTTGAGAATATATATAAGGCAGGAACAAAACCTCAAACTGACAGTTTTAGCCACAGTTGCTGTCACTGGAACTGGATGCTGACAGAAGGGCATAGGACTTACCAGAGGTCAGAGTTCTGAAGATTGATGGTTGACTGGTATGCTCCCAAGGGTAAGAACATGAGTGACTTTCTTCCCAGCAAATATCCATAGTCAGGAGTCTAGAGTAAACTGAAGAAAAGTCCAAAATAATGACTCTGCAGAATGGAATATTCTTAGATTATATTCACTTCCCCCCATTAAAACTATAATGCCTTCCATGTATGTAATTCACAGTTGTTTAGTAAGTAAGAGAGGCAAGCAAATTGCAGAGGCCATGATGGAGAACATCCAAGAGTCCCAAAAGAGTTTGGTGTGGAAAGAGCAATGGAGGCTCAATGGGGCTTTCTGTAAGGAGACAGTCGGAGAGCAGAAACAAGACTACCTGCCTCTTCAGTCAAGAAACATGGGAAGGAAGAGTGTCAGACCCCTATGCCAGTCATGTCCCATGTGCACTATTTTTGTATTTAAAACTAAATTTCAGGAGAACCTAAGATGGCGGCTAGGTGAGACAGGACAAAAAAAATCTCCGTGAAAAATACTAGATGAAAACCAGAAGGTGACCCAGAGTACCGGTTTCAGCGATGCGCCAGTTGGATGAGATCTCCTAGTACCATAGGGGCTGTATACTTGGTGAAACCAGGAGTCTGCATTCTGAAACAAGTGAGTAGGCCAGCTGGAAGACCCGCAGCCATGCTGCGGTGTGGGGAAGCTGGGGGTTGGCAGTTGGAGACAGACTGGCTCTTATAAAAAGAAAAAAAAAAGGGGGGGGAAACCCAGGAGTGGTTGCGGTTGCAATGGTGGAAACCGCACAGCGAAACATGACAGGAGCAAGCTGAGCTGGCCTCTCAGTGTCGGCTGTGGAGGATAGCTCGTGGCAGATACCCTCGGGACCAGGGGAGTGCAGGGGAGAGCCGGAGGGAGGGAGAAGCCCCGCGGCTTGTAGCTGGATCCCCAGAGGGCTGGATAAACTCCTGCCCGGGGCCGTGCCCACAGCCCAGAGCTGCGCCAGTTGCCCCAGAGCCAGGAAGGAGGAACTGTGTGAAGAGAGAGGGGGCTGAGATGCCCTGTTCAACCATTTTTGCCTCGGGCTGAAAGCGCCCCTGCACGGCATGGTGGCCCGTGGCTTCCCTTCAGGGATGGTACACAGTTGTGACATAGCACAGCATTCCCTCAGCAGAGGTCCAGGATGATCACAGCTGAGAAAGAGGGCCTGCTTGGAAAACCCAGGAACACTGTGCCAAGTCCAGTGGTTTGTGGGTCAGCGAGAGAGAGGGTCTGGGACGGATCTGAAATGAAGGCTTAGACTCTTGCAGCGGCCTTGAATCTCCAGGAATTTGGGGGATTTGAATATTAAAACTGTCCTTCCTCCCTGGCCACCCGGACACACACCCTACATTCAGGGCGGACGGCTCTAGCAACACACCCATACTGAGTTCACCAACTGAACCCCCACAGGAATCATTTCCCCACATACCGGGGGGATAAGGTTGGGGAGAACTGACTTGAGGGGTATATGTGACTCACAGATGCCACCTGCTGTTTAGTTAGAGAAAGTGTACGCCACCAACTTGTGTTTCTGAAAAATGAGATTGGCATTTTTTTTTTACAACTTGAAAGAACCCTATCAAGCAAAGCAAATGCCAAGAGGCCAAAAACAACAGAAAATCTCAATGCATATGATGAAACCAGACGATATGGAGAACCCAAGTCCAAACACCCATATCAAAATATCAGAAGACGCACAGTACTTGGCTCAATTAATCAAAGAAATTCAGTCAAGGAATGAAAACGTGGCAAAGGATTTAAAGGACATGAAGAAGACCATGGCCCAGGATATAAGTGACATAAAGAAGACCCTAGAAGAGCATAAAGAAGACATTGCAAGAGTAAATAAAAAAAAAACAGAAGATCTTATGGAAATAAAAGAAACTGTTGGCCAAATTAAAAAGATTCTGGATATTCACAATACAAGATTAGAGGAAGTTGAACAAAGACTTAAAGTCCTAGAAGTCCACGGAACAGAAAATTTAAAAACAAAAGAAAGAATGGAGAAAAAAATTGAAAAAATCGAAATGGATCTCAGGGATATGATAGATAAAATAAAATGTCCAAACTTAAGACTCATTGGCATCCCAGAACGGGAAGAGAAGGGTAAAGGTCTAGAAAGTGTATTAAAAGAAATTGTTGGGGAAAACTTCCCCAACCTTCTACACAATATAAATACACAAAGCATAAATGCCCAGCGAACTCCAAATAGAATAAATCCAAATAAACCCACTCCGAGATATATTCTGATCAGACTGCCAAATACTGAAGAGAAGGAGCAAGTTCTGAAAGCAGCAAGAGAAAAGCAATTCACCACATACAAAGGAAACAACATAAGACTAAGTTGTGACTACTCAGCGGCCACCATGAAGGCGAGAAGGCAATGGCATGATATATTTAAAATCCTGAGAGAGAAAAATTTCCAACCAAGAATACCTTATCCATCAAAACTCTCCTTCAAATTTGAGGGAGAGCTTAAATTTTTCACAGACAAACAAATGCTGACAGAGTTTGCCAATAAAAGACCTGCCCTACTCCAGATACTAAAGAGAGCCCTACCGACAGAGAAACAAAGAAAGTAGAAAGAGATATAGAGAATTTTAACAGACATATATAGAACCTTACATCCAAAATCACCAGGACACTCATTTTTCTCTAGGGATCACAAAACTTTCTCCAGAAGGGACCATAGGCTGGGAAATAAAATAAGCCTCAATAAATTTAAGAAGTAAAAAGAAAATTGAATATATTCAAAGCACATACTCCAACCACAATGGAATACAAATAGAAGTCAATAATTTTTTGAATTGCAACTCCACTATTTACTTCCTACATGATATAAAATACACAAACTCTAAGGACAAATCAGTAGTTTTCAACTCAATGTAAAAAATGTAATTTTTGACCAGAACTATATAAAGGTGGGGTATGGAGGAGTATAGGAACATAGTTTACGTGTCCTGTAGAAGTTAAGCTGGTATCAAAGAGAAATGGGGGAAGGGGCAATGGGGAGTTAAGAAATGAGTGTAGGGTTGCTGTTTGAGGTGAAGGGAAATTTCTAGCAATGGAGGGTGGGAAGGTGATAGCATTACAACATACTAAATGTGAATAATCCCACTAATGGAATGCTAGGGAGGGGGTGGAATGGAAAGATTTAGGCTGTATATATGTTTCCACAGTTGAGGGAGAAAAAAAAAAAAACAGGCTAAATAGACAACAATTGAATACCAAGGATGACCCTGGATAGGATCGGACGATGGAGCACAGGAGGCTCAAAGGGACATAGTTGAGACATAAGGAAAAAGAAATATAGAATGTAAGCTTTGTATCATTGTTGAATCTCTTGTACTTCTTAGCTGCGCTTAATGGGATTGCATAAAAGAATGTTCTTGTTCATGGGAATTGTATATGAGAATTATAGTGTTTGTTCAAGGATGTCTGCAGCTAGCTCTCATATGTTGAGAAGACAGAGCAATAGATGATGGATGATAGATAGGGAGGGAGGGAGGGAAAGAAATAGCAGTGGGACAACATGTTAAAGTTTGTGGATTGGGGGGTATTGGGGGGGGTCAGGGAATGCTGGAGCTCTGTGTATGGGGTTTGTATGGTTTTTGTAACTGTTCCTATAACTTCGAATTTATTCCAAAATAAAATGTTAAAAAAAACACAAAAAAAACAACTAAATTTATTTATTATTCACAAGACGTGACATAATGGGGATAAAACATGCTCCCTTGTACAGGATACTAAATAAACATTCTCAATAGATGAAAGTGAAATTGTCCAGAGATTAATATACATGAAATACTAAAAAAAAAAAAGATATTCATAAAGACCACAACCTTATGGCTCAGGACAAACAGCATCAAGAATACGGTATTTTTTAAAGATTTCTACAATGTGTTTTAAAAATATTTAATATCTGATTTGATTTTTTATTTTGGGGTTTATTAAGCCTTATTATAAGTTCTTTCACAAGAATGTAGGTTTTAGGCAATAGCATGTCTGGGCATTTTTGGATTTGCTCCTGGTGTCTGCCATACATATGTTTGTTTGGGGGTATTCGGGATGAACAGTAACAAGCAGGTACAACATGAAAATTTCTGTTTATTTCATTGGCCATCTTGATAATTTAGATTTACGTAAAAAATCAACTTAATCTTCTTATGCTCTGTATATAGGTTACATTTAAAGCATTAATTATTTAAATTTCTGTATAGTCAAGAAAAAAATAAATATTATGACATACATATCTACAAATTTTCTTTCTTATTTAAATATAAATAAAAATAATAAAAAAGAGCCTAGATATGTTCTAAATCTATAGTCCCAGGAGAAGCATCAAGAGGAAAGGATTTCAGTTCAAGGAGACTGTGAAATATACTGTAGCTTGTTATACCTTCTTTTAGGGATTCATAATTTTATTTTTGCATTTTAAAGTTTCTGAAAAATTACGCTGCAAAGAAACCTGTTTCGGTAAGTCTAATCCAATATTATTGCCAATGCATTTGACCAGAAATATCTTTCTCCTTCTTTTACCTATTTTTAAGATATTTTGAAATTCTGCTCAAATTAATGTCATTTAAACCTTTAAATTTATATGGGGCTTGAGAGAAAGCTTAATTAAGCAAATACTTATAGATAGTTCAAACATATAATGCACAATCCTAAATATGTTACTGGACTTACTTTGATCTGGCTGAAATATGTCTATTTGATTTAGGATGTTTGTGCAAACCCATACTACATTTCTATATAATACCAAGAACTCAGTGTTAAAGCAAAAAATGTACAAAGACACTATAGAGGAGAAATGGATAAAGGAACCACATTGCATAAACTTCCCTTGATCAGTGTTCATTCAACCATTGACTCATCTAAAGCAGGAAACACACATAATTAGTAAGACAACCCAAGAGAATTCTGCTCATTGCCAATAATGCCGCTTCCAGTTACAAGAAGTGGAAAACCACTAATCACTATTCATATTTCTCCCATCCCAACATACCCACAAGATCCCATTTATATATTGAGGAACTAAGATAATCTTCTCTACAACAATACTCAGAAATTACAATTATTATACTACAATATGGTTTTGAATTTGATTTTAACCAAACGGCTCACCTGTACTTCAAATTATCCAATAATTCAGAATCAGAGATTGCCTTCAAAGAGTCTGTGCACCATCTGTGACTTTATGCAATTGCATGTGTGTGTGTGTATACACACACACAAATATATAACATCTGAAATTTTTTTCTGGTGAGGGGTTCAAAATTTGAATAGTATTGGAGTTTTAGGAGATCTGATAAATTACAACAATATTCCATATTTGAGTTTAGAAGCAACTGAAGAGACCCAAAAGTCAGGTAGACAGACACTCCCAAATTATTACTGATAGAGCTGTTTGGAGAATGTGGCTGCACACAGCCAAAAGGGGTTTACTGATATGAAGATTGGGAGTCACATGGGGATCAGGGGATTAAGCTTTGAGACTGTGCAAACCAGAGTTCCTGAACTTGAGAACACTTAGTGAAAGTGTGGCTGAGAAAACTCCACCTAGAAGTAAAGGGGAAAGATAGGGAACCAACCTATATTTGTGAAGGCTCTGGATGGAAAATGTTGTGATGACAATGATGATGATGATGATGGCAACAATAAAAATACTACTAATAACAAAATATTCCCTGAGTGTTGCCACATCTTGCCCCTATAAACCTAATTTCTCCTTGGGGTTCACCAACATCATAGGTGTTGTGATGGTTGGGTTCATGAGTCAACTTGGCCAGGTGATGGTGCCCAGTTGTCTGGTCAAGCAAGCACTGGCCTAACTGTTACTGCAAGGGCATATGTGGCTGGTTAATAAACCATCAGTCAATTGATTGCATCTGTGGCTGACTACATCAATGAAATCACTTGAAGATTTTAAGGGAGAAGAGAGAGAACTTTCACTTCTTCAGCCAGCCAGCCTCTCCTGGGGAGTTCATTGAAGACCTTCATCGGAATTGCCAGCCCAAGGCCTGCCCTACAGAATTTGGACTCATGCATCCCCACAGCTGCATGAGACACTTTATAAAATCTCATATTTACAGATATCTCCTGTTGGTTCTGTTTCCCTAGAGAGCCCTGACAAATACAGGTGGGGAGACCTCAAAATGAAAAATTAAAATGGTCCCAGATTCTTCATAGTCCCTGGTATCCAACAAAAACAAATGCAAATCCTCTTTGGACCTATACCTTCAATCCAGGCCCCAAATTCCTACAAATTAAGCATAGCTCACAATAAAAACTCATCAAATAAACAAGGAAAGAGGCCACCATGACTGAAAGCCAGTAGAAACAATAAACAACAGTTAAAATCCCCTAGAAAATTCAGAAATATACCTTCAATTCAGGCCCCAAATGCCTACAAATTAAGTGCAGCTCACAATAAAATCTTACCAAATAAAAAAGGAAAGAGGCCACCATGGCTGAAAGTCAATAGAAACAATAAACAGTTTAAATCCCCTAGCAAATTCAGAGGTTCTAAATATAACATATAGAATATAAAATAAACCATCTACAAAAAATTTTTAAAGAAAATTAAACTTCTTTGATTTCTCACCTTTATTATGTGCAGCTCTTTTGCCTAATAAAATACATTGGAGGATATCTGATGAGATTCAAAGGTTGGCAAACTACAGCCCATGGACCAAATCTGGCCACTCCCAATCAGTTACACATTGTCTGTGACCGCCCTAAAATGATTTGAGTGGTTATGACCAAGAATGTATGGTCCCCAAAATCTAAATCTGTCCCTTCACAGAAAAATTTTGTCAAACCTTGGATTAAACTAATACTTAAAAACACTCAAATAATAAAAATGCCAAGAACATAGAGATCCCCACATTTATTATAAATTCTTCTCCTGGAGAGAAATTAAAGGTCAAAATTTAGAATTTAAAGAAATTAGAGCCTTCTAAAATACCTCTAGAACTTCTTTTGTCAAATATGGATATAACAAATATTTTCTCCAAGTCTATGCTTTGTTTTTCCGTTTATTTTCATTGTAATGATTTCATTAAAACATGAATTATTTTTTAAAGAAAGTAAACAAATAGAACTTTTATTATTTACCTACATATGTATAATTTCCAGCACTCTTTAATCCCTTATATAGATCTTAGCACTCATTAGGAATGGTGTTTCTTCTGTCTGAGGGATTTCCTTTAACAGTTCTTATTCTGCAGGTCTTCTGGTAATTAAAAAGTCTCTAAGGTTTTCTTGTCTGAAAATGTCTTTATTTTGCCTTAATTTTTTAAGGACATTTTCACTGGATACTGATTTCTTGGTTGACAGTGGGTTCTTTGCTTGTTATTAAATTTTCAGGACTTTAAAAATGTTAATCAAATGTCTTCTGGCTTGCACGGTTTCTGAGAGAAGGTGTTTATTCCTATCTTTATTCCTTTGCAGCTTATTGGTCATTTTTCTCAGATGGCTTTTCAGATAATTTTCCTTTATCACTGTTTTTTTAGCAATTGGGCTTTGGTGTGATTTTTTTTTTCTGTTTATATGTTCAACATTAGTTGAGCATCTTGGATCTGGATATTTATAGTTTTCATCAAACTTGAAAATTTTTAGGCATTATTTATTAAATGATTTTGTGCCATCCCCCATGATTCCAATAACCTGTATCAGTCATTTATTTTTGTCCCACAAGTCACTGTTGCTCTCTGTTCATTGTTTTTGTCTTTTCTTTTGTCTTTCTGTGCTTCCATTTGCATTTTTTCTATTGCTATCCCTTCATGTTCAATGATATTTTCTTTTGCAGTGTCTAATCTATTTAACCCATCCAGTGACTTTTTAAAATCTCTATTATACTTTTCAGTTCTAGAAGTTTCATTTATTTGTTTTTATAATCTCCCATTTCTGTGCTCATTATATGCATAATTTCCTTTAAATTCTTGAGCATATTTGTAATAGCTGTTTCAAAGCCCTTGCCTGCTTATTTCATCATTCCTGCCATTTGTGGTCTGTTTCCATTTTTTTATTTTTCTCTGGTTAGGGCCACATTTTCCTGCTTTTCTATGTCTGTTAATTTCTCACTGGATGGTAGATATTTAGAGCATTACACTCTTATGTGTCTGGATTTTGTTGTCTTCCTTTAAAGAACATTGAACTTTTTTTTTTTTAAAGCAGAGTTAAAGAAATTGTGATCACCTTTATCCTTTTGAGTTTTTTTCTTTTTTTTTTTTAGCACTGTCAGGACTAATTTAGTCTTTACTCTAGGTCTAATTTACCACTGCCAGTGAGACTAACATTTCCTAGGGTCTTTATTTAATATCCCCTATGTTCAACTACGTGTCTCCAGTTTAGCTGGTCAAAGCAGGATCATCTTTCATCCCTGTGCAAGCTCTGGGAATTGTTTACATTTCAACTCCCTACAGTACTTTAAAAAAAAAAAAATTTGCTTGGCTTCTTGGAGCTTTATTTATGTGTACACAGATTATTATTCCACAACAAATTCAAGAATCTTCTCTACGTAGCTCCCTCCTCTCCAGTACTCTGGCTTGCAAATTCTAGCTATCTAAGCCTTCCTGAACTCCAATGTTCAGGGACATTGAACACTGTCTTCTCACCTCAGCAAAACCACTATACTCTGCTTGAGTCCTCCCATTCCACCCCTCACATACCCCCAGCACACACTGAGCTCTTTACAGGAAGGATGTACAGGCAGAAAGACAGGACAATGTTAGGATTCACCTTGCTTGGTTTCCTTCTTTTTAGATCACAGTACTGTGCTGTGTTTTACCTAATGTCTGAAAACACCTGTTTCACACACTTTGTCTGGTTTTCTAGTGGTTTACAGTGGGAAAGAAAGTGTGGTAGAGTTACTCAAACTTGGCCAGAAGTAGAAGTTAGCAGGTTGTTTTAACCATTATGATGGGCTTCCATATTCCAGTCCGCACTAGTTACTCACTGCTCCCACGTGTCAACTTGGCCAGGTGACTGTGTCCAATTGTTTATTTAAGAAAGCACTGGCCTGATTGTTACTGTGAGAATAGTTCATGGATTTAAATAATCAGTAAGTTGATTGCATGCATCTATGGCTAATTGCATTTACATCAACTGAAGAGATTGCCTTCAACTATGATGTAAGTCTCATCCAATCAGTTGAAGACTGGGAACTCCAATCTGTGTCTCTTCTACACTCTATTCCCAGAATATGTCATAGAATTTTTTAAGTAAAGAATCACAGACCATGTTACAGCTTAGTAATGGGGCTGCATTCACACCTAGCCGTATTTGGCTACATGGTATGAACCACCCTCAAAGTACTTTTAGGAATGGGCCTAGTCAAATTTAATGGTTGGGATGTTATATCCCGTGCAGTAGTATCTTCCTCTACTGGCTAGCATGTGTAAATTTGATCCTGATCACAGAACAAGATCAGACAAAACAAAAGAAAATTACGAGAATTCCCCACTTTGCTTTCCTTACATTCAATACATTTAATTGACTATATCAACCTTTTAAAACTTGCCCCCTACCTATTTTTATTTAAAATTGTTTTAACTTCTAATTCCAATTTTGATAAAATAACATGGCTCTGAGTGTCATAAAGAATGTGATGGTCCAGGTGATAATTATGTTTTCTTTTTGTTTCCTGTACATTGGTAACAATAAAGTATGTTTGTTGATTAGAAGGTACGATTCAGTGGGTGAAATTGATAGGGAATATGCTGTTTAAAAGTTTTAACAATATTTTCTACAGCTTTCCCTGTTATGATATAAGCAAAACCTTTAAGAAAATACATGTCAAATGCAGTCAAATCACATTTGTAGCCACAGGGATTACATTGATAGGGAACCCATGTAATCCACTTGCCAGCAACAGGGGTGGTGGGTCTGGTCCTTGGCAAATTCTGCCTACAGCCATTTTTGGGTAATTTCTTTCCTGTTGACAATGGCGCAGCCTCTTACTATGACTTCAGAAGTCTCTTCACACGCAAGGGGGATGTGTTATCACTGGGCCAGTCCGTGCATGACCTGGACACCTGTGTTTCATTTCATGAAACTAAGTGACCAGGGACTTGACTGAGGTTTCATGTTATCCTTTTCCCTCCCACTTCATTTCTTTCAAGTTTCTGTTCAATTATCAACTTATCACATGGGACTTCCTGACTACTTTATATGAACAAATGTTACTGCCATCCACCTTTTCACAAACACCATTTGACACACACCTACACCATTTCCTACTTTTTCCCCATTATCCCGTTTTATTTACTTCTAAAGTATTTTATCAACTTCTAATTTATTACATTTACTTTACTTGTTTCTTTTCTCTCCCCTCTCTCGAATGTAAGCACCATCCCAACAAGAGCATTTTCTCTTTTCTTCACTGCTGAATCCTTACTGTCTGGAATATCTAACTTATAGTCAGTAAATATTTGATGGTTGAAAGAAAAAACTTTAATAAATTCAGGAATTTTTCTAACTAAGAATCACCCTTTCAGGTTAATGAATTGTAACTTCAGTAAGTGTTGCCAAAGCCCATCCTCTTAGGGCCTAATGAGGACCAATATCTCTGGAGTGTGCTCTTCAGGCATAGTTATTTCTCAGCATATGAATGTTTCAGCTCTTGAATAGCATTTCTTTATGATACATCTTTTTCTCCAGTTGTGGAATATGCCCCTAGTGATTTCTTTACATTTACTAGTTCCACACTCTTTCAGAAAGGCACAACTTAGTTACAATATTTCAAACTCCTTAAATTGGCCCCCTTCTTCCTCTAACATATGTCAGGCCATTTCTGGACCTGGCTGTCTTCTTTCCTTTTACTTCTACTTTGATTTCTGGTCCAGATATTTACTTCTCTAATGTGTTTCTCTATATTTCTCTTGTTTGGAATGGTGGAAAAGATAAAGCGAGTGAGCTCTGGGTCTGTTACAAACATCTATTCTTTGAACAGACTTTGTCCATCTTCGTGCTCTCAGTATAACAGTGGTTAACTGCATGGACTCTGGAAACAACCACCTCGATTCCAATTCTAGATCTACTGACTGCAGAGCCCTGGGCAAGTTATTTATCCTCTCTGTGCCTCACCTTCCACAACTGTAAAATGGAAATAATAAAAGCACATCTATTGTAAGGATTAAATGAATTTATATACATTTGCAACAAGACCTGGCACATAGTAAGCACTCTATAAGGATTAGCTATTATTATTATAATCCCATGTTATATCAGATCAACATCTTACCACTCATGGCTCAGTCTAATATGGTCCTGCTGACTCATCTTCGATGTGTCTCATCTTTAGATTGCCTTCTCTTGGAACATTAGTTCTCAAGGCATGTTCACTGGGCCAGATGCATCCACTTCATCTGGAACTTGTTAGAAAGACAAAATCTTGGGACCACACTAGACCTACGGAAGCCCTCTGTAAGTGGGGCCAAGCAATCTGGGTTTTAATCAGACCTCCATGTGATTGTGATGTGCACTCAAGTTTTAAAACCAATGCCTTAGAGTCCAAATTAAATAAACTTGTTGATTATGTTTTCTCAGTCAACAGACAGTAACCCTGCCTATAATGACTATCACACTGAAAATTATGCTTTTTTTACTCTTATACTTATCTTCCTTATCTTTCACTAATCAAATCTGTTCAAATTCTCTGAAACCCCTTGATGAGCTGTTCCACCCTTCTACGAGGTGATTTCCAGTTACTCATTCTGATGCTTGGATCCTACTTTAGAGATTCTGATTTAATTTGTCTGGGTTGCCTTGGCCATCAGGAAGGAGTTTTAAGGATCATCAGAGTTTCTCATATGCAAACAAAGTTTGAGAATACTGACCTATATTCTTGTTTAAGCATGAGTGGTTCTGAATTTCCTTTTTCGGGATCTAAATATGAGAACGGTGTTTCCCAGTCTTCCCTGGTGGCTTAAATTACTTAGGTTCTTGATAAAAATACAACTTCCAGGACCCATCTTAAACCTAGCAGTTTTAGAATCTGCAGAGAAAGCCCTGGGAAGTGATACTTTTAACAACCTCCATGGTGTTTTTAACAATAACAAGAAATTTAAGACATTTAGTGTAGGGCAATAATGCTGTCTAGAGTGGTGCACTGAAGCCAGAATTACACCTTTTAGTCTTTACATTCTTTTATTTTTGTACTCATTAATTATAATGTCATAAATCAAATAATTGTCCTACTTGGAATCCTGAGAAAAGAAAGTATGTGATTTGGATTTATGTTTTAGAAAGAAAATAACACTTCAGAGCAGTTTTCAGCAAGAATGAAACCTAAACTCCTTGCTGACCTTGAAAGGAGATTACTTGCTTGCTGAGTTAGGAAGAATGATGAAGATCACTAGCAGCCCATGCCAAAAACAGTCACTAATACTTCTCTGAAAATGTTTTTAATTAAAATTTATTTTAAATGAAATAAAACTTCATGTAGAGATTATAACCTTACCAGTTATGTGATAATTAAATACCAATTAATTAATACAAAGCTAGCATTTGTGAGGTTAAATATTTGACAAGAAAGATTACAAAATCCAAATTAAAACACTAAGAATTCAATTTGTCAAAATTACCATAAAACCTGCATAGTGTCTCTTTGGAATTAATAAGACAGAACTCGGTGTGACAGTGACATTACTTGGTAACTTTATGTATTTCTAATGCAAGAAATGTACTTTTATCAATTAAATACACAGCTTTTAGTATTTAGCTTGCAACACTTATCTTGCTAAATGACAAGAAGTACGTTCATCAGGTTATGTGATTTAATTTATTATGATAAAATTTATTCTGCTTTATAGATGCTTAAAATAGCTGAACTCATTTCACCAGATTTAGGACCCATTCAGAGAATGTAACTCCTATGTTTTGCTTGAAACTTTAATCTTAATTGAGATCATTTGGCTCAGGCAAAATGCATCTGTAGCCAGGCTTAAAGATCATGGCAACCTAAGGAATACCAGATATTTCCCCTTGAATTATTCAAACTATGACTGTGTATGCATTTTCAAAATAGGGAGGGCTCAGAATCTATCTGTTAAACATTATAGCATAATGGATAGACCATAGTAATGATTTACCAAGACTGCTTCATGAATAACCCAAAGTATAAATGCATTACATAGATGGAATATTTTGAAACAAAAGAGAATTAAACTGTGTTTGTTGCAGCAGTTTCTAATATTGGGCTGAATGGCCCCTGAAACAATGAAATTTGCTCTTTTCTCTTTAAAACCAGTTTTATCCTCACCCTCTTCCCACCAGAATGTCTCCAGTCTTCCACTACCACCTTCCCAACTAACACTCCAATTGTTATAACCTACTCTTGCATCCAAATTTTCCTCACCTGTGACCAACTAGCCCTTCTCTCTTCAGGGTCACACTAAACAGCAGTATCTAAATCCAATGTGTTCCTCAAAGTAGTGCTTCTCATACTCTTACCTGCATATGAATTACCTGGGGATCTTGTCAAAATGCAAATTCTAATTCAATTGGTGGGGTGGGGTCTGTAATCTGGAGCTCTAACATGCTCTCAGATGGTGCTAGGATACTCTTGGTTCAGAGTAAAAAGAAGCTAAAGGATAGGGAACAAGTTAGAACAGCTTCTTTTCCCATCTAGTCCAAGGACTCAGTTATTCATGAAATCAAGATTGTTGGGCTTAATTCCATACCTACTGAATCTGTATTTCTGAGGACCAGTTCCAGGAATATGCAGTTGTAAAAATCTCGCAGGTGAATCTTATACATGTCAAAGGCTAAATTACAGGTTAATCTCCAACCATTCCTAGGTCTTCCATGTCAGAGCTATGTGTTTCGATACTTCCCTTCTACAGATAATGCCCTGATCCAGGGGAGCAAATCAAATAGTGAGGTATCAGATAAAATGACAGATTAGGAGAGAAATAGTTTTGGAAAAATGGAACACTCAAATCAATGAAACCATGTCTTCATTTTAAATGAACAAAAAAAGCAGCCCTTTAATTTTCTCTGATGTAGAGTGCTTTGGATATTGCATAAGAATTCCTTGCAAATAAAGTTATTTTTGCTACTAGCAATGGTAAGAGTGCTTACCAGAGCATGTGAGCCTCCAAATTATCCTGCATGGGAATCTCCAGTTTGCCAATCCTCCCTTATTGGCGTTTTTTCCATTTGCCATTATTTGGCACTACATGGTGCATACTAAGTCATCGTGGGTAATTACATGCTTCAGTAGAGAATTAGATCCTGCATGCTCAGAAGAGGATAAAAGCTGTCATGAAAATTTAAAAATAGAGACTCAAGCATGTGGCCTCTCAAAAGATCTGCACTCAGCTTTCAACAGCAACATTTCAACAGAAGTGAGCAGGCACCAAATTGAGCAGCCTTCTCCTAAAATTGAGGAGATTAAATGTATCCTGGTGAGTATTTTTTGGAATCACCTTTTACAAAAAGCCATAAATAAAATGATTTTTCTGTAACCACAGCTGCTAGAATTATCTTACAAACATTAAAGATAGAACTGATGCAGCATTTACCCTCCATTTACACTGTCACCTTTCTTCCCAAAGGAAAGTCACCAATCAATATCAATTTCCTTTTTTTGTATGGCTTAGAAGTTTGCTGCTTTGCAGATAGGTATGTTGAACATATTTATATTTCAGAAAGGAAGTGATTTTCTGAGTAATATTTCCTTTAGAAATTACTTTCAGTGTTCTTCAAGTGAGCTAGATTTTAAGCCTGGGGTGCTTTGTTGCTCAAAGCAGAAGCTAGAAGTAAGTCAAGATTTCACAAATCCTATGCAGAAGTATGCAATTTAAAACTTTGACATTTTGAAGTATGAGTAAGTATTCCAGTCAAATTTAGTTTATTCTAAACCACTCTGCCTAACCCTAGGGAAAATCAAATTCACTTTATATAGGAGGAATCCTTTGACATCTGGGAAGAGAAATATTCCTTGCTGTATCTACATGAAGATACATACAGCAAAAATGAAAGATGAGGAAAAAGAGGAGAAAAGGTTTAAAAGGAAAAATGAATCTAACTAAAAGACAATGAGGTAAATTTAAAAGTTGAACAGTAAATTTGCTTAATATACTTGATCCTAACTAAATAGCTCTTTAACATCTACTAATTATTTCAACTCTCTACTTCATTTTATAAATGAAATAGCTTCTTTTAATATATGTCAATAAGTGGAAATTTAAATCGATTTCCACAAAAAAAAAAAAGTGAATTCCAATTGTAAGATGCAAAATTAGGCAGGCACTATGGAGGATGAAATTATAAATAAGAAACTACTGTCAAGATGAGTGTCAACTGGTGCCTGGGGAATGAAGAGAGAGGTGTTAGTAAGAGAACCGTACAAATATCTATATTAATAATCAGTATGTCAGTTTATTGTAAGTGTATGGAGAGTGTCAATGTGGTTCAAAGAGGTGATCTTATCAGGTTGGGAAGATCAAGGACTGCTTCATGGAGTGGATGCATTATAAATGGGACCATGATGCAGTGTAAGATTTTGAACAGCTGAGTTACAAAATTAAGATTTAGTAGAAACCACAGCAAAAGAACAGTGGTTGGAAAGCAGAGGATGTATTTGGCTGTATAGTGGAGTTAACTTCCTCAAAAGGCTTATATAAGAAAGAAGGAAAGAGGCACTAATAAAATATTAGGGCGCCACACTGCAGAAAGGCTACACTGACAAGCAGCTAAGGACTTTTCCCTAATTGAACGATGGAAAATCTTTAAAGGCTTTAAAGTAAAGGGATGACATAACTAATCTTATTATTATATATAATGCATTTGAGTTAGGAGAAAATTAGTTAGAAAGTTACTACTGAAGGACTGTCCTGGAGAGACAGAGGAAGAAAATGGCAAGGAGGAATCAGATGAATACATATTGAGGAGGGAGAAACTCTAGAACTTGGTAATTGATTGGATATAAAATTTAGGTAGAGGAATAGGCAGTAGATGTGGGAGAGCCCACCCAGTATAACTTCTTTTCTGGTTAGCTTATATCAACTGATTTTTACCTTAATTCCATCTGCAATATCTCTTTACCTTTGTCATATAATGTAACCTAATCACAGGAATAACATCCACCCTATCAATAGATTCTGTACATGCTCGAGGGGAGGAGATTATACAGAGAATGTACACTAGGGGGCAGGGATCTTGGGGTCCATCTCAGAATTCTGCCTACCACGCTAAGAAAGAGGTAACCTTAGACCTATTTCTTTTTCTTTTTTCCCAAAGGGAGATTTGTTCACTCAATATGTGGATTTCCATCTCTCAGGGGGTAAAAAAGCAACCAACCAAACAAAACACTGATTCTACATATCTTACGGAGATCCTCCCTGTCTACAACACCAACTAGAAGATGTTTAAAATACATTGAAAAAAGCAACACCATTGAAAACTGTTGGGACCCATTTGACCGAAAATTTAAAAAATAAAGTAACTGCAGAAGGAGTTCATTAGTGTACCAGAGATCTAAATCATGCCCTTTAATAACACTGGAAAAGAGATAATGGGGAAGTAAAGGCAATTATTACAACTCTCTATTACAACTATCCCCACTTGTCTTGAAAAGATAGTTCTTGGGAACCGTTGCTTTGGTGGACGCTAAGTGTTGTCCAGTTCCTGGTCGATAATACTTGCCAGCTTTGGGGTAGCACAGGCCTAGTTGAGTTCCCCTATTCCCTAATGGATACTGTTTCCATAAGCACACTTGGTACACACCCACCACTATCACAGGAAAGGAAGAACAGAATAGTGGGGACTCTTTGCCCTTCGGATTCTGTTCTCCTCATGAAACAAATGGAGACTAATCAGGTGAAAGTTAGATACCTTTTATAATAGAACAGGATTCTGCTCAATATCAGCACTTAAAAGAAAACTATTTTCAAACATTAATGACACATTAACTCTCACTTATGTTATTGTTCCACTATTATACGGAATTAAACTCTAATAAAATTCAAATTCTAAACTTGGGAAATTATTCAACAAATGCATCTTTTCCTGCATTCAATGTGTACTGGAAATTGTAACAGCTACCAAAAAAAGTTTCTCCCACAGTAAATTTGTAAAATAATTAGATTTTAAGATTGTCCAAACACAGTAGAATACAGGGCCATAATCAATTAACAATGTTTTCCATGAGTATGAAAATAGGTTTTGGGTGGAAATACAACTATCCTTAAGAAATATTTGACAAAAGAAAGAAACATAGTCTACATTAGAGAAGGGAGAAAGGGAGAATATCAATAGCTACCAGTTATTGAATTCCTACTTTGTGATAGCAATTATGATAGATACTTTATATACATTATCACAGATCTTCACAATGACACTGCAAGGTAGGTATTTGTATCACTTTTCTTAATCTGACAATAAGCAGGGGCAGAAAGTTTAAGAAACTTACTCAGGATGCTTAAGTAGTAAGTGAGGAAGCTACGATGAATCCCCAAGTTTAGCTGACTTCAAGGCCAGTGCACTTTCTCATATATCACATTCCCCGTGGTAGCAAGGGGTTGCCAGTGAGGAGGCCGATGTGATATGTCTCCAGAGTACTGGAGTAGCACATGCTAAAATAACTTTAGACTCTTCTGAAGGCTCAGCAACCTCACATTTTAAAAAGTCCCCAAAACATAAATTGGATATGCTGTATTGCCCTGCATATAAAGAGATTATGTCCTTTAAACTGGTTTATTTTCATAATATTTCTTAACAATACAAATATTTTTTTTAAAGAAACATAGCCATCAAATGTTTTTTCATCATAAATATCATGGCTGATTAAATCCTTGAAAGTAGTGATTTCTTTTCTTCTGGTTCAAAAAAAAAATACTCTTGCTAAATAACACTCTAAATAGTGTACAGCACCTTACTTTCTCAGGCTGCTTCCTGTGTTTTAGCTTGTACAAAACTATGCCAGTGTTCTTGAAAAAAAAAAAAAAAACGTCATTTGAGGGGGGAAGAGAAACTTCAGTAACATTGGGAGCCATTCTATAGATTTTGTGTTATCATATATTGATATAATTGCTATTTCCTCTGGTGTTTCTCTCCTTCCCCATTGAGAAGCCAATGTAAGCGACTTCTGCCTGCGTGTCCAGAAACTCATTACGATAGCAGCCCTGCAAGGCAATGCTGGGAACCAAACTGTGAAATTGTGATTCCCCAAGTGGAGTGTGAGAAGCGCGATATATTGCTAGTTTTCTAACGGGCTGAACCATACAATCACAGCAAATATTTAGAAAACCCTGAAGGCCGATTTCATCTGTGTGCTTATTTTAGGAGCATTCAAGAGAAAACTGATCAGAGAAGGAAATTTATTAAAAGAAATATTTCCTTAGCTAAAAGATGTCTGCTCTACCATTTGCTTTCAGATGTTTGACTTGTATTTTTGACAATTTCTTTTAAACTTTTTTTTTCTGAAGAATGCATTTTGACAGAGAATATGAGGGAAGGAAGATTTGTGGAATCTTTTCTCTCTTTTTTGGTTAAATTTTACAAAATTTGATAATAATTAAGGTCTTTAGTCCTTCCATCCCTTGGGTCTGGATAGATTTGAGAATCATGTAATTAAAATGATCAACCCTCCCTTCTTCTTAATTTCTCTGCATAAATTACATAAGAAAACAAGACAGTTTAAAACCCTGATAGCTTTGCTCTCTCTATTGAGCTGATATATGTACAAAGGGAATTGTGGAGCTCAAGAATTATCTGATAAATATAATAAACATAAGCTGCAAATCAAGATAATTTGGTGAAATAAAGTATCTGCTTACTATTTCAACTACAAAACTTCAACTTGCAACTTAAAAACTCACCTCAATCAACGATTACCTAAACTAAAAACATTCAGATAAATGGGTGCATTTTTGTTGTTTCATATTTGTTCTTATATCAAAGAAGGCAAACTTGCATGGAAATGGACTCTAAAGTGAGCAATAAGTCTATACTTTTAAGTCAGACAATGGTACTGGTTTAATACAGGCTGTGAGATGTGAGAAAGAGTCGCATAACTCAAAGGAACAAACATTAAATGCTCATGCATTGAAGTGCAAAGAATAACTGAAGGAGAACTGCCACATATATGCATCACCTCCGACATTCTCTCATATTTTTTCCCTCTCTCTGCATCTTTCAGGGTCAGATTCTCTGGTAAAGATTCATCCCCTCTCCCCCTTTTTCTTCCTCCTCGATCTCTTAGTCTCTAGGGCAGGGACAGAAACTTTTCTAGTGTTTGTATGCCAGGTGCTATGCCAAATAAGGAAGATAAAGTTCTATTTGGGGAGTGAAGTTAGAGCAAAATGTTATTTCTTATAACTCACATCCCCTGAAAAAAGATGCTTGGTAAGTGTGTCAGTTTGTATATATTATGTTCCCCAGAAAAAGCCATGTTCTTTAATGCATTCTTGTATGGGAGACATACTAGTGTTGATTAACTTGGAGCCTTTGAATTAGGTTGTGTCCATGGATATGTGACCCACCCAACTGTAGGTGACAACTCTGATTAGATAATTTCCATGGAGGCATATCCTGCCCATTCAGCATGGGCCTTGATTAGTTTGCTAGAGCACTATATGAGCTCAGACAGAAGGAGCAAGCTTGCTCCAGCCAAGAGAGACACTTTGAAGAACGCACAGGAGCTGAGAGGGGGACGTCCTGGGAGAAAGCCATTTTGAAACCAGAACTTGGAGCAGACTCCAGCCACGTGCCTTCCCAGCTAACAGAGGTTTTCCAGACGCCACTGGCCATCCTCCAGTGAAGGTACCCGATTGTTGATGTGTTATCTTGGAACACTTTATGGCCTTAAGACTGTAACTGTATAACCAAATAAACCCCCTTTTATAAAAGGCAACCCATTTCTGGTGTTTTGCATTCTGGCAGCATTAGCAAACCATAACAGTAAGAGTAACCTAGCCTTAGAATAATGGACAGATTTGCCCTTGAGCCTCCAGCACTGTGAGCACAAATGAAAAACTACCAAAAGTTTTCTCCCTGCTGTGAGGGTAAGTTGAACATGTTGAAGGAGGGGAGTATTATATATACTTACACTCATTTACCCCGTTCTTAAATTTTAGCCCATATGTGCAAAGCCAGTATTTTTTCAGTAGATTTTGCCCTCTTTAATGATATTCTATTAAAAGTAAATACCCTTAATAAATGGGTAAATCTCTCAAAAGATATGGTTTTATAAAAAAGCCATGGCAGGTAAAATAAGAGCTAACATTATGCTCCACTGTTAAACATATTTTCCAACATCATTAAGTCAGTCACCATTTCTTGCAAAATAAGCATGAAACAGGATAGATTGATAAAAGTTGAATAAAATTTCAGGTTACATACACACACACACACACACATTATACTTCTATGTCTTATAAATGATACATCATAAATGTAAAGGGAGGGGTTATTTTTAAATCAGGTTGTGGTAACTGCATTGAAATTTAGAGAAACAAATTTAAACCATACTTCACAATTTATATCATTATACTGCATATAATCTCTAAATGGATGAAAAGCTTGGCAGACTACATTATGTGAAATAAATATGCAAAATAATAATGATTATAATTTTATAATAATAAATAAAACAGATAGGTATCTATAGCATATTTCACATATAAAAGACCAATATCTATATTGTATAGTTTATGAAAATCGGTTAAAAAAAACAGTACTAAAATGGAAAAAAAGAAAATGAACAAATGGTATTAAAGTTAGTAAGTAAAAAATATATAAAAAATGTTCAACTCTGCTATCTATCAAAGGAACACACTGAAAGAAGAGTAATGTACCTTTGTAAATATGTAAAATGAGGAAATTTTGTAATCAAGCAGGCACTCTCATGTATAACTTATACAAGATAATAAATTTACAGATTCCTTTTGGAAAATGGTATGTTTTTTAATGTGTTTCAAGACATATAAAATGGTAATACCTTTTGAACCAATTATCCCCGAAGACAGATTAAGGAAATTGCCTAAAATGAGGAAAAAATTAATATGTAAGAAAATGTTCATTGTAGTATCTATAAAGCCACTAAGGTTATGAGGATTGTATAACAACATGGAAAAGTACTTACTTACCCGTAACACTAAATGAAAGACAATTGTATCTGAATACTAATTGTAACAATATAAAAATTATGCCTAGATAACAACTGTATAGAGAAAAAGAAGTTTCATTTGTTTAATGGCAGACTAGGTCATTTTAATGCATTTTATATTTATTTCAGTCAATGTTTACATTTTATTTGTATAGCAAAAATCATTTCTTAAACAACAGATTTTTAGCAGGGAGTAACAAAAATCCTAGGCATCCAATATCCATCCTCCCATTCCCTCATAAAAAATTTTAACTGGGCACAGGGCTACCCGAAAAAAGACAACATTTCCCAGTATCCTTTGCAGTAGGTGTGGTCATGTGACTAAGACCATTGTGCTGTGTTGGAGTGTTATATAGCAGCTTCCTTAAACGTAGCTTAAGAGACAGCTGTTACATGGCCTCCTCGCTCCTTCTATGTTCCTTCCTTCTGCTACCGAAGCTGTAGGTGATGACCTGGACAAGAGCAGCCCCTAGAGTTGACAAAGCAGTGTGAACCAGAAGGAACCCGGGTCCTTCAAGACAAAGTGGAGCAAATCTCTGCTTCCAACCCCGGTTTGCCTATCTCTGGACTTCATCTACATGACAGAGAGTGAGCAAAATAAATTATCTCATCAGAGCCACCATTATTCATTTACTTTTCTGTTACAGCAGAATTTGATATTACTAAATACAGAGGGTTATCCCGAAAGCCAGAAAGTTGTAATATTAAACCATAATCAGTTGAAACAAAAGGGACAAAGGAAGGGGCAGAAATATGAGGGCAGTAGGCACCAAACAGATTGCAGAAATTGACCATAAAGGATTGAAATTAATTGATAAGACCCAGGCAGGTTAGTCCTTCTATGCCATCTCCATGGGGGTGAAATTGCTCCAAGGTGAGGAGAGTAGATATTGGTTCTTGAGGGAGCAAAAAAATTTGAAATATTAGTTTGTGGCCTTTCAACAGGCCACAGTACATAATGAAACATATTGTAGTATTAAAATTTCATGGATATAGGAGCAAACAATAGATTAAAAAGGTCTAAAAGGCTCCTGAGGAATGAAATGACAAAAAGAAAGAGAGAGACACACACTGCTCAGTGTGAAATGTCCTCCCCTCCCTGGTCTAGCAAACAAATCCTGTTTATTCTTTTAGACTCTAACTAGCTTCCCTAATTGATCACCTGACACATTGTTTTATTATAGTTTAGTTTTTCCACCTCTCCCACTAGATTGCAAGCTGATTAGGAAAAAAAAGATCATGGCTTTCCAATTCTGCCTCTGAAGCACATTGATTGGCACATACTAAGCTTGGCACATATTAACAGCATGAGAAAGATGAATGGCTGAGTCCATCGATTCCGAGTTCCATCAATTCCCACTTCTTAGCAACAGAGCCAATTCTCTCTCTGTTTTAATGCTGGGAAGCTAAGATCCCGTGTAGAGATTTCCCTTCACTGAGAATACAAAGCAATATGTTGGTGTACTCAGTAAAAGAATCCAGTTAAGCTGCAGGACACCCCCTTCCTGCTTATTTGTACTAATTTCGGTTTTCGTGTTTAAAAAAAAAAAAGAAAAAGGTTTAGGCTTCTTTATATTCATTAATACTTAGCATTTTCCTTTTTAATCTCAAACATCAAGTTGATTTGAAATTGGATGTTGTTTTAACAATAGGACAGAGTTTGATATTTAGAATTTATGTAAACATTTCTGAAAAGGCCACAGCTAAAGAGAATCTAAGCTTTTCCGGTTTGCAGGAAATACCACAAACATTAATTATGAACTCAAGTCTGTTTACTAGTGGTACATTCCATCAGTGGGGCTCAGCATGTAGAATAATTCAATGCAAACAAGAGTTATTGAGCACCTACTGTGTGCAAAGTGTTGTGCAAAGTCTATGGAGGGTTGGGGCATTAAAATATGGTCCCTGTCTTCAAAATTCTTACATTTTATTTGAGAAAAAAACATATATTGGGGAGTTTGTGCTGGTTTGAATGTATTATGTCCCCCAAAACTCCATTATCTTTGATGTAATCTTGTGTGGGCAGATATATCAGTTTTGATTAGATTGTAATTCTTTGAGTGTTTCCATGGAGATGCGCCCCACCCAACAGTGGGTGATGACTCGGATTGGATAATTTCCATGGAGGTGTTACCCCACCCATTCTGGGTGGGTCTAAATTAAATCACTGGAGCCATACAAATGAGCTGACAAACAGAAGGAACTCAGTGCAGCTGAGAGTGACATTTGAAGAGGAGCTACAGCCAAGAGGGACACTTTGAAGAATGCACAGAAGCTGAGAGAGTAGCTGCAGATGAGAGACAGTTTGAAGATGGCCATTGAAAGCAGACTCTTGCTCCAGAGAGGCTAAGAGAAGACAAACACCCCAAAAGCAACTAAGAGTGACATTGTGGAGAGGAGCTGCCGTCTAGAGAGGAACGTCCTGGGAGAAAGCCATTTTGAAACCAGAACTTGGAGCAGATGCCAGGCACGTGCCTTCCCAGCTAAAAGAGGTTTTCTGGATGTCATTGGCCATACTCCAGTGAAGGTACCCTATTGTTGATGACTTACCTTGGACACTTTATGGCCTTAAGACTGTAACTGTGTAACCAAATAAACCCCTTTTATAAAAGCCGATCCATTTCTGGTGCTTTGCATTCAGCAGCATTAACAAACTAGAACAGATTTGTAAGAAGGAAATATAAAAGTCATGCAAATAGTCTCTTGAACACAACTTTGCAAATAAACTTACTACTCTTCCCCCTACATGGGACATGACTCCCAGGGGTATAAATCTCCCTGTCAATGTGGGACATGACTCCCAGGGATGAGCCTGGCCTTGGCATTGTGAGACTGAGCAAAAGGGGGGAAAGAATTGAACAAAGTAAAGTTTCAGTGACTAAGAGATTTCAAATAGAGTTGAGGGGTCATTCTGGAGGTTACTCTCATGCAAGCTTTAGCCAGAAAGTAAAAACTACCACACAGGATGTCAAGCCCCAACCAACAGTATTCCTGAAAACCCTAGGGAGTTCCCTGGACTCTAAGTCTCTATTAAAGTTTTTCTTAATAAGTTTATTTTTTTCAGAAACTTAAGGCCTCCAGATTGATCCTATGCCCTGAAACCCAGAGGTACCCGTTTTTCCAAGACTATCAACAAGTTTCATTCCTCTACCACACAAGGTCAACACCCCTTTCCAGCAGAAAGAAGTTAAAATTCCTGAAGATTGAGAGAAAGATCAAATGAGAGGAAGGAGGTGTAACTGAGAAATTAGGATTTAACGAATGACTTTGACTACTGACTCATCCTATAGATAATTCTTTTTAGTGCCTAGGGCTTAGAATAGCCAGAAGGAAATACTTGAAGTTGTTGAACTGTAATCTAATAACCCTGATCTTTGATAATGATTGTATTACTATATAGCAAAAAAAAAAATTAGTTGCCCATGTTTGTAGTTTGTATGGATCTACTTCTGGATGTGTTGTTCTGTTCCACTAATCTATATGTCTATCTCTGACAATACTACACTGTCTTAACCTACCTCTGTTGTAAGTTTTAAAATTGGGTAGAGTGCAATACTAGTGGTAAATAAGAGGGTGGGGGGTGTAAGGGGTATGGGATGTGTCGGGTTTTCTTGTTTCTTTTTATTTCTTTTTCTGGAGTAATGCAAAAGTTCTAAAAATGATCACAGCGATGAATGCACAACTATGTGTTGATGCTGTGAACCACTGAATGTATACTTTGGATGGATTGTGTGGTGTGTGAACATATATCAGTAAAATTACATGTGAAAAAATTCATGCAAATAGGAACCCATGGGTAGGTCGGCTTTTGAGAAGTGCTATGAAGAAGGAATAGGACCGCAGTAGAGGGAGATGGGAGGAGAGGGCCTTGCAGACAGTGAACAGCTCAGAACCAAGGAAGCACAGAAGACTTTCAGAGAACTGTGAATGATCTGCATTTCATTTATATGCACATCCAAGTTTAAGAAGCACTCTTATAGGGTATGTGTAGGAAAGTGTAATGAAAGATGATAGCAAGGTAGTTTGGAGCCATTTTCTAGAGAAACTATTATGCCAGGATGAAAAACCATTGGTAGCCAGTGAGACCTTTGGTAGGCTTTGAGCATGTGAGCCAGAACTATGCTTTAGGCAGGTTAATGTAACATATCTATGCAGGGTAACTCACAAAGACTTTCAGAAGTAAGAAGACCAATGATTAATCTACCTACCTTCAGTGCTCTGGAAAGAGTTAATGAAGACATGAGTTAGAATTATAATAGAGAAATCCAAAGCTGAGGATGAGTGAGAGAGCTTTTCAGAAGTAAAATCCAGAGGACTTGACAACTTTTTGAATGTCACAGATAAGGGAGAGGGGATAAGAAAAAAAATCACTCTTAGGTTTCAAGCCTGAGTAACTGAGTGAAAGATGAGATATTAACAGAAAGTGGAGAATCAGTAGGGTGAGTTGGTTAGGATGTTGAGAAGATGAGTTCAGATTTGGATATATTGAACTTGATATACCATTAAGACACCAAAATAAATATATTTAACAGGCAGTTAGAAATGCAGGATCAATAGTTGGGAAAATATTAGAGTTGAAAGTTTAGAACTAGAAATTATGTATACAGAGATCATTGTTGAAGTTGTGGAAATATTTGAGAAAAACAAGGTATACGAGGGGAGGGGCAAGATGAAAAGTATCAAGGAAAGAAACTTTGAAGTTGGTAAATTCAAGAGGTGGGAGTGTAGTAGGAGGAAGCAAAAGAAGTAGAGGAAAAGCTCCTACAGGGTATGTAGGGAAAACTGGTGAAAGCATATGCCAGAAAGACATGAAAAAAGTTCACGTTTCCAAGAAAGAATAATCTGTCAGCTTGGCAAGGCTTCCAAGTGGTCAGGAAAAAAGATACTTTATTACCACTGAAATCAATTTTTATAATCAAAAGTACATTACTGTTTTAAAGCTTTAATATTTACTGGTATCATCTATGTTTCCCAATATTTCTGAAGTTTGTAGAGTATTGATACTACAAAGCAAATGAGTTTATTTTAGAACAAATATTGATGGACAATATTAAAATGTTTCATTTTATTTAGTATTGTATCCATGACTCTAGAAAACCAATTACACAAAACAGTAATATGCATTTTCTGCTCATAACTTAAGAAGTTCCATTTTAGTAGCTTAGATGATTTGAAGGCATTAATAAATCAGTGAAGTATTTTTGTTGTTACCATTACATGGATTACAGTATAAATTCATCCATATCCTGAGTAGAGTTATAAAAAATATAAGCTGTGAACTTGCTTTGTGAACAATGGAAAATCATAACTTCTCTGGTCTCAGTTTTATTTGTTACACACAGGGCACTTCTGTTATAATAGGCAACTTCCTGACACAAAAATTCTAATTTACATCTGGAATATATTTTAACTAATAAACTTTCTTAATATATAAAAGTGGATCTGATTAAAGGGTGAAAACAGCAAGACAAAGTACAATATGAAGAATTGCAGGTCTCACATTCATAGCAAGAAGGTTGTATTTAGTTCAAAATAGCATATTGGAGAGAGGCTGTGGGAGTATGATAAGAGACAGGAAATGTAACCTTGGCCATTTAGCCATGCTTTTTTGCCCCAAGGAGTGACACATTGGAAGATAGCAAGGAATGTTGCTTTAAGAAAAATGTTAGGTAAAAACTGAAATCTTCTACTAAGGAATATCCGGCAAAGATTAACAAGAGACTATCAAAGCTTGGCCACTGTTAAAAATGACTACTTCATCCTCTTTAAAAGTATATATACTCACCTAGTTCTGTAGAAGGGGCACTTCCCAAATCTAGATTTGTTGATCAGTATGGCCAATAGAAATCACACTGAACCAGGATGAAAAGGAAAAAAGACAGGGGGAAGCTTTCCCAAATCTGCCTCGCTGAAGTGTTTCTTCAACTGGGTTTCACACCCAGGTTCAGACACAAAGAGAGATAACCATTTAATTAACATGCAACGAGAGTGAGAGACAATGGCTGATCTGTATCTGGGAAGTTTGGGGCAATCTCCCAGTGATTCTTTAATTGGCTAAACCCATTAGAGACAAAGGAAGTTAATCATTTTAGTTAAGGTGTAACAGGTTTGGAGAACTTCAGTAATTTAGTTATTTCCTGTTTTCCTGTTTTCTCTAGGAGCTAGGTAACACCTGTGAAAGGTGCAAACTACATTTACATATATTTGCAGACTTTACATCTTGCTCTTCTGTGAGACCAAAGGTCCTCACCCCCCACCCACTTCCTATTTCAAGATTATATTCAAAAGCTGCTTTAGGTTACAATCCAAGGCAATTTACAATTTCCTTCTTACTTACAGTTTTAGGTTATATTTTAAAAGTTACTGTTAGTTCCTTTAAGGAAATTCTCCTGTTCCAAAAATTCCTGCTACATTCAACATTCAAGTATTTATGAGTCACCTAAATGAATCTCTTCCAGGAAGATGGATGGTTGTCCAATTCCAGCATCACCACAAGCCATAAAAAGAGACCTCGATATCAGAGCACACATTTAGAAATCTCTCATCTCCCAGCAGGTTATGAAAACCAGTATGAGTACATGTCAGAGATGGTTTCAAGAGAGGAGTCCACTGTTTATTGCCTAATGTGCTAGCAATATACAGAAAAATATTAAGCCAAAGCTGTATTTTTCCTTAGCTTCTAATACTTAATAGCAGAAGCAGATTGCATGGGTAATTGGACCAGTTCATTAGAATAAATGCCTTGCTGGTTTTCCTTAGAGCATTTTGTTAAATATAGTATCTGTACCATTTGCGGAAAACTTGGAAATAGTTGAGTGCTTTTAGTGACTGATAAATCTGATAATTTATTTTTAGCAAACAAATTAAGTCAAGTAAGACACTATTTTATTTAACTCAATTTTTAAAAAAAATTATTTTACCAACTTCCATAATATTTAAAATAGTAAAAAGGATCACTTAGGGTTTAAACTAGAGGCATACAAAACAAACACTATAGATTTAAAAAGAAATAATAAGCTATTACTTAAAAGTTGCAGGTAAATTAAATGTTCTAAATTAAATCTTTTCTTTCTAAAATTATGTTCAAATAAGAATTATATTCTCAGAAACATAATATAATTTTTATTTCTTATGGCTGCAAACTTTTATAAAGCATGTATTTAAAGGTGGCGGGAGGAACTATACCCTGTTGTTGACTGTAAAGGCACAAAAGAACTTACATTTGGTGCTCCATCATCCTGCCTGGCTTAGTGATAAGTTTTCCTTTTGTGCAATCACTCCCATTAGCCATGCCCCGGGCATGGTTTGGAATGATAAGAGTGGTTCCTGGTTTCTCCCAAGGTTGCCTGATCCTTTGGCCCCTTTGCTCTGCATTATTTGCTAGCATGGCAGGTACCTGGATGATAAGAATCTGCTCTCAGCTTCTCCAAAAGGCCCTTACCACTTTGGCTTTTCATGCTGTTTGAAACTGCCAGTCCCTGGGATACATGGGAAAACTCTTCACCTCTACTATTGGCCACAATAAAGGCAAGAACCCAGAATCCACATGCAATTCTCTCCCCCTCCAAGACCTTTGATCTAACAAAACTGTCCTTTCATGCATTATCAGCTGGCTGGCTATCTGTGTTTGCACCTCACCTAAAGAACTTTCGCATAACATTCAAATCAGTGACATGAAAACCTTGAACTTTTCTGAATGACAATTTGACAATATGTATGAAAATGATTAAAAATGTTTTGACTATTTATTCTACTTTCCTAGGAAAATTGGGATTATGGAAAACATCCTACTGCAAAAGCATCATTGAAGCCATATTTATAATAGGAAAAAAAATCTGATAAAAATAGCACATTACTCAAATTCTGAGCCTGATGTTATAGACTCATGACTGGAATATTACATAGTCATTATAAATGTTGCACAGTATGCTAAAAGAGGGAAAAATACATTAATTTTTTTAAAAAGTTGAGAAAACATTACAGTATAATTCCTGTTATATGAATAACATTTACATATTTAACATATGTTCAGAGAGAGAGAGAGAATGAATGAAATTTTGTTTGGCAAGGTTTTATAAAAAAAGCTACAGGTGACTTCATATCCTGAGTAGAAAAAAATCATCTTGGAGCACATTTTATTATTCAAAATGTTGATATCCTACTTCTGTCATTGTTTGGAATAGATGAAATAATTTTATAGAGGATTAATTCCCTTATCTACCATTTATGCAGCCACTGTGTAGTTCATATATGAAATGTTTATTCTTTCCCCTTTTTATACCAGCTTTCAAGGTATGCACTGATTTCCTGCTATCCTCAAAAGATGATTATTAATATTTATGTTATGATAAGTTCATGAATTTAAACATATTGTATATGTTTCAATACATTGAATTTCTTACCTTATTGAAGTTCAACTTGTCATTTATTTGGCCAATGGATTCTTCAAGTGAGCACCTGACTCTTTTTTACATGATTCTAAAGAGACCAAGAAGATGGTGGCATAGAGAAGAGTGGAAGTTAGTTAGTCCCCCTGGAACAACTAATAACCAATGAGGAACAACAAGTAAATAATCTGGAATAACTGCTAGGGGACAACAGTGATTATACACCAACCTGGATTGGGAAGAATGCCTGAGATTACAGCATAAAATCTGTAAGTAAAAACTATGGACCCAAGCTGGGAGCCCCTTCCCCTCACAACAGCCCAAACAGCAAAACCTCATTGTAGTAGAAAGCAGTACCCTCTGAACAAGCGAATATACCTCAGTCAAACTCCAACTGGGGTTTTAATCAACAAACATGGACTGCTCAGTACCAGCTACAAATCCCCAACAAGCAGGCAAAGGCTTTTAGTGATGATGACTTTAAAGAGCTGGAAGACTTCTCTGTCATGGGAGGGGGAGCCCAGAGGACCAGAAACTATCTCTGGCTGGCAGGTGAAGCTGGGGAAGCTGTGGACTCATGCTGAAGGGGGGCTTTCTTTCACTTTTTCTTTCTCTCCACCTGGGTGGCTCAGTGGAGAAAGCCTCAGCCATTTTAAGTTCACAACGCTCTGACCCAGACAAGAGTGGAGATGGCAGAGTCAGAGAGACAGAGAACCTATTTAAATGCAGATGATAACTCCCTGGGTGGTGTGTCTTCCCTAAGAGGAAGGAGGTGGTGCCCAGCTCTACTACCAGCCTCCCATTCAGAACCAGACCCCAGAGCCTGGGGGAAAACAGCCAAAACAGAAACTAAGTGGGCCACACCTCCTTAATGTTTGAAAATGGACAGGGGTGATGGTAGCAAATTGTGAGAATAACTAACAGTGCAGAATGGTGTGTGAATGTGGTGGAAAGGGGAAGCTCAGAGTCATGTATGTCACCAGAAGGAAAGGTGGAGGTTAAAAGATGGGAATATATGAAACAGTGAATCTTGTGGTTGGCAATGTCCATGATTAACCACACAAATATTAGAAATCTCTTTCATGAACTAGAACAAATGTATGAAACTATAACTAGAAGTTAATAATAGAGGGGCATATAGGGAAAAAAAGTGTACCTATTGCAGTCTATATACAACAGTTACCAGTATTTTAACATTCTCTCATCAATAGTAACAAACGTACTATACCAATACTATGAGTCAATAACAGAGGGGGGTTGGATAGGGGTATGGGAGGATTTGAGTTTCCTTTTTTTGTCTTTATTTCTTTTCTGGAGTAAGGAAAATGTTTTAAAAATTGAAAAAAAAATAATTGTGGTGATGGATGCACAACTGTATGATAGTACCATGGGCAATTGATTGTACACTTTGGATCTTGGGATAATTGTATGGTATTGAGCAATCTCAATAAAAAAATAAATAAATAAAAATCTGTGAGCGCTTCATTGATATCTGGTACAATAAGATTTTCCAGGTTCATCTTATACATTTCCTGCCATATGTCTAGAATCTCATTTCTCTAAGAAGCCTTGTGTTTTAATTTCCTAGGCTGGTTTCAATGAGTTGTCTTAAACAATGGGAATTTATTCGCTCATGGTATGGTTTCAAAGTCAGGAAAATGTCCAAGTCAAGACATCATCAAGGTGATGCTTTCTCTCCCAAAACTATAGCATTCCAGGGCTGGTTTCCCCTGATCCTTTGTTCCTCTGTCACATGGCAAGGCACATAGACACATCTCCTGGTCTCTTTCTTGTTTTCTAGGTTTGTGTTCATTTCAGCTTCTTACATCCTGTGGCTTTTTCTGTGTCCGAGTTTCTTTCTCTTATAAAGGATTCCAATAATAGGATTAAGATCTGCCCTGATTGTGCTAGGCCATACCTTAACTGAAGTAGCCTCATCAGAATGTCCTACTTACAATGGGTTCACACTGACAGGAACGGATTAAATTTAAGACCATGTTTTTCTGAGGCACCTACAGGTCCAAACCACCAAAGCCCGGTATTTCAAGACACTGTAATGGACACTAGCAAATGCATTGCTACTGGGGTACTCACTGTTTCCAGGTCTTTTCAGCAAGTATGTGTACATATTAGCAACAATTATATAGCTACATAGTTTGTACTTCACCTATTCTATATTACATTTGTACAAATATAATATTATATAGCTACATAGTTTGTACTTCACCTATTCTATATTACATTTGTACAAATATAATATTATAATATCTTAGAAGAGATGCCCTTGCTGTATCCTAAATTAGACTCATAATATTAATATTAATAAAATAACCACCATAATTAGAATTAAAAATAATTTTTTTTCATAGGGTCTACTTCTCTCTTCTCCCATTTCCTTCAACTGTTGTGGTCTGTTTAGTAAAACAAAACAGTTTACAACAATCTGAGTTCTGGAAATACATCAGAAATAAGGGAGTCACTGCAGGCACTCTGAGCCCTTCTCCCATGGGCAGAGAAGTCCCTGAGTGCCCTTCATTTCCCTGTACCTGAGGGAGATGAGAGCTGAAGTATTACTGCCATCTCCTCTCCCCTCCCCACAAAGAAAGGGGGTTTATGGGACCCTGGCACAGAGGCCCTCCTCCCACGCTGCTCCTCATTAACACAGGAAGAGGGCTCACCCACCCCCCCTCACTGACCTGGACACATGAAGCTGAGTTTTTTATTGTTGTTGTTAGTTTTTTGTGGGGGTGGAGTGGGTGAAGGTTGAAATGACAGAAAAGGGGCAAAGTCAGGACATCTTTGATGAGAAGATTCCTCACCACCATCACTAGACCACACAATGGAAATTTGAGAGGGAAAAATGTAAAAGTGGTCCTGCCTCTGCCCACAAGAGGTAGCTGGCCAATGTCCCAGAGCCCAAGGGATACACAGGAAACATAAAAGCTTTGTGTCACCATACATTGCCCAGGTTCACCCAGGTGAGAAGTGGCTAAAAGTCTAAGAAAAATAGACAGTGGTCTCCTCTCCCATTTTAAGTTTGTATTACAGATCCAGTTTTAGAGCATGTAGATATTGCATACCATGCTCTCTCTCTTTAAATACTCCACTAATCTTAGTTTTATAAGTGTATATTCTCATCACCAATCCTCATATCAATGTCACTTTAGTCATTTTAGTCATCAGAAGTTTGCTTTCTAGTTGAATTTCCAGGAAGTACTCATAGGAACAATAGTCCCCTGAATTCCTATGTAGTAATAAAAATTTATACCTGTTTCACTTATGATTTTGCTGGATATAAAATCTTTATTTCACATTTTCTTTCCTAAGTGTATTAAATATATTTCTACATTTATTTTCTGGCATGATGTATTTCTGTTGCAAAGTGTGTTGATGATATAGTTTTCCCATATATGCTTTTTTGTCTTGGTGCCCAAAGGATGTTTGTTTCTTTCTTTCAAGTTCAGGAATTTCTCTAAAACAAGTCTTATTGATAGTCTTTATGGGCTTATATTATTAAGTATATGTTGTGTTCTTTCATAAGAGTTTCAAATCCACTACCCACCCCCCCACTCTCACCTTACTCACCCAGACAAGCTTTCCTGAATTAAGGTTTTCAGTATTCTTTTTCCTTGCTTTGGCTTTCTTCTTCAGAGAATCATATCATCAGTGTATATCTGTACCTATTGGCAAATATGGGGGTTCCTTTGCTCGAGTGCTTTACTCATCCTATTGCTTCCTTCTACTTCTTCCCACAAAGAGGCTGGTGCCATGCTGGTTTTATGGCTATGTGCCCAACTATTTATATTTTGGGGCTCAAGGGAATATAGTGTGTGACCCAGTTTTGTTGCAAATTTTGACCATTGATATTTTTTCTTAGTTTTGCTTTCTGGTTCTCACCATAGTCACAGAATTTCCCTGCACATGCTACTTTTAGATAGAAACATAGCTACAACTACAGCTACAGATGAAGATACAGATGCAAGTAGTGTTGCAGGTACAACATGTACAAATACAGATATAGAATCAAACAGAGATACACATAAAAATGCCTAGATAGAAATAAGTAAAATGATGAATATTGAAATATATATTATTGGGTTGATGGGATTATGGGTGATTTTTTTCTCTTTGTTTTGGTAACATCTTTATTTTAAGTGAAACTTTTTCAAAAAGCTAGAATTTACAGGTCTATGAGAATTACTGTCATCTGCTCAGGGCTGTGTAACAATGTCTCTTTTCAGGGTCTCATCAACATCTAAACCTCAATCACATCAAATTCAATTATCTCCATAAATTCAACTACCTTGAATTTTATCTCCATTAGGGTGGACAAAATGGATCACTGTGCACTCTTCTGTACTGTGGGGTTTTTGGTATCAGTTCATGTTTTGAATGCTCTAGTCTTAGTACATATTCAAGCCCAACTTCTGCTATTCCTTTACAAAGCTCTTATGTCTCAGCAGAGTCCAACTTTTGTTTATCAAATATTCTTCAGTTTTTGGACTAACATCTACAAAGAACATTACAAAAGCCTACTTAGGAGCTATAGTAAAGAATTTGACTCTCTATTTACTCAGAGTTCATTTTTGTTTTTTTTGTTTGTTTTGTTTTTTGTTCCCTAGGGCAATAGGCCTAAAACTCATGTTTTAGTTTAATCATGAAGTTAAAAGACAATTATCAAGAAGGAAAAACAAAGTAGACAGTATTTAAAAATGTTATCCATCTTTATTTTTATACATAAGTGATCATCTTTGAAAGATGACATTATCTTTGTTTACAATTGTTGCAATATTGACTCAAACTTTTTTTTTAGACATGAGTTCACCATTTGGTTAATATCAGACCTTTTCATAGTACTTTAGAACTCTTATTAAAACATCTTTATACCTGTTTTTATTGAATTTGACTGTTGCTGATTGAAAGAAGAGCTGTGTGAAGCAACAGTAACACAAAAATAACACATTTTAAGATTTTGTCCCTTCTCCAATATTTTAAAGATATTTCTAAAACATGAAGTCCCCTGGAAAACATCCCACTTTCCTCTTTGGTTTCATTTCCACCTCCATTTCATGCAGGTTTAACCAGGTAAATCTACTGGCAGGCAAGCATTAGACAGGCATTTGCAGGTGGATGCTCTGGAATTCTCAGCTGTAAAGAAACTGCAGGGGTATTTTCCCTTTAGCAGTGCTACCCAACCTCATTATAATGGGCCTCATTATCTCAAGTCTTCCAGGAATTAAAATAGTTGGGGAAAGACCATCATAATCTTGTCCTGAAATTACGTTCAAATAAGTGAGGTCTCCTCTTCATGGCCACCCTTCAACAAGTTCAGTTTTTTATTAATTTAGTAGTTAATGAGTGATAATAAAAAGGTACAGCACATCAAAAGCTGTTCCATTTGTTCCTTCACCCAGTGGAGTTTTACTTGAAGAAATCTAAGATTATAAAATTGCTTCTTGAATGATTTCAGTGGTTTATAAATAAAGATTATTCCTAGAAATAATTCTGACGGTTTGTAGATGAAGTCAATACCAATAGACTGCTGAATAGAATACCAATGATATCGCATAGTAAATGTTTCTGTAATGTAGTATTAATTTATCTATTAATTTCTGATGGTAGGTTTCGAAACAAAACATTCTTTTATCAGGAAGAGAATAGTAATAATAATACTTCAATTTGTACAGTCATTCACAACACTTTCATATGCTACTTTCATTTGATTTAACTCTAATAACTATTTACTGAGGGTCTAGCTGATGTTGTGGAACGAGTTGTTACAACAACGTATTATGGGAACACAGATTCAGGCCAAAACAGAAACTTCCAGCAAGTGATCTCTTTATTACTTGCACAGTATAAAGGGTTCAGAAAGAGCAAATAATCTCTTTCTCACTTACACAGTGCAAAGAGTTCAAAAAAGCAAGGAAACAAGTCTTATCATGACCAGTCTCCCAGGGTGGCCAAAACTGCTCTGGATTGAGGTCAGTAGATGGCAGCTCAGCATGCCCCACTCGGCACCAGAGAGAAGAGACGGATCTGTACTGATTGAGCATGGTGTTTATCCACCATGAGGGAAGGGGACCCTTCCAGGGAGAATGCTTATTCTGATAAGCATCTGGGGCTGTTTATTCCCAGTTTGGGGTTTCAGTTCTTGCCAGGCCTTTTCATTAGACTTAACATCTCCCCAGGTTGTGGAATGGCTCACAGTAGAAAAGGAGGTGGGGATAGCAGAAGAAAGGCCTGGAGGATGCCACTTGGTGTGTGTTTGTGACTTCCTCAGAGAAGGAGGTGGGGGTAGGTGATGTCTGGGCAATGGCCATTTAACAGGTGCTGTGGTTTCCCTAAACATGTCACACATTAAGTTGGACATAAGGGATACAATAAAGTGTATGACAGAGCCCTCAATAACCTGATGGAGAAGTCTTTATCACTACTCTTTAAAGAATGAGGAAACAGTTTCAGAAAGATTAAGTGACTTGCCAAGGTCACTGATAGGCAAACTGATGGCAGAGTTAAGACATATTCAGTCTGTAAGACTATGATTTCATTTTTGATGGCTAAGACTCCTGTTGGATCATTTACTCCTAATAACCTGATTATATATTTAAATTTTTCTCACCTATAAAAAATTCAAAAGTAACACCTCTGGCTGTAGAAAAAAAATCTGCTTTTACTTGAAACCAAATTTTCATGCAAATTTGTTTCTCAAGCATAAAAACATTTTTATGCCACAAAAACACATATTCTCAATTCTAAACTGGCAAGCGTCAGTCTATGCCATCTTTGGATATTTGGGGTGCAGAGTAGTTGAGGGAAAAGAGACTTTATCCCTGAACTGGATTTGTTAATCCAGAACTATTCTGGAGCTTATTACTATCCAGTGACTCACGAGCCCATCCATGTACTGTAGAAATAAAAGCAGTGTTTATTTTTCTGTTTTTAATCTCCCTGTTCTTAATTGCCATATTGACAAAAAAGAAACAGTTGTTTACCTTCCAAATTCTCTGGAGCACCAGCTAAATTAATCCTTTTAAGCAGTGTTTCTTCAGCTCCAGAAACAAGTAGCATGCAAAGTAGCAACAGGCTTAGCTAAACACAGGATGCCCAGATTTTCACCTTGACTGGGAGAGTTCTGCAGGCATTTGCTTCTGACTTTGAAAACAGCACTGGAGTTGTGAGGAGCTGGGAATAACCAGGGCTGGATCAGGGAGCAGACCAGCTGGGCATCTCCCTGTGGTGTTGATCGTTAAGAAAAAGCCTGCTAAACACTTTTGAACACCTCCCTTTGGACCATTCAGCTTTCTTTCTTGATAACAGAGTCATCCGTATTTTGTTGTCAGCAGCAGTTTGTCTGGTCTCAGTAATCTGTCTAAACTAATTTTGACATCTCATTCCCTTTGCCAGAGATTCTCATTTCCAGCCCCTCTTGCAGCTATCAGTGACTATTTGATCCAAATCCAGAAAATACTCTGAAAGAAATAAAATGTTAGGGGATGCTGACTGGCACCACCCCTTCTTCCTTCCTGCTTGACACTGTTATGAATCCTCCAACTGTCTTCACAAGCCTGAGGGGAGGAGAAAGCCATTCCAGAGGAAATGAGAACTAAATGTTAAATAGAAATCAGGGTGTAGAGGGTAGAGAATAAGCTTCAGGAAGAAACAATAGTCTATATAAAGTCCCAGTGTAGAAGGGGCACTTCCCAAATCTGGGTTCGTCACTCGGCGTGGCCAATAAAAGTCATACCAAACAGGACTGAGGAGAAAAAAGAAGTTTATTTATGCCAGCAGGAATACTGGGGAAGATTTCCCAAATCAGCTTCCACAACGTGATTTTTCATTTAGCTTTTATATCCATCAGAGACAAAGAGAGATACTCATTTTAGTTAACAGGTACCAGAGGTTTGGAGAATTTCAGCAGTTTATTTTACTTCCTGTAGGATTTACAACCTGTGACACCTGGGAAAGGTGCCTCCCAATCTAGGGAGATAGATGAAAGGCTTATTCATAGCTGGGAGCTTTGGGGCAATAGATTAAAGCTTATTCAGGTCTGGGTGCAGACTTTACATCTACATATTGCTGCAAATGTGGCATTTACATACTGCTCCTTTGTGAGCCTAAGAGCTCTCATTATAGCCTGTTTCCAGCTTTAAGGATATATTTTAAGCTACTTTACAATTTCCAGCTTGCTTACAGTTTTAAGATTATATTTAAAAAGTTACTGTTACACCAGAGGCAAGAAGGAGCATGGAAGTTTAAAGAAACTAAGGAATTTCATATGATCAGATCATAAAACATGAGGCTGGAAGTGGGAAGAAATAAACTGGAGAGATGGATAATGATCAGATCACAAGGGCTTTGTAAGCCACACTAAAGAGTTTATATTTTACCCTAAAAGCAAAAGGGGCCTTTTGAAATATTTTAATCATGGAAGTGACAGGATTAAATTAATAATTTAGAAGGGAAATGCAAGGGAAGGGAACTTCTCTGCAGACAGGGAAAATATGCAAATCACTGTTGTGATAATCTCCTTGAGAGATGAGCAAGGGCAGTGGGGGGGAAGACAATTTGATGGAATATATTGATATTTAGATGACAGAATAAATAGGGCCTTGTGATTGAATGAATTCAGTGGGAAATCACAGCAGTCAAGGTTACCTAGCAGTTTCTGGTTCTGGCAGCTGTGTAAATACATGTGATGTCACTGAACAAGGAAAGACAAGCAAAAGGGCTGGTTCTTGGGAAATTTAGGCCTTTGTGAGCCCTCCAAGATGAGATATGTCTAAGGCTCAGGAGTGAGATTTGAACCAGCACAAGTACAGACCAAAAGAGGTACAAGGCATTTCTGGAAAGTAGGGACAACTTTGGTGTGACTAGGACATAATTCTAGACAAATCGTGAAATAGAAAGTAGAGACATTGGCAATGCCAAAATTAGAAGGAAGAGGCATGCTGAATTTTACTTTCACACTTTTAATCAAGATTGAAAATACTATCAAATGCAATGGGAAAAAAATCATCAAATCAAAGAAATCGATGTTTTCTTGTTTGTTTTTCTGATATTTAGTTGTAATTCACTATGCACTATTAATATTTAAGTACACTTCTTCAAGTATTCTATATATAAGGGACTTTTCTTTTAAACTATTCTTTTTATGTCCTGTTGAAGATAATGAAAAATTATTTCCCTCTTCATCATAAAAAAAAAAAAAAAAAGAATTACAAATACCAAAACCAAAAAGGAATTTAGGGTTAATTTTACAATAGCAACAAACTACATATTCCATTACTGAGAAAACAATGTATACGCTATAACAGGACATACAAACTAGTTATTTACTGGGTTTTCTAGATAGAAAGATGTGTTTAAAATGTGGCTTCTGGTTATAAAACAAAAAAAAATTATTCAAGCTATTAGGCAAAAAAATAATAAGCAGGGCCACAGAAAATCACAAAATCAAAAACTAGTCTCCATAGATTAAATCTGAATCAGTAAAATTCATGAATTATGTCATTAAGATCAGATCATATATTAACTGGGAAAACAAGAACAGCAATGAGGAATATTATTATACTTACCACTTAGAATAAATTAAGAAAATTTATGGAATGTTGAGCAAATTTTTAAGAAACAAAGTTTTCTTTTGTTGCTGGCCTCTCTCCAGCAACTTATGAGACAGAAAATATGGTCAACCATGCTTGATAAAAAAGACAGAAAGGCACTGGAGAGTTTCATCATTTCTTTTAGAGCTTAATTAATTTAAATCAAGTGTTTGTACTGTTAAATTCATATGACTGAAACCTGAAAGCCCAAGTAGTCAAATAAGAACCTTTATCATGTTCTCCCAAGAGCAGGGGCAGAGAGAGAGAGAGAGAGAGAGAAGAAAGTATGGATCAGCGATCCTGTGAGATTTTGACTGTATTTCATTCTGTGAGAGTGTCATGTGTTCAGGAAGCTCTGCAATTGCTTTCTTGCACAACAAATATCCCACTGATGTGCTCAATTGTCGTTAAAAGACTTCTTGTCAATTGATCCTTCTATCTCACAATGTAGCTAAGCCAATTCAGTAGCCACAACTTTTCTTCTTTATTATATTACATACCATAAGCTCTAGTAAGAAACAAACTTTAATGTTTTTCAGTTTGATGATCAACTTGAGTACACTGTTCCTATGTTCTATTTTCAATTAATGTTATAATCATTTCTGAGCCTGTCATAACTAATACCTACTCTCTCGGCAAATTTCCTTCAAATACAACTCCACTAAAAACTTCCATCTTTTGTTTGAGAAACAATGGCAGGCTACCATGACTTGATACCCCTTGACACCTCCAACATAACAGGGTCATTCAGATCAGAATGCCATTACAACAGCAACTGTGTTGGTCTCTACCTTGTTCAGTCATTATCTTTGGTCATTTTATTTAAATGCATCATTTACTCTGACAGCCAATTGTATGGCAGAGTAAAAGGGACCTTGAGTGAAAAAACACCCCTAAGTAAAACTGATTTAACATCAGATAACCTCAAGGTTAACTCTGCACAGAGTTGCTAACTTGCCATACCTCCTCCACCAAGAAGAATGCTGTCAAAGCTAAACTGGGTCATTTAAACTTGAGAGTTAAAGGAACAAAGGAGACTGCTGCAAGTGGCTTTGAGGGCCTATGTGTAGAAAGCTCAACAATTATACAAAATAAAAACTAAGTCATTTACAAAAATGCATTTCACACATAGAAAGTAGGGTCAAGTAGTGCTTAGGGTTTTAATTTATTCTTAAGACTACAGACTTGGAAATTAAACAGACTTGAACTTATATCCCAATTTTGCTAATTTCTTACTAGATGACCTAAAGGGAGAAATGATTATTAATACCAGCATCTTCATCTGTGAAACTGAGATTGTAATACCTATTCAAAGAGTTGTTTTAGGGAGTAAGTAAAATAAAGTACCTAATATTGAAAATACTTAATATATGAGGGCAGCAGTTTTTATTAACAGTATTGGTTACATAACATAATAAAAGAAATGCTAATCCCTAATTATTAGTTATGTTTAGGTTCAAGATTGAGTTTAAGGAATAGGTGATCACTTTCATATTTCTTCTCACTTGTCTTGTAAACCCAAGTGTACCCACATCACATATGCAAGTACTTCCATTTTCTCTCTTTAAAATTGGAGTAAATAATGCGAATTTTAAAAACAGAGGAAAATACTATGCACACACTTGTGATTCCTTACAAACTGACTTGCTAGCTTTGCATGAATCCACAGCCTGAATTCTAAAAGCACATACCAGGTATCACCACTCATGTTGTTCCATTAGAAATCAATCCTTGTGCATTAATAAACCATCCTTTTTAAAAATATCTGGAAAACAGCATATTCATGACTATCAGCTATGCATGCTGCAATGTAAACTAATGAGGTGTTTCCACTGTTTTGTGGAGAACAGAGGAGGACAGCCCAGACAGACACAAGACATCAATAAACAACCTGGAAGGAACCTTAGAAAGCAAGAAAAAAGGGCTGTCAACAGACTTGGTAGTGGGAGGATGAGAATATGGAAAAAAAAGAAAATTACAGTTTTTCCTGGAGGTTTCATAAGCTTGGGATCCCCACAAACTCTTGTGTGTGTGTGTGTGTTTGATACTTGCTGTAAAGAAATCATGTGTAAAACTGCACTGAGTCTATTGAAGAACTAGAGCCCAGCCTCTGTCTGAAACACCTCCAAACCGAGAACTCTCCAATGAGCCATTTGGGACATCACCTGGAATTGCACACTAGTCCTAATTTTTGTCCAACAAATTGCTGACATGTAGTAGATCGTGTACTAAATGGGGGGCAGCTTAGGTGACCATGGGCACTGGGAGGAGGAAGGCTGTGTACATCTTTGGATGTGTTGACTAGTAATCACTGACCTAGAGTTAGCCTATTTGTTCCGTGGCTATAACCTAAGTCTATCATTTACTCCTTACTCCTTCCAGCTGACCTGGCCTCCCTTTGCTGCTTGCTGCCGTAGAACCTCTGAGTCTCTGCCACATCTTCTATTGTGCCAGCAGATGCAGATTATTTTCACCACATCAGGTCCTTTTGCAGGCCTTTAAACTAGTGCCCATACTCTCTCCAACAGACCAATCCCTTCCACCCCCCTACTTCTTAACTATGCTGGGCTGCTGCATGTTGGCCAGAAATATCCTGGAACATCTGTTTCCTACGAGAGTATCAAATACTTAGCAAGGCCAGCCTGTCTGCCCTTAATTTTTCTGTTTCTATGACTAGCAAACTTCCTCCCCACTGTGGGCCTTGGAAGCATTAAAGGCAGATTACAGCCCAAGTCTGAGCATCACATTCATCACCATGGTTGCAACATTATATTCTCCTCTTTTCAGAGAAGGCATTGGTCTTCCTTTCCCTGATGCCAAAATCATGGACCATTTGCATGAAAAAATTGACTTATTAATAAGGAAAATAATTCAGCAAGAACACAAAACATTGTACCCAAAATATGGATAATTCTTTGGGTAGAAATGAATAGGTTGAAAATTATAATGAAAGAAAACATGTACAAAGAAAAAAGTAAGCATAAAATTGCATGCAATAACACAGCTTCCATTCAAAAATATGATGCTTATTTTGTGATTTGGTCCAGAAACCATAGTAGGACAAAGAACCAATTTACAACAAAACCTTTACACTAATTACTAATAGGGCTTTTTCCAGACAGCATTATGCTTGGAAAGTATATTTACTTTGGAAAATTAATATTTTATCTTATGGAAACTTGTGTTACTGAAGCATGTGCAGTATTGGATTTTGTAATGAAAAAGAATAATAAGATCTATGTTGAAAATGTTGTCAGAGAGTTTTAGTTCAAGTGACCACAGATTATTAAATAAAACTAGAAAAGGATATATAGTGATAGTTTAGTAAATATTCATTTATTCACCCAACAAACATTTATTGAGTACTCACCATGTGTCAAGCACTGTTCTCGGGCAAGAGATAATGTAGTAACAAAAAAAAAAATTAGGCAGGAAGCAAACAATAAACAAGAAAAATAAGTAAAATATATAATATGCGAATAAGTGATGTTTACTAAGAAGAAAATATAAAACAGGGAAAGAGTCTATGAAATGTTAAGTTAGGCCTTGACATTTTAGATAGGTTGGACAGGGAAGGCATCACAAAAAGGTGACTTTTGAATAAAAATCTGAAGGAAGTGAGAGAATTAATCATGCTGATATCACAGGGAAGGACATCCTAAGCAGGGAGAGTCTTGTCCTTGGAGTGTGTCTGATACATTTGAGAAAGGACAAGCCAGAGTTGCTAGAGTCGAGGTACTAACTAAGAGGGAGAGATAAATACTGAGGGAAATTCTGGGGTCAGATCATGTGGAAAAAGGGCATGGATGGAATTTTACTTTTACTCTGAGTTGGAAAGCCATGCAAACATTTTGAGCAGATAAGGGACCTGATCTGATAATAATTCTAAAAGATCACACTGACAATTGTGTTGAGCACAGTATGCTTGGGGAGAAGGTTTGAGAAAAATTGGGAGTCTCTTATAACATTCCAAGCAAGAGATGATAGTGGCTTAGACCTGGACAACAGCAGTAAATGTGATGAGAATGGTCAGATTCTACATATATTTAAATGGAGCCAACAGGTTTTCTTGAGGACGTAAACTTGAGGTTTAAGAGCAAAGGAGTAGTCAAGGTTGGGACCAAGTTTTTTTGGTCTGAGAACCTAGAAATAGGATGTGGAATTCTACTTACTGAGATGACAAAAACAAAAACAAAGACAAAAAACAAAAAAAAAAAAACTGCTGGAAGAGTCAGTTTGGGGGGGAATAAAAGGAGGTAGACATGTTAGGTTTTAGAAAACTGTTAGACATTTTGACGAAGACGTCAAGGAGCAGTTGAATATGTAAGACTGGAATTAAGAAGAAAAGTTTGGGCTAGCAATGTGAATATGGGAATATCAGTTTACAGATAGAATTTATAGCCTTAAGACGAAATGAAACTATGAGAGGAGAAACCAGCAAAAAAATATTGTGTAAGAGTGGACAGAGAAGGAGGAGGAAAACTAGGTGAATGTGCTAGATAGCAAGTGAAGATAGTGCTTCAGGAAGTTTAGAAATCAGATATTGAAAGTGTGTATCTATGTACTGAAGCCTTGATGAACTTCTGGTTTGTTTCTCTTTAATGCCTTCTTTGCATTAGCATTGTAATTACTGTAATAGCTCACTATCACAAGGCTGTAGCTGGTTATGTCCATTGACTTACTGAATGAATAAAAGTGCTTGAACAGCAGGGTTAATAACAGTGGATGGGTGAATTATTTAACCAGGATTTGCTGTTAGGAACATTTTAGATTAAGCCACTCCATACTGCTGAAAAGATATTTATCAAGTTCCCATTATCAAGAAACCTGAATATAAGAGTGATGAAAGAGATACAGCCACTGTTCTCCAGGAATTCACAGACTAGTGAGGATTTATTACAGCTGATGTACAAATAACTGACATACAAAGTGTAATGGGTATGACTCTCATTCACAAAATTCAAGTGGTCAAAAAATGCATATTTCTTTATTTTTCTTCACCTAAACTTATTTTTGTATTTGGGGGCCTCATTTCATCAAATGATAAAAATGAACTCTTAAGCCAGGACCATCTCCCTTATTCCAGGGTTTTGTTTTGTTTTGTTTTTCATAAATCTAGGTAATGCTAGAGTAGCAGGAGATGTGGGAGGGCATTGTTTCTTGCTCATGAGCTCTTCCTGTCTGCATCCTCTAAAATGTACATCTTCCCATCTGTACTAGTTTCCTAGGACTGTGGTAGCAAATTACCACAAAGTGGGTAATTATTCTTACAGTTCTGGAGACCAGATGTCTGAAATCAAGATGTTTGCAGGACCATGCTCCTTCTGAACTCTAGGAGAAGATCCTTCCTCAACTTTTTCTAGCTTCTGGTAGTCCAAAGCATTCCTTGGCTTGTGGCAGCATAATTCCAAGTTCTACCTTCATCTTCACTGGCCATCTTCTCCCTGTGTCTTTATCTGTGTGTCCAAATTTCCCTCTTCCCTTTCCTTGTGGATTAGGGTCCACTATAATACAGTATGACCTCATTTTATCTAATTATATCTGCAAAGACCCTATTTAAAAATAAGGTCACAGTCACATGAAGCAGGGGTTAGGACTTTGAGATATCTTTTTGGGGGTCACAGTTCAATGCACAACACCATCTAATCCTCAGTCACTGACCAATATAGGTTGGCTCTGCTTTTTCCACTGCACATTCCTGCAGGATCTCCCCAGTCCTGGCTCTCTCTACTACTTATGCATCCTCTCAGAGGTCCAGGAAACAGCCAGCTGCCCTCGCTCACTACTATAGGTTGTGAGAAACTCTGTGAGGTTGTCCCAAGATTTCTTGTCTTCGACATGCCACTCTAGCCTTCCCTTTGTTCCCATAGCATGCTAGATACCAGGGGAGGTATTAATCTTGGGACATTCTTGAACAATCCCTGGAAAAGAAGGAATGGGATCTTGCTCTCAGGGATTCTATCTATGCCTCTCAGTTTTCAAGGAAGGGTGGAGGAGTAGAACACTTGGACCCCACGGTATATAAACTTTACTGCTTATCCTCTGATTATTCCTTCCTTCTTTATAGTACAGATACATTTTATTCAGTCTCTGAGCATAGTAACGCTGATTCAATCTGATCATGTGTTCTTCCAATATGTAGTCTGATTTTTCTCTTAAGCTTAATTTTTAGAAACTCTAAAGGCCTAACTCTCAATGAGGAGTTTTAAGAGTTAAGAATTCTTTCTTCTTTTCTTTCTTCTTTTCCGATATTTGTTGTATCCACTCCCTAAAACAAAAATGTAGAATATTCTAGCTGCCTGATCTATAAGAAAAGCCCTGGACTGTAAAGAACTATAGTTAATATTTCAAAATATTATCCTGCTACATTTATGCAACTAGTAAAAATCTGCATCCTTTTAAAATAATTACTTCTCCTTTCAATGCCCTTTCCATTCTAAGGTAGAACTGGATATTCTAAAATTTAGTTCCTACAGGCAGATGGTCAAGGATAATGTTTTCAACAGGCCCTCCAAAATTGTGTAGATAATCTTGGAAGTTGGTTGAGGCTTCACTTCACTAACGGGAAATCCACTCACTATCTCAGGAGACACTCTTCACTTTCAAATATGACTTGCTTCCCTTCTATCCACAGGAACTTGGCTATGTTTGTAGAGCTTCTCCACTGCCATTATAAATGTTTGAGACTAAGCCTTACACTCTGCTGCAATGAAGGTTCTCAATTGTTGTTACCCAGAATCAGCAACAATATGAATTGGTTCCTTAGCCAGATCTCTATTTGTGCCTTTTTTCTACAAGAGTGACATCCAGCCTCTGAGCCTCAGCCATCTGACACAAGAAAGAAAATGGATTCTAGTCCTTTTAGGACCATAGTGGTTGCAATGACTCTCCCACTCTGGCTTTCTCCTGTGACTCTCCAAGCCCACCTTAGCTTCCACATAGCTATTGGCAAACAGGTTCTCTTTACAAATACAGTCCACCTGCAGATTGTTTCATTTTCTTATAGGCAAGTGTTGGTTTTAGTTTGCTAAAGCTGACAAAATGCAATGTATCAGAAATGGGTTGGCTTTTACAATAGGGATTTATTAACTTACAACTTGCAGTTCTGAGGCCATGAAAATGTCCTAATCAAGGCATCAAAAGGTAATGCTTTCTCCCCATAGACCAGCTACTGACAGTCCTCAGCTCCTCTGCCATATGGCCTCTGCTGTTCCTTCTCTCCCAGGTTCCATTGCCTTCAGCTTCTGTTTTTTCTCTCTAAGGGTCTCTAAACTTCCCTAAAGTTTTTTTGTTTGTTTGTTTGTTTGTTTGTTTTCTGTCAACTTCTTTAGGGCTTTTTTCTGTGTCTTCTCTCTGTGTCCTCCTATAAAAGACTCCAGAAGGAGAATTAAGACCCACCCTGAATTAGGTTAGTCATATCAACTTAAGCTGAGGTCCTCCTCACCAAAAGATCCTACTTAAATTGGGTCCACACCCACAGGAATGGGTTAGCCTTAAGAACATATTTTTCTGGGGTACATACAGCTTCAAACTACCACACTGACTGAATCACGTACCCCACAAAGACAGGTTCAAGTCCTAACTCTTGGTCCTGTGAGTGCAAACCCATTTGTAAAAAGGACTTTTGAGGATGTTATTATTAGTTAAGGTGTAGACTCATTTGTGAATAGAATCTTCAAAGATCCTATTTAGATGAGGACAAATTAAATTAGGCTAGGCCTTAACCCATATGACTAGAGTCCTTATAAGAATCCAAAGGAAATTCAAGTATAGTCAGAAGAAGCCAGAAGTCAGAAGAAGCCTAAGTCAGTTTCAGAAGAAAAGACACAAGGACCAGAGATGGACCCATGGCAGAGGATTGCTAGTATGCTACAGATTCTGGGAGAAAGCAAGACCTACTAATACCTTATTGATGGACTTCTAGCCTCCAAAATCATGAGAAAATAAATTCCTGTTCTTTAAGTCAACCTACTGTGTGTTATTTGTCATAGCAACCCTGGCAAACTAAGACAGCAAAACAAAGAGAAGAGTAGCTATGAAGTTTTTAAAGACGATCCTTAAAATGTTTCTCCTGCAAGACAGTCTAAACTCCCACATTTTGGGGGATTAAAAGAAATCTATAGCTCCAGAGCAGAAATTATTTTGTAGGTTGGGAGAATCTAGGTTAAAACTTTACTTCTATAGATACTAATTAAAATTTCCATTTCTTAGCTATTTTTCCCATTTACTAAAAAATAAAAGAGCACAGTAGCTGAAAATTAAGCTCACAAAAGCAAGTAAAATATCATACTTTGGAAATCTATTTTTTTAATGGGAAAATGTCTTACAAAACGCCACATTGATCTTTTCCTTATTTTACTTTATGTCTTAAAATTATTCAATTCTAGCATTATGGGATTTGAAAATTCTTTAATTCTAATTAAACAGAACATTTTATTTTATTTAATCCATGAAACCCATAGAAAGTTATTAACTGTCAGAAGCTTTAATGCAGTTTATTAGAGGCCCTGACGTGGTACCTACTGATGATAGTTATTGTGAAGGCTGAAAGGTTAACAAGAACAGGCTGCTACCAACTGCCTTGCCAGGTGTTTTTCCCTGCAGTTAATGGACTTGAGCCAATTGAAATTATCACACTAGACCTAGTCACAGACACTCTTAATCTTTTCATAGAAACATTGATAGGAAAAAAAAAAAAAAAAAAAGCTGGGGTTTTTATTGTTGCTTTTCACTACCATCAAATTTGGAACAATTGAAATAAAGTATAGTTAATCTTATATTTGTAAATGAAGGCCTGACAAGTTCAAAAAGAAAAAAGGAACATTTTAAAATAATATAATGCAATAATATGCTCCATTAAAATAATAATAGTCCCTTCAATGAAACAATGTCTTATAAAAACATCTCACTTTTTTTGTGGCATAGTGTTTAAGTGCTACATGCATATTAACACATCTAAGTTCTTTTAATTGCTGGGTTTATAAATCTGAGCAGCTATAATAAAATAATGAGAATCAACCAGATGGAATCTGAGCCAGTCACCATGGGTGTTTGAGAAATGCATGCTGTTTGGGGGGATTGAATATGTATTTATCCAATCCAATGCAAAATGGAACAGATGGCAAAGCAAACAGGTAAGCATTTGCTTTATCTTCCAGATATTGTGGTTTGCTGATTACCCCTATTTATTTCAGGAACTTCAGAACATCTGTAAAAATCAGATGAAAGACAGCAGAGGTGACTGAGAAAGACTTGAATTAAATGTGGAATTTTTTAGCTTTCACTTCATCAGATAAAGAAGGAGAAATTTTTATCCTTTGCCAATCTTTAAGAATACCATAGAATTTTAGGTAGCAGCATTTGAAATTAAATACATAGCTGAAGCAATCACAAAGGAAGAAAATGCTTGAATTGTATAAAATCTAAAGTGAAACAAGTGGGAACAAGAATAAGAGGGAGAGAAGTGGACAGTATATAGTAGAAGTTGAAATTGTTCATGCCAACCCTTATGTCAATGTATTCATCTAGTGCCAGGATCTTGGGTTCTAAATACCATTCTCCACATAAAGAAACTAGAGTTCCTTGGAGAAACGGTTGATGCGGGGAAAACCACTGGTGAAACTAAATGTTCTTGAAGAGTCAGAAAGCAAGGAAAAATTCAGATTAATGGGGACATAAAAAAAAACAAAACAAAACACAGAGTCTGGCATGAAAAATTCCACTCACCAAATTTGAGACAATTTAAGAATTTTATCAAAAGAGAAAAAAATTAGATTATAACATATTGCATTTTAAAAGGCAATAAAAGGTGTAGGGTAGGGAGAGAGAGAAAACAGCTCTTTTTGCAAAAGAATGCCAGTTACTATATGGAGAAGAAATGAAAGGATTGGAAAATCACCATTTTACAACCACAAAGTAATAATTGATTCAGGCAAAGATCACCAAGGGATGTTAAAACCATTGACTGAAAGGATTCACACAGTCTCAAAGTTTCACCCAACAGATTATGTATTACAAAGAGCAAAAGGCCCTTTTACAGTAGCGACAGCATCTTAATCAATGGATGTACCCCCTGATGTGATGCAATGGGAAGTACATGTCACTTATGGCTATGTAGTATTCCTGCCAAGGTTATTTAACCTGAAACCAGTCATGGAAAAACAAACAAGTCCAACTTGTAGAACATTCTACAAAACAACTGGCTGGATTTGCCAAAAAAAAAAGTCAATATCATAAAAAAAAGAAAAATGCAAGGGGATGGTTACAGATTAAAGACTACTAAGGAGGGGAGGCGGGGCAAGATGGCAGACTGGTGAGCTGTAAGTTTTAGTTACTCCTCCAGGAAAGTAGGTAAAAAGCCAGGAACTGCGTGGACTGGACACCACAGAGCAATCTGACTTTGGGCATACTTCATACAACACTCATGAAAATGTCAAACTGCTGAGATCAGCGAAATCTGTAAGTTTTTGCGGCCAGGGGACCCGCGCCCCTCCCTGCCAGGCTCAGTCCCGTGGGAGGAGGGACTATCAGCTCCGGGAAGGAGAAGGGAGAACTGCAGTGGTAGCCCTTCTCGGAAACTCACTCTACTGATTCATACTCCAACCATAGATAGACTGAGACCAGACACCAGACAATCTGAGAGCTGCCAGCCCAGCAGAGAGGAGACAGGCATAGAAAAAAAAAAAATAACGCAAAAAACTCCAAAATAAAAGCAGAGGATTTTTGGAGTTCTGGTGAACACAGAAAGGGGAAGGGCGGAGCTCAGGCCTTGAGGCGCATATGCAAATCCTGAAGAAAAGCTGATCTCTCTGCCCTGTGGACCTTTCCTTAATGGCCCTGGTTGCTTTGTCTATTAGCATTTCAATAACTCATTAGATCTCTGAGGAAGGAACTTTTTTTTTTTTTTTAATCCTTTTTTCTTTTTCTAAAACAATTACTCTAAGAAGCCCAATACAGAAAGCTTCAAAGAATTGCAATTTGGGCACGTCAAGTCAAGAGCAGAACTAAGAGAGCTCTGAGACAAAAGGCAATAATCCAGTGGCTGAGAAAATTCACTAAACACCACAACTTCCCAAGAAAAGGGGGGTGTCTGCTCACAGCCACCATCCTGGTGGACAGGAAACACTCCTGCCCATCGCCAGCCCCATAGCCCAGAGCTGCCCCAGACAACCCAGTGTGACGGAAGTGCTTCAAATAACAGGCACACACCACAAAACTGGGCGTGGACATTCACCTTCCCTGCAACCTCAGCTGATTGTCCCAGAGCTGGGAAGGGGGAGCAGTGTGAATTAACAAAGCCCCATTCAGCCATCATTTGAGCAGACTGGGAGCCTCCCTACACAGTCCAGCAGCCCAGAACTGCCCTGGGGGGACGGCACTCACCTGTGACATAGCACACTCATCCCTCAACAGAGGACCCGGGGTGCACAGCCTGGAAGAGGGGCCCACTTGCAAGTCTCAGGAGCCATAAGCCAATACCAAAGACTTGTGGGTCAGTGGCAGAGACAAACTGTGGCAGGACTGAACTGAAGGATTAGACTATTGCAGCAGCTTTAAAACTCTAGGATCATCAGGGAGATTTGATTGTTAGGGCCACCCCCCTCCCCGACTGCCCAGAAACATGCCCCACATACAGGGCAGGCAACACCAACTACACACGCAAGCTTGGTACACCAATTGGACCCCACAAGACTCACTCCCCCACTCACCAAAAAGGCTAAGCAGGGGAGAACTGGCTTGTGGAGAACAGGTGGCTCGTGGACGCCACCTGCTGGTTAGTTAGAGAAAGTGTACTCCACGAAGCTGTAGATCTGATAAATTAGAGATAAGCACTTCAATAGGTCTACAAACCCTAAAAGAACCCTATCAAGTTCAGCAAATGCCACGAGGCCAAAAACAACAGAAAATTATAAAGCATATGAAAAAACCAGACGATATGGATAACCCAAGCCCAAGCAACCAAATCAAAAGACCAGAAGAGACACAGCACCTAGAGCAGCTACTCAAAGAACTAAAGATGAACAATGAGACCATAGTACGGGATATGAAGGAAATCAAGAAGACTCTAGAAGAGCATAAAGAAGACATTGCAAGACTAAATAAAACAATGGATGATCTTATGGAAATTAAAGAAACTGTTGACCAAATTAAAAAGATTCTGACACTCATAGTACAAGACTAGAGGAAGTTGAACAATGAATCAGTGACCTGGAAGATGACAGAATGGAAAATGAAAGCATAAAAGAAAGAATGGGGAAAAAAATTGAAAAAATCGAAATGGACCTCAGGGATATGATAGATAATATGAAACGTCCAAATATAAGACTCATTGGTGTCCCAGAAGGGGAAGAAAAGGGTAAAGGTCTAGGAAGAGTATTCAAAGAAATTGTTGGGGAAAACTTCCCAAATCTTCTAAACAACATAAATACACAAATCATAAATGCTCAGCGAACTCCAAATACAATAAATCCAAATAAACCCACTCCGAGACATATACTGATCACACTGTCAAACACAGAAGAGAAGGAGCAAGTTCTGAAAGCAGCAAGAGAAAAGCAATTCACCACATACAAAGGAAACAGCATAAGACTAAGTAGTGATTACTCAGCAGCCACCATGGAGGCAAGAAGGCAGTGGCACGATATATTTAAAATTCTGAGTGAGAAAAATTTCCAGCCAAGAACACTTTATCCAGCAAAGCTCTCCTTCAAATTTGAGGAAGAGCTTAAATTTTTCACAGACAAACAAATGCTGAGAGAATTTGCTAACAAGAGACCTGCCCTACTGGAGATACTAAAGGGAGCCCTACAGACAGAGAAACAAAGACAGGACAGAGAGACTTGGAGAAAGGTTCAGTACTAAAGAGATTCAGTATGGGTACAATAAAGGATATTAATAGAGAGAGGGGAAAAATATGGCAAACATAAACCAAAGGATAAGATGGCCGATTCAAGAAATGCCTTCACGGTTTTAACATTGAATGTAAATGGATTAAACTCCCCAATTAAAAGATATAGATTCGCAGAATGGATCAAAAAAAATGAACCATCAATATGTTGCATACAAGAGACTCATCTTAGACACAGGGACACAAAGAAACTGAAAGTGAAAGGATGGAAAAAAATATTTCATGCAAGCTACAGCCAAAAGAAAGCAGGTGTAGCAATATTAATCTCAGATAAAATAGACTTCAAATGCAGGGATGTTTTGAGAGACAAAGAAGGCCACTACATACTAATAAAAGGGGCAATTCAGCAAGAAGAAATAACAATTGTAAATGTCTATGCACCCAATCAAGGTGCCACAAAATACATGAGAGAAACACTGGCAAAACTAAAGGAAGCAATTGATGTTTCCACAATAATTGTGGGAGACTTCAACACATCACTCTCTCCTATAGATAGATCAACCAGACAGAAGACCAATAAGGAAATTGAAAACCTAAACAATCTGATAAATGAATTAGATTTAACAGACATAGACAGGACATTACATCCCAAATCACCAGGATACACATACTTTTCTAGTGCTCATGGAACTTTCTCCAGAATAGATCATATGCTGGGACATAAAACAAGCCTCAATAAATTTAAAAAGATTGAAATTATTCAAAGCACATTCTCTGACCACAATGGAATACAATTAGAAGTCAATAACCATCAGAGACTTAGAAAATTCACAAATACCTGGAGGTTAAACAACACACTCCTAAACAATCAGTGGGTTAAAGAAGAAATAGCAAGAGAAATTGTTAAATATATAGAGACGAATGAAAATGGGAACACAACATACCAAAATCTATGGGATGCAGCAAAAGCAGTGCTAAGGGGGAAATTTATAGCACTAAACGCATATATTAAAAAGGAAGAAAGAGCCAAAATCAAAGAACTAATGGATCAACTGAAGAAGCTAGAAAATGAACAGCAAACCAATCCTAAACCAAGTACAAGAAAAGAAATAACAAGGATTAAAGCAGAAATAAATGACATAGAGAACAAGAAAACAATAGAGAGAATAAATATCACCAAAAGTTGGTTCTTTGAGAAGATCAACAAGATTGACAAGCCCCTAGCTAGACTGACAAAATCAAAAAGAGAGAAGACCCATATAAACAAAATAATGAATGAAAAAGGTGACATAACTGCAGATCCTGAAGAAATTAAAAAAATTATACGAGGATACTATGAACAACTGTATGGCAACAAACTGGAGAATGTAGAGGAAATGGACAATTTCCTGGAAACATATGAACAACCTAGACTGACCAGAGAAGAAATAGAAGACCTCAACCAACCCATCACAAGCAAAGAGATCCAATCAGTCATCAAAAATCTTCCCACAAATATATGCCCAGGGCCAGATGGCTTCACAGGGGAATTCTACCAAACTTTCCAGAAAGAACTGACACCAATCTTACTCAAACTCTTTCAAAACATTGAAGAAAATGGAACACTACCTAACTCATTTTATGAAGCTAACATCAATCTAATACCAAAACCAGGCAAAGATGCTACAAAAAAGGAAAACTACCGGCCAATCTCCCTAATGAATATAGATGCAAAAATCCTCAACAAAATACTTGCAAATCGAATCCAAAGACACATTAAAAAAATCATACACCATGACCAAGTGGGGTTCATTCCAGGCATGCAAGGATGGTTCAACATAAGAAAAACAATCAATGTATTACAACACATTAACAAGTCAAAAGGGAAAAATCAATTGATCATCTCAATAGATGCTGAAAAAGCATTTGACAAAATCCAACATCCCTTTTTGATAAAAACACTTCAAAAGGTAGGAATTGAAGGAAACTTCCTCAACATGATAAAGAGCATATATGAAAAACCCACAGCCAGCATAGTACTCAATGGTGAGAGACTGAAAGCCTTCCCTCTAAGATCAGGAACAAGACAAGGATGCCCGCTGTCACCACTGTTATTCAACATTGTGCTGGAAGTGCTAGCCAGGGCAATCCGGCAAGACAAAGAAATAAAAGGCATCCAAATTGGAAAAGAAGAAATAAAACTGTCATTGTTTGCAGATGATATGATCTTATATCTAGAAAACCCTGAGAAATCGATGATACAACTACTAGAGCTAATAAACAAATTTAGCAAAGTAGCGGGATACAAGATTAATGCACATAAGTCAGTAATGTTTCTATATGCTAGAAATGAACAAACTGAAGAGACACTCAAGAAAAAGATACCATTTTCAATAGCAACTAAAAAAATCAAGTACCTAGGAATAAACTTAACCAAAGATGTAAAAGAGCTATACAAAGAAAACTACATAACTCTACTAAAAGAAATAGAAGGGGACCTTAAAAGATGGAAAAATATTCCATGTTCATGGATAGGAAGGCTAAATGTCATTAAGATGTCAATTCTACCCAAACTCATCTACAGATTCAATGCAATCCCAATCAAAATTCCAACAACCTACTTTGCAGACTTGGAAAAGCTAGTTATCAAATTTATTTGGAAAGGGAAGATGCCTCGAATTGCTAAAGACACTCTAAAAAAGAAAAACGAAGTGGGAGGACTTACACTCCCTGACTTTGAAGCTTATTATAAAGCCACAGTTGCCAAAACAGCATGGTACTGGCACAAAGATAGACATATAGATCAATGGAATCGAATTGAGAATTCAGAGATAGACCCTCAGATCTATGGCCGACTGATCTTTGATAAGGCCCCCAAAGTCACTGAACTGAGCCATAATGGCCTTTTCAACAAATGGGGCTGGGAGAGTTGGATATCCATATCCAAAAGAATGAAAGAGGACCCCTACCTCACCCCCTACACAAAAATTAACTCAAAATGGACCAAAGATCTCAATATAAAAGAAAGTACCATAAAACTCCTAGAAGATAATGTAGGAAAACATCTTCAAGACCTTGTATTAGGCGGCCACTTCCTAGACTTTACACCCAAAGCACAAGCAACAAAAGAGAAAATAGATAAATGGGAACTCCTCAAGCTTAGAAGTTTCTGCACCTCAAAGGAATTTCTCAAAAAGGTAAAGAGGCAGCCAACTCAATGGAAAAAAATTTTTGGAAACCATGTATCTGACAAAAGACTGATATCTTGCATATACAAAGAAATCCTACAACTCCATGACAATAGTACAGACAGCCCAATTATAAAATGGGCAAAAGATATGAAAAGACAGTTCTCTGAAGAGGAAATACAAATGGCCAAGAAACACAGGAAAAAATGTTCAGCTTCACTAGCTATTAGAGAGATGCAAATTAAGACCACAATGAGATATCATCTAACACCGGTTAGAATGGCTGCCATTAAACAAACAGGAAACTACAAATGCTGGAGGGGATGTGGAGAAATTGGAACTCTTATTCATTGTTGGTGGGAGTGTATAATGGTTCAGCCACTCTGGAAGTCAGTCTGGCAGTTCCTTAGAAAACTAGATATAGAGCTACCATTCGATCCAGCGATTGCACTTCTCGGTATATACCCGGAAGATCGGAAAGCAGTGACACGAACAGATATCTGCACGCCAATGTTCATAGCAGCATTATTCACAATTGCCAAGAGATGGAAACAACCCAAATGTCCTTCAACAGATGAGTGGATAAATAAAATGTGGTATATACACACGATGGAATACTACGCGGCAGTAAGAAGGAACGATCTGGTGAAACATATGACAACATGGATGAACCTTGAAGACATAATGCTGAGCGAAATAAGCCAGGCACAAAAAGAGAAATATTATATGCTACCACTAATGTGAACTTTGAAAAATGTAAAACAAATGGTTTATAATGTAGAATGTAGGGGAACTAGCAGTAGAGAGCAATTAAGGAAGGGGGAACAATAATCCAAGAAGAACAGATAAGCTATTTAACGTTCTGGGGATGCCCAGAAATGACTATGGTCTGTTAATTTCTGATGGATATAGTAGGAACAAGTTCACAGAAATGTTGCTATATTATGTAACTTTCTTGGGGTAAAGTAGGAACATGTTGGAAGTTAAGCAGTTATCTTAGGTTCGTTGTCTTTTTCTTACCCCCTTGTTATGGTCTCTTTGAAATGTTCTTTTATTGTATGTTTGTTTTCTTTTTAACTTTTTTTTTTCATACAGTTGATTTAAAAAAGAAGGGAAAGTTAAAAAAAAAAAAAAAGAAAAAGAAAAACAAGGAAAAAAAAAAAGATGTAGTGCCCCCTTGAGGAGCCTGTGGAGAATGCAGGGGTATTCGACTACCCCACCTCCATGGTTGCTAACATGACCACAGACATAGGGGACTGGTGGTTTGATGGGTTGAGCCCTCTACCATAAGTTTTACCCTTGGGAAGACGGTTGCTGCAAAGGAGAGGCTAGGCCTCCCTATATTTGTGCCTAAGAGTCTCCTCCTGAATGCCTCTTTGTTGCTCAGATGTGGCCCTCTCTCTCTGGCTAAGCCAGCTTGAAAGGTGTAATCACTGCCCTCCCCCCTACGTGGGATCAGACACCCAGGGGAGTGAATCTCCCTGGCAACGTGGAATATGACTCCCGGGGAGGAATGTAGACCCGGCATCGTGGGACGGAGAACATCTTCTTGACCAAAAGGGGGATGTGAAAGGAAATGAAATAAGCTTCAGTGGCAGAGAGATTCCAAAACGAGCCCAGAGATCCCTCTGGTGGGCACTCTTACGCACACTTTAGACAACCCTTTTTAGGTTCTAAAGAATTGGGGTAGCTGGTGGTGGATACCTGGAACTATCAAACTACAACCCAGAACCCATGAATCTCGAAGACAGTTGTATAAAAATGTAGCTTATGAGGGGTGACAATGGGATTGGGAAAGCCATAAGGACCAAACTCCACTTTGTCTAGTTTATGGATGGATGTGTAGAAAAGTAGGGGAAGCAAACAAACAGACAAAGGTACCCAGTGTTCTTTTTTACTTCAATTGCTCTTTTTCACTCTAATTATTATTCTTGTTATTTTTGTGTGTGTGCTAATGAAGGTGTCAGGGATTGATTTAGGTGATGAATGTACAACTATGTAATGGTACTGTAAACAATCGAAAGTACGATTTGTTTTGTATGACTGCGTGGTATGTGAATATATCTCAATAAAATGATGATTAAAAAAAAGAAAAAAAGAAAAATAAAGACTACTAAGGAGACTTAATGATAATATGCAAATCATGATCCTTGATTAGATCCTGAAAAAAAATTAAACCACATTCACAAAGGTATCAAGAATATTTGTGGGACAATTGGAGAAATTCAAATGGAAATATATATTAGATAATATTATTGTGATGATATTAAATTTCTTAGGTTGAAAATGATATCATATTAATATAAAAGGATGTCTATGTTTGGAAGAGATACATCCTGAAGAATTAGAATGAAATATCATGCTGTTTGCAAGTTATTTTCAAATTTCTAGCAAAAAGAGTATAATTTTTAAGAATGTACATATTAAAAGAGATAAAGCAAATTTGGCAATAAAATTAGAACGTGTAAGGGAAGGACAAATTGTACTATTCTTTTAACTTTTTGTAGGCTTTAATGTTTTTAAGAAAAAAAAAGTTGAAAAAATAATACTGATCTCTAAATGGTTCCATGCAATATAGTTCTTTGTTCTTGGCTGCTACATTAGTAGATTTTCTGTAAGTTCCCACAGGTGCACAATCCTGTTTGGTCATTATAGGTCACTCAAAGGACAAAATAAAACCACAGCATAAATAATATCAGAGCATAAAGATTCATTCCAATTCCAGCCTCATCTGGCTTTCTTTTAGACTATGGCAGTAACTGACCCCCAAGTACTTATTAAGTACAAGACATTGTCTAAAATTTCCTGGGATAAGATGGTGGTCAACCAGTTAAAATTGCCTAAAGTGCACTATAATTTCATGTCTTAAAAAACAAAAATTTAAAAAGAACACACAAAAATATTGTTTAACCTGCTAACCCTGTGAAGTACAAACAGATTCACCATAATAATACTCTAAAGCTTCTGAGAAACAACCTGTCTTTTCCTTCAGTCTGGAGAGTTGAAATTAAGATTGTTTGATTTTTTAGAAAATTATTCATTCGATTGCACACTCTTCTAAGTACTATAAGGCAGAAATAAGAAAAGCAAATATGTAGTGTTAATATCAGTGGTATAAAAAGAATGAGCAAATGAGGAAGGAAGGAAGGAAGGAAAAGGAAGGAAGGAAGGAAAGGTGGAAGGGAGGGAGGAAAGAAGGCTGAAGAAGAAAAATAAAGGACAGTAAGAGGATAGCCAATGATGAATGATATTTTGTATAATGGTCTGGCAATGCCCTGAGAAAGTGATCCTTGAGTGATGACTGGAAGGAAGTGAGGAAAAAGCCATGTAAATATTTGATTAAGAGTACTCCAGGTAGAGGAGAAAGCAGCAAGTATAAAGACAAGTATAAAGTATATGAGGTAGCTTGCATGGAGTGTAGCTATAACAGGAATTGTAAGAAGACATGTGCAGCTGAAAAGGAGAAAGCCAAAGAACAGTCACAGGACTAGAGCCAGATTTAGCCTATGTATATATTTTTAAAGTCATGCCATTGGTGGACATGGACTTTGTGCAAAGAAGAAGGTGTGACTTCTCCAAGCAGATACAGCCCATGCCACACTTGGGAGAACATTTGCCCAATGGCCCTCAGCTGGGCACCTTTATGCACAATCCTGTGAAGTGAACCTGGGTAGAACACCAAGGAAAAAAAGCAGGAAAGCAAGGTTAATCCAAACATATAACAGGAAGTTCTCATCTGAGTATTCATTGTCCAAACTGTAATGGGAAGAACAACATGAAATCAGGCATAATAAACCAATCACATATAAGATTAGTCTCTCCTCAAGCATTTCTCCCCACTTAACATTATGTACTACAGCCCTTCAGTTCAACATTTTTGCCTAACTTTCTTTCACTAAGTGTCAGTCTGCAATGCAAAAATAATAGAGTACTTTTAAAAGGTACTGAATGTTGAGCGAAATATTCAAAATTCCGTGAAGTAAATGAAAGTGACATTGAAGATTGTTTGAATCGTGGGAATAATTATTAACAAATTAGAATCTGGCCAAGTCTAGTCATTTAACATTTGAAGATGAGGGATCAACAAGGATCATGACACAATTTGCAATTTAAAAGAAAATAATAGAATATTAAAGGATTTAGAGGGGCTTTGGGAAAACTGATGAAGCCTTAGAATAATTTTGCAAAGTGACACTCTCAATGATGATCTGCAAAAATCACACATGATGTGATAACATGCTACAATTTTGTCAGAAAAATCACACTAAGGGGGAAAATATCCTTGAATAATTCTTCCTTCGTTCTAATAATTAGAATAAATTTGTTATGCAAATCTAAATTATATTAAATATAAGAAAAATAAACTCATTTTTATATCTCAAAATAAAGTCCCAATCAATTATTTCTAATCAACTATTTCTAATACTATTTACTATGAAAGTTTGGTTTCCTTTTAAATTGTATTGACTTTATGTAACTGAGAAGTTAGGATTTAAGAAATGATTATGATTATTGAATCATTGTATAGATATTCCTTTATACTTTCTGGTATATTAGAGTAGACAGAGGGAAATAACTGAAATCTCTGAACTGTGATCCAGTTGCCTTGATCGCGGATAATGATTGTATAGCCTTTATCTGTGCCCTTGTGACTGTAAAAATCTTGTGACTAACTTTCACTTGTAACCATTTGATACAGCTTTTGGCTTTAGGGTCTTAGATCATTAAAGGCAGCCCCCAATGTTTCTTAATGAAGGGTCTGGGGTCAACCCAGAACTAACCTATCCCAAATCCCAAGTTACCTTGATGACCCTAACCGAAGCTGGATCTAACCAAAATGGGCCTGCCTGACATGCACAGTAGCTTAGACTTTAACCTGTAAGTGACCAATATTTCATTATAATACTAACAACCACACCCATCATCATATTAAGGCTGCCATTTTCTTACATACATTCTGTGGTGAAGCATGTAATCAAACTGCACATGCTCAACAATTAGGTCACCTCTGATTATGTCACCTGGAGCCATTGTGCTCATTATCTTAAACCTGCTCATCCTTTTTTTTTTTTTTTTACAAGTCAAATTATATATTATGCTATAGAAAATACAGCTTTCACACCATATAGCTATCTTTTTGGGAGTCAAAGTTCCAAAACACAGTTAGTAACATCCTGTACACTTTAGTTGGATCTACCCCAATCGCAACCAAGTCCACTTTGCTTACATCTCCACTCAAAGTCTGATCTCCCTTTCAGCCTCTCTAGTAGCTGATTCATGGGGCAATGCCAACACTCACAGCTGCTGAACCCTGGCCCTGAGTCCCAGGTGCACACAGACCCTCGAAGTTCCAGGTACTGATCCCATCACACATAAACAGCTCAGAATCTCAAAAATTTAGAAGTAGCTGTTACAACTCATGAATAAATGTGACTGCTGTAGGAGCTTACAATCTAGCATCTTTTAATACTATAAGCTATCAGAATTATTGTAGTTTGGGGTGACAGATTTTTGGGCTGATAGGCCATCTGATCTCCTGCTTCATGTCTAGCAATAAACTCTTTCTCTCTTTGATACCCTAGGGTCTCAGGAATTGGTCATTTGAGCTCATCAGGCTAAGAATCCACCGCCTTTGTCTTGTAACATTTAAATGGCCTTTCTCAATTTTCTGACCCTTGTACATAATCCCTAATTCCACAGTCCCCACAATGTATCAATTTACCACTACCCAGCCTGATCTTCTTCCACAAGGATGGGATATTTCCCAGGCAACCAAGGAGCTCACAGATGGCAACCACAAACCTATCTGCAGTAAAGATTGAACTTGGTATGTATTGTGAGCAAAACACAAGCATTAGAAGGATTTAATAAGGGAACAGATCTGTCTTTGGAGGCATCTGAAAGTACTTCATAAAGGAAGTTGCATGCTTGAAAAATGAGTAGGATTTCTACAAACCAGATGAAGAATTGAAAATGCAGTGAATGTCCAGAAAATAATTTATAGTCCATTTTGGTCTCCCATACATATTTATAGAAGAAGTTGGATCTAAATCTGGAAAATTATGTTGGGACTAGGACCTAGAAGCTTGCAACATTGTTTGGACTTCAGGCAATGAGTAGCAAGTGAAGTGATGATACAATCAAGGTTGTGTTCCTTTCTTCAAAGGTTTGTTACTATACACCAAGTTTTAGAAATTAAATTTCCCCAAACCTCAAAGAGAAAGCAATTTAATTTTCTTTACAGCCATTATTTCTACCAATTCCCCTGAATGAAAACCCATATATTTGACTTAATTCTCACTCATCTGCACATCATGGGTCAGTGACAAGGAGAGCCCAAAGTCTGTGTGAAAGTGTACAGTAATTTTTAAATGTAACTTTAAAACTGTAAGCAAGCTGTAAATGTGAGCTCTTAATCTCCCAAAGGAGCAATATGTAAATGCAAAGTCTGCACCCAGACCTGAAAAAGTTTTCATCTATCACACCCAGACTTCCCAGATTTGAATAAACTTTTCATTTATCACCCCGGGCTTGCAGGCGCCCTGCCCCAGGTGTCACAGAGGATGTAAATCCTAAAGGAAGTAACTGAAATAAAAACAAAACAAAACAAACAAACAAAAAACAACAACACTACTGAAGTTCTTCAGACCTCTGTTACCTCTTATCTGTTACCCAAGATGATTACCTTTCTTTGTCTCTAATGGTATAAATGCCAACTGAAAAACCACTATGAGGAGGCTGATTTGGAAAGAAAATCTCCCCTGCCCTCCCACAGGCATAAATAAACCTCTTTTTCCTCCTCAGCCTTTTGGTGTGTCTGTACATTTGACTGCACTGAGTGACAAACCCAGATTTGGGGAAAGCCCCATCTGCAAAAGTCACACTGTTGCTTGAGACCATGAGCCTATACCTGAAGCAGGAAAAATTGCTATGAGAAGTAGGTTCATAAAGATGTTCCTCCAGACAGCAAGCAAACTGAAAATCCTATCTCTATGAGGAGTTACTCTACTACCCCACGAATGCTTGTCAATATTCAGTCACCCCAGGGCTTTTATGCTGTGCTCTATAATGAGTGTCTCTGTAAAGAGGATCAAGGTGAAGACAGATAAAGATGGTAGCAAGTGCATTTTCAATGGACAAAAATAACATGGAACATAGGTGATTCATGTACACATAGTCAACAGTAAATTATTGGCATTGGAGTACATTGTGTCAGCAAATATCCACACTTCAGTACTTTGAATATGATTGAAGATAATAAGGAATTAAAATTATTCTAAATTACTCAAACATTTTCATTTCCTCTTTATTTTATTACTGATTTGCTTCTTCATTCATCAAACATTTATGGAATACCCACTAAGCAAAAAGCATTGCTATGATTGTGAGGAGCAATGTTCAAAATTATTCCCACTTTCACAACAGGAAACTGATATAATTCCAATGTAATTTTAGAAGTTTTAAATTGGACTTTCAAATTCTACAATTGCTATACAATCTAAATTTCTCTAGCATTTTCATTATATAGAGAGGCTCTGGACTCAGATAAGCTTTCCACTTATAAACTGCAATTTTGGGTAAATTACTTAATTTCTTGGGATTATTTTCTTATATGTGCAGTGAAAATAGGAAAAGCACGTCTTCCTTAAGGTTGTTGAGGGGATTAAGAAAAATTATGCTTATGAAAGAGTCTAGAATTTATCAGTAAATTGATAAATGTTGGTTATGACTAATATTTATAATTATTATTACCATAAGGAGGCCATGATGTTATTGAAATTATTATTGTTGGAATTTCAGGTGAAGTTTTAAATATTTGGATTATTCTGAAAAATATAAAAGTTCAGAAAGTATGTATTTGTCTTGTAGCAGAATGAAAAGAATCAACTATGTTACAAATTATAATATAATGTCTTATATTTGTAGATAGCTTCAAGCTACAGAAATGAATCATTATTAAACTGAAAGGAAACAGTGGGACTTGAAATGCCTAATTACCCACTCTTTCAGATTAATGTTGCAGGAAGTTACTTTTCCTGATCATTAGAGAGAATGGGTTCACCCGTAAGCATTGACTAAATGAATCACAGATCAACCGACAGACAACTTGAGAAGTAAAGTTATTCAGTGGTACAGGCACACCTGAGGCACAGAATTTATTTTATAAATCCATCATAGTTGTGCTGGCAACAAAATCTCAATCTTCTTTTTGTTTTGTTTTGTTTTCCTTTAGTAGTTGTTGTCAGCTGTTGTAGATGCTCTTTCTTCCTATGTATTTGAAATCCATCGGCAAAAACTTTTATTTTGAACTGATGACTTTATTGAGACATCTCTTTCTAAAACTCTTTATGGTTGCCTCTTAAGGGGTTTAAGCCTTCAAATTGTCTTTAAATTGAAGTGAATTTCTTTGGAGAAAAGTAAGTTCTCCCTCCATCCCAGGATAACCCATTCTAGGCCCCTTGCTAAGCACAAACCACCATAATCTCATCATTAACAAACAATGCCTTATACTTGCCTTTTCCTTACTTCTATACAGCTACTGGTTCTGGAATGTTCTAACACACCAAAGAGAAAGTTAAAGCCATTACTCAACTTTGGAGAAACATTGGTTGTAAGATGATGTTTTTTCCAATTGCTTATCTGCATTAAAAAGCTTTAAGTGAAAAAAAGTATAGCACTCTAGTAAAAGAATAGACTGAGTTTCTTCCTGTCATTTACAACCTCAGTGCTATTCCAGAATATCAGGTAAGATAGAGCACCTGTGCTAGACATCCCTGACTGTTTTAATTTCCTGGGAATTTATTCACTTAATTTGAGTCAAGGAAAATGTCCAAATCAAGGCATCATCAAGGCAGTTCTTTCTTCCCAAAGATCAGCTGCCAATGATCCTTGGCTCCTCTGACACATGCCAAGGCACTTGGTGGCATCTGCTGGTCTCTCTCATCTCTTCCCGGATTTCGTTCATTTCAGCTTCTTGCTTTGTCTCTTTTTCTCTGAATTCAGTAGGACCCATCCTGAAAAACAGCCTCATGAAAAAGTCCTACTTGCAATGGGTTCACACCCACAGGACTGGAAAACTTTAAGAAACATGCTTTTCTGGGGAACATACAGTTCCAAACCACCACACTCGCCTTACGTATATTTACTCTCCTTCTTCTGTGACCATTCACCTGGGATTCTATACTGACATTTCTAACAGGTAAATGGGGGAAAATCCAAGTGTGTATTTCCTACACTGACACAATTGTTATATTACGTATACTTCTGGAATCATCAAACATTAAGATAGGAGGTTAGACAACACTTTCCTAAATATAGATGACAAATGGAAATCTATTTTGGTGGTTCAGAATAAATGATTTGGAGTTAGACAAAACTTAGATACCAATCCCAGCCTCAATTTTTACTTGAGTAAACCTGGCCAAGTTGGCCAACTTTCTAAGACTCCTTTTATCCATACATAGTATGGGAATAATATCTCTCAGGATTATTTTTAGGATAAATGTGGTATTTTTTAAATGTATTACCTTTTACAATGCCTGGCATTTAGCCAACATTCATTAACTGGTGGTTATTTTAATACTACAACTTTCCTTCATTTTTTTTTTTTTTTGGATTTGAAGTGTGAACATAGACTTTCAAGTCAGTCAGACCTAATTCAAAAAATATTATTTATAAGAAATTTGCAAGATACTCCACTTTTCTAATTCTCAGTTTTTTAAATCTATTTTTCTTCTATTTTCAAATAGTGCTCTGACAAGTTAATGAAATAATAAACATAAAATGCATAACACAATGCCTAAGACTTAGTTATTCTGCAAATGGCAGTTTCCATCCCCATTTCCATTAATACATATCCCAACTAAAGTACAAATGTGGTAAACACATAATAATTATAAACTTAAATAATACTGTTAACTGATCAAAATGCATTCCCAGCTCTACTCTCTGTTGTCTGCCTATACTAGAAAGCCAGGTGAAAAACAGAGTGGCCTGGGTTCTGGAAAATGACATATTAGCACAAGTGTGCTGGGATTTTCTTGAAAGACTTTTGCTTTCCTGAGGAAACAGTCAGAGATGCTGGCAGCATCCCCTCCCTCCTTCTTGCCTTGATTGAGATCATGACTCCTGGAGCTACAGTAAGAATCTTGAAATCATGAGAAAAAGGCCAATCAATTTCAGAGATAGCAGCCCTCACATTTTTAAACAGATAAACCCATGGCAACAAGTGTCTATTCAGCATCTCTTATTAATCAAGATAACAAATGTTTAGTTTGGTGAGGCTAAGGTTGGTTGGGTTTTCTATTGCTTTTAAAAGATTTGCCTCCTGATAGAGACAGCAAACCTCCTCCTGTATAGAAAGGAGCCCCCAAAAAACTGAAAGAAAATATAACCCTTACCCTTGCTGATGATTTTAATTTGATTTTTGATTTCACTGTGTGTGTTCCCCATCAAAGGCGCCTTTATTTTTTATTTTAAGATTCCTTGGAATTAGAATATAAAGTGACACATGAAGGTGACCATTTATTTAGTCATCCCTTCTCACCCTGCACTTCATGAATTCTCTTCCTAAATGTAAACTTTAGGAAAAAAAGGGTAACATAGGTACATGAAACTGGAAAACTTGAATCCTGGAATTCTCAGGGGTAAGCAGTATTATTATCATTCCCATTTAACAAGTGAGAAAACTGAGAAATAGAAAAACCCCAATTTTCTCAGCATGTCAAGGGTGAAATCAGGTATTCTGACCATCTCTACTCACCCCATTGGTGAAGGAGGGATCCCCTGCCCCAAATAGTTGGAGATGGTCAAACAACAAGATACACAACACTACACAGATGAAATCAACTATAGTTTGTTAGTCACAAACACTCACAACCCTGGGAAGGAGGACACTGCATGCCATGAAGAGCCACATGGGGATTTGCACTTGGGAACAGAGTGAACCAGCAGAGGCTATGGGAGGTAGGATATTAGTGACAAAAACGTGGGATGCTCCTGATTCCCACAGGAGCGTGTCATTGCTTAGTTTGAACAATTTTGCATGCTGGCAGAGAACTGAATCCCATTAAGTTGAGGACAGGTGGAGTGCAGATGGTCCAGGTGATAGGGAACTAGCTGGATAGGGAATCATTCCAACTGGGTGGCATGTATATTAGGTGAGAGCCTGGGAACTCACGGTGCAAGCTTTGGGGCCCTGTGAGATGCAAAAATGTTGACCGCACTTGAAATTTGCAGTCTTACAATGCACCAGGCAGTCTAGTTTCTACATTAGTCTTGATGGGCTTTATCAGTAAAATAAGAGGGTTTGACTAGTAGACTTCTAAATTTCCTTTCAGCTCTAATTTTACACTTCTTTGGGGATATTAGTCCCCAGTTGCTTCTGGTTCTGCTGTCCCTACTCAGTACTATAACAAGAGAGAAGCATCATAAATGGGGAGGCTGTTCAGCATAGACCGTGGATTTGGAGAACACTGCTTGGGTTTTAATCCTGCCTTAGCCACTTTTACTACATGTATGACAAGGAAAAAATTATGTAGCCTCTCTAAGCCTAGTTGTCTCATTTGTAAAATTATATGTGATACCACATATCTAGTAGTTTGATCTGAGGATTCAATGAGAACATCCCTGTAAGGTACTTAACATACAGGGCCTGGCACATAATACTCCACAAATGTTCATTATCATATTATTAATATTCCTGTTATTTTTACCTCTGAAGACTCAATTTCAAACAAGCTGGTAAGGATTTTCCTGTGGCATAATTTCAATTGTCATGAGAAAACCATCACTTGCATAGCTGACAAATTGCATTACCCTTCTTCATAATAACATAAGTTGTTTGTCTTAATAAGCATATTCTCTATCCCTAGGAATCCTGAAAACGTAAGAATAAAATCCACTTTTATCTTACTAGGACTTCACAAAAAGGAAAAGCAACCACTAATGATAATGAGAAAAAAACTTTCCTTGAATTTTGAACACCAGCCAATAACTAGGTATGTGAGTTATTCAAATATCAATGTTTCATATCAAAGGTTACAATAAACAATCCATCTATAATGGTTAAGTTCATGTGTCAGCTTGACTATGTTATGGTGTGCAGTTGTTGGTCAAATAAGCACTGGCCTATTGTCACTGTGAGGGTATTTTAGATTTAAATCGTTAGTCAGCTAATTGCATCTATGGCTGATTATATCTACAATCAAAGAAGGAAAATGCCTTCAGCAATGAGAGAGGTCTCATCCAATCAGTTGAAGGCCTTAAAGAGATAACTAGTGATTTCAGTGAGCAGGAAAAGAGAATTTTTGTCTCTACTTCAGCCAGCCAGCTTCTCCTGGAGAACTCATCCAAACATTTATTAGGATTCCCAACTAGCAGCCTGCCCTACAGAATCTGAATTTGCCAATCCCCACAGTCATTTGAGCCAATTCCTTTAACACATCTCATAATATTGATACATATTATCTCTGGGTTCTGTTTCATTGTAGAACATTGGCATAAACTGTTTTGGTACCAGGAGTGATTCTTGAGAAATAGAATGTTAAGCATGAGATTTCTGAGTTGGTTCTGGGGTTTATGGAATCAGTTTTCTAATCTGATTAGATTAAAAGTCACTAATGAATGACTATTTCTAATGATCAAGATGACACTGACAGTACATGGTGTGAATTGCCAAAAGAGATACACCATCACCATGGTACACTACTACTCAGATGTGTGATGTCTGCTTTAAGAGGCCAGGGCTCTGAGTGACAGTGTATGTGAGTTTTATGGAGTTACAAAGTAATATGAGGTTAGCTCTCAATCTTAAATACAGTGGATACATTATTAAAGAGAGGAATGAGCTCAAGGTTTCAAATTCTAAGCTCAAGTGCTACTTGAAGGTCATAAAACTTCCTACGTATGCCCTGAAACTCTTACTTCTTAGAGCCACAGACTTGAGATTTCTGAAAACCAAACCAAGAATCTCATTGTGCAAGTGAATTACATTGTAAGTTAAATTCCCAATCTTGAAGGATGTCTGCTGTTAAAGTGAGGGCATTGATTGGGAAGGAATAGGATCCTAAAAATTGGAATAGGAACAGGTGGGCTGTTAGTGATAATGGTGGAAATCTTGAAATTCTAGATTCTTAGTCTTCTTTGCCAGATAAACCTTTAATAGTCTGCCCTGAGACATCAGTCATCCCACATCCATCTGAAGAGATTAAATCTTCTTTGCCTGATAAATCTGTAACTGCCTCCTCTAAAGAAACAACCCTCACACTTCCCTCTGAATAGATTAACTCTGTTTCACCAGTTGAAACTAGTGGAATGGCCTGAGGTAGTTTGCTTACAAGACACTGCTAATTCTTCTCAAGACCAACTCCCACCATCCCTCTTTTCTTCCAGACCTAAAACTAGGTTGACATCCCAACACACCCTGAAAATAATGTAAATAATGTGACCCATGAGGTGGTGCACTATTATTCTAGTTTGCTAATGCTGCGGAATGCAAAACACCAGAGATGGATTGGCTTTTATAAAAAGGGGGTTTATTTGGCTATACAGTTACAGTCTTAAGGCCATAAAGTGTCCAAGGTAACACATCAGTAATCAGGTACCTTCACTGGAGGATGGCAAATGGCGTCCGGAAAACCTCTGTTAGCTGGGAAGGCACGTGGCTGGCGTCTGCTCCAAAGTTCTGGTTTCAAAATGGCTTCTCCCAGGACGTTCCTCTCTAGCAAGCTTGCTCCTCTTCAAAACGTCACTCACAGCTGCACTCTCTTCAGTCTCTTTGAGTCAGCATGTTTATATGGTTCCCCTGATCAAGGCCCACCCTGAATGGGTGGGGCCACGCCTCCATGGAAATATCCCATCAGTTATCATCTACAGTTGGGTGGGGCACATCTCCATGCAAACAACCTAATTCAAACATTCCAACTTAATCCCCACTATTCTGTCTGCCCCACAAGACCGCATCAAAGAACATGGCTTTTTCTGGGGGACATAATACATCCAAACCGGCACAACTATATTCCAAAAGAACTTCTTGATTTCTCCAATTTATACAGACAGAAATCAGGGGAATATGTGTGGTAATGGATATAAAGAGTATGAGATAATGGACGAAGGATCAAGCTGAATTAATTGATGGGGCACTCTAAGAAGAGATTCTGGTTTCGAGATTGTAGTTCAAGGGGATATAAAGTGGCTGGCTAAAGTGTGGAACAAAAGGTGGGAGAGATATGTGGATAGAACTTTCTGAGTGGGCAAAAGAACATGAAGGTATTTGTGTGCTGTGTGATTGTTCACCAGAGGGTGATTTTAGCAGAGGAGGATTTTAATAGTCAAGAGGATAGGATGGCCTATTCTATGGATACCAGTCGGCCTCTTTCACCAGCCGCTCCTATCATTGCCCAATGGGCTCATGAACAAAGTGGCCATGGTGGTAAGGATGAAGATTATACCTGGGCTCAGCAATATGGACTTCCACTCACCAAAGCTGACTTGGTTACAGCCACTGCTGAATGCCCAATCTGCCAGTAGCTGAGACTCAGTCCCTGATATGGCACCATTCCCAGAGGGGATTAGCCAGCTATCTGATGATAGGTTGATTATACTGGACCACTTGCCTTATGGATGGGACAGTGTATTGTTCTTATTGGAATAGGCACATACTCTGTATACATATTTGCCTTCCCTGCCAACAATGCTTCTGCCAAAACTTCCAACCTTGGACTTACAGAATGCCTTATCCACCATAATGGTATTCCACAGAGTATTGCTTCTGATCAAAGAACCCACTTCATGGCAAATGAAGTATGGGAACAGGCTCATGTTCTTGGAATTCACTAATCTTACCATGTTACCTATCATCCTGAAGTAGCTGAATTGAGAGAATGGTGGATTTGCCTTTTGAAGACTCAATTATGGAGTCAACTTGGGTGGCAATACCTTGAAGGGCTTAAGCAATGCTCTCCAGGAGACTTTATATGTTCTAAATAAGTGTCTCTCTATGGTGCTGTTTCTCCCACAGCCAGGATTCACAGATTCAGGAATCAAGGTGTGGAAATGGGAGTGAAGCCACTCACTATTACCCCTGTGATCCACCAGAAAAATTTTTGCTTCCTGTCCCAACTACCTTAAGCTTTGCTGGCCTACAAATTTCAATTCCAAAAGAAAGAATGCTTTCTCCTAGAAGACAAAACAATGATTCCATTGAACTGAAAGTTAAGTCTGCCACCCTTCAACTTTGGGCTCCTCATACCTCTGAATTAACAGGCAGAGAAGGGAATTACTGTACTAGTTGGGGTGATCCTGATTATCTAGGGGAAATAGGATTGCTGCTAAACAATGGAGGTAAAGTCAAGTTTGCTTGGAATACATGCATTCCTTTAAGGCATCTCTTCATACTACCATGCACTGTATTTAAAGTCAATGGAAAACTGAAACAACTTAATCCAAGCAGGATTACTTATGATGTAGAACCTTCAAGAATGAAGGTTTGGGTCACATCACCAGGTAAAGAATCACAGCCAACTGACTGTCTTGCTGAAGTTAAAGGGAATGTTAATGGGTAGTAGAAGGTAGTTATACATGTGAGCTGCATTCATGTGACCAGTTGTAGGAACAAAGACTATAATGATCATGAATATTTCTTTCATGTTTTGTTTGTATACATACATAAAGCAAATATCTTTTTGTCTTCCCTATTTTATCCACTTATCATATAATATAAGTTGTATTCACTTTATTTCATAGTATTTGAGTTACAGGATACCCTGTTTAAAAGTGAATATTACCCAAGGACTTGCATACTCTTCTAGGGAAAGGGTTGGATGTTTCTGGTTGCACACAGGACAGCTGCATTATGCTAAATGAAAGTGTTACTGTTACTGTTTTTACTTAGAGATTAAGTATGGTTTAAGGAGATGTGTATAAGTGTCAAGTTGACAAGGGGTGGACTGAGATGGTTAATTTAATGTGTCCAGTTGTTTGGTCAAGGAAGCACTAGGCTGAGAATTATGGTGAGGGTATTTTGTGGATCTAAATCTTTAGTTGACTGCATCGATGGCTTATTAAATCTAAAATCAACAAAGTCTCATCCAATCAGCTGAGTCTTTAAAGGGAGAATGGATGATTTCAGCACTCATAAAGAAGAATTTCTATCTCTACTTCAGCCAGCCAGCTTCTCCTGGGGAATTCATCAAAAGTTTCACTAGAGTTCCCAACTAGCCACTGCCCTACAGAATTTGAACTTGCCAATCTCCACAGCCACATGAACCAATTTCTTTAATACATCTCAGAATATTTACATATCTATGTTGGTTTCATTTCTTTGAGAAACCTGACAAAAACAGCATCTAATTATCAGATCCTGATAACACACATCCCAAAGTACTTAAGGAAATGACTAAAACCATTACTGAGTCATTAAATATTATTTATGAGTTCTCAGAAGACATAATTCCTCTGATAGTAATAACTCATCACCTTTCTTTTAGAAAGGGAAAGGACAATTTTAAAAATAAGCTAATCCGGGTGATCTCGCTGCCCTATCCCTACATGGGACTTTGACTCCCAGCATTGTAAATCTCCCTGGCAATGCAAGATATGATTCCCGGTGATGAATCTGGACCTGGCATCGTGGGATTGAGAACATCTTATTGACCAAAAGGGGGATGTGAAATGAAATGAAATAAAGCTTCAGTGGCTGAGAGATTTCAAACAGAGTCAAGAAGTCACTCTGGTGGACATTCTTACATACTATATAGATAACACTTTTTAGGTTTTAATATATTGAAATAGCTAGAAGTAAATACCTGAAACTACCAAACTCCAACCTAGTTGCCTTGACTCTTAAAGATGATTATATAATAATGTAGTTTACAAGGGGTGTCAGTGTGATTGTGAAAACCCTGTGGATCACACTCCCTTTATCCAGTGTATGGATGGATGAGTAGAAAAATGGGGACAAAAACTAAATGAAAAATAGGGTGGGATGGGAGGGTGATTTGGGTGTTCTTTTTTTATTTTTATTTTTTATTCTGATTCTGATTCTTTCTGGTATAAGGAAAATGTTCAAAAATAGATTGGGGTGATGAATGCACAACTATAAGATGGTACTGTGAACAGCTGATTGTACACCATGGATGATTGTATGGTATGTGAATATATCTCAATAAAACTGAATTAAAAAAAAAATAACCAATCAACTTGACTAGATTTTAAACCATGCTCTTTACAACCTATCAAAAGTATGTCTTCTTAGCCTTTCCCACATGCTTATTATTATACACCCTTCTTTTAATTTCAGTTGAAGTCCATGAATACATATACATAAAAATATACATATACATATACTTATCAGTTTTACAATATGAACTTTGTTTTTAAGAAAGAGTTTAGGCCTTTGGTGGCTTCAAACTATATGTACCCCAGAAAAACCTGTTCTTGAATTTAATCCATCCCTGTGGTGTGAACCCATTATGGGTAGGACCTTTTGATGAGGTTACTTTGGTTAAGAAGGTGTGGACCACCCCAGTCAGGATGCATCTTAATCCTATTACTGGAGTCCTTTATAAGTGGAGTAAAATTCAGACAGAGGGAGAGAAAGCTACAGGAAGCAAGGGGCTGGATATCGATGGAACTCAGAAAAGAAGGGAGAAACCAAGAAATACCATCATATGCCTTGCCACGTGACAGAGGAGCCAAGGATCACTAGCATCCAGCCCCAGGACACCAGTCTCTGAGAAGAAAACATCACCTTGATGACACTTTGTTTTGGACTTTCTTTTAACCTCAAAACTCTGAGAAAATAAATACCTATTGTTAACCAAACCCATTTCATAGTATTTGCTTGAGCATCCTAGGATACTAAAACAAGGGCTAAAAAACAAACAAGAACAAACAAAAGTTGAAATTACCAACTTGCAAAGGGTGAACTCGAGTATTCGGACCCCCTCCTGTTCATCATCCCATTGGTGAAGTAGGCGTCCTCTAATCTAACTAGTAGAAAATGGCTGAACACATTGTGTCTGACATTGTATAGATGAGATTGACACAAAATACAAGAAAACTTCACCAAATTGTTTAATATCAATAAAGAATAAATATTTTTAATTATTAAGGCTTTTGATTCACAACTCTGTATAAAATAAGAATGAGTGCTACAGGGATGATGGAACATTGGAAGTGGGATTTTATTTTCTGCTCTTCACATCTCCCATTCATTAAGCATTGCAATCTCCCTGGGGCTTTGAACTCATCCTTCTATAATATGCCAGGGAAGTTCCTGAATTTCCACCTTTTTGATGGTAGGCCATCAATGAGTCTAACATATAATTAGCCAACCTATCTGATTAAGGTCATTCCCAGGTGCTTGAGTCAGCACACTAAGTTCTGTAAACTTTTTGGATATATTCATATCAACCATTTTCATTTGATCAAACTTGTGTTTCCTCTTCCTTAGTCTAATACCCATAGAATCCACTCTTATACATGCTCCTGATTCCTACCAGTACAGACTGGTGTGGTCTAGATATAAAGGTTATATCCTTCCAAAGCAGGGCTTGTATGTCTCTATCTCAGCCATGTTGGAATCTAACTCTTATTATGGGCATGGGAGCCACGAAGGATAGCGGTGTTGGTTACTGAGGAGTACTTTCATTTCTTTGCAAGACAACTCTCTCCAGGTGCAGTGAATAAAGTTTCATTCAATTGGACTCTTACTCTCTCAGATGGTGTTGAGAAGTGAGATCCCTTTTGCCCCCACAACATTGAACCTTGAATTGGCTTTGCAACTGCACCACCCTTACAATCAGGTCCTAGTCTTCGTCCTAAACCATAACTGCCTTGTGATTTCAGGAAATGAGAAACTCCTTCAAAGATGTCTTTGAATATTTTTCATTTCCTCCTAGTGCTCTGGGTTGTATTTTCATGAACTTCAATTTGTCCTTTTCACTCTGTATGACTTCTTGGGCTTTCAGAAATAGCCAACTGATCCACAGTCTTTACAATCTGTCACCATTGGTACCATGGGAACAAGTGCCACGGGGTTTGATCTCCCAGTCCCTTGCTTTCTGCCTGCACTCCAATCTACGGCACATCAGTGAAAATCTGAGTAACCATGATGATACCATAAGCCATGGATTATTTCTCCCTACAAAAAAGGTTATCTATGTGCTCCTTGAATGTGTGGAGCTATTCAATTCAAGGACCCACTTTCCATATACACATACCCCCCCCTCAATAGATACTTTGTCAGTCAGATTCTTAGCAGGAAAAAGATGGCACACACAATCTGCCTAATTTGTGAAAAGTTTAATGACAAGACTGTTTACAAAGACATGGGCAGGGTATACAGATATCAAGGAAGGATGAGGTAGTACCTCCAGGGCTAGCAACAGGAAGAAACTATTTTCACTGCTGGGACTGAAGGAGCAAAGGAATGAGCAGCTCCCAGTACCTGAAGTGACTAACAGTCCGCTTGAAAGAAGCTGAGACAACCAATGACAGGGACAGGGGGTATGCAAATGCCTTGACATCAGGCTCCTCCCACTGAGGTATCTGGATCTGGAAATGAAAACTATCCCTCATACATAATCTTAGTGAGGAAGACATTTCGGCTGGGACTTTGTAGCTTGAAATAAGGAGTTCAGATTTCATTCTAAGTGCAATGCAAAGCCACTTAAAGTTTTTTTAAGCTGGGAAATAATGTGGGAATCAACTTATAATTTATAAGTAATTCTGTGGCTATTCTGTAGAAAATATATGGGAGATGGTCAAGAAAAAATGGCAAGATTAATGTGGAGGCTATTGCAGCTCTTCAGGCAGCAGATGATGTTGGCTTGTATCAAAAAGGTGGCAGTGAGGATTGATATGAGGGTGTGACTTGAGACAAATTTGGGGGGGTAGAATTAAGAGTATGTAGTGGTAAATATAATATGGAGAATGAGAAAGAAGAAATTATCAAATACGCGTCTCAGTTTTCTAGTCTTACGAACAGTCTAAAGGGTGGTTTAAGTTATAGAGATGTGTTCAGCATGAGCTAGCCGAGAATTGTTTGGGAAAAATCCCTGAAGAGAAAAGAGAAAAATGTACTGTGTAAAAAGTTGCATAAGCTGTACAGCTTTCTAGGAACAAAGCACATTTTATTATAGTCTATTTCAGCATTTTGGACTCTAACCACAAAAAGAAAAGTCAGCTTTATGGTCATCTTCTGTCACGTAAATGGGAGTTTTCAGGGACGTTTCTGCTCTCCTCTTTGAGATAAATGGTATTAGCAACTGAAAGCAATAAAGTTATTTGTGACAAGTGAATAGAATATTGATTTTATTCTATTTTCTTGTGCTAACTTTTTTAGAAACATTCATAAGAAGCTAGGATTAAGGCCCAATCAGTTGAAAATACCAGCAGAATCAATTTATTGTTAACTACCCAATTTTCAATACTTCCAGTTTCTGTATTTATTTTGCTGTAGTTTATATATCCTCCATTTGTCCCAGTTTTGTTAACTCTTTCCAGGACTGTGCACTCCACAGAAAATACAAGGGATGAGTTAAGAGTTTAACGTTTCAATGGCTGCCTTACTCCCTTCACAAAATCTCTGAGCATTTTAACTTATTAGTTTTCCTGATAGAAAACTAGTTGTATATGTCATAATGAGGAATCTTGAAAGACCAATATTTCTTCCCTTTTTCCATGCTGATAAAAGTTATTCACATAGGAATATCAGAGGATACTGGTGACTCCCAAGCCCGAGAGTCCATCTAGCTACTTCCAATGGTGGTTCTTTCTGGTACCCTCAAGTAAGTAATTTTGTTAGTGGCTCTTGCTGAGCCTTTGGCAAAGAATCTTGGCAAACCTAGAGCCATCTGTGGCAAGTAATGGTTTGGCAATGGTTCCCAGACACAATGAGCAGAGCCTGTTGGAAACCACTACTATGAGCCACTCTAGTAAAGAAGACTAGTGCTTAGAAGTTCATGGCAAAAATGTTCAGAAATTGGCAGTAATCATTCATCATTTGATAACTTCTTTGCTTCCTCAAAGGTTAGAATGCTCTGGAACAGCTTAAGTTCCTATGCATAAAATTTTAGTATTAAACAGCCTATGATCTTTGACTGCTATCCACACCAACAGCCCCCATATGAGCAAAGTGGCTATGTCCTGGTCCTTGAGAATTTGATAGTCATGATTTGGTCATGTGATCTGAAACCCTGGTAACCATTGACTGGACTAGGAGAAGGTGTTTATCCCTAGAGACTGACAAAGACATCCTCTGTGGGATTTTAACTAGTATACCATAAGAAAGGCTGCCTTCAAGAAGGTATATGTCAGGCACAGGGAGGAATTCAGATAGAGTAAACCAGACACCAGGAGTCAGCTGTAGTTGGTAACATTTTAGAGTTAGACACCGTCACAGTAGGTGCTAGGGGAAGAGATTAGTCAAAACCAATACAGATTGCTAGCACTGCTATTGGGCCACAAAAGCTGCTGTTGTGGACCCAGATATTCTGTTTATCCATGAATTTCAGATCTGAATCTGTACAGGTTGGTTCTTGTTATTTCTTATTTTCCAGGGTATCTTTACTCTAAACTATCACCTAAAGCTGCCCTAGCATATCTTGATTCTTTGACACCTAAAACCCTTAGCAAAATCCTTATTTTGAGAATTACTCTTTAAAACTTATCAAAGCATGATGACTTTCAATGTAGTAAGTGGGCACACTGCCTGCTATAGAGTGCCTTGAATTTGAATAATGGCTTTACTACTTACCTATATGACCGGGCCTAGCTATTTAACCTCTCTGACCTTCAGGTTTGTCATCTGTAAACTGGGAAAGACAAGGCCAGAGTCATCATTGTAAAGTTAAATAAAACTTTGCATGTAAACTATTTAACAAACAGTGATTGCTCATTATACAATATTATATTTTCTAAAGATGGCTGGAAAATATGTACTCCATTCCACATTCTTTTCTTGTAGTATGATACTGGCACTCCTCCATCAAGAGGTGGGGTCTATTTTAATTCCCCTTGAACCTGGGTAGATCTTTCTAATTGCCTCAGCTAAAAGAATGTTTGGAGGTGATACTGTTTGACACCTGAAGCTAGGTCATAAAAGACATATGGTTCTCACTCTTCCTTGAAATCCAGCCACTATGTTGTGAGGAAATGTGGGTCACATGGCAAGACTTTGTGGAGGTGTTCCAATCAGCAGCCCCAGCTAAGATCTCAGTTGACAGCCATCGTTAACCACCAGGCTTGTGAGTGAATGAGTCTTCAGATAATACCATCTCTCCACTTTTGAGTCTTCCAGATGGGTCTTCAGACATCATAGAACAGTTAATCCCCAACATGCCCTTTCCAAATCCCTGACCCAAGGAATCCACAAACACAATAAATGGTTGTTTCACACCACTAAGTATTTGGGTTATTATTACACAGCATAGTAAACAGAATACTTGATAAATGGTAGTAACTACATACTATTATGCAAGAACTCCTGAAATATGAAGGTATAACATTATTATAATTACTACCATCTTCATCATTATCACCATTATCATCATCATCATTACCTTTCTTAGAAATCCTATGTTTTTTTTTCTCCATGGAAATACAAAGTCAAGGGAAAATCATGACTCAGTTTATTTAAAGATTCTTTAAAGTTAACTTTCCTGGAGCACATATACTGTTAAATGAAGAGTGCGTATGGTGTTTATAATGTGTTCTTACCACTGAAGGCCTGAGTCAGGAGAAACTTTCAGAAGTGTTTGACAAGCTGTTTGTGTTTGAAGGCTTTATTTTAATTATGCTGAACAATCAAGAGAATTGAAATAGAGTGCTATAAAGACAAGCATTTTTTGCAAGTTCCCAAACACAATGCATGTTTAATGTGACCAACTCTTTACACCAGTAGAGGAAGAAAAAAAAAATATGACCTAGACAAGTTTTTTCAATAGCAAATAGATGCTTTTTTATGCTAATTGGTATCAAGACAATTTGCTCTTGTTTAGTTGTAGTGAATTTATGGAATTGTTTTAAGAATACAAATTTCAGCTTTTAGTAGAAAAGTGCATACAAGAGTATTGTTTCATGGGTACCAAATAGGGATAGATGCTGATAATGTAGTCGGCTGCCTGGCTGATTCTCAACTTTTCCTTGGGTTAATCAGCTTTTTATGGCTACATTCTTTTCTCCCACCTCCTATATTAGTTGTCTTTTTTTTTCCTATTCTTGCTGAAATTTATGAAGGCAAACTACCTTTTTAAATACGTGAAGAGCCCTACTTCTTTTAAGGAAAATTGCCAGTGTCAAGAATGATAAGAAGCAATGGCAGCACTAGAAAATATAGATGTTTCTTTATACCTTGTAAAATGCAATAGATGCAGTGCTGAAGAGTTGAGCATACCTTTGATTTTGGTAAATTATACTTAATGTGTACAGAGTTTGATATTGAAAGAAATTCTTTGTTAAATATCTTAGTGTCTATATTTTATAAATGTAAATGTTCAAGTAAGATAAGCAGTGCCTAGAATTGAAAATGAAGAGATACTAAAATTTTAATTCCAGATGAATAATAAAATCAATAACAAAAATCAAAAAGTATAATATTTCAATGTGGGAACATATTTATCCATTCTTGAGTTGAAGAAGTCCTTTTTAACCATGATGAATCTTTCAAATAAAATTAATAGATGTGGTTCCACAAATATTTGAACATCATATATATATAAAATTGAACACAATTGAAATTAAAGATAAATGGAAAAGTGCAAAACAATTGCAACATATGCAACAAATAATTTCATATGCATACATATATTATGCATATATATCTATGTCTATGTCTGTCTATCTGTCTATCTACAGAGAGACAGCTCTTACAAATCAAAACAGATGAGCAACCAAAATAAAAATGTGTAAAGATGTAAATAGGTGATTTAAAGAAATAATCCAGTAATCAATTAATTATGTCAAACCTTATGCATAACAAAACAAAACAAATATCAAAGCCAAACAATAATGAGATATATTTTTAATCTACCCAATTATCAGCAATTGAAATGAGGAAACAGAAATTCTCATACATTCTCATACACTGCTCTTAGAAATATAAATGGGTACCACCATTTCATAGGGGAATTTTGCAATTTCTACTTAAATTTATAATGTTTCATATCATTAGACCCACTGCTTTCACTTAAGGAACTTCATAAAACAGAGACATTCCCACAAGTGAGGGAAGATATATGTATAATATATTGATTAGAAAAATGTTTGTAATAGAGAAAGATTGAGGAAAGAATTTCCATCAGCAGAGAATTGGTTCAACAAACAAAGATATACAAATACAGCCACTAAAAAGAAAAAGGTCTGTACAAACAGCTATGTCCCGGTAGAATGTTAAGTAAAAATGCAAGCTCTAAAGCAGTATTTATAGCATGATTTGTTTACAAAATAATACTAATAAAAACAATATATAGAAAAAACTAAGGACTATGCACTAAACAGTTGTTAACAATTATCTCTAAAGATGTGCTTATGGTAACTTTCACTTTCCTTTCTTTGGTATGTATCTCTGGATGATCAAACTTTTATACAATGAACATGTATCAATATGTTATTAAAAATAAAAATGTAATAAACCGCAATAAGACAAAAAGTAACACGTAAAAGAAGACTCAGTTTAATCTGTTTGCTTTCTCTGTGTGTGAAATCTGCAGAACAAATTCTTTTAAAATTCCAAAGGATAGACTTCTGTCCCCTTTTATTTGAATAAAATTTTCTTGCATTGAGGATTGCATGAAATAAGCTTTTCACTTATTAAAACGTGTTATATTAGGATGTGACCCATATTTAATGCAACTATATGATCTCCAGCAGGACAGTGTCATGTACACCATAACTAAGAATAAATAAATGAAAGGGAAAAGAAAAGAAAATACCATTTTGAAGTATATTAGAACAGTCTTTAAAACAGACTCCATAGTCTCAGAACTTAGCATTTGGAGCCAAACTTTCCCTTGACAACCATATAAATAAAAGAATTGGCTAATCAAATTCACATCATTAAAAGAGGAGATATTTAAATTAGTTAAGAGGAAAACTTTGCAAACATAATAAATAATCCACTTAGAGATGAAATAAATTTTAATGAAGCAAGAACTTAAAATTTTATGTGTTGTACTCTGCATATATCCAGAACTTCAGAACTTGCCACTAGTTCCTTTGTCCTCATATCGACTAATTCAACTCTGATTTTTTTTTGAGCAAAGTCTGCTTCTAAGGACAGATCCAGGTTTTGTGTGGCTTATACAGTTTAGGCAGCCTTCTCTAAGAATAGAATATAGAGGCTTATGACTCTGAGTGCATTGCTAGTTCCCCTGCCAGAAGTATCATTAGCTTCATGGTAAACCTGCCCCTTCTGCTTCTCATTTTACAATCAAGGAAGAATAATTTCCGCCTGCTCTAAGCACAGTCCTACTCTCTCCAAAGAACTAAGATAACACCTTCCCTTTCCAACAGACCTTAATTTACCTGCCACACACCCCCACACCCAAGTAGAGGCTCCCTGGCCTTCTTTCACCACGGGGCTTACTGAACCCCTTTCTGCTCATGCTTTTGGGAACAAAGGTAACAATTCACTTTTCCTCATAACAATATGTTCTTATGAGTACAGAGACTCCCCTCTCACCTCATCAGCATTTTCTCCCAATTTTATAAAATGAAGACCACAAAGAGTGAATTGAATGTTTTCATTGGTTACCGCACCAAGTAGAAGCACGTTTGGCTGTTTCTGAGAAGACTACAAGGCAGTCAAACTGCCTTTCGCTGCCTTAACATGTCAGGATGGAAAACTCGACTACCTTGTTAAAACACTGTAAGTATACAGGATGTAAAAATGGAACAAGTTTATGTATCTATTTGGATAGCTATAAATGGCAATAGTCTATGCACAGCAATTACTCAAAAAATCTGAGGCAGAAAAGAAAGCATAAAATCAAGAGACTACAAGGACAGTTGCAAGCCAGATTATTACTTGCAACTTGCCTTCAGTTGTGATATCATAAAATAAAAGAGATGCAAAAATTAGAGGATGGAAACAAATGAGAAAGGATAAGAAAAATTAATTCTGGCAAATATTGTTGATAGCTTCTGTCCATTTAAATACAAATTATTTTTGTATTTAAGAGAGCCACACACAATAAATTTTAGATGTTCAAATCCATTTGAACTGAATTTCAATTCAACATTTTTTTCTCCTTCATCGAGCATCTCCCCACAGGAAGTCTGGCTATATTTTTCCATCTTCTAAGTGCCTTACCTAGCACTAGAGAGTATATGCTGATTAATTTTAAAACATTTATTTCAGACTAACAATGAGCTGACATAGTGTATGTGCTGGAAAGGTTGACATGGAAAGAGCTTTATTCAATATTTATTTTTATTATTATCTTCATACTGCCTTGCTAAATAGATTACTTATGAATATGGTAATGAACGATTTGGACTCATAGTTTGCTTTGTTAAACAAAGCACCAGAATCTACCTCAGGGGAATCTCTGATTTGAGCCTCAGCTTAAAACATCACTGTCAGTGAGTGAGTATTAGACTCCAAGTTCCCTCCAAGCCCCTGAACTGAAACCTCATCGATATTTTGTCATTTCCTTGAGAAAGAAAAAGACTGCCTCCTGAAAAAAACAGTTGTAAATAGTTGAACAAATTATTGCTGCCTTGAAATACTATATCATGCTTCATGATCTCAGGGATTATGTTTTGGAGATAACGTCTGAACAGATGTATCAGCCAAAATCCACAGCTTGTAGGATGAAACATAATGTGTACTATCTACTTCCTAGGAAAATCTAACCAAATAAAATAGAAATAGAAATAAATACAACCTTTGAGATAAGTCAGTTAGCTTACTCCTTTCTGCCTGTGGACGCCGATGAGGAAGCATCGTTGAATTCTTTCCTCCCACTGCCGTCATGTCTTACTCAGAGACTCCTAAAGAGCCTGAACAGCTGCAGAAGCTTTTCATCAGAGGGCTAAGCTTTGAAACAACCGATGAAAGTCTGAGGAGCCGTTTTGAGCAATGGGGAACACTCACAGACTGTGTGGTAATGACAGATAAAAACACCAAACGCTCCAGAGGCTTTGGGTTTGTCACGTACTCTGCTGTGGAGGAGGTGGATGCAGCCATGAATGCAAGGCCACATAAGGTGGATGGAAAAGTTGTAGAACCAAATACGGCTGTCTCAAGGGAAGACTCTCAAAGACCAGGTGCCCACTTAACTGTGAAAAAGATCTTTGTTGGTGGCATTAAAGAAGACATTGAAGAGCATCACCTAAGAGATTATTTTGAGCATTATGGGAAGATTGACATGATTGAAATCATGACTGACTGAGGCAGTGGCAAGAAGAGATGCTTTGCTTTTGTAACCTTTGACAACCATGACTCTGTGGGTAAGATTGTCGTTCAGAAATACCATACCATGAATTGCCACAACTGTGAAGTAGGAAAAGCCCTGTCTTCGGTGGTGGTCATGGAGGTGGTTTTTGGTGGGAATGACTACTTTGGCGGCCATGGTGGCTTAGGTGGCAGCTGAGGTGGTGGTGGATATGGTGGCAGTGGGGATGGCTATAATGGATTTGGTAATGATGGAAGCAATTTTGGAGGTGGTGGAAGCTACAATGATTTGGGCAATTATGACAGTCAATCTTCAAATTTTGGACCCATGAAGGGAGGAAACTTTGGAGGCAGAAGCTTTGGCCCTTTGGCCTTATGGTGGTGGATGCCAATACTCTGCCAAACCATGAAACCAAGGTGGCTATGGCAGTTCCAGCAGCAGCAGTAGCTATGGCAGTCCCATAAGGTTTTAATTACTGCCAGGAAATAAAGCTGAACAGGAGAGGAGAGCCAGAGAAGTGACAGGGAAGCTACAGGGTACAAAAGATTTGTGAACTCAGCCAAGTACAGTGGTGGCAGGGCCTAGCTGCTACAAAGAAGACATGTTTTAGACAATGCTCATGTGTATGGGCAAAAAAACACAAGGACTGTATTTGTGAATAATTGTATAACAGGTTGTTTTAGTTTCTGTTCTGTGGAAAGTGTAAAGCATTCCAACAAAGGGTTTTAATGTAGATTTTTTTTTTTTTTTGCACCCATGCTGTTGATTGCTAAATGTAATAGTCTGATCATGACACTGAAAGAAAAGAAAGAAAGAAAGAAAACAACCTTCATCCCTGTAAAAACTCACATGAAAGCCCAAGTGCAAAACCCCAGCTCATGCATCAGGAGCGAACTGAGATGATCTGCTACAAAAAGACAGAACCACCTCTCCCTGGGGCAGTCCATAGAAAGAAGTCACTAGTTACCTATTTCAAAGAAAAAGAGTATTTTTCTGGTGTCTGCAACTGAAGGTGTTGCTTATCCCATTCCATGAATTTCTGAACTCCATCAATGGTGATACAAATTCTGCTCTATTGAGACGTAGAATAAGTTTAGATTTTTGCTTCTTTAATAAAACTTTGTGAAAGCAGGTCTCTTTGCATATGTTAATTACCAAATTGCTTTCCAGGAGAGGGGTGGGGAAATCTACCACCTCTGATTTGCCTTTAAGTATTTGCACTGCTTGTGCTCTGTTATATGATGTCACCAACTTCGTCCATCATGCTTCACACTAGGTTGTGCAAGGAGACAATTTAGGGTAGTTGTTGGAAGGATAGACTTTTCATTTTTTTCAGTTTGACTGCTTCTTGTATTTTAATCTCAGCATGATGCATAGTAACTTCCTCATACCTCAAACTTCTCATCTATGAAATAGAGCATAATTCAGGCTATAATGCTGGGAGGATTAAATGAGTTAAGTCAGATAAAGCATTTAGAAAAGTGCCTGCCACTCAATAAATACTAGCTATTATTGTTAAAGAAATATTCTCTTTCAGGAAAAGCATATCACCTAAAAAGCTCTTATGCGTACTCAGGGATGCCACCACATGTCAACCCTCTCACTTGCGACATTCAAATTCTTGCCTCATTTTTCAAGTTCTCAAAATCACAATGCAACTTTCTCTAAAGTCACAAAGCTCTTTGATGTGTAAAGCCATCAAGGAGTTAGACAAAAATTTTGGTCCAGGTGATTTTTAAGCTCCGTTACTTATTCCTTCCTAGAGCATTGTGCTAGCCATTAGGATATTGAAACAAACAAAAAAATGGAAGACACTATCTTAAATCTCCTGCTTGAGGTGAGGGGTAGGAGGAAAAAGGCAGGATAAACAAGTAAACCAACAGCTACCAGCATTCTGGGTCATCCTTCCCTTGGATGTTCAAATGGTAATTGTCCAAGTCAATATCCTGTTCTGTGTCCATCCTAATTTGCCATTGACTTAGATTTGCTTTAACAATCTCCATGAAGTTCTTATACAGTTTAGTTCATTTCCTACAGCCACTGGCTAGCTCTCCGTCTAGACCATTGCCTCTGGCTTCTATTGTGTGCAGCTTTCTCCTAACCTCTTCACTTGTTAGACTGGTCTCTCTGATCTGCTTCACCACCAAACATGGAGACAGGTAAAACTAAAAGGTCTTAGAAGGCAAAGACCATATCTGGGGGTTTGTGCATTATTGTAACACCAGCCCCTAGAACAGTTCCTGGTATATAGTAGATGCACTATAAATATCTGTTGAATGGCCGAGTAAATACATGAAAGAATTAATGAATGAATAAATGAAACAATAAGCATGATTTTTCTTTTCCCCTTTTTTTCTCTAGGTCCTGTCCCTTACGTGCTTTGTGGTGACTCAATAAGAAGCATTAAAAAGAAAAATCAGTTATTATAGTATTAACTTCTGCAATGATAATCTCTACCCATAATTTAAAAAAACTTTTATATTATATAACTTTTATATTATATTATTAAATATTCTAATACAAAGCTTCTCAGTGGACTTCTATCTGTATAATACAAAAGGCTCTCCAATGTAGTTCTTTTCAAAAAAAGGGACCATTCACCTCCCCTTCTTAAAGGATAAATTTCAGCTTCCACACCCACCTCCTCCACCCATGCAAATAATGGAAAAGCTGTAGAAGTTTTCAGATTAGCTTATTTTGGTCCCTGCTACAGGGTGATAGTGATGATGATGTTGATGAAGCAGTTAGCATTTATGTAAGTGCTCTAAATATATTTCAGTGCTCCATAGTAAGTTGTCCATGACTAGGAGCTAGTAGCCCTCATTTTAGATAAGAAAATTGAGATTTACTGAGGATGGAAAAACAGGAAGTGATGTAGCTAGAACTCAAATCCAAGTGTGTTCACTCCAAGATTTATAATCTGGAAATTAAGTATTTATTGAAGCATATTATCTAAACCAGATTTTAATGGACTAACATGGTAGATTGTACCATTGTTCCCAATTTTTCTCTACCATATTTCCTGTAAGATGATTATACACCACCACCACCCCCAAATGCTGTGTATCATATCTAGTTCTGATGGGTGGAATTATAATTCCCCATCCCACTGATTTCAGTCTGGCCATGTGACTTGCTTTGACCAATGGAATTTGAGCTGACGTGGTTTTCCATGTGTTATGGATTGAACTGTGTCCCTAAAAATACATGTTTTAGTTCTAACCCTTTGTCTCCTGAAAATGATCCTATTTGGAAATAGGGTCTTTGAAGATATTAGTTATAATGAGTCCAGACTGGATTAGGGTGGATCCTAATCCAATATGACTGGTGTCCTTATAAGGCGAGGAAATTAGGACACATACAAATAGTCAAAGATGTTTATGTGATGGAGGCAGAGCTTGAGTTATACCACAAGCCAAAGAATGCCATGGATTGCTATAATCCACCCCAGAAATCTACAGACTTCAAAGGAAACATGGACCTCAGAACTCTGAGACAATTTTTTATTTTTTTAAGCCACCCAATTTATGGTATTTTTTTTTACAGCAGCCCTAGAAAACTAAGGCACCATATCCAAACACATTTTAAATGTAATTGTGTGGTTCATCTTAGCCTCTTCCTCTTCTTTTCTGCCACAGGAGTGGGCATGACCCACATACGAAAGCAAAGCTGAACAGCTCTGTTAAAAGCCACTGAAATGTGGGATTGTTTATTTGGAACAGAACTGACTAAAATTACTGACAGATTATAAATGCGTACTTAGTTGAATAAATAGAGAAAAAAAATATGTAACTAACTCTATTAAACAAATATAACTATGAAAGACAGAAGAAAGACAAGGGGAAAGCTTAAAGGGATGAGGGCACATGATATGAAATGAAACAAATATTTTTAAAATATTTTACTTTGAAATAATTTCAAACTCACAGGACAGTTGCAAAAATAATACAAAGTCCATACAGCAAATTCCAACATACCAGATGGCAAGATTTACGAACTTTTAATGTTTTGCTACATTGGCTATATCATTCTATCTATCTGTCTGCCTGTCTATCATCTATATATCTATTTATCCATTTTCTAAATATTTTAGAGTAGGGTGTACATATCATGCTCCTTGAACACTTAATACTTCCATGTACATTTCCTAAGAACAAAGATAAATACCTTCATGACAGTTAAGTTCAAGAAATTTAATATTGATATAACGCTTACAGTCTGTATTCCAATTATTTAATATGCATCTTCTCCTCCTTTATTAGACTCAATCCAGTATCATGTATTGTATTTAATTGTCATTGTTTCTTTAGTCTCTTTTTTTAATAAATACATATACAACATAAACTCCTATCTCAACCATTACCAAGCATACCATTCACATTTACAATATTTTCACAATGTTTTGCTACCTCCACCATCATCTGTTACCAAACTTTTCCATCAGAAACTCTGGGCCCATTGTGCATTAATTCCCCATTTACTTCCCAGAATTTATTTTCTGTCTCTCTGAACTTTCATTTTCTAGCTCTTTCGGATAAGTGCAGTCATACAAATCTGTTCCTTTGTGTCTGACTTGTTTCACTCAACATGATGTCTCTAAGGTTCATACATGATGTAGTATTATCATCAGAACTTCATTCTTCTTAAGGTTGAATAATATTCCACATTTAATTTCTCCATTCACCTGCTGATGAACTGTGGATTCCTTTCACCTTTGAGCTATTGTGAATAATGCCACTTTGAATATTGCTTTCAATTCTTTCAGGTATATGCCTACTAGTGAGATTTCTGGGTCAAATGGCAGTTCTATATTTTACTTTTTGAGGGATAGCCAAACTATTTCTACAAGGTCTGCACCATTTTACATTCCCACCAAAAATATCCTGAGTTTCCTATTTTTCCACATTCCATCCAGCACTTATTATTTTCCATTTTATTAACAATAACCATTCTAGTAGGTATGAAGTGGTGTCTGGTTATGATTTAGATTTGTGTTTCCTTAATGGCTAATGATGCTGAGTATCTTTGCATGTGCTAATTAACCATTTGTGTATCATCTTTAGAGAAATGTCTGTCCAAGACCTTGAACCATTTTTTAATTGGGTTCTTTTTCTTTTTGTTATTGAGTTGTGAGCTGTGCCAGTTTGAATGTATTATGGCCCCCAAAACACCATTATCTTTGATGCAGTATTGTGTGGGCAGATGTTTTAGTGTTGATTAGATTGTAATTCTTTTATTGAGTGTTTCCATAGAGATGCAACCCAACCAACAGTAGGTAATAACTCTGATTAGATAATTTCCATGAAGGTGTGGCCCAGCCCATTCAGCATGGGCCTTGATTAGTTTATTAGAGCACTATATAAGCTCAGACAGAAGGAGGGAGCTTGCTGCAGCCAAAAGGGACACTTCGAAGAATGCACAGGAGCTGAGAGAGGAGCTGCAGCTTACAGAGACATTTTGAAGATGGCTGTTGAAAGCTGACACTTTGGAGAACACCACTTTGAAATGCAGCCTGGGAGCAAGCAGATGCCAGCCATGTGCCTTCCCAGCTAACAGAGGTTTTCCAGATGCCAGTGGCATTTGTCCAGTGAAGCATTAGCAAACCAGAACATGAGTTTTCTTTATATATTCTGAATAGTAAACTGTGCCGGTTTGAATGTATTATGTCCCCCAGAAAAAGCCATATTCTTTGATGCAATCTTGTGGGGCAGACATAATAGTGGGGATTAAGTTGGAACGTTTGGATTAGGTTGTTTGCATGGAGATGCACCCCACCCAACTGTAGATGATAACTGATGGGATATTTCCATGGAGGCGTAGCCCCATCCATTAAGGGTGGGCCTTGATCAGTGGAGCCAAATAAACGAACTGACTCAAAGAGAAGGAACTGAGTGCAGCTGTGAGTGACGTTTTGAAGAGGAGCAAGCTTGCTAGAGAGAAACATCCTGGGAGAAGCCATTCTGAAACCAGAACTTTGGAGCAGACGCCAGCCACATGCCTTCCCAGCTAACAGAGGCTTTCCAGACGCCATTGGCCATACTCCAGTGAAGGTACCCGATTATTGATGTGTTACCTTGGACGCTTTATAGCCTTAAGACTGTAACTGTGTAACCAAATAAACCCCCTTTTTAAAAGAAGCCAATCCACCTCTGGTGTTTTGCATTCTGCAGCATTAGCAAACTAGAACATAAACCCTTGTCAGATATATGATTTCCGCAGATATTTCCCTATGTTTTCTTTTAAGAGTTCTGTAGCTTTAGCTCATACATTTAGATCAGGGATCAATTCTGAGTTAATATTTGTATATGGCATGAGGTAAGAATCCACTTTTATTGTTTTGCATGTGGATATCCAGTTTTCCCAGTACCATTTGTTGAAGAGACAATTCTTTCCCCATTGAGTGAACTTGGCACTCTTGTTAAAATCAACTGGCTATAGGTGTGTGGGTTTATTTCTGTACTCTCAATTCTATTCCATTGGTCTATATGTCTCTCCCTGTGACAGTACCACCCTGTTTTGATTACTGTAGCATTGTGATAAGTTTTTAAATGAGGATGTGTGAGTACTCAAAATTTGTTCTTCTATATCAAGATGGTTTCAGCTATTTGAATTATGGACATCTTAGCTATATTAAGTCTTCCAATCCAAGAACACATATCTTTCAATTTACTTAGGTATTTAATTTCTTTCAATAATGATTTGTGGTTTTTCATATTAAAGTCCTTTACTTCCTTGGTTAACTTTATTCCTGGATATTTGATTCTTTTTATTTCTATTATAAGGAGAATTGCTTTCTTAATTTTCTTTTTGATTGTTCATTGCTGGATGTATACAAACACCACTAATTTTTGTATATTGATCTTATACCCCATCACTTTGTTGAATTAATTTATTGGCTCTGGTAAATTTCTTATAGATTCTTCAGAATTTCAAATATAAATATCATGTCATCTGTGAATAGGGAAAGTTTTACATGTTCCTTTCAAGTTTGGATGCCTTTTATTTCTTTTTCTTGCAGAGCACTTCCAGTGCAATGTTGACTAGCAATGGTGATAACGGGCATCCTTGTTTTGTTCCTGATTTCAGGAGAAAACTTTCAGTTTTTAAACATTGACTACTATGTTAGCCGTGGGTTTTTCATATATGCCTTTTATCATGTTGCAGAAATTTCCTTCTATTTCTAATTTTCTGTGTGTTTATATCAAGAAAACATGCTGGATTTTATCATATGCCTTTTCTGTGTCAATTGAGATGATCACGTATTTTAGTTTCTTTCATTAATTTCATTAATTGATTTTCTTAATTTGAACCACCTTTGCATTTTGGGGATGAATCCCACTTGATCATGATGTGCAATGTTTTTAACAGGCAGTTGGATTCAGTTTGCTAGTATTTTGTTGAGGATTTTTGTATCTATATTGATAATGGATACTGGTCTGTATTTTCTTTTCTTGTTTACTCCATTTGGCTTTGGTATTAAAGTGATACTGGCCTCATATAATGAATTAGGAAGTCTTGCCTCCACTACAAATTTTTGACAGAGTTGGAGAAGAGTTGGTGATAGTTTTTTGAATGTTTTAATGCAATTCAAGAGTGAAGCCATCTGATATTGGACTTTTCTTTTTTGGAAGGTTTTCTTAAAAAAAAAACATTACACATTTGTATTTCAGAAAGTTTTAAATACAATATTCAATTTGTATATACACAAAAAGTGAATTTTGGAGTTAATTACTATTGTACAAACATAAATATAATTTTTATTTCCTTAATGCTTGAAGTTAATTGCATAGTAATTACATTTAAAAATAGTAAGTAAATATTTAGGTGCCTGTGCCAATCATCTAAATAGAAGATGAAGTAAAAACTATAAATAATAAACATTTTCAATGGCCACATAAGTGTTGAAATGGCAGTTCATCATTATAGCAAAAATTTCCCTGAAGTTGATGAAGAAACCTTCTGTATAATATCCATCTATGCATGATCTAAAGACAACCCTAGTTTTCCCAACATGATTCTTATGTAACTAATATCATTATCTAAATAGTATGATCTGGCACTTATGTTATTCTCTGCCTTAAGTATATCTCTGAGCTACATGCTGACAACAGCATGGGTTTCTCTAGCAATCAAATGCATACAGGAAAAGTCCAAAAGTGTGCAAACATCGTTGAAGTCCCTATACTTAAATGTGGAGTAAAAGACACATGGAAAAAACATTGTTCATTTGCTATCTGTAGGCTCCCATTGTAAAACACAATAACTTCATAGTAACTGCTAATACATATTCTTTAGCCAAATGATTGCTATTCTAGTGAATCAATCATATACCAAAATAGTTTTCTATACCATTTAATATGATATAAAACATGAGAAAGATTTGAAGATAACAGTTGTTTGTGTTTAAGATAATTCATGCAAGGCTATGTATATTTCAATAGGTTTTTCCTCCAATACATCTATATTATGATGCCAATACTCTAGGTAACTTACATGAACAGATACATATGTTTTTGAAAATATAGTCATCTTTAAAACCCAGAAATATGCAATAATGCCACAAAAAAAAACCCATGTATGTCATTGTGGTGGTTTGGAACTATGTACCCCAGAAAAACATGTTCTTAAACTTAATCTATTCTTGCAGGTTGTTCTAGTTTGCTAATGCTGCCAGAATGCAAAACACCAGAAATGGATTGGCTTTTATAAAGGGGGTTTATTTGGTTACACAGTTATAGTCTTAAGGCCATGAAGTGTCCATCAGCAATTGGGTACTTTCACTGGAGGATGGACAATGGTGTCCAGAAAACCTCTGCTAGCTGGGAAGGCACGTGGCTGGTGTCTGCTCCAAAGTTCTGGTTCCAGAATGGCTTTCTCCCAGGATGCTCCTCAAAACTCAGGCTGCAGTTCCTCAAAAATGTCACTCTTAGTTGGACTTGGGATATTTGTCCTCTCTCAGCTTCACCGGAGTAAGGCTCTGCTTTCAACGGCCGTTTTCAAACTGTCTCTCATCTGCAGCTCCTGTGCTTTCTTCAAAGTGTCCCTGTTGGTTGTAGCTCCTCTTCAAAATGTCACGCACAGCTGCACAGAGTTCCCTCTGTCCATCAGTTTATTTATAAGGCTCCACTGATCAAGGACCACCCTGAATGGGTGGAGCCATGCCTCCATGGAAATATCTCATCAGAGTTATCACCTACAGTTGGGTGGGGTGCATTTCCATGCAAACAACCTAATCCAAATGTTCCAACTTAATCCCCACCAATATGTCTACCCCACAAGATTGTGTCAAATAATATGGCTTTTTTCTGGGGAACATAATACATTCAAACCTGCACACGGGTGTGAATCTATTGTAAATAGGAACATTTTTTAACAATTTTATTCACACACCGTACAATCCATTCAAAGTGTACAACTGATGGCTCTCAGTATAATCACAGAGTATGTGCCTTCATCACTACAATCAATTTGAGAACATTTTTATTGCTCCAAAAATAAAAATCCCATACTCCTTAACCCTCCCTATTATGTTAAGGTATGGTACCTTTGCTACAATTTATGAAAGACTATTACATTATTAACATTAATTATAGTCCATAGTTTGCATTAGTTATATTTTTTTTACCCATTTATCACCTCATTATTAACACCTTGTAACAGTGATGTACATTTATTCTAGTTCATGAAAGAACATTCTTATATTTGTACTATTAACCACAGTCATCATCCTCAACAGTGTTCTCTGTTATACAGTCCCAGGTTTTATCCTCTAGCTTCCCTTTAGTGACATGCATGACCCTAAACTTCCATTTTCAATTACAATCACACCGATAATTCAGCACTGTTAATTACACTTACAATAATATGCTGCCATCACTTCTATTCATTTTGTTGGAAGGTTTGGAAAGTTTTTGATTACTGATTCAATCTCTCTTCACTTGTCATTGGTTTGTTGATATCTTTATTTCTTCTTGAATGAGTTCAGGTAATTTTTGGGTTTCTAGAAATTTGTCCATTAAGGTTATCTAAATTGTTGGTGTACAGTTGTTTATAATATATTCTTATAATTCCTTTTCTTTCTATAAGATCAGTAGTAATCTCCCCACATTTCATTACTGTTTTTGTTATTTATGTCCTTTCTCTTCTTTTCTTTTTCATTCTAGTAAAGGTTCTTGATTTTATTAATCTTTTCAAACAATATCTGGTTTTGTTGACTGTGGTGGCTATAAGCTGTATGTACCCCAGAAAAAACATGTTCTTAAATCTATTCCATTCCTGTGGGCATGCACCAATGATAAGTAAGACCTTTTGATGAGGTTACTTCAGTTAAGATTTGGCCCAGTCCAAGAAGAATGGGTCTTAATCCTATTACTAGAGTCCTTTATAAAGGAAATGAAGTTCAGACAGAAAGAGAAAGCCACAGGAGTTAAGAAGCTGAATATCAGTGGAACCCAGAAGGGAAGGGAGAAACCAGGAGATGCTGCCATTTACCTTACCATGTGGGAGAGGGGCCATGGATCACCAGCAGTCAGCCCCAGAATGCCAGTCTTTGAGAAGAAAGCATTGCCTTGAGGATGCCTTGATTTGGACTTTCTTATAGCCTCAAAACTGAGAAAACAAATTTCCATTGTTTGACCCAACCAATTTCATTTTATTTGCTCAAGCAGCCCAGGAAACCTAAACAGATTTTGGTACCAGAAGTGAGGTGCTACTATTGCAAATACCAAAACTGTGGAAATGGCTTTGAAATTGAGTAATGATTAGAGTCTGGCAGCCACCCCAGTGCTTGAAGAAGGAGGGACCAGTGCTCTGGGGATTGCAGAGAGTCTGGACACAAACCCAGTGCTCAGAGAGGGTGAGGCCTGTGCACCCAGCATTCTCAGAAAGTCTGGCCACCATCCCAGTAATTGAAGACTGTGGAGCATTCACCCCAGTATTTTGGAAGAGCATGGCTGTTTCACAAACACTGAAAAGTTTGGGGCTGCTGCTTCATCAGGCCTGGAGGACTAAACATCCTACCATAGATGACTCTCAGACCTTGAAATCTAGTACAGTTTTCTCTGCTGGATTTCAGAATTGTTTGGGACCTGGGATGCCTATTTTTCTTACAATTTCTCCATATTGGAAAGGAACTATGTATTCAATGTCTCATCCTCCATTGTATACCAGAAACAGATAACTTGTTCTCTAGGTTTCACAGGTCCATAGACAGAGGGGATTGTGCCCCAGAATGGACATCACCCATAACTGATTTTGATAATACTTCATACTTAGTATTGTTTCTTAAATGACTTAAGGCCTGGGGATGTTGTAATGGAATGAATGTATTTTGCATGTATAAAGAATGTCTTTTTGGGGTCAAAAGGTTGGAGTGTGGTGGTTTAAAGCTGTATGTACTACAGGAAAACATGTTCTTAAATCTAATCCATTCCTGTGGGTGTGAAGTCATTGTAAGTAGGACCTTTAAATGAGGTTACTTCAATTAACATGTGGTCCAATCCAACCAAGATGGATCTTAATCCTAATATTGGAGTCCTTTATACACAGAATGAAATTCAGAAAGAGAGATAAAGCCACAGTAAGCAAGAAGCTGTGTGCCAGTTTGGATGCATTATGTCCCCCAAAATGCCATTATCTTTGATGCAATTTTGTGGGGGCAGACATATTAATGTTGATTAGGTTGGAATCTTTGACTGAGTGTTTCCATGGAGATATGACTCAATCAACTGGATGAGACCTTTGGATAATTTCCATGGAGGTGTTACCCCACCCATTCAAGAATGGTCTGAATTAACTCACTGGAGCCATATAAATGAGTTAACAAACAGAAGGGGCTCAGAGCAACTGAGAGTGACATTTTGAAGAGGAACTGCAGCTAAGAGAGGACAAAATGTCCCAAGAGCAACAATTTGGAGAATGCCATTTTGAAACACAACCTGGGAGCAAGAGGACACCAGCCACAAGCCTTCTGAGCTAACAGAGGTTTTCTGGATGCTAGTGGCTATCCTTCACTGAAGGTACCCAATTGTTGATGCCTTACCTTGGACACTATAACTCTGTAACCAAATAAACCCCCTTTATAAAAGCCAATCCATTTCTGGTGTTTTGCATTACAGTAGCATTAGCAAACCAGAACAAACCTGCAATCAATGGAAACCAGAAGAGAAGGGAGAGCCCAGGAGATGCTGTTATGTGCCATGTGACAGAGGAACAAAGAATCACTGACAGCCAGCCCCACAATGCTAGTCTTTGGGAATAAAGCATCACCTAGAAAACACCTTGATTTGGACTTTCTTTTAACCTCAAAACCATGAGCAAATATATTCTCATTGTTTGCCCTACCTATTTCATGGTATTTGCTTGAGCATTTTAGGAAACTAGAATATTGTCTGTATTGTTTTTGATCCTTTAATTCATTTATCTTCACTCTAACCTTTACTATTCTTTTCCTTCTGTGTGGAGGCACGGAGGGTCCCCTGGCTCGATAGATTATACATAGGGCCCATTTCCTAAAATCTGGAAGCCTGAAGGTGGGCTCTGGGTTTGGAAAAGGCCAAAAGCCTTGCATGTCTGAAAGCAGACTGCAATTTAGATGAGGGAACAGTCTCTGAGCTCCTGCTGGGCTCCTTCCGTGCTCCTGTCTCCTGCTTCCTGCCCCCTGCCCCTGCTGTTTCCTGTTTAGCCCCCAAAGAAATTGTCCCTTAAGACTAAAGATATGTAAATACACCTCATGGCTTTAGAAAAAATGTACCCTCCCAGAGATGCCTGAGGACAGTCACCTAGGGAACTACCTTGTATGCTACAAAGACCTGTAGAAACGAGTAGAATAAAACTTTCTTTTGCATGAACACTGAAGACAGAGTATGCTCCCCTTCTTTCACACTTCTGCTCATTTGGACTCTAGTTTGTTCTTCTTTTTCTAATTCCTCTAGTTATAACACTAGGTTGCTAAATTGAGATATATATATATATATATATATTTTAATGTAAGCATTTAGGGCAATAGTTTGCCTCTGACCACTGCCTTTGCTTTGTCCCATAAGTTTTGGGATGCTATGTTCTTGTTTTCATTTTCTTAAGATAATTTCTATTTTCCTTTGTGATTTTTTTCTTTTACACATTGGTTGTTGTGCCAGTTTGAAACTGTCATGTACCCCAGGAATGGCCGTGTTCTTTTAATCCAATCTTATGGATGCAGACTTACTGTGGGTGGGAGTTTTGATTAGATTATTTCCATGGAGGTGTGACCCTGCCCATTCAGGGTGGGTTTTAATTAGATCACTGGACTCCTTAACAGAGCTGAGAGCTCACACAGACCCAGACACTTGGCGATGCAGACAGAAAGACATTTGGAGATGCAAAGCTAAGAGATGAAGCCCAGAGTTTGCCCCAGAGAAGCTAAGAGAGGACCCCCAGATGCTTAGAGAGAAATGCCCTGGGAGAACAAACAAAGATGCACAGGAGCTGAGAGAGAGAAGCTAAGAGAGACAGAAGCCCAGAGACATTTTGGAGAAAGACATTTTGAAACCAGAACCCTGGAGCAAAGGACCAGTAGACACCAGACATTCCTTCCCAGCTGGCAGAGTTGCTTTGGATGCCATTGACCTTCCTTCATTGAAGGTATCCTCTTGTTGATGCCTTAGTTTGGACACTTTCATGGCCTTAGAACTGTAATTTGTAACCCAATAAACCCCATTTATAAAAGCTAATCCATTTCTCATATTTTGCATTCCAGCAGCTGTAGCAAACTGGATCAGTTGTTTAAGATTGTATTGTTTAATTTCCACATATTAGTGAATTTTCCAATTCTCCCTCTGTCATTGATTTCTGACTTCATTCCATTGTAGTTAGAGGAGATTCTTTTTATGATTTCAATCTTTCTGGATGTATTGAGGCTTGTTTTGTGACCTAAGATATGGTCTATCATAAAGAATGATCCTTGTGCACTTTAGAAGATTGTTTTTTTCTTCTGTTCTTGGGTGAAGTGGTATACATGACATTGATCTAGTTGGTATGTAGTTTTGTTCAAATCTTCTATTTCCTTGCTGGTCTTCTGTCTGAATGTTCTATACATTATTGAAGGGTGTGTGTTGAAGTCTTCTACTATTAGTGAAGAGCCATCTATTTTCCCTTTAAATCTGTCAATGTTTTCCTCATATATTTTTGTACTTCATAATTAGGTGCATATATGTTTATATGGTTATACTTTATCAATGAATTCACCCTTTTATCATATATTTAGTGCCCTTCCACCACAATCTTCAAAGAACTCCTGAGGTCTTCACTGTTTCCTGGAGTTATATGTAAGAGGTCACTTAAAAGCACTGAAGTTACTCATGCTTAGGAGCATGTGGAAGCCTCAGCTGGAGAAGGAGGTGGGGCTGGAGGTACGGTGGGGTAGTCTGTATTAAGAGGAGGGACTTGGGCTGAACCAGATTTTCAGTCAGAATCCAAGATCATCTCTCTGGTTTCATCACTGTCCTTGGTAAGTATCTCTTCTCTCATGGTCGTGGTGACTTGGCTCCTGGTCACCTCAGAGGTCAGGTCTCTATAAGGGAAGTTAATACTGTTGCCTGTGGGGCTCTTCTGAGCGAGGACCTTGCATGCAGAGAATTCCAGGAATTGCTCACACCTGTGAGTCTCCCACTGCACCTGGGAATCTTTTGATCCCAGATCAACTTGGTGTATAACTCCTTCCACACCTCAATTCATGGTTTTGCAAAGAAATGTCCTCATGTGGACTTGGTATCCATATATCAGCTGTTCTACCTCTTTGGAAAAGGAAGAAACAAAAACAAATTAACTTCCTCCTCTTCAGTCTTTTATCATCACTCCCCCAACTTTTATGTAATTCTTATCATAAATAATATGTTTATATAGTATTAACTACAAAGCCATTGATTTTTCATTACATTTTATGTATTTACATTTTAGATACTGTAGAAAATAAAAACTGGAGTTACAAACCAAAAATAAAATAATATCAACATTCATATTTATCCACATCATTACATTTACTGGAGATGTTTGTTTTGTTATGCAGCTCCAGCCTATTGTCTAGTGCCCTTCCCTTTCAACCTGAAGAACTCCCTTTAGCATTTCTTATAGGGCCAGTCTGATGGTGATGAACTAACTTCCCTTGTTTTTGAAAGACAGTTTTGCAGGATATAGAATTCTTAGTTGGCAATGTTTTCTCTTGTTGCATTTTAAATAAGTTGTCCCACTGCCTTCTTGTTTTCATAGCTTCTGATGAGAAATCAACACTTAATCTTATTGTGGCTTCCTTGTATATGACTCATTGTTTGTCTCTTACTGCTTTCAGAATTTTCTCCTTATCTTCATGTTCTGGTTTGCTAATGCTGCAATTATGCAAAATACCAGAAATAGATTGGCTTTTATAAAGGGGGTTTATTTGGTTACAAAGTTATATTCCTAAGGCCGTAAGTGTGTCCAAACAAAGGCATCAACAGTAGGGTACCGTCACTGAAGAACACCGATGGTGTCTGTAAAACCTCTGTTAGCTGGGAAGGCATGTGGCTGGTGTCTGCTTGCTTCCAGGTTGCACTTCAAAATGGCTTCCTCCCAGGACATTTCTCTCTAGGTGCCTGGGGGTATTCTCCTAGTTTCTTCCAGGCAAACTCTGGAGTAGCAAAAGTCTACTTTCAATGGCTGTCTTAAAAATGTCTCTCTTGGTTGCAGCTAACATCAGGGGTCAGCAACTCCAAGCATGTCTAAGCATCAGCATCAGCAAGTGTCTGGGCCTGTGTGGCTCTCTTTTAAAGTACTCCAGTGATTAAATCAAGCCCCATGTGGATGGGTGGGGCCACACCTCCATGGAAATAATCTAATCCAGAGATATTACTCATAGTTGGGTGGTTCACATCTCCATGGAAACAACCTAATCCAAAGATTCCAACCAAATCAGCACTAATATGTCTTCCCCAAGTTTGCATTAAAGAACATGACATTTTGGGGGACATAATACATGAAACTGGCACACTTCAGTATCCACCAGTTTGATAATATTATGTCTCTCTGTGGATCAGTTTGGTTTATCCTGTGAAGTTTGTTGAGCTTCTTGGATGTGTATATTCTTATCATTTGTTAAATTTTGGAAGTTTTCAGCCATGGTTTCTTCAAATAATCCTTCTGACCCTTTCTTTCCTTCTTCTTTTTCTGGGACTTCCACAAGGCATATATTGGTATGCTTAATGGTGTCACACAGGTTTTTAGACTCTATTCACTTTTCTTCATTCTTTTTGCTTTTTGCTCCTCAGACTGAATAATTTCAGTTGTCTTATCTTCAAGTTCACTGATTCTTTCTGCTGCAGTCTCTATTCTACTCTTGAACCCCTCTAGGGAATTGTTTATTTCTGTCACAGTTGCCTTCAGTTCTGATTGGTTCCTTTTCATTATTTCTGTCTTTTATTGTTATCCTCTTTGTGTTTATCTATCATTTCCCTGATTTCATTTAGTTTTCTCCATGTTTTCCATTAGTTCTTGGAGCATATTTAGGGCTTTTTTTTAAAAAAATCTTTGTCTTGTATTTCCAAATTCTGGTCTTTCTCATTGATGGTTTCTAATGTTTTTCCTGATCTTTTGCATTGGCCACCATTTCCCATTTCTTTGTATGTTTGCAATCTTTTGTCACAATCTAGACATCTTGATATTTCAATGTGTTTCCTCTGGAATTTATGAACTGAGATGTCTGTTCCTTATGCTTAAATCCAGGCAGTGCTATGGCAGATACTTCCCGGAATGATAAGATTTTACCAAAACAAACAAGCAAAACAGACAAACAAAAAACATCTTTCCCAGCCTTTGAAGATTGGCCTGTGTGAGTGTTCTCCTTCAGAGTTTAGCAGGCCTAACAATGCATTAAGTGAACAGTGTGAGTCAAAAGTGTTGGTCTTCCCTGGTTTTGTTGTGCATGCATCTTGTTCTGTAGTGCATGACCCTAGGAATTTCCCCTTTTATATGGATCTAAATGTCCCCTTTGCCCTAGGAAACAGTTTCAATAGTGTTATCTCAAAGTCTCAGGCACTACACTCTATGTCCTACAGCTGAAAATCCTTTGCCTCAGGTAGCTACAGAGTGACTGTTTTCCTAGAGAATTTTGTAAGAGAGTTCTATGAGCTGCTTTTACTCACAGAGAAAGTTCTGAGACAGAGATCTTGTGATAGATGTCCTGATTTAGTCTTTCAAGTTGTCACCAGATTGTCACTCTCATACATGTCCCTCCAGAAACAGCACCAGGGACACACACTGAGAGTGTGGCCTGGCTCCACACCAAGCCTTCCATCAAGAGAGAGATCTATTTTTCCATCCCTTTAATTTGCATCTGCCTGTTGATGAGTTTTGGCCAACAGAATGTAGCAGAAATAAGTATGTTTCAATTCCAAGTCATGGCCTCAAGAGACTGTGGAGTTTTCTTCAATTTCTCTTGGAATCCTAGTAATCCAGTTTGCTAGAGTTGCTTTTATGCAAAATACTAGAAATGGATTGGCTTTTATAAAGGGAATTTATTAGGTTACAAATTTACAGTTCTAAGGCCACAAAAGTGCCCAAACTAAGGTATCAACAAGAGAATACCTTCACTGAGGATAGGCCAGTGGTGTCTGGAACACCTCTGTTAGCTGAGAAGTCATGTGGCTGGAATCTGCTTGTCCTTTGATCCTGAGTTCTGGTTTCAAAATGGCTTTCTCCAAAATGTCTCTTGTCTTCTGTCTCTCTTAGTTCTCCCTCTCTCAGCTCCTGTGCATTGTTGCTTGTCCAAGGCATTTCTAAGTATTTGGGAGTCCTCTCTTGACTTCTCTGGGGCAAACTCTGGGCTTAATCTCTTAGCTTAGCATTCCCAAGCATCTTTCTGTCTGCATCTGCAAGCATCTCCAAGCATCTGTGTCAGCTCTTAGATTCCTGCAGGGGCAAACTCTGCATTGCATATCTTAGCTCCTCTCCAAAATGTCTCTCTCAGCTTCTGTGAGCTCCTTCTCTCTGTGAGTTCTTTTAAAGGACTCCAGTGATCTAATTAAGGCCCACCCTTGGGATTACACCTCCATGGAAATAATTTAATCAAAGGTATCACCCAGAGTTGGGTGGGTCACATCTCCACAGAAACATTCATTCAAAAGGTTCTACCCAAAAAGAGTGGATTAAAAGATCATGGCTCTTCTGGGGTCCATAACAACTTCAAACTGACACAATCACCAAGAAAATAAACTCTATCAGCTCAATGGAGGATGAGAGATGACATAAAGTAGATATGATCCATCTCTGCTAAGGTCATTCTACATAAGCCAACCTCCAGCCAACCTAATAGCTGACTACATACACATGAGGAAGTCCAGCTAAGACCAGAAGACTCTCCCAGCTGAACCCATTCCAAATTGTTGACCAGCAAAATCAAGAGCTGAGTAAATGGTTGTTGTTATAAGATACTAGTCTGGGGGTAGTTTATAACACAGTAAAAGCTGACAGATACATGGAAGCAGCTGATTCTCTATACTCTTCAAGCAGGCCTCAGGGGTAAAGAGGGTGAGCTAAAGAAAAGTGTCCTTGTCATCTCTGGTCTCTTAGCATAAGTTTGGATTGGCAGGGGGCCAAAATCTGCAAGGTAATGACTGAGGAAACAGGGTTAAGAGTATAAGTGTACCTTTCATCTTCTGCCATCCTGGGACCCCAAATCTTATAAAGATGATTATAAAGATAATCTACCTGTACTAAGAGAGTCAGCTTATCCTTACATTTGGATTTTCATGGTCTAGAATTTAGTGTTGGTATCAGTCAATCTACACCTGTGGCTGGTACAAGGCCAAGAATCAGGAGCAGGAAGTATCATTATTTAACCTTGGGGAGGTGTGTTGGGAAGAGGAGATACTAGGGAAAATGATCCAGGGATAAAACTCCAGAAAACTAGCTAGACCAAAAGTCAGGAAGAAATTCCAACACTGGGAAGTTTTCAGGGATCAGAAATCTGTCAAATCAAAAGGCTGGAGTAGAGGTGGAAATTGTCAGATTGAACAATGGCCTGTTCTTAACAGGCAGAGAGGCTATAATATATTAAATATTGCTGCCTACAAATTATTATCTGGTCTGAGCATATCAATTCCACTTTAGCCTTCTGAGTTTTCACTTTGAATTTTTTTTTATCATTTTCTTAACTTGTTTATATTTTTTTTCCTGTAGTTTTCTAGATGTCTGGACCAAAGTAATAATTATTATGTTATGCCTGGGATCTTAGCTGAATAAAACTGTAGTTTAGAGATAAGTTGGACACACATGGACAAAACAGTCTATAATCTTCCAAGAGAAGCTCTTTTCAAAGAGTAAACTACAGACAGCGTAGTGTAATGAACTCATACTGCTTGAAAGCTGAACTCTGTACTCGATGATTTTAAGCAAGTTCATTAACTTCTCTGGGCCTCAGTTTTCTTACCTGTAAAATGAAGACAATTTCAATATTACCTACATCAAAGAGTTCTTATGAGAATTAAGATGATTGAGATTGAGTTAAACAATTGGCACAGTGTCCAGAATATTAAACAGCCAGAAAATATTAGTTGTTTGCTATTACAGATTAATCCAAAAAAGGGTAAGAGTTTCTATATGAGGGAATTCTGGACAGGTTCTTGGAGTAAGGATGAGCCTTATTCCCAAGGGAAATGATGCAAATCTCTTTTTAAGAGAAAATACATAAAAATGGGTCAAAATGTCCTGATTGTGTCCCCAGTAACCAAATATGATCCAAAGAAGGGGGAAAAGACATATCCTCCCATTTTGGCATGAAACGCAGAACCAGTGAGGGGTCTGGTGACTCACTGGCAATTCTTGGGAGCGGTGTCAGAACTCAAGTTTGAGTGAGGTCCAGCCTAGGGTGTCTGGGACTCTACAGACAAGGTGGGCACCATGGTTTTCAGCTATGATGGAACAAGTTAGTGTGTGTAAAGCATGACCTGGGAACATCAATATATACCTGGAGGCAAAATTGAGGACCAGGGGTTCTGAGTGACTAAACTTTGAATACTACTATTGAAATGACCCTTCCTGAATGCCCTGGCTAGAGAAAAAGGCCTGGAGAAACCTGAGCACATTGGGTACTGTGCCAGTTTGAATGTATTATGTCCCCCCAAATGCCATTATCTTTGATGCAATCTTATGTGGGCAGACCTATCAGTGTTCATTAGATTGTAATTCTTTGAGTATTTCCATGGAGATGCACCCTACCCAACTGTGGGTGATGACTCTGATTGGATAATTTCCATGGAGGTGTTGGCCCGCCCATTCAGGGTGGGTCTGAATTAAATTACTGGAGCACTATATAAGATCAGACAGAAGGAGCAAGCTGCTACAGCCAAGAGGGACACTTTGAAGAAAGCACAGTATCTGCAGATGAGAGACAGTTTGAAGACAGCCATTGAAAGCAGACTCTTGCTCTGGAGAAGCTAAGAGAGGACAAATATACCAAGTGCAACTAAGAGTGACATTTTTGAGGAACTGCAGCCTAGTGAGGAACATCCTGGGAGAAAGCCATTTTGAAACCAGAAGTTTGGAGCAGATGCCAGCCACATGCCTTCCCAGCTAACAGAGGTTTTCCAGACACCATTGGCCATCCTCCAGTGACAGTACCCAACTGCTGATGTGTTACCTTGAACAGTTTATGGCCTTAAGACTGTAATTGTGTAACCCAATAAACCCCCTTTATAAAAGCTAATCCATTTCTGGTGTTTTGCATTCCAGCAGCATTAGCAAACTAGAACAGGTACTATCTTTCAATAAAATCATTTAAAATATTAACAAAGGCCTGGAAAACAGACTGCGAATGAGGTTTCTGTTTCTACAAATGAGGTTTCCATTATTTGCAAGATCAACAACTTGCAAACAACAGTGAGAAAAAGAGTGATTTCCTGCCTCTTGACAAAATGTGACCTCTGTCTCCATTTCCTCTCAGCTACTACAACCTCTCCTTTTTGCCCCTGTCAGTCTAACTAACAACGCTACAGTTGGTAAAGCAAGCTGATGTTCCCCACGGAGAAATGTTTTCTTCAGTTTCTAATTGGGCCACTTGCTCGTCAGTGCTGCTCTCGCAGACAAGTGATGGCTGAGCAGTCCAAGCCTGCTGCCTCCTTTCACGTTACATGACTTGACACCCAACAGCAAGAAAGCCAACCTCTCATATGCCTAACAAATGCTCTCAACCTGAAAGAGACATGCATGTTTTCACTGGCCTCTGGAATTGGCTTGTCAAGTTCTGGGAGAGCAAGTGAGGGGAGAAAAGGAAAAGAGCCTGCCAGAGCACACTGTTCCATACCTTCTTGTCAAAAGAATTTTAACTGCTCTGTTTGTTTACTAACAAAGATGTCAAAGTCCTTTTCATGCCTAAGGTTTTACATATTGAGAATATCAGAGAAAAAAAGGAAAAAAAATAGACTGGAGTGTGTTTTGTTTTGTTTTGTTTTTTTTCTCTTCTATGCCTAACAGAAGATCATCAAAGAAACCTGACTCAAGAAGATGAAGGCATTGCCAATATGATCTGAGCAGATTTTACTCTATACAAATAATTGCATCTAAGTGTCCTGGACATGCCCGGGTGTTACATATGCCCACTTTCAAAACACTGGTACAAACTTCTCCTTTTTAAAAACAACAAGTGTTGACAGCTGAAAGGATTTGAGTTTGGGTTTTGTTCTTTTCTTCTTTCCTTTGCAATATATGATGATAATGCTGTAATTTCTTAACATTCTTGAACATTGATTGGACTCCAACGTGAGTTAAAACAAACTGGGTGCACAGTTTCCTTTAGCCAGTGCTGAAACACACAAACAGGACAGACAAAAATGTACAGGAACATTACTACAGTTTTCAGCCAAGAACTAGGATTACTGGATTTAAATTTTGTCACAGTCATTATGTTGGACTCTCAAGAATCAATGTGTTTCTGTTTCCCTCATCAGTCCAGATGCAGAAAGAATTCATGTGTTGGCATAAGATTAAATTGACCTCTGCTCTTCAAGATCACCTGATAGGGGAAGGAGAGATTAAAATACAGATTCTCAGGCCCACAGTATTTAGCATTTTCGCGGGTGGGTTACAGGAATTAGTACTTTAAACAAGTCCTCCGAAATATGCTTATTGAATAAACCAGATGCAGTCTGCTGTATCTGCAATTGGGACTAGCTCCTAAGAACTCTTCAGACACCAAAATGCTATAATTAGTAGACTTGTTTCTGTTTGTTTGCTTTGCTTTTTAAAATTAATTACCTATGTTTGCAGGAGCTGTGTGAGCTGGAGAAGACAGCATCCTTGCCTTCTATAAGGTTTACACTAGATTACCTGAAGAAAATGAACATGTAGAAAAGCATATTTGACCACATAAAATAATTGAACTCCAAGACATTTTGTGACTGTAATAAATTGATAGTTGACAGTGGAAAGAAGGAACTGAGACTTCACTTTCCCTGGTGAGGAAATAATTCCTTGAGAAGTACTTCAGTGTCCTTTCCAAGGTGATGGGGAATTGTGCTCGATAGGTTTTACCATAGAAGGCCTGGGAGATGTAACAGACAAAGGGATGGCATACAGAAGGTAGAGAAAGGGAGATAATCTCCAAAGAATACAGAAGTTCATTCTCTGTATAGAGATTTGAAAGGTTCAAGAAACATACATCCCATAATGGAAAGGGATCTGACCACTGGTCAGAAGACTCAGATTCGATGGTGATGCCACAGATGATCTGTGGGAGTGTTAGTGACCCTTCTCCCCTCCCAATTACTACGAGTCCCTCCCAAGTTGCCCCAAGTGTTTTTAATAATAACAACATCCTTTAATATTGGCAATTGCATTTCTCTATCTTTAAATTAAGAGTGAGCAAATCATTTTTAGAAAACTTTGCTATTTTTACTGGTTTGCAACAGAAATCTAATTTTGAAAATATATTTGCTGAGAGCATGACATGTGCCCTCTTTCTCATTCCCAGCGTTAAGTCCTCTCTAAATAGAAATACTGTTGCTACCACTGACTTTGTTCTAGTCTTGGCTTGGAAAAATTACTCCTTCTCTTTGGAATTTATTTTTTCTGCAGCAGAAATAGTCAGGGATTGTCCCATGTGATTTCTATGGTCATATAGCTAAAATTCTATGCTTTTATTCTTCTCAAGCTGTAAAATGCCAGCACTCTGCTTTCACCAAACCCAAAATCCAAAATCATCTTGTGCTTTTCTCCTTATTTTGGTATGAGACTCTGCTAGTTCTGATTTGATCTCTTGATAGTTGTTAATCTTCTAATGGAAGGAACAAATTAATTCCATCAATGGTCCTCTGGTGATCAGGGGCTCTTAAATGCTAAGCCTTATTCGTTAGCAACCCCATCCTCAGCTTGTTTCCATTTCTCCCTTTGCACATACCACAAATTCCATCTCTAAGTCTGTTCCATCTCTTGGCAAACACCCACACCACCCTCTCTCACTATGATCAAGTTAAATTGTGTAACAAAATAAACCCTAAACATTGTAAAGCCTAATAGAAAATTTAATCCCTCTCTATTTTTGTGAGTTCTAATATTGTAAATTTGGTTTTTAACTGATGGATGCCATCCTGTGGGCAAACTTGGTAATACTGAACCGTTGCTAACTCACTTCTGGTCCGCTCTGATACAATTAGCAATAGGTAAATATACATTTTACACTCTACCAGCATTAGGATTGAGTTCAAATACACTCAGGATGGTATCTACCAAAAAATCCAACTCCCATTGGTGACAGAAGCCTAAACCATTTATTGAAAAGCTGATAGCAAGCTCCATAAGGGAGATGGTTTTTATCCACAGATGAATATTTCCTGCTACAAATATAAAACCTCATTGTGTCTTCACAACGTTCTCCTGAAAAGTCATCACAGTTATTTCTTTCCTTCATAAAAAAAGAAAGAAAAAAAAATGTGTGGTGTTCTATCTCGGTGAGGTAAGAACTCAATTCTGCTTTAAAACTGAGCTCACTGCCCACCTCACCAAATGAATCAACCTGATTAGCTGTCGAGTACAAACTGCTGAGAGCCACCACTGGGCGGTCACCTTTACACTTAACAGCACAGGCAAATTCCAATTTTAAAAAAACATTTAGTCACTCACTTTAAAACAGCAAATCCAGCCATTGTCATGAGCGTTGCTTAACACAATTTCATGCCCTCAGCCTTGCTGAGCTACGTTTTCGCCTCACTGTCTTTGCACAAGGCAAAGGTGAATGATTCAAGTTGGCAGCCTCACCCCAGACAACAAACCGCAAGTCCCTAAAAGCACACAAGAAGTCTGGTGCCCTAAAAATGCCACAAGAGGAAAGTGACAAGCTGAGAATAACCCTTTAGAACAGCCATTTGTCCAACAGTATTTACCCTAGGAGTAGGTAAGCTTGTAAATTCATTATGCCTGGATCATAGGTTTGTCCTCTTTCATGTGTATTGATAGAGCATTCCGGTGGTACCATTATCACATATGATAGGTATCATGTAATCCCTTGTACTAAATCAATCTGAACGTATTTTTCTAATTCCACTATTAAATTGTGAACTCCTGGAAAGCAGGAAAAAAATTCTTACATGACCTTGAATCTTGCAAAAAAAATAAAAAAATAAAAAAATAAGCAGTGTCTTGTAAATATTAATTACTTAGAAACTTACTAAAAGAAAGAGCAAAAAGAAACTAAGGAAAGTAAGTTCATCCCTTGCTTAGGGAATATTCACTTTAAATTTTCTAATTGTACCACTGAGAAACTTAGGCTGATTTTCAAAATTATCAATTTCACTTAGTAACAAAGAAAAATCAAAACTTTAAGGATGAGTCTCTGCAATAACCCTCAATACTCAGCTCACCCAGCACACATGACAGAAAGAGAAAATTAAAAAGGGAGCAAGAGTGAAAGAAGGAGCAACAGCTAGGTCATTAGTTTCAGTTGCTACTTTATATGGTTAGAACAGGGATTTTCAACCTGGGCACTGTTTGAGGTGGGATAATTGGGGTGGGGGTGGGGGGGTCTATCTTGTGCATTGAACAATGTTTAGCAGCATCCCTGGCATCTACCCACTAGATCTCAGTAGCACTCGCCCTTCCCCTGCCAGGTGTCACCAACCAAGAATGTCTCCAGACATGCTAAATATCCCCGGGAGGACAAAATCACCCCCTGTTTGGAACCATTGCATTAGAATTAATTTGTACTTAGAATGGAATTCCTGAAAGAATACAATGTACAACAATGGATTTTACGTAGCATATTTTTTACATCATGGTATAACCTATCCAGTTAACATCTTTTTGCATTACCACCCTGTTTTTTGGAATCAGATTAAGAATATAAAGCAGAGGGTAGGTATACATCGTCCTCAGGATTGCAGCCTTAAACCCACTAAACTATTCCTGACAAGTGAGGACAACTCTTCTCATCTCAGGTTCTGGACTTACTGGAAAACCTGAACTGGATAGACTGCAGCAGATGGCAGTCATCAGATTGAGTCAAGGCCACTTAAAGGCTGAGAGGACTTCGGCCACTTCAAGATTTTAAAGATCTCTGGATATTAAAAATGTAAGGAATTCTATATCAGGGTATAGAAAAATGTTAGCACTACTTAGGTGGCCAATAACACAAAATTTAGTTCAAATCAGCTTTTAAAAAGTAAGGAGATTGTGACCATAAAATGGAAGTTTCTCAGATTGCCATTCCTGAGCGAGGGCTCAGTTTCCTTTTCTGCTCTCTCTCTGACATTCACATTATGGATCCAGTTCCCTTCCTTCTCCTCACTGCCACCTTGAGGTTCATTCTTCTCATATAAAGTACACAGTTCCTCTTCCAATTCTATGGGGAGAAGTAATAATCTGACAGCTCTCAAAGAAAGAGTCCTGGAATTCAATCAAGTTATCATTGGTGACATAGCCCATCTCCTGTCAAATAAAAACAAATTTAGTAAGGAAAGACTTCATTCAAAAAAGTTATTGCAAGGGTGGGAAAGGGCTATTGCAATAGGGAGAATACTCTGACCACAAGATCAGTAAGAGTCTTAAGAGTTAGGCGAAAATAGTTTTTCTTTTATAGAGAGGAGAAAACAAGACTAGAAAGAACCAGATGTGGGAAAGGGGAAAAGTGGGATAAAAAGTTGTCCTGATCAAATCAGAGAATGTTTTACCAAAGCCAGCCTATTCTCTGGGAGGGTCCTTGAGGAGGGACTCAGGGCTAGCTCAGGGGGAGGGTGGGCCAAAGTTAGGGGCCTGGAGTAAAGAAAGAATCTTAACCAAAGTTCAATGAACAAACAAATGGTTCTGACTGATCAATGAGCATAAGCAGTTCAGCTAATCATGTATGACATGAAGAACAATAATTTGGAATGTCTGTGTCTGGCCTGGTCATAGGTACACAAGGAGGGCATTTGTGAGTCTTATCTAAGTCATATGGAGAAGGGTGGTTCTTTGCAGTGAGCTGTTTTCTGGAACAAAAAGAGTGGAGGGATTTTATAACTGTTGCTGTTTTCCAGGATCACAAGGCTTGGGTAAAGTGCAACATTCCCCATGAACCAGTGATTGTAGCTATGAGAATGGAACATGCTGACTGGTTCTAGCAAACCAGAGTCAATTCTTGGTTTAAGGTAGAGTGAGCGGGTGAAAGATGGATTAGAGCCAAAAAAATAAATCTAGGTGATATTTGTAAGGGGGAAGGGAGGAAATGGGTTCTAGGATGGTATCTAATATTACCCACTGCTATGGTTCGATTTTAATATTTGCATTAAAAAATAATGCTATAAAGCAAAATCACAATGCAACATGGTTTGCTATTGCAAGATTAATTACCAGATTAGTATTTTAAAATAATATCGATTCATAGTATGCTGTATGCTACAGTAATGTTGTTGTAGGCAACACAAGTTTGAAGTGTAGGATGATCATCTTTCAACCCTTTATTTTGTCTACAATTGTGGCATTATTTCCACACTTTGAGATTATACAAAGTCTAAATTTGAGATCCTTATGAATGTGAGGCTCTGGCCAAATGGTCGTGCTAACCAGCCCGCACCACCACTACCAACATACTATTCCTTTGAGTCCTTCAGTTTCATTAGCCAGCCTTCAAAGATAGTCACAAAACTAGAATTAGGGTTCATGTTCAAATGATCAAATGAAATATAAATATCCCTGCCTAGAGTGTGTTCAGAAAAGCAAACTCCCTGTTAGGGAGAATTACTTCACAGACAATTTCCACGAAGGTGAGTACACAGTGCAGTAAAGAGTTTTAGAGATTGGAAAAAGGCTAAAGTTAAGCTGAGCTCCCTCGAGCATTGTTTGAAGCAGTTTATTTTAATATGCTAAAATGTTAGGGTATTATCTTCTAATAAGATGAGATCAAAGAGGAGTCAACAAACAGAACTAAGAAAATAGATGTTGTTTCGGAGTTCAAAAGTTCAACAGTGTGTGCCTTCTGGCTTCCTGCTGGCTTCTGCCAGCACTGTCAGAATGTTCAATGATTTTTCAGGAGAGCTTAGAGAGAAGGCAATAAGGATTTCTTCAATATTTCTAGCTTATGGGCACCCTCTAGCTTCCAAATGGACTATATTCCAAGAGTTCAGGTTGTGAGTTATTTATTTAAGACTCAGTTTGTATTTTCCCAATAAACAACCAGATAACTAAGGCAATGGAAGCTAAATTTTGTGAAACCTAAACTCAGTGCTGCAACGCTCCTGTGAGAAAATGCATTCAGAATCTCCTGGTGGGACATATTTCCATCAGAGTAGAGGTACTCTGGTTTCAAATCCAGAGTTTGTTTGCTTTCTTCTTTTTTGCGCCCTGGATGAGAGGACCCAGACTGCAAGAGGGAAGTGGAAAAGGATAAAATATGAGGAATTATAGAAAACCAAAAGGTGAAACCTCTGGAGCACAGGGCCTTTTCATCCAGGAAACAGGAGGTATTCCTCTCAACTCAGGCCCCACCCTCTGAACTCATAGTCCCTGGCCCTTCTAAAACTGAGGTTTGAGAAGTTTGATTTCCTATCTAAATTTTGTAATATAATGCCTAATGCATCTTCCCACCTTTTTTGGGGTGGGGAGAGGTGTCACAAAATATACACATCACCATTCTGAGATTTTATAAAGGGTCATATTTTAAATAAAAATAGAGAGCAGGTATTGAAAAGAATATCTCATGAAGTCCTGAAACATGTGACAACATGGATGAATCTTGAAGATATAATGCTGAGTGAAATAAGCCAGACACAAAAGGAGAGATATTGTATGGTATCACTAACACGATCTACCTGAATAATGTAAATTAGTGTCTTATAATGTAGAATATAGGAAACCTTACAGATAGACAGAAGCTTATAAAGTAGAATATAGGAAACCTACAGATAGACCAGTTAAAGAGGTTGAACTTAAAGGTATGGGAAATGGACAGGGTGATGATAGTTCATTAATGGGATTATAAGTATCAGTGCTGTATTGAAGGTGAACATGATTGAAAGGGGTTGTTTAAAGGCATGTATCCCACAGATTAGCCACTACAAATATAAATAAGTGCCTTGCATTACCTACCTGTAATGTATGACACTGGTACAAAAGTTAACAACAGAGTGGTATATGGAAAAACTACCTATTGCATACTATGGGCTAAAATTAATAGGAATACCTTACTAGTACCATACTAATACTAGGGATAAATACTTAGGGTCTGAGAGAGCTTTGGGGTGGTTGGGGTTACGATAATTATTTTAAAATTGAGAGTGATGATGATTATACAACTAAGTGAAGATAATGTAAGACACTGATTGCTTATCTTGGAGAGAATATACGCTATGTGAAATTAGGAAACCCACTACTTAATAAGTCAAGCCCTTGATCTTGAGGCTTGCTCTTGTGAAACTTACGGCTGTAAAGGGGAGGCTAAGCCTACCTATAATTATGCCTAAGTGTCACCTCCAGAGACCTCTTTTGTTGCTCAGATGTGGTCTTTCTTTCTCTTTCTCTCTTAGCCCAGCTCTGCAAATAAATTCATTACCCTCCCCCCTACATGGGATATGATTCCCAGAATGTACATCCTCCCTGGCAATTGTGGGACATGGCTCCCAGGAATGAGCCTGGCCCTGGAATTGAGGGATTGAGAATGCCTTCTTGTCCAAAAAGGGGAAAAGAAAGGGTAACAAAATAAGGTTTCTGTAGCTAAGAGACTTCAAATAGAGTCCAGAGGCTATCCTGGAGGTTACTCTTTTGCAAGCTCTAGCTAGATATTCCAAATGGCCACAGTATGCCAATCTCAAATCAACAGTAGTCCTGAAAATACTAAAGAATACCTGGATCCCTATCTGAGACTCTATAAAAGTTTCACTCACTAAGTTTATTTTTCAGAAACTTAAATCCTCCAGAGTGTTCCTATGCCTGGTAAGTCCCAAAACCCAGAGGTAACATCCTCTTCAAGAACATCAAATAAATGCATCCCTTTTCCCCATAATGTTGACCTCCCCTTTTTAATATGAACAAGTTAGGGTGGTCACTGCCCAGATATCCCTAAAGATTGAGACAGTGATCAAATGAGAGGGAGGACTAGCAACAGACAAGATAGGACTTAACAAAGGATTACAAACACTGAATCCTATATAAATACATGGGACTTTTTTTTTTTTTTTTTAGTGTCTGTAGTATTAGAATAGCTAGAAGGAAACAACTGAACTGTAACCCATTACACTTTGAAATTTGCTCTATAGCTACTTGTTAAATCATACTTTGAAAGTTATCACCTTTCTGTATATATATTCTATTTCACAAAAAGGAAATAAATGAAATTGTGGAACTATAACCCATAACATTCTTTGAAATTTGCTTTCTAACTTATTACTAAATTGTACTTTGAAAGTTATACTTTTCTGTATATATGTTATATTTCACAATAAAAAATGTAAAAAAAAAAAGATATATTTCCTCTTTTGATTTTTTTTTAACTTAGTCATGTGAATATCAGTAAAACAGCCATGGATTTAATTTAGATACACACCAACTCTGTACAATGTTTAAGAAAATAACTGGTTGTAAGAGCACCATAATGGTCTTATAGACATGAAATGGTTAATGAAACTTCCAAAGTTTACAGGTCTCTAAGAAGCAGTTAGAATCTCAGGGGAATATAAATAAAGAATGTATTATCTATTTGTATTTGTTGGTTTTAAATAGTTAAAACTCATATTTGGTGTTGTATAATTCAGAGCTGAAATGAAAGTTTAAAATTGGATATTTGATGCAACTGTAAATAAATATAACCAAGTAAATCCAGGACTGGTCATCAGCAGGGGCATGAGAGATGGGAAGAGATACCTAAATGAGACAATAAGTGATGTCCAGGTAGAAGCAAAAAAGCTGTAGAAAAGGACAGTCATATTTCATATAGAAAGGGGGGAAATGTGATAAGAAAAGACAGTTGTTTTATAGAAAAAGAGAGAAGACTAAAAGATAAGGGCATGATTCCTTTCCTTTTCTGAAAATAGACAGGTATTTGGCAAGCAATGGATGGATATCAGAATTTTGTCAGGACAATGAGAACACAGTAGATAATCCAACTCGTCTCCGTCTCCAGGATTGCAGGCAGGTGTGCCTGGAATTGATGTAGGACGATTAAGCATGATGCTCACTGAAAAAATTTGGAGTTTGTTATCCTGAAGCAATTGCTCTTATTATTTGTTTCACATTATAAATATTTATGTTATTTTCTCAGAAAAAGTGTTATTATGTCTGACTTGCATTAGAGAAATTCTCAAGAGTACTGGAAAAAGGAACCAGCTGAATTATTTCCTGGGAAAATCATGAAAGAGATGACACTAACACACATGTCCGTCATTTAACAAAGTTAAAGAACAAGAGGCCTCTTCCCTACTGTAAAATGCTCCCCAGATGTAGTGCTCATTATTACTTCAGGATCCAAAAAATCTTAGGAAATTTCTTCACTGTGAAACAGGCAGCTACATTCTGAAATTTTCTGTAATCCACAGAACCTTTTACCAAGAACGCCTTAGTAAAGCCAGCTTTCCACAGTCAAAGAGAAAAGGGTCAGGCTAGATCAGAGTTCATATGTTTATTATTAGATGGAATCCACCAGATGGCACTGTTTTAGACTTTGTCCTCATAGTTTTCATTATGCAGTAATGTGGTTTGTGATAGCACTTTGGTGTAGTGTCTTATAGGAAGTAATTAAACATGCCAGTAAAGCTTGTTCTATTGCTAAATTTGTGACCTGACTATTTCTTGACTTTCTGCTACCCACAGTGTAGAAATCTAACCACCACAACACTCTATATTACTAACTGCCTAACCAGAGAAGGAAAGAACCACTTTGGAGAGGTAGGAGGGGAGTGTCTTGTGGTTGCTGGATTTGCTGCACTGTGGGCAACTGATAGAAAGAAATGACCTCAGTCACAAATACAACAGAGATATGGGCATCTTGTAATTTATCTAGATAATGTTTAGGTTTCACATTGTGTACTTTACAGACATTATTTCATTGATCCTGAAAATAACTAGTAAGATGTAGGATGTTGTAATAATTATGGGTTATAGAGGATTTTTTCCAAGCAGTAATTTTATAAGAGCTCAAATATTGACAGAATGTAAATTCAGAATCATGTTCCTAATATTTAATTCTCTAGAATTGGTAACTAACTATTGGGGGTGTAGTTTATCTAAGTGGAATTAAAAGTCTATGCCGCATTGTGATGTGAAGAGAATTGTACAGTATTTCAACATGGTAGCTGAAGGCCTGACTGTATAACTAATTAACTGCGTGACTTTAGGAAGGGCATAACCTCCAGGCCTAAATGATTTTACATTAAAATTAGTGGCATTGACCTCATTCTCCATCACATCTGCAGTATAGTGAAGTGTCTGAAAGACTCTAATTTGAATTCTTGCTCTGTCATTTAATTGTATGAACTTTAATGTTACTTAACTTTTTGAGTCTCAATTTCTGCATCTCTAAAATGAAGGTAATAATACATGTTTCTTTCACTTCCCTGTGAAAATTAAATGTGATAGTAAATGTAGAGTGCTTAAGACATGCCTGTCAAAGTATTCAATAAATGACAACTATTATTTCACTGTGATTATTTGCCACTGTGGTGCTTTGCAGTTGTATTTACACTAAAAAAGTATGTTCTTAAAGTTAATTGATTCCTGTGGGTGTGAACCCATTGTAAGTAGAATCTTTTGGTGAGTAGGATCTTAACATGTGACCAATTTCATGCAAGGTGGGTCTTAAACCCTTTACTGGAATCCTTTATGGGAATGAAATTAAGGCAAAGAGAGAGAAAAGCCACAGAAGCAAGAAGCTGAAATCAAGGAAACCTACCATATGACAGAGATGTGCATGATTGCTGGCTTCTAGTCTTCAGGGAGAAAGCATCACCTGATGGTGCCTTGATTTAGACATTTTTCTCAGCCTCAGAACTGTAAACTTGTAAATGAATAAATTCTCATTGTTCAAAGCCAACCCATTTCATAGTATCCGTATTTCAGGAGACTAGTAAACTAAAACAGTCACTAAATAGCTTCCCTTAATGGGTTGTACATGCTCTAGTTTCTATAGCTTATTCCAGCTCTGCCAAATCATTATGTGGTACTATTTAGCTTTTAATAAATTCAGTTAGTAATAGCTTACTTTTTCAGTCCTCTTTATTTTGTTTTGTAAGGGGGTAATCAGGTCTGGCCAGAATGTTCAGGCAGATATCCAAAAATTCAGGAAGAGTAAGTTAATCAAAGTCACAGCTGGTTTGAATGTCAGCATTTTATCTACGGTTCCAAAAGTTTTTGGCTTGCAGTGATGTCCTAGGTCCAGGCTGAGTGTTGCCAACCCAAGTAATATTTCAAAGGTTGATTTAGATTTGGCTTCTCAAAACATAGATCACTACTCCAATCTTCATGACATTTCCAGCCCAGGGCCAAGATTCTACCATCCTTAAAATTTATATCTATAAATTAAACAAGTGGCACACTGTTAAGTTAAAATGGGGAAGTTTCATTATCCACAAGTAAGTATATTTTAATTATTTTCCTAAATTTAGGACAGCCCAAGTTGATTTGGTGGTATTTTCTGGTAGGATGTATGTTTTGGCATCAGGAGAAAGGCTCAAAAGTGACCCACCAAAGTTTAAGTCATCACTGACTGAATCTAAAAGCTAGCATCTCTAATATTCCCACTAAAATAGCAAAGAAGATTAAGAAGAAAATAATATCATAAAGACTTACATACAACTCCCAAATGAGAAGATTTTTCACCCCATATCAGAATAGAGGGTAAAAATGAAAATCAAAATTAGCAAAAAACAGACAAACAATCAAACAAAAAAAACCACAAAGAACAGTGTGGCAGATATATGTTCCAAAGATGACCACACCATAAATCCCATCTCATGTGTTCTTCTTACAATATGACCTTGACACTCCTTCAACAAAAGATGGAGTCTATTTTCCCTTCCCTTGAATATGAACTCTTCAGTTACTTGCTTTTAACAAAGAGAAAAAAAGAAAGTGACACTGTATGACTTCTGAAGCTGGATTAGAAAAGGCAATATAGCTTCTGCCTGACTTTCTGTCTCTCTTTGTCTCTGCCTGCTCACCATTGGAACCCAGCCACCATGCTATAAGGAAGCCCAGGCCACACAGAGAGGTCACTAGTAGGTGTTCTGGTCAACAGCTCCAGCTAAGTTCTAAACCAACAGCTAGGATCAACCACTAGTCATGTGACTGAGTGAGCCTTCAGATGATTCCAACCCCCGGACTTTGAGATGCCCCAGTTGATACTGAGTGGAGCAGAGATGAACTACCCCTGTCAAGCCTTGCCAAAATTGCAGATTTGTATGTAAAATAAATTTTGTTGTCTTAAGGCACTAAGTTTTGGAGTGGTTTGTTACACAGCAATAGATAACCGGAAGAAACACTTTGCCACATAAAAGAGAGTAATCTTACTACTCTTGAACAGGAATAGGAGATATGGTGTTCTTATCCCACTTTGTCCCCTAGATTAGAAAACTAGGTTCACCTGGGAAATTGGATTGCTATCCCTTCACAGGCACTGTCATTATCTTTAGAATTTAGCAGACAATTACAACATTCACTAATATTTACTGTGTATGATTGAGCAGGTGCTATGTTAAGTATTTTACCCATAGTTTCTCATTGAATATCCTCGACCATAAAGTATGTAAGAGAAGTTCATAAAAATTTTTAAAAAATATCCAAAATCCCACAGCTATAAGCAGAGAAGCACTATTTAAAATCACAATGCTTAACCACATGTAAATGTAAAACTATTCTCCCAAACTCTTGAATCAATGAGGAAATAAAAACATTACTGGAAGACTTTTGGAAAATAATGACAAAGAGAACATGAGAAAAATAAAATAATGTGCCAAAAATTATGGGATGTGGCCAAAGCTGTACTCAGAGTAAAACTAATAGGTTTAAACGCTTTTACTTTAAACAAAGAATACAAATAAAAGAACTTAGCATTCAATTTAGCAATTTATGAAATCAATATAAGAAAACCAGAAGCTTAGATTAAACAATATAGAGAGGGTAGGAGTATAAAACATACAAAATAAATCCAAGTCTCAGGAAAAAGAAAAGTTGCAAACATTTGCTGTACATGCTAGTTTGGACGTATTATGTCTCCTCAAATGCCCAAATGCCATGTTCTTTGATGCAGTGTTGTGGGGGCAGATGTATTAGTGTTGATTCAGTTGGGATCCTTTGAGTGCTTCCATGGAGATGTGGCTCAATCAACTGTGGGCAAAATCTTTGATTGGATAATTTCCATGGGGTGTTACCCCACCCACTCAGGGTAGGTCTTAATTGAATCACTGGAGTCCTGTAAAAGTGTTCACAATCAGAAGGAGGTGCTGCAGCCAAGATAGACACTTTGAAGAATGTACAGGTGCTGAGAGTGGAGCTGGAGCACAACCTGGGATCAGCAGATGCCAGCCACATGCCTTCCCAGCCAACAGAGTTTTTCTGGATGCCACTGGCTTTCCTTAGGTGAAGGCATACTTGTGTTGCTGCTTCATTTGGACATTTTCATGGCCTTCAGACTGTAACTTTGTTGATGCCTTCATTTGGACATTTTCATGGCCTTCAGACTGTAAATTTGTAACCAAATAAACCCCCTTTATAAAAGCCAATCCATTTCTGGTGTTTTGCAATCCATTTCTGGTGTTTATGGTGGTCAAGAAATATACCTTTTACTTTACATCCCACAGAAACCTGAAGTCCCAAGCATTCACTGCAATCTTTGAAAGTCTAGTAGCTACTGATGATGCTTCAAACCACCATAGCTAGGAAGGTTATACCATCTGTTTGTTCTTCCCAAAGACTATTTTCATAAGTTTCTTTTACTCAATTCTTTCTCAATCATATTTGGCATTGAATTTTATTTCCAAATATTTCAGAGCTAGAAACAGTCAACTTTTCCAACTCTTCAAAGACCATTTCTCTAGATTCCTTTTCCATTCATTTCTGCTTGCAAATTGGTTAGTTCTTTCCAAGTCACCTTTAGCTATGTTAACCCCAATTAATATTAGCCAGAATACATTAACACTTTTAATCTTTCAATTCACTTCTCCTAGACCTGTCAGTTTAGCAGGCATATGATCTGCCTTCCAGTATGACAAGTCATAGTTTTACCACATACGTTGTCAATGCATTATATGAATTGCCATATTTCCAGACTCCAATATCTGTTTCCTTGATATATGCCACCCAAATGCTGAGCCACTACTATGTATTTTAGATTTCTGTTATGGCCACAATGTACATGTTTCCAGTTATTAAAATAGAATAACCATTTTCAAAACAACCTCAAAATCTCAATGGCTTGATATATTATACTCCAAAGCAGACTGGTAAGGATTCTTTGCCATGCAGTCATTCTGGGACCAAGGGATCTTTGTTTTATTTCCACCCTTTTCAATGCATGTTTTCATTATCAGTATAGCATCCTTCAGCCAGCAGAGAGAGAAGGGAAAAGAGAGAGAAAGCCTGGAGAATGCACATCTGTTCTTTTCTCAAACTTAAAACAGCACATGAGCTGTAACTAGTCACATTTTCCCGCCTATATAGGAAGACCTAGGAAGTCTAATCTAGTTGTGGACCTACATAAAGGAAATGGATTTGGTAAACTTCTGGCCAATGTTTTCCAGCTGGTTATAACACATATGTTTGTTGATCTTATAGAATTTACAGACTATTCAGGAATAGGGTAAGGGGACTGCTCTATTCGAACTAGGCTGGGAGTTATTCACAAAAAAGAGATTCTGGAACATATATTTAAAATTGTGACTTGAACAACTGGAACAATTGAAGTCTGTTCTAGTTTGAATGTATTATGTCCCCCAGAAAAAGCCATGTTCTTTGATGCAGTCTTGTGGGGCAGACGTTATCAGTGTTGATTAGATTGAGTGTTTCTGTGGAGATGCACCCCACCCAACTTTGGGTGATGACTAATTGGATAATTTCCATGGAGTGTTGGCCCACCCATTGGGTGGGCCTTGATCAGTGGAGCCATATAAATGAGCTGATGGGCAGAGGGAACTCAGTGCAGCTGTGACTGACATTTTGAAGAGGAGCTACAGCCAAGAGGGACACTTTGAAGAATGCACAGGAACTGAGAGAGGAGCTGCAGATCAAGGGACAGTTTGAAGATGGCTGTTGAAAGCAGACTTTTGCTCTGGAGAAGCTGTGAGAGGAAAACGTCCTAAGAGCAACTAAGAGTGACATTTTTGAGGAACTGCAGCCTAGAGAGGAACATCCTGGGAGAAAGCCATTTTGAAACCAGAACTTTGAAGCAGATGCCAGCCACGTGCCTTCCCAGCTAACAGAGGTTTTCCAGATGCCATTGGCCATCCGTCAGCGAAGGTACCCGATTGCTGATGTGTTTACCTTGGACACTTTATGGCCTTAAGACTGTAACTGTGTAACCAAATAAACCCCCTTTTATCAAAGACAATCCATTTCTGGTGTTTTGCATTCCAGTAGCCTTAGCAAACTACAACAGAGTCCAAGCCTTGAAGCCTAATGATAGAAACAGAAGACAAAATATTTTCCCCCTGAAGAATGGAAAAGAGAAAGAGGAATTCAAATTCCAGAAGACTGGGTCACCATAGTCAGAACAGAACCACAAAAATGGTATTTCAACTTAAGGCATGTAAGTGTTTAAGTAAGGTTGCTTATTAACACTTCTCCATCCCATTCTTAATCACTCATGAAATTGATATTGGTTCCAAAGTATAAAGAACAGCCAAGTCTGTATGTGGGAATTAACTTGCCAAGTATGGATGGTTGTGGAGACGGAAAGTGGAGCCTGACAAAAAAATCAGAAACATTATTAAAAAAAGAGAAATATCTGTGGAAGATACAGCCAGTACTAAAATTTTCCCAGTCCCTATTTTTGAGAATTTACTGACCTTGAAGACCCAGCGGTGTCCAGGGAACATAATGTGGTTCTCAGAGAGCAGCTTACGCTAATTGCAAGGCAGAGACTAATTCAAGAAGCATCACTAACCTATGTCGAGTCAGCCATTTCATCATTTCCCCACTGGGTGTTCTCCTACAAATATTTCATTCAAATCAGAGTCTGTAAAGTTTTGACAAGAAATGTCAAAGAGTGCTAGTTTCATATTTGAAAAAATATGAGCACTAATTTTTATTTGGGGGAAGAATGTACTAAATTTAAAATCATTTTAATGCTTTGTATTCCTGGCTCAGCTCTCTGTAGAATGGATATATTTCTCTCACTTGAACATTCAGGCTTTTTGCCATTAACATTTGTTCTACTAATTAAAAAACAACATGTACAAAAAATAATAATTTGCAGTAAATGGGTCTATTTTATTCCCTATTTTATTAATGGTATACCTTCTCACATGCTGTTGCTTGCAATAATCATGTAACCCATTCTGAATCAGTAAATAGTGATTTATCTTTCTAAAACTTTAGTATGATTCATTTTGCTAGCAGTTTAAGTAACCATTAGTTAATGTTTTGCTGCTGCTGACCTCAGTAGATTTTTTGGTAAAGCCTCATATAGTATTTATAGGTCACAAAAATGCCAACAGTGTTCATTATGGTCATTTTCCAAACTACCTGACAGCAAAATGTTTTCCCTCAACTCATTTGTATGTATGTCCCTTAATTAATGCTTCACCTCATGCCAAATTATAGCGAAATTCTTGTCGTTTTACACGAAGCATGACATTTACACAAATACCTGCTGAATTTATCATGAGCAATGCACACAGAATGTGTACCAGTGGCTTGAAGGCCAACAAACCATAAACCTGGATCCAAGTACTTGAAGACTGAAAAGCATTAGGGAAATTAGTCACAAAAATAGAGAATCTGCAAAAGCTTAAAATATGCCTTTCTCACCATTCTCAAAGACATCATGATTACTAATTGCTGTTTGTTCTAGTTTGCTAATGCTGCAGAATGCAAAACACCAGAGATGGATTGGCTTTTATAAAATGGGGGTTTATTTCACTACACAGTTACAGTCTTAAGGCCACAAAACGTCCAAGGTAACACATCAGTAATCGGGTACCTTCACTGGAGATGGCCAATGGCGTCCGGAAAACCTCTCTTAGCTGGGAAGGCACATGGCTGGCGTCTGCTCCAAAGTTCTCGTTTCAAAATGGCTTTCTCCCAGGATGTTCCTCTCTAGCAAGCTTGCTCCTCTTAAAAACATCACTCATAGCTGCACTGCGTTCAGTCTCTTTGAGTCAGCACATTTATATAGCTCCACTGATCAAGGCCCACCCCGAATGGGCGGGGCCACACCTCCATGGAAATATCCCATCAGTTATCATCTACAGTTGGGTGGGGCGTATCTCTGAATCCAAACATTCCAACTTAATCCCCACTATTATATCTGCCCCACAAGATTGCATCAAAGAATATGGCTTTTTCTGGGGGACATAATACATTCAAACCGGCACACTGTTAAAAAAGAGATCTTTTAAAACTGGTGTAAAAAAATATTTTAGAGGTATTTTCAGAAGGTGGCTTTGTAGTCCAGCTGGAAATTTAAAAAAGAAAAGTCAGACAACATGTTTGAAAGGCTCCTAAGGGTTTGAAAATGTAGAGGTCCATCTATTCATTACAGAAGAATTCTTGTCTCATGACAAAGGGATTAGATATTTAAAATAATTTAGTTTAATTATTTAAGTTAACTGTTCAGAGAATAAACATGTCACAAAAGAGTTTGAGAGCAGAATTCAAAAATTTTAAACCCAAACTAGCTTCTGGGTTGGGAACAATAAAGTGGTTGGTACCATAAGTTTAATTTACATGAGACACACCTAATGCAAGAATATTACAGTAGCCCTACTTTATTTAATGGCTTATGGTGTATAAAGTACTTTACATTTGTTTTCTCAAAATAGTCTGGTGAAGTACGCACAGTAAGAGGCATATGGTATAGTGTTTAAGATTCTTGGCGCTGGAGCTAGGTAATCTGGGTTTGCGTCCCAGTTCTGACCCATCACTCGTTGTGTTACTTTGAGCAAATGATCTAAACTCTATGAGTTTACTCCTATATGAAGGGAGATTTATAATAAGAACGATGTGGTTTGAAGCTTTATGTACCCTACGAAAACATGTTTTTAAATTTAATACATTCTTGTGGGTGGGAACCCATTGTAAGTAGGACTTTTTGCTGCGTCTACTTCAGTTAAAGTGTGGCCCACTTCAATCATGATGGGTCTTAATTCTATTACTGGAGTCCTTTATAAGCAGAACGAAATACAGGCAGAGACCAAGAGACACTGCCATGTGCCTTGCCATTTGACAAGGACTGAGAATCACTGGCAGCCAGCCCCAGGACACCACAGTCTTCAGGAAGAAGGCATTGCCTTTATGATGCCTTGAGTTGGACTTTTTCCCAACCTCAAACTGTAAGGGAATTAATTCCCACTGTGAAACCCCAAACCATTTCATGGTATTTTTTTGAGCAACCAAAGAAATTAAAACAACAACCTCATAGATTTTTACTACGATTAAATGAGTGAATACAGGTTAAGCACTTTAGAATGGTGCCTGGCATATAACAGCATTCATTAAAAATCAGCTATTACTATTATTCCTAATTTACAAGTGAAATAACATCAGAAATGTGAAGTGACTTGCAAGGTGACACAGCTGCCTAGTGACCAACAAGTCTCTTGAATTCCAGATCTCCTGAAACTTCCCACACAAATTGGAATAAAACAATCTAGGTTTTGATCGCATTATTAATGTTTAATTCTTTTCACATTCAAACTATTACTGGCTAGTCTTCCCCTTCAAGTAAATTGCAATAATTTCCCCACGCAGAGAATTACTTTCCCCGCCTTCCTTTCCCTTCACCTCAAAATATCTGAAAACCTTTTTTTAACTGAAATACTTTAATTAATTAGAACTTTGACAGGGCTTTTGATTACATTTTTCCTTGACCCTATCATGGATCAACACTTACTCAAAGAGGGGCTAAACCAACATGAGCTACAATTTTTGGATCAGTCATAGTCACTGAATGACACATTAAGGATTAAAACTCTGGGTGCTACATTTTTGGCCTGTATGCAAATGACACCAGGGTGGGATGTTAATAAGCCATACCCTGAAAATCTGACTTTAAAAGGTCTTAGCACAAGGATGTCCTACTGCTTGGCTTTGTATTAAATAAAAAATTGGAATAAATGATTACTTAGATCTTTCAAGATTTAAGATTCTAGTACTACAGTGTTTCTTTTTTATTTTGAGGTGTATGTCTATTTTAAGACCCTGTGTTGCTATTTGGTGATCTCATACATCATTCTCAATTATTTTAAGCATAATGACTTTCTCTAAGAAAGGAAAAAATATATGGCTCTCCAAGTATGAATTAGCTTGAAAATAATCATGTAATAAAACAAACTATTAAGAAGAGTATTCATTAGGTGAAGTTTTCACACAGGAATCTTTAAAACACCTACCTAGATAAAAAAGAAAATGTAATTTTGCTGATGAAATTAGACCAATTCATCAGTTAGCTATGCAATGCATACGTTTCATACCTGAGGGAATATTGACTAAATTATCTTAAAAGAACTTATTTGAAACAGGAGGTCTTTTCAGATTTCCTTGGAGAAAAAAGGTAAGGCAATTGTAAAGTGTTTGAAAATTCACTGTGTCTTTACAACATGGGTGAAATATTTGCCATTTATCAAAATTATTAAGATGAAGTCATTAACCTTGTGACAGCTTAACTATTCTTTTCATGTTTTCAAAAATGATAGACTCCCTTCAGAAATTGTTTCCCTTTTGTGGACAGTGTTATCATGTTACGACAATTAAACTGTATTTAGAATGACCTATTCTGATGCTTCTAGAATATCCTATGATGCTAACTCTGGACATAGTCTTTTCTGCAATGGTACAATATTACCTGGGTAGGTCCTTCGAAACCACATTCAAAAGGAATTGGGGAGAGAGGAGCTAAGATGGTGGCATAGAAAGGAGTGAAAGAATGTTAGTCCCCCCCGGAACAATCCATAAATGACCAGAAAACTAGTAAATAACCTGGAATAACTGCGGGGAGACGAACATGACTGTCCACTCATCATCCACCAACCTGAATTGGGAGGAATGCCCAAGATCACAGCATAAAATTTAAGTAAAACTGCAGACCCAAGCTGAGAGCCGAGAGCCGAGAGCCCCTCCCTCACAGAAGCCTCGCAGTGCTAGAGAGCAGCACTCTCTCAGCCCAGCTCCAACTGGGATTTTAATGTTAACTGCTCAATACAGACAGCAAATCCTCAACAAGCAGACAGAGGCTTTTGGTGACAACTGACCTTGGGAGAGTCGGGGGACATATCTGTCTCAGGACAGGGAGCCCAGAGGATCGGGTGCTATCTCTGGCTGACGGGTGAACCTGGGAGCTTTTCTGTCTCTTTCTCTCTCTGTGGAGAAAACCTCAGCCATTTTCAGCCACAGTGCTTTGCAGTAAAGAGAGCCCCAGCCATTTTAAAATCAAAACACTTTGATCAGCAGAGTCAGAGAAACAAAGAACTTACTGATATGCTGATGACCTCTCTGGAGGGAGCACAGCTTCCCAAGAGGAAAGGGAGGGGCCCAGCTCTACTGCCTGCCTTACCAGAAGCAGACCCCAAGGCCTGGGGGAGGAGAGCCACAGGCCACACCCTCTGACACAGCCGGTAACAGGCTGGCAGGTGTACCTGCCAGGCAGAAAAGCACAGGTGTATCAATCCTCTAAGAAAAATCATCAGGGAAACTAGATAATGAATATTTCCTCCTTCTGTGACCTGAGCCTGTTATCTGGGAAAACCTGATTGGGGTGACCTAGGAGGTTAGATGCCTAGACAACAGAAAACTACAACCTACACTAAGAAAAACGAAGCTATGGCCCAGTCAAAGGAACAAACATACACTACAACTGAGATACAGGAATTTCAACAACTAATGCTAAATCCATTCAAAAAGTTTAGAGAAGATTTCACAAAGAGATAGAGGCTGTAAAGAAAACACTGGGCATACATAAGGCAGAAATTGAAAGTTCAAAAAAACAAATAGCAGAATCTATGGAAATGAAAGGCACAACACAAGAGATGAAAGACACAATGGAAACATACAACAGCAGATCTCAAGAAGCAGAATAAAACACTCAGGAACTGGAGAACAAAACACCTGAGAGCCTACACACAAAGGAGCAGATGGAGAAAAGAATGAAAAAATATGAGCAGTGTCTCCAGGAACTTAAGGATGAAACAAAGTACAAGAATATATGTATCATTAGTGTCCCAGAAGGAGAAGAGAAGGGAAAAGGGGCAGAGGCAATAATAGAGGAAATAATCAATGAAAATTTCCCATCTCTTATGAAAGACATAAAATTACAGATCCATGAAGCGCAGCATACTCCAAACCGAATAGATATGAATAGGCCTATGCCAAGACACTTAATAATCAGATTATCAAATGTCAAAGACAAAGAGAGATTCTTGAAAGCAGCAAGAGAAAAGCAATCCATCACATACAAAGGAAGCTTAATAAGACTATGTGTGACTCTCTCAGCAGAAACCATGGAGGCAAGAAGGAAGTGGTGTGATATATTTAAGATACTGAAAAAGAAAAACTGCCAACCAAGAATCCTATATCCAGCAAAGCTGTCCTTCAAATATGAGGGAGAGACCAAAATATTTTCCAACAAACAGACAATGAGAGACTTTGTGAACAAGACACCCACCCTACAGGAAATATTAAAGGGAACACTACAGAGTGATAGGAGAAGACAGGAGTGCATGGTTTGGAACACAATTTTGGGAGATGTTATCACAGCAATGTAAGTACACTGAACAAAGATAACTATGAATATGGTTGAGAGAGGAAGGTTGGGAGTATGTGAGACACCAGAAGAAAGGAGGAAAGATAAAGACTGGGACTGTGTAACTTGGTGAAATCTAGAGTGTTCAACAATTGTGATAAAATGTACAAATATGTTCTTTTACAAGGGAGAACAAGCAAACATCAACCTTGCAAGGTGTTAAAAATGGGGAGGCATTGGGGGAGGGATGCAATCAATGTAAACTAGAGAACATAACTGGCAGAATCATTGTATTATGCTTCCTTTAATGTAACAAAGGCAATATACCAAGGTAAATGCAGATAAGAGGGGAATATAGGGAAGGCATGTTGACACTTGACATTGGTGGTGTTGTCTGACTCTTTACTTTCATTTAAGGTTACTTTTCCTTTTGCTACTCCCTAGCTGTCATTTTTTTTCCTCTTTCTTTCACCTCTCTACCTTCTTTGACTCTCCCTCCTGCCTCGTGGAAGAAATGTAGATGCCCTTATATAGATAGTGGTGAAGGTGGTGAACACATAAATATGTGACCATACAGAGAACCATCGATTGTTTACTTAGGATGGAATGTATGGTGTGTGAACAAAACCATCTTAAAAGAAAATGGATTGATGACAAAATCTCAAGGGCAATATACTGAGTGAAATAAGCCAGACACATAAGGACAAATATTGCAGGGTCTCACTGATAAGTACTAATTATAATATGTAAACTCATAGACATGAAATATAAGGTACAAAAATATAGGACAAGGCTTAAGAATGGGGAGCGGTTGCTTAGTATGAGCAGTATGTTCAACTAGAATGAACTTAAATGTTTGGAAATGAACAGAGGTTTCAGTAGCAAGATGTGAGAATAACTAACAGTGCCAAATGGTGCATGAATGAGGTGGAAAGGGGAATCTCAGAGTCATATATGTCACCAGAAGGAAAGTTGGAGGTCAAAAGATGGGAATGTATAAAACTGAATCCTATGGTGGGCAATGTCCGTGATTAACTGTACAAATATTAGAAAACTCTTCCATGAACCAGAACATATGTATGACAATACAATTAGAAGTTAATAATAGAGGGGCATATAGGGAAGAAATGTATACCTATTGCAAACTATATACTACAGTTAGTAGTATTTCAACATTCTTTCATAAACAATAATAAATGTATTATACCAACACTACGAGTCAACAATTGAGGGGGGTTGGTTAGGGTTATGGGAGGATTTGAGTTTCCTTTTCTTTCTTTTCTATTTTTTTCTTTTTTCATCTTTCACTTTATTTCTTGTCTGGAGTAATGAAAAGTTTCTAAAAATTGAACAAAAATTAAGTGCAATGATGGATGCACAGCTGTATGAGGGTACCAGGGGCAACTGATTATACACTTTGGATCTTTGGATAATTGTATGGTATCTGAAAAATCTCAATAAAAATTAAAAAGAAAAAAATTTCAAACCTTTAAAAAAAAAAGAAATTGGGATAAGTGAGGAGGTAATAAAAATTATGTATTTTCATACTTGTGGTGGTCAAATTCATGTGTCAATTTGGCTGGATTATGGTATCTAGTTGTTTGGCCAACCAAGCAATAGTCTGATTATTACTGTAAAGTTATTTCATAGATAGATTTGCATCTATCAGTTGATTGTATCTACAACCAACATAGGAGATTACCCTCAGTAACATAAGGAATCTTCTATCCAATCACTTGGATGCCTTAAAAGTCAGACCTGAGGATTTCAGAAGTCAGTAAGAATTTCTGCCTCTACTTCAGTCAGCCAGCTTCCCCTGAGGAATTCAACTTCACCTTTATCAGAGTTTCCAGCTTATAGCCTGCCCTATGAAATTTGGAATTGCCAGCCCCCAGAGTCACATGAACCAATTCCTATAATAAATGTCTTTATTATATATATATATATATATATATATCCTATCAATTCTGCTTCTTAGGAAAACCCTGACTAGTACAATAGTCAAAGGATTCATGCAACATGTATAGATGTGTTCTCCTAAAATTCATATGCTGTTTTCAAAAATGAGCAAAAGTACCATGATATATGCCCTCTGACTCAGTCCAGGGAGGACAGAAAAATGGAGATTATGGAGAAAAAAACAAGAGAAAGACAGATGAATGCCCTGTAAATATATGTTATTACAGATTAAAATAGAAAGTATTAAGCCAGGGAGAATTTGAGAACTAGACATATTTAAAATGTTCCAAATAAGTAATATGGAAATACGTCTAAGTATTTATGACCTATTGCTAACAAAAATTCAAGGGACAGACTGTTAAGCCCCAAGGTCTATTCGAGTGCTAATATTTTATCAACCAGGTATGGATTTGGGGGTTAAACATTCTTTCTAGAGATGGCTTTGATATCTTAAAGCAGGACACAAAGGAGAATTTACATATTTTTATAATGTTTGAATTAATTTTAAATATATTTAAAGCATTCAGAGATGATTATAGGCTCTAGAAAGAGTGTTTGATTGGCAGTATTCGTGATGGATGGGAAGACGTGGATGGAGAAATATCAAGTGTGCCAAGATTTTGTCATCCCTGATTTGTAGGTATTAAGCATGGATCAGGCAGGATGGATTTGATAGTCACTTCTTAACATTAGCATTTAGTCATTTTTCTGGGCAGAATCAAAATTAAAAAGCAGCATTTCACAATGAAATACAGCATTCATTCAGAAGCTATGCCTCCATGGTCACAGTTTTTCTCACCCAGCCCATATCTCCTCATGCATGTTCAGAAAAATGAACAGCCCTCTCTGATGGACTTCGCTGGAGAGAGGACTAATACCACACCCCGAATTGTCAGTAGCAAGATGAAGACTCATTCACTCAATACTCCTTTTCCTATGGTCACTGTATAGCAGCTTTATTTGCTGTTAAGTAAATTGAGAAATTTAAATGTACTTCTTACATGAAGTAATTCAGTCTGTCCCTGTTCCAACTCAGCTTAGCCCCAAGACCAAAGAACACACTAGGCACAGAGTTAGACATGAGTTTAATAGGACTGACTGACAGGAGATGATTATTCCATGGCAACAGCACGCTGGGAAAAATGGAAGTTAGTGCTCCACAAAAACAGAGGGTACCAGGGGGTGGTTTATAAGGGTTAGGGCAAGGACATTCCACAGGGTGTGAGAACAGAGTTTTGGTAGGGTCTTGTGACACAAGGTGTGGAGATTTGTTGTGAACAGTGATCAGGGGAGGGGAGTTTCAATGCTTTGTTTACACCACATTTTTTCCTCCCCTGGGGAGTTCTGATGACTTCTAATGTGTGCCCTATCCCTGTCAAGTAGTCAAACAGGCAGCTACATGAAATAAGTCATTTTCACTATGGAGGGGAGAGGGCCCGGGCCCTAGTTCCCCACAGTCCCTGAGACTGAAATATTGGACTGGGAAAAGGCCAGAACCAGGAACACTGGCTGGAATATTGAGTATCGAGAGCAGCTGGAGGAATAGAAAAGAAAGTGTAAATTCAAGAGCCATAAGTGGATTTCTTGATGGGACTTGGTGAGAGCTTGCAGATGCAAGAATAGAATAGGATGGAGTGAAAGTGACCTTGGGAAGAGTGCAGAAAAAAAGCCCATCCATCCCAGGAAGGACAGATTTCAGTTCCAGGGAAAGACAGATTTCAGTTACTTTGCAGATGATTCCACAACGTGTCAACAGAATGTTAGATGAAAGGAAATATTTCTTTAAAAGTCAAAATATAAATGAGCCTTGGCATGATCACTGGCTATAAAAGTATGTTTCATGGAGCTCTCTGGTTCCAGGAGCATGGGCACAGTCATCAAGAAGGTAGGCTTTTACTATTGATAGGAATTCCATTGAAAATTGGATTTGTCACTCCAAAATTTGAAAACAATTAGACTAGACAATGTTTAGGTTCTCCTTCCTTTCAAAAGTTCTGAGAATCTGAGTCCAAAAATATATTTAAGGAATATAGATCAGAATTTCCCAATGAGCCATGCACAGCCCTTTTCAGTCAAGAATTCCTAAAGTCCTTGATATCTGAATATCTGGTCTGAAATTTGATCTTAAACTTTTAAAATTATCATCTCCATATTAGTGATGGGACACTTAGGAAATAAATTTTCTTACCTAAATATCAGCACTCACAAATAATAAATTTTCTCTCTTATTTGTCAGACCAAGGAACAATCTCCGTGGTTTAACATTTTATACAGTTAAAATAATTTTAAGGGTAGCAGATGGGGTGGTATTGAAAGGATAAGAGAGAGTTCAACCTTTATAACAACCATGGAGTTTTAAAGTGGAGTGAATGTTAGAAGTTGATAATATAGCTTTAAGAGTAGAGATTTGTATTTGGCTGGGAAGGAGGCTGATAAGCAGGAGAAAGGGCCTGGGTTGCCAGGATCCTTTGGGCAGGAGGTCTGGGAGGCAGATTAGAGATACTAAATAGTTACCTCCCAGAGCTATACCCAGCAAAGAGATTCTACTTTCACATTACAACTCCGGGCTCAGAAAACTCATTCTTATTCACCATACCCTAAACACTCTGGATCTTTGTCACAGATCACAAAGAATAAACATTTCTCATGGAAAAAATAACTTTCATAGACAGCAGAAAAATGCAACTCATGGTGAAAAAAAAATCCCACAACTATTAGCTTTATTTACGGGTCTCAGCTGAAATACTTCAGAAAGAAAGAGAGAATGATAGAAATGAAAAAGTACCATTACAATTTTGAGTAAGACATATTTTATGACATACACACTCACATTTTCCAAGTACCAGAAACAGAATACATTTCTACACACCCCCTCAAATCTAACCAAAAAGAAGACAGAAAGAAAAAAGTAGTAACAGCTCTAATAACATTTTAAAGAGAGCAATGTGGAAAAACTACTGCCAGATACTACATGATTTCTATATGAAAGCGGATGTCATGTTGCTGCAAAACTAGTTCCTAAAAAGCTCACACTGCAAAATTGACATTTCATTCCTAATTGAGCTTTCAAGACAACTGAACATTTGCAGTTTGATTTCTATTTTATGCATTTATTTCTCCTCTGAATTTTTAACATGTTGAGATACAGTGAAGTTAATGAGGTCAACAATATCAATGTCTGTGATCAAACTACTACCAATTAGTGTTTAAATTAGATAACAAATGTTTAAACTACATTTGCAATGTATCCTGCCTATGAGAAACTGTCAGCCTGTGAACATATTTCTTCTACCATTAGATTTTATGCCAGCTACTAATTTATCTATGAAGACTAGTAGCATGTTTTGAAGTTTATATAATTAACCCTGCACTAGTGTATGATACTTAGGAATACAGATTTTGAATTTATTTCAGTTTAGTGGCAGAACTGCAGATTACATTCAACTTTGTAGAGTACTTTACGGCATTGATTAGATTTAGTCATAAATTGAGCCAGATACTCCTGACACATAAATTCAATTTTCTATAGCAAGCAGAGACCCTGAGAAAAATTCAACTAATAATTCTTTCCAAATATAATCTTTATAATAATTTGTAAAATTTAACATTTGAAAGCATTGCTACACATTCTTGTGAGCATCTTGTTCTCCTTTTTTCTGATCTCTCCCCTTCGTTCTCTCACCCACCTTCCTTCTGTCCAGACAGACTTCATAGGGTAAAGAACACTCAAAATTGTAGTCTAAAGGATGGAAAAAAGTGATATTATGCCTAGTCAATGACATTTGCAGACTACAGGATCAATGTTTATTAGCCTCTGTTAGAGGCTGTTCCAGAATTTATATATCAAAAGAGGCTAGCAGAAGCAGTCTTGTGGAAAGCAGGCAGTGGGAGAAGGACTGTATTTACATGGTGATTAAGTATGTGCAGTATTTGGGCAGGCTTGGGGCTGTTGCTGATGGAGATTTCACGACTCGCCCACCGCCAAAACCATGGCTATTGCCACCACTACCCCCATCTCTAGGAGTCACATGCCATTCAAAACCTGAGGTAGAGAGATTGGCAGACTGAGCAAAGGCATGGTGAAGTTAAGTGTCTAGTTTGGAGAGCAACACATAAGCAAAGCAAGGAACCAGATCAAAAAAGTGGAGACAATTACAGTTACAACTATGATTGGTGCTACCAAAAAAAGTTAGAATATTGTGAGTATGTAACAAGAAAAGCTAACCTAGGCTAGGAAGTTAGGGAATTGTTCTCCAAGGAAGTTAAAATTTAAGCAGTTTTAATTTATCTGTATATTCAACACATTAACCAAATGAAAATTAGTTAATTTGTTTATGTAACAAAACTTATGGAACCCCTAGCATGTACGAGGCACTCTTCTGGGTGATAGGGATACAGCAGTAATTAAAGCAGACAAAAATTCCTTACCCCCATGTAATTTAAATTCTGAACAAAAGGACAAACAAATTAACCAGTGGGGTGTGGAGTTTGGTGCCCATCACCACAGGAACAATTAACTAAGATGGGACAGATGCATTCTATGGAATGCTTTACAGTAATTAGAAGCCATAAACATGTTTTATTGTAACATGGATCAATGTCTTAAAACATAGTAACTGAATAAAAAGAGTAAGATATAAAATGAACTCTAAAACATAATGCCATCAAACTAAATTAAAAATACATCTCACATAAAACACTATATTCTGAGGATTTATACATATCCACATCGAACACATCAGAGTGGGTGACTGTAAAAGGGAGGGAATGGGAAAGAAAATCAAGGATGAGGAAACATCAATAAAATCAAACCAAGGGCAGATTTTTATGAAAATTGATGATAATGGCATGCCAAGAACTTAGGAATATGATTACTTTAATCTTTGAATTCAAGATTCCAAGAAACAAAAGGAAAAGCCAAAAAAAAAAAAAAAGATGGAAAATAGTAAAAAGACTTCTTTTGCTATTTCATATTGCATCCTCATTTTAGTAACTTTGTAATAAATGCATACTTTAAATATACAATAATATGGCCACATAGTTTCTTTTGGAAAGCAAGTGAGAAACTGGCAAAAAAAATTTTTTTTAAATTGCAAACAGCAGGCCTTCCATGCCCCATGCACATAAAATAGGAAGACAGTTCTAAGGAGGTAGATGTGCCAGTTTGAATCTATTGTGTGCCCTAGAAAAGTCTATGTTCTTTTCATCCAGTCTTGTGGGGGCACATCTATTGTGGGTGGGACCTTTTGATTAGGTTGTTTCCATGGAGATGGAATCCCACCATTCAAGATGTATCTTAATCCCCTTGCTGGAGTCCTTTATAAAAGGATAAAAGACAGATGAAACTCAGAGAGCTCAGAGAAGCTAAGAGAGACAGAAGCCCAGAGATATTTGGGAGAAAGCCATTTTGGAACAAGAATCCAGAAGGACCAGATGATGTCACTATGAGCCTTCCCATGTGATAGAAGAGACCTGGATGCCACTGGCCTTTCCAAGAGGTCTTTACCTCTTGATGCCTTAATTTGGACATTTTCATGGCCTTAGAAATATAATTTGCAACCTAGTAAATCCCCATTGAAAAAGCCAACCTATTTCTAGTAGATTGCATTCCAGCAGCTTTAGCAAACTAAAGCATTAGGCATTAACTATTTCCACAATTATGGTGCTTACGTTGTGAAGAAATCACTTTCCAAAGTGATCTGAATTAATTATTGCCCCCTCTGAATTATTGTCTTTTTATTGTGAAAAAGAGTACAATTCAAAATACAGAGTTCTAAACTTTTAGAAAAAGATAATTGTGCCACATATATTCAATAATGAAATTCTTAAGATTGGGTCCTTTTGAGTCACATTTTCTGGTCACCATTGTTTTCCTGGAATTCCCAAATTTTTAGAGTTTGTGTAAATCATCACAAAAGACAGGAGAAGCATTCTCTGATTGGTAAAAGGATTGGGAATCAGGTTGTGATCCTGTAAGGTAAGTATAAATATCTGTTCCTATTTAGCTCATTCTTCATCCTTTTTTACAGTATCAACTCATTAAAGATGCAAAAGATTAATTTTTAAAAGACTGGTTCTTCCAGAAAAAAAGTACCATTTCTTCTCATTTGATTCTAGTTTCTTAATTTAAAGTTTTTGAATGAGGTAAAACACTCTAACAAGATTTGCCCCTCCTTTGCCTAGTGATCTAAGCCTGTGAATTCTGAAGTAAGGAAAGGGAAACCAGCAGAAATGAAAACAAAAGTTCCTGAGAAATCTCATCTTGCAAAATATTCAGGCCTATTTTAGAAGCAGCCATCCAAAATTAACCTTCTCAAACTTTTTGGTTTCAGAATTCCTTTATACTTTCAAAATAATTACTGAAGACTCCTAAGAGTTTTTATTTATGTGGGGTTTATCTATTAGAAATCAAAACAAAAAAGTTTTTAAAACACAAGAACTCACAAGCACACAGACCATTAGCACTCAGAGTGATGAAGTCAACACACATCACGTAGCCTCTGGAAAACCCCACTCTTCACTGAAGAGAGAATGAGAATGAAAAAGGCAAATAATGTCTTAGTATTGTTAAGAAAATAGGTTTGACCTTACAAACTCCTGAAAATGTTTCTGGGACTCCCAGGAGTCTTCATACCACATTTTTAGAACCAGTCGTCTACATAAATGTTAGATGGTGCTGAGATGTACTACTATAGGAATTATATAGCTTTGCCTATAGAAAGATGTTGAACTCATTCTGCCCTCAAAGGATGGGGTAGGACCAGATAGAAGCAAAAAGTAACATGTATTTGGGCACCTTCCCCAGTCCCAGAATTCAGTCCTGTCATGCAGCCATTGAACCCCTTTCCTCTCCACCATGCACTGGCAGCCAGGGTAGCAACCCTCTCATCTCTCCCTTCCCACCCCACTGCTTTCAACTTTTGAAACCTTCCTTTTTCACTATTCGCTTCCAGAACCCTTCTACCTGAAGAAGTATGATAAACTAATTGCCTCAAAATGCTTACTGATAGATGGGAAAAAATGTATTTGCATTTTAAACAGAGGGCCCTAAAAAATGATCTTACACTTAAGGAATAAACTTCTATTGGTTAAAAAAAAAAAAAAAAAAAAAATTCTGAGGCCAGAGACTGGTGAGAAATTTCACCTGGTAAAAGGACCTTTCCACTGATTTTGAAGTCATGCCAACAGCAACTATTTGTTTTCTATAGATACAAGAACAGCCCAACATGAAAGATGTCTTGATGCTTTCAAATACCTCAATGCGTGGCACATAGCAAGTCCTCATTAACCTCAAAGTGAATTCCACCAAATTCATTGTCACTCTCTTTGTGTAAAAGCAGAATTTTCTGAGGGCTGATGGAAATCCCTCAAGCTAAGATGGAACTACTGTATTTTCTATAGATGAAAATGCATTTCCAGTGCATCTGAAAAGGTAAAACAGCTTTCACAGATCCCAAATTTAAACATTTAGAGAAATTAACCTTTTTTTCAACTAATTCTTCCTTCCTTTCTTCCTTTTTTTTCAACAAATTGTTATTGAGTATTTAATAACTTGCCAACCACTGCTCTAGGTGGTTTGGACTCATGGTTGAATAAAATAGACAGAGATTCCCTGACCTGGAGGTGCTTACTTTCCATGACACAATAACTCAAAAAACACACTATATAAGTAAAGTATATGATATTCAAGTTGGTTTGTACTGTGTTATCTTGGCTAAGTTGGAACTATGCTCCCCTGAATCTCCATCCCTCCATGATGTTGGTAACAGTTGGCCCAAAGGCAAATTTTCAGAAGGTGGTAATGAAGCAGCAGCCATTACACTGAGGGTTGTCCTGGTCAGATGAGTTAAGAGGCAGAAACACAGTTGCTGGTAGTTCCAGTTTGTCCTCCTCTGCTCACATCTGGTTGGTTTTCCCTTCATCCAGCCCTCGTGACCAACAGCAACTCTGAGCCCCCACGAGAATCAGAGCTATAAAAAGAAATAAAACAAAATAGAGTTCCTATAGCTGAGATTTAAAATGGAGTCAGGAGGTCTTTCTGGAGGTCCACTGCTGGGAGGGTAAAACTTTTAGAATCAATTGAAGAATTAATTTTGGAATATCCCTTAAGTATGTATGTCCCTTATTCTGTTGTAGCCCTTTCAACCAATTAATTTCTCATGAAATTCTCTTATTATCCCCTCCCACTGTCTCCTTTGTTCCTTATCCCAACCTTAATCCTATAACTTTACTTCCTACTATTTCTGACAAAACTCCTCATGACTACATAGCTTTACCTGATTTAATAAGCACCTCGAATAGATTTATGAGAAACCCCAGTTGATAATGCAGATGTTATCTGGTATACAGGTGGTTCCTACCTTAAAGATAACTCAGGAATTTATCCTGTTGGATATGCTAATACCTCTAACCATTGAATAATAGAAGCACATTTCTTAATTTTTAATTTTCAAATTTCTTAATGCCACACCATCCCAGGAAGCTGAGCTTTTTGACCACACCAGAGCTTGTATACTTGCAAAAGAAAAAACAGTAAATATATACAATGATAGTTGGTATGCCTTTGGGTTGTTCATGATTTACAGATGTTATGGAAACTCCAATGCCGGGTGGGGGAACAGCTTTTAAATTACAGAATTGTTGGATTCAATACTGTTACCAAATGCTTTGGTTGTAATTAAAATTCCTGGTCATTCTTGGGCAAACACAGAGGAAAGCACTGGCAACCACATGGCAGCTAAAACTTCAAAAACTGCAGCTATAAATTCTAATTTTATTCCTGTTTCTATAATGACTTTAGAAGAAAATAACTCTATTGGAAACATTAAAAAAAAAAAAAAAATACTCCTTGCAACACAACAAAAATATTCCTTCCAGGAGATTAAAAAAAAAAAGGAAAAAATGCTGCCTACTTTTATAAGCCTGCAATTAAATCATGGTTTGGCCCTAATGGCAAACCAGTTCTCCTCCCTAATTGCCACTAAGAAACAGTTTTGGAAATTGTTCATAATATGACTCACTGGAATATTGATAAAATGGTAAGCTGAGGAAAGCATTATTTCTGGAGACCATTTCCTAAAATAGCTATGAAAATATATCACAAGTGTTTAAGTTGTCCTAAGCATAATCCAGGAAACCTCTCCATAGTTCTTAAGGACATTTTCACTTACCAACTGTACCTTTTGAAATTGGGCAAATGGACTTCATTCTATTACCTCCATCGCAAGGCTATAAATTTGTTTTAACAATTATTTGTATTTACACAAACCATAAGATAAGGAACTCAGTAAATTATCTAATCTGAAGGATATTTGGAGCACCTTGAATATCCACCAATCGCAAACAACTTGTTTCCCTATCAACAATTTACTGCTGCTACTGTTGCAAAGGTATTATTAGAGAAAATAATTCAAATTGGGGAATTCCCTCAGAACTTCACAGTGAGTGAGGAACCCACTTTACAGGACAAAAATAAACAAAATATGGCCTATTTTTGCAACATTTTCATTGTGCCTATCACTCCCAATCCTCAGGCTTAATAGAAAGAACAAATGGTATAATTAAAACTCAATTAGAAAAAATATTAGTTAAATTCATGGAAACCCTCAATCTACCATGGCCAAAACTTTATCTATATTCTTATTAACTTTAAGATACACAACTTTTGAAAAACATAAGTTAGCCGCATTTGAAATTATAACAGGGAGACCAATGGAAAATAAACTCTGGAATGTATGAGCCCTCCCTTATAAAAGGAAACATGCTAACCTATTTTCAAAAATCTAAAGATGAAAACCTTAAAGAAAAATGAAACTTGGTTAGAACAATCCTTTTACAGCACACTCCTAGCAGATGAAGATATTCAAAACCACAATCTTCATTCTAGTGACTTTGTGTATTGGAAACGCCTACATAAAAAGGCACTCCAACTTCACTGGAAAAGACCCTATCAGATACTTTTAACTAATCCATATGCACCTAAATTAGAAGGTGTTAATTATTGGATTCATATGTCTCATTTAAAGAAAGCCCCCAGCTCTTCCTGAAACTCCATTACTATTGGGGACATAAAGCTCAAAATTACCAATAATCAGAAGTAGACAGCATCTGATGTAGACAGCTAACCCAAGACCTAAGACCAGGCTTGTATAATTAATACTCACTGGCATTCTTACACTTAAGTCACCCAGAAGTAGATGGCATCTGATGTAAACAGCTAAACTAAGAACCAGGACTTGATTTTCATCAGATTGAATGAACTCAATAACACCTGCTATAATCTTCATTATTATCCTATTTGCTGTCTTATTCTCATTTTTATTCCTCCCTCATCCCTTCTTTTGTTCCCCAATCCATCTCTATCCCTCCCGTAATGAATTTTTTCCCTTTTTAAACTCCTCATTCTCACCCTTACCCTCTTCCTGTTCCCTTGCCATTCATTATCCTTTTTTCCCAGTCATACAAAAGGCTGCTCACCTAGGCAATATACCAAGTTACTTGGTCTGTGCTAATTTAGACTCCACAGAAGGGCTCCAGTTATTTGCTACACTTATAAGCATTCAAACCTAGACAAACATTAAAGACATCAAGGAGAAAATTCTAACATTACATGAACTAAGGAAGCCTGAAGTTTGAGACTTATTTAGCTGGCTAAAACTTAGGTCTTGGGGAGACTGGATTCATAGTATGTTCCAAACTTTGCTAATTATTTTTCTTATTATAGTTATTAAAATATCTCTTAGTCATTGTCTCATCTCCAGAATAACAGCTGCAACTACCTCTCAAGTCATGTTACTGTGCCAAGCCCTTGATCTTGAAGCTTGCACTTATGAAACTTATTTCTGTAATGATGAAATTAAAGTTAATTGTAATTAATGACTAAGTCACCCCTTGAAAGCTTCTTTGTTGCTGAAATGTGACCTGTCTTTAAGCCAAACCCTGTGATTAAACTCACTACCTTCACCCCTAGTTGGGACATGACTCCCAGGGATAAGCCTCTCTCAATCAATTGGGATTGATACCAAATGCTGATCAGCAGTGCTTTCATAGAAAGATCTTGATCAAAAGGGGGGAAAGATAAAAAGAAATAAAACAAAATGGAGTTACTACGGCTAAGAGATTTAAAACGGAGTCCATAGGTCTCAGCCAGATATCACAAACTGTCAAAGTATACAAAGCCTCAAGCAATGATTTCCTCAAAACCCTGTCTACATCCAGACACCAAACACAAACCATAGGATAAGGAACTCAGTAAATTATCTAATTTGAAGGATATTTGGAGCACCTGGAATATCCACCAATCACAAACAACTTATGTAAAAAAAACTTTTTCTTTAAAAACCCTTGCTCAAATGCCAAGACAGGACATGCTTTGGTTTGCTACCTTAATCTGTGCTCCCTGAATTGCAACTCTAAGACCCCGAAAAAATGCCTTTATTGCCTTGCAGTTTAGTTTGTTACTTCTCACTCAACAAGAACCAATAGCCTTCCATGTACCTCTCCACTAGCTCCCCTTTGTATCCTGCTTTGGCAGTGGGATGTGGCTGCTTCCCAGACTTCACAGCAAATTCTAACTTGTCCTTTTGAACCAGTGCTTCAGAAAGGTGAGTTAGTGACTTTTTTTCTGATTCCCCAATTTCCCTTGTAGAAATTGCTTATTCAGCTCCTCTGACAAAAAGGCAGTTGGCGATATAATTCTGGAGTTCAAGAGATCAGGAGATTGTTTTGGGCTAGAGAAATAAATTTGAGATGCATTGGTATAGAAATGGTATTTAAAAGATTTGTAAATCATTTTACAATGGACAAAATCATTACTACCTAATTTATTACACCTAAATCTGTGAAATTTATAAGACTGGTAATAGAAGCCCTATTTTACAGATGAGAAAATTAGGTTTCAGAGGTGACAGCAGTACAGCTGATACCCAGTATTTCTTCTGATATCTAATCCTCTGTTGATTAGGACAAATATAAAGACACATATCAAGAACCAAGAATCATAAAGATTATCTTTTATTCTTGGTGATACTATTTTTAATAAATTTATCACAGATGTAGCCTATACTCATGTATGGCCTTCACTCTACAAGCACCAATGAGCAATGTAAATTCTAGCAAAATTTTAGCTGTGAGGAAATAAAGTATGTTTATGTCAACAGGCACATGCCATTTCAATCCTATTATTCCCATTGATCACCATGTCTTCCTCCAAAAAATTTCCTGTTTTTTCGACTAATTCTTCTTTGCTTAACACAAACCCCCTACCTCTTCTACTTCCCATATTCACACTGTGAATTTACAAATCTTCCCTTGAGAATTTCTAGATGACATTTTGTTTTCCAGAGCAACTTAACACCAAAATCATTACTACCTAATTTATTACACTGCTGCTGAAATGTTGTGGCCTCATGCCCTTCAATTGACAATGTCTTCAGTTCTCTGAAAAGCCACCAAGACAAAGTTCCTCCAATACCAAGATCTAGGTTGACTCTTTTTAGATGGTATGGAAAATTATACAAATAACATTTTACTGTCACAAATGTTTTTCCTATTCTGAAGGCATCCAATGTGGGGAGACAAGTGGGGCATATTGTAATGAGCACAACATTGAGGGTGAAAGAACCTGGATTTGAGTACTTTTCAACCTTGGGCATAATTGACATTTTGATCTAATAGTTATTTGCTTTGGGAGGCTGTCCTGTGCAATGTAGGAGGTTTAGCATCATCCCTGGCCAATACCCACTAGATGCCAGTAGCATCCCTCCAAGTTGTGGCAACCAAAAATGTCTCCAGACACTGTCAAGTTTTCTACAATCCAAAATTGCCCCAGTTGAGAACCTACAGCATTAGTGAGCTAGGTCTGCTTCCTCATCTGTAAACTGAGGAAATCAAAATATCTATCTCACAATGTTGTTAAGAATATTAGATGAGATGATATATTTTAGAGTACTCTACAAATACCTATTAGTATTGATAAACTCACTAAGTCATAAGTTTTTCTTCTCTGTAACCAGTCGCTTGAGGTTTTTCCAACCCATCTAACCGCAGACACTAATTAAACATTTCACTCAATATTTATGTTTCTATTTTAATCTTCTTTTTTTAACAACATAAGGTAAATAATCTGTGTCTGTTCTCTTCTACCAGGAACAGATTCACATTTGCCATTCTATTTGACAGTCATTCTTCTGATTAGTGAGAAATATCTGATTCAAAACTTCATATTCAGTGTTAAAAAATGCTCACCAGGGTATCAAACTGCCACTACATTTGACAGTGCCTTTCAAATTTGGGCAGCTCTTCCCTCTAATCTGCGTTACAATTCAGTGGAGGATGATCAACCACAGTGAGAAATAGTCTGGACAAGTTTCTGATTAGCAGGAGGTTCCAAACAGTGGTGTCTCTGCCAGACAGATGTCAGCAGAATCCAACCTCCCAACCTTGTAGCAACAGCACACCAGAGCTGCCTAACTGCAGTGCTTTGACATGTTCCTCATTAGTTAAGATTTCATACAAAGACTGTTCAATAATAAATCCATTTTTTGAGAGGTCAATATGTATTGGCCCTTCCAAAACCACCCTGGCATCAATCCCAGGATATAATTTATTGCCTAATAAGCAAGCAAGCTTTTCAATTATTTCCTCTCCCCCAGATCTCACTCTCTGTGATTTTTCTCTCTTGCTGCCAACTCCCAGAAACCTGAGGCTACAAGGAAAGGGGTGGAGGTGAGGGGGGTGATTTAAAGAGACAAACAATACTACTTAAAAACTTGGAAGAAATGAAAGCCCCTCTACCTGATTCGGTTTTAGGCACTAATTCATTTGCACTGTGCCGTTCTAACTCTTCTCTTTCCAGAAGTTTGAGTCTGCATTAGTAGGGGGTCTTATTGACAGCTTCCCTTTTATTCCTAGTCCTCACTCTTCTTCTATTCTTCTTTTAACCTAGAAATGCTCCCACTTAACTCCACTCACAGGCCCCTGTCTAGCCACATATCTTTTGTTTTTCAGGTGCTAAAACAAATACCATATAATGTGGGTCAGCTTAAACAATGGGAATTTAAACAATGGCTTTGAAGCCAGGAAAGGTCCAAAATTGAAGTGTCAGCAAGGCTTTTCCCCTGAAAACTGTGGTGTTCTGGGGCTGGTTGCTGGCAATCCTCGCGTCCTTGGCTTTCCTGTCACATGGCAATGTACATGGTGATGTCTTCTTCTTTCACTTCCAGGTTCTGTTGATTTCTGCTTTCTTCTCGTGTCTTTCTCTTAGTCTGAATTTCATTCCTCTCATATAGGACTCCAGTAATCTGTATTAAAGCCCAATTTGATTCAGTTGGCCACACCTTAACTAAAAGTAACATCTTTAAAAGGTCTTATTTACAATGAGTTCACACTAAAAGGAATGGATTAAGATTAAGAAAATGCCCCCCACCCAGCCCTCACCCCCCAGGGTACATAATTCAAGCTACCAAACACCCCTGAGCAATTCCTGACTTAAAAAGTAAGTTTTCAACTCCCTCTGACTAAGGCAAAGAGACACTCAGAATAAGAGCCGTCTTTGAGCCCAACTCCTTGCATTAGTTCTCCCAACTTATTGCATTGCTCTGAGTTCACACTTTGCATATCTTCCACATGCCTGGGAGAGCTATAATCCTTTTTCTAGTGTTAGTGTCTAATTTATGGCCTGGTCCTTCCCCAACTCTTGTCATTTAGGTGCATCTTGTCACCTTGTTCTCACTAGCACCTACTGTTATGTTTATAGTTTCAATTCATCTTTCACAGGTTATGGCCTTTATCTGATGTCATTGACAGTTTGGTGTGATAATGCCTGAGGTGGCAGGTGATGCTGAAATAGAGACCTGTTGACATAGCATAATTTCTGAACTTTTAGAAAATTATTGATTCAAAGCATTGCATATGAAGCAAAATATAAATCCTATATTGACAGAAAAGTGAGCTGCTTTACAAATATTTTCCTTACAGCATTATGTAAACTTTTAATAGCTCACTATCAAACCTCTAGAGGATGAAGGCTGGAGAATGAGGAAGAATTTTGAGCATAATAAATTGTTACTCATATTTTTTCCAAATAACCTACTTCTGGAAAAGAGGCTTTTCAAAGACTGAAAATGGATTTGTATTGGTTCATCAATACTCTCTTCCCTCCCTAACTTAATCTTATGCCTTCTTAAAATCAGGTTAAGAGACAAGGCTGCATTAAGGAATTTTATGATCATGACTTTGGGCATGTCCAAATCAAGGCATCATCAAGGTGATGCTATCTTTCTGAAAGCTGGCTGCCAGAGATCATGCGCTCCTCTGTCACATGACAAGAAGCATGGCAATGTCTCTTCATCTCTCCTTTCTCTTCCAGGTCTTGTTGATTCCACCTTTTTGCTTCCATTGCTTTCAGTTTCAGTCTGAATTTCATTCTCTTATAAATGGCTCCAGTAATGAGATTAAGACTGTTCCAACCCAGCTTGGCCCCAAGACTAAAGAACACGCTAGGCATGGAATTAGACATACTGACAGGAAATGATTGTTCCATGGTGGCAGCCAGCCAAGAAAGAAGGAAGTTAGTGCTCTGCAAAACAGGGGATGCCAGGAGGTGGTTTTATGACTTTTAATGTTTGTCTCAGTCAAGTAGGTAGCTATGTGAAATAACTTACTTTCCTTGTTAAGGGGAGGGGGTCTGGGCCCTTGGTCCCCACAAGACTCATCCTGACTGAGGTGGATCACATCTTACCTGAAGTAACCTCATCAAAAGGTCCTATTTACAATGGAATGGATTAGATTTAAGAACATTAGATTTAAGAACACACCCACAGGAATGGATTAGATTCAAGAACATGTTTTTCTGGAGTACATACAGATTCAAACCACAACACACATCACCCTCTGCATCCTAAAAAGACATGTTCTCTCTGCATACAAAATACATTCATTCCATCAAAAATCCACAAAGCTTTAAGACATTTTAGTAATAGTGCTAAGTACAAAGTCTCATCGAAATTAGTTATAGGTGTGGTCTGTGGAGCTGAGAAACTGAGACAACAAGTTATATGCTTCCACTATACAATGGAGGGACAGGCACAGAATAAATATTTCCATTCCAGAAGGGAGACATTGGAAGGAAAACAGGGGCTGTGGGTTCCAAACAATTCTGAAAACCTGCAGGGCATACACCATTAGATTTCAAGGTCTAAGAGTCATCTGTGGCATGATATTTTGTCCTCTGGTCCTGAAGAAGGGGAAGCCATGCTCTCCCCAAACACTGGGATGAAGCTCCACCCTCTTCAAGCATTGATGTGGTAGCCAGACTCTTCACAATCCCGAGGACATAGGCTCCACCTTCTCAGAATACTAGGGTGGTAGCCAGACTCTGCAATACCTTGGGCACAGGCTCAACTCACTTAGAACACTGGGGTGGCAGCACTCTTCCTGAACAACAGGGCAGAAGGCCCTCCCTCTTCAAGCACCAGGGCAGGCTCACCCTTTCTACACACATCAGTAGACCTGCTCTCTTGGCCTGAGAAGATGTCTTTGCTCCAGACTCAGCTTCCATAGCTCTACCTTTGAAGTGATTTTTCTTCCAATTTTTCCTTTTTTTGTCCCTTTTAGTCCAGGCTGGACTCAATACAGAGCTCCCAAAAAATGTTATCGGTTTTGCATGTAGTACACAGGGATCCAAACCATCAGACAGGTGGACTTTCAGCAGACCCTTTCTGGATAACTGCACCTCCAATCCTGACTTGCACAGAGATGGCTGACTAGTTCCAGTTCAATTAAACCCTCACATGGAGCACTATTCCCTGGGGACTTGCTTTCTAGAAGCTCAGAATTTTCCAAACCATCAAGTTCTGTGGTTCTTTTTGTTGTTTTTGTTTGGTTTGGTTTGGTTTGGTTTGGTTTTTTATTTTGTTGTTGTTGTTGTTGTTTATGCCCAAGAGTTCAGTTCTCAGTTTATCCCTTTCTTCTCTCATTTCACCATAAGCTGCAAGGGAAAGCCAGGCTGCACATTATACATTTAGCTTAGAAACCTCCTCAATTAAATATCCAAGTTCATTGCTTTCACATTCTATTTTCCATGCAACATCAGAACTCAATTGTGCCAAGTTCTCTGCCACTTTAAAACAAAGATTGTCTTTCTCCCAGTTCCCAAAAACACATTCATCATTTTCTTCTAAAACCTCATCAGAAGTACTTTTTAGCATCTATATTTCTACCAACAGTCTTTTCAAAAGCAACCTAGGCCTTATCTTTCAAGCACCTCATAATTCTTCAAACCTTTACTCATTACGCTACTCCAGCACTGTTTCTTGCTTCCATGGCTTTCTCTTTCAGTCTGAATTTCATTCTGTTATAAAGGATTCTGGAAATAGTATTAAGATACATCCCGATTGAGGTGGGTCACACCTTAACTGAAGTAGTCTCACCAAAAGTCCTACCTACAGTGGGCTCACACCCAGAAAAATAAATGAGATTTAAGAACGTGTTTTTCTGGGGTCCATACAGCTTCAAACTACCACACTGTAGAAGTTTGACTGAAAAAGAGGTGTAATGGAAGGCAATGGAAGAACTCTTTTGGCAATTAGCAGAGGAGAAGGACAAATTAGGCACATGAAGACATATATATTGCTGGAACGTCAATTTGTTACTCTGTGTAATGGATTACACAGTTAAGTCCAGCTGCATTAGTTAAGCTGGAACTACATTTCCCATAATTCTCTTCCCATGTGGGCCACAGGAGGCTTTTTTGCCAGGGTTTTGGGAACCAGATTTGAAGTAGTAGTCGTATTGCCTTTGCACTCACATTAGTGCAAGGCTGTTGCATCTCATGTTCATTGATGCTCATCCGCTGATGGTGGATTGACATGGAGGCAACAGCTAGACCTAAAGCTGCTCCATCTGCCCTCAATTGCCCTTCAGCTTTTCTGTCTTCTAGGCTAGATGTGCGCTCAGCTCCATGACAAAGGGTAACAGCTTCTTCTGCAGATTTTCTACACCATCAAAGTTGGAGGTAGTATAACAGCTGAGTTCCAGTTCATTCTTGTATCAATGGGTTCCAGTTTTTCCCCCTCTCCCCAACTTTACCTCTCTCTTCTCTACTACCTGTCCTGTAGACCTCAAGCTCCAGAAAATATACACAGACTCACAGAAATTTACAGAGACTGTTTAACTGTCTTCCATAATTGCATAAGTTACAAATTTTATAAAAATTCCTTGTTCTATTTTTCTGATTGAGCCTTGCCTGATATACAAAAACAACTATCATGAGTCCTGAGTTCTTCAAGCTTAAGTGACCTGCACATTCCTTCTCTGAGGACAGAAGCACTTGAGAATAAAATAATAACCAGAATATTACTTGGAAAGCTTGGAAACACAACAGAGAGTTAATTAGATAATCAAATGTCTAATGCAAAAGAGATCTCTTTTAATATGGTATCTCCTTGTCAGTAGAGAATACTAAAAATTCTGTTAGTGAAGTCTACCTTCTCTGAACTATGCTAGGATATGCCTTGCCAAAGTATGTGTCTGTGACTGCCCTTTTCAGCGCTTCCAAAACTGACCAATCCCTGATTGAGACTTTTTCCTTAGATTTGTTAAGCATTAGATCATAGTTCCATCTTTTTTCTGTTTTTTTGTTTTTTTGTTTTTTTTTCTGGTCAGCATATGGTGACTTTGCATATCTCTTTTCTGATTTATTATGGCCAAAATACTGATAAAACACAAAAGTCCAACTGTCTTCCCCACAGTTGTAATTCTTTACCTCATTTCCTAGGTCCTACAAATTAGAGATAAATTTTGCTTCTAAGCAACCTCTTTTATGAAGCAAATACCCCCATGGAGGCTAGCAGACTGTTCCTTCTTAGCAGGGTTTAACTCCATTTGTTTGTTTTCCTCTTGTTATGGTGTTCTAGTTTGCTAATGCTGCCAGAATGCAAAACACCAGAGATGGATTGGCATTTATAAAAGGGGGTTTATTTCATTACACAGTTATAGTCTTAAGACCATAAAGTGTCCAAGGTAGCACATCAGCAATTGGGTACCTTCGCTGGAGGATGGCCAATGGTGTCCAGAAAACTTCTGTTAGCTGGCAAGGCACGTGGCTGGCATCTGCTCCAAAGTTCTGGGTTCAAAATGGCTTTCTGCCAGGATGTTCCTCTCTAGGCTGCAGTTCCTCAAAAATGTCACTCTCAATTGCTCTTGGGGCATTTGTCCTCTCTTAGCAAAAGTCTGCTTTCAATGGCCATCTTCAAACTGTCTCTCATCCACAGCTCCTCTCTCAGCTCCTGGGCATTCTTCAGAGTGTCCCTCTTGGCTGTAGCAGCTTGCTCCTTCTGTCTGAACTTATAAGTGCTCCAGTAATTTAATTCAGACCCACCCTGAATGGGTGGGCGAACACCTCCATGGAAATTATCCAGAGTCATCATCCACAGTTGGGTGGGGCACATCTCCATGGAAACACCCAAAGAATTACAATCTAATTAACACTGATAGGTCTGCCCACACAAGATTACATCAAAGATAATGGCGTTTGGGGGACATAATACATTCAAACTGGCACATATGGTCAGCTGGGCTGCAAGAATTAGTGTTTTAACAGAGCATTAGGAAGAAAGAAAATTATTTTAGGATGCAGGGATCTTTAAGAAAGAGGAATCCAGTTGAGTCGTCAAGGGGGAACCAGGCAGACAGGCAGTATAATCGTTAAGGGCTTCTGGGGAAGGAGGAGAAGTGAAACTGTCAAAATACTTTTTCTGACTCCAAACTCAGCAGTCCTAAGTACTGCAGTAGACTCAGTTACAGATTCTTCCCAAATCTCAGACCTTGATTGAGAAATTAGATAATCAGTTCTAGCCCAAGTGCTAAGCATATGAACAGCTCTCTCCACAGTCAGACATCAATATCATGTCTATATATGGCTCTCACTAGGTGTCATTTGAAAGACTTTGGCACAAATCTGTGGCTGTAAAAAATCTTGAAGTTTTCCAAACAATCAAGCTGCAAGCTGTAGTTATTGACAAGATGGAAGAATCATTGTATTTTTATTGTTGTTGTTAACTTGACTACAGCCTCCAAATTAAGTGTCAAAGGGAAAGCTCCTCTCTCAGGCAGAACTCCAAATATTCAAGTTTATCTGATTCTTTAAAATAGTAATTTCAGTCTTGAAAAATAGCCTGGAATTATTGGAATAACAATGAAAGAGTGGAGCAACCATATTTTATGAAATTCCACTTTCAAGCAACTTTATGAAGCATTTTATTTTGTATAGAAACTTTGAAATAGCCTAAAGGCTTTCTTTGACCAGCTGTATATTCTATCCATTAAATGTCCTCGGAGTGAAAAGATTCCCTCAGCAGAGGCACCTGCAGGATGTGCAACGATTCATTTTTACTCTGAATATTGGTTCTGTGGAAGCATCGGCTCTACTGGCTCATCATTTACATTCACAATGGACATCTGGAGCCAGCAAAATGAAACATTAGACTTGTTTGTGTTGTCAAATTAAAAAGGGAAAAAGAGAATGGTTTAAAGTTCTGAGACTCTCTGTAACATTTAATTATGCTTCCGACTACAGTCCAATCAAAAATATGCTTCCGCAGGAAAATGGGCACTAAGTAAAAACATGCTTTGCTATTCAGATTGTTGCTCGGTCAACCTCTCAACTCACAGGCTTAGAGAAAACAGCCACCACAATGGTTACAGCTTTTCTTCTGCAGAAGCTAAAGAGCTTTGTCACTATTCTCAATGAGACTTTATTTCCTCCACACACCCATGAGGTGTCATGATCCGTCCTTTCTGACTGAGGAAACTGAGACTTCTAACCCAACTGACTAGTTAGAGAAGTTAACTATATCTGCAAGATTGTTCTTTAAATATGCCTAACATGACATATCTCATGGGATAAATTCAAATCCAACACATATGACTGGATACATACTTGATAATGGAATGTTAATGATGTTTAAAATTTTTTATTATGGGAATTCTGTTTTATTTTAGAACTTTTTGTATGAGTGTTTTAGTAATTTTCAAAATCATTGCTCTGAAATAAAAAGGGTTTGCTGTACAAAAAAAAAAAAAATGAGGCTCATAATAACAACTAGCTGTTTCCTAATGACCTATATACTGTTTATTCCTAGTGAAAATTTTTAGGATATTAGGATGTTTGTTTGTCCTAATGCCAATTTAATTCATTCATCTGTCTGTTGAGAGACTGACAAGAAATAGGTAGATAATGGTGAAAAGTATTTTTCTAACTTATCTAATGATGACATAAACATTTATTGAAGCTTTACTGTGTTTATGGCTCTGTACTAAATAACACGGGTGAATTCAAAATGGAGCTTCCAAACCAGCTAGAAAGAAAGAACATACTTAATAGAAATGATGAGAGAATAATTTCTGAAACACTCATATTTCACAGAGAAGTTTTATACAAAGTTAATTTTAATTAGTGAGATTTCTACCTCAATACCTCTACACATAGATGCACAAACATACACACACACACAAATCATAGATGGATCCAGTGGAGCAATTTAAAAACTGTCCCTCTGAAAGAAAATTCTATTTTTAGAATAAAATAAACTTTTTAAAACTCAGACTTTTTTAAAAATGTGAAATAAATTAATAACCATGAAGTTGGATTCTAAACTCCCAAGATAAATAGACTATAGAGAATGGTAAATATTTTCCAGAGCTCTGTTATATTGTGATTGCTTGCCATGTATTGCATATATTTAAAGGTATTCTTACAAGCACTATGGGTTTTGAATAAATGTTTTATTGTACTGTGTGACTTTACTTCTAAATTTACATTTACTCCTAAATTCTTTTCATATTATACTAGAGCTCACTTTTTTATGGTCTAGGATTATTTGGTTTTGCTTTTCCAACTTCAACCGTCATTATAATTCATGTCACCTGGTAACACCTCTGTGAGGAACCATGAATTTTTATTTCACAAATGACATGGGGTTGGCACAATGTTCAGGCTTGAAAATCTGTTCATAGCTTATTCGTACTTTTTGACATACTTACTAACAGCTAGTCCATATTTTTTTTATTTCAGAAAAGTATTTAACTTCTATTCTCAAAATTGTTTTTTTCTTAAGTTTTGATCCATGTACAATATGGAGATATTAATATAGCAGAGCATCTTTGCCAAACTTGAATATTGTTTTTGGTTATCCTTCTGGTGTCTTAATGCTAATGTTAAACATCATTGTGGGGGAATCAGCCCTTCACATGGTGATGATAGCAGGTAAGGGACGGCTTCTTTTCTACTTCATGGCCCTAGTTTCAGCACAGCCATGCATCCCTGCCAAGCTGATGCAGTTATCAGACCACCCCTACTTGGAAGTGTGCCACTTAGGAGGTCCAAGCAAATGTCTTGGCGGGAAAACAGGCTTGGGAGCCAAAATTTATCATGAAAAATTATTGTTTTATTTCCTCATATAACCCCAAAATGATTATATCATGAAGTGTATAATTGCATTCCCACCCTTTCTTTATAACTTATCATTAACAGGGTAGAAAAAGCACCTGTGAAGCTGGAGCTTTATGCCCTCCTATAGCTCTGGGCTTCTTAAACTTTAGTGCACATCAGATCACCCAGAGGCTTTGCTGGGGCCCACCTCTAGAGTTTCTGATTCAGTAGGTCTGGGATAGAGCCTGAAAATTTGCACTTCTAACCTATTTCCAAGTGGTGCTTATGCTGCTAGTCCAGGCCCCATGACTTTTCTGCTCACTTTAAAATAATAAACAATTCTACAGTTACTTTAAGTCACAAAACACAGTCTCAATCCAGATATTAAAAAACTCAGGCCAAGATATTAATCCCACTTCAAGGTGAGAGTTCTCCATTGTCCTCTCATTAAACGCTGACTGTCTGGTTGTCTGCCTTCCGGGAAGAAGGTCATCAGCCTCTGCTCTCTCCCTCCATTCATCTCCTCTCCCACTGTAAACTGTGCACACATACAGCTAGAGGGATACGAGTGAGGGAAATGGTAAAGGGGATAGAAACTTCTTATTGGCTTCTAACCGCCACTGACCTATGCTGGCTTTATGTACCCTAGGCTTGGCAGATATGGAAGGCTGATTCTGTTTTCTGGGCACTTTTGAAGGTCCTTTCAAGCCCCCACCAATTCCCTCACTGAACCTCTCTGACCACAATCTCCATGACCTGGAAAATGCCTCCTCTTTGAAGAGTGTCTGTTCTCTAAGCTCCAGGCTCTCTGACAGTCCACTCCACTCACAGATTCTCATCATGGTGTTCTAGTATGCTAATGCTGCCGCAATGCAAAATACCAGAAATGGATTGGCTTTTATGAAAGGGGGTTTATTTGGCTACACAGTTGCAGTCTTAAGGCCATAAAGTGTCCAACGTAACATATCAACAATCAGGTACCTTCACTGGGGGATTGCCAATAGTGTCCAGAAACCTTCTGTTAGCTGGGAAGGCACATGGCTGGTGTCTGCTCCAGAGTTCTGGCTTCAAAATGGCTTTCTCCCAGGATGTTCCTCTAAGCTTCAGCTTCTCTCCAAAATGTCACTCTCAGTTGCTTTTGGGGCATTTGTCCTCTCTTAGCTTCTCTGGAGCAAAAGTCAGCTTTCAAAGGCTGTCTCCAAAATGTCTCTGTAAGCTGAAGCTCCTCTCTCAGTTCCAGTGCATTCTTCAAAGTGTCCCTCTTGGCTGTAGCAAGCTCGCTCCTTCTGTCTGAGCTTATATACTGCTCCAGTAATCAAGACCCATGCTGAATAGGTGGGGCCACACCTCCATGGAAATTATCTCATCAGAGTTAGCACCTACAGTTGTGTGGGTCACATCTCCATGGAAACACTCAAAGGATTCCAATCTAATCAGCACTAAAACATCTGCCCCACAAGATGGCATCAAAGAATATGGCTTTTTCTGGGAGACATAATACATTCAAACTGGCACACATGGGAATCCCGTTTATTCTCCCTGGTCCTAGTGGGCAGCTCTTAAAACAGTTCTAGGCCAACTCTTTCTCCAAATCTGGGCCATGGAAAGTACTCACACATTTCCTTCCCCAATAGTAACAGAGATAGCATCATCTTAAATGCAGCTTTCTATGTGTAGGCTCTTTGGTCCAACTCAGCTATAGACTGCATTAGCTTTCTCGGGCCTGATTCAGGAACCAAAGCAAAGTGTACCCCAACTGTGGATAACCATATGAAGCTCTCTGAGTGGTCTGCTGAGCCTTTTTCCCAGCAGGCCTTGAGGTGAGGAGGCAGCCACCATCCCCAATACCTTTCAGGAGTAATGGAATGCAGCAGGACTCAAAGCACAACTCTCTTCAGAAGGACCCTCTCCACAAAAAGAATCACCTCCATATCCTCTTTTTTTTTTTTTTTTTTACATTTTATTTTTTTATTTTTTTTTTAATTCAGTTTTATTGAAATATATTCATAAACCATACAGTCATCCATGGTATACAATCAACTGTTCACAGTATGATCATATAGTTATGCGTTCATCACCACAATCTATTTCTGAACATTTTCCTTACATCAGAAAGAATCAGAATAAGAATAAAAAATAAAAATGAAAAGAGAATACCCAAACCATCCCCCCATCCCACCCTATTTGTCATTTAGTTTTTACTCCCATTTTTCTACTGATTTTTTTTCAATTTTTTCAACTTTGTATATCAAAAAATTAAAAACAAACAGGCAAACAACAACCAAAAAAACCCCACAACATTTCAAACAAAGCAATGGATTAAGGAAAACAAATAACCTAAAATAACTACTTTGCTTCCAATATGTTCCTACCATACCCCAAGAAAATTAATAAACCATGTCCAAACAGAGGAGTAAGAAAAACAAATAATCTAAAATAACTACATTGCTTCCAACATGTTCCTACCATACCCCAAGAAAATTAACAACCCCTAAGAGAACAAAAGAATAAGAGAAAAAAAAAAAACCTAAAATAACTCTATTGCTTCCAACATGATCTTACTATATCCAAGAAAGTTTACAAACCATAATCATTCCTGAGCATTCCCATAACATTGAGATTACCCTCCATAGTTTATCTGTTCTTATTAGATTATCATTCCCCTTCCACTAATTGGTATCTCTAGGTCCCCTACATTCTACAGTATAAAACATTGTACATTTTTCACAGAATTCACATTAGTGGTAACATACAATATCTCTCTTTTTGTGCCTGGCTTATTTTGCTCAGCATTATGTCTTTTTTTTTTTTTTTTTTTTTTTAATCTTCATTTTATTGAGATATATTCATATACCACGCAGTCATACAAAACAAATCGTACTTTCAATTGTTCACAGTACCATTACATAGTTGTACATTCATCACCCAAATCAATCCCTGACACCTTCATTAGCACACACACAAGAATAACAAGAATAATAATTAGAGTGAAAAAGAGCAATTGAAGTAAAAAAGAACACTGGGTACCTTTGTCTGTTTGTTTCCTTCCCCTATTTTTCTACTCATCCATCCATAAATTAGACAAAGTGGAGTGTGGTCCTTATGGCTTTCCCAATCCCATTGTCACCCCTCATAAGCTACATTTTTATACAACTGTCTTCGAGATTCATGGGTTCTGGGTTGTAGTTTGATAGTTTCAGCTATCCACCACCAGCTACCCCAATTCTTTAGAACCTAAAAAGGGTTGTCTAAAGTGTGCGTAAGAGTGCCCACCAGAGTGACCTCTCGGCTCCTTTTAGATTCTCTCTGCCACTGAAGCTTATTTCATTTCCTTTCACATCCCCCTTTTGGTCAAGAAGATGTTCTCCATCCCACGATGCCAGGTCTACATTCCTCCCCGGGAGTCATATTCCACGTTGCCAGGGAGATTCACTCCCCTGGGTGTCTGATCCCACATAGGGGGGAGGGCAGTGATTTCACCTTTCAAGTTGGCTTAGCTAGAGACACAGGGCCACATCTGAGCAACAAAGAGGCATTCGGGAGGAGGCACTTAGGCACAACCATAGGGAGGCCTAGCCTCTCCTTTGCAGCAACCGTCTTCCCAAGGGTAAAACCTGTGGTAGAGAGCCCAACCCATCAAACCACCAGTCCCCTATGTCTGTGGTCATGTTAGCAACCATGGAGGTGGGGTAGGCGAATACCCCTGCATTCTCCACAGGCTCCTCAAGGGGGCACTACATCTTTTTTTTTAACCTTGTTTTTTTTTTTTTTTTTTAACTTTCCCTTCTTTTTTAAATCAACTGTATGAAAAAAAAGTTAAAAAGAAAACAAACATACAATAAAAGAACATTTCAAAGAGACCATAACAAGGGAGTAAGAAAAAGACAACTAACCTAAGATATCTGCTTAACTTCCAACATGTTCCTACTTTACCCCAAGAAAGTTACCTAATATAGCAACATTTCTGTGAACTTGCTCCTACTATATCCATCAGAAATTAACAGACCATAGTCATTCCTGGGCATCCCCAGAACGTTAAATAGCTTATCTGTTCTTCTTGGATTATTGTTCCCCCTTCCTTAATTGCTCTCTATTGCTAGTTCCCCTACATTCTACATTATAAGCCATTTGTTTTATATTTTTCAAAGTTCACATTAGTGGTAGCATATAATATTTCTCTTTTTGTGCCTGGCTTATTTCGCTTAGCATTATGTCTTCAAGGTTCATCCATGTTGTCATATGTTTCACGAGATCGTTCCTTCTTACTGCCGCGTAGTATTCCATCGTGTGTATATACCACATTTTATTTATCCACTCATCTGTTGAAGGACATTTGGGTTGTTTCCATCTTTTGGCAATTGTGAATAATGCTGCTATGAACATTGGCGTGCAGATATCTGTTCGTGTCACTGCTTTCCGATCTTCCGGGTATATACTGAGAAGTGCAATCGCTGGATCGAATGGTAACTCTATATCTAGTTTTCTAAGGAACTGCCAGACTGATTTCCAGAGTGGCTGAACCATTATACAGTCCCACCAACAGTGAATAAGAATTTCTCCACATCCCCTCCAGCATTTGTAGTTTCCTGTTTGTTTAATGGCAGCCATTCTAACCGGTGTTAGATGGTATCTCATTGTGGTCTTAATTTGCATCTCTCTAATAGCTAGTGAAGCTGAACATTTTTTCATGTGTTTCTTGGCCATTTGTATTTCCTCTTCAGAGAACTGTCTTTTCATATCTTTTGCCCATTTTATAATTGGGCCGACTGTACTACTGTCATGGAGTTGTAGGATTTCTTTATATATGCAAGATATCAGTCTTTTGTCAGATACATGGTTTCCAAAAATTTTTTCCCATTGAGTTGGCTGCCTCTTTACCTTTTTGAGAAATTCCTTTGAGGTGCAGAAACTTCTAAGCTTGAGGAGTTCCCATTTATCTATTTTCTCTTTTGTTGCTTGTGTTTTGGGTGTAAAGTCTAGGAAGTGGCCGCCTAATACAAGGTCTTGAAGATGTTTTCCTACATTATCTTCTAGGAGTTTTATGGTATTTTCTTTTATATTGAGATCTTTGGTCCATTTTGAGTTAATTTTTGTGTAGGGGGTGAGGTAGGGGTCCTCTTTCATTCTTTTGGATATGGATATCCAACTCTCCCAGCCCTATTTGTTGAAAAGACCATTATGACTCAGTTCAGTGACTTTGGGGGCCTTATCAAAGATCAGTCGGCCATAGATCTGAGGGTCTGTCTCCGAATTCTCAATTCGATTCCATTGATCTATATGTCTATCTTTGTGCCAGTACCATGCTGTTTTGGCAACTTTGGCTTTATAATAAGCTTCAAAGTCAGGGAGTGTAAGTCCTCCCACTTCGTTTTGCTTTTTTAGAGTGTCTTTAGCAATTCGAGGCATTTTCCCTTTCCAAATAAATTTGATAACTAGCTTTTCCAAGTCTGCAAAGTAGGTTGTTGGAATTTTGATTGGGATTGCATTGAATCTGTAGATGAGTTTGGGTAGAATTGACATCTTAATGACATTTAGCCTTCCTATCCATGAACATGGAATATTTTTCCATCTTTTAAGGTCCCCTTCTATTTCTTTCAGTAGAGTTATGTAGTTTTGTTTGTATAGGTCTTTTACATCTTTGGTTAAGTTTATTCCTAGGTACTTGATTTTTTTAGTTGCTATTGAAAATGGTATCTTTTTCTTGAGTGTCTCTTCAGTTTGTTCATTTCTAGCATATAGAAACATTACTGACTTATGTGCATTAACCTTGTATCCCGCTACTTTGCTAAATTTGTTTATTAGCTCTAGTAGCTGTATCGTCGATTTCTCAGGGTTTTCTAGATATAAGATCATATCATCTGCAAACAATGACAGTTTTACTTCTTCTTTTCCAATTTGGATGCCTTTTATTTCTTTGTCTTGCCAGATTGCCCTGGCTAGCACTTCCAGCACAATGTTGAATAACAGTGGTGAGAGCGGGCATTCTTGTCTTGTTCCTGATCTTAGAGGGAAGGCTTTCAGTCTCTCACCATTGAATACTATGCTGGCTGTGGGTTTTTCATATATGCTCTTTATCATGTTGAGGAAGTTTCCTTCAATTCCTACCTTTTGAAGTGTTTTTATCAAAAAGGGATGTTGGATTTTGTCAAATGCTTTTTCAGCATCTATTGAGATGATCAATTGATTTTTCCCTTTTGACTTGTTAATGTGTTGTAATACATTGATTGATTTTCTTATGTTGAACCATCCTTGCATGCCTGGAATAAACCCCACTTGGTCATGGTGCATGATTTTTTTAATGTGTCTTTGGATTCGATTTGCAAGTATTTTGTTGAGGATTTTTGCATCTATATTCATTAGGGAGATTGGCCGGTAGTATTCTTTTTTGTAACATCTTTGCCTGGTTTTGGTATTAGATTGATGTTAGCTTCATAAAATGAGTTAGGTAGTGTTCCATTTTCTTCAATGTTTTGAAAGAGTTTGAGTAAGATTGGTGTCAGTTCTTTCTGGAAAGTTTGGTAGAATTCCCCTGTGAAGCCATCTGGCCCTGGGCATTTATTTGTGGGAAGATTTTTGATGACTGATTGGATCTCTTTGCTTGTGATGGGTTGGTTGAGGTCTTCTGTTTCTTCTCTGGTCAGTCTAGGTTGTTCATATGTTTCCAGGAAATTGTCCATTTCCTCTACATTATCCAGTTTGTTGCCATACAGTTGTTCATAGTATCCTCTTATAATTTTTTTAATTTCTTCAGGATCTGCAGTTCTGACACCTTTTTCATTCATTATTTTGTTTATATGGGTCTTCTCTCTTTTTGATTTTGTCAGTCTAGCTAGGGGCTTGTCAATATTGTTGATCTTCTCAAAGAACCAACTTTTGGTGATATTTATCCTCTCTATTGTTTTTTTGTTCTCTATGTCATTTATTTCTGCTTTAATCCTTGTTATTTCTTTTCTTGTACTTGGTTTAGGTTTGGTTTGCTGTTCATTTTCTAGCTTCTTCAGTTGATCCATTAGTTCTTTGATTTTGGCTCTTTCTTCCTTTTTAATATATGCGTTTAATGCTATAAATTTCCCCCTCAGTACTGCTTTTGCTGCATCCCATAGGTTTTGGTATGTTGTGTTCTCATTTTCATTCGTCTCTATATATTTAGCAATTTCTCTTGCTATTTCTTCTTTAACCCACTGATTGTTTAGGAGTGTGTTGTTTAACCTCCAGGTATTTGTGAATTTTCTAAGTCTCTGATGGTTATTGACTTCTAATTGTATTCCATTGTGGTCAGAGAATGTGCTTTGAATAATTTCAATCTTTTTAAATTTATTGAGGCTTGTTTTATGTCCCAGCATATGATCTATTCTGGAGAAAGTTCCATGAGCACTAGAAAAGTATGTGTATCCTGGTGATTTGGGATGTAATGTCCTGTATATGTCTGTTAAATCTAATTCATTTATCAGATTGTTTAGGTTTTCAATTTCCTTATTGGTCTTCTGTCTGGTTGATCTATCTATATGAGAGAGTGATGTGTTGAAGTCTCCCACAATTATTGTGGAAACATCAATTGCTTCCTTTAGTTTTGCCAGTGTTTCTCTCATGTATTTTGTGGCACCTTGGTTGGGTGCATAGACATTTACGATTGTTATTTCTTCTGGCTGAATTGCCCCTTTTATTAGTACGTAGTGGCCTTCTTTGTCTCTCAAAACATCCCTGCATTTGAAGTCTATTTTATCTGAGATTAATATTGCTACACCTGCTTTCTTTTGGCTGTAGCTTGCATGAAATATTTTTTCCCATCCTTTCACTTTCAGTTTCTTTGTGTCCCTGTGTCTAAGATGAGTCTCTTGTATACAACATATTGATGGTTCATCTTTTTGATCCATTCTGCGAATCTATGTCTTTTAATTGGGGAGTTTAATCCATTTACATTCAACGTTATAACCGTGAAGGCATTTCTTGAATCAGCCATCTTATCCTTTGGTTTATGTTTGTCATATTTTTCCCCTCTGTCTATTAATATCCTTTATTGTACCCATACCGAATCTCTTTAGTACTGAACCTTTCTCCAAGTCTCTCTGTCCTTTCTTTGTTTCTCTGTCTGTAGGGCTCCCTTGAGTATCTCCAGTAGGGCAGGTCTCTTGTTAGCAAATTCTCTCAGCATTTGTTTGTCTGTGAAAAATTTAAGCTCTCCCTCAAATTTGAAGGAGAGCTTTGCTGGATAAAGTCTTCTTGGCTGGAAATTTTTCTAACTCAGAATTTTTTTTTTTTTTTTTTTTTTTGCCAATACCATGCTGTTTTGGCAACTTTGGCTTTATAATAAGCTTCAAAGTCAGGGAGTGTAAGTCCTCCCACTTCGTTTTTCTTTTTTAGAGTGTCTTTAGCAATTCGAGGCATCTTCCCTTTCCAAATAAATTTGATAACTAGCTTTTCCAAGTCTGCAATGTAGGTTGTTGGAGTTTTGATTGGGATTGCATTGAATCTGTAGATGAGTTTGGGTAGAATTGACATCTTAATGACATTTAGTCTTCCTATCCATGAACATGGAATATTTTTCCATCTTTTAAGGTCCCCTTCTATTACTTTTAGTAGAGTTATGTAGTTTTCTTTGTATAGGTCTTTTACATCTTTGGTTAAGTTTATTCCTAGGTACTTGATTTTTTTAGTTGCTATTGAAAATGGTATCTTTTTCTTGAGTGTCTCTTCAGTTTGTTCATTTCTAGCATATAACAAACGTACCCAGTGTTCTTTTTTACTTCAATTGCTCTTTTTCACTCTAATTATTATTCTTGTTATTCTTGTGTGTGTGCTAATGAAGGTGTCAGGGATTGATTTGGGTGATGAATGTACAACTATATAATGGTACTGTGAACAATTGAAAGTACGATTTGTTTTGTATGACTGCGTGGTATATGAATATATCTCAATAAAATGAAGATTAAAAAAAAAAAAAGACATAATGCTGAGCAAAATAAGCCAGACACAAAAAGAGAGATATTGTATGTTACCACTAATGTGAATTCTGTGAAAAATGTACAATGTTTTATACTGTAGAATGTAGGGGACCTAGAGATACCAATTAGTGGAAGGGGAATGATAATCTAATAAGAACAGATAAACTATGGAGGGTAATCTCAATGTTATGGGAATGCTCAGGAATGATTATGGTTTGTAAACTTTCTTGGATATAGTAAGATCATGTTGGAAGCAATAGAGTTATTTTAGGTTTTTTTTTTTTCTCTTATTCCTTTGTTTTCTTAGGGGTTGTTAATTTTCTTGGGGTATGGTAGGAACATGTTGGAAGCAATGTAGTTATTTTAGATTATTTGTTTTTCTTACTCCTCTGTTTGGACATGGTTTATTAATTTTCTTGGGGTATGGTAGGAACATATTGGAAGCAAAGTAGTTATCTTAGGTTATTTGTTTTCCTTAATCCATTCCTTTGTTTGAAATGTTGTGGGGTTATTTTGGTTGTTGTTTGACTGTTTGTTTTTAATTTTTTGATAAACAAAGTTAAAAAATTGAAAAAAAATCAGTAGAAAAATGGGAGTAAAAACTAAATGACAAATAGGGTGGGATAGGGGGATGGTTTGGGTATTCTCTTTTCACTTTTATTTTTTATTCTTATTCTGATTCTTTCTGATGTAAGGAAAATGTTCAGAAATAGATTGTGGTGATGAACGCATAACTATATGATCATACTGTGAACAGTTGATTGAATACCATGGATGACTGTATGGTTTGTGAATACATTTCAATAAAACTGAATTAAAAAAAAAAAGAAAGCAGACCTGTGCTCCGGAGAAGCTAAGAGAGGACAAATGCACCAAGAGCAACTAAGAGTGACATTTTTGAGGAACTGCAGCCTAGAGGGGAACGTCCTGGGAGAAAGTCATTTTGAAACCAGAACTTTGGAGCAGATGTCAGCCAGGTGACTTCCCAGCTAACAGAGGTTTTCCAGACACCATTGGCCATCCTCCAGTGAAGGTACCTGACTGCTAATGTGTTACCTTGGATACTTTATGGCCTTAAGACAGTAACTGTGTAACCAAATAAATCCCCTTTATAAAAGCCAATCCATTTCTGTTGCTTTGCGAAAAGGCAGCATTAGCAAACTAGAACATATTGCATTGGCCTGAGAGTTCAAATATAAACTAATGGTATACTTTTAATGTCTTTTAGCATTAAAATATAGTTTCCTATCGAGAAAAAAAAAACAAAAAGAAACATTACTGACTTATGTGCATTAATCTTGTATCCCGCTACTTTGCTAAATTTGTTTATTAGCTCTAGTAGCTGTATCGTCGATTTCTCAGGGTTTTCTAGATATAAGATCATATCATCTGCAAACAATGACAGTTTTACTTCTTCTTTTCCAATTTGGATGCCTTTTATTTCTTTGTCTTGCCGGATTGCCCTGGCTAGCACTTCCAGCACAATTTTGAATAACAGTGGTGACAGCGGGCATCCTTGTCTTGTTCCTGATCTTAGAGGGAAGGCTTTCAGTCTCTCACCATTGAGTACTATGCTGGCTGTGGGTTTTTCATATATGCTCTTTATCATGTTGAGGAAGTTTCCTTCAATTCCTACCTTTGGAAGTGTTTTTATCAAAAACGGATGTTGGATTTTGTCAGATGCTTTTTCAGCATCTATTGAGATGATCAATTGATTTTTCCCTTTTGACTTGTTAATGTGTTGTAATACATTGATTGATTTTCTTATGTTGAACCATCCTTGCATGCCTGGAATAAACCCCACTTGGTCATGGTGTATGATTTTTTTAATGTGTCTTTGGATTCGATTTGCAAGTATTTTGTTGAGGATTTTTGCATCTATATTCATTAGGGAGATTGGCCAGTAGTTTTCCTTTTTTGTAGCATCTTTGCCTGGTTTTGGTATTAGATTGATGTTAGCTTCATAAAATGAGTTAGGTAGTGTTCATTTTCTTCGATGTTTTGAAAGAGTTTGAGTAAGATTGGTGTCAGTTCTTTCTGGAAAGTTTGGTAGAATAGCCCTGTGAAGCCATCTGGCCCTGGGCATTTATTTGTGGGAAGATTTTTGATGACTGATTGGATCTCTTTGCTTGTGATGGGTTGGTTGAGGTCTTCTATTTCTTCTCTGGTCAGTCTAGGTTGTTCATATGTTTCCAGGAAATTGTCCATTTCCTCTACATTATCCAGTTTGTTGCCATACAGTTGTTCATAATATCCTCTTATAATTTTTTTAATTTCTTCAGGATCTGCAGTTCTGACACCTTTTTCATTCATTATTTTGTTTATATGGGTCTTCTCTCTTTTTGATTTTGTCAGTCTAGCTAGGGACTTGTCAATCTTGTTGATCTTCTCAAAGAACCAACTTTTGGTGATATTGATCCCCTCTATTGTTTTTTTGTTCTCTATGTCATTTATTTCTGCTTTAATCCTCGTTATTTCTTTTCTTGTACTTGGTTTAGGATTGGTTTGCTGTTCATTTTCTAGCTTCTTCAGTTGATCCATTAGTTCTTTGATTTTGGCTCTTTCTTCCTTTTTAATATATGCGTTTAATGCTATACATTTCCCCCTTAGCACTGCTTTTGCTGCATCCCATAGGTTTTGGTATGTTGTGTTCTCATTTTCATTCGTCTCTATATATTTAGCAATTTCTCTTGCTATTTCTTCTTTAACCCACTGATCGTTTAGGAGTGTGTTGTTTAACCTCCAGGTATTTGTGAATTTTCTAAGTCTCTGATGGTTATTGACTTCTAATTGTATTCCATTGTGGTCAGAGAATGTGCTTTGAATAATTTCAATCTTTTTAAATTTATTGAGGCTTGTTTTATGTCCCAGCATATGATCTATTCTGGAGAAAGTTCCATGAGCACTAGAAAAGTATGTGTATCCTGGTGATTTGGGATGTAATGTCCTGTATATGTCTGTTAAATCTAATTCATTTATCAGATTGTTTAGGTTTTCAATTTCCTTATTGGTCTTCTGTCTGGTTGATCTATCTATAGGAGAGAGTGATGTGTTGAAATCTCCCAAAATTATTGTGGAAACATCAATTGCTTCCTTTAGTTTTGCCAGTGTTTCTCTCATGTATTTTGTGGCACCTTGATTGGGTGCATAGACATTTACGATTGTTATTTCTTCTTGCTGAATTGCCCCTTTTATTAGTATGTAGTGGCCTTCTTTGTCTCTCAAAACATCCCTGCATTTGAAGTCTATTTTATCTGAGATTAATATTGCTACACCTGCTTTCTTTTGGCTGTAGCTTGCATGAAATATTTTTTTCCATCCTTTCACTTTCAATTTCTTTGTGTCCCTGTGTCTAAGATGAGTCTCTTGTATGCAACGTATTGATGGTTCATTTTTTTTGATCCATTCTGAGATTCTATATCTTTTAATTGGGGAGTTTAATCATTTACATTCAACATTATAACCGTGAAGGCATTTCTTGAATCAGCCATCTTATCCTTTGGTTTATGTTTGTCATATTTTTCCCCTCTCTCTATTAATATCCTTTATTGTACCCATACCGAATCTCTTTAGTACTGAACCTTTCTCCAAGTCTCTCTGTCCTTTCTTTGTTTCTCTGTCTGTAGGGCTCCCTTGAGTATCTCCAGTAGGGCAGGTCTCTTGTTAGCAAATTCTCTCAGCATTTGTTTGTCTGTGAAAAATTTAAGCTCTCCCTCAAATTTGAAGGAGAGCTTTGCTGGATAAAGTCTTCTTGGCTGGAAATTTTTCTCACTCAGAATTTTAAATATATCGTGCCACTGCCTTCTCACCTCCATGGTGGCTGCTGAGTAGTCACTACTTAGTCTTATGCTGTTTCCTTTGTATGTGGTGAATTGCTTTTCTCTTGCTGCTTTCAGAACTTGCTCCTTCTCTTCTGTGTTTGACAGTGTGATCAGTATATGTCTCAGAGTGGGTTTATTTGGATTTATTCCAATTGGGGTTCGCTGAGCATTTATGATTTGTGTATTTATGTTGTTTAGAAGATTTGGGAAGTTTTCCCCAACAATTTCTTTGAATACTCTTCCTAGACCTTTCCCCTTTTCTTCCCCTTCTGGGACACCAATGAGTCTTATATTTGGACGTTTCATATTATCTATCATATCCCTGAGGTCCATTTCGATTTTTTCAATTTTTTTCCCCATTCTTTCTTTTATGCTTTCATTTTCCATTCTGTCATCTTCCAGGTCACTGATTCGTTGTTCAACTTCCTCTAGTCTTGTACTGTGAGTGTCCAGAATCTTTTTAATTTGATCAACAGTTTCTTTAATTTCCATAAGATCATCCATTTTTTTATTTAGTCTTGCAATGTCTTCTTTATGCTCTTCTAGGGTCTTCTTGATTTCCTTTGTCTCCCGTACTATGGTCTCATTGTTCATCTTTAGTTCTTTGAGTAGCTGCTCTAGGTGCTGTTTCTCTTCTGATCTTTTGATTTGGGTGCTTGGGCTTGGGTTATCCATATCGTCTGGTTTTTTCATATGCTTTATAATTTTCTGTTGTTTTTGGCCTCGTGGCATTTGCTGAACTTGATAGGGTTCTTTTAGGATTTGTAGACCAATTGAAGTCCTTATCTCTAATTTATCAGATCTACAGCTTCGTGGAGTACACTTTCTCTAACTAACCAGCAGGTGGCTTCCACGAGCCACCTGTTCTCCACAAGCCAGTTCTCCCCTGCTTAGCCTTTTTGGTGAGTGGGGGAGTGAGTCTTGTGGGGTCCAATTGGTGTACCAAGCTTGCGTGTGTAGTTGGTGTTGCCTGCCCTGTGTATGGGGCGTGTTTCTGGGCAGTCAGGGAGGGGTGGGTGGCTCTAACAATCAAATCTCCCTGGTGATCCTAGAGTTTTAAAGCTGCTGCAATAGTCTAATCCTTCAGTTCAGTCCTGCCACAGTTTGTCTCTGCCACTGACCCACAAGTCCTTGGTATTGGCATATGGCTCCTGAGACTTGCAAGTGGGCCCCTCTTCCAGGCCGTGCACCCTGGGTCCTCTGTTGATGGATGACTGTGCTATGTCACAGGTGAGTGCCGTCCCCCCAGGGCAGTTCTGGGCTGCTGGGCTGTGTAGGGAGGCTCCCAGTCTGCTGAAATGATGGCTGAATGGGGCTTTGTTAATTCACACTGCTCTACCTTCCCAACTCTGGGACAATCAGCTGAGGTTGCAGGGAAGGCTAATGTCCACGCCCAGTTTTGTGGTGTGTGCCTGTTATTTGAAGCACTTCCGTCACACTGGGTTGTCTGGGGCAGCTCTGGGCTATGGGGCTGGCGATGGGCAGGAGTGTTTCCTGTCCACCAGGATGATGGCTGTGAGCGGACACCCCCCTTTTCTTGGGAAGTTGTGGTGTTTAGTGAATTTTCTCAGCCACTGGATTATTGCGTTTTGTCTCAGAGCTCTCCTAGTTCTGCTCTTGACTTGACCTGCCCAAATAGCAATTCTTTGAAGCTTTCTGTATTGGGCTTCTTAGAGTAATTGTTTTAGAAAAAGAAAAAAGGATTAAAAAAAAAAAAAAACAGATAAACAAAAAAAAGGGCCCTCCTCAGAGATCTAATGGGTTTTTGAAATTCTAAGAGACAAAGCAGCCAGGGCCATTAAGGAAAGGTCCACAGGGCAGAGAGATCAGCTTTTCTTCAGGATTTGCATATGCGCCTCAGGGCCCTTCCCCTTTCTATGTTCACCAGAACTCCAAAAATCCTCCGCTTTATTTTGGAGTTTTTCGTGTTGTTTTTTTTTCTATGCCTGTCTCCTCTCTGCTGGGCTGGCTGCTCTCAGATTCTCTGGTGTCTGGTCTCAGTCTATCTATGGTTGGAGTTTGAATCAGTAGAATGAGTTTCCGATAAGGGCTGCCACTGCAGTTCTCCCTTCTCCTTCCCGGAGCTGACAGCCCCTCCTCCCCCGGGACTGAGCCTGGCAGGGAGGGGCACGGGTCCCCTGGCCGCAAAAACTTACAGATTTCGCTGATCTCAGCAGTTCCACGTTTTCATGAGTGTTGTATGAAGTATGCCCAAAGTCAGATTGCTCTGTGGTGTCCAGTCCACACAGTTCCTGGCTTTCTACCTACTTTCCTGGAGGAGTAACTAAAACATACAGCTCACCAGTCTGCCATCTTGCCCCGCCTCTCCATATCCTCTTTTTTTTTTTTTTTTTTGCTCCATTTTCTCCTTTCACTTCCTTCACATACGTTTGGAGCCTTCTTGCCTGTTAATTTTCATTTCCTTTGAACATTTGCATTTTGATCTGTCTCTTATCTCTCTTCCTATCTCTTGTTTCTTGGGGTCCCTCAGCTAAAACTTCCAATTTTAACATCCTGTAACAATAGCTTCCCTGTAACAATCAGACTGTTGTATCCTTCTGGGTCAGTCTGGTTGCAATACCCATCACCAAGACTTTGTGTTCTCCAAACAATTCATTTTTGCAAATACATTGGTGAACAGTGAAGATTTCACTGAAGAAGTCACAGGGATGGGTGATAGGCCATATATAAAATTCCTCCCTGTGAGTCACATGACAGTAATCTCCCTCAGCCATTTCCCTTGTCCCTAAGTTTCTGCCAATGAGGGTCTCATCTCTTAATTCCTTTCTGTATTAGTTAGGATTCTATAAGGAAACAGACTCAACAAGAGATATCTGTAAATGTAAGATTTTATAAAAGTGTCTCACACAACTGTGGGTATGCATGAGTCCAAATTCCATAGGGCAGGCAGCAGACTGGCAACTCCAATGAAGATGTTCGATTAACTCCTCAGGTGGCAAACTGGCAACTTCGATTAATGTGTTTGATGAACTCCTCAGGAATGAACTTGCAACTTCAATGAACTCCTCAGGAAATGCTTTGCTGGTTAGCCAAAGAAGAAGTGAAGGTCCTCCATCTGTCTTGCTTAAATGTGTTCAACTGATTGGATTAAATACAGCTGACTGAATTCTCTCATTGTGGAAGGCACACCTTTTGTTGATGTAATCAGTCACAGCTGCAGCCAATTGACTGATGATTTAATAAACCAGCCTTCTGGTTTATAAAGCAGCCACAAATACCCTTGCAGTAACAGGCCAGTGTTTGCTTGATCAGACACCTGGACACCATCACCTGGCCAAGTTGACACATGAACCTAACCATCACATTCTCCATACTGGTTTCAACTTTTTATTCTCCTCCCTCAACCTTCCGTGTACCCAGATAGGAATGTCAAAACCCTCTTTTCTCTATTTTGCATAGTAATTTTCTTCTTCTCTTCAGGCAACTTGGACCTCACAGACTCTGGGCCTTGGAGGATTACATTCTTCCTAGTAATATTTCTCCATAAAGTCTAGTAGGGGATTTGTTATGGGTTGCTTATGCTGCCTTATGCAAAATACTAGAAACGGATTGGCTTTTATAAAGGGGGTTTATTTGGTTACAAAGTTACAGTCTTAAGGCCAGAAAAGTATCCAAGCTAAGGCATCAACAATAGGGTACCTTCACAGAAGAATGGTCAGTGGCATCTGGAACACCTCTGTTGTCTGGGAAGGCACATGGCTGGCATCTTCTTCCTTTGCTTCCAGGTTGTGTTTCAAAATGGCATTCTCCAAAATGTCTCTCTTAGCTGTAGCACTGAGATCCTTCTCTCTGAGCCCTTATGAGGCTCAGGCAAATTAATCAAGATCCACACTGATTGGGCGGGGCTGCACCTCCATGGAAATAATCTAATCAAGGTATTACTCACAGTTGGGTAGGTCACATCTCCATGGAAACAAGTGAATCCAAATACCCCAGGAAATTGGATTAAAAGATCATGGCTTTTTCTTGGGGGACATAATATATCCAAAGTGGCACAGGCCTCAGCAAGCACCTTTGTTTTTTAACAACTTATTGTAGTAACTACATTATCTCATTTAACCTTCAGGAAAAACTCTGTGAGTGAAATTCCAGCATAGTTCATATTATATATGAGTATATTGGGATGTAATATCTTGCACTTCTCCAAGAAGAAATGTCATTGCTTTTTATCCAGTGCTTTTATTACCAACAACTGTATTTGCCACCATGTTATGAGAGTCATTTCAAATTGCTTGTATTCCAAATTCCCACCAATTAACTTGGACTGACACTGGTTTGCAGCATATTGAAACAAGAGGGGGCAGCTGTCTTCTCCTGTGGAGGAGCAAGGTCTTTGCTTCTGAAGCTGCTATTAGCATTAATGGGAGTTGTGAATTTACCTTGTCTAGTTTCAGTGGGAGGAGAGAGCTGGCTGGATGATGAATGTAGATAAGATTATTCTATTCAAAGTCTGGCTCTCAATTTCTATTAGTAGCCAAGGTTTATCTCCTTGTATGTCCTTATGAATTTTGCTTAGAAGTCATAAAGCTTTAGATAATCAGCCATATCAGGTAATGTCACCAATGATAAGCACCTGCTGTTAAAATAAATGCTGCATTCTGTTCTGCATCTCAACTTGTTTTTAATACAGACTCCTAGGGGCTTTTGTAACAGTGGGAATCCATTTATTGGCACAAAACAGTCTCTTGTTTACACATGATCACTTGTAATCATGTGGCATATGTACAAGAAGTCAGGAAAAATAATAAATATGGCTCATTCTGCAAGGCTGGGACAAAGGGATGTCTTTCAAAAATCAAGCAGTATTTATGAGGATTAATGTGGCTTTTGATAAACTGCCAAGCAACCAGAGTGCCCAGATTTAAAACAAGGCCCATTGAAGACTTTTTGGGCTCTTCATTTTCATAAAGACTTTTCACAGGTCATGCAGAGCAATTTCTTAATAATTAGAAATTAAATGTATTAAGAGAAAGCATAGCCAAGTGTTCTCCCTGAAAACCCAAATTACCTCATTTATCCTTTTTCACACTAAAGACATTATGTTCTGCAATCATAAAAGGTTGTCTCCTTTTTCCCATAAACCCCAATGTCCCCAAAGCATATGCACACTTTTCTTGAATTTGAATTTATGCTCCTAGTATGAGTATAGCTACACAGAGGAGGCAATTGCCTATGTGACATGACTTCAGAAATGGTAGAAAGCCCTGCCAACTCCAAAATTTTCTGCTTGCCTTCTTACCTAGCTGAAATGACATTTAAGTAAAATTTTCAAGCTAAGTGTTAGGAGACAGTCCCCATTGATCCTTCATACTTCCACACATCTCGCTGGGCATACTGGGAATGCATGACCATGACCCCTCTTTACCCAGGGCCTTTCTCAGTATCATATTTGCATCAAACAACCTTAAAAAATGAAATAAATCTCTCCCCGGGCAAACGGCAGGCTTGCTTACTGCTTGGGATAAAAACAGTGGATTAACCAAGTTCAGCATTCCTCAGCTGTGATGCAAACCCATTATGTGGTACATCATATTATCCCTATGGGACTTGAGGCAAGGGGAACTGATGCAAACACGCTGATGCACATGCTACTTGATGTGCCATGGGTACTGAAGAGCTATGTCTCTGACATAGGAGTCTCATGTCTTCTACCAGAATCCATGAAACAATAACAGGCTAACTTATTAGCTTGTAAGTAAAGTAAAATCAAATCCCAGGTCTGACACTAGGTATCCAAAAGATCACTGCTACAATAAAGAAGGAAAAGTCTTTCTATTAACATATTAGAACAGGTTTCTTTTTTGGACACTGTGTAGTAAAGAATTTGACCTTGCCCAAAGAGAAATCTGGCCTTTGTCACCAATTCTGACAAGTAACCCCAAACCCTTGGAATTCCCTGAGTGATAGGAGTGTCCTTGTTATTCATAGTGCATGTCTTGGACCATGCCTGACAGATTGATAGATTATGCTAATAAGTGACTCCTGGTGGACCTCTAAGACCCTGTGATATCAGCCCAGCCTCAGAAGAAGGGGATCTGAAGACTGGGTTCAAACACGTGGTCAATCAGTCATGACTAAGTAACAAAGCCACAGTAAACTTTGGACACCAAAACACAGGTGAGCTTCCCTATTTGGCAATACTCTTTTTTTTTCTGCAAGCACCTATTTATATTTGTGGTGCTGATCTGTGAGAAACATGCCTTTAAACAACCCCTTTCAATCCTATTCACCTTCAACATAGCTCTGATACTTATAATCCCATTAACAAACAATCATCACCCCTATCCATTCCCATAACTTTGAATTCACCATCATTAATATATCTAAACATATTAGATCATCATTCCCCCTCACTAAATTCTATCACTAGGTCCCCAATATTCTACATTATGAAACATTGATTTTACATTGTTCAGGAAGTTCACAGAATTGGTAACATACAATATCTCTCCTTTTGTGTCTGACTTATTTCACTCAGCATTATGTCTTCAAGTTTCATCCATGTTGCCACATGTTTCAAGACCTTATTCCTTACTGCTACACATACTATTCCATTGTATAAATATACCGTATTTTGTTTATCCACTAGTTGGTTGAAAGACAATTGGATTCTTTCCATCTCGGCAATTGTGAACAGTGCTGCTATGAACATCAGTGCGTAAATGTCTGTTTGTGTCACTGCTTTCAAATCTTGAGTATATCCCAAGAAGTGGAGTTGCTGGATCGTAGGGTAATTCAATATCTAGAGCAGTACTGAAAGAGTAAGACATCCTGAAGACAATGAAAACTTGACATTTGAAACTCTTCTAGGCTCTGCCCTATGTGTTGCTTCCTTGGGCTGATTTTGAGCTACACCCTTTGTGATAAACTGTAACTGTAGGCATAATAGCTTTCAGTGAGCTCTTTAAGTCCTTTAAAGGAATCACCAATTCTGAGGGTGGTTTGGAAAACCCTCCCAAACTTGCAGTTTGGTGTGAGACGTGAGGATGATCTTGTATGGACTCTTCCCACTAACTTGTAATTGGAACTTAACTGCTTGTTGTTGGTGTCAAAAGTCTTGTGCAGACTTTACATTCCGGAACACTGTGCCCTCAACCTTACAGTTTGGCTAATTTCAAGTAGATACTCCCTCCCTTCTTCCCTCCCTTCTTTCCTTTTTTTTTCCTTCCCAACTTTCTACAGATATTAAAGGTGGTTTGGAATTGGAGTTCTGAGAGGCCCAGAGTCTCAGTTCTACGAGTCAGCCTCTCAGAGTGAAAAAATAAAGCAGTCATGGGATTTACCATAATTACACAGCTCTTGTGTCTAAATTTTGTTCCTAAGGCCATTTAGTGAGCACTTAAGCCCCACCTGAATTTTCACTCCTTCAGCTGTGGCACTAATGGACAGTGTGGCTCAAGAGAGTCATCTTAACTCTCCCAAACTAACATATTTCAATGAGTATAGGCTCCTGTGAATTTTCTGTTAAAAAAAACAGCGAAGAAAAGGATAACTTTATCCTTTCTCTCTGCTCCCATTAGCACGTTGTGCTAGCCTCACAGCATGTGTCTCTGTCTGTCTTCTTTTGGATAGTTGTGGTTGTGCTTCACTCTTCTATCAGACCATGAGCTACATGAGGGCAGATTCTGTGGTTTCATATATCTCTGTGCCAACAGTTGATTATTTGTTTAATAAGACTTTGTTAAAGTAAATGCATTACTTCAAACTGGCACAGTCCCTACTAAGGTTTTAAGAGTCTATGGTAGTGGCTTTCACACTTTTAAACCAGAACTCACAATAGGAAATATTTGACACCACTACCCAGAGCATGTGCACATACCTGTACACATATGCATTGATAGAAAACTAAAACAAGTTTTGTGAACAAAACCTATCCTTACTATATATAGTAAACTAAAAGATTTCCCATTCTATGTTATTTCCTTCTATTTCACTTTAAAAATGTTAATTGTGACCAACTAAATTGATCTCATGACACATTAATGGTTTGCGAGATGCAAAACCTTGTCTATAAAATTGGGAATTCTGGCGGCCCTATTGTGAAATGAGTCATGCCCCCCATAAGACAAGTTCAAGTCCTGACTCCTGGTCTCATGTGCTGAACTAATTTGTAAATGGAATCTTTGAGTCCTAAATCATGATCCTGTGATTGTGGGCTCATTTGAAAACAGGATCTTCAAAGATCCTATTAAGATAAGGCCAAATTGAATCAGGGTGGACCTTAATCCAGTATTACTAGAATTCTTACAAGAAAAGGAAATTTGGACGTGGAAATAGAAGCCAGAGACAGAAAGAAACAGTTTCAGACAACAGTAGACAGATTTTCATGTGACAGAGGCAGAGATTGATTGCCAGCAAGGCACCACCAGAATGCAACAGACTTTGTAGAAAGCACAGCCTGCCAATACCTTCATTTTGGACTTCTCGTCTCCAAAACTCTGAGACAACAAATTCTGTTTTTAAGCCATCCAGTCTGTGGCATTTGTCTTAGCAGTCCTGATAAACTAAGACAGGGCCCATGGAGCGGTATTACACATTTCAGCATTTCTCAGTCTGTTCTGCAGAAGACTAGTTCCAAGAGATGCTCTCCAAAGAAAGCACAATGATATTACCTTTTTTCCTAGCACTTTTATTTACTTTGAGAAATCACCCCTCCCCCACTCTCAGTCCATGTGATTCAGGTAGTTCCAACCCCTTTCTTCTCAACTCCAGACCTGTAAACATGGTCCAGCCTGGCTTTTTAGCGCATTCCATCCTCTTATTCACAGCAATTGGTTCAGGAGCAGATATGTGGCCCAAGGCAACTGAGACTGAATTTATTGAGAACCAACTCTAAAACAGGGATGGTTCTAGCAGGTGCAAATATTTTTAGGAAAAAAATAGAAAAGATTCTTCTTTGGGGAATCTTATAATTAAGTGCAATTTTCTTGGAACTATTAAGGAAAGAGCTGCTGTCTTTGAGCTAGGGTGGCTTAAATGGTAGAACATGAGCCTAAAGCTGCTGTGGCCATCCTTGTCTCTCTGCTGGGAGACCTATCTGAGAATAAATTTACCCCAAAGGAAAATAGATAAGGTGACTGATTTTTGTTAATCCATTTGACTACCTCTATATAGCCATCAATATCTGAAGCCAATTTACCTCTGGATATTTCAATCACACGAGAAGATTGATTCCATTTTTAAATCAAACCATTTTGAGCTGTGTTTCTGTCATTTATAAGAAAGAGTTCAGATTAATACTAGGACTAAGTGAAGTTTGGATGATACTACATACTGAACTGGAGAGTTAGACTACAGATTAGCATATTAAATCCATGAGAAGTTCTGCTGTAAAGAAACTTGTTTAATTTTATTTAACTTGGCATTTCTCATACTATTTCTTATTTTCCAATGATGTGTCACTTTTTTTTTAAGCACTATCTATTGACTTCTTATAAAACCAGTGTCCCATGGCCCTGACTTGGAGAATATTGTAATATTATTTTCCCTGAAAATTCATTATTAGCTCATAAATCAGAGAATCAAACAGAACAAACAGAAAGTATGTGTGCAATGGAAGCTTTCATTCATTCAATCTTGAACTTGTTCTACAAGCATTTAATGAGAACCCACTATGTGCCAGGCACAGTGAAAAGCACTGAGTACATAAACTCAGGAGAAATAGAACAGAGAGTATTACAGAAAAATCAATGTCCTCCCATAGACCACAGAAACACTATAAATATCTAAAAATAATGGTGATTCATTTTGATAAGGAAGTTTGATATTACACTCTGCCAAACTAAAACCATATTAAAGCATAGGACAGTCCATCTATTTTCTTTATTTTTGCTAGGAATTACAAGGCAAATTCCTCAGACAATAGTCAGTCATGATCTTTCTTTTTTTTTTTTTTTATCTTCATTTTATTGAGATATATTCACATACCACGCAGTCATACAAAACAAATCGTACTTTCGATTGTTCACAGTACCATTACATAGTTGTACATTCATCACCCAAATCAATCCCTGACACCTTCATTAGCACACACACAAAAATAATAAGAATAATAATTAGAGTGAAAAAGAGCAATTGAAGTAAAAAAGAACACTGGGTACCGTTGTCTGTCTGTTTCCTTCCCCTATTTTTCTACTCATCCATCCATAAACTAGACAAAGGGGAGTGTGGTCCTTATGGCTTTCCCAATCCCATTGTCACCCCTCATAAGCTACATTTTTATACAACTGTCTTCGAGATTCATGGGTTCTGGGTTGTAGTTTGATAGTTTCAGGTATCCACCAGCAGCTACCCCGATTCTTTAGAACCTAAAAAGGGTTGTCTAAAGTGTGCATAAGAGTGCCCACCAGAGTGACCTCTCGGCTCCTTTTGGAATCTCTCTGCTACTGAAGCTTATTTCATTTCCTTTCACATCCCCCTTTTAGTCAAGAAGATGTTCTCCATCCCACGATGCCAGGTCTACATTCCTCCCCGAGAGTCATATTCCACGTTGCCAGGGAGATTCACTCCCCTGGGTGTCTGATCCCACGTAGGGGGGAGGGCAGTGATTTCACCTTTCAAGTTGGCTTAGCCAGAGAGACAGGGCCACATCTGAGCAACAAAGAGGCATTCGGGAGGAGGCTCTTAGGCACAACCATAGGGAGGCCTAGCCTCTCCTTTGCAGCAACCGTCTTCCCAAGGGTAAACTTATGGTAGAGGGCTCAACCCATCAAACCACCAGTCCCCTATGTCTGTGGTCATGTTAGCAACCATCGAGGTGGGGTAGGCCAATACCCCTGCATTCTCCACAGGCTCCTCAAGGGGGCACTACATCTTTTTTTCCTTGTTTTTCTTTTTTTTTTTTTAACTTTCCCTTCTTTTTTAAATCAATTGTATGAAAAAAAAGTTAAAAAGAAAACAAACATACAATAAAAGAACATTTCAAAGAGACCATAACAAGGGAGTAAGAAAAAGACAACTAACCTAAGATAATTGCTTAACTTCCAACATGTTCCTACTTTACCCCAAGAAAGTTACCCAATATAGCAACATTTCTGTGAACTTGTTCCTACTATATCCATCAGAAATTAACAGACCATAGTCATTCCTGGGCATCCCCAGAATATTAAATATCTTACCTGTTCTTCTTGGATTATTGTTCCCCCTTCCTTAATTGCTCTCTATTGCTAGTTCCCCTACATTCTACATTATAAACCATTTGTTTTACATTTTTCAAAGTTCACATTAGTGGTAGCATATAATATTTCTCTTTTTGTGCCTGGCTTATTTCGCTCAGCATTATGTCTTCAAGGTTCATCCATGTTGTCATATGTTTCACCAGATCGTTCCTTCTTACTGCCGCGTAGTATTCCATCGTGTGTATATACCACATTTTATTTATCCACTCATCTGTTGAAGGACATTTGGGTTGTTTCCATCTCTTGCCAATTGTGAATAATGCTGCTATGAACATTGGAGTGCAGATATCTGTTCGTGTCACTGCTTTCCGATCTTCCGGGTATATACCAAGAAGTGCAATTGCTGGATCGAATGGTAACTCTATATCTAGTTTTCTAAGGAAATGCCAGACTGACTTCCAGAGTGGCTGAACAATTATACAGTCCCACCAACAGTGAATAAGAGCTCCAATTTCTCCACATCCCCTCCAGCATTTGTAGTTTCCTGTTTGTTTAATGGCAGCCATTCTAATCGGTGTTAGATGGTATCTCATTGTGGTCTTAATTTGCATCTCTCTAATAGCTAGTGAAGCTGAACATTTTTTCATGTGTTTCTTGGCCATTTGTATTTCCTCTTCAGAGAACTGTCTTTTCATATCCTTTGCCCATTTTATAATTCGGCTGTCTGTACTATTGTCATGGAGTTGTAGGATTTCTTTATATATGCAAGATATCAGTCTTTTGTCAGATACATGGTTTCCAAAATTTTTTTCCCATTGAGTTGGCTGCCTCTTTACCTTTTTGAGAAATTCCTTTGAGGTGCAGAAACTTCTAAGCTTGAGGAGTTCCCATTTATCTATTTTTTCTTTTGTTGCTTGTGCTTTGGGTGTAAAGTCTAGGAAGTGGCCGCCTAATACAAGGTCTTGAAGATGTTTTCCTACATTATCTTCTAGGAGTTTTATGGTACTTTCTTTTATATTGAGATCTTTGGTCCATTTTGAGTTAATTTTTGTGTAGGGGGTGAGGTAGGGGTCCTCTTTCATTCTTTTGGATATGGATATCCAACTCTCCCAGCCCCATTTGTTGAAAAGACCATTATGGCTCAGTTCGGTGACTTTGGGGGCCTTATCAAAGATCAGTCGGCCATAGATCTGAGGGTCTATCTCTGAATTCTCAATTTGATTCCATTGATCTATATGTCTATCTTTGTGCCAGTACCATGCTGTTTTGGCAACTGTGGCTTTATAATAAGCTTCAAAGTCAGGGAGTGTAAGTCCTCCCACTTCGTTTTTCTTTTTTTTAGAGTGTCTTTAGCAATTCGAGGCATCCTCCCTTTCCAAATAAATTTGATAACTAGCTTTTCCAAGTCTGCAAAGTAGGTTGTTGGAATTTTGATTGGGATTGCATTGAATTTGTAGATGAGTTTGGGTAGAATTGACATCTTAATGACATTTAGTCTTCCTATCCATGAACATGGAATATTTTTCCATCTTTTAAGGACCCCTTCTATTTCTTTTAATAGAGTTATGTAGTTTTCTTTGTATAGGTCTTTTACATCTTTGGTTAAGTTTATTCCTAGGTACTTGATTTTTTTAGTTGCTATTGAAAATGGTATCTTTTTCTTGAGTGTCTCTTCAGTTTGTTTATTTCTACCATATAGAAACATTACTGACTTATGTGCATTAATCTTGTATCCCGCTACTTTGCTAAATTTGTTTATTAGCTCTACTAGCTGTATCATCGATTTCTCAGGGTTTTCTAGATATAAGATCATATCATCTGCAAACAATGACAGTTTTACTTCTTCTTTTCCAATTTGGATGCCTTTTATTTCTTTGTCTTGCCGGATTGCCCTGGCTAGCACTTCCAGCACAATGTTGAATAACAGTGGTGACAGCGGGCATCCTTGTCTTGTTCCTGATCTTAGAGGGAAGGCTTTCAGTCTCTCACCATTGAGTACTATGCTGGCTGTGGGTTTTTCATATATGTTCTTTATCATGTTGAGGAAGTTTCCTTCAATTCCTACCTTTTGAAGTGTTTTTATCAAAAAGGGATGTTGGATTTTGTCAGATGCTTTTTCAGCATCTATTGAGATGATCAATTGATTTTTCCCTTTTGACTTGTTAATGTGTTGTAATACATTGATTGATTTTCTTATGTTGAACCATCCTTGCATGCCTGGAATGAACCCCACTTGGTCATGGTGTATGATTTTTTAATGTGTCTTTGGATTCGATTTGCAAGTATTTTGTTGAGGATTTTTGCATCTGTATTCATTAGGGAGATTGGCCGGTAGTTTTCCTTTTTTGTAGCATCTTTGCCTGGTTTTGGTATTAGATTGATGTTAGCTTCATAAAATGAGTTAGGTAGTGTTCCATTTTCTTCAATGTTTTGAAAGAGTTTGAGTAAGATTGGTGTCAGTTCTTTCTGGAAAGTTTGATAGAATTCCCCTGTGAAGCCATCTGGCCCTGGGCATTTATTTGTGGGAAGATTTTTGATGACTGATTGGATCTCTTTGCTTGTGATGGGTTGGTTGAGGTCTTCTATTTCTTCTCTGGTCAGTCTAGGTTGTTCATATGTTTCCAGGAAATTGTCCATTTCTTCTACATTATCCAGTTTGTTGCCATACAGTTGTTCATAGTATCCTCTTATAATTTTTTTAATTTCTTCAGGATCTGCAGTTATGTCACATTTTTCATTCATTATTTTGTTTATATGGGTCTTATCTCTTTTTGATTTTGTCAGTCTAGCTAGGGGCTTGTCAATCTTGTTGATCTTCTCAAAGAACCAACTTTTGGTGATATTTATCCTCTCTATTGTTTTTTTGTTCTCTATGTCATTTATTTCTGCTTTAATCCTTGTTATTTCTTTTCTTCTACTTGGTTTAGGATTAGTTTGCTGTTCATTTTCTAGCTTCTTCATTTGATTCATTTGTTCTTTGATTTTGGCTCTTTCTTCCTTTTTAATATATGCATTTAGTGCTATAAATTTCCCCCTTAGCACTGCTTTTGCTGCATCCCATAGGTTTTGGTATGTTGTGTTCTCATTTTCATTCGTCTCTATATATTTAGCAATTTCTCTTGCTATTTCTTCTTTAACCCACTGATTGTTTAGGAGTGTGTTGTTTAATCTCCAGGTATTTGTGAATTTTCTAAGTCTCTGATGGTTATTGACTTCTAATTGTATTCCATTGTGGTCAGAGAATGTGCTTTGAATAATTTCAATCTTTTTAAATTTATTGAGGCTTGTTTTATGTCCCAGCATATGATCTATTCTGGAGAAAGTTCCATGAGCACTAGAAAAGTATGTGTATCCTGGTGATTTGGGATGTAATGTCCTGTAGATGTCTGTTAAATCTAATTCATTTATCAGATTGTTTACGTTTTCAATTTCCTTATTGGTCTTCTGTCTGGTTGATCTATCTATAGGAGAGAGTGATGTGTTGAAGTCTCCCACAATTATTGTGGAAACGTCAATTGCTTCCTTTAGTTTTGCCAGTGTTTCTCTCATGTATTTTGTGGCACCTTGATTGGGTGCATAGACATTTACGATTGTTATTTCTTCTTGTTGAATTGCCCCTTTTATTAGTTTGTAGTGGCCTTCTTTGTCTCTCAAAATATCCCTGCATTTAAAGTCTATTTTATCTGAGATTAATATTGCTACACCTGCTTTCTTTTGGCTGTAGCTTCCATGAAATATTTTTTTCCATCCTTTCACTTTCAGTTTCTTTGTGTTCCTGTGTCTAAGATGAGTCTCTTGTACGCAACATATTGATGGTTCATTTTTTTTTGAGCCATTCTGCGAATCTATATCTTTTAATTGGGGAGTTTAATCCATTTACATTCAACGTTATAACCGTGAAGGCATTTCTTGAATCAGCCATCTTATCCTTTGGTTTATGTTTGTCATATTTTTCCCCTCTCTCTATTAATATCCTTTATTGTACCCATACCGAATCTCTTTAGTACTGAACCTTTCTCCAAGTCTCTCTGTCCTGTCTTTGTTTCTCTGTCTGTAGGGCTCCCTTTAGTATCTCCAGTAGGGCAGGTCTCTTGTTAGCAAATTCTCTCAGCATTTGTTTGCCTGTGAAAAATTTAAGCTCTCCCTCAAATTTTAAGGAGAGCTTTGGTGGATAAAGTATTCTTGGCTGGAAATTTTTCTCACTCAGAATTTTAAATATATCATGCCACTGCCTTCTCGCCTCCATGGTGGCTGCTGAATAGTCACTACTTAGTCTTATGCTGTTTCCTTTGTATGTGGTGAATTGCTTTTCTCTTGCTGCTTTCAGAACTTGCTCCTTCTCTTCTGTGTTTGACAGTGTGATCAGAATATGTCTCGGAGTGGGTTTATTTGGATTTATTCTATTTGGAGTTCGCTGAGCATTTATGATTTGTGTATTTATGTTGTTTAGAAGATTTGGGAAGTTTTCCCCAACAATTTCTTTGAATACTCTTCCTAGACCTTTACCCTTTTCTTCCCCTTCCAGAACACCAATGAGTCTTATATTCGGACGTTTCGTATTATCTATCATATCCCTGAGGTCCATTTCAATTTTTTCAATTTTTTTCCCCATTCTTTCTTTCACGCTTTCATTTTCCATTCTGTCATCTTCCAGGTCACTGATTCGTTGTTCAACTTCCTCTAGTTTTGTACTATGAGTGTCCAGAATCTTTTTTAATTTGGTCAACAGTTTCTTTGATTTCCATAAGATCATCCATTTTTTTATTTAGTCTTGCAATGTCTTCTTTATGCTCTTCTAGGGTCTTCTTAATATCCTTTGTCTCCCGTACTATGGTCTCATTGTTCATCTTTAGCTCTTTGAGTAGCTGCTCTAGGTGCTGTGTCTCTTCTGATCTTTTGATTTGGGTGCTTGGGCTTGGGTTATCCATATTGTCTCGTTTTTTCATATGCTTTATAATTTTCTGTTGTTTTTGGCCTCTTGGCATGTGCTGAACTTGATAGGGTTCTTTTAGGATGTGTAGACCAATTGAAGTCCTTATCTCTAATTTATCAGATCTACAGCTTCATGGAGTACACTTTCTCTAACTAACCAGCAGGTGGCGTCCACGAGCCCCCTGTTCTCCACAAGTCAGTTCTCCCCTGCTTAGCCTTTTTGGTGAGTGGGGGAGTGAGTCTTGTGGGGTCCAATTGGTGTACCAAGATTGCGTGTGTAGTTGGAGTTGCCTGCCCTGTATATGGGGCGTGTTTCTGGGCAGTCAGGGAGGGGGGGTGGCTCTAACAATCAAATCTCCCTGGTGATCCTAGAGTTTTAAAGCTGCTGCAATAGTCTAATCCTTCAGTTCAGTCCTGCCACAGTTTGTCTCTGCCACTGACCCACAAGTCCTTGGTATTGGCTTACGGCTCCTGAGACTTGCAAGTGGGCCCCTCTTCCAGGCTGTGCACCCCGGGTCCTCTGTTGAGGGATGACTGTGCTATGTCACAGGTGAGTGCCATCCCCCCAAGGCAGTTCTGGGCTGCTGGGCTGTGTAGGGAGGCTCCCAGTTTGCTGCAATGATGGCTGAATGGGGCTTTGTTAATCCACACTGCTCCACCTTCCCAACTCTGGGACAATCAGCTGAGGTTGCAGGGAAGGCGAATGTCCACGCCCAGTTTTGTGGTGTGTGCCTATTATTTGAAGCGCTTCCGTCACACTGGGTTGTCTGGGGCAGCTCTGGGCTATGGGGCTGGCGATGGGCAGGAGTGTTTCCTGTCCACCAGGATGATGGCTGTGAGCGGACACCCCCCTTTTCTTGGGAAGTTGTGGTGTTTAGTGAATTTTCTCAGCCACTGGATTATTGCCTTTTGTCTCAGAGCTCTCTTAGTTCTGCTCTTGTCTTGACCTGCCCAAATTGCAAGTCTTTGAAGCTTTTTGTATTGGGCTTCTTAGAGTAATTGTTTTAGAAAAAGAAAAAAGGATTAATAAAAGGGGCCCTCCTCAGAGATCTAATGGGTTATTGAAATGCTAAGAGACAAAGCAATTAAGGCCATTAAGGAAAGGTCCACAGGGCAGAGAGATCAGCTTTTCTTAGGGATTTGCATATGAGCCTCAGGGCCCTTCCCCTTTCTATGTTCACCAGAACTCCAAAAATCCTCCGCTTTTATTTTGGAGTTTTTCGTGTTGTTTTTTTCTATGCCTGTCTCCTCTCTGCTGGGCTGGCTGCTCTCAGATTCTCTGGTGTCTGGTCTCAGTCTATCTATGGTTGGAGTTTGGATCAGTAGAATGAGTTTCCGTTAAGGGCTGCCACTGCAATTCTCCCTTCTCCTTCCCGGAGCTAACAGTCCCTCCTCCCACGGGACCGAGCCTGGCAGGGAGGGGTGCGGGTCCCCTGGCCACAAAAACTTACAGATTTCGCTGATCTCAGCAGTTCCACGTTTTCATGAGTGTTGTATGAAGTATGCCCAAAGTCAGATTGCTCTGTGGTGTCCAGTCCACACAGTTCCTGGCTTTCTACCTACTTTCCTGGAGGAGTAACTAAAACATACAGCTCACCAGTCCACCATCTTGCCCCGCCTCCTAGTCATGATCTTTCAGAAGACAGCTAGAAACAGTTGATTTCCTATTTAGGACATGAGAACAATATAGGTTTTGTAATAGGAAACCTGATGATAACAGATTTACAACCCAATTTGTAGACCAAAAGGTTCAAATTTGTTCAGGAAATAAAACAAAGTCAATAAATATTTGTTTTAAATATTCTGAACCATGAATGGAAACTATGTTGTAATATTATAAGATAGAAAAACATAAAAATAAATATATTTGGAGCATAATGTAATCTTGAAAGCCAGACTTACTGGGAAATGAACTGCAATACTTGTAATGCAATTCTACAAGTATTTCTGGTATCTACCATTTGTCAAGTTCTGTACTAGGCACTTTGGGGGATATTTTGAATCATGACAAATAATAGTACAATGTTGTACTTCATCTTATTTAGTTTGCATGATCTGTTTGGAAGGTAGATATAATTTTTGACTTGCCCTCTAAATGGCCATGACAAGTTAGAGAACAGAAGTAAATCTAAACAAATGCAAACTCTAAACACAAGGATGTTGAGGAATATAGGATGGATTATATCAGATTAGCCGGGGAAACTTCAAAGAATATCTCAAGAGAAGGAATTAATACAAGCAAAGTCAGGAGAAGCTTTGTTTTGTTTGTTGTTTTTGAGCTAGGAAGTATACTTTGACTGGGGCATAATGATAACATTGACAAGTAGCTAAAGCTTAGCCAAAAAGGACAGTATCAGTGATAGCAAAAGATGGAAAGAAAAGGGAAACATCGTATTCATTTATTTTAACAGGCATTTCTTGACTATTCTGGGAAAAAAATACATCATACGCCTTTGTAAGTACATAAAGATGAAAAATTTCCCAGATTTATCACTAAGAAGTGACAATAAGTCATACAGAGATGAATGGACAAACAAAATGTGGTATATACAGAAAATGGAATATTTTCAGCCATAAATAGGAATGAAATTCTGATGCATGCTACAACATGGATGAACCTTGAAAACATGTTAAGTGAAATAACCCAGATGCAAAAGGACAAATATTGAATAATTCCATTTATATGAGGTATCTAGAATAAGCAAATTCATAGAAACAGAAAGTAAAATAGTGATCACCACGGGCTAGGGAGAGAATGGGTTGGGGAATTATTTTAATGGGTACAGTGTTTCAGTTTGGGATGATGACAAATGTTTCAAAAATACAAAGTGGTGATGATCAGTTACACTACATTGTGAATGTACTTAATGCCACTAAATAGTACCCTTTAAACTGTCTAAAATGGTAAGGTTTATGTTATAAATTACGATAAAAGTAAATGCTATTGGAGTTCTGAAAAAGAGTCTGAAAAAGGTCTGAAAATGCTGGATATACTCTGAATCTTGAGGGAATGAATAGAATTTGACAGGTGAGAAAGCAAGCAAGAAAGAATGAAAAGAACTTAATAATTCATTGCATAAAGAGAATGTATAATTCTATCTCAAATGACATGTATCTGAAAGCATTTTGAAAATGATAAAGCACAATACTATCATAAAGAATTATTTGGTGACCTGGGGCAACTCATTTAATATCTCTGAGCCTTGGTTCTCCAACTGTAAAATGGGAACAGTCATGCCACCTCTGCCTTTTTCACATGGTCTTTGAAGAGTCTGGATAAGGAAATGTACCAACATTTGAAAATAATCACTTTAAAATCAAAGGCGTACTTAATGTCTCTCAAACCAAAAACTGGGCATTTAGGTAAGTCAAATTTCAATGAAACTCAAATAAAAATAGAAGCATCATTTCCATGAAAAGTCAACAAAGTCAAAGCAAAAATGTGATCATCTCCTGACTAAAGATGCAAGTACGGAAACCCAAAAAAGTAGCCTTAAATAAGCGAAAATTAAATCAAATCTCCCTCTTCCGCAGCCTACTCGTAATGCAGGTTTCTACCACAGCCTGGGAGAAATTCTAATGTGTTTTGACACATGTATCTGTGGGACTCTGCCATTGCATTAGCATTCTTCAAATTATTTTTACATTTAAATTGATTTCAATTACATAGACATTTTCAAAACATTAATATTCATTTGAGATATTTCTGATATCTTCTCGGCGTGCTAAACTTTTTTAGGCAGTGGTTCATAATTAACTCACTCCACATGTAACTGCTGCAGAACAACACTGTGAAATTCTGATTAGTACAAGAGCCCCTTTGCATATGCTCAAAGTTTCTAAATTATAAACCGTCCATTGACAAAGAGTTCACGTGCACATACTCTTCCACCGAGATTTCAGATTTCTCTCTCTCTCTCCCATTGTTAGAGAATAAGTAACTTGAGTGAGAGAAAAGATCAAGCAATAAACACATTCATTAAATTGCTATATGAAAAGAAGGGAGGAATTTGATTGGTACTTTGGGGAGGTGAGGGAGGAGAATAAAGAACTAAGAGGGGAAAAGAGACAACAACTTGATCCCTTTCTTTGGATCTCCTTGAAAGGGGAGAAAGGCTTGGGTGAATGGAATAGGTGTCCTACTTAAAATGCATAGAGAAATTATAGACAGGGACCACTTAGAAAAATTTATAGAACATGTGGGGAGAAATAATGGAGTTGTCAGTGTTTGAAGCAATGCTATCTAAATTTCATTGGGCAAAGAACCCCACAATTGTTATCTGGGATGAGTGAGGTACAATGAAATAATATGTGAAATAGTTGGCACTTAGAAAGCATTTAATAAATGGTAGTTGCAATTAATCTATTATCTCATTTAAGCTTCATAACTTTTCTGAACTTGAAGTTCAAGAGGTTTGGCACTGCCTTCCCGATGAGTAGTAGACTTGACTATCAAGTTAGGAAACGCTGCCCCCTCGTGGTCTTTGTGCTCCGGTAAGACTAAGGAACTGGAGGAGAACCAGTAGTTCCAAATAGAGGTCCAGCTGGGCTTGCTTATCCATTAATCTAGCCTGCCATGGGTGTTTGCTCTTCTGGAAATTAGAAGGCTGTAATATGAAGAGGAAGTTAGCATCACTAGCAATGTAAAAGGCAAGTGAAGGGATTTCCTGGTTAGTTAGAGTCGGTGATGTACAGGAGGTTGAAAGCAGCATAAGCAGAGGTCTTGACTTGGAGGTCACTGCATCAGAGGAGTTCTGCACCAGCACAACTAGAGGCTCAGCATCCGGTCCACCTGGTACAGCAAAAATACTCTGCTGGCAGCATTTTTCAGAATTGCCTTCATCCCTCACCTCAGGGATCTGAAAGGAAAGAGAAAAGGAGATCCAAGGAGAAGAAGTAGTCTTCAATTAAGGCTTTGTCCTTGAGCACTTTCACTACCTGGGTTTCTTTCAGTTTATATCCATTTAATAGATGAGGATACTAAGATTCAGAAGCTTTACCCAGTTCATGCAACTAGTGTTTAGATCTGATACTGATTTCTCTTTTCTTTTTTTTACAGCAACCTGCCTCCCTTAAAAAAAAAAAAATCTCCTTGGGTCCCCAGAGACATCTATTCCTCTACTCCTTGATTTCTGAACCATTTTCAATTTAAAGTTATCTTATTTTACATTACACTTACTTACATAAGCTTCTTACAACCCCTTTCTGGAGTAGGGAAAGTATAAATATTATATAAAATAAATTTGTTTCTATGGAAAAATATGTTGCAAGTTCCAAAAAACAACTGGCCTTTGCATGAGCCCTTATACTACAACTTCATTTGGGTCAATCAGAGGATCCTTTTATAATCTACCAACAGTTCCCATCAAAATCAAAAGAAATATAATACTTTGTATATTTTAACCTACTTTGAAAAGAAAATCCGAAAGTTTCAATAATCTGACCTTGAGGCATATCTTCTAATATGTATGAATTATAAAATTATATATAGTTCCAAGAAACCTAATGATCAAGGCTGTACTTTGAGAATTACGTATTTTCTTCTTCCATAGGTATTTAGCCTAAACTTCTAGTGAGACAGAAATAGGCAGAATTAAAAAATAATGGCTGAGTCACTAAGAAAGTTGTTAGCATATTTAATGTAAAAGAGAATCTCTTTTAACAAATAGCTAAGTCCAATAATCAAGGTTATTTGGGGGAAAAGAGTTCAACAGATATTTCCTACTTTTTCCATAGAATGAGAGTATAGAGGATAATGAATTTAGATAGGCTGGAAGCTACTGAATTATAGCTCTGGTTATGGTATAATATATAGAGTGCCTAAAAGCACAACTTTGATTTCTGGATAAAATAGAACATATTTTTATTTATTCATTTACTCACAGAAGTTAATATAACTCTAACCATATTCCATGGCCCTTTTGAAGAATAAAGGCAGTTCTCACATAATTTACAATTGACTTTTGAATTTTCCCCACACTTTCTGTATGGAACCAGATGCCTGATTCAGTGGAAATTAAATTCTAACCCACAACAACAACCCCAAGAAAAGCTTCCATTTGAAAGTTACCATGGTCTTCTCTGGATTATAGCTGAGTAGAGGATGGATACACCAGCAGTCAGGATGTGGTTGCTCTAGTATTTCAAGCAGAAAAAGAATTAATACAAGGAATTAGGTGCTTGAAAACCTGTCAGTGCCAGAGAATTAGAGGAAATATGGCCTCTAGCTCTCAGGGTTTGCCATGACTTCTGAAAAATTCTGAAGTTTGCAATAACCACAGGAAAATGCTGGCAGTGATCAGAGCTGCCTCTGGAATTGAGGTAGGCCATTCATAGGACAATACTGGAGTCTCCTGAAAACTCATATATTAGCTGGAGTCCACATACCTGAACACTATTACCAAAGGAGCAATCCTAGATTTCTCTTTCACCTTCCAACTCTCATACAACTGGGGCTAATTGAAAAAAAATCTATGTTCTCCCTTGTATCTAAGAAGCTGGAAGTTCCCATGCAGTTTCCAGGCTTTCATTCCCTACAATATTTTTGGCAGGAAAAGATTCTAGGATCCTCTAAGATGCACTTTTTGTTGGATACCAAGGAATATGAATTGGCGACCGAGGCTTAACCACCAGGGCCTGCGAGGTTATGCCGTGAGGCTCAGTTTTGGTGCAACATGTAGCTGAAGCTGGATGCTCATCCTAGTGAATCTGGAGCATACTTTGAAAATGATAGCTGAGCATGTGAATATGACCTAAAGAGATAGAAACTCTAAGAGAAAATATGGACCACCCTTGGCTGAAGTAGTGAAATTAACCTCCATCCAAAAGCCGGAACCAGGCTCTTTGGACCAGTAAAGGCATATATGCAACAGTGGAATCTGCCAAATGAATTTAAAAGAGTGAAACCATACAGCAGCTACAGAAAAATGAGTGCCACTGGTAAATCAAATTGTCCAATTCTCTTTCAGTGAGGCAATTATAAGCAAGACCTGCCTCTGGAGTTATTGAACAATTTGGGATAGAGGAAAAACTGCAAAAAGATACTCTACTTCCTGCTACTCTGGAAATTATGAAATTGAGTTGTTTTTAATTTAAAATGTTTCCACATAAAGATAGTAGATTAAATGGACATACAGATGTCTTGCTGTCTTTTGAAATCCCAATAAACTGTATTTTTTTACATAAAGGCATAAATTCCCATGTCCAAAGAATACTAGAAGGGAGACAATAGGGACACAATTTTAGAAGCTGGAAAGCAACTGGATGAGTGGTAAATTACCTGGCAAATCTGAGAAAGCTGGATTCTAAGCCAACAGTAGGAAAAGCTTAGAAAGCAACCCGATATATGCCACAAACTCTCCAATGACACAATTTTGTGGAGCAGGTATCTTTGGTAGTAGTGAGGGTAAAAGTAATGAGAAAAACAAAAGAGTTGTTTAAAAATCATTTTTTAGTAAACAAGTAGACCTCCTGGACTGATTTTGTGCAGCTGGGCGGGCAGCCACCATCTCTCACTCTGGCAGAAGACTAGAAGTTTACTCTATATAGAGAGTAGTACTGAGGTTTTCTATACTGAAGGGACATCAGGCATAGTTGAGGAAAGAGATTCTATAATAGAAATAGGGGAATTATGTGACAGTTTTCATACTGCTGAGGCCCCCAACATTCTTCCACCACATGGTTCCCAGAATGCTGGCTGTAAATACTGTACCCTCCAAGAAGAGCAAAACTGTCTTTTCTGGACAACCTGACAAGCCCAAGAGAAAAGCCTTAAAATGCTCTCATAAAAGATTTCCTAAGGAAAATACTAGCCAAATCACTCTACTCTGAAGCCTGCAGTCCACATCAATGTCTTCCACACACAAAGTTTCCAAACACGATTTTGTTGTTGTTGTTGTTGCCCAACTTTTAAATATGAATGACCACATGAAGATATTTGAGGCAAGCCTCTGAATGAAAGACTAAGATCAGAAAACGCATCCAGAAAAAAAGCAACCTGGGGGAAAATAAGATTGAACTGGAAGAAGAAAAGTAAATTTAAAAAATAGTATTAAAATCTTAGAAATATAAAAGAAGATAAAGCATAAATGAAACAAATGAAAGAATGATATTTGCATTACTTTAGGTAATATGGGGTGCTATAATAGAAATACTCTGGCATTTCAATTGGCTTAACAGCATAGATATTTATTTCTCACCTATATAAAGTACAATTAGTGATAGCATGGGGGCTTCCACATGGTTATTCACAGGTCCCCATTTTGTAATTCCTCCATCTCTTTGCTCTTCAGAGTTCTAACCATTCATCTAACAAATTATAGAAGAAATAGTAAAGATGTCATACCTAATTCCTAACCATTTGGCATGGAATAACATATTATTTCGTTCTGTTCACTTTCCATTAGCAACATGCAAGGGGAACTAGGAAATGTGGAGCCTGACTGAACAGTCATTTTATATTAGAAACTTTATTTTTCTTTAAATTCAATTTTATTGAGATATATTCACATACCATATAATCATCCCATGGTGTACAATCAATTGTTCACAGTACCATTATATAGTTGTTCATTCATCACTACAATCAATTTTTGAACATTTTCATTACCACACACAAAAACAGAATAAGAATAAAAGTTAAAGTAAAAAAAAAAAAAACACCCAAAATATCCCATACTGCCCATTCCTCCCTATTATTCATTTACTTTTTGTCATCTTCTTTCTATTCATCTATCCATACACTGGATAAAAGGAGTGGGAGCCACAACCTTTTCACAATCACATGGTCACACAGTATAAGCTATATAGTTATACAATCATCTTCAGGAATAATGGCTACTTGGTTGCAGTTCAAGAGTTTCAGGTATTTCCTTCTAGCTATTCCAATACACTAAAAAGGGATATCTATATAATGCATGAGAATAACCACCAGATTGGCCTCTCAACCCTATTTGAGATCCTTTAGCCACTGAAACTTCATTTTGTTTCATATCTCTTCCCACTTTTGGTCCCAGAATGCCTTCTAATTGCATGATACCAAGGCCATGCCCTTCCAAATGAGTCATGTCCCATGTTGCCAGGGAGATCCCCTGGGAGTTATGTCCCACGTAGGGGGAAGGCAGTGAGTTCACCTGCTGAGTTGGCTTAGAGAGAGAGGCCACATCTGAGTAACAAAAGAGGTTCTCTGAGGGTGACTCTTAGGTACAAGTTTAAGCAGGCTTAGCCTCTCCTTTGCAGTAAAAAACTTTATAAGTTCAAGCTCCAAGATTGAGGGCTCAGCCTTCTAAATTGGTAGCCCCCAATGCTTGTAAGAATAGCATTAATTCCCCAGGTGGGGAAACTTAATATTTCCACATTTTCCCCCAGTCCCTCAATGAGGCTTTGCAAATACATTTTTAATCTCTGCCCAAATTACTCTAGAATATATTGGAGCGTCACACTAACCTGTAAAAATGAACCAGATTTCACTCCCTATTCAACTTCAATGTAATCATGTTGTTTCAATAAACTGACCATACAAGTTAAATTATATAGTGTGTTACAAAAAATATAGATTTTGCACCTAATAAATATCGCTTCCTTTGGTCTCACACAGAAGTTGAAGTTTTAAAAACACCATCAATATCATCCTTTACCCTTTAGTCTGATTTACCTTAATCCTAACCAAGTCCATTTTGTTCATATCTCTAAGTCTGATCTCTTTTTCCAGAGGTATGGGGTTCCTGTATGGGGTAATGCTGACATTCATAGCTGCTGGACTCTGACTCTGAGTCTCAGGTTTCACACAGATGCCCGAAGTTCCAGGGACCAACCAGGTTATACACAAAGAGCTCAGCATCTCAGAATTTAGAGATAACCATTATAACTCAGGAATAGATGTAACTGTTGTAAGAGCTTACAATCTAGGAACCTTTACAATAGCCTTCCCCTGATAACGTATGCTCTCAGACTCAATTCTCAGAGTTTGTCCATTATAGTTAGTCCATATTAGTGAGGCATTATAATGTTTTCTTTTCATTTCCGGTTTGTTTCACTCAACACACTGTTCTCAATGTCCATTCACCTCACAAGTTCACCCTTCTTGTAGCAGCTCGATATTCCATTTTACATATACACCACAGTTCACCATTCTGTTCATTAGTCGATGTACCCTTAGTCCACCTCCATCAACTGCAAATCATGAATACTGACACCATAAACCTCACTGTGCAAATGTCCATTCATGTCCCTGTTTTCAGTTATTCTAAGCATGTACCTAATAACCAAGTTACAGGACCATATGGCAACCCCATGCTTAGCTTCCTGTGCAACCACCACACTGTCCTCCAGATGGGCTGCATCATTCTACTTCCCCACTAATGGTGATTAGGTACATCCCCTTCTCCACATTTTCTCCAGCACTTGTATCCCTGTGTTTATTTTTTAGATGGTTTTATTCACACACCATCCATTCTATCCTAAGTAAACAATCAATGGTTCACTGTATAATCACATAGTTATGCATTCACCACCACTATCTATGTAAGGACATTTCCATTTCTTCCACAAAGAAAGAGGAAAAGGTGTAACAGTCTATTTACTAGTTGTTCTTGGCTATTTACTAGTTGTTTCTGGCTATTTACTAGTTTCTCTAGAGGACTAACTAAATTCCACACCTCTCTGTGCCCCCATCTTGCCCCACCTCAGCAACTTTATTTTGAGAAAAAAGATACAAATCTATATTTCTCTTGGCCATTCTATTGGGGAAAAAAATGAAGGAAAAGGGAAAAAAAAGACCATTCAGAGAACAAAATGTAGCTCTTGGGTAAAATTAAAGTGTAATAGAAATTACTATATAATTGATGTAAGAAATAGAAGATAAAATTGAGGATGTCTGACAAAGAGATGGAAAGTAGAACAAAAATGTAAGAAAATTAGAAGTGCATCCACAGAGTCCAACATCCAAATAATAAGAGTTCCAGAAAGTAAATGCAATACAAGGAAAAGAGAAGGGGAAAAAAATCAAAGAAATAATTCAAGATAAATTCACATAACTGAAAGATTTGAGTCTCCTGATTGAGTCTCACCAAACAGCTGATATATTAGATTAAATAGACTTATACCAAGGTACATTGCATGGTATTTCAGATCACTGTGGGTAGGGAAGAGATTCTAAAACTTTCAAGAGCAAAAGATCATATTTCATACAATGATCAAGAATTAGAATGGCATTGGATTCCTCAACATTAAAATGGAAGCTAGAAAGTACAGTATTGTCATCAGAATTATGGAGAGGCATTAATTTCCAACCTAGAAGCCTATACACAGACAAGTTAACTATTAAGAGTGTTGGTATAATAAGATTTTAAGTTTGCAAGCCTCGAAAAGTTTATCTCCTGTGCAACCTTTTTCAGGAAACTACTAGAAATTGTGTTCCACCTAAATGAAGGACTAAACTGAGAAAAGCAAGAGATCTCAATACAGCAACTGTACATCAGGCCTAGAGATCGAGCAATCTATATGGGAGCAGGGAGGTGTTTCTTTTTAAAGACACTGACCCATATAGCTGCAACCATATAGCTGCAATATTAACACTGTGTGAGAGGGGATACTTAAATAGCTGGGAAAAGTTGGAGATTAAATAGGAGAGGAGGAGGAGGAGCAGCTAATATTAGGAGTAAAAGTGCTAGTGGGGTGGTGGTAGTCATATTAAAAAGGAATTTCATTTGGCTTAAAGCTGGCTGAAAGGGAAGAAAAATTGTGAAAGAAAAGAACAAAATTAAAGAAACTTATGAAATACTAGTAACATATCATTGAATAATCAGGTAAAATTGTGGATTTTGTAAAATGTCTAACTCGATCTTAAAACATACAAGTTGATTGTTTCAATTTTTGCATTCCATTTTGTTACACATTTCAGAAACACACTGTGTATGAAAGAAGATGGTCCATGTTGCAGATAGACTCATATTTTCTTTCCAGAAGGCTTAGGTTTCTTTCCCTTAATTGTTACCTTTAATATGTAGGGTTGAATTGAAACCGTTTGGTGGCTTCTGTAAAAATACTGGCAACACTTTCAAACTATTAAACTTTTGATCTTTTGGAGTTTTAAATTATGTCCTTTGAGGAAAGGTATCAGCAATTCTATGTAAGTGTTCTGCAAAGTAAAATGAATCTTTAATAATTAAGAACAAGAAAGGCAACTTGGAACTCTGCAGAAGCAGGAGACTTACCTATCCATCTGGTGCAATTTGTGCCAGCCAAACCAATTAGCACAGATTTAATACTTCCAAGAAAAAGTCTATAGTAAGTAAATAAATAAACCATATTACCCTGATCTAGCTTACTAAGTTTCAGGAATTATCTTTGGTTTTCATCCATAACAGGGGTTACATAAGGAAAATAAGACCTCTATCTTGTTTAAGTCAGGGCTATTTTTCCTTTATGAATGCAACTTCCCTCAATTCCTAACTGCACAAGACACCAAAATATCATTCCCCCCACTGCACACTGCAAGTTGAGGCTAAATAACAGAGCACGAGAAAGTGGTTAGGAGGAAAGATTTAGCAAGGTTTCTCAAAGGACAACCTATGAATCGCATACCTAAGAATTGCCTGTGATCCCCCCCGCCACAGACCAAGAGATTCCAAATCTCTAAGGTAGGGCAGAAAAACTGATGTTTTAATTTACAAATGCTTTTTATGATTCTTATACAGCTGCAAGTTGAAGATATAATGATTGAGGATGTGGATCAGAGGATTACAGGAGTTTCAATATCAAGCAAAGCCAAGGACTTTCATTGGAGGCAGAAGATAAGGTTCCTTCTGAAGTTAAGGAGTCACTGAAATTGGGCAAGAAGGAAGCAAGCTTTGGTGAGAATCAAGGAAATCAGGCATCTCAGTAAGATTCTTCCTAATTTAGCTGAGATAGAGGCTGGTGGTTGTCCATGGACATTCTTGGACATGTAATGTTATTTTATTACTTTTATGACTCTAATTTTATAAATTTTACCTTAAGTAAAGCTTTGGGATATAATGATGTGGAGATGTGGAGTGGAGGGTGTTTTTTCTTTTTGTTTTTGTTTGTTCGTTTGTTTGTTTTGGGTGTCTTTAGCAGTTAAGATTGAGTATAACTACCTATATAAGGTGAAAAAAAAAAGAAAAACCATGGCTTAACCAAAACAGACATTTCCTCTCATGTAAGAGCTGATAAAGTTGCTCTACAATGTCTTCAGGGGCCTGTGCTAGACCATGCTGATAATCTGACTTGTGTGTTCATGCTTACGTGTTGGTTGCTGGAGATTCATCCATCATATTTTTGTCCCAGGCAGCAGGAAGGGTCAATGGCAAAGATGTGAATATCAGCAAAGCCAGCCCCCTTTAAAGGCACTTTCCCAGAAGCCCCATGCAACCACTTACAGTTATATTTCATTAGCTATGCAAAGGAGCCTGTGAAATGTAGTTTTTGTCTGGAAATACAAAATGCAGTCTTCAGCAAAATGGAATTCCATTGCTCAGAAAAAAAAGGAGACTGTGGATATTGAGCAGGCATCTGAAAGTACAGCTTCTGTCCTTTACTTAGTATTTGACTATGGGAAATTACCAATCTTCCCTGGGCCCTCAGTGTTTTCATCTGTAAAATAGGAACCAAACACTACTTTTCAGGATGTTAAACATTTAAAAATTACATATATAGAAGGCTTGATTCATACTAGGGGTTTAATAAATGAAGCAACTAATTTACAAAAAAAGTTGGAACTTCTAAAATATATCTTTTTGCCTATTGAATACTGCCAAACGAAGAGTATTATTTAATCACATATAATGCCATCAGATACTGCAACTATAGTTCATTGTCTTGTATAGCTCAACAACTTCATTCTATCTCATTGCATTACCTTTGTCTTATCCTTAGTGGAAAATTAGGAGTTAAGAGACATTCAAATGGCTAGTCAACTGCTAAAAGAAAACTAAGTATCTGGGAATAATGGAAAAAAAAAACAATGAAGGGATCCTCACAGCACGTGTGATAGATAATCCAAGTCCATATAAGCCTTTACTCCCCACCAAACAATGGCCTTAGCTCAATTGGCCCTTCATCTTTAAAAACATACCATGTTCCTTCTCATAAATTGCAAAGGCTTCTCCAGTAATGTTTTTACAAGGAGACTGTGGGATCTAGGCATAGCTATTTCACTATCGTCCATTTCTCTACTTGTTATTTGTGGTAGGTCAAAAAATAATGGCCACAAATTCTTCCCATTCCAGTATCCATGTCCCTCTGCAATGTGATTTTCCACCCTTCCCTTCAAGAAGTAAAGCCCATTTTCCTACTTCTGAATCTAGGATGGTCTTGGAATTGCTATGATCAAAAGAAGATGGAGAAGTAATAAAATGTAATTTATGAGACTGGGTAGGCCTCAGTAGGCTTCACTTGGAGTGCTGATTTGAAGCCACTATGTAAGAAGGCAGGGCTAATCTACCTGGATGTGAACTCAGGCTCCCCAGAGGACAGCCAACGGTAACTAGCAGACACAAATGTTGGGCCATCCTAGACCTTCTAGCCTAGAAGATTCTCCAGCTAAATGCAGCTACCTGAGAGAGCAAGTCCAGATTAAATCAACAGGAACCATCCAGCCAACTGACAACATTGTGAGAAATAATAAATCTTAGTTGTTGTAAGCTATTCAGTTTCAGAGAGATTTGTTATATAGCAATATAAATTGAGCATATCTAGGACCATTTTTAAAAGTCTTTGTCTGGCATGTTCTCCTCATTGATGGTTTCTAATGCTTTAATTTTCTACTTTGCCTGGAACCATCACTTCCTGTTTCTTTGTAAGTTTTCTAATCTTTTTTTGAAACCTGGACAAAAGCAGTTTATTCATGTAATAGTGGTCTTCCAAATGGGGCCATAGGTGACATGTGGACACTGTTAGAAGGGTAAGTAAGGGTGATTATGCTCCTCATTAATGTGTGAATGTCAGAAGAGATAGTCAAAGCACATACGGAATTTGTACACTTAAAATTCTTGTCAGGAAATGTAATTCAAATTCCCTTCTACTGAATTCTTAGAGAGAGAGTGAGAGAGAGAGAGAGAGAGAGAGAGAGAGAGAGAGAGAGAGTATTCCTGGAGGATTATCTGAAGGCTGTGTCATGCTTCCACTCCTCTGAATATTTTAAAATATATCCACAGTTTCCTCTAAATATTTTTAAATGTATCTCCAGATCAAGCAAGACCATAAAAGGAAAAGATACTTATATTTCCTCATTTTAACCAGCACAGATTTTCCTTTAACTTGAGCATGTTTGTTAGGACTTCCTGGATAGTCTGCTATGTCATCTATTCTCCCCACCCCTTTTCACAGCCCTCTAATGCATTCTCTACACACCAATTAGGCTGCTCTTTGAAAACTGCAAATCTTGTCTTGTCACAAGTCTGCTTAAAACCCTTTCATGACTTCCTAATGGGCTTTCAATTAAAAATAAGAACTTTGCCATTATCCATAGGGTCCTGCATGATCTGCTCCCTAGTATCTCTCCATTTCCTTTCTCGCCACTTTGCTTCCTTTTGTAATCTGTTGGAGTTTGTTATGGATTGACTTGTGTCACCACCTCCAAAAAAATTTATGCTCGTGCCCTAACTCCTAGTCTCATAAAGGTGACCTTATTTGGAAACAGGCTTTTTGAAGATGTTATAAGTTAAGATGAGGCCAAACTAGAATAGGGTGTACCCTAATCCAATATTACTGGTATCCTTATAAGTAGAGGAAATTTGGACACACACAGGCACACAGAGAGAGAAGACAGCCATGTGACAGAGGCACAGATTGAGTTATGCCACAGGCTAACAAATGTCATGGATGGCCAGCAAGCCACCACCGGCTCCCTACACACTTCAGAGGGAGTAGAGTCATACCAACAGCTTGATATTGACTTCTAGTCTCCAGTTTTGTGAGAAAACAAATTTCTAGTTTGTACCCAATTTTTGGTATTTTCTTACACAGCCCTAGAAAACTAAGGCAGAGTTACAAGGGAGGAGACCTAGCAAATAATGTTCCTCTTCCCTAAACGATTCTGAACTGGTTGTTGAATCAAAAGAGCAAGGTAGATGAGAGCCTTTAAAAAAAACAACAAACTATATCTATTACATATTAAGTTGATATGGGAGAATATAGCTCTTAAATGAGAGAGGTTCTTAAAGCTAAATGCCAGAATTGGGTTTACCCACCCAGGTACAGGCAGCACTAAACAACACTGCCTCATGTCCAGAGTAGAGCCTCAACTACTAAGTTTAATTCATGGCCTTCTACTAGGAAAGCCTGAGTCATGCTGCAGTACCAAATAACCCCCAAATCTCTGTGGCTTGAAGCCACAAAGACTTATTTTTTGCTTACATAATATGTCCATCACAGGTCTGCTAGGAACATGATTACCTCTTTCTGGAACCCAGACTGAAGGAGAAACTACCATCTCAAACTTTACTAGTTGCCATGGCAGAAGGATAAAATGGGATTCTGTAAAGTCTATCTGTCTTTCTGCTCTAGAAGTGAACCACGTCACTTTCAATCCCAACCCAATGGGTGGAAGTCACATGGCCCCACCAGAAAATTTAGCTTTCATGTTCTCAGACTGAGAAGAAAAATTAATGTTGGTAAGTAGAAATAATGAATACCTCCAGGACCAGAGCAAATGTGGACAGATGCTCTCTGTAGGCGGCTGGCCTCCGAAGAGACATGCAGTGCAGGGTGCTGGACTATTTGCAACAAAAATTGGCACTCAATTATTTCACCAGAACTTCCTCAAGAGGGATAAGAGCCTTCTTTTTCTCACTGCAATTTTATTCAGATATATTCACACATCATATAATCCATGTAAACTATATAATCAATGGCTCACAGTATCATCATATAGTCATACTTCACCACAATCAATTTTAGAACATTTTCATTAACCCAAAATTAAAAAAATCAAAATAAATATAAAAAAGAACACCCAAAATATCCTATACTCCTTATCCCCCCTATTATATATATATATATAAAAATTTGTCTCTACTTTATTACTCATTTGCCCATACACTTGTTAAAGGGAGTGTCAGTCACCAGGTTTTCACTATCACATGGTCACATGATAAAAGCTATATAGTTATACAATCATCATCAAGAATCAAGTCTACTGGATTACTTCAACAGATTCAGGTGTTTTCTTCGAGCTATTCTAATACGCTAAGAACTACAAAGGGATACCTATATAATTCATAAGAACAACCACCAGAAAGACTTCTCAACTCCATTTGAATCTCTTAGCCACTGAAACTTTATTTTGTTTCATTTCTCTTCCCCATTTTGGTCAAGAAGGCATTCTCTCAATGCCACAATGCAGGGCCAGCCTCCCTGGGAGTCATGTCCCACATGGGATTTGGGGGGTAGTGAGTTTATTTGCAGAGTTGGCTGAGAGAGAGGCCACATCTGAGCAACAAAAGAGGTTCTCTGAGGGTGACTCTTAGGCGTAATTATAAGTAGGCTGAGCTTCACCTTTGCAGGAATAAGTTTCATAAAGGCAAGCCCCAAGATCGAGGGCTTGGCCTTTTAAATTGGTAGTCCCCAATGCTTGCAAGATATCAGGAATTCCCCAGGTGGGGGAGTTTAATATTTCCACATTTTTCCCCAGTCCCTCAAGGGAACTTTGCAAATACTTTTTTATTTTCTGCCCCAAATAGTCTGGGATGTATCGGGATATTACATTAACCTGTACAGAATAACAAGGTCTCATTCCCTATTCTAGGTTCTATTTAATTATGTTGTTTAAAATAAACTGACCCTACAGGTTAAATTAGATAGTGTGCTACAGAGAATATACATTTTGTACCAAATAAACATCTCTTAAGTAACATTTAAAATTCAGGAATAGATGTGACTGCTGTAAGAGCCTACAATCTACAATCTAGGAAACTTCACAATAAGCTTTATTGAAAATTCTATACTCTTGCATCAACAATTGACCAATCTCTGCCCACATTTGATAAGAAGCTTCTTTAGGTGAAATCCTTCCCCATAGAAAACAGATTAATGGGAAAGACATATTCCACCCTAATGAGACCCATTGTCAAAATTTAAGATTTGGGTCAATTGGAGATTAAAAATTAAGCACAATTTGAGTACGGGACTCCTCTGAGACTGCTGGCAGTGCTACATGGAGAAACATGCTTTTGGAGATTGCCAAGTATGTAAAAGACTTCCCAAATATGGTATAACCAAAGTAGTTCCTGAAATTACAGTGCAGCATGACCAGGCCACAAAGAAAAAAGAAAAAAAAAAACATATTTGCAGCCCAATTCTTAGATGGCTTTTCCTGTAGTTCTGAGAAAAGGAGGTTCTGGGACAACTGAGAGTATGATATGTTTGTGTATTGCAGAATTTTCTTTAATGAGCTTTGTATTGAAAACATACAGAGCATAAATGTGTAGTCTTATATATTTTCACAAAATGAATTCTTCTGTTTGACCAGCACCCAGATGAAGTATCAGAACATTACTACTACCCCAGAGGGTGCCCCTATATTTACTTTCAGTCACTACCATCACCCCCCACCCAAACTCAGAAAGCAATGATACTGCTGGAGAGGGGAGTGGGAGTGGGACGTGGGTAAAGAGGAAATTTCACATTTTGCCGTGTGTTGTTTGAACTTTGCACACAAATATCACTATATATTACCTTTGAAATAAAAGATTTTAAAAAAATGTTGCAAGTGCTTTAGACTCTATCTTGACCCTGTGATTCCCCCTGAGGCTCCTATATTATCAGGTTCCATTTAGGTGTGGTGGTCAAGAGCACAGCCTCTAGAGTGATACAGAAATTAGTTGAAATCATAGCTGCATCACTCATAGTCACCCACCAGACTTTGATTAAGTCATTTAAACTCTCAAAACCTCTGTTTCAACATCTATAAAATTATGATAATTAATTCACAAAGCTATTGTAAGGTTAAATAAGATAGTGTTTGTTAAGTACTTAATATAGTACCTCACACATACTAAGAGCTCTACAAATTGTCATTATTATTACTATATAGAAATAACATCTCTTAGGTAACTGACCTTCAGATATTGAAGAATATATTCTATTTGAATCATGTTATTAAAAACACAGTTACTGCATTTTTACTTGGAATCGTTGAAGACAATGAGTGGCATTCACCATTCACAGTGCTGAGCAACATGGAGCTAGCTAAAAGTATCTCAGATGATTCATTGATTTGTTTGTTTATATAAATGAATAATCTAAGACCAAAAAAGTCAATGATTTATCATACACCATTTGTTAGCCAAAAAGCCAAGAACTAGATTTCAATTTCTCTGACTTCCACTCCAGTGCTTTCCCCACTATACCATGATTCATGCACTCATCCATACCCTAACAGAGATAATAGTTATTGGGTGTCCTATAAATACATGTCAGGATAATTCAGACCAAAAGGCCTATCCCAGGAAAGAGTGAAAATACTTCCTATTAGATCAGGCTGACTTCCTCCTATTTTTTCCATCAGCAGTATCCCTGCTTACTGGAAGTGATAGCAAGGAGATTACCTATGTATTAGAAGATTACTAACATGTGGTATTAAAAATTAATTCCATTTCTGAATATATTGAACAAGAGGAGCTCTTACCAGCCATCTGCTGCTGAGTCCTTTGTCATCCTGTTTGCTTATATTTATGTTAAAGAAAAATCAGCTCTCAGGGCTCCAAAAATCTCTTTTCCTCTCTCTTCCTCATGTACCCCCTAGCCAAGGAAAAGCATTGAGACTGAAATTAGAGTGTTGCAATTCAATTTCAGTGAATAAGTGTAAGGAGATAGATTGGAGGCTGAGGAAGGAAGGCAGCAGGTGTTCTAGAAGAATTCCTCAAATACTGATGTGTTTGGGTTGAGAAGGAGGACTTGTGATTTAGTTGAGAAAGGAGGATTTGAATTCTGGCTCTACTGTTAATTCTGTGTTGTTGTGTTAGCCCTTTCCTTCCCAAACTGACCCGTGAATCCGTAATACAATATTCATCCAGCTCTAAGATGAAAGGAATTAAATTGTTTAAAGCATAAAGAAAACTCTATTGTCTGAGCCACACTCAGCATACAACATAGGGTAAATCAGCCTCATCATTATTACTTTTATTTTTCTCTTAGAAATCTCATCAACAAGTAAGGGGAAACATATTTTTCCATTCAAAAATATTTAAGTTTGAGAAAAGTACTTTTCCTGTATTTTCTTTTAAGAAATAGAAATGAGTGTTGTGATCAGCAAAGAGGATGCATTAGAGATGCATACATTAGCAGATCAAAGAAATATTAATATTTAATACAGAGGAATGAATATAAGGGGTAGAAAAGCAAAACTTTCTTGGCCCTACATATATTTTAACAAATGACCATATATTTTATGTTCTTTCAAAAGCATAACACACAGCAGATAGCCTCAATAATTCCAAATACCTACTTTGTTAATGGACCATTTTTTTCCTCAAGCAGTAAGTAAACAAAGGGCAGTTCTGAGATGATCTTGCTAGCATATTCTTAAGAATAGGTAATATCACCCTACTGCCTTCTATAAAGCACTTCACAGAGTTGTATTCCCATGTTTCATAGTACTGACTCTCAAAAGTGAAACTACCAAAAACATGCAAGGATCAGTCTCAAAAGAAAGTTTGAGTTCCATATTAATGGCCTTGCATATCTATAAGAGTAGCATTTTTCAAGGTATCTTATGTAGAAAGCATTAAAAACTTGGTGATTAGTGATATAAAGGCTTAATTAATCTTTAATATAAAGTTCTCTTCTTTTCTCTATTTACATTCTTCATAGTGAACACACATTTTGAGGTGTATCATCCAAAGAATAATAGATTCAGGAATTCTTTATAAAATAATCTTTAATCTCCCTTACTGTGAAATACCAAACTCATGAAAAAGTACATGAAACACAAATGCACAGTATAGTGAAAAAATATAAAGCAAGCACCCATGTAACTACCATCCAGGTCAAGATGTAAAGCATTACAGGCCCTTGGACATCCCAGGTGTGCCAGTTTATATATTTATGTCCCCCAGAAAAAGCCATATTCTTTAATGCATTCTTGTTGGGGCAGAGGTATTAGTGTGGATTGGGTTGGAACTTATTGGTTCAGTGTCCATGGAGATGTGACCCACCCAACTGTAGGTGATAACTCTGATTGGATAATTTCAATGGAGGCGTGGCCCCACCCATTCAGCATGAGCCTTGTTTAGTCTACTGGAGCACTATATAAGCTCAGACAGAAGGAGCTCACAGCTAGCTGGAGCTGAGACAGACATTTTGAAGATGGCCATTAGAAGCTGATGCAGACATTTTGGAGAATGCCATTTCAAAACACAACCTGGGAGCAAGCAGACACCAGCCACATGCCTTCCCAGCTAACAGAGGTTTTCCAGATGTCAATAGCCTTTCTCCAGTGAAGGTACCCTTTATTGATGGACACTTCATGGCCTTAAGACTGTAACTTTGTAACCAAATAAACCCCCTTTCATAAAAGCCAATCCATTTCTGGTGTTTTGCATTTCAGCAGCATTAACAAACTAGAACAACAGTTGAGTCTCCTCTTTGCCATCCTCATCCTTCCCCCACTTGGAATAACCTCCATTGTGACTTTTACTGTGATATATTCCTTCCTTTTCTTTATACTATGATAGCCAATGCATTCATCTCCAAAAATATAATTTAGTTTCATCTGATTTTGATCAGTATGTATTTTTTTGTGACTTGATTCTACATTATGATCATATGATTCACCCATCTTGCTGCATGGAGTTGTAGTTTCTTTTTATTACTGTGTAGAATTTCATTGTACAACTGTACCCAATGTACTTATCCACTTAATATTGACAAATATTGGGTTTGTTTCTAGTTTTTGGATATCATTATCAATTCTGAGCTGAATATTCTTATACATGTACCATGGTTCATATGTGCACAAGTTTCTTTAGGTGTCAAGAACTATGGAATGTCTGATATTATAGCCTACTTGCAAACTAACAAGTTAGCTTGCTACAGTTTCATGGATGCTGGTGGGAGACATGAGATTCCTGGCTCAGAAGCAAAGGACAATTTACTACTCACAGCAACAGTACCAGAGAGAAAATCAGCATTTCAATGGTTCCTTGAGCCATAATTTCCACAGGGCAACATAAACAGAGCCAGATAGAAGCCTACTTCAGTGGGTTATTACAAGAGAGGAACCCTAGGCTCAGGGCATCCTTTTTTTTTTTTTTTTTTTTAAATAGTAGACAATATGCCTGACTGACCTTTGCTCCAGAAAGAGACACTATATCTTCCAAGACTGGTTTCTGTATAAATATCCTTGAACAGATAGTCAGAAGAAAGGTAGAGTAGTGCTTCTGCTCAAAAAATGTTCAGATATTCTAGAAATCCATGAAGAATTATATCCTAGCATTAGGTTAATATCATTTTCATCTGAAAGATCTTCCTACCTAGTTTTCTTCTTCTTTAGTTTTTTTGAAAAGTCTATGGGAGGTATGAGTTTGTGAGGAAATTGAGATTTCCACTTACGAATATCTTTAAAAGCATGAAATGAATGAATAGAAGCATAATTCTCTATTAAAAGTCTAGAGATCATGGCTGAAAGCTATTTCAGAATAGACTTTTTTTACTTTATTATTTTGCTTGAAGTTCTCTGCACACTGTTCTTTATTTCCTAAAGTTCTTAAGGAAAATTCTAATTCTATGTTTCTGTTTCCCTAAACCATATTAGGTAACAGATTCCAGCATTTCATCACTGTAAATACAACTGTGAGTATTTTAGTGGTTTGTACAAGCAAATAAAAGTGAGTCATTCATATAGGAGGAGGAAGATACTAAACTTTGATCATAACTGAAATCCATTCTCAACACCAATGTCGCACTATTACTTCAGAATGCCACCATGACCTCTTTCGCTTTAACTTAACCCCCATTCCTCCCTGAATCAAGCACTTCTGCCATGTCAGAGAAGCTACCCTTAAGAACTGATTACATTAATTCACAGCTCTGCTCAAGTACATACGGAATTCACAAGTGCTATACATCAGGTTGTTTTTGGTTGGGGGTGTTGTTTTTCAAAGAGCCAGCTGTTAAAATTTTGCCAGCACACCTCTGATAGCACCCATTGTAACTACACCCTACCCACACAAACATGTATTTTTATAGTCATCAAGAGATCCTTCTGCTCTTTCATATTTTCTCACTGTTGGTTTAGAAATAATGAAGATAGGAACACACACCTTTGACTACAGTCTCAAATCCATGATGTGTCGCTGATAGTGTGCAAGAAAAGTCGACAAAGGGTGAAACTTAGCATAATCACTACCTAGACAAATTCACTACCAGGCTATATCCCAAAGAATAAGAATTTTTTGAGTATAATTATCCAGCATGGATTCCAAAGAGTCTAGAAGGGAGTTTTTTAATTGGGCTGTTGGAATTAACAAAGTCAGTTAACCACCCACTCTCTGCCTATTCCTCTATGTCCCATTGTATTTGTCTCTGTGACATTCAGAAACAGAGAACATGGGTTTTTCCAAATTCAGAATGTCCCTGTAATTAATTCCTCAGGAAACTGTAGGTGATTGCCTAGGACAGAGTACTTGAGGGGAAGTAAGGCCACAGCAGCAGATTTTGCCAGAAGCTTTGTAGGGATGATACAGGCCTCACAGCTAAGGAAGTTCATCTCCAACATCTAAGCTGCTATGATCTAGAGCTGTAGAGCCTGACTGGAATAAAAAGAACCTACTACAGCTAGCATGGAGGAGAAATCCCTGCTATGAAGAATCTTGAGACAACTTGAGTGGAATCATCTTCTATGATGAAATTTCCTGAAGAAGATATAGACTCAGATTTATGATAGAGCCATATTCAAGATTTGGCACGTTGGGAAGAAATCTCACAGAAGGCTGATAAGCAGTTATCACCCAAGGGTAATATAAAGAGAGGAAAACACAGCTCTAAGAAATAGTGTAGGCCTTGGTTATGGCCAGGTTACTGGAGGAATTTAAATGCACCAGAAAAGAAAGAGAGATACTCGTGCACCATGTTTTACAGTGCTAATAAGAAAGACAACCCACTGATCCGAAAAGATTGCAGGCAGCCAGGGAGGTCAAGAAGGAAAGAGGTAGGCACTCCCTGAATAAGAAAATCATTTAGGAAGGATCTAGACGAGAAAGCAGCCTGTTCCAGATTGGGCACACGCTCCTCTCCTGACTCCAGAGAGGAACACTTTTATAAGAGCCTGTCACTATAAATTAGAGTATCACATTTGTTTACCAGACAATGTGCCAGAGGCAAATAAAGGACTGCATAAACTGGATAGGGAAGTACCTACTATATTTAGGCAAGTCTGAGGGTGAACTTAGAATCCTGTCTAGGAGGCAGGACAGACAAATAGGAGAAGAGAAGGGCATCCAGGCATTCACTGAGTCAGGTGGGAAAATAATTCATGTTCAGTGTTCACAAATAAACATTATAGAGACAATGACTGCCTCTCTAGTATGAGAACACAATACTCCAAAGTAATATAAAGGTAACAAATTGGATTTTTGAAAAAAAAAAAAAAAAAGAGAGACAGTAACAGGTTCAAAAACAACAATTCTCAAGGCTGCAGCACAGTCTCCCTGTCAAAGACTAGGATTTTCCATTGCCAGGAGTCATCCAAAGATCAAGGAGCAGAGAAAAGGAAATGGCTGCTATGAGTAGCTGGGTGCCCAAACACTTAATAAAATAAAAATATAAACACTGCATTTAATTTGTCTTTCCTTTTCAGTAAGCAACTTGTTTCTTCTGGATAAAATAAGTCATGAACTTGAAGTTCTAGGATTTGTACTAAAGATACTAAGAGTTAATGGAATTCAATTCAGTATTCAGAAATTTCAGAGCTTCAAAAACGATAGCCTCCAAATATGTCATGTTCATTTTCTGCCTCAATACATTCACTTACTGTTTTCTCTTCTCTAGAATATCCTCTCTTCTGCCCCTCTTCAAAACCAATTTTCAAGGCTTGCTTCCATTTTTTTACTGAAAACTGTCCCCAGTCTTTTTTGTTTTTGCTTTTTGCCTTCACTGACACCTCCTAACTTTCAAATTCTATCAGTTAATAACATAGACATTAGCATCTAATTGTTTCCTAATTGTTTCATGAGTGCTAGTTGCAATTTTTCAGTTTATCAGGCCCTCCAGAAAAAGCATTATATCTTCTTCTCCCTTTTTAATTCCCTGATCATATGGAATAGCACTAGACTCAAAGTAAACTCTCAATGAAGAATTGTTGTAAGAGGATCCTTAAACCTTTTAACCAACATTTTTTACTCAATTTAAAATGGTATGGTAATTGCTTCTCAGCCTTTTGGCTAAGATCAAGTGTAAAATTATATGGTAGAGTAGGCTGAAAATAAAACTTCACTAATTAAAAGAGGCATTATGAAGACCCTGGCTCAAAAACCTCAGTTCAATTAGCAGGCTTTCTTGACCTGGTGCAAGATGAGAAGCAACAGGATTACAGTGGTGGTGACGAAAGTGAAAAGGCAGGGACTCTTGGACCAAAACAACGTCGTGGGGAAACTTTTTTCAATAGAATATGATGACTTGGATATAGAAGATGAAGAAGAGAGAAAAGAAAGATGACTAAAACTTTCACACCTGGGTTTAGGGAAGAGTAATGGTCTTACTGAACAACTTAGGGGAAACAACTAAGCAGGAGCTAGTTTACAGGGGCAGCCAATGCCTTCAGCTTTAGACATCATCCACTTTGGCTCCAGTCCTGTCAGAATTCCTTGGGCCACAAAGAACTCAAACCACCTTTCTATCTATTGAACCCTGTCATCCTCAAAGCACAAAGCTGACATCACAATTCTCTCCAGTTAAAGGAGAGAGATCTTAAATTCTTTTCCTTGTTGGAATCATCATTCATCCCTCCCTGTCCAACTACTTACTCTCTTTCTATCCAATTATCTGAGGATCTTTCTTTTAGAATAAAAGAATCTTTCTTTTTAAAAAATTCCTTCCAGTAGTAAATTCCTGAACTAAAGCAGTGTTATAATTTGTATTTAAGTTAGCTTGCTTTATACATGCTGGCATAGTTATTATTCCTTACATTCTCCTAAAAAGTCCTATGAAATAAGTGAGGGTAGCTATAATTAACCTCACTTTTTAAATGGGGAATCAACGCATCAGAGATCATTGATACAATCAAGTAACAAATTCAGAGGCAATCACTGATTTAGGATTTCCTTCTCAATATCCCACCCAATAAACAAAATGTTGCTTCCAATGTCTTAATTTCCTTAAAGTAAAGATGATACATAAATTTATTTTTGTTGTATATAGTAAATCTAATTGCATCTCAAAGTAATATAAGGTAAAACCTAAACTAGAATCAAGACTAAATGCCACCAAATCAAGATTTCATTGCCTTTTTCCAAACTTGACTTATTTTCTAGGATTATCTACAAGAACCAGAAAGAGACAACCACTAAACAAAATCCTAAAAGAATATAATCCTAATGCTTTTTGATCTCATATGCCGTAATTTCCTACTCAAATAACAAATGATAAAAAAAGTGCTTTGATTTCATTTTAAGCCTTAGCTTGGACATAAAACCCTTATAACTTTGAATGTATATTTATAAGCAATAGGGTGTGTTTAAAAGACCAAACAGCAGGAAATAAAAAAGGAAGCAATATAAGGCAGATTCAGGTCCAAAAGGTGCTTATTCGCTAAGAATCTCAAACTGCAGTCTGCTCATGTCTCAGATCCTTAGCAAAAGGCATGTAATCAAGCCTCCATTCTAGGCTGAATGCTTCTAACTTATTAATTCTAACAGACAAGATGAGGGGAAAGAAAACCTCTGAAGCATGTAAATTCCATTGTTTTAATGTATAAGTAGTTTTAACCCTGAAGGGTGGCTCACCAACCATTGAGGAGCTCTTGAATGCTGAATGATGTTCTTCAGTTCCTTGTTTTGAGCTCACCATAATTATTCTGTATCTGAGCAACTGAAAATGTTGGTTTTAAAACTTATGTCAGTTGTTCCCAAGCTAGGGAAGTAGACCTCTGAGAAGCAAAAGGGTTATAAAGTCTGAAGCTGTAAGGACATCAGCACAATGAATATAGACGCGTAAATAATATTCTGCATTTATAAAATAAGGTTAATTATAGCTACCCTCACTTATCTCCTAATATAATAAATATTCTAGCATAATTCACTGTAGTTGTTCTAATTCTGTATTTTCCTGTCAATGGGGCTAAAAATGAAAGTGCTATCTTTTTGGCGTCTTTCAAATTTGGGGCTACTATATAAGGGATTTCATAACTTAAAAACAAAATTTGTGATGTGATCCACTAATTAAATATTAAGGTGGGCAGAGTATGATGCCCCTTGTTGGATTATTATTATTTAATATTTTGATATTTTCATTTTACATTGGGGAAAAAGTATTTTTAATAACATAGGATGCATGTGTAATAAACAAAATGTGAAATATAGAAGGGAAAGTTCTATTATAAGGGTTCTTCAAATTTGGCTGTCACTGAAAACTATCTCTAGAATATTTCCTGCCTGAAAAAAAAATTGATTATATAGCTACTTCACAATTTCTTTATTCAGGATGTATTTTTCAACATTTAAAATTTTTTATAATAGTGAAATAACATCTATAAAGTGCCTTGAACTTCTTGAAGAAAGGTACTATGTAAATGCCAAGTTACCACTATTATTACTCTGCAATAAATCCCAGCTAACATACTAGGTAATTAAGGCAGAGAGCTGGGGCATAATTAAAAGTAATTGATATCTCGCTCTCCTTGCAGGGTGCTGTTTTTTCTGTTCCCCTTGATACCTTCAAAGTAGTTCGAGTACAAAAAATAAATAGTTTAAAAATGAAAGCAGGAATCTGTCAAGTTTCTTTTTATTTCCAACCAGGACATCTGAGACACAGGATCATTAGCCTGAGAGGGGCTCTCAGTTACTGGTGAATCCTGTTATTAACAGAGAACAAGAAGTCCGGGGTCCAGGATGGAATCTGAATGTCTTTGTGCCTTGTGGATAAGGGGTGATTGAAAAGCATTGACTGAATAGTCTGAAGAACCTAAGAAACTGCTGATTTCTTAGGATGCAGATACAGAGTAAATTGTTAAATGCTCAAAAACATTTATGGCCAAATTGCCTGAGATATGGGGGGTTGAAAAGTTTGTGGGCACTATCGTCTCGCAGAGATTCCTCCTGTCTACTCCACTTCCAGCTGAAATCTCACCAAGAATGCTCTTTTTAACACTCTAAATAAGCCAAGGTCACTCCCACTGCTAAGAGTTTGTTCATTTCTTAACTAAGAATGACCTACCCATTTTTCTCTATTTTTCTCTTTTTCTCTATTCAACTCAAATCCTATCCATCATTCAGACTTACTTTCCCATGATTTCATTAATCAGACAGAATTCAGATGTGTCGTCCTAGGGTCATATTAAGAATTTCTTGCTCTGATATTTTAGTGATCCCTAACAGACAGTCCAGGTATTTAGGAAACAAATATTTTTCTTACCAAGGTTATGGCATGCTTTCTGGAATAGGGAACCAAAAGGAGGTTTGGAAATCTTCTGGCAATCTTGCAGACAGTTATAGTGTTAATCATAAGCAGTTCACATGAAATGTCACGCTGGGCGAGGCAGTAGTTGGGGCAAAATTGGCCAGAGTTAAGAATCTCTTACACAGGAGGGGTCACTCAAATTGTTTCAGTCTTGGGTGAAACCAGACCTCTAGTCAGCAGCAAAAAACAGTGTTTCTTCTGCCCTGAATCAACACCCCACGCTTGGTTCTGAGTTTCTTCGAACCACATCTTTAGCCAACAGGTAATGCCTGCACATTTATTTTTCAACATAGCTCTTTCAGCAACAACCCCTGAACTTTTTGCCTTCCCTACTCTAGCTTCTGGTGATAAATGATGAATTATTCCTTAAGTTTATGCAATAAACTTCCATAACTTCCACCACTTCCATTGAGAGAGCTTCCTGCCCAAGGTGTTTCCGACATCGGTGATGATGACTGGCAGAGGTTGTCCAAGTCTCCAAAAATGTCTAGACATATCAGAATTTTAGATATTTGATTTGTGTCCAAGTTGATATTCCTATCTAAGATTAATATGAAGAAATAAGAAGCTTTCATTTATAGGACTGACTTTTTGCTAGGGATTATGCTGGTGCATCTCTGTTTCGGTTAGTTCTTTCAAGACACCTGATGAGGGCAAAGAGGCTTGGAAAAGTTAAGTCATTTGCCAATGTCACATTATTTCAAAGCCAGGATTGCAATTCAGGTCTGTGTCACTTCAAAGCCCTTTATTTTTCCATTATATACAACTACATGGTCTGGCATCCAAAAGGCCCAAAATCTGCTAAGCATACCACAAGCAAGCAGCCCTGGTGAACTCTGGCTATTTTCTCTCTGAACTGTTTTTACTGCCTATTTAGTGTAGGGTTTTTGCACCTACCCATAGTGATTATAATCAGGAGGCTTCAATAAACTGCAGGAGAATGAATATATCCTTCCAGGCAACTGGAACAGAAAAAACGGAATCTCTTTCGAAATGTGAACAAGGGAAGCTACCATTGTCCTCCAGTCTTTTGAAGGGCACTTCTAGGACGGGGATTTCCTATCAATGGCTACTGTAGACAGGCGACTTTACTACTGTGAGACATTTGCCTTTCTTGTCAGCAGTTCTCTTCAAGTTGAAGCTCCATGAGAGACATAACACATGAATGTCATCAATCAGATGTTGGCTTGTTATTTTCTATGAACTTGACATATCACTGTTTTCCCATACGCCTTGCCTCTTCCTGCTACACATTGCCTTCCCACTCTCCCTCCTCCTCTTCTTTTGTCACCTTCTGTTCCCTCCCCTGCTTCTTCTGTTTTCAATTGAGTTATGTTAAATGTTTTAAGTGTAAAATAATGTGCATGAAACTGAAGGCTTGACAGGAGAACAATAGAAATTTATGGACCAATACCATGTGTGTATGTGCATGTGTTACTATGATATATGATCTGTAGTCATAATGTACACAATATCATACTGTGGGACCTGAATTAAATATGGGATGAGTGAGTTAAAGTGTTAATCAAACATAAAATATGTCTCAGCACTCTAACTGTCCTTAGGACCTTGATATCCACTGTTATCTATGTGCCATTACAAAAACACTAGCAAATCCAAAAAGCTCTGATAACTATTTTTCAGAGTAGTGTAAAGTTCCGCTTGGCTCTGAAATGTTTTGAATATGTCAGCATGGCAGTATACCATTGAGATAAATTTTAAAAACTTCAAAACACTGTATAGACAACAACCAGTTTTACAGAGTGAGATCTTCAGTTCAGCAATAAATGGTGCTCTTTTTACGAGTCACCTTTAAAACCTAGTGATCTCTGTGACAGTTTAAATAGGGCAGTGATAACTAAACACAGATCTCCCTGAAACCAAAATCAAAGTAGGCATGTGGTTGGGATAACTGTTGTTGTCTTCAGCACACAGTCAGTAGAAGTAGCAAATGAGAAGATGGGACAGTGATGATTATTTTTTTCCAAACAGATCGGCTCTGGGTCTGTATGAACAAAGGCACATCTTGGGACCTTGCAGAAGGGCCAAATTACATGAGAGTTGCAGGGGTTGGGGTCATTCTTTCATTGGTTTGATTTCATTTTGCTTCCAAGGGAAGTTCAAATATCCAAGAACTGAAAAGCTGAGAACCAAGCTGGACTTCAAAAAGAAGAAAAATTCCTTCTCAAGGCATGGTAAGGAGGGAATCTACCTCCTGAAACATTTTCCAATGTTTCCTACATTAATTACTAACAGAACTAGTACTTGAGATAGACTTAGCAAGAACTAACTGCAATGCAATGTGATAAATGCTATTATATGGGTGTAAGGAGACAGACATTTCTTTGGCCTTGAGATATGAGGATTTTAGGGAAGTAACAAATACCACACAATAGGTTGGCTAAAACAACAATCATCTGTTGGCTCACAGTTTGGGGACTAGAAGAAGTTCAAAAATGAAGATGTTGGCAAGACTTGTTTTTTCTTTGTTTTTTTTTTTTTTTTTTTTTTTTTTTCCCAGACTCTGTACGTTCTGCTGATGGCTGCTGGTAATCCCTGGGATTCCTTGGTTCTCTGCCTCTAGTCACATGATGATGTCTTCTCTTTTCTGTCTTCTGTGACTTCTCGGTTCTCTTTATAAGGTCTCAGCAGTATGTATTAAAACCCATCCTGATTCAATTGGCTGCACAGTAACATAAAACAGTATCTTCTAAAGGTCTATTTATAAGTGGGTTCACACTACAGGAAAGGGAATAAGATTAAGGGCATGTTTTTCTGGGGTACATAACTCAATCTATCACCATCTTGAACACATTTTCTAATTGTCACCTCCTCCTAGACTTCTCATTCCTCCAGTTTTAATTTTTTTCTGGTAAGAGAGCATTGCTGCTGTATAAAGATGGTTACGTATATTCCCTCTCTCCCATCTCCCCACTCCTGGCAATTTTTTAAATCATATCATGGAAGTGTTTGTTTTGTAACTGAAAGAGAACAAAACTTGAAATGAGGGGAAAGGTTGAAAAGCAGAAAAGTGAACTAAAATGGAGATCATGTTCCTTGCCCCCTTCTCATTTCCTTGGACTGAGTATGAGCCCCTTCTTGAAAATGAAAGACATAACCAGAAGTGATGGTCCTAAATCCCACAGAGATGACCTTTTATACAAGATGATTGGGACCAGTACTTGGTTAATCAAAATAGTTACATAAAATATGGAATAATAATTTTAAAAGAAGTGTATATACCTTAAAATTTTATTTTAACCAAAATGTATTGTAAATATATATTGATCTGCCAGTCTTTTAACTTAAGGCCAAGATCTAATTAGTCCTACTGATTAGAATTTTTTTTGTCTTTTTCCTTTAAATCACAGCCTCAACTTGTCACATTTAAGTTTCTTTGAACTGGTATGTAAGTTAAATTTTTTGTGAAGCAATCTGAGTATAGAATACTTCTAGATTATTTCCAGTCTTGTACAGTTGCCTCATATAGGTCAAATTTGACAGAAATTTTTTTGAGCAATTTTCCTTTGCAGGAAAGTGAGTGTGGCTATAAAAAGGCCACACAAGGGATCTTTGTGATGATGGAAATGTTCTGTTATATTGACCATATCAGGTCAGTATCTTGGTTGTGATATTGTGAAACAGTTTTAAATGATGGGCATTGGGGAAAACTGCTATAGTGTACATTGGATCTCTCTGTATTATTTCTTACAATTATGTGAAACCACAGTTATCTTAAAATAAAGAGTTTAATTGAAAAAAATAATCTATCAAGTGCCTATTACGTGCCAGGCACTATTATAGATACTGTAGACACTGCAGTAAGCAGAAGACATGAAAATCGCTGCACTCACAGAGCATAAATCCTAAGTAGGGGAGACGTCTAGAGGGGACAAAGCCCACTTTCACCCAGTGCTCTGCTTTGGCATGGAACTCAGTGTCATTCTAGACCTTGTAAACATGGAAGCCTTGGGATCATTCAGTATAATGTCCTTTATATAGTCGTTGACACACATTATCAAGGGGAATGGGGAAGTTGTTCCAAGCTGCTTTGCAGTCAGCAGATGTGGATGAGTGAGAGTCCAAACAAGAGCGAAAGAACATGGGAAGTGCAACATAATGGCTTTAGCTGACTTACTGGTTTGTGGGCAAAAAACAAAAGGAAGTATTGAGGATGGAACTGAGAATCTTCTGCTATTGGATGGTAGACTACTGAAACAACTGACATTTGAACTGTATTTTCTGCCTTGGTTAAAAGCATTACCCTCTACTTTGTTCCTCAGGCTAAGAAACTTTAAAATCTTACTGGTCTCCAATCTCTTCCTAACACTTTAATTCAATCTGTTTGCCAGGCACCAACCTCTTAAGATTCTCTTCAAGCTGTCTTTTTCTTTCTTTCTATACTTCCAGTACAGCTGGATTATTATTATCTCTTGCCTTGACTCTTGGAGCTCTTCAGTAATTTCATTTGTTATCTGAAATTTCACCTCCATCTCAAATTCAGCGTGATTTCAGACTTATCTTTTAAAAATACAAATCCGATCATGTCACTCTCCTGTTAATAGCCCTTCAGGGTTTCCCATTGCCCCCAAGTCCAAACTATACAGTTTGATTTGCAAAATATTTCAGGCTCATGCCCCATAATATATTTCAAAATTCTGTTCTGAACCTTTCCACAACATGTGCTGTCCTCCACGTATCATTTCCTAAATGTCCTCCTTGTGTTTGCGTATGCTTTTCCCACCATCTGGAGTTTCCACCCTGTCATCATGCCCCAAGTCCAACTACTGGTTTAACATCTGCACTAACATAACCACTTCATTGAAACATTCCTGTAGTACATTGAGTTATGTATCCCAGAAAAAAAAAAAAAACAAAATCAAAAACATAATCTTAATCTGTATCCCTGTGGCTGTGAACCTATTGTAATAGGACCTATTGATGATATTATTTTTAGCTAAGGTGTGGCCCAAATGAATGAGGGCAAGTCTTAACCAGATTAAGAGACATTATGAAAAGAACCCAGAAGTCACAGAAGTGAAAAAGAAGATATATCCATTTGTCAGGAAAACCAAGGAACCTCAAAGATTGCTGGCAGCCAGCACCAGAATGCCACAGTCTTTAGAGAGAAAAAAGGCCTTGTAGATATCTTGAGTTTAGTCTCCAACTTGTCTCAAAACCATGATCCAATAAATTCTTGTTTCTTTAAACCAACCCATTGAATGATATTTGTCATAGAAGCCTTGCAAACTAAAAGAGAGATTGTTTCATATCCATCCTCCACAGAGCCCAAGCTTGGTCATCTGACTCCCTTGTTTGACTCCTCACCACCTAAAGACAATGTCCAAGCTCCTTCACATGGCCTACTGATAGCCTCCATTTTCTGATCCCTGACTCTTTCTCTAGTCTTTCCACCTATTATTCCCTGCCATGCACTCACCTTTTCAAAAACACCTACTTAGATTTCCCTAGGCACACACTGGGTCTCCCTTCAGAATCTCAGCATGTGCTGTCCCCCTGGCCTGACTGCCTCCTCGCACTCACTTTGTCCCTTCACTTCCTCTGGCTATTACCTAATTCTTAGTCATCTCTTAAGCTCAGTTCAGACAATACTTCTTCCACAAAATCTTCTGGCAACCTTCTCTGCTACCTACTGAGTTAGATATTAACACCCTTTCTCTCCAAGCCACAGAAACCCAATTCAAATGACAAAGGGAACCTATGACACTCAAGAACAAATTATGGGAAAGGCATCCCATAGTCTGTTTTACCGTGAAAAATCTGCATTGTTACGCTTAATACATAGTATTGTCATCTATCTTCCACAGCCTATCATGAGCTTCCTGAGGTTTTTCACCTTAGGATTCCCCAATGACAAACACAATGTCAAACACAGAATTTCAATTTCTTTTTTTTTTTAAATAAAGCAACACATTAAATTTTGGTTGGAAGAGCAGGGAAGTGATATCTAGGGGGAATATTCTGTATGTAGGCAATCCAGTTTCTAAGTATAGATAAAAGCGAATCTGGTGAATAGAATGTTTCAGAATGAAAGAAAACAAATTGATAAAGCAAGGTCCTTAATGATGGATTAGGACTCTTGGCAGACATTTTAACTTGGAGGAAAAGAGGGAAACCTTTCCACTGAGATAAGGGGGAAAGATGTAAAGTCAGTGATAATGCAAATGAGATCAGAGGTGAGGAGACCAGTTGAAAGAACTTGATCCTACTTGTCTCTTTTTGTAAGCTAAGTTAGTAGACAATGTCACCTGCTTCAGAGAAAGAGAGGCAGTATTTCGAACTGAGAGAGGAGGAAAGAAAGTGACAACTTGTTGGAAAATTTGCTGAGGAAAATGGGAACGTTTGCTTCCAAGGTCAAGGAAAAGTGCAATGAAGGGTAATTGAACATCTTTTATCACAGGCCCTGTGTCCCTCAGTAAAGCCAAGACAATGCAGGCCAGGAAATTTCATGAATATTAATGCCTCACTTTACCCGTTAAGTTGGCCCTTCTAGAAAGCAGTCCCTTCTATTCATCTCTACACTTATACCTGTATTCATACCTCCCCTTACCTCCTTTCCCTTTTCTTATGTATATGCTCAAATCTTACCCATCAAAAAAATGGATCTTTCCTTTTCATGTAACTACTGTCTTTTTCTCCTTCCTCTTGCCCCACAAATTTTTGAAGTATAGTAACTATTCACTCTCTCCTTTTACAGAATTCTTTTCATTCTCTCATTCATCCCCTGCTCTCTTGCTTGGGCTCCAACCCTGCTGAAATGTTTTTTGTAAGGGTCACTATCACCTAATTACAAACAGCTATAGCCCTTTGTTCTCATTCTTCCTTACTTCTGGCATGTCTGAAAGCTTCTGAGCTCATTGATAATCCCCCTGTTTTGAAACATTCGCATTCTCTGGTTTTTGAGATAGCAATCAGAATCATCATAAGAAATGAGACGCTGTGGTGGCACAACGGGAAGGTCATGCTTGAATCCAGGCCAACATCCTCAATGTGTAGTGGTGGGGAAGTCATTTGGCCTCTCCACACCTCATTTTGCGTAGCTGCAAAACAGATATAATACCACTGGGCAACACTGGGCAACACTGAACCAGGCAATCTTCTGGGTATTTAGGATACATCAGTGTGAAAAGCAGACAAAAACCCCTGCCTCATCAAGCTTATATTCTGGAAGAGACAGAAAGATAATAAACAATAAACATCATAAATATATGTATGGTATAATATGATATAGAGTGACAATTGTATAGAAATATAAACCAGAGAAAGGGGGATAGATTGCAATTTTAAATAGGGTGGCCAGGGTAGCCTCATTGAAAGAGTGGCATTTGAGCAAAAATATAAGCACGAGAAGCATTTGAGCAAAAATATAACCACGAGAAGGAATTAATATGTATAAATGTATGCCTCATTATAAAATTTATGTAGTGAAACTGTCTGCTATTGTGAAATTAGCCACTTTGATTCTAATGCTTGATGGTAATAATTCTCTTCCTTATCACATAGTCCTGCAAAATTCTTAAAGTAGTTTCATAAATATAATTCCATTTGTTTTGATTTTTATAACCATTTTTTTAGAAAGGCAGAGAAGATACTGTTATTACCCATTTAACAGATGAGAAGACTAGAGCTCAGAGAAGCTTATGAGACAAGCCAATGGCCCCAACATGGTTAAGAATGGATTGCACACTAGAACACCATGTCTTTGGTCTCTTTGGCATATTTTAGACAATATGATGCTTTCCAATAATCAGGGCAGTGCAAGATAACTTGGGACCATGCAGTCCAAACCCTTCTACATTATACCTGAAGAAACTAATTCAGAGAACCTAAGTGATCTGCTCTAGGTCACTCCATTTTTACATTAGAAATTTTCCAGAAAGTCTCCCAAGACTTCAGATTGAGACTCCAATTTGGTACTGTGAGTGAATAATGTACTGTATTTTTCAATCAGAAAAATGCCCAGTGAAGAAAAATGCCAAATGAAGAAAACGTATGAAAGAGCAAGCAATCTACTGCTGAGCAAGAAGGAAGAGGTCTGAAAATTGACCACTGGTTTTAGCAACATGAAGATCATTGGAACCTAGACAAGAGTAGTAGTGGTGAGGGCAAAAGGCCGACTACAGAGGTTTAAGAGTGAAGAGAGGAGAGAACTTGGAGGCAGCAAGAAGACAGAATAATGAAGTCTAGAGAAAATATTTCTTTTCCTCTTTTTTTTTAAGGAGAGGAAAAAAGTATGTTTGTGTACAAATGGGAATAGTCCAGTGAAAAAGAAAAAAAATATTGATGTAGGAAATATAGCTAAGAGTCACTAGGCTGATGCCCTTGAGTGGGCAAGAAGCATGGAACCTAGTGTCAGGAATGGGCATTAGAATGGAGAATGGGTAGTTCAATGTAACAGGTGAGAAGGCAAAGTATACATGTACAAGGCTTGTAGGTAGGTCATTGCAGTAGAAGAGGTCTCTAAGTTCTTCTCTGAGTGCTTCTGAGTGAGCAAGGATGTAGGAAATAAGGTCATATGCAGAAAGTGAGGATGAAGGAGGCAAAGTTCGAAGTTAGAAAGAGAAGAAAAGGTGTAAAGCAGTAATGAAGTAGGAAAGTGTGTGGGAGAGGGAAAGACAGCATGTTTGCCAGTGCAGGGTTAAAGATGTATTTGAAGTGCCTGGTCTGGGGCCAGCAGGAGAGTCCAGAGTCTAGTGCGGGTAGCCCAGCTTTACACCCAGGGTTCTCAGTGTGCTCGACAAGTGGTAGCTAGTAATATTGTGTTATTCAAAAGCACACTCTCCCTTAATAGATGTATTAGAGAAAATTGAGTTATCTACCTGAAAATTGCTCAACATATTTTTTAGGCATGAATTTAAGAATTTCCTTTTTAATGGAATGTCCAATTACTTGGCATTTACATAATCCTTTATATTTTCAAATTGTTCCACAGTAGTGTTCATTATGAATGCTTCACCATTTCCCTGACTTACACATAGAATAAAATCAAGTTAACTAAGCCAGAAAGAAGTTCGATATCTTGGGGAGTCAACAGTTTACAGCAGTATTTCCTCCAAGCATATTCTGTGGACCATTAATCCCAAGAGATAGTCCATGAATCAGGAGTCTATGGTCTAAAAAAATTAAAACAAATAAAAAAATAAAAATAAAAGAGTCTATGGTCTACATGGATGAGAACTTTAGACAGTATATCTTACTCTTAAAGTTTCATAATATGCATTAGCAACTTTGAGAAGCCCGGTGTCAAAGAGAGCTACTTTATTTAACCTAGTATTTCTGAGGCTTTTTATGGGTATGTGCAGCAGTCACGATAGTCAATGCCACTATCCATTCACCCCTTCTTCCTTTATAAGAGAATTCCAGTTTTAGATGGGCATATTGCTGCTTAGCTAAAATATTTTATTTCCCAGTCCCCCTTGTTGCTGCAACTAAGTTCTCATTACATCAATATGATAATGGAAATGATATGCATAGCACCAAGAAATATCAGTAAATGTAGGGAGCACTTCCTCTTTGCCTCCTTTCTCCTTTCAGGCTGCCAGTATGCCAGAGAGGTGTATAGTCCTAGCTGCTGAGCCAGCAGGAGGCCCACAAATGACCACAAGGCCTCAAGACAGCAGGAAACTGACTCCCTGATGATTGAGGAGCCACCCCACCAGCAGCGTAGTGCCCACCTCCAAATTCTATAGGAGAGAGAAATAATCCTCAATCTTGTAGACACTACTGTTATTTTGTTTTTTCATAACTCAAGACTGAATCAAACCCTAAGTTGTATAGTGCAACACATGCCATCATCTCATAGAACTAGTGTTCCTCAGAAGACACTTCAAGTGGTGCTGGTCTAAATTTAGCAACTAAATCATGCCATTACCACAAGAATGGCATTTTTCTCTGAATTCAAAGGCATACAATCTTTACATATGTCAGGTATTTGCTTTTCATTCCAAATATCTTCAGACAAAAGGCAGCAATTAACCAGAAAGAGCCCTGACTGACATATGTCAAAAAATAAACATTCAAGTCTTAATGTTACCTTTTGACTTTGAACAAGTCCTCTAAAATTTCTGTGTCTCAGTTTTTTGGAATAGTATATTCTCTGCTTCACCTAGTTGTTAATGTTTGAATGAAATACAGATTAAAAAAAAAAAAATCCTAAAAGTCACAAATGAAAGATGTCACTGTTACTGTTATACAAGAGAGCTCTGGACTGAGTTCTAGACTTTCTTCCCAAACCTACTGATGTGTGGATGTGTGCCCTGAGCTCACGTCATTTCTATAGGTGTTTCATCCGTTCCAATGTGAAATCTAAGTACAAATGGCATTCTAAGCTAGAATGGGGTTTAGGGGCTTATTAGGTCTATGCTTTTATTTTAAGGTGAGACATCTGGAATTCTAAATGTATTTAGTTTATAAAGACCTTCAGAGAAATATATATATATAACCATGCCTTTAAGAGAATATCTGAGGGTTTAACAGCTCTCTGCTCCTCAGAAATAACTTTAAATTCTTTACCTTAATTTAAGTCTCATGTTCTCTTGTACATACCTTGATAGTTAGCAAAAAGCTGGTACAATTTGCTCTACAGTCACTCTTTATGTTTGTGAAGACAGTTCCTAAAACAATATTCCCATGAATATTGACTGTAAGACTTACACTTGCCAGAGAAACAGTTGTTTCTATATTTTAAACAAATCATATGATATCTCTATCTCACCAATGAGGACTTTCATGACTGTAATAGAGGTACTTTACTTCTAAAGTCATAGCTATTTAGAAATCTGTTTATGTAGGAAAGAAATAGGGTAATGAATTTGCACATCAAAACCCTCTTTAAAGCTAAAATGATCATTTCTAAACTAAACAGCTGAAAAAATAATACTATTAGTTAAAAGGGGTACATACATTATTCAAATGATATAGCTAACATTTTAAACTCAAAATAAATGAAAAAAAAATGTCTAATTGGTATTCATTTATTCTTGACACTATATAACCAGAAGAGTGCAAACTAGTCTTGTGTGGCATCACTCACAGAAAGAGTGTTCCAACATCCTTTACAAAATTAAAATAATGCATAATATTAATTTTGTTTGTTTTCAGTTTCTAGGACATGTCTGACATATATTACTGGCTATATTCAGTCTCAATCTTCTATTTTTATTGTAAACCCTGATGAAGGGTGTCAGCATTGCACTCAACAAAATCCATCCTAAAAAATATGAAATTAACCTAGTAAAACAGAGTCACTTATAAACATTCATTAGCTGTCTATCTTTGCATATTAATCCTTATCTCCTGTATGCTTTTTAACTGCATAACTACAATCTGGTAATCTCCATTTGTCTCTATTGATAACCTTAGTTTTGTGAGAGCTGACTAGCAAAGCAAGTAGTTGAATTTAGTAACAGGAAGAAAGGAGCCATAAAAGTAGAGTGCTTCTTTGATAACCATCAAAAGTCCATTTTCATATGTAAATATATTGTGGAAAATGATAGTGACTTTTGTCACTGTCAGAGAAAGCAGTTACAAATCAAGAAAGAAAGAAAGTTAGAATGAATCCTGTGGTGTTGGATTGGAATCAGACATATCAATAACTGTTTATATATATATATATATATATATATATATATATATATATGCATGGACAGATATAGAAACATGGATACATACATATTTTCTAGCTCTGTCTACTGAGAAAGCCTAGTAGCAATACCATACTAGTAGCAGTAACACATACCACATAGGGCTTAGTTTCTAAACACCATCCTCCAATAAAAGGAACCAGGACTCTTGTAGAGAGTGGAGATACAAGGGCTGAGGCAGGGAAAATATAAGATGATCCTGGAATACTTTTTGATGCCAGAAAGAAAAGAAATGCCAAAACTGATGCGGGAACATTAAAGACCAACTTGAGGAGCTACAATGGCCAAATCAAGGTTAACTTGAGGAACAAAAAATGATATATTGGATTATAAACCATAGAATAAAATAAATATCCATGAGTGCATAGTATAGTGATATAAATAAATAATCAAATAAAAAAATGGGTTTGAGGGACAGCTTTTCCTTATGGTAGAATTCAAATTAATAAATGTAGAAAGAATAAGGAAAACAGAAAACCACCATTAGGCAACTTCCCAGTAAAAATTGTTGCAGGCAAGAGTCACAGATGGATGCTAAAATTAGTAGACAAAAATATAATGAGGAACAGGATATTTGCATAGTTTTAAAATATCTCCCCACAAGATTCTTATTAATTACAAAGGAAAAAGTAGTGACTTTATAGTGGTGAAACCTGTCAAACTCCATCATAACCAAGTGATAAAAGTTAACATCATGTGATAAGATATCATGTATTAAAGACATATCAACATCCTGTAGCCCCTGAACCATGAACTGAGATGGTCACAACATTACTTCTGTGGTATTTTTGCCAAAAGTGCATAACCTGAGAACATTCCCATTAGTTCTGAAAAGATACATGGAAAAAAATGTATAACCTGGATTTAATCATGAAGAAACATCAGAGAAATCCAAATTGAGGGACATTCTACAAAAAAAAAAAAAAAAAAAAAAAACTGGCCAATGCTCTTGAAAATGTCAAGGTCATAAAAGACAAAGACAAAAATCATCACAGATTGGAGAAGACTTACAAAACACAACAACTAAATACAAAGTGAGATCCTGGATTGAATCCTTGACCCAAAAAAGGACATTAGTGTTACAGCTGGAAAAAGTCAAATAAAGTCTCTAAATTAGTTAATGGTATTATTGTATCAATGTTCATTTCTTTACATCAATAATTGTACCATGATTATGTATGATGTTGACATTAGAAGTTGAATGAATAGTACATAAGAACTTACTGTGCTATTTTTGCAACTTTCTGTAAGTGTAAAATTATTTCAAAGTAAAAGTTAATTTAAAAAATGCCCATCTTCATCCTATCCCCATGAGTTTCATATCATACCTCTTATATTGTAATTGCCTATTACTGTAAAATTAACCTCAAATTTAGTGGCATCAAAAACAACAATAGTCATTTATTAGTAGTATGCCTCCTGGTTCTGGGAGTATTTTATGTGACCAAGGTCAAACAATGACTGAGGTTGCAGTCATCTGAAGGCTTCAATTCCCAGATCTAGTGTATATCCTATATTTTATGAGAAACACTTATCTACTTGAACTCACTCCAACATGACCAGTCTGTACCCTATATATTCTCTTGTTATAATCATTGTTCTCTCTCTAATAGCTACATTCTTTTTATGTGGTTATAAAGCATTCTTTAAATGGAATGTTCGCTTTCATTTTGTAACTAATAAATAAATTAGAAAATGCAAAAATGTTAAATAAAATTCAAATTAAGTACTGATTTTAAAATACCAATCATGTTTGTAAAAACTTCAACATATTAAAATAAGATGTTTTCTTTAAAAAAAAACTTGTGTCAAACACAAATATGAAACTTTTGAAGCATTAAAGACAGGAACAATGCAATTTGTTGCTGTCACCATTCTAAAAGTCTTAGCCAATGCAACAAAGCAAGAAAATGAAATAAAGGAAATAAGAATTGAAAAGAAGAGGCCAATTGTTTTCCTTGAACAGTGCATTGCTGGAATCATGCAAAATACAATTGTATAAACAAACTCTTAGCTCTAAGAAGCTCAGCCAATATTCTAGGTTTCAGGATAACATATAATCAATAGCCTTTCCATACTTCAGTAATAATCAATTAGATAATAAAATTTTAAAGAAAATCCCATTTACAATAGCATAAAAAAACACAAATTCCCTAGGAATAAATGTAACAAATGCAACAAATTTATGAAAAAGTATTACAATACATTGTTAAAGTCTTTTTTAAAAGGTCCTAAAAATGGAGATACCATATTCATGAATGGAAAGAATCACTATCATAATGATATCATATGATTTTCCCATGTGAACAAGAAAATATATACATAAAAAATTTTATTATATAAATTGAAGTCAGCAAGATGGTATAATTATAGCAGGTGAAAGTTCTTCTCCCACACAGAAAAATGGAAAAACAAGCAGCAACTGTCAGATCTAACTTTATCAGAACTCTTAAAATCCATCAAAGGTGTACAGCAACCAAAGTGAACTCTGAAACAAGAAAAAGGCAACTTAAAAATAGTAGGCAAAGTTTGTCATGAAAGTAAAAAGACAACCTACACAATGGGGGAATATATTTGGAAAACACATATCTGATAAGGGTTTAATATCCAGAATACATAACAAAATTCTACAAGTCAACAACAAAAAGACAAACAACCCAATTAAAAAAAAAATTGGCAAAAGACTTGAACAGACATTTCTCCAAAGATATGCTAATGGTCAGAAAGCACATGAAAAGATGCTCAAAACCATTAGTAAGCAGGGAAATGCAAATCAAAACCACAATGAGATGCCATTTCACACCCACTAGAATGGCTAATATTTAAAAAAAAATGGAAAATTATAATGTTGGATAGGATGTGGAGAAATAGGAACACTCATTTATTGCTGACAGGACTGTAAAATGGTGCAGCCACTGTGGAAGACAGTTTGGCAGTTCCTCAGGAAGCTAAGTATAGAATTGCCATATGACCTGGCAATCCCTCTACTAGGTATATACACAAAAGATTTGAAATCAGGGACTTGAACAGAAATTTGCACACTGATACTGATAACGGCATTATTCACAATTGCCAAAAGATGGAAGCAACCCAAGTGTCTATCAACTGATGAATGGCAACACGTTATGTACAAGGGAGTCTAAATCAGATTGTCAATATCTCATCAGAAACCATGGAGGCAAGAAGACAGTGAGTTGAAATACTTAAAGTACTGAAAGAAAACAACTTCTGGCTAAGGATTTTATATCTGTTGAGACTTTATTTCAAAAATGAGGCAGAGATTAAGACATTCTCAGATAAACAAAAGCTGAGGGAGTTCATCACCAGCAGGCCTGCCCTACAAGCATGCTAAAGGGAGTTCTTCAGACTGAAAGGAAAGCACACTAGACAGTGGTTCAAAGTGACATACAGAAATAAAGACCTGGGCTAAAAGCAACCATGTGGGTAATTATAAATGCAATTCTTATTATAGTGTACTGTTTCGTATGTAGCCCCACTTTTTACTTCCTACAGGTAACCTGCAAATGCATGAAAAGTAATGATAAAACTATGGTTTTGGACATAAAATGTGCTAAGATACAAGTGGTAATAGTATGCAGAAAAGGTGGAGGGATACAGGGGAATAGGAAAAGCATAGGTGTATGCTTCTGAAGTTAAGTTGTTATCAAACAAATAAAATTGTTATATATTTAGTATCATAATAATAAAACCATGGTAACTACAAGGAAAATAGAGGAAAAATACATCCAGATAGAAAAAATAAGGCCCTCAATATGGTTCAACACAAAAAATCACATAAATATAAAAATAGGCATTAATGGAACAATTAAGGGACAAAAAGGTATATGACACAAAAAGGCTAAATAGGTAATTGGTAGAAGAAAGTCCTGCATTATCAGTAGTCACTTTAAATTGTAAATGGTGGATTAAACCTTCCAGCCAAAAGGCAAAGATTGGCAGAATGAATAAAAAAGCATGACCCAATTATATGCTGTCTACAAGAGACTCAATTTAAATTCAATTACATAAGTTGAAAGTGAACAAATGGAAAAAAAGTACTATGCAAGTAGTAACCACGAGAAAGCTGGGTTCTCTATACTAATATCAGATAAAATAGTTACAAGGGAAAAAGACAGTACTTACATATTGATAAAGGGGACAATTCAACAAGATATAAAAATTATAAATGATAGGCACCTAACAGAAGAGCCCCAAAATTTAGGAAGCAAATACTGACAGATTTAAAGGGAGAAATTAATGGTTCTTCAATAGTAGGATATTTTAGTACCCCACTTTCAATAATGGATAGGACATCTAGTCAGAAAATCAATAAGAAGATATAAGACTTGAATAATACTCTAAACCAACTAGACCTAACAGACATAAGTAGAAGATATCACCCCCCCCCCAAAAAAAAAATGCACATTTTTCTTGAGTGCATGTGGATCATTCTCCAGGATAGAACATATGTTAGGTCACAAAACAAGTCTTAATAAATTAAAAAAATATATATTGAAATCATACGATGTATATTATCTGACCGCAATGGAATAAAGCTAAAATCAATAACAGAGGGAGAAAGGGAAAATTCACAAATATGTGAAAATTAAACAACATACTCTTAAACAACCAATGGGTAAAAAAAGGGAAATCACAAGCAAAATTAGGAAATATGTTGAGGTGAATGGAAATGAAAATAAAGCATACCAAAATTTATGGGATGCAGTGAAGACAGTGTTGAGAGGAAAATTTATTACTCTAAATGCTTATATTAAAAAACAAGAAAGACTTCAAATCAGAAACCTAACATCAAATTGGAAGAAATAGAAAAAGAAGAGTAAACTAATCCCAAAGCCAGCAGAAGGAAGGAAATAACAAAGATTAGAATGGTGATGAATGAAATATGAAAAAAAACAAGAATCAACAAAATCAAAAGTTGGTTCCTTGAAAAGATCAATAAAGTTGACAAATATTTAGCTAGACTAACAAAGAAAAAAAGAGATAATATACAAATAGCTAAAATCAGAATTGAAAAGGGGACATTACTACCAATCCCACTGAAATAAAAAGGACAATAAGAGGATACTATGAAAAACTGTATGCCAATAAATTAGATAAACTGGATGAAATGGACAAATTCTTACAAACACACAAAATACTTTCATTGATTCAAGAAGAAATGGGTCTCAGCAAACCAATTACTAGTAAAGAGAGTGAATCATTAGTCAAAAACATCCCAACAAAGCCCAGACCAGAGAGCTTCACGGGGGAATTCTGCCAAACATCCCAAGTATACTTAACTCCAATTCTGCTCAAACTCTTCCAACAAATTGAAGAGAAGGATGAAGTCCCTAATTCATTCTATGAGGCCAACATCACCCTCATAAGAAAGCCAGAAAAAGATATCATGAGAGAAGAAAACTGTAGACCAATATCTCTTAATATGTTGGTGGTTTGAAGCCATATGAACCTCAGAAAAGCATGTTTTAAAAATTCATTGTAAGTCAAACCTTTTGATGAGGTTACTTCAGTTAAGGTGTGGCCCAGGATGGTTATTAATACTCTTACTGGAGCCCTTTAAAAGATAATGAAATTCAGAGTAAGAGAGAGAAAGCCATGGAAGCAAGAAGCTGGAGCAATGAAATCTGGAAGAGAATGGAGAGGCTAGCAGATGCTGCCATGTGCCTTGCCAGGTGGCAGAGGAGTCAAGGAGTGCTGGCAACCAGTCTTCAGGAAGAAAGCATTGCCTTGATGATGCTTTGACTTGGACATGTTTCTCAGCCTCAAACTATAAGCTAATAAATTTCCCTTGTTAAAAGTCAACACATTTCTGTAGCCTTTCTGGAAGATAGAGTGATGGTTCCACAAGAAGCTAAGTATGTGGGTGCCATAAGGTCCTGCAACCTCATTATTGTATATATGCTTGGAAGATCTGAGAGTAGGGACATGGATGGACATTTGCACACTGGTGTTTATGGACAGAGTATTCATGATTTTCAATGCGTGGAGGTGGCCTAAGGGTACATCAGCTGAGGAACGGAATGGTGAACTGTGGTGTATGCATACAAGCGAATATTGAGCAACTGCGAAAAGGAGTGAAGGTGTGAGGTGAATGGATCTTGTAGACAGCATTTTGAGTGAAGTACACCAGAAACAAAGGCAAACACTATAATGCCTCACCAATATGGACTAACTACAATGTGTAAACTCAGAATTGAATCTTAGAGCATAGCTTATCAGGGGAATGCCCATTGTAATGGTCCTAGACTGTAAGCTCTTACAGCAGTCACATCGATTCCTGAATTGTAATGGCTATCTCCAGATTCTGAGATGCTGATCCCTTTGTGTATGACCCAACCAGTCTCTGGAACTTTGGGTATCTGTGTGACACCTGAGGCTCAGAGCTTGAGCTTGGCAGATATGAATGCCAGTATTAGTGCATACAACAACTGTTTAAAAAGCTAAAAAAGAGTCTAGACTTCAATTAGAGACACGAATGTAGCAGATCTGGTTAGGACTAGGGCAAATAGGGCCAAAGGACGATACTGACTGTGTTTTAAAACTTCAACTTCCCTGTGAGACCAAGCAAAGAGATGGTTATCCAGAGCAGGATCTATATTTTCTGTAGTACACTAAACAATTTAACTTGTACACTCAGCTTGTTCAAACACCATGAGTATATGGAACTTTGAACAGGAAGTGAAATCTGGTAGGTTTGCACAAGTTAGTGTGAAATAGTGACACATCCCAGAGTAATTCAGGCAGAGAATAAAAATATATATGCAGGGCCTCCTGAGGAGCTAGGGTTAAATGCGGAAGTGTTGGACTTCCTCATTTGGGTTGTTGCTGAAGTTCTCATAAACATTAAGAACTGACGGTTTGGTATGCCAAGCCCTCTATCTTAGGGCTTGCCCTCGTGAGACTCATTGCTGCAAAGGAGAGGCTAAACTTGCTTACAACTGTGCCTAAGAGTCACCCCCTGAGTGCCTCTTTGTTGCTCAGATGTGGCCCTCTCTCTCTAGCTAAGCCAACACAGCAGGTGAACTCACTGCCCTGCCCCCTATGTGGGACCTGACTCCCAGGGGTGTAAATCTTCCTAGCAACACAGGATATGACTCCTGGGGATGAACCTGGACCTGGCATCCTGGGATTGAGAACATCTTCTTGACCAAAAGGGGGATGCGAAATGAAACAAAATAAAGTTTCAATGGCTGAGAGATTTCAAATGCAGTCAAGAGGTCACTCTGGTGTGCATTTGTATGCACTATATAGATATCCATTTCTAGGTTTTAGTGAATTGGAATAGCTAGAAGTAAATACCTGAAACTATCAAACTCCAACCCAGTGGCCTTGACTCTTGAAGATGATTGTATAACTATGTAGCTTATAAGGGGTGACAGTGTGATGGTGAAAACCTGTGGATCACACTCCCTTTACCCAGTGTATGGATGGATGAGTAGAAAAATGGGGACAGGGACTAAATGAAGATTGGGGTAGGATGGGGGGATTATTCAGGTGTTCTTTGTTACTTTTGTTTTTTATCCTTATTTTTATTCTTTATGGTGTAAAGAAAATGTTCAAAAATGGACTGGGGTGATGAAGGCACAACTATGTGATGGTACTATGAACAGTTGATGGTACACCATGGATGATTGTACAGTGTGTGAATATATCCCAATAAAACTGAATTTTAAAAAAGTCAACACATTTTGTGGTATCTGCTTTCAGCAGCCTAGCAAACTGAAAGAAATATAGATGCAAAAATCCTCAACAAAATACTAGCAAACTGAATCCACCAGCATATTAAAAGAATTATACACCATGTTCAAGTGGAATTTATACCTGTTGTGCAAGGTTGGATCAACAGATACTTGCACACTGAAGTTGACAGCAGAATAGTCACAATTGCCAAAAGATGGAAGCAACCCAAGTGTCTTTCGAACCAAGGAGTGGATAAATACAAGAGGTATATACATACAATGGAATATTATTCAGCATTAAAAAGGAATGAAGTTCTGGTTAATGCAACAACACAGATCAACCTTGAAGACATTATGCCGAGTGAAATAAACCAGACATAAAAGGACAAATATTGTATGATCTCCCTGATATGAAATGTTTAGAATAAGCAAAGTCATAGAGTTAGCATCTAGAATATAGGTTACTAGGGGCCGGGTTGGGGATAGGAATGGGGAGGTAATGCTTAATTCGTACAGAGGTAATACTTAATTTCTATTGGGTTGATTGTAAAGTTTTGGAAATGGATGGTAGTGATGGTAACACAATATTGTGAGTGCTATTAATAGCACTGAAGTATACATGTGAATGTAGTTAAAAGGGGAAATTTTTAGGTCATGTATATGTTAATAGGTTAAAAATTAAAAGATAAAATAACACAGTGAACCCTATTATAAATGATGGACTGGGTTTATCATACAAGTATAAGAATGTTCTTTCATGAATTATAACAAATGTTCCACACTAATGCAAGGTGTTAATAATAGGATGGTATATGGAGAAAAAATAACCCTAATGTAAACTATGGACTATGACTAATAGTACAATTATAATATTCTTTCATAAATTATAACAAAGGTACCACACTAATACAAAGTTTTAATAATTAAAGAGGAGTATATGAGAATGCTGTATTATTACATAATTTTTCAGTAAACCTAAAACTTCTCTAATTAAAAAATAAAATAAAATAAACAGAAACTGTTTCTGAGAAAGCCCAGACATTGGACTTCCTAGATGAAGACATTAAAACAACTGTCAAAAATCTTCAAAGAGCTAAAGGAAACATGAACAAAGAAGCTAAAAGAAATCAGGAAAATGATAACAGAGCAAATGAGAATATCAATAAAGAGATAAAAGTTGTAAAAAGGAACCAAACAGAAATTCTAAGTCTGAAAATTAGAATAACTGAAATAAAAAATACACCAGAGTGGTTCAATAGCAGGTTTGAGTAGACAGAAGAAAGAATGCTGCTGCCACATGCATGTGTGATAAAAACACGTCAGCCCAGCTACCTACCATCTGCCACTGCCTGCAAGGTCACCTGGTAGTTATTTTTCTTCACAGACTGGGAGACACAGGGCATGGATGGTCAAAAGCCTTTGCAGGTATCAGAAGTTAACATATCAAATACATCTGCCCACTTGTACCAGTTATGCCTGTTACATTAAATAAGAACATGGGTATGCCTTCTCGGTTTGGTATTATTGGGCTTTCACCCAATGCATAGGAGGATAAATCTGGAATCAAGCAGGCAGCAAAAAACATCAAGACTTAGATAGACCAAGAGGTGAAGAATGGAATTCCTTCTAACAGTATTACTTTGGGAGGATTTTCTGAGGAAGGAGCTTTATCTTTATATACTGCTCTTACCACCCAGCAGAAACTGGCAGATGTTGTTGCACTCAGTTGCTGGCTTCCACTTCAGGATTCATTTCCACAGGTCCTATCAGTGGTGATAATAAATACATTCTATCCTCCAGTGCCATGAAGATTGTGATCCTTTAGTTCTCCTAATGTTTGTTTCTCTTACTGCTGAAAGGCTAAAAACAGTGGTAAATCCAGCCAATGTAACCTTCAAAATCTATGAGGGCTTGGTGCACAGTTCACATCACCATGAAATGATGGATTTCAAGCAATTCATTGATTAAGTCCTACCATCAGTTGGCTGACATCACTAAGAGGTCTTGGGTAGTATATCAGCATCACAGTAGTAGAGTAGAAACTTTAAAATGTACCCAGTCCTGAAACTTCTTGTTTGCAATGTTAGAACATTCTGCAAATACATACAAATGACACAGACAAATAATGGCTCCTCATGGGAAATTTACATTCATTTAAGTTTCTATATATTATTTGTATAATATGATCCCAGAGAATACTAGTATTAAAATAGGTAAAGCAGCTAGCTTCTTTTTTCCCAAATGTAATTAAGAAAAATAATTAAATACTGCAACCAGAATATTTATTATATCATTTGGAAATTATTTGTATGCCTAATGAAAATTTGTACAGCTATAAATGATATAAATGAAGGATATATATGATTTAAGCAGTCTTAGACTATGGATTTATTCCAAAATTGCCTAGTCACCACACAGTGGCCATATTTATATATATATTCATACATACATAATAATAGTAATATGAAATAAGAAAGAGATGGCATTATATTATTCCTAATAATAGCGATAATACTTTTAAGTATTAATGAAAAAGTAATATTGCTCTCCTCAATTAATGGCCATTTTATTTTCTGGACCAGACTTCTTTTTCCCCTATCATTTCCATTTAATATTCTTTTCTCCTCTCTAGAAAAGATGTGTGTTCTTCCTTTATTATCCTTCATAGGAGACCAAATATTGCTTCCCTGCCATAGACATCTTGTGCTAAAAAATGCTGTAATTTAACATTCTGAATCAGACATATGGTATTTATGATGTATTTATACTTATAATGAAACTAGACATCACTTAAAACTTCTACACTACTTACTTCTTCAATTGTATTTTAGTGCAAATTTAGATTTATTCAGTTATTAGAATTTTTAGCTTAGATAATAGGAATAATTTTGTTATGCTAATATTCTGTAATCAACTGGAAGAATAATTAGATCATACTCTAGTATGTTCTGAAATATCTAAGACTTGATCCTAAAAATTGTAATTTCTAAGATGATTTGGTCTAAGATGATTCTTCTTGTAGCATAGAGTTTAAGAGTTCTGTACATGCTTGAAACCAACTATTATGGAAAATTAGAATCCATTAGAAAATTTTGTCTTATTATTTTTTTCTGGCACCAGAGTTTAGGACTCCTACTTTGTCCCAAAGTTGCTGAAGCAAAAATCATGATATCTGCTTTCCTCTAATTTTGTCTTATTTTTATCTGCCAATGAACTTCTTTGAAATTTTGACTTTAGACAAATAATTTTTTAAAATTAGTTTTTCTGAAAGCATAAAAATAGCAACCTTTTGATTTTATGTAGTCAAAATTTTCAGGTTACTGATAAAAATTACTTGAAAACAATTTTTTTGGTAATATAGGTAGTCAGAACTCAACACATATAGTATAATACATACAGGTTCACACACACACAGGAATAGATTAGATTTAAGAATACATTTTTCTGGGGTAAATACAGCTTCAAACCACCACATGGGGATAGTAGAAACTTCCAACCATGTAACATTATTACAATAATGATCAAAAGAAGTAATGGAAACATCCCAGATGCCATTCAAAAGGAAAATGGATAAACAAAAACTGTGGTATAGTCATACAATGAACTATTACTCAGAAACCAAAAGGAACAAATTACTAACACCTACAACAACACAGCTGGATCTCAAAAACATTATGCTAGGGAAAAAAAGATACAAAATACTGTGTGATTCCATTTATATTAAGTGCTATAGCAAGAAAAACCAATCAATGCTTATAGAAAGGATATTGGTTGCATGGGGTGAGAGAAGTGGTAGGATTGACTGGCAAGAAGAGTAAGAAAATTTTCTGGAGTGATGGAACAGTTGTGTGTCTTGATAGGAGTGTGGATTATAAGAGTGTTTATGCATTTGTCAAGACTGACCTAATGCCCTCTTAGGATCTACACATTTCACCATAAGTAAATTGTATCTCAGTAAAAGGATAATAAAATTTTAAATGTTTACTACAGCATTGTTTGTAACCTAAATATTCATCAATAAGAGAAGGATTAAATAAACAGTTATGAATTCATTCAATGAGGCATTATCCAATGGCTAAAATGAGTGAGCTAGAACTATATGTATCATTATGGACAAATTTCAAAATCAGAATGAGTGAAAAGGTGAATAATTGAAAGGTATATGCTGTATAATAGCATTTATGTAAAGCTAAAAAAATATGCAGAATAGTGTCATGTATTGTTTATGGATATACACAGTTTTAAAGTGTAAAAACTTGCATAGGAATGGTTAAGTACCAACTTATCTTTATCTCAGGAGATGGAGGAAGAGTAATTGGATCAGAAAATTCATCTGTAAAGTTTTCTTTCATTTAAAAAGTTTCTAAAGTAACCAGAATAAAAGGATTGTATTATAAAACATTCTTGGAAATTTTCTGGGTGCTTGAAATATTTTTTTAATTATGGAGAAATGTAATAAACTCAAACAATTAAAAAGTCTGCTTTTTCTCTTTTCATCACTACCTATACCTGCATTAGCAGGACAATTTTCCTGAATTTCACTGAAGAAACAGGGGAAATTTTTTAATAATCTAATGATTTCAACCAAAAGAAATGAAAATAGAAACTAAAATCAGGAAATAAATTTATAGGAAAAATACATAGCCAAGAATTCCCCAAATCAAGAAAATGAAAGAATGCCTGAAGGCATCATCTTTCACTGTTCAGAAAGAGATGGAGCCTGACAGAAATTGAGTATGCCAAGCACAACCATTTATTTGGTTCTCTTACTCCAACTAGTCATTAGAGGGACAAAATTTCACTCAGGAAGTAAAAAACAAAATTATGCAGAGATGTCACCTGAAAGTATGTAAGTCTTTATAGTAAATGAAAGTCTAGCCTTTCATCCTGAATTGAGAAGTTAAATATTCAATACCTAGGTGAGAGAAAAAAATTAATATGTAGTAATTTTGTTCTTCATGTTTGATTGCAGAAGTTCTCTGAAAAAGAACAGTCTCATGGGAGAACCACCTATGAATTAAATTACCACCAGGGAAAAGAGTCAGGTATAATGCAAAGAAAAATGTTTCCAAGGAAAATTTTCTCAAACCTTTTGATTAGCTTCCCTATTTCTTCTATTCCTGTGCTATTATTCATTCCTTATAGATTAGTTTTTAGATATTCCAGGGTTAAACAAGCTTTGTGCTTCTTGACTTGAAATGCAAAGTGAAAGACACAAATGTCCTCAAAAGCTATTGTCACAACGTCCACAGACCCCCAAGTCTACAGAGTGAGGCCTAAAAAAGAACACAATTTTCTGCATTCCTGAGGTTTTGTAAAATTTCATTCGAATTATATTTATCTTTACATTTCATCAAGTGCTAAAAAATTCACTATCATCTTATCAGCTTTCAAAACTCAGCCTAAAGGAAAAAAATCCTGTAACACTTAACTATTTGTACCTTTAAAATTTTGGCCCTCACTGATCTGGGGTCTTGCATTGCAGTGCAATGACTCTCTGGTAGTGTTAACCAATTCCAAACATCCAGATAAAAATGTAAGGTTTATGAAAAATCTAGAAACATCTATAAATATATAAATACAAAAATTATATTTGTAAATCATGGAACATGTTAGATATTAAGGAGTACTCTAAGAAACTGGATTAATTATTAACAATTTATTCCTATGTTTTGTGTTCTTTGACCATAAGCTAAACAACAGATAAATTTTTATGACAGGAAAATGAATAATGTGGTAAGAGCATGTTACTAAAGATTTATAAGATTATGGGTAGTCAATTTTCCTGATGATTTATTTCTTGGGATTTCTATTACAATCTCAAAGCATGCTGGATCCATCACAAAACTCACGGGAAAATCTTATATTTGAAACAATAGAGCACCTATAGTATGCTGTGCTGGTCTGAATCTGTTACACTGTCCTGGGGGCAGACATATTGTGGGTGGGACTTTTTGATTAGGTTGTTTCCATGTAGATGTAACCCACCCAATTGAGGATGGGCCATTCTGATTAGATTATTTCCATGAAGATGTGACCCCCACCCATTCAAGGTGGGTCTTAATTAGCTTACTGGAATCCTTAAGAGAGCCAACACAGACTGAGATACTTAGAGAGAAAACACCCAGAGACGTTTTGGAGACAGCCATTAGCTTCTCTCCTGGTTCTGGAGAGAACCAAGACAGAAGTTAAGAGATGAAATTCAGAGTTTGCCTCAGAGAAGCTAAGAGAGGACCCCACCACCACCACCACCACCACCACGACCAGATGCTTAAAGAGAAATGCCCTGGGAGAAACAAGCAAGGACACACAGGCACTGAGAGAGAGAAGCTAAGACAGAAGCCCAGAGACATTTTGGAGAAAGCAATGGAAACCAGAAGCTAACCCTGGAATAGGCACAGCAGGTTCTGGCCATGTGCCTTCGCATATGACAGAGGAACCTCAGATGCCATTGGCTTTTCTTCAGAGATGGTATCATCCTATTTATGCCCTAATTGGGACATTTTCATGGCCTTAGAACTGTAAAGTTGTGAACTAATAAATGCCTTGTAAAAGTCAATCCATTTGTGGTATTTTGCATTCAGGTAGCTTTAGCAAACTGGAACAAGGGCTGAAACATATTGTTGGTTATTTAATAGCTTTCATTGGAAGACAATAAGGAAATCTCTAGTACTTGAGTACTTTCATATTCACTTTGCCCCTCATAACAACTCTGAGTGACAGAATAAGAAATTATACTGATTATCCATAATAGCATAAAAGAAATTCTATTTGGTACCTTGTCATCCTGCTTGGCTTAAGAGTAAATTTTCTATTGAGCGGCCACTCCAGTTAGCTCTGTTCTGGATGTAACCGCAACTAGCAGGGCCTGCACCTCCACAGAGTTTGGATGATAAGAGCTAACCTTAGCTTCTCCAAAAGGCCCCTGCCACTTCTCCAAATGGTCCTTGCTGCTTCTCTGAACAGCCCATTGCTGCTTCTGCGCTTTCACGGCATAATTCTACTAAAAAGGCCTGTATCTTCATATGGCTTGGAAGATAAGAAACTGCCCTCAGCTTCTCCAAACAGCCCTTGCCACTTCTGCTTTTAGCACCATATGGTCTGAAACATTCAATCCCCAGTATTAGAGGGAAAGCCCTATGACCTCCTCTCTGGGTCATAATAAAGGCAAGAACCCAGGACCCACATATGCTTCTTCCCCCAAATCTTGTGTGAACCATCATGGGAGCCTAGGTTATGTCAACCCTGGGTCCCTCTGCCACCCTCATTCTCCCTTCTCCCTGTCCAGGGCCTTTGACCTAACAAAGCTGTCCTTTCATGCATTCTTGCTGGCTAGCTCTGTTTGTGCCTCATCACCCAAAGAACTTCACATAGCCTCCCAAAACATTATCCCCACACCTTCCAGCTTGCTTCCTTCTGCCTCAGTTACCTTCCTTAAGAAAAAAGACATAACAGAGTACCTGGTATAGTGTAGGGACTCAGTAAATATTACAAATAAATTCTCCAAAGATTACACATGAGAAAGCTGAGTTTCAGAGAAGTTAAGGCACTTGTCCAAGATGGAAAGGCAAACCCCAAGCCTGCTTACTTCTGCCACCGGCACCCCACTCGACCGAGTTCAGACTTTTGTTAGGCAGCTAACCATGAAGACTGCAGATTTCTCATGTTCCTCAAGTGAAAGGAGGCTCAAAGACAGTAAAGCCCAATTAATGAGATACAATGTGGTAAAGTATCCATTTACTGATAATGATAAATCCTGAGCAAATAAACTAGGAATTTCTAACTGCTGCCTTATTTCTTAAAGCTGCTAAAAAGAGTAATTTTATATTCCTACATCATTTGGATTGCATTAAGTGATCCTTTTCACTTAATGCAATCCAAGAACAGAAATGAACATTACTCCCTGCAGTTTATCTTGAAGCATTTGCCCTTCAGGAGGTTTATATAACAGACACCTTTTGGGTAAGTCTGGGTCAATTAAGTGAAAGCAACTCTCCTTGTGATTATGGGTTTTTTAATCAGGTTTGATTTCCCAGCTTTGTTTAGCCAAATCTCCCTCAGGTCCTCACCATAAAATAACTCTCTCTTTGGTCTGGTCTAGCTAGATTGGGCAGACATTCCAGTTTACAATGGTACAGCAAAGCTTTCAAAAGAATCTTGTCAGTGCAATTTCACACAGTGGGTGGGCATGTGTGTTCTGCATATTAGGAAAGGTTTTTCTTCTTTGCCAGTGCAACGGGTTTTTCATTCTGAACTCATTTAAAGCCTCAAATGAGGTTACAGTGGTAAATATCATAGGGGAAAAAGTTAACAGTGACAGTCACAGCTCTCAAAATATCTTGGCTTTGTCCACCAAACCATTTAGGGAGGAAACTTGCTATGCTGTGCTCTGTTTCTGCTGCTTGGGCTCAGGGTAGTGACTTAGAGTAGTGAGGATTTGATCACTTTTATTAATGAGAAAATTTTTTTTTTTACTGCGTATAAATGAAACACATGAGAGATGTAGGATGAACTCTCATTTCTTAATACATTTTGCATTGTTTGAACTTTCCAAGAGAATGTACTACTTTAGGAATCTTGAAATATTAATGAAATAATTTTTTAAATCATGAACATCTTTCCAAATAAGCAAAAACAAGCAATACCCGGTCTTTTAAAAAATTCTGAAAACAAAATATATATAATAGAGAGCAGTCCCCCACCCAGAGATGACAATTGAGATCATTTGCATCTATTTAGTTAATTAAAATAAATTGGGATAATATTTTTAACTTGGATAATAGAGTTTTATTACACATTTATTTCTCATAATAATATATAATGATCATTTTCCACATAAATAAATGCATCTCTATAACATCATCTTTAATGGCTGCAAGATATTCCATTATGGGGTTCTTAATTTTTTTAACCAATCCCCTGTAGCATACATTTAGCAGCTTCCAATTTCTCAATACCATATACAATGCTACAGTAAACATTTATGCACTTGTCTGATTAATTCCTTAGGATAAGGAAGTTGAAGAAGATGCACATTTTAAAGCTTTTTCTACATATTTCCAAAGGATCTTGAGAATGGTAGAACCAACATGTATTCCTATCCACTTTATAGTTAAGTTGACTATCAATTTATAATGGTTCTCCTATTTCTCCATAAAAACAAAAGAGAAAAAAATTTAAGAATACTTTTATTAATGAAAACAGAAGCTAGAAAAGCAAGAGTACTAACAGTGATGTAGCCTTTTTAAAATTCCTCCTCTTGGAAGGCAAGGACTTAGTTTTCCAAGTTGCTATTACAAATATCACACAATGTCTTGGTTTAAACAACAGAATGTATTGTCTCACAGTGTCAGAGGCTAGAAGTCTTGCTTCCTCCCAGCGTCAGTAGTGTTCTAGCTGGCCAGCAGTCCTTGGGTTCCTTGGCTTTCCTGACACATGATGCTCCAGTTTGCTAATGCTGCCATTATGCAAAATACAAGAAATGGATTGGCTTTATAAAGAGGGCTTATTTGGCTACAAATTTACAGTCTAAAGGCCATAAAAGTGTCCAAATGACGGCATCAACAAGAGGATACCTTCAATGAAGAACAGCCAATGGTGTCCGGAACACCTCCATTAGCTGGGAAGGCATGTGGCTGGTGTCTACTGGTCCTTTACTCCTGGTTTGTAATGCTTTCAGCTTCTGATTCCAGTGGCTTTCTCTCTAAGCATCTGGAAGTCCTCCCTTAGTTTCTCCAGGGCAAACTCTAGGCTTCATCTCTTAGCTTAGCATCTCCAAACATCCTTCTCTTCACATCTCCAAGCATCTCCAAGTGTCAGCAAGCATCTGGGTTTGTGTCAGCTCTTAGCTTCTCTCTTAAATACTCCAGTGAACTAATCAAGACCCACCTGGAATAGGCAGGGTCATACCTCCATGGAAATAATCTAATCAAAAGTATCACTCACAGTTGGGTGAGTCACATCTCCATGGAAACACTCAATTGAAAGTTTCCACCCTAATCTAAAGACTAATAAATCTGCCCCCACAAGACTGCGTTAAAGAATGCAGCTTTTGGGGGGACATAATATATCTAATCCCACACACAGGGCCATACCCTTTCCCTTCTCTTTGAGGTTCCATTGACTGGAGAGATTCTGGCTCCTCCCTGTGGCTTTCTCTGATTATGTCTGAATTTCTTCTGTTTATAAAGGACTCCAATAACCCTGATTAAGGCCCACCTTCATTCAGATGGGCCACATCTTAATTAACATCTTCAAGAGATCCTGCTTACAGTGGCTCACACCCAGAAGAATGAAGATCAAGATCAAGAACTTGTCTAAATTGGAGTACAAAATTAAATCCACCACAAGGACCAACTGCAATTTGTTGAGTACCTGTAAGTGATCAGTCACAGCACAAAGTACTTGGCATAGGCATTTCATTCAGTGTTCAATAACAGCCTTAGGAAATAGGTACATATTATTATCCCCATGCTACAGATAAGGCAATTGAGGTTCATGAAGGTTAAGTATCTTGATGAGGTTACTCAGATAAGTTTCAGCTCTGGGATTTGAAAGCAAATTTGTCTGACACCATGTTCTTTTGTCATTCAGGCTCATGTCTTCACCAGATTCCCAACTGTTTATCTCGTCACTGGCATGTCACCTTGCTGAGTTCTATATACAACAAAGTATTCCTGGTATCAGGTCTGGAAGAAAAATTTGGCTCAACATTTACATCTTTTATAGGAAAGCATGTAAAGTATTTAGGGAATAAATAAGAATATCATTTTTTAAGATTGCATATAATTTTCCACTCAGGGGTCATTCATATTCTGTAAAACTTCTCAAAGTTTCAGATATAGAACTTCTTAAATGGGTTTAAGGAGAAGGTATTTTCAGCTATATACTTTTGCCTCAAATTAAAAAAAAAAACTTTAAGTCCCTAATGAGTATGTACCTTCAGAAATAAATGGCAGAGAAAAGTAGAACAGCAAAATGAGAGCTAAGAAACTAATGTTGTACATTGGGGAGTATGCACTTAAGAACAATAGTGACAACTTCAAATGTATAACTCACATCCCACATGCAAAAACTTTAATAGATTTAGCTGTCAATTATAATATGTGTTCTCACACATAACGTTAACGAAACTGGAGCAGCAGGGGGATATGCACACATTTTTCAGAAATACATGGATGACTGTGTTTGTTCCAACTTTTTAGAATCCCTTTGTTGATTACACTTCTAGTTTTTCATGTTGGAATTTAATCAGTCATAGTTTTTAAAAGCGAATTACCTCCCCTTATAATACTCAATGAAGTATCATGCTAAAGTATAACACATTATGTAACTTTAAAGTTTCCTATAAAAGTGATTATTCTTTAACATGGCATTTTAATGAAGTAGGCAGAGAAACACAAAGGTTAATTCTGCATTCTGCAAGATTTCCTTATCCTTTGTTCCCCCACACTAAGGCAGCATTGACAAATTCCAAATTTTAAATCAGCTGATTACAAAATTCCATATTTCTCTCTATCTAAATAATATATTTCCTATTTTTCCTCCAATATCACAACCTGTTTTTAAAATACATGCAGTGCTCTAATTCTCATAGGAAATTCTGGAAATTCATAGGATGCTAGTCTCACCTTATTATTTCACAACTCCAATTTAACTAAGTGACAAATTAATGTCAAAAAACAAGAAAACTAGGAACATTGTGGCTGACTTAGGTTGGGAGAGAGAAATGGTTTTTCTTTCTGTTTCAAATATACACCGAAGAAGAAATATTTGGGAGCGGAAGTTTTACTGGCATTTCCATCTAATCTGATAGATATTTGAAAAGCAAAGCATCATTCTTATTTACCTATGCTGTAGGAAATCAGTTTTAACCATGCTTTGACAAAAGGAATCCTCCAGAATTCTGAATTGGTGCATATAGGGAGATTATCTTCAATCTGAGACCAAGTCAAAAATGACCCTCCTCTAAAGTGCTGAACCCTCTATCAAGGGACTTGCCTTTGGGAAGCCTGTTGCTACAAAGGAGAGGCTAGGCCTGCTTATAATTGTGCCTAAGAGTCTCCCCCTGAGTGCCTCTTTGTTGCTAAGATGTGGCACTCTCTCCCTAAGTCAACTTGGCAGGTGAAATCACTGCCCTCCCCCCTATGTGGGATCAGACACCCAGGGGTGTAAATCTCCCTGGCAACATGGAATATGACTCCTGGGGAGGAATCTAGACCTGGCATCGTGGGATGGAGAACATCTTCTTGACCAAAAGGGGGATGTGAAAGGAAATGAAATAAAGTTTTAGTGGCTGAGAGATTCCAAAAGGAGCTGAGAGGTCACTCTGATGGGCACTTTTATGCACAATATAGATAATTCTTTTTAGGTTTTAATGAATTGGAATAGCTCATAGTAAATACCTGAAACTATCAAACTACAACCCAGTAGCCTTGAATCTTGAAGACAATTGTATAACAATGAAGCTTACAAGGGGTGACAATGTGTGAAAGAAGGGGAGCACACTCCGTCTTCAGTGTTCATGCAAAAGAAAGTTTTATTCTACTCACTTCTACAGGTCTTTATAGCATACAAGGTAGTTTTCTACGTGATTCTTTTCAGGTATTTCCGGGAGGGTACATTTTTTCTAAAGCCAAGAGGTGTATTTACATATCTTTAGTCTTAAGCTACAATTTCTTTGGGGGCTAGATGGGAAACAGTGGGGGTGGGAGACAGGAGCACAGAAGAAGCCCAGCAGGAGCTCAGAGACTATTCCCTCATCTAAATTGCAGTCTGCCTTCAGACATGCAAAGCTTTTGGCCTTTTCCTAGCCCAGTATCCGCTTTCAGACATCTGGAGCTTTGGGAAGGCCCTGCTCTATAGTTTGTTAAGCCAGGGGGCCTTCCATGTCTCTACAACAATGTGACTGTGAAAGCCTTGTGGATCACACTGCCCTTTATCCAGTGTATGGATGGACGAGTAGAAAAATGGGGGCAAAAAAAAAAAAAAAAAAAAAAATAAAGGAAAAATAGGGCAGCGAGGGACAATTTGGGTGCTCTGTTTTTACTCTTTTTATTCTTACTTTCACTTTTTCTGGTACATAGAAATTTAAAAAAAAATAGATCGGGGTGATGAATGAACAACTGTATGATGGCAGTGTGGGATTATATACTTTGGATGATTGTATGGTATGTGAATAAATCTTAATTAAAAAAAAATGATCCTCCTCACCACCACCACCACACAGCGGGTACACACTTCCTCAGAGAAAACCCCTGGAATACCCCCTGGCATCCATCCTGTTGTCTCAGCACTAATCTCAACTGAAGCACTTCCTATTTAAAATCTCCTAAAAGAAATCTCCCCAAATAGACAAACACTGGAACAGTAAGGCATTATTTTTAATGAAGATCCAAGGGTTTTAGAGTTATCAATTATCCAGCATGGCAGCTAAAATGAATGACTTTCACACAGATACAAGACACTGGCATTCTGTTGGCAAACTTTTACTGTTGAAAGAAAAAAAAAACAAACATGATTGTGCTATATTTGATTAATCCCAATGAAAAAAACAACAGATAAACTCTGCTTAATCTAATTCGTATTGGTCCGAAAGCATCCTCTCAATTCCCTGAGACATATTGGTGACACTACTTAGACTAATCCAGCTCCCACGTCCCTGCCTCTGCAGAAACAATGTTTCAAGAGTGAGAATTCTGTCGATAGAACATATAGAGGAAGGACACCTCCGTCCTCATGACAGACAGTATTCATTAGGACTCTGAGAACTTAGGTCTCTCACCAATTCAAGTTAGGCAAATTTTATTTACTTAATACTCAGAAAAACCATAAAGAAAGAAAGAGATGGCTCTCAGGCTATTCCTAAATTACCCAAGGAGTAATATAACTTTTCATGTTTGCTAGGTAGAGAATCCACTAACTTTTCCACAGAGAGGTTCTACTTACTTCTATTGACAGCAGCATCAGTCTTCTCCTACGGAGTTTCAGGCCTGGAGGCATTTTCAATTAGAGCAGAAAGAAACTCCTTAACATTCTTTCTATATCTTGATCCAAATGCCTTAGTACTCTGGATAGAACAACACACAGATTGAATATATATGTGCTTTTCCCTTATTCCTAAAATGAAGTATTGGGACATGGAAAATCATGAAGAGGGAATACTTAAATCATGTAGTTGCTTTCCAGACCATGAAAATTTGTCCCATGAGCCAGACTTGAAATAAAGCCTTGGTTGGGGGTGGGGATTAGGGAGAGGCACAAGAGGGGGGCTGGGGAATGGGAGGAGACGGTTTGCTGCTTAGAGAAAAGAAGCAGACCCAAAGTTTACACCTCTGTGAATATTACCTCTTATAAATAAGAAATATTTGAAAGTTTACATTCAGTTATTCATAATTTTATAAAAGATCATTCCAAGGTGTCTATACTATATGTATATTAATGAACAAATATTAAGAGCAAACACAGTACTAGACATTGTTCTAAATTCTTTACATACATAACTCCCTTATTCCTCACAACAACCCTAAAAGGTAGGCTATCATCGCTGTTTTACAAACCAGAAACTGAGAGGTTAGGCAACTTTCCCAAGGTCACACAGCATTCAAACCCAAGCATTCTGGCTCCAGAGTTCCTGCTCTTTTTACCACATTAAAGGACCTCTTTCCATTTTCAGAAAATAATTAAATTCTATTTTTTTCTTAAATCATCATGCAGAGATATTGACAACTTATTCTCAGCCTCCCAATCCCTCCCTCCATCTCCAAGTGTTATGATTAGGTTCATCTAAAGGCATTCATTCTTATTTAAGCTTTCATTTTCTCAGAAATGCTTTTGTAAATAGCATAATTTCTTTGAAATTCCTAAATAAACACAAAGTTTTGAACCAATAATTGATGCATTAACTAGGGTCTATAGTTAACAGTAACATTGTAATATGCCTCCACAAATTGTAACAAAGGCAATATACCAAAGCTAAATGTCTATAAGAGGGGGATAGAAGGGAGGGGCATGGGTTCTTAATATTGTCTCAATTTTTTAATGTATTTTATTTTTATTTTTTATTCATCATTTTAGTCTTTTTTCTCCTCTTCCTCTTTTTTTTTTGGCAGAAGAAAGAAAGGTAAATGTCCACATACAGATTGTGGTTGTGAATATATAACTATGTGATTATACCAGGAACCACTGATTGTTCACTTAGGATTGAATGTTTAAAAAATAAACAGAGGGATAAAAGTGGTGGAGAAAATGTTGAGAAAGGGATGTACCTAATCACTGTTAGTGGGGAAGTGGAGTGGTGTAGCCCATCTGGAGGGCAGTGTGAAGCCAAATATGGAGTTGTCATATAGTCCTGCAACCCCATTATTGGGTATATACTTGGAAGAACTGAGAGCAGTGACATAAATGGACATTTGCACACTGGTGTTTATGGTGGCAGTATTCATGATTTGCAGTGGATGGAGGTAGCCTAAGGGTACATCGACTGATGAACAGAATGGTGAGCTGTGGTGTATACTTACAATGGAATATTGAGTGGCTGCAAAAAAAAATGAAGTTGTGAGGTATGCAACTAGGTAAATGGACCTTGAGGACACTATGCTGCATGAAATAAGCCAGAAAGGAAGACAGACATTATAACACCTCACTAATATAGACTAACCATAATGTGCAAACAGAGAATTGAATCTGAGAACACAGGTTATCAGGGGAAGACTTATTGTAACAATGTCTAGATTGTAAGCTCTTACAGGAGTTACCTCTCTTCCTGAACTGTAATGGTTATTTCTAGATTCTGAGATGCTGAGCTCTTATACATAACCTGCTCAGTTCCTGGAACTTCAGGTAATTGTGTGACTCCTGAGACTCAGAGCTAGAATTCTGTGTCTATAGATGTCAACATTACCCCATTCAGCAAATGTTAAAGAAGCTGGAAAAGAGATCAAACTTCAATTAGAGAAATGAACAAAATGGCCTTGGGTGGGACTTAGGTAAATCAGACTAAAGGGTAGAGGATGATACTCACTGTGTTTTAAAACTTCAACTTCGGTGTGAGACCAAATGTAGAGATGTTTATTTGGTGGAAAATCTTTATTTTCTGTAGCACGCTATATAATGTAACATGTATGTTCAGTTTATTCAAACACCGTTATTACATGGTACCTTGAATAGGGAGGAAGATATGGTTTGTTTGTACAGGTTTGAGTGAGGTCCTGGTACATCCCAAAGTAATTTGGGCAGAAGATAAAAAGTATTTGAAAATTTCCCTTGAGGGACTCGGGGAAAAATTAAATTTACCCACCTGGGGAATTCCTCATATTCTTGCAAACACTGGGGACTATGAATTTAGAATACCGAGCCCTCAATCTTGGGGCTTGCCCTTATGAAACCTGTTACTGCAAAGGAGAAGCTAAGTCTACTTATAATTGTGCCTAAGAATCACCCCCAGAGAACCTTTTTTTTTAAATTCAGTTTTATTGAGATATGGTCACATACTGTACACTCATCCACAGTGTACAGTTGTTCGCAGTATCATCATATAGTTGTGCATTCATCACCAAAATTAATTTTTGAACATTTTCATTACTCAAAAAAAATTAATTAAATTAAAAAATAAAAAAGAATATAAATACAAGTAAAGAAGAACACCCAAAACATCCCATCCCCCATCCTTCCTATTATTCATTTACTTTTTGTTCCCGTTTTTCTACTCTTCTGTCCATACCCTGGATACAGGTAGTGTGAGCCACAAGTTGTTCACAATTGTGCAGTCACTGTATAAGCTACATGGTTATACAATCATCTTCAAAGATTAAGGCTACTGTTTTGCAGCGCAACAGTTTCAGGTATTTCCTTCTAGCTATTCCAATACACTAAAAACTAAAAAGGGATATCTATATAACACATAAGAATAACCACCAGAATGACCTCTCGACTCTATTTGAAATCTCTCAGCCACTGAAACTTTATTTTGTTTCATTTATCTTCCCTCTTTTCATCAAGAAGTCTTTCTCAACCCCATGATGCCAGGTCCAGGTTCATCCCTGGGAGTCATGTCCCACATTTCCAGGGAGATTTACACCCCTGGGAATCATGTCCCATGTAGGGGGTAGAGCAGTGAGTCCACCTGCCAAGTTGGCTTAGCTAGAGAGGCCACATCTGAGCAACAAAAGAGGTTCTCTGGGAATGACTCTAGGTACAATTACAAGTAGGCTTAGCCTCTCCTTTGCAGTAACAAGCTTGATAAGGCAAGCCCCATGACCGAGGGCCTGGACTTCTAAATTGATAGTCCCCAATGCTTGTTAGAATATCAGTAATTCCCCAGGTGAGGAAGCTTAATATTTCCACATTTTCCACCAGTCTCTCAGAGGGGCTTTGCAAATATATTTTTATTCAGAGAACCTCTTTTTTGCTCAGATGTGGCCTCTCTCTGTAAGCCAACTTGGCAGGCGGATTCACTGCCCTCCCTGCTACGTGGGACCTGACTCCCAGGGGTGTGGATCTCCGTGGTAACATGGGACATGACTCCTGGGAATGAGCCTGGCCCTGGCATCATGGGATTGAGAAAGACTTCTTGACCAAAAGAGGGAAGAGAAATGAAGCAAAGTAGTTTTAGGGGCTGAGAGCTTTCAAATGAGTCAAGAGGTCATTCTGGAGGGTTATTCTTATGCATTATATAGATATCCCTTTCTAGTTTTTAGTGTATTGGAATAGCTAAAAGGAAATACCTGAAACTGTTGCTCTGTAACCCAGTAACCTTGTTTCTGGAAGACAAGTATATAACTATATAGCTTATACAGTGTGACCATGTGATTGTAGAGAACCCTGTGGCCTATGCTCCCTTTGTCCAGTGTATGGACAGTGAGTAGAAAAATGGGGACAAAAAAGTAAATGAATAATAGGGGGTGGATGGGGTGGATTGGTTGTTTTATGTGTTCTTTTTTATTTTCATTTATTTATTTTTTGAAGTAATGAAAATGTTCAAAAATTGTGGTGATGAATGCACATCTGTGTGATGATACTTTGAACAATCGATTATACACTTTGGATAATTTTATGGTATGTGACTATATCTCAATAACATTGCAAGGAAAAAAAACAAAAAAAAATGAAAATGTAGTGTGCTCCACAGGCATCAAACAATTGTTGGAAATAAAACATATTTCACAATAAGCTTACATATCCCCCCAAAATAAATAAATAATTGATGCATTAGCAAACTGTGCCAAAGCAACTTTATCACTACAAGGCAAGTTTCAATGGCAAGTGATTCACTTGTTTATTTATTCATTTGTATATTTAAAACATCTACAGCATATGATCTTTTGGCTTAATCTTATAGATGAAAACTCTTAGAGAGTAGAGCAAAGAACAGATGGCATAATTCCAGAAAAGGCCAGAAAACTTAGTAGCTTTTTGCATAGCAATACAAAGTAAAATCCACATCAAAACCCAAGCATATGACTAACTGAAGCAAGCAATCTGTTGTCTGGGTTAGAGTTTACAGGTAAAAGTGTAAGTACCACCAAAAATCCTATCATCTCTGACCCCAGGGATGTTCCCACACCCTCTAATTGGTGGTATTCTCTACTAATCAATACATTACAAGCACCTAATAGGTACTCCAGCAAATCCTGGGGAAACAATTCACCATAGAAAGCACTGTAACCCTGAATATTCATACCCAAGTGCAAATGTTAATTCATGCAGTGCTTGCTTTAAACTGGTCTAATTATCTACTGAAGGAATCTATTAAAGTCATGCTGTCAATCCTACAGATTGGGTTCAGCAAAGTGAAACTGAATTGCGTGCCTTTTCAGCTAATTACAAATTTCTGCCTGACATGATTTAAGAATGGTCAAAAAAAAAAAAAAAAAAAGGACACGTGGCCAGCATACAGCTCCCTAATACACACTGCTTCTCCTCTTGTAAATCAAGAAAATACAGGACAAAGTGGTAGGAAGAAAAGCAGAACCTAGAAGATCATGTGCCCTTTCATGATCTTGCTTATAGTCTCATAAGGAACGTGGCATACCTCAAATAACCAGATTTTTAAAAAAATCTTTAGCTATGTAGAACTGTTTATTTTCACTGAATAGTTTTAACAGTAATCAGTAACTTTAAATACTTTGGGCTATTCTTTACCTGTTATGTTTAGTATTTCTATATATTTAGCTAAAAAAAATCTGTTCAGAGAATTATTTTTCTTTTGTCTCTAATATTAAAATTTTACAAGAAGAAAGTAGGGTTCCACCATTCTGCCTCCTCTACTTCATCTGCCTTCACTGGGTCTCAAGTTTCTACCAGCTCATCTCACACTCAGATAATGCAGTATTGACCTCATCAGAAGGAAAGAGGAAGTAGTTTATAACATAGACTCTAAATAGTATTCCAAAATATTGTGGAGAGTTGCCAACTTGCTTTCAAAATCAACAGTCTTCTCATCTGCCCAGAAAATGTCCGGTTTATCACCCAGCCCAGCCAGATTGGCTATGTGCTCCTAACATACCCACACTTCAGGTTTCACACCATCCACACTTATATTTAAAACAATATAAAAACTCAAGTTCAAAATACTAATCTTTAGCTATGAAATAGGCTGATTTACAATCAGCATGATATTTTAGATGGTGTGTAGTATTTAAATATATTTTAAAGAGATTACTCTCAAAAAGGGATAAAGAACTGATGATTAGACTATGTAGAAAATTCATTATATGATTCATATTCTTTTCTTCTCTCCCATCACATGTTCAAAATATCTGCAGATCCCTAGCTTTATATGTTGTAAAGAACTTTATATGGATAGACAGATATGGCAAGAATAAGAGACACCAGTGGTGAATGAAAGAGAACTTTATTAGTACTCACAGGTCCTAGAACAGAGAAAGGAGTGGCATGCCTCCCAGATTCACGTGGGGAAACATATCAGGAATGTAGTCTCAACCAAGTAGGTGGGGAGCAAAATGTTACAGTGGACCTGGGGACTATGCCTTTATAGTGTGCTATGGTATAGCTGTAATGGTGGGTCAAGCAAGAGTTGGGATCAGGGTGTGTGCATCTGACTTTCAAGGGGATGCAAATCCAGGTAGGATGGGGAGGAGGGGGAGAAGCTGCTTATCTTGAACTTGTATGTTTCAGGGGCTGCTCACTGAGGGATCTAACGACAAGATGATGTGCTGAGCCCTCATGACAGCGCAAAGCCCCTATTTTATTTTAATTCCCTACACTTTACCTTCAAAATTTACCCAAATTCTATACACTTTGCCACCCCTACTACTATTGCCTCGTTCAAGTTGCCATCATTTCTTGCCTATTGCACTGCAATAGCCTCAAAATGTGTTCCTCTGCTTCCACCTTTGCCCTTCTAACAGTCTTTTCCCCTTCCAGACAGAAATCATAACATAACGATAACATGAGAAATAAAAAATATGAAACCATGTCAGATCTTATCTTTCCCTCTGCTCAAAACCCTCCAATAGCTTCACATGTCCCTCAGAAGTAAAATTCTGAACCTGTTTCATGATCCCCAGGGCTAAGCATTATCAGCCCACTCCTCTCTCCAAGGTCCACACCAACCCCACACCCACCTGTCAGACATCACCTCCTCCCACTCTCCCCTCACTCTTTCTCTTCTTCTCTACAGGGCTCTTTGCCAAGTCTTGGACACATGCAGCACACACTTTGGTGAAGTATGCTCTACCCCAGGGGGTCACTCTGCTCACTCCCTCATTTCATACAGGATCAAATAACACCCATCAGGGATGACAGGAACAGACTATCTAAAACACATCTGTCATTCAGCACCCTTCTCCTGATTTATTTTTTGTTCTAACATTTACCAGTACCTGATCAATTTTGTATTTATTTCTTTTCTGTCTGTTTCTCCCAATTAAAATATAAACTCCAAGAGGGAAAATAATTTATTTTGTTCACTGTTCTGTCCCCAGTGCCTGGGACAGGGTGTAGAATATTATAGGTGCTCAGTAAATGTTTATTGGATAAGTGAATGAATGACTGGAGTGAATGAATGTGACTGCAGATAACTGAACTATAAAGGGAAATGAATTTAATTATGTATTTTTAGAACTTTACCCCCCTTCCTAACCCGATTTCCCAAAGATACTCAACTCAATACTATTTCACTAAAGTGGAAAATCACTGATAGTGACTAGGAAATATGTTAATATATGAAGTGTAAAAGTAGTTTTGTCTAGTTTTTGATGTATATTCTTTTCATTCTTCTGAGATCACAATATACCCAAAAATATCATGTGACACAAGCAGCAATGTTTGGCAAGCTGTCATATAGTGCAAGTATTTAATGGTCCCATTATTACCAGTGGGTGACACCTGTGAAGTAATCATAAATTATAGGCTGATTGAAAAAAATTAAAATGTCTGTGTTGTCTGAAGCTAAACTAATTAACTTTAGCGTATTATCTTGACTGCTTTTAGGAACTGGTACCAAAAAGCCTATAAAGGATGGAGAAAAAAAAGGAAGAGGGTAAATAGAGTAGGAACATAGTTAAGAAAACTGAAGCAAAAGGTAGAAACAGAACACTAAATCTGTAGCAGTGAGGCAAATCAAAGTCCCTTTAAATTTTAATGAAAAAAAATGCAGAAATGCAATATCAGAAGCTAAATAAGGTCATTTATAAGAGAGTATCTGTAGCATATTTTCAACCTACTGCAGGAGTAAAATTCATGAATAATATTAAAGGTATTTACATGATCCACTGTTCTCATCAATAGTGTTTGCCTAATGTAATGAGATCTGGATTGCTTGAGCCAAATATAAATTTAGGGTTGTAAGACCTAAATCTGACTATTCATGCTATTAAAAAAAGAAGAATATTTATGAATTTAATAGTTTACATCAATATTATTTTATTCATTAATATTATAGATTATCATAACTGAATGAATACTCTAATAATTGTACCATCCTTTATAGAAATTCTACTCTCTTTTTGAGTATGCCTTGGTTTTTGTTTCACTTAGAACAGTCTTAAAATTCAAATACAATTTAAACAATTCTAAGCTATGTAACATAAATAGCATGTGAGAAAAATACCTTATCTCTTAAAGAAAATAGAATATTCTTTAATAAACTAAAATTTAACTAAAAATTATTCCCCTCTCCAATTTTTCTAAAGTCACTTTCATTTGAACATACAACAATCTCATTTCCTCCCAATCCTTGAAAGTTGACAGGATTACACTTACAGATGCAAAAAGCAAATACATGTAGCTAAGAAGCTTTTCTCTTTCTTTTTTTTTTTTTTTTTTTTTTTTTTTTTCCTCTTCTCTCAGTGCATGTATAGAACACCTTTGGGGGGAAATGAGAGAAAAATCCTTTATTAATATCAGAATTTTCTAACAATAACATGTCTCACAAATTGTATGAGTGAGGGCAGCTTGTCTTTTTAATCTAATTTATTATATATTTTACCTGGACCTTATCTTCAGATAGTTTGGGTCTCCTAGTAGTAATTTAAATGCTTTTACAGAAAGCCTTGTTTGACTCTTTATTAAAGCCATTAGCTTGGCTTAAGTAAGGAAAAACAGTAGTGAGCGATAGGATTCTTACAGGACCCTCTGTCTACCCCCAAACAGGGTTATATGGCTTTAGTTCTGCCAATTTAAATTTCACTGAGGCATCGGACAGAACCTCTTGACCCTCTGCTTCCCTTCCTGGTTATTTTGTTTTGTTTTTTGTTGCTGGTTGTGGTGGTGTTTGGCCAGCATTTTAACTACCAAAGAAGTCAATCCTTATCTCATCCCCAGAAGTGCCAGATGACTGTTAGCATGTTGCATAAATTTAATATGTTTCAGCTCCTTTTTTTCTATCAAATAGAGAATTATATGAGCTATCCAAATAATATTGGGAAAGCACTTTGAGTTAAATATTTTCCATGTTCCTTTTAAGCCAAGTAGTTCTGAAAGGACATCTAAACATGGCACTCTCTGTGCTCTTTATTTCAGGTTCCTGTAATTGATTCAGCAAATATGTTGAGAGGCTGCTCTAAGAAATGCACTGTGCTGTGTGCCATGGAAGACAAAATGAACTAGGAATATTCATTGCCCTCAAGGATACTACAAACTGTGAGGATTACATTTTAGTTTTATGTATGACAATAAGTTATGAAGTCTACACAGAAGTAAAATAATTGTGCAAAATGAGTGGTAAGCAAAATCCCTGTATAAACATATCAGAAACTGAATCTGCAAAGAAGGATCTTGTGATAATTTGGTTGTCAAAATGTCCCCAATTCTTCACCCCTCTATTTGCACCCTTTGCAATGTGTCTCCTCCCTTCCGAAGGTAGAACCCATTTTCCTACTCCTTGAATCTGACTAGACTTGTGACTTGCCTTGACCAGCAGAAAGCACCAGAAGGGTCTGTGTGTTATTTTTGAGTTTAGGTTTCAAGAGGCTTTGATGACTTCCACTTTCTCCCTTGAAATCCTGCCACCAGTATGTGACTAAGTCCAGGCTGGATTGCTAGGAAATGAAGTATATCTGACCCAGTTGCTTCCATTACCCCAACCAGCAACCAGTAAGACCATTCTAGACCAGCAGCCCCCAGCTGTTCTCCCAGATTGCCAAAGACCCAATAGTGAGTCCATTTGAGATGTGCTAAGCCTGGTCAAATCAGCAGAATTGCCTAGCTGATCCATAGACTCACAAGCTGTAATACAAGTGTCTTCTTTTAAGCCACTGAGTTTTAGATGGTTTATTACATGGCATGGCTATGGCAATAAGAAAACTGATACAGGATAGTGGATATAGATTTTCAAATGCATGGGGAGCCATGGCTTTCTCCATAGCAGTATGCTATTACTTCTACATAATTTGAGTGCTTAGTATGTGTGAGGTACTATATTAAGTACTTTACAAACACTATCTTATTTAACCTTTCAATAGCTTCGTGAATTAATTATCATCATAATTTTATAGATGTTGAAACAGAGGCTTTGGAGTTTAAATGACTTAATCAAAGCCCTACTGGGTGCCTATGAATGATGCAGCTATGATTTCAACTCATTACCGTATCACTCCAGAGGCTGTGCTCTTGACCACCACACCTAAATGGAAACTGATAATATAGGAGCCTCAGGGGAATCACAGGGTCAAAGTAGGAGCTGCAACATTTTTTAATCTTTTATTTCAAAGGTAATATATAGTTATATTTGTGAAAAATTCAAACAATGCATGGGAAAATATGAAATTTCCTCTTTACTCACCCTTCCATTCCCACTCCCTTTTCCAGCAGTATAATTGCTTTCTGAATTTGAGGGGGTGATGGTAGTGACTGGAAGTAAATGCAAAGGTGCTCTCTGGGGTAACAGCAGGGTAACAGCAATGTTCTGATTCTTGATCTGGGTGCTGGTCAAACAGATGAATTCATTTTGTGAAAATATACCAGGCTATACATTTATGCTTGGTATATTTTCTGTATGTACATAACATTTCAATACAAAGCTCTTTAAAGAATATTCTGCAATACACAAACACATTATACTGTTAGATGTCAAAGAACCTCTCTTTCTTGGAACTACAGGAAAAGCCATCTAAGAATTGGGTTGCAAAAATGTTTTTTCTCTTTATTCTTTGTGGCCTGATGATGCTACACTGTAATTTCAGGAACCACCTTGGTTATACCATATTTGGGAAGTCTCTTACATACTTGGCAATCTCCAAATGCATGTTTCTTCATGTAGAACTGCCAGCAGTCTTAGAGGAATTCCATATTCAAATTGTGCTTAATTTTTAATCTGCAATTGACCCAAACCTTAAATTTTCACAAGGGGTCTCATCATGGTAGAATATCTCTTCTCCATTAATCTGGTTTCTGTGAGGAAGGATTTTACCTAAAGAAGCTTCTTATCAAACATGGGCAGAGATTGGGCAATGGATGATACAGGAGAATAGAATGTTCAATAAAGCTTATTGTGAAGGTTTCTAGATTGTAGGCTCTTACAGCAGTCACATCTGTAACTGAATTTTAACTGTTATTTAAGAGATGTTTCTTTGGTGCAAAATGTATATTCTCTGTAGCACACTATCTAATTTAACCTGTAGGGTCAGTTTATTTAAACAACATAATTACATGGAACCTAGAATAGAAAATGAAGCCTTGTTATTCTGTACAGTTTAATGTAAAACCCTGATACATCCTAGAGTATTTCAGGTAGAAAAATAAAAAGTATTTGCCAAATTCCCTTGCGGGACTGGGAAAAATGTGGAAATATCAAACTCCCCCACCTGGGAAATTCCTTTGCAAGCATTAGGGACTCCCAATTTAATAAGCCAACCCCTCAATCTTGAGGCTTGCCCTTATGAAACTTATTCCTGCAAAGGAGAAGCTAAGCCTACTTATAATTATGCCCAAGGGTCACCCCCAGAGGACCACTTTTGTTGCTCAGATGTAGCCACTCTCTCTCAGCCAACTCTGCAAATAAACTCACAACTCTCCTCCCAATGTGGACATGACTCCCAGGGTGAGCCTCATCCTGGCAGCATTATGGGACTGAGAATGCCTTCTTGACCAAAAGGGGGAAAATAAATGAAACAAAATAAAGTTTCAGTGGCTAAGAGATTTCAAATAGACTCAAGAGGTCATTCTTGTGGTTATTCTTACATATTATATAGATATTCTTTTTTAGTTTCTAATGTATTAGAATAGCCAGAAGGTAATACTTGAATCTATTGAACTGTAATCCATTAGACTTTATTCTTGATGATGATTGTATAACTATATAGGTTTTATCATTGGACCTTGTGATTGTGAAAACCTTGTGACTGACCTTCCCTTTAGTAAGGAGCAATTTGAAGAGGAAATCAAGAAAAATATCCACTTAAAATAGCAAATAAAAGAATCAAATATCTAGGAATTAATTTAACCAAGGATGTAAAGGACTTAAACATGAAAAACTACAAAACTTTGCTAAAAATACCAAACAAGAACCAAATAATGGAAGGACATTCCAAGTTCATGGATTGGAAGGCTAGATATTGTTAAGATGAGGAATTCCACCCAAAATTATTTACAGATTCAATTCAATCCTAATCAAAGTTTTAGCAGCCTACTTTGCAGAAATGGAAAAGCCAATTATCAAATTTATTTGGAAGAATAAGTGGCCCCAAATAGGCCAAAAACATCTTGTAAAAGAAGAATGAATTTGGAGGACTCAAATTTCCTAACTTTAAAGCTTATTACAGTTACATTGGTCAAAATAGCATGGTACTGGCATAAGGATAGACATATAGACCAAATTGAATTGAATTGAGAGTTCAGGAATAGACCCTCACATCTATGGCCAGTTGATTTTTGACAAGGCTGCCATGTCCACTCAATTTGGAAAGAATAGTCTCTTCAACAAATAGTGCTGGAAGAACTAGAATATGCAAAAAGAATGAAGGAAGACCCCTGTCTCATTCCATATACAAAAATTAACTCAAAATGGATCAAAGAACTAAATATATGAATGAGGACTATAAAACTCCTTGAAGAAAATGTAGGGAAGCATCTTCAGGATCATTGTTAAGCAATGGTTTCTTACACTTTACACTCAAAGCAGAATCAATGAAAGAAAAAATAGATAGGACTGCTTCAAAATTAGCTTTTGTGCCTCAAAGGACATTATTGCAAAAGCAAAAAGACAACCTATTCAATGGGAGAAAGTATTTGGACACCACATATCCTATAAGAGTTTAATATCCAGAATACATAAAGAAATCCTACAACTCAGCACTAAAAAGACAAACAACCCAATGAAAAAAATGGGCAAAAGACATGAACAGACATTTCTCCAAAGAGGGTATACGAATGACTAAAAAGCACATGAAAAGATGTTCAACATCATTAACTATTAGGGGATTGCAAATCAAAACCACAATTAGATACCATTTCACACCCACTAGAATGACTAATATTTAAAAAACAGAAAATTATAAGCATTGAATAGGATGTAGGGAAATAAGAACATTCATTGGCTGCTGGTGGGAATATAAAATGGTGCAGCCACTGTGGAAGACAGTTTGGTGGCTCCTCAGAAAGCTAAGTATAGAATTTCCATAAGACCTGGCAATCCCTCTACTGAATGTATACCCAAAAGATTTGAAATCAGGGACTTGAACAGAAATTTGCACACTGATGTTGATGGTGACATTATTCACAATTGCCAAAGGATGGAAGCAACCCAAGTGTCTATCCACTGTTGAATGGATTAATAAAAATGCTATATACAATTCACTAGACAGTGAGTCAGAGGTATAAGAAGAAACAAAGAGCAAAGGTAGCTACCAAGGTAAATATAAAATCCTGTATTACTGTAGTTTTGGTTTATAACTGTTTTCCATTCCTTTATGACTTAACAGGCAAATGTGTAAAACAACATTTAAAGTCTATGTTAATGGGAATACAAGGTATAAAGATGTAATCTGAGACAGTAACAATATAAAGGGTGAAGGACAGAGATACATAAAATTAGAGTTTGTATACTACTGAAACTAAGTTGGTACTAGTCAAACTAAGTTGTTATTAGTTTAAGATGTTAATTGTAATTACAAAGGTAACCACTAAGAAAATAACTAAAAATATATACACAGAAAAGGAAAGAAGAAGGGAATCAAAACGGTACACTAATGAAAGCAACTAAATAAAAAAAAAAAAGTAATGTAGTAATTGAGGGACAAGAAACATACAACACATACAGAAAACAAGTAATTAAATGGCAGAAATATATCTTTCCTTCTAAAGTGAAATGGCAACCCACAGAATGGGAGAAAATAGTTTCAACCCACATATCTGATAAGGGTTTAATATCCAGAATATATAAAGAACTCCTACAACTTAACAGTAAAAAGGCAAACAACCCAATTAAAAAATGGGCTAATGATTTGAACAGACATTTCTTCAAAGAAGATATTCAGATGGCCAATAAGTATATGAAAAGATGCTCAACACCATTAGAGAGATGAAAATTAAAACTAAATTGAGATACCACTTCCTACCCACTAGGATGTCTATTATTGAAAAAAAAAAAAAACCTGAAAATAATAAGTGTGGGGAAGGGTACAGATAAATAGGAACCCCCATACATTATTGGTGGGAATGTAAAATGGTACAGCCACTATGGAAAACAGTTTGACAGTTTCTCAGACCTGGTATTTCTACCCCCAGGTTTATACCCGAAAGAATTGTAAGCAGAGACTCAGACAGATATTTGTACACCAATGTTCAATGCAGCATTATTCACAATAGCCAAAGGGTAGAAGCAACCCAAGTATCCTTCAATAGTTGAATGGATTAAAAAATGTGGTATATCCACACAGTGTATTAAATAGCAAAGAATTGTCCATTTAAAATGTTTAAGATGATTTTTATGTTATGTATATTTCACTGCAATTAAAAATAAATCATTTTTAAGTCATAGAAATGAATAGATGTCACAAAGACAGAAATTGATAACTGAGTCATGTGTTCAAGAGATATCAAGAAGAATAAGAACGATGAAATATCATTACATTTCACAAGAAAATGGAAAATGATTACCAAGGCATTTTAAAAATTAGTTTCTATTAATATTTAATTATTCTTATAGAAGGACCACACTATTTACATTATTGTCATTTGATGATAGGTTTCATGCTTCTTTTCCAAAATTTTATTGTGGTAATCTTGCCAGTTTATACGTCCAGATAAATCCTAGAATCAGTCCTCCAAGTCTTTACCCAAATAACTTCTCCAAATCCCATTGAAGTTTTTATTTGAAAGTTTTGTTTTCAAATTTTATTGAGGTAACATACGTATAACAAAATTTGCCATTATAATCATTCTTATGTGTACAATTCTGTGACATTAATCATATACACAATGTTGTGCTACCATTACTGCCATATATTACCAAAATTTTTCATCACACCAAACAGAAATGCTGTACTCATTAAGCAATAATTCCCTCTGATAAACTATAATCTACCTTTTGTCTCTATGAATTTGCCTCTTCTAGCTATTTCTTATAAGTGAAACTATTCAATGTTTGTCCTTTTGTGTCTGGCTTATTTCACTTAGCATAATTTTTCAAGGTTCATGGAGTCTTTTGAGAGGGTAGTTTCAATACTGTGAGGAGCATAAAGTCAATATTAGTAAAGAGGAAGGACATAATGATTTGGTGCCATTAAATGGGTTGAACTTGTCATCTCTTAGATTTCTCATCTTAAATGGGGATAACAATCATTAATTCCCAGTGTGGCTGTGAGAATTAAATGAGATAATTTATGTGATCATGCTTGGCACTATGGTGTGTATACTGGATATTTGAAGGAGGTAAGGATGGGCTTGATGGTATGAATTTGGAGATACTGAAAATAGATAGAACAATTTTTGGAAGTTGAAAGAAAAGATGATATTTAATGGAAGTTGAGTGATACAGAGTACAGGGTCAAAGAATGTATGTTTCAACATGGTAGACAGGGCGATAATGGAGTGAGAAAGGAGGCTAGTGATGCTGGAAGGAGAGGTGATTTAAGGCATGGCAGCTGGGGTACAAGTGAAAGAGCTAACCTTAAAGAAAGACACGATGTAGAACAAGGACAAATGGACATCTAAAGGGGAGAGTAGATTTTAAAAGTTCATATAGGATGGTCTCTAACTTTTTGTAAAAAAGGGAAGTTGCCCACTTCAAAACAAAGTGAGTGAAGGTTGGAATAACTCTTGGGCAGACTGTGTTAGAGGATCAACAGGAGATTAATGAAAGGATTAAGAAGCAATTAAAGTCAAGGAGCGTGAACTGGTAGTAGGCCAATTCTGCAGAGTTTTGTTTGAAATCTGTCACTGATGCTGGGTAACAGCTACAAAAAGAAACTGGATTGATGGTGATTGGTGTCTCATAGAAATCACAGCCTATGTCACTAAAGCATACTGACACACACCATTCAGTTGAAAAGGACAGCCAGGAGATGGTGGTTTTAACTACAGATGGCAAATGTACTTCCATCCAGCTATGACATTGGTAAATTTCAAAAACGGAACCACTAGAAAACAGAAAATACCCTAAAGCGCTTTAATGACAGCTTCTTCTGCCACTTCCCTTAATAGCCCAGCTAACTTCTTTAGACCAGTCCTTTATGCTCCCCAGTTTCTTGTATATTTCATTCAAAAATACATACAGGGAATTGTCATTTTCTTAAAATGTTTAAACAGAAGCAGCCTGGTGTACTGGGAATTTATATTTAGAATATAGTATCCTAAGTCTGAAATTTACTTGTTGAATTGGGAAGATTATTTTATCCCTCCATACTTTAGGTGCCTTACCTAAGTTGGGATAATAACCATTAATTCCCAGTGTGGATATGAGAATTGAATGGGATAATTCAAGTGATCATGCTTGGCACTATGATGCCTATACTGCATATTTAAATAATGTTAATTGAACTTTTGCGTAGAAGCAATGTAATTTCATGTTATTTTTATTTTCTATTACAAGCCAATAAAAGATCTTAAGAAAAATTGGAAAATACAGAAAAGAAGAAAGGAAAAAAATAACCCATCATCCAAGCATTAAAAAATTTTATTATTTTGATACCAAATATAATGTTTTCTTTCTAGAGGACAGTTTAGGAGCCATAAAATTCAATCTCATACAGGTGAGAAAACTGAGGCCCAGAAAATACAGGTGACTTTTCTAGGGGCACACAGCTATAACTATAGAGCAAAAGCTAGAAACAAGATCTTCATTTCCACTGTGATGACAGAAGTAAAAATATTGCACTGTCAACAACTAACATTTATTGGGTCCATACACACACAGGGTACTCACTACTCTGGGTGCATAATCATTATTTGTTATAATTTCAAACCTATTGAGAAACGAATTGAAAGTGTACATGTAGATCAGCAGAAAGACATCCCTTTTAAATAAAATAGAGAAACACCTTATGCCTATCCCTACAGAACAAATTATACAATATTCATTTCTGCCAGTATCATGCTTTGCAAAATATATATTTTTGCAGGAAAAAAAAAATTCAATTTTTCAACTAGTCTTGATCCCAAGGAAAGCATAAGGATTTCTGTAAGTCACCCATTTAGTAAGCTCTAAAACAGTCCCTAGGGTTTTTGCCTCTTATCAACAGGCCTAAATATTGTAAATAAATCCATTGAAAGTTCAGGAAAAAAATATTTTTGCACAATTTTGAAGTCCTCAAGTCTAGCCCTCCGATTCCACACTTAGCCTGCAGTGTGGAAAGACTCAGACTAGCTTTTTGAGGTGAAAAAGTTAAAAGAAGCAAGGAAATATATAGGGACCTCAAAATGAAGGTCCCTTGAGGTCTATGATTGAGTTCAATTTGCAGGTGATATTTAGAAAAGAAATAACTGCAGTGAATTCCTTTTGAATGATTTAGACAAAAGCCTCCAAAACTTCATTTGTACAGTAAAAACTACATATACATATTTGCAAAAAGAATATTTCTGTCTGCTTTTTTAAGACAATAAGAAGTTGAGAATTCATTGAACTGTGTAATAGTATTACCCCAGCCACCAACCGAGGAGGATCCCTGCAGCTCAGTGTGTTTATGATGTGTATGTACTGTGCATATTATGAGGGCACAGAGGGATTTGGGGTCAGTGTAAGAGAATTTTCATTTGGTATCACAGACACTTATTAGATACCTGCTATGTGCCAGTTACTCTAGGAATCTGAGGATATGAAACAAGTCCCGGTCCCTGCCATCTAGAATTCTATAATCTTCTTGGGGAGCGTGATGGTTTGAAGCTGCGTGTACCCCCAGAAAAGCATGTTCTTAAAGCTAATCTTTTCCTGTGGGTGAAAACCTATTGTTGGTGGGTCCTTTTGATTAGAATAGTTCAGTTGAGGTGTGCCCCAGATGGTCTTAATCCTCTTACTGGAGTCCTTTATAAGAGGATGAGTTTCAGAGAAAGAAATAGAGAGGATACAGAAGCTCAAAAAGAAAGCCACAGGCAGTGCAGCCAGAAGCTGAAAGCAATGAAACCTGGAGAGAGGGACCAGCAGATGCCACCAAGTGGCTTGCTTGCCATGTGACAGAGGAGTCCAGGATCACCAGATCATCTGTTGATGCCAGGATTTGGACATTTTCACAGTCTCAGAAGTGTAAGCTTGTAAATTAATGTGTCCCCATTGTTAAAAGCCAGCATATTTCTGGTATATTGCATTTCAGCAGCTTTAGTGAACTAAAAGAGGGAGGCCAATTCATAAACAGATAATTTCAACATGTTAAATTAGAGATATAATGAAGGCTCTATTTGAAGCACAAAAGAGGAGGAATGGGGGTGGTTCAGGATTTCTGAAGAAGGTGACTAATGTACTGGAGAGAATGACTAATGTACTGGAGAGAATGACTAAAGAATTAGCAAGGTGATGAAAGATGAGGATGGCACGCGAGGCAGGCATGACCAAAGACCTAAACTATTATTGTTTGTTCTGGGAACTACAAGCTGCTAACTTTAAGCTGTTAGCAGAGAGTAGGAACAGATAAGAATTAAGAACTATTCAAGGCCAGTTATTGGAGAGACTCGTGTACTATGCTGAGTAGCTAAAGAGCTTGGACTTGATTCTTTTGGCCATGAGGAGCAGGAAATGGGTAAAATGATCACTCTGGGGCATTGTGGGGTGTGAACTTTAAAGATTAGACTACAAGGAAGGTACTAGCTAGAAGAAAATTGCTGTGGTCCAAATGAGATATGGTAAGGATCTGATACAGGGCAGTGAGAGCCTGAAAGAAGTTAATAGATTAGAGAATGATTGAAAGGGTAAGTTTGGGAGGACTGGTGACATGCAAGGAGGAGAGGGAAGAGTCTAATATGACACCATTGTTTTTGGCATGCATGCCACTATGTCATTACTTACTGTGCCGGTTTGGATGTATTATATCCCCCAAACCACCATGTTCTTTAATGCAATCTTGTGGGGGCAGATGTATTAGGTATTAGTGTTGATTAGGTTGGACTATTTGGATTAAGTTCTTTCCATGGAGATGTGACCCACCCAACTGTAGGTGATAACTCTGATTGAATTATTTCCATGGAGGCATGGCCCCACCCATTCAGCATGGGCCTTGATTTAATCACTGGTGTTCTATGAAAGAGCTTACAGACAGAAGGAGCTCGCTGCTATAGCCAAGGGAGACATTTTGGAGACGGCCATTGCAAATAGACTTTGGCTAGTCTGGAGTTTCCCTGGGAGAAACTAACAGAACACCCCCAGACTCCTATTGAGAAACATCCTGGGAGAAAGCCATTTTGAAATCAGAACTCCAGAGCAGATGCCAGCCACGTGCCTTCCCAACTGACAGAGGTTTTCTGGACACCATCAATGTTCTTCAGTGAAGGTACCCTGTTGTTGATGCCTTAGCTTGGACACTTTTATGGCCTTAAAATTGTAACTTTGTAACCAAATAAAACCCCTTTATAAAAGCCAGTCCATTACTGGTATTTTGCATAATGGCAATATTAGCAAACCAGAACACTTATGGTCAGGAAGACAAGCAGCAGCAGGGCTGGGAGAAAGAAAGTGTGTTCAGTTTGGGATGTGTTGAACGGGAGGTGCCTGTGAGACACCCAAGTGAAATGGTCTTAGATGTATGAGATGTATGAGACTGAAGTTCTGGTTGTCTCCTGATGACCATTGTCTTCCGGCTCCCAGGGGCTTGTGGCACTTCCTGGATACCAACCCCGGGAAGAACTAGTCCAGAGAATCCAAGTAGAATCACATCCCAGTTGCACTTGGGAGATGTTCCCTCATAGGAAGCCTCTTCACCTGAGACAGAAAGCTGGGCTATAGTAGGGACCAAGAAAGGTCAACACGACAATGTTGCAGATAGAAATTGTGGTACTTTTGAGGATCACTACCAAACCCAGCCAGTAACTTTTCTGCCCCTCTGTGCCTACTGATCCTGTGGGAGCTTCGGGTATTGAGTCACCTCATCCATTTCCCCATGCCCTCAATCCCAGCACTTCCTGTGGCTTGTTTTCATCTCCCTGCCTTATAGCAGAATCACTTCAGGTGGCATTAAATTATTCAGGATTAGACTGATATCCAGCTGGGTCTAGTAGAAACTTACCTTTTCCTCTCCCCTTGCTTCATGCCAAACACCTCCATCTCCCACCTCCACTTCACCCATTGCCCCAGATAAGACCATTTGGTCTTGTATTTCTCTCACAATATGAGGAATTCTAGATATGGATTTTATTTAGTACCAGATTAAGTTTTTCTCCTCATGTCTTATAGACTTTCCACCCCACTTTCTGAACTCAAACACTTTTTATTTGTGGCAACATGACACAGTGGACCTGGATTCAAATGCCAATCCCAATATTTAGATGGCCAAGCCCCATAAGCTTGTTAAGCCTTAGTTGCCTTACCTGTAAAATGGAGATAAAATTGAGATAAAAATACTTTCTTTGCAGGATTTTTGTGAAAATTAAATGAAGAAGCCTGCTAAAGCACAAGGCAGGAGCTAAGCAATTAATAAATATTTTTTTCCCTTCCTGCACACTCTTCTTCATTCTAACCCCATCTCTTCTTCATGGTTCATTGTTCTTCTGCTTTCATATTTTCTAGAGTTTTATTTCCCTCATCCAGTTCTCTAGTCTCCATTCTCTGTTAATAACTCCTCTCTGATTTCATTATCCCAGTGTGGAGATGGGGTAGAACCATGGACAGAAACTCAGATTATAAAACACATAAAGTTACAATATCACCATTTTCTTCTCAAACATCCAATTTCCCTCAAAAATTGAATATCTGTGAATGGGAGACATGTATTTTCTTGGTTTACTCCGATAGCTAAGTAACCCCAAAATAGGTACTTAGTGAGCTTTTCTAAATCTTGGCTGCTAAGCACTCACTCCATTAAACACAAGTGAGGCTCCTTTTACTCCTCTACCAATTTTCTGTGTTGTTCCTCTTGTTTGCATGCTATAAAACAGACGTAGTCTGTTTATTAGTTCCCGTGTTTCCCACCTCTGTGTCTTGAGATACCTCTTCTATAACAAAAGGTTTCAGGTTTTTTCTGTACTCATTAATATCAAGTCTGTGGCTGTGCAGCTCACCCCGGAAATTAAATTACTTAGATTCATAAAATCTCAGGTCTCGTAAGTTGTTTGCTGTTTCTTTAACCATGTTTGAAAGGAAAGGAGATATTTTGTATGCTGTTTAATTAAAGCACTAAGGAAGTGGCAGTCTCACCCATAGGCAAAACTCTATTTCTGAAAATTCAGATGCTTTCAGCTTCAATTAACAGAAACTTGACTAAAAGTGGTGTGCTGGTTTGAATCTATTATGTCCGCCAGAAAAGCCATGTTCTTTTATTCCAATTCAGACCTATTGTGGGTGGCACCTTTTGATTAAGTTGTTTCCATAGAGATGTGACATGCCCAATTGTGGGTGGAAACTTTTGATTAGATTATTTCCATGGAGATATGACCCTGCCCATTCAAGGTGGGTTTTTATTTGTTTACTGGAGTCCTTAAGAGAGCTAACAGGGACAGACACTCAGAGAAGCTGAGAGAGATGTTTAGAGAGAAAATGCTCAGAGCCAACACAGACCCAGAGGTTTGGAGATGCTAAGCTAAGAGGTGAAGCCCAGAATTTGCCCCGGAGAAGCTAAGTGAGAACCCATGACACCTAAAAAGAAAGCCACTGAAATCTACCTCTTGATGCCTTAATTTGTAAATTTTCATGGCCTTAGAATAGTAACTTTGTAAATAATAAATTTGTGAACCAATAAACCCCCATTGTAAAAGCCAATCCATTTCTGGTATTTTGTGTTTTGGCAGCTTTAGCAAACTGGAACAAGTTGCTTAAAATTTTATCTCACATTTAAGATGTCCAGAGGTAGAGCTCATTTGTGGTTAATTCAGCAGGTCAGCCTTGTCATTAATGACTCAGGTGCTTTACATCACTCTAATCTGCCACCTCCAGCATTTCAGCAATGCCATCCCTCCTGGGTACAAATTGTTGCAGCAGTGCTAGGTATCGTTTGCAGACAGGATCATCTTTAGATATGTCCCTCCTGTGTTGCCTGAGGATACCTTTTCCAAAAGCACCTCGGCATAATTCCTTCAGTTCTCACTCAGCAGGATTGGACTACATGCCCATGCTAACCAATCACTGGCACAGTGTGAGGCACCAGGTTCAATTTAGAATTATCTGAGTTCAAAACAATCATGACTCACCCTCTGGGGCAGAGTAGGAGCCCATTCATGAATACAAAGCTCTGTGGAGTCAAGTGAACAAACTCAAGCTGTTTCAGCAAGACAAAAAGATAAATGGCTTTTGGGGTTGCAACTAAGAGTGATTTGCCACAGTCTCAACAAATATTGGTAACTACAATGCCTGGGTGTGTCAGGCACAAATTTAAGGAGGCATTCACTCTTGGTTGTTGACCCCATTCTCGCATGACTCAGAGTATATGCCTTCTTAAATTTTGTGCCCCAGGAAACTTACCTGCTCCCCTTCGCCCAGCCCTGGCTGGGTACATGTTGTAGCTCAATAAATGCATTTATTTAATCAAGTGTGTCAGGAAGCCCATTTTGCCCATAAACATCTCAACTGATAATTGAACTTCTATCATTAGCAATTCATTCCTTTGTGTGCTTTTCTGCATTCAAATGCTCCTAAAAGGTAGTTTATTATACAATCATAGCCTTTCCTAGTAACAGAAGAGATAATTTGAATTGAGACCACTGGGTTATTTGCACTCAATATCTGTATCAGACTGGAGATGCTTGAGGCAACTTCTCTGGGACTTCACTGAAAGAATATCACACTGAGAGATGGTGGGCAATGGTTGGGAAGAAATTTTGGACTTTAGCAAAGTACCTTCAGAGCACAGTGGCATGTCTATAAATATTGGGGGTTATATCCCTGAAAACGGATGGAGCAGGAGGGTAAAGGAATGGTATTGTAGAAGTTAGCTTTGGCTGTACAAAACATAGCGGCTGAAAAGAAACACTTCTTATTGCTCAAGCAGCTGGGAAGTTCTACTTATTTAGGCCAGACTCAGCTGAAAGGTGCTCATGTGTAGCTTGGCTAGAGGCTATTGGCCTAGGATGGTTTCACTCTCATGAGCCATGTGTCTCCATCATCCAATAGGCTAGCAGTGACATGCTCATGTGAAATTTGCAAGGTTTCCAAAAGAACAGGAGAGCAAGCTCCAAAGTGCAAGTGAGTTTCAAGCACCTGCTTATGTCATGTTCACTCACGTTATATTGACCAAAGCAAATCACATGTTTAAGCTGAGAGTTGGTGTGGGGTCACTAACAAAGGGCATAGACACAAAGCAGTGATGTAGATATTTGTGGTCTATTTTGCAGTGTAACACCAGAAGAGTTCTAGCTTGGGGTCATCTGCAAGGTACCTACTGAAAGACTCCAGAAATCACTGGGGGGCTTGCTATGGATGTAGATAAACATTATGTAAAGAAAGAATGTGTCATTCTGAGTAGTTGTTTCAAAAGGAAACATAGAAAAAGCTGCATAATGGTAAATACTGGCAGTGTCCATCCAGTACTGCCCAGGGGAGAGCACACCTAGAAAATCCAAGTAGTCCTTTTGTCTCTTTGTATATCAACCTGTGTTGATGGGGATTGCTCTAATTCCCTGTTCACAAAGCCAACTCCCTGTGCTTTGACTTCTTATGTATTTGGCCAATAGGGAAAAAAGTACAGTAAAGAAATCTGAAGACTTGGTCCATTTGATATTTATATTGCTCACTGAAAATTAATACATTAGCATTCTTGTTTCTGTACTTCACTATTATGTGAGACCAGTTAGCAGGGGCTCTTAACGTGGGAGCTACAGACCCCAGTAGTATTAAGAGTACATGAGACTTTGTTTCCAAAGCTAATCACATTGTGACATGACCTATCATTTACAAAATATCATTTATGCTCCTCACTACTTCACTAGGTATTGTTTAACCCGTTAGTAAAGAAGCATATATATATTTATATAGCAAATTGTTTATAATTTTGAAAACTGTGTTTTAATTCCATTGTTTCATTACAAACAATCACTGGCAATTATATTTCATTCTATATTTTTAAAAACACTATTCTGGAAAGAGATCCTCAGGCTTTGTAAAACCACAAAGGGAATGTGGCTTAAAAATGGATAAGACACTTAGCATGAGGCAGCCTCACCTAATCTGATCAAATCTAAAGCACTGATAAGCATATTGAACATGCCATGCCAGAAAGCAGATCCTAACCCAAGTAAAATCACCAAGAATGTCCCACTCTTTGTACTGTATGATTACAAATGTGCCCTACCACATGTAATGGAGAACTAGAATCACTGGGGATGGTTATTACGTAAGGGCATTGGGCTGGGCAATCTCTTGAGGGTCATTTCAACCCAACAGTATAATTTTATACCTCTCTATCCTACCATAAGCCTGGACACAGTCATTCCATAATTAAATTTTGAAACCTACTATATTAGCCAGGATTCTCCAAACAGCAGCAACAGGAAGTATGTGTGTGTATGTGTGTACATATGTACATATTTATACATACACACACATTTATATACAAAAAGATTTGTTTTAAGGAACTGGCTCACAATATTGTTGGGGGTGGCAAGTCTGAAATCCATAGGGCAGGTTAGCAGGCTGGAAATTCCATCAAGAGATAATGTTGTAGTCATGAGTCTGAAATCCTTAGAGGAGGCTGGCAGGCTGGGAACTCGGACAAGGGTTGATGTGGTAGGCTTGAGGTAGAATTTCTTCTTCAGGAAACCTCAGGTTTTTGCTTTTCAACTGATTTGTTGAATCAGTTGAACTGATTGATTGAACTGACTGAACTGATGGAAGAGATTGAAAACTGATGGAATTGATGTTGAACTGATGCTGAATCATCAAAGTGGCCTTCAACTGATTTGATGAGTCCCACCCACATTATGGAGGGACTCTCCTTTACTCAAAGTCAGCTGATTGGAGATGCTAATCCCATTGACAAAATACCTTTACAGAAACATATAAATAATAAATAATTGGATACATAACCTAGTCAAGTTGACACATAAAATTTACCATCACATCTACAGTCAGCTTTCTAGAGCTGGGATCTACAACCACCCATCCAGTTGGGTCAGGTCAGCCCACTGTTTTTGTCCTGTCTGTGAGTTAAGAATATTTTTTACATTTTTAAATGGTTAAAAAGTCAAAAGAAAAAAATAATATTTTGTGACATGAAAATTATATGAAACTCAAATGTCAAAGGCCATAAATGAAGTTTTATTGTAAAACAGCCATACCCATTCTTTTATGTCTCTTAAATGGCCGCTTCTGCTACAGTGGCAGTGTTGAGTAATCGTAACAGAGACTGTATGGCCTGCAAAGGCAAAAATATTTATTACCTGGCCCTTTGCAGACAAAAGCTGCCAGTCCCTGTTCTGGAAGAAGAAAGCTGAATATCTGATCTTCTGCTTCCCCATTCCCTTTGTCTGATCCTTTTACTAAATGTTCCTTGACAGATTAACAAGACCTAAAATAACTTGCTCTCCTCTCTACTTCTACTGCTATATGGAGAGGTTTTACTGTGTGTTCCACTTCATAAATAGCATGGCAGGCAAATCACGCATATAATTCACATTTTAAATGAGTTAATTATTTAAGTGCTCAATCTTTTAGTCCGCCTATCAGCCAGCATTACAATGAGGAAATGAATAAACATGAGGGCATTTCATACTCCTCCCCCCTCATCATTCATTAAAAACAATTTGGAGACTCATTAGTCAGGCGCTTAAGCAGCCTTTATAGTAGTCTGATAAGATGCCAGACATTACTTTCCAAACTACATGAGTATCACCTAAATGGAGGGAGTGAAATTCCTATCAGCTCAGTAGAAATTAACTGTGACTCAGCCTCTCGATGCCTTTCTCTAGCTCTTCAGGAAAATCTAATTCCATCTCTGTGATTTATTTAAATTGCTGGAAAAAATGGTTAGGCGAATAAGGCACTTGGATGCATAAAATGATGTGTCACTTGCATACCATGGAGTGCTTTCTGTTCTACCATCAGGAAATGAAAAAGAGTAAGAAAAAAATGGGAAGTCTTTAAAAGGATTTTAAACACTGCATGCCTCAAGCATCTCACGGCTTCTAAGAGCCTGCTGTGTGCTTTCTCCCTTTTACAGCTTTTAGATGGCAAAAGTATTCTTACACTTTAAATTCACTTTCCAAAACACGTTGTCACTTTTTAATAGTCACAGCAGCAGTGCCTCTTGAGTAACTTGCATTGAAAGGCACACAATTGTCTGTATCTTACTCATTTATCCTTCCTGCTCCCATGTGCTTGTTGGGTCTCCATCTTTTCTAATGATTCATATATTGTAGCAATGCAGTGGGCAGTGACCTTAAGAAAAATCCCTTGGGTCCAGAAGCTTTTTGTGGCATTTTATGATAATTAGCTTTTATGGCCTCTTGTAGTTCTTTGGCTGTTTTATTCATTTTGGGCTTATTAAAAAGGGCATTATGTTTCAATAAAGAAAAAGCCACTGGAGTGGGGAAGCAGGGTTCTGGGCAATGAGGAAGGTGTTTGTGCTTTCACTTTTTAATAAAACGTCAAGATGTGGTGAATTAAAATGAGTGTCTTGTAGCCTTCGCATGTATTCTTTTAATGTTCCAAATCCCCTAAGTTCAGCCTATGTGCCCAATGCCAGCATGGCATCTGTCAGTGAAGATGGCACAGATTAAATTGTAGACTCCTGATAGCTGCTTCAAGTTCCAAGGGTTGGGAGTTTGCTCCTGGTGGGGGGAAATGTTTATTTTGGCAGGGAGGGGAAAGGACAGCGGATTGAGGCCAATATGAGCAGAAAAGCATAATGGAGCCTTATGCTGCTGCTTAAATTAAAGTCTGCCTACCTCCCACAAAATGGTAGCACTTGGCAATGAAGTATTTCCAGTGAAAAATAATGAGCTGTCTCATTAAAAAGTATTAGTTTGTAAAGTAAAATTTCAAAGCATATTTAATGAGCTTGTGAATAGTGCCAGGAAAACAGGAGCCTAAATGTCAGTTATGAGAGTTAACAAAAGTTTATAGGTGGTGAGAGACATTTGCACAAGGTTTGAAGGTTTACCAAAAACTTCAATCTATTTTTTTTCTTTTATAAAAGTATTTTGATACTTTCATTATTATGTTCCCCTTGAATTTATACTCTAGTACATTTTAATTAAAATTTTAAAAATGCATAGATTGTCACATAAAAACTATCAAAACTTGAGGAGAACCTAAGATGGTGGCTAGGTGAGACAGGGCAGAAAAACACCTCCGTGAAAAATACTAGATAAAAGCCAGAAAGTGACCCAGAACACCAGTTCCCAGCAATGCACCAGCTGGACAAAGTCTGCTAAATCCACAGGGACCGTGCACTTGGTGAAACCGGGAGTCTGCATTCTGAAACAAGTGAGTGAGCTGGCTGAAAGTCCAGTGGCCGCACTGCAGTGTGGGGAAACCATGGGTTGGCATTTGGAGATGGACTAGTTCATTTAAAAAAAAAATAAAACAGGAGCGGCTGCAGTTAAGACAGTGAGAACCGCGCAGTGAAGCACAGCAGGACAGACTGTGCCAATGTCTCGGTGTCTGGTGTGGAGGATAGCCCACTGTTGATTGTCTCAGGGCCAGGGGGACAGAAGGGAGCCAAAAGGAGAAAGAAACCATGCCCCTTGCAGCCATCTCCCCAGTGGGCGGGGGATACTCCTGCCCGGGCCCAACCCGCAGCCCAGAGCCATGCCAAGAAACCCAGTGTGATGGGGAGTTTTTCGCACAGCACCACGCACACGCCACAACATTGGCTGTGGACAGTGGCCTTTGGTTCACCCACAGCTGGTCCTGGAGCTTGGAAGGCGGAGCTGTGCAAGGAGGGGGAGATTAACATGCCCCATTCAGCCATCTTTGCAGCAGGCTGGGAGCACCCCTGCACAGCCCGGCGGCCCAGGGCTTCCCTGGCGGGCTGATGTGCACTTGTGATGTGGCACGGCATTCCCTCAGCAGAGGTCCTGTGGGTCAGTGGCAGAGACAATCTGTGGCAAGACTGAAATGAAGCTTAGACTCTTGCAACAGCCTTAAACCTCCAGGAACACCTGGGAAGTTTGATTATTAAAGCTGCCCTGCCTCCCTAATCACCCAGACACATGCCCCACATTCAGGGCAGACAGCACCAACAACACACCCAAACTTAGTGCACAAATTGAACCCCACAAGAATCAGATCCTCACACGCCACAAAGACAAAGTTGGGGAGAACTGACTTGAGGGGAATAGGTGACTTGCAGACGCCATCTGCTGGTTAGTTAGAGAAAGTGTACACCACAAAGCTGTAGATCTGAAAATTAGAGACCGGTATTTTTTATGTCTGCAAAGAACCTTATCAAGTAAAGCAAATGCCAAGAGGCCAAAACAACAGAAAATCTTAACACATATGATAAAACCAGATGATCTGGGGAACCCAAACCAAAACACCCAAATCAAAAGATCAGAAGAGACACAGTACTTGGCGCAATTAATCAAAGAATTAAGGACAAACAATGAGAGCATGGCACAGGATATAAAGAACATGAAGAAGAGCATGGCACAGGATATAAAGGACATAAAGAAGACCCTAGAAGAACATAAAGAAGAAATTGCAAGAGTAAATAAAAAAAACAGAAGATCTTATGGAAATAAAAGAAACTGTTGGCCAAATTAAAAAGACTTTGGATACTCATAATACAAGATTAGAGGAAGTTGAAAAATGACTCAGCCTCCTCGAGGACCACAGAATGGAAAATGAAAGAACAAAAGAAAGAATGGGGAAAAAAATTGAAAAAATCAAAAAGGATCTCAGGGGTATGATAGATAAAATAAAACATCCAAATTTAGGAATCATTGGTGTCCCAGAAGGGGAAGAGAAGGGTAAAGGTCTAGAAAGAGTATGCAAAGAAATTGTTGGGGAAAACTTTCCAAATCTTCTACACAATATAAATACACAAAGCATAAATGCCCAGCGAACTCCAAATAAAATTAATCCAAATAAACCCACTCCGAGACATATTCTGATCAGACTCAAATACTGAAGAGAAGGAGCAAGTTTTGAAAGCAGCAAGAGAAAAGCAATTCACCACATACAAAGGAAACAACATAAAACTAAGTAGTGACTACTCAGCAGCCGCCATGGAGGCGAGAAGGCAGTGGCACGACATATTTAAAATTCTGAGAGAGAAAAATTTCCAACCAAGAATACTTTATCCAGCAAAATTCTCCTTCAAATTTGAGGGAGAGCTTAAATTTTTCATACAACACATGCTGAGAGATTTTGCTAATAAAAGACTTGCCCTACTTCAGATACTAAAGGGAGCCCTACTGACAGAGAAACAAAGAAAGGAGAGAGAGATATAGAGAAACTTAACAGACATAGATAGAACATTACATCCCAAATCACCAGGACACACATTCTTCTATAGTGATCACGAATCTTTCTCCAGAATAGACCATATGCTGGGACACAAAACAAGACTCAATAAATTTAAAAAAAAAATTGAATTTATTCAAAGCACATTCTCTGATCACAATGGAATACATATATAAATCAATAACCATCAGAGACTTAGAAAATTCACAAACAACTGAAGGGTAAAAATGAGGGGGAGATAAAAACATTCCTGGATAATCAAAAGCTGAGGGACTTCATCACCAGTAGATCAGTCCTATAAGAAATGCTAAAGGGAATTGAGCAGGTGGAAAGGAAGGGATACTAAACAATTGACTGAAATCACATGAAGAAATAAAGATTTCCAGTAAAGAACACATGGTAAATATAAATACCAATACTACTGTATTTTTCATTTGTAACTCCACTATTTACTTCCTACAGGATCTAAGATACATAAACAGTAATGATAAATCAGTGGTTTTGGACTCAATGTAAAATATGTAATTTTTGACAAGAATTACATAAAGGTTGGGAAATGGAGAAGTATAGGAACATAGTTTACGTGTCCTATTGAAGTTAAGTTGTTATCAAAGAAAAACAAGATTGTTATAGATTTAAGAGGTTAAATTTAAGCCCCACAGTAAATAAAAACAAAGTATCAGAGAATATGACCATAGAGATGAAAAGTAGAGTATGGGTTATGAGAAGTGGGGGAAGGGGCAATGGGGAGTTAAGAAATGAGTGTAGGGTTTCTGTTTGGGGTGAAGGGAAATTTCTAGTAATGGATGGTGGGAAGGTGTTAGCATTGCAACATTCTAAATGTGATTAATCCCACTAATAGAATGCTAGGGAGGGGTTGCAATGGGAAGATTTAGGCTGTATATGTTTCCGCAATTGAAAAAAAAAAAAAGAAAGTCTAAATAGATAATGACAATTAAATGCCAAGGATGATTCTGGATGGGATCTGAGGATGGAGGAGAGGAGGCTCAAAGAGACACAGTTGGGACATAAGAAAGGAAAAAAGGAAATATAGAATGTAAGCTTTGTATCAATGTTCAATTTCTTGAACTTCTTAGCTGCACTTAATGGGATTGCATAAAAGAATGTTCTTGTTCATGGGAAACGTATATGTGAATTATATTGTTTGTTCAAGGATGTGTGCAGCTTGCTCTCATATGTTCAGAAGACAGAGCAATAGATGATGGATGATAGGGAGGGAGGGAGGGAAAGTAAGAAACGGTGTGACAGGGTGTTAAAATTGGTGGATTGGGGTATCAGGGGAGGGGGGTCAGGGTATGCTGGAGTTCTGTGTATGGGATTTGTATTGTTTTTGCAACTGTTCCTGTAAGTTTGAATTTATTTCAAAATAAAATAAAAAAAAAAAACTATCAAAACTTTCTTTTGTGAGAGCCAATCACTGTGTACCTCAGAATGATTTAATTTATCAATCCCACACCTTGGACACATGGTCTCTCAGTAGGATAGAATATTTGAATTCAGAATTTTTTCCAGAAAATCCAGAAAGTTTGGCTACCATAATGAAAAGTTAAATATAATATTGTAAATTTTTTTTTCCTCAGGTAGTATAGTAAACCATGGTAGCTACTCTGTCTGCCTAGTATCCTAACATCACCTCCTCCTTTTCTGTTGATAAATACTGCCCATTCCCATCCCCTGCCAAAAGATTGTCCAGGGATCCGTCATGTGATCACAGTGTTTCACAGATGATTAAGTGACCAAGCAAGGTGCCAACAAAGTCCTATACTGGGATTGCAAAATGGGCAGGGGGTGATGGGGGGAAGGATTGGCTTTCCCTTCAGAAATGCTAAACTGGTATCCTGCAGGCCTGAGTGGTCAGCAGCCATCTTCCCTGACAAAAGAAGAAAGCTGGAAAGCACTAGGAGGGATTGAGGCTAAAATGCAAAGTGAGAGAGAGAGAGCTAATTAGTGGAGAGAAGAAGACCTGAAGATACCATTTGCATCCTGGATCTGGGCATTCCTGGTGCCATTTCCTTTCTTTCTCTCCCAAGTGGTGAATCGATAGTGTCCTTTGTTTTGCTCAGGCTGGTTTGAATCAGCATCTGTCCCCTACAACTGACAACATTTTAATAGGGCAGGAGAGTCTCTCATAAAGACTGCAATAAGAAAGTTATTGAAACTGTATTTAATCAATTCCATGGCAACTATATACCAGGGGATGAGATAATTTGTCCTTTCCTAGGTAAAATAAGGAGGACATTGTGTAGGAAAAAAGGGAAGATCTCTTTTTCTGGGTAACTGAAGATCTCTGCTTTCAGAATAGAAGTGTCCTAGAATTATGTTAGATATATAGACTATATCATGTAAGATATAAGATATAAGATATGGAGGTTGAAACTATAAAACAGACAAAAACTGCTACAATAATTTTTTAGGACTTCGGAATTTGGGGACTTCTGTAACTTTTCAGTGTTTGCTATTTCAGAACCTGTTCCAGTTTGCTAATTCTGCCCTTCACTGGAGAAAGGCTATTGGCGTTTGGAAAACCTCTGTTAGCTGGGAAGGCACGTGGCTGGCGTCCACTTGCTCCCAGGTGCATTTCAAAATGGTGTTCTCCAAAGTTGCTCTTGGGGGATTTTGTGCTCTCTTAGCTTCAGCTGCTCTGAGTTTGGGCCTGTGTGACTCTTTCTAAAGTACTCCAGTGATCCAATAAAGACCCACCCTGAATGGGTGGGGCAACACCTCCATAAAAATAATCCAATGAAGGGTCTCACCCACAGTTGATTGAGTCACATCTCCATGGAAACACTGAACTAATAGATTCCAACCTAATCAACACTAATACATACATCTGCCCCCACAAGATTGCATCAAAGAATATGGCTTTTTCTGGGGGACATAATATATACAAACCAGCACAGAACCCTATAGATATTTCTCTATATTGATTAAAAGAAAGACCCTTTAAAAGTTACTGTCAACAGAATGCATACGAAGACTGAAGATACATGCATAAGAGCAAAGCCATATCTAGGACTGGGTAACTGAAACTTAGCAAAGGAAAATTTTTAAATCATGATTTTAATGTTGTACAATCTTAAAATTTGTTATATGTACATGTTGATAGCACATGCACTTCCTCAGCAGCATAGACCATAACTAAGCCTAGTTAGCAAGACAAATTAGTCAAAAAAAAGGAAGGCACCAGATGGTGCACATTGTTAATAACGCCCATATGTGAATTACGAAGCTAATTTGCGGGTACATTCGGTGCTTCTTTTCTTGGACAGCAAAATTGTTAGTAACAGCTTTGTAGAGGTATCTGGGTGTTCTAATGGTTTCACAGGTAACTCTAGTTTCTTCTGAATCTGAGATTTTGAAAAGTTGCTCCTTCCATCCCAATAGGATCCTGTGTTGCACCAAAGGAGCAAAATATGTTGTCAGTACTTGGAGGTTACAGGGAATCGCTCCCCTCTTTCAAAAACCAGGAAATCAGTTAAATAAGAAAGCCTTTAGAATGTTAAATTGCAACCAGTCATTCAAAGGTGCTAGCTAATCTTCTAGAAAAATGAGTTTGGTTCCATCTAGGAAGCAAAAAGAAAGGAAAAGTATAGAGCACAGCCTGGACAGAGTTCAACTTTGGCAGTGCACAAATGAGAGGGAGCATCAACACTTTAATAGGTTTCAAGAAGTCCTAGTCCCACTGGTAAGATTATGCCTAGGGGTGGGGAGAGGGATAGAGGACAAAAGGTTATAGGCTACAGATCTTGAATCTCCAGTTAGGTATGTGGATGTTTCAGGCCATCTTACTCTGATGCCATTAGTCAGTTTGATCCTTCTGATGCTTCTAACTCTGATTCCATATCCACCAAGCAATGTTTGACTCCAAAACTGGGCAGCCTATATGGTAGAATTTTCTAGTTATTTGAACCTCTAGTATTTCTATGTATGTGATGGTAATTTCAAAATAATGATCATTATTGTCTTTCCATGTGTTAAGTTAAACTTTATGAATTTGCTATTTTTGATCTATAAAAAAAGACTTCTCATAGTTCAGCTACATTAAAAAAATGAATTTATAATCAGACTTCATGATTTTTGTCCAAATGTCACTTATTTATTTCACAAGTTGATAAACTTGTAGTCTAGCAACCACCTCAGAATCTTTGGCCTTTTAATTAGGGTAAAACAGTACAACTGCCACAGAATCATGGAAACTCAGAGTTAGAAGGGCCCAGAAATCAAATAGTCCCATTCTTTAATTTTACTGAAGAGAAGACTGAAACCCAGACTGGTTATTCATTGGAAGGTGCAGAGCTTTTAAGTGGCAAAAATTGGAGCCTGGTTCCAGTAGTAGTATTTCTACCACACTATGTACTCAGCAACACAGCTAAGAAAAGTAAACAAAAAACTGAGCTCAAGTAAGGAGACCAAAGTCCTGTTCCAGCTCTTTCTTTAAGCTTTAACTATTTATGCTTTTATTACTATAAGCATTGTAAAAGGCACTGTATTAGTAAATAAATACATTTTTGTGGTTATAATGTTAAATATACTTCTATTATAGAAAATTTGGAAAATGCACAAATATATGCAAATCAATGACTATCATTCATGACACAGAAAAATCAGTATTAACATTTGGCATATTTCTTTCCAGATCATTTTTCTAGGCATACATTTGTTTTGCTCCCTCCCCAGTGCCTGAACAGTACTTAGCAAAGAGGAGGTACAACCTATGGGATTAAGAACATAGACTTGGAACTACACCACCTGGACTCAAAACATGCTCTGCCGGAATTGATCATGTGACCTTGGATAATTAATTAGAATCTCTCTCCCTTAGTCTCCTCGTGAGGTCAAAATAATTCCTCCTTCATAACAAAGGATGAGGAATAATGACATTAATAATTGGAAATGCTTAGGATAGTACCAGGAATATTAAAAGGATTATACAAATGTTTGTAAAATAAATAAATAGGTGCTCGATAAATATTTGTGAAATGAATCTGTGTGTGTGCATAATTATGAACTATAATACTGAATATAGTTTTATACTCTGCTTTTTTTATTGACTATTATATTGTTGGCATTTGCCTATGTTAATAAGAGAAATCCTATTTTATCAGTTCCTCACTTTCTATTGAATCCTTCTGATCAGTTTACATACTGCTATTTCCTGCCAGATATCTGCACGGCTAATGCCCTCAACAACAAGTCTTTCGTCATATTGCCTTCTTAACGAGACCTGCCTTGGCCACTCTGCAGCCACCGATTCCAGCCTTCATTGCTTTCCTCTACTTTTTTTTCTTTCCATAGCATTTATCACCTTCTAACATACGATATTATATAATTATCTATTGTATTTATTATTTACTTTTGTATCCCCCTGCTGGAGTGTAAACTCTACCAGAGCAGAAAACCTCTGTTTTGTTCACTCACTAAAAGAGTGCCTGTTATAAAGCAGTTGCTCAGTAAATGTCTGCTAAATTGAAAGGGTCCCCCCATTTTTTTTACTATTACAAATAATTTTGTGATGAACATTTCTGTATGTAAAGTTGTAGCAGTGCAGGGCCCAGGCCCCCTCCTCGACTGCCTGTAACAAACCTGCTTTAGCCAAGGACAAAGGTCAAGAGAGTAAACAGTCTCCCAGAGGGGGAAGAACGTAACCATGATGTAAAACGGCATTGACTGTATCTTAGTCTTAAACACTAACCTTAGTAAAACATCAGGTCTTAGGCCTTTTAATGATTATACTAGAGACTCAATGTTCTCATACCATATGGAACGTCTTTGCTCTAAAATCGCATATTACTCCCTACCCATCAACTCCTATTGCTTGCGGGTTGCTGACCGTCCCAAACGGCTGCCACCAGAGAACAACTTCTGTTTGTAAGTCCCAATAAAACTATGTCTACTTCTGTGCCTGGTGTGTTTTTCGATGTTGCGGCAGCCCCAGCTTGCACTCTGCACAAACTCGGTCTGGGCCCAAACAAAAGTTCTCCCACAATATCTGTTTATTTCATACTTCTTGAAGTGAAATTGTTAGGTCAAATGATGTGAACATCTTTAAAATTCTGACTTTCTCACTGTGTGGTTAGAATGATTCAATTTATTCTAAGTTTATATAGTTTTATACTATAGTTTTATATAGTTTATAAAGCTTATATAGTTTATAAAATTTAAAACTAAGCCAGAGAGTTTTACAGAGAGTTTTACAGCACTTTTCGAAGATAAATTTACCAATTGTACAGTGTGGGAGAGGGGTGTAGTTCCCAGCCCCTACCCCATGCTTCTGACCTTAGGCCTACCACTGAACCAAACCCCTCCCCAAGGAATGACTTTCTAATCTAATTGCCCCAAGACCTAGATACTTATTGAGCAAAACATACTAGTGAATGAGGTCACTGTGTATTATAAGATGATGTACCTACATACATGTCCTCTCAAGAATTTTTCTGCATTTGAACATATCCAGCAATTGTGCACTTCCTGAAGTAACTAATTCTCCCTTAGTTCTACTTTTGATTCAACTTAGTCTTTCTATTCATCAATTCTCAGCCCATAATTTGAAAACTCAACTAAAAACATGGATCTTGAATCCATAGAGCTCTTTAAATATTTGAATATGCTTCTCATAGGACATAGATTTGAAATATTCCACCATCTTGAATTTTCCTATTTGACAACACCCTCATTTGTTTCTATTTCTTCAACAATTTGCTATCCAGAAGATAATGCAATCCAAGCAAATGTCTTATTGGAAAGCATACAGAAGACTATGGCTATTATTGCATCATTCTAGACAGCATTCTTTTGTCAATGCCCATTAGCTTTATTGGCTGCCACAACACCCTGTTGGCTTATTATGTTTCCTGCTGAATATATCTCCCATTTGGCTATGTGTGCTGACACCCAGCCTCCTCTTTATCCTTGCATCCTTGTTTTCAGAGTTCAATTTAAGACTTTGTATAGTATTAGTAATCATAGAAGAGAGGCTATTACATCCCATAACAACCATTCATTCATTTCTAGATAATTTTTACCAACTCCATTGTAATTTCGTGCTTATAAGAAGCATTGTTCAAAAAGAGAATGAAATATGGTATATTTTATGTGGAGTACATGCCATACACAATCAGCAAGGGATTTTTCAGCATTTTCTATAGCAAAATTCTAAACCAATTTTAAAGGATGCTGACTGTGGGAAACTGACACAGGAAATAAGTCAGCAAAAGAGTTTAAAACACAAGGGACAATGGGAATACTGAACACAAAGAAAGGCAATATGAGAAAGTTTACTAATTTGGAGAAATTGGACTGTTGTCTTTAAGCACTTAGTTAGATTTTAAGCTTGCAACTTGTTTTGCAGACAGAAGTTTTATGTTTAAACCTCATGTAAACATTTTTTTTTCCATGTAAACATTTTAAGCAATCAGAATATTTATACATTTGTTTTTCTGAGGTACTGCTGTGCTAATTGCTTTAATTATATTTAGTCCCATTTAGAACTGATAGATATTCTAATAAAGGAGCAGATATGGATTAAGTTCAGGTCAGTAATTTCTTTTGTTCTGCCATCTGCTATTGGAAAAAGCCATTTTAAAAATGAAATACTAGAGTAGTAAAAATACAGGAAAATAGGAGCAGTCATTGGTCACCTACTTTTGAAGACTGTGCCTTTTCTTTGGAGGCCAGTCTTGGTGGGAATTTGTGAAATAGCTATTTTCATCATGATTTCTGTATCGCTCTCCCTTCTCTCAATTTCAAAATCCCTGATCTCCTATTAGCATTCAAGCTTCCCTCTATTATGTTCCATTCATCAGGAAGCAGCTAACTGACTAGCTAGTTAATCCTTAGCATGAGCTAAGGATTGTTATTATAGAGAATGCATGCATTTATCTTAGGATGCTATGGGAAGCTTTGGATAATTCCTCAAACTCAAAGTACCCAGGTACTTCCACCTAATGCCTTTTTAAAAGGAACATTATTGAAAGAGGTTCGTGGTTGCCAAGTTTTCCAAGTACCTTGTTCAGACACTGCCAGTCCAGACTCTAAAAAGTACACTTTACCCCAAATAGCATAGTGGTTAAAAATAAAGTCTGTGTCAAATTCTAGCCTTTCCATTCACTAGATGCTTGACCTAACCTCCTCCTGAGCCTCCATTTTCACTTCTGTATAATGAGGATGTTACTGATAACTCAGAGGGTTGTTATGAAGACGAAATGATGTAATTGCTTGTACATGGAAGACACTCAAGAAGTGCAGTGATGATTATTTCAGTTACTTATTGCTGTGAAACAAATTACCTCACAACAAGGTATCACTTTACAGACACTAGGATGGCTAATATTGGAAGGAAGGAAGGAAGGAAGGAAGGAAGGAAGAGAGGGAGGGAGGGAAGGAGGAGGGAGGGAGGCAATAACAAGTGTGGTAAGAATGTGGGGAATTTGGAACCCTTCTTAATTGCTGGTGGGAATGAAAAATGGTGCAGCCACTATGGAAAGCAGTTTCTCAAATGGTTAAACACAGAATTGTCATATGACATGGCAATTCCACTCCTGGTTATACACCTGAAGGAACTGGAAATAGTGATTCAAATAGATATTTGTTTGTTCATAACAGCATTATTCACAGTAGTCAGAAGGTAGAAGCAACCCAAATGTTCATCAACAGATGAATGGATAAACAAAATGTAGTATATACATGCAATGGAGTATTTTTCAGTCAAAAGAAAGAATGAGGTTCTGATATAACCTACAATATGGATGAACCTTGAAAATATTATGCTGAGTGAAATAAGCCAGACACAAAAGGGCAAATATTGTATGATACCACTTATATGTAATTTTTAGAATGGGCAAATGAGTAAAGATGGAAAGGAGGTTAGAGGTTACCAAGGGCTGGGGAGAGGGGAAAATGGAGAGTTATTGCTTAATGGGCACAGAGTTTCTGATTGGGCTGATGAAAGATTCTGGAAATAAACAGTGGTGATAGTTGTGCAGTATTATGAATGTAATTTGAATTGTACACTTCAAAATGGTTAAAATGACAAATTTAATGCATTTTTTTTGCAACAATAAAATTAAACACACACACACACATACAATTTAATGGCTTAAAACAAACATTTATTATCTCACAGTATTTGGGAGTCGGGTGTTTGGGAGCAGCTTAGCTGGATGATTCTGGCTCAGGGTCTCTCATGAATGTAGACAAAATATTGGTCAGGGTTGAAGTCATCTGAAGGCTTCACCAGGGCTGGAGGATCTACTTTCAAGATGGCTCCTTCACATGACAGCAGGAGACCTCAGTTCCTCACTCATTGTTGACAGGAGGTCTTAGTTCCTTACTTCATGGATCTCTCATGGTGATTTAGAGGCTTTATGGGACTGAGAAAAGTATGTTCTTAAAGTTAATTCATTCCTGTGTGTGTGGACTTATTGTAAGTAGGATCTTTATGTGAGTAGAATCTTAAGTTAAGATGTGACCCATCTCATTCAGGGTGGGCCTTAATCCTCTTATTGGAGAACCTTTAAAAGAGAATGAAATTCAGAAACACAGAAACTGAGAGAGAAAGCCATGTAATCAAGAAGCTGGGAGAAAGCCATGGAAGCATGATGCTGAAAGCAACAAAACTGTAAGAGAAGGGAAAATCCAGCAGATACTACCATGTGCCTTGCCATGAGACAGAGCAGTTCAGGATCACCAGCAGCCTGTCTTCAGGAAGAAGGTGTTGTCTTAATGATGCCTTGATTTGGACATTTTCATGGCTGCAGAAGTGTAAGCTCATAAACCAATAAACTCCCATTTTTAAAAGCCAGCACATTTTTGGTATATTGCATTTCGAAAGCCTTCCAGACTCAAACATCTCTCCAGAGGGTTGTTTGAATGTCCTCATGACTTGACACCTGGCTTCCCCCAAAGCAAGAGATTTATGTGAAAACACCTGCAGCTGCAGTCTTCTATGACCTAGCCTCAGAAAATACACATTGCCATTTCCAAAATATCCATTTGGTTACACAGGTGAGCCATATTTAACATGGGAGTGTCAACACAAGGGTGTGAATACAAGGAGGTAAGGATCATTGGGAGTCATGATGGAAATGATGATAGCTCAGACCCTAGGCGATCCAGAGCTCACTCAGAACCCAGAGGAAGTGAGTGACAATCTCTTTGTCACAGGTGCAGAGAAGAGAAACTGGATGTTCAACGTGAAATTGTGGTAATTCTAAAGAGCTCCAAGGGAGGTCCTGAGTGAACTGTTCTCTGGAAGAGCTATATAATTTACCAGTGTTCATTTTCCTAAAACATAAGATATTCTAAATTCATTCAACAAATATTTAATCAGTGCTGAGAACTATTCTAGTTGCTTGGGATATGACAGTGAACAAAGCAAAGATCCTTGCCTTAGTGGAGCTTACATTGTAGTGGGAACAGAGGCAATAAAAATGAATAAATAAATTATATGGTATGCTAATGATAAGCCTAAAAAGGAGAAGCTACCCAGTATAAGAGGAATTTGGAATGTTAGTGTAGGGTAGAGGGCTGGTTTCAGGACTAAACATTTATTTAATAAATGCATAAACAAGTCAAAGACTTGCCTCTGGAGCCTCTGAGAGAGAGAATATCAAAAGTTATATGTACATAGAGGAAAAATAACTTGGAACACTAATTTAAAGCAGTAGCTTATGGGATCTAGAACACATAAACTCCATGAGATGTAAGGCCTCAGAACACCACTGAGAGTATCTGTTAGACAAGACACATTAGAAACAGTACACAATGGCCACGGCGCTGGACACTGCATGTGAGTGGCAGCCAGCAGTTACCCTTGGCAGCAGGATCAATGTGCATGATGTCAAGCCAGGAGAAAGGATGATGGATTGGGAAGAGTCCCTACCTGGAGGCCTCCAACTTCTATTCCATGCAATAATCCTTTAAGACAGCTTTACTTTTGGGGATTGAATCATGTACCCTACAAAAGACAGGTTCAAGTCTTAATTCATGTTCCTATGGGTGTGAACCTATTTATAAGACTCTTGAAGATATTATTAGTTAGGATGTGGACTAATTTGTGAATAGAATCTTCAAAGATCCTCTTTAGATGAGGCCAAATAGAATCAGGATGGGTCTTTACCCATATGACTGGAGTCCTCATTAGCAAGCGAAATTCAGACACAGTCAGTCAATAGTAGCCAGAAATCAACAGAAATGAGAGGAGCAGACACAAGGAGAGAGATCACCCTGGGACTGGGGAATGCCAGAACTCTACAGACTTTTGGAGAATGTAAGTCCTGCCAATACTTTAATATTGGGCTTCTAGCCTCCAAAATCATGAGGCAATAAATTCCTGTTATTTAGGGCAGCTAGTGTGTGGTATTTGTCATAGCAACCCTAGCAAAGTAAGACAATTACCAACTCTGTTTGACACAAGAGGAAACCAGTATTTGGAAGCCAAATAACTTACTAAGTTTTTGACTCATTTCAAAGCCAGTGCTCTTTCCATTACGGCACAATCTCCTCTTCCAAGTTCTTTTTGGATATGTGTTGGGAGAATAATAGTCTTCATAAAGGACCTGAAAGTCAATGTGATTCTTAATGTGGAACATAAGAAAAAGAAAATTCAAGGATCCATAATCTTAATATTTGTAAGTTCATAAATGGAATATTGTGCCTGTGCTGATTTCCCCTTAATATCTTTAAACAAGATTTCTTTAGCTTCACGAGGCATACATAATGCTAAACATGACTCAGAACCCTGTTCTCTTTTGAAGGGTCTGTATATATAATGAAAATGTCAAGTAACAGAACACAGAGCTTGTTCTGCAGACTTGGAACCTCAAGACTTCCCTTTATGTGTTAGTGGGAAGGTGAGAATCACACTCCTCAAAACAGCCTGAACTCAACATGAAAGCAGTATCTATGAATTTCGACCAATGATTCTCACGTAATCAGCTCTGTTGAAAAGTAAGCAGAATGAAATTAATGCTTAATTCCCCATTGGAAAATTTCATATTTTGTCATACTCATTAATATAACAATAAAATTCAAATAACTAGGTAATTTGTAATTCTAGTTTTTGATACACAAATAGTTTAACTGCTAAAATAGTATGCCATACTGGGGAAAGAGATAGAGAGGGAAAATCTGGACATAGATTTCCAAAGGCTAGTAGGTCTTATGTCAATTTTTTCATTTGCCAGAAGGTATAGATGAATCTCATTCTGTGTAATATTGATAGACAAGAAAGACAGAAAGAGACAACAGCTAAAAAAAATCATGCTCAAAGGAATAAATTGATTGGCCTAGAATATCCATCATAATCACAGAGAGACAGCTCTCATCCCATGGAATTCTTTGGAGACTTTCCAAAATGGTCCAGGGAATGAGCGCCTGCCCTAGTTTTGAACAAGAACACCCATGTCCTTGCTACATGATATTAAATTAGTGTATATGGCACACAAAATGTATGACAATGGCTTAAAAGTAAAAGAAGCCTACATTAGCTTGCAAAATAAATATGATTTCAACCTCAACTTGTTCTTTTTTTAAAAAAAGATATGTATTCCTATGCATAAATCATAAGCCCACTAAACACAGCCTCATAATTTGACACCAATCTTTTCTCTCGAGAGTCATTACTCAGGTTCCTATCTTTGAAAAAGAATGGTGACACTTTTGCTTATAAAAGAACTCATTTTAATTTTAATTTCTACCCATCGTGCATTTTAAATCAGGCAATGTGAGCTGTGAGATGCTTGCCTCTGCCTGTATCAAGCACAGAGAAGCCAGTACAGGGGAAAGGAAGGTAAAAAAAAACAAAAACAGAAACAAAAACAAAACACCTGTTAAGCCCTTGAGAGCCCAAGGGTGCACAAAGTAGGCAGAGAGGCCTGGCTGATCAACACAAGTTTTTGACAGATGTTGCATCAGTGTTGCCATCTCTCTTTCACCATTTTTTAGCTCTTATCATATTCAAGAATTAAATTCTCAACTTTGAGGGGGAAAAAAGCAGAGACAATGTGTATTCTCCATACTCTAATATGGTTTGCCAAGCTGATTTCTGAATATGTAAAGACTTTTCACATGGAGATGAAAAGTACTAACTTGTTGGTCCTTTTAAAGATAGGAATTAAGCCAGAATGTTCTCAGGGTAGTCTGGCAGAGAAGCCAGGGAGGTATATCTCCACTTACATAGCTATTGAAGCTAGTTTAGTTAGAAATCCTGTAAAATAACTAGGTACTTTGTGATTGTTGCTCTAGAAATATAGGTTTACCTACTCAGGGAGTGGGGGAAGGCGAGTCCCACTGTTGACAATGCTTTGGTCTTGGTAACTCACCAGTGAGGCAGGCTGCCAGCATAATGCATGGCTCACTAAGCAATGAATGGTGATTTGCTTAGCAATACCAGGCTTATTGTGAGACTCTTAAGAATAATTAGGCCTTTGAGATATTTTAATCCAGCAGTGCTAGAAGTTTGACATTAGATGGTAATAGTTGAGAGCATATCACGCTCAGTAAAGAAAAAATATTCTTATAATACAGGGTGAAATATGATTAGTACTTCACACATTTCTTGACATAAAGCATATTGCACTAAATTTGGAAAAGTGGCAAATACTGATAAGCCATTTTCTACAGGGACCTTCCAAATAAGGGTGGAATTTCCGATACATTATTGTTCCTCTAAAAAAAAAAAAACTGTAAGTAGCAAATAAATATATAACCAGAATGTTAGGGGGTCAGGATCAATGCATTCTACCACTACTCCATCATTTCCTTTCAAAGTACTAATTTTTATTAAGGGGTTAGTGGCACTCGAAGAAGTAAAGTCTGTTAACAATAATAATACACACGAATATCTGGAAATATATGTGTATGTATTGCAACATATAGGCAATAGATAGTATAAATATATATATGAATGTGTGTGTATGTGTGTGTATCCTTTTTATACTGGAGCTAATGGAGGAGCATCTTGCATCTGTACTTAAGAAGGCTATAGGAATATCTAAAGGCATCATTAAAACAGCATGCTTAAATGAGTCTTGTGCTTGGGAATTTAATGCACAGCAAAAACAGCACTAGATAGGGAATCGCAGAACTCATGTTCTACCCTTAAGTCTGCCACTAACTTACTATGTGCTGCCACTAACTTAACTATGTGGCCTTTATCAGAATCTTAACCTCTTTGTGGCATCAGCTTCCTTAACTGCAAAGCAAGAGGGAATTAGATTCAGCTGTAATATTTTATGACTCTTTGAATCGTGTATTCCTAGATCAACAGGAATGGGTAAATAAAGGAAGTAATAAAATCCAGGTAGGCTGCTGCCATTTCCCTCTTACATCTTTGAGGTTTCACTTATCACCTGTCTGCTAGCATCTCAGCATACACAGTCATCACCTTTGAATCTCTAAAATTGCTAAATCCAATCTGTTTTTTTTCCTCCAGTTCTCCTTTTCTCTGACCTCTCTGTAGCATTTAGCTCTAGTGATCAACTGCTTCTTCTTAAATTTGGTTCTTCCCCTGAGGACTATGACACTATCTTGTTTCTTTTCTATCTCAAACTATTCCTACAGATTCAACTTCAACACTGACTAAGCATCTACTTTGTGATAGATGCTTAGCTAGGGCTTTTCATTTTCACTGTGTACATGTCCCCAAGTTTGAACAATCATCACCTCATTGATCTTTTCCTCTCTTCCTGCAGTCTTTCTAGAAGATCCTGTTCCAACTCATAGCTTAGAATTTCACTTACATGTAGAAGATTTTTAATATGTGTCTCCCACTCCTCTGCCTGAAATTCCAATTAAGAATTTCCAATCCCTTGGATGTGCTCAGTCCACCTCAAGCACAACACAACTAAAACCAACCATTTGTTTCCTCAAGTAGCTCTGTTTTCCTTTCTCCATCAACAGTAATATATGTTCACTATCCTTTATCCAAAACACTTGGGCCAGATGTAGTTTGAAATTAGACATTTCGAAATATTAAAAGGGTAATATGTTACATATACCATATATTTTAATACTGCCAGGAGTATCTCAGTCAGCATCCAAAATTGTTCCTTTGATTGAGCTAGAGAATAATAAGAGGGCTACTATTATATTTACAAATATACTGAGGGCAGTTTCTACTGAGGTCAGAGAGACAGGCACAAGTTAGGTCAGGAGGTTGAGCCAAATATATATTCTCATCATAAATATATTAATATTTAGGGAACAAAACATATGGCTATTTACACAGTAAATAACTTCTCAGTCACTTCAGGTAAAATTTTGCACCAAAAGAGTTCAGGTTAGGTCAGAGTAATTTTTAGTCTCTCTTTTTTCTCTCCCCCATATCTAATTAATCTTCAAATCCTATTAATTCTTCCTTTCCATCTATCCCCTTTGAAGTCCCACTGCTAAGATTTGTTCTTATTCTCAGACCTTTAATACTACGCAGACCAGACCAATACATTTCCTTTTCCAATTAAACCTCCCCGACTTTTATTTTTTCTAAAATCAGCATATTTATATGTTCATTAATCCTTTCCATAAATATTATTAAATACCCCTTCTGAAAAAAATTTCAATGGATTGTCATTGTCTATTAAATCAAGCCCAAACCTTGGATTCATATTTGACATTTTAAACAGTATTGACAGTTTCAATGTTACCTCTCCCTAATATCTTAGTTGAACTTGAGGCTCCAGCCAGAATACTACTCCACAAGTATACATCATGTGAGCTTCTGCATTTCTGCTCATGCCACTGAACAGTCATGGAATGTCCTCTTCCTTTCTCTCCATCTGGTGACACTCTGCCCATCTCTGTAGGTTCAGCTGTGGTACCCAACTCCCCTTAGCCTTCCTCAACCTCTCCAGCCCATAGTCAGGACCCTATCATTGAACACTCATGAATTATTTGTCTTATAAAATTACATACCATCTTCTAGTGTTACTTAACTCTTCATATTTATATCTTACTTTCGCAACTAGATGGAAAATTCATTAACAATAAAAGCAATATTATATTTTATTGTACTTCTCACAATGTTAAATAGAGCTCATATAGCTAAAAGTTGTAACATGTTTTATGTTTAAACTATTTGGTACAGGAAGGATGAGAAAGTCAAACGTCTTTTAACTCTATACCCTTTCAACCATTTTTCTCAAGGTGTCCTAGGTGATGATAATAGCAGTATGAACAGTATAGTGGAGTCATTTTTTTTTTTTTTAAATTGAGGTTAGGATCTAGTGTTAGTGTTTAAGGTGGGAATAGCACATAGTCAAAATTACCTTTTGTATCAGTCAGGGATCTCCAGAGATACAGAACCTCAGCATATTTTTAAATATGACAGTATCCTCTTATTATTATCTAGTTCAATCAAAGGAACAAATTTGGATGCTGACTGAGATACTTCTGGAAGTGTTAAAAATATATGATACATGTAACATGTTACACTTCTAATATTTGAAAATGTCTCATTTCAAACTACATCTCAACAACCCAAGGATTTTGGATAAAGGATAGTGAACCTATACTATCGCTGATGGAAAAAGGAAAGTAGAGCTACTTTGAGGGGATGAATGGTTGGTTTTAGATATGGTGTGCTTGAGGTGGGGTGAAAAGTTTTGCTCAGTGATAGAAAATTCTTAATTGGAATTTCAGGCAGTGGAGTGGGATACACATATTTAAGAATTATCTACATGTAAGTGAAATTCTAAGCCATGAGTAGGAATGGGATTTAGAAAGACTGCAGGGAGAGGGGCAAAAAAGCAATGAGGTGATTATTGAAACTTGTGCATATGCACAATGAAATTGAAAAGCCCTGGCTAAGCTATAAAAAGTAGATGGTTAGTCTGTGTCAAAGTTGAATCTGTAGGAATAGTTTGAGATGGAAAAGAAACATGATAGTGTCATAGTCACCAAGCAAAGAACCAAATTTAAGAGGAAGTAGTTGATCACCAGAGCCAAGTGCTACAAAGATGTTAGAGAAAAGGAGAACTAGGGGGAAAAAAAAGCAGATTGGATTTGGCAACTTCGGTATGTCAAAGATGATGACTGTGTATGCTGAGATGCTAGCAGAGCAGTGAGAATAGGAGCCACAAGGATATAAGAGGGGAATGCCAGTGGCCTATATGAATTTTATTACTTTCTAATTCAACTATTCCAGCTTGTTCCAGAAACACAAGATTCAAAGAATCATAGAATATTATAGTTGAATTTTATCAGAGATTCCAAGTCTCTTTTTTTGTAAGAAGAAAACTGAGGTTTCCCAGAAGAAGAAGAAATGTTGTCTCAAGACTGTTATAGCATCAACTCCTGTCCAAGACTTTCTAGCCTGCTGGACTCCCTTACAGATTTCAGACTTGTCAGCCGCCACAAACACATAATTCAATTCCTTGAAATAAATCTCCTCATGTGTATGTACATACTCCAATATATATATGCACCAAATATGTATCTCATATATATAACAAATAAATAAATATTTAAATAAATATTTAATAAATAATCCCCCCTCCCCCATGTTTTTAACCATCACTGGTAGGGGAAATTGGGCATTCTACCCTAGCCTTTCTGCCTCAGCTAATGTTCTGAATATCAAATTCTCTCTGTGCTTTAAGCAAATTATCTGTGTGGATTTTTACTCCTTCCTGCTGAGAACTTTCTTACTTACTGACATCGAAAAGTATCTGTTAAATTAATTTATTTCATTAAAAATTTATAAAGCACCTATTATAGCAAAGCATTGAATGAAGTGCTAGAGGAATTCAAAGATTGATAAGCTATCCCCTGACTCTTAAAGGTTCTTGCAAACTAGTGGAAAACAAACTTGTACACAAATCTAACAAAGAAGTGAATAAAGAGGTAGGGTGGAACTCTAAACCTCATGATTCCAAGAGAAAACATTCACCTGTTAATTCATCAAACAAAAGGATACTTAAAGAGTAAGATGCAGGACACATTTATATGCCCACTTTAGGTGAGACTTTATAAGAGTTTCCTAGTTCTGTAAGGGTGGAGAACTAAGGGAACTGTCACTCATTGTAATGTCTACTTCTAAAGCTTAAGATGCTAATAGTAGTAGCCTCAATTATTGTCCGCTTTCTGTGGGTTAAGCAAAGCACTAGCCACTTGAAAGTATTACCTCATTCAAATCTTGTTATTCTGTACAGGTTAATGTGATACCCTGATGCACCCCAAAATATTTTGGGCAGAAAATTAAAAAAAGTATTTGCTTTCACTCTAATTATTATTCTTGTTATTTTTGTGTGTGTGCTAATGAAGGTGTCAGGGATTGATTTAGGTGATGAATGTACAACTATGTAATGGTACTGTAAACAATCGAAAGTACGATTTGTTTTGTATGACTGCGTGGTATGTGAATATATCTCAATAAAATGAAGATAAAAAAAAAAAAAAAAGTATTTGCAAAGTCCCCTTGAGGTACTGGGGAAAACTGTAAAAGTATTAAGCTTCCTCACCTGGAGAATTCCTGATATTCCTGCAAGCATTAGGTAATCTCAATGTAATAGGTCAAGCCCTCAATCTTGGGGCTTGCCCTTATGAAATTTATTCCTGTAAAGGAGAAGCTAAGCCTATGTATAATTATGCCTAAGAGTCATCCCCAGAGAACCTCTTTTGGTGCTTAGATGTGGCCTCTTTCTCTCAGCCAACTCTGCAAATAAACTCACTTCCCTCTATCCGACATGGGACATGACTCCCAGGGATGTATGTCTCCCTGGCAACATGGGACATGACTCCCAGGAGTGTAAATCTCCCTGGCAATGAGGAACAGGACTGCCAGGGATGAGCCTGGCCCTGGCATCATGGGATTGAGAATGTCATCTTAACCAAAATGGGGGAAAGCAATGAAACAAAATAAAGTTCAAGTGGCTGAGAGATTTCAAATAGAGTCAAGAGGTCAGTCTGGGGTTATTCTTATGCATTATATCAATATTCCTTTTTAGTTTCTAGTGTATTAGATTAGCTAGAAGGAAATACCTGAATCTGTTGAGTGGTAATCCAGTAGACTTGATTCTTGATAATTATATAACTATATAGCTTTTATCTGGTGACCATGTGATAGTGAAAACCTGGTGACTGAGATTCCCTTTATCCAGTGTATGAGCAGACGAGTAATAAAATACAGACAAAAATATATATAAATAATAGAGGGTATAAGGAGTATGGGATGGTTTGGGTGTTCTTTTTTATTTTTATTTTTTTCTTTATTTTGGAGTAATGATATTCTAAAATTGATTGTAGCAATGAATGCACAACTATATGATGATACTGTGAACCACTGATTGTATACTTTGGATGGATTATATGGTGTGTGAGTATATCTCAATAAATTGCATTTAAAAAAAGTATAACCTCATTCAGCTCTCACCAAACCCTACAATATAGATAATAATAGAGAGACAATTATTTTATCCTCATTTTACTGATGAGGAAACTAAAGTACAAAGAGGTTAAGTAACTTTACTAAGGTCACAAAACTAGAAAGCAGTATAGAATTCAAACTCAGGCAGTTTGACTCTGTTACATACATCTTTAACCAGAACATCATCTACATGACCATTTCATTAAAAAGGATGATGGTGCAGGTGTAGGGGATAAAAAACAATGTGGAGAATGGGGTAGCGATGAGAGATAAACACATAATTGCTACAATGAATCATGGAATTCAGCTATAAAATTCTCAGCACCCTTGACAAAATTAGAAGTGAAGTGATTTACATAGGCCTTATAATCTGAAAAAATTCACTGAACTCTAAGAAAAATTAATAGAGTCTACATGGGAGGATTTTGAATGACATAATACATGTCTTACATAGAATTTTTTTAAATGTGCTGAAACTAACATTTTAACCAAGAACAAAATAGTAAATCAAAGTTCTGTGAAGTCATATGGAACTGAATTAATATAGTACAATTATATACCCTTTTATGTAACTCGACATGGAAGGGAACAGTTGCTTAGCATTGGTTTCCAAACTGCAGACCACAAACTATTACTGGGTCATGTAATCAACTGAGTGAGTCAACGTATATTTTGGGTCATTATGTATTAAAATACATATGTGTTTGTGTGTATATATGTATGTGACTAGAAACTGAATTAAATAGAAAATGTTGGCATACATCTCAAGTTTAAGGATAAATATTGGTTAATAAACTTTTTGTAGGTCTGTGGGTTTGTATGTAAGTGTACATCTAATGTAATTCATACAAAAAAAAAAAAAAGTTGAAAGCTACTGCTTTAGCTTAGACTATTCAACTTGACTAACAGTTATCTCAACTGGGCTCTAGTCCAGAGCTCTAGCATGAATAACATGAGCTTCAACTCATTAGAAAGTGCTTACAGTGTAGTATATTTTTTTCCTTAAAGTAGTTTTATTGAGATATGTTCACATACTATACAATCCATCCAAAGTTTACAATCAGTGGCTTTTAGTATAATAACAGAGTTGTGCATTCATCAACACTATCAATTTTAGAACATTTTCATTATTCCAAAAGAGAAAAACCCCATACCCCTTAGCAGTCATCTCTCAATCCCTTTATTCTTCCCTAGCCCAACATAACCACTAATCTAATTCTGTTTCTATAGATTTATTTATATTTATATTTTATATAAATGGAATCATGCAATATGCAGTACTGTATGTCTGGTTTCCTTCACTTAGCATGATGGGTTTTTTTTCTTTTTTTCTTAACTATTTTTTTTTTTTAATTAGAGAAGTTGTAGGTTTACAGAAAAATCATGTAAAAAATGTAGTACTTTTGTTACAAATGATGAAAAAATATTAATATGTTAGGTACTTTAGGTGTATTTTCCCCATATACCACCTGTATTAGTTAGGGTTTTCTAGGGAAACAGAATCAACAAGAGATATCTATAAATAAAAGATTTTATAAAAGTGTCTCATGTGACTGTGGGTATGCACAAGTCCAAATTCCGCAAGGCAGGCAGCAAACTGGCAACTCCAGTGAAGATGCTCAATGAACTCCTCAGGAAATGAACTGGCAACTTTGATAAACTCCTCAGGAAACATTTTGCTAGTTAGCTGAAGAAGAAGTGAAGGTCCTCTATCTGTCTTGCTTAAAAGTCTTCAACTGATTGGATTAAATCCAGCTGATTGCATTCTCTCATTGTGAAAGACATGCCCTTCATTAATGTAATCAGTCACAGCTGCAGCCAATTCACTGATGATTTAATAAACCAGCCTTCTGGTTTCTTAACCAGCCACAAATGTCCTTGCAGTAATGGTTAGGCCAGTGCTTACTTGACTGGACACCTGGGTACCATCACCTGGCCAAGTTGATACATGAACCTAATAATCACACCACCCTATTATTAATAACCTTGTATTAGTGTCATACATTTGTTGTAATTCATGAAAGAGCATTCTTGTACTATAAACCCCAATCCATCATCCACAACAGGGTTCACTGTGGGTACAGTACCATATTTTACTAACTTTGATTCTAGTAACATACAACTCAAAACTTCCCCTTTCAACCACATTCACATAGTTCAGTGCTGTTAATCACATTCACAGTAATATGCTACCATCACTACTATCAATTTCCAAACATGTACAATCAATCTAGATAGAAATGCTGCACAAATTAAGCATCAGATCCCCATTCTCTACCCTCATTCTATCCCCTGGGAAGCTATTATCTGGATTCTATCTCTAAGAGTTTGATTATAATTAATTCATTATCAGTGAAATTATACAATATTTATCCTTTTGCATCTGGCTTATTTCCCTCAACATAATGTCCACCAGGTTCATCCATGTTGTCACATGCATAAGGTCTTCAGTCCTTCTTACAGGAATGAATAATGAATAATATACCATTGTATGTATACACCACATTTAGTTTATTTATCGGTTGATGGGCAATTGGGTTGCTTCCATCTTTTGGCAACTGTGAATAATGCTGCTATGAACATCTGTGTGCAAATGTCTGTTCAAGTCCCTGTTTTCAGTTCTTCTGGGTATATACCTAGTAGTTGGATTGCTGGATCATATGGCAATTCCATACTTAACTTTCTGAGGAACCACGAAACTATCTTTCACAGCGGCTGCACCATTTTACATCCCCACCAGCAATATATTTGTGTCCCTATTTCGCCACATCCACTCCAACCTTATAGTTTTGTTTTTTTTTTTTTTAACAGTGGCCATTCTAGTAGGTATGAAATGATATCTCACTGTGATTTTGATTTGCATTTCTGTAATAGCTAGTGATGTTAAGCATCTTTTCATCTGTAAATATCTGAAACATAATAATGGCTCAAAACATACTCAAGGCCATTAGAGATAATTTATCTTATTTACAGATTGGGCAACCAAAGTTTAGAAAGTTTTAGAGCTATGTGATGTCCCAGAGCAAGCCTAAGGTAGAAGTAGTTCCAAAACACACTGATTTTCACCTTAAAAAAAAAAAAATACAAAATACTTCTGGAGTAACTGATAAACTCATAAAGAATAAGGTTTTTCTATGGTTTCTGCAAGAGCTACTTCAATAATCTGTTCTTTGGCTGTCCTTGATGTGCTGAAGCACAATCTCTTTTTCTATTTTAAGATATTCTCACCTGCTCTTCTGCCCTTGGATATTCCTTGTAGGTTTGAAGTATCCTCCGGAAGACAATTATGGATTTATCCATTGACATTCCAACCTTATTACTGAGCCTCTTTCATTTTGAAATTTCCCCACACTGTATTCATGCCCAAGCATACAGGTAATATAGTAGATTCCTTATTCAATTTACATCTCTCAGTCCATTGCACAAGTTTTTGAAAGTGGTTTGACAATTCTTTCAATTCACTATGGAAAAATTAAGTGTTGCAGCCTAAGACACACCTATATTGTGGCTCTATGGGAATACAAGAAGAAAATTACTATATTTTGAAATATCTAGATCCCTTTGAAAATGCAATATCAGGTCCCATAGTAGAATACTGGCTAATTGTAGAGAGGGAAATGTGGCAGATTACTTAAGGGGCATCCCAACCAAAGAACTGTGATACTTTGTACAGTAATTTTATATTAGGCTCTCTCAGTGGGATTGTTCAACTTTGAAGAAAGTAAAAGATGATATAACTCTGTGTGTGTGTGTGTGTGTGTGTGTGTGTGAGAGAGAGAGAGAGAGAGAGAGAGAGAGACGGGCACACAAAAGAGAGAGAAATCTTAAAGCAAGAATGTGTGAAATGTTAAAGACTCTTGTAAGTAATGGAGAGTCATTGAAGAATTTCAAAGAGGATAAGGACATGGCAGGTGTTCTGGTTTGCTAATGCTGCTGTTATGCAAAATACCAGAAATGTATTGGCTTTTATAAAAGGGGTTTGTTTGGCTCCAAAGTTACAATTCTAAGGTCATAAAAGTGTCCAAACTAATGCATCAATAAGAAGATACCTTCACTGAAGAATGGCCGATGGCGTCCAGAATACCTTTGTCAGCTGGGAAGGCGCATGGCTGGCATCTGCTGGTCCTGGGTTGTGTTTTAGCTCTTCTCTCAGCTCCTGTGCATCCTTAGCTTAGCATCTCCTAATGTCTTTCCGTCTGTAACTTCAAGCATCTCTGGTCATCTCTGTCAGATCCCAAGCTTCTCTCCAAAAGTCTCTCTCAGCTGCTCGTGGGATGTTTTGTCCTCTCTTAGATTCTCTGGAGCAAACTCTGGGCTAGGATTTCAAAGCATCAGCAAGCATCTCTCCAAAAATCTCTCAGGTGCTCTGAGCTCCTTCTGTCTGTGAACTCTCTTATAGGACTCCAGTGATCTAATTTAGATCCATTCTGAATGCACGGGGTAACACCTCTAATGGAAATAATTTAAACAAAGGTATCACCCACAGTTGTGTGTGTCACATCTCCATGGAAACACTCAATCAAAAGTTTCCACCTAACAAGACTGGATTAAAAGATAATGGCTTTGTGGGGGACACAATATATCCAAACCAGCACAACAGGATATTATTGTAGGAAGAGAACTTTCTTTACAGTAGAGAGGATGGATTGTGAGGTGTGAGGTAACAGGCAAAAAGATGAGTTGGGAAGTAAATTCAATAGCTAAGATAACTTTAACTAAGAATGCCAATGGTACTAAATAAGAGAAAACAATAAAAATATATAGCTCTTGGTTATTATCTAGAGGTAAGAGTGAGGAAAAAGAACAAGAAAATTGAAAATAACCCTCAGGTTTCTTACTTGTGAGGTCAGATGGAATGGTGGTGCTTCTAAATAAAATGGGAAAAGAGGAGTATGATCAGGAAACTGAGAAGTAAGCACATTCACTTTGATGGCCATAATTTTCTCAAGGAACTAGAAGGCAGAGGCATCTTCTGAAAGAAAAGAGGGCAGTGTTTGTATATATAGAGGAGTTACAGAGAGTAGTGGAAGTTTGGATAAGTGATTAATGGGAATGGAAAAGGAAGCTGCCAAGGAAGAGCCAAAGCTGTTGAGCAGAATAAAACACATAGGAGAGTGTATGAATTGTAGTGAAATCAGTTGGTACAACTGTGTGATTTTCTCTTCAGCCAAACAATGCTTAGCCATATCAGTATATCAGTGTATCAGTGTATCAGGTACTGCTATACCTGATGATATAACCATCAGGTATATCAGTAGAGGCATGGACCATGGGATTGATCTAGAGTTGCAAGTTTAGATATCAAGTGCAGTGAGAATGCAAGCAAGAGCATGAGGTAGAAAGCACTGTGAGAAAAATATTCAAGGCATCAATGCTCGGTCCAGGATAAATCAGAAGGAAAGAAAACCAGGAGGGAAAAGAACAGTTTTAAGAGGATAAAGGCACCAAGGATATTGGTTTGGAGTTTTAATGAGAATGTGAGAATGAGAAAGATGGAAGAATAGGAAACATGCGATTAAGTTTTTCTAAGTGCAGAAATTCTAGATTTGTGCGGCCCAATATGGTAGCCACGAGCCACATGTGGTGATATATTTAAATGAATTAAAATTAAATATAGGAACCCAGCGATCAACAGCCTGCAGAGCAACATGCCTAAGTTTTACTGTGACTACTGTGATACATACCTCACCCATGACTCTCCATCTGTGAGAAAGACACACTGCAGTGGTAGAAAACACAAAGAGAATGTGAAAGACTACTATCAGAAACGGATGGAAGAGTAGGCTCAGAACCTGATTAACAAAACAACGGCTGCATTTGAACAGGAAAAGATACCTCCTACTCCATTTTCTGCTCCTCCTCCTGCAGAGGTGATGATCCCACCTCCCCCCAGTCTCCCAGGCCTTCCTCGCCCTGGTATGATGCCAGCACCCCATTGGGGGGCTGTCCCATGATGCCAGTGTTGGGCCCTCCTCCTCCGGGATGATGCCAGTGGGACCTGCTCTTGGAAAGAGGCCGCCCATGGGAGGTCACATGCCAATGATGCCTGGACCCTCAATGATGAGACCTCCTGCCCATCCCATGATGGTACCCACTCGGCCAGGAATGACCTGACCAGACAGATAAGGATAGAGGGGAGCCTCTTTGAATTAGTTTTTTATTACCTGTTCTACTTCACCAGGAGATATGGTGCTGTGACTCTGGGTATTTTCTAACAGCATAAGTCTTGCTCCTCCTTCCTATCAAAGGGAGCATAGTTTTGGAGGGGAGTAGTGGACCAAAAAAGTAATTTTCATTTCTATTGTGGAGTATAAAAATAAAGTCAACTCTTACAGTTAAAAAAAAAATAAAAATAAAATAAAAATTAGTTCCTCAGTCACAGTAGTCACATTTCAAGTACTCAGCAGCACAGATGGCTAGCATAGTGTACATTTTGGACAGTGTAGAAAGAACATTTCCATCATTGCAGAAAGGTCCATTGGATAGTGTGGCTCTAGGCAATGCCCACTTCTAGGGAATGCCCATGAGCTGGAGTTGCTGAAGACAATTGGATAAAAGCTATTGAAGCAGAGCAGTCAAAGAACCAGGAAGGCAGGATATTGGATGAATTTCCACACAGATGTTGAATTCAGTCTGGAAGATGGTAGGAGATCAGCTGGAGAAGATATGAGATAGATGCTAAAATCCTCAATAAATGTTAGGGGTTATAATGTTTCTTGGCAATGTGTACTAAAGCCTTCAGATCTGATCCTCATGTCTCTTGCTTCTGAAACATGTTTGAGTGACTCAGTAGCAGGCCCTACCCCAGAGTGAATGCCCCAGTTCTCACTTAAACCTCTCTTGGGTTATTAGCCTGGTTCAAAAATCACTACTGAAACTATATATCAAGTTGTTTCTGCCTACTAAAAACTGTGGGATGGAAAAGGCACTTACTGAATTAACTCTATATGGTCAGGTTAACTAGGTAGTTGAAAATAATGCATCTATGGGCACAGCTAGGTCTCATATAGAAGATTTAACAGAGATTGTGTTAAAGCTAGTTATGTTGGTTATGTGGACAGGAAATGTGATGTAGCTAATTATATTGGCTATTCATGGCTAAAAATATCACATGGCAATTTTCAGTGACATCAGATAGTTGCCAACACCATGTCTCTCCTTCCCTTTTCTTGAAAGAAAAATAGAGCTATGAGTACACAGTAACCCTTCTCTACTAACATCAATTCAGGAGCAAAGTCCTCCAGGCTTCTCATTTCTCCATCCCTCATCCCAGCGATTATTGCAAAGCCGGAGTAGGGGAGGTTTTTTCATTTTTGGAAAGGTTATTAACATCTTGTTCAGATGAGCAAATAAAGAATCTTTCCCTCTATAACTTAATAATTATAAACTGAAATAAACCCAATCCCCTCTTTAGTCCTTTTGCCAATGTTAATCCCTCTTAACTCTGTCCATTCATGTTTCATTTGCAATTTAAATCTTTCTTGTTTTTAAGAACAGGGAGAGGCTGAGTGCTTTTGTCCTCTTATTTTTCAATAGGCTATACATTTTTATTCTTTTTGCTGATTCTGTGAGTTATACAGTTGTTTATGTGTAAGAGTTTCTTTCATAGCAATATGCAGTGGAAAATTCTTTTTGACAAGCCATAGCAAGCTTAATTGAGTTATGATGTATGCCATTAAATAGCTTTCAGTGAGGCAAGCAGTCCTTTTTTTAAGGTAGCATGTGCTTTCACTCGATTTCAACATGACTAAGGAAATTACTTTCTTTGCTTATGAAAAGATATAGAGAAGAATGGAGTTAATACTTGAGGTAACTAATTAAATTTTAAAGAGATATTATCTCTACCAAGTGTTCTGTTTAGTGAAACCTATTTTTTTTTAATCTTAGCAATGAGTTACAGGTCAGTTTCTAAAATTTGTTTTTTTTTACCCTATTGTTTAGTCACTTCTTAATGAGAACCCAAAATCAATTTTGTAATTTTTTTTTATTTTAAATGTCATAGAATAAGTAAAATTAATAGAAACTATTTTGTCGAGACACTATTTCTGATTCTCTCCCATTGAATTTGCAGCCTGAGGCCATTCCAAATTCTGCCATTACTTTTAATGTTTTCAGGACAGATGCTATTAAGGCTTTCAGCACAAGTAGCAGATTATCAGCATACATTAGTTAACTTGTACTTCTATTTTAATATCCTTCATATGGCCATGGGATCTGATTGATAGTGTAGCTTCAATGTCAGCATGAAGAGTATCGGCAGTAATGGACATCATCCTTACTTCCCTCTCTAGTGTGGTACTAAGGCAGGGAAAGGAGATTATAAACCATTGATTTCAACCATATAAATGGGTTGAAGATAAATTGTGCTGTTATATTTGTCTCCACAGCCAAATTTATCTAACACATAATACAAGTAGTCCCATTCAATTGCATCAAAGAACTTCCTGGCATTTAATAAAATTGTTGATATTGCTTCCCATTTTCTTTTTGTGTTCCAGATGAGTGTATTAGCCTATGCAGATTATCTGATACTTATCTACCAGACATAAAGCTTTCTTGGATAAAAGTCTGTTAAATTTGCAATTATTTTATGTAGTCACTAGAAAGTGTTCTGGTATTTGTCATTTTACACCTACCCACCCACACTATATAAAAGGGTATTTTTCATAATATTAAGAGGGTAACATGCAATCTAGAGTATGAGGCTATATGGATATATGTAATAGGATAAAAGACTGTAGACAGCCTTGATTGCAAACCATGGATAATATCTGATGCTATAAATATTCAGTACAAACAATTTAAATGCATTACATTTATTCATCATCTATTTCTGAAACTAGTATCTGTTTGGTGTGCTGATGGTAGAGAGAGTTAATGTGTTGGTAAATGTTTTAGTTTCCTATGCTGCTCAAGTAAACACCATGAAGTGGATCAGCTTAACCAATATTTGCTCATAGTTTTGCGGTTGGGTAAATGACCGTATCAAGGTATTATCAAGGCGATTCTTTCTCCCCAAAGACTGTGGTGTTCTGGGGCTGGCTGCCAGTGACCCTTGGTTCCTCTGTCACATGGTAAGTTAGATGGTGATGGCTCCTGGTCACCTCCTTCTCTTCCAAGTTCCATTTCAGCTTATTGCTTCCTGTGGCTTTCTCTGTGTCTAGATTTCATTCTCTTATAAATGTAGTAACAGAATTGAGACCCAGCCTGATTGAGGTGGGGCATACCTTAATTGAAGTAATCTCATCAAAAGGTCATACTTACAAAGGGTACACACCCACAGAAATGGAATGCATTTAAGAACATGTTTTTCTGGGGTACATAATAACTTCAAACCATCACAGTAAGCAACCTAAATTTTTATAAAGCTATTTTGAAAGTAACTCAGTACCACAGAAGGCACCACAAAAAGTAACTGACATCGCAAGTCTGCGCCAATTTCCTAATCTTCAATTCAGCATCTACAAAGAAAAGGGAGACACAGAATACCCTTATGGGAGATTTCTGGATATTATAATCACAAGTCCTTTAGAACATGACCTGAAATATTTCAAAAGTGTTTTCCAAGTATTGATTAACCCTCTTAGGCCCTGGGAATAGAGAATTGCATGCAGGTGGAAAACTGAGCAATAGATAACAAGGGTAAAGCCAGTTGATAATCTTGAGGATTCCTATAACAGACAGCATGTGAGACAGCATGGGACCAGGCTTTGGAGTCAGTTTTCATTATGGTTGCACCCTTTACTTGGCAGTGTAGTCTTGGCAAACTACAAAAACACTGAACTTTGGTTTTCTTATTCACCAAAAAGGGGTTATGATACTCATTCCTGAAGTTGTTTTGAAGATTAGAAAAAATAACATATAAGAAAAGAATTTAATCAAATATATACTGCTCAATAAATGTTAGCTGTTTCATTACAATTATGTTACTAATAAAGTGAGGAATATATATTTGCATTTTTTAGGAATCATGGGAAGTTCTAATCCTACCATGCAATGAGTATTCAGAACAGGCTTCATGGCATTATATTGGGAAAATAAGACATTCAATAAAGTATGCTGTGAAAATATATTTTGTGATTAATGCATAACCAGTAAACCCACTTTCTAAACCTATAGTATCTTTTTTTTTTTTTTAAAGCCTATGTTTATTTCCAGCATACTAAGTCATTAAGCATATTTTGTAACCACAAATTAAGCAGGAAGTTGATTAAGCAGAAATAGGATTGACTACACACTTGTTATGTGCCAAGTACTGTGGTAAACTTTTTACACCTGCCATCCACTTACTCCTCACAGAAGCCCTTCCTTCATTAGCCTGTCTGTAGATTACGAAACCAGAAAGATGAGCCGCCCCTCAATATTCCTGCTGATCTCTTCCATTGGGTGACAACCTATAGTATCTTAAGGCAGGATTTCAAATTGAAAAAATCTAATAAGCACAAACTAAAAATACAAAAATTAAAATCTTTCCATCACCATTAATCTATATTAACTCAATATATTTGATAAGTGGATTGGATACAAGAGATCTATCTTTACTTCCATCATATGAGTTAGCTATAAATGGCAGAAAGTAGTTTGTGGAATGAAGTTACATGGAAAAAAAAAGAAAGAAAGAAAGCTTCTTCCTAGGACTTCCCAACTATGCAAATTCTGCAACATATACTTGTGAAATGAAAAACAGTAAATGAGCAAATAGTTTCTAGCTTAAATACAACAAAATGTATAGAACAATTCAAAAGGATTCAGCTTCAGAATTTTGTATTGCTATAATCAGAAAGACTTTTTCTTAAAAAAAAAAAAGGGCTAATTTCCAAATAGATATAAGCTTTTGAAAAATGTGGCATAATTTTTCTTAATAGTTGGTAAAATATGTTTGGATTCTAAGGGAAGCAAATTTTGGGGGAAAACACATGATCCAAACCTGAAGCTAAAACCCAAAGTACATGTGCAGAAAGGTATACAACACTCCTGGAATATAAGTAAACAGAGAGAGGCACTTAGTAAATGGTATTAAAAAGCTACTGGGTTTTGGTAATACTACAATCCACTCTCATTAGGCATCTCCCACTTGTGCATTAATATGTGACATCATACTCTCATATAACATTTCCTTATGCAGTGAAATAAAAGGCCCCTCCAGATTGCAACTGTAAGATAATCAGATTCTGTACTGCTCATTATGACTGCAATTATGTAACAAAACTCTCCAAATATAGTTCAGTTATTGCAGTTATTAATCATTCTGGGTTTGTTTCAAGTACTTGCTTTAAAGCCTGCTGGATAGACTCCATTATTCTACAAGCTGAATGTCGAAAGTCAAACATGTGCATGTGAATCTGCAGTTCTAATGGCCTTTCAACACAATTTACCCTTTCAATTTGTATTTGTGAATGCAAGAAAAAGGGGGAGGAATAAAGCTGGTGTCAATAGAGTCACTGACCTTTGCAGTAAACAGAAGACAGTCCTTGAAGGAAAACAACTGGGCAAATATGAAACCCATTTTGCTAGACTAGAAATAGTGCTGTTTAAGAAGTTAGTCTCAGAATATCAATTAGTTCTAACAAAAAAAAGGGGAGAGGGGGAGCCCTGTAAGATTCTGTTTATTTGATGACAACAATGATAAGAGAGCTGGCAAATGGGCATTTTAAAAGGTTCAGTGCACCAACAGTGATAGACAAAATACATTTCTAAACATTTTATGCACAAAAGCTGTGTATTCTGATTAATTTAACTGCAAAATATCAAGTAAAAGACAGCAGATTAATTGTACAGAACAAACACCATCTGTACCACATTAAATAATTGCTACAGATATGTTTCTAGGAAAAAAAAATACCTGAAAAGTTCTCAAGCCTAGATTCTGAGATGTTAAAGCACTAACTAAACAGGATTCCAAACAGACCCATGGAAAAAGACTGCATAATTATTTAAATATTAACATGGTGAAGAACCCCTAAAAATAAATATAATGCATTAACATGATTTACAAATACACATGATGCTAATTTTATGTGGTTCATGATTTTTTCAATTTAGCTACATACATTGGGCCCCAGGCTTTGCCCTTATCTGGAATCACTAAGAGTTCCCATTCCTGACCAGTGGGCACAAACGTGAAGTCTTGGGAGCAAGTCCTTGCCATTCCCTTAATGTCCACAGGCATCATGTTACTGTAGGAGTTTAAAATTTCACTGATGACATTTTGATTTTCTGCCTTAGAAAGCGTGCATGTAGAGTACACAAGCAACCCTCCAGGACGTAAGGCCTTAATTGCAGACCTGAAAGTAATCAGAAAAATACAGAAGATAGGTTAGTCAGGTACATTAAAAGGAAAATAGGAGGTCTGATGGCAAGGGTGCTTACATACTTGAAACTTACCTGACTCTGACTCAGATTGCAATAACTGGATATTTCTTAGCCTTACAACTACATCTTTCTAAACTAACACAGGATGACTGGGAAACTGGTATCAGATCAATCAATATGGGAAAGATAGAGAGATGTGTTGTGTTTGTTTGGTTTTTTTTTTGTTCTTTTAAGGATGAGAGGACGGGGTTAGAGCATGCAATAATGGGTGTGTTTGGGTTCTGCTCTGGTGCTGCTAATGAGTAGATAGGAAGGAACATCTGAACTTCAGGAAAGGGTTTAGGGCTGAGAATAACAATAACATTTGGAGTCATGAGAATAAATGAGACTGCCCAGGAAAAGAGCAAAAAGAAAAGCAGGACTAAAGACAGACACCCAGGGAATGCCATATTTAAAAGGAGGGAGAATTTAGGAAGGAAATTAAAAGCCTTCACCAGATGAAAGACTACCTTGAGGGGAAAGATTTCAAGAAAAGTATTTCCTAAAAGGGGAAAGACTTGAATGTATTTGTAGATGCAGAAGAAGAAAGGTCTCAGGCTCTAGATTGTAAATGGAGGAGTTAGCTTCAGAAAAGATGAGATTCCAGCTCTACATCTGAAACAACATGGAAGCTTATGATAGACAGCTTTGATAATATCAGTGGAATAGGAGGTAAGGTGATCTACTGAGAGATGAAACTAGAAGAGTTTAAGTTGGGCTGCTGTGGTGATAACCCCAATGCAATTACTAATCAGGAATTTGCTTTTTATAAAGAAATCATATTCCAAGACCTCTACTGGATCTAAGAGTATATTCAGTATCACATCTATACCTAAACAACTACAGCCTATACTAGTAACTAAATTTATAATGAAGATCCACATCATCAACATAAATTCAAATTCTGTTCTTGGATTATAAACAGAATGAGGAATTCTAATTCAAGACAACAAACTGAAGACAAGTGTTATCTCCTTTCCTTTTTAGAACACCTTTAAATATGATGGTAAAAAAATTTAAAGTACTAACTAAAAACAGCAAAGTAAATGGGATGGGGAGAATTATCAGCTGACAACAGATTTCAACACATTTCTGAGATGCTATGCAAACAGAGGAGTGATAGCTAATAAAGAGGGCAGGAAGATCTTCAGGATATACACTGTGAAGACGACAGTCACAGAGGACTTGATCTGTCCTACACACTCTCAGAGAGTTTAGGACCCGTAAAGACCACACATGAGTGGAATGGGAGTAAAAAGTAAAAACAAAGGTATTAATTGAAAGCATATATAAGAAACCATTTACTCTACACCACATATATCACAACCAGGCAAAACGTTGGAAGATTTTTAACTAAAAAAGTTGAATAAACCATTTTGGAAGACATAAAACTGTCAGTGTGGGGACTGAGCTCCCAAACCAAAGATCTCTGCATTCCACCTTTGAGGAAGCCTCCAGAGTTACAGCCGGTTCTTCATAAAGTGATATCACCAGTCAAATAATCTCACCCCTAAAAGAAAGCTCCAGGCACTTTTATTGTCTCATTACTAAATAAAAATATACAACCAAGGACTGCCAGGCAATTAAGGATGAAAATGCTTAAGTAATATGTAAGAGAAGAACAAAATAAACAAACAGAGAAAATGACATAGGGAAAAACAGAAAATCCAGGAAAGAAGAGACACAGTAACACCTAATAAACTCAGAAAGATTAGAGAAGCTATAGTACCCATAAAACAAGACAGAATGCTATGAAAAAGGAATAAAAAGAGAGCTCTTAGAAATTAAATATATATGTACCAAAATAAAGGATATTCAGTAGAAGTGTTTGGAAGTTTAAGGTTGAAGAAATCTTCCCCTCCAAAGTCAAATAATAATAGATGGACTGAAAATGAGACAGAGAGGATCAATCAAGTAGGTCCAAACTTCAATTAATAGGAATACTAGAAAAATAATGCAGATAGTTGAGGGAATTGAAATAATAAGAGAATTATCCAAAGCTGAAAAAAGATATGAGTCTTCAGCACGAAAGGACTCATCAAGATACCAACACATTCATCATTATTCATTGAACACTTATTATGTGTTCACCATTGTTCTACATGTTGGGTAAACATCAATGAACAAAACAGAAAACACACACACACATATAAACACACACAGCTATATACATAAATATACATATACATATATACATACACACATGTATACAGATATATTTATGTATGTGTGTTTGCATATATTTACTTTTTATTTAATATGCTATATAGTGATATATTCTACAAAGAAAGTTAAAGCAGGATAGGAAGATAAGGAGTGCTTAGATGGTGGGTGTGGAGGAGTCACAATTTTAAATAGGATAATAAGAATAGGTTAACATTTTAGAAAGTGATATCTGAGCTAAGATCTGAGGAGATAAGGGAGTAGACCAAACAGATACCTAAGGGAAGAACATTCCATGCAAAAGGAATAGTCAGTGCAAAGACCCTGAGGCAGAGGCCTTTCAAGGAAAGAGGAGAGCAGTGTAGCTGGAGTAAGGTGAGCAAGGACTGGTAGATCAGATGAGTTCAGAGAGTTAAGAGGAGGGGTGAAGATCACATACAGGGTCTTACAGACCACTATAAGAACTGTGACCTTATAACAAATTAAGAAAGATCCACACTTAGATACACCATTGTTAAATTTCAGAACTTCAAGACTAAAGAGAAAATGCTTCCAGAGAAAAACAATGGGTCAACTATAAGGGTCCAGGAATCAGACTAGCAGTCAAACTGTCAAATAAGTATATATAGGAGGAATAAAGAAACTTTCAGATATTAGACGACTTAGAAATTTTACCTCTAACAAAATGAGGAGGTAGATCAAGAAAGAGGAGAAATAGGATCCAGAAAACAGTGAATACAATATAGAAGAGTAGTGAAGGGAGTGAAATCCCAGAATGACAGTATAGTGTGGGAGGGCTAGAGGGTAAACTCCAGATTGGAATGAGAGGGAGATCTTCAGAAAGATGGGAGGACAGACAGAAGAGAAGAAACGTCTAAAAACTGATAAAAACTTGGGGATTTAGCACATCTAATTTGATTCCCATCTAATTTGATTCTAGGAAAATTCTTTCAGTAGCACTCCAATGATACCAGTGAACCAATAGAGAAGGAAATATAATTCCAACATTTTTCAAACCTATGTGATGTATTTCTGTGATGTTACAAATTAAAGAGAAGATATGATAGAGTGCAATAAACATCAGAACTTTTACCATAGGTCATTTTTTTTTTTTAATTCTGACTCTTACGAGGATTACCTCTCTAAAAAACTTATTCCTTGAGGTTTCAAACAACTAAAATTGTAAGGTATTCAGAATTTATAATCTTTTCATGCATTCATTTGTTGATGTCAAATATTTTTGACAGCTTGGTGTTTCCTATTGCATGATCCAGCAATCCCACTACTAGGTATATTCCCAGAAGAACCAAAAGCAGGGAATGAACAGAAATTTGCACACCAATGTTCATAGAAGCATTATTCATAATTTGTCAAAAGATGGAAGCAACCCATAGATAAACTAAATGTGGTATATACATACAATAGACTAACATTTAGCAGTAAGAAGGAATGAAGTCCAATGCATGCAACAACATGGATGAACCTGGAGGATATTATGTTGAATGAAATAAGCCAGACACAGAAGTACAAATATTGTATGATCTCACTAATATGAACTAATTATAATAAGCAAACTCATAGAGTTAGAAACTAGAATATAGATTACCAGGAGATAAAATGCAGGTACAGAATGGGGAGCTGATGCTTAATTTATGCAGCATTTCTATTTAGGTTGATTGTACATGTTTGGAAATGGACAGTGGTGATGGTAGTACATTATTGTGAGTGTAATTAACAGCACTGAATTATGTTTGTGAATGTGGTTGAAGGGGAAGTTTTGAGTCATACACATTACTAGAATGAAAGTTAGAAGATAAAATATGGTACTGTAGAACAGTGAACCCTGCTGTGGATGATGGACTGGGGTTTATAGTACAAGTATAAGAATGTTCTTTCATAAATTATAACAAATGTATGACACTAATACAAGGTGTTAATAACAGGGTGGTATATGAAGAAGATATACCTAACATACCTAATATATTAATATTCTTTCATCAATTGTAACAAAAGTACTACACTAATGCAAGATGTCAACAATAGGGAGTTATATGTGAAAGCTGTATTTTTTACATGATTTTTCTGTAAACTTACAACTTCTGTAATTAAAAAAATAACAATTAAGAAAAACACATCATGCTAAGTGAAGGAAACCAGACACAAAGTACTCATATTATATGATTCCATTTATATAAAATGTAAAAATAAATAAATCATAGTGACAGAATTAGTCCAAACTAAGGCAACAACAAGGGGCGTACCTTCACTGGAGAAAGGCTGATGGCATCTGGAAAACCTCTGTTAGCTGGAAAGGCATGTGGCTGGCATCTGTAAATCCCGGGTTATGTTCCAGCCCTCTCTCAGCTCCTGTGCATTCTTGGTTCTTTATCCCAGTACATTTCTAAGTTCCTGCGGGTCCTGTCTTAGCATATCCTGGGGCAAACTCGGGGCTTCATCTCTTAGCTAAAGTCTTTCTGTCTGCATCTCCAGGCATCTCCAAGCGTCAGTGTCAGCAAGCATCTAGGCCCCGTGTGGCTCTTTATAAAGGACTCCAGTAAACTAATTGAGACCTAAGCTGAATAGGTGGGGCCACACCTCCATGGAAATAATTTAGAGTTATCACCTACAGTTGGGTGAATCATATCTCCATGGAAACACTCAATCAAAAGGTTCCAACCTAATCAACACTAATATGTCCACCCCCACAAGACTGCATTAAAAAACATGCTTTTTTCTGGGGGATATAATACATCCAAACTGGCACAGGATATATGCAGTTTGAATGCAGATGTCTTTAGACCCCCATTAGAAGGACCTTAAGGATTACATTGTCCCTAGTTCCACAATTAGCAAACCCAATGCTTCATCAAATAAGTATGATTCTTTCTCATTACAGTTATAAAGTACATAGACGCCTCATCTACAAACAATGTTTCTGCTTGATGCAGATATAAGTTAATTTCTATAAAGTTACCAACATTGGCTGATTCTTTTTTTCTTTTTTAAATGCAATTTTATTGGGATATATTCACACAGCATGGAAACCATCCGAAGTCTACAATCACTGGGTTCACAGTATCATCAAATAGTTGTGCATACAGCCCCATGATTTAGAACATTTTCATTACTCCAGAAAAGAAATAGAAATAAAAAAGAAAACCCTAATCCTCCCATAGTCCTTAGCCTGTATTACTGACCCACAGTATTAATGTGGTACATTTGTTACTGTTGATGAAAGAGTATTAAAATATTGCTGTTTGCTGTAGTCCAAGGCTTGCAATAGGTACATTTTTAACACATACCCCTCCATTATGAACTCCTTATAATAGTGTCATACATCTGCTCTAGTTCATGAGAAAACTTCTTAATATTAGTACAGTTAATCACAGACTTTGTCCACTACAAGATTCACTGTGTTATATACATTCCCATGTTTTAACCGCCAACTTTCCTTCTGGTATCATACATGATTCTAGTCTTCCCCTTTCTACTACACTCATGCACCATTCAGCACTGTTAATTATTCTCACAAAAACATGCTACTCTCACCTCTGTCCATTTCCAAACGTTTAAGTTCACCCTAATTAAACATTCTGCACATACTAAGCAACAACTCCCCATTCTTTAGTCTCACTCTATACCCTAGTAACTATATTCTATATTTTATGTCTATGAGTTTACATATTATAATGAGTTCATCAGTGAGATCATATGATAGTTGTCATTTTGTGTCTTACTTATTTAACTCAATGTCCTCAAAGTTCATCCTTGTTATTGCATGCTTTAGGACTTCATTCCTTCTTACTGCTAAATTATATTCCATCATGTGTATAAACCACATTTTGTTTATCCATTCATCTGTTGATGGACACTTGGGTTGTTTCCATCTTTTGTCAATTGTGAATAATGCTGCTACGATCATCAGTGTGCAAAAGTCTGTTCATGTCCCTGCTTTCAGATTGATTCTTCTTTGTTTTCATTCCAACATTCATAATTTGCCTTTCTAAAATTAGGTTGGTGTACTTAACTGCCCACATTTAAAATTAGTATAGATCAATACAAATCAGTTTCCCCACTTTGGGTACATAAATGGCAAAGGGTACTCAATTTTAGATAGGCTGGAACATACAACAGCTCTATAATCAGACAGGATTTAATGAAGGATTAAGAATACTGAAATTTATATAAACATATATTATACATATATATATTTAGATGCTAGGGTATTAGAATAGCTAGAAGGAAATAACTGAAATGTTGGAACAGTAACCTATAACATTCTTTGAAATTTGCTCTATATTTGCTCTATAGCTATTCATTGAATTGTGCTTTGAAAGCTAACACCTTTCTGTATATATGTTATATTTTACAATAATGGAAATAATTGAAATTGTGGAACTGTAACCCATAACATTCTTTGAAATTTGCTCTCTAACTACTTGTTAAATAGTACTTTGAAAGTTATCACTGTTATATATATATGTTAAAGTTCACAATTAAAAAAATGCACTAAAAAAGCAATACTTCTGGTCTTGATCTTACTATAAAAATTAAGAAATAAATTTGTTATGTTTTTACAGTATACCAGATGAAAATTAACATGTTCTAAAATGTAAGTACCTGTATATGTAACACCCTGTCCATTAAAGTAGTGTCTAGGACAAATCATTTGCTTTTAGAGCAATTCACACGTATTTTGAAATAGCCCATAAGAAACAAGTAATTAATATTATAGGTGTCATCAAAATCTTAAACAGTAGACTACATATGTATTTTTAGGACATTTAGATATAGGATGTGAGATGGGTTGTTGAGGGACAGAAATGATTACAATCAGAACATAAGTTACTTCTTAGTTGGTCTTGAGAGAAGCCCATTAAGAGAAACATAAAATTATGAAAGGAGAAAAAAGAATTAGGAATTAGAGAGACTTGAGTAATGCTAATAAATGCTGGCAAAGTTGTAGTATTGAACATCTGAAAACATCTGCTCTTGCCCCTCCTCCTCCTCCTCCTTTTTTTAGTAAGAGGAAGGAAAACTAAACAACTAAGCAACATCTCATTTTGGCACAATAGTATCCTCCACTAACCTCCAAATGAGCAGTGGCCCATTGGCTTCTCAATAACTCCAAGTTTTATAACCTAACAAGATCCTGAGACATGTGATGTTTTTCACTTCAGCTATAACCAACTATATTGCATGAAACTACTACAAACTAAGTCATGTTAAGACTGGTATTATTCACCAATGACCATAATTGCTGCTAGAGAGATGTTCACAAGAGCTTTCTAATCATAGTTACAAGGAAAAGCAGAAAAGGATGTCATGACTAACTACAGTAGATGAATCAAAAGTATTATTTTTTACCAGATTAGGTTGAATGCTAACTCTGATACTCTGAAATGGGAACCAGTAAACATTGCCTTGGATTTTATGTGTTATCTAATCACAATATCCAACTATAATGCAAAGCTGGGGGAAGTACTTCTAAAGGAAGTAGGACTGCCACAAAAAACAATCTCTTTATCATTTCCCAGAAATATATATATTCCCCTAAGAAGCCCTCCACTTGAGGCACTCTACTTGAAATATGAAATAAGATTTGTTCTCACAATACTGATGTAGAAAATAAAACTGATTTTGGTTTCTAGTACAGTGTAAAATATAGTGAGAAATACTTTGGCCCCAAGTACTTCAAACAGATTGAGGACTCTCCTGCCACAGAATGTATTCCAGATACTCCACTGCTTTATGGTAGATATTGACTACACAAAATTTCCCCAAATTCTCAGTTGCCTTTCAGTGAATTATGAAATAGGATAAAATGCATTTTGTGCTTGAACTAGCTAGCTAATGAAACAGCTGAAAAAACAAAAATTCTAATAAAAGACACTGCTACATGCAGTCACTGTGGAAACAGTTTGGCTGTTCCTCAGAAAGTTAAGTATGGAATTATCATATGACCTGGCAATCCCACTTCTGGGCATATACCCAAAAGAATTGAAAGCAGGGACTCAAAGAGATATTTGCATTATCGATGCTCATAGCAGCATTATTCACAATTGTCAAATGATGACAGCAACCCAAGTGTCCATCAACAGATGAAAGGATAAACAAAGTGTAGTATATATATATATATATATATATATATATATATATAGACAATGGAATATTATTTAGCCATAAAAAAGAATTAAGTTCTGATACATGCAACAACATGGATGAAACTTGAAGACATCATATTGAATGATGTAAGCCAGACACAAAAGGACAAATATCGTATGATCTCACTGATACAAAATAATTAGAACAAGCAAATTCAGAGTCTGAAACTAGAATTCAGGTTACCAGGAGCTGGGGTGATACAGAATGGGGAGTTGATGCTTAGTTAGTAGAGATTTTGTTTAGAGTGATGGAAAGGTGGAAAGGTTTTGGTAATGAATGGTTGATGATGGTGACTCAACATTATGAATGCAATTAATACCACTGCACTATATATTTGAATGTGGTTAACATGGAAACTTGTAGGTTGTATAGACGCTACTGGAATAAAATGTTTTTAAAAGCCACAGGACTGTACTACATAAATACTGAACCCTAATGTATACTATGTACTGTTAATAGTATAATAATAATATTGTTTCATCAACTGGAACAAAGGTACCACACTAATGCGAAGTAATAATAGGGAAAACTGTATATGGGAAGTATATGGGAGCCCTGTATTTTCTTCATGATTTTTTCTGCAAACTACAACTTCTCTAATAAAAAATTTAAAAAAAATAAAAAGACATCATTAAGTAGAATATAATGTTAAATTGGATTTTCCATTTACAAAGAGAAAATCCTTAATTGATCTTTTTGTACTTTGTAGAGTCTTCCTGAAAGGTACTTCAGATCTATGATCTCTTATAGTATTCTATTGTGAAATCAAAAAGCTCTGAAACAACAAAGTTTATTCTTAAATTTGTGGCAGACTCATTTGGCTTCATAATCTACCCTGATAAACTGATATTAGGCTATTTATGGTTAAGACACCCTATGTGTATAACTAGTCATATGTTTTGCAGAAAAAGTATTAATGTGTTTGATTAAATGGTGTTGCCGCAGATCCTACTGCATGGAGAGAAGGATACATGATATACTGAATAGGTACTCTATTACCTTTTTAAATCCCCAAATTTCTGAATTATGAAATATATCTGGCCTCAAAGATTTGGAATAGATTTTGGAAATGTATTTTAGATTCAAAGGAGTTATACTACAAAGCAATATAAAATATCTTCTGTATTATATCTTCATGTCAAACTAGCCATATAGCTCTCTGATAAAAGCTTAATTTTATTAACTTTTAAAAGTTAAAAGTTACCATGTAAATGTAAACTTTAAAAAGCATCAGATAGGTAAATCCAATGAGCAGACTATATATGCAGGAGTCCACCAGTGTTTTCTTATTCTAAAATAAACTAAGAATGTTTCGATTTGTGTATTTTTAAAAAACATTCTGCACAACCAAAAATAAAGCCAATTTTTCAGGAGTTCATTTATCATAAACAAAATTTAATTATTGCTTTGCTTTTCACCGCATTTCTCCATCCTGGAAAAATCTGCTTAAAGAAAAACAGAATCAGCATTGAGAGACATTTAAGATACTGGCTTAGAAACAAGGGCAGTATATCTTGCTTTCCCAACACAAGAAGAAAGGGGAACCACCTTCACATTTCCAGACTATTCCATCTATTCTATGTGGTCTTCCAACTATTAATAAGTAAACTATAGTGAACAAAGAAAACAAGAAAAACGATTACCTGATTTTGAATATTAATACTTCAAAGAAAAAAGTATTATTCCAATGGAAACATAAGCTCAATGACCCTGAAATTAAAATCTAAAACATCATGGAATCTTCACAGAAATCAAAGTTCCAAAGGGATGATATTTCACAGTAACCCAAAAGTTAAAACATGATGCTGTCCTATCATTCCTATGGAAAATCTCTTGAGTCTCAGAGAATGTTGTTTTATAAATAGATATTAAAATAATACATTTTAAAAACATAAATTTCATTTTTCTGGTCTATTCTTCTGGAGCATGATTAGAAATTTGGCATTCTGTTGGGAGGGTCAGTATTAATTAGATAACTAAATTTAACTGTTTTTTGCATTTAAAAAGGGCAGAACCAATATTGCAGAAGAAAACAATCAGAACAGCAACAGTGCCATCTTTTGACCAAAGCAGAAAGTGATTCTCCTCCTTTCATTAATTCCTCATGATTTATCATCAGGAGATAAACAAGTTCTTTTTACTCTTCTTTGTAACATATTTGAAATTACAGTTACTAACGCGTTTACAGCAATTTCTGGTAATAACGGTAAAGCAATCATAGATGTCTGTATTTTTGAAAAATTAAGATTACTGCCAAGCAGTACTATGATTAATATATTTATTCCTCATCTTTATTCATGTCTATTTAATTCCCACCAGAGTAGCAAGGTAACAGCTACTATTCTTTTGATGTAAATACGTACGAAGGGAAGCATTCAAGTTAGATTGTTTTATTGTCACAATATTAGCAATCTTTGCACTCTCATCTTAGAAACACTGGCATTATACATTTTTAAAACCAAGTAGCATTGTGGTAATTTTAAAAATTAAAAATGAGCACAAGAGTATCAATCCAGAAACTGGACTAAATGTCCTTTGTAGCTATTTAATATTCAATTAATATTTCAGAGATTCTTTATTCCCTCTTTATAAGGTTACCTGCAACTTACTTAGAAAAGAAAACCAGTTATATAATTAATAATGTGAAAGATGTATAAAAACTACCAGTAGTCTTTTTGTTACAGTGCCAAAGTGACAAACTAAGAACAAAACTGAGAAGGTGAATGCTTCCAAAAGATACTGGACACACAGTGCATATTCCTCCAGTAAATCCTTACTCATTCTTTAGAATAGAATAGAATGTTTCTGAAAAAAGGACATATGGATTTGGTCTAAGAATTAAGTGAGATGCTGACTGCTGTGTTAACAGAGTGAAGGGCATGTGATAAGCCTAATTAATAATTTTTCCTTATGTTTATTTGATGCTTAATTTAAAGAGCACTTCACACACAGTCTTAATAAAACCTTGTGAAATGTAAGGGTGAACAGTCTGACCCAATTTATCAAACCGAGGATCACAAAAGATTCTGTGGCTTGCCCAAACTTATAGAGCTAATTAATGCAGCACAAAGACTGCCACCTTAATCTAATACCAGGAAAAGGACTGCAAGGTTTACCACTGTTATATATTAAGACTGCTAAATTAAGCATGGAATCTGGGGCAATAAGATATAGGATGCTGCATACATACATTTCATCATCCCAATTGGTCCCAATGCTCACTGAAGGTAAAGAATAACCATAGACCTTTAGGCACTTTTAATGTAAAGAAACTAAGAATTAATGGGTCTGAAGCTATGACTCTGAGAATCGTGGGTTTGGAAATAGGGTTTTTGAATACTGGTCACTTTATAGCACATATAATCCTCACCTATTAAAACACTGTTGTACTGCATATTTATAAGGAGGTAAAGGAAAGCAAATACCTCATTTTGAGACCCAACTTGAACCTTTTCATCACAGATTGGCATTTAAATCATGGTTTTAAAAAATTTTAACAAATCAGACTCAGCAGAAACAAAAACATAGTTAATCCTTATTAAAATCGCAAATAATTCTGGTAATTCAGTTAATCATTATTTGTATTTGTTTCCACAACTCTAAAAGGTAGATAAAAAATATCCATTTTTCTCAGAAATGTGTTGAGAAAATGAGTGTGCAATTAGTCTAACTCAAAAGGAATCTTCTTTTGCAATATTTGATTCTGTCATTTATCCTCAACTTCTTGAAATGTTCTTCAACTTTGGATTTCCTGGATACTATTCTCTTTGTTCACCTTCTAATCCTTTGAAATTCCCTTTTAGCCTCCTTACTTTCCTTCCCTCTTCTTCCTATTCCTTGAATATCAGTCCTTCTTAGAACTCTATTCTTGGTTCACTTTCTCCTAAATCTAGGTGCTTTACATGTTATCTCAGTCAATCTTTCAATTAGCTTCTGAGACATGAATTATTATATCCACTTTAAAGATGAGAAAACTAAGGCAAAAGAGATTAAGTAAATTTTACATGATCATATAGCTAGTTAGTGTTCAAACCAGGGCTCCAATACAAGAAAGATAGCTCTACAACTACAGCTCTTAACCACAGTCATCCTTGACGTCCTCTCCTCTTTCCCACTCTAGAGCCAATCAGTCACCAAATTCTATCAAGTATCCCCTGAATATCTTGCAAATGTGACCACTTGTCTCGATCTTCCTCCCATTCACCTAGTTAAGGTTGTTATCATTTACTTCTTGATTATTATAAAATCTTTCAAATTGGTTTTCTTACCAAAGGATTTTCTTGTTTATTCTCTTTGCATCCTTCAATATTAACTGATCAAGGGGCAGACACTTCTAACTGTTCTCCAACATCTGTTCTCACTTCCTGTTGTAGAAATGGAATTTTTAATTGGACACACAGTTGCCCACCTAAGGCTACATTTCCTAAACTGTACTGTACTGCAGTAAGGGTATCCATGATCCATGAGATGTGAGTGGAAGTAGGAAAGTTATGCTCTTTTGCTTATTTCTACTAGCTGCAATGCAGATTATATAGCGAGAGCTAGAATACCCACTCTAGACTGTGAGATGAAAGACCGATTGGGCCTGGATCCCTGATGACTGTGGAGTTGCCAGAACAATCCTGCTGACGCTTTTATTTAAGTTACTGTTATTTTTCAGTCTTTTTCTCTCTCTTTCTTTCTCTCTCTGTTATATTGGCAGAAAAAATTTCTTAACTGATTACCATATCTGATAACAAAATTGCTGTTACCATGGCACAATCTAAAATGTAGAACTTGCTCAGCAATCAAGCAATAGACAGCAAGGTGACAAATACTATAGATTAGACAGCCAGTGAGCCTTAAGCCATGGCATAACATTTAATAAAATCAATGCTTATGATATCTTGGAAGACAGACCACATGCCAACAAAGCATATATAACTGTAGGGTAATTTGAAGAAAATCTCAAAATGTTAGTATTAATGAGAAAAGATGTAGGAAAGATATGGAGAATTTGAAGCAGAGATGGAAAGAATTCAGCTCTCCAAAGGAAGGCTCTCCACCTATAGATTATAATCTTAGTCAAGTGAGATTTCAGTAATTTGGGTCTTGCAGGATTAAAAAATCCAAAAGTTTCTAAAAAGGTGGGTCTGAACAGGCAGCTCTTTCAAAGATAAGACAGTGGTCTCAAGCTGTTCCTAAGCACTTCTGAGTAAATGTTCTTGTCCAGACAATGGGAGTCAGCCCCAAAACAAAGATGTTGCTTTAATATTTCACCCTTTGAAGACCTCAGAAGGCCTCCTGGTAGCCACCATTAAAGTAAGGGAGAAGGGGGACTGACAGAGAACAAAGGCCTTCCATTAAATAACCAATGTTCTCAGCTTAAAAACCAGAGCTAGTTGACATCTTGGTTACCTGCATATGAAACCCACCAGAAACAGACTGAAAGCTTTTAAAGTTTTGAAGGAAACTACATAGCAAGGTTGCAGTATATAAGATAATTATAAAAATATCAACTGAATTTCTATATACTAGCAACAATCAAATTAAAGATATACTTTTAAAAACACTATTAACAATAGCATCACAAACATGAAACATTTAAGGATAAATTTAATGAAATATGTGTAAGATCTCAAGCTGAAAATGACAAAATATTTCTAAGAGAAATTAAAGAGAACCCAAATAAATGGAGAGATATACCAAGTTCAGGGATCAGAGAACTAAATATCTCAATTTTCCACAAATTTGTTTATAGATTCAATACAATCCAATTCAAAATCCCAGGGGCTTTCTTTGTAGAAACTGACATGCTGATTCTAAAATTCGTATGGAAATGTAATGGACTTAGAATAAAAAATAAATCTGGGAGGAAGGGACAAAGTTGAAGGGCTTACATTAAGTGATTTCAAGATGTACTATAAAGCTACAGTAACCAAGAAGGTATTGCACTAACATAAAGATAAACAAACAGACTAATGGAATAGAGTTCAGAAATAGACCTATTCTTATATGCTCAACTGATTTTTTAAACAAGGCACACACTTTACAGTCAAGAGAAATAAAAACATGCACACACATACAAACACATACATGTAAACTAATACAAGACAGTTCATAGCAGCTTTATTAATAATGGCCCCCAAACCAGAAACAGTCCTAGTATCCATTAATAGAATGGATAAGCAAATTCAGGTATAACCTATGATGGAAATACTACTCAACAATAAAAAGGAACAAACTTCTGATATACACACACATGAATAAAGTCAAAAAACATGTTGAGAGAAAGAAGCCAGATTAAAAAAGAGAACAAGCTGTTTGATTCCATTTTTGTGAAGTTCGAGAATAGGCAAAACTCAGCTAAGGTAAAAGAAACCAGAATGATGGCTGACTTTGTGTGAAAGAGCACGTGGAATCTTTCTATGGTAATGGAAATGTTCTATATCTTGATAGGGTTGTGGGTTATCCAGACATATGCCACTGTCAAAACTCCTTGAAAATACAGCTTAGTATAGACATGTTACAGAGCAACTGTCACAACTAGTAGATGTGAGGCTGTGCCCTCATCTCCCCCACTTCTCAAAGGATCTTCCTTCAGCTTCTCTGAATTCTGGATCAGATTCCTGTGCAGCTCCATGGTGATATGCACAAGCTTTCCTGCAAGTTATGCACAGCATCAAAGTTGGATGCTTAGAGGTGGTAAGAGATCTATGTATGTCCTGGTGAGAGAAAAGTACGGTTCCTGTTTGTCCTCAGCTAACTGCAGCCCCAGCTAACTTCTAACTCAGCACCAAAACTAGAGGCAATAGACTTATACAGACTGCTTAACCAGCTCCCATGATTGCATAAGGTCTAATTCCTATCATAAATCCCTTATATCACTTCTTATTTGAACACAGCATTATCTCTGCATGTTGTGGATCAAATTATGCTATTGTATAATTAACTACCAATTCAAAGAGTTAAAATGAATTCCTTCCCTCATCTTTCTAGATGCTTAGCATGTTATAATGCTTATATAAATTATTCTTCACAAAACAGAATATTCCCTTTGCCTAGACCAGGTGAACTTTTAGTCATTGTTCAAGACCCACTTCAAATCTCACATAGTCTTGGAAATTCACTGATTCCTCAAGGAATTTCTCCTTCCTCTGTTTTTCCCAAGCAAAAAACTATCAGCTCCTTGAAAACAGAGTTTGTGTTATAATCAATTTGTATTCTTTATATATAGCACAACAGGAACATGTTCTTAAAATATATTTATTAAATTAATAAATATTAATTATTAATTAATTAAGAGGCAGGCCAGAGAGAATTTTTCAATGCAAAACAAAAGAATATATTTAATTTCAACTAACACTTGAAAATTTTGAGTGGGGGAACTGCTCAAACAACTTAAAACTCCTAGTTTATAGCACAGATGGAAATGTTATAGGTCAAAGTCTTTATTTTAGAGGGAAAAAAATAAAAGATTTTTCCAGCAAGTAATTTATAAATTTATGAGAAAGAAAGTTTTTCCTCTCGGTAACATGGGTAGATGGATAAACTTCTACAGAAAATAAAATAATTTTTAAATGAAGGTGTGATGGTTGGGTTCATGTGTCAACTTGGCTAGGTGGCACTGGCCTGACGATTGCTGTGAGGATATTTGAGGCTGGTTAATAATCCAACGGGCTGGTTTGTCGGATCATCAGTCAATTGACTGCAGCTGACTGATGACTCATCAAGGGGCGTGCTTCCACAGTGAGAGAATGCAATTGGCTGGATTTGACCCGGGTGATCAGTTGGAGGCTTATAAGCCAGACGGTTAGAGACCCTTCACTTCTTTCTTCAGCTGCTCAGTGAAGCATTTCCTGGGGAGCTTGTCGAAGTTGCCAGTTCGTTTCCTGAGGAGTTCGTCAAAGTTGCCGGTTCGTTTCCTGAGGAGTTCGTCAAAGTTGTCGGTTCGTTTCCCGAGGAGTTCGTCGGACATCTTCCTTGGAGTTGACAGCTTGTTGATGGCTCTGCAGAATTTGGACTCGTGTGCTCCCGCAGTTGCGTGAGTCACTTTTACAATTTGATAATCAGAGACATCTCTCATTGATTCTGTTTCCAAGGAGAACCCTAACTAATACAGAAGGTTACTACTTAACAGTTACGATCACATTTCTCATTGAGCGGAAAAGTTTGGTTACTTTCAGTAAGTAAACATGACTCAACGGAAAATCATGGCCACTATATAAATACTAAGATATATGGTACCAGAAACAACCTGAAAATGTAACCACATCTTTACCAAACTTTCATGAGGTCCCTAATGGTCTTGTCTCTGAGTTATCCCTTTTTTGCCTCTCCTAACCCTAAAAGACTAATTTGTCTACATTTCATTTATTTTCTTCCTCTAAGCATTTCTGGGATTTTTGTTTCATTTACAACTCCTTTTCAATTCCATAATTTTTCTCATTACATTGTTGCATCCTAGTGTTCTTTACAATTTTTTTATTTTTTTCCTTTTAGCAGTTCTCATTTCTTTCACTTTTCCACTGCCTGTTTCTTATCATTTTACTTTGTGTCAGTTTACTATTTCTGCTGGCAAACAGCAGTCTGGGCAAGAAAGCAAATAAAGAATCTCCACCACTATTATGTATGATGACCAAAGAAATCATTAAGGTGAAAACTTGAAGCTCATGTACAATCTATCAAATAAATGCAGATTCAAAATCAAGTCTCAGGCACTACAAGCATCTAAAACACAGATACTTCTAGGATGATAGTTACCTAGTGCTATCATCAGTTTTAACAGTATTATTTTACAAGCCTTGAGGGTACTCTTCATTGTGCTCAGGGTAAGTAATCAAATTCCTACATATCAAACTGTTTATTATCAAAGAAGTTCTGACTGAGCTTGCTCTTTTCAGTTACCATAGCTAGCAGCTATTCTTTGGTCAGTGTAAGAAATAAAAACAATGCTGACAATTATCTTCTCTCCACTGGCAATAAGTTTTTACCTTGAAGAAGGAATATTTTTTATATAGTACTGGTAGAATGGAATAATGACATTAGAAATTCCTGAAATAGATTATAAATAACAAGTTTTAACATATTTATTATCAGTTTCTATTGGGAGATTTCAAGTTTACTGCATCTTCTTAATAGTTAATTACCTTATTAATATGGGTATAAAGGGGTGGGGTTAAAAGCTCTCTGGTAAGATTGAATATAAGGAATCTAATTTTGAGTTGCTCAAATTAGCAGAGTGACCACAGACCACATTAGGCCTGCCTAACTTCAAGATATGGTCTTTGATCTAACATCAAATATAGTCTCTTCACTCATACAAAGAGAAAGAAATAAAAAGCCTTCAAGAAAACCTGCAGAGTTGATTTGATTTTGGCCCATGGTAAATGTGCCATGAATAAAGAGAGATTGCTTATCATTGATTTAGATGATTTAAAGGAGTTTTTTCAAACCTTTTTTTTCCCCAGTAACAAGAAACTTTCTTCAAATGAAATCATACAAGGTTAACCAGATAAAAATACTGCTCCTCTAGCTGGTTATGGTGTGGACTTCAAAGGCTCTCCTGGCCATCCCTCCTTTATTCCCACAAGATGGCTCCTGAAACACTGCTACAGAACCACTATGTCTTAACAGAGCAGTCTGGAAAACATTGTCCAAAATAATTCTTGGGAGGAAAACAAGGACTATTTTCTCCTAGCAAAAGGAGCCATTTGATTCCTACAGTAGTAGGTTATAAAAAAATTAGAAGCCTATAAAGTTTAATAAAGACATTTCAGTGATTCTATTTAGGTCAGTAGCATGGTAAGCTCAGATACCTATAGTAAGGGTTAGAATAAGGCCTATTGCCAGGAAAACTTTCTCTGATGGAAGAAGAGTCACAGGAAACTCTGAAGTCAAAGGCTGGTATAATCTTGTTTTTTCAGGTCTAGGTCAAATAATTTGGATTATAAAAGTAGTTGTTCCCAGCAGGAAAAAGATTCAGGGGAAGCAAAAAGAACATAGAGCATCAAGTGACAATTAGGTGAAGTAACAAAGCAGCACTTCCTCCCAAGTCAAAAATAGCCAGGTCACCCTCTGCCACACTTGACTGTCACCATTTAGAAATCTTGCAGAAACAGTATAAATTTTTAAAATAAAAGAATTTATATGTTCTCAAGTGTCAAATGCTATACTCATTATATTTATTTGATCAGTTTCATTTTGTTCAATATCCATTAAAAGCTTTTCAAGTTATTACGGAAACATAACTTAAATTTGTTGACATCAATGATCTTTTATAAGTTGAATAAAATATGGTGAGTTTATGAAATGTTAAAGTATATCTTAATTTCAGTATCTAGCCTATTGACAATCATCACTCACCTGGAAATTTTCATTAACCTCCTAATTAGCTTCCCTCTCTCTGTTACCTTGTATCTAGCCTCTATATAGAATAAAGTTTTCTAAAATAAATTTAATCATGAAATTCCATTATTAAAAATACTTCAGCAATTTCCCATTGTATATGTAAAAGTTGTGTTATAACTGAGTTTATGTACTCAGTTTAGAATGCACAGCAATAGCAGTAGCCAGAGGTTTAGCATTTCTGCATGGTTCTTTGAGTCCTAAATCCCACAAGGCAATGCAAAGAGAGCCAAACAACATGTGCACATGCAATGGGCTGTATTACAGGAGAGAAGCTCCAAGCTTAGGGAACCAGAATTTTTAATAACACATGTAAAGGATGTCTGCCCTCTGCTCCAGAGGGAGACATTATCTTTATCTTCCAATACGATAAGCAAACCTGCCCTTTGCTCCAAAGGGAGACACTATTTCTTCCACGGCTGTTCACTATACAAACACCCTCGAAAAGGTAATCTGAAACAAAGGGCAGTCAGTGTCTCTCTTATTTACAAGAAATGTAGAAATTGCAAGAGATCTATAAGGAATTGTCTTCCAATATACATATAACTGACAAGTGTGCACATATATGTGTACACACACAAATTTCCTACAAATAAGGGAAAAAAGTGAATAGAAATATGGGTAAAAGACTTGAACACATTCTTTGAAAAGAGATGATCCAAATGGCCAATAAACATATGAAAATGTGTTTAATCTCATTTATAATCAGGGGGATACAAAAAAAAAAAAAAACACGACACAGCACCACACATTCACAGAGATTAGCAAAAATTAAAGTCAGAAAGCCAAAAAATTTGTAAGGATGCAGAACAATGGGAACTCTCACAGACTGCTGGTAGGAATGTAAATTGTACAACCACGTGAGAAAACAATTTGTGATTATCTGGTAAAGTTGAATATACGCATCTCCTATACATAGCATAGTCATTCTACTCCTATGCATTTACCCTAGATAAACCCATTGCATATAAGTAGTATAAATGTTCATAGAAGCATTGTTTATTAGCTAAAAACTGGAAACAATCAAAATGTCTATCAATAGTAGAATGGGAAAAAAATGTGAAGCAGTAAAGCAGTAATGCCATAGAGTCAGAGTAAATAACTACAGCTATAAGAAACAACATGGATCAGTATTATAAGCATTATGTTGAGCAAAATAAACAAGATACAAAGGTATACATAATACGTGATGCCATTTATATGAAACTCAAAAACAGGCAAAAATAGAATATAATTGAGAAGAAACTAGGGGAATTTCAGGGGGCTAACAATGTTCCATTTTTTTTAATTGAGTGGTGATTACCTGAGTGCTTGATTAACAGATTATATATTATTCTATAATTGTGTTTTATGTACTTTCATGTATATATATTTACATAATATAATATTTAATGTATAATATTTAACAATAAAAACTTAAAGAATGGGGGCGGGTAAAAACGTAAACATCACAGCCAAGTTCCAAATGCACCTATTGTTTTTAAGTCAGTGTTCTTTACTTGCCTTTGTATATACTATACTCCTGTCACATTGAACTATTTGCAATGTCCTGAACATTCTATATTCTTTTGTGGCTCCATGCCTTTGCCCATATGGTTCTCTATCTCTTTGTATTACATTTCTCCACCCTTCTTGCCTGGATAGTGACCACTCATGGCTCAAGATCCAGCTCAAAATCTCTTACACTGCTAATATAAGTATAACTTGGTATGTTTTTTGAGATAATCAATTTAATAAAATTATATGGGTAAATATACCCATAGTTGGGTAGCTGAACCCACAATAATCTCTTCTAAGGAAAGTAGATATTTTAGCAAGTATTTAAGTATATGGGTATTTATCACTTTATTACTTATAATAGTAAAAAAAAAAAGTTGGTAATAGCAAGGGAATGGTTAGACATGTTAAAGGCAAACTTCTCACTAGCTTATAAGATCTTGGAGGGTAAGGTGTAAATCTGCCTTGTTCACCACTAGTGCCTATTATATAAAAAGCACTCAATCAATACTTACAGAATGAATAAATGGTCAGGGTATGTTCCAGTTTGCTAATGCTATCATTATACATAATACCAGAAATGGATTGGCTATTATAAAGAGAGTTTATTCAGTTACAAATTTACAGTTCTAAGGCCATAAAAGTGTCCAAAGATATCAACAAGAAGATACGTTCACTGAAGAAAGGCCAATAGCGTCCAGAAAACCTCTGTCAGCTGGGAAGGAATGTGGCTGGCATCTGCTTGTCCTGGGTTGTGTTTCAGGTCCTGCATTTCAAAATGGCATCCTACAAAATGTCTCTGGGTTTATTTCTCTTAGTTTCTCCGGAACAAACTCTAGCTAGCATCTCTTAGCGTCTCTAAGCATCAGCGTCAGCCCTCGTCTGGGCCTGTGTGGCTCTTTTTAAAGGACTCCAGTGAATTAATCAAGACCCATGCTGAATGGGTGGGGTCAAATCTCCATGGAAACATTCCATCAAGAAGTCACACCCTAATCAGAAAGATTAATAAATCTGCCTCCACAAGATTGTATGAAAGAACATGGCTTTTGGGGGGACATAATATATCCAAACTGGCACAGGGGAGAACCTTCATCATCCTTGCCTCATGTTTCTATAAGGGAAGAGATTCCTCCCTCCTACCCACAAGGGAGGAGGTAAGCATCAAGACTTTCTTCATGTACTTTTTTGACCATTTACAAACAAGGAGAGGAAAAGTAGCTAATGTAGTTAATGGTTGGCATCCAGTGTATTTTATTATTTTTACTAGTGGATAGAGCAAAAATGGAAAAAGTCACCATTCATGTGTATCACAATCTCTCTCTTGTTCTCTTGAATCTACCTGCGCTCTGTTACAACAGGTCCTATCCCCTCATCCTCTTAATCATGCTTCCATGTAGAAAATATAAGGGCTAGGGCCTAGTCATTTCTTGCACTTATTTTCTGCCTCTCTAACAGCTAGCTGGATGAGCTGACTGAGTCTCAAGATTTAGAAATGGAATTGGAATAAGTGGCTTACACTTGGGACTCAGGTCCAAATTGTGTTAGCTTTATCAGAGAGGCCTAGGTGGGCTTTGGGAATGAGCTAACATAAAGAATCAGAACAGCAAATCAAACCATGAAGCTTTACTAATAATTTCTAGCATACAAGTAATCAAGTGGCATGAGAGAAGCAGGGAAAGATCTAGGACATCCTACATGGCTTCTTAGGCTTGTGTCTGGTATTTTGAACTTTCTGTCCAAGAATAATAGATGAGTTCTCTAAGCAAGATATACAGGTCACCTTACAAAGCAGAGAACATATAGGTTATATCACATCTATATTATATCTTAGGCAGTTGAATAACTTACATGCCATTCTCCAGAAAGCCATGCATCATAAATCCATAGATTCCAGGTTGTATTTACAATCCTAACCAGTGACATTCTAATGAAAGCATTCCATAAATAAGAACCTTCCTCTTAACCAAACTCATTAGTCTATTTACCAAGGAGGTCAGTTATCAACATATTTATGCAAAAATTAAACTGGATACCCTGACTTCTTTCTTTCCCTGGGACTTTCCCCCTAGAAATTGAAAGAGAAACAGATCACAAACCAGATGCTACACTGGATCACTAAAAAGCTGATGTTTTAATCTTCATTAGGATATGCTTTTGTAACTATTTCTTGCATTAGTCGGATCCAGTAAGAAAGAGAAGTAGGTATATTAGATACTAATTTCTTGAATGAATGAAATTAAACATGATGCAGCCATGTCAAAAGCATGTTTTCAAAGACTAATAACTAAAATGTTCATAATAAATTAAGTGGAAAAAGATATCAAATCACATATCACTATGATTCCTATTATTGTAAATGTTATACGCAGTCAAAGGAAATAGTCATATTGAGGAGTCCGGCTCTTGGCCAAAATCCTTTGTTATTTTTCAGGCCTGACCATAGACAATTACAAAGGCTTCACCTGGCAAGCCTCATGGGGGAAAGCTGCCCTCCCACACCAAACTTGGTACACAGTGCATTGCGGTCTCTGAAGGGACATGGAGTCAAGGACTTAGGCCCCCTAGTCAGTCATGCGAGGATATATACCTGCATTCCTAGCCCAGATGCCTCCACTCGGAGGTCTCCCTACTGGGGGCTCAAAATGAAGGCCTTCCTCGGTGCTTCTGCTGAGACCTCCTTATCAGATGTTGGAGGGGGAAGCCTTGAAGACACTTTTCTCTACTCTGATTTCATACTCAGTCCTTTTCCACTCCTAGCCCTGTCCTCACTCCCCACACACCGCCCCCCCCACCCCCACTCCCAGCCTCTGGGTCTATAAAACAGTAGCTGCCATTTGTTCAGAACACCCATGGCAGTAAGATGCTTCTCCATATTTGCCTTGATCCATCTGACCCTTGCCCAGTACTGTTCCATGAGGAAAAATGGAACAGCCAGGGAGCTGGCACCTTTTCTGGGTTGGCCTCTTGCTTTATTGCAGCAAGTGAATAAAGCTTGACTGTTAACTTTCCTTTTGGCTTGTGTCTTAATCTCTAACATCTGACAGATCAGCGTTCTCAGTCCAGCTAAGCTTTTGACAAACATAACAACAGTTTTGTTCTAGTTGGACTATGGCTGTCTTTTTTTTTTATATAGCTATAATCTATAGCTATGGATGATTTCAACATTTTACAATTTCATTTAATGTGAAACAATTTGATCTGTAGGCTCTTGTTAAAGAGAAGTGTGTACTTCACATGAACAAATTAGATTTTAATCCCAAAGCCTCTTACTACTGCCATCAAACTTGAAAAAGAAGATGAGGAGGAGGAAGAGAAGAAGGAGAAGGAAGAGAAAAAGAAAAAGAAAAGTAGTTTGTTTTTATTTTGTAGATTCCAAACATATGACAACATGCTAAGTTAATAGAAATATTTTAACTTTAAAAAGAAAGCAGTTGGTGGAAATCTTCCATTCTGATAGGAACTATCCAAAGATTATTTTCCTAATAAAAACAAATCAACTTTTTGGTTGCTATGCTGATGAATGATGAAGGCCTATGTGCCACAGTCACTAAGTGTCCCTTAGCTCAAGAGCAAGACAGACTGGATGTTGGTGATTTTTTTTTTTTTTAATGGCTCTTTTAAAACACAATTCTTGCTGTCTGAGTACCACTTTTTAAGGGTGTTACCTGGATGATTCATACAAATCCACAAAACTTTACCAAATAACTTAAGCTTCCTTTTTCAAGGAATTTGCAAATTGATTTTCTTGTCAAGTAGTGAGAAAAGTAAACCAGAAGGGGTCAGTATTTTAAATGTGATTGATTTCCTCTGAGAAAATGATAATATGATACATTACTGAAATAAGATACTGTGCCGGGTTGAATGTATTGTGTCCCCCAAATGCCATTATCTTTGTAGTTTTGTGAGGCAGAAGTTTTGTGCTGGTTGGATTTGCTTGGAATGTGCCCCACCCAGCTGTGTGTAATGATTCTGAAGAGATGTTCCCATGGAGGTGTGGCCCCGCCCATTCAGGGTGGGCCTTGATCAGTGGAGCTATATAAATGAGCTGACTCGGGGGGAGGAAACGGAGTGCAGCTGTGAGTGACGTTCTGAAGAGGAGCAAGCTTGCTAGAGAGTAACGTCCTGGGAGAAAGCCATTTGGAAACCAGAACTTTGGAGCAGACACCAGCCACGTGCCTTCCCAGCTAACAGAGGTTTTCCGGACGCCATCGGCCATCCTCCAATGAAGGTACCCGATTACTGATGTGTTACCTTGGACACTTTATGGCCTTAAGACTGTAACTGTGTAGCCAAATAAACCCCCTTTTTATAAAAGCCAATCCATCTCTGGTGTTTTGCATTCTGCAGCATTAGCAAACTAAGACAGATACCAATATTTTTGTTATAAATCACATTCTTCAGTTAGAACTTTTCCAACTAAAAATCATGTAAAATTCTCTTGCACAACCATCTTGACCACTTTTTAAAAAAACTATATGTATTTCATTTTCAGTAAATTTTCTGTTTTCTTTAATATATCTAAATACAAATCAGGCAAAAGATTTTGATTAGAATAGTATGAAACATAAATGCCTGGCCTCAGAAGTTATTTTGAGAAATGATAAGAAAGGTATTCTTTTGAATTGCACTCCATTAATAGAACTGGCTTTATGTTCAATTATTCCTTATCCGTGGCCATCATCCTCATCTTCCAAAAATGGTTTTGGGGACAAATGTAGGAGACAATTTTTTATATATATAATTAAACTCTGCTTAATCATATATAACTCCTTATTCTCTGTCTTCATATCTTCAGGGTTAGAGATGTCTTCCTCCTAAATATAAAACGGAGTTTTTGTTTCAGTTTCTTGTTCTTCCTCTTGTTTTGGTATCATGTAATTATATTTGTTATATAATTATATATATAATAATAAATATATATAATAAATATATAACAAATTTATATAATTTATATCTTTATGTTTTATAAATTCAATAGAAGATTTATTTTTTATACTTCTGTATGACAAATCAGAGATTCCTTATAAAGTCTACACTGAATTCAAATGCTTTTGGGACATTGCTGTTATTATCCCTGTGCCTTCTAATAAACTTTTCATGCCAAAAAAAAAAAAAAAAATCAGGTTATATTACTATTTTCATGAATTTTTGCATTTTCTTTTATGTGATTTATTACTTTAAAAACTGAGAAAGCAGAGAAGCTAAAAATACACTGTTTGTCCCTGTGATATAAATGTTAAAAACTTTTTCAATGCTTGGTTTTATGTTTGTCCCCCCCCCCCTTTTTTTTTCCCTAAATTAGAAGTGAAGTTTTAGTGTAGAGGTTAAAATCATGAGAACAAAACAAAACAAGACTAGTTATATATATATATTTTTTAAAGAGCAGATAAATGAGAAATAAGAGGGGACAGAAAAACAATAAAATGCTAAGAGTCTCTGTAACTGAAAAGTAGGATTGTATATATGTGTATGGGTGTGATTTCCATTTCCATTTGCTAAATTTTGTACACTGTGATTTTTTAGTAATGGATAACTTACTTCAAGTAGCTTCAATTAAATCATTTATATGGCAATTAATATTCTACGATTCAGTTTTTGTATAGTTTTTAAAAGAAGGAATTGCAGGCTATAGTACTAGAAGTAATTCTGAGGAATCATGATGAAAAATTAACCTTCAGATAAAAGTTTTATAGGAAAAAATACAAGAATATCAACTCCTTTATTTCTAGTTTCAAGATGTCAGAGAAAAGATGTCTCTATCCCTTCTCCCCTACATAATACTCACCAAAACAAGAGAAAAAACAAGAAACTGAAACAAAAACTCCATTTTATATTTAGGAAGAAGACATCTCTAACACTGAAAATATGAAGACAGAGAATATGGAGTTATATATGCTTAAGCAAAGTTAAAGAAAGTCATATTAAGTGCCTTTGGAGGGCAGAAGCTTGGTAAAGCGTTCTAGTTTCAAGCCAATTTAGTCCCCTAGAACACTGGATAGACAGGAATTGGAGGTAGTCTGAACACAGGTGGATTGTCTGAAAGACCATATAGGGAACGAGACACTAAGGTCCCCAAACCAATCTGTGCAGTTAATTGACTCAATTCCTCTGCTCCTGCAGGAGACCATTGGTTAATTCCAGGCACAGAGGAAGACTGGGCTGAAACAACTAACTGAAAAGTGTGGGGTGGGGAAATAGAGTGATACTGAGTACTACCATCCTCAACCCACCCACCAAACCTCGCTTTCTTGGCTCTAGACTTAAAACACCTGGTTAGACATCCCAAGCAGGAGACTGGAGGATCCTTCTCTGAGGGACCTGAACCACCCCAGAGAAAAGACATATACAATCTAACATTTGGTGATCAAAAAAGCCAGATAATCACCTGATGATCCTATAGAGAAGCTCACCAACCTAAAGGCCCTACCTATGCACTCAAAGACTTTTTTAAAGCCTCACTCTTAAATGTGAACACAGAGCCAAGGATTACCAGACATCTGACAAAAGACTCAATTTTTTTAAAAGTACTCAGAGGATAGAGACAATTCAAGGAATTTTTGCATTCAAAAATTCAGGAATAAAAATTAAAGAAATTGCAAAATAAAAAATTTTTTAAGTCAAGGAAATAAAAAATAATAGGGAGAATTAGATATATCCAGGAGGTCTAACAGTCAAATAACTGTAATCCAAAATGAAAACATCAAAATAGAGGGAAGAAAATTCCAAATAATACAAGAAATTTTTCAAAACCAAAAACATATGAGTCTCTAGAATGAAAAAGCCCACAGATGATCCACAAGTAATAAAAAATGACCAATACCAAAACACATATCATGAAAGCTCAAAGCAGAGGGATACAGAAAAGATCCTAAAAGCCCCTTGAGAGGAAAAAAGATCTCATGCAAAAGCCTGGGGAAAAGTTATGGCATCAGATTTCTAAATAGCAATGTTGGAACCTAAAACATAAGGAAATAATGACTTCAAAATTCTAAGGTAAAAATTATTTCCAACCAGATGATCAATCAAGCGTGAAGATACAATAAAGATTTTTTTCAGACAAGCAACATTCAAAAACAACTTACCTACCATGTACTTCTTTTTTATTGTGATTGTTCACATACCATACAATTATCTAAAGATCCAAAGTGTACAATCAATTGCCCCCAGTACCATCATACAGATGCACATCCATCACCACAATTAATTTTTGTTCAATTTTTAGAACATTTTCATTACTCCAGAAAAGAAATAAAGACAAACAAGAAAAAAAAAGAAAAGGAAACTCAAATCCTCCCATATCCCTAACCACCCCCCTCCACTGTTGACTTGTACTATTGGAGTACATTTGTTACTGTTGATGAAAGAACACTGAAATACTAACTGCAGTACATAGTTTGCAATAGGTATATATTTTTTCCCTATATGCACCCCTACTATTAACTTCTAGTTGTAGTGTCATACATTTGTTCTGGTTCATGAAAGAGATTTCTAGTATTTGTACAGTTAATCTCAGACATTGCCCACCACAAGGTTCACTGTTTTATACTTTCCCATCTTTTAACCTCCAACTTTCCTTCTGGTGACATACACGACTCTGAGCTTCCCCTTTCCACCACATTCACACACCATTCAGCACTATTAGTTATTCTCACAACATGCTACCATCACCTCTGTTCATTTCCAAACATTTAAGTTCATCCTAGTTGAACATTCTGCTCATACTAAGCAACCGCTCCCTATTCTTTAGCTTCGTTGTATATCTTGGTAACTTATATTTCATGCCTATGAGTTTACATATTATAATTAGTTCCTATCAGTGAGACCCTGCAATATTTGTCCTTATGTGTCTGGCTTACTTCACTCTGCTGTTGTATGCTTCCATTGTGTCTTTTGTCTCTTATGTTGCCCTCAAGGTTTCATCATTAACCCATTTTTTGTTTAAGATGGTTTTGCTCACATGCCAAACATTCCATCCTAAGTAAACAATCGATGGTTCCCTGTATAGTCACGTATTTAGGTGTTCAACACCCTCACCACTATCTATATAAGGACATCTACATTTCTTCCACAAAGCAGGAGGAAGAGTCAAAGAAGGTAGAGAGGCAAAAGAAAAAGAAAAAAGAAAGAGGAAAAACAAACAAACAAACAAACCAAAAAAAAAAAACATGACAGCTAGGAAGCAGCAAAAGGAAAGATAACCTTAGGTAAAAGTAGAATAAAGAGTCAGACAATACCACCAATGCCAAGAATCTCATACCCCTCCCCTATGCCCCCCTCTTTTCTGCATTTACCTTGGTATAGTGCCTTTGTTCCATTAAAGGAAGCATAATACAATGATTCCGTTAATTATAGTCTCTAGTTTACGTTGATTGCATTTTTCCCCCAATACCTCCCTATTTTTAACACCTTGCAAAGCTGACATTCGTTTGTTCTCCCTCGTGAAAAAACATATTTGTACATTTTATCATAATTCTTGAACACTCTAGGTTTCACTGAGTTATACAGTCCCAGTCTTTATCTTTCCTCTTTTCTTCTGGTGTCCCACATGCTCCTAACTTACTTCTTTCAACCATATTCATAGTTATCTTTGTTCAGTGTACTTACATTGCTGTGCTACCATCACCCAAAATTGTGTTCCAAACCTCTCACTCCTGTTTTTTCCTATCAGTATGTAGTGCTCCCTTTAGTATTTCCTGTAGAACAGGTATCTTGTTCACAAACTCTCTCACTGTCTGTCAGAGGATATTTTGAGCTCTCCCTCACACTGGAAGGACAAGTTTTCCTGGATATAGGATTGTTGATTGGCGGTTTTTCTCTTTCAGTATCTTAAATATATCGCATCACTTCCTTCTTGCCTCCACAGTTTCTGCTGAGAAATCCGCACATAGTCTTATTAAGCTTCCTTTGTATGTGACGGATCGCTTTTCTCTTGCTGCTTTCAGGATTTTCTCTTTGTCTTTGATGTTTGATAATCTGATTATTAAGTGTCTTGGTGTAGGCCTATTCAGATCTATTCTGTTTGGAGTATGCTGTGCTTCTTGGATCTGTAATTTTATGTCTTTCACAAGAAATGGGAAATTTTCATTGATTATTTCCTCTATTATTGCTTCTGCCCCTTTTCCCTTCTCTTCTCCTTCTGGGACACCAATGACACGTACATTCCTGCCTTTCATTTTGTCTTTAAGTTACCGGAGACGTTGCTTGCCTTTTTCTATTCTTTTCTCTATGTGTTCTTTTGTGTGTAGGCTTTCAGGTGCCTTTGTTCTCCAGTTCCTGAGTGTTTTCTTCTGCCTCTTGAGATCTGCTGTTGTATGCTTCCATTGTGTCTTTCATCTCATGTGTTGTGCCTTTCATTTCAATAGATTCTGTCAGTTGTTTTTTCAAACTTTCGATTTCTGCCTAATATATGCCCAATATTTTCTTTATAGCTTTTATCTCTTTTGCCATATCTTCCTTAAACTTTTTGAATTGATTTAGCATTAGTCGTTTAAATTCCTGTATCTCAGTTGAAGTGTAAGTTTGTTCCTTTGACTGGGCCATAACTTCATTTTTCTTAGTGTAGGTTGTAGTTTTCTGTTGTCTAGGCATCTGACCTCCTTGGTCACCCCAGTCAGGTTTTCTCAGACAAGAACAGGCTCAGGTCCCAGAAGGCAGAAATATTCAGTATTTGGTTTCGCTGATGGTGTGTCTTAGAGGATTGACACACCCTGTGCTTTTCTGCCAGCAGACTTGTAAAGATGTGTGGCCTGTAGTTGTTTTCCCCCAGGCTCTGGGGTCCAGTTCTGAACGGAAGCCGGGTAGCAGAGCTGCGCCCCACCTCTTTCCTTTTGGGAAGATATGCTCCCTAGAGAGAGGTCATTTGCATATAAATAGATTCTTTGTTTCTCTGACTCTGCTGTCTCCACCCTTGTCTGGGTCAGAGTGCTGTGAGTTTAAAATGACTGAGGCTTTCTCTACTGTAGAGCATTGCGAGCCAAAAATGGTTGAGGCTTTCTCCACTGAGCCGCCCAGGTTGAGAGAGAGAGAAAGGGACAGAAAGCCCCCAGATTCACCCATCGGCCAGAGATAGCCCCCGATCCTTTGGGCTCCCCGTCCCAAGACACATACGTCCCCTGACTCTCCAAGGTCAGTTGTCACCAAAAGCCTCTGTCTGCTTGTTGGGGATTCACAGTCTGTATTGGGCAGTTAACATTAAAACCCCAGTTAGAACTGGGCTGAGGTATATTCGCTTGTTCAGAGAGTGCTGCTCTCTAGCACCACGAGGCTTCCATGAGGGAGGGGCTCTCAGCTTGGGTCCGCAATTTTCACTTACAGATTTTATGCTGCAATCTTGGGCACTCCTCCCAGTTCAGCTGGTGTATGATGAGTGGACAGTCATGTTTGTCTCCCCAGAGTTATCCCAGGTTATCTACTAGTTGTTCCTGTTGTTTATTAGTTGTTCCAGGAGAACGAACTAGCTTCCACTCCTCTCTGTGCTGCCATCTTAGCTCCTCTCCCCTATCATGTACTTTTTAAAAGAAACTCCTGGAAGATGAACTTCACCAAAAGTAAGTAAGCCAAAAAAGATAAAGATATAATATCCAGACAAAATGAAATCCAACACAATAAAGAAAGGAAAGTAATTTCCAGAATGATAAGGGGAAAAAGAAAAACTTTCATGAAAAACAACTTAGCAGCAGGTCTAGAAAGCAACCCATCTGCATTGGGGTAGAATAAAGAACTCCAGAAGGAGTTTTCAGGGGTAAAAAAAAAAAGATAATAAATTATCTGTCTAGTTTAACTACATGGAAAATTATAGAGCTATTAGAAGGTAGAGGAAAAATTTGGCCAAGGTATTCAAGAAAACTAAGCAAATGAAGATTGAGACAATTATCAACTTCAGGAAAAACAGAAAGTTATTTAAAAAATGTAAATTTAATAACTGCATACTATTTGTGACAGCAGTTAATGGGATTTATATTCATAATAATGGATTTTGGGAGAATTTAAGATGTAATTATATTGGGAAGATGGGAAAACAGGAAGAAAATAAATGAGGCAAAAACTTTATATTCATTATAAAAAGTCAAAATATAATGTCACAAATTAATGATTCATAAAGATAGCTATATAGAGAGGATTGTGGGAAGATGGTGGAATAGAAAGCTCCAGGTATCAGTTTCTTCACAAAGCAACTACTGATCTGGCAGGAGCTATCTGAATCAACTGTTTGAAACTCTTGAGTCTAGTGGAAAACTGTGCGACATCCAGGAAGGAGCAGGAGAAAGATGATGGTAAACTGCGGTAAATAACTGACTTTCACCCTCCTTGTAGCAGCTGTTAACCCCAGCGGTGAGGCCTGCAGCTCTGGCTCCTGGCACAGCTTGCTGGTGACAGGGTGGGACATAAAGACCTAGTCTTCCAAATTCAGGGGGGTGTGATCTGATCACTGCTCACTGCTTCTGATCAGCTACTTCAGATCCCTGGGGGCTGGCTCTGAGGGTGGCCATTGTTCCTAACCCCACCCCACCCCCCATAGGCAAAAGCAACAAAGGAATCAGAAAGACAATAACCTTCATCAAAACTACAAAAACCAATTAAAGGGCTATAATAATTGGACAAGTGCTGAATCAGAAAGCTATCAAAATAGCTTCAAAAGCCATAGAAGAAACTCCTGGTGCCCTTGCTGACACCTCACCCACCATCTCCACAATGTGGCATGGAGCCAGACTGCACTCCAATTATGGGAGCAGAGTTATCCCTACACATGCATACTGGGGTGACTATATATCAGTGCTGATCTATCTGGAAGAAGTCTGAAACATGAAACTAGGAAACTTGTCTTCACTTGCCCTCTTAGATTTGCCCTGAGGGCAGAGAAGTACACTGTAGACATTAAAGTAGTTTACAAACAATTAAGTCCAAGCGAGCTGGGGCAAGGGAAAACTTGCATTAAGTCAGACAACAGAGCAAACTGGAGAGAGTGAAAGTCTACTTCAAAGGGAGCAGAAGGGAAGTTTACTCAAACTCCTAGAAACTGTAAAGGCCACACCTAAGGCCACTAGCAAGCACAAACCCAGGAAAAGAAGCAGGCTCCATGGCTCCACACAGGGTCCTATACTCCACATTTACCTTGGGGTGATTTTCTTGATAGTACGGCTAAGCTCTGAAGGAGACCACCAGCCAAAGCAGAGACAATTTGTAAAGACTGCCAAAGGCAGTTTTTACTTTGGTTTGTTTGTTTTGATTAGTTCTGGCATTCAAGAAAATCTTAGTCACATCACTAGCTAAATACAAATTTAAGGAACAGATAGCTCATTGACTAAATCCTAGAGTTAACACTGCAAAATATTAAAATATGCAGTGTGGAACAAAATATTACAAAACAAACAAAGGAAATGATGGCCATGCAAAGAAAGAGAATAAAAATCCAGAAAACATCAAAAAAGAAGACCAGATTCTGGAATTCCTGAACAAAGACTTTAAAAAAGTGACCCTCAATATACTTATGGAGATAAAGGAAAACACAAAGAAAGAACTAAAGGAAAATAATGAATGAGCAACATGGGAATCTCTTTGAGATTTTCAACAGGAAACAAACAAATACTGGAATTTAAGAACACAATAATGGAAATGAAAATTCCCTGGAGGGTTTCAACAACAGACTGGAGATGACAGAACACAGAATCAGTGACCTCGAAGACAAGAGAACTGAAATGAGTCAGGATGAGGAGCGGGAAAAAAAATTAAAAATTGCAAATGGAGCCTAAGAGACATGTGGGACACCATCAAACAAACCAATATATGCACTATGGGAATCCCAGAAGGAAAAGAGAGAAAGGAACAGAAGGAACATTCAAAGAAATAATGGCAGAAAACTTCCCAAATTTAATGAAAGATTCATGAATATGATGTTTAAGAATCCTAAAGAACCCCAAATAGAATAAACTCAAAGAGAACCATGCCCAGATATATAGGAATAAAACTGTCCAATCCAAGGACAAGGAGAAAATTCTGTAAGCTGCAAGAGAAAAGCAAAGAGTAATATACAAGGAAATCTCAATAAGATTAAGTGCCAATATTTTATCAGAAACCATAGAGACAAGAAAGCAATGGTATAAAACATTCCAAGTTCTGAAAGAAAATAATTGCCAACAAAAAATTTTATATCTTCCAAGATTGTCTTTCAAAAATGAAAGATTAAGATATTCCTAGATAAACAAAAGATGAGGGGGTTTATCACCACTAGACATTCACTACAGCCAATACTAAAGGGAGTTCTTCAGACTGAAAGGAGAGGACGCTGGACAATGGATCAAAAAGGGATAAAGAAAAAAAGACCTCCAGTAAAGGTGACCATAACTGTAATTATAAATGCCAGTACTATTGAATTGCATGTTTTGGTATGGAACTCCATTTTTTACATATTACAAGTGCTAAAATGCAAATTCACAAAAAGAAATGATAAGTATATGGTCTTGGACATACAATATATGAAGATATAATTTGGAAGAAGTACAAAAAAAGTGGAGGGGGAGAGGGTTATGGGAACATTGTAAGTGTTTGCTATTGAAGTTAACTTGATACCAAATCAAATGTGAATGCTATAGATTAAGGATGTTAAATTTTAACCCCATGGTAACCCAAAAGAAAATATATGAAAAATATATTTAGAAAGAAATGAGTAGACACTCAAAATAGTAAAATACAAAAAATCAAATAAATATTAAAGTAGGCACTAAGGAAGAAATTCAGGTCAAAAGAGGCAAAAGACAAAGACAAAACAGCAAAATGGCAGAAAGAAGTCCTGCATTATCAGCAGTTACTTTAAATATAAATGGATTAAATTTCCAGTCAAATGACAAGATTAACAGAGTTGATTAAACAAACAAACAAACAAACAAAACTGAACAAACTATATGGTGTTTGCAAGATACTCATCTTAAATTCAAAGATATACATAGGTTGAAAGTGAAGGGATGGAGTCAGGGCAAGATGACAGCATATATAGGTGTGGAATTTAGTTAATCCTCTAAAGCAAATAGTAAATAGCCAGGCACAACCAATAAATAGTCTGGGAAAACTGTTAGGGGACATCATGATTGAACACATATTGTACATCGCAGCATAGATCTAAGCTCCCCAAACTACAAAGCTGGCGCCCCTCCTCCACTAGCACAGCAGGCTGAGCTGAAACATTTCCTGTGGAAAAAAAGAAGGTAACCTGGAGCAAGGGAAAGTAATTCAACCAAGCTCCAATTGCAGCTTTAATTAACAAATTTGGACTACTGTATTAGTTAGGGTTCTCTAGGGAAACAGAATCAACAAAAGATATCTATAAATACAACATTTTATAAAAGTATCTCACACAACTGTAGGTATGCAAGAGTCCAAATTCCGTACGTCAGGCAGCCAACTGGCAACTCCAATGAAGGTGTTTGATGAACTCCTCAGGCAGCAAATTGGCAACTCCAATGAAGGTGTTAGGTGAACTCCTCAGGAAATGCTTCACTGGCTAGCTGAAGAAGTGAAGGTCCTCTATTTTTCACACTTGAAAGTCTTCAACTGATTGGATTAAATACAGCTGAGCAAATTCTCTCATTGGGGAAGACACACCCTTCATTGATGTAATCAGTCACAGCTGCAGCCAATTGACTGATGATTTAATAAACCAGCCTTCTGAGTTCTTAACCAGCCACAAATGTCTTTGCAGTAATGGTTAGGCCTGTGTTTGTGTGACCAGACACCTGGACACCATCACCTGGCCAAGTTGACATATGAACCTAACCATCACAACTACTGAATACAAGCTATAAGCACAGAAAAACCTGGAGCAAGCAGAAAAGGAACCTAAGGCTCTTCCCAGCAGAGAGCAGGAAGAGCTGATGGAAAATAAATAAATAAATATATATATAATTTAAAACAGAGGCTTCTGTAGACAGCTGAGCTCAGAATACTGGAAAATGCTGTGTCCCAAGAAAAGGGGCACAGAAAACTGGGTACCAACACCAGTGGATGGGTGAAACTGGGGGGATGGGGACTGGCTCTGAAAAGGGGCTTTCTCTATTTTTCCCTTTTTTTTTTCCTCTCATCCTAAGTAGCTCATTAGAGGAAGCCTGGCATTTTCAATTATCAGTGCTGACCTAGGCAAGGGTGGAGTTAACAGAGTCAGAGAGACAAAGGAGGAATTCTGTTGTAGAAGATAACTCCTTAAATGGCATATCTTCCCTAAGGAAGGGGGGGGGAGCAGCTCAAGTGGCTGCCCACCATCAGAGAATTCAGACCCCAGGGCCTGGGGGCAGGAAGGGAGGAACCAGAAACAATTTAAGATGTGGGCAGAAAAGTGCCACCTGCTGGGCAGGATAGGAAAAGCACCAAGTCTAGAGGCCCCATAGGAAAGCTTCACAGTCTGCTGGGTCACACCCTTGGGGAAACCTGATACTGAATACAGCATCTTTCTGAGACTTGGGCCCATCTGGTCTGGGAAAATCTGATTGGGGTAATTAAGGAAGTCAGATGCCTACACAACAAAAATTTACAAATCACATTAGGAAAAACAAAGATATGGCCCAGTCAAAGGAAGAAACTTACACTTCAACTTAAATTTAAGGAATTGAAACAACTAATTATCAAACAAATCTCCTACACCAACTCAAAAATCAAACCAACAAGTTGAGGGAAGATATGGCAAAAGAGATCAAAGATAAAAAGAAGACACTGGATGAACATAAGGAAGAACTCAAAAGTTTGAAAAAAACAATCAGCAGAATTTATGGGAGTGAAAGGCACAATGCAAGAGATGAAAAACACAATGGAGACATACAATAGCAGATTTGAAGAGGCAGAAGAAAAGATTAATGAACTGAAGGACAGGACATTTGAAATCTTACACACAAAAGGATAGGGAAAAGAATGGAAAAATATGAGCAATGTCTCAGGGAATTGAATTAACAACATGAAGTGTGTGAATGTATGTGACATGGGTGTCCCAGAAGGAGAAAAGAAGAGAAAAGGGACAGAAAAAAAAATAATAGAGGAAATAATCACTGAAAATTTCCCATCTCTTATGAAAGATATAAAATTACAGATCCAATGGATTTAACATAACAGAGTAGAGTTAGTTCACTGATGTGGTTTTAGGTTCCACACTGTAAGTAACCTTTAAGAAACTACTGCTTGATAGTTTGGGTACAGAATCACAGAATAATACTCACAAAATATCATACAATACTCATCTGTATGAAGCTGGATTTTCTTCACATACTTCAACCAAAACAACCTACTGCAACAGACTAAATGCAGAAGATGATATGAGAATCCAGCTGTCTTCTATTAAGCCAGACATTAAAGAGATTTGAAAAAATGTAAAACAATACTCTTCTCACTAATTTTTTTGCCTTGGTAAATGTAGATATTTTGCATTAAAAACATGTTATTTATTTAACATGTAATGGGTTTATTTATTGTAATTTTAAAATAAATTAGTAAGTAAATATTTAAAAAAAAAAATTACAGATCCAAGAAGCACAGTGTACCCCAAACAGAATAGCTCCAAATAGACCAATGCCAAGACATTTAATAATCAGATTATCAAATGTCAAGGACAAAGGGAGAATTCTGAAAGCAGAAGAGCAAAGCGATCCATCACATAAAAGGGAAGCTCAATAAGATTACATGTGCATTTCTCAGTAGAAATGATGGAGGTGAGAAGGCAATGGTATGAAATATTTAAGATACTGAAAGAGAAAAGTTGCCAACCAAGAATTTCATACCCAGCAAAACTGTCCTTCAAAAATGAGGGAGAGTTTAAAATATTCTCAGACAAACAGATACTGTGAGAGTTTGTGAACAAGATCCCTGTTCTGCAGGAAATACTAAAGGTAGCACCACAGATAGACAGGAAAAGACAGGAGAGAGAGGTTTGGAACACAAAATTGGATGATGGTAGCACAATAATGTAAGTATACTGAAGAAAGATGACTGTGAGTACAGCTGAAAGAGGAAGGTTAGGAGCACAAAGGACACCAGAAAGAAGGACAGAAGATAAAGACTGAGACTATTTAGTGAAACCTAGAGTGGTCAATGATTGTGATTAAACATACAAATGTTTTCAGATGAGGAAGAACAAATGAATGTCAACTTTTCAAGGTGTTAAAAACGGGGTGGTATTGGGGAAAAAATACAATCAATGCAAAGTAGTGTCTATTGTTAACAGTAACACTGAAATATGCTTCAATTAATTGTAACAAAGGCAATATACCAAAGCTAAATGTCTATAACAGGGGGACATAAAGGAGAGGTGTGGGATTCCTGGCATTGGTGGTGTCATCTGACTTTTTATTTGTATTTTATTCTAATTTTATTTTTTTCTTTTGTTGCTTTTTAGTTGTCATTTTTTTCTCTTTTTCCTTTTTCTTTTTACTTTCTTTTTTTTTTTGCCTCTTCCTCTTTCTTTGTGGAGGAAATAGAAATGTCCTTACACAGATAGTGGTGGCGAATGCATAACTGTGTGATTATACAGAGAATCAATGAATGTTTACTTAGGATGGAATGTATGGTGTGTGAATAAAACTATCTAAAAAACTAACAGAGGGATATAAGTGCTGGAGAAAATGTTAGGAAGGGATGTACCTAATCACCATTGGTGGGGAAGTAGAAAGGTGCAGTCCAACTGGAGGGCCGTGTGGTGGTTCCACAGGAAGCTAAACATGGGGTTGCCACATGGTCCTGCAACTAGGTTACTGGGTCTATACTTGGAAGAACTGAAAAGAGGGACATGAATGGATATTTGCACAGTGGGGTTTATGGTGTCAGTCTTTGACATACAGTAAATGTTAAGGAGTCTGAAAAAAGAGACCAAACTTCGATTAGAGATATGAAAAAAATGGACTTGGTTAGGACTAAGGTATATCAGACTAAAGGATAAAGGACGATAGTCATGGTGTTTTTTAAAACTTCAACTTCTATGTGATACCAGAGGAAGAGATGTTTATTAGGTGCAAAATCTATAATTTGTGTAACACACTAAGTAATTTAGCTTGTATGGTCAGTTTATTCAAACACCATAATTATATGGAACATTGAATAGGGAGTGAAATCTGATTGGTTTGTATAGTTTATTGTGAAGTCCCAATACATCCCAGAATAATTTAGGCAAGAAATAAAAATGTGTTTGCAAAGCCCCCTTGAGGGACTGTGGGAAAATGTGGAAATATTAAATTTCCCCACCTGAGGAACTGATATTCTCACAAGCATTGGGGGCTACCAATTTAGAAGGCCAAGTTCTTGATCTGGGGCTCACCCTTTTGAAGATTGTTACTGCAAAGGAGAGGCAAAGCCTACTTAAAATTGTGCCTTAGAGTCACCCCCAGAGAACCTCTTTTGTTGCTCAGATGTGGCCTCTCTCTCTATGCCAATTCTGCAGGCAAACTCATTGCCCTCCCCCCTACATGGGACATGACTCTCAGGGGTGTAAATCTCCCTGGCAATGTGGGACATGACTTGCAGGGATGAGCTTGGTCCTGGCATCGTGGAATTGAGAAAGCCTTCCTGGATCAAAAGAGGGAAGAGAAATGAAACAAAATAAAAGTTTCAGTGGCTGAGGGATCTCAAATAAGAGTCAAGAGGTCATTCTGGAAGTTATTCTTATGCATTATATAGATATCCCTTTTTAGTTTTTAGTGTGTTGGAATAGCTAGAAGGAAATACCTGAAACTATTGAAGTGCAACCCAGTAGACTTTATTCTTGAAGATGATTATATAACTATATAGCTTAACACTGTGTGACCATGTGATTGTGAAAATTTTGTGGCTCTCACTCCCTTTATACAGTGTATGGACAGATGAATAGAAAAATGATGACCAAAAAATGAATAATAGGGAGGGATGTGTGAGTACGGGATGTTTTGGGTGTTCTTTTTTACTTTAAGTTTTATCTTATTCTTTTTTGTCTGCGGTAATGAAAATGTTCAAAAATTGACTGTGGTGATGAATGCACAACTATTTATTGGTACTGTGAACAACTGATTCTACACTGTGGATGACTGTATGGTATGTGAGTATTTCTCAATAAAATTGAATTTTTAAAAAAAAAAAAGCAAGTGAAGGGATGGGGGAAAAAAAAAAAAAAACTATACCATGCAAATGGTCACTAAAAGAGAGCTAGGGTTGGGAACCTAAGATGGCGACTAGGTGAGACAGAGAAAAAAACACCTCCGTGGAAAACACTAGATAAAAAACAAGAAAGGACCCAGAACACTACTTCCAAAGTAGCACCAGCTGGACAAGTTCTGCTAAAGCCACAGGGAACGTGCGTTTGGTGAAACCAGGAGTCTGCACTCTGAAACGAGTGAGTGAGTAGGCTGAATCCCTCGGCCACACTGCGTTGGGGGGGAAACGGTGGGTTGGAGTTTTTAAAAAAATAAAAGAAGCCCAGGAACAGCTGCAGATAAGACGAGAGCAGTCTGGAGTAATGCCTCAGTGTCTGGGGTAGAGGATACCCCTTCCCACAATCACTGCTGATTGTCTCGGGTCCAGGGAAACAAAGGGGAGACGCACAACTTGCAGCAGTCTCCCCAGCAGGCAGGGCTACTCCTGCCTGGGGCCAAACACACAGCACAGAGCCGAGCCGAGAAACCCAGCCTCGCAGCCATCACCCCAGTGGGCGGGGCTGCTCCTGCCTGGGACCGAACACACAGACAGAGCCCAGCCGAGAAACCCAGCCTCGCGGCCGTTTCCCCAGCGGGTGGGGCTGCTCCTGCCTGGGGCCGAACACACAGCACAGAGCCGAGCCAAGAAACCCAGCCTCCCAGCCGTCTCTCCAGCGGTCGGGGCTACTCCTGCCTGGGGCCGAACACACAGCACAGAGCCCAGCCGAGAAACCCAGCCTCGCAGCTGTCACCCCAGTGGGCGGGGCTACTCCTGCCCGGCTGAACACACAGCACAGACCCAAGACAAGAAAACCAGCCTGACAGGGAGTCTTTCCCGCAGCACTGCTCACACGACACAATATCGGCCGTGGACAGTGGCCTTGAATACACCCATGGCTGATTGTCCTGGAGCTGGGAGAGCGGAGCTGTGTGGAAAGGGGGAAGTTAACACATCCCATTCAACCATCTCTGAAGTGGGCTGGGAATGCCCCTACACAGCCTGGCGGCCCAGGGCTTCCCTGGAGGCTGGCACTCACTTGTGACGTGGCACGGCCCTCCCCCCTCAACAGACATCCTGTAAAAGCACAGCAGGGAGGGGGGAACTGCTTGGAAATCCCAGGGAACCTACACCAATACCAAGGACTTTTGTGTCAGTGGCAGAGAACAGCCTTAAATCTCTGGGAACACCTGGGAGGTTTGATTGTTAAACCTGCCCTTCCTCCCTAACCACTCAGGCACACGCCCCTCATTGAAGGCAGACAGCACCGACAACACACTCAAATTAAGTGCACCAATTGGACCCAAAAAGAATCAGATCCCCACACACCACAAAGTTGGGGAGAACTGACTTGAGGGGAATAAGTGACTCACGGATGCCATCTGCTGGTTAGTTAGAGACAGTGTATGTCACCAAGCTGCAATTCTAACAAATTAAAGATAAAGTAAAGCAAATGCCAAGAGGCCAAAAACAACAGAAAATTTTAAAGCATATGATAAAACCAGACGACATGGAGAACCCGAACCCAAACGTTCAAATCAAAAGATCCGAAGACACACAGTTCCTGGCAGAATTAATCAAAGAACTACAAACAGGCAATGAGAGCATGGCACAGGATATAAAAGACTTGAAGAAGAGCATGGCACAGAATATAAAAGACATAAAAAAGACCCTAGAAGAGCATAAAGAAGATATTGCAAGAGTAAATAAAAAAATAGAAGATCTTATGGAAATTAAAGAAACTGTAGGCCAAATTAAAAAGACTCTGGATACTCATAATACAAGATTAGAGGAAGCTGAACAACAACTCAGCCTCCTCAAGGACTACAAAACAGAAAATGAAAGAACAAAAGAAAGAAAGGGGAAAAAAAATTGAAAAAATCAAAATGGATCTCAGGGATATGATAGATAAAATAAAACGTCCAAATTTAAGACTCACTGGTGTCCCAGTAGGGGAAGAGAAGGGTAAAGGTCTAGAAAGAGTATTCAGAGAAATTGTTGGGAAAAACTTCCCCAACCTTCTACACAATATAAATACACAAAGCATAAATGCCCAGCGAACTCCAAATAGAATACATCCAAATAAACCCACTCCGAGACATATTATGATCAGACTCTCAAATACTGAAGAGAAGGAGCAAGTTCTGAAAGCAGCAAGAGAAAAGCAAATTCACCACTTACAAAGGAAACAACATAAGACTAAGTAATGACTACTCAGCAGCCACCATGGAGGTGAGAAGGCAGTGGCATGACATATTTAAAATTCTGAGAGAGGAAAATTTCCAACCAAGAATACTTTATCCAGCAAAACTCTCCTTCAAATTTGAGGGAGAGCTTAAATTTTTCACAGACAAACAAATGCTGAGAGAGTTTGCTAATAAAAGACCTGCACTACTTCAGATACTAAAGCGAGACCTACCAACAGAGAAACAAAGAAATGAAAGAAAGATATAGAGACTTTTAACAGACATATATAGAATATTACATCCCAGGTCACTGGGATACACGTTCTTCGCTAGTGATCACAGATCTTTCTCCAGAATGGACTGTATGCGGGAACATAAAAACAAGCCTCAATAAAATAAAAAATAAAAAAATGAATTTGTTCAAAGCACAATCTCTGACCACAATGGAATACAAATAGAAGTCAATAATTTTTGAATTGTAACTCCACTATTTACTTCCTACATGATATAAAATACACAAACTCTAATGACAAATCAGTGGTTTTGGACTCAATGTAAAATACGTAATTTTTGACAAGAACTACATAAAGGTGGGGGAATGATGGAGTATAGGCACATAGTTTATGTGTCCTATTGAAGTTAAGTTGATATCAAAGAAAAACAAGATTGTTATAGATTTAAGAGGTTAATTTTAAGCCCCATGGTAAACACAAAGAAAGTATCAAAGAATATGACCAAAGAGATGAAAAGTAGAGTAGGGGTTCCAAGAAGTGGGGGAAGGGGAAATGGGGAGTTAAGAAATGAGAGTAGGGGTTTTGGTTTGGGGTGAAGGGAAACTTCTAGAAATGGATGGTCAGAAGGTGATAGCACTGCAACATTCTAAATGTGATTAATCACACTAAGGGAGGGGTGGAATAGAAAGATTTCGGCTATATATATCTTTCCACAATTGAAAAAAAAAATAAGACAGTCTAAATAGATGAAAATTAAATGCCAAGGATGATCCTGGAAGGGATCTGAGGTCAGAGGAGAGGAGGCTCAAAGGGACACAAATAGAACACACACACACACACACAAAAAGGAAATATAGAATGTAAGCTTTGTATCAATGCTGAATTTCTTGAACTTCTTAGCTGCATTTAATGAGATTGCATAAACTAATGTTCTTGTTCATGGGAAATGTATATGTGAATTATATTGTTTGTTCAAAGATATGTGCAGCTTGCTCTCATATGTTCAGAAGACAGAGCAATAGATGATGGGTGTTAGGGAGGGAGGGAGAGAGGGAGAGAGGGAGGGAAAGACAGAGACAGTGGTGTGACAGGATCTTAAAGGTGATGGATCAGGGTATCAGGGGAGGAGGGTCGGGGTATGATGAATTCTATGTAGGGGGTTTGTACTGTTCTTACAACTGTTCCTGTAAGATTGAACGTCTTTCAAAATAAAATTTATTATTAATTAAAAAAAAAAAGAATGCATGCAAAGATTTATCTATTTAAAAAAAAAAAGAGAGAGAGCTAGGGTAGTTACACTACCTTCAGATAAAATAGACTTTAAAGTCAAAAAACTGTTACAAGGAACAGTTAAAGGGGTCAATTCAGTAAGAACAAGAATTATTTATTTTTATGCACCCAATATCATTGACTCAAACTATATGAAGCAAATATTGACAGGTTTGAAGGGAGATACAGTTCTACATAAACAGTAGGAGACTTTAATACAGCACTTTCAATAATACATAGAACATCTAGACAGAAGACCAATAAGGAAATATAAGACTTGAATGACATTCAAACCAACTAGACCTAACAAACATATATAGAACATTTCACCTCACTGCAGCAGAATACACATTTTTCTGTAGTGTACATGGACCATTCTCCAGGATAGACCATATTCTGGGTGACAAAACAAGTTTTAACAAATTAAAAAAATATTGAAATCATACAATGTCTCTTCTTTGACCACAATGGAATGAAGTTAGCAACCAGTAACAGAGTAAGAAATGGAAAATTCACAGATATATGGAAGTTAAACAATGTGCTCTTAAACAACCAGTGGGTCAAAGAAAATATCACAAGGAAAATTAAGAAATATAGAGAGGTTAGCAAAAATGAAAAACAACATACCAAAAGCAAAGATAGTGCTGAGAGGGAAATTTATAGCTCTAAATGCTGACATTAAAAAAAAGAAAGGTCTCAAAGCAGAGACCTAACCTCAAAACTGGGGAATGTAGAAAAAGAAGAACAAGCTAAACCCAAAATGAGCAGAAGGAAGGGAATAAGAAAAACTACAGCAGAAATAAATGAAATCGAGAATAAAAAACAGCAGAGAGAATCAACAAAACCAAAAGGTGGTTCTTTGAAAAGATGAATAAAATTGAGAAAGCTTTAGCCAGATTGACAAAAAAAGAGGGAGGACATAAAGAACTAAAATCAGAAACGTAAAGAGAGGCATTACCACGAGCCCCACAGCAATAAAAAGAACTATAACTGGATATGATGAACAACTGTACACCAACAAATTAGATAACCTAGATGAAATGGAAAAACTCCTAGAAACACACAAACTACTTCTACTGACAGAAGAAAAAAAAACAATATTTCAACAAACCAACAACTAGTAAAAAGATAGAATCTGTAATCAAAAACCTTCCAACAAAGAAAAGCCCAGGACCAGATGGCTTTGCAGGTGAATTTTACCAAATACTCTGATAATTAACACCAGTCCTCTTTAAACTCTTCCAAAAAATGGAACAGAAAGGAACACTCCCTAACTCATTCTATGAGGCCAACATCACCTTCGTAACAAAGCCAAAGATACCACAAGAAAATTACAGACAAATATCCCTCACGAAATAGATGCAAAAATCCTCAACAAAATACTAGCAAACTGAATCCAAGAACACATTACAAGAATTATACACCATGACCAAGTGGGATTTATTGCAGGTATGCAAAGGGTGCTTTAACACAGAAGAAGTGAATTAAGGTAATATACCATATCAACGGAATGAAGGAAATAAGCCACTTGATCATTCCAATTGATGCAGAAAGGGCATTTGACAAAATTTAGCACTGCTTGATAAAAACACTTAGAAAACAAGGAATATATGGAAATTTCTTCAAAAGGATAAAGAGCATATACGAAAAACCCACAGCTAACATTATATAGTACACAACGGTGAAAGACTGAAAGCTTTCCTGCCAAGATCAGGAACAAGACAAGGATGCCCACTGTCATTACTGTTATTCAACACTGGACTGGCAGTTCTAGCTACAGCAATTAGGCAAAAGAAAGAATCAAAAGACATCCAAGCTGGAGAGGAAAAAGTGAACTTTGTCCTATTTGCTGACAACATGATCCTATATACAGAAATTCCTGAAAACTTCACAACAAAATTACTAGAATTAATAAACAAATTCAGCAAAGTGTAGGGTACACAATGCACAAAAAACAGTAGTGTTCCTTTCTATACACTAGTAATGAACAATCTGAAGAGAAATCAAGAAAAAAATACATCTACAATAGCAATTAAAAGAGGAACCTTGTGTTAAGCAATGATTTATTTGACTTCACACCCCAAGCACAAGCAACAAAAGAAAAAAATAAATAGGACCAAATCAAAATTTAAAAACTTTTGGAGCCTTAAAGGACATTATCATGAAAGTACAAAGACAACCTACACAATTGGAGAAAATATTTGGAAACCACATAGCCAAAAAGAGCTTAATGTACAGAATATATAAAGAAAGCCTACAAAATCAACAACAAAAAGACAAGTTTAAAAATGGGCAAAAAACTTGAATAGACATTTCTCCAAATAAGATACACCAACAGCCAAAAAAGCATATGAAAAGATGCTCAAATTTATTAGCTATTAGGGAAATGCAAATCAAAACCACAATGAGGGAGAACCTAAGATAGAGGCTAGGAGAGACAGGGCAAAAAAATACCTCTGTGAAAAATACTAGATAAAAGCCAGAAAGTGACCCAGAACACCAGTTCCAGCAATGCACCAGCTGGACACAGTCTGCTAAATCCACAGGGACCATGCCCTTGGTGAAACCGGGAGTCTGCGTTCTGAAATGAGTAAGCCTGCTGAATATCCGGCAGCCATGCTGTGGCATAGGGGAACCATGGGTTGGTGGTTGGAGGCGGACTAGTTCTTTTTTAAAAAACCCAAAAGTGGCTGCAGATACGGCAGCGAGAACCGCACAGTGAAGCATGACGGGAACAGGCTGTGCAAACGTCTCAATATCTGGTGTGGAAGATAGCCTTTCGCACACCCACTACTAATTGTCTCAGAGTGAGGAAGGCAGAGGATAGCCAAAAGGGGAAAACAACCATGCCACTTGCAGCCATCTTCCTGGCAGGCTGGGAATACTCCTGCACAACACTGGCGCCACAGCCCAGAGCTGCGCCAAAAAACCTAGTGTGACAGGAAGTGTTTCCAGCAACATGTGCACATGCCACAATATCCAGCATGGACAATAGCCTTTCATACACCCACAGCTAATTGTCCCGGAGCTAGGAAGGCAGAGCTGTGAGAAAAGGGGGAAATACAGCCATCCTTACAGTAGGCTGGGAACGCACTTACGTGGCCCGGCAGCCCAGAACTTCCCTTGAGGGACAGCGTGCACTTGTGACGCAGCACAACTTTCCCTCAGCAGAGGCCCTAGAAGGACATGGCTTGGAAGAGGGACCCACTTGGAAATCCCAGAGATCATACGCCAATACCAAGGACTTGTGGGTCAGCAGCAGAGACAATCTGTGGCGACCGAACTGAAGGTTTAGACTCTGGCAACAGCCTTAAATCTCCAGGAACACCTGGGAGGTTTGATTATTAAAGCTGTCCTCCCTCCCTAACCGCTCAGACACACACCCCACATTCAGGGTGGACAGCACCAACAACACACTCAAACTTGGTGCACCAATTGGACCCCACAAGAAGGAAACCCTCACACACCACAAAGACAAAGTTGGGGAGAACTGATTTGAGGGGAATAGGTGACTCGTGGACGCCATCTGCTGGTTAGTTAGAGAAAGTGTATGCCAACAAGCTGTAGATCTGACAAATTAGAGATTAGTCTTTGAATAATCATACATATCCTAAAAGAACTCTATCAAGTAAAGCAAATGCCAAGAGGCCAAAAACAACAGAAAATTTTAAAGCATATGAAAAAAACAGACGATATGGAGAACCCAAACCCAAACACCAGAGGAGGCATGGTACTTGGAGCAATTAATCAAAGAACTAAAGACAAACAACAAGATCATGCCACAGGATATAAAGGACATGAAGAAGAGCATGGCACAGGATATAAAGGACATGAAGAAGACCCTAGAAGAGCATAAAGAAGAAATCGCAAGAATAAATAAAAAAAGAGATGATCTTATGGAAATAAAAGAAACTGTTGACCAAATTAAAAAGATTCTGGATACTCACAGTACAAGAGTAGAGGAAGCAGAACAATGAATCAGTGACCTCGAGGACCACAGAATGGAAAATGAAAGAACAAAAGAAAGTATGGGGAAAAAAATTGAAAAAATCAAAACGGACCTCAGGGATATGATAGATAAAATAAAAAGTCCAAATATAAGACTCATTGGTGTCCCAGGAGGGGAAGAGACGGGTAAAGGTCTAGAAAGAGTATTCAAAGAAATTGTTGGGGAAAACTTCCCAAACCTTCTACACAATAGAAATACACAAACATAAATGCCCAGCAAACTCCAAATAGAATAAATCCAAATAAACCCACTCCAAGACATAGTCTGATCAGACTGTCAAATACTGAAGAGAAGGAGCAAGTTCTGAAAGCAGCAAGAGAAAAGCAATTCACCACATACAAAGGAAACAACATAAGGCCAAGTAGTGACTACTCAGCAGCCACCATGGAGGCAAGAAGGCAGTGGCATGACGTATTTAAAATTCTGAGAGAGGAAAATTTCCAACCAAAATTTTCACAGACAAATGCTGAGATACTTTGCTAATAAAAGACCTGCCCTAATTCGGATACTAAAGGAAGCCCTACTGGTAGAGAAACAAAGAAAGTAGAGAGAGATATGGAGAAAGGTTCAGTACTAAAGAGATTCAATATTGGTTCATTAAAGGACAATAAGAGAGAGAAGGAAAAAATATATCTGATAAACATAAACCAAAGGACATGATGGCTGATTCAAGAAATGCCTTCACGGTTATAACGTTGAATGTAGATGGATTAAACTCCCCAATTAAAAGATATAGATTTGCAGAATGGATCAAAAAATATGAATCATCAATATGTTGCATACAAGAGACTCATCTTAGACATAGGGACACAAAGAAATTGAAAGTGAAAGGATGGGAAAAAATATTTCATGCAAGCTACAGCCAAAAGAAAGCAGGAGTAGCAATATTAATCTCAGATAAAATAGACTTTAAATGCAAGGATGTTATGAGAGACAAAGAAGGCCACTACATATTAATAAAAGGGGCAATTCAACAAGAAGAAATAACAATCATCATGGTGCTACAAAATACATGAGACAAACACTGGCAAAACTAAAGGAAGCAATGGATGTTTCCACAATAATTGTGGGAGACTTCAACACATCACTCTCTTCTATATATAGATCAACCAGAAAGAAGACCAATAAGGAAATTGAAAACCTAAACAATCTGATAAATGAATTGGATTTAACAGACATATATAGAACATTACATCCCAAATCACCAGGATACACATTCTTCTCTAGTGATCATGGAACTTTCACCAGAATAGATCATATGCTGGGACATAAAACAAGCCTCAATAACTTTTAAAAAATTGAAATTATTCAAAGCACATTCTCTGACCACAATGGAATACAATCAGAAATCAATAACCATCAGAGACTTAGAAAATTCACAAACACCTGGAGGTTAAACAACACATTCCTAAAATAAATGGTTTATAATGTAGAATGTAGGGGAACTAGCGATAGAGAGCAATTAATGAAGGGGGGAACGAAAACCCAGTAAAAACAGATAAGTATCGTGGGTAAATTTAACGTTCTGGGAATGCCCAGGAATGACTATGGTTTTTTAATTTCTGATGGGTATGGTAGGAACAAGTTCACAGAAATGGAGATTCCCTTAAAACAATAAGATTGAGCACCTTTTTATATATTTGTGAGCAATTTGGATATCCTGCCTTCCGAAGTGCCCATTTTTCTATTAGGTTTTGTCTTCCTATTATTGATATGAAAGACTTATTTTTATATTTCTGTATATAAATTTTTTAATGAATTCTGTGTTGCAGAGTTGTTTCCCAAACTAATATTGCTTTTCAGTTTCTTAATGGAATTTTTGTAACTATAACTTAACTTGAATGTACTCCAGTTTATCCTTTATAGTTAGTTCTATGATTAGTGTGTTAAAATATTTTAAGGAGCTGGTAGAGAATGCAGGGATGTTGGGCTTCCCCACCTCGATGGTTGCTGATGTGCTCACAGACATAGGGGACTGATGGTGTAATGGACTGAGCCCTCTACCATGGGACTTGCCCTTGGCAAGACTGTGGCTGCAAAGGAGAGGCTAGGCCTGCCTATAATTGTGCCTAAGAGCCTCCTCCCAAATGCCTCTTTGTTGCTCAGATGTGGCCCTCTCTCTCTAGCTAAGCCAACTTGGCAGGTGAAATCACTGCCCTCCCCCCTACGTGGGATGTGACACCCAGGGGAGTGAATCTCCCTGGCAAAGTGGAATATGACTCCCGGGGAGGAATCTAGACCTGGCATTGTGGGATGAACATCTTCTTGACCAAAAAGGGGATGTGAAAGGAAATGAAATAAACTTCCGCGGCAGAGAGACTCCAAAAGGAGCAGAGAGGTCACTCTGGTGGGCACTCTTACGCACAATACAGACAACCCTTTTTAGGTTCTAATGAATTGGAATAGCTAGCAGTAAATACCTGAAATTATCAAACTACAATCCAGAACCCATGAATCTTCTAGAAGATTGTATAAAAATGTAGCTTATGAGGAGTGACGATGCGACTGGGAAAGCCATATGGACCACACTCCCCTTTGTCCAGTTTACAGATGGATGACTAGAAAAATGGGGGAAGAAAAAAAAAAAACACCCAATGTTCTTTCTTACTTTAATTGTTCTTTTTCACTTTAATTTTTATTATTACTATTTTTGTGTGTGTGGTAATGAAAATGGCAAAAATTAATTTTGGTGATGAATGCACAACTATATAATAGTACTGTAAACAACTGAATGTATGCTTTGTTTTGCATGACTGCATGGTATGTGAATATAACTCAATAAAAATTAATTAAAAAAAAAAAAAGAAACCACAATGAGATGCCATTTCACACCCACCAGAATGGCTACTATTAAAAAACAGAAAATTACAAGTGCTGGAGAGGATATGGAAAAATAGGAATACATTCATTGTTGGTGAGAAAGTAAAATGGTGCAGCCACTATGGAACAGAGTTTGGTGATTCCTCAGAAAGTTAAGTACAGACTTATCATAAGCCCCAGCAATCCCATTTCTAGGTATATACCCAAAATAATCAAAAGTAGGGACTCAAACAGATATTTGCCACCAGTGTTCACAGCGGTATTATTCACAATCACCAAAGAGGGAAGCAACTCGACTGTCCATCAACCAATGAATGGAAAAACAAAATGTGGTATACAGAATTTAATATTATTTAGCTGTGAAAAAAATGAAGTTCTGATGCATGTGAAGACATCAATAAGCCTTAAAGACATCATGTTGAGCAAAGCCAGTTATAAAAGGACAAATATTATAAGATCTCATTGATACGAAATAACTAGAATAAGTAAATATATAGAGTCAGAAACTAGACTACAGGTTACCAGGGGCTGAGGTGGGGGTAGCAGAATGGAAAAGTAATGCTTGAATTGTACAGAGTTTCTATTTGGGTTGATGAAAATGTTTTGGTAATGGGTAGTGGTGATGGTAGCACAACACTAATCAATAGCACTGAATTTTACATTTGAATGTGGTTAAAAGGGGAAATTTTAGGTTGTACAGATGTTACTAGAACAAATATTAGGAAAAAAAAAGAACTACAGGACTGTACAACACAGTGAATCCTAAGTTAATAAATGGAATACATTTAATAGTACAATTATAAAAATGTTCTTTCAACAATTGTAAAAAAATATATCATGGTAATATTTTACTAACAAGGTGGTATATGGGAACTCTGTATTTTATACATGATTTTTCTATGAACCTACAAATTCTCTAATAAAAATTGTTTTAATTAAAGAAATTATCTGGGAAGAAAGACAGCTATAAATCTAGAATTATGGTATTAAATACTGTAAGATCAAAAGCTGTTGCTTCTGGAGAGGGGATCAAGGTAAAGGATTATTTTTTTGTTTGTTTTAAGTCTTTGGGAATTATTTAAAATTTTAAGCTTACAGATAATAATTTCTTTTAAAAGTTAAAAACTTATTTTAAAAACTATTTAACAACCAAAAAAGAAAATATTGAGAGCAATGCATGAAGATGACATTATTAGTAAGAAGAACAACACCAATGAAGGAAAAGGGGCAGGGATAGGCACAGTGATTTACAGGAAAACATGACTATGTCCTACCTTGAATAAATGATGGTAATTAAGAACAGTGATCAATATGTTTGTTTACACAGAGTGGACTCAGTTGAAGGAGGTCATTAGAAGTCATTCAGAAGAGACTGATTTAATATAGTTGAAAAAGTGTAACCATGAACAAGTGATGTGATGAAAGTAGTAATGGAGAAAGATCTGGAGAATAGTACAAGAGTTACAAAACCTGGTCTGGTACAGTTTCTAAAGGTCATCTAGTCTAGTGTGCCTGGAGAACCCTTTACAATAGCTCTGCATAGTGATTGGCTGATATCAGCAAATGCTCTAATGTCCCAGTGAGAGGTCTCCCCTCACATCCGTAAGGCAACCCTTTCCAAGTTCTGGTACTTCTATTATAGAATCTTCTTTATAAAATTCTTTGAATTATTTTTCCTATAGCTGTTGGTCTTATTGTGACTCCTTGGATACATGGAGCTCCTATGACATTCCTCAGTTTATATCTGAGGAAACTAGGACTCAAAGGGTCCTTTTATGAACAGAAGTTTTTCATTTTGATGAGGCCCATATATCTACTTTTCTTCCTTTTGTAACTTGTGTTTCGGTGTAAAGTCTAAGAAACTGTTGCCTAACACAATATTCTGAAGATGCTTTCCTGTTTTCTTCCAGGAGTTACGTGGTTTGGGTTCTTATATTTAGATCTTTGATCCATTTTGAGTTAATTTTTTACATGGTGTGAGGTAGATATTCACCTTCATTCCTTTGCGTATGGATATCCAGTGTTCCCAGAACCATTTGTCAGAGACCATTCTTTCCCTATTGAGTGGACTTGGCACCCACAGCAAAAATCAAGTGGCCTCTGATGTGAGGGTTTATTTCTGAACTCTCAATCCATTTTCATTGTCTGTGAGTCTGTTCTTGTGCCAGTATCATGTTGTTGTGGTTACTATAGCTTCGTAATAAGTTTTACATTCAGGAAACATGATTCCTCTAACTTTGTTCTTTTTGAAGGTAGTTTTGGACATTCAGGACCTTTCCCCAGGTCACCTTGACTTAAATGTCTTACACTGCTTTAGCTTTCCACAAGCCCCTTCTGCCTGCAGGGCAAGTTCTGGGAAAACGAGCCAGAGAGGACTGTCCTGGTTCACTCCTTCAGGCTACCACCAAAAAGACAGGCACTGACATACAGGCACCCCAGTATGCACATAGGGATTACTCTGCTCCCTCTGGAGCCAGAGACCCACAATGGGGAGCAGGCTGGTTCCACATCAAGCCAAAAGAGGGCAGGGGAGGGGCCAGCAAGGGCACTAGGAGCTTCTCCTACTGGTTTTCAGTTGTATTTTCTTGATTCAGCACTCACCTAGTTACTACTACCCTTAAACTCTTTTCCCAAGTTTTGAGGAAGATGGCTTTGCTGGTTTTTGCAATTTGTTCAAAGATTCTGTAGGAGAATGGAACTGTGAAGGGTCTTGTGCTGCCATCTTGGATGCACCAGAAACTAAAAGTGCTTTACTTTGGATAATGTACCTTTGATTTGATGTGGATAACTTTTAAAAGAACACTTTTATCAATTTATTTTTTTACTTTATGGCTTATGATAATCTTTGAGGAACTTGGAAATAAAAGTTCTTTCAGGAAAGGAAAGAAGGAAGGGAGGGAGGGAGTGAGAGAAGGAGGGAAGGAGGGAGGAAGGAAGAGACGGGAGAAGGGAGGGAGGGAGGAAAGATGACGGCTGGTAGGGATGGAGAGAGGCAGATAGGCAGACAAGCAAGTAGGCAGGTATTAGGAAGGAAAGATGGAAGAAGAAAGAACTATTAGAAAGGAAAGGTTGATAGGGAGAAACAGCAAATTTTATCAGTTCATTTTGTTTTTTTTTTAAATATTTTATAAAGATTATAAGTTCATAGATGACAAAGCATCTTATATTGTAAAAACATACTAAAAGGTGGATCTCTCTTACATACATATGTTAGAACAATATCACTTATTTTTGGTTGATTTTCCTTTAATATCTGATTATATACAGTTTTATACATAATTTTTTCCTTTCTCTTCTCTATCTGTTCTTCTGTCAGTGAGATTTCAAATGCCCTATCGTTCAGTTTGCTGATACTTTCTTCCGCCTGTTCAAATCTGCTGTTGTTTGCCTCTAGAGTATTTGTAATCCCTTCTAATGCTTTTCATTTCCACAAGTTCTGTTATGCTTCTTTTCATACTTTCAAATTCTTGTTTATGCTTACTCAGTATCTTCTTAATATCCTTTATCTCTTTAGCCATATTTTCTTTCATCTTGAAATGATTTAGGATTTGTCTGAACATCTTTGATTAGTATTGCAAATTCTGTGTCTTCTCTAAAGTTTTGATTTGTTCCTTTGCTGGGTCATATTTTCCTGTTTCTTTGGCTTACAATTTTTTGCTGATGTCTAGGCAAAATTTCTAAAGGTCAGTTTCTCTCTTGTCTACAGTTTTGTTTTGATTGGCTTTGTGTTAAAGCTCTTCTTCGACACTTGGTTCGTCAGTATTTCCCAGCCAAACAGGACCAGGGATCCATAATGGAGATGCAGACCAGTTCCAAAGGGCCTTGGGGAGAGGGTCAGGAAAGACATCAAAAGGCCTTTTGGTTGATTCCCCAAGGCTGCACTTTCCTGGCCTCTCCAGCTGATAGTGCTCTTCACCAAGCAGTTTCCCAAAGCCCTAAGAAGGCAGTGTGTTTTTCAACATCGGCAGGTTCCACCACTGTGAGAAGCAGGGTTGAAATAGTGGTGCAGTGGCCCCTGAATGGAGCCAGCTAAAACAGTGGAACCCAGCAGTCTAAATTTGTGGAACAAAAGCCCTGATACACACTTGTCATGCTCTCCCCTATTCTTGGGAAGGAAGTCTTCCATGTCCCTCTCTGTCCACAGCAGCCAGCCAGCCAGCGTCCGGACCTGGAACTGCCTGCCTTGAGAGTGATGGATGGGTGTTAGCAGCCGTGGCAGAGAAGTTACGCACAGTTTTTCACTAGTTTCTCAGTCTCTTCCTTCTGCTCTTCCCTGGATGCTGCACAGTGCCCCTCTGGTCTCTGGAGCCCCAGAGCAGTTTTTTTCAGAAGGTTTCTTCCCGTCTGCCAGCTGTCCTTGGAGGAGGAGTGACCCCTGCAGCTCCCTACTCTGTCATCTTTCCCAAAAGCTTACAGCCACACATTAATTTTTTTTAATTAAATTCAGTTTTATTAAAATATATTCACATACCATACAATCATCCATGGTATACAATCAATTGTTCACAGTACCATCTTATAGTTATTCATTCATCACCCCAATCTATTTTTGAACATTTCCCTTACATCAGAAAGAATCAGAATAAGAATAAAAAATAAAAGTAAAAAAGAACACCCAAATCATTCCCCCCAGCTCATCCTATTTTTCACATAGTTTTGTCCCCATTTTTCTACTCAGCCATCCATACACTGGATAAAGGGAGTGTGATCTGCAGGGTTTTCACAATCACACTGTCACTCCTTGTAAGCTACATTGTTACAGATCTTCAGGAGTCCAGACTACTGGGTTGGAGTTTGATAGTTTCAGGTATTAACTTCTAGCTATTCCAATACATTAAAACCTAAGAAGTGTTATATGTACAGTGTATAAGAATGTCCACCAGAGTGACCTCTCAACTTCGTTTGAAATCTCTCAGTCACATTGTTTCATTTTGCATCCCTCTTTTGCTCAAGTAGATATTCTCAATCCCATGATGCCAGGTCCAGATTCATCCCTGAGAGTCATATCCTGCGTAGAGAGATTTACATCCCTGGGAGTCAGGTCCCATGTAGGGAGGAGGGCAGTGAATTCACCTGTCGAGGTGGCTTAGAGAGAGAGAGGGCCACATCTGAGCAACAAAGAGGTACTCAGGGGGAGACTCTCAGGCATAATTATATGAAAGTTTAGCCTCTCCTTTGCAGTAACAAGCTTCATAAGGGCAAATCTCATGATAGAGGGCTCGGCACATCAAACCACCAGTCCTCGATGTTTGTGACAGCATCAGCATCAGTCCAGGTGAGGAAGTCCAACACTTCCGCACTTCCCCCAGCTCCACAGGGGGGCCCTATAAATATATTCTTATTCTCTGCCCAAATTACTTTAAGATGTGTCACTATTTCACTCTAACCTACACTAACCTACCATAGCTCACTTCCTATTCAAAGTTCCTCATACATTAATTTTTAAAAAGAATTAATAACACCAAATATCTACATTACTCCATTAAAAAAAAAAAACTGAACACCAGGAAACTTCTATTAAGTAAAATATTGATTTTTATTTAAGCATCAAATTCATAAAAACACGCACAAGATTAATATTTGATTGTCCAATATTTGGTTGAAGACTATTGCCTCTTTAAAGCAATGTGAACTCTATGCACACTGCCTATTTAGTACAAATAAACAAGATTTCTGCTAAGGTAAATGAATACACAGCTATGGAGGGCATAACATATCTTTGAGCAACATATCTATTTATCAGTGAACAAATGCAGATACAGCCAGTTTAGGTTTCATCAAAATAGAACAATCACCCGCTATCACCACTGTTATTCAACATTGTGCTGGAAGTGCTAGCCAGGGCAATCTGGCAAGACAAAGAAATAAAAGGCATCCAAATTGGAAAAGAAGAAGTAAAACTGTCATTGTTTACAGATGATATGATCTTATATCTAGAAAACCCTGAGAAATCGACGATACAGCTACTAGAGCTAATAAACAAATTTAGCAAAGTAACAGGATACAGGGTTAATGCACATAAGTCAGTAATGTTTCTATATGCTAGAAATGAACAAACTGAAGAGACACTCAAGAAAAAGATACCATTTTCAATAGCAACTAAAAAAATCAAGTACCTAGGAATAAACTTAACCAAAGATGTAAAAGACCTATACAAAGAAAACTACATAACTCTACTAAAAGAAATAGAAGGGGACCTTAAAAGATGGAAAAATATTCCATGTTCATGGATAGGAAGACTAAATGTCATTAAGATGTCAATTCTACCCAAACTCATCTACAGATTCAATGCAATCCCAATCAAAATTCCAACAACCTACTTTGCAGACTTGGAAAAGCTAGTTATCAAATTTATTTGGAAAGGGAAGACGCCTCGAATTGTTAAAGACACTCTAAAAAAGAAAAACGAAGTGGGAGGACTTACACTCCCTGACTTTGAAGCTTATTATAAAGCCACAGTTGCCAAAACAGCATGGTACTGGCACAAAGATAGACATATAGATCAATGGAATCGAATTGAGAATTCAGAGATAGACCCTCAGATCTATGGCCGACTGATCTTTGATAAGGCCCCCAAAGTCACTGAACTGAGCCATAATGGTCTTTTCAACAAATGGGGCTGGGAGAGTTGGATATCCATATCCAAAAGAATGAAAGAGGACCCCTACCTCACCCCCTACACAAAAATTAACTCAAAATGGACCAAAGATCTCAATATAAAAGAAAGTACCATAAAACTCCTAGAAGACAATGTAGGAAAACATCTTCAAGACCTTGTATTAGGCGGCCACTTCCTAGACTTTACACCCAAAGCACAAGCAACAAAAGAGAAAATAGATAAATGGGAACTCCTCAAGCTTAGAAGTTTCTGCACCTCAAAGGAATTTCTCAAAAAGGTAAAGAGGCAGCCAACTCAATGGGAAAAAATTTTTGGAAACCATGTATCTGACAAAAGACTGATATCTTGCATATATAAAGAAATCCTACAACTCAATGACAATAGTACAGTCGGCCCAATTATAAAATGGGCAAAAGATATGAAAAGACAGTTCTCTGAAGAGGAAATACAAATGGCCAAGAAACACATGAAAAAATGTTCAGCTTCACTAGCTATTAGAGAGATGCAAATTAAGACCACAATGAGATACCATCTAACACCGGTTAGAATGGCTGCCATTAAACAAACAGGAAACTACAAATGCTGGAGGGGATGTGGAGAAATTGGAACTCTTATTCACTGTTGGTGGGACTATATAATGGTTCAGCCACTCTGGAAGTCAGTCTGGCAGTTCCTTAGAAAACTAGATATAGAGTTACCATTTGATCCAGCGATTGCACTTCTCGGTATATACCCGGAAGATCGGAAAGCAGTGACACGAACAGATATCTGCACGCCAATGTTCATAGCAGCATTATTCACAATTGCCAAGAGATGGAAACAACCCAAATGTCCTTCAACAGATGAGTGGATAAATAAAATGTGGTATATACACACGATGGAATACTACACGGCAGTAAGAAGGAATGATCTCGTGAAACATATGACAACATGGATGAACCTTGAAGACATAATGCTGAGCGAAATAAGCCAGGCACAAAAAGAGAAATATTATATGCTACCATTAATGTGAACTTTCAAAAATGTAAAACAAATGGCTTATAATGTAGAATGTAGGGGAACTAGCAATAGAGAGCAATTAAGGAAGGGAAAACAATAATCCAAGAAGAACAGATAAGCTATTTAACGTTCTGGGGATGCCCAGGAATGACTATGGTCTGTTAATTTCTGATGGATATAGTAGGAGCAAGTTCACAGAAATGTTGCTATATTAGGTAACTTTCTTGGGGTAAAGTAGGAACATGTTGGAAGTGAAGCAGTTATCTTAGGTTAGTTGTCTTTTTCTTACTCCCTTGTTATGGTCTCTTTGAAATGTTCTTTTATTGTATGTTTGTTTTCTTTTTAACTTTTTTTTCATACAGTTGATTTAAAAAAGAAGGGAAAGTTAAAAAAAAAAAAAAAAAAGAAAAACAAGGAAAAAAAAAGATGTAGTGCCCCCTTGAGGAGCCTGTGGAGAATGCAGGGGTATTTGCCTACCCCACCTCCATGGTTGCTAACATGACCACAGACATAGGGGACTGGTGGTTTGATGGGTTGAGCCCTCTACCACAGGTTTTACCCTTGGGAAGACGGTTGCTGCAAAGGAGAGGCTAGGCCTCCCTATGGTTGTGCCTAAGAGCCTCCTCCTGAATGCCTCTTTGTTGCTCAGATGTGGCCCTGTCTCTCTAGCTAAGCCAACTTGAAAGGTGAAATCACTGCCCTCCCCCCTATGTGGGATCAGACACCCAGGGGAGTGAATATCCCTGGCAATGTGGAATATGACTCCCGGGGAGGAACGTAGACCTGGCATCGTGGGACGGAGAACATCTTCTTGACCAAAAGGGGGATGTGAAAGGAAATGAAATAAGCTTCAGTGGCAGAGAGAATCCAAAAGGAGCCGAGAGGTCACTCTGGTGGGCACTCTTATGCAACTTTAGACAACCCTTTTTAGGTTCTAAAGAATTGGGGTAGCTGGTGGTGGATACCTGAAACTATCAAACTACAACCCAGAACCCATGAATCTCGAAGACAGTTGTATAAAAAATGTAGCTTATGAGGGGTGACAATGGGATTGGGAAAGCCATAAGGACCACACTCCACTTTGTCTAGTTTATGGATGGATGAGTAGAAAAATAGGGGAAGGAAACAAACAGACAAAGGTACCCAGTGTTCTTTTTTACTTCAATTGCTCTTTTTCACTCTAATTATTATTCTTGTTATTTTTGTGTGTGTGCTAATGAAGGTGTCAGGGATTGATTTGGGTGATGAATGTACCACTATGTAATGGTACTGTAAACAATCGAAAGTACGATTTGTTTTGTTTGACTGCGTGGTATGTGAATATATCTCAATAAAATGAAGATTAAAAAAAAAAAAATAGAACAATCAGAATTATTTCTTATTTGCCTCTAGATGACCCTTTCCACTTCCTGTCCCCCTCTGAGTGCCATCTCCTATCCATACTATCAGGCCAGGCAATATTTGCTTGCTTCCTTTGTAATAGCTCTCTGCAAATGCTATGCCTCTTTATAAATTGACTAAAACTCATATACATCACTGTGTTTACTCTCTTGTGTATGTTTGCATTTAAAACCTTTTACCTCTTATTGTGGAATAAAAGGATTGCCTTTTGTTAAAGGAAGGTAAGGCGATAATTAGGTGAGGAAGATTTAGAAGATAGACAAGAGAAACTTCTTTTTAAGTGATATATTAGAGCTATCCCTATTAATAAAATTACTGTAGTTTTGTTTTGGTTTTTTTGTTTTGTTGTTGTTTTATTTAATTCTTGGGAGTTAGGGCAGGAGATAAAACAGATTGTGTCTGGCATCATCATTTTTTCTTCCATTATCTTTTTAACCCCAAGACTTGTAAATGTCAGAGAATCAGAATCATTTTCTGTGCCTATGGTTTGAGTATGCAGCTCTCTCCCATTTATCCATCCAAGGGACTCAAGAGTTTCAGCTGAGTCAAGTTCCACCAAAACCACTCACCCAAACCAGGCAGCAGAAGCAGGGAATATAGAGCGGTTGCTCAAGGAAAAGAATGGGAGATGGCTGATGCAATGGCCTTTCCCAATCACATATGATTACAGAAAACCTACCCTCATTGTGATTGAGATGTCATTTTGTGCCCTGTCAAATGCTACTGAATTGATACGTTGCTAAAGCCATTCCTTTTTGGGAATACGATGATGGGGAGCAAAGTCACCACTTGAGAAGACAGCCTTAGTTATTAGGATGTACAAAGGGACCTGTGTGAGGTTTGTACATGATCATGATTCTGGTGATGATAATTGAAATGCTGTAAGTCAAAGGAAATTTCTTGAATGAAAAAAAAAAAAAACTAAAACTAAAACTAAAATCATGCTTTGGCTTTGTAAAAGCAATACTAATAAAAATAAATTATATGAACTGCTTTACATTTATGCCTAAAGTATCATGCTGCACAATAAAATAATTGTCAGATTAACTTTGCCATAAATTTGATTACTGTTGTGAATTCTAAATATTCAACCCTTGTAATTTACTTTTTTGGGGTAACTATTGATCACCTTCTACATTTCAGGCACCAAATTATATAGTGGGAATATAAACAAAAAAGACAATTGCTGGTCTCATGGTGCTTACAGAATTGTTGAAGACAGACATAAAGGCAAATGTCTAGCAGAGAAACTGGCAATATATACATTTTTAAATGTGGTAAGGACATGAGAGGAATATCAATCCCAGTGCTAGGGAATCAAGTAAAGCTTCAGTAAGAAGGAGTCCAAGCTGATTCCTGAAGAACAAGTAGAGTTAGCCAGGAAAAAGGGAAGAATAAAGTAGGAGAAGAACTCTTAAGCAAAAGGAACAGGAAGTGAAAAATGAGTTAAGATGAGACTGTATCTGGAGTTTGAGAAACTGCTCAGTTTGGAATACAATACAAGAGAGAATGAGACCCATAAAGTAAAAAGGAAACAGATCAAAAGAAAGCTTGTATTTCATACTAACTAGTTTGAAATCCTGATGGTGATGAGAAACCACTGCAGGACTTCAAGAATGACATGAACAGATTATCACTTTGGCTTCATTGTGGAGAACAAATTAGAATTCACTCCTGGAGACATGCAGGGTCATTAAATGCCGGATGCCCTCATTCAGGTGACAGATGCTTAGTGCAGGCTATAAAGGATGGAGAGAATTGGATAGACTTGAGAAACATGTAACAGGTACAATTGAGATGTCTTAGTGATTGATTGGATACAGGGGAAAGAGGGGAGCTGGGGATAGATTTTTGACTTAGGTAAATAAACGGCATGTGGCAAATGTTAAGACAAAGAGGCAGGTTGGTGGGGTTTCTGTTTCATTTTGCTGATTTGAGAAGGGGGCTAGATGAGCATTAGAGATTATGAGTTCCACCTTTGACAAGTTGAGTTTTATGCATCTGAGGGGGTTCCAAACAGTTATCTTTGATAGGAAACTGGATATACAGGTCTTAGGCTAAGGAGAAAAGATCTGGGCTTAGACATGTATTGGAAAGATAGCATCTTATATCAGTTGAAGTCATGTGGATATAGGAAAGAGCCAAAATCAACATCCTAAGGAACCCAAGATGTATGGGATAAGCTGATTAACGGAAATAAAGAAAATTACAGAGAAGGTACATGCAAAGAAGTAAGAAGAAAACCAGGAAAGCATATGGTCACAAAATCAAGAAAAGATAGTATTTTGAGAGGGAGCAAACAGTTTACAAATTCAAATGCATCAGAGTGTAAACTGGTATAATCTGTTTGGAGGAAAAGTCATCATACCTATTAATATTTGGTCCTCAATTCTACTTCTCAATATTCAATCAAGAAAAATGCTAACGTGTGTCCAATGAGATGTTCCAAAGGATGTTCATTGCAACAAAGATGTTTAAAGTTAGAAAAAAAGAGTGAAATATCTAAAAATAGAGAATTAGTTAACTCAAACATAATAAACTGATCCTATTGAATATTTCAGAATTTGAAGAGAACAAAGCAGATACACAAGGAAAAGACTTTAAGAAATACTGAATATAAAAAAGAGCAAGTTACAGAATAATATACATATAATGATAGCATTTTTATTTTTTAATGTTTTTGTTTATTTATATATAGATGTAAGAAAAGTTCTCCAAAAAGTTTGGAAGATTATACACCCAAGTTAAACCCAGAAGTTAACTCTGCAAAGAAAGCTGATATTTACATAAGTGTCTAAGGGGGTTTCTTGCTTCATCTGTATTATTTGATATTTTTACAATTACACATTACTGATGTAATTAAAAATACATTTTTATAAACTCATTACCCTCCCCACTATGAGGGACATGACTTTCAGGGATGTTAAGTCACCCTGGCAACACTGCACATGACTACCAGGAATCAGCCTGGCCCTGGAATCATGGGTTGACAATGCCTTCTTGACCAAAATGGGGAAAAGAAATGTAACAGAAATAAGGTTTCAGTGGAAAAGAGATTTCAAATAGAGTCAAGAGGTCATTCTGAGGTTACTCTAATGGAAGCTTAAGCCAGACATTACAAATTGCCAGGGTATGTCAAGCCCCAACCAACAGTATTCCTGAAAACCCTAAAGAAAACCCAGGACTCTAAGACTCTATAATAGAAGTTTTACTTATTAAGTTTATTTTCCAGAAACTTAAAAACCTCGAGATTGTTCCTTTGCCAGATAAGCCCTGCAACTTTACTGGTCTCTCCCAGAACATCAACAAGTTGCAGTCCCCTACCCCATAAAGTCAACACCCCTTTTTCAACATAAAGAAGTTAGAATGGTCATTACCAAATATCCCTGAAGACTGAGAAAATGATCAAATGAGAGGGAGGAGTTGTAACAGAGAAGTTAGGATTTAACAAATGATTATGCTACTGAATCATTATATAGATGTTTCTTTTTAGTTTCCAGTGTATTAGAACAGCCAGAAGGAAATACCTGAAATTGTGGAACTGTAAAATACAATACTTTGAAATTTGCTCTATAATTACCTGGTAAACTGTATTTTGAACTTTATCACTTTTCTGTATATACATATTTCACAATAAAAAAATTTAATAGATTTTTAAAATATTATCCAGAGATCAAGTAAAATTTAAATAGGAAAATATCCATAATTAGCAATCAATGGTTCTTTAGTAACTTTAATAAGAATAGTTTTGGAAAAACAGAGGGAAGAGAAGGCAGATTGCATTGAATTGAGACAAAGTAGGAGGGAAAGAAATAGACTATAAAAGACAAAGCTTGGTAAATGACCAGAAAGAAACAGAAATGAAAGGAGAATTTGTTATGAAAAAGAGAATGATACTTTCAGAAAACCTGTTTGGTTACAAATAGTTTTTAAAAAAATTATAAGTAGCATGTTCATAAGCCATCATAAAATTTGGGATCTATCATAAGGTGTACTGGTTTGGATATATTATGTCCCCCAAGAAAAAGCCATGATCTTTTAATCCAATTTTGTGGGATATTTGGATTAGGTTGTTTCCATGGAGATGCGACACACCCAACTGTGAGTGATAACTTTGGGTAGATTATTTCCACTGAGGTGTGGCCTCGCCCATTCACCATGGGTCTTGATTAGTTTACTGGAGCCCTATAAGAGCTCAAACAGAAGAAGCTCAGTGCTGCAGCCAAGAGAGATTTTGGAGATGGCCACTGAAAGTAGACTTTTGCTAGTCTGGAGTTTGCCTGGGAGAAACTAAGAGAATACCCCAGAAACCTAGAGAGAAATGTCCAGGGAGAAAGCTATTCTGAAACCAGACTCCCAGAGCAGATGCCAGCCATGTGCTTATGCCTTCCCAGCTGACAGAGGTTTTCCGGATGCCACTGGTGTTCTTCAGTGAAGGTATCCTATTGTTGATGCCTTTGTTTGGACACTTTTATGGCCTTAGAAATATAACTCTGTAACCAAATAAAATCCCTTTATAAAAGCCAATCCATTTCTGGTATTTTGCATAATGGCAGCATTAGCAAATTGGAACATAAGGTGAAAAGGGTAACGATGGCATAGGCTCAGAGTAGCAGCACTCTTTAAGATGGTTTAGGTGAGAAAATAAGAGAGCAAGATATAAGCAACAAGAGAAATTTAATAACCCAAGCAGTAGATGGAAGGATGGTATAAAATTCTCAAAATATCTTAGCATTATGATGTAGAAAAGGCTGTCATTAAAAGCAAAACTGAAGGCAAGTCAATACACAAATGTTCTAACTGCCAGATGAAAAATGTTCAGAAGAAACTTGTGGTAGATGACCAAGAATCACCATAATGAGCAGATACATAATTTTATACAAGAACAACACCATGTATTAGTATTGGTTGTAATATTTAGGTAATGGTACATGTTCATTATTTTATATCAATCAGAAGTTGGAAGTAAAGCATGCTGTCAGAAGTGCATGCAATTTGTCATTCACTCTTATTCTGCAATTATGGGGTAATGAGTAAGAAGGCATTATTTAATCATATTTTAAATATTCCAGAGAATTGTTGCACAGCATTAAACAATAGTAATTTCTTGGAAGAAGGATATAAGTGGAAATCTCTTTTGGAACCATGACAAACGCATTCCTGAGGGAAACTAAATATCGCTTGATAGTCAGGACCTTCCGGAAAATGTTTAGAGGTGAAATAAGTTCTGTCAACTAGCTATAACTTCTTAGGGGCTGACTCATCCAGAACATTGTGTTTATTACCAAAAAAATGCATCCTGGTCCAAAGCTACTCTTTCAGAGGGCTGCTCAGATTCTGGTAAAAGAAGGAACATGATAATGAATCCTAGGCTTGGGATGGTCCCTGTAAGCAAACAACTTTGAACACAGTAAAATCATTTGTGACCCTTAGAAGACAATGCAGAGCAATACAATTCATTTGGGAAAAATTATAGCATGAGATCTGAAAAGGAAGAGGTTGGGAATTTTCTGGTTGTAGCCTTTGGAGAAATATTCTCTGATACCCAAACAGCCTTCAATTTGGGGCTTCCGTGTGTCATGTTTTGTCACGGGTATTTAAATCAGAAGTAGGAACCACAATCAACTTTGGAATTAAAAATGCTCACCTTAAGAGTTCTCGCTGTAGAAAAGGCAACTTCCCTCTTTGGCTTATCCTACAGGCTGCTTTCTGAGAATCAGAAGAGAACAACCAACTTCGGTCATTTGAACATGGAGCATCAACTAGCACCTAGAGAAAAAAAAGGACAAATAATGCAAATATGCACAAAAAATATATTCTTAGGCACAAAGTATATAGGTAAGCTAAAAAAAACATGATAAATGAACAGCAAATTAAAAATAAATATTCTTGATGACTATAGCAAAAACTTTTACAAAACTTACCCATTTTAAACAGACACTACTACATTTCTGAATTCTCAGCACTTATTTTTAAGAATTGATGTTTCAATTTCGGTTTCATAAAATGCCCTTTTTCTTCAACTGTTATATGCTGATATGAAATGTTATTGAATTAAAGCAATACAGTGTACATGTTTGTGCACTGACCCAAATAATATCTGATCTTTTCCTGAGTACCTTTGAGGTACCTGAAAATATAAAGCATTCCATAATCCCCAAACCCAGTGTTACTGCTTCCTTTGAAATATAAGCTGCTTCCATGTTCACTTTATCAAAATTTCCCAGGGTACTGAGAAACTGTATCAGACTATGTCTGGGAGCAGACAGAAAACAACAACAAAGCAACATTACAACAGTGGTATCATTTGGAGTCCATCAGTTTGTCCCAGTGTAATAAAAGTACCTTGTCAAACGTTTCAGGCTGGGCATCTCCCATTTCTCTGCCATCCAATTCAGACACTTTAATTACATTTACCAAAGGCTGTGGGATGAAAGATTCTAGCGTCTGTCTCAGCCACCTTGATCTCAGACTATCATATTCATTACACTGAAGATAACCTAAACATAAAGGAAAAAAAAAATCTTCACTGAATGCAGTGCAATTGTTAAATTTCTACTTTTGAGTAAATACCTTTCAGAAATAAATTAATTCATTTTAATTATGCTGAATTAGGGATCAAAGATAAACATGATATTTTATGATTCAAAAAAATACACAAAATAAAAGGGGGGGATAAGGGGTTTGGAATGTTTTGGGTGTTCGTTTTTGTTTTTATTTATTTTGGAGTAATGAGAATGTTCTAAAATTGATTGTGGTGAAGAATGCACAACTATATGATGATACTGTGAGTGACTGTATACTTTGGATGGATTATATGGTGGGTTAATATATCTCAATAAAATTGCATTAAAAATACAAATACACAAATACAACATTTACAATAAATACATTGTAAATATAAAATTTACAATGGTCATGCCTACACAGCCTCTCGAAAGCTCTCACCATTTACTAAATTGAGTTCAAGTTTGGGGGTGAAAATCTATAGGGAATTATGGATTTCTAAAAACATGTTATGCAATCAATACCTTAGATACACTTTTCCCCCTAAAGCCCTAGCTCCTAAAAGTAAATGCTATATTCTGCTATATATATGAAATACCTTCTTAAGCCATCTTCATTTCATTTTAAATGAAAGGAAGGCAGTGTGGTATGTAGTAAAAACATGTCAAGTGCAATGAGTTCTATAGTCAGAAAGACATGGCTCAAATTATAAGCTAGAAAACTTTGGGCAAGCTACTTAGCTCTTTAATAGCCTTACTGTCCGTTCTGCACAATGGGGATTGTACCTAGCCACCTTATACAGTGTTTAAGACTAAATGGGATAACTTTTATAACATATCTAGCACAGTACAAGAGTATTAATGAATGTTTATAATAATTAATAACAATTCTGGGGTCCTTATTATGTGCTAAGTATTGTTCTAAGCACTTTACATTAGTAACACATTTATTTAATTCTCACAAGCCTGTGAGGTAGATACTGTTATTATTGTTCCTATTTTATTGATTAGAAAACTGAGGCCAAGAGAGGTTAGGTACCTTTCCAGGTTCACAAAGCAGGTAATACAGACAGACTAGTTTCAGAGCTGTAAAACAATACACCACACTGCTTCTCAGTATAGATAGAAGACAATCAGTAAATGGTTCTCTCTGCAGTGAAATAGTTTTCTTTTTTCTTTATTTAAAACAAATACTTAAATATAAGCTTAAATTTTTAAATGCATAATAGTATAAACAAAGAACATTGAAAATTACCCTATTCCCATTATCTTCAAATAACCACTATTAATATTTTAATACTCACCATTCATCTCTTTATGCATATATCCACATACAGAATTTTAATAGAAGGAATCATATAATATTTTTGGCATTGTCATTTTCCCTCTTCTTTATCTAGCTCCTTCACCAACTGCCCCGTCAAAGGGAACCTATATTATCAACCTGACATATTTGAACGTACTTATATAAATATCTATCTGTACATCCAAGATTATATTATACATACTTCTGTGCCCTCTTACCCTCCACATATGCCGACACTTCAAAGAAATACCCCCATGTCAACTGGCAGGCATAAAAATCATTTTTAAAGGCTTCTGAATGGTAAATGGAACAGATGTATACTTTATTTAACTATACTCTATTGTTGGGCATTCATTCTGTTGTTACTAATAATAATTGCAGCTGTCCTCTCAAGGTGTGCTTTTATTATCATGGGATACTACTACAAAAATGGATCGGTTTGGGTAGGGGGAGTTTTAGTTTTAATGACTATTACCCTGTCCCCTATCAAACTCCCACAAGAAGCAAGTGTTATTCTTAGTCTGATATGGGACATGATATTGTAGTAAAATATTAAATTGTGTTTCCCTGATCTCTAGCACAATTAAGCATCTTTTCATTTGTCTGTTGGTCATTTGGTCTTTCTTTTCTATAAACTGCCTATTCTTACCCTTTGCCCATTTTTTTTTTCCATTGCACTATTTATATTTTTCTTATCAACTAGCAAAACTTATTTTCATATTATGGATATTGTCCCTTTATCTGCCATTTGATTTGCAAACAGATTTTCTAAATTGTTTTCTGAATTTCTTTGAAGTATTTTTTGTAATACGTAAGTTTCACAATTGTTTATAATCAATCATATAAATTTCTTACAATTTCTAGCTTTATTTTTGTCTTCTTTAAGGTGGTCTTCTCAACCATTAGATTTTCAGGTCTTATTCACTACCTATCCACCAGAAGTCTTGGAATAATATACTTCCCTGCTTCCAGAAAAATGGAACTGCCACCATTGGGTGTAGCCAGGGGAGGAACTCACATAACCTTTCTTGAAAGGAAATGCGGTTTTAGTTACTCCTCCAGGAAAGTAGGTAAAAAGCCAGGAACTGCGTGGACTGGACACCACAGAGCAATCTGTCTTTGGGCATACTTCATACAACACTCATGAAAACGTGGAACTGCTGAGATCACCGAAATCTGTAAGTTTTTGCGGCCAGGGGACCCGCGCCCCTCCCTGCCAGGCTCAGTCCCGGGGGAGGAGGGGCTGTCAGCTCCAGGAAGGAGAAGGGAGAATTGCAGTGGCTGCTCTCATCGGAAACTCATTCTACTGATTCAAACTCCAACCATAGATAGACTGAGGCCAGACACCAGAGACTCTGAGAGCAGCCAGCCCAGCAGAGAGGAGACGGGCATAGAAGGAAAACAACACGAGAAGCTCCAAAGTAAAAGCAGAGGATTTTTGGAGTTCTGGTGAACACAGAAAGGGGAAGGGCGGAGATCAGGCCTTGAGGCGCATATGCAAATCCCGAAGCAAGGCTGATCTCTCTGCCCAGGGCACCTTTCCTTAATGGCCCTGGTTGCTTTCTCTATTAGCATTTCAATAACCCATTAGATCTCTGAGGAGGGCCGTTTTTTTTTTTTTTTTTTTTTTTTTTTTTTTTAAATCCTTTTTGCTTTTTCTAAAACAATTACTCTAAGAAGCTCAATACAGAAAGCTTCAAAGAATTGAAATTTGGGCACGTCAAGTCAAGAGCAGAAATAAGAGAGCTCTGAGACAAAAGGCAATAATCCAGTGGCTGAGAAAATTCACTAAACAACACAACTTCCCAAGAAAAGGGGGGTGTCCGCTCACAGCCACCATCCTGGTGGACAGGAAACACTCCTGCCCATCGCCAGCCCCATAGCCCAGAGCTGCCCCAGACAACCCAGTGTGACGGAAGTGCTTCAAATAACAGGCACACACCACAAAACTGGGCGTGGACATTAGCCTTCCCTGCAACCTCAGCTGAATGTCCCAGAGCTGGGAAGGGGGAGCAGTGTGAATTAACAGAGCCCCATTCAGCCATCATTTGAGCAGACTGGGAGCCTCCCAACACAGCCCAGCAGCCCAGAACTGCCCTGGGGGGACGGCACTCACCTGTGACATAGCACAGTCATCCCTCAACAGAGGACCCGGGGTGCACAGCCTGGAAGAGGGGCCCACTTGCAAGTCTCAGGAGCCATACGCCAATACCAAAGACTTGTGGGTCAGTGGCAGAGACAAACTGTGGCAGGACTGAACTGAAGGATTAGACTATTGCAGTAGCTTTAAAACTCTAGGATCATCAGGGAGATTTGATTGTTAGGGCCACCCCCCCTCCCCGACTGCCCAGAAACACGCCCCACATACAGGGCAGGCAACACCAACTACACACGCAAGCTTGGGACACCAACTGGGCCCCACAAGACTCACTCCCCCACTCACCAAAAAGGCTAAGCAGGGGAGATCTGGCTTGTGGAGAACAGGTGGCTCGTGGACGCCACCTGCTGGTTAGTTAGAGAAAGTGTACTCCACGAAGCTGTAGATCTGATAAATTAGAGATAAGGACTTCAACTGGTCTACAAACCCTAAAAGAACCCTATCAAGGACAGCAAATGCCACGAGGCCAAAAACAACAGAAAATTATAAAGCATATGAAAAAACCAGACGATATGGATAACCCAAGCCCAAGCACCCAAATCAAAAGACCAGAAGAGACACACCTAGAGCAGCTACTCAAAGAACTAAAGATGAACAATGAGACCCTAGTACGGGATATGAAGGAAATCAAGAAGACCCTAGAAGAGCATAAAGAAGACATTGCAAGACTAAATAAAAAAATGGATGATCTTATGGAAATTAAAGAAACTGTTGACCAAATTAAAAAGATTCTGGACACTCATAGTACAAGACTAGAGGAAGTTGAACAACGAATCAGTGACCTGGAAGATGACAGAATGGAAAATGAAAGCATAAAAGAAAGAATGGGGAAAAAAATTGAAAAACTCGAAATGGACCTCAGGGATATGATAGATAATATGAAGCGTCCGAATATAAGACTCATTGGTGTCCCAGAAGGGGAAGAAAAGGGTAAAGGTCTAGGAAGAGTATTCAAAGAAATTGTTGGGGAAAACTTCCCAAATCTTCTAAACAACATAAATACACAAATCATAAATGCTCAGCGAACTCCAAATAGAATAAATCCAAAAAAACCCACTCCGAGACATATACTGATCACACTGTCAAACATAGAAGAGAAGGAGCAAGTTCTGAAAGCAGCAAGAGAAAAGCAATTCACCACATACAAAGGAAACAGCATAAGACTAAGTAGTGACTACTCAGCAGCCACCATGGAGGCGAGAAGGCAGTGGCACGATATATTTAAAATTCTGAGAGAGAGGAATTTCCAGCCAAGAATACTTTATCCAGCAAAGCTCTCCTTCAAATTTGAGGGAGAGCTTAAATTTTTCACAGACAAAGAAATGCTGAGAGAATTTGCTAACAAGAGACCTGCCCTACTGGAGATACTAAAGGGAGCCCTACAGACAGAGAAACAAAGACAGGACAGAGAGACTTGGAGAAAGGTTCAGTACTAAAGAGATTCGGTATGGGTACAATAAAGGATATTAATAGAGAGAGGGAAAAATATGGCAAACATAATCCAAAGGATAAGATGGCCGATTCAAGAAATGCCTTCACGGTTTTAACGTTGAATGTAAATGGATTAAACTCCCCAATTAAAAGATATAGATTCGCAGAATGGATCAAAAAAAATGAACCATCAATATGTTGCATACAAGAGACTCATCTTAGACACAGGGACACAAAGAAATTGAAAGTGAAAGGATGGAAAAAAATATTTCATGCAAGCTACAGCCAAAAGAAAGCAGGTGTAGCAATATTAATCTCAGATAAAATAGACTTCAAATGCAGGGATGTTTTGAGAGACAAAGAAGGCCACTACATACTAATAAAAGGGGCAATTCAGCAAGAAGAAATAACAATCGTAAATGTCTATGCACCCAATCAAGGTGCCACAAAATACATGAGAGAAACATTGGCAAAACTAAAGGAAGCAATTGATGTTTCCACAATAATTGTGGGAGACTTCAACACATCACTGTCTCCTATAGATAGATCAACCAGACAGAAGACCAATAAGGAAATTGAAAACCTAAACAATCTGATAAATGAATTAGATTTAACAGACATCTACAGGACATTACATCCCAAATCACCAGGATACACATACTTTTCTAGTGCTCACGGAACTTTCTCCAGAATAGATCATATGCTGGGACATAAAACAAGCCTCAATAAATTTAAAAAGATTGAAATCATTCAAAGCACATTCTCTGACCACAATGGAATACAATTAGAAGTCAATAACCATCAGAGACTTAGAAAATTCACAAATACCTGGAGGTTAAACAACACACTCCTAAACAATCAGTGGGTTAAAGAAGAAATAGCAAGAGAAATTGCTAAATATATAGAGACGAATGAAAATGAGAACACAACATACCAAAACCTATGGGATGCAGCAAAAGCAGTGCTAAGGGGGAAATTTATAGCACTAAACGCATATATTAAAAAGGAAGAAAGAGCCAAAATCAAAGAACTAATGGATCAACTGAAGAAGCTAGAAAATGAACAGCAAACCAATCCTAAACCAAGTAGAAGAAAAGAAATAACAAGGATTAAAGCAGAAATAAATGACATAGAGAACAAAAAAACAATAGAAAGGATAAATATCACCAAAAGTTGGTTCTTTGAGAAGATCAACAAGATTGACAAGCCCCTAGCTAGACTGACAAAATCAAAAAGAGAGAAGACCCATATAAACAAAATAATGAATGAAAAAGGTGACATAACTGCAGATCCTGAAGAAATTAAAAAAATTATAAGAGGATATTATGAACAACTGTATGGCAACAAACTGGATAATGTAGAAGAAATGGACAATTTCCTGGAAACATATGAACAACCTAGACTGACCAGAGAAGAAATAGAAGACCTCAACCAACCCATCACAAGCAAAGAGATCCAATCAGTCATCAAAAATCTTCCCACAAATAAATGCCCAGGGCCAGATGGCTTCACAGGGGAATTCTACCAAACTTTCCAGAAAGAACTGACACCAATCTTACTCAAACTCTTTCAAAACATTGAAAAAAATGGAACACTACCTAACTCATTTTATGAAGCTAACATCAATCTAATACCAAAACCAGGCAAAGATGCTACAAAAAAGGAAAACTACCGGCCAATCTCCCTAATGAATATAGATGCAAAAATCCTCAACAAAATACTTGCAAATCGAATCCAAAGACACATTAAAAAAATCATACACCATGACCAAGTGGGGTTCATTCCAGGCATGCAAGGATGGTTCAACATCAGAAAAACAATCAATGTATTACAACACATTAAAAACTCGAAAGGGAAAAATCAATTGATCATCTCAATAGATGCTGAAAAAGCATTTGACAAAATCCAACATCCCTTTTTGATAAAAACACTTCAAAAGGTAGGAATTGAAGGAAACTTCCTCAACATGATAAAGAGCATATATGAAAAACCCACAGCCAGCATAGTACTCAATGGTGAGAGACTGAAAGCCTTCCCTCTAAGATCAGGAACAAGACAAGGATGCCCGCTGTCACCACTGTTATTCAACATTGTGCTGGAAGTGCTAGCCAGGGCAATCCGGCAAGACAAAGAAATAAAAGGCATCCAAATTGGAAAAGAAGAAGTAAAACTGTCATTGTTTGCAGATGATATGATCTTATATCTAGAAAACCCTGAGAAATCAACGATACACCTACTAGAGCTAATAAACAAATTTAGCAAAGTAGCGGGATACAAGATTAATGCACATAAGTCAGTAATGTTTCTATATGCTAGAAATGAACAAACTGAAGAGACACTCAAGAAAAAGATACCATTTTCAATAGCAACTAAAAAAATCAAGTACCTAGGAATCAACTTAACCAAAGATGTAAAAGACCTATACAAAGAAAACTACATAACTCTACTAAAAGAAATAGAAGGGGACCTTAAAAGATGGAAAAATATTCCATGTTCATGGATAGGAAGGCTAAATGTCATTAAGATGTCAATTCTACCCAAACTCATCTACAGATTCAATGCAATCCCAATCAAAATTCCAACAACCTACTTTGCAGACTTGGAAAAGCTAGTTATCAAATTTATTTGGAAAGGGAAGATGCCTCGAATTGCTAAAGACACTCTAAAAAAGAAAAACGAAGTGGGAGGACTTACACTCCCTGACTTTGAAGCTTATTATAAAGCCACAGTTGCCAAGACAGCATGGTACTGGCACAAAGATAGACATATAGATCAATGGAATCGAATTGAGAATTCAGAGATAGACCCTCAGATCTATGGCCGACTGATCTTTGATAAGGCCCCCAAAGTCACCGAACTGAGCCATAATGGTCTTTTCAACAAATGGGGCTGGGAGAGTTGGATATCCATATCCAAAAGAATGAAAGAGGACCCCTACCTCACCCCCTACACAAAAATTAACTCAAAATGGACCAAAGATCTCAATATAAAAGAAAGTACCATAAAACTCCTAGAAGATAATGTAGGAAAACATCTTCAAGACCTTGTATTAGGAGGCCACTTCCTAGACTTTACACCCAAAGCACAAGCAACAAAAGAGAAAATAGATAAATGGGAACTCCTCAAGCTTAGAAGTTTCTGCACCTCAAAGGAATTTCTCAAAAAGGTAAAGAGGCAGCCAACTCAATGGGAAAAAATTTTTGGAAACCATGTATCTGACAAAAGACTGATATCTTGCATATACAAAGAAATCCTACAACTCAATGACAATAGTACAGACAGCCCAATTATAAAATGGGCAAAAGATATGAAAAGACAGTTCTCTGAAGAGGAAATACAAATGACCAAGAAACACATGAAAAAATGTTCAGCTTCACTAGCTATTAGAGAGATGCAAATTAAGACCACAATGAGATACCATCTAACACCGGTTAGAATGGCTGCCATTAAACAAACAGGAAACTACAAATGCTGGAGGGGATGTGGAGAAATTGGAACTCTTATTCATTGTTGGTGGGACTGTATAATGGTTCAGCCACTCTGGAAGTCAGTCTGGCAGTTCCTTAGAAAACTAGATATAGAGCTACCATTCGATCCAGCGATTGCACTCCTCGGTATATACCCGGAAGATCGGAAAGCAGTGACACGAACAGATATCTGCACGCCAATGTTCATAGCAGCATTATTCACAATTGCCAAGAGATGGAAACAACCCAAATGTCCTTCAACAGATGAGTGGATAAATAAAATGTGGTATATACACACGATGGAATACTACGCGGCAGTAAGAAGGAACGATCTGGTGAAACATATGACAACATGGATGAACCTTGAAGACATAATGCTGAGCGAAATAAGCCAGGCACAAAAAGAGAAATATTATATGCTACCACTAATGTGAACTTTGAAAAATGTAAAACAAATGGTTTATAATGTAGAATGTAGGGGAACTAGCAGTAGAGAGCAATTAAGGAAGGGGGAACAATAATCCAGGAAGAACAGATAAGCTATTTAACGTTCTGGGGATGCCCAGAAATGACTATGGTCTGTTAATTTCTGATGGTTGTAGTAGGAACAAGTTCACTGAAATGTTGCTATATTATGTAACTTTCTTGGGGTAAAGTAGGAACATGTTGGAAGTTAAGCAGTTATCTTAGGTTAGTTGTCTTTTTCTTACTCCCTTGCTATGGTCTCTTTGAAATGCTCTTTTATTGTATGTTTGTTTTCTTTTTAACTTTTTTTTTCATACAGGTGATTTGAAAAAAGAAGGGAAAGTTAAAAAAAAAAAAAAAAAAAAAAAAAAAAGAAAAAAGACAAACAAGGGGAAAAAAAAAAAAAAAAAAAGATGTAGTGCCCCCTTGAGGAGCCTGTGGAGAATGCAGGGGTATTCGCCTACCCCACCTCCATGGTTGCTAACATGACCACAGACATAGGGGACTGGTGGTTTGATGGGTTGAGCCCTCTACCATAAGTTTTACCCTTGGGAAGACGGTTGCTGCAAAGGAGAGGCTAGGCCTCCCTGTATTTGTGCCTAAGAGTCTCCTCCTGAATGCCTCTTTGTTGCTCAGATGTGGCCCTCTCTCTCTGGCTAAGCCAACTTGAAAGGTGAAATCACTGCCCTCCCCCCTACGTGGGATCAGACACCCAGGGAAGTGAATCTCCCTGGCAACGTGGAATATGACTCCCAGGGAGGAATGTAGACCTGGCACCGTGGGACGGAGAACATCTTCTTGACCAAAAGGGGGATGTGAAAGGAAATGAAATAAGCTTCCGTGGCAGAGAGATTCCAAAAGGAGCCGAGAGGTCACTCTGGTGGGCACTCTTATGCACACTTTAGACAACCCTTTTTAGGTTCTAAAGAATTGGGGTAGCTGGTGGTGGATACCTGAAACTATCAAACTACAACCCAGAACCCATGAATCTCGAAGACAGTTGTATAAAAATGTAGGTTATGAGGGGTGACAATGGGATTGGGAAAGCCATAAGGACCAAACACCACTTTGTCTAGTTTATGGATGGATGTGTAGAAAAGTAGGGGAGGGAAACAGACAGACAAAGGTACCCAGTGTTCTTTTTTACTTCAATTGCTCTTTTTCACTCTAATTATTATTCTTGTTATTTTTGTGTGTGTGCTAATGAAGGTGTCAGGGATTGATTTAGGTGATGAATGTACAACTATGTAATGGTACTGTAAACAATCGAAAGTACAATTTGTTTTGTATGACTGCGTGGTATGTGAATATATCTCAATAAAATGATGATTTAAAAAAAAAAAAAAAAAAAAAAAAAAAAAAAAAAAAAAAAAAGAAAGGAAATGCAACCATTTTAGCATATCTTTATATGGTAGACTTAGTTATGTACCCAGAAAACACGTTCTTAATCTTAATCTCTTTCCTACAGGTGTGAACCCATTGTAAAGAAAACCTTCTCAAGAAGTTATTGTTAGTTAAGTAGTGGCCAATTGAATCAGGATGGGTATTAATCCTTTGTGGACTTACAAAGACAGCCACAGAGAGACAGAACCTGAAAGTCAACTGGAACCCAGAAGAGAAAGGAGAGAGCATGGCCATGTAACGTGAAACCCAAGGACCCCAAGGATTGCCAACCAGCCAGAAAGCTACCAACCATGGGACAAAGACTTTCAGCCTCTGAAACTGTGAGACAATAAATTCTCATTGTTTAAGCCAACCCACTGTGTAGTGTTTGTCATAGAAGCTGGAAAGTTAAGGTACCACCGAAGGGAGGAAGCCAAGCAAATCAACAGTTAAATACCATAGGGAGATTGGTGAATAGAGTCAAGAGCACGTTAGCGAAAACTTGAGTTCAACTCACGGCTTTGTCACTTATCTGGGCAATTTAGTTGACTTGTTTTTGCCTCAGTTTCTTTAAATGGGAATAATGATCTCCAACTCGAAGAGTTGTAAAGGTTAAATGAGGTAATGTAAGCTAGTGATTGTTACACTATTTCTCAGGGCCACAGGAATTCAGAAAGGTTAATATGCAGTGGAAAAGTCAATACGAATTGAAAAGAAAAGTATTAAATTTCCCTGTGAAAAAAGGGAAAGACATTCTCCTCTACTCTCCCTTTTCTTACTGTGATTTCTTACAAAAAAAAAAGAAACAAACAAAAAACTTATATTTGTGAATTCTTTCTCTTCCCCTTTGAGATGTATGTAAATCTTTTTAAAAGCCAAATAAGGCTCTTGTCAAGCTTTACAACCCCAAAATTTCTTTCTCAAGAATTTGGGAGCCAATTCATTGAAATGCAATCATTAATGAAGATAATGCCCCATCTCAGTTTCCCTGGGAGGATTTCCTAACTTTAGCAGGCGCCTGACTCCAAGTTGCAAATCTATCACAAAATGAGAAATATATTTTTCCTTTGGATAAAGACATTAGAAAACATAAGTGGCTATCTCAATTACCAGGCCAATTTAGGATGAACTATGTGTGTCAAATGATGTTGCCATGTCCTCTTACCAAGTTATTTACCTTAAGAACGTGTTATGGGTTGTGTCTGCTTGGGTATACAAAAGTGGAAGCTTCCTTCCTTTCTTTGCAATTTCTTTAGTGGATTTCCTGTGATGCATCACTTTCTGGCTTAATGCTTATTCCATAATAAAATTGTTTTCTTTCTCTTCTACCTTTGTGGAGGGGTTTTCCGGATTGAGAAGAGGTTTTGTTCTGAATTATAACTTTTCCCCAACAGGAAATGAAATATAAGATGTTGAAAGCAGAGACAGCTAAAAATTTCTCAAATGCACAGATTTACACATTGTAAGTCCTTGGTGTGTACTAAGTGTTTCAAAATGTTTATTATTTGTTTGCTACAAAGTTGTACCTAATGCAGGGTGTTTAGGGAAGACTTTCCAGGAAAGTTAATTACTAAGCTAAAACCTGAAGGATGAAAAGGAGTTAGCAAGAAGAAAAGGAGTTAGTAGGAAGAAGAGAGGGAAGAAGAGGGGGGAAAGTGGTGCATATAGAATGGACAGAAATGCCTGGAGGTTTGAGGAAGCAGGAAGGAGGGTGTTCTAGTTTGTTAATGCTGCCAGAATGCAAAACACCAGAAATGGATTGGCTTTTATAAAAGGGGGCTTCTTTGGTTACACAGTTACAGTCTTAAGGCCATAAAGCGTCCAAGGTAACACATCAACAATCTGGTACCTTCACTGGAGGATGGCCAATGGTGTCCGGAAAACCTCTGGTAGCTGGGAAGGCATGTGGCTGGTGTCTGCTCCAAGTTCTGGTTTCAAAATGGCTTTCTCCTAGGATGTTTCTCTTTAGGCCACAGCTCCTCTTCAAAATGTCACTCTTAGTTGCTCTTGGGGCATTTGTCCTCTTAGCTTCTCCAGAGCAAGAGTCTACTTTCAACGGCCACCTTCAAACTGTCTCTCATCTGCAGCTACTCTCGCAGCTTCCATGCATACTTCAAAAGTGTCCCTCTTGGCTATAGCAAGCTCGCTCCTTCTGTCCGAGCTTGTATAGTGCCCCAGTAAACTAAACAAGGCCCATGCTGAATGGGCGGGGCCACATCTCCACGGAAAGTATCCAATCAGAGTCACACCCACAGTTGGGTGGGTCGCAACTCCATGGAAACACCCAAAGAATTATAATCTAATCAACACTGACACATCTGCCTACACAAGATTACATCAAAGATAATGGCGTTTTGGGGGACATAATACATTCAAACTGGTACGAAGGGCAAAAGCAATTCATTAAAGTAAGAAGTCTTTCTAATCTTCTCTACTACCAAAGGATAACCACATTTTAAAAAGTTATCACTGATAGCAAAGGTGATTTCACACCTGGAAGGATACAGCGCTCGGCAAGCAGCTGGACCACTCCATTCCACTAAGTTAGGTCACCCTTACTATGTTAATGCTTTCTATTTCGACTCAGAATTGTTTGCTCTTCTTCTGCCGAGACCAGAATTTTACAAAAACTGCATTTGACAAAAATCAAGAGAAGGTCCTCCAGTGTGCTTTGAGGGAGGAGCAGCTGGACCAATAGAAAAGAAGGCTTTTTTTTTTTTTTTTTTTAACATCTAAAACATGAGCTTTTTAATCATTGAAAGCTGTGAGCCTTTCGGCCCAAAATAAAGGCCAGTACTGATGTCAAGAAATTTGGTGTGTAAATGCATTTACTGCAGCAATCATAAGTTTTGTTATAAAAGCTTTGATTAGCATTGCTTTGACATTCCAAATTCAAGCACTGTAACTAACCTAATTTGGGCTTTGGGCATCAGCATGAAGACATCTGTACTTCTTAGTAAACCATTATCATTTGTCCTACTTAGATAAAAAGCTACTTTATTTGGAACACTGCTTTTGCCCTTGATGTAAGAATTAGGAAGATTCTTCTCCACTGCAAACTCATAGAATACATCAGTTTGCCTTTGGGTTTCTAATCAAATGAACTTCCCTAAAATAAACCTTTAAAAAAAATCTATCTCTCTCTCTCTATATATATATAAAGCCTACCAAGGAGGATAATTTAGAATTAAATGCCCTCTCTTCAAAATGATACCTAAATTTGACATTTTTCTTCTGTCTTTTTCAATACTGACAACTATATCCAAAATTAAGAGTCTACGCTTTGTGATAACCTAAATAAGAATACTATCAAAGAATACAGCAAGAGTGTGTGCCAGTTTGGATATACTGTCCCCTGAAAAGCCATGTTCTCTGATGCAATCTTGTGGGTCCAGAATGTTCAGTCTGTTGATTAAGGTGGAACAGCTGACTGAATTATTTCCATGGAGCTGTGGACCCCTCCCATTCAGGGTTCATCTTGATTAGTTCACTGGAGTATTTAAGAAAGCCAGGAGCCAATATAGGCACTGATGCTTGGAGGCATTTGGAGATGCAGACAGAGGAAATCTGGAGATGCTAAACTAAGAGATTAAGCCCAGAGTTTGCCCCGGAGAAGCTGAGAGAGGATCCCTAGACGTTTAGAGAGAAACGTCCTGGGCAAAAGAAGCAACAATGCACAGGAACTAGAACAAGAGCCCAGAGACGTTTTAGAGAAAGCCATTTTGAAACACAACCCAGGAGCAAAGGACCAGCAGACACCAGCCATGTGCCTTCCCAGCTGACAGAGGTGTTCTGTACACCATCAGCTGTTCTTCAGTGAAGCTCTAGCAAACTGGAACAGAGTGGAAAGTAAAAACAAATACTCCTTGTAACACATGATTCAATATAAGCTCAGCTCAAATGATAAAACAATCAAGTTACCTCACAAAATAATTTTTTTGTGATTTCTTACAGAAAAATACAGAAAACTTCAATAACACTTTTAATCAGAATTCTAAGACAGAGTATATTTTCTCCTAAGTATATAGTTAACTGACATACTTGTACCAATGCCTAGTACAATGGATTCGCATTTCTAAAAAAAAACTTCTAAAATCTATTTAAACAGGGAATGCTTTCGAAGAAAGATACAAATCAGCAGTCTTCACATGGGAATGGATACACATTCCCTAGAGATACACAACAACTTTCTAAGAGAAAGGTTGGCTTGGATAGTTTTCAAAGAATAGCTTTTTAGATTACCAATTTCTCACACATAGTCTTTCCTCCAAGAAAACACCTGGAGTCAGGGTTTGCTGCCTTTACAAATGAAAAGACAGCTCTCTACCCATCCAGAATCATACTATGGCAATTGTGCAAGGGTACAGAAACCTCTGGAGCACCAAATGAAGGCAGTTCAACACATTGGTGTCTTGGCTGAGCAAGTCTAACAAGGCAACATATCCTTTGGCAACAGAGATGGTTTCTAATCCTCTGCTTTCAACAACATAAAAAAACGGATCTTAGGGAGTGAGATCTGGTTGGTTTGTACAGTTTAGTGTGAAGCCCCAATATATCCCAAAGTAATTTGGGTAGAAAATAAAAATGTATTTGTAAAGTCCCCTTGAGGGACTGTAGAAGAATGTGGAAATATTAAACTTCCACACCTGGGGAATTACTGATCTTCTCACAAGCATTGGGGGCTACCAATTTAGAAAGCCGAACCCTTGATCTTGGGGATTGCCTGTATGAAGTTTGTTACTGCAAAGGAGAGGCTAAGCCTACCTATAATTGTGCCTAAAAGTTACTCCCAGAGAACTTTTGTTGCTGAGATTTGGCGTCTCTCTCTAAGCCAACTTGGCAGGTAAACTCACTGCCCTCCCCCCCTACGTGGGACATGACTCCCAGGGGTGTAAATCTCCCTGGCAAGTGGGACACGACTCCCAGGGATGAGCCTGGACCTGGCATCATGGGATTGAGAAAGGCTTCTTGACCAAGAGGGGGAAGAGAAATGAAACAAAATAAAGTTTCCGTGGCTAGGAGATTTCAGGTGGAGTCGAGAGGTCATTCTGGAGGTTATTCTTATGAGTTATATAGATATCCCTTTTTAGTTGTTAGTGTGTTGGAATAGCTAGAAGGAAATACCTGAAACTGTTGGATTGCAACCCAGTAGACTTGATTTTTAAAGATGACTGTATAACTATATAGTTTACACAGTGTGACCATGTGATTGTGAAAATCTTGTGGCTCACACGCCCTTTATCCAGTGTATGGACAAATGAGTAGAAAAATAGGGACAAAAATTAAATGAATAATGGGGGGGGGTGGTTTGGGTGTTCTTTTTTACTTTTATTCTTATTTTTTTAGGAGGATAATGAAAATGTTCAAAATTGTGGTGATAAATACACAACTATATAATGGTATTGTGAACAATTAATTGTACACTGTGGTTGATTGTATGGTATGGTAAATATATCCCAATAAAAATGAATAAAAAATTTGAAAACAAAAAACAGATAAGGGAGTGCTCACCTAATAGATCATTAAAAATCACTCTTGATGAAAGATCGCTATGTGATTTTGGGTTATAACAAAGGAGTTTTAAGAATGAATGAAACTATTATAACACAATTCCCAACATTTCCATTTTCTTAGCTTCGTGAACAAGGTTTCTCAGCATTTGTATCTATTAAAACAAAATCATCAAACAAATAAACTAAAACCAATTAGAACTGATGCTGAATTCTGTCTCATCTAGCATTAAGTAATAGTTATCCAGGAAAAGTTAAATTAATATTTTTAAAAGTTCCATCCATCTCATTAAGAAAATAATTAATAACACTTTTTATTTTAATAAATATTATAAAAATATATATTACATAAATTCCATAATTTCTGTACTGTATACAAAATGTATATGTATATATGCATATGTAAAGATATATCACATAGTTCTCATAGCACTGCTTTTGAACATTATGGTTGAATGATACTAAAAAATGATTTGAATATTTAAAAATATTTTTACTGTATGAGATCAACACAAGGCTCTCAAGTATAAAAGTAAAAAATTAAAACAAAAACAAACCTTTGTCCTTGGCTTATCAGGATTCATATTACCTGGCAGATATACAAAATGTTACAGTTTTGTCTTCAATTACCCGCTAGGATTAGGCAGCTGAAAAAGCATTTTATTAACACTGATTCCCTCAGTTAAAATTTCTACTTTTCTCCCTACTGTACTAGTTTCTAGGCTTTCGAAGACTGTAAACTCAATCTTAGATCTCTCCCCATTTACTTGAAAACTACTTGGTAACATATTTAAAAGTTGTCAATTACTGAAAACAAGCAAGCAAACAATACCTGGATAAGCACACTGCAACAGAGCTACGGATTTGCCTCCAGGAGCAGCACACAGATCCAGAACCTTCTCCCCATCCTTTACTTCCAGAGCCAGAACTGGGAGGAGAGAGGCAGCATTTAGGAGATAGTATTTTTTCAGATTTCCAATTTGGTGCCTTTCTGAAGGCAACTGGTTAGGACTTCTGTTAAGGTAACACTTCATTGATTCAGGATAATAGGGTAAAGATCCTTGAAAGAGCCTGTGGTAGCCCTTCAAATGCAAATCCTTTTCCAGTTCAAAAGGATAATTGAATCGGTTAAATAGGACAGCATATTGCCAGCATGATGGAGATGTTAGTATATCCCTAGAAATAGAAAAAGAAAAAAAAGAATATTAATATTATACACACTAATACAATTCTATATTTCTAATTGGGTGAATGTGGTCCCAGTTTTATACTTTTCTTACCTGTTCACTACACTCAAACTTTTCAGAGACAATCAGTATTATTGGCTTTTCCTTTTGCCTCAGGCTCTAATATGGCTCAACACAGCGCTGCTAATGATCCTGTATTTATCTAAAAATTTGATACTTTGCTCAGCATGGATTTTTTATATTTATTTGATTTTTAAAATATGGCATTGTAATATTATTTATCTTGATCATTGAGTTTTGGGAATCACCTCAAATTTTGCACCAGAGGGGAATGCCTCAGTCACTTCAGTTAAAATTTCTACTTTTTTCCATACTGTACTAGTTTCCAGGCTTTCGAAGCCTATAAACTCAATCTTACACTTCTCCCCATTTACTTGAAAAGTACTTGGTAACATATTATTTAAATATCTTTGCTGGACCTTGATATTATCAGTATTTTTTATTTTAGTCTTTCTAATAGGCATATAGTGACATCTCATTTTGGTTTTAATTTGCATTCCCTTAGTGACTACAGATATTGAGCCTTTTTCAGGTGTTTGCCTTCCATATATCCTCTTAATTAAGTTCTGTTCAAATCTTTCACCCACTTTTTAAAATTGGGCTATTTGCTTTCATATCAATTTTGAAAGTTCTTTATAATTTTCTGGATGTAAGTCCCTTGTCAAAGATGTGATTCACAAACAGTTCCTTTGTGTGTACTCCGTTTTTTTCAATCTCTTAATAATGTCATTCATGGAGTGAAAGATTTTAATTTTGGTGAAATCTAATGGTGACAAAATTTTCCTATTATAGATTGTACTTTTTGTGTCACATGTAAGAATTGTTTGTCTAACTGCATTACTGCTCCTCGAACTTGAACTAGAGGGCTTCTCCTGGAGTTCTGTGTCCACACTGGTTCCCACTTCCAGGTTTCAGGAAGCCTTGAGTTCAGGCTGGGAAATATTTCTCTGAAGAAAGGCCACAGCATCCAGAACACCACAGTCAGCTGGGAAGGCACATGGATGGCGTCTGCTGGTCCTTTGCTCCCAGATTGCAGGTTGCATTGCTTTCAACTTCTGAGTCCGGTGGCTTTCTCCACAAGTGTCTATGGGTTCTCACTAAGCTTCTCAAGGGCTATCTCTGGGCTTCATCTCTTAGCTTAGCATCTCCAACTGTCCTTCTGTCTGAATCTCCAAATGTCTGGGTCTGTGTCGGCTCTTGTGGGTCCTCCTTGCTTCTCCCAGGAGCAAACTCTGAATTACATATCTTAGCTTCTCTCCAAAATGTCTCTCTCAGCTTCTCTTTCTGTCTCTTGTTAAGTAGATTTTAATCTATCACTCTTTGCACAGAAAGTGCTTTTCTTAGAGCAAAAATTTAAAACCAGAGACTATTAATGTTGGGGGAAGGGGGAGTTAGTACTATCATTAAAGGGCATTTAAAGGAGTTTGCATTAAAGTTTTCCTCTGATGAAGATATGGAAATCTAACTACAGTGACCTCTGTACGTATAGTAACAGAGTTAATGAGGCCATAGGTGGCTCAGATGATACAAAACCAAGGATGATTTAAAAATCACTTATGGATTGATGGTGATTCCCACCCCCCCAGCAGATTTACCGTCCTAGTTTTGTATTCAAATAGTTCACTTTCTTGACAATCACAAACTAACATCAATTGACAGATGATACAGCAGGAAATAATTCATTTATTTGCTAGCTGATCTTTCTGGCTGAGTTATTTGGGAGCCTCATTAACCATGGTCAATTAAATAAATTCCAGCTGCTACTCACCCTGAAGTTGTCTATGTAAGGAATGGCTGGATTGAAATGTAACACCTGCACTTGAAGTGAAGCGCACCATGTGAATTTTAGTTTGGAGTTAATATGTGAAACTGCTTTCTCCTTTTATGCCTGTTATTATGAATGATGTGTCATAAGAGCCTGGCATACCTGTTTCTGGCAGATGACAGCCTCTTTCTTTAAGAAAGTGGTTCTCAGACATTAGCATGCTTCAAAGGTCTATTAAAAGGACTGCTGGAGGCGGGGCAAGATGGCAGACTGGTGAGCTGTATGTTTTAGTTACTCCTCCAGGAAAGTAGGTAAAAAGCCAGGAACTGCGTGGACTGGACACCACAGAGCAATCTGTCTTTGGGCATACTTCATACAACACTCATGAAAACGTGGAACTGCTGAGATCAGCGAAATCTGTAAGTTTTTGCGGCCAGGGGACCCGCGCCCCTCCCTGCCAGGCTCAGTCCCGGGGGAGGAGGGGCTGTCAGCTCCAGGAAGGAGAAGGGAGAATTGCAGTGGCTGCTCTTATCGGAAACTCATTCTACTGATTCAAACTCCAACCATAGATAGACTGAGACCAGACACCAGAGAATCTGAGAGCAGCCAGCCCAGCAGAGAGGAGACAGGCATAGAAAAAAAACAACACGAAAAACTCCAAAATAAAAGCGGAGGATTTTTGGAGTTCTGGTGAACTTGGAAGGGGGAAGGGCAGAGCCCAGGCCCGAGCTCAGGCCCTGAGGCGCATATGCAAATCCCGAACAAAAGCTGATCTCTCTGCCCTGTGGACCTTTCCTTAATGGCCCTGGTTGCTTTGTCTATTAGCATTTCAATAACCCATTAGATCTCTGAGGAGGGCCGTTTTTTTTTTTTTTTTTTTAAATCCTTTTTGCTTTTTCTAAAACAATTACTCTAAGAAGCTCAATACAGAAAGCTTCAAAGAATTGAAATTTGGGCACGTCAAGTCAAGAGCAGAACTAAGAGAGCTCTGAGACAAAAGGCAATAATCCAGTGGCTGAGAAAATTCACTAAACAACACAACTTCCCAAGAAAAGGGGGGTGTCCGCTCACAGCCACCATCCTGGTGGACAGGAAACACTCCTGCCCATCGCCAGCCCCATAGCCCAGAGCTGCCCCAGACAACCCAGTGTGACGGAAGTGCTTCAAATAACAGGCACACACCACAAAACTGGGCGTGGACATTAGCCTTCCCTGCAACCTCAGCTGAATGTCCCAGAGCTGGGAAGGGGGAGCAGTGTGAATTAACAGAGCCCCATTCAGCCATCATTTGAGCAGACTGGGAGCCTCCCAACACAGCCCAGCAGCCCAGAACTGCCCTGGGGGGACGGCACTCACCTGTGACATAGCACAGTCATCCCTCAACAGAGGACCCGGGGTGCACAGCCTGGAAGAGGGGCCCACTTGCAAGTCTCAGGAGCCATACGCCAATACCAAAGACTTGTGGGTCAGTGGCAGAGACAAACTGTGGCAGGACTGAACTGAAGGATTAGACTATTGCAGTAGCTTTAAAACTCTAGGATCATCAGGGAGATTTGATTGTTAGGGCCACCCCCCCTCCCCGACTGCCCAGAAACACACCCCACATACAGGGCAGGCAACACCAACTACACACGCAAGCTTGGTACACCAATTGGGCCCCACAAGACTCACTCCCCCACTCACCAAAAAGGCTAAGCAGGGGAGATCTGGCTTGTGGAGAACAGGTGGCTCGTGGACGCCACCTGCTGGTTAGTTAGAGAAAGTGTACTCCACGAAGCTGTAGATCTGATAAATTAGAGATAAGGACTTCAACTGGTCTACAAACCCTAAAAGAACCCTATCAAGTTCAGCAAATGCCACGAGGCCAAAAACAACAGAAAATTATAAAGCATATGAAAAACCAGACGATATGGATAACCCAAGCCCAAGCACCCAAATCAAAAGACCAGAAGAGACACACCTAGAGCAGCTACTCAAAGAACTAAAGATGAACAATGAGACCATAGTACGGGATATGAAGGAAATCAAGAAGACCCTAGAAGAGCATAAAGAAGACATTGCAAGACTAAATAAAAAAATGGATGATCTTATGGAAATTAAAGAAACTGTTGACCAAATTAAAAAGATTCTGGACACTCATAGTACAAGACTAGAGGAAGTTGAACAACGAATCAGTGACCTGGAAGATGACAGAATGGAAAATGAAAGCATAAAAGAAAGAATGGGGAAAAAAATTGAAAAACTCGAAATGGACCTCAGGGATATGATAGATAATATGAAACGTCCGAATATAAGACTCATTGGTGTCCCAGAAGGGGAAGAAAAGGGTAAAGGTCTAGGAAGAGTATTCAAAGAAATTGTTGGGGAAAACTTCCCAAATCTTCTAAACAACATAAATACACAAATCATAAATGCTCAGCGAACTCCAAATAGAATAAATCCAAAAAAACCCACTCCGAGACATATACTGATCACACTGTCAAACATAGAAGAGAAGGAGCAAGTTCTGAAAGCAGCAAGAGAAAAGCAACTCACCACATACAAAGGAAACAGCATAAGACTAAGTAGTGACTACTCAGCAGCCACCATGGAGGCGAGAAGGCAGTGGCACGATATACTTAAAATTCTGAGTGAGAGGAATTTCCAGCCAAGAATACTTTATCCAGCAAAGCTCTCCTTCAAATTTGAGGGAGAGCTTAAATTTTTCACAGACAAAGAAATGCTGAGAGAATTTGCTAACAAGAGACCTGCCCTACTGGAGATACTAAAGGGAGCCCTACAGACAGAGAAACAAAGACAGGACAGAGAGACTTGGAGAAAGGTTCAGTACTAAAGAGATTCGGTATAGGTACAATAAAGGATATTAATAGAGAGAGGGAAAAATATGGCAAACATAATCCAAAGGATAAGATGGCCGATTCAAGAAATGCCTTCACAGTTTTAACGTTGAATGTAAATGGATTAAACTCCCCAATTAAAAGATATAGATTCGCAGAATGGATCAAAAAAAATGAACCATCAATATGTTGCATACAAGAGACTCATCTTAGACACAGGGACACAAAGAAACTGAAAGTGAAAGGATGGAAAAAAATATTTCATGCAAGCTACAGCCAAAAGAAAGCAGGTGTAGCAATATTAATCTCAGATAAAATAGACTTCAAATGCAGGGATGTTTTGAGAGACAAAGAAGGCCACTACATACTAATAAAAGGGGCAATTCAGCAAGAAGAAATAACAATCGTAAATGTCTATGCACCCAATCAAGGTGCCACAAAATACATGAGAGAAACATTGGCAAAACTAAAGGAAGCAATTGATGTTTCCACAATAATTGTGGGAGACTTCAACACATCACTCTCTCCTATACATAGAGAAACCAGACAGAAGACCAATAAGGAAATTGAAAACCTAAACAATCTGATAAATGAATTAGATTTAACAGACATCTACAGGACATTACATCCCAAATCACCAGGATACACATACTTTTCTAGTGCCCACGGAACTTTCTCCAGAATAGATCATATGCTGGGACATAAAACAAGCCTCAATAAATTTAAAAAGATTGAAATTATTCAAAGCACATTCTCTGACCACAATGGAATACAATTGGAAGTCAATAACCATCAGAGACTTAGAAAATTCACAAATACCTGGAGGTTAAACAACACACTCCTAAACAATCAGTGGGTTAAAGAAGAAATAGCAAGAGAAATTGCTAAATATATAGAGACGAATGAAAATGAGAACACAACATACCAAAACCTATGGGATGCAGCAAAAGCAGTGCTAAGGGGGAAATTTATAGCACTAAACGCATATATTAAAAAGGAAGAAAGAGCCAAAATCAAAGAACTAATGGATCAACTGAAGAAGCTAGAAAATGTACAGCAAACCAATCCTAAACCAAGTACAAGAAAAGAAATAACAAGGATTAAAGCAGAAATAAATGACATAGAGAACAAAAAAATAATAGAAAGGATAAATATCACCAAAAGTTGGTTCTTTGAGAAGATCAACAAGATTGACAAGCCCCTAGCTAGACTGACAAAATCAAAAAGAGAGAAGACCCATATAAACAAAATAATGAATGAAAAAGGTGACATAACTGCAGATCCTGAAGAAATTAAAAAAATTATAAGAGGATATTATGAACAACTGTATGGCAACAAACTGGATAATGTAGAAGAAATGGACAATTTCCTGGAAACATATGAACAACCTAGACTGACCAGAGAAGAAATAGAAGACCTCAACCAACCCATCACAAGCAAAGAGATCCAATCAGTCATCAAAAATCTTCCCACAAATAAATGCCCAGGGCCAGATGGCTTCACAGGGGAATTCTACCAAACTTTCCAGAAAGAACTGACAACAATCTTACTCAAACTCTTTCAAAACATTGAAAAAAATGGAACACTACCTAACTCATTTTATGAAGCTAACATCAATCTAATACCAAAACCAGGCAAAGATGCTACAAAAAAGGAAAACTACCGGCCAATCTCCCTAATGAATATAGATGCAAAAATCCTCAACAAAATACTTGCAAATCGAATCCAAAGACACATTAAAAAAATCATACACCATGACCAAGTGGGGTTCATTCCAGGCATGCAAGGATGGTTCAACATAAGAAAAACAATCAATGTATTACAACACATTAAAAACTCGAAGGGGAAAAATCAATTGATCATCTCAATAGATGCTGAAAAAGCATTTGACAAAATCCAACATCCCTTTTTGATAAAAACACTTCAAAAGGTAGGAATTGAAGGAAACTTCCTCAACATGATAAAGAGCATATATGAAAAACCCACAGCCAGCATAGTACTCAATGGTGAGAGACTGAAAGCCTTCCCTCTAAGATCAGGAACAAGACAAGGATGCCCGCTGTCACCACTGTTATTCAACATTGTGCTGGAAGTGCTAGCCAGGGCAATCCGGCAAGACAAAGAAATAAAAGGCATCCAAATTGGAAAAGAAGAAGTAAAACTGTCATTGTTTGCAGATGATATGATCTTATATCTAGAAAACCCTGAGAAATCAACGATACACCTACTAGAGCTAATAAACAAATTTAGCAAAGTAGCGGGATACAAGATTAATGCACATAAGTCAGTAATGTTTCTATATGCTAGAAATGAACAAACTGAAGAGACACTCAAGAAAAAGATACCATTTTCAATAGCAACTAAAAAAATCAAGTACCTAGGAATAAACTTAACCAAAGATGTAAAAGACGTATACAAAGAAAACTACATAACTCTACTAAAAGAAATAGAAGGGGACCTTAAAAGATGGAAAAATATTCCATGTTCATGGATAGGAAGGCTAAATGTCATTAAGATGTCAATTCTACCCAAACTCATCTACAGATTCAATGCAATCCCAATCAAAATTCCAACAACCTACTTTGCAGACTTGGAAAAGCTAGTTATCAAATTTATTTGGAAAGGGAAGATGCCTCGAATTGCTAAAGACACTCTAAAAAAGAAAAACGAAGTGGGAGGACTTACACTCCCTGACTTTGAAGCTTATTATAAAGCCACAGTTGCCAAAACAGCATGGTACTGGCACAAAGATAGACATATAGATCAATGGAATCGAATTGAGAATTCAGAGATAGACCCTCAGATCTATGGCCGACTGATCTTTGATAAGGCCCCTAAAGTCACCGAACTGAGCCATAATGGTCTTTTCAACAAATGGGGCTGGGAGAGTTGGATATCCATATCCAAAAGAATGAAAGAGGACCCCTACCTCACCCCCTACACAAAAATTAACTCAAAATGGACCAAAGATCTCAATATAAAAGAAAGTACCATAAAACTCCTAGAAGATAATGTAGGAAAACATCTTCAAGACCTTGTATTAGGAGGCCACTTCCTAGACTTTACACCCAAAGCACAAGCAACAAAAGAGAAAATAGATAAATGGGAACTCCTCAAGCTTAGAAGTTTCTGCACCTCAAAGGAATTTCTCAAAAAGGTAAAGAGGCAGCCAACTCAATGGGAAAAAATTTTTGGAAACCATGTATCTGACAAAAGACTGATATCTTGCATATACAAAGAAATCCTACAACTCAATGACAATAGTACAGACAGCCCAATTATAAAATGGGCAAAAGATATGAAAAGACAGTTCTCTGAAGAGGAAATACAAATGGCCAAGAAACACATGAAAAAATGTTCAGCTTCACTAGCTATTAGAGAGATGCAAATTAAGACCACAATGAGATACCATCTAACACCGGTTAGAATGGCTGCCATTAAACAAACAGGAAACTACAAATGCTGGAGGGGATGTGGAGAAATTGGAACTCTTATTCATTGTTGGTGGGACTGTATAATGGTTCAGCCACTCTGGAAGTCAGTCTGGCAGTTCCTTAGAAAACTAGATATAGAGCTACCATTCGATCCAGCGATTGCACTTCTCGGTATATACCCGGAAGATCGGAAAGCAGTGACACGAACAGATATCTGCACGCCAATGTTCATAGCAGCATTATTCACAATTGCCAAGAGATGGAAACAACCCAAATGTCCTTCAACAGATGAGTGGATAAATAAAATGTGGTATATACACACGATGGAATACTACGCGGCAGTAAGAAGGAACGATCTGGTGAAACATATGACAACATGGATGAACCTTGAAGACATAATGCTGAGCGAAATAAGCCAGGCACAAAAAGAGAAATATTATATGCTACCACCAATGTGAACTTTGAAAAATGTAAAACAAATGGTTTATAATGTAGAATGTAGGGGAACTAGCAGTAGAGAGCAATTAAGGAAGGGGGAACAATAATCCAAGAAGAACAGATAAGCTATTTAACGTTCTGGGGATGCCCAGAAATGACTATGGTCTGTTAATTTCTGATGGATGTAGTAGGAACAAGTTCACTGAAATGTTGCTATATTATGTAACTTTCTTGGGGTAAAGTAGGAACATGTTGGAAGTTAAGCAGTTATCTTAGGTTAGCTGTCTTTTTCTTACTCCCTTGCTATGGTCTCTTTGAAATGTTTTTTTTATTGTATGTTTGTTTTCTTTTTAACTTTTTTTTTCATACAGTTGATTTGAAAAAAGAAGGGAAAGTTAAAAAAAAAAAAAAAAAGAAAAGCGACAAACAAGGAAAAAAAAAAAAAAAAAGATGTAGTGCCCCCTTGAGGAGCCTGTGGAGAATGCAGGGGTATTCGCCTACCCCACCTCCATGGTTGCTAACATGACCACAGACATAGGGGACTGGTGGTTTGATGGGTTGAACCCTCTACCATAAGTTTTACCCTTGGGAAGACGGTTGCTGCAAAGGAGAGGCTAGGCCTCCCTGTATATGTGCCTAAGAGTCTCCTCCTGAATGCCTCTTTGTTGCTCAGATGTGGCCCTCTCTCTCTGGCTAAGCCAACTTGAAAGGTGAAATCACTGCCCTCCCCCCTACGTGGGATCAGACACCCAGGGAAATGAATCTCCCTGGCAACGTGGAATATGACTCCCGGGGAGGAATGTAGACCCGGCATCGTGGGATGGAGAACATCTTCTTGACCAAAAGGGGGATGTGAAAGGAAATGAAATAAGCTTCAGTGGCAGAGAGATTCCAAAACGAGCCGAGAGATCACTCTGGTGGGCACTCTTACGCACAGTTTAGACAACCCTTTTTAGGTTCTAAAGAATTGGGGTAGCTGGTCGTGGATACCTGAAACTATCAAACTACAACCCAGAACCCATGAATCTTGAAGACAGTTGTATAAAAATGTAGCTTATGAGGGGTGACAGTGGGATTGGGAATGCCATAAGGACCAAACTCCACTTTGTCTAGTTTATGGATGGATGTGTAGAAAAATAGGGGAAGCAAACAAACAGACAAAGGTACCTAGTGTTCTTTTTTACTTCAATTGCTCTTTTTCACTCTAATTATTATTCTTGTTATTTTTGTGTGTGTGCTAATGAAGGTGTCAGGGATTGATTTAGGTGATGAATGTACAACTATGTAATGGTACTGTAAACAATCGAAAGTACAATTTGTTTTGTATGACTGCGTGGTATGTGAATATATCTCAATAAAATGATGATAAAAAAAAAAAAAAAAAAAAAAAGGACTGCTGGGCCCCACTCCCAGAACTTCTGATTCAGGAGGTCTGAGGTGGGGCCTGAGAATCTGCATTTCTAACAAGTTCCCAGGTGATGCTGATCCTTTTGATCCCCAGGACCACACTTGGGGAAGCACTGCTTTAAAATGGACCCTGAAGGGACATCTGTGAATGCCATTATTGCAAATCTTTTATAAGTGCATCCTAAGATTGTCCCCCAAACTAGATGAAAATCTATCCAGTATTTTGCATCCTGTAATAATAGAGAAATGGTCAGAAACATAATTTATATAGACAGGAATGGCAGGGTTTAGATCATGAGCCTACCCCTTAGTGAACAAAGGGTAGGATACTTCTAATTGGTTAATGTCTGACAAAGGAAATCACTATTCATCATTATTTTTCAGAATAATCAAAACTATTTTTGCATGTTTATTCTTTCAGATGAACTTTAGAATCAACTTGTCAGTTAAAAATAATTTATAAAATATATCTGTAGATAGGTAGATAGGTATTGTGAAAGGAACTCTAAACTGACTTTCAGGACCTGGGTTACAAAATGAATCTGGGCAAACAAGGTGCATAAGATGAACACTCTGTGCTGATACAGGAAGACTTCAGGCACACACAGTCTGGAGAAGGAAATTTAAACTTACAAGAAATGGGAAGAGAAGAAGAAACCGAAGCTCTGACCAATCAGCTTTGAAAAAGTTTTCTGCTGCCTCCACGTTCCAATAAGCTGCTAAAACTGAAGTCATCTGACAACTGCAATTTTCCTTTTTTTCTCCCTATAAATTCCCAATGCCCCCTGAATGTTTTGAACACCTGCTTTTACTTGATGTTGTCCAATTCATGAATTGTTTATACTGTTAATAAAGCTCTCTTATATTTGCAGTAGCATTTCTTTTGACGGTATAGATAGAGTAATCTTGACCAGGATTATATTAAATGTATGGAACTTTGGGACATTTTACATCTTTATTGTATTGTTTTTCCAAACCTAACCAAAATATGTTTCTCTATTTATTCATATTTTCTTTCTGAGACCTCAGTAAAGGTTATTAATTTTGCATAGTTCCATTTCACTTATTGTTTAAAAGGATTATTGTTAGTTTAATAGCATCACTGATTTCTGTATATTATCCAATATGTTAAATCTTGAAGGAATTAACAAATGAATGATGTCCGTGGGCAAAGGCACATGTACAAGCACATAGGTATGAGGAATGACAGTACATCTGGGGAATTAAAAGTAGTCTGATATGGCTGGTGGCAGATCATAATAGGCCAAGGAGAAATTGTTGGATTGTTTCTTTTTCTTTTTTTTAAATTTTATTTTAAAATAAATTCAAACTTACAGGAACATTTGCAAAAACAATATGAACCCCATACAGAGAACACCAGCATACCCTGATCCCCCTCCCCCAATACCCTGATCCACCAACTTTAACATCCTGTCACACACCATTTCTTTCCCTCCCTCTTTCCTTCCCTCTCTCCCTCCCTATCATCCATCATCTATTGCTCTGTCCTCTGAACATGAGAGCAAGCTGCACACATCTTTGAACAATATAATTCACATATACATTTCCCATGAATAAGAACATTCTTTTATGCAATCCCATTAAGCACAGCTAAGAAGTTCAAGAAATTCAACATTGATACAAAGCTTACATTCTATATTTCCTTTTTTTTTTCCTTATGTCCCATCTGTGTCCCTTTGAGCCTCTTCTCCTTGATCCTCAGATCCCATCCAGGATCATCCCTGGCATTTAATTGGCCTTATCTAGTCAGACTGTCTTTTTTTTTTTTCAATTGCGGAAACATATATACAGCCTAAATCTTCCCATTCCACCCCCTCCCTAGCATTCCATTAGTGGGATTAATCAAATTTAGAATGTTGCAGTGCTATCACCTTCCCATCATCCATTACTAGAAATTTCCGTTCACCCCAAACAGAAACCCTACACTCATTTCTTAACTCCCCATTGCCCCTTCCCCCACTTCTCGTAACCCATACTCTACTATTCATCTCTATGGTCATATTCTCTGATACTTTCTTTGTGTTTAACCGTGGGGCTTAAATTTAACCTCTTAAATCTATAACAATCTTGTTTTTCTTTGATACCAACTTAACTTCAATAGGACACATAAACTATGTGCCTATACTCCATCATTCCCCCACCTTTATGTAGTTCTTGTCAAAAATTACATATTTTACATTGAGTCCAAAACCACTGATTTGTCATTACAGTTCATGTATTTTAGATCCTGTAGGAAGCAAATAGTGGAGTTACAAATCAAAAATACAATAGTATTGGTATTTATATTTACCATGTGATCTTTACTGGAAATCTTTATTTCTTCATGTAGTTTCAATCAATTGTCTGGTGTCCCTTCCTTTCAGCCTGCTCAACTCCCTTTATGATTTCTTATAGGACTGATCTACCGGTGATGAAGTCCCTCAGCTTTTGATTAACCGGGAATGTTTTCATCTCCCCCTCATTTTTACCCTCCCAGTGTTTGTGAATTCTCCAAGTCTCTGATGTTTATTGACTTCTATTTGTATTCCATTGTGGTCAGAGAACGTGCTTTGAACAAATTCAATTTTCTTTTTTTTTTTTTTTTTAATTTATTGAAGCTTGTTTTATGTCCCAGCATACAGTCCATTCTGGAGAAAGATCCGTGATCGCTAGAGAAAAATGTGTGTCCCGGTGACCTGGGATGTAATGTTCTATATATGTCTGTTAAAATTCTCTGTATCTCTCTCTCCTTTCTTTGTTTCTCTGTTGGTAGGGCTCCCTTTAGTATATGAAGTAGAGCAGGTCTTTCATTAGCAAAATGTCTCAGCATTTGTATGTCTGTGAAAAATTTAAACTCTCTCTCAAATCTGAAGGAGCGTTTAGCTGGATAAAGCATTCTTGGTTGGAAATTTTTCTCTCTCAGAATTTTAAATATGTCATGCCACTGAATTCTTGCCTCCATGGTGGCCGCTGAGTAGTCACTAGTTAGTCTTATGTTGTTTCCTTTGTATGTGGTGAATTGCTTTTCTCTTGCTGCTATCAGAACTTGCTCCTTCTCTTCAGTATTTGAGAGTCTGATCAGAATATGTATGTCTTGGAATGGGTTTATTTGGGTTTATTCTATTAGGAGTTTGCTGGGCATTTATACTTTGTGTATTTATATTGTGTAGAAATTTTGGGAAGTTTTCCCCAGCAATTTCTTTGAATACTCTTTCTAGACCTTTACCTTTCTCTTCCCCTTCTGGGACACCAACGAGTCTTAAATTTGGATGTTTTATTTTATCTATCATATCCCTAAGATCCATTTTGATTTTTTCAATTTTTTTCCCCATTCTTTCTTTTGTTCTTTCATTTCCCATTGTGTGGTCCTCGAGGAGGCTGTCATTGTTCAACTTCCTCTAATCTTGTATTATGAGTATCCAGAGTCTTTTTAATTTGGCCAACAGTTTCTTTTATGTCCATAAAAGATCTTCTATTTTTTTATTTACTCTTACAATTTCTTCTTTAGGCTCTTCTAGGGTCTTCTATTTTTTTATTTACTCTTGCAATTTCTTCTTTAGGCTCTTCTAGGGTCTTCTTCACATCCTTTATATCTTGTGCCATGCTCTTCTTCATGTCCTTTATATCCTGTGCCATGCTCTCACTGTCTGTCTTTAGATCCTTGATTAATTGCGCCAAGTACTGTGTCTCTTCTGATCTTTTGATTTGGGTGTTTGGGTTTGGGTTCTCCATATCATCTGGTTTTATCATATGCTTTAAGATTTTCTGTTGTTTTTGGCCTCTTGGCATTTGCTTTACTTGATTTGTCAGAAAGCTTGGTGGCATACACTTTCTCTAACTAACCAGCAGATGGTGTCTGTGAGTCACCTATTCCTCTCAAGTCAGTTCTCCCCAACTTTGTATTTGTGGTGTGCGGGGATCTGATTCTTGTGGGGTTCAATTAGTGCACTAAATTTGGGTGTGTTGTTGGTACTGTTCGCCCTGAATGTGGGGCATGTTTCTGGGTGGTTAGGGAGGCAGGGCACTTTAATAATCAAACCTCCCAGGTGTTTCTGGAGATTTAAGGCTGTTGCAAGAGCCTAAGCCTTCATTTCAGTCTTGCCACAGATTGTCTCTGCCGCTGACCCACAAATCCTTAGTTTTGGCATAGGGTCCCTGGGATTTCCAAGCGGGTCCCCCTTCTCAGATGTGCTCTTCCAGGACCTCTGCTGAGGGAAGGTTGTGCCACGTCACAAGTGTGCGCTGGCCAGCCAGGGAAGTTCTGGGCCACCAGGCCACGCAGGGGCGTTCCCAGCCTGCTGTAAAGATGGCTGAGTAGGACGTGTTAATTTCCCCCTTTTCGCACAGCTCCGCCTTCCCAGCTCCAGGACAATTAGCTGTGGGTGCACTAAAGGCCACTGTCCATGGCCAATATCATGGTATGCGTGTGGTGCTGCAGGAAACACTCCCCATCACACTGGGTTTCTTGGCGCGGCTCTGGGCTGTGGGTCCAGCACTGGGCAGGAGTGTCCCCAGCCCGCTGGGGAGATGGCTGAAAAGGGCGCAGTTTCTTTCTCCTTTTGGCTCCCCTCTGCTCCCCTGGCCCTGAGACAATCAGCAGCAGGTGTGAGAAGGGCTATCCTCCATGCCAGACACCAAGGCGTTGGCCCAGTCTGCTCCTACCATGCTTCACCGCACGGCTCTCCCCATCATATCTGCAGCTGCTCCCAGGTTTTTTTTGTTTTAAAGGACTAGTCCATCTCCAAACGCCAACCCAGAGTTTCCCCACAATGCAGTGCGGCCACTGGACTTTCAGCCAGCTCACTCACTCATTTCAGAATGCAGATTCCCAGTTTCACCAAATGCACAGTCCCTGTGGATTCAACAGTCCTTGTCTGGCTGGTGTATCGCTGGAACTGGTGTTCTGGGTCACTTTCTGGTTTTTATCTAGTATTTTTCATGGAGGTGTTTTTTTGCCCTGTCTCACCTAGCCGCCATCTTAGCTTTTCCCCTTGGATTGTTTCTTATAAGTGGCGAAGGGCCATTGAAAGACTTTAGGTATGAGAGACCCCTCAGATTCAGAAGCATACAGTTAGCAACAAAGTGGAGGCGGGAATGTTCAGAAATTATTCTATCTCACTCTTTACAACCAAAATAAGGACTTGCCAGGAAGAAATAAAATTCCTGTTCTGTCATAACCTATATCCAGCCCCACTGAACTATCTGAATTTTGTAGAACAAGTTTTCTTTAGCCTTTACCAATCTTGGCATAATCTGCTGCTGTTTGCCTAAACTGAACTCTCTTCTGCCCACTGGTAGCCTGGCTGACCTTCCTACTCTCCCTTTCAGGGGAGCAGTTTAGGCTTTCTCTCCCCAGAGAAGTTTTTCCACCTACCATACAATATACCCCCTCCACCTCACTCTAATATTAATAAGAAGTTATTGATCATATGTCCACAATGTGCATTTTGCATGCCTACTTCACTTATCCAAAAACAAACTTGAGAGGCAGATATTTGTGAAGGTTAGGTAACTGAAGCTTTCAGTACTAGTAAGTGTTAAGTACTTCAATTGAAACTCAGGTTCGCTTTAAAGCCTATGTGCTATAGGAACAATACCCAAAGTGTAGACCTCTGATACCAAAGCACTAGTGGTATACAGAGGGAGGTGCAGAGAATCTCCATCCCCACTCCCACACGGCACTAGTGGCCCTGGCCTCCCAGAAGCAGACCTATCACCTTAACACTGGGAATAGCTTCACACACCCTGCTCACAAGACCACCTGCAACAGTTTGCAGTGAAGGAACTGCTAACATGGTTCAGGCTGGTACTTCCTAGCCCTGAAAAAGTTAAGCTATGAATTACAAGTGGCTCTCACTGCTCCACCTGATGCTCTCCCTCCTTCCCCACCCCACCATCCCAACTCCCTGCCAACCCTTTCAGTGGCTGCACTACAAGGGCTGCTGCCCTGGAGGTGGAAGCATTACTCAAGCCCAGAGCTTTGATGGAAGGGCAAGCAGCCCAGCAAGGGACAGAGGGGGATATACACTGAACACCTCAGAAGACAGTGGCCAGGCACCAGACTCCAGGCCTCTACCCAAGATTTCACCACGAAGAGACTGAAGCTGCACTACTTAACAGTTTCCAATGCCAGAGGAAGTGCAAGTACTCCACCAGTAGGCAGAACAGGGACAAACAATGTCAGTGACTCATATATTTTTTTTTTTTTTTTTTTTTAATTAGAGAAGTTGTGGGTTTACAGAGCAATCATGCATAAAATACAGAATTTCCATATACCACCCTATTATTAACACTTGCATTGGTGTGGTACATTTGTTACAACTGATGAAAGCATAATTTTATAACTATACTATTAACTATAGTCCATGGTTTGTTTACCTTAGGGTTCACTGTGTGTTGTGCAGTTCCATGGATTTTTTAAAAAACTTATTCTAATAAGATATATACAACCTAAAATATTACCTTTAACCACATTCAAATATATAATTCAATCCTGTTAATTACATTCACAATGATGTGCTGCCATTAGCACCATCCATTACCAAAATTTTTCCATCCTCTCAAGTAGAAACTCTGTACCTTTTAAGCCCTGACTCCCTATTCCCTACCCTCACCCTTTCCCTTGTAAATTATAGTCTAGTTCCTGACTCTGAGTTTGTTTATTCTAATCATTTTTCAATGGTATCATACAGTATTCATCCTTTTGAATACGGCTTATTTCACTCAACATGGTATCTTCAAGGTTCACCCACGAGATTACAGGAATCAAAACTACATTCCTTTCTACAGTTGAGTAATATTCCATTATACGTATGTTTTGTTTATCCATTCATCGGTCGATGGACACTTGGGTTACTTCCATCTTTTGGCAATTGTCAATAATGCTGCTATGAACACTGGTGTCAAATATCTGTTCAAGTCCCCACTTTCAATTCTTTTAGATATATACCTAGTAGAGGGATTGCCAAGTCATATGGTAATTCTATATTTAGCTTTCTGAGGAAGTGCCAAACTGTCTTCCACAGTGGCCGCACCATTTTACATAACCACCAGCAATGAATGAGTCTATTTCTCCACATCCTCTCCAACATTTGTAGTTTTTCATTTTTTTAATAGCAGTCATTCCACTAGGTGTGAAATGTTATCTTGTGGTTTTGATTTCCAATTCTTTAATGGCTAATGATGTTGAACAATTTTTCATGCGCTTTTTGGCATTTGTATATTTTTTTGGAGAAATGTCTATTCAACTCTTTTTCCCATTTTTAAATAGGGTTGTTTGTTTTTTTGTTGTTGAATTGAAGGATTTCTTTATATATTCTGGATATTAGACCCTTTTCAGATATGTGGTTTATAATATTTTTTCCCAGTGTGTAGGCTGTGATTTTACTTTCATGATAAAGTCCTTTGAGGCATAAAAGTTTTAATTTTAATGAGGGCCCATTTACTATTTTTTGCTTTGGGTATAAAATCTGAGACACTATTGCCTAATACAAGGTCCTGAAGACACTTCACAACACTGTCTTTTAGGACTTTCATAGTTCTAGCTGTTACATTTAGGTGTTTGAGCCATTTTGAGTTGATTTTTGTATATGATTTGAGATAGTGTTGCCCCCCTCATTCTTTTGCAAATGGACATCCAGTTTTCCAGCACCATTTGTTAAAAAGACTGTTTTTCCCCAACTGAGTGGTCTTTGCTCCCTTACTACAAATAAGTTGGTCATATATGTGAGGATTGATTTCTGAGCTCTCAATTCAATTCCATTGGTCTACATGCCTATCCTTGCATCAGTACCATGCTGTTTTGATTACAGTGACATTATAATAAGTCTTAAAATTGGGAACTGTGAGTCCTTCAACTTTGTTCTTTTTCAAGATGGCTTTGTCTATTTGAAGCACTTTACCCCATCCGTATAAATTTAATGATTGGTTTTTTCATTTCTGCAAAGAAGGTTGCTCAAATTTTGGTTGGAATTCCATTGAATCTATAAATTGCTTTGGATAGAATTGACATCTAAATATTCAGTTTTCCAATCCATAAACGTGAAATATCCTTCCACTTATTTAGGGCTTCTTTGATTTCTTTTAGCAATGTTTTGTAGTTTTCTGTGTACAAGCCCTTTATGTTCTTAGATCTATTCCTAGATACAAGATTCTTATAATTGCTATTGTAATCGGATTTTTTTTTTCTTCCAATTGTTCATTACTACTATATACAGACACTAATGTTTATCTGGTACCATAACACTTTGCTGAACTGATTTATTAGTTATAGTAGCTTTGTGGTGGATTTTTTGGGATTCTATGACTATAGGATCATGCTATCTGCAAACAGGAAAGTTTGACCTCTCCATTTCCAATTTGGATACCTTTTGTTTTGGTTTGCTAAAGCTGCCAAAACATAATATACCAGAAATGGGTTGGCTTTTAACAATGGGGGGTGTATTAAGTTACAATATACAATTCTAAGGCCATGAACATGTCCAAATTAAGGCATCAACAAAAGTATACCTTCTCTGAAGAAAGGCTGCTGGCATCTGGGGTTCTTCTGTCAGAAAGCAAGGCACATGGCTGGCATCTGCTGGTCCTTCACTCCTAGGTTCTGTTGCTTCAGCTTCTGATACCAGTGGCTTTTCTGAGCATCTGTGGGTTCTCTCTTACCATCTCTGGGGTGTTTCTCTCTCTAAACTCTCTCCAAATGTCTCTGCCTTTTATCCTCTCTAAAGGACTCAAGTAAAGGATTAAGACCTGCCTTGAATGGGCTGGGTCACATCTCAATTGAAACAACCTAATTAAAAGGTCCCACCCACAATAGGTGTACACTCACAATAACGGATTAAAAGAACATGACCTTTTCTGGGGTACATAACAGCTCCAAATTACCACATCTTTTATTATTTTTTTTGCCTAACTGCCCTGGCAAGAACTTCCCCTACAATATTGAACAACAATGGAGACACTGGACATCCTTCTTTTCCCTGATCTTCGAGGGAAATCTTGCAGTCTTCCACCATTAAGTATGATGTTAGCTGTGGGTTACTCATAGATGTCATTTATCATGTTGAGGAAGTTTCCTTCTATACCAAATTTTCTAAGTGTTTTTATGAAGAAAGGGTGCTAGAATTTCTCAAATGTCTTTTATGCATCAATTGAGATGATCACATCTCAAATTTTATCCTTAATTCTGTTAATGTGGTGTATTATATCAGTGTGCAATTATCTTCCCAAGTCCCTGCTTCCATACTGAGTCCCTTCTCATTTCCATCTGTATATATTTTTCATGTTTTCCTTGTTTTTAACAAGGATTAAATTTTAACTTCCTAAGTATATAACGATCATAACTGATTTGATACCAACTTGACTTCAATGCACACACATGCACTGTTCCTATATCCTTCCATTCCCTCCCTTTTCTGTACTTGTTCCAAGTTTTATTTGAACATTGTATTCCAAAACCATAGATTTATTATTATCTTTTATGAATTTGCATTTTAGCACCTGTAGGAAGAAGTAGAGTTACATACCAAAAAATAAAATACATTAGTACTGGCATTTACACTTACATAAATCGTACTTTACTAGAGGTCTTTATTTCTTTATGATGCTTTGAAACACTTTAGCATCCTTTCCTTTTAGTCTGAAATACTCCCTTTATAACTGCTTGTGGGGCAGGTCTATGGTGATGAACTCCTCAGCTTTTATTTACCTGGGAATGTCTTCATCTCTACCTCATTTTTGAAACAAAGTCTCAATGGACATAAAATTCTTGGTTGGCAATTGTTTTCTTTTAGCACTTTAACTATGTCAACCACTGCCTTCTTCCCTCCATGGTTTCTGTTGAGAAATCAGCACTTAACCTATTTGAGATTCCCTTGTACATAACATTGCATTCCTCTTGCTTGCAGAACCCTCTCCTTGTGCTTTTCATTCAACAGTTTGATCAGTATGTAATGACACATATTTCTCTTCAAGTTTATCCTGTTTGGTGTTCTCTGGGCTTCTTGGATGTGTATATTCATGTCTTTTGTTACATTTGGGAAGTTTTCTGCTATTATTTCTTTGAATATTCCTTCTACCCCTTTCTTCTTCTTCTTCTGGGGTACCCATAATACATTTATTGGTACTCTTGGTGTTTTCCCAGAAGTCTCTTAGGTTAATTTTATTTATTTTTTTTTTTCTTTCGTCAGCCAGACTCATTTCTATTGTCTTGTCTTTGAGTTTCCTTATCCTTTATTCTGCCAGCTCGAATCTGCTGTCGAAACCCTCCTGGGAATTTTTCACTTCAGTTACTGTGGTCAACTCCAGTAATTGTCTGGCTCATTTTTAACATGCCTATCTCTTTACTGAGATTCTCATATTGTTCATTCATTGTTTTCCTAAAATTCTTTAATTCTTTCTCTATAATTTCCTTCATCTCCTTGGGCATATTGAAGATCACTTTTTTAAAAGTCTTTTTCTGGTATGTCCATAGTCTGATATTCTTTGTTGATGTTTTCTGGATTGATTTGTCCTCTTCCTTTGGATAGACCATCATTTCCCATTTGTTTATCTTGTAAATTTTTGTTGCACACTATACATTTTAATATTTTAAATTGTTAACTCTGGGATTTATTCCCTGAAATGTCTATCTTGAGTTTTTAACTAACTTTATCTTGAGTTCATATGACTAAGATTTTCTTGAGTGTCAGTCCTCCTATTAGGAAGGTCAGCCCAATGTAAATGCAAAATGCAGGGTCCTCCCTGTCTTTTCTGGGCCTGTGTGTTGTTTTGGGCTTGTGCTTGCTAGCGGCCTTAGGAGTTCCCATTTATAGCAGTTTGAATGTCCTCTCTACTTCCCTGGAGACAGACATTCTCCCTCTCCAGGGTGTTCCACTGTGGGACTTAAAGCAGTTAAGTCCTTGCCCAAGGCCGTCTGCATCAATAGTTTATTACACTGCTTTCATTGTCTCAAGCTGCTTTTGCCTGGAGGGCAAATTCTGGGATGATGTACACTGTGAAGAGGAGTTTCCCACATCAGTCTTTCCCGGTAGGAACAAGTCCAGGGGCCCACAAAGGGAGTGCCAACCAGCTCTGAACTGCACTGGAGAGGGGATGAGGGAGGAGCCAGGAAGGGCATCAGGAGTTTCTTCCGTGGCTCCCCAAAGCTACACTTTGTTGGCTTGTCCACCAAATGCAGTCCAGCTGTCCTCCACAGCTCTGAGAAGGTGTACTGTCTTTAAGACTTCTCTGCCACCTTTGTCCAGGGAGGGTTGGAACTATAACCGCCCTCAAAGCTGGGCCCCCAGTGATGTGAAATAGCCAATTAAATCCATGATCAGCAACTGGCCTGTACCCACCCTGGATCTTGGGTAAGTGGATTTTTAAATCTCTTTCTGGCACTAGCAAGCTACACCATGGCAATACACAGCAGACTGCAGTTGTGAGTAGGGGATGGGCACCAGTAACCACCAAGTAGAGAGAGCAATTTACTGGTATTTACTGTAATTTACCAGCCTCTTCCTCCTGCTCTACCCTGGATGCTGTTTAGTGTTCTTCTGGATTCTGGTGTTTCAAAACAGTTGAAACATATAGTCCCTACCTGTTTAATAGTTATTCTGATAGAGGGAGTGATTATTGGAGCTTCCTACTCCACAATTTTCCCACAATACTTCTTAACCCACAAATATTTTGCAACTACGTCCACTGATACCATTTTGAAAAAACTATGTTTCCTCTTACATGTTTTATGTTGACATCAAAATTTCCACCATATGTCTAAAGATGCAATTTCCAGCATTTTGCCAAATTTGATACTTTAAAATATGTTATACCACATTTAAAAATTTACCCGGGGGAATCTAAATATCACAGTGATTTTGATACTCATATCTTACATTTAAAATTAATGGACTGGCTCCTCTTTAACAGGTGGAAGTTTTACACTGTCCCTTTTTCTCTCTTTTATTTACATTCCACTTCTCCATATGTATAATTTTACTTAATGTAGTTTTACACTTGAAATCTTTTTTGGGGGTTCACCCTGCCATACTTCTCTGCCACACACATACACACACAAATTTGTTTTCCCTGTGACCTTAAATGTCTAAGAGTTAAACTGGTAAATTCTGGATTGAGTTATCAATACGATTATTATTAGCACAAAACTGATCAAAAAAAGTAAAAATTTGACATGATTATTAAACATAAAAAGTAAACACTGATAAGAAATGCATCTCTTAATGCAATGACTTTTTGATTCCATATATTCATGGATAAATATTACTTATTGATAGAATGAGTCAAGGTTAATATCTATTTTCTTCTTACTTTGAGTTTTTATAAATATAAGGGCTGAGAAGAACATTCACTTAACTAAGTGGATCAGAATTAAATACACTTTGTTATAGCAAAGTCTCCCAGTTCTTTGAATTCTTTGAGCTATATCTCCCAACCATTTAGTGACCTATACACAAAAAATATTTAATATTTTAAGTGTTCTAATTGGGTTTACTCTACTTTTGTTGAAAGCAAATATTGCAAACCACCTGATTTGTCAAAGGATTTGTTAGTCATAAGTCATTCACTTTCTAAACTCTTACAATAACATTCCCATTGTCCCTGTTTAGCATGGGGAGGTTATTATAGTCTGGAAGAATACAGTATAGAGGAGTCAGAATGGTGGCAGCAGGCCATTCTTTGTAAAGTGGGGAAAAGACAATTGTAGAAAGGTAGGTTAGGAAAGGAGAATAAGTACCATCTTAGGCACATAAGGGAGCAGAGCAATTTTCTGAAATAGTGGGGAGTTGAGGATCTGAACTTTGACTTCTGTAAAACTGTCTGTGCCTGAATATCTCTTGGAAAGTTTCCATGCATTGTGTTGTAATATTGTTGTTTCTTACTCCCAACTCCCAATATGCTAAACCAGTAATCTCCTTTGCAGTATTATTCACTCTCTCTGTATATATACTGTGCATCAAACATATGCTAGGCACACTTATTTACTGATGACAATACCAAACTAGCTTATAATAAGTTTTTAAGAAACAGAAGTTGACTAAAATACAAATATTAAGTAAAACTGACCAGGTAGCACACAGGATTACGGAACTCTAAGAAACACTCAATGAACCTACATTAAGGCACGGCAGTGCATGTCTTACTACCTATTTACTCAACTATGTCCCCACCTGGTCTATCTGGAGATCATTACTTAATTTTCTGTTTCTCCAGCTCAGTGCCGAGGGCATAAGCACTCAGTTTTTCCTGAATAAATTAAAAGAATGAGTCTTTGATGCATCTGGGCTAATTACAATTTTAATAAAATGCCAGCATACCAAAAAAAACACCCAATAAGTTAAAAACTTTAGGAGAATGCATTGTTGTATGCTACTTGATACTATGATATTTATTCAACTTCTCTGTGATTTTATTATTTTTTCCTACTATTCTTCATTCTTACCATGTAATGATGAGGCTAGAATATAATTTTATTTGAAAATTACTAGGTACAATTGGTGTAACTGCGTAAATTACAGAACCAATTTTCATTTTTATTTTTGGAAAATTGAAAATCCCCTTTTGTTTTAGTGCTCATTATTGTCCACTAGAGGGTGCTCATTCAACTATTAAAAAAATCTGGTTTAGAAATGAAGACTAAACCAATTCATGAAAAGTGCTCCAAAGTATTTTATAAGCCACTTATTTTTATTATTCAGAGAGTCCAATGATGAGCTACGGCCTCAAATTCTTTTTTGGCCTTGTTTCTTCCATGTCTCTCACAGAAGTAATCTATATAGTGCTGGTCATCCATTGTATGGATGTCCTGAACAAACATCTGTTTCTGGTGGAAGCACAAAAGGCTGAAAATACTGAACATAAGAAACCCTTTATGAGAGCTGTGCACACATGTCCAATGATGAGACTCCAGACCCTTCAGAGCAACACAAATAGTAGAGGAAAAGGCATGGACTTTTAAGTCATAGGCCTGGCTTTGTCATTAACTATGTGACACCTGGCAATCCTCCTAACCTCTGAATTCAAAGGGGCCAACAGTTACTACTGCACAGGAGTTTGCTGTAGATTAAAGTTGAAAATGTGTGTAAAGCCAACATATGGCACAAAATAGAAATCTGGATACTGGTTATTTTCTCTTTTCACCAACCACCCCACTCCATCCCCTTCACAGATTCTGATGATACTATCTGGCTATAAAATTTTTTACCCTATATGTGAATTCTGTTCCAAGTTTTTAAAAAAAAATGTTTACAGACAGGTCAGACATAAAAGTGGACTTTTGCTTTCCACGAAGTGCACATAAATTTCCAAAGTTCATAAAGACTCCCCTCTTACATATACTAGAGAGCAGGGTGAATACCACCCATGTTTGTATCCCCAGTGCTTGGCGCACTGCCTAGTACACAACAGGGACTCCACTAGCACTGAATGAATTGTAAATAAGTGGATGACTAGACCAAGTCTTCAGGTCTTGGTTCTTCAAGACCCTCCCTTGTCAGGGAAGAGAGATAAGGAAGGTAGTAAATTATGACAATATAATCTTGAAAAATTACAACAGCTGCATCAACAAAATGCAGTAGAAATACACCGGACAGAGGAACTAATTTTTCTAGGAGGCATTATGTGAAGGTTAGAAGGAGAACTGTTAATAATAGTAATAGTAATAATGCCAATATTATAAAGATCTGGTAGGATTTGAACCTACACTCCAAACATACGCAGGGAGAAAGAAACTGGGTGAAACTGGCAGAGGGAACAGCATATCCAGTCTCATAGGCATGAAGGAACCTGGCTAGTCAAGATATGTAGTCCAGTCAGTGGGAGAACAAAGGAGGCCTGTAGGCCAGTAGTGACCCAGTTATATGAAGTGTGGTAGACTGATTTATGAACCACACTTTTGACATGTTCTTAAACTTAATCTGCATTCTTGTAGGTGTGAACTCTTTGTAAAGAGGACCTCTTGAAGATGCAATTTTTAGTTAAGGAATGATAACTGAAACAGAACGGGCTTCAATTTGATTTTTGGAGACCTTATAAAAAGAAGAAACCAAAATCCAGGATCAGAGAGGGCCACAGGGAAGCAGAAAGTCAGGGAGGACCCAGAAAAGAAAGGAAAGGACATAGCCATGTGACAGGAAAGACAAGAAACTCCAACAATTGCCTGCAGCCAGCATCAAAATGCTACAATCTTCGGAGAGAAGGCAAGCTTTGCCATTATATGGATTTTGGACTTCTCCTAGCCCCCAAATCATAAGCCAATAAATTCTCCGTTTAAGCCAACCCATTGTGTGGTATGGTATTTGTGATAGCAACTCTGGCAAACTAAGACATGGAAGCACTGGAAGGATCTACTACTGAGAAGCAGCATGACAGAGTGTCTAAGCTAAACTTCTAAGATTCTTCCAAACGTAAGCTGTATATCCTTGGGCAGGTTACTTAATCTCATCTTTCTCATCCATAAAAGAAATAATAATAAATAATAGTAATTACCTCTGAGGGTTGTAGAATGTTATTTGTAAAGTGCTTAGAACAGTGCCTGGCACTTAGTACCACAAATAAGGTTGCTAAAATGAAGAAATAAATAAATACTAAACGTTGGAGACTATGGAAGGGGTTGTTGCAATATGCAAGGTCCAACTAAATAGTAGCAGCAGATAAAGAAAAGAGAAATCCAATTTAAGAGATTTCGCATGTAGAAGCAACAGTATTTTGTAACCATTTGGATTTTAATGGGGATAGTTAAGGTGAGGAAGAGAGATGAGAAAGCCAGATTGATGGTGACGTCTTCAACTGAGAAGAAGTATCCAAACAACAAGTGGCAACAAAGGTTTGGAAGGGAAAACTTCCCTTTTGAGATATTTTGACTTTGTTGAGCACAACTAGGTGAAGCTGTCCAGAAAACACTTAGAGGTCTGGGACTACAGTTTGGGAGGGACCAGGAGATCATACCATATTGATGGTAGCTTAAAGTCATGCCATGAAAGGCCTCTAAGGAAGAAGAATGTACAAGCAAGAAGTAGAGCAAAAATTAAAACAGGATAAACTCCAATTTTAAAAGGATGTTCAGAGGATGACTCAGCAAGAAAAGTTATTACAAAACAGTAAAATTAAAATAAACATTTAATCTTCCCCATCACTAGAGGAAACTGAAAATACTGAGTAAATTACTTTCTTGATTAAAAAAAAAAAGACTCGTCCTCCCCTAAAAGTAAATAGTCTCTCTAAACACAGTATTATGTTTTGGAAATAAACAGTTAAAAAAACAAACAAAAAAAGAACTGTAAAATTTCTCCTTACGAAAATACTTAATTCTGTTTTTATTTCCTCAGGCCATCTCCCATGCTCAGACTACTTTCTAGGCTGGAAAAGAAAGCTTTTATTTTGCCTGTGGCAAATTTAGCACGTTTATGCAAAAATTAAATTACCATGAAAACCCAACAAAAAGGTAAATGAAGCAGAAGGCACAGCTAATTAGATGGATTTGAGGTTCACTGCCCAATTTGTTTAGGGTCAAAGAATAATTTATAAGTTGTTTGAGCACACTAAATAGAAAAATAACCCTAATTGAAGTGTATGAGTATCCAGATTACTACAAAATCTGCAGACAAACTATCTCTCAAAATCTTTTTTTTTTCCTTTTTCAATCATCTAAGTATGCCTAATTACATTCCAGGTATGAGAGGCAGAACAGAATAGGGGTTAGCAGTGGAAGCTCTTGAGCCAGTGAGATTGGGCACAAATCTCAGCTCTGCCACTTACTGAGTGAACCTGGTCGAGTTACAGTGCAGTTTGCTCAAGTGAAAAAATGGTAAACAAACCTCACAGGTTTGTTCTGAGCATCACATAAGTTAATATTGCCTGCATGCAATAGGTGTTTGGTTATTTACATATTATAGCTCTTATTTGAGTACTTCTGAACACTGAGACCCTAATGAATTCATTACATACTTCACTATTCATTATCTCTTCTCTGGGACGAAAGACACCCATTTTGAAATCTAAATAAAATACACAACTATATTTTGAAATAAATTTTTTGAAGTTTTGAAATAAATTAAAAAAATACAATTATAAATTATACTTTCACCTTGAACTACATACAAATTCTGGAGACAGCTTAATATGTCCCAAAGTCATCTCAGAACAACCTTAAACTTTATTATCTTTATTAGCCAAGACTTAATGTCTCTGGCAAAAAAAAAAAAAAAAAAAAAAAAAAAATTCAAAAAAAAATGCTTAGAACAGTCCTTTGTAAAAGAGAAATGCTAACTGACTTGATACAAGGGGGGATAGAATGACAGACAACCTTCTAAGAAATTAAGGCCCCCATTCCAGATAATGTCCATGGCTACATAACTTTTATTTTCTTGTGCAAGGCATATTGAGCTTTTGCCCGTAACTTTACCAGCAGTACACCCTCTCCTCTCAGCCTAGAATGCTTGGTTCCTTATGCCAAAGCAAGTTCTATTAGTAACCAAGACCTGGCATCTTTTCAGACCTTCTCTGGCACCCTCAGGCTTTGGTAAATAAGACAAGGCACTCCTCATTATAGCATCCAATGCCTACTTCTATCATATTTACTAGATTAGCAGTTTACTTAGTTGTAATCCACTACTCACAACCACCCACCCAATACACACAGGAATACCAAACCATAGACAAAGTGACATGCGGACTGTCTTCCTTTTTGTATATTCCACAAGCCATGGTAGAATATCAGACACTCAATGCAATGAACCCATTCCATAACGAATGTTCTCACCAACTGCAAAACTCATCAAATATACAAATAAAATTTCTCTCACTTATCCTAAGTATTAAACAATTCTTCCTATTTCTCTTTTCCATAATACCTTTAAAGAATTAGTGGGAGTGTATGTGTTAAAAATACAGCCAGCCAAAGACAAAGAGGGAAGAAATGAGGTACTGAATAAAGCATGACTTTTTAGCTTTAGAGATATATTACATTATCTTCTTCATTTCAGAAACTAGTCAAATATCCCCCAAAGTTTTCTTTAAGGTTTTTCTATTACAGTATAATTACTTTTGCCAAACTGGTGAACACTATTGTTTCAAAGACCAATGCAATTGTTCAAGGTAATTTTTGCTTGCTATCACTACCAAAATTTTCCTTCTTCCCTTTCCATTCTATGATTCAATTTCCTCTTACTCTCTTTCTGTAATTCCAGTAGGAAGGGACAGTCAGATTTAGATTTCATTACCTTTTATCCTCACAGTACCCCCTTTCCTCCCAAAAAAGGTTTATCCCACTCTTTACTTCCTCTATCCTATCACAAAGCAACGAGATGAATTTTACTAACCTTATTGTATTCCAGGCATCTCCAAGTTCTTTGGAATACTGTTTTTCAAAATGATCCAACACAACTTTGCAAATCTGTTTCGCAAGCTTCCCCTCTGATTTTGCTTTCAGCTATGATGATAAGAAAAATTTGCTGACACACACTCATTACAAATTTATTGAAATCCAACACGAAGCATTGTCTTTTTTCTTTTTTAGACAAGATCACTCCTTTAGACACAGACTAGTTCTTAAGTATTACCACACTTGATCTGTTAAGGGAAAATGAGTCTCTCTCTCTAAATGATTTCGACCCAAATGAGAAACCAAGGTTAGAGCAGAAACTAGTGGTGTTAAGGAAGCTGTGTCAAAACAAAATTAATTTCAAAAAGCAACTCAAGACGGTAAGCTTAAGGAAAACTGGGTGAACTATGGGAGCTCTCTCTCTCTGCAACTTTTCTGTAAATCTAAAAAATTAAGAGTCACTCTTAACTTCTCTTGGAAACTTTGGCAATTTAGTCTCATCTATTCATTCAACAAATGTTTATTGAGGGCCAACTACGTTAACAGACACTGTTCTAAGTTCCAGAGATACAACAGCGACGGAGAAGAGCCCTCGTGGAATTTACGTTCTGCTTGAGGCTGAAGAGAAGTCTGAGGGCTGGACTGCGTAGAGACTATCAGGGGAACAAAGAAGAATTCTAGGGAGAAAACCACAGAGATCGCTTCTGAACAAGCGTCAGCGTTGTAAGCATTTTAGGGCTGTGGGTTGTGACACCAAAGAAACCCGGAGACCGCGAAGTTTCGCCGAAGGTGAATTCTCCCCCATCCCGAACCCCTCCCTCGCCAGTTCGGTCGCAGCGAGAAGTGTGTGGTTCGGTCAGACGCATCTGGTCGGGCCCCAACCCTCACCCGGCTTAGCATTGTGCTGCCAAGAGTTGTCAAACAAGGGGTCTGCACCGCTTGGCATCAGAATCTCCAAGGAGAAACCATTAAACTCTAATTTCCGGAATCTGCCGAATTTGTTCTCAAACCCGCTCTCTTCCGACTTAACTTCTCGCGAGATCTTGCCTGAGTTATGGAAGTCTCGGCAAAGTGGTTTGGATCCCGCGAGAGGCACACACGAAGTTATTTCCGAGGGTGACTGGTGGAGGTGGGTGTCTTCCTGTGCCCGGGAGGTCGGCGGCAGCTACTCGAATTGTAGTCACTCATTGCTTGTTCTGTATGTCAGGCAGCTATGTGGATGAGGCTCAATAAAAATGAAATCTTTGTCGCTATTAGATTTGGTTGTACATTGTTTTAAAATGTTTTAGAGGCGAAGCTAGTTACTACATTAATCTGCCTAATACGATGACCCCATTAGACAGATATTCCGAGCTCAGAGAATAAAAGGGATAGATATGAAGAAATAGAAATTAAGGCACGTGTTTTCCTGGAATCGGTCCATGGGGATTTTTTTTTTCTAGTAGAAAGGGTGAACTGATTAATTTGATTGAAATATACGTATAAAATACTTAGTACTGGCAAACAGTTAACGCCCAAATGTTAGCTACTGCTGTGTATTATTTTCACTGTTATTATCAGGATCATGTTCTGATACCAAATGCCTGAAGACTAAAATAACTCCACAATAGTCTCTCCATTTACCTTTAAAAGGATTACTGCTAGTTCTCAGGAAGGTGTGTATTTCAGTCATTCCGACTAGAAGGTCCGTTTATTGGCTTTTACTGACACTAGTGGCTCCCCTGTATTAGGAATCATATCAGAGAAAATCGGTGCTTAATATGGTTTCTGTTATTTAATGAGTCATTTTTCAATTGGCCTTTGATGCTTTTCAAGTCAGTATACATGTGTACAATAACGTAAGTTTTCTATCATGGGAAAACATAAATCTCATTGCCACTAATGTAATTTGGAGCGCACTGTATCTATTTATAGATATTTAATATAATTTATTTCGGGGACTCTTCACAGAAGGTTGCATTTAAAGAAATAGTATGGTTGTATTACATTTGCAATGTAAAAATATAAAACACCTTTAACAAAGTAGTAAGAATCATATACACTTTCTATTACGAAAAGGCAACACATTATGCTTAGTAAAAAGTCTTATTAGTTCTATTGTTTTTATTTCTTTTAGTGTATTCCTATTTTCTGACTTTAACTGTTTTAGAGAACCTAGAAAATAATAAAGGATGAAAACTAGGCATAATGCTGCTAAATAGATAACCATACTAATATTTTGATGTATTTCTCCAATTTTATACATTTTCCTAATGTATCATTAAAATTTCTTCATACATATTTTTAGCAGTTGCATAGTATTTGATGGTAGGAAGGCATATTACTTAGCTATTTCCTTATTGATAAACATCTTGGCTCATAAATCTTTGTACTTCCAATTATCTCCTTATAATTTCTAATTATGTCTTTTGTTTGAATAGGTTTTCAAATTTTATTACTATTATATTTATTTTGTAAATTACTTGCTCAGTCCATTTATATATGTTGGTGCTATGTTTATTTATATTTGTATATTAGAGATGTTAACCATGACATATTTTTTCTTTTTTAAAAGCAGTTTTATTGATACATATTCACATATCATACAAACCATCCAAAGTGTACAATCAATTGCTTTTAATATATTCAGAGTTGTGCATTCATCACAATTTTAAAGCATTTTCATTACTCCAAAAAGAAAAACCCATACCCCTTAGCAGTCACCCCTCAATCCCTCTATCCTTCCCCAGACCTATATAACCACTAATCTAATCTGTCTCTATAGATTTATTTATATTTTATATAAATGGAATTATACAATATGTAGTATGTGTCTATTTTTTCACTTAGCATAATTTTTAAAGTTATTAGAGAAGTTATAGGTTTATAGAAAAGTCATGTAAAAAATACAACTTTCTTACCTACTCCCCTATTGATATTTTGCATTAGTGTGGTACTTCTGTTACAATTGATGAAAGAATATTAAAATAGTGCTATTAACTATAGTCCATAGTTTACATTAGGTGTAGTTTTTCCCCATATACCACTGTCATTAACACTTTGTATTAATGCTGTACATTTGTTATAATTCATGAAAGAACATTCTTACACTTGTACTATTAACCAAAGTCCATCCTCCACAACAGGGTTCATTGTGTTATTGTCCCATGTTTTATCTTCTTTCATTCTAGTAACACAGGATTTTAAGAAAAATTGTAGAAGTCTTTAAAATATGTCATGATTTGGGTGGTGTATGTAACCATGACATATTTTAAGGACTTCTCCAATTTTTCTTATAATCCTTTGTCTTTTAATGTGATTATATATTTAAAATTTTTATGCAACCAATTGTTTGGGTTTATAGTTGATTCCATTGCTTTCAGGTTTATAAATTTCTTGCCACACAAGAAAGCCACTTCTGTTTCCTGCCCCCCCCTACTTTCTTATAGTTTGATCTTTTTTATACTTACTCTATCTAGAATCAATATTTGTGCATCATGAGAATGTTAATGGATTCCGCCCGTCCCACCCCAAATAGATACTAAAGAATAAACAAAGCTCCACATTGAGTTTAGCATTAGCAACTGTTAGAAGCAACTTATATTAATAACTACTGTAAGTCACAAACCAGAAATGACCTTAGGTTTTTTTATTATAGTGTTATAGAATGAAGAAAGGATTTAGCAAAAGGCAGGAAAATCATTTTTACATACTTAAGCAATTATACTATGAAGTCATTTAATCTGAGTGGTGTTTCAAAATATACTTTATAGATTAAGACTATGTCCTATACTAGCTATGTCTTACGAATTTTCATATCAAACATGTCTCACAACCTTTCATTTTCATAAATACATAGAAGTTTATGTTTCAGAAGGGTAAAAGATTTTGTAGTAAAACAATCTTCTATCAAGGGACCCCTTAGATCCTTACAATAGATGGCAGAAAAATCCAACAGAGAAACCTGTCATCAATTCTAGAACAGAGCACAGGTATAGCAATTTTGGACTTTTACCTCAGTTGAGTAGTTAGCTAATAAATGAGGCTCTCATTTTATGATTTTAGGGTTCCAAAGTGGTGTGTACAAACTCCAGAAAATCCATTGGGATTGGGAAATAAATATAATAACTATTATTTCTATTTGTTTTTATATAATCTTTTTAAATTTCTTTTCTATGTATTTAAAGTGTACATCAGTACAGTAGGACATTTATATAACAAATATAAATGTATATTAAGAGTGCATGCTTAAAAATGTTTACTGATAAAGATGCTATAAAAGTTTGGAGATCACTGACTCACTTACTTAGGCCTGATCAGGGCACTGAAGGAATTTACAACCCTAAACAAGCAAATGATTTTCTATTTTCTCTTTAATTATAATCTGATCTCTTTCATCAGAGGAAATTCATGTCTGATTTCCTCTTTTTGCCTCAAAAGTCAGGCTATTATTCTGCTTCCACAAAGCTACACAATCATTGCTGTGTTGATAACCTATGATAATCTAAACATGTTCTTTGGATCAGATAGATTATGTTTCTTGGTAAGTAGTAGTAATGGAGTCTCAGTTGCAAAGTATACTCCATTATGAGAGAAACTTAGGTATTAAAGCCAAGGATAATCAAGTTTAGGAGAGAAAGTTTAATTTGTATAAGTAGTTTCACATTTGAAAAACTTTTGCACTTGCCTGGAAGCATCAGATTTTTTTAGTAAGGAATGGGAGAAACTGAATAACTTAATTTTAAGCTTGTAGAAAACATGACACAATTTATACAAAATTACAAATTTGCTTCTCCCCACTTAAAGGTAAAATCAAATTAAGGAAGAAGTTTGAAAAATTGAAGGAAAAACACAACCAATAACCAAAAAATCACTATTAGCATTTCAGAACATTTCTTTCCAGGGTTGTTTCTATGTTTTAGTTTTATACTTGAAAAAAATTATATATAATCCTGTATGTATATATTTGCATGCATGCATGCATGCATGCATGCATTTTACAGGTACAATCGTATAGAATTATCTTTTTAAATAATCAAAAATATATCAGTTGACTTAAAAGAATCATCTGGAATCATAAAGTGACAGGATGCTATTTTTAGCTTACTTTAAAATGACATCTTTTTCCATATATTAACTTGCCTGAGAAAAAAATAACAGAAAATGTACCATTTTAGTCTACTGAATTAAAATGTCTTTCAACAATATTCCAAAATCCTTAACTATTGTAGCATCCAAAGAAAACATTTAAATCTATGAAATGAAAAGAGAAACACATACAGATACAAAGTATTTTTATTGCATGAAAATGTCAGAATTCAGGATCACTAAGAATAAAAATGCACTATGTAAACAAAATAGCCATTTGGTGTTAAAAGCCACCTGGATTTACAAAACATTTTAAAATGTACTTTTAGGATGCTTTAAAGATACAAATTAATCTATTTTATGAGTGATACATAAAATATTTATTACATTTGTCATATTTAATTTCAAAATCATTTAAAATAGATTCTTTAATAATTACTTTACACTACATTAATTACCAGTAGAAAACAAAGATTTTACAAATTATGTTTGCTCTCATATTAGATGAATATTAAAAAGATGACAAAACTCTGAGTTTCATTTTAAAAACTGAGTAAATGTATATGTTACAAAAGGAACCAAAAAGATGTGCAATCTTTTTGCCTCTCAATTCCAGTTCAAAATTTGTGTCCTGTCTACTTGTGTTGCTTTTCCTCACCAGCTATCAAATTTAAGTTATGAACTTTACATCTGAAATGGAATGCTTTTTCTTTACTCGGTGTGCTGTTAAGTCTAGTGTTACAAAACTTCAAGAAAATGCATTTAAGGCTGACTAGAATTGTAAGTGACCTGCTTATTGAAAATCAAAGAGTTAAAAAAAAGTGGATAAAATATGCTATCAAATAAAATTTGAACAGCAAATAATCATATTAAACTGGTTTATAAGTACTTACTATCAGATATCAACACATCTGTTGTCAGTACAAGTTATCAAACTGACTAATTTTGACAAGATGATACAGTAATCATTCTCTTTACAGTCTTGTCAGCTTGATATAAATGTATGCTTTAAGTTAAATGCAACATTATATATTGATTACTCAAAATATATATCTAAAATTTTGTCTATATGCCAGATGAAGAGAAAATCCTATGAATGCCATTATTAAGTGCAAGAAAAGTGCTATTATTTTAAATTGAGAAATTACTTTGGAATTATTTCTTTATGAAAGTAATTTGTGAAGCAATACTTTTATTCTTATTCCTTCAGTACCCAAGCTATTTCTTGGTTGTAATACACAAATCTCTAGCTCTTTTAGTCTTTTTGCCTGTAAAGCCATAAAAGAAATTAGAATAACTTAAAAGATTTACTGCAGATTCTGAAAGAACAAAGGGAGTGACAGGAAGATGCACCATGATCTCTGAAACTATCTCACATTTAAAATACATGTTTACTGGGATTTTAATATGATTTTACATAACATGTATTAATTTAAAAAACATTTAGGTCAAAAAGGTACTCAAATCTCTTTCATTTATTGAAGCCAAAAGAGTTAAACGACAATGACAAAAAATTGAACTGTAGCTCTGGGTAGTATTTTTAAATAACATAATTTGGTAGAATAAAGATCTGAGAATCTGCTATTTTATAAAAGATAACATTTTAAAGTTAGGTCAAATTAGAATATACACTTCAAGAACAGTACTATCATAGAACATAACTAAACACCACATAAATATATCCTGTTTGTATAGTTAACACCACTGACAAGTGAATCAAAACTCCATTTTCCAGACACAATTTAAACAAAGCATCTATAGAAAAGTGCACAATCAGTATCATTAAAATTCTTAAACAAAAGTTTTCGAAAAATATAAAAAAATAGTTAAAAATTCAGGTTATAAATTCCTAGAAGTGCCCCTTACATGCACATGTATCTTACCAAAAAAAAAAAAAAAAAAAAAAAAAGTCTAATATATAGAAATACAGACTATTAAATAGTAAAGTATTCAGAGTCCATTGGCTCTTTTTCTGTAGAGGTTTTCCTTCAGGAATATGTCCATGAGTAAGGAGGTGTAAACCAGAGTCAATTTAATCTTGCAAATTTGATGCAAATGCCCCTTCTGTCTACTGGTCATTTTACTTCCTTTCTTTTTTAACCATGAAGATCATGAATAGGTAATTATCAGATCACTTAGGTCCTTCCTACTGAAATCACTACAGTTCCTGCCAGTCATCGATATTCAGGGTTTTTCTTTGTTGAGAAAGAGAAAGTCCTTCAGTTCATCTTGCCCACATTAAGAGAGCTCATCTGCATGACTTGGTTATGAGATCACGTCATGAGCATCACTGTTAGGTCTCTGCCGCACAGCCAGCGGAGGCAGTGGCTTCCCATAGAAATCTGTGGAAAGAAGGGAAACAAACACACAAAACAGGTATGGTAAATCCAGGCTTTTGAAACAAATCATTATTTCCCAACCACAATCTTTAAAAAAGTAAGACATTCTGACTTGGCAGATGAGGCAATGGAGGGTGAAGTACAGAAAAAAACAGAATCCTAGAAAACTTGAATAAGTGCAAAACACACCAATAGTGTAAATTCCTAACTCTAGATTAGAAATTAATCTCTACTTGACTAAATAAAAATCTGCACCAAATGGATTTATTGTTAAATTGTTTTATTTTCCAGTTACACATTCACATTAGAACAAAACAAGGAAGAAATGCTACCTAATACTGGAGCCGCTATAAGTCAGTATTTGTACAATCCAGCTTCTTACCCCATTTCTTGCTAGGCACTTTAGAAGTGTTAATTATCCCAGTGTTCTTGTAAGTAGGAATCTTTTACAACAATGCTTCTGTTTAATGATTTGGGGCATATGTGATAAAAAGTAAAAAAGTCTTATTTTGAACTTCATAATAAATTCCTGTTCCTTAATTTTCACAAATTGGCTTATAAAATATAATAGCCTTTGTAAACCTTCAGTAAGTAATTACTTTTTAGCATATTACCTTAATTTCATTCTAGGAGCATATGTACTCAGGATCACTTGAAATAAATATATCAAAAATGTTTTAGGGGAAAATAAACTTTTTCACAACAACTATAAATTCAAAGCAACTACTAAGTTGCAAGGCTGTCCTAATAAATCTTAATACAGAAGTATAACATAGTGGCTTAAAGGTATGTGTTTTAAATCTGAACAGACCATATTCAAATCCTGATTTTGCCACTCATTAGCTCTGTGCCTCATGGGGTTTAGTTCCCAGTGCACAAAATGGTACTGTTGGTACTGCTGCCCATCTCCTAAGATTAGAGTGGGAATGAAAATGAAAAAATGTACATAAAGTGCTTAGCAACACAATAGGCACATGGTATATGCAGTTATTATTATTATAATAATTGAAATTATAAATACTCAATTATTTTAATTTGAAGTATGCCTTTTATTTCCTGAATTCAAAATTAATAAAAATTGTAATACATAACAGAACTCATATTAAATTACAAGTGAATATAATCTTTCCTAATATGTATTACTTCTTTAGTCTTCTAAATAAGATAAATCAAATGCGTATGGCAATATGTGTCTTTTTCCTCCTGAAGAAATTAGTTTATTTCTGCAGTTAATTTTGTATTATTTCTTTATCAGAAAATTAAATCATTCTACATAAAGTAGGTTTCTTATTGCCTTAACTGTAGCACATATACATCAATATTAATGCCCAACTGAAATGACCAACTTAATTGCCAGCATACATTTTAATAAAGGGCTTCAAACTTTTTTAACATGAAAAATCGAAGAGTAGAAGTACATGTAAAATTTTATTTCCTTCATAATTAAGAGATGTGAAAATATTCTTTAGTCAGTGTATTTAGTATTTATGACTAATGGAATCTTTAATTTATTTCTCATAATATATGATACATAATACACAACATGTTGATAATGTATGGATTGAGAGTGTTGAAGTAAACATAGATTCTCTTTTTAAGTCTCTTCTCTGAATGCAGGTCTTACCTGTTACACTGAATAAGGGTTGTAGGCAATAAAAGCAATTAGAAAAGTAGAATCAAACTGCTATTAAGGTAAATGTCTATAATCAAAGAACAAGTAAGAATCTGCCTTAAACATTCCCAGTCTGTCTATACCAAATTGTTTCTCATTTTAGTAAATTTTAAGTGTCACAACAATTGCAGTCAACTTTTAATTATCTACTATAGTTAATCATGTATCTGTTGTCTACTTGTCATCAACCTTTTGTCAAGATGTTGCTGTAAATAAAGGCAAAGAAACATGTAAAAGTAAGGGAAAAGAAGAGGATGCAATTATATAATTGTTACCTATCAGCATCTCTGATGAACATCTTATTTAAAAACCCTAAAAATTATGTAATGTAAGCTTTTAGAATGAAAAAAAAACTATTATATTTGCTTTATCTCCATTAATGAAAGCCAACTTGACTTGACTTTTTTTTTTTTTTTTTTAACTACAGATTATTTTGATTGTCAAAATTTATGGATAATAAAAACATTTAAAAACTTGGGGAAGTTACAGTGTTTTCCCCTCTGCCTTGGGAAGCTAAAATTTACTGATACACACTGAAAATTAAAGCAAATATTGGATATGATGGCCTTAACATTAAATAATTTATTATGATTCTTTCCTAAGAGTTCTAACTTTAAAAGAAACACAGGAAAGCGAACAACAAAAAAAAACAAAAACACAACAAACCTCTTAATCCATTTCAACCTCTTTTTCCACTTGTCCCCTAGATGTTATCATCAGTTCTTTACTTCTCATTTGACCTTCTTTCCCTCAGAAAAAGCAAGCTATCATTCCCTCATTTTCATTCAGTAAACAAATCTATTATTGGCAAATCATTCCTATTGTGTGATGACAACTGAAAAAAAGAAAATCTACTTACATATCCATCCCTTCTTTTCTTCTAAGCTCCCGATCTTACTCATACTGGGCTATAAATATTTCCAAATAGGTAAGCCTACACACAACTCTGTATGTCTCTCCAAAACAGATTTCCTTTCTCCTCAGATGTTTTTTTAATCTTAGAGATCGCACCAACCTCTGTTGAGCTAAATTACCCTCTGTTCTTTTCTCCCTCAATCCACATATCCAATCATTCATCAAATCTTATTTACTTTAATTGTGAAAATATTCCTTGAATCTACTGTTTACTCATCATTCCAATTTCCCTTCCTCACTTTATTGCTAGAGCCTCCTAAATTAGGTTCCTTATTTCAGGTGTAACCACTGTTCAGGCTGAATTTTATGACAAAAAGTATTTTCTCAATCAACAACCTAAGACCACTACTTCCCTGTTAAAAACTATAGTGTCTCTTGAAAAATTACAGCAAATCAAAACATCTTAACATATTTGCTAGGCCTTTCTCAATCTGACACTAAACCACAATTCCAGTTTCAACACTATTTGTAACTTTAAATTTCCTCTTCCTTACCCACTCTACCCATATGAACCAGTTGTAAGTAACCTCAGCTGTTCTCCAAATTAGCCACATTCTTTTCCACCTCTCTCTCTTTGAAAATTCTACCTGTTTCTTTTGTCTACTGACTCGTCTCATTCATACCAGGTAATTTTCTGCTCCCAACTACCCTTTTTCTAGTTTTTGAGTCTTGGTGTTCTAATGCCATATACTGGCTAGACTATGGCTTATGTTAATTTCATTCAGGGAAAACTGCTTTCTTGAGTCAATTAAGCTTTTAGTAACTTTGTGTCAAAGCCATTACCTATTCTATTTTAATGAATTTTAGTTGGTTTATTGGCTTAAATCTCTAATTCAATAACTTTTGTTGATCTTCATTTTAATATTCAGTATCCAAGTATCTTATTAAGAACAGAGAAAAACAATTATGTGATATTATTATTGAATAAATTGAGTATATACAGGACAATGCGATTTTTAAACACCATAAGTAAAATTGCAATGCCTGATATTTAACTTAAATTTTTTAAAACCTTTTCCCTTTTCATCATTATTTGCATAAATATATAATGGATAAATGCAAGCTATGATTCTTTTTAACCACTGTATTCTAAGATAAACATCAAATCAAATAATAAAGATACACATGCATGAGTAAAAAATTAAGTAACATGGAAAAAAAATGAAGTATAATGAAAAAGGATGGCTGTGGATTGGAAAGGCTTCCAAAAATAAACATTTGTTGAAGTTACGAAGAAAAGTGAATGTAATATGCACAGATAATATTTGAAAACAGATCCTTTTGCATTACCATTATGATGTGTTTCACCAAGAGGCTCAAGTTTTGGAAGTCTAGTGACTTTGGGAGTTCCCCAGCCAACTAAAGAAAAAGAAAAACATTTTTAAACACCATTAAACATTCTTTGGGTCTGTTGAGAGGACCCCTCCTTTGATAGGAAGTGTACATAACATTTGATGTCCTTTCAAAAATAAGGAATGACACAGTCCTGAGTAGCCATAAAACCCATTTTAAATGACTTCTGTTTAGGAAGTGGCTATATACGATAGAAATATAACAGAAAATTTCACAAATCTTGGTTTCAAATGGTAACTTTCAGGAAAAAAGATCCAATTTTTTAAAAGCTTACATTAACCGTCTATTAAACTTACTGATATTTCAAATAAAGCTTGAACACATTCTAGGAAGTACCTGGGACAAAGTTTTCTTGTTAGTTTTTACTTTTTAAAAAAAAATTATAAAACATTTTTTTCTGATTTAAAAAAAGCATTATACTTAAGCTGATAAATTTTGTACAGAGCAAAGAATTCTTCAAAGATAACGTTTTCAAAAAATTCACAAGGTAATCAGTATACTGAATAAAAACTACCCAGTTTTCTTTTTCCCCTCTGTTGTTTAAACCAGTATTTCTAAATGCTATATCAGTATCAATTTAACTCACCAGGTAGAGGAGGTGGAGGTGGTGGTGGACTCTTAAGAGCAGTGTCATCTGTATTAACTGGTTCTACCCGGTGACTCCTTTTTATTCTTAGCTTCTTAGTTTTCTTTTTACTGTAATCTACAAGAATATAATCATGGAACTTTATACCTTTGGGAAAAGTAAACTTCTATGCTACAATAGAAAACAAAGAATAAAACTAGAATATTGATATAATTATTAGAATAGAAACGTAACTTCTATTCAACTTTGGAAATTGTTACAAATAACCATGTGAACTTGCTTTTACTAAAAATAATTTTTTAAATGATGGCTTATTGAAGAAATAATAAATATGAAACAAACAGCACAAATTTTGTATTTTAAAACCTAAGGTTATTCAGCATACAAAAAATTTTCACATTCGCAAAAACAAACTTTTATTTCCTTCCTGTTTTCAGATTAAGGAGATATAGTTGCTTAATTGCAGGGGTTTCCATGAAATTAAGAATGGGCTGGAGAAGGAAGAAAAGTGTTGACTTTTCTCAGTAGGATATATAGAATGCCTCTAGGAAACTAAATAGGTCAAAAATAATCCTTTGAAAATGTGAAAATAAAATCTCAGTCAAATCTAAACACGAGGAGCTTGGGCAAGATGGCGTCATAGAGAGGAGTGGAAGCTAAGTAGTCCCCCTGGAACAACTGAAAAAAAACAGAAACAACTAGTAAATCATCCAGAATAACTGTGGGGGGACAAACGAGACCATCTGCTCATCATACAACAACCTGAATTGGGAGGAATGCCCACGATCACAGCATAAAATCTGTAAGTAAAACCTGTGGATCCAAGTTGTGAGACCCGCTCCCCCATAGCCCGTGCTGCCAGAGAGAAGCGCTCTCCCAGCAAGCGAATATACCTCAGCTGAGAGCTCCAACTGGGGTTTTAAGTAGCGAGTGTGAACTGCTCACTACAGGTACGAATCCCCAAAAAACAGACAGGCTTTGGGTGACAACTGACCTTGGGTCGCCTTGGACTAGGTCTGAAGGGGACTACCTGTTTCTTTTTTGGATCAGTGGAGACAGCCCCAGTCATTTTCAGTTTCCAGGGCTGTGACTCAGAGAAGGGTGGAGACAGCACAAGCAGAGAGAGAGAGAGACCACTGAAATGCTAATGACCTCCCCCTAGGGGTCTATCTTCTCTAAGAGGAAAGGGGTGGGGCACTTTCCATTCAGAACCAGACCCCAGAGCCTGGGGGAACATGGCCATACCTCCTCACACCAGTCAAGAATTATAGGCTAACAGGCATCACCTGCTGGGCAGAAAAGCACAGTGACCTGAGGCATCACAGGGTGGAGCAATTTTCTAAGACATACCCTCAGGGAAACCAGATACTGAATATTTCTTCCCTCTGGGACCTGAGCCTGTTCTGGTCTGGGAAAACCTGATTTGGATAACCAAGGAAACCATGCTTAGACAACAGAAAATTACAACCTACACTAAGAAAAACAAAGTTATGGCCCAGTCAAAGGAACAAACGTACACTTCAACTGAGATACAGGAATTTAAACAACTAATGCTAAATCAATTCAAAAAGTTTAGAGAAGATATTGCAAAAGATAGAGGCTGTAAAGGAAATACTGGGCATATATACGGCAGAAATCAAAAGTTCAAAAAAACAACTAGTAGAATCTATGGAAATGAAAGGCACAACACAAGAGATGAAAGACACAATGGAAACATACAACATCACATCTCAAGAGGCAGAAGAAAATACTCAGGAACTGGAGAACAAAACACCTGAAAGCCTACACGCAAAGGAGCAGATGGAGAAAAGAATGAAAAAATATGAGCAATGTCTCTGGAACTCAAGGATGAAACAAAGTACAATAATGTACACTTCATTGGTGTCCCAGAAGGAGAAGAGAAGGGAAAAGGGGAAGAAGCAATAATAGAGGAAATAATTAATGAAAATTTCCCATCTCTTACGAAAGACATAAAATTACACATCCAAGAAGTGCAGCGTACTCCAAACAGAAGAGATATGAATAGGCCTACGCCAAGATACTTAATAATCAGATTATCAAATATCAAAGACAAAGAGAGAATCCTGAAAGCAGCAAGAGAAAAGCGATCCATTACATACAAAGGAAGCTTAATAAGACTATGTGTGGATCTCTCAGCAGAAACCATGGAGGCAAGAAGGAAGTGGTGTGATACATTTAAGATACTGAAAGAGAAAAACTGCCAACCAAGAATCCTATATCCAGCAAAGCTGTCTTTCAAATAGGAGGGAGAGCTCAAAGTATTTTCTGACAACCAAACAATGAGAAACTTTGTGAACAAGACACCTGCCCTACAGGAAATACTAAAGGGAATACGACAGAGTGATAGAAGACAGGAGTGTGTGGTTTGGAACACATTTTGGGAGATGGTAGCACAACAATGTAAGTACACTGAACAAAGATAACTATAAATACAGTTGAGAGAGGAAGGTTGGGAGCATGTGATACACCAAAAGAGAGAAGGAAAGATAAAGACTGGGACTGTGTAACTTGGTGAAATCTAGAGTGTTCAACAATTTTGATAAAATATACAAATATGTTCTTTTAAGAGGGAGAACAAGCAAATGTCAACCTTGCAAGGTGTTAAAAATGGGGAGGCATTGGGGGAAGGACGCAATCAACATAAATTAGAGATGGTAACTAATTAAAAAAAAAAAGTCAATAGCTGTATCTTTATGAACCATAAAAATCTGTAATGAGGACAAATCCATTCATACATGTGTTTATTTAGCAAATATTTATTAAATGTTTATGATAAGCTGAAAAAAAAACCTAAACACATTACCCATTAAAATAACCTCACACAAGTTATGGCTCAATGTTAATATATGTAACCAAAGTGGCATTAGTAGACTTTACAAAATCAGATCTGTGCTTTTTTTTTAAGTAACATTTATAGATTGTTAGTTAAACATATATGAACACTTTGAGGACATTTAAACTTTGTTAACATGTAAGTTTAATAGTGTAAACCAGATAGCAATAAATGATCAAATTTAGAAGAAAGGTCCTACATTTTTAAAAACGTTAACAGATAACACTGTGAAATGCAAAAAGCAATAAAAAATACAAATATATTTAGAAACACATTATTTTCCCAAATAAATTAGTGTTATCTGAGACTTTTCATTATAGACAGAAATAACGGAATCCTTTTACAATTAAAGCTATAAACCTTATAGCTGGAAAAATGGAAGGAGAGACTCCAGAACCATAGGGTACTTCAGGATGGGCTCTAACTCACGGTCATGGAAGAGCACAGAATATGAATCAGATGATCTGGACTGGGGTTTCAGCCCAGCCACAGAAGAGTCCTATGATGTTAAGCAAGTTACTTAGCCACTCCAAGTCCCTAGCTTCTTCATCTATGTAATGGGGCTAATATACCCAAAATTGCTAAGTTAAGCAATATAATGCTGTGCTAAATAATACATCTGAAAACCTATTTTAAAATATAAACATCAAATTATATAATTATCATATATCTTCCTACATTATATTTTCAAATCATTTGTCAAAATACTTTGTTCTTCAACAATTTATAAGTGTAAGAAAGAGTACTTTCATGTGATTGAGAAGCCACTGTAATGAGTCAACCTCCTGCTGACAGAGCTATATAGTATGAATGTGCCCAGATTTCCAACTGACTAAAAGCATAGCTTTCAAATTGAATATTATTCATCCAGAAAGAATATTCATGTTTGATAATCTGTGCCTCAGGGACTGATATTCTGTTTTCCATAAACCCTATGATACTGCATAAAAACTCTTAGATACAATGGAACCATAATCACTGACTAGGAATGATAAGAAAGCAACAATGTCTGGGCATCTTCCATGTGTCAGGCACTTGCGCTAGGTCTACTGTAGGGTTCTTTTATATAAGTAACCTTAAAAGTTCCAACAATAAAGATGATATTTATTCCTACATTAGGGGTAAGGAACCTAATAAGAGTGAAGATTGTATAACTTAACATGTATCTGGTAGATGGGAGAGTTAGAATTCTGTACAAGGTTGTCCGATTCCAAAATGATACAGGCTGTCTGTTTATGACATCAAAAAGACACGAACATCCTATTAAATCATGCAACTTAGCAAAAGATAAACAAGCAATGGAAGCTTTTTTACAATATTAAAATAAGAGGAAAAATGGCTATTTGACAAGACTTTTGAAAAATGTTCAACTGATTATGCTTGAATCCTATAAGGCTTAAAAAAAAAAAAAAAAAGAAGGAAAAGAAAAGAGCCATAAAGGTATTAAATACATTCTCGAGGATTCCTGGGGTTATGTTTTGTCCCGAATTTCTGAAAAATGGAGTTTTCTACTGAAATCCTCTTAAGTTACAAAAGACCACATTTTAAGGCATTATGAATAAAAACATAAGAATAAACTGGCTAATGGGTAACTAAAGACCATAGGATAATAGTGATGAATACTGCATTTGAAGACAAAACAGAAAAAAACAATCATATATTTTTTGTGAAAATAATCATTATAAAAGAAATGCAGTATAAATAATTTATATATATATAACTTTAAATAATTAGATTTATTACCTGATTCTGATGATTGTTGGTCTGTCTCATTTTCATTCTCCAACTGCTGTGTTAATGCCTCTTCATAATTTTCTACTATTCCAGATTCATTTTTTTGGCTACTATCACTGATGTGGCTCTGTGTCTCTATTTGCTCATGATCCATTTTATGTTTCAGGGGGCAGACATCACTATTTTTCTCCATCTTCTGCCTTGTTTTCTCTTTTTCAAGTTTTTTTTCATTCTAACAAAAATGAAATAAATTATCTTTAAAATAACTATTGTATTTAAGACAATATTAAGGGAGAAATCAAATAATCCAAGAGCATTCTGTAACTTCAGAAACACCATATTTCTATTACAACTTGTTGAATATATCACTAAAACATTTTACTTGTCAAAATTCAGAAAATACAGAAAGTATAAGGAAAGAAAACAAATATTACCAATAATTCCACAATCTGAAGATAACCCCAATTTGGTATATAATCACCAGGAGGCACTTTTTTCTGCCTCTCCCAGCTCCCCTCAGACATACACCACCCACAAATATATGTAAATCTGTGATTATTTGTTCTCTCTAAATGCAGATTCATGTATTTGTTTTTTAAACTGAAAAATAATTGAAGTTTTTATTTATTCCATGTCAATATATGAAGTGCTTAGAATAGCAACTGACATGCAGTAGATGCAACAAAAAGTTATTATTTTCATCAAGTATATTACCATTTTTAATGGCTATATCATGATTTATTTTACCAATTCTCTCTCAATGGACAAAGAAGTTGTTCCAATTTTTCACTGTTTAAAAAAAAAGTGCAATTAGACTATTACTTCTCTGGAATTGATTCCTAACAATGTAATTACTGAATCAATGGGATACAGATTTACAAGTTTCCCTTCAGAAAGACTGGATCAATTTACACTCCACCCAAAGGGTTGAGTGTAGTTTCCCTTTCTCTTTTTCAGTACTGCATATCATTTAATAACCTTTTAAATTTCTTCTGAACCTTTAAATAAATACTTAAATATCTTAGTGTTGTTTTAGATTTAATTTAATTTGATTTGATTTTTTAATTACTAGTGAGGAGGGAGTATGATTAAATATGGAATCTTTATTTCTTCTTTAGGGAACTGCCTGTGGTAACCACAAGCCTATTTTTCTTTCGGATTTTTATCTTCACATAATAATTTGTAGGACTCTCTTTGTCTTATTTATCTCAAATATTTTTTTTTTTTTTTTAATCATCATTTTATTGAGATAGATTCACATACCACGCAGTCATACAAAACAAATTGTACTTTCGATTGTTTACAGTACCATTACATAGTTGTACATTCATCACCTAAATCAATCCCTGACACCTTCATTAGCACACACACAAAAATAACAAGAATAATAATTAGAGTGAAAAAGAGCAATTGAAGTAAAAAAGAACACTGGGTACCTTTGTCTGTTTGTTTCCTTCCCCTACTTTTCTACACATCCATCCATAAACTAGACAAAGTGGTGTTTGGTCCTTATGGCTTTCCCAATCCCATTGTCACCCCTCATAAGCTACATTTTTATACAACTGTCTTCGAGATTCATGGGTTCTGGGTTGTAGTTTGATAGTTTCAGGTATCCACCACCAGCTACCCCAATTCTTTAGAACCTAAAAAGGGTTGTCTAAAGTGTGCATAAGAGTGCCCACCAGAGTGACCTCTCGGCTCCTTTTGGAATCTCTCTGCCACTGAAGCTTATTTCATTTCCTTTCACATCCCCCTTTTGGTCAAGAAGATGTTCTCCGTCCCACGGTGCCAGGTCTACATTCCTCCCTGGGAGTCATATTCCACGTTGCCAGGGAGATTCACTTCCCTGGGTGTCTGATCCCACGTAGGGGGGAGGGCAGTGATTTCACCTTTCAAGTTGGCTTAGCCAGAGAGAGAGGGCCACATCTGAGCAACAAAGAGGCATTCAGGAGGAGACTCTTAGGCACAAATACAGGGAGGCCTAGCCTCTCCTTTGCAGCAACCGTCTTCCCAAGGGTAAAACTTATGGTAGAGGGCTCAACCCATCAAACCACCAGTCCCCTATGTCTGTGGTCATGTTAGCAACCATGGAGGTGGGGTAGGCGAATACCCCTGCATTCTCCACAGGCTCCTCAAGGGGGCCATAAATTTTTTTTTTTTTTTTTTTTTTTTCCCTTGTTTGTATTTTTTCTTTTTTTTTTTTTTTAACTTTCCCTTCTTTTTTCAAATCACCTGTATGAAAAAAAAAGTTAAAAAGAAAACAAACATACAATAAAAGAGCATTTCAAAGAGACCATAGCAAGGGAGTAAGAAAAAGACAACTAACCTAAGATAACTGCTTAACTTCCAACATGTTCCTACTTTACCCCAAGAAAGTTACATAATATAGCAACATTTCAGTGAACTTGTTCCTACTACAACCATCAGAAATTAACAGACCATAGTCATTTCTGGGCATCCCCAGAACGTTAAATAGCTTATCTGTTCTTCCTGGATTATTGTTCCCCCTTCCTTAATTGCTCTCTACTGCTAGTTCCCCTACATTCTACATTATAAACCATTTGTTTTACATTTTTCAAAGTTCACATTAGTGGTAGCATATAATATTTCTCTTTTTGTGCCTGGCTTATTTCGCTCAGCATTATGTCTTCAAGGTTCATCCATGTTGTCATATGTTTCACCAGATCGTTCCTTCTTACTGCCACGTAGTATTCCATCGTGTTTATATACCACATTTTATTTATCCACTCATCTGTTGAAGGACATTTGGGTTGTTTCCATCTCTTGGCAATTGTGAATAATGCTGCTATGAACATTGGCGTGCAGATATCTGTTCGTGTCACTGCTTTCCGATCTTCCGGGTATATACCGAGGAGTGCAATCGCTGGATCGAATGGTAGCTCTATATCTAGTTTTCTAAGGAACTGCCAGACTGACTTCCAGAGTGGCTGAACCATTATACAGTCCCACCAACAATGAATAAGAGTTCCAATTTCTCCACATCCCCTCCAGCATTTGTAGTTTCCTGTTTGTTTAATGGCAGCCATTCTAACCGGTGTTAGATGGTATCTCATTGTGGTCTTAATTTGCATCTCTCTAATAGCTAGTGAAGCTGAACATTTTTTCATGTGTTTTCTTGGTCATTTGTATTTCCTCTTCAGAGAACTGTCTTTTCATATCTTTTGCCCATTTTATAATTGGGCTGTCTGTACTATTGTCATTGAGTTGTAGGATTTCTTTGTATATGCAAGATATCAGTCTTTTGTCAGATACATGGTTTCCAAAAATTTTTTCCCATTGAGTTGGCTGCCTCTTTACCTTTTTGAGAAATTCCTTTGAGGTGCAGAAACTTCTAAGCTTGAGGAGTTCCCATTTATCTATTTTCTCTTTTGTTGCTTGTGCTTTGGGTGTAAAGTCTAGGAAGTGGCCTCCTAATACAAGGTCTTGAAGATGTTTTCCTACATTATCTTCTAGGAGTTTTATGGTACTTTCTTTTATATTGAGATCTTTGGTCCATTTTGAGTTAATTTTTGTGTAGGGGGTGAGGTAGGGGTCCTCTTTCATTCTTTTGGATATGGATATCCAACTCTCCCAGCCCCATTTGTTGAAAAGACCATTATGGCTCAGTTCGGTGACTTTGGGGGCCTTATCAAAGATCAGTCGGCCATAGATCTGAGGGTCTATCTCTGAATTCTCAATTCGATTCCATTGATCTATATGTCTATCTTTGTGCCAGTACCATGCTGTCTTGGCAACTGTGGCTTTATAATAAGCTTCAAAGTCAGGGAGTGTAAGTCCTCCCACTTCGTTTTTCTTTTTTAGAGTGTCTTTAGCAATTCGAGGCATCTTCCCTTTCCAAATAAATTTGATAACTAGCTTTTCCAAGTCTGCAAAGTAGGTTGTTGGAATTTTGATTGGGATTGCATTGAATCTGTAGATGAGTTTGGGTAGAATTGACATCTTAATGACATTTAGCCTTCCTATCCATGAACATGGAATATTTTTCCATCTTTTAAGGTCCCCTTCTATTTCTTTTAGTAGAGTTATGTAGTTTTCTTTGTATAGGTCTTTTACATCTTTGGTTAAGTTGATTCCTAGGTACTTGATTTTTTTAGTTGCTATTGAAAATGGTATCTTTTTCTTGAGTGTCTCTTCAGTTTGTTCATTTCTAGCATATAGAAACATTACTGACTTATGTGCATTAATCTTGTATCCCGCTACTTTGCTAAATTTGTTTATTAGCTCTAGTAGGTGTATCGTTGATTTCTCAGGGTTTTCTAGATATAAGATCATATCATCTGCAAACAATGACAGTTTTACTTCTTCTTTTCCAATTTGGATGCCTTTTATTTCTTTGTCTTGCCGGATTGCCCTGGCTAGCACTTCCAGCACAATGTTGAATAACAGTGGTGACAGCGGGCATCCTTGTCTTGTTCCTGATCTTAGAGGGAAGGCTTTCAGTCTCTCACCATTGAGTACTATGCTGGCTGTGGGTTTTTCATATATGCTCTTTATCATGTTGAGGAAGTTTCCTTCAATTCCTACCTTTTGAAGTGTTTTTATCAAAAAGGGATGTTGGATTTTGTCAAATGCTTTTTCAGCATCTATTGAGATGATCAATTGATTTTTCCCTTTCGAGTTTTTAATGTGTTGTAATACATTGATTGTTTTTCTGATGTTGAACCATCCTTGCATGCCTGGAATGAACCCCACTTGGTCATGGTGTATGATTTTTTTAATGTGTCTTTGGATTCGATTTGCAAGTATTTTGTTGAGGATTTTTGCATCTATATTCATTAGGGAGATTGGCCGGTAGTTTTCCTTTTTTGTAGCATCTTTGCCTGGTTTTGGTATTAGATTGATGTTAGCTTCATAAAATGAGTTAGGTAGTGTTCCATTTTTTTCAATGTTTTGAAAGAGTTTGAGTAAGATTGGTGTCAGTTCTTTCTGGAAAGTTTGGTAGAATTCCCCTGTGAAGCCATCTGGCCCTGGGCATTTATTTGTGGGAAGATTTTTGATGACTGATTGGATCTCTTTGCTTGTGATGGGTTGGTTGAGGTCTTCTATTTCTTCTCTGGTCAGTCTAGGTTGTTCATATGTTTCCAGGAAATTGTCCATTTCTTCTACATTATCCAGTTTGTTGCCATACAGTTGTTCATAATATCCTCTTATAATTTTTTTAATTTCTTCAGGATCTGCAGTTATGTCACCTTTTTCATTCATTATTTTGTTTATATGGGTCTTCTCTCTTTTTGATTTTGTCAGTCTAGCTAGGGGCTTGTCAATCTTGTTGATCTTCTCAAAGAACCAACTTTTGGTGATATTTATCCTTTCTATTGTTTTTTTGTTCTCTATGTCATTTATTTCTGCTTTAATCCTTGTTATTTCTTTTCTTGTACTTGGTTTAGGATTGGTTTGCTGTTCATTTTCTAGCTTCTTCAGTTGATCCATTAGTTCTTTGATTTTGGCTCTTTCTTCCTTTTTAATATATGCGTTTAGTGCTATAAATTTCCCCCTTAGCACTGCTTTTGCTGCATCCCATAGGTTTTGGTATGTTGTGTTCTCATTTTCATTCGTCTCTATATATTTAGCAATTTCTCTTGCTATTTCTTCTTTAACCCACTGATTGTTTAGGAGTGTGTTGTTTAACCTCCAGGTATTTGTGAATTTTCTAAGTCTCTGATGGTTATTGACTTCTAATTGTATTCCATTGTGGTCAGAGAATGTGCTTTGAATAATTTCAATCTTTTTAAATTTATTGAGGCTTGTTTTATGTCCCAGCATATGATCTATTCTGGAGAAAGTTCCGTGAGCACTAGAAAAGTATGTGTATCCTGGTGATTTGGGATGTAATGTCCTGTAGATGTCTGTTAAATCTAATTCATTTATCAGATTGTTTAGGTTTTCAATTTCCTTATTGGTCTTCTGTCTGGTTGATCTATCTACAGGGGAGAGTGATGTGTTGAAGTCTCCCACAATTATTGTGGAAACATCAATTGCTTCCTTTAGTTTTGCCAATGTTTCTCTCATGTATTTTGTGGCACCTTGATTGGGTGCATAGACATTTACGATTGTTATTTCTTCTTGCTGAATTGCCCCTTTTATTAGTATGTAGTGGCCTTCTTTGTCTCTCAAAACATCCCTGCATTTGAAGTCTATTTTATCTGAGATTAATATTGCTACACCTGCTTTCTTTTGGCTGTAGCTTGCATGAAATATTTTTTTCCATCCTTTCACTTTCAATTTCTTTGTGTCCCTGTGTCTAAGATGAGTCTCTTGTATGCAACATATTGATGGTTCATTTTTTTTGATCCATTCTGCGAATCTATATCTTTTAATTGGGGAGTTTAATCCATTTACATTCAACGTTAAAACCGTGAAGGCATTTCTTGAATCGGCCATCTTATCCTTTGGATTATGTTTGCCATATTTTTCCCTCTCTCTATTAATATCCTTTATTGTACCCATACCGAATCTCTTTAGTACTGAACCTTTCTCCAAGTCTCTCTGTCCTGTCTTTGTTTCTCTGTCTGTAGGGCTCCCTTTAGTATCTCCAGTAGGGCAGGTCTCTTGTTAGCAAATTCTCTCAGCATTTCTTTGTCTGTGAAAAATTTAAGCTCTCCCTCAAATTTGAAGGAGAGCTTTGCTGGATAAAGTATTCTTGGCTGGAAATTCCTCTCTCTCAGAATTTTAAATATATCGTGCCATTGCCTTCTCGCCTCCATGGTGGCTGCTGAGTAGTCACTACTTAGTCTTATGCTGTTTCCTTTGTATGTGGTGAATTGCTTTTCTCTTGCTGCTTTCAGAACTTGCTCCTTCTCTTCTATGTTTGACAGTGTGATCAGTATATGTCTCGGAGTGGGTTTTTTTGGATTTATTCTATTTGGAGTTCGCTGAGCATTTATGATTTGTGTATTTATGTTGTTTAGAAGATTTGGGAAGTTTTCCCCAACAATTTCTTTGAATACTCTTCCTAGACCTTTACCCTTTTCTTCCCCTTCTGGGACACCAATGAGTCTTATATTCGGACGTTTCATATTATCTATCATATCCCTGAGGTCCATTTCGAGTTTTTCAATTTTTTTCCCCATTCTTTCTTTTATGCTTTCATTTTCCATTCTGTCATCTTCCAGGTCACTGATTCGTTGTTCAACTTCCTCTAGTCTTGTACTATGAGTGTCCAGAATCTTTTTAATTTGGTCAACAGTTTCTTTAATTTCCATAAGATCATCCATTTTTTTATTTAGTCTTGCAATGTCTTCTTTATGCTCTTCTAGGGTCTTCTTGATTTCCTTCATATCCCGTACTAGGGTCTCATTGTTCATCTTTAGTTCTTTGAGTAGCTGCTCTAGGTGTGTCTCTTCTGGTCTTTTGATTTGGGTGCTTGGGCTTGGGTTATCCATATCGTCTGGTTTTTTCATATGCTTTATAATTTTCTGTTGTTTTTGGCCTCGTGGCATTTGCTGTCCTTGATAGGGTTCTTTTAGGGTTTGTAGACCAGTTGAAGTCCTTATCTCTAATTTATCAGATCTACAGCTTCGTGGAGTACACTTTCTCTAACTAACCAGCAGGTGGCGTCCACGAGCCACCTGTTCTCCACAAGCCAGATCTCCCCTGCTTAGCCTTTTTGGTGAGTGGGGGAGTGAGTCTTGTGGGCCCAATAGGTGTCCCAAGCTTGCGTGTGTAGTTGGTGTTGCCTGCCCTGTATGTGGGGCGTGTTTCTGGGCAGTCGGGGAGGGGGGGTGGCCCTAACAATCAAATCTCCCTGATGATCCTAGAGTTTTAAAGCTACTGCAATAGTCTAATCCTTCAGTTCAGTCCTGCCACAGTTTGTCTCTGCCACTGACCCACAAGTCTTTGGTATTGGCGTATGGCTCCTGAGACTTGCAAGTGGGCCCCTCTTCCAGGCTGTGCACCCCGGGTCCTCTGTTGAGGGATGACTGTGCTATGTCACAGGTGAGTGCCGTCCCCCCAGGGCAGTTCTGGGCTGCTGGGCTGTGTTGGGAGGCTCCCAGTCTGCTCAAATGATGGCTGAATGGGGCTCTGTTAATTCACACTGCTCCCCCTTCCCAGCTCTGGGACATTCAGCTGAGGTTGCAGGGAAGGCTAATGTCCACGCCCAGTTTTGTGGTGTGTGCCTGTTATTTGAAGCACTTCCGTCACACTGGGTTGTCTGGGGCAGCTCTGGGCTATGGGGCTGGCGATGGGCAGGAGTGTTTCCTGTCCACCAGGATGGTGGCTGTGAGCGGACACCCCCCTTTTCTTGGGAAGTTGTGTTGTTTAGTGAATTTTCTCAGCCACTGGATTATTGCCTTTTGTCTCAGAGCTCTCTTAGTTCTGCTCTTGACTTGACGTGCCCAAATTTCAATTCTTTGAAGCTTTCTGTATTGAGCTTCTTAGAGTAATTGTTTTAGAAAAAGCAAAAAGGATTTAAAAAAAAAAAAAAAAAAAAAAAAAAAAAAAAACGGCCCTCCTCAGAGATCTAATGGGTTATTGAAATGCTAATAGACAAAGCAACCAGGGCCATTAAGGAAAGGTGCCCTGGGCAGAGAGATCAGCCTTGCTTCGGGATTTGCATATGCGCCTCAAGGCCTGATCTCCGCCCTTCCCCTTTCTGTGTTCACCAGAACTCCAAAAATCCTCTGCTTTTACTTTGGAGCTTCTCGTGTTGTTTTCCTTCTATGCCCATCTCCTCTCTGCTGGGCTGGCTGCTCTCAGAGTCTCTGGTGTCTGGCCTCAGTCTATCTATGGTTGGAGTTTGAATCAGTAGAATGAGTTTCCGATGAGAGCAGCCACTGCAATTCTCCCTTCTCCTTCCTGGAGCTGACAGCCCCTCCTCCCCCGGGACTGAGCCTGGCAGGGAGGGGCGCGGGTCCCCTGGCCGCAAAAACTTACAGATTTCGCTGATCTCAGCAGTTCCACGTTTTCATGAGTGTTGTATGAAGTATGCCCAAAGACAGATTGCTCTGTGGTGTCCAGTCCACGCAGTTCCTGGCTTTTTACCTACTTTCCTGGAGGAGTAACTAAAACATACAGCTCACCAGTCTGCCATCTTGCCCCGCCTCTCAAATATTTTTCCTTAATTTTCTTTTTTTTTTTTCCTTTTAACTTTGTAGAACAGCTCTTTTTAAATGGAATATAATAAGATCTATCTATTTTCCACAATATGATTTTGTGGTTTGACTGTCCAGCTTTGAAAGTTTTTCCTTCTTCAAGAATATGTAAATATTTAATATTACCTAGTAGTATTTTTAAGTCTTCATTTTTAAAATACATTTAAAATCTCTAATACTTTTGGAACTGAATTTGGTATAGTGTTCAACAATTTTATTTTTTTCCAAATGTTTGTTCAGTTGTTCCAACAATCTTTTCTCTCAGATGTGAAATGTTACCTTTATCTTATACTAACTGCACACGCATAATAATACTTATTTCTTTTAATTCCAGTGAGCTACCTGTCTAATCTGGAACCAAGAACATACCATTCTAATTATCTGTGGTAAAATGCAAAGGAATATTTGGTGATTGTCAAAAATGCAAAAAATTTAAAGGAAGAGTTTCGTGAAAAAAGAAAAAAAATTATAGATGGCAAAAAGATTATAGGTAATAGTTTTAATTTCTTTATTGACCAATCTTAAAATTACTGTTATTTCAAAACACAGTAACTGTACTTTCCCCATGCCATTAATTAATTTAGAAACGTTCCATACATGGTAGCAATACTGTTCCCTTCTCTTTTATATAGCAAAATAAACAAATTTGAGAGAAGCACTAGGGTCTTCTAGATAATTTACAAATCATGGTACTGTAAAATAATTGGTCATTATTTATAAGGTCAGCTTTATTACACACATAGAGTAAGCAATGCTCCACGGTAAAAAGTAAAACTTGATTTCCTTCTTCTTTTTAAAAGAACATAAAGCAAAACGCGCCAAAGATAATATTTGATAGGATGCAGAGAAAACAATAGCTTATGTTATTAAGACTGCTTTACTGTACTTAGAAAAAGACACTTAAATGTAAATGGTTAATAAAATATTCAACAAAATAAACTTCCTAGTACCTAAGCAACTTAACACCAAATATCTCATATTATCAATTATTTTTCAAAATAAAACAATACCAGAACTATACAACCTTCTTCTTACCTACTTACCTCCCTTCTTAGCAGCAGTCCCAAAGGAAGAAACAACATTCACCTTTTCAGTTGAGCACCTGTGTGTAAGGAGGCAGCGAAGGGGAATAGAAATGGAAAACATGGAGACAGGACCAGAAAGCCAGCCTTTACACTAAGCTCCAAGTGGCTGCTGAGGGCAATTAAAGCAGGGCCAATATACAAACACCAGACACCAATAGAAATTGAAAACAAAGTCCTAGATCCATAGACACAGACATAAATACACATGCACACCCTCAGAGTCTATTAACTTCTTCATAACTAAAACATACAAATTAATTTTGGTAAAGACAATTGAACTTTTTACCACAGAAAATTACTCTAAGAATTGACTATAGCTTTGAACAATCTTGAGAATCATGGAAAAATAGTTAGAAAATTATTTATGTACTCTAATGCACTATTAGCACCTAAATATTACTGCAAAGGGATAGTAACAGCAATACAGGAATAAGGATATATTAGTATTTTATGATATAAATAACAAAAGAGATTTATCAGAACAGTATCTATAGTGACTGCTACATTCAATCTTCATTTTCATTTGCATTTAATTCTGAAATCATCTTTCTCTTTTTACACCAGAACAAAAAATAAATTTGAAGAGGAAGAAAAAGCAATAAATAAACCTTCGGCCCATCTCTCTCATTTAATTTCTTTCAGAAATAATCTTTCACTGGTTAAACAATACCTTCAATCTCCCTGCCTCCTCTTTCCAACTCCCCACCCTCCTCTCCCAACTTCCAACTTTATAATTTAAGATATAAAAATTACACTTGCCACCAACATACCTCAATAATTACAGATGCTATTGGTTGGAAGGGATTAACAATAATTGGTTCTGGGTCCAATTCAGCCAGACCACTGGTTCCATTAAGTTCAGCCTGTTCTTGCTCTATCTGTTCTCTATAGTTTGAAGAAAAAACACAATTGGAATTCCATATGAGAAAGTGCTGACCCATGTTTAAGAAAACATTTAATAGGTTTAAAGGCTATTAAAATTGGTATTTTAAACATCTAGAAGTGGCTTTCAATTACTGAGAGCATTTCAGAAATTCTTATGCAAATAATAGGGCTCTATCCCCATGTAAACATCAATCATTTGTATTTTAAAAGAAAGAAATGCTGACAAAATGACATTTTCTATGACTAACTTCTTAATGTCAACAATGCCTATTAATTATTTTTCCACATGCCAAGGACTTATTTTTATTAATTTATGAATTACCCTCCAAAATCAATGCTGTCCTCTTCACTGGTAGTAACAGACATAAATAAGTTCTCATTAACCCTTTTCTTAAGGATGTCTTCTCTTATAACATGAATAACATTTCTTTAATTCAATCGATGTTTTTATTTATACACAAAAACTTTTTATTTATTTATTTTACAAAAATAAAAGAGCAGGACCACAGTATGTCAAGCCCCAACTAACAGTATTCCTGAAAACCTTAAAGAAAACTCAGGGCTCTATTTAAGACTTTATAAAAGTTTTACTTATTAAGTTTATTTTCCAGAAACTTAAAACCTCCAGATTGCACCTATGCCAGATGGAGGTATTATGTCCCCCAAAACTCCATGTTCTTTGATGCAATCTTGTGGGGGCAGACATATTAGTGTTGATTAGGCTGGAATGAACCTATGGACTGTTTCCATGGAGTTGTTACTCAATCAACTGTGGACAAGACCTTTATTGGATAATTGCCATGGAAGTGTTATCCCACACATTCAGGGTGGGTCTGAATTAAATCACTGGAGCCATGTAAAAAGCTCAGACAGAAGGAGCACACTGCTTGCCGCAGCTTAAGAGACATTCTAAAGACAACCATTGAAGCTGACATTTTGGAGAATGCCATTTTGAAATGCAACCTGGGAGCAAACAGAAGCCAGCCACGTGCCTTCCCAGCTAACAGAGTTTTTCCGAACACCACTGGTGTTCTCCAATGAAGGTACCCTATTGTTGATGCCTTACATTGGACACTTTATAGCCTTAAGACTGTAACCTTGTAATCAAATAAACCACCTTTATAAAAGGCAATCCACTTCTGGTGTTTCGCAAAATGGCAGCATTAGCAAACTGGAACGGCCAGATAAGCCCTGAAACTTGGAGGTACTAGTCTCTCCTAGAACATCAACCAGTTGCATTCCCCTGCCCCATGATGTTGACACTCCTTTTCAACATGAAGACATGTTAGAATGGTCACTGCCCAAATATCCCCAGAGACTGAGAAAATGATCAATCAAACAAGAGGCAGGAGTTGTAACAGAGAAGTTACGATTTAACAAATGATTATGACTACCGAATCACTATATAGATATTTCTTTTCAGTTTCTAGTGTATTAGAACAGCCAGAAGGAAATACATGAAACTGTGGAACTATAACCCATACTATACTTTGAAACTTGCTCTATAACTACCTGTTAAACTGTATTTTGAAATTTATCACGTTTCAATATATATATTTCACAATAAAAAATGTTTAAAAAATAACAAAATAAAGGAGCAGGAATATCTACAGATTAATTCTATAAAAGTACATGACAGAGAACCAAAGATGGCGTACGTGAGACAGGGCAAAAAAAACACCTCCATGAAAAATACTGGATAAAAACCAGAAGGTAACCCAGAATACAGGTTTCAGCGATGCACCGGCTGGACAAGGTCTGCTAGAACACCGATGCACCGGCTGGACGAAGTCTGCTAGAACACAGGGGCCGTACACTTAGTGAAACCGGGAGTCTGCATTCTGAAACGAGTGAGTAAGCCGGCTGAAAGACCCAAGACCTGCAGCCATGCTGCGGTGTGGGGAAGCCGGGGGTTGGCGTTTGGAGACAGACTGGTTCTTTTGAGAAAAAAAAGGGAAAAACCCAGGAGCGGCTACAGTTGTGATGGTGGGAACACGGCAGGAGCGGGCTGAGCCAGCCTCTCAGTGTCTGGCATGGAGGATAGCCCACGGCAGATTCCCTCAGGGCCAGGGAATTGGAGAGCTGGAAGGAGAAAGAAACCCCTCTGCTTGCAGCTGGCCCCCCGGTCGGCTGGAGACACTCCTGCCTGGGGCCATGCCCACAGCCCAGAGCCGCACCAGTTGTCCTCTAGCTGGGAAGGAGGAACTGTGCGAGGAGTGGGGGGGGTTGAGACGCCCCATTCAGCCATCTTTGCATCAGGCTGAGAGCGCCCCAGCGGCCCAGGGCTTCACTTGAGGGATGGCATGCCCTTGTGACATAGCACAGCCTTCCCTCAGCAGAGGTCCTGGAAGATCACAGCTGAGAAGGGGGGCCTGCTCGGAAAACCCAGGGATGCTACATCAATGCCGGGGTGGTTTGTGGGTCAGTGACAGAGAGGGTCTGGGGCAGAATTGAAATGAAGGATTAGACTCTTGGCAGTGGCCTTGAATCTCCGGGAACACTTGGGGGGTTTGATTATTAAAGCTGCCCTGCCTCCCTAGCCACCCAGACACATGCCTCACATTCAGGGCAGACGGCTCCAGCAACATACCCAAACTGAGTTCACAACTGAACCCCACAAGAATCATTTCCCCACACACCACAAGGAGAAAGTTGAGAAGAACTGACTTGAGGGGTATAGGTGACTCGCAGATACCATCTGCTGGTTAGTTAGAGAATGTGTATGCCACCAACTTGTATTTCTGAAAAATTAGATTGGTATTTTTTTTACAACTTGAAAGAATCCTGTCAAGCATAGCAAATGCCAAGAGGCCAAAAACAACAGAAAATCTTAATGCACATGACAAAACCAGACGATATGGAAAACCCAATTCCAAACACCCAAATCAAAATATCAGAAGAGACTCAGTACTTGGCACAATTAATCAAAGAACTACAATCAAGGAAAGAAAACATGGCAAAGGATATAAAGGACATGAAGAAGACCATGGCACAGGATATAAGGGACATAAAGAAGACCCTAGAAGAGCATAAAGAAGATATTGCAAGAGTAAATAAAAAAACAGAAGATCTTATGGAAATAAACTGTTGGCCAAATTAAAAAGACTCTGGCTACTCATAATACAAGATTAGAGGAAGCTGAACAATGACTCAGTGTCCTAGAAATCCACAGAACAGAAAATGAAAGAACAAAAGAAAGAATGGGGAAAAAAATTGAAAAAATTGAAATGGATCTCAGGGATACGACAGATAAAATAAAATGTCCAAACTTAAGACTCACAGGTGTCCCAAAAGGGGAAGAGAAGGGTAAAGGTCTAGAAAGAGTATTCAAAGAAATTGTTGGGAAAAACTTCCCAAACCTTCTACACAATAGAAATACACAAAGCATAAATGCCCAGCGAACTCCAAATAGAATAAATCCAAATAAAGACACTCCAAGACATATTCTTATCAGACTGTCAAATACTGAAGAGAAGGAGCAAGTTCTGAAAGCAGCAAGAGAAAACCAATTCACCACATACAAAGCAAACAACATAAGACTAACTTGTGACTACTCAGTGGCCACCATGGAAGCAAGAAGGCAGTGGCATGACATATTTAAAATTCTGAGAGAGGAAAATTTCCAACCAAGAATACTTTATCCAGCAAAACTCTCCTTCAAATTTGAGGGAGAGCTTAAATTTTTTCACAGACAAACAAATGCTGAGAGTTTGCCAATAAAAGACCTGCCCTACTGCAGATACTAAAGGAAGCCCTACCAACAGAGAAACAAAGAAAGAAGAAAGAGATATAGAGAATTTTAACAGACATATACAGAACCTTACATCCCATATCACCAGGACACTCATTTTTCTCTAGTGATCATGGATCTTTCTCCAGAATGGACCATATGCTGGGACATAAAACAAGCCTCCATAAATTAAAAAAAAAAAAAAAAAAAAAATTGAATATATTCAAAGCACATTCTCCAACCACAATGGAATACAAATAAAAGTCAATAATTTTTGAATTGTAACTCTACTATTTACTTCCTACATGATATAAAATACACAAACTCTAATGACAAATCAGTGGTTTTGAACTCAATGTAAAATATGTAATTTTTGACAAGAATTACATAAAAGTGGGGGAATGATGGAGTACAGGAACATAGTTTATGTGTCCTATTGAAGTTAAGTTGGTATCAAAGAAAAACAAAATTGTTATGGATTTAAGAGGTTAATTTTAAGCCCCACAGTAAACATAAAGAAATTATCAGAGAATATGACCATAGAGATGAAAAGTAGAGTATGGGTTAAGAGAAATGGGGGAAGGGGCAATGAGGAATTAAGAAATGAGTGTAGGGTTGCTGTTTGACGTGACGTGAAGGGAAATTTCTAGTAATGGATGGTGGGAAGGTCATCACATTACAACACTCTAAATGTGATTAATCCCACTAATGGAATACTAGGGAGGGGGTGGAATGGGAAGATTTAGGCTGTATATATGTTTCCACAATTGAAAAAAAAGACAGTCTAAATAGATGACAATTGAATGCCAAGGATGATCCTGGATGGGATCTGAGGATGGAGGAGAGGAGGCTCAAAGGGACACAGCTGAGACATAAGACAAAAAAAAAGGAAATATAGAATGTAAGCTTTGAAGCAATGTTGAATCTCTTGTACTTCTTAGCTGCGCTTAATGGGATTACATAAAAGAATGTTCTTGTTCATGGGAATTGTATATGTGAATTATAGTGTTTGTTCAAGGATGTGTGCAGCTAGCTCTCGTATGTTCAGAAGACAGAGCAATAGATGGATGATATGGAGGGAGGGAGGGAAAGAAATAGCGGTGTGACAGCATGTTAAAGTTGGTGGAGTGGGGTATCAGGGGAGGGGGGTCAGGGTATGCTGGAGTTCTGTGTATGGGGTTTGTATTGTTTTTGCAACTATTCCTATAACTGAATTTATTTCAAAAAAAAAAGTACATGACAAATTATAATGTAAAACAATACATTTTGCCATCATATTTGAAACTAGGTAACAAGTTGTATAATAGAAAAGGCTATAGAAAAAGTTGCCCAATGTCACTCAGATTAAATAAGTATTTCCATATTAGTTACCACTGAAATGTTTAGTACCTCAGTGATTTACATTCAATGTTACCCCATATATGAAGGATGATAAGTTAATAAAACAAGCAGAGAGAAAAATGAGTAGTTCTAGGGTAGATCTAGAACTAGACTGCAAGTATAGCATGACAATGTGAATATTTACTACTATGACATTTACTAATTGTGTTCTATGATGGAAATGTATACCCTTTCATTCTGAACCTAGGAGGCCAAAATTCAGGCTCTGCAATTTACTACCTCTGTGATTTTAGGCACTTGTCTGGATTTTTGAGTCTCAGCCTTCCCACAAATGTGGATAATACATACCTCATAGGGATGTTTCAAGAGTCAGATAAAGCAATACATGTGAAGCACTCTGTAAACGAATATACTATGGGATAGTCACTGTTATTAATGCTATTCATGTATTAGCAAGCAACTTCTGGTATCTAGTATCAATAAACTATTTTCATGTACCAGCAATAGCATGTTTTATGGTTTTCAAAAACACTAGAAATGAATATATGAAGCAAATAGATTGGATTTAAGTAAATAAAGAGTTTTTTTTTATCATTCCTCTCTAAATGTCAGTTTGCTTTTCTTAAAATACATATATTAGGGAAAGTGTAGGCTTACAGAATGTGCCAATTTACTTTTAATTATGGAAGCTTTGCTCAACAGGAGAGGCCTCAGACCAACATGGCTAACGAGAAAGGAAGAAAGGGCACTGGGTATAGAAAAAGCCTGCTACAACATGATATAGAGTATCAGGGAAAAGGTAAAAAAACTTTTTTTAAAAATAAAAGTCTAAATTTTTGTTTGGTTTTTGTTTGTTTTTGTTTTCTTAGTGGAGGAAAAACAAAAGAGTGTTCAAAAAAGTATAATTTCATTTTATTTTTATAAATATATGAGAGGTATACTTACATGAATAATTGGTTTTACTAAGCTTTAACACCATGAAAAGATACACTAGGATAGAAAACGAAAGGTTCTCACCCCATTTCTTACTTGGCAAAAACCACTTATCCCCATTTTTTCTCAAGAGATCTAGTTAAATGACCCACTCATATATGGAATGCTCAAGTATGGAAACTTATCACTACAAATATTTCTTTCCTTTAAGTCCTATCTCTGATTTAATGGAAAGATCATCAAATGGGTTGCAACTATGTTAAACCACTTGGAAGACAAATGGTACTTCGATAAGTGGAAGTCAACTCTGGCTCTTACAGGAATTCAATTAAAAATCCTTTTCTTTTCTCCCCCTTCCATGTACCAAGCTGGTGGTGAAAGAAAAATCCTGCGGTTAAGTATTAAATTGAACTTCTTTTAAAATCTTAGTACATTCTTATAGCACTAACATTATTATAAATGATTCTATGGTAGAATTTATGTAATCAATATTTTTTACAAATTCAGTTTGGTAATTTTAGTTGAAGTTTTTCCTTTCAGGCAACCTATATTTAAAAACCTGAGACAGTGTAACTTAGACTACTATCCGACAAAACTAGTGTTAAAGACTAGATTTTCCTCAAGGTGATCCTCTAACTAGTCACCAATTATTTTTGCTGAGAATAAAGCAGGGGTTTTCAACACTGTCACTATTGACATATTGGGCACAATAGCTCTTTGTTGTGAAGGGCTGTTCTGTGCATCATAGGATGTTTAGAAACATCCCTGGCTTCTACCCACTAAGCACTAGTAGCAGCTACCCTTCCCACCAGTAAGAACAATAAAAAATGTGTCCAGATATTGACAAAAGTTCCCTGTGGAAAAAATTACCTGTGGATTGAAAATCACTGCACTAAAAGTACCCACAAGAAATAAGTGATATAATTTTAAAACTTGGGGCAATAATAAATTCACAAGGAGTAAATTTAATTACATAAAACTCTACCAGGCATTTTATAAATGTATCGCCCAAACTTGTACAGAGAAAAATCCACAGAGAAAATAGAAATATTTACCTAGTATTTTCCTCCATACAGAGAGAAAACTGAATAGACAAAATTAACAATTTTTTCATTAAATGGTGGGCTTTGTTGACTCTTCAAATGCATTGTAATACAGAGTTAATCCACTTACTTTTCTTCTCGTAATTTTCGCACTCGCTCAGCCCTTTCTCTCTTCTCTTGTTCCTCAAGAGCACGTTGTTCTGTTGTGTCTTTTTGGATGCGTTCATTTAAGGCATCAAAGTCTTTTGCAATGATATGTAGCAGCCAGTAAAGGCCTTTATTAATAGACTTGTCAATTTTTTTTCCATACCCCAAAACTGCTGAACAAGGTTCCTGAAGCACAATAATTGATTTGACTCAAAGATTAAAACTAAAAGTTTTTCACACAAACCTATTTATAAAGCATTAAGAATAATTACTGGCAACTCAAAATTTATCTATTTAAATTAATGATATGGAGCACCTGTTTAGTTAACTTACAAAATACACCTTTGCAATGATCACTAACATTAGTACATCAGAGTTGAAGTATTCTATAGATAATATCTGTAAGCTACAGGACATATTATGATACACAAAGTCCTTAGTGTCATTTATTATTTTAAACAAGATTATTGGAAAACAAAATTGAACTGCCAGGAAAAAAAAATGTCCCTACTTATAAAAAAAAAAAAATACGAGGAACGTTTAATTCCTTATACCAGGAAATTTACAGCAGTAAATATCCATTAAGACTGATAGTCTAATGATCATTTTATGAAACGAGAATAAACGATTAATTCTACTTTATCCATCTTTCTTAAGCTTATATGGTAACTCTCCTGATATAATTTTTTCAAAACTCCTGATAATCTTTCATGTTTAAATTTTGAATTTATATTTTCTCCCACTTTATAAAATTTATAGCATGACATACTGGTATAACTTACAGGTCCTGTCAGCAATATCTTGAAACCTTATACAAAAAGCAAATCTTAAACTCTTTGTAATCTTGAAGAATAGTTTATGGAAGCCAGTAAGTACAAAATACAAACTATTACAGTATTAAATAATATCAGAATATTAAAAGCATGATTCCAGGTAAAACACAATTCTTTTAAAAGACTATTTTCTAAGTGCCTATTAGCGTTCATCATTTATACTGAACATATGTCAAAGGACAGAAAAAAAAACTTACTATCTGACATAGGCACTTGTGTTCGTTGACCAATTTTTCCAGAGACAGACATTCAATAACATCAGCTTCTCCTAAAGCCCCTTCCTTGTCTTGCTTATTTGCCAATCTAGAGAGACAAGTAAAGTAGTTTTATGACAAATATATAATCAGATGCTACTTAAAAATATTTTGACAATATTCTTCTATTCAAAGTTTTAACCTTACTGATTACATGGGTTTTAGAATGTATTTTAATATTTTACATCCTGATTTCCCCTAGTTTCTTATTACTAAAAGGAATTTTGTAAGAACAGGCCTATAAAGGAAGATTATCAAGAAAATGTAAGTACCAGAGAAATAAGTCAACAAAAAAATGTTACAAAGAGAAAAAGAAGTGAATTATTTTCCACAGCCCATAGCCTAGCAATTCCAACTTTTGCATTATATCCTTATCATCTTAAAATACACTCCATCATGTTGTAAATGCCCAAATATTCCAAATATTCATTCTGAGCTTGTAATATTTGAGCTTATCTGCATTTCCAGTGTGTGTACATATATTCACATAAATGTGCAATCTGTTGGACAAGTGGGGTCATTTCTATCTGATTTACTTGTCATATTTAGCATTGGGCATAAAAAAATTATATTCAATTAGGAAGAAATTTGGGAACAACAACCAAATTAAAACACTAAATAAGCTCATAAGAGAAATCAGAATTATAACAAAATAAAACTAATTTGCCTATCAGTTGTCAAAGGTCAAAAAGTTCAATGAAAGACAGAGTTAACAGACACTAAGCAAAGATATATCTTTTTAAAAATACATAAACTAAGTATAATGGACCCCTATCAACCACCTTTAAAAATTATCAACATAGGGCCATTCTTGTTCATCTACAAATCTTCCACTTTTTTCCATGTGGGCATCATCTCTCTTCACCTGAAAATTACACAATATATATGTATATATATATATATATCTATATATATATAACCACAATACTTCTATTACACCTAACAAAATTAATAGTAAATTCTTAATATTCAATCAATCAATCAATCGATTCAGTATTCCCCAATATCTTTTTACAAGTAGTATCTTCAAATCAGGTCCAAAACTGATGAAGAAATTGCAATTTACCTCCGAAGTCTTTTTATTCATTGCTACCACACCCCTCCCACCAACACCACCTGTTTTTCTCCATGATATTTATTTATTTATTTCTATGAAATTTCCCACATTTGGGATTCCGCTGCTATCTTCCTTAGGAGGTTATTTTCATACATACCCTGTATTTCCCATACCTGATATTTGGATGTAGAGGCTGGATGAGTTTCAGGTTGAATTCTTTTGACACGTGAATTTCATAGGTGGTGCTAATACTTCAGGTATATAATACTATGTCATTTCACTTTTAGTGATATTAATATTAATGAGTGGGTTCAATTGGTCAGCCTGATTCATCAGAAATAAAGTTCCCCATTAACATCTGACCTAATGATTTTAGCACCTTTTGGTCACTTTTGCTTAGTTCCATTATTTTATTAGAGTTTATAAAATAGTGACTTTTTAAGTTGTTTTATATTCCTTTTGCATTTACTAAAATGCAGAAAATGTTTTTGGCTAAAAAACAAACAAATAACAAAAAACACTTTCATCAACTACTTGGTGACCCTTAAATAAAATTCACAGAGAAAAGTTAAGTGTTTGACTCCTTGCCTTCATTTCCTAATTTTCAGGAAGAATTATTATCCTAGCAATCTCCAAAGGTGACTGAATTGTTTTGTTTGTTTGTTTGTTTGTTTCCCAGAGGAGGGGGGCATTATTATGAACTCATAAATTTTTAATTATATTTGGTATATTTCAATCAATTGCAGTTCCTGTTCTTTTTGAGGCTTAATGTTTCCCATCTTTGGTCAGTGGCAGTCCCCTGAAGATGGGCTCCTGTATCCTTCTAGTATTAACTCCAATAAGTAACTTCTTTGTTTGTTTGTAAGAAACAATGTCCCAGATCTGGAATCATTCATTATTCTAAGGGGCCCTGGTTACTATCAGTGGGAAATGGTATTTTAAAGGCCACAATCTGAGTACTACAAATATTCAGTCATTGACAATATCACTGGTTCTAGACCCTTTCAATGGACAAAGCTAGAAAATATGTAGACTTTTTTAGAAACAAAAATTAAATAAATCATGAACCCATATTGATTTTTCGATTTCAAATCCAGTGTTACCAAGTTTTTACTTAGCTTCTTAGATTTTGTTTTCTTTTGTTATGTTGGAAACCATGGTTCTTAATGACATTAACGTAATTAACTATTTGCTTTATCCTACAATAAACCTAAGTAAGAGTTTCAGTATAATAATAACAACATTATTACTGAAAGTAAGAGTATAAATGGAGGTCGAGATGTCTTTACGGTTATTTTTGTCTCTAGGATATAGTCCACTAAAGATGCTGTCAAAATACTGAATACTAACATTACTTGAAATAATGTTTCTCTGTGTGGTTATGCCACCATCAACATAAACAGCTATGTTCAATTGTTTCAGGCTGCTTTTCTCAGAAATACTTTTTTTTAAATAAAGATCAAAAAAAATAAATAAATCAAGCATTCTCCTGGCACCCACACAATCCTTCCTGGCCCATTTCTCTTCAGAGATCAGGAATCAGGGTTTTTAAAGATGCAGGGGAGAGGAAAATGGCTATGGGCCACAGAAGCCGAGGCCAGAGCTGCTCCCATTTACCTGGGAAGAGTGGCTCGCTCTTTCCCCCTTTCCAGCAAGGCATCCTGGTTGAATAAACGATGGTATTCAACAGATCCATACAATCTGTCATTATGAAAGTGTAAAAAATAATAAAGATGATTTCTTTATACAGCCACAGAACAATCTCAAGATTCACTATTCAGTTAAAAAAAAAAGGTATACTGCAGAAGAGTATACTATGCTAGCTTTTCAGGAAGAAAGGCAACTCAATAGCAATAGATCTGTAGTATCCATATTGTGGTTTTTAAAATATTTCCTGAGTATGGAGGGGCAAGATGGCAGCATAGAGAGGTGTGGAATTTAGTTAGTCCCTTGGAGCAACAAGGAACAATTAATAAATAATCTGGAACAACTGCTGGGGGACAACCATGACTGACCACACATCATACACCAACCTGGACTGGGTTGAATGGCTGAGATCACAGCATAAAATCTGTAAATAAAAACTGCGGAATCATGCTGGGAGCCCCCCCTCCCCATGGAAAGCTGAGCTGTAAGACCTCACTGTGGGAGAAAGCAGCATGCCAGGAGTGAGTGAATATACTGCAACCTAGCTCCAACTGGGGTTTTAATTAACAAATGTGGACTGCTAAATACAAGCCACAAACATAGAAAAACCCCTAAAAAGCAGCAAAGTACCTTGAGGTCACTCCCAGTGGAGAGGAGATGGGACTGATGGAAAAAAATAATAATAATTAGAAAAAAGAAGGAAAAATACAGAGGCATTTAAAGAGACTGACCTTAGAGAGCCAGAAAACGCCTGTGCCCCAGGAAACGGAGCCCAGAACACCAGGTACTCTTTCTGACCGACAGTTGAAACTGGGGGCCCGTAGACTGGTTCTGAAAGGGGGCTTTCTTTCCCTTTTTCTCTCTCTCAACCTGAATGGCTCAGTGGAGAGAGCCTCAGCCATTTTCAGTTTGCAGCACCTCTGACCCAGACAGGGGTGGAGTTAAGAGAGTCAGAGAGATAAAGGAATAATTCAAATGCAGAAGACAGTTCCCTAGGGGGTGTATCTTCCCTAAGAGGAAGGAGATAGGGCCCAACTCAAGTGCCAGCCCTCCCTTCAGAATTCAGACCCCAAGACCAGGGGGAAAAAGTCAAAAGAAAAACAACCTAAGCTGAGATTTAAAGGGGCTACACCTCCTTAAACTAGTCAGGAGCGAAAGGCTGACAGGCGACACCTGCTGGGCAGGTTAGGAAAAGCAAAGGGCCTAGAGGCCTCACAGGAAAGTCTGTCAATCTTCGAAGACAAACCCTCAGGGAAACCTGACACTGAATATAGCCCCATTCTGAGACCTGAACACGTTCAGGTCTGGGAAAATCTGATTGGGGTAACCAAGGAAACCAGATGCCTAAACAACAGAAAACTACAAATTATACTGGGAAAAACAAACAAATGCCCGACTCAAAGAACAAACTTACACCTCAATTAAGATACAAGTGAGACACTGTTTCATGTTAATGAAACAATCAATTAAAGATTTTCAAAGAAATACGCCAAATCATTCAAAAACTAAGTCAACAAGTTCAGAGAAGATATGGCAAAATAGAGGAAGGATATAAAGAAAACACTGGGCAAACATAAGGTAGAAATTGAAAGTCTGAAAACCCAACTTGCAGAATCTATGGAAATGAAAGACACAACACAAGAGATAAAAAACATAATGGAGACATACAACAGCAGATCTCAACAGGCAGAAGAAAACATTCAGGAAATGGAGAACAAGACATCTGAAATCCTACACACAAAAGAACAGATAGGGAAAAGAATGGAAAAATATGAGCAACATCTCAGTGAACTGAATGACAACATGAAACACATGAATCTATGTGTCATGGGTGTCCTAGAAGAAAAGAAGGGAAAAGGGACAGAAGCAATAACAGAGGAAATAATCACTGAAAACTTCCCATCTCTTACGAAAGACATAAAATTACAGATCCAAGAAGCGCAGTATACCCCAAACAGAATAGATCTGAATAGAACTACGCCAAGACACTTAATAATCAGATTATCAAAAGTCAAAGACAAAGAGAGAATCCTGAAAGCAGGAAGAGAAAAGCGATCCATCACATACAAAGGAAACTTAATAACACTATGTGCGGATTTCTCAGTAGAAACTAGGGAGGCAAGAAGGAAGTGGTGTGATATATTTACGATAATGAAAGAGAAAAACCACAAACCAAGAATCCTGTATCTGGCAAAACTGTCCTTCAAATATGAGGGAGAGTTTAAAATATACTCTGACAAACAGACAATGACAGAGTATGTAAACAAGTTACCTGCTCTACAGAAAATACTAAAGGGAGCACTACAGATAGGAAAAAACATGAGTGAGACGTTTGGAACACAATTTTGGGTGATGGCAGCACAACAATGTCAGGACACTGAACAAAGATGACTGTAAGTATGGTTTAAAGAGGAAGGTTAGGAGCATGTGGGACACCAGAAGGAAAGAGGAAAGATAAAGACTGGGACTGTATAACTCAGTGAAACCTAGAGTGCTCCACAACTGTAATAAAATGTACAAATACATTTTTACATGAGGGAGAACAAATGAATGTCAACCTTGCAAGGTGTTAAAACTGGGGTGGGATATGTCCCTGAGGAGGCGGCGCAAGATGGCAGACTGGTGAGCTGTATGTTTTAGTTACTCCTCCAGGAAAGTAGGTAGAAAGCCAGGAACTGCGTGGACTGGACACCACAGAGCAATCTGACTTTGGGCATACTTCATACAACACTCATGAAAACGTGGAACTGCTGAGATCAGCGAAATCTGTAAGTTTTTGCGGCCAGGGGACCCGCGCCCCTCCCTGCCAGGCTCAGTCCCGTGGGAGGAGGGGCTGTCAGCTCCGGGAAGGAGAAGGGAGAAGTGCAGTGGCAGCCCTTATCGGAAACTCATTCTACTGATCCAAAATCCAACCATAGATAGACTGAGACCAGACACCAGAGAATCTGAGAGCAGCCGGCCCAGCAGAGAGGAGACAGCCATAGAAAAAAAACAACACGAAAAACTCCAAAATAAAAGCGGAGGATTTTTAGAGTTCTGGTGAACATAGAAAGGGGAAGGGCCCTGAGGCGCATATGCAAATCCCGAAGAAAAGCTGATCTCTCTGCCCTGTGGACCTTTCCTTAATGGCCCTGGTTGCTTTGTCTCTTAGCATTTCAATAACCCATTAGATCTCTGAGGAGACCTGTTTTTTTTTTTTTTTAATCCTTTTCTCTTTTTCTAAAACAATTACTCTAAGAAGCCAATACAGAAAGCTTCAAAGACTTGCAATTTGGGCAGGTCAAGTCAAGAGCTGAACTAGGAGAGCTCTGAGACAAAACGCAATAATCCAGTGGCTGAGAAAATTCACTAAACACCACAACTTCCCAAGAAAAGGGGGGTGTCCGCTCACAGCCATCATCCTGGTGGACAGGAAACACTCCTGCCCATCGCCAGCCCCATAGCCCAGAACTGCCCCAGACAACCCAGTGTGACGGAAACGCTTCAAATAACAGGCACACACCACAAAACTGGGCGTGGACATTAGCCTTCCTTGCAACCTCAGCTGATTGTCCCAGAGCTGGGAAGGTGGAACAGTGTGAATTAACAAAGCCCCATTCAGCCATCATTTCAGCAGACTGGGAGCCTCCCTACATAGCCCAGCAGCCCAGAACTGCCCTGGGGGGACAGCACTCACCTGTGACATAGCACAGTCATCCCTCAACAGAGGACCCGGGGTGAACGGCCTGGAAGAGGGGCCCACTTGCAAGTCTCTGGAGCCATACGCCAATACCAAGGACTTGTGGGTCAGTGGCAGAGACAAACTGTGGCACGACTGAACTGAAGGATTAGACTATTGCAGCAGCTTTAAAACTCTAGGATCACCAGGGAGATTTGATTGTTAGAGCCACCCCCCCCCTCCCTGACTGCCCAGAAACACGCCCCATATACAGGGCAGGCAACACCAACTACACATGCAAACTTGGTACACCAATTGGACCCCACAAGACTCACTCCCCCACTCACCAAAAAGGCTAAGCAGGGGAGAACTGGCTTGTGGAGAACAGGTGGCTCGTGGAAGCCACCTGCTGGTTAGTTAGAGAAAGTGTACTCCACGAAGCTGTAGATCTGATAAATTAGAGATAAGGACTTCAATTGGTCTACAAATCCTAAAAGAACCCTATCAAGTTCAGCAAATGCCACGAGGCCAAAAACAACAGAAAATTATAAAGCATATGAAAAAACCAGACGATATGGATAACCCAAGCCCAAGCACCCAAATCAAAAGACCAGAAGAGACACAGCACCTAGAGCAGCTACTCAAAGAACTAAAGATGAACAATGAGACCATAGTACGGGATATAAAGGAAATCAAGAAGACCCTAGAAGAGCATAAAGAAGACATAGCAAGACTAAATAAAAAAATGGATGATCTTATGGAAATTAAAGAAACTGTTGACCAAATTAAAAAGATTCTGGACACTCATAGTACAAGACTAGAGGAAGTTGAACAACGAATCAGTGACCTGGAAGATGACAGAATGCAAAATGAAAGCATAAAAGAAAGAATGGGGAAAAAAATTGAAAAAATCGAAATGGACCTCAGGGATATGATAGATAATATGAAACGTCCTAATATAAGACTCATTGGTGTACCAGAAGGGGAAGAAAAGGGTAAAGGTCGAGGAAAAGTACTCAAAGAAATTGTTGGGGAAAACTTCCCAAATCTTCTAAACAACATAAATACACAAATCATAAATGCTCAGCGAACTCCAAATAGAATAAATCCAAATAAACCCACTCCGAGACATATACTGATCACACTATCAAACACAGAAGAGAAGGAGCAAGTTCTGAAAGCAGCAAGAGAAAAGCAATTCACCACATACAAAGGAAACAGCATAAGACTAAGTAGTGACTACTCAGCAGCCACCATGGAGGCGAGAAGGCAGTGGCACGATATATTTAAAATTCTGAGTGAGAAAAATTTCCAGCCAAGAATACTTTATCCAGCAAAGCTCTCCTTCAAATTTGAGGGAGAGCTTACATTTTTCACAGACAAACAAATGCTGAGAGAATTTGCTAACAAGAGACCTGCCCTACTGGAGATACTAAAGGGAGCCCTACACACAGAGAAACAAAGAAAGGACAGAGAGACCTGGAGAAAGGTTCAGTACTAAAGAGATTCGGTATGGGTACAATAAAGGATATTAATAGACAGAGGGGAAAAATATGACAAACATAAACCAAAGGATAAGATGGCTGATTCAAGAAATGCCTTCACGGTTATAACGTTGAATGTAAATGGATTAAATTCCCCAATTAAAAGATATAGATGCGCAGAATGGATCAAAAAAAATGAACCATCAATATGTTGCATACAAGAGACTCATCTTAGACACAGGGACACAAAGAAACTGAAAGTGAAAGGATGGAAAAAACTATTTCATGCAAGCTACAGCCAAAAGAAAGCAGGTGTAGCAATATTAATCTCAGATAAAATAGACTTCAAATGCAGGGATGTTTTGAGAGACAAAGAAGGCCACTACGTACTAATAAAAGGGGCAATTCAGCAAGAAGAAATAACAATCGTAAATGTCTATGCACCCAACCAAGGTGCCACAAAATACATGAGAGAAACACTGGCAAAACTAAAGGAAGCAATTGATGTTTCCACAATAATTGTGGGAGACTTCAACACATCACTCTCTCCTATACATAGAGAAACCAGACAGAAGACCAATAAGGAAATTGAAAACCTAAACAATCTGATAAATGAATTAGATTTAACAGACATATACAGGACATTACATCCCAAATCACCAGGATACACATACTTTTCTAGTGCTCATGGAACTTTCTCCAGAATAGATTATATACTGGGACATAAAACAAGCCTCAATAAATTTAAAAAGATTGAAATTATTCAAAGCACATTCTCTGACCACAATGGAATACAATTAGAAGTCAATAACCATCAGAGACTTAGAAAATTCACAAATACCTGGAGGTTAAACAACACACTCCTAAACAATCAGTGGGTTAAAGAAGAAATAGCAAGAGAAATTGCTAAATATATAGAGACGAAGGAAAATGAGAACTCAACATACCAAAAACTATGGGATGCAGCAAAAGCAGTGCTAAGGGGGAAATTTATAGCACTAAACGCATATATTAAAAAGGAAGAAAGAGCCAAAATCAAAGAACTAATGGATCAACTGAAGAAGCTAGAAAATGAACAGCAAACCAATCCTAAACCAAGTAGAAGAAAAGAAATAACAAGGATTAAAGCAGAAATAAATGACATAGAGAACAAAAAAACAATAGAGAGGGTAAATATCACCAAAAGTTGGTTCTTTGAGAAGATCAACAATATTGACAAGCCCCTAGCTAGACTGACAAAATCAAAAAGAGATAAGACCCATATAAACAAAATAATGAATGAAAAACGTGACATAACTGCAGATCCTGAAGAAATTAAAAAAATTATAAGAGGATACTATGAACAACTGTATGGCAACAAACTGGATAATGTAGAGGAAATGGACAATTTCCTGGAAATATATGAACAACCTAGACTGACCAGAGAAGAAATAGAAGACCTCAACCAACCCATCACAAGCAAAGAGATCCAATCAGTCATCAAAAATCTTCCCACAAATAAATGCCCAGGGCCAGATGGCTTCACAGGGGAATTCTACCAAACTTTCCAGAAAGAACTGACAACAATCTTACTCAAACTCTTTCAAAACATTGAAAAAAATGGAACACTACCTAACTCATTTTATGAAGCTAACATCAATCTAATACCAAAACCAGGCAAAGATGCTACAAAAAAGGAAAACTACCGGCCAATCTCCCTAATGAATATAGATGCAAAAATCCTCAACAAAATACTTGCAAATCGAATCCAAAGACACATTAAAAAAATCATACACCATGACCAAGTGGGGTTTATTCCAGGCATGCAAGGATGGTTCAACATAAGAAAATCAATCAATGTATTACAACACATTAACAAGTCAAAAGGGAAAAATCAATTGATCATCTCAATAGATGCTGAAAAAGCATTTGACAAAATCCAACATCCCTTTTTGATAAAAACACTTCAAAAGGTAGGAATTGAAGGAAACTTCCTCAATATGATAAAGAGCATATATGAAAAACCCACAGCCAGCATAGTACTCAATGGTGAGAGACTGAAAGCCTTCCCTCTAAGATCAGGAACAAGACAAGGATGCCCGCTGTCACCACTGTTATTCAACATTGTGCTGGAAGTGCTAGCCAAGGCAATCCCGCAAGACAAAGAAATAAAAGGCATCCAAATTGGAAAAGAAGAAGTAAAACTGTAATTGTTTGCAGATGATATGATCTTATATCTAGAAAACCCTGAGAAATCAACGATACAGCTACTAGAGCTAATAAACAAATTTAGCAATGTAGCGGGATACAAGGTTAATGCACATAAGTCAGTAATGTTTCTATATGCTAGAAATGAACAAACCGAAGAAACACTCAAGAAAAAGATACCATTTTCAATAGCAACTAAAAAAATCAAGTACCTAGGAATAAACTTAACCAAAGATGTAAAAGACCTATACAAAGAAAACTACATAACTCTACTAAAAGAAATAGAAGGGGACCTTAAAAGATGGAAAAATATTCCATGTTCATGGATAGGAAGACTAAATGTCATTAAGATGTCAATTCTACCCAAACTCATCTACAGATTCAATGCAATCCCAATCAAAATTCCAACAACCTACTTTGCAGACTTGGAAAAGCTAGTTATCAAATTTATTTGGAAAGGGAAGATGCCTCGAATTGCTAAAGACACTCTAAAAAAGAAAAACGAAGTGGGAGGACTTACACTCCCTGACTTTGAAGCTTATTATAAAGCCACAGTTGCCAAAACAGCATGGTACTGGCACAAAGATAGACATATAGATCAATGGAATCGAATTGAGAATTCGGAGATAGACCCCCAAAGTCACTGAACTGAGTCATAATGGTCTTTTCAACAAATGGGGCTGGGAGAGTTGGATATCCATATCCAAAAGAATGAAAGAGGACCCCTACCTCACCCCCTACACAAAAATTAACTCAAAATGGACCAAAGATCTCAATATAAAAGAAAGTACCATAAAACTCCTAGAAGATAATGCAGGAAAACATCTTCAAGACCTTGTATTAGGTGGCCACTTCCTAGACTTTACACCCAAAGCACAAGCAACAAAAGAGAAAATAGATAAATGGGAACTCCTCAAGCTTAGAAGTTTCTGCACCTCAAAGGAATTTCTCAAAAAGGTAAAGAGGCAGCCAACTCAATGGGAAAAAATTTTTGGAAACCATGTATCTGACAAAAGACTGATATCTTGCATATATAAAGAAATCCTACAACTCAATGACAATAGTACAGTCGGCCCAATTATAAAATGGGCAAAAGATATGAAAAGACAGTTCTCTGAAGAGGAAATACAAATGGCCAAGAAACACATGAAAAAATGTTCAGCTTCACTAGCTATTAGAGAGATGCAAATTAAGACCACAATGAGATACCATCTAACACCGGTTAGAATGGCTGCCATTAAACAAACAGGAAACTACAAATGCTGGAGGGGATGTGGAGAAATTGGAACTCTTATTCACTGTTGGTGGGACTGTATAATGGTTCAGCCACTCTGGAAGTCAGTCTGGCAGTTCCTTAGAAAACTAGATATAGAGTTACCATTCGATCCAGCGATTGCACTTCTCGGTATATACCCGGAAGATCGGAAAGCAGCGACACGAACAGATATCTGCACGCCAATGTTCATAGCAGCATTATTCACAATTGCCAAAAGATGGAAACAACCCAAATGTCCTTCAACAGATGAGTGGATAAATAAAATGTGGTATATACACACGATGGAATACTACGCGGCAGTAAGAAGGAACGATCTCGTGAAACATATGACAACATGGATGAACCTTGAAGACATAATGCTAAGCGAAATAAGCCAGGCACAAAAAGAGAAATATTATATGCTACCACTAATGTGAACTTTGAAAAATGTAAAACAAATGGCTTATAATGTAGAATGTAGGGGAACTAGCAATAGAGAGCAATTAAGGAAGGGGGAACAATAATCCAAGAAGAACAGATAAGCTATTTAACGTTATGGGGATGCCCAGGAATGACTATGGTCTGTTAATTTCTGATGGATATAGTAGGAGCAAGTTCACAGAAATGTTGCTATATTAGGTAACTTTCTTGGGGTAAAGTAGGAACATGTTGGAAGTTAAGCAGTTATCTTAGGTTAGTTGTCTTTTTCTTACTCCCTTGTTATGGTCTCTTTGAAATGTTCTTTTATTGTATGTTTGTTTTCTTTTTAACTTTTTTTTCATACAGTTGATTTAAAAAAGAAGGGAAAGTTAAAAAAAAAAAAAAAAAAAAACAAGGAAAAAAAAAAAAGATGCAGTGCCCCCTTGAGGAGCCTGTGGAGAATGCAGGGGTATTCGCCTACCCCACCTCCATGGTTGCTAACATGACAACAGACAAAGGGGACTGGTGGTTTGATGGGTTGAGCCCTCTACCACAGGTTTTACCCTTGGGAAGACGGTTGCTGCAAAGGAGAGGCTAGGCCTCCCTATATTTGTGCCTAAGAGTCTCCTCCTGAATGCCTCTTTGTTGCTCAGATGTGGCCCTCTCTCTCTGGCTAAGCCAACTTGAAAGGTGAAATCACTGCCCTCCCCCCTACGTGGGACCAGACACCCAGGGGAGTGAATCTCCCTGGCAACGTGGAATATGACTCCCGGAGAGGAATGTAGACCCGGCATCGTGGGATGGAGAACATCTTCTTGACCAAAAGGGGGATGTGAAAGGAAATGAAATAAGCTTCAGTGGTAGAGAGATTCCAAAAGGAGCCGAGAGATCACTCTGGTGGGCACTCTTATGCACACTTTAGACAACCTTTTTTAGGTTCTAAAGAATTGGGGTAGCTGGTGGTGGATACCTGAAACTATTAAACTACAACCCAGAACCCATGAATCTCGAAGACAGTTGTATAAAAATGTAGCTTATGAGGGGTGACAATGGGATTGGGAATGCCATAAGGACCAAACTCCCCTTTGTCTAGTTTATGGATGGATGTGTAGAAAAGTAGGGGAAGGAAACAAACAAAGGTACCCAGTGTTCTTTTTTACTTCAATTGCTCTTTTTCACTCTAATTATTATTCTTGTTATTTTTGTGTGTGTGCTAATGAAGGTGTCAGGGATTGATTTAGGTGATGAATGTACAACTATGTAATGGTACTGTAAACAATCGAAAGTACAATTTGTTTTGTATGACTGCGTGGTATGTGAATATATCTCAATAAAATGATGATTAAAAAAAATAATAAATAAAAATAAAAATAAAAATACATATTACAAAAAAAAAAAAAAACTGAATGTAAAAAAAAAATGCAATATCACATCTCAGTGAAAAAAAAAAACCCATTGCAATTCGGAGGCCTGTAAAATATTGCCTCTGTTATGAAGCTGGTGCATTTTGGAGCTGGGATTCAGACCTGGGCGGCCAGGCCCCAGGGCCCATGCTCTTAAGCACAGCCCTGCATGGCCTCCCAGGGCACCTCCACCTTCAGGGGGATGAACAGGCTATAGGGTGGCTGGTGGTGGGGAAATTTCCTCCCTATGTTAAGAAAAAATAAAGCTGCATTTATACATCCCTAAAAAAAAAAAAAAAAAAAACAAGGAAAAAAAAAAAAGATGCAGTGCCCCCTTGAGGAGCCTGTGGAGAATGCAGGGGTATTCGCCTACCCCACCTCCATGGTTGCTAACATGACCACAGACATAGGGGACTGGTGGTTTGATGGGTTGAGCCCTCTACCACAGGTTTTACCCTTGGGAAGACGGTTGCTGCAAAGGAGAGGCTAGGCCTCCCTATGGTTGTGCCTAAGAGCCTCCACCCGAATGCCTCTTTGTTGCTCAGATGTGGCCCTGTCTCTCTAGCTAAGCCAACTTGAAAGGTGAAATCACTGCCCTCCCCCCTACGTGAGATCAGACACCCAGGGGAGTGAATCTCCCTGGCAACGTGGAATATGACTCCCGGGGAGGAATGTAGACCTGGCATCGTGGGACGGAGAACATCTTCTTGACCAAAAGGGGGAGGTGAAAGGAAATGAAATAAGCTTCAGTGGCAGAGAGAATCCAAAAGGAGCCGAGAGGTCATTCTGGTGGGCACTCTTACGCACACTTTAGACAACCCTTTTTAGGTTCTAAAGAATTGGGGTAGCTGGTGGTGGATACCTGAAACTATCAAACTACAACCCAGAACCCATGAATCTCGAAGACAGTTGTATAAAAATGTAGCTTATGAGGGGTGACAAGGGGATTAGGAAAGCCATAAGGACCACACTCCACTTTGTCTAGTTTATGGATGGATGAGTAGAAAAATAGGGGAAGGAAACAAACAGACAAGGGTACCCAGTGTTCTTTTTTACTTCAATTGCTCTTTTTCACTCTAATTATTATTCTTGTTATTGTTGTGTGTGTGCTAATGAAGGGGTCAGGGATTGATTTGGGTTATGAATGTACAACTATGTAATGGTACTGTGAACAATCGAAAGTATGATTTGTTTTGTATGACTGCGTGGTATATGAACATATCTCAATGAAATGAAGATTAAAAAAAAAAAAAAAAAAGACATAATGCTGAGCAAAATAAGCCAGGCACAAAAAGAGAGATATTGTATGTTACCACTTATGTGAATTCTGTGAAAAATGTACAATGTTTTATACTGTAGAATGTAGGGGACTTAGAGATACCAATTAGTGGAGGGGGAATGATAATCTAATAAGAACAGATAAACTATGGAGGGTAATCTCAATGTTATGGGAATGCTCAGGAATGATTATGGTTTGTAAACTTTCTTGGATATAGTAAGACCATGTTGGAAGCAATAGAGTTATTTTAGGTTTTTTTTTTCTCTTATTCCTTTGTTTTCTTAGGGGTTGTTAATTTTCTTGGGGTATGGTAGGAACATGTTGGAAGCAATGTAGTTATTTTAGATTATTTGTTTTTCTTACTCCTCTGTTTGGAGATGGTTTATTAATTTTCTTGGGGTATGGTAGGAACATATTGGAAGCAAAGTAGTTATTTTAGGTTATTTGTTTTCCTTAATCCATTGCTTTGTTTGAAATGTTGTGGGGTTTTTTTGGTTGTTGTTTGCCTGTTTGTTTTTAATTTTTTGATAAAGTTAAAAAATTGAAAAAAAATCAGTAGAAAAATGGGAGTAAAAACTAAATGACAAATAGGGTGGGATGGGGGGATGGTTTGGGTATTCTCTTTTCACTTTTATTTTTTATTCTTATTCTGATTCTTTCTGATGTAAGGAAAATGTTCAGAAATAGATTGTGGTGATGAACGCATAACTATATGATCATACTGTGAACAGTTGATTGTATACCATGGATGACTGTATGGTTTGTGAATATATATCAATAAAACTGAATTAAAAAAAAAAAAAAATGGGGTGGTATTGGGTAAAAAAAAAAATACAATCAATGCAAACTAGAGACTATAGTTAACAGAAACATTGTATTATAGCTCCTTTAAAGTAACAAAGAGAATATACCAAAGCGAAATATCTATAAGAGGGGGATATAAGGGAGGGGTATGGGACTCTTGGCATTGAGGATGCTGTCTGACTCTTTTATTATACTTTAGTTTAATTCTATCTTTCCTTTTGATGCTTTTGAACTCTCATTTTTTTTGTTTCTTTTTTCCTTTTGTCTCTCTACCTTCTTTGACTCTTCCTCCTTCTTTGTGGAAGAAACGGAGATGTCGTTCTATAGATAGTGGTGATGGTGGTGAATGTGTTAATACATGATTATACGTGAACCATCAATTGTTCACTTAGGACAGAATGTATGGTGGGTGAACAAAACCATCTTAGAAAAAATAGGTTGATGAAAAAACTTTGAGAGCACTATATTGAGCGAAATAAGTCAGCCACAAAAGAACAAATATTTTATGGTCTCACTGATATGAACTAATTATAATATGTCAACTCATAGTCATGAAATATAAGTTACCAGGACATAGAATGAGGCTAATGAATGGGGAGCAGTTGCTTATCATGAGCAGAATGTTTCACTAGGTTGAACTTAAGTGTTCGGAAATGGAGAGAGGTGACGGTAGCATGTTATCGTGAGAATAACTAACACTGCTGAATGCTGTGTGAATGTGGTGGAAAGGGGAAGCTTAGAGTCACGTATGTCACCAGAAGGAAAAGTGGAATTAAAATATGGGAATGTATAAAACAGTGAATCTCGTGGTGAACAATGTCCATGATTAACTGTACAAATACTAGAAATCCCTGTCATGAACTTGAACAAATATATGACACTATAACTAGGAGTTAATAAGAGGGTTATACAGGGAAAAAGTATACCTACTGCAAACTATGTACTACAGTTAGTAGTACTGTAACATTCTTTCATCAACAGTAACAAATGTACTATACCAATACTATGAGTCAATAATGGGGTGGGGGGTGGTTAGGTGTATGAGAGGATTGGAGTTTTCTTTGTTTTTATTTCTTTTCTGGAGTAATGAAAATGTTCTAAAAATTGAAAAAAAAAATTAATTGTGGTGACGGATGCACAGCTGTATGATGGTACAATGGTACTATGAGCAATTGATTGGATGACTGTATGGTATGTGAACAATCTCAATAAAATTGAATTTAAAAAGAAAAATTCCTCCATATAGTTATTTATATTTTCAAAATGAAACAATGGAAGGATAAACTAAACACTAGTGAAAATTGCTACCTTTAGGAGAATGGAAGAAATAAAGAGGAGAAAGGGACAGAGATGGAAGAGTGTTCTTTCTGAATGCAACTTGTTTTTATAGTTTTGAATTTGGAACCATATAACAGTTTTAAAAATTAAATCTGTATTTCAACCAGTCCTAAAATGAAAGACTTTGGGGTTGTTCCCGATCTTCGGTTTTTACAAGAACTGTTGTGAAAAATAGGTATAAGAGAAGTCTTTTCTTATTTTGGAAACAGATTCCAAGAAATATAACTACTAAGCCAAAGAATAAATGCAAACATTTCTTAGATATGTATTATAGCAATATTTCTATCCCTCTGCCCCCACCACCAAAATCATAACAACTCAGAAATAATAAAAAGGAAGGTAAGGAAATTTTGTAAAATAAGAGAAGTTTCATTTCTAGTTTTTCCTACAAATATTTATCCCTGAGTATGTTATATTATTATAATAAAGAAACTGCTTAACATATACAGTTGCATAACTTCAGTCCCCTTAAACTGAAAACTATGGAAGAAAATTATTTGAAAATAAAAATAGCAGGTTTAGTAAAATGAAAAATGAAGTGGAAGGCTTAAAGATATGAATTCTTTTTTTGACTGTTCTTCTGAAACGCTATGATTTTATGAGCTAAGCTCTATGGGATTTCCTAAAATAGGATAGAATTCACTCATTGTAATGTTAATGAAAAAAATATAAGCCCTTAACATCAAGCTTCTTTTTATTCCTATTTATTTCAAATTCTAAATTCTTGCAAGTTTTGATATGTAAAGAAAATAAAGAAGCAACCCTTGTTTAAACACAAAGCTATTTTTTATGAGGAATGTATTTTATATATAATGTATAACTAGGATTACAGAGTTGTGCCATATACTCACTCAGTGTAGGCAGTTTAACAAGGACTTCCTGTTACCAACTAGCTCCAATGAAAATGATTTTTCTTTAAGCCAAAGAATAGGCGTCTAACAAGCAGAACCGGATTCTCCAAGTGTGAAGTAAGCAATCTGTCCTCATACAATATTAACAGCAAAAGAACAACTTTATCTCCAACTTATTTGACCTCGTTATTTGGTTTTCAGTTAAACTCACCATACGAAAACTATACAGAAATTAGCCTGTGAACTACTGGATGGATATTTAAATAATTTGATCAAAACATTACATGAGATGATTTTCAGATTTTCTCTCCAAAGCAGGACTCCATCGCACGTGGAAAATCAACAAAAGGAACAAGACAGAAAGGTAAATAAATGACTCTTTTTTGCACTTTTAAATATCAGACATCCATAGGCTGAAATCTGGTTATACTATTTAAAAACAACTCAACAGATCATTCAAGTTACTTATTTTGTTCAGATCTGGACTGGCTATAGGCAGCTGATTTGTTCCTATATGCTACTGATATCCTAAAAGAGGTTTGGGTATTGGATTTTGAGCCCTTGGAAATACATCACTTAAACAAAAATAAACTTCAAAGGAAATAGCTTTTTCTTTTTTAAGTCGTTTACAAAACAACTCACTCTGGAAACACTAGAAAGCCAGGTCTTATAAAAACAAACTTAAAATTCTTTCGTTTATAAACAGATTACTAATTAAACAGACTATGCTTGCCTGAAAAAATACCTTTACTTTTAAACTTGCAAAGCAGCTTATGCTTAATTGTGATACATACATAACCTTTAAAGTGAAGATAATTTTCTACAAGGTCTTAATTTCTTCACTGTGGTTTCCCAGAATTTTTATAAATTAACTTCAAGAAATCAGAAAATTATCTTATTGTAAAAAGACTACTGTAAAATATCAAAGTACCCAGTTACCTCTTTAATGTCTGTTAGTGTATTGAAAGTACTTAAATTATAAAATTTAATATAAAAATTACATTTGATTTGATAATTTGAAAAATTGAAGTCAGCATCACATAAGCAATATATATAGATAGGTATGACACTTTCAAAATTAAACAATATTTAGATGCTTAGCCCAAACATTTTTTTTTTTTTTGAGATTTCTTCAAAGTTATCATATAACTGTTACCAGGTTAGAATTCAATAGGCACCATACTCCAAATCAAAATAATAGTGACTTTGAATAAGTATTTTAAAGTTGGTCTTGTAAGTTGTTCATATAATACTTAGGATTAATAACATTTTATCTTCATGGCTACATGGTTGTAAATTTAATAGAGGCGATTCTACGTATTTATAGCTTACTTGAGTAAGATAAGTGAGGGTTCAAAATTAAAGAAGATTTGATATTTAAACAAGAATAATAATCTTACTGTTTTACATTAGCTTATTTAACTAAATAAAAAGCATAATAAAAAGCATTTAAAGACCACATTACAAAAAATGTCAGATAATTTAAATTTAGCAGAGAAAGAACATTTGAAATTTACAATAATTTTTGTTAGTTTGCTTTTGAAGCCATTCTTTTGTCTCATTTAAGTAGCCAGATGTTAATATTCAAATAATTTCAGCTTGAACTAGGGAAATTCGCAAATTATCTTCACACCCAAAAGAATATTTTATGTTGGCTAAAAACTCGTTATATTTCTTGAAATATTTTACTTAATATCATAACTATAGAAAGGAATGTTTTACTTTTAAAAATATATATAAATCTATAGAGTATCCATCCCAGAGTATATTTCTTAAAGCACTAGGTAATTTCTATTAATTTTCCTGTCCCTGGGAATGTTTCCTATCTAAAATAGGGTGGGGAAAGTTTTATTTGAGTCATATGGGTTTACTTCTCTATCTCTAAGAACAAATTGCCAAAACTGATTACCATAAATTAGTGTTCTAACTTCCTGTTCTCAAGTATCACATTTAAGCTTATAGATATATGCAGTTATTGCTAGTATAATTCTGTATAGCAAAGCAGTAAGTTAAACATGCTGAAAAATGATTCATATTTGTTTAGAACTCTTCGAACATTAGGAAAATAAATTTAAGGCACAGAAAAGATTGTGCAAAATGGTGGTCTCCTCAATCTTATCTAGCCTAAGCAATTAAATGATTTCACAATTATGCAATTAATATTTTTATACCTATATGATCTCGGTCTCTTCCAACTTTTAAATTCTAATAAGCTTAGGTGTCTCATTTGTCTAATATTCCAATTTGTGAAGATATGAGATCAGGCAATTAAACTGGAAATAGTTATATATAAAGTTATGAGTATGCAAATACCGGAAAATATAATTTATATACAGCATGTAAGTACACCTGAGTACCTACATTAAGTCAATTTCAACACAGATGAATAATATTAATTCTGTAATAATAATAAACTCTGACTTTTAACCTATGACTTTTAAGGAAGAGTACAGATACAAAATTCTCCCCTCCTGCTCCAAATACACAGAAATGTTTAATATAATCTTATGGGGAAAAAAAAGACAGACAAAATTGTAAAATACTTATTAAACTTGAAAGTAAGAGAGGAAAATTTCCAGGTTCCAGAAATGAAGAAGGAATACACTCATAATAGTCAAATTTGATAGCAGGAATTGAAGCTAACTCTACTGACCTACTGAAAGCAAGTATTACAGCTTAGAAGTTGGGTTTGTGCCTAAACAGGGAACTGGAACCGGATTTCCTAGATGAAGTAGTATACTAGGGAAAATAGAACATAATCCCTATACAAAGATAGGAAATTCGCAGTTGACCTTCCCAGGATTTCGGCAGGAAGTGGACTACCCGCTCCAGGCTATAAAAATTACTAGAGGAAAATCAGGCCCATATTTATATGACCTGGGCTACAATGGGTAAACTCCAGAGGGGACCTAGTAGTGATAACCACAAAAACGGACTCAGAAAATTTGCCACCAAAAGAAACAGCAAATACAACAAACAAGGGAGTTTATTCCTGAGAAGCCAGATGTAGCCTAACAATGTGAAGGATCTATAACATAATTATATTTTAAATGTTCAAAAGAAATACATGAAGACATAAGGTTCATAAGCCAAGATGATCACAGAATGAACTTTATAGGTCACATCATCCTCTATAATATGTATGCCATGGTATATGACACTGAAAGGAAATCTTACTCTAATGCCTTTCCTTTAATATCAGTAATTTATAGGGATGTAAAGAAAAGAGAATATCAGATTTTCTGCAAATTTATTTTGTTGTTCTAGTACTCAAAATTTTTCCCTATTAAAATCAATTTGTTCTTATTTTAATAAAGGACATAAATAATAGTATGCTCACATATATATTTTCTTCATTTCCTCTGTTTTGATCATATAATACATTCTGATTATATGCCATAATACCTATCTGTATAGAAAAAAAAGCCAATAAATTCCTACAAAACATCCTAACATATGGATTAATAGCATTTTATATTTATCTGCTTTCTGATACCCAAAGATGGCAGTCCTATCTATACTACCTTCTTATATTTCTCCCTGAATAATCTCCCTTTTCACAAATTTTCCAGGTTTAATGTCATAGCTTATCATTTTTTCCCATGGACATTAAAGAACCACTAGCTTTGCATTGTTCTACTCCTAAGTAGAAAAATTATTCCTTGCAGGTAAGATGAAAGTAAGATAAAATACAAAGAATGAAAAGCTGGGGAGAAATCCCTTCCTGGTTTAAAAGTCCCTTATTTGCATAAATTGAGTTAATTAAACTTTTTGTTTGTTTATTTTTTAATTAATACAACAAATCAGTAACAAAATAAAGCACTACAAGCTATTTGGCTTAAATATAATAAATAAACAGCAGAAATCTTTAAGTGTATTACAGGCCTCAAAAACTTACTCTAAAACATTCCCAAACTGTATTCAGCAATACAGTTAATCAGCAAATGTTTCTGAGTAAATCTTTAATATCTATAAAGGAGCTTTTCTATTAAAAAAAACAATTTTGAGGTCTTGTCCCTTGTGACCTGGCATCTTTTCCAACCACTCCTTTGACCTAATTGCCTTGTCTCAGAACTCACCCTAGCTCTTCTCTCTGTAGCATGGGGACACCACTGAAAAAGGCTTTATAGCATAGTAGAGTGAGTCCTTCATTCCAGACGTTGGTGAATTTGAATTCCTGTTCTATATACCACTGACATTTTGGTTAAGTTACTAAAACGCTGTTCTTAATTTCATCATCTTTAAAATAGGAATCATGTTAATACTTAATTCAAAGTTCTTAGAAGAACATGCAATGCACTTAGTACTGTGCCTGGCAGATATTAAGACCTCATGTAAATATGAGGTATTGAGAGCTCAACGTGAGAGTCATCAAGGAGCTGGGAATACTGGAATGAATAAAATCTTTGCCTTTATGAAGCCTATATTTGGAGAAGAAGGCAGGCAATTCATAAGATACATAAGTAAAATATTTAGCATGTTAAATAAAGAAAAGGAAGAAGAAAAAGCTGGGAAGGGTCAGAGGGTTGAGAGGGTGACTGCAATTTGAGATAAGGTACCAGGGAAAGCCTTACTGAGAAGGTGATATTTTGAGCAAGACCTAAAGTTGGAGGAATGTGAGGAACATTAAGAAATCATGCCCTATATGGAGAAGAGCATTCCAGGCAGAGGAAACAGTAAACGGTAAAGCCCTGAGGCAGGAACATGCCTAGTTTGTGTGAGGAATAGCAGACAGCATGGCTGAAGCAGAGGGGGTGGGGGTGGGGGTTGGAGGAGGTGAGGTCAGAGGTAAAAAAATAGGGTGAGGAAGCGGAGGACCTTGTAGGCTTTAAAAAAAACTGACTTGTCCTTTAATATAAAATGCTATTGAAAGATTTCAAAAACAAGAATGACATGATCTGACTTACATTTTAACTCTGTCTTCCATGTTAAGACCAAAGGAGAGAGGGGTGCAAGGGAAGAAACAAGGACACTACTTGGAAGCTTACTGGCAGTAAACTGGGTGAGAAATGATGATAACTTGGACCAGGGAAGTGGTGAGAGGTGTTTGGATTTAGATAGACTTTGAAAGAGGGATTGACAAGATTTGCTATTAGTGTGGACATCAAGTAGGAGAAGGAAAAATAGGAGAGTCACGCATGAGACTCCAAAGTTTTAAATGAAAGAACAGTTGCCATTTACTGAGATGGAGCAGTCTGGTGGTCAGAGGAGTATCAGGAGCTTAGTTTTAGACAAAGACAATTCAAGTGGAGCTGTCAAGTGGACAGTCTGGTGTTAGGAGAACAATCTAAGCTGGAGATACAAATTTGAGTCATCAGCAAATGGACAGCATTTAATGTGATGAGACTGGATGAGAAGACTGGAGAAATGATGGTGGATAAAAAGAGGACTTAGCCCGGAAGACTTCCAATATTCAGAGGTGGGGGAGATAGAAACCAGCACAGGAAACGATGAAGAAGTCAAAAGGGTAAGCAAAAAACCCGGAAAAGCACCTGAAAGTGTTCAAGAAGAAACAATAAATTGTGTTCACTGCTACTGATGGGTTGAAATCTCACTAAGGCCAGTTGTTTCTAACTCGAAAATATATCCTGAATAGTTCCTGTTAATTTCATCTTTATTATTATCATCCAACTCTCTCCTGTAAACAATTTCCCCTACCCCAGGGAACTATTCTCTATACAGCAAGCAACAAGGGTGATTTAAAAAAAGTATAAATCAGTGAACCCTAATGTAAACTATGGACTATAATACTATTGTTCTATCAATTTTACCAAAGGTACCACACTAACGCAAAGTGTTAACAACAGCAAAAACTGTGTGTATAAGGGGGCGTATATGGGAACTCGGTCTTTTCTGCTTTATTTTTCTGTTGATAATGGACTGCTTAACCTTCATTTGTCTTCCACTGCATCCAGAATAAAATCTAAACTCCTTACTTTGGCCCTTAAAGCCTTTTATGAACTGGTCCCTGCCTACCTTTTTGACTTCATTCCTCCTATGTTACTCTTCTCATTAATTTCTATCATTTTGGCATTTGTTTCATTCTTAAAACAGCTCTCAGCCCAAATATCTTCTTAAAGAGAGCTTGCTCGATTGATGTATCAAGACAGATCAATTATTTTGTTTATCTATACTTGTATATTTACCCTCTCCCTCTCACAGACTATGAATTCCTCAAGGGAGGGCATTATTGACTGTATACTACAGCATTTAAAAGTTTGCAAACAGTAGGCCTCAATAATTATTTGATGAAATATTGGTACTTTCATAGTACCAAAGGAATGTCATGAGGCCATTGTTTTAACTTTTTACCCCATACAAGCATAATTTCTACAACATCCTTGACTGGATCATCAGTCAAGAACATACTGAACATCTCTAATGATGGCACGCTTATTATCTCAAGAGACAGTTTACTCCATCTTGGGACAATTCTAAGATGTTGTCTAACTTTTCAATTATACTTCAATTGTTTGGAAAGTCCTCTTCATACTAAACCAAACCTCTCTCTGTAATTTCTCTGCACATTGCCCTTTGGAGTTAAGCCAAATAATTCTAATCCATCTTGTATGTACAGTCCTTCACATTTTAGAAGATAACTGTATGTATTCATTTAGTCTTCCTTTTACAGTACAAATACTTAAATTCCTTTCAATGATCTTCCATATGGTATAGTTTTCTAATCTCATTTTTCATGCTAATTTGGAAATTCCTAATTTATCAACTTTCACTTTAAATTATTACACTCAGAACATAACATAGTCCTCCTCATTTGCTCTGACTAGCAGTAGAGTCAGTGGAACAAGTATCATTCTTATTTTATCTAGATAACACACTGTTATTCATGAAAGCACATGAACAGCTCTGGTAGTTCTAATAAAAACCTCACAAAATAAACCCGTATTTTTCATGGGCAACAGTTGTGAAACCAAGGGTCCCTCATTTTGTAGATGTGAAGGTATTTTCTCAACAACAGAATGCAATACTTTACATTTATCTTTGTTAAATATGTTTTGTTACTTTTAGTATATTGTTTCATGCTGTTTTAATGTTTTCAATCCCAACTATATACTTTGATATACTCGAGAACCCTCCAAACTCTGTACCAACCACAACTTTGATAAGTATGTCTCCCATGACAACATGCAAATCACTGATAAAATATTTGTATAGGGCAGGGAAAGATGCAGACTGGTGTGGAATTTTAGTTACTCCTCTACGACAGCTGGTAAATAGCCAGGAACTGTTTGGAACACTGTTTTGGTTACTTCTGCGACCAGAGATGCATTGTACACCAGACTGAAACAGGTGGAATGGCTGAGATCACAGTGAAGAACTTAATGAAAATGTTCAAAAATTGATTGTGGTGATGAAGCACAACTATATGATGGTACTGGGAACAACTGATTGCACACTGTAGATGACTGATATATTTTATTATGAATATATCTCAATAAAACTGAATTAAAAAAAAAACCATCCCTCTCTCAATAGAGTATCCAGATAGAGAATTTGTCCTAAAGCATTGAGATAATTTACTAAAAGGCAGTGTATTAAACAAACATTTTCCTAAGATATTAAAATGAAAGATGACAAGGAGAAATTCAAGTACAAATTAAGGCAAGGATTGTTTGAAAAACTTTAAGATGATACAATCTGCACAACATAAAACTTTTGGAAACGATGAAGAAAGGGTAAGCAGAAAACAAGGAAAAGCACCTGGAAGTGTTTCAAGAAGAAACAATTAATTGTGTTAATTGATGCTACAGTGCTTTAAGAAATAGGTCATCTGCCAGAGCCGGTTTTAACACTTTAGATCTAGAACCTAATGTTCACATTTAAAATTTCAACAACATTTATAAATGTCTGTACATACTTTATTGACCCATGCCTTACTGTGTGAGTTCTGGATCTTACCAATAACAGTTTTGCTAATCACACTATTTTTTAGAAATATAATCTCTAATCTGGGTTGGCAAAGGAAGTACATAATACACTTGGTACTGTGGTGTGTACAAAATAAAATCACACACAATTCTCATTTCATGGCTTGAAGTCAAACACTTAAAAAAATTTACTTGATATTTTATCAAAGCCCTAACAACAGAGAAAAATTCCGATACAAAAAAATATATATATTTGCATAAACATATCAAAGACCGAGTCCCTGAACATGACATTAGAGGCCTTTTCTCTAGTTGATACTGATATCATATGTGGTTCAACAAGCTATTTGAACTCCCTGAACAGTTTCTTATCTGAAAAAATATCATAAAAAACATTATTAAATGCCTTCCTAAAATCAGTATACTCTGTAAAAAAGTGATTTATTAAAAAGATTTCTTCTTATTCACTTAATATAAGTTATGTAAATCAATTTGACCTTGTGGATAACTACCAACACAGGAAGTGATAAATGTTCAGATATAATATCCGTACCCCCAAAACAAGATTTTATATATATCTTACATTTGTAAAAATATTAATGTAAACTTTGTTCTAGGACAATCTAGGTATTTTTGCATAGGAATGCTAAGAGTGAGAAATTAACATAAACCAAGAATATGTTTTCATATTTTGTAATGGATAAGAAAACAAAGTGACATCAGATAACATGTTAATCAATCCTGAAGCCTTGGAAATTTTAAGATAAATTCAACATTGTTTATATTGCTTAAAGCTCTCATAAAGACTCTTCCTTTTCACTATATTGGTTGTAACCGAAGTGTGCACATTGAGCAAAATTAGTGTATTTTTAACATTAGTTAACCAAATTAACTGAGAACAGTATCTTTAGTAACAAGGGTACATTCAGAATCTAAAGATTACTTCTAAAAATTGAAAGTATGGTCAAAAGCACTGTACATTAAAAAATCTATCATCTGACAGTATCATGATACTGAAGAAACCATTTTTTGGACAATTTAATCTCCATCATTGCTTTCTCAGCTACTTTACCCACTAAATGGAACTCAGAGCAGCCCAACATCAAGCAAAGTAATATATACATTATTTTACATGACTTTTACATTCATTTCAATGACCTTTATAAGGAAATTCTTATTGATTTTCCTATTTTTTAAATCTCTTTTCAGAAACCTAGGAGAGCAACAAGCATAACTATGTGAAGCCAGCTGCTACTGCGGGAAGATATCAAACTTCTCTTTTTTCAATTTTGCTTCTTAGAAGGAATGGGAAGATGAAAGACCGACTTCAAGAATTAAAACAGCGAACAAAGGAAATTGAACTCTCTAGAGACAGGCATGTGTCGAACACGGAGGCAGAGGAACAAGGGGAGTTTGTGCAGCAAGCTGTTATTTATGAAAGAGAACCTGTGGTTGAGAGACACCTACATGAGATCCAAAAACTACAGGAGTGTATTAACAATTTGACAGAAGATGTTCAAAAATTTGGGCAGCAACAGAAAAGTCTACTGGCTTCAATGAGAAGATTTAGTCTACTTAAGAGAGAATCTAGCACTACAAAGGAGATAAAAACCCAGGCAGAACACATTAAAAGAAGTTTGGATGATTTAATAAAAGAAGTTAAAAAGTCAGAGACTGAAAACGGACCATCATCAGTGATCACAAGGATACTTAAATCTCAGCATGCTGTGATGTTCCGCCATTTCCAGCAAACTATGTTTATATACAACGACACAATAACAGCAAAGCAAGAGAAGTGCAAGACATTTATTTTCCGTCAGTTTGAAGTTGCTGGAAAAGAAGTGTCTGAAGAAGAAGTAAATGATATGCTTCTTCAAGGAAAATGGGAAGTTTTCAATGGAAGCTTACTTACAGAAATCAGTATCACTAAAGCACAACTCTCAGAGATAGAACAGAGACACAAGGAACTTGTTAATTTGGAGAGCCAAATAAAGGATTTAAGGGACATTTTTATTCAGATATCTCTTTTAGTAGAGGAGCATGGAGAAAGCATCAACAATATTGAAATGACAGTGAATAGTACAAAAGAATATGTTATCACTACTAAAGAGAAATTCGGAATAGCTGCAAAATACAAAAAAAGAAATCCTTGCAAAGTATTGTGTTGTTGCTGCTGTCCATGCTGTAGTTCACAATAAAGAAACTACTTCAGAAATGTTTTCAGCTTTAGGATGAGGGTGTCCCATTTCAGCATCTTATATTGCTTTTCCTCATTTCATGGATCTATTCAAATACCTTTAATCATTAGTAAGTTATAATTTCCCTTTTAGCCCTTACCCACTAGAATTACAGAAACTTCTGAAGCCAGTGATGCAAAGCGAACCTTTGCAAACCTGTTGCACTCCAAAATCATGAAAAAATAGAGAAGTGGTTTAAATAAATGTCAAACGTGTTTTCTAGTCTCTTCTAAATCTAGGTACTCATAAACAGTTAATTAAACTAAAAACAATATGGTTACCTTTAAGCATGCAATTAACTATTGAAAATGAGATGAATGATCTTAAGTTTCTGATCAGATATGAAGATGATTATTCATTTTTGTAACTTCCAACGCTTTATGCCAAGGGGCATGTTCAATAAGTGATGACTACTTAAGCAATCCTTTTGGCTTACTTGGGAATATTTTGGTGGTTAAGAATTGTATAAAGTAAGACCTTAAAGGTGCTACACTAAAGCAAAACCAGACAAGAGTCTGTATCAAATTTTTTATGTTCTGATAGGTCAGTTAACTCAGTGGTGAACAAATCTTGGAAAAATCCAACTATGTACTTGATGAGATATCTAGCTGGTACCTGGGAGCTAAATTTAGCTTACAGACTAGCATTGTGGTTTGAGGCACTGCTTTCCCAAAACTGGATCCATTCATGATACTGGTTCAGGAGACTTTGCAGATAAAGTCAAAGTGCAGGTAATTATATTTCTGAAGGTTTTGTCAGCTAAAGCCAGGCACTGTACTATGGTCTAGAGATATAAGTTATGAGCTCACACAGGGATAGAGTTTTGGAACTCACATTTTGGTGGAGAAAGAAGATAACAAACAAATACAAATATTAGATAATATTAAATCTGTGCAGAATTAAAATAGGGTGATGAAAGAGAGACTGTCAGGGTGGCTTCTTAAGGTTGGGTAGTCACTGAATGACTCTGTGAAAGGTAATATTTAAGTGAAGATCTGAATGATGAGGACAGAGGAGGATATATATCAGGCATAGAAAACAAATAATGAAAAGATGCTGAGGAGAGTATGAGCTTACTCTGTTCAAAAAAAAAAAATGGCCAGTACTGCTAGGGCATTTTGGAAAAGAGGGAGTATAGTTAAGAGGTAAGGTTAAGAAAGGTTAGCAGGGGCTAGATTTAAAGTTCAGTACGCCATAGAAGTCTAAGGTTTATAGCAAGTGAAATCAAAGCAAGGTCCTCAGACTGCTTTAAACCTGGAAGTAATGTTATATAATTTATATATCAGAAAGTTTATTCTATGTATTGTATGTAGAATAGATTAAAATGGGTTTTAGGGAAGTGGAAGGCAAGCATATAGGTATGGAAAACAATTAGAGAGCTATTGCAATATCCCTGGCAAGAGATGACGGCGTGTACTGAGTGAAATAAGCCAACACAAAAGGACAATATGATCTCACTGAATCTGAAGTAGTAAGAATTAGCAAATTCACAGAGTCAGAAACTAGAATACAGGGGTTTGGGTGGGGGTAGAGAGTGGGTAGATAATGCTTAAATTTACAGAGTTTCTATTTGGGGAGACGAAAAAATTTTCATAATGGATAGTGGTGATGGTAGCATAACATTGTGAACATAATTAACCGCACTGAATTACATATTTGAATGTGGTACAAAGGAAAAATCTTAGGTTGTATATATGTTACTAAAATAAGAATTAAAAAACAAAACCATAGGACTGTACAACACATGCAAAGGAAAGAGGGATGAGCTTGGATTAGAATGGTGGTGGTGATAGTGATGGTGGCAGGAGCAATACTAACACTCAACATTAATAAAGTACTTGTTATGTCCTGGTCATTATTGTAATAATTTTACAGTAGGTAAAGTGTGAGGTAGATATTATTATAATAGTTTCACCAGTAACAACATTGAGATATGGTAAAGGTTAAATAACCACCCAGGACTCAGAAACTAAACATAGTGATCAGGATTTGAACCCAGGCTTTGAGTCCAGAGCCAGCTCTTACACACTATATACTAAAACAGTGGTAACGGAAAAATTTAGATCAATATGTGATAGACAGAGTTAAGAGGTAGAATCTATAAGATACTGGTTGGATGGTGAGGCAATCATTGAGATGAGAAAAGACAGAGACTGAAGATTTCAGAATTGGGGGTGAAGAGAAAATCAGGAATTCTGTTTTGGCCAAGAGAATGAGATGACTATATGATGTCAAGTGGGAGTTTCTAGGATGTTAGCTATACCAATAGAACCTCTTGGGAGATGTCAGGGCTAGAAGTATAAATTAGTCTCTATATTGGGTAAATAAATAGTATTTATGGCCAGGCGACTTCAGGGATGAAGTACATAGATTTAAAAACAGGAAGCCCAGAAAATGGCCAGGGGTAATACAAAATTTAGATTTAAAGCAAAAGAGGAGTCAGTAAAGGAGACTGAGAAGGAACCATCAATGAGGCAGAAGAAAACCCAAGAATTGTGCTGTAATGAGAAAGATGAGAGTTTAAAGGAGAAGGAAATAGTCAACTTGAAGTAAATTAAGAACAGGAAAGTGACAAAGGATTTGGCAACAGGAAGGTATGTGTTGGCTTTAATAAGAGCAGTTCAAGGACTTTTGTAGAGATGGAAGCACAAGACTAGTGTGTTGAGGAAGGAATGTGATATGAAGAAGTGCAGCAACCACTACAAGTAATCCTTTCCAGAGGCTTAAATAGGGGATTAGAAAAAAGAGTCAATAATTGGAGAAAGGATGTGGCCAAAGGCTTCCACAATATTTAAAGATAAGAAACAAAAGCACATTCTACTGAGGGGAACAATCCAGAGGATCCAAAGAGAAGCTCTTGATACAAGAAAGGGAAGGGATAATATGCAAAAGCAGAAAGGGGAGGGATCACAAACATAGAAGCTGGCCTTGAATAGGAGCAGAGACACTTCATTCAAAGTATAGAAGGGAAGCAGTGTTTAGGAACAAATGCAAATAGTGGAGTAAATGTCATGGTGGGAAGATGAGAGAATTCTTGTTTGATAGTTGCTATTTCCCTAAAGAACTATGAGGCAAAAATACATTAAGGGAGGAAGAAGAAGAGAGGACAAGGAGTGATGTAGTCATTTTGAAAAGGAGGATATAAACATTGTAGGAAAGGCAGTAGGATTACCAGGGAGTAGTTAGAGCCCATCTGAAATTTCTGGTTAGAACTTTAATGTGAACTCAGAAGGCACAGTGTTGTGTTTTTACCTATCAGTGTTTAGATGCCCACATGCTGAAACAGAGTGAGCAGGTAAGTAATTAGGTCCAACCAAAGCTGTGGCTTTTCCAAGCACATACAATGTAGGAAAACCGTGTCAATGGAATTTTGGGTATTTTAAAGGAATGAATTTATTTAGTTATTTACTTATTTATTTTACATAAACACGATAAAATAATTTTTAATTTATTAAATACAGAGAAATTTAAGAGCTTTCTACTATGTCGATTATCAATCATTAATGGAGAATGTTTCACACATCAGCTTCAAATGTTTAAGGAACATTAAAAAAAAAGACAAATTCAAAAAAGATTATAAACTCCCCAGCTAACTGGATGGTGACAGTCATATCTCCTCTGTTCCCTCTAAATCTGTGTTATATCCTTTTATCCAGAGCCTTAGTGAATCTTTTTTTAATTGTTCATAAATGTTTCCTTATGGAAACTTAGAATATTAAGTATTATTTAACACTCAATAGCATAATCATACCTGATAGATTTGTGAAAGACTACTGTAACATTTTATAATCTTTTTAAAGCAAGACTTAAACATAGATTCACTACAATACAATGTATCACAAACAATTTTCATTGTTACATTTTCAAACCAATTAGTATCCTATTTTAAGCAGCAAAACAACATATTTAACAAATTAATTGTTGAATATTTTGTATATTTTATTCACATACTTAATAGGCATTAAAAGCAGTCATTCTTAAAATAACTACTTTAAGGTGAAAAAATTATTTGGAGTTGGAAGCACAACATCGGGACTCTACTGGCCCTGGAAGTATCTAATAATAGAAATTATTATACTAACAAAATAATGATTGTGAAATTAGTATAAGCACTACGGGTCATATTCTTAATCACTAAACTATGCCATTGCCATCTTCTGTAATTATAAGCTTCAGGTAGCTTAAATTCATATGATGAGATATGTTGCCACAGGCTCTCCTAATTCATCTCTACCAAGGCACGTCGTATCATCAACAATAACAATAACAATAATCATATATATTTACAGAGCACGACAAAACACTGTACTAGATGCTTTAAACACATTATTTGGAATCATGGGTTGGCTCCTTATAATATTGATGTAACCTTGGGTAGCTGAAAATTTCAATAAGTTAAGATACTTAAAATACCTCCCAGCTCAGTTTGTTTCATAGGTAACCAGTAACCAGTGCCTTATATTATTAAAAGAAATTTTCTATGGTGGATGTTGAGCTTAAAACTTGGGAGTACTGCTGATTTCAGTGTTATTTACAAAACTTTCTTTTGGAAAGGCCTTCTTTACCTGTCAAGACTATCTAAGTTTGAGGTTTTGTGATTTTTTTAGATTTTTTTTTTTCTTTTTAAATTAATTTATAAATGGTTAAAGAAAGAGTGTAAGCAGGAGGGGAGGTGGGAGTAGATAACATAATTCAGACATAGCTCCCTTGGTTAACCAGAGTATGGCCTAAAGTTTATCTCTCTAGTATACATGACCCCAAAAAAAGACTTTCTAGGTAAATAAACAAATGCACATAATGCAGAATGTCTGGCACCTATTTTTACTCTCTAGAAGGAATACAAATCATTCTAAGCTTCTTATTGAGCTTGGTTCTCAGAATCTATCTGATAATCTTTAGTATGGTTCACCTTACTAAATACAACTGAAGAAAAACACAGAATTTTAATATTTCAAAGCTACTTTTATTATAGAAGCATTTAATCATCAAGTCCAAGGAAGTAAAGTGACTTGCCAGTGCCATAAATAAACTCTTGGTAGTTCTTAGAATACAGTTCCCAAACTCTCCATCTTTTCTCTCAACCAATGTTGCTCAACTTTTCATAACTGATTTCAGAAGATTTTAACTAAAATATTATGCTGATTAACAACTGCTACAGAACTGCCAAATAGAACTTCTGAGATATTAAACACAAAAGCCTAGTGATGACGTGTGATTTTAACTTTTTAAGAGAAACCTTGTCTGTGACATAAAGTGAAATTAAGAGCTGAGGCATCACCTGTAATCACGCATGCTGTAAGTAGGACAGAGCTAAAGACTGTCCAGTACCCACACTTTTTTTGGGTCATCTACACTGCATCTCACCAGCAATAATGAATCCTGGTTTCTAGCAATTTCTAATTTGGTGATTACAGGCAAGATTCTAATTCTTCTGGTTTATCTCTTTCTATTGAACAAATAATCTTTTCAGAGGTCTTGTTATCTTTTTGCCCATTATTGGAGGGTAGAAGGAAAGAGTTATTCAGGTGTTAAAATGAGTTCTGAGAGGCTTTGTGGGTCTTATAGCAACTAGTTTAGATTCATAAAAGGGATGAATGAAAGAAATTAGATGCTGTAATTGTATTCTGCAGATGAGAATCACAGATGTCTGTGGGCAGGAAAGAAGCAGCTGTGCTACAAGGGGCACTGTATCCTGCTTCCTAATACAAGGATCCTCCCCCTACTTCTCCACAACCCACCAAGCCTCTAGCACAGAGTTTAGCAGGGTTCTGCAAAAGGTCCTTCCCACTTACCATACAATGGATTTTTCAATGCTGTAAGGAAACCATAGGTTGGTTAGCCCTTCATTCCATACAGGTCACTTGCCCTACAAATTGTATAAATTCCTTTAAGATTCTATAACAGGAACAGCACTCTTCCCTGGTGTCTAAGGGCAGACAAAGATGTTTTTTCCCTATGTGTTGTTTTGCTTAAATATTTTTTGCATCACTTAAATAAAAAAGGGGGAAGGGAAGTTCATGTCCTTACAACATTGAATGTAAAACCTGACTTTTTACTTTCTCACATTTTTTTCTTCAAAACTGCTCTGTGAGAAAGGTAGGGTAGAAATGATCTGCATAAATGAAAGAACAAAGTAGCTTGCTAGAGATCACATAGTCTCACATTGAGAATCAGATGGCAGTCCTCCTATCTAAAATCAGATTCCTTGTGTTTCTCCTTATATTAGGAACCTTCCTAGGTTAGTATGGTACGACTTAATCACAACAGAATTAGAGAAATACAACTGCTACAGAAGAAGGAAAATAATGTATTTCAAATCTAAATTATTTTTTATCATTTCTTTCCTATTGTCAACAAAATAGACTATGCCAATTAAAGGCTGACTGTGTAAGAAACATAAATTTCACCTGTGTAGTCTTCTCAAAATTGTTATCTAACCTACTCCCCCACAGTAACCCACACTTTAAAGACCAAAAGTCAAATAATTCCAAATAATTCTTTCCAGGGACTATGTAAATAATAATATATGTACATGTAAAGTCAGAAAAAGATCTACATGTCAAAAAAGATCAAATCTAAGCACAGAATGTTCAAGGACTGAAGGAATAAAACAGACAGTGTCCTGCTAGGTAAACAGTTTTATGTTACAAAGCCATAAACTGGTGGTTTTTATCTCTGACTCTTCCTTTAAAAAGTCCACAAACATTAAAGATCATCCAGTTCAACTATGAATGGCCCAAGAGCACAATAATTAACAGCAAAGATGGGACAAATATTCAGTTCTTCTGACTTTTCACCATGTTAATCTATTTATCTTAATTTCCATTATTTGTAAAAATTGGCAAAAAGCATTTCATTGGCAGATGTCACACCAACATTTCACAATAACAATATCACCATCTGCTGGCAAATGGAGCAAATGGAATTTACACTTGACTACAGCTTGTTTCTCAGTAATATTCTGAGTTCCAAGACGTTCTATAACGTCCCATGCCCATTTCAGATTACCTGCATCATCAGTATGTAAGTATGTATGGGTATTTTTTAAATCATGAACCTGACTCTGTTCCTTAAACAAACATTTGTGAAGCACAGTATTAGAGCCCTCAGATCTCTGACCTCAAAGAGCTTAGGGTATAATGAAGACGTAGGTAAACAAGTAATTTTAATATAGTGAGGTGGTTACAAAACAGTAATATCATACTCAGATAGGGGTTCATGTGTGAGTGTGATTAGGAAAACTTCCTTGGATAGATATTTTAGTTGACTCCTAAAAATAATAGAAGTTAGCCATATAAAAGATTGAGAAACAAACACTCTGTGCAGGAGGTAGCAGCATGTTCAACAGCTTAAAGACTAGAGAACTTGCAAAGAGTTCACTATGGCTTGAGCAGCTAATGGCAAAAGGGAGTGGTAAAACAAGGAGGCGCCCTGGAACCAGATCACCAAGAGCCCTGGGTGCCAAAATAAAGAAGTAGCACTTGATTTTGAAAGCTGTTAAGTACTCTAAGCAGGGGAATAGTGCAATTATCAAATTTGCATTTTTAAAAAAGCTTTCATATTTTTTTACATATGCTTGCATTGTTTTACTTGTTATAACAAACATGTAATAGTTTTGTAATTTGTAAAACATCAAATAAAAGAGCTCATGCCAGTAACTAAGAGAACTTGGAGGGTAGACAAGGCTGTTGGCAGGGAGGCTAGCTAGGAAACTAGCTATCACTAAGTCAAGGGAAAAGTGAAGAGCAGTTGAGGGAGGTAATATCAAAGGGAATAAAGAGTAATGACTCGAGAAATATTAGGACAGTAGCACTGATAAGAAAAATTAATTGTAGGTCAGAAGAAAAAGGTGAACAGGAGAACTCTCAAATATAAGACTTGGGCAGATATTGAAGAGGGGTTTATAAATTGGAGTTCTATGTATTGTTTTTGTATTATCTTTGCAACTTTTTTTTAAATTCAATTTTATTGAGATATATTCACATACCATACAATCACCCACAGTGTACAATCAATTGCTCACAGTACCATTATATAGTTACTAGTGCATCCATCACCACATTTTTTTATTTTATTTTGAAATAAATTCAAACTTACAGGAACAGCTGCAAAAACAATACAAACTCCATACACAGAAAACCAGTATACCCCGACCCCGATATCCCGATCCACCAACCTTAACATCCTATCACACCACCATTTCTTTCTTTCCCTCCCTCCCTCCCTAGTATCCATCATCTATTGCTCTGTCTTCTGAACATATGAGAGCAAGCTCTTTGCAACTTTCTTGCAAGTTTGAAGTTATTTCAAAACAACGAGTTAAAAAAAGAGGAAGACACATTTCTATATTTATATGAAAACTACACATATTGTAAGTTTTACAAAAATACGCATAGGAAATTCATCAAAATGTCAGCAGTGATTAGCTCTGGACGGATAGATCAATTACATTTTTTTAACTGATTCTTTCTTATATGTTCTAAATTAAGAATACGTATTTTTTGTACATTTCGTATGTATATATATATATATATTTTACTTATTTTTAATGCAATTTTACTGAGATATTCTCACACACCATATAATCCATCCAAAGTATACAATCAGTGGCACACGGTATCATCAGATAGTTGTGCACTCATCACCACAATTAATTTTTGAGCATTTTTAGTACTCCAAAATAAATAAAACATTTAAAAAATAAAAATAAATAAATTAAAAAGAACACCCAAACCATCCCATATCCTTTACCCTCCCCCTATTATTTATATATTTTTTGGTCATTATTTTATTACTCATCTGTACACACTGGTTAAAGAGACTGTCAGTCACCAGGTTTTCACTATCACATGGTTACACGATAAAAGCTGTAAGTTATACGATTTTCAGTAAGGATCAAGTCTATTGGCTTTCCATTCAACATATTCAGGTATTTCCTTCTAGCTATTCTAATACACTAGAAACTAAAAAGGAATATCTATGTAATGCATAAGAATAACCTCCAGATTGATCTCTCAACTTTGAGATCTCTCAGCCACTGAAACTTTGTTTTGTTTCACTTCTTTTCCCCCTGTATATTTTCTTGAAGCACATTCACTTTAAAAAACAATTTACTTAATTTATAAAAATTCTATGGTTGTAATTCTCACTTGAGAAAAAGTGGTAATAGGCAAATCACTCTATATTTCATAAACATTTTATATTTTTCATAATTACCTACCATGTTTTTCTAAGTTTTCACAGACTAGGAGACTATAATGGTCAAACAATCACCCTAGTCACAAATATTTTTTGTTTCCATTCAGGAGATTTCACTAGCCTACAGAGTTACCCAATTACTCAGCACTTGTCAGTTGCATGCCCCTGCCTAAAGGCTCTTCTCAAGAGATCTGCATGACTAACTCCCTTAACTCAACTGTCATCTTTTCCAAAAGACCTGATTATTCAAATTATAAGAACAACATGCCCTTGCCACCACTGCTACAAAGGCACCCCCGATCCTCTTTCTCCTACTTTATTTTTCTCCAGATACTTATTACCTCATGTGCAATTTAATTTATTTACTATATTTATTGTGTCTCACTTCCTAGATTGTAAGTTCTTGAGCTCATACATGAATTTTTGTTGTTTTGTTCCAAAAGGCATTTCCATCACCAAAATAAGGCGTGGCACATAAAGTGTGCTCAACAAATAACTGAATTAATGCATGCATGAATGAATTAATGAATGAAAGAATAAAGGAGTGAATAAATACATAAAATAAATTAATAAATAAACGAGTGTTTGGTTAAAGAAAAGCACTCACTTTTTTTTCAAATGACTATCAGTCATTAATACTACTTAATTTAATCTAGAAGTCACTGGTTCTATGCATAAACATTTTTAGAGGCTAATTTAGCCTATGGGGTTCAACAAAGTTCATTCTTCATACATAGCACTACTAAAGTTTACTTTCAGATTTAATAAAGGTGAGAAGTAATTATATAAGACAAATAACTTCTCAAGTGATTAAATATATAGAAATTAAACAATATAAACTTTACCAAAAAATGATACAATAAAGTTTACCATTTGTAATCAGAGCTTACAATATGCCTCATTGAAAAATGTTCAGTTACCATTGGACTATACTAAGAAGCTCTGCTTCTCACTTCTTACCTAACCAAAAGATAGGCTAATTTTTTTTTTAATTCTTAACTAATGGATCATAAGAATGAGAGAAAAGGAACAAGAAGGCACAAGCACATATTCAGTTTACTCCAAGTTTAAGAACAACATAAACATGCATTGTAAACTTTCACTTTACTACGTCTCATAGTTATAGCACTTTACAGTGTTTACTGTGCATAAATGCTATGAAGGCAGGTAGTGCAAAAGTCCTTTGTCACTTAGTTTTTTTAAAAATGGTGAGACAGCTGGACACTGATAAAAGCATATTGCTAAATTAATACAGACACAGATTACATGTTCAGTATGAAGATGCAGACATGAAATTGGGAAATCAATGTGGCATTAAAAAAATAAACCATTTAAATACACTGCAAACAAAAATACTCTTCTAGAGCCTTGTTAATAGACTATAAGTTATAAAAAGACAAAAAAAAATTTATTCTAGACAATTTCAAAATGCAAAATCTGATAAAAAGTAAATCATCAATAAAACAAAGAATTTAAATTTGAATACCCAAAAGATGTAATTATAAGGTTTGTTCAAAATATAGCCTCAACCCTTAATCCCTAGAGACAGCATCATAACAAGGCTTCAGTATATTAACAACTCCCAATTAATCACATACTTTTATTATACTAGGGGTAGCTATTTTGGCTTATTCAGTATTTTGTAACTTATGTAAATTTCTTCATTAGCTAATACCCAAGTAATGTTACAAAGCTACTTACACCAAAACAGGCTTTCCAGATATCCTGGGATGTCTAAGCACTTCTGACATCGTCTCTTTTGTTTCTTCCATTCTCTCTCCATCACTGGAATCCACAACAAATATTACCCCATAGGATTCAGCATAGTAATTCTTCCAGATTCCCCGAATTCTCTTTCCACCTCCCAAGTCAAAGATGGTTACTTCAAATTTTCCTTGTCTAAGGTCAATTTTGGAAAATCCAACAGTAGGAGCTACATCTTCAGGATGCTCTGTTCCAAATGACACAAAAGAAACAATCTTGAGGCTTTAAATCAATAACATTAATTTAACTCTACAACTTGAATGACATGAAAAGTATTATTCAATCATATCTTAGTTCTAAGTGGAAAGTTTACTATTGCTTTATATCCAAGCATATTGAAAGGGTAGGGTAAATATTATAAAATATTCAACTAGAATTTGGGTTCAATGCAGATAAGAATTTGTCTGTTTTGTTTACTGATATAACCCAGCACCTAGAATAATCCTAACATATAATAGGTATTTCATAAACACCTATTAAATGATTAAATGAATGAATCCCTGCCTTTATGGGGTTTTATTTCCCATATAACAAATAACAAAAATCTCAACACTTTGTGCCCATAGCCAGGGACAGTTACAACTTCAGTGGACTTATAATGGAATCCATGAACATTTACAGAACAGAAAAGTTTAGAAAAATCAAAGAATAAGAAATGGTACCAAAAGTAAGTCCACTCATTTTAATAAGCTGAATTGCAGGTACAATTGATTAAAGAGACTTTTGAACACAACTTGTTAACAGAAAGAGAAGATCTCATTATTTCTAGAAGAACATGTTTTGGATGTTCCAATAAATTCATAATCAATTTTTTTTGGCTACTGTATATGACACAAAGAAGGTACAGAATACATATGATTATAACTGCCAAGCAGTAGTAATAGCAATATGGAAAGAGATCAAAAAGATCACCAAGGGTCAAGAAAGACTTCACAGAGGAGACAGGACTCACGCCTTAAATAAAGATAGGATCTAAGCAGGCAGAAGAGTAACCTAAGTAAGGGAATGGCAAAGACAAGTAAGTATAAACAAGTTGCACACTGTGGTTGAGGACATGTATAAGATTGGGAATATAGAACGAAGCTACCCTGAGGAATGTTCTGAAGATAGAAAATGGTTAGCCATTGAAAGCATTTCAGCTGACCAAGGATATGATTAAAGTAACTATGGCATTGTTTTGTTAAGATTCATCTTGCAAATATCTCTAGAACTGATTAGAAGTGAGACACTTCCCAGAAGGTACTGAGAAAATCTATATAAGGTATGAAAATAAAAAGGAAGGAATGGAAAAAGAGGGAACTCCTGAAGATTAATAGAACCTGGTGACTCAATTGTTAAAGGAAAAAAGAGCTCAAGCTTCATGTTTTATGCCTAGAATACAAAAGATCAGGTTTTGTTTAGAGCTGCACAGTCAACACAGTAGCCACAAACAGGATGTTACTTTTAAAATTAAAAAGTAAAATTTTTAAAAATTAAAAATTCAGTTCATCAGTTACACCAGCCACATTTCAACTCCTCAAAAGTCAGTGGCGAGGTGGGGCAAGATAGCAGAGAGGTGAGGTGTGTGAGTTTGAGTTACTCCTCTGGGGCAGTTGGTAGAAAGCCAGGAACTGTGTGGACCGGACACCGCAGAGCAATTTGAGTTTGGACATACTTCATACAACACTCACAAACACGTGGATTAGCTGAAATCAGCAAAATCTGTAAGTTCTCGCAGCCAGGGGGCCCACAGCCCTCCTTGCCAGGAACAATCCCAAGGGAGGAAGGGCCATCGGTGCTGGGAACCAGGAGGGAGAACTGCAGTTGCAGCACTGATTAACAAACTCAGACTGCTGAACAAAAACTCCAACCACAAATAAACTGAGACCAGACACCTGAGAATCTGGGAGCAGTCAGCCCAGCAGAGAAAAGATATGGCTAGGAAAAACAGCAAAAAAAAAAAATAAAATAAAAATAAAAATAAAAGGAGACTTTTGGAGTTGGAGTGAACATAATACAGAGGGCTAACAAAAACAGCAAAAAAATAAAAAATAAAAACAGAGTTTTGGAGTTGGGGTGAACATAATACTGAGAAGGGCTGAGTTCAAACAGAACCAGGCACATAATGCAAATCCAAATCCCTTCTCTGAAAAGCCCATTTCTCTGTTTTCTTGATTGTTCCTTAATTGCCCTCAACTCCTTGTCTTTTAGAATTTTAATATCCATGAGAACTGCAAGGACAGTAAATAGTCCATACTGGGCCCTTCTTTTTCTTTTTTTTTTTTTTTGTTTTGTTTTGTTTTAAATAACTATTCTAAGAAGCCCATTACAGAAAGCCTCAAAGACTTGCAATTTGGGCCCAGGCAAGAGCAGAGCTAAGAAAGCTCTGAGAGACAAAGCAAAAAGTCTAGGGGTGGAGAAAATTCGCTAAGGACCATAACTTCCTAAGAGAAGGGGGACGTGGCCCAGCTCCAGTGGCAGTCCTGCCTGGGGAGCTTAGGCCCCAGGGGCTGGAATTCAGGAAGAAGCTTCAGTCAGCCATGCCCCCAACAGGGTCAGGGTCACCAGGAGAACTAAAGGCTCCATGCCTCTTTACACTGGTGGGGGAGCTGCAGACTGGCAAGTGCCACCTGATGGGCAGCACAGGACAAACAGTGAGTCTAGAGGCCTCAAAGGAGGGTCTCAATCTCAAGGAAACTCCATACGCTCCTCCTGAGACCTGGACCTCTCTGGACCGAGAAAGCTGGACTGGGGTTGACCATATCTGAGGAGACCCTCACAAAAAAAGGCTACATAGAAGAAGGGTAAGAAACAGAAAAGCAAGGGGTGAAAAACTCCGATCAGCTAAATAGAGCCTAAGTTAGAGGCCTAGAAGCTGAACTAAATACCAGAGGTTAGAGAACAAAGCCAACCAACCAGAAAATCCTAGGTAAAAGAGAGAAAATGAGCCCCAGAATAAACTAATCAAGAAAGTCAGCTGCCTAGATAGCTCAAGATAATGAGCCATACTAGGAAACATGAAAATATGGACCAGCCAAAGGAACAAACAAATAGTTCAACAGAGATACAAGAGGTGAGACAACTAATGCTACATCAATTCAATGAACTGAAGGAAGATATAGCAAAAGAGATGAAGCATATAAGGACACTGGATGACCATAAGGAAGAGATTATGCATAAACTTGAAACAGCAAATGGCAGAACTTATGGGAATGAAGGGCATAATGGAGGAGATGAAAATACAATGGAGGGTTACAACAGTAGATTTGAACAGGCAGAAGAAAGGATCAGTGAATTGGAAGACTGAACATCTGAATTCACACACACAAAAGAACAGACGGTGAAAACAATGGAAAAATATGAACAGGGTCTTACGAGCTGAGTGACAACATGAAAGGCACAAATATATGTGTTATGGGTGTCCTAGAGGGAGAAGAGAGGGGAAAGGGGGCAGAAAGAATAACAGAAGAAATAATCACTGAAAATTTCTCAACTCTTATGAAAGACAGAAAATTAGAGATTCAAGAAGTACAGCACACCCCAAACAGAATAGACCCCAAACAGACCTACTCCAAGACACTTACTGATCAGATTGTCCAATGTCAAAGATAAGGAGAGAATTTTGAAAGCAGCAAGAGAAAAGCAATCCATCACATACAAGGGAAGCTCAATAAGACTATGTACAGAATTCTCCACAGAAACCATGCAGGCGAGAGGACAGTGATATGATATATTTAAGATAGTGAAAGAGAACTGTCAACCAAGAATTCTATATCCAGCAAAACTGTCCTTCAAAAATGAAGGAGAAATTAAAATATTTCCAGACAGAGAAACACTGAGAGAGTTCGGGAATAAGAGACCGGTACTACAAGAAATACAAAAGGGAGTGCTACAGACTGATAGGAAAAGAAAGGAGAAAGAGGTTTGGAGAAGAGTGTAGAAATGAAGATTATCAGGAAGGCTAAAAAGAGAGAGGGAAAAAATAAGACATGACATATAAAATCCAAAAGACAAAATGACAGATGAAAGTACTGCCCTTACAGTAATAACACTAAATGTTAATGGATTAAATACCCCAAAAAAGACACAGACTGGCAGAATGGATTAAAAAACAGGACCCATCTATATGCTGTCTACAAGAAACTCACCTTAGACACAAGGACAAAAATAGGCTGAAAGTGAAAGGTTGGGAAAAGATATTTCATGCAAACAGCAACCAGAAAAAAGCAGGGGTAGCTATATTAACATCAGACAAAGTAGATTTAAAAAGTAAAACAATTAAAAGACACAAGGAAGGACACTATATATTAATAAAAGGGTCAATTCATCAAGAAAACATAACAATCATAAATATTTATGCATCAAGCCAGAGTGCCCCAAAATTCATGACGCAAACACTGAGAACACTGAAAGGAGAAGTAGGTAACACCATAATAATAGTTGGATACACAGCTCTTATCAATGGATAGAACATCTAAACAGAGGATCAACAAGGAAACGGAGATGTTGAATTATATAATAAAGGAACTAGACTCGACAGACATTTATAGAACACTACACCCCACAACAGCAGATACTCAAGTGCTCATGGAACATTCTCTAGGATAGACCACATGCTGGGTCACAAAGCAAGTCTCAACAAATTTAAAAATATTGATATTATAAAAAACACTATCTTAGATCATAATAGAATGAAGTTGGAAATAAATAACAAGGAAAAGATTGTAAAATTCACAAATACATGGAGACTAAACAACACACTCTTAGAAAACCAGTGGGTAAAGGAAGAAATTACAAGAGAAATTAGTAAATACCTCGAGGCAAATGACAATGAAAACACAACATATAAAAACTTATGGGATGAAGCAAAGGCGGTGCTGAGAGGGAAATTTATTGTCCTAAATGCCCATATTAAAAGAGAAGAGACAGCAAAAATTAAGGAATTAACTGTCCACCTGGAGGAACTAGAGAAAGAACAGCAAATAAACCCCAAAGCAAACAGAAGGAAAGAAATAACAAAGATCAGAGAAGAAATAAATGAAACTGAGAACAGGAAAACAACAGAGAGAATCAACAAAACCAGAAGCTGGTTCTTCGAGAAAATCAAGAAAATTGATGGACCCCTAGCTAAGCTAACAAAAAAAAAAAAAAAAAAAGAGAGAGTGGATGCAAATAAATGCAATCAGAAATGGGAAAGGAAACATAACTACTGAAGCTGCAGAAATAAAAGAGATAATGAGGAGATACTATGAGCAACTATATGCTAATAAACTGGACAACTTACATGAAATGGAGAACTTCCTAGAAAACCATGAACAACCAACACTGACCCGGGAAGAAACAGATGTCCTCAACAAGCCAATCACAAGCAAAGAGACTGAATCAGTCGTCAAAAAGCTCCCAAAAAGAAAAGCCCAGGACCAGATGGCTTCACATGTGAATTCTACCAAGATTTCAAGAAAGAATTAATACGAATCCCGCTCAAATTCTTCAAAAAATTGAAGAGGAGGGAAAGCTACACAACTCATTCTATGAAGCCACCATCACCCTGACACCAAAATCAGACAAAGATACTACAAAAAAAGAAAATTATAGACCAATCTCTTTAATGAATATACATGCAAAAATCCTCAACAGAATACTCGCAAATAGAATCAGATTAAAAGAATCACACACCACGACCAAGTTATTCCAGATATGCAAGGGTGGTTCAACACAAGAAAATCAATTAATATAATACAACACATCAATCAATCAAAGCAAAAGAACCACATGATCATCTCAATCGATGCAGAAAAAGCATTGGACAAAATTCAACATCCTTTCTTGATGAAAACACTTCAAAGGATAGGAATAGAAGCGAAATTTCTCAATATGATAACGGCAATATATGAAAAACCCACAGCTAACATAGTACTCAATGGGGAGAGATTGAAAGCTTTCCCTCTAAGTTCAGGAACAAGACAGGGATGCCCACTGTCACCACTGTTATACAACATTGTGCTGGAAGTTCTAGCTAGAGCAATTAGGCAAGAAAAAGAACTAAAAGGCATCCAAATTGGAGAGAAAGAAGTACAACTTCCCTTGTTTGCAGATGACATGATTCTATATATAGAAAATTCAGAAAAATCTACAGCAAAGCCATTAGAGCTGATCAGCGAATACAGCAACGTGGCAGGCTACATGATCAACATGCAAAAATCTGTAATATTCTTATACACAAGTAATGTGCAACAAGTGGAAGAAATAAAAAAAAAAAAAAAAACTCCGTTTCCAATAGCAACCAAAAGAATCAAGTATTTAGGAATAAACTTAACGAAGGTCACAAAAGACATATACAAAGAAAACTACAAGAAACTCCTAAAAGAAATTGAACAGGACCTAAAAAAATGGAAGAATGTATCATGTTCATGGATTGGAAGACTCAATATAATTAAGACGTCAACTCTACCTAAATTGACTTATAGATTCAATGCAGTAGCAATTAAAATCCCAACAATTTACTCTGCAGAAATAGGAAAACCAATAACCAAATTTATTTGGAAGGGCAGGGTGCCCCGAACAGCCAAAAATAACCTGAGAAAGAGGAACTAAGTGGGAGCTCTCACACTACCCTACAAAGCTACAGTGCTCAAAACAGCATGGTACTGACATAAGGACAGAGAAACCAATAAACAGAATCGAATTGAGTGTTCAGAAATATACACTCTTGCATCTACAGACAATTGATCTTTGATAAGGCACACAAGCCAAAGCAACTGGGACAGAGCAGCCTCTTCAATAAACGGTGTTTGGAGAACTGGCTATACATTTCCAAAAGAATGAAGAGAACCCCTATCTCACACCTTATCCAAAAATAAACTCGAAATGGATCAAAGACCTAAACATTAGCACTAAGACCATAAGACTTAGAAGGAAATGTATGGCAATATCTTAAAGATCTTATGATAAGAGGTGGTCTCCTAGACCTTACACCCAAAGCATGACCAACCAAAGAACAAACAGACAAATGGGATCTCCTCAAAATCAAACACTTTTGGACATCAAAGGACTTTGTTAGAAAAGTAAAAATGCAGCTTACACAATGGAAGACAATATTTGGAAACCATATATCAGATAAGGGTTTAATATCCCAAATATATAAAGCAATCGTACAACTCAACAACAGAAAGACAAACAACCCAATTAAAAAATGGGCAAAAGACATGGACAGGCACTTTTCTGAAGAGGAAATACAATGGCTCAAAAATAATGAGAAAATGCTCAACTTCACTGGCTGTTAGAAAAAGCAAATCAAAACCACAATGAGATTATCATCTCATACCTACCAGAATGGCCATTATCCAAAAACACAGAAAATTACAAGTGCTAGAGAGGATGTGAAGAAAGAGGCACACTTATTCATTGGTGGGAATGTAGAATGGTGCAACCACTCTGGAAGACAGTGTGGAGGTTCCTCAGGAAGCTAAGTATAGATCTGCCATATGACCCAGCTATTTCATTGCTAGGTATATACTCAAAGGAACTGAAAGTTAAAACAAACGGACAGTTGTAAACCGATGTTTACTGCAGCATTATTCATGATTGCTAAGAGATAGAAGCAGCCCAAATGTCCATCAACGGATGAGTGGATAAGCAAACTGTGGTATATACACATGATGGAATATTATGCAGCTGTAAGACAGAACAAAGACATGGAACATATAATAACATGGATGAACCTTGAGGACATTATGTTGAGTGAAGTTAGCCAGAAACAAAAGGACAAAAACTATATGGTCTCACTAATATGAACTAACATTAATGAGCAAACTTTGCGAGTTAAAAGCTGATAACACAGGCTACCAGGAGATAGAAAGAGGGTAGAGATCGGGTATTTGATGTTGAAAGACTACAGAATGTTCAGCAGGATTAACTGTATAGATCCAGAAATAGATAGCATAATACTGTGCGATGGTAGCAAAACATTGTAAGTGCACTGAACAAAGATGTCTGTGAGTAAAGCTGAAAGAGGTGGGATAGGGGAATGTATGACATCAGTGTTAAAGAAAGATGATAAAGACTGGGAATAACTTGGCAAAAACTGGAGTCACCAATGACTGTTGCTAAATGTACAAATATAAAAATGTTTTTACATGTGGGAGAACAAATGAACTATTATATTGTATTGTACGACATTTTATTTTTCTTTTTATTATCTTTTTTATTATTCACACACAAAAAAAACTTTTTCATAGTAATCAATATGTTCAAGTGCTGACTGTGGTAATAAATGTACAACTATATGATGATACCATGAACAACTGACTGTACACTGTGGATAATTTATGGTATGTGAATATAAATCTATAAAATCGTAGGAAAAATATAAATGGGGTAAAAGTGCTGGAGAAAACATGGAGAGTGGGATGTACCTATTTACTGCTGATGAGGAGGCAGAATGCTGTAGCCTTCCTGGAGATCAGTGTGGTGGTTCCACAAGAATCTAAGTAGGTGGGGGCCATAAGATCCTGCAACCTCATTATGGGGTATGTACTTAGAAGATCTGAGAGCAGAGACATGAATGGACATTTGTTTATGAAGGCAGTATTCATGATTTGCAATGGGTGGAGGAGGTCTAAGAGTACACCGACTGAGGAACAGAATGGCGAACTGTGGTGTATGCATTCAATGGAATAATTGAGCAACTACAAGAAGGAGTGAAGCTGAGAGACAACCAACGAGGTGAATGGATCCTGTAGACAGCATTTTGAGTGAAGTACGCCAGATACAAAGGCAAACACTTTAAGGCCTCACCAATATGGACTAACTTACAATGTGTAAACCCAGAATTGAATCTCAGAGCACAGCCTAATAGGGAAATGATTATTGTAATGGTACCTAGATTGTAAACTCTTACAGCAGTCAAATCTATTCCTGAATTGTAATGTCTATCTCCAAACTCTGAGTTGTTGATCCCTTGTGTATAACCTGGAACATTTCGTAACTGTGTAACACCTGAAACTCAGAGCTAGAGCTCGGCAGTTGTGAATGTCAGTATTAATGCATACAGCAACTGTTAAAAAAAAAAAAAAAAAAAAAAAAAGCTGAAGAAGAGCCCAAACTTCAATTAGAGATATGAATGAAGCAGATCTGGTTAAGACTAGTCAAAGGGCAAAGGCTGAAACTGACTGTGTGTTAAAACTTCAACTTCCATGTGAGACCAAGGGAAAAGATGTTTATTTGGTGTAGGATCTATATTTTCTAAACTATACAACTTGTACAGTCAATTTGTTCAAATACCACAATTACATGGAACTTTGAATAGGAAGTGAGATATGGTAGGTGTGAATAGGTTAGCATGAAATAGCAACACATCCCAAAGTAATTTGGGCAGAGAATAAAAATATATATGCAGGGCCCCCGTGAGGAGCTGAGGGGAAATCCGAAAGTGTTGGACTTCCTCACCTGGATTGCTGCTGATGTTCTCACAAATATTGAGGACTGATGGCTTAGTAGGCTGAGCCCTGTATCTTGGGGCTGGCCCTTATGAAGCTTGTTCTTGCAAAGGAGAGGCTCAACTTGCTTATAATTGTGCCTAAGAGTCTCCCCCTGAGTGCCCCTTTGTTGCTCAGATGTGGCCCTCTCTCTCTAACTAAGCCACTTTGGCAGGTGATCTCACTGCCCTCCCCCCTACATGGGACCTGACTCCCAGGGGTGTAAATCTCCCTGGCAACACAGGATATGACTCCAGGGATGAATCTGGACCTGGCAGTGTAGGATTTAGAACATCTTCTTGACCAAAAGGGGGATGCGAAATGAAACGAAATAAAGCTTCAGTGGCTGAAAGATTTCAAATGGAGTCGAGAGGTCACTCTGTGGACATTCTTATGCTATAGTGCATAAGATAACACTTTCTAGGTTTTAAAGTATTGGAATAGATACAATTAATTACCTGAAACTATCAAGCTCCTAAACTATATAGAGAACACTTTCTAGCTTTTAAAGTATTGGAATAGATAGAGGTAATTACCTGAAACTATCAAGCTCCAACCCAGCAGACTTGACTCTTGATGACTGTATAACAATGTAGATTACAAGCGGTGACAGTGTAATTGTGAAAACCTTGTGGATCGCACTCCCTTTATCCAGTGTATGGACGGACGAGTAGAAAAATGGGGACAAAAACTAAATGAAAAATAGGGTGGGATGGGGGGTAATTTAGGTGTTCTTTTTTGTTTTTATTTTTTATTCTTATTCTGATTCTTTCTGATGTAGGGAAAATGTTCGAAAATAAATTGGGGTGATGAAGGCATAACTATACGATGGTACTGTGAACAGTCGATTGTACACCATAGATGACTGTATGATATGTGAATATATCTCAATAAAACTGAATTTAATTAAAAAAAAAAAAGCCAGTGGCTATCCTGCTAGACAGAGCTGATACAGAACAGTTTCATCATTGCAAAAAGTTCTATTGGACAAGATTGATTTAGAGGGACTTATCAACCCCACATTCAGCAAAACATTTGTTATTACAAAGACAAATAAGAAAAGCATTTGCTGCTAGGTTAAGTGTAACTGAGAAACAGACTTGTAATGCATTATTCCCTTTCATTAGTCACCCTATTAGAGTCTACAGAGCTCCCTAGCAACTTAGAGCGATTACAAATCACATTTTGATGCTCAGGTCTTCATTATCTAAAGAAGAAACAGGCAAGGTTAGAATTAATATAAGCAGTCTGGTTTTCCAGAACAAGGATTACACCGGACTTTTGAACATGCATATCTATCTAATCCAGGCCAGAACTGGCTTCTATAAGTAAAACAGGTAGGTCTGTCTTTGAGTGTAATCTGGGAGGTACCCCAGGAAATGATCACTGAAAATAAAGTAAATCAACTATGCTGGACAAAGAAAAAGGGCATTAACATGTATTGGACACCTACTCTGCACCAGAACTTACTAGGCTTTAGAATACAAAATTGAATATGATACGGTACTATCCTCAAGGAACATACTGTGCAATACAGAGACAGAATATTAATGGAAATAATACAAAATTTATGTGTTCTGTGAAAAAGCTTGTGGAGGAGAATGTGAAGGAATCAGAGAGAAAAAGCAAAGAGCAGGAGGTGGAGGGCAAGTTATGGTCTAGAAAGACATCAGAGAGGAAATGAAATGCGAGTCCAGTTTTAAAAGTTATACAGTTGTAACAGAGAAAACAGAAGAACATACGAGGCAGAAGGAGCAATGTAGGCAGAGATAAAATGATCGTAATATTCCTAGTAAACCAAATCAGATTAGTAATTTTCTCAAAGTTACATGATATACAGAGCCACACTCAAATGTAGGTCTTCAAAACTTCAAAAGCCTGCTTCTTTTGTTACATGGAATACCCTCCCCTGCTTCTCTACCCTTTCTCATGGTTCACACTCATGAGTCTGTGTTTTAAGACTCAAGACTAGGGAGGCGGGGCAAGATGGCGGACTGGTGAGCTGTATGTTTTAGTTACTCCTCCAGGAAAGTAGGTAGAAAGCCAGGAACTGCGTGGACCGGACACCGCAGAGCAATTTGACTTTGGGCATACTTCATACAACACTCATGAAAACGTGGAACTGCTGAGATCAGCGATATCTGTAAGTTTTTGCGGCCAGGGGACCCGCCCCCCTCCCTGCCAGGCTGAGTCCCGTGGGAGGAGGGTCTGTCAGCGCCGGGAAGGAGAAGGGAGAACTGCAGTGGCAGCTCTTATCGGAAACTCATTCTACTGATCCAAACTCCAACCATAGATAGACTGAGACCAGACACCAGAGAATCTGAGAGCAGCCAGCCCAGCAGAGAGGAGACGGGCACAGCAAAACACAGCAAGAAAAACTTCAAAATAAAAGCAGAGGCTTTTTGGAGTTCTGGTGAACACAGAAAGGGGAGGGGCAGAGCTCAGGCCCTGAGGCTCATATGCAAATCCCAAAGAAAAACTGATCTCTCTGCCCCCCCTGGATCTTTCCTTAATGATCCTAATTGCTTTGTCTCTTGGCATTTCAATAACCCATTAGATTTGCGAGGAGGGCTTTGTTTTTTGTGTTTTTTTTTTTTAATCTTTTTTTTTTCTGTTTCTAAAACAATTACTCTGGGGGGCCCAGTGCAGAAAGCCTCAAAGACTTGCAATTTGGGCAGATCAAGACAAGAGCAGAGCTAGGAGAGCTCTGAGACAAAAGGCAATAATCCAGTGGCTGAGAAAATTCACTAAACACAACTTCCCAAGAAAAGGGGGGTGTCCGCTCACAGCCATCATCCTGGTGGACAGGAAACACTCTTGCCCGTCGCCAGCCCCAGAGCCCAGAACTGCCCCAAACAACCCAGTGTGACGGAAGTGCTTCAAATAACAGGCACACACCACAAAACTGGGCATGAACATTAGCCTTCCCTGCACCCTCAGCTGATTGTCCCAGAGTTGGGAAGGTGGAGCAGTGTGAATTAACAAAGCCCCATTCAGCCATCATTTCAGCAGACTGGGAGCCTCCCTACACAGCCCGGCAGCCCAGAACCGCCCTGGGGGGATGGTACTCACCTGTGACATAGCACAGTCATCCCTCAACAGAGGACCAGGAGGTGCACGGCCTGGAAGAGGGAGCCACTCGCAACTCTCAGGGGCCATATGCCAATACCAAGGACTCATGGGTCAGTGGCAGAGACAAACTGCGGCAGGACTTAACTGAAGGATTACACTATTGCAGCAGCTTTAAAACTCCAGGAACACCAGGGAGATTTGATTGTTAGAGCCACCCCCCTTCCCTGACTGCCCAGACACACGCCCCATATACAGGGCAGGCAACACCAATTACACACGCAAGCTTGGTACACCAATTGGACCCCACAACACTCACTCCCCCACTCATCACAAAGGCAAAGCAGGGGAAAACTGGCTTGTGGAGAACACGTGGCTCGTGGATGCCACCTGCTGGTTAGTTAGAGAAAGTGTACTCCACGAAGCTGTAGATCTGATAAATTAGAGATAAGGACTTCAATTGGTCAAGAAATCCTAAAATAAGCCTATCAAGTTAAGCAAATGCCAAGAGGCCAAAAACAACAGAAAATTATAAAGCATATGAAAAAAACAGACGATATGGATAACCCAAGCCCAAGCACCCAAATCAAAAGATCAGAAGAGACACAGCACCTAGAGCAACTACTCAAAGAACTAAAGATGAACAATGAGACCATAGTACGGGATAAAAAGGATAAAAAGAAGACCCTAGAAGAGCACAAAGAAGACATTGCAAGACTAAATAAAAAAACAGATGATCTTATGGAAATTAAAGAAACTGTTGACCAAATTAAAAAGATTCTGGATACTCATAGTACAAGAATAGAAGAAGTTGAACAATGAATCAGTGACCTGGAAGATGACAGAATGGAAAATGAAAGAACAAAAGAAAGAATGGAGAAAAAAAACAAAAAAACTGAAACGGACCTCAGGGATATGATAGATAATATAAAACGTCCGAATATAAGACTCATTGGTGTTCCAGAAGGGAAAGAAAAGGGTAAAGGTCTAGAAAGAGTATTCAAAGAAATTGTCGGGGAAAACGTCTCAAATCTTCTAAACAACATAAATACACAAATCATAAATGCCCAGTGAACTCCAAATAGAATAAATCCAAATAAACCCAATCTGAGACATATTCTGATCACATTGTCAAACACGGAAGAGAAGGAGCAAATTCTGAAAGCAGCAAGAGAAAAGCAAGTCACCACATACAAAGGAAACAACATAAGACTAAGTAGTGACTACTCAGCAGCCACCATGGAGGCAAGAAGGCAGTGGCACGACATATTTAAAATTCTGAGTGAGAAAAATTTCCAACCAAGAATACTTCAAATTTGAGGGAGAGCTTAAATTTTTCACAGACAAACAAATGCTGAGAGAATTTGCTAACAAGAGACCTGCCCTACTTCAGATACTAAAGGGAGCCCTACAGACAGAGAAACAAAGAACGGAGAGAGAGACTTGGAGAAAGGTTCAGTACTAAAGAGATTCAGTATGGGTACATTAAAGGATATTAATAGAGAGAGGGGAAAAATATATATGACAAGCATAAACCAAAGGATAAGATGGCTGATTCAAGAAATGCCTTCACGGTTATAACGTTGAATGTAAATGGATTAAACTCCCCAATTAAAAGACATAGATTCGCAGAATGGATCAAAAAAAATGAACCATCAATATGTTGCATACAAGAGACTCATCTTAGACACAGGGACACAAAGAAATTGAAAGTGAAAGTATGCAAAAAAATATTTCATGCAAGCTACAGCCAAAAGAAAGCAGGTGTAGCAATATTAATCTCAGATAAAATAGACTTTAAATGCAGAGATGTTTTGAGGCCACTAGATACTAATAAAAGGGGCAATTCAACAAGAAGAAATAACAATCATAAATGTTTATGCACCCAATCAAGGTGCCACAAAATACATGAGAGAGACACTGGGAAAACTAAAGGAAGCAATTGATGTTTCCACAATAATTGTGGGAGACTTCAACACATCACTCTCTCCTATACATAGATCAACCAGACAGAAGACCAATAAGGAAATTAAAAACCTAAACAATCTGATAAATGAATTAGATTTAACAGACATATATAGAACATTACATCCCAAATCACCAGGATACACATACTTCTCTAGTACTCACAGAACCTTCTCCAGAATAGATCATATGCTGGGACATAAAACAAGGCTCAATAACTTTAAAAAGATTGAAATTATTCAAAGCACATTCTCTGACCACAATGGAATGCAATTAGAAGTCAATAACCATCAGAGACTTAGAAAATTCACAAATACTTGGAGGTTAAACAACACACCCGGAAGATCGGAAAGCAGTGACACGAACAGATATCTGCATGCCAATGTTCACAGCAGCATTATTCACAATTGCCAAGAGACGGAAACAACCCAAATGTCCTTCAACAGATGAGTGGATAAATAAAATTTGGTATATACACACAATGGAATACTACACGGCAGTAAGAAGGAATGACCTCGTGAAACATATGACAACATGGATGAATCTTGAAGACGTAATGCTGAGCGAAATAAGCCAGGCACAAAAAGAGAAATATTATATGCTACCACTAATGTGAACTTTGAAAAATGTAAAACAAATGGTTTATAATGTAGAATGTAGGGAAACTAGCAAAAGAGAGCAATTAAGGAAGGGGGAACAATAATCCAAGAAGAACAGATAAGATATCATGGGTAAATTTAACGTTCTGGGAATGCCCAGGAATGACTATGGTCTGCTAATTTCTGATGGGTATAGTAGGAACAAGTTCACAGAAATGTTGCGTTATTAGGTAACTTTCTTGGGGTAGAGTAGGAACGTGTTGGAAGTAAAGTAGTTATCTTAGGTTAGTTGTCTTTTTCTTACTCCCTTGTTATGGTCTCTTTGAAATGTTCTTTTATTTTATTTTTTTTAATTATTTTTTTTATTTTTATATTTTTCATACAGTTGACTTAAAAAAAAAAAAGTTAAAAAAAAAAAAAAAACAAGGAAAAAAATATGTAGAGCCCCCTTGAGGAGCCTGTGGAGAATGCAGGGGTATTCGCCTACCCCACCTCGATGGTTGCTAACATGACCACAGACATAGGGGACTACTGGCTTGATGGGTTGGGCCCTCTACCACAGGATTTACCCTTGGGAAGACTGTTGCTGCAAAGGAGAGGCTAGGCCTCCTTATAATTGTGCCTAAGAGCCTCCTCCCGAATGCCTCTTTGTTGCTGAGATGTGGCCCTCTCTCTCTACCTAAGCCAACTTGAAAGGTGAAATCACTGCCCTCCCCCCTACGTGGGATCAGACACCCAAGGGAGTGAATCTCCCTGGCAACATGGAATGTGACTCCCGAGGAGGAATATTAGACCCAGCATCGTGGGATGGAGAACATCTTCTTGACCAAAAGGGGGATGTGAAAGGAAATTAAAAAGCTTCAGTGGCAGAGAGATTCCAAAAGGAGCCGAGAGGTCACTCTGGTGGGCACTCTTACGCACAATTTAGACAACCCTTTTTAGGTTCTAAAGAATTGGGGTAGCTGGTGGTAGATACCTGAAACTATCAAACTACAACCCAGAACCCATGAATCTCGAAGACAATTGTATAAAAATGTAGCTTATGACGGGTGACAATGGGATTGGGAAAGCCATAAGGACCATATTCCCCTTTGTCTAGTTTATGGATGGATGAGAAGAAAAATAGGGGAAGGAAACAAACAAACAAACAGACAGACAAAGGTACCCAGTGTTCTTTTTTACTTTAATTGCTCTTTTTCACTCTAATTATTATTCTTGTTATTTTTGTGTGTGTGCTAATGAAGGTGTCAGGGATTGATTTAGGTGATGAATGTACAACCATGTAATGGTACTGTGAACAATCGAATGTGAGATTTGTTTTGTATGACTGCGTGGTATATGAATATATCTCAATAAAATGAAGATTTAAAAAAAAAAAAGACTCAAGACTAAAAGTTTCAGTATTACTTTCCTCAGAAATCCTTCCTTGGTGATTCCTTCTCTACCTCCAGTACGCATAAGATAATTAGCAAAACAAATCTGTCTTAACACCTACATCCTCTATTGCAATATTCTGGCTACTTGTTGGTCTTCATGTAGCCTATACCATCCCAAAAGGTGGGATCATGTCTTTGTATCTTTAGCATCCAGCACAAAGTATATAGTGGCTCAATAAAACAGTACCCAACTTCTAAGATAGCTGAAGCTGCTGTCCATCTGCCCAACTGTCCTTTTTTCCTTCCATTTAGTTATCTATCCATCCATCACTGTAATAATTTATTGAGGGCCTAGTATAGATCAGGCAGCATACAAGAATTAGGGATAAAAAGACACATGGTCCCCAATCCTGAAGATTTCAGGAGAGTATATGTATTAAAACATAATCGCTAGAAAGTCCAAGATAAAATGCAAATACATAATAAATATTTACTGAATCTGACACTGGGCAAGGTTCTAGAAATACAAAGATTAATAATATCTAGCTTCTAATCTTACAGTCTTCTTAGTTTATAGGGGAAATAAAAATATACAAATAATTATAATGAAGATGTGATATGAAAAGTATTAACAAAGTCCCATGAGAACAGAGCAAAAGAAACAAATAATTGAGTCTATGGCAAAGAGAATCAGAGGTTTCCTGATTTCTTGGGGGGAAAGGGATGTTTTTCAGGTGACAGGGTAGAAATAAGGATGTTACAGAGTGAACAGCATAGGCAAGGCACACTAGCCCAATACTTGTGGGTATAGGTAGGAGTATGCCAAAAAGGAGCAAGTAGTCAATTTTACTTCTGTGGTGGAAAAGCAAGGGATCAGAGAAGACTTCAAAGGGGAGACTATATAACAAAATAAGTTTATAAAGATAAGTAATTATTCTCCCTAGTAAGACAAGTGGTGACAACACAAACAAAAACCCAAAGGAATGAAAAGGCTTATGTGGGAAACTTCAAGTGCTTCTATATTACTGGAAACTTTTTTTAAAAGTTCTTAGGATGAAGAACAGAAACAGATCCAGAGGGTAGCTCAAAGTCAAAGACTTGATATTTTGTTCACACTGTAACACACCAAGCATTTTCTAGACTCAGAAAAAGGAACAGATGGATATATGGAGGCGGAAGACAGAAGGGAAAGAAGATGTTCTAAATAAACACAACAAATTATAAAGGTTCTGCTTAGCAGCTCCTTAGACGCCTGCTCCCTAGAAGGTAAGACTTGGAAGGAAAATCAGAAGGGAAGCAATTTATAAATGATCAGAGGTCATGGCCTCTAAGCCACGACTGGCTCACCACCTGTTTTTGTATGGCCTACAAGCTAAGCATGTGTTTTACATTTTCAACTGACTGGTAAATAAAAAAGCAAATTTACTACTACCCTTCTTGAAAACTATATGAAATTCAAATTTCAGTGTCCATAAATAAAGTTTCATTGCAACACAGACATGCTCATTTATTCACATTATTGTCTATGACTGCTTTCACACAGCCATATTTGAGTTGTGTAGTGGGACAGAGACCATATGGCCCTCAAAGTCTGAAATATTAACCATCTGGTTCTTTACAGAAATGTTTGTTGACCCCTGGTTTAGATGATGTAGTACCTGTTCTATAAGGATATGATTTAGGAGATAGCATGAATGGCACCAAAAAGGACTCTCAGACAAGAACACATAATTTACATTTAATATTATATAGTAGAATCTAGAGTCAAAAAATGTTTTGCCCCAACAGTGAGCTTTGCAAGATGTTATTTTTCTTTCATAAACTCTTATAAATAAAAGTCACTGACCATGTGGTATGCATGGGATCTTGTTGCAATCATTGGTTTTCAGGAATAAACATATGGTGGTTTTCTTGTAATTCATAGTCTTAAGATGCCTGACTCATGCTAAATTCTCTAGGTGCATAACAAACTCATTAGCTTGGTCACTGCTATACTGTAGTACAAAGCATTAAATTAAGAAGATTAATTAAATCCATCCCATGAGATGTACTGTATATGATATAAACCCTTTAGTAGCACAGAGGCCATATCTTTATAAGTATAAAAACTACATAATACTGAAAAAAAGCATCAAAAGATGTTAAAAGAACAGGGTGGCTTTGCCTCTACCTCCATTTCATCTAGGTGTGGCCATGTGACTAAATTCTAGTCAACAGAACATAAGTAAAAGTGAGGTGTCCTTAAAGGCAGGGGCATACCATTCTTTTTTACTTTTTTCCTTCTTGTTGGCTAGAGTACAGATGTGATCCCTCTTAGCTGATCAGAGCACTCAGGGAGCTTCTGTATCTCTGCACCTATTCGAATGTGAAATATGAAAATAGGCCAGCATTGTCAAGCCTGAGCCTATTAACTATAGTAGTCACAAGAATATTAAGAATATAAAGTAATGAAGTGTAGAACCAAACACACTATCTGTATCTATGGAATATTTAATAAGGCATTTAAAAAATAAGTAAATAATTCAGAATAATTTAATCGAGTTCAGAAAACATACAAATATATTCAGCTTACCTCCTTGGATTCCCTTTGCCGTTGCAGTTTTACCAGCATTATCAAGTCCCACCATCACAAGAGTCACCTTTCTTGAAATAATAAGAATTTAACAATCACTTTCCAAGTTAATTTAGTATTGGGGAGAAATAAGTGCAAATTCATCCACTCAAGCAACATCTGAGGAAAATCTACTATGTACAAGACAATCTGCTGGATGCTAGGGGGTATAATGATGAGCAAAGTATCGATTCATAAAGCAAAATTCATATAAAATACCTACAAAGTGCCATCCCTTCGCTATCTAGGCAAATGAAGAAAAATTGCACACTATATAACCCAAAGATAAAGAAGGGATAAGGAAAAGAAGGAAGAGAAGCAGAAAGGAAGGGAAAAAGGGAGAAGAGAGGAGAAAAAGAAGAAGGAAAGAAAGAAGATGAATTCTAACACTTGAGTTAATTTTCATGGCCAAAGACTCAATTATTTTAATTAACTAAATTCCATGAATTATCAGAAATCTGTCTACCTAGGCAAAATACACAGGACAAGAATTCTTGCTAGGTCCTAGGTACTACTGACATGCTCAATTCTTTGTTTTTAGATATGTAGCAGCTTACCAAGTATAAATCTTCAACATAATAACATGATTATTAAATATGCTAACATATTTGCAAAAAAGGTTCCCACAATTATAAAATTTAAAATGTTTCTGTTACTATAGCTAACTAAACTCCATACAGGCAAAAATAAAATAAAATAAAACCTAGTTCAATTTTACAACCGAAGAAAACAAAAGCCCAGATAAATAATTTGTCCAAGGTCACAAAATGAATCAGTTATGGAGTCAGAACCAGAATCTAATTCACCTAATTCCTAGGAACTTCCTAAATCTGGTACAGGTACAAAAGTCAAACCTAGTATGCTAGTCTATGAGGTTGGCTCATTCCACCACTAATTCAGCTGGTAGCTCATTTCTGTACCAGGCTAAATCTCTGTTCACTTTAAGAGAGATGAGGTAGTCCATTACCAACATAGATTTGGGAATGAGAATTGTTTTGGAAATACAGAAAGATAGCCCATGAAATGGAATGTTATCTTCTCACACAGCTTCCCTTGTAAGACCACAGGGAATGGCCACACTCCCGTGGGATATAGAGGGAGGGTTCAGACGTATTCAAAAGGGTTGTGTAACAGAGAAAGGCCAGAGGTGGGAGTGTGAGGCAGTCCAGCTACCAGTCACAAGCCCAGGAAGAACAAACTTAGACTCGCAAAACACAAATTAGTTAATTCTTAAACAAATAATTACTGACCATCTTCTGAATGGCAGACATTTGTTTACTTAGAGCAATGTTACTTAGAACTAAGTAGTGAAGATATATCTGCTTATTTAAAAAAACAAACAAAACAAGAAACAAAAACTAACAAAGAAAACAAAACAGACAAAGAAACTTTGCCCTTACTAAAAAGCGTACATTCTAGTGGTGGAAGACAGACAATAATAATAAAAATAACTCATAAATAAATTATAAGTTATAAAGTATGTAAGAAGGTGATTAAGTACCATGGAAAAAAATAACAGAGTGCAAAGGGGACAAGAAATAGGCAGTAGGGGGAGGGTCACAGTTTTATTTAGCTTGAGAAGGTGAAACCTGAACAGACTTGAAGGGAGGGAGTTGGTCATACAAATAATTGCACTGTGGTAGGAAAGAACAGCTGGTGCAAAGACACTAAGGTAGGGGCACGTGGAAATGTTCATGTATCAGCAAGGAAGCCAGTGTGGTGAAGCCATGTGAGAAAGGTAGAACTGGAAGCCCAAAATGCATCTGTGGTCACATCACTTAGCATCTTTTAGGCCCTTGTGAGGACTGTGGCTTTTATTGTGAGTGAAATGAATTTACTCTCCATATTAATTTCCTTTGTTATCCAAGAACCTTAGCCTTTTCTAAATGCTTACCCACCACAGGGAATTCATGAAAGTATATCTATGCTTGAATCAGCAGAAGAATAAGATAAACTGTAATAAGCAGCACTCTCTGATCCCATCCCCAATCTGCTGGTGTTGGAGCCAGTAGGAACATTCAAGGAGTCCACAGCAGATTATGAATTTAAGGAGACAAGGTAGTATGTGAGGTGTAGGTACCACTATCCACGTGGAAATTGTATGTCCATTATCAACTTTGAAAAATATGAATTACTCGTTAAGGAAGCTATGAAATACTTAGAATATAACTTTATTATTTTGTTTGAAATATTCATAATGACCAATTTTCAAAAAACAAGATTAAGTACAACAATATCTTCCTAAACAAAATAAAGTAAATGACTATCTAGAAAAGAGGAATAATGTAGCACTTTAAATAAATATTACATAGAATACAAGTTATTAGATATACAATGAATTACACTACTACTAAAGCTAATTCAATTACTCCTTAATGATTTTTAATACATTTCTAGACCTATAGTGCTTCAAACATCAGCATAAACCAAAACAGCTACTTTTTGGAGAAACATCTGTTTTCTGCTTGTTTGCATCATTTATTCAATAGCTATTAAACACCTATTATACTGTGGCAAACAAACATCGACAATTCCTAGCCCTCATAAACCTTGGAGCCTAGCAAGAAAATAGGAATTAGGTAAGTAATTACAGTAAACCTTGGAGCCTAGCAAGAAAATAGGAAATTAGATAAATAAATAAGTAATTTACCTTTTGTAAAGGTAAAACACAGGCAGTTATGGGAAGACTGGACAGGCTAACAGAACTTACCCTAGAAATCAGGGAAGACTATACTACAAATAAACTTCAACTGAGTCAGCAGTTACCAGAACGGTGTGGATTCTTTTCACATTCTTTACAAGCCAAAGGAGAAGAAATCCCAAATATACCCTTTTAAGGAAAATGGTACCGCATTCTCTATTACACAGGTGGCATCTTAGTTTCCTTACCCTCATTCACATCATGATTTCTGTTAAAAACAAAAACCAAACCTTCAGATAATTTACCCATTTTGAAGCATCACTCTGAAAGCTACTAAGGATGTTAGCTTTTACCTTAAAAGCTTCTCTTCGTTTTTACAGGATATTAAGTTCAACAAACAAAACAAAGTCCTTTAAAGATGAAAATCACTTCAGAAAATCAAAATCATGCTGAAACTGGAACGACGTAAGTATCTCTGGATTTCTATTTTTACTTTGACTACCCCTGTAAGCATTTAATTTGTAAGATTATTACGCCATGTACTTGAAAAAAAAATGGCTTTCATTAACTATTTCAGTAATTAAATCCTTAATGAATAAACATAATGTTATCAGTACAAATAAAAATTACAGCAAAAATTACTACAATGCCTCATATCAAAGCATTCAATTTATATTTCCAGCACAGAATGAGTTTAAAAGATTAACATTTACCTACTCTCAAAATTCTATTCAACTATTCAAGAAATAAAGATGGACAATCTATATGACATGTTACAATGTCCATGTCATTACAGCTTTTTAACAGATAATAAATTATCATTGGTTAGGGTGCTATACAGAAATAGAAAGACGAATACTGCTTAAGCCTTTCAATCTTATGATTATTTATCAAATACTCACATTGGCCCTTCAAATTGAAGAAAATAAATAGGAATGTTCTTAGGTTATAGTGTCTACAAAAGTTGACACAAGCAATGAAATCAGTCATTTACACTTTCAGTCAAATGGCCATTCAATAGAAGCACATTAGACATTAGGGACACAAAAATGCCTGGGCTTCTACCCCAAGGTGCTAACCCTGTAATGAGAGTGACTGAAGCAAAAACAAATATTCATACATTGTGATACTAAGATAGTGTAAAATGATCCATCTATCTACAAAGATGCTAGAGGAATACAAAGCGAGGGAATTTAACCCAGACCAGAGGTTGGGGGGAAGATGAGGGAAACTTCTTCTAAGGAGATGCCTGAGCTAAGTTCTTAAAGCAGAGAAGTTTGCAAGCAACAGGAAAACTGAAATAGGAGGAAGTTGAAGTATTCCAGTCAGACAACACTGCATAGTAAGTCACTACACTAAGGAGATGAAAACTGACCAGATGTTGTAAGCTGATAAACCCAGGGGTTTTTAGCACATCTTATTTGACAGTCTTAAACAAAAGGAGACCACAATTGTTGGACTCATCCATACAAACAACACAATACAACTATATATTGAGCCTAAAGGGAACTTGGCAAACTTCTAAAAGAGAGCAGTATTAAAAAACAGTTCATAATGTGACCTTCCCAGAAATTGAAAGTGTTCACTTCACTCTCAATATTTATGGTTATCCCTGAGTCTCTGGTTACATACCAAACCAGACAGGCTGAGACAGACAGGAACTCTGTGATATTGTAAAATTTATAGTATTTTTGTACTAGTAAAAAGTAACATAATAGGAGTTGTGGACATTTTGATATACAGCCATAAACTTGGTATTAGACCTTGATTTAAGTCCCAGATTTGCCATTTCTAAGGTATATGACCTGCAAGACATTACTTAACTTCTCAGAATCTTGTCAGTAAAATGGGGATAATAACAATACCCATTCTATAGGGTTGTGGTGACAAATAAGACAATGCAAGTAATGTGTTTGGTGCCTATGGCACTCAGTAAGTGCTCAGACAAAAGCTAATCTTATTACAGCAGGTGGTGGTTTGGAACTGTATGTACCCCAGAAACACATGTTCTTAAATCTAACCCATTCCTGTGGGTGTGAACCCATTGTAAATAGGACTTTTTGATGAGGCTACTTTAGTTAAGGTGTGACCCACCTCAATCAGGATGAGTGATAATCTATTACTGAGAGTCCTTTCTGAGAAAATGAAATTCAGACAGAGAGAAAATGCCATGGAAACAAGATGCTGAAATCAACAAAACTGGGAAAAGAAGAGAGAGACCAGCAGATGAGGCTATCTGCCTTTCCATGTGGCAGAGGAGCCATGGATTGCTGGAAGCCAGTCTTTGGGAAGAAAGCATAGCCTTGACGATGCTTTGATTTGGGCTTCTTCCCAGCCTCAAAACTATAAATGAATAAATTCCCATTTTTTACCCCAATTCATTTCATGGTCTTTGCTTTGAGAAGCTTAGAAAACTAAAACACAGCACAAACTTCAAGGCAGGGGGTCCAAGAGATGAGACCAGAAACAGGCTGGGGCTCATTATGGAAGAGGATTAATTAGTTCAGTTTTGGACATGGCAGCAAGGGGACTCATCTCACATTGAAGCTGGTGGAGAAATCTGGACTCAGCTTATAAATCACGTAAGTGGTAATCAAAACCATCACAACAGATGAAAGAGCCCAGGGAAAGCACAAGAGGGAAAAGAACTGAGGGACCGGAGAACACAGAACTCTGAGAACCTCTGAAGAAACCTTTAAAATTGTAGTCAGAAAGAAAAAGGAGACCAAAAAAGTGCCAGCACTAGGAACAATTTCCAGAAGGTTCAGAAAAGAAAAATATCAAATACTGCAAAGTTTTATAAAATAAAAATATCCTTTTGATATTACCCCAAATTAAGTATGTCAAAATTAAATGCTCTCACTCTTCCCAGACCCTCAATAACCACTGCTTTGAATTTATATACACCTCTTGATAGTCCAAAACTATTTTACCCTATCATTTTACCTCCATACTGTCTCTGCAAGTAGAGCAGGTATAAATTACCCAAGGTTACAGAAGTTTCCATGGGAAGATTAAACACAGCGGTTTGTAGTAAAATAATTATTTAAAAGAGTACCTTGTACCCTTTTGTTTATCCTAAAATTTGTGCACATTTATATATACACACCAAATCAGGTAGCCCCCTCTAGTTCATTTTCAATGAAATATCTAGGAAAATTTCCCCAGATTTAGGCCCACAATCACAACCTAATAGAAGGCAGATTAATTAATAGCAGGTAGATTAATTAAGGTCATGACTTGCACGCTGTTGATAAAACTTAACTATGAGGTTGATAAAAATCTAACCATGCCATTTTCTTGCTTAAAATCCTTAAAAAGAATCAAGTCCAAACTCTGCAGCCTCTTCTACCACACTCACGCAGGCCCACAAAACTTGTAATTGCCCCAGCCTTTCCTGACTACCCCTACTACCACACTGACAAGACTAACTTGCTCATGTAACTTTTCTTATTCTCCTCTACTTAGAGATATTTGTCTTAGTCAGTGCTGTTGCCCAAGTATCAAATGCGCAAAGCACACAGTAGACATCTTTACCAAATGAAATAACATAAATATATTCTCTGATCCCCCATTTGCTAAGTAAATTCTAAGTCAAATTAAAATATACAACTTAACTTGATAAGGCACTGTAATTCTATAGAAATCTTCACATTAAAGTAACAGTTCAATATTAAAGAATGTAGTTAAAATCACATATATCAAATTGGCTGAAGTTTTCTGCAAAAGCTTACATACTCATTGTTTCAACCTAACAATTAACAGGGGGAAAGAAAGAAAAAAACTAAAATAATTTTGAGTTAAACAAACAAAAAAAAAAGGTAGAGCATGAAGACACCCAAAGGCCTGCTTTATATAATTTTAACTATATTTGCCTCACAAAGCAAAGATTTGTATCCAGAGGCTAGTATTTGCTGTTGTTCATGTCAACATATGTGTAAGAGACTCCAAAAGTGAATATATGAGGATATCTTATCTCAGGTCTCCTTTTTTATATAGCAGATATACATCAGAAATATAAACAGCATATATACTAGAGGCTACTGAACTCAGACTCAGAAAACACTTGAATCTTTTGTGTGGGACATTATTGCAGTCATTTAAACATCTGCAGGTCTAAACTTCCATCTGTCAACCAAGGAAGATAATACTTCAAATGAGATAAAAGCTATTTATAACTTCAGATATATATGCCTAAGATAAAATATTGCACTACAAACATCAAAATTATTATTATTTAAAACATTTAAAAATGCATGGAGCAAGTTCTAAATTTTAAAAGTAACATAAACACATATATGACAAGGAGACCTGGCAAAACTGTTTTGTAATATTAGTGTGAGAGAATGAAATAACTTATCAAAAAAATTTATGATAGAATGAAAAATATTACAAGAAAATATGATGTTATTTTTAATACACAAATGCATTATTTCCTGACATTTTAATTCAAGTTGTAGAGCCCGGCATAACATTACATTGAAACCAGTATTTATTGAGCATTAATAGATAGCAAGAGCATGAAACGTGGTCATATGCTAGTTCTGAAGCCTTGATCAAGTCAGTTTCTTTGTGTTAGTTTCTTCATTTCTAAAATAAAAGGGGGTAGAATTAGATGTTTGTAGGCAAATTTCTATCCTAAAATTCTATGATTCTTACTATATATAAGCAAGAAGCTGTGGGGGGACAAAAAGAAATGCAAGAAATGTATTCCAGTTCTGTGTACAGCATATCAGATAATCCTTGCTAATCTGATGTACAGCTTAATTAGGAAATTAAGAACTCAGCAGTTTCTATAAATGGTCTAAAAATTCCAGTTATATGAGCTAGACCAAGAAAAACAGTATTAGGGAGCTGTTCTCCCACTGAAAAAATTCATAGCAAAGATGACATATCATGTCATAGTATGATTTACTAGATATCACAGGGATGTACAGTAAGCATCAATTCATATTGCTTGGTGTTACATCTGAGTACCTTTTTTTAGACTTGGCTGTAATGAATAATCATTTACTAATAAATTCTAAGTAAAGCTTTGTTAGGCAAAAATATGACGTTGATAATACAGAGATGGGCAGAAAAACTATTCTGGATAGTAGGTACCTCTGGGAAGAGATGGTGGGATATGAATATACAGGGAGCTTTAAGGATTTGTTACCTATTTCTTTAAATATGATGATCAAATATTAATATCTGTAAAAGCTAGGTGGTAGGCACATGGGTATTTATTATATTTTTCTTTTTGTTTAAATAATTGCAAAAATATTTTCTATTGTTTTCAATTGTTTTCAATTCACTGTCAAAATCATTTTATTTAAATTGTCTTAATTTTCTGTTTCTCTTTTGTGGGCCATTCCTGAAATGACGCTTATGAAAGGCCTAGAATGCACAAATTCCTTCAAATCTAGGCAAATCTATCTCTTCCAAAAATCTGTCTTCTAATTCTTGCTAAAGATCACTGAATTCATCATTCAACTCTTGGCATATTTTATCATATTTTATATGCAGTATTTCATCAAGTAGATACTACTTGGTATAAATAACAGAAGCACAGGGTATGTATGTGATAATATTTACCGAACACCATGGTTTGACAGACCTTGTGTTCTGTGCCCAGAACGAAGCTTCTCCCTAGCTATAAAATAAATTGTAAAAGATTAAAGATTTAAATGTTAAAAAGTTAAAATATAGAATTAGAAAAAAGTATAGGTGAATATAATCTTGGAATGGCAATGAAATTTCTAACATTACACTAAAAACAGGATATATTTGATGAAAAATTTTTAAGGTTTATACTTAAAAATCATCAAAAAATTAAAAAAAAGAAAGATGGAAGAAAAATATCTGTAACATATACTACAGGTAAAGGGTTACTACTATAAACATTTAAAATCTCTTTTTAAAATTCAGTAAGAAAATGCACCTATCCCAACAGAAAAACAGGCAAAAGGAATCAATGGGCAATACACATAAGAAGGAATACAAATGTCCAAGGTAAAAACTTTTAATTTCATCAGTAATCAAGAAAATAGAAACTAAAGCAGACATCATTTTAGCCTATAACCTGCAAAAGATAAAAAAAGACAATGACTCCCCATTTTTTTAAGGGAAAAAGGCACTCTCATATGCTGCTGGTAAGAGTGTATAAATTGGTTAAAAAAAAAAAAAATTCTGAAGAGCAATTCGGAAATATATACCAAACATTTTAAACTTTTTCGTAACACTTGAACAAGAATTCCATTTCCAAAAATATTTATAAAGATGCTCACCAAAGCATTATTGATAACAGTTGAAAACGTTTACACATTTTAAATATATAGTAACAGGACAATGATGAAATATACTTTGGTAAGTCTATAAAATGGACTACTCTTTTATTTAAAAGATGTAGAAAAATATGTAAGTGATGTAGAAAGACATTAATACATTAAAGCAAGAAATAAAAAGCAGCTACGAAATAGCACTCTATTATTTTATTACTGTTTAAAATTTATGTGTGTATGCAAGAGATTATACACCAAAACACTAACACTGGTTATCTTTGGGAGAAAAGATTATGGGTAACTTGTGCCTTCAATGTTCTACAATAAACATGCATATAACAATAAACATGCAGTAACAAAGGTAGCAACAAGACAGCTCCAGTCCTCCAGAGATCCTCTGGGACTAGTGAAAAGAGTTGAGTAAACATTTCATTACAATACATGAATAAGAGGAGACAGGGAGAAAGTGCTAAGGAAACAGAAAGAAAGGGTAAAGAATCTAGTGGGAATTCAAAGAAGTTTCCTGAAGGAGAGAATCTCTGAGCTGAGCTCTGAAGCATGACTGGGAACAGTCAAAAGAAGACAAGTGCATTTCAGACAGGAGTAGAGAACTTTTAATATTCCAAACTGGCATGACAGGTGGGGAAAGAATGGCTTGTAAAGAGTCTACATATAGCCAGGCTCTGGTCAAATCATAAGTGCCTTGTAAAATAAGCAGTTTAAGATTTTATCCTGAAGGCAATGAAGAAATATTGAAGGATTTAAAATCAGTTGCATACTAAAAAGACCACTGACAGCAGTATGCAGAATTAATTAGAGGGAACAGTGGAAAGTCTTATCAAAGAAATCTGGGAGCGAAATAATAAAAATTTGATCTAAAACAGCAACAGTGGGTATGGGAAGGCACAAAGAGTGGAGAGAAATATAGGAGATATTAAGAAGAAACTAAGGCACCTGGGCACAGGCAACAAGGCAGGAGGAGTCCAGGATTACTCTCAGCTTCTGATTTGGTTAAAAGGAAGGCAGACAAATTCACTGACAGGAAGTCCAGGGGAAACAGCAGGACTGTTCAGCACAGAAATGAGAGAGAACATTAGCTCAATTTTGGATATGCTGAGACTGAGGATTCTGTGGCAAATGAACATCTAAATCTTGGGATTGATAGATGAGTCCTGGTCTCTGCGGAAACATGAACTTCAGAATCAACGTTCGGGTGGTAGCTGAAATCCCAATTTAAAATGAGATTGATCAACCAGGGAGAAAACAGAAAAGAAGAAAGGACTAAAGACAGAACCTAGGGGAAAGCTTGGAAGTCAGAGGAAAAAAGGATAGCTGGCAAAAAAAGACAGAAAAGGAAGCAGTCAGAAAGGTACAGAAAAAAATTTCAGAAAAAGGAAATCAGAGAATTTCAAGGAGAGAGTGGTCTTAAGTGTCAGATAATGCCAAGCAAGAGGTCATATAAGGGAAAGGAATGAAAAGATTCCACTGGATTTAATAACCAGGCAGCATCTGATATAGAAAGCAATTCAATGGAAGGGTCAGAGCAGAAGCTTCTAAAGCCATGAGTTAAGTGATGGATGAGAAGGGAAGAAGTTGAGAAAGAGCCAGTAATCCACTGTGGATTGCAAAGCCAGGTGGGGAAGGGAAGAAAAATGGTGATGGCTGAAGGAAGAGAGGGTTGTTTAGTGTGATAGGCAAAATAATGCTCCCTCCAAAAATATACATGTCCTAATCTCTTACAAATATGTTATCTTACATGCTAAAAGGAACTTTGCAGATGTGATTATGTTAAGGATCTTGAGATATCTTCAGTTATTCACGTGAGCCCAATGTAATGACAAGGGTCTTTATAAGAGGTAGGTAGGAGATCAGAGAGGACAGAAAATGCTCTACTGTTTGCTTTGAAGATGGAGAAAGGGGACCGAGAGCTAAGGAATGCGGATGGCTTCTAGAAGCTGGAAAAGGCAAGAAAACCAATTTTCCCCTCGGGCCTCCAAAAGGCACTGAGTCCAGCAGACCCATTATACCATTTTAGACTTCTGACCTCAGAACTGAAGGATAATACATTTGTGTTGCTTTAAGCAAAATACACATGTGGTAATTTGTTAAAGCAGCAATAAGAAACCAATACCTTTAGTTTGGGTTGTTTTTTAAGTTAGAGAGACAAGTACGTTTACATGCTAAAGAAAATATAAGAGAAGATCTGAAGACTAAGAGAAAGAGATTTTGTAATTCTGACAATAAAATCAAATAATAAATTTTGGGATAAAAGTTTAAGTTTATTCTTGTATTCCAGAAATTTACTCTGTAATAATTGACTTCATCTGTACATTGATTTTAATAGATTAGGATTGGCTGAACGTTGAACAATTCAGGTTCACAAGGAAATCACAGGAGAAAGATAAGTGTCAGATAATGCCAAACAAGAGGTCATATAAGGAAAGGAATGAAAAGATTCCACTGGATTTAATAACCAGAACACAGGTATAAGAATTAGCTTTGAAAAGGAAAATGAATCCTCCTTCCTCTAAAACAGGAAAAGAGGAAGGGAAAGGTATCTATACAGCTAAGTACCAAATCTGATTTGAGGAGGGTAATTTACCAATCCAAATTTATCCCCTAGGATGAGAGACACCATGTACTGAGTTATAGCACTGGGTTTCAATTTTGCTTTGCTAATAAAATCTATTATCTGTCTCTACTTGAAATCAATACACTCTTATCTCTCTGGATTGTCTTTTCTTTAAACAAATCATACCAGAGAGTATTCTCTAAGAAAAACAAAGACTAAGAATGATGAATTATATTAAAAACTCCTTCCTTGTGTGTTTTTATCTCTGTTTTTAGTTCTTAAGAGGACTTATATGATAATACCCTTTTATAAAAATCAAATACATTTTAAACCGCAAATGCTGGAAAAACATGAGGGGCAATCTATCATGAATGACACTCAACTCGTAGCAGCGAACATGGAATGAGATAAGAATATGATTAAAACAAACAAAATAAATCACCATCTACACACTCAAACACACCTCTGACTCAGAGTCGATCGTATCACTTATATTTAAATAGTGAATGTTTTGTGTTGCTTCAGATATTAAATATGTTACCCAATCACAACAGGATGGGGAAAGAATTTCAAAAGTTCATTTAAGGCTAATTTATTTTCCGAATGTACACGTATTTTCCTTATAAGTGTAGCTTCTAAGATTCATTCTTTAACAGATAATTCATCCGTCACACTATATTTTCAATGGTAATAATAAAAAAACCCAAAACTTTGCTATATTTTACCTTTAGCCTAATTCCAGAGTTGAACTATATAAAGTCAAGGTGTAATAAACTCAAGGTCTCTTTATAAGTTGGGTCACTGAGTTTTAAAATCATTTTTCCTTCCTCCTTCCCTACCACAGTGCCTGACACATGCTATATTCTCAATTATTTGCTAATGATTATCAAGTAACATGAACTGAATAGTAACACTACTAGCTTTTCAAAATAAAGTGTTAATGATCTATAAATCTATCTCAGACAATACTACACTGTCTTAGTTAACCTACCCCTTTGTAAGTCTTAAAATTGGATAGACACTGCCCTCCCCTCTACGTGGGATCAGACACCCAGGGGAGTGAATCTCCCTGGCAACGTGGAATATGACTCCCGGGGAGGAATGTAGACCCAGCATCGTGGGACGGAGAACATCTTCTTGACCAAAAGGGGGATGTGAAAGGAAATGAAATAAGCTTCAGTGGCAGAGAGATTCCAAAAGGAGCCGAGAGGTCACTCTGGTGGGCACTCTTAAGCACACTTTAGACAACCCTTTTTAGGTTCCAAAGAATTGGGGTAGCTGATGGTGGATACCTGAAACTATCAAACTACAACCCAGAACCCATGAATCTCGAAGACAGTTGTATAAAAATGTAGCTTATGAGGGGTGACAATGGGATTGGGAAAGCTATAAGGACCACACTCCATTTTGTCTAGTTTATGGATGGATGAGTAGAAAAATAGGGGAAGGAAACAAACAGACAAAGGTACCCAGTGTTCTTTTTTACTTCAATTGTTCTTTTTCACTCTAATTATTATTCTTGTTATTTTTGTGTGTGTGCTAATGAAGGTGTCAAGGAATGATTTAGGTGATCAATGTACAACTATGCAATGGTACTGTAAACAATCGAAAGTACGATTTGTTTTGTATGACTGCGTGGTATGTGAATATATCTCAACAAAATGAAGATAAAAAAAAAACTCAGTGAAATATAATAAGAAATTTGGTTACTTAAAAAAAAAAAAAATTGGATAGAATGCAATACTAATAGTCAATAAGCCGGGGGGGGGGGGGGGTGACGGCGGTATGGGATGTGTAGGGTTTTCTTCTTTTTATTTCTTCTTCTGGAGTAAAGCAAATGTTCTAACTGCATGGTGATGAATGCACAACCATGTAATGATACTGTAAACCACTGATTGTATACCTTTTGTATACTGTTTGTGGTGTGTGACTATATCCCAATAAAATTACATTTAAAAAATAAGATTAAGTAGTGGAGTCAGATTGCAAGCCCCGGTCCTCAAACAAAACCGTGTGTGTTCACGTGTGTGCATGTGTGTGTACTGGAAGAGGTGTTTGGATTTTATGGAAACTATATCCCATGCCTCTCCCTTAAAAAAAAAAAATCCTATTACGAAAACTTCGGAAGAAAAATAAACAACGAATAGTTTCCAATTCCATACACACAACACACACTCCACAACTTTTTAGGAAATGCGAACCCATTTAAAAGATAATAATAAGTACTGCTGATCACAGCTTGTCTCAAAGGCAACTAGACAGACAATAAGGCTGCAACTGCCGTATAACCTCTCTCTCTCCTGGGGCAAAACTGGGAGCAAAGTCAAACTGGGAGCAAAGCATCCCCCGTTGCCTAGGAAAGACTACTCCCGCGCAGAGAGAAGAGCCGGCGGCCCGCCCCTACCCGCGGGGCGCAGCTGTCCCCCGCCCCCAGAACGCGCCAGGCGAGACCGCCTCAGCCTACCTGACCGGCTCCCGCCACCGCTTGAGCCAGCTGCAGCAATTGGCCATTAGACTGAACATCCCAGGCCGCTCCTCCCACCGCCTCCCATCCGAGCCCGGAGCGGGGATGGGTCCCTGCGCTGCTTCGGGCCGAGTCTTGGGGGTCGCCGCCGCTCCGAGGCGTCCCAGAGGTGGATAGGCACAGAGGAGAAACCGCGAGAAACCCACGAGCGGACAACGAGCGGACAATGACCGCCGTCCTCTTGGTGGTACCACAGGGCCAAATAAGCAGATACCATGGAGTAGGGTTAGCGGAGCTGGGACAGAGAAAAACCCCGCGTCGACGCGCTGACGTTTCTCCGAGTCGCGGAAAGCCCTCACCAAGCACCGCCCATAATGTTGTCCAATCATCGCTCGAGGACTATCAGTGGAAGGCTTTGAGTGGCTGAAGGAGTCCAACTTCCCGCCCCTGTCCGAGAGGTGCAAGGGAGAAAGGGCGAGGTCTAAGAGAAGGAGGCGGAGCTCGGGGACGGAGGTTCTCGTAACCAAGCAACGGGAGCGTCCAGAGAAAAGCTAAAGGATCAGGGACAGATCCCAGGCAAGGCCTACCCAAAATGTGTTGCCAGTCAAGGGTGCTGTTCCTCGTCTATCTCCAATACCCAAGCTGAGATCCATGGATCTCAAGTCTTGTTACGTCGTGTTTTGTTTTGTTTTATGCAGCAAGGTTGGGGGTCCTTTGGGATTCTCACAGACCTTGAATAACTACAGAAAGAATAAACTGGTGCAATTATCATAATAAAGACCAGGGAAAACCTCGTTTGCTAAATTACCTCAATACTTCTGATGAGAGTGACGTTTTAATCTGTATAATTTTATCACTGTCACATAAAATGTGAGATGGAGTTCTATGATATCTATTGTAGGGAGTTTATGATTACAAAAAAAATGTTCATTGTATAAAATGTGAAAACACTTTAAAAAAGGGCGGGGTGGAGATGAGGAAGAATAAGATTTCAAACTCACCACCCAAAGATAACCAGTACTTTGATGTATGCTCTTTCCGGGATATTTAGATATATAGATTGCTAGATTTTTGGTATCCAGACGATTGACATTATGCTCTATTGGTTGTTTTGTAATACATTTTGCTTTATTTAAGAAGAGATGTAATATCTACATTTCTTTTTATATTCTTTGGAGAAGAAATGATGAATATAGGAAAAAAATGCATACATGATACGTAGGAACTTGTGTGTTCAATTCAGTATCCATTTAAATATACACTTTCAAATCCTGATAAAAGGAGGGAGGAAACTGGGAAGCCCCGTGTATCCAGGGAAAAAATGGTTTGGGTGTAAGATAGATCTAGGTTTAAAATTACTGTCTGTCCTTTACTAATTTATAAGACCGGAATTCAAACTCTTGAACATTTCATATGGCTCACCGTCTCTGGGATCAAGTACCTTATCTGTAAAATGCCTACTTTGCAGGGTTACTAAGATAATTAAATGAGAGAAAAAGCTCTAGTGAAGTTTCTGACAAATAAGAGATAGCAGATTTTGAAGTTGCTATCACTAGTCCCATCACCGTTTATGCACATGTATCCTCTGACCTCTTTCTCCAGACTGCCAGGGATCTTTTCACCTACATAAACTACCCTGGACATACCCTAAAGTACTTTTCTCCTACAGTGCTAATGAAGAGTTAGACGATAGCTTCATGACTTTTGTTCCCTACCCATCATCCCTGTCTCTTCCATTTTCAAATGTCTTAAGAAGTCTTCCTCCTCTTTTACAAGGTTAACCACTTGCTTGGGACTTTGACAACCATCATTTTTCAACTTCTGTGAAATCCTGGCTGCAGGGAAAATCATGAGACTCGCAGTGGACTTACCATGGGCAGGAAATCAATGCTTGTTATATTAAACAACTGTAATTTTGTGGCTGTTTTACCACAGTTATAATGTAGCCTATTCTCAATGATGAAAGCAGTCTTGCTGCCATCATTAGAGTTAAGACTCTCATTATATCTTCTAAGAATTGTCGAAATAGAATCTTTCCCTGATCTGATCCATTTTGCAAGATAACATTCTTAAAGTACAACCATGATAGTGGTTTTCCTTTCTAAACAAACATATGAGCAAGTAGCAGACAAATAAATTAAGGCTACTATTCAATGCCTTTGGTTTAAATCTGCACCCTGACATTGTTTGTTTTCACTAAGCAAATATTAAAAGGTTATTGTAGAAAAGTAAAATATATAGATGGGAAAAAAGAATATAAAGATCCATAATTCTACCACTCAAAGAAATCACTTCTGGTATTTTGTTTGGGCATAAATATTTCCAGGCTCACATTGTTAAATCAAATTGAATTAAATGTTAATGTTTCTGGCACAGTTCTAGGAATATAAACAAAACATAAAAACAATCTCTACCCTCATGGATCTTACATTCTAGTGGTGGATAAGGGGTGGTAGATAATAAATATAATAAATAAATTAGACAAATGTTAGTAGAAGATGATATGGAGAAATATAAAACTGAATAAGGGAATAGAGCAGGATGGGTAGGAGAGGTGGTATTGACGTTTTAAATAGGTTGGACAGGGTAGGCCTTACTGAAAAGGTGGCATCTAAGCAAAGACTTAAAAGAGGTGAGGGAGTGAACCATGTGGATATATTGAGGAAGAACATTACAAATCGACAAACAATAAGTGCAAAGCCCCTAAGGTGGGAACATGTCTTGGATATTAAGAGAAGAGGAGTGAAACTGAGGTAGAGTGAGTGAGAGGACAGTATAGAAGATGAAGTCACAGAAGCAACAAGAGTTCAATTACATAAAGTCTCAGAAGTCATTGTAAATATCTTGACTTTTATTCTGAGAGAAATGAGCCATTGGAGGGTTTGGGACAGAGAAGTGACATGAGCTGACCTGAGCTGACTTAAGAGTTAGGCTTGCTCTAGCTCCCAAATTGAGAATATACTGAAAAGGGCAGGAGTAGAATCAGGGACACCAGTTATGAGGCCTATTGCAAAAACTTAAGTGAGATATGCCAGCTTGGGACCAGCTCGTGGAGGTGATGGGAAACAGTCAGATATGTAATATGTTTTGAATTGGAATTTCCTGATGCATTGGATATAGAACAAAGAGAAAATTCAAGGATTATTCCAAAGTTTTTACCTTGAGCAACTAAAAGGGTAGGTCTGTTATTATCTGCAATGGGAAAGACTTATTGGAGCAAGCTTTGGGAGAACATCAGGAATTATGTTTTGGTTATATTTTAGTTGTATATTTAGAAGTGCATCAAAAACAAATGGCTAAATGCTGTTGACCATCTGTTCATCAATATTCAGCTATAAGACAGATATCAACATAACAGAGCGAACTTATGAGATACAATTAGGAAACCTAAAATTTATCCAAAGATATTAATAAATTTTATTATTAAACATTAATATATGATTTTTTAAAGTTTGACATACAATGTAGATCATAATTCTTCAGCACTGACAACTATTGCTGGCAGTGTGGTTCACACTGGTGGTACTAAAACACATCCACTTTCAAGTGCAATTTTGGAGGAGCAAGATTTTTTTTAGATACCTTGTGTTTCTCTAACAGAGAACCAGGTAATGGTGCTCAGTTGTTTGGTCTAGCAAGCACTGACCAGTTACGGTGAGGACATTTTTAAACATAAATCATCAGAGACTTGATTCTACCTATGGCTGATTATATCTACAATCAAGTGAGAAGATTGCCTTCAGCAATGAGAGACATTTCATCTAATCAGTGGAAGGCTTTAAAAGGAAAAGTGATGACTTCAGCAGCCAGAAGAGAGAATTTTCATCTCTGCCTCAGCTGACCAGCTTTTCCTGGGGAATTCATCAAAAAACTTCATTGACGTTCCCAGCTTGCAGTCTGCCCCATGAATTTGCATTTCCACAGTTGAGTGAGTCAATTTTATAAAATCTCATAATATTTACAGATATCTCCTGTTGATTCTGTTTCCCTAGAGAACCCTAGTCAAGGGGTCATAAATTTACTCAGTAATTCCTTTTTGAATAATTGAATCAGAAGTCTCCAGTCCATGTCCTTAAAATACTAACTTCCATCCAGCTGGACCACAGAACAATAAAAAATTAGAGCTTTCCATGAAATATTTGTATGTGTGAAAGGTCACTCACACACATAGGAATAGGAAATCAATTGATGTTTTCATTTGGACAAAAATACTAAAAGTGATAATAAATTTGCATTGAGTACTAATATTTAACATACACTAATTGCTTTACATATGTCACATGTAATCTCTTAAGTCTTCACATCAATACCCTGAAAGCCTACTATTACTACTCCTATTTTACAGATGACACAACTGAAGCTTAGAGAGGTTCAATGATTTTCTCAAGGTTACACAACTACTAAGCACCAGCTTATTGGCATGTGAATACAAGCAGTTTAGCTCCAGAGGCATTCTTAAACACCAAGTAATATATTTCAAATATATATGCCTGTGGGGACCTGGGCCCTTACCCCCTCTCCTCCATAGTAGCCACCTACTTGACTGGGAGGAAGGTTAAAAGTCGTCAGACCTCTTGAGGAGGGTGGGGGGTGGAATGTATCCTAAACAAGGCATTGAAACTCCCCTCCCCTGATCACCCTTGATAACAAATCCATGCCGCTGTGTCACAAGACCCTGCAGAAACTCTGTTATCACACCCTATGGAATGTTCTTGTCCTAATGCTTTTAAACCATACCCTGGCACCACCCCCACCCACCCTTTGTGGGTACTAACTGCCATCTTCCTCTGCTGGACGTCACAGAGAAGAACCATCTGCTGTCAGTAAGTCCTATTAAACTCCTGTCTAACTCCGTGCCTGGTTCTGCCTTGGGTCTAAGCTTGATTGGAACAATGCCTAAGGACAAAAAATAGAGGTAATATGCAAAAAAAAAAAAAAAAAAGAAATAAAGAAAGAAAAGCTGTGATGGGCGATGGAATTTGAAACATTTCCTTTTCCCCTCAAAATCTGCTATAGACTTGACACCATAAATGTAAGAACAAAAGCAATGCCCTTTTCTTCCATATTCACTGCAACCTCCGTTAGGGTCCTCATTTGCTTCTAGGTTCTGGTGAATATCCTTATCACCAAAGTCAGTCTCCCGAGGTTTGTCCTTCAGCGCCTGGAGACCTTGTACTTTGAGTGCTCCAAATTCCCTTGGCTACCGAGCCTCCAACCCCAGCCCTTCAGTTCGCTCCCTGTTTTTAGTGCAATCCGGTCCCCTTTGTATAAACTTCGCATTCGGGAGAACATCTGGAACTTGGGAACGGAGAAAGAACCATCTCCACTGTTTACTAGGCCTCCAGCACTCACCCTGAGCGCTCCCCCCACCCGCGAAAAGCCTTCTGGAAAAGTCCTCGTTATCTTCCTGGTTATCACTTCCCCTCCCGTGCTGGGGGCTGGGAGCGGGCGGTCCCAGCCTCCCTCCGCTGCAGCCCTTCGGCCGGCGTTCTCTCGCAGGCGCCGCAGCGCCCCAGTCCCCGAGTCTTCTGCGAGCCGGTGCTCGCAGCCCAGCGGCGGGCCGAGCGCTGCAGGCCCTCTCCGCTACGCGCCACGGTCTCCGCCGCGCCTCCGCCAGATTCGCGATGAGAGTCCCGGGTGGGAGCTGCGGGGCGCTGCTGGCGTTTCTCGTCGTACTGCTTCCCGTTTCAGAGGCAACCTGTAAGTACTCAATAGCTTCTTCTTTCCCCAACACCTCCAATTGAACTACGTGCTCTAGTTGGTAGGATTTGCTTTTCTCCCGGGGCTGCAGCCTCCTAGGAAGTTTCCCGCAAGTCCCGACTGCTACCTGGCAGATGGAAGCAGCTTGGATCTAGAGACAGTGTAATGGTGGGGAAAGGTTAATATTTGCTCTGCTCTGGGAATCGTGTGTTGTTTAAGGGCAGATGTAAGAACCTGGGTGGCACAAAATATTAGTGAAGGAATTAAAACACCTACTTACTTTCCCCCAGCAGTTGAAGTTTCCAGTCAGAGGAAAAGGACCAGCACATTCTGTTTTATGAGTAGGGTGAGAAAGGCAACCCACTTTGGCTTCCCTTTGTACAAGCGCCTGCCCTCACCAACACCCCTTTCTGCAACCTCCGTTTTGCAATTTCTGGACTTTGAGCTTGGTTTGCTTGTCTCACATTGACAAATGAACGTTTTAGGATGACTGAGGGTTTGCATAGCAGTACCCAGATGTCCATTTTCTAACCTTGAAGTCAAAAGGACTGTTAAATATTGTTTTTCTCAGACGGCTTTCAACTGTGTATTTTTGACACAGTGCAGTTTATCTGAGGTCCGTGGCATAAAGTAAACTCTTTGAACTTTATATTTGTAGATCCAGTTTTTCATGTTTCCATGCATGGATTTAGGCAGGATATTGAGCTTTTCTGAAAAAAATAGGGAAGGGATAGCATGTCATTTAGTACAATTTAATTGTCAGTTAATTCACTTGTTTTCTAAAGTTTACACAGGTTCATTGATTTAAAATGCTTACTTGTGTTGATGTTTTATTCTCAGGAATTGTCATGGGAGAGGTAACCTCTGAATTGCAAATAACTTTTAGGTTTCCTACAGGTCCAAAGTAAAGTTTTCCAAGTTTGTAATCCCAAGAGAGTTAAATATGAACTTAATAACATTAGACTAGTTTTTACTAGTTACTATGAATGATGTATTTTAAAATTATAATTTAAAGGCTAGAACAATATTTGCTGATGCTATTTTAAAGAAGTACAAGAGCAGGATATCATTATTCAAATTCCGTCATTAAGTCTATGTGTGGACTATATACACTAACACATTATCTATATAATAGTTCATTAGGACAACCAAATGTTTGTCTTGTAACCAGTGTTTAGGAGAGGAGAAAGAGGAAAACGTGGCAGTGTTAAAATTTTGTGCGTGTATGTATTATACACAGGTATTTAAATCTTATTTAGAGAGAATTACACCTTTTATGTATAGACATTGATAAAGCACATAATTTAATTCCACAAATACATCACATTAAGAATAGTTGGCCCTACAACACATACATTTTAAAAAGTATGGCAACTTAGTTGGATGAAAAACCATCTCTGGTTTACTAATGAGGAATAAGAAGTACTGATAAAGAAATTATTCAGAGATGTTAACTGACTTCACAGAGCTATACAACTAACTAACATATTTTAAAGTATTTTTTTTTCCCATCCTTTTTACTTTTTGGGTATATACATAAAATATAAATATATACATACATATAAATATTGTCAACATATTTTATATCATTTCCAACTGAAATCTGGGCTTGGAGTGAAAGGAGATTGAAGTGCTAATTTGACTCTATACAGAAGTCCACATTTGGGTGAGTGCAGACTACTTTTGACATTACTAACTGATATTTTTCTTCCCTTTTTCTACCTTCTTCTTTCCTTCTCTAACTATTCCTTTCACTGTTTATTGTCTATTTTTCTTGAATTCTATGTACTTCAAATTCCAAAATGTTTCACAAAAGGAGAGATTTTATCAAAGTTAGGTTAGAGTTAGGATGGGTGTAGGAAGAGTTAGACATAATTTCCATTACATAATGACAACAATAACAAAACTTGTGGCATATTCTATTACCATTAATTATATGCTAGGAAACAATGTAATGCTTTTTATAACTTGTTTTCTATTCGTCAAGGTTAATATCCTTACAGCTAAGTGATCTATACAAATATTTAAACCTTCAAAATATTGTGAGAAGAGTGTGGACTTCTTGTCAACCCAAGATAGTGTTGTAACATGCTCAAGGGTGCTGTTCCCCCACAGATTCTTTGAAGAAGTAGCCAAAACTAGCAGAACTATCTTACTCAAAACTCCAGAAAGCAGTTAAAGGGTTGCAGTAACTGGGCAAGGGCCAAATCAAGAAAATGCAGCTTTAAAAATATTAGAAGAAACTCCTAGTGCCCTTGCTGGCCCCTCTCTCAGCCCCTCTCAGCATGGTATGAAGCCAGCCTGGGCCTCTGTTGTGGCCCCCTAGCTCTGTTCTGGAGGGAGCAGAGCAACCCCCTTAGCACTTAATGGGGTGCCTATATGTTGGTGCCAGTCTATCAGGTGGCAGCCTAAAAGAATGATGAAACAAGAAACTCATCTCTGGTACACACTGCCAGAAGTTGCCCTACAGGCAGAAGCAGCTTGCAGATGTAAGAAACAATTAAGGTGAAAGATCATGAGGCAAAGGATTACCTGCTTTAAATCAATTGAGCACCCAGGATGGTAGGGATGGTAGGGATGGCAGGAGTCTATCTCATAGGGTATGGAGGAGACATTCAGAGTTGTGTAAACAGAGGAGTTCCTAAGGCTGTAAGCAAGCACAGGCCCACAAGCCTCAGACCCAGAAAACTGAGAGGACCCTGCATTTCACTTTTACCTCAGGTTGACTTTCTTGATAGAAGAGCTAACCCTGAAAGGGGACACCAGCCAATTCAGAGCCAGTTTGCAAAGACTGTGAAAGGTTGTTTATTGTTTTGTTTTTTGTTTTTTTGTTATTGTTCATTGTTTGTTTTTGTTTGGGGGTTGGTTTATTTGTTTTTGTTACCTCCTGTCACTTGAGGAAATCTCTGGCATATTATTAGCATAAGAAACAGAGCACTCAGGAACTAAATCCCAGAATTAACACATTAAAATATTAAAATGTGCACTGTGCAACAAAAGATTACTAGACAAATAAAGAAACAGAAAATTGTGAACTAGCCAAAGGAACAAGATAAAAATCCAGAAAGCAACAACAAAAAAAAACCAGACTTTGGACAAACTATACAAAGATTAAAAAAAAAAAAAAATCCTCAATATACTCAAGGAGATAAAGGAAAACACAGAGAAAGAAATATAGGAAATCAAGAAAATGATGAAGGAACAATACGAGAATCTCAAAAAAGAGATATAAATTTTAAAAAGGAACCAAACAGAAATACTAGAGTTGAAGAGTGCAATAACTGAAATAAAAAATTCCCTGGAGGGTTTGAACAGCAGACTGGAGCTGGCAGAAGAAATAGTGAACTCAAAGACAACACAACTGAAAGGATTCAGATTGAAGAATAGAAATAAAAAAGACTAAAAAAATTAACAGAGCATAGGAGATCTGGGACACAATCAAGTGTACCAACATATGCATTATGGGAGTCACAGAAGGAAAAAAATAGAGAAAGGGAAATAAAGAATATTCAGAGGAATAATGGCAGAAAACTTCCCAAATTTAATAAAAGATATGAATATGAACATTCAAAAATCCCAGCAAGCCCTAAACAGGATGAGTTCAAAGAGAACCACACCCAGACACATAGTAGTCAATCTGTTGAATGGCAAGGAGAATGACAGAGTTTTGATAGCTGCCAACAAATTAGATAACCTAGATAAAATGGACAAATTCTGAGAAACACACGAATTACCTACACTGCTTAAGAAGAAATAGACGCTCTCAACAGAACAATAACAAGTAAAGAGATAGAGTCAGTTATTAAAAACCTCCAGAGAAATGCCCAGGACCATAAGTCTTCACAGGTAAATTTTACCAAACAGTCCAAGAAGAATTAAGGCAAATCCTACCCAAAATCCTCCAAAAAATTGAAGAGGACAGATTCTAGCTCCTTCTGTGAGGCCACTGTCTCCCAAATATCAAAGCCAGATAAAGATATTATAAGAAAAGTAAATTACAGAATAATATCTATTATGCAAAAATCTTCAACAAAATGCTAACAAACTTAATCCTACAGCACAATAAAATAATTGTACACTGTGATCAAGTGGATTTATCCTAGGTATGCAAGGTGGTTTAACATAACAAAATCAATTAATTTAATGTACCAAATCAACAGAATGAAGAAGAAAACCACAAAATTATCTCAGTTGGCACAGAAAAGGCATTTGATAAAATCCAGTACCACTTCTTGATATAAACACTTAGAAAACTAGGAATAGAAGGGAACTTCCTCAATATGATAAAAAAACGTATATGAAAAACCCATAGCTAACATCATACTTAATGGTGAAAGACTGAAAGCTGTCCTTCTAAGACTATGAATGAGACAAGGATGCCCACTGTTAACACTGTTACTCAACAGTGTACTGGGAGTTCTGGCCACAGCAATTGGGAAAGAAAAAAGATAAAATAAAAACTAAAATTGGAAAGGAAAAGTAAAACTTTCACTGTTTGCAGATGATGTGATCCTGTGTTAGGAAAAATCCTGAAAATCTGCAACAAAGCTACTAGAGGTAATAAATGGGTTCAGTGGAGTGGCAGGGTGTGAGACCAACATGCAAAAATCAGTAGTTTTTCTATAAACTAGTAATGAAGAATCTGAAAAGGAAATAAAGGCACAATTCCATTTACAATAGCAAGTAAAAGAATCAAATATCAGGAATAAATTTAACAAGGATGTAAAGGCATTTCACTTGGAAAACTGTAAAGCATTGTTAAAAGAGATCAAAGAAGACTTAAATAAATGGAGAAATATTCTGTATACATTAATTGGATTTATGGGTTCAAGGCAATCCCAATCAAAATTCCAAAACCCTTCTTTTAAGCTAATCATCATATTTATATGGAAGAATAAGGGGCCCAGATAGACAAAACCATTTTGAAAAAGAACAAAGTAGGAGGACTCATACTTTCTGATTTTAAAAATTATTACAAAGCTACAAAACTCAAAACCACATGTTACTGGTACAAGGATAGACATATAGACCAATGGAATTGAATTAAGAGTTCAGAAATAAATCTTCACATCAACGGCCAACTGATTTTTGACACATTTGCCAAAGCACACTCAATTGGTAAGGAATAGTCTCTTCAAATGGTGCTGGGAAAACTGGATAGCCATATGTGAAAGAATGAATGTGGACTCCTACCTCACATCATATACAGAAAATAACCCAAAATGGATTAAAGAACTAAATATAAGACCCACATTCACAAAACTCCTAAAAAAAGAAAGATAGGAGAAAGGGAAGCATCTTTAAGATCTTGTGTTAGGCAGTGGTTTCTTAGGCTCCACACCAAACGTAGAAGCAACAAAAGGAAAAACAGATAACTGAGACTTCATCAGAATTAAAATCATTTATGCATCAAATGGCTTCATCATGAAATAAAAATAAAGACAACCTACAAAGTGGGAGAAAATATTTTGAAACCACCTGTCCAGAAAGTGTTTAATATCCCAAATACATAAATAAATACTACAACTCAAGAGAACAAACAACCTAATTAAGAAATGGGCAAAAGACTTCAATGGAGACTTCTCCAGAGAAAATATACCAATAGTCAAAAAGCACCTGCTCAATATCATTAGTCATTAGGGAAATGGAAATCAAAATCATGATGAAATACCATTTCATACCCACTAGAATGGCTGCTATTAAAAAAAAAAAAAGTGTTGGAGAGAATGTAAAGAAATAAAAGCACTCCTTCATTTATTGCTGATGGGAATGTAAACTGCTACAGGCACTGTGGAAATCAATTCAAAGCTTCCTCAGAAGGTTAAATTAATTCCATATGACCTGGCAATCCCACTTCTAGGTATATACCCAAAAGAGTTGAAAGCAAGGATTAGAACAGTACCTCAGAAAGTTGAATTAATTACCATATGACCTGGCAATCCCACTTTTAGGTATACACCCACAAGAATTGAAAGCAGGGACTAGAACAGATATTTATTTGCACACTGATGTTCATAGTGACATCATTCACATTTACCAAAAGATGGAAGCAACCCTAGTGTCCATCAACCAGTGAATGGATAAACAAAATTTGGTGCATACCTGCAATGGAATATTATTTGGCCATAAGAAGGAATGCAGTTCTGATGTATGTGATAACACTGATGAACTTTGAAGATATCATATTAAGTGAAATAAGCCAGACACAAATGACCAATTACTTTATGATCTTGCTGATATGAAATAATTAAAATAAGTAAATTCATAGAGTCAGAAACTAGAATACAGGTTACCAGGGGCAAGAGTGTGTGCAGGGAAATGGGGAGTTAATGCTTAATTGGTACAGAGTTTCTGTTTGGGGTGATGGAAAGTTGTAGTATTGGATGGTGGTGATGGTACTTCAACATTGTGAATATAATTAACATCGAATTACATATTTGAATTTGGGTAAAGGGGGAAATTTATGTTGTAAATATGTTACTACAATATTTAAAAAAAAAAAAGTAGGACTGCCCACCATAAACAGTGAACCATAATGTAAACTATGGATTAAAGTTAATAATATAATTATAATACTATTGTTTCATCAATGGTAACCAAGGTAACACTAATGCAAATTGTTAATAGTAGGGAAAACTGAGTGCAAGGGCAGAGGAAATAGGGACCCTGCGTTTTCTGCATTATTTTTCTGTAAACATACAACTTCTGTAATGAAACAAATTTAAAAAATAGTATGAGAAGCCCAATAATGCATACATATCAGTATTCTTTAGCTACAAACAACAATGATGAACTCTTGCGAACTAAAGCAAAAAATAAAAAAGAGAAAGACGGAGAGACAAAGACAGAGAGAAAGTAAAAAGCAGAGTGGATTTATTGGAAAACTCCTGGTTAGCTCATCAAACTGAATGGCATGCTGAAGCACCAGGCCTCTGGAAGCCAGGAACTGGGGCATTTATGATGATCTCTATAAGTGGGAACTCAGGTACCATCGTTTTAGGATTTGCCATCAGATTACAATTAAATTGCCTTCCAGCCCTGTGTATCTCTGTTTGTAATTCACATTCCTAGGATAAAAAGCCTGATTACTGAAGTCCTGTGATTGTCAGCTCACTAGAATCACATAGAGTGCCAGAAGGACAGACCCCACGAAGGAATGGGGTCTCTTTTCTTAGAGCACATTTACCCATGTAAGAGATTTTACTTTTCCTGAGAAATCTGGGAAAAAGTTCTTAGTATTCAGAATGTTTCTTGAAGAATATCTCCCCTCTTCTCCATTCAGAAGGTTCTAGATCTGTCACCTCACTTAAGATTGGTGAGAGATGGTGATCTTCTTGTACTGTGAATCAAGTATAGCCCCTATTTGCCAGTCAAGGGAGTTTTGGGGTGAAAAGCTCAAGAATTTTACCTCTAAGATTTCTTCTCGTTGACCCTTTCTTTAGATTTCATCATATACTCTTCCTAACTTTCTTTGTTTGGCAAGGGCTACTATACTATGCTCAGCCATCCCAAGTTCCTGAGATCTGGGATCCCATTTCCCTCCAACATTTATGATCTGGGGGGAAAAGCCAATAAAATTCTTTTTAAAAAAATTCTTATTATTTGCTCAATCATCTATTTTAAATGGTAATGGTGAAAAGATATTTTTCTCTTCTATGTTGGGGGATTGGATGGGTGAGTGAGGGGGGTGAATAGGTAGGAACCACATGAAAGAATCAAGCCAGATTTCTGTCTCCTACTCTTTGTGAAATCTTTCTTTTACATTATGCCAAGGAATGTCTGGCTTTTCAATGTTATTTAGTGTGTGCCAAGATTTGGTCTAGGATTGCATTAGCTAACCAAGCCAATTGTTAGAACTAAAGCTGGCTGCCCTAGCTAACACACGGAATGAAGTCAGCAATATTAGAACATTCACTCTGATTCAAAATTGTGATTCCTTTTGTATTAATTTTCTATTGCTGTGTAATAGAAAATTACAATTTTTGTGTAAAAATTACAATTTTTGTGTAAAAATTATCACAAACTTAGTTGTTATAATATACGTTTATGTATTTCAGAATTTCTGTAGATCAGAAATCCAACACTGCTTAGCTGGATTCTCTGTTAAGGGTCTCACAAGGCTGAAATCAGGGTGTTCGCTGGGGTTGCGATCTCATCTGAAGCTTGAGGTTGTCTTCCAAGTTTGCTGTTTTTCGGCAGAATTCAGTTCCTCACAGCTATAGGACTGAGGCCCACAGCTCCTGAGGTCTCCCACTGTTCATCCATGAGGCCTTCTCTACAACTTGGCAGTTTGCTTCGACAAGACCAACAGGAGAGCATCTGCTGCTGTTTCTTATCTCTTTTAGGTCTGGCACAGGTAATCTCCTTTTTAATTAATGCAAGGTCAGCTGATTAGGGACCATAATTACGTTCACAAAATCCCTTCATCTTTGCTGTTTAACCACAGGAATGATATCCCATCCCATATTCACAGATCCTGTCCACATTTGAGAGGATATTGTACAGGTCTTGTACACTAGAGGGTGGATATCTTTGTAGTGATCTTAGAATTCACCTTCCTTGATAGAACACACATTGTTCAGATTTTTTACAATACAAGTTAATGAACTTGTGCCACTACTTCTGGGCATAATTTTTCTCTTCCCTACTCTGATTATTCTATTTTTCGTTTCTCAGGCCATATTGAGTTCCAGTCATGGTTGCTCATCAGCAACAAATTCTCTGGCAAGGTGAAATATTTGTCTCAAGCATGAAAGGAGCAGTGGGGAGTATTTCAGAGGAGTTTTGGGAAAAGGGGCTCTTCAAGTTTTCTAAATCCTTCTAGATATATCAATTCATTAATTGAGTTCTTATTCATTAATTAATTACTTAATTTTTAATAAGACAGCAGGTGAGGTTGTTAATTCAGCTGATGGAACAATGTATCGTATCAGTAACTAGGTTTAGTTTTTAGTGATCTCTGCCTTATGGTTATAAACAGAGATTTATTACTGATATGCCTTGGAGTAAGAAGTAAGAATTTTCATAGTTCAATGTGTCATCTTGTTTTAGGTTATCCAATGCAGGCAAAAATAATTGTTTTCTCTATTTGTATACCTTTTAATCTGGTCATTGGCAGTAGCTCTTCAGTTTCTTAGAGTTTCACCCTAATCAGACACCTTGCCCCAGGTGATCTCAGGTTATAAATCTATAAACTGTATTGTCACTACATACCAGGGACTGCAAGTTTCCCATTCTCAGAATGAGTAGACATTCTGTTGTTTGCTTCTGGCAGCTCCATCAACTCCAAATGGTTCATGTTTCCCTGAGTTCCTATTAACTAGAACCAGCTCTGCGATATAAAGTTTTGCATCTATTATAGTTCCTAGGAGCAGCCAAAGAAACAAACTAGTTAACTCAAGAAAACACTCCCCCCCCATACATATGCATGTGTGTGCACGCATGCATGACACATGCACACGCACACCAGACACACACTGGGTACCTTATAGAATCGAAGAAACTTCTAAACAACCAAGCTTTAGGATGGGAAGGAACTGGGCAAACTCCAGTAGATCTCAGTAGCAGGAATTTACAAGGGACAGCTCTTTAGGGTGTTGACATCACTTGACTATGATCTAATTGCTTCCATACTATGTTTCTCTGCACAAGGGTCAGTATTACAGAAGGAGTCAAATTGATTTAGCTGGGTTTCCTGTCCAATGATAAGAGGACAGGATATTGTGATTAGCAGTCAGCAGAATTTTAAGATGTGGAATTAGAGCTGTTTCATAAAGGAAGGATAGATGACAGAAACAAGACAAACAAGATGTACACTAGAATATAAAATCAAATATATTTGAATTATATGGATTTATTTCTCTGCTAATTTTATGTTAGCAAAGAAAGCTGAGTTTATAATCAAAAAAATCATAAATTAGAAATTTATAAAATTATCTCTCACTTTATAATCAATATATTTCTAAAATTAGTTTAACTTAGAATTCTTCCAAACTGATGTGCCTAGAAATAAATATATTTCAATTTTACAAGCGGGAACTTAGTGAATTATCACATTGGAGGCAATGAGTAAATACTTTATTCTGTACAATTATGTCTTGAATAATTTATGCTTAGCACTAAGTGCTTATTTGAATGCACCATTTCCATGAGCAATCATTAAGGGCTTTTATAACCTTCAGCTAATTAAGAATATGCAAGAACTGTTTTAGTTTCCTGGTTGCTAAAACAAGTACCATACAATGGGATTGGCTTAAACAACGGGAATTTATTGGCTCATGGTTTTGAGGCTGGGAGAAGTCCAAAACTGAGGCATCTGTGAGGCAATGCTTTTTCCCTGAAGATTGGGGTGCTCTGGGACTAGCCAGCAATATTTGGGGTTCCTTGGCTTTTCTATCACAAGGTAACGCACAAGGCACATCTTTTCCTTTCCCTCCAGGTTCCTTCAACTTCCACTTTCTAGCTGCTTCCCGTGGTATCTCTTTTTGAGGCCTTCTCTATAATGCCTTTAGTAATAGGATTAAGACCCATCCTGATTCAGTTGGAGTACACCTTAACTGAAGGAATCTCATCAGAAGTTCTTATATACAATGGTTTCATACCCACAGGAATGGAATGCTTTTCTGGGGGTAAATAGCTCCACGCCACAATAGACCTTAAAGAAGCAAACACTTGGATGCTGGTTTTCAAGTGTTTTCCTGAATCACAATGCATTATGAACTTTGCAGTATAGCGCTACAATGTAGAGGAGAGTTCACTTTGTCAGATCTACCCTGGGCTCTTAAATCCAAAGGGGTTTTGGCTTTTGAATAGCAGAAGTTACCAATTTCCTTCTAGTTCCTAAAATCATTTCGTGGCTTCAGTCTAATCATTTATGTCCTCTCTTCAGTGTTTGATGTTGTTGATAGTATTTTAAAAACTTTGAAAATACATTTTTTGATTTCTTTTTGTGATACCACAGTAACCCGGTTTTTCCTCCTCTCTAAATTCTCTATTTCTTTAAATACTTTAGTCCAGCTTTTCTTTTCTTTACATTTGCATAGTAATCTTGTCCATTCCTAAGGCTTAAATCATCAATTTTTTGCAGACAATGCTCAGGTCAGTGTCTTAAGCCCTGATCATTCTCCTAAGGTATATCCCTGTGTTCTGGATTGCTAAAGCTGCCAAAATGCAATATACCAGAAACAGATTGTATTTTCCAATGGGGGTTTATTAGGTTCCAAATTTACAGTTCTAACACCATGAAAATGTCCAAATTAAGGCATCAAGAGGTAGTTACCTACCCTGAGGAAAGGCCAGTGGTGTCCGGAGTTCTTATGTCACATGGGAAGGCACATGTCTGGGTCTACTGAACCTTCTTTCCCAAGTTTAACTTCTGGTTTCAATGGCTTTCTCTGAAATGTCTCTGGGCTTCTGTCTTAGCTTTTGTGGGTCCTTGCTTGCTTGCTTCCCTAAGAGGCAAACTGGATTACATATCTTAGCTTCTCTGCAAAATCTCTCTCTCAGCTTCTCTCTTAGCTTCTCTGCTTGTTTCTCCTGGGGCATTTCTGTTCAAGCGTTTCTAAGAGTCTGGGTCCATGTCAGCTCTGAGCTCTCTTGAGGACTCCAGTAAACAATTAAGACCCATCTTGATGGACAGGATCAGTCTCCATGGAAATAATCTAATCAAAAAGTCCCACCCACAATTGGGTGGTTCCAATCTCCATGGAAACAATGTAATCAAAAGATCCCACCACAGTAGGTCTACCCTCACAAGAATAGATTAAAAGAACAGTCTTTTATGGGGTACATAACAAAATTTAAACCAGCACACCCTGTATATCTATTGTAGGGACATCTTCACTAGGATGGCTCACAGACACCTAAATTTCATTTTGACGTGAACTTTTCTTCTCAACTTCCCCATGCCAACCCTCTGAAAGTGTTCCTCCTCATTTTCTTTTCTGTGAATTACCTCACTATTTACTCTTTTTTTTTAAGCCAGAACTTTAAACACCCCATCTACTTCTACATCTCCCCTCTACCAGTTTGTATATATTATGTCCCCCAGAAAAAGCCATGTTCTTTGATGCAATCTTGTGGGGGCAAATGCATTATTGTTGATTAGGTTGGAACCTATTGGTTCAGTGTTTCCATGGAGATGTGACTCAGTCAACTGTGGGCAAGACCTTTCATTGGATTATTTCTCTGGTGTTACCCCACCTATTCAGGTTGGGTCTTTATTGGATCATTGGAGTACTCTTTAAAAAGAGCCACCCAGACCCAGATGCAGAGCAACTGAGAGTGACATTTTGAATAGCAGCTGCAGCTAAGAGAGGACAAAACACCCAAGAGCAACATTTTGGAGAACACCATTTTGAAACGCCCACCTGGGAGCAAGTGGACGCCAGCCACGTGCCTTCCCAGCTAACAGATGTTTTCCGGATCCCATTGGCCATCCTCTAGTGAAGGTACCCGATTGTTGACTCCTTAATTTGGACAGTTCATGGCCTTAAGACTGTAACTGTGTAACCAAATAAACCCCCTTTATAAAAGCCAATCCATTTCTAGTATTTTGCAAAAAGGCAGCTTTAGCAAACCAGAACATCCCCTTTCTTTTTAATTCATTCAGAGTCCTGCTTATTTTACTTCACAAATATCTCTTCAAAAATTCACTTCTAAATATCTTAATTGCTGTATCTCTAAGACTACTACCTTCTTTCATTTGAAAGACAACATAGTAGAATGCCTTAGTTTCCTCATGGGTAAAATGGAGAAAATATTAGACTTTTTGTGAGAATGAGATGAGTTAATTCACATAAAGATCATAGCTAAGTATTTGAATCATAGAAAGTACTTGGTAAATATTTGCTTTACCATTACTATCTGAATTACCAACAAATCTCTTGACTGTTTTCCCTGACTCCAGGCTAGGCACTTTGCACCTTCTCTCTTCCAATCAAAATTTTCACTTTGCAGCAAGATAAATCTTCTAAAATGTACATCTGGTTATGTCACTATTTGGCTTTAAATGTCTCAATTGCTTCATTAGTCCCTCAAGTTTGAAATTTGTACCCCCAAATCTGGCACACAAGGTGTGATCTGGAGGCTTCCACCCTTATCTCTTCCTACAATCAACTTTTCTCTCCCCTCTTCTCAAAAATGAACATTCTCCCCTGCCTTCCTCTGCGGTCTTTTCATATGCTAGTTCATTGTTTAGAACACTCTTCCCCTTTCTTGTCCTCCCCCTGCAATCCCAAGATGGTCTAGCCAAAGACTACTTGTATTAATCAGGGTTTTCTGGGGAAACAGAACTGCCGGGTGGTATCTGCAAATATTATGAGATTTTTATAAAAATGGTGTCATGTGACTGTGGGTATGCACAATTCCCAATTCCATAGGGCAGGCTGTAAGCTAGGAATGCCAATGAAGGTTTTTGATGGATTCTCCAGGAGAAGCTGGCTGGCCAAAATAGAAATGGAAATTCTCTCTTCTGACTGCTGAAATAATCACTTCTCCTTTTAAAGCCTTCAACTGATTGGATGAGACAGCTCTCATTATTGAAGGCAGCCTCCTCAGTTGATTGTAGATGTAACCAGTCATAGATGCAGTCAACTTACTGATGATTTAAGTCCACAAAATGTCCTTACAGTAACAATCAGGCCAGTGCTTGCTTTACCAAACAACTGGACACCATCAACTAGCCAAGTTGACTGTGAAACTAACCACCACACTACTCAAACTTTAGAATATTAGAGTTTGTTCCCTTTTTTAGAGTCATGGATTGGAGTATGATAAAGCTTTTTAGGATCTTTATTTACTCAATTATACTAAAAATAAATTGTTACTGTCTTGATTGTTATTCTCTAATTTTTAAAATCGATTTGCAGCTTCTTTGCTCTTAGTCTTTTGTTTTATTGTTTATTTTATTCAAGGAGTAAACATGAAATACTCTGATTTATCTACATATGTTTTGCCTTCATTAGCACCCTCTGGGTTTCATAATTAAAACTCCCAGAAGAAAGGAGGAAATTAGCACAATACTGCATAACCTCTGTTAGAGATTAGTTTCATTTTTTCATAATCCTATATTAATTAGGATAAGATAGGCTATGGAGTTATAACATTAATCCCCAAATCTCCAAATCCCAGTGGCTTAGCAAAATAAGATTTTATTTCTTAGTCATGCAAAGTCCCAATGTAGTTTGCAGAACTCTCTCATTTTTATTTATGTCATCTGATACACATTGCCTCCAAGGCTCTGCAAAAAAAGAGAACATTAAAGGAGACATATTTGTTCTTAACTGTCTTAAGTGTGGAAATGGCAAAACTCACTTCTGCCCATAGTTCAGGTGGCCCCAACCCAAGGAAGCACATGGAACATTTGGTAAGCATTGTCTCTCTTGTAAACTTATTCTGTCTAAGGTTAAAATTAACATTTTCTCCTCTAGGAGAGGCACAAATAGGTATTTTGTCTTTTATATTTATGAATATATATGTATACACACACACAATCTGTGAGGTTGTTTTATATATATGTGTGTGTTTGTGTGTGTGTGTGTGTGTATGTATATACACATACAAACTGTGAGGTTGTTTTAGTTATCTGAATAAGATCTGTGGTAGAGGTCATAATTAACTATGTCTATTAACCCATTAGCTTGGGGCTTAGTATGTAGCCCCAATTTTATAGTAATTAAAAAATTATTGCAACAGTTGATATTGAAGCCGTTCCTATGGTGAAAACTGACATTATTCCAGAACATATCTTGAGAAACTGCTTTAGGTTTGGAAAGCAGAGTCCCAAAAACATGGTCTATAACTTTGCTATGCAAACTGTGATCTGTGAACCAGTGGCACCGGCATCACCCAGGAGCTTGTTAGAAATGAAGAATCTCAGGCCCTATTCCAGACCTACTGAATTAGAGTATGCATTTTAATAAGACTCCCCAAATTCCTCCTGGTCTATAAAGAGAGAGTGAGAAAGGTGCATAAATGGTCTTGCATAAAAAGTGAACAGAAATTTCCAGAAGTTGCATTGGGGCGTGGGGGTGGGGGTGGGCACCTGGGGAGATAGAAGGGAAAATGAAGTAAGAAAGGAAGTTGAGCAACATGGCAGGAGAATGCAGCCTATGGAGAAGGTCTCCAGAGAGAAATTCCTCAAGATGGTGTGGATGAAGAACTGTTAGGAACTGGCATTCTAAGATCCAGCTTAAAATATGGTTTAATGTAAACTGCAGCCCCCTCCCTGCCCCCCACTACCCTACCTCTGCCCAGCCTCTTCAACCTGAGGGTAAACCAGAAACATTCTTATGACAGTAGTTTTGGGAAACATCAGAAAGAAAGGATTGATTTCCACTTCTAAATTGATTAAGAACAAAGAGAAGAGAGTAGTTCAGTAGTTCAAGTGACATTTGAGTTCAGTGAGAGCTAACCCACAAAGCCAACAGTGACCATAAGAAACTAAGCTCCAAAAGTCTTGAAAAAGACATTGGATTTTATACCAAATATGGAACTGGGGTTTCATGTCTCCTTTAGGTCAACTATAAAGGGCAGGGTGACATCTGATATTAGCAAAATTCAAGTTATCTTTAAATTGTTAAGTTTTTATTAAAAATAATGTTCTGTTAATGTTAAAAGTAAAGAAAAAACTTACCTTGGTGATACAAAAAATGTGTTGACTCCTACTAGATGATAGAAATCCATCTTACCGAAATAGCCCTGTTTTATTAGGTTTTGTTTTATATGTACCAGAGAAATACATATAAATAAATAATTATAATAATTTTGAGGGGGAAGTTGGCAAGAATTCTATAATTTTAAACAAAAAATACTCCACATAACAATAAAGAATGAAAGGAAATGGATGACATTATAATAATAGCTGTCTTTGGAAACAAGGATTTGAATGCCTTTGTTCCTCTTTTACTTTTCTTTTTTATCCACATATAATAAACATTATTAACTTATTATGAGGGAAAACCAACCTTATTTAAAAGGTTTATTTATATTGCATTGTTCTATCTAAAGAGATTGAATCCTCCAAGTTTGAGAGGGAATGAAATAAAGATAGTTTATCTAAAAGGGTTCTGAATGTTTTCTGCAGATGATTGGAGCAAATAGGAACCAGCTATTGCTGGCTCTAGGCCATGCAACATTAATTCTTCTACATAATCCTTTTGTCCTTAGGAAAGGACATTAAAAAACGCATTTGAGCCCAATGGTTTTAAAAATCTTCATTAAAATGATAAAATGGGAACTTCCTGCATTTATGTGGTATTTTCCATCTTTCAAAATGATACATTGGGCATTTTTTAAATGGAAGTTCACAGCTACTCAATGAGATGCACCTTCCCAACTCTAGGAAAATCTGACCTTTACCCTGCCTCTGTCTGAAATTATCATCCCCTCTTTCTCTTCTGATTCCCATTTGAACTCTTGAAGATGTAGTTTATGTCAGAGGTCTCTATTTCCTCTCTTCTCTACTTCCCACTGGTATTTGTAACAGAATTGTCAATGAGGACCTTATTGTCAAACCAATTGTATACATTTTAACCCTTATCCTACATAATAGCAATTATTATTTGTAACCTCTTTGCAAGCGTTAATACTGTTGAAATTCTTTTTTTTTTTTTTTAATTTGCCTCCCTTTGTGCTTGTAAGCATTATCTTCAAATTTTATATTTCTACATATTCTGTTTCTGTTGTTTTAATGATCTTTGCCTTTTCTGAAATGTTAGTTTCCTGGGCTTCCATTTTGACCTCTGTCCTCTTTGGACATCTTTCTCCAGCTTAAACTACTTCCTAACATTTTAAAACTACTCGAGTAATCCATGTGTAATGCAATCTAATTTGAAAGTACAGATACGTATTTAAAAAATGCATTTATAGTCCTACTAGCTAGAGACGACATTTTCTAAATTTCTTTGTTTACATGTATACATTCATAGAAATTAAAGTACATAAATACAAGAATGAAATTGTGCTCTGCATATTATTTGTAACCTGATATTTTGCTTAAATTGTTTACATATCAATAAACTAAAATCTATGTGACATTTTAAAATAGATTCATAATTTTCCAATATATGTATTAATCATAATATATGTATAACCAAAGCCATATTTTTTGATATTTAGATTATTTGCAATGTTTTGCCTATATAAAATTATGCTGTTGCGAACATACCCATGTAAGTTTGTTGGCATCTATCCATGTTCATTTCTTCAGATTAATTTCCTAGAAATAGAATTATTGGCTGAATGAATAAATAGTGTGCCTATTTTGAAGGTCTTAGACACATATTGTTAGATTTCTCTCTGGTAAGTACAAATTAATCACAGCTTTTAAAAGTGAATTTTAAAGTTGTCTGGTTCCTCCCATTTTTGCCAACAGTGGGCATTAAGTTTTTTTTAAGCTTTTGTCAATGTAATAAGAATAAAGATGTTGGAGGGGTGCTTTTGTTTTTAGGGATGATCTTAGTTTGGGGTGGGACTTGCTGAAAAAAATGCTTAAGAAAAAGTTGGCAAAAGACTGGAGTTTCTTAATCATGAAATCGGTTAGGGAGACAGTGCAATTCAGCCGTCAATGTTAACGTGAACTTACATATACCCACAGTCTGGTGAGTCTGAAGAAATTCTGAAAACATTTCTGTTTCTTTCAATTTGTTTTCCTATGCTTATTAGTCATTTTATTTTATCTTTTATGAAATGCCTATTCATGTTTTCAGTCCATTTTCTAGCAGAGATTTTTTTTCTTATGGGTTTGTAAGTTCTCTATATGTGTTAAAAGTATTAAATTTCTTTCATATGTGTTGCATTTGTTTTCTAGTTTGCACATTGATTTTTACTAGTGCTGATGGTGTTTTTGATGTGCAGGTATTTTTTACTATTTATGAGTCAAATCTTTTTTTATTTTGTGATTTTTCTTAATGTGATATACAGCAATGTCTCTCCCATGCCAATAGTATAGATAAAAACATAGTAAAATTGCCGATATGGGGGTGAGGTCTAAAATATTCAATTTTATAAAAGTGTGTTGAATTTAATACTATTTCATAAAATGATAGTTGTGAGCCTGTGTAGCCAGCTGGACAGGTGTTCTGGTAGTGTGGCTGCAAACCCAAATATGTCCTGTTCCCTGTGCAGTGTGACACTGCCCAGTGTGGTTGTCTGCATAGTTTAAGTGTTGATGGGAATGATTCTTGGTCCTGAATCTGACTGGGACTTCAAGAACAGCAGCCAGCTATTCCAAGAATCTCCTGGTCAGTGTTATCCATTTCTCCAGTGCAATTTAGAGATACTGGTGTAGGAGAATCCTGGGGCCTTATGAACACCAGTTCCATGGATCCATTTTTCTGTTACTATGTCACACGTGCCATGTTTTTGTTTCTCTGGCTTTATTGCACATTTTAATATCTGAAAAAGTAAGTTATTCTTCATTTATTTTTCTTTTTTTTTTAATCTTCATTTTATTGAGATATATTCACATACCATGCAGTCATACAAAACAAATCGTACATTCGATTGTTCACAGTACCATTACGTAGTTGTACATTCATCACCTAAATCAATCCCTGACACCTTCATTAGCACACACACAAAAACAATAAGAATAATAATTAAAGTAAAAAAGAGCAATTGAAGTAAAAAAGAACACTGGGTACCTTTGTCTGTTTGTTTGTTTGTTTCCTTCCCCTATTTTTCTACTCATCCATCCATAAACTAGACAAAGGGGAGAGTGGTCCTTATGGTTTTCCCAATCCCATTGTCACCCATCATAAGCTACATTTTTATACAATTGTCTTCGAGATTCATGGGTTCTGGGTTGTAGTTTGATAGTTTCAGGTATCTACCACCAGCTACCCCAATTCTTTAGAACCTAAAATGGGTTGTCTAAATTGTGCGTAAGAGTGCCCACCAGAGTGACCTCTCGGCTCCTTTTGGAATCTCTCTGCTACTGAAGCTTATTTCATTTCCTTTCACATCCCCCTTTTGGTCAAGAAGATGTTCTCTGTCTCACGATGCCAGGTCTACATTCCTCCCCGGGAGTCATATTCCACGTTGCCAGGGAGATTCACTCCCCTGGGTGTCTGATCCCACGTAGGGGGGCAGGGCAGTGATTTCACCTTTCAAGTTGGCTTAGTTAGAGAGATAGGGCCACATCTGAGCAACAAAGAGGCATTCCGGAGGAGGCTCTTAGGCACAATTATAAGGAGGCCTAGCCTCTCCTTTGCAGCAACCATCTTCCCAAGGGTAAAACCTACAGTAGAGGGCTCAACCCATCAAACCACCAGTTCCCTATGTCTGTGGTCATGTTAGCAACCATTGAGGTGGGGTAGGCCAATAACCCTACATTCTCCACAGGCTCCTCAAGAGGGCACTACATATTTTTTTCCTTTTTTTTCCTTTCTTCTTTTTTCTAACCTTTTCTTCCTTTTTAAATCAACTGTATGGAAAAAAAAATTAAAAACAAAAAAACAAAAAAACAAAAAAGAAAAACATACAATAACAGAACATTTCAAAGAGACCATAACAAGGGAGTAAGAAAAAGACAACTAACCTAAGATAACTGCTTTACTTCCAACCTCTTCCTACTTTACCCCAAGAAAAGTTACATAATATAGCAACATTTCTGTGAACTTGTTCCTACTATATCCATCAGAAATTAACAGAACATAATCATTCCTGGGCATCCCCAGAACGTTAAATAGCATATCTGTTCTTCTTGGATTACTGTTCCCACTTCCTGAATTGCTCTCTATTGCTAGTTCCCCTACATTCTACATTATAAACCATTCATTTTACATTTTTCAAAGTTCACATTAGTGGTAGCATATAATATTTCTCTTTTAGTGCCTGGCTTATTTCGCTCAGCATTATGTCTTCAAGGTTCATCCATGTTGTCATATGTTTCACGAGGTCGTTCCTTCTTACTGCCGTGTAGTATTCCATCATGTGTATATACCACATTTTATTTATCCACTCATCTGTTGAAGGACATTTGGGTTGTTTCCATCTCTTGGCAATTGTGAATAATGCTGCCATGGACATTGGCGTGCAGATATCTGTTCGTGTCACTGCTTTCCGATCTTCCGGGTATATATCAAGAAGTGCAATCGCTGGATCGAATGGTAACTTTATTTCTAGTTTTCTAAGGAACTGCCAGACTGACTTCCAGAGTGGCTGAACCATTATACAGTCCCACCAACAATGAATAAGAGTTCCAATTTCTCCACATCCCCTCCAGCATTTGTAGTTTCCTGTTTGCTTAATGGCAGCCATTCTAATCGGTGTGAGATGGTATCTCATTGTGGTCTTAATTTGCATCTCTGTAATAGCTAGTGAAGCTGAACATTTTTTCATGTGTTTCTTGGCCATTTGTATTTCCTCTTCAGAGAACTGTCTTTTCATATCTTTTGCCCATTTTATAATTGGGCTGTCTGTACTATTGTCATTGAGTTGTAGGATTTCTTTATATATGCAAGATATCAGTCTTTTGTCAGATACATGGTTTCCAAAAATTTTTTCCCATTGAGTTGGCTGCCTCTTTACCTTTTTGAGAAATTCCTTTGAGGTGCAGAAACTTCTAAGCTTGTGGAGTTCCCATTTATCTATTTTTTCTTTTGTTGCTTGTGCTTTGGGTGTAAAGTCTAGGAAGTGGCCACCTAACACAAGGTCTTGAAGACGTTTTCCTACATTATCTCCTAGGAGTTTTATGGTACTTTCTTTTATATTGAGATCTTTGGTCCATTTTGAGTTAATTTTTGTGTAGGGTGTGAGGTAGGGGTCCTCTTTCATTCTTTTGGATATGGATATCCAACTCTCCCAGCCCCATTTGTTGAATAGACCATTATGACTCAGTTCAGTGACTTTGGGGGCCTTATCAAAGATCAGTCGGCCATAGATCTGAGGGTCTATCTCTGAATTCTCAGTTCGATTCCATTGATCTATATGTCTATCTTTGTGCCAGTACCATGCTGTTTTGACAACTGTGGCGTTATAATAAGCTTCAAAGTCAGAGAGTGTAAGTCCTCCCACTTTGTTTTTCTTTTTTAGAGTGTCTTTAGCAATTCGAGGCATCTTCCCTTTCCAAATAAATTTGATTACTAGCTTTTCCAAGTCTGCAAAGTAGGTTGTTGGAATTTTGATTGGGATTGCATTGAATCTGTAGATGAGTTTGGGTAGAATTGACATCTTAATGACATTTAGCCTTCCTATCCATGAACATGGAATATTTTTCCATCTTTTAAGGTCCACTTCTATTTCTTTTAGTAGAGTTACGTAGTTTTCTTTGTATAGGTCTTTTACATCTTTCGTTAAGTTTATTCCTAGGTACTTGATTTTTTTAGTTGCTATTGAAAATGGTATCTTTTTCTTGAGTGTTTCTTCGGTTTGTTCATTTCTAGCATATAGAACCATTACTGACTTATGCACATTAATCTTGTATGCTGCTACTTTGCTAAATTTGTTCATTAGCTCTAGTAGCTGTATCGTCGATTTCTCAGGGTTTTCTAGATATAAGATCATATCATCTGCAAACAATGACAGTTTTACTTCTTCTTTTCCAATTTGGATGCCTTTTATTTCTTTGTCTTGCTGGATTGCCCTGGCTAGCACTTCCGGCACAATGTTGAATAACAGTGGTGACAGCGGGCATCCTTATCTTGTTCCTGATCTTAGAGGGAAGGCTTTCAGTCTCTCACCATTGAGTACTATGCTGGCTGTGGGTTTTTCATCTATGCTCTTTATCATATTGAGGAAGTTTCCTTCAATTCCTACCTTTTGAAGTGTTTTTATCAAAAAGGGATGTTGGATTTTGTCAAATGCTTTTTCAGCATCTATTGAGATGATCAATTGATTTTTCCCTTTTGACTTGTTAATGTGTTGTAATACATTGTTTGATTTTCTTATGTTGAACCATCCGTGCATTCCTGGAATGAACCCCACTTGGTCATGGTGTATGATTTTTTTAATGTGTCTTTGGATTCGATTTGCAAGTATTTTGTTGAGGATTTTTGCATCTATATTCATTAGGGAGATTGGCCGGTAGTTTTCCTTTTTTGTAGCATCTTTGCCTGGTTTTGGTATTAGATTGATGTTAGCTTCATAAAATGAGTTAGGTAGTGTTCCATTTTTTTCAATGTTTTGAAAGAGTTTGAGTAAGATTGGTGTCAGTTCTTTCTGGAAAGTTTGGCAGAATTCCCCTGTGAAGCCATCTGGCCCTGGGCATTTATTTGTTGGAAGATTTTTGATGACTGATTGGATCTCTTTGCTTGTGATGGGTTGGTTGAGGTCTTCTATTTTTTCTCTGGTCAGTCTAGGTTGTTCATATGTTTCCAGGAAATTATTCATTCCCTCTACATTATCCAGTTTGTTGCCATACAGTTGTTCATAGTATCCTCTTATAATTTTTTAAATTTCTTCAGGATCTGCAGTTATGTCACCTTTTTCATTCATTATTTTATTTATATGGGTCTTCTCTCTTTTTGATTTTGTCAGTCTAGCTAGGGGCTTATCAATCTTGTTGCTCTTCTCAAAGAACCAACTTTTGTTGAAATTTATCCTCTCTATTGTTTTTTTGTTCTCTATGTCATTTATTTCTGCTTTAATCCTTGTTATCTCTTTTCTTCTACTTGGTTTAGGATTGGTTTGCTGTTCATTTTCTAGCTTCTTCAGTTGATCCATTAGTTCTTTGATTTTGGCTCTTTCTTCCTTTTTAATATATGCATTTAGTGCTGTAAATTTCCCCCTCAGCACTGCTTTTGCTGCATCCCATAGGTTTTGGTATGTTGTGTTCTCATTTTCATTCGTCTCTATATATTTAGCAATTTCTCTTGCTATTTCTTCTTTAACCCACTGATTGTTTAGGAGTGTGTTGTTTAACCTCCAGGTATTTGTGAATTTTCTAAGTCTCTGATGGTTATTGACTTCTAATTGTATTCCATTGTGGTCAGAGAATGTGCTTTGAATAATTTCAATCTTTTTAAATTTACTGAGGCTTGTTTTACGTCCCAGCGTATGATCTATTCTGGAGAAAGTTCCGTGAGCACTAGAAAAGTATGTGTATCCTGGTGATTTGGGATGTAATGTTCTGTATATGTCTGTTAAATCTAATTCATTTATCAGATTGTTTAGGTTTTCAATTTCCTTATTGGTCCTCTGTCTGGTTGATCTATCTATAGGAGAGAGTGATGTGTTGAAGTCTGCCACAATTATTGTGGAAACATCAATTGCTTCCTTTAGTTTTGCCAGTGTTTCTCTCATGTATTTTGTGGCACCTTGATTGGGTGCATAGACATTTATGATTGTTATTTCTTCTTGTTGAATTGCCCCTTTTATTAGTATGTAGTGGCCTTCTTTGTCTCTCAAAACATCCCTGCATTTAAAGTCTATTTATCTGAGATTAATATTGCTACACCTGCTTTCTTTTGGCTGTAGCTTGCATGAAATATTTTTTTCCATCCTTTCACTTTCAGTTTCTTTGTGTCCCTGTGTCTAAGATGAGTCTCTTGTATGCAACATATTGATGGTTCATTTTTTTTGATCCATTCTGCAAATCTATATCTTTTAATTGGGGAGTTTAATCCATTTACATTCAACGTTATAACCATGAAGGCAGTTCTTGAATCAGCCATCTTATCCTTTGGTTTATGTTTGTCATATGTATTTTTCCCCTCTCTCTATTAATATCCTTTATTGTACCCATACCGAATCTCTTTAGTACTGAACCTTTCTCCAAGTCTCTCTGTCCTTTCTTTGTTTCTCTGTCTGTAGGGCTCCCTTTAGTATCTCCAGTAGGGGAGGTCTCTTGTTAGCAAATTCTCTCAGCATTTGTTTGTCTGTGAAAAATTTAAGCTCTCCCTCAAATTTGAAGGAGAGCTTTGCTGGATAAAGTATTCTTGGCTGGAAATTTTTCTCACTCAGAATTTTAAATATATCGTACCACTGCTTTCTTGCCTCCATGGTGGCTGCTGAGTAGTCACTACTTAGTCTTACGCTGTTTCCTTTGTATGTGGTGAATTGCTTTTCTCTTGCTGCTTTCAGAACTTGCTCCTTCTCTTCCGTGTTTGACAGTGTGATCAGAATATGTCTTGGGGTGGGTTTATTTGGATTTATTCTATTTGGAGTTCGCTGAGCATTTATGATTTGTGTATTTATGTTGTTTAGAAGATTTGGGAAGTTTTCCCCAACAATTTCTTTGAGTACTCTTCCTAGACCTTTACCCTTTTCTTCCCCTTCTGGAACACCAATGAGTCTTATATTAGGACGTTTTATATTATCTATCATATCCGTGAGGTCCGTTTAGATTTTTTCAATTTTTTCCCCATTCTTTCTTTTATGCTTTCATTTTCCATTCTGTCATCTTCCAGGTCACTGATTCGTTGTTCAACTTCCTCTAGTCTTGTACCATGAGTGTCCAGAATCTTTTTAATTTGGTCAACAGTTTCTTTAATTTCCATAAGATTATCTATTTTTTTATTTAGTCTTGCAATGTCTTCTTTATGCTCTTCTAGGGTCTTCTTGATATCCTTTGTATTCTGTACTATGGTCTCATTGTTCATCTTTAGTTCTTTGAGTAGCTGCTCTAGGTGCTGTGTCTCTTCTGGTCTTTTGATTTGGGTGCTTGGGCTTGGGTTATCCATATCATCTGGTTTTCTCATATGCCTTATAATATTCTGTTGTTTTTGGCCTCTTGGCATTTGCTGAACTTGATAGGGTTCTTTTAGGATGTGTAGACCAATTGAAGTCCTTATCTCTAATTTATCAGATCTACAGCTTCGTGGAGTACACTTTCTCCAGCTAACCAGCAGGTGGCGTCCATGAGCCACCTGTTCTCCACAAGCCAATTCTCCCCTGCTTTGCCTTTTTGGTGAGTCGGGGAGTGAGTCTTGTGGGGTCCAATTGGTGTACCAAGCTTGCGTGTGTAGTTGGTGTTGCCCGCCCTGTATATGGGGCATGGTTCTGGGCAGTCAGGGAGTAGGGGTGGCTCTAACAATCAAATCTCCCTGGTGATACTGGAGTTTTAAAGCTGCTGCAATAGTCTAATCCTTCAGTTCAGTCCTGCCACAGTTTGTCTCTGCCACTGACCCAGAAGTCCTTGGTATTGGTGTATGGCTCCTGAGACTTGCAAGTGGGTCCCTCTTCCAGGCCGTGCACCTCCTGGTCCTCTGTTGAGGGATGACTGTGCTATGTCACAGGTGAGTGCCGTCCCCCCAGGGCGGTTCTGGGCTGCTGGGCTGTGTAGGGAGGCTCCCAGTCTGCTGAAATGATGGCTGAATGGGGCTTTGTTAATTCACACTGTTCCACCTTCCCAACTCTGGGGCAATCAGCTGAGGTTGCAGGGAAGGGTAATGTCCACGCCCAGTTTTGTGGAGTGTGCCTGTTATTTGAAGCACTTCCGTCACACTGGGTTGTCTGAGGCAGCTCTGGGCTATGGGGCTGGCGATGGGCAGGAGTGCCTCCTGTCCACCAGGATGATGGCTGTGAGCGGACACCCCCCTTTTCTTGGGAAGTTGTGGTGTTTAGTAAAATTTCGCAGCCACTGGATTATTGCCTTTTGTCTCAGAGCTCTCTTAGTTCTGCTCTTGTCTTGACCTGCCCAAATTGCAAGTCTTTGAAACTTTCTGTATTGGCTTCTTAGAGTAATTGTTTTAGAAAAAGAAAAAAGGATTAAAAAAAAAAAAAAAAAAAAGGGCCCTCCTCACAGATCTAATGGGTTATTGAAATGCTAAGAGACAAAGCAATTAGGGCCATTAAGGAAAGGTCCACAGGGCAGAGAGATCAGCTTTTCTTCCGGATTTGCATATGAGCCTCCGCGCCTGAGCTCTGCCCTTCTCCTTTCTATGTTCACCAGAACTCCAAAAATCCTCTGCTTTTATTTTGGAGTTTTTCGTGCTGTTTTTTTCTATGACTGTCTCCTCTCTGCTACGCTGGCTGCTCTGAGATTCTCTGGTGTCTGGTCTCAGTCTATCTATGGTTGGATTTTGGATCAGTAGAATGAGTTTCTGATATGTTCTGCCACTGCAGTCCTCCCTTCTCCTTCCCGGAGCTGACAGCCCCTCCTCCCACAGGACTGAGCCTGGCAGGGAGGGGCGCGGGTCCCCTGGCCGCAAAAACTTACAGATTTCGCTGATCTCAGCAGTTCCACGTTTTCATGAGTGTTGTATGAAGTATGCCCAAAGTCAGATTGCTCTGTGGTGTCCAGTCCACGCAGTTCCTGGCTTTCTACCTACTTTCCTGGAGGAGTAACTAAAACATACAGCTCACCAGTCCACCATCTTGCCCCACCTCTCCTTTATTTATTGTTCTTTTTTCTAAACATTACTCTTTCCTTATTCTTCAAAATAGATTATATGAACAACTTCTGAAATTCTACACTAAAGATTAGAATTCCATAGAGGTTACAAATTAATTTGGGGGAATTACATAATTTAAATATTGGGATTTATTATCCAGGATCATGATATGATTCTCCATTTAAGATTTCTTTTTATATCCTCTAGAAACATTTAATGGTTTTTGCCATTTGATCTCACATATGACTTACAAAGAATATTGGTTCGTATTGGGAATTGAATCACATTCCCACATGTTCAGATCCCAGCCCCTAGTCCTGTGGGTGTGAACCCATTTGTAAATAGGACCTTTGAAGATGTTATTAGTTAAGGTGTGCCCAAATTAAATGAGGGTGAGCCATAATCCAATATAGCTAAATTCCTTATAAGCAAAGGAAATTGGATATAGAAAGAGAACAGCCACAAGTAGTAGCCAGAAAATGGAAGTCAGCGGAACCAGGAAGAAAAAGGAGATACCACCACTATCCTCATTGCCATGTGATGGAATAGCCAAGGAACTCCAAAGACTGCTGTCCAGCCAGAAGATACTGACCATGGGAGGAAGCAAGCCTTCCAGCTTTTGAAACTATGAGCCAATAAATTCCTGTTGGTACTCCATCCCATTGTTTGATATTTATTTTAGCAACTAGGAAACAAATAAACTTGGTACTGTTGATTTTTGTTGTAATTGTGCTTCCTCCTCCCCTTTTATATTTTCTAGCTTGTTTTTGCTGGTATATAATAAAGCTATTGATTTTTTAAAAATCTTCTATCTACATAGCTTTCTAGATGGTTTTGTTAGTACTAATGATTTTTCAGATGGTTTTCTTGGATTTCGTAGGTATATAATCATTCATCGACATATGATAATAATGGGTCTTAGCTACACAATATTTTTACCTCCTTTCTTTTTCTCACATTATTGTTTCACCTAAAAATTTAGGACAATTGCAGATGATGTGATGATTTTGTGCATCTTTGTCTTGATCGTGAGTATAATAGGCATATTGTTAGTATTTTATTAGCTGATATTTTTTATACTGTTAATTTGTTATGTATTCTTTATCATGTGAAAAAAGATTTCTACTTGTTCTGGTTTGCTAATGCTGCTGTTATGCAAAACACCAGAAATGGATTGGTTTTTATAAAGGGGGTTTATTTGGTTACAAACTTACAGTCCTAAGGCCATAAAGTGTCCAAGGTAAGGCATCAGTAATAGGGTACCTTCACGGAAGGATTACCGATGGCATCCAGAAAACCTCTGTTAGCTGGGAAGGCATGTGGCTGCCGTATGCTTGCTCCCAGGTTTAGTTTAAAAATGGCCTTCTCCAAAATGTCAGCATCAGCTTTCAACCGCCATCTTCAAAATGTCTCTCTAGACTGCAGCACTGAGCTCCTTCTGTATGAGCTCTTACAGGACTCAGGTAAACTAATTAAGACCCAGGCTGAATGGGGGGGGCACACCTCCATGAGAGTAATCTAATCAAAGGTATTACCCACAGTTGGGTGGGTCACATCTCCATGGAAACAACCTAATCCAAAGATTACAACCTAATATGTCTGTCCCCACAAGATTGCATTAAAGAACATGGCATTTTGGGGTACACAATACATCCAAACGGGCACAGTACTCTTCCTAGATTACTAAAACCTTTATTTTTATAATTAAGTTTTTACTCAGAAAGTTTGGTTTTTGTCCATTGGCTTTTATGTAGCTATCTTGATGTTGTTACTACATATTTCCTAATCATTTTTATATTTCTAGAATAATATCTGCTTGGTCATGTTGCATTATTCTTTTCATACATTTTCATATTAAAGTAGCCAATATCTTATTTATGATTTTGCCTTTATGTAGATTTTCTTTTCTGTACTATCTTTTTCAGGTTTTGGTTAGAATAGCTATTTTAAGGAACAGAAATTTGAAGATCATAGATGTATGTTATGAGGGATATAAATAACAAATTTAATTAGAATCAAAATCTTACTGATTTCAAATAGGGTCCTTTTTTCCTTTCCTTTCTTTTTCTCTTTTGTTTCTTATAGTTCAGTAATTTTAGACATTACCTGATGACTTCCCAAAATGAAAGATGAGAAATTTTACTCATCCTCTTTTTTCCAACTCAATGGTTTCCCTTTGACTCTTACGACAGTTTTTTTTTTGTTTTTTTTGTTTTTTTTTTTTCATTTAAAATACACAAGATTTTTTTTTACTTTCTACATTATGGGAGATTTCAAAACTTTAATGAACCTTCATCATCCAAGTTTAACAATTACCAACTCACAGAAAATTTTGTTTCATCTGGAAGCCTACCTCAAATATTTTTAATCAAATCCTTGATTTCATCCATTTTTCCTAAAAAAAAAAACAAAAAACAAAAAACAAAAAACACAACAAAAAAAGCTAGTATCACTCCTAATATCAAAATCCAGTTGCCTGATTTGAATGAAGACTTTAAGATCCATACATTGTAACTGGTTGCTATCTTACTTTAGCCTCTTTTATTGAATCTATGGGTTCCCTATTTTTCCTAGCTTTATTTTTGTTAGTCCTGGAACATACCTTTTCTTAAAAAAAAGGCACAGCCCACAGACTCTCCTGGTGGATTGGATATGGGGGTGTGTAAAAGGGAACTCAAGGTTAAATCCAAGTTTTGCCTCAGAAATTGGAAGGTTGAAATTGTCATCAAATGAGATGGGCATGACAGGAAGAGGTGTGGAAGTGGCCTCGAGTTGGTCTATCAAACCAGCACTGCCCAAAATGCACTCCATGCATGTACCAGTGCTGGACAGCAAATTGTTCAACAAAATTCAGATGCCAAAAGTATTTTAAGCTGGACATAGAAATTTGGTACTAATTAGGAAGGTATGGCATCATCATATGGTATGTAAAGTGGGAGAGAATAAGACATGGAAGGGTTATCAGTTTTTAGAATTATTGAGAGGATCTTACATTTTAGCAACCTTGTTTTCATGAACACAAACTGAGAATCTCTCTTGCAAAGGCGTTAAGTCAACTTTGTTCCACTTCATAGATGGATTTGCATTAAAAGTTCTGATATAGACAAGTGACTCAAGCATTAAAATTCATGGTTCAGCAAAATTGCAGACACCTTTACATCTCCCTAAAGTTCCAGATCTGATGATAAACAATCTCACGTGTCATCTGTCACTGATACTATACTATTCCTCATCTGAAATATCATCCACAAGAATCAAATTCAAGCCATGTCACCCATTAAGTCCTATTTAGGAAAGAGAATGTTCTAAAAATATTAATTTAAAAAAAGCCTGAAATTAACAGATGAATCTTATTGTGTCTTTAAAATCATAAATAGGTCTGGCATCTTGTTTCCATTGCTGCACAACTCTTAGATCTTGTTTATCAGTCTGTGAACTGTTCCTTTTTCAGAGACATAGATACCATCCCAAACTTTTCTTATATGCTTATTTTTAACTGTTGTTGCTTGCTGAATCAAAGCAGCTGAATTTGACAAGTTCTATGTCATTTCCTTCAAGAATTAACTCATCTCTCTGGGCTTGAGATATGACTGAATGGGCAACACCTGGCCTCATCAGAACCCTGAAGATATATTTTTCACCCAAGAAATTTTGGATTTCAACCAGAGACCCATCTCCTGATTAACAACATTGATGGGGAAGTGAGCATACACAGACCTCATCTTGAAATGGAAGCCCCATGTAACACCCTTGATCATATTCGTACATGACTACAGATGGTGTGAACTGTAGTCAGCTCTCTTCTAATTCCCCACCACTTGTCAACCCGACACCACTTCTTTTTCTTCCCAAGTAGACTGAGTTTGACATTGATATGATTGAAGTTCCTCTGCAGAGTTCCTCAGGGACCCTTCACAATAACTGTGCATCCCTTCAGCGTGATGTCGACATTTTCTGGAATGTCAACAAGTCAGGTTGCTAAGAATGGTCTTCATTCTTGCAGTAGATGCGGCAAACAGGAGGACAATTTTTTTAAAGGCATATGTAGAAGTAATGTTATTTGAATATTGGTATATCATCAAGTCCCTCAAAATTCCCTGGTCACTTTCTAAAAGGCTATTAGACACAGCCTAAATAACAATGGAATAAAATGACATCTTGTTAAGAAAAGGAAGAAAAAATAATTGAGATAAGGAGTTAGTGAAAATAAAGAAAATAAAATAATCAATAAGGAGAGGTACAGTTCACATATAGAAACTTATGATCATTAAAGAAAATAGCCATAGCCAAAGTGAAAAACCTACGTAGCCCCTCAGCATTTGTGTTCTACTTGACAAGGCAAGGAGGTTAGTGACTATTACCAGTTGAAATTTAAAGATGTGGAAAGTGGTGTTTATGGTTCATGATGATGAAGAGCATTTATCTACTCTTCTACCAAGACCAAAATAAAATGATAGTAAGAGAATAAAAAGACGAATAACTACAACAGTAGAGGGGATAGGAAGGGTTATTGTTAGATAAGTGATTTCAACAAATTCTGGAAGCTGGAAAATCAATGAAAAACTACAGATGAATAAAACAAAGAAGAGGAACCTTGATACAAAACACAGGTTAGAAATACAGTAAAAGAGCCCATTTGCCTAATGAAGCCTGTTCTAGTTAGCTGATGCTGCTGGAATACAAAACACCAGAAATGGATTGGCTTTATAAAAGGGGGTTTATTTGGTTACACAGTTACAGTCTTAAGGCCAAAAGTGTCCAAGGTAACACATCAGCAATCGGGTACCTTCACTGGAGGATGGCCAGTGGTGTCCAGAAAATGGTGTCCAGAAAACTTCTGTTAGCTGGGAAGGCACGTGGCTGGTGTCTGCTCCAAAGTACTGGTTTCAAAATGGCTTTCTCCCAGGACATTCCTCTCTAGCTGCAGTTCTTCAAAAATGTAACTCTCAGTTGCTCTGGAGGAGTTTGTCCTCTTTTAGCTTCTCCAGAGCAAGAGTCTGATTTCAACAACCATCTTCAAACTGTTTCTCCTCTGCAGCTACACTCTCAGTTTCTGCATATTCTTCTGTGTCCCTCTTGACTATAGCAAGCTTGCTCCTTCTGTCTGAGCTTATAATGCTCCAGTAAACTAATCAAGGCCCATGCCACACCTCCATGGACATTATCCAATCAGAGTTAAACCCACAGTTGGGTGGGGCGCATTTCCATGGAAACAACCTAATCCAAACATTCCAACTTAATCCCCACTAAAATTTCTGCCCCACAAGATTGCATCAAAGAACATGGCTTTTTCTGGGGGACATAATACATTCAAACCGGCATCACGTCAATGCAGGAGAGTGGGAGAGAGAAAGAAAGCTAAATACAGGGGATTAATCTGAAATTCCATCGATAACACAACAGCACTGGTTGGCCCATACTGATGCACATGAAGCAGTACACTCAGAGAGGGTACAATAAACATTAATTGTATAAATGAATCAATTGAAGAATGTATATAAAGCTATCTGTTAACTCTCCCATTTAGAGAACAGACTAGCAGGAAACCAGACGAATATATACACAAGAAAAAATTGTCCTAAGACTCAAAGGGAAGCCATTGAAATCTGGAGTCTTTCTAACCCTCAAAGCATGCTTCAGACTTGCTTATTTTGGAGAACTGGGGACATTTCTCCAAAATGAGGATATTGCAGAATTAGGTCAAGTCTTTGATTGTTGCTTTTTAAAATGTCCAGGAACAGTTTGTCTGCTGCTTTTCCAAACATAAATACAGACTCAAGCCAATGAACTAATATTAATTGATGCCACCCTAACAAAATAGGTCAAATAGAACAAAAACAAGACATTTCCTGTGCTGTATCTTCTTGGTACATGACGTCAAAATCAGCTGGTGTTTTGTGTCTAGTGAGTAGGAGATAGAAAAGACAAGGAAAGCTGACTGCATAAATATCTTGATGCACGTCATGAAAGACATCTCAGGAAGTACAGCAAGTTGGCCACATAGTTATCAAGAGAAGATAAGACAAGGCTATGGAAAATCCTTTCTTCATGTCTTGCCAAAACCCGAACTCTGAGTCCCCAAAGGTCATCATTTATCACTCACCAAGAGCAAACAAGACAAATAAAAGAAATGGCCCAAGTAAATTTTTTTTTTTGTTAGTAAGCTGCTTTCTCTGTCTTTGGGGTAGAGTTATTTCTTGTTTGGAGGGAATGACTCAAATATACAACTTTTTCTGTCTATGGCTATATCAATTGTTTTAATCCTATGGAGACAATGAAAGAAACATTTAATTTACTTATTTATTTTCCAGTAAATCGGTGTTATAATTAATTCTTAGCATAAGGAGAGGTCCCTTTCACCTATGTTATGGCTACATAGCATATTCATCTGTTCTAGAATGGAAGTCTGGCCATAGTTTTTTTCACTTCATTTTTATTGAGGTATATTCACATACCATGCAGTCTTACAAAGCATACATTCAGTTGTTCACAGTATCATTATATAGTTATGTGTTCATCACCAAAATTAATTTTTGAACATTTTCATTACCACACACACAAAAATAATAATAACAAAAATTAAAGTGAAAAAGAACAAAGTAAAAAAGAATACTGGGTGCCATTTTCAGTGGCCATATTTTTTAATGTAACTAACGACTTTCTTACTTCTGAACCTTCCTGAATCAAATGTTTTAGCATGCATCTTTATAAATGCAACATACAATTCACAGATTGTTTCTTCTTTTTCTTTCCCTTTTTGTTCTCTGGATGTAAATCTTAAGCCAGACACATCTCTTATGATCTTTGACCCTTTTGTAGTGTTTTTAATTAGCCTGTTTATTGCTCTATCCTCTTGAAAGTTTGAGGCATGGTTCACCTTAAAAGAATATTATTTTCTAACACTTTTTCTAACCCTTAACACTTTTCTAAGCAATTATATGGGATGAAACAGATGCACAGCAGCATAATCCTTAATATGAAATAAAATGTGAAATTTAGAGAATGACAAGTACAGTAGCTCTCCTTCTTAAAAAAGTAAATGTTTTAATTGAAGTATAACACACATAGAAGCATAGCATTTCTTCCTGAAGGCTAACACAAGCTTTTCTGAAAGTCAGTAATAATTACATAGGCTAATGAATGCCTTCTTAAAAAAATCTACCTTTGGGGTTTTCTTAATCCTTGCAATCTTCACATTTTTTAATAACAACTCTTCCCAACTGGAAGTCATTAGTGATGTAAATCTATCTTTATGGGAAAAAAAATGAAAGGTTTTACAGTTAATTAGTATATGATTATTTTTAATAAAATTTTAAGTATCTAGCCATATGCTTCCTCATCATTATAGATTTTTCTATATTGCATGCAGTTTTATTTTTCTCAGGCTTTGGTTGAGGAAAACATGATATTTCAAGAGTCAAAACATGTGAGACACAATTATATCTCAAGTATTGTCTAGTTGTTTTCTCTTTTTTGTCCGTTGAGAGTCATTTTCCTTCACCTCATCTCACACTGAAGCACAAATATCTATGATAAGAGATTCCACCAGTAGAACAGTATATTTCTCTTTACTCCATATCACTGATATAGAAAAATTGAACGTAGATCTCAGTAAAGCATTCTCTAATATATATTAGTCTCTAAGTATCTCCTAAGGGAAGTTTAAAATGTTTGTTTCAGCTCATCCAAGAAGTAAGGCAGTACTCAAGATTGCAAAATCAACTAGCCACAAAACTCTTAACTAACAGTTAGTGATTTATCAGTTGCTTTACCAATAACTCACTAATTGATTATGGGCAAATTAGTCCATTTCTCTGTAATTCAATATCCCTTGGCATTTATGGAGTTTTCATGACAAGAAATTTAATAAAATGTTTAATTGGCCATTCATTGCCTTTTCAGAGGTATTTCTTAAGAACTACACAAAGTCTCTTTATAGTAGTACTGCATTCTTTACTGAAAACATGATTCTAACATCATTCAGTTATCTTGTTTATAGGACTTAAATGTTAGTTTCTCTTTTTGAGATACAACAATTAAATTTCTGCTCAAACAACAAAGATTTACCCCCACAGAAAATATTGAGGAGAATATGAAGCCATGAAGACAAATTCAAAAGAGTTTTCTAGTTAATGTTTAAACAATGGTTATGTTTTGACATAATTATTCAGCTTTCTACAGTCACTATTTTGAAGAAGGGATGACTCAGACAAGTTAAAAATCAAGTGAACTCTGACATACTTCTTATCGTGAAAGAGTCATAACTAAACTCTGTAACCTATTTGAATCTGAATGTAACACTTTTCTAGCAACATAGTTGGGTTTAAACAAGGACTTTTTTTTTTTTTTTTTTTTTGGATACTTCTTAATCCAAAGAAATGACACTAATAATTAGACACAATGCGATAATTGAAAATGGCAGCAAGCTTTGGGGGCAGCCTTGTCTCTGCTTTTAGTTGTGTGAATTTGGTAAAAGTAACTCAACTGCCCTGAGTTTTAGTTTATTCATGTATATAGTGGGAGTGATAGAGTCCTTCAAATGCATACTCTGTGAGATGAAGTGGTTTAGTCTTATTTAAGATATCAAACTGATCTATACAACCACATTTCTTCTTCTTCTTCTTCTTCTTCAATCAAGTACATTTTTTCTATGTATTAATATATATTTTTTATTGAGATTGTTCACATACCATACAACTATCCAAAGATCCAAAGTGTACAATTGATTGCCCATGGTACCATCATACAGCTGTGCATTCATCACCACAGTTAATTTTTTTTTCAATTTTTAGAACATTTTCATTACTCCAGAAAAGAAATAAAGACAAAAAAAGGAAACTCCAATCCTCCCATACGCCCCTAACCACCCCGTCCCCCTGCCATTATTGATTCACAGTTTTGTACATTTGTTACTGTTGATGAAAGAACGTTAAAGTACTACTAACTGTAGTATATAGTTTGCAATAGGTATATATGCCTCTCTATTATTAACTTCTAGTTATAATGTCATATATTTGTTATAGTTTGTGAGAGAGAGTTCTATTGTTTGTATACTTAATCACAGACATTGTTCAACATGAGATTCACTGTTTTACACATTCCCATCTTTTAACATCCAACTTTCCTTCTGGTGATATATGTGACTCTGAGCTTACCCTTTCCACCACATTCACACACCTTTCAGCACTGTTAGTTATTCTCACAACATGCTACCATCACCCCTGTCCACTTCCAGACATTTAAGTTCTCCCAAGTTGAACATTCTGCTCATAGTAAGCAACCACTCCCCATTCTTTAGCCTCATTCTATATCCTGGTAACTCAAATTTCGTGCCTATGAGTTTGCATATTACAATTAGTTCATATCAGTGAGACCCTGCAATATTTGCTTTTATGTGTCTGTCTTATTTCACTCAATATAGTGCCCTCAGGATTTCATCAACCCATTTCTTTAAAGACAGTTTTGTTCACACACCATACATTCCGTCCTAAGTAAACAATCATTGGTTCCCTGTATAGTCACATATTCATGTATTCAGCACAGTTGCCACTATCTATATAAGGCCATCTCCATTTCTTCTACAAAGAAGGCGGAAGAGTCAAAGAAGGCAGAGAAACAAAAGAAAATGAAAAGAGAAAGAAAGAGAGAAAACAACAACAACAACAAAACCATGACAGCTAGAAATCAACAAAAGGAAAGATAGCATTAACCTAGAGTAGAATAAAGAGTCAGACAGCATCACCAATGACAGGAGTCCCATACCCTACCCCTACCCGCCCCCCCCATATGCATTTAGCTTTGGTATATTGCCTTTGTTATATTCAAGGAAGCATAATACAATGTTCCATTAATTATAGTCTCTAGTTTGCATTGATTGTATTTTCCCCCCAATCCCACCCTATTTTTAACACCTTGCAAAGTTGACATTCATTTGTTCTATCTCATGTAAAAACGTATTTGTACCTTTTTTGACAGTCGTCGAGCACCCTAGGTTTCACTGTTATATAGTCCCAGTCTTGATGTTTCCTCTTTCCTTCTGCTGTCCCACATGTTTCTAACCTTTCTCTTTCAACCATACTCACAGTCATCTTTGTTCACTTACTTACATTGCTGTGCTACCATCTCTAAGAATTGTTTTCCAGACCTCTCACTCCTGTCTTTTCCTTTCTATCTGCAGTGCTTCCTTTAGTGTTTCCTGTAGAGCACGTATTTTGTTCACAAACTCTGTCATTGTCTATTTGTCAGAGAATGTTTTAAGCTCTCCCTCATATTTGAAGGGCAGGTTTGCCGGATATAGGATTCTTGGTTGGTGGTTTTTCTCTTTCAGTATCTTAAATATACCACACCACTTCCTTCTTGCCTCCATGGTTTCTATTGAGAAATCTGCACATAGTCTTATCAAGCTTCCTTTGTATGTGATGGCTCACTTTTCTCTTGCTGCTTTCAGGATTCTTTCTTTATCTTTGATGTTTGATAACCTGATTATTAAGTATCTTGGCATGGGCCTACTCATTTCTATTCTGTTTGGGGTATGCTGTGCTTCTTGGATCCGTAATTTTACGTCTTTCATAAGAGATGGGAAGTTTTCATTGATTATTTCCTCTATTATTGCTTCTGCCCCTTTTCCCTTCTCCTCTCCTTCTGGGACACCAATGACACATGCATTCCTGCTTTTCATTTTGTCTTTAAGTTCCTGGAGATGTTGCTTGCCTTTTTCTGTTCTTTTCTGTATCTGTTCTTTTGTGTGTAGGCTTTCAGGTGCCTTGTTCTCCAGTTCCAGAGTGTTTTCTTCTGCCTCTTGAGATCTGTTTGTTGTATGTTTCCATTGTGTCTTTCATCTCTTGTGTTGTGCCTTTCATTTCCATAGATTCTGCCAGTTGGTTTTTTGAACTTTCAATTTCTACCTTATGTACGCCCAGTGTTTTCATTATACAGTTCATCTCTTTTGTCTATCTTCCCTAAACTTTTTTAATTGACTTAGTATTAGTTGTTTAAATTCCTGTATCTCAGTTGAAGTGTAAGTTTGTTCCTTTGACTGGACCATAACTTCATTTTTCTTAGAGTAGGTTGTAGTGTTCTGTTGTCTAAGCATGGTTTCCTTGGCTACCCCAATCAGGTTTTCCCATATCGAAATGGGCTCTGGTCCCAGAGGGAAGAACTATTAAGTATCCAGTTTCACTGAGGGTGTGTCTTAGAAAATTAGTACACCCTGTGAGGCCTCAGGTCACTGTGCTTTCCACCCAGCAGGTGGCGCTTGTCAGCCTGTAGCTCCAGATTGCTGTAAGGAGGTGTGGTCCGTGGCTGTTTTCCCCCAGGCTCTGGGGTCTGGTTCTGAATGGAAGGAGGGTGGTAGAGCTGAGCCCACCTCTTTCCTCTTAGGGAAGATAGACCCCCTAGGGAGAGGTAATTAGCATTTCAGTGGTCTCTCTCTGCCTGTGTTATCTCCACCCTTGTCTGGGTCAGAGTGCTGGGAACTGAAAATGGCTGAGGCTTTCCCCACTGAGCTGAAACAGGGACAGAAAGCCCCCTTCAGGGCCAGTCTGTGGCCACCCTCTGGCTCTCCAAGGTCAGTCATCACCCAAAGCCTCTGTCTGCTTTTTGGGGGTTCATAGCTTGTATCAGGCAGGCCACATTTGTTAATTAAAACCCCAGTTGGACCAGAACCCATGAATCTCGAAGACAGTTGTATAAAAATGTAGCTTATGAGGGGTGTCAATGGGATTGGGAAAGCCATAAGGACCACACTCCACTTTGTCTAGTTTATGGATGGATGAGTAGAAAAATAGGGGAAGGAAACAAACAGACAAAGGTACCCAGTGTTCTTTTTTACTTCAATTGCTCTTTTTCACTCTAATTATTATTCTTGTTATTTTTGTGTGTGTGCTAATGAAGGTGTCAGGGATTGATTTAGGTGATGAATGTACAACTATGTAATGGTACTGTAAACAATCGAAAGTACGATTTGTTTTGTATGACTGCGTGGTATGTGAATATATCTCAATAAAAAAAAATAAATAAATAAATAAAAAAAAAAAAAAAAAAAAAACCCCAGTTGGAGTTCAGCTGAGCTGTATTCACTTGCTCAGATAAACCTGCTCTCTAGCACCACAAGGCTTTGCAGCTCATGCCATGTGGGAGGGGGCTCCCGGCTTGTATCCGCAGTTTTTACTTACAGATTTTATGCTGCCATCTCAGGCATTCCTCCCAATTCATGTTGGTGTATGATGAGTGGATGGTCATGTTTGTCCCCCCACAATTATTCTGGATTATTTACTAGTTGTTCCTGGTTGTTTATTAGTTGTTCCAGGGGGACTAATTAGCTTCCACTCCCCTCTATGCCACCATCTTAGATCTTCAAATATGTTTTGAACATTTGAGTGGGAGAATACATAGAATAAAAGCCCTGGTCTAAGAGTATGGGTCTGTATGAATTCCTGTCCTACTAGCACCACTGCCTAGTTCTGTAGCCTTGGGCACATCATGTAAATTCTCTCAACCTCAATAAGAAAATGAAGATGATAATTCTATCCTCTATTTATTTATTATGAGGATCAAATGGAATAATTAATATGCATTTTGAAAATTATTAAGTACCATGCAAATTTAAAGAAATAAAAATACTCAAATTTATTGCAAAAATATTTAGACAAAATTAATTTTTATTGTTAGCTTAATTTTCCTTTAGCTCACAGATGTAGCAGTTTTCCTTCTTAGCATTCCTTTCATCAACAGACAGAATAAAACTTCTATATATTTTCTAAGTTACAAATAGTAATTGGTCACAGGTTTGGGCATTTTACTATTGGGCAAATGTTTGCTTTAGGAAAGGTATCTTATATGCTCTTTACCTGAGTTTCATCATCTTTAAAATAATTGGGTTGTTTCAACCCATTCTCTAGGCCTTACGGGGAACGAGTCAGCACATCTCTGAGACCAAAAAAGCACCAAAGACAGACTGAGATATAGAGTTTATTGAGACTTATGAATAGAAAATAGCAGCTCCGAAGGTGGCAGTTGGTAGATTCCAAATATTGCTCCACACTTAGGCGGGAATCTACAGGGTCAATTATGGGGGCCTGGGACAAAAGCATTCTATTGGGTGTGAGGTAAAAGGGGATCTTGTGACATATAGATTAACTACATACTCAGAAGGGAGTATATAATACTTTGAAGTAGGATAACAATCTAGGTTCCGAGAATCAGCAAACCTTGGAAAGGTCTGGTTAATAAATCATGAGAGGGTGAATGACCATTTGCATGTTCCCTCCTTCTGAGGGAGGCTGGATAGTTGATATCTATTGTGCAGACCACACAAGCTGCTGTGTTTTGTTGATTTTATATTATTAAGGAGGAGAGGCTCCAACACTGGGTTCCCACATGGGTTTATTACATTTTCTTCTTTTATACCTTTAAACCACCACCTTATTTCACCCTGGACAGTTGAGAACTTGCCCCTTCACAAACATGAATTGAATATGTGTTATCCCACTGGTCTATGAACTGCAGTGGGGGCCCTAGTAGGGAAAGGAATATTTTTAAATATTGACTTTAAGGTTTTCATTCCAAAACATATTTCTGTAAGGAGAAATGCCAAGGAATGATATTTATGGTTTTTAAGTACATTTTACATTACTTGTTTTGTGTTATTAAATCAATGTATTCATTTTTTAAAAAATGAACATTTTTTAGAGCAGTTTTAAGTTTGCAGAAAACTTGAACAGAAAGTACAGGGTTCCTGTATTACTGCCCCACCCCCACCTCACCTACATACATACATTTTCCCCTATTATTAACTGCTTGTATAAGTGTGTGGTACATTTGTTCAGTCTATGTGTTTTATACTTCTTTGGGTTTGATGAATGCATAACATCATGTACCTGCCACTACCATATAATGCAGTGTAGTTTCACTGCCTTAAAAATGCTCTGTCTTCCACCTAATCTCTTCATCTTTCAAAGAAAAGCCTATTATTTTTCCCAAGAAGACTCACTTATATTTACTTTGAAGTTCAAAAGGGCCAAGTTTTAGCTATGCTTATTATAAAGTAGCACACCTAAAACTATTTCAAGTAAATGAGGTAATTTCCCATTAGTCTCCTTCATTTTTAAATGGTTGCCCATATAATAGTCAGTAATACACTTGGAGGGCAGCATGCTCGAACAATATCATTATTTATGCACACACACACACACAGCCTTGATTAAATCTTTATTTTAATGAGCAGTGGTGAAGAATGTAAGAGGTAGGGTTAAAAATATAACCCAAACACTTTATTTATATAGCTATAAAATCTGAACTTCTGTTTTGGCAAGCAAAAGAAATTAAGTAACATAACTTACTTCACTCTTGAAAGACTTTCAATTATTTGACCATTAATTATGGTGATTGTTGATGAATTAGTCCTTTTGCTTCTCTTTTCTTCCTTATTCTCAACTTTTGAATATTTATTACTTAAATATTCAGGTAATGAGAAACAAGAAAAGGAAGAGAAAATCACCTGCTTATATTGCTCTCTTATCTTGGTGAGCAGACTATTTGTGGTTAAAGTTAGGATTTAAAAAAAATTTGTAGATTTTATTTGTGCTTTCTATTTTTTATTAAAAAATTTATATTTTATTCACATACTAAAATAATAAATTCAAAAGTTCACACTTTCCGTTATTTTCAAATATAATTGCTGTTAGCAATTTGAATCTTTCCAAACCCTTTTCTATGTATTTGCACAGATAATATTTACATATCTATTGCTGTAGCTAATAAATATAGAATTATGATATAGGTATTATTCCAAAACTTGCATGTTTCAACTTAGTAATATATTTTGGTTATATTCAATATCTGAATATATACCTCCCTGTTAATAGCTATGTATTACTCCATAGTACAGGCATAGCTTATTTTTCCATTCCCCTTTTCATATATAGTTTCTAAAATTTTGATCTTAAAAACAGTCTTGCAATAAATATTCTATGAATGCCTTTTCCAGCACATTTGCATATCTCTAGAACATACTTAGAAGTAGGATGGATGAGTTGTAGAGTATATGTGCTTTAAATTTTAAGATATTACCTTCAAATAATGCTTGCCAGTTTATCCTCCCATCGCCAGTGTGTAAGAATATTGTTTACCCTTACCCTCATCAATATTTGATATGGTTAGTCTTTTAAATTTTTGCAAATTAATAGGCAAAGAAACATCTAATTGTTTTTTTTTCATTTTCACTAAATGTCTTTCATATGTTTACTAGCCTTTTGTTTCCCTTTTGTTTGTAGTGATTATTTATATCCATTGCCCATTCCTCTATTGGTTGGTTTATTGTTGCTTAATTTTTTTTTTCTTAATTTGGAAAATTTGCTTATACATTCTGGATGTAGTTTTTTCTATTCTATATCATTATATGAGATAACTATTTTCCTCTTGATGTTGAACTTTATGTTATTTTTGTTTGTTGTTCAACTGTTTAATTTTTTAAAAAATAGTTCAAAGTTACCAATCTTTTCTCCTTGTCTTCAGAAATTTGTGCCTTGCCTAAGAGGGTCTTCCTTTTTTCCATGAATTTTTATTTTCCTATTTGTATGAATAATCAAGTGTTTTAGCCTATTAAGTATCTCACAAATATACTGTACTACTGCTTTTCTTTATCTTCACAGAGAATCACACAAGTTTTCCATTAAAACTGAGACAATGTGTTACTCTGGCTTTAAAGATGTTATACCTGTGACTTTTGGCATAGTCATTTTAGCATGATGCTTTTCCTAATGTAGTCAAAATGAGGTAAATGTAACATATTGTATGGTATGTTTGACCTCAAGCATGAACATGTATAACACCTGTAGACCATTATGCAAGTGCTGAAGTTGTACACCAAGTCTGCTTTCAAAGAGTTCATGAGTCTGCGTTTTTCTTAGTTCAACCATACTGGTTGAAAATATTTTTAACTTTCATTGCTTAATGAAATAATATGTTTTCAATGAGGAAAATGAAATATTTATTTATATAAAATATAAATTTTATTTATATATTATATATAAATATATAAATTTTATAAAATTATATACAATTTATTTATTCCTTTTTTCAGTTTTGTCAAGACAATATGCCTCACAAGTACTGTTCAGGAAACGCCGTGCAAATTCTGTGTTTGAAGAAACCAAAAAGGGAAATCTTGAAAGGGAATGCGTTGAAGAACTGTGCAATAAAGAAGAAGCCAGGGAGATCTTTGAAAATAATCCAGAAACGGTAAAAGCTTATGAAAACTCTCAACTCTGCATGTCTAGACATATAATATTTCCAGCTTGAATCTGTATTCTCTTGTTTTCCTTCTTAAAGTTAATGGTTTTATGTACTACTTTACACACATAACCACTGCAACATTTCAGGGGAAAGTGTCTTCAAAGGACAGTGGACTTACTAGGAAAAACAGGATTGCCAATAGCAATGTGCTCTGACAAACTGTCATTCATTCATACCTCATTATCAGCAAGTAGTATTGTCTTATAGTTTGTAAATGCTTTCTCCCATCCAGATTTTGGTAGTATTGAAGGGGATGGAGGTCCTCTCCAACGAAAATATAATGTATGTGTGTGATTGTGTTACTATCATTATGTGTCTCTAAATTTCTCCATTAGCATTTTTACCTTGCTTTAGAAAAACAGGGCCCTCTAATCCAGAGCTTGATACATAGTAGGTACTCAGTGAATGCTTACTAAAGACTTTATTTCAAAATGTGTGTGTGCCCTGAGTATCCTTTAATTCATTCCATAGACCCGTGAGAAGCTTCCTGAACCTGCTTCATATTGTCAGTAATCCCTGGGGTTAGAATTTATACATTTAGGGCTTGTTGAATGCTAGAACAAATCTTCTAAATTAGTTTAGAAAAATCTAATCATAAAGAGCCCTAAATATCATAAAGAAATTATGGGACACATAGACCATTAATCCCTTAATTTTCCTAGGGGAGAATGTTCTCTAGCATGTCCTGTGGCTAGCAGGAGTATAAATAGTGCCTCTTAAAATTAGGGTGAAGATGACCTTGACTATTAAAATTCGACAACCTTCAGGGCTACCTTAGATACTTTTCCTGAGATGAACTGTATTACCTAGAGGAAATGGTGGAGAAGACATATAGAAACTGCATCCTATAACTCATGGCTACTGGAACCAAGAAAATAGATAGGTGATAATGAGCAAGAATCTTTCGTCCATAGTTAAAGAGCTTGTACATATAGTAACAACTTATGTTTCTCTGGGGCTGCTCTTTAATCCTTTTTGCCTTCATCTATTATTATAGGTTCAGAGGGAATTTTCCCCAAGATACCCAAAGATCCATTCTTTTTTTAATCAGTTTTATTCACATACCGTAAAATCCATCCTGAGTGTACAATGAACGGTATAATCACATGGTTATGCATTTACCCCCACATTCTATATGAGAACATTCCCATTTCTTCCAAAAAGAAAGAAAAAGAAATTCCATACCCCTCCCTTATATCCCCCTATTATTGACATTTAACCTTGGTATAGTGCCTTTGTTACTACTGATGAAAGAATATTACAATGTTATTGTTAACTATAGACCTAAAAAATTGCATTTTTCCCATATACCACCCCATTGTTAACACTTGTTAATAGTGGCATACATTTGTCAAAGATCTGTTCTTTTTCTAATGTAATTTCATTAAGATATATTCACACACCATAAATCCATCCAAAGTATACAGTGACTCAGTATCATCACATAGTTGTACACTCACCACCACATTCAATTTTAGAACATTTTCATTACTCCAAAATAAAGAAAAAAATAAAAAGAAAAAGAACACCCAAAACATCCCATACCTCTTATTTCCCGCATTATATGTATTTTCTTGTCTTTATTACTCATATGCCCATATACTGGATAAAGGGAGTGTCAGTCACAAGGTTTTCACAATCACATGGCCACATGATAAAATCTATATAGTTATGCAGTCATCATCAAGAACTGGATTACAGTTCAATGGATTCAAATATTTCTTTCTAGCTATTCTAATACTTTAAAAACTGATAAGGAATATCTATATAATGCGTAACAATAACCTCCAGAATGACTTCTCAACTCTTTTTGAAATGTCTTGGCCATTGAAACTTTGTTTTATTTCTTTTCCCCTTTTTGGTCAAGAAGGCATTCTCAATACCACAATGCCAGGTCCAGGCTCATCCCTGGGAGTCATGTCTCATGTTGCCAGGGAGATTTACATCCCTGGGGAGGCATGTCCCACATAGTGGGGAGGGTAATGAGTTTATTTGCAGAGTTGCGTGAAAGAGAGAGGGCTTACAAGATCTATTCTTAATACTCTAAAGGATTGAATCAAAAACATTTCTTTCTTTTAGTGTATCAACAATTGAGAAGACAAAAATGTGTCATTCCATACAATGTAGCAGAGTACTCTTATTGTGTACAGAAATATAATAGTGTATAGAAAGGTATACACACACATTTCTTTTTATTATGGAAATTTAAAACATATACCAAAGTAAGGAGAACAACATAATAAATCCCAGTATACTTCCTCCTCTTCAACAATTAGCGACAATCACCTATCCTCTTTACCACCCACTCCAATTTTTTATTTTGTTAGAATATTTTAAGGCAAGCTTTCATGCCCCATATATTACATCATTATGTTTCTCTGGGGCTGCTCTTTAATCCTTTTTGCCTTCATCTATTATAGTAGATACTTGAGCATGTACAGTCTTATAGCTCAGCTTCAGCATAGCAACAGGAAGTGAGGTAGAAAATCAGAATGGAGAAAAGAAAAGATGGTAGAGAAAGGAAACTCATTTTTAGGCTTCTTCTCCTCCATTAATTCCAACATTGGTCTCATTGACAGAAAAGAATGAAATGACTGAGAAAGTAAGGAAGGAAAGGAAATGAAAGAAAAATAAAAGGAAAGAAAACCATTTGTCATTGCTTCTCATTTTCTCTCCTGCCTCAACAACTCCCTAGTCCACATCTCCAATCATCATCACCTCAGACCTCACCCCCACCCTATTGCTTACCTCCCCACAGTCCCTAATTATATTCCTTTCCACTACCACATCATCATGTTTTGAACCCATTTATTGTCACTTACCTGTCCAGCTTTTATGTAGGAGGCAATACTGCTGTCTGAATTATTTGGTAGGTGATCCTATCCTTATATGTCAGTGAGTAAGGGTTGTTTAGATTTATATGTGAAAGGAGGAAGGAGTAAGGACTTTCACTCTGTACTGGATGAAGATATGTTCTATACTTGCCAAATTGGAATGCTGGGTATATTTTTCTATAGAAGCACTTTCTCATGAGGTTTTTTTGTACTATTAATGCTGTATGTTAGATATATTGTAGCTTAAGAATGCTTTTGTGGACCAGCCAAGGAATTTTACCCCAGGAAATTTTTAACATTTTTCACCCTTTGGTAAAATGTATTCCTTAGTCCAAATTACTGATTTATGGACAAACTTTTGGTATACAACTAATTTAAAGGTAAGATATTACATGTACATAATATTTTAAAAGATAAATGCTCACTTTTATTCACTTCACATTATGTCATTATTAAACATTGCGAAATCAGTGTGATATAAAATATATGTTAAATGAGAATCTAAATTAAAGGATTTACAAAAAAGGGGCATATATGATTATATTTTAATATTTGAAATAGAATCTGTCTTAATCTTAGGTAAGCAATCATCCAATATTCCTCCAGCTTAAATATTATTAATTTAATGCCATCTATTCATTGTATATTTTACTATAAAGAGTTATGTTGTAATGTAGAAATGACAGTTATTTGTAGTTATTTGCATCTTTATTTATTATAAAAACCCATTATCAAATGAATTTTAACTCTAGTGAAATTCAAGTTAGCTGAGATATGTATTTTTTTCTTTTCTCTCTTTCCAGGATTATTTTTACCCAAAATACTTAGGTAAGTTCAAAAGATCTTAATCATATAATCTTAGAAATGGAGGTAACCTCAGAGATCATGGAGTGGAGTCCAACTCTCCACTCCTGTATATATTTCATATAATATAATTTCCTTAGCCTTGGGAATGAGATCTCATTGTATATTCAATTTTCCAGTCTTTTTATTTAAAGACATGTAGATAAATTTGGAGTGGGTCTTTAATTACCCATGTGGCATTGTGACTTCTAGTCTTTTTCCAATTCTCAAGTCTTTCTCAAAAAAAGTTATTGGGCTGTTGCCCAGTTATATTAAGGTTTTCTAACAGGATATTCTCTTGAATCTGTGAGTTCTCGTGGATTCTTTCTTAATGAAAAGAAAGATATGGTTCTTTACACTCTCTGGAGCTTATGATATAAATAATTATCATTTAACATCTATAGAGATCATTAATAGCTTTTTTTCTTGAGAACCTCATTTCATAATCCCCTATGGTATCTCACCTAGGTTCTGTTTTTAGATACTCTTCTGGGCTTTCATTGAGTGACATAGCATCCAAACAGATGAGATGATTTCAGCTAAACATCAATTAAATATAACAAAGCTTCAGTTTACTTTAAACGAATGTAGAAATATCTTATATTAATACTTCCTGAGAGAGTTGTCAGGATTTCCAAACAGTATAAGTGGAGTTTAAAGTTTACACTCTCTCTGACTCTGTATGTTCATCCCACAGAGCTCTTTCCTTCTCCATTATGTTCAGAATATTCCCCAACTGTGTATTTTTTTTCAACCACAATCTCATCACAGCTAACTTGATGATTCAAGCCCCAGGGAATTCCTTGGAGAGGGGGAAGAAGTAGAAATGGGCTCTGATAAACATTAACAACTATGTAGCTAGAATTGTTCATAAAAATTTTTCAGACTACTGTTTCTAATTAAATCTAATTTCTAGATCTTACCTCACCCTTTAAATTTGAGTGTTTCATTATAGTTTAGGGCTTTATTTATTTTTTGTTTGTTTTTGCTTTGTTTTGTTTCTGAATAGCCACAGAGATTCCCGGGACCATCTGGAGACTGCTTGGGGGACTATTTATACCTTTCCCCTTTTCTTAGGGTGCTTACATTGATATAATGGTATGTACTTATATTCACACTTCAGGACAATTAACAGGATAACAAACCATGACCACTGGGTAGATGACCCATTTAGATTCAGATGCCCTTTTCAATAGGTCCTGGAATGGTTACTCTTTCATTTTTAAAGTTTCCAATATTGTCAGAATCATATTTGTGTGGCACATGCTGAACCAAGGAGACTCAACTTCAGTATACATCTCAGTTCACCCTTTCATCAGTTGCAGGACATAAATTCAGTGGCATTTCTCCTTAGAACTCCATGGCATGGTCCATTTCTAGTCCATGGACTGCTGGATATTCCCCAGTGGCTTATTACAATTTCTTTTTATAATCTCCAATCTAACATTTCTTTGCTGTAAGATCTTAAAATTATTATACCTCTCTGAGCCATAGTTTTCTCATTTGTCAAATGTATAGTAACAAATTATCCAGTCAGTTTGTAGCAAGAAATAAAATGAGATGCTTCCAAAACTTAGTAAAATATTTGTCATGCTATTCCTCTTTGTTTTACTTCCCTGACCTTTCCTCTAACCCCATTCTATTTTCTTTCCTTTTCTTCCCCTCTTTAGCTGCTATCTGACTTAAAGAATTTCCTTCAAATTTGGAAGGGGGATGCTGTAAAAATTAATTGTGGAGTGATGTTATTTATATCCATAGAGATGAAAATGCAACAAGATTTTCTAAAACATTTAGCTGCCATATTCTAAAGCTTTTAGCTACTGTATCTGTAAAGGGTAATGAGATATAGGTGTATATCTTGAAAAATGTCTTTTTCTTTTTCGAAGTTACATATCAAACTTCACTTTCTAAAGCAGAAAATGAGGTTTTTCACTGTTTTAAAAGATAGAATATCAAGACTACCACAGTTTCTCAATGTAACATAGGAACTTAAATAATTATACTAAATATGGACAATATTTATCTATTAAAAGCTATAAGTTTACATCAGAAAATTATAATATGAATCTTCTCAGAGCCATATATTGAGGCTGAGTTTCTGCAGGTGTCAACAGTCTAAAAGACATATACATTTGCTCATGGGATATATTTGGATAAAGATAAATAACATTTCAATATAGAGTTATGTGTTTGGAGGAAATTCCTTAGATAAAATATTTTTCTTTTCCTCCTTTTATCCTCTCAGCTTCCTTTTTTCTTGCCTCGCCCAACTTTGCCTGTCTTATTTGGCAGCATGGTAGAAAACCAAAGTACTAAAAAAATCACAAGATGTGGGCTCCAGGCCCAGACTTAAAAATTTCTAGCTGTGTCAGGTTAAACAAGTTATTTAACTTTTAAGGTTCTGTATTTTTAAATGTATACTATAATTACATTTTCTAACTTTAGCACTGTTGGGAATACCAAATAAGTGTATGTAGCTAGTCTTTTTACTCCATAAGGATTTCTTCAAATGTAAAGTATTATTATCTAATTGACCCACAATATAAAACAAAGTATACTTTTTATTATTTTTTTATTCAAAATTTATATTTTAGTTTTTATTTATATATGAGCATACGAGATGAATTCCATTGTTGAAAAGAGGTAAAATAATGCCCTAAGTTACGTTTTTTCTCTCATGTGATTTGTGTATTCTATAGGTCAGTGACCCTCAATTGGGAAAAAAACCAAAAACTTTATATTCCTATCCCTGGTAGGCCTAACATCAATTTTATGAATAACCTTAACTCATTAAGGTTGCTGCCTGTGATGAGATAACTTCATCCAAGAAATTAGGCCATTTTAACTCTTACTTTTTGAGCAGTGCCTAGAAGTAGAGTTTCAGGAGTTCAGCACTTCATTCTACCCACATATCTCATATACTGCATTGAGAACATGTAATTTGAAACATAAATACCTGATTTGCTTTCATTATACAAATAGGAGTTTTTAAACTGTGTTCTTTTCTTTCTTAAGAAATAGGATAAATAACTATACCATACAGACCTTTGAAAATATCGTCTGCTAGAGTGGATTTTTCTATTAAAGTGAGAGAACTTTCCTGGGAACAATGTTAAACTCTGAGCCTAAATATAAACATTAAAAATTCTTTCAGTTCCCAGCCCCTGCCAAGTTGGTGAATTAGCCTAGGCTGCAGATTGCCTCCCTTCAAATGATCTCTAGAGAAACAATTGGATTCCAGGCACTAATAATAACAAAATAAAACAAAAAAATAACAAGAAGTGTGAGAAATACATGGGTAGACTCAAAGCTGGCTTGATCTCGCATGTGCCTGTGGGAATTGGGGTGCTGATGCTGAAGCATCAGTAAAAAGACAGATTGGAGGATTAAAAAAATGACCTAAGCATTCACCTCAAGGGGGGAAAAAGTGAAGTAGAGCAAACCCTGAGTAACAAGGGATAAAGAAATAACAAAAATAGGGGCAGAAATAAGGGAAATGGAAAACAAAGGAGAGGATTAACAACAACAAAAAAATCTTATTCTTTGAAAAGGTTAATAAGTTAGACCAATCCCTGGCAAGAATAATGAAGGAAAAACAAAATAGGAAAGAAGAAATGCCAAAAAACAAAATACAGGATGTAAAGGGGAAATACTATAAACCCAACATAGATTAAAAAGATAACTAAAAAATAGAGAACTTGATTAGATAAGGAAGTACTAAAATTGAAACCTTAATCAAAGCCCTCTTCTCCCTATTTCCCCAAACCTAGACCCAGATAAATTTATACATAAGTTCATTCAAATTTAAAGAAATTGTTAATTTCTTTATTATAAAGTTTTTCTAGAAAACAGAAAAAAAGCCTTGTTCTATCCATGTAATTTTCCATGTAAATAGTATATTACTATCCCAGTTAATACAGAAAATCACTTAATAAAGTTCAATGATTAATTATGGTAAAAAACCTTTAGCAAACTAAGAAAACAGTACTTCCTTAGCTTATTAAAGGTTTTATATATATATATATATAATGAGCATATTATTTAACTTCTATCTTTGACATGGAGTCCAGGATAGTTACTATACCAGATTACTATGCCAAGTTAAAAAGAATAAAATGGGACTGTTCTGGACAAATCAGCAAGTATGGTCATCAAAATGATAGCCAAGAATCATACAGCAAACATTTTACTTAATGGATAAAATTTTGATACAGTCTCTTTAGGATAAAGAACAAGAAGAGAAGCACTGGAAGTTACAGCCAATGCAATTAGGAGAGAAAAAGAAATAAGAATTTTGCAGCTTATAAGGGAAAAGATATAAATGCCATTATTTGTAACTGAGATGATAATCTACTTAGAAAAAGTAGTATCTATACACAGAATTATATAATGCGTGGGATTTTTAGATAGTTCTAAGACCACCCGTAAAAATCAGTAGTATATACTACACAAGCTACAATAGCCCAGTAAAAAATAAAAAGACGATACTATTCACAATAGCAGTAAAACTCATAAAATATCTAGAAATATCTTAATCAAGAATATATAAGACCTTTATGGAGAAAAAATTAAAACTCAAATTAAGGACCTAAATGATGAACTGAAATCATGGAAAGACATTTCATAATCTTCAATTTAGTGACTTATCTTATAAAGAGCTCATTTCTCCCCACATTAATCTATACATTCAAAACAATCCCAATTAAAACTTCAATGGACGTTTTTTTTTGAGTACTTCAGTACTCATTTTAAAATTTAAATGAAGGAATAAAAATCTGCACATGCCTAAACCAACCTTAATAAAAAATGCAAAAAAGGAAAATACCTCATCAAATAATAATAAAAGCCTATGGGGAAAAACCATATATATTAATGGAAGTGAATGGACAGCTCAGAGACAGACTCATGTATATATGGCAACCCAATATTCAATAAAGATGACACCACAGATCACTTTGTTTAAAAGATAGTATTGGGAAAACAAGCTAACTATAAGCAGAAAAATAAAGGAGTTCCTTATTATCAGCAAACATAAAGGTGGATTCTAGGTGGAATAAAGATATCAATATTAAAGTAAAACTATAAAATTAAATAAAAATATGGGAGAATATTTTCATGATCAATGGCATAGGGAAAAACATTTAAAATGAATGCAACTCTATGGCAAAATAATTGATAAATTTAGTTACAACAAAATTAATAAAGGACAGACACCATGGATAACATTAACAAATAGATGGCAGAATGAGAAATGATATTAATAAATGTGTAAACTTCTGCAAACCCACAACAACAATAAATAAATGTCAAAATGATTAAAAAGAAAGAAAAGTAAAGAACATAATAGGAAAAAATTTCAGAAGAAGCCTCCCAATTTTAAAAAAATGACGTGAAGGTATGCTCCATCTTATTAGAAATAAGAGAAACAATATGAGATATCAGTTTATTACATGTTAGTCTGGCAAAAATTAGAGAGCAAAGTTATAGAAATCCTTACTTTCTGCTGATGGGAATGCAACTCTGGATGGCCATTAAGTATGTGTATATCTAATGACCCCACAAGAAATATCCATTTCTTACAAAGAAATACTTGTAGAAATAGAGAATCTAAATATCATAGATAGACAAAGATTATACAAATCGTAGTTGCATGCCATGGAGTAATGTTTAGCAGTTAGAAGTAATCAATTACTTGTAACAGCATAGGTAGATCATAAAAATACAATGCTGGGTGCAAAAATAGAATGTGATATGTGTAACACAAAACAAATTACAGAACTGGAAAAAAACTCATGGACACAAAATCATAAATATATATCTTATAAGAAGACATACAAATAAAAAAATATGTATTGACCCATTAGAATGGTTGCCTAAGGGAGTAGGAATGAGGATAAAAAGGAATATATGTTAAAAAACAACCACCATGACAACAAGCAATGATCTCTTTAAAGACCACTAATGTACCGTTGAAGAGGTTGGATGAATAACTCAGTCTCCTGCTCCAGAAGTCAAAACAAAGCAAACATTCACAGTTTTATGTAATGGTATCTTCTGTGACTTAAAGCCAGAGTTGTGTAAAGAAGTTTTTTGGAGGAAAGAAAAATTAGCCTGGCTCTGGCTCCACTATAATCCTAACACAACCTTTTTTTAGATGACAGTGGTTGTTTTTAACTATTTTTTCAAATTGCTTATAGCAGGTGCTAAAAGGGAACCAAATCAGGCCTTAAGATCATTGGGAAGATAAATAACTAAAGGATGTGTGTTGGATCCTTGATAGACCAGGACCAAGAATTATTACTAGGATAGTCTGTCTAGACCACTGGAACCTCTCCTGAATGTACCTGTTAAGAAACAGACTTTCCTTCTTGATGACTCATTTCTGTCTCTAACACTTTTTGTGTTACTTCTGCTTCAGCCTACAAAAGCTAGCAGTTTCTCTCCAACTCCCAACTTCCTACTTACTCCCCCCGTTCCTATTGCTTAGAAAAGAAGGGAACTAAGTAGGAAGATGAGGATTCTGTACTGAACTACAGTGCAGTAATCATGTAACTGGCTCCCCACACTTTAATTCTAAATGGACTTTTACATAAAAATATCATTGCACTTATTAATATAGATCTGTTTGTAAGGTGCATTATGGGTTAAACCTACTTTATAGTCTGGTCTGGGGGCCTGGTCACTATATGAAACATTTTGCTTTGACCTCCGGCCTAAAAGTTTTCAATTTTTAGCTCTTGTTCACTGTCAAATTTGTTCAGAGGTACAAAATGAGGCTTTCTCACAAATGTTGATCCTAATGAAATCTCCATACCAGGACAAATTAAGTCTGGGGGTAGAGGTTCAGGAGGAGGGTAAGTAACCCCAGGTAAGAATACTCAAGACCCAAAACTGCTTAGATCTCATTGGGACTCCAGAAAGTCCACCATGGATATTATTTCTATGGGAAAATAATCTACCATGGTGTATTGAATAATGGTTCCCCAAAGATGTTCACATCCTAATCCCCAGAATATTTGAATATTACCTTATATGGCAAAAAGATACTTTGCAGATGTAATTAAGTTAAGGATGTTTAATTGGGGAGATTATCCTTATCTGTTTGTGCCTAATATAATCATAAGTGTCCTATAAGAAGGAGGCAGGAGATCAGAATCAATAGAAGGGGATGTGAAGTTAAAGCAAGAGGTCAAAGTGCTCTGAGGAAGGGACCACAAGCCAAGGAATGTAGGTGGCCTCTGGAAGCTGAACAAGGAAAGGAAATGGGTTCTTCCTTGAAACTTCCAGAAGGAACACAGGCCTGATGACATCTTGACTTTGGACTTCTAACCCACAGAACTGTAAGAGAATAAATTTGTGTTGTTTTAAGCCACTAAGTTTGTGGTAATTTATTATAGCAGTAATAAGAAACTCATATGCCCATTGACTTAAAATGAGCTTTCAAATCCATCTGTGATAAATTGCATTTTCTAAGATAGCTGTAAAAATAGCTCCCATCTCACATACTCTTCTAAAATGTCATCTTGCCACTCCATCATCAAGAGATGGAAGCTATTCCCACCCCACTCCCCAGTTGTATCTCCGTGGACTCCAGGACTGCTTTGATCAGCAGACTGTGGTGGGAGTGACACAGTACACCTTAATTGTCCTGGCAGCTTCTGCTTTCTCCATGTTGGGAGTTAGCTTGCCATGAAAGAAGTGCCACTTTGAAGCCAACATGCTAAAATAAGCTCGACCACATGGAGAAGCCCTGAGGAATTAGATACCATATTGAGAGAAAGATGCAAGGAGAATGAGCTGTCAGACATGGGAGTGAAAAACCGTCTTGTAAGTGTATCTTCCAACCCCAGCCACCCTGGCTGACTCCACATGCCGTGGAAACAAACGACCCAGCCAAGCCATTTCCAAGTATTTGACACACAAATCATGAGCAAAATAGAATGGCCATTTTAAGCCACTAATTTTGGGGGTCTTTTTTCACTCAGCAAAAGATAACAAAAACACCAGTTTATTATGTTAATGACTATCGGTACAATGACTTGATACATATAATGTTGCCTTCAGCATCTATTAAGAAGTGTTACGTTGTTGGCACTAAATGACCACCACATACTTCCTAAGTCTGATATCTCTATCAGGTGTTATTTCTCAGTTTGCTAGCAACATCTTCCAGTTTGCTATATCTATTTTGACAGGATTCTGGTGAGGAACAAAAAAATATGAAGTAAATCTGCTTTGTAAATATTGAGGCATTAAACAAATATTACATTAGTATCTATGCACCATTAGAAGAACTGGAAGTTGCCCACAGCAACCAGAATCATTCCATAGACTTAATTTTACACACTTCCTAAATCAGTCTATAGATTTGAGGGTAATGGTAGATCTCTGCTACAGAGTTAAGAGCATAGATTAAATGATAATAAATGTTCCTGCTAATCTAGGGTCTTTTCCATTTCCAGCTTTAAGGGATTTCTCTAGAGAGAGGCTGCTATAAATCTGTTTTTCATGATTCTGTATTGTGTGCAATCTTGCTTGTAGATTTTTGATTTTTAAAAAAGGAGGATGGAAATATTTAGGGTTGACATTTTGAATGCTGGGTGTTCCACAGGAACATGCATATACTATCCCTTGGGATAATCTCTGCCATGATTTCAGATTAAGTAAGTTTGCCTGCTCTGAGACGATTGCATTTGTTTGTATTTATAGGTTGTCTTGGCTCCTTCCGAGCTGGGTTATTTACTCCTGCACGTCCATCAACTAATGCTTACCCTGATCTAAGGAGCTGTGTCAATGGTAAGCACCTCTATCATTATTTAAAAAACAAAACAAAAAACCTACATGCAAAGTGCACCAATATTAGTATAAGTTATTCTTAAAAAATAGGCAAATGAGCCATTGTGGGGTTGTATGCCCAGCAAGGAAGTATTTTTGAAATGCATGTGGAAGAATGTTTTTCACTTATAAAATGCTGCTTTCTTCAAAATGAATTTTCCACTTAAAGCATTTAAATTGGATAGTGTTCTTTGCTTGTTAAGCTTTTAGATCATTAACTTCAGAATTTTTGTTCTCAACAGCTTTATTTTCACTGTTGCATAATCATGTAGTAAGATCATATGTTACAGTTGATTAATAGGTCAAAGTAGAGCCATGTTTATTCTGAATTTTTGGCATTGGTAATAGAAATGTGGAAAATATCGTGTGATACCAAATTAGACTTTTTCCTCTGAAGTTCACATAGGTTCTAGTGATGATTCTGGTAGATTATTTACATCCTCTACATTAGCAGTTTCCCAGTTGATGGCCAGAGAGAAAAAGGTGAAACTGCAATATATAAATTGGGATGGTTGTCCAGTAAATGTTTTACATATATCATTGGTATAATCTAGATATTCGTTTATCTGTAATGTCTCTAATTTATAGTTGTCCATAATCACACAGGTGAAATATTTGCCTGAATAAGTATACTTAATCCATACTTTATTTTTTCAGTTTATGAAGAACAGGAAAAGAACAATTTGATAACAAATTCCTTATTAATCTGTTTTCTCTAATTTTAATTATTTAATGTGTTACCACTTGCCAAAATTTTATTTTATGGACATATTGTGAAAATTTCTGGAATTAGGTTTCAACTAGAGGTTTGTTTTGTTTTGTTTTTGTTAATTGAGAAGCAACAGAAACTCCTCCCTGTTTAACCTAAGCAAAGAGAATATATAGTAAGGATGAGAGGATCTTGAAGATTTGACTAGGAATTTTTGAAAAGCAGGCATGGAACTGTGCAGGAGCAAAGGGACAATTGCATTGTCTAGTGAGGGGAGAGAGTACACAAATCAATGAAGAAACAAATGAGCATTTCATTCTAGATAGCAATAGAGAGTTGTGGCATTTTGTGAAGAAAATAAACAGGTGCATTTTGATTGAGCTTTACTTTATACCTTATTATACTCCTCTTTCTCTCTGGTAATATTTCTTGTTCAAAAATGTACTTTTCTTACATTAATGTAGTCACTCCAGCTGTCTTCTAATTAGAGTTTTCATGGCATATTTTTTCCATCCTTTAACTTTTAACATATTTGTGCTTTATTTTTAAAGTGGGTTTCTTTTGGGCCATGCTATTTTATTCATTCTAGCAATCTCTGTCATTTAATTAGGCTGTTAGAACATTTATATTTAATGTTATTGATAGAGTTGGCTTAAATCTGTTAATCCAATCTTCTCCATATTTTTTTCCCTTTTGCCTCTGAAATCTTTTCTTTTAGGTGGGGGTGGGAGGGGAATATGCAATTCCATTTTATCTCTATTATTTGCTTATTTATTATATCTTAAAAATTTTTTTTGCTCTTTTGTTTAGGTTTATTGTATATATATTTTAAAGTCCATAATCCATTAACTTTTAAATAGGTAAACATGAGAAAAAAAGCACTGTATTTTCTCATGTAATTACCATTTCTGACACTTGATATTCTTTGTATCAGTATCATTTTACTGCTTCCTGAAGAAATTCCTGTAATATTTCTTACAATTCATGTCTGACGGTGGGTGGATTTTCTCAGACTTTTTTAACCAAAAGAAATATTTATATTGCCTTTATTTTTGAAAGATATTTTCATTGGACAAAGATTTTCAGGTTGACAGTGTTCTTCTGAGTACGTTAAAGATATCTCACCATTGTCCACCGGATTAAATAGCTTTGGGTAAGAAATCTGCTGTAATTCTTAGCTTTTTCTCTTGGTATATACTTTTTTAAAAACCTGCCTATTTTTAAGATTTTCTCTTTATCAATGGTTTCCAGCATTTGTAATGGATTTTTTTAGACTTATTCTGCCTGATGTTTGCTTTTCTTCTTGGATCTGTGAGTTCATATTCTTCATCAAATTTGGAAAATTACTTTCAAATTTGAATTTCTTCAAATATTTTCTTCTCTTCCCCAGCTATCATTCCTCTTCTGATGAGACTCCAGAAACACATATGTTAGACCATTTGACATTTTTCTGCTTTTCTGCAGTTCATTAATGCTCTGGTTATTTATTTATTGTTTCAGTTGTTTTCAGCAGTCTTAATTTTAAATAGTTTCTTTGTCTCCAAATTCACTCTTCTTTCTTTCTACAGTGTCTGATTTACTCTTGGATCTGTAATTTTATGTCTTTCAAAAGAGATGGGAAATTTTCATTGATTATTTCCTCTATTATTGCTTCTGCCCCTTTTCCCTTCTCTTCTTCTTCTGGGACACGAATGATGTGTGTATTCCTGTATTTTGTTTTGTCTGTAAGTTCCCGGAGATGTTACTCATATTTTTCCATTCTTTTCTCTACCCGTTCGTTTGTGTGTGGGCTTTCAGGTGCCTTGTTCTCCAGTTCCTGAGCGTTTTCTTGAGATCCGCTGTTGTATGTTTCCATTGTGTCTTTCGTCTCATGTTGTACGTTCATTTCCATAGATTCTGTCAGTTGTTTTTCCGAACTTTTGATTTCTGCCTTATGTACATCCAGTGTTTTCTTTATAGCCTTTATCTCTTTTGCCATATCTTTTCTAAACTTTTTGAATTGATTTAGCATTAGTTGTTTTAATTCCTGTATCTCAATTGAAGTGTAAGTTTGTTCCTTTGACTGGGCCATAACTTCGTTTTTTTTTAGTGTAAGTTGTAGTTTTCTGTTGTCTAGGCATCTGACTTCCTTGGGCACCCCAATCAGGTTTTCCCAGATAAGAACAGGCCCAGGTCCCAGAAGGAAGAAATATTCAGTATCTGGTTTCCCTGTTGGTGTGTCTTAGAGAATTGACACACCCTGTGCTTTTCTGCCCAGCAGGTGTTGCTTATCAGTCTGTCACTCAAGACTGGTGTAAGGAGGTGTGGGCCTTGGCTGTTTCCCCCCAGGCTCTGGGGTCTGGTTCTGAATGGAAGGCATGCAGTAGAGCTGGGCCCCACCTCTTTTCTCTTGGGAAGATATGCCCTCTAGAAAGAGGTCATTTGCATATAAATAGATTCTTTTTTTCTCTGACTCTGCTATCTCCACCCTTGTCTGGGTCAGTGTGCTGTGAGTTTAAAATGGCTGAGGCCTTCTCTATTGCAGAGCACTGTGAGCTGAAAACAGTTGAGGCTTTCTCCACTGAGCTGCACAGGTTGAGAGAAAGAGAGAGAAAGGGACAGAAAGCCCCCTTTCAGGGTCAGTAAATGGCCCCCAGATTCACCCGTTGGCCAGAGAAAGCCTCTGATCCCTTGGGCTCCCCATCCCAAGACAAATACATCCCCTGACTCTCCAAGGTCAGTCATCACCAAAAGCCTCTGTTTGCTTGTTGGGGATTCGTAGTTTGTATTGAGTGGTTAACATTAAAACCCCAGTTGGAGCTGGGCTGAGGTATATTCACTTGTTCAGAGAGTGCTTCTCTCTAGCACCGCGAGGCTTCATAGTTCAGGCTGCCATGAAGGAGGGGGCTCTCGGCTTGGGTCCACAGTTTTTGCTTATAGATATTATGCTGCTATCTCAGGCATTTCTCCCCTTCCAGGTTGTTGCACGATGTGTGGACAGTAGTGGTTGTCTCCCAGCAGTTATTCCAGATCTTTTACTAGTTGTTCCTCATTTTTTATTAGTTGCTCTGGGGGGGACTAACTAACTTCCACTCCTCTCTATGCTGCCATCTTCTTCTCCCTCCTAATTTACTCTTAATACCATCCAATGTAATTTTCCTTTCAGATGTTGTATTTTTCATGTTTAGAAGTTCCATTTGGGTCTGTCTCATATCTTTTAAATTTTTCTTCCTCATGCTCATGTTACCTATCTGAACATATATAGGACATTCATAATAGCTGTATTGATGTATGTGTCTGCTTTTTTTTTTTTTAATCATTTCTTTCATTTCTGGATATTTCTTTTAATTGAATTTTCTCTTGTTATGGGCATATTTTCTTCCTCCTTTGTATGCCTAGTTATTTTTAACTATATACCAAACACTGTGAACTTCATGTTGTTGGGTGCTGGATTTTATTGTCTTTCTTTACATAGTGTTGATTTTATTCTGGTGCTCAGCTAAATTACATGGAATAAGTTGGATCCTTTTCTTGATATTAACCTCTGTTAGGATAGGTCTGGAGCAGCCATTAATCTAGGAGTAATTTAGACTAATATTAAGGCTCTTTCCTTTTGAGGATACTACCTTATGCCTTCTGTACTATGAGGTCTTTTCAGCATGGCTATTTTTAAATAAACTATCCCTAGTCCTGTGTGAAGCTCTGGAAATCGTCCTGTGCATAACATTACCAAAAGGTACCTTTCTGTAGATCTCCCCCCCTCCCCCCACTATACAGTTCTCTGACCTGCAGAATTCTATTGCACCTCTCCAAACTCCAATCTCTGTCTTTTCAACCCAGGGAGATCACTGAACTCTGAGTTCTCAGCACTGAGGTTTAGAAACTGTCTCCAGGCTCTAAGATGGCATAATTGTATGGCTCACCTTATTTATTTTCCTTCTCATAGGGATCACAATACTTTGCTGCCTGTTGGCCAATGTCTAAGAACTATTGTTTCATATATTTGACCAGAGTTCTATTTATTTAAGGTAGGAGGATAAATCTAGTCCCTGTTCATCCATCACAGCCTAAATTTCAAAGTTGCAAACTGTTTTCTATTGATACTGAGAGTATTATCATTCTGCCTATTTTCTGGAATTCTTTTAAGGATTAAATAAAGTAATATATGTGAAAAATATTAAAATTACCATTATAAAGCATTGTATATAGTTACAAATATAGAAATCATTTCATTTTGAAGATAATTTTAAAAGATTAGCTAATGGACTCACTTTTTAATGAAAAAGTATAATTTGAAGTAAGGAGTTATAATTTCTTTCATTGGTTATAGGCTTCATTCACAGGATTTCTATTAAAGAGCACATAATTTTACCTTATTCTGTGGCATGTGGTAAAAATTAATGAGATGTGTATTTTCTTCAGCCATTTCAGACCAGTGTAATCCTTTGCCATGCAATGAAGATGGATATTTGAGTTGCAAAGATGGCCAAGCGACATTTACTTGCCTTTGTAAGCCAGGTTGGCAAGGAGAAAAGTGTGAATTTGGTATGTATAATAAATCCATCTGGTTCACCTGATAGGCTCCTGAAAAGTTCCTTGAAGGTTATATTATTTTCAAAATATTTGTTTTCACTTTTTTAGATATAAATGAATGCAAAGATCCCTCAAACTTGAATGGAGGTTGCAGTCAGATTTGTGATAATATACCTGGAAGTTACCACTGTACCTGTGAAAGTGGTTTTATTATGCTTTCAGATACAAAGGAGTGTAAAGGTAAGAGCAAGAAGGTAGAATAAAGAGGTATTTACTACATGAGAGCAAAATTCAGTTAGAGAGATTTCTCCAGGAAAATCTTAAGAAAGCTCACTGGTTATGAGTGCTTAGAGTAAACATACATTATTATCCACCTTGAAGCCTTGCAATACTGTGGGACTCCTTTTTAGTTTACAATTCTGATAATGAGTATTTTTTGTTATTGTTGTTTTCTTAGGGTATATGCATTTTAATAAAAAATTTCATTATATAGTGATAAATTAAGATTTCAGTACAGGTCCTTGCATACTATAGAACTTTGCAAAGTCATTAAGTTTGTCAGTTTTTTTCAGACGCCATAATGCTACTTTCGTCATTCCAATAAGGTAAACAGCTCTAACAAAGAAATCTACCACAATTATTAATAACCTCTCCCATTGTATTTTGTCTTTCCATGTCAGAAATACCTTTCTTATTTCCAATATAAATCCTTCATCTTGTACCTCATTTCCTGTTGTGGTTTTAGGAAGGCTGAAGATCTGTTTTTTTTTTTCTCATTATACATTTATGATCACATCTTTGGTCATACATAACTCTTTTTTTTTTCTTCAGACTTCAATAATCTCTATCAGTTTAGCTTCTCTTTCCCCCAATTTTAATTTTTGTTTTGTGTAATGTTGTTTCTGTTGACTGCTTTAACTTTTGTAACTAAATCTTCAAATTTTCATGCCAGGTGTGTGGATAAATTAAAAAGAAATTTTCCAGCCTGAAGTTAAACATTGTCTTTAGCAATTGGAAACAATTAACATGCAAGTTTTTCTTTTTTGTTTGAGGTGGAAAAATGTAATGAGTAAAAATGTTTTTTGTTCAATTCTTTATTCATATCTCTAGATATGAATAAACTAGAGAGACAACTGGAGAGACAGTGACAATTAAATGCAATATATGATCCTGGACAGGGTCTAATAAAGGAGGAGCAAAGGCTAAAAATGACATTATCAGGACATAGAAAAATGGGATATAAGCTGTAAGTTTATATCATTGTTAAATTTCTTGAACTTGATGACTTTATTTAAGGTGATTACATAAGTGAATATCCTTGTTCTTAGGAATGTATGTGGAAGTATTAGGTGATTAAGGAGCAAGACATATACAACCTACTCTCAAATGTTCAGAAACTAGATAAATAGATACATAGATAATAAATGAAGATGATATGGATGGATGAATGAGTGGAGAGATTGATAGGTGGGTAGGTAGGTAGACAGATAGATATGGCAAATGTGGCAGAATGTTAAACTTGATGGATATGTGAATCTGGAGGTGGGATATGCTGGAGTTCTTTATATGGGTTTTATATTGTTTTGACAACTGTCCGGTAAGCTTGAAATTATTTCAAAATAAAAATTTTGAAGTAAAAATGGAATAACTATCAACCAGTGTACAAGGGTGTTATAGATTTTATCTTTTTATGTAATATTAAAAACATATTCTCAAAGTTTGACTATAGACCTCTGCCATCTATATATACTAAATTGAATATGATCCACTGTTGTCAAGAGAATATTGACTATTGAATATTTTATTATTAAACACTTAAAAATAGCTATGAAGTTATAGACATGGAGAAAATATTTGTAAACCACAGAAAAGACATGAACAGACATTATACTATTATTGTAACTATTAGGACACAATAATGAAGAGGGAATTAGTAGACAACTGTGATTCTTTTGTTTATAGGCCTTTATATAGATACACACACACACACACACACACACACACACACACACACACACATATACATACACATATATGCCTATTTATTGGAGTTTGCATCTTACTGCTTTCCAAAACCAAACTGAAATGGTTTGTGAATTTCTTGCTGGGTAATACAAAATGCATCAATTACTTTGGGCAATTAAGAGTTAAAAATAAACATACCTATATGTACATGCAAAGTAATATGTTAATATATAAAAGATGACTCAATGATAATGTTTTAAATATAAAACATGCAGTTGCTCTTTATCTTTTAAATCCCTGTTCAATAACTTGGAGCTGCCATTGAAGTCAAACTTTATTATTTTTAATCTTCTGATGAATAGTAAGAAAACAAAATATTAGGTTGATTCCATTATTTTTGTACATGTTATTTTAAATAGAGTAATGTCTGTATATTTGACTGTCTGTTAATGTTTATGTATGGTGGGGGGTAGGTGGATTAAGCACTCAGCCTATTAGAATAGAAAAATATTTCCCATTCTGAACTTATTTTTTCTCCAGAAAATATAGATAAGAAAGGCAACTGATAATTTCATCTCCATTTAAGTATTTCTAACATTTGTTTTGTTTTCCTCACAGGTACTTAACTAGCAGCTAGTGGCAACTAATGCTTTTCATCTACTACTACGTATTAATGTGTGATATAATACATGCATCTGAAATTTGTGGAATATTAATTTAGTGTTAAAATTGGTTTTGAATTAACTCTAGCTTTATAAATACTCTGGGACCCTTACTCAATCCCATTTTAAATTTGAATCACTCTTTAATACTTTATTCAATAGTATGCAGATTAGCTAGTTGTCTATTTCCAAGAGAACAATATAAGACAGAGGAGCCATCTTCATTCCTTTTTGATATTTATGATAGTATGAACTGAATCTATTATTAAGACCGTACTTCAAAGGTACATATTTAGGATTACATATTAAGAATATTAAGAATATAGCTGCAACACTTCTCTTATGCCTTCATACTAATACCTCATAGCTAAGAAAATAAAGCCCTTTCCTTCTGTTACATAACTACAAAGGAGCATGTCATCCACCAATCAAAATCCTTATGCCTTTGTAGAAATAAATCATATTTAGTGAACTGAAATATAATAATAGATTTGATATTTTGTTATCCCAGGTCACCCTGTTTTCTCATTACTTTATTAAACTAGATCCAGGAAACACTAATCAAGGGTCTTTGCTAGCATCATCTGGTATGGGAAAGTTTTTTTTAAATATATTGATTGGTTTCATTTGTAGATGTGGATGAATGCTCTATAAAGCCAGATATTTGTGGCACAGCTGTGTGCAAGAACATCCTAGGAGACTATGAGTGTCAGTGCTCTGAAGGCTACAGATACAATCCCAAATCAAAGTCTTGTGAAGGTAATGTTGTGGTGGTGGTGTTGCTGATGGTGGAGAGGGTGGGTTGGAGTCTTGAGTCAATATTTAAATCTAATGGTTTTGTTTGAAATCAACAATGAGATTTCCCAAGATTGTAAAATCCACCATATGGCTTTGTCAATTCAGGAACCATTGGCTTCCTTCCAGAGTAAAAGTGTGTAAAACACGTGGTCTTTAGGCTTAGTGTTAGGTATTCTGATTGGCCCATTAAGCTGTACATGAATTTGAGGTCTCCATGTGTGATAGAAGTAAGTTCGATGCATTTTCACATCATTTAAATAATCTTCAACAGTAAAGAGAATTGCACTCTGGAAGGGAAAAAGCACACGTAAAAAAGAAAGACAAGTTAAAAATCTTGTGGGTGAACTGACTGAACTTAGAAACCTTAGGCTTTATTTCAAGCTTTTCAGTGATTAACTATGTGTTCATAAGTAAGTCATTTCCTCTGAAATGGGAAATGGCTTAGTTCTGTATAAGTAAATACCTATAAAAAATCTTATAACCAAATGAATAGTGAGCTGTAGATATTTGAGAACTATTGGTAAGTAATGGCGGTATCCCTGTGAATTTGGGCTAACCTAGGAGGTCATTCCTTCATTTGACCTGCAGCAGTGCAGCCATGTGCCCCTCAGGTAGCTTTAACAAACTAGTGGGATTTATTTATTTATTTATTTTTAAGCATGGATAAATACAAATAATCTCATACCCACCTCTAAATTTTTAAAAATTTTGAAACAAATTTAAAACCATGGCTAAACTAATCAAATCAATATTGGTTTTAGAATGTTTTTTTTCAACCTATATGCCTCCCTTGAGATTCTGATGCTTTACCTCCCATCCTGCTCTTACCAACAGCATTTCCACTCCCCCACCACTCCAGAGAGAAATTATTGTCGTAAACCCTAGGCATTTGCATTTTATCACCAGCCAACTTCATCATCTATATTGTAGGTTTATTCACTGAATGGCAGATTTTTATTTAAAGATTTATATATGGCTTCATGCATAGGAATGATTTTGGTCATACGTCGTGCAACTATTAATACTATTGGAGGACGACTAATATTGGGATTTTATTTTAAGGCATTTTATGGGGAAACACAAATCCTATAATGGCATTTATGAATTTGGGGTTTCTCAAAGATCAGAAAGTACAGCCATTGAAAATGTCAAGGATCTTATGTAGCCCTGAAGTGGATTTGAGCTTAAACATATTATTACAAACTTTGAAGAATGAGTTTTTCAAACTACGGAGTGATAACGGGGATTAAACAATATCGTAGTGAGGTTTTCTTAAAAAAAAAAAATGTTATGTGCTTTAATTTATTTCTACATTAATCATTGCCTTATGAGAAGTCACATGTTCTTGATATTGTCATTTAATTTCCAGGCGCATTAGCCATCAGTTAAAAGGGTTCTTTTTGTTTCTTCCCCTATCTACTCTGTCTTTTCTTGTCTTTTCTTCAAAGCAAAGACTTGGGAGGTGGCTTCAATGGATTTCATATAATCAGAAATGAATTATTTTGATACTCCCAGTTAGTCTTTTTATTTATTTTCTTCATATTCAAAATCAGAAAATTAGTATAAATTTGATGGCTTTATCAATTATTAATTACTGAAGCTTGTAAGTTAAATTTGTTGTTTTAGGTGTGTAAATATGTAGAAATTGCAATTGTAAATCATTTAAATATCCATGTTAAGTATTTAAATGTGATTTGCTGTCATAAGGATTTGTTTCACTAAGGTACTATTAACATTATCTCATACAAAAGTCAGAATACTCCCTCTTCTTTTGGATTGAGCATTTAATAGATTTCAAAGTTTATGTTCTCTTTTACACCAGATGTGGATGAATGCTTTGAGAACACATGTACTCAACTTTGCATTAATTACCCCGGCAGTTACTCTTGTTACTGTGATGGAAAAAAAGGATTCCAACTTGCCCAAGATCAGAAGAGTTGTGAGGTAAACGTTTTACAGTGCCAAACTTCTCATCTCTTTTATAAAATGCGAGATCCAGGTACTTATTTACCCATACCCAAGGTGAATCAGGAAAATATAGGCATTGTACACTAATTGCTAAAGTTGTAGGCAGACTATGAATCAGGAACCGTTTACTAGTTATGTTTCTACATGGGAACCTAAACATTGGGGATAGTTACTGGCTGGGTAAAAAAAAAAGAAACAGAAGGTTCAAGATCATAGTTTAGAGAGCATTCATCTGTAAGCTTGTGCATTTACAAAATGCAAAGAGTTTGTTAGTTAAGAAACCAAAATAAGTTAAGAATACCAAAATAGTTAAGAAACCAAAATAAGCTGAAGTTTATACCCCTTGTTTCTTTCCATAGAAACTTTAGTGATAATATTTCTAGTGGCTGCTTTTCTTTATCCCACTCTAACAAGTTTGATCATGCTGTAGGAAAGTTGGTACTTGTAAGAGTGCTCCTAACATTTCAGTCAGAAACAACTTTGCCATAATAGGATTTAGTGGGGTGAAAGTGTATCTAAATTCAGAGAGGTCAACTATATTAATCCGTTCTCTGAAACAAGCTTTTGGATTTTATTCGTAATTGACCCAGGAATTGAATTTTGGAAACAGATTCTAGTTTTTCCTTTATTAAAATAAGGTCAACATCTGAAGCTATTTTTTCCCCCTAAATAATGATCATGTGTTAGTGATCCTTAGTCCAATTCTTGTTTTTTTTTTGTTTTTTTTGCAAGTGAAGGTGACATTTTATAAGTTGATAAAGCAGGCAGTAAAACCTCTTTAAGTTATTATTTTTTATTGCATTTCTATTGAGATATATTCGCATAACATACAATCCTTCAAATGTACAAACAGTTGTTAATAGTTGTGCATTGATCACTACAATCAATCTTTGAACATTTTCATTACTCAAAAAAATAAAATAAAAATCAGAATAAAACAGAACATCCAAAACATTCCATTCCCCTCCTCTCCCCATTGTTCATTTACTTTTTTTCCACACTCATTGTATTTTTTTAACTCCCTCAAAAAATTAAAAAAAAATAAAATAAAAAAACAACATTTCAAACAAAACCAAAAGAAAGGAATAAGAAAAAACAAATAACCTAAAATAACTACATTGCTTCCAACATGTTCCTATCCTACTGCAAGAAAATAAACAGACTGTAACCCAACAAAGGAATAAGACAAACAAATAACCTAAAATAACTACATTTCTGTGAACTTGTTCCTACCATAACCCCCCCTCCAGAAATCAACAAACCAGTCATTCCTGAGCATTCCCAGAACATTAAGTTTACCCTCCATAACTTATCTGCTCATATTAGATTATCATTCTCCCTTCACTATTTGCTGTCTATTGCTAGTTCCCCTACGTTCTACAATATAAACCATTAATCTTACAATTTTCACCACATTAATGGTAACATAATATTTCTCCTTTTGTGCCTGGCTTATTTCACTCAGCATTATGTCTTCAAGGTTCATCCGTGTTGTCATATGTTTCATGACATCGTTCCTTCTTACTGCCGCATAGTATTCCATTGTGTGTATGTACCACATTTTGTTTATCCACTTATCTGTTGAAGGACATTTGGGTTGTTTCCAACTCTTAGCAATTGTGAATATTGCTGCTATGAACATTGGCATGCAGATGTCTGTTCATGTCACTGCTTTCAGATCTTTCAGGTATATACCGAGAAATGCAATTACTGGATTGAAGGGTAACTCTATATCTAATTTTCTAAGGAAAGGCCAGACTGTTGTCCAGAATGGCTGTACCATTATACAGTCCCACCAACAATGAATAAGAGTTCCAATTTCTCCACATCCTCTCCAGCATTTGTAAGTTTCCTTTTTGTTTAATGGCAGCCATTCTAATTGGTGTGAGATGGTATCATTGTGGTCTTAATTTGCATCTCCCTAATAGCTAATGAAGCTAAACAATTTTTCATGTGTTTTTTGGCCATTCATATTTCCTCTTCAGAGAACTGTCTTTTCATATCTTTTGCACAATTTATAATTGGGCTGTCTGTACTATTGTCATTGAGTTGTAGGGTTTCTTTATATATGCAAGATATCAGTCTTTTGTCAGATACGTGGTTTCCAAATATTTTTTCCCATTGAGTTGGCTGCCTCTTCACCTTTTTGACAAATTTCTTTGAGGTACAGAACCTTTTGATTTTGAGGAGTTCCTATTTATCTATTGTTTTCTTTCATTGCTTATGCTTTTGGTGTAAAGTCTAAGAAGCAACCTCCTAATACTAGGTCTTGAAGATGTTTCCCTACATTATCTTCTAGGAGTTTTATGGTACTGTCTATTATATTGAGGTTTTTAATCCATTTTGAGTTAAGTTTTGTGTAGGGTGTGAGGTAGGGGTCCTCTTTCATTCTTTTGGATATGGATATGCAGCTCTTCCAGCCCCATTTGTTGAATAGGCTGTTATGTCCCAGTTTAGTGGTTTTGGGGGCCTTATCAAAGATCACTCAACCATAGATCTGGGGTCTAACTCCAAATTCTCAATTCCATTCCATTGATCGATATGTCTATCTTTGTGCCAGTACCATGCTGTTTTGACTATTGTGGCTTTAAAATAAGCTTCAAAGTCAAGGGAGTGTAAGTCCTCCCACTTCGTTTTTCTTTTTTAGAATGTTTTTAGCAATTTGAGGCATCTTCTCCTTCCAAATAAATTTGATAGCTAGCTTTTCGAAGTCAGCAAAGAAGGTTGTTGGAATTTTTTTTTTTTTTTTTTTTTTTTTTTTTTAAATTTCATCACATTTATTTCTATTTAAGGACATTTCTTCTCCAGAATAACAATATATTCCCACTTTACATTCATGTATCGATATGACCGTGTTATTTTTTTTCTCCCTCCATTATTTTTTTCCACCGCAGGAAAATAATGAGTTCAGGGAAAATCAGTTTTCAGCAAATGCCATGAGACTTTCCCATGGGCTTCATGACATGCATTTTGCAATGATTACTTTCTGAAGTGTCAACATCCCTCTCGGTACACATGTAGGTTCAATAAAGTGAGGTCTCACAGTGGTCAATGTGGATGATAATAAAAACCTCCTTGGTTTGATCATCTTGGACGTTCCTGGTCTAAGAACTGGTGTACCTTATCCAATTGAATCTTCATAACAATTCTGCCAGCTTGGTGTCATCACTCCTACCTCATAGATTAGGAAACTGAACTTAGAAAATTAAATAAAATGTCCTAAGACTGCATGGTACTAAGAAGGAGAATCTGTATTTATAGTCACGTCTGTCTTATTCCAAAGCCCTTGTACTTTCTACTGGACAATGCTGTTTTCCTTCTACCCTCCTTAGCTGGTGCCCTGGACACCATGAGTTTAGGAGCTCTGGGGTCAACACAGGGGGATGAGTTGGACACATACAGAAAGGTAATTAGCTGACTCAAGCACCGCCTGTGCTATCCTGCATGGTGGAAGCAATCAGAGGAGTAGAAGAGTGGCCTGGGAGCAAGGACTAAACAAGATCTGAGAGAATAGCTAAGTATGGAGAGGAGACGTGGCAGTGTTGGAGCTGCCCATGGTCTTTGTAGCCAGAAAATGATCATTAAATGAATTAATGAAAGAATGAACGACAGAGAGAGAGAATGTACATGATATTGAGTGTTTGCCATGCCCTTGAGCTTTGTAAGAGCAATGGCAGGCTTACTTTCCTACTTTAATGTATAATATGTCACAGTGCTAGAAATTTGTCACTATTACACTAGAACAATAGTTCTTAAACTTGGCTGCATTTGGAATCAATATCCTAGGATGTGTCAAATAACATTTGTACCAAAGCACAACCTATGCCAATAGTATGACGTTCCCCAGGGGAGGGATCAAAGCATCAGTTGTTTTTTTTTTTTTTTTTTTTTTTTTTTTTTTTTTTTTTTTTTAAATCATCATTTTATTGAGATATATTCACATACCACGCAGTCATACAAAACAAATTGTACTTTCGATTGTTTACAGTACCATTACATAGTTGTACATTCATCACCTAAATCAATCCCTGACACCTTCATTAGCACACACACAAAAATAACAAGAATAATAATTAGAGTGAAAAAGAGCAATTGAAGTAAAAAAGAACACTGGGTACCTTTGTCTGTTTGTTTCCTTCCCCTACTTTTCTACACATCCATCCATAAACTAGACAAAGTGGTGTTTGGTCCTTATGGCTTTCCCAATCCCATTGTCACCCCTCATAAGCTACATTTTTATACAACTGTCTTCGAGATTCATGGGTTCTGGGTTGTAGTTTGATAGTTTCAGGTATCCACCACCAGCTATCCCAATTCTTTAGAACCTAAAAAGGGTTGTCTAAAGTGTGCATAAGAGTGCCCACCAGAGTGACCTCTCGGCTCCTTTTGGAATCTTTCTGCCACTGAAGCTTATTTCATTTCCTTTCACATCCCCCTTTTGGTCAAGAAGATGTTCTCCGTCCCACGGTGCCAGGTCTACATTCCTCCCTGGGAGTCATATTCCACGTTGCCAGGGAGATTCACTTCCCTGGGTGTCTGATCCCACGTAGGGGGGAGGGCAGTGATTTCACCTTTCAAGTTGGCTTAGCCAGAGAGAGAGGGCCACATCTGAGCAACAAAGAGGCATTCAGGAGGAGACTCTTAGGCACAAATACAGGGAGGCCTAGCCTCTCCTTTGCAGCAACCGTCTTCCCAAGGGTAAAACTTATGGTAGAGGGCTCAACCCATCAAACCACCAGTCCCCTATGTCTGTGGTCATGTTAGCAACCATGGAGGTGGGGTAGGCGAATACCCCTGCATTCTCCACAGGCTCCTCAAGGGGGCACTACATCTTTTTTTTTTTTTTTTTCCCCTTGTTTGTCTTTTTTCTTTTTTTTTTTTTTTTTTTTTTTTTTTTTTTTTTTTAACTTTCCCTTCTTTTTTCAAATCACCTGTATGAAAAAAAAAGTTAAAAAGAAAACAAACATACAATAAAAGAGCATTTCAAAGAGACCATAGCAAGGGAGTAAGAAAAAGACAACTAACCTAAGATAACTGCTTAACTTCCAACATGTTCCTACTTTACCCCAAGAAAGTTACATAATATAGCAACATTTCAGTGAACTTGTTCCTACTACAACCATCAGAAATTAACAGACCATAGTCATTTCTGGGCATCCCCAGAACGTTAAATAGCTTATCTGTTCTTCCTGGATTATTGTTCCCCCTTCCTTAATTGCTCTCTACTGCTAGTTCCCCTACATTCTACATTATAAACCATTTGTTTTACATTTTTCAAAGTTCACATTAGTGGTAGCATATAATATTTCTCTTTTTGTGCCTGGCTTATTTCGCTCAGCATTATGTCTTCAAGGTTCATCCATGTTGTCATATGTTTCACCAGATCGTTCCTTCTTACTGCCGCGTAGTATTCCATCGTGTGTATATACCACATTTTATTTATCCACTCATCTGTTGAAGGACATTTGGGTTGTTTCCATCTCTTGGCAACTGTGAATAATGCTGCTATGAACATTGGCGTGCAGATATCTGTTCGTGTCACTGCTTTCCGATCTTCCGGGTATATACCGAGGAGTGCAATCGCTGGATCGAATGGTAGCTCTATATCTAGTTTTCTAAGGAACTGCCAGACTGACTTCCAGAGTGGCTGAACCATTATACAGTCCCACCAACAATGAATAAGAGTTCCAATTTCTCCACATCCCCTCCAGCATTTGTAGTTTCCTGTTTGTTTAATGGCAGCCATTCTAACCGGTGTTAGATGGTATCTCATTGTGGTCTTAATTTGCATCTCTCTAATAGCTAGTGAAGCTGAACATTTTTTCATGTGTTTCTTGGTCATTTGTATTTCCTCTTCAGAGAACTGTCTTTTCATATCTTTTGCCCATTTTATAATTGGGCTGTCTGTACTATTGTCATTGAGTTGTAGGATTTCTTTGTATATGCAAGATATCAGTCTTTTGTCAGATACATGGTTTCCAAAAATTTTTTCCCATTGAGTTGGCTGCCTCTTTACCTTTTTGAGAAATTCCTTTCAGGTGCAGAAACTTCTAAGCTTGAGGAGTTCCCATTTATCTATTTTCTCTTTTGTTGCTTGTGCTTTGGGTGTAAAGTCTAGGAAGTGGCCTCCTAATACAAGGTCTTGAAGATGTTTTCCTACATTATCTTCTAGGAGTTTTATGGTACTTTCTTTTATATTGAGATCTTTGGTCCATTTTGAGTTAATTTTTGTGTAGGGGGTGAGGTAGGGGTCCTCTTTCATTCTTTTGGATATGGATATCCAACTCTCCCAGCCCCATTTGTTGAAAAGACCATTATGGCTCAGTTCGGTGACTTTGGGGGCCTTATCAAAGATCAGTCGGCCATAGATCTGAGGGTCTATCTCTGAATTCTCAATTCGATTCCATTGATCTATATGTCTATCTTTGTGCCAGTACCATGCTGTCTTGGCAACTGTGGCTTTATAATAAGCTTCAAAGTCAGGGAGTGTAAGTCCTCCCACTTCGTTTTTCTTTTTTAGAGTGTCTTTAGCAATTCGAGGCATCTTCCCTTTCCAAATAAATTTGATAACTAGCTTTTCCAAGTCTGCAAAGTAGGTTGTTGGAATTTTGATTGGGATTGCATTGAATCTGTAGATGAGTTTGGGTAGAATTGACATCTTAATGACATTTAGCCTTCCTATCCATGAACATGGAATATTTTTCCATCTTTTAAGGTCCCCTTCTATTTCTTTTAGTAGAGTTATGTAGTTTTCTTTGTATAGGTCTTTTACATCTTTGGTTAAGTTGATTCCTAGGTACTTGATTTTTTTAGTTGCTATTGAAAATGGTATCTTTTTCTTGAGTGTCTCTTCAGTTTGTTCATTTCTAGCATATAGAAACATTACTGACTTATGTGCATTAATCTTGTATCCCGCTACTTTGCTAAATTTGTTTATTAGCTCTAGTAGGTGTATCGTTGATTTCTCAGGGTTTTCTAGATATAAGATCATATCATCTGCAAACAATGACAGTTTTACTTCTTCTTTTCCAATTTGGATGCCTTTTATTTCTTTGTCTTGCCGGATTGCCCTGGCTAGCACTTCCAGCACAATGTTGAATAACAGTGGTGACAGCGGGCATCCTTGTCTTGTTCCTGATCTTAGAGGGAAGGCTTTCAGTCTCTCACCATTGAGTACTATGCTGGCTGTGGGTTTTTCATATATGCTCTTTATCATGTTGAGGAAGTTTCCTTCAATTCCTACCTTTTGAAGTGTTTTTATCAAAAAGGGATGTTGGATTTTGTCAAATGCTTTTTCAGCATCTATTGAGATGATCAATTGATTTTTCCCTTTCGAGTTTTTAATGTGTTGTAATACATTGATTGTTTTTCTGATGTTGAACCATCCTTGCATGCCTGGAATGAACCCCACTTGGTCATGGTGTATGATTTTTTTAATGTGTCTTTGGATTCGATTTGCAAGTATTTTGTTGAGGATTTTTGCATCTATATTCATTAGGGAGATTGGCCGGTAGTTTTCCTTTTTTGTAGCATCTTTGCCTGGTTTTGGTATTAGATTGATGTTAGCTTCATAAAATGAGTTAGGTAGTGTTCCATTTTTTTCAATGTTTTGAAAGAGTTTGAGTAAGATTGGTGTCAGTTCTTTCTGGAAAGTTTGGTAGAATTCCCCTGTGAAGCCATCTGGCCCTGGGCATTTATTTGTGGGAAGATTTTTGATGACTGATTGGATCTCTTTGCTTGTGATGGGTTGGTTGAGGTCTTCTATTTCTTCTCTGGTCAGTCTAGGTTGTTCATATGTTTCCAGGAAATTGTCCATTTCTTCTACATTATCCAGTTTGTTGCCATACAGTTGTTCATAATATCCTCTTATAATTTTTTTAATTCCTTCAGGATCTGCAGTTATGTCACCTTTTTCATTCATTATTTTGTTTATATGGGTCTTCTCTCTTTTTGATTTTGTCAGTCTAGCTAGGGGCTTGTCAATCTTGTTGATCTTCTCAAAGAACCAACTTTTGGTGATATTTATCCTTTCTATTGTTTTTTTGTTCTCTATGTCATTTATTTCTGCTTTAATCCTTGTTATTTCTTTTCTTCTACTTGGTTTAGGATTGGTTTGCTGTTCATTTTCTAGCTTCTTCAGTTGATCCATTAGTTCTTTGATTTTGGCTCTTTCTTCCTTTTTAATATATGCGTTTAGTGCTATAAATTTCCCCCTTAGCACTGCTTTTGCTGCATCCCATAGGTTTTGGTATGTTGTGTTCTCATTTTCATTCGTCTCTATATATTTAGCAATTTCTCTTGCTATTTCTTCTTTAACCCACTGATTGTTTAGGAGTGTGTTGTTTAACCTCCAGGTATTTGTGAATTTTCTAAGTCTCTGATGGTTATTGACTTCTAATTATATTCCATTGTGGTCAGAGAATGTGCTTTGAATAATTTCAATCTTTTTAAATTTATTGAGGCTTGTTTTATGTCCCAGCATATGATCTATTCTGGAGAAAGTTCCGTGAGCACTAGAAAAGTATGTGTATCCTGGTGATTTGGGATGTAATGTCCTGTAGATGTCTGTTAAATCTAATTCATTTATCAGATTGTTTAGGTTTTCAATTTCCTTATTGGTCTTCTGTCTGGTTGCTCTATGTATAGGAGAGAGTGATGTGTTGAAGTCTCCCACAATTATTGTGGAAACATCAATTGCTTCCTTTAGTTTTGCCAATGTTTCTCTCATGTATTTTGTGGCACCTTGATTGGGTGCATAGACATTTACGATTGTTATTTCTTCTTGCTGAATTGCCCCTTTTATTAGTATGTAGTGGCCTTCTTTGTCTCTCAAAACATCCCTGCATTTGAAGTCTATTTTATCTGAGATTAATATTGCTACACCTGCTTTCTTTTGGCTGTAGCTTGCATGAAATATTTTTTTCCATCCTTTCACTTTCAATTTCTTTGTGTCCCTGTGTCTAAGATGAGTCTCTTGTATGCAACATATTGATGGTTCATTTTTTTTGATCCATTCTGCGAATCTATATCTTTTAATTGGGGAGTTTAATCCATTTACATTCAACGTTAAAACCGTGAAGGCATTTCTTGAATCGGCCATCTTATCCTTTGGGTTATGTTTGCTATATTTTTCCCTCTCTCTATTAATATCCTTTATTGTACCCATACCGAATCTCTTTAGTACTGAACCTTTCTCCAAGTCTCTCTGTCCTGTCTTTGTTTCTCTGTCTGTAGGGCTCCCTTTAGTATCTCCAGTAGGGCAGGTCTCTTGTTAGCAAATTCTCTCAGCATTTCTTTGTCTTGAAAAATTTAAGCTCTCCCTCAAATTTGAAGGAGAGCTTTGCTGGATAAAGTATTCTTGGCTGGAAATTCCTCTCTCTCAGAATTTTAAATATATCGTGCCACTGCCTTCTCGCCTCCATGGTGGCTGCTGAGTAGTCACTACTTAGTCTTATGCTGTTTCCTTTGTATGTGGTGAATTGCTTTTCTCTTGCTGCTTTCAGAACTTGCTCCTTCTCTTCTATGTTTGACAGTGTGATCAGTATATGTCTCGGAGTGGGTTTTTTTGGATTTATTCTATTTGGAGTTCGCTGAGCATTTATCATTTGTGTATTTATGTTGTTTAGAAGATTTGGGAAGTTTTCCCCAACAATTTCTTTGAATACTCTTCCTAGACCTTTACCCTTTTCTTCCCCTTCTGGGACACCAATGAGTCTTATATTCGGACGCTTCATATTATCTATCATATCCCTGAGGTCCATTTCGAGTTTTTCAATTTTTTTCCCCATTCTTTCTTTTATGCTTTCATTTTCCATTCTGTCATCTTCCAGGTCACTGATTCGTTGTTCAACTTCCTCTAGTCTTGTACTATGAGTGTCCAGAATCTTTTTAATTTGGTCAACAGTTTCTTTAATTTCCATAAGATCATCCATTTTTTTATTTAGTCTTGCAATGTCTTCTTTATGCTCTTCTAGGGTCTTCTTGATTTCCTTCATATCCCGTACTAGGGTCTCATTGTTCATCTTTAGTTCTTTGAGTAGCTGCTCTAGGTGTGTCTCTTCTGGTCTTTTGATTTGGGTGCTTGGGCTTGGGTTATCCATGTCGTCTGGTTTTTTCATATGCTTTATAATTTTCTGTTGTTTTTGGCCTCGTGGCATTTGCTGTCCTTGATAGGGTTCTTTTAGGGTTTGTAGACCAGTTGAAGTCCTTATCTCTAGTTTATCAGATCTACAGCTTCGTGGAGTACACTTTCTCTAACTAACCAGCAGGTGGCGTCCACGAGCCACCTGTTCTCCACAAGCCAGATCTCCCCTGCTTAGCCTTTTTGGTGAGTGGGGGAGTGAGTCTTGTGGGGCCCAATTGGTGTCCCAAGCTTGCGTGTGTAGTTGGTGTTGCCTGCCCTGTATGTGGGGCGTGTTTCTGGGCAGTCGGGGAGGGGGGTGGCCCTAACAATCAAATCTCCCTGATGATCCTAGAGTTTTAAAGCTACTGCAATAGTCTAATCCTTCAGTTCAGTCCTGCCACAGTTTGTCTCTGCCACTGACCCACAAGTCTTTGGTATTGGCGTATGGCTCCTGAGACTTGCAAGTGGGCCCCTCTTCCAGGCTGTGCACCCCGGGTCCTCTGTTGAGGGATGACTGTGCTATGTCACAGGTGAGTGCCGTCCCCCCAGGGCAGTTCTGAGCTGCTGGGCTGTGTTGGGAGGCTCCCAGTCTGCTCAAATGATGGCTGAATGGGGCTCTGTTAATTCACACTGCTCCCCCTTCCCAGCTCTGGGACATTCAGCTGAGGTTGCAGGGAAGGCTAATGTCCATGCCCAGTTTTGTGGTGTGTGCCTGTTATTTGAAGCACTTCCGTCACACTGGGTTGTCTGGGGCAGCTCTGGGCTATGGGGCTGGCGATGGGCAGGAGTGTTTCCTGTCCACCAGGATGGTGGCTGTGAGCGGACACCCCCCTTTTCTTGGGAAGTTGTGTTGTTTAGTGAATTTTCTCAGCCACTGGATTATTGCCTTTTGTCTCAGAGCTCTCTTATTTCTGCTCTTGACTTGACGTGCCCAAATTTCAATTCTTTGAAGCTTTCTGTATTGAGCTTCTTAGAGTAATTGTTTTAGAAAAAGCAAAAAGGATTTTAAAAAAAAAAAAACGGCCCTCCTCAGAGATCTAATGGGTTATTGAAATGCTAATAGACAAAGCAACCAGGGCCATTAAGGAAAGGTGCCCTGGGCAGAGAGATCAGCCTTGCTTCGGGATTTGCATATGCGCCTCAAGGCCTGATCTCCGCCCTTCCCCTTTCTGTGTTCACCAGAACTCCAAAAATCCTCTGCTTTTACTTTGGAGCTTCTCGTGTTGTTTTCCTTCTATGCCCGTCTCCTCTCTGCTGGGCTGGCTGCTCTCAGAGTCTCTGGTGTCTGGCCTCAGTCTATCTATGGTTGGAGTTTGAATCAGTAGAATGAGTTTCCGATGAGAGCAGCCACTGCAATTCTCCCTTCTCCTTCCTGGAGCTGACAGCCCCTCCTCCCCCGGGACTGAGCCTGGCAGGGAGGGGCGCGGGTCCCCTGGCCGCAAACACTTACAGATTTCGCTGATCTCAGCAGTTCCACGTTTTCATGAGTGTTGTATGAAGTATGCCCAAAGACAGATTGCTCTGTGGTGTCCAGTCCACGCAGTTCCTGGCTTTTTACCTACTTTCCTGGAGGAGTAACTAAAACATACAGCTCACCAGTCTGCCATCTTGCCCCGCCTCCCTGGTTGTTGGAATTTTGATAGGAATTGCATTAAATCTGTAGATGAGTTTCGGTAGAACTGACATCTTAATGATATTTAGCCTTCCTATCTATGAACAAGGAATGTTTTTCCATCTTTTAAGGTCCCTTTCTATTTCTTTTAGTAAAGTTATGTAGTTTTCTATATATAGGTCTTTTACCTCCTTGGGTAAGTTTATTCCTAAGTACTTGATTTTTTTTTTTTTTTTTTAGTTGCTATTGAGAATGGTATCTATTTCTTGAGTGTCTCTTCAGTTAGGTCATTTCTAGTGTATAGGCACATTACTGACTTGTGTGCATTAATCTTGTATCATGCTACTTTGCTAAATTTGTTTATTAGCTCAAGTAGCTGTGTTGTCTATTTCTCAGGGTTTTCCAGATATAAGATTACATTGTCTACAAATAATGACAGTTATACTTCTTCTTTTCCAATTTGTATACCTTTTATTTCTTTGTTTTGCTGGATTGCTCTGGCTAGCCTTTCTAGCACAATGTTGAATAATGGTGGTGACATCAGGCATCCTTGTCTCATTCCTGATCTTAGAGGGAAGGCTTTCAGTCTCTCACCATTGAGTACTACGCTGGCTGTGGGTTTTTCATATATGCCCTTTATCATATTGAGGAAGCTTACTTCAATTCCTACCTTTTGAAGTGTTTTTATCAAAAACGGATGCTGGATTTTGTCGAATGCTTTTTCAGCATCTATTGAGATGTTCTTTTGATTTTTCCCTTTTGATTTGTTAATGTGTTGTATTACTTTGATTGATTTTCTTATGTTGAACCATCCTTGCATGCCTGGAATGAACCCCACTTGGTCATGGTGTATGATTTTTTTAATGTGTCTTTGGATTCAATTTGCAAATATTTTGTTGAGAATTTTTGCATCTACATTCATTAGGGACATTGGCCTGTAGTTTTCCTTTCTTGTAGCATCTTTACCTGGTTTTGTTATTAGAGTGATGTTAGCTTCATAAAATGAGTTAGGCAGTGTTGCATTTTCTTTGAAATTTTGAAAGAGTTTTAAATAAGATTGGTGTCAGTTCTTTTTGGAAAGTTTGGAAGAATTCCCCTGTGAAGCCATCTGGCCCTGGGCATTTATTTATGGGAAGTTTTTGATGACTGATTGGATCTCTTTGCTTGTGATTGGTTGGTTCAGGGCTTCTGTTTCTTCTCTGGTCAGTCTAAGTTGTTCATGTGTTTCCAGGAAATTGTCCATTTCCTCTACATTATCTTGTTTGTTGGCATAAAGTTGTTCATAGTATTCTCTTATAATTTTTTTTTTTTTAATTTCTTCGGGATCCATAGTAAAGTCACCTCTCCATTTATTATTTTGTTTATTTGGGTCTTCTCTCTTTTTTATTTTCTCAGTCTAGCTAGGTGCTTGTCAATCTTGCTGATCTTCTCAAAGAACCAACTTTTGGTGTTATTCATTCTCTCTATTGTTTTTTTGTTCTCTATGTCATTTATTTCTGCTTTCATCTTTGTTATTTCTTTTCTTCTACTTGGTTTAAGAATAGTTTGCTGTTCATTTTCTAGCTTCTTCAGTTATTCCATTAGTTCTTTGATTTTAGCTCTTTCTTTCTTTTTAATGTATGCATTTAGAGCTATAAATTTCCCCCTCAATACCGCCTTTGCTGGATCCCATAAGTTTTGATATGTTGTGTTCTTATTTTCATTCGTCTCTATATATTTAGCAATTTCTCTTGCTATGTCTTCTTTAACCCACTGATTGTTTAGGAGTGTGTTGTTTAACCTCCAGATATTTGTGACTTTTTAAGTCTCTGATGGTTATTGACTTCTGATTGTATTCCATTGTGATAGAGAATGTGCTTTGAATAACTTAAATCTTTTTAAATTTATTGAGGCTTGTTTTTTGGCCCAGCATATGATCTCTTCTGGAGAAAGTTCTGTGAGCACTAGAGAAGAATATGTATCCAGGTGATTTGGGATGTAATGTTCTATAGATGTCTTTTAATTCAAATTCATTTATCAGATTGTTTAAATTATCAATTTCCTTATTGGTCCTCTGTCTGGTTGATCTATCTATAGGAGAGAGTGATGTATTGAAATCTCCCACAATTATTGTGGAAACATCTATTGCTTCCTTCAGTTTTGCCAATGCTTGTCTCATGTTTTTTGGGGCACCTTGATTGGGTGTATAGACATTTATGATTGTTATTTCTTCTTGTCAAATTGTCCCTTTTATTAGCATATAGTGACCTTCATCTCTTATAACATCCTTGCATTTAAAGTCTATTTTATCTGAGATTAATATTGCTACTCGTGCTTTCTTTTGACTGTAGCTTGCATGGAATATTTTTTTCCATCCTTTCACTTTCAATTTCTTTGTGTCTCTGGGCCTAAGATGAGTCTCTTGTAAGCAACATATTGATGATTCATATTTTTTAATCCATTCTGCCATTCACATTCAGTTTTATTATTGCAAGGCAATTCTTGAATCACCCATCCTATCCTTTGGTTTTTGTTTGTCAGATATATTTCCCCCCTCTCTCTTTATTTCCTTTAATGTATCCCTACTAAATCTCTTTAGCTCCAAGCCCTTCTCCATACCTCTCTCTCCTTTCTTTGTTTCTCTGCTGGTAGGGCTCCCTTTGGTATCTCTTGTAGGGCAGGTCTCTTGTTAGCAAATTCTCTCAGTGTTTGTTTGTCTGTGAAGATTTTAAGTTCTCCCTCAAATTTGAAGAAGAGCTTTGCTGGATAAAGAATTCTTGGTTGGCAATTTTTCTCTTTCAGAATTTTAAATATGTCATACCACTCCCTTCTTGCCTCTATGGTGGCTGCTGAGTAGTCACTACTTAGTCTTACGTTGTTTTCCTTGTATGTGGTGAATTGCTTCTCTCTTGCTGCTTTCAGAACTTGCTCCTTCTCTTCAGCATTTAACAATCTGATCAGAATATGTCTAGGGGTGCTTTTATTTGGATGTATTCTGTTTGGAGTTTGTTGGACATCTATGATTTGCATATTTATGTTGTTCAGAAAGTCTGGGAAGTTTTCCCCAACAATTTATTTAAGTACTCCTCCTAGACCTTTACCCTTCTCTTCCCCTTCTGGAGCACCAATGATTCTTATGTTTGTGTGCTTCATGTTTTCCATCATATCCCTGAGATCCATTTCGAATTTTTCTATTTTTTTCTCCATTCTTTCTTTTGTACTTTCACTTTCAAGCCCGCACTCTTCCAGTTCACTTTCCTCTTTCCTCAACTTCCTCCAATCTACTGTGTGTATCCAGAATCTTTGTAATTTGATCAACAGTTTCTTTTATTTCCATAAGATTGTGGATTTTTTAAATTTACTCTCGCAAATTCATCTTTATGCTCTTCTAGGGTCTTCTTCATGTCCTTTATATTCTGTGCCATGATCTCATTGTTTGTGATTACTTCTTTAATTGCTCCAAGTACTGTGTCTCCTCTGATTTTTTTTAGACAGCATATATTTTATTTATGAATCTGTATGCAATTAGAGAAAGCATTTAATATTTGTACAGTTAATCACAGACATTGTCCACCACAGGATTCACTGTTTTATACATTCCCATCTTTTAACCTCCAGCTTTCCTCTGGTGACATACATGACTCTGAGCTTACACTTTGCACCACATTCACACACCATTCAGCACTCTTAATTATTTTCACAATATGCTACCATCACCTCTGTCCATTTCCAAATGTTTTAGTTCACCGTAGTTGAACATTCTTCTCATAATAAGCAACTGTCCCCCATTCTTTAGCCTCATTCTATATCCTGATAACTTATACTTCATGCCTATGAGTTTACATATTATAATTAATTCATATCAGTGAGACCCTGCAATATTTGTCCTTATGTGTCTGTCTTATTTCACTCAATATAGTGCCCTCAAGTTTTCTTCATCAACCCATTTTTTAAAGATGGTTTTGTTCACACACCATACATTCTGTCCTACGTAAACAATTGATGGTTCCCTGTATAGTCATGTATTCATGTATTCACCACCATCACCACTGTCTATATAAGAACATCTCCATTTCTTCCACAAAGGAGTAGGAAGAGTCAAAGAAGGTAGAGAGACAAGAGAAAAAGAAAAAAAGAGGGAAACAAAACAAAACAAAAAAGACATGGCAGCTATGAAGCAACAAAAGGAAAAAAGGAAAGACAACATTAAACTAAAGTGGAATAAAGAGTCAGACAACATCAACAATACAAGGAGTCCCATACCATTTCCCTATGCCCCCCCCCATATGCATTTAGCTTTTGTATATTGCCTATGTTATATTAAAGGAAGCATAATACAGTGTTTCTGTTAACTATAGTCTCTAGCTTTCATTGATTGTATTTTTCCCCCAATCCCACCACATTTTTACCAATGTTGATGTTCATTTGTTCTACCTCATGTAAAAACATATTTTTACCTTTTATCACAATCATTGAGCACCCTAGGTTTCACTGAGTTTTACAGTCCCAGTCTTTATCTTTCCTCTTTCCTTCTGGTGTCCCACATGCTCCTAACCTTCCTCTTTCAACCATACTCACAGTCATCTTTGTTCAGGTACTTACATTGCTGTGCTACTGTCTCCCAAAACTGTTCCACACCTCTCACTCTTGTCTTTTCCTTTCCTTCTGTAGTGCTCCCTTTAGTGTTTCCTGTAGAGCAGGTATCTTGTTCACAAACTCTGTCATTGTCTGTTTGTCAGAGAATATTTTAAGCTCTCCCTCATATTTGAAGGACAGCTTTGCCAGATAAAGGATTCTTGGTTGGCATTTTTTCTCTTTCAGTATCTTAAATATATCCCACCACTTCCTTCTTGCCTCCATAGTTTCTATTGAGAAATCCACACACAGTCTTATCAAGCTTCCTTTGTATGTGATGGATCGCTTTTCTCTTGCTGTTTTCAGGATTCTCTTTTTATCTTTGACATTTGATAATCTGATTATTAAGTGTCCTGGCATAGGCCTATTCAGATCTATTCTGTTTGGGGTATGCTGTGCTTTTTGGATCTGTAATTTTATGTCTTTCATAAGAGATAGGAAATTTTCATTGATTATTTCCTCTATTATTGCTTCTGCCCCCTTTCCCTTCTCTTCTCCTTCTGGGACACCCATGACACATACATTCCTGCTTTTCATTTGTCCTTAAGTTCCTGGAAACATTGCTCATATTTTTCTATTCTATTCGCTATCTGTTCTTTTGTGTGTAGGCTTTCAAGTGCCTTTTTCTCCAGGTCCTGACTGTTTTCGTCTGCCTCTTGAGATCAGGTCTTGTATGTCTCCATTATGTCTTTCATCTCTTGTGTTGTGCCTTTCATTTCCATAGATTCTGTCAGTTGTTTTGTTCAATTTCTACCTTATGTACACCCAGTGTTTTCATTATACAGTTCATCTCTTTTGCCATATCTTCCCTAAACTTTCTGCATTGATCCAGCACTAGTTGTTTAAATTCCTGTGTCTCAGCTGAAGTGTAAGTTTGTTCCTTTGACTAGGCCATAACTTCATTTTTCTTAGTGTAGGTTGTAGTTTTCTGTTGTCTAGCCATCTGGTTTCCTTCTTTACCCCAATCAGGTTTTCCCAGACCAGAATGGGCTCAGGTCTAGGCAGAGGCAATAGTATCACCTCTCTCTGGGGGCATCTTAGATTGATACACCCTTTGAGGCCTCAAATCACTATGCTTTTCCACCCAGCAAGTGACACCTGTCAGCCTGTAGCTCCAAACTAGTGTAAGGAGGTGTGGAGTGTGGATGTTTTCCCCCAGGCTCTGGGGCTGGTTCTGAATGGAGGGTGGGTAGTAGAGCTGAGCCCCACCTCTTTCTTCTTAGGGAAGATTCCCTCCCACCCAGGGAGAGGTCATTAACATTTGAATAAACTCTCTGCCTGTGCTATCTCCGCCCTTGTTTGGGTCAGAGCTCTGGGAACTGAAAATGGCTGAGGCTTTCTCCACTGAGCTGAAAAAGGGACAGAAATCCCCCTTCAGGGTCAGTCCATGGCCACCATCTGGCTCTCCAAGGTCAGTTGTCACCCAAAGCCTCTCTCTGCTTGCTGGGGATTCATAGCTTGTAGTGAGCAGTTCACACTTGTTAATTAAAACCCCGATTGGAGCTCAGCTGAGCTATATTTGCTTGCTTGGAGAGTGCTGCTCTCTAGCACCACAAGGCTTTGTAGTTCGGGCCGTGGGGGTAGGGGCCTCCTGGTTTGCATCCACAGTTTTTGCTTACAGATTTTATGCTGTGATCTTGGGCATTCCTCCCAATTCTAGTTGGTGTGTGATGAGTGAACGGTCACATTTGTCCCCCCTGCATCTATTCCAGATTATTTACTAGTTGTTCCTGGTTGTTTATTAGTTGTTCCAGCAGGACTGACTAGCTTCCAGTCCTCTCTATGCTGCCATCTTCTTCCGCCTCCTCTGATTTTTTGATTTTGGTGTTTGGGTTTGAGTTATTCTTATCTTCTGGTTTCTTCATATGCTTTAAATTTTTCTGTTGTTTTTGGCTCTTGGCATTTGCTTGTCTTGATAGGGTTCTTTTAGGTTATGCAGGCTTATTTGAACAATTATCTATAATTTGTCAGAGCTACAGCTTAGTGGAGTGCACTTTCCCTAACTTACCAGCAGATGGCAACCCTGAGCCACCTATTACCCTCAAGCCAGTTCTCCCCAAGTTTGTCTTTGTAGTGAGTGGGGGTCTGAATCTTGTGGGGGTCCAATCAGTGCACCAAATTTCCATGTCCAGTTGGTGCAGCCAGCCCTGAAGGTGGGGGATGTCCCCTGTGCATTTAGGGAGGGAAAGCGGCTTTAAGATTCAACTCTCCCAGCCGTTCCAGGAGAGTTAAAGCTCTTGCAGGAGTCCAGTCCTTTGGCTCAGACTCCCCACAGTCTCTCTCTGCTGCAGGCCCACAAGTCCCTCAAATTGGTGTAGGGCCCTTGGGACTTCCATTTGGGTCCTGCCTCCAAGGCGTTCACTCAGCAGGCCTCTGCAGAGGAAAGACTGTGCAATGTCACAGGTGAGCAGAATCCCCCAGGGTAGCTCTGGGCCGCAGCACCACACAGGGGCATTCCCAGCCTGCTGAAAGTTTGGCTGTATAGGGCATGGTAACTTCCCACTTCCATAGATCTCCACCTTCCCAGCTGTGGGACAATTAGCTGCAGGTGTGTGAACAGCTATCGGCTATGCCAGATACTGAGGTGGGTGCCCAGGGCCTGGAAAGCACTCCCCACCATGCTTGACTGCGCAGGTCTTGCTGCCGGATCTGCAGCTGCTTTTGGGGTTTTTAAACTAACTCACCTCCAAATGCTGACCCCAGTTGTCTCCCCACTGTGGCGTGGCTGCCTTTTCCCCAGCAACTTCACTCACTCGTTTCCGAATGCAGACTCTCGGTTTCACCAAGTTCACAGTCACTGTGGATGTAGCAGGCCTTGTCCAGCTGGTACAACACTGGAACTGGTATTCTGGAGCACTTTCTCTCTTTTATCTAGTGTTTTTCATGGAGAAGTATTTTGCTTTGTCTCTCCTAATCTGCCATCTTGAATCCTCTCCCAGTTTATTCTTCAGAAACCCATTAGTTATTATTAATGCAAAAGATTTTACAAAAATTCTGTCATTAAAGAACACCTGGTAGTACTTCATGCTTAGACATTTTCAGTGATGTTTTGTCAATCGTGGATGGCCGAAGTCCAGGCACCAACTGACTAAATAATGATTTAATCCTGAGAGTACACATACCTTTATACCTGTTACCAAGGCAAAGTTGGATATGTCCAGAAAAATGAAATATTCAATATTATACTAGTTACTTGGTAAAGGAACATAAGGTAAGCTACTTGGTATATGTAGTAACTTTAGTGCTACTTAATTGAAATGCCATGTTGTGTTTGTGTATTTTGTAATTTAGTCCCTTATTATTTCAATATTTGTTGTGGTTACACATCACCATGTATGCCTGGGAATAGATTTTATGGAAGTTCTAAGAGGAAGTGATATGTTATTTCTGGACCGACACATAATTGCAGTGCTATATACACAATTCCCCCCAAATGTCCTCACATGCCTAAGAACTTGTCTCTAAAAACTTTCCATTTTAATGCTTATTTCTACCCTTAGGGGAAAAAAATACATGAATCTAGATTTAATGACTTTAAATCACTTTCTTTCTTGTAAATTCCTTGGAGATGAATATGATAACTTTTAATTATTCCCCCTAGGTTTTCTAGTATGTGTTCTCTATCCTATCTAGATGGCATATCCTTGCTCAGAAAATTTTTGCTGAATACATGAATGAATGAATTAAATGGAGAGATAAGCTATTTAATGACACATTAATTATTTTGCCTATTTATGACTCCAAATAAAAACATTTTTTTCAGATATAATTCATGAAAGGAATCACACCTGTCAGTTAATTAAGGGAGTACATGTTATTACTATTAGGAAGAGGCTATGTTTAGGACTGAGATTTGCAAAGGAAATATTTAACAAAAATCTAAAGCCACAAACATTTAACAATATTTTAAATACACATGTTTTCTTGTAGGTTAGGCTGGCAGATTACACAAGGATCTGTGAAAGATTACTGCCAAGGTATTCTTAATTTATTTTAGGGTGTCACAGAGGATACATTTGACAAGAACACTAGGAAGCAGAGAAAGGACAAATAACCTGAGACAAACACTAAACAACAATCTATGGGTTTTTTTTGTTTCCTTTTCTCCAGGCTATCCCAGTGTGCCTTCCTTTGAACCTTGACAAAAATTATGAATTACTTTACTTGGCAGAGCAGTTTATAGGAGTCGTTTTATATCTAAAATTTCGTTTGCCAGAAATCACCAGGTGAGGAACCAATGCCAGAGGTAATTTCTAGAGGTTAAGCAGGTAAGGACAGAAGAAAGTAACTGAAAAGGTTTGAAATATATGAAATTATATTATCTATCAGATAATTTAGGTGTATTATCAATCAGATTATTTAGGGAATCCTAAAGTTAATTCTTTCCTTCACACATTTAATTTTCATGCTAGAACCTTGTTTGGGTCATTTTAAACTGATATTCCCCAATGATCATTTCACCTTACTCCATGCTTCTTCCTTTTCTAGTGGATACATATTTACTAAGAAGCTGGGAAAGCAGATTTCATGTATTTGTAAAATTTTCATTCTTATTTAACATTTTATGAAAACTAAGCATTGAGGAAATATCCAAAATACTGCTTTTAGAATATAGTTATATTTAAAAGTATTTAGGAAAATTAATGATTGATTAATAAGATTAATTCATTCATTATTAAAATGGTATTAAGTGTTATTTTAAAAAAATGTATCATATAGTTTTGGTTGACTACCTGAGTACTTTATCTGTTATTCTTGTAGATAGGTTGACTTTAGGGAAGCAGCGGCTGCTTATGTTTTTGAATCATGATTGTCCTTTAATTATCAAATTTTCTCGGAGCATACACTGTTGGAACTAGAAGAAATTGTTATTTGGTTGGATAATGTTAAGGAAACATGTGAGACCGATTGTGGAGTAACAAATTTTAAAACATATTAACTAAAGAAGGATGCATATCTAAAATTTCATTCATTAGGTATATGACTGGTTATTTATTAAATAATTCAGCTAAATTCATAGACATCTTATCATTAAGCAACTTGAAATTTATTCTAAGATTGACTTCACTTATGTAATTGTGCTCCTTCAATATTCCCGTCCTTCCCCCCAATCTGAGTTTCTCTTGTAACACATTTCAGTGCTAAATATTTTTTCTAATGATGTAGAATGGAGATAACACTTACTTGCTATGAAAATATTAAGAATTAGAGAGGAAAAATTAATTCTATTATACCTTCAGGCACTTTCAGGGGTATTCATTCTCACCGACAATTCACAATAGATTGATCCCTAATATTGAATCAGAAGTGGTCAAATAGGTGTTTTATGTTTTTTTTTTTATTTTATTTAAGTATTTTATGCATATATGTGTATATATGTGTGTGTGTTTGCACATGTGTGTGTGTTTATATTTATATTCATCCATATATACAGAAACATACTACCTGTCATAAATACAGAGGTTGGTGAATTTTTATAAACTGTCACCCAGCACAAAGAACAGCTAGTGTTTTTTTCTTTTTTCTGATTTTGCAAATTCCTTCACCTTTGTTTTCCATGATCAACTACTACCCCAACCAAAAGGTTAATAAATTCACTCTCATTCTATAATACTTCTAAAAAAAGAGCTAACTTTTCCCCAATGTAATGAATCAGTACATTGATGTATTCCAGAAAGACAATAGGCAGAACACGATTCTTTGAATTATCAGTTTATCATTATTTTGCAAAGAGAAGGAAAGTATCTTCATAATAGGATCTATTTATGGCATATCCTGAGCATACACAGATTTGCATTTTGGCAAGATAAAGCATGCTTCACATTAGCAAAATTCTCAGGTGGTTATGAAAGAGAATAGAAGTACTTATTCCCAGAAAACTGGTTCTTTTTTGATATAATCTGAATTCAGTAAATTCCTACTACATTGTTATCCATATAATATGCTTTAATTCATATTTTACCCTCTTTAAAATATTTCCTTTGGATTCTAAAGATGGAAAGTTTATTCCAGCAACTTTTCTTTGTTCCACTTGAAGGGAATCTGCCACCTTTCAAATGCCGCCTCAATCAATTATTACCATGCTTTGCCCTCACCCCCAATACTGTGGGAAGCATATTCTGTGGCATATCTCATGTAGTAGGCGGAATTATAAGATAGCCTCCGAGATTCCTGATGTACACACCTTGTGTAATCCCATTTACTTTAGTATGATCAGGGTTTGAGACTATGATGGGCTATTACTCTTGTGATTATTTGTATCATTATGTTACATCATATGGCAGAAGGGATTTTTGTAGACATAATTAAGTTTCTCAATGAGTTGATTCTGCATCAGGAAGATTATCCTGGATGGGGCTGACTTAATCAGGGAAAACTCTTAAAAGAGGGACGGACTCTTCCTGGAGGGAGATTTGAAGTGAGAGTCTCCTGAAGAAACAAATAGCCATGCTGTGACCTACCAGTGGAAGGGGCCATGTAGCAAGAACCTGAGAGTAGCCTCTAGAATCTGAGAGCCATCCCCAGCCAGTAGCAAGACAACAGGGACCTCAGTTCTACAGCTGCAAAGACCTGAATTGTGCCAACAATCAGTGAGTTTGAAAGAGAACCCTTAGCCTTAAATAAGATTGTAGCCCTGAATGACACCATGATTTCAGATTTGTGACACCCTTACCAGAGAATCCATTTATGCCCTGACTTCTGACCTACACTAGTGTGAAGTAATAAATAGATGTTAGGTTTTTTTGTTGTTTTTTTATTATTATTTTTTCATGGATGTTATTTTAAGCCACTAAATTTATGGTAATTTGTTACACAGCAAGTAGAAAACACATACACTCACTAGTTTGCCCAATCTTCTAGGATGGGTCTATTGAGAGTTCTGGAGATTCTATCTTATATGTCCCAGGTAATCCTAAGCAGAATCTTCATTTTATTTATAGATTCACAGTTTATATCCAGAAATCTTCTGGGGGTGCCATGAGAAGAGAAGGTTTAGAGTAGCTCCTCCATTAATTACAGCCCTGACAAAGGGGCTTTTGTTTTGTTTTGTTTTGCTGTGTTTTGGGGTTAGGCAGACTGCATCAGAAGTGCTTTTTGTATGTAAGGTTTTTGACCTGAATATGTGAGTTGGAAGTTAAAACTAGTTATTTTCTCTCTGAATAAATATATCTTTGCTCCTCTGTCTCTTCATGTCTTCAACAGTACTTAATTTCCCAGGGAAATCAGATATGAATCTATCCTTTGTTTATGCTGGTCAGCAAATCATATCCTGCTATATTTCTCTCATTTGTTTAGAAGTTTGGAATACTTTTCCAACCTCATTGTTCTTTAGAGACCTAATTTCATCGTTCTCCTACTAAAAGCATCTCATTCCATAACTCTGCTGTGAAGCATACCTTTATTATTTCCCAATTGCTCTTGCAGTATTTTTGATAAAGGACAGGTCTGCTTAATCTTAGAATTAATCATTTACTTTAGAGTAAGAAGTCTGAGAAGGTAGAATAGCATTTTGATGACTTTCTTCTCTAATAAAGCACAATGGATTGTTTATATGTGGAAATAAGGTGTGGAATTCCTTCTTGCTTTAAGTACTGAAACTTTCACTTAAATTACCTTTAATTAACTTAACTCAGGTGACTAATAGGTATACAACTATTTTTTTTCTCTTCCCCATTTGCCATTTTCCCAATCTTTTTGATTTGCTGGTCCTTTGGAAATTTTAATGCTGATTCTTATTAAGGTGTCCTAAGGACACTAATTAACATGTGTTATTTTAATCCAGCATCCCTAAGATTTTTCCTTCTCTGTAATAGCTACATATTTTAACAACCACAGGCATTGCAAGAGCTCAGATACTCCCAAACACATGGCTAGACTATATCCCTGAAGTTAAGCTCTCTTCCCATATACTCTGTTTTTGCAATGAGAGTTTCTGGGAGAGCTTTTGAAATCCAGCTAACAGACACATTTTAAAGTTTTTGACTTTTCTTCCTTACCATACATGAAGGCTTAATTATGTTTGCAATCATCCACATGCTGTCTTGTAGATTTCTGCGAGTGATTTCTTCCTGACGTATATGAAACCATAGAGAAAATGTGCTTTTTGATGGATAAGCCCAGCAATGAAATTATAACATATTTTACCAACCACTTATGGATATAGCAAAAAAGTAAATCATAATGTCAGATTATATAGTGCCTAAAAGACCCCAGGAGAGATACAGTATGCCTATTTGTACATATGTATTAATTCCAGCATTTGAAAAAAATGCCTTCAAAATGTATGCCAAAAAAAAAAAAAGATGAAAAATTACCAACGCATCTCTTCACTGACTCCAAGAATAGAAAATGTAATGATTTGATTTTAAACACACATGGAGCCAGAGATAATATATCAACAGTTTGATTCTGTCCTTCTCTTTTATTAATTCCAGGTAACAAAATAGATAGTTGACTCAACATATTACTGTTTGCCAGTACAAGGAACAAAAAAAAATACATATAATCCATATTTCTCACTATTAAGGATCTCTCTTTGTCCATTGTTTAGATTTTCAGCTGAATTTGATTTCCGGACATATGATTCAGAAGGCATTATGCTGTATGCTGAATCTCTTGATCAATCAGCTTGGTTCCTGCTTGCGCTTCGTGATGGAAGGATTGAAATTCAGTTTAAGAATGAGGATACAGCCAAAGTCACAACTGGAGGCAAAGCTATTAATGATGGTCTATGGAATATAGTACGTTTTTCAGGTTTCAAAAAGAATCTTCCTGCTTTGACGCAATTTGTATAAAATCACATAAGTTTATTTTTATAGTGACACCAAAACCAAAGTATATTTGGGTATATCTGGTGTGTAGAATTATATTCTACAGACTGTGTTTATATTCTACACACTGCAAATCCCTGAAACAGCCTGAGAAATGATGCCCTCTCTTAATATATTTAGGATATTCCATAACTATCTTAAGTTGTTTTCAGTTATTTGCTGCTTGAACTACTCAATCTTTACTTTTTTAGTTACTATCACTGGATGACACAGTGGTGTCTCTTCTATAGATCAAGTATTACTAACAGAAATAACAGTTAATGCAAAGACAGAGCTGATTAAGGGAAACTACCCTCAAAAGCCATTGATTTTAATAAAATGAAAGAAAATTACAGAGAGTAACAAACCAAAAAGTTACTTTAGTTTAAAATATAAACATGAAGATAAATTATCTATTTTGTATAAGCAATATACACTACCTGATACCAATTAGATTAAAACTAGCATTTTCAGGTAATCCTCAGAACTAAGCTTTTTATCATAATAATGGGAACAGCATTTTAATCGACTGTATTAAAATGGAACTCTTCTTGGAGAAGGGATTATTTCTAGTCTGTAGTGGGAAGTCTTTTCTGTAGTAGTCATTGCTAGTTTCAGCAGAGGATAACTGAGGGATCAACTTCACCTACAATGTGAAATTACTGCACTTTTTGGTGCCCAAAAGAGACATCTTCTATGCCTATTAGAGTTGATGAAAGGTCTTTGTTGCAAAGCCATGTGAAGTTGTCACTAAATTATTTTTTTACTTCATTTACCTACTCATGCGTTAATTTACTCAAAGCACTAAAACTGTATTGTAAGACATTTTCCTTGCTCTTAGGTTTAGTGCCTCACTGTTTACTGACTGATGTAGCCTAATGACCCAGCACAAAGTAAAATGATATGTTACAGTAGAGGTATAAACAAATCACATTTGGGCACAGATGTGGTTTACCAAATAGAAGCTATCTGTTCTTGGCAGCCGTGGATGTTAGTCTCTTAACTCTAAAAGAATAATGTCTGCAAAGATTCAGGTACAATTGTCAGAGAATTCACTGAAATTCTGATTCCCCTGGATGCTTTCATTCAGGAACTTTTGCTACTACATCTTTCCAGAATGAAGAGCTATATCTAGAATATTGGATGCATAAAGCAATTCCTCTAATGTGCCAAAGAGCAGAGCGTTTTTACTGCTAATGTCCTCAAATCATCTATGTTGTACCTTTTCAGCAAAGATAGCAAACATAGAATTTGTATCCAGAGTTTGTACAACTTGAAAATATCGACTGTTTCAAGGAGAGTTTAGATAAATTTCTAAGTGGTATAATATATAATAAAGAAGGTGAATGTTTACCTGTGAGGTTAATGTCATCATGGGTACCCATTTCTCCTGAATGATTCTGTCAAAGCAGAATTCTGGGCTGGATGGAAGGCAGCTGTTCAATTCCACACATTTTTGTCTCCTGTGTTTATGATCCTTGTTAATAAGAAATGATTACTTAGTGGATATGCCCATATTTTAATTAAAAATGCTTGTTAAAAAGCTGAATGCAATTTTAGATTAAAAATAAAAATTGAAGAATCATTTTGCATATAAGTCAGAGAAAATTTTTAATCTGTTAATAAATTAGGTACTATTTTCTTAAATTTAATTCTTAATTCAATATCTTAATTTATGCATTTTCATGTCCCTGATATAGAGTTTTTCCTGTATGCCATCTTTTATTCTAAAAATCTTACTATTGTATAATATTTTACCAGCTTATAAACCTTGATAATTCATTAAAAATTGTAGTATATTAAGCAAATTTACTTAAGTCAGGAATTATTTCCAATAAATAAATATTTCAAGTAATTATTTTTATTACAAAGTTGTTAATTTAAATTTATAAACTGGAATACTGACTTGATAGCATTTATTTCACTGATTTTAAAATATTTTAAAACTTCAAATAAAATACTTTTAAAAATAAGAAATTAAAATGTGTTATTTAGAAATGTTCAGATAAATAAATAGACTGTAATTATTGAGTAATTATTATTACTATAGCTCATGGAAATAAACATTGCCACTATAAGCAATTATGTGATTGCTTATGATTGTATCCTATACTAGGATATTATCCTAATTTTGGTGGGAAATATGTAATTTGTATCATAATTTTATATTCATTCAACAAAATATTTTTGAGCATTTTATGTGATAAGCCCTCTTCCCAGGGATGAGGAAACAAGAGTGGGTGAAACAAAGTCACTGTTCTTATGAAGTTTACATTCTAGTGGTGAGATATAAACAATAAATGCATGAACAGATAGATAAGCCAGATGGTGATTAATATTATGAAGAAAAATGAAAGCAAGGTGAGGTAATGGTGATGATGGTGAGTGTGTATATGGAATCAGGAAAAGTATTTCTGATGAGATTACATCTGAGCAGAAACTTAGGGACATAAATCATGAGAAGTATATGGGGGAAGTACAGAGCTTCAGGGGAGACAATATGTTTGATGTGCTTGAAGAAACACGAAGGTAGATGCAGTGGAGTGAGAGCCATGGAGAGTCGTAGAAAATGAGGTCAGAAATGTGGCTGGAATAAGATCATGTAGGGCCATGGGGACCATGGGGACCATGGTGAGGACCTGGATTTTGTAAGTGATATGGAAAGACCATGGATGATTTTGAGACACAAGACAAACTCATTTGCATTCTAAGGAGATAATCCTGATCAGGACCTAATCATTTTGTGGAGACTAGATAGTAGGGAGTAAGAGTGGAACAAGTTGTAAGGTTAGGAGACCATTGCATTAACCCATTGGGGAGATGGTAGCTTTGCTGATGGTGGAAGTGGTGAGACACGGTCACATTGTGGATATATTTTTAAGTTCAAGCTTTCAACTCAGGGTAGATATATGTTTTTGAATACTCATTGTGCTGGTTTGAATGTATTATGTCCCCCAGAAAAAGCCATATTCTCTGATGCAATCTTGTGGGGCAGACATATTAGTGGGGATTAAGTTGGAATGTTTGGTTAGGATGTTTGCATGGAAATGTGCCCCACCCAACTGTAGGTGATAACTCTGCTGAGATAATTTCCATGGAGGCATGGCCCCACCCATTCAGGGTGGGCCTTGATCAGTGGAGCTATATAAATGAGCTGACTAACAGAAGGAACTCAGTACAGCTGTAAGTGACATTTTGAAGAGGAGCTACAGCCAAGAGGGACACTTTGAAGAAAGCACAGGAGCTGCAGATGAGAGATGTTTTGAAGATGGCCATTGAAAGCCGACTCTTGCTCTGGAGAAGCTGAGAGAGGACAAATATCCCAAGTGCAACTAAGAGTGACATTTTTGAGCCTAGAGAGGAACGTCCTGGGAGAAAGCCATTTTGAAACTAGAACTTTGGAGCAGATGCCAGCCACGTGCCTTCCTAGCTAACAGAGGTTAGCTACTGGCCATCTTTGGACACCACTGGCCATCTTTGATTGCAGATGTGTTACCTTGGACACTTTATGGCCTTAAGACTGTAACTGTGTAGCCAAATAAACCCCCTTTTATAAAAGCCAATCCATCTCTGGTGTTTTGCATTCCGGCAGCATTAGCAAACAAGAACAGATTTTGGTACCAGAGAAGTGGGGTGCTTTTGCTGCTGAGTTTGCAAATACCAAACATGTTGGAACAGCTTTTTAAATGGATAAGAGGAAGATTCTGGAAGAATTGTGAGGCACTTGATAGAAAAGGCCTAAACTGCTTTGAAGAGACTGTTTGTGGAAATATGGACTCTAAAGATACTTCTGATGAGGCTTGAACAGAGATGATGAATGTGTTGCTGCAAACTGGAAGGAAGGCAATCCTTGTTTTAAAGTGGCAGAGAATTTGGCAAAATTGAGTCCTGGTGTCAGATGGAAGGAAGAATTTGAAAGCGACAACATGGAATACTTATCTCAGGAGATCCCCAGACTACATGTGGAGAATGTGCCCTGGCTTCTCCTTGCAGCTTATAGTAAAATGCAAGCAGAGAGAGGTAAACTTAGAACTGAACTCTTGGGTTCTAAGAAACCAGAAGCTGATGGCTTGGAAAATTACAGGCTTCCAGGGTGTGGAGTCCCAGAATCTACAGCCAAATGTGAGGATGTAACCAAACATGGAACCCATCCGCCATTTCAGTACAAGCCAAGATTGGAAAAGGAGTTAAGCAGAAAGGATTTGTGGAAAGTCCTATTGTCTGACGGCTTTGACTCCTGTGCGCTTCATGCAAAGCCAACAGAATTTCTGCAAGATCTTTATAGACAGAGATGCTGCCGGGGAGAGCCGAGTAGCCCACATGCATGGAGGGGGTGAGTTTGCCCTGGAGGTCGAGGGCGGGCCTTCCGCCTCAATGCTCAGGAAATGTTTTGCCACCCCAAGCCTCAAAGAGGGTGGAGCATGTTCCCAGGGAATTGGGGAGAGCCTGGCTGCCACCACACTGTTCTGAAGAGGTTGAGCGTGTGCCGCAGAGATGGAAGGGAATCTGGGTGTTGCTCCGATGTTTGAGGAGGGTGGGGCTAAGAAGGTGGTCTCCCCAATGTGTGGATATATTGGAGCACTCACCTAAGCATTTGGATAGGAAAGGGCTGCCACACAGGCCCTTAGGAAGGGTTAGACTTCCACTCTCTCAAACCCCAAGGAAGCAACATTGTTCTGTAAATGACTCTCAGACATTGAAATCTAATGGAGTTTGTCCTGTGGGTTTTAGGAACTGTTTTGGTCCTGTTAAACCTGTTTTCCTTACTGTTTTTCCTTATGGCAATGGGAATGTTTAGCCTATGAATGTCCCTCTTTTGTATATTGGAAGCACAGAACTTGTTCTAGGTTCACAGATCCACAGCTAAAGGAGAATTTTGCTTTAGGAGAGACCACGCCTATAATTGATTTTGATGAGATTTTGTACTTAACTATTGTTACTGAGATGATTTAAGTTTTTGTGATATTGTGATGGGATGAATGTATTTTGTATTTGGAAAGAATATGTTTTTCTGGGGTCCAGGGGGTGGAATGTGCTGGTTAGAATTTATTATGTCCCCCAGAAAAAGTCATATTCTTTGATGCAATCTTCTGGGGCAGACATATTAGTGGGGATTAAGTTGGAACGTTTGGATTAGGGTGTTTGCATGGAAATGATAACTCTGCTGAGATAATTTCCATGGAGGCATGGCCCCACCCATTCAGGGTGGGCCGTGATCAGTGGAGCTATATAAATGAGCTGACAAACAGAAGGAACTCAGTGCAGCTGTGAGTGACATTTTGAAGAGGAGCTACAGCCAAAAGGGACACTTTGAAGAAAGCACAGGAGCTGCAGATGAGAGATGTTTTGAAGATGGCCATTGAAAGCCGACTCTTGCTCTGGAGAAGCTGAGAGAGGACAAATATCCCAAGTGCAACTAAGAGTGACATTTTTGAGGAACTGCAACCTAGAGAGGAACGTCCTGGGAGAAAGCCATTTTGAAACCAGAACTTTGGAGCAGATGCCAGCCACGTGCCTTCCCAGCTAACAGAAGTTTTCTGGACACCATTGGCCATCCTTCTGTTAAGGTACCCGATTGCTGATGTGTTACCTTGGACATTTTATGGCCTTAAGACTGTAACTGTGTAACCAAATAAACCCCCTTTTTTAAAAGCCAATCCATCTCTGGTGTTTTGCATTCCAGCAGCATTAGCAAACTAGAACACTTAGCATACAGAGAGTTTTTAAGGCCATGTGATTGGTTGTGTCCATCAGTAGTTCTAAACTCTATTACATCTAATGCCCAAATATTAGATGTAATAGATAGATTGTATATGTAATATTAGATTGTATATGTAATGCAATACATCAACAATATAATTTACGTTCACTTATGCCTAACAGAAATCAATATTCTGTTCTAATTATGATATCAAGTAATAAAAGGAAAGTAATTTATAAGGAAATAATATACATTTCAATATGTACATGCTCAAGTACAGCTACGATATTGTCAAAAGCTTGCTCCTATATAGAGAGTAACAAATGTGAAGGCTACAAATGAAGATTGATGCTAGGGTATTGCATTGGCAACTCAAATACCATAAGTGCATAAATGGTGTTGCCATCATTAATAAAGATTTTCCACAATGATGAAAAACACTTTCTTAGGAAAGATCCAAACAAAACAAATATCAGTACCTCCTTGGTTTACAAGATTGTTGCTTTCTTGAAAAATTCACTGAATGCTAAAACAGTGCAACAAATATTTTGTGTTTATAAAAACACAAGCTCAGACAGTTACAAACATGAATATCCTCTACATGAATGTGGAATGGTGATATTCAGAAGGTTTGAAGGATACTGGATATTTTATTATTTATTATGCAGTACTATTCTGCATATTGCAGGATGTCTAGCATCTTGCAATGTTAGTTTCCTACTCATTGTAACAAGTAAAAGTCCCCTCAGCCCAACTTTCCAAATGCTGTAGAGTGGGGCAATAGGAGACCTTTGCACTCCCTACCCCTGTCTCTTCCCAACCCCCATAGAAATACTTGCATGGCTAGAGGGAAGTGGTCTGGGGACTGAGCCTTGAGCTTTATACTAGAGGTTGGGAAGAAGAGGTGGATCCAGCAAAGGAGGCTAAGAAGGAGTGAGAGTGGAGGAGAAGGAATATACAGTGAGTCCTGGCAGTCAAGTTAAGAACATATTCCAGGACTTGAAATAATGAAATGTGGCTGATTGGTTTTAATAGGGAAGGAGTGTTGACCAGCTTTAGATATGTAATTATTGTGGCTTCTACTATTGATTAGTAAAAGGAAAATCAGGAAGTTTGCAGTTTGAATACTACAGTTTTACATTATACAGTTGCAACAATGTTTCTTCAAATGGCCTGTATAGGATTTTTCATTGTTGTTTACCATCACTTCCAAACTTTTTTTTAAAATTCAAACTATTTTCAAAATTATGTACTGTGCTTCCTTATGACTAATAAATCTTAAATTTTGAAATAAAATATAATTTGTGTCCAATGAACAGTATACAAGATAACTGACTTTTCTCAATTTATATTAAGAACTTATTTATATTATTGATTTTATATGTTCAGTATCAGGCAATTGCAAAATAAGAACACAATAGTTTCCTAAGTTATTAGTACTAGATACTATTTTAAACTGTTAATTTAGTGATAGAACAGAATGCTTAAATTTAACAGGATAATATTGATTTTTTCATTCTAAAATATGTTGTGTATTTAATTTTTAATTAAGTACTGTCACCTTTAAACACATTTTTTAAATCACCTTTGTAATAATTTGACGTTTCAAATGGGTTTGAAAAAATTAATAATTACATTGTAATGACTCTTTTAGAAATTATTTATTGAAATTATAACAGGTTTTTTCAATCCCAGTGTTTCAAATGGCATGTAGAGATATTTGGTTGTGTTTTGGTAATTTTTGTGTTTTTAATTGTAGGTCTCTGTGGAAGAATTAGAGCATAGTATTAGTGTTAAAATAGCTAAAGAGGCTGTGATGAATATAAATAAACCTGGAAGCCTTTTTAAGCCTACAAATGGATTTCTGGAAACCAAAGTATACTTCGCAGGATTACCACGGAGAGCAGAAAATCTACTCATTAAACCGGTAATGATCCAGGCTTATATCTCTCATCATGGATGGAATGCCTTTTATCTGTAATAGGTTTGAAGAAATGTTTTTCTGAGAGTCAACAGAGGTTATTTTGTTGAACATACCAAGTGTGACAACTTGAACTGAACATGGTAAATTAATATTACTGACTCTTGAAATTACATTAAGGAAATAAGAAAATGAGTGTAGTGTTATGGAGTCCATTTAAATTCCCAGAGTTACTCATGAAGAAGTGGGTTTTTAATGTTCTCCAATTTCAATTCATTGTCAAATTGTTAGTCCATATTTAGCATATAAATGCACATATTGAGTTATAATATATGTTGTTTTGGAAAGCCATTCAAACTACTTTCTCAGGTCTATTTAGGATTTAAGTTTGGGAGGTTAAGGATTATACATAAGGAAATAAGGTGGATTTTTTTTTTAAGTCTTAACTGAGGTTATAACTTCAGCCTGTCATGAATTAAAGTTAGATATAATGGATGTATGATATATTTCTAATAACTGTGGAATGGGTTTTCCTGAAGGAGACTAATCACTGTCCTTGAAGTGTTTTAAAAATTGCATTTGAAGTCAAATGCACATACTGATTTACCTTAAATATTTACTATTCTATATCCATCTTTCACTCACGGGGATTTGCAGTTACTTTAACTTTAAAAAGATTTCTATGATATGATATAAAACCCAAATTAGTCAACCCATGTCAGAATGACTACACTGGTTCTTTGAAATGATAAATCAAGGCACTTTAAAAATAAAATGAATTATGTAAAAAAATTAACTATTTATGAAATGGTCACTACATGTCTTGAATCCGGCTGAGTGCTATTACAGAGGCTAAAGATTGCAAACACTTTTTGTTCTTGAAGAGGCTTAGTGTTCTCCCTTGACAAGGTAAAAGCTATACTCTAAATTTAGCTAAAGGAAAACAGAAGGCAGCTTAGAGCCCAGGGCTATAGCTAGAAGTATATATAGAACTTGAGAGCAGAAATATGTGTGCTGGTTGGCATAGGAGAGGCAGGAGGGGCTTGAAGTGAACGTTAAACATTATTAGTATCCCAGTGGAGGCTGCATTTTTACTGAAAAAGACTGTCCACCTGAAGAAAATTTCTAAAAGAAAAATGTAGAGTGTGTAAAATATTTTAAATGGTCATGAAAGAAAGGCTTTCCGTCTCTAATCAATTAAGGGCAATTATCAGTCTGACTTAAGTTTAAAATGCACTCCTTGACCTATATTTTAAATTGTTAGATTAACCCTCGGCTAGATGGATGTATACGAGGCTGGAATTTGATGAATCAAGGAGCTTCAGGAGTAAAGGAAATTATTCAACAAAAACAAAATAAGCATTGCCTTGTTACTGTGGAGAAAGGTTCCTACTATCCTGGCTCTGGAGTTGCTCAGTTTAACATAGATTATAGTAAGTGATTTCCCATTTTATCTCTCTTTTCTCATTAGTGACTAAATTTATTCATTGACACATAGTAATGATCCCTTTAGTGAACGTTGAGTACTTACTATATGCCAAGCATAGTATTAGCCTTCCTCTTTCTGTTTTATTTTATTAATGAAATTTTCCAAATAAATTGGAAAAAAAAGACAGTTGAATATGCTTATGTTATTATTTATGCTATGAGTTAAAGTTTATTGGCACAAACGTGATTAATTTTGTGTGAATTCAATTGACCAGTTTAAAGTTTGCTGATTTGTCAGCTATATTGAGTCTACTGATGAGTCCATCAAAGAGATTCATCTTCATTTCTGGCATTTTCACTTATTTCTTATAGTTTCCACCTTCCTGCTGAAATTTCCCATTTATTTATACATGTGGTCCACCTTTCCCACCACAGCTTTCAATATATTAATGATAATTATTTTAAATTCTCTGATAGTTCCAACTTCTGTGACAAATTTGAGTCTGGTCCTGTTGGTTGCTTTGTCTCTTGACCTTGTGTTGTTTTTTCTTTGCTTATTTGTCTATCTCATATTGTTTAGTTTAAAAGTGGGCATCTTATGTATGACAGTAGAGAGACTGAGGTAAATAATATTTATGTCTGGAAATGAGCACACCTCTTCTTTTTCTAGTTCTTTAGTGTAGAGGACTGAATCAAACTAGTCAGGAGTTGAGCTGCTTGGGTTTTGTTGTTGCCATATACCCAGAATGGGCCAAACTGCAAGGTTGAGGCAGGGTTCTCCAAACTACCAAGACTGCCCAACATTTCTGATTCCAACTGCAAGGAATTAGGATCCAACTATGAAGTTAGAGGGAAGAATTCACACAAGACTACCTTCATTTCTGACACCAACTACAATTTAGGGGTTGCCCAAAATGGAGTATTCTCAACCTAGCAAGCTCATACAAGCTTTGGTGTCCAGAGTGTTTATAAGGGCTTTGTTACATAGGCATGATTAATTGATTGCCCAAGTTTGAAGTTTCCAGCCCCTCCTCCCTTCTCTGAGGCTGGGCTGATATATGGTATAGCCTGAAGGGCCCACCATAAGTCACCTTATTAGCATAAATCATCAAGTGTGGTCTGAGGGTCCATCGTGAGTTACTTTATAAGCATAAGCTATCTGATGTGTTCCAAGGGGCCTACCATGAAAAACAAAGGCACTCCCATCAAGTGGGAAATTCCAAGGGTTTAGAGGTTACCTCTCTGGAGCTGGGGACAAAGGCCAGACGTCTCTTTGTGCAAGGCAAAATTCTTTACTACACACCATGATTATATTTAGCACACCAAGGTTTCACATTCCTTTAACGTTACCTTGTGCTTGGGGTGGGGACTGGTTTGCCACAAAAATTTTCTTAATAGCTGTTCCATCCTCAGCTTTAGGTACTTTAGTTATGACTGTGTCTTTAGAAACTGTCTTTCCATGTTCTTCTTGTCCTTCCTCAGCAGAGTGCTGTTGTTACTTGACATTTGCTTGCATGGTAGAGGGGTCTGGGAGCATGGGCAGCATTTTGGCCATTCTGGGGTTCAGGTGCCTGGATTTTTCAGTATTCCTGCCCACCCACCACAACCCCAGCAGAGTCTGATAGGCAGGAGTCAGGACATTGGCATGTTCCTCCTCATTAGAGGATTTTTTTCCTTCCTGTTTCTTTTCCCTAGCCTGTAGGTGCCATTCTTCACCATATCTTAAAGGTTACAGAGTATGTTGCCTTTCCCCAGTGCCTTAAAAGGCTTTTGTTCTGTGCCTGTCTTACAGCTGGTGCTACTCCCCTCCCCCAGGCCAGTGCTAGCTGAGAGACTGTCCCGTCCCTTCCTCTCCTCCCAGTTTTTCTCTTGAGCCCCAAGTGAGGCCCACGAAGAAGAGCCTGTGAATGAGTTCATATTTCCCTGTCTGCAGTTCATAGTCCATACTTAGGCTTTAGCAATTTGTTAAAAATTTTACCTAAATTCTGCTTATCAGATGTATGTCATCTGGTGTCTGCCCCAGGTCAGCAGATGCCCTCATTCTGTTTCTCCTAGGAAGCACCTGCCTTTCTTTAGGTTTCCAGTTAGTTGGTTGCTTTGAAATCTTTTCAAGCACAGTTCAAGAAAAGTTGAGATTCTGTAGATAATTTGGCTTGAGTTGTTATTGTAAGGTTGGGAGTAGTGCCCTTTCCACTTTTCTACATTCTAAGTAGAGCAGACAGTCTTTCTAGACTGACTCCAGTTTTTCATCTTTACAAATAACACTTCAGTGAATGTTCTTGCACATACATCCTTGTACCCTTATGTGATTAATTCTGTAGGATAGAATCTTAGATTATTTTCATTAAAGGTTATACAAATATAGAATTCTTTTAGATTCGATCACATTCTCTCCCAAAGATGTTTTATTAATTTATACAGCTACCAATAAGTGAGACTATTTATGCTTGAAATTTGTATCCAATCTTAAGTTGGAAAGTTAAATTTCTAACCTTGTATTGAAGTTGAATATCTTCTCATATATTTATTAGCTTTTGTACATTTTATGTTATTGAATTCTTTGTCTTCTGCTGTTTTAGAAGTTGACTATTTGAGCTACTAATATTTCACATTATAGATTAAGTTTAGGATGAATCCAAATATCTCTGTTTAAAAATAAAAAACTTTTTGAATATGTTCATTTGTAGTCTAAAAAAATATTTAACTACAATGTTTAGAAAGAATATCACACTAGTGCTTTCTGCTTTCCTAATGTAAATTACTATAGTGCCTTTAACTCATGCATAAGAAGAATTTTTTTTCTTAGTGCTTTAAATGAGTTGACTGAATGTAGGAAAAAAAATTTCAAACCCACAATAATTTTTCAAAGGATAAACTTCCTGTAAAGGAAAAATGTTATATTGTGCCTGAAAAAACTCCTTTCATAAGAAATTAGTAATTTCATGGACAATTTGAAAATGGTCTACTTTAAAATTGATATTTAATGTTAGATTATTAACTTTGTACATTTTTAGGTTCATTTTAGTTTGATTTTGTTATTACCTTGAAATAAATTTACTTATTTCAAAATGATTTTATATATATATATATATATTTTTTTTTCTGGATGGACTTACAGCATTATATTAAATGATGTAATAGATTATTTGTGGCTAAATGAGAGAACACCTTGCCAAAGGAAAACTAATTTCTCATTCAAATATACCCTTTCAACGACTCCAAGTAGTAGTCGGTATAGTAACTTCATATTAAATGAGGAAGACATCATTCAGATGGTTGTTAGGTTTGGAGCCGTTCAAGAATTCATACAATACAGCAAGTCAAAGTTTAAGTATAAAGTTTAAGATTTATTAGAGGAAGAAAGCAGGTGGGAGCCAACAGAAAAGAAGAAAAAGATAATGGCTTCCACTCTCTATCTGAGAGCAGCATTCTTTAAAGAAAAAAGGAACCCACATTGGGTAGGGTGTCTACTGTGATGTTCTGTGCCTTGATTGGGTGAGTGCCTATCTAGTTTTGGGCTGATTGGTAGAATTCTGAGACAATATTCTTTTTAGGAAAGCAGCTTCATTATCTAACTGGGGAGAGCAGGCCTTCTTGGTTGTTTATTTTATGGGCATCTCTGACCTTGCCTTACCTGCCTTTGAGGGGCCACTGGGACGTCTTTGAACAGCTTTGAACGGCCTTCATTCTTTAGTCTGTGGGGCACCTGTTTTCTTGTGAGATAAGCTGTGGGGCCCCCCGGGTTCGAAACTCCTTGTACATGTTAGTTTCTTCTTCTGGGATCTAACAATGGTAAACTAATATTTTTAGGAATCCAACTACTTTGGAATCACAGTAAGTCAATAAATATTTATTGAATGATTATGTGGGAAACAAAGTGATGTGAGAAATATATACTTCCTAAACCTTGTACTATAATGCAGTAGACAACTAACCTAGTAATTGAAAAAAATTTTGAGTATTGTGAAAAGAGAACTCTGTGTTTTATGCATGATTGTTCTATAAACCCACCACTTCTCTCACTAAAAAAAAAAGAGAGATTCATGGAACAAGAGATCCTTTTCTAATTTCAAAGCTAACTTCTGACTTCAGATTATTTCTCTACTATCAAACTATTCAACTCCTCTATGTATATATATTATTGTCCTTCCCACTTGCTCTAACCTGACCCCATTATAGGATGAAGAGTGTTGAGGGTGTCAGCTATACCCAACTTTTCCCTCAGACATATTACAATAAATAGATTGAAAACTTCCTTCTAAATGTCTACTTTAATATGTGACCATTCTGAGATTTGAGCTTTTGTGAATGTGCAAGGTAGAAGAAGAGCTGTTGTAGAGCGAACAGGGACACACAATAATCCTAAAAACCACCATCCATAATTCTATTCTACTATGAAGAGAAGAGTGGGATTCCATTTGTTTGTCTCTTGGCATTAAAAAACAAACACACAAACTTTTGTTTTGTTTTCACTAGGTTGTCATTGAGAAAGGAGAACTAAAATCTTCAGTATTACACAAAGATGACTTTGAGTACTATTCAGATTGTAATAATTCCTTCTGGTGCATTTTAGTGGTGCATTGACCCTGTTTCTGTTTTTGTTGTTTTAAACAGATGACATTTCCAATGCTGAGGGTTGGTATGTAAATGTGACCTTGAATATTCGTCCATCTGCTGGCACTGGTGTTATGCTTGCCTTGGTTTCTGGAAACACAGTGCCCCTTGCCTTGTCTGTGGTGGACTCCATCTCTGAAAAATTTCAGGTAATTTTACTCTAAATCTTTATGAACCTTTTGTTTGTTTTGTTTTTTCCATCTATAAAATGGATATAATGGTACTATTTACTTCAGAGGGCTTTTTTGAAGTGTAAATGGGATAACCCATGTAAAGTATTTGGCACAGTCACCAGCACACTGTAAGAACTCAATAAATGTTCATTATTATTTATTTTTATTTATTTTTTTGGCTAGCTTATTTCCAAAGCCTGAACTGAGAAGTAAGGGGGAGTGGGGAGGGAGAGATTGAATTGCACATTGTATATGGCTAAAATGAGACAGACTCACATGCTGGCTCCTTGGAACCTTCACAGACCACACAGAGATCTACACTTAATCTCATCTTGAAGATTCACCTGTACTAACAAAATAGAAATGAATATGATTACAGTCTTCTCCCAGATATTCAGTGCTTAATTATAATGTTTTGTGCTTTCTTGCTCTCTTAACCTTTATTCCCATGAGTGGAAGGGGAAAGATAAGAGAAAATAAAACCAATCCATCGTTCCTTGCCGCCAGAACCGCCATCTTGCAGTAATTCGCCGAAATGACGAACACAAAGGGAAAGTGGAGATGCATCCGCTGTATATATGTGTTTTCTAGGCCTTTTAGAAAACATGGAGTTGTTCCTTTGGCCACATATATACGAATCTACATGAAAGCTGATATTGTAGACATCAAGGGAATGGGCATTGTTCAAAAAGGCATGCCTCACAAATGCTACCCTGGCAAGACCGGAAGAGTCTACAATGTTACCCAGCATGCTGTTGGTATCGTAAACAAACAACTGAAGGGCAAGATTCTTGCCAAGAGAATTAATGTATGTATTGAGCATATTAAACACTCTAAAAGCTGAGATAGCTTCTTGAAGCTGTGAAGGAAAATGATCAGGAAAAAAAAGGAAGCCAAAGAGAAAGGTACCTGGGTTCCACTGAGGCACCAGCCTGCTCCACCCAGAGAAGCACACTTTGTGAAAACCAGTGGAAAGGAGCCTGAGCTACCAGAGCTCATTCCCTATGAATTCATGGCATAAAAGGTGTAAAAAAGAAATAAAAGACTCGTGGATTGTAAAAAGTAAAAATAAACAAACAAACAAAAAAAACAATCCACCAGGCTTCTTGCTTGCAACTCTGATTCTGATTTGAAATTAGGAAGAAGAACAGGAAAAATTGTTAGATAAATGGAGACACAAGAGTTATCAGAGAATCTGTTTTATTCATACTTCTATTAAGGACTAATAGTTCTGTCCATATGTCATCTACAGTGGATGGCAACAAGCTACAAGAAGAAGCTTCTGCTTGTGCCAAGGTTGGCTTTGATGCTCTTCACAGCTTTCCAAGAGAAACATATAGTTGAACAATACTTGTAGTATTAAAGTATTATCCTTTAAGTTGCTGTTTGCAATTTAAAGGATAATCAGAATTTCTGGTAGCTGGTGTTTAACCATCAGAAATCTACAGCAATTCTGAAGAGTATTTTAAAATTCTGAAGAGTATTTTAAAATTTCCAAACCTTCACAGGCACTTACTACATTTGGATTGCAGCTTTTTTCTTTTCTTTCTTTTTTTTTTTTTTTTTTTTTTTTTTTATTAAACAAAATGGAATTCCCATCTTCAGCATTACGTTCATGTATTCATGCAGTGGAGGATGTTAATGCATGCCATGTCCTTGATATTTATTTAATCCTTTTTGTCTCCATGATTCTCTTTTTTGAACATCAGATTTCCTTCTCAAGATATATGTACAATATTTCAAAGCATTATTCCACACAGCATTGATGATTCTGGAGCATTTTCTCAGCTGGCCATCTTTGCAGATTTTTAATGAGCTCAAGGACAAGTACTTCTACAACACTGTAGCAGATTTCCTCAAATAAACCTATATTTGTAGAAATATTGACCTTTCAGTTAATATAGGTATCTTGGATTCCTAAGTAAACACTTCAGATTGTCTTTCTGCCATAAGGGAAGCATTACAAAGACTAGGCTAGCAACACTTGTCTCCTTAGTTTTAATTTTGTTTCCTCTCTTTTGCTTGTCATATGTCCTTCACACAGACATAAACTATATGTCTAGATTACCCTCAACAAGTTGAATGACAAGCGTAGTAGCAGTTTGAAAGGTTCAGTGAAATGAATACGTTTTCTTTTTTTTTTTTTTGAGAAACTTCTGGTAAATACTCTGACACTTAATGCTGGGAATCCCTGGTTTTTCTTTCACAGGACTTTTTCATTCACTTGGTCCCAATTCTGCAGTATTGCTTTGGTGGGATAAACAAACTTTTCAGTTATTGCTGGCCCATGCTTACTAAAGGACTTTAAATTGTGTGAGCCTTTTCTCCAGCACAGGCATAATTCAACTCCTTCCTTTTTTATCTGTATGTTTTGAAGTTAGGAAGCATTATGAGTATAAAATTTGAAAGGAATATCTTGCTTAAGAACCTACTTTAGTTGTCCATTGTTGGTATAGCAACCCTGTGGCTTGAGTTTTCAGAAGCTAGTATGATTTTTTTTTTAAACCTGGAGTTTGTAAAACTAATCTATTTGTAAAAGTTTGATTAATAATATCAGTACTTTTTTCATCTAAACTTAGAGGTTCTATCATATATTTTTTTCCTCATTGAAATGCAGTTTTTTAACTTCCCTCAAAAATTGCTCTGCAGTGGTATTATTGCTGATATTATCACTTATACTGGATCTTTGCTCTGTTCCTCAGGATATCCTGGTATCTGTTGGAAATACAACTATAGCTCGGATAGAGGCCATAAATTTGTGTTCTAGCCAACATTCCCATCTGGAATTCAGAATCAATAAAAACAATATGGAGCTATTGACTCCATTTAAAAAAGGTATCATCAACTCTGAAGAACTTCCAAGGCAACTTGTCATCTTGGATAGGGCAATGAAGGGAACACTGGTCACCTATCTGGGGGGCATTCCAGGTATCCACTTACTTTTTCTTCAGTTTTAAAAAGGATATTTCAATCAAATGGATAGTGTTTTCACTATATAATTTAAGTAAAAAGGCATCAAAAGGGAAGACAAAATTCCATTATTCTTTTCCTGAGGGCTTGTATTGACATTTTAATGGTACGTTTCTGTTTGCTTTTTAAAATGATGAGCTAAAACTGGCCATGTTTTGCTGCACTGGCTAGCCTAGCCAGAAAGGATTTAGAATTTCAAACTGTCCTCACAATATACTTGTGAGTTCAATATTCATTCCTCATTCCATCCATCATTCATCCAACGTTTCTTAAGAGCGTATGTGCCAAATGCTGAAGACACAGTAATAAACACATAGACATGGTCCCTGCCATTAAGGCTCTTACAATATAGTGGGAGAAGCAGACATTAAAAAATAAGTAATAAAACACCAAAATAATTGATATTGTGATCGTTGCTGTGTTGTAAAAGTTACTTTTAGAGCCTGGAAATAGGCTTAGTTTGTGAGGGCCAAGAAAGACCTCTCTGAAGAATAAACTGAGATGTAAAAGTGATATCTGAAAGACGAAATTAACTCAGTGATTAGGGCATGAATTAGGGTTAGTTTGCAATTAAAATGGTACATGTGTGAGCAAAGTGGGAATGGGCTGACGTGTTTGATGAATACACTGAAGATCAGCATGGTGAAGCACTGTGAGCAAGAAGGATGGTAGTGCAGAATGAGGCTGTAAACTGGGTGGCTGGGTGGGTTAGAGGGTTTATAGACCTGGTTCTTCGTCCTGTGTTTTTTTTTTTTTATAAGAGCCATAGCAATCATTGAAAAGTTTTAGACAAAGAAGTGATGTATGAATATTATGATCTAAAAAATCTACCCTGCATGCCAAGTGGAGACGGATAGGTGGGAGGCAAAAGTGGATGCAATTGAGATGAGTTGCAAGGCTATGGAAGTGGTCCAGATGAAGAAACAGTGACAATAACAGCAGCAGCAACAACTACAGCTACTGCTGATTAATTAGTGTCTAATCAGCAGCCTCAGCACTGGTCAGAGTGCTTCGAAACTATCAACTCATTTAATTTTCAAAACAATCCAGTCAGGTAGGCACTATTATTATCCCCATTTTACAGATGAGGAAGTTGAGATGTCTAGACTAGGGTGATGACAGTGGAGGTGGTATACAGTGAGTGGATTGGGGATATATTTGAGAAACAAAATCAGTAGGATTCAATGATTGAAAGGCAGGTATAAGGATAACTCTTAGGTTTCTGGTGTGAGCAGTTGGGTGGGTGGCGATTCAGTTAACCAAGATGAAGAAAACTGGAGGAAAAGCAGGCTCATCTTTAACTTAATACTGGAAGAGATATAATTAGCATCAATATTTTTCTTTAAATGTCAAAAATTTGATGCAGTAAATTCTTTAGAAGCATTTTCAGATACCATCCAGGGTATTCTCAAGGGGAGAATTCTGAGTTTGTTCTCTGGACTTCTGGTAACCTTCTTTATATCACTTTACTGATCAGAGTCTTAATTGCCCCAATATGGAAATGTTATCTAAATTATTTATCCCTGATTTTCTGGGTTTTGGAGGAGTGGAAGTAAATAAGCTCTAGTGGTTATATATATAACTACTATATATGTATACACACACACACACATATATATACATACACATATAAAGATATATGTATACACATATACCTTTGTGTTTATATATATAGTGCATATATAATATATAAAAATATTATGTTACATAATAATTAACCATAAGTTGGCATGGATAATTATTAGCAAGTATAATTACAGTTCAAATGAATGAATTCTAAATCCACTCATTCACAATTTAGTTAAATGCATTTTTTTAGGAAAGAAGTCAAGAATGAAAGAGCTCAAGAGAAGTAAAATTATCAAAATTTCAGTAGTTCCAGGACTTTTACAACAGTATTGAGAACTAACTTCATGCAAGATGTGTTTAGAGGGAAAATTGAGAACTGAAAATTGAGATACTAAGGGTGTAAATTATGGGATAGGTGAGATATTAATTGATATTAATTCCTACAGGAAGGAGGCATGATAAAATTGCATGCTAAAAATTAATAATCAGGGGGAATTGATGATTCTAAGGATTTTCATAATATTGGCATAATTTATGATTCTTAGCCAGGCATTGAAAGGGTTTCTTAAAAAATGCTGTTAGCCCATAGAAATGGGATATACAGTGGACTTTATTCACTGTATAGGCAACTTAGAGGCACAAATTTTGCATTAATTTTTTGCATAAGGCACTGATGAAGAAAAAGGGCTGAAGAATATCCATTGGTAAGTAAAAATCATGTAGGGGAGATGCTAGTTTCCTTGGCTGCTCAAGCAAATACCATGCCAATGGATGGCTTAAACAATGGGAATTTATTGGCTCATGGTTTTGAGACTAAGATAGAAGTCCAAATTAAGGCACCATCCAGGTGATGCTTTCTGCCTGAAGATGTGACATTCTGGGGCTGGCTGCCGGTGCTTCTTAGTCCTTAGCTTGTCATATAGTAAAGCACAGGGTGATGTCTCCTTGTCTCTCCCTTCTCTTCTGGGTTCTATTGATATCCAGCTTTTTGCTTCCTGTGGCTTTCGTTCTCTCTATCTGAATTTCATTCCACTTGTAAAGGACTCCAGTAATAGGATTAAGACCCATCTTGACGGAGTGGGCCACACATTAACTGAAGTAACCTCGTGGAAAGGTCCTACTTACAATGGGCTCATACCTACAGGAATGGATTCAGTTTAAGAACATGTTTTTCTGGGGTATATACTGCTCCAAACAACCACACTCCACCCTCTGGATCCCCAAAAGATGTGTTCCTTCTACATGCAGAATGTGTTCCATTCCATCACAACATCCCAAAAGTCTTAAGTCATTTTAGTAACAATGCTAGGTACAAAGTCTTATCAAAATTGGTTATGGGTATGGTCTGTCATGGGGCACACATCCCCCATGTCTGTGAACCTGTGAAGCCTAGAAAACAACTTGTGACCAAATATTGCATAAAAGTGAATTCTCTATCATAAGTTGCTATTGTATGCTCAACAAGAAAATAGTTCCTTGGAAAATATGGAAATCTGATTTTATTCCAGCAATAATAAAAGAGATAAATTTATCATGGTATTTAAAAATGTTTCATTGAAAAACTGATTTAACAATGCTTAAACTGTTGCTCAAATTTAAAGACAAAACAGTAAAGTAGAACATCACAAATAAGAATATGCTTTTTCCTACTCCTCTTTCAGTGTGTTTGTATATCTTAACTTTGGATGGAAGTGATTGTGTTTATGAAATCAGAGTAACTCGTGATATATTGAATTTAGCACCAAACACAGTACCTTATACATAGGAATCACTTTATATATGTATATATATTTATTGAATAAAATTACATTGCTAACTTTTCCTTTAGGGTTAGAATTTGCTTGGAAATGGGAAATCTGAATGACTCCACTAAATGAAGGAAATAAAATGCTAAAAGTCTTGGGCTAATAATCTCATATTCTGTTTTTGTAGATGTTCCATTCAATGCCATACCAGTGAATGCCTTTTATAATGGCTGCATGGAAGTGAATATTAATGGTGTACAGCTGGATCTGGATGAAGCAATTTCTAAACATAATGATATTAGAGCTCACTCATGTCCATCAGTTTTGACAAGCACAAACAGTTCTTAAGGAATTTTTCTCTGCTATTTTTCCCTATGTGTAATTATACTCTTGTTTCAATAAATAGATGAAGGGTTTAACCTGTGATGTGCAGACCTTGATTATTTTGACGTACTTTGACCTTCCTGTGATTTTACAAAGGTCCTTTTCAAGAAAAAAATTCTGTTGTGATATAAATTTCATTTTAAAAAAAAATCCTTACCTCTCTTGCTATCTAGAAATTAAATAATATGTCTAAAACATTTTAAATTTAAACTTTTGGCTACAAATGATATTGTTTCATTTTTATATTTGCAAAAGTAAAATTTAATTTTGTCCCCATGACTAATGTTTAAATATCTTTTTCTCATAACACAAGAAAGTAAACCCAAACAAAAGTACATGTGACTAAATGCTAATTATTATAGCAGATGCTATGTGTTGTTTGTTTGTTGAGGTTTTTTTCCATAATGAAGGCAGAAGAGGCAATGGCCTATTACATATATGAGTTGACTAGAAAGCTTTAAACTTAATTCCAAAACTTTCCTCAGATGGACCAACTATGACTTCAACTTCCTCCCAACTAGCTTCAAATTAGAGCCAGTAAATTTATACTGAGTTAGAAAACAGGTGGCACAAATGTTCTAGAGAGCAGCACATGAATCTTTCTGGTTGGTAAAATTTGATTCTATGAGAATGAGACACTAGATTTTCTTGAGATGGGTATAGAAACCTGTAATGGTTACATTCCTCAAGTTTGACTTAAATGAGCCACAGGAGCTCTGGATTAGAAGAGACAGAATTTGCTGATGGAAATGAAAATGAACAATGTGGAAGACAATATTCATAGTTTTCCTTGAACCCAAATGTTTTATTTTGCTAATGCTGCTGGAATGCAAAACACCAGAGACGGATTGGCTTTTATAAAAAGGGGTTTATTTGGTTACACAGTTACAGTCTTACGGCCATAAAGTGTCCAAGGTAACACATCAGCAATTGGGTACCTTCACTGGAGGATGGCCAATGGTGTCCAGAAAACCTCTGTTAGCTGGGAAGGCACGTGGCTGGCATCTGCTCCAAACTTCTGGTTTCAAAATGGCTTTCTCCCAGGACATTCCTCTCTAGGCTGCAGTTCCTCAAAAATGTCACTGTGGTTCAACTTGGAGTATTTGTCCTCTCTCAGCTTCTCCAGAGCAAGAGTCTGCTTTCAACGGCTGTCTTCAAACTGTCTCTCATCTGCAGCTCCTGTGCTTTCTTCAAAGTGTCCCTCTTGGCTGTAGCTCCTCTTCAAAATGTCACTCATAGCTGCACTGAGTTCCCTCTGCCCATCAGCTCATTCATATGGCTCCACTGATCAAGGCCCACCCTGAATGGGTGGGGCCATGCCTCCATGGAAATTATCTAATCAGAGTTATCACCTACAGTTGGGTGGGGCACATCTGCACAGAAACACTCAAAGAATTACAATCTAATCAACACACTGATACCTCTGCCCACACAAGATTACGTCAAAGATAATGGCATTTGGGGGGACATAATACATTCAGACTGACACACCAACTTTACTCAATTATCAGAGCATGTGTCCAGGATATGATTGTTGTAGTATAAAAAGAACTTTCAAAACTAGAACAGATTTTAACAAAAGGATGACTATACAGAGACATGGTTAATATTTTCTCTGTAGTCAAGGAAATAAGCAGGTAAGACACATACTTGCTCTTGACGTATTGCAAGTGCCAGTTTTTTTAAAAATCATCCTCAAACTATCATCCATATCAGGTGTGCATCAGATGTTTCATTGACAGTTTTAGAAAATAAACTTTTTTCATTATAGATTTTTAAAATCACGTAAAACAAAATAAATGAATTTATATTTAAAATGCATATGAGTAATATTCTATCAACTCTTTAAGCAGAATATTAAATTTCTGGAGGCACAGAAAGTTCCCTGGCTTGGCAAGTTAGTCACGGAGGCTGCCCACTAAGCATTGTGTGCCTGAAGGCAGGCACCAAGGCATTATGGGCATGAGGGCAGGCAACTAAGTTAGAGAATGATGCTGGGCTCCTTCCATGCCCCTGCTTTCCCACCTGGTTCTGAAGAGATGGTTCCCTGAGATTACTATTGTCCTCAGGCTTGCACCTGAAGATTGTAAACATGATAGTCTTGTGAGTCTTGTGATTTTAGAACAAACGTGGTTGCCTGGGGAAACGGGAAAAACAATTATGTAGCCCAAAGAATGCTTATGCTATATAATCCTGTGCTAAAAAGCCAATAAAGAACTTGCAGGAGCAGAGAGACAGAGTCGGCTCCCTTCTTTCACAAAATTAAATAAAATGTATGTAACTCTTCATGCAGTGCATTATTTCTTCAGATGAAAGACAGATAAAACTATTTGATGAGGAGTTTGGGCTGTAGATTGGAGCTCAGAGAAGAAAAGCAAGACTAACATGCATTGAATGACTGTCATGTGCCAGAAATCATGCTAGATCATCTTACTGGATGTAACTTTTCTGCTAATTATCCACATGTTCTGTGGGTTATATATTTCAGTCAGTGGTTATCAGTTACTATTTGGGGTTAAAAATACAGCAAGGATAAGTACTGAGAGAAAGTATTTTAAAAAGGAAAAGGGGAAGAAAGGGAAGAATGAACCTCCTCTGGGGCAGAGTTCTCTGATTCTCATTTAATTATGCCCAGATATAGGGTTCAATGCCACATTTCACATCAGAAGCAGAAACCTGACATGCAGGATGTTTATAGAGGTGGCAGAGACTCATTTACAATCTCATCGAATTACCCTTGCAGTGTGCTTACATGAAAGGATGAGAAAGATATGAATGCAATTTCAGGGAAAGATTTGGCAAGATATAAGAAAGAATGAGGGAAAAGCAGGAGAGGAAACAAAGCATACAAAAAGATACTGGGTGATGAGAGTGGGGTAGGAATAGAGAAAAAATAGTAAAAGGAATGAAATAATCTACTTTCTGTAAACACTCAAATGGGAGTAGATAGTGATAAATTGAGATCCACAAAGAATTAAGAGACAGAAATAGTGAAGTAGAGCAGGACATTAAAAAGAAAGGCTGAAGGGGGAAACAAGAAAAGGGTAAGAAAGAAGGAAGAGACAGAGAGAGAGAAGAAAACAGACCAGATCAGCTATTATGGAAGAGGAGGAACAACAGAGGAAAGGAAGGTGAATCAAACATTCAGAAAGGAGAGAAAGACAGAACAACAAACATAAATAGAAGGAGGAGTGTCAGAAAAAAGTGGCAGATGCAGAGATACATCAAAAGAGGAATACATAAGAAAAGAGAAAGCAGGGACAAGGGGAAAATAAAAGAGAAAAAAGAAGAGATGGTGGGGGGAAAGATAGAGACAGAGGCAATAGAGACAGAGAATAGGAAGGCAGGAAGAAAGAGGGAGAGAGTGCTCAGCCAGTTTACCCAAGGTGAGGATGGCAACCCTAGACTTGGTGTACAGATGATGTTCCATGCCCAGGAGGTGGAGCCATTGACTAAATAGCTACTAGAGTTTATACTCTAATAGGTTTAGTGTATATGCTAGATCGCTAGAAGGTCTAGTGTCTCTGACCTTCACAGTCATTAAGGAAACTACAGGAGAGGACAGGGTTGATAATCTTGTAACATTCTGTCAGGAATGAGTGGAAGAGCTTGCAATCACTTATTTCTCTGGCATTCTGCCTTGTTCCTGACCTGTTTTGTGCTTAACCTATTTACACCAAAGGGGGCTATCAATTATTAAACCTGGGGAAATGGTGAGGAGGAAGGGCTCTCCTGAATATGGTGAGGTTGATGCTGGAATCGGGGCTGCGAGAACTTTCAAACCTACCATCAAACAAGGAGCCTGGCCATACACACTATGTTTGGCAAAATACTGGTGATCTAGATATACAAACATGCAACTCCTGGGATGGTAGGAGAAAACATTCAGCAGTGCCAATGCTTGCTTGAATTGCATTCTTTGATGGATCAATCAATTATTAAGGTGATGCTTTAGCTTATCGCCTTCAATATCTACTGAATACCTTCTTTGAAAGGGTTCTTTCAATTTTAAACATTCCTATGACTTTAAAAAACCTAAGAAATACCCAGAATAATCAGCCCAGAAATTTTGAAAATTGTGTGGGGTTTTTTTTTTTTTTTTTTGTCTACAAGCCCCCTATTTTACCAGAATACATCCATAGCTCAAAACTTTGTGTTCTTAAAAAGCTTGACACATGCATACCCAACTAAAAGTAGATTTCAGAGAAATTTTTCTCTTGTGCCAGGCTGGTTTGAGGTGGACCCTCACATGCCCTGGTACATGTATTTGCCCCTTTGTTGTTTACAATAGTCTCTGGAAAAGTCTGAGAAGCCTAGGGATCTGCAGTCTTATAGCACAAACTATTTTTCCACTCATCAGCTCATTTGAGTCTCAGAAAAGCCCTGTGTGTAGAGGCCCTTAATTACTCGACAGCTACTGGCATAGTGGTGTAGACTCTTCCTGGTGATGGATTATCTGCCCCAGAGAAGGACTCTCTCTGGTGACTTTGTGGGGCACATCATTGCTGAAAGACTTCTAAGAAGACTTCTCATTACTTTCTGTCCCCCAGGCTGAACTTTCGAGAATATGCAATGAAGGGAGAAAAATCAGTAAAATCACTTGTCTCAAATCTCCCACTTGTTTTATAATGATCATAATCCTCCAATTCAATACTTTTAAACACATAGAATCTGAGCACCTATTGTAGGCAGAAACTTTTGAGGTGTTGGGAAGGCAATGAGAAATACTATCTATTCAACAACTACTTGTGGAGCACTTACAATGGGCAACATGAATAAATAAAGCAAACAGATATACCTTCAGCTATCAACAAATACATGGAGATAGAAAGAATTGTTGAGGTTCACAGATGCAAAACTGTCCTCTTCCATGATTCTTCCCATATCATGTCTTGAGAGATGCTAATTTAAATCAGCTTTTATCTTAGTATAAGGCTGACAGATTCTAGGTCAATTTATACTGTTAATGTTCACTCAAAAAAAGTTATGAGGGTCAGGAACATAGATGGAAACCTAATCCAAAGGAACAGAGTGTATCACTGAGAAGTGAGTGACCTTTCAGACTCTGTGCAAACACCTTCAGTGATTCAGAGTTCATTATTTCCCAAATCCAGTCCATTTCCTCTTTGTTCATTGGGTCGGTTTGGGAGCTTGTAGAAGCAAATGCAAAAGGGGATTAGGTAGACAAAAGATTTATTATAAGAAACACCTCTGAAGGAAAAGGTAGAAGGAGCAGGAATGGGCAGAGAGAATCTTCATAGCCATACATGTCTGACACCTATGAAAGGAGATTAGGGCGGAGATTTGGGTAGGAATTGTAGTGCAGTTCTGAGAAAGTTTCAGCTAGGTCCATGGAGAGTACTTAAACAAAGGTTGTCTTAGAAAGGACTCAGGAGCTCTGCATCAGGCAGGAATGGCCTGGCATTATTATTCTCCCTGTGATCAATCATTGTCTGGGAAGCAGTGAAGGTAGATCCAGAGGGATGACTGGAGCTGTCAGGCAACTATGCTCTGTGCAGCAGGTTCTTCTGAAGGAGGTCTGAGGAGAACACTTCCATGCCCACTGTAGTAAGCTCTGACTATTAGAAAGCTCTTCTTTACGTTAAACCAAAATCAGAGTCTTCATACTTTCACTAAATATTCCTCTTTTTCTGAGTTAGGACTCTATTGGTTGCAAGTAGCAGAAACTCAAACTGGCTTAAGCAAAAAGAGAAGTTTTGGAAAGGATATTTGGCTAACTTATGAAATTAAAAAGGTGAGAGAATATTCCTGGGTCTTGGATTCCTATAGTGAGCTAAGGAAGTTCCCTCTCTTTGTTTCTCATCCCTGTTTCTCTCTGTGCCAACTACGTTTTACTCTCCCAATACAGGCTGGTTTCCTCGGCACTTCATTGTGGAACATGGCTGGTAACAACTACCGAATTTACTGGTTCATATCACAAACATGTCAGACATGGAAGAGTAAACATCATTTTCATCTTTTGTTCCAGTTCCAGAATTCCAGGGGGAAGTTCTGATTGGCCCAGATTAGGTCAATTTCAATACTGAACCCATCTACAATGCTGTGAAGACAGGGCAGGCCTCATTAGGACAGTGGTTCTCAGTTTGGCTGCACACTGAAATCACTAGTGGGGCTTTAAAAATACCAAACCTTTCTCCAGACCAGTTTCTAATTTAATTGTTTTGGTGTGCAGTCTGGGCATTGGGAGTTTTAAAACTTTACAGATGATTCCAATAGACATTAAGAAACATGGATCTTCCATTAAGCCATGTGGATGGGGAGAGGCAGGGGCAGCTCTAAATAGTGGTCCTGGTAACTACATGTAGATGCCCACTATCAGTTAAAACTTTTTGTGCTTTTTAAGGAGTCTTCTTTTAAGTTATTTAGTAAAAGCTATATTTCTACAACCCATCTTTTAAGTAAAATTTATTTTTCCAAGTTTTGAAATAAAAATTTTATTAAACACACATACCCGTCCCCCACAAAAAAATCCCTTTTCTACATGGGAAACATAACTTGTTTTGTTAAAAAACAAAAATCACTTTAATATATTTTTCATACAGAAAACAAGAATTTGAGAATGTGTATGCCTCTAAAACAAATCACATTTTTGGCATCAATCTTATTCTGGCAGGTAACCTTTTTTCTGACATATTCTTCCATCGTTTAGGAAGCATTGCTTTGGCATTGGGATCGGCTTAGGCAAATTCTTCTACAAATTGTATGCTGTGTTTATTATGGCTTTTAAAAAAGTTTTAAAAACAGCTCTTGCTGGATTGAAATATGTCAAATTTTGCTCTTGAATTTGTCCTTGTATTGATTTAGGAAGTCTTGACCAAACACATTCAAATAATCGGCTCTTTTACAATTTATTTTAATACTTTCTGGTTTTATTGTTCTACTTGGTCATATTAGAAGTTGGGACTATAAACAAGCATGCTTTTCCTGTGACATTGTATAGACAATTCTACATGGATTTCTAGATGGACAGGGCAATGCTGTTAAAGTTGTTGTGATTTTTAAAAATCTTATAGAGAACTCATTGTTCCAACCCAGCTTAGCCCTAAGGTGGAAGAACACACCAGCACAAAAGTGTAGTGGGTTTAATCAGGACTTACTGACAAGAGATGATGATCTCAAAGTTGCAGCCCGCCGTGATAAATGAATGGATGAAGAACAGAGAGTGTCAAGAGGGAGGCTTATAAAGGTTTGTGACAATGGAGTTTCTCGTGAGATTCGGTTACAACAAAGTCTTGCGCAATTTGGTTACTAATAGCGATGGGGGGGACGTTTTAGTGTTTGGGGGGGTGGGGGCTGTTCCTGGTCATGTAGGTGGCTACGAGTATCTCATAATGGAGGAGGGGGCCGGGCCTCAGGTACTGGGTCCTCATACTCAATCAAACAGATTTTAAAGATTTTAGTATGCAGATATGAACAAGTATCTCAAATGTGCTGCGGACAAAGCAGCAGTTAGTGAGAAATTAATTTCTACTAAACACTTATGCTCTAATTTTAGTTGGAAAAAACCCAAACCTCTGTACTTTTTTTTAAATTCAGTTTTATTGAGATATATTCACATACCATAGAATCATCCATGGTGTACAATCAACTGTTCACAGTTCCATCATATAGTTGTCCATTCATCACCTCAATCTATTTTTGAACATTTTTGTTATACCAGAAAGAATGAGAATAAGAATAAAAAAGAAAAGTAAAAAAGAACATCCAAGTCATCTTCCCATCCCACCCTATTTTTCTTTTTGTTTTTGTCCCCACTTTTCTACTCATCTGTCCATACACTGGATAAAGGGAGTGCGATCCACAGAGTTTTCACAATCACACTGTCACCCCTTGTAATCTATATTGTTATACAATCATCCTCAAGAGTCAAGGCTACTGGGTTGGAGTTTAGTAGTTTCAGGTATTTACTTCTAGCTATTCCAATACATTAAAACCCAAAAAGTGTTATCTATATAGTGTGTAAGAATGTCCACCAGAGTGACCTCTCAACTCCATTTGAAATCTCTCAAGCACTGAAGCTTTATTTCATTCCATTTTGCCTCCCCCTTTTGGTCAAGATATTCTCATTCCCATGATGCTGGGTCCAGATTCATCCCCGGGAGTCATATCCTGCTTTGCCAGGGAGATTTACACCCCTGGGGAGTCACAAACCTCTGTACTTTTACTATTTTTTTAAATTGCAAATGCAACTTGTTGTTACTTTCTGTACTTTATAGCAAAAAAATTCTATTCTGACACTATAGGTTGAATTTTTGTGCATATTACAATGTTTGTGAATTAATACTACCAGATCGATGAGCCTAGGCCACATGACTTATATAATGGACATAATAGTATAGACTTCACCAATTCCGTGAGCTAGAAATCTAGCATTTTAGACAATAATTTTAAAAAATGTTTTTTTATATATTTTAAAAAATATATGCTCTTTAAAATAATTTAAAATACATAAACGTAAATAAGCAGAATTTCTATTTGGTGCTTATAATTGAAATTGCAGGGTCAAAATGAACGCTAACTGAAAATTTGATAGCTATTACAAATCTTCAAAATGCTGCACCAATTTATATTCTCTCAATATTTATATGGATACCATAGGTCTCTATTTCTTCAACATTACTTGATATTGCCAAATTTTTAATGTTTTTTCAATCTGATGAGAAAAGAATGGTAGCTCATTATTGTTTTTTTTTTTTTAAATGGAAATCTTTTAATAGAAAATGGAAAGAAAAGAAAACAAATTAAACATCCAAAGATAATAGTGTTTTGGTTAAATTGATCAAATATATCCATTTATGGAGTACTAGTTAATCATTAATGAAACATGGCAGATTTACATTTACTAGCATAGAAGGATGTTCACAGTGATATAAGTAGAAAAAAAGCAAATTACAAAATTGTGGGTGTCACATTTTATTTATTTATTAGGCAGGAAGTCTTCAGGCACTATCCCTCACTGGTCTTCTACTGCATTCCACTTTTCGAGTCCATTTTCTACCCAGCAGCCAGAGTCATCTTTCAAAAACACAAATCCAACCATGTCACTCTGTGCTTAAAACCCTCCTGCAAGCTTCCTCTTTCTTTAGGATAAAGAGAATCCAAACATCCTTTGCATGACCCCTCAGTTCTTGCATTCAATCCATCAGGAAATCCTAGTGGCTAAACCTTCAAAGTACATCCAGAATCTCACCCCTTCTCCCTGTCTCCAGGATAAACCATCTGGTGCAAACCACCATCACTTCTCTCCTGGATTCTTGAAGAAACTCCTCCCTGTCTCTGCTTTCACTTCCCCTCCCAGTAGCCAAAGGGATCATTTCACTTCTCTACTCAAAACCCTCCCATTGCCCCCATCTTGCCTTGAGTCAAAGCCAAAGCCCTCGAGTGGCCCACAATGCCATGCAGAATCTGAATCTTCATTGGCCTCTGATATCACCTCCACTGTTGACCCTCTGGCATCACCTCCTCAGTTTCCCCTCTTGCTTCCCCCTTTCCAGACACTCTGGCTTCCTTGCTTTTCCTCCAGCACATCAGGCTTGGGCTCTCAGGCTCAGTCTGGAATGCTCTTCACCTATTTTCATATGGCTTCCTCCTTCACCTCCTTCAGAGCCACCTTTTGTTCCCTATATCTCCTCATCCTCCATTCCTGAGCATTGTTTTTATTTGCATTTTACTGATAACTAATGAGGTTTAGCATCTTTGCCTATACTTATGGGAATTTTGTATTGTTTTATTTTGCTTGGGGAGAGGAGTAGTTGCCTTTTTGCTGTATTGCTTGTTTTTGCTGTTGAATAGTTTGTTTTTCTTATTGAAATTTAGAAGTTCTTTATATATCATAGGTATTAAGCATTATCTGTTATTTATCTTATAAGCCACCAAGTTGCTGAATTTCCATTTGCTTAGATTACTTTTCAGTAGATTTCTTTAGCTTTCCACTATTTTTACTATTATGAAAATAATAATAGGTTTTCTTCTCATCCACTATACTTCATTTATGTTTCTTACTTATTTTATCATCTAGGACTTCTGGAACATTGTTGATTATTAGAAGCTGTCCTTGTCTTGTTCTCGATTTTAATAGGATTTTGGTTGGTATTTCATTAAGTTGTTGTTTGCTGTTGATTTATAAAAATATTACTTGATTTAATTATAAATTGCTTATTAAAAATCTTATCTTTTTTTCTAGTTTTCTAAGTTTTTTCCAGACTTATTGAACTTTGTTATATGTTTTTGGTGTCTGTTGAGATGAGAACTTTTTTCTCTTTTAATATACATCAACAGATTTTCTAATGTTGAATCATCCATGTATTCCTTGAAAAGGAATTCTTATTTATAATATATTCTGACATATCTATATTCAAATGTAGGATAAGATTAATTGTTCATGGCTCTTTTCCTGTCTAATTGTGCTGTTTAGGCTCTGCTAGTTTGAAGAATGTATCCAAAAGCTTTAATTATCAGGGCCAGGAAAGAGGAAGAGAGTAAGAATGATGATGAAGGAAGAAATAAGGTAATAAGTATCTGTGGTTGAAAGTTTTACAGAAGGTTTCCTACAAAAATTTTGATATACAAAGGAAAAGTATGTGGTAATTTAATAGATACTTAGGAGGAACATTGTTAAAGATAGTGTGAAGTCACCATGCCCCAGGTTTTGGCTTAAAATATCTTTTGAATTGAGAATCTCTGATCCCTAGAATTATTCTGTAAAAATATGTAGTTAATCTTAAGTAGAGCAGAAGTGTGTATACGTATGAGACAGGTAGAAAGGAGGTGTGTGGGGGAGGGTATGTCTAACAAGGTTTCTTAATAGTTCTATTATAAAAGTCCCTTTCCTCAGGTTTAGCAACTCTTTATATTCCCACCTTACTTTATGCACATTTCTTCCTATCTCTATACCCACACTATCAATAATAATTAAAACTATTCAAAGGAAATGGAATGCCTTTTCCTAAGGAAAGAAAACATTTCCTGTTGCCATCCAGTGGGCTATTTTCCTCAGTGAATGAGATCTGTGAAAAGACTGGCTACACAGGCCAAGAGAGAACTGTAGTAACCCCCAAGACTGCTGAAACTAGAGATAGTGGTGAACTGGCAAACTGACTCTAGCGGGGCTGGGGGAAGCCCTGACTGGTAGCATTTGCTGATTTGTGGTGTGAGAAAGGGTTAAGTTTAGCTTTCACATAGAGACAGCATAGAATAGGGAAAATGGTGGCAGAACCAGCTTAAACAGGCCCTGTGGTAAAGGGAAGAGAGAGAGAGCCATGATGCAAACCTAGAATCTGCACCAGCTCCTTATATGGAAAAGTAACCATGGTTACTGGAATGTAAAGAGATATGGGGAGAAATCAGAGGCGGGAACCCCCAGCAGCAAATTTAAACTGAATAAACTCTCTCGGATAGGCTGTGCAATTCAGAATCTCAAAGATGGGCTAGTTGGCTCTCCTGGATAGGCTGTAACCTCTGTAGTACCAAGCCAGTGGGGAAACAGGGGAAGGATTTGTGCATTAGGAATAGGAGATTAAAAGATCGCCATGTTCCTCCTCCCATGTGCCAGCCCACCCTGTTTCTGGCTGTGCACCCTAACTTGCAAGACTGTAAATAAATTCTTTTCTCCTCCAGAACTGAGTGAGCATTTATTCCCTTACAGGTACCGCTTTATTTCTGACAGTGGTGTATGTGCTTCTACCACAACTGATGTCAAGGTGCCAAAAGTTTAACAAACCACTTACAAAATTCTTGAATATTCAAAAATCAACTCTTGCTGGCTGCTATGAGCTGGCTCCAGCATGCTGTTGCCTAGAAAAGTGTGTCCCAGGTCTGATGTGACCCCATTTGATAGCTTCTCAAAATGTGTTTCTAGTGTAGTCATCCAAAACCAACTCATTATTTAATGTATTATTTTCCTGAGGCTACTGTGATAAATCACCAAAAAAAAAAAAAAAAAAACCCAAACTTGGTGAGTTTAATGAAAAGAAATTTATTCTCTAACAGTTCTTGAGAATATAGTTCCAAAATCTGGCAGGACCACCCTTCCCCTGAAGGTTCCAGGGAAGAATCACACTCCTTGCATCCTCCAGCCTCTGCCGGCTGCAGGCAATCCTTGGCTTGTGACCACATCACTGCAACCTCTGACTCCATGTTCCAGTGCTTTCTCCTCTTCTGTCTGTTAAAAGTTCCCTCTTATAAGAACGTTCAAAATTATGTTGGGCCCACCTGGATAATCCAGGATACTCATCTTATCTCAAATCCTTAACTCAATCACACATAAGGGAACATTCACAGATTTTGGGGATTAATGAATTGACATATCTTGTATGTGCCTCCATTCAGCCCATTACATGTACTACATGTCTAAAATTCATATTACATATTAGATTGTTGTTAAAATGAGAGAGAACAGTAATACTGAGGGGAATATTGTGTTTTTATTATAAGCATGGATACTGGAACCAGACTACTTGGTTTAAATGCTGCTGCCATTGCTAACCACTTGTGTGAACTTGGGCAAGTTACTTAATGTCTCTGTGTCCCACTTTCCTTATCTATAAAATGAGAAAAAAAATAGTGGCTATCTTATTGGATTGATGCGAGGATTCAATGGCCTATAGTAAGTGATATATATGTGTTTGCTATTATTATTTTTATTATTGTTATTATCAAATAGAAGAAGGTTGGTTGGCTGCTGAGACAAGGCTCCTCAGTTTTCATTAAAGCGGTAAGGTCACAATGGTTAAAAGGCTCATCTACTGTGCAGGTCCAGAATATTGCTATGTGGAAGTCCAGAAACTAAGTTTGAAAGGTTGATTCCTAAAACCCAACTTCATTCATTGATACTTCACAAGTGTGTCTCAGGCAAGTCTTGAAAATGGCAAGCACTGTTTTGTTTACTTAATTCCATTTTTGTGCTGAAGAAGACAATACTTAATGCTTGATCAAAAGTATCTCAAATCTAACACTTTGTTTAACTGTCCCAGATTTAGGAGAAGGATAATAAAGGAAAACCTTCATATACGAATTTTGTACCCATTATGGTGCAAGAACAGAAATGCTAATCCACTAAGCACTCATGTAAATGTTCACTTAACAAAAGAAAAAGATTCAATCTTCTAAATGATGTAAAGAGGAAGGTAAGAAACCTAGGAAATAATTAACTAGCATAATTGACTTAGATGGATTTCCTCTGGAGGCATTGAAATGTCTTTGTCATTTCCTGAAAAAAAAAAACACTTTAAAGTATTGCTATATTGTTCTTCTCTCAAGATTTTCAGATAACTGATTGTATGGATTTAAAAATTGAAAATGAATCTAGAAAGTTCTTAGTCAACTTGGCTTTCTTTAGTATATCATTCTACTCCGTGATCTAATCAATGATAGGCAGTTACTATTTGAGGCTTTGTCCTGTTTTTTTTTTTTCTTTTTTAAATTCTTTTATTAAAAACAAATAAAAGACAGAAGGGATGGTGGGAAGATGGTGGAGTAGGGAGTTCCAGGACTCAGTCTTTCCACCAAAACAAGTACTAAACAGGCAAGAACTGTCTGAAACAACTCCAGATGCCAAGAGAACACTGTGCAGCATCCAGGAAAGAGCAGGAAGAAGATGATAGTAAATTGCTCTCTCCATGCAGTGGCTACTGGTGCCCATCCCACACTGTTGGAGCAGGCTGCCATGGGGTCCAGGTCCTGACTAGCTCACTGGTGATGGAAAGAAATGTAAAATTCCTCTTCTCCAAGACCAGAGGTGGGCATAGCTGATCACACTGATCACGGCTGTTGATTAGAGACTTCAGATCACTGGTTGCTTGGCTCTGGGAGCTGCCATAGTTTCAACCCACTCCAGACAAAGACAAAGGCCACAGCTAGGCTTCCTCAGGGCTGTGGGGGAGAGTTAGTTGAAATGCTGCATTTGATGGGCAGGCCAAGAAAGCTCAACTTTGGGGAGTCATGGAAGGAGCTCTTGACACCCTTCTTTTTTTTCCTTGCAATTTTATTGATATGTAGTCACGTACCATATAATCATTCAAAGTATACAATCATTTGTTCACAGTGTCATCATATAGTTGTGCATTCATCACCACAATCAATTTCTGAACATTCGCATTACTCCAAAAAAATAATAAAAATAAAAACATGAACAAAAATAAAAGTAAAAATGAACACTCCCCCCAAAAAATCCATATCCTCATTCCCCCCTATTATTCATTTCCTTTTGTGTCCCCATTTTTCTACTTATCTGTCCTTACCCAGGATAAAGGGAGTGCAAGCCACAAGGTTTTCACAGTCACACTGTATAAGCTATATAGTTATACAATCATCAAGATTTAAGGCTTCTAGGTTGCAGTTCAACAGTTTCAGGTATTTCCTTATAGCTATTCTAATACATTGAAAACTAAAAAGGGACATCTATATAATGCATAAGAATAACATTCAGAATGACATCTCAAATCTTTTCAAAATCTCAGCCACTGAAACTTTATATTGTTTCATCTCTCTTCCCTCTTTTGGTCCAAGAAGTCTTTCTCAATCACACAATGCCAGGTCCAGACTCATTCCCAGGAGTCATGTCCCACATTGCCAGGGAGTTTTACACCCCTGGGAGTCATGTCCTACATGGGCTAAGAGCAGTGGGCCCATCTGCCAAGTAGACTTGGAGAGAGAGGCCACATCTGAGCAACAAAAGAGGTTCTCTGGGGGTGACTCTTAGGCACAATTATAAGTAGGCTTAGCCTGTCCTTTGCAGTAACAAGCTTCATAAGTGCAAGCCCCAAGATTGAGAGCTTAGCCTATTAAGTTGGTAGTCCTCAATGTTTGCGAGAATCTAAGGAATTCTCCAGGTGGGTAAATTTAATATTTCCACATTTTTCCCCAGTCCCTCAAGGGAGCTTTTCAAATACTTTTGTATCCTCTGCCCAAATTACTTCAGGATATATTGGGGCTTCATACTAACTTGTACAAACAAACCAGATCTCACTCTCTATTCAAGTTTCCATGTAATTATGGTGTTTGAATAAACTGACCACACAAGTTAAATTATATAGCATTTGAACCCTTCTTAATCCCCTCCCCAGAGCAATTTGGAGCTGGTCTGTACTCTCTTCATGTGTCCCTGGCCCTGTTACAGCTGAGAAAGACTGACTGGGAAAGTCTTCTCTGGCATGCCTCTCCTCCCAGAATTTTCCTCCAGGCAAAAGTATCTTGAGACGAGGAAAGAAGTACAAGAAACTATATAGTCTGAGGCAATGTTTGCCAGCTTTGAACACTTGGGAGAGGGAGCTCTGGCTCCTGGGAAACAAAGGGGGCAACCAAACTCTTGAAAAGAGAGGAACTTCAAAACAACTAAGAATTAAAAGCCCTGGACAAGACACTGGCCCAGGAAAACAGCAAAATCCCTGTACTTGGTTCTTGATAGGAGGGCTGCAGCTGAAAAAAATCTCTGAATTGTCACCAGCTGGTTACAAAATCAAGAAATAGACATCTCAAGGAATAACTTCCAGCACGAGCATTTAAAAATATTAAAATGTACAGTGTGTAACAAAAAAGTAAAAGACAAACAAATAAACAGGAAATGATGGTTCATAAAGGAAGACGTTAAAAATCCAAAAAATATGAATGAACAGAATGTGGACATATGAAACAAAGCGTTTCAAAAATGATCTTAAAATGCTCAAGAAGTGAGGCATGCAAATAGGTGAACGGACCTGGAAGACAGTATGTTGAGTGAAATAAGCCAGAAACAAAAAGACAAAGACTATAATGCCTCACTAATATGTACTAAATATGATGTGCAAACTCTGAGAATTGAATCTGAGAGCATAGGTTATCAGGGGAAGGTTTATTGTAAAAGTTCCTAGTTTGTAAGCTCTTACAACAGTAACATCTATTCCTGAGTTATAATAGTTATTTCTAAATTCTGAGATGCTAAACTCTTTGTGTATAACCTGGTAAGCTCCTGGAACTTTGAGTATCTGTGTGACACCTGAGACTCAGAGCCAGTGTTTGGCAGCTATGAATGTCAGCATTACCCCATACAGCAACTGTTAAAGAAGCTGAAAAAGAGATCAGACTTCAATTAGGGATATGAATGAAATGGAGTTTGTTAGGACTAAGGTAAAGGATGATATTGACTGTGTTTTAAAGTGTTTTAAAACTTCAACTTCTGTGTGAGACCAAAGGAATATATGTTTATTTGGTGCAAAATCTATATTTTCTGTAGCACTCTATATAATTTAACTTGTAAGGTCAGTTTATTTAAACACAGTGATTACATGGTGCCTTGAATAGAGAGTGAGATCTGGTTGGTTTGTACAGGTTAGTGTGGAGCCCCAATATATCCCGAAGTAATTTGGGCAGAGGATACAAAAGTATTTGAAAAGCCCCCTTGAGGGACTGGGGAAAAAATGTGGAAATATTAAATTTGCCCATCTGGGGAATTCCTTATATTCTCACAAACATTGGGGACTACCAATTTGAAAGGCCAAGCCCTTGATCTTGGGGCTTGCCCTTATGAAGTCTATTGCTTCAAAGGAAAAGCTAAGCCTACTTAAAATTATAACTGTCACCCCCAGAGAACCTCTTTTGTTGCTCAGATGTGGCCTCTCTCTCTAAGCCAACTCGGCAATGGGCACTGCCCTCACCACTATGTGGACATGACTCCCAGAGGTGTAAGTCTCCCTGGCAAAATGGAATATGACTCCTGCAGATCCACCTGAACCTGGCTTCACTGGAATGAGAAAGCCTTTTTGGACCAAAAGAGGGAAGAGAGATGAAACAATATAAAGTTTCAGTGGCTAAGATTTTGAATGGAGTTGAGAAGTCATTCTGTAGGCTATTCTTATGAATTACATAGATATCCCTTTTTAGTTTCTGGTGTATTATAATAGCTAGAGGAAATACCTGAAACTGATGAACTGCAACCCAGTAGCCTTGATTCTTGAAGGTGATTATATAACTATATAGCTTATATGGTGTGATTGTGTGAAAACCTTGTGGGTCACACTCCGTTTATTCAGTGTATGAGCAGAGGAGTAGAAAAATGGGGACAAAAAGTAAATGAATAATAGAGGGGAATGGGATATGGGATGTTTTGGGTGTTCTTTTATACTTTCTTTTTCTTATTTTTATTTTTTTGGGGGTAATGAAAAGGTTCAAATATTGATTGTGGTGATGATAGCACAACTACATGATGATACAGTGAATAATTGATTGTACACTTTGATTGTATGGTATGTAAATATATCTCAATAAAATTACATAAAAGTGTTCAAGGAGATGAAGGAAAATACAGAGAGAGAACTAAAGGATATCAGAAAAACAGTGAATGAGGGATATGAGAATCTTAGTAAAGAGATAGAAACTTTACAAAGGAACCAAAAGAACTACTACTGGAATTGAAGACCATGATAACTGAAATGAAAAATTCCCAGGAGGGTGTCAAGAACAGATTTGAACCAGCAGAAGAAAGCATCAGTGAACTCAAAACACAGGACACTTGAAATGAACCAGTCTGAGGAGTAGAAAGGAAAAATAGTGTTAAAAACTGAAAATAGTCTAGGAAACCTTTGGGGCAACAGCAAGCCTACCAATATACACGTTATGAGCGTCCCAGAAGGAGAAGAAAGAAAGGAGAAGAAGGAATATTCAAAGAAATGATGACAGAGAACTTCCTAAACTTAGCAAAAGATGTGAATATGCACGTCTAAGAAGTCAGAGAACACCAAACAGGTTAAACACGAAAAAATTTACATGCAGTCATATCTTGATTACACTATTGAATACAAAGGACAAGAAGACAGTTCTGAAAGCTGCAAGAGAAAAATTAAAGTTTTACATCCAAAGGAGTTTCAAATAGATTGTGTGCTGAACTCTCATCAGAAACCTCGGAAGACAAAAAGGTAGTGGGTTGAAATACTTAAAGTACTGAAAAAAACATTTGCCAACCAAGAATTTTATATCCGACAAGACTGTCTTTCAAAAATGAGGGAGAGATTAAGACATGCTCAGATAAACAAAAGCTGAGGGAGTTCATCACCAGTAAACTTCCCCTATAAGCTATGCTAAAGGGAGTTCTTTAGACTGAAAGGAAAGGACACTAGGCAGTGGTTCTAAGTGGCATAAAGAAATAAAGACCTGAGATAAAGGTAAACATTTGGGTAATCACAAATGTCAGTATTATTATAGTTTATTGTTTGGTATGTAACTCTTCTTCTCACTTCCTACAGGTGCTAAAATGCAAATGCATTGGAAGCCACGTATCCAATAAAAGTTTAATTTCCAGAATATATAAACAAATCCTTAAACTTAACAACAAAAAGACAAACAACCAAATTTTAAAAGTGAGCAAAAGACTTGAATAGACATTTACCCAAAGAACATATGTTAGTGGCCAGAAAGCACATGGAAATATGCTCAACATCCTTAGCCATCAAAGAAATGCAAATTGAAACCAAAACATAATATCATTCATGACCTATTTGTATGGCTACTATTAAAAAAACAGAAAATAACAAGTGTTGGAGGAGATGTGGATAAATAGCAACACTCATTCATTGCTAATGTCAGTGTAAAATGGTGTAGCCACTGTGGAACAGTTTGACTGTTCCTCAGGAAGCAAAGTATAGAGCTACCATATGACCCAGCAATCCCCTACTACATATAAAAGCCCTCAAAATTGAAAGAAAAGACTTGAACAGGTATTTGCATACTGATAGTTCATAGTGGCATTATTCACAATTGCTAAAAGTTAGAAGCAACCCAGGTGTCCATCAGCTGCTGCTTGAATACATAAAAGGTAGTATATACCTACAATGGAATATTATTCAGCCATAAAAAGGAATGAAGTCCTGATACGTGCAAAAACATAGATGAACCTTGAAGACATCACGTTGAGTGAAATGAACCAGACACAAAAGGACAAATCTTGTATGATCTCACTGATTTGAAATGATTAGAATAAGCAAATTCATGGAGTCATAGTCCAGAATAAAGGTTACCAGGGGACAGGGTAGGGATAGGGAATGGGAAGTTACGACTTAAAATGCACAGAATTCCTATTTGGAACATTGGAAATGTTTTGGTAATGGGTGGTGGCAATAGTAGTACAACATTGTGAATGTAATTAACATCAGTGAAATATATATTTGAATGTGTTTAAAACGGGAAATGTTAGATTGCATACCCTATAATAGAATAAAAATTTGTAAAAAATCCATGAAACTACACTATACAACCAGTGAACCCTAAGTTAAACCATGGACTATAGTTAATAATACAATTTTAAAATGTGCTGTCATCAAATGTAACAAATGTTACAAATGTTTCACACCAATGCCAGGTGTTAATTGGGTGGCATATAGGAATCCTGTATTTTATGCATCATTTGTTCTGTAAATGCACAACTTCTCTAATAATGAAAAATAAACAAATATAAGGTCTATTTGCAGTGGGCAGAAAGGGAGATAATGAATAATTCAATTATTAAATGAAGGAATATTCATTTTTGATTCATAATGCTTTGTTTTTGGAAGCAGATTTTTTTAATGTATCTTACTATTACTTATATTTAATTTGAGTGACTAGAAACTGTTAAGTGACAGCCTATTACACCTAGAAGAGCCATCTCTTGACCACGCTGAGGCAAAGCCTGGAAAAGAACACACATGTCAAACTTATATTCTAGCACTTCTCTATTGCTCTGTATTTGGGGGAGTACTCAGTGACACTATAAGTTTAAGAAAGACTTAGCGTTATTATTTGCACAATAAAATATACTATATATAAAGTATATTTAGGGCCAAGAAAAGAAGCTCAAAAATACTTATTATGAGTTGTAGAAATTCATTAATTTGAATAGATGTTTTTCATTTTTGTTCTTAATGACTTAGATTTTAAAGTCATTAAAGTCATCCTTTGCATGCATCTTCTTGGGAAAGCCCAAGGTAATTAAGGACAAATGTGAGGAATTGCTAATCATCCTCAATTGCTTTCCCTGACTCCTACCTTTTTCCTCACCTGCAAAATTCTTTAGTCATAGGACTAACAGTAAATCATCATTATAGACAAAATGGCCTCGTTCTATGGTTAAGCCCATTTTAAAAACAGACTACATCCCTGGACGCTGATTGTTTTGTTTTATATTCTAGCTCTCTGGAGGTCTTCCAAGGTCCTCCATAATTGAATTTTCCCCTCCTACTGTGCCCAGCCCTTGTCCCTGTCTTATCAGGTCAGTTACCTTGGAGCCCCTTATAGATACCCTTTAATTCATTTGTCTTCATTCTTAAATTCTTGCTACTGTGTTTTTCATCTCACTAAGAGATCCCTCTGCACAATTTTTCAGAAGTTCCCAAATCACTCCATCCATTTTCCTTTGTAGCACTTAACCCCATTTGTAAATAATTCCATGTCTACTGATTATTTACAATATGTCTCCCTCCTTGGACTGTAATTTTTATGAAATGAGAAACATTGTGTGGATCCTAGTGTCTGGCAGTTGGTAAGGAATACATATTCGTTGAATAAATATATAAATTCTATTGTTTATATGTGCTTGCTTTACTTCCTTTTCAACTAGGTTGCAAACATTTAAGTAACAGGGAAAATACCTATTACTCTTTAAACTCACACCTGCTCTGGACAACCTTCCCTGCATCTTTTAATACTGATGACTTAATGGATACTGGAAAAAATCTCTGTGTCTTTAAAACCATGAGGCTTGAGAGAAGGTCAAAGGGAGAACAAGTAGTAAAGTAAAAAAGCATGAGGCATTCGGGTTTCAGTAAGCGCTTTTATCATCTGCTGAGATGAACTATAATACGTACCTTTATCATCTCTATAACAGAGTCTATCTTGGCAATGAAATTTGGGGGGTGGGGGCGTAAGCATTTATAGCACTGTGTTAGCTGGAGATAAAGGAAAACATTAATCACTTCTGTTTTTTTGTTCTGCCAATAAGGAAGAAAAAATGAGCTTTCCCTATTCAAGAACACAACAGAATGATTTAAGGCAAAAAGCGTTGCACCCTTTAAAGATATTACCATGTAAGAAAGCTATTGACAGGCAAAGATGCATCTGATTTTCCTCCTCATTCTTGGAATTTCATGTCCCAGGTAAAACAGATGACTCATATTACTGTAGAACATCCCATATCCACAAATCTTGCCAGAGCTGTCTCAGAGGAAATCCTCAACTTTTATATCAACCTGGACATGTCATTATTTTTCAAATATTCATACAAAAGGAGTGTTTTATTATTTCTTTGACATCCATGGGAATAACTCAAATGAATTCTACTCAGTCTCAAAGGAACAAAACCAATGATTTCTATTTAACAGACCTGTGTTTTTTCTCCCTGACTTAAAAGCCTAATATCCAAATATGATTTTTCCTTTTGTTCATTTTATAATTTTGCCAACAATGCTGCTTTTTCTCTCTGTCTGCCTTTGAAGATAAACCCATATTGTGGTCTTAATTTTGTTTCAGGTCAGTAAAGTCAGTGCAGTGAAGTCAAGATATTTGACAGAACCTGTTGGTCTTTGAGCATCCTGCTTCTTTCTTCCTTCCTATTTTCTCACGCTAACCTTGATTACATGCTTTTCAGACTCTCATTTTTTCTAATTCTTTTTTTTTTAAATTAAGGTATAATATTTCATGAAATGAAGATAAAGTTAACCATTTATTTTCAAATTAACCATTTTACAGTGTACAATTCATTGGCCTTTCAGATATTCACAGCATGGGTGTTGTATTCACAATGTAAATATTACTAATTCTTCACTTATCTCAGGTTGAGCCATTTCCTATAAAATTTTACAAAAATTTATTAACTCTTCCTTCCTGAGCCCATCTCTGTGCCTCCAGCCCTCAGCGAATAACCTAAACTCTCAATTCCATGAGAAGACAGAGGCTTCACTGGCTTTCCACACCTACCTAGCTTTGTACCCTCCTTCACCCCTTCTTTCCTAACACCTTGCAAAAACTGTGCTTCTCCTGTCCAGGACAACCCTTTGCTTGGGCTTCTGTTCTGTTTCCTCCATTTTGTTGGTAACCTGTGCCACCAAATACCCTCCATTCCTTGCTTTCTTAATCAGTCCTTCTTTGTGCTGCTTTTAACTGGTCTACAAACATATCCAAGATTTCTGCCTTCCGAAGAAGGCCTTTAGTCACTCCTACTTCTCTCTCAGCTGTTACCTATTTTTCTTCTACCCTTCATTACCATCTAACTTCTCAGTAATCTATGGTCTCTTCCTCATGTAAAAAAACAAAAACTTCTATTTACTACTTAACCCACCACCCAACTCAGTTATTTCACCGAAATTACTTTTGTAAAAGTCAACATTGACCTCCTATTTACCAAAGGGAAGGACTTAATTATAATTGTCATTGATCTTTTAACCAAATTTGATAGTTGGCTAGGGCCTCCTATCTGAAACTGTCAGTCTTTGGTTTTTGTGCCATATCTCTCTCAGTATTTTCCACCTGCCTCTCAATTTTTTTTTTTTCAGGAACCTCAGTGAAAAGTCATTCTTTAAATGTAAAATTTTCTGAACTTCATATTGGGCCTTCTATTCACTTTATACATTGCCCTTCTATTCACTTTATACATTGCCCTGGTTGATTTCATAATCTCTCCTGGCATCTCCTGTCATTTATTTCAGTTGCTTTTCAAACTGAAAAAGCTGCTCCAACCACAGGGGAGAGTGAACTTATATTTCTTGGGGGTCTGAGAACATAATCTGAAGTTTTTTATCCTAAGCACAAAATTGCTTCAAAGTTCTGGGTTTTATCTTAATTCAGGAAAATTTTTATTCTCATCAATATTATATTTACCATTGTTTAATTTTAAAAGTAGTGTAATTAAAATGGCAGGCAAGGTACTCTATCTTTAGGATTCATTTGTTTAGGCTCAAATTTCATCCTATGTATGATAGGTCCCTCTCCATCTGGGAATTGGGGATATGGTATATGTGCAGGGGGGAGAAAACTAAACTTTTTTTAGTCACCTCGGACTTTGAGTTCCTAATTCTTCTTATGTAGTTCACTTTGCATATTATTTTACTATCCTACTAGTACCATCCATCACTGTTCAGAATAGTATCATCTCAGATGTGGCAAATGATATTAGAATTCCTGTTCATAAAGTTTCTCATTCAAAGTACCACAAAATTGTTTTCCATTTGCCTCAGCCTCCTCTCTCCCTAAAAACTTTCTGCATCTACGTTTTCTGAGAATCATACTCTTAATCTCTTCTGGAAACTGAATTCTTTCAGCAAAAAGTAGCTAATGTGAGTTTAGTTTCAATTTTGTATCCATACAAATGCTTGAAATTACTTTCCGTTGAGTAAAATGGATGCTTCAAGGGTACCAATCTTGACTCTCCTGTGAGTTGATATAAACTTGTACTTTTGAGAATAACCACATTTTATGTATTCCAGTTTGAGAGCTCAAACTCACTTGAAATCACTTCCAAAGATTTATCTCTGGCTCTGACTTCTTTTGAGTTTTTCTTCTTTAAGTATGGAATATATCCAATGCATTCCTGGCATTTCAAAATTAATAGAACCTGAAATTGCATTTGTTATTAATTACTGCAAGTCTGTTTTTCCTGTTGTGTTCTTTGTTGTAAATAAAAGGATCACTGTCTACTCAGATGCCTCCTCTAAATGCTTCATTCATCCCTGACTCCATGATCCTTACCCCTCTTGCTTCTCTTGTATTTCCTCATTTAGTCACCAAGACCTGTCAATTCTACCACTAAAATATTTTTGGAATCTGTTACCTTCTCAGTCCCCAGTGTGTGCTTTGCCGGAGGCTCACATTATCTGCTATCTGGATAATTGTATTTGCCTTTTAAATATGTTTCTGCCTCAACTCTCTAATCTCTTTGTATTCATACTTTTTTGTTTGTTTGTTTGCTACTGTTTATTTTTTGAAAACAAAGACCCAGCAAATTGTTTTTGTGCCTTAAAGCTTTCTTTGCCGACTGCTTCAAGGGGAAGTTCAAACTCATCTTATTATTGCTTAAGTTTCCATTCTTATTCTTCAGATCTATTTTCTTCTTTGCATTTTATAGTCCAGATGCTCTGGATGGAGTCTTTTTTATGTACACACTTTCATTTATTGAATAGCTACAATTTGCCAAACACTGTGTGGTTATTTGAAGCTGAATGTACCCCAGATATGCATATTCTTCAATGTAATACATTCCATGAGTGTAAACCCATTGTAAGTAGGACCTGTTGATGAAGTTATTTCAATTAAGGTGTGGCCTAGCCCAATAAGGACGGGTTTTAATTCTAATAATGGAGTCCTTTATAAGAAGAATGAGATTCAGAAAAAGAGAGAGAGAAAGCCACAGAGTGAGGAGCCAGAAACTGAACATCAGTGAACCCAGAAGAGAAGGGAAAGACCAGCAGATGCTACCATATACCTTGCCATGTGACAAACTAGGGACCAAGGATCACCCTCAGCCAGCCCCAGAAAGCCACATTCCTCAGGAAGAAATATTTATGAGTTAATATAAACAAAAATAGTCAGAAGCATGAATATTTATATTAGCTCATAAATATTTCTGGTAAGTGTCTGTTTCTATCCATCACCAACACTACCACTCTTGGCAAAAGCACCATCTTCCACCTGTACTGCTACAATAGTCTCCTATCTGGTTGTCCTTTACCCATGTTTGCTCCTGTCCATCCATTCTCCTTGCTGTAGACAGAGTGATCTAGTCATCACCCTCTGGTTGAAATCCCTTCAGCGGCTTCCATGGCTCTTGGGACAATAATCAACATTCTTAACTTGACATCCTTCTCTCTGCATGGTCTGTGTACATTAACAGCCTCATCTCATACTTCCTGTCACCAATTCTTTGCTCTCAAGCCACTCCAGACTTTACTTAATTTCTCAACTGCCTGTTTTGAGGGGACCCTACAGATCTTTGGGGTCCTTGCCCAGTGCAGCATAAATGAAACATCACACAAGTTTTGGTCACATAGGAAAGTGATTTAATAGCTGGTGGATACAGTGACCTCATGGTCTAAGATCTGCTTCCCCAAAGGACTGCAAAAACCAGGTTTATATGCATTATTTGGATCACAGAGAATTGGGGAGGAACAAAGGAAAATCAAGGAGATGACATTTATGGACTCTTTAGGAAATGAGAAAAGTTAGGGAGTGTAATCAAGAGTTTAGGAGATGTAATCAAAAGTTTAGGATGGGGCAATCTAGTTTCCTACTGGAGCAACCTACTTTTCTATTTGGTTTGCTAAAATGTAACTAAGATGCATAGGGGTAAACATTTGGTCAGGGAACCTTTGATCCAGGCCTGGAAGTCTGTTTACTGTTCAAGTTGGTCGATTCTCCCTTTGTCAGAACAGTTACCACAGCTGGGAGAAGTAAAAGATAACAGTATACAGTTATCCTTTCTGCATCATGGGGTTTATGGGGCATGGTGCCCCCAAGATCTGGAAAATCCATGTAAAAATTTTTGGCCGTCCCATCATGCTAGAGAAGTCTGAAGCTTTTTCTTTTTCTTTTATGGGGTGTTTACAGTACCTTATCATAAAAATTAGGTCAAGTATTTGGTCATAGGCTATATGTAGGTTAATATTAGATAAAAATATTGTATGAAAAAGAGGCTGAATGAGAGACATTGTGTTAAGTGGCACACAGACAACTTCAAAGCCTTCAATGAGGGATTCATGGGGCTCTGGCTGGCTGGGAACATTGTCCAGAAGCAATAACACCTTAAAGGGTAATCCCTTGCTGGCAAAATATTTTCTAATCTCCGGCACAAAACACTGATGGAACCAGTCAAGGAAAAGTGCTTTGGTTGTCCGTGCTTTCCAGAAGATTGGCAGCTGGTACTTGTCCTTTCCATTCAGAGCTTGAGAGTAAGCAGCTTTATATATCAGGGCTGTCTTTATTATGAACCCTATGACACTGGCACAAAGGAGCAGCATTACCCTATCCCTTGTGGCTTTAAAACCTGGGGCTCACTTCTCTTCTTGGCTGATGTATGTCCTCTAATGCATTCTTTTCCCCCAATACAGGGCAGTTTTGTCAGCATTGAGTATCTGTTCCAATTTGTAGACTTTCCCTTCAATCAGTTTCTTCAGGGTTTCAGGAAATTCCCTAGCTACCTCTTGATCGGCAGACACTGCCTCTCCAGTTAGTTTTACATTGTGCAGGTTAAACCTTTTTTAACATTTTTAAACCAGTCTTTGCTGGCCTGAAAATCTGTAATTGTAGACCCTTGACTTTCATTTTCCTTTAAGGAATCATATAAGGACTTAGCCTTTTCTAGTATGATGCCAGAGTCTATCAGAATTTTTTTTATAATAATACTAATAACCACAATTCTGGACCCAAAAGAATGTTGCATTTTCTATGCAAGAGAGGTGTGGATCTCATGGTTTAAGCAAATGCTTTGCAATTGTTGGTGTAGCTCCAGCAATAGCTTTGTGCATTCCCTTCTCTTCTAAACTTTTTCTGTGTTATCTGCTGGCCTTTGTGTGTCTTCTGCGACTTCCACAAAACTCCCCCAAAATTCCCATTTAATTTCTTATGTTGACGCACAATATATTGAAACCACAATGGGGAAAGTTATGCTGTGGAAGGGATAACTGTAGTGTTATTACTTCCCCTGGGCACAAGGAAACTTCATTACGGTGGTCTTTTACAAAGATTAGCACAGCGTCCCTATCTTCAAAGCTGGGAACTGAGAAACCTAGTTGCAGGGGCTTTTTCATGTTCACAGGACATTAGCACATGCTATTCCCTAATTCTAGAAATTCACTTCTCTCCCTTTCACTTCATTTCTCTCACCCCTATTCTGTCATCAAATCTCAGCTTTTTCATTTCCTTAGGGAGACCTTTCCTGCCCTACATGATCACATTCACATAGCACCGTGTTCCTCCCATTATAGCTTTGCCTCGTTGACAATAATTATTCATCTGTATAATTCCTTTATAAATATCCGTCTTCCTACTGAATAGTGTACCATTAAAGCAGAGATGACTTTTATCCCCGTTTGTGGAAGAAGGAACTCAGTAAAAATATGTTGAGAGAATAAGAACAATATATTGAGAATAAGAACAATAATAACAAGGTTGTAAGCTCCTTTCTTGAGAGCAGGACTCATGGGTTCCTTATTCTGGTATCCTCAGAATCTTACACAATGCCTGAAACATTTATTTCAGACATACTGTACTGAACAAGGCTTGTAGTTAGCACAGTCACGAAAGTATAGGTAGTGACAGATCCATAGTGTTTAGATGTATAAATGTGGTCCAAATTAAACAATCGGAATACCAGTTACATAACTTTATGTGCAGTTTGTAATTAAATTTTGTGCTATTTTCTTAATTTCCATGATGTTTTAATTTATTTTAATAGTTTAAAGTATATTGCTGAATGTACTACTATATGATGGTACTGTGAACCATTGATTGTACACCGTGGATGATTGTATGGTTTGTGAATATATCTCAATAAAATTGAATTTTAAAAAAAGCACATTGTTATTTTCCTGATTTTCCACAAGGTGGTAATTTTGAAGTATATTTTCTAGTCATGCAGTAATCTCTGACAGAAAGCTTCAATGGGACAAAGTCATATCTAATTTCCCATTTTTGCCAAGTACAATCAAAAACTAGTTCCAATTTTTAACCCGGTCCAATGACTTTTTGTATCCAGTTAATTGTTTTTTACATTCAATAACCACAATGGAGTGAGAGGTCATCTAGTATATTCTGCTTCTTGTTGCCTAGTTGCATTTAATTCATTCCAGAGATGGGAACACTTAAGCCTGTCTGAAAGTTGTCATGTAAAACCAGATGAGGACATGTGTATACATTCCGAGAAACTGGCCATGGATTGAAATGGAAGAATTACACATATGACAGTTTCTTTACTGTCCATAAGTCTCTTCCATTAATGTCATGGGCTCCTGTGTTTCTGAGAGAGAGGAAGTGAAGCTGAGGCAGCTGATGTGGCGGAATAAGCACTAACTTAGAAACAATATTTTTGGTTGACATCTTATGGGAAAGAGTTGTTGACACATCTTGATCTACAGATAGGCCAGGTTGGCATGGTAGGGTGGGAACGACTTGCACTTAGGTAACAAAGATTTGAGATCCCCTTCCAGATTATTAGCTGTGTGATCTTGAGTGAGTTACTGCTCTTTGACTCTCAGTATTGGAATCTTTAAAATGTTGATAATATACACCTCAAAGGATTGATATGACAAATAAATGAGCTAACACATATGGAGATTTAAATTTACTCTGTGCTATATAATAGGTATGCAATAAATGATAACTACCTTTTAAATAATAATGATAATATTGTATTTAAACTTTAGTAAAAATTTCTCTTGAATTATTATAGTTAATATAAATCCCAGTGACCAAATCAAAATTTCACTAATCAGGTAAATTGTAATAATTATTAATAATATTTTTTATGTCCCATTCAGCTTAAGCCTTTTTGCATCAAAGACAATTATATTTTCGGTCCAGAATATTCCTCCTTACCAGTCAGGATTCCCTGCATTTTGTTTCCAAGTCCAAGAATAAGTCTTCCCGTGCCATCCTCCAGATATTCCCTGTAGGGTGAAAACGTGTGGTTTTTGCCTATAACATGCACTTCTTCTCTTAAAAGAGAAAACCCTTCTCAAAAGGGTGGGACTTGGCAATCATGTTGTAAACTGCATAATCCTACTGAGTCCCCTCAATATTTTCACCACTTTTCTCCAATATTATTTGCATCAACTGGATCTTCTTTTATCCCACATGTGAGTGGGACTGAGAAATAATTAATCTTCCTTATCACTATAAAGCATTTGTAATCCATAGCTCTGTGGAATGATCCTTCTTTTCTATTAACGTTCATTGGAATAAACTTTGATATGAAACTATCATAAAATTCATGAACAAGTTCTATACTAAATGAAAGGAAATTACAGAATTAGCAAGAGATTGAGAACAGAAAGTTTGATTTAAAGTTATGGTCATGTACAATAAAGCAGAGAAGGATGCATGAAAAGACAATATAAAATAAACATGCAGGGAAAAACAAAGAGAACAATTCATGAGAGTCCAGAGGCTGAGAGAGAGAGAGAGGGAGAGAGAGAGAGAAAGAGAGAGAGAGACATGATCTTAAATGAGGTTTGACTGTTTATGTTTCCTTTTGGTTGTGTGAAATACCCTTTGTATTATGTTGGGTCCCCCAATCTAAGAAGACACTAAATGAGTTATTTGTAAAATACCCTTTGTGTTAGGTAAGTGTCTTCAAAATAAGGAGACATTGAGCAAGGGACTCCCATGCCAGTAATTTATTAAGGAAGTGCTCTCAGATGAACTGTTAAAGGAGTGAGGGAAGGAAGCAGGAAAGGGAAGTTAACAAGCAAGGGTGCTATTTCAAGCAAAGGTGGCGACAGCCTCATGCTTCAGGGGAATTCTGGAATGTAAAAGGTACACCTCAGTGTTTGTCCTGAGTGAAAGTGAGAGAACTGGGCCTTCATACTCCAGGACCAATCATTCATTGGCTTGTGGCCATCTTGTGAGGCAATTGTGGTTGCAAACTCCCAAGCACTTCCTACTCTCTGCATATGCAGGCAGAGATGCTCCCCTACTTCAAGGCTGTCCTTCAAAGAGGACTACTGGAGTAGCTCCTTGGAAATCAAGGCACATGGACACTGACACCAGGGAAGCACACAAGTGCAGAGCATCAACTGTGACACTTTACCTGTGCTTCTCGAATTATCTGCAGAGAAGGACCAGTTCTCCCCTAACCCCCCAAAACATTGTGAACTAATACTTTTGTAAAAATATGATAAATGTTAATTATTAGAAAAATGACTATAAAGAACATCCATAAAAACAAGCCTAAAAAGCCTGAAAAAATGTTCCCTAAAGATATCAGGTCTTAATCTTTGGAATCTGTAAAATGATCTTATTTGGAAAAAGGGCCTTTGTAGATGTGAATAAGCTGAAGAGCTTGAGATAGGAAGATCATCCTGGATTATCCAGTGGACCCGGAACACAATCACAAATATCCTTATAAGAGGGAGATTTGACTACACATACAGAGGAAAAGGTGAGGGAAAGACAGAGGCAGAGATTGGAGTGATGTGATCACCAGCCTGGAATGTCAACAGCCACCAGAAGCTAGAAAATACAAGGAACAAATTTTCACCTAAACCTTTTGGAGGGAGAGAGGACCTGGCCACCCCTTGATTTTGGCCCACTGAAACTTATTTAGGATTGCTGTCCTCCAAAACTGTCAGAGAATATATCTCTGTTGTTTTAAGCCACCAAGTTTACAGTGATTTATTACAATAGCCATAGGAAACTAATAAAAAGTCTGTATCTTTTTATTAGAAGAATCAGGAGACAAAAAATTTTACTCTATCAAGTTGCTACACAATTTTCTAAATGTGTAATCTCAATTTCTGTACTTTATCCTATCACGGACCTTAGCAAACATCATCTTTGGACCACTCTTCCAGTAGCACTATACATATCCAAAATGCTCCTTGTTTACTTAAGCTAACTTAAGTAAGTTAGATTAAAAAAAAGAACTATGGTTATAAAATACCATTTTAATGGCAAGTTAGGATTCTGGAAATAATTACATAAAGAATATTACTGTGCACATTTGATAGGTCTTTAACATAAGACAGTGAGGTTATTAAAATGTTCTGAAATGAGAAATGCTATCTGTGCCCTGTGGTCTTATCAGCTAGGTTGACTCAGTTCTGGCTTCAAAGCCCACTGGTAAGTCCGTTATTGGGCTTAGATCTTTGGTATGTGGTTACCACAACTAACTCTTTTGATAGACTCTTTTTTGACAAAATGAAGTTTTACCAGTGGGAACCAAAACAAATGACACATCCTTCTTGTTTGGGACTTTGCATACCATTTCAAAAAAGCCGGCATGTGCTTGGCTTACCATAAGATGGCGCTAAATGAATGCCTTAAAAATGAAAGCAAGCTCTAAAAAGACTTTTCAGACTGTGCACTATAACCCAAATTATCTATTTAAAACAGTAGTGTGACCAATTCATGTCTCCTCTTCCACAGAAAATTCCTTATATTAAACATATTGTCAATTTATGTTATTTATGTTGAGGTTCCCCTTTCCCCCACTGTGGACTGATAAAATTTTCATTATAGTGAAAACAGGTATATGTAAAGGTCATTGCTGTCTTGATTTTATTTTTAGTAGAAAAATGATCAGACCTCTATGATCAACAGAAAAAATAGTAACTTTAATTCTTGGTTAACCCAGAGTTCTTGGGAAATTCATCAATTCATTTCTATAAAGTGTTTTCCCCTTGTTGTATTAATTCTCAGGACATCCCTCAGAAGTCAGTAATAAACTAAATACTATCATTTTAATGTAGGAAAATATACTATCTACATATTAAAATTTCAGGACGGGTGGGAAATATTGGAAGTATCTTTTAGAGAGAGACAATTTTGAGGACAATGTTTGTACTCATATCTACAAAACTGAAATGAAACCAATAGGTAGGAGCATATAAACTTAAAAATGTTAGATGAGGCAATGGAAAGTAAGATCAATGTGACTACTTACCTTCATTTTAAACCTGAATCTATTTTCTCATGTTATAAAATATAGGGGTAAAAAAAGAAAATGTCATTTCTATTATTCTCACATTTTTCTTGTGACACTTTATTTCTTTCCATTGTGTTTTCAAGCACCTTATTAGTTCAAGTTTTTAAAAATGCTTTACTTAATTCAGACTTCAGCAAATAATCTCATTGTCTGTGAGTTCATTCTGTTAGGAAAATATTCTTATTAGTCCATTACATTGCACTTTGTTCCAAATTTCTGTATAATCCTTGTACACTATCTCACACTTCTCCATTATTTTTACTTATCTTAAACATACATAAGTCCCATATCCTGCCTTATTCATTGTTTGACCTCACTTGGCATTATTTGTTTCCTCAGCCTTCTTGGATTATGGAAGTTAATCATTGATAGGAATTCCTCTATTTTTTTTCCCTAAATCTTCTTGCAGCAGGGAAGCTAGTACAGAATTCCTAGATATCTCACGGATCCTTCAGAGAATGAACAACGATGGAACTGTTTCCTTTTTCTAATTTATTTGGCTGTGTAAACCATGCTACATGCACAACCACAGAGGTTGTCTTTTAAAGAAAAAATCTTGACTAACCTGAAGTCATCTTCAGCTAAGTTCTTTCTCTGTTGTTTACTTTACTTCCTTAAATCACTTTTGTGTGCAGAACATAAAAGCCATGGAGAAAGGACACATAAATCTTTCCTGTCGTCTTACTTCCTTTTCCCTTCTCCTGGTCATGTCCTTTCCCCCTCTTTTCTTTTCTCTCTTTCAAGCTTCCTTTTTCCTAATTATGGAATTCTAGATCCCCAAAAACAGATGAGAAAAAATAAAAAATAAAGGGAGAAATGCACAATAGTGAAATTACAACCTCAAGTGAAACAGTAATAAAACATCAATTTGAAGTTATTTTGAAGTAGATTGCATGGTTATTGTAGGCACATGCAAATTGTATGTAAATAAAAACTTGTGATCCACTTACATATTGATCTTAGAAGTTATAACTAACTCCTTAAATGCTGCTCAATCTGACTATCATGAAATTATCCTCAGCATGAAAGATTATCCCTATTAAAAATAACACCAATATTTTCATTCCATAGCTTTAAATACAGAGCCAAAATAAGCATATGTGAACTGTTGCTTCATCCTGTCATCCTCGTCTATTTGGCCATGATAATTACACTACTGTAACCAGCTTGAATTCTCTTTTAGCTCTAATTCTAAAATGATCCATGTTACTATGATAAATATGTACTTTTATGGACCTGGCTCCATTTCCTCATCTTTAGGGTTGGATGATTGTGTTTCCTCTCTGGATGAATTAGAGTAGTATATTTGAGATTATATTTCATTAGTTTTATTGCTGCTTGTTAAAGTTTTATTACCCTCTCTGTTTTATATTTCAGGCTGGCAACACTTGCCAGTAGTGCTAAGTGACTTGAGATATATGAATCATAACTTTGTGACCTAAGAATATGCAGTCTGCAAATATAATGATGTCTTAGAAGTGATATTTTATAATGCTATTAAATGAATGCATGCAGAGAATAGCTATAGAAAATTATGGAACTTTATTTAAAATTTTATTTTATCCAGTTCAAGTGTTCAACATTTCTTTCAAGTGGCACTTAGTATGCTCTAAATAAGAATTCATTCATTTTGAATGCTTTTCCTTTATTTCAGGCAATTGTTATCTACTGTGCAGTTATGGTTTAAAAATGTCTTTAAAATATTCTAGCACTTAGGTATACTCTTAAAGCACTTTGTGTAACTTGGGTTGATGTCTCTTTTCTCAGCTGAATAAACAATTGAGTATCCGTAAGGGATAGTTACACATCACATAATTAAAGAAGTGCTAGCCATGTACAGGCTTCAGTAGGAAGAACATATTCCATCACAGTTACAACCCCTCTACTCTGAACTTACTATACTGCTGTTTCTTGTTTTGTGAATGGAATTTAAGAATGTAGTGGTGGTATCTAATACATGTATGGTATTTATTAAAATGTGTATCATTTTAATAGTATAAAATATCATAATAGAAAATGTGATTCAAATAAACTACCTGGAATTTGACTCTTCTTTAAGAGCAAACTTGCTTAAAAATCTTTGTTTTTAAGGAAAAAAGTAGTGTTTTAGTTCTCTAGTGAAAAGAATATTAGCTGCAACCACCTTCAACAATTTAGTCTCTTGAAGAACGAGTCATACATGAATATTTATTGAGGTCCCATTGTGTGTCAAATGATGTCTTGAATTGTGTTTAACATATTGTTATTTTGTATTAAACTTGACTTAATTGAAAATTAGCAATTGATATACATGTATCTGGTTAGCAAGGTGTTCAACTATCTATCACCTAAAATACCCTAGGCATTTTAGAAAAAAAGTGAGTGCATGCTATATATTTCTAGGGTTTTTCTTTCTTGGTAGTATTCTAATATTTAAAAAAAATATTTAAGTATCATTTGAATGATGCATTGGGTTTGATTAATCATAAAATTGAACTTCTCCTTCCTCACTGAAAGCAAAATAAGACAAAAACACAGTCTGTGTGAGAAAAAGAGACAAAATAGAAATGTCAGCTTATGAGTTCTTAGAGCAGAAATTCCATGCTTGTTTTCTGGCAAGTGACAATGCAAAGAGCCACAGTTCAGTGAGCACCAGCACTGGTCTTTGTGGTAGCATTTCATCTCAGGTGCCAGGAACCAGGGAAGACATATGGCATCTCTAAGGCTAGAGGGTCCTTGGTTTCTCATCATGATTTGATGTTAACTATGGAGATTTCTACCCAGTTTCCCATTGATTCCAAAAAGACCCAGAGTTCCCAAAGGAAGGAATGATCTGGAGACCTTCTGAGAATTCTAATGGACTTTTGAAGATCCTGGAGTTTGAGAACAAAATAAAGCGTTAAAACAGTGAAATTATGTTGAAACTAAGTGTTCACATGTGATAGGAACAAAGAATTTTAATGTGTTCATTCTTACTCCTCAATGACTTCCCTTTTCTCCTTGTTGCTAACCTCAAAGAGAATTCTCTCTTTGGCAGCTCAGTTCATGTGTTCCTTTGATGCTTTACGCCAGTGAGTTTTTTTTTTTTAAAGCTGAAAAAGGGAAGACAGGAATATTTACTTTGGGAATGAATCTGTTCCAGTTTGCTAATGCTGCCGTTTTGTAAAACACCAGAAATGGATAGGCTTTTATAAAGGGGGTTTATTTGGTTACAAAGTTACAGTCTCAGGCCATAAAGTGTCCAAGGTGAGGCATCAATAAGGTACCTTCACTGGAGAAAGGCCATTGGCATCTGGAAAACTTCTGTTAGCTGGGAAGGCATGTGGGTGGCATCTGTTTGCTCCCAGACTGCATTTCAAAATGGCATTCTCCAAAATGTCAGCATCAGCTTTCAATGGCCATCTTCAAAATGTCTCTTTAAACTTGCAGCCACCGCCAGGGGTACACAACTCCAAGCATCTCCGTGCTAAGCCAGCTAGTAACTGGGCCTGTGTGGCTCTTTTTAAAGCACTCTAGTAAACTAATCAAGACCCATGCTGTATGGACAGGGCCACACTTCCATGGAAACATTCAATTAAGAGGCCACACCCTAATCAAAGGTGTCACTCACAGTTGGGTAGGTCATGTCCCCATGGAAACAACCTAATCCAAAGATTCCAACCTAATCAACACTACTACATCTGCCCCCACAAGATTACATTAAAGAATATGGCTTTTGATGGGACATAATATATCCAAACTAGCACAGGAAGAGTAAAAAGAGATGCAATAGAAGGAAAGTAAGAAGGGAAGGAAAGGCAAAACACTAGTGGACTGGTTGGGGTGAGTTTGAGTGTTTGGTTGGGAGGTGAAAGTATTGAGAGGAAGATTTTTAGGAGCTGCTGCCATCCATGTAGGGAAGGTTAAGAGTTACAGACAAAGGGAAAATGATATATAATGATTTGTAGTTATATATATTTTTATCCCATTGCCATTTTAAAAGGACATCTTTAAACAGTATGAAGGTCTTTTAATTTCTCCTGCTTACTATGTTGTGTTTCTTTCACCACAAGTCTGGGCTGAGCCTGGATCACGTGACCCTGGTTGTTACATGAGTCCCCCTGTATTTCAGGAAGATAGGTTGCATACGAAACCACTGTGGTCATTTTGCTTGTCACCTGGTGGGGAGTGTATACCATGACATTTTTCCAGTGAGTGCAATGATGAAAGTGTGTGTGGTTATGCTACTCTTCTGCTTGATACTCTAGGCTTAGCCACCAGGTACATAGTTTTCTTATATCCTTGGAGGAAGTTTTTTAATTAGAAGCTTCTTTGAAGAGTTAGAAAGGTTTTTGGTAAATGTGAGAAAGTCAGCCTAGAAGAAAAGCCTTGGTTGGGAACTTGGATCAATGTCCCTGAGTTGAACTTCATTCCCTGAACTTTGTTTCAATCCTGAGATTTGAGGTGGCCTATGGATTACACTGAAACTTTCATTGAGAATATCCATTGCTCCATGTTTCATATTGAAAGGAGCAACACTATGGTCAAAATGATTAAAAATGTCTGCTATTGTGGCTTTCCTAGTTGCAAAAATGGTAATAGAAATCTACTGTCCTCATTTACCAATGTGGTCAAGCTTTAATACTACTCCTAATTTTCTTTAGCTTATCCCCCAGATGTCTGGAAATTCAGCATATTAAAACCCAAACTCAGTCTTTTATCTCCTTAGATTTACCCTTAGACTTTTCTTGGCATTAATCTCCTGTTCTCCTAGTTTTGGAACTTTGAAATGATATTTTATTGTCATCTTTACTCTCATCCAATAATTCATGACTGATAACTTCTTTTATATTTCTCAGACCTTGCTTATTCCCAGTGATATGATTTTATTCAGGGTGTTGCTCCAAATGGGGACACAGCTCCCTTCCTCTCTCTCTAATTCATTTAAGACCAAAAACAAGTTAAGTTTCCTAACTTGGAGGAGATCTGCTCCTCACACTAACACTCAGGACTCTCTCCTTTTCCCATCTGTGCTTAGCAATTATTGTATTGCTTGTGAGAACTATTGTGAGGTTTATTAAAATGCTGAATCACTTCCTTTGTATTTATCCTAGATACTTATTGAGTCTATAGGTTATAAAAATTGCTGAGAAAATTTCTTTTCTCAATTACTGTATTTTATGTTTGAGTACTTCTTCAAATGAGTATTCAAGTGCCAGACTCATAAGTTCTCATCACTTGTTGAATTTAATCAAAGAAGCAAATTTTGAATATATTACACAGGGTGAGAGATACAGTTGACAGTTCAATGAACAAAGAAAGGGACTACAGTCATACTTTCCAAACTTTTCTTCTGAAGTACTTCTCAAAACAGGGGCGAGTGAGTGAACAGCCTAAGTGGCAGGAATATGGCCCAAAGCAGCTGTTTTAAATATATTTGACATCTTCGGTTTAATTCTAAAAATTCTGAGGAATTATTCTTATCTCCAGGATATCAGTATTTGTTTACCATAAAAATAATGTTTTAAGTTATATGCTAGCTAAACAACTTCTCTTCCCACTCTGAGCCTCCTAAATCTTGCAATGATATTGATATTCTTGGAAGATTTGTCTGCTTAATGACATTTTTCATCCTTTCCAAGAAATCTTAGCTTGAGGTTTTAGAAATTTACTGATATGAAGGCCAACACACTGCAGAAAATGAATAGCAGATTGCTGGCTTTTAAGCAACAGCAAAGAATTCTTACTTAGGGAGATTCATATATAATTTCACTAACTGGTATTTGAAATATAATAACAGAGACTTAAAATTGGAAACCTTTGTTCAACTGATAATAATTTATGTTTTATTTATCTGAGGTCAAATAAATGTATATATTCTATAATTATAATTTCAGTATTTCTCTCTAATATATAAAATCTAATTAGAATGTTTTCTATGAAGAATTTAGCTTTACTTCTAAAGAAATCTGTGTGAACTTGATATTTGAATATAATATTTTTAATTGCTTTTTAAATGAAAAAATTAAACTGGTATTACAAGTTTAGGACAGTAGAAGCATTATAATATTAATATGAAAACTGACATACACAAATAACCCATAAATATGTGTAAATATGATTATGCATCAATATGGTAAAATGCTTTAATATTATGTTTACAATCTCATCCATAATTTTTCTATTTGCAAATCTGAGTACATATAATTTTAGTTATGGTGCAACTGCAAACAAAATGAAACAATACTGAAAAGCTAAATTAAAATGAATACAACAAAACATATCATTAAAAACATCACCAGTATTACCCACTTAGGAATCAAATATTAATAATCCATACTATCTTAAAAGGTATTGAAATAACTTAAATACAATACTCATGTTTATTGTAGACTAGCCCCTGGCATTCGGTAAAGTCTCTTAAAATTTGTTTTCCTTGTTAACAGTTAATTACTCCTGATATCATCCCTCAAATTCCATTGAGTGTACTGTTCTTGTCAAATTTTCTCTATTTGTAGTCATAAATTTACATTTAAAGTTATGTGAATAATATATTATCTTTCTAATTTTTCAGCTATAAAAATTATTTAAAATTCATCTAATTGTAACCAGTTCCAACTTCCCAGAAGCTCTAGTGAATATTATCCACATATTTTCAAATGGCAAAATGGATCCTGAGGAGGCATAACTGAGTCTCATAATTTCAATGTCTGAAAAGCAGATGAAGGTGGACTTTGCTGCGATCTCAAAGCTCTTGGCCCTGCTCCTCAAACCAAGTGCTTTCAGGCCATAGTTGCTAAAAGTAACTTTAACTCACTGTTATGGTTAGGTTCATGTGTCAGCTTGGCCAGGTGATGGTGCCCAGTTGTCTGATCAAGCAAGCACTGGCCTAACCATTACTGCAAGGACATTTGTGGCTGGCTAATAAACCAGAAGGCTGGTTTATTAAATCATCAGTCCATTGATTGCATCTGTGGCTGATTATATCAACAAAGAGAGGTGTCATCTGCAATGAGAGAATTCAATCAGTTGGATTTAATCTAATCAGTTGAAGACATTTAAGGGAGAAGAGAGAGAACTTTCATTTCTTCTTCAGCCAGCCAGCCTCTCCTGAGTAGTTCATCAAACACCTTCATCTGAGTTGCCAGCTCACTACCTGCCATATAGAATTTGGACTCGTGCATCCTGCCCTGTGGAATTGGACTCATGAATTCTGCCCTATGGAATTTTGACTCATGCTTCCCCATGATTGCATGAGACACTTTTATAAATTCTCATATTTACAGATATCTCCTGTTGGTTCTGTTACCCTAGAGAACCCTAATGAATACACTCACTGCGACTGTTACTTTTCTCAGGAGTATTTATTGGAGGCAATCAATGCTTAAAGCTATACTTAATAACACCTATGAGATTTCAGTCATAATTGATCAAATTTTTTTGGAGTGTGGCATTATGATACAGTTACTTCTCTAATCTGACCATGTAGCTAATTGCCTACTTCAGTCACATTTTCAAACTTAAATTATTTTGTTTATTTATTGTCATTTTAAATTTATTTTTATTAGAGAAATTGTGGGTTTACAGAAAAATCATGCAGAAAGTAGAGTTCTCATATATCCCCTCCTCACATGCACAGTTTTCCCTATTATTAACTCAGTGTTAGTGTGGCAGTTTTGTTACAATTGATGAAACAATATTATTAAAATTATACTATTAACTCTAGTCCATGTTTATATTAGGGTTCACTGTCTCGTATAGTTTTATGGTTATTTAAATATTTTATTCTGGTAACATATATACAACCTAGAAGTTCCCATTTTAAGCACTTTCAAGTATACAATTCAGTGGTGTTAATTACATTCACAATGTGGTGTTACCATCCATTGTCAAAACTTTTCCATCATCCTAAACAGAAACTCTGTACCCATTAAGCATCACCTCCACATTCCTTACAACCATCTGGCCCCTGGTAACCTGTATTCTAATTTATGACTCTATGTATTTGCATATTTGAATTATTTTTTTTCAGTGAGATCATAGAATATTTTGTATCTCCAATAAATAAAAATTTGTAACAGCCATAATTTTTTTTTCAGATACTTAAAATTTTCTTAAATCTAAAATCTGAAATGCTTTGGGAATAAAGTTCCACAATATTTATTATTCTTGGAATACATTAGTTTTTTGATTCTTTTCAAATTTACCTCTTAGACAAATTTTTGCACTATAAATGTTTTCTGAAGGTATACATTGTTTTTCTAAAATTGAGGTATTTAAATATATGTATAATATAGCCTATGTACCTTAGAAATTAAAATAAAAACTTAAGTTAAAACAGTCTATTCTCCATCAGCCAAGCAATAAATACTTATTGATCTCTATTCTAGGACTGTGCAGATTCTTCAGTCAATTTAAGATATGCTCCTGTTCCACTTGATCAAATTTTACATGCAGATTTCAGGAAAGTGACAAGGCATTTCTCTTCCACACTCTTCAGAATAACAAAAAAGTCCAAAAGGCTGGGGCGGGGGGTGGGGGGGGTCCTCTATTTTAAACATTATTTTATTTAAAAAATCACTAATATAACTAAGAACCTAAGTACTCATAATACCATGAAAAAATGTGTTCAGATTTCAATGAGTAAAACTTATAAAGCTAAGAAGATGAGAATTTTAAAAGTTCTTGAAAGGTCTCAACCTATTTGCTTTTCCCAAGGCCTCCTCCTATATGCTGTTTTTCACTTCTATTGGCTGTGAGTATAATGTTTGTAACTATACCTTGTAAAACTGATACCATAAAGAATTTTATTTATTTTATGGCCAAGGATATGTAGTTCATTTTCTTCACAAACCCAGTGACCTCATAGTTTACAATTTCTTCTTAAGAAGGTTCACAACCTTGACTGCATATTAGAATCACCAGGGGAGCTTTAAAACACACCTATTCCCCAGATGCTGTCATGGAGGTTCTTACTTAATTCGATTGGTGAGGGGCCCGGGCATCTGTATGTAACAAAAGCTCACAAAGTGATTCCAATATACATTTAGGCCTGAGAGACATTGCTGTAAGGGGAAGGATGTTATTGGAATTACCTGGAGCAATCTAATCACTGGGCATATTAGTATATCCTGGGAAGGAAGTGTGGGCATAGTGACACAACATATTCTGTCCACTAATTCTCTTACAATAGGTTCAAAGTTAGAAAATAAACTTCTTCACATGCTTGGTTATGTTCTCCATTTGCAGATTGGAAATTATTTGGAAAAATAATCAAGAGTTTGGTTTATAAACTGCATAAAAATTAGTCAATATCTGCAAATTATCTTTGAGCTCTATGGCATATTAACGCTTTAGTTTGATTTGTTATTAAATTTGCAGTTGAGATTAGGAAACTTGGGGATCAGAATACAAGGCAGATATGTTTTGGTGGAGGGCTTGAGACAACTGAGAGGGTTTAAGACAGTGCTAAAGATCTGTCATTTATATAGAGGAGTTAAGGAGAAGGGGAAAAAGCCAGCTTCATAATTGTTCCAAGAGCAAATCCTGTGTCTACTTTTCATAAGCATTGCAAAATTTTGTTTAGAAAGCTCTTCCTATTGAGTCACTAAAGACAATGAAACTTTTTTCACTGATTATGGCCAAACACAATCGCTTTGGATCATTCAACTTTTCTTACTGTGTTTGCCAACACCTGATTAATCTGAACTTTACCAACAGTAATTGATAATAGTAAGGAGATTTGGAGAACAAAAGTTGTTTCTTGTTCACATTGGATTTGGCCTTGTATACAGATGAGGCCATACTTAAGATGTGCATAGTAGGGTGTTACTATGGGCTCATCAGTCCCAATTTCTGGTCCCTGGACTAGTTACATTAGCATTCCATGCAATTTGTTAGAAATGCAAATTACTGGGCCTCATCCCAGTCCTGCTGATCCACATACTCTGTGGGTGAGGCTGGTAATCTTTGTTTTAACAAGCCCTCCTGATAATTCTGATGCAAACTAAATACTAAGAACCACTGTCATAAGCCATAGGGAGCTTTGTGAATTAGCATCAGGTACCTCTGTGGTGGTTTGAATTTGTATGCACCCCAGAAAAACTTGTTTTTAAATTGTGGACCCATTGTAAGTAGGGCCTTTTGATGAGGTTACTTCGGTTAGGGTGTGACCCACCTCATTCAAGATAGGTTTTAATCCTCTTTCTGGAGCCCTTTATAAGCAAAATAATACAGAGGTGGGGGGGGGCAGAAAAAGCCATGGAAGAAAGAAGCTGAAATCAATGAAAACCAGAAGAGAAGGAAGGGACCAGCAGATGTAGCATCCACCTTGCCATGTGGCAGATGAGTCAAGGATTGTGGCAGCTAGATTTCAAGAAGAAAGCACTGCCTTGATGATGCCTTGATTTGGACATTTCCATGGCCTCAGACCATAAGCTAATAAATTCCCATTGTTTAAGCCAATGGATTTCATAGTATCTGCTTTAAGCAGCCTAGGAAACTAAAACAACCTCCAATATCAATCTGACCATATTTTCTGGAAGTGGCCTATGAAGTTAAGGAGCATAGATCAGCGGTTCTCAAATCGTGTTAAACATTAGAATAACCTGGGGAGCTTTTAAAAAATCTGGATGCCTAGGTATAGTCAATTATGACTGTTTCTAAAATTTGTCTAAGCGATTCCAATGTGCAGCCAAGTTTGAGAACCAGTGGCATGGATGAAAAAGCTACCTTTTCTGCTGGAAATAGAGAAAATAGTTACAGTGTTATATGATCACAACTTTTGAGTAACAGTAAAATTATGACATATAATGCTATGTTCCAGTTTGCTAAAGCTGTGATTATGCAAAATACCAGAAGTGGATTGGCTTTTATAAAAGGGATTTATTAGGTTACAAATTTATAATCCTGAGGCCATAAAATTGTCCAAAGCCATCAACAAGAGGTTATCTTCACTGAGGAAAGGCCAATGGCATCTGGAACACCTCTGTTGGCTGGTATCTGCTGGTCCTTTGCTCCTGGGTTGTGTTGCTTTCAGCTTCTGATTCCAGTGGCCTTCTCTTTAAGCATCTGTGGGTTCTTACTTAGCTTCTCTGGGCAAACTCTGGGTTTCATCTCTCTACTTAGCAACTCCAAATGTCTGGTTTCAATGGCTATCTCCAAAATATCTCTGGGCTTTTTCTCTCTAAGTGTCTCTGAGCTCTCTTCAAAATGCCTCTGCCCTTTATCCTCTCATAGACAGGGTCACATCTCCATGGAAATAATTTAATCAAATGGTCCCACCCACAATGGGTGGGTCTCATCTCCAGGGAAACAACCTAATCAAAAGATCCCACCCACAATAGGTCTGCCCCCACAAGATTACATTAAACAACATGGCTTTTTATGGGATACATAACAGATTCAAACCAGGACATGCTAATAATTAGCATGTTCTCTGAGAGTTTTAACTAAATAAATTGATTTATTTCTCATAACAGCCCGATATTTATCTCTCCTTGGTAATTGTGGCAGAGGAAGTGTGGAAAGGTTAAGTAACTTGACAAATGTCTCAGAATATGGGCAAATGGTGACTTGAACTCAGGCATTCTGGATCCAGAATTTGTGTTTTTTGTAATTACCCAGTACTAATTGCACAAATATCAATTGATGTCACTGAACACATGCTCACCATTTGAAGAATGCTAGTGTTTGCTATCATTGCTAATTTACAATCAGTGATCTACACAGGCATTAAAAGACACTGCTAACCAAAAGGCCAGGAAATAAGTCACTCCTCAAGCATTTGAACAAAAACAGGCTCCTGACAAATATCTCAAACTAGAAAGCAAATGTGAATAAGAAAAGATTTTTTTGTGTTAAGCTCAAGGGGAAAAAAAAAAAGTTAGTTCTTGTTGGTGATGTGGAACTGTCTTCTCTATTCATGTTATTAGCCTGGCATTGGCCTAGCCCATTTTTAAACAGAGCTGTGTAGTATCATCAATGATGTATTTGTGTGGAGAAAAACATTCCCAAAGCTTCAGAAAGGTTTTAAGTTGATTATCACATGCTGTTATTCATGACTCGTGCTGTGTGTGATGCAAAGAATTATACTGCATTTGTATAATAAGCCTGTTAAATTATGGGATTTTATATATACGATCCAGTGCATCCATTTAATGTTCACCATGTTGATTAAATTTGGAACTTTTTCTGTTTTATTTAGCATTTTACATATAATTAAATTTGGGGCCAAGCCATGGCCATTCTTTACCACATCATTTACAGATGTCCCTAGGATAAGTTTTCAATTCAACTTGCTAGTATCAGGGTCTTGTTTTTAGGAAGGAGGCAAAAAAAAAAATAATAATAAATCAAAGGAACAGTTGAAGAACAGCTACAGTGACTTCTTTGTGAATTTCAAACATCAGTGTAATTGATTTTGTGGATTAACATTAGCTTTGTGTTACTTGAGCCTTTTTATACAACAAAGATCGTTTGATTCCACGGTACGACGGATTTTGTCTTAAACATAATTGCATGCTATCTGTGTTGTTGGGTGGTAAAGATGTGCTGAGTAATTCCCTTCCTGTGAAAGGAAAGCTCACAGATATGAAGCTTGGTATATATCCTATCTAGTGATTTAGTCTCAGACTCAGAGAAGGTAATAAATTTTTTCTCAGTTCAGAGATGACACTTAGTACATATTTACATTACAGGTGTAACACTTACAATTTGAAACATTCTTTAACAACTTTATAACTTTTGGTTATCTGTTTTTTATTATATTAAGGTAAGAGAGCTTCTGAAGAAATTGATTAGTTTACTTTGCAAATGTATAATTTCTTCCATGTACATTAAGCAGACATAGAAATTTATTCTTGGCAATCATATCACAAGAATTCCTATGAAACAGTCTATACTGGAGAAACAACTGGTCTATTTCCTGTTAATTGTAAAATTATTGGTGGCAGAATGAAGTATACCATGGGTGATATTTTTCTTAAGCAAGCTTTTAACTTTATTGCTATTCACTGTAGGTTATTGGGTTTTGTTGTAAACTCAGTGGAACAGAACCTTTAAAAGTATCAAAAGGTTGGCTCTCCCCCCAAATAACAGGAATTCAAAGGACTTTAATAAATGAAAAGTAGATTCCACTCACAATTAATTTAGCTGCAATATCATTTTGTTAAACTTAACAGATTTTGTCTGAAATAGAAGCAAATAATATCTGAGAGGAGACCACCTACTTATTTTCTATTATCTGTTAATTTATAAATAAATTCATGGAAGAAAAGAACTCTAATAAAAATGATTTTTTTGTTCTTTTCTATTTATTACTCTGTGTGTGCATGTGTGTGTGTATGTGAAATAGTATTAGTTCTTAATTTGGGGGTAATAAAGTCACACATAATTTTCCATATGAAGTGACAGCAGGTCTAAGAGAATTGCATATGACCCACCTCTTTGTATGGAAATGGATGCTAGCTCTCAATCCTTTCTCGTTTCTTGGTCTTCATTCCTATTTAGTAGGAATTGACAAAAAAGGGTGCTCTTACAATGTTAACGTGAAGATTCTTGTAGGGGTAAGGTAGATTTTTAGTACTTGAATGGAAAGATATGTGTATTTCATAAGGAATTGCTTTTATTTAAAAAAATAAAGGTTTTCTAAGGAAACCATTCTCATATTTACATCATTTTTACTTATCCCATGTCTGGAAAAAGGAAGAAGTCATTTTTGATACAGTTAAATGAAATAATATAGTAAAAGTACTTTGTAAACAACAACACATTTTAAAAGTTTAGGTACTATTTTGATTTCCAAAGTGGAGGAGGGTGGGCCCTGCAAATACCTCTGACAAAGCAAATAATCCATTTGAAGGGACTAGAATATTAATATAATCTTCCAGCAAAAGTTTGAGGCAATAGACAATGTTGAAAGGAGATGATTAATTTCCTAAAGAAAGTCTCAGGGAATATATGGCTCCATCACATTTCCCTCATCTCTTCCTTGTCTTTCTTCCCAATAAACCAGCATTTTGTATGGTACTGTCCAATTTAGTTCCCTGGGTGCATCAACTTCTAATGACTAATAAAAGTTAAAAAAAGTTCAAATATAGTTTGAATTAATTTGGCTTGCCCTTATAACAAGAGAATTTGCAGTATACTAGGACAGAAAACTCAGATTCACAGACTTTTAAAATACAAATAAAATGACAAATATTAAACAAAAAGTTGCAGAACTCTGAAGTGTCAGTTCAAATTCCAGCTTTCCTACTTGCTAACATGTGACCTCTGGCAATTAACTTCTATGTACCTCAGTCTCCTCTGCTGTAAAAGAGGGCTAAAAATGTACTTACATCATATGGTGGCTGTGAAGGTTGAATAAATCAAAACATGCAAAATGTCTAGAACAGTCCTTGACACATAATAAGCACCATGCAGTCCTTAGCACTGTTAAAAAAATAAGTGAGAAGCACTTGAAATTGATGACATCTGTAAAAAGCAGGAGTTAACACATAATCTGGGGGAAAGGGTAGAATGAAAATCTTGAGGATTTTATGTTGCAGTTGGGGGGAAGGGGAACATGCTATTGTGTTAGATTAAATCATGTCCTCCACAAGTCCTAACCCCTGCTCTTGTGGGTGTGGACTCATTTGTAAATAGGGTCTTCAGAGATCCTTCAAATCTATTTGTATCTGCTTGGCTATATTATGTTCCCCAGAAAAAGCCATATTCTTTAATGCAATGTGGGGGCAGACATATTACTGTTGATTAGATTGGAATTCTTTGAGTGTTTCCATGGAGATGTGACTCAGTCAACTGTGAGTGAAATGTTTGATTGGGTAATTTCCATGAAGGTGTTACACTGCCCCTTCAGGGTGGGTGTTAATTGGATCACTGGAGTCCTATAAAGGAATTCACAGACAGAAGGGCCTCAGAGCAGCTAAGGTGTCAGTTTGGAGAGCAACTGAGAGTGACATTCTGAGGAGGAACTGCAGGTAAGAGAGGACAAAATGCCCCAACAGCAACATTTTGGGGAATGCCATTTTGAAATGCAACCTGGGAGCAAGCAGATGCCAGTCACATGCCTTCCCAGCTAACAGAGGTTTTTCAGATGCCATCGGCCATCCTTCAGTGAAGGTACCTTATTGTGCATGCCATAGCTTGGAAACTTTATGGCCTTCAGACTGTAACTTTGTAACCAAATAAAATCCCTTTATAAAAGCCAATCCATTTCTGGTGTTTTGCAAACAGCAGCATCAGCAAACCAGAACACCATTCATTAATCCTTTATGACTGAAGTCCTTATAAGGAAAGGAAATAAATCTGGACAGAGATAGAGAACTGAGCAGGAGAAGTAGAAGCCAGAGGAGGAGACAGGAGATACTTTGCTAGAGAGGCAGAGAGTGATTGCCAGCAAGCCACCACCAGAATGCTATGGACCTTCGAGAGAGTATGATCATGTTGATACCTTGATTTTGGACTTGTAGCCTCCAAAACTGTGAGACAATAAATGCCTGTTGTTCAAGCAAAGCAGTTTGTGTTATTTGTTGTAACAGGTTTGGCAAATCAAGACAGTTTCTTTCTATTATAGCAAGTAAAGCTTCAAGGAGAAAGGAGGAAGACTGGGAAGAAGAGCTCATGAAGGAGAGAGTGGAGTTAGATATCGAAAACTCGAGGGGATCAGTGTGAATGAAAATGAAACATAGGAGGAAAAAAGTTTCAGTTTTAATCAGAAGTGTTATAGGAAGCCATTTTAAGAGTTAGAGTGACATGAGTGTGCAGAGAATAGAGATTAAGTGTGGCTTCAGTAGTGAGAAGGAAGTTTTGTATAAAGGGATTACTGGGGTAGGGTATTTGTGTGGAAATAATAGAATCTTCTATTTATGCTATTATATATATATCCTTAAATACAGATAGATAGATAAAAATGATTATTGATTAGACTTTAAGGTTAATTTATTTGGAAGTGACTCTTTGGGAACTTTCATTTCTTAGACTTCAGAGGAGAAAGAACCCATTTGGATTAAATTTAGACATGAGGTAAATATAGGAAAACTCATACTATGGTGCAGAGGGGCTTTGATAAAAGTTTTCAGGGTCTCTTAAATTTTTTCTTGTTGTGTGGGGATACTTGGAAACAAGTCATAATACCCTAACAATTATGTGACTATTTGATAAATTAAAAAAAATCTCTTTCTAGTATTCCTTGGGAAAATATGTTAAATAATCATTTATTTTGTATCAAATGCCAGTTGATATTAAGTGTGGTGAGATGCCTAACTGTCCAAAACGAACAAAGTCATAAAATTGAGCCCGCATTTTAAGACTGATATATAGGGCTCACTCTAATCCTCAGTTCCCCATTTGATTGCTCTTGTACCCTAGTTTCAGAAGTTTTGAGGTGAATACAAGTGAAATATAATTTTAATTTTACTTTTCTAAATTGCTTAGAATGAATACAACAGGAGCCTTATCAAATTTTCTAATGACTTTAATAGGGGAGAAACAATAGTATCCCATTGTAAGGGAGAAGTTGGCACCACCTCTATCCCACAGTATAATTGCAGAATCATACTGAGAAATACCTCTCTGTATTGCACAGTGGGAAAAGGAGGAAATGAGCAAAAGGGAAAGACATGTGAGGGGTATAGACAAAGCCTAGAGAACTTCAGCTGACTGGAGAGTGGCTGGCAATAAAAAGTGATGTTCAAAGAGAAATATGGCCAAATTTTACCTGATTCTGGCAAGCATAACTTTTTAAGGTGAGTGTCATTTAAGGGAATGAGATAGTTAACCACATCAACCTCAGGCTGGGATTCTGTCTAGTGCTAATTCTAAGGATGTCACCCTCCTATTTAACTTCCTGTCACTCGCATCCACCCTTGAACTCTGGTAAGAAACTATGGGACCTTGGGATCTAGATGAAACATTGGCCACACTTTGCTGGTAGTGATGGAAGATAGATGAGAACGCTGCTGAGAAATAGGGTTCTTTTGTCTTAAAGCACAGTGCATAGCCAAGGAATAGACTAGACTATTTCAGATTTTGTTTGCTACCAGGGAGCAAACTGCTACATTTCTATTAGACTTGGTTTGCAGTAGAACTTAAGCTGATCTGGATTGAATAGCATAGGTAAAGATTAATTACAGGTGCTAATCAGGAAGACGGTAGTAAAATTAGGGGTGATAGAATCAAGGATAACTTTTGTATATTGAGTGACCCTACTATCCACATGAAATGAAAGTATTAGGATTGTAGGAACCAAATTGTATCCTACTACCATGTTTGAAGAGTTTGTCCCCACAGATAGAAGATGGGAAAATTTCCAATGTATTCCTATATACTTTTTCCTTTGCAGAAGACAGCATTATTATTGTTTAATCAAAACAATTCTCTTTCTATTAGTAGGCATTATTATTTTTTTGAGATGTAAAACAATCAGGTAAGCAGAGAATAAACTTCATATTGTTATAAAAGTGAGAAATGCTAAACAATTCAAAATTATCAAAGAAACAAATACATTTTCTCCTTAATGGTAAGTAAATATATTGTTTGCATGAAAAAGTTCTCTATATTTCACATACCCTAGCTGAAAATTTTAATTTTATCTGAGTAGATTTATACATGACATTATAAAAATTACTCCAAACTCCTTTGATTTCATTTTGGTTCTAAAATTCAGTGTGTGTGTGTGTGTGTGTGTGTGTGTGTGTGTGTGTTTAGGAATTTCTGACTTCCCTACTAAATTTTAATGTCTCATTTACTGCCTGTGTACAAATAGTATCTAGCTTAGGTCTCTTCACTTCGCCGAATTTATAGCTTCAGTTTGATCTTTCTTAGTACTCTGCTCTTTTAAAAAAGTTTCAATACTTAAGCTTTTTCTTAATTATTTGTTCTCATGCCTCACTTTGAGCAATTTTTGTTTTAAAGGAACTGGATCATTTTATAGACCTGCCTAGGCTCTGATGTCTTCAACAATTTTCACCTACAGTGAATTCAGGGACTTAAGGAATTTTCTTCAAAAAACATTATAGATTTAGACTCCTTGACATGGGGAATAAACTGTTTATTTTACTGGATAGAACTTCTTACCCATTGCTCAAAGCTGGTTCCTGTTTGTAGATCCTCTTGACTTCTACTTACCATATGTTAAACGAACAGTAAATTATCAAATGACAAACCTTATGCCTTATCTTAGAAAGTGAGAAAAGAAAATTCAATGATCATATTTTCTCCAACAAATTTCTTCAGCTTTAGATTGAATCAAGAATTATATATATAAAAGACTCAATATAGGTAAGATATATTCAAATAAAGAGATTTATAAGTGCCCCCCCCCCAAAAAAAAAAAAAAACTGATTTCCCTCTTTAAAATAGTCTATTGCAGGTATTTTAATCTGGGTATATATTTGTAGGATAATAAAAATTTCAATTATTTTCTAGACAATATTTATTCCTGATTCACAGAATTCATGGAGAGTAAGGCCCTGTATGTTCTGGCTCCCAATATTCTGTCATCTTTGCTTACTTCTCTTCCCTTCATTCTCTCCATGCTATCATGTCTCTCTTTGCTGTTCCTCAAATACCCAAGCACACTCCTGACTGAGGGACTTGACACTTGTTGTTGCTTCTCCCTGACTTCCTCTTCCTTCTGATGCTCATAAGGCAGTTCGCTTATGCCTTCAGCTCTTTCGTCAATATTTACCTTCACAATTAGACTCCCCCGTCAACATATTTAAAATTTGAAGCTTCCATTTCCACATTTTTTTGTCCTCCCTCCCTACTTTATCTTTTTATCTTTAGCACTGGCTATAAGCTAACATACTATATATGTGTGTATGTGTGTGTGTATGTGTGTGTGTGTGTATATATATATATATATTGCCCATTTTCCCCACTATAATTTAGCTCCAGGAGGGCTAGGTTTTTAATTCACTGTCATGTTCTCAATCACTAGAAAATTGTTGACGTATCTAAGTAAGCTATAAATGTTAAATCCATGATTGAGAAAAAGAAATGATTATGTAATGTCTGGACAAATGTCTGAGTTTCTCCTACTTCAAGTGTAGTCCATACTGAATGTGAATCTCTCCCCCTTAGGCCAAACTAAGGGTTTGGTGAAAGCATAGATTTAATTTAAAATTTCTCTGGTATTTGAAATCATCATTGTAAATAGAAGGTCAGTACACTAAAAATGTACATGCCTTTTCTCATAAGACCCTTGGATAAGTAAATGATGTTCTTTGTCATGTGGCTTTCTTTATTTTTATTCTGAGGAACAAATAAAACAATTCAGCAGAAAAATATTTAGATAGGTGGTATGCAATGACCCCATAGGGAAATATATTTGATGACTTACAATAAACTATGTTCCAAGCAAATTATAATTGCTGCCCAGGAGAGAAAAGCAAAAATGAAAAAATTGTTTCAGCCTTCATTTAGTGGGAATTATGTACACATAATGTACCTGACTAAAAATAATGACAAAGGAGATGTAGAACTACTCACAGCAAAATATTTATAATTTCACAACTGGGTACAAGTCAAATATGAGTCTGCCTAAAATGGAGCAAAATCATAAAACATTTTTCAAAAGCCATTCCTGGAAATAATAATAAAAGCTGACCTTTGCTGGGCAAGTTTTTTGCATCCTTGTGTCGAGTACTTTGCACATGTTAACAGTAAATTCTCCTGCAATACTGTGAGGTAGAAACTATTTTTTTCATTTTGCAGGTGAGTAAATTGAATCTCAGAGAGGTTACGAAACTTGTGTAGGTTATACAGCCGCTAAATGGTAGGACTGGGAAACCACCGTCTCTGGGTCTGACTGTTAACTACACAATGTATTGCTGTACGTGGAGGTCATAATGTGGATGTGAGACCTAACTTTCAGAAGAGTAAAGACATTTTAGGCTAAGTTAATTCCATAGGGCCAGACATTTTAGGAGTTTCCCTCAGGATCAAATTACCCAACTGATACTAACATTGCATGTGTCTCATAGAAGCTTTTTAACGTTGTTTTTTTTTTTTTTTTTTTTTTTTACAGTTGTCAGAAGCAGAAAACGGTGAATGTAGGGTCCCGGGTTTGTTTCAGTTCTTTAATTTATGCGTTTACTATCTAAGTTTTGAAGTCCGAGTTTCAACTAGATTTAGTGTTTAAAAGAATCAGTCTTACAAACAGCTGATGACTTGAAAATTGAAAAAGAGAGAGAACGGAAGTCAGGAGAGGCAGCTAATTAACCTGCTGATTCATAGCTGGAGATTCCCTTCTCCCCCGCAGATTAGTCCGCTTATCCCCCTGACAGTGAGATGCTGCAGCCTATAGATAGAACAAAGTCAGTCACCGAGAGAAGTAAAGCAAATGCCAAACTAAACAAACAAACAAACAAAGATTTGAAGCCTGGTTGTGGGTGTAGTAAGATATGGGAGGGAGGTAGAGATGATGAATGTCTGTGAGTGTAGAGACATGAGAAAGAGTCTTGGAAGAACTACCATTTGGTTGGTTGTGGTTCTTTCTGTTATGATTAGCTATTCCTTTTGCTGGGGGAAAAAAAAACACCTTTTAATCTCTTTTCCTATTTTTTCATATTGTCCTGTACTTCCATCCTTATTAGCACTTACACTACTCAGGACTACCTATAAGATGTTTTCAAACGGATGTGATCATGGTCATCAGTTAAGCTGACTTAAATGTTATTAAACAATAAATCATTGTTTTTAAACTCTGGAGAATAATGTATAAATATACATATATATATATATCGCAAACCAATAATATTTCTTTGTTTAAAAAATTTTCCCTATTCTTAAAACAGTGCCTGCTTTCCTCCTAGCTGTAAAAGTCTTCTTATGTTGCTGTGTTAAATTAGTCATAATCCATTGTGGATTTTATGTTTTGTGACAGTGACTTAATCTGTTAGAGCATAAGCAGGTTCAATTTGTTTACTTCAATGACCTACTTGGCTGGAGTGGTTAACAAAAAAAAAAGTGAAGTTCCCTTATGAGGTTTTAAGCCAAATTCCCTCTGTCCAGATGGCTCCTAAGCCTCTCTATTTCCTGCTGATTTGTTTATAGTGGCCCTTGATTGCTATTAATGATCCCCAGCTGTACCAGCTACCTAACCCTGTCTCCCTTTTTTCCCCAACACCCTCATTCAACCCTTGGGGTTGGTTCTTGCTTCTTTGCTGTCAGTTCCTTCCTCACTTCTTTGCAAAAGAAGCAAAACTTTAATTTTGAGACCTTCCTAGGATACCGGAAAAACAAAAATAATTAATTCTGTCCATAAAGGGGTAATTGGCAGCATTGATAATTGCAATTCCAGGGAGGGATTCTTCAACATATATTTTCCTTAACAGTTCATAAGCCACTGTACTTATATTCTTTTTCACTTTCTCTCTTAAAGAAATAATGGATTCTGCAGCACCTAAAAATACAAAAAAAAAAAAAAAAAAGTGCATGCAATATCTATATCCATTTCAGATTGTTTTTTGGAATTATTTTGGGTATATTTTGCCAATTCTGTAAGGGTTTTTCATTACTTGACTCCCACTCCTGACTATCACCTCCCACTACCTCCTTGTAAGTGCTGTTTACTTTAGGTGCCTATCACATACACAAATAAAACTATAATAATGCTTACCAATTTCCATTATGTTCAGAAATGGAATATTTCTGTAGCCTGTCTGAAATAAAGGGAACGTTCTGTAAAGGTGGAATGAAGAACCATCTCAACTTCCGTTATTTTAGCACTTAGGTTGAGCATGAGGCAGATATGGAACTATGAATTAAAGTGAAAGGAAGCAACTTAAAGTTTATTTGGCTTTAGTATTTTTCTATCTACCCCTTTACTGGCCTTTTCTCTTTTTCTACCTTGAAATACTAAGCTACAAATTCCGTTTAAGATTTTAAGTGCCTTCTTTAATAGGGCACTTGACAATAATAGCTAACATCAACAGAATATTTTCTAACTGCCAGCTGATGTGCCACATACTTTACATACTTTAGATATTTTATTTCTTCTAAAACCTTTCGAGATAGATTTTGAAATCATTCCCATTTACCAGGTTAGAAACTGAGACTTGGCAAAGTTGAGTGGAAACATCATCTAAACAGTTCTTCCTTAAAAATTCATTAAACAAATGCAATATATCCACGTATTTTTCTCCAGGCAAAAGCTCAGAAGCTAAAGTGACTGAGGAAGAAGAATCCCTAACCACTGCACTGGGAGAACGTGATCATGAACCGGGAGCAGAGAGCAAGCTCCTAAACAGCAGCAGCAGAAAATCCTTGAGCCCTCCCATTGTTTTAGATTCACGCATCACTTTTTCCTTTAAGGAAGGATAAGCAGATTGCTTTTGCTTTCCTCACTTGATGCTGGGAAGAAATCTCCACATAATCGGAATAAAAGGATATATATATATATATATAGTTATATAGTTATATATATATATTGTTATATATATATAGTTATATATATATTGTGATATACACATATCAAAAAGATTAGCTCTGATTAGGTTAATGTCATAAATTAATAGTTACTAGTAACAAGTCTCATAATCTAGCCTACTAAATTATTTTAGAATGTCTGTACAGTTTTTCTGATGCCTTGTGACCCAATTCTTTGAGGGAGTTGTTTTATAATTGTACTTAAATCCAGGCAACATTTATAAATTGTATTTTGGATCACAAAACATTCGGGGATTCATTTTGCCATCCATGCTTTCTTTTTTTTTTTTTTTTTTTGTTTAAGTCTTTTATTCTCTTACGAATATTAATAGCTTCTCTGTTTAAAAATAATCCTTAGCAGTGTACATTTAGGGCTATGACCAATGAAGCCAGAATGCCTTCCACCATTCTCCAGGGGGCATGTTTTGTTTGTGGGAGCATAGGTTTGCTGAACTAATTCCCTTGGTACAAATACACTATCCAAGGCAGCACATTACAGTCTGCTCTAAATGAACAGATACATTCCAAAATCAAATGAGGACTTGGGGAATTATCCACATTTAGCCAAACAACCAGCTGTGCAAATGCTAAAACACAATTGATCCACTACAGTGTTTGAGAATCATGAAATATCATTTATTTCAGTACTTAGATGGTTACCCAGCAGGCCAGATATTTTGCAGGTCCAGCAGTGACTGGAAGTAGTCATTATTTGGGATGATCAAAAAGGCTGACTGGGCCTCTTTGAATCCAGCTACTGTTCCACTCATGCATTTCTCCCTTTAATTCCCAGAGTCTGTAAATTTCCTCCCTAACATTTGACTAAGAAGTTTTTTGAAACCTTTTTTTTTTCTTCACTTGACTTCTTCTTTCCAGGCATATATGAAAAAGGGAAACACACACATATCGGAGAATCAGGACTTGTTCCAAGGGGAAATAAGAATTTTAGTCAAAATTATTTTTGTTTTCTGGTGTCTCATCCTTTCTTCTTGTTTCTTGGTCCATCACTGATGCTTTAGTAGAATTTCCTTTGTTTGATTGGTAATTTGAGTCCCTGGAGCCTGTACTTCCCTTTTATCCTTCTATATGGAAATAAAATTCTCATTACACAAAACTTAAACTGCACGTTGCTCTATTTCTTTTGCATTTTCCATGTGTTGACTCTTTTTCATCTACCCACCTCTATTTTAATGAGTTATTTCTGGTGACTGAAATATTGTTCTGGTTTATATATGCAGTTTTTCTGAGAGCCCATAAGATAATTAATTTATTAATAAGAATTTATTAATACTGATCAATGTGGGGTTCCCTGCCCAATGCACATGAAAGAGCCAATTCTGTGACACAGGAGTTTCAAAGAGAGACAGAGTTTATTGCCAAGTGCAAACCAAGGAGGTCAGAAGGTCTTAAATCTGTTCCCCCGAACTAGAGAAACCTTCAGTGTTTTATAGTATTTAAACAAAGGCAGACAGGCTTAGGTTAATGAGCAAGGAGGTTTGAGATGAAGAGGTTAGAGATAGTCTTAAGTACTGAGCTTGCCCAGATTGCACATGAAGTTTAAAGTTCAGGTTGCTGTGCGTATCAGGCAGGCCAATTCTGGTCAAAACTGGCTTGGTTTAGCAAGATAGCTAAGACATTGGGTGACATCTGGGCTGACACATTAATTCTTTAATAAACGTTAACAAACATTAAGGGGCTATGTGCAGAAGCACCAGACTTCAGGGTGCTATGTGCAAGGGCACCTGACTTCAAGGCTGCAAAACAAGATAAGGGGATAAAAGTGGGGCCAGTCACAAGTTGACTTATTGTTGTTCAGTTACAAGGTAAAGATTATGCAGTTACAAAACATAGCATCAGCATTAAAGAAACAAGGCATCTGGGTTACAGTTCAGTGAGTTACAATAGTTACAGATATTGGCTACTGGCTACTTCAAAAGGTTAACATACATCAAGGCTATAGTTAATAGTTATTGGTATTTACTTTTGGCTGCACTGCAATATATCAAAAGGTTCGCAAGTGCCCAAAACACAATCTAGTGGACTAAAACACATTTGTTAATTTTTGGGTTCAATTCCACTTAAAATTATAAGAGCATATTTTCAAATTTTTTATTTGGGATAGGGCTGGCATAAAAGGTTGTTGAATTGGTGGTTGTATCCTTTGTTCTTTAGATAGGGCTCTTCTAGCAAAAAGAAAAATACTTTTTCTTGGCTACACATAGCATTTTGAATTTCTAAAATGATTTGGAACAATGATTTGGAACATGCTTCGGAAATTCAATTTTGGTTCAAATGGCAAACAAACAAACAAACAAAAAAAAAAAACAAAACAAAACCGTATTCTTGTAGGAATACCGAGGGATGTAGGGCTGAAATTGCATATTTTTGATGAGATGCAAGTCAAAATAAGGAGTCAAAATTGTGCTTCTCCTTAGATAACTAAAGATAAAAAGCAAATGAAACTATTGAGTGGGCAAAACCTTTTTTCTCCATTTGCTTTAGTGTAGTAGAGCACTGCTTCAAGAGGAAGAAAATATGGTTTTGGTAGTATCCCGTGCCTAACTAGTCATGGGATTTAGTTTCCCATCTTTAGGTTATCTGCAGGTGATTTCCATGGTTCCTTTCAGCTCTAAGATTCTGTGGATTCTAGTAAAATTCTAGAGGTTGTTTCATAATAAATCATGAGCATAAACAACTGATCTAATCACAGACGTCAATGGTACTAAACCCAGGAAACACCCTCAGGATTTTCCATCACCATAGCTAGAACTGCTGAGTCAAAAAGAATCTCTTCTTTTGTCAATGAAATGCTGCATTTGAATAATAAAATTCCAATGAATCTTGAATTTGAATTTCAGAGACAAGCTCTTTAAGTTTAGCTTTATTTTGTTTAATGGCCATTGAATTTCAAAAAATAACTTCTTTCTTAGATGATTTCTGTAAGGAATGAAGACTTACAAGTGCTTCTATACACTCCAAATACCTTGAAGTTAGACTTCTCTTCGTACCTCTCATCACTGAGTACATGGAGCTGTCAGGATGGATATTTGGAGCAACTCTTTTTTTAAAGCCAATACCTGGCTTTAAAATTCAATGTCTTCTCTATGAAAGGAAAGTTGAATTTGAATTTGCAAGTTCAGTAGAATGGTCACATTTCAGGTCAAGTTGCAGGACTTCCTTTGTCTCCTTCAGTGCAGAGGAGCTCTATATTTAAATTATTGTTCAATCTTTCATAGTATTGGGATGATGACAAGCACTTATACAACACCAATAAATATATGATGAGTCTAAATGAATTCAGTTGTCTTCTGATAATAAGTGGTGGATAGGTAAAGAAGAATTGCACTCACCAGCCAAGCTGCTTTCTGGTCTGCCATTTGGGAAGAGGTTGGCCAACTTTTCTATAAACTTAGTTTTGAATTTACAATCTAATACTGGGCCAGATTCTAGGTTGGCACCTTGGAAGAGTTGAATTCATGTCATTAACCCCAAATGAAGCTGATTTTTGTTACTTCAAATCCAATATTCTTTTTGGAAACCAAGATTTGGACCCTTGCATTCCACTTCCCAGCTCTCTCTCTTCTGATGAATTTGGCTACCCTCTGCCACCTAAGATTCAATAGTTTTCAGCTATTTAATTAGACATTCCCCACAAAATCAATTCAACTACTCCAATCCAAACTTAGCAAGCATGTATACAAGGTTTCTGGATCAGGGTTAGAGTAAGATCAGATAAAAAGAAGGGCCAGGCTGAGAGGTGAGCAGTGATTGGAGATAGTGGGGAAGTAGGCCAAAAAAAAGGAGGGTGGGGTATAAGGCTTGACTAAAAGGTGTAGTTTGGAGTCCCTTGCAAGAAAGGTGAGAGGAAGTGACGTCATAAATCATTTCAGAGCCAGGTCTACAGAAGGTAAAGTATTAAGGATGGGGTAGCATAGCACATTGCATCTTCAAATTGCTGCAATAAAATGAGGGCTAAAAACAGAGAGACAAAACTAAAACATGAGAAAATACTTGGTTTCACTGGTAACTAAAATATATGAAACCACATGCTTTTAGCAGAAATTCAGTGGTAAAGACTTATTGTTGCTAAAACCAATTATATGTAGCAAAATACCATTATTCTTTTTATGACTGAATATAATTAGATTTGCATTATAAATAAGGTAGCATATATTATGGAAAAGTGTAAGACATTTCTGCATCAGGGTTTACTTTCTTGAGAAAGCTAAATAATAGGGAAATCAAGTTTAGCCATGCTAATACAAAAACTTCTATACCTAAGTACTATCCACTTCAGATCTTTATAAGGTCCACACCATAGTCCATACTGCCTTCTAAGAATCTATTTAAGAAGTTTGACCATAATTTTGTACATTTCTTTATTTTTGACTGGTATCACTTGTGTCTTTTTATTTCTGTTATTTGCTTTTGTTAGAGGTAATAATTGGAATTGGTTTGTGGCCTGAATTGGGGAGAATTATCATTTTATATTTGGCATTCTGTCAACCTTTTATTTCAAAACAAAAGCTTTACTTTTAACCTATACAGAGCCTCAGGAAAATAGGAGTTTAGTATAATGAACTAAGTCATGTATTTCTTTGCAATTAGTATTCTTCTCTTAATTATACAATTATCACAGTCAACTGGTTTGCTAAATTAATTCCTTTAGACTTGTGTTCTTTTAAACATGTTCTCATTGGTAAGGAGAGCTGCAAGTAAGAAATGTGATACATGATGTCAATGATAAGGTTTCATTTATTGTATTACTCTGTTATACACATAAAAATAAATATATTATTCCCCACACTGGTACAGTTACATTAGTCAGCTTCTTTAATGGTGGAAGAAAAAAACACCAAGGAATTAACTTTGGCAAAAGGAGCTTATTACCTATGAATAGAAAAAATTAGGTTGAAATTCTTCTAAGATTGGCATGTACCATCCCTCTTAGAGAACTGAAACCATAACTCAGTATTATCTGTAATAAATTGGAATGTGAGCCTCCTTTAACACTTATATTTCTAGAAACAAGATAATTTGATTCACTTGGTTTATCACCTTCATATATGGAGCAACTTTACTGGGTAGAGTTCCAAGCCAAAGTTCTTCAGAAATGATTGGCCTCACTTTTGTCCTGTTCCAATGTCATTGTTTTTGACAGATGCCCTGATTATTGCTGCAATCAGCTATGGCTGAAAGACTGAGGTTGGTTTCATTCAAGATACATGAAGTAGCTTACGGAGGACAGAACTAGTTCTGGTCACTTTCCTTAAGAGGCTTTTAAATATGTGTGCAGATGGCCATAGAGGTTAAATAATTAACCTCTTGTGCTTGCATCATTTAGAGTTGTCAAGCTACCTTTCTTACCAAAAGACTAGTGTCAATTTCACATCTTTCACCTCCTGAGATCACATACGTTAAATATGTGTACATTTTATATATAAAGGAGTTGATAGGTATTGTTCTATAAAAGGTAAAATTCTGAGGCTTATCGTATCTGTGATCTGTAAGCTTAGCTGTGAAATGCCTGAAGTAAGTAAATTAGTGTGAGCTTCTCAGAGACTTGTGAATTTTAAATGTTAGCTTGTAGGTTGAATCTAAAGAAACTGCTACCTTCTCTAAGTTTAGAGTTTAGCTTTATTACTATAAATAAAAACACTGCCCTTTTTTTTTTTCTTTTTCTTTTTACTAGATTAACATTGCAGAGAACAGATCTAATATAAACTGCTGGCTTTCTTCCCACCAGTTTTTGCTATTTTAATGGAATGTTATGAGGCAGTTAGGAAACAATGGACACACTACAGTTTTGGGTAGAGTAGGCAGTAAAACAGTAAGTGGAAGGGTAGAAGCTTCTTAGATAACTCAGCAGTCGCATAAAACTGAATTCTACAAGGAGCTGTCTGATTCAGTTGTTACATCCTGAAAAAGTCCCACTGTGCTCCAGGAGGAAGTTTCTAGTGGGTTTAAAAGAGGGTTTTGGCACATAAGCCACAAAAGGTGTGGGGCTTAACACTTCCACTTACCCAGTTATACCAAATTAAAAACAGAGGACTGGGGAAAGGTAGCTTGACAACTCTAAATGCTGCAAGCACAAGAGGTTAATTATTTAACCTCTATGGCCATCTGCACACATATTTAAAAGTGGACAGAAACAGTAGCACTCCTGTTGTTTATAGGATACAAGAATAAAGCTAGCATTTATGGTGTGCTTAATACATGCATCATACTGTGTAAAAGTGTTTTTTTCTATTTCACTTACAATCATCAACACCTTTTGTGTCAGGTCTCATTATCCCCATTTTAGATAGATGAGAAATGGGCCCAGAGGGGCTAACCAATTTACTTAAAGCCCCACAGGCAGTAGAAGCCCATCTGGAATTGGGACCCAACACTGGCTGATTTAAAGGCCCAAATGCCTTCAGGGATCTGGAAAAATTTATCTACTATTGTTCTGGTAGAAATCAGAAGCTTCCTTACGGAGTTATTGTGGAGAACCATTTTTCATTAAAATAATATTAAACAATTTGTAAATAAAAGTTTAGTACTTCCTTCATTTATTCATTTGTTCAACACTACCTGCCTTGAGCCAGTGCTCTGGATGTTCCATGAGAGGCAGAGTAAAAAATGAATAAATATATCACAATATCCATCCCCCATTAGTTCACTGCTTAGGAGGAGAGATGGATATATAAATGAAAATTACAATATTAAATAACAAGAGCTGGAACAGGGGAGCCCCAGGTATAAACAAAATGAATTCTACCTGATGTTATATATCTAAATGTGCTTTTAGCATTTTTTATTGAGGTAAATTTTATGCACAGCAAAATGCACAGACCTTTAATGTGCAATTTAATGCATTTTGATAGATATATACCCTGCGTTACCACCACCCAAATCAAGACACAGGGATTTTCATCATCCAGAAAGTCCTCTGATGCCACCTTCTAGTCATTCCCAAGCCCCTGTCAGCAACCATTGTTGTAATTTCTATCACCATAGAATTTGAACTTGAACTAGAGATAATTCAGTATGTACTTTTTTTTTTTGGTGGGATCTGGCTTTTTTCTCCCCACAAGTTTTGGATATTTATCCATGTTGTTGAGTGTATCCATAATTCCTTTTTAATTAAAGAGTGGTGTTCCATTATATAAATGTATCACAATTTGCTTATCCATTTTCCTGTTTATGGACATTTGGGTTGTTTTCAGTTTTTGTCCCAATAGTTGTTATTTGATATGCAGTTCTCTATCTACATCAAATACTTTTGATCATGTACCTCCAACATTTATTTATTTATAAATTATACTCAAATTCTACTATCATTAATTCATATCTCAAGCACACACTCCAGTTGGGGTGAGATTCTTTGTTACTAACAGTGGAAATATAGTCATACTTTTAATAGTCTTTTTGGGGTTGGTTTTCTATTAGAGCTGATTAGGATTTCATTAATTTTACTTGTACTGTGGGCAGTGAAGCTAATGTAAGCTCTGGCATTGTTTTGTTTGCTGGTACATTATTAGTATTATTTTCAGTCCTTGGTTTCATTGTGGGGATTATTGTAAGCTACTTGCCTGTTTTAGGAAGGGCTAATTTAGCTATAACTAGATAATACAATTCATAAATCCACTTCTTTAAAATTAGGTAATATAAACTATAATTTTCTGGTGCAAATGTAAACTGCAATATGAATTAATAAGATGAAAGCAAATACAAAAATGAAGACACCTCTATTCAAATCTTCATAATTGCAGATTCCCTGCTCTTTTTTCCAAGGAAAACCTGAATTCTGTAGGTGATACAAACAACTGACATATATCGCTGACATATGATGTCAATCTGTATATTAAAATTTTGTAAAGCTTAATCATTTTCTTTTTCTTTTAAATATAAAATATAAATATAATTACCAGTGTTAACATTTTGTATGCTCAATATAGTTGCTTAGTTTTGTTATATCTGGGGGTGCATGCACTCCACTTTGGAGACCTATGATCTAAGGTGCTTCCCTACATTTTCTTCTAGGAGTTTATGATCTTAGCTCTTATATTTAGGCCTTTATTCTATTTTGAATTAATTTTTGTATGAGGTGTGAGATAGAGCTCTACTTTCATTCTTTTGGATATGATATCCAGTTATCCCAGAAGCATTTGTTGAAGAGAGTTTCCTGTCCCAGTTGAGTGGACTTGGCAGCCTTCTCAAAAATCAATTGACCATAGCCCATTTTTACAGATCAAAAAAGCAAGACAGACAGATTGAGTTGTTTGTCCCAGATCCAAAAGCTAGAAGGTGCTGGAGCCAGGAATCCACATCTACATGACTCCAAAGCACACAGTTTTAATCTAGCATTCTTCTTATTAATGATTCTTATTTTTAATAAGAATACTCCTGGGAGGCGGGGCAAGATGGCAGACTGGTGAGCTGTATGTTTTAGTTACTCCTCCAGGAAAGTAGGTAAAAAGCCAGGAACTGCGTGGACTGGACACCACAGAGCAATCTGTCTTTGGGCATACTTCATACAACACTCATGAAAACGTGGAACTGCTGAGATCACCGAAATCTGTAAGTTTTTGCGGCCAGGGGACCCGCGCCCCTCCCTGCCAGGCTCAGTCCCGGGGGAGGAGGGGCTGTCAGCTCCAGGAAGGAGAAGGGAGAATTGCAGTGGCTGCTCTCATCGGAAACTCATTCTACTGATTCAAACTCCAACCATAGATAGACTGAGGCCAGACACCAGAGACTCTGAGAGCAGCCAGCCCAGCAGAGAGGAGACGGGCATAGAAGGAAAACAACACGAGAAGCTCCAAAGTAAAAGCAGAGGATTTTTGGAGTTCTGGTGAACACAGAAAGGGGAAGGGCGGAGATCAGGCCTTGAGGCGCATATGCAAATCCCGAAGCAAGGCTGATCTCTCTGCCCAGGGCACCTTTCCTTAATGGCCCTGGTTGCTTTGTCTATTAGCATTTCAATAACCCATTAGATCTCTGAGGAGGGCCGTTTTTTTTTTTTTTTTTTTTTTTAAATCCTTTTTGCTTTTTCTAAAACAATTACTCTAAGAAGCTCAATACAGAAAGCTTCAAAGAATTGAAATTTGGGCACGTCAAGTCAAGAGCAGAACTAAGAGAGCTCTGAGACAAAAGGCAATAATCCAGTGGCTGAGAAAATTCACTAAACAACACAACTTCCCAAGAAAAGGGGGGTGTCCGCTCACAGCCACCATCCTGGTGGACAGGAAACACTCCTGCCCATCGCCAGCCCCATAGCCCAGAGCTGCCCCAGACAACCCAGTGTGACGGAAGTGCTTCAAATAACAGGCACACACCACAAAACTGGGCGTGGACATTAGCCTTCCCTGCAACCTCAGCTGAATGTCCCAGAGCTGGGAAGGGGGAGCAGTGTGAATTAACAGAGCCCCATTCAGCCATCATTTGAGCAGACTGGGAGCCTCCCAACACAGCCCAGCAGCCCAGAACTGCCCTGGGGGGACGGCACTCACCTGTGACATAGCACAGTCATCCCTCAACAGAGGACCCGGGGTGCACAGCCTGGAAGAGGGGCCCACTTGCAAGTCTCAGGAGCCATACGCCAATACCAAAGACTTGTGGGTCAGTGGCAGAGACAAACTGTGGCAGGACTGAACTGAAGGATTAGACTATTGCAGTAGCTTTAAAACTCTAGGATCATCAGGGAGATTTGATTGTTAGGGCCACCCCCCCTCCCCGACTGCCCAGAAACACGCCCCACATACAGGGCAGGCAACACCAACTACACACGCAAGCTTGGGACACCAATTGGGCCCCACAAGACTCACTCCCCCACTCACCAAAAAGGCTAAGCAGGGGAGATCTGGCTTGTGGAGAACAGGTGGCTCGTGGACGCCACCTGCTGGTTAGTTAGAGAAAGTGTACTCCACGAAGCTGTAGATCTGATAAATTAGAGATAAGGACTTCAACTGGTCTACAAACCCTAAAAGAACCCTATCAAGGACAGCAAATGCCACGAGGCCAAAAACAACAGAAAATTATAAAGCATATGAAAAAACCAGACGATATGGATAACCCAAGCCCAAGCACCCAAATCAAAAGATCAGAAGAGACACACCTAGAGCAGCTACTCAAAGAACTAAAGATGAACAATGAGACCCTAGTACGGGATATGAAGGAAATCAAGAAGACCCTAGAAGAGCATAAAGAAGACATTGCAAGACTAAATAAAAAATGGATGATCTTATGGAAATTAAAGAAACTGTTGACCAAATTAAAAAGATTCTGGACACTCATAGTACAAGACTAGAGGAAGTTGAACAACGAATCAGTGACCTGGAAGATGACAGAATGGAAAATGAAAGCATAAAAGAAAGAATGGGGAAAAAAATTGAAAAACTCGAAATGGACCTCAGGGATATGATAGATAATATGAAGCGTCCGAATATAAGACTCATTGGTGTCCCAGAAGGGGAAGAAAAGGGTAAAGGTCTAGGAAGAGTATTCAAAGAAATTGTTGGGGAAAACTTCCCAAATCTTCTAAACAACATAAATACACAAATCATAAATGCTCAGCGAACTCCAAATAGAATAAATCCAAAAAAACCCACTCCGAGACATATACTGATCACACTGTCAAACATAGAAGAGAAGGAGCAAGTTCTGAAAGCAGCAAGAGAAAAGCAATTCACCACATACAAAGGAAACAGCATAAGACTAAGTAGTGACTACTCAGCAGCCACCATGGAGGCGAGAAGGCAATGGCACGATATATTTAAAATTCTGAGAGAGAGGAATTTCCAGCCAAGAATACTTTATCCAGCAAAGCTCTCCTTCAAATTTGAGGGAGAGCTTAAATTTTTCACAGACAAAGAAATGCTGAGAGAATTTGCTAACAAGAGACCTGCCCTACTGGAGATACTAAAGGGAGCCCTACAGACAGAGAAACAAAGACAGGACAGAGAGACTTGGAGAAAGGTTCAGTACTAAAGAGATTCGGTATGGGTACAATAAAGGATATTAATAGAGAGAGGGAAAAATATGGCAAACATAATCCAAAGGATAAGATGGCCGATTCAAGAAATGCCTTCACGGTTTTAACGTTGAATGTAAATGGATTAAACTCCCCAATTAAAAGATATAGATTCGCAGAATGGATCAAAAAAAATGAACCATCAATATGTTGCATACAAGAGACTCATCTTAGACACAGGGACACAAAGAAATTGAAAGTGAAAGGATGGAAAAAAATATTTCATGCAAGCTACAGCCAAAAGAAAGCAGGTGTAGCAATATTAATCTCAGATAAAATAGACTTCAAATGCAGGGATGTTTTGAGAGACAAAGAAGGCCACTACATACTAATAAAAGGGGCAATTCAGCAAGAAGAAATAACAATCGTAAATGTCTATGCACCCAATCAAGGTGCCACAAAATACATGAGAGAAACATTGGCAAAACTAAAGGAAGCAATTGATGTTTCCACAATAATTGTGGGAGACTTCAACACATCACTCTCTCCTATAGATAGATCAACCAGACAGAAGACCAATAAGGAAATTGAAAACCTAAACAATCTGATAAATGAATTAGATTTAACAGACATCTACAGGACATTACATCCCAAATCACCAGGATACACATACTTTTCTAGTGCTCACGGAACTTTCTCCAGAATAGATCATATGCTGGGACATAAAACAAGCCTCAATAAATTTAAAAAGATTGAAATCATTCAAAGCACATTCTCTGACCACAATGGAATACAATTAGAAGTCAATAACCATCAGAGACTTAGAAAATTCACAAATACCTGGAGGTTAAACAACACACTCCTAAACAATCAGTGGGTTAAAGAAGAAATAGCAAGAGAAATTGCTAAATATATAGAGACGAATGAAAATGAGAACACAACATACCAAAACCTATGGGATGCAGCAAAAGCAGTGCTAAGGGGGAAATTTATAGCACTAAACGCATATATTAAAAAGGAAGAAAGAGCCAAAATCAAAGAACTAATGGATCAACTGAAGAAGCTAGAAAATGAACAGCAAACCAATCCTAAACCAAGTAGAAGAAAAGAAATAACAAGGATTAAAGCAGAAATAAATGACATAGAGAACAAAAAAACAATACAAAGGATAAATATCACCAAAAGTTGGTTCTTTGAGAAGATCAACAAGATTGACAAGCCCCTAGCTAGACTGACAAAATCAAAAAGAGAGAAGACCCATATAAACAAAATAATGAATGAAAAAGGTGACATAACTGCAGATCCTGAAGAAATTAAAAAAATTATAAGAGGATATTATGAACAACTGTATGGCAACAAACTGGATAATGTAGAAGAAATGGACAATTTCCTGGAAACATATGAACAACCTAGACTGACCAGAGAAGAAATAGAAGACCTCAACCAACCCATCACAAGCAAAGAGATCCAATCAGTCATCAAAAATCTTCCCACAAATAAATGCCCAGGGCCAGATGGCTTCACAGGGGAATTCTACCAAACTTTCCAGAAAGAACTGACACCAATCTTACTCAAACTCTTTCAAAACATTGAAAAAAATGGAACACTACCTAACTCATTTTATGAAGCTAACATCAATCTAATACCAAAACCAGGCAAAGATGCTACAAAAAAGGAAAACTACCGGCCAATCTCCCTAATGAATATAGATGCAAAAATCCTCAACAAAATACTTGCAAATCGAATCCAAAGACACATTAAAAAAATCATACACCATGACCAAGTGGGGTTCATTCCAGGCATGCAAGGATGGTTCAACATCAGAAAAACAATCAATGTATTACAACACATTAAAAACTCGAAAGGGAAAAATCAATTGATCATCTCAATAGATGCTGAAAAAGCATTTGACAAAATCCAACATCCCTTTTTGATAAAAACACTTCAAAAGGTAGGAATTGAAGGAAACTTCCTCAACATGATAAAGAGCATATATGAAAAACCCACAGCCAGCATAGTACTCAATGGTGAGAGACTGAAAGCCTTCCCTCTAAGATCAGGAACAAGACAAGGATGCCCGCTGTCACCACTGTTATTCAACATTGTGCTGGAAGTGCTAGCCAGGGCAATCCGGCAAGACAAAGAAATAAAAGGCATCCAAATTGGAAAAGAAGAAGTAAAACTGTCATTGTTTGCAGATGATATGATCTTATATCTAGAAAACCCTGAGAAATCAACGATACACCTACTAGAGCTAATAAACAAATTTAGCAAATTAGCGGGATACAAGATTAATGCACATAAGTCAGTAATGTTTCTATATGCTAGAAATGAACAAACTGAAGAGACACTCAAGAAAAAGATACCATTTTCAATAGCAACTAAAAAAATCAAGTACCTAGGAATCAACTTAACCAAAGATGTAAAAGACCTATACAAAGAAAACTACATAACTCTACTAAAAGAAATAGAAGGGGACCTTAAAAGATGGAAAAATATTCCATGTTCATGGATAGGAAGGCTAAATGTCATTAAGATGTCAATTCTACCCAAACTCATCTACAGATTCAATGCAATCCCAATCAAAATTCCAACAACCTACTTTGCAGACTTGGAAAAGCTAGTTATCAAATTTATTTGGAAAGGGAAGATGCCTCGAATTGCTAAAGACACTCTAAAAAAGAAAAACGAAGTGGGAGGACTTACACTCCCTGACTTTGAAGCTTATTATAAAGCCACAGTTGCCAAGACAGCATGGTACTGGCACAAAGATAGACATATAGATCAATGGAATCGAATTGAGAATTCAGAGATAGACCCTCAGATCTATGGCCGACTGATCTTTGATAAGGCCCCCAAAGTCACCGAACTGAGCCATAATGGTCTTTTCAACAAATGGGGCTGGGAGAGTTGGATATCCATATCCAAAAGAATGAAAGAGGACCCCTACCTCACCCCCTACACAAAAATTAACTCAAAATGGACCAAAGATCTCAATATAAAAGAAAGTACCATAAAACTCCTAGAAGATAATGTAGGAAAACATCTTCAAGACCTTGTATTAGGAGGCCACTTCCTAGACTTTACACCCAAAGCACAAGCAACAAAAGAGAAAATAGATAAATGGGAACTCCTCAAGCTTAGAAGTTTCTGCACCTCAAAGGAATTTCTCAAAAAGGTAAAGAGGCAGCCAACTCAATGGGAAAAAATTTTTGGAAACCATGTATCTGACAAAAGACTGATATCTTGCATATACAAAGAAATCCTACAACTCAATGACAATAGTACAGACAGCCCAATTATAAAATGGGCAAAAGATATGAAAAGACAGTTCTCTGAAGAGGAAATACAAATGACCAAGAAACACATGAAAAAATGTTCAGCTTCACTAGCTATTAGAGAGATGCAAATTAAGACCACAATGAGATACCATCTAACACCGGTTTAGAATGGCTGCCATTAAACAAACAGGAAACTACAAATGCTGGAGGGGATGTGGAGAAATTGGAACTCTTATTCATTGTTGGTGGGACTGTATAATGGTTCAGCCACTCTGGAAGTCAGTCTGGCAGTTCCTTAGAAAACTAGATATAGAGCTACCATTCGATCCAGCGATTGCACTCCTCGGTATATACCCGGAAGATCGGAAAGCAGTGACACGAACAGATATCTGCACGCCAATGTTCATAGCAGCATTATTCACAATTGCCAAGAGATGGAAACAACCCAAATGTCCTTCAACAGATGAGTGGATAAATAAAATGTGGTATATACACACGATGGAATACTACGCGGCAGTAAGAAGGAACGATCTGGTGAAACATATGACAACATGGATGAACCTTGAAGACATAATGCTGAGCGAAATAAGCCAGGCACAAAAAGAGAAATATTATATGCTACCACTAATGTGAACTTTGAAAAATGTAAAACAAATGGTTTATAATGTAGAATGTAGGGGAACTAGCAGTAGAGAGCAATTAAGGAAGGGGGAACAATAATCCAGGAAGAACAGATAAGCTATTTAACATTCTGGGGATGCCCAGAAATGACTATGGTCTGTTAATTTCTGATGGTTGTAGTAGGAACAAGTTCACTGAAATGCTGCTATATTATGTAACTTTCTTGGGGTAAAGTAGGAACATGTTGGAAGTTAAGCAGTTATCTTAGGTTAGTTGTCTTTTTCTTACTCCCTTGCTATGGTCTCTTTGAAATGCTCTTTTATTGTATGTTTGTTTTCTTTTTAACTTTTTTTTTCATACAGTTGATTTGAAAAAAGAAGGGAAAGTTAAAAAAAAAAAAAAAAAAAGAAAAAAAAAAAGAAAAAAGACAAACAAGGGGAAAAAAAAAAAAAAAAAAAGATGTAGTGCCCCCTTGAGGAGCCTGTGGAGAATGCAGGGGTATTCGCCTACCCCACCTCCATGGTTGCTAACATGACCACAGACATAGGGGACTGGTGGTTTGATGGGTTGAGCCCTCTACCATAAGTTTTACCCTTGGGAAGACGGTTGCTGCAAAGGAGAGGCTAGGCCTCCCTGTATTTGTGCCTAAGAGTCTCCTCCTGAATGCCTCTTTGTTGCTCAGATGTGGCCCCCTCTCTCTGGCTAAGCCAACTTGAAAGGTGAAATCACTGCCCTCCCCCCTACGTGGGATCAGACACCCAGGGAAGTGAATCTCCCTGGCAACGTGGAATATGACTCCCAGGGAGGAATGTAGACCTGGCACCGTGGGACGGAGAACATCTTCTTGACCAAAAGGGGGATGTGAAAGGAAATGAAATAAGCTTCAGTGGCAGAGAGATTCCAAAAGGAGCCGAGAGGTCACTCTGGTGGGCACTCTTATGCACACTTTAGACAACCCTTTTTAGGTTCTAAAGAATTGGGGTAGCTGGTGGTGGATACCTGAAACTATCAAACTACAACCCAGAACCCATGAATCTCGAAGACAGTTGTATAAAAATGTAGCTTATGAGGGGTGACAATGGGATTGGGAAAGCCATAAGGACCAAACACCACTTTGTCTAGTTTATGGATGGATGTGTAGAAAAGTAGGGGAGGGAAACAGACAGACAAAGGTACCCAGTGTTCTTTTTTACTTCAATTGCTCTTTTTCACTCTAATTATTATTCTTGTTATTTTTGTGTGTGTGCTAATGAAGGTGTCAGGGATTGATTTAGGTGATGAATGTACAACTATGTAATGGTACTGTAAACAATCGAAAGTACAATTTGTTTTGTATGACTGCGTGGTATGTGAATATATCTCAATAAAATGATGATTTAAAAAAAAAAAAAAAAAAAAAAAATCAATTGACCATAGATATGAGGGTCTATTTCCTAACTCTCAGTTTGACTCTACTGATCAGTTGTCTATCTTTATGCCTGCCCCATGCTACTTTGACCACTATAGCTCTGTAATATGCTTTCAAGTCAGAAAGTGTGAGACCTCCAACCTAATTCTTTTTCAAGATGTTTTTGGCTAGTCAGGGCCCTTTACCTTTCCAAATAAATTTGATAATTGGTTTTTCCATTTCAGGAAATTATAATCTTGGAGTTTTTATTGGGATTGTGTTGAATCTGTAAATCAATTTGGGTAGAATTGACATCTTAATAATATTTCAGTCTTCAATCCATGAACACATAATGTCCTTTGAATTAATTAGGTCCTTGATTTCTTTTAGCACTATTTTGTAGTTTTCTGAGTGCAGGTCCTTTACATTCTTCATTAAATTTATCCCTAGACATTTGATTCTTTTAGTTCCTATTGTAAATGGAATTTTTAGATCCATGATCTAGAGTATGAATTAATGGAAAAAGTTGTAGACTAACTTTTAGCAGTCAGAATATTTATTTTTTAATAACATCACACTCACAGACTTACTATTGAATATAACTGTAAATTATATAACTGTATCTGTGTCTATATCTGTCTATGTAAAAACGGCAAGTCCATTTCTCTGGACCTCATTTGTAAGATAAGAGATTTGAATTAAATGACCCCTAAAGTCTCCCTGGTTCCAACACTGAATGATGATGAATTCCTTATTTCTTTGTGTTCTTTTCATCTTTTCAGGAGACCCACCTCTTGTTAATATGATTTCTCACTTATTACTGCTGTGTCCCCTATTGAATTTTTTTTAATAAATGCAATTTTATTCAGATATCTTCACATACCATATAATCCATCCAAAGTATGCAATCAGTGGCTCACAGTATCATCATGTAGTTGTGCATTCATCACCACAGTCAATTTTAGAACGTTTTCATTATTCCCAAAATAAAATAAAATAAAAACAATAAAAAACTAAAAATAAAACAGAACACCCCAAACATCCCATACACCTTAATCTCCCTCCATTATTCATACAGTTTTTTTGTGTTTATTTTATTACTCATCTGCCCATACACTGGATCTAGGGAGTGCCAGTCTCAAGGTTTTCATGATCGCATGGTCACATGATAAAAGCTGTATAATTATACAATCATCAGGAATCAAGGCTACTGGATTACAGTTCAACAGTTTCAGGTATTTCCTTCTAGCTATTCCAATATACTAGAAACTTAAAAGAATATCTATATAATGCATACAAATAACTTCCAGAATGATCTCTTGACTATTTGAAATCTCTTAGCACTGAAACTTTATTTTGTTTCATTCTTTTTCCCCCTTTTGGTCAAGAAGTCTTTCTCAGTCCCATGATGCCAGGGCCAGGCTCCTCACTGGAAGTCATGTTCCACATTGCCAGGGAGACTTACACCCCTGGGAGTCATGTCTAATGTAGGGGGTAGGGTAGTGAGTTAATGTGCAGAGTTGGCTTAGAGATACAGGCCACATCTGAGCAACAAAAGAGGTTCTCTAGGAGTGACTCTTAGGCATAGTTATAAATAGGCTTAGTTTTGCCATTGGAGAGATAATATGCCTAGACTGAGGGCTTGGCATATTAAATTGGGAGCCCCTATTGCTTAAGAGAATATCAGTAATTCTCCATGTGGGGAAGTTTATAGTTCCACATTTCCCCCCAGTCCCTCAAGCAAACATTGCAAATACTTTTTTATTTTCTGCCCAAACCCCTATTGAATTTTATTATATCTTCATGGGCTTAGTAATTCTATTATATATCTTTTTTTCCCCATATAGTCTAGCAAAATGTCTCATTTCAAAAAGTCTGCAAATATATACTCTGCAAGAGCAGCATACAGGGGTCTAAGATGGACAGGCCCAGGACCAACCAACTGATAAAATCCTAAGGCAAAAGTCCAAGGGTCAAGGACAAAAGAAAGAAGAAAAATTCCTACAGCATATACTCACAGTCTTAGAAAGAGTTGCCAATAACTGTATGGCATTTAGAAGCAGGTGTAGTCATAACAGGGAGAAGTTTTATCTCATAATTTCCTTGACTAAGACTCAGTTGTCTTCTGGTGTTAGCTAGTAACTATTTATCTGAATACTAATCTTTTTGTTGTTGTTGTTTAAGTTTTTATTTCATAATCATAAACTTAACTCTGCAATCCAGCTTGACTTGGAAGGGGGAAGATAATGTAGAACCCAAAGAACTGCATTGAGAGCACAAAGATGATAGGATACTGAAAGCAGACTGGGGGAGGTGGGACACTCTCATGAACTACAGAAGAATATTCTGGTGGTTAAGACAAAATGCAAATCAAACTTATTAGACTTGTCCACAGTCAGCAATGGTGATCTTTTTGCTGGTCTTGCCATTCCTGGACCCAAAGTGCTCCATGGCTTCCATGATATTCATGCCCTCTTTCACCTTACTGAAGACCACTGCTTGCCATCCAAACACTCAGTTTTAGTGGCGCAGATGAAAAACTGGGAACCATTTGTTCTGGGTCCAGCACTGGCCATGGACAAGATGCCAGGAGCCATATGCTTCAGGATGAAGTTCTCATCCTCAGACTTCTCCTCATAGACGGACTTGCCACCTATGCCATTATGGTGTGTGAAGTCACCACCCTGGCACATAAACCCAGGAATAATTCTGTGAAAGCAAGAATCATTATAACCAAATCCTTTCTCCACAGTGTTCAGATCATGAAAATGTTCTACTGTCTTTGGAACTTCGTCTGCAAACAGCTCAAAGGAGACATGGCCCCAAGGTTTCCCGTTGACGGTGATGGCGAAAAACATGGTGGGGTTGACCATAGATGCTAGAAGGGTACTGCGGCGGTGGGTGGTGGCATCTGCAAGGCCCTCAGTACTAATCTTCATGAGATAATACATCATAGTTTGGAAGACCATTGTGCCAGTTTGAATGTATTGTGTCCCCCAAACACCATAATCTTTGATGTAATCTTGTGTGGGCAGACCTTTTGGTGTTGATTAGATTGAAATTCTTTGAGTGTTTCTGTGGAGATATGCCCCACCCAGCTGTGGGTGATGACTCTGATTGGATAATTTGAATGGCGGTGTTGGCTCGCCCATTGGGTGGGTCTGAATTAAATTACTGGCACACTATATAAGATCACACAGAAGGAGCAAGCTGCTACAGCCAAGAGGGACACTTTGAAGAAAGCACAGGGGCTGCAGATGAGAGAGAATTTGAAGACGGCCATTGAAAGCAGACTCTTGCTCCAGAGAAGCTAAGAGAGGACAAATACCCCAAGTGCAACTAAGAGTGACATTTTTGAGGAAATGCAGCCTAGAGAGGAACATCCTGGGAGAAAGCCATTTTGAAACCAGAACTTTGGAGCAGATGCAAGCCACATGCCTTCCCAGTTAACAGAGGTTTTCCAGACACCATTGGCCATCCTCTGGTGAAGGTACCCAATTGCTCATGTGTTACCTTGGACACTTTATGGCCTTAAGACTGTAACTGTGTAACCAAATAAACCCCCTTTTATAAAAGCCAATCCATCTCTGGTGTTTTGCATTCTGGCAGCGTTAGCAAACTAGAACAACCATTATAATATCTGGTTACTTAGACTATTTTGAAGTTTGATCATCATCTTATCACTGGGTATCTGAACTATTGACTTTAGGATAATAAGGAAGTAGACTTAATTCATTCAAGAAACTGTAAAGAGCAAGTATAGAAGAATGAGTTAAGATTGCAGAAGGAACTTGGGTTTGTATTGATCATATTGAATGTCAGTTTGGACTTATTCTTGTAGGCAATGTTAATGTTTGAGTGGAGTAGGACCTGGTTGGAAACCATGTATTGCATAGGGAAAGAAGGTTGATGACTATGTATAAGATGAACTGTAGGAGTTAAAAACTGAAGCAAGATACCTCAAGGTGATCAGACTTGTAGTGATGGGAGCATGGGGGATAAAAAGACTGAAATATGTAGAAAGGGAAGAAAAATATGCAAATTGGTAATTGACTGAATATAAGGAGAATGAAAGAGAAAATATCAGAGATGATACTGAGATCATTTTAAAATTCCTTCTCTGAACTGAGTGGCATTTACATGCAGTAATTATAAATATATATGAGTTGATATTTATGTTATATGTATGTATGATATATATTTATATATGTGTGTGTATATCTATAGAAAGAGTATGTTAAATTTGTGTACTTAATTTGACCAAAGCTGAAGAGGAATTATTATTCTTCAGCAAAAGAATGATGAGGAATATGCTAATGGAAAACATGAAGGTTTTCTTTCACCATATTCTTTCCACCCCCTCTGGCTGTGCTGTAATGAAGAGCTATTAGTATTTTAGTTGTCACCAGCTACTCATGCAAACTACATTAATTTTGTTGAAAATGGTCATTAGGAAAGTTAATTATTTTTAAAGTGTTGACTGATTATCATGTAAGTACTATGTATTCACTAATTATTATTCCTTTCCATTAATTATACATAATTACTTAATTCCCAAAAGCAGATGATTTTTGTTTTGCCATACTGTTCACTTCTGTTAATTTGGTTTACCAGACAATCCTTTGTATTAGTGCAGAACCATACACTTGAGTGTTCAGAGTAATTTGAAAAACATTAACTTGTTAATCCTAATGACTTCTTGGAATCAAAATAAAGAACATTTTTTTATTAGCTTGTGTTGTACAGTCACCATCAAGTCAACAATTCAATAATATTTGAACAAAGATAACGAAACCATATGTAATTCTCCATAATCCATGGGAATTAGAACATCTCCCCAGTGAGGCAAAGAAAATAAATCATATCTGTGACATGGGATTAAATTATCCTGCTTATCTTGTAAATACAGAAAATGTGAAGATCACAGTTTTAATGTGAACAGTAATTAAATAAATATTGATGAACATAATTATAATCAAGTAGAGGGGAATCTTGTTCATATCCACATTTTATCTCAACATGCACAAAACCCAAATATGTTTGCCATTCTATCCAATTTTGGGACACCATCTAATATAACTTATTGTGATTTTTATATATAAAAGAATGTTATATGGAACAATTTAATATTGTGCTGTTTAATAATTTACTAGGTTTTTTTTTTTTTTTTTCTATTTTCCACTTGTTTGTCTTTGGTAGTTCCACCCAAACATTAAAATGATGGGTTTGAGTGTCAACAAATACCATCTGTTATTCAAAACAGCCTGTCCCTTTTCTTTTCTTATACTCTATTCATCACTGGAGACACTGTTTTTAATTTAAACTCCATTTGCAAACATCTATTTTCTTTTGAGAAACTACTGTCAACTTTTTATGTAATAGAGGCTTAGAAGAAAATACTTAAAGCAGAATAGGGAACAATTCACCATGATAGAGTAAAGTGTTCCAGCTTTATATTTTTTTGCCACTGTGGTATAATAGAACACATTTCAAAGATAATTTCATATCCTTCTGATAAATACTCTAAGGTAAGAAATAACTATACAAATATGGGATTTTTTTTTTAAATAAATGAGTGGTTGAATTTTAGCATAGACCAAAGAAGCACAAGAAATAGTTTGCTAATCAAGAAATATTTCAATGTAAAAAATGAATTGAAAACTCACTGCTTTCATTTTTCAGGTCAATAAATCTGTTACTGGTTGTCATATAAGTCACCTTGTTAAGATAAAATATGTCATTCATCTTAAGAAAATGTACTGTTACAGTCTAGTAAAAAAGCACCACCTAAAAAGAAAATGAAATATTTTGTCATTCCTTACACATAATAATCATGTGATTACTTAGAATGCAAAGAGTCAAACAAATTGAGGGGAAAAAAGTAGCTTGGTGTAATAGAAGTGCATTGGATAAAAAGATGTTTTAAAGTGTTTCTTAAAATTTTAATGCAATCTACTATTCTAAGTTATTATTGTGATTATTTTTAGTCACTATTGTGGATTCTATTTCCATTACAGCAAACCTATTAGCAGTAAGACCTTGGGCAGGTCTTTCATCTTTTCTTGACTTAAATTTGCTTAAAACTGAAGTAATATAATTGGACTAGACAATCACTGAAGTATCTTTAAATTTCAAAGTTGTATTTATTAAGGTCCAAATGAATATATGGTAGCTTAGGTCTGTTATCACCATACAATTAATCATGGAAATTAAGAATTATAGATGGCTCCATTTAAAAATTATCTACAAACTGTTAAAATTTTTCAGTACTGTAAATTTCTGTAAACTTAGGTTCAGATTTCTACTCATGGTAATCTTTTTGTTTTAATGTAGACTTCTGTAAGAGCTTTGCCATCTACATTTTAAAGAGTTAGATTATCCAATTTTAATGATTATAACAAGTTATAGGTTCTAAAGTGATGAAGATTTCCCTTTTCAACTATACCTTCTAATCAGTATCTATTTCAAGGTAAAATGCAAAATTATTTAATAGATGTTACTAGATTCCATAGACTTGGCATGATTTTCCTAAACTCATATTTATCACAGAGAAATCTCTGAAAAATATAATACATTTTTACCTTTTGTCCTTTACATAACTTGAGAAAAAATGGATGCTTACTATTTTCTGTATAGAGTTATCCTATGATTTTGTATATTGAAATCCTCCATTGAAGTTCTCTATTTTTCCAGAAAAATAACTAAATAGGATAATTTTTCAGAGGTGAACAAAAGAGCTCAAAACTAGAGTCACATCTATTCAATTGAGAGAAGGTTCATTTATTTTTCATGCACTTTGTCTTTGTTATTTTCTAACTGATACTTACTAGAAAAATATGTGAAGTTTAAAACTTGGTGGAGAGGAACCTAAGATGGCAGCTAGGTGAGACAGGGCGAAAAACACCTGCATGAAAAATACTAGATAAAAGCCAGAAAGTGACCCAGAACACCAGTTCCAGTGATGCACCCAGCTGGACAAGGTCTGCTAAATCAACAGGGACTGTGCATTTGGTGAAACCGGGAGTCTGCATTCTGAAACAAGTGAGTGAGCTGGCTGAAAGTCCTGTGGCCATGCTGTGGTGTGGGGAAACCATGGATTGATGTTTGGAGATTGACTAGTTCTTTTTTTTTAAAAAAAAAAACCAGGAGCGGCTGTGGTTACAATGGTGAGAACCGCACAGTGAAGCATGGCAGGAGCGGGCTGGGCCAATTCTCAATGTCTGGTGTGGAGGATAGCCAGCTGCTGATTGACCCAGGGCAAGGGGGGCAGAGGGGAGCCGAAAAGAGACAGAAACCACTCCCCTTGCAGCCTTCTTCCCAGCGGGTTGGAGATGCTCCTGCCCGGGCCAGAGCTATAGCCAAGAGCTGGGCCAAGGGTCCCAGTGTGACAGGGAGTGATTCCTGAAGCACTACGCACATGCCACAATATCAGTGGTGGTCAGCGGACTTTAGTGCACCCACAGCTAATTGTCCTGGAGCTGGGAAGGCAGAGCTGTGCGAAAAGGGGAAAATTAACATCCCCCATTCAACCATCTTTAAAACAGGCTGGGAATGCCCCTGCATGGCCCAGCAGCCCAGGGCTTCCCTGGAGGTTGGCGTGCACTTGTGACATGGCACGACCTTCCCTCAGCAGAGGTCCTGGAAGAGTACAGCTGAGAAGGGGGTCCCGCTCAGAAATCTCAGGGACCCTACACCAGACACCTTGGGAGGTTTGACTATTAAAGTTGCCCTGCCTCCCTAAGCACCCAGACACATGCCCCACATTCAGAGCGGACAGCACCAACAACACACCCAAACTTAGTGCACCAATTGAACCCCACAAGAGTCAGATCCCCACACACCACAAAGACAAAGTTGGGGAGAACTGACTTGAAGGGAATAGGTGGCTCATGGATGCCATCTGCTGGTTAGTTAGAGAAAGTGTACACCACCAAGCTGTAGATCTGACAAACTAGAGATTGGTATTCTTTATATCCTGAAGGAACCCTATAAGTAAAGCAAATGCCAAGAGGCCAAAAACAACAGAAAATCTTAAAGCACATGATAAAACCAGATCATATGGAGAACCCAAACACAAACACCCAAATCAAAAGATCAGAAGAGACAGAGTACTTGGCACAATTAATCAAAGAACTACAGACAAACAACCAGAGCATGGCACAGGATATAAAGGACATGAAGAAGAACATGGCACAGGATATAGAGGACATAAAGAAGACCCTAGAAAAGCATAAAGAAGAAATTGCATGAGTAAATAAAAAAATAGAAGATCTTATGGAAAGTAAAGAAACTGTTGGCCAAATTAAAAAGACTTTGGATACTTATAATACAAGATTAGAGGAGGCTGAACAATTACTCAGCCTCCTTGAGGACCACAGAACATAAAATGAAAGAACAAAAGAAAGAATGGGGAAAAAATTGAAAAAATTGAAATGGATCTCAGGGATACGAGAGATAAAATAAAATGTCCAAATTTAAGACTCATTGGTGTCCCAGAAGGGGAAGAGAAGGGTAAAGGTCTAGAAAGAATATTCAAAGAAATTGTTGGGGAAAACTTCCCAAACCTTCTACACAATATAAATACACAAAGCCTAAATGCCCGGTGAACTCCAAATAGAATAAATCCAAATAAACCCACTCCAAGATATATTCTGATCAGACTGTCAAATACTGAGGAGAAGAAGCAAGTTCTGAAAGCAGCAAGAGAAAAGCAATTCACCATATACAAAGGAAACAATGTAAGACTAAGTAGTGACTACTCAGTGGCCACCATGGAGGCGAGAAGTCAGTGGCATAACAAATTTAAAATTCTGAGAGAGAAAAATTTTCAACCAAGAATAGTTTATCCAGCAAAACTCTCCTTCAAATTTGAGGGAGAGCTTAAATTTTTCACAGACAAACAAATACTGAGAGATTTTGCTAACAAAAGACCTTCCCTACTTCAGATACTAAAGAGAGCCCTATCGACACAGAAATAAAGAAAGGAGAGATATAGAGAAATTTAACAGACATATATAGAACATTACATCCCAAATCACCAGGACACACGTTCTTCTCTAGTGATCATGGATCTTTCTACAGAATAGACCATATGCTGGGACATAAAACAAACCTCAATAAAAAAAAATGGATTTATTCAAAGCACATGCCCTGACCACAATGGGATACAAATAGAAGTCAATAACCATCAGAGACTTAGAAAATTCACAAACAACTGGAGGGTAAAAATGAGGGGGAGATGAAAACATTCCCAGATAATCAAAAGCTGAGGGATTTCATCACCAGTAGATCAGTCCTATGAGAAAGGCTAAAGGGAACTGAGCAGGCTGAAAGGAAGGGACACTAAACAATTGACTGAAACCACATGAAGAAATAAAGATTTCCAGTAAAGATCACATGGTAAATATAAATACCAATATTACTGTATTTTTGATTTGCAACTCCACTATTTACTTCCTACAGGAACTAAAATACATAAACTGTAATGACAAATCAGTGGTTTTGGACTCAATGTAAAATACGTAATTTTTGACAAGAACTACATAAAGGTGGGGGAATGGAGGAGTATAGGAACATGGTTTACGTGTCCTATTGAAGTTAAGTTGGTATCAAAGAAAAACAAGATTGTTATAGATTTAAGAGGTTAAATTTAAGCCCCATGGTAAACACAAAGTAAGTATCAGAGAATATGACCATAGAGATGAAAAGTAGAGTATGGGTTACGAGAAGTGGGGGAAGGAGCAATGGGGAGTTAAGAAATGAGTGTAGGGTTTCTATTTGGGGTGAAGGGAAATTTCTAGTAATGGATGGTGGAAGGTGATAGCATTGCAACATTCTAAACGTGATTAATCCCACTAATGGAATGCTAGGGAGGGTTTGGAATGGGAAGATTTAGGCTGTATATATGTTTCCACAATTGAAAAAAAAAAAAAGAGAAAAAGACAGTCTAAAATAGATAATGACAATTAAATGCCAAGGATGATCCTGGATGGTATCTGAGGATGGAAGAGAGGAGGCTCAAAGGGACACAGTTGGGAAATAAGAAAAAAAAAAGGAAATATAGAATATAAGCTTTGTATCAATGTTGAATTTCTTGAACTTCTTAGCTGCGCTTAATGGGATTGCATAAAAGAATGTTCTTGGTCATGGGAATTGTAAATGTGAATTATATTGTTTGTTCAAGGATGTGTGCAGCTTTCTCTCATATGTTCAGAAGACAGAGCAATAGATGATGGATGATAGGGAGGTAGGGAGGGAGGGAAAGAAAGAAATGGTGGTGTGACAGTATGTTAAAGTTGGTGGATCGCGTATCGGGGGAGGGGGTTGGGGTATGCTGGAGTTCTGTGTATGGGTTTTGTATTGTTTTTGCAACTGTTCCTGTAAGTTTGAATTTATTTCAAAATAAACTTAAACAAACAAACAAACAAACAAAAAAACACATTTTATCAACCTGAAGTTTTATAACCGTATTAGTCTTCATTTGATTTAGGTGATGTAAATTTCGGTGATGTAAAAGATTTACTAATAATACTTCTTGTCTTATTTATTAAGGGGTATAATAGCCACAGAGTATTCATTTTATTTTTCTTTAAATGTACCTGTACACTATTTTTATTTTCTATGTATATAGTACTTCATAATAAATTTGCAAGATTAAAACAAAACAAACAAAAAAAAACTTAGTGGCGTTTAATACACCAATTTGTTGTCATTTGTATTTTTATAAGCTTCTTTTAATGCCCAGGAATTGATACGTAGATACCTTCCTTAAAATACCATTGAGCTAATCTCTGGATAACAGTAGCAGTTTGCTTTTCTTCCATTAGAATTACCAAATGAAACAGAACAGAGAAAAATGTCTCATATACAACATGGATGCACTTTTCAGGAAAGAGAGGTAATGTAAAGACTATTTGTCCTTAGAGAAACAGAATTAATGATCACTTCAGCAAATATTTTTTTTTTTTCTCTTTGCGATCACTCTTTAAAACTTCATATTCTGGATAGTGGAGTAGAGACTTAGATTGATAGGGTGGCTTAGCATATACACACTTTGGAATAGAAACAAAGCTTATGAGAGAAGAATTTCCTTTTCCAATTTTTTGTTTTGAGCAAATGCAAAGTTTCAAAGATGTGATCATGGTAGAATTCCCTCAGGGTGGCAGAATTATGTCCTGAAATTTATCATTGTAGCCATTAGTGTAAATCACTAACAGTGGCCCATCTTTATAATATGAAATGAGGGTTCATTTGGGAATCTCCTAAGACATCTCTGTGTGGATTGATAAAAACTAATGCATTTGACCAAAAGCTATTAATTAATCAAAGGAAGATAATCTACGCTCCAAAAATAATTTTAATGGCAGAATTGTTTTTGCTTACAGAAACTCAGAACTCCAAGGCATGCAATAGAAAAAGTGAGATTTTATTTGCATAAATTTACTTTATAATTAACTTCATATTTTCTTTAGTTACTTGCATAGTCAATAATTCAGAACAACACTCAGTTAATCCCAGTTACATGTAAACGATATAAACACCCTTATTAAAGGCAGAGCTTATCAAACAGGATGAAAAGGTAAAATTCTTTTATATGTTGTATGCATGAAACTTACTATAATTATAAAGACATAGTTAATTTAAAAGTCAAAGAATGTAAAAGCTGTACTATGCAAACCGTAATCATAAGGAAGCTGGAGTGATTGTATTAATATCAGCAAAAGTAGACCAGTACAAAGAATATTATCAGGGATAAAGGAGTATATTCCATAATGATAAAGAGGTCAATTCATCAAGAAGACATAGCAGTTCCTAGTGTGTATGTATGTAATAAAAGAGCTTTAAAAATAAATCCCAAATTGGTAGCAGTGAAAAGGTGACTAGAAAAATCCAGTTATAGTTGAAGATCTCAACACTCCTTTTTTAGTATTTGATAGAATAAACAGAAAATCAATAGAGATATAGAAGACTTAACACTAACAATGGGCTTGATCTAATTGCCATTTATGAAGTAGTACAAACAACAGCAGCAGCATGTTCTGCAGAGCATACTTTTACCATATAGTCTACTTGCTGATCTATACAAGTTTCCATAAATTTAAAATTATTGAAATCATGAAAAGTGAATTCTCTGAATAAAAAGAGTATTCAACTATAAATCAATAATAGAAAAGTATCTGGAAAATATCACAATATTTCTAAATTAAACAACCTGATTGTAAATAATGCATAGACCAAAGAAGAAATCAATGGGAAATAAGAAAATATGCTGCACTGAATTAAAATGAAATCAACCTATGAAAATTTGTGGTATGCACTTAATCAGTTTGTAGAGAAAGCAATGTTGACTTTAGTAACATTTATAATGCCTCAATGTCCCGATGTAATTCACCAAAATTACAGAATAAAATAGAAAAATAATATGAATACTGTAAATTCAGAAAAAAGAGTTTGACAAAAATCAGCAACTATTCATAACAACTGTTTTGGTTTGCTAAAGCTGCCAGAATGCAATATACCAGAAATGGTCTGGCTTTTTCAATGGGGTTTTATTAGGTTATACATTTACAGTTCTGAGGCCATGAAAACACCCAAACTAAGGCATCAAGAGGAAGATGTCTTCTGTGAGAAAAGTCTGCCGGCATATAGGGTTACCCTGTCACATGGGAAGGCACATGCTGATGTCTGCTGGTCCTTCTCTCCTGGGCCCTGGTTTCAAAATGGCTCTCTCAGTTTCTGGGGGTCCTTCTTGCTTCTCCTGGGGCATTTTCTTTCTCTCTTAGCTTCTCTAAGCTCCTCAGTTTCATCTGTCTTTTATCCTCTCATAGAAGACTCCAGCAAGGGGATTAAGACCCATCCTGAATGGGCTGGGTCACATCTCCTTGGAAACAACCTAATCGAAAGGTCCCGCCCACAAGAATGGATTAAAAAGAACATAGTCTTTTCTTGGGTACATAACAGTTCCAAAACAGTAAAACAGATCTCAGGAAACCAGGAATGGAAGGGAACCTCTTCAATGCCTTAGTAAGATTTCCAAAATGAAGGATTGATTTAAGCAACAAAAGGTAGAGGTAAGGAAAAAAATTAGATAGCTAGTATAGTAGTCCAAATGAGAAATAATACCTCTCATTCAGAACTCTCAAAGAATGTATTGAATTTTTTGGAAAGCAGTATTTTCACTTTGAGGATTTCCCCAGCTAAGATTAAAAATATTATCTATGAAATTAATTCTAATATGTATTTCACAGACATATTTATTTATGTAGCACTCCTTGTATTTTTAAAGAGGGGATATTCCATATACTTTTACTTCCACTGAATGATTCAGAATTATTGTAGTGAAAAATAATGTGCTGTGCTTTGTTTTCATAGTTTTTCTACATCTTTCTGGATGTTGTATTTTATGCCTTCTCATCTGATATAGTTCTCGAAACCACGAACTAAAATGTTTTTGACCTGTAAAAGTTCTGAACTTAAATTGTTTCCTAGTGTTTCCATGACTGTATAACAACTACCCAAAACTAGTGTCTTAAAACCAAAAGCAGCACTAATTTTGCTTGCAAATTCTCAATTTGGGCAAGGCTCATTGGGTTCAGCTTGTTTTTGCTCCACTCAGTGTCAGCAGGGACAGCTGAAAGGCTGAGGACCGGTGCTATTTACTCATATGTCTGACAGCTGATGTTAGAAGTTGACTAGGACCTTTAGTGGAGGCTATCAGCTGAACATCTACAAGTGATTTCCATTTGATGTCTAGTTCCAAAGGAGAGTGTTCCAAGAGGTAGAGAATCAGGTAGAAGCCATATCTCCTTTTATGACCTAGCCTCTAAAGTCACAGATCATCACTTGTATTACATTTCATTAGTAAAGTCCCCCAGTTTCAAGTGAGGGGAAAGAGACTCCAACTCTTGACAGGTGAATGACAAGGATTTGAAAATATTGCCATGGGACCAGAAATATTGTTGTGGCAATTTTTTTGAAAATTCAATTTGCCACACTATACATAGTTAACAGACTTTGAGGAGTATAAATTGGTATCTTCTGTTTGGTTTACCACTAATCTCATATTCCCTTGCAGTTCTCTATCAGAGCAAGTAATCAATCATACACATTTTTCTTTCACTACAGAATCACCAAAAAGAAAAGAGCAAAACCCAAAAGGAGTTTACGCATGGCTTAGCAATGAGCAGATTTATTTGATAGCATTTATATTTAATCTAATTCATCTACTTACAAAAAAAGGCAAGAGATTAAGCAAAGACTATTTTTAAAACTTATTTTAACCCAGAAGGTAGCTGAATGTATGAAATGAGAGGGAAAAAAAGAGCAAATCATTAACCATGCTTCAGAAAATATCTTGAAAGCAAATTAAATATCCAAAATGGTTCTATAGCTAAGCATTTTAGATACTCCATTGAGGCAAATATGTGACAAATTTTTCAAGCCGGTGTGTTAATATTATTTGCTTGAAATTAATAACTCAAGTGCTTGTTAAATTTTATGTTTACTTTTTATTTGGTTTTGAACATTCAATTATTATTTTTATTAAGGTCTTCGTAAAACATTCCATTTGCATAGTTTACTATTTGTACATCATGTTAGAATGGCCACCTGTCCTTTATTCCAGAACTTGTCTGATACCATAACAAAGACGTTCAGGCATCCACTGTAAATGCTTCCTACCTATTCTCTTTCACTGCTTCTCTCAATCTCACTTCGGTCCTCATTTTTCTTTGATTGAGGTGGCATAACATAGGAAGGTATTCCCAAATGGCTGGGTGTTCCTGAGGACTTCTCAGGTTAGATGCTGTTTAGCCTGTGGTGGTTCTAGGGAAACACAAATTGGCATTTTCTGCCCCCACAGGAACTGGCTGTGGGTTTGTCTTCACTTTGACTGGCGCCAGGCAAAATGAGAAGCAAAGTTGTGTTGAACCACATAATAATTCTGATGGATATTAAATTTTAACTTTGTCCAGAAAGAAGATGAATTTGTAGGCTACTGAATCAATACTGAATCTTTTGGGTAAGAAGTGGAAAAATAAAATGGAGTGCATTGAAGTTTTATACGCCATATTGAAATTCAACCAGCATTATTTTTCAATCACTTTCTTATTTCGGCATGTGACAGGCAAAGTAAGGGAAAAGGAAGGATGGAAATTAAAAAAAAAAACAAAAAACATATAAATTTAAAAAACAGCAACAAGATGTTTTTAGAACAGGTGTAATGAGTAGAACGCATTATGAAAGAAGCAATATGATAATATTAGCATAAGAGATACTTATTTAGACTCAACAGACACCTATCATTACTCAGAGGATATAGCTTCCTATATTGCTCCCCAAGGTAGAATAACATGTAGACCTAATTCTGGTGTTCTATAAAAAATGGATCATTTGCATGCCACTTGGATTTAAGAGAATAATCTATCCACCACTGGACTGTTCTCAGACCAAAAAGATAAATAAATAGATAGAAAAATAACAATCAAGTTTATGAAAACAGATTCTTATTTTAATTTGGAACAGTTCTACTCTTAGAAATTTGTCAACCAAAACACACAAACTGAATTCTATTTGTTTTATTGCAATTAAGTCATGAGTGGACATTTTCCACACTATCCCTTAACAAATAAACAGTAAGGTAAGTTACTTGTTACATTATTTATTTTCCCAGTATGAAACTAATTAGTGAGCTCATTCTTTTAACAGCTGTCTCTGTTGTTCAGGATTTTCCTACAAAGATTAGGGCCACTGGATGAAAAATAAAACTTAAAAATCTAATAATAATAATAACCAACCCATAAAGCATGTCTGAGGAACTAAGTAAAAACAATAAATAAGTCATTTTACAAGAGTTTGGTGATCTTGAACTTCCTATTCCACTTATCCACATTGAGGTTGTGTTGGTTAGTGTCAATGGGAAATCTTACCCTGAAATGGAAAAATATTAGCAATGAATCAACCTCAAAGGGTTCACAATGAGTTTGAATAAGTATTCTGAGTTCAAAAGTCTATTGGGAGCTTAGTTAAACCTCCAAAATCTACTAGGGCAGACCAAAAACTCTGAGAAAACTGGCTTTTGTGGAGTATTACCTTAGCATCCTCTTGTTTCTATCAGAATCTCAATTTCTAAATCTCCTGTCTCCCTTAAGTTTAATATATTTTCCATTCTTCTTGGTGAGTGTTCCCTCTCCTCAGTCTTAGTAAAATTGAAAGTAAATTTGCATATGCAGATGATATGTAGTGTTTGCCTGTAATGCCAAATAGGCAAAATTTAGGGTTATAGAATCTCTGATTCTAAGTGAATATGAGGAACTACTAGAAAGTAAAAAATTAAGACTTTTCAGAATCTTACACAAGTATGTAGCGATACATAAAAACAGTACTCAATTAGCACACTAAATTACACACACTAAATGTCATTTGATTAGGTCTTCATAGAAAACCATTCATGCTATTAGCTCTTTGGTTTGCACTGATAAGCATAATTTATCCATTATCTGGTCCTTAATCTGTCAGAAAATTTTATATAGTGCATCCCAGGTAATTTTAAAAAATGATTTGGGGCTTCTGAAAGCTGAACATCAATATTCCCATAACTAAAAGTTCAGATTCCTTTCATCCTCCACAAGCTAGATCTTACAGGAGTATTTCTCTTCCATCCCAGAATAATCTCCTTTTACTTGATAATATTGAATGCAGTGCAGGACAATGCAAAATTCCATGCTATTGTATTCAGAGTAGAGCAAATTAGAAAAAGATGGGGAGATAACTGGCTTTTATGTAATACTACAATAAATTATCATTGGATATTCAGCTATTTTTTTTTGGCAACCTTCAATAAAATATTTGATTCAGGCAAAGATAATTAATGGATGCTAAAATCATTAGATGGAAAATTGCTACAATATTTACATGGTGCCAAAATATAACTCCATAGATTACTTGCTGGTTGCAAAGGGAAAATTAAGTTACTTTACAAAGGAGGGAGGTATCAAACTGTCATCCACTTAATATGGAGTTCAGTATTAACATCACTTTTTATCATGCACAACCAGATATTAAGCACTCCTTGTTATGATGCAATATGAGGTGCACAGCATTACCTATAAAGTTTTATGACTCACACCCCAATACAGTGCTTGGTTCTTAATTGGCTTCAAGTTTGAACAAGATAATTTTGAATTATTATTAATTTCAAGATTGAGTGAGTATTAAATGATATTAAAGGATTCTTTTTAAGTGCAATAAGAGCATTTTTAATGTAGGAACATTTTATTTCCAGGGATTATGAATAGTGCCTACTTAGGGCTACAATGTCATGACATCTGTATTTACTCTGAATTATTACACATAAAATAGTTTAAGTAAATATGGCAATTTCCAACTATTAATCTTGATGATGGGTATTTGGGAATTTAATATACTGCTTTTTCTAGTTTTCTGGAAGATTACCTTGTGGGTATTTTCTATGAAATAGTAGAAAACTGAAAATATTTGTTTCATTAGTTGATGTATGAAAAATATATACACTGATCTTGGAATGAATAAAAGAAGTTTGTTACTATCATCATTAGCTTTATTAACCATAGTCAATGACACACAAGGCTCTTTTCAGCATTACACAGAGAAAAGCAAATTTTAAAAAAATGAAGAGTTTGATGTATGAAGGAAGGGGTAGAAAAAAACAGATGTGAGAGGTAGAGTGGTTTGAGTTGCTGATGTATTTGTTTATACTTCATATGTGATGGAAATAAAAATTTGCTAATCCCAAGGAAGCTGTCATGAGCACTTGTTTAAAAATTGCAAGTCCAAATTAATTACTTCATTCAATAATATTTTATGTGGACACATTAAAACAGGGTTTGAAATAAGATCCCAGGGTCTCATGGCTTATACCGTTGAGACAAATTTTGTTTTAATTATTTGAACACTCTCTTGCCAGTAATCACAGAAAGAGATACCCCAATCCATTTCACATTTTGGAGGACCACTGAGAGACAGTATGATTGCTCTTGAGATTCTGGATGGAGATCAAGATGGGGGAATAAAAAAGCCAAATCTGGCAATATTACCCACAATAATAACTGGGGCTCTAAGGAAATGATTTTAAAAGAAATAAAGCCTGAATCAGTGAATTAAAACAAGCCAATTGCTTAGTAAACAGTCAACGAAAATTGGAAAACAATGGGGGCTCAGCTGAGCTGCATGTAATCAGAAAGTGAGGCTACAGTGGTGACATGGTCTGAGGAAACAGGACTTTGATTGTATGCTCGGAGTACATTTAAATAGTTCTGCTTTCAATTCCTTGTGTAATCCATCTCCATGGAGTTCACATATCCGGAAGCTACTGTGACATTGTCCACATGGCAAAGAAAGATCTCACTTGACTGAGTCAACCAAAATTAAATGAATTTACATTTGAGTTTTTAGGAACCCTTGAGATAAACATCATGGGTTACATGCCTGGTTCTGCCCTTTACTGAGTAGTAACTGGACAGACCATTTTTACTCTGTTAGCTTCTCTTCCAAAAAGAGAGAGCCATAACAGCAAATAAGGAAGTGAGCCAAGCAGTTATGCGGGCTAGAGAAGGAACAGTTAATGCATCTGGTGCTGAGGAGGGAGGGTCAATGTCAAGACTGAGGAGAAGTGGGGAAGAGTTGTTGATGCAGAGAGAGAAAGCCATGGCAGGAAAGGAGGAAAAGGCGGTGTAGGGACTGGCCTTTAGGTCTCAGCCATTATAAGCAGTTCAGCTTCTTTGCTAGGTGAACTATGAAGACATTGGAAAGTTTTGAGCAATGGAATAACATGAACTTACTGAGATTTTAACAGGTCACTCTGGATGAATGTTGAGAAAATGCAAAGATGGCAAAGCTAAAGTAGAAAGGCCAGTTATGAGGGAGGCTATTGTCATAATCCCCAGGAGAGGTGGTGGTGATTAGGAACAGAATGATAGTGCTGGAGATTGTTAAGAAGTGGTTGGGTTTTGGATGTGATTTTGAAGGTGGGGTATATGGTTGGTAGCTATGAGAGCTGGCCCATGGCAGTAAGTTCCACTTATTTTCAAATTCCCCACACTAACACTGAAACATAAGGGCAGTTTGGAAGATTTCCAAGGAGGAGATACTGCTGTATTCTCTTGCAACCAACAGATACAGTTATTCCTGGAGGCAGAGAGGCTTTAGGCACTGAAATATATTCTCTCTGCCTGGGCAAATGGACTGACAAGATGACAAGAAGAACATTATACAAGTATTTCCTGGACATACTATGTACTAGCTATTCTGCTCTGAAATGGGAGTGTAGCAGTGCAGAAATTAGGCATAATCTTTGTCCTGATTGCATTTAAAAACAATATAACACTTTATAGTTTTTAAAGCACTTTGAAATTTATATCATTTTACTTCCACCAGGCAGAAGAGGTTAATGTTAACCCCATTTTACAGATTGGTAGGCTGAACTTGAGAACCTAAGTAATTTGCTCAAGATCATGTAAAAATTAAATGAAAGAATGCAGTTTAAGTGCCCACATTATGACTCCAGGATTCTTTACGCTCTATGAGGCTTCTGAAATTAAATTCTTCATTATGATTAATGACATTTTGGTCTTTAGACTGTCAAATTTATAACTCATTTAAATATGAGGTATATTGGCAGAATGTCTCATTTTTAGAAAAGGATTTTATGCAAAATAATATAGAAATAGCTATATTTTGCTGTATTCAAATTGACAATTCATATTGATTTCTTCCTTTTTTGAAAATTCATGTTAAAAACAGTGTTAAATAATAAAAACTAATGTAAACTAAAATTTATTTCTCCATGTGTGGATTAGTCTTTTTAATATTAAATTAGAACTCAGAAAACACTGTGTAATATAGCAAAACTTTTATTCATTTAGGTAATAAAGATTTATTGATCTATTGGTCTACACTGCAGGTATACAAATGAGAATCTCTGTTCTCTAGAAATTCACGGTTTAGTGTGGAAGAAAGACAGTTGGAAGGACAGAACTGGAATGAGTTAATTACAATCGTAGAATTGTACTCAGGTTATTATAGAAGTACAAAAGAATCACCTTGTTTTAGTCAAGGTCCAATCAGGAGGCAGAAATCATACCAGTTATTTTAAGAGAGAAGATTTAACAATAATAAAAAAAGACATTTTAACCACTTATTGGAGAACCGAAGAGGTGAAAAGGGAACATAAATATTGTAGAGACTGCAAGAAACACATTCTAGAGGTAGGGAAACTAAAGACGGGGAAACAAAAAATGGGGAAACAACAGAGAGATGTTGAAGTGATTGAAACTTAGAACCTTAAAGAAGAAGGGACATGAGGCTGAAATAAAGACTTTCAGGACAGGGCACTAATTGGCTGACACAGGTGTTTCTTAGATAGTGTGATATGACTTGTTATGGGAGAGTTGGAAAAATTGCAAATTGGAATTAACTGTGATTGTGAAAGAAGTGTCAGTGGTGGGGTGAAGGTGTGTTGTTGGGGTCACTGGGACAAGAACAGAAAATAGAAAGCAACAGTTCTTTTTTCCTCCTCCAGACTTTCTAGGCTCCCTTGAGTGCCCATATTGGAAGAGTCCTACATTCTTTCCTTAGGTCATCTTTGGCTATTTCTTACTACTCCTTCCCTCAAAATGGAGAAGGAGAAATGGGAAAGAGTAGATATAAGAATATACCAGGGTAGGAGTATGAAGAGATAATAAGGGACCAAGCCAATCTCAAGCCCATAAACTTGGAAGTACTGATTCTGATGAACCCAGGTAATTTTGTAACTTTTAACATAATATTTCATTGCTTATCAAAATTTCCTTCCAAAGTATCTGTCTCAGAAGAAAAGTGAAATATACAAACTGGGGATTGAGATGAGATTTAAAACCAATTTCTGCAAGTATATTTTTCATTTTAAGTTTAAAAATAGGTCTGGGTCATTATATATTGTTACTTATTTAGTATAAAGGTTTTGTTCCCCCCATTTTCAAGGTATTCCATGTTTAACTTCTGATTCGGCACACAGCCGCCTACCTTAAAGATATATAAACAAACATGCATACACATATCACTTAAATATACAAGTGATGTTGCCTTCATTGACTATAAATAAAAATACATCTAAAGACTATCACAATATGATCATATATGAAATTATTTCAAACTGAAGCTATACAATACAGCAGAAAAGTTACTGGACAGTAGATCTGGGGTCTACTACCATGTTTATCCCTTTAATCTGTGAAGTCTTTTGCAAGTCACTTGACTTTTACTGTTGTTTTGTTTTGTTTTGTTTTGTTTTCTGGCTTTTGTCAACTATAAAATGATGGCAAAGCATAGTGTATGTAGGGAACTAATATTTGAGTTCTAACTTTGTGCCAGCACTATATATTTTTTTTAATTCAGTTTTATCGAGATATATTCACATAGCATACAGTCATCCATTGTGTACAATCAACTGTTCACAGTACCATCATATAGTTATGTATTCATCACCCCAATCTATTTTTAAACATTTTCTTTATACCAGAAAGATCAGAATAATAATAAAAAATAAAAATAAAAAAGGACACCCAAATCATCCCCCCCCATCCCACCCTATTTTTCATTTAGTTTTTGTCCCCATTTTTCTACTCATCCATTCATACACTGGATAAAGGTAGTGCTATCCACAAGGTTTTCCATGTAATTGTGGGTGTTTGAACAAACTGACTGTAGAAGTTATGTTGTTTAGAAAATATAGATCCTACACAAAATAAACACTTCTTCCCTTGGTCTCCCATGGAAGTTGAAGTTTTAACACTTAGTCAGTTTCAACCTTTACCCTTTGGCCCAATTTGCCCTAGTCTTAATCAGATCTGCGTCATTCATATCTCTAATTGAAGTCTGGGCTCTTCTTCAGCTTTTTTTTTTTTTTAACAGTTGCTGTATACATTAATACTGACATTCATATCTGCCGAGCTCTAGCTCTGCATTTCAGGTGTCACATAGATACCCAGTGTTCCAGAGACCAACCAGGTTATACATCAAGGGATCAACATCTCAGAGTTTGGAGATAGCCATTACAATTCAGGAATAAATTTGACTGCTGTAAGAGCTTACAATCTAGGGGTCATTACAATAATCATTTCCCTGTCAGGCTGTGCTACAAGATTCAATTCTGAGTTTACACATTGTAGTTAGTCCATATCGGTGAGGCATTATAGCGTTTGCCTTTGTTTCTGGCATACTTCACTCAAAATCCTGTCTACAGGATCCATTCAGCTCCTTGTGTGTCTCACAACTTCACTCCTTCTCATAGTTGCTCAATATTCCATTGCATGCATACACCACAGTTCACATTCTGTTCCTCAGTCCAGGCACTATATTTTAATAAAGTTTTACAACAACTTTATGAGACAAGCATTATTGTTGTATATTAGAAAAGAAAGCTAAACTTCAAAAGGACTAGGAAAAGTAAAGGTCAAGTCACAAAGCTAGAAAGTGATAATCAGCACTGTGGTAGATTCAGTTGTATACCCTGGTTTGGACATGTTCTTGATCTTGATCCACATTCTGGTGGATGTGGACCCATTGTAGATAAGATTTCTTCAAGATGTTACTTCAGTTAAAGTGTGGCCCATAGGAATCATGTTGGGTTTTAATCCAGATCACTGGAATCCTTTATAAGCAGAGTGGAGGTCAAATAGAGAGAGAAGCCACGGGCAGCAGCCAGAAGCTGGAAGTCAATCTGGAGAAGAACCTGGAGAAGAAAGGAGAAGATATTGCTCTTTGAATTGCCATGTGATGGAAAAGCCAAGGAAACTCAAAGATCTCCTGCCAGCCAAAAGATACCTACTGGGGAGGAAGCAAACCTTCTGGCCTTATAAACCGTGAACCAGTAAATTCCTTTTTTAAGCCAACCCATTGTGTGGTATTTGTTTTAGGGGTTAGAAAATGAAGACAGACACTTAACAAGCTATTATCTCTCCAGTCTAAGATAAAATAAGTAATGTATGTATTCTTGTAAAAGTTAAAGTGCTTTATGAATGTAACGGATTCAAGGTAATTTCTCATTCAGCTTTCATTATTTTAAATTAGCAAAGGGATTTAAAAAAAAATCTATCATGCTTGTGGGCAGGAAATCTTAATATAGAAATTTAATCCTTTAAAAGGAGGAACTGACTTTTTCCCCCTTAGTCTGCTATAGGTGGCTTTGTTTTTATTTATTTATTTATTTATTTATTTATTTATTTATTTATTTATATTTTTAATTGTTTTCAATTCAATTTCATTGAGATTGTTCACATACCACACAACCATCCAAAGTGCATAATCAATTGGGTGTCTTTGTTTTTTAACTGGGGCTGAAATGATCAGTTATTTACATCCTAAAATTTTGTATGAAAAGACACAATAATATTAAGGTTACTCCAAAGTGTGTTTCTTCCATTAGAGAAATGAGAAAGCCTCGCTGTTCCAAGTATAACCCACGCTCACATGTTGTGTTTGACAGTGTTTTCTTTCACAAGCAATGTCCTCCTTCAATTCTAATTTCCTTTAAGTACACTTTCCTTTTCCCAAAACCTAGTTCATGATCCAAATACTCCAGCCTTCATTTAATTTCTTCCTTATTTGAATTCCATCAGTACTTAGAGCCCATGCCACATTAACACCTGATTACATGTAAAAAAGATTCACTCTTAAGTAAGGAGACTAATTTCCATAAGAGCATACAATACTTGATGGTAACACTCAAGTTTTGTGTCATATTGTTACCAGATTGTTTTTCTTTGTATTATTCTTCTCCGTTCAATTGGATTGTTGTTATGGGTTGAACTGTGTCTCCCAAAAAGATAGGTTGAAATCCTAACTCCCAGGACTTGTTTGGGAGTAGACTTGCTGCAGATGGAAGTAAAGTTAAAATGAGGTCATACTGGAGTAGGGTGGGCTTTTAATCCAATATGACTGGTGGCTTTAAAGTAGGGGAGAAGAGACACAGACAGAAACAGGGGAGAAGACCATGTGGCAGCTGGGGCAGAGCTTGAAGTGCTGCAGCTACAAGCCAAGGAAAGCCAAAATGGCTGGCAAACGGCAGAAGTAAGAAGAGGCAAGGAAGGTTTATCCATTTGAGAAGGAGCATGGCCCTTCCAACACCTTGATTTCAGACACCCATCTTCCAGAACTGTCAGACAATAATTTTCTGTTGTTTTAAGCCACTGAGTTTGTGGTCATTATGGCACGTCCAGGAAACTAATGCAATTAACACCTTGAGAACAAGCTAGCTTCCGTCATTATCTCAGCCACTTTTAGCAGCAACCTTTCATATTGTGATCCACAAATTGATTTAGCCTCATTTTTTTAGTAAACATTTATTATTATAATAGTTTTTTAAACTTTCCCACTGCTATAATATCTTCTATCCTTTTAATGTTTCCATGGTGATTTCAATAAAAATTATTTAAATGTTATATATTAGCTATTTATGGCAAGAAAGAAGTGAAAAATAAATTGCTTCAGAGAAAATGGTTTTTATTTAAAATCACATTGTATATTAGCAACCAGAAGAAACAATTATCTGGATGGTAATGATTAGCTGAACATGGCTTTTTCTCTTTTTGTTCCATAGCTGTCCCTCAATGGCAAGGAAACATCCATTCCCCTATATCGTCACTATTGTTGGTGTCAAGCAAAGAGCAGGGTAATATCTTTGTTCAAGTAGAAAGGTAGCCTGTGTCAGAGTAAATCTCCCTGAGATTTTCCTTCAATGTGGCAAAATTCAGGTCAACACATCTGACACACCTGAGACTGGGCCCACAGAAAAGTCATTGTTGGGGCCAGGTCCAACCAGCTCAATGCTTCTGTAAGTGTTCTCACCTGAATAAATTCAATCAGAAAGCTTTATTCAGTTCCATCTGGAAAAAAAAATTCTCTTAGAAAGTAAAAAGAATCTGTTTTAATACATCTACTCTCACAGGGTGCTATCAGGAAAAAAGGAGTTGTCAGAATGGATCATGAACCTGATAGGGCTTTCTTCGATTCAGCTTATCCAGGTAAGAGTTAATGCATTTCACGGGGTAAACTGTAAAAGCAATTGCAGTCATTGCCCTACTAAACCGTGGAAGAAATGAAGAATTTCAGTCTTTGGTACAGTCAAACTGACACTATTCATCATCCTTGTATTGGCTTTTGGCTTTAAAATAAATAGAACAAACCAGAGAAACCCTTCAGACCCCTGTAATAAAGGCAACTCCCTACTGCAGCTCATCTTGGTTTTGGAATTGATAGCAAAAAAGATGGTTTCAAGTCCCTTAATACTCCCAAGACTACAACTCATGCTGGAGTCTGAAGGAGTTACTGAACTAGGTATTGATTGCAAACACTAAGGTTGTTTGTTATTTGATTTTTCAATTTTCAAGGAATGAGGTGAAATTCATGTCTGTCTAAAAGAAAGCAAGCTCTGGTTCTGGGAAGCCAGGGTTTACGTGACTTGAGTTCAGTTTAAGAGAATAATTTATATTGGCATGAATAAATAATAACAGTGAATTCTAACTGTCCAAACATGATATATAATACTCAGGGAAAAATATTGGAACATGTTGTAATGTCTTCTTTATTTTATGTTCTGAGCAACTATAACAACTAAATCATTTCAAAATAACTGTCCCACCTGGGTTTTTTAAGTTGGATTTGTCAAACAGCATCCTTGCATCAGTTTGAGACAAAAGGACAGGTTAGTTATAATCAACTGTCTCTTCCACCCAAACTTGCCTGGTAAACTTGAAAGCACAAAGAATACCAGAGTGGCTTCGTTCCCTTTTATCAAATCTTTCTTTCTGAGAAAATAATAGATAAATAGCTAACTGAATTTTTAGAAAACTGCAAATCAACTTGTTTAGCATGAGGGAGAAAATTTCTGCATCTTATTTAATTTGCAAATGGAAACAACCTCAAATTAAAATCAGTTGACTGCTCCATGTGGATATATCCATACTGGATACATTTGCAGGTTTGTTTCCTTTTGCTCATGTTAAATACTAACTGAACCAACTCCTTTGAACTAACCTCATAGCAGTTGAGTATTGAGCACCATTCTCCTGAGTTCCCTTTTCCATGGATCAGACTTTCATTGGTCAGGGATTAATAAGAATGTTTATCCCCCTTATTAAATCTAGAAGTAAAGATTTAAATCCTAATTTATATGTTCCAGTTCTAAAGATTGAAGATACTTGAACAGGAGAGTGGTTAACACAAATTTTTTTTTCCAGAAAATGACCAAGCAAAAGACAGCAGCATAGCTTGAAGGAAAGAGCATGGACCAGGAGTGAAGCATTAATTCTGGTCTCAATCTGCTACTTGCTAGCTGTGGGACCTAAGAGGAGGCTTGTGACTTCTCTGAGCTTCAATTTTTCTTATCTACAAAATAAGAATGATAGGCTGATATCCTACCTAGCATTAAAATTCTGTGGTGAACATTGGTCCCAAATCGAGCTATTTCAGACTTTAAGATCCCAAAGGAAGAACAGTAAGTTTACTTTCTTTAGTATTTATGAGCAATGGAGTATTACAATAATCTGGCCCCATACTTATACAGACCATTTCACCAACACATTTTGGCTTCCAGAGATCTATTTTATTCTCATTACTGAATGCTGAAGATCCTACTTGTAACTACAGTATGACAATTAATTATTTTAATGAAGATGTTAGTCAAATGGTAACTACCGTGATTTTAAAATTTAGAATGCATCTATGGGTGGATAAAAACTCTTATTCTGCACATTATATAACTTATCAGTTGCTGTTTCTGTTCTATGGTAGGTTGAATTGAAAAATGACCCTCCAAAAGATACCTGTTGGGGAAGTCACAAATACCTATTAAGTGGCCATTGCCCAGACCTCACCTACCCCCACCTCCTTTTCTGGGGAAGTCACAGACACATACTAAATGAGCATTCTCTGAACTTCTGCTACCTCCACTTCCTTTTCTATTGTGTGTCATTCCAGAACCTGGCAGAGATGTTAAGTCTAATGAAAAGCCCAGCTAGACTTTAAACCCAGAAACCAGGAACAAGCAGCCCCAGATGCTTATCAGAACAGGAATTCTCAGTGAGGAATTCTCAGTGTGGAATTCGCCCAGGGTGGATAAATACCACATGAAAGCACTATAAAGCAGTCTCTTCTATGGTGCAAATTAGAGCTTGCACAGCCGTCATCCACCAACCCTGACTTGAGCAGTTTTGGCCACCCTGAGAGACCAGCCATGATGGAACTTCTTTCCTTGCTCTTCTGGACTCTCTGTTCTGTGTAAGTGACAAAGAGGTTATTTGCTCTTCTGGACTCTTTATGCTGTGCAAGCAGCAAAGAAGTCATTTGCTGAAAGTTTCTGGTGTGCCCTAAACCTGTGTCCCCACAACATACCTTATGGCAACTCACTCCACAATACCCATGTTATTCCTACAATCTGTGAATGTTATTATATAGGGCAAAAAAAGGGGGGGTCTTTGCAGAAGTGATTAAATTAAGGATCTTGAGATGGTAAGGTTATCCTGGGTTATCCAGGTAGGCCCACTATCATCAAAAGGGTCATTATAGGAGGGAGGCAGAGGGCAATTTGAGACAGAAGAGGAGAACACAATTTGTTCTTAGAGGCAGAGATTGGAACGATGTGTCCACAAACCCAGGAATGGTCAATGACCACCAGACAAGGAATGGATTTTCAGCTAAAGCCTCCAAAAGAGTACGGTCCTGCCAGCACACTGATTTCAGCCCAATGAAACTGATTCCAGACTGCTGGCTTCCAGAACTGTGATAAACTCCTTTGTTTGATGCCATCAAGTTTGTGGTAATTTGTTATAGCAGCCACAAGAAACTATTGCATATGCCAATAATTCTTTGCACCCTTATTACCAAATAGCATGAATAATGCAAATCTTGCTGCTAGAAATTTGGTAAACAGCAGAGCTACATGCATTTTTTTGCTTCTAGTTTGTATCTCTTACTGTAGTTCTCATGTTTATCAAAAAATTTTTTTAAAAAATAGTCCTAAGAAAACTTTGTGTTCATAAGGGTATAGTGCATCACTTACTTTGTGATAAAGAAATTATGTAACTGAGTTTTTCTTGAGTTGCCTTGGTCTCCAGGAAGCTGAATGCTAAATTGTAAGTTTAACTTTTAACCATCAGGGCTCCATACATATGTGCTTTCCTTTTCAATCAGGTTGAATTTCTCTTCATATTTCCCTGGCATGATTCTGTATTTCTATTTTGTTCTCACCATTTTATCATATATGCTTTCATGAAAATCATTTTAAAATCCTTTCCAGAACCAGGAAGTACATATTCACTAAATAATTAAGTACTACAGAATAAGTTCCACACAACAACTAGAGATTTGTTAACAATTGGCATTGAGATAGCTATATATTTTTAGGTGCAAATTTAAAAAGTGTTTTGCCTCAGTGGTTGGAAAATAAAATGCTATTTAAATTATCTTCAATCAAAACAGCAAATTCTTCTTTTACAGACCATCCAGAATACTTATCTACATCACAAATGAAACATAATGATCCTTTTATTTCTGTTCAATCAAATCAGCACCTTTTAAATGTAACCTATCAAACAAGCATGGCATGTGACATAATTAAAATGCAACTTTATTTCTACTATTCATTCCAAATGTATTCAGTGGGGAGATTGCTTTATGTATGAAAATAGCTGCAGGCATCATGACTTTCTTATCATTCATATATAATAGGACTTTCATTAACTCCATGTCTTGAGCAAGACTCAATTTGGTAAATAGAATGTCTGGTCTTACATTAACGAAAACTATGAATTTGATTCACTGTCAACATCTTTCCTCCATCCCCAGGTTAAGCTGCCACAGACATGGAAAACTGCAATAGGAAATGTACCAGGTCTAGTTTCTTCTCCTCCTTCCACTATGACCTGCACCACCATATCACCCTGCTACCAGTACTTGCTAGCTGCTGTTTCTTATCCTACCAGGAAGAAGAGAGGAAAAGAAAAAAAAGGAAAGTGAGGGATTTGAACAGTTTTGACTTGATATCATTAGCTGACTATATGCTCTCCAGGCATAGCAGGTAATTCTTTCTCTCATGGTGCCCTTTCATGGTGTACTGATTTCTATATATTATGTCCCCCAGAAAAAGCCATATTCTTTGATGCAGTCTTGTAGGGGCAGATGAATTAGTGTTGATTAGATTGGAATTCTTTGAGGGTTTCCATGGAGATGTGATTCAATCAACTGTGAGTGAAAGGTTTGATTGGATAATTTCCATGGAGTTGTTGCTCCACCCATTCAGGGTGGGTCTTAATTGGATCAGTGGAGTACTTTAAAAAGAGCCACACAGGCCCAGATGCTGCAGATGAGAGACAGTTTGAAGACGGCCATTGAAAGCAGACTTTTGCTCCAAAGAAGCTAAGAGAGAACAAACACCCCAAGAGCAATCAAGAGTGACATTTTGAAGAGCAGCTGAAGCTAAGAGAGGACAAAGCACCCCAAGAGTAACATTTTGGAGAATGTCATTTTGAAACACAACCTGGGAGCAAGCAGACGCCAGCCACGTGCCTTCCCAGCTATTAGGGGTTTTCTGGATGCCAATGGACTTTCTCCAGTGAAGGTACCTTTTGTTAATGCCTTACCTTGTACACTTTAAGGCCTTAAGACTGTAACTTTGTAACCAAATAAACCCCCTTTATAAAAGCCAATCCATTTCTGGTGTTTTGCAAAAGGGTAGCATTAGCAAACTGGAACACATGGGTTCTTAGATTTACCTGTGCCCTCCTTTGGTTCCTTTGACATCAGCAGATGAACCTCTAACCTCTCCTCTGGGGGGTCATGAAGACTCAGATGCCCTCCTCAGGTCCTGGGCCTCTAACTTGACTCATGCTGAGCTCTTCTCACACCTAGGGGAGCCCCATGGAATAGCACCCACAGCAACCCCAGGCTGATTCTCTATTCCTGACCACTGCCTCTGAAAGTGCAGTCCAGCAGCCACACCACAGCAATCTCCTGGCTCTGCACTGAAGATAGTCATCAGCCTCTCCTTCCATTACTAGACTGTCTGAGAGGTAAACCCAAGCTACTGTCTGCTTAACTCTCTAAAATATGATGTGGTACCAGTCTTCTGGGTCACTCAATTCCAGGGAACATATTTCAAAGCTCTCGGTGTGGTTCCCTTAAAGCACATCACCCTTTTAAAAAGTTTGAGGTGAAATAATGAGCATCCATTACTTATGGTGAGTGAAAAGAGTTTTATCCAATTTTTTTTTTTTTTTCGGTCATGACATTTCTGATCCCTTTTCTATGCCCATGATTTGCTGAGAGGGTTCAGGAGTCTTGGAATTTGTTCAAAGAGAAATTATGTGAATATCTGCATATGTGGATTCCTCTCACACCTCCTGTGGTGTCTGTTCAACAGTCACACGTAATTTGCTGAAGTTGAAAGAGTTGTATTCAAAATCCTAAATTGTCATCTGTGGTCCTCAGTCTGGCTGTGCACAGAATTGCATGAGAAATGTTCCAGAACATGTATGACTAGATCCCTTCCCAGACTCTGAATCACAATCTCTGGGTTCCAAGGACTAGGAATCTGAATTTTTGAAAGCTCCAAAGATATTTCTGAAAAGCTGGCAAGGTTATTCTTTATGGCTAGGTATGTTCAAAGAGGCATAAATGATATGATGCTCAAGGAAGTCTGGGCCTCAGCATGGGTATTGTGAATCTGGCTTTTATAAACTATTCTAAATAGTCCACACCCTAAATTTGTATTGCTGTTCATAAAAACATGGCAAATTCTTAACAATATCCCAATCTTGTTAGAGAAATTATTCATCCATGAAATCTTATGCCTTTAGATGATTTAGATTTTTGTTTTAATTTCCTTTTACTACAGAACCATTTAGCAGATAATCAAATATGTATCACACACATCCGTAATTTCTTGATTTGTGTCATTACTAAAACTGCTAACATTAGTGGGGAAATCCTGCTTTCACTCAGGCTTTCAGTTCAGAACCTTTTCTCGGGGCTTATATCCCACTAAAAAGAGCTAGTAATATTGAAATATGTTTTGTTTTGCTTCTAGAGAAATGAAAATTTCCAGGACAGTCTGACTCCAAATGCATAATATTAAAATATATAGTCATATAGTATTTTAACTATGAATCATGATTAAACACTTCAGGCACCCAAATAAAATTCATCAGGAAGAAAAGCATTTCTCTGCTGATTTATTTATGTCATTGTGTCTGAGGATAGTATGCAAGGGGCCACTGATATTACTATGAAGATTTGGGCGATGTCGACATCGAGCTACCAAATCAATCTGGAAGGTAAAAGATAGTCCACACGTGTATTCTAATCATGGCCTTATTTTGACATGAATTTAAAAGTTACTCACCATTGAGAATCTTAAGCTGTAATCTTAAACTTGAATTGAAACAAAAATTATATTTACATATTTCCATGAGCAGATAAAAATTCATGTTTAAAATCAGGAATAATAGGTAGTCACCCACAGTGAATAACTTGAGGGGCTTTGTGGGCAAGAATTTCCTGCCCATAAATATCAGTGCCTGATATATTAGCATTAGAGAATTTCTCTTTGTCTTCTCTCTTCAAATATTAATACTCCCTCCTTCCAGATTAGCACCCAATGACCAAATAACACTTTAGTAAAAATAAATTTACCGGATCGATTGCCTTCTTTACAGGGAGATAGCTGACAGATAAAAGAACTGAGAACCTAAGAATCCAGAAACGGCAATATAAGAGAGGGCAGAAGCCCAAAGAATGCTTGATCTCCTTCAGATTTTTGTCCAGGGATAGCTGTTTTTCTCCCTGCCTCCCTCCCTCCCTCCCTCCCTTCCTTCCTTCCTTCCTCTCTCTCTCTCTCCCTCTCTCTCTCTCTTTCACTTACAAATATCATTTGCTGTCATGATTTTAACTCTCATTGTATTGGTTATTTATTGTTGTGTAATAAATTACCCCATAACTTAGCAACTTAAAATGACACACACTTATTGTCCTTCAGATTTTGTGGGTCAGGAAGGGAGCACAGCTCAGCTGGATGCTCTGCTATGGTGTATCATGCTGGGTTCTCACCTGAAGGCTTGGCTGGGAAGGATCTCTTTCTGAGGTCATATACGTGATCTGGTAGGATTCAGTTCTTCAAGGGTTGTTGGACACAGGGTTTTATTTCCTCACTGGCCACTGGCTGGAGACTGTTCTCAGCTCGTGCAATGTGGGCAATTCCAATGTGGCTGCTTGCTTTAGCAACGTCAAGAAGAGGAGGGACTCTGCTAGAAAGATGGCAGTTACTATTTTTTAAAACTTTTCATGGAAGTGACATTCCAATGCCTTTGCCATATTTTATTGGTTGCAAGCAAATCACTAGGTCCAGCTACACTCAGGGGGAGGGGATTGCATAAGGATGTGAATTCTAGAAGTTGGGGGTCATTGGAAGTCATCTTATTATTACCTACCACAACCATCAACTTGCTATAGACTGCCCAAATCAAAATCTTCAGTTCAGCCAAGAACGCGTTCGTATACACACGGGAAACAGAACCAAACGTCCAAATCTGCTTCTCTTCTTGTGCTCTTGCTGTTCACCATTGATCACATTTTACTTGGATCCATTGCATGAGTTTTCAAAGACTCTTCCATGATTCCTTCTCACTTCAATCCACCACTTCCATAGCTTGCAATTTTGCTTGGGTTATTCTTTCTGCAGAGAATACTTTCTCTTCCCATCACCTTTCCTTGTCCAGCAAATGCTTATTCATTAATTAAGACTCAATTTAAACACCACCTTATCAGTGAAAATTTGGATATTCCGCATTTGATGCAATTAAGTTGCTATCTCTGGAATGCTGGATGTAGGTGATACATACAGTAAAAAGATAGTGATAAAATTTTGCCCCAAAGAAAACTTTCAGACAGGAGCAAAGACTTGTATCCCTTACTCTTCTGATGTTAATTATACAAGTTTACAGTCAAGTAAAGAATGCTATCTCCAGTTAATTAGCATTGCCTAAAAGAGATTCATTGCTCATTTTGTCTATTTTTCTGTTTTTGCTGTTTCTTTTGTTGATGCTAGGTTTAATGCATGGCTAACAAAATACACTGAGATTTAAAAGTTATTCTGCAACAGAAAATTGAAATACCTAGTTTCACAATAATTCATTTAATTAATGGAAACATTAGGAAATCTGTTCCCTGAAGCATTATGGTACAGTAGGAAAAAAAACGGTGATTAGGCTAACTATATTAGTTCTAACTCTGCTTTGCACTTTGGAGAATTACTTTACATTATGGTTAAACATTCTTATCTATGAGTAATGGACTAGATCAGCAGTTTCTAAACTGTTCTTCTGAAAATCAAGGTGCCAATACTACAAGGGTTCTGAAAATATTAACTCAATTTTTTGTTTCATATAACACATTTCCACATTTTAAAGAATAATGTAAAAAGCACATGTTCAAATGTGTTGTATAACACATTTTTACCTTTGAAGACTATCTTTTGTTGACCTGATTACAGTTTCTGCTACCACTTTTGCATACTTTTTGTACCTCTGAAGATATGTATTAGACTGAAAAGGTTGCAGATATGCATTGTCATTTTTGTCCTTATGCCAAAGCATGTCACCTCATGTATAATATTACCAGCAAGCACACTGCCACAACACAGTTGAAAAATTCTTAATTAAAAGACATGGCTCAAGCACTACTGGTTGCTACATGTTTTTATCATGCCATTAATTGTTAATTGTGCAATTAAAGTAAATGTATAATTTAATATTGAACTACAGAGAATTTTGTGTCCTACTGTAAAATTTTGGTGCATTTTAACACTTTTACAAGATGTGAATGTAATTGTTAGATATTGTTAGTATTTCAACTTTGAAACTATTTCTTCTCTTTCAAGCTTTTTATTATTGAATGCAAGAGTTGACTGAGATCACAAGCAAATTATTAGAATGTTATGATTGACTTTATTTATCACTATTAATAGATGTTAACATTTATATAACTGGAATCACATATATCTCGTAAGAACACGTCTAATGCCTGTACTCTGCAGTACTGGTGTTAGAGTGGTTGGAACAATGGCACAGTCCTTGCCTTCAGTCTCATGAGGGAATATATTTTAAACAAATAATCATATGAGTAAATATATAGTTATGAACTATAATAAGTATGATGAAATTCAGTAAAGAGTGGTATAAAAGAATGTAAAAGAAGATTTGAGATCAGATCTTGTAGTGTGGGTGTGTTAGCAAAAAATTCTCTCATCTTTTATTTGTCTGAAAAGTCTCCTTTCAGTTTTGAAATATATTTTTGCTGGGCTTGGAATTCTAGGTTAACATGTTTTCCTTTTAGCACTTTAACATATTCCATTGTTGGTTGGCTTGCAGTGCTTCTGACAAGAAGCCTGCTGTCATTCTTCTCTTTGTTCCTCTGCTTGTAACGTGCCTTCTTTATCTGGCTGCTTTTGAGAGTCTCTCTTTATTAATTGTTTTCAGAAATTTGATTATGATTGGTTTGGTGTAGTTTTCCTTTGTGGTTTGTTGAACTTTTTAGGTGAATGGCTTTATATATTTTTTTTAAATCAAATTTGGAAAATTTTCAACCACTATATTTTAAAATATATTTTTTGACTATTCCTTCTGTCTTCTTTTGCTTCTTCAATTACACATATGTTAGACAGTGTGATATCATCCCACAGGTCACTAAAGCTCTATTTGTATTTATTTTCAATTACATTTTTTTTCTCTGTGCTTTATTTTAGATACTATCTATTGCTATGTATTCAAGTTAGCTAATCTTTTCTTTTTCAGTACGTAATTTGCTGTTAATCCCATTTGGTGAAATTTTCAATTCAGGTATTACATTTTCTAAATGTCTAGAAGTTGTACTTGCTTTTTGTTTGTTGTCATGTCTTTCATTCTTGTTTTCATTATGGCCATACTTTACATCTTTGATCAGACAGAGTATATTTATAATTGTTGCTTTAATGACTTTGTCTGCTAATTCTATCATCTCTGCTATTATTGGGTCTGGTTTTATTGACTAATTTTTTTTTCAAAGCAGGGTTACATTTTCCTAATTCTTTGTATGTCTTGCACTTTTTTATTGAACACTAGACATATGGATTTTACTTTGCATCCTGTGTTTTGTTGTATTCCTTTAAAGAGTGTTAGACTTTGTTGGCAGACTTTGTTATTTAAAAAATCAATTTTGATAGTTTTAAAGTAGTTTTTAAAGCTAGTATAAGCATGACCTAGAGTAGCCTTTATTCTAGGGTTAATTTTGCTCACTTCTAAGGACTCTACTGAATGCCCCCAAGTAATAACTGAGTTCTTTCCACTCTGTATAGGGTGAACGCAAATGATTCCAAAAGTCCTGTATGGGGTCTAGGAATTGTTTGTCTTATGTCTCCCTGGTTCATTTTTCCCTGGAAGCTGTTCTTGCCAGGCCTCATGAGATTTCTTCACCATATGTATGACTGGTATTCAAACAAAAATTCATGGGGATTTGTATACAGATCTTTGGAATGATTTATCTACATAGCTCCTGCCTCTCAGGTATGCCATGCTAAAAATTTTAGCCATCTTAATGTCTTTAAACTCTGATCTCTTTTTTCTCAACTCAGTGAAATTTCTGGATTCTATTTGGTTTCCCCATCCCTGGTATACAATCCAGAAAGAACCATGAAGCAGAAAAACCAAGTGATAATAGGCTCACCTTGTTTGCTTCCCCTTTCTCAAGCCGATAGCCTAGTGCTTTTGTTGTGCAATGTCTAACAATAGTTTTCTCTATTTTTTTCTAGCATTCTAGTTATTTTTTATGGGAGGGAGTTTTGATTCCTAGGCTGCTCAAACAAATACCATGAAATGGATTGACTTAAACAATGGGAATTTATTTGCTCATGGTTTGAGACTGGGAAAAAGTTCAAATCAGGGTGTTGTCAAGTCGATGCTTTTGTCTTGAAGACTGGGGAGCTGGCTGCTAGATATCCTTGGCTCCTCTGTCACATGGCAAGGCCATGGTTGCATCTCCTGGGTTCTCCCTTCTCTTCGGGGTTCTGTCGATGTCCAGCATCTTGCTTCCTGTGGCTTTCTCTCTCTCATGTCTAAATTCATTCCATTTATGAAGGACTCCAGGAATATTAGGACACTTCCTAATTGGGCTGGGCCACACCCACTTTAACTGAAGTAACCTCACCAAAAGTCCTACTTACAAGGGACTCACACAAACAGGAATGGGTTAAATTTAAGAACATGATTTTTTTCTGGGGAACATACAGCATAAAACCACTACAGAGGGCAATTCTAAAACTTCTTACTTCCTCATGGCGAGAAGCAGATGTCACTAAAGCATTGATATGATATTGTTGTTTCCATATGCATAAAACTCCCAGTGGTTCTCCTGTGAGTAAAATGTCTAGTGTGCTCAGTATGTTATTTATGGATGCCCTGAATCAGATCCTACCAGCCTCTTCTATTCTTTTTTTTTTTTTTAAATCTTCATTTTATTGAGATATATTCACATACCACGCAGTCATACAAAACAAATTGTACTTTCGATTGTTTACAGTACCATTACATAGTTGTACATTCATCACCTAAATCAATCCCTGACACCTTCATTAGCACACACAACAAAAATAACAAGAATAATAATTAGAGTGAAAAAGAGCAATTGAAGTAAAAAAGAACACTGGGTACCTTTGTCTGTTTGTTTGCTTCCCCTACTTTTCTACACATCGACCCATAAACTAGACAAAGTGGAGTTTGGTCCTTATGGCATTCCCAATCCCACTGTCACCCGTCATAAGCTACATTTTTATACAACTGTCTTCGAGATTCATGGGTTCTGGGTTGTAGTTTAATAGTTTCAGGTATCCACCACCAGCTACCCCAATTCTTTAGAACCTAAAAAAGGTTGTCTAAAGTGTGCGTAAGAGTGCCCACCAGAGTGATCTCTCGGCTCGTTTTGGAATCTCTCTGCCACTGAAGCTTATTTCATTTCCTTTCACATCCCCCTTTTGGTCAAGAAGATGTTCTCCATCCCACGATGCCGGGTCTACATTCCTCCCCGGGAGTCATATTCCACGTTGTCAGGGAGATTCACTTCCCTGGGTGTCTGATCCCACGTAGGGGGGAGGGCAGTGATTTCACCTTTCAAGTTGGCTTAGCCAGAGAGAGAGGGCCACATCTGAGCAACAAAGAGGCATTCAGGAGGAGACTCTTAGGCACAAATACAGGGAGGCCTAGCCTCTCCTTTGCAGCAACCGTCTTCCCAAGGGTAAAACTTATGGTAGAGGGCTCAACCCATCAAACCACCAGTCCCCTATGTCTGTGGTCATGTTAGCAACCATGGAGGTGGGGTAGGCGAATACCCCTGCATTCTCCACAGGCTCCTCAAGGGGGCACTACATCGTTTTTTGTTTTTTTTTTTTTTTTTTTCCTTGTTTGTGTTTTTTCTTTTTTTCTTTTTTTTAACTTTCCCTTCTTTTTTCAAATCAACTGTATGAAAAAAAAAGTTAAAAAGAAAACAAACATACAATAAAAGAACATTTCAAAGAGACCATAGCAAGGGAGTAAGAACAAGACAACTAACCTAAGATAACTGCTTAACTTCCAATATGTTCCTACTTTACCCCAAGAAAGTTACATACTATAGCAACATTTCAGTGAACTTGTTCCTACTACATCCATCAGAAATTAACAGACCATAGTCATTTCTGGGCATCCCCAGAACGTTAAATAGCTTATCTGTTCTTCTTGGATTATTGTTCCCCCCTTCCTTAATTGCTCTCTACTGCTAGTTCCCCTACATTCTACATTATAAACCATTTGTTTTACATTTTTCAAAGTTCACATTAGTGGTAGCATATAATATTTCTCTTTTTGTGCCTGGCTTATTTCGCTCAGCATTATGTCTTCAAGGTTCATCCATGTTGTCATATGTTTCACCAGATCGTTCCTTCTTACTGCCGCGTAGTATTCCATCGTGTGTATATACCACATTTTATTTATCCACTCATCTGTTGATGGACATTTGGGTTGTTTCCATCTCTTGGCAATTGTGAATAATGCTGCTATGAACATTGGCGTGCAGATATCTGTTCGTGTCACTGCTTTCCGATCTTCCGGGTATATCCCGAGAAGTGCAATCGCTGGATCGAATGGTAGCTCTATCTCTAGTTTTCTAAGGAACTGCCAGACTGACTTCCAGAGTGGCTGAACCATTATACAGTCCCCACCACAATGAATAAGAGTTCCAATTTCTCCACATCCCCTCCAGCATTTGTAGTTTCCTGTTTGTTTAATGGCAGCCATTCTAACCGGTGTTAGATGGTATCTCATTGTGGTCTTAATTTGCATCTCTCTAATAGCTAGTGAAGCTGAACATTTTTTCATGTGTTTCTTGGCCATTTGTATTTCCTCTTCAGAGAACTGTCTTTTCATATCTTTTGCCCATTTTATAATTGGGCTGTCTGTACTATTGTCATTGAGTTGTAGGATTTCTTTGTATATGCAAGGTATCAGTCTTTTGTCAGATACATGGTTTCCAAAAATTTTTTCCCATTGAGTTGGCTGCCTCTTTACCTTTTTGAGAAATTCCTTTGAGGTGCAGAAACTTCTAAGCTTGAGGAGTTCCCATTTATCTATTTTCTCTTTTGTTGCTTGTGCTTTGGGTGTAAAGTCTAGGAAGTGGCCTCCTAATACAAGGTCTTGAAGATGTTTTCCTACATTATCTTCTAGGAGTTTAATGGTACTTTCTTTTATATTGAGATCTTTGGTCCATTTTGAGTTAATTTTTGTGTAGGGGGTGAGGTAGGGGTCCTCTTTCATTCTTTTGGATATGGATATCCAACTCTCCCAGCCCCATTTGTTGAAAAGACCATTATGGCTCAGTTCGGTGACTTTGGGGGCCTTATCAAAGATCAGTCGGCCATAGATCTGAGGGTCTATCTCTGAATTCTCAATTCGATTCCATTGATCTATATGTCTATCTTTGTGCCAGTACCATGCTGTTTTGGCAACTGTGGCTTTATAATAAGCTTCAAAGTCAGGGAGTGTAAGTCCTCCCACTTCGTTTTTCTTTTTTAAAGTGTCTTTAGCAATTCGAGGCATCTTCCCTTTCCAAATAAATTTGATAACTAGCTTTTCCAAGTCTGCAAAGTAGGTTGTTGGAATTTTGATTGGGATTGCATTGAATCTGTAGATGAGTTTGGGTAGAATTGACATCTTAATGACATTTAGCCTTCCTATCCATGAACATGGAATATTTTTCCATCTTTTAAGGTCCCCTTCTATTTCTTTTAGTAGAGTTATGTAGTTTTCTTTGTATAGGTCTTTTACATCTTTGGTTAAGTTTATTCCTAGGTACTTGATTTTTTTAGTTGCTATTGAAAATGGTATCTTTTTCTTGAGTGTCTCTTCAGTTTGTTCATTTCTAGCATATAGAAACATTACTGACTTATGTGCATTAATCTTGTATCCCGCTACTTTGCTAAATTTGTTTATTAGCTCTAGTAGGTGTATCGTTGATTTCTCAGGGTTTTCTAGATATAAGATCATATCATCTGCAAACAATGACAGTTTTACTTCTTCTTTTCCAATTTGGATGCCTTTTATTTCTTTGTCTTGCCGGATTGCCCTGGCTAGCACTTCCAGCACAATGTTGAATAACAGTGGTGACAGCGGGCATCCTTGTCTTGTTCCTGATCTTAGAGGGAAGGCTTTCAGTCTCTCACCATTGAGTACTATGCTGGCTGTGGGTTTTTCATATATGCTCTTTATCATGTTGAGGAAGTTTCCTTCAATTCCTACCTTTTGAAGTGTTTTTATCAAAAACGGATGTTGGATTTTGTCAAATGCTTTTTCAGCATCTATTGAGATGATCAATTGATTTTTCCCTTTCGAGTTTTTAATGTGTTGTAATACATTGATTGTTTTTCTTATGTTGAACCATCCTTGCATGCCTGGAATGAACCCCACTTGGTCATGGTGTATGATTTTTTTAATGTGTCTTTGGATTGGATTTGCAAGTATTTTGTTGAGGATTTTTGCATCTATATTCATTAGGGAGATTGGCCGGTAGTTTTCCTTTTTGTAGCATCTTTGCCTGGTTTTGGTATTAGATTGATGTTAGCTTCATAAAATGAGTTAGGTAGTGTTCCATTTTCTTCAATGTTTTGAAAGAGTTTGAGTAAGATTGGTGTCAGTTCTTTCTGGAAAGTTTGGTAGAATTCCCCTGTGAAGCCATCTGGCCCTGGGGCATTTATTTGTGGGAAGATTTTTGATGACTGATTGGATCTCTTTGCTTGTGATGGGTTGGTTGAGGTCTTCTATTTCTTCTCTGGTCAGTCTAGGTTGTTCATATGTTTCCAGGAAATTGTCCATTTCTTCTACATTATCCAGTTTGTTGCCATACAGTTGTTCATAATATCCTCTTATAATTTTTTTAATTTCTTCAGGATCTGCAGTTATGTCACCTTTTTCATTCATTATTTTGTTTATATGGGTCTTCTCTCTTTTTGATTTTGTCAGTCTAGCTAGGGGCTTGTCAATCTTGTTGATCTTCTCAAAGAACCAACTTTTGGTGATACTTATCCTTTCTATTGTTTTTTTGTTCTCTATGTCATTTATTTCTGCTTTAATCCTTGTTATTTCTTTTCTTGTACTTGGTTTAGGATTGGTTTGCTGTTCATTTTCTAGCTTCTTCAGTTGATCCATTAGTTCTTTGATTTGGCTCTTTCTTCCTTTTTAATATACGCGTTTAGTGCTATAAATTTCCCCCTTAGCACTGCTTTTGCTGCATCCCATAGGTTTTGGTATGTTGTGTTCTCATTTTCATTCGTCTCTATATATTTAGCAATTTCTCTTGCTATTTCTTCTTTAACCCACTGATTGTTTAGGAGTGTGTTGTTTAACCTCCAGGTATTTGTGAATTTTCTAAGTCTCTGATGGTTATTGACTTCTAATTGTATTCCATTGTGGTCAGAGAATGTGCTTTGAATAATTTCAATCTTTTTAAATTTATTGAGGCTTGTTTTATGTCCCAGCATATGATCTATTCTGGAGAAAGTTCCGTGAGCACTAGAAAAGTATGTGTATCCTGTTGATTTGGGATGTAATGTCCTGTAGATGTCTGTTAAATCTAATTCATTTATCAGATTGTTTAGGTTTTCAATTTCCTTATTGGTCTTCTGTCTGGTTGATCTATCTATAGGAGAGAGTGATGTGTTGAAGTCTCCCACAATTATTGTGGAAACATCAATTGCTTCCTTTAGTTTTGCCAATGTTTCTCTCATGTATTTTGTGGCACCTTGATTGGGTGCATAGACATTTACGATTGTTATTTCTTCTTGCTGAATTGCCCCTTTTATTAGTATGTAGTGGCCTTCTTTGTCTCTCAAAACATCCCTGCATTTGAAGTCTATTTTATCTGAGATTAATATTGCTACACCTGCTTTCTTTTGGCTGTAGCTTGCATGAAATATTTTTTTCCATCCTTTCACTTTCAGTTTCTTTGTGTCCCTGTGTCTAAGATGAGTCTCTTGTATGCAACATATTGATGGTTCATTTTTTTTGATCCATTCTGCGAATCTATATCTTTTAATTGGGGAGTTTAATCCATTTACATTCATGTTAAAACCGTGAAGGCATTTCTTGAATCGGCCATCTTATCCTTTGGATTATGTTTGCCATATTTTTCCCTCTCTCTATTAATATCCTTTATTGTACCCATACCGAATCTCTTTAGTACTGAACCTTTCTCCAAGTCTCTCTGTCCTGTCTTTGTTTCTCTGTCTGTAGGGCTCCCTTTAGTATCTCCAGTAGGGCAGGTCTCTTGTTAGCAAATTCTCTCAGCATTTCTTTGTCTGTGAAAAATTTAAGCTCTCCCTCAAATTTGAAGGAGAGCTTTGCTGGATAAAGTATTCTTGGCTGGAAATTCCTCTCACTCAGAATTTTAAATATATCGTGCCACTGCCTTCTCGCCTCCATGGTGGCTGCTGAGTAGTCACTACTTAGTCTTATGCTGTTTCCTTTGTATGTGGTGAATTGCTTTTCTCTTGCTGCTTTCAGAACTTGCTCCTTCTCTTCTATGTTTGACAGTGTGATCAGTATATGTCTCGGAGTGGGTTTTTTTGGATTTATTCTATTTGGAGTTCGCTGAGCATTTATGATTTGTGTATTTATGTTGTTTAGAAGATTTGGGAAGTTTTCCCCAACAATTTCTTTGAATACTCTTCCTAGACCTTTACCCTTTTCTTCCCCTTCTGGGACACCAATGAGTCTTATATTCGGACGTTTCATATTATCTATCATATCCCTGAGGTCCATTTCGAGTTTTTCAATTTTTTTCCCCATTCTTTCTTTTATGTTTTCATTTTCCATTCTGTCATCTTCCAGGTCACTGATTCGTTGTTCAACTTCCTCTAGTCTTGTACTATGAGTGTCCAGAATCTTTTTAATTTGGTCAACAGTTTCTTTAATTTCCATAAGATCATCCATTTTTTTATTTAGTCTTGCAATGTCTTCTTTATGCTCTTCTAGGGTCTTCTTGATTTCCTTCATATCCCGTACTAGGGTCTCATTGTTCATCTTTAGTTCTTTGAGTAGCTGCTCTAGGTGTGTCTCTTCTGGTCTTTTGATTTGGGTGCTTGGGCTTGGGTTATCCATATCGTCTGGTTTTTTCATATGCTTTATAATTTTCTGTTGTTTTTGGCCTCGTGGCATTTGCTGACCTTGATAGGGTTCTTTTAGGGTTTGTAGACCAGTTGAAGTCCTTATCTCTAATTTATCAGATCTACAGCTTCGTGGAGTACACTTTCTCTAACTAACCAGCAGGTGGCGTCCACGAGCCACCCGTTCTCCACAAGCCAGATCTCCCCTGCTTAGCCTTTTGGTGAGTGGGGGAGTGAGTCTTGTGGGGCCCAATTGGTGTCCCAAGCTTGCGTGTGTAGTTGGTGTTGCCTGCCCTGTATGTGGGGCGTGTTTCTGGGCAGTCGGGGAGGGGGGGTGGCCCTAACAATCAAATCTCCCTGATGATCCTAGAGTTTTAAAGCTACTGCAATAGTCTAATCCTTCAGTTCAGTCCTGCCACAGTTTGTCTCTGCCACTGACCCACAAGTCTTTGGTATTGGCGTATGGCTCCTGAGACTTGCAAGTGGGCCCCTCTTCCAGGCTGTGCACCCCGGGTCCTCTGTTGAGGGATGACTGTGCTATGTCACAGGTGAGTGCCGTCCCCCCAGGGCAGTTCTGGGCTGCTGGGCTGTGTTGGGAGGCTCCCAGTCTGCTCAAATGATGGCTGAATGGGGCTCTGTTAATTCACACTGCTCCCCCTTCCCAGCTCTGGGACATTCAGCTGAGGTTGCAGGGTAGGCTAATGTCCACGCCCAGTTTTGTGGTGTGTGCCTGTTATTTGAAGCACTTCCGTCACACTGGGTTGTCTGGGGCAGCTCTGGGCTATGGGGCTGGCGATGGGCAGGAGTGTTTCCTGTCCACCAGGATGGTGGCTGTGAGCGGACACCCCCCTTTTCTTGGGAAGTTGTGTTGTTTAGTGAATTTTCTCAGCCACTGGATTATTGCCTTTTGTCTCAGAGCTCTCTTAGTTCTGCTCTTGACTTGACGTGCCCAAATTTCAATTCTTTGAAGCTTTCTGTATTGAGCTTCTTAGAGTAATTGTTTTAGAAAAAGCAAAAAGGATTTAAAAAAAAAAAAAAAAAAAAAAAAAAAAAAAACACGGCCCTCCTCAGAGATCTAATGGGTTATTGAAATGCTAATAGACAAAGCAACCAGGGCCATTAAGGAAAGGTGCCCAGGGCAGAGAGATCAGCCTTGCTTCGGGATTTGCAAATGCGCCTCAAGGCCTGATCTCCGCCCTTCCCCTTTCTGTGTTCACCAGAACTCCAAAAATCCTCTGCTTTTATTTTGGAGTTTTTTCGTGTTGTTTTTTTTCTATGCCTGTCTCCTCTCTGCTGGGCTGGCTGCTCTCAGAGTCTCTGGTGTCTGGCCTCAGTCTATCTATGGTTGGAGTTTGAATCAGTAGAATGAGTTTCCGGTAAGAGCAGCCACTGCAATTCTCCCTTCTCCTTCCTGGAGCTGACAGCCCCTCCTCCCCCGGGACTGAGCCTGGCAGGGAGGGGCGCGGGTCCCCTGGCCGCAAAAACTTACAGATTTCGCTGATCTCAGCAGTTCCACGTTTTCATGAGTGTTGTATGAAGTATGCCCAAAGACAGATTGCTCTGTGGTGTCCAGTCCACGCAGTTCCTGGCTTTTTACCTACTTTCCTGGAGGAGTAACTAAAACATACAGCTCACCAGTCTGCCATCTTGCCCCGCCTCCCCCATTCTTTCTTTTATGGTTTCATTTTCCATTCTGTCATCTTCCAGGTCACTGATTCGTTGTTCAACTTCCTCTAGTCTTGTACTATGAGTGTCCAGAATCTTTTTAATTTGGTCAACAGTTTCTTTAATTTCCATAAGATCATCCATTTTTTTATTTAGTCTTGCAATGTCTTCTTTATGCTCTTCTAGGGTCTTCTTGATATCCTTTGTATCCCGTCCTGTGGTCTCATTGTTCATCTTTAGTTCTTTGAGTAGCTGCTCTAGGTGCTGTATCTCTTCTGATCTTTTGATTTGGGTGTTTGGACTTGGGTTATCCATATCATCTGTTTTTTTCATATGCTTTATAATTTTCTGTTGTTTTTGGCCTCTTGGCATTTGCTGAACTTGATAGGGTTCTTTTAGGATTTGCAGACCAATTGAATTCCTTATCTCTAATTTATCAGATCTACAGTTTCGTGGAGTACACTTTCTCTAACTAACCAGCAGGTGGCGTCCACGAGCCACCTGTTCTCCACAAGCCAGTTCTCCCCTGCTTTGCCTTTTTGGTGAGTGGGGGAGTGAGTCTTGTGGGGTCCAATTGGTGTACCAAGCTTGCGTGTGTAGTTGGTGTTGCCCGCCCTGTATATGGGGCGTGTTTCTGGGCAGTCAGGGAGGGGGGTGGCTCTAACAATCAAATCTCCCTGGTGATCCTGGAGTTTTAAAGTTGCTGCAATAGTCTAATCCTTCAGTTCAGTCCTGCGACAGTTTGTCTCTGCCACTGACCCACAAGTCCTTGGTATTGGAGTATGGCTCCTGAGACTTGCAAGTGTGTCCCTCTTCCAGGCCGTGAGCCCCCTGGTCCTCTGTTGAGGGATGACTGTGCTATGTCACAGGTGAGTGACGTCCCCCCAGGGCAGTTCTGGGCTGCTGGGCTGTGTAGGGTGGCTCCCAGTCTGCTGAAATGATGGCTGAATGGGTCTTTTTTAATTCACACTGCTCCACCTTCCCAACTCTGGGACAATCAGCTGAGGTTGCAGGGAAGGCTAATGTCCATGCCCAGTTTTGTCGTGTGTGCCTGTTATTTGAAGCACTTCCATCACACTGGGTTGTCTGGGGCAGCTATGGGCTATGGGGCTGGTGATGGGCAGGAGTGTTTCCTGTCCACCAGGATGATGGCTGTGAGCGGACACCCCCCTTTTCTTGGGAAGTTACGGTGTTTAGTGAATTTTCTCAGCCACTGGATTATTGTCTTTTGTCTCAGAGCTCTCTTAGTTCTGCTCTTGTCTTGACCTGCCCAAATTGCAAGTCTTTGAAGCTTTCTGTATTGGGCTTCTTAGAGTAATTGTTTTAGAAAAAGAAAAAAGGATTAAAAAAAAAAAGAAAGAAAGAAAATGGCCTCCTCACAGATCTAATGGGTTATTGAAATGCTAAGAGAGAAAGCAATTAGGGCCATTAAGGAAAGGTCCACAGGGCAGAGAGATCAGCTTTTCTTCGGGATTTGCATATGAGCCTCAGGGCCTGAGCTCTGTCCTTCCCCTTTCTATGTTCACCAGAACTCCAAAAATCCTCCGCTTTTATTTTGGAGTTTTTCGTGCTGTTTTTTTCTATGCCTGTCTCCTCTCTGCTGGGCTGGCTGCTCTCAGATTCTCTGGTGTCTGGTCTCAGTCTATCTATGGTTGGAGTTTGGATCAGTAGAATGAGTTTCCGATAAGAGCTGCCACTGCAGTTCTCCCTTCTCCTTCCCAGAGTTGACAGCCCCTCCTCCCACGGGACTGAGCCTGGCAAGGAGGGGTGCGGGTCTCCTGGCCACAAAAACTTACAGATTTCGCTGATCTCAGCAGTTCGACATTTTCATGAGTGTTGTATGAAGTATGCCCAAAGTCAGATTGCTCTGTGGTGTCCAGTCCACACAGTTCCTGGCTTTCTACCTACTTTCCTGGAGGAGTAACTAAAACATACAGCTCAGCAGTCCGCCATCTTGCCCCACCTCTCTTCTATTCTTATTGATTTCTCTCTACTCTATGTTATTGTCAAAGCTGAACATGTGCTATTTTACAACTCTAACACAAATTGCCCTTCTGCACTTTTGCTTGCATTACTTTATATACTTGAATTCAGTTACCTCTTTTTATTACCTATTAAAAATTCTTTTAGTAGTATCTAAAAAAATCACATTGTAAAGTCTTATGAAGACTGTCTTGTTGAAGGCCAACAAGTTCCCTGTTTGCTTATCATCTCTCCTTCTTCTGCGATTTTCTAGTGATATGCTTATTCCTCTCTTAGAAAACTGATATAATTCAGTTTATACTGAAGTTAGTTGTTTATATATATATATAACTTCCTTAAAAGGTTATATATTCCTCAAGATGTGGGTCTGAATTTTATTTATCACTGGAATCCTTGCAGTACCAGACTGGGGTCTTAATCAGGGTCTAGACTGTTTTAACATTTACTCTCTTACTGTTGCTTTCACCTCCACCAGTAATCATATTTAGTTTCACCTATGCTAGTGATGACTGCTGCCTCTTAGGATTTTAACATTTTTGCTTATTCTGCCACCACCAACTAAAAATAGAGACAGTTAAGAGTTAGCTGTTATTCTTTTCCTCACTGAGCCTCTCTCATCTTCTTTGTGTTTAGGTCTCTTGATCTGCATACAAATAAATATTTCTCTATAAGAAAGTTGCTTTTAAGGGGATTTGAATTCAAGAAATGTTAATAGGAGTATACCCATACTTTTTGACTGCTATAAAATTGCTATCTCTAAACAACTTAGAACTTTTTAAACAAATTATTATAAATCAAGCTACCCATTTATTGTTATTTAATACCTTTATTTATCTTTTTGTGTCTTTCTGCAACATAGATCAATTTCCTGAAAATTTTATGTTGACAAACTGAAATCACCTTATGGTAATTTCTTTAGTTCAAAGTTCAAGGTTCCAAACTTGGCAAACCATGCTTATTATTATACTGTATACATAATTAGCACAGGTATTAGTTTATATTAGGTAAGCCTAAAGTCTAAGACACCAGCTGATTGAAAATTTTCTCTTACTTTCTACTTATTAACTAGAATTAGGAAAATATTTTTGTTGTTAGCTGTGTTATGATTTAACAATAATAATTTTTTATTACTTTTTTTTACTTAAAAGACTTTGGTGATCTCACTTCTATACCTTTTGAAATTTTACATCAGTTAAAGTATTTTTGCTTCTTTGTATAAAGATTACAATATCATTTTTTTTCCATAAAATACAAGAACAACCAATTTCACCACTGAGTAAAAGTAAAAACTGTTATTCTTTTAAAAATTAGTCCCAAGTGTCATTTAGGAATTTAGTTGTAGGCTACTGTGCTGACATCATGACAAAGGTTGGGTCTAGTTTTGTTTTGGTTTTCTTTTCACTATTCAATGCTCATGGATTAATTACTGGAAGTGATCCAACTGTAAGGCAGGGATCTTTTTGGATCCTTGAGTTGCTCCTTGAGTTGGATGCTGGAGGGTGAAGCACAGTTTACTGGATCCAGGTTTACTACCTAGTAGACATCAAGCTCAAAAAATTCACTGTCTCCAACTTGGTATTCCACTCCCTGGAAATCTATTCAGTTCCAAAACATACCTCCAGTTCCACCAAATCCTTTCACAAACTGGGATTCTTCTTGTGACTTATTGTGACAATTTTCAGTGTAGCTCTGAATATTTTATAATTGTTAGCAAACCATTCTATCAGGGGCATGCTCTCAATCAGCTCATGTTCCTGTCCTGTATCTTTGTCTGTGAAATGAGATTTATCCTTCTCTTGTTCTGGAGTGAGAGAATTCTCTCCTCTTCTGTGCCTTGGCAATGAAGAACATATCTCATTATATCCAGATTTTCATAGACTTTTAGAATCTCTACAGCTTCCATTTCCAAAGCCTTTAGTGTATCTTCAACTCCAAAACAGTACTTGCCCTTGTCCTGACTGATTTCATCAAAATATTGTCCTATTAATTTCTTCTCTTGAATAAATTTCATGTTGGAGAGAAAGAACTCCAGTAGATAAGTCAGTAGATTGGTTGAATCTGTTTTCATCACCATAGGAGATATCAACTGATTTTAAAACTTTTGATTGGAACTGCTGATCAAACATATCAGATTGCCTTAGTTCAGTTTTAAAGTCAGCTGATCCAGCTAAAATGAGACCAACCAAATTCACTTTGTCCCCAGAAATAAACAGCAGCACAGCAGTAACAATAATAACTTAAAGGGCTTTTGTTTTTCTGTAGTTGCATACTGTATTGCTGGGAGTAGTAGAGAGAGCCATAGGGTTGAGATGCAGAAAAGGAAACATGAAGACATAAATGAAGTGTTGCAGAACTACTTACTTTTTAAGTAGGTTTCACTTTTTTCTTGCTGTCAATATCACATCTCATTTAGTTATCAGGATGATGTTCTGTTAAAAAGCTGGGTGAGAGTACGCATTGTGATCATTTGCTCAGAACTTCTGGTGAACAGCTGGAAATGAAATAGATTCTAGTCTAACATGACTTTCTTGATACATTTTACATGGAAACCATATGATATGATAGAGATCTCCCAGTAGAAGATGTTATATTTTTGGCAATCAGGAACAACTAATATTTGTCAAACTAAAATAATTCATAGGTGTTATTCACAAGTTTGGATATTTAATTGATTTGTGGAATGATTGAAAACCTACTCCTTACATATTCTGATTCCTTGATGATAAATATAAATTTCACAAGGGGAATCAAAAGCCTTGTGAAGTCATTATATTACAAACTATTTCAGGATTATTTTGCAGTAATTCAATATATGTTTATTGAATACCTATTCAGTGCTAGGTACTAGGGATACAGAACCATACTGCTATCATCTGAGGGTTTTCCGCTTTCTCAGGAGAGAGACACTAAGTAAGAAATGGCCAGCTATTTTATTAGAATCTGCTCTACCACATGCCTTTGGGCCATGTAGGCAGACTATGACCAGTGAGCTGTTGGGAGGCATCTGGAAGGATCTATTTATTCCAGTTGGTAACCAATATCTTTCTTAATTGAAGTGTTTTCACTTACTATCAGAGCTGAAGTTTTAGGCCCTAGAAGAAGTCATAGGCACAAAACAGAAAGTGCAAGTTCATTTCTGTATGCAAGGAAATCTACCACAACCTTGCAAAAGAAATAACTTTTGAATGGACAGAACTAAGATGCATTGGGCAAGAATTTACATTAATGTTGTATCCAGGCAAGAGAAAAGACTTCTAGATAGAAGATGATAGTTCAAACAATGCTATGAAAGCATTGAGGCCAACTTACATCTTGCTGCAAGGATCAGAACAGTATGCTGGTTACTTGTAGCCCAGGGGAGTGCCAGAAAATATCATATCTACATTTACTTAATTGTAAATGTTAAATGAATTGTTATACTGAGACAGTATGGTAAAAATATTATGATGTTGGGGTCAGGTTTAACTGGTTTTCATTTCTAGCTCTGATATCAGGCAAATTATTTAAAATCTCTGTGCCTCAGGGTTCTCATTTTTAAAATAGGATGATACCTATCCCTTGGATTAGTTTGACGATTAAGTAGACTATAACACTTCAAGTGGCTTAATACTGAACATGTCAAATGAATAAATGTAAACTCCTACATCTGGCCCAAGAATGTAGTCGATAAATACATATTAATTCCATTTTTCCCTTCACATCTCTCAACTTGTGTTACAATATCTACTGATTCTTCACTTTTTGGGGAAACAATTCTCTAAGAATGAAACTATTCTCCTAATTAGGTAACCATGATTCCAGAGTAGACTTTTTGGTGCAGCAGAGAGTAGTGGTTAAGAGCACAGACTCTGCAACTTTGGTGGGTACAAAGTCCGGCTCGGACGTCAGTAAGCTGAGTGGCAGCAAAAAACAGTCTTAACCACTCTGACCCTCAGTCTCATTTGTAAAGTATAATATACCTCACAGAATTTATATGAAAATTATGAGTTAATAAATTTAGAGCACCAGGCACATGTAAGCCCTTTTTAAATATTAGCTCAAAATAAACAAAATATAAGGCACCTTAAGTTGTGCAAAGAACAACATTCTGGAGTGAGAATTTGGAGACATAGCCTCATCTCTTACACCTGCTAGGTTCCTAAGTCAAAGTGTTTAACTACACTAAATCTTCGTCTTCCTTCTTATAAAATTAGATTGATATTTCCTACCTGTCTAGCCTATTTTACAGGGTCAAATTAGATGAGATGATGTAAATGAGAGTATAGATATCGTTTGAGCTATGTAATTATTTGAGATAATATTATCTTAATTATTTACAAGCTACCAATGCTATAAGAACCACTTGTTAGGCAGTTATATATGAACTATTTTATACTTTGCTGCATTGAATCGAATGTGCACCCAATCATATAACAACTAGATCACATAGATCTACCACATGGGTTTTCAGCTATGCTTCAACTTCATGCCCCTTATCTTATTTTTCTCCTCATTTATTTCTTTGAATGATTACTAATTTATAAAGATTTTTTTTCTTGACATTTAGATTCTGGCTTTTACAGTTAAATTCTCAAGGGTGAACTTGAGGCACATTTTTTTTTTTCATTTTTGCTAGTAAAATGTAATTGTATGAGCTCAGTAGAGAAGTCACTTCCACAAATAAAATGTTTAAATTACTCTATAAAAGCATACAATTTCAAGTATTTTAACCTACTTAAAGGAACAAGTGCTGTGCTGGGATTAAGCCAATCCAATTAATTTGCAGAAAATATACTAAAGATGTTTTTGTATATACAAGAATGAAAGGTGTAAAGGCTAGGATGGAACACTGATGATCTTTGTGGTGAATTAATCTGGACCTTCCCACCTTTTTACCCTCAAATGCTAACTGCATGATTTCTTTCCAACCTCATTAACTTTAAAGTGAATGTCATGAATAGAGAAGATAAACAGGATTAGAGGAAGAACAAAGGCTGGGGCAGGAGAGACAGGTTTGCAAAGTGAAGAGAATTGTGCTTGTGTTTTCAACACAAATAATAAAACTGTGCCCAATTTGGAAAGTTCTCTGGGTTTATATGTTATATGTTATGTTACATGTTATGTATTTATAGGTTAACCTCCTATTTTTCCACATATGTAATCTTTTAGAAATGTGCCATGTCCTGATATATATTTTTTAAAATGAGATCTATTACTGTTATTACTTGTGAAGTTGGTATTTCTGTTTAAGCTGTGTGAGTCTGGACAAATCCTAATTGTCCACAATGCCTTATGTGAAATTAATTCTTATTAGCTGTGCTATATCCTGGCCCATTTTTTTCAGATTCAGCTGGAGTCATAATTTGAACAGATTTAAATTCTCTATTTCTTTCTTTACCTCTGTTTACTATCTTTTATTTCTCTTTTAATTCTCTCTTGCCATTATTTTTGTCAACCTTCTCTCCCTCTTCTTTCCCACTATTTTTTTTTTTTTTTTAATTTTCATCCTTTTCAGTCTTTTCCTATGGTTAGGTTTAGGCTTAGGGTAGTTAAACCCCAGATATTTATTAATGGAATTGCGTATACACACACACACTCATATTTTTTCAATATATTCTTTCAATGAGTGATAATTTTCTGGCATAATTCTATACACAATTTTAGAGTCTTGCATGTATGTTTCTTTGTGTATCTTTGAGTGAAACTGTTTAGATATTAACTTTCCAAAAGGCTGTCATCATGTTTTCATACCCTGTGTTGAAGATAATTTGCTGAGAATTCTTGAATTTTTAAGAAAATACTCAGGCATGCATCATGTTTCTTGAAGTTTTGTTTTGATTGGTTATTTATTGGACTGATTATTTTCAGAGCCTCTTGTTTATTCAGGAAGGGAGCTCTGGCCATAAACTTGTGATTCACAAAAGCCTTTACTACTTCTTGAAACATTCATTTACAGGAAGCTGCCAAACAATCTGGTTGTCTGCTGTGATGAGTGTCCAGTGCCCACAGCTCAGTCAAGCTGCTTGTGGCAGGGCCTGAACACATCCACTTCTAAAATTGAGGGTGATGCTGTGCAAGCTGCTCTGCTATGGCGCCTGAACAGACCACAGCCTTGCTCATCACAAGACTCCACACAGCTGACTGAAATTATGATCTTTCTGACCAATATATATTTCATTTATTACTTTGATCTGTATAATGGTAAGGTGATTTCTTTTATTGTATTTTTAATCTTGAAATATCATTAAATAAGCAAATTACATTAAATTTAACAAAACTATGGGAAATTGAACACGTTTCATTCATTTACTCAATGAGACATTGATATTCATTTTCTCAGGAAAATAGGGGTATGGCTATTGCAGAATTATATTCTGCTAAGTCTAGTAAAACCAACAGATTATTAAAATTCAACTTGCCTAAGTTCACACAGCTATTAAGAACCAGTGCCAGAATTTGAGTCTAGATCTGTCAGTTTCCATAACCCAAGAATATTCTGTAATTTAACAATAAAGCCAGGAAATTGATTTCTGGGGAAAATGTTAGGTTAGGCTAGTGATTCTCAAAGTGTGGTTGCAGAATCTGTATCACCTGGCAAACTCCAATTCTAATATGTTAATAACCCTAACTTATTCCATATACATCCTGTGCTTTCCTGCCTTGTGTAAGCTGATATTTGGCTTTTTGTTTATTATCTTGGGTGAGAAATAATTCAGGGCTGAAAATAGAAGAGAAAATGTGTCTTCAAAAGTCTAAAACTATTCAAGAGTTTGCTTCAGCTACCTCTGAGGTAAACCTAACATATATGGAAAGAGTCCAGGTGGAACTTTCTCTCCTCACTCGGTACAAATGCTTTCCCCAGAACCAGGGCTGGGTGGAGGTGGATGAGATGGGCAGAATGAATAGGAAGTGATAAGAGCAAACCTTGGAGAGGAAAGGCTGAATTATGCCTTAATTCACATAGTTCCTCTACCACAGCTTGAAAATGGAAAAGAGATATTTGTCCACTGAGCCTAATGAAATGGGGAAAGTCAACCACAGGATCTGAACAGCCTATGCAAACAAGAATGGGGGTTTTCATAGAAGTAGTAAGTATGGAAGCAGAAGAGAGGGCCAGGTGTGGGTGATGGACCCCTCAATCAGTACAAGACTGGTGAGATGACTCAAGGACAAGGAATGCCAGACATCCCCATGCTGTGGTACCATGGTAGCTTTCTGGTCCACCCTTACCTCTTAGCCGTATCCCTGGGGAAGAGACAACCTCGATTTCATGGTGATTAATTTTCTGCCATCTCAGTGAAACTTGTCTCAGTATAGAAATCAAATGGTGTGATAAAAATATAGTCACATTTATTTTTTTAAACTTTATTTGAAATTAATTCAAACCCTATAGAAAAGTTGCAAGAATAGTATATAGATATCCTTTCCTACATGTTCTATCACACTTTTTCTCTCTATGTATTTACCCGCTATCATTAGTCTTTTTTTTAAGCCACATGAGAGAAAGCTATAGCTGTAATGCCCCGTCATCCCTTAATACTCTGATGTTTATCCACCCAAAATAAGGTCCTTCTCCTATATTACCTCCATGTACCCGCCAAAGCCAGATATTAACAATGATAAAATATCACCACCCAATTGACAGACACCACTCAAATTTCACCAATTGTTCCAACAATGTTGCTTTTCCTTTGTAATCCAGGATCCTATCTGGTAACCCATGTTGCATTGAGTTGTCACCTCTCTTCAGTTTTGTTCCGTATGGAACAGTTTCTCAGTCTTTCCCTGTCTCTCATAACCTTGATAATCTTAAAGAGTATGGATTTTTCATACTCTACCTATGTCCAAATAATGTTTTCTCATAACCATATTCAGGCTGTGCATTCTTGGAAGACATGCAACAGAAATGATGCTGTATTCTCAGTTCTGCACGTAATGTTGGAGGCACATAATATTGAGTCATCCTAGCAGTGGTGAGGTTAACTTTGATCACCTGGTCAAGTTGGAGTGTACTAGGCATCTCCATTACCCCTTTGTAATTAATTAGTTTTCTATGGGGAAATATTCTGATATTACACTACTCTTCTATTACTTATGAAATCTCCAACCAGCCTTAGCATCCATTGATGACTTCCAATGCACCATTCACCATTCCATACCGGTGGACAAATGGTTGATTTTTTTATATAATGCTGTCCTCACATATTAGTTGTCATTCTATTGTATGTCTCCATTGTGTTCTTCATCTCTTCTATTGTGCCTTTCATTTTCGTAGGTTCTGTCATTTGTTTTTTCAAGTTTTCGAGTTCTTCTATATGGACATCCTGTGTCTACTTAATATCCTGCATCTCTTTTGCCACACTTTCTTTCAACTTGTTAATTTGATTTAGAAGATTTGTTTGAACATCTTTAATTAGTTGTTTCATCTCCTGTGTCTCAGTTGAGGTGCTAGTTTGTTTCTTTGGGCCATATCTTTGTGCTTGCTGGTATGAGTCCTGATTTTTGTTGTCTAGGCATCTAATTTTCTTAATTAGTTTATTCTGGATGTCATTTTCCCTCTTATGCCTCGAGTTTTCTTGTTGGATGGGCTTTGTTCTCTGTTTGTCTCTCTCACTGGCCACTTGTCAGGTTGGCTCTGTCCCCAAGTCTACCTCAATAACCAGGCACCCACAGGGACCTGCCTTAGGGAAGGGGGATAGGCACTGGGAAACACAGCATGGTCTCTGTGTGTGGTAAAACAAGTCTGCTGGTTCCTAGTGGTGCTTTGTTTTTCACTGGCTAGCAAGACCTGGGTTTGTTTTAAGGCCCTGCTTTAACAGTTGGGTCATCCCTATTTCTCACCCCAACCAAGGTTGTTTCCATGCAGGGTTTGTAGACTAGCTCCAGTGACCCTAAAGTAGTTTCTGGAGAGTCTTTCAAAAGCCTTTCAATTCCCTTGCACTTTCTGTTCTGTACAGCAGATGGCACTGTTTGGTGACTTAATTGTCCTCAGAAGCTGTTTTGTCTCTAAGCACAGGCTTCGTCTGAACAGGTGGGGCTGAAACTGCAGGATTCCTATGCCCTCACTTTGCCAGTCAAAATCTGGCTTGATGTGGGGTTGTGTCCCCCACTTCACTTGTGGCAGAGGACTCCCCCAGCTGCCCCAGTTTTCCAGCCATCCCCCCAGCAAGGAAATGGCTGCCCCCTGCTGTTTCCCTCAGAGGTGGGGAAGGGCTTTCGGACCTAGGGCTGGGAACACAGTCACTGTCCACCTCTTCTCAGACTCTTTGTCCCTCACTGACCTGGGTCTTGAAATGTCTTCGCCTGTCTCCCGGGTCTCCAAATGGTGGGGGCCTGTCTCACTGCTGTGAGTGATTTTATAGTCTCCCTATCCCTGTTGGGAGGGATCCCAGCTGCTGTTTCTGTGCCCTTCCCGCACTGTGTGAGACCGAGTGGGGGGATGAGGAGGAGAGAGGACCGGCCAGTCAGAGACAGATTCCTACCTGATATTTTCTCTCTTTCTTCAATTCAGCATTTCTAGGGTCCTTCTCCAGTCTGATTCTTCCTCAAGAGTTCTGAACAATTCAGAATTGTCCTTTATTTTTATTGAATCTCTGGAGAGAGGTTTTCAGTAGCTGTTTACATTGCCATTTTGATGACTGTTGACATGGCCCGAGTAGTCCCAGTGTGTGAGGGCCTCCTCCGTGGGTCCCAAGGGAGAGGAAGTGTTTGTCCTATCTGTGGCTGCAGTGCCTGGGTCCTGGGAATCAGTTGTCATCCTATTGTAAGGGGGAGCTTTCCTTATTTATTTATTTATATTAGTGTAGATTCATGGATTCTTATTTTGTTCAATGGAATGACAACCCATTACTCTTATTGTATATTTAGATGTAAATTTTCCTCAATTTGGCTAATGTCAGCCCCTTCAAGCAGACCCTTGTGTCCTTTTGAAACATCTCCATCATTCTTTAAGCATTTTCTTGCTGTCTGGCACAATAAGAAATCCCAGGCCTATTTTGTTTTTCCTCACCCCAGTCCTGGAATCAGCCATTTTCCCAAGAAGTTTTGGTTCCTTTTAATGGAAGAAGGTATTCAGAAACCAAGATGTAGGTACTCCATGTGTTCATCACTCTCAGGACATCAATGATTCAAGGACCTATCAGCAAACAGAGTTAGATGGAATATATGTTCATATATTTGTAAACCTACATATACATGGTCATGTATATTTCTCTATATATGAGAACTTGAATAAAGAGCACATGCTGATATCTATTATTTCAATCCAAACCCTGAGGATTCTTTCTAACCTTCTCTCTAAATTTGAAAGTGTCTTTTCTGGCAGTAAAAATCTATTCCCTTCATCTTCAACACACACACACACATACAGGCATACATGTTTATTTGCTCATTCAATTTTCTCATTTGTTTATTATCATTAATCTCCCAATCACACTGGTTGCCTCTCCACCTGCCACCTCTGCATACCCCCAACTCACCTCACTTGCTTGGCTTCCCGGCACACAGCTGATGCCTCTGTGCAGCACCCTTACCCCCTTCTCTGGCCTGCTTTCTTGTCTGCAGGTCATGCAGCTGGCACCACTCGGCTGGGAAGCAAAGGAAAGGGAGATAGTTATATTTCATATACACCTGATTTTTGTGGATGGTTACATGTCCTTTTCAAAATTTACTACCTATCAGAAAACCGTCTAAATTGAGTTTCAGTTAAAATAATACATTTTTCTTGAAGCCCTCTCACATCCTCCAAGTTAGGATAACTTGTTCCTAGTTTTTGTCATTCTCCATTCTCAGCTCTGCCTTCAGGGCATTAGGTCTTTGGGAAAAAGAATATGCACATCACTCGGTTGACTGGACATTTCCTGTCCCTTTCTAGCAGACGTTTCCTGTGACATGTACTGGAACTGGCTGAGCCCTTTTCTTTCTTTTCTCCATATAATCTTTGAACAGATTTTGTGGATGACCTGAATCACCATAAACACCATCAATGTTTCTGTCGTTTAGTTTTATCATTACCTTCGTTTGCCATCCAGCATGTGCTCTGGGTATCTGTGCCTGTCTCTAAGAGTTGATCCAATTCTGGGGATGCAGTTTTGGTCCCTGTTTCTCCCACATTCAAGCTAATTTTCTGTTAACTTCTGTAACCACTTATCTCAAGATGTCCAAATCCTACCAAGGGCCGCAACTGGTCATTAGTGCCTTTGTCTCTGGGTTCATAGTTCTCTTAACTGTTGTGCACAGCCCTCCCCCTAAACTGTAAACTTTGAAAGAGCGAAACTTTTCTTTTTGATTTTTATATCCTCTATAGAATGTAAACCAAAGCTTGACACATGATAGGTACTCAACAGATTTTCCCTAAATTTGAATATATGATGAGCTACTTTTCTCTGATATCCCACTTTGGAATTGTTCCTCATCCATCTCACTGATTTGGGCTAAGATATGGCATAAGGAATATTTCCAATCTTGTAACTCCACCCAATATAACATGGTCAGTGTAGTGGAGTGTGAGATAATATAATTTCAGAAAATTTCCCCAAAACAAAAACTATATTTTTGTGGCAATCTATATATTTTTATCCAAAGTTTCAATATATCCAATGTATCCCAAATCCAATGTTTCAATGTGTATATTTGCCATCTATTTGGAACTTCCCCAAATCTTGAATTAATCATATTATTCAAGAAAATATTATTGATTTTTCTCCGAGATTCTCAGTTTCTGTAATCCCAGATGATTTTTACTCCTTTGATAATTAGAACAATATACGTAGAATTTTCTGGCCATTCACATGTTTGCCAGGCTGTGGCTTGGCATTCACAGGTCAGAATCACTCATAATTCAGAGACATCTATTCTCACTGCAAACACTTTTAACTATAATATATAAAATGCCAATGATTTTTAAAAGTCACTGTGTGTTGAATAACTGATTTATCATTGGATAATATAGAAATATCTCAGATACAAAACTAAAAATATTCCCTGCACTTGATCTCTGGAATCTACAAGTCAACAGACACTTGTTTTTTTGTTGTGGGTTTTATCTGATAGCTTAGTAAGAATCATAAGAGATAAATTATAGTTACAATTTGAGCTTTGTGTTCAACTAATTCTAAATTCTGTTTTTAAGGCAATTTCCTTAATAAATGAATATCCAGTTACATCATTCATTTGAGTTGTTTGCACATTGTAGGGTCTTAATTAATATTTGGTCTGTCAATATAATCCAACATAAAGACTTGTCCGTGCCCCAAATACTGATAAAGTAGGCTCTTGATTAAAACTATATTTCATACAATTAACTGACATTCAATGATAATTTGGAAAACATGAAGCCCTTGTTCCCATGACTTATTCACTTAGTGAAAACTTGACATGAGATGGGTGAATGGGCTCTCTTGAATTTCATTTTGTTCCACTCTTGTTCACCTTTTCTGTTTGTGAAACACATTCTTATTTTAAAGATTCTTGAACACACAAGAGAAATTGGTCATTAGATCTTTATGCTCTTCCAATGGAAATAGCAAGATTTTTGCTGAAAGAACATATTTTAATGGAGTTTGTTTTTTAAAAATGCACAATATAGTCAAAACTATATTTATTACAAAATAAATTAGAACCTTCAGTTTACAAAATAAATTTACAAAATAAATTTACAAAATAAATTTACAAATTTACAAAATAAATTTTACAAAATAAATTAGAACCTTCAGTTTCTCGAAAGCATTGTTACCACAAGTGATTTCATATTTCACATGCCAGGCCCAAAAGGTCCAAGAGAACATGTAAACCAAAAATTGGTAATAAAATCTTTTACTTTTTTGCCAAGTAGTGTAATATAATCCTGCCTTTTGACAGTCATCCAAATTTGCTCCTTAGAATCTTTCTTAAATGGAAGAGCTTATTTTTCCCTCCTATTTTGGTGTGGGAATTCATTTATTTATCATGATTGTTTCCTTCTCTGTCAAGACCAGGCATCTCTACAATTGGGCTATTTTAGAATTTATTTTAGCATATAAACAGAAACTAATAATAACATCCAATAAGGCCTGGCTTATTATGGAGTGAGCTTTAAATAAGTATTTGTTGGATCAAAATGACCTTGTGGAACACTGATGAGAAATCATCAGATATCGATGATGTCTGCTGACATTTATTGTAGCCACTTTCAAGTCAGACATAAAGCCTGCTTTCCATTCTCAGTCTGGCGAACCTATTATCCTTAAAGCCTTTGTTTGCAAAATACATTATCAGTAAAAGCAAAAAGTGCTGTCAAAAAGATACTGTGTGTTTACATAGAGCTCAGTTACCTATTTTACACAGTGGTAAAAAATAAAACCAGTCATGTCTCTCCTCCACTATAATGTAAGGCACTGCAAATTTATGAACCTCAACAACTATAATAAATGCACCCCAGGGAAAATATAATGTCTCTAAAAATTCACGTATGTAGTCTCACCAGAAGAATTTGCATTTGATTCATTGTGTTGGAACAACTATTGCAAGTTTTCTAGCAAAATGAATTTTACATACTCTACCTGGAAGTTCAAGTATTGAATGTGATTTGTAAGTTTAATATATATTGCAAGGCCAAACACTCCCTGTTGGAGTTAGAAATTGTATTTCACTTGAAGGTTTTAATGCAAGTTTAACTAAAGATGCATTAGTTAAAGGTTTTAATGCAAGTCTTATCAACATCGATTTCATTCGTAATATTATAAACAATTAATTTGTGGTTAAGTCTCCTTACTCTCCAATAAGAATGTACTCCGCTTTGTTGAGAGGGCCCTTGCTCAGAAACGCCATAGGTTTCTATAGCTAACAGTCCTTACTAAAACTCATCCATATCACTTTCATAAGTCACAGTTTATTTCCATTTTAATAAAAACTCTGAAACATGAAATGAGACTTTAGTTTTAGGATTTTGTTCCAATGTGGCATTCATTTAGGAAACTTCTTGCAGTTTGGAAGGGGGAAATATTTGGACAAAGCCTCAGGTTTTATAGATGACATAAAGGAGTTAAAAGACATAAAATTAGTATAACCTGGAAAGTTTTCATAATGATCCTCATTTGTAGATGGGATTTATTTAAAATAACAAATTTTCCATCTGTGGAATAAGCATTACTTGTGTAAATTTAAGAATAAAGAGGAACACTATTTTAAAAGCAAAGGCTAAAGGGTACTAACTAGCAACATTCCTTAAATATTGGAATGAAGTTCATTAAAATACCCAGAAAGCCAGAATATGTTTAATGCTATTTTCCTTTTCCTAAATGCTTGAATTTTAAAATAATCCTCAATTTTCCATTTCTAGATATCATAGTGGAGGAACTAGTGAGCTCAGAGACACAGACTTGCTTTATGAGTGACCACATGGAATCACAGATAGAACTTAAAGTCGGAAGTATGCAGACCTAAGTTCTTGTCGCAGTTCTGCCCTCTATTCATTGTATAACAATTCATGTTATCCCTTTGGGTCACATTTTCCTTTTTATAAAAAGAAGGATTGGGCAACATAACTTCCAATATCCTTTTTTGCTTTAAAATCAGATATATCTGTGTTCATTACTATTATTTTTGCCCCTAAGACTCATAGATGAATTCCATGAAATTAAAGACAGCCTTGTGTCAGTCAACCCATTCCATTTGTCTGAGTGTGCTGGAGCTTCCCCTGAGTTCTCTTCTATTTTCTACTTAGTAAATCACACTTATTTTCTCATTTTGTTGTGTAGTACTGGGTTCACAGGTGGCTCACTCCATCAACTTGGTTGCTATTTGATTTCAAAGTACTTTTGCCAGAATCTATAGAATATTACATTTGTCTGTACCTGAGCTATGAACTGAGTGACAAAGGGTAGGCAAAATCCTTGGGGACTTGATTTTAAGTAAATATGAGATATTATTATTGATAGGTCATTCAGCTTAAGAAGAAAGTTGACAACTCCAGATTCTTCTATGTATTAGCAAACTATTTGGAATGATTGAAATGACATTTATATTTGAATGACTCTGAGGGTCTGGCCTTAGGGACATTTACTGTTTGGAAAGGAACATGGTTTGTTTAATTGAAATTTCTCTGTCTGTTACAATTTCCCATGTCAGTGCAAATAAGTTTACATTCAGTGACAATTGTTAAATTTAGAAGAAACTAAAATGTTTGCATCCTTACAGTGTACATGTCTGTGAACATCAGTCTGCCAAAAAAGCTCTGAGTAGCAGCAGACACAGAACTTGGCCTTATGTAGGAAAAACTGCCAGACGGCAAGATAATTATTTAAAATATTGGGGTTTTCCACATTGGTTCTTCTTTGCCTTGAGGGAAAGAAGCGGATGTAAAGACATCTGGAAAGCTTTCATAAAGTGAGATTTTACTTATCTACCTCTGGGTAGATAGTTTTAATTTCCAAACTCTTTAACTGTAAGGGGAATACTTTTTTTCTTTGCTCTATGGAGTATTGTAGGAGAGAGGGAGAGCAAGACCTGTTACAAATAACAGCCCAATGTGGCTGAATCTCCCACATGTTGAAATTAAAGATTTTTTAAACTGGACAATGCAAGCATACCTAGGAGAATTATTTGTGTAGTATGTGGATATTAGACCTAAGCCCTTTTGTCCATTTTGTAGTGTGAATCAGAGAACAATTTTCTGTTTTTCCATCTGGTTCTGTTTGCTGTGATAGATTATTGATGTGACTTTAATACAAGGGAAGTTGTTGTTGCTGTTTTAATACAGTAAGAAGAAAAAAAGATTGCGGGGGGATTGAAATCAGCGTATGTGGAGTAAGAGTTCTTCTTTCTAGCTCTTCACTCTTTTTTGCATTTGGCTATTTTACTTTTGCACTGAATTGGGAATTTGTGCTTCCTTTTGTGTGAATCATCTTTGATTGATGGTCTTAAGCTTTAGAATTGTTGCAATGGAATTAGATTCAGTTGCAGAGAAGTGTATGCTGAGAGCTTTGCACCAGGCAAGAGATTCTCAAAATACTTGTGCCAATTTGGGTATATTATGTCCCTCCAAAAGCCATGTTTCAATCCAACCTTGTGGGATATTTGGATTATGTTGTTTCCATGGAGATGTGACTCACCCAACTGTGGGTGAAACATTTTGATTAGATATTTCCATGAAGGTGTGAACTTGCCCATTTGGAGTGTGTCTTAATTAGATCACTGGAATCCTTTAAGAGATGCTTGGGAGTCAGCAGATGCTAGGAACACCCCAGATGCTTGCTGACGCTTGCTGATGCTTAGAGATGTTTGGAGTTAGTGCAGAAGGATGTTTGGAGATGCTAAACTAGGAGATGCAGCCCAGAGTTTTCCCCAGAGAAGCTAGGAGAGACCCAGATACATTTTGGAGAAAGACATTTTGAAACACAACCTGAGATCAAAGGACCAGCAGACCCAGCCTCATGCCTTCCCAGCTGGCAGAGGTGGCCCAGATACCGTTGGCCATTCTTCAGTGATGGTGTCATCTTGTTGATGCCTTAATTTGGACACTTTTATGACCATAGAACTGTAAATTTGTAACCTAATAAATCCCCTTTATAAAAGCGAATCCGTTTCTGGTATTTTGCATAATGGCAGCACTAGCAAACCAGGACAATACTTATGTAAGAGGCAAAGAGAAGAAAATGAGAGAGAAAAAAAAGCATTTCCTTGATGAATAGATATCACTAAGTAGTTCCAAATACAAAGAACAAGCTCTAGTTGGTGAGGTCCAAACCTTGAATACTGGCTCCCGCTGTTCATGGGAGGACTTTCTGACAATACTTTGGGGAAACTTGGAAAATGTATATATGGAATTTTAGCAAGACGGATTTTGAACTGCTTTTGAAAATAAGAGTTAAGAAGAATACAGTCTTCAAAAACAATCTGAAGGTGAACATTTATTTAGTGCAAGAGGCATGGAAAAGACAGTCTGTTATAAACTATTTTATGGAAATATATATTTATCTGAAACTATTTCCCATCTTACAACCTTGATACAAACATCACACTTTCTACTTAGCATTACTACTGTTGGTTCTCCAATTCCATGCAATAAACTGTAGTGAAAAGTTCAGAATTGCTAAACTTTATAGCTTGAGTTTCAAAAATATTCTGGGTTGTTTTATTGGTATGGCAAGATATGGGGTGCCATGAATGAGCATTTGTTGGCCTGGCTTTCTTCAGGAAAGCTTTCTGTCTCTCTCTGCTCATTTGTTAGCTTTTCTTAGTTATTCTGCTTTTGGGTCATGGAGGGGAAGAAGGTAATTCAAAGACATATTTCTCTGCCAGGACACTAACAGCTTAGAAAAGACCACATCATATATGAGTTTCTTGGTGAGTTGAACTCGAGGGATTCCTGAATTTACTGAATCTTTTCATGTTAACCCTACAGGTTGCAAATGTGGCTTCTGTGAATTTACTTCATTTCTTCTGATTTTAATTTTTAGTGGTATACACTTTATATAGTTGAGAAATTATGTTCCTTTATTATTTATATGGAATTGTCACATACGTTCCTTGTGGAGGAACATTTCCAGATGGCCTATATGTTGTGATTTGCTGTAACAGTGTTTCTTCTAGTATGTAGCTAGCAATAATCATTTTTAAAAGAAGGTGGGAATGTGCAACAAATATATCTTTAATTACTCATGCTTTGGGTGACTATCCCTTCCTCACCCCCCACATTTAACTCATAGGCTTATCTAGTGGGTATGGCAGAAAAGCAAAAGATAGAAATATTTCTCTCCATGAAACAAAAAGGAAAAGAGTGCTTGAAGTATAGAGACTCTTTAAGTTTCCCCTTGAGAGGCCAAGAAAAAAAACAAATAGAAGAAAGAACATCTGGAAGGAGAAAATACACATGAGAATTCTTATTTGACTCATGTGGGTGACTTTTGTTTCTAAACTCTTTAATTACAATAAGAATAATTTTAGTTAATCTAAGGCCTCACATTGGTGGGGGAGAAAAGATCATTCACTTATAGTTTTACATGTATAAAACCATTTACTTACTCTTTTCTCATCATTCCATAAATGTAAACATAAGTTGAACTTCAATATGTGTTCTTTTCGTTGCCAAAAGGAACACACAATATATTATATATGAAATAAGTTGTTCTTCCTTTTAACTTGTACTTTCAATTCTATTTAAAATTATTCCTTAGTTAAAATGTTAATGATAAATTTTTTAATGTTTTATTATGTAGAAACTTACAAATTACTTGTAGAAGCTGCTTCAAATTACTAGCCTATGTTTCAAAATAGGCTAGCCTATTTTGTGGCATGACAAAATTCACCGACATAAATTTTGAAAATTGTAAAGAATTTTTCATTTGCAACCATGTTTGAAGACTTTCAAAATATTGTCTCATTGATTCACAGATGTGGTGACAATAGTAGGGGTGACATTGAATAACATATATTCAGACATTTAAAGGAGATAGTCTCATTAACTCCAGAGATGTCTGTTCTCTGTTAAATTGTTTTTTCCTTCATTGTGAATTTTGCAGATTTTGTTGATTTGGGTTTAGAGGAAAATACAGCCACATATCTCGCTTAGGATGGTCCATGTTTATGATGCTGTATGACACTACACTTTGAAGAGGGGTGCTGTCTTTTAAAGGCAGTCTTCTATTCTATGACTGTTCCTCTCTCTGCATCAATCAGTTTACACCGCAAGGGGTCAGAATTCATGAACAGATGTACATATATATTACTTAGGGGTCCAGTTTTAGGGCAGTGTTATTTCATCTTATGCAGTGTTTTTTACATTTTGAGTTAGAAAAATCTCCCTGAACATCTACATCATAACGTAGAGCTTCTTGCAGTTTGAATTTTCTAGCTACACACTTGACAGGGCATTTCTCTTAGGATTTCAGTCTGTAGCTTAATTCTTCTTTTCCCTTAGCTGCCTCGTTTCTCTTCCATCTGATGTCAATTCAGTGCTTTCATCTAATTTAAGATGAAGAAACAAGTGAATGACTGGCAATGAACAACAAAATCATAGATCAGGATGTCCCCAAAGCCATTATGAATGGTCTTGAAAATGACTCTTGTTCATGGAATGACTGGATTTGAAGTATGACTGAAATTCGGGAGTTGAATATGAGGATGACATAACTATGAATGCCTTCTCTAATGGACAGCGTCTATTATTTTCTTTCATGTTTTCTCTGACTCCTGGAAGTCATTGGAGTCTGTCTTCTCCACTGTACTGAAATCTTTTCTTGAGCAGGGGCCATATCTTGCCCATCTTTATTTCTCCAGCATTTAGCACAAATATTTGGCATGTAGTTGGCACTGATTCTGTTTTCTGAGCTGAACAGAATTCAGTAAATGTTAATGTGTCAGAACGACCTACTGTATAGTTATTTTTATTGGTAGAGAAATATTAAACATGAGGGGAAATACTTATATAATGTTAGCCAAAGATATAATACCTACTTTACTTTTACTCTTAATGACAGGAGGAGAATGTGCATAGTTTATAAGTCATTGGGATGATTTGGAACGATTACCAAGCTAATTATTGCTTTGAGTAAAGACAATTGTCTAATTTTTTAGGTAAAACACAGAGACATACTTCCCCAAGGAAGAAGACATTCTCATTATTTTGGAAACAGTAATGCATAGTTTTCTGAACAAGCATCTTTTGTATTCAGTCTGCTTTGTGTTAAGTTTAACATCACATTGGTCATGCTAGAAATTTCGTTTAAAATCATAGAATTTAAATTTTAGAATTGGAAAGGAATTTATCATTCATTTAGCACACATCAGTATGTTTTGCAGAAATACTTTTCACCATTCAGCAAGATGAGCACCAGCATTTGTTAACACGATGGCTCAAGACCTAAACTTTTAGTTATTACACTACGATCAAAGCTGAGGTTCAACTTGTGACCACTGGGAGTCACTGTGTAGCCGTCACAGTTAAAGAGGCCCAACACCATCCACTTTAGCTTTCTGGGCTATTGGTGAGATAATACTCATCTCTAACCCCAACCACTAGCCTTTTCTGTTTGCCAGACTGGTAATTATTAAGTGCCCACAGATGTTGGGTGCTGTATTAAATTAGGCACCAGAGTCAGAACAGGCTGCTTATGTGCCTAGCCTTGCCCCTGCCCCCTCACCATTAAAGCTCTTTAAACCTCCTTATGATTCTGATCAGTTTAAATATTTTAATACATTTATTTATGAATTTTTGCCTTAACAGAAAACATTGTTATTTTGTACTTGCTTATCACATTGACTAGTATGTAGTAGAGCCTCAATAAATCTTTTCTGAGTGACTGGAAGCTATTCCAATTATTCCTTCTTGTCTTTTTGATATTGTCCTTATTTCTTCTTGATTGGATTATTACCCAATCACTGCTACCTATCCTGCATTGCTCTGCTTACTATCCTCTGTTGCCACTGCAATAATGAAATTATTTGAAGTGAACAATTTTCTTGCATACCAATTATTCTTCCTCCTTCATTCTGCTACAAGAATTTAGAGGTCTTATTTCTACCATCTCAGTAAAGAATCACATCACTTTTCAATGGCACCATTAACAGTATCACTTTTGTAATGGAGACTAGAAGTGAACACGAAAGCTGTGGGATTTTGGAAAACAACATTAGTTATTGAAAAGAGTACTAAGCTCACAAAAGGAAAATCTACACTTTAATTTCATATCTTTCATCAATGAACAGTTTCAATATAGAGAAATTATATTGCTTATCACTTATTATATTGCTTCTTCATTTATAAAATCCACCTAACTTTTATCAAATGCCAAGTAGGGACAAGTAAGTACTAAGTATTGAGGGAAGTACAAAGATGAATTAAGAAGAGTCTAATGCCTTAAGAGGTTTACTGCACAGTTATGGAAGCTAGAAATGCATATAAAAATATAACAAATTGAACTTTTTAGGCAGCATTTAAGTACCAAATAAGTGGAACAGACCATAGAATTAAGATGTGGGTGATTCATTTTAGAATAGATCTGCCATGATAGGCTTCATAAAAAGTGGATTTTGCCATTGGTTTTGAAGGATGCAGGCACTCCATTTCCTGGAAGGGAGGGGAGAAAAAATTGGGAGGAAGGGTGTCGTGGTATGTCTTGGCAATAATAAGGGAATATTATGTCTGAGGAGGTGAACAGGTGCAGGGGAAAGCAGGAAAGACTATTAAAGAGGTAATGAGTGCATTTTGTGAATATATTTTTAATCATGGTTTAGTGATCATAATGGATGATACTTGCAATTGGTTCTTGGAGGTTGCTCCTCATTTTATATTGCACTCTTCTAGCTAGAACAATTGGATGTCTTCTGTAGGTACTTCATCCGGAGTTATCACATCTGGTAATTTTTCCTTGAAAGTTGTTACTACTGATGATACAAGTCTAAATATGGCCAGAGGATCTCAACTTTCTTGCAGAAGTATTGTCCTTTCATCGAAAGAGCCTCTTTCTTTTCAGTTGGCAACGGCTGGAACACAAGAGGCCTGAAATTGAGCAACCGATTTGTTACAAAGAGAACAGAGAACTGTAAGTTATATCATGGGGTTTCAGTTTTCTTTTTGCCTTCCATTTGTTTATATTTTCCAGAAATACTTCCCGCCAGACTAGGAGCTACTGATGCTGAGCTTGCATGATAAAACTTTGAGGCATTTGCAGATACATTTATGGCAGGAAAAGTTGCTTGTTGAACTAATTAAATTAAGTTCATATCTTTAAATATTTTAATCATTTGGAAAGTAGAAATGTGTGCTTAAGGTGAAAAAAAATTCTCTTTCTTATTCACTGTATTCTTACTTCCCTCCAACATGCAATGTTTAAGGGCTGCCAATTCAGGAAATCAGCCCTTTTATCCCATTACTGAGAAACAACCTTTATTCCCATATCTGCATAAAGACTTCTGTTCCTGTTAATGACAATAGATTTTTGGTCCCATTAAGGGAAGTGGATCTTTATTTTTGTGAATGTTGTAGAATGAGAAGGCTAGAACCTCACAGTAATAAAGATCAGACAAGCTGATTAAATGAAGAAAACCATAAAGAAAACAATTGATTCTTGTTAATGATTTTTGTTTGTTCAAAAGAGCTTCCATTAGTAATTTTTCCCCATGGAAGTAACAGTGAAGGAATGGATATCATAGAAAATAGAAACAGACCTATTATATATGCCTGTGTGTATGTGTATGTGTGTGTCTGAATTTTAGAATCAGATTCATTATATCGTGAACTCTCAGTTACCTATATAGCATATTAAGGGTATAAAAGGAGATAACAATTTTAGACTAACAACTGGAAGAGGCAAATGGAGTAGCTGATACAAAAATATCCTACTTCACATTCCAGTGCCTGGTACAAGACTGTGTTAATCCCATGTCTATTCCAGGCTTGCAGTATGATTGAAAAAAATATCTCAACAAAGTAAGTATAATAAAAAAATTTTCTATTTAAAAAAAAACTGTAGAGATTTTTTATAATTAACTTTTATAATATTGCAAATAACCTTTACATATATAAAATGTAAAATATATTAGGTAAGCTTGGAATAATCATATAACAAAATTTAAAAAATAATTGGTCACATATGCAACTTCTTTGGCCTTAGTTCCTTCTATTTGGGATTAATCAAAGAAGAAAAGAGACACCCATAATCTTTCTCCATAATGATATCAGGGGCATAATTATTGGTGAGCTTGGCCTAAATGTTGAACTAAGTGAATGAAGTAGGTCTACAGGACATCAAAACAATCAAAATAAAATTAAACAGTCACTAAGCTGGTTTTTTTTTTTTTTTCTTTTTTTTTTTACAAACATGTTCAATTATTTACAGGAACTTTTGCTTTGAATGGTTATGAGACTGAGACTATAAAATGCAACTAGAAATCCATGGCTGCACTTTTCCTTACCAAAAAAAAAAAAAAAAAAAAAAATTCAAATGGGTAAATGAGATAAATCAATGATATAATTGGTCCAAATTAAAAATAAAGATGGGAAAATTTTCTAAGGTATTTTAATTACTAGTCCTTCAAAATTACTTAATGAATATGGATTATGGTTTACATTTGCATTTTTAATTTATACCTGCCCACACACCCATCTCTCACAAGGGTTTAGTGCTGGTTGGGCAATAAATCTTATATATAAAAGAAAAAATTGAATGAACAAAGACTGGTATCTGTAAACAGAGTCCATATATTATTATTTGGTCTCAGAGCAGAAGAAAAAACATTGTATACGTAAATGGCCATTTGTCTTCAAAGTTTCCTTAGCTAAATTGAAAACAGTAATTCCAGGTTTTGTCTTTTGAGACCATAAAGGACTTTCTTGCTTTTAAAAAATAGATACATTTTTCTGTATAGTAGTGAAAAACCAGAATGAGAATTCTTTAGGAAATAGGGAGTTAGGAGGAGGCTTAGAAATTGTCTAATGACCAGTTTATCTCCTTCAATGTATAGATGGGTAAACTGAGCTACAGAGAGAGGTAAGCATGTATCAACATTTTTTTCCTTTAACTTTTTATTATGGAAACATTTTTCATATATATAAAAGTAGAGAGACTAGCATAGAACCATGGTCTCCAATATGTTAGTCACCAGACCATGTGGATACAGCATACTTCAAATGTAGCTAGTGATACATGCTGAAGTGATAATATTTTGGAATTAAACAAAAAATATTTTTAAATGAAATTTACCTGCTTCCTTTTACCTTTTTAAATATGGTTACTAGAAAATTTGAAATCACATATATAGCTCACACTATATTTTTACTGGAAAATCTCAACCTAGTACCCCCATTTGCCTATATACCTACATCAACAGTCATCAAATTATAAGCCCATCTTGTTTCATTTCTACTTCATGCACTTTACAACTGCCTTTGGGCATACAGATAATTGGTTCCAGGCTTGACATGGAACACCTTGTTGAATATTGCTTTTTCCCCTTTTAAACTGAAGTTTTTTGTGTGTGCAGGTTTTACTATCTCTTAATTATTCAAGATTACATTTCTGAGATTAACAGATTTCAATAGGTTAATAATGCATTCATGTGTTTCCCTTATAGACTATTATTTTAATTCAATTGATAAAGATTCCTGGATCTAATTCTCCATTTACATTAGCTGAGGTAAGACAGGGAAGATATCCCAGCTTTCTTTGGTGTTCCCAGCAAATGCTGTCCACCTGGGCAAATCTTCTTTAGGGACAGTTAAGGTGGAAGTTGATGCTGCATATATGTTGGCTTTCTTCTGTGTGCCGCCTAGATCCACGTCTACCTTTCTCTGCTCCTGGGAACTCTGACCTGGAGGGGCTATGTCACCTGGCTTCCCTGTTCTCTGTCTCCTTGGTGAGGATGTGGGGAACACCAGTGAGAGATGGGAGGAAGGAGGAAGAGTGAATTTGGGAATGTAGTCCCATGGTTCCCTTCCTGTAGGGTTGCTTGGGTGGTTTCTGTCCTCCTGGTCCCTCTGTCTCTGGATTTTGGTCACCACTCATTGCCCTGGCCCTTCAGACTAAGGGCTGCTAGCACTATACCCCCTACCAGCCCAGGGGGTACTGCCTTATCCTTTGTGGGTTACAAAATTATTTTGTTAACCCTGCCCCCCCCCACACACACTATCCTAGTTTTAATGTAACCTCTGTTTTCTGTGGGATCCTGACATTATATAAAGAATTCCAACCCTGGCTTTTCATGTTAGAATTCCAGTGTGACTTTTGATATCTCCTCATTCTTAACCTCAGAAGCTGAGTTTCTACTTGGAGAAGAAATTGACATGTTACTGGACACTCTGGGAGTTTACAAGCAAAGGCTATAGAACAAGGATTTTCTCACATTCCTTTCCACCTAAGTAATAAAATGTATGTTTCACTGGACTGAAAAATAGAAGTAACATTCCAAAATATCCTTAAAAACTAAACAATTTTTCAAGGTATCTGAGCAATAAAACGAAGGAATGAGGCAGCAGCTGCAGTCCTGAAGTCAATGCATTTGGACTTGACTTTAAATCAACGCCACAGACGAATGCAGTTTGCTAAGGAGAGCGCTAAGTTCTAGTGCACTTAAGAGCTTCAGGTTTCTAATAAGCATTTTCTTCAAAGCAGTGGCTTCATTTGCTCTGTGATTTTTGTCAAGTGCATAGCATATCAAAGGATAAGTGTTTGCCAAAGCTTTCCTTCAAGCCACAAAAAGGGGAGTTTTGTTTGAAGAAATTCAAGTTGCACTGGCCGGCTCCTACTGTGAAGATGAAAGGAATGACTGGATTTCCTCTTACTCTGTTGTTGTTTGTATCCCTCAAATATTTTAATCAACATGAAAGGACTTGTTGCACTGTGAGAGCTGCCCAATTTGAGCAAGCTATTTAGAAGCTGCCAAATAGATTTGTAGCTAATAGAGTTGTATTTGTCTGTGGTGTCAAAGAACAGATTTATGGGGGATGATGAATAAAGGCCAGAATGCCAGGCATGGGCTGGTCAGAAGATTATTTTCAAAATGTGTTTCTCCACTCAGATTCTTGATAAGTATTATGTGCATTTAAAGAAACTTCAAGAGAGTTTGTAAAGGCTTATTTTGGTCCGGCTACAATGTAGCATTGAAACATGATTATTATTAAACTGTGTGAATTCTGTTTATGTACATGGCTTATGAATCAAAAAGAATAATTTCACCTTGAAAAATAAAATTGCTTTTGAAATGATCTATATTTTACTGTATGAAAGTGTTCACCTTAATTTATTGCTTTATATTTTCTTTTTAAATTTCTTTTTAAATTTCTGCCAGTCTTTATCATATGTTGTATTTCTGTTTATGAGTCTGTCTCTGAGCTTTCTATTTTCTTTTATTGGACCGTTGTTCATTCTTGGGCCAATAATATACTGCTACCGCAGTGTGTTTTTTTCTTTCTTCTTTTCTATCTCTCTGTCTTTCTTTTTTTTTTTAACTAAGGCTGTATAGTATGAACCAATTTCTGGTATGCCAAATATTCCTATTTTTTCTTCTTTTTTATATAGACTGTGCTATTTGCCGACTTTTGTTTTTCCAAATAAATTTTACAGTACATGTATCAAATTTCTCAAAAAATCCCTACTGGATTAGAATTGGACTGAATTTATAAATTACTTTAGGGAGAACTGGCCTCTTTATACTTTTAAGTTGTCTCACCCGACGACATGGGATGCCTTTTCATTTATTCAGCTCATTTATAACCTACATTAGAGTTTAAAATTTTTTTTCCTTAACAGCCCTTAGTTGTTGTGTTTAAGGCAATTCCTACATTTACAATGTGTAAATAGTATCTCTTTTTATTATATTTTCTGACTGTTATTGTTGGCATGGAGAGATACTATTGAATTTTGGAATTTGATTTTATATCAAGAAACCCTGATCAATTTCTTTATTATTCTAAAAGTTTGGTCTGTCAGTCTCATTGATTATTGTATGAGGATGACACTCACCAGTTTTTTTTAAATGCAATTTTATTGTGATATGTTCACATACCAGGTTATCATCCAAAGTATATAATCAGTGGTTCACAGTATTGTCATATACATGTGTATTTATCATCACAATCAATTTTTGAACATCTTTACCCTTTAAAATAAATAAAAATAAAAATAAGAATAAAAATAAAATAAAAAAGAACCCCCCAAAATTCCATACTTCCTATCCCCCTTTATCATTCATTCATTTTTGGTCTTTATTTTCTTACTCATCTGTCCATACACTGAATAAAGGGAGTGTGAGCCACAAGGTTTTCACAATCACATGGTCACACCATAAAAGCTATGTAATTATACAATCATCTTTAAGAATCAAGGCTAATCTGGGTTGCAGTTCAACAGTTTCAGGTATTTCCTTTTAGCTGTTTCAATACACTAAAAACAAAAAAGGAATATCTAAATGATGCTTAAGAATAACCTACAAAATGACCTTTTGACTCTACTTGAAATCTCTCGGTCACTGAAACTTTATTTTGTTTCATTTCTCTTCCCCCTTTGGTCAAGAAGGCTTTCTCAATCCCATGATGCCAGGGCCAGGCTGATCCCTGGGAGTCATGTCCCATTTAGGGGAGAGGGCAGTGAGTTTACCTGCAGAGAAGGCTTAGAGAGAGATCACTACAGTTTTCATATTTACTAGAATTTATTTCTAGCTTCTTATAGATATATTTTGTTTTTCTTATCTTTTGTCCTAGCTTCTTAGATAACAAATATTATCAAGATATTTGATAACCCCGATTCTATACAACTTTTTCAACTACCTTATTTATCTTCTTATTTTGATACTATCTTCAAGACTGTTTTCAAGGTGGCTTTAATATGGCAAAATATCCAAAGTTTTATATGCCTGAGAAGACTTTTTTATCATGTCCTAATGTTTAAATGATAATACGGTTGAATATAAAATTATTGTTATAAAATGATTTCTTTATCTCCTTGCTGCTGAGAAGTCTAAGGTCAAGTGATTCCCATCCTTTCATAGATGATCTGCTTTTCCTCTTGGGAAGCTTTTGGAATTCTGCTCTTGTCTTGAAATTCTTATACAACATAATAAGATATCTAGAAGTGAGGCTGTTTTTATTATTTGTTTAGTTTGGTACTCTGAGGCCATTTAGTCTAAGGTCTTAAATCTTTAATTCTAGGAAATTTATCCTCATTATTTCTTCTTTCCTTTTTTACATCCTCTATTTCATAGACTCCCACCATCTGGATGTTGGCAGTAGTACTCTCCATAATTACTTGGATTTTTTTTTTGTCTGTTTGTTTTAATTTCTTATCATTTTAGTCTTTCCTGTTATATTCTTTAAGATTACCTCAATCTAATTTCCTGCTCAGTAATTTGTCTTTAAACTGTATCCTTCATGCTGTTTATTCCACCGCTTTTCTTCTTTCCTTCAACTACTATAGTTTTTATGCCAAATATTTTGATCTTCAAGTTCTTGTTACTATTTGATGTTGCTAGCATCTTCCTTCATCTCTTTAAGTATTTTATTATACTAATTTTAATGTTTTAATCACTTTATTCTGCTTTAATTCACATAGGTTCAATTCATTGTCTTTTTTAATGGTTATATTTATTCTTTTGTCTTATATGTGCATCATCCTGTGGGATTATCAGATACATGGTAGTGTCTATTAGGAAAAACTGAAGACCAAGGTTTTTTTCCTGCAATTTTATTGAGATTAATTCACATATCATATGATCATCCCAAATGTACAATCAGTTGTTCACATTATCGTCATATAGTTCATTCATCACCACAATCAATTATTTGAATATTTTCATTTCCAAAAAAATAATAAAAAGAAGAATAAAAATAAAAGTAAAAAAGAACACCCAAAACATCCCATCCTCCTATCCCCCCACTATTATTCATTTACTTTTTTTGTCCCTATTTCTCTACTCATCTGTCCATACACTGGATAAAGGGAGTGTGAGCCACAAGGTTTCACAATCACACAGTCACACTGTATAAGCTATACTGTTATACAATCATCTTTGAGAATCAAGGCTACTGGCTTACAGTTTAACAGTTTCAGGTATTTCTCTCTAGCTGTTCTAATACACTAAAAACTAAAAAGGGATATCTATATAATGCATAAGAATAACCTCCAGAATGACCTCTCAACTCCACTGAACACTAAATTTTAATTTGTGTGTCTTCTGGTAAATTATGGGAAATGGTGGAGAGTTTCTGGCACTACAGAACTGCTGCTATTCACTCTAGTTTATATCATCATCAGAGGTGGCTACTCTCTGAGGTGAGAAACTCACTGTTTTAATTTGCTAAAGCTGCTAAAACACAATATACCAGAAATTAACTGGCTTTTAACAATGGGGATTTATTAGCTTACAAGTTACAATTTTAAGGCCATGAAAATATCTGAATTAAGGCATCAGTGGGAAGATGCCTTCTCTGAAGAAATGCTGCTGGCATCCAAGGTTCCTCTGCCATCTAGCAAGGCACATGGCTGGCATCTGCTGGTCTGTCTCTCCTGAGTTTCATTGTTTTCAACTTCTGGCTTCAGTGGCTCTTTCAGCTTCTGCGTGTCCTTGCTTGCTTCTATGGACCTTTTCTCTCTCTAAACTCTGTAGGCTTTTTCTGTCCTTTGTCCTCTCTTAAAGGACTCCAGTAAAAAGGATTAAGACCCAACTTGAATGGGGCAGGTCACATCTCAGGTGAAATAACCTAACCAAAAGGCCCCACCCACAATAGGTCTGCACCCATAGGAATGGATTAAAGAAACATGGCATTTTCTGGGGTACATAGCTTCAAACCAGCACACTCACTTTCAAAAATTCTTGGAAAGGATGAAGGGATACAGTCTCCTGAGTAATCGACTAATCCTTGGTGTGGAAGAAGGAATGCTGGAGGACAGATGCTCAGCTTGTATCTGTTTGAATCCACTCCTCAGCTCAACAGAGCTTTTGCACCACCCCAAGATTACTTTGTGGATATTGGTGACCAAGGCTGTTACCAGCATACACTTCTGTGGCAAAGTGGCAGGTCATGACTTTCCGAAGCCAACATGTGGAGAAGAAAGGGCAGAATATGTTTTCCTCACAATAATGACCAGTTCAGGATGATTTTTAGTTCCTCCCTGTGGCTTCTTGCAGGTTTTTGCTGTGACTGGTTACTTTTGTTAGTTCCTCTGATGTGATCTTTCCTATAATTTCTGTAGTTTTTTGGGAGGGATCCAGCAGAAATTTTCTGAATGTTTTTCTGCTCACTTATCTTCCCCTCTCCTTCACTGCCTCCTCCCTTCCCTCCCTGTTTTCTCTTCTCCCCTCCCCTCCTAATCCCAGATAAAGAAAGCAGCAAGGTTAGAGGTATTAAGGTCTGGAGTTAGCAGGAACAAACTATTCCTGTTCATGTCAAGCTCTGTCCTGCAGTGTTCTGTTATGTGCAGAACCTAAAACAAAGGTTTGTAATGTTTTCAATCTAGTCAGTTTTCTTCTACTGAAGGTATTTGTTCAAGGAGAGGAGTTGTCATTGACAGGCATTGGTGATGCTTAGGAAATTTACTTATGCAGTGCCTCTTTCTTAAAAATCTCTCTGAGATTTTTCTATCTTCTAGTCATTCTGTTATCATTTCCCTCACCTTTTACTGGGTTTATATACTTCCATATTCCATATAGTTCATATGATCTCAGAATTTTCAGATCCCTAGAGTCTTCAGTTGCAGTTGCTTAAGGTAAAATTATTCTAAGAGATAGCCAAGAATTGTGCAAATATTCTTGGGAGACGTTCAGTTCTGTTTTTTCTTCTTAAAATCCAGGCATCTCAAGAACTTGTTGGCTTCTAACCATGTTTGTAATGACCACATGCATCCCTTTTATAAAAGGACAGTTTGATTAACTATGGCTCTTTCAGGATGGAATTAGAGATGAACATTTTCCAAGTTCTCTTGGCTTTCCTATATTTTCAAAGTTCCCACCAATGAACTAGTGTAATAAGTAAACATATAGGAAAGGGTACTTAAAATGAGTAATAAAATATTAAGGGACATGCCTAAAGTTCTAGGCCTTTTGATGTAGCAACTCAGGACCTGATAGTAAAGTCTGCCAACATTTCTGTGTTTCTCCAAATTCAGTGAGATGACAGTTTAGACATCTAGAAGCAAAATGTCTTTTCAAGTGACTGTATTCATAAAATCTATATGAATTTCTTTCTAATATTTCACACTTCAAAGAAATATGTTAAATACAAGAAGAAAGCAAATAATGTTATAATATCTGATTCCTGAAAAAAATTAATCAGTGAATACTGGCAGAGGTTTACACCTTCTAGAATTGGATCAAAATATGGAATTGCTTGTTCAACACCAGTTAATGCAGCATGTTGTCCAGACATGATGCCTCTTTATTCTTACAGCAACAGTTGAAACTAATAAAAAAGACATGTTTCATAAATGGAACATTTATGAGGAGAGAAAATATGTTTTCTTGGACCTTCAGAGTAAAAACTGCTATGAAAAGCAATAGCAATTTAATGCATAAAGATTTGTTCTTTTCAGCTAATAAAATGTTTTGGGTTGCCAAACTAAACACAATTGGGTCTCTCCATAAAACTGAAAAGGTGCTGTGATAAGGAAGAGAACTGGCAACTTCTTAAAGCATATGTCTACTTTGGTATAGACACATGCACATTTTCATTTGCACATACATTGCTAATGTTTTACTCTGCAATTTTCGCATTTCTTCACACATTTGATTAACCATATGCCTCTGATGACAATCCAATCTTAAAGCATGGCTTCATATAGTGAATGAGAACTATAATTAAGCTATAATTTTAGACTAAGTCTTTAATGCATTTTGATCTCTCACAAGGTTCTAATGTAGTTTACAAAATGTTCCCAGATGTGCAGTCTAGTTCCAGATCAATTTTATGTATGTACAGAAATTCTAATGCTTAAACTATAAAATATAACATTTATCCTCTTTGTTGTGGATGGTTACATTTGGATCATAATCTTAAAATTATTAAGATCATGGGAAGTTGTACAGAGTAATTTCAGTTTTTAAGTTTTGCATTTGTGCTGAAAATCAATGACCATAATCTTTGAAAATTTGGGTTCCATACATTAATCCTAGAAATTTAAGATATTGACATTTCCTCCATTTAATTTTCTATTGAATCTTTAGAGGAGAATGGCATGGTAAGGGACAGAATTGAGGGATGGAGCTGGCACAACACATTTGAAATTTAGGTAAGATATCTTTGTTTCTAATTATTTGATCCTAAGTATTTCCTAAATAATTTTTTTATACAACTGTGTGTCTGATATGATGCTGGGGATTAGGAACATAAGGGTGAATGAGTGTTTTGAAAGAGGTCTTGGTCTGGTTGAGTGGTAAGAAACATGAAAACATTATCAGGGATGAGTAGGATGTAACAAGGTGAACATAGAGGGGAACAACTCTTTAAGCAGAAGCTTCATTAGCAAGGATGTGAGTGTGGAAACAGCATAAGGAATCTCAAGCAGTCCTATGTCTCTAGGGAGTAAAGTTTAATGCCTGGAAAAGTAGCCAACAAATGCTGCACCAAATACCTTTTTCACTTGTCTTTAATGAGTTTGAAATTTATCTGCAATGGAAGCAAGTTAAATGCCTCTAAAAGGCTATAATGATTTGGGCCAAATGGTTAGAGGATTCTTTAGATAAATATACCAGTTTCAACTAAACCTATGACCTAGGGGCACCCCCAAGAACAGTTAGTGCTTATGGACATCAAGACACATGTTTTATTGAATGTTTATTGCAGCATATACTGAAACAAACCAAACTCTGTCAATGGAAGAATGTATAAATATATTGTGGCATATTCATACAATAGAGTACATCAGTGGAAAAGAATCAACCAGAGCAGCTACAAGAATGAATCTCAGAGACACAGTTTTTTTTTTTTTTAATTTTTATTTTGAAATAATTTCAAACATGTAGGATGGTTGCAAATACAATACAAACCCATATGGAGAACTCCAACACCCCTCCATCCCCAGATACCTGTATCTACCAATTTTATATTTTGCTACCTTTGCAGTACCTTTCTTTCTCTTTCTCTTTCCTTCCTTCCTTCCTCCCCTCCTCCCCCCTCTCTTTCTTTCAACTATATCTATTATCTTTCTATCAATTATCTATCTACCTATTTATCATCTTATGAACATCTGAGAGCAGGTTGCATATATCATACTCCTTGAACTCATAACATTTCCATGTATATTTCCTATGAACAAGGATATTCACCTATGTCATTAACTTAACTGCAGTTAATTCAAGAAAATTAATATGGATATAAAGCCTAAATTCTATGTTCCAGTTTTTCCTTATGCCTCCTTTGAGCTTTTCTCCTCCATTCTTAGATCCACTCCAGTATCACATATTGCATTGATTGTCATTAACTCTTAATTAACTGTTTTTTTTAAATTAACTGTAGAAATTTTTTTTTTAAAAGATATACAATAAAAAGCCATTTCAAACAAACCATAACAAGGGAGTAAGAAAAAGACAACTAACCTAAAATAACTACTTTACTTCCAACATGTTCCTACTCTACCCCAAGAAATTAACCTAATATAGCAACATTTCTGTGAACTTGTTCCTACCATACCCATCACAAATTAACAAACCATAGTCATTCCTGGGCATTCCCAGAACATTAAATTTACCTACGATAGCTTATCTGTTCTTATTGGGTTATCGTTGCCCCTTCATTAATTGCTCTATATTGCTAGTTCCCCTACATTCTATATTATAAACCATTTATTTTAGGAATGTGTTGTTTAACCTCCAGGTGTTTGTGAATTTTCTAAGTCTCTGATGGTTATTGACTTCTAATTGTATTCCGTTGTGGTCACAGAATGTGCTTGAATGGTTTCAATTTTTTAAATTCATTGAGGCTTGTTTTATGTCCAAGCATATGGTCTATTCCGGAGAAAGTTCCGTGATCACTAGAGAAGAATCTGTATCCTGGTGATTTGGGATGTGATGTTCTACATATGTCTGTTCTACATATGTCTGTTAAATCAAATTCATTTATCAGATTGTTTAGGTTTTCAATTTCCTTATTGGTCTTCTGTCTGGTTGATCTATCTATAGGAGAGAGTGATGTGTTGAAGTCTCCCACAATTATTGTGGAAACATCCATTGCATCCTTTAGTTTTGCCAGTGTTTCTCTCATGTGTTTTGTGGCACCTTGATTGGGTGCATAAACATATGGTTGTTATTTCTTCTTGTTGAATTGCACCTTTTATTAGTATGTAGTGGCCTTCTTTGTCTCTCTTAACATCCTTGCATTTTAAAGTCCATTTTATCTGAGATTAATATTGCTACTCCTGCTTTCTTTTGAGTGTAGCTTGCATGAAATATTTTTCCCATCCTTTCACTTTCAATTTCTTTGTGTCCCTGTTTCTGAGATGAGTCTCTTGTATGCAACATATTGATGGTTCATTTTTTTTGATCCATTCTGCCAATCTATATCCTTTATTTGGAGAGTTTAATCCATTTCCATTCAACATTATTACTGTGAAGGCATTTCTTGAATCAGCCATCCTATCCTTTTATTCTAACGATCTTGACGTTTTTTCATATTCATTGCTCTCAGTTTTTTTTATGAAATATTGTTTCTACAATGATAAATTTTGATATTATAGTATATTTTAAACAGAAGGATAAATTAAATGATATGTCAAGAAAATTAAATTTCTGATTATTTGAAACTACATTTTTAAACATGCTTTATTTCTTTTTCAATTTATATTCTTTTGTTGTTTACTTTATTAAATGTAACAAAATATGAATATAAACTTTTTATTTGAAAAATGAGCAAGGTTTCAGAAAAAAATGAACAAATAGTTGTTTGTTCCCCACCAATCCATTTAGACTTTGCTTGAGATTGCAAAACGAAGATTAAAAAAAAAAAGCACACCATGTTTCTTCCTGCCTTCCCTGCTACTACACCCCAAACTTCAGAGTGTAGCACACATTTTCTTGGGTGTTATCTATTTAAATTGATCATCTGGCTTCTCATGGAAATTAGTCATGTTTTTTAAAGGGATAGGACTAGAGGAAAGAGTAATATTCTGAAGCTCCAACTGACTTTCCTAGAACTTTTTAAAATTCAATTTAATTCAATCTTCATGGTTTATTCTTAAATATTACTCCATAAAATCCTGTCTTATTAGATAATATTGTCAAACAGCAATGGAAGTATATAGAATGTCAGGCCTAAATTCCAGATAAATATCTTTAACAAGGAGTTTTTATGAAGAATGAATGGGACAGAATATTTGAAATGGCTTTGTTAATGAAAAGAGTTATACAAATATGAGGCATTATTATCACTCATTATAGTTATGAATTTTAACTCCCATTTAAAATGTTTCTTGTTCTACTTGGCATTTGCTTGAATGCATATGTGGTTACTTTTACTTAATAGAATCTCTCCCCCTAAAATGAGATTCATAATGGATTCTTATTAAAATGGTATAAATGCCAATGTAAGATTCAGAGGAGGGAATTAGTTCTAATAACTACAATACAGTCAGCACTCAATCAATTTATGTATCTTGAGTTAATTTCTCTTAAATATGCTGTCATTACAAGTTCCATGAAAGCCTGGTTGAGGTATGTTAGAATTCTATTAATGCAGTAGAGCTATTTGTTTCCTGAATGCATCATAGATCAGTCTCTCACTTCCTCAAGCCTGAACTTTCTTCTTGTTTCTCCGACAGCGTGTGCTAAGAATGATAATCTGGTCAAGTAGCAGGGTGTAATATGCCTCTCTTGGTCATCACACAATGGATTTATTTATTTATTTTTTTTATGGTCCATGGAAGTTTGAAATACAAGATTATAGGTATGCATCTATGTATAAATATCCATCATATTGCTGCCTCCAGGGATGTATAGAGTGAGAAGGTTTAATTAATCAGATGCAGTGAATCATTATCTTTTCAAGCTTGTCTCTGGAAGGAAAGCAGATGCTTGAATTAGGTTGGACAGAAAAATGAAAACTATTTTCAGACCTGAAACCAACTCCAACTGACTTCATAGAGTGAGCTAGGTTATGTGAATTGTGAGAAATCCACTTTCCTCCTTAAATGGAAATAGTGTTTACTAATATAAAAGTCTTGTCAGGCCTAGGCAGAAGGAATATGATGATGGATAAATTGTCAAAGCAGATTTTTGGAGCTGACTTCTAACTGGCCAAGTTTAGGCAAAAAAATTTGCTTACAACAAGGGAAATAAAATCTCCCCTTTTCTGGGTGATATGAAATTGATTCTTTCCTATATTCTGAAGAAAGTTTATCTCCTCTTGTAGGTGAAAGAAAGTTTATGGATACTGCCCAACTTGGTGGACAACAAAGGGTCTGTGCTTAATATAGAGATTAAAAAGTAATGATAGCTAGCTAACAAGTACCAATTCTTTCCATGTTTCAGGCCTTGTGCTTCCCACTGATTAACTCATTTAATTCTCACAACATTCCTTGATGAAGAGACCAAGGCATGGTGAAGTTTAGTTATTTTAAAAAAGTTACACAGATAAAGGTAAGAAAATCATGGTTCAATCCCAGGGAAGTCTGGCTCCCCTTCACTTCACCACTACTCTGTTTTACGAAAGTGAAGGGTCTGATGAAAGCTCACTACAAAAATAATGCAATTGAGAAGGAAATTTTGTTGTTTCTGTCACATGTAACTTTTCTTTAAAGAATAACTGAACTTATAACCAATAATACTACACAGTTGTCTAATAACAGGTAGATCAAGCACCAGGATATCTTCTAGAGAGTGAGGATATTGACAAATCTCTAGAAACTTTGTATAATTTATGAAGTGTTTTTATTAATATCATTTTATTTATACAAATTTAGTCAATGGAAAGTTAGAAAGTCCTATTTAATTTGACAACACTTACCCTGCAACTCATAGCATATTAAATAAGCCTAATTACTTCTAGCACCTCTCTTTATACAAGGTATATATACAAATCCTTTGTGATTTTCTAAGGGCCCTCTGGAGAATCCCAAAGACAGTTGGTGATCAAAGAGAGTCATTTGTGGTTTAATTTTGGGAAGACAAAATGTCAAGTAGTTGTCAGGTTTGAACATTGTTAAATGGGTCACTGTGAAACAATATTTGGTTCCTCATTTAAAAAATAAATAGGTGCTAACATGATTACCAAAAAACAAAAATAAAAAATAAATTCTTTCAAAAGTGAGAAGACTTGTTCTTCTATGATAAAGAGCCAATAAATGATGATAAGCTTAATTCAAAGCATAGGAGATTATCCTGACAAAATACAGAATCTTTGCCTTCCAAGCAGATTATTCAAATGATTAAGAAAAGCCTTGAACAACTTCTTAATATGAGCAGAACAACTATCCAAGAAAACTTGGACTTTGTCATTTTAACAGAGAGACAACAAAACTCTAATTTTGTATGAAGATACTGTCTGATAAGAAGACCCTCACAAATCTTTTAAACCTATTGAATCTTAGCCAACCTTGATAATGACAAATAAAATTCCTTTTCTGTGAATATTCTACAAACTTCTATATCCATTCAGGTTTTTTCCTACATACTCCTGTTTCTCATCTGCAATAACCAACCATTTTACTTTAGGACAAAACTACTCTTTTTTCTTTAATGAAAACACATCCTGCATACATACCTTATATAATTAAGTTACCAAAAAATTATTGAAAATTGTCTTCAAGCCAACATCCTACAAAACACAATTATTTTTCATATAAAGTTTGTCACAATAAGTCAATCTGCTTAAATAGAAATGTACATTTTTTAATCATCTTAAAGATCTAGTAGATATAAGGTGAGCTGATTTTATCAGTAAACCTGTATAAATGCAGGAAGACCATACCCAAGCAGAATAAAATTATATGCTTGCATTGTACTTAGCTTGATAACTCAGAAGGCATAGCTGATTTTATTTAACTATTAAACTAGTCTCATTTGTAAAAGGTTTATCTGAATTATGTGAACTTGAATATTTTGTAAACATGTGGGTTTAATTCTACAGATTTTTTTTTCATTTAGAAATATTACAAGATTGGTTTCTTTAATTTCTGGGACTTTAGGAATATATATATATATATATATATATGCTTGTCTATCTTTAAGCCAATTCGAGTTGAGTTGTTTTAAAGAGGTTATAAATTAACTTGGTAATACCATTGAGTGGTAGAAAAATATTATACAGCAAGCACACAGACAGGCACCAAGAGCTTCCAGCTTCAGTTAAAATTTTTCAGCCACGAATCGTACATAAAAACCCATAAACACTGGAAACATAGAAATGCAAAACTCACTAGTTTATATAAACTATGCTTAGAATCTTGCCATTTCTTAAAAGACTCAGTACCAATTAAATAGGCATCTCATTCGACCTGTTTAATTTGGAAGGCTTTTTTCTTGAGTGTACCTCTGAGATGAATAAGTCTGTCTAATTGGAATATTCTCTGTAAGGGCTATTGCAACTCTAGGCTGCCTTTGGTAAGATTTTGCTGTATTTGTTAAATAGGCACAGCATCCAGCCTTCCCATTTTTGAGCATGTTTTATGCTGGGGGGCCAGAGGATGAAAAATCAAAGATTTTAGAGTTTGGAGATTCCATCTTCATCATTTCACTTCTTACCTTGTGCAAAGGACAAAGAAACCTGCAGTAGCAAAAATAAAACTGTGGACTACACCAAAAGGCCAGGATCTCAGGCTCAAAATTTGAGCCCTCTAATCAACAAAATTGACCCATTAATCTTTGGACTAAAAGCTAGTGATATCACAGACCTCAAACCCAAAGACAGTGGAGCTTGAATCTGAGAGAGGCTCACCCATGACCCTTGGGAACAGTGGGAGGACAGAGGACTCAAAGGGTTCATAACTAGTGCCTTCACCTGTCTTTCTTGTTTTCTCTAGAGTCATCAGCATTGGCCTTCAGATCCTGTTCTCATCACCAAAACTAATAAAAGAAAAAATTTTCATGCAATTTAGGATCTCACAGCTTTATTGAGCAATTCATGAACCTAGCAGCACCCCATTCAGAGAGTAGAAGAGAACTCCTGCACTGTATTTTATAGCGTGCCCTTCTGGCTGGCATCAAGCCAGTCCACATCATATTCTCACATAAGTATCTGTTTATCGTTTGTTACAAACATACATTTTTCTCAATTTGTTTATATTCTAATTGTGGTCAACATGTCTCCAGTGTTTCTTTTGGAGATATCAAGACCATTAATATAAATACAATACACAACAATCCGCAATTTAATCTTGGTTCACGATATTTTGGCATCCACTTTCATTAACATTTTAACACTATAATTCCTAATACAATCAATACAATAATTTCTTTAACATGTTCAGACATCCATTCTCCAAATTTCAAAAAGTTTCATTTTCCAAGCTATTCAAATATGTTATCTTGATGATTTTTCTTCCAAGTAAATATCATTTTTATAACACTACAAGGTGTGCAAGGACTCATAGCATGCTGCAATGTTTTTTCTGTTGCTATATAGGCAGCATTTAGTGCAGCTATTATTTTGCAAAATGTAGCTCACAATCCTTTCCTGCTTTCGGGAATAAGGGGTAGATCTGTTTTGTCTCTTCCTCCAAGTTTTGCTTCAACTGATCATACTTTGCCAATGTTTTATTTACATTAATTAGGGTAAATTCTTTCTTAGCAACATTATACACCTCATTGTTCAACCTCAGAGTTACTTTCTCTTTTATGGACTGGGGATAATGAATTTTTATGTGAATTGCAATGTTTGCAACTTGTTGAAATTTGATACAATCTCAAGCAAGATGTTCCACATTCCTTGCCTTATTCCAAGAAGCTGTATTCCTTTCATTTTTAGAGCATATTATCATAGTCCAATTACTTAGATTTCTCTAGCATTTTGGCCATAGGTGGATTTATTTCTGGTATCTGTGCATAACTAGGGATTATATAAGTACCTAATGTTCACTCTTTCATACTCTGAGCTGTTATCTATATACTTTCTATCTTTGTGGGTGTGTGGTCTGCTCTAAGCATTCAGACTTCTCTTCAAAATTGGGGTATTGCCATCATGTGATTTCCTGATTTCTTTATTCCTCCTTTTAAGGCTGATACATACATTTCACATGCTCTTAAGTAATCACATCCATTATCTTAAGTCACATACAATTTGAATCTAGTCAGATTATCAGCCATATTTTGTGCTTGTCATGAGTGTTCATCTTAAAATGTTCCACATATCTTTTGGCTTCTCTTGGAGAGTGCTGCATTGGTTTTCTAGCTGTATTTTGTCTATAGTTTTCCTACTCTTCTGAGTGTTAAAAATCCATTTGACCCTCTGTTTATTAAAAAAAAAATAAAAAGAATTAAACAGAGGGATACAAAGGCTGGAGAAAATGTGGAGAGAGGGATGCATCTATTCACTGTTGGTGGGGAAGTAGAACAGTGCAGCCCATCTGAGGGCAGTGTGGTGGTTTCACAAGAAGCTGAGTATGGGACTGCCATAAGGTACTGAAAACCCATTATTGAGTAAATACTTGGAAGAACTGAAAAGAGGAAAATGAATGGACATTTGCACAATGGGCTTTATGGTGGCAGTATTCACGATTTGCAATATATGGAGATGGCCTAAGGGTACATTGACTAATGAACAGAATGATGAATTGTGGTGTATGCATACAATAAAATATTGAGCAGTTGCAAGAAGAAATGAAGTTGTGAGGCATGCAACTAGGTGAATGGACCTTGAGGACAGCATTTTGAGTGAAATAAGCCAGAAACAAAATGACAAACATTATAATGCCTTACTAATGCAGACTAACTATAATGTGCAGGCTCTGAGAATTGAATCTTAGAGCACAGTTTATGAGGGGAAAGCTTATTGTAAAGGCCCCTAGATTGTAAGTTCTTACTGCAGTCACATCTATTACTGAGTTGTAATGGTTATCTCTAAATTCTGAGATGCTGAGCTTTTTGTGTACAGCCTGGTTGGTCTCTGGAATTTCATGTATCTGTGTGACACCTGAGACTCAGAGCTAGAGTTTGGCAGCTGTGAATATCAGTATTAGCCCATAGAACAACTGTTTAAAAAGCTGAAAAAGAGATTAGGCTTCAGTAAGAGACATGAATGAAGTGGATCTGGTTAGGACTAAGGCAAATCAGACTAAAGGGTAAAGCACGATATTGATGGGATTTTAAAACTCCAACTTCTGTGTGAGTCCGAAGGAAGAGACACTTATTTGGTGCAAAATCTATATTTTCTGTAGCACACTATCTAATTTAACTTGTATGGTCAGTTTATTCAAACACCATAATTACAAAGAACTTTGAACAGGGAGTGAGATCTGATTGGTTTCTACAAGCTAGTGGGAAGCCCCAATACATCCCAAAGTAAATTGAGCAGAGAATAAAAATGTACTTGCAAAGCCCCCTTGAGGGACTGGGGAAAATGTGCAAATATTAAACTTCTCTACCTGGGGATTAGTGATATTCTCACAAGCACTGGGGCTACCAATTTAGAAGGCCAAACCCTCAATCTTGGGGCTTGCCCTTATGAAGCCTGTTAGTACAAAGGAGAGGCTAATCCTACTTAAAATTGTGCCTAAGAGTCACCCCCAGAGAACCTCTTTCTTGCTCAGATGTGACCTCTCTCTCTACGCCAAGTTGGCAGGTAATCTCACTACTCTATCCCCTACGTGGGACATGACTCCCAGGGGTGTAAATCTCCCTGGCAATGTGGGACATGACTCCCAGGGATGAGCCTGAATCTGGCTTTGTAGGATTGAGAAAGCCTTCTTGACCAAAAGCATGAAAAGAAATGAAGCAAAATAAAGTTTCAGTGGCTGAAAGATTTCAAATGGAGTTGAGAGTTCATTCTGGAGGTTATTCTTATGCATTATTATTTTAATTTTTAGTGTATTAGAATAAGTAGAAGGAAATACCTGAAATGGTTGAACTGCAGCCCAGTAGCCTTGATTCTTGAAGATGATTGTGTAACTATATAGCTTACATGTTGTGACTATGTGATTGTGAAAACCTTGTAGCTCATACTCCTTTTAACCAGTGTATGGACAGATGAGTAGAAAAATGGTGACAAAAAATTAAATGAATAATGGGGGGATGGGATGTTTTGGGTGTACTTTTTACTTGTATTTTTATTCTTTTTTTGGGGGAGTAATGAAAATGTTCAAAAATTGATTGTGGTGATGAATGCACAACTATATGATGATATTGTAAACAATTGATTGTACACTGTGGATGATTGTATGGTATTTGAATATATCTCAATAAAACTGAATTTAAAAAATCCATTTGACCTATTCTCTTTTTATTTTTTTAAATTTTTTATTAACTTTAATTATCAAAAAACATTGCAAACAAAACAAAGCAAAAGAATAGGAAAAACAAATATCCTGAAATAACTTCATTGCTTCCAATATGCTCCTACCAAACCACAAGAAAATTAATGAATTATAGTCATACCTGAGCATTCCCATATCATTAAGATTATCATCAATATCTTATCTGTTCTTACTAGATTATCATTCCCCCTTCACTAGCTGTTGTCTATCTCTAGGTCGCCTATATTCTACAATATAAGACACTTGTTTTGCATTTTTCACAGGGTTCACATTAGTGGTAACATACAATGTCTCTTCTTTTGTGTCTGACTGATTTCACTCAATGTTATGTCCTCAAGGTTCATCCATGTTGTCATATGCTTCACAACCTCATTCCTTCTCACTGCTGCACAGTATTCCATCATATGTATGTACCACATTTTGTTTATCCACTCATCTGATGTAGGATATTTAAGTTGTCCTATACTCCTCTATATGAAAAGAACTATTTTCTTTTTAAAGTGTCCAATGATTCCTTTATCTATTTTCTGTGTTCTTGAACATGATTATGATTTCAACATATTCTAGGTTCTATAATTCTTCTTAAGTGGTATATCCATAAATGGTAGGCTATATGGTTCTTGAAAGCATTTACTCATTATTTGTGCTGTCACACTAGCTATAAATTCTCTATTGTTAAATTGTAAGGTATATCCTACTTTAGAGAAGATGACATATTTTTTGTAAGCAGTTAAGTTCCCAAATTCCAAAAGTTGAAATAATTGATGTCATCTGATAACCTGGTGGTATACTAAGGGTAATATTTTGTATAATAATCCTTATTCTGTATTTTTCCTCTGTATACGTTACCTGGTTCATCTGTGCAACCAAGTTAGGTCATAAAGTCAATGGATCCTTTTGCAAAATTTTTACAGATCTATAAGGGTTATAGTATAACATTGTATCATGCTTCCGGTGATCTAATTTTAGTTTGGGTATCTTCATCATGAACTGTGCCTATGTGGTATATTTTTAGGGTGAGAGTATAAGGTTATCAAGCCAAATGAGGTTATGGAATTTTCAGCTATAGCATTTTACAAAATTTTGTCCTTAGCAGTCCAGTCTGTAACTCATCCCTAAAAGACATGGGTCTGTCTGCAGTTGTCACCAATCCTGACATTAATGTTTTAGCTATTTAAGGCATTTGTTTTGGTTTCCAAAATTCAAAATAGTCAGTATGAGATGCCCAATAATATAAGGTAACATTTTCCCAATTGCCTAGTTCTTCTGAATTAGTTTGATGATAACCCTTATTTCCTGGTATATTAGCAATACCACCATAACAGGTAGTATTGATTATCACTTTTGAATTTTTCCCTAATTGTTCCATTGTACTACTTTTGCAAAGTTTATAAGTAACTCCCCAGTTATATTTGTCAATGCTCTATGGGTGAATTAAGGGTGGTATATCTCATTATTGGGAACTTGCACTATAAGGTCTCATTGGCCTTTTCATTGCAAATTTGCTCATAAGTTGTTTGATTCATTGACAGAGTACTACTAATGTTAGTCTTTTTATAAGGCATAACTGTATATTTATAATCATTCAAAAATGGTATAAAGCATATTGTCGACTCTGGTCCTGCAGAGATGTTCACTGTTGCTATTTACCAGTGCATGATTTCACATATAGTCATTATTTCATATCCTAATAGCCAGAATTTGTTTAATGCCATAGAAGAGTCCATAGCGCATGTCCTCTGTAATGCTCTTCTTCTTGTGCTTCGTTTATAATTTATGTGTAGGTACACATTTTGCATTTGTGTGCAATAATGGCAAATGATTTATTTTTAAATCATCAGTGAATGTCTGGTGGGTATGACCCACTTATAAATTCTAGTCTAAATTTAGGGAATTCTTATAGTTCACAAAATTGACCATGGTTAATACTAGGGGAAATATCCTATCTTGTTAAGCTCATTATCAAACCACTCCCAGAATATTTTTGGCTTAAAGAATTCAGCTTTTGATGTGGCTAATTTAGTTTCATGTATAATCATATTATGATAATGGAACATATTTGAGTATTATTTGTGGTTTCATAGCTCCATGGCACACTTATTCTCATTATTCTATTGTATGACAGTGGAGGTATTTTCACCTTAACCTTAGACCATTCTGTAGAATTTAACAATTGTCCTTGTGTGTATGAGAGTTATAAATTTGGTGCATGGCCATGGTATACTACTAGGTATAGTGCCATTTCCCTATTTTTTCCCTGCCTTTTTTTTTCCTTTTGCCTTTTCCTCATTATTATAATAACCATCATAATCATTGTCATATACATCATTATTAATTTCTCCAAATATCTATTGTGTCATAGCCAAATAGTATAAACCTCTTGCAAGTACCATTCACAACTTTTCCTATTTTGTGGGTCATGTAGGATCATGTCTGTTACAAGAGGTGTCATATTTCTGCCTGTAAGATTATAGTATCTATTCATAGCATATCCCAGTGTTGTTTGGCATTTTCCCATTGCTTGGCAAGCTACAGTATATTAGCATTAGTAGGACAATGGTAGTTCTTTTGTTTTGCCCCTGTGGTTAAATTATGAACGCTAATGTACTTATGGTGGTGATTTCCAAATTTACTTAAGCATCTCAAGCTATCATTAACATTTCTGCTAGAAATGTTGGTTAATCTGTGCAAGCATGAGAGAATAAATGTCCTAATTCTGATGTATTAATATACTCAGATAGGTATCCTGAGATGCAAAGTCCTGCTTGTTTCTGCTAGCCAGTATAGCCAACCAGAAATTAAATATTTTCCCTTTAGTTTGTGTAATTAGGTCCTTCGTAGTTGTGATTATGGTTGTAGATTCATTACCAGATTTACCAGTCATACTTTTTCCTTGCCTCCCATGATTGGTATTTTATTGGCAATATCACTCAGCAAAAATGTAGCAAGCATAGCAGTATTCAATAACAACAGGGTATAGCCTTTTAGTGCCTCATCATGGTTGATACTTTGCTCCACTGCTTCTCTCTATTCTAGGAAAGTGCAAAAGTTACTGCGGTGTAGGGCTGGTGCAGTAGGAGGTATGGGCATAACTTCGGATTACACAGAGTTAAAGTTGTTTGTTGGTGTGATGGTGATGTAGAAGTTGGAGAGGGTGGAAACATTGCTACTGGTTTCTCCATTCTTGCAGTGAGTTCATCTTCTAAGCAGGATGCTGACTGAGTCCAACCAAGACTGCCACAATCAGTGCTCTGCAACACATCTGCAAGTCAGAAAGGCATGATATTAGTATCCCATGCTAGATATCCTTTTTCTAGGGTTAGCCAGAAAGTCTTGTGTGAGGCTGGTGCTACAACTTCCCAATCTCCAAAGTTCTGTCCATGCTTCTAACAATTTTCTTTCTATTCCTTTATTTAGCCTGTCTTTCTGTATTACCACATATTTTCATTTCAATAGGTTGTGTTCTAACCATGTTTGTAGGACTAGGTAATTTTAACCTTTCCCTATGATTTAAGGCTTAAGCAGCATTCCAGACTTGTTTAGACCAACTTATCAGGTCAGAATTCTTTGTAAGTATTCTCAATGTTTCTTTTAATAATCCATTATGTCTTTCTATGCTTCCTGTTGCTGTTGAGTTGTATGCTGAATGAAACTTCTAGCATATTCCTTCATTCTTTGCCTATTTTTGCACTGTTTTTCCTATAAAATGACTACCTTGATCTGATTCTGTGATTAGAGGGTTTCAAGAGCTTTAACAATAGATTTGTAGTCATTCTTTTTACATGAGTCTACTATATCATAATAGTAAGCTTTAATTTATGTTAGTGGCATTGGACCTATATAGTCAATTTGTATTATTTCAAAAGCTGTTGCTGCTTAATGATTGTCAGATATAATGTTTTTTTTAAATTCAGTTTTACTGAGATATGTTCACATACCACATATCATACTGTTCATAGTACCTTCACACTGTTGTGCATTCATCCCTTCAATCTATTTTTGAACATTTTCCTTATACCAGAAAGAATCAGAATAAGAATAAAAAAGAAAAAGAAAACCCAAATCATCCCCCCAACCCACCCTATTTTTCATTTGGTTCTAGTTCCCATTTTTCTACTCATCCAGCCACACACTGGATAAAGAGAGTGCGATCCACAAGGTTTTCACAATCACACTGTTACCCCTTGTAATCTACATTGTTATATACTCATCTTCAATAGTAAAGGCTACTGGGTTGGAGTTTGGTAGTTTCAGGTATTTACTTCTAGCTATTCCAATACATTAAAACCTAAAAAGTGTTATCTATTTAGTGCGTAAGAATGTCCACCAGAGTAACTGCTCAACTCCATTTGAAATCTCTCAGCCACTGAAGCTTTATTTCATTTCATTTTGCATCCCCTTTTTGGTCAAGATGTTCTCAATCCCATGATGCCAGGTCTAGATTCACCCCCAGGAGTCATATTCTGCATTACCAGGGAGATTTACATGCCTGGGAGTCAGGTCCCATGTAGGGGGGAGGGCAGTGAGATCACCTGTCAAGGTGGCTTAGTTACAGAGAGGGCCACATCTGAGCAACAGAGAGGCACTCAGGGGGAGACTCTTAGGCACAGGTTTAGCCTCTCCTTTGCAGTAACAAACTTCATACGAGCAAGCCCCAAGACAGAGGGCTCAGCATGTCAAGCCATCACTCCCCAATGTTTGTGAGAAAATCAGCAACAATCCACGTGAGGAAGTCCAACAACTCCACATCCTCCCCCAGTTCCTCAAGGGGCCCCGAACATATATTTTTATTGTCTGCCCAAATTGCATTGGGATGTGTTGCTATTTCACTCTAACCTATACAGACCTGACATATCTCATTTCCTATTCAAAGTTCCATATAATTGTGGTGTTTGAACAAACTGACTATAGAAGTTATATCGTTTAGAAAATATAGATCCTACACCAAATAAACATTTCTTCCCTTGCTCTCCCATGGAAGTTGAAGTTTTAACACACGGTTAATTTCAACCTTAACCCTTTGGCCCGATTTGCCCTAATCTTAACCAGATCTGCTTCATTCATATCTCTAATTGAAGTCTGGGTTGTTTCTCAGCATTTTTTTTTTTTAACAGTTGCTGTATAGGTTAATGCTGACATTCATATCTGCCAAGCTCTAGCTCTGAGTTTCAGGTGTCACACAGATACCCAAGGTTTCAGAGACCAATCAGGTTATACACCAAGGGATCAACATATCAGAGTTTGGAGATAGCCATTACAATTCAGGAATAGATTTGACTGCTGTAAGAGCTTGCAATCTAGGGACCATTACAATAATTGTTTTCCTGTTAGGCTGTGCTCTAAGATTCAATTCTGAGTTTACACATTGTAGTTAATCCATGTTGGTGAGGCATTATAGTGTTTGCCTTTGTTTCTGGTATACTTCAGTCAAAATGCTGTCTACAGGATCCATTCACCTCCTTTCGTGTCTCAAAACTTCACTCCTCATAGTTGCTCAATATTACATTGCATGCATACACCACAGTTCACCATTATTTTTCCTCAGTCAGTATACACTTAGGCCACCTCCACCCCACTGCAAATCATGAATACTGCCTCCATAAACACCAGTGTGCAAATGTCCATTCATGTCTCTGCTCTCAGATATTCCAAGTACATACCCCATAATGAGGTTGTAGGACCTTACAGCCCCTACATACTTAGGTTCCTGTGGAAACACCACAGTGACCTCCAGAAAGACTACACCATTCTGCCTCCTCATCAACAGTAAATAGGTACATCACTCTTTCCACATTTTCTCCAGCACTTTTACCCCATTTATATTTTTCCTACAATTTTATAGAGATATATTCACATAACATATAATTATCCACAGTGTACAATCAGTTGTTCATGGTATCATTGTATAGATGTACATTTCTCACCACAGTCAGCACTTGAACATATTGATTACTATGAAAAAGGTTTTTTTGGCAAATAATCAAAAAGATAATAGTAAAAAGAAAAATAAAGTGTCATATACTACAATATATTAGTAAGGACAGAAAACAACACCACTACCAAGAATCCCATATCCCTCCCTTATATCCCCCTCATACACATTTAGCATTGACATATTGCCTTTGTTACATTTAATGGAAGCATATTACAATGATACTGTTGACCATAGACTCCAGCTTGCTTTGATTATGTTTTTTCCCAAATACCATCCCTTTTTCAACACTCTGCATGGTTGACATTCATTTGTTCTCCCACATATGAGAACATTTTTATATTTGTACATTTAGTAACAATCATTAGCCACCCCAGTTTTTGCTAAGTTATACAGTCCCAGTCTTCATCATTTATCTTTACCTCAAGTGTCATTCATGCGCCTATCCCACATAGGGATATTGTGCTGCCATCACACAGTGTTATGCTATTTCTGGATCTATACAATCAATCCTGCTGAACATTTTGTAGTCCTTCAGCATCAAATGACTGATCTCTACCCTCTTTATATTTCCTGGTAGCCTGTGTTATCAGCTTTTAACTCTCAAAATATGCTCACTAATGTTAGTTCATATTAGAGAGATCACACAGTATTTGTCCTTTTGTTTCTGGCTAACTTCACTCAACATAATGTCCTCAACGTTCATCCACGTTATTATATGATCCATGTCTTTGTTCTGTCTTACAGCTGCATGATATTCCAACATGTGTATATACCACGGTTTGTTTATCCACTCATCTGTTGATGGACATTTGGGCTGCTTCCATCTCTTGGCAATTGTGAATAATGCCACTATAAACATCAGTTTACAAATGTCCGTTTGTGTCTTAACTTTCAGTTCCTTTGAGTATATACCTACCAATGGAATAGCTGGGTCATACGGCAGATCTATACTTAGCTTCCTGAAAGACCTCCACTCTGTCTTCCAGAGTGGTTGCACCATTCTACATTCCCACCAGCAATGAATAAGTGTGCCTTTTTCTCCACATCCTCTCCAGCACTTGTAATTTTCTGTTTTTTTTGGATGATGGTCATTCTGGTAGGTGTGAGAAGACAACTCATTGTGGTTTTGGTTTGCATTTCCCTAATATCCAGTGAAGTTGAGCATTTTTTCATATGTCTTTGAGCCATTTGTATTTCCTCTTCAGAAAGGTGTCTGTCCATGTCTTTTGCCCATTTTTTAATTGGGTTGTTTGTCTTTCTGCTGAGTTGTAGGATTGCTGTATATATTCAGGATATTGAACTCTTATCTGATATTTGATTTCCAAATATTGTCTCCCATTGTGTAGGCTGCCTTTTTAATTTTTTAACAAAGTCCTTTGATGTACAAAAATGTTTGATTTTTAGGAGATCCCATTTGTCTATTTGTTCTTTGGTTGTTCACGCTTTGGATGTAAGGTCTAGGAAACCACCTCCTATCACAAGATCTTTAAGGTATTGCCCTAAGTTTTCTTCTAAGAGTCTTATGTTCTTAGCACTTACACTTAGGTCTTTGATCCACTTGGAGTTAGTTTTTGTATAAAGTGTGAGGTAGGAATCCTCTTTCATCCTTTTGGAAATGGATTTCCAGTTGTCCAAACATCATTTGTTGAAGAGGCTGCTCTGTCCCTGTTGCTTTGGCTTGACTGCCTTATCAAAGATCAATTGTCTGTAGATGCAAGAGTCTGTTTCTGAACACTCAATTCAATTCCATTGGTTGGTATCTCTGTCCTTATACCAGTACCATGATGTTTTGAGAACTGTAGCTTTGTAGTATGCTTCAAAGTCAGGAATTGTGAAACTTCCCACTTTGTTTCTCTTTCTCAAGATATTTTTGGCTATTCAGGGCACCTTGCTCTTCCAAATAAATTTGGTTATTGGCTTCTCTATTTCTGCAAAGTAAGTTGTTGGGATTTTAATTGTTATTGCATTGAATCTATGAATCAGTTTAGGTAGAGGTGGCATCTTAATTATATTTAGTCTTCCAATTCATGAACATGGTATGTTCTTCCTTTTTTTTAGGTTCTGTTTGATTTCTTTTGGCAGTTTCTTGTAGTTTTCTTTGTATGGGTCTTTTGAGGCCTTTGTTAGGTTTATTCCTAAATAGTTGATTCTTTTGGTTGTTATTACAAATGTAATTTATTTTTATTTCTTCCTCTTGGTGCATATTACTTGTGTATAGGAACACTACAGATTTTTGTGTGTTGATCTTTTAGCCTGCCACTTTGCTGTATTCATTTATTAGCTCTAATAGATTTGCCGTAGATTTTTCTGGATTTTCTACATATTGAATCATGTCATCTGCAAAGAGTGAAAGTTTTACTTCTTCCTCTCCAATTTGGGTGCCTTTTATTTCTTTTTCTTGCCTAACTGCTCTAGCTAGAACTTCCAGCACAATGTTGAATAACAATGGTGATAGTGGGCATCCCTGTCTTGTTCCTGATCTTAGAGGGAAAGCTTTCAGTCTCTCCCCAATTAAGTATGATGTGATTTGTGGTTTTTTCATATATTGCCTTTATCATATTGAGAAAATTTACTTCTGTTCCTATCCTTTGAAGTGTTTTCATCAAGAAAGGATATTGAATTTTGTCAAATGCCTTTTCTGCATCGATGAAGATGATCATGTGTTTCTTTTGCTTTGATTTTTTGATGTGGTGTATTACATTAATTGATTTTCTTGTGTTGAACCAGCCTTGCATACCTGGAATAAACCCCACTTGGTCATGGTGTATAGTTCTTTCAATGTGCTTCTGGATTCTATTTGTGAGTATTTTGTTGAGGATTTTTGCATCTACATTCATTAAAAAGATTGGTCTGTAATTTTCTTTTTTTAATGTAGTATCTTTGTCTCATTTTGGTATTAGGGTGATGTTGGCTTCACAGAATGAGTTGGGTAGCTTTCCCTCGTCTTCAATTTTTTTTGAAGAGTTTGAGCAGGATTGGTGTTAATTCTTTCTTGAATGCTTGGTAGCATTCACATGTGAAGCCATCTGGTCCTGGGCTTTTCTTTTTTGGGAGCTTTTTGATGACTGACTCAGTCTCCTTGCTTGTGATTGGCTTGTTGAAGTTGTCTATTTCTTCTCAGGTCAATGTTGGTTGTTTATGCTTTTCTAGGAAGTTGTCCATTTCATGTAAGTTGTCCAGTTTATTAGCATATAGTTGCTCATAGTATCTTCTCATTATCTCCTTTATTTCTGCACGGTCAGTAGTTATGTTTCCTTTCCCATTTCTGATTGCATTTATTTGCATCTGCTCTCTCTCTCTCTCTCTTTTTTTTTTTTTTTTTTTTTTTTTTTTATTGTAGCTAGGTGTCCATCAATTTTGTTGATTTTCTCAAAGAACCAGCTTCTGGTTTTGTGGATTCTCTCCATTGTTTTCCTGTTCTCAGTTTCATTTATTTCTGCTCTAATCTTTGTTATTTCTTTCCTTCTGCTTGCTTCATGATTTATTTCCTGTTCTTTCTCTAGTTCCTCCAGGTGGACAGATAATTCCTCAAATTGCTCTTTTTTCTCTTTTAATATAGGCATTTTAGGGCAATAAATTTCCCTCTCAGCACCACCTTTGCTTCATCCCTTAAGTTTTGATATGTTTTGTTTTCATTTTCATTTGCCTTGAGGTATTTACTAATTTCTCCTGTAATTTCTTCCTTTACCCACTGGTTTTCTAAGAGTGTGTTGTTTATTCTCCATATATTTGTGAATTTTGCAATCTTCTGCTTGTTATTTATTTCTGACTTCATTCCATTATGATCTGAGATAGTGTTTTTTATAATGTCAATATTTTTAAATTTGTTGAGACTTGCTTTGTTACCCAGCATGTGGTCTATCCTAGAGAATGTTCCATGAACACTTGAGAAAAACATGTATCCTGCTGTATTAAAGTCTCCGACTATTATTGTGGAGTTATCTACTTCTCCTTTCAGTGTTCTCAGTTTTTGCCTCATGAATTTTGGGGCACTCTGGCCTGGTGCATAAATATTTATGATTGTTATGTTTTCTTGATGAATTGACCCTTTAATAATATGTAGTGTCCTCCTTTGTGTCTTTTAATTGTTTTACTTTTGAACTCTACTTTGTCTGATATTAATATAGCTACTCCTGCTTTTTTCTGGTTGCTGTTTGCAAGAAATATCTTTTTCCATTCTTTCACTTTCAGCCTATTTTTGTCCTTGTGTCTAAGGTGAATTTCTTATAGACAGCATATAGATGGGTCCTGTTTTTATTCCATTCTGCCAGTCTATGTCTTTTTATTGGGGAGTTTAATCCATTAACATTTAGTGTTATTATTGTAAGGGCAGTACTTTCTCCCATCATTTTATCTTTTGGATTTTATATGTCACATCTTATTTTTTCTTCTCTCTCTTTTCAGCCTTCCTGATAATCTTCATTTCTACACTTTTCTTCAAACCTCTTTCTCCTATCTTTTCCTATCAGCCTGTAGCACTCCCTTTAGTATTTCTTGCAGCACAGGTCTCTTATTCAAAAACTCTCTCAGTGTCTGTTTGTCTGGAAATATTTTAATTTCTCCCTCATTTTTGAAGGACAGTTTTGCCAGATATAGAATTCTTGGTTGGCAGTTTTTCTCTTTCAGTATCTTAAAAATATCATACCACTGTCTTCTCACCTCCATGGTTTCTGTGGAGAAATCTGTACATAGTCTTATTGAGCTTCCCTTGTATGTGATGGATTGCTTTTCTCTTGCTGCTTTGAGAATTCTCTCCTTGTCTTTGACATTGGACAATCTGATCAGTAAGTGTCTTACAGTAGGTCTATTGGGGTCTATTCTGTTTGGGGTGTGCTGTACTTCATGAATATCTAATTTTCTGTCTTTCATAACGGTTGGGAAATTTTCAGTAATTATTTCTTCTATTATTCTTTCTGTCCCTTTTTCCCTTTCTTCTCCCTCTGAGACACCCATATGTATATTTGTGCATTTGATGTTTTCACTCAGCTCCCTAAGACCCTGCTCATATTTTCCCATTCTTTTCACCATCTGTTCTTTTGTGTGTGTGAATTCAGATGTCTGGTCTTCCAGTTACTTCTCCTTTCTTGTACCTGTTCAGATCTACTCTTGTATCACTCTATTGTCTTTTTCATCTCCATTATGCCCTTCATTCCCATAAGTTCTATTTGTTTTTTCAAGTTGATGAATACTTCCTTATGGTCACACAGTGTCCTCCTTATATCCTTCATCTCTTTTGCTATGTCTTCCTTCAGTTCATTGACTTGATTTTTTAGTTGATTTAGCTTTGTTTGAACATCTCCAGTTAGTTCTTCTTCCAGTTCATTGAACTTATTTAGCAATAATTGCTTCAACTCCTGTGTCTCAGTTGAACCAATAGTTTGTTCCTTTGGCTGGTCCATATTTTCATGTTTCCTAGTATGGCTCATTATCTTAAGCTGTCTAGGCATCTGACTTTCTTGATTAGTTTATTCTGGAGCTCGTTTTCAGTCTTTTACCAAGGTTTTCTTGTTGAATGGCTTTGTTCTCTAACCTTTGGTTTTCAGTTCAGCCTATTCTAGACCTTTAACTTAGATTCTGTTTAGTTGATCAGAGTTTTTCACCTCCTGTTTTTCTGTTTCTTGCCTTGCCTCTATGTAGCCTTCTTGTGTGATGGTCTCCTCAGATATGGTCAACCCCAGTCAGGTTTTCCCAGTCCAGAGAGGCCCAGGTCTCAGGAGGAGAGTGTGTTCTTTCCTTGAGTATGAGACCCTCCTGTGAGGGCTTTAAACTCTGTGCATCTCCTATGCTTTCCAGAAGGTGGTGCTTGCCAGCCCACAGTTACCCCACCAGTGTAAGGAGGCATGGAGCCTTTAGTTCTCCAGGTGACCCTGACCCTGTCAGAGACATGGCTGACTGAAGCTGGTTTCTGAATTCCAGCCCCTGGGATATGAGTTCCCAAAAGGAGAGCTACCACTGGAGCTGGGCCATGCTCCCCTTTTCTTGGGAAGTTATGGTGTTTAGCAAATTATCTCTATCACTAGACTTATTGCTTTGTGTCTCAAACCTATCTTTGCTCTGTGCTTGCCTGGGCCCAAATTGCAAGTCTTTGAGGCTTTCTGTAATGGGTTTCTTAGAATAATTGTTTTAGAAAAACAGAAAAAGATAAAAAAGGAAAAGGAAAAGAAAAAGAAAAAGTAAGGGCCAGTATGGACTATTTACAGTCCTTGAAGATCTACTGGGTTATTGAAATGCTAAAAGACAAGGAATTGAGGATGATTAAGGAACAATCCAGAAAGCAGGGAAACCAGCTTTTCAGACAAGGGTCCTGGCCCTCTGTATTTGCATATGTGCCTGATTCTGTTTGTGACCTGCCCTTCTCTGTATTATGTTCACCTGAACTCCAAAAAGTCTCTGTTTTTATTATTTATTTATTTATTATTATTTTTTTTTTCTGTTTTTGCTAGCCTCTCTGCTGGACTGACTGCTCCCAGATTCTCTGGTGTCTGGTCTCAGTCTATCTATGTTTGGAGTTCAGATCAGCCATCTGAGTTTTTAATCAGAGTTGCAACTGCAGTTCTCCCTCTTGGTTCCCAGCATCGATAGCCCCTCCTCCCACAGGACTGTGCCTGGCAAGAGGGGCATGGGCCCCCTGGCTGTGAGAACTTACAGATTTTGCTCATCCCAGCTGTTCCATGCATTCATGAGTGTTGTATGAAGTATGTCCAAAGTCAAATTGCTCTGCAGTGTCTGGTCCATGCAGTTCCTGGCTTTCTACCAATTGCCCTGGAGGAGTAACTAAAACCCACATTTCACCACTCTGCCATCTTGCTCCACCTGTCTAGAGACAATGTTTTTATTATTATCTGATTTAAATTTTGTACAGATCTCATATTTTTGAACAATGTTTCTTGCAATGTGTGCATATGTGGGCAAATTCTTTTTTATCCATTTATTTGTACCATGTAATCCTTGGTGTCCTGTCTGCAAATGCGCCCAGTCATACATTTTCCTTCGTAGTGTCATGTCACCTTTCTGAAATTTCCATTCTCTCTTTTCTTTCTTACTACCTTAGACATAGTTGCTCCATGCCCATTTTTTTATCCTAGTTAACCTGTCCACTATATTATTATGTTTTGTTGTCTTAGATTTGTCCTTTTATGTGAGGGTACATGTTTGAACTGGCTACTTTATCTCATATTTCTTTGCCCCAAATGTCTTGGTTATTAATTTGACAATTATTCACTTTCCATGATCCAAACCATATTGTCATCCCATTAAGCTACTACCCTTCAATCTGTAAATACGGATATTTTCTTCTTTTTTTCTATTAGTGTTTGTTCAAGTGCTGGCCAGATTGCTACAAATTCTGCATATTGTTCTGAATGTCCTTTCCCTCACTAGTTGAGGTTTTTGTATCTTTGGTCCTCAAGGCCACAGCCTTCCAGGGTTACAGAGGAGGTCATGGTGGCTCTGAATTCTGTAAACCATGTATTTTTTGAGTGCCTCAGACCAGGGGTGTTCCCATTGCCTAATTGCTTGTGTTTGGATCCCCTCAACCCTTGGGAATTCCTGTAAGGTGGCAGTTGGCTTTACTGAGATTTCCTCATTTAATGTAGAGGGTCCACCATCCTTCTGAATGTCCCACTCAGAAATATACCATTTCCAGTTGAGCACCTCTTAAACCAACACAATTCCTTGTACTCATCTGGTGTTAGCTTGGCCCATGCCAGTATGGGTTGCAGGATTCTTAGCAGTATGCTAAATTTTTCCATTAATTACTTTGCACATTCTAGTGTTTCATCTGGTGCTCAGGCATCACGCAGAAATTTTTTTAGTACTGAAACTATTGTATAGAGTTTGGGGTCTTTTGGTGCCTTGGTCCATAAGAACAAATGTTGCAAAACCTTGTGTAATTTAACATTCTAGTTTACATTTAGAGTCTGGTGGTATCATGCTAATGTGTAAGTTGCAAAGCATCTTTTAGTTATTGTAATGCTAGTTCCTGCTTTTCTCTTCCAGTACATTTTGCTGTTCCTTGTTGTTTCATATATTGGTTTCAGCAATATACCCTTATGGTGTATATGCTGTTTCCTATAACCAAATAAATCCATCATTTTTTTGTGTTTCTTCCTTTGTGTTGGCTGGTTGTAGCTGTTGCAATTAGTTTCTGGTTGGATTTGTTATCATTCATTCTTCTGAGGACCAGTGTATTCCTAGCAATTTTACTGTAACATCTTGTCCTTTTATCATATCAGGATTGGTATAGATACGTGTTAGAAAATGTATGTAAATCTTGTGTTAACATCTTGTGTGCTATTTCTGGGGTATTAATGTATCCTTGTGGTAATCTAGTGAACATATACTGCCTTCCTTCCAATGAGAATGTTCTCATTGGTTGGCTTTGATTAGCAATAGGTATTATAAAGAACCTATCATTAAGATATATGGTTGTATATCATGTACTTTTTCCTGTTGTAATTTTTAAAATTAGTGTACCAATATCTACTTTCCAGAGTAGAGCTCCAATTTATGACTAGATGTATTGAGATTTCTAAAATCATAAGTTAATCTATAGGATCCATCTGTTTTTTTACCTGATCAAATGGGACTATTATAAAGTGAGATGGTGGGGATTATTAAGTTTTCTTCTGGTAGCTACTGTACCTTTTTGGCAATATTCTAGAAACCTCCTTTTAAATTACTTTTGTGGGGTGTGAATTACCCTATTTACATCTGGTAACACTAGAGGAGTCCGTTTAGCCTTTGCTAATGCAACTGTCATATATTCTTTATTTCTATTTACATTCCCAATATGTTTTCTAAATTAGGTCCTCTTAGGCATTTGTCTTCCATTAGCTCATTTCTTTGATATAATATTCTTGTTTACCCAAATTCCTATACTAATTTTGCCTCCCAAACCTTCAATATAATCCCTTTGTTATTTTCTTTCTCTGTTAATCTGGCTTTTAGTCATTGTAATTTGGGATTCAATATCTACCAACTTCAAGTGTTGTTCATTTTTACAATTATCCTTACAAATGCCATCCTTACACCAGGGCAATTATCTCTGACTTTGGCCAGGAGTCACAGATTGCCAAGACCTTATAGCGATATAATGTTTCAATGGCCTCCATCCTTTTTCATGATTTATATTGCATTGTTTGCCTCATTGCCCTAGTTATGTAATTGTATTGACTATTAGTATGACTATCATAAATCTTGGTCAGTAGCTACAGTTCATCAGGCTATTAGTTGCATCCCCAGCAAAGGACCAAGTGCCTGTTCTACTGCTGTTAAATTTGATAAAGGCCACTTTTAACTTCCAGACCTTAGCTATCCAACCAACCAGTGATCTTTCTATTTCTGGATATTTTTCTTCAAAACTTCTAAGTACTTGCTTTAGCCTAGGATCATTTGATACATTTCCTAATTGTACTAATTTGCTGGCTGTTAATGGCAAATTACATCCTCCTTTGGACCATCGATCTAATAGCCACTGGATTTCAGTTGTTTCTCCATTTTGCAAGAATTCTTGCATTGTTGATAACTTCTTGCCTAGTAAATGCCCTTTGCTCTGTTACTGCATAGGGTCATCCCCATTATTGTTCTTAGTAGTTTTAACTGTAGCCATGGCTCTCGCTTCCCATCCATCCAGGTTGTGTGGATCATCTGGGTAATCATTGTCTCCTGTCAAGGGATCTAGGTCATCTCTGGAGCCAGTGGGTTGGGATTTGGGATTGGTCTTTTAGACATAATCCTTCTGGCCAGAATTTCCCTTTTATTTCTAACTTTGTCTATGTTGGTTATTGCTACCAGAAATAAGGTATTTTGTCCTTCTGAGCATTTGGAACTATAGGCTATACATAACTCTTCTTGTAGGATGATCAGGCCAACAGCCAAAGCATTTCTAATTGTACATTTTGTCTCATGAATCCTCTATTGGCCTCCAAGGATCCTCATTTTTTTAAACACATAGTTTTCACTGTTTAGTTGTTTAAAAAGATTTTTCCTCATCTTGACTATTCTCCAACTTTTTCTCAGGTCATTTTCCCAAATGTAAATGCCAATTAAAATTAAGAACATACCTACTGATTCTCCCCTCCTATAGTTTTTTTTTTTTTTTAAATTAGAATTCAGAATTTAAATCAGTTGCAGTGCCCTGACAAGGCCTACTATGCCAATTGTCATGTAAATATAGTTGTCATAACAAACCCAAAGCAGATAAAAATCTAAAGCAAATTTAGCACTTGAAAGCAGATCTGACAGGTCACTAGTTTGGTTGCTCAATTCAGTTTATTTGCTTGCTTAATTGCAAACTGCCATATGACCAATGCACAATGGCCAGGTCAAGAGTACACAAGACATTTAAAGGTGGTAGATATGAGAGTCTTGATAGTACATCACCCGAGGGTGGGAAAAAGTAGGCCATGCCTTTAACGAGGGGTATCAGGAGCCAGGTCCGACAGCATTCAGTGGAGATTCCAAATCCACAGAGGGAGGCACTGATCTGGTTGCACTGAGTCAGCTAGAATGGCAGCAAATATGGCAGCATGGCATGGGCATTGGAACTGGGGGTCAGAGTGACTGGGTGTCAGCTCACCTGATGCTCATGGAAGTGGTGTCTGCACTGGATTTTATAGGAAGTATCCTTCTGGCTGGCATGAAACCAGTCAATGTCATAGTCTCACATAAATGTCCAGTTACCACTTGTTACAAAAATATGTTTTTCTCAATTTGTTTTACATTCTAATTGTGGTCAACATGTTTATAGTGCTTTTTGAGATTCAAGATCATTAATATCATTTCAACACACAACACCTCCAAGTCTGAAATGTCAAAGACAGGGTAATAGATACACATCTTAGTTTTTAATATTAACAGGTAATTTGAATCAAACCCTGGAATTTCTTTCACAATAATTCTTTGGGACATATTCAAGTTCTTCCATGTTTTTATTTTTCCCTGTATTAACCAGACACCCGAACTTCTATGTCATTCTGAAATTTGAACGTGGGCAATCAAACTTAAACATTTCTGATTGAGTGAATTATTTTCTGATGGAGGAAGGTTATTTTCACAGTCTGATTCTATTATCATTTAGTGAACTGAAAGGGTAATTATTAAATAATATGGCCTATTTGGAGAATATGACGGTTTATAGCATTTTTGTATTTCTTTAAATTTAAATTTCTTTAAATTCTTCTTTCTTTCCTCCCTCCCTCCCTCCTTCCCTTCCTTCCTTCCTTCCACCTTTCTGTCTCTTTCTTTTCCTTTCCCTCCTTCCTTCCTTCTTTCCTTTTTCTCCATTTTTTTCTCTTTCACACCCTCTTTTTCTTTATTTCTTATAGGAAGTTCAACAACCCAATAGACCTACTTATCAGCAGGTTAAAAATTATGGAACTATTAAACTATTGCCTTCATAAACAGCTACTCACTAACCAAGTAAAGCTGAGAATTCCCTACCGAGTCTATTGCAAACATATACAAAAACATTTGGTGACATAAAATTTATGTTTTAAGATTCATGAATCATATTGGAAAAGTTGATATTTAATAAGAACTTTCAAGTATTATGTTAAGGCAAAATAATGCTTCAGAAATTTATAACTGATAGCAGCCTTAACCTTTCTGATTTTTAAATATTGTGATTTTGGTAAAAATTCAGCAGATACATAAGAAGTGAAATAATTTTATGGTGTTGAAATAATTAAAATAACTGAATCAGTTTCATGAGAAATATGTAAGGAGAGCTAATTTCTATGATTTAAAATATTCTTTAATATTTGTGCAATATTTCTGACTGTCTATTATAGAACAATAATAAGAATCGATATAGGGCTTGTAGGGAATAAAAAGAGCAGCCAACTGAATTATCTTACCTGGATATATGCCAACTAGCAGACACTGAAAGTTTGAATCCTTGTCCTAATGCTGTTCTGACCATAAACTTTAAATGAACCCAAATATATTAACTATGTTGATATATTAAAATGAGATGCCTCTACTAGTATTACATCCATATGTGCTGACCGTAATTGGGAAAAATTAGATTTAATGTTTACAAGACATCAGGCCCCCAAAACAGCTGTTCTCAGGGCCTGTGCCCCCTTTGGGCCTTTATACTTAAACGTCCCAGAATACGTATTCCATTCATTCCAGGAAGGATGAAGTACACTTTTAACCAGCAGCAATTATGGAAAATGTCCAGATTATAAAAGTTTTATAAATCATTTTATGGATGATATTAAAGCATAATAGCCTTTAATTACTTATATCATATACTGTCACATTCATACTCTCAAAACAGGCATAGCCATAGAGCAATTTAAATGATCATGTGTTTGCACATAATGCCAAAATCTACAGTACTCATGAGCTTCAGTGTAACTGTCATGGGACTGCATGCTGCTTACAGTATTTCCTTTCCTAGTATTCTTGGAATTGTGTGAATGGTTCATTACAGACACATATTTAGCACAGCTCAGCTGGCAAAGCAATACGACTAAGAGTTACATTATTCTAACAATAATTTCTAAAAAGTATTTTCCTTAATAACTGACACTATGTATGGTATCAATATTTTGATTGAAAAATAATAATTTTTGAAATAACACCTATAAAATGAAGTCATGCCTGCCTAAAGTAAGTTTGAAAATTAAATAAAGAAATATGTAAATTAATTTTTCCCGGTTGTAAGTTAGATAGTGAGAATTCTGTTCTTTTGTATATCTCAGCTTAATTGAGAGAGGAAATTTGTCCAAAGTGCAAGAAGTGTCAGTGAACAATGCTGGAAATCATATACAGTTTTTCTTTCTCATTCAGATTACCCCCATCCTAGCTAATACAGATGTGCCTTGAAAATGAAAATCACTATTAAGAACAATAAAGGGTCTGAGAAATTGGTCTACCTACAAGCTAATGAATTAGCCTGCCACAGTTTTATGAATTTTTAAATAAAACATGACATCCCCAAGTTAAAGGACATAACTACTTACAGAATAGTAAGCAGTATGTGCTTCATGTGTACATTATTTCCCCTTCCTTCCCCATGCCCCAATTTTTATGAGGGACACACAGAAGGACCCAGATGGATTCTGTGTATGCAGTAGGTTTATCTCATAGCTGAGGAACCCCAAGCTTAGGGAACTCACAAATTCATAATGAGTTGCAAGCAATCTTACCCAACTTTTGCCATGAAGGGAGACAGTATCTTTACTGTACTGGACAGTGTGTTTACTCTTTCTCTCTTCCTTCTGCTATGGAAGGAGACCCACTATCTCTGTCTTCCAAGAGTGTTTGCTGTACAAACATTCTTGAAAAGAAGGTCCAGAACAAAATGCAATTAGTGTCCCTGTTGATAAAAAATGTAGAAACATGAAATAGCCATGGAAATTTGTCTCCTAACACTATCCATCCCTTGTTTCTACAAAATCTTGGCTCATGGCAGATATTTCCAGGAGTCGCCACTCTAATTAATTTATCTGATAGAGGCAAGGGGACCAAATCTGTTCACTTTTTCTCAAATAGCATTTAATTAAGGCTATTTTCAATAAGATTCCAAGCAACATGATGGGGCCAATGTATGATTTACCTCAACCATGTGCCTTCATGAACAAGTAAGGTCTCCTTTAGAAAGCCAGTTTGTTTCTCCTTAAGTTTCTGTATTGACCTTTTTACTTGGCTCAAAGAATTAAGTCAGGTGTAGAAGGATGTATTGGAGATAGGTCAGACTTTTCTTGGTCATAAGAGGAGGAGCTGTAGGACATTCTCTCATTCATATCAACCATGATTGGTGAGTTCAGGCTCACGTGAATCTTTCCTGAGGCTGAGGTGATATGTCCTTAAGCTTTTTGCAGTGTATTTGAAGTTCTCTTATGACCACCATGAAGATGCAAGTCACCATGTCTTTAAAAAGGAGCTATTAATGTTGGACCTACATGAGAAATACAGTCTTAAGGGAGTTCCTGGAAAGAAAGTGTTGCTTGCAATTAATTAATCAAGTGGGACCTATATAAGTCATAGGGCACAGGTTGAGAATACTTCCAATTATTTTCCTGGCTGACTGGTAGGCTTTAAGCTCTCTAGCGCAGTTTGAATAATCAAGTCTCCTCCTGAATTTTAGAGGGTCTGCCAATTTATTCGCACTACCAGCTGGTTGGCATTCTTCTATCCCACAGAGTGAGAATGGGGGTGGGGTAGATATCTGGGGATATTTTCAGAGTTAGGACCATCCACCATTCTTTCCAATAGACATCTCAATAAGATTAGGAGAAATGGTAATCAAATCATGGTCAGAATTGGCTGAAGGTGGATGGCAGACCTAGGATTAAAGATAACATAAGATATATAAGTCTGTAACATTTGCACCAGGACATTTCCCTTCATGAGGAAGGCAAGAGGGGAGGTTCTGAAAAAGATCATTATCTTTTCTTCCCCATTACTTCTGCAGCCCAAGTTGTTCCTTTCTTAGGCTCCAGGGTTGTTGCTCTCCCTTTACCTCCATAAAATCAGTATGTTCATTCCAATAGCTAGACCCTCACCTTTTCCCAATTATCCCCTTCTCACATGGTCTTATTTTCCTAGGGCTACCCTAACAAAGTACCACAAACTGGGTGCTTAAAACAACAGAAATTTATTCTCGCACAGTTCTGGAGACTAAAAGTCTGAAATCAAGTTGTCGGCAAGACCAGGTTCCCTCTAAAGCCTCTAGGGGAGGATCTTCCTTGCTTCTTCCAGCTTCTGGTAGTTTGAGGCTTTCCTTGGCTTGTGGCAGCATAACTCTAATCTCTGCCTCTGTCTTCTCATGGACATCTTCCCTGTGTGTCTATGTCTCTGTATCCAAATTCCCTCTTTTTATGAGCATATCAGTCATATTAGATTTAGGGCCCAACTTACTCCAGTATTATCTCATCTTACTAATTACATCTGCAAAGACCCTATTTCCAAATGAGGTCACATTCTGCGGTTCTGAGTGGACATGAATTTTAGAGGGACACTATTTAAACCCACTACACACACCCAGCCCTTTCAACCAAAAGGAAGAGGTAGAAAAGCATTTTTACAAAATTATACAGACCTATTGTGTCTCCTACTTTGGCCTTACTGTAGGAAGATCCAGCAAACAATGTACATCCAAATGGTTATGATCCTTATGATCTGAGACCATGTCAAGCCAACAAAAGATCTAGTTGACTGAATCAGAATTAAGTTTGAATCCCTTAGGCTCAATTTTGACTGGGCAGCCACCTGGACAGGATGACAATCAGGCCTGTCTGCAGATGCTATTAGGAGAAAGAAAGTAGCTTCATGCTCTGGAATGGCCAGAATGAATGTCAAATTTTGAAAATAGTTCTGTATAGCCCCCTACCCATTCATCATGATCATCTCTAGGAACTGGTTGAGAGTTGATTATTCTTTTCTGAGATAGCCTTATTTAGTGACCAAACCACCTTATGAAGATTTGTGAACTAGGAAGGGGTGATAAAGCTAAAGAAAGAAAATATTTCAAGCTGCTTTTTGAGGAGAACATTCCAGAAGTAAGTAGTATCAGATGCTTAGGGATGGCAGGTAGTGTGCAAGATACATCAAACACCTTAACTGTTAACCAATGGTTGAGGGATTTTGCAATAAAAAGTATATCACTGTCAGATTGCAAATGATCTGGGAAGCAGAAAACACAACTCAAAAGCCAGTAGAGGGGAGAATGTTTCGGACTTTGGAGAGAAAGACTTGCCTTGCTGACACCTCAACTTTGGACTTCTCTTAGCTTCAAAACTGAGGGAGACAGAATTATCAGGACCAGACAAGAGAAAGTCAGAACAAAAAATTCTGCATCTGTCCTGCTTCAGGCCAGTACCAGCCCAAACAAGGGCAAGGAACATGGTGATAATTTCTTGAGAGCTGGCGGGGCAAGATGGCAGACTGGTGAGCTGTATGTTTTAGTTACTCCTCCAGGAAAGTAGGTAAAAAGCCAGGAACTGCGTGGACTGGACACCACAGAGCAATCTGTCTTTGGGCATACTTCATACAACACTCATGAAAACGTGGAACTGCTGAGATCAGCGAAATCTCAAATGCCACGAGGCCAAAAACAACAGAAAATTATAAAGCATATGAAAAAACCAGACGATATGGATAACCCAAGCCCAAGCACCCAAATCAAAAGACCAGAAGAGACACAGCACCTAGAGCAGCTACTCAAAGAACTAAAGATGAACAATGAGACCATAGTACGGGATATGAAGGAAATCAAGAAGACCCTAGAAGAGCATAAAGAAGACATTGCAAGACTAAATAAAAAAATGGATGATCTTATGGAAATTAAAGAAACTGTTGACCAAATTAAAAAGATTCTGGACACTCATAGTACAAGACTAGAGGAAGTTGAACAACGAATCAGTGACCTGGAAGATGACAGAATGGAAAATGAAAGCATAAAAGAAAGAATGGGGAAAAAAATTGAAAAACTCGAAATGGACCTCAGGGATATGATAGATAATATGAAACGTCCGAATATAAGACTCATTGGTGTCCCAGAAGGGGAAGAAAAGGGTAAAGGTCTAGGAAGAGTATTCAAAGAAATTGTTGGGGAAAACTTCCCAAATCTTCTAAACAACATAAATACACAAAACATAAATGCTCAGCGAACCCCAAATAGAATAAATCCAAATAAACCCACTCCAACACATATACTGATCACACTGTCAAACATAGAAGAGAAGGAGCAAGTTCTGAAAGCAGCAAGAGAAAAGCAATTCACCACATACAAAGGAAACAGCATAAGACTAAGTAGTGACTACTCAGCAGCCACCATGGAGGCAAGAAGGCAGTGGCACGATATATTTAAAATTCTGAGTGAGAGGAATTTCCAGCCAAGAATACTTTATCCAGCAAAGCTCTCCTTCAAATTTGAGGGAGAGCTTAAATTTTTCACAGACAAAGAAATGCTGAGAGAATTTGCTAACAAGAGACCTGCCCTACTGGAGATACTAAAGTGAGCCCTACAGACAGAGAAACAAAGACAGGACAGAGAGACTTGGAGAAAGGTTCAGTACTAAAGAGATTCGGTATGGGTACAATAAAGGATATTAATAGAGAGAGGGAAAAATATGGCAAACATAATCCAAAGGATAAGATGGCCGATTCAAGAAATGCCTTCACGGTTTTAACGTTGAATGTAAATGGATTAAACTCCCCAATTAAAAGATATAGATTCGCAGAATGGATCAAAAAAAATGAACCATCAATATGTTGCATACAAGAGACTCATCTTAGACACAGGGACACAAAGAAACTGAAAGTGAAAGGATGGAAAAAAATATTTCATGCAAGCTACAGCCAAAAGAAAGCAGGTGTAGCAATATTAATCTCAGATAAAATAGACTTCAAATGCAGGGATGTTTTGAGAGACAAAGAAGGCCACTACATACTAATAAAAGGGGCAATTCAGCAAGAAGAAATAACAATCGTAAATGTCTATGCACCCAATCAAGGTGCCACAAAATACATGAGAGAAACATTGGCAAAACTAAAGGAAGCAATTGATGTTTCCACAATAATTGTGGGAGACTTCAACACATCACTCTCTCCTATAGATAGATCAACCAGACAGAAGACCAATAAGGAAATTGAAAACCTAAACAATCTGATAAATGAATTAGATTTAACAGACATCTACAGGACATTACATCCCAAATCACCAGGATACACATACTTTTCTAGTGCTCACGGAACTTTCTCCAGAATAGATCATATGCTGGGACATAAAACAAGGCTCAATAACTTTAAAAAGATTGAAATTATTCAAAGCACATTCTCTGACCACAATGGAATACAATTAGAAGTCAATAACCATCAGAGACTTAGAAAATTCACGAATACCTGGAGGTTAAACAACACACTCCTAAACAATCAGTGGGTTAAAGAAGAAATAGCAAGAGAAATTGCTAAATATATAGAGATGAATGAAAATGAGAACACAACATACCAAAACCTATGGGATGCAGCAAAAGCAGTGCTAAGGGGGAAATTTATAGCACTAAACGCATATATTAAAAAGGAAGAAAGAGCCAAAATCAAAGAACTAATGGATCAACTGAAGAAGCTAGAAAATGAACAACAAACCAATCCTAAACCAAGTACAAGAAAAGAAATAACAAGGATTAAAGCAGAAATAAATGATATAGAGAACAAAAAAACAATAGAAAGGATAAATATCACCAAAAGTTGGTTCTTTGAGAAGATCAACAAGATTGACAAGCCCCTAGCTAGACTGACAAAATCAAAAAGAGAGAAGACCCATATAAACAAAATAATGAATGAAAAAGGTGACATAACTGCAGATCCTGAAGAAATTAAAAAAATTATAAGAGGATATTATGAACAACTGTATGGCAACAAACTGGATAATGTAGAAGAAATGGACAATTTCCTGGAAACATATGAACAACCTAGACTGACCAGAGAAGAAATAGAAGACCTCAACCAACCCATCACAAGCAAAGAGATCCAATCAGTCATCAAAAATCTTCCCACAAATAAATGCCCAGGGCCAGATGGCTTCACAGGGGAATTCTACCAAACTTTCCAGAAAGAACTGGCACCAATCTTACTCAAACTCTTTCAAAACATTGAAAAAAATGGAACACTACCTAACTCATTTTATGAAGCTAACATCAATCTAATACCAAAACCAGGCAAAGATGCTACAAAAAAGGAAAACTACCGGCCAATCTCCCTAATGAATATAGATGCAAAAATCCTCAACAAAATACTTGCAAATCGAATCCAAAGACACATTAAAAAAATCATACACCATGACCAAGTGGGGTTCATTCCAGGCATGCAAGGATGGTTCAACATAAGAAAAACAATCAATGTATTACAACACATTAAAAACTCGAAAGGGAAAAATCAATTGATCATCTCAATAGATGCTGAAAAAGCATTTGACAAAATCCAACATCCCTTTTTGATAAAAACACTTCAAAAGGTAGGAATTGAAGGAAACTTCCTCAACATGATAAAGAGCATATATGAAAAACCCACAGCCAGCATAGTACTCAATGGTGAGAGACTGAAAGCCTTCCTTCTAAGATCAGGAACAAGACAAGGATGCCCGCTGTCACCACTGTTATTCAACATTGTGCTGGAAGTGCTAGCCAGGGCAATCCGGCAAGACAAAGAAATAAAAGGCATCCAAATTGGAAAAGAAGAAGTAAAACTGTCATTGTTTGCAGATGATATGATCTTATATCTAGAAAACCCTGAGAAATCAACGATACACCTACTAGAGCTAATAAACAAATTTAGCAAAGTAGCGGGATACAAGATTAATGCACATAAGTCAGTAATGTTTCTATATGCTAGAAATGAACAAACTGAAGAGACACTCAAGAAAAAGATACCATTTTCAATAGCAACTAAAAAAATCAAGTACCTAGGAATCAACTTAACCAAAGATGTAAAAGACCTATACAAAGAAAACTACATAACTCTATTAAAAGAAATAGAAGGGGACCTTAAAAGATGGAAAAATATTCCATGTTCATGGATAGGAAGGCTAAATGTCATTACGATGTCAATTCTACCCAAACTCATCTACAGATTCAATGCAATCCCAATCAAAATTCCAACAACCTACTTTGCAGACTTGGAAAAGCTAGTTATCAAATTTATTTGGAAAGGGAAGATGCCTCGAATTGCTAAAGACACTCTAAAAAAGAAAAACGAAGTGGGAGGACTTGCACTCCCTGACTTTGAAGCTTATTATAAAGCCACAGTTGTCAAAACAGCATGGTACTGGCACAAAGATAGACATATAGATCAATGGAATCGAATTGAGAATTCAGAGATAGACCCTCAGATCTATGGCCGACTGATCTTTGATAAGGCCCCCAAAGTCACCGAACTGAGCCATAATGGTCTTTTCAACAAATGGGGCTGGGAGAGTTGGATATCCATATCCAAAAGAATGAAAGAGGACCCCTACCTCACCCCCTACACAAAAATTAACTCAAAATGGACCAAAGATCTCAATATAAAAGAAAGTACCATAAAACTCCTAGAAGATAATGTAGGAAAACATCTTCAAGACCTTGTATTAGGAGGCCACTTCCTAGACTTTACACCCAAAGCACAAGCAACAAAAGAGAAAATAGATAAATGGGAACTCCTCAAGCTTAGAAGTTTCTGCACCTCAAAGGAATTTCTCAAAAAGGTAAAGAGGCAGCCAACTCAATGGGAAAAAATTTTTGGAAACCATGTATCTGACAAAAGACTGATATCTTGCATATACAAAGAAATCCTACAACTCAATGACAATAGTACAGACAGCCCAATTATAAAATGGGCAAAAGATATGAAAAGACAGTTCTCTGAAGAGGAAATACAAATGGCCAAGAAACACATGAAAAAATGTTCAGCTTCACTAGCTATTAGAGAGATGCAAATTAAGACCACAGTGAGATACCATCTAACACCGGTTAGAATGGCTGCCATTAAACAAACAGGAAACTACAAATGCTGGAGGGGATGTGGAGAAATTGGAACTCTTATTCATTGTTGGTGGGACTGTATAATGGTTCAGCCACTCTGGAAGTCAGTATGGCAGTTCCTTAGAAAACTAGATATAGAGCTACCATTCGATCCAGCGATTGCACTTCTCGGTATATACCCGGAAGATCGGAAAGCAGTGACACGAACAGATATCTGCACGCCAATGTTCATAGCAGCATTATTCACAATTGCCAAGAGATGGAAACAACCCAAATGTCCTTCAACAGATGAGTGGATAAATAAAATGTGGTATATACACACGATGGAATACTACGTGGCAGTAAGAAGGAACGATCTGGTGAAACATATGACAACATGGATGAACCTTGAAGACATAATGCTGAGCGAAATAAGCCAGGCACAAAAAGAGAAATATTATATGCTACCACTAATGTGAACTTTGAAAAATGTAAAACAAATGGTTTATAATGTAGAATGTAGGGGAACTAGCAGTAGAGAGCAATTAAGGAAGGGGGAACAATAATCCAAGAAGAACAGATAAGCTATTTAACGTTCTGGGGATGCCCAGAAATGACTATGGTCTGTTAATTTCTGATGGATGTAGTAGGAACAAGTTCACTGAAATGTTGGTATATTATGTAACTTTCTTAGGGTAAAGTAGGAACATGTTGGAAGTTAAGCAGTTATCTTAGGTTAGTTGTCTTTTTCTTACTCCCTTGTTATGGTCTCTTTGAAATGTTCTTTTATTGTATGTTTGTTTTCTTTTTAACTTTTTTTTTCATACAGTTGATTTAAAAAAGAACGGAAAGTTAAAAAAAAAAAAAAGAAAAAAGACAAACAGGGAAAAAAAAAAAAAAAGATGTAGTGCCCCCTTGAGGAGCCTGTGGAGAATGCAGGGGTATTCGCCTACCCCACCTCCATGGTTGCTAACATGACCACAGACATAGGGGACTGGTGGTTTGATGGGTTGAGCCCTCTACCATAAGTTTTACCCTTGGGAAGACGGTTGCTGCAAAGGAGAGGCTAGGCCTCCCTGTATTTGTGCCTAAGAGTCTCCTCCTGAATGCCTCTTTGTTGCTCAGATGTGGCCCTCTCTCTCTGGCTAAGCCAACTTGAAAGGTGAAATCACTGCCCTCCCCCCTACGTGGGATCAGACACCCAGGGAAGTGAATCTCCCTGGCAACGTGGAATATGACTCCCGGGGAGGAATGTAGACCTGGCATCGTGGGACGGAGAACATCTTCTTGACCAAAAGGGGGATATGAAAGGAAATGAAATAAGCTTCAGTGGCAGAGAGATTCCAAAACGAGCCGAGAGATCACTCTGGTGGGCACTCTTACGCCCACTTTAGACAACCTTTTTTAGGTTCTAAAGAATTGGGGTAGCTGGTGGTGGATACCTGAAACTATTAAACTACAACCCAGAACCCATGAATCTCGAAGACAGTTGTATAAAAATGTAGCTTATGAGGGGTGACAGTGGGATTGGGAATGCCATAAGGACCAAACTCCACTTTGTCTAGTTTATGGATGGATGTGTAGAAAAGTAGGGGAAGCAAACAAACAGACAAAGGTACCCAGTGTTCTTTTTTACTTCAATTGCTCTTTTTCACTCTAATTATTATTCTTGTTATTTTTGTGTGTGTGCTAATGAAGGTGTCAGGGATTGATTTAGGTGATGAATGTACAACTATGTAATGGTACTGTAAACAATCGAAAGTACAATTTGTTTTGTATGACTGCGTGGTATGTGAATATATCTCAATAAAATGATGATTAAAAAAAAATATATAAAAAAAAAAAAAAAAAAAAAAAAAAAGCCAGTAGAGGGGGGCAAGATGGCAGCATAGAGAGGAGTGGAATTTATTTAGTCCCCTGGAACAACTAATAAAAAACCAGGAACAACTAGTAAATAATCAGGAATAACTGCTGGGGGACAACTGTGACTGTCCACATATTGTACACCACTCTGAACTGGGTGGAATGGCTGAGATTGCAGCACAAAATCTGTAAGTAAAAACTGCAGAACTGCACCAGGATTCCCCCCATGGCAGGCTGAGCTGCAAAACCTCACTGTGGGAGAAACAAGCAGTCCCAGAGCAAGCTAATATAGCTCAGCCCAACTCCAACTGGGGTTTTAATCAACAAATGTGGACAAGCTACAAATATAGGCAAACCCCTAACAAGCAGAGAGAGGCTTTTAGTGATGACTGACCTTAAAGAGACAGAAAATTCCTGTGTCCCAGGAAAGGGAGCCTAGAAGACCAGGTTCTGTCTCTGGCAGATGGGTGAAACTGGAGAGCCATAGACTGCCTCTGAAAGGGGGCTTTATTTCCCTTTCTCTCTCTCTCAATCTGAGTGACTCAGTGGAAAGAGCCTCAGCCATTTTCAGTTCACAGCACTCTGACCCAGACAGGGATGGAGATAACAGAGTCAAAGAGACAAAGAAGCTATTCAAATGCAGAAGACAACTCCCTATGGGGTGCATCTACCCTAAGAAGAAGGAGGTGGAGCCCAGCTATAGTGCCAGCTGACCCTTCAGAACTCAGACTCCAGGGGAAAACAGCCAAAACAGAAACTTAAGGGGCCACACCTCCTTACACCAGTTGGGAGTGACAGGCTGACAGGCACCATGTGCTGGGCAGGTTAGGGAAAACACAGCAGCTAGAGACCTCACAAGAAAGTCTGTCAATCTTCTAAGACACACCCTCAGGGAAACTTGGCACTGTATATAACCCCATTCTGAGATCTGAACCTATTCTGGTCTGGGAAAATCTGGGGTAACCAAGGAAACCAGATGCCTAGACAACAGAAAATTACAAACTACACTAGGAAAAATGAAGATATGGCCCAGTCAAAGAAGCAAACTTACACCTCAATTAAGATACAGTTGAGAAATTGTTTCACTTTAATGAAACAATCTATTAAAGATTTTCAAAGAAATATGCTAAATCAAATCAAAAACAAAATCAAGAATTTCAGGGAAGATATGACAAAAGAGATGAAGGCTATAAAGAAAACACTGGGTGAACATAAGGTAGAAATCAAAAGTTTCCAGAAACAACTGGCAGAATCTATGGAAATGAAAGGCGCAACACAAGAGATGAAAGACACAATGGAGACATACAACAGCAGATCTCAAGAGGCAGAAGAAAACACTCAGGAACTGGAGAACAAGGCACCTGAAATCCTACACACAAAAGAACAGATAGGGAAAAGAATGGAAAAATATGAGCAATGTCTCAGGGAATTGATTGACAACATGAAGTGCATGAATATATGTGTCATGGTTGTTCCAGAAGAAGAGACGGGAAAAGGGCCAGAAACATTATAGAGGAAATAATCAATGAAAATTTCCCATCTCTTATGAAAGACATAAAATTACAGATCCAAGAAGCACAGAATACTCCAAACGGGATAGATCTGAATAGACCTATGCTAAGACACTTAATAATCAGATTATCAAATATCAAAGACAAAGAGAGAATCCTGAAAGCAGCAAGAGAAAAGCAATCCATCACATACAAAGGAAGCTTGATAAGACTATGCACAGATTTCTCAGTAGAAACCATGGAGGCAAGAAGGAAGTGGTGTGATGTATTTAAGATACTGGAGGAGAAAAACTGCCAACCAAGAATCCTATATCCAGCAAAACTGACCTTCAAATATGAGGAAGTGTTTAAAATATTCTCTGACAAACAGACAATGACAGAGTTTGTGAACAAGATACCTGCTCTACAGGAAATACTAAAGGAAGCCCTACAGACAGATAGAAAAAGATAGGAGCGAGAGGTTTAGAACACAATTTTGGGTGTTGGTAGCACAGCAATATAAGTACACTGAACAAAGATTACTGTGAGTATGGTTGAAAGAGGAAGGTTAGCAGCGTGTGGGACACCAGAAAAAATGAGGAAAGATGAAGACTGGGACTGTATAACTAGAAGGGTCAACAATTGTGATTAAATGTACAAATATGTTTTTAAATGAGGGAGAACAAATGAATGTCAACTTTGCAAAGTGTTAAAAATGGGGTTGCATTGGGGGAAAATACAATCAATGTAAATTAAAGACTATAGTTAACAGAAACATTGCATTATGCTTCCTTTAATGCAACAAAGGCAATATACCCAAGCTAAATGCATATAAGAGGGGGACATAAGGGAGGGATATGGGACTCTTGGCATTAGTGATGTTGTCTGACTCTTTTATTCTACTTTAGTTTAATTCTGTTTTTCCTTTTGTTGCTTTTTAGCTGTCATTTTTTTTTCTTTCTTTTTCTTTTGTCTCTACCTTTTTTGACTCTGCCTCCTTCTTTGTAGAAGAAATGGAGATGTCCTTATATAGATAGTGGTGATGATAGTGAATGCATAAATATATGATTATACAGGGAACCATCAATTGTTTACTTAGGTTGGAAAGTATGGTGGGTGAACAAAACTGTCTTAAAAAAACAGATTGATGAAGAAACCTTGAGGGCATTATATTGAGTGAAATAAGTCAGACACATAGGACAAATATTGTATGGTCTCATTGATTTGAACTAATTGTAACATGTAAACTCATAGACATGAAATATAAGTTACCAGGACATAGAATGAGGCTAAAGAATGGGGAGCGTTTGCTTATTATGAGCAGAACGTTTAACTAGGTAGAACTTAAGTGATTGGAAATGGATAGAGGTGATGGTAGCACATTATTGTGAGAAAAACTAACAGTGCTGAATGGTATGTGAATGTGGTGGAAAGCAGAAGCTTAGAGTTATGTATGTCACCAGAAGGAAAGTTGGAGGCTAAAATATGGGAATGTATAATGAGTCTTGTGGTGGACAATGTCCATGATTAACTGTACAAATAATAGAAATCTCTTTCATGAACTAGAGCAAATGTATGACATTATAACTAGAAGTTAATAATAGAGGGGTATATAGAGAAAACTATACATATTGCCAACTATGTATTACAGTTAGTATTATTTTATCATTCTTTCATCAACAGTCACAAATGTACAATACCAATACTATGAGTCAATAAAGGCGGGAGGGGTGATTAGGGGTATGGGAGGATTTGAGTTTTCTTTTTTCACCCTTATTTCTTTTCTGGAATAATGAAAATGCTCTAAAAATTGAAAAAAAATTGTGGTAACAGATGCATAGCTGTATGATGGTACCATGAGCAATTGATTGTGCACTTTGGATTTTTGGATGATTGTATGGTATGTGAACAATCTCAATAAAATTGAATTAAAAAAAAGACAAGTAGAAATATAACAAGATTCTCATAGGAAGCAGAGTTTTTAAATGACCTTGAGTTCTTTCCACTGAACAGATTGACCATGTCTATTTTTGATTATGCATCACTAGTACTAAGGTTGAATAACTGAAACACAGTAGCAGAACTCACTGGGTTTCTGTTGAGCAGAACTAAAAGTCCCAGTCATTTATATGGTAACCCCTGGGAATTGAGGGCCTACTTAGTCTCAAGCTCTCGAGCTCTGCTTCAGGCAGTGGAATGGGGAAGAGTCTCCGCAGAGAGAGAGATGCCCATTTTTTCTTGTAAACTCGAGATACCACTGGGACCAGGCCGATTGCATCTTGGAATATGCCATTTTCCACTTGGCAAGTGAATATTGTTGGTCTCTTCCGATCTTCATAGCTATTGGTTATATGCTGACCCACCTCAAAAATGGGAATATCAGTCAAGGAATCATATGACCTCCTTGTGCTAGTCATTCATTTTTGGCAAGAGCTCAATGGCAAGCTAATAGCTGTCTTTTGAAATGAGTATACCCAGTGGCTGTATCAGGGAGATGATGAGCCTAAAATCACAAGGAGCTCCAATGAGTGGAGGATTCTTTCCTCTGCCACAATGTCCAATACACAAAAATCTCTCCAGTCACAGAGCTTCATAGCTCAAAGAAGTCACTAGAGTTGTGGGACTGCAAAGGTGGAAGGTGTGTCACAGCTTGTTGGGGAGCTTCCAGCGCAACCTGTTGATTACACCTTTTCTCAAAGGATTCTGATTTTCAGGTTAGCTAAAATAAAGAACAAGTAGAATGCTCAACAGAGACACATACTGTTTGCAATGCCCAAAATGTCATTAATATGCTGGGTGTCCTCTCTGGTCATCAGGTGTCTAAAGAGACAGCATTTTTTTCTTTGATATCTGGAGGCATTGAGCATTGTGAATCCACCTAAACAGTCCCATGAAACTACTTGGCAAGCAGGCCCCTACATTTTTTGTTCAGAGTTTTTAGATATCTTGTAGGAAGAGTTGTGATATTATTGCATTAAGGACCATGAAACTGGGCTTCTGACATGCAGACCAACAGTATAATATCATCTATAGAGTAAAAACTCTGGGCATTAGAGGATAGAGGCACTCGTGCTAATTCCTGACCCACCCACTGGTGGCAAGTCACAAATATTGGTTTGTCCCACCAATATAGCTCTACATGTGGTTTTCCCTTATTGGGAGACTCCTCTAAGACACTTATGGGATGGTAAAATACAAGCATATAACAAATAAATCCTACTATACATTCGTATGTAAAAGCATCAACAACAGTATTTTGATTGTCCCAAAGGACTTCACCTATTAAATCACATTAGTTTCTCTCTCTCATTGTGAACCCTGCCCAAGCAGCATCAGTTGAATTTGGCCATTTCTTCTCTGCAGGACTGTGTAGGATGGTGACTTGGGTGCCTATATTTAACAGAGGCATACAAGTTTGAGTTTTTCCCCTCTCTGAAGTCCCCCGGAATATTTAAACAGATGTATATGGTTATCAGTCCCTCTTGGGGGCAAAGAAACCTCAGCTTATCCTAATAATCTTTCTCCTTAAAGCAACTGAGTTCAGGGTAGAAGGGGCAGGAGGGATCAAGAACATGGAAGTAATGAAAGACTGACACTATTAAGTGTGGCACTTCTGGGTTTTAGTGGTGCAGGAGCTGCATGTAGCTCAACTGAACAAACATTTAATATCTTTGGCTGACCCAATCTCCCATATAAGATGGCAAGTTCATCATTACTGACACCATCTATTTCAGCTTTGGGGGCTCATATCTCTAGTCACATAGCCTTTCAGCTGGGGCTGTGATGCTTACTGCCCCATTATCATGATAGCATCCTTACCTCCTCCTGCCTGGACTAGAGTGACCAACAACCAATTGGGACAACTTATTTCAATCCTATCTCTCATCACGTAGCCTTTAAAATCCATTAACAGCTTTTCTGTCTGGTGGCGGCCACCAGGTGAACCAAGATGGGTGCTTACCAGTACATAACAGGAGTTATGGAGGAAGAAGCACTCCGATGTGGTGTGGTTTCTTCTGAGGGTCCGCTGCTGGCAATACCGCCAGCTCTCTGTGTCCACAGCTGCCTCCCCAACTCTCACCCCTATCCCAACTGACCCGATAAAGCATGCAGACTGGGATACAAGGCCAAGCAAGGGTTTGTCTTCTATAGGATTACAGTGCACCGTGGTGGCCGAAAATGCCTGGTTCCTAAGGGTGCAACCTGTGTCAAGCCTGTCCATCATGGTGTTAATTTGCTCGAAGTCTTCAGTTGCTGAGGAATGAGCTGGATGCCACTGTGGGGTGCTGAAAGTCCTGAATTCTTACTGGGTGGGTGAAGATTCCACATACAAATTCTTTGAGGTTATCCTCATTGATACATTCCATAAAGCTATCAGAAGAAATCCCAACACCAGTGGATCACCAACCCAGTCCACAAGCACAGGGTGATGCGTGGGCTGACGTCTGCAGGCTGCAAGAGCTGTTGCCTTGGAAAGGGCCACAAGTTCCACTACACTATTGGTGGTTCTCCCCCTGCAGTTTGGAGAAGGCGCAATACCCTCCAGCTCCACCATTACCACTAATTACTTAATGTTTATAAAATTCATACCTAATAAACAATTTAGGACAGTTAAAAAAATCCATTAACAGTAGGATAGTAGGGGACACTTACTCTTTCCCCTCTTGCTCACTCCTTAGGCAAAAGCATTTGCTACTGAATCCCAGGGAGTCTTCTCATGGCCTCTGTCTTCCAGAAAGACATGGCTCTTCCTGCATCCCATCCTCATTGACAAAGATAGTCACGAACTGTGAAGGATATGAGATTTTACCTTATTTGCAAACTAACAAGTTAGCATGATATACTTTCTTGGAAGTTGGCAGAAGACATGAGATTCCAAGTCAGACACAAAGGACTTTGCCTAGCAGGCAACATGAGCCTCATGTTTATGATGATGCACCTTGCCTTTCAAGTCCCATAGTGTGATTTATGGCACAACTGAGGAACACTGACCTTAGGGAACCTGGATCTTTTATGATGGACTGCAAACAAATCTGACCGACCTTTGTCCTAGAGGAAGATATTATCTTTATCATACTGGGCAGTAAACATACCTGCTCTCTTCTCTGAAGGGAGACACTTGATCCTATATCCTTCAAGGTTGTTCTCTATGCAGACATACTTGCAAAGCTAGTCTGGAACAAAAGGGCAGTTAATGCCTTTGTTTGCAAGATCTGAAGAAATCCTAAAGACTCATGGAGAATTTTCTTCCAACAATCACTTAAAATTAATGACCCTTTCTTTTTAATATTCCTACCAAAATATTATTCCATTTAATTTTATTCTGTAAAACTGTGGATTAGTATAGAGTTCATCATGAATAGACAAATGGGAAACAGAAACTCAAGTGTGAGCCCACCAGACTTGTGCTTGTGGATCAAATATTATTCAGCCATTAAAAGGAATGAAGTCCTGATACATGTGACAACATGGCTGAAACTTGAAGACACCATGTTGAGTGAAATAGGTCAGACACAAAAGGACAAATATTGTATGATTTCACTGATTTGAAATAATTAGGATAAGCAAACCCATGGACTCAGAATCTAGAATACAGGTTACCAAGGAATAGGGTGGGGATAGGGAATGGGAATTTAAGGCTTAAAATGTTCAGAGTTCCTATTTGGAATGATGAAAATATTTGGTAATGGATGGTGGTGATGGTAGCACAACATTGTAAATGCAATTAACAACATTGAAATATATATCTGAATGTGATCAAAAGGAGAAATTTTAGATTGTATATGTGGTAGCAAAATAAATAAAACTTAACATACACACAAAGTGAAGGGTCACAGGTAACTCGTCTTACACATTAGGGCATGCTGATCTACTAATAAGGTAGGATTCATTAATTAATACAACATATATTTGTTGAGCTAAACACTGTTTTTGGTTTTGTTCATATGGAATACAGCTTCTCCTAAAAGTTAGAGATTCGGTGTTGTGCTGGTTTATATATATTATGTCCCCCAGAAAAAAGCCATATTCTTTAATGCAATCTTGTGGGGGTAGATGTATTAGTGTTAATTAGGTTGGAATCTTTGGATTAGGTTGTTTCCATGGAGATGTGACTCACCCAACTGTGAGGGACATCTTTGGTTAGGATGTGACCTCTGATAGAATGTTTCCACGGAGGTGTGGCCCTGTCCATTTAGTATGGGCCTTGATTAGTTCACTGGAGCCCTATAAAAGCTCAGGCAGAAGGAGCTTGCTGCTAGCAGCAGCTTACAGAGACATTTTGAACACAGCCATTGAAAGCTGACACTGACATTTTGGAGAATGCCATTTTGAAACTCAGCCTGAGAGCAAGCAGATGCCAGCCACAGGCCTTCCTAGCTAACAGAGGTTTTTGGATGCCATTGGCCATCCTCCAGTGAAGGTACCCTATTTTTGATGACTTATCTTGTATACTTAATGGCTTAAGACTGTAACTTTGTAACCAAATAAACCCCCTTAATAAAAGCCAATCCATTTCTGGTGTTTTGCATTCTGGCAGCATTAGCAAACTGGAACAGGCATGTAAAATAACTATAATTCAATTTGATAAGAACAGAGATAAGGTGGCACTTCAGAAAAGAGACTGATCCTTTATGGGGAGAGTGGTAGGAATCTAGTAAAGAGCATGCTCCTTTATATGGGTCTTGAAAGTAAAGCATGAGTTTTCCAAGGATAATGTGGTTTGGAAGAGAAAAGAATTCTATTCAGAAAGAAGTGTGATTGATGGCAAACATTGACAGGGTCTTTCAGGAAATAACTTTTAGTTTGAATAAATACAGTACAGATGAAAGAATGGTATAGGAGATACAACTGGGTAGCTAAGTGGAGCCAGCCCAAGGCAGGCCTTGACTAGTTGTATTACTGAGTTTGGGCTTTATTGATAGGTAAAAGGAAAATCTTTGAAAGTTAATGGATCAAAGTGTGGCATGATCACCCTACATAAGGTGAGAACCTCTTGACAATAAATGTGATTATATTTGTGAAATATACTAGAAGGCATGGTCAAAGAAACAGAAAGGAGTGGAAAATATCAGAGACTTTCGAGGTGGTCTTTTGGAAATTGATTGGAAGATATATGTGTAAGAAAAGGCAGGAAAAAATTAACAATAATTACTTACTTAAAAACTTTTGAAAAGTGGACAACCAATGAGGAGAAACTGTGCAATTGTATTTTTCACCTCATATTGGTGATGGTAAAAGTTTTATTTACAAAGCTTCTAAAAATAAACTTGCTAAATATTGCAAGGATGAGCATGAATTGATGTTGTGCTCCTCTGTTGTCTTGTTCCATTTTATGCACTTGTACATTGGCATAGATTGCATAAAACTGTCCTAATTACCAATGTTACACATGTTTGAAATGGTCTCTTATCCAAAAGTAGAATCACTTTGGACATTTTTTCCTTTATGTAACTATTGTGACATTAATATATTTACCCAATGAACTGAAAGTAGAATAAAGCATTTGCTATAAATTCTGAGATTTTAAACTTGAGGGCCAAACACTCAAGGCATCTTCCCAAATTGCTGCTTTGTTAAACAACTTAGAAATCAAATATCTTCATTTCTATGTTCTGAGGCTATTAATATTGTTGCTCTAGTTTCAGTGCAGTAGATAACAAGAAAGGGAAACTTTTTACATGCAGTAATCAGTGGCTTCATGCAGAGATAAAAAATACAAAGGATCTTTGCAAATAATTAAATGTCTTAATTCTGGAGAGTCTTTGATTAACACATTGGAAGGCAAAGCACCTCCAGAGTTTTGGAATGTGGCATTGTGATAATACCTCAGCTGATCTTTCATTGTTCTAGCTGAAGATTAATTATCTCCCTTCCTCCTATAATATCCGTTTAGTGTCTTATAAATTGGATCCAGCTATTAGCACTATTCATTTATTTCCTGTGAAGAAGGTCTAAGCTTTATCTACTTGAGTGTTAGATTTAGTATCCCTTTTCATTTCCTTCTTAGCTAAATACATGTTCTTCTAAATAGCTTTATTCTAATGTCTTTTCCTCACTTCACCTCCCACCACAAAGGGAAACAGACACACATACACACACTCACACACTAATACAAAATATCTTTTTCTCCTTTTCTTGGTTACTTTATAATAAGGTTATTGTACTTATTGAGATTTGAAAAACCATCATAAAATGGGAGAAAGCTTTTTTTCAGTTATCATAATTTGTGTCAGCTCTCTGACTTCTCAACAACACGATATTGAAAGGGAGAGAGAAACAAGTTGGGCTTCAGTAGTTGTCTGTCTTCTAAATTTATACAGTAAAATGGCATCCAGGTAGGCTGGCAGAATGTTTTGTAGGGAACAATATTCTTCTTCTGTTTGTGTTGTGGTGGGCAATCTAGTCAGTCAAGGGATTTTTAACCTTCTAAGACATTTTCCCTAATTGGATGTACACCCCAAAGAAGAGCTGGGATTATGTGGGGAGTGGAGTCCAGCTCCCAGCCTGGTAAGCCAGGGTACCAGACCTATGGCCAAATAATTGCAGCAGCCTTAAGGATGATTCTAGACCTACAGGGACCAACCGAGGTGCAGCAGGGCAAGTGATCAGAAAAAAGGAAGATGTTGGATTATTTATGATCTCAACTGAAATGAATATTTATTGAATTTTCACATGTTGAAGTCTTTTCTGGACTTAAAATATAATGGGAGAGTTCAGAAAAGAAAAAAAATCAGTTGAGTTGACTATAAGACTAATTTAAACTCTTCTACATATAAAATGATCAAAATATAAAATTTTTTAAAAACTGAGAAACCGTTTTCAATAAATATTACAAAATATTAATATTTTCAGTAAAAGATTCATTAATCTATTGGGATAATCAAAAACACAAAGTAAACGCAGCAGGGACTTTTATCAATACAGCAAAGGATCTGAAAAATGAGAAAAATAGTTCCCAAAAAGGGAAATTACAACTGGTTAATGAAATAAGTTCTCCTGATATAATTAAAAAATTTTAGGTCATAATGTCATTTGTTGACATAGTTACTATCTCTTGTTTAACTTTCCTTTTTTCCGCCTTAGGGTGCATGGTAGTCAGCGGTTCTTCTTGACCAAAAATATCAGATTTCTCCCTGAGACCAAAGATGTGAAAAGCAAACATTGAAAAGTAGAGTAAATTTAGAGAATTTGAGTTCCTTCTCTGCCTTATTTCTGACAGGGCCAGTAAAGTAGAGGTGCAGATAAAATTCTGAGCCATAGAGGCTGGTGGTAGAAAGACTTCTCTTTAGCTTAAATTAACTTTTCTCAGTGTAACTTCCCATATTTCAAAGCCCAGATGCTGATAAGATGAGATTTGAAAAACCGTTCATAAAGTGGGAGAAAGCTTTGTTTCATTTATCATAATTTGTGTCAGCTCTTTATGACTTCTCAACAACACGATATTGATAGGGAGAGAGAAACAAGTTGTGCTTCAGTAGTTATCTGTCTTCTAAATTTATACAGTAAAATGGCATCCAGGTAGGCTGGCAGAATGTTTTGTAGGGAACAATATTCTTCTTCTGTTTGTGTTGTGGTGGGCAATCTAGTCAGTCAAGGGATTTTTAACCTTCTAAGACATTTTCCCTATTGGATGTACACCCCAAAGAAGAGCTGGGATTATGGGGGGAGTGGAGTCCAGCTCCCAGCCTGGTAATCCAGGGTACCAGACCTATGGCCAAATAATTGCAGCAGCCTTAAGGATGATTCTAGACCTACAGGGACCAACCGAGGTACAGCAGGGCAAGTGATCAGAAAAAAGGAAGATGTTGGATTATTTATGATCTCAACTGAAATGAATATTTATTGAATTTTCACATGTTGAAGTCTTTTCTGAACTTAAAATATAATGGGAGAGTTCAATCGACTCCTATTCTTCAAGAGATCTGGAAATGTATTTCATTTTTCCTGAGGTAGAAAATTTCTGGTAATTTTTTGTTGAGACAGAATGTAAACTTATACTACTGGTTGATGTGTTAATTCTTGAGAACAAATGAAAATATACATTCTTATTATAAATGCAATTTAGAATGTCCGCGTTATATTATTTCGCCTTCTAATGTAGAAAATAATTATCCTAATAGTTAATGAGTAATAACAAATATTTATTATGCTTATTATTTTTTGAACATTTTATTATGTGTAAGACTTTAGACCAAGCATTATACATAGCAAAGTCATTTAAGTTTTGCCACCCTGAGTGGTAAGCATTGTAAATGAGAAAGCTGAGGTTAGACAGATTAAGAAAGAGCCAAATTTAGGCAATCATTAAGTGGCTAAGGCAGAATTTGGAAGCAAGTAAATTTCTTAAATTACTCTTTTGACAAATATTTATTATAGACCTATTATAAATCAGGCACTGGTATAGGCTTCTATTGTTACTGTCCATGCTCCTTCGACTTCACCAAGCTCCCCAAGGCCTAACTGTATATAGTGTTGTATTTAAATGATTTAAACAGTTAAAGTGCTTAGAACAATGTCCACCCAGCCCATGGTACACATGTAATAAATGCAACCTATTGTGTTATTATCCAGAGTTAACAGTGACACTGTAAGATGAGATTTTATCATCATTAATTCTATACATAGAAACTTAGATCACTGTTGTTGACAGCACCATCATTGCCCAGTGAAATGGAAAATCCTCTAAAACTTGATGATTCTTTCTTCCTGTGTTGTGAGCCACAGAATTTAATTTTTTTTTTTCAAGTAAGTGTGGAAATCCTCAAATGTTTGCTCATCTCCTTGTTGTCCTAAAGCTCTGGAGCACCCATCTCCTTCCTTATGAAAATGGAGGGCTTATTATGCTGAAGACTATCGCTTCTCAATATTCTTTATTGACACTCTGTTGAGTTGATTTTCTCTCTCGCTCTGTTTTCCTGCTACTTATTTGTAGAGAAGTATGTATTTTAAAAGTTGTTATTTCTCACTCCACTTGTGGGTTTCTGTTCTCTCTTTGTGCACTTTCTTTTATTTGGCAGCAAGAAATATTGAGGTCCTACAGGGCAGGGTTATTGTCTATTTTTATAGTGTTATGCTCTTGTGAAACTGTTATTCAATTTAAAGAATAAATTGCATTCTATGTGAAATGCCTCAGGGCAAGGTTGGCCAAACGACCTGGCTTTGTGTACTTCTATTTTAAAAAATACACCTTTGGTTACTGTCCTTTTGGAATGGAAACATGTTCCATGTTTCTGGTCTGCAATGGGTCATCTTAGCATTTTCTATTCCAGACCATGGAAAGTAGGAGCTATAGAAAAACACCTAGTCAGAACTTTACTTCCAATGTTTTCTCATGCTGCTAAGGCTTCTTTTAAAGCTGATTTGGCTATGCTGACCTATTTTTATTATCTTAGTTAGTTTTCAGAAAAATTTACTGTTTCAAAGAGGAAAAGAAAGAGACTTTTTGCTTTTCTCTTTGGGAGGAGCTAGGAACCTAGTGAATGAATTTGGGGGTATTTTTATATTAATCATAGCTTTTTTTTTCAATGCCATACCCAGGAATAAAGTTGTTATTGGTGGGGTATTCAAAGTTTTAACAAAATTCTAACATATTTGTATGTATGATTCAGGCATGATTCAATGATGTGAAAGATAATTTTCTTTATGGGAAGTCACTGCAATCTTCTGGAAGCTTCCATAGTTTTCTTGCATTCACCCATGTCCTGGAATGTTACTGATAACCCTTTGAGACCCTTGATGTCAAAAAGGAACTTGGCACCATGCTTAGAATAAAACCTGGTTCAATTTTTTTGGGATATGATGGGTCTTTTCATCTTTCTTTTTATATAGCACATTATTTATCTTTATTTCATGTGAAATATATTTGAATAAAAGTAGTTCCAGGAAGGTCATGAACTTAGCAAAACTCCCCAGTTAAATAAAGGGCATATCAATTCCATATTTTTTTATTATGCTGCTTATTTCTCCAGTTGAGAAATACATGTTGGAGGAAAGTATTTCATGATACTATTTACATTTAAATAAAGTTTAAAGTATCAGGAATGGAAATAGAATTTATCAAATAAAAATGCAGAATACTAGGAAAAAAAGATTTTTTGTTTTCTGAAATTTAGAAAATAATTGTCATAAACTCTTTCTTTACTCATAAAAAGACAATTTTACATGGTGATATAATGGGGTCAGGATCATACTGTTTCAGTTAACCAAATTACACTGGATGAATAAGGTAATGGTTTGTTTGAAAATGGATACACTCTGATACTAGAGTTTGAAAGATTCCCCATGTCTTCTTAATAAAGCTCATCATTTCAAGCTTCAGCAAAACACTTTAATGATGATGTAATTAACTTTCAATGTGACTGAATTTGCAGGTAGTTCTGATATTATAATTTTATTTTAGAGAATATATAATGTGGTTGCTGTGTACAAGCATGTCTCCTTAATTGGGGCAAAATAGGGAATTATACTGACTGTCTAGATTCCTTTTTTCTTTTTTTTTTTTTTAAACTATATAAACATTGACCTTTAAATGATTAGTTTTCCAAAGGTTTGCTGCCAATGCATACAGATAACCTAGTAACTAATTCATTACAAATGAAATGCGATTAAATAAATGAAAATTAATAGCTATAAATGTATAAAGTTTTCACCGGGGAAGATTCATTCAGCCTTTATCAGATACAAATACTTCTCAATTAGCCACGACATTGAAGTGGGGTGGGAAGATACAAGACAAAAAGAGCAAAATGCCTGGGAAAGAAAATTATAAACTTTGCCACAAAATTATTAACTTCCGGTCTTTGGTTTCAGCAATGAAGGGGTATCATATTACTTTGTTGTTAGGAGAGGCCACTAATATAAAACACTGACCCAGTTTCTCATTCTATAAAACTCTTTGGGAGAATCACACTCCACTGGCAAAATTCAGTCTTTAGAAGCATAAGCACAATTATTAGATGCTTTTCTCTGAGCTAAATTATTCCCCTAGTTGTTTAAACAGGAAAAAAAAAAGTTCTTTGAGACTATTCAATAGAAAAGTAGACTAAAGAAAGCTTTATAGTGACAATTACTACTTCTTTCACATCATTAGTTGATATAATCTTTCTCCTTCTCAGTAGTAGTTTTGACTATACTCATTTCAGTTCTGAAAATGAAATTCCCATGGACTGGTTGAGGCCAACAACTTAGCTCGATAAGATTGTAAATTTAGATTTCATAGGGCATTTTTCTCCTCTTACAGTTTTATACTCAGGGAAGCTAAACCACAGTCATCTATGCTGTTTCTGAGAAACAAATATACCAGTTTATTGGATTTCGTTTTGGTGAAATTAGAGACTACAAGCTTAATTTTAAAAGCCCCACATTTTAAAGTACTCAATAATTTTGGAAATTTCTTCTTTTACACTTTAATTTAATTGTTATAAATTCTGTCTGGGCTGTGATGTTGTCATTTAATGAAAGTGGAAAGAATGCAGTGTTGGTAATTAGAAGGTGTTGCAATCTTATTTTTGCCACTAGCTGACTTTTCAACATTCTTCGATGCACTTAACTTCCTTGAGCTCAGTTGTCTTTATTAGTAGACTAAGGGATTGGACAAAATGACCTTATTTTGCTTCTGCCTCCTGCATTTGTACCTGCTGTGATTCTTTCCAATACCAAAGCTGCTTGTTTAGAGATTTTGATGTTTCTGAACAGAACTCCTCTTTATTGTGGCCTACTTTGTATTCATTTCCTGACTTACGTTCACTTTGTGAGGTACACAGTCTATATTTTTATAGACAAATTTACAGAAGAAGAAATCTGGTTATGTGCACTTATTTAACAAGTTTTATTTGTTTTATTATGCTCCAGGTATTCTTTTTTTTGTTTGTTTCTTTTGAGTAGTTGTAAGTTTACAGAAAAATCATGCATAAAATGCGGAGTTCCATATACCACCCTATTATTAACACCTTGCATTAGTGTGGTGCATTTATTAAAATTCATGAAAGAACATGTTTATAATGGTACTGTTAATTATAGCCCAGCATTTACAATAGGGTTCATTGTTTGTTGTACACAGATATTCTTTTAATATATATCATTAAACATAATAGGCAAAGATCACAGCTTGTATTTCACTGAGGAGACAGAGAGAGACAAGAATTAAAACCATGATACACTTGAATACTAATGTGGGAATGGGTCTGTTGTGTTCAATGAACAGCAAGGGAATCAGGTGTGCAGGTGGGGCTCTGCAAGCAAATGGGAGAGTATTAGAAGCATGGTAAATTAATTTCACTACTGGCCCCCACATTTTATGCCTTCCTGACTATACTCTTTGGTAGTACTGCTCCAAATTGACAATGAGTTTGGCCATGCACCAATGGGATATGCAAACCTGATTCAAAGAGAGGCTGGTAAAAACCTTTCCACTTCCTTTTGGAAATCTGCCACTACCTTGGAACAAACCTAAACTAGTGTAAGGAATGGAGCAGAGCTGAGTCATCCACCTGAGGCCATCCTCCATCAAAAAGCACCAGGTGACCCACCAGCTGACTGCAGACACTACAACTGTCAAAAAAAAAAAAAAAAAAAAAAAATTGGGACTTGGTAAAGAGAAACTTTATTCAAAACAATTACTGCAAAGGGTGAAAGGGGCTATTGCAATACGAAGAATGCCCTTGACCATAAGGTCCATGAGCATCTCAAGAGTTAGGCAAAAATGGTTTTTCTTTTGTAGAGAGGAAAGAACCAAGTATAAGGAAGTGGGATATAAGGTTGGTATGATCAGAATATTTTATGATGAAACAATTCATTTTTTGGAGGGTGCCCTTAAAGTCAGGGATCTGGAAGGAGGAGTGAATCTTAACCAAAGTTTGTTTAACAAGCGTTTTGTTCTGACTGATTGATGGAGATGAGTGGTTTAGCTAATTACTTATAAGGCAAAGAATGGGAATGTGGAGGGTGTGTGACTGACCTTGTCACAGGTAAACAAGTGGGTGTCCATGAGTCTTATTTAAGTCGTGCAGGGAAGTGTGATTCTTTTCAGTAAGCTGTTTTCTGGCATAAAAAACCTCCACTGTTTTCCAGGATTACAGGGTTCAGGTAAAAATTTAACATTGTCAAAACTGACCTCTAGATTCACATGAGCTAATAAAGTGTAGTTGTTTTGGGTCATTAAGTTAAAATGTGGCTCATTATGCAGCAGTAACTGATTTAAAAGTAAAGTCAGTGAGATAACAGAATTTGGGGGTAAATCCTATGGGACCCTTTAAACATTGTAAGGATTTTGGGTTTTACTATGAATGAAATGAGACGCCATTGGCAAGGTTTTGAGCAGACAAATGACATGATCTTATTAATATTTTAAAACTCTCACTCTAGGAGCTGTGTGACCATAACTCTTCATTCCAAGTCTTTCTTCCCTGCCCATCCTTATTCACAACCCCAAATGCAGAAGAGGGATTAGAACCTTATTTGACCTGATGTTCAATATATGAAGAGAAATGTTTGTGTTTATCTAACTTGGATTTATCAAGACATTCATGTGGCAGCAAAGATTTGTTCTGGAATTTCATCTTTTTTTTTCCCCAGGAAATTCTACTCTATTTTGACAAAGAATAATTTCTTTATGCCAGGTACAACTTTCTTATCTAATTGTTTTTTTAAAGAGAAATAGTAGTTTTACATGGGATTAAAGTTTCATGCAGATTATAAGAAAAGAGGCAGGGGAATCAGACTATATGACATCCTTCTAATATTCTGGAATGTAAGATCCCTGCAAACTCAGTGACCTGATAAAATGATTGAATTGTTCCAACCCAGGTCTTGAAGGGCTCAGGTCAGTGCAGCTGCTAGACAAAAGAATATGCCAGGCATGGAGTCAGACGTGAGTATTATTAGGACTTACAAACAGGTGAGGGTCCCCAGTGACAGTCATATGAGGAAACTAGAACTCGTGCTCTGCAAGTGTGGGGAATGCAAGGGGCAGCTTATAAGGGTTTAGGACAAAGACATTCCATAGGGTATGAGAGCAGAGTTTCAGCAGGTTCTCATGACATAGGGGTTTGGAGGTTTGTTATCAATACTGATCAAAGGAAGAGAGTTTAATGCTTTGTTTACAATACCAACTGTGATAGTTAGGTTCATGTGTCAACTTGGCCAGATGATGGTGCCCAGTTGTCTGGTCAAGCAAACACTGGCCTAACCCTTTCTGCAAGGACATTTCATGACAGGTTAATAAACCAGAAGGCTGGTTTATTAAATCATCAGTCAGTTGATTGTATCTGTAGCTGATTACATCTACGATCAACTAAGGGAGTGTCCTCTGCAATGAGAGAATCCAACAGTTGGATTTAATTTAATCAGTTGAAGATTTTTAAGGGAGAAGGGAAAACTTTCCCTTTTTCTTCAGCCAGCCAGCCTCTCCTGGGGAGTACATCGAGGACTTCATCGGAGTTGTCAGCTCACGACCTGCTCTACAGAATTTGGACTCGTGCATCCTGCCCTATGGAATTTGGACTTGTGTATCTCCACAGTTGCATGAAACACTTTTATAGAATCTCACATTTGCATATATCTCCTGTTTGTTCTCTTTCCCTAGAGAACCTTAAGTAATACACCATTTGTACCTTCCCCACCCCCACCCCACCCTGAGGAGTTCTGATGACCTTTAACTTCTGTCCTGGATCTCCACACTAATATTTTAGAATTCTATTTTCTTCTAATATTCTAGGAACCAAATTTCCCAAAGCAGTTGTTTACTGCATCATGCAGGTGATATTTCTTGGTCACTGAGCAAAAAGCATCAGCCACAGCATTTGTTCCAGAACTTCACACCTCTATACTCAAAGCTATGAGTCAGTTTGATTGTTTTTCTTTTTTTTTATGCAATTTTATTGAGATATATTCATATAAATACAATTATACAAAGTGTACAATCAGTTGTTCACAGTATCATCATATACTTGTGCATTCATCACCACAATCAATCTTTGAACATTTTCATTACTCCAAAAAATAAAATAAAAATTAAAAAGCATCCAAAACATCCTATTTTCCTCTTCCCCCCATTATCCATTTCCTTTTTTAAATACAGTTTTATTGAGATATATTCACACACCCTACAGTCATCCACAGTGTACAGTCAATTATTTACAGCACCATCATACAGTTGTGTATTCATCACCAGAATCAATTTTTGAACCTTTTCCTTACTCCAAAATAAAAATAAAAGCAAACAAGAACACCCAAAACTTTCCATCCCCTCCTTCCCATGCTATCCTTCATCTAATTTTTGTCCCTGTTTTTCCACTCACCTCTCCATTCACTGGATAAAGGGAGCATGAGCCACAAGGTTTTCATAATCACTCAGTCACACTGTGCAAGGTACATAAATAATTGTCTTCAAGAATCAAGGTCACTGGGTTGCAGTTCAACAGTTTCAAGTATTTCCTTCTAGCCATTCCAACACACTAAAAACTAAAAAGTGATACCTAAGTAGCACATAAGAATACCCTCCGGAGTGACTCCTAAACTCCATTTGAAATCTCTCAGCCACTGGAACTTTATTTTGTTTCATTTCTCTTCCCCTCTTTGGTTAAGAAGATTTTCTCAATCCCACAGTACTGGGTCTAGGCTCATCACCAGGAGTCATTTTCTGCATTGCCAGGAGGATTCGACAACCCTGGGATCGGGTCCCACCTGGGGGGAATGTAGTGAGTTCACCAGTCGAGTGGTCTTAGGGAGAGAAGGCCACATCTAAGCAACAAAGAGGCTCTTTGGGAGAGACTCTTAGGCACAATTATAAATAGGCTTAGCTTCTTTGCAGCAACAAGCCTCACAAGGGAAACCCCCCACATTGAGGGCTTGGCCCACCAAATTGGCAGTCAATGTTTGTGAGAAAATCAGCAATAACCCAGGTGTGGAAGACCAAAATTTCCACATTTCTCCCCAGTTTCTTGGGGGGGGGGGAGGCTGTAAATATATTTTTTATTATCTGCCCAAATTACTCTGGGATGTGTTACTATTTCACTGCAGCCTAAACTAACCTACCGTATCTCACTGCCTATTCAAATTTCCATGCAATTGTGGTGTTTGAACAAATCGACTATAGAGTTGTACTGTTTATAAAATTTAGATCCTGTACCAAATAGATATCTCTTCCCTTGGTCTCATATGGAAGTTGAGGTTTTAAAACACAGTCAGTTTCAACCTTTACCCTTTGGCCTGGCTTGCCCTGGTCTTAACCAGACCTGCTTCATTCATATTACTAATTGAAGTCTGGGTTCTTTCTCAGCTTTTTTTTTTTTTTTTTTTTAACAGCGGCTGTATGCACTAATACTGACATTCATATCTGCTGAGCTCTAGCTCTGAGTTTTAGGTGTCTCAGAGATATGCATTGTTCCAGAGACCACTCAGGTTATACGCTAAGGGATCAGCATCTCAAAGTTTAGAGATAGGCATTACAATTCAGGGATAGAGTTAACTGCTGTAAGAGCTTACAATCTAGGGACTATTACAATAGTTATGTCCATGTTAGGCTACGTTCAGTGATTCAATTCTGAGTTTACACATTGTAGTTATTCCATATTGGTGAGGCATTAAAGTGTTTGCCTTTATTTCTGGTGTACTTCACTCAAATCCTATGTACAGGATCCATTCACCTCATTGTGTGTCTCACAGCTTCACTCCTCCTTGTAGTTGCTCAATGTTCCACTGTATGTGTACACCACAGTACACCACTCCATTCTTCAGTCAATGTACCCTTAGGTCATCTGCACCCTTTGCAAATCATGATTACTGCCTCCATGAACACCAGTTTGCAAATGTCCATTCATGTCTCTGCTCTCAGATCTTCAAATGACATACCCCATAATGAGGCTGCAGGACCTTTTGGTCCCCACATACTTAACTTTTTGTGGAACAACCACACTGACCTTCAGAAAGGCTACACCATTCTACCTGCTCATCAACAGTAGATAGGTACATCCCTCTCACCATGTTTTCTCCAACACTTTTATTCCTATATATATATTTTCCTACAATTTTATAGAGTTATATTCACATACCATACATTTATCCACAGTGTACAATCAGTTGTTCATGGTATCATCATAAAGTTGTACATTTATCACCACAATCAGCACTTGAACATATTGATTACTACAAGAAAAAAAATTTTTTTTTAGCAGTAAGAAAAAAAATGATAAGAAGAAAAATAACATGTCATACAATACTACATACTAGTAAGGACAGCAAATAACACCATTACCAAGAATCCCATATTCCTCCCCTATATCCCCCTCTCATATATATTTAGCATTGGCATATTGCCTTTGTTACATTTAATGGAGGTATATTACAATGTTACTGTTGACCATAGACTCCAGTTTGCTTTAATTATGTTTTTTCCTGAATACCATCCCTTTTTCAACTGTCTACATAGTTGACATTCATTTGCTTTCCCACATGAAAAAAACAGTTTTATATTTGTATATTTAGTAACAGTCATTGGTCACTCCAGTTTTTGCCAAGTTATACAGTCCCAGTCTTTATCATCTATCTTTACCTCTGGTGTCATACATTCTCCTATCCCACCTCTTTCAGCTTTACTCGCAGACATCTTTGTTCAGTATACTGAAAAATGAAATTCTATTTCTGGATCTATGCAATCAATCCTAAACATTCTGTAGTCCTTCAGCATCAAATGGCTGGTCTCTGCCCTCTTTCTATCTCCTGGTCGCCTGTGTTGTCAGCTTTTAACTCCCAAAGTTTGTTCATTAATGTCTGTTCATATTAGTGAGACCATACAGAATCTGTCCTTTTGTTTCTGGCTAACTTCACTCAACATAATGTCCTCAAGGTTCATCCACATTATTACATGATCCATGTCTTTGTTCTGTCTTACAGCTGCATAATATTCCATTATGTGTATATACCACAGTTGGTTTATCCACTCATCTGTTGATGGGCATTTGGGCTGCTTCCATCTCTTGGCAATTGTGAATAATGCCACAATAAACATCAGTTTACAAATGTCCATTTGTGTCTTAACTTTCAGTTCCTTTGAGTATATACTTAGCAATGGAATAGCTGGGTCATATGGCAGATCTATATTTAGCTTCCTGAGGAACCTCCACACTGTCTTCCAGAGTGGTTGCACCATTCTACATTCCCACCAGCAATGAATATGTGTGCCTCTTTCTCCACATCCTCTCCAGCACTTGTCATTTTCTGTTTTTTGGATAATGGCCATTCTGGTAGGTGTGAGATATCTCATCGTGGTTTTGATTTGCATTTCCTTAATAGCCAGTGAAGTTGAGCATTTTTTCATATGTTTTTGAGCCATTTGTATCTCCCCTTCAGAAAAATGTCTGTTCATGTCTTTTGCCCATTTTTTAATTGGATTGTTTGTCTTTCTGTTATTGAGATGCAGGATTCCTTTATATATTCGGGATATTGAACCCTTATCTGATATGTGGTTTCCAAATATCATCTCCCATTGTGTAGGCTGCCTTTTTACTTTTCTGACAAAGTCCTTTGATGTCCAAAAGTGTTTAATTTTGAGGAGATCCCATTTGTCTATTTGTTCTCTGGTTGCTCGCGCCTTGGGTGTGAGGTCTAAGAAACCACCTCCTATCACAAGATCTTTAAGATATAGCCCTACATTTTCTTCTAAGAGTTTTATGGCCTTGGTGAAGGTGAAAACCTTTTTATTTTTTAAAAAGAGACTTTTACATAATTAGAATTAGTTGAGAAATCATTGAAAATTAAACTTGGAAAGACTATTGTTAAAAATAGTTATATAATATTCGCTGATATTTCAAGTGATTGTCTGAGCACTCTGTTCAGGATGGGTCATGTGGAGGGATTAAATAATGGGTGGATGCCAAATATGAAAGCATCCTCCAAAATTGTCTTAGAATGCCTTTAGGTTTTTTTAAAGCTCAAGTACTCATATTTAGAAAGCACTAAGGAAGGGATTTCACCTGTAATTTTTCCAAAAGACCCCTTTGGAAAATGATTGATTGGCATTTGGCAGACATCCCTTATTGTGTCACAGTTTCATTATGGTCTTTTTAGCTTCAATATTAGGAAAAGAATATTTCAGAGTAAGCAGCTCTGTGCTATTCCCAAAGGCAATAACTAGAGGATTAAATACAATCAGTTTTCTGGAGCCATAAATATGCTATTGAACATATGTTGGAATAGTCCATAAGGATGCATATAATGAAGAATGAGCTAAAGATTTTTTTTTTTTTTTTACTCTAAAATTTCTTCTACTTAGGAGCAAAAGGCATTTGAAAATGCAAAAAATTGTGGATTTAGATTCAAAAACCATCAACTTCAAGGTAGTTTTGGCTGTGGAAATCAAGTTCAGATATTGTTACATATATGGGATGATGTTTACCAAAATCAGAGTTTCAGAAGATAGCAGAGTGATGCTAAAAGCAATTTTATAAGTTTTGATAGATCTTTCTATTTAAAAGTTTTGCTAGATGGTAATGTGATCACCAATTTTTGGAACAAAATACATCTCATGCTATATATCTGAAGTCTAACAATGGGTAGTCATTTATATTCTGTCTATTGAACCTGTCAGCAGTGTTTGATATAGTTGATCTCCTGTCCTTAATTGACTCTTTATTTTTATTTTCAGGACACTGCACTTGCTTGGCTTTCTTTGTAACTCACCAGTTGCTAATCCTCAGTGCCTTTGCTAGTTCCTTCTTTTCTTCCTGACCCATTAACTTTGGCATAGCCTAGAACTCAGGTTTCAGACTTCCAGTTTTTAGCTATAGTCTATTAGTAATCATATCTAGTCCCAAGGCTTTCAATACTATCTATATGTTGATGACTCCCGAATTTTTAAGTTTCCTGTCCAGCCTGTGCTTTCAAACTACAGACTCAGATGTCAACATTTCCACTTGACTGTCTAACAGACATTACAAATGGAACATGGAGTTTTCAAAGCTCCAAGAATTCTGCCCCAAATCTGCTCTCCACCCTCCCACCCCAAAACAAACCTGTTCTACATCCACTCTTCCAGTGGCTTAATCTGAAACCACTGGAGCAACACTTGTCTCCTTTCTTTTCTCACATTCTATATCATATTTGTCAGGAAATTATGGTAGATCTATCTTCAAAATATATCCACATTTGACCCCTTCTTGCCACATACACTGATGCTTCCCTAGTCTGAACCATCATCCTTCTAAAATATGAGCCAGAACACATCATTTATTTCAAAGCAAGAAAATGGTCAATGTCCCTCCTGCTCTGCAACCCTCCCCTCTTCTCTACCTCCTCTCCTACCATATGCACACATGCTCAGTCATCTTCAATACACTGATTTCCTTGCTGTTGTGTGAACAGACCAAACATGCTCCTGTTTTAAGGTTCTATTCTGGAATGATTCTGGAATGTTCTTCCAGATATCAACTGGGTTAAACTCACCACCTTGTCTAAATCCCACCTTTTCGATGAGGTTTACCCTGTTCACTGTAATTAACACTAAAATATGACAAGCCATACTCCACCCACACATCCCCTACCACTCCCACTCCCATCCTTGAACTCCTATCTGGACTTCCTTAACATGCTTAATTTTTTTTTTTTTCATTTTTTCCATAGAACTATTCACTTTTATTGTCTTTCCTCTACCAGAACCTTTCATTTTGTTCACTGACGTATCCAAGGACCCAGAAGAGTGCTTGGCACTTAGTAGATGCTCAAAACGATTTCTGAGGGAATGAATGAATGAATGTGAGAAAACCAGAAAAGCTATAAAACCTGGCCAATATCTCATCTGCAGGCAGGAAAGAGCAAGGAGACAGAGTAGTTTTGAAGAAGACAGTAGTTTAAAAGAAAAAACTTGTACTCTTTACAATCTACTAGGTCCAGCTTATTTTATTAACTTTAATACATTTACTATTTCTATGCAAAAATGTTTAAAATTTCAAGATTATTTATCATGGAAAACAAAATTATGTATGTTTTGTATTAAAGGGAAGAAGAACCAATGATTGACTTAGGAAAACAATAGGATAACAAAGAACTAGTGCTGCGATCTGTGAAGTGATCAAAACTCCAATGCCAGGAGGACTTCAAAGACAACAACTTCAAAGCACCTGAGTTTTAAAACTGGGTATAATGTCTGGCGTGATCTGGCAGGTTTTGAAAGGATAACATTCTGTCTGAATGGTGATAAGGCTTCATAAAGATTTATAAGAGTTTCTTGAAGCTTATGATTTGTATATCTCCTTCATCTTTTCCTTCATTTGTTGTTATAAATCCCAGCTGTTAACTGTATGCAGTTTTTTAAAGGCTTGTGTGCTATATATTTTATTCCTAGAGACTGTTTGGATGCCTTCAATTCCTGCATGGTGTTCAAATCTTAAAAACTTCATACTAGGAAGAAACTCTTTAGAAAATGGAAAAAAAAATCAGGTGATAGCAAATATTGTTAGTAACATTGAGCAATAGGAAAACTTAGTTTAATTTAAAAATAGCTATATGACTGAGTTCCATTCTCAATATGTTTGACTGAAGTGGAACTAGGAATTAAAAAAGAAATGAGGAAATTGAATGGACATCAACAGTGAATTTCTTGGGAACAGGGGGGAATAAACACAATAGTTGAACATTAACAACAACATTAAACCAATAAGTTTTCATGCAGCATTATTTTGAGAATTTGGCAAAATGTGTATGTCAAGTTCAAAGCTTTCAAAGACTCCCTTTGGACTACTCTAAAGCAAATTTGCTTAATTAAATTTCTTTAATGATTAAAAATATTTTTGGACTCAAGTTAAAATATTTACTTTTGATAGAAATAAGTGAGTTTCATTTATTCTTGTTACTTAACATAGAAAGCCAATACCTAGTTATTTTTGAGCCATTATGAAGCAATTTCAAGCACTCAGGATGACTGCTAATTTTTGATAAGTTGTAGTAGGAAGAGAAATGTGCAGCACAGAGCATTGGGACGAGGCAAGGGTCCAGTGTGCCGTTTTTCTGTACTCGTACTATCAGTATGAGATAATGGGTATAAAAATAGGTTATATAAGATTGTTTCCATAAATAAATAAATTGGAAATTCCTGCAAAAAAGGCATTCTAAAAACAAAATTGTTAGCATTTACATGAAATTGACCTTTATTGCTCACAAACATAAAATTAAAAAGTTTAACTGGAGTTTTAATTTCTTTGTGATCTTAATTATGCATCGATTAAATCTTCTATAAAACATGAATGTGCATGAAGTCCACTTTAAATCAGCATTCAAATCTGCCTCCAACTTTTATGTATATGTCCAATCTTTAATAGAATAGCTAAAATATGGCAAAACAGGAAAAATATTTAACTGCTTCACAAACAATATGGAATTAAAAATAATATATTGATAAAAGTGGGAAAAAAGTTAAATTTTCATCTTACTAGTTAAACTTCGTGTTATTTTTTCCCTAATATATGCTACCACAGTTAGAAAATACTTCCAGTGTGAAAGAACTAAGACCACAGTGTGCTGTCTAGAGTGATTTATGATCTTACAATGCTTATAGTAATGTTAAGTTTCAGCTCTGGATCACACTATTATAACGTGTCAAACATTTTTCAACTACTTCAACAGTTGACTACACCTGTTTCCACTTTGCAAATCCTTTCAAGTTCATGGCACTTTGATCGAAAGGGAAATATTTAACTTGTGTCTTTCTTTTTCAATCTAAAACTTGAAAATTTGTACTTATTAAAGATTTTTGTATGATGTATTAACACTAGTGGGATAATAAATTGTTAAAGTTTTGCAATTTTCTTTCATTTGTAAAGGAATTTTTCCTGGAGTTTCATTTGGGCTATTTCCAAGGAAGTAAGTAGGACAAATGTAAAATTTTACTAAATTTATTGTAATAAATCAAATCTCTTAATGCTTAATCAAAATATTTTGGGTATACATCTCAAAATTTGATATATATCTATATACATATGCATCCCTATTTAAATATGCATCCATATTTAAATATTTAATGCCAACAGTAGGTAACGTTTGTCATATAGTTATTATTTGGCATTTTGGTCAGACTACTTATTTTGGCAGCTGTAAGCAGAAAGAGAGTGAGGCCCTTGTTATCTTGTTATCTTAATACTTTCATATGGCCTAATTGTCATTGGAGGTCACCATTTTTCTGTTCAGTCAACCCTAATAAGTTGAAACCACGGTGATAAAATAAGCATCTCAATATTACTTCCCTCACTCTTAGTACATGCATTTTATTAATTCCAGATTACATGAATAAGGACTTGAGGAACCATGTTTAAATTGAAAATAACAATGACAATATAGATTTTCACAAGAAGAGACTGGGAATGTTTTCTACAGATAAAAAGTTTCACGGGGTGCTACAGATAAATTAGACAAGCATTACTGAGTAGATTTTTCCTCATAAATTAGATTTTATGGATCCTAATTTTCTCAGCTTTCAGATACTCCCTGGTTTTATGAAGCATTTTGAGAAATTCTCCTTTCCTATCCACATGGAATTGTAATAAAGGGCTTTACTTACAATGTCTTAATCTAAGCAAGTTATAAACTAAGTATGGAAGACTCAGGTTTTTTAGCTAAGCAATCCCCCTTAACAGAGATAATATTATAAGGGTGAGCTTGGATTAGAAATTTCAAAATATATTATCAACATGCTTGAGGAAGATTTCCAAGTATGTAATCTAGTGTGCTAGGTGACTCTGTAAAGCCATAAAATTCTTTTTGGTAAAATGAAGACACTCATGCCTTCAGTGAGCCCAATTTTCTCAAGTTTGACAGCATCACAATTCCCACTGGAGAGAGCACCATCTGAGGGAAATCTTCAGTATTTCCCATGTTGGAGCACCCATATATTCACCAAGAATGATTTCTGTGCAAGACATTGTTGCATTATGTCTGTTGTTACTGAGAGGTTAGGCTCCATGTGAAATGTAGAATCCCAAGCTATAAGTGATTATGCTTTATAGAGCCATGGAGTGAACAAAATAGGGGAATTTAAAATTATATTTTCTTATTTATAAAAATTGAGATGACCTCTAAAACTCCAGAGAATTTTCCAATGTGAGTTCAACTTGTAAACTCTATAGGATGGGTGTGGTGAGAAATCGACCAATTAATAGCAAAGGGAATAAAGGTATATTACTGTGCTGTTTTGAGGTGTGAAGATCATCTTTGGGACACATCTAAATACTGTCCGGCATATAATAGGCTTTTGAACAGTGGTACCTTTAAAAAAAAGAATGTGTCTAGTATTCTCAAGATGTCCATCCAAATTCACAGTCATATTATTACAGCTACATTATTTTACAGCTACCATCATTTTCTTGGACAGTTATCAGAAATCGCTTTCTCTGTTGAAGTTCTTGGTCCCACTACAGCAACTCCTTAAATGGTTACTGGAATAATGTCTATTTAAAACATTCAGCACTAATTCCACCCATTCTTTTTCCTTCTAATTATCTTGGGTTGGACTGGGCTTCTTGACTTTTGCAACTAATATATTCCCCAAAGTCTTCTATCCTAATCAACCTTTTAGTGATATAGAAAATATCCAGATATACACTCTAATTTATTACACTATTCAACAAGGGAGTATCTTGAAGATTAAAAGTTCAAAATGCAAAAGACACAGTCTCAGTATCAAGGCCATCACAATCAAGTTAGGTAACAGAAACACATAAAAATAACTACTAGATGGTGGCAACTGCTATAACAGAGAAATGGGCTCTTAGGAGGAAGAGATGAGGTCAATTTATTCCCTCCCAGGGTTGGTTGAGTGCTTTTAATCTCTTTTGCTCAGAAACACCTAGGGAAAGGATTTATAGGTAAGACTAGATTGACCATATTTTGTTAATCCTTCAAATCCTGTTTTACTTTAAATTAACCCAGAACATTATATTCATCTCCTTTCTCTTTATTTTTATCATGGCTTTCATGCTGATTTTCATATCATATTGTTGTGTCTTATGGAATGATCAATTAATACTCACTTAGGCTTCAGCATAACTTGTCAGAAGTCTCTTTGTTATGATGAATATAAATAGTGCAAATACATTGCAGAAAAATTATTAAGAAAATGAAAGCTGTTTTAATAAATCACTTAGTAGCATGGAATTCAGCATACAAGGTGGTTTGGGGATGCTACCCACCATGGTCATTTGTATACTTAAATTAATTCTTTTTTCAACTGTACTTTGTTGGCCTTGTTTGATGAACTATATGGGATAAGTACATAATACAGCTGTATGTTTTAAAACTATGTTATTATTCACTTTAGTCACTCATTCTGAATGGTCTCTCTGAAAAATAAAAATCCTGAATAAGTTTTTTTTAAATTTTACCTGTTAATGATATGTTTGAGAATAAAGAGTATTCCTAGATATAACTTAGATAGCTTGTCCTGCTATCCATTACTCAGAATATCAAGACATCATGGACTTACTTCATTTGATAGTCTTCATGTCATTGACAATTCCAGCTCAATATTACTACTGTAGACTACATACTTTTCATTTTTTAACATGTTTTACCCCTTATTGTCTCTTTTTTCCTGGTTTAAATCATCCATCCACATTTTTTCTGACCTGGCATTTGGAGTCTTTCTTACTATTTTGTCATTCCCTTCTTTTTCCTGAGTTTAAATCTATGATGCTTTTGAGTGTTGCTTCTTTGACTTTGTTGAACTGCATTAAAATATGCTTGAAATTTTTAATTATGTAATTGCCATTAGGCCTATGGGTAACTTCACACCATGGCTAACATGCTGAAAAAATATCCCAGGAAACTTGTTTTTGTAGTTATTCCCTTTCCTGATAACCTCTAACAGGCATTCATTGTCCTCACGAGCTCACCCTCCTGATTGTCCAGGGGGATCTCCCTCTACTCTCCTGGTATTAATGCTGTTTGGAATGTACACTGCGTTTAGAACTTTGTCAAAACTACACTCAACTCACTCCCTTCAAAAACTATTTATCTTATTATCTGTTCCTCTGATCCTAACCTATGGTGGACAGCTAAAAATACTAATCTACTCAGTGAAATAATGAAGGCTAAAATGATAAACTGCACATTCAACATAACTTATTTCCTAGAGCCCTCTGAAAATGCAATATATTTAATCATGGAAATGAGAACAGTGGCAGATATTTCTGGTATAAGGTAAAGCTGTTAGGAACATACTTGTGTGTTACATGAGTTTTGGGAAACTCAAAGTCACACCAAATGAGTTCTCTGTTTCTTATGTATTTCTGTGTCATTGTATATGAAATCATTTATGATGGTCTTCATTGCTTGTGATAAAATTTCACAGTTGCTGGTTGTTTCACAATTTTTCCTTGTGAAATATATGGATCTTTAAACTTCAGTGAGTCTATATTCTAAAGGGATGTAGAATAGCAATAATCAAATATGCTATTACTATGACATTTGCCATTGAGTTAAATCAAATAAAACCTGCATTGACTAAGTAACACTGTTGGCAAAATAATTTGTTTGTGCCATGTGAGTCTAAATGATTTTGCTAATTTGAGAAGAAGAAACTTTTCACAACATGCTAGAGTCTTAGGTTTTCCATCAAATTCCTCTAGACTATATTTTTGAAACAAACAAAGGCAAGGAATGGAAAATACATGGATTCTAGTTATGGAGTAGGCATTTTTGAGGCCCAAATGTAGGAATTTCTGCACTATTTTAATGTTTGATGAAAAGTACTTGAAATTTGGTACATATGGTAAGCATCATACCTACCCAAGTGTTTTTCCTTTACACTCTTGCCCTTTGTAATTTTCAAAATGTGTGGGGTTAAGGTGGCAATTACATAAGCATCTGGACCCTGCTCTCTCTTAAAATGGAACAAAAGGTGTGAAATAGGGAACACTTTTGTATGTTAGTGTGTTTACAAATCACTTTGGGTTTTCCCCATGACTCACTCACAAAGTGATTGAAGGGTGATGATGTTTACAAATTAGCCTTTCCTTCTCTGTGAAGTTTCAGGCTTGAGGCTTACGCATCTTCAGAAAGACAGTCCAACAGCTGCTGCCTTGCTATAGGAATCAGAAACAGGCAGATATAAAAGGAAGTAAGGACAGGGGCAGCTGGCCAAGACAGAGGAGTGAGTGCTGACTCAGCCTCTGGCACAAGCCTCCAGGCACAATCAGTGGCACATTCTTTTAATTCCTGGTTTGCCTTAGGATGTTAAATTAGATTGTTTTCCAGGAGAAGCTCCCTAAATAGTATGCTCTGATTTTAGTAAAAAAACTGATTTATGTTCTTAAAACTGAAGGAGCGTCTGCTGACAGTTCTAATTGCTGTTCGAAAACCAGAAAGGAGAGCTTGTATTAAAATAATTTTCTTCACAGTGAGATTACTAAGAATTCACCTAGGCAAATTGTTTAAAGCCTACTCATACAAATCAGTTTATGTCAAAATAAAACAACAAAAAACTTAAATTAAAAAAATTTGGAAAAATTTCATTTCCAGGTATATAAATTTCCAAGTCTATCAGTAATTGGAATTGTTTTTAAAAATAACTCCTAATTTTAACTTTTCTTAATTTTAAAATATCAATAAATATTAAATTACAGTATCTTGTAATTCATAATTAACATTTAATCCTATATCTCTAGCAACTGATGAGGTGTTTTATTGATTTTCCAGACTTTCTTTTTTTTTTTGGTGAGAGCATCTATTGTTGGTGACTTCAATAGTTTAATAAAAGCAATGATTGCTAAAAAATAAAATGATGCTGGCATTTTCGTATAATGGGCATACAAAAAGTCCTGTATAAAATTTGCCTATACCATGTCTATACCCAATAGGTGATATAACAATTGAATAAAACAATGCAGGTATTTTATACATCACAGTATACTTTGGCTATAATATTAATAGCTTGCAAGCTACATAGCCAGATTTATATAATTCCATTTAGACAGGCATACTGATTGAAAATTCAGTCTTTCAATTTACCCTGTCTGTATTATTTCTAAAGCTCAAAATAATGATCTTGTTGAGAAGCACTGGCTGTCTCTTCTTTTAATCCCTTCTCCTTTGGGAATGTAAAGATATTACACAGTTGTCTCAGCTGCTACTTGGCATTCAAACCAGATCCCTGAGCTGCCAGGCATTTCTAAATCTCACTCTCTCCTCTTTTCCCAAGTCGTTTACAGTTGCTGTATGGCACCCATAAACTGCATCTCTAAAGGGAATATCCAACTGACAGCAGCAGAACAGGCAGTTCTTGAATCTGTTTGGGTCTCTCTGTGAAGACTGTAACATACACAAGTAGTTACACATTCAGCCATCTAACTCAGTGGACTTCTCAAAGACCAATTGATGTTCCAAATTTGTTCCTCTAAGGTATTGCTCTAGGACAGAAACCTTCCAAAGACAACAATCTAGGAATTTCAAAACCTCAGGAAGTTTGTCAAAATATGTGTGGCAATACATTTTTTGATCCAACATTAATGATGAAAAGTCCATTTCAGTGCCTTAAATGCCTTGCAACATTTTCAAGTCACTAGTGTTAGCTTTATGTTGACAGTGATTTCCATATGTATAAATAGCAATGGCCTGTTCTTTCTCTTCATCTAATCAAACCTGTATGTGTGTGTATCAGTAAATACGAATGTCTCAGGCAGGAAAACAAATTAAAAACTTGCTACATTGTGTCAGATGTTAAAGTGACAAGCAACTTGCCTTTGAGATCTATATTAACAGACATTTTGTAAGAAGGCAAAGTTAATGTGCCCCTGGAGCTACAATTTAAATGACTTTAGCTTTATGGTCTTTTAATGTGGGACCCTTCAGCCTGGAAATGAGGTAGATTTTCCATCCTCGGACTGAAATCTGCTCAGCGGGTAGCTTCCCTGCTATCCTCTGAGCAGCTGTTAGTAGCAGGAGAAACAGTGCCCTGCAATAAAATTGATTGCTTCAACCTACACTTCTTTACACTCTCCACAGCTCCATTTTCCGTTGGTCTCCTAGCACCTGCTCCCCAAAGCATCAGATCTGATCTCCCATTGGTCCAAATGCAAATTCCAAAAGGGAAATGGCTGGCCAGAAAATTCATGGCACTGTTCTGTGAGAATTGTGGGGACTTGAGCGCCTGTTATCGCTAAGGTCGTCAAGATGATAACAGGAAAGGTCTGCCAAGGTGGGGGTTTTATTGTGATTAAGATCTTGGTTCTAAATCAAGACGTGGCAGCTCGTATCTCTAAATCATTCCTGCCTAGACACTGGGGAGGACAGAGTGCATTAAGTGAATTTCCAGCAATTTTGAGCCTTATAAATTTTCCTGGGCTTCCTGGAAGCCTCACATATGGATAAGTAATACCTACTTGATATTTCCTTTCAGATTACTGAGGATCAGTTGTCAGTCCTTAGAAATGTCCACTTTGAATACAAGACAGGAGCTGGTATTTTCATAACTTGGTTTTATCAGGGGAGTGGTTCAGCCTTAGGTGTCAAGGGTGATTGGTGTGATGGCAAAATTGTTAATCTTAATTTTAAAATGTCATAACACTTCATTTTGGCAATTAATAACTGTCACCCTGCCTTTCTACTTGGAATTCTGGTTGTGCCTTATCCCAATTTAATACCGAAATAATATTCAAAGGCGCTTCCAGGCAACTTTTCCTAATGAAATGTTGTGAATGATTAAATCTTGTCATTATGTAGTCTTTGCATTGTTGTATCATGTAAAGTAATTTGCACAAACCTTTATTGTTTGTTTGGCTCATGATTTAGAGTATTACAAAATTCAGAAAGCTAATTAAATATAGTCTTCATATGTTACTTTTAGAATGTTCTACCAGAACTTGGGTATTTGCAACACCTTATCCCTTCCTAAACCATTTTAGTGAAATCTAATTTTCAATTGTTTTCAGCAAAAAAGGTACAAAGTTTAGAGTTAGAATTTATCCTAGACAAATTCATCATGAAATACCACAGTAATTGACCAAGCCAAATAACAAAAATGAAATAATTAGTGAGAAAAATATGTATCTATTTTAGAATGAAAACATGGGGTTTCTTTCCCCTCCAAGGGGAACTCTCTACTTAACACTTTACAAAATGTTGCCACTCTGTGAAAAACAAAAAACATATGAGGGGTTAGATGGAAAAAATATGGAAACCAGATTTCACCAGGGTTGTTAATATTAGTCCTAGGGCATTCTGTTTGGGAGTTCCTTGCACACAACAGTGGAATTCCTGAAAAGATAGTTTGACCATTGACAGAATTATGTCACTCCCAAGACTGTCTGCTTCAGGGAAACCATTATGTGCCTCACAGTTCTTGCTTAACAGTAAACCCAGCACATTTGCTTGCTTCAGGTAATTTCACATTAACTTTGACTGAAATATTTGTATTAAAAGTCGAATGTGCTAATATACTTAAATATAAAAATTTAAAATCCAGATTATTCTCTGTGTGTTTTAAACGTGATATTAAAATAGTTTATGTAAGAAGAGCACATGTACATAAAAATTCCATATTAAGGTCAGAATAGAACTTAAAAAAATAATCTGTGAATAAAAACATAATTATCTAATTTCTGGGGAATAGATATCAATATTGTAACAATTTTTGCATTGAAAACCATAAGGAAACACAAATACTTGACTAAATTAAGTCCACCTAAAATACGTACTAAATTTATTGTTCTAATCTGTCAATTTCAAAAGAAATCAAAGAGTGGAGTGGATTGGAGTAAAGATATTGATAAACTGAAAGTTGGGGTGGAGTTGGGTTTTTAAGAAGGGAGGAGTTTTGCTACTCCCCAGCATGTTTCTATAATTTAGCATGTTGGGCCATGTTTACTTCTGAATATCAAAGGATGTGATCTCATTCTTCAAGAAGACGCTCAATTTGTAAAGCTCTGGAAGGAAGAAGTTATGGACATTTTAACCTATTTCTCCCCAGCAGGTTTCTATAATTTTGTAGCAGATTGGACCACGGGATACAATGTTGGTGGTTGTGAACACTCTAAGGGCATGGTAGGATATGGGTACATTCTCCAAAAAGATGTCCAATTTTTGAATGTTCTGACTAGGCATATCTTAACAGTCCTCAGAGTAAATGAGAAGGTTTTGGGAAGAGGCTATTGATTAGTAATTATAAATGATATTATGTCTTAAGTTTTTCGATTCACCATTAGTAGTAATAATAAGCTACTGTGCTCCAGGGACTGTACTAAGTCATTTCCGGCATATCAACCCCTCCCACCAACAGTATGAAGTAAATATTAGTAAAGCTGCTTCAGAAAGGTTAGATAACGCTCTCAGAGTCACATGGCTAGAAAGACACAGGAATTTCATTCAAAATCAGATCTAAATCCTTTCAAAGTTCTTGTACCACAACTCCACAAAAGAACCCTGAGCTTTATTTATTCTCTTTCTATCTTTCTGCACTTCTCACATTTTTTGTATTAAAATACAGGAAATGACTTTATTCCTTTGATCTTTTAAAATATGTTTTTTTTTTTCCTGCTCTCCCAGGTATTCAGTAGAACTTTTTTAGATGTTGGCAATTTTACCTAAAAAGGTAAAACTATGCACCTCAGCTCTTATAAAAGAGGTAAAATATGAAGATTCTTGTCAGAAACATATCTTTTAAAATTCATTACAGTAGCACAGAAATGTTTATTAGCAATAGAATTTTAAAGTACTGAGAATTAACCTTACTAATCTAAGCATTCGTACCTAAAAAGTACTATTTTCTTCAAAAGTGCTTACTTCCTTTAGAAAAAATACAAGCAAACAAAATTCAGCTATTTGCAGAGTATTTTTAAAAACTATTACAGTGAACAAATTTCAAAATTTAACATTTCATTGTCCAAAGTCTTATGTTTAGGACAAAAATTTCTATTAACATTTCTGATTTTTTTCAAAACTGTTCATGAGTTAATTAATTTTGTATTAACTATATATAGATATATCCTTTTCTCTCAAAAAACTCTTTGTCTTTTCTAATATTTCTATTTCTACTTCCTTCAGTCTTAAAGGGTATCTATATTGTTTAGCTAGCTCAATTTAATAAAAGCGTTTTATTTCCCTCCAATATATATACATAGACAGCTCATGGTTTTATATTCAGGAAGTGCCTAATAATAATTTATTAAATGGATTAGTTTTTCCACTCACTAAATATTTATCCATTTTTCTGTTCCTTATGTTTACCACAATCATGGAAATAATTTTTGAATGAGATGATAGAGATGACTTTTCCTTCTTTCATATTTGACATATAGCATGCACTTAATAATGGAAACAGATTATTGAACGGTCAATAAAGATAAAAATATAAAATGAGTATTTTTGAGTTATTTGTTTTACCTTTTCTGTAACACAGAGACATTTGGATCAATTTATGCATGTTTCTAAACTACCGCCTATTTTTCACTATTTCAAGCCCCTAAAGGCTCTGACCTCTAAATACTTATCTAGTTTTCTCTGGTATCTCTTTTCTCCTTTTCCTGGACTTCAGCAGCCTTGGTTTTATTTCATTTCCATGGATATGTAGGATCATTCTAGCCTTAGGGCTTCTGCCCCATCATCTTCCTCAACTGAGAGGCTTCTCCATGTTCTATATAGGTGGGGGCACGGCTGGGCCTGGTAGCAGGGCCTGAACGGCTACAAACAGAGATATACTGCCTTTGAATACCTCACTTATGCTTCTCCTGATCTTGCTTTCACCTTGCTTCCTTACCATGTTTGCTCATCACATTTGGAACAATGTGAAATCAAATTATTGCTTGTAGCCACAGAAGAAGAGATATTAACTAGGTTTCTTGAATGAATTGCAATTTGCTTTATACTCAGGCAGGTAAAAATAAAAGGACCAAAGGCAGAGAAGAAGAAAATAGCTCATCTTATGTAAGGATTAGGGTGGTTTGTTATGCAGGAATTTGAGTGGTTTGTTACGACTGACGCATAGAATGTGACTTATTTGCCAACAGATCAATAGATTCATTCAGCCTCATGGCTGAGCTGTACCATGTGTTAGGTACTATACACAGGGATGGAAATTCAAAGAGGAATGAATTTTAATTCCATTTCTAAAATAGAGCACCGTCTAGTTTGCAAAAACAGGAAAAGAGTCTGGAAAGTTTAGGTGAGCAACAATGCTACAATCCACATACTCCATTTTCATGGGATTTAATAATTTTATGGTGCAATCATTATGGTGTCAATGATGGTTTCTAAATTCAGGAGTGATTTAATCCTATATGCATTGAAAACAGTTACCCTGGAAGGTATATAAAATGAGACACTTTGGGCTTAGAATTCTTTTAGAAGTTTAGTGCTGTGAAATCATAAGATCTTGAAGTATAGATGTAGAAATATAGAGAAAAAACTAACTATAATTAGAAATATTTAGGTGAGAATTAAAAATGCTCTGTGTCTGACTGAATGCCAGAGATGAGTGATAAGAAGCAGCCTGAGATATCTTGGGATTTTTAATTGAGGGACTGTGCATCATTATGGCTTTCACTGAGCCAAAGAATAGAACAGGTTGGGAGGAAGGTGGAGATTGGAAAGAAAGGAAAATGACTTTAGTTCTGAACTTAAGCAGCTTGAGGTACTTATGGGAACTCAAAAGAGAGATATCTAATAGGCAATGGGAAATTCGGCATTTTCAAATTTTATTTTTAAATTTTCAGTGCCCTAAGTGCAAGAGACAGTAATCTTTGCCTCATGATGGTTCTCAAAGGGCCATCCCTGAACCATCAGCATCAGCATCAACCATGGACTTGCTAGGAATACAAATTTTTGAGTCCACCCCAGACCTACTGACTCAAGAACTCTGGATGGGGCCCAGAAATCTGTGTTTCAACAACCTCCTCAGGTGATTCTGATGTACGCTAAAGTTTGCGACTCAGTATTTTAGCTTGCTCTGCATATTCCTACATATGGAAACATAATATTGAAAAATAATTTGAAGGTAAGTGGCAGGTAGAAATGAAACTTCTAACCAATTATTACTAGCTTTCTTCAAGCTTCTTTGTCAAGATTCTGTAAGGAAAAATATTTGCATTAGTATCTATTGTCGCATAACAAATTAACCCAAAGCCCAAAACAATTTAGCATTTATTTTCTCACTGTTTCTTTGGAAATTCATTTAACAAATATACCATTGAGCTTCTGGTCTGGAGAAGATGGCATAGATCTGTTTCCCTCTATTTCTCTTGACTAAATACAACTATAAACCTTGGACACTGTGCAAGAGACACCAAAGGAGAATTCTGAAATGTGGTATGAAAAAAGGCAGTCTGGTTTGGGACCCCAAATCTTGAGGAACAACATAGTGGCAGGGCATCTGTGCCTTCCCAACAGAAGCAGGTCATACAGAACTGGCATGATTTGACCCCCAATCTAGCCACAGAAGCTAGTCCAGGTAGGCTCCTGCCTCCGCTGGATCTAAAGAGTGTCCCTCTGAAAACATCAGGAGAGAGTGACATTGCCAACAAAGGGGATCAATGGAGATCTCCAGTCACAACAAGTTGCCAATGGAAGCACTATCTTTCACCTTGGGCCTGAGACTCGCCTTTCCTGACAACTGACACCAAGATATGCAGGAGGAACTGGCAACAGAAACACAGCTACAGCCCGTGGCCAAGCCAGGAAGCCACTTGACTCCCACAGGCCAAGACTCTCCTCTTCTGCCCAGAGATATGTGGCCTGTGGATAGAATGGGCAGGAGGTGATGCTGTCAAAATAAGCAAGGCAGCCCTGGGGCCTCTTTGTCCCCATAGGCACGAGACTCTCTTTCCCTGCCCATAGACACTGGGGTCAGCAGATGGAGCTGGCATGAGAGACCCAGACATAGCAAGTAGCTTGGCCTAGGAGACCTCTTTGACCCTGGCAGCCTAATACTATGAACAAATTTACATTCATAAATTAGATGATTTGGAAGAAACAAAATGGAATACTACACAGCAATAAAATGGAACCAAACACTGATACATGCAATAACTTGGATGAATCTCCAGAAAATTATGCTGAGTGAAAAAAGCCAATCCCAAAAAGTTACACACTCCAAAAGGTTATATACCCTGTGTAAACATTTATGCAATGAAAAAATATTAGAAATGGATGACAGATTCTTGGTTGCCAGGGATTAGGGATAGGGGATGGTAAAGAGGGAGGTGGATATGGTTCTAAAAGACCAATAGGAAGGATCCTTTTGGTAATGGAACTGTTCAGTTCCTTGACTGTGGTGGTGGATACATGAATCTACATATGTGAAAAAATATATAAAGCCAAATACACACACACCACCCAAATGTGTACAAGTAAAACTGGGAAAAGCTGAGTGAGATTGCAGGATTGTATCAATGTCCATATCTGGGTTGTGACTTTATACTATAATTTTCAAGATGTTACCATTAGGGGACAATGGATCTCTGTGCATTAATTGTCACAAGTGCGTATTGATCTGCAAATTATCTCAATAAAAATTTAAGTTGATAATATGTACTGTTTCTGAGATTTTTACATAGTCATTTTCTTTCAAGGTACCATTTTTCCTGTTTCTCACCTTGATTCCATGATTTCTAGTTTGTAATCTACTCAAATGCATCTGCTATAGTGCAGACAGATTGTTTTTGCATGTTCCCAATATAAAAAGAGAATATTCCATAAGCAGCACAACTATTCTTTATTTTTTTGGCGAAACAAATTTATTTCCAAATTCCCATCTAAAACTTCATATTTAAACTTTATGTAGGTGTTTGAGTAATTGAACTAATATTGCTATGTGTAGGATAAACAATAGTATAAATTCTAAAATACATAATTAGTATGACAAAGATTAATTATAGCTGGATGATATTAAATAATTTCTGGGTATTCTGCAAAAGATCAAGAATGTTATATCTTGTAACCTTTCCTTCATTAATGCACAGGGACTACAAAAATACTGTGGAAATATTCACCTTTTATTTATAAAGGTTGTTTGTAAGAGAATCATGGAAAGCTCAGTTTGGCTAACAAGCTTGTGATTCTCCGAGGGAGATTTAGCATCATGGGAGGAAAGAGCCTAACTTTGTCTTCATTCTAACCCAAATGTTCCTTGTGCCTTCTATTTGTTTCTGAAATCCAGGCAAACTGAACATAAACCCCACCTCCCTAGATTGACTTGCTCAAAGCCTTCCCCACAATTCCCAGACCTCACCTCCTTGTGCTGCTCTATCTTCCTATGTAGTCACTGGTACATTAGGTGGCACCCTCTGTAAATCTGGATTTGAAGGCATGCCTTTCACTTTTCCCCACAAAAGAACTGCTCCTGCTTGCTGTACTATGATGCAATCATAGCTTTACTGAAAACTGTACATTGTTTCACTAGAGAAAATCAAATTGTGATTCTCCCAGATTTTCACTAATTCCTCTCTACTTTCCAAAGCAAAGGAGGCAATGCTTCATCTGATGTGTGACTCTCCATGCTGCAAGTGTAGGCCAGTCACATATTTTGACTTCTTTTCTCATGGGTTGCAGCCTTATTGGAAATCTAGTGTATAAATAACTTCTTTCCCCACCATTTTGTACATTAACACATAGAGGAGAAAATAGGGCTTCATGGTAATATTCTTGATCATATGATGTGTAGAAGGCGTCATGTCCAATAGTCCTGTACTCACTGTGCACCAGTTTCCTGATTCTGCTTGGTAGGGGCAAGGCATTTCATATTAGACGTTTAAGTGTGCTTTTCCATTTTGATGATGACATAGTTATTCACAAACTTTATCAAAAGTCATCAAATGAGGTACTAAGTGCTATGGACACCAAATTATTGATTTTGAATTGATTTTAGCCTCCTCTCCCCCTACTCAAAGTGGGGTTTCTGGTGTTGAAAGCTTGAGAAGGCTTTTGGTGCAGCAAGAAACCTAATGCAAAAGAAACTGGATTATGCTACTGTGAAGCAGTAAGCAGTTATTTGTTCAACATCAAGGCTGCATGGACTGACTTATCCAACCATCTCATTCCTTCAGCTGAACAGAGGTTAACATTAGCAACCAAAGTTCTAGGCAGTTCTGACATGGCAGATTGTGGAGATTATCATTTTTCTATTGCAGGATACAGCATGTCATTCTAACTCTGTCACAATAATCCAAGAATCCGTTTGCATTTTTATAACAGATTTTTAAAAAATCAAGGATCCAGTCACAATTATACAGTCTTCTTTATCTCTCAAAGTATTCTTTCATCAAGAAATCATAAATGTTGTGAAGACTGTTAATCCAAATGGTGACTCCTATAAGGCAAAAACAATTTATGCAGGTGATAGAGAAGCTGAGAGCAAGGGAAATGCGGATTTGCCTCAACATTGTCAATTTAAAATTTACTCAGAAGCCAAATGTTTCTTTCCTAGACCCTGGAATCTGGGCTGACTGAGCCCATCTGGGAAGGCACAGCAGCCAGATGGCCATTATGAACTGCTGGGGAGGCCCTGCAGCAGTGAGAGCAAGTCTCAGAAAAGAAAGCTCTTTGGGACACAAATGAATACAGGCTTAATTTGTATTTTAGGGCTTTTGGAGGAGATTAAGGACTGCAGTGGCATGTTTTTAAACTGTAGCAGGGAGGTTTCTTTGTCTTTATGCTAGTGAAGCTGAATTATAAATTTGGGGAGAATCGGAAGTATGAAAAGATGCCATAAAAGGAAAGAAAGGGAAGCTGAATAATTGTATGGCTGTGCAGATTATAAGCAGTATGTAAAATGATTGTGGTCAAAGAGCCTCTTCAGTGCAATGTCCTTTGCAATCGATTAATGTCACGGGGATTATGATTTTAGGAGGGGATAACCAGCAGAGGATAAAGAAAGCCTGATAACAAGGAATTAGAAACAGAAAATGTATTGTGGCCTGTCCTATTCATACTGATGTCAAGGTTGAAGGGACACAGTTCATGAATTTGGGAAGCATTAATGCACTTGTCATGGGACATTGCAGACCTTGTGTATCTAGATTCCTAGCAAATGCGATGATGATAAAAATTAGTTCTGGTCTAAGATTATCAGTAAATCAGATACAGATACTCATCTGGCTTTTCAGACTTGGATCTTAATCTCCCCCTCATCTTTCCTTTATTAGATGGCTTAAATTAGATTTACTTATTTCACTGAAGACCCTTTTTCCCATGGGAGATGTCTCATAAAGACTGATGAAGGATTCTGGAACAATAGGCTGAAGTTCAATCAACACCAGTTTAACTGAAAAATGCAATTAATATCTGTCAGATTTTTCCATGCTTGGTGACTGACTCCAATTATCATTCAACCACATTTTGCCACTCCCAGTTGCCTCAAATAGTCAGTTTGTGACCAATTCTATCCTGACTATTAATTAATTATGCATTCATCAATTCAACAACAAAGTGTTGAGGACTCATATTTCCTAGGTGCAAAGGGATGCAAAGTTGAGTTGATCCCTACCTTCAGGGATCTCATTGTCTGATAGATTGGATAGAAATATTAAAAACAGCATACAAAGTGCTAACTGTAATGATAAAGTTATGTTCAGGATATTAAGATACAAAAAGTCAATTTGTGGGCCTGCATAGGTTTCCTGGGGCTTTGCTGCCACACAGGTTCATTAGTGAAGTGGGTGGAGAGGCACATGCCACCAGACTCAGGCAGAGGAAGCAGCTGCTGAGCAAAGGCAAAGAGATGAGAAACAACATGTTGCATGCAAGAAACTGCATGCATTTTGTTATTGTTGGCAAGTAAAGTCTGAATAAAAAAGGCAAGGCTTGAAGTGTGGACAGGGTCTGGGTTATGGAGGGCCTTGTTTATCAGATAAGGACATTGGGGTTCATTATACATTTGAAGGAGAACTGTTAAAGTGTTTTGGGATTAGAGTTGCAAAGTTGTCCTGTTGTGAGAGGGTGTAGGAGAGGGTCACATGTCAAGAAACTGCAAATGTGCCCTAGATACTGAGAGTGTTCTCTGGCTGATAATAGCAATATAACGGGGACCTCAGCCATAGAACTGTAAGGAACAGAATTCTGCGGCAATCACATAAACTTGGAAGAGGACCTCACGCTCTAGAAAAGAATGCAGCCTGGCAGATAACTTGTTTGTAGCCTGAGCAGAGGTGAGTCTGAGCTCCTGGCCCACAGAAACTGTGAGATGATAAATGTGTGTTGTTTTAAGTTACTAAATGTGTACCAACTTGTTGTGCAGCAATAGAAAACCAATGTGGATAGAAGAGAAGGAATGGATCCAGGAAAGATACTGGAGGTGAAATTTGTCAGACTTTGGTGACTGATTAGATATGGAGAGATATATTTCTTTTCTCTCCTTATCTAATTCTTCATTTCTCCTGAGCACTCACCTCCATAAGATTGAAGGTTATTTTGTTGGAATTCCTGTAAATCTGTGTGAGAGTTTTTTGTCTTTGTTTTGTTTTGTTTTTCTTCCTGCCTGGAGGAGCATGCTCAGCTGGTGTATAAGGCAAGTCTAAAGTGCCAGAAATAATGTGCCTGGCAGCTGACCTCAATGATGAAGGGAGATCAGGCAGATGACACCCAATTTGCTCACTCCACTTTTAAGATATTGCTGAGTAATATTTTATACTGTATTTTTGACTTCCCTATTGGGATAAAACTGGCTAGAGCTATAGCTATCCCAAGTGTAACTTGCTTCATAACTCACACATTATTGGCTTCTTTCTCTTACCTATCTCATTTCTCCACTCCTGTATCCATATTTCCTGGGATCACTTCTCAAATACACTACTATTTCTGGTTTTCATTTTGGGTGACTCAAATGAAGATAGTTGACTTCCAGGATTTAAGTTGAATCATTAAATTTCCATTTTTGCAGGGTAAACATGACTGCATACTGACAGTTGGATATGATTGTAACTAGGTTGGGTGACTGGTTAAAAGAATGATGGTGAAAATAAATGAAATGAAGATTAGAAATAGGGGCAGGTTTGGGAATTGAGACTGAGTCCAGTTTTAGATAAGTTGATTTTTTTTGTGGCTTGTGGGGCTTTCAGGTAAAGAAGTCCAAAGGACTGTATTTATCAGAGTCACAACACGAAATAGGTACATGCAAAATGGGTTTATTAAAGCAATTTAATGAAGGAGCTATTTCCAAAGATCTTGGCAGGGATAAGAGAATCAGCAATGAATGATGAAGTAGCCAGATATTAGGAACAGCAGAAAACTGCTTTCATTCCTGGGCCTGAATAGTCAAGGGGAAGGAGCAAAGTTCCCAGAGCTGGAGTCATCAAAGAGAGTGGCCAGAGGGAAGCTAGGTCATAGAGAAATGCAGCCCCTGCTGTAATCTCAGGCAAACAGGTAAGAGATTATTTGGGTAATAAATATCCCAAACTTTCTTTTAACCCTCTGATATCCTACTTGTTTCTCCCATTGACTGAACCCGAGTAGATGACAAGGAAACAAAGAAAATGGACTCTATATAAGTCAGTCCTCCTGGAACTTAAATAAGGTTGCAGAGAGGCAGACAATGGAACTGGATGGATGGGAGCAAATTGAAAACAGCCAACACAATGTGTGAAAGCTTGTCTGAGATTTGTGGAGTAGTGATACAAATTTGAGAACCATTCAAGTGGGTAGATAAAATTCCTTAATGAGGGGCTTCCAGTTAGGATGCAGAAGGCCTTGAAACATCTTTGATATTGGTGCATTAGTTGTCCCTTTTTGTGTAACAAATTATCCCCAAACTTAGTGTAGTAAAAGAATAAACATTTGCCATTTTGCATACTTTCTTATGGTTGGTGTGCTGCTTTGGATGTATTTTGTCCCTCAAAATGCCATGTTCTTTGATGCAATCTTGTGGGGGCCGACATATTAGTGTTGATTAGGTTGGAACCTACTGATTGAGTGTTTCCATGGGGATGTGACTCAATCAACTGAGGGAAAGACCTTTGATTGGATAATTTCCATGGAGGTGTGCCCCCACCCATTCAGGGTGGGTCTTAATTAAATCACTGTAGTCATATAAAAGAGATGACAAACAGAAGGAACACAGTGCAGCTACAGCCAAGAGAAACATTTTGGAGATGGCCATTGAAAGCAGACTTCTGCCAACACTTTGCTCTGGAGAAGCTAAGACAGGACAAAACACCCAAGAGGAACATTTTGAAGAGCACACAGGAGCTGAGAGAGAAGCTGGAACACAACCTGGGATCAGCAGACAACAGCCATGTGCCTTCCCAGCTAACAGAGGTTTTCCATATGCCATTGGCCTTCCGTTGGTGAAGGTATACTTATGTTGATGCCTTAATTTGGATATTTTCATGGCCTTCAGACTGCAAATTCGTAACCAAATAAACCCTCTTTTATATAAGCCAATCCATTTCTGGTATTTTGCATAATGGCAGCATTAGCAAACTGGAACAATCTGAAATCTAGGAGCGGCTTAATTCGGTGGTTCTGACTCAGGATATCTCATGAGGTGGCAGTGAAGCTGTCACTCGTGTCTATAATAATCTAAGGTTCCACTCATAGAAGATCCACTTTCAAGAATGCTCTCCTATGGCTGTTTATTGGTCTCCTCAGTTCCTCACCATAGGCTGCTGGAGTGTTCTTACACTATGGAAACCAAATCCCCCAAAGCAAGTGATCTGAGATAGTGGGAGAAAGAGCACTTTCATATATGAAGGCTTCATTATTTGTTTAATCTCACACAGAATTTACACACCATAATTTCTGCCATATTTTATTCATTAACTCACACTCAAGGAATTAAATTTGCCCACTTGAATAGAAGAGTACCAAAGAATTTGTGATCCTATTTTTTAAAAAATTACTGTATTACTACAACAAGAAGAAATTCTGTATAAACTAAAATAATAATGCTTTCTCTTAACATCACCAGAGAACTGTGGATATAATGAAGTAGGCATAAGGATGATGGAGGAAGCCTCTCAGAGACAGATATCAATGGCCACCTAGAGTATAGTTTATGACCCACTGATGGAGGAGGAAAATGTCTGGGATTGGTTTATGGATAGATCAGTTCAATGTACCAGCAAGAAATGAAATGGGGAGGTGCTGTACTACATACCACTGGAGACAGAGATGAAGGGAAATCCTCTCAATTGGCAGATCCTTAGGAGGTGCACCTGATCAGCCATATGGTTAAGAAAGAAGGGCTGTCCAAGGTAAAAATATATAGGGAATTTTGAGCAGCAATACATCACCTGGCTGATAAATCAGGGACCTGGAAGGAGAGAGACTAGAAGACAAAAGTCAAGGAAGAAGAGGCATGCAGATAAGTATATGAGAGTGGGCATGAAGGGTAAAGATTTTTATATTACTTGTTAACATCCAACAGAGAGCATCCACCATGGGAAGGCAATAAACAACTATGCAGACAGAATGAGTTGGCCAGTCAGTTTCAGCCAGGCTCTCATCCCCCGCAGTGGGCACATGAACAAAGTATTTACAGCAGCAGGGACAGAGGATTTGCATAGGTGCAACAGCATGGGCTCCCACTCATCAGTGTTGGTGTAACTACTGTAGCTGGAAAATGTCCAACATGCCATTGACAGAGACCAATTTGAGCCTCCAAAACAGTACCATCTCTTGAGGAGACCAAGCAGCCATTTGGAGGCAAGTTTGATTATACGATTCCCTCCATCATGGAATGGTCAGTAAATCATTTAGATTGAGATCAGTTCATATTCTGGAAATGTGGTTGTCTTTCTTGTTTGAGAAGCATCAGCTGGCTCCTTTATTTGAAGGCATTGCAGAGTGTTTGATCCATCAACAAGAGACCATGTATAACACTGCTTTGGACCAAGGCACTCCTTCACAGCAAAAGTGCTGTAGCAGTGGGCACATGATAATTGGATTCACTGATTCTATTATATAGTACTCTTCCTAGAAACCACTGGTCTTAAGAATGATGGTATGGCTTCTTATAGCTTATATGCCAGTCTAAAAGGGAGAACTTTAAAGAGCAAAACACTCTAAATCAATAAACATTGTATAGTTCTGTGTTCATAGAATACATGTGTTTGAGAACAAAAGGGTTAAGTAAAGTGGCCTTTCTTATCATTACTTCCAGTAACTTACTAGGAAATTTGTGATTCCTGTCCCCATGACTTAGAGTCTCTAGATCCACAGGACTTGTTCCCAGAGGGGGAACAGTTCATTTTGGGAATGCAATAAAAGTCCAAATGAAGTTGAAGCTACATATGCTACCTAGTTAGATACTTCAGGTCCTTGTATCACATAAACAACAGACATGAGAACAAATCATCACATTGGTAGTTGTGAACTTCAGGTCCTTGTATCACATAAACAACAGACATGAGAACAAGTCATCACATTGGTAGTTGTGAACTTCAGGTCCTTGTATCACATAAACAACAGAGATAAGAACAAGTCATCACATTGGTAGTTGTGATTGACCCTGATCATCAGGAAGAAGTAGGGGCTCCTGCTGCATAATAAAGGAAGGGAAGAATATGCTTGGTTCTCAGGTGATGTATTGGGATACCTCCTGGTGTTTCTATGGCCAGTTTAGTGGTCAGTGGACAAATAGAATAGTCATTACCTGAGATGGGCATAGTAACTAGGGGCTCAGACTCCTGAAGGACAAAGTGATGCAAGTGGATGTGAGTGGCACAAGGTAGACTCTTCCTGGTCAAATCATCCATCCTCTATCTGCTAGGAATATCAGTGGCTGATGGCTCACAGGCATATCTTTTATTGTGACTTTCACTAGGATATGGAGATCAGCCTCATCCTATGTTGCATCTACGCCCAGGGATGATCTTTACCTAGCAACTACAAGCCAGGGCTTGTAGTAACTCTTTTCTGATCCTTTAACTCCTATTTTTGGAAGTTTGTTTTCCAAACTCCTACCACAATTGTTTGAGCTCTATTTTCTACAATAAATCCCTTATTTCAAAATATCTATAGTGATTTTGCTTCCCTTATTGAACTCTGATCAATTCATATGTCCTTGCATTGTACTATAATATGTTTATATTTTCTTCTTTTCATTAATACATGCAGTTTTTCACTCTATGATCCCATTTAATCTGAGGTATTACATCTTTCTCAAATACAGGAATTTTTTAGACATTTTTACTTAGGACATTTCTTTGATTCATTGATTCATTTATTTACTTTCTTTTTTTCAGTTCTTTTAGATTCCAACAGTAAGGATGTTGACATTTATACTTCTATCCTCCAGATCTCTTAAGTTTTCATTTACAGTTTCCCATCTCTTTATCTTATCTTAATATCTCATGCAAGAGTTCCTCCATAAATTGTTTACCTTCCTGACTTTTTCCTTTGGCTGCATCCATTCTTATATTCAACTTTTTTTGAATTATTTGTTTTCCATTTATTATATTTTATTACACAGTACCTCCAGTTTATTCTTCTTTATGACTCATTGCCTTTGATAAATGTTTTTTTAAGATTCCCCTTATTTCTTTGATGATAGTTGTTGCTTGGAGTTACATACTGAGAAAAAATAATGTTCTTACTACTAATCCATTCCTGTGGGCATGAACCCATTGTGAATAGGACCTTTTGATGGGTTACCTCAGTTAAGGTCTGGCCCTGTGTGAATCAGAATGGATTTTAAACCTATTACTGGAGTCCTTATAGAAAAGGCCACAGAGAGAAAAGCATAGGGAGTAGCAAGATGCTGGAAGTCAATGGAACCCAGAAGACAAAGGAGAAGATGCTACCATGTGCATTGGCAAGTGACTGAAAAGCCAAGGAACCCCAAAGATTGCCAGCCAGCAGGAAACAAGTCTTCTAGCCTATGAAACTCTGAGCCAATTCCTGTTATTAAGCCAACCCATTGCATGGTATTTGTTTTAGTAGCTGGGAAACTAAAGCAATAATTAATATGTTTGTTTTAAATGCTTGTTCTCTCTGGTCCTTTATTCTGCTTTGTGTTATAAAATGGTCAGTTTATTGCTTTTCTCTTATCATTATAAAATCTGTGATAGTGCTTTCTTTGCATGGCATGTAAACAGAAAACATCACATTCAATTGAGAAACTTTTAATACATTTTTATTAATTGGGTGGGATAGTAATAAAAGAAAGGTATATGTTACCACCTCTACTGTCAATATAGTACTGGAGTCTGGAGTCCATGGCTGATTCAATAAGATACAAAATACATTTGGAAATAACATTAAAACTCTAATAGGTAGACAGGTGAAACTATCATTATAGGTGATATGCTCTTCTATTTATAGCACTCAACAAAATCTTCTGATATACTATTGTTACTAAAACAAAAATGCAACAAGTATGGTGGATTAAATACTAATTAACATAAACCAAACACTCCTCTATGTCAGCAAAAATTAACTAGGAAATATTAAAAAACAAGACATGTATAGTAGCAATAAAATATATAAAGGATCTAGGAGTTTACCAAATAAAATAAACAAAAACTTTAAAAATTAAAGTACTCTTTTAAAAGACACACAAAAAGTTTGAAATTGGAAGAAAACCTATACCCTGTTTTGGAGAGGATGACCTAACTTTCCTGTAAAGGGGTCATAGACTTATACTGCCAGAGCCATTTGGTACAGATATAATATAGGCTTTACTGGAGGGAAACTTACAACAGAATAGTAGTAGGTCACATGCCTTTTTCCAAATTTTTATTATCCCACAGCCTATGCAGGGTATGTGTATGGTCCATTTGTTCTAAGGCTAATGTTCCAGTAGAGAGGAGACTGTGTCCAGCAGCAGGTTGGACTTCAACTGAGAACACTCCAAGCACAAGAATGAGCACTGTCCCCAAACCTCATTACACATCTAGAGGTTAATCTGGAAAGTCAGGTGTGCCAGTTTGTATATATTATGTCCCCCAGAAAAAGCCATATTCTTTAATGCAATCTAGCGGGGACAGATTGATTAATCTTTTTGATTAGGGTGTGACTCCTTGATTGAATATTTCCATGGGTAATTGACCCTGCCCATTCAGGGTAGGTCTTGATTAGTTTACTGAAGTCCTTTAAAGGGAGCTCACAGAGAAAGCAGAGAGAGAAAAATGCCCTGGGATATGCTAAGCAAGGACACACAGACATTAGATGCTTGGAAGCTGACAGAGTTGCTTGCTGACACTTTGAGATGCTAGCCCAGAGTTTGCTCCAGAGAAGATAAGCATTCTAGTTTGCTAATGCTGCCAGAATGCAAAACATCAGAGATGGATTGACCTTTATAGAAGGGGGTTTATTTGGTTACAGAGTTACAGTCTTAAGGCCACAAAGTGTCCAAGGTAACACATTAGCAATCGGGTACCTTCACTGGAGGGTGGCTAATGGTGTCCAGAAAACCTCTGTTAGCTGGGAAAGTACGTGGCTGGCATCTGCTCCAAAGTTCTGGTTTCAAAATGGCTTTCTCCCAGGACGTTACTCTCTAGGCTGCAGTTCCTCAAAAATGTCACTCTTAGTTGCACTTGGGATATTTGTCTTCTCTCAGCTTCTCTGGAGCAAGAGTCTGCTTTCAACGGCCATCTTCAAACTGTCTCTCATCTGCAGCTCCTGTGCTTTCTTCAAAGTGTCCCTCTTGGCTGTAGCAGCTTGCTTCTTCTGTCTGATCTTATATAGTGCAACAGTAATTCAATTCACACCCACCCAATGGGCGGGCCAACACCTCCATGGAAATTATCCAATCAGAGTCATCACCCACAGCTAGGTGGGGAGCATCTCCAAAGAAACACTCAAAGAATTACAATCTAATCAACACTGATAACGTCTGCCCACACAAGATTACATCAAAGATAATGGCGTTTGGGGGACACAATATATTCAAACTGGCACAGTAAGAGAGGAAAAAATGCCCCAAGAAATACTTGCTGATGCTTAGAGAATCTTGGAGATGCAGGCAGAAGGATGTCTGGAGATTCTAAGCTAAGAGAAACTCAGAGACATTTTGGAAAAAACTATTTTGAAACCAGAACCCTGGAGCAAAGAATCAGCAGACGCCAGCCGTGTGCCTTCCCTGCTAACAAAGGTTTTCTGGATGCCATCAGCTGTTCTTCAGTGAAGTTAAACTCATGTTGATGCCTTAATTTGGACATTCTCATGGCCTTTGAACTGTAAATTTGTAACCTAAAATACCCCCTATATAAAAGCCAATCCATTTCTGGTATTTTGCATAATGGCAGCATTAGCAAACTGGAACAGCAGGTGAACACCTAGTTTCTCTAAGTAATAAGACATGTATGAAGGAATGTCCCAAAAAGGAGACAACACTGAGTGTGCACATGAAGGAAGGGCCAAGATCTGCATATAGGGGTGCAGGGAAAGCCTTTCATGCCAAGAATGCTGATAACGGTCAGAGGTTAAGCCAGTTCTCTGAGAAGCTACTGATAGAGGAAAGGTGGTGTCCAGGGCCATCCAGAGTTGTCTCTCATCATTATCATTGTAAAGATGTTTATTCTCCCAAAATTAATGTTATAAAAATAAATGTAATTCAAAATAAAATTTCAGCATGTTATTTTGAGGATTCAATAACTTATTAAATTGATATGGCCATTTTTTAAAGATAGGAAACATGTATCCTAAATAATAAAAGATATACTATAGAAATACATGATAATAAAAATTTGGTACTGGTGTAGACATAGCATATAGATCATTGCAACAGACTAGAATAAGGTTCTTGAAACTCTGTACTTTGACATTTTGAATCGGATAATATTGGGGAGGGGGTTGGGAAACTAATGCAGTTGGTTCTGCTTTATGATTTCTTGTCCTTGATTCACTGCCAGTAACAAACTCTCACTCCCCCACTGGAACATCAAAAAGTGTCCATTGTAGAGAAACACTCTACTAAAGTGCTCAAAAATAAAACTCTGTATTAGTAGAGATCTAGTTGTTTTTGTGTAATTGGCACTCTCTACACCCAGTGGGGAAAAGACTTAAATATACCATTGGGAAAACTGGCTAATTTATAGAGAAAAGTAAAGATGGAAAACTATTTCTTTCCATATGTAATGGTGACTGCTCAAAAGATTAAAAACACAAACATAATAAGTGGAATAAAGCTAGTAGCATCCTATTTGGAAAATAATTCATTTATCTTGGGGTAGGAAAGGAAATCTTAACTAAGACCCCTAGGGCACAAATCCTCAGGCAAGACCAAGTACACCACCTAAATATTACCCAATGGATATTTAATGGAAAAAATATTTATGAAGCCTGGAAGAGTTCAGGGACAAAGTATGGTGAGGCATCTGAGGCTAGCAATAGTGGATAGCCTTAATCACCTATGGTTCTGAAGGGGCCAAAGGAGAGAATGGTGATGAGAATGTACTAGAAATATAGTTATGGCCTAGTAGGGGAATGCAGCCATTGCCAAACCATGGCCTGGAAAGGAAGGAGCTGGGAGAATAACTGCTTCCTCCATCAATCTTTTCTCTTGCTTTCCATTCTCATGCTGATGCCTCTCACTGTCTGAATATAATAGAAAACCAGAGGGCAGGAGTGGCTTGGTTGGTTGACGCAATCCATCAAGGTCAGTGTGCCTGTTTGGATATATTGTCCCCAAAAAACCATATTCATTAATGCAATCTTGTGGGAGCAGACTGATTAATCTGTTGATTAGGGTGAAACCTTTGATTAAATTATTTCCATGGAGGTGTGGACCCCACACATTCAGGGTGAATCTTGATTAGTTCACTGGAATATTTAAGAGAGAAGCTAAGAACTGACACAGACCCAGATGCTTGCTGATGCTTAGAGATGCTTGGAGATATAGACAGAAGGATGTTTGGAGATGCTAAGCTAGGAGATGAAGCCCAGAGTTCATCCCAGAGAAGCTAAGAGAAATCCAAGAAAATGATGGAGAATGCCATTTTGAAACACAACCCGGGAGCAAGGAAACCGCTGACAGCAGTCATGTGCCTTCCCAGCTGACAGAGGTGATCTAGATGCCATTGGCCATTCTTCAGTGAAGGTATCCTCTTGTTGATGCCTTAGTTGGACACTTTTATAGCCATTGGACTGTAAATTTGTAGCCAAATAAAGCCCCTTTATAAAAGCCAATCCATTTCTGGTATTTTGTATAAACGACAGCATTAGCAAACTGGACAGTCAGTTTCCTGGGGCACAAAGCAAAATAGAGAAAATTGACAATTGATCTACAGAGATGTACAGAGAATATTCAATACAATCAAGTTTAAGAATTGCTATTCCAAAAAGTACATTTTGGAAAAATTAAAAGATGAGTGTAAGACTGAAAACAAAAAAAAAAATTCAACATCAAAAGTCAACAAGTAGAGAGACATCAGCAAAATTGCCTGAATAAGAAATCCCCAAGATCTGATTGTCAAAAAAATGAGAACACTGGCAAAATTCTAAAATTTGTTTGGAAATTAATCAAAGGCTTGCAACAATTTGAGGAGCATTTATTGCAGAAAAATGGTTGACCTTCAGTAAGAACAGTGAGTATGACATTTTTAACTTGCTCTATAACCAGCTCCATAGTACTCTTGGAAACCAACAACCTCACAATGCTATTAGCAGTGAAAACTATTAGCCTAGAAACCACTGGAGGAGGCAGAATAAATTAAAAACTCCCAAAACTCCATTATGAGATGATTGTCATTATCATCTGATCCCTCTGGTAATTCCCTGGAAGCCTCTACTTTCAGGGCTTGTCTTTATTCGACCTGACTCAGAAATTCCTCACTGCTAATAACTTTTCCCTGGGGCATTTGATAAAAACAATCAGTAGTAATCATCTACTATCTCAGCTACTTGAGGTGGTGATAACAGTTCGGCCAGTCAGAAACTGATACAAAAACTTAAGGAAAAACTGGGGAATGAGATTTCCAAAGAAGATTTTGAAAAACTCTGAAATAATTCTGGAGATCTGGGAGGCAATGTGCATATTCGTGGCTATGTGCATGCCCAGGAAAGCACTGAGAAGATCCCAAACTCTCACTTTTGGCTTCACCTTGAAGCTTCATGAAAACAGGAAGTGAAATCTAAGGCAGAGTTGTAAACTGCCAGGCAAAGCAGTGAAGATATGCACACACACACACACACACACACACACAGAGTCCCTTAAACCTCCATAAGTCAGGGTTCTCCAGAGAAACAGAGCCAACAGTATGTGTGTGTGTGTATATAAATAGATTTATATAAGGAATTGGCTCACACTATTGTGGGGGCTGTCAAATCTGAATTCTGTAGGGTAGACCACAGATTGGAAATTCAGGTGGGGCAATGATGAAGTCTTGAGTCTGAATTCCTTAGGGGAAGATGCAATCTGGAAATTCTGGTATGAGTTGATGTTGAAGTCTCAGTTAAGAAATTTTCCGGTTTCTAAAACATTCAATTCTTGCTATTAAGACTTCCTAATGATTGGATGAGGCCCGCCCACATTATGGAGTGCAATCTCCTTTATGTAAATTCAACTGATTGCAGATGTTAATCCTATATATGAAATACCTCTGCTGTGACAAATAGGCCAGTATCTGACCAAACAATGGACACCATAACTTAGACAAGTTAGCATATGAAATCCATAACAGTCCACCCCTTGTCACTTGAAATCCATACATATCTCCTTAAAATATCTTTAAAGTGGTAGGTTGAACTATGTACTGCAGAAAAAGAAATGTATTCTTAATATTAATCCCATTCCTGTGTAATATTAATCTCATTCCCACTGTAAATAGAACCTTTTGAAGATGTTAATTTTTAGTTAAGCTGTGGTCAAATGAATCAGGATAGGTCTTAATTCAGGTTACTGAAGGCATTTATAAGCAGAAGAGGTTCAGACATAGAAATAGCCAAGGGGAGGAGTGAGAAGACATTGCCATGTGATGGAAAAATGCTACTGAACCCAGAAGGAACCAAACCTTCCAGCCACTGAAATTGTAAGCCAATGAATTCTTATTGTTTAAGCCAAAATTTTGTGTGGTATTTGTTATAGTAGCCTGGAAACTAAGACACTTACTCTCCAAATGAAGATAATAGCACAGCCATACTTATGCCTTATGTGATATAATTATCTCGCATACAACAAAGAATGCATTAGCCCTTACTCCAGAAGATGATGCAAATCCTTGGGTGATATTTACTCTTCTTAATATCTGTAAACTAAATATTACATAAAATTAATACAACTTAAGCTATATGATAAGAGGATAAAGGAGGGAAGAATACAGATATTTGAAACACATATGATGATTAATTTCCTGTGTCAACTTGTCTAGATATGGTGTCCAGTTGTTTGGTCAAGCCAGCACTGACCTGATTGTTGCTGTGAGGATATTTCATGAATTTACATCATTAGTCAGAAGATTGCAATTATGGCTGATTACACCTAGAATTAACAAAGGACATTGCCTTTAACAAGAGACACCTCATCCAATCAGTTGAAGGACTTAAAGAGACAATTGTTGATTTCAGCAGTCAGAAAGAATAATTTATACATCTACTTCAGCAAGCCAGCTTCTCCTGGGGAATGTAACAAATATGTGTGTGTATGTATGTATATATATATACACACACACTTACATACATATATACACATACACACACACACATGCACATATATGCACACAAACATATACATAACAAAATAAGGATGAAATACTCATAATACTTATAGTCCTCATTTCTGCAATGGGTCACATGGTTATAGTTGGTATTTATAACTACCTTCTTCCACTACCTGTTCCATATTCAAAGCACCTCAATTGGTCTTGATTCTTTACCTGGGGGGGGTGATCAAAACCATCATTTCTGAAGTATCTGGGCCATTAATAGTCCTCCTGAATTGAGTTGTTTCATTTTTTCATTGACTTTAGTCACAGGGCACAGTAATACTAAGAGATTCTCTAAGGGATCTTATGTATTCCAGATATACTATTCCTTACTTCCTTTATATAGAAGCAGTCCAATTTCCCCCTGGTCATCAGGATCAATTACCCTAACCAGTAAAGTAACTCCCTTCTTTGCCTGTTAGATTCAGAGAATTGAGGATCCTAAAGTGACCATGTGATAGTCTTAAATTCCAGTCCAGTAGAATCATTGTTGCATCTCCTGGTGGAAGCATTCCTCCCCTTGGAACTAAGACCTCAAGACAAGCAGAGCATTAGGACATAGGTCCAGGAATCAAGATGTGGCAATGGAAGTAGCACCAATCACAAGGCAAAAACTTGGAGGCAAATTGCTTCAGAGCATTTAAGGAAGTCTCTATCTAATCATTAGCTGACCACTGAGAAAACTGAGAAGAAATTTCAGTGACTAAATGTGACAAAAACACAGATTTTGCAAAATTATGTCATGAAAGTCACTATGCCAGTTTGTATATATTATGCCCCCCAGAAAAAGTCATATTCTTTAATGCAATCTTGTGGCAGCAGATTGATTAATCTTTTTGTTTAAGGTGTGGCCTCTTGATTGGATGTTTCCATGGAGATTTGGCCCCATCCATTCAGGGTAGGTCTTGATTAGTTTACTGGAGTCCTTTAAAGGGAGCTTACACAAAGAGCAGAGAGATGAAAATGCCCCAGGATATGCTAAGCCAGGAGACCCAGAGGCTTGTGAATGATTTCAGATGCTAGCCCAGAGTTTGCTCCAGAGAAATTAAGAGAGAGCAAAATGTCTCAAGAGCTGCAGCTGAGAGGGACTTTCGGAGAGACTCTTGGGAGCTGACTGCTTTGGAGATGCTAGCCTGGGGTTTGCTCAGAGAAGATAAGAGAGACAAGCCCAGAGACATTTTGGAAAAAGACATTTTGAAGCCAGAACCCTGGAGCAGATGCCAGACATGTGCCTTTCCAGCTAACAGAGGTTTTCCAGATGCCATTGGCCATTTTTCAGTGAAGGTATCTTCTTGTTGATGCCTTAGTTTGACACTTTTATGGCCTTAGAACTGTAAATTTGTAAGCTAATAAACCCCCTTTATAAAAGCCAATCCATTTTTTGTTATTTTGCATAATGGCAGCACTAGCAGACTGAAACAGTCACTAAACAAACAAACTACAATAGCAACCAGCAGCTATACCAAAGCCTTTGGGGGTGTGGAGAGGATTTACTTTCCAGAATTGTAACATTATATTATTTTAAATGTTCAGTTTTCAACAAAAAGTTACAAACATGCAAGTAACATGAAAGTATAGTCCATAGGAAAAAAAGAGCAATCAATGGAAACTATCACTGAAGAAACCCAGATGTTGGAATTACTGGACAGATACTTTGAATCAGTTAACTTAAATATGTTCAAAGAACTAAAGAAACCATTCATATCTGACAAACTAAAGGAAAACATGAGAATAATGTCTCGAGTGACATCATCAACATAGTAATGTAAATAGCTACTGAAAACTTCTCTCCAGAGATTCAATGAAAAACAAGAAAATTTTGAATTTTTTGAAACACTGGAAAAGGACATAGACTGGAGAAGGACACCGAACTGAAGAAAAAGAAGAAATACCAGATAGTAATCTTCCATCCCAGACCAGCTGGTCCTCTCTCCTCCTCCTCACTTGGTCTCAGTGTGGGAAGACACAGAATCAGCAGATGGGACCCCCTCCAACCAGGGACAAAGTCAATAAAATGTCTCACAGCAGTGAGAAATACCCTCACTGTATGAAGACCCAGGGGGCAGGGGAGGACATTTCAAAGCCCTGGTCACTGAAGGACAAAGAGACTGAGAAAACATGGACAGTGACTGTGTTTCCAGCCCTGGGTCTGAAAACCCTTCCCCCACACTTGAGGGAAGCAGCAGCTGTTGTTTGTTCCCTTGCCTGGGGGATGGCTGGAGTACTGGATTGATGAAGTAGTACTTTGCCACAGATGGAGCCCCATATTGAGTCAGATTTGGGCCATCAAAGTGGGGGCATAAGAACCCCACAGTTTCAGCTCTGTGTAGATGCAGCCTGTGGTTAGAGGCAAAGCAGCTTCTGAGGTCAATTAAGTTACTGAACAGGACTTTCTGCTGCACAGTCTGTAAGTGCAAGGGAATTGAAAACTTTTAAAAAGATGCTACAGACCCTTTCTTAAGATGACAAGAGCTGGTCTACATATGCTGTATGGAAACCTAGCCCTGTTTTGGCTGAGAAATTTGGAAGACCCAACCATCAAAAACAGGGCTTTAAAGAAAACCAAGGACTTGCTGGTTGGCAGGAAGCAGAACACCACTGGAAGCTAGCATATTTGTATTACCACACACAGTGAACTTGCTGGGGTGTTCAGTGCCTACCTCCCTTCCCTATAGCAGGCCATGGTAGGCACCTGATTTTGGGGGGAAGCCTGGGGAGGGGGGTAGAGACAATTTGACAACTGGCCAGTGAGAGAAACAAAGAAAAGATAGAGATCAAAAACAATAAACAAGAAAACCCTAGAAAAAGAGAGAAAACAAACTCCAGAATAAACTAAACAAGAAAACCAGGTGCCTAGACAGCAAAAAGTCATGAGCCACATCAGAAAACATGAAGAAAAGACTCAGTCAAAGGAACAGACTAACACCTCAAATGAGATTTAGAAGTTGAAACAACTAATTAAAGATGTTTAAACAAATCTTCTATATCAAATCAATGAATTGAAAGAAAATGTGACAAAAGAGATGAAGGATATAATGAAGACATTGGGTGACCATGAAGAAGAATTCCTAAGCTTGAAGAAACAAATGACAGAAATTATGGGAATGAAAGTCACAACAGAAGAGATGAAAAACACAATGGATACATACAGCAGCAGACTTGGAGAGGCAGAAGAAGGTATTAGGAACTAGAGGACAGGACATCTGAAATCCTACACACAAAAGAACAGACAGGGAAAAGAATGCAAAAACATGAGCAGGTTATCAGACAACTGAATAGCAATGCAAAGCACACAAATACACATGTTATAGGTGTCCCAGAAGGAGAAGAGAAGGGAAACAGGGCAGAAAGAATGACAGAGGAAATAATCTTTGAAAATTTCCCAACTCTTAGGAACAATATAAAATTACAGGTCCGAGATGCACAGCATACCACCAACAGACTTAATCCAAATAGACTTACTCCAAGACACTTACTAATCATATGGTCACATGTCAAAGACAAAGAGAGAATTCTGAAAATAGTAAGAGAAAAGCAACCCATCACATACGAGGAAAGATTGATAAGACTAAGGGAAGGTTGATTGTACCAGGAACTATTGATTGTTTACTTAGGAGGGAATATATGGTGTGTGAATAAAACTGTTTAAAAAATAAACAGAGGGAATAACTGACAACAGGGACATGAATGGATATTTGCACAGTGGGGTTTATGGTGGCAGTATTCACAATTTGCAATGGATGGAGGTGGCCTTAGGGTACACTGATTGATGAATGGAATGGCAAACTGTGGTGTATACGTACAATGGAATATTGACTACGAGAAGGAATGAAGTTGTGAGGTATGCAGCTAAGTATATGGAACTTGATGATAGTATGTTGAGTGAAATAAATCAGAAATGAAAAGACAGATATTATAATGCCTCACTAATATGGACTAACTATAATGTGCAAACTCACAATTGAATCTGAGAGCATGGGTTATCAAGAGAAGGCTTTGGTAAAGGTTCCTAAATTGTAAACTCTTACAGCAGTTACATCTATTTCTGAGATGCTGAGCTCTTAGGTATAACCTGGTCAGTCTCTGGAACTTCAGGTATCTGTGTGACATGACATCTGAGACTAAGAGCCAGAGTGTGGAGCTATGAATGTCAGCATTACCTCATACAGCAAATGTTAAAAAAGCTGAAAAAAAGATCAGACTTCAATTAGAGATATGTACACAATGGGCTTTGTTAGGATTAAGGTAAATCAGACTAAAGGGTAAAGGATGATATTGACAGTGTTTTAAAACTTCAACTTCTGTGTGAGACCAAAGGGAGAGATGTTTACTCAGTGCAAAATCTGTATTTTCTGTAGCACACTATATAATTTAACTTGTATGGTAAGTTTATTCAAACTCCATAATTACATGGAGTGAGATCTGGTTGGTTTGTACATGTTAGTGTGAAGCCTTGATATAATTTGGGCAGAGAATAAAAAATTATGTACTTGCAAAATCCCCTTGAGGGATGGGGAAAAATGTGGAAATATTAAACTTCCCCACCTGGAGAATTAATGATATTTTTGTAAGCATTGGGGACTACCAATTTAGAAGTCTGAGCCCTTGATCTGGGGCTTGCACTTACGAAGCCTGTTGTGGCAAAGGAGAGGCTAAGCCTACTTATAACTGTGTGTGAGTCCCTCCCAGAGAACATCTTATGTTGCTCAGATATGGCCTCTCTTTCTAAGCCAATTCTGCCAGTAAATTCACTGCTCTCTGCCCACAGGGGACATGACTCCCAGAGGTGTAAATCTCCCTGGCAAAGTGGGACATGACTCCGAAGGATGAACCTGGACCCAGCAGTGTGGGATTGAGAAACATGAAATGAAACAAAATAGAGTTTCAATGGCTGAGAAATTTCAAATGGAGTTGAAAGGACATTGTGGAGGTTATTCTTATGCATTATGTAGATATCCCTTTTTGTTTTTCTGTGTATTGGAATAGCTAGAAGGAAGGAAATACCAGAAACTGTTGAACTGCAATCCAGTGGCCTTGATTCTTGAAGATGATTGTATAACTGTATAGCTTACATTGTGTGACTGTGTGAAACGTAAAATTGCCAGGAAGCTTTGAACAACAGATTGGAGCTGGCAGAAGAAAGAATCTATGAACTTGAAGGCAAAGCGATTGAGATAATTCAGAATTCAGGCTGAGAAGCAGAAGAATAAAGAATGAAAAAAGTGAGCAGAGATTTTGAGACACCACCACATATACCAATATACACATTATGGGTGTGCTTGCAGGTGAATACAGAGAGAAAGAAGAGAAGGAATATTCAAAGAAATAATGGTAGAAAAATTCCCAAATTTAATGAAAGACAACCATAAACACATTCAGTTACCCAATGAACTCTAACAAGATAAACCTGAAGAGAAATGCACACAGATACATAATAGTCAACTGTCAAATGTCAGAGATTTTGAAAAGAGAGCTCTGAAAATTGCAAAATAAAAGCAATGTGTTATGTCCAGAGGAGCCCTAATGAGAAAAAGTGCTGATTTCTCACCAGAAACTATGAAGACAAGAAGGCAGTTGGGCAAAATAGTTAAAGTGCTGAAAGCAAACAATTGCCAACTAAGAATTTTATATCTGGTGAGACCGTCTTTCTGGTGAGAGGGAGAGAATAAGACAGTCCCAGATGAAAAAGCTGAGGGAGTTTGTCACCCTAAACCTTCCCTACAAGCAGTGCTAAAGGTTCAAAGCATCATAAAGAGGTAAAGAGCTCTGGTAAAGGTAACCTTGTCACAATTATAAATACCTTTAATATTTCATATTTTAGTATGTAACTCCAGTTATTCTTCCTGAAGTTTCTAAAATGCAAATGCATAAAAAGTAATAATATATCTATGGTTTTGGACATACTGGTTTATAATGATATAATTTCTAACAAGTACAACAAAAAGGTGGGGAGATGGAAGGGTATCAGAAATGTGCTTGCGTATACTATTGAAGTTAAGTTGATATCAAATCAATGTGATTGTTATAGATTTAGCATGTCAGATTTAAGTCCCATGGTAACCAAAGAAAATATATGAAAAAATTTTACAGACGAAAATGAGAAAGGACTCAAAGTGGGCCACCAAAAATCAAATAAATATGAAAGTAGGCATTGATGGAAGAGTTATGGTACAAAAAGGGTACACTACATACAAAGATGAATAGCAAAATGGCAAAAGAAACTTCTGCATTTTCAGTAGTTAATTTATCTGAAAATGGATAAACTCTCCAATCACATGGCTGAAATTTTCAGAATGGATAAAAAAGCATGACCCAGCTATATGCTGTTCACAAAAGACTCCATTAAACTCAAAGACAAAAGAAGGTCAAAAATGAAAGGATGGGAAAAATATACCTTACAAGTGTAACCAAAAGAGAGAAGAGAAACTATACATTTTAGTTTTCTAGGTTGTTCAAAGCAGATACCATGAAATGCATTGGTTTTAACAATGAGAATTTATTACCATATGAGGTGTTTTGGTTTGCTAAAGCAGCTGGAATATAATATACCAGAAATGGGTTGACTTTTACAGGGGGGATTTATTAACTTACAATTTACAGTTGTTAGGCCATGACAGTGTCCAACAGGGTGACACCTGGACTCTGAAGACAGGCTGCTGGCATCTAGGACACCTCTGTCACATGGGAAAGGCACATGGCTGATATCTGCTAGTCATTCTCTCTTGCATTTTGTTGCTTTCAGCTTCCAGCTTCAGTGACTTCTTCTCTCAGCTTCTGTGGATGTGTCCTTGTCTCTCAGCTTCTCTGAAGCTTCTCTGTGAGCTTCTTTCTATTTCAGCTCTCTGCTTCTCTGAGCTCTCTGGGCTCTTTCTGTGTGTCCTTTATCCTCTTATAAAGGATGCCAGTAAGGGGATTAAGACCTACCTTGCAGCAACTACTCAATTGAAATAACCTAATCAAAAGGTCACAGCTATAATAGGTCTACACCCACAGGAATGGATTAAAAGAAGATAGCTTTTTCTAGGTACATAACACCCCCAAACTAACACATATGCTTACAGTTTTGAGGCTAGAAAAATGTCTAAATCAAGGCATCTTCAAGGCAATGCTTTCTTCACAAAGACCAACTGCCAGCTATCCTTAGCTCCTCTGCCACATGACAAGGCACATGGTGGCACCTCCTGGTCTCTCCCTTCTCTTCTGGGTTTCATTGATTTAAACATCTTGCTTCCATGATTTTCTCTGCATTCATTACATTTATAAAGGATTCCAATAAGAGGACTGACCCATCCTGAATGAGGTGGGTCACACTTTAATTGAAGTAGCCTTGTCAAAATGTCCACTTACAATGAGTTCACACCCACAGGAATGGATTATATTTAAGAACACCATTTTTCTGGGATACATAAGACTTAAAACCACCATACTATACAGATATCAGATGGAATAGACTTTAAGTTAAACAGTCTGTAAGGGACAAAAAGGTCAGTATATACTTATAAATAGGTTAATTCAACAAGAAGACACAACAACCTTGAATATATATCCACCTAACAGCAGAGCCCCAAAATATATGAAGCAAATGTTGACAAGTTTGAAGGAAGATTTTGATAGTTTTGAATTAATAGTAGGAGATTTTGATATACCACTTTTATTAATGGATAGAACATCCACACAGAAGAACATTAAGGAAATAGAAGACTTGAACAATGCTACAAACCAGCTAGTCATAACAGACCTGTATAGAACACTTCACCCAACAATAGCACAATACACATTCTTCTGGGGTGCAAGTGGGTCATTTTCCAGGATGGACCACAAAACAATTCTCAATACAATAAAAAATGTTGAAATCATAAAATTTATCTTCTTTTGTCACAATGGAATGAAGATAGAAATCAATAACAGAGGGAGGAATGGAAATTTCACAATTATGTGGAAATTGTACAACACACTCAAAAAAAAAAAAAACCTCTGGTTCAAAGAAGAAATCCCAAGAAAAATTAGGAAATACCTTAATACTTTGAGGTAAGTGAAAATAAAAACTCAACATACCAAAACATATGCGATGCAGCAAGACCTTGCTAAGAGGGAAATTTATAGCTCTAAATTCTTACATTAGAAAAAGAGTAACAGTCTCAAATCAGAGTCCTAACCTCACCACTGGAGGATCTAGAAGAAAGAAGAATAAACTAAACCCAAAGAGAGAAGAAGGAAGGACACATAAAGGTTTTAGAGCACAGATAAATGAAATAACCAATGAAACTAAAAGTTGGTTTTTGAAAAGATCAATAAAATCACAAAACTTCAGCTAGACTGAAAAAGGTAAAACAGAGAGGATTCCAAAAAAAAATTAAATGAAAAATGAATGGAGTACACTACTACAGAAACAAAAAGGATTATAAGAGAATACTATGAACAACTGTGCACCAACAAATTAGCTAACCTAGATGAAATGGAAAAATTCCTAGGAAACACATAGATTACCTACACTGACTCCAAAAGAAATAGATCTTAACAAAACAACTAGTAGTAAAGAGATTGAACCAGTAATTCAAAATTTCCGAAGAAATAAAAGCCCAGGTCCAGATGGCTTCACTGGGTGAATTTTACCAAACATTTCAAGAAGTATTAACACCAATCCTTCCCAACTCTTCCAAAAAATTGAAGAGGAGAGAACATTTCCAAACTCATTCTATGAAGCCATCATCACCCTAATACCAAAGCCAGATAAGGATACCAAAAGAAATGAAGTCACTCAAAGTGACTTACAGATTCAATGCAATAACAATCAATAATCTTATAACATGGAAAATACAAGTATGAAATTTATGTGGGAAAATAAGAATCCTCAAATAGCCAAAACCATCTTCAAAAAAGAGAACAATTTTGGAAAATTCCCACTTTTTGAATTTAAACTTATTAGAAATCTATAATAATCAAAACATCGTAGCACTGGCACAAGGACAGACTCACAGACATACAGAGTCAAATTGAGAGTCCATATCAAAATATCATAAATTTTGTCTTTGAATAGTCCCAAATCAACCAAAATGAGGGAAAGCATTGACAAGAAACATAAAATAAAAGAGCAGCTTTGGTGGTCTGATCTTTGAGAAGGTGGTGACAAAAGAGAAATGCCAGGTGTCACTCTAATCAGAAAGAAGATAAGATAATATATTTTAATTAACATTTAATCAACATTTTGCCTGATAGGCAACCTCAAATTATTTAGATGTAGGAGAATAAGGACTAAAATACCGTGGCTTAATAAGTAAGGGAAGGAAATTTGACAGGAAAATTCTAAAGATAGAGAACAGAAAATTTTTTAAAAAACAGTTTGTTTATGACATTGACTTAACTAATAAAAATAAATATTGTTTCATGCCAACTCTTTCTTCATTTGCAGATATTATTGAATTTTTATTCAAACAGTGATCATTGGCCTTTAATTGCCATACCACTAACATAAAGCAGTTGTGTATTGTTAGTGCCTTGGTTTGAGCATGCAAAAATTTCCCTGGAAAAATGGTAACTCATAATTAGTATAAGAATACCTTCCCGATTAAGTGCCTTTGCAAAGGGAATCTACATATATAGATGCCTAGGGTATATGATTTAAGGTTAAATTATGTAAACTATGTTCACCTCATGGAACAAAGGGGTTAGCTGAATTTCTGTGGTGCCAGTCCCCAGAGAAAATCTCCATCAGTGCTAGTTAATCTCTCACACCATGGAAAGGGATCTTCTCAAAGATAACAGTGTAAATGTCTACTTGCAATTTCAGGTATCCCCTTCTCAGTTTCAGAAATTTTCATTCACAGGTAAATTGAATAGAAATGTGTGGAATGTGGGGAAAGAGAAATGTGTCCTTCCTATGCTGAAAAAAACAACAATTCTGTAGTCCAATCCTGCCAATTACACAATTTGCAGTCAAAAGCATTGCAAAACTTTTGAGACCCAGTAAGTCACAATCCTACGTATTACAACTTTTTCACATGTGTGTTCCAATGCCCAAATCACAATAGCCAAGATTTCAGTTGTATGGTTTTTCCAGGAAATTTGTTATCTGTGCTCGATGGTGCAAGATGCTTGCCTCTTGATTGACTTAAGTTTCTGGAGGAAACAGAAAAGCAGGTGGGAGCAAGGCTGTGATTCTGCAAGCTTTCAGAATATTGCAGCTTACACCCTTGCCTCTGAGCAAAGAAGTGCTTTCTGAAGCGATATGAACATTCACCAGACATCTGTGTTACTTTGAAGTGCTTGTCTTTCCCAGCAGTTCTGACTGCTCTCTAAGGGGAAGTGGAATTCTCTAAGCTTGGATTCTTGGAGCATGGACTGTGGCTCTGGTACAGCTGGTGTTAAGAGGGCAGCAGCTGAAACTAGTGACAAGTCTCTATCCTTCAGAAAGTTTAAATGCTATATGGGCTCTTAATGAAAGCAACACAGGTCTTTGGCTGGTTGGCTTCTCTACTTCCCTGATGATTAGTTCATCTGAGAGACAGGAAGGCAAGAACACACAGTGGTGTGGACTTCCATTAAGAAGTTACCTTGACTATTTACTGATTGCCGAATGGAAGAGCAGAAACATGGAATTATCAATTAGCTGTGGATTTTACCAATAAAAAAAGCCACAAAAGCTACCTGGGGTATTCTTCATAAGGTTAAAGGAATATTTTCTCTGTGAGAAAATGTAAGTCCTTTCACATTTCCAAGTTGAATAATTCAAAGCATGTAAACATTTCACAGTCCAACATTTTGTAAAATTGACTGCATTTCCAAATGCTTCTAGATGTGTCACAAATTGAAATTAAAATATCCAAATTTCTAACAATGTGCAAATGGGCAGGGCAGTTCTCTGTTAAGTGCAGATGGCCATTATACAGGAGAGGGTCCTTGACAATTACACATATTGTTTGATGATTGAGGAGGTATACATTTTCTCCAACAAAATGAGGTGAGTTGTTTATATTTGTTTATCTTGCAAACTAGAAATTCACAAAAATATTCAAAGCATAAATTAAAATTTTTTTACCTCTTTCAGAGAAAAGTGAAAAAATATGATTGTGGGTTAAAATATATATGACCATCATTTAAATCATTATTCCATGCATTTAATTAATTTTCATTTGTCTTTACATAGGCAAATGGAATATTCACCTTTGCAAACGAGCAGAATAAGAGCATACATATTTGTGATTTGTTTATAATGGATGTAAATTGAGTAACCAAAATTCTTAAAAGCTTTTTTTTCCAAGTAGCTTTCAGAAAACATACTATGAGAGCATCAGTAAGTGTCTTAAATTTTTATATTTATGATTAAAATCACTAAATTGGTTAATTCTTCCTCATCCATGCTCCCCACATGATATGACATAGGATAATGTATACTTGTCTCCTCCATCAGGATTGGGCTACCTTAGAGGATACTGCTGGAATGGGCATATTTTTCAAATGGAAAGATGCTCTCCCATGTATTGCCACCAGTGACAGCATGGACATTATTCCAACCTGCTTTGTGTGTCTAGTGCAAGTGTGTCTAGTAGAAGCCCAACCTAGTTTTTGGAGGAGGACATGGAAAGAAAAGTGTGCTGGTTTGGAACTGTTATGTACCCCCAGAAAATGCCATGTTCTTTTACTGCATTCTTGTGGATACAGACCTGTTGTGGGTGGGACCTTTTAGTTAGGTTGTTTCAATTGGGATGTGATCTACCCAGTGCAAGGTGGGTCTTAATCCTTTACTGGGGCCCTTTATGAGAGGATAAAAGGCAGAAACACAAAGAAAGAGGACATAGACAGAGATAAACACCCAGAGATGCTAAGAAAGGACCCACAGATGCTCAGAGAGACAGTCACTGAAAAAGAAGCTAAACCCAGAGAAAAGGATAAATAGACTCTGGTCATGTGCCTTCCCATGTGACAGAGGAACTCCAGATGCCAGCAGTCTTTCCTCAGAGAAGGTATTCTCTTATTGATGCTTTAACTTGGACATTTTTCATGGTCTTAGAATTGTAACTTGTAACCTAGTATATCCCGTTTGCTGAAAGCTAGCCCATTTCTCGTGTATTGCATTTTGTCAGCTTTAGCAAACAGAAACAAAGAGGAAAAAGAGGAATGGAAGGGAAGAGCAAGGAGAAGAGAAAGAGAAGAGAGAAAGTGGCTTTCCTTTTTTTATTGTCCCCACGAAAATTTACCATTTAAAGAGCTTTCACTTCTCATCTTGGTAGCAGGCCATGTTGGAATATGGCGGCCCTGTTAGAACAGCCAATAGTTACAGGAAAGCAGTTCTGCTCAGGAACCAGAATAATGTGGGCTTGAGGATACAATTCTTAAAATGGAATAAATGAGACTCCTTTTATTCTATGATTAGAAGGAATTTTCCTTAGCAAGACAGGAAGAATCGTCATCTTAATACTTAAGGCAATACATACTGTTGACACAATTCCTTTCACCCATAACTTTCAAGCATCTGTCGGATGGGATGCAGTACATTGAGCTCATTACTTGGCATATGGACAGTACTAATAATGTTCTGTTCTTTTACTCTTCATTTCCACCTTTCTTTTCTGGAATAGGGAAGGCAAAGTACTGAATTACATAAGTCTTATTACCCCATTTTCACTTCTCCCACATCTGCTCCCCCTCCTCCTCTTCCTGCCTCTGCAAATTGACCTTGCACTAATTTCTCAGCAGATCGTGCTGCTTGTCCTTTATAGAGACTACTCTTCATGGTGTGCCCCTTAATTTGTGATCAGACAAGCTTATTACTTTCTCTTCCTTCCCAGATCCCATCTTGACTCAGTTCCTGTCTTATGTAAACTCAATGGGTAAGTGTTGGTGAGACGTTAATTCAGAAAACATGCTTTGCAATCTGTGGAGCAACAAGAACAGCTGGTGCTGCTGCTGTTCAGCTTTTCTTGGCAGATGGATGCAGAGAGATTACGAATGGGGAAATTTGCTTCAGTCTTGGCTTCTGTTTCCTACAGAAAAGCTCTCCTCCTATACCACTCCACCATCTGAGCTCAATACTTTAATGCATTCCCTCAAATGCACAGCCCAGAGCTTCTCATGTAGCCTTTGTTTCAGGCTTTATACTCAGTAGCCCTCTCACTGTCCACTTAATCATGATGAGAGGCAGATTTGGTTCTACTTAAGCAGCTTGAAGTACACTTTAAGAAATTTTATTCCACATCCCCAATAAGTTTTCATCAAAACCTAAGTGTGTTTCTCTATTTATTTATTAAAATAAGATTCAGTGAGTTATAGTCTGTGCTGGTTTGAATGTATTATGTCCGCCAGAAAAAGTCATATTCTTTGATGCAGTCTTGTGGGGCAGATGTTTTGGTGCTGATTAGATTTGCATGGAAATGCGCCCCACCCAACTGTAGGTGATAACTTTGATGAAATATTTCCATGGAAGTATGGCCCCACCCATTCGGGGGGGCCTTGATCAGTGGAGCCATATAAATGAGCTGAGGTGCAGAGGGAACTCAGTGCAGCTGTGAGTGACATTTTGAAGAGGCGCTACAGCCAAGAGGGACACTTTGAAGAATGCACAGAAGCTGAGAGAGTTGCTGCAGATGAGAGACATTTTGAAGATGGATATTGAAAGCAGACTCTTGCTCCAGAGAAGCTAGGAGAGAACAAATACCCCAAGTGCAACTAAGAGTGACATTTTTGAGGAACTGCAGCCCAGAGAGGAACGTCCTGGGAGAAAGCCATTTTGAAACCAGAACTTTGGAGCAGATGCCAGCCATGTGCCTTCCCAGCTAACAGAGGTCTTCCAGATACCATTGGCCATCCTCCAGTGAAGGTACCCCATTGCTGATGACTTTTCTTGGACACTTTATGGCCTTAAGACTGTAACTGTGTAACCAAATAAACCCCCTTTTGTAAAAGCCAATGCATCTCTGGTGTTTTGCATTCCGGCAGCATTAGCAAACTAGAACATAGTTTATGTACAAAAACAAAACAAAACAAAAACTCCTCAATTTTAAGTGAACAAATTAATGATGTTTGAACCACTAGCACAATCATTGTATTAGAACATTTCTATCACCCCAAACTTCTTGTGGCCCTCTGCTATTATTCCCTTCTCCTCATCCCCAACCTCAGGCAACCACTGATCAGCTTTCTGTCACTATAGTTTTGCCTTTTTAAAAATATCATGTAAATGGAATCACATATTGTGTAAGTCATATTTTTTTTTATTATTATTCCTGGATTTATCCATTACTCAGTCGATGGACATGAGAATTGTTTCTAGTTTTTAGCTATAATGAATAAAACTGACATAAACACTCCAGGACAAGTCTTTTGGGGACATACGCTGCTAGGGAAGTCACAGACACACTTGAAAGCCATCTCCCAGACCTCACCTATGCACCACCTCCACTCTTTTCTATTGTTTCAGTCTGTTTCTATTGCACAGCAGGGGGCAGATATTAGCTCTAACAAAAGAGCCTGACCATGCCTTGAATCCAGAAACCAGGAACAAGCAGCCCCAGCCGCTTATCAGAGCCAGGAAATCTCAGTGGCAGGGCCCCGTTGCCTTGGATCATATGAATACTCCATCCTTGGCAGCACGGATTTGTCTCTCACCTTTGGCATGAAGTGGGAAATTCAGAGTCACTATCCACTGACCCTGACTTGAGCAGTTTGGCGTCCCGGGGAAACTGACCAAAATTGGATCTCTTCTCCTGCTCTTTTGGACCCTGTGTGCTATGTAAGTAATGAAGCACTCACTTGTAAGTATCTGCTGTGCCTGAGTCTGTGTTGCCATGACACACTGTGTAGCAACTTGCTCCACATATGTTCTCATTGTCTTGGGTAAATGTTTGGGAATGGAATTAGTGGGTTACATGGTAAATGTAGGTATAATTTGATAAGGAAGTGTCACCCTGTTTTTCAAAGTTTCTGTCCCATTTTGCATTTCCTCCAGCAATGTATGAGGGTTCCAGTTGCTCCACATCCTTGCCAGCACTTGTCAATCTTTTAAAATTTTAACCATTTTAGTGAGTGTGTACTTGTATCTCATTGTTTTATTATGTATTTCTAAAATGGTCTAATGATATTGAAGATTTTATCATGTGGTTATTTGCTACATCTATACTTTATTTGGAAATTTTTCCAAATATTTTGTCCATATTTTTACCAAGGAATTTGTCTTGTTATTGAGTTGAAGAACTTCTTTATGTTTTCTTTATATTGAGTTGAAAGAGTCCTTTAATAGATATGTCATGCAAAATTCCCCTCCACCCAAATTTGTCATCTGCCTTTTCATTTTCTTAACAATGTCTTTGAAAGGGAAACATAATTTAAGCCCAATTTCTCAAAATTTTATTTTATGGTTAGTGCTTTTTTTTTTTCTATGTAACACGTTTTCTTACCCCAAGGTCACAAAGATTTTGTTTTATTTTCTTCTAGGAATTTTACAGTTTTGGATCTTCATTTAGGTTTGTGATCCATCTATTTGTAGATAATAATCTACATGGTGTGAAGTAAAGATTAGGGTTCATTTTATGGAAGTGGATACTCAAATGTCCCAGTTAAATCCAGTTCCTATTATTCTAAGAGGTCTAAGAGATCTGCTAAGAAGCAGAAATACTTTCCTAATTATGGTTTTGGTAGAAAAGAGAATTAAAGAAAATGCCAATAATTTCCAAAATGAATTTTAAATACTATTTTAGTGGAAGGATCCTAGACAGTTTGTATGATATGGTTCTAATTTCATATCATTCTCTCTCCAAAAAGAAAATATGAATTAGTTTGTACTTTTATAAAACTTTTTCTTTTAGATTAACCATAATTTACAAGTAAAAGTCCTTCATTATTGTAGAAAATATGATCCACATCTTTACTCCTTGGGCTTTTCATATTGCTCTCTCCCCAAACTTTTGAAATAAGCATAATGTAAATATAATTGTAGCTTCTACAAATGGTAATTTCCATTTTTTTTCTATCCAGTGCTTCTCCTAATTGTATTCCACAAGTACTTATCAGAACAGAAACTCTTACCTGTGCAAATAACAATATAGTAGCCAATTCTCCAAGCATAAAATATTTCTGATCTCTTGTCTAAATGGAAAGAATTCTATTGTGAGAATTAGCTTGGTTGTTCAACTAGGTTGATATTAAAATAATGACAGGATTGTCTACTTTTTCCATAACTACAAAGTGGATCCATCATCTATTTTCATGTTTTGTACTGGTAGCTTATCATTACTACAAAAATCTTTTCTCTTTGCATCAGTCATAGATTATTTATATATCATCCTGATACATTGTCTTCGATCTTTCTGCTGCAACGCTTCAACTTGATTTTCTACCTTTCTGCTGCACTGCTTCAACTTGATTTTTCACCATTTTAGAGTGGATGAGCTCCGTACACACACCACAATCATCAGGTGAACTACTATTGAGAACCGTAGGATGAACTGATGAGAGATACAATAGCTGAACACACAGATTTAGTTTTGTGTTTTAAATATCCAAAGTGTGTGACAGGCATGGGGAGTTCATCTAGGTCTTTCTTATCTGGTAGAGATGTAATGCACACTAAATCTATTTTTAATTCTGCCTTATGCAGCCTCACAGCAAGATTTCACACATACGAATGAGAGTTTGTTAAAGAAAAAAGCCTCATAAAAAAATCTGTTGGTTTAATTTAAGCAGCATTGCAATGTAGGAGCCAGTTTTGCATTTTAGTGCCAAATTAACCAAATAATTACTCTAACCTTATGCCAAATCTTCTTCGTGTAAGAATATGGAATAAAAATGATTTAAGAATGCACAGTACTGAATGTTCAATAAACATTATTATCATTATCATCTTCAGTGGAGGAAGGAAGAGACCCACACATTTATGTTTTAGGTTTGCCTGGTAAAGAGAAGCTGCATGATATCTGGAATAATTTGGAGAGTATCAAACATAAATTATTAAATAGTGTTATTAAACAGTTACAACCAGGAAAATAAAAGATAGCCATTAGTACAAAGCCAAAAATATTTAGATGAAAATATATAGACTGATTTTTGTATAACCTACACATAACAACATGATTGTTCTTAATTCTGTATATTTAGGAATTAACCATTTAGATTACAATAAGAGAAACCCCCTCCTAAGTATGATTTTTGTAGAAAAAGGAATTTAAGAAAATGACAATCATATTCAAAGCAATTTTTAAATGCTATTTTAGTAGAGGGTTCTCAGATGCAGTTTGTATGATGTAGTTCTAATAACAATGTGCTTTTCTTTCAAAAAAAGAAAATATGAGTTTTATAAAGAATGTTTTTCCCCATCAAATTCTTATTAAAATTTTCTTCTTTGTGTTTTAATAGACTAGTTGGTATAGTGCCCAGAACAATTTCTTTTCTTTCTCTCCTTTATCTGTTATGAGACCACCTCTTTCCTTTGGGGAATCTGTATCTTGTGGCTTGAGTGGGACTGCTTCCACCCACCCTCCCTCAATTGGGCACATAAATAAGGAATAGCCAGTGGTCAGTCAGGGTATCCTATTTTCTCTGGCAACATTAATTGAGCCAACATTTGGCATATAAATTCCACACCCTCCAAAGTACATCCAATTTGGGCTTTTCTTCTACTCCATTAGGTCTACAGTGAATACTTGCTATTTATAGTGATGTAAACCTTGCTGGGTATTCCTGTTGCGATGACTGGATGATTAGTGGACAGTGTCTCAAAATATAGAAAAAAAAGCTATTCTACTAAAAATGTGACAAAATGAGTGGTGACTTTGCTTTTAAAGCATAGACAGGGGGAGGATTTTAGATATACCTTGGAACATCCTTCCTTGTTACATTCAGTCATAGCTGTAGTGTTGGGCTTAGGCCTCCATTCTACTCACTTAAATGATGCCCCTCACAGTATCCTTTTCCTGGTGCAAGAAATTTCCAAATCTGAGTTCTGGTCTTAAAATAATCACCTTTTTAAAAATAATTCTCCTTAAGTCTCCACTCCAACTCTGATTAAGCAAAATAAACTATTCCAAAAGTTTATCCCATGGTGATCCTTACATGCCATGCTTTAGTATTTTAGCTTTGTGTATGTGTGAGTTTGTAGTTACTTAGAAGATAATGAAGAAGCGATGTTTTAGGGTGATAAGATTGGAGGCCACATGAAAATGAAATGGAAAAGCTAAACATTGGGGACTGATGATGAAAAGAGGATGGTTTAAAAGGACAAAAGTAAAAGATATTTTGAAGCACAGAGATAATAACTATTCTTACCCTCCCTTTCCAGTGAAAACCATTCTAATAAATCTACACATGGAGAAACTAGGATTAAATATATTCCCTCAAGCCACACAAGTAAGCGGTGGCACCACAAGTTCCAGAGTATGGGTCTCTAGATTCCCAACATAGTGGTCCATCTATAGGACTATTGATATAATTATTGATTAAACAGAAAATGAAGTGGTGTGTATAGATATGATATGATAATCTATGATAGTCTTTTATATTCATCAAAACAAGGTAGTTTTGCTTCAGTTCAGATGTTAAAAGTGGCAAGAGACTTATCCTCACAACCAAAAAATTCCAGATAAGCTTCAGAATGATAGTTTTATAAATCTATTCAAAGATCTGAGGACGCAAATATAAATGAACTAAATTCCAAAAGTGATGAGTACTTAACGAGAAAACAAGACAGCTATTCTTCCCCCAGTGGGATGGCAAGAGAAGAGGATCTTCCATAGAAATAAATAGCAATGTTAGAAAGGAAGGCAACAATATCAGAAATGATGAATCCATTAGGCAGGCTTAAAAGTTGCTTGCTCATAGTTGAAGAAAGAATCAATGAACTTGAAGACAGATCAATAGATCAATAACCACACTGAATCACAAAGGAAAAAAAAGTGAATAAATATTTTCAATTCATTTATAATTGGAATCTCAGAAAGAGAGAAGAAGGGGAATGGGGAAGAAAAGCTATTTGAAGAGATAAAGACCAAGAACTATCCAAAACTGATGAAGAATGTCAACTCATACTACCAAGAATCTTAGTGACCCTTAAATCCAATAAATTCAAAGAAAGTTATATTTAATCACATCATAATTGAATGAGTAAAAATCAAAGATAAAGAGGATATTTAAGAGCAGCAAGAGAAATGGACATATTAAATATAAGAGAATTAATTATGGCTGAAATGTTTCCAAAAAACTGGAGGCCAAAAGACTAGAACATCATTAAAGTGCTGCAAAGCAAACAAACAAGTAAACAAAAACCTAAAAAGCGAACAAAATATCCTTTCAAACTAGATATTAATATTTATCAAAAATAACCTTCACAAATGAAGATGAAATGAAAATACTATTTACAGTTTAAAGTATAAATAATTATGTTGTGCGATTGAAAGCATATATAAAACTAAAGTATAAGACAATAAGATGTAGAAGAATGTGAACGTAGAATTATGCTATTGTAAGGTTTTCACACTGTTCAAGTATTAGTATAATATCATTTGAAGGTACCTATGGAAATCTGAAGAAACATATCACAATCTTTAGAGTAAAAACTTACGTGCGCATACATATATTCCCATGTACACAACCGAAAGGCATATAGTTAAAATGTCAATAATTTAAAGATAAGTGATTCACCCAAAAGAAGACAACAAAGTAGGAAAGAAGAAACAAAGAACAGTAAGGACAAATAGAAAACCAGTAGAAAGTTAATAGTTTTGAAAAACACAAATTATCCTTAAATGTAAATAGCAATTACATTCCCTTACGGAAAACACACTGCAACTAAAAGGCAGATAAGGTCAGATTGAATAAAAAAGCAAGACACAACTATATACTGTTTACAAGAATGAAACATTAATGGATGAAACTTGAGGACATTATGTTGAGCAAAATAAGCCAGAAACTAAAGAACAAATATTGTATAGTCTCACTAATATGAATTAACTATAATAAACAAACTGGGAGCTGTATTTGAGAGCATAGGTTGTCAGGAGTATAAAGAAGGTAGGGATTGGGCAATTGATGCTTAAGGAGTACAGACTATTTAATAAGGTTGATTGTAAAGATTTGGAAATGGATAGCACAATACTGTGTGACAGTAGCACAATATTATAAGTCCAATTAACAAAGCTGAGTGTGAGTAAGAAAGGCTAGGGTTGTGTATGTCACCAGAAGGAAAGCTAGAGGATAAAAACTGGGACTGTAGAACTTAGCTAAACCTAGAGTGAATGATGATGATTGTTAGTTGTACAAATATAAGAAAGTTCTTACATGATTTTTTTGAAGTAATGAGAATATTATCATATTGACTGTGGTGAATGCATAACTATGTGACTATACCACATGAAATTTTTAAATCATTGCACATTTTTAATCATTGCCAACTCCACGTTTTCCTTGTTACAACTTTAATTTATTGCCCATTTAATTTATTTTTCCTCATTTGAGTTTTTTTAACTTTTTTTTCTTTATTAGAGACACTGTGTGTTTACAGATCACCCAACCACCAACACCTTGCATTCATGTGGAACATTTGTTACAACTGATGATAGCACATTTTTCTAAATGAACTAATAAAGTCCGTGGTTTAACTTAGGGTTCACTGTTTGTGCAGTGTAGTTCCATGGATTTTTTATTTTAATTTTTATTCTGTTACCATATTACAATATAACATTTCCTCTTTTAACAATATTCAGATATATATTTCAGTGCTGTGAATAGTGGTCACAATGTTGTGCTACCATCACCATTATCCGTTTCCAAACATTTCCATCATTCTAAATAGGAACTATGTGCATATAAGTCTTGACTTCCCATTCCCTACCCCAAGCCAATTCCCTGGTAAACTTTATTCTAGACTCTGACTCTGTGAGTTTGCTTATTCTAATTATTTCTAATCAGAGAGATCATACAATATCTGTCGTTCTGTATCTGGCTTATTTCACTCAACATGATCTCTTCAAGGTTCGTCTATGTTGGCAAATGTATGAAGACTTCATTCTTTTTATTGAGGAGTAATATTCCATTTATGTATATACCACACTTATTTATCCATTCATTGGGTGATGGACATGGGTTGCTTCCATCTTTTGGTAATTGTGAGTAATGTCTCAGTGAACACTGGTGTGCAAATAAGTGTTCGATTCCATGTTTTCAATTCTTTTGGGTATATCCCTAGTAGTGGGATTGTCAGGTCATATAGTAGTTAAATATTTAGCTTTCTGAGGAACTGCCAAAATGTCTTCTACTGTGGCTGTACCATTTTACATTGTCACCAGCAATGAACAAGTGTTCCTATTTCTCTACATCCCCTCCAACATTTCTTATTTCCATTTCTTAAATAGTAGCCATTCTAGAACGTGTGAAATGATAACTCATTGAGGCTTTGATTTGCATATGCCCGATGGCTTTGGTGTTGAGCATCTTTTCACGCGCTTTCTGGCCATTTGTATATCTTTTTTGGAGAAATGTCTGTTAAAGTCTTTTGCCGATTTTAAAAATTGGATTGTATCTTTTTTTTGTTGTTGTTGAGTTGAAGGAATTCTTTATATATTCAGGATATTATTCCTTTATTGGATATGTGATCTCCAACTATTTCCTCCCATTGTGTAGGCTGTCATTTTATTTTCATGGTAAAGTCCTTTGAGGACAACAGTTTTTAATTTTCATGGGTTCCCATCTATCTATTTTTTCTTGTTGCTTGTGCTTTGGGTGTAAATTCTCAGGAACCATCGCCTAACACAAGTTCCTGAAGATGCTTCCCTACTTTTTTCTTTTAGGAGTTTGTTCTAGCTCTATAATAAGGTCTTTGATCCATTTTGAGTTGATTTTTATATATGGTGTATTTGTTTTTTGTTGTTTGTTTTTTTTTTTTTTTGTTTGTTTGTTTTGCAATGAAAATCCAGTTTTCTCAGCACTGGTTGTTGAAGAGACTATTCTTTTCCAATTGAGTGGTCTTTGACACCTTTTCAAAAATCAGCTGGTCACAAAGGTGAGTGTTGATTTCTGAGTTCTCAGTTCTATTCCATTGGTCTATATATCCTTCTTTCTGCCAGTACCATGATGTTTATCTTACTGTGGTTTGTAATAAATTTCAAAATCAGGAAGTATATTTCTCCAAATTCATTCTTATTTTTTCAAGATGGTTTTAGCAATTGGGGCACTTACTTTTCTTTATACATTAGGTAATTATCTTTTCCTTTCTGCAAAGAAAGTTGTTGTAATTTTGATTGGGATTGCATTGAATCTATAAATTCAACAATACTCAAGATGTCAAATAATGGCATCTTAAAGATATTTAGTCTTCCAATCCTTGAATACGGAATGTTCATACATTCAACAACATAGATGAACCTTTAATTTTGTTCTTCTTTAATTTCTTTTAGTGATGTTTTGTAGTTTTCTGTGTACAAGCCCTTCATTTCCTTGGTTAGATTTATTTTTAGATATTTGACTTTTTGGTTCCTATTATGAATGGAATTTTTTCCTTCACTTTTTCTTCTAATTATTCATTGGTTGTTTTTAGAAATACTACTGATTTGGGGTTGTTGATCTTGAACCCCATCGCTACGTTGAATTCACTTATTAGCCCTAGGAATTTTGTTGTGGATTTTTCAGGATTTTCTGTAAATAGGATCATGTATCAGCAATTAGGGAAAGTTTTATTTCTTCCTTTCCAATTTGGATGCCTTTTATTTCTTTTACTTATTTTATTTCTTACGTGAACTAGAACAAACATGCATCACTATTACAAGGAGTTAATAACAGGATGCTATATGGGAAAAAATGCAATTAATGCAAACTAAGGTCTATAGTTAACAGTAACATTGTAAGAGTTTTTCATTAATTATAACAAAGACACTACACCAAAGCTAAATGTCAATAATATGAGGATATAAGGGGTATTCTTTAATTACTCTGGGAAAAGCTTCCAATACAATGGTGAGTAACAGTGGTGACAGTGGGCATCCTTGTCTTGTCTTGTACCTGACTTTAGATGGAAAGCTTTCAGTCTCACACCGTCATACCATTAAGTAAGATGTTAGTTGTGGACTTTTCTTATTTCCCCTTTATCATGTTGAGGAAGATTTCTTTCTTCTATTACTGTTCTAATTATTTTTATCAAGAAAGGTTACTGTATTTTGTCAAACGCCTTTTCTGCCTCAATTGAGATGACCAATGTTCTGTTTTTCCTTCATTTTGCATTCTGTTTTTCCTTCATTCTGTTAATGTGGTGTATTACATTAATTGATTTTCTTATGTTGGACAAAACTTGCATACCACTTGATTATGATATATAATTCTTTTAATATGATGTTGGATTTAATTTGCTAATATTTTGAAGAGGATGTTTACATATATATTCATAATAGATATTGTTCTGTAGTTTTGTTTTCTTGTGGTATCTTTATCTGGCATTGATATAAGACTGAGTTAGGGAATTGTCCCTCCTCTTCAATTTTTTGGAAGTTTAAGCAGGATTGGAGTTAAGTCTTCTGGAATGTTTGATCATCTGATTCTGGGCTTCTCTTTGTTGGGAGGTTTTAGATTACTGATTCAATCTCTTTACTAGTAATTGCTTTGTTGAGATCTTCTATTTCTTCTTGTGTCAATGCAGGTAATTTGTGTGTTTCTAAGAATTTGTCCAATTCACCTCAGTTATCTAATTTAATCACATACCTTGTTCATGGTATCCTTTTATAGTCCTTTTCATTTTGATGAGGTTGATAATAATGTTCCTCTTTTCATTTCTGATTTTCATTATTTGTGTTATTTCTCCTTTTTTCTTTGTCAGTATAACTAAACAATTTTATTGATCTTTTCAAAGCACTAACTTTTGATTTTGTTGATTTTATTTTTGTTTTGTTTTCCTTTCTATTTCATTTATCTCCACTCTAATCTTTGTTGTTTCCTTCCTTCTGTTTACCTTGGTTTTAATTTGCTTTTCTTTTTATGGTTCTTCCAGTTTTTAGGTTAGGTCCCTGAATTGAAGTCTTTCTTTCTTTTTAAGGTAAGTAGAGCTATAAATTTCTCTTTCAGCATTGCCTTTGCTGCAACCCATAAGTTTTGGTATGTAGTATTTTCATTTTCATTGGCCTCAAGATATTTCCTAATTTCACTTCTGATTTTCCCTTTAATGCATTGGTTGTTTAAGAGTATGTTGTTTCATTTCCACATATTTGTAAATTTTCCACTTCTCTCTTTGTTACTGATATCTAGCTTCATTCCATTGTGGTTGATCATATAAATTATATGACTTTAATATCTTTGAATTTATTGAGACTTGTTTTATTATCCAACATATGGTCTATCCTGGAGAATGACTCATGTGCACTACAGAAGAATGTGTATTCTGTTTCAGTGGGTGCCGTGTTCTCTAAATGTCTCTAGGTCTAGTTTATTTAGTGTATCATTCAAGTTCTGTGCAGACTTATTGATCTCCTGACTAGATATTCTATCTATTTTTGAGAGTGATGTGTTAAATTTTCTACTATTCATGTAGAACTATCAATTTCTCCCTTCAAATTAACTAGTACTTCCTTCATACATTTTAGGGGCTCTGCTGTTGGGTGCATATATACTTATTATTGTTATATATTCCTATTTAATTGTCCCTTTATCAGTATATAATTACCATCTTTGTCTCTCACAACTGTTTTTTACTTAAAGACTATTTTATTCAATGCTTGTACAGCCATCCCAGTTCTATTTTGGTTACTGCTTCCAAGGTACATTTTTTCATCCCTTAACTCTCAGCCTACTTTTATATTTGAGTCTCTTGCAGAGAGCATATAGTTGATGTGATTGTTTGAAGCTGTTATGTATCCCAGAAAAGTCCATGTTCTTTAAATTCATTCCTACGGGTGCAGACCTTTTGTAGGTGGGAACTTTTGATTAGGTTATTTCAATTGAGGAGTTGCTCTTGCTCCAAGATGGGTCTTAATCCTTTTAATGGAGTCCTTTGAAAGAGAAGAAATAGAAGCTCATAGAAGAAAGCCCCAGAGAAGCTAAGAGGGGACCCAAAGAAGTACAGAGAAGAAGTCACTGAACCAGAAGCTGAAAACAATGAAACCTGGGAGAGAAGGACCAGTAGACACAAGCCACATACTATCTCATGTGATAGAGGTGTCCCAGATGCTGACAGCCTTTCTTCAGGGAAGGTATTGTCCTGTTGATGCCTTAATTTGGACATTTCCATGGCCTTAGAAATGTAAATTTGTAAGCTAATAAATCCACTTTGTAAAAGCCAACCCATTTCTTGTATAGTGCATTCTGGCCGCTTTAGCAAATCAAAAAAGTTGGGTCAAGCTTTCTTATCCATTCTGCCAATCTGCCTTTTGACTGGAGAGTTTATTCAGTTTACATTTAAAGTTATTACTGATATTTCAGAAATTTCTTCTGCCAGTTTGCTATTTAGAATTTGTAAGTCTCATACCTTTTTTTGTCCCTCACTTCTGTTAATGCTTACTTTTATATTTATTAGCTTTTTTTGTGTTGTACCATACTGAGTGCCCTCTCTTTTCCATCTGGATACATTTTTTTCATATGTTTTCCTTGTGGTTACCATGGGGTTAAAATTTAACATTCTAAATATATAACAACCATATTTCGTTTGAAACCAACTTAACTTCAATAGCATGCACATATACTTTTCCTATACCTCTCTGTAAACCCACATTTTTTGTACTTGTTACCAATTCTATTTTTGTACAATTTATGCTTCCAAATATAGGTTTACCATTAGTTTTTAAGCATTTGCATTTTAGTACCTGTAGGAAGTAAAAAGTGGAGTTATATACCAAATTAACTACAATAATACTGGCATTTATAATTACCCAAATGGCTATTTTTACCCCAGGTCTTTATTTCTTTATGCTGCTTAGAACCACTGTCTAGTGTCCTTTATTTTCTGTCCTAAGAAATCCCTTTATCATTGTTCATAGAGCAGGTTTACTGGTGATGAACTCCATCAGCTTTTGTTAATCTGAATATGTCTTAATCTCTCCCTCATTTTTGAAAGACAGCCTCATCAGAGATAAAATTCTTGGTTGTCAGTTGCTTTCTTTCAGCACTTTAAGTATTTCAACCCATTGCTTTCTTGTCTCCATGGCTTCTGAAAAGAAATTGGCACTCAATCTAATTTGAAGTCCTTTGTCCATAAAACATTGCTTTTCTCTTGCAGGTTTCAGAACTGTCTCCTTGTCCTTTGTATTCCATAGCGTAATCAGTATATGATGGGGTGTATTGTTCTTCAGGTTTATCCTGTTTGGTGTTCTTTGAGTTTCTTGAATGTGTATATTCACATCATTTGCTAAGTTTGGGAAGTTCTCTGTCATTATTTCTTTGACTATTCCTTCTGCTCCTTTCTCACGTCTCCTTCTGGGACTCCTGTCATGCATATATTGGTGCACTTGGTGGTTTTCTATAGCCATCTTTGACTGCTTTCATTAATTCTTTTTTCTTTCTGTTCCTCAGCCTGACTCATTTCAAATGTCTTGTCTTCAAGTTCACTGATTCTTTCTTCCTTTAGCTCCAATATGCTCTTGAAACCATCCTGGGCATTTTTCATTTCAGGTATTATGGTCTTCAACTTAAGTAGTTCTGTCTGGTTCATTTTTAAAATTTCTGTCTCTTTAGTTAGCCTCTCATATTGTTCATTCATGGTTTTCCTGATATCCTTAAATTCTTTCTCTGTACTTTCCTTCTTCTCCTTGAACATTTTAAAGATAATTTTTAAAGGTTTTATTCAGTATGTCCACATTCTTGTCTTCTTCATTGATGGTTTCTGTATTATTTTCTTCTTCCTTTGGATGGGTCATCATTACTTGTTGCTTTGTCTAGTGCTCTGCTGTTGCACACAGTACCTTTTAATGCTTTTAAAAATTAACTCTGGGATTTACTTCCCGGGATATCTGTTTCCTTGTTTTGTAACCAGCTAGTGATAAGGTAGAGATTTTCTTGGACTTCAACCCTCCTCTCAGGAAGGTCTATCCAAAGCAAATGCAGTATGAAGTTTTTCCTGTCTTTCTAGGCCTCTGTGTTGTCCTGAGCTTTTGCTTTTATTTGTTTTGGAGTGTGTCTGTTTACAGGAGTTTGGTTGTCTCTTATATTTCCCAGGAGACAGACCTCCCTCTCCTGGGTGTTTGAAGCCAGCAATCCTTTGTCCCAGTCTGTCCACCTCTATAGTTTTTTACACTCCTTTCCTTATCTCAAGTTGCTTTTGCCCAGAGGTCAAATTCTCAAGAAGGGTCACCCTAGGGGGGGACTATCCCAGTTCAGTCTTTCCCAGTCAAGACATAGCCAGAAACCCAAGAAAGAGGGACAGCCTGGCTCCAAAGGGCTCTAAGGAGAGGATCAGCAATGATGCCAAGTTCTTCTCTAACATCTCCCCAAAGCTGAGCTTTCGTAGCCTGTTCACCCAATGCAGAATTTCAGCTACCTGTCCTCCACAGCCCTGAGGAAGTGCTATGTCCATAAATCTCCTGTGATTCTGCCCCTGTCTAGACAGACATTGGCTGCTTCTTACTTTGCCTGGGGCAAGTTTGAAACAATGTCTGCCTTCAGAGCCATGGTTCAGTGATCCAAATTTGCTAATCAAAAGCCAGGATCAGTGATCAACTCTGCCTAAACCTGTTCTTGGGGAAGAAGATTTTTATATACCTTCCTGTCACTAGTGAGCTAGCTGGGGAGTGGACCCTGTGGCAGCCTACTGTGAGAGGAGAAGAGGGGTCCAGTAGCCACAGCATATAGAGAATAATTTGCTGTTCTATAATTTATCAGCCTCTTCCTCCTGCTCTTTCCTGGATGCTTTATAGTGTTCTTCTGACCTCCAGAGTTTCAAAACAGTTCCTGCCTATTTTCAGACAGTTCCCGCCTATTTAATAGTTGTTTTGGTGGAAGGATTGAGTCCTGGGGCTACCTATCTGCCACTTTCCCCAGAAGTCTTGTTTTTGTATATTAAAAAAAAAATTCTTTGCAGTTCCCCTGGGGGTTTGTATTACACAATCTACATCTATAATCTACCAATTTGTGAAGATTCCAACTTATCTTCAGTAGAAAACATGTTTTCTGCTCCCATCTCTCTCAGTTTCCCCACTGTATATTGCTTTTGTCCCACATTACCTCTTTATATTTTGCATTTCCATTATCAGGACATGTGACTTTTTCCTGTTTAATTGTATTCTAACTCATAAGAATTAAGGAGTAGAGCTATATATTGAGGATACAATACTATTGGGTTTTATATTTATCCTTTTAGTTACCCCTACTGAAGATCTTCACTTCATCACACTACTGTTAGCCACTCACTCCTTTTTCTTTCTCCCTGAAGCACTTCCCTTAGTAATTATTGTATGATGGGACTTTTGTTAATAATCTGTCTCAGTTTCTGTTTGTGAATATTTTTAACTTTCCCTCAGTTTTGAAAGACAGATTTCCCAGGAAAAAGAATTTTTGGCTGGCAGTTTTCCACTCTCAGTACTTTGAATCTATCATATCACTACTTTCTCACCTCCATGGTTTCTGGTGAGAAATCATCACTTCATCTTATTGAGTGATGAACTGCATTTCTCTTGCTGCTTTCAGAATTCTCTCTTTATTTTTGGCATTTGATATTCTGATTAGTATGTATCTATTAGGGTTTATTCTGCTTGGAGTACATTGTGCTTCTTAGACATGTATATTTATGTCTTTTCTTAAGAGTTGGGAAATTTTTGTACCTTATTTCCTCAAATATTCTTTGTGCCAGTTTAAATGTAATATGTCCCCCAAATGCCATTATCTTTGATGTAGTCTTGTGTGGGCAGACCCATCAGCATTAATTAGATTGAAATTCTTTCAGTGTTTCCATGGAGATGCTCCCCACCCAACTGTGGGTGATGACTCTGATTGGATAATTTCCACGGAGATGTTGGCCTGACCATTGGGTGGGTCTGAATTAAATTACTGGTGCACTACATAAGATCAGACAGAAGGAACAAGATTGCTACAGCCAAGAGGGACACTTCGAAGAAAGCACAGGAGCTGCAGATGAGAGACAGTTTGAAAACAGACATTGAAAGCAGACTCTTGCTCCGGAGAAGCTAGAGAGGACAAATATCCCAAGTGCAATGAAGAGTGGCATTTTTGAGGAACTGCAGCCTAGAGAGGAATGTCCTGGGAGAAAGCCATTTTGAAGCCAGAACTTTGGAGCAGATGCCAGCCATATGCCTTCCCAGTTAACAGAGGTTTTCCGGATACCATTGGCCATTCTGCAGTGAAGGTACCTGATTGCTGATGTGTTACCTTGGACACTTTATGGCCTTAGGACTGTAACTGTGTAACCAAATAAACCCCCTTTTATAGAAGCCAATCCATTTCTGGTGTTTTGCATTCTGGCAGCATTAGCAAACTAGAATATTATTTTTCCCCCTTTCCTGTCTCTCCTCATTCTGGGACACCCATGATGCTTCTGTTTGCATGCTTCATGCTGCCACTCAAGTTCCTGAAATTACTGCTCAATTTTTTTCTGTTCTTTTCTCTCTCTGTTCTTGTGACTGTATGATTTTGATTGCCCTGTCTTCTATTTCACTGATTCTTTCTGCTGCCAGTTCAAATATGCTATTGTATGCCTTTTTGTATTTGTAATCTCCATTATTTTGCCCTTTATCCCCATAATTTCTGTAATGCTTCTTAAACTTTCATATTATTCTTGATTTCCATGTATTTATGAACTTCCATTTCTCTCTCTATTACTGAGTTCTAGTTTAATTCCATTGGGGTTGGAGAAGATATTGTCATATTTCAACAGTTTTGAATTTACTGAGACTTGTTTTTGTTCTAACCTATGATTTATCTTGGAGAATTATTCATGTTTTCAAAAGAAGAATTTGTATTCTGCTGCTGTTTGCTGTTGTTTGGTGAAGTTTTCTATGTATGTCTGTTAAGTCTAATGGTTTAGAGTATTGTTCAAGTATATTATTTCTTTATTGATCTTCCATGTAGATGTTCTAATCTTTATCAAAAGTTGTGAATTTAAGTCTGCTATTAATGTTGTACTGTATATTCTCCCTTCAAATATGTCAATATTTATTTCACATATTTTGGGACTTTGCTCTTAGTTGCAAATATATTTTTCATTATTATGTCTTCTTGCTGAATTCACCCCTTTATCAGTATATAGTGACATTCTTTGTCCCTCCTAATAGATTTTTTTTTTATGTAAAGTCTATATATATATTTGGGAGGGTGGGTATTAGTATAGCTGCCTCAGCTGTCTTTTGTTTAGTACTTACATGGTATATTTTTTCTATCCTTTCACATTCAACCTACTTATTTCTTTGACTTTAAGATGAATATTGTTAAGTCTCTTGTATACAGCCTATAGTTGGGTCATGCTTTTTTTATCCATTATGCCAATCTCTTCCTTTTGACTGGAGATTTTAATCCATTTACACTTAAAGTAGCTACTTATAATGCAGGACTTCCTTCTGCAATTTTGCTATTAAGGCTTTGTACATTGTGGTGGTTTGAACTGTATGTACCCCAGGAAATCATGTTCTTAAAGCTAATCCATTCTTAATGGGTGCAAACCTATTGTATGTAGGACATTTTGATGAAGTTAATTTACTTAAAGCATGCCCAGGGAGGATCTTAATCCTCTTACTAGAGTCCTTTATAAATAAAAAGAAGGGAGAGAAAGAGAAAGAGAGAGAGAGAGGGAGAGAGAGAGAGAGGGAGTGAGGGAAAGAGAGACAGAGAGAGAAAGGGCACCAGCCACAGGAGCAAGAACCTGAGAACAACTAAATGTAGAGGAGAAGAAAGGGACCAACAGTTGCCACCATGTCCCTTGCAATGTGGCAGAGAAGTCAGTTTTTCATTTCAGTTTTTGTAACCTTCAGCTCCAGTAGTTCTGTTTTATTCTCTTTTAAAATTTCTATCTCATTACTGAAATTCTCATATTTTTCATGCATTGTTTTCCTGATATCCTTTAGGCCTTATTATGTACTTTCCTTCATCTTCTTGAGTATATTGAAGATGATTTTTAAAAAATCTTTGGTATTTCCAGTCTTGTCTTCTTTCATTGGTGTTTTCTGCATTCTATTCTCTTCCTTTGGATGGGCCATCATTTCCTATTTCTCTGTTTGCTTTGTAATCTTCTTTTGCACACTGTACATTATAATATTTCACAATGATAAATCTGTTATTGAGTCGCTGAGTTGTTTTCTCTTGAGTTTGTATCCAGCTAGTGATACGATAGAGTCCCATGAGCTAACAGTACTAAATAAAACAATGCAAAAACCACATTTTACAGACTTTGCATTGGCTGGTGCTCTCTTCAGAATTCAGCCCTTCTAGCAAGAAGATTAGTCAAAGGGGAATGCAAAGGGCACGATTCTCCCTGTCTTTTCTGTGCCTGTGTCTTGTCCTGTGATTGTGCTTGCTAGTGGCTTTAGGAATTCTGCTCTTTACAATAGTTTGAATGGTCCCTCTACTCCCTAAAAAACAGTCCTTCTCCTTCTCCCAATTGTTTCACCTCAGATCTTCAAGCAGGTAACTTTTGCCCTAGGTCAACTGACTCAATATTTTCTTATACTGATTTCACTGTCCCAAGCTGCCCCAGGAAGGCAAATCCTGGGAGGGAAGGCAAGGTGGAGAGCAGTTCCATAGCTCAATCTTTCTAGCTGGGAGGAAGCTAGGCACCCACAAAGGGAGCACTGGCAAGGCTCCACACTGCTCTGGGGAGGGATGATGGAGGGGCCACCAAGGTTTCCTGGAGCTTCTCTCATGGCTCTTTGAAAATGCATTTTCTTCATAAGGCACTTTCTTAAGAAATGCAACCCTGTAACTATTTTCCAAAGTTTTGAGGATGGGCACTATTTTAAGATTCCTCTGCCTCTTTTACATTTTTGGAACAATGGCCATCCTCAGAGCTGGGCCCCCAGCAATCTGAATTAGCTGATCAAAAACTGATAAGAGATTGGACTACACACCCCTGTATCTTGGAGTACTAGATCTTTCTAGCCCACCCAAGCAGCAGCAAGCTACACCAGGAGCTAGGATTGAAGTTCTTACTCCTGCCTGCTATGAGGCCCAGGGATAGCAGGAGCAGCCTGGAGAGTGAAATTCACTGGTATTTGTCACAATTTATCATCCTCTACTTCCTCCTCTTCCAGTATGCTGCATCAGGTTCTATTAGACTCCAGAGTTTCAAAACAGTTGATTCAGACAGTTCCTGCCTATTTAATAGTATTTCTGGTGAAGGGACTCCATTTCTTGGTGCTTCCTACTCCACCATCTTCCCACAATCTCTAGTTCCCTTCAGCATTCTTATATGAGTAAAAATGAAAGTTACCAACAAAGTTTGAATAAATGTGGAAGAGGCTTTCTCAGGAGACATGTATCCTGTCACTGGGAGTGATCACAGGTTGGCTAATGACCAATTGGAATGGAATTCAAGCTTCAGCTTTATGGCTACACTAGGTAATCATATGTTCCTTTTTCTCATGATTCTTCAAGTATAGAGAAAGAATCAGGACATAAGATGCTAATCAATCAAGTATGTAACTCAAACTGAAGTATCCTTTACTTTTAATCTTTTCAGCAAATTAATAAAAATATTTTTCCATTTAATTCCTCACTAAATAATATAAGATAATATAAACAAACCATAAAAAATACTAGGCAAATATTTCTGGTTACAGAAATATGTGTTCTGACTATTGACTGTCAGACTGTATGACTGTCTAACTTACTATAGTTAGACTATATGACTGTCTAACTTACGTAAACTCTATCTCAAAATGACTTAAATTATAAAGGCATTTATTCATATAGGGTAAACATTTCATTGAAATAGTGTCCAGCATCATTTGATCAACTCTCTGGCCTGCTCTGTACTTCTGATTTTTCTTCAAATTGGTGTCTTTCAGGGTGGCAAATTAATGGCACAGCCACAAATCACATCATTAGGAGGAGAAGAATATCTAGTTCCAGAATTCTCTTCATATATACCAACTTTTGTGGCAATTGGGCTAACTTTAAACTATTCTCAGTGGTAAGGAAAATGCCATGCATTAACTGCATTGGTCCCAGATTATCAGAGCCATTTGCTTTGTGGATTGTTGTGAAAATAGCCATAGTAAGAAGTTTGGGATTCCCCTAAAAGATATAGACTACTCTGTGCCCACCCAATTCCACCCAACCCACATAGCTGCTTTACAATGGAGAATGTTTGGAATGACTGTTGAGATACTGGCAATGTCTTTTATTGGTGTGAAAAACTTTCCAAATTATTTGAAATACATAGGAAAAAGATCATATTTTATAATCTCAGTCTCAGAATTTATAAAAGATACTAAAAGCACAGAAATTTAAATGGTCACTTTTATAAATGGAGTTACCAACCACCTTATAATTATTGTATTCACAAATCTTTTATTTTCAATGATAGAGGTAACTGACATATTTATTGAGCACAGGTAAACAGAGGTTGAAATTCCATTGTGTCTTCAAAAGAAGTTATAAACTTACCAAAGACTGGTGGCAACATGTGCAAACCTTAAAAAAATAGATTCAAATGTCCACTGCTGTCTGTGGTCACAACAGTTGTCAAATATGCTACTGAAAAGAAAGAAAAAATATCTACATGCTTTTTTGACCAGGCATAATCCGAGATAAAACTCTATTAATCCTTAAAGATAAATATCTTCTTAGGGATTTCTGTCACTGCTGGCCACGAGTTTAATCTAAAATGAATGATTTTAACTGACTTATGCTTTCAATACCATTGGTCTTTTTCACGTATCTTGAAGAAATAACTACCATCAGTTTTCACTCTATCTTTCTTGAGTCTCACAGAAATTATTGGCAAATGACAAAAGAGAAATACAAGAACTCGATCATCTTTGTATTGAATGTGTTCAATGAATAAATTGGTTTTGGAGAATGAATTATTACACTCAAGGCCAGTAATAGCACACCAAAGTTTCCTTTCATTATCAAATAGCAGAAAGCCATAAATTGTGTCCTGTGATGAAAAAGTTATTAGAGGGATTTTCAACATTTCTTTTCAATATACATGTGTGTTAGTATACAGATTTGATTTTTAGAAACATATTGTCATATCATCTCAGAGTATCATTTCTTCTTTTCCTAATAGTTTATAATGTTATTTAAATGATACTACATATACATACATAAATTTTAGATACTATATATAAAAGATATGATACAATAGGAAATACTAGGAAGATCTGTATATAGATACATTAGCTTCTACATTTAATGTCTCGGTAAACTTGAATAATCCTGTAAGTCATTGTGAACCTTAGCTTTCCTTTACATGAAATGGGGTAATACTATGTGTGCATGATGTTGTCATGAGCATCAATGTTATAAATCATAAATTATGGTGCTCAGTTTTATTCAACATATAACAATCTTACTCAACCTAATTTATACGGCTATAAGAACACATTAAAGAAACAATATAAGTAAGAGAACTATGTAAATAATATACTATTAATAATATTGTTATAAATCAGTGGCAATTTACAATGTAGGGTGGATCTGTCTTAAAAAGATAGTAATTTGACTTTTTGTATAGCTTTTGATTGTTAAAGCCTGACAATGTAGAGAGGAAAGTTTTTGTATTGATTATTATTTTTATTTTTAAAATTTCATCAGCTTGGTTTCAAGTATCAAAAGCAATTTTGGAAACTTCAGAGCACATATTTTTATCATAAGCCAAAGAACAAAAGAGAAACATGAAAAAAATATATACATATACCAGTTTTACTTCCACCTAAAAAGTAGATAAGAACCATTTTTGGGCTCAAAAGGTGAGAGATGGAGGAGAGAAAGTGACATAATTTATCCAGTAGTATGTAACTCACTTCCTTGTCAGTTTTTATCGCCAATAAGCATGAATTGCTCAGAGGGGAGGATGGAAACCCCCAGGTGGGAGAATCTGTGGACAGATGCCATGTTTCCTCCATATCCTATCTGGAACTGCAGGAAAATTCATTGTTGTGGAATGTCCCAAGTCAACATGGAATCACTGCAATAGAGGAAAAATGGCAGCAGGAGATGTCTAGCCAGAAGGAGTTCAAAGAATAAAAAAAAACAAAAAACAAAACACAAAACCAAAAACAACACTTTCCCCACTCACCATTTAGAATTTTCCACTAGATTTGGAAAAGATCTGAACATATTCCTAGTATGTTCAAGTATAGACTGAAAAGCAACAAAGTACTGAAGGTGCAATAGTTCCTGAAGTAATTGCTAAAGAGAAAGATGAGTCAACAGACCAAGAGCGCTGGATATACTTTGCATGTCCCAATGAATTTCCACAGCTAAAAATGAGCAGAGGAATTAATCAGCAATCTGCTCCTAAGGATGAGTTCTGCAGAGTAAACATTCCTTCCTCAAAATCATGATGCTAAGTCCCTAAGTTTACTCCCAAGAAAAAGAGAATGGAGAGGGAGAGACCCTTAATCTGAAAGATTACCCAAAAAGAAACATGTATGAACAGAAAATTACTAAGTTTATTATCTAGATTGTTTCTTCCTACTGAAAAAAGATGTACCTTTGAGAATTATGTTGAATTAGGTAATAGGAAAAATAAAGAAAGCTCAGTTGTTGAGTATCTAGTTGTTTGGACTCTGGTTATGCCAAATTTTAAAGCTACTACACATAGATTTTATGTTTATCAGATTGCATGTATTAAATAGTTCTTTTTTTCTCATTTTAATCAAATAAAGGCATATTTAATTGACATTCAAAGCTTCTGATCACCATGACATGAGTAGTATATGAAATTCAAAAATATCACAAAATAAAATATTTGTTCATCACATTCAATAACCTTTCCTACCCATTACTCTAGGTTGAAGTATAAGAAATTGCTGATATTTGACCATTTCTGACCTACAAAACAGCAATTTTATATAGTAGAACTTAATAACACCCAGAATTCCTTGGTCCCTGAGAAACTCCAGCCTGGAAAACCTTAGAATATTTAATAAACAATAACTGATAAGGTTTACAGGAAGATACGTTTAACAAGAAACATATTTATAATGAATGTAAAATTGAAAATAACTTTTGAAAATTATTAGATCTGCAGATGTATGTATTTCTCAGTTTATTCCAAATTTCCAGTGTGTTCTGTCCAACAGAAAGGAAAAATACTTTTACTGATGTTGATACTTTGATTATAGCAGATTATCTCAGTCTTTTAAAAAAGTAATTTCAAATTTTTAGCTCATGTAGTATCTTTACTAACCAAAGCTATCTCATTATTTCTCTATTAATTCTTATCCATTATAAATGTTGAAAACAATGTCTAAGCCAGCCCCAAACTTGGAATGTGCATATGTTCTGAAGAGTAACTATTAATGACTCATCAGCTGTAAATAAGATGTTCATTAATGCAAATAGATGGAATTTCATGAGGCACAGGAATGGAAGTGATAATTCAGGTGGAAAGGAGAAGATTTTGGGCAGGTGGACCAGTTCTGCCTTCCTGTATCATATCATAGTCTGCAGTTTTGCTTTTTTCTGTTTATTTTATCTCAAAATTAAAATAGCTCATTTATATATATATATACACACATACACAAACACATATATACATATACATATATATACACACACATATATATACTTATATACACATATGTGTGTGTGTATATGTGACCAAGAAGCTTTTTCTAAGGGGCATAGGGAAATTAATCATTGTGCTCCTTTTTTTCCCTGTGTTCACTTACCAAGCCTAAATAGAGTAATTGATAAGAAAGGTTTTAATTGCAAATATTAACTTACATCCACAGACAGCAGTTTGGAAAAGGTATGTGTCCTTTAATGGGGATTCTCAACATATAAAGAATTTCAGCAGCTGGATTTTTTTTCTTTCTGTTTGCCCTGAATATCCTTCTACAAAGTCCTCTCTTGACTCCCATAGAGCTACAAGCCAAAACCAATTTTTAGAGTAGTCACAGTAGTGATTCTTCTCTGTGTAAAGAAGTCTCAGAAATCCTAAGGACCAGTTGCCTCTTGAATCTGGTAAAGGGCATTAGAGTCTACATATTCTGTATACTAAGAACAGAAATATATATGATCACTCTTGAAAACATTCCAGGAAAGCCACTTGGTGATGCAGTATTCATGATCTGTTGACATCCAAAATGAATCTGAGATGCCACAAAGGACATGAATAAACCCTACACCAAGTTTATTAATATCTGGCAATTGGGAAAGTTTAATATTTAAATGTATATTATTTTAGTCTATGTTTCTGTACCACAAACCTTACATTCCTCTTAGTTACAAAACATTTCTAGGTACAGCATCATGATTCTGTTAATAATCCAAAGAAAGAAATGTTTAATCGTCACTCAAAAACACAATGTTTCAGCATTTAATTTTTTTTTAGAGACATTAAACAATGACATCATCATTGTTTTTCCTTAATCTGCAGGTGCATGTTATTGAGATTCGAAAGTTTGGCTCATTACAGTGGTGACCACTGTTTTAAACCCTTGTATTATTTTGGCCTTGAAATGAATTTTTACGGGGATTTTTATGTTTGCCATTGGAAAAAAATTACTAAAGTATTCTCATGGCAAAAACATCTTCTTTAAATTATTGTAGATTCTATTCACCATAGATTTTGTCACAGAAAGGATTATCACACATAAAGGAATGAATGTTTTAAATGGTAGTGTCAAAACTGAACCGGAGAGAAGCAAGACAAACCAAAGTGAGTATCTTCCAACTTGTGATATAGGCCAGGATGAGAAGTAAAGAAGAAATATGTGGGGGAATGAAAAACTGGAAAATGGGTAATTAAAGAAAGAACTTTAGTTGTTTATAGTTGGCAGGATTTTAGGACCTAACCCAGAGGAAAGCTGGTCAATTAGGAGTGGAAAGAGGGAAACTGTGTGAAATTAATAGTGGGTTTCTGCTCAGGAAAGTGAGATTCTCATTCAGGAAAAAGCCAGTGAGCCATTTAATGGCATCAGAATGGTGTCTTCAAAGTGGCAAAGTTTAAATATAAAAAATAAAGCCCAAAAAAACAAAATACAAAGGAAGTTACATCAATAGTGACCTCAGGAGACCAACTGGAAATTGCTTCCCTTTGTCTTGAGGAGAGAAGGAAGGAAAAGAAATGGTGGAAAGATGAAGAAAAGAAGCAGGCAAAGGGAAGTGTGAAGAAGAGAAAATTCTTGGGTACCACCCATGTGTTGGACACTGTATGAGACAGATGTTTCATCCATGTTTTATCCCCTTTACCTCACAATGTTAGCTCTATTAATATGTATTTTTTGCCTTCATTTTATAAGCAAAAAAGTTATGTATCTTGGACAATGTCATGCATATATTAAGTAATAGTAGTTGGATTTAATATTGGCTTTCTTGTGTAAGATAACAAGCTTTGAAACAAGGAAGAAAACAAGCAAAACAGAAGAAGAAACAGAGAGAATGAGAAGCTGGATTGAATACCTGGAACTGGATGAGTAAATAAAATGATAAACATTTAGGCTTAAAGTCGTTATGCGAGTAAGCCAAGAAATGATGTAAGACAGGATGTAGGGAAATGCATTGCTGAGAATCTTTAAAAAAAATCATGTCTAATATCCATTTTAAACCACTTTCTTATTTTGTGTATACTGAGTTCTTTGTCATTTAATCTTAAACGCTGAGTGAATATTACATGCGAAGACTCTGTGTTTGATCCCCTAAAACCACGTCTTCCATGTCTGCCACAAAAGGGATGTTCAGCTACCAACCCCTGGTCCTGTGAATGTGAGCTCACATGCAAACAGGACCTTTGAAAATGTTATTAGCTAGGGTGTGCCCAAACTGAATGAGGATGGGCCTTAATCCAATAAGGCTGAAGCTCTTATGAGCAAAGAAAATTGGACATAGAAAGAGAAGACAGCAAAGCAGTTGGAAGCTGGAAGTAAATCGAACCAGGTATAGAAAGAAGACACAGTCATGTGCATCGCCATTTGACAGAATTGCCAAGGAACCCCAAGGACTGCAGGCAGCCAATTCCAGAGCACCATAGTCTTAGGGGCAAAAGCATTGCCTTGCTGCTGCCTCAGTTTTGGACTTCTCCTAGCCTCAAAACCATGTGCCAATAACTTCCCACTGTTTAAGCCAACCCACTGTACAGTATTTGTTTTAGCATCCAGTAAACTAAGATGCCCTGTTTTATTGTTTCTATAGAGAGAAGGAGAGGTCTTGTGAGGGGTATATGGTCAAAAAGAGGGTATCAGCTAGCAGCAGTTGCATTTCAGAGCAAGAGGCCCCCAAAAGAATGACTATAATACCTCCAAGGAATCATCAGAAATCTCAGGATTCTGAATGTCCCCCCTCATAGTTGTACTTTAAATTGATTTTCCAGGTGAAAACTTTGTAGAGAGCAGTTACTGAGAGCTAATACATACTATTTTGGAAGATGAGAAATGTAGGTTTCAAACTAATATAACTAGGAGGATAATTTTTTTATTTGTGAGAGAGGTCCTGAAACCTGTTAGTCACCTATACCGTCATGTACAATTTAAACCATAAGTAAAGATGCTCTCTCCACTCGTTAGGAGGGTTCATGTAACATGTGCACAGACCTCATGATAACTCTGCCCCCTGAAACAGTATCCCACAGCCAGATATGACCTGCAAACTTATTATATCCACTCTGTGTAGTGTTTTAAAACATCTTGAAAGTTAATATCCAACTCATTTAAACGTTGGGAGATTACACAGAGTAATCTGAAATTTTGGCCTTTCTTGAAAATGGGGAGTGCAAGCAAAGGGGTTTTGAATTCACAGAGTGGAACAATGCATTGGTGTTGATGAGCCGGCTGTTCTGCCTAGACACAGCACCCGCTCCCTGGTTCACGGTGGCCCAACCCACTCATTTATGCTCTCTGTTTAGCTCCTATAGGCGTATGAATTATTCTTTGGAAAAGAGCCCTCTCTAGGTTTAGCCAACATCTTGATAGACCATTCTGTTTATGGAAGTATTGTCCTCTTTCCCCTCATTTCTCTGACTCATTAGGAATCATTAGGAACTGGACAAGGAAGCCAAGAATGCTACAAACAGAGAGCAAAAATGTTCTGTATAAGAAACCAGGAGAGTTTTTACGTTTGGGGGAGAAGGTAGAGGGTGGGAGAAAGAAGATGGGATTCCAGGGATCAAGTAGAAGAAATAACCAGTAAAAGTTCTCAGGAGAAGAGAATAGTTGGGGACTTTATATCAAGTATCCCTAATATTCAGTTTAAGGTATTTTCTCTGCTGCCTTAGTGAAATAATGCTTTCTCATTTGTCCCAAATCTTTTATAAAATATCTGTTCCATAGCCCCAGGCTCTGGGTCATTTGAGGAATGAAGGATCAGAGTACTGTATGTCCTTGGGCAAGGAATTTACAAGCTGGCGTTACAACCAAAGAAAACAAAATGAGAATTCAGCAGATGAAAGAACCAGAGAACTAGGTTAATTGCCCCTACCTCACCTTTCCTGTGTATAGGGAATAAAACTGGGCTCCCTGCATCTCCTGAAAAGGAGGATCCAGCTTATTCTCTTTTAAACATAATGTGACTCCCAAAAACTGAAGGAAATATGGATATCCAATTTGACAAAGGAGTTGCAATAGTTAACACTCTATGTTAAAAACTTTAAAAATGAGGACTTCCTTTAATTTGAGATTTTGTTTAAAGAGTTGTTGTCTTCCAAATGTTAACAGCAAAGAGTTTGTCAAAAGTAATTTGTCAGCTGAGATGTTAAATGTAAATAGCAAGAATTCTGACTAACTGAATATTTAAGGCAAATACCAAATGCAGTGGGCTTATATCTAACGAGAGAGTTATATTCTAAAGTAAGGACATGGGATGAAAATCACATACATTCCAAATTACCTTTGAAAAATGTCTTTGCTGCCATTAAATCACCAGGGTCAGAACCTGGAAAGATTTACTTTCTCTAGGCATTTAATCTGTAGCTTCTCATATCTGGGGCAAATGTGAGATAAGATAATGGGAGAAGATAAAGGCAAGTGCAACCACATAGACCAAGAAGTCAGCTGTGTTTAAATGCTGTTCTACTACATACCAAATATATTGATTTAGGGGAATTCTATGCTGGCATGATTTTTGTCACTTTTTAAAGTGCTCTGAAATTTTGATGTTTTTCTTTTCCTCACACAGTTTCCAAACTTTAAAAGAGAGAGCAATTTTATAAGGTATTTAGTCCTCTCAGTTGAGTGGTCATCCTTTGCTTGCCTTACCTGGCCGCGTTTCACGCTCGGTGTCTCTCCGCGCCTCGCTGGCCCTTTTGCGGTGCCCCTGGAGCGCTCCAGGTCGTCCCTCAGGTGCCTGAGGCCGAGCGGCGGCGTCGTTCCCTTTCCCAGTGTCCCCTCTGGCCTTGCCGCAGCTGCAAGGGCTTTGGTTGTGTGCCGGAGGAGCGAGGGGTCGAGGCGGTGAAGGGGCGCTTCTCTGTCCGAGAGGATACCCGTGTGCACTCCTGCCGGCCCCGGGCCAGCTTTTGGCCGGCTGCGAGAGGCTCCCCCATTTTGTCAAAGAAGCCTGGAGGAAGGGGCTGTGGAGCCCAGTCCCCCCTTCCCGGTTTTGGGTGTCCCATTGTTTGTTGGGACATTACGTGGGTAAGTGGCTTATCTTACAATCTACAATCTAACTGCTTTGGATAACCACGAACTGTTTTTTTGGGGGGATTGGGCAAGGGAGTGTTGCGAATGACTATAGAACAGCTAATGTTTGAGTCCCTCAAGCTCATGGTTACCTTTTCTATGTGGGAGGTGCTCATGTGTATGTAAGAGCCCGATGAGACATCTTACATGGACTCAACTTTCTTTTCAAGCTGTTTTCAAAGGACGCTGAATCCATCCAAAGGAGGATTAATCAAACCAGATGCTATGTACACATTTTTACTCTTCTCTGCAGTTTGTGAGATACCGGGTAATTCTCTTGCCTTTAAAACTACAAAAGGCAGCTGTTTTCCCACACATATAACAGTGTTCAACAAAATATGGGGGAAAGGCACATAGCTGTTTTAGAAAATTTTGTTTAGAAGATTTTTACGACTGAAAAAAAAAATTGTGACTTGATTCAAGACCTATAACTTCCCTTTAAATTGTCTTCTTGAGTATACTTACATTTCTATTCTTATCATTTATATGTATTTCTTATCTGTGGCATTAAAATTGATTCATAAAAAAACTCTATGATTTAACACTACTGTTTTCTTTAGGATTCTGAAACAAAACTTTATGTATAAAGAATTGATAAATGTTTAAATGGAGGTAAAATCAACACATCTGTTTTTTGTTTAATGACAATTTTAAGGTCTGGTAGGGGACATGATTCATCCATCTTTGTATTCATTCAACTTCACCAAACTAGAGCTTACAAACCACTGTGTCTGTGTTTTTATAAAATTGTTATAATGTCAGCATGCCTCTGGGGAAATGTTTCTCGTTTTATTTTATTTTGTTTTTCCTTTCTGAGACTATATTTTACTACTGCTGGTCCAACAGAGATTAAACAAAATGTTAATATATATGTCTGGATTATATTTCTATTAAAAGATAAAGCTGGGATAGAATCAATCCTGTCTTAGCTTGCCAGAGATGCTACGACAAATATCATACACTGGTTGGCACACAGGAATTTATTGGCTTACAGTTTGAAAGGCTAGAAGTCCAAAAACAAGGCATCTGCAGGACCATACTTCCTCCCCAAATGTGTAGCATTCTGTTGCTGGCTTGCAGTCCTTGGGGTTCCTTGGCTTGAATATCTGTCTCTCATGAGGAGTCTGTTCTCAAGTAGGCTGCTCTTTTGGTTTCCACTGACTCTGGCTTCTTGTGACTTTCTCTGTTTTTGACCCAAGGGCATCTTTTCAGCCCAGACCTCTTCTTCCATGGTTCTGCCCTTGAAGTCATTCTTTCTTCAACTCATCCCATCTCTGTCTCTTTCAGTCCTGGCTGGAAGTGCTTCTGCATATGCCTAATCTCTTTAGGAATATTAGGGAAGACATCCCTTACGGACAAACAGTTGTTAAGCCAAACCATTGTTTGGGGCCCTGTTCTCTGGGAGTTCACCTGCCTGGAACTGAAGGAGGGCTCTGGCAGAGCTGCTTCTAGCTCTTGTCTCAGGGCACACCATCTGAGTATGTTGAGAACCATCCCAAATCAGTTGCTGATTCCTTTTTGCTTAAAAGTTTAATCTTCAGCTGTTTTCTTTCCTCTCTCATTTTACCGTAAACTATAAGAAGAAACCAAGTTGCACCTTCCACATGTTTCTTGGAAATCTACTCAGGTAAATATCCATGTTCATCACTTGCAAGTTCTGTCTCCCATCAATACTAGAACACAGTTTTGCCAAGTTCTCTGCTACTTTATGACAAGGATCACCTTTCCTCCTGTTTTCAATAACATATTTTTCACTTTCTTCTAAGGCCTCACTGGAAGCACCTTCACTGCCCATATTTCTACTAACATTCTGTTCTTGATGATACACATATTCTGTAAGACAATAGAAACTTTATCTACAGCTTTCACTTATTTGTCAGCCCTCATCAGAAAAAAACTTTAATATCCAAACTCTACTGGCAGTCACTTAAAGGCAATCTATCAAGAGACATTTGGACCTTTTCTATGAAGTGCCTCAAAATTCTTCCATCATCTATGCATTACTCAATTCCAAAGTCAGGTCTACATTTTTAGGTATTTATAATAACAGTACCTCACTTTCTGGTACCCAAAACTGTCTTAGTTTGCCAGAGCCTCTGTGACAAATACCACACAATGGGTTGGCTAAAAACAAAAAAAAAACAAAAAAAACAAAAAAAAAAAGAAAGAAAAGAAAAAGGATTTATTGACTCATAGTTTGAAAGGAAGATGTCCAAAATCAAGTTGTCAGCAAGACCATGCTTTCTCCAGAGCCATTAGTGTTATGGTAATGGCAGTTCTCCATCATGTGGCAATGTCCTTTAGCTTCTCCTGTGGCTTTCTCTGACTTTTCCTTCTACATCATCTGGCTTCTCTGACCCACCCTGATTTCATTCGGCCATACACTAATAATAATATTTTCACAAGGTCCTATTTACAAATGGGTTCACACTCCCAGGAATGCAGATTAAGTTTAAGAATATGTGTTTTTTGGAGTACATGATACAATCCTCAACAAATCCCAAATAAATTGAGTTTACTAAAATATTTTACTTTTATGTGTATGTTAAGTTTAGAGTAAGCTCATGTTTTAGCTCAATACTATACAGAAAAGTAAGCTTTACAAATAGATGGTTTGCATTTGTTGCAATAATATATGGCAATATTTGTCAAATATCTATAAAACAAGCACTTTGGGGAATTGAATGCATGGTCCTAAGTAACATCTCAATGAGCTGACCAGGTTGTCTCCGTTCATTTAGAAGATTTGTGTAACATGTGCACACAGCCATGATAACTCAGTGAACAGTTTTGCCACCTGCTCACTAAGTACTTGGAATGTTTTATTCCTGTAGAAACAACTTTTAAGTGATTATGTTTGCATTTTCAAATGAGACAGCATCAAATATAGATTTATGCTGCATATTATTTTGGCCTTCTCAGAATAAGGACTTTAGGAAAAAGCACAGCTTACACACCAGGGTGCAGATGGTGGTACTTGAGCTGAAGAGAAGCTACACTAAAACATACTCACACCTATGTAATTACTGCATCATATGAGAGTCAAGAACTAGAATTTGTTCTCTTTGTATTTAACCCCAAATGGGCAGTTTACTCAGCTCCATAGAAAGTATAAAATGGTAATGATAATCTGTGTTCTCAGACCCTTGACAACCTATGTTATATACCATCTACATATGCACACACACACTATAATCAAAGTAGCAGAGTCCCTGCTTCAAACCTTATATCATCAATACTCCTTGGACTCTGTGATGGTTAGCTTCATGTATCATCTTGGCCAGGTGATGGTACCCAGGTGTCTGGTCAAGCAAGCACTGGCCTAACCATTACTGCAAGGACATTTGTGGCTGGTTAATAAACCAGAAGGCTGGTTTATTAAATCATCAGTCAATGGGCTACAGCTGAGACTGATTACATCTATGATGGTTGTGTCTCCCACAATGAGAGAATGCAATCAGCTGGATGTAATGCAATCAGTTGAAAACTTTTAAACGAGACAGATAGAGGACCGTCACTTCCTCTTCAGCTAACCAGTGAGGCATTTCCTGAGGAATTCATCAAAGTTGCCAGTTTGTTTCCTGAGGAGTTCATTGAACATGTTCATCGAAGTTGCCAGTTTGCTGCCTGAGGACTTCATTGAGTATCTTCATTGGAGTTGCCAGTTTGCTGCCTGCCCTAAGGAATTTGGACTTGTGCATACCCACAGTTATGTGAGACACTTTTATAAAATCTTGTATTTATAGATATCTCTTGTTGATTCTGTTTCCCTAGAGAACCCTAATTAATACGGATTCTAATCAATACTGGGCATTTTAATGTGTTTTCTTTATCATAATTTGGGGCCACATATTTTATTCAAGTATTCTGCTATCAATTTTGCCAGTACTTTTCGTTACTCACGAGGAGGAGCTGGTAAAAAAAAGTCATAGCTGGTCATTGATCAAGTAAAACAAATCAAAATTCATGCTCCTTCTAAGCTATAGGTTATATAAGCCAGCACATTCTCTGACTGGGAAAGGATTTCTTAGCCAGAGCATTTGTTTCCATTCTGTTTTGAAAATATTGCCTAACAATCTGGTTTGAGCAATCCAGTGGTATTGGAAGGAGGGTGTAGAGCTAACAGATCCACTTTGGCAGGTTCAGAGATGCCTACTGAGTATTCATTTGAAATTTATTTATGGCTGATTTCACTTGGAGAGCTGGAAATCTTTCTACTCTGGAGATTGCCATCATTTTAAAGGAGGTTTCTCCCTCATTCTCTCACACACATGCAAATACACAGAAACACACCCCTTTCATACACACATGCCCAGGGTTTTCTCTTACACTATATAGATATCCTTCCCAATTATTTCAACATGGTTAGAGAGTTTATCTTCCAAAATCTTAATAGGTGTGTTTACTAGGGGGAAAGGGACATTTATGTTAAAACCATTAAAGTGAAAATGTTGCAAACAGACATTTCTAGGCAACAGGAAATGAACCAGATTGTGATTGGGTTTGAAGTTAATATCATTTCCAGGGAAAAGGAGACTCTTTGATGAGTAGAAACTGATTTGACTGCAGGTTTCCTTGTGAATTCCTCATGTCTATGAGTTATGAAGCTGTATTCTGACAGCAGAAAATTAACTCTGCTGTCTTGATTGCTTCCCCACAGTGCTCCCTCCATGGCTCTGTACCAGCAATTGTTGTGGTGAGAGAGTGAGAGGGTGTTTGCTTCATGGTGTGTTGGCCCAGTCGCCAGTAAGGGAAAGGAATCTGAGATGAAGAAGGCTAGCCTAAAGGGAAATATTTCTCATTATTTCAGTAGTGAATGCCTACCTTTCAGGTGTTTTTTTTTTTTTTTTTTAATCCATGAGAGATGTTATGAGTATCATTTGTTTTATCCAGCATAAAAGTGAGAGGCTAAATAGTTTTACAACCATTTCCTTGCTAATTAACGTTTAGGGTAAAGCCATTTCCCTCTTATAGAAACCAGTTGGAACATCTATGGCAGGAAGTTTTTTTGGCCCAAAGCCCAGCAGGAGATATAGTACAGGAATGCTTTCCAAGGGAGAGGGGTATTTGATGGTCAATAAACAAACACAGGGTTGCTATCTTGATTTCAGATGGAAATCTCTGGGAAGGTAGAATTATTTAACCCTGAATAGTGTGCTGTTATTCACACACTTGGGAAGATTACAAAAGACAGTCTACCAGGAGTTAGGAATGTCTACCAAGAAAAACGACAGGTCTTTGGTGAATAATGATTTTTACACTCTTAATGATTTCTGGGTGGTTTGATTTGGCATCAGTATATAAAGGCCATACACAGTCTAATGAAGCAAGCAAGGATTTTAGTGCCCTTTGAAAACTTTATAATATAATGGGCTGCTCCTTGGATCCCTTCCATTCTCTTGCTAGATAAAATGAAGGACCTTGATTAGGAGTCTAGCAAAAAGGACTGAGTGTTGATGCAAGAAAACCCATTGATGCTCTTTTTCACTCTAATTATTATTCTTGTTATTTTTGTGTGTGTGCTAATGAAGGTGTCAGGGATTGATTTAGGTGATGAATGTACAACTATGTAATGGTACTGTAAACAATCGAAAGTACAATTTGTTTTGTATGACTGCGTGGTATGTGAATATATCTCAATAAAATGATGATTAAAAAAAAAAAAAAAAAAAAAAAAAAAAAAAAAAAAGAAAACCCATTGAGTGCAGATCATTACTTCTCATACTTTCTTTTTTTCATCCAAGAACCTCTAATTGGAGATGAAAGAATATCCTTTTCTAGGAATCTGGGCACTTAACCTGAAGCAATTAGTTCCAAGCACATAATTTCCTAAAAGTCTCATGTTACATTAAAATTTTATAACAATTTTGCCTTCCCCTTTGTTATATATCTAAGCTGGGGTTTAAATTAAAAAAATAATCACTTATTACTGGAAATAAATCCTAATTGTTTTTACTTGTTTCATTGACTTACTTTTACCAATTATTCAATCACTCGTTTTGTAATGTATGTAAATATGAATATCTGTCTCTATCTCTAGCTTTGTCTCTGTGTCTGCTTCTGTGTCTCTCTCTGTCTATGTCTATGTACCTATTATCTCCAGTCTTTCACAAAAATACAAGTTTGGTACATGTGAGAAAGTAGGATTTTGCATTGATTTTATTTAAAAAGCAATGGCAAAGCATTAGAAGGTCTTAAGAATTATGCCATGATACACAAAGTAAACGGAAAACAGATTGAATAAGGATATAGTGTAAGCTAGGATAGGAGTTAGGAAGCTATTGCTGAAGTCCAGGTAGCAGGAAGAGTGGCTTGGATTAAAGTGGTATAGTTCATATGGAGAGAAATGGACAGGTTATATGATAAATATAACTATTTCTTAACAAACAGCCAATTTGACCTGCTGGTAGACAGGATGTGAGATGCAAGGAAAAGAGAAGAGACATGGTGGGTAAGGCAAGGAAGAAACAGCTTAGGGGTTGGAAAAAAGAAAGTAGAGATAGACTTAAGGCTTTAATTTGCCAGTCATCTGCAAGCCATGATAGTGAGTCAGATAATAGAGAGAGTATGTGTAAGTAAAGAAGAGAAAGAGTATGAAACCAAGCTCTTTGCAATTCTACCATTTAGAGGATAGGCAAGGGAAAAATAATCAACAAAAAAGACTAAGAGGGAGCAGTCAGTGTTTCAGAAAACAAACCAGGACTCAAGTTTCTCAGAAGCTGAGAAACATGAGGTTTTGAAGAAGTGAGTAATCATCAACTGGTTTGAAAATTTTATTTCAATAAGAGTGGATAGTTTTAAACATATGAGAACATAAAAAGCACTTATCCAATTTTGGAAGATGTAGGCCATTGTTATCCTTGACAGAGTATTTGGCAGGGGGGAGGCAGGTTGTAGTCTAACTGGAGTATGTTCAGGAGAGTGTAGGAGGGGAGGTAGCCCACTAGGAACTGACAATAAGTCTAGAAAAGAAGAGGAACAGAAAAATGGGGCCATAAATAAAAGGGAGTAAATAGTCAAAAGAGGAATTTCTGTGGTGGGAGATACTGCTGCCTGTTTGTCTGCTGATGGGCATGATTCAGCAGAGAAGGAGAAATTGATGATGCAGGCGGGAGGGCGTGATTGCAGGGAAGAAGTCACTGTTTAGATGACTAATTGGTGTGAGAAGATGGAAGAATTCTTGTCTTACCATTTCCATTTTCTCAAGTAATTAAAAGGTGAGATCATCAGCGAAGAGGAGAAAGCAGGGGTGTTGGAGTTTTGAGGAGAGAGGTGTAAAGTGGTCTGATCAGAAAAAGGAAAATTGAATTAATAGGGGAATGTATTAATGGATGGCTGCTGTGTATGCTAGTAGAACGTTGGGACTTGAGTATTTGATGGTCAGCTTCAAGGATTTTAGGATTTATTAGATGATATTTGCCATTCTAGGAAAGCACGAATTTGAACATGGATCTAGAAAATGTGTCCACATAGTAAATAAAGATCCATAGTAATTCTTTTAAAGAAATTAAAAAGAAAAAACTACCAAAACTTTTTTTTTTCTTTCAAACTATCCCTAGAAAGAAACTAAAGGAGTCAAAATGAGTGATGGTTCTCAACCTGATGGCTGAAATTTGGTGTACATAAAGAGTGAAATGTCTCTTTTAGTGGAGAATTGGACCAGTGACACCATCAAGCATAACCCACTCTCTGTGGAAGCAAGATAAAGTATGCCTGGAATGTTCTAATCAATTCTCCAAGTACTCACATGAGGATAGTCACAGGAAACATATGGCCTGACTGAAATGTGATTGGGGAGAAAACCAAGAGCCAGGACAAATATTTCTAGTTAGCAGATTCACAAACATCTTGGAATGTATCCCTTACCAACAAAGTATCCAGGATCTACTTTAGACTAAAATCCCTTATCATGCCCCTCCTGCTTCTGATTCTATAATATATACTCTGCCATCACCTTAAAAATGCTGGAGATAATCACTAAGTTATTCTCTCAGCACTGTTCTGGATAAGAAGGAAATAATTGCTTTCTTTCTATTATTGCATATGTTTAAGTGTAACAACCAGCATTTGTTTAATACTTTACATTTAAAAACCACACATATGTATTACTGGAATAAAATCAATAAAAAACATAGGCAAGCACAACACAAACCGTGAACCCTAATGTAAACCATGGATTACAGTTAATAGTACAATTATAAAATGTTTTGTATCAACTGTACAAAATACACCACACTAATGTAAGGTGTTAATAATAAGGGCTATATATGGGAACCCTGTATTTGCTGCATGAATTTTCTGTAAACCCACAACTGCTCTAATAAATTTTTAAAAAATCACTTCCATATTATCTCATATGATTTGCAAGTCAACACTTAGATAGACATTATTATTATTAATGAAGCTTAAACAATTTGATGATAAAGCTGGGGAAAGGGAAATACAAAACTGGAAACCAAGTTTACAAATTTCAAAAGTGGCCCACTGTTCACTACATTATATAGTCTCAGAAAGTGCTGATAACCTTAAATCATACATTTTATATTATGTCTTTGCTGACCAGGAGCTTCTCAGTTAAGTTTTGTGCTTAATTGTAATATTTTTACTATTTAAAATAATTTGTGTGTGTGGCAAAATAAGGATTTGTAATTGGAGAAATCTCCAGAAACAATAAATGATAAAATTAGCTCTAGAAGAGATATTATAGCTTATCTAATCCAAATCCCTCCCTTACATATGAGAAAACTGAGTCACAGAAAAATTAAGAGATTTGCTTAAGGTCATGCAACTAGTTAATAGGATTGGAGCTGGAACGATATCTTTTGACAACTATCTTAATGTTTTTTTTCCGTTGTGTTACACTGTCTGTAGAAACTCTAACTACAAAACACTGAATTTAAGAGCTGGAAAGGACCCTAGAGATTGAGCTTCAACATTCTCATTTTATGGAAGGAAATGTAGATCAAGAAAATTAACTTGTTTCTGAAAAGTTATACAGTGTGTGCAATAGGAAGCTAATATGAGACTGTGCCTGCCTCATGTTTCAATGAGGTATCATAAGGTAAAGTATTGAATAGCAGAGAATGTGGGCAGACATCCTGCCCCAGTGTACTGATTTTTCAAAGGAAATGGAACCATCAGCATGGATCCTGTACCCCTCTGCACAATCAAGTGTTTCAAAAGGGGTCAAAGATAGTGGAAAGGGGAAGAGATTGATGAGGAGATTTCTTTGGACAGAGTACTTGCTTTGCTTTGAGTCTCCAGACTTTGGGAAAAAGTTTGAGGCATGCTAACTTAAAAACTCAAGCCTACTGATGGGAGTTTTTGCAACAGCCCCTTGATATTGCACCTCCAAATTTTGGTGGTAGAGCCTAAAGAGCACTACATTGGGATTGGCTTGAATTCCCAGAGTTTGCCCAGAATACACAACTGTTTCTTGTGGATCTTTTGTGGGCCATGCAAAGTGAGAGAGCCAATATGGGACTTTTGGATTCTGTCCAATAGATTCACCTTGGAGGTAAGGAGATCTCAGCAGAAAAAGGAAGAAAAGTACATTGTAGAATGCACAGAAGCTGAGGATGGAGTATCAAGATACCAACCAGAATAGAGATCCATTCCCCAGGGTTATGGGCTTCTCAGAAGACAGAGAACTTCCGCAGAGCCCAAGGGAGATAAGAAAGAGTTGGTTTTTATCATCTCTCAGGGACAGAAAGGACAGCCAAATTGTCAGAAGACAGCACCAGTTCAAGAGACAGCCATCTAGTCTCTCCACTCACATTAGCTAATGAGTGAGGGAGACTTTGATCAGGGCCTGTTGGGGGCAGAAGAACAACTGTGGGCTTCCAACCTGAAGCAAATATGCACTGGGGAAGAGGAAAAGATATAATGATAGGCCAAGTTCAGAATTTTTGAATGGATATTCCAAATATTGAAATGAGATTGTTTTTGACCTACAGAGATGAAAAGCTTGTGTTATCTAGGAGTGAGAATAAAAGCCATGCAATCTGTGAGTTAACATCAGAAATAGTGGAGATTACCACCAGAAAGGGATAGAACTGAAGCTGCATTTTATTTACAGTCCATGGGTCAAATGTTCAGCATGCTGGTTACATTACACAGCTTCATCAAGGATGACTTCTGCTGTACTCTGCTGTCTCAAAATGAAAAATGTGAGAATCGAAAGAACAAATTGATTGGTTTTTGTTTGCTGTTATTTTATTTGCTCTGCTTATTGCTCTGTTTGCTGTTAGCCACAGAAAATTAAGAAAATGTTCCTAATGTCATGAAAGGGGCTCCTTCTTTAAAAAAAAAAAAAACTCATTGCATAGATTTCCAGTAATATTTGTTGAATGAGTGAATGGATGAAATAAAACACTACCATCACTGAGAGTTACCAGAGAAGGAATCACTAGCGGCAGACAAGCAGGAACAGCTGCAGGCACTAATGCCAATCAGAAAGGAAACTAACATCTGGGGCACTGAGTAAAGAAAAACACAAACACCATGTTGTGTGCCAAGACTAGCCACCAGGCCCATCCTGATTATGTTTAAGACCCCAGCAGTGAAATATAAACATGGTCAGCTGAGTTATTTAGTTGTACATATAAACAATATGTGTCCATGCTTTCAATAAGGAAAAGAACACATGGAGCTTGCTGGCCTGTTTTTAAAGCCATGGAACTTGCAATAAATCTTGTTCTTTTCACCTCAGAAGGATCAACAGGGCCAGCAGGAGTCCTGCCTCTTTCCCACCACTCCTGGCTCTCACATATGCTCGGAATCATCATCCCTGACTTGTGCTCCCATAACTGGACCACAGACATCAACAAGGCTTCTTGGAGAGTTTAATATTCAATTACAGCAATTCCCACAAACCTGAAGGGGGTAAGGATTGGAATGAGTGACTTGCAGCAAAGGTCCAAGTGTTGCCAGATTGTTGTCTCACACACTGGAGGCAGAACCTGGCTATGGAAGCAGCTGTTTATTCTTAGACTGATACTACAGGAAACTTTAATGCCACAACCCTAAAGCAATGCCACTATGTCTCTTATTATGATAAAATTGTACAAGAGACATAAAGAAAAGATAGGACAAGGAATCACCAAGAAGGTAACCAACTATCAGAATTGTGCTGAAGGACACTGGAAAGAGAAACTTTTTATACATTTAGGGATCAGCCATAAGATAGTTGATGTTATAGTACAAGGTCTTAAGTCTGAAAAATGAAGGGAAGCTTAAATAACAGTAGGGTTTCAAATGAATACTTTTAGACTTTGGTGGAAACTCTCCAATCATATGAATTGCCTTGTGGGAATATTTTTGTTTTGGTCCTTTATTAGTTTGGCCACCCTGTAACCACATTTCAAGTATCCTCTTAGCTAGTCTACCTTAGGTAGGTAGCTAAAATCTCTATTTCATTCTCTCCAAACCATTTCAGGTTTTGTTATATAAAACCATATAGCACCAGAAAGCATATATAACAAACAAATGTAGAAATACAAACTGTTACTTTTAAAATTTTCTCATTGCTCTGATGTGGTAGCTTGCAAAAATGGGAAAAATTATCTTCCTTATCTACCTGTTCCTGTACATGTCTCCCATTATTTAGGAGTCTCTTTCCTCAATCCATAAATGTGGGCTGGCCATATCACTTGCGTTGGCTGACAGAATACAGTGGAAGTCATGCTGTGCCTCTTTCTAAGCCTGGGCTTCAGTGGCCTCCAAGTTGTGCCCACCATCTTGGAACCTGTCACCAGGGTAATCTGTCTCACCAGGATGAGAGGCACATGGTGTGATCACCTCCATCACCCTAGCTAACAGGCCAACAGTTTGTCACTGCCAGACCACTAAGCGAGGCCACCCAAGATTAGTAAACTTCTGACCCATCAGCTTAACTGCCGACAAGGGTCCAGTGAACAGCCAACCACCCAAATACTCACAGACTCATGTCCCAAATAAAAGACTATTGGTTTTAAGCCACTAGATGTTCGGTGGTTTATTATGTAGCAATAATTAGTTGATACACTTGGTTTTGTCATTTATGAGTCCTTCTCTTTATTTTTATACTTACAAGTTGACATTCCATGACCGGAAAACTTCTCTATTACAATTGGAATAGACCACAGCCAATTGTACAGGTTGTCTATATAAGCTATTGCTCTAGTTCACCACAACTTTTGGAAAGCCTCTGCATCATATATTATTATTTTCATAAACAGAGCAAGAAAAGGGGAAGAGTGAAAAAATATCCTGTTCCACTACTTTCCAGCTATAGCAACACTGGTGGTGGGGGTAAAGCATACAAGTACACCAGTCAACGTGATTTGGGCTCATAAGCCTTTGAAAGTAGTACTTGTGTCATATTCAAGTTTGTATTCTACTATCCCATAGCTTGGTTTATTAGCCTACAGTAATGCCTCACATACAATTAGAAGAAATTAAACCCCTTGCTGCCGTAAGGCAGGCCACACTACTTTCTCCATCCAGCAGTTGCATTTAGGTTTCATACACACTACACAGCCTTCGGAACAATCTTGGAGTACTTAAGGCTGTCTGAAACATTTTGTCAAGACTGTACAAGATCTATTAGCTATCATGCAATATTCAACCTAAGTTTAGGAAAATCCCTAAGATTCAAGTGAATTAATATCTGAAGGTACTCTAAATAGACCCAAAACAAACCTGTGGGGGTCTTTAAAGGGTCTGAATTGAAGAAGAAACCAATATCTAATTTCTTAAGCCCTAAATGCATGGGTTAAAATTCTTTGGGTATGAACTGTAATCTGAGAACTGATTATCCGCACCAACCCCCCACCCCGGCCAGGACTTATTACATGAACTGGATATCTTACAGAATAGACAACTTTTCAGTCTAGCACATCAGAGATACTCCAAATGTAGATTATAATTATCAATATCTCTTTTCAGGATATTTTCTTGCTTCTATGCCTTATACACATCTTATTCTTTGGCCTGCTCTATGCTTTCTTACATGTTAATCTGGTAATCACTTTTTCAACTTTCAAAATTCAATTCAAGCACATCCTCTTTATAAAGCCCTTCTCAATGATACCTATCCACACTCTAGGCAGGACTCTGTATGTCATCACTATTTCATGTGTGTATTTGGTGCAGTATTTTATTATCACCTTTATGGTTTTGCCACTCCCTGTTTATTTCTAGATTGTCACTCCTTTAAGGCAAAAACTACTACTCATCTAATTTTATACTTTATTTCTAGTTTAATGACCAGCATATGCTGATATTCAATGGATATCCACTGAAAAAATGTGTAAATGAGTATTATTGTATTGCCTGACATCCTATATTTTATAAGAAGTTGTAAAAGGAGTTTGTCGGATCTAAATGAGTGTTATGTCATTATGATTCATTACGTAATATCTCTATAGTGGAACGATACTCTCATGGGCAGTAGTCTCTTATAATATCTAAGGGAAATATATTTTCCTTTTTAGACAGAGATTTGTGCTTTAAACCCAATGAAACAGAAGATCATTTACACTGCTGATTCATGTTTCGTTTAAAAACTTTATTAATGAATGAAATTCTAGATATGAGTAATTGTGAGCAATATGTGAGCAATGTTTATAATTGTGCATACATATTAAATAGTAAGTGGATATAAATAATACTTTTCCTACATAATCTATGTAGGAGAAAGCGTTTGTTTAAAAAGCACACTGAGTCAGAAAGAAATATACCACATGGCTTTGTACAGCAAGTGATTAAATCATTGTGACCAGATTTAAATAGTCTTCATTTTAGTTTTTCTAATCTAAAAATTAAGGGCAATGATATATACCCCTTTACTCTCCTAGAGTTTGTAAACAGTAATGAGAAAGTAGAGTAAACATTTTGATTGCTTTAGGAAAATAACTAGCACCACAGATATGGAGAGATATATCTGGATATCATAGTGCAAATAGTATATTTCAACTGGAAAATCAATGTGTAACATGAAGACATTGATATTTCAGAATATCTGAAAACTTCTCTTGGATATGATCCATGTAATAAAAGCTGATTCATTCTCATTTGTTGACAAATTTAGAGACTGTGTCAATATGTTAAATAGATAATAAAGGAAATTACCCAAATATTTTACTAATAAGAGCTTACTAGTGAGAATGAGTAAAGATCCTTATGTATGATTTATTTAGGCTGGCTGTCACCATTGGTCAGATATCCTGAATAACTTTTCAACTCATATATATATATATATATATATATATATATATATATATATATATATATATATATATGCAGTGAGGATAGGTCAGTGGGAAGCACTGAGGTAGAATTGAGGTTAGGAATACAGGATGAAGCCAAGTTATTCTTTCTTCCTTTACCGAGATTTAGGAAGCTATTCTGCAATACCTGCATTTTATTCTGGCTCTCTCTGCATCCAAGTTTCTGCTCCCTTCAAAGTTCTGGCTCCCACTGGATGAATCAGTAGAATATGCGATCACCAACCAGAGCTTTATTTAGTTCATTGGAACTAAATGTAAAACAAAGTGGTCTCTGCCCTTTCCAACCAAGCATGTTCCACTGTTCTTTGAACTGGAAATAATTCTACATGCGTTTGATTTTCCTTTCCCAGATTTCAAGGTATAAAACCAGTTTACTGCTGAATTCTTATAAGACAAGCCATATTCTCTTACAATTTAAATGCCTAGGGAATAAATCTTTTTATCTCTTTCTAAATTGAGGTGAAGGAAACAAACACCTATAAATAATGCTGCAGAGATACACCCCTGCATTTTAAACATGTCAATACAAAAAGGAGTAATTATTATCATCCATGGAGAGCTAATATATATATTGAGGCTAAAAAAATAAAGTGATGTTAGAAAGGATTACAATGAAAAGAATAGCATAACAGTACAATTTAGACTCTGACATGCGTGATAGCATTTTTAATGATATGAATCCTACAAAAGAAGAAGAAAGATCTTCACAGATTCTCTTCAGAACTTCCATTAACTATGGCCCCAAGACCCCAAAGGATGAAAGAAGAAAACCCAATGAGTATTGAAAAAGTTGAACCTTTGATAGGGTTGACTATAACAATATGAGAAGTTCAGGAAAATCATTAGAACAATTTCTGGCTTTTCCCCCCATGGATAATACATTGCATATAAAGCAGCATAGTTGCATTTAAACAAAATTTAATTATAATGTCTGCGATGTCATTTTAAAGAAGAACACAGCTTACTTTATTACTAAGATTCCACAGGCTCTTGAATGTTGGCTTCTGAATATATCTAAAGGATACTCAACCCCACCAATACATTTGACATGTGGTGACTTTCCTGTGTTAAAAAGGACAGGAAAATATAATCTCTTATCCCTGTGGTGCTGCTCATTTCAACAATGTGAATTTTCACAATTCCTGTAAGTATCTTCTCTTCTGTGTTTGTGAGAGAGTGAGTGGTGTATTTAGTCACTCTGCTTTCTTAGGTTGACACTTGTCATAAGGATGAATACTGAACTCTAGATCTGTTACCCACTCAAATTTTTGAGATTACCCTTAAACTACAACACAGAAATACTTATCACAGAGGATCGTCTTAAATTCCATGCCACTAAATGCTCATCAATAGATAAATGGAAAGAAATGTTATTTAGGAAGAGTTCTTGAAGAATATACTGTGTATCTATTCTTTAGCCCCACTCTGTCCCCTATGGTAGCCAGTAGCCACCTGTGGCTATTGAGCAACTGAAATGTGATGATTCCAAATTGAAATGTGCTGTAGGTATTAAATACATGCCAAATTTCGAAGACTTAGGACCAAAACTATGTAAAACAGCTCATTAATAATTTTTATAATGATTATTATTACATGTTAGATGACAGTATTTTCGATTTATTAGTTTTAAATAAAATATAGTAAATTAACTTTCTTCTGTCATATATTATTATTTTTTAACATGGCTACTAAAAATTTAAAATAACCCATGTGGCTCTCATTTGTGGCTCACATTGTACTTCCATTGGATAGCACTATTCTAGATCAGATTCCTTTGAGTATCAGATAACCTTCTAAAATCACAAACAATATACTTACAAGGTGAGCACACATTCCCATTAATCCTGTCTGTGGCCTACCGGTTAAGCATTCCTGTTTAACACAAAATCTACTTCTGGATTAAATACAAATCAAATGTCATGACTACATTATTTTGTCCTCTTACCTCACCACCTAAAATTTGCTTCTCCTGAACTGCATTTTGAGATTATGCCATCAGCATTGGTTGAGGAATAATAGAAGAAATGGCCCAATAAAGTTCTTTGTTGTATTTACCAAGAATGTGTTGTTAGGATATCTCTCATTGTGTCATGAGGCTCTAGAGACATATTGCCCTTCTAATTACAGATGCATTCCTGAAAAGTTATGGGCAAATACTCTTGTAAATTTAGAATGTTTTCACTCGACAAGCTAATATTTAAAAGTATCCTCTAATAAAACCTTCAGTAAATTAAATGATAAAAATTAATTACTTTGTGGCTCATTATATGACCAAGACCCTCATTTAACCTCTAGAAAATAATGTAAAACCTTATATCTGAATTACAACATGCCATTTGAAAAAAAGAATAACCTTGATTTGTTCCTTACCTAAATTCCTTTCTGCTGACTAGCAAGCTTCTATAACTCTATTGAAGACGTAATGCTGAAATAAACAAATCCCTCAGGTCATTGGTTTCACTTTCTTCATTCATAGAAGTAGCAGGCTGGAATCAAAGATGTTTGAAATCCCTTTTAGCTCTAACTGTCTATGACATAGTCTCTTTTTTTTTAAAATTTAATTTTATTGAGATTGTTCATATACCATACAATTATCCAGAGATCCAAAGTGCACAATCAATTGCCCGTGGTACCTTCATATAGCTCTGCATCCATCACCACAATTTTTTTTTCAATTTTTAGAACACTTTCATTACTCCAGAAAAGAAATAAAGACAAAAAAAGAGAACTCAAGCCCTCCTAGACCCCAACCACCTCCCCTCCATTATTTACTCACAGAATTAGTATAGTACATTTGTTACTATTGATGAAAGAATGTTAAAATACAACTAACTGTGGTACATAGTTTGCAATAGGTATATTTTTCCCTATATACCCTTCTATTATTAACTTCTAGTTATAGTGCCATGCATTTGTTCTAGTTCATGAAAGAGATTTCTAATATTTGTACAGTTAATCATGGACATTGTGCAACACAAGATTCACTGTTTTATACATTCCCGTCTTATAGCCAACTTTCCTTCTGGTGACATATGTGGCTCGAAACTTCCCCTTTCCACCACCTTCACACGCCATTCAGCACTGTTAGTTATTCTTGCAATTACTTGCTGCCATCACCTTTGTCCATTTCCAAACGCTTAAGTTCAACCTAGTTAAACATTCTGCTCATAATAAGTAACTGCTCCCCATTCTTTAACCTTGTTCTATATCCTGGTAACTTATATTTCATGTCTATGAGTTTACAAATCATAATTAGTTCATATCAGTGAGACTATGCAATATTTGTCCTTAAGTGTCTGACTTATTTCACTCAATGTGGTGCCCTCAAGTTTTCATCAATCTGTTTTTTTTTTTTAAAGATGGTTTTGTTTACCCACCATACTTTCCATCCTAACTAAACAATCGATGGTTCCCTGTATAGTTACCACTATCTATATAAGGACATTTCTGTTTCTTCCACAAAGAAGAACTAAGAGTCAAAGAAGGTAGAGACAAAAGAAAAAGAAAAAAAAAAAAAGAAAAAAAACACATGACAGCCAAAAAGCAACACAAAGAAAGAGTTAAACTAAAATAGGATAAAAGAGTCAGACAGCATCACCAATGCCAAGAGTCATATACCCCTCCCTTATGCCCCTTCTTAAAGGCATTTAGCTTTGGTATATTGCCTTTGTGACATTAAAGGAAGCAGGATACAATGTTTCTGTTAACTATAGTCTCTAGTTTGCATTGATTGTATTTTTTCCCCAATACCACCCTATTTTTAACATCTTGCAATGTTGACATTCATTTGTTCTACCTCATGTAAAACATATTTGTACATTTTATCACAATTGTTGAGCACTCTAGGTTTCACTGAGTTATACAGTACCATTCTTCATCTTTCTTCTTTCTTTTTGGTGTCCCACATATTCCTAACCTTCCTCTTTCAACCATACTCACAGTCATCTTTGTTCAGTGTGCTTACATGGTTGTGCTACCATCACTCAGAATTGTGTTCCAAACCTCTCACTCCTGTTTTTTTCTATCTGTCTGTAGTGCTCCCTTTAGTATTTTCTATAGAACAGGTGTCTTGTTCACAAACTCTGTCATTGTCTGTTTGTCAGAGAATATTTTAAACTCTCCCTCATATTTGAAGGACAGTTTTGCCGGATATAGGATTCTTGGTTGGCAGTTTTTCTCCTTCAGTAGCTTAAATATATCACACCACTTCCTTCTTGCCTCCATGCTTTCTACTGCGAAATCCACACATGGTCTTATCAAGCTTCCTCTGTATGTGATGGATTACTTTCCTCTTGCTGCTTTCAGGATTCTCTCTTTATCTTTGATGTTTGATAATCTGAGTATTAAGTGTCTTGGCAGAGGTCTATTCATATCTATTCTGTTTGGGGTATGCTGCGCCTCTTGGATCTGTAATTTTATGTCTTTCATAAGAGATGGGAAATTTTCATTGATTATTTCCTCTATTATTGCTTCTGCCCCTTTTCCCTTCTCTTCTCCTTCTGGGACACACATGACATTTAGATGCATGCACTTCATTTTGTCATTCAATTCCCTGAGACATTGCTCCTATTTTTCCATTCTTTTCCCTATCTGTTCTTTTGTGTCTAGGATTTCAGGTGCCTTGTTCTCCAGTTCCTGAGTGTTTTCTTCTGCCTCTTGAGATCTGCTATTGTTTGTCTCCATTGTGTTTTTCATCTCTTGTGTTGTGCCTTTCATTTCCATAGATTCTGCCAGTTGTTTTCTCAAACTTTCAATTTCTACCTTATTTTGCCTAGTGTTTTCTTTATAGCCTTCATCTCTTTTGTTATATCTTCCCTGAAGTTGTTGATTTGGTTTAGCATATGTCTTTGAAAATCTTTAATACATTGTTTCATTAAAGTGAAACAATATCTCAACTGTATCTTGATTGAAGTGTAAGTTTGTTCCTTTGACTGAGCCATAACTTTGTTTTTCCTAGTATAGATTGTAGTTTTCTGTTTTCTAGACATCTGATTTCCTTGGGTACCCCAATCAGATCTTCCCAGACCAGAACGGGTTGAGGTCTCAGAATGGGCTTATATTCAGGGTGTATCTTAGAGGAATGACAGACTTTCCTGTGAGGTTTCCAGTTGCTGTGCTTTTCCTAACCTGCCCAGCAGATGGCACTGGTCAACCTGTCATGCCTAACTGGTGTAGGGAGATGTGGCCCCTTTAGTTTCTGTTTTGGCTGTTTTCCCGCAGGCTCTGGGGTCTGGTTCTGAAGGGAAAGCTGAGCCCCATCTCCTTACTGTCAGGAAAGATACACCCCTTTGGGAGTTATCATTTGTATTTGAATAGTCTCTGACTCTGCTATCTCCACCCTGCCTGGGTCAGAGCGCTGTGAATTGAAAATGGCTGCAGCTCTCTCCTCTGAGTCCCTTAGGTTGAGAGAGAGAAAAGGTGACAGAAAGCCCCCTTTCTGAGCCAGTCCATGGCCCCCCACTTTCCCTCTTCAGCCAGAGGTAACACCTAGTCTTCTGGGCTCCCGCTCCTGGGACAAATGAATCTTCTGGTTCCTTAAGTTCAGTCATCACTAAAAGCCTTTGCCTGCTTGTTGGGTTTCTGTAACTTGTACTCAACAGTCTACATTTGTTAATTAAAACCCCCACTGGAGCTCTGTTGAGCTATATTCACTTGCTGGGAGAGTGTTGCTCTCTACCACAGTGAGGTTTTGCAGCTATGCCTGCCATGGGGGGAGGGGCTCCTGCCACAGTTCTGCAGTTTTTCTTACAGATTTTATGCTGTGATCTCAGGCATTCCTCCCAATCCAGGTTGGTGTATGATGTGTGGACAGTCTTGGTTGTCCCCAGCAATTATCCCAAATTATTTGCTAGCTGTTCTTGATTGTTCGTTAGTTGTTTCAGGGGACTAACAAAATTCCACTCCTCTCCATGCCACCATCCTGCCCCCTTCTTGCTCTCTCTCCTTTTTTTTTTTTTTTTGTCGATAGCTTATTATTTTCAACCAGTAAAAATCAACTTGTAGAGATGTAGTGATAATTTATAAAGATTTGAAAAACACAGGTTGTTTTAAGAAAATTGTGAGCAATCCTTCTCACAAATTCAAGGAGATCAGGGTTACTTATGTTGGTCTATTGGATTGGTTTCTCAGTTCTTCTTTATAGTTCTTATCAATTTGCATATCTTTTTCTAATTTGATAAAATTTCCTAAAGGGGAATTTAACTATTATTCTAACACATGAGTAGGTTATCAGACCATAATAAATCTGTATTTATTTTATAGTTGGCAAAATGCTGTGTGCTTTAAATGCACAAAGTTATTAATTCTCACAAAATATTAAAGAAGAGGCAGTTAGTATTGTTATTCACATTGATAAATGAGAAAATTTAGGATTGAGAGGGTAAGTCACATGTTCAAATTCTGACAGCAAATGAAAGAAGGTGCTCAGAATCATTCTCAGGAAGGCTCAGTAATCACTGGTTTCTGGCTTAAATAAGAACTAAGTACTCTTATTATTCACACTTCATGGATCAGTACATGGCAGCAGAGAGACGTCATATTACCAAAAATCTCTCACCTAGCCATTAAACTCTCCACTTCTAAGCAGAATATGTAGCTTCCAAGTTTAGATCAGTAAGGCTCTGAAGGGGTCAGTGCCCAGACTCTTTGGTCTTTTCACATTTAGGACTTGCATTAAGTTTCCCTTTGACAGTTCCTATATTGAAAGATCTTGACATCCTGATTCTGCAATGATCTGGTACTGTTTCTTATTTCTTTGAGAACAGGTCCTGACTTTGTAGAGTTTAGGGAATTTCCCTTTCTTTGCTGACAAATTTAACTTAAACAAAGATTTAAAAATATCTGGATAATTCGGATAATTCTTTCTGAGACAGGTCATCTGTTACCTCTCCTACTTTTTATGGGCCATAGATTTCATTTATATTTAAAATAAAAATCTGATTTACACTACCATCTACCCTATCTCTGCCACCGGGATATATCCATTTGGACGATTTCCAATCTTCAAGCAGATATGTGCAAAGAAGTCTAGTCTCTCTAGGCCTTGTGACTGACAGATTAATCAGTCTTTCTTGGAAGCCATAGAAGAAAACCCTCTGTCTTCTTAGCCATAACTCTTTCCAGAAAATGATAAAGACTGGTGACCTGTTCCACATGATCTCTGGCTATCTACTTTGGTTCTTCAACCTTGAAACCCTCCCAGAACACATTTGAACACTTGTATCAATGCTGGATCCCACTTAAGAAAGAGAGATGATACTAAAACTTCAGCTAGATGTTCCTTCATGAACAGGATCTCCTAAGTCTTGATTATACATAATAATTGAGCTTTATTCACTATATCTGATATCCACCTTGAGAGCAGTGAAGACACTGCATTTCTTCCCTCCTCAGCAGAGGAAAACATTTTAAATAAATACCTATGCAAGGGTAGAATGGGAGAGTTACTGACTTCCTTCAACATTGTCCTTCAGCTCCTCATCCATAGATACACTTGAGCTGGTATGCACTGGCTGGTAAGTGCTGATTACTAAATACTCAGAAATCTTGTGAGCCATTTGTTAAAACCTTCATAGCTTGAATGTGGCTACGGTGAATGCACATGCACTATGGAAATTACAAGCACTACAAATCCGGCCTTTTTTTTAATTCAGAGAGCTGGTTTTCTACAGTATCTTTGCCATAGGTCTTTGACCTCCAAGTTCCTCTCTCAACAAGACCACAAAATGTGGTTTTTCGACAGCCATTGACATTATCTTGAGAGGGCACTAATCTCTGCCTTCTATTAATATCCTCCTGAATCTTGCATATGGGACAAATATTTCATTTGAAATTGAGACCATGAATACTTTTGAAATCTCATATTTTATGGTTTCACAACTATAAGACATATATTTGTAGAAAAGTGCTAAATAAGAAAAAATAAACAAATATTTTCATAAAAATGATAGTAATTCTACTACCCCAAATCCATTATATCCAAGAGTCATTGCTATAATCATGTCCCCTAACTCAGAACTCCCATCCTGGTCCCCTTTCCAAAATTGAAAACCTGAGGGTTCTCTTGCCCTCAGTCACCCTTGTCTCCACTTCCTGTCCCAAAGGATATGGATTCCATGCATGGAAGATCTAAGAGGCCATCTGCCCAAGAATATCAACACTATTACTTATATTAGGTGACAGGAGGCATGTACATATATAATCAGCATTTATTCAAAAGACACCAGGAAATTGCCATTATTATGTTTACTTTTCCATTATAAAACCGGCCTTGAAAGAATTCATGTAAGTTGTCAAAATCACACAATATATATCTGCTGGAACTCTATTTCAAGCTCTTATTATGTGTGGTTCAAAATCCTGGCTCCTGGCTACAGATTATGGAGAATTATATCCACTTAAGCCTCAAAATTATTCTGAAAATAGGAACCCCAGAGGTAGAGCCATTGAGCAAGAAGGGTGAGGAGGTGACAAGGTATGTGTAGGTCAGGATGGTAGAGAAGTGGATCTGAGGCACATGCACCATCACTTCTATGAGTCTAAGGATGGTTTTTGGTGGAAACTGATGACCACTCAATGGACAAGCCTACAGAATAGGCTTAGCATCCTCCCTTCTCAAAACTGTGGTGTGGACATCTAGGGGCTTGAGGTTTTAGATTCTTGGCCTCTTGAAAACAGAGAAGAGGTGAGTAATAGAGGGGAAGACTTCCGTGGTGGGAGGACTTTTAGTTTCAAATGCTGTGGTGAATTCATCCTTTCTAGTTAAGAAAGTCCTTTGGCTGTGAGCTCATTCACACACATTCAGCTTCTGTAGCTTCTGAAGACGCTGGCCCACCATCTGTAAGAGCCTGTTGGCTCAGAAGGAGTTCACTAGTTTTAGGTTGTGACCATCAATTCAAAAAGAACATCATGAACCCCTCATCAGACACTAGGGGAATATCCATCAGCTCCAGGGAACAGAGTCTTCAGTCTGGACAAGGCCTTTAGCTTCCTGTCATTGACAGGAACACAATACCAGACAAGCTGCTGCAAGAATGGTAGCAGTAAAAATTATTTTCCTTGGGGTATCATAACTTGGATATTTCAGAGTTGTGCAGTTCTGAGAAATTGGAATAATTTGATGATTGGGAGTCTCCTCAGTTATGAAACATATACCTACAGTTTAATCAGGTGGGGACAAGGGATCTTGGGAACAGACTCAGGGGCTCATACTTTTCAAACTTATCTTCTTATCTTTAGGGCAGCTTGGGCTGCTGAAGCAGGGAGCAGTTTCCACTTGGATTTGGATCCTTAGAGCCCAGGTAGACTTGAGGTCATGGGTTGCATACCTGTGACAGAATACTTGCACATCACCAGCAAATGCTATCAGTACATGCTCTGGGACATGCCTGGCTCTCAGGAGTGCAACTGGCCTTGGAAATGGAGGATTAAAGCAGGATTGTGATGAAGGCACCAAGTCACCACTAAAAATCCAACTGCAGGTGTGATGTCCTCCAGGTATCATTCAGGAATGAGGTTGACAACATCTGCCATTTTCAACAGCTGAGGTCCAAGGTCATTTGAGGAGTCAACATCCAGTCAGCAGATGTGAGGTAAGATCAAGGCTCTTTTGTGGGATGTTTTCAAGGACAGTCCTTCCCTGAAGAAAGGCAGATTGCATTCAGGGTTCTTCTGTCACTTGGGAAGGTAAATGGCTGGCGTCTGCTGATCCTTCTCTCCAGGGTTTCATTCCTTTCGGTTTCTGGCTCCTTCAGTTTCTCTGCATCCCTCCTTGCTTTTATTCTTTTAAAACTAGATGTTTAATATATTAAATATCCTTACATCAGAATACATAATAAATAGTTGACATTTCTTGTGATTTAAGACTAAATTCTCTTACAAGTATCTTTTTCTACTGCATTGAAATAATTCTATAATCCCTAATTCATACTTAAGAAGTGTTTGGTTTTCAATTTTATTTATCTTGAACACTGAGACTTGAAAAGTGTTTCTAGAATTGGGAGAAGTACCTAAGGTTTTGAACTGAGGAATCTGAAGCAATTTGTGACAAAATATTTTTATTTTTTCCAATCCTGTTTTTTGTTTATTTCTTATTCTCTAATTTTTTTTTTCTCCTTCCACTTACCAATTTTAAAGTTCTCTGAGGGATTTACTTAAAATTTTGGAGATAAAGCACTTTGCTGCTAATTCTAGATTCCTTACTCCAGAAAAACAGTAGACTGATAATTATAAGACACTGCACTTTAATTTTCATAACATCCTCTATCTGGAAGAATAGCAAAATCTTTTGCTTATGAAAAAAATAAGCAAACACTGAGGTCTTTGCAGTAGAATGAAAGGAACATATTGATAAATAGGAATATGTTTTTTTTGTTTTTTTTTTCCATCTCAAGTTACAGGCAGTTTCATTTGCCTTGGTGACATCTATAGTGACTTCTGAAAATTCTGGGGATGGGAGTGGTGGTTGAAATTCCTCTAGTTTCACAAATACCTCAATGTTTACCTGGCTTTGGTGAGGCTGTCCTTGAATGCCAGTGGACTATGGATTCCACTGTAGACTGTATGCAAGGTACAGGGAAAATGCTTGTTTATTATAGGGGAGAGTGTCTATGAGAGCTTCTGAGAGCAAGTGATAAAACATGAATACATTCTTTTACAATTTGACTTTTTTAAAAAATTATTCTTATACTATGAAAGGTGTTTAATTTTCTTTCAAGATTTTTTTGAGGGCTTGTTATGTTTTTTAATTGGGGAAATTAGATTTGCATAAATAAAGGACTTTTCAAATGCATTGAGAGTGTACAGTTATAGGTTGAAGACGGCCTGATTACTAACCCCAGGGGGAGAAGATATCACAATTTCAGAATCAAGGAAGCACTGACCAAGTAGAAGTTTCAGTTGTGGTTTCACCACCTGGAGCCACAAAACTCTGAAACTAGAGTTGCCTCCATTCCTTTCCCCAAGAAATCTATTTAAATGTGTTTTAAATGAAAAATGGGCTTCAACCTGTCTTCTAATTCAAAAGGACCTTCCAACTCCTGACAAGAATCAGGCAAAATGTATGTTACTTCTGCACAGTCAACAGATGGGTAAAAATTGCATTTCCCCGTGATTAAAGAGGAACCGCAACAATTCTCTGCTTTCAAACTCAAACAGGCAAATACAGAAACTCTGGTTTGAGGTTTCACTTAGCGTTCCAGTGCTTTGAGTATGGCTCAAGAGGAGAGTGATTTCACTTGTATATTTGAGAAACCAAGTCACGCTGCTTTTACTAACGTTAATTGACAAAGATATGGTGAATGACCTTGGAATTCAATGTAGTTTTGCATCAATTATTGCATAAATCATTGATTTATGTTATATATTGCATTTCTTTCCGGGAAACAAAGTGAAATTTAGCTGAGGATTGGGGGGCAGAGGTGGAAGATACAGTGTTGTATAACAGTGGGCTTCCCTGAAGGCTTCTAAAATGTATTCATTTCAAAAAGCCCTTGAAACCACAGCAACATGATTTCTTTTTCAAAATACCAGATGCAAATCTAAAAAACTATTTCAAATTCTGGTTCCCTGATCCCTCCTTCCTCCCAACATAATAATATCTTTCCTAGATATATTTGGGTTAGGGAAGAACACTGGAATATGTCAACAATAAAGACCAGTGCTTTTCATAACTAATAGTTTTCAGTGAAGCAGAATGGAATTATTCCTTTGTGAGCCTGCCCATATCGAAACTAATCCCTGTGATCAAAATGGATTGAAGTGACTGGAAGTGCAGTATATAGAAGTAGCAAACAGCCTATATATTATGTCTTTAGGGAATGCTCAGGTATTCTTTCCTCCAATAAATTCTTCCTCCAGTATAAGCTTTGAATTTTATAAGGAGATATTTCTTCTGCCAATTGGGAGAGTTGGCAATGTCATTTCTATACATTTTACTGGGAATGATTCATGGCTGTAAAAAGCAATCTATGTACTCTATAAAAATATAGCTGATTTACAAATTGATGATTGTCAGCAGCAACAGTTGAATATTAAAATATTTACCAATAACATAAGGAATCTGTGGGTTTGCCATGGAGAAGACTTCATCTTCATTGAGGCAAAACATTTTCGTCTAATAGTTTACACAAAAGAAAGACTTTGCAGGAGGTATAGGATATAAGTAAATACTTTAAGGCAGCATCAATTTGGATTAAATTTTTGAGGGTCCGTTTCACAATTTTAAATTCCCGAAGTATGTATGCACTGTAAATATACATTTACCAGCATGGAATATTTTATCAGATGGTCCCAATATTCCATTATGAAACTTCATTTAATAACTAATTTCTAGTATATAAGTAAATAACAAAGGAGTCATGCGACAGTGCTATTATCTTATATGTTACTACATCAAAGTCTGTGTCAAAAATCAATTTAATGAAGGATGAAAAAAGCGTTTATGAAAAATAGATTACTTGTTTTTATCTAAGGCCAGTTACACTGATTAAAATAGAAATATATATTTCACTTTAAACATTATTGAAAAAGAGGGGTGGGAAAGATGGCAGCATAGGGAGGTGTGAAATTTAGTTAGTCCTCTAGAGCAGCTAGCACATAGACAGGAATTGTCTGCAACAACTGTTTGGGGACATTTGTGACCAGACACACATTGTACACCAGTTTGGAGTGGGTGGAAGGGCCAAAATCACAGCATAGAACTTTAAGTAAACCCCAAACCGTGGAGGCTGGTGCCCTTCCCCCACTAGCATGGCAGTTGAGTTCGAACAATTCCTTGTGGGAAAAAAGAAGTCTCTGCTAGGAGAAAGGGATGGTAGCTCAAACAAGCTATAATTGCAGTTTTAATTAACAAATTTGGAATACTGAATACAAGATACAAGCACAGATAAACCTGGAGCAAGCAGGAAAGGAACCCTGAAGTCTCTCCCAGAACAGAGGAAGCAGGGCTGATGGAAAAAAATAATACATAAAAACAGAGGCTTTTGGAGTTGACTGAGCTCAGAATACTGGAAAAGGGCTGTGCCCCAAGAAAAGGGGCACATAAAGCTAGGTTCCAACTCTGATTCATGATTGGAAAACCTTGGGAGCTGGAGACTGGCATTGAAATGGAGATATTTATTTATTTATTTATATTAAACTATTCCTATAGCTCATTAGAGAAAGGTGCAGGTATTTTCAGTTGTCAGCACTGATCCAGGCAAGGGTGGGGTTAAGATAGGTGTGAGAGGCAAAGTAAGGGGTCAAGTGAAGGAGTTAATTCCATAAAAGGTGTATCTTTGCCAAGAAAAGGGGAGCAGGACCCAGCTCAAGTGGTAGCCTTCCTTCAAAGAATTCAGACACCAGGGGCAGGGGTGTGGAAAACAGAAAAAAACTTAAGCTTGACTTCTTCCTCCACTGGCAGGGACAGGGTCTGGTGAGAATTAAAGTCACTGCGCAAGAACCATTGATTACCTACTTAGGAATGATTGTGTGGTGTGTGAATAAAACTTAAAAAAAAATAAACAGAAAGATACAAAGTGCTGGAGAAACTGTGGAGAAAGGGATGTACCTAATCACCATTGGTGGGGAAGTAGAATGGTGCAGCCCATCTTGAGAGCAGTGTGGTGGTTCCAAAGGATGCTAAGCATAGGGTTGCCATATGATCCTGCAAGACCACTGTTAGGTATATACTACGAAGAACTGAAAGCAGTGGAACAAATGGACATTTGCACGGTGGTGTTTATAGAGGCAATATTCATGATTGGCAATGGATGGGGGTGGCCTAAGGATATAACAACTGATGAAAGGAATGATGAACTTGGGTGTATACATACAATGGAATATTGAGAGGCTGCAAGAAAGATGGACCTTGTGAGGCACGAACTAGGTGAATGAAATTTGAGAGCAGTATGTTAAATGGAATAAGCAAGAAATGAAAAGACAAATATTATAATGCCTCACTAATATGGACTACAATGTGCAAACTCTGAGAATTGAATTTGTGAACATAGGTTATCAGGGAAAGACTTATTGTAAAGGTTCCTAGATTGTAAGCTGTTACAGCAGTCACGTCTATTCCTGAATTGTGATGTCTGTCTCCAAAATCTGAGTTGTTGATCCCTTGTGTATAACCTGGTCATTCCCTAAAACATTTTTAAGACAATTAGAGAAACTTATGTGGGCTATATGTTACATAATTGCTCCAGCCCAACTCAGCACCAAGGCCAAAGAATACACAAGGCAAAAAGTTACCCATGAGGGAAACTGTGGATAGAGTAAACTTCCCCACCTGGGGAATTCCCAATATTCTCAGAAACATTGGGGACTACCAATTTATATAACCAAGCCCTCTGTCTTGAGACTTGCCATTATGAAACTTATTGCTGCAAAGGACAAGCTAAGCTTACTTATAATTATGACTAAGAGTCACCCCCAGAACACCTCTTTTGTTCCTCAGATGTGGTCTCTCTCTCTAAGCCAACCCCGCAGGTAAACTCATAGCCCTTCCCCCTGCAAGGGACTCCCAGGGGTATACATCTTCCTGGCAATGTGGGACATGACACCCAGGAATGAGGCTGGCCCTGGCATTGTGGCATTAAGAAAGCCTTCTTGGACCAAATGGAGGAAGAGAAATGAAAAAAATTAAGTTTCAGTGACAGAGATTTCAAGTAGAATCAAGAGATCATTCTGGATGTTATTCTTATGCACTATATAGATATCCCTTTTTAGTTTTTAGTGTATTAGAATAACTAGAAGGAAATATCTGAAACTGTTGGACTGTAATCCAGTAGCCTTGATTTTTGAAGATGATTGTATAACTATATAGGTGTGACTATGTAATTGTGAAAACCTTGTGACCAATAGTCTCTTTATCCAGTGTATGGACAGATGAGTAAGAAAATAGAGACAAAAAATGAATAAATAATATGGGGGGATAAGTGTATGGGGTATTTTGGGTGTTCTTTTTTATTTTTATTTTTATTTTTTCTTTACTTTGGAGTAATGAGAAAGCTCTAAAATTGATTGTGGTGATGAATGCACAACTATATGATGATACTGTGAGTATTTGTATATTTTGGATAAATTATGTGATGTGTGAATATATCTCAACAAAATTGCATTTAAAATCATTATTTATACAGGTTTTATAATATTCCTCATTATCTTCTACACTAGAAGGAGTCCTTAAGCTTATGATGTTGTGATCAAGATCAAGGTAATATAATCTAAACTTAATTTTGTAAACAACAAAATGAGTAACATTTCTCAATCAGTAATCAAACACTTAAAAGTATATTTAGAAGCAAAAGATTATATTAAACCTCTGGTGATATGACCAGTTTTCCAATAAAAATCTATGAAAAGCTTAGAAATTACTAAAATTAGCCTGATAGTATGATGGAAAATCACATTTCATTTTTTTTTTCTGAGAACACCATTATTTTGATACATTGCATAAAATATTTGTGTCAACAAGGATATTTTATAATTAAAATAATAATTACTTTTTAATATCATCCAAACATTATGTCTATCACTCACTTCTGTAATCTTACTGTGTGCTCCCAACTGTTTGCTTACATTTCTATTTTCTTGTTATTCTCATTTCATTTTAGAGTCTAGTTATTTCAGGGGCTAACTTTCCACTCATTTGCTGGTTGAAAGAAATATTGACAGAGTTTATTATGCTGTTGTGAAGTAAAATAGATTTGCCTCATTTTCATCATCTAAAGCTTTTCTGTCCAATATGGTAGCCATTAGTCACATGTGGCAATTTGAATTTAAATCAGTTAAAATAAAATCAAGAATCTATTTCCTTATTCACATTAGCAATATTTCAAGTGCTCAATAGTCACATGTAGTTAGTGTAGTTGTTTTTCTGAACCTTTACAGGAATTGATGTTTACTATACTAATTGCTACATCAGTGATTAATAGATTTTTTTCTTACATCCCAATTGGATCACCCTCCCCCTGCCCAATTAATCATCTTTTCAGGCTCCAATCAGCTGCTGAATTATTCTAGAAGTGTCTTCTTCATATAACCTTTCATTGCATCATTTCCCAACTCAAAAAAAAAAAAACACAAAAAACTGCTTTTCTCCACATACTGTTTAATTCAACACTAAGATTGTCATATAATTTTTCTCCTTTAGTTTTTAATGTGGTTAGTTACATTGATTGATTTTTAAAGATTGAGCCAACCTTGCTTTCATGGGATGAATCTTGCTTGATTTTGCATATTATCTCTCATGCACTTTTGAATTTCATTTGCTGGTATTTTCCTAAGGATTTCTGCCTCCCTGTTCCTAGTTTATATTGCTTTTAATTATTTTTTCTCTTTTAATTATTTTCTTTTAATGTGTTTGTCAGGTTTTGTTTGTTTCATATAACAAGTTAGGAAGTACTATTTTCTCTTTGTTTTACGAAAAAAAAGTTGCATATGGAGTTTGTGTATGATTGGTACTACTTTATTACTTCCTTAAATGCTAGATGGAACAATCAAGCCATGTGAAAGCCATCTGGAACTTTCTTTCAGGGTATATTTTTAATTAGTTATAAGTTGCTTTCTCAAAGAATTGTTCCATTTCTTTTACAGTGTTGAATGCATTGGCATAAAGTGTTTCAAAATATTCTCTTATGATCTTAAAGTCTTTAAAATTTCCAATGATGTCATCTCTTTTATTTTTTATATTGCCAACTTGTGCTTTTTCCTTTTTATGATTAATCTATCTAGATTTTATCAATACAATTAATCTTTTCAAAGGACCAATGCTTGATTTAAAAAATTTTTCCTCTTCTCTGTTTTCTTTTTTTTTAAATTTTATTTTGAAATAAACTCAAACTTACAGGAATAGTTGCAAAAACAATACAAACCTCATACACAGAACTCCAGCATACCCTGACCCCCTTCCCCCAGTACCCCGATGCACCAACTTTAACATCCTGTCACACCACCATTTCTTTCTTTCCCTTCCTCCCTCCCTCCCTATCTGTCATCCATCATCTATTGCTCTGTCTTTTGAACACATGAAAGCAGGCTGCACACATCCTTGAACAAACAATATAATTCACATATACATTTCTCATGAACAAGAGCGTTCTTTTATGCAATCCCATTAAGTGCAGCTACGAAGTTCAAGAAATTCAACATTGATACAAAGCTTAAATTCTATGTATATATTTTTTTCTTATGTCCCAACTGTGTCCCTTTGAGCCTCCTCTCTTCCATCCTCAGATCCCATCCAGGATTGTCCTTGGCATTTAATTTTCATTGTCTATTTAGACTGTCTTTTTTTTTTTTTCACTTGTGGAAACATATATACATATCTTCCCATTCCAACCCCTTCCTAGCATTCCATTAGTGGGATTAATCACATTTAGAATGTTGCAATGCTATCACCTTCCACCATCCATTACTAGAAATTTCCCTTCAAACCAAACAGAAACACTACACTCATTTCTTAACCCCCCATTGCCCCTTTCCCCACTTCTCACAACCCGTATTCTGTTTTTCATCTCTATGGTCTTATTCTCTGATTCTTTCTTTGTGCTTACCGTGGGGCTTAAATTTAACCTCTTAAGTTGATAACAATCTTGTTTTTCTTTGATACCGACGTAACTTCGATAGGACACATAAACTATGTTCCTTTACTCCTCCATTTTCCCACCTTTATGTAGTTCTTGTAAAAAATTACATATCTTACATTGAGTCCAAAACCACTGATTTGTCATTACAGTTTATGTATTTTAGATCCTGTAGGAAGTAAATAGTGGAGTTACAAATCAAAAATACAGTAGCATTGGTATTTGTATTTACCATGTGATCTTTATTGGAAATCTTTATTTCTTCATGCGGTTTCAGTCAATTGTTTAGTGTCCCTTCTTTTCAGCCTGCTCAATTCCCTTTAGCATTTCTTATAGGACTGATGAAGTCCCTCAGCTTTTGATTATCTGGGAATGTTTTCATCTCCCCCTCATTTTTAACCTCCAGGTGTTTGTGAATTTTCTAAGTCTCTGATGGTTATTGACTTCTATTTGTACTCCATTGTGGTCAGAGAATGTACTTTGAATAAATTCAATTTTTTTTTTAATTTATTGAGGTTTGTTTTATGTCCCAGCATATGGTCTATTCTGGAGAAAGATCCATGATCACTAGAGAAGAATGTGTGTCCTGGTGATTTGGGATGTAATGTTCTATATACGTCTGTTAAATTTCTCTCTCTCTCTTCTTTCTTTGTTTCTCTGTTGGTAGGGCTCCCTTTAGTATGTGAAGTAGGGCAGGTCTTTTATTAGCAAAATCTCTCAGCATTTGTGTGTGAAAAATTTAAGCTCTCCCTCAAATTTGAAGGAGAGCTTTGCTGGATAAAGTATTCTTGGTTGGAAATTTTTCTCTCTCAGAATTTTAAATATGTCATGCCACTGCCTTCTCGCCACCATGGTGGCCGCTGAGTAGTCACTACTTAGTCTTACGTTGTTTCCTTTGTATGTGGAGAATTGCTTTTCTCTTGCTGCTTTCGGAACTTGCTCCTTCTCTTCAGTATTTGACAGTCTGATCAGAATATGTCTCGGAGTGGGTTTATTTGGATTTATTCTATTTGGAGTTCACTGGGCATTTATGCTTTGTGTATTTGTATTGTGTAGAAGCTTTGAGAAGTTGTCCCCAACAATTTCTTTGAATACTCTTTCTAGACCTTTACCCTTCTCTTCCTCTTCTGGGACACCAATGAGTCTTAAGTTTGGACATTTTATTTTATCTATCATATCCCTGCGATCCATTTTGATTTTTTTGATTTTTTTTCTCCATTCTTTCTTTTGTTCTTTCATTTTCCATTCTGTGGACCTTGGGGACACTGAGTCATTGTTCACCTTCCTCTAATCTTGTATTATGAGTATCCAGAGTCTTTTTAATTTGGCCAACAGTTTCTTTCATTTCCATAAGATCTTCTATTTTTTTATTTACTCTTGCAATGTCTTCTTTATGCCCTTCTAGGGTCTTCTTTATGTCCTTTATATCCTATGCCATGCTCTTCTTCATGTCCTTTATATCTTGTGCCATGCTCTCATTGTTTGATTTTAGTTCTTTGAATAATTGTGCCAAGTACTGTTACTGTGTCTCTTCTGATCTTTTGATTTGGGTGCTTGGGTTTGGGTTCTCCATATCATCTGGTTTTATCAAATGCTTTAAGGTTTTGTGTTGTTTTTGTCCTCTTGGCATTTGCTTTACTTGATAGGGTTCTTTCAGGGTCTATAAAGTACCAATCTCTAGTTTGTCAGATTTACAGCTTAGTGGCATACACTTTTTCTAACTAACCAGCCAATGGCATCTGCGAGTCACCTATTCCCCTCAAGTCAGTTCTCCTCAATTTTGTCTTTGTGGTGTGTGCAGGTCTGATTCTTGTGCAGTTCAATTGATGCACCAAGTTTAGGTGTGTTGTTGGTGCTGTCCACCCTGAATGTGGGGCAAGTGTCTGAGTGGTTAGGGAGGCTGGGCAGCTTTAATAATCAAACCTCCTAGGTGTTTCCGGAGATTTAAGGCTGTTGCAAGAGTCCAAGCCTTCACTTCAGTCCCACCACAGATCATGTCTGCTGCTGACCCATGAGTCCCTGGCACCAGCGTAGAGTCCCTGGGATTTCGGAGTGGGTCCCCCTTCTCAGCTGTGCTCTTCCAGGACCTCTGCTGAGGGAAGGATGTGCCATGTCACAAGTGTGTGCCGGCCCACAAGGGGAGCCCTGGACTGCCAGGCCATGCAGGGGCGTTCCCAGCCTGCTTTAAAGATGGCTGAATGGACCATGCTAATTTCCCCCTTTTCGCACAGCTCCACGTTCCCAGCTCTGGGACAATTAGCTGTGGGTGTCCTAAAGGCCACTGTCCACGGCCGATATTGTGGCATGTGCGTGGTGCTGCAGGAACCACTCACCACCATGCTGAGACCCTTGGCACGACTCTGGGTTATAGGCCTGGGCCTGGGAAGGAGTATCCCAAGGCCGCTGGGGAGATGGTTGCAAGGGGCACGGTTTCTTTCTCCTTTGGCTCCCCTCTGCTCCCGTGTTCCTGAGACAATCAGCAGCAGGTGTGGGAAGGGCTATCCTGCATGCCAGACATCAAGGCATTGGGACAACCCACTCCTGCTGTGCTTCACTGTGCGGTTCTCACCATCGTATCTGCAGCCACTCCCAGGTTTTTGTTTTTTTTTTAAAAGAACTAGTCCATCTCCAAAGCCAACCCACAGTTTCCCCACACCACAGCGCAGCCACTGGACTTTTAGCCTGCTCGCTCACTCGTTTCAGAATGCAGACTCCTTGTTTCACCAAATGCACTGTCCCTGTGGATTTAGCAGACCTTGTCCGGCTGGTGCATTGCTGGAACTGGTGTTCTGAGTCACTTTCTGGCTTTTATCGAGTATTTTTCATGGTGGTGGTGGGGGGGGGTTGCCCTGTCTTACTTAGCTGCCATCTTGGGTTCTTTCCTTCTTGTCTGTTTTCAATTCCAGTTTTTCTCTATTACCTTTATTACCTTTCTTCTACTTATATTGAGTTTAATTTGCTCTTTTTTAATAGCCTCTTAATATGAAACTTAGATCATTGTTTTCAAAGCTTTTTTTCCTAATATAGAATCTTAAGTTATAATTTTTCCTCTGATCCCTGCTTTACCTACATTCCACCATTTTTATATGTTGTGGTTGTATAATCATTCAGTTAAAAATCTTCTCTAATTTCTCTTGTGATTTCTTGTTTGGCCTTGGGGTTTTTAGAATCATATGCTTATCTCTACATATTTGAAGATTTTCTTATTGTTATTGAATTCCAATTTAATTCTCTTTCTATGTATGTTTAATAGTTTTAAAACACACCTTAGACACTGTAAATAATACACTGAAGGACCTTGTCTTGGTTTTATCCTTGGTCTGAAATCCCTCCAAGCAATTATGGCTAAATCTTGGAAGAGACAGCCAGCTTAAGACAGACACATCCTCCAACTCACTACAGAACCACCATTATCTGATTTTTTCCCTTGGGTCTACTTAACTCATCAATGCCCTCAGTTTAGACACTGCAAACTTTTTATTCTGGCACCTCTCATCTAACATCTTACATACTGTCCCACTAAGGTCCTTATCCTGTAATTCTGGAAAGGATCTGCTGAAGCCCTTGCCTTTGACTTAGAACTCCAAATAATAAGCAAGGAGAAACAGGTATATTTAAGTCTCTATTTCTACATATCACCAATTTACAGCTTATTCGGTACTCCCTTAAGACACAAGCCATCATTTATACCCCATAGATAGATCAGCCACAAATAACTCTGAAAATTAGTAGCAGTCAAAGGGCTTTTTCTCTTAATATTTTCTGTACAGTCCAGTCAAAATTTTTGTACTCTGGAAACCCATGTATAATTTGCTATACACCAAAGAGTCAGCTATACATTTTTCATATTTTCTGCTTAAATCTGATTAAAGGCAACTTACTTTATGTGCACAGTTAAATAGTAGCCAGACCTAAATTACTGCTTTGACTTTGTTGCTGAATCCAAGATCCCCACAAGAATGTGATGGAAAAGGGATTGGAGGATTTACTAAGGTTAATGAAACCTTTCCAGAAACTCTGAAAAATCATTCTCCTGAGAGGATTAGAACCACAAAAAGGGAAAGCATCACATTTCTTTACCATTAAGTATCACAGTTATGTGTCCAACTAATTAATGAGGAATGGAATTTTATGTACTGTCTGATCTATATTACCACACTTTTCCTTTTTTAAGCATTTCTCACTGCTGTAAAATTATTATTATTTGCCACATTGTAGGCATCTTTAATTAGTCTTGCACTTTTGAAATCTTTCCCAGAACAACATAGCTATATAAATAAATACATTTACTTTACCTCTCTCAGCTTCAGTCACCTTCCCTATACAATGGGAAGAATAATTCGTATATCATAAGACTTTTATGAAGATTAAATGAAAAAAAAACATATGTAAAATATCTAGCAATGTGTTTAGGCCATAGTAGCTATTTAATATGTATCAGCTTTCTCCCCTGTCTCATTTAATTTTTACTTTTGGCCATATGGGCCCTATTAATGCTTCTATCTTCCATATTCATAGACTAAATGATGCCAGGGAGACTCCTAATAGCTATGATTTTAAACTAGGTTCATTTATTTAATTATTATTTTTCTTAAACCCCTAACAATCCAATGGCATTTTCCTTCTAACAAATTATTTTACTTTACTCAAAATTCCTTGTGGAAAAACACTTACAAAGTTGATTTTTTAAAATGAATTTACAAATTCAATATTTTATTCTTTTGCTCCCATTTTCCAACCTGCCAAACACATCTGTTTTGCTTTTGCCTCAGTGGGTTCTCTGCAGGAGTCAACTTCTTGACATAATTTTCCTACCAATCTCATTTCCATCTCCAACCTGGCAGCTACCTTCTGAAAAACTCTAAGGTATTTTACAGATTTTTCTTTTAGTGACTCTTTAGAGACTGCTTCTTTGGGATAAGATTCCTGAATTAAATCATATGTTTGAGTGTCTTTCTAATGTCTACACCCAGTCTTATTCTTAAATGAATAATTTATGTTTTTTAGATCCTGTTTGAAGAAAGTCCCCTGATCAAGGATGTTGCAAAATTACATGTCCCTCTAGGCGACAGTTCTAACCAATCCTAACTCTTGTCAAGTTTAGGTAATGGTACCACTGAGCCCTAATCCATTAGCAAATGTGTATAGGGTGCCTTCTAGAAGGAGAGGTGATGTCAGATTCCTTTGGAGTCTCAGAATTCCACAAGTGACTGCATTATAAATTGAGACAGAAACAAGAATTTCTGACTCAGAGTTATTTTACCACCTGTAAGCTCCATCTTTCCCAGTAAGCCATTATCCTAGATGATATGTGACATTTCCCACTTCAGAACAGCTTCACCAAATTTTCTTCTCTACCACTGTAATGTGAACCAGAGTGGCAATCATTCACTTTAATAATCCTACTGAATTATAAGTTTCCTACAGCCTGTGGCATCCTCTATGAGTCCATTCCCTCTCCAGACAGAATCAGTAACCCTCTCCTTGATGTTCTTTATGTATATTGCACATCCTTCTATCACTTTGATCTATCTTTTATCTCTAGCATCTACCATAGTTGAGGTTCTTATCATGATCTGTGGGGGATTGAAGCTAGATGTACACCAGAAAAATATGTTCTTAAATATAATCTATTCCTATGGAAATAAACCCAGTTAAGTAGAATCTTTTGATGAGAATACTTCAGTTAAAGAGTGAATCACCTCATTCTAGATATGTCTTAATCCTATTACTGGAGTTCCTTATAAAAAAAGAATGATTACAGAGAGAGAGAGAGAGAGAGAGAGATTGAGAGAGAGAGAGAGAGAGAGAGCGCACCATGGAAGCAAGAAGCTGAAAGCAATGTAAGCCAGCAGAGAAGGGAGAGACCAGCAGGTAACTACTATGTGTCTTGCCATTTGGCAGAGGAGCCAAGGATCACTAGCAGTCAGTCTTCAGGAAGAAACATTGCCTTGATGATGCCTTGATTTGGACATTTTCTCAGTCTCAAATTGTGGACTAATAAATTCCCATTGTTTAAGCCAATCCATTTCATGGTATCTACATTAAGCATTCTAGGAAACTACAACAGATTTTGGTATCAGGAGAATGCAGTGATGCTGTTACAAATATCCAAAATGTGGAGACAGTTTTGGAATTGGGTGAAGAGGCTGGAGGAATTGTTAGGTGCTTGACAGAAAAAGCCTAAATTGTTTGGGAAGACCCCATACATAGAAATTTGAATCCTAATGTTACTTCGGATGAAGTCTTAGAAGATGAGGATCATGCTATTGGAAACTGGAAGAAAGGTGATCCTTGTTTTAAAGTGGCAGAGAACTTGGCAAAATTGAAGTCTGATGTTGAATGTATAGCAAAATTTGAAAGCAATGAGCTTAGATATTTAGCTGAAGAGATTTGCAAGCTAAGTGTAGATAATACAGCCTGGTTTCTCCTTGGAGCTTAGAGTAAAATATGAGAGGAAAGGGATAAGCTGAGAAGTGAACTCCTGAGTATAAAGAAACCAGCAATTGAGGGCTTGGAAAATTCTGAGTTTCTGGAAAGCAAGTCCTCAGATAATAGTGCTCCATGTGAGGGTTTAACTGAACAAGGACCCAGTCAGCCATTTCAGTGCAAGTCAGGAATGAAGATCTAGTTTCTAGGAAAGATCTGTGACAAGTTCTTTTTTCTGATATTTTGGACCCCTGTATACTATGTGCCAAACTGAGAAGTTTGTGGGTGTATGTGTGAGTTCTGTGTGAATAGAACAACTGTCAGTCTGTAATAAAAAGGACAGATTAAAGGAAAAATCACTTCAAGGTAGGGACATGGAAGATAAGGTCTAGACCAAAGATATCCTCTTGGGCCAAGAGAGTGTGCCCACCCATGTGTGTGGAAAGGTGGATTTTGCCTAATGCTTGGAGAGGGTGGGTCTTCTGTCCTGCATTTCAGGAAGAATGCTATCACCCCCATTTTCTTGGATGCCTGGGGGATTGTGGAGAGTCTGGGCACCACCCCAATCCTTGATGAGGGTGGACTCTAGAGCCTGGCTGCCATCTTCATGCTTAGAAAGGGTGGAGCCTTCACCCCAGTGCTCAGGAAGAGGATGGCCACTTTACAAGCAGTTGGAAGTGGTGGGGCTGCTGCTTCATCAGGTTCAGAGGACAAAATATTCTATAGATGATTCTGTTTTAGTCTGCTAGGCTACCAAAATGCAGATACCATGAAATGTGTTGCCTTTTAACAATTGGAATTTATTAACTTAAAAACTTACAGTTCTGTGACTGTGAAATTGTCCAAATCAAGGCACCATCAAGCGATGCTTTCTCTCTGAATACTGGCTGCTAGCCATCCTGGACTCCACTGTCACATGGCAAGGTACAGGCAGTGTCTGCTGGTCTCTCCCTTCTCTTCTGGGTTTCAGCTTCTTGCTTCTGTGGCTTTCTCTCTCTTTGAATTTCATCCTCTTATAAAACCCTGTGGGGTGCAGGAAGTCTGGACTTGGACCCAGGACAGGCCCATGATGTGGGTGGGAATATGATTTGTGGGGATGGGATGGTGGCAAAGATGTGAGGGCAGGGGAAGTGGTGGGTTGCTTTGAGAGGGCAGGCTTTCTGCCTTTTTTTTTTTTTTTAGCAAGGACTCCCATAAGATGATTGAGTCCTATCCTGGACCACATGTTAACTAAAGTAACCTAATCAAAATGTCCTGCTTACCACAGGATGGATTAACTTTAAGAGTATACTTTTCTGGGGTCCATATATCTTCAAACCCTCACACTTTCAGATCATGAAATCTAATGGAGTTTGCCTGCAGGTTTTCAGAATTGCTTGTGACCCATGACCCCTGTATTCCTTATAATTTATCCCTTCTGGCATGGGAATGGTTACCCTATGCCTGTCCCTCCTTTGTATTTTGGAGGCAGATAACTTGTTCTCTAAGTTTTATGGTTCCACAGATGGAGAGGAATTCTGCCCCAGGGCAGACCTCACCCATAACTAATTTTGATGAGACTTTGTACCAAGCATTTTTTTATGAAATGACTTAAGGCTTTTGGAATATTGTGATGGAATGAATGAATTTTGTTTGTGGAAAATAATATGTATTTCTGGGGTTCAGACAGAGGTGTGTGTTGGCTTGAAGCTTTATGTACCCCAGAAAAACATAATCTTAAATCTAATCCATTCCTGTGGGTGTAAACCCATTGCAAATAGGGTCTTTTGATGAGCCTACTTCAGTTAAGGTGAACTACCTCATTAATGATAAGTCTTAATCCTGTTACTGGAGTCCTTTATAAATGGAATGAATATATATATAGAGAGAGGGAAAGCCAAAGAAGCAAGAAGCTGAAAACAATGTAACCCAGAAGAGGAGACACTAGCAAATGCTTTTATGTGCCTTGCCATGTGGCAGAGGACCTAAGGATCTTTGGCAGCCAGTCTTTGGGAAGAAAGCATCGCCTTGATGATGACTTGATTTGGACTTATCCTCCTCCTCAAACTGTAAGATAATAAATTCCCATTGTTTAAGCTGATGCATTTCATGGTATCTGCTTTAAGCAGCCTAAGAAATTAAAACATGACCTAACTGGAAGTGTATAACCACTGCCGGACGCTTTTTCCCTGCCTCCTTTCTTGACCCTTCTATCCATCTACACTCCATTGTGTACCTTTTTAATGTACGTAGCTAATTAGATTATTCCCCTTTTAAAAATCTTTGAGTAGGTCCCTGTTACCCAAAGATAAAAGGTCTGCTTCTTGATATTCCATAAAGGGCTCTTCGCAATCTATCATGCTTCAAAATATAAAGGCTCTTTCATGTTCTATGAGGTTACAAATTGTGTCACCTCTCTCAGGAATGTCACATTGCTTGCCCTGTGCAGACTCTACCTTTAAGATCAGTACAAATGCCAACACTCCTAATAACCCATACACCTGCACCCTCCCACCAATTTATTCCCTTTACTGAGCTTCTGAATTTCTTTTTTACATAGTCCTTAATATATTGCATAACAGTTTACCTTTACATTTCTCTTCAAGTTAAAGAAAGATGCCTTGGGAAAAACTTTAAAAAGTAGGATTTTTTTTTGTCCCCAGTCCCCAGAACATAGCACAGATTCTACTACATAGTATATGATTGCTGAATCAATAAGTGAATGGAAGAGAGTAGTGGGAAGCAAATAAACAATATCATATGTTAGTAGGTTAAGGTAAAATATATCTTAGAAACAGGTATATTTAAAATAGAGCAAAACAGGCCTCTGGGAAAAAAATTAGGATCAAAAATATAGGGAAAGAAGAAAAATAAGGTGCTGAGGGTGGTACTGAGTGGTACCTAGGGAGAATAAAAGGAAACAACAAAGTAAAGGAGGGGTTTACAGTTTTCTACAAATATGTCCAACAAAGCCTGCGGCTTGGAGAATTTAAGGCTTGCTCTCTCCCACAGTGCCTATCTAATTAGGGAAAATGTAATAATGTAGTTCATATAGTTAGATAGTTACTTGGCCAGTGCTCTTCTGGCATTCTTAGATAATTAACATAAAATCCATCAATTACTCAATGAAGTGGAGGCTTACTCTATTAGTATCACATTTGAGTTGGCCAAGGGTCAGTTTCAAATACCTGCTCCTTAGATGACTTTCTCTGCCCTGCACAAGAGGATTTTTTTTTTTTTTACAATTTTCCCACGATGCCTATGCTTTATTATAAACTGTTGAAAAGAACATAAATTAGGTGTGGAACAGTAAAAAATAAAAAAAAAAAAAGTGATCACTCACTTTAGATAATTCTGCACTTGTCAATACAGCAAAGCAATTGTTCATAACACCAAAAGACAAGAAGTGAAGGAGAGCTTAGACCCTAGCCTGAAAGTTCAGAAATTACTTTAATTTCTCTTCAGTGTCATGCTTTCCCACAGGCAGTTTAAAATGCCACATACACGTATAGTAGACACATTGTACAATGAAATTGTGCAAAACTTTCAGGACAATCCTCATCTGAGACATAAACACTTCTTGTTTCCTGCTCATGTGTTCAATAAAGCCATATTATTTCAAGTAAAATTACTCTGAATGTGACTAAACCCATGATCTGCAGAGCAACGTAAAATAGAAGCATTTCCTTTTGGTTCATGAGAAAAAGAAAAGGGGGGGGTGGAGGGAGAGAGGGTGAGAGAGAGAGAAAAAAATGCATACTGAAATTTCTTTATTTAACTGACTGTCTCTGGGATCGAGCTAAGTTACCACTGAACTCAAATCTGCCAATACTCATGATCTGTCCCAATCTCTCTGTGCTACCAGGTCCCAGGTCTCTTGACTTTTTTTTTCATTTTAGGATGTCCAAAATTATTTCCTTTTCTACTCTTCCTCTTAACTTCTCATTTTCTTGTCTCTTCTATTGAGGGAGAGAAGTCACAAAGCAGGAAATTATTTCAGCAAGTCGTTCTCAGGCCAGGAAAAACAATTGTTTTTAAATTGATGGAGAAATATCCTAACTTCCACTTTTTTCCTGCTTGTGGTCCCCAAAGTACAAAGAGGCCTGAAATGATTCATCAACTCTTTGGAAAGGTTTATACCTACTTAGAGAGGGATCAATTTTCTAATGTATCAACAAGATATATATTCCTTTATATCTATTTTAAAACATATTACTCAAAAGTTTAATTTTTAAAATGTTTTTTTATTACCATCAAATTTATGAGAAGGAAAGTCATTCTTAAAAGTTAGTAACAATAGTATTAACTAACAAGATTTTAAATTCCTTTGGGACAGGGAATACATTTGCTGCTTCTTTTACGTATGCCAAAATTCCAAGCATTCAAAATAGTTGTTTAATAAACTCACATTGACTTGAATTAAATTTAACCTATCTCCTGATTCAAGAGAAATATGTGAATCACAGAAATGATGTCTACTTTTGGTGAGAGCATCCAATGATCTGAGGAGATAAAGATCAAGAACATTTGCCTATAACTGTATTGTTTAGAGCATAATTCATAAGAGTTTCTCTAAATGAAAAGCCCATACAAACAGGTTGATAAGCATCATTCTCATTTCTCTTCCTACTTGTCTTCTCACCTTGTGGTTTTGATGGAAACAAAGGCCAAAACATCACAACAGCTACATGTAGTTGACTTACAAAATCTCCTTACACAGGAGATATAACAGATGTAAAGACAGCAAGGTGTCTGCCATCTCTATTATGTTTTCAGTACAACTGAAGTAATACTTAGCTGTAGAATAACTCCAACCTTATTTTTTTGCTTTCCCCTTTATTATGACTTCATTTTTAATGACCAAATTATCATCTATTGTTATCTACAAAGTGACAATCTTTTGGGAAGAGAATGGTGTTGACCCTTGCTTTGGTGCCATGTGAAGTTATACCATTGCTATGCATTTCAGTCCATAACACATTATGTAGTGAACATCATGTCAAGACACAGCCCATATAAACTCTAGTTATATGATATTGTTTGAAAGCTTTAAACAGTTGGCAAGATACTGTGACAAAACACTTCACAATTGAATACAAAAAAATCCTCTTAGGGTAAATAATGTGCTTTGCCCAGTTGGATTTCAGTTTGAATTTACCAGAGTCTAGCTTGAGAAAGGGTTTGCAACTATGTGAATTATGTACACTGAGCATTCCAAACCTTTGTGCATATTTACAAATCCCCATATCCCCTTCACACCACAGCTGGTGCTTGTTTCCACCACTGAGTTTTAAATAATTCAGTGAAATTCTTGAGAAATGCAGAATGTTTTGCATAATTTTGAAGCTTGATTACTATTTGCACCAAATGCTGCTGATCAGTAAGATTGCCTCAATGGGCACAGTGAAGATTCCTTTTAAATTGAAATTCAAAACAAATTCATTATTCTAAAATCTTGAAAAAAGGAGAATCATCGGAATATAATTTTGAATTTAACATAGCAAAACTATGAAGATAGATGCCAATGCATTGTGAGAAGGAAGCCTGTTTTGTGGGCTTTGCTTCTGAACCATTACAAAGGAGTAACAATTCCTTGTTCCAGTCATGTTAAAATTTACCATTTTTTTCTATGATATTGTTCATTCACTAATGGGTCTCCCTCTCTCTATCTCTCCTCCCCAAGACTTTTATTAACATTAAAGTAAACATTACACTATTATGAAAGAAATAGTAAACATCCCACTTTAATGCTCTTTGTATCCAATTTTACTTGTAATTAAAAAGAACCCAATTCTTTAAAAATACGAAAGGAAAATATAACGCAAAACTCATAAAAGATATTGAGGAGTATTGGTATAGAAATAAATTATTTCTAATATGAAAGATGATTACACATTTGAGCATACTGAGGATAGCTCCAGTCCAGAAAAAAAGGAAAAGAAAAGTGGACAAAAGAAACAAAGATGCTAGTTAGGGGAACAAATATCTCTAAGCATTTTCCTTAAAAATTAGATTTGGAGAATGGGCTAACTCTTATATTTTATTCACAGGGTTCTAGAAGAAGAGAACTGGGTTTGAGGATGGTGGAAAAGAAATCACAGACATCAACTAGTTCTAACCAGAAGCATTATTATCAGAAAAGATACAGTATTCATGGGTGAGGGCAGCTTTCTTGGGTTTGCCTTCTGTCTGTTAAGTGAATATGCCAGTAGTCAGAAAGCCGAGCAGGGTGAATAAACATCTAAAGAAGAAACTCTGAACAAATGACTATTCTCACACCTGCTGGAATGATCAGATCAACACACAAGAAGGCAATAATTCTGCTACTCAGGAAATCTTGGCAAAGAGGTCTAGTTATCCAAGAAATTCTGAACCCTGAAATTCTTCCTGCATCACATTTATGCAATATTTTTTTGAAAGACACTTTATGACACCTCCTATTGTCTTTCCCTACTCTCCAATACCTGGAAATTTCCTTTTGATGTCTACATAGAGGCTTTTCCAGCAAAGATGCCATGGCCAAGCATACTATCTTTTTGACAGCATGAAATTTATTAGATTTATCCCATGTGAACTTGCTAATCTCCATGAATAGCCCATAAGAAGTGGGATTTTTTGTATTCAGTGACTTATCCCAAGCAATACCTGAACAGAGTAAGCCCTCAATAAATATTCATTGAATAAAATAATAAAAAAATGGGGGTAAGGTGGTGAAGTTAGGGAGCTCCAGGACTCAGGCAATCTTCCAAGGAAGCCAATAAACAGCCAGAAACTTGCTGAAACAACTGTTCAGGGGCTCTGGAGACCAGAAGAACACTGTACACCATCCAGGGAAGAATGGAAGGCAGAGACTGATAAACTGTGGTGAATGTCTGTGAATAGAGCTCCCCATGCTGTGGAAGCTGATGCTCACCCCCCCCCCACACACACACTCTTGCCAGGCTGCATTGGGATCCTGGCTGGAAATAAAAGCCCTCTTCCCCAAGAATGGTGGCAGGGGGTGGGGGGAGCAGAGCAAAATGCTGATCACAGCTTCTGTCTGGTGAACTTAGATTGCTGGGTCCCAGGTCTGAGGGCAGCTATAGTTTCAACCCACATAGGACAAAAAGCAGCCAGCAGCCTCTGTTTCAATCTCACTCCTGACTGGATTTGAAGCAGGGGTTATTTAGAGACAGAGTACCCTCTTGGAGCTTCAGGGGATAGTTTACTAATGAGCATCTCTATTCCAAGAATGGGCATTGGGGGAAACAGCTGAGCATCAACTGATTAGCAAATGTGGATTGCTGTTTTCCAGCTCTAAGGGCAGCTATAGTTTCAACCACTCCAGGACAAAAAGCAGGCAGCAGCCTCTGTTTCAACTCCACACCCAACAGGGGTGGAAGTGGAGGTAATTAAGAGTCACAGTGCCTTCTTGATGCTGCAGGAAACAGTTTGCTGAAGGAAGGTCTTCCCCAAGATATGGGGGGTGTTGTCATGGCTGAACATTGATCACAGCTTTTGATTAGTGAATTCAGATCCCTGGATCCCAGCTCTGAGCTACAATTTCAAACTGCCCAGACCAAAGTGGCTGACAGTCTCTGTTTCAACTATGTCACCAGCAGGGGTGGAGTTGGTGAAGACTTAAAAGCCACAGTACCACCATAGGACTGTGGGGAACAGGTTGCTGAAGAGTGTCATCTGCTGGGCAGGCCAGGAAAGCACAAATTTGGGAAGCCATCAAAAAGAAGTGTGGCTTTTTTTTCTGAAACTGATCTACACTTCTTTGTGGGTCTCTGGTCCTGTTTTGAATGGGAAATACTGATTTGGAAAAGTCCCCTCTGGGGTGTCCTCCTCCTAGAATTTGCCCTCCAGGCAAAAGCATCTAGAGACAACAAAAGGAGTGTTAGAAAACTATAGAGGCAAAAAAAAAAAAAACAAAAACAAAAAAAACCAAAAAAAAAAACAAGGAAAAACTGATCAAGATTCCCAGAGAAGAACAGGGAAAAGGAAGATTTCCACTGGGGTGAAACAATTGCATAAATAGGGCAATCTCAAATATTGTACCATAATCCAGAGCAAGGATAAAATGAATAAGAGCTGGAAAAATCTGATCAGTTAAACCAAGCTATTCTACAGGTCTAGAGTCAGCTGAACCAAGTGTCAAAGAAGTGCTCAGTACAAAGCCAATGAACAAAAAAGCCCTAGGCAAGAGAGAGGAACTGACCTTCAGAGCAAACTTATCAAGATAATCAGATGCCAGGACATCAGAGAAAAATTATAAGCCACATTAAGAAATAGAAAAAAATGGCCTAGTCAAAGAAACATATCAAAACTTCAGAGAAGACACAGAATTTGGAACAACTAATCAAATAAGTTCAATCATATCTAAGTCAATTCAAGGAGATGAAGGAAAACATGGCTAAGGAGATAATGGATATTAAGAAGACACTATGTAAGCCCAGGGAAGAATTTGAAAATATAAAAAGAAACAACAGAAATAATAATGAAAGACACAGTAATGGAGATTTAAAATACACTACAGCATAGAACAGCAGATTGAACAGGCAGAAGAGAGAATCAGCAAGATAGAAGACAGGACAGTTGAAATCTTATAGACAGAAGAACAGACAGAGAAAAGAATGGGAAAAATTGAGCAGAGCCTCATGGATTTGAATAACAGCACAAAGCACACAAACATACATGGCAAGGGTATCCCAGAAGAAGAGAAGGGAAAAGGGACAGAAAGAATATGTAAGGAAATAATGGCCCAATTTCCTAAGTCTTATGAATGACATGAATATACATGTTGAGGAAGCACAACATACTCCAAAAAGAATAAATCCTAATAGAACTACTCGGAGACACATGCTAATCAGAATGTCAAATGGCAAAGATAAGAAGAAAGCCCTGAAAGCAGCAAGAGAAAAGTGATTCATCACATAAAAGGGAAACACAATAAAACTAAATGTTGATTTCTCATCAGAAACCATGGAGATGAAAAGGCAGTGGTATGTTATATTTACAGTAGTGAAAGAGAACAACTTCCAGCCAAGAATTATTTATGCAAACCAAAACTGCTCTTCAAATATGAGGGCAAGTTTAAAATATTAACAAACAGAATCTGAGAGTTTGTCAGCAAGAAACCTATCCTACAAGATATAGTAAAGGAAGTTCTGCAGGCTTAAAGGAGAAGACAAGAGAGAGAGGCTTGGAGTTGAGTGTACAAATGAAGATTATCAGTAAGGTTAACTAAAAGGCTAAAAAGAGAGACAAAATTGAGATATGGCATATAAAAACCAAAGGATAAAATGGTTGAAGTAAGTACTGCCTATAAGGTAATATGAATGTTAATGGATTAAACTCTCCAATCAAAAGACACAGATTGGCAGCATAGATTTTAAAAAAAGTGTGATTCATCTATGTGCTGCTACAAGAGATTCACCTTAAATGCAAGGATCCAAATAGGTTAAAAGTGAAAGACTGGAGAGGCGGGGCAAGATGGCAGACTGGTGAGCTGTAAGTTTTAGTTACTCCTCCAGGAAAGTAGGTAAAAAGCCAGGAACTGCGTGGACAGGACACCACAGAGCAATCTGTCTTTGGGCATACTTCATACAACACTCATGAAAACGTGGAACTGCTGAGATCAGCGAAATCTGTAAGTTTTTGCAGCCAGGGGACCCGCGCCCCTCCCTGCCAGGCTCAGTCCCGGGGGAGGAGGGGCTGTCAGCTCCAGGAAGGAGAAGGGAGAACTGCAGTGGCTGCTCTTATCGAAAACTCATTCTACTGATTCAAACTCCAACCATAGATAGACTGAGACCAGACACCAGAGACTCTGAGAGCAGCCAGCCCAGCAGAGAGGAGACAGGCATAGAAAAAAAACAACACGAAAAACTCCAAAATAAAAGCAGAGGATTTTTGGAGTTCTGGTGAACACAGAAAGGGGAAGGGCGGAGCTCAGGCCTTGAGGCGCATATGCAAATCCCGAAGCAAAGCTGATCTCTCTGTCCTGTGCACCTTTCCTTAATGGCCCTGGTTGCTTTGTCTATTAGCATTTCAATAACCCATTAGATCTCTGAGGAGGGCCGTTTTTTTTTTTTGTTTTGTTTTGTTTTTTTTCTTTAAATCCTTTTTGCTTTTTCTAAAACAATTACTCTAAGAAGCTCAATACAGAAAGCTTCAAAGAATTGCAATTTGGGCATGTCAAGTCAAGAGCAGAACTAAGAGAGCTCTGAGACAAAAGGCAATAATCCAGTGGCTGAGAAAATTCACTAAACAACACAACTTCCCAGGAAAAGGGGGGTGTCCACTCACAGCCACCATCCTGGTGGACAGGAAACACTCCTGCCCATCGCCAGCCCCATAGCCCAGAGCTGCCCCAGACAACCCAGTGTGACGGAAGTGCTTCAAATAACAGGCACACACCACAAAACTGGGCGTGGACATTAGCCTTCCCTGCAATATCAGCTGAATGTCCCAGAGCTGGGAAGGTGGAGCAGTGTGAATTAACAAAGCCCCATTCAGCCATCATTTGAGCAGACTGGGAGCCTCCCTACACAGCCCAGCAGCCCAGAACTGCCCTGGGGGGACGGCACTCACCTGTGACATAGCACAGTCATCCCTCAATAGAGGACCCGGGGTGCACAGCCTGGAAGAGGGGCCCACTTGCAAGTCTCAGGAGCCATACGCCAATACCAAAGACTTGTGGGTCAGTGGCAGAGACAAACTGTGGCAGGACTGAACTGAAGGATTAGACTATTGCAGCAGCTTTAAAACTCTAGGATCATCAGGGAGATTTGATTGTTAGGGCCACCCCCCCTCCCCGACTGCCCAGAAACACGCCCCACATACAGGGCAGGCAACACCAACTACACACGCAAGCTTGGTACACCAATTGGGCCCCACAAGACTCACTCCACCACTCACCAAAAAGGCTAAGCAGGGGAGATCTGGCTTGTGGAGAACAGGTGGCTCGTGGACGCCACCTGCTGGTTAGTTAGAGAAAGTGTACTCCACGAAGCTGTAGATCTGATAAATTAGAGATAAGGACTTCAATAGGTCTACAAACCCTAAAAGAACCCTATCAAGTTCAGCAAATGCCACGAGGCCAAAAACAACAGAAAATTATAAAGCATATGAAAAAACCAGACGATATGGATAACCCAAGCCCAAGCACCCAAATCAAAAGACCAGAAGAGACACAGCACCTAGAGCAGCTACTCAAAGAACTAAAGATGAACAATGAGACCATAGTACGGGATATGAAGGAAATCAAGAAGACCCTAGAAGAGCATAAAGAAGACATTGCAAGACTAAATAAAAAAATGGATGATCTTATGGAAATTAAAGAAACTGTTGACCAAATTAAAAAGATTCTGGACACTCATAGTACAAGACTAGAGGAAGTTGAACAACGAATCAGTGACCTGGAAGATGACAGAATGGAAAATGAAAGCATAAAAGAAAGAATGGGGAAAAAAATTGAAAAACTCGAAATGGACCTCAGGGATATGATAGATAATATGAAACGTCCGAATATAAGACTCATTGGTGTCCCAGAAGGGGAAGAAAAGGGTAAAGGTCTAGGAAGAGTATTCAAAGAAATTGTTGGGGAAAACTTCCTAAATCTTCTAAACAACATAAATACACAAATCATAAATGCTCAGCGAACTCCAAATAGAATAAATCCAAAAAAAACCCACTCCGAGACATATACTGATCACACTGTCAAACATAGAAGAGAAGGAGCAAGTTCTGAAAGCAGCAAGAGAAAAGCAATTCACCACATACAAAGGAAACAGCATAAGACTAAGTAGTGACTACTCAGCAGCCACCATGGAGGCGAGACGGCAGTGGCACGATATATTTAAAATTCTGAGTGAGAGGAATTTCCAGCCAAGAATACTTTATCCAGCAAAGCTCTCCTTCAAATTTGAGGGAGAGCTTAAATTTTTCACAGACAAACAAATGCTGAGAGAATTTGCTAACAAGAGACCTGCCCTACTGGAGATACTAAAGGGAGCCCTACAGACACAGAAACAAAGACAGGACAGAGAGACTTGGAGAAAGGTTCAGTACTAAAGAGGTTCGGTATGGGTACAATAAAGGATATTAATAGAGAGAGGGAAAAATATGGCAAACATAATCCAAAGGATAAGATGGCCGATTCAAGAAATGCCTTCACGGTTTTAACGTTGAATGTAAATGGATTAAACTCCCCAATTAAAAGATATAGATTCGCAGAATGGATCAAAAAAATGAACCATCAATATGTTGCATACAAGAGACTCATCTTAGACACAGGGACACAAAGAAACTGAAAGTGAAAGGAGGGAAAAAAATATTTCATGCAAGCTACAGCCAAAAGAAAGCAGGTGTAGCAATATTAATCTCAGATAAAATAGACTTCAAATGCAGGGATGTTTTGAGAGACAAAGAAGGCCACTACATACTAATAAAAGGGGCAATTCAGCAAGAAGAAATAACAATCGTAAATGTCTATGCACCCAATCAAGGTGCCACAAAATACATGAGAGAAACACTGGCAAAACTAAAGGAAGCAATTGATGTTTCCACAATAATTGTGGGAGACTTCAACACATCACTCTCTCCTATAGATAGATCAACCAGACAGAAGACCAATAAGGAAATTGAAAACCTAAACAATCTGATAAATGAATTAGATTTAACAGACATCTACAGGACATTACATCCCAAATCACCAGGATACACATACTTTTCTAGTGCTCACGGAACTTTCTCCAGAATAGATCATATGCTGGGACATAAAACAAGCCTCAATAAATTTAAAAAGATTGAAATTATTCAAAGCACATTCTCTGACCACAATGGAATACAATTAGAAGTCAATAACCATCAGAGACTTAGAAAATTCACAAATACCTGGAGGTTAAACAACACACTCCTAAACAATCAGTGGGTTAAAGAAGAAATAGCAAGAGAAATTGCTAAATATATAGAGACGAATGAAAATGAGAACACAACATACCAAAACCTATGGGATGCAGCAAAAGCAGTGCTAAGGGGGAAATTTATAGCACTAAACGCATATATTAAAAAGGAAGAAAGAGCCAAAATCAAAGAACTAATGGATCAACTGAAGAAGCTAGAAAATGAACAGCAAACCAATCCTAAACCAAGTACAAGAAAAGAAATAACAAGGATTAAAGCAGAAATAAATGACATAGAGAACAAAAAAACAATAGAGAGGATAAATATCACCAAAAGTTGGTTCTTTGAGAAGATCAACAAGATTGACAAGCCCCTAGCTAGACTGACAAAATCAAAAAGAGAGAAGACCCATATAAACAAAATAATGAATGAAAAAGGTGACATAACTGCAGATCCTGAAGAAATTAAAAAAATTATAAGAGGATATTATGAACAACTGTATGGCAACAAACTGGATAATGTAGAAGAAATGGACAATTTCCTGGAAACATATGAACAACCTAGACTGACCAGAGAAGAAATAGAAGACCTCAACCAACCCATCACAAGCAAAGAGATCCAATCAGTCATCAAAAATCTTCCCACAAATAAATGCCCAGGGCCAGATGGCTTCACAGGGGAATTCTACCAAACTTTCCAGAAAGAACTGACACCAATCTTACTCAAACTCTTTCAAAACATTGAAAAAAATGGAACACTACCTAACTCATTTTATGAAGCTAACATCAATCTAATACCAAAACCAGGCAAAGATGCTACAAAAAAGGAAATCTACCGGCCAATCTCCCTAATGAATATAGATGTAAAAATCCTCAACAAAATACTTGCAAATCGAATCCAAAGACACATTAAAAAAATCATACACCATGACCAAGTGGGGTTCATTCCAGGCATGCAAGGATGGTTCAACATAAGAAAAACAATCAATGTATTACAACACATTAAAAACTCGAAAGGGAAAAATCAATTGATCATCTCAATAGATGCTGAAAAAGCATTCGACAAAATCCAACATCCCTTTTTGATAAAAACAATTCAAAAGGTAGGAATTGAAGGAAACTTCCTCAACATGATAAAGAGCATATATGAAAAACCCACAGCCAGCATAGTACTCAATGGTGAGAGACTGAAAGCCTTCCCTCTAAGATCAGGAACAAGACAAGGATGCCCGCTGTCACCACTGTTATTCAAGATTGTGCTGGAAGTGCTAGCCAGGGCAATCCGGCAAGACAAAGAAATAAAAGGCATCCAAATTGGAAAAGAAGAAGTAAAACTGTCATTGTTTGCAGATGATATGATCTTATATCTAGAAAACCCTGAGAAATCAACGATACACCTACTAGAGCTAATAAACAAATTTAGCAAAGTAGCGGGATACAAGATTAATGCACATAAGTCAGTAATGTTTCTATATGCTAGAAATGAACAAACTGAAGAGATACTCAAGAAAAAGATACCATTTTCAATAGCAACTAAAAAAATCAAGTACCTAGGAATAAACTTAACCAAAGATGTAAAAGACCTATACAAAGAAAACTACATAACTCTACTAAAAGAAATAGAAGGGGACCTTAAAAGATGGAAAAATATTCCATGTTCATGGATAGGAAGACTAAATGTCATTAAGATATCAATTCTACCCAAACTCATCTACAGATTCAATGCAATCCCAATCAAAATTCCAACAACCTACTTTGCAGACTTGGAAAAGCTAGTTATCAAATTTATTTGGAAAGGGAAGATGCCTCGAATTGCTAAAGACACTCTAAAAAAGAAAAACGAAGTGGGAGGACTTACACTCCCTGACTTTGAAGCTTATTATAAAGCCACAGTTGCCAAAACAGCATGGTACTGGCACAAAGATAGACATATAGATCAATGGAATCGAATTGAGAATTCGGAGATAGACCCTCAGATCTATGGCCGACTGATCTTTGATAATGCCCCCAAAGTCACCGAACTGAGCCATAATGGTCTTTTCAACAAATGGGGCTGGGAGAGTTGGATATCCATATCCAAAAGAATGAAAGAGGACCCCTACCTGACCCCCTACACAAAAATTAACTCAAAATGGACCAAAGATCTCAATATAAAAGAAAGTACCATTAAACTCCTAGAAGATAATGTAGGAAAACATCTTCAAGACCTTGTATTAGGAGGCCACTTCCTAGACTTTACACCCAAAGCACAAGCAACAAAAGAGAAAATAGATAAATGGGAACTCCTCAAGCTTAGAAGTTTCTGCACCTCAAAGGAATTTCTCAAAAAGGTAAAGAGGCAGCCAACTCAATGGGAAAAAATTTTTGGAAACCATGTATCTGACAAAAGACTGATATCTTGCATATACAAAGAAATCCTACAACTCAATGACAATAGTACAGACAGCCCAATTATAAAATGGGCAAAAGATATGAAAAGACAGTTCTCTGAAGAGGAAATACAAATGGCGAAGAAACACATGAAAAAATGTTCAGCTTCACTAGCTATTAGAGAGATGCAAATTAAGACCACAATGAGATACCATCTAACACCGATTAGAATGGCTGCCATTAAACAAACAGGAAACTACAAATGCTGGAGGGGATGTGGAGAAATTGGAACTCTTATTCATTGTTGGTGGGACTGTATAATGTTTCAGCCACTCTGGAAGTCAGTCTGGCAGTTCCTTAGAAAACTAGATATAGAGCTACCATTCGATCCAGCGATTGCACTTCTCGGTATATACCCGGAAGATCGGAAAGCAGTGACACGAACAGATATCTGCACGCCAATGTTCATAGCAGCATTATTCACAATTGCCAAGAGATGGAAACAACCCAAATGTCCTTCAACAGATGAGTGGATAAATAAAATGTGGTATATACACACGATGGAATACTACGCGGCAGTAAGAAGGAACGATCTGGTGAAACATATGACAACATGGATGAACCTTGAAGACATAATGCTGAGCGAAATAAGCCAGGCACAAAAAGAGAAATATTATATGCTACCACTAATGTGAACTTTGAAAAATGTAAAACAAATGGTTTATAATGTACAATGTAGGGGAACTAGCAGTAGAGAGCAATTAAGGAAGGGGGAACAATAATCCAAGAAGAACAGATAAGCTATTTAACGTTCTGGGGATGCCCAGAAATGACTATGGTCTGTTAATTTCTGATGGATGTAGTAGGAACAAGTTCACTGAAATGTTGCTATATTATGTAACTTTCTTGGGGTAAAGTAGGAACATGTTGGAAGTTAAGCAGTTATCTTAGGTTAGTTGTCTTTTTCTTACTCCCTTGTTATGGTCTCTTTGAAATGTTCTTTTATTGTATGTTTGTTTTCTTTTTAACTTTTTTTTTCATACAGTTGATTTAAAAAAGAAGGGAAAGTTAAAAAAAAAAAAAAAAGAAAAGAAAAAAGACAAACAAGGAAAAAAAAAAAAAAAGATGTAGTGCCCCCTTGAGGAGCCTGTGGAGAATGCAGGGGTATTCGCCTACCCCACCTCCATGGTTGCTAACATGACCACAGACATAGGGGACTGGTGGTTTGATGGGTTGAGCCCTCTACCATAAGTTTTACCCTTGGGAAGACGGTTGCTGCAAAGGAGAGGCTAGGCCTCCCTGTATTTGTGCCTAAGAGTCTCCTCCTGAATGCCTCTTTGTTGCTCAGATGTGGCCCTCTCTCTCTGGCTAAGCCAACTTGAAAGGTGAAATCACTGCCCTCCCCGCTACGTGGGATCAGACACCCAGGGAAGTGAATCTCCCTGGCAACGTGGAATATGACTCCCGGGGAGGAATGTAGACCCGGCATCATGGGATGGAGAACATCTTCTTGACCAAAAGGGGGATGTGAAAGGAAATGAAATAAGCTTCAGTGGCAGAGAGATTCCAAAACGAGCCGAGAGATCACTCTGGTGGGCACTCTTACGCACACTTTAGACAACCTTTTTTAGGTTCTAAAGAATTGGGGTAGCAGGTGGTGGATACCTGAAACTATTAAACTACAACCCAGAACCCATGAATCTCGAAGACAGTTGTATAAAAATGTAGCTTATGAGGGGTGACAGTGGGATTGGGAATGCCATAAGGACCAAACTCCACTTTGTCTAGTTTATGGATGGATGTGTAGAAAAGTAGGGGAGGGAAACAAACAGACAAAGGTACCCAGTGTTCTTTTTTACTTCAATTGCTCTTTTTCACTCTAATTATTATTCTTGTTATTTTTGTGTGTGTGCTAATGAAGGTGTCAGGGATTGATTTAGGTGATGAATGTACAACTATGTAATGGTACTGTAAACAATCGAAAGTACAATTTGTTTTGTATGACTGCGTGGTATGTGAATATATCTCAATAAAATGATGATAAAAAAAAAAAAAAAAAGTGAAAGACTGGAAAAAGATACTCCACACAAACCATAACCAAAAAAGAGCTTGGGTAGCTAAACAAATATCAGACAAAATAGACGTTAAATGCAAGATGTTTATAAGAGACAAAGAAGGAACCTATATATTAATAAAAAGGGCAACCCACCAAGAAAAAATAACAATCATAAATGTTTATGCACCTAACCATGATGCCCCAAAATACATGAGGGGAACACTGGCAAAACTGAAAGGAGAAGAAGAAGTCTCTACAATAGTAGTTGGAAACATCAATACAGCACTCTCCTCAATAGGTAGGACATCTATACAGAGGATCAATAAGGAAACAAAGAACTTGAGTAATGTGATAAATGAACTAGACCTAACAGGCATGTCCAGAACATTACACACCAAAACAACAGGATATACATTCTTTTCAAGTGCTCATGAATCATTCTCCAGTATAGACCACATATTGGCTCACAAAACAAGTTTCAATAAATTTAAAAAGATTGAAATTACACGAAGCACTTTTTCTGACCATGATAGAATGAAGATGGGAATCAATAGCAGTCAGAGAACTCGAAAATTCACAAATACATGGAGATTAAACAAAAACATTCTTAAACAGTGGTTCAAAGAAGAAATTGCAAGAGAAATCAGTATCTATCTCGAGATGAATGAAAGGAGAGTACAACATATCAAAACTTATGGGATGGAGTGAAGGAAGTGCTGAGGGGGAAATTTATAGCCCTGAACACCTACAGTAAAAAGGAAGAGCTAAAATGAAAGACCTAACTTCCCACCTGGAGTAGCTACAAAAAGTAAAGCAAGCTAATCCCAAAGCATGCAGAAGGAAAGAAACAACAGACTAGAGCAGAAATAAATGAAATTGAGAACAAAAAACAATAGAAAGCCAACAAAACTAAAAGTTGATTATTTGAGAAGATCAATAAAATTGACAAACCCTTAGCTAGACTGATGAAGGAAAAAAGAGAGAAGAAGAAAATTAAAAAAGAAAATCAGAAATGAGAGGGAGGACATTACTACTGACTTCACAGAAATAAAAAGATCACAATAGGATACTATTAACAACTGTATGCCAACAAATTGGACACTTAGATGAAATGGACAAAAATTCCTAGAACACATGAAAAACCTACACTGAATCTAGAAGAAATAGAGTACCTCAACAGACCCATTATAAGAAAAGAGATTAATTCGTTTATCAAAAATCCAGCAAAGAAAATCTCAGGACCAGATGGCCTCACAGGTGAATTTTATCAATCATTCCAAGAAGAATTAATACCAACCCTGCTCAAAATCTTCCAAAAAAAATGAAGGGGAGGGAACACTAGCTAATTCATTCTATGAAAGCAACATCACCCTAATACTAAAGCCAAATAAAGATAGTACAAGAAAAGAAAATTATAGACCAATTTCTAATGAGTATACATGCAAAAAATCCTCAACAAAATACTTGCAAATTGAATCTTACAGCATATTAAAAGAATTATACACCATCTTCAAGAGGGTTTTATCCCAGGTATGCAAAGATGGTTCAACACTAGAAAATAAAATTATGCAGTACACTGTATTAACAAATCAAAGGGTAAAAACCAGATAATCACCTTGATTGATGCATAAAAGGCATTTGACAAAATCCAACATCCTTTCTTGATACAAACATTTCAAAAGTAGGAATAGAAGGATATTTCCTCAATGTGGTAAAAGGCATATATGAAAAACCCACAGCTAATATTGTACCCAATGGTGAAAGAATGTAGACTTTCCCTCTAAGATCTGGAACAGAACAAGATGTCCACTGTCACCACTGTTATTCAACATTGTGCTAGAAGTTCTAGCTAGAGCAGTTAAGCAAGAAAAATTAATAAAAGGCATCCAAATTGGAAAGGAAGAAGTAATATTTTCAGTTTGCAGAAGACGTGATCTTATATATAGAAAGTCCCCAAAAAATCTACAACAAAGCTACTAGTGCTAATAAATGCATTCAGTGGAATGCAAGACCAGCATGTGAAAATCAGTAGTGGTTCTATATACTAGTAATGAGCAATCTGAGGAGGAATCAAGAAAAAAATTCCATTTACAGTAACAAATAAAAGATTTAAAGATCTAAGAATAAATTTAACCAAGGATGTAAAGGATTTGTACACCAAAATCTACAAAACATTTCTAAAAGAAATTGAAGAAGGACTAAATAATTGGAAGGCATTCCATGTTATGGACTGGAAGATTCACTACTGTTAAGATGTCAGTTCAACCCAAATTGATTTATAGATTCAATGCAATTCCAGTCAATATTCCAACAGCATACTTTGCAGAATTAGAAAAGTCAATTATCAAATTTATTTAGAAGAATAAGAAACCCTGAACAGTCAAAAACATCTTGAAATAGAAGAATGACTTTGGAGGGCTCACAATCCCTGACTCTAAAGCATATTACAAATCTACAGTGGTCAAAACAGTATAGTACCAGCATAAAGACAGATATATTGACAAATGAAATTGAATAGAAATTTCAGAAATCTACCATCACATCTATCATCAATTGTTTTTTGATAAGGCTGCCAACTCCAATCAAATGGGACACAACACACTTTTCAACAAATGATGCTGTGAAAACTGGATAGCTATTGTTCTAGTTTGCTAATACTGCTGGAATGCAAAACACCAGAAATGGATTGGTTTTTATAAAAGGGGGTTTATTTGGTTACACAGTTACAGTCTTAAGGCCATAAAGTGTCCAAGGTAACACATCAGCAATTGGGTACCTTCACTGGAGGATGGCCAATGGTGTCCAGAAAACCTCTGTTAGCTGGGAAGGCATGTGGCTGGCATCTGCTCCAGAGTTCTGGTTTCAGAATGGCTTTCTCCCAGGATGTTCCTCTCTAGGCTTTGGCTTCTCTCCAAAATGTCACTCTCAGTTGCTCTTGGGGTGTATGTCCTCTCTTAGCTTCTCCGGAGCAAGAGTCTGCTTTCAACGGCTGTCTTCAAAATGTCTCTCATCTACAGCTCCTGTGCATTCTTCAAAGTGTCCCTCTTTGGCTGTAGCAGCTTGCTCCTTCTGTCTCAGCTTATATACTGCTCCAGTAATCAAGACCTATGCTGAATGGGCAGGGCCACACCTCCATGGAAATATCTCATCAGAGTTATCACCTACAGCTGGGTGGGGCACATCTCCATGGAAACACTCAAAGAATTCCAATCTAATCATCACTAAAATGTCTGCTCCACAAGATTGCATCAAAGAATATGGCTTTTTTCTGGGTGACATAATACATTCAAACTGGCACATTCCACTCCCTGGACCCAAGAAAAACATATTCTTTCCAAATACAAAATACATTCATCCCACAACAATATCACAGAAACTTAAGTCATTTCCATAACAATAGTTAAATACAAGATCCTATCAAAATCATTTATAGGCATGGTCACTCCTAAGGCATAATTTCCCTTTAGCTGTGGATCTATCAACTTAGAACAAGTTATGTACTTCCAATATACAAAGGAGGGACATTCATAGGATAAACATTCCCATTGCCATAAAGAGAAACAGTAAAGAAAGGAGGGTTTAAGGGACCAAAACAGTTCCTAAAACCTGCAGGGCAAACTCCATTAGATTTCAAAATCTGAGAGTCATTAACAGAACAATGTTGCATCCTTGGGGCTTGAGAGAGTGGGAGTCTAACCCTTCCTAAGGGCATTTTTGGCAGCCCTTTCCTCTCCAAACGCTGGGGTGAGTTCTCCAACATATCCACACATTGGGGAGACCACTTTCTCAGCCCCACCCTCAAACATTGGTGCAGCCCCCGCATTCCCTTCCATCTCTGGGGCACACACTCAACCCCTTCAGAACAGTGGCGTGGCAGCCAGGCTTTCCCCAATTCCCTGGAAATGTGCTTCACCCTCTTTGGGGCTTGAGGTGGCAAAACTCTCCTGGAGCATTAAGGTGGAAGGCCCACCCTCGACCTCCAGAGCAAACTCACCCTTTCCATGCATGTGGGCCACTCCACTCTCCCAGCCCAAGGCCTCTTGACTCCAGACCTCAAGCTCCATGGCTCTGTCTTTGAAGAAATTTTTCCTTCAATTTGTTCCTTATCTGTCTCCTCCAGTCCAGACCAGCAGTGGCTCTGTCTATAAATATCTCGCAAAAATTCTGTTGGCTTCACATGAAGCACACAGGGGTCAAAGCTGTCAGACAATAGGACTTTGCACAAATCCTTTCTGCTTAACTCCTTTTCCAATCTTGACTTGTACTGAAATGGTAACTGGGTTCCATGTTTGTTTACATCCTCATGTTGGGCTGTAGCTTCTGGGATTCCACCCCCTGGAAGTCCGTAATTTCCCAGGCCATCAGATTCTAGTTTCTTTGAACCCAAGAATTCAGTTCTAAGTTTATCTCTCTCCGCTCACATTTTACTGTAAGCTGCAAGGAGAAGCCAGGGTACGTCCTCCACACGTACGTAGTCTGGAGATCCCCTCAGCTAAGTGTTCCAGGTTGTCACTTTCAAATTCTTCCTTCCATCTGTCACCAGGACTCAATTTTGCCAAATTCTCTGCCATTTTAAAACAAGGATCGCCTTTCTTCCAGTTCACAACAACACCTTCGTCATTTCTCTTCAAGTCCTCATCTGAAGTATCTTTAGAGTCCATATTTCCATAAACAGTCTCTTTAAAGCAGTTTAGGCCTTTTCTATCAAGCTCCTCACAACTCTTCCAGAAACTTCCCCTTATCCATTTAAAAAGCCGTTCCAACATGTTTGGTCTTTACAAACTCAGCAGCAAAAGCACCCCAAGAGTGAAAGAGGACTCCTATCTCATACCTTATACAAAAATTTATCCAAAATGAATTAAAGACCTAAATATAAGGACCAGGTCTATAAGACTCCAGAAGAAAATGTAGGGAAGCATCTTAAAGATCCTGAGTTAAGCAATGATTTCTTAGACTTTACACCTAAAACACAAGCAATGAAAGAAAAAATAGATAAATGGGACCTCTTCAAAAGGATACTATCCAGAATATATAAAGAAATACCACAACTCAACAATAAAAACAAATAACCCAATTTAAAAATGGGCAAAAAACTTATAGATATGTTTCCAAAGAAGAGTACAAATGGCTAAAAAGTACATAAAAAGATGCTGAACATTATTAGCTATTAGGAAAATGCAAATAAAAACATCAGTGAGTTACCATTTCACACCTACTAGAATGACAACTATTTATAGGAAACTACAAGTGTTGGAGAGGATATGGAGAAATAGGAACACTCATTCACTGCTGGCAGTAATGTAAAATTATGCAGCCACTCTGTAAGACAATTTGGAGGTCGCTCAGGGAGCTAAGTATAGAATTGCCATATGGCCTGGCAATCCTGCTACTAGGTATATACCCAGAAGAACTGAAATCGGGGACACAAACAGATATTTGTACACTGATGTTCATAGTGCCATTATCCACAATTGTCAAAAATTGGAAGCAATCCAATTTTCCATCAACCGATGAATGGATAAACAAAATCTGGTATATACATATGCTGGAATATTATTCAGCTGTAAGAAGGAATGAAGTCCTGATGCATGCAACAACATGGATGAAACTTGAGGACATTATGTTGAGTGAAATAAGCAAGACACAAAAGGATGAATATTGTATGATCTCACTAATATGACCTAATTATAATAACCAAACTCACAGAGCTAAGATCTAGACTATAGGTTTGCCAGGAGATAGAATGAGGGCAGAGAATGGGGGGGCTGATGCTTAATTTATATAGAATTTTCAATTAGGTTGATTGTAAATGTTTGAATATTAGTAGAAGTGATGGTAGCAGGTTATTGAGAATGTAATTAACAGAGCTGAATTATGCATGTGATTGTGGTTGAAAGGGGAAGTTTAGGGTCATGTGTATCAATAGAAGGAAAGCTAGAGGATAAAATATAGGACTGTTTAACACAGTGAAATCTCTTGTGGACAATGACTGGGATTAATAGTACAAATGAATGTTCTTTCATGAACTAGAACAAATGTGCATTACTATTACAAGATGTCAATAATAGGATGATATATGGGAAAAATATGCCTAATGAAAACCACAGACTATAGTTAACAGTAATATTTTAATATTTTTTCATCATTTTTAACACAGGTACCACACTAATGCTAAAGGGCAATAATAGAGGGGTACACGGGGTGTAGGGTTTTCTTTCTGGAGTAATGAAAATGTTCTAGAATTGATTGTGACTTTGAATGCACAATTCTGTTTATTATACTTCAAGCCATTGATTGTACACTTTGGATGGATTCTATGGTGTGTGAATATATCTTAATAAAACTGCTTTAAAAATAAAAGAATGGAGCTGTTACCTGATCTGTGACATATTCAAGTAGATATAATAAACCATACCATAATATGATTTATAAATAATGAAACTGACTTTAAAAAGTGCAGAAGAAGATAATTTTCTAGTAAAGATATTAGTCCTTCAGTTATTGTGTTGTCATTTAAATATTTAACATCTGGGTTCTCCAAAATCTTACAGAAGCATTGCATAAGGAATTGAAGGATGAGTAACTTGTGAAATTATAATGCGGATAATATAAGGTTGATGCAGTAAATAGCAGAACCCACAAGATGGTTCAAATGTTCCCTGAATGAGAAAATCTATGCTTTCGTTTCCTCTTATCATTTAGATTGTCAAGCAGGACTCATGTACCTTTCCACATTTGCAATTTTAACTTGTGAGTTTACAGGGCAAGAGTGATCTTGTTCCTCTCCCTCCCTGCCTCTAACACCCAAATATTTATTGACAGATACCACAGAAAATGTCTATTCTGAGTAATCTCTTTTTGAACTTGAGGCTGTATTACACTAATATTCCATTTGGGGCTAGTTTCCATCCCACTTGGGCTAACTGACTGATTACAAAGCCTCTGGATACTGAAACTGAATTCAGAGATTGTTGCTTTTGTGCTTTTTGGAGCACCCATAACCTACTTGTTTGCTCCTAGAAAGAATTGAGTATCTCTGTGGGTGACTGGCTCCTATTATGACCTCTGGAAAAGGATTTATGCAATTTAGTGAGCCCCATGTTTAGTATAATAATCAAGCACTGATAAACAGTAGTTACTGGAAAACAATTAGAGGAGCAGAGGGCTCCTCTAGTTTCTTCAGCTTTCCAGGAAGCACATGGAACAGAAGTAATGAACTAAATTCCCATCTACCCTGTGCTGTGGGAACATGTGCTGTGCCTTAGGATACCAGGATTTATGCCAAATCTTCATTTCTCCTTCCCCACCGGATACTGTAGGTATAGCAACCAAAAAAAAAAAAAAAAAAAAAAAAAAGGAAAATAAATGGAAAAATGTATCATCTGGAATAGGACTTACATTTAGAACTCTTTTAAGATTTTCTTAAAAGAAATGACATGAAAACCCTATTTGTATTTGTTTCAAATCACATCTGAAAGCAAATGATGGGTGTAAAAAACCTAGGCTAATGAATTTACATTAACATAGATTGAAAAATAATCAGCTAGGAATAGTAATAACAATATTTACTTCTAAAAGTATCATACATTTATAACATACATTATGCATATACAAAACAGCATACTAATTATTTTCTTAATGATTTGTAGTCTAATGAACAAAGATGAGATCAGACTAAGAAGGAAATTCAAGAAGGTAAAGAGCCATAGATTTTAATTCTAGGTCTGGCCATCAACTTACATTTTGACTTAAAGCAAATAACAAGTTACCTGAAATTCAATACCTTTATTTATAAAATGTGCAAAATAACACCTTTCCGAAATTGAGATATCAAATGAGATGAGACATATGTATTGTTTTGAAATGAAAAAGAAGAAAAGGAGAAGGAGAAATTTTAAAGGAATCCACTGTCCTCAAAACCATGGTCTTTAATTTCCTCAGAAAATATCTCTTTATCCTATGGTCATGAAGACCATGGAGTTAACCAACCATTAGTTTTCAAGATATTGTAGGAAATACATTTTTTTAGAGATAGTCCAAAGCTTAAAATTTGGTGCTTTCTGTAGTTTCTAAGTGTCTTGACTTTAACAACAAAAGTCAAGGTGGTTCAGACCATCATACATAAAAATAAAGTTTCCAATAAAAACAAAGTAAAATTAGAAAAATACAGTTCCTTAAAATGTTGGAGAATGTCTGTAATACATTACACAGTGAACCTGAAGCCATTAAAATGAGTTTTAATAATCCAATTGCATTTTATTATCAAGGAAAGTCAATATTGTACAATCACAATATTTCAATCAATAGAAGCAGCAAAATTACCCTAAATGATAATCTTATTAGTGCTTTTGAGTAAGTCAATAAAGGAGAAGCTCTTCTGCTTGAACATACACCGACTTCCTGAACCTAATTGTTCAATTAAGAAACTTGCATCATTAATTCAAGTCAAGCGATCGATATACTTTTCAAATGTAAAGCAGATAATCAACTGTAAGGTTCTTGCATCTATTAAAATACAATGTCAAAATATGCCAATATTTGCAGGGCTGTTTAGAAAAGTTGGCTAGATCAGATTTCTTTGTAAACATTGTCCCTAATGTAGTTTACCGTTCTTTGGCTTCTCAATCCATACAGGAATAAATAGATGTGGTTGAAGTAATTTTGTTAAAAGAGGGAAATGCCATGATGAATGAGCTTTGTTGAGTCTTCACTGTATAGTTGTTTTACATATTCATATGCTGTTGCCTAATATAAGTGAAAGCACACAGATATATTAGTTAGTAAGGCTTTAAAAATAGTTTGTTAGGCTGCTTCCTGTGCAGAGAAGACGAAGATACCCAGACCCTACTACATATAACTTGAAGTTCAGAGGCAGGCAGATTCCAGATGTGCCAAGGCTCAGCAGCCATTCTACCCTCCACACAGTGTGGGCTTCATCCTGATGCTGGTTCTGCTCATGATTCAAGTTAGTTGTCTGCCAATGGCAGTTGGGAATACATGCAGTACTTGTTGATGGCCAGAAGGAAAGAGGGAGAGTCTCTTTCACAGACATGAAATATTACTTCCCTTTCAGTTTGATCAAGCAATTGAACTCATGAAACCACCCCTGCACCATTTACAATCATCTTGGAGGAGGGGTTTGGGACACCTTTTGTAAAATATGCAGCTCTGATCACCTTGAAAATAAGCTGCTGCAGGGAGCATAGCTGACTGAAGTCTCAGCTGCCACCCTTGTGCATCTAACATTGTGTATGCCCTTAGGTTATGCTTCCCCCAGGCCACTCTGAGACAATACCCTTCCTGCAGGTCCAATGTTGCAGAATTCAGGATTCTCTAATGGGCAATACCTGAGACTCTTTGTGGTAGTTTAAAGTTGTATGCATTCCAGAAAAGGTCATGTTCTTTTAACCCATTCCTGTGGGTGAAGACCTATTGTGGTGGGACTTTTGATTAGGTTATTTTATTTGAGATGTGACCCACCTCATTCAAGGTGGGTCTTAATCCTTTTCCTGGAGTCCTTTACTAGAGGAGGAAAGAGACACAAATGCTAACAGATGAATTTAAGAGAAGCTTAGAGAGAAAAGCCCTGGAGAAGCTAGGAGAAGATCCACAGAAGCTCAGAGAGTAAGCCACTGAAATCAGAAGATGAAGCAAGGAAACCCAGGAGGGAAGGACCAGCAGTCATCACCATGTGCCTTGCTATCTAACAGAGGAGCCCAAGCTTACCACTAATGGTCTTCAGAGAAGGTATGGTCCTGTTGATGCCCTAATTAGGACATTTTTATGGTGTTAGAACAGTAAATTTTTAAGCTAATAAACCCCCATGTTAAAAACCAGCCCATTTCTGGTATATTGCATTTTATCAGCTTTAGCAAACCAGAACACTCTTCCTGCTGAATTCTCCTCCCTTTCTCTTTGTTCCTAGGAATACTGCCTGCATCGAGAGATCTGAAGGCAGTCCTTGCATTTTACTACTCCTGTTTTTAGTTTTTCACAGGCTTTTCTATCCCAAAAGTAAAAATGAAGGGTGTGTTTCCTGAGTACAAAATACAAACAAAGCTGCACAAGTAGTGACAGGTCAATAGGAAAATTTCCTGGGAAAGACCTAGGTTTCCTAGGTACATTCAGATGATAACCATTTATGTTTTATTTTAGTAACTATTAACATTTTAACCAAAAGTAAACATCACCTAAACTGTCTTCTGTTTATGTGATATACTGAAAATGTCTGACAACCATTTTAATTTTATTTACTGGAAAAAAATAAACCTGTTTACATATTATTAGTTATTGACAACTTGGTTGTTCATTTGCATTCATAAGGCACATCGTCTTTTCAATATGCTTTGGTTACTTGCATTAATCTATACAGCAACCTCATTAGGTAATTCAGCACTTCCTCCCTTCAATCCTAGGAGATGATTAAAAGTAGAACTCTAGGTGCACAGCAAAATAAAATATGTTATTTGCAAAGGCTAGAAATTCAAGTTTTGTTTTTTTAAAGAAGTTGCTGCCTTTTGTTTTTATTGTTTCTTTTTAATCATAGACACACTCGTTTATTTTTTTTCTTGAAGAGGCTGAAGAAAAAGGTATGTGTGTGGCATGTGTGTGTGTTTCTGCATGTGTATGTACATTATGTGTATTAGAATAGTCCTCCATGTCTGACTATAACAATTCTAATTTCTCTGGTAATCAGAGGCCAGTAAGTAGTTTTAAATATATTAGAAGGAGTTCAAAGTATTCAAAGGAACCTACTAAATGAGACTATAATCCAGGAATGTGTTTATAGGAAAAAATAAGCAGTTAAAATTTCTTTTTGATTGTCTGTATGAAAGAACATAGTATGAAACTTATCAAAGAGAGTGGGAGACATCCTGTCCTGCTCAGAGCACTTCAAGATTATATGCTGGAGGGGACTGCTGTTGTTATGAAGTAGGATGAGTAATGGAATGTACTTTCCGAAAGTCCTAACTCTCCTAGACCCTCATCCCAAAACTATACTCCAACTCTATGATTATGGGATTTTACTAACTAACTAGGGAGAGGTTATGCAACGCCTCTTGCTTCATTTTCCAGTTCTTCCAATTCAGATTTCATGTAACTTTGGATATACTAATTCTACTTTGTGTCTTTAAATTTATAACTACCTATCAGTTAGGGTACATGTATGTGTGCATGTATATGTGTATATATATGTATATGTAGATATGATATCATAAAAGCTCAATGCACATATATTGTAGACACACATATGTAATGCTCTGAAACATAGTTACTAATTTTGGCATTCCCTTTGATCAAAAGCTATGTATTCATAATAATTGCTTTTTTTCATATGGGTGCACATTAGCATTTTTCTCAGTTAATGCCTAGGGGAAAAAAATGATATGTTTCAGATGTGTGTGTATTAATTTAAACAATATGATTTCATGACAGTTTTAGGAAAGCATAATACATTTAAGTTTTGTTAAATGTATTTCTCAATTTCTTTAATATCCATATAGTATGAATTATATTATTTGTAAAAAAAAAACTCATAAATTTTCTTCATGAGAAATATGTAGATATGGAGAAACATATTGATTAAGGTAAGGGCTATAAATATGTGTTTCTTCTTTATAGGACATCTGATAGCATTAGGGTTTTTAAAATTAAATATTTCTGACAAAAATTTTTGACATTGAATTGCAATTTAGATAGAGAAAACTCATGGCTTGTTTTGAGTACTTGGTTAAAACTTTAATTTGAATAAAATGAGAATTCACTTGAATATAGAAAAATAAAGAGCACTACAGGTTAAATATTAGTGAAAGAAAACATTATTAAAGTGTCATTACAAGGTCATTGTAAACAGTGGCTGTTCAAAGGTCTTCTTTGTGGGAAACTTGCATAGGTTTTATTTATTTTATTTTATTTTATTATTTTATTTTATTTTATTTTGAAATAAATTCAAAGTTATAGGAACAGTTGCAAAAACAATACAAACCCCATACACAGAACTCCAGCATACCCTGACCCCCCTCCCCTGATATCCTTATCCACCAAATTTAACATGCTGTCACATCTCTATTTCTTTCCCTCCCTCCCTCCCTCCCTATCTATCATCCATCATCTTTTGCTCTGTCTTCTGAACATATGAGAGCTAGCTGCACACATCTTTGAACAAACACTATAATTCACATATACGATTCCCATTGCATAGGTTCTTTTTTTTTTTTTATCATCATTTTATTGAGATATATTCACATACCACGCAGTCATACAAAACAAATTGTACTTTCGATTGTTTACAGTACCATTACATAGTTGTACATTCATCACCTAAATCAATCCCTGACACCTTCATTAGCACACACACACAAATAACAAGAATAATAATTAGAGTGAAAAAGAGCAATTGAAGTAAAAAAGAACACTGGGTACCTTTGTCTGTTTGTTTCCTTCCCCTACTTTTCTACACATCCATCCATAAACTAGACAAAGTGGAGTGTGGTCCTTATGGCTTTCCCAATCCCATTGTCACCCCTCATAAGCTACATTTTTATACAACTCTCTTCGAGATTCATGGGTTCTGGGTTGTAGTTTGATAGTTTCAGGTATCCACCACCAGCTACCCCAATTCTTTAGAACCTAAAAAGGGTTGTCTAAAGTGTGCGTAAGAGTGCCCACCAGAGTGATCTCTCGGCTCGTTTAAGAATGTCTCTGCCACTGAAGCTTATTTCATTTCCTTTCACATCCCCCTTTTGGTCAAGAAGATGTTCTCCGTCCCACGATGCCAGGTCTACATTCCTCCCCGGGAGTCATATTCCACGTTGCCAGGGAGATTCACTCCCCTGGGTGTCTGATCCCATGTAGGGGGGAGGGCAGTGATTTCACCTTTCAAGTTGGCTTAGCCAGAGAGAGAGGGCCACATCTGAGCAACAAAGAGGCATTCAGGAGGAGACTCTTAGGCACAAATATAGGGAGGCCTAGCCTCTCCTTTGCAGCAACCGTCTTCCCAAGGGTAAAACTTATGGTAGAGGGCTCAACCCGTCAAACCACCAGTCCCCTATGTCTGTGGTCATATTAGCAACCATGGAGGTGGGGTAGGCGAATACCCCTGCATTCTCCACAGGCTCCTCAAGGGGGCACTACATCTTTTTTTTTTTCCTTGTTTTTCTTTTTTTTTTTTTTTTTTAACTTTCCCTTCTTTTTTAAATCAACTGTATGAAAAAAAAAAGTTAAAAAGAAAACAAACATACAATAAAAGAACATTTCAAAGAGACCATAACAAGGGGGTAAGAAAAAGACAACTAACCTAAGATAACTGCTTAACTTCCAACATGTTCCTACTTTACCCCAAGAAAGTTACATAATATAGCAAAATTTCTGTGAACTTGTTTCTACTATATCCATCAGAAATTAACAGACCATAGTCATTTCTGGGCATCCCCAGAACGTTAGCTTATCTGTTCTTCTTGGATTATTGTTCCTCCTTCCTTAATTGCTCTCTACTGCTAGTTCCCCTACATTCTACATTATAAACCATTTGTTTTACATTTTTCAAAGTTCACATTAGTGGTAGCATATAATATTTCTCTTTTTGTGCCTGGCTTATTTCGCTCAGCATTATGTCTTCAAGGTTCATCCATGTTGTCATATGTTTCACCAGATCGTTCCTTCTTACTGCCGCGTAGTATTCCACCGTGTGTATATACCACATTTTATTTATCCACTCATCTGTTGAAGGACATTTGGGTTGTTTCCATCTCTTGGCAATTGTGAATAATGCTGCTATGAACATTGGCGTGCAGATGTCTGTTCGTGTCACTGCTTTCCGATCTTCTGGGTATATACTGAGAAGTGCAATCGCTGGATCGAATGGTAACTCTATATCTAGTTTTCTAAGGAACTGCCAGACTGACTTCCAGAGTGGCTGAACCATTATACAGTCCCACCAACAATGAATAAGAGTTCCAATTTCTCCACATCCCCTCCAGCATTTGTAGTTTCCTGTTTGTTTAATGGCAGCCATTCTAACCGGTGTTAGATGGTATCTCATTGTGGTCTTAATTTGCAACTCTCTAATAGCTAGTGAAGCTGAACATTTTTTCATGTGTTTTTGGCCATTTGTATTTCCTCTTCAGAGAACTGTCTTTTCATATCTTTTGCCCATTTTATAATTGGGCTGTCTGTACTATTGTCATTGAGTTGTAGGATTTCTTTGTATATGCAAGATATCAGTTTTTTGTCAGATACATGGTTTCCAAAAATTTTTTCCCATTGAGTTGGCTGCCTCTTTACCTTTTTGAGAAATTCCTTTGAGGTGCAGAAACTTCTAAGCTTGAGGAGTTCCCATTTATCTATTTTCTCTTTTGTTGCTTGTGCTTTGGGTGTAAAGTCTAGGAAGTGGCCGCCTAATACAAGGTCTTGAAGATGTTTTCCTACATTATCTTCTAGGAGTTTTATGGTACTTTCTTTTATATTGAGATCTTTGGTCCATTTTGAGTTAATTTTTGTGTAGGGGGTGAGGTAGGGGTCCTCTTTCATTCTTTTGGATATGGATATCCAACTCTCCCAGCCCCATTTGTTGAAAAGACCATTATGGCTCAGTTCAGTGACTTTGGGGGCCTTATCAAAGATCAGTCGGCCATAGATCTGAGGGTCTATCTCTGAATTCTCAATTCGATTCCATTGATCTATATGTCTATCTTTGTGCCAGTACCATGCTGTTTTGGCAACTGTGGCTTTATAATAAGCTTCAAAGTCAGGCAGTGTAAGTCCTCCCACTTCGTTTTTCTTTTTTAGAGTGTCTTTAGCAATTCGAGGCATCTTCCCTTTCCAAATAAATTTGATAACTAGCTTTTCCAAGTCTGCGAAGTAGGTTGTTGGAATTTTGATTGGGATTGCATTGAATCTGTAGATGAGTTTGGGTAGAATTGACATCTTAATGACATTTAGCCTTCCTATCCATGAACATGGAATATTTTTCCATCTTTTAAGGTCCCCTTCTATTTCTTTTAGTAGAGTTATGTAGTTTTCTTTGTATAGGTCTTTTACATCTTTGGTTAAGTTTATTCCTAGGTACTTGATTTTTTTAGTTGCTATTGAAAATGGTATCTTTTTCTTGAGTGCCTTTTCAGTTTGTTCATTTCTAGCATATAGAAACATTACTGACTTATGTGCATTAATCTTGTATCCCGCTACTTTGCTAAATTTGTTTATTAGCTCTAGTAGGTGTATCGTTGATTTCTCAGGGTTTTCTAGATATAAGATCATATCATCTGCAAACAATGACAGTTTTACTTCTTCTTTTCCAATTTGGATGCCTTTTATTTCTTTGTCTTGCCGGATTGCCTTGGCTAGCACTTCCAGCACAATGTTGAATAACAGTGGTGACAGCGGTCATCCTTGTCTTGTTCCTGATCTTAGAGGGAAGGCTTTCAGTCTCTCACCATTGAGTACTATGCTTGCTGTGGGTTTTTCATATATGCTCTTTATCATGTTGAGGAAGTTTCCTTCAATTCCTACCTTTTGAAGTGTTTTTATCAAAAAGGGATGTTGGATTTTGTCAAATGCTTTTTCAGCATCTATTGAGATGATCAATTGATTTTTCCCTTTTGAGTTTTTAATGTGTTGTAATACATTGATTGATTTTCTTATGTTGAACCATCCTTGCATGCCTGGAATGAACCCCACTTGGTCATGGTGTATGATTTTTTTAGTGTGTCTTTGGATTCGATTTGCAAGTATTTTGTTGAGGATTTTTGCATCTATATTCATTAGGGAGATTGGCCGGTAGTTTTCCTTTTTTGTAGCATCATTGCCTGGTTTTGGTATTAGATTGATGTTAGCTTCATAAAATGAGTTAGGTAGTGTTCCATTTTTTTCAATGTTTTGAAAGAGTTTGAGTAAGATTGGTGTCAGTTCTTTCTGGAAAGTTTGGTAGAATTCCCCTGTGAAGCCATCTGGCCCTGGGCATTTATTTGTGGGAAGATTTTTGATGATTGATTGGATCTCTTTGCTTGTGATGGGTTGGTTGAGGTCTTCTATTTCTTCTCTGGCCAGTCTAGGTTGTTCATATGTTTCCAGGAAATTGTCCATTTCTTCTACATTCTCCAGTTTGTTGCCATACAGTTGTTCATAGTATCCTGTTATAATTTTTTTAATTTCTTCAGGATCTGCAGTTATGTCACCTTTTTCATTCATTATTTTGTTTATATGGGTCTTCTCTCTTTTTGATTTTGTCAGTCTAGCTAGGGGCTTGTCAATCTTGTTGATCTTCTCAAAGAACCAACTTTTGGTGATATTTATCCTCTCTATTGTTTTTTTGTTCTCTATGTCATTTATTTCTGCTTTAATCCTTGTTATTTCTTTTCTTGTACTTGGTTTAGGATTGGTTTGCTGTTCATTTTCTAGCTTCTTCAGTTGATCCATTAGTTCTTTGATTTTGGCTCTTTCTTCCTTTTTAATATATGCGTTTAGTGCTATAAATTTCCCCCTTAGCACTGCTTTTGCTGCATCCCATAGGTTTTGGTATGTTGTGTTCTCATTTTCATTCGTCTCTATATATTTAGCAATTTCTCTTGCTATTTCTTCTTTAACCCACTGATTGTTTAGGAGTGTGTTGTTTAACCTCCAGGTATTTGTGAATTTTCTAAGTCTCTGATGGTTATTGACTTCTAATTGTATTCCATTGTGGTCAGAGAATGTGCTTTGAATAATTTCAATCTTTTTAAATTTATTGAGGCTTGTTTTATGTCCCAGCATATGATCTATTCTGGAGAAAGTTCCATGAGCACTAGAAAAGTATGTGTATCCTGGTGATTTGGGATGTAATGTCCTGTAGATGTCTGTTAAATCTAATTCATTTATCAGATTGTTTAGGTTTTCAATTTCCTTATTGGTCTTCTGTCTGGTTGATCTATCTATAGGAGAGAGTGATGTGTTGAAGTCTCCCAGAATTATTGTGGAAACATCAATTGCTTCCTTTAGTTTTGCCAGTGTTTCTCTCATGTATTTTGTGGCACCTTGATTGGGTGCATAGACATTTACGATTGTTATTTCTTCTTGCTGAATTGCCCCTTTTATTAGTATGTAGTGGCCTTCTTTGTCTCTCAAAACATCCCTGCATTTGAAGTCTATTTTATCTGAGATTAATATTGCTACACCTGCTTTCTTTTGGCTGTAGCTTGCATGAAATATTTTTTTCCATCCTTTCACTTTCAGTTTCTTTGTGTCCCTGTGTCTAAGATGAGTCTCTTGTATGCAACATATTGATGGTTCATTTTTTTTGATCCATTCTGTGAATCTATATCTTTTAATTGGGGAGTTTAATCCATTTACATTCAACGTTAAAACCGTGAAGGCATTTCTTGAATCGGCCATCTTATCCTTTGGTTTATGTTTGCCATATTTTTCCCTTTCTCTATTAATATCCTTTATTGTACCCATACCGAATCTCTTTAGTACTGAACCTTTCTCTAAGTCTCTCTGTCCTGTCTTTGTTTCTCTGTCTGTAGGGCTCCCTTTAGTATCTCCAGTAGGGCAGGTCTCTTGTTAGCAAATTCTCTCAGCATTTGTTTGTCTGTGAAAAATTTAAGCTCTCCCTCAAATTTGAAGGAGAGCTTTGCTGGATAAGGTATTCTTGGCTGGAAATTTTTCTCACTCAGAATTTTAAATATATCGTGCCACTGCCTTCTCGCCTCCATGGTGGCTGCTGAGTAGTCACTACTTAGTCTTATGCTGTTTCCTTTGTATGTGGTGAACTGCTTTTCTCTTGCTGCTTTCAGAACTTGCTTCTTCTCTTCTGTGTTGGACAGTGTGATCAGTATATGTCTCAGAGTGGGTTTATTTGGATTTATTCTATTTGGAGTTCGCTGAGCATTTATGATTTGTGTATTTATGTTGTTTTGAAGATTTGGGAAGTTTTCCCCAACAATTTCTTTGAATACTCTTCCTAGACCTTTACCCTTTTCTTCCCCTTCTGGGACACCAATGAGTCTTATATTTGGACGTTTCATATTATCTATCATATCCCTGAGGTCCATTTCGAGTTTTTCAATTTTTTTCCCCATTCTTTCTTTTATGCTTTCATTTTCCATTCTGTCATCTTCCAGGTCACTGATTCGTTGTTCAACTTCCTCTAGTCTTGTACTATGAGTGTCCAGAATCTTTTTAATTTGGTCAACAGTTTCTTTAATTTCCATAAGATTATCCATTTTTTTATTTAGTCTTGCAATGTCTTCTTTGTGCTCTTCTAGAATCTTCTTTATTTCCTTCATATCCCGTACTATGGTCTCATTGTTCATCTTTAGTTCTTTGAGTAGCTGCTCTAGATGCTGTGTCTCTTCTGGTCTTTTGATTTGGGTGCTTGGGCTTGGGTTATCCATATCGTCTGGTTTTTTCATATGCTTTATAATTTTCTGTTGTTTTTGGCCTCGTGGCATTTGCTGAACTTGATAGGGTTCTTTTAGGGTTTGTAGACCTATTGAAGTCCTTATCTCTAATTTATCGGATCTACAGCTTCGTGGAGTACACTTTCTCTAACTAAGCAGCAGGTGGCGTCCACAAGCCACCTGTTCTCCACAAGCCAGTTCTCCCCTGCTTAGCCTTTTTTTTGGTGAGTGGGGGAGTGAGTCTTGTGGGGCCCAATTGGTGTACCAAGCTTGCGTGTGTAGTTGGTGTTGCCTGCCCTGTATGTGGGGCGTGTTTCTGGGCAGTCGGGGAGGGGTGGTGTCCCTAACAATCAAATCTCTCTGATGATCCTAGAGTTTTAAAGCTGCTGCAATAGTCTAATCCTTCAGTTCAGTCCTGCCACAGTTTGTCTCTGCCACTGACCCACAAGTCTTTGGTATTGGCGTATGGCTCCTGAGACTTGCAAGTGGGCCCCTCTTCCAGGCCGTGCACCCCGGGTCCTCTGTTGATGGATAACTGTGCTATGTCACAGGTGAGTGCCGTCCCCCCAGGGCAGTTCTGGGCTGCTGGGCTGTGTAGGGAGGCTCCCAGTCTGCTGAAATGATGGCTGAATGGGGCTTTGTTAATTCACACTGCTCCACCTTCCCAGCTCTGGGACAATCAGCTGAGGTTGCAGGGAAGGCTAATGTCCACGCCCAGTTTTGTGGTGTGTGCCTGTTATTTGAAGCACTTCCGTCACACTGGGTTGTCTGGGGCAGCTCTGGGCTATGGGGCTGGCGATGGGCAGGAGTGTTTCCTGTCCACCAGGATGGTGGCTATGAGTGGACACCCCCCTTTTCTTGGGAAGTTGTGGTGTTTAGTGAATTTTCTCAGCCACTGGATTATTGCCTTTTGTCTCAGAGCTCTCTCAGTTCTGCTCTTGACTTGACGTGCCCAAATTGCAATTCTTTGAAGCTTTCTGTATTGGGCTTCTTAGAGTAATTGTTTTAGAAAAAGAAAAAAGGATTTAAAAAAAAAAAAAAAAAAAAGGGCCCTCCTCAGAGATCTAATGGGTTATTGAAATGCTAATAGACAAAGCAACCAGGGCCATTAAGGAAAGGTCCACAGGGCAGAGAGATCAGCTTTTCTTCGGGATTTGCATATGTGCCTCAAGTCCTGAGCTCCGCCCTTCCCCTTTCTGTGTTCACCAGAACTCCAAAAATCCTCTGCTTTTATTTTGGAGTTTTTCGTGTTATTTTTTTTTTTTTCTATGCCTGTCTCCTCTCTGCTGGGCTGGCAGCTCTCAGATTCTCTGGTGTCTGGTCTCAGTCTATCTATGGTTGGAGTTTGAATCAGTAGAATGAGTTTCCGAGAAGGGCTACCACTGCAGTTCTCCCTTCTCCTTCCCGGAGCTGGCAGCCCCTCCTCCCACGGGACTGAGCCTGGCAGGGAGGGGCGCGGGTCCCCTGGCCGCAAAAACTTACAGATTTCGCTGATCTCAGCAGTTCGACATTTTCATGAGTGTTGTATGAAGTATGCCCAAAGACAGATTGCTCTGTGGTGTCCAGTCCACGCAGTTCCTGGCTTTTTACCTACTTTCCTGGAGGAGTAACTAAAACTTACAGCTCACCAGTCTGCCATCTTTGCATAGGTTCTTAATGTATGTGTTTGCCTACTAAGGATGGGCAGAGAAAAGTAAGAAGGGAAATGAAATAGATATTACCAAAAGAAATAGAAAAGACTATGCACATAATTAAATCAATCACCCTCCTCTCAAATAAACAAGTATACTAAACTAAACTAAACTAAAAGTAACCAACAAAAATCTGGTCATACTAATTTTCCATCATTATTTTCCCAATACATAAGTCACATATTTTGTTTTTCATAGAATAATAGGAAAAATTTTAATCAGTGCCACTAAAGCAAGTTTAAATTCACTAAAATTAACCAAATGGTAGAAAAAGCTAAAATGTATCCCCATGTCTCATATAGATTTTTTTTTTTCATTTTTATTGAGATTGTTCGGATACCATACAATTATCCAAAGATCCAAAGTGTGCAATCACTTGCCCCTGGGTACCCTCATACAGCTGTGCATCCATCACACTTAATTTTTGTTCAATTTTTAGAAACTTTTCATTACTCCAGACAAGAAATAAAGTGAAAGATGAAAAAAGAAAAAAAGAAAAGGAAACTCGAATCCTCCCCTATCCCTAACCAACCCCCCTCAATTGTTGACTCATAGTATTGGTATAGTACATTTGTTACTGTTTATGAAAAAATGTTGAAATACTACTAACTGTAGTATATAGTTTGTAATAGGTATACAGTTCTTCCCTATATGCCCCTCTATTATTAACTTCTAATTGTATTGTCATACATTTGTTCTGGTTCATGGAAGCGATTTCTAGTATTTGTACAGTTGATCATGGACATTGCCCACCATAGGATTCAGTTTTATACATACCCATCTTTTGACCTCCAACTTTCCTTCTGGTGACATATATGACTCTGAGCTTCCCCTTTCCACCTCATTCACACACCATTCGGAGCTGTTACTTATTCTCACATCTTGCTACCAACACCCCTGTTCATTTCCAAACATTTAAGTTCATCCTAATTGAACATTCTGCTCATACTAAGCAACCACTCCCCATTCTTAAGCCTCATCTTAAATCTTGTTACCTTATATTTCATGTCAATAAGTTTACATATTATAATTAGTTCCTATCAGTGAGAACCTGCAATAATTGTCCTTATGTGTCTGGCTTATTTCACTCAGTATATTGCCCTTGAGGTTTTGTCATCAACCCATTTTTTTTCTTAATATGGTTTTGTTCACTCACCATACATTCCATCCCAAGTAAATAATCGATGGTTCTCTGCATGGTCATACATTTATGTGTTCACTACCCTCACCACTATCTATATAAGGGCATCTACATTTCTTCCACAAGGCAGGAGGGAGAGTCAAAGAAGGTAGAGAGGCAAGAGAAAGAGGAAAAAAAAATGACAGCTAGGAAGCAACAAAAGGAAAAATAACCTTAAATCAAAGTAGAATAAAGAATCAGACAATACCACCAATGTCAAGTGTCTAACATGCCTCCCCTATCCCCCCCTCTTATCTGCATTTACCTTGGTATATCACCTTTGTTACATTAAAGGAAGCATAATACAATGATTCTATTAGTTAAAGTCTCTAGTTGATGCTGATTGCATCCCTCCCCCAATGCCTCCCCATTTTTAACACCTTGCAAGGTTGACATTTGCTTGTTCTCCCTCGTAAAAGAACATATTTGCACATTTTATCACAATTGTTGAATACTCTAGATTTCACCAAGTTACACAGTCCCAGTCTTTATCTTTCCTCCTTTCTTGTGGTGTCTCACATGCTCCCCACCTTCCTCTCTCAACCGTATTCATAGTTACCTTTGTTCAGTGTACTTACATTGTTGTGCTACCATCTCCCAAAATCATGTTCCAAACCACACACTCCTGTCTTCTATCACCCTGTAGTGCTCCCTTTAGTATTTCCTGTAGGACAGGTGTCTTGTTCACAGTCTCTCATTGTCTGTCAGAAAATATTTTGAGCTCTTCCTCATATTTGAAGGACAGCTTTGCTTGATATAGGATTCTTGGTTGGTGGTGTTTCTCTTTCAGTATCTTAAATATATCACACCACTTCCTTCTTGCTCCCATGGTTTCTGCTGAGAGATCCGCACATAGCCTTACTAAGCTTCCTTTGTATGTAATGGATCTCTTTTCTCTTGCTGCTTTCAGGATTCTTTCTTTGTCTTTGACATTTGATAATCTGATTAAGTGTCTTGGCGTAGGCCTATTCAGATCTCTTCTGTTTAGAGTACGCTGCGCTTCTTGGATCTGTAATTTTATGTCTTTCATAAGAGATGGGAAATTTTCATTAATTATTTCCTCTATTATTGCTTCTGCCCCCTTTCCCTTCTCTTCTCCTTCTGGGACACCAATGATACTTACATTATTGTACTTTGTTTCATCCTTGAGTTCCCGGAGACGTTGCTCATATTTTTTCATTCTTTTCTCCATCTGCTCCTTTGCGTGTAGGCTTTCAGGTGTTTTGTTCTCCAGTTCCTGAGTGTTTTCTTCTGCCTCTTGAGATCTGCTGTTGTATGTTTCCATTGTGTCTTTCATCTCTTGTGTTGTGCCTTTCATTTCCATAGATTCTACTAGTTGTTTTTTTGAACTTTTGATTTCTGCCGTATATATGCCCAGTATTTCTTTTACAGCCTCTATCTTTTGCAATATCTTCTCTAAACTTTTTGAACTGATTTAGCATTAGTTGTTTAAATTCCTGTATCTCAGTTGAAGTGTACGTTTGTTCCTTTGACTGGGCCATAACTTTGTTTTTCTTAGTGTAGGTTGTAATTTTCTGTTGTCTAGGCATGGTTTCCTTGGTTATCCAAATCAGGTTTTCCCAGACCAGAACAGGCTCAGGTCCCAGAGGGAAGAAATATTCAGTATCTGGTTTCCCTGAGGGTGTGTCTTAGAAAATTGCTCCACCCTGTGATGCCTCAGGTCACTGTGCTTTTCTGCCCAGCAGGTGATGCCTGTTAGCCTATAATTCTTGACTGGTGTGAGGAGGTATGGCCATGTTCCCCCAGGCTCTGGGGTCTGATTCTGAATGGAAAGGGCCCCACCCCTTTCCTCCTAGAGAAGATAGACCCCCCACGTGGAGGTCATTAGCATTTCAATGGTCTCACTCTCTGCTTGTGCTGTCTCCACCCTTCCCAGAGTCACAGCCCTGGAAACTTAAAATGACTGGAGCTTTCTCCACTGAGCCGAAAAAGAAACAGATAGTCCCCTTCAGACCCAGTCCAAGGTGACCCTCCGGCTCTCCAAGTGTTCACCCCAAAGCCTCTGTCTGTTTTTTGGGTATGCGTACCTGTAGTGAGCAGTTCACACTCACTACTTAAAACCCCAGTTGGAGCTCAGCTGAGCTATATTCGCTTGCTGGTGGAGAGCTTCTCTCTGGCACCACAAGGCTTTGAAGCTCGGGCTATGGGGGAGGGGTCTCGCAACTTGGATCCACAGGTTTTACTTACAGATTTTATGCTGTGTTCTCGGGCATTCCTCCCAATTCAGGTTGGTGTATGATGAGTGGATGGTCTCGTTTGTTCCCCCGCAGTTATTCTGGATTATTTACTAGTTGTTTTTGGTTTTTTGTAGTTGTTCCAGGGGGACTACTTAGCTTCCACTCCTCTCTATGCTGCCATCTTGCCCCACCTCTCATAGAGATTTTTGTTTATTTATATAGCTAAAATGTAATGAGAAAGGTTCCAAGTCTGACTTTCCATATACTTTTAAGTTCTTTCTCACAAGTGAAAAATTATCAATATAGTTCTTGCAACAATTCCCTGTTCTTTGCCCCTAAAGTCCTATACACTCCCCAATGTATTTAAATTTGTTTTTCCCCTAGCAAAGTCATTTATACTAATAGGTCAAAAAAAGCTCACAAATCAAGTTGGAGTTCTGTTTAGTATGCTAATATAAAATGTTGAATTATGTAAGGACTAGCAGACAATAAACATTACAAACATTAGTTCCCCTTACAAACATTAGTTCAAGGCCCTGCTAACGAGTTCACCTCTATTATCTTTCAGACTGCAGCTCCATTAGCAGTGTTGTAATACCAAGGATAATTAGTGCAGGCTTGTCAACTTGATTTTTGCTAACTTTATGGCCTTTATTTTGTACTGTATTTTTTTAAGGATCCCTCTGGGATAGTGCAGATCACTTTGTTGGCCAGGAGAAACTATTCATTCTGGCCTAACAAAAACACAGTTTAATTAAGAAGCATTCTTCCATTTATTGTGTACTCTAGACTGCAATTTTGATATTGGTCTCTAAATGCTAAGACTTGTCAGATTCAATTTCTCTGTTTTAATTTCCTATCAGAGAAAATGTGATACCAGGCATGGATCCAATTTTCCTTTTCTATTAGCATTTATATTGACAGAATTAATGATTTTATTATCATCTTTGGCTTGTATCTAAATAGCAGACATCATATCCTTCCTAGTGGGTAGTTACACATATATTATAAATTCGTCATCCCAGGAGGCATTACAATCATTCTATTAAATTTGTTTTAAGGTGTCCAAGTTAAGTAGTGGGAAAAGAAGTCAGAAGAGCATAAGGAAAAGGATAGTATTTCTGAGTAAGAAGCAAGATTAATATTTTTCTAGCATGATTAAGATGCCCGAGTGGACAGGATTGCAAAAGCTCTGGGATATTCTCCCAGCAGGTGGACTCCTCATGCTTATGATCCCTGACACTACACCAGAAGTGAAATATTTAAGAATTTATAAATCTTTTACATTTCAAACTACCCAAGAAATATTCTAATGGTACTGTGTGGCCCCTTTAGATTTGAAACAAAATTAAGAAAATCAGGAGTGGAATACTTTGCATTTATTTCTCACCTTGTAACTCGAATTCCTTCATAACTAATCTAATCATCTCCCTGATTTGGCTGTAGTCTACATATTCATTTATTAACCATAATTCAAGTTGGAGTGAGTTTTAAATCCCTATTCATGAATAATTTACTCATAAGTGCAAATGAATTAGTTGTAAATTTTTACAAAAAAAGAGGTCATGATGTGGGAGTCCTGTTTAATGTATTTTTTTCTTTGCAGGTTATTACAATGAGCCTCTTCCTGGTGTTTTCTTAACATTTACAGGGAAATTAGTCCTCAAAGTTTACAGCAGTCTATTATATTACAAACATTTACATCAAGATATAGCAAGGAAATTTTCTTGCAAAACTTTATTTTACTTTTTTATATAACATATTGATAAGGATATTTAAATGTGTTTTTCTACAATTTGTAGGACTACAAAAGAAAAAAGAAGAAGAGATGGGCTGACATTTTGGGTTCAACCAGTTCAACAATAATCATATTCTTCCACCTGAAAAGTCAAATGGGGCTATACTTGTGATGGTTATGTTCATGTGTCAACTTGGCCATGTGATGGTACCCAAGTGTCTGGTCAAACAAGCACTGGTCTAACCATTACTGCAAGGACATTTGTGGCTGGTTAATAAACCAGAAGGCTGGTTTATTAAATCATCAGTCAATGGGCTGCAGCCATGACTGATCACATCAACGAAGGGTGTGTCTTCCACAATGAGAGAATGCAATCAGCTGGATTTAATACAATCAGTTGGAGACTTTAAAGCAAGACAGAGGACCTTCACTTCTTCAGCTAACCAGTGAAGCATTTCCTGAGGAATTCATCAAAGTTGCCAGTTCGTTTCCTGAGGAGTTCACTGAACATGTTCATCAAAGTTGCCAGTTCACTGCCTGAGGAGTTCATCGAACATCTTCATTGGAGTTGGCAGTTTGCTGCCTGCCCTATGGAATTTGGACTCCTGCATACCTACAGTTGCATGAAACACTTTTATAAATCTTATATTTGTAGACATCTCTTGTTGATTATGCTTCCCTAGGGAACCCTAATACAATACTCATGGAATGCAATTATATATGTTTGGATCCAAATACTGTCTATATGCAAATTCCATGTCAACATTTTCTAAATTATATTTGTCCTCTGACACACATATGACTAACCTTATGCTTTCAGTATGGTAAACTAAATCAGTCACTCCAGAGATTAAGTGAATTTCTAGAGGCTTTGAGAAGCAGAGTCCCTTAGTCTATTAATTTCCACATCTGCAGCTTATAATCTCAACTCAAAACAACAGAATATAGTAGGGAGAAATAAACATAACAGGAAAGACATTAGCTGGAGAGATAGCAATGTTTTTGGCAAAAAAAAAAAAAAATTGGATGAGTGTGGTACATACAGTTATAAAGCTGACCCACATAAGTCAAAAGAAACCAACAATTTAAATATTACCTACTGGATGAACAATTCATGATACAGGGAACCCAAATGTTCCAAACCATTCTCTGCATAGTGAGATGCTGCAGGTTAATGACTCAAAACTAGGAATCTGAAGATTCAGACTTGTCCAGACTCTTTCTTCAACATACTGAATTTTCTGAAATGGAAAGTACAATGCAGTAAGAAAACTTGGTTTTCAGCACAGCCCATCTGTTGGCCTTTATTTTCTTTCTACCCCATTTTCCTTGTCTGTGAAGCAGTAATAACAAAGTGTTGTGGGAGAATCAAATGTGAAATTATAGTGTAAAAGGCAATGTGCTACCCAAATGTGTTGGTAGTATTATTGTCCTTGAATTAAATAAATGTGTATAGATATGCATTCTCATGTTTTCCATCGTATCTTTAAAAGTAACTTACTATTCACTGATACCCACAAAATTATATTCCCTTCAGTATAGATGAAGTTAGTTGATATCTTCAATGATGCATCAATTTGGTCTTTAATTTTACACAACAGTACTGTCTTAGAAAGATGTCAGCAACTTAGAGTTTTCTTTTGAGTAGTCATTGAATTTGGATGGTTATCTTTTTAGACATTCTGTAAATAAGATAATAGGATTATTTTGTTAGCATGAAGACAAGATACAGAATTGAAAAAAATGACACATTCTACAAAACCTTTTAATTATGTCACAGGAATTAAGTTCAGCTAAAATAAATTCTTGCTCTACCATTTTATTATTGGAGTTCACTCTGACAAAGATGCAGTTAGATAATTCATTATGTATTCAGATGATGGTGTTGAAGTCACTGAGGAGGGAAATTAATCCTATCTGCAGGAATGAAGAGGAAGCCCTGTGGTCTAAGAGTAAGAAATACCCTCCCCAGATCTCCAAGTCTATATCCACAGGAGTCAAGGAGATCCTTTCAATATAAGATTGCCCCTTCCATAGCCACCACTTTCCATAGCCACCACAAAAGAGAAAAGGAAGCTCCTAAACACTAATCCTACATTTTTGTACAGGAATCATGGCCTTCCCAGTACTCTGTATTGAAACCGCCAGAAATAGCTTCAACATGCCTTATCCTGATTATGCCAGTGCTGATGACAAACCTCAGACTCCGAGGTCATCCTTATCTCCCACACTCAAGGTCACTGAAGAATGCATAGTTCTGATTCTCTCTCCATCTCTTACTCAACTCCAGTTCCTGAAATCCTTCCACTGTGCCCTCTGGAACACAAAATCCATTGTTAGAAACAAAATCCCGTTTTCAACCTTTTCCTGAATGTGCCCCTCACCTCCTTCTCTAATAGGAACTTAAATCTCCTTTGAGGACACTGCTTTTAGTGTCTCAACACTGAGCCTGAAGGTGGGATGTGTGTCCTCCTTGGTTTGAATTGCTGTTTCCAGAACATTCTTCTTTCTTCTTCCCTAAGCTTCTTTAGCTTTGAATTTCATGTACCAGACCATGCTATTCATTACCTTTATTGTTGCAATAATTTACCTATCACTAGGTCATTACATACCCTTTCACTCAAACTGTATCCTGTATTCTCAAAGGCTGTTGCTTCTGATTCACCATGACTTTGTCAAGTACCACTTCTCGGATTTCATTGTACACATGGCTGACACTTCCAAAACCCTAGCCTCTCAGTTCCACAGACTCCTTGTTCATGCTAGCTAGCCTTGACTGTATCCTACACTTTTCAGGATCAGTATCTGTTATCTCCAAAATCTCAATTTCAAGCATCCTTTCGACTATCACCACTTTTGTCTTTCCATCTCCCTCCCTCTAGTATAAATAAATCTGACAGTTTGCCTATTCCTCAGCCCCTTCAATTGACCCTATCTCATTTTTATTTTCTCTTACTCTCCTTTTGAAAGTTTTTGCATATGAACTGTTATATTAGGGTTCTCCAGAGAAGCATAACTAACAGGATAGATACATATGTGTGTGTGTGTGTGTTTATGTGTGTGTATGTATGCATGCAAGTGTGTGTGTAAAGAGATTTATTACATATGTGACCACAGGCACTGGCAAGTTCAAACTCCATAGGGCAACCTACAAGCTGGAAACTCCGATAAAAAGTGATGTTGAAATATTTAGTCTGAATTTTCCAAGGGAAGCTGGCTGGCTAGAAATTCTGGCCAGATCTAATACTGAAGTTGAGACAGAAATTCTTCTTCTGACCACTGAAATCCTCAGTTCTGGGTTTTAAGAGCTCTAACTGACTGGATGAGATTATCCACATTGCTGGGGGCAATCTCCTTTATTGATTGTAAATACAATCACCTGGTTGTAGATGTAAATCCCATCTGTGTAATGCCCTCACAGTGATAAACAGGCAAGTACTTGACCAAACAATTGAACACCATAATCTAGCCAATGACACGTGGAATTAACCATCACACTGGCTTCAGTTCCTCTATTGCCAATCTTTTGTTTGTCCATTTTTTTGAGATTCATCCATGTTGTTGGGCATATCAGTAATTCATTCCTACTTATTGTTGTGTAGAATTCCATTGTTTGTATATACCACATGTCAGTTTTCCTGCTGATGTCCACTTGAGTTTCTATATTTAACTATGACAAATAGAGATGCTATAAAAATTTCCATATGAGTCTTGCATGGATATAGGCTTTCATTTCTCTTAAATTAATGTGTGAAATGCCTGGTTAGTACATATTTAGTTTTTTTAAGAAAACACCAAATATTTTTCCAAAGTGGTTGTAACATTTCACATTGCCACCAACAGTTTTGAGGGTTCCAGTTGCTACACAGCCTCACAAAGACTTTTTCTGGTTGGACTTTATAATTTTAGATATTCTAAAAGGTGTATAGTGGCATCTCATTGTGGTTTTAATATATATTTTCCCATTGATTAATGGCATTGGGCATCTTTTCATGTGTTTATTTGCCATCTGTATATCTTCTTTGGTCAAATGCCTGGTCAAAAATTTTAACCTTTTTTAAAAACTGATTTTTTTACCTTCTTAATTTTGAATTTTGAAGATTCCTTACATATTTTGGATACAAGTCCATTATTACATATATGATAGCAAATATCTTCTCCAAGCCTGTGGCTAATCTTTTCTCTCCCTTAATAATATTTTTGAAGAACAGAAGTTCTTGATTTTCATGAAGACCAGCTTATATTTTTTTCTTTTATGGATTACACTTTTGATGTTATATTTGAGAAAACTTTGCTAATCCAAACTCAATGATTTTCTCCTAGAAGTTTTATAGTTTTAGATTTTATATTTGTCTATGATTCATTTCTGAGTTAAGTTGGGTGATGTTGAAGTTCAATTTTTCTGTATGTACAATTGTCAGTATTTCTTCCTTAAATGTTTGGTGGAATTCAACAGTGAAGCCTTATAGGCCTGAAGATGTCTTTGTGGGAAGGTGTATTACTACAAATTTAATTTCTTTATATTTGCATATGGTTATTCATGTTATCTGTTTCTTTTTTAGTGAACCTGAGTAGTTTGTGCCCTTATAGAATTTATTCATCTAAGTAGTCAAATGATTTGCTATACATTTTTTTCATAATAATGACTTATTATACTTTAAATATCTGGAGAATCAGTAGTTATGTCAACTCTTTCTTTCCTGACATTGGAAGTTTATGTCTTATTTCTTTCCTTCCTGATTAGTCTGGATACATGTTTACCAGTTCTATAGAAATCCCCAACTGTATTTGTGGTCTTGTCTATTTCTCCTTGCTGTTCCATCATATTTTGATGCTCTGTTTCTATAAACATTTAGGATTGTTAGCTCCTTTTGATGAATTGACCCATTTTTCATTATGGATTAACTTTCTTTATCCCCAGTAATATCCTTTGCTTTGAGCTCATATTTGTAGTTATCAATACAGTGACTCCGTCTTTCTTTTGAGTGTTTGCATGGCATGTCTTTTTCCACCCTTTTACTGTTAACTTATTTGTATCTTTACATTTAAAATTAATTTCTTGTAGACAGCATTTAGTTAGGTCTTGCTTTTTTATTCAATTTGATAATCTCTGACTTTTAGTTGAGCTGATTAGATAATTTCCTTTTAATGGGATTATCAATATGACGGATTTAAATCTACTCTTTGCTCTTTGTGTTCTATTTGTCACATTCTTTTTTTCTGTTTTCCTTTGGGTAAATTAATAATTTTATGATACCATTTTTGTTGGCTTATATCTGGTAACTTTTTGTTGCATTTCTTTTTTTTTAGTGGTGACTTTAGAGTTGATAGCCTACATTTTTAACTTATCACAGTCCACCATTAACGAATATGATATTACTTCACTTATAGCATATGTTTGCCGGTTTACTAAAAAATCTTTTGTCATCCTTATCTTTGTTTTTCTGAAAGTATCTTTTCCACAGCATGCTTTTAAGATTTTTTTTCTCTTTGTCACTTGTTTCAAGCAATTTGCTTATGGTGTGCCTTTATAATGTTTTCTTCATGCTTATTATTATATGTGGTTTCATTCTTGCTTGGTGATTTGTAGTGTACATCAAATTTAGTAATTTTTCTTCAATAATATTTCTGCCCCACCTCTCTTTTTTCTTTTTTTGAAATTCCAACTACATGTATATATAGTCACTTAATGTTGTCTTGTAGTTCACTATACTGTGTGCATTTTCTTTCAGTTCTTTTTTCTCTCTGTTGTAAAGCTTATTTGCTATTTATTCAAGTTTGCTTAGTCTTTTTCTGCCATGCCATATATGTACTTACTTCAATACAGTGTATTTTCATCTCAGACATTGTTATCTTCATCTTTAGAGGTTGAACCTGGGTCTTTTCTTTATATTTCTGTCTCTTATTATCATAATTAATCTGTTTTCTAGCTTCTGAAAATATGGATATTGTTATAATAAAAGTTTAAATATCCTTTACTTTCATTATGGTTTCCGCTTTGCTGCTTCTTTTTCTGCCTTTTAATTTCTAGTTGGCTGCCAGACATTGTAAATTTTACCTTTTTCATCCTAGGTAGGCATCTGGGGCTACTCTATCACATGGCAAGGCACATGTTGACATCTGCTGGTCCTTCTCTCCTGGGTTTTGTTGCTTTTAGCTTTGGCTTCTCCTTCTGTGGCTTCCTTCCTCAACTTCCTTGTCTTTTTCTGTGAACTTCTCTTAATTTCATCTCCTAACTCCTGTATGTGTTTTGTCTTCTTATAAAGGACTCCAGCAAGAAGATTAAGACCCACCTTGAATGAGGCTGGTCACATCTCAATTGAGATAACCTAATCAAAACTTCCCACCCACAATATGTTTGCACCCACAAGAATGGAGTAGAAGAACATGGCCTTTTCTGGACTATATAACAGCTTCAAACTACCACAACCATACTATCCTCCTTGCAGTATTCAAACATACAAACATACTCCTCTTAAGGCCCTTTGTACTTGCTGTTCTTTTTGTCTGGAATATTGTTCCCCCAGAGATCCTTAAATCTTGGTCTCTCACCTTTATGCAAATTTTATCTTTTTTAGTGAGGTTTCCCGTTAACATTCCATTTAAAATTGCACACACACAGATTCATATCTCATTCATCTTCCTTCCATGCCTTATTTTTCTTCATATCATTGTTTACCTTCTATTGGACTAGGTACCTTTTATTGCCTGTCTCCCCTCACCAGAAGTTAAACTATATGAAGACAGGCATTTTTCTGTCTTGCTTATTTACTGTTATGATCCTAGCATCTAGAATACTTTTGTTTACGTAGTAGGCACTCAATAAGTATTTGTTGAATACATGATATTAATGCCAAAAGCTTTGTGAAATAGATAGCTATGGATTATAAAGCCAATGTATAATTTGTGCTATTAAAACCTTCTTTATCAGATTGATCCCAGGCAGGAGAGAGAAACTACACAGTTTGAAGAAGGAAATCCTAATATAAAGAATTAACTATAACAGGGGATTGGAGTAATGAGGGATTAGCTAGCAAGAAGTAAAGACAACTCCAAATAATACAAAAATAGCATATATAAGGAGCAGTCACTAACCCTAGCATTAAAGTAGTGAACCAAGGAAGATCTTGCTAGGGAGGGGATCAAATTGATGGAGAGGGCTCAGCCATGGTTCACTGAATAGCAGAGAAGTCTCTGTAGTGTTCCAGTGATAGGACTTCCTGGAAATCTATCCTCTGGGGTACCTGTTCACAGGGAAAGCTGTTCACAGGGAGGTGTCTCATCAGGGGCACTCCACTACAGAATTGCCTGAGAGAGGTGTAGGGGAAAGTTACTGGCTGCTGAATTCTGCTTGCCACCGTACAATGCAGCTCTATGTGCTGAAGAAGCTGTGAGAGCTGCAGAAACCAGGTACCAAGTGTGCACACTGGAGCCAGGAAGCAAATAACTGTTTCCCTCCTTCAAAGTCCCTCCAGCTTCAGTGCTAGCTGGCAAAGGAAAAAAAATTAAAGGGCCCCGATCCATTTCACAGAGCTCTCTTAAAAGGGTGAATTTGGAGCTGAGAGGTAATAGTTTGATAACTGACATCAGTTCTGTGCAAATGTTTTGTGTTTCCAGTTAATGCTAGATTTTTATTTTATTCCAAACTAAAAACTGGAAATTTTTTGTCCAGAAGATAAACAGAAGATTTTGTGATTGTATGATTTTGTATGATTTTGTGATTTTGCTTTCACAAGCTATGCTGTTAGAGCATCAGCCAAGACAGCCATCAACTGTTTGGAAGGAAATCCAGGAAGGGGGATAACTGAGCACTTTGTTTGGCTATGTGATTATATTGATCAAGAAAGTAAATCCATTCAACCTAAGGTAGCCAAAAGATATTAGTCAGCTTTTCTTCAAAATTTGACTCTTCAAACATCTTACCTTGACCTTTTTTCTCCTACTTGACCAAATTATCATCTAGGTAATGATTATTTTTTAATTTAAACTTTTAATTTTGAAATACTTTCAAACTTACAGAAAATTACCAACATAATACAAACCTCGTACAGAGAACTACAATGTACCCAGGATAACCAGATCTACCAATTTTAACACTTCATCACATCTGCTGTAAAATTCTATTTATCCCTTCATCAAACTATCAGTTAAACTGTCTGTGCATCTGTTTATCTACTTATCAATCCATTTTTCTGAGCACTTGAGTGTAGGTTGTATATGTTGTGCTTCTTGAACATTTAATACTTCCATGCACATATCCAAATAACAAGGATATTAATTGTGTATTCACCTTAAGTGCAGTTATCAAGTTCAACAAATTTAACATTGATATAAAGCTTATAGTCTATATTCCAATTTTTTCATATGTACCAATAATGTCTTTTTTTCCTGTAATTCACTGATATATAGTCACATATAATACAATCATCCAAAGTGTACAATCAGTTGTTCACAGTATCCTTATATATTTGTGCAGTCATCACCACAGTTTTTGAACATTTTCACTACTCCAAAAAAAAGCAATAAAGATAAAAATGCGAATGAAAATAAAAATAAAAGTAAAAAAGAACACCCAAAACATCCCATCCCTCCCTATTATTCATTTACTTTTTTGTTCTCATTTTTCTACTCATCTGTCCATACACATGATAAAGGAAGTGTGAGCCACAAGGTTTTCACAATTACACAGTCACAGTATGTAAGCTATATAGTTATACAATTGTCTTCAAGAATCAAACCTACTGGATGGCAGTTCAACTCTTTCAGGTATTTCCTTCTAGCTATTCTAAAGCTAAACTAAAGACTAAAAAGGGCTATCTATACAATACATAAGAATAACCTCCAGAATTACTTCTCAATTCCATTTGAAATCTCTCAGCTGCTGAAACCTTATTCTGTTTCATTTCTTTTCCCCCTTATACTCAAGAAGGCTTTCTGTATCCCAGGATGCTGGGTCCAGACTTTCCCTGGGAGTCATTTCCCATGTTGCCAGGGAGATTAACACCCCTGGGAGTCACGTCCCACGTAGAGGGGAGGACAGCGAGTCCACCTGCCAAGTTGGCTTAGCTAGAGAGGCCACATCTGAGCAACAAAGGAGGTTCTCTGGAGGTGACTCCTAGGCACAATTGTAAGTAGGCTTAGCCTCTCCTTTGCAGTAGCAGGAGGGCAAGCTCCAAGGTCAAGGGCTCTACTAAATTGGTAGTCCTCATTGCTTGCAAGAATATAAGGAATTCCTCAGGAGGGTAAGTTTAATATTTCCACATTTTTTCCCAGTCCCTCAAGTGGGCTTTTCAAATTCTTTTTTATTCTCTGCCCAAATTACTTTGGGATATATCAGGGCTTCACACTAACCTGTACAAACCAAACAGATGTCACTCTCTATTCAAGATTCCATGTAATAATTGTGTTTGAATAAACTGACTATACAAGTTATATTATAGTGTGCCACAGAAAATATAGATTTTCCAACAAATATACATCTCTTCCCTTGGTTTCACACAGAAGTTGAAGTTTTAAAACACAGTCAATATCATCCTTTACCCTTTAGTCTGATTTCCATTAGTACTAACCAAATCCATTTTGTTTATATCTCTAATTGGAATCTGATCTCTTTTTCAGCTTCTTTAACAATTTTGCTTTATGGGGTAATGTTGACATCCATGGCTGCTGAACTCTGGCTCTGAATCTCAGGTGTTACACAGATACCTGAAGTTTCAGGGACTGACCAGTTTATACACAAAGATCTCAGCATCTCAGAATTTAGAAATAACCATTACACCTCAGGAACAGAAGCAACTGCTATAAGACTGGCCTTTTGAGGCTCTCTCCTCCCTTGGTAGATGCAATCCAGGATCATGTATTGCCTTTAATTGTCATTTTCTCTTTAGGTACTCTTTCTTTGTGTGCATGTGTGTGTGTGTGTGAATGTATGCCTATATACAACATAAACTTTCTCATCAAAACCACTCCCAAGCATACCATTGAATGGGATTGATCACCATCCTCTATTACTAAAACATTCCCATCTTCCCAAAGAGAAGCCTACACCCATTTTTGCATTAATGCCCAATTTCCCCTATTCCTTCTTGTACCTTATCATCTAATTTCTGTCTCTATGAGCTTGCATAACCTCCAGTATTTTCTTTGTAGCTACTATGGGGCTTAAATCTGACATTGTAAATCTGTAACAATCTTGGTTGCTTTGATACCCGCTTAGCTTCAATAGTATACCTAAAGTATGTCCCTATACCCCACCATCCCCCTACCTTTATGTAGTTCTAGCATATTATAATCATTCAGAAACTTTTAATGTTAGTATTATTGTTTTCTTGCTTCAGAGACTAAACTCACATAGTGTAAAACTTCAGAGTTTAATACCATTTCTTAATGTCATATGCTGCTAAAAGAGCAAAAAACACCAGAATTAGAAGGTGTGAAATTTTTAGGAAATTGTTCTTCTAAACAAATCTGATGAAAGACAAAACCCTCATCTGAAACATAAAGGCCAAATGCCCTTAGGCTAATTTGATTTTCTAACATTTATTCCCAAGAGCAAATGAGGGCAGGCAAATCATCACAAACATAACATGCTTAATAGATATAGGCCAAGGCCCAGTCAATCTCATGCAACATCCACTCATTCTCTCCATTTGGGTGGCAAATAGAAGACAATGAGCGTATTGGGTGGTAATGAGAGATGAGCTTGGAAAAATACAGGAGTCAGTTGATAGAAGGCATTAGTCTTGATAAATGTGCATAGAAAGATTCCATTTCCTAACCAGATGTATGTTGCATATGGAAACAGTTATGTCTCTCCAAGAGAGGTTCATGTTCAACACTCCATCAGGTAACTTTAGGAAAGAAATTTTTTCAGTATGAATTTAGAGATGCAAATTGATTACAGAATATCTCACCATTTTAAAGACATTCTTAATAAAGACCCTAAAGTATTGACCTTTCTTTGGTTCTACATTTATTTGAATTATCACATAAGAAAAAACTGAATGAATAGTACTATTAACAAACTTTTTAGCATCTGTTCATTTGTGAAATTCCAAATAATACCTGATCAGAGTTTTAAATTCCATATTAGGAAATGGATTTGGAGATGGAAAAACAGAAATACAACTCAAAATTTAGGGCTCAAGATTCAGTCAGTGATACTTTAATAACATTATTATTCAAGAAATATGTCTTACCGGTATAATATCTGCAAAGGCAGAAATCAAACCTAGATCTACAAAATTTCCTTCTGGTGATAATGCATCAGTATATTTGAAAAGTTGTCAGATGCCCATTAATTGTTCAAAATTTGGAAGAGTTGAATGTGTAATATTTGTATGATCTTAATTTTTATTTCCAGGCAGATGTTTAATGAGCCATCATGTTCAAAGGATGCTGACTTCAGCAGTTAGAGAACAGGTTCGTGGGAGAGAAGGGTTGGCAAACAGCACATCTGTTGGTTCATATTTCCTGGAGACTTTACACTTGTCCTTAGTCTTCATCTGTCAGATTCAGATTTATTGCAAGTAGGATTCTAGCAGAAAGCAGGTGCTGTTTTTTCATATTCTTATGTAATATTTCATGTCTTTAGGGAGAAAAATAATATAATATGGCATCTTGTTGAAATGCATGTGGGATATGTTCCTGACAGCCTTAGAGTTCCTTGTACTTGTCTGTTGTATTTAATATCTTAGAGGGCTTCAAGGAACACACTAGAAAACTTGCTTTTATTAAAATAAAAAAAATACATTGGCAGTCAATTTGGTTTGGGCCAACTTTTAGGCTAGTCTAAATTATTTTCTTATCTATGTAACTCTGAGAGTTTGAAGACTAAATTTTAGGCAGACCTTTAGTTTAAAAAGTAAACTGTTCAATAATTTGAATTCCCATTACCCATTATATATATTTAAACAAAGCACTTATTACATTGCACTGCTATTATTTCATAAATTCCTTGAGGGCACTTAGTACCATTTGTGACAAATAAGAGTCATTCATATATAGATTAAATAGCTTCATTGAACCTGCCCATGAAATTTGTAAATTCTATTTTAATCATTACTACAAAGTCTATATTCAGAACACATTCCAGCAAAGTACAGAATATATAACATAGATAAATGCCTAGAGATGTAATTTTCCTACACTTTACTTTTCTTTGAAAGCAATATTATGGAAATTAAAAAAAATTCCTAAAAAATTAACAGTAAATTTCTTTTCATATTTAAGATTTGTAATTGTGACTTAGGTAAAGTCTATAAAGATTTCAGTCACAGTACTTCTTTTATATTTTATAGAAAAATGGAAAATAATTTCCCTGATAGTCCTTTTATTGCAAGTTTGTTACAATCAACCTGCAATATAGTTATTTTTTTGTTGTTAAATGTTCCATTTTTCTTTCATTTTGCAATGAGTATAACTGTTTCCAGCATTTTGTTTACTCATCCAAATTATACATGATCATGTATCTTACAGAATGACACTTTGTTTAGACTATGAACTGATGAAACTAAATCAGCTTTCACTGTCATTAGTAAATATGAACACATCCTTAAAAGAATTCAGACAAGTGCATTCTTTTGAAATACTATTTTATATTAGTTTTCCTTTATTCCTTATTCAATTATCTTGCTGAATCATGCATTCTATGCAGCCTATATTCATAGCAATGTTTCAAAGGAAACCCCAAATTCAATATGGCTAACTGACCAGTTAAGTTTGTTAACATTCTCTAGGCTTACATTAAAAGTTCTGGCTGAAATCAAGAAAGCTGAACTTTTTACAGGCTATTTAGATGACAACAAATAAATATTTGGGAGGAAAATTGACTTTGATTGTGTCTTAGGTCTCTTTCAGCTCCAAACATGATGTGGTTTTCTGATTTACACCATTTCATTTCAAGATGCTAAATATAAATTTCAGGAAAAATAATTTTATAAGATATTTGGTTATGGGAAAAGCATTTAGCCATTAAAGGAAGGTTATGTTATGTGCTAATAAAAAAGGCAGGACAAGAGCTTTTTCATTTTTTGCAAATTTACTCATATATCACTGCAGCAAAAAATGATGAGAACTCCCGATTATCACAGTGAAATATTGGATCACATCTCCCCTTGCTTTCCCTAATACATATTGTCAAAAATATCTTCTGTCCATTACCATAAATAAAAGTAAAGGAGTGAGGGCGGGGCAAGATGGTGGATTGGTGAGGTGTATGTTTTAGTTACTCCTCCAGGGAAGTAGGTAGATAGCCAGGAACTGCGTGGACTGGACACCGCAGAGCAGTCTGACTTTGGGCATACTTCATACAACACTCATGAAAACATGGAACTGCTGAGATCAGCGAAATCTCCCAATACAGAAAGCCTCAAAGACTTGCAATTTGGGCAGGTCAAGACAAGAGCAGTACTGAGAGCTCTGAGACAAAAGGCAACAATCCAGTGGCTGAGAAAATTCACTAAACACCACAACTGCCCAAGAAAAGAGGGACGTCCTCTCATAGCCATCATCCTGGTGGACAGGAAACACTCTTGCCCATCACCGGCCCCATAGCCCAGAGCTGCCCTAGACAACCCAGTGTGACGGAAGTGCTTCAAATAACACACATACACCACAAAATTGGGCATGGACATTAGTCTTCCCTGCACCCTCAGCTGGTTGTCCCAGACTTGGGAAGGTGGAGCAGTGGGAATTAACAAGCCCCATTCAGACATCATTTCAGCAGACTGGGAGCCTCCCTACACAGACCGGCAGCCCAGAATTACCCTGGGGGGACGGCACTCACCTGTGACATAGCACAGGCATCCCTCAACAAAGGACCAGGGGGTGCAAGGCCTGGAAGAGGGACCCATTCACAAGTCTCAGGGGCCACACGCCAATACCAAGGACTCGTGGGTCAGTGGCAGAGACAAACTGTGGCAGGACTGAACTGAAGGATTAGACTATTTCAGCAGCTTTAAAACTCCAGGAGCACCAGGGAAATTTGGTTGTTAGAGCCACCCCCCTCCCTGACCTCCCAAACACACGCCCCTTATACAGGGTGGGCAAAACCAACTACACACGCAAGCTTGGTATACCAACTGAACCCCACAAGACTTACTCCCACACTCACCACAGAGGCAAAGCAGGGGAGAACTGCCTTGAGGGGAACAGGTGGCTCACGGATGCCACCTGCTGGTTAGTCACAGAAAGTGTACTCCATGAAGCTGTAGACCTGACAAATTAGAGATAAGGATTTCAATTGGTCTACAAATCCTAAAAGAACCCTACCAAGTTAAGCACATGCCATGAGGCCAAAAACAACAGAAAATTTTAAAGCATATGAAAAAACCAGAAGATATGGATAACCCAAGCCCAAGCACCCAAATCAAAAGCTCAGAAGAAATACAGTACTTAGAGCAACTATTTAAAGAACTAAAGATGAATGAGGAGACCATGGCATGGGATATAAAGGACATCAAGAAGAGCATGGAACAGGATATAAAGGACATCAAGAAGACCCTAGAAGAGCATAAAGAAGACATTGCAAGACTAAATAAAAAAATAGATGTTCTTATGGAAATTAAAGAAACTATTGACCAAATTAAAAAGATTCTGGATACTCATAGTACAAGACTAAAGGAAGTTGAACGATGAATCAGTGACCTGGAAGATGACAGACTGGGAAATGAAAGCACAAAAGAAAGAATGGGGAAAAAAAAAATCAAAATGCACCTCAGGGATTTGACAGATAATATAAAACGTCCAAATATAAGACTCATTGGTATTCCAGAAGGAGAAGAAAAGGGTAAAGGTCTAGGAAGACTATTCAAAGAAATTTTTGGGGAAAACTTCCCAAATCTTCTAAACACTATAAATACACAAATCATAAATGCCCAGCGAACTCCAAAAAGAATAAATCTAAATAAACCTATTCCAAGACATATTCTGATCACACTGTCAAATACGGAAGAGAAGGAGCAAGTTCTGAAAGCAGCAAGAGAAAAGCAATTCACCACATACAAAGGAAACGGCATAAGACTAAGTAGTGACTACTCAGCAGCCACCATGGAGGCGAGAAGGCAGTGGCATGACATATTTAAAATTCTGTGTGAGAAAAATTTCCAACCAAAAATACTTTATCCAGCAAAGCTCTCCTTCCAATTTGAGGGAGAGCTTAAATTTTTCACAGGCAAACAAATGCTGAGAGAGTTTGCTAACAAGAGGCCTGCCCTACTGGAGATACTAAAGGGAGCCCTACAGACAGAGAAACAAAGAAAGGAGAGAGAGACATGGAGAAAGGTTCAGTACTAAAGAGATTTGGTATGGGTACATTAAAGGATATTAATAGAGAGAGGGAAAAATATATACGATAAACATAAACCAAAGGATAAGATGGCTGATTCAAGAAATGCCTTCACGGTTATAACGTTGAATGTAAATGGATTAAACTCACCAATTAAAAGGTATAGATTTGCAGAATGGATCAAAAAAATGAACCATCAATATGCTGCATACAAGAGACTCATCTTAGACACAGAGACACAAAGAAATTGAAAGTGAAAGGATGGAAAAAAAATATTTCATACAAGCTACAGCCAAAAGAAAGCAGGTGTAGCAGTATTAATCTCAGATAAAATAGACTTTAAATGCAGGGATGTTTTGAGAGACAAAGAAGGTCACTGCGTACTAATAAAAGGGGCAATTCAACAAGAAGAAATAACAACCATAAATGTTTATGCACCCAATCAAGGTGCCACAAAATACATGAGAGAAACACTGGCAAAACTAAAGGAAGCAATTGATGTTTCCACAACTGTGGGAGACTTCAACACATCACTCTCTCCTACAGATAGATCAACCAGATAGAAGACCAATAAGGAAACTGAAAACATAAACAATCTGATAAATGAATTGGACTTAACAGACATATATAGAACATTACATCCCAAATCACCAAGATACACATTCTTCTCTAGTGCTCACGGGACTTTCTCCAGAATAGATCATATGCTGGGACATAAAACAAGGCTCAATAAATTTAAAAAGATTGAAATTATTCAAAGCACAGTCTCTGACCACAATGGAATACAATTAGAAGTCAATAACCCTAAGAGACTTAGAAAATTCACAAATACCTGGAGGTTAAACAACACACTCCTAAACAATCAGTGGGCTAAAGAAGAAATAGCAAGAGAAATTGCTAAATATATGGAGATGAATGAAAATGAGAACACAACATACCAAAACCTATGGGATGCAGCAAAAGTGGTACTGAGGGGGAAATTTATAGCACTAAATGCATATATTAAAAAGGAAGAAAGAGCCAAAATCAAAGAACTAATGCATCAACTGAAAAAGCTAGAAAATGAACAGCAAACCAATCCTAAACCAAGTAGAAGAAAAGAAATAACAAGGATTAAAGCAGAAGTAAATGACATAGAGAACAAAAAAAGAATAGAGAGGATAAATATCACCAAAAGTTGGTTCTTTGAGAAGAGAAACAAGATTGACAAGCCCCTAGCTAGACTGACAAAATCAAAAAGAGAGAAGACCCATATAAACAAAATAATGAATGAGAAAGGTGACATTACTGCAGATCCCGAAGAAATTTAAAAAATCATAAGAGGATACTATGAACAACTGTATGGCAACAAACTGGATAATGTAGAGGAAATGGACAATTTCCTGGAAACATATGAACAACCTAGATTGACCAGAGAAGAAATAGAAGACCTCAACCAACCCATCACAATCAAAGAGATCCAATCAGTCATCAAAAAACTTCCCACAAATAAATGCCCAGGGCCAGATGGCTTCATGGGAAAATTCTACCAAACTTTCCAGAAAGAACTGACACCAATCTTACGCAAACTCTTTCAAAACATTGAAGAAAATGGAACACTACCTAACTCATTTTATGAAGCTAACATCAATCTAATACCAAAACCAGGCAAAGATGGTACAAAAAAGGAAAACTACTGGCCAATCTCCCTAATGAATATAGATGCAAAAATCCTCAACAAAATACTTGCAAATCGAATCCAAAGACACATTAAAAAAATCATACACCATGACCAAGTGGGGTTCATTCCAGGCATGCAAGGATGGTTCAAGATAAGAAAATCAATCAATGTATTACAACACATTAACAAATCAAAAGGGAAAAATCAAATGATCATCTCAATAGATGCTGAAAAAGCATTCAACAAAATCCAACATCCCTTTTTAATAAAAACACTTCAAAAGGTAGGAATTGACGGAAACTTCCTCAATATGATAAAGAGCATATATGAAAAACCTACAGCCAGCATAGTACTCAGTGGTGAGAGACTGAAAGCCTTTCCCCTAAGATCAGGAACAAGGCAAGGATGCCCGCTGTCACCACTGTTATTCAACATTGTGCTGGAAGTGCTAGCCAGGGCAACCCGACAAGACAAAGAAATAAAAGGAATCCAAATTGGAAAGGAAGGAGTAAAACTGTCATTGTTTGCAGATGATGTGATCTTATATCTGGAAAACCCCGAGAAATCGACGATACAGCTACTAGAGCTAATAAGCAAATTTAGCAAAGTAGCAGGATACAAGATTAATGCACACAAGTCAGTAATGTTTCTATATGCTAGAAATGAACAAACTGAAGAGACACTCAAGAAAAAGATATCATTTTCAATAGCAACTAAAAAAATCAAGTACCTAGGAATAAACTTAACCAAAGATGTAAAAGACCTATACAAAGAAAACTACATAACTCTACTAAAAGAAATAGAAGGGGACCTTAAAAGATGGAAAAATATTCCATGTTCATGGATAGGAAGGCTAAATGTCATTAAGATCTCAATTCTACCCAAACTCATCTACAGATTCAATGCAATCCCAATCAAAATTCCAACAACCTACTTTGCAGACTTGGAAAAGGTAGTTATCAAATTTATTTGGAAAGGGAAGATGCCTCGAATTGGTAAAGACACTCTAAAAAAGAAAAACCAAGTGGGAGGATTTACACTCCCTGATTTTGAAGCTTATTATAAAGCCACAGTTGTCAAAACAGCATGGTACTGGCACAAAGATAGACATATAGATCAATGGAATCGAGTTGAGAATTCCGAGATAGACCCCCAGACCTATGGCCGACTGATCTTTGATAAGGCCCCCAAAGTCACTGAACTGGGTCATAATGGTCTTTTCAACAAATGGGGCTGCGAGAGTTGGATATCCATATTCAAAAGAATGAAAGAGGACCCCTACATCACACCCTACACAAAAATTAACTCAAAATGGACCAAAGATCTCAATATAAAAGAAAGCACCATAAAACTCCTAGAAGATAATGTAGGAAAACATCTTCAAGACCTTGTATTAAGCGGACACTTCCTAGACTTTACACCCAAAGCACAAGCAACAAAAGAAAAAATAGATAAATGGGAACTCCACAAGCTTAGAAGTTTCTGTACCTCAAAGGAATTTCTCAAAAAGGTAAAGAGGCAGCCAACTCAATGGGAAAAAATTTTTGGTAACCATGTATCTGACAAAAGACTGATATCTTGCATATATAAAGAAATCCCACAACTCAATGACAATAGTACAGACAGGCCAATTATAAAATGGGCAAAAGATATGAAAAGACAGTTCTCTGAAGAGGAAATACAAACGGCCAAGAAACACATGAAAAAATGTTCAGCTTCACTAGCTGTTAGAGAGATGCAAATTAAAACCACAATGAGATACCGTCTAACACTGATTAGAATGGCTGCCATTAAACAAACAGGAAACTACAAATGCTGGAGGGGATGTGGAGAAATTGGAACTCTTATTTATTGTTGGTGGGACTGTATAATGGTTCAGCCACTCTGGAAGTCAGTCTGACAGTTCCTTAGAAAACTAAATAAAGAGATATCTTTGATCCAGTGATTGCACTTCTCGGTATATACCCGGAAGATCGGAAAGCAGCGACACGAACGGATATCTGCATGCCAATGTTCATAGCAGCATTATTCACAATTGCCAAGAGATGGAAACAATCCAAATGTCCTTCAACAGATGAGTGGATAAATAAAATGTGGTATATACACACGATGGAATACTACACGGCAGTAAGAAGGAATGATCTCGTGAAACATATGACAACATGGATGAACTTTGAAGACATAATGCTGAGCGAAATAAGCCAGGCACAAAAAGACAAACATTATATGCTACCACTAATGTGAGCTTTGAAAAATGTAAAATGAATGGTTTGTAATGTAGAATGTAGGGGAACTAGCGATAGAGAGCAATTAAGGAAGGGGGAACAATAATCCAAGAAGAACAGATAAGCTATCATGGGTAAATTTAATGTTCTGGGAATGCCCAGGAATGAGTATGGTCTGTTAATTTCTGATGGGTATAGTAGGACCAAGTTCACAGAAATGTTGCTATATTAGGTTACTTTCTTGGGGTAGAGTAAGAAAACATTAGAAGTAAAGTAGTTATCTTAGGTTAGTTGTCTTTTCCTTAGTCCCTTGTTATGGTCTCTTTGAAATGTTCTTTTATTGTATGCTTTTATTTTTTTATTTTTTTATTTTTCATACAGTTGATTTAGGAAAAAAAAGTTTTTTTTAAAAAAAAAAACAACGAAAAAAATATGCAGAGCCCCCTTGAGGAGCTGGTGGAGAATGCAGGGGTATTGGCCTGCCCTACCTCGATGGTTGCTAACATGCCCACAGACATAGGGGACTGGTGGTTTGATGGATTGAGCCCTCTACCATGGAATTTGCCCTTGGGAAGGCTGTTGCTGCAAAGGAGAGGCTAGGCCTCCCTATAACTGTGCCTAAGAGCCTCCTCCCGAATGCCTCTTTGTTGCTCAGATGTGGTCCTCTCTCTCTAGCTAAGCCAACTTGAAAGGTGAAATCACTGCCCTCCCCACTACGTGGGTTCAGACACCCAGGGGAGTGAATCTTCCTGGCAATGTGGAATATGACTCCCGGGGAGGAATGTAGACCTGGCATCATGGATGGAGAACATCTTGACCAAAAGGGGGATGTGAAAGGAAATGAAATAAGCTTCAGTGGCAGAGAGATTCCAAAAGGAGCCGAGAGGTCACTCTGGTGGGCACTCTTACGCACAATATAGACAGCCCTTTTTGGGTTCTAATGAACTGGGGTAGCTGGTGGTGGATACCTGAAACTATCAAACTACAACCCAGAACCCATGAGTCTTGAAGACAATTGTATAAAAATGTGGCTTATGAGGGGGGACAGTGGGATTGGGGGGTGCCATAGGGATCACACTCCCATTTGTCTAGTTTGTGGATAGATGAGTGGAAAGGTGGGGGAAGGAAACAAACAAACAAACAAACAAACAGACAAGGGTGCCCAGTGTTCTTTTTTACTTTAGTTGCTCCTTTTCACTTTAATTATTATTCTGGTTATTTTTGTGTGTGTGGTAATGAGGGTGTCGGGGATTGATTTTGGTAATGAATGTACAACTATGTAATGGTACGGTGAACAATCAAATGTAAGATTTGTTTTCTATGACTGCGTGGTATGTGAATATATCTCAATAAAATGAATAATTAAAAAAAAGTAAAGGAGTAATAGTTTCTTATTTTGTTATGCTTTTATCTTTTTATCTTCTTATACATAGACCATCACCCTAGTCTGCTTGTGCCATCCAACTGCCAGAGCAAGAATCAGGATTTGATGCAGAAAAAAAACAGGAAAACATATGTAATAAAATGGGATTTTACATTCAAATTTGTATTATATAACTGGATAAGAGACTTCCAAGCCTCTGTCTTTTCTAAAGAAATTTGCCCCCCAATTTCTCTACGGAATTGACCTCTGTCCACAATTAATCATGAAAGAGGATGTGATGCAAAGGCAAGAGACAGACCTGTGGGATTGTGAAAAGAAAAAAGGAGAAAAAAATGCAGGAGAGCAAAGTGATCAGATATGTGTCCCAATATTGCCCCATTCAAGATAGGAAATTAGTGTTAGATAAGTGATGGTGAGACAAAAGCAGAGTTGGGGGCTTGTGTCTCCACTCATTTTAAGGACCATTAAAAAATGTGAGCTCAATGCCATCCCTTTTATGAACTTAAGTTGTGAGGTTAATAAATTAAATGTGCAGTGAGAGAGAGACCTCAAGGCACAGCAATCCCCTGCTTCTTTTCGTTTTAACAAGAAGTGGTAGAAATTTTGGCTAAGAAGCATCCTAGTGAGGTTGCAGTAAGGGAGTGTTGGTGTAGGGGATGGTGAGATGGCTCTGCGCCTGCAAATGCAGAGAGATCACATGATCTGGGGCAGATGAGAGTCACAGTAGGATTCCGGGGGCCTATAGCATTAGCAGCAGCTGGGGGCTCTGAGGACAGCCACCTGGCTCTGACCAACAAAGAATATAAGCAGATCAGAGCTGCTGCAGCTACAGACTCAGCTGCAGTCACTACTAGCAATGCAAGAGACAACTCAGGAGGACCAGGGACAAGAGGAGAAGACAGGAGGGGGTAAATGTCCCTGAATCTCCTGGCAATGAGGATGAATAAACTTCCTTTACTACACACCCTCACTTTTCTTTCGTGTAGGGAAGACAAGCAGAGAATGGATGAGGCTATGTAAGAGATCAAACAACTGAACATTTTATTTTTCATGAGACATTGGACAATGCCTATTGGAAATGTTTCAGTTACAAGATTGGGCTAAATTTGAAACTGAGATTAAAAATTGTTTGTGTGTGTGTGTGCGTGTGTGTGTGTGTTAGTTAGTTAGTTTGTTTTTTGTCCTTCTGCCCCACCAAAATCATTGGCAGGAACTTTTGAAGAAGATCAAAGCAGCTACAGACAATAGAAGAAATTTAATTTCTTCTGCACCTCTGAATTGTTTGAGTTTGTGTCAGTGCTTCTTAAGTATGAGATTATAATGTAGGTTTTTATTCAAAAACATGATTTTGTAGTTTAGACATTGTGCCAGTTTGGATATATTATGTCCTCCAGAAAGAGCCATAGTCTTTTAACCTGATCTTGTTGGATGGAAACTTTTGACTGAGTGTTTCCGTGGAGATGTAACTCACCCAACTGTGGGTAATATCTTTGATTGGATTTTTTCCATGGAGGTGTTATCATGCCCATCCAGCATGGATCTTAATTAAATCACTGGAGACCTATAAGAAGAGTTCACAGACAGAAGGAGCTCAGAGCAGCTGAGAGGGACATTTTGGAGAGAAGCTAAGAGCTGACACTGATGCTTTGATGTGCTACACCCGAGTTTGCCCCAGAGAAGCTACAAGAGGAAAAAACACCCCAAGAGCAGCTGAGAGAGACTTTGGGAGAGATGCTTGGGAGCTGACACTTGGAGATGCTTGGAGACATTTGAAGAAAATGTCCAGAGACATTTTGGAGAAAGCCATTTTGAAACCAGAACCCCAGGACAAAAGGTCAGCAGACACCAGCCACAAGCCTTCCCAGCTAACAGGTTTTCTGGACTCCATCAGCCATTTTTCAGTGAAGGTATCCTCTTGTTAGTGCCTTAATTTGGATATTTTCATGGCCTTCAGACTGTAAATTTGTAACTTAATAAATCCACTTTATAAAAACCAATCCATTTCTGGTATTTTACATAATGGCAGCATTAGCAAACTGAAACAGAAATATTTTCCACAAATATTATCTTCATATAGAGTCTCAGATTCTGCTCTCCTATTTTCAGAAAAAATATTTCCTTCATACAACTAGGCTCCTGAGTTTTAAATACATTGTATCCTTAGCAAGGTCAAAATATGTGTTGCATATCTACAGGTTTTATTAGAAGCCTTACTACTTTATTGAAATGAGCAATTTCTCTGACTCCATCTTTTTACGATGCACCTGCCTACTTACTCTTATCCTGATCACAGAGATTGAGAATAGATCTTTCTCTAGGTGTGTATGCCACTAGCTCCTAATTAAATCATATTTTTGAAAACACTATTCAGTACCTATCTTAGCCCTGTATAATACACACACAGTCTATTCTCAAATTTTTAAAAATTAGTGTAAACCATATTAGATTTTAGAGATAAATGATTTGATCACTAAAATAGAAAACATAATGCAACTTAAAAAATACTAAAAAGATTAATTTAAAAAAATATTGGATCTACACTAAAAATAATATGAAAATAATTTTATTAAGAGAAAAAGTCCACTTTCTGATTTCATAAATAATTATTTTCAAAAATTGTATAATGGTAAAAATTCAAGCCTTGGCTTTTGAGTCAATTTGAAATGCAGTTTTTGATAGCTTCATTGTTTTCTACTGTGACAATATATCCCATCCTGATTTTGGGCATTTTCTGCCTCAGTGTTGACATCACATATTTTTCCAAGGATCCCTGATTTCTATTAGTGAGAAATGGTATCGAGTGATAACAATCTGACATGATTATTGTATCTAGATCTTTTCAGTGGTTAGAGCTACATATATATGTTAAGAAAAATACTGTTATTTCTGATTACAATTAAGGATCATACGGATGTTATTAAAATCACTCATTATTGTATTTTTCTGGGCTGCTCAAACACCATGAAATAGGTTGGGTTAAACAATGGAAATTTATTAGCTTACGGTTTTGAGGCTAAAGAAAATCCAAATCAAGGTGTCGTCAAGGTGATGCTTTCTCCCTGAGGACTGTGGAATTCTGGGGCTGGCTGCTGGTGATCCTTAGTCCTTAGTTTATCACATGGCCAAGGCACGTGGTAGCATCCCCTGGTCTCTTCCTTCTCTTCTGGAATCTGAATTTCACTTGTCTCATAAAGGACTCCAGTAATAGGATACAAACCCATCCTGATTGAGGTGGGACACACCTTAACTGAAGTAGCCTTTTCACAAGATTGTACTTACAATGGGTTCACACCCACAGGAAAGTACTAAATTTTCAGGGGTACATACAGCTTCAAACTACCACGTTTGTCTTACATTTAAACCCCCTTTTTTCTCCAGAGCTCAATGACACCAACACAATTACTGTTATGTTCTATACCACATCACTCACACAACACACCAGTCTCAGAATAAAGCTAACATCACTACCATAAAAAAGACTACAGAAAAGTGTTTAATATTTTTTAAATTCTTTTTATTTTTAGGGTATATCTACAGTCAAACCCCTGTGTTTTAAAGTCATTACACAATTATGCCACTGACTCACTATGCAATTTGGGCACTTGTTTCATTTTGCTTTTAATTTGAAAGGATAGATTTTCAAAAAATGTAATTTAATTTTGTATATGTTGAAGGTTCCAAACTCAAATCTATATACATAATAAATGCAGAAATTCTTAGCCTCTATTCAGTCCCTCTTCCCTGTTTCTCTTACATTCCCTGCTCCGTAGGTAACTCTTTATATTTTGATGTTTTGTTCCATCCATTTCTTAGATACATATTGGAACAACTTCCAAAAAGTTGCATGAATAGCACAGAGAACTGCATTCCACTCACCCAGAGAGCCCCATTCATGTTTTGTCAATTGGCCTATGACTGTCACAATATATTAATTCCTCAATTCAGAGCACCCTGTTTTATCTCTCTAGCCTTCCAGTTCATCTTCCCTTGATTTTCATGACCTTGGTATTTTTGAAGATATGAGGCAGTCACTTTGAAGAATATCCTTCTTATTTGTCTGATGTTACCTCATGCGTGGCCTCAGGCTACCCATTTGGGGCAGGGAGAGCGTAGAATTTCATGCCGTGTTCTTCTCATTGCATCCTATCAGGTGGTACAGAGTGCTGATTTGATTAAGAAGTGACTGCCAAATTTCTGCACTGTAAAGTAACCATGTATATTTGCTTTTTCTCCATTGTTATTAATAATTTGTGAGGTGGTAGCTTGAGAGTACATAAATATTTAATTGAATTATTTTATTGAATTTTATCAAATACATTTTATTGAATTTATTGATTTAAACAATTTAATTGAGGCTTTTGGAAGACTTATTACTATGGTGGTTGCCAAATTGTTATTTTCTAATTCCATCTTTCCTTCAACATACTTTTTTTTGGCATTCTGCTATAAGGGTGAGCTTTTTCTTCTCCACATTTACTTACTAATTGTTTTTTTAATCTGTGTGAACACATGAAATATATTGTATTCATTAAGTTATAATTCCTCAATATCCACCTATAATTTATTATTATTATTTCCTAATGTATCTACCCTTTTTCAGTGTATAGTCCAATGAGGTTTGGTAAATTTGTTATATATTTTGATGATCAACTTTTTTCCAGACTTCCTGGAGAGGACTTTCCAGCTGGCTTCTATATTATTTTGAAATGCCTCATCACCCTCAGAGTACTTCCTTAATTTCTGGCACAAGATGTTCCAAGCTTATGTACTATATTTGCTGCTTCAACCCTGATTCAACCAATTCTTCAAGAAGTTCTGTTTCCTTATATTAGATGATGGCATTTAGATGCCAAGACATGGGATTTAGAAGCCAGGTTATATTCATTGCTACTTGTATGTTCAGCAGTGCTAAATCAGGAGACAGAGCTAGGAAATTATATGCATGTGTGAGTGTATGTGTGTATACACACATGCACATATTTATTTATGTATTTACTTATAATATATTTGCATCTATACTTATTTCTCTATATATCTTTATACATGTTTAACCAGAATCCATAATAATATCTGCAATTTCAAGCTGATACATGAGGTTCATTCTAGCCATCCCTTTGCCATATTCCATGTCATTGAAAGACCTGGCTTCCATTATGCTCAGTATATTTACTGATTTGCTGTCACTTGTAGGTAGTCAATCTCCACACTTCATCTGTGTGTCATTAATGTCTCTTAAAATGCATCCATTTTGATGCAAACAAAACAAAACAAAACACATGAAAGCGCTCCAACTTCCCAGCTTTCTTGTGGAGGCACAGAGGGTTCCCTGGCTTGGCGAGTTAGTCAGGGAGGCTGCCTCCTAAGCATTGTGTGTCTGAAGGCAGGCACCAAGGCGTTGCATGCCTGATGGCAGGCAATTAAGTTAGAGAATGATGCTGGGCTCCTTCCATGCCCCTGCTTTCCCACCTGGTTCAAAAGAGATTGTTCCCTGAGATTACTATTGTCCTCAAGCTTGCACCTGAAGATTGCAAACTTGCTAGTCTTACACAGTTGCCTGGGGAAATGGGAAAATAATTACGTAGCCCAAAGAATGCTTATGCTATATAATCCTGTGCTAAAAAAACCAATAAAGAACTTCTTGCAGGAACAGAGACGGAACTGGCTCCCTTCTTTCCCAATTGGCGACCAACACAGGCATTCCAATCCTGACCACAATGTTTGGAAGCTGCGCAGTAAGTACAAGCGATTTATTTCAGGGTAGTTCAGTAGTTTCAGCCACTCAATGATATGGGTCATCTCTTACTGTTCCCCAGTGCCAGTATGTGTTAACCCTACAACGGCTGCTGCAGGCTAACGGAGCTTCTGTCTCTGAGAACATTTTGCATTCTTTGTTATATGATGTTGTTCAGCATAATCTTTAGTTTCCTGATGAAGGCACGTTAGACCTTGATGTTTGGATCATATTGGGTGCAATCTGAAGCAAAACTTTAAACAAGGGCAGAAAGTCTCCTCTAAAACCTTTACCATGTGGGCTCTTGTCTGCACTGCCCTAGCTCCTCTTCATATTGTTGAAACTGAAATACCCATATTGTTGAAACTGAAATACTGATGCCTCTGCTAGTAGTCCTCGACCTCCCAAACCGTCAGCTCCTCTACCGCCAGCCGATAAAGGCGGCAGAGAGGTAATGGAAATAACCTAACCATCTCCCCCCTTTTTATTATGATTACAATTTCATAATCTGAAGGTTGTGAGTTTGATCCTCACATGGTGCACCAATTGTGAAACAAGGGAGCCGACTCTGTCTCTCTGTCCCTGCAAGAAGTTCTTTATTGGCTTTTTAGAACAGGATTATATAGCATAAGCATTCTTTGGGCTACGTAATTGTTTTCCTGTTTCCTCTGGCAGCCATGTTTGTTCTAAAATCACAAGACTGGTAAGACTAGCATGTTTACAATCTTCAGGTGTAAGCTTGAGGACAATAGTAATCTCAGGGAATGATCTCTTCTGAACCAGGTGGGAAAGCAGGGGCACGGAAGGAACCTGGCATCATTCTCTAACTTAATTGCCTGCCTTCAGGCACACAATGCTTTGGCTTTCTCCTAACCTGGTGACTGCCTTCAGGCACACAATGCTTAGGAGGTGGCCTCCCTGACTAACTCACCAAGCCAGGGAACCCTCCGTGCCTCCACACTTTATTGGCTGGCATTATCACCCTCATTCCATTCACTTCCCTTGAGTGGAGCTGGCCCATCTTTATTGTCCCATCTGTCCAGTCTAAAGGCTTTTGGTAGAATTATTTTGGAATGAAGGAAAGAAGGACAGGAAGAAAGGGAAAGGAAGGAACCAAATAACATCCATATTTTTAAATATAAGCAATTAGGTGGAAGGCACCACCTTCTTAGATGAAGAGTAGTGACTATGCACCCTTTCATTAATACCAGAGGGCATTTTAATAGGAAGTTCCATGCTATACACCATGAAAAAGAGGTTAAAGCCTCAGAATATGGGAACCTAGCCTTTCAGAGTGCTCATAAACTTGTTTCTTGACTGTGTAAGAATGTCTGAGAGGACCTGTTCAAAATTGCCTCAAAAGGTAGCATAAAAATTACATTAATTATTTGAAAAAGTAAATATTAAAGAGGTAGGTCATTATTACAAGGATGGAAATTGACATTTTGCAAAGAGTGGGTGCTAAATAAATACTAAGTCAAAATAATCTTGTAGCATTTTCCACAACTGTTGGCTAATATTGCATTTTGTGTTTATTCTTATATGGCATTTCACAGTACTTCATTTTAGAAAAGTCAAAAAGAAAAGACTTTATTGATACAAGTCCCTCAATTTTGTTTGTATTTAATGTTTTGGGTTAAAGAAAATATATCATCACCTCAGAAACCAGGCAAAAATGACTGTGTTTATGACAATATCTTCTATTTTTCACTTTACAGGTATAAAGGCTTCAAACTTTCTCTAACAAAATGAGATAGAAGTCAAAATGTATATGAGTGAGAAATGGATATTTTGGGTTACAATTAGATATCTGACTAAAGATCTCATTTTTGATAAGAAATGTCAAATTAGGAAGTTACAGATTTCATTTTGCAAATGTAAATAATTTTGATGTTTCTGTGAAGATAAAAAGTGTAAATAATGAAAATATGACACTTAGTATGGGTCAGGTACTGTTCTAAGATTTTGGAATATATTTAATCATTAATTATGGCAACAACCTTATGAGGTAAGTACTATTTTTATTTCGATTTAAAGATGAGGAAACTGAAACCTAGAGAAGTGGAGTGAGTTGTCCAAAGTCATACTGTTGTAACATGGGAGAGCCAGGATTTTACCAGGGAAGCCTGCTCCACAAGGCTATCTCTTAAACACTCTATAGCACTACACATTATAAATTGATTAACCATTGTTTAACAAATACCCTTGTATTTTCTCATGCATTAAAATGTCAGACTTTTTCTTTGGGAAATTCTTCTGTACAGTGGCTCAGAAGCTATCTTTTAAAAAGCAAAACCCTCCAGTGAAATATAGGAGTGTTTTTCTGCTTGAATATTGGATATCATTTTAAGATTTTTATCTCTTGTTTCATAAATTTAATATGGGTATTCAGTGGCAAGAAACTTTGATTCACTCTTATATTAGCTTTGTTAGTAGCCCTGTTATTTGCTGATATTATAGTGAGAAGATATAGCCGATGCAACTCAAAAAGGAGAAAGTGAATATGAAATTGTTTAAAGGAGGCAAATGAAGGTACCATCACATGGCTCAGACTTATCTCTTCTGTGACTATATTAAGCATTAATGTTTTATGCATTGAAGATTTGGATGGTTAAACATTTGGCCAAATTTTATTCTTCAAAAAATATGTCAATCTTAATGATCAAATCTGCCTGTCCAGTCATTGGATAACTGCTTAGCTATTTACTAACATTTCCAAAATTAGCTTTAAAATTATCATCTAAGATATTGACCATGGTATTTTAAAATAACATTTTTGAAGCAAACAATAAAAAGTGTTTTGTGCATTTCCATTAAAATGAAGATATATTTTGGAGCAAAATAATAATAGCATGAGCAACACAAAAACATCTTGTAGATATTTAAACTTGCTTTGATTCTTGGCGTGCTCAAAGCTGGAGAAAAAAGGATGAAGGACATTTATAAATACATGCCCTAAGGGCAGAATATTAGTTAATTATATTTCCAGGTAAGATAACATGTAACTTTTAAGGTGTTAAAGTCCACTCTCAATGCAAAACTTTAAAAAATATTAAAAAGAAAACATAGCCATGTTTCAAAATAATTGCATTTTGAATAACATCTCTGTGGACAAGGACCAAAGAAAACCTGCAGCAGAATTTGGGTGGTACCTGGCTCTGGCACATAAATGGGCAATAGTTGTCTATATTCTATTCCTATGTGGTAAAAGAGAAAGAAGCTATTCCAGTATGGTGGGAGACAAAAGCCAGACACAGCACCTGAAACCAGGATATGTGTACACATTCATATAAACCACTACTATGGTATATGGGATTTTATTCCAGTTACAAGCTAACAAATTAACCTGCTACTGTCTAATGGAAGCTGGCAGAAGACAGAAGGCTCCTTGATCAGAGACAAAATGCTTATTCCTTATGGCACAGCACGTAGCAAGACAAGCATGTTTGTATTGTTTTGTTTCCTCTTACCCTGAAAAGCCTGTTTGTATTGTTTTGTTTCCCCTTTAACCTCCAGGTCCTGTGAAGGATGCTTCCCTGCACATGCAGTGGGTTGCATTACAGGAGAGGAAGACTGAGTTCTGACAATTCACCACATTTGAAAGAAGAGGCAAGCCTGCTCTTTCTCTGAGAGAGAGACTACCTCATCCCTCAAGGTTCTCGCTGCAAAAACAACCCTGAGAAATGGTCTAGATAGAGAGTGGTGAGGACTTTCATTCTTCGCATACCCAGGAAGAATGTGCAGGCACATGGGGGTCCCAAGGTGGATTGTCTCTCTAAACAATTACATTGGATGTTTTAGCAAACTCATTAAGGCATTAAGTAACTCATCCTGAAGTAAAAGATTGGCATCTATAATACTCTATATAATAATAAATTATAATATTTTAAATCATTGAAATATTTAAATAAGCCAAAGAGACTAAATTATATGGCCTGAGAGACTTCTAAACCTTGGAATCCAGAAAATACAGATAAGATTATTTAACTATAGATAATTTATAAAAGAATGTCATAAATAGGGTCAATAACAAATAAGATATATAGACAAATTTTTGCAGCACAGAGAATTAATATCTTTAATAGTGATCTTAAAAATTACCAAAATCAAAGAACAGAGAAAAGGGTAAATGATACGAGTAGACAAATCACAGAACAAATCTAAATGACAAATAATAGTAGTCAGATTAATACAAGAGTAAATATAAAAAGATACATTTTTCACCTGTAAGACTGGCAAAAATTGTAAAAATCAATAATATTTATTTGGGAGTGCTTAATAAAAGAGTACACTAATAAACGCTGACATAAATTTAACATTCTCACTCAAAACAACTAAAGAATCAGTTTGTATAGCCACACAGATAAGAATGATTATTGTAGAAATTTAGTTTTTCAAAAATCTGGAAATAAAGTAAAAGTCCATCAATGAGTAAATGTTGAATACATTATAGTACATTCATTTCATGGAATATTTTGTATCATTTAAAATGAATTACAGTTATTCCAGAAGATGTGGTACAATTTACATAAGCTTATATTAAATGAGGAAAGCAAGATGCAGAAAAAGATGCTTCATAATATTCTATTTTTGTAAAAGTAACAATGCACAGAAAGTCCATTCCAAGTCCATTTACATATACACATATCATACATAACATTTTTAAATATGGAAAAAAATATGCAAAAATGCACACAAGTTTGTTAGTAACTTGGTGGAAGGGGTATTTTGTGATGGGTATAAAGTGAGGAGCCAGGACAGTGAGAAGCCAAGTAAAAAAGAAAAATTAAAATGTTGCTTAAAAATACACATGTAGGTGCAGATATTAAGGGCTAGAACAGCCAAATCGTCACTGAAAGGAACCTGAGAGTGAAGTCATCAAAATGGAAGGCAGAGACAAGAGCTAGAGAGAAACTGAGTCCTGTGAAATTCTTTGAGTCTTAGATCCAGTCTTAAACCATCTCCACCCACCTCTGAACTCTGCAGCTAGCTCTCCTCTTTAAAACTGGTCACTGCCGGCTTTCTCACTTTGAGAACTTATGAAGAATGAAAGATAGAGAGTTTCAGAGTCAAAAGAAATGAATTCTAGTCACAATCACATCATGAGTGGTAAGTTCCGTGAAAAGATATATGAAACATATACCCAAAAGGTACCAGTGGGGAGGGGAAGATGAAGGTTCTCAGCTAATATCTTATGTGATTCGTTAAATAGCCTCTTCAGGTCCTCTGGCCTCTGTCATGTCTCTGCTAATTCTCCATCATGGGGATGGCCAATACACTTGCAACTATTCAAGCTCAGATAGCTCTTTCTGCTCCTTTTTTTGAGCCGATTTATCTGCCCAGCTGGAGCTGGTTTCAGATGGTCCAGGTCTGGAACACTTGGTGATTCTCCCCTTCAGAGTGTGCATCTGTCCCTTCTGATGACCCTGGTAATTCAGAAAGTGTCTGAGGAGCTGCTTGCAACACACAACCCTTGCAGAGACTCAGGCTGCCCTCAGAACATGCATTCCTCTCCCTTCAGTTAGCTTTTAGGACCTTGAAAAGTACTGACACTTGGAGAGCACAGGATAGAGGCTGAGGGAAAGGAAGGTTGCTTAGGGGAAAAGGAGACATACACTCAGAACTGAAGAATTCCCTAAGACAGGATGTTCTCTAAATGCTAGAAGGTAAACTAAAGCAGGCCTGTATGCTTTTTTTTTTCTGTTTTTTTTTTTTTTTTTAATGTTGAAGTTGTAGGTTTTTGGAAAAATTATGCAGAAAATAGGGTTCCCATGTATCCCCTGATACAAACAGTTTTCTCTATTATTAACACTTTGCATTAGTGTCCTACTTTTGGTAAAATTGATGAAACACTCCCAGGCTCAAAAACCGTGAGACAATAAATCCTTGTCGCTTAAGCCAAAAAAAAATTTTGATGAAACAATTTTACTACAATTATACTATTAACCAGAGTCCGTAGCTTATGTTGGGGTTCATCACTTGTGTTGTACACTATTATGTTGTTTTTAAAATTATTCTAGCAACATATATACAACCTAAAATTCTCCTTTTAACTGTATCTAAATACATAATTCTGTGGTGTTAATTACACTCACAGTGTTGTACTACTATTACAACTATCCATTACCTAACTTTTCGATCACCCCAAACAGAATTCTGTGCCAATTAAACATAAACTCCCCATTCCCTACCCTGACCACAGCCCCTGGTAATCTGCATTATAATTTCAAGCTCTATGAATTTGCTTATCACAATTATTTCACATCAGTGAGATCATACAGTGTCATTTTGTGAATGGCTTATTTCACTCAACATGATATCTTCAAGGTTCACCCATATTGTCAAAAGTATTAGAATTTCATCCCTTCTTACTCCTGAATAATATCCCATTGTATGTATACCACACATTGTTTATCTATTCATCTGTTAATGGACACTTGGGTTTCTATGACATTTTGGCAATTGTAAGTAATGCCATTATCAACATTGGGGAGCAAATATCTGTTTGAGTCCCTTCTTTCAATTATTTTGGGTATATAACTAAAGTAGGATTGTTGGGTTAATGTTAATTCCATACTTAACTTTCTGAGGAAGCAACAAACTGTTTTACATAGTGGCTGCACCATTTTAATTTCCCAGTAAAATGAGTGAGTGTTCCTATTTCTCTCCATCCTCTCTACCACTTGTTATTTTCTCTTTTTCTTTTTTTTTTTTTTTAATAGTGGCCATTCTAATGGGTGTAAAATGGTATTTAATTGTGGTTTTGATGTGCATTTCCCTAATAGCTAATGATCTTGAATATTTTTTCATGTGCTTTTTTGGCCGTTAGTATATCTTTGAAGAAATGTCTATTCAAGTGTTTTGCCCATTTTTAAAAAATGGGTTGTTTGTCTTTTTCTGGTCAAGTTGTAGGACTTTTCCACATTGTTGGATTTGCAACCCTTATCAGATATATGGTTTCCAAATATTTTATCTCATCCTGTAGGTTGCCTTTTTACTTTCCCAATGAAGTCCTTTGCACAAAAGGTTTTAATTTTGATGGTGTCTCATTAGTCTACTTTTTTATTTTTTTGCTTGTGCTTTTGGTTTAATGTCTAAGAAACCATTGTCTAACACAAGGTCCTGAAGATGCTCCCCATGTTTTCTTCTAGGAATTTTATAGTTTTGGTTCATTGATGGTTTCTGGGTTTTTACATTGTTCCTTAGGATGGGCTATCATTTCCTGTTTGTTTGTTTCTTTTGTGATCTTTTGTTGCATGCTGTACATTTTAATATCTTGAAGTGTTTACTCTGGGACTTAGTTCCTGAGATGTGATGTGTTATGTTTGTATCCAGCTGTGATATGATAAGAGATTTCTTTGAGTTCCAGGAGCTAACAAACAAACCAAAGCTTAACACTCCTTCCCAGTCTTTGCAAATTAACTTTGTGTTGGCTGGTGCTTTGCTTCCAAGATTAGACCTCCTGTCAAGATCAGTCACAGGTGGCTGAATTGCACATCCTCTCCATCTTTTCTGAGCCTGCATCTTTTCCTGGGTTTGTGTTTGCTTGTGGCTTTAGGAATTTTCCTGTTTACAGGAATTTGCATCCTTCCCCTACTCCCCGTGAAACAGACTTTTTCCCCCTCCTAGATGGTTTATTGTATGACTTAAAGAAAGTCAAACTTTGTCCCAGGCTATTTTGATTTAACTGTTTCTTACATTGTTTAGCTGTCTGCATACTGTTTCTGCCTACAGGGAAAATTCTATGAGGGCAAGCCAGAGAGGCGTTTCTTACTTCAGTCTTTCAGGCTGCCATCTGAAAAATTCCCAGTGACATATAGGCAACTTTATATGCAAATAGGGTTTTCTCTGTTCTCTCCAGAATAGGGTCCGGGACTCACAATGGGAGTACAGATTAGCTCCACACTGTGCCAGGGAAGGGTCTGAAAGGGGTCAGCAAGGACACTGGGAGTGTTTATAACCATTTTCAATGTTGAATTGTCTTGATTCAGCACTTGCCCAATTACTGTAACCCTTTAACTGTTTTCTGGAGTTTTAAGGAAGATGGCTCTGCTAGTTTTTGAAAGTTGTTCAAAGATTCTATGAGCAACTATCCCCTGGAGTGTCCTAAACCATCATCTTGGTCCTTCCAGTGTTAGGGGTATTTACTTTTGAATGGGTAACCATGAATAGCAAAAAGATATAGAAAACTAAAGGAAATAATATGCATAAGAAGTCCCTCTCCTCTGGCACATAGCTGAGACCTCTTGTTTCCCTGACCTGCGTAGAGACCACAGGATGAAGTAGATAAATATATTCCTTTGGAAGTGGTCAAGGGACCAGTAGGCTGGAGGGTCTCCCTCACCATATACATTGTTATAAACACCAGCTATGACCTAAACTGAGACCACATCTTTGGTTGTGTTTCCTAGGAAGTAGACTCTGAGAAGCAGATTTGCATGCAAGAGGTAACATGATCAATGCCTGTGGCATAGTAAAGAAGTAGAATTGAGCAAAGGGAGTAGCTGAACCAGGATGCAGCCCTAACAAAGGCTTCAGTAGTTTCCTTGGGGAGTTGCTCTGGAGTTGGGATGGCCCTTCAGTTTTCACCCCCTTGAGGCAAGAGGGGACTGTTTCCACATTGACCAGTGTTTGGATGTTGGCTTCCCCAGGGAGAGGATACCACCATGGGCAAGGTGACTTCTGGCTGAGGAAAATTCCTGAAGAGGGACCTACATGAGAGTTGTCAGCTGGCATTACTCCCAGCAAATTGGGAGATAAGTTCCATTGGTAAATCATGAGGATTTGTACTCTTTGTGCAATTATTCCTTGTACTGAATGTTGATTAAGACAATACCCACTTCATCCTTTTCTTTCTTGTCTTTTTTCAATTATAGAGCCGAAAAAAGCAAAATACTCAATTTCCTAGACTACCTCTCATGTATGGTCAATAAGACAAAGGCAGAAATCCCTAGATATTTTGCTTTCTTTTTTCCTACTGAAATGTGAACACAAACCCTAAAAGGGCAGCAACATTTTGCAAACCAGTGCCAAAATTTGTATCCTAGAGATAGTGAAGAAAATCAAATGTAACCTCATTGAGCCCTGGACTGCCTTGCTGCCTTCTATGCCTTATTTTCTGATAAAAATAAGCCCATCATTTGCTTTAATCTGCTATAATAGAATCTTCTATTATTCATGGCCCACTTGCTCATAAAAAGAATTAATAACTAAATATTAAGTAAAAAACAGAATATTAAAGGAAACTTAGGTGCTTATGTGGGGATTGGGTTAAAACTTCTTTAGCAAAAGTGTAAAAGCTGTAATATAGAAGGTAGATACATTTGCTATTTTTCCCATAGCAAAATCACTATGAATATGTTAAAACATATGATACAGAAGAAAATTATTTATTTAGAAAACATTTAGAAAATAAAGGGTTAATATTCCTATTCTGCAGAGTCCCTACCAATTGATAAGGAAAAGATAAACAGCTCACTTTTAAATAGTTCAAAGGATATGGCAGGTGATACACAGAAGGGAAATGGAAATAACCAATAAAGTGAAAAAAAAATGCTTAATCTAATCAGTGGAAAGGAAAATGCAAATAATGGTAAAAATGAGATCTATTTATCACCCATCAGATTGGCACATATAAATAGGGAAAAGTACCCTTGCAATATCCATTAAAATTGCAAATAAGGATATTCTTTGACCCAGCCATTCTGCTTTGGGGAAATCTATACCACTACATTGAAAGCATATTCATACATAGACATTTATTGTTGAAATATTTTTAGGGAGAAAAGAGTAAAACAAGTTTACTGTCTATCATTAGGGAATGAATAAACCGAAATCATCTATACTATGTAATGCAGTGTAGCTCTTAAAATACTTGGAGTTAGATCTTTATCTTTTCAGCCAAGGTAATGCCAATAATGTATTGCTAAGAGAGAAAAGCACATTGAAAATAATGTGTATAATATTTAATCTATTTTCTTAAAAAGAAACATTAACAATAAAGCCCTTTTTATGTGTATATATGATTGTATATTTTTAGAGTAGGACAAAGACTGTTGATATTGCTTACTTATTGGGGACAGGAAGAAAATGAAAAAGGTTCACAGAGAGCATATGAACTTTATTCATACACCTTCACATTATTTTCCTAGTTTTTAAGTGTATCACTTCATTAATTTTGGAAAAATAATTTAGTAGAGAAAATAATAAGAGATTGTTTTACAATTTTTGCCTTTTCACACATAGAAGGCACAGAATTTTGAATGTTTGAAGCTCTCTTGAAATGACTACCTTTTCTGTATCAATTACATGGTATTGGAAAAATCATGCAATGAAAATAACAACAACAAAACAAAAGGAAACTCATGCATCAGTTTATTCTCTACCTTATGCATGCAATTATACTATCTGGATCTTGTTTCCTTCAACTGTCAAAGGTGGAAAACATCACCTACTTCAAGATCCTATTGTGAAGATCAAAGGAGATGATATATTTTTTCTGAAAGTATTTTGTAAGCTGTAGATTACTATTAAATTGATTTCATGATGGTAATAATAACAATTTATTAGTTTCCCAATTTGGGTATGATAAAGGATGGGGCTATGTGTGATAAATTGAGTAGCTTTTGAAGACTAAAGTCTTAGTTTCCTAGGGCAGCCATAACAAATTGGATGGTTCAAAACAACAGAAATTTATTATCTCATCATTCTGGAGGTTAGTGTGCCAATTTGGATGTATTATGTCCCCCAAAATGCCATTATCTTTGATGCAGTCTTGTGTGGGCAGGAAACATATTGGTGTTGATTGGGTTGGAGACTTTTAATTGGATGTTTCCATGGAGATGTGATCAATCAACTTTGAGCAAGATCTTTCATTGGATAATTTCCATGGAGGCATGGCCCCGCCCATTCAGCATGGGCCTTGTTTAGTTTACTGGAGCACTATATAAGCTCAGACAGAAGGAGTGAACTTGCCACAGTCAAGAGGGACACTTTGAAGAATGCACAGAAGCTGACAGAGGAGCTGAAGCTTACAGAGACATTTTGGAGACGGCCTTTGAAAGCAGATTCTTGCTCCTGAGGAGCTAAGAGAGGAAAATGCCCCAAGAGCAACTTAGAGTGACATTGTGGAGAGAAGCTGCAGCCTAGAGAGGGACGCCCTGGGAGAAAGCCATTTTGAAACCAGAGCTCTGCAGCAGATGCCAGTCACATGCCTTCCCAGATAACAGAGGTTTCCGGATGACATTGGCCATCCTCCAGTGAAGCATTAGCAAACTAAAACAGTTAGAAATGCAAAATCAAGGTGTAAGAAGGGCCATACTCCCTCTGCAGTCTGTAGGAAGCAATCTGTTCCATGTTTTTCTCCTTGCTTCTAGCAGTTGCCTATAGTCCTTGGGCTTCATTCTCTGCCTCTGTTGTCATATGGTGTTCTCCCCTGTATCTCTCTGTGTATGTCCAATTTCCTCTTCTTATAAAGACACCAATCATACTGGATTAGGGCCCACCCTAACCCAGTTTGACATCATCTTAACTAATAACATTTTCAAAGACAGTGTTTCCAAATAAGTTCTCATTTACAGCATCAGAGTTTAGGACTTGACCATATATTTTTGGGGGACACAATTCAGTTCATAATAGACTAACCCCCTTTGCCTTGTTGATTTTAAAGAGATGAACAATTGCTTTCTTAACAATCATATTATCTAATGTACATACTTACCTAGCAATGTAGACATGCAAACAGAATTAAAAGCTTTTAGACAAAAAAAAGGATTAGCCTAAAATAAAATATTTTTAAAAATAAAATAATTTCTTTTAAAACTATAGGACAACTATAGGAAATCAGAGGAAGAAAAAAGACGATGAGATTTTAAAAGGCACATGTAGTGGTTCATTCCACCATTTAGGCTCTGCTTAACAATCTGTTGAGACTGCAACTTGAACTAAACAACGAGCAGCGCATTTTACTTGCTTTCCAAGAGTGACAGGTGCAAAGAAGCTTGAGGAAAAAGGATGCATTATGGGCAAGGTTAAAATTAGGTACTTAAAAATCATCATCTAATTTAAGTCATTTATCATTCTTCTCAAAGCCCCTTTTGTACAACTGAATACTTAAGTGCTTAGTTTACTATTAGATCATCACAGCTGCTACAGTATCACTCAAAGCAGATGTTTCACAGACAGAAAGAGCCCAGCTAATTTTAACAGAAATGTGGTAACTGCAAGTCACTTTTTGGCAGTTCCAGCAGCGAATGTGAATATACCATGCAGGTGCAACTGTTTGAAGTGAATTGCAGGATAAATGCTTTGAGAAAGAGAAAAGTGATATTGGTGAGAGACTCCTAGAAGGGTTTTATTCCTTATGGATTAGAAATCCAGAGTCTGTATTCTGCCGTAAGTAGTAATGAGGTTCAAACTACTTCTTCACTTTTGAAAAGAGAGAACAAGAAACAAAATGATTAGGCTAATTATAGTGCATTCTCACAATCATTTTTTCAAATCAATTTGGTAAAAGAAAACTGAGGGACTTTCTTATACTTAGATTATTAGCTCATATATTAATATCTTCTTAACTAGGAATTCTGGTTTATGTATATACATATCTCTTTGTCATCTATATCTCTCTTTAAAATGGCAGTAGAGAGCAGAAAAAACTTGTGACCCTTAGAAATTCTGGAGATATACCACAAATTCTTTGTTCAATTCCTTATTATAATAATTCAAAGCATGGAATTTCTGCAGTGAAAACACCCCTGACAGGTACAAAATTCAGGATAAAGATATTTGCAATAAAGGGCTAATTTAATTCCAAGTATTTAACAGACAATTAAATGTACATGAGCAAGATGAGAGAGTCCCTTGCTTGATTAAGAATAAGAGCTTTAAAAATATGAATTGGAACCATTAATTTTCAATTTCTTATTGAATCACTCTCCTTGACAAATAAATATGTATTTGTATGTACTATATTCCCAAGAATATGTTTCTAAAAAGTGTATATGATATTACTTTGAGAAGTTAAAGTAACTATAAAAAGCTAAGGCATTTATTAGATCCTAGGGCTGACGTAACAAATGACCACTGAGTGGCTTAAAACAACAAAAATTTATTCTTTTGACAGTTTAAGGCCAGAATTCTGAAATCAAGTGTTGGCAGGTCCACACCCCATTCTGAGTGACCTAGGGAAGAATTCTTTGTCTCTTCCAGTTTCTGGTTATTCCAGGCACTCCTTAGTCGTGGCTGCATAACCCCAATTTATGCCTCTTTCCCCTCGTGACCTCCAGTTTTTCCCTTTATCTTCCCCTCTTCTGTCTGTTATAACAACACTTGTCACTGGACTTAAGGCCAACCCAGATAATCCACATACTCTCTTCTTGAGATCCTTAATTACATCTGCAAAGAACTTTTTTCCAGATAAGGTTACATTCACAGGTTCTGGGGCTTAGGGCCTGGGCATAGCTTTTGGGGGCCACCATTCAACCCACAATAGGCATACTACACGTAAATGAATATTTAAAGCATTGCTACTTAAAATCTGTATCTCAGAGAGCTGTCAGTTTGTGAACTGTTTGTTACAATGAGATAAAGAGCTTGCACCAGAATGTAAATCAACTTCATTACAAAGCACACTGTTAGACGCAGCAGACATTTTTCTTGGTGGGGGAGGGGGGCAGATTTTCTCAATGAAGGAAGCAGTATATTGATTTATTTTCTAGGGTAAGCTCCTTATCCCACCATAAAGTAGCACCTTGAGTGCTACTGAAATACAATGGCCAACAAACATGGAAGCAACCCAAGTGTCCATTAACCAATGATAAACAAGACGTGGTATAAACACACCATGGAATATTATTCAGCTGTAAAATGAATGAAGTTCTGATGCATGTGACAACATGGATGAACCTTGAAAACTTCATGTTGATTGGAATAATCCAGACACAAAAGGACAAATAGTGTATGATCTCAGTGATATGAAATAGAATAAGCAAACACATAGAATCAGAGTCTAGAATATAGGCTACTAAGGGATGGGATGGGGATAGAGAATAGGGAATTAAGGCTTAAAATATACAGGGCTCCTATTTGGAATGATGGAAATGTTTTGATAATGGATGGTGTTGATAGTACCACAACATTGTGAATGTAATTAACAGCACTGAAATATATATCTGAATGTGACCAAAAGGGGAAATGTTAGGTTGTATATATGGTACTAAAATAAAATTTTTTAAAAAAATCCGTGGACCTTCACTAAATAAACAGTGAACCCTTAGTTAACCATGGACTATAGTTAATACTACTGTTCTAGTTTGCTAATGCTGCGGAATGCAAAACACCAGAGACGGATTGGCTTTTATAAAAAAGGGGTTTATTTGGCTATACAGTTACAGTCTTAAGGCCATAAAGTGTCCAAGGTAACACATCAGTAATCAGGTACCTTCACTGGAGGATGGCAAATGGCGTCCAGAAAACCTCTGTTAGCTGGGAAGGCACGTGGCTGGCGTCTGCTCCAAAGTTCTTGTTTCAAAACGGCTTTCTCCCAGGACATTCCTCTCTAGCAAGCTTGTTCCTCTTCAAAATGTCACTCACAGCTACACTGAGTTCTTTCTCTTTGAGTCAGCACGTTTATATGGCTCCACTGATCAAGGCCCACCTTGAATGGGTGGGGCAACGCCTCCATGGAAATATCCCATCAGTTATAATCTGCAGTTGGGTGGGGCACATCTCCATGCAAACAACCTAATCCAAACATTCCAACTTAATCCCCACTATTATGTCTGCCCCACAAGTTTGCATCAAAGAATATCGCTTTTTCTGGGGGTCATAATACATTCAAACCAGCACAACTACAATTACAAAAATGTGCTTTCATCAATTGTAACAAATGTACCACACCAATGCAAGATATTAATAATAGGGTGGTATGTAGGAATCCTGTATTGTATATTTGATTGTTCTGTGAAACCACAACTTCTCTAATTAAAAAAAATTATTCCCCAATGAACTCTATCTTTGTGTTTCTAATATTGTCCAATTGTATGGTGAGTCTAAAATGGTCAGTAAGGAAGGATTCTGCTAGTCAAGAATATGTAGTTAGATAAAATACCTGGTCACCACAGAATCACTGATTAATTAGTCTCCAAAGCAGGAACTAGATACCTGCTGGCACAGGGCAGCATGATATAACTGTGGTGAAGAAGGAATTGCAAAATGTTTGGGACCATACCACTGCCTAAGTATCTGTTTTGCCTTTATTTACTATATTGCATTTTCCTTGCAGAAATGGTCAATGTAATGTGCAATACAGTATATAAAGTTATTTTTATTGTCATTACATGGAGCACATGCTGTCAAAATCCTAGCCACCAGATTCTTACTTCACCTATAAAGCTGAGGTCATCATCCCCAAGGTATCATTTGTGAGCACCATCTGCAGTCCTTTTCAGATCCATGGGTATCTGTTGGCTAAGAAAATTTGATTTGCCTTTAGTTGTGTGCAACCCCACTGTCCCCACCCCATATTATTTTGAAGTCTGACATGTTCTTTAAAGCTTTCTAGCTAAGATAATCATCAGAAACTGCAATAATATTTCTCTGTGAAATGCCATATTTACTTTTCTCTACCAATCATCTGCTTTTTTCTCCAAATACCTATTGCTTTTGCTAACCAGAGTGACTCTGAGCAACTCCCTATGCAATTGGTTCTTAAACCTCACTCATTTTCCTTGTGCATTTCTTTATTCATCTTATGACATATTGTTTTCATTTTCAAAGTTGAGACCATAAAATCATATTTCCCGAGGAGAAAAAAAGGCCTACATCAATGTCCCTAAAGTATAATCTGAAAGCAGCATTAAGTGTGGCATCCAGTGTTATTATGCTGTTGAACTAGCATTTGTTCAACTAGGAAGTTAAGACGTTAATGTCAGTTTAAATTTCAAAATTAAATTTTTAGGTCATCACAGTCCATTCAGAATTGTCACTTGAGTGTACAGTATATAGCATGTCCCTGTAAAGATCCCAACATATTTTAAAAATAATTTCCTCTTTTTTTCTCTGTCCTTGGGGAACAGTTTTAAGCAAAGCATTTCCATATGGAAAGAATGAGGAGATTTAATGGGCTGTATAGCATCACTCATGAATAGTATTTAATTCTCCAGAGCATAACTGGAGCTTGAAGATTAGGGTGTATAAAACCATGTCATTCCCTTGTATGTTTATATACTGTCAGGGCAGGAAACTCCACAAACACAATTATAAACAACCCCAAAAGCCATGTAATCAAGCCTACTGTTACATGATCTTTTTAGACCATGGATACTCCCATCACGATGGTAAAAAAGAAGTCAACATAGTAGCTTCCAGGGCAGTTACACATTTGAAAGAAAGGAAAGAACATGCATTCTACATTACTGTTTTTATTGGTTGAAAAGAAGAGCCTGGTAAAGAGGATCACTTTTACAGCTAGTGATTCAATAATCATTCCTAGATTATTCAAATCAGAAAGGGTATACTTACCTTATCCTGGCTTCCTATGAACCTATAGGCAGGCAGTGGTTCTCAGGCCTGATTGAAAAAGTAACATGAAGCAGCAGGCAAGCCTTAACAAGACAGGGTCCTCAGTCCCATGCCCACCCAAAACTGATTCATTTGGCTCAAGTTTTCCAAAGCTCCCAATTGTTTTGAATGTGTAAGCAGGTTAGAAAAACAAAGCTTGTTCCATAGCAGTGACTCTTAAATTCTAGCACATAAAAATCACCTGGGAAGTTAAAAAATGCATATTCTGCAGCCAAACTTCCAGAGATTTTGATGGAGTAAGTTTAAGTAGAAGGCCCATAATCACATTTTTGTACGTATCCCAGGTGATTGCATGACAGTAGCCCATGTTCTTTATCGGTTGAAACACAGAATCCTACTTCATATAACAATGACTCTTCAGAGAGTTTAATTATCTTGCTATATATTATCACAATCATGCTCAGCTTCCACTTATGATTGGGAGACAGATGATACAAAAATCTCAGTTGTATAAATGAAGAAGCTAAACCATAGAGGATTAAATCACTTCCCTAATTCTATAAAGGCTACTTATCACACCCAGGATCTATTGTTTTTCCAGTTTATCTAAATCATCTCACAGATATTTAAAAACTTTTACAACCTTAAAACTATGTTTATGCTATTTTTAGTCTAAAATTTCATATTATCAAGGTAAAATCCAAATAAGGGCAAAGTTTCCTGGTTCTGGGATCAAAAGCTGCTGATGAAATGATGCTAAAATCTAATACTTCAAGAAACATTAGCATAGAGATTTCTCACTTCAAGAGGCAGAATAGCCTAGTGGATGAGATTCTGGTGTCAGGAGCCAGGTGCTTGGGTATGTGTGAATCCTGACTCTGCCGCTCAGCAGCTGTGTGACCCTGAGAAAATAACTTAATCTCGCTGCCTCAGTTATCTCAGGAAAATAGTAGTTCTTACATCATAGGGTTTTTATAAGGGTAAATAAATTTTATATGTAAGCTCTAAAACTGTACCTGGAATAATGTGTTATATGTAGTTGTAAATACTATGTAATTGGCTTTTATTATTTGACAAACACTAGTGAGTATTTGTATGAATTTCTGTGATTCAGGTCACACAGATAAAATTATATCTTTATTTTTAGCTGAATTTCATCAAATGTTCAGTTGCATTTGATCACAGGCTACATTTAAATAGAAATATCAATAATAAGTTGAAAATTGCATGATAGGTGTTTCTTTCTCAAAATGTGCTGGCTTGGGTTGTCTTTGTTTAAGCATTTTCCCATCTTCTCCACAAAAAAAAAAAAAATAAAAAAAAACAAAACAAAAAAAAAAAAAAAAAAAAAAAAAAAAAAAAGGAAATGAAAAAGGAAGACAGGGAAGAAGGAAGGAAGGAAAGAAGGAGGGAGGGAGTAAAATAAAAACCTAAAACTTGCTTTGTAATAATGTAGCAATGTTCAAGGGTAAAGCCTAAATGAGCTTTAAAAACAAAGATCTCACTTCCACCAAAGGTAAAAAAGAATGCTCTCATGTCCACTTTTAAAAGCTTGGGATACTGAGTTGAATTTTATGCTAATCTTCACATGTAAAGGGTGAGCTGGAGGAAGGAAGACTGCATTAGATGTGTTCTTTTCCTAGCCCCAAAGGGAGAGCTGTATCAATCATTTCAGGGAACCCTCGCCAAACTGACATTCCTCATCAGCAGGGATACCCAAGAGCTACATCCAATCATTTTGACAAACAGCAGTAAAAGACTCTAATGACACTGAATGGCAGCCACAGAGAGTGGAGAGGCAGTCAGTGTAATAAGCAGTTTTGAAATGACAATAATTGCCTAATGAGTCTGAGAAGAAAGGTATTAGATCCTATTTTTAGGTTCATCTAATGGTCATCCCTTGCTTTTAAGCAACTGCTCTGGACTGGCTGGTATGCTTTCCAAGGCCTGGTTTTATAATTTTACTTCCCTTATTTTCTGTCAGCCCTAATTCACTCAACTATACACTACATCCTTTTAGTGTGTGTGTGTGTGTGTGTGTGTGTGTGTGTGTGTGTGTGTGTGTGTGTGTGTAAGATCACATCTAACACTCTGTGGAGCAAAGCAGTGCATAAAAAATACCAAAATGAGTAAAAATAATGGTGAGGTGAGTGGGAAAATAGAATTTTGCCAATGGTGTCTCAACATGAAATATCCTTGCCACATTTTATCCCTAATAATAGTGAAACTAATTTAGAAAAAAGGTTCTTAGAACTGCAAGCTACAAAGGGGATTTTATTTTTGCTCCATCAGCAATTCCATCTTTACTGAGATAAGGAATGATTATTGTTACCCACTGCTCTCACAGGGTAAATAATTCATAATCTTTTCTCCAAGGAAAGAAAATTTTGTTCTGGTTCAGTGTTGGCTAAAGTGGTTTACTTAGTTTTACTTTGGCTATTATATTTGTTTTATGAGACCAATAGGGATGTGTAGCATCAGCTTAATAGAACTATCCCTGAACATTGAGTAGAATAAGAAGCCAGAATTCTGTATATATTTAGGAACAAGCAGCACATACTTCATCATTTGCAGTAATTCCTGCCTTTATCTTGCCAAGTGTTTTAAACATCCAAGTGTTTATTGCTTGCACTGATAAAATCACTAGCTGATCTAACATTACTTTTGACACTAATAAATCTTTATAATAAAGATGTGCTCATCCCTTAAATACAAATAAAATGCAAAGACAAATAGCAGAAGAACTCTGTGCCATCTTTAGTGTGTGGTCTGTTCTTTTTCCTTCTTTCCTGCTTTCCTTTTGCTGTACTTCTGTTCACGTTCATTAATTCCCAGCTTATTTTTCTTTCCCTACCTTCTGTCCAAAACACTGTGTGGAAAGAAACTTTTAAAAATGGATAATTATTAAGGTTAGAAAGTAGCCGTTACAAAGATAACCCTCAATCTCTATTCCAGGAGATAAATCTTCTTGGAGAATTGGAGCCTTTAATAATAAGCATGGACACATGTTTTAACTTAAATTCACCACTTTTTATTGATTATCTCTAGCATTTAACTCATTAGGGTTTTATTTATAGCGTGAATTATTTTCTAACCCAGGCCAGTTCCTCCCGTAGGAGTTCTATGACCACTTGGTGGCGATGCTGTAGAGGGGATTCAACAGTGGATTGGGGTTAGCAAACCCGAGGCCCTTTCCAACCCATTGACTGGTGCTGTGATTTACTGAATCACAACCCTATGTCTCAATTATTTAGGGGGTCTTATATCACGGCAACTGGCTCAAATTTCCGTAGGCGGAGTAGTAAAGTATGGTACATAGACTTTTAACAAAAATAGCCACTGTGAGAAGTTACCAAAAACTCGCGAAAGTAAAGAAAAGCCTTTCATCATTCTTTTCCTTCAAAACACTTAAACAAACTTGTAAAGATGCATGAAATGTAAATAAATAAAATAGATATAAAAATAAATAAATAATAGAATAGCAAAACCTGAGATCCTCGTTAGATAAAAAAAAAACGTTATGACATACAAAGTCCTGCACAATCTGGATCTAATTTACCACTACAGGCTCCGTAGTCAATTTTCCCCATGAACAAAATCCTGAAGTGATAGTGAACTCTTTTTTCCCTATAGATTCCACGCGTTTTAACACCTCCATATCTATGTTCATGTTGTTCCTTTTGCCCGTAACACCCTCTCAGCACAGCCCCCCAAACCTCTACAAGTCTCCCCTTCTCCAAGTAGCCATTCCTATGCCTCAGCTCTTACTTTTGACTCCTCAGCCTGCATGTCTGTCTCCCTAACAATGCAGGTTTGTCAAGGGAAAGGACCATATTCATTCATTTTTTTCTACCTTTTTGCCTTCCTCCTTTAGTTTTTCCTTCCTTTCCTTCTTTTTATTTTCACCCCCTTTCTTAAATAAGTATCACACAACCCTAATAGGTTTGACGTTGTGCAGGTATTGCAGATATGATGAATCCAATAGGGTACCTAATCTCATGGTATTTACAAACTAGTCATTAATAGAGTTAAGTAAATAAGGAGTTTCATATGTTTTGATTTGATGGGGATCATGGAGGATATTCTCAGCACCTGTCCCAGTAATTCAGTACCTGGATTAACAGAAAAAGCAAAAATATACTGAGTATATTATTTTATTTGAAAAACTTTTATACAAATTTTGCATATACTAACTTTTTTTAATCTTTATAAGGATCTGTGAAGCATATGCAATTATTATGCTTATTTCACAGATAAGAATATAGAGGCCTAAAGAGATTAAATAATTTGTCCTAAGAAAAAGAGCTGGAGTTCAACTAAGTTTCTCTTGGCTGTCACCAGCGTGTTTAATCACTGTGTATGTTGTCTCTTATTACAAATATGTGTTAATCAATTAAATTGTATTTTGAAACAGCATACATGATAGCCAGCTCCTCATTTAGAAGCCACAATCTGATATATCTGATATATTTTAACAATTATTTTGTTGAATTTTTTTTCACTGACTACCTAGTGATGCTTTTAATCTATACTAGCCCTACTTAATTTTCCATGATTTGTGCTTAAAATTTTATATCCCCAGTTAAAATGTAATCTCTTAGAAAACACAGTCATTTTAAATTTCTTTTTCACCTTCAACTTCTGGCATGGTGCCAGACTTTCTGGATACAGATAGCTTAAAACAGAGACTTGCCTATTGATACATTTCCTATGATTCAAGCTTACTGACTTTTTTTTTTTTTTTTCAAATTCACCCTTTATTGAATTGTTTTTAAGAAAGAATGTTAATCAGATTTCCTGTGGAACTTTTTCAAAATACACATAATTGAACTTAATGCCAAGATCCTCATTGGTAGGTATAGTATTGGATCTAAGAATTTGATTAATAATAAGTTGGTAAAAGATCTTTAAAAAATTACCCACAGAGATAAAGCATTCACAAATTTAGCATTCCTGTTTCTTGTACTTCTATTTTCTTTTCTTTTTCTTGTAGATTTACAGAAAGATCATGTACAAAATGCAGAGTTCCCATATATCTGCCCTCATTTTTAATTTTTGCATTAGCATGGAAACTTTGTTACAATTGATGAGAGAACACTATTGTAATATACTATTAGCTATAGTCCATAGTTTATCTTAGGGTTCACTGTTTGGGTAGTACAGTCCTATGGTTGTGTGTTTTAAAAAAATTTGTTCTAGCAACAAAATTGCTAAAACCACTACAATTTCCCATTTTAACCACATTCAGATATATCTTTTCAAATGAAACTATATAAATAAAAAAATCATATCTTGGTCAGTGATCTTTATTAAAAAAATATTTGTATTGGCACAAATCTTGCATTTTACATCAGGAAATCTATGAGCCAGGCTCCTCAAGAATGTATATGAGGAGAAACCTCACATTCAAAAAAATTTATTATAAATCATAGTGTTTTATCACAACTTAATATATACACCTAGCAATGCAACATGAAAAGGGGTATTTCTGTCAACCACACACTGTTTTAATACATTTTATGATTGTATTTGATAATAGACCTTTAAATATGATACAATGGATTCGATATTTTCATTCATTCCAGGAAATTATTCTAAATATTAGGAGAAATGACTTTCTGCTGCTTCTTTGTATTTCTTCTAGTAATTTAATAGTGAATTTCACTGTAACTGAAAATGACTCACACCTTTTGTTGGGAGACAATTTTCCATGAATTTCTCATATTTTTGTCTGTCTTTATGCAGAAATACTGACTGCCTTTATTCCAAACTATCTTTTCAAGGAAGTTTGTAAAACAGTCTTGCAAAATAGGGATATTATCTCCCTCCAGACCAGAAGGTAGTTTTGCTTACAGCATCCAAGATATAGTATCTTCCTCCACAGAAAAATTCAAGCAGACTTATTGTCCATTACAAATTATTTCAAGGCCCTAAGCTCAGAGTTCCTTCCTTTCATGTGCTGGTGTCAACTGGCCCTCTTCGTTTCCCTGTGTTTTAGTTTCCTAGGCTGCTCAAGCAAATATCCATGAAACAGGTCAGGTTTAAACAATGGAAATTAATTAGCTTAAGGTTTTGAGGCTAAATAAAGTCCAAATCAAGGATTCATCAAGGTGATGCTTTCTTCCCAAGACCAGCATTCTAGGGCTGGCTGCCTGTGATCCTTGGCTCCTCTATCACATGGCATCTCTTGATCTTTCCCTTCTCTTTCAGGTTCTGTCAGTGTCCAGCCTCTTGCTTCCTGTGACTTTCCCACACTCTCTCTGAATTTCATTCCACTTTTAAGGACTCCAGTAATAGGAATAAGACCTATCCTGATTCGGCTGTGCCAAGTAACCTCATCAAAAAGTACAGTTTGCAATGAGTTCACACTCACCGGAATGGGTTAAATTTAAGAAAAGTTTTTCCTGAGGTACATATAATTTCAAAGCACACATCCTGTGAGAACTGGGATTTGACCAAACAACTCAAGAAACCCTGTCTACTGCTATTGCTGTGAGCAATTATATCTTTTGTCTCTGACGCAGGAGTCTTATGTTTTCTGCCAGCATCTATGAAACTGTGATAGGCTATCCTGTTAGCTTGTATAGGATAACTTTCAGATCCTTCCTTTTCTGGGAGGGCTCATCAGCAATCAATAGGCATTCCATATCTGATTAGAATTTATCACGGCCTGGAACATTATATCCAGATTTCATTTGGAATATAGAGGCTGGCTAGATCCATATTTAGTCTACTTGCTTAGTTAACAATTCTGTTAAGGACATCTTCTATACCAATGTAGGTATTAATTAATCACTGTCATCTACTTTCACTAACCTTGGAATAAGCCTCCTTCAGCTACAATCCTCTTTCATACTATCATTTTTTGTACAATTCAGCTCCTTGTCAGTTTCCTAGCTCCTCCCACTGGGTCTCTTTTCCTTTGCTTCTTCTCTCTTACCCTCCTTTCTAATGACTAAAATCCTACCATCAAACTTTCAAAAAACCCCTAAGTAATTTTGTTTTCTTCTTTCTCCTATGGAGGTAGGGAGACTTCCGTATCATTTGTTATACACTGATTTGCATAATAATTAGAGTTATGCTTTCCACCTTTCTATATTGTAAGCTCCTTAAGAACAATAATGCAGTTATTCAATTTTTAAGTGGTTTTTTTTTTTTTTTTTTCATTCTTTAAGAATAAATCTACTTTATTTAAGAGAACTTGGAGCAAATCCCTGGGAACTAAGAGTATTTTACCTATTTGTTCCCTAGTTTTAAATACAGTCTTTTTTTTTTTTAATTAGAGAAGTTATAGGTTTACAGAAAAATGGTGCATACAATACAGAGTTCCCACATACCACCCTATTATTAACACCTTGCATAGTGTGGTACGTTTGTTACAATCCATAAAAGAACATTTTTATAATGTAACAGTTTTTATAACTCTACTATTAACTATAGTCCATCATTTACAATAGGGTTCACTGTGTTTTACTGTCCTATTTTTTAAAATTTTATTCTATTTACATATATACAACCTAAAATTTCCCTTTTTAACTACATTGATATATATAATTCAGTGTTGTTAATTACATTCACAATGTTGTGCTACTATCACGACCATTCATTACCAAAACTTTATGATCAACCCAAATAGAAACTCTGTACAATATAAGCATAATGCTCACCCATAGCCTGACATAATAACTTGAATTTACTGGTTAGCAAAATATCTTCTGAAGGACTGAATTTTGAATATATAATTTACATATATTTATTGCACTCTCACCAGGTGTATATTATGATTTCAGTATATTTATTTTTAATCATTTTTTGTGACTTAAAAATAATTTTTTCTAAGCCAAAAACTATATTAGATAAGCATAGTTTGTGCTTACAGAGAGAAGTTGGCACATAACTTTTTCTCTGTATTTTTTAAATCTACTTAGAACAGCTAAATTAATACATATGGTTGGCTTTATTTGAAAAGATTGGTGAATAATAAAGTGAGTATTAGGAATATAAAACTGCCACAGAAAATCAGACAAAATTAGGTTCTATTCATTTCTTCTTTAGTATCAAAGACATGGCTTTTGTTTAAGATTTTAAGTCAAAGATTCACAAATATTTGTGTTTCATGAATCACAGGAGTTTTGGGAACTTAATGACAGTTCTGCTCACTGGGAACCATTTGTTCAGTGCTTCAATGACAAGGTATTAAACACATCACGGAAATATGTAAGAAAAAAGGTTTTTTTTTTTTTTTTTTAATGACTCCATGCATCCTAACGTTATTATACATCTCCAGGTTTATATGAGATCTTTGATTTTCTGTTTAATACTTAGGTTTTATAGCTGGAACCCAACACAGCTGAATTCTTAAGTATCCATCCCAGATATGATAGACTATGGATTCAAGCAATGCTGTAGACAAGCGGTTTAAACATAATATGCTCATAAACTCTATCATGAAATATGTATCATACAACTATAACAAATTATATTATTAAAAGTTCATAAAAACAATTTTTATTGTTTCATGGTAACATTTTCTTCTGAATATGTACTTATACAATTTTAATAAAATTTCAAAGATGTTTCACCTTCTATTAACATAAATAAATTGACAGCAAGGAAGTTGACTCTGAAATATACTGGGCAACGCAGTAGCCTAAACTAAGGGAGGCAAATATTTGTAGGAGAAAAGAGAACTATGTATTAGTCTGAAGATCTGAATCTGAATTGTAGAGAGAAAAGAGTCAAACATTCTAACAGAAGAACAAACAAAATAAACAAGAATGATTCCCAGATTTCTGGTTTTGACAAATGGACAGCTAGAGTTACTGCAGTACTGTATACATTTCCTTAAATGTGTAAAAGGCAATACTTGAAAAATAAAAAAATAATAATAATAATTAGTCATCTTTATGTGGAGGGAGAGGAAGGAAAGAGCATGGGATGGGAATAATATTTCTCTGAATAATACTTGTTATTCAGTATTAAGTTTGGAATAATGAAGTATTTTAAATATTTTTAAAAAGGGAATTGAAAAGGAAAACATAATGAAAAAATCCCCTAAAAATGGAAAGTAACTGAACAAATGTATTTGATTTTCAAGTTGTTGATATAACTTCACAGAGAAAACTATTTCAAGTGCTTTTTTAGAACACTGATTTACACTTGCTTGCATACGTAATGGACTTTATTCTAAAGACAAAAACAACTTTCAAATTTATCCGTAAGACTTAACAGTTATAGTAATATTGGTATTATTATTTAGAAAATATTTTTGCATGTTGAGATTAAAGCAAGTAAGTAATAATGTAGTGTTAGAAATCAAGATTTTCAGTATTCAAAAAAGAGATACCAATAAAAAATCAAGAGGATTAAACTTTGGAATATTAAATATGAAATGGAAATGTAAAAATGATCTCATGGTTCCTTGCTTTGATGTTTTAAGATTTAAAAAGTTCCTAATTCTGTCTACTAGAAAGCCCAGATTGGCTCTTTAAAAACTATTCCCCACTAAAGGGACCGAAGTTTTCTGAGCAATAATTGATTCTAAGCCAAGGAGTGGACATGTAAAATACAGGAAGTCAAGATGGTTTGGGATAGGTAGGAAGAAAAGAGTCTTGGATCTGTTGGTTACGATTTCCTATGGGTCATGTATTTCTCAGGAGGTGTAAGTTCTGATTTTGGATTCTGGCTTTGCAAGTTAATACGTATTCACTTGATTTCTATAAAAGTAGAGGAAATGAATCTTATGTTCTTTAAGGAATTCTCACAAGTGTACAATTTTACGATTTTTAGTGAAGTGACTATATTTAAGAAAACTCAGAGATGGAATATTGATGTCTGATTATAGGCAGTGACTTATATAATTGCTCTGAGTGGAGAAAAGGTCAATGTTAATTCCAAAGTCACTTCGCTGAATGAGTGATTCACATGTAGTAGGTTTGGAAGTTTATTTAGCAGAAGTAGTACTATATCTTTTCCTTTTGTCAATTCTGAGAATTTATAATTTCCATGATTTTTTTTTTTTAATTTTGGACTGGTTTAATTGAAGTTAGACATTAGTAAGTCAAAGTATAAGAATCATTGTGTATCTTCCTATTTTCTTCTATACATTTAACATTATTATTAGTTTCTTTAATCTCTACAGTCAATGATTTCCTTTCACCTCTAGTTTTTCTATTTAGACTTCTTTCCCAAGAATTTGTGATCCTTTTTATGAAAAAGTACTTCCTGACATCTGCCTTGAATTTCCTTTTTCCCCAGTCCCATTCCTGAACTCTCATCTTGTTATCTTCTTTAAGTGGAAAATAGTCTGTTTGACATTATTTCTATCATGTTCAGTTCTGTGTATTTCAGTGAAATCTTTCTTAATTATCTTCTTCCCAAGGGTGTACTTTATCTTTTTTAGGCTGTCTTTATAGATTTTTACCTGTTGGCCCCAGGATAAACCTCATTGCTTTTTAAAGAAACTTTGATAGCTTGAATGTAGTGGGTACGTCACTAAAAGAAGCCCCATTAAAACAATATTCACAAAATATCAAAACTGTTTTCATGCTATGGAAGAATTAGTTTTCTCTGACAATAAGCACAACCTTGAAATTACAGACTAGGTGGCATCAAATAAATTAAATACATTAAATCACTCATACATTTTGATTCCTTCTCTTTCTCTTTTGCTTATTACCTTTAGTACCTTAAGGGTTCAAACAGAATGATGAAACATTATTTCCAAGTGTTGGTTTCTCTTTAATGTTTACTTCATACCCAACAGAGCAGAAAGATCTAATACTTAGAAGACATTAAAATTAAATTAATCTTTCCATTTCGGTAGGTTTTAGTATTTATTAACCTAGGGTCAAAGATGATAAAAGGGACAACTAAAAGAAGAAAGGTATCGCAAGAAAATGTGAAACCAATTGCGACCTCCATTTAAATGCACAATGAATATAATAGCTTACTATTCACATTGGAGGAAAACACAAGATAGAATACACATTTTTTCAATGAATATGTTTCTACCAACCAATAGTGTGATTTAATTACCCTATCTATAAACAGTAAAGGAAAAATTCATTTTGACTTTGCATAGTACTAAATATTGTCTGTATTAGGACATTCCAAGTTAAATGAATAGTTTAAGTGTACATATTGAAGTAATATGCAGAGTACATAACAATTGGCAATATATCAATGATTTTCAGAGACTGCAGTTTACTGTTTGAATCAAAAGATGACAGAAGTACTCTCGATAGAATCAATAATCTTCCAAATTTGGGCCTCTTGAATATCCTAATTAATGCTTGGTCTGTGTAGCTATTATGTGAATTGGTCAACTTTCAAAATCATCTCTTTATTGACAGCATCATCAGAAGTTTAATAGAATTTGGCACACTGGTCATACAGTCAACCAAAGCAAATCTAGAATCTTGGAGCTTTTTCCTTTTTCTGAGAATTTATTTCAGCTCAGAATTCTGATCAGCTGCAAAAGAAATTTTTGCAATCATTTTGGATTTATAAATTGTGCAAGGAAAAAGTAAAACTAGTTTCAGTCAACAACAAAAATTAGTCATTAAATGTTTCTCTGGGCAAAGCAATTTTGTTGCATCTTTTGAAAGTTCTTTTTTTAAAAAATATGAATAGATGGATTTTCCTTGCTATCTCTCATATAAGAAAAAAATGAAATAGATAAAAGCATTATGATGTAATGATAATGTTAATGTTTTCTGCCTGTTTTGTAAATGATGGTCAAAGACTCTAATTATATATGATTGGAGAATAAAATCCAAAGTAAAGTAATGAATCCTTGGTAGATAGAAAGGTATGAAAAGACCAATCTTTACTCAATTTTGAGTGTGCAGTTAACAATTGGTATAAAAATAATATTCCTCAACAACTTATTTGCATTAAATAATATACTTGGTTAGCTCATTAAAAAGTCATTTGTTTAGGAGGTGAAACGAACTTACAATTCTGAGCTATTTGCATATTCCCAGAACAGCATATCATACTTTGCTAATTTTTCATGTACAGGTTTCATTAGTGAAAAGGTAAAACATACCAAAACACCTACGTTAGAGTTTAAGAAAGAAAGACATTAGGTCATGAAAAATACTCTCTTTCAATTATAAAACTGCAGTAAAACAAAAATTGCTATGTAAAACAGACCTAGGTGAAGTGCAATTTCTGTATCAAGAAAATAAACTATAAAAATTATTAAACTATAAAAATAAGTTATTTCTAAAAACATGTATTAAACTATAAAAATTAGTACATTGTCAAATATTCAGAATGGAAAATAAATGTAAGTGAACTATGACTTTTCTGTGTCTTCTTGAACAGTAATAATATCAAAAACAACATTTACTTGAATAATATTTTGCCATTTACAATGGATCTTCTCCAGCTTTGCCACATTCTTATTTGCTAATAAATGGCATATTACTTCTTCCATAGTTCAAGCCAACTAAAGAATTTATTTTCAATGACTTTAATCCAAATTCTGTCCCTTGCAGATGTAACATACTGAGTCAGGCTTCTGATGATATTTAAAATAAACTTTCTATAAATGCTTGCATTATTTTAAATGTAAATTAGGCTAAACTTGGGCAGATAGCTACGTATTTATTAATTTTTATGATCAGTAATATATATTATTCTTCTTACCTAGCATTACTTTTAAAAATCTGAAAAATAATCTCTTGGTCTTAAAATTCATTTTGAAAGACAATTTTAAAAAAGAAAACTGGTTTTATTGCTAAGATTCCTAGTTGTTGTGACCTATTCTCTAAAGAAATTATTTCCCTTCTAGGGAAAATACTTGGCCCTTGGAAATTATTTAGCTCTATTCCAGCTAAATCCATTAAAAGCATGAAATGACAAGTCAGAAATGGAAACCTCCAGTTGTTAGTTTTTCAGTTACCCTTTCACGGCTGAATGCCATTAAATCAGGAGGTTCATTATGGACATAAAATGCCAGCTCAAATGCAAGGCAGGTTGGCATAGAGTAATCCTTAATTTTAAACAGCGAGAATAAAAGCTAGCCTTTGCCTTTCTCATGCTATTCCTTAAGATCCTTTCCCAAATTATTTCACTAAACAATTCTTTTATCCCACTAAGTCCTTTTTAATACCAGTTCTCTTCACATGTCTTTTAAAACTGAACCAATCTGTTTTCTCAGGTGAACATTTCTTCAAGTGTCTCTCTTGACAAAGCCTTTTGTATACTCAAGTTTTCTTTCTTTCTTTTTTTTTTTTTTGGTGATTTCTGATATATTTTTTAAATCTACAATTTGACAGTTTATTTTGGATCACTGTATTATTATTTTAAATAAGTAGTTTTTTTTTTAATCCCAAGGGCCAATACTTAAAATTTCTATTTTTTTATATTAAAAAGCAAAGACTCAAAACCACTTTTTAAAGTCTATTGAGATTTTGCACAACTAATTTCTTTGACCCTCCTTATTCTCATGCACAAAATAGAGATAATGTCTCCCTTACAGAGTGTTTGAAAATGCATTTCCGACTAAAATTATCATAATATTACTGTTCTTTTTTTATTCAAAATGCAGAAATTTATTTTATTTTCTACCTACTTTTTATTCTGAAAAATTTCAAACTCAGAGGTATATTAAAATAATAATAGAATAGACTCCAAAATATATTTCACCTAGATTCACTTATTGTTAACATTTTTGAATCATTTGTGTATATGTTGTGGACAACATGATGCTCTAAATATTTCAGCATCTGTCTCCAGAGAATGAGAAAATTAGCCTTAATTCAATGATATGATCTAGACACATTCCAATTGCCCTAAGTATCTTTTTATAGCATGTTGTTGTATTAATCCAGAATTCAATTGTTTCACTGTTGCATTTCATTGCTATGCCTCTTTCATCTCTTTTAAACAACCTTTTCTGTTTTGCTTAGCTATGTGTTTCTTGACATTCACAGTTTTCAAGAATTCAAGCCAGTTTTTTTTTTGTTTTTTTGTTTTTTTTTGTAGAAAGGTTCACATTCTGAACTTGTCTGATGGTTTGCTTATGATTAGATTCAGATTAGACATTTTTGACAAAAACACGCCATAGGAAATCTGTATTGCTGCTTCTTTTTTAATTGAGATAAAATTCATGAAACATAAAATTTAACATTTTAACCACTTTAAAGTATACAATTCACTAATTTTAGTATATTCACAATGTTATGCAATCATCACTTCTATCTAATTCCAGAACATTTTCATCATCCCATAGATAAACCTCTTATCCATTAAGAAGCCACCACACATTTCCCTCTCTATGCATCCTCCAGGAACCAGTAATTTATTTTCTTTGTTTATAGATTGGCTTACTCTGGACATTTTTTATACATGGAATCAAGCAATAGGTGGTCTTTTGTGCCTGGTTTCCTCCACTTAGAATCATGTTTTCAAAGTTCATCCATGTTGTAGCATGTATCAGTACTTCATTCCTATTTGTGACCAACTATATTCCTTGTATAGATACACCACATTTTGATTATCCATTCATCAGTAGACATACGTTTGGGTTGTTTCTAATTTTTGGCTATTCTGAAAAATTCTCCCAAGAAAATTTATGTGCAAATTTTTGTATGGAAATGTGTTCTATTCTCTTGGGTATATACCTAGGTGTAGAATTGCTGGGTCATAGGGTAACTCTATGTTTAACTCTTTGAGGACCTATGAAGCTATTTTCCAAAATGGCTACACCATTTTACATTCCTATCAACAATACACTAGAGTTCCAATTTCTCCACATCCTCCCCAACACTTGTTATTTTCCTGCTACTTTAATTGTAGTCATCCTAATGGGTGGGAAGTGGTATCTCCTTGTGGTTTGGACTTAGATTTCCCTGATGGCTAATGATGTTGAGCATGTTTTCATGCACTTTTTGACCATTTGTTTACATTTTTTAGAGTAAAGTCTATTCAAGTCATTTGTACATTTTTAGTTTTAGTTTTTTTTCCTTATTAGAAAAGTTTTGGGTTTACAGAACAATCATGCATAAAATACAGAATTCCTATATACCACCCTATTATTAACATCTTGCGTTGGTGTGGAACATTTGTTACAATTGATGGTAGCATGTTTTTATAATTGTACTATTAATGAAAGTCCATGGTTTAACTTAGGGTTCACTGTTGTGTAGCATAATTCCATGGACTTTTTAAAATATTTTATTCTGTCACCACATATATAATTTAATATTTCCCTTTTTAATCACATTCAGATATATATTTCAGTGCTATCAATTATGTTCACAATATTGTGACACCATCACCACTTACCATTACCAAAATATTTCCATCATTCAAAATAAGAACCTGTACATTTTAAGTCTTAACTTCTCATTTCCTATCTCCTGGTAACCTATATTCTAGATTCTCACTTTATGAATTTGCTTATTGTAATTATGCCAAATTAGTGAGGTCATACAAGATTTGTCCTTTTCTATCTGGCTTATTTCACATAACATGATGTCTTCAAGGTTCATCCATGTTGTTGCATATATCAGGACTTCATTCCTCTTTACAGCTGCGTAATATTCCATTGTATGTCTATACTACATTTTATTTATCCATTCATCAATTGATGGCCACTTGGATTGCTTCCATGTTTTGGCAATTGTGAATAATGCTGTTATGTGCAATGGTATGAAAATATCTGTTTGAGCTCCTGTTTTCAATTCTTTTGGGTAAATACCTAGTAGTGGGATTGCCAGGCAATATGATAATTCTACTTAGTTTTCTGTGGAACTGCCAAACTGTCTTCCACATGGGTGCATCATTTTACATTGCCACCAGCAATTAATGTGTTCCTATTTCTCCACATCCTCAATACTTTTGTCATTGTGCATTAATAGTAGCCATTCTAATGGGTGTGAAATGGAAGGTATCTCACTGTGGTTTTGATTTGCATTGCCCTGATGACTAATGATGTTTAGCATCTTTTCATGTGCTTTCTGGCCATTTGTATATCTTCTTTGTAGAGATGCCTATTCAAGTGTTTTGTCTATTTTTTAAGTGTTTTTTTTTTTTTTATTGTTAAGTTATATATTCCAGATATTTAACCTTTTTTGGATATACGGTTTCCAAATATTTTCTCCCATTATGTAGGTGGTCATTTTACTTTCATAATAAAGTACTTTGAGGCACAATTTTTAAAAATTTTGAAGAGGTCCATTTATCTAATTTTTTTTTCTTTTGTTGGTACTTTGGATGTAAATTCTAAGAAACTATTGCCTAACAGAAGGGCCTGAAGAGGCTTCCCTATGTTTTCTTTTAGGAGCTTGAAAGGTAAGTTTATATTTCAGTCTTTGAACTATTTTGAATTGATTTTGTATAAGGGGTGAGGTAGGTCCTCCTTTTTGTGCAAATGGAGACTATTCTTTCCCTATTGAGCAGTCTTTGCCCCCTTGTCAAACATCGGTTAATCATAAATGTGGGGTCTGGCTCTCAGTTTGATTTCATTGGTCTATATGTCTGTCCTTGTGCCAGTACTATGCTTGGTTTACCATGACTTTGTAATAAGTTTTAAGACTGAGAAGTGTGAGTCCTCCAACTTCATTCTATTTTTCAAGATTGTATTAACTCTACCAGTCCTCTTACCCTTCCATAAAATTTTTTTTAATTAATTAATTTATTTTTTTCATTTTTATTGAGATTGTTCAGATACCATACAATTATCCAAAGATCCAAAGTGTACAATCACTTGCCCCTGGGTACCCTCATACAGCTGTGCATCCATCACACTTAATTTTTGTTCAATTTTTAGAAACTTTTCATTACTCCAGACAAGAAATAAAGTGAAAGATGAAAAAAGAAAAAAAGAAAAGGAAACTCTAATCCTCCCCTATCCTTAACCAACCCCCCTCAATTGTTGACTTGTAGTATTGATATAGTATATTTGTTACTGTTTATGAAAAAATGTTGAAATACTACTAACTGTAGTATATAGTTTGTAATAGGTATATAGTTCTTCCCTATATGCCCCTCTATTATTAACTTCTAATTGTATTGTCATACATTTGTTCTGGTTCATGGAAGTGATTTCTAGTATTTGTATAGTTGATCATGGACATTGCCCACCATAGGATTCAGTTTTATACATTCCCATCTTTTGACCTCCAACTTTCCTTCTGGTGACATATATGACTCTGAGCTTCCCCTTTCCACCTCATTCACACACCATTCGGCGCTGTTAGTTATTCTCACATCTTGCTACCAACACCCCTGTTCATTTCCAAACATTTAAGTTCATCCTAATTGAACATTCTGCTCATACTAAGCAACCACTCCCCATTCTTAAGCCTCGTCCTATATCTTGGTACCTTATATTTCATGTCTATGAGTTTACATATTATAATTAGTTCCTATCAGTGAGACCCTGCAATAATTGTCCTAATGTGTCTGGCTTATTTCACTCAGTAGATTGCCCTCGAGGTTTTGTCATCAACCCATTTTTTTTTTTTTTAATATGGTTTTGTTCACTCACCATACATTCCATCCCAAGTAAATAATCGATGGTTTTCTGCATGGTCATACATTTATGTGTTCACCACCTTTACCATTATCTATATAAGAGCATCTACATTTCTTCCACAAGGCAGGAGGGAGAGTCAAAGAAGGTAGAGAGGCAAAAGAAAGAGGAAAAAAAAAAGACAGCTAGGAAGCAGCAAAAGGAAAAATAACCTTAAATCAAAGTAGAATAAAGAATCAGACAATACCACCATCAAGTGTCTAACATGCCTCCCCTATCCCCCCCTCTTATCTGCATTCACCTTGGTATATCACCTTTGTTACATTAAAGGAAGCATAATACAATGATTCTATTAGTTACTGTCTCTAGTTTATGCTGATTGCATCCCTCCCCCAATGCCTCCCCATTTTTAACACCTTGCAAGGTTGACATTTGCTTGTTCTCCCTCGTAAAAGAACATATTTGCACATTTTATCACAATTGTTGGATACTCTAGATTTCACCAAGTTACACAGTCCCAGTCTTTATCTTTCCTCCTTTCTTGTGGTGTCTCACATGCTCCCCACCTTCCTCTCTCAACCGTATTCATAGTTACCTTTGTTCAGTGTACTTACATTGTTGTGCTACCATCTCCCCAAATTGTGTTCCAAACCACACACTCCTGTCTTCTATCACCGTGTAGTGCTCCCTTTAGTATTTCCTGTAGGACAGGTGTCTTGTTCACAAAGTCTCTCATTGTCTGTTTGTCAGAAAATATTTTGAGCTCTCCCTCATATTTGAAGGACAGCTTTGCTGGATATAGGATTCTTGGTTGGCGGTTTTTCTCTTTCAGTATCTTAAATATATCACACCACTTCCTTCTTGCTCCCATGGTTTCTGCTGAGAGATCCGCACATAGTCTTATTAAGCTTCCTTTGTATGTAATGGATCGCTTTTCTCTTGCTGCTTTCAGGAATCTCTCTTTGTCTTTGACATTTGATAATCTGATTATTAAGTGTCTTGGCGTAGGTCTATTCATATCTCTTCTGTTTGGAGTACACTGCGCTTCTTGGATCTGTAATTTTATGTCTTTCATAAGAGATGGGAAATTTTCATTAATTATTTCCTCTATTATTGCTTCTGCCCCCTTTCCTTTCTCTTCTCCTTCTGGGACACCAATGATACATACATTATTGTACTTTGTTTCATCCTTGAGTTTCCGGAGACGTTGCTCATATTTTTTCATTGTTTTCTCCATCTGCTCCTTTCTGTAAAATTTTGATTGACTGTTCCATTTCTGCAAAAATGTTGTTGGGATTTTTATTAGGATTTCATTAAATCTGTAAATAGCTTTGGGTAGGACTGTCCTCTTAATGTTATTTAACCTTTCCTTCAATGAACACAGGTCTTCCTTGAGTTCTTTTAGTAATGTCTTGTAGTTCTCTGAGTACACATACTTTACATCCTTGGTTAGATTTATTCCAAAATATATGATATTTTTAAATGCTTTTGTGAATGGATTTTTTTTCAATTTCTTCTTCTGATTGTTCATTGTTTGTGTTTATAAACCCTACTGATTTGAGGGTGTTAACCTTGTATCCCGCCATTTTACTGAATTCATTTACTAACTCTAGGAGCTTCGTTGTGGATTTTTCAGTAATTTCTGTATACAGGATCATGTCATCTGCAAATAGGGAAAATTTTACTTTTTCCTTTCAACTTGGATGTCTTTTATTTATTTTTCTTGTCTAATTCCTCTGGAAAGAACTTCCAGTACAATGTTGAATAACAGTGGTGACAGTGGCATTTGCACATTTTAAATTTGGGTTGTTTGTCTTTCTATTGTTAAGTTTTGAAAGTTTATGTATATTTTAGATAGCAGACCTTATCAGACACACACCTTAAAAATATTTTCCCATTCTTTGGGTTGCTGTTTTACCTTTCTGATAATATCTTTTGATGCACAAATTTTTTAAATTTGATGAAGTCCAACATATATAATTTATCTTTTGTTGCTTTTGGTATTGGTGTTATATTTATGAAACACTTGCTTAATGCAGTGTCACAAAGGTTTATCCATAAGTTTCCTTCTAAAGTTTTATAATTTTGTCTCTTGCATTTAGCTTTGTTCCATTTTGAGTTAATTTTTGTATATGGTTTAAGGTAAAGGGGCAAATTAACTCTTTTGTGTGCAGATATTTAATTGTCTCAGCACTATTTGTGGGAAAGACTATTCCTTCCCCATTTGATGTATCTGTCACCATTGTTGAAAATCAGTAGTTCTGGTAAGCCTAAAGTAAAGCATGAAATGGACATAACATAAAAATCCTCAAATCCTATCTTTTTAGTACACTGGTTCTTTCATTTAGGGGAATAGTTTTCCAGCCACAGGCTTCAAAATACTAACCTGGTACCACATTACAATGACTGATAATTTATTTGTTTATTTTGTTTCAATTCAGTAATTTAATCCGCATATGGAAAACTGTTGGGACCTTATCATAGGCAATTCCAAATAATAATGTTTCCCCCCAGCTATGAAAATGTTTGAAATCTCTCATTTAAAAGATTCTTAGTTGTTCCTAAGGATCTTGGGGGAAAGGAAGGGATAAGGACAGAGCTAGACTGGGCTATTAAAAATGAAAAACATAATTATTTCACTCATTGATTCACTGACTCAGAGTTCCTAAAGGAAGGCTGGACCTTGGAGCTCAAAGAGTTTGACTTGTATTCTGATTTTGGTGTCACCTAGAGGTGTGATTTGGTTAAAAGCAGCTCAGGCCTTAGTTTCCTCATCTATAAAATAAGAAAGTTGTCCTTTGATCTATTAAATGAGCAACAAAATAGTTTTTCTCATCATGGCAAATGTCTTCAAGGCATCAGAGTATCTCAGACATCAACAACAAAAAGACTTCAGTCAATTTGGGGCTTGAACAGATATCAATGAAAGATAGACTGGAACTTGCTATTCTTATTTTTACCAAACACGGTAATGGTAAAGCTAAATCAGCACTAAGCTCTGACTAGTAGAGATAGGAAGCCTTGAAATAAAGAAGGATTTAATGCAAGAAACTTTACAGCGATTTTATGCTTAATAGAGCAAACATGCCACGTGTAGGAACACAAGGAATAGAGTATGCAGCACTTGAATTTAGAGGGTGAGCAGAAGAGATGTACTCAAACAAATTAAATTTAGATCTTAGGCACCACTTGTTGAGAATGTTCCACCTGATGTCTGGGCAACAAAATAAAGGAATTAAGAAGATTGCTTTGCAAAAACAAACAAACAAAAATCAATGGACCATAAATACATTAGTTTATTTCTGAACACTTAATCTTATTCCATTGGTCTATATGCCTATCCCAGTACCACTATCATGTAGTTTTGATTACTATAGCTTTGAAATAAGTTTTAAAATCAGGAAGTGTGAGTCCCCCAAATTCATTCATTCAGTTTTTTTGCCATTAACTGTAATGATAGTTGTGGGTTTTCCATAGAAGTGCTTTTTCAGGTTGAGGAAATACTCTTCTATTTGTAGTTCATTTAGTGTTTTTATCATGATTCGTTGTGATATTTTGTAAAACGCCTTTCTTGCATCTATTGAGGTCACCATGCTTGTTTTTCCTTCATTCAGGATTGTTTTAGCTATTTGGTTTCCTTGAAATTCCATATGAATTTTATCTTCAGCTTGTTCATTCCTGCAAACAGTGCAGCTGGGATTTTGATGGAGATTACATTAAATATGTAGATTGCTTTCAGGAGTATTGCCATCTTAACAACATTAAACCATAATCCATGAATATGTGGTGTCTTTCCACTTATTTTAGTCTTCAATTTACTGCAGCAATGTCTTGTAGTTTTCAGTGTACAACTCTAGCACCTCTTTGGGTAAATTTATTTCTAAATATTTCATTAATGTTGATGCTATTGTAAACGGAATTGTTCCCTTAATTTCATTTTAAAATTGTTCACTGCAAGTGTAACAAATTCAGACAATTTTGAATATTGATCTTGTATCCTAGAACTTTAATTAATTTGCTTATTAACTCTAATAATATCTTTGTGAATTCTTAAGGGTTTCCTTTATATAAGATCATGTCATCTGTGTATAAAAATAATTTTACTTCTTCCTTTTGCATTTTGGATGTTTTTTATTTTTTTTTCTTGCCTAATTACCCTGGCTAGAACTTTCTGTACAATGTTGAATATAACTGGTGAGAGTGCACATCCTTGTCTTGTTCCTTATCTTAGGGAGAAATTTTCAGTTTTTTTGCAATTAATTGTGATGGTAGTTGTGGATTTTCCATAGATGCACTTTATCAGGTTGAGGAAATACTCCTCTATTTGTAGTTCATTTAGTGTTTTTATCATGATTGGTTGTGATATTTTGTAAAATGCCTTATCTGCATCTGTTGAGGTCATCATTATTTTTCCTTCATTCTAATAATATGGAGTATTACATTGAGTAATTTCCATATGTTGAATCACCCCTGCATTCCCTAATGACCAATAATTTTGAGAATCTATATTCAGAGGATATTGGTCTGTAGTTTTCATTTTTCTGTTATCTTTTTCTAACTCTTGTATCACAGTAATACTGGCTTCACAGAATGAGTCAGGAAGTATTCCCTCCTAGTCTATATTTTGGAAGCATTTGAGAAGGATTGGTGTTTTATCTTCTTTAAATGTTTGGTAGAATTCACCAATGAGGCCATCTGGTCTTGAGCTTTGCTTTGTGGCAAGTTTATGATTACTGATTCAATCTCTTTACTTATTATAGATGTATTATGATTTTCTATTTCTTGAATCAGTTTTGGTAATTTCTGTCCTTCTAGTAATTTATCCATTTCATGTGGCTTATGTTATTTATTGGCATGTAATTGTTCATTGTATTGTCTTATAATCTTTGTTTATTTCTGTAAAGTCAGTAGTAATGACCTTCCTCCATTTCTTCAGTAATTTCCATCTTCTCTTTTTTTTTTTCTTTAAATTTTATCTTGGTCAGTCAAGCTAAAGGTTTGCCAATTTTGTTTATGATATTAAAGGACAATTTTTGGCTTTGGTTTGGTGTCTTTGTTGTTTTTCCATTCTCTAATTTATTTATCTTCATTCTAGTCTTTATTTCCTATATTCTGCTTGCTTTAAGTTTGCTCTTCTTTTTAGTTTCTTAAGGTGGCAGGTTAGGTTATTGATTTGAGATCTTTCTTCCTTGTAAATATAGGTGTTTTCAACTATAAATTTCCCTGAGTGCTACGTTTGCTGTATCCCCCAAATTTTGGAATGCTATGTTTTGTTTCTGTTCATCTCAATGTATTTGCTAATTCTTCTTGTAATTTCTTCTTTGCCCATTTGTTATTTAGCAATGTATTGTTTAATTTCCAAAAATTTGCAAATATTTCCTCTGTTATTCATTTCTAATTTCATTGTGTTGTGGTCATACTTTGTATGATTTCAATCTTTTTAAATTTATGGAAATTTGTTTTGGGGCCTAATATATGGGCTATTCAGGAGACTGTTTCATGTGACTCGAGAAAAATACAAATTCTTCTTTTGTTTGCTGGAGTGTTCTAGTAGAAGTCTGTTAGATATAGTGGTTTTATAGTCTTATTTAATTATTAATTACTCTTCTTCTTTTTTCATCTATTTTATATATCCACTCTCCATATCAGTCATTCAAATTAGCAAAGACTACAGACAATTCTTTAACTGAAACCAAACATAAATTTAATAGATTTTGATAAAGGTAATTCATATGTGCAGTGCTATTTTTTGCTATTTTTATTCATACAGTAAAACTATCAGAGGGTACCATGACCAGCTGAAGCGATATTTAAAGTCTGCTTGGCAGATATACACTACTGTTGGGAAATGGGCATAGGATGATCAGAGTGTAATGACATAACTTCGTAAGTGGTAATTATGCATTTCCTTGTACATTCTTCATTTCCCTTGTTCAGTACAAATTATGAAATAGACTTTTGATAGATGATACATTGTTTTTGAATACAACAATGAAAAATATGTTATCGATTCAATTTTATCATTATGAGACAGGCATTAAACAAGTAATTCAAGATGGGAGAAACTACTCAAAATCTTTACTCTGTTTTTGATAATATTTTGGATTTGTTATTAAGATCTGTTGATATAGTCAGTTGCCTCATACTGAATCATAAATTCAGTTGAATATAAGGTCCAGTTGTGTTTTTACAGTTATTAAGTATTTTATTGCTAATGAATAAGTTCTGACTCACTCTCTTGGCTGAAACTCAAGCATATGTATATTTAATTAGGTCAAATTATAAACTTGTGATGTGCCCTGCAAATAGACTAGGTTATATCCCTGGGTCTAGTGAGTATAAATCAGGGATAATTTTAACATCCCCTTAGCATAGTCAGTTTGAGCAGATGCTCCAAAGTTTTCATGGCACTTCTTTCTCCACAGCACCTTGAAATATGAGAAGACTCAGTAATCCTACATCTCATTTTCATAAACCTGCTTTTGAATGTTCCTTCCATTTCTTGTTCTTCTGGAAATTTTGTTGTTCACTGAAGATACTTCCTCTGTAACTCTCTCAAATTGAATTTTGTTTTTTTTTTCTTTTCCTTCTCTCATATATGACTTCATTTCCGGGAGATGGGTGTGTACCATCCCTGCTTCCATTCACTGTTTTTAAACTTCTTCTCTCCCTCCTACATAATTGCAATTCCTCTAAATTGCATGCTATCAGACTAAAACTCAAGATTAAGCTTTCCTTATTGATATAATCTACTTATTCCATGTCAATGCCTACCTCCTGTCTGCATTTATGTAAGGTTTTAATATCTAGATCATGGTCTTCCTCTCCGTCACTACTCTTATCTCTACTTTTAGTGTCTACTATAACCATGTAATTATTCCACCAGTACCCTGACCCTTCAATTACTTTTCTTCCACTACACTTAATCACCTCTCCCATTGACATACTCTGGATATTTTCATTAATAATAATTGTATCACCACTCAAATCTCAAATTTTAATCATCCTACTCTCTGATGATCAATTTCCAGCTCATTTTCAGGTTTGCTATATCCAATAATTCTTAATCCCCACTAACACTGAAAATCCATTGATTCCATAATGTATCCACTGTACAACCCCCTCCTTTGTGTGCCTCATTTTATCCAATTTATTATTCTGTGATATGCTGCAAAAGTATCTCTTTTAAAAAAATATTTACAGCTTTGCTCTTCCCTTTTTCCTTCCTATTTTCTGTGTTAATTTGCTGTATAGTTATGGATATTTTCTAGCAATGAGGAAAAATTATGGCACAGGAGAGAGGGTGAACATTTCAGGAATAAATTCTTAGATTAGGTGAGAGGTGATGGCTGACAGATGCAGTGCACTATTGGAATAGTTGGCCTTAGACAATGTAGACAGTCCTTCCACTGAAACAGACTTCTTTAACCAGAACTGGGCTTTGGTCAAATGAATACAAATTGAGAAGGAAAAGAAAGCAAGGGAATTGTGGGTTTATGCACAGAAATTATAATGATGGACCATAAAATCTAAATTGATTAAGGATGTAAGTTAGAATGCAAGGTGAAAGATGGAGAGTGAATATGTGCATTGAAGAACCAGATGAATCAAAGAATTTTTAGAGTGAGAGGATTACAGTTGTGTACTGGGAAGACAAATGTTGGTGATCACAGAATTGTATGCCGTAAGTCAAGAGTTTGGAGAAAGTGATGTTATTAATACTAATGTCTAGACTATAATCATAGGAAAAGGTTGCTGAATGAACACATTCTTATTGATTAAAAAACACTTGCTTTATTATAGTTTTCCTTTTTAAGAGCTATAATGTTACACACTGTTTTATAACAGGAATAAAAATAATTTCTTAAAATTTTAAGATGACTGTACAACTTCTCTAATAAAAAAATAAATTTATAAAAGAAAAAAAAATTGAGCATCCTTAAATTTCATCATCTAGATTATAGAATAGCTGGTCTACTCTTACAATTTCCTCAATTCCTTCCCTTATAGGCCAAGAGAATCTAATCAAATGGAGGAAACTTTCCCTAGAAAAATGCTTATGTACAAAATAAGCAAATATAACATTTCAAGATTCACTATATTATTGGATCCCTTAAAAGAAGAGGAACCTCTGCTGTAGAAATGCTCAGGCTCATATTTATCTAGTAGCTTTTAGCTGCTGCTGAATCTGCCATTTTGAATTTTAAGTATTAGCTGTAAAATGACAAAGGTGCTTAGTGTTAAGTTTCAAATTGGTTAAATTGCTGTAATTAAGTTGTCTTTCACAAGATGAAGATACTCCTTATATAGAAACAGGTGCATAATGAAGCAGAATTTTTTCCTTCTGCAGCTCCACTTCATGAGGGTCCATATGAAATTGAAACCTTGAAATAAAGGTGGGAGATATTGAGACACCTATCAAATTTAGGAGAGTTTATTGTATCCAACTAGAGTCTTGGGAACTTTCTATTTTGTGCCCAAAATATATATTTCCCTTACTTCCGAGGTCAGGTTTCCATGGGTACTCCTCTACCTTCTGTGGTTTACAAAGCAGGCAACTTACCTAAAAGTGCTCTGGGATCTGATCTGAGGGATCTAATTTTTACTTCTAGGTTTTTCATTGGTGTGGATGTGTGTGTGTGCGTGTGTGCATGCGTGTGTGTGTGTGATGTAGGCAAATCATATGTTTCAGTTTCCTCATTCATAGTATATTACCTGGTTTAATTTCCTATCTGCTAAAACAAATACCATAATATGGGTTGGCTTAGCAACAGGATTTCAATGACTCATGGTTTCAGAGGCTAGAAGGCTTGCTTCCTCCCAGAGTCAGTTTTTCTGGCTTTTCTGTAACATGGTAATGCCCATGGCTGCATCTTCTCCTTTCTCTTCTGGTTTCCATTGACTTCCAGTTCCTGGCTGTTCCCCATGGCTTCTGTCTCTTTGATTTCACTCTGCTTAAAAAGGACTCTAGCAATCCAGACTGAAGCCCAGTCTTACTCAGTTGGGCCATATCTTAATTAATAACATCTTCAGAAGTCCTATTTACAAATGGGTTCACACCCACAGGACCAGCAGCTGAGAACTTTATGTGACTTTTGTGGGGTACATGATTCAATCCCCAACATTACTTATGTCACCTAGAAAGCATTGAAGAGATAATGAATGTGAGTGTTTATCCAACATATATAAATGCTATACAAAAATAGGGAAATAATGTTCTATAATCTACTTTAACACAAAAACATTGTCAAATTATCCTACTTCAGAACCTTGCACCCTGGGGCTTTATGATATATGCAAAATGTGAGAAAATTGTAAATGATACTCATTGATAATCCAAAGTCTTACAAAGAAATCATCTATATACTGCCAGAAGACTTTATATTAAAAAGGTTGAACATTGTTTTAAAAGCTAGTGATTGCATTTTATTCATTAAAGTGGACTGTTTCTGGATTTGTATGTGACTACATTAAAAATCAAATTTATTAAGTCAACGGAAACTTTTACCAGATGCTTAAAATGTATTAAATGCTATACCTTATAGACACTATCAGAGATATAAAGACTGGGAAAAAAGCACGTTTTCTCAAGGAACATATATTTTATGTGGGAATAAACATTTAAATGCAAAAATTTACATATTTAAAATTTATTAATAAAGATGTTAGAGGAAATTATAGTTTAACTGAATTAAACATGTTGTAAAAGATATTATAATTCATGAGGAGAAATTCCTTTAGTTTATAGTAGTGCAACTGGATTCATTAGTTAATACACTAATTTATAAAATTAATAAAGCACATGAAAATATGTTCAACATCATTAGCCATTAGGCAAATGCAAATCAAAACCACAATGAGATACTACTTCACACCCACTAGAATAGCTACTATTAAGAAATCATAAAATAGGTGTTGGAGAGGATGTGGAGAAATAGGAACACTTCTTCATTGTTGGTGCAGCCACTGTGGCAAATAGTTTGGCAGTTCCTCTGTGAATTAAGTATAGAATTCCCAGCAATTCCACTTCAAAATACACACCCAAAAGAATTGAAAGTACGGACTCACACATAAATTTGCACACTGATGGTCATAGAAATATTATTCACAATTTCCAAAAGATGGATCAATCCAAGCATCTATCAACTAATGAATGGATAACAAAATATGATATATATACATATAATGGAATGCTACTCAGCTGTAAAGAGAATGAAGTTCTGATATATGTAACAAAATGGATGAACGTTGAAGGCATTATGTTGAGTGAAATATGCCAGACACACAAGGACAGATATTGTATGTTCTCATTGAGATGAAATAATTAGAATAAGAAAGCTCAAAGGGTCAGAATCTAGAATATAGGCTACCAGACAACAGGGTGGTGTAGGGAATAGGGAGGTAAGGCTTAAAATCTAGAGTTTCTATTTGGGACAATGCAAAACTTTTGGTAATGGATGGTGGTGGTTGTAGCACAATATTGTGAAAGTAATTAACATCACTGAATTATTTGAATGTTTTTCAAAGTGGAAAATTTTGGATGTTTATATGTTGCTAGAATAAGAATTAAAAAAAAAGACATAGGTCTGTGCAACACAAACAGTGGACACTAATGTAAACTATGGACTATAGAGTATAATTATAACAATATTATTTCACAAATTATAACAAACATACCATACTAGTAATAGGGAAAACTGAGTGTGTGAGAGGGATCTATGGGACTTCTGTATTTTTTGCATGATTTTTTTGTAAACCTATAACTTCTTTAATTAAAAAAAAACAAACAAACACATTGGTTTAGTCTTTAAACCATAAAAGCCTTGGAAGTTACAATAAAAATTATGAAAAAAATTATGAAAATCAAATCTATATAAGCATAGATATATTTAACACCTACTATTCAAGATATTAATGAGTACACATTTTGAGTAACTTAAGTGTTTCCTCTTTCTGGAAGAAGCAAATCAATTTTATGATTATATTATTTGCTAATTCTCTTACAAATGGGTATTTCATTTTTGACTTCAGATAACCTTTAAAGAAGTAATTCAGTACCTCAATTTTATCACCAGCAACTCGTTTTCCTTCTATGAATGTTTGAAGCCTATTTACCCTTAGAAACTGCAGTAAATATTGCATTGTGGTAAAATTTTGGGTTCTGGATTCAGACTACCCACGTCTTTATCTTTCCCTTTCTGTAGCTATGATACCTTGGGCAAATCACTTAACTTCTCTGAATCTCATGTTATTCTTTGATTGATAATAATCATACCTAGATTGAGGGTTGTTGTCAGGATTAATTGGCATGTAAAGACATAATTTGCCTGGAATATTTTAAGTGTTAAATACATACCTGTTATTATTTTGAAATGTTTAAATATATAAAATAATCAAACTGCAATGAGTAAACTTTACCAAATTATTATCAATTGTCACATATGTATATATCCATTACTATAATTTAATTCCATTTATCCAAGTTACAATTCCTTCACCAGTCGCCCAGAAAACGTTTTAAATGCATTCCATCACAACAAACTTTATAAGAACCAAAGCAATCATACACATCCCACTCTAAATCTGTGCTTCTTATCAAATCTCCTCTTCCTATTAAGTTACCAGTCATTTAAGTGTTACATCTTGGAGTCATTTTTGACTCATGCACTTCCTTCTTTTAAATTTTTTTTGGACTAACATGGGTCAGGCACCTAGCCCATTTCCTCTTTCTTTCAAGATGTCCCAGCTATCTCTCTCTCTTTTTTTTTAATTTGTCCTACCACCATTTAAAAAAATCATCACTGGTCTGTAAGAGTGGCTCCTTATGTTATCCCTGTGATTCACCTGGATCTATTCATTCCTTCTGGCAGATCCATAATTGGATGTCAGCTTTCCTTATGTTACTCCCCTACACAAAAGCCTCCAGTATCTTCTTGTGTCTTTATTCAATTAAATATAAATTTTCTCTGCCCAGTAATAGTATTACCTTTAACATAGCCAGTACCTATCCAGTATTTACCAAATAGAAAATCCCTGTAGTATTCTCTATACTACAGGAAACATGCTCTTCCCCCATTTGTGTTCCTTGTCATTTATTGTTCATCTCATCAAATGTGTCCTCTTTATTCTTTATTGGACTATAATTCTAGCCAAGTTTAAGGTTAAAGACATGGACCAGTTCTTTACAAACCCTTTACTGACTATTTAGCCTGACATGATCTCCTTCTCTTGTGAATGTTTATTTTATTTATTAGATATATGTTATTTGATGCTTAATCACTTATAGTCAATCTCTTCCAAGTGGACAACTTGCTACATCTATCATTATTAACCTCTTGTGCTTTAAAACAATTCATTTTTATCTTTATTAATTTCCTTGATACACCTCCAAAATTTTCATTTATTTCATGGCTCTGTCCTCTGTCTTTGGTTCACTATGTTTTAGGCTCTATGCCTTCTTTCTCTATGCAAGCCCATTCAACCCCGAGGCTTCACCTCATACTTAAATTTGTATCTCTAGCTCCAATTTCTGTTCTGCATCTTGAATCCATGTATCTAGTTGCCTACTAGACATCTTTATTTGAATAGTACCCTGGGTTCTCAATTTCAAATGTGTCCAAAACTAAATTCATTATTTTTCTTACCCCCAGAAGGTAGTTTTCCTTCCATACGCTACAGGGTTTATTTCCACCTATTTTCTTAAGTTTGAAACCTTTGGATCATCTTTGACACCTTTGTCTCTCTCGTTCTTGACAAGCATTTAATTTCCAAAACCCATTGTTTCCATTTCCTACACATCTCACTTCTTCATCCCTACTGCTATTATAGAAGTTCAGTGTTTCATCAACCTGGTCTTCTAAAAATGAGATAATTGTTCTTCTTTTTGGGCTATCCTTGTATCTCTCTAATGCCTGATGAATAATTTGGCCAGAATTATTAAGAATACATGTCCTATTAAATCCCTTCTTAAGTTCTAATTTTGAGGCATGGATGATGATTCTTCTATATAATATAACTAACCACAAAATTGGTGTATAATGGCATTATATGGTAAATATTAACTTCTAATTAAGCATTATTAATTCATTAATAATTAGCACTACATATTTCTGGCACAGATCATCTTACTATGAATGAAAGACAATTCTGAAGAAGAATATTTATAGCTAAAAAGTAAATTGTTGAATAGAAACAACATTTCCAGTATCGTAAACCAAATAAATCTGAATCTTACTGCAAAAGGGAATGAATTAAAAGATACAATATCAACATTATAGTCACCCTCAGTTAAACATATATAAACTGTTGATAGATTTTTTTCCTAATGAATATGTATTGTTTACATTTTGGTACAATCCTGAAATCTCTTTTGCAAGAAACATTTGAAATGACAAATTTTTCCATTTTTGATTTTTTTCTGTTTATTGTACCTTTAAGGAATGTTAAAAAAAAAAACAAACTAGTTTCTACTATGCATGTTCACAATTGCAGAAAAGACAGATATTCATAAATCTTCATGGGCATCATTTTCATAGCCAGAGTTATTACTGAAAAAATTAACATCTCAACAGCCCTGCTGAGGGGAAAAATAACATTCCTTTCTCATGAAATTATTTGTTATTTATAGACTTATTTGCAGAGTTACTTTCTACCTATTCATTCCAAACATCTGGAACCCAGTTACTTTTTGATGATGATTTAAGGACTTATTGTTTTTTCTCAATTCTTAACGATTGACATCTCGGCCTTCATTCTATTCCTGACCTTTGATTTGCAATGCTTATAATAGCTGAAATTATGGGAGGGTAGAAAACACTGGTTTTATTTATTCATCCTTTTGGAGTAGTTAGATTCTTTTGTCTTAGTTTAAATTATAGCAGTGTGATTTTTATTTTATCTCATTGTTGAGTTTCTCTTTTAGCTACCCCATGATGTTTTCAAATCTAGTCTTAGAGTAATTACATTTTTATAGTTGATCATATCTTAGGATAGAATTATTTTCTTACCAGTGAATAAATACCTTTTTAAACATTTGGTTTTAGTTTAAATATTACAGGAATGTACTTGCCACAACAATATTAAAAAAAATACCTTTAAATACAAGATGATTTTATTTTTCTTTCATGAAATAAAAATGTGGCAAAAAAATATCAATAGAAACCTTGCTCATCATGGTTTAGTTAATGGATACAATTTTGACAAAGGAATATTTATTTTCATTTACAAAAGAGCAGTAATTCAAATTTCTAACCCCTAGCAAAATCAGTTTATTATGATCAAGTTAATCTAAAATTTCAATATAATTGACCATCAATGTGTAAAATGTATAATGTTTACAAAAAACATAGCTGCTTGAATTGCACATATTTTAAAAAGTGACAATTTGGAATCAATTAGCAGACAAGAGATGGAGACAGTTTAAAGAATATTTTAACACTGACTTAAAGGATGAAGAGCATAGGTTTGGGAGGAGTAGAGCATATTTGTGTAGCATAAAAACAGTAAAGTGATGTATCTGAAAGGGTGATTGGAGACCTAAAACATCTAGTAGTCTTTGGGGGAAAGACAATTGTCACAGGAATAACCCTTTTACCTGATAAAAAGTAGATTGTATCAGCCAGCATGATCTCTCTAGCCTCCTCACATCTACAATTTGTTCCTCTATATTCATTCGTATTCATTCTCTGTTTGCAGAGAAATATCCTTTAAAAGTATGAATTATTTTTTAAATTAACATTTATTAATCACTGTGTATTAGACACTGTAATAACCATTTAGTACTATGTCATTTAATTTTTACTTCCTTTGAAGTAGGTGCCATTATCAGTGCCATTTTACAAAAGAGAAAATTGAGGCACAAAGGATTTAAATAAATTGTTCAAAGTTACACAATCAGAGAGGCAGAGTAGAGCTTTGATCATAGGCTGACTACAGAGGTCCTATTCTTTATAAATATATATTTATTTATTATAAATTTTTAAGTGACAAAGGCGATATAATAAAAATAACAATAAAATAAACATCTGCTTATTCACCACCCACTTTTTGAAATAACTGTACTTTGAACCTCTTGGTTTGCCCCTCCTGGAACCATCATCTTCCTTTTTGTATACCTCCCAGAAAGTAATCATTGGGCTAACTGTTGTATACATTTTTTGCTTTTCCTAATGCTTATAACACATTTACATGCTTTCACATTTTGTATAATTGCAGCCATATAGTATGCATTTTCCTGCAACTTATGTTTTTTATTAATGCTATGTTATTGAGAATAATCCATGTTGATTATTATTATGATCTTTAATTAATTTTCTTTGTTGTGTAGTATTCAATTTTATGAAAATATATAAACTATTTATCTTACATTTGGGTTAGTTTCATCTTTTCATTTATGCAAACAATGAGTCCATGAATATTTATGCACATCTCTTGGAGTGCATGGGCAAGACTATCTTTATGATATATATCTATTAGTATGGTCAGGTCACAAGATGAACAGATGTTTGCATTTATTCCATTGTGTCAAATTCATTTTCAAAGCAGTTGTACCAGTGAACACTCACCATCAGCAATGAATAAAAGTTGTGATTGATTGTTTCACTCTTGCAAACACTTCATATGAACTTTTATTTTTACCTTTCTGGTGGTTGTAAAATTATATCTCACTCATTTTGCTTTTCCTTTATTAGTACTGAATTTTGGCACCTTTTAATAATGCTTAGTGTACATTCATTTTTAATTATTCATGAAATGCTTATTAAATTCATTTGCTCACTTTCCTTTTTTCATCTGTATTATTGGAATTTAGGAGGTAAATACTATATATAAATTCTGGATTCCTTTGTCAATTTTACATATTGCAAATATTCTTTCATTTTGCACATTATCATTATGTGTTCTTTATGGCATATTTTGATATATTTTGACTAACAGAAAATTTCAGTTTTAAAATAGTCAAATTCATAAGTTTTTTCCTCTGTGTTTCACACTTTATGTATAGGAAATACATCTTTACCTGAAGTATATTGTATTCTCCTATATTATTTGGAAAATTTAATGGCTTTGCTTTGAATTATTAAGTCTTTAATCCATGAGGAATATTTATGGTATGGGCTAGGATTCCATTTAATTTGTTCTTTATTTTCTGATAAGTCATTATGTAGAGACTTCATCTTTCGCCAAGACAATTTGGTATGATATTACAATAACTAAGCCATCATTCTTTTGGTTATAATTTATTGTACATACTTCCCAAAGCTTAAAAGCCTTTTTGTATCCTTATATTCTAGGCATATTTCAGATAATGAATATATTTTTGATTTTTAAAAAAACACAGTTTTCAATCCTTGTCTTTTAAGTGAAGAGGTTACTGTGTTTATATTTATCATATTTACTGAAATATTTGATTCATGCTTGCATTTTTATTTTGTGCTTCCCCCCCCCCTTTTCTTTTTGCCACATTTTGTGTGTTTTTTTTTGTTTCTTTTTTCATCTTACTTTGGATTAATTGTATTTTTTTTTCTTATTTCACTACTTTCCCCTCAACTGATTTGAGCAGTATATATTGTATTTGTACTCTTTTAGGAAATCCTAGAAATTTTAATACGTACACTAATTTTAACAAGGCTTAAGTGACATTTAAAATTAATCAGTTTCTTTTCTCTTCGATGGAACAACAAAGAAGTTTAACCATGATTAGTTTCCTCTCAATGTCTATACTGTTCTATATTTCAAATGTTATCATTATTATTATTTAATATATACAACATTTTCTTGGGCTTACCCACACATTTACCAGTCTTTGCCCATCATTTCTTCTTGCATCTCAGACTTGCTCTCCTGATCACTTAACTTCTGTCTTAAGGACATTCCCTAGAATTTCACTCAGTGAGGGGTTATTGCTGGCAACTTTCTTGTTTTCTGTTGTCTGTAAATATGTCTATTTCATCTTTGTTTCTGAAAGGCAATGACACTGAGATTATATTTTAGGTATACAGTTATTTTATCTCAGTACACTGAAGGTATTATTTTACCATCTTCTGCCTTTCATTGTTGTTGAGAAATCAATTTTATTGTTGCTTCTTTGTAAATAATTGGATTTTTCCCTCTGGCTACATTTAAGATTTTCCCATTGTTTTTGGTAATAAACTATTTCATTCTCATGTATTTAGGTTTACATTTCTTTTTACTTATCCTTATTAAGATTTACTGGACTCCCTAAATCTGGAGACTCATGTTTTTTAAATCATTCCTGAAACTTTCCAACTTTTCTTTCTTTTATTTTTGCATCTATCTGTAGTTAGATGAAAAGATAGTTATTGATTTATAATATATAAAAGATTTATAATGTATAGTATAAAAAGAAACCAGAAAGAATGAAATTTTATGAAATGTGGTGGCAGAACTGACATGAAATACCAAAAGACTGGATAAAGAATAGCAATTTTGGAATCACCAGATTTGTATTAGTAAAATTGTGACATTAAGTAGAGAGCTAGTAGTGTCCAATTTCAACAGATCTTTGTCTAAGGCTTGATGTCAGAATCTTTTCTGGGCTTCATGGTACTAAGTAGATTATTACTTAATTTGTTGAAGCTATATATATCCACAACTTTAGCCATTTCAAAAGGTAGTTTCCTCTCAAAGTACCACTCAAACTACAGACATTCTTTTCTGTTTATGATTTTGAATATTTCCTTTCTTATTTCATATATTATAACATAAACTTTCCCCAAATCACTGTATAGCCATATCTAGAATTCCACAATATCTCAGGCTAATTTAAAACTGGATTTGGAATGATATACAGAGGTATTCATTTTTCTTGTATCATTACTGCATTTAGCACTTCCTCACACACAAACCCATTTTTTTCCAAATGGTTCGTTACTACAGTGTTATACTTACTCTACTGGCAAAAACTGTAAATGTACATGTGTTTAGCTATACACTTTTATCATTAAGATTTACATATATTTTCAAGTTAAGACACAGGTCATACATTACTTATATTGTGATTGGCCCTTAACTAGGAAAAAAACATATAAAGAGCCTGTACCAATGTAAGGTTGTCAGGGTGTTAGCCCTCTCAGATCTCCTTTCTGGAATAGAAGACAATAGGATCCATAAATACCCAAAACAAGCTTTTCACCACACAGGTTTTTAAGGTCCTTTTAAAATACTTTCATACTTATATTCATTTTAAAGATAAATATTATATTTTCTAGATGTAGAACATGAATTATCATCATGATCAGAAATACACAGTCATTAAAAATCTTGGGAAATAATCATAAAGAATGCATTTCCTGACATTCTATTCTGTACAAACATGGTTTACTGGCATTTTATGTGCATCAGTTCAGAGCACATGTCTGTAATTCAAATTAATTAAAATATTTCAAAAAGAAGTATAGATAAGTAAACACAATTGTAAGGAAAATAACATTTGAGGTTTTGTTTGAATTCCTGTTCCTTATCTTAGAAGTCCAGATTTTGTCTTGATTTCATTTTTTCTGGGATAAAATATCCTATTATCATATTATATATTTATATTGCAAATTTCTACTCACAATTATCTCATGAGTTAAATAGCATTTTAAAAGAAATCTTGCTTAAGGGATACACATGTAAAACATATTATGGGAAAGGTTTTGAACGGAAGCAGGTATTAGAAATTTAACTAAGTTGATGCACCCGCAACAACTTGAATTTTAAACTTACTGTTTTCATTGGCTTCAACTCTACTCTTGCTTTAATTATTTGTGGACGATAAGAGAATGTTCAAGTGAATCAACTTAGTTTTGGAACCTGAGAAGACAAAAGGCAGAACACAGTAAGAGGTTAAAAAGGAGGTGCAGAGAAAACTACTGCTACGTGAATTCGTTTTTCTTTTGAGTCCCTACATATATTTTGACTCTTGGATTCATTAATTCATTCACTCTACAATTCAGAAATATTTATATTTCACCTCCCATATGCCACATTCTATTAAGAGTATAGATTTTATTGGTTTTTGTCCTAGGGAATAAATGGGGCGATGTGATCTCACTGCTGAAATTGATATTTTACGTTTAATGACTGCCCACTTCCTTTCTATATCACCTGACTTCCAGACCAAATCTCTTCTGTTTCTCGTTCAGTAAAGCTGCTACTACCTTATTTTTTAATACATATATGGTTCAAGTATTTTCTTTCATTTGTTTGACAATGCAGGAATGGTACGTTGTATTGAATTGAACCATAAACACAAGTATTTGTGAAGTAGTTAAAAATGAAAATCTAAATAAGTTGCCCCAGGACTCAGTTTAAGAATCAGTGAATTAGCTTTTAATCTCTGTAAATAAATTGCCCTAGACTGTCACTTATTGCATATGTACACATTTACTGGGAAATAGAGCCAAAAACCAGATTTGGAGAATCTTTCAGAGGCTGGCATTTCTTTAGGAAAAGTGAAACTAACCCCAAAGCTTCATTTAGTCCCACCATTTCTCAACTGTCTTCCAGTGTTTTACCTTCCCTCCATGTATAAAGGGGATTTCCCATTGCCTTTTATTCAGCAACTTTCTTTCCTAGAATCCAGTCTCGATGTGCAAGTTGTTAATACTAATTCATCCCTGGAGGAATTCTGTTTTATTGTGCATCTTCTATCACATAGATAGGAATTGCAACATTGAATAACATCGAGATGTGTGAGTTAATGCTGATATGATTGGTGGATACGTGTATTCTAAGTTTAAGATTACCAGTCCTGTCGCTGTTGAGATGCACTGGGTCCATTTTATTGTAGCATTTACTTGCAGTGCTGATTTCAATCTTCAGAATAAATGTTTTTGCTTTTGTGGGGAAAAATTAAAATATTTAATTTTCTAAGTCAATGACGAGAATTGATCAAGTTCAAAACAATAAAGGCTTTATTAAATTGCATTCACTTCAACTTCAACTGTTATAATGTGTTTCTGACAATATAGAAAATTACCTCAAGAAAGTCAAGTATAGAACCCTAAAATTAGCTGTGCTCTGATATCCAGAGCAAAAAGATTTTCTATTTTCTTAAGATAAATGGCAAAATCTTTGATGTTTGCTTATTAATTATAGTTCTGTAGCTATTCTATAGCACTTTAAAATTCTTACAAGTTTTATATTTACTATATGCACTATGTGGTTGGAATTGCAGACAATTTTTTTTCTATTATTTGTGATACATTTAATTTTAATGTCTTTTTGCTTTAAAAATGGGAATTCATTTAGAAATTATTGCTGCTATTTTAGAAACCAGCTCAAATAAAGATGACATCATTTTTATTATGTTATGAAAAGATAATCTACTCTTCCTTTGAGATTTAATGCCTTTGGGAGAGATTGTCTGAGAAGGTGTGCATTTTCACTTGAATTTGAAAAATCCTTCATATACATTATTGTTGTAGGCAAAGATATATGAAACATGAAATGGCCAAATAAACTGATGGCACAATTATTTCTATTACTAAAGCAATTATTTTATTCTCTTAAAAGTAATATTTCTTCCAAATAATCAGCATGATATTTTTTTAATGACATCATTGCAATGAAAGATTCTCAACACATACAGTCTCCTTGTGTCACTAACACTGGTCTCCCAAGGAGATATATTTAATGATTTTACTTATGTTAAATATTTAAGGTTTTTAAAAATAATCTCAATAAACTCTCAAGGAAATTGAAATGAATGCAGTGCTCATTTTTTAAAGGGCAAAATATGAAAAGACTACAAGGACTTGGTGTTCTCCAGGAGCCTCAGAAATTCATCATTCTTTGTGTGTCATGCATTTTATTGCCTCTGGGAAAGCAGAGACCTTTATTTGAAGGACATTTTCTGTCTTGTAAATAGAAGGTGACCATTCAGGGCATTGGAGGAATTAAACATATATTTTGATACTAATTTTTTCCCCTTTGATTTGGCTCAATTATAATGAAGGAATTTCAATCTCTAGTGAGTCAAATTTCCCCCAATAATGTAGTTTCAGGACTTTATCTGGATTATTATAATTTGATGGTTTCTTTCTCTCTAACATATTGAGCCACAGAGGCTCAGGTGCTTCAATTCCTGATACAAAGGGTAAGACTGTAGAACATGGGCTCAAGGAGTAATATATCCTAATTAGCATTCTGAAAGCTATTCTACATAATGTAATGATATAAATGATGGAGAACAACATCTTAGTTACAGATGTTATTCCCGTGTTGAAAACTAGGTCAGTGTCATCTACCTTAAGATCTCGGAAATATAGAAGAGCTTTACTGAGATTAAAGAATAAAGGACTTTGTTGAGTGATTAAGAAATAAGGAAAGCAGAATTAATGTCTTCAATCCAGATGGCACTTCCCATTATACTAATGTCTAATTACTAAAAAATGTTTTTTCCATCAATATTGGCAAATTTTATCTTAACCACTGCTTATAAGCATAGATTCAGTTTAATTTTATGAGCAAATATGTGATTAACAAAATGGGTAACAAAACAAACTACATTAATATTTACTGAAGTCATGAAATTTAGTTTTGATCATTATTAAGTAGCATTCAAATAGCTTACAAATAAAAGCCCACATTTTTCAACTCATGTTTATTTTGTTCCATCATTCCATCTATGTTATATTTTACAGCAAATCTTTAAAACATCTTAATTTTTATTTTTTTCTCAATTATTTTGGTACATCATATAGGATATAATTCATTTGCATGCCATATCTTCATATTTATTGAACATATTTGAATTTGAAGGCTTCACAATTAGCATTTGGTTCTCATTAATCAACTTTCATTTCCTCAGGTGTTGACGTTATCACTGTCAGGTGTACAAGCCTGGCTTCACGTATTCTTATCACAATATTATCACTTATACCGGTTGGCTTTCATTGCATTTTCTTGGCTATACAGAATTTCTGAAGAACTTCTTACTGCATTAGTATTATGATATACACTATAATTTGCAAGCAATAGGTCAGTGTGCACAAAGAAAATGTTATATTATAACAAAACTCCTCATCAATGACAAATACACATAATTTCCTTTCTATTTCTTTCTCTGTAACCTTCATCCCAGGTATATTTTACCCACCCCCACTCCCCCCCAAAAAAAGATTTTTATTTGTGTCTTTTACATTCTGTAATGCAAGTAACCTTGTGGTTCTTAGAGTGATTGTTATAACTTGTTTTCTCAAAAAAAATCCTTGTTGGTTTCCATGTCTTTGGATCTATTTTTCTTTTTAATTTTGATTATCTCTTCTTCTCTCCCTCTTTCTATTTGTATGCTGTTTAAAGTTGGTTTTAGCTTGCTCATAGTGCTTAGCTTGTATGCAAACCAATTCCTGGGATCTGTATTTGACAAGTTATAAATGCTACTTAGGAAACACATTTCTTTATTAACTGTTCCCAATTCATATTTGCCTGGAAATTATTTTCAGGTGGATCCTCACTCAATACAATAATCTCTTATGAATTTTTTTATTTTCAATCAGAATGTTGGAAAAATGCCAACATGGATTTTTCCTTTTTTGGTCACAGGTATCTACTTTATCATTCTTTTCCTCTCTTGGGGATGGGACTTGTGAAATCAACATAAAGTCCCCATTTTGTGTGGTCCTTCTGAAATCTTCCAGGTTTATTTACCTGGAATCTGACATTAGATTTTTATGTTTTATGTGACTAACAAAAAGCGAAAGGAATTCTCCTAATGAGAAGAACATCATTTCTTTTATTTGCTCAAATTTTTTTTTCTTTTAGTTCTCTAGTAAGCCAAGCCTTTGAAATAATCTCTACAAGCCATTGAAATAATCTCTATAGCATATAGTTTATGCTATATTTAGAAATATATTTTGTAATATTAAATTGATCGTTTTAAAGATTTCTTATCTCATATAAATATAATAATAGTAACAATTTAGGGGGTTTTAAAGAAGCAAAAGGGTTTTAAAAATCACCAGTAGACAATATCAGCAGAAATAGTTATTAAATTTTTAGTGTCTCCTTTCATTTTTAGATGCATAGGGTTAGTTGACCCTTGTAATTCTGCTGCAAGTACCTTTTCAGTTTAGCTTTCTTTTCATTATAGTATGACAAAATTTTTCTCATAATTACATATTTTTGAAAATGTTTATTCTATTACATTTTATTTGAGTCTCATCCAGAGATGATATAGTGAAACTTTTTCTCTTTCTAAGGATTATTTGTTAAAGATAAAATACCAGGGAGGCGGGGCAAGATGGTGGATTCGTGAGGTGTATGTTTTAGTTACTCTTCCAGGGAAGTAGGTAGAAAGCCAGGAACTGCGTGGACTCGACACTGCAGAGCAATCTGACTTTGGGCATACTTCATACAACACTCATGAAAACATGGAACTGCTGAGATCAGCAAAATCTGTAAATTTTGGTGGCCAGGGGACCCGCGCCCCTCCCTGCCAGGCTCAGTCCCGTGGGAGGAGGGGCTGTCAGCAACGGGAAGGAGAAGGGAGAACTGCAGTGGCAGCTCTTATCGGAAACTCATTCTACTGATCCAAACTCCAACCATAGATAGACTGAGACCAGACACCAGAGACTCTCAGAGCAGCCAGCCCAGCAGAGAGGAGACAGGCATAACAAAAAAACAGCAAGACAAACAAAAATAAAAGCTTATGCTTTTTGGAGTTCTGGTGAACATAGAAAGGGGAAGGGCAGAGCTCAGGCTCTGCAGGCTCATTTGCAAAACCCAAAGAAAAACTTATCTCTCTGCCCCCTGGATCTTTCCTTAATAGCCCTAATTGCTTTGTCTCTTAGCATTTCAATAACGCATTAGATCTGCCCAGAGGGCCCCCTTTTTTTACTTTTTTTTTTCATCTTTTTTTCATTTTCTAAAACAATTACCCTAAGAAGCCCAATACAGAAAGCCTCAAAGACTTGCAATTTGGGCAGGTCAAGACAAGAGCATAACTGAGAGCTCTGAGACAAAAGGCAATAATCCAGTAGCTGAGAAAATTCACTAAACACCACAACTTCCAAGAAAAGGGGGGCATCCTCTCACAGCCATCATCCTGGTGGACAGGAAATACTCCTACCAGTCACCAGCCCCATAGCCCAGAGCTGCCCCAGACAACCAAGTGTGACGGAAGTGCTTGAAATAACATGCATACACCACAAAATTGGGCATGGACATTAGCCTTCCCTGCACCCTCAGCTGGTTGTCCCAGACTTGGGAAGGTGGAGCAGTGGGAATTAACAAGCCCCATTCAGATATCATTTCAGCAGACTGGTTGCCTCCCTACACAGACCGGCAGCCCAGAACCACCCTGGGGGGATGGCACTCACCTGTGACATAGCACAGTCATCCCTCAACAGAGGACCAGGGGGTGCAAGGCCTGAAAGAGGGACCCACTTACAAGTCTCAGGGGCCATAAGCCAATACCAAGGACTTGTGGGTCAGTGGCAGAGACAAACTGTGGCAGGACTGAACTGAAGGATTAGACTATTGCAACAGCTTTAAAACTCCAGGAACACCAGGGAGATTTGGTTGTTAGAGCCGCCCCCCTCCCTGACTGCCCAGACACACGCCCCTTATACAGGGTGGGCAACACCAACTACACATGCAAGCTTGGTACACCAATTGGACCCCACAAGACTTACTCCCCCACTCACCACAGAGGCAAAGCAGGGGGCAACTGCCTTGAGGGGAACAGGTGGCTTGTGGATGCCACCAGCTGGTTAGTCACAGAAAGTGTACTCCACGAAGCTGTAGCCTGACAAATTAGAGATAAGAATTTCAATTGGTCTACAAATCCTAAAAGAAGCCTACCAAGTTAAGCAAATGCCAAGAGGCCAAAAACAACAGAAAATTTTAAAGCATATGAAAAAACCAGAAGATATGGATAACCCAAGCCCAAGCACCCATATCAAAAGATCAGAAGAAATACAGTACTTAGAGCAACTAATTAAAGAACTAAAGATGAATGATGAGACCATGGCATGGGACATAAAGAACATCAAGAAGAGCATGGAACAGGATATAAAGGGCATCAAGAAGACCTTAGAAGAGCATAAAGAACACATTGCAAGACTAAATAAAAAAATGGATGACCTTATGGAAATTAAAGAAACTGTTGACCAAATTAAAAAGATTCTGGATCATAATAGTACAAGACTAGAGGACGTTGAACAACGAATCAGTGACCTGGAAGATGACAGAACAGAAAATGAAAGCACAAAAGAAAGAATGGGGAAAAAAATTGAAAAAATCGAAATGGACTTCAGGGATTTGATAGAAAATATAAAACGTCCAAATATAAGACTCATTGGTGTTCCAGAAGGAGAAGAAAAGGGTAAAGGTCTGGGAAGAGGATTCAAAGAAACTGTTGGGGAAAATTTCCCAAATCTTCTAAACACCATAAATACACAAATCATAAATGCCCAGTGAACTCCAAATAGAATAAATCCAAATAAACACACTTTGAGACATATTCTGATCATACTGTCAAATATGGAAGAGAAGGAGTTCTGAAAGCAGCAAGAGAAAAGCAATTCACCACATACAAAGGAAACAGCATAAGACTAAGTGGTGACTACTCAGCAGCCACCATGGAGGCAAGAAGGCAGTGTCACGACATATTTAAAATTCTGAGAGAGAAAAATTTCCAACCAGGAATACTTTATCCAGCAAAGCTCTCCTTCAAATTTGAGGAAGAGCTTAAATTTTTCACAGACAAACAAATGCTGAGAGAATTTGCTAACAAGAGGCCTGTCCTACTGGAGATACTAAAGGGAGCCCTACAGACAGAGAAACAAAGAAAGGAGAGAGAGACATGGAGAAAGGTTCAGTACTAAAGAGATTCGGTATGGGTATATTAAAGGGTATTAATAGAGAGAGGTAAAAATATATATGACAAACATAAACCAAACGATAAGATGGCTGATTCAAGAAATGCCTTCACGGTTATAACGCTGAATGTAAATGGATTAAACTCACCAACTAAAAGGTATAGATTTGCAGAATGGATCAAAAAAAATGAAACATCAATATGCTGCATACAAGAGACTCATCTTAGACACAGGGACACAAAGCAATTGAAAGTGAAAGGATGGAAAAAAATATTTCATGCCAGCTACAGCCAAAAGAAAGCAGGTGTAGCAATATTAATCTCAGATAAAATAGACTTTAAATGCAGGGATGTTTTGAGAGAGAAAGAAGGCCACTACATAGTAATAAAAGGGGCAATTCAACAAGAAGAAATAACAATCATAAATGTTTATGCACCCAATCAAGGTGCCACAAAATACATGAGAGAAACACTGGCAAAACTAAAGGAAGCAATTGATGTTTCCACAATAATTGTGGGAGACTTCAACACATCACTCTCTCCTATAGATAGATCAACCAGACAGAAGACTAATAAGGAAATTGAAAACGTAAACAATCTGATAAATGAATTAGATTTAACAGACATATATGGAACATTACATCCCAAATCACCAGGATACACATACTTCCCTAGTGCTCATGGGACTTTCTCCAGAATAGATCATATGCTGGGACATAAAACAACCCTCAATAAATTTAAAAAGATTGAAATTATTCAAAGCACATTCTCTGACCACAATGGAATACAATTAGAAGTCAATAACCCTGAGAGACTTAGAAAATTCACAAATACCTGGAGGTGAAACAACAGACTCCTAAACAATCAGTGGGTTAAAGAAGAAATAGCAAGAGAAATTGCTAAATATATAGAGATGAATGAAAATGAGAACACAACATACCAAAACCTATGGGATGCAGCAAAAGCGGTACTGAGAGGGAAATTTATAGCACTAAATGCATATATTAAAAATGAAGAAAGAGCCAAAATCAAAGAACTAATGGGACAACTGAAAAAGCTATAAAATGAACAGCAAACCAATCCTAAACCAAGTAGAAGAAAAGAAATAACAAGGATTAAAGCAGAAATAAATGACATAGAGAACAAAAAAACAATAGAGAGAATAAATAACACCAAAAGTTAGTTCTTTGAAAAGATCAACAAGATTGACAAGCCCCTAGCTAGACTGACAAAATCAAAAAGAAAGAAGACCCATATAAACAAAATAATGAATGAGAAAGGTGACATTACTGCAGATCCCGAGGAAATTGAAAAAATTATAAGAGGGTACTATCAACAACTGTATGGCAACAGACTGGATATTGTAGAGGAAATGGACAATTTCCTGGAAACATATGAACAACCTAGACTGACCAGAGAATAAACAGAAGACCTCAACCCACCAATCACAATCAAAGGGATACAATCAGTCATCAAAAAGCTTCCCACAAATAAATGCCCAGGGCCAGATGGCTTCACAGGAGAATTCTACCAAACTTTCCAGAAAGAACTGACACCTATCTTACTTAAACTCTTTCAAAATGTTGAAGAAAATGGAACACAACCTAACTCATTTTATGAAGCTAACATCAATCTAATACCAAAACCAGGCAAAGATGCTACAAAAAAGGAAAAACTACCAGCCAATCTCCCTAATGAATATAGATGCAAAATTCCTCAACAAAATACTTGCAAATCGAATCCAAAGACACATTAAAAAAATCATACACCATGACCAAGTGGGATTCATTCCAGGCATGCAAGAATGGTTCAACATAAGAAAATCAATCAATGTATTACAACACATTAACAAATCAAAAGGGAAAAATCAAATGATCAACTCAATAGATGCTGAAAAAGCATTCAACAAAATCCAACATCGCTTTTTGATAAAAACACTTCAAAAGGTAGGAATTGAAGGAAACTTCCTCAATATGATAAAGAGCATATATGAAAAACCCACAGCCAGCATAGTACTCAATGGTGAGAGACTGAAAGCCTTCCCTCTAAGATCAGGAACAAGACAAGGATGCCCGCTATCACCACTGTTATTCAACATTGTGCTGGAAGTGCTAGCCAGGGCAATCCGGCAAGACAAAGAAATAAAAGGCATCCAAATTGGAAAAGAAGAAGTAAAACTGTCATTGTTTGCAGATGATATGATCTTATATCTGGAAAACCCCGAGAAATCGACGATACAGCTACTAGAGCTAATAAACAAATTTAGCAAAGTAGCAGGATACAAGATTAATGCACACAAGTCAGTAATGTTTCTATATGCTAGAAATGAACAAACTCAAGAGACACTCAAGAAAAAGACATCATTTTCAATAGCAACTAAAAAAACAAGTACCTAGGAATAAACTTAACTAAAGATGTAAAAGAGCTATACAAAGAAAACTACATAACTCTATTAAAAGAAATAGAAGGGGACCTTAAAAGATGGAAAAATATTCCATGTTCATGGATAGGAAGGCTAAATGTCATTAAGATGTCAATTCTACCCAAACTCATCTACAGATTCCATGCAATCCCAATCAAAATTCCATCAACCTACTTTGCAGACTTGGAAAATCTAGTTATCAAATTATCTGGAAAGGGACGATGCCTCGAATTGCTAAAGACACTCTAAAAAAGAAAAACCAAGTGGGAGGACTTACACTCCCTGACTTTGAAGCTTATTATAAAGCCACAGTTGTCAAAACAGCATGGTACAAAGATAGACACAAAGATAGACATATAGATCAATGGAATTGAATTGAGAATTTGGAGATAGATCCCCAGATCTATGGCTGACTAATCTTTGATAAGGCCCCCAAAGCCACTGAACTGGGTCATAAAGGTCTTTTCAACAAATGGGGCTGGGAAAGTTGGATATCCATATCCAAAAGAATGAAAGAGGACCCCTACCTCACACCCTACACAAAAATTAACTCAAAATGGACCAAAGATCTCAATATAAAAGAAAGCACCTAAAACTCCTAGAAGATAATGTAGGAAAACATCTTCAAGACCTTGTATTAGGTGACCACTTCCTAGACTTTACACTCAAAGCATAAGCAACAAAAGAAAAAAATAGACAAATGGGAACTCCACAAGCTTAGAAGTTTCTGTACCTCAAAGGAATTTGTCAAAAAGGTAAAGAGGCAGCCAACTGCATGGGAAAAATTTTTTGGAAACCATGTATCTGACAAAAGATTGATATCTTGCATATATAAATAAATCCTACAACTCAATGATGATAGTACAGACAGCCCAATTATAAAATGGGCAAAAGATATGAAAAGACAGTTCTCTGAAGAGGAAATACAAATGGCCAAGAAACACATGAAAAAATGTTCAGCTTCACTAGCTGTTAGAGAGATGCAAATTAAGACCACAATGAGATACCATCTCACACCAATTAGAATGGATGCCATTAAACAAACAGGAAACTACAAATGCTGGAGGGGATGTGGAGAAATTGCAACTCTTATTCATTGTTGGTGGGCCTGTATAATGGTTCAGCCACTCTGGAAGTCAGTCTGGCAGTTCCTTAGAAAACTAGATATAGAGATACCCTTCGATCCAGCGATTGCACTTCTTGATGTATACCCGGAAGATCGGAGAGCAGTGACACGAACAGATATCTGCACGCCAATGTTCATAGCAGCATTATTCACAATTGCCAAGAGACGGAAATGACCCAAATGTCCTTCAACAGATGAGTGGATAAATAAAATGTGGTATATTCACATGATGGAATACTACACGGCAGTAAGAAGGAACGATGTCTTGAAACATATGACAACATGGATGAGCCTTGAAGACATAATGCTGAGTGAAATAAGCCAGGCACAAAAAGACAAATATTATATGCTACCACTAATGTGAACTTTTAAAAATGTAAAACGAATGGTTTATAATGTAGAATGTAGGGGAACTAGTGATAGAGAGCAATTAAGGAAGGGGGAACAATAGTCCAAGAAGAACAGATAAGCTATCATGGGTAAATTTAATGTTCTGGGAATGCCCAGGAATGACTATGGTCTGTTAATTTCCGATGGGTATAGTAGGACCAAGTTCACATAAATGTTGCTATATTAGGTTACTTTCTTGGGGTAGAGTAAGAAAATGTTGGAAGTAAAGTAGTTATCTTAGGTTAGTTGTCTGTTTCTTACTCCCTTGTTATGGTCTCTTTGAAATGTTCTTTTATTGTATGTTTTTTTTTTTAATTTTTTTAAATTTTTTTTATTTTTCATACAGTTGAATTAGAAAAAAAAAACAAGGAAAAAAATATGCAGAGCCCCCTTGAGGAGCTGGTGGAGAATACAGGGGTATTGGCCTGCCCTACCTCGATGGTTGCTAACATGCCCACAGACATAGGGGATTGGTGATTTGATGGGTCGAGCCCTCTACCATGGAATTTGCCCTTGGGAAGACTGTTGCTGCAAAGGAGAGGCTAGGCCTCCCTATAATTGTGCCTAAGAGCCTCCTCCTGAATGCCTCTTTGTTGCTCAGATGTGGCCCTCTCTCTCTAGCTAAGCCAACTTGAAAGGTGAAATCACTGCCCTCCCCTCTACATGGGATCAGACACCCAGGGGAGTGAATCTCCCTGGCAACATGGAATATGACTCCCGGGGAGGAATGTAGACCCGGCATCGTGGGATGGAGAACATCTTCTTGACCAAAAGGGGGATGTGAAAGGAAATGTAATAAGCTTCAGTGGCAGAGAGATTGCAAAAGGAGCCAAGAGGTCACTCTGGTGGGCACTCTTACGCACAATATAGACAACCCTTTTTGGATTCTAATGAATTGGGGTAGTTGTCGGTAGATACCTGAAACTATCAAACTACAACCCAAAACCCATGAATATTGAAGACAATTGTATAAAAATGTGGCTTATGAGGGGGGACAGTGGGATTGGGGGGGCCATAGAGATCACACTCCCCTTTGCCTAGTTTGTGGATGGATGAGTGGAAAGGTGGGGGAAGGAAACAAACAAATAAACAGACAAGGGCACCCAGTGTTCTTTTTTACTTTAGGTGCTCCTTTTCACTTTAATTATTGTACTGTGAACAATCAAATGTACGATTTGTTTTGTATGACTGCGTGGTATGTGAATATATCTCAATAAAATGAATAATATATATTAAAAAAAGATAAAATACCAGCATTTAAAATTGACTCCACTGAGTCATAAGTTACAAAAATTTTAAGGGTCTAGTATATTTCAAGACAGTATCAATTTGTACTGTTGCTTACTGTCATTGGGAAATGCGTCTTTTCTTAGGGCTATATTAATCTCATATATAGGCAAGAATTTTTTCTTATTGTTTTATTTGGCATCTTTAGTGTTGTTAGGTGTTTCTGTATGCTGTTAGATGAGTTTTTTTCTTTTTAGAAAATTTCTTTAGAGAATTGTAAAAACATAATTTCGGTATGTGTTCAGTTTCTTCATGTGTTGTATTCTTTGAAATGAACTTTTCATATACTAAAACTCTTAAACATTTTAAATTGTACTGCAAGTTGTTTAAACATTTTTTATTTGCCAATTTCTTCATTTACTGTTTTGTCTTATGTTTGAGGTGACATTTTAAAATTAATTTACACAGATCTCTTGGATGTTTTCTTTAGCTTTTTTTTTTTTTTAATAAACTCATCTCATTTTAGAAAACCTGGTACAATCAGTTATTTTATGAATGTTCAATTTATTTTCCCATATTCGTCTATGCTTACCATTTTAAAAATTTTATTCTTAAGTCTCATTTTGGTATAAGTTGTATACAAATTGAAATTCTAAATTTATTTTTCCTCCAAATGGTGAACCAATTGCTCCCAAACCAATTGTTTTCATGCCTATCAATTTTTAATGCATTATTTTATCTATTGTATTCTGAAATATATATGCCTTGTTTATTATATTGCATTCAAATGTATGTCTATTCTTGGGCCAAATTACCATACAGTTTTGATGGTTAAAATATTAGATTTATTATTATAGGATAAACTAGTACTCAATCTTATTTCCGTGGCTTCCATTTTTATCTTCAAATCCATATGAATTTAAGGATTATTTACCCAAATTCCATTATTCTTAGGTACAATATCTTTTCTTATAATGCTATTTGAATAGTTGTTGTTTTATGGAGACTTTTTTGTGTAAGTAGTTAAATTTCACTTTTCATAACTCTAATGCTTTTTCAACTGATTCTTTTAGGTTTTTGTGTAAGAGCGTAACTCAGGACAGAAAGGTTATTTTAAATTGGATGTCTTGGGAAGGTAAACAGGGATCATACTATACAAAGTACTTAGGTTTTTAAATGTACTTGTAAGTACAATGGAAGTGTTAGCTAGTGTCTTACAATTGACTTAAAAATCACTAGACCTGCCAAGTAAGGAAAGATTTGTAGGATGGAAGTGGGGATACCAAATTTGGGGATTATTGTAAGGGTCACGTAAGAGATAATGGGCTAATATGGTGGCAGGTAGAACTGCCAGGACATACTTGCATTGGGTAAGAGGTTAAGGAAAATGAAGCAATCAAGAATGACTCCTTGGTTTTTGGCTTGAACTAGTGGCATAATGTGGTATTATTTCCTGAAACGTGGAAGACTGGTAGAGGAATAATATTTGGTATTTGTTTCGGGAAAGAATTTAATTTTGGAGACAGTTCAGTTTGAAATGACTATTAAAAATCCTACTGGAGATGTCAAAATGTGCAAACAATGAAAGCTTTTCCTCCTCTTTTTCAGCATTCATAGTCTTTATATCTCTTTGGAGTCTTAATTCAAAGGTTAAAATTAATAGAAAAATGTTAATAATAATGGTAACTGTAGGCATCTTGTTTATTACGGAGCATAAACATTAAAATGATGTAGGCTATTGATTTCAGACAGATTCATGTTAACAGAATGAGGAAGTTTTCTACATCTATGCAAATAAAAAATACTTTAAGTAAATCATGTAGATTTTATTTATGACAAATTTTCAGCATCCAATGAAATGATAATGTGATTTTTCTCTTTTATTTAGAAATGATCAAATAATTTTTCATTTTCACTTAAAAGTTCATATTATCTATTAATACATTCATAATCAATCATCTTTGTATTTTGGGCATAAAGTCTATATTGCTAAATTGATTTTTTCTGTCAGGCTTTACTATAAATATTTATAACTGATATTGATTTATAGTCTGTTTTTGCATGTACTGACATCAGGTTTAAATAGATTTCATGAGTTCATTTCAGAAGCTTTCCATTCTTTTATTATAGGTATTATCGTTTTTCATTGAATATTTGAAAGAATTCAAGGGTGAAAGAATTTTCATGCAGAATCTTTTCTTAGCAGTTATAATTTTTTTATCTCTGCCAATTACTCAGATTTTAAAATTTGATCTGTGATTGTGAAAATTTTAATTGTTTCCATATACTTGTGCTATTATTGAATACCATTTAAAAATGTAAAGTTATATATATTTTGCTCTTACAATGTAAGCATTCTGAATGTATGCCTTATAAAAATATTTGTTCTCTTATGCTTTGCATAGTGTTATTTTAGTGGTATTTAAAAGAACTAGAATGGGAATTTCATTATTAATTTAAAATTTTCCTTTAAATTTATCATGAATGCTTTTATTTTTACAGTTTCTCATTTTGTTGGGTTATTTCTCTTGTGTTTTATTTTATCTTTTAAGAAATTCCTAAACTGAAAAAAGATTAATTTGATTTTAACTTTTAGTAATAACATCATGTTAATGTTATCACTTAACCTCTTTGACCAATTTTGCTTATACAAATTTCTAAAGATTGTTATTTTCAAAGTACATTGATTTGGCCTTTTAAAATGTTCATTATGACTTAATGGCTCTCTAGAAAATTATTTTTAAAATTTGAAATGGAAATGGTTGTCTTATTTATACTTTTGTTGTTAAATTTTATTGTGCTGTGAATAGAGAACATAGACTTTAAATTTTCCTTTTGTGAGTTTGTGTTTTGATGACAGGACACATGACTAATTTTTCTGATTATTAACTATTCATCTCAAATATATTTCTATTTTCGTGTTTAATCTTTCACTAAATCCTCTGTCATTCTGTCATTTTTTTCCTACATGTAATTTTATCATCTTTCATTATTATTTTATCTACCGATATATCCTTAGATTTCTAACCATTTTTTGCCTAATGGATTTTTCCCATTATTACATGTTTAAGTTCAGTGATTATGCTTTTCTTACTTTATAGTTCATATAGTATGATTTGCTTTGCTTTATTTCACCATCTTTTGCTTTGCATATATTTATAAATATGCACTTTAATTTATTTTTGTTTGGTATATTTTTCATCCTTCAATTTTAACCATTCTATGTCTTTTTGATTTAGGTTCATCTTAGATTTTGTTTCTTATTGTTATCTGAATCTGCTAAGCTATTAAGAATAGGGTCTCCGGAGTTAGACTGTGTGGATTCAAATCTTGGCTTTACCAGTTCCCCACTGTGCAACAATAAGCAATTAGTATACCTCTCTGTGCTGCAATTTTTTCATCCATAAAATGGATATATCAACACCTTACCGCATGAGTAAATATGCATTCACAATACCTTGCATGGCATAGGAACACTCAATCAAATATTAGTTATTATTATTACTAGTGTTTTTCAGAATATTTAAAAGATTTTATAAAGGTTTTCATTTCTTACATCCTGTATTATTTTTTTAAATAAATGTAGTGAATTCATATTATTTTATTTCTTTTTTCTAACTTTACTTAATGCAATTTATGAACTCATGGAACATTTAAAGAGTATAATAAATACCTGAATATTAATCATCTAAATTATCATGAACATTTTGGTTTATCTATATGTTTGCTTATTTATATACTAAAATTGAAAGTAATTGCCAGACCTCATTACCTAAATACACTCTTACATTATTACAACATCACTTTCACATGTAAGAAAATTTAAAATAATTCCCTATTACCATCCAATTTCTAGTCCATAATCAAATCACATTTAATAGTTTTGTCTCCTTTGGTTCTCCTTAGTTGTGACAGTTTTTCAAACTTTGCTTGTTTTTGATGTCTTTCTCAGTTTTGAGTATTGTTCAGGCATTTTGTAAAATGACCCAAAATTGAGATTTGTCTGTATTTCTCATGATTTGGTTGGGATTTTGGTTTTGGGGGATAAAGTCCATAAAGGTAAAATGCTATTTTTATCACATTTTATCAAGGGTACATACTATCAACATAACCAATCACTGTCAATGTTGACCTTGATCACTTGGCTGTGGAGTGTTTGTCAGCTTTATTTACTATAAAGTTACTCACTCCCCCATTCCATACTGTACTTTTTAGAAAGAAGTCACAATGCACAGCCTATACTTAAGAAGTGGGAGTTATGCTCGACTGTCCCTGAGGTTGGAATATCTACATAAATTATCAAAAATTCTTCTGCATGAATCTTCTCCCTCCTTTATTTAATTAGTCATCACTTATTCATATCATAATGGACTTGGATATTTATTTTATTTTGCTACTGAAATTGTTCCATCTTTGGTCTTTGGGAGCACTTTCAGTTGACTCCTGTGTCCCTTTAACATAGCTCATCAACGTGTGGATTTTTATTTATTTATTTTTGGAGCAATTACTTACTTTTTGGCCCTTCAAGAGGTATCAGGCTCATGTATCTTTCCTGCTCTAGTCATAGAGGCAGCCATTTATCAAAAAAACCCTAGTTCCTTTTATTGGACTGGGCTTATTTTCCATGATATAATGGATAAATTCCTTTGTTTTATATATATATTCTGTGTTCTGTTTTTAATGTATGAACTGACTTGTTTTCTATAATATTCTTTTGAATAGAGACTTTTTTCCCCAATTCCCAGATACATAGATGTATCCCAGGAATGAAGAAGAAAATCTTACACTACAAGGGACACTTCTTCTGAAAAAGAAATTTAAGGGAGACACAAATCTTTGGCCCTAAGTAAAATTTTTTTACAGATTCAATACAGTATCATCATGAGGTAAAACTTTTCTTTTTAAGATGTGTATAAAGAAAATAAGATTTTAGTATAAGGGCACTTACTCTACTTTACAAGGAGAGATTTCTTGAACAAAAAAGGACAGTTACTAAGGAAGTTCAGTTTCCTAGAGATAGGAATCCTTCCTTGTGTTCATAAAAGTAGGGCTCTGAACCAGATGACAGCTTAATAATGCTATTTTTAATGAATACTCTCTGTACATGACAGATGTGGAAAGAGATATTTGGGTAAAATATAACCTGGAAAAACAAAATTATGTAGAAGCATATTCAAAAGGAACCACTGAATTATTCTTATCAAGCTGTCTAGAAGGAAAGATGTTCCAGAAATATCCCATGGAAACATGGTTAGGTAATGAAAAATTTACAAAGTCTATTACCCTGATAAATGCAAAAGCTATCAAAAGTAAGGAATAGTGGAAAGACACTATATTTAGCATATGTAAGCACAACCGTGAAGTGTATTTTGTGGAATATTGACAAGTCTGGAGAATTTATACATAGCAGTAAGAATTTTATAAATGATGACAGAATTGTTAAACATAACATTTTTGTGACTAATAAATGCTATAATGGATTTCAATACTGGGTCTGTGGTAAACAATACATTTTAGCTATTCTTATTATTGGTATTACCAGCAGTAGTAACATTGATATTAATATTCATAGAAAAGGCAGGTACTTCTGACCTCCTTTATCTAATAGAAAATGAAAAGTTGAGTTTTAAGCCCCAAATTTGCTGTTAGATCATTGGTGGTTTACTAGTGAGTACCTTTTTTGCATGAGTTTTATAAATGAATGGATATATTATTTCATTTTATATAGTGAGTTTTGGTCAACTCTCTGAAATGATGGCCACATCAATTACACAGGTTTAGATCATCGAACAGACTCATAGATTCTGCTGAATATACTAACATAAGGCTTTAATAAAAGTGAAGGATATGGTAAAGGAGGAGAAATAAAGCACAGTCAAGCACTGGGGCCATAGAAACTTCCAGGTGCAGCTCCTTAGGTTCCTTTCTTGGTTGCATAGGATGTACTTTGTCTCTGTATTGTGAACCATGGAGCTATATGGGAGGAATATTGGTTTCACAAGAGTTTGGGCAAAAGATTCCATCAGGGTCCTTTATATGCCACTGTTCATCTGGCCAAGCCAGGCAGTGTAATAGGTTTAACCCTGTGTAAGCCATCAATCTGTAGTTCCCTAAACAGTGTAGACAAGTAAGTCCCTTTCAACCTTCAAGTAGCACCTATAAATCACTAACTAGCACAACTCATCTTGACCAAGGTCAGGAGTCCTTGGAGAAAAGCACAGACAGTCCTTGCTAGGCAAGTCACAGACAACTGTTAAGTGGCATCCTTGGCCCTCCATTACCCCCACCTCCTGTTCCATTGCCCCCCATTCCACAACCAGGAGGAGATATTAAGTCTAATGAGAAGGCCCTGCCAGACCTTAAACCCAGAAATGGGAAACAAGCAGCCCCATATGTTTATCAAAACAGGAATTCTCTTTCGCCCAGGTGGATAAAAACCACGCTCAAACAATATAGATTGGTCTCTCTTCTCTTACAGGAAGTGGGCCATTGGAGCCTCCATCCATCCACCTGAACTAGAGCAGTTTGGGGCCACCCCAGAGACCGAGTGCAAGGGGACTTTTTCTCCTGCCCTTTTGGACTCTTTGTTCTATGTGAGTGACAAGGAGATTGTCCTATCTGGACTCTTTATTCTGTACAATAAAGGGATCATTTGTTGAAAGTTTCTGTTGTGCCCTAAACCTGTGTTCCATGACACATCACTGTAGCAACTTTTCCCATAATCCCAGTCCAGCTGTATCATACACAGTGGTCATCAACAATTCCTCCCCTCTCTGTATGTGCATCACGAGATAGAGACAATTTCCCCTGCCCTTTAATCTGAGCTGGGCTTTGACTTGCTTTGACCAATAAAATTTGGTAAAAGTGACACTTATAAGACCTGATAGCTTCTCCTTTTGCTTGTATGCTACTCTGAGCCTCCACTAGAGACGTCCCAGAGAAGAGATCACATAAAGAATGAACCTTCATGGGAAAAACCAGGGTGACAACCAACATCAAGGACGTAGGCAAGTGAATGAGGCTGTCTTGAATCCTTGATCTACATTTAAGCCGTAGCAGTCAGTAAACACATGGAAGAAAAACTGCCCCTGCTGAACCCTGCCCCAATTCCTCCCCCACTGAATTGTGAGTAATAAGTTGGTCATTGTTTAAACCATTCAGCATTGGCATGATTTGTTAGGCAGCAAAAAATAAGTGAAATTAGGTATTTTAGATCTAATTTTGCCAATTTATAATCTTGAACATTGATTATGCATTTTCCTAATAAGACATGAATTACACCTCTTAGAAAGATATTTTACAGATCATATAGTGCATGTTTTAGTCTTTTAAGACTAACTTTAATATTTAACATGAAATTTTAATATTTAAATGGAATAGTACCTTTTCAAATGAAATGTCTGTGTTAAAGACAAACAGAATCTGACTTTTACCTTTAGAAATATTTTTGGAAACCCTTTAGAAAACAGACACATGATTCATGAATTTTATAAAAAATTTAGATATAAAAATTAAGATTTTCATAAAGTTTTAAATAATATTAGTTTTAAAAGTGGAAATTAATTTAGGATCTTGCTCTTGTGATTTAAATCTGTCTTCTCACAAATTTATTCTCACTGGTTTATATAATACTTATCAACCTTTCTGCTCTTCTCAAAGTCTTTAATGCATACTTTCCCTGCCTTTCACATACTTTGTTTCTACATAGTACACCTCAGTCAGCACACATAGTCTTGGTACAACTGGTGCACACATATATATCTACCTATATCTATGTGCTGCTTTGGATGTACTATGTCCTCCCATGTTCTTTGATGCAATCTTGTGGGGGCAGATGTATTAGTGTTGATTAGGCTGGAATCCTTTGATTGAGTGTTGCCATGGAGATTTGACTCCATCAACGGTGGGTGAGATCTTTGATTGGATAATTTCCATGGAGGTGTTAACCACCCTTTCAGGCTGGGTCTTAATTTAATCACTGGAGTCCTATAAAAAAGTTAACAGACAGAAGGAGGTGCTGCAGCAAAGACAGACACTTTGAAGAAAGCACAGGGGCTGAGAGTGGAGCTAGAACACAACCTGGGATCAGCAGATGTCAGCCATGTGCCTTCCCAGCTAACAGAGGTTTTCTGGATCCCATTGGCCTTCCTTCTGTGAAGGTATACTTGTGTTGATGCCTTAATTTGGACATTTTCATGGCCTTCAGACTGTAACTTTGTAACCAAATAAACTCCCTTTATAAAAGCCAATCCATTTCTGGTATTTTGCATAATGGCAGCATTAGCAAACTAGAACAATCTATATCTATATTTTAATTGATTGACTAGTGGTTATCTCAATTAAGAATAATTTATACTCTTCCATACACTTATAAAAACAAATTTTTTATTATCAAATAGTAGTGAAAGAAGACGAGAATATAATAAATGTTATCATCATTCATGAACCCTTCCTGAGTGACAGTTATATCTTCCCAACCTGATGGATCAGCTCCCATGCTGAGAATATTACTGGGAGTAGAGCCCAAGTTGACCTGTGATGGACGTGTATAAATAAACCTTTGTGTTACGTGAGCCACTAAAATTTGGTGGTTTCTGCTCCCACAACTGAACCCAGCTTCTCCTGACTAAGACTAGTGGATATATATCAAAGACTGCTTTTATGAACTCAGTTTAGACTAGGTGGGTGTGCTTCATATGTAAAGCCATCAGATTCAAATCACTATATTTGATTTTCTTTTATGAGGCTAATGAAAATGCCATGGAAACCTGTGAACACCAAGTTAGGAAAAACTCTTTACTTTAGTGATTTCACAGTCACAAGGGAGATGACCAGAGAAACAATTGTAAAGGGGCTTAAGGAATGATCCTATTTTTTTTTTCTGATGGGAAAAATAAAACAGGTCTAGAAAGAAAAAATAGGGGAGTATTAAAAGTTTCCAAGTAAAATTAGTAATGAATCTTGATAAAATGCCTTTCAAACTAAAAAAAAAATAAACTTTTCTCATGATTTTGGAATTTTAATTATGATGTTGAAAGCACTGTCCATGAATGGAAACAGATTTCACAGAGAAGAGAAATTGATTATACATTGTCTTAGATGCTTTTAAAAAACACATCACGTGGTTTATATCTATTTTGGTTGCCACTGAGATGCTTAAATTTTCACAATATCTTAGCAGGCTTCGTGGAATTTGAAGTATAGTTCTGGCTTGGAATTGTTTATTTTTCTGCTGCTCCTGGAGTTCTTTGTCTATTGTTCCTGGGTTCTTACACCAGTTCATTGTCAGCAAAATCAATTAAATATAATCATAAAAATGCTAGGTCATAGTGAAGGCATTTTGTTGTAAATAAAGGCTGAGTCAAATCTAATAAATAATACATACGAATGACAGTCAATGCAAACGCTCTGTGTCAACTGAAATTTTTTTGGAGCGATTTTTTTCCACACTGATTAATGTAGAAGAAATGCTGTGGTTTCTCTCCCATAACTAAGTAAGCAGTTATGTGCTTGTTCTATGTTTTAAAAAATCTCCAAAAAAAGGTCCCACCTTTAGATGAAGTCTAAATAGTGTATAAAAAACTAGTGTTGGTTAGTCCAAGGGGAAATACAAATATGGCTTACTCTTCTGGGAAATAAACTGGGCAAACCTACACTGTGCAAAAATAGTTTATCCTTACTTCTTTATCAAAAACTATGCAGTTATCCGTAAACTCAGAGTCTTTGAATAGGAAGAGGCATGTGCCTATTAAGGTTCTTAATCTGCATATCACTGGCAAAGTTGCTAAGGGCTGCACAGGTGCTAAGGGTGATTTCCGGATGAAGGTGTCACCTGTGAAATGACAAAAATTGAATCTTTGCATGTCTACCTCACTGCTGCTGGTAACTAAGCAAAACTGTTAGTTGACTGATTTCCTAATAAACTACAGGTGGGTGGGTGTTGAGGTTGTGCCATTACAAATCATCATCTGTTAGATCAAAGTGCAGAGGGAAGAACTGCAGGTGTGCAGTATTAATAGCTAAATTTATCTCTCCAGTCACTTAATAATTGCTTCTGGTGTGGCTTCCTTGTAGCAGAGCATTTCATGGACTCCAAAAGCATTTTGATGAAGCTTAATGTATTCTATCTGGCAAAGCTCTCATGTGCTGAGTGTAGAGTGTGTGCATTTCATTTCCTAATGAGGCAGTGGGATAGCAGACAGATACAGGGCACCACTTGTAGGTTTTCATTCATGATGCGCTTATGAGAATAAATAGTAGAGTTCACCTTTACATTTTTTAATATTTGCTTAAAAATAGAAACTAGGATGTTAATCATAGTGTTATATCTTTTTGGTATTTAACAATAACTGACATTTATCAAGTGCCTTCTGTATGCCAGATCAATATTAATCTAGGCCTTTATTTATATATTGCTCGCAAAGAAATGCAAGTATTTTATAGTTATAATCCATATTAACATTGGTTGTATTTTAATCAAATATTTCAGAATAAATGTTTGCCTTTTCCTTCCAGAGAGCCTTAAAATTCAATTAGATTATTATCTTGGGTGAGGAAATCCTTTTATAAAAACAGGAAAATAGAAGATTGAAGACAGGGTTCAATTTTGGAGACTTCTGGTTCTAGTGTGATGATATATTGATAGCTGAACTTCCTATGTAGTTATGACTTTGTATACAATTTGGAATGTATTTGATTGTGTGAGTGCTCACATGTATGTTTGTATTTTATAAATACAAAAAGTAATAAATAAGTAGAAGGTCTGGGAGAGGAAAACAGGATGGGGAAACATTGTGAATATTGTTTTCATTGTCTATGATGCTATGCACATACTCAAAGACCCACACTGTGGAGACCTTGTTCTCAGGCTCCTTTCTTCCCATACAGACCTGGGGACTGATATACTTATAATTATTTCTGGACTTCCATGGTTATTCTCAGATAATAGCTTTCTTGGCTTTGAAAATGTCACTACATCCATCTCACTCTAATATTCCAAGATGGCAAATATTAGGACATATGGAATGGAAAATAGAAAACAATCAACATTCTCTGGTTTTCAGTTTATAAAACACATTAACATGAAGACAAAGCAATTTTTTTTTCCTTTAAAATTATTATTCTTGTTTGGAGAGATCGGATAATTTGCTAAAATGTGTAAAACACAGAAGCTATTCCAAGTTTTGCAAACTGTCACTTTCTCTTGTTTTTACAAGTCTAAATATTCTACTGCAAAATTGGCAGCTTAGTAGTCATTCCTCTCATACATTCAGGTGAGAAATTTTGACCCTATAGCAAGTGAACACTGACATGCTTCCTTGAGCCAACAAAACAAAACAAAAGAAAACAAAAGATTTAATTCATTCTAAAACCACACCTGCACTCTAATAAGATGTCTAACAAAATATACACGCAGAGAGTCACTGTCTTTTGAAATTAGTGCTTTGGTGTCAGCAGCTGACATCAGACAACAGCGGTGACTATTGAAGAGATTATTTGCCCTCCACTGAAGTCCACCCTTGCTTTCTATAACAGTAGAATTGTAGCTGGGCTCCTGGCTAAAATATATTTCCCAGGTTCTCTTGAATCTAAGTGTATACATGTGACTGTATCTCATCAAAGGATCTGAGAAGAGATGACGCGAATCAGTTCTGAGACAAGGTTTCTAAGATGGATGTTTGGCACCTCCAAGCTCCCTCTCCTCTTTTGTTAGCTGGATGAAGATGGCAATGATGCAATAGAAATTAGAGGGGAACCTTACATCTAAGGAAACTGGATCATTGATTATTAGTATTCATTAGGTCCTCCTGCCAACTGGAAACAAGCACCTTAACTGTTATATGAAAAGGAAACAATCTATTTTATTGAAGCAACATACATTTATGAGTTTATTTATTACAGCAGTTTAACATAAACTAAGCAATACAGTGCCTACGTATGAAACAGGCTAAAGTGATGAAGCCTTCTTTAAGGCAGAGATCCAACAAGGCCAGTTATTAACTTCTATCCACAAATTGTAGTTCTTTTGAGCACTATGTTGGTAAGAGTTTGAGAAATCCTTGGGATTCATTATTGCAGACTGCTACAATCAATAAGCATGGTTGTCATGGGCAAGCAAGGATAGAACAGTGACAAGTGTTTCATATATTTGCCAAATCTGATTTAGATATATCAGTGATTGCCTTGTCTATAAAATTAAAACATTATTAAATATTAACACACAACAACTTGCAGCATGGGACAGATTTGCCTTTAGAGAGTTGGGAGCATCAGCTTTTTAATATTTGATGATCTGCAATAATAATATACCTATTAACTTACCTTCCTATATTACCATGCTTTTATTCTTCCTTCCCTTCTCCCAAACCAAGAATATGAAAATGTAACATCTCAGTCTTCTTTCCCCTCCTTATAGGTTGTGTAGTTTAACAGTTAGAATTTAGTTTTTTTGCAAAGTTCTTATCTAGGAAATCTATCAAAGACTAAGAAATTTAATTTATTTAATGTTCATAATGTGATGTAGGCTCTGAAAAAACATGTATAACATGGAACGTTAATAAGGGAAAAATGAATTGAGTTTAGTGCATCATTTCCCCACCACACCCTGGAAATGAAAGGATAACTTCATGCTTAGTTTATTTAGAGGAGAGCTCTCAGTAGATGTTTAAGATGTTTTAGATGTGTTTTCTGAAGAGAGAGGATAAAGGAGATAATTGAAGAGTAGAGGTAAGAGTGACTGGCCCTGAGGGGAGGGGAGATCCATCCTCCATCTGGAAGGTAAGGGCACAGGAGTTTAGGAAAACCACTAGGATTAGCACTCCAGTACATCATAGTTTCCGGGTAAGAGGTAACAACATGCATTTTAGCAAGTCTGGACAGAAGGTGCTAATGTTCCCAGACTCAGCTTGGCATTTGCAGAGCAGAGCTGCCTAACTTCAAATGGACCCCTCGGGCAAGGACAATGGGCCTTGTGCTGAGTGCTAAAGGTCCTTTCCTCATTTGTTTTAATATCACAAATGTTTATTTAGATGTCTATGCCACTCTAATAAGAAGGAAGGTGGAGTAGGCTTAAAGCTTGCCTGAGATTGTAATTCTCACCACCTTGAAGAATGGGAGTTAGAAGTTTATTTAGATTGAGAAAAGTCAGATTGTGGAGTGAAATTTACTCTGGCACATATAAACAATGTAGGATCACTGAATTCATTATGTAGTTTCATCCAAAGTCACGTCTGCAGTAACAGAAGATATGTACATAGTATAAAAAGATGTAGGTTGACCATCCCTTTTTTCACATTATATATAAATCTCAATAATTAAAGACTTTTCTTTATTTTTACAAAGAAACATATTTCTGTAGCCAATTGTGAAAATGTGGAACACCCTATCCACACACAGAGAGAAAATCATCCCAATGCTTAATTCCAGAAATATGTCCTTTTACAATTGGCATGTTGATCAGACATTTTAATATGAAAATAGCTGCTGGTTTTAAAATACAAAAAGTTTTAGAATTGGAAAAAAAAAAAAAAAAACATTAAATATTCACTCCAGAGCTGTAGTTAAATAAAGCAAATGACGTATCAACTGATATTTCTCTGATTTTTTACTTATTTATTGTTATTTTTGTTTAGATTATCTGCAACAGAAATGGGAAAATAGAGGGTTGGTGACAGAACAACCTCTTTTTTTCTGTTGACACATAAGAAAGACTTGTACTTGGCCCATGGTGTCTATGTATTTCACCAGGCATAACCTAGATTGGCCTAGAAGAGAGCTAATTTAGGTCTTACTTCTATTCGGGCTCTTTCTTACAACTTTGAGTAAGATTAACAACAGAACTCAAAAAAGGGGCTAAATTTCTTTATCATTTATGAATTTAATCCTAATTTGAACATTGAACAGAAGGCCGTTTTGCAAAATATTCAGATCGTTTCCACTGAAACAAGATTTAAAGGAAATGCTTGCTCCCTGCCTCCCACCGACCCTTGATGAACCAGTCAGTTCTGATGTGTCCTCCTCAGAGCCCCACGGTAAGGATGTAGGGGTGACAAAAGAACAAACCCTATTCTGGAACTTAGCTTGCACTCTCATGGGAGGAGACTGGGCACTGTAGAAAGCTGGACAGATGCATTTGTATTTACAGATAGAGCAACATGACATTAGCTAAGGCAACCAATTATATAAAAGCAAGCAAACCAACCGAACCAAGCTCTGGAAAGCCCGAATATATGCTATAAAGTTTTGCACAAGTGTCAATGAAAGCTAATAGACAAACTTGTCTATTCAAATGTTTTCCCAGCAGCGATTTACTCTTATTTTTGTACCATTCAAATAAGATTGGTTTTCTGTTTTCTTCAAGCACAGCATATTAGAAACAACATTTTTAATGTTGAGATACAGGAAGGCACAGTGATTAAAGAGTGTTTCAACTGACAACCTGGGGAAGGTTAAAGAAAAATGAAAACAAATTAAAAAAAAAACAAAACCCAAGTATCAGATGTGCATGCTTGTGTGTAAATACATGTACATATCCAAATATATGTAGACACACATTTACATGTAGATATGTGCGAGCATATGTGAGTTCATTCTGATACCTCTGATTCCAATCCAATACCACAAGGTTCACTGTAACCTTCCTCTCTTTGTATTCATAAATCCTTTCACCCACAGCAAGAAACTCAGCTCTTTACCTGCTAATGTATACTCCCATGAGAAACATTTTACTAATTAGATTACAAAATTTATGCATAGTTATTTTTGTATTTAGTCTTACATCATCCAGTAAAGATATTGTTTTCCAGTTACTCAGGTCATTTCTTTTCTTCTTAGCCCTTCAGAGTGGGCGTGTCATTCATTTGCAATACAGTTTGGTTCATTTGTTAGTGGTAGCATTTGGGTTTCTCTCACATCAACATTTACGGTTGAAAAGTGTCAAGGTCATGAAAAACAAGGAAAGTCTGAGGAGTTGTAACACATGAGAGAAGACTAAGGAGAAGTAACAATCAAATGTAATGTGGGGTCCTAACTAGAGTACTGGGACAGAAAAAGGACATTAGTGTAAAAATTAATGAAATGCAAAATAAGATCTGTATTTAATAATATGGTACCAATGATAATTTCCCATTCTTGATTACAGTACCATGGATTTTTTTAAAAGATATCACAATTATGGGAAACAGGGTGAGGGACATAAGGAGACTTTGTACTATTTTGCAATTTTCCTTTATGCCTAAATTAATTCAAAATGAAACGTTAAAAAATAAAAGACTCAAATACTTAGAAATCAGTCTTGGCCTGGAGCCATTTAGTGCCTTTAAAACCTCAATAGTCTTTGAGGTCCTTATAATAAGCCACAGGCATATAATAAACTATTAAAATATACATTTATTAGGATGGACCTCAGTTATAAAGAAATGCTTCAGCCAAACTTCTACATCAATACAAAAGTTTTTTATAAAAAGTATTTTACAGAGTAAGCTTTAGTATCTGGGAAATTCACTAATGCAATATGAACAAAGACTTCACTCAAATGAGGTTTTTGTGTGGGTCTGTTGAACAGAGTTGGTGGAGATTTATTAGAGAAATAGAAGCATGGGGACTTCGTAAGAAAAGGTTTCATTATAGGTGAGTATTGGTTGACAATAGGGCAGAGGTCACTTCTCCAGATTGTGAACCCATATTAAAAGATTTGAAGGAGGCTGAGACTTCAATGCATGATGGAAATCAAACCCTAATTTGTAACGAAAGATTGGCCTGGAGTGTTTCCATCTCTAACTGTTAATTGGGGTGCTTGGGGATAGAATCTCCTTTAAAGGAAAAGAATTAAAAGTCATTGAATCATCAGAGCAGTTAATTGTCAAAAAAGCTACATTTGAAGAAAATTACATATATAAATGCAGACATATAGATATAAGATTGGACAAAGCTTGGGTCAAATAGTCATGTTACACTACTCTCACATGTTTGGTTGACTAGAGATCCAGATGGATTTGAGACCCAGGACTAGTAAAAACTAGTGAAAATGAAAACTGGTTAGTGGTTGTTTTAGTTTCCTGGCCGCTAAAACAAATACCATGCAACGGGTTGGCTGAAACAATGGGAATTTATTGGCTCATGGTTTGAGTTTTATCTAAATATGGCTGTGACTCTTAGGATCAGAAATAAGAAGATGGGAAAAGGAAGGACATTAAAATCAGTTTAAATAATACTTTAATCCTTTCACAGAGAAGGCCCTCTACATCCAGATCGCTATTTTGAAAAATAGTTTACTGGGTTTTCCTTATTCTCTGTACACTAGTTTTACCAACTTAAAAATGTTTCCTAATGTGCAAAGGGCATCTTTATTGCTTCAAATTCATTTTACTCTTCCTGCTAAAATACCCATGCCTATATACTTTTTTTTTCTTTCTTACCCATCTCCTCAGATAAATATCTAAGTTTATTGCTTTCAAGTTCTGCCTTTTCTCCAATATCAGAATGCAATTTCGCCAAGTTCTCTGCCACTTTAAAAGAGGATTGCCTTTCCTACAATTTCCAATAACACATTGATCATTTCCTCCTTGGGCCTCATTGGAAGTATGTTTAGCATCCATATTTCTACCAACAGTCTCTTCAAAGCAATTCAGGCTTTTCTATCAAGCACCTCACGACTGAGATTACCAATGCCAAAGCCATCCCTACATTTTAGGTGTTTGTAGCAGCAGCACCCCACTTTTCAGTACCAAAAACTGTTTTAGTTTCCTGTCAGCTAAAACAAATACTATGCAATGGGTAGGCTTAAACAAAGCTAACTGGCTTACAGTTTTGAGTCTAGGAGAAGTCAAGGCTTCATCAAGGCAATGCTGGCTTCTTGTTTCCATTGACCTCCAGTTTCTGGCTACTTGCTGTGGCTTTCTCTCTCTCTTTCTGGGGCGTTCTATTTAAGGCCATCAGCAATAGGGTTAACCCCATCCTGATGAGCTGGCACAACTTAACTAAAGTAACCTTATCAAAAGGTTCTGTTTACAAGGGATTCACACAATAGGAATGGATTAAATTTAAGAACATATTTTTCTGGGGTATATGACTAAAAGCCCTTCACAGTGGTCCATTACCTTGGAAATGCAAGGAGCCGCCCTCTTACACTTAATAAACTATGAAGTTTGTCTTGGGCTCCTCCCACTGTCTCTTAGAGCTGTGGTTTGCAAAGCATAGTCCCTAGATTAGCTGCAAAATCCAGCAGCTGGGAACTTGTCAGAAATGCAAGTTGTCAGGCATCACTCCAAACCAACTGGATTAGAAACTCTGAGGGCAGGAACCAGCAATGTGTGTTTAATGAGCCCTTGATATTCCTAATGCATTTTCAAGTTTGATCACCCTTGTCTTAGAGATTGTCTCCTGCACCCACACCAATGAACTTTATTCCATAGACACTCTCTCAGTGCTCACTTGTTTTTAAGCTTTCCTTAATAACATATTGTCTTCATTGAAATTCTAAATTAATCATTGTTATCAGATTATTTTCAATAAAATCTGGTTATATTAGTTTACCTTCAAATCCTATGAGAATGGCAGAGAGCATTTTGACCCTATCAACTATTGGCATTAGTAAAACGGATGGTAGAAAATGAAACTGTCATATCTCCCAGAGGACGCAAAGAACTAAGGTTATTTTCATCTGTTAAATAACTGATTGAATTGATGTCACACAAAAAATTTTGCAACTAGTTATATTGTACATTGGGTGGAGTGAATTATTTTAGGAAAAAGTCAGTACATTGTCATGCATATGGTTCCTAGCAGGGCCTGACTTGCACCTGTTAAACTATTTCAAAAAATAAAACTGCCTTTGCACTCAAGTCAGAAAATTCTCCTCCCTGCCAACCCCACTGTGTGGTAATACGCAATTGGCAAGTTACAGACAGGTCAGCAACCAATCTTTTCTCCAGAATGTCACTTAAGATAACTAACATTTTTTTCTGGAAGGAAAAAAAATATCAACCAACCATCTGTCACTCTTTATTTGCATTTGCCAAGCAGCTGTATTTACAGAAAGCAATGGCCTGATTTTTTTTTCTTAGATTTCTAATTGAACAGTTTGGTGGTCTAATGATTTTAGTTTGTGAAACTCATAAAATGCATGGGCCAAAATAGCTTTGAACTTTTCCCTCTTTCTTCTCTTCTAGGTCACCACCGTTTACAATAAGCCTTCCCAGAAAACATTCAGTGTGTTCCTCGCTGAGTGCATGGACACTGGTGAAGCTGCAGGGATAATCAACTCCAGGCCAGGGCTGTGCTGCACTGCCAACAACCTACTCATGACTCCAGCAGATGTTTCTGCTTTGGGGGACCAAAAGAAATTTTATAGGGTTTTTCCTCCCTTTCAGGGAAAATTGCCAGAACAGTCAAGAAATGGGAAATATATAGGCCTGCTCACATTTCCAAGTAAGGAGGGATATTATGACCAGTAAAAGGAATCTTGAAGAGAGGAATTTCTGGAGACACAATTTTGCAATAGCTATGTAAAATGTTCACTAGGAAAAAGAGGAACTGAGAAAAGCCTGCTTGGTTTTGGGTTTCTCTGTATATTGAAAACTGTGTGAATGTTAGAGGAGTTAGAAATTATATCCATTTATGATGAAACATACCTGTGAGTCAATAAGGAACATTCCCTCACTGCCCACTCCACCCCCCCCTTCTCCCCCCACCCCCCACAAAAGAGATACAGATGCTGGACTCTGGATTTCTGCACTCCATTTTCATTTTTTTCTAAGTCTCCCTTAAATGAATTCTCATAGTGAGTAGAAGATGAATGCAGAAGGACTGTGAGTCTTCTCGTTTTTTTCTTATATTGATTGTGTACCACATAGTAGAATTTTGCTCCTGAGAAAAGCAAAAAACAGAATTGTTCTTTGAGTGGGAAGATCTCATAGTGCCAACTATCTTGGATTAATTTACTTTGAATTAATTGATATTTGGGGTCTAAAGAGAAGTGTATGTGCAAAATCATGTGAAAAAAAACATAGAGACAACCAGTTACATCAAACCCATATGAAAAGAAACCAAAGAGCTGTGTAGAACTCTAGTTCTCTGAGTAAAAAGTCTCACTTTTGGAATAAAGTCTGAGATATGAGGGAGAGAAAAGCCTAGTAAGCCACTTGCTAGTTGTGTCTATGTAACTGGCCGTGAAGAGGATCAATTTGGAAAACAGTGCTGCTGTCATTCTCTGTGGTCTTTCTATGTACCAAAGCTGTCTTCTAAGAGCCAGAAATATCGAGCTGTTGCAAAGCCATTCTGACAACCTTTAACCTAAATATTCTTCACTGATAGTGTGTGCTCAAAACTATGTATAAGCAATTAACAAAGGCAGTATGATTGATTAGAAATAACAGTAAAATTAAGTCCATCTGTTTAGTTGCTCAGATTTTTTATAATTAATCTCAGCTTATGTTTCAACTGTTTGAGAGCACAAAAGTAACTTCACTAGGTTGATGGTACATTTCCTTCATAGTATGAGTTTTTATAGAATCATCAACCTAGTAAAGTTTTGACAGGATCAGTGAGGACTTTAAAACCCCATTAATCAGTTTATTGTTAAAAATGTGAGTGCTAATTGAAACCTCTTGGGAGCTCTTCCTGATTTCTACACTTTCCAGTGAGTTTAAATTGTCTACTTTATTTCAAGTTCATCTAGGTTAAGACTTGAAGGATGAGTAATAATTTGCTTAAATTGAGGAGTAAAAGTCCACCAATTTGGGGGACAACATGTAGAAAGATTCAGAGTTAAAACAGATGTAAAGCATGTTTGAGAAAATAAAATTACATAAATATTTCAGGAGTCGTAAGAAATGGGGGGAGATAAAACTGAGTTATGCAGGAATGCAATTAAAAATGGACTTCTAAACCATGACATATGGGTCGAAGGAAAACAAAACCTGTTTCAAAGCTGCCCATTGCAAGTTTGTTCCTGAGACAGGATGATATCCTGAGTGGGCATATGACAGTGAGTATTAGAGAGAAGCTGATGGAGATAAAGCATCTTTCAGAGTTTGAATTGATCGAATGCGGTGATTGATTGTATATGCAATTGATGGAGAAGAAAAGTAAAATATAATTCCTAGTTCCTGGCTTGAGCAATTGGTTGTGTAGGAGTAATATTCACTAAAATATTTGACATGCTAGGGGAAGGATAGCTTCACATTTAGTGCTTGACCGCAGGGCAACTTTATTTCCAGGTATCTCCAGAGTATATATGAGCACCCATTCCAGTGCATGCATTTTCTTCTGTTCTAGTAACACCATTGAAGTGCAACAACCCAAGGACATTTGACAGAAGCTAATTGCTAATGTCATGCTTCTCTGTACTCTCCATGACCATGCTGACTCTAGTATAGTCTTCTGGGCACTGCAGATACTGTTGCAACTCCTCAATGCCCACTTTTGCTGCTGTTGATCATTACTGAAGAAACTGAAGAGAGTACCAAAGGTCAATCATTATGGGATTACAATGATGACATTCAACTTCAGGTAACAAGCCCTCTTTGGTTAGAATTTCAAAGCTAGGTCATGAAGATAGACTGAGAACAATGGTCACACCACTACCTCTTTGTCCATTCCATCCTAATTTTTTTCCCCTATTGACTTTGCTCTTCCTTCTTCTAAGGCTAAAATGCAAAAACACCATGTATAAAAATTCACATGAAAAAAAATGTCCAAAGTGGTTACTTGCCAGTTGTGCAAGCAGCAAAAAAAGGAATTACTTCGGGCTAAATTGGGACATCCTATGACAAAAATATCAACAGCCCAAGGGATTTTTATTCCAAACAATCGTGGATTATTGAAGAAAGATGTCCTTGAAATTAATCTGCACAACGATTCTCAAACTCTGTGCATACAAATCAGGGTGGGACCTTATTAAAGTTCAGATTCTGAGTCAGTGGTTCTAGAAGCAGAAGGCTCTGAGACTGCATTTCTAACACACTCCCCAGCGGTGTGGAAGCTGTGGGTCTGCTTCCCACACATTGAGAGGCAAAGCCCTAGTCTAGGCTATTCTGTCAGAGAACAGCTGAAGAAAACAATGATTCACAGGCATTTATTTAGCGACAGGTCAGGATTAGAAGAATCAAGGTCTGTGACCCCAATCCACCCTCCTTTCTACCACCATCAGCAGCATTTTCCTCAGATATCATTAATGTTTGCTCCTCATTTTGTTGCCTAGAGAAACACTTCATGTTACTCACTAAAAGAAAAAAATCTTCCAAAAGAAGGCGATGAGATGCAGGGCAAAAGTCATATTTTCCTAATTATCCATGATAATATATGCATGTGTAGTTACTTATTAAACCTTTGGATAGTCCCATGTAATGAAAGTCTGAAGGTAAATTGCTTCATAGAATACAGTTTCATACCATCTATTAGGGAAAAACAATTATGGAATAAAATACTGCATTTTTTCCCTTTAAAGATAATCGAATGAAAACTTGTAGTTTAACAATTGTTTTAATACACAGATGGAATCTTCCTGAAGGAAAATTACTCTGATCGGGTAGGAAACCTTCATTTGTCCTGCAAATGTGCTTCTAAAGAAGGAGGTTAATAAACCCTAAACCTAGAGAGCTAGAAAAACCGGGGTGCTGAAAACGCAACAATAGAATGCTATCAACATATGTTGTTTGCTTCTCTAACGGAAACATCTGGCCACCTTTTCATACCTGTTTTTGTTTGTTTGTTTGTTTTTTGTTTTTTAATGCTTCATCCCCTTCCTGACCCCTCTCTTAATGCTCCTGTTCAAGTTTAAACTAGTGCTGGCAAAGAAGCAGTTGGAGTCCACTTAAGGGCTGGGGAAGAGCCAGCAGGACAAAATGCAAGATGCTCTCTTCTGACCCTGAGGTGACTGCGAACTTGATCAAAGGAGATCTTTCACTCCAGGCAGAAGAGATAATGCAGTCTTTTGGCTCAAAACATCTCCTAACCAAAGGCTGCCAGTTCAGCTGGAGTTTGTATAGAGAGTCCTCAGGAAGATGTGCTGAAGCCATCAACCCAATATCCTGTGGAAAGTTTCATGGATTCAAGCACTGGTCAGAGAAAAGTGAAGTAGCTGTTTCCAGAGATTTACAGTTCTCCTAAATATGAGAATGAAAATGTGTAGAGATATTTTAAGATATTTTAGCTCAGCAGGGTCCTCAACTGAGCATTCGAGAGAAGTTTCCATTGCTTCTGACTACATATTATAACTTTGCATCTATGTGAATGCTCTAACATCTGAAACATTTCAGGACTACTAAATTCATTGAGAGGGGGAAAATCCCTTTTGTATTAAACAGCAACATGTAATATTTATTGAAAATCTTAACATGTCTTCTCAAATTAATATCTGACTCAAAAAGAAGCCAAATGGAGAGCCAGCAGGTCAGGTTATGTATGCTTATATTCTGTTCATAAATCTATCAAGGAGAAGGGATTAAACAACCCTTCACCTCTATTTGAAAAGTTTGAGAGGGCTATAAAAATGGAAACATATTAACTTTATCTATGAACATTTATACATACTGTAGCCTTAGCTTAAATCAAGCACTGTCCTAATGTTGAATATACAATACTCATCACTTACTTTCTCTTTTGTGAGAGAATGTTTTGGTAGAGGAATTCATTTAACATTTGATAAATATACTCTTCTAGCTGACAAATACAAATAGCAGAACACAGTGAGAATTGGTAGTGACTAAGAAGAAAAAAAAAAAGAACCAAAGACATAACAGTTCATGGGTATGGATCCAAAGTAAATTTTTTAACCACATGGAATTTCTATAAATAATCTGTAAGCCTCTGCAGAACAATGGAAACAAATTTAAAAAGAATTGTCTGGGTAAAAACCAAGTAAAATTTATTCTATAACAGAGTCAAGGACACACTGTTGTATCAGAAAAAAATTAAGGTTTACTTTTCTGACTTAATATAGTATACAAAATAGTAATGATTTCTACATAGAATTACTCATGTTTTAACCCAGTGAAGACATTTAGAGATTGCCTTATCACATTCTTGTCTGGCAATGGTTTTATATATTAAATTGAACTGTCAGGTCCACAATGTTTTGTTAGATCAGTGAGCACCTACCACATGTATTACAGAGCCTGTGCTATTCATTGGCCCTTTGATTATGTTTTTAGTAAGTCTATAAAATAATACAACTGCATATCCTAAGCAAGAGTCAAGAACTCAGACCCTGTGGTTATAAATAAACCCTCAGAAATATTTTATTTGGTTTTATTTATTTTTGTTTTAAGAAAATATAATTTGATTACCTTTAGGTTTAGCATTGATTTTCTAGTTTGCAAAAGGCCCTATGATTTCTTTCTTTCTTACTCTTAGCTGTTTCACACATTTAAATTACTTGCCTAACCCTTGAGGGCATTTGAGTTTGCAATATGGCCTTATTTTCTGATTTCAAATGTTATCATCCTTCTTTTGATATTGTACACACTTTGAAAGTGACATAATACTTCCTTGATTTTCCCTAGCACCAATTATCAGTTTCTTAAGTAAATAGATATCTTTCATTTATTCATCTAATCCACAAACATTTATAATATACCTGTTCTGTTTTAGACAACATGCTATCCACTGGGAATAGGGGTCAGCAAAGACAGACAGACCCCAGTCCCCACTCTCACGAATCTTAATGACTGAGTGGAGGACAGTTTGATTATTGACTGTGAAAATGTGACTATGTGAAATCTTTCACCATCATACCTAATAACAATGACAAGTGTTATTCTCCTCCCAGAAAAATATGTATTTGTTTAATCCTGAGAAACTTAGCTTTAATGATTGAGTCCAAATTCTGGCAGAAAAGGAAGTGTCGCATTGGTAATTCTTTTGAATTAAATTGGGCTTTAAATTCAGGGCCCAGTGGAGGTCAGTTAGGACACAATAGGAGACTGAGACATTAACGAAGGAGAAAAGATGGTTTGTTACTCACAGATTCCAGGGAGAGAGGGGTGACACGAGGAGCCCACGGGAAGCCCTATCAGCTCAGGTGTCTCAACCAGCTGGTGGGGAGCACACAAGCTGAGCAAGAGAGACACCCGTGGGCTTGTGCCTTTATTGTGACCCAGTGGTGGAGGTTACTTGATTTCCCTCTGGGGTCAAAAATTGGTTAGTTGAAAGCAAACACGTGTGAAAAGGGAAAAGGACTAGGGGCCCTGGAGTTGAAGATGGTTAGCTTATCATTTGGGGCAAGCTGTGAGTATCCGGTGAGGTATGTGGGTGGTGGCTGCAGGTGTGGGTTTGAGCCCTGGAGGAGTTCATGCCCCAAGGGTGGAAAGCTGTTTATTAACTAGGCCAAAGGTCAGTGTTGAGGCAAGTGGTTCTGCCAAAGTGATGTGTGAAGCTAAGGTAGGATGCAAACATTTTTATAGTTAGAAGAGCAATTATTTAAGCCCCATAGGTAAATGAACTGATTGCATAATTTTCTGAGGTTTCTCTCTGATTATCTTCTTTGTTGCCTTAATCAATTATAGTATGGTTATGAGGTGATCCAGACGTGGAGATTTCAGGAAAGAAGCTGAACCTTACATAGACACAACTAAATCCTCAAGTGTGAGGACATGGAGGGATAGCGATATTTGAACCACATTTCATTTAAAAGATCTTATTCTAAGTAAATAAAAAAAAATTATACAAGTTTTAGCCACAAGGATTACTTATCTAAAGGAGTGAAAACAACAAAACAACTATATGCATTCAGTCATGAAATATCATATTGTGGTATTATATTTATTTGCATGAAAATATTATCACAGTATATGTTTCAGTGGGAAAGATTGCAAATCATAGATGACATATCTTTGAACATTTTTAATCATAACTTTTAAATTAAGATTAAAAGTTAATGTGTTTTGGTTAGTGCATGCTTTGATATTTCTAGGAGCTCAAAATGAATCCACCAAAGACTGTGGACAGTAGTGATTCTGAAATGAGGCACTTTGCAAGATTTTGAACTTAGGCAAAGAAATCTACTCACTTAGTACTGGTTTTGTATTGGCTTGATATGGTGCTATTTACCAAATTGAGAATCCTGGCTTTCTTTCTGACCAAAGAGATCATCTGGGTATAGGATGTTACATTAATTCATTAAACATGTATTTATTGAGAACCTCCTATATACTAAAAAAGTGAATCAAAGATGGATAGAAAGTGATCCCTACCCAATAGAACTCACAGACTTATGAAGTAAAAAGAAAAGGAACTACCCAAATTTGGATAAGTCATTTACATTCACTCTTTTATGAATTTATGTTTAATGCCTTTGCCCATTTTCAGTAGGGGTATATATTTTCAAGTTAGAGATTTTTAATTCCTCATAAAAGAGTAATAATGCTGAGCCTTCATCTGCCACATTTGTTGAATTCTTTTCAGTTTTCCTAGATTTTAATAGAATTTGAGGATATTTTTGACATGGTAAAGTTACAATTGTGGATAGTCAAATAGATGGTTTTTTTTTTCATTCTTGAGTAACATCTTTGTTTACATGCTTAGAAAAGTCTTCAGGTAATCACTTACCTAGATGAATTACACATTAAATTGAAGATATTGTAACTTGGTAAATGTTTACCTGAATATTAGCAGTAATGTAACCAAAATAGAGGCTCTAGGAGAATTAAATATGGCACCCCTACCCTTAATACTAAAGTATTTTATTATTCCTGTTGTATACTCATCACTCTATTAGGCAATATAACTTATGGTCTTCTCTAAAAAAATGTAAATCTATAAATAAGGGTTTACAAATGAATCCAGGACAACTTTAGGCCTCTGTTTTGCAGACACTTCCTCAACAGGTTCAGATAATCCTGAAAAACATTGGCAGTGAATGTGTAGACTTAATAGATTACCCCTTAGGCCTGAAATTAGCCATACTTTTATCAGTCCAACATCCTATTGTGCCAGGAGGCTAGGAGTACCTGGGTAGGGTGGCTACTGGTTGTAGCAGGAAGGGGCTCACCAGAAAAGTGACATTTGAGCAAAGAAAACTAGGAGTCAGTTATGCGAGTATCATGGAGAAGACCATGTGCAAAGGCAGGATTTTACTGGGGGTGTTTGAGGAGCAAGAAGGCTAATATAATTGGTCCTGAGTGAGTGAGAAGGAGAAGAGCAGGTGATAAGATGATGACATCAGGGACATTGCAGGGCCAAACTATATAGTGTCTTGTGGGCCTGGTAAGGACTTCAGTGTTTATTCTGAATGAGACAGGAAGTCAACAGAAGCCTTAGAACAGAGTGGTGACATGGATCACATTGACTACCATGTTGACAAAAGCAGGGGCAAAAGTAGAAAGAAAAGCCAGAGCAAAAGCAGAAAGAATATTCAGAAGGCATTGCATGGTGGGCTGGGACAGGATGGGAATGCAGGATATGGAGGAAGTAATTGGATTATGGTTATGTTTTGATGGTGGAATCAACAGAAAATGCTGATAAATTAGAGGGATGCCATGGTTATCTCCAAGGTGTTTGTTGTGAGAACATGAAAGAATGAAATTGTCATTAACAGAGCTAAGCAAGAGTGGGATGATCAGTTTTGAGAGGGAAAACCAGAAGTTTAGATTTCAACATGTTAAGTTTGAACAGCTTATTGGGCATTTAAGTGACGATGTTGAATAAAAAGTTAAATACATGAGTCTGGAATTCAGAGGAAAAGGTTGAGTCGGAGAAGCAAATCTGGAAATCATCATCATATAAATTGTATATTAGTATTTAAAGCTATAGGAATGAATGAATCATCTAGAAAGTAAGTGTTGATAAGGAAGAGAAAGCATTCTATGAGTAAACCCACTGGCAAATGAGCTATACCCTGTGAGGAAAGAGTGGTCTGTGAGGTAGGAGAAGAATCAAGAAACCAAAGCAATTAAGCATTGCAAGAAAAATGAGTAATCAACTGTATTAAATGCTCAGGAGAGTTTAATATATTCACCTGACAATTGTCCACTGCATTTAGAAAAGGGGAAGTCATTGTTGCCCTTGACAAAATATCATTTTGGTTTAAATAGAAAAATTAAGATTTTTATACAGGAGGTATAAATTCTTTTTATGTTCACCTGAAGATGTATTGTTATAAAAATTCTCTTTTGCCTATGTTGTTTGTAAAAACAAAGCAATAAACAAAATCTTAACACAGAAAAATTGTAACATACCTGGTAACCCACTAAAGAAAGGAATAACTAAAGTGGAAAATGTTCAGAGAAAGACAATTAAATCACCCACCCAATTCACAGTAGGTACCTTGTTCAAAAATATGAAGACAAAATTATCTACCATATTTGAAGGTATACAATAGAAAGAAAAAATTCTGGGATTTTCCTAAACTTCTTGATTACATTATTTAGCAGGTACCCTCTGTTATTTAGAAAAGGGTACGTTTAGGTGTAATAAAAACACCCACACACAAATCTGTGATTTGATCATTTTAAAAAATGCAACTATAGATTGACCCAACCATCATCTCTCTGTCTCTCACTCACCTGATATCCTCACTTCTCTTTTGATCCAATTTAGATCTGTCACTATAATCAGTTCTTTGACTGCTTTCTTATCTATCTGTCCTCTTTTCCCTTTGTTGTGCCCACCGGGGAAATATCAATCTTGGTTATATTAAACTTTGCATATTTTGCCCCAGCCTCTGCCCAGCTGATGGAACACAGCTGGAGGAGAGCACGGAACTATGATGATTTGTCTTTTAAATTCATGACCACTTATACCAAATTAGTCATTAGTACTACCTCAATAATCTTAATGCATTTCTCTCTTATATGTACTAACTGATACAAGAAGATTCTTGCACTTCTTTTATTTTGGCCTCAAACCCCAAATAATCCCCTCTCCATCCTCATTTTCAGCTGGCAGCAATGCTTCTGATTTCATTAAGTCATTTACAAAGATCACTGCACAGCAGATCCTACCCAGAGAAATAAGGCAAGAAAAAAAAGTGTCATCCAAATTGGAAAGGAAGAAGTGAAACTATCTTATTGTTAGAAGATAAAATTTTATGTACAGAAAATTCTTAGGATTTACTGAAACTTACAGGTGAATTCATTAAGATTAGAGGATACAAGGTAAATATATAAAATTAAGTTTAATTATAATATTAGCAACATACAATTGGGAAAAATGAAGTAAAATACCATTATAACAGCATAATGTACATTGTGATTGTGTACATCACAAATACAGAAGAACTATACATAACTAGGCTGAGACAAATTAAGGGACACAAAAAATAAACCATTTTCATGGATTGGAAGATTCAGTATTGTTAACATGACCATTTTCCAAATTGATCTATAGATTCAATGCAATCACTATGCCATTCATGCTTTTTTGAAGATATTGACAACTGATCCTTCAATTTACATAAGAATGTAATGACTCTAAAACAATCAAAACAATTTTGAAAAATAAAATGGTCAAAAGACTTACACTAGGTGATTTCAAGAGTTACCATTACTGTTACTACCTCAATTACTACCTAATACTATCAATATTAGGATAAGGGTAGACAATAAGGCAAGAGAATAGAGAGTTCAGAAATAGATTCACAAATATGCCATCCATTTATTTTTGATGCAGAGGCTGTATTAATTGTCTAATGCTGCCTGTTTAACATATTACCCTATTTTAATGGATTAAAAATAGTACTAACACTTATTTTCCCATAAATCTCCAAAGTGGGCAGAACCTAGTAGAAATAGCCTATCTTTGCTCCATTCAGCATCAGCTGGTGTAGTTCAATGTTCAGGACCTGGAATTATCTGAAGACTCACTCATGCCTCTGGTGCCTGGGCTGAGAAGACTCAAACATCTGAGGGCTGCAACGCTGGGTCTCTTCAGGGCCTAGATCTAAACACGATTCTACATATGGTCTTTTCAGCATGGCAGCCTCAGTGCAGCTGGACTTCTTATATTGTGGCTCAGGGCTTCAAAAAGCTCATGTTCTGAGAGAGAAATCCAGGCAAAAGCCATATCACCTTTATACCTAACCTTCATATATACACACCATTACTGCAACTTCATTCTATTAGAACAAGCAGTTACAAAGACCAGCCAGGGATCAGCAGGGAGGAAACATAATATACCTATCCTCTCAGAGGAGTGTCAATGTCCCATTGTAAGAAGAACACATATGATGGGATATATATATATATATATGAAACTATGTTTGGAAAATAAATGACATAGCCAAGGAAACTCAATGGATTTTCACAAATGGTACTAGATCAACTTAATATTCTTATGTAAAATACATAAACAAAGCTTCACCCCAAATTTAATCTCTAAAAATTAATTTGACATGACTCTTAAAACTAAATGCAAAAGCTATGAACATAAAATTGCTAGAAGAAATCATAGGATAATATCTTGTAGGCTTGGTAGTAGTCTGAGATTTCCTAAAAAAGGCACTCTGATCCTAAGAGTAAATCAATGCTAAAATGAAATTCCAAATTTGAAAATCTGCCCATTAAAAGAGAAATTTAAAGAACAGTCAAACCACAGACTACATGAAAATATTTCTAATACATATATATGAAAAAAGTAATATCAAGAATATGTGAATTCTTATATATCAACAATTAAAAAAAATAAAATGAACAAAATACTTGGATAGACACTACACAAAAGAAGAAAACAGCCAATAAGAACATGAAAATGTGCTAAACTTCCTTAGTCATCAAGGATACATAAGTTAAAACCCCCATGAAATACCATTTTATAAGCATTAAAAAAGCTAAAATAATATGGACCAACAATGCCAAATATGGGAGAAAATGTGGAACAACTGGAATTCTCATACATTCATGGGGAAATCATAAAATGGTACAACCACTTTAAAGCTCAGTCTAGTAATTTCTTAAAAATTAGATATACACTTAACCAATGCCTTAATAAATCCACTACTCGGTATTTATCCCAGAGAAATTAAAATGTATTCATAAGAGACTTGTACAAGAATGTTCATGGCAGCCTGATTGATCAGAGTCCCAAACTGGAAACAGCCCCATAGTCTATCAACAGAATGAAAAAACATTCTTTTAGCATAGCCATACAATAGAAAACCCAGCAGAATTAAAAAGAAGTGAAGTACTGATACATGTAACTGTTAGGCAAAACTCCCCAGCCCCAACACATACACAACACACTTTAGCAATTATGCCAGGAAGCTCTCCCACAACAGACTGTTTACATAAAACCTACTCTTAGCTAATGTAACAGTCTGAACAAGGAGGACAAAAGCAAAATTTTCCATAACTTAATAACCTCCCTGACGTCAACTCCCTATCTTACCGTAATACCAACTCCTTATCTTACCCTGACATCAACTCCGTATCCTACCCTGAGCAAACCAATCCCCTGACTCAACTCCTTACTTCTCTATCTTACCCACCAACAATTATTCCCCCAATCCCTCTCCCCAAAAGCTATAAAACTGTACTCCCACCTTTGTTCCGGGTTGTTGCCATTTCTTAGGCTTCAGTATGCCTGTGCATAAATAAATCTTTCTCCAATTGAGCTTTGGTCTCTTCTCCTGGTCGAAAAAACCTAACAGTAACAATGTTCTAATATTGGACCAAAGAAACTGAGCAAGAAAACACATACTCATTTCCATTTACATGAAATTCTAGTGAGGCAAAATTAAAGTATATGACAGAAACCAAAAACTGGTTGTCTCTTGGAAAGGGATGCTTACTAGAAAAGGGTGGAAGGAAATTTCTGGAGTAACAGAAATGCAATTGAATTGATGCAATTGTGAAAAATTATTATGAGAATTTAAGTATCTGTGCTTTATATTATATGTAAATTATACCCCTAGAAAAAGGGAAAAATGTGAACTAGCCACGGAGTAGAGAGAAAAAAATAGAGCCAACATGAATAGACTAGTTTTAAGCAGGAGAAACCCTGGAAGAAATTAAGAGAGTGCAAACAAGTCTCATGATGATTACAACTGGAATTAGAAATCTACAATTTGTAGTGATTCCAATGTCCAAGTTCTATATTTTTGTCCATCAAGGATTAGGTATCCAGATATAGTGACAGAGAGAGTAGAATATAATAATTTTAGTGGGGTAAGGAATTTGTGGGCAGCTATACAGGGAGACTTGGCCAGCAGATTAGATGAAACAGTGGGACAATGATCAAACAAACGGTGTTGCCTAGAAATCCCTGGAAAGCAAGTGGAATTGGAGAAAGGGAGTAAGAAAGTTTGAGAGACAGGAAGTTTTGGTCAGAGAGCAGAATATTAGAGTGTAAGAATGTCATGGGTTGACAGTAATGTGTGCAAAAATGAAAAGAACATTATAGCAATTGAATGAAAATCCTCTGCCATTCACTAGTTAATTTACCTTGGAAAACTCACACTGCTCCTCTGATGCAGTTTTATCTGCCACAGAAAAGAATATTCATTGATTTCCATATTAGTGACACTGAATGTGATAATTTACACAAAAGCCTTTGGTAATCTATTAAACCTCAAACATATATAAGGGATTATAAGGAAATTTTCACCATCAAAAGCCTAAAATTACATTTAAAAATCATTTATGAAATGAGCCAAATAATTTACTGCAACAATTTCTTAAAAGCTAGTTTTTAAGTGCACTTAAAAATATCTATGAAAATGTATTAGGACATACAGTTTTGTCAGAAAGTCATTCATTTTATTGAGCTAATCAAAGAAAGGATTTAGATTTTAATGATAGTCTACCTTTTCCTTTAAGAGAGTTTCATAAAACTAGCAAATCAGGTAGCTTTAATTTTAATTGGTAATTCTTTGCACAAGCTTTATAATAAAAGCCTCATAGCAGATGCTCACAGTCAAAAATGTGTGCATTAGCTAAATATTACCTCAACACAATACATTAACTTGATGTTTTCTTTGATTAAAAAACACATACTCATAACAAAGCACTGTCATTTTACTGTTACAGATGCATATAATCTTTTTATTTTGATGGCAGGGATATTCAGTTAGAGCATCTGAATGAAACTAGCATCTAATAAACTAAATAAATGATTTCAGGGTTTTTTAAAAATTATTTTTCTTATGATTTGCATAATGTTAGCCAAAATTTGAACACAACTTTAATAAATGCATCAGTTTAATTATGACAGACCAGCTTCTACTTTCTGTTTTTCCTACATAAATAAGATATAAATTGATTATGCTTAAACTTCTTACAACTTACAACTCACTGCTTAAGTAAATACCATGCAATGGGTTGGCTTAAACAGTGGGAATTTATTGGCTCACCAATTTGAGGCAAGCAAAAGGTCCAAATCAAGGCTTCATCAACACTACTGTTCTGGGGCTGGCTGCCAGTGATCCTTGGTCCTTGGCTTCCCTGACACATGACAATGCACATGGCAGCCTCTCCTGGCTCATCTGGGTTCCTTAGACTTTCAGCTTCTTGCTTCCTGTGGTTTTCTCTCTGTATGTCTGAATTTCATTCTGTTTATAAAGGACTCCAGTAATAAGATCAGTAATAAGATTAAGACCCATACTGATGGAGTTCGGCCACACCCTAACAGAAGTAACTTCATCATAAAGTCCTACTTAAAATGGGTTCACACCCAAGGAATGCGTTGAGTTTAAGAGCATGTTTTTCTGAGAGTAAATAGCTCCAAACCAGCACAACTATATTTAAAATAATCTACTTTACTGAAGGTATTACAAGTCCACTAGTTTATTCCTGTTTAATTTTCTTTATAATGCCTACCTTTCAGCACCCAGTAAGATGGTATTTTGGGTGAAGGACACGGACCTCTTGGAATATATCTTGTTGACCATGTGAATGGTCATTTGTAGGGCTAATATTCCATTAGAAGTCAAAAATCAAAATTTAGGAAGCTTCCAGTTGATTCAAATCCTAAGTAGACATTGGAAGTTCCCCAGGAATATCTGCAAGATATGGTTCAGAATGAACCACAGAAGGTATAGGGCTCAGAGGTCAACTGGCAACTCAATTGCAAGGGCTGTATGATGGCAGGGATAATTCTTTTTAACTTTTTAGTTGGAAACAATTGTAAATTCACAAGTAGTCATAAAAATATTTCAGCATGGTCCCATCTACCTTTCACCCATTCTCCCATAATGTTTATATCTTATTGAACTCTAGAACAACATCTAAACCAGAAAATTGACACAGTGTATATATACTTCTATGCCATTTTATCTCATGTGTAGAATCGTGTAACCATCAATGCAATCAGTATACAGAACTGTTCCATCACTGCAAAGATCCCCCCAGTGTTACCTCTTTATAGTCATACCCACAGCCTTCACCCTACTAGCTAGGGATTCATCTATTTACAGGATTCTGAGCCCTATAGTACTTAAAATAAATCAGATTTCTCTGAAGCTCACAAAAGCAAAACCAATTTTAAAATCATAAAAGGATGGTTAGAAGTCACTCTGGTTAAAGAGGTTGATTTCTGATCCTGGAAGACCAGAAATCAAGTTTTACTACACCAGTTGCTAACTGCTTAATTATGGAAAGTTACTTAAATATTTAGAGATATGATTTGTTGATTTTTAATCTAGCTTGCAGAGTTACTGTGAGTGTTAGATGTAAAGTTGAATGTAAAGCTGACAATAGCTAAAGCCAAATTCCATTGTGAATTTCCTCTTGTTTTCTGGTCACTGGTTAACTGCAGTAGGCCAAGGCACAGCATGACCATGACCCACCTGAACTAATGCAGTTCAAATTAGGAGCACAAGTGAGTCCTTTTTATGCTGTGCACTCCCAAGTCTGGCCCTTTCTCACCCTCACCACAAGTTCTACAAGTGCCTGAAGCATCCTGCATAGAAAAGCAAAGCTCATGATATTAAATTGCACAGAAATTATCAATGGAAAAGAATCATGCCGCATGGGGACATTACTGGTTTGCTATTTTATCTTGCCATCACTCTGTACCTTTGTAAATTATCAAATAGTTAAGGCAAATTCATATTATGATGAAGCATCTACATGGGACGAGACACAGCACATGACTAGAAATCATTTGGAACTGCTTCAATGTGAATAAGTAATTCATTTTACATTTTCTATGGCACACCTAATAAACTCCACAAAGCTAGTGTAAATTCTTGAGTATAACCTTCTTCCCTGCTTCCAAAATGCAAGAGTTGAAGGTTACCTTACAGACTATTGATTTAAAACCTGTTACATTTCATCTATCCAGCCCTTTATTATCATGAAGAGAGTACTTAATTTTAAATTGGAAGGCCATGATTGTGTTATAACACCTGCTTCTTTTTCTTATAATTCTTTTCCCACAGATAAAAAGAAAATTGATATAGTGACATTTTGCTCTTTTCTCAGAATTCATGGGATATCTGGAAAATAGCATAAAAATACTCTTACCCTAGAGGAATTAAAAAATATATATATTTAAGAAATATATATATAGATAAGTTCTGAGTCACTTCAGCCTTTAAATGCCTTTTACATTCCCTAAAGCATTGAAATCTTAGCTTTCCCCATATAAGACCATGGTGTTTGCTGGCTGTGCAATGACCTGATAGAATTCTTGCTTTCCTAGAAATCCCCTGAATGTAGGGTTGCTGGATTTAGCAAATAAACTTCAGGGCACCTGGGCAAATTTAAATAAAAGATAAACAACTCATATTTTCTAAAGTATAAATATATTCCAAATATTGCATGGGACATACTTATACTAAAAATTGTTTATCTGAAATTCAAATATAACTGGGTATTCCATCTGACAACGCAGCTAAACGGGTTTATGTTAGGTCCCCTGTGAACAACTGTTCATGAAGATAAGCTAATCTTCTCACACAGAGTCCTGGGGCAGGTAGGTTTTCTCAATGTTGTTCTATGAAACAACATTGTTGTTCTCTTAGGTGGCGATCATCATCGTCTCCTTTCCTTTGTCCCTGCAGTGAGTGAGTGAAAACTATGTCAGGACCAGCAGGATATAGTTCTTACCACTTACAGTATGACATTGGGCAACAAGCACAGCCAGCCACGTTTTTCCCAATTATAATGCAAGGTAATTGTATTTCATGATCTCCAAGGTTATCTCCTGTTCAGACACTTTGTGAATCAAAGTCCTTCACCATTGGATATTGTGCAAATGAAATAATTTTTAAAAATAAATATATGTGGGATATAACTTAAGTATTTTGTTGTTCCTTTTTAGCCCCTATGTTTTGAAAAATATTAACATCTATTAATGTTTTTCACTTTTAATTATTAATTTGTATATTTATTTATTCACTTATTAAAAAAGCTAATGTGTTCAGCTTTACTTGCAACCAGGCTGGAATCAAACTAGAAAAGTAGCTGTAAAGTAATAGAAAAACTGTTCATGTGATATTTCTATCACAGAGGAGCTCAAAAGAATATATTCTCATCTGAAAAAATAAAACCTTCTAAATATTTGAAATGTACTCATCACTTGTCACAGGATCCTTCTGTTGTGTTAGAATATTTATTCTAGTTAATATTCAAAACCTTGCATACATAACTTTTTTCCTTTTTGGTTTTCCTAAGTACAGAACTAAACAACACTGTTTCACAAGAACTTGCCAATCTGTCTTTTGTGGGGCTGATTTTGGGGTAACTCCCATGCCTCTCTTACCTGATACAGGCTCTGCTGCCTTTAATTTTAATTACAGCTTTAGAACTTCAAGTGAAGGAGTTTGCAGTTCCTTTAACTTAACTTTAACTTTCTAGAGTTCTTCAGTGTGGTTTCTTATCTCTCTGAGGATTACATAGTTCCCCATTTGCTTTATTCTCTTTCTAATTCCCTGTTTTTCTTTACTTCTAAACATTAACTACATTTTCCTCTTTCTTTTCTACCCCATGCTACCCCTGCCGTGTTTGCTCTTTGTTTTAAAAGAACATAGTGACACTAAAATACCAGTTTTCAGGTATCTCACTAGGATTAGAAGCAAATCGATGTTCATTAGCTAAAATGCTACATATAAATAAAATCTGTAAATATAAATATGCAAATAAACATATATTCTTTACATCTCTCCCTCTACTCCACCCCTACTCCTGTTAGCATGTAAGCATGAAGGCACTTTAGATTTTCCAGCAAGAGCTATGCACCACGCAATGCGCCTCCTACTACAGGGGACTCCCATCCTGCTCTCTGAGAGGTTGTCCCGAAACCCACCTCACTATGCTGAGGAGAGAAGGCACCCCTCACTACAGCCTCTTGGAAAAAGGAGTGAAACTCACGGAACACCGAAAGCACCTTTCTAAATCCTTCTCTAAATCTCCAGCCTTTACATCCTAGATTGGTTAAGGGGATTAAATGTCAGTAAAATGGTTTTTGGATGTTTCAGATTTTACAGCTTGGTGTGCTGGTCAGTCATTGGACTGGTGTAGATATTGCTTTAGAGTCTCATTGTAGATTTTCAACTTAACATACCATTAAAATCTTCCCACAGCCTTATACAGCACAGTTGGAACTCAGGAACCATGTGTTGTTTCACTTTTAAAAAAATTAAATTCTATGTAAATCTGGTAGTTCTCCTTCATAAATCTATATGAAGAACTACCAAATAACTATTGAGGCATTCTGTAATGGCTTTATGCAAATGAAACAAAATTCTCATAAATCTCATCCGTGTATTAAAATAATAGAATGGTGAAAATATTAATATACACAATTATCTACTTTTAAATTTTTATTTCTATACAAGGTTAGTATAATTTAGCTGTGAATAAAATTTCTATAGTTTTATTTGTAACTAGAAGCTTTGAGGAAATTTTCTATGTAAGCATTAATATATTATGGCAATATTTTTTATGTTTCTTGGTTTCTTAATTCCCTTGGTTTCTTAATGCATCCTCAAAGAAATTTAGAATACAATAGATTTGAATGTTTAACTCATTTTAGAGAATGCAGCACATTAAAGGGAAGTTAATAATTTATTTTTCCCAAGTTAGTAAGTTGTTGCTATACAGAAAACTACTTCATAGATGTACCATGTTCATTATTTATTAAGGTGAAAACCACAACATAAAATTAATCATTTTAAAGTGAACAATTCAGTGGCATTTGGTACATTCACATGTTGTGCAGCCACCACCTTTTTCTAAGATGAGATACAATTTCATCATCCCAAAATAAAACTTTATACCCATTAAACAGTTAACACACCATTTCTGCCTTCCCTCAGTCCCTAACACCAACCTGGCCTTCTGTCTCTATGGATTTACCTATTCTGAGTATTTCAAAAAAATGGAGTCAAACAAAACGTGATCTTTTGTGTCTTACTTCTTTCCACTAGCATAATGTTTTTCAGATTCATCCACATTGTAGCATGTATCAGTGCTTAATTATGGCATATGTAAATGACCAAATAATATTCCATTGCATGATTTACTGGTATACCTTTTGTATCCATCAGTTGCTTGACACTTGGATTGTTTCTACCTTTTGGCTATTGTGAATAATACTGCCATGAAAATTCATGAAGTTTTTACGTAGACATATATTTTCAGTTGTATTGGATATATACCTAGGAGTGAAACTGCCAAGTCATAGGTTAGCTCTATGTTTAACATTGTGAGGAACCACCAAACTGTTTCCACAGCAGCTCTACCATTTTATCTTCCCAAAAGGAATGTATGAGGGTCCCCATTTCGTGTATATCCTCACTAACAATTGCTATTTTCCTTTTGAAAAGAAGTCATGCACATGCTAGTGGGTATGAAGTAGTAGTACTCCATTGTGGTTTTGTGATTTTGATTTGTATACTTAATGATTACAAAGGTTGGACACTCATGTGCTTTTTGAGATATATATATTATTGAAAAATGTCTATTTCAAATTCTTTGCTTATTTCTTTCATTGGGTTGTTTGTCTTTTTGTTACTGAGTTGTAAGAGTTCTTTATATATTCTGGATACTAGACTCTTGTCAGACATATGACTTACACAAATTTTCTCCCATTCTGGAGGTCATCTTTTTACTTTCTTGATAATGTTCTTTAATGCAAAAATGGTTTTCATTTTGATGAAGTTCAATTTATCTCTTTTTTTCTTTTGTTACTCATGCTTTTGGTATCATATCTAAGAATCCATTGCCAAATCCAAGCTCATGAAAGACATTGAGGCTTTTTGAGTTAATTTTCATTTGTGGTCTGAGGTAGGAGTCCAACTTTATTCTTTTACATGTGAAAATCTGTTGTTATAGCACCATTTGTTGAAGAGACTATTCTTTCCCCCTTGAATGATCTTGGCACCCTTGCCAAAAGTCAACTGATCATAAATGTATGGGTGTATTTATGGACTTTCCATTCTATTCTATTCATCTATATACCTAACCTTTGGCCTGTTTTACAATGTTTTGATTAATTTAACATTATAGTAAGTTTTCAAATTGTATAATGTCAGTCCTCCAACTTTTTTCTTCTATTTCTGCTAAGACAACTCCATTTATCATTTCTTGTAGGTTATGTATACTAGCAATGAAATCTTTTAGTTTTTGTCTATCTAGGAATGTATTAATCTCTCTTTTTTTAAAGGATAGTTTTGCCAGATATAGAGTTCTTGGTTGATGATTGTCTATTTCTTTCAGAACTTTATGTATGTCATCTCTCTGCTTCTTGTATCCATAGTTTCTGATGAGAAATCAGGCACTGATCTTATTGATGATTCCTTGTATGTGACCAGTCACTTCTCTCTTTACTGCTTTCAAGATACTATTTTCGTCTTTGGCTTTTGATAGTTGATTCTAATGTGTATTGGTGTGGACCTCTTTGGGGCATATTTACTTGGGACTTTGTTAAGCTTCTTGGTTGTGTATATTCAAGTCTTTCCTCAAATTTGGGAAGTTTTCAGTCAATATATCTTCAAATATTTTTGCTGCCATTTCTCTCTTTCTTCTGCCTCTATAACTCCCATAATGTACATTTTGGTATTCATGATGATGCCCCACAAGTTCCTTAGGCTCTGTTCATTTTCTTCAATACTTTTTCTTTCTGTTCCTTAGATTGTATAATTTCAATTGCCCTATCTTCAAGTTCACCAATTCTTTCTTGTGCTTGCTAAAATCTGATGTTGCACTCTTCTGGTGATTTTTGCTTGTAGCTATTTTATTTTCATCTCCACAATTCTATTTTGTTCATTTTTATAATTTCTAGTTGTCTATTGCCATTATCTATTTGTTCATGGATTGCTCTCCTTGTTTCCTTTATTTGTTTGTCCATGGTTTCCTTTAGGCCAGAGTGTATTTATGACAGTATATTAATTTCTATCAAGTTCAATATCTGGGCTTCTTCAGGGACTTTTTTGGTCAGTTTCATTATTTTTCTTTCAGTGATGGGATCATATTTTCATTTTTCTTTGTATGCCTTATAATTTGCAGTTAAAAAACTGGACTTTTTTCAGTTTAAAGAACACTTATTGTATATTTCAACTAAGTAAAAGGCACTATGCTAGGCACTGTGGGAAATACAAATGAAAGTAAGACAACCTTTTTTCATGACTTCTTAAAACCATAGTAGTGGACACAAGGCACCATAATACAAACTACTTTACAAGGCAGTTTTTTAGAAGTACCATATTTGATGAACAATTAAAATATTATGGAAATAGATAGAAAACTCATTCAGATTGAAAATTTTGCCTCAAAGACCATTATACCTAATTTTTTGATATATAACTGTCATAAAGCCATAGAAAAAATGGAACCCAACATTTTTTGAAGAGAACATTTCATAAATCTTAAGCAGGAATAGGACCAAAAGACTGCCATCATTTCTCTCCTAACCATCAGTCAGAACAAGAACAGAGTTGGACTATCAAAAGTGCAATAGTGATGTACTTTGTAATAGACTGTAGGGTAAACTGCTTAAAAACAAAAAAAACTTTTTCATTAAGGTATTACATATGTAAAATACACAAATGTTAAGTTAAATGTACAGCTTGATGGATTTTTACACATGTAAAAATGTGTAAGAGTGGTGACAGTTCTTAAATGGAAAACACTGATAGTGTCTGACAGAGAAAGTGCTTAGTTAGGTACTAGCTATTTTTTTATCTGCCAATTTTCAGGTGAAAAACACTGTCTTTGTCTCATTTGTATTTCTTTGATAAATGGGTTTGAACGTTTTTTTCATGTGAATTATTTCTTCACGTCCAACAATTGAGATAGTGATCCTTTTTTACTAATTTGTAAGGACTCTCTATCTACTGATACCATGTTACATATATGCCAGCTTGTCTTATTCCTTTTCCAAGCTTGTCCCTTGTTTTTTTTTTTTTTTTTTTTTTTTTTTTGTCCCTTGCTTTTTAAATTTTTTTGCCACCCACTGGTTTTAAATTTTTATGTGGTTAAAATTTTCTCCTTTTCCTTGGTGATTTTAGGCTCTGATGTTGTGTTTTCTAAAAAAGTTTCCTGATTCCATTATTAAATATTCACCCATATTTTATTATGGAACTCTTATAACTTTATTTTTTACATTTAAATCTTTAATCCATATATAATTTATTTTTGCACCTTATGAAGCTAGATTCTAATCTGCTTCAAATAGTTAGCCAGTCCTAATATCACATATTGAATAAATCACCTATTTTGCACTTACTTGAAATGACATCTTTAGCATATATAAAATTTTTGTTTTTATTTTCCTGTGTGTCACAAGAATATTCAGAGGACCTGAATTTAGCTGACTCTGTTAACTTACAGGAAGCCTAGTTGTATACATATGAGCTAGCCATGGCAGAAGACAAATATTAAAACCTTTACAAACTGGTATCTATTTCTAGACTAACCTCTTTCATTGATAACTCAATTTCTACATGGTTATTTCAGTAATTCCTGTTATCTTAAACCCCCATGCCTGGAGCAATCTACCATGGTTGAAAATGCCCTATATACCCTCCTCATACTTACAGACATTTATTTATTAACTACTGTGTCACACACCATGCATCAGTCAATGAAATTCTTCCCACAATGTAGCATAATATCCAGTGGAAGGTAATCTTTAAATATTTATACCAATAATTCACCATAGTTGTGTTGGATGCTGCAAATTGTACCATGATCCCTTTTCCAGCTGAGAAATTTTGATTCCAAATCTGTTCATCTTCATATATTTTGTGAAGCACAGCCCAGGAGAGCTGGTAGATAGTGCTCAGTTATAATTTCCAATGAGAAAAGCCAAAAAAGACCTTGAGAATTATCTTCATATTACTTCCAAGATGCCTCAGGCTAATGTGAGAAGCAATAAAGAACTGAGTCCAAAAAGAACCCCAACACATTAGGCAACAACAGTTGCATGAGTTCAACAAACTCGCAGGCAGTCCTTTAAATTCTTAGATCAATTTCCTGAGTAAAAATCAGGATGGCAGATGAGATCCCAAGCAAGTTTAATAGGATCAAGAACGAGGCAGAAAGGTGACTTCAGCTTGGGACCACTTTGACCTTTGAAAGGAAAACCAGCCATTGTCTTTCTCTGTACCATGCCTCCTACTTGTCCTGTGTTGTTTCTGTTTTCTGGGCATTTGATAGGTTTCAAACTGTAGGCAACCATGTGAAACAGTTTTAATAACTCAGACAAAAAGTGTTGCTTTATGAAAAAAAAAAGAAGAGAGAAGAAAACAAAACAAAACAAACACTCCCAGCCAGTAAATTCCACATGCATTCAGTGGCTGCATTCACTGGCAATGATCAAATCACAGAGTATCAGTTTCCCAGGCTCAAATTGGAAAGAAATTTTTTTTAAATGTAAATTGATATGCCTGAGGATAAATATAAATCATCATTTTCTTTAAATTTTTTTTTCCTTAAAATAATTTCTCCCTCATTGAACCCACTTTGATGGTGAACAATAAATTTGAGTTTATAATAACTTAAAAAATTAGGTTATTTCATCCAGGAAGACAATTTAAGACAAAAACAAGAAGATGCCAACAACACATTGCAATGCACAAAGCTAAGCTTTCTAAATGTTGAATCTCTTTAGCATGGGATCAAAACTAAGTCTACCCTTGTTAGATCCCTAACTCCTTATAAGTCAGCTTTTGTTTCTCTGAGAAACAAAATGCATTCACTTTGACATAAAAGCACCACAGAGACCTGAAATGCAAAATAATGTGAATCACATTCTTTTTCACAGAATTAGCAAGCTTATATATCACCTGTTTCTTTGCAGACCATTTATTCCACTATTTCTTTTTTTTTTATTTGCAGGACTGTCCTAAACTTCTATCTTGCCTTTTCCACCTTCTGAATTAGGAAGTGTCACAGCCCAAGAGGGCCATGCCAGTTCAAAGGCCAAAGAAGACAATGAGCATTTTCTGATAAATGAACTTTTATTCAGGGCTTACTTACAGGGTGAGAAGTCGTGGAGAGATCATGACAGCTCTCTCAGGCCAGGCAGGCACCGCATTCACAGGAACGTCAACCGAGTGATACAAAAAGGACAGAAAACCTTTTATAAGGGTTTGAGACTAAGGGTGGGGGGAGCCTAGATGCAGGAACAGGTTATTTTGACCTAGGGGGTAGTGCTGGAAGGACTAGAATAGCACTTGAACAATTACATTTTGCTCTTTTTGTGGGACTAAGAGCCTCTCATTTCCTGCCTGCTTGCATAAAGTTACATTTTAAGGTCAATTTACCCCCATTCTCTTTAGTGGCTTAGAAAGACAATAGGTTAAATATTTAGCTGCCTAGGTCATGCAGATTGCTGTGCACCAAAGATCTGCAGGCCTGTTTTGCTCAGACCATGGGAAGCTTAATGTTATCTATGCTGACTTCACAAGGAATGCTGTCATCTTCATCCTCAGATTCAGAACTCTCCTCTGAACTGTCTTCTGTTGAATCGGATTGATTCATCTCAAATAAGGCCACATCCATTTGTATAACTTTTCCAAGAGTCCCATCAACATTTTCAATATCAAAACGACCGGGGGGTGCAGTTGCCATTTCTTTTTTCAGCTTTTCATTTGCCTGGGCCATCTGTGGGGGAAACATCTGAACTTGGTCCAACAGGGGACTCCTCTCTACTCAAATTCTTTGAAGAGTAGAGTTCTTTTTGAAATCAGGCTTGGAGTTGATGAACAGTCTGTCCAATATACCTCCAGTGCCACCGCTCCCCGCCGTCAGACCCCCAAGCAGTCCTGGGTGGTCGATAAACAGGTCGGGCTGTGTCGGGGTTCGCTGCACAACTCCATGCCTCTCTCAAACCTCCAGAGCAGGCCTACCCAGGCCCAGATGCAGGAAAGAGGCCAAAACTGGACATTTTCAATATTATAAGTAGTAATTCTGGAAATAAGAATTTCCCTGTCCCCAAGGTTTTGCTGTTTTTGATTATTGAGAGATGAAGGTATTTTTTTAGTGACTTTTCCAAATGATTTTTGGAAAGACTGGGTCCTTTGATATGTGTTATTTATTCTCTGTTCTGGTATCTCAGTGGTTGTCCAGCCTCTTTCTTCATTAAGTGTTCCCGTTTGCTGTGTGTTTCTTAATTAGATTCCAGAGTTCAAAAATTGTGTCAGTTTTTTGCCAACGTGGCAGCTGCTTCACTGGAAGAACCAATTCTTGGAGTTTCCTATTCCACCATGATGTCACTCATGTACTTTTCATTTTTGAAGTGTTTTCATATACACTACCTCATTTATTCATCACAACAATTTTGTAGTAAGCACAATATTAGCACCTGTATTTTGTACTTGGGGACTGAGAATTGACAATTAGATTTACCATTGTGGAACTCATTAATGAATTGAAATAGAGTAATTTTGGTGGAAGGAGGAGGACTTAAACCAGTGTGCACTGAGAGTAACAGTGAATGGGAGGAGAGAAATTGAAGACTATGAGAACAGACTACTCTTTGAAGGATGTTTGCCATAAAGAAGAACAAAAGAGATGATGAGTTGTCTGAGTGGAGAAGCCAGGTCAAGAAAATTGTTTCTTTTCACAGGTGGAAGAATTAACAGCATATTTATATGCTGATGGGATAATTCAGTAGTGAGCAAAAACTTAATGACCCTGTAGTGTACTGTCATAATAATTGCCTTTCATGCATCATTTCTTTCTGTGTCTAGACCTCTTAGCAATATGACTTTTTTCCCATCAAGAGCTATGGTCTATTTCCTTAACTCTTGCATTTGGGGAAAACTTGTGACTAATTTTGGACCAATAGAATACTACAGAAGTGACACTATATGGCTTCTAAGGCTGGGCTTTAAAGGGCCTTGCAGCTTATGCTTTACCCCTTTTAGAACACTTACTCTACCACATTAAGAAGACTAATCTATCCTAGTGATAGAAGAGAGCACATATGGTAGAGTACCAGGACAGGCCAGCCAACAACTGTAACATCCACCAGACAAGTGAGTGGACTATCTCAGAGGATCCAGCCCTAGTCCAGCTTCTGGATAACTGCAGGTGCATGAGATACCCCAGACAAGAGAAGAATTGGCAGATGAAATGGCCAGCTAAGCTCAAATTAACTTACAAATTTATGAGGCATAATGAATGACCGATTGAAAGTCAATACTTTTGGGGGTGATTTATTAATAGTAATAGAGAAACCAAATATCTTTTCAAAAAATATTAGTTGTTACTTTTCTTCTATATGTTTTAATATTTACATTAGGTAAACGAATGTTCTATGCACTAATGCAGTTTATACCTTACCATGACCATGTCTTAACTAGTTAAACATATGGCCTATATACTTTACCTGGACTGGTATCTGCATATACTTTTACTGCCTTTGCATGTTCACTTCATTTATATACTTCTTGTAACAGTTATTATTTAACACCCTGCATTGCAGACATTTGTTCATTGGTTTAATTTCCTGAGTAAGGATGCAGTTGCTAGAAACAACTCTACTTCTTTTCTTTCACTAGGTCTTTCTTTCTTTTTCTCCTCTTCTTTTTCTCCATCCTTTTTCCTTTTGTTCCTTCCTTCCATTTTCCTCAGTTCCTACTTCCTTTCCTCCCTCCATCACTTATTATCTGTTTTCCTCTTCTTCCTTCCTTCATTTGTGCATTCATTTGTTCCTTCCTTCCTCTTCCTTCTTTCTTTTCTCTTTTTTCTTTATTTCTGAATTCCAACAGTTTCTTCAAAAGCAAATAATATTGAAAAGACCCAAATAACTGCCAATTTGAAATAATAAAGTTTCTTTGAAAAACAAGAAAAATATTAGAAAAATAGTCTCTATATTTTAGCCTTAGGAATTAGGAGCGCCTAAACATAAATGAACACATTGTAATACTAAATTCTTCAATAAGCCTCTAACCTGCCTAAAGAACATTTTGATATAGCATTTAAGTTAACAACTAATTATACAAAATATTTATTTTTCTACGTTAATGGTATACATATACTCTACAACATAGCTATGTAATCTTGAGCCAGTCATTATCTGTGCAACCTTGGACATGATGTTTAATGTTTTTCTGCTTTGGTTTCTTCATTTTAAAAATAGTCATATATCTGGTGCTTATTTCATAGATTTCTGTGCAATTAAATTATAGCATACATACATACAGCTTTAGAATTGTAGCTAGCATATTTTATGTAGTGAATATCTATTCAAAGTATTCAAGGAAGTATTATAACATTATATAATATCAGATTTTTCTCATTATCATTTTAGAATATTTTACACATCATTTTGGAGGAAGTCTGCTTTACCAATTTTGTTAAACATTCTATTTGATGATATGCTTTTTCTATATTATACTTGTGTTATCTGGAATCAACTACATCCTACATCTGAGATAATTAGTAACTATTGGATTTATACCCTGCAGTCAAAGTCACCAGTTCCACTGAAGTCTAATGCAAACAGGTTTTGGAGATAACATTATAAAATGAAAGAAAAAGTCATTAGTAATAGTCCCAGAGTTTATTATCTTCAAAAATAGTGATTCTTCCAGAAGGTTCAACAAAGAAATGAAGTCCCCGTTTATTGTTGTCGAAAGTCCTGACTAAATTCTTTGAGTAAAGGGTATGAATAAATGGTTAATCATGACTAACAAGGCCATATAGAACTTATGACTTCATGAAGTTCATATGCTCTGGTTGTACTACCCATGTTATCACAAGGCATGTTGTGGCTGGTGTATAAGATTGTAATTCATACTAACAGATGTTTGGGAATGAAATTATTTGCTTAATTTGTTTATGAGTCAGAGGAATTTTGTCTGAATGTAATTATATGAGAAGACCACAATTTATGAATGGATTATATTCCAAAAGTGCATTTGTGAGTCAGTTCAGATTGAGGAACATATTTTTATGATAAACTGGTTAAAGCATTAGTGTTTCCCAAACAAGACCACAAATAAATTCTTTAACCCATTATTTGGCTGAGAGTATTTGTATATTATTTCTGAGTCCCTGGAGAAAAGATTTGGGGGAAAAAGGCTTTCTTCCTTTTCTGGCCAGTTGTTTCAATTCCTCTTGTGATAGTCTTTCCTCTTTTTCAGCACTGCCCTTCCCATGCTCTCCCGTGAGACCACAGAAGCCTTCAGCCACCCTGAAGGAGGATGCGCTAGTCTGATCCATGTTGGCAAAATTCACAACATTCTGAAAATATATTCCTACTCTGTCTCGCCATCAGCATGTTCCATCTTTCAGTGTCACTGATCTCAGGTTATAACAAGGAAGCACTTTTGCTTAACTTTTTACCATAGGGAGATTTGTAATTATCTCAGGAATATTTTAATCTTAAAATAGGATATGTGTTCATGCAAACTGCTGTATTTGGTGGACTTGAAGATTAAAAAAAATAAAGTACACTGGAAAAAAGCAGATATTTTGGAGAGATGACATTTGGGGTCAGGGCCAAAATATAGGCCACGTTCTACCAAGACGTCTGTCTGAGAAGTCATCTCCTCTAACTAATTTTTGCTTCCTGCAGGTTTTTACCCTTTGTGCTTTACAGGCAAACACATTCTGTAAACTTTTTACCTAGACTTTCACATTTTACAAGCAGTGATGAATATTGAGCTCAGAAAAAAAAGCAAGATTTTATGTGTGTATAAATGAGAGTTTTCCTAAATTTATTTTTTTCTTTTCCCAAATCAATAAATATCTAATTAATTAATTGATGTTTGCTTAGCAAACTGCAATTTCATTGAGTTTAAACAACTCTTCAGTTTGCACTACTAGTTAGTTTCAACTACATGAATAGAAAATCTGTGTATTATTTTGGACACTAAAGTATGTCTAGAGTTTACCACAGTGTCTGATAATTAATGAATACACAATAAATACAGATTGAAAAAAGAGTAAAATTTTTTAAATTGGTTCATATTTGAAACACACCACAGTAGATGCATAAAGGTACCTGAGTTTGGAAATAACAAGTTATGCTCTATAGATTAACAGATATCTGTTAAGGAAATGGGCAATAGGGTAATTTGACCTTTTTACTCTAAATAAGGCATGTCTTCCCTTTTTGTTATTAGGATAGGTGTTAACTTTCACTTCTGTTGTAAACAATAAATGCTCACAATTTCCCCCTAGAAAATCACTTTTCTTTATTTATGTTACAGCAGGGGGAACAAATGAGAAGTCGAGAAAATGTATTTGTATTTGTTCTTGGGCAAACCCCATAGACATTCAAGATTTGATTGGCACATTTGCTGAGAAGATTTAAATAACAAGGAATACATGAAAGGGATTTATTATGTACTTGAAAACATTTGTAAATATAATTGAAACACACCAAGTGTGGTGAAAAACCCTGAACTTATATATGCAACCTGAAATTAGTACCACACAACAATTTTAACTAGTGAGACAATGTCACACAATACAATAGACTTAAAAGTAAGATAGACAAGACTGTCATGTTGGTCATGTTGGATGCAGTTTCACTGAGTTTACACAGCTCTTCAGTTTGCAAGGTATTTGGGTGACCCAAATTTACTTTCAGTTTTACACTTGAACATGTTTAATATAAGTCTCTGGGGTCTAGAGAGAAGACAATACTACACAACAGATGGAGCTGCTTGTTTCTTAACAGGTATATATTAATAATGTGTGTCATGCAAAGACTCCCTTTTGATTCAACTATTTCTAAGAGACTATTCAGACTTAAAAATCTTACGACAGACATTGATGTCTTAGCAGATTTTTTTCAAATGGATCATCTGCTCTTTATTTTCAGCCAGTCTAAACTTATTTTTTTAAATGTACGTTTAACAGAGTATATGGTACAAATGACCCATGAGAGTTAAATTCATTATAACAATCAATAGCTTCTTAGTTCCAAATGTTTGGAAATAAGTCACATATGGGTGTGACTTTATGAAATATTTATATACTAATGCTGCCAATTTAAGAGTGGTATTAATCCACATATTTTACTGGCAGAGTCATCAGCATTTGATATAAACCCTAAAGTTATCCAGCAAGTGTCAGTTTTACAAATCCTACTAACACAAAGGGAGGTACCTTATTGGAAAGATTTCTGCTCACTGGTTATCAAACATTTTCCAAAGCAGTTAACTCCTTTGAATCTCAATATTTTAAATCATTGTGAATTTCATATGTCAAGAAATAGTCACTTACCCAGTTACTGATAAGATTATATGCATATTGAACTTGCAGGTCACAAGAAAGAAGGAACTAGTATGTATTAATTACCTATGCAAGATGCTTTAACATACATTTGCCTATTTCATTATCACAATTCATAGCAATTGTTGTGATTATTATTCCCACTTTACAGGTCATGACACAGAGGTTCAGCGTACTTAAGTTGCTTTCCCAAATTCAACCCGATTAAATAATGATGGTGAATCTGTTATAGGAAACAAACTGAGAGCTCTTTTTTGTTCCTCATAGTTTCCTTTCCAAAGGAACTTTATGTTTGATGTGCAGAAATAGCAATATGAAAGAAAAAGCTTTGAAAAATTGAACTTGAACTCCAACTTTTCACCTGGAACCCATATGCTCTCCATCTCTCCAGTACTCTTCAACCACATTCCACCTACTAAGCTCAGCCTTGTTTCCATGTATCTATTTGTTCTGCTCCTTCCATTCCCAAAAGCCTCACTTCTGCTCTAACCCTACTTGAAATCTACCCATACCTCAGTATTGGACTGAATGCATAGATTTTTCCACAAAGATTTCCATTGTTACCCGAGCCTTTGTTTCTTCCTTCTTTTGCAGATATTGCCTTTACCACATTACTTCACCTTATTTTATACTGCCTTGTGTTCTTCTTTTCACCTAAAAACAACCCCAACTTATCATTTCACTTCATTCTTTACACATTGCCATTTCTTAGTATGTTCTACATATGCTCATATCAACTAAATGATAATGTGATCATGGTTCAGACTAATATTTTATATACTCCCTGTTCTAGTTTGCTAATGCTGCTGGAATGCAAAACACCAGAGATGGATAGGCTTTTATAAAGGGGATTTATTTGGTTACACAGTTACTGTCTTAAGGCCATAAAGTGTCCAAGGCAATGCATCAACAATCAGGTACCTTCACTGGAGGATGGCCAATGGTGTCCGGAAAACCTCTGTTAGCTGGGAAAGCATGTGGCTGGCATCTGCTCCAAGTTCTGGTTTCAAAATGGCTTTCTCCCAGGATGCTCCTCTCTAGGCCCCGGCTTCTCTTCAAAATGTCACTCTTGGTTGCTCTTGGGGCATCCTCTCTCAGCTTCTCTGGAGCAAGAGTCTGCTTTCAACAGCTGTCTTCAAACTGTCTCTCATCTGCAGCCCTCTCTCAGCTTCTGTGCATCTTCAAAGTGTCTCTCTTGGCTGTGGCAAGATGGCCCCTTCTGTCTGAACTTATACACTGCTCCAGTAATCAAGGCCCATGCTGAATGGGTGGGGCCACACATCCATGGAAATTATCTCATCAGAGTTATCACCTACAGTTGGGTGGGGCACATCTCCATGGAAACAAAAAGAATTCCAGTCTAATCAGCACTAAAATGTCTGCCCCACAAGATTGCATCAAAGAATATGGCTTTTTCTGGGGGACAAAATACATTCAAACTGGCACATTCCACCCCCTGGACTCCAGAAAAATATATTCTTTCCAAATACAAAATACATTCATCCCATCACAATATCACAAAAACTTAAATCATTTCAGTAACAATAATTAAGTACAAGATCCCATCAAAATCAATTATAGGCATGGTCAGTTCTAAGGCATAATTCCCCTTTAGCTGTGGATCTGTGAACTTAAAACAAGTTATGCACTTCCAATATACAAAGGAGGGACATTCACAGGATAAACATTCCCATTGCCATTAGGAGAACCAGTAAGGAAAACAGGGTTCACAGGACCAAAACAGTTCCTAAAACCTGCAGGACAAACTCCATTAGATTTCAAAGTCTGAGAGTCATTTACAGAACCATGTTGCATCCTTGGGGCTTGAGAGAGCGGGAGTTTAACCCTTCCTAAGGGCCTTTTCATCAGCCCTTTCCTCTCCAAATACTGGGGTGAGTACTCCAACATATTCACACATTGGGGAGACCACCTTCTCAGCTCCACCCCCCTCAAACATGGGGGGAAGCACCTGGATTCCCTTCCATCTCCGGGGTACATGCTCAACCCCTTCGGAACAGTGGGGTGGCAGCCAGGCTCTCCCCAATTCCCTAGGAATGTGCTCCACCTTCTTTGGGGCCTGGGGTGGCAAAACTTTTTCAGAGCATCGAGGCAGAAAGCCAACTCTTGACCTCCGGGGCAAACTCACCCTTGCATGCATGTGGGCTACTCTGCTCTCCCAGCCCAAGGCCTCTTGACTCCAGACCTCAACCTCCATGGCACTGTCTTTGAAGAAATTTTTCCTTCAATTTGTTCCTTGTCTTTCTCCTCCAGTCCAGACCAGCAACAGCTCTGTCTATAAAGATCTCACAAAAATTCTGTTGGCTTCACATGAAGCACACAGGGGTCAAAGCCATCAGACAATAGGACTTTCCACAAATCCTTTCTGCTTAACTCCTTTTCCAATCTTGGCTTGTATTGAAATGGCAGATGGTTTCCATGTTTGGTTAAATCCTCATGTTGGGCTGTAGCTTCTGGGGATCCACCCCCTGGAAGCCTAGAATTTTCCAAACCATCAGTTTCTGGTTTCTTTGAATCCAAGAGTTCAGTTCTAAGTTCATCTCTGTCCTCTCGCATTTTACTATAAGCTGCAAATAGAAGCCAGGCTACTACTTCTATATTTTGCTTGGAGACCTCATCAGCTAAATATTCTAGATTGTCACTTTCAAATTCTGCTTTCCATCCAACACCAGGACACAATTTTGCCAAATTCTCTGCCACTTTAAAACAAGGATCACCTTTCTTCCAGTTCACAACAACACACTGATCATTTCTGTTCAAGTCCTCATCAGAAGTATCTTCAGAGTCCATATTTCCACAAATAGTCTCTTCAAAGCAGTTTAGGCCTTTTCTACCAAATTCCTCACAATTCTTCCAGAATCTTCCCCTTATCCATTTAAAAAGCCAATCCAACATGTTTGGTATTTGCAAACTCAGCAGCAAAAGCATCCCACTCCTGGTACCAAAATCTGTTCTAGTTTGCTAATGCTGCTGGAATGCAAAACACCAGAGATAGATAGGCTTTTATGAAGGGGATTTATTTGGTTACACAGTTACTGTCTTAAGGCCATAAAGTGTCCAAGGCAATGCATCAACAATTGGGCCTTCACTGGAGGATGGCCAATGGTGTCTGGAAAACCTCTGTTAGCTGGGAAGGCATGTGGCTGGCATCTGCTCCAAGTTCTGGTTTCAAAATGGCTCTCTCCCAGGATGTTCCTCTCTAGGCCACAGTTCCTCTTCAAAATGTCACTCTTGGTTGCTCTTGGGGCATCCTCTCTTAGCTTCTCTGGAGCAAGAGTCTGCTTTCAACACCTGTCTTCAAACTGTCTCTCATCTGCAGCTCCTCTCTTAGCTTCTGTGCATCTTCAAAGTGTCTCTCTTGGCTATGGCAAGATGGCTCCTTCTGTCTGAACTTATACACTGCTCCAGTAATCAAGGCCCATGCTGAATGGGTGGGGCCACACATCCATGGAAATTATCTCATCAGAGTTATCACCTACAGTTGGGTGGGGCACATCTCCATGGAAACACTCAAAGAATTCCAGTCTAATCAGCACTAAAATGTCTGCCCCACAAGATTGCATCAAAGAATATGGCTTTTTCTGGGGGACATAATACATTCAAACTGGCACATTCCCCAACATATCACATAATATAACAACATTCAGAAAGGGAAGTTAATTGTCCTTCTGAAATTAGCAGACCCACTAAATTCCTATTTGTACATTGATAATTCATATTACACAACCAGAAGTAAGAAAAGCACTTTAGAATTTTAGCACCATAAAAAGTATTGGCACTCACCACCCGTTGCCTACCAAAGCCATGTCTCTTATTCTTGAAACTATAAACCAGATTTTGGTCAAATGTATTCATTTGAACATGGAATAAAGAAAATCTAAGCCATTCATAAAAGATACATTTTCTTTACCATTGATTGCTTCAGCTATGAACATGTGATACAAACCTGGCAAATGAAATGTAAGGAGACATCTGCTGAGGCATTATCTGAAAAGTTTTTTCAATCTTAAAAAGTAGCAGATAGCAGGGATTCTCCCAATATTTGTGCCTTTGGGTGCTGCTGAGTGAAATGATGATGCGTCAAGTTTCTGCAGACATCTTATTACCTTCAAGGAAAACTGCTGATAACTCAGAATGGCAGTTGAGAAAGATCACCTAGATCCTTGATAAATACAGAGTTGCTAAATTAGTTAACCCGAAGCCACCCATTCTCTAGAATTCTTGTTATATGAAATAATAAATCTTATTGTTTGATCTGATTGTTAGAAAGAATACATATTATTCTTTAGGTTACATTTGTCTTTTGTTATTTGTGGTAGAATGGAGCCTAACTTCTATAAATAGTTTAACAGATGTCCAATCTTGGTAGATACTCCAGTTGATTAAAAATATTTTGTTGTTATTAATTTTAAATGCCCAATAAATTTTTGCTTTTTTGGAACTTTGTATGTGTCATTCTTTCATTAGTCAAAAAAAGTTACTAATCCTTAAAGAAGTAAAATACAATTGTTAACATGAAAGGAATGAACTTGAAAAAGTTCAACCATAGACAGAGGAAATGTCAAATGTTCAAGACTGTTTCTTTCTAACAAAAGATGATTTTTGTGGCAGAATGCTATGAGTCATTATGGGATTTACGTAATAAAAGACGCATGTTTTTCTCCATTTTGGTTAAAATTGTAACATATGTTTCCATACATAATGCTGAAAATTTCTGATTGAACAAAGCATTTACCATAATAACCAAATACTCTTTTAACCAACATATAAAAAGCAAATAAAGAAAATTTCTGATTGAACAAAGCATTTACCATAATAACCACTTTTTTAACCAACAGATAAAAAACAAACAATAAAGAATATTAAAGCAAGATGATTTTGATCTATTCTCTTCTTTTCCTTCCTTCCAAATACCAGTTTGAATTCTTTGTCCTATTAAAATGTGTGAGTTTTACAGCGAAAGATGAGCAAAGCATCCTTGATGTGTTAATCCAGCACATTTTGACAGGTTGCTGATCATAAGTGATTGATCATCAAGATGAGAATAGAAGTAAAAAGCGGGGATGAAGTGATGCCAACCTGAGGGAAATGAATGTTCTGTTAATCTTTTAATTACTTTTTGAAAAAAATAGCTGACTTTCACTTTCTAGAGTTTGTTTCACAAACTTTGATACATTTTACCTATTCAGCAAAAATAAACTTTAAAAATATTTAGTATATTATTTTTATGGCCACATGATGTAGAACACCATGTGAACACATTGTTATTTGGGAAATCTAAATAATGGAGTTACATTTCTTCATTGGTTATAGGAAAAGAGTTTTGAGATCTTGTCTTCATACTTTTTATTTCTTGCCTTCTACACTTGTAAAGAGGAACCTTTAGCCAAGATATTTAAACTTTCTGAACCTTAGCTTTTTCCTCTAATGAAAAATGAAACTAATATCATCTACCTCACCTAATTACTGTAAGACTAAACTTAAATAGCATACGGAAAAGCATTTATTCAGCACCTGGCTCAAACAAGACTTAGAAAAGTTGGGGAGTTGCATATCTTTACCCAGTGAAAATTTAAGTTTGCAAGCTAATAAAAATATTGTTTTAAAATGCTATTTTATCTTGAGTAAAAGTTTAAATACATCTGAAATTAAGTTTACAAGTGAAGTTTTTTTTATGCCTGATAAATTTAGTGAACTAATTTTGTGATCAATCTCATAGATCTTTCTTTATGGAGACAATACGAAAAATAAATTAAAAGGTTGAATTGGTAAGAAGAAAGCTTAAATAAGTAAAATGTTATCATATTGCAAATATAACATTAAAAATGGAAAATGACACATACTAAGTAAAATAGAAAATGATATGAGTGTTTAGATGATGGGAGGCATTTTTAAAAACTTGGAACAAAGTTTTTAAAACAAAGCTCCAAGTTACATATGTACTCAGAATATCATCCATTCTGTTCTTTAAAAAAATAACAATTGGTATGTTATAATTCCCATTGGTTTGCAAAGTTTACAGATAGTAAAACATTAATTTAATATAATATATATGTTATATAAATTACAATACCATGATCATTGAAAAGTAAAAGAATATGACCAAAGACATTCACATTAACCCAATAATGAATTTTTAAAAACCATTATTTATTCATTTCTTGAAATTAATTAAGTCACTTTCTATTTGTCAATACAAAGCTAATTTCTATGGTGAATTAAAGAATTAGATGAAGCAAAATCTCTACTCTCAAGAATGTACTTTCCAATAAATGTGAAAACTATATAGAAAAAATTGGATTAAGGAAAATTGCACATTGAATAAAGTGATACAGAGACTGCAAACAGTGGGGTAAGAGCAAACTTGGAGCGGAATGCTTTATGGGAAATCACAAAATAGTAGAGACAGCCTGTTAGGATAAGCTGTCATTCAAAATGGCATCGATGGTAAAGTTATGATTTTCTTTTATAGATGACTATGGTAGATTATCATGAGAATATGGGGAAGAAGCAAAAAGAGGGCGATGGTAGAAGTATTATTTCCAGATTCATTGAATAAAGCAAAAAAAGGAAACCAACTTGAGAAATAACAAAAATTTCATTTTTGCCTTATCTCAACAGATAACCTAATATTTCTGAAGACAAATTTTTTTCTTCTAAGCACAATTTTTAAATTATGTGAAAAAACAGTGAGAGTTCCCTGTTTGATTTATTATAAACATATAATGAAAGATTGAATGGAATTTGGTTTGTGATTCCTGTGACCCCCTAAGGGGAAGAAAAATGTCAAATGTGTTCATGTTGAGACTGATAATGGAAAAGGAGTGTTCACAGAAAATTTCTCCATCATTTGATTTTTTTTTTTTTAGATATAATAAGTTTTATTCATCTGTTAGCACTTGATGCTCACAGTGCACCATACAACAAATTAAAAAAAATACATTATGAAAAAAAAAAATCAAACAGCCAAGGAGGTCAATTCCATTAGAAGGCAATGGCCCACAGAAAAACCAGCAAAAGCCCACAGAAAAAGCCACCCGCTTACCCCTTAAGAACATTAATTTCTTCCTGTTAATGTGTGGTTTTAAGAAACACCAAAAGAAAGTGTGAAAGAAAAGGTCTTTTAAAGGAGATAGTAAAAAGTTCACACAGTGTCTTTCACATAAGTATATCACAAAAAGCCTTCCTTATTCAATAAGCATATGCAATAATTCAAACATCTGTGAGCCTCTATTTGGTCCCACTTTTTAAGGTCATAACCTTCAGAATTTCCCTCACCTCTCTATCTCGAATTATTTGCATCAATAAAAAGTCACTTCGGGTGTATCAGTCTCCTTTGTTCCACTCTGCCACTATAATTTGATATTTTAAAGGATATAATAAATATTATTTCAGAGCAGTTTTAAATGTAGATAAAAATTGCACAAAAAGTACAGAGATCCCCTGCATAGTTTCCCATATTATAAGAATTTTGCAATAGTGTGGTACATTTGTTACAATTGATGAACCAATATTGATGTATTATTAGCAACAAAATTCTATAGTTTAGATTAGGGTTCACTCTTTGTGTTGAACAATACTATCAGTTTTGACAAACTCATTATCTCATGTATCCACCATTATGATATCATACAGAATAGTTTCAGTGCTGTACAAATACTCCACCTAACCCCCCAACATACACACATTTCTCTCTTCCTTACCGCCACTGGCTCTAAACCCATGGCAACCACAAATCCTTTTACTGTCTCTATAGTTTTGCCTTCTCCAGACTGTCTTATATTTGGAATCATAGAGTATATAGCCTTTCAGACTGACTTCTGTTACTAAGCAATATGTATTTAATGTTCCTCCGTGTCTTTTCCTGGGTTGATGGCTTATTTCTTTTTCTTGCTCAACAAAAACTATGGATGTACCGTAGTTTGTTTATACATTCACCTATTGAAGGACAACCTGGTTGCTTCCAACTTTAAGCATTTATTAATAAAGTTGCAAAAACAATTTGTGAGCATGTTTTTGTGTGGCATGAGTTTTCAATCCTTTGGGGCAAATACCTAGGAATACAATTGCTGGCTCAGGTGGTAAGCCTATATCTAGCTTTGTAAGAAACTGCTGAGCTGTCCACAAAGTGCCGTTGCCATTTTCAATTACCACCAGTAATGACTGGGAGTTCCTATTGCTTCACATCCTCAACAGCATTTACTGCTATCAATTTATTTTCTTTGGTGAGGTGTCAGTTCATCAATTTTGATCAATTTTGAATTGGGTTGTTTATTTAATAAACTTTAGGCTTTAAGCATTCTCTGTATATTTTGAATACAAGTCCTCTATTAGATATATGTTTTGCAAATATTTTCTCTAAGTCTGTGGTTTATCCTTTCATTCTTTTAAGCATCCTTTGCAGAGTAGAAGTGTTTAAGTTTAGTGAAGTCCAACATAATTTTTCTTTCATCGATTGTGACTTCTTTATCATTTCTGAAAAGTCAAAATCAAACACAAAATCACCTAGATTTTCTCCTATGTTATCATCTAGAAGTTGTATAATTTTGCATTTTACATTTATATCAAATCAGGAAGATGTAACAGTGCTTTTTCTACCATTTTCAAACATAACTTAGAAAACTCAGGAGGAGAAAGATTATTATATTTACTCATGTTTTTAATCTTCCTGTTGTTCTTTCTTTATTCTTAATATTCCAAGATTATTTCTTTTATCATTTCCTTTCTGATTCAAGAATATTCTTTTAAAGTTATTTTGGTGACAAATTCTCTCAGGTTTCCTTAATCTGAGAATGTTCCAATTTCCCCTTCATCCCTTCATGATTTTTTCACAGGATACAGGAACTTGGGTTGACAATTCTTTTATATCATCATCTGAAAAATGTTGTGTAACTCCCTTCTGACATCCATGGTTTCTGATGAGAAATCCACCTTAATTGGAATTATTTATTCTCCATAGTAAAGTACAGTTTCTCTTTTGTTGTTTACAAGTCTTTTTTTTTTTTTCTTGTCTTTAGTTTTCTGAAGTTAGATTGTGATGGGTCATCCATGAATATCTTTGGGTTTATCTTGTTTGGGGAATGATCAGCTTCTTGAATCTACAGGTTTATGTGTTTGTTTGTTTGTTTTGTCAGATTCAGGAGCTATTCAGCCATTATTTCTTTGAATAATTTTTCAGCACCACCATCTTTCTCTTTTCCTGATAACATGAATTTTAGACCTTTTGTTATAGTCCCACACATTCCTGAGGCACTATTAATTTTTTTCAAACAATTTTCTTTGTTTTGCAGAACTCGTGATTTCTATTGTTCAATCTAAGTTTAACTGATCCTCCCCTCTGTCCTTTCCATTTTGTGGTTGAGCATACACATTCTTTTAATTTCAGTTATTTTCTTTTCAGCTCTAAAATTTCAATTTGGTTCTTCTTTATATCTTCAAATTCTTTGTTGAGATTATCTTGGGGTTTTCTTCATTTCTTCAAGCATGTTCATAATTGTTTGCTGAAGCATTTTTATGATCACTGCTCTGAAAACCTTGTTAGATAATTCCAAAGTTGGTATCATCTCAATGTTGGTATCTGTTGATTGTCTTTCCTCAAGAAAAGAAATGCTGAGTGGTAATGGGAATCCTGGATTCCCACTAGACCTCTTCTGCTTCCACCCATATGTGGAGGAACAGTATATCTCATTATAGCTGGCAAGAGTGTAAGTCTAGGCTCTCCACTGGGCCATTATTGGAGATGGTCACAGAGCCACTGTTTTATCCAACATGATCAGCTGGAGAGGAGCAGTTATTAAATAAAATGTTTCTATCCTGATTTTTTTTTTTTTTTGCCCCCTTTAGTTTGCTGGTCCTTTGATTAAAGACAGCACTCTTTTGTTGATACTTTTTTTTATTGCACTGGTTGGTGTTTCACAGTTTTCAGCTTCTCTAGTACCTCTTCTATTTTATGTGAGGAAAAAAAAATCCAGGAAATTTGCTATCGTGTATTTCCTTATGCCTGAGGTCCTACTTAGTCTGCTTTCTACTCTCCATCTTTCAGAGCTTTCTAATATGTATTTTTTTAAATTCAATTTTATTGAGATATATTCCCAAACCATACAATCACCCACAGTGTACAATCAATTGTTCACAGTGCCATTATATAGTTGTGCATCATCACCACAATCAATTTTTGAACATTTTCATTACTACACAAAAAAGAATAAGAATAAAAATTAAAGTAAAAAAGGACATCCAAAACATCCCATACCCCCATCCATCCCTATTATTCATTTACCTTTTGTCCTCATTTGTCTGCTCATTTGTCCATACACTGGATAAAGGGAGTGGGAGCCACAAGGTTTTCATAATCACACGGTCACACAGTGTAAGCTATAGAGTTACACATTCATTTTCAAGGATCAAGGCTACTGTTTTGCAGTTTAACACTTTCAGGTATTTCCTTCTAACTATTCTAATACACTGAAAACTCAAAAGGGATATCTATATAATGCATAAAAATAACCTCCAGAGTGACACAGCCACAGAAACTTTATTTTGTTTCATATCTCTTCCCCCTTTTGGTCCAAGAAGGTTTTTTCAACCACATGATGCCAGTCCATGCTCATCCCCATAAGTCATGTCCCACATTGCCAGAGAGTTTCACACCCCAGGGAGTCATGTCCCACATAGTGGGAGGGCAGTGAAATTACTTGAGAGTTGGCTTAGAGAGAAAGGCCACATCTGGGCAACAAAAGATGTTCTCTAGGGGTGACTGTTAGGCAAATTAAAAGTAGGCTTAGCCTCTCCTTTGCGGTAACAAGCTTCATAATGGCAAGTCCCAAGATCGAGAGAATGGACTTCTAAATTTGAAGTCCCCAATGCTTGTGAGAATATCACTAAATCCCAATAGGGAAGTTTAATATTTTGACATCTCCCCCCAGTCCCTCAAGGGGGTTTTTAAAATACATTTTTATTCCCTGCCCAAATTACTCTGGGATGTATTGGGGCCTCACAATAACCTGTACAAACCAATCAGATTTCACTCCCTATTCAAAGTTCCATGTAATTATGTTGTTTGAATAAACTGACCATAAAAGTTACATTATACAGTGTGCCACAAAAATATGGATTTTCCACCAAATAAACATCTCTTCCTTTGGTCTCACACACAAGTTGAAGTTTTAAAACACTGTCAATATTGTCTTTTTCCCAGTTTGCTAATGCTGTCAGAATGCAAAATACCAGAAATGGATTGGCTTTTATAAAGGGGGTTTATTTGATTACAAAATTACAGTCTCAAGGCCATAAAGTATCCAAGGTAAGGCATCAACAATAGTTTACCTTCACTGGAGAAAGGCCATTGGCATCTGGAAAACCTCTGTTAGCTGAGAAGGCACGTGGCTGGCATCTGCTTGCTCCCAAGTTGCATTTCAAAATGGCATTCCCCAAGTGTCAGCTTTCAACAGCCATCTTCCAAAATGTCTGTCTCAGCTGCAGCTCTGAGTTCCTTCTGCTTGTCAGCTGTTTTATTTATTTATTTATTTATTTTTTTTAATCATCATTTTATTGAGATATATTCACATACCACGCAGTCATACAAAACAAATTGTACTTTCGATTGTTTACAGTACCATTACATAGTTGTACATTCATCACCTAAATCAATCCCTGACACCTTCATTAGCACACACAAAAAAATAACAAGAATAATAATTAGAGTGAAAAAGAGCAATTGAAATAAAAAAGAACACTGGGTACCTTTGTCTGTTTGTTTCCTTCCCCTACTTTTCTACACATCCATCCATAAACTAGACAAAGTGGAGTTTGGTCCTTATGGCATTCCCAATCCCATTGTCACCCCTCATAAGCTACATTTTTATACAACTGTCTTCGAGATTCATGGGTTCTGGGTTGTAGTTTAATAGTTTCAGGTATCCACCACCAGCTACCCCAATTCTTTAGGACCTAAAAAAGGTTGTCTAAAGTGTGCATAAGAGTGCCCACCAGAGTGATCTCTCGGCTCGTTTTGGAATCTCTCTGCCACTGAAGCTTATTTCATTTCCTTTCACATCCCCCTTTTGGTCAAGAAGATGTTCTCCATCCCACGATGCCGGGTCTACATTCCTCCCCGGGAGTCATATTCCACGTTGCCAGGGAGATTCACTCCCCTGGGTGTCTGATCCCACGTAGGGGGGAGGGCAGTGATTTCACCTTTCAAGTTGGCTTAGCCAGAGAGACAGGGCCACATCTGAGCAACAAAGAGGCATTCAGGAGGAGACTCTTAGGCACAAATACAGGGAGGCCTAGCCTCTCCTTTGTAGCAACCGTCTTCCCAAGGGTAAAACTTATGGTAGAGGGCTCAACCCATCAAACCACCAGTCCCCTATGTCTGTGGTCATGTTAGCAACCTTGGAGGTGGGGTAGGCGAATACCCCTGCATTCTCCACAGGCTCCTCAAGGGGGCACTACATCTTTTTTTTTTTTTTTTCCTTGTTTGTCTTTTTTCTTTTTTTTTTTTTTTTTTTAACTTTCCCTTCTTTTTTAAATCAACTGTATGAAAAAAAAAGTTAAAAAGAAAACAAACATACAATAAAAGAACATTTCAAAGAGACCATAACAAGGGAGTAAGAAAAAGACAATTAACCTAAGATAACTGCTTGACTTCCAACATGTTCCTACTTTACCCCAAGAAAGTTACATAATATAGCAACATTTCAGTGAACTTGTTCCTACTACATCCATCAGAAATTAACAGACCATAGTCATTTCTGGGCATCCCCAGAACGTTAAATAGCTTATCTGTTCTTCTTGGATTATTGTTCCCCCTTCCTTAATTGCTCTCTACTGCTAGTTCCCCTACATTCTACATTATAAGCCATTTGTTTTACATTTTTCAAAGTTCACATTAGTGGTAGCATATAATATTTCTCTTTTTGTGCCTGGCTTATTTCGCTCAGCATTATGTCTTCAAGGTTCATCCATGTTGTCATATGTTTCACCAGATCGTTCCTTCTTACTGCCGCGTAGTATTCCATCGTGTGTATATACCACATTTTATTTATCCACTCATCTGTTGAAGGACATTTGGGTTGTTTCCATCTCTTCGCAATTGTGAATAATGCTGCTATGAACATTGGCGTGCAGATATCTGTTCCTGTCACTGCTTTCCGATCTTCCGGGTATATACCGAGAAGTGCAATCGCTGGATCGAATGGTAGCTCTATATCTAGTTTTCTAAGGAACTGCCAGACTGACTTCCAGAGTGGCTGAACCATTATACAGTCCCACCAACAATGAATAAGAGTTCCAATTTCTCCACATCCCCTCCAACATTTGTAGTTTCCTGTTTGTTTAATGGCAGCCATTCTAACCGGTGTTAGATGGTATCTCATTGTGGTCTTAATTTGCATCTCTCTAATAGCTAGTGAAGCTGAACATTTTTTCATGTGTTTCTTGGCCATTTGTATTTCCTCTTCAGAGAACTGTCTTTTCATATCTTTTGCCCATTTTATAATTGGGCTGTCTGTACTATTGTCATTGAGTTGTAGGATTTCTTTGTATATGCAAGATATCAGTCTTTTGTCAGATACATGGTTTCCAAAAATTTTTTCCCAATGAGTTGGCTGCCTCTTTACCTTTTTGAGAAATTCCTTTGAGGTGCAGAAACTTCTAAGCTTGAGGAGTTCCCATTTATCTATTTTATCTTTTGTTGCTTGTGCTTTGGGTGTAAAGTCTAGGAAGTGGCCTCCTAATACAAGGTCTTGAAGATGTTTTCCTACATTATCTTCTAGGAGTTTTATGGTACTTTCTTTTATATTGAGATCTTTGGTCCATTTTGAGTTAATTTTTGTGTAGGGGGTGAGGTAGGGGTCCTCTTTCATTCTTTTGGATATGGATATCCAACTCTCCCAGCCCCATTTGTTGAAAAGACCATTATGGCTCAGTTCGGTGACTTTGGGGGCCTTATCAAAGATCAGTCGGCCATAGATCTGAGGGTCTATCTCTGAATTCTCAATTTGATTCCATTGATCTATATGTCTATCTTTGTGCCAGTACCATGCTGTTTTGGCAACTGTGGCTTTATAATAAGCTTCAAAGTCAGGGAGTGTAAGTCCTCCCACTTCGTTTTTCTTTTTTAGAGTGTCTTTAGCAATTCGAGGCATCTTCCCTTTCCAAATAAATTTGATAACTAGCTTTTCCAAGTCTGCAAAGTAGGTTGTTGGAATTTTGATTGGGATTGCATTGAATCTGTAGATGAGTTTGGGTAGAATTGACATCTTAATGACATTTAGCCTTCCTATCCATGAACATGGAATATTTTTCCATCTTTTAAGGTCCCCTTCTATTTCTTTTAGTAGAGTTATGTAGTTTTCTTTGTATAGGTCTTTTACATCTTTGGTTAAGTTTATTCCTAGGTACTTGATTTTTTTAGTTGCTACTGAAAATGGTATCTTTTTCTTGAGTGTCTCTTCAGTTTGTTCATTTCTAGCATATAGAAACATTACTGACTTATGTGCATTAATCTTGTATCCCGCTACTTTGCTAAATTTGTTTATTAGCTCTAGTAGGTGTATCGTTGATTTCTCAGGGTTTTCTAGATATAAGATCATATCATCTGCAAACAATGACAGTTTTACTTCTTCTTTTCCAATTTGGATGCCTTTTATTTCTTTGTCTTGCCGGATTGCCCTGGCTAGCACTTCCTGCACAATGTTGAATAACAGTGGTGACAGCGGGCATCCTTGTCTTGTTCCTGATCTTAGAGGGAAGGCTTTCAGTCTCTCACCATTGAGTACTATGCTGGCTGTGGGTTTTTCATATATGCTCTTTATCATGTTGAGGAAGTTTCCTTCAGTTCCTACCTTTTGAAGTGTTTTTATCAAAAAGGGATGTTGGATTTTGTCAAATGCTTTTTCAGCATCTATTGAGATGATCAATTGATTTTTCCCTTTCGAGTTTTTAATGTGTTGTAACACATTGATTGTTTTTCTTATGTTGAACCATCCTTGCATGCCTGGAATGAACCCCACTTGGTCATGGTGTATGATTTTTTAATGTGTCTTTGGATTCGATTTGCAAGTATTTTGTTGAGGATTTTTGCATCTATATTCATTAGGGAGATTGGCCGGTAGTTTTCCTTTTTTGTAGCATCATTGCCTGGTTTTGGTATTAGATTGATGTTAGCTTCATAAAATGAGTTAGGTAGTGTTCCATTTTTTTCAATGTTTTGAAAGAGTTTGAGTATGATTGGTGTCAGTTCTTTCTGGAAAGTTTGGTAGAATTCCCCTGTGAAGCCATCTGGCCCTGGGCATTTATTTGTGGGAAGATTTTTGATGACTGATTGGATCTCTTTGCTTGTGATGGGTTGGTTGAGGTCTTCTATTTCTTCTCTGGTCAGTCTAGGTTGTTCATATGTTTCCAGGAAATTGTCCATTTCTTCTACATTATCCAGTTTGTTGCCATACAGTTGTTCATAATATCCTCTTATAATTTTTTTAATTTCTTCAGGATCTGCAGTTATGTCACCTTTTTCATTCATTATTTTGTTTATATGGGTCTTCTCTCTTTTTGATTTTGTCAGTCTAGCTAGGGGCTTGTCAATCTTGTTGATCTTCTCAAAGAACCAACTTTTGGTGATATTTATCCTCTCTATTGTTTTTTTGTTCTCTATGTCATTTATTTCTGCTTTAATCCTTGTTATTTCTTTTCTTGTACTTGGTTTAGGATTGGTTTGCTGTTCATTTTCTAGCTTCTTCAGTTGATCCATTAGTTCTTTGATTTTGGCTCTTTCTTCCTTTTTAATATATGCGTTTAGTGCTATAAATTTCCCCCTTAGCACTGCTTTTGCTGCATCCCATAGGTTTTGGTATGTTGTGTTCTCATTTTCATTCGTCTCTATTTATTTAGCAATTTCTCTTGCTATTTCTTCTTTAACCCACTGATTGTTTAGGAGTGTGTTGTTTAACCTCCAGGTATTTGTGAATTTTCTAAGTCTCTGATGGTTATTGACTTCTAATTGTATTCCATTGTGGTCAGAGAATGTGCTTTGAATAATTTCAATCTTTTTAAATTTATTGAGGCTTGTTTTATGTCCCAGCATATGATCTATTCTGGAGAAAGTTCCGTGAGCACTAGAAAAGTATGTGTATCCTGGTGATTTGGGATGTAATGTCCTGTAGATGTCTGTTAAATCTAATTCATTTATCAGATTGTTTAGGTTTTCAATTTCCTTATTGGTCTTCTGTCTGGTTGATCTATCTATAGGAGAGAGTGATGTGTTGAAGTCTCCCACAATTATTGTGGAAACATCAATTGCTTCCTTTAGTTTTGCCAGTGTTTCTCTCATGTATTTCGTGGCACCTTTATTGGGTGCATAGACATTTACGATTGTTATTTCTTCTTGCTGAATTGCCCCTTTTATTAGTATGTAGTGGCCTTCTTTGTCTCTCAAAACATCCCTGCATTTGAAGTCTATTTTATCTGAGATTAATATTGCTACACCTGCTTTCTTTTGGCTGTAGCTTGCATGAAATATTTTTTTCCATCCTTTCACTTTCAGTTTCTTTGTGTCCCTGTGTCTAAGATGAGTCTCTTGTATGCAACATATTGATGGTTCATTTTTTTTGATCCATTCTGCGAATCTATATCTTTTAATTGGGGAGTTTAATCCATTTACATTCAACGTTAAAACCGTGAAGGCATTTCTTGAATCGGCCATCTTATCCTTTGGTTTATGTTTGCCATATTTTTCCCTCTCTCTATTAATATCCTTTATTGTACCCATAGCGAATCTCTTTAGTACTGAACCTTTCTCCAAGTCTCTCTGTCCTGTCTTTGTTTCTCTGTCTGTAGGGCTCCCTTTAGTATCTCCAGTAGGGCAGGTCTCTTGTTAGCAAATTCTCTCAGCATTTGTTTGTCTGTGAAAAATTTAAGCTCTCCCTCAAATTTGAAGGAGAGCTTTGCTGGATAAAGTATTCTTGGCTGGAAATTCCTCTCACTCAGAATTTTAAATATATCGTGCCACTGCCTTCTTGCCTCCATGGTGGCTGCTGAGTAGTCACTACTTAGTCTTATGCTGTTTCCTTTGTATGTGGTGAATTGCTTTTCTCTTGCTGCTTTCAGAACTTGCTCCTTCTCTTCTATGTTTGACAGTGTGATCAGTATATGTCTCGGAGTGGGTTTTTTTGGATTTATTCTATTTGGAGTTCGCTGAGCATTTATGATTTGTGTATTTATGTTGTTTAGAAGATTTGGGAAGTTTTCCCCAACAATTTCTTTGAATACTCTTCCTAGACCTTTACCCTTTTCTTCCCCTTCTGGGACACCAATGAGTCTTATATTCGGACGTTTCATATTATCTATCATATCCCTGAGGTCCATTTCGAGTTTTTCAATTTTTTTCCCCATTCTTTCTTTTATGCTTTCATTTTCCATTCTGTCATCTTCCAGGTCACTGATTCGTTGTTCAACTTCCTCTAGTCTTGTACTATGAGTGTCCAGAATCTTTTTAATTTGGTCAACAGTTTCTTTAATTTCCATAAGATCATCCATTTTTTTATTTAGTCTTGCAATGTCTTCTTTATGCTCTTCTAGGGTCTTCTTGATTTCCTTCATATCCCGTACTATGGTCTCATTGTTCATCTTTAGTTCTTTGAGTAGCTGCTCTAGGTGCTGTGTCTCTTCTGGTCTTTTGATTTGGGTGCTTGGGCTTGGGTTATCCATATCGTCTGGTTTTTTCATATGCTTTATAATTTTCTGTTGTTTTTGGCCTCGTGGCATTTGCTGAACTTGATAGGGTTCTTTTAGGGTTTGTAGACCTATTGAAGTCCTTATCTCTAATTTATCAGATCTACAGCTTCGTGGAGTACACTTTCTCTAACTAACCAGCAGGTGGCGTCCACGAGCCACCTGTTCTCCACAAGCCAGTTCTCCCCTGCTTTTTGGTGAGTGGGGGAGTGAGTCTTGTGGGGCCCAATTGGTGTACCAAGCTTGCGTGTGTAGTTGGTGTTGCCTGCCCTGTATGTGGGGCGTGTTTCTGGGCAGTCGGGGAGGGGGGGTGGCCCTAACAATCAAATCTCCCTGATGATCCTAGAGTTATAAAGCTGCTGCAATAGTCTAATCCTTCAGTTCAGTCCTGCCACAGTTTGTCTCTGCCACTGACCCACAAGTCTTTGGTATTGGCGTATGGCTCCTGAGACTTGCAAGTGGGCCCCTCTTCCAGGCTGTGCACCCCGGGTCCTCTGTTGAGGGATGACTGTGCTATGTCACAGGTGAGTGCCGTCCCCCCAGGGCAGTTCTGGGCTGCTGGGCTGTGTAGGGAGGCTCCCAGTCTGCTCAAATGATGGCTGAATGGGGCTTTGTGAATTCACACTGCTCCACCTTCCCAGTTCTGGGACATTCAGTTGGGGTTGCAGGGAAGGCTAATGTCCACGCCCAGTTTTGTGGTGTGTGCCTGTTATTTGAAGCACTTCCGTCACACTGGGTTGTCTGGGGCAGCTCTGGACTATGGGGCTGGCGATGGGCAGGAGTGTTTCCTGTCCACCAGGATGGTGGCTGTGAGCGGACACCCCCCTTTTCTTGAGAAGTTGTGTTGTTTAGTGAATTTTCTCAGCCACTGGATTATTGCCTTTTGTCTCAGAGCTCTCTTAGTTCTGCTCTTGACTTGACGTGCCCAAATTGCAATTCTTTGAAGCTTTCTGTATTGGGCTTCTTAGAGTAATTGTTTTAGAAAAAGAAAAAAGGATTTAAAAAAAAAAAAAAAAAAAAGGCCCTCCTCAGAGATCTAATGGGTTATTGAAATGCTAACAGACAAAGCAACCAGGGCCATTAAGGAAAGGTCCACAGGGCAGAGAGATCAGCTTTTCTTCGGGATTTGCATATGCGCCTCAAGGCCTGAGCTCCACCCTTTCCCTTTCTGTGTTCACCAGAACTCCAAAAATCCTCTGCTTTTATTTTGGAGTTTTTCGTGTTGTTTTTTTTCTATGGCTGTCTCCTCTCTGCTGGGCTGGCTGCTCTCAGTGTCTCTGGTGTCTGGTCTCAGTCTATCTATGGTTGGAGTTTGAATCAGTAGAATGAGTTTCCGATAAGAGCAGCCACTGCAGTTCTCCCTTCTCCTTCCCGGAGCTGACAGCCCCTCCTCCCCCGGGACTGAGCCTGGCAGGGAGGGGCGCGGGTCCCCTGGCCGCAAAAACTTACAGATTTCGCTGATCTCAGCAGTTCCACGTTTTCATGAGTGTTGTATGAAGTATGCCCAAAGACAGTTTGCTCTGTGGTGTCCAGTCCACGCAGTTCCTGGCTTTTTACCTACTTTCCTGGAGGAGTAACTAAAACTTACAGCTCACCAGTCTGCCATCTTGCCCCGCCTCCTGCTTGTCAGCTGTTTTATATGGATCCAGTGAATTAATTAAGACACACCCTGAATGGGTGGGGTAACACCTCCATGGAAAGCATCCAATCAAAGGTCTTGCCCACATTTAATTGAGTCACTCTCCATGGAAACAATCAGTTGGTTCCAACCTAATCAACACTAATACAGATGTCTCTACAAGACTGCAATAAAGAATACGGCTTTTTCTGGGGGACATAATATATACAAACCAGCACAGTCTTTTAATCTTTAGTCTGATTTACCTTAGTCCTAACCAAGTCAATTTTGTTCATATCTCTAATTGAAGTCTGACCTCTTTTTCAGACTCTTTAGCATTTGCTGTATGGGGTAATACTGACATTCATAGCCGGACTCTGGCTCTGAGTCTCAGGTGTCACACAGATACCCAAAGTTCCAGGGATGAAGCAGGTTATGCACAGAGAGCTCAGCATTTCAGAATGTAGAAATAACCATTACAACTCAGGAATAGATGTAACTGCTGTAAGAGCTTGCAGACTAGGAACCTTTAAAATAAGCCTTCCCCTGGCAACTCATGCTCTCAGATTCAATTCTCAGAGTTTGCACGTTATGGTTAGTCCATAACAGTGAGGCATTACAATGTTTGTCTTTTCATTTCTGGTTCATTTCACTCAACATACTGTCCTCAATGCCTATTGATGTAATTGCATAATTCACAACTTCATTCCTTCTTATAACAGCTCAATATTCTACTCTATGTATATACCACAGTTTGCCATTCCATTCATCAATCAATGTACCCTTAGGCCACCTCCATCTGCTGCAAATCTTGAATACTGCCACTGTAAACTCCACATGTGCAAATGTCCATTCATGTGTCTCTTGTCAGTTCTTCCAAGTCTATACCCAATAACATTGTCACAGGACCATATGGAAACCCTATGCTTACCTTCTTGTGGAGCCACCACATTGCTCCCTAGATGGGCTGTACCATTCTACTTCCCCACAAAAAGTAATTAGGTACATCCCTCTGTCCACATTTCCTCCAGTACTTGTATCACTCTGTTTATTTTTAGACAGTTTAATTCACACACCATATGTTCCCTCCTAAGTAAATAATCAATGGTTCCCTGTATAGTGACGTAGTTATGCATTCAAAACCACTATGAGGACATTTCCATTTCTTCCACAAAGAAAGAGGAAGAGGTAGGAAAAAAAAAAAAGAAGCAGAAGAAGAAAAAAGAAAACCAAAAAAGAAAGAGAAAAAGAGAAAAAGAAATGATGCCAAAAAATGAAGAAAAAATAAAATACCATTAAAAGGTCAGACCAAAACACCCACTCCAAGAACCCCATATCCCTGTCTTATATCCCCCTCTGTTAATATTTAGCTTTTGTATATTGCCTTTGTTACAACTGATGGAAGCATATTACATGTTGCTGTTAACTATAGACTCTAGTTTGCATTGATTATATATTTTTTTGCAATCCCATCCCATCTTCAACACCTTGTAAAGTTGACATTCATTTGTTCTCCCTAATGAAAAAACCTCCTTATATTTGTACATTTAATCATAATCATTGACCACTCTAATTTTCCCTAAGTTATATTGTTCCAGTCTTTATCTTCTATCTTTCCTTCTGGTGTCCTACATGCCCCTAACCTTCCTCTTTCAACTGTACTCACAATCATCTTTGTGAAGTGTACTTACAATATTGTGCTACCATCACCAAATATTGTGCTATACATTTCTGGATCTATACAATCAATCCTATTCAATGTTCTGTACTCCTTCAGCATCAAATGCCTGATCTTTACCCTCTTTCTATTTCCTGGTATCTTCATTTCTACACTCTTCTCCAAACTTCTCTCTCCTCTCTTTTCCTATTTGACTGTAGGACTCCCTTTAGTATTTCTTATAGAGGAGGTCTCCTGTCCATGAACTCTCTCAGTGTTTGTTTATCTGTAATATTTTGAACTCTCCCTTATGTTTGAAGGACAGTTTTGGTGGATATAGGAGTCTTGGTTGGCAGTTTTTATCTTTTAGCATCTTGAATATATCATACCACTGACTTCTTGCCTACAAGGTTTCTACTGAAAAATCCACAATAATTCTTCTTGAGCTTCCCTTGTATGTGATGGATTGCTTTTCTCTTGCTGCTTTCAGAATTCTCTCTTTGTGTTTGACATTTGACAATCTGGTTAGTAACTGCCTTGGAGTAGGTCTTTTTGGGGTATGCTGTGCTTCTTGGACCTGTAATGTTATATCTTTCATAAGAGTTGGGAAATTTTCAGTGATTATTTTGTCTATTATTCTTTCTGCCCCTTTTCCTTTCTCTTCTCCTTCTGGGATGCCTGTAACACATATATTTGTGTGCTTCATATTGTCATTCTTTTCCCTGAGCCTCTGCTCATATTTTTCCATTCTTTTCCCAATCTGTTCTTTTGTGTGTAGGATTTCAGATGTCCTGTACTCTAGTTCAGTAATCTTTTCTTCTGACTCTCCAAGTCTGCTGTTGTATGTCTCCAACATTTTTTCATCTCTTCAATTGTGCCTTTCATTCCCCCAATTTGTTTTTTCAAGCTTACAAATTCTTCCATGGTCACCCAGTGTCTTCTTTATATCTTTCTTCTCTTTTGTCACATTTTCCTTCAATGCGTTTATTTGATTTAGATTTGCTTGAACATCTTTAATTTAGTTGTTTCAACTCTTGAATCTCAGTTGAGGTGTTAGTTTCTTCCTTTGACTGGGCCATATCTTCTGTTTCCTGGTTTGGCTCATGACTTTTTGCTGTCTAAGCATCTGATTTTCTTGATTAGTTTATCCTGTCTCTCTTTTGCCTTGAGTTTTCTTATTGATTTTCTTTGATCTCCATATTTCCTTGTTTCTCTCACTGGCCAGTTGTCAGACTAGCTCTGTCCCCAGTTTTCCCTCCAAATCAGTTACCCCCCCCTCCCCCATTGCCTGCCACAGGGAAGGGAAGTAGGCACTGGGTATACCAGCAACTTTACTGTGTATGGTAATACAGATTTGCTGGCTTCCAGTGGTTCTCTGCTTTTCATCAACCAGCAAGATCTGGGTTTGTTTTACAGCCATGCTTTAACAGTTGTGTTGTCTGTATTTCTAAGCCAAAACAGGGCTGGGTTTCTGTTCAGGGCATGTAGACCAGCTCCTGTGGTCCTAATAAAGGTTCTGGAGCATCTTTTTAAGTGTCCATTCCCTTGCAGTTTCTGAACTTTCCAGCAGATGGTGCTACTCAGTAACTGACTCATCCTCAGAGCTTGCTTTGCCTCCAAGCACACACTGCATTTACACAGGTGTACTGAAACTGTGAGAATCCTATGCCCTAAATTTGTTGGCCAAAATCTGGCTTCATGTGGGGCTACACCTGTGGCAGAATACTGCCTCAGCTGACCCAGTACTCCAGCCATCCAAAAGGCAAGGAATCAGCCACAAGCTTCTGCTTTCCTCAAGGGTGGGGGAAGGGTTTTCAGACCCAGGACTGAAAACACATACTCTCTCCATGTTTTCTCAGTCCCTTTGACCCTCACTGACTTTGGCCTTGAAATGTCCTCCCCTATCCCCTGGGTTTTCAAACAGTGGGGGTATGTCTTACTGTTGTGAGAGATTTGAAAATCTATGTCCCTGGTGGGAGAAGTCCTGTCTGCTGATACCATGCCTTTCCCACATGGCAATCAAGTGAGGGGGAGAGGAGAGGACTGGCTGGTCTGGAACAGAGGATCCCTACCTGATATTTTTTCTCTTTCTTTAATACTACATTTGCAGGGTCCTTCTCTAGTCTATATCCTTCTCCAGAGTTTCAAACAATTCAGAATTGTCTGTTTTTTTTTTCATTGAGTCTCTGGAGAGGAGTTTTCAGTAGCTGTTTATGACACCATGTTGATCTCTAATGTGTATTTTATATGTACTATATATAACTCTACTTAGTGGGAAAAATAGGAAGGTGTGTGTCTACTCTATGTTGGTCCAGTACTGGAAGTCCATTATCTACATAATGGTGAATGTTCCTTCACTTCTTAGGGCTACTCTGTTCTTATATATCCTGTAAAGTGATGGGTTTTTATATATTTTAGATTCCTTTGAGTGTTTATATTATAGAGAAAAGAGAATAAGATTTTGGCTTATACACATCTAGATCAGAATCTTTTCTCATCTATATACCAGCTGTATGGAGCTAGATGAGAAATTTAATCACCATGTGCTTCTTCATCTGTAATATCTTTTAAATGCCCATCCCAGGGTGACTGTGTTAAATGTAAACTGTTGGCATACAGGGGGCACTCAGTTTTAATTCTTTTCCTAGTTCTTCTGAAGCTATTTTAACCTCATGTACTATTTATTATCACTGTGTATTGTGGAAAGAAGTCTTCATATGAAACTTTTTGAAAGAAGGAAGTAAATACCAGTATAATTTCTTATGTAATTTAGCTATAAGGCAGATTTCATCTTCAAGATCCTTTAGGTTATCTTGTTATATCACTTCTAGAGTCTTTTACCCATAAGAATATACCTTGCACTTAATGGCTTGGTGATATATGAAACATGGAAAAACATATTCTTAAATATAATCTGTTACTGTAGGTGTGAACCCATTGTAAGTAGGTCTTTTTGATGGGGTTGCTTCATTTAAGGTTAGGCCAACCTCAATCAGGATGGGTTATAATTCTATTGCTGGAGTCCATTATATGCAGAATAGAATTCAGACATATAGGAAAGAAGGCCATGTGACTCAAGATGCTGAAAATCAATGGAAACTGGAAGAGAAGGAAAGGCCAGAGGGGCCACCATGTCCATTGCCATGTGACAGAGGAGGCCAGAATCAAGAATTATGGGCAGTCAGCCCCAGAATACCAGTCTTTAGGAACAAAGCATTGCCTCATGATGCCCTGATTTGGACTTCCAGCCGCAAAACCATGAGCTGACAAATTTCTATTGTTTAAGCTAACCAATTGCATGGCATTTGCCTAAGCAGCCAACAAAACTAAAACATATTTTGGTACCAAGAGTGGGGTGCTGCTACTACCAAACATGTGAAAACAGCTCTGGAATTGGGTAGCAGGTAGAGGCTGGAAGAATTGTCAAGGCCCAAAAATGAGTGAGAGACATAGAGAAACTCTGTATCATCTTAGAAAATACATTATTCATTATTAGCAGAATATTGGTAGAAATATGTACTTTAAAGATAGCCCCATTGATGCATTAGAAGGAAATCATAAAGGTGTTATGGGAAACTGGAGACAAGGCAATATTTGTTTTAAAGTGACAGAGAACTTGGCAAAATTGAGCTCTGATGTCAAATGGAAGGTAGCACTTGAAAATGATGTACTGAATATTTAGCTGAAGAAATTTCCAATCTTAGTTTGGAAGGTACAGCCTGGCTTTTCCTTACAGTGAAATGTGAGAGAAAAGGGATAAGCTAAAAACTTAACTCTTAAGCAAAGAAACCAGAAATTGATGGTTTGGAAAATTCTGATGCTATGCAGATAGTTTTGAGATTAGGCCCAGAAGCTGGGCTCTCTCAAGCACCTCCCTGAACTTCCAGAAACAAGTCCCCAGAGAATAGGGCTCTGGAGTTTAACAGAACATGGATTCAGGCAGTTGTTTCAGTGGAAGTCACTATTGCAAATGCTGATATGCAGGAAAGATCTGTGGAAAGTTCTATTGTCCAATGGCAGGGGTGTGAACTACATGTAAAGTGAACAATTTTTTTGTGAAAGTTCTTTGAATGGAACCACAGCCACCTGTACTGAAAGGGACACAGTAGGGACAAACTGAAGATTGAATGAATCAAAGGACAGAAACATGGAAGCTGAGGTCTGGACTGAAGTAAACTTCTCAGGACAAGCGAGTGGGCCCACCCATGTTCATGGAAAGGGCAAGTCAACCCCTGTACTTGGCGGGGGCAGGACATCTGCCCCAAATCTTGGAGGGGCTGGGTTCAGGGAGAGAAATGCCACCCTAATTATTGATGAGGTTAGGGTCTCTGCCCCAGGGTTTCTGGAGAGCCTGGTTGCCATCCAAATTCATACATAGAGATTCAGGGAGAATGTGGTTTCTGTGCAAGCACTTGGAAGGGGTGCTGCTGATGCTGTATCAGGCCTGGAGGACAAAATGTCCATCCATAGATGACTCCCACACTTTGAAATCTAATGGAGTTTGTCCTGCTGGGTTTCAAAGTTCTTTGGGACCCATGACTCCTGACTTCCTTCCAAGTTCTCCAATTTTCTTCCCAAATTATTAGAAACACACAAAGTGCCTATGATGACTCAAGAATAGGTAGAAGCTCTCAAAACACCAATAACTAGCAAATAGATTGAATTAGTAATCAAAAACCTCTCAACAATGAAGAGCCAATAGCTTCACAGGGGAGTTTTACCAAACATTACAAGAAGAATTAATACTAATCCTGCTCAAACTCTTCCCAAAAAAAATTGAAGAGGAGGGAACATTCCTTAATTCATTCTATGAGGCCATAACCTTCATACCAAAGCCAAAAATACCATAAGAAAAGAAACTGAAGACCAATATCTCTAATAAATATAGATAAAATTATCCTTAACAAAATCATAGCAAGCCAAACCCAACAGCGTATCAAAAGAATTATATACTGTGATCAAGATGGATTTATCCCTGGTATGCAAGGGTGGTTCAACCTAAGTAAATCAATTAATGTAACATATGACATTATCAGAATGAAGGGAAAAAACACATGATTATACCATTATATGAAGAAAATGCCTTTGGCAAAATCCACCACCCCTTCTTCATAAAAACACTTAGAAAACTAGGAAAAGAAGGAAACTTACTCAACATGAAAAGGGTGTATATAAAAAACCCATAGCTAACATCTTCCTTAATGGTGAGACTGAAATCTTTCCAACTAAGGTCAGAAACAAGAAAAGGATGCCCATTGCCACCACTGTTATTCAGCATTGTGCTAGACATTTTAGCCATAGCAATTAGTCAAGAAAAATTTTGAAAAGTAATCCAAATTGGAAGAGAAGTCAAACTTTCATTATTTGAAGATGACATGATCCTATATATAGAAAACCCTGAGAGATCAACAGCAAACCTACTAGAGCTAATAAATAAATCCTTCAAAATCAGTAATATTTCTATACACAATGAACAGCAAGCAGAAGAAATCAATAAAAAAATTCCTTTCATAATAGCAACTAAAAGAATCAAATATCTTTGAATACATCTAAGGATGTAAAATTGTACACAAAAAACTACAAATTGCTAAAAGAAATCAAAGTAGACTTAATAACTGGAATAGCAAAAAACATTTGAAAAAGAAGAATGAATTTGGGAGACTCACGTTTCCCAATCATAAAACTTATTACAAAGCCACAGTAATTAAAACGGCATGGTACTGGCACAAGGACAGACATATAGACCAAAGGAAATGAATTGAGAGTTCAGAAATCAAGTTTAATATTTATGGCCAAATGGTATTTGACAAGGTGACAAAGACCACTCAATTGGGAAAGAATAGACTCTTCAACAAATGGTGTTGGGAAAACTGGGTATTCATTTGCAAAGGAATGAAGGAGGACCCCCTTATCTCACATCTTATACAAAAATCAACTCAAAATGGAGCAAAGACCTAAATATAAGAGCCAGAACCAAACACCTAAAAGAAAACATGGGGAAGCATCTTCAGGATGTTGTGTTAGGCAATGGCTTCTTAGTCTTCACTCCCAAAACACAAGCAACCAAAGAAAAATATATAAATGGGACCTCATCAAATTTAAAATGTTTGTGACTCAAAGGTCTTTATCATGAAAGTAAAACTGACAGTCTACACAATGGGAGAATATATTCAGAAAACACATATCGTATAAAGGTTTACTATCCAGAATGCATTAAGAAAATCTGCAAAAAGAAAAACAACCCAATTAACAATGGGCAAAAAACTGGAATAAGCATCTCTCCAAAGATGTGTAAAAATGGCCAAAAAGCAAATGAAAAGATGCTCAACAACATTAACCATCAGGGAAATGCAAATCAAAAACACAATGACATGTCATTTCACACTCACTAGAATGACTACTATTACAAAAAAAAAAAAGCAAAAATTATAAGTGTAGAAGAGGATGCAGAGAAAGAGGAACACTCAGTCATTGCTGGTGGCAATGTAAAATGTGCAGTCAGTGTGTAAAAGAGCTTGTCCATTCCTCAGAAAGTTAAGTAGAGAATTACCACATGACCCAGCAATCCCACTTCTAGGTATATACCGAAAAGAATTGAAAGCAGTGACTTGAAGATGTATTTGCACACTGATGATGTTCACAGTTGTGAAAAGATTATCACAGTTGTGAAAAGATGGAAACAACCCAAGTGTCCATCAACTGATAAATGGATTAAAAAATGTGATTTATACATACAATGGAGTATCATTCATCCATAAATGTAATGAAGTTCTGATACATGTGACAGCAGGGATGAACCTTGAAGACATCATGTTGAATGAAATAATCCAGACACAAAAGGACAAATATTGTATGATCTCATTGATTGATATCATTGATTGATATGATAGGGAAGTGTATATGATTGCAATTTATCTCATCATCTGTAATGTTATTATTAACCATTCATTTTTAAATTTTTGTTAGAAAATTGTGGGTTTACAGAACAAGAATACACAAAATTCAGGATTTCAAAATACCACTCTATTATTAACATCTTTCATTGGTGTGGTTCATTTGTTAAAACTGATAGCTTATTTTTATAACTGCACTCTTAACTATAGTCCATGATTTAACTTAGAGTTCACTGTTTGTGTAGGGCAGTTTTATGGATTTTTAAAAAATATTTTTCTATTACCATATATACAACCCAACATTATCCCTTTTAACCACATTCAGATATGTATATTTCAGTGCTGTGAATTATATTCATGATGTTGTGCTACCATAACTATCATCCATTACCAAAAAATTTCTACTGCTTTAAATAGGAACCCTGTACATTTTAAACCTTACCTCCCTACTCCTTATCCCCACCTTGTACCCAGGTAACCTACATTCTAGAGAAAAGAGAAAGTTAGCTACCCTGGAGGATATAGTCACTTTCCCCAAAATCTGAGATACCCTCTTACAAAATGCAGCAGTAATCAACCAGATAGTACCTGGTATGAATATTGATTAAACACCAGGGTGAGTAGGTATTACTCTTCTATCATTTCTAAAATGAAGATAAAAAATTGCTTGGCAAATACTTCAAACACCATTAAAGGAAAGAATGCTACACTTTAAAGAAATCGCTAAGAAAAACACTTAACCTACCTTTCCCATCAGTAAATACTTTGGGAGTAACAGATATAAAAATAGATTTTGCAGGAGATCTAAAAAAATAACAAAACCAAAACAACTTCACCTTTACCCATAATATTCCAATCAAGTGGTTTATCTAGAAAAATTCTACTCCATCTTCAAATTTTAGCACTAGTGTCTTTTCCCTGGGAAGACTTACCGAATTCAATTCAAATATTATAAATGCTCACAATATAACACAGTTTTGTGATTATAGATATATATATGTATTTGTTTACCACTCTGACATCCCAAGGGCAGGGAAAAATGGTCTTTAGAGTTCTAGCTCCAAACGCAATGCAAGATTTCAATAAATACTGGGATAATGAATGTAGGAGAGTAACGATATGTAGTGTACCTACTCTGATTAAGGTAAAACAAGTTTGTGAATAATACTCAGATACATTTTTTAATTTTCATTTCAAAATTATTTGAATATATAACCTACCTTATTGCTTTTTTAAGTTTGAAAATAGAACTGCAACTGCCTAGGATGCCTGAGATTTATTACATTTATCTCTTAGCTTTATTTATTTTTAATTGACTTTATTTTTTAGAGCAGTTTCAAGTTTACAGAAAAGTGCAGAAAGTAGGACAGTTTTCTATTTTCCACCCCACCCCCCACATACAACATAGTTTCTCCTATTATTAATATTTTGTATTAGTGTGATGCATTCATTACAATTGATGAACTGATATCAATACATTTTTAGTAACTAAAGTCCATAGTTTCCATTAAGTTTCACTCTTTTTATTGTACAGTTTTGGTGGTTTGGACTATTTATACCCCAGAAAAACATGTTCTTGTGGGTGTGAACCCATTAAGTTAGACCTTTGATGAGATTATTCCATTAAGGTGTGGCCCAGGTTGGGTCTTAATCTATTGCTGGAGTATTTTATAAACAGAATAAAAGACAGATAGAGGAAAATCCACAGGAATTAAGAAGCTGAAAATCAACAGAAGAGGACTGAGAGCCCAGGAGAGGCTGCTAGGTGCCTTGCCATGTAACAGAGGATCTAACGAACAAGGATCAGTGGCAGACAGCCCCAGAATGCCCTTTATTTGGACATTTTTCCTGGCTTCAAAGCAATGAGCTACTGTATTCCATTGGTTAACCAATCCATTCCATGGTATTTGCTTGAATAGCCAAAGGAAAATAAAACAATAGTTCTATGGGTTTTGACAAATGCCTAATGTCATGTATCCACCATTAAAATATCACACAATAGTTTCATGCTTTACACATGCCCTGTGCTCCACCTACTCATCCTTTCTTCCTCTCCCTGAACCCATGGCAACCACTGACATTTTAATTCTTTCTACGTTTTTGCCTTTTCCAGATTGTCACATAGTTGGAATTGTACAGTATGACACTTTTTTTCAGACTGGCTTCTTCCACTCAGTAATATGCATGCAAGATTCTTTCATACCTTTTGGTCTTTGATAGCTCATTTCTTTTTATTGTTGAATAATATACCATTGTATAGATGTACCATAGTTTATCCATTTACCTGTTGAAGTGAATCTTGTTTTTTTCTAATTTTTGACAATTATTAATAAAACTGTTATAAACATTGCATTCATATTTCTGTGTGGGTATTAGTTTTCAACTCCTTTGGGGCATGGTTGTTGGATCATATGGTAAACCTATATTTAGCTTTGTAAGAAACTGCTAGACTGTCTTCCAAAGTGGCTGTACAATTTTACATTATCACCAGAAATGAGTGGGGGTTCCTATTGCTTCACATCCTCACCAGCATTTGCTGTTAATATGTGCAATTCACAATTACATATGCCATTGAGCATCTTTTCATATATTTATTTGACATCAGTATATCTTTGGTGAGGTGGTTCTTCAGCTCTTTTGCCCATTCTTTAAACTGGATTTTTTGTTTAATTATTGTTAAATTTAAGAACTCTTTGGATATTTTGGATACAAGTGCTCTATCAGATACATGGTTTGCAAATATTTTCTCCCAGTCTGTTGCTTGTCTTTTTATTCTCTTAACAGTTTCCTTCACAGAGTAGAAGTTTTTAATTTTAATGAAGTCCAACTTCTTGATTTTTGTCTTCATGGATTATGCTATTGATGTCGTATCTATAAAGTCCTTGCAAACCTAAAGTCACCTAGATTTTCTTTTATGTTATTTTCTATTATTTCTATAGTTTTGTATTTTACAATTAGGTTTATGATGTATGGGCTATAATCTAATGGGTCTATTATCCATTTTGAGTTAATTTGGGGGAAAGGTGTAAGGTCTGTGTCTAGATTCATTTTTGTAAGTGGATATCCAGATATTCCAGTACTATTTGTTGAAAAGACTATGTGTTTTCAGTTTAGTTGCCTTTGTTCCTTTGTCAAAGATCAATTAACTATATAGGGTGAGTATATTTCTGGGCTCTCTATTTTGTCTCATTTCTATATTTGTCTATTCTTTCATCAGTGCCACACTGTCTTGATCCCTACAGTTTTAGAGTAAGTCTTAAAGTTGGGTAGTGTCAGTCCTCTATGTTCTTCAGTATTCTGTATCTTTTGTATCAAGAGAAATAAAATCAATATACGTTTATGTGTGTATGTATATGTATGTTTATATCATACATCAACAAAATACTTTCACAATAGTATCTAGACCAGTGTTTGACCAAACAACTGGGCACAGAGACTAGCCATAAATTAAACCATCACATCATGAAGTTGAGGTATTCCTGAGTCTACCTGAAGGAAAGAAAAATATTGCATCCTATGTCTAAACATCCAAGTTGCAAGATTCTCCATTTTCCATTCTACAAAATGCACTCCTTTGTGTTTACATGTTATTGTAAACATTAATATTACTTTGTATGCCTACTTCAGTAATAGTACTTTAATTTTTTGCTCTTTGCTCATTGACTATTTTAGACCATTTTGCTGGTGTGCTGGTGATAGGTGCTACAGGACATTTGTCCCCAATCCTTAAGCCACTGTCATATGGTTGTGCAGGATATTCATAATTCATCTAGTTGCAGGGAGTAGCAAAGGGGGCTACAACTATCCACTTTTTTCTAACCAGATTATGCATGCTGTCTCAGAATTCTTTTGTCCAGAAGAGGTGCATGTTTTCATTCTAGACAAAGGCACACTATAGGCTAGTTTGACCCTGCTCAGTCCTTGAGACAGAGGGAATCCTGTGCTTTTTGCATCAGGGCTTTTGCGGCCTCATTCTTTTACCCCAAGGCTATACAAATATAATAATTTTCTATGTGTGTTTTGACATGAAGGAGTTTGGAACCCAGTTGTCTGTATGACTGTTTTTTAGAAACTTGTGGAGGGGAGCAGGTTCATGTTCACTTTGTAAATATTCTCATACCATAACATTTAAAATGAACACTTAATGCATAATGATTATCATGAAAATAAAGGTAATCATAATAGTAAGTTTCACAACAGTAAAAAATTCATGAGATCTTAAATGTCCACATATATTAAATCTTTACAGTGAGACATCCGGTAGCATGGTGTCTGATAACGGCCTTGAGGGGAAATTGCTTATTAGTGACTTGAAGGAAACCATGTCATCTATTGAATTACTAACATTATATCCTTTGCACCTGGATTTTCCTTGGAGATTATTACTCTTCCAAACATTAGCCAGATTTGACCCTGCTGAGCTTGAGAGCTCTGATGAGCTCATGGCCCAAGGTGGTGTGGTTGCAACTCTGCATTGCAGTAAGAGTATATCTGTCACAGATGAAAATGTAGAAGCATATTTATGTCTTCATGTAGTCCATTCATTGCTTTTTATGAACCTAAAGTTCTCCAAGGAGTGACACAAATTCACATAATGTTCCGATGTGTTATAGTTTGTATTTTGATCTCTGCTTTAGCTGACAGATTTGTTTTTTAATAACTAGAATACTCTCTAGTGAATGCACACATGTGGACATTAAAAAGTTAAAGAATATCTTATTCTAGTTAAAGTCAGCATTCAATTATTTTGAATTATTTTTGTTTCATCTACTCCAATATTTGGTTGAATAATACATTTTCGGCTCTGAGTTTGCATAAACTGCCTCCCCACTGTCTTGGTGGGATATTTCTCACCGTGGTCCCAGCTAATCTCTAAGTGCAGTGCCACTTTCAATATTCCTGACTTGTTCCACACAGGTGTGAACAAAGCAAAAGTTCTTAAAAATAATTTAAAAACTTTACAATAAGCACCTATTTACAGGTATTGAAGTTATAAATATGAATAAGACAATATATAAGAATAACTTCTATAAAATAGAACAAAATAACTCACAATCTTATTGTAGAGTCAACAAATAGACTACATAATATAAATAAGACTGATAAGTATGTCTATAAACAGCCATAACTTCACATTTGAGAATAAACATTTCCTGCAAATATGAGAAAACTTTTATTTTAAAAAATATTTCTAGATATTAAAAATATGATATAACCTGAATATCTACTTTACTCACACCAAATTTATGGAAGTTTGAATATCATATTAACAGCTTGGTCTGAGCTGCATAAATGGGTAGAACACATTTGCCAAGCGTCAGTACTCAATGTCATTTCCAAGACGAAAAATGAGTGGGGGTTCATATTGCATATGACTATTTTTGTTGTTGTAATAGCTCTAATACATCTCTGTAAGTTTTTCATCTTGCCCTCTCTTGCCATCACTGATTTTTCCTCAAGGCCTGCCTGGTTTTGACTCAGACATTTTCTAGTGTCCAGTCTTTCAGAGGATGATCCTCCAAGATATTTGGGGACTTTAATTCTCTTATTTTACCTTAGGTTTTTCCTTCTCAGGATGCAAGACCCACAGTTTGGAGGAACTTTGGAAGCAATGAGAAAGAATGTAAGAAAGAGAGAGTTAAATGAAAATCACTCATGTACAGCCTCATGCTGTACTCTTAACCACTACACAATTAAATCTTTCAGGCTAATTCTGACATTATGGTATTTTCTGTCATGTTCCATTTTCCCTGAAATCTAGCAGGAATTATATCTTATTCTAGCTTTATTACCCAGTATTTTGGCACAATGCTGGAACTTTTATTTTGTAAAAATAAATGAAGATTGCTGTTTTTTCTCTCCTCTCTTTGGGTATTGTTTTACACTTCTTACCTTAATTTATCAGCTAAATGTCAGTGATCTTCAAAGCTCCATACTTATTTTTATTGACTTCGTATTTTATCATTATCTTCCTAACTGATCTAATTCACTTCTATTATTTTAACTGCCTCCAATAAGCAATAATTACCAAGCTTCATAATGTAGATGGTTTTGGCGAGGTAGACCAAAGCCAGACTATGGAGAATATTGCTGGATCAAAGCCATTAGATGTTTTATTTTGATCAAAGGATCAAAACCATTAGAAGTTTTAGAAAAAGGGATTAAGTGATTTTACCTTCAAAATATCTTAACTCTAATAATGTGCTGATAAATATATAAAAACTGACTCTTATCATCATACCTTCCTTGACTTATTTAAGCTTAGTCTCCTTTAGTTCATCAAACGTATTTCTAACAGCTGCCTTAAAGTCTTTGACTATAAGTCTGATATTTGGACCCTCTCACAGGCAGATCCTGCTGCTATTTTTCACATGTATGGATTGTACTCCTGTTTTCTTATTTATTTTGCTATTTTTTGTTGAAAACTAGAAATTTTAGATTATATACTGTTCCAACTCTGGATATTGATTCCCTACCCTCTCCTGAGTTGTTGTTTTTGTTGTTTATTTGCTTATTTGTTGGTGACTTGGCTAGACTATTTTATTGAAGTTTATTTCCCCAACAGTGTGAAGCTCCTTAGATCACAGCCTGAAACATGCACACAGTCATCCTGGGAGGACAATGGTTTCAGCATTCCTCCCTTGGACTGTCTTTTTCCATAATCTTGCTGCTCAGATGTCTGCCTCTGTTGATCTCACACCAGATGTTAAGATCCACTAATTGCCAGCTGGTTGCTCTATTGTTTTCAACAAAGGGTGCAAACATTTTACTCAGCCAGGCACACAAGGGGATTTTTGATACTTCTCCATCCTCCTTTTCTCTATATTAAAATTGCTCCACAGTCTGATCCAATTAAGTATGGACCCTTTTGAAGGCCAGTCTTTGAGGTTTGCTCTGACCCCAGGGGGACTTTTCTTAGCTGTGGCTTTCTCTATTTCTCTATGGTAAACCAGATAACCTGTGTTTTCACTTATTGCTTTCAAGGAGCTAACAGCCAACTCTTAGTTGCTTGCTGCCAAAACCTCCATTGTTTTCAGGAGTGCCCTTATTCTTAAAGTTCCCCACTCCATTCCAAATAAAATCACTTCCTTTGGAGAAAGTTTTGGATTTCTCAGTTCCTATGGTTTGGCTCTCAGCTACTGTTCTGAAGCTGGGGCAAGGGCGGTAGCCTGTTTTTCTTGGAATGACAACCTAGTTTACAAGCATAGTGCCAGGGAGGAAGGGAGGAGACAGTGGGAAATGACTCAGGTGTCACAGACTCTTGCTGTTTTCATTGAGATTTGGCAGATTTTCTTGAATAAATGTTTCTTCATATGCTGGATGCTCTTAGGACAATTTCAGTGACTTTATATGGCTGCTTTTAAAAGTTAATTTTCACTAGTTAAGGCTGTTTTGTTGGGGACCAAGCAAATTCACAGAGATCCTCATGCTGCATTCTGGAGGTGGCTCTCTTTCTTTGTATTAACATTAGTAATCTTATTCTGACTTTCATAAAAATAAAAAAAAAAAGTCTTTCTTTGTGGCTTTTATACAATCCAGTTTCTTGAATGTTATCTGCGATACTTTGACTATCTTAATGGTTTTCTCGTTAATAAGTTGAAAAATGTTTGACACACATTCATTCTATATATGTAAGACAAGTATGTGAGAATTACTCACTTGACATTTTAATCCCTTTTCATGTAAACTTTCCCTGTGAAAACTTCCTGATTCCCTCAAACAGAATTAAACATTTCCTGATGTATATCACTTTGTCTTGTATATATTTTTATTGTATTTACCACACACTCTTGTAATCATCCATCTACTTTGCATCCATTCCAATACAATGTGATATTAATGACAATACTGCAGCAATGTTGTTCTATGAATAGTTAATCCCAATTCCTCACTTTTCTTTGTATTGTATCTACATTGCCATATTTGTCCTTTCTATGAAGTGCCAAAAATATTTTTTGAAAGAGCTATGAACAAACAATAAGTTCAACTGAAATAGCATATACCTTCTCTGGGACTTATTTTCCTCATTTATAAGATGAAAGAGGTGAACTAGGTCAGTGATCATAGTCTGCCCACCTCTTCCTTAGCATAATTTTGAATGATCTTTCAGTATTAGAAAAAGTATCTGTCTTTATATTATCTGAACAGAGACCCCTTTTACTCTAAGAATAAAGAAATAAAGGAAAAAAGAGTCAAAGATGGAAACATAGCCATTCAGTGACATGTGTATACAGAGAAGAAAGGGTGAAGCACAAAAAATGCATACATCAGAAATTAAATCCATGTACTTGGAATTCAAATTCTGTGCTTAGCTGACAGAGAGTGCATACTCATGGACAAGTCCCATTTCAATTCTTCGCTATACTACTTCATTACTCTGAGCTTTGGGGCAAGTCTCAACAACTTAGACTCAGTTTCCTCTACCATATAATTGGAATATTAACATCTAGAAGAAAGAAATGCAATAAAGACATGACATGAATAAACTCTCCACTAAGCAGACTATCTCATGCAAAGATAGTTTAGGAAGCATGAATCAGACTGGAAAGTTGTTTATAAATGCATCACTTACTATTAAGTGTATTTGAAACTCTTCATAAGTCTAAGGCTTTCTACTTTTTGTGTGAATAATATGAACACAGTTACCACAGAAAATTAACCTCTGTAAGATATTTTTATTTAATAAATGTGCCATATGCTATTTACTGTAGAAAATGGAATACTCTTAATGTGTAGCCATTTATTCCCTTCATTCAGCATGTGGCCTTTCTTTCCCCAATTATATCAAGGCCTTACTATGCATACAGATGCTGGGAGGCATTAGCACAACCTCAGCAGGTTTATGGTATCCACCTGCAAGGAAATCGATTTTTTACAGACTAGATCTGGTCTTTTGAAAGACAAACACTTCTGGTTCCATTTTAATACAGTTTTAACTAGCATGACATAATAGCTGGAACTCTACATTAAGCATTTCTTGCAAAAGCCTTTCTTGTAGGATGTCCATTTCAAATTTTATACTCAGGGTTTAATTCATTTGGTTTTATTTTGAATTAATTACTTTTGAGTCTTCATTAAAACTAAATGGCAAAGGTGCTGAGTTTCATGGATGATGTTTAACACCATCCATAAATCTAACGCACTATATACATAGTGAAGGGTTTGATAAACCAGTCTTACATTTGGGGGCTTTGTGCAGAATGAATGGTTTTAAAGTTTATGTTACCATTGTAATAATGCATAAAATAATTTGTTAGGTAGGTAATAGAATAATATTTTTGAGATATCACTCTAATTCCCTAATTCCTCTAGTGTGGTCACTTCCCTTGGTCCTTCTGAAGCAGCTAATTGGTCTGTACTCATTGCCTGAGGGAAGGACATGACAAGATAGGAAAAAAGCCTACCAGAATTCCTGTACTTGGTTTCCAAAGCTTAAACCCTTTGCCATAAATATGCAAAAGCAACCACATTCAGGGGCCAAGGCAGGCTGTGTGAAAGAGTGAAATGGCCAGGTGTAAGAGAAATGTCAATGAAAGGTCACTGATGAATGACAGATGAAACTGTCCACAGTTTTCAGGAGTGGTGAGAACTGTCATGAAAGAGAGAATATAAGTTTCTTTTTAGATAAGCAGCACTAACTCAGCACTACTTTTTAATAATGCACGAAAAATAAAGAGCAGGAAATCCAGATTTTAAAGTTTTTGCAACTAATTTAAAATGTTTCTTCTAGCAAAACTGTGTAAGAAACACTTTGTATATCAAACAATGGAAATATCCGTGGTTGAATGTTTTCCACTGACTGGATTTGCCACATTTGTTTTTGGTTTTGGAGAAAAGAGATTAGGGAAGAAATATCTTTGAAAAAAATTATAAGGAGAAATATTTTCTTACCTTATCAAACCCACTTTGTCCAGTTTAGAACATTAATCTAAGCATTTGAGGTTTGTGGAGAAAGAAACAGAGAGAAGGGAGTGAAAACATAAGTCTCTGTGTCCCCCAAAAGGCCATGTGCACTAATAAGGTAGAAACACTCTGAGGAGGGAAATGGCTTGTGATTTTTGAAATGGAACAACAGATAGCCTCACAGAGAGTTCTTGGCCTTCTGGAATGTAAAATGCTGACTGGTCTCCAGGGTATCGATAACACAGGATAGAACACTTGGGTAGAGAGCTGTGTGTAGGAATGGCTGAGAAAGATGCTCTCTTCCTCCCAAAGCCTTGGCACTCCATTTCCCTCTTGTCCTCAGCCTCTCTTCTCCTTGTTCTGGTTACCTACACCAGAAATTTCATGGAGAAGTCTAATCCCAAAGTGTCCTAAAAGACCAGCTGGATAGGGCCTCAAAATAGAGAGTAAGTAGAGTTAGGTTACAGGAAAATAGCATTATATTTTTTGAATACCTGAATTTAAATTTGCTACAACTGAGGAAAATGTTTATCATTTGTTGCTTTTCTAGACTGTGATCCTTGTCAATCTTTGCCTACTCTGGTGTAGTGGCCCTGGACCTGGGCCCCCTCCTAAATAGGAATGAAACCCCAAGGATGTAACAGCCTACATAACCAGGACGAAGGTCAAGAAAAAAGAAAAAAGAAAAAAAAAAACAATCTCCCCAGAAGGAGAAGAATGTAATCATGGATGTAAAATGGCACTGATTATATCTTAGTCTTAAACATTAATCTTAGTAACCCTTCATGTCTTGGAACATGGATTGCACTAGAGGCCCAATGTCTTCATACTTTATGGAATGTCTTGGGTCTAGAAACATGTACACTTTGCCCCTTGCACTCCTGCCCCTCTGAGGAGCTGCCACTGGAGACTCTCTCCCATTCCTAAGTCCTAATAAGATTATTTCTGCCTCTGTGCCTGGCATGTTTTTTGGTCTCATGGCAGAAACAGCTCATGCTCTTCATGAATTCTATCTGAGCCTGAACATCTGGTTAATTTGTTCATTCTCAATATAAATACATGCATTCATGATAAATTTAAAGTCACAAGCATTGAGATGAAGAAAAATTTGAAGAATGTTGCAATGATAAAAGATGTAAAATGAAGATTTTAGAAATGAGACTTGAAAAAGTTAGAGAAATTAACACAAGGAAGACTTCTATCAAAAACTATACACTATGTTATAAATAGGGCCTCAAAGCCAAAAAACAAAAAAAAAAACAACAACAGAAATAAAGAGAACATGAAACAAAAACAAACACAAACACCACTGCAGAAGGCTGACAACTTTTGTTCTCTGGCTGTCTTCCAGGAAAGTCTCTTTGTTATCCCAGGAATACTAGATTTCTTTTTTTTTCCAAGTGATCTACAAGTTTCACTAATTATTTTTATAATCATCGCAAACTCTCCTCCACCAGTTTTAAAAAACTTTTTTTCCCAGTGGTACTTAGATGGCTTGGATAGAGAAACTCAACACACACACACATACACACACACATGAACAAATTCAAACTAATATTTAGTGATGCATTATGAGCTCAGCACTCCACTAGAAACCATGAAATAATCAACTAGAACACTTCTATGTTTTTAGTCATAATTAATATGTGTATCCTCCACTGTGAGTAATAAATCACAGTAAACCAATGCATGTTATATGCATTCTGTGAAACTTAAGAAAGATGAGTAATGGCTAGGCTAGTCAAATTTATCGTGGCACATATGAGGCAAAGAATTTATATAATTTTTCTTTTCCCTTAACCAATTTTCTCCACTTAATTTTTTGAATATCCAATTGGTTTTCATTGGTTTTTGATACTTCTTTTTAATACATTATGTGTATTATAAACACACATTTATTTATCAATAAATAAAAATAAACTTATTCTTTCATTGATCATTTTTATTTTATAAGTCCCACACTACTTTAATTATTACTGCTCTAATATTAATTTTATTTCCTGGTCTTCTCTTTCACAATTCTTAAGTATTAGTTTGGGTTTTCTAAATATTAATCTTGAGTGTCTTTATAAATAAAATAAGCAATGTTTTCTTTACATTATTCTGAATATGATTGTTTAAACACAACTTCAATCACATTATATGTGTAGCAACCACAAAAACAATGGGTGGAGTGGATGTAAAATGTAGACAGGCACCATTCTGTAGGGAACAGGTAGAAAATTTTTTTCATGGTCATCCAAGTACTATTTAATAATCTAAGGATCTAGGACAATAAATTTAGAAAACCCAAAGAGTTACTACATTGTGCTTGTTACCAAAAAGTTACATAGGTAACTTAAGAGTACTTGGTTCACTGACTCATAGAGTTTATTCCATGCCAGCTGCAGAGCAGTTTCCAGATGGAGGGAATGGCAAAATGGAAACCCGATGCCCCACACAACATCAGAGACGGGACTCTCTTCATTGTTAAAGATGAGCTCCTGGCACATTTAACGGTAAACATTGCCAAGGAGAAAGGAGTCTGGTTTGTTTTTTAGAACACTATACTTGTATACTCTTCCTCAAGGTGATTTATTGAAATCAATTTCAGGTGGCTGTTACTGAGACTAGACTGATGATATAAGTTTTTTTAAAAATAGAAAAGCTATATTTGTTCTCTGACTAAATATAATGCCCAGCAAATGGCGTCACAGTTTTTACACCAAAGGCAAGTGACTGCTGAACAAAACATCTTGCAAACCTGGACATAAAACTTAAATCAATGCTGGATCATAGATAGGCAGAGAACATGAATGCATCCCTATAAGGTAATTTAACTGATTAATAAATAGAGTCAAAATGATGGACTTGATAGACATATTCTCAATTACCTGTGGGCACACCTGATTTTTTATAAAGAAAGCTGATATTTAGATTAGAACAATAAAATTCCACTAAACTTTCTGCTAGTAGGCTTAATTATTAGTTTGCAAGACCACTTTGCTTACTGATTCTTTTCCTTCTTATAATATAGTTTAGGTACCTGGCTTTTATTTTAATTATGATCAAGTTGTTTAGTCTAGTGTTATAACTGTTGAATGTAATTACCCTCATGACAAAGATATTTGCATAATAAACTTATGGTTTCATAACTGTGTTTTAAATCTTGAGTTTAGATTAAAAATAAAAATAAATTTCTTATCTAACTCACCAAAGTACAGAACTCAGAAAAAATCAAAGTATGAAAATTATTTAAGAAAGAAATATTGGTTATTAGAATAGCTATAAATTACATTTTTGAGGGGTAGGCAATTTTGTTCCCAATAAATAAATTGGTTCTTTTTATTTGACCTTTATGTCTTTCACTATTTCAAGTAAAAGAGTCATTTGGACATGCTGATTTCATTTCAGAATTGCTTGTGCACTCTTCTTAATTCCATGGGTATGTTTAGAGAGACATCATACAGAAATTTGGGGGAAACAGTGTAAAATCACTTTGGGACTCTTCTCAAACTTTATTTTGCTGCTTTTATTTGCTCTCTAATACCTTCAAACATTATTTTTTTGGCATTTATATAAACATCATTGTATTTTTAAGAAGTCACAAATGGGATTGAGTACTTACTAATTTGAGAATTTATGTCTTATTATTTATAGGCAATTTGCGGCAAATATTCAAATATATTTTTGATACTTAAAATTGATTCCAATTTATTAAAGACTAATAATACCATTTTGGAAATGAACGTTGTTGTTTCAGACTTCATCATTATTTTTAGGAAGGAAAGGAATATTACAAATATTAGGTAAATTCAGATGAGAGTTTTGTAACATGGACAGAAATATAAGGAACATAACTACATGGAACATTAAATAATTAAGATAATGTTGTTAGAATCTCTGGTGTAGCAAAATAGGTTTACATTTTTATCAAGGTTAGTTAACTCAGAAAATCATATTAGATTTTTAAAATTAGGACTATATTGTGAGAAAGAGAAATCTGTTGAATAGATTACTTGGCAGGAGTATTAGATTTGTATAGCTTCAGAGCACTTCCTTACTCCTTCTCCAATCATCGTTTTTATGTTGTTTGACCCTTATAAGGGATATAGTGCATGGCAATGGGACACAACAAAGAAATTGTCATTAAATTACACCTCTGTTGGCAGCTTTTAAAAAATACATGCAGCAGATTGAGTTAGGTATCCCAGAAAAAAACATGCTCAATCTTAATTCCTCATTCCTGTGGGTGTGTACCCACTATACATAGGACAAGATACTATTTTTAGTTAAGGTGTGGCCAACTGAATAAGGGTGGGTGTTAATCCAAATTACTGGAGGCCTCGTAAAGAGGACTCAAAGTCACCAAAGCCAAAAAGGAGAAAACGTTGATTTCCATATGACGGGAAACACAGATAAGTCAAGCTGCCCCATGGATTGCTAGCAGCCAGCATCAGAACACTACAGACTTTGTGGGGAAAGCATTTTGATTCTGGATTTCTTATAGCCACAAAACCATAAGCCAATAAATTCCTGTTGTGGTATTTGTCATAGCAGTCAGGCAAACTAAGACAACTCTACCCAATTTCTAGCCAGAAAAATACCCATGTCATCTCTTCAATGAACTGGTCTTATAACAATATATGTAACTGTGAAGCTGTTGCACTGTGATGGAAACAATTACAAAGTGATAATAACCAGAACAAATGGCAAGATGGTTCCAGCAAACAGAACCTAAGAAAAAAAATTAATGTCATATTCCTACTTTGTATTGGCCAAGGTTCCTTAAGTTATTTAAATAGTGTGAATAATAAGAGTAATAATAATCTTTTAAAAATATTACCCCTTGCCAGTTACTGTTAAGTACTCAACACACTAAACACACGTTCAACACCCGTGTACAGTCTACAACTAATAAAGCTGTGCTCAGAAAAGTTAAGTTTCTTACAAAAACTAGCAAATGGTAGATTCAGGATTCAAAGCCAAGTTTAATTATGATTATTATGAAAACAATAAAGTTGATAATCATATGTTTTTTAACCATAGGAATTTATATAACTGCAAAGATTCAAAAATGATTGATCAGGGTGTATTAAGCACATTTTCTAAATTGATGCTTTAACAGCTACAGGTGACCCCAGTGGCCAAGCCTCATCTATATATCTGGTATTCCTAGATAATTCCCACCCCTACTGCAGGGATGTCATTTTCAAGTATAGTTAGTCAATCCCATGCTGGCCTGCCCCTGCCCAACTCTTGCATGCCTTCTACAGAAACCACAGTAAGAACACTTTCTCAGTCCCACTCGCTCTCTTTGCCTTGCAACCATCATTGGTGGCTTTCCTGTGTGACCCTGTATGATGTGCTGTTCTCTCCCCAGGGAACTGTGGGTATAATAAATCTATAAACCCTTCCAATCTCTCTCGTGATCTGCTTCTGGCCTCCCTGTACCTTACACAACGTAATATGAACAAAATACGGGGAAACAGTCAATAACCAGCAATTGAAGTAGAATTTGCCAAGTTCAAACATACTTTCAAGCCTATTATTTAACACACTGTAGAATCAGTAGGAGCTTTTGAAGAATATTAAGAAGTTTAAAAAATTTTTAAAACCAGTGGCTCTCCTTTGACTTCCCATACGTCTAACTGTCCAGCCCCCAACCCCAACACTCCTCCTTCCAGTTAAACTTAATAATTTGTCAAACCTCTTCTTAAATAAGTAAATGATAATTTTTATCAAATAGACAAATAATACTCAAAATGTAAGCAACATTGCTTTATTTTCTGAAAGGATCAGTTCACATATTTGTACTCATTATTTTCCAGATATATTGGGGAAAGTTTTCAGCATTGTGTTTCAGATGCTGTTAAGATTATTTTCTGCTCCATTTAATATTATTATTATTATGGTTGTAGTAGATGTTTGTACCAATTTAATTACACATGAAATTATAATTCTCTGGCCAATGTTTGTCTATAGAACTCTTATTATTAACCAGATTGTGTAGATATATATCTGATGTTGCCAGTACCTGACCTTAAAATGTTTTAAGAAAGAAATTAAAAAAAAAACTAAATGTTATGAAACTCTGATAGTAGGTTTATTGTACATGAACATGGTACATTGGCACTCAAAATATTATTTCTCTCTTGATAATGCATTAGTTATACTTTATAAACTCCTTTGGAAATATGAACTAAATATCCATGGACCTCAATAAACTATGAGTATGAATGATACTTCCTCACTTAAAGTATACTTTCAGCAATGACCCTCAGCTCCATCCTCCTTCAGCCACCCTCTTCCAAGGCTCCGTTTTAAGACTCTTACACTTCTGGTATCTGAAAATTCGTGAAAGTTGACTCTCAAGTTCTTTTAAACCCAGACTGCAGCTTACATCACAACTTGCTATTTTTGTCAGACTGGCAAATATCTGAACAGCATAAGTGATATTTAAGTTTATTGTTTTCATTGATATTATTCCCTAGGAGACTCTACAACCCACAAGTAAATGTATATGTATAAATATCTACTGGAATAGAAATGGATAGTTGGTAACGTAAGTAACAATTCAATTGCAGACCTGTGTAAGTTTCTGAATTCTGCTACTCACTACTCTGTGTAAAATTTACTTTACAATATATTTGGTTTATATTCTTGAAGAATTCCTTCTTGGAAGATATAATGGTAGAGAGTCTTTCCCACTATCCACAGGATTCCCCTCTAAATTTGGGGTACAGTGGTATTTTTGAATTAAGCTCCTATGGGAATTTCCCTAGATAAGAAATAGTGCCAGGCTACAGAGAAAGTATCTTCACTTGGCATTCGCAGAGCATTATGGGGATGTTGTTATCCCCATAAAACACATGTTCTCTTCTGGGTATCACTGATTAATCGACCTGATTCCTCTGAATGGCATTCTGAATTAATTTACCAAATATACTGTGAGAAAAGACTATATGTAAAGTACTCTCCTGGAAGTACCACAATAATCTGGTACACATAACCTGATGTAATAAAGATTTTTAAGTAAACAAAGAGTTACAATGCTATGCAGACAAGAAGTAAGGGAGAAAAAGAAAGTAAATGGATATGATATCTAAGCTGGGACTTAAAGAATGGGTAAAGAGCTGGTAATATATTGAAAGTAAAAATTCTGAAAGGCGTTGGTTGACAGACACAGGCTGATGTTTCTTCTTCCTACACCAATCACTAGAAATAAAAGACTACCTAAAAACTGTTAAAATGTAGTCATTGAAATCATGGAAAACAATTAGGGCAGCATTAGGTGGACCAGATTTAAGTAGTCCCCTGGGAAAAAATATGCAGATTTTAGATAGTTTTCTTAGGATTTAGTGATTGAATGAATATGTAAACATGGCAGATAATGTCAAATATGAATCTTAAGTTTCTTCTTTGGCCAATTGAATGGAAAATCATATTTTTTTACATAGTAGAACACAGGAGGAGGAAATCATCTTTTGTTTTGGGAGGGGAAAATTTGCGTAAGGAATTCAGTTTGAAATACGAAGAGTCTGAAGATTCTGTGGTATATCTAATTGAAAGTATTCAATGTATTATGGATAGACTGGTAGAAAGCTTAGGCTTCATTTGGGAATCATCATTGTCTACATGATTCCTGAAACCATGACATTTAATAGGATTTTGAAGGGGGAGTTTATAGAATGAAAGGAGAACAGGGCTTAAGACATTACTTTGAGGAACATCAGCATTCAGAACTGTTGCAAGAGACCCAGAATCATACGTAATCTCCTCTCCCTACCTTTTGAATTATCTTCAAATTATTACAAAGTACTTTGATGACAGTGGCTAAGTTTCAGTTATATTTAAGTACTCAAAACCCAGTAAAATATTGTACCTGCAATTGGTCATCAATAAATATTTATTAAATTAAATTTATTTTCTTACTCTCAGGCTAAAGAGATTTTCACCAGAACCAAATTTTCAACCAGAAAGCTTAGTAATGGGTGTGTGCTTGTCCACTCAAAGCTTCATAAAGAGACAAAGACTTCCCAGAACCACCTTAAGATGATGTTCCAGTTTGTAATGCTTCCCCAAGGCAAAATACCAGAAACTGATTGGCTTTTATAAAGGGGATTTATTCAGTTTCAAATTTACAGTTCTAAGGCCATGAAAGTGTCCAAACTAAGGCATCTACAAGAGGATACCTTCACTGAAGAAAGGCCAATGGCATCCAGAAAACCTGTCAACTGGGAAGGCACCTGGATGGTGTCTGCTGGTCCTTTGCTCCCAGGTTCTTGTTTCAAAATGGCTTTCTCCAAAATGTCTCTGGGCTTCTGTCTCTCTTAACCTCTATCTCAGCCTCTGTGCATCTTGGCTTGTTTTCCCAAGGCATTTCTCTCTAAGCATTAGGAGGTTTTCTCTTAGTTTCTCTGGGAAAACTCTGGACTTCATCTCCAAACGTCCTTCTGTCTGCATCTCCCAGCATCTCCAAGTGTCTTGGTCTGTGTAGGCTCTCAGCTCTCTTAAAGGACTCCAGTGATCTAAGTAAGACCCACCCAGAATGGGCGGGGTTGCATCTCCATGGAAATAATTTAATTAAAGGTTTCATCCACAGTTGGATGAGTCAAATCTCCATGGAAACACTCAATCACAAGGTTCCACCCTAATCAAAAGACTAATAAGTCTGCCTGCACAAGATTGCATTAAAGAACATGGCTTTGTGGGGGACATAATAGATTCAAACCAGCACAGAGGGGAAGCCTGAGGGAATTCCTCTGTTTAGCTGCTTCTGACCTATCCTGACTACATTTTTCTAAATTCTTTCTCTAAAGATATTAATCAAAGTAGGAAGTTTATTTAAGGAAAACAAAATATTAAAGCAATCTCATGGTTAGTATTAAGCTGATAAAAGAAAATCTTATAATAACCTTTTCTTTCAACAAATCTTTTTCTCTTCTTATATGAGAATAAGAAACAGAGAGGTATGCCAGAAGGGATGGACTTGAGAACAGGTTTGTGACGCACACAGTAATTGTGACTTTTCAGGGAGGAAATAATTAAATATACAGGAAAACTCAACATTTTTAAAATTCGATTTTTGAGAACTTCATCAACTGTCAAAATTGTTAAAATTGATTGTTTAATCTGTTACCAAATGTTGATGTAAAACTGGTGGTATCACAGCAACTAACTAACTAGCTACTAGCTAATTACCTAACTCATTACAATTTGTGGTCTATTTTTTTCCTTTCAAGTGAACTTTAAAAAAAAAAATCACTTGAAACTTATAGGAAAGTTGCAAAAATAATACAAAAACAAGAGCTCCAAGATAATCCCAAATCCAGATACCCGGATTTATCATCTTTTGACATTTTGTGATATTTATTATGTCATTTTATCTATCTATCTATCTATCTATCTATCTATCTATCTATCTATCTATCTATCATATAAACATTTGAGAATAGGTTGCATACATCATGCTCCTCTAACACATATTGCATCCAGGTGCATTTCCTGAGAACAAGCATACTCACTGTGTAACCACCTATAATTCAGTGGTGCTAATGACATTCACAATATTGTGTCTCCATCACCATCATTCATTAACAAAACTTTCCCATCACCCACAACAGCAATTCTGTACCAAGCAAGCTAGAACACCACATTTGCTGTACCCTCCCCAGCCCCTAGAAAGCTTTATTCTAGTTCCTGATTCTATGGATTTGATTACTTTGATTATTTCATATCAGTGAGAGCATACAATATTAGTCCTTTTGTATCTGGCTTATTTCAAACAACATGATGTCTTCTAGGTTCATCCACATTGTCACATATATAAGCACTTCGCTCCTATTTATGGCTGCATAATATTCCATTGTGTGTGTGTGTGTGTGTGTGTGTGTGTGTGTGTGTGTGTGTGAATCATACTTTGATTATCCATTCATCTGTTGATGGACACTTGAGTTGCTTCCATCTTTTGGTGATTGTGAATAATGCTGTTATCAACACTAATGTGCAAATATCTTTTCCAGTCCTTGCTTTCAGTTCTTTTGAGCATATGCCTGGAAGTGGGATTGCTGGGTCATATGGCAATTATATTCTTGAGTTTATGAGGAACCATCAAACTGTTTTCCACAGAAGCTGTCATTTTACATTCCCACCAACAATTAATGAGTGTCTCTGCTTCTTCACATCATCCCCAACACTTGTTATTTTTACATGTTTTTTACTAGTAGCTATTTTAGTGAGTGTGAAGTGGTATCTTGTGGTTTTGACTTGCATTTCCCTGATGACTAATGATGTTGAGCATCTTTTTGTGTGTTTTTTTGGTCATGTGATATCTTTGGAGAAATGTTTATTGAAGTATTTTGCCCATTTTCTTCCATTGAATTGTTTGTCTTTTTGTTGAGATGTAGGATTTCTTTTATAAATTCTGGATATTAAACTTTTAGTGATTATGTGGTTTCCAGATGTTTTCTCATAGAATCAGTTAGGCAGTGTTCCTTCCTCTTCAATTTTTGGGAAGAGTTTGAGCAAGATTGGTGTTAATTCTTAGAATATTTGGTAGAATTCACCTGTGAAATCATCCGGTCCTGGGCTTTCCTTTATTGGCAGTGTTTTCATTTTTTAATGTTTTTTATTACAGATTCAATCTCTTTACTTGTAATTGTTGTGTTGAAATCTTCTGTTTCTTCTTCAGTCAGTGTAGATAGTTTGTGTGTTTCTAGTAACTTGTCCATTTTACCTAGGTTTTCTAATTTGTTGGCAAACAGTTGTGTATAGTGTCCTTTATTTCTGAGGGGATGGGTGAGAAATTGCCTCCATGGTCTCTGATGGGTCTTATTGAAGATCCTTGCATATGATAAATTCCTTTTCTTTTGCTGCTTTCAGAATTCTCTCTTTATCTTTTACATTTGACATTTTGATTAGTATGTGTCTTGGAGTAGAACTACTGGCATTATCCTGTTTGGAGTACATTGCACTATTTGGACATGTATATTTAAGTCTTTTGTTAACAGTTGGGAAATATTGGCCATTAGTTCCTCAAATATTCTTTCTTTCCACTTTTCTTCTCCTTCTGGAATTCTCTTGATGTGTATGTTACACATTTCTGCTGTCACACATATCCCTTAGACTCTGCTCAGTTTTTTCTTATTCTTTTTTTCTGTCTATTCTTCTGACTGTATGTTTTTTATTGTCCTGTCTTCTAGTTCACTGATTCATTTTTCTGCCTGTTTAAATCTGACTTTTTTATGTCTGTAGTGCATTTTTAATTTTCATTATTGAGTTTTTCATCCATATAAGTTCTGTTGTGTTTCTTTTTAAACTACCTGATTCTTCTTTTTTTCATGCATTGTCTTCTTAATATCCTTTAGATTTATATCCATATTTAGTTTATTTCTATTTTTCATTCAGCTCTTTGAATTTATTTAGGATATTTGTTTGAACTTCTTTGATTAATTATTCCAAAGTTTGTTTCCCCTGAAGTTTTCATTTGTTTCCTTGAATGAGCCATATCTTCCTGTTTCTTAGTATGGCTTCTAAATTGTTACCAATGTCTGGACACCTAATTATTTTGATATGATAACTCTGAAAGTCAGTTTCTCCCTCTTGCCTAGGATTTAATTGTAGTTTGGCCAAGTATTAGTGTTATTTTTCAGTGTTTTGTATAGATTATACTGAACCATTAGAGCAGCCCATGTTTAACTGCTCAGATTTTCTCTGGTCTTCTGCACCTGTTTCTTAAAAGGTGTGATGCACCTTTTAAGATTGTCATTTTATGAGCAGTTATTTCACCTCCAGGAGAAGATTTTCTTTTTCTGATCATTCTCTGGGAGTCCTGGGCTGTTCTGTTTGTTTTTGTGCAGACTTTCCTCCCCTTTGACTTTGCTCAGCTGCTTGTCCACACTCAGCTGCTTGTCCACACTCAGTGCCTTCTTTTCATTACAACTTTTGGTTCTGTGTCCTGACCTGCCTTACAGTAGTTCAGTTTTCCTTTTTTTTTTTTTTTTTTTTTTTTTTTTTTTTTATGAGGGTTTTCTGCTTCTGGTAACTTACACAGTAGGGTATCCTGCTCCAGGGACCCTGATGGTGTCAGTGTTCACAAACGCCCATTTACTTTTTATTTTGATTCTCCAGTAATTAAGAGACCAGTTTGGATTTGCTCACCACTTGCCAACAGTTCTGCCTGCAGCACACTTTTGTTTCCTAGGAGCCCTTTTGTATGCACGTGCTTGCCAATCACTGTGGTCTCTACAGCCCAGAGTCCATGAGGCCTTGGGTTCCCAAGTCTAAATGTACATAGAGTTCTAAATCATTGCAGTGAGTGACTTTGTGTTCCATGACCACAGCTGGAGTGCTGCAATCTGTGATTCTTAAGCCACATGATACCAAGTGTGGGGTAGGGGTCTGACTGGCAGGTCTGAGTGCAGATTTCCTATCTTCTTTCTTAGAGTTTTTTTTTTTCTTTAATTCAGGGTTTGTGGATTCTTTTCCTAGTTTTTACTTTCCTTTAGAGTTCCAGGCAAGTTGCAATTGCCCTTTTATTAGCTGTTTCTGATGGAAAACTTTCCAGGGATGCCTTAGGCTGTCATCTTGATGACATGGGAGGGTTTTTTATTTTTATAGGAGAGATGGAGAAAAGTGGAAGTCCTTTGCTTGTGTTGTACTCAACTGCTTTTCTTTTCTTATAGATACAGAATAAATTTATTTCCTCTGTAGAATATTAAAATTGCAATAAAGTCCATGCAATTAATTCTATATAAAACCTCAACATTTCTAAACCTCTATGGAAACATCTTGGTTTGTAGATAAGTGGAAACATAATTGATAAAAAGAGGCAATCTATAAATATTTATGGAATGACTGCTGTTTTCATAGTTCTGGAATTCATTCATATACCATTTGTGAATCAGTTTGTGACAGTTTCTGTGGATGAGAAGGATCAGAAACACTATGACATGCTGCAGTAGGATAGTTTTGATGGAGTTATAAAAATTGTATTCCTTACATTTAGCTAGTTATCATAACTCAAGCATTTCTGCTGCTTCTCCTTTTCTCTCCTGGCTTAAAATTTTTAGTTGACATAATTCTAAATATTCCATTGGTTCAACAAGACTAAATTTAGACTAAATATATAATGCTTTTGTATTGAAATTAAGATTTTGGTGAAATCTTGTTGACTTCCTAACCAGTCGCCAGGCATTTGAGTTCAACTTCAATTGCCCAAACTATATAGTACACAAAAGAACTGTTTTATAGGAAAGATCATTATAAAAACATTTTTAATTGTTTTTTGAACTTTATGCTCATGTTACCTTAGATTATTAGAGAAATGAATTCATTTTATTATTAAATATTTCATTGCTAAAGTTAGCAAAGTTTCCTAAATGTTTAAAAAATATTTCCAGTGTATTAGAATTGAGAAAAGTGAAATAATCCTTTTATTTTACAGCTGTTATTAAATGTGAATGGAGCACTCCTTTGATTTACACTTTGACTAGCTTTTGAATTTGCTTGATTATAACATTAATGCAAAATTAAAAGTTAAAGAAGCAATATTAATATTTTACATTAGGAAAAACAGTATAATACATATCATAGATTGAATTATGTGTCCCCAACAAATAAATGTTCTTAATCTTAATCTAAGTCCCTGGGATTTAATCAGGATTCCTGGATGCCTTATAAAGAAAACTGGGAAGTCACTGAAATGAGAAAAGAAAGCACAAGGCCATGTTATCAGAAGAAGAGGGATAAGCCAAGGAACCCCAAGGATTGCTGGCAGCCAGTACCAGCAGCCTAGACTCTTAGTAAAAGTAAGCCTTGCTGATTTTGTATTTCTAGCCTGAAAACTGTGAGACAATAAATTCTTGACGTTAAACCAAACCATTATGTGATATTTGTGATAGCAGCTCTGGCAGACAAGGACAACACGTACGTGATTGGCTTCAAATAATGACATTTCAGATTTTTATTTATTTATTTATGTGTGTATATATATACACATACATATATAATGTATCAATTATAAGAAACTGTTATATCTAACATTAGTCCCTGTCTTTGAAATTTATAAACCAAAAATTCTTTTCATACTTATGTCATATTAACATGATTAGAATTACTGGAATATTTTAAAAAATCATTTCAGACATTGATATTAGTAGGGTCTACTAAGTAATGCAGTTGGTTATACAGAAATCAATGATCAGTTGCCTCAAAATGCCAAACTGGTGATGGCCTGTTCGATTTTGCAAACTAATAAAATTTTGACCTTTACTAAATTATCCCCTGAAGAAAGTGCTCTGGATCCTTGCCTGGGATAAAATGACAGCAGATTTTACCACTATTAGTGTTTTCTTAATACAAATTGATGGACAATCTCTATGAGAAGCAACTAGGATGCTTTTATAAAAATTTAGATTCTTGGGCACCTGCTCTAATTTGAAACATCTAGGGTGAACTCTTGAAATCTATAGAGCTCCCCAGAGGTTTCTGGTGAACGTACAGGTTTTACAGCAATTGTTTATGCCAAATTAATACAGTTGTTAGACTAAAGAAGTAGTTCATAGTCTAATAAATTTGTCCAGAGTGCAGTATTCTTGCCTCTAGGTTGTTGTGGTGATTTATTGTGTTGCTTTAGACATGTCACCTTACTCTTGACATATACAAAATGATGGAGGTAAACAACTAATTTCTAAGCCCTTATCCAGTTCCAAAATTCCATAATTGTGGCTTGTTTATTTTAAATTTGGTCATTTTTTGTTGTTTTTATTTTGTTCCATTGATAGTGACTCAATTTTATAGTAAATTTCTAATGAGGCAGTAAGAAGCTGGACTTTTCACTCAAGGACTCTGGCTTTATTTTCTGGGGGTCAAAGTCTTGCCTTGGAATTTGTTTATCCTCTCTGTTTCTCATCTGCAAAATTAAGAGAATAATTGTATCTATCTCAAACAGTTGTTAAAATGGTTGTTTGTACCTTTGAAAGCTTAACTCAATGCCAGAGCAAAATACTTTATTATTTAGTTTCATTTCATGGATTTGTAATACCCTGGAAATGTGTCTTTTTTTTTAAATCATGCTTTTTATTTTTCAATTATGGTATCATAAATTTTCATCTTATCAAAATATGTGATTTACCACACAAGGAATGAATAGCAGTGTATAGATTTTTAGTAGTTACTGGTTAGAAAAGCAAATCTTATTTGGATATTATTTACAATTAATTTTTATAAATGTAGGAGTTAATGGTTAATTCTTCTATAAAATAAGAATGTGTAAATCAACATACAGAGCAAAAGATCCCCAATCACAAATTGCTTACACTTGATGTAAATATTTGCAACACTATCATGACTGTGTTAGAGTAGGCTTGGCATCTGTAGTAAAGGTATTTTGGTTGAAGAGTGAAATAAAATATGATAGTATGTCTATTAATGACTTAAAATTAAATTGAATTTTAAAATATTAGAAAAAGAGGCTATAAAATGTAACAAAAAGTAAGGAAAAAGTCCAAAGTAAGCCTTAGCACATTTGATTAGAAGGAAAAATGTAACTCAGGCATACTTTAATGCAATGATGGTGAGAAGAATCAGAAGTATGTGCTTCATATGTTTCTTGGGTAGCCAGCTCTTTAAGTTCTCCCTGGGTAGATACTGACAGTTACTTGGGGGCAATAAAAGAATGACAGAAGAGGAATTTTGGTTGCCATATAAATATATCAAGCTTTTAATATTGGGAATTTTTTGATAGCTGTCATTTGTCTCAAAATAGTTGTCAGTCAGTATAAATAAATCAATGAAAGCAGCTTTCCATCCTTTACCTTTACTATCTGCCATCTTCACTTATATGGATATGTCCCTAGACTAAAAGATTATGCAAAGATTGATTGGTAGGCTGGATTTCAATGGACTCAATTGTTTTCTCTGACAACTTTAGAAGCTGCTTTAAGTAGAAAGACAAAAAATGGGATGTGAATCTTAAACCTAGATATTTATTTTCCTGCAGTGAATTTACTTCTTGACTGGAACAGAGTTCTCAAATATAATACAGAAGGGTTTGGCAAAAGTAAAGATGTGAGAGAAACCTGGGGAAGATGACAGAGTACAGACTTCCAGGACTCAGCCCTTCCAGCAAAATGACTATTAAACAGGAAGGAACCCTCTGAGAAAACTGTTTTGAAAGTCCAGTGGACAGAAGAACAATGTACAGCATTCAGGGAAGACTAGGAAGAATCAGCTAATAAATTACGGTAAAGAACAGTAAATGGCTCTTTCCAAGTGGTGGCTACCAGCGCCCATTCCCAACTCTCATGGCAGGCTGCCATGGGTCCAAGGCCTGGTTAATGGATGCTGACAAAAGGGGACATAAAAATCATCTTCCACAAGAATAGAGGTGGGCATGGCCAATCACTTGTCATGGCTTTTTAAAAATTCAACTTTATTGAGATACATTCACAAACCATACAATGATCCACGGTATACAATCAGTTGTTCACAGTACCATTGTAGAGTTGTACATTCATCACTACAATTTTTGAACATTTTTATTACAAAAAAAGAATAAAATTAAAATAAAAAAGAACACCCAATACATCCCATATCCCCCAATCCTCCCTATAATTCATTTACTATTTGTCCTCATTTTTCTAGTCATCTGTCCATACACTGGATAAAGGGAGTGGGAGTCACAGGTTTTCACAATCACACATCCCCATGAGTCATATCCCACATTGCCAGGGTGATTTACACCCCTGGGAGTCATGCCACATATAGTGGGGGAGGGCAATGAGTTTACTTGCTGAGTGGGCTTAGAGACAGAGCGGCCACATCTGAGCAATGAAAGAGGTTCTTTGGGGGCCACTCTTAGGCACAATTTTAAATAGGCTTAGCCTCTCCTTTGCAGTAAAAACTTCATAAGAGCAAGCCCTAGGATTGAGGCTCAGCTTCCTAAATTGGTAGCCCTAAATGCTTGTGAGAATATCAGTAATTCCCCAGGTAGGAAAGTTCAATATTTCCACATTTTCCCCCAGTCCTTCAAGAGGGCTTTGCAAATATATTTTGATTCTCTGTTGAAATTACTCTGGGTTGTATTGGGGCTTCACACTATCTGGTAAAAACCAAGCAGATTTCACTTCCTATCCAAAGTTCCATGTAATTATGTTTGAATAAACTGACCAAAGAAGTTAAATTATACAGTGTGTGCTCGTTTGCTAATGTTGCCATTATGCAAAAATGGATTGGCTTTTAGAAAGGGGGTTTATTTGGTTACAGAGCTACATTCTGAAGGCCATGAAAATGTCCAAATTAAGGCATCAACTCAAGTATACCTTCACTGAAGGAAGGCCAATGGCATCCAGAAAACCTCTGTTACTGGGAAGGCACATGGCTGACATCTACTGATCCCAGGTTGTTCCAGCTCCTCTTCCTGTACATTCTTCAAAATGTTGCTCTTGGGACATCTGTCCTCTCTTAGCTTCTCTGGAGAAAACTCTGGGCTAGCATCTCCAAAGTTTCAGCAAAATTCTGCTCTCAGTGGTATCTCCAAAATGTCTCTCTCAGCTGCTCTGAGATCCTTTTGTCTGTGAACTCTTTTATAGGACTCCAGTGTTTTAATTAAGACACACCCTGAATGGGTGTGGTAACATCAACATGGAAATTATCTAATCAAAGTTCTTGCCCACAGTTGATTGAGTCACATCTCCATGGAACCACTCAAAGGATTCCAATCTAATCAACATTAATAGGTTTGCTCCCACAGATTGCATTAAATAACTTGGTGTTTTGGGGGACATAATACATCCAAACCAGCACAGTGTGTTACAAAAAATACAGATTTTACACATGATAAACATCTTTTCATTTGGTCTCACACAGAAGTTAAAGTTTTAAAACACTATCACTATTGTCTTTTACCCTTAGTCTGATTTACCTTAGTCCTAAGCAAGTTCATTTTGTTCATATCACTAACTGAAGTATGATCTGTTTTTCAGACTCTTTAACATTTACTCAATGGAGTAATGCTGACATTCACAGCTGCCAGACTGGCTTTGAGTCTCAGGTATCGTACAGATACCCAAAGTTCCAGGGATGAAGCAGGTTATGCACAAAGAGCTCAGCATCTCAGAATTTAGGAATAGCCATTACAACTCAGGAATAGATGTAACTGCTGTAAGAAATTACAATCTAGGAACCTTTACAATAAGGCTTCCCCTGATAACCCATGCTCTCAGATTCAATTCTCAGAGTTTGCACATTGTAGTTGGTCCATACTAGTGAGGCATTATAATGTTTCTCTTTTCATTTCTGGTTTATTTCATACAACATAGTGTCCTCAATGTCCAATCATCTAGTTGCATAACTCACAACTTCATTCCCTCTTGTACTAGTTCAATATTCCATTGTATGTATACATTTGCCATTCCATTCATCAGTCAATGTACCCTAGGGACACCTGCCTCCACTGCAAATCATGGATACTGCCACCATAAATCCCATTGTGAAAATGTCCACTTGTGTCCCTCTTTTCAGTTCTTCCAAGTATATACCCAATAACAGGGTTGCAGGACCATATGGCACCCCATTTTCAGCTTCCTGTGGAACCACCACACTACCCTCCAAACAGGCTGCACCATTCTCTCTCTCTCTCCAATGGTGATTAGGTACATCCCACTCTCCACATTTTCTCCAGCACTTGTATCCCTCTGTTTATTTTTAGATGGTTTTATTCACACACCATACATTCCCTCCTAAGTAAACAATCAATTGTTCCCTGTACAATTGCATAGCTATGCATTCACCATCACCATCCACATGAGGACACCTCCACTTTTTCCACAAAGAAGAGACAAAAAAAAGAAAAAAAGAACTAAAGAAAAAGAAAGAAAAAATTGACAACTAAAAATCAACAAAAGAAAAAAATAAAATTAAAATAAAATACAATAAAAAGGTCAGACAACAGCACCAATGCCAAAATACCATACACCTCCCTTTTATCCCCCTCCTACAGACATCCAGCACTGGTATATTGCCTTTGTTACAATTAATGGAGCCATGTTACAATGTTACTGTTAGCTTTGGATTCTAATTTGCATTGATTGTATTTTTCCCCAATACCATCCCATTTTCAACACCTCACAAAGTTGACATTCATTTGTTCTCCCTCATGCAAAAACATTCTTATATTTGTACTTTGAATCACAATTACTGATCCCTCTAGGTTTGACTAAGTTATACCATTCCAGTATTTATTTTCTATCTTTCCTTCTGGTATCCTATATACCTCAACCTTCCTCTCTCAAATGCACTCACAGTCATATTTGTTCAGTGTACATATAACATTGTGCCACCATCACCCAGCACTGTGCCATCCATTCCTGGATCTATAGAATCAATCCTCTGAACATTTGTTATCTCCCGGTATCTTCATTTCTACATTCTTCTCCAAACCTCTCTCTCCTGTCTTTTCCATCTGTCTGCAGCACTCCCTTTAGTATTTTGTGTAGAGGAGGTCTCCTTTACATGAACTCAGTGTCTGCTTATCTGTAAATATTTTAAACTCTCCCTCATTTTTTGAAGGACAGTTTTGCCAGATCTAGGATTCTTGGTTGGCAGTTCCTCTCCTTCAGTATGCCTTCTCGCCTCCATGTTTTCTACTGAGAAATCTGCATTTAGTCTAATTGAGCTTCCCTTGATTGTGATGGATTGTTTTTCTCTTGCTGCTTTCAGAATTCTCTCTTTGTCTTTGATATTTGACAATCTGATTAATACATGTCTTGGAGTAGGTCTATTTGGGTCAATTCTGTTTGGGGTATGCTGCACTTCTTGGACTGGAATTTTATTTCTTTCATAAGAATTGGGAAATTTTCACCAATTATTTTCTCTATTATTCTTTCTTCCCCTTTTCCCTTCTAGGACACCTATAACACATATATTCATGAACTTCATGTTGTCCTTCAGTTCCTGGAGCCCATGCTCATATTTTTCCATTGTTCTCTCCATCTGTTCTTTTGTGTATAGGGTTTCAGATGTACTGTCCTCCAGTTCAGTAATCCTTTCCTCTGCCTCTCCAAGTCTGCTGTTGTATGTCTCCATTGTGTTTTTCATCTCTTCTATTGTGACTTTCATTCCCATAAGTTTTGCCATTTGTTTTTTCCAAGCCTACAAATTCTTCCTTATGATCACCCAGTGTCTTCTTTATATCCTTAATATCTTTTATCACCTTTTTCAACTCATCGATTTGATTTAGAATATTTGTTTGAGCATCTTTAATTAGTTGTTTCCCCTCTTGAATCTCAGTTGAGGTGTTAGTTTATTCCTTTTACTGGGCTATATCTTCATGTTTCCTGGTGTGGCTTGTGATTTTTTACTGTCTAGACATCTGATTCTCTTTATTAGTTTATTCTGAAGTTTGTTTTCTCTCTTTTGCCTTGGGTTTCCTTGTGGTTTTCTTTGATCTCTTTATTTGTTTGTTTTGCTTGCCAGTTGTCAGATTCCCTCTGCCCCCAAGTCTTCCTCCCAAATCTGGCACCCACTGTGGCCTGCCACAGGGGAGCGAGGTAGGCAGCGGGCATCCCAGCAAGTTCACTGTGTGTGATAATATAGATATGTGAGCTTTCAATGGTCTTCTGCTTCCCTTGCACTTTTCACATTATTCAGCAGATGGTGCTGTTTGGTAACTGAACTTTCCCCAGAGGCTGCTTTGCCTCCAAGCACAGAGTGCATATATGTGAGCTGAAACTGTGGGACCCCTATGCCCTCAATATGCTGGGCAAAATATGGCTCCTTGTGGGGCTACACCTGTGGCAGAGTACTCCCTCAGCTGACCCATACTCCAGCCATCCCAAAGGCAAGGAAACAGCTGCCAGCTGCTGCTTCCCTCTAGGATGGGGGAAGAGTTTTCTCTCCACATTTTCTTAGTCTCTTTGTCCTTCACTAACCTGGGCCTTAAAATGTCCTCCCCTATCCACAGGTCTTCAAACAGTGGGGGTATGTCTCAACGCTGTAACAGATTTTAAAATCTGTGCCCCTGGTGCAAGGGTTCCCATCTGCTGATTCTGTGCCTTTCCCACACAGAGACTGAGTGAGGGAGAGGGGAGAGGACTGGCTTGTCTGGGACAGAAGATTACTACCTGAGAGATCTCTTTTTTTCAATTTGGCATCAGCATTGTTCCTTTTTTCATTGGATCTCTGGAGAGGAGTTTTCAGTAGCTGTTTAGGCCACCATGTTGATGTCATCACCCACTGATCATGGCTTTTGATTATTGAATTTGAATAGCTGGGAGTCAATGCACACTGGACAAAGGCAGTGCGGCCATTTATTTCAACCATCAAAAGATGGGAGGAGAAGCTGTAGAGATTTAAATGCAGTGCTTCCTCAGGGCTGTGGAGGACAGTTAGCTTCTCAGAGAAGCTCTTGATGTCCTTCCTGATCTGCTCCCAGGGCATCTTAGAGCTGGTCTGTGCCCATTCATGGGATGCTGGCCTTGTTTTGACTGAGAAAGACTGACTTGGGAAAGTTCTTTCTCGGGTGACCCTCCTCTCAGTATTTGCCCTTCAGGCAAAAGCAGCTTGAGACAATTAAATAAGTACAAAAACTGTAGAGGTGGACAGTCTGGGATAAGGGGCTGTGGGCTTCAAACACCCAGGAGAACATATCTGTCTCCTGGGAAACAGAAAAGATAGCCAAACTCCTGTAAAGTGGGTTACTCCAAAACAACTAATAAATAAAACCAAGGTCAAGATAGAGGCCCAGAAAGACAGAGAAAACCCTGCACACTGCATTCTCCTTGGGCAGGTCATCCTAATAAGAGGCCTAAACTCAAGAAAATCTCTATCTTATCACCAGCTGTCTACAAAACCAAGAAACAGTCATCTAAGGGAAGAAATCCCCAAGTTAACATTTTAAAATATTAAAATGTATAGTATGCAACAAGAGTGCAAGACAAAAATGAAACAGGAAATTATGACTAACCCAAAGGAAGAGAATAAAAATGCACAAAACACTGAGAAAGAGGATGAGAAAGTGAACATACCAAAGTCTTTTTAAAAAATCATCTTAAAAATTGCTCAGAGAGAGGAGATAAGATGGCAGCATGAAGAGGAGTGGAAGACTGTTAGTCCACCCGGGACAAATCATGAGTGACCAATAAACTAGTAAATAACCTGGAACAACTGCGGGGAGACAAACATGATTGTCCACTCATCATCCACCAACTTGAATTGGGAGGAATGCCCAAGATCGCAGGATAAAATCTGTAAAGTAAAAACTGCAGACCTGCGCTGAGAGCTGAGAGCCGAGAGCCCTTCCCTCACGGAAGCCATGCGGTGCTAGAGAGCAGCACTCTCCGAACAAGCTAGTGTACCTCAGCCCAGCTCCAACTGGGGTTTTAATGTTAACTGCTCAATACAGACAGTGAATCCTCAACAAGCAGACAGAGGCTTTTGGTGACAACTAACCTTGGGAGAGTCAGGGGTCACATCTGGCTCAGGACAGGGAGCCCAGAGGATTGGGTGCTATCTCTGACTGACAGGTGAATCTGGGGGCTTTCTGTCCCTTTCTCTCTCTGTGGAGAAAGCCTCAGCCATTTTCAGCCCACTGCACTTTGCAGTAAGGAAAGCCTCAGCCATTTTAAAATCGCAACACTTTGACCAGCAGAGTCAGAGAAACAAAGAACTTACTGATATGCTGATGACCTCTCTGGAGGGGGCATAGCTTCCCAAGAAGAAAGGGAGGGGCCCAGCTCTACTGCCTGCCTTACTAGAACCAGAGCCCAAAGCCTGAGGGAGGAGAGCTACAGGCCACACCCTCTGACACCAGCTGGTGACAGGCTGACAGGAACCACCTGCTCTGTAGAAAATCACAGGGTATATCAATCCTCTAAGAAAAACCATCAAGAAAATATATTTCCTCCTTCTGTGACCTGAGCCTGTTCTCATCTAGGAAAACCTTATTGGGGAGGCCTAGGAGGGCAGATGCCTAGACAACAGAAAACTACAACCTACACTAAGAAAAACAAAGTTATGGCTCTGTCAAAGGAACAAACGTACACTTCAACTGAGATACAGGAATTTAAACAACAAATACTAAATCAATTCAAAAAGTTTAGAGAAGATTTGACAAAAGAGATGAAGGCTACAAAGAAAACACTGGGCATATATAAGTCAGAAATCAAAAGTTAAAAAAGACAACTAGCAGAATCTATGGAAATGAAAGGCACAACACAAGAGATAAAAGACATAATGGAAACATACAACAGCAGATCTCAAGAGGCAGAAGAAAACACTCAGGAACTGGAGAACAAAACACCTGATAGCCTACACGCAAAGGAGCAGATGGAGAAAAGAATGAAAAAATATGAGCAACATCTCTGGGAACTTAAGGATGAAACAAAGTACAAGAACATACATATCATTGGTGTCTCAGAAGGAGAAGAGAAGGGAAAAGGGGCAGAAGCAATAATAGAGGAAATAATCAATGAAAATTTCCCATCTCTTATGAAAGACATAAAATTACAGATCCAAGAAGCACAGTATACTCCAAACAGAATAGATCTGAATAGGCCTACACCAAGACACTTAATAATCAGATTATCAAGTATCAAAGACAAAGAGAGAATCCTGAAAGCAGCAAGAGAAAAGCAATCCATCACATACAGAGGAAGCTTAATAAGACTGTGTATGGATCTCTCAGCTAAAATCATGGAGGCAAGAAGGAAGTGGTGTGATATATTTAAAATACTGAAAGAGAAAAACTGCCAGCCAAGAATCCTATATCCAGCAAAGCTGTCCTTAAAATATGAGGGAGAGCTCAAAATATTTTCTGACAAACAGGCAATGAGAGATTTCATGAACAAGACACCTGCCCTACAGGGAATACTAAAGGGAGCACTACAGAGTGATAGGAGAAGACAGGAGTGCATGGTTTGGAACACAATTTTGGGAGATGGTAGCACAACAATGTAAGTACATGGAACAAAGATAACTATGAATATGGTTGAGAGAGGAAGGTTGGGAGCATGTGAGACACCACAAGAAAGGAGGAAAGATAAAGTCTGGGACTGTGTAACTTGGTGAAATCTAGAGTGTTCAACAATTGTAATAAAATGTACAAATATGTTCTTTTATGAGGAGAACAAGCAAATGTCAACCTTGCAAGGTGTTAAAAATGGGGAGGCATTGGGGGAGGGATGTAATCAATGTAAACTAGAGACTGTAACTAACAGAATCATTTTATTATGCTTCCTTTAATGTAACAAAGGCAATGTACCAAGGTAAATGCAGATGGGGGGGAGTAGGTGAGGCGTGTTAGACACTTGATGTTGGTAGTATTATCTGACACTTTTCTCTACTTTGATTTAAGGTTATTTTTCCTTTTGCTGCTTCCTAGCTGTCATTTTTTTTCTTCCTCTTTTCTTTTTTTTTTTTTACCTTTTGCCTCTCTACCTTCTTTGACTTTCCCTCCCACTTTGTGAAAGAAATATAGATGCCCTTTTATAGGTAGTGGTGAAGGTGGTGAACACATAAATATGTGACCATACAGAGAACCATCAATTGTTTACTTAGGATGGAATGTATGACATGTGAACAAAACCATCTTAAAAAAAAAATGTGTTGATGACAAAACCTCAAAGGCAATATACTGAGTGAAATAAGCCAGACACATAAGGACAAATATTGCAGGGTCTCACTGATAGGAACTAATTATAATATGTAAACTCATAGACATGAAATATAAGGTACCAAGATGTAGGATGAGGCTAAAGAATGGGGAGCAGTTGCTTAGTATGAGCAGAATGTTCAACTAGGATGAACTTAAATGTTTGGAAATGAACAGAGGTGTCGGTAGCAAGATGTGAGAATAACTAACAGTGTTGAATAGTGTGTGAATGAGGTGGCGAGGGGAAGCTCAGAGTCATATATGTCACCAGAAGGAAAGTTGGAGGTCAAAAGATGGGAATGTATAAAACTGAATCCTATGGTGGACAATGTTCATGATTAACTGTACAAATATTAGAAATCTCTTCCATGAACCAGAACAAATGTATGACAATACAATTAGAAGTTAATAATTAAGGGGCATGTAGGGAAAAATATATACTATTGCAAACTATATACTACAGTTAGTGGTATTTCATCATTCTTTCATAAACAGTAACAAATGTACTATACCAGTATTATAAGTCAATAATTCAGGGGTATTGGTTAGGGATATGGGAGGATTCAAGTCTCCTTTTCTTTTCTTTTCTTTTTTTTTTTCTTTTTCTTTTTTAGTCTTCAGATTTATTTCTTGTCTGGAGTAATGAAAAGGTTCTAAACATTGAACAAAAATTAAGCATGGTGATGGATGCACAGCTGTATGAGGGTCCCAGGGGCAACTGATTGTACACTTTGGATCTTTGGATAATTGTATGGTATGTGAACAATCTCAATAAAAATTAAAAAAAAATTGCTCAAGGAAAATACAGAGAAAGAACTGAAGTATATCAGGGAAATAACAAATGATTAGTGTGAGAGTACAATTAAAGAGACAGAAATTTTAGAAAGGAACCAAAGAGAACTACCAGAATTGAAGATCACAATAACTGAAATAAAAAATATCCAGGAGAGTTTACAGACTAGATCAGAACTGGCAGAAGAAAGAACAAGTGAACGTGATGACCAGAGACGTGAAATAAATAATACTGAAGAATAAAAAGAAAAAGGAAATATTGAGAGTGAAAATAACCAAAGACAACTCTGGGCATCATCAAGCACTTATGCATTGTTGGAGTCCCAGAAGGGAAAGAAAGAGAGAAAGGGGCAGAAGGAATAGTCAAAGAAATAATGACAGAGAACTTCCCAAACTTAGCAGAAGACATGAATATGCACATCCAAGAAACTAAGAGAACAATAAAGAGGATAAACATGAAGAAAAATACATCCCATTGTATATTGATCAAAATATTGAATGCAAAGGACAGGAGAGTTCCGAAAGCTGTCAGAAAAAAGCAATGTGAATGTACAAGGGAGTCCCAATTAGATTGAGAACCAATTTCTCATCAGGAACTGCGGAAGCAAGAAGGCAGAGGGTTAAAATACTTAAAGTACTGAAAGAAAAAACTGCCAGCCAAAAATTTTATATCTGGTGAGAATCTCTTACAAAAATGATGGACAGATTAAGACATTCTAGGATAAATAAAAGCTGAGGGAATACTTCACCGTAGACCCGCCTTACAAACAATGGTAAAGGGAGTTCTTCAGGCTGAAAAGAATGGACACTGGGCAGTGGTTCAAAGCAGAATAAGGAAATAAAGACCTGAAGTAAAGGTAACCATTGTGTAATTATAAATGGCAGTATTATTGTACTGTATTGTTTGGTATGCAACTCCTCTTCTTTCTTCCTACAGGTGATAAAATGCAAATGCACAACAATGATAAATCTATGTTTTTGTACGTAAAATGTACAAAGATATAAGTGGTAAAAAGTACAGAGAAGGTGGTGGGGGTATAGAGGAGTACAGGAAAATTATGTGTATACTAATGACGTCAAGTTGTTATCAAACCAAATATGATTGTTATATATTTAGGATGCTAAAGTTTAACCCCATGTTAACCACAAGGAAAATAGATGAAAAGTACTTCCAGACAGAAATGAGAAGACACTCAATAAGGTGCAACAGAAAAAAAGCAAATAAATATAAAAGTAGGTATTAACAGAAGTGAGAGAAAAAAAATTATAAGACTTACAAAGGTTAAATAGCCTCTTCTGTCAAAAGGCAGAGATTGGCAGAATGGATAAAAAAGCATGATAAAACTCTGTGCTGTCTGAAGAGATTCACCTTAAAGTCAAAGATCCAAGTAGGTCAAGGGTGAAAAGATGGGGAAAAAATACAACCTGCAAGTAGTAACCAAAAGAGAGCTGGGGTGACTATACTAATATTGAATAAAATAGACTTTAAGTAAAAAAGACTTATGAAGGACAAAGATGCTCATTATATATTGATAAGGGGGGCAATTCAACAGGAATATGTAACAGTTATAAATAAATATGCACCTAACAGCAGAGCCCCAAAATATATGAAGCAAATACTGACAGATGTAAACAGAGAAGCTGATGGTTCTACATTAAATGTAGGCGACTTTAAGTCATCACTCTCAATAATGGATAGGACATTTAGTTAGAGATCATTAAGAAGTACAGAACTTAAATGATACACTAAACCAACTAGATCTAACAGATATTAGAACACTGCACCCAACAAAAACAGAACACACATTCTTCTCAAGTGCACATGGATCATTCTCCAGGATAGACCATATATTGGATCATAATCAAGTTTCAATAAATCAAAAAATATTGAAGTCCTACAATGTATATTCACTGGCCATAAGGGAATGAAGCCATAAAACAATAACATAGGGAGAAATGGAAAATTGACAGATATGTGAAAATTAAACAACATACTCTTAAACAACAACTGAATTAAAGAGGAAATCAGAAGCAATATTAGAAAATATCTTGAGGCTAATTAAAATAAAATACAACATACCAAAACTTATGGGATGCAGAGAAGGCAGTTCTGAGAGGGGAATTTATGGATATGCATGCTTACATTTAAAAAGAAGAAAGACTTCAAATCAGACTTAACCTCAAAACTAGAACTAGGAAAAGAAGAGCAAACTAAAACCAAAGCAAGTGGGAGGAAATAACAAAGATTAGAGCAGAAATAAATGAAATATGTAACACAACAAAATGAAAAGTTTGTTCTTTGAAAAGATCAATAAAATTGACAAAACTTTAGCTAGACTGATTAAAAAAGAGAGAAGATATACATAATGAAAATCAGAAATGAAAAGGGGAACATTACTACTGACCCCACTGAAAATAAAAGGACTGTAAAAGGGTACTATGAACAATGTATGCCAATAAATTAGATAGAGTGGACAGTCTTAGAAACACACAAACTACCTAAATTGACTCAAGAAGAAATAGAAGTTCTCAACAAACCCATTACTAGTAAAGAAATTGAATCAGTAATCAAAAACCTCCCAAGAGAGAAAAGTCAAGAACCAGATGTCTTCAAAGGGTAATTCTACTGAACATTCCAAAAAGACAACTCCATTCTGCTCAAACTCTTCCAAAAATTGAAGAGGAGAGAACACTTTCTAAGTCATTCTACTAGGCCAACATCACCCTCGTACCAAAGCTGGGTAAAGATACCATGAAAGAGGAAAACTACAGATCAATATTTTTTATGAATATAGACACAAAATTCATTAACAAAATACTAGCACACTGAACCCAACAGCATATTAAAACTATACATTATGATCAAGTGAGATCAAGAATTATACACCATGATCAACTTGGTATGCAAGGTTGGTTCAACATAAGAAAATCAGTTAATGTAATACACCACCTTAACAGAATGGAAAAAAAAAATATGATCATCTTAATTGATGCAGAAAAGACATTTAACAAAATGTAGCACACTTTCTTGATAAAAAAATACATAGAACACCAGTAATAGAAGGGACCTTTTTGAATGTAATAAAAGGCATATGGAAAAGGTCACAACTAACATCCTAATTAATGGTGAAAGAATGAAAGCTTTCCCTTTAAGATCAGAAATAAGAAAAGGATGTGCACTGTTACCACTGGAAGTTCTTGCCAGAGCAATTGGCAAGAAAAAGAAATAAAAGACATTCTATTGGAAAGGAAGAAGTAAAATTTTCACTACGTGCAGATATGATCCTATATAAAGAAAATCCTAAAAAATCCACAAAAATCCCTTAGAGCTAACAAACGAATTCAGCAAGTGGTGGGGTACAAGATGAATACCCAAAACTCAGTAGTATTTCTATAAACAAGCAACAAACAATTAAAAGAAGAAATCAAGAAAAGAATTCCATTCACAATAGCAATGAAAATAATGAAACATCTTTGATTAAATCTAACCAAGGATGTAAAGAAATTGTATACAGAAAACTATAAGACATTGCTAAAAAAAAGTCAAAGAAGAACTAAAAAAAGGGAAGAAAATTCCATGTTCATGGATTGGAAGACTAAATATGGTTAAGATGCTAATATTACCCAAATCCATTTATAGATTCAATGTAATCCCAATGAAAATTCTAGTAACCTTCTTTGCAGAAATGGAAAAACCAATCATCAGATATATATGGAAAGGTAAGGAGATCCAAATAGCCATCTTGAAAAACAAGTATGAAGTTGGAGGACTCTCATTTCCTGACCTTAAAACTGATTACAGAGACATAGTAATCAAAAAAGCATAGCACTGACACAAGGACAGAGATATAAGTCAATAGAATAGAATTGAGAGCCCCCAAATTAGCCTACACCTTTATAGTCAATGATTTTGACATGGTAGCAAATACCACTAAATTAGGAAAGAATAGTTTTTTCAACAATGGTGCTTGGGAAACTAGATGTCTATTTGCAAAAAGCAAAGAACCTCTATCTCACACCATATACAGAAATTAACTCAAAATGGATCAAAGACCTTAATATAAGAGCTAGAACAATCAAACTCCAAGAAGAAAACATAGGGAAACATCTTCAGGAACTTGTATTAGGTGATGCATTCTTAGACTTTACACACAAAGCACAAGCAACAAAAGAAAAAATAGACAATGAGACCTTATCTAAATTAAAAACTTTTGTACCCCAAAGTACTTTATCATGAAATAAAATGACCACCTACATGATGGGAGAAAATATTTGAAAACCACATATCCAATAAAGGTTTACTGTACAGAATACATAAAGAAATGTTTCAACTTAACAGCAAAAAGACATACAACCCAATTAACAATGGGCAAAAGTCTTGAACAGACATCTCTCCAAGAAGATATACAAATGGCCAGAAAGCAGATGTAAAGACGCTCAATATCATTAGCCATCAGGAAAATGCAAATCAAAACCACTATGAAATAGCATTTCACACCCATTAGAATGGCCACTATTTAAAAAAAAACAAAAACAAAAAATAACAAGTGTCGGGAAGGATGCAGAGAAATAGGAATGCTTATTCATAGCTAGTTTCAATGTAGAATGGTGCAGCTTTTGTGGAAGACAATTTGAAGGTTCCTCAGAATGTCAAGTACAGAATTACCATATGATCCAACAATCCCTCTGCTAGATATATATCCAGAAGAATTGAAAGCAGGATCTTGAACACATACGTGCACACCAGTGTTCATAGTGGCATTGTTCACAATTGCGATAAAAAGGAATGAATTCCTGATACATGCAACAACATGGAGGAACCTTAAAGACATCATATTGAGTGAAGTAAGCCAGCACAAAAGGACAAATATTGTATTAACTCACTGATCTGAAATAATTAGAATAAGCAAACTCAGAGTCAGAAACCAGAATGTGGGTACCAGGGAACACAGTAGGAAGAGGGAATGCGAAGTCAAGTGTTAAAATGCATGGAGTTCCTATTTGGAATGATCAAAATGTTTTGATAATGGAGGTGGGGATGGTGACACAACATTGTGTATGCTATTAATAGCACTTGTATATATATATACGAATATGATTAAAAGATGCAATGTTAGATTGTATACATGGTAGAATAAAAATTTTTAAAGTCCCTGGAACTACACTACACTGACAGTGAACCGTAAGTTAGACTATGGCCTCTAATTAATGCTGCAATTATAAAAATAAGCTATCATCCATTTGTGCTGGTTTGTATATATTATGTTCCCCAGAAAAAGCCATATTCTTTAATGCAATCTTGTGTGGGCAGACATATTAGTGTGGATTAGGTTGGCACCTTTTGATTGTTTCCATGGAGATGTGACTAGTAACATCTTTGATTAGGGTGTGACCTGTTGATGGGATTGTTTCCATAGAGGTGTGGCCCCACCCATTCAGCTTGGGTCTTGATATATTTGCTGGATCCCTATAAATATATAAGCTCAGAAACAGATGGACTTCAGAGGAGCTGCAACTTACAGAGACATTTTGAAGACAGCCATTGAAAGCAGAGTTTTGCTGATCCTTTGGAGGTACTAGCCCAGAGTTTGCCCCAAGAAGCTGATACAGAGACATTTTGGAGAACACCACTTTGAAACACAACCTGGGAACAAGCAGACACCAGCCACGTGCCTTCCCAGCTAACAGACGTTCTCCGGACACCAATGGCCTTTTCTCCAGTGAAGGTATCCTATTGCTGATGCCTTACCTTGGACACTTTATGACTTAAGACTGTAACTGTATAACCAAATAAACCCCCTTTATAAAAGCCAAATCCTTCTCTGGTGTTTTGCAAATGGCAGCATTAGCAAACTGGAACATCATTGTAACAAAACTTCCACATCAATGCAAAGTATTGGTTGTGGGGTGGCATATAGCTATCCTGTATTTTATGATTTTCTGTAAACTCACAATTTCTCTAATAAGGAAGAAAAAAAGTAAAGATATGATATTCAGTTGGAAATATAGTGAATATTACAATCAACACAATCATAGCTTAACCAATATTATAATAGTAGTTTATTTTATGAGTTGTATGCTATTGTTCTCAGCTAACGGGCTAGATTAATTTGGAAGCAGTTGCATGATAAAATTTCTTAAACATTAGGTTTTCAGACTAGAAATAAAATAATCTTGGAGACTCATTTAAGTATCCTTGTTTGGAATGAACCAGGTTGTATCAGCAATGGATTTGTTCTTATTTCTTAATATAGTGTTAAACTTCATATCCAAGTGTATTACCTCTTCTTTGTGCTAATACAATAGAAGATTTTTTTTAAGTGAAAGAAATGGAAAATGAGACAGTAATTATGAAAATGAAATAATTAAGAATTGGGAGACTTACATAGAAACATAAGGCAACCCAAAAACCCTGACAGTTAAATTAGTATCATACTACATGCATATGATCAGTGATATACAAAACATAAATTAAAAACAAATTTTCCCACAACCAGAAACCAGAACAGTAAGAATTTGGGAGGAATTCAGGGATGATATTAACATTATTTGAAATTAAAAAGCATGGAATTCAGAAGGAGAGGGCTAAGTATAAACTAAAGAAAAAATGGTAAACTGAAAAACAAATTGGTCTTGGCCAGTGAAGGCTGTGCAATGTCCTGTGGATTGTGCATTTATATTTCTGTTAAAAAGATAACTGCACAAAGTGATAAGCATACCCTGGTGCTAGCAAACATTTAAATCTTAAACTTAATGGTATAGAGTATAGTGGTTAAGAGTACAAGTTCCAGAACAGGCCCACTAGGACTCATCTCCCAACTTCTCCACTTACCAGATGTGCGATTTTGAGTTAACTAGTACTCTCTCTAGGAATTACTTTTCTCATCTATAAAATATGGATAACAATAGTACATACTTCAAAAGTCTATGGAGAGTATTAAATGAGTCTACATAAGGCACAAAACTTAAATTTTAAGTGCTCGCTATTTTTTTATACCAATGTCAGAAAACTTTTAGGTAAATTTTGGTTTCTCATAAATATAAATCTGCATACAAGGAGAGAATATGTGGCTCACACTCCCAATCACTTTCAGGTAAGTGTGGTGGTTATAATTCTTATCATAAATGCATAGATTAGCATCTTAGCCTCTGTATCCTGGAGCAGTGATCTGCAGAGGCCAGCTTGCAGTGGCTCATGAGAGCCTGTTGTGGACATCTCTTTCCAATTTGTTAATAAGTGACTTCTTACAGATAGCCTGAAATCAGCAAATGATACAAATCAAGGTTGCTCCCCACCACCATTTAAGGGCCAGTCATCAAACGTTTACCAGCACAATGCTGCTTCTGGGTCTCCTTCAGTCTGATCATTTTGTGATGCAGCAAAGCTGATGACCAAAATTTGTCAAGGAAATATAATAAAATACCAAGGAAATATAATAAGGACTCTGGGAGCTGGATATTTATCCCCTAGGGAATTTTCTGACTTCCTAGTAACTCCTTTTAATCTACAATAAGAATATGCATCTTTTATATGGCATTTTATAAAGGAAAGGTAGAAAATATAAGATTATTATTCAAGTGACTAAATACAGTAGTAACACTTTGAATGGACTGTGCCAGTTAGGGAGTATTTTAGTTTCCTTGACTGCTCAAGTAAATACCATGGAATAGGTTGGCTTAAAAAAGGAAGTTTATTGGCTCATGGATTTGAGGTTAGAAGAAGTCAAAATGAAGGTATCACCAAGGTGATGCTTTCTTCCCAAAGACTGTGGCCCTCTGGGACTGGCTGCCAGTGATCCTTGGCCCTCACTCCTGTGTCACATAACAACACAAATGATGACCTCTCCTGGCTTCTCCTTTCTCTTCTGAGTTCTGTTGACATTCACTTTCTTGCTTCCTGTAGTTTTCTCTGTGTGTTTAAATTTCATTCTGCTTATAAAGGGCTCCAGTAGTAGGATTAGGACCCTTCCTGATTGAGTTGGTCCACACATTAACTGAAGTAACCTCATCAAAAAGTCCTTCTTACAATGGAGTCACACCCACATAAATGTATTACATCTAAGAACTTGTTTTCCTGGGGTACATAGCTAGAAACCATGATGGGGAGCAAGGAAAATTTGGTGCTTTCCTGAAGATTAGAAACCTTCTATTCACTAATATGATGTAAAGTTGGTAAATCATCTGGCCCTTCTCTGGCCACAGGGCTGCTCAATGAAATGTGATGGGTTTTAGTTTTTTTTTTAAAAAAGTATTAGAGATTTCCAAAGAAATACAGGCTGGATTTATTCAGGCTGAAAATAAAAGTTAATCCCAACTATTTCACAAAAACTTGAGGTGATATTTAGACTTAGACTTTGAATTGAATACTTCAATTTATTATTTCACCGGGCATATGAGTACACAACCACATTAGAGATGCTTTCCATGCCCTTAGGAGTAAAGTTTAATGTACATGAGCATCAGTGGCATACAGCTATTCATTAACTTATAATCAACTTGTGGGAAGGAAAAAGAGGCATTAAGTAATTTCACTCATACATGGAATAATTCTCCATTGTGTAACTACTATGGGAAAGGTGCACAGAATGAAAGTTGAACAAGAATGATGCTAGCACAAAGACAGATACAACTAAACAAATGTTATTATGGAAAAATTGCAATTAAGATTCTCTTAATTAGCCTGTCATTTTGTATTTATCATCATAATGTTTGTTTTACAATGCTTTATTAAATCTGGCTTTATGACAAACAGTCTGCTGGCAACACATCCTGCTGTGCAACATATGGTGTTACACCTAATGAATATTAATGTTGTGAAGTATAAATGGTCTTCAGGGATGGTGCTGATGGCTGGGAAACTCATGCATATGGCATTATTATTCACAAAGGTTAACTTGCATGCTTCTCATCAGTTTTTTTTTTCTTTCTCTCATAGTGTCCTACTCTCTTGCCTATGAAACCCCAAAAGCACATTCAAAAGTTAAAATATTTATTTTGGTATTATTATTCTGCCGGCTCTTCCAAGTAGTCTTGCTCTGCTATTTCTTCCAATCAACTGACTTCTCATGAGGATCCTCTCATCTGCATGCTTCTTCACAGGTGAGTCTGTTCTTCCAAGTAATCCATTTGTAACTTTACCAAATGTTTTCCTCTTATAACTGTGCAGTGTCCACCATATTCTAATGTTTCCAAATTTAGGTATAGGTCAATTTAAAAAAAATAATAATGCAGTGTATATCCTCTACTGATTGCAACTGCTTTCTCCTACACTAACTACCAAATGGAATTTCCAATAATTTTTAAATGACTATCTGAAATGCCCAAGTCAAGGAAATGAAAAAGAAGAAAGCGATCTACAAAAAATAATTTTTTTGTAAGAGGTGTATTTTGCTCCACATAATTGTTTCAAAAAGTGAATTGTGATTCAAGACAATTTGTTTCATTATAAACCACAGCCAACACAGAGCACAGCAAAATAATTCCCAAAAAAAGCTAGTATGGTTTTTTCCTAACAATATATGCAAAACTTTGGAGAGGAAATTGAAAAAAAAAATTTACCTCACTTTCTCAGGAATGTAGAGGAAAGTTATAAAAGAATCAATCATGAAATTATACGGTAATACTTGATTGGTATTTCTATAAACATCAAAAAAATTGTAAGCTAAAAATACATGATTGTGGATGGGCTGTGTCCCGGTAAATATCCCATGTAATCTTGCATTAAAAAGTGCCCCACTGTATATAGTATAATGTAATTAGGTATAAATTTCACCAACAAATCAGCTTAAGAATAGGGGGTGGGGATATCATTAAACAGCCTGTAGACATTCTGAAGATTTCTGCTCTTATCATAAAGGCAATCATAGGCTTACCCTCCTTCCCTAATATGTAAGTGAATTTATTTCAGATACATTACAGGGAAGAGGAATGGGGTAGATTGCAACACTTGGTTTCAGCAGCCAGAACTTAGTCATCAATCAACCCCAAATAATATTGGTACAGACTTACACCTAATGATGAATAATGATAATTGTGCTATTAGTAGGTCATTTACTATTTATATAGCAATTTATATTCACTAATCTAATTTTAACAATTGTGCGAAGTAAATTTTTAAAAGCTTCATTATATAGAAGAGAGATAAGAACTAAATATCCAACAACTACAGCTTCCAAGTAGAGATGCTTTGTTTCTATGCAGCCATCCTAATATTTTATGACATCTAGACCACTGAACTATGGAGCTTTCTAACGGCGAGTACACCAGAAGCTTCATGAGATCTATATTTCCATCCAAATGAGGAGGGATTTAGGTTTTCTAGACTGGCTCTTCATCTGAAAGTTACGATTTCTATCTAAGAAGCATCCACACATTTATTCCACTAATTTTAGAGTGCCTTACATCACTAGGTAGTACACAAGAGAGAATTAATTCTTAAATTAATACATAAAAATGCAGATATTGTACTTAGTTTATGGGGGAAATGCCTCCTTTAAAAATCAAGTTATATCCTGCAAAAAATGTTGTACAGGGATAATTAGATAGTGAATGACTACCACAGATAAACCCAAAACAAGAACAGTAGCAGGATCAACAAAATTTAGAAAATATGAGAAGAGAAAATGCAGACTATTTTCTTAGCCATATCTGAGTCATATTTCTTTCTCTTGTCAACCAGCTTACTACAGAACATTGCACAATATTCTATACCAGGAACCTCTCTAGATAAAACGTAAAATTTTATCCGAATCTACTGAATCTCTTATATAGCTTATTATCTGTAAAATTGTCTAAGTAAAATTGATAATGATATGTATATTGTTCTCATCCCAGAATGTGAATTTCATCATTTTAAGTAAGCTTATGCTTTTGTTCTTCTCTTCATAAATAAACAAAAAAGATCTCCTCCTGATTCGTCATAGATACATGTCTGGAGTAGGTAAATCACATCTGACAGTGCTATTTGGATGCCAGAATTAGCAAAACCAGAGAAATTGCACCTCTTATAGAATATTGTGCTAAGGATAATTTTTCCAGGTATTTTATTCATTATATATGTCTAGTACTTTTTCCATTCAATAATTCAAAGCATCAGGATACTATATCAGGCTCTGACCAGTACTGGAATACAAAAGCCAGATAATTCCCTCAAAACCTGCATGTGGAAAAGAGAATAACATGAGGCATCCCATGACTAAAGGCCAAATTGAGAAACAAAATTTGTGTGTTCAGCAGGGGTGAAGCCAAATCTGCTGGAGCATTCAATACTGAAAACAGGGATGGCTCAAAAGGTGATCTCAGAGCACTCTTTTATTAATATTACAAAATCTGCCCCAAATATTCCAAATTATTATGCAGAGAAGCACAAAAGAGAGCAAAGAAAACTTGAAACCACAGTTTTAAAACCAAGTATCTGTAAAAGAAATATTGGAGGGGGGAAAAAAAAGAAACATAACACAGAGGCATTCCAAAAATGAACAGTAGCTTTTGATATTTGGTTTGTCTTTGGTTTATAGCAGTTTTTTGAGAATGTGTCTTGTAGTGGTACTCTTTGAATTTATTCTACCCAAATTCTTGACTCTGGGGTCTTTTATCAGTTTGTAAACTTCTCAGCCAGTTATTCTCAAAATGTTTTTTTTTCCTCCATTTTCTTTCTTTTCTTGTTCTCCTTCTAGGAAGCTGACATATTCATCATGCCTCCACACATCTCTTACAATCTTTCTTCTATTTTTCATCATTTTTCTTTGTGCTAATTTGTATATATTCTAAAGAACTCTTTTGGCTTCCAATCTACCAATTTTCTGTGATCGTCCTATAATTTTACTTCTAGATTTATTGTTTGAGTTTTTGTCATGGATCCCAGGTCTCTGCTAAAATTCTCCATTTACCGTATTTTCCTGAATATGTTAATTATAGTTATTTTAAAGTCTTTGCTTCCTATGTTGAAAATCATAATCCTTTGGGGTCTCTTTTGTCAGTTGTCTCTTTGGCTTCCAGTTAATTGATCATATTTTTCAGTATGCCTGTCATTTTTTTTAATTGGATGAAAATTTGTAGAAGCCCCGATGATATATGTTTAAGAATAGCAAGTACAAATTTATATATGTTTAAATTAAAGAATGCTAAGTTTTCCTTTGCCTTATCTTCAGGGTAGTGGAGGATCACCTTGATCTTTTCAAGGATTGATTTTCTGCTTTGCTGCCCTGGTATAGTTCATTTTTGCTTTCACTCCTATGATATGGTTTTCTGACTTTCAGCTGAAAGTCAAGAGGTTGTATCATGGTGGGCTTTGAATACCAACATCGGGTCTTCCCTGCACCACACAACTCCATCAATGTCTGCTTTCTTCTTTGGTCTTCTAGCTGCTATCTTTGACCAGTTTCCTCAGAGTCACATCCTGAACATTGGCTGATTTACCAGCCAGTGGCTGACTCAATGGGATAGCGTTTGTATATTTTGAAGTTCACTTCAGTAGGATTCCTTTCTTTCTGGGATCTGTTGCTTGTTGCTCTGCTTATGCTTATCCTCCCCACTCAACCCCCAGATAGGAATTGCTTTTAAGAAGAAAACCACAGTGAGTGTGAAAAAGCTCATGTCCTGGACATTCTATTTCTCTAGAATCATAGCACCACAGATCCTTCCTGCATTAATTGTTCCCCAATGCCATCAAATAGTATGTGTTTATGTGTTGATGAGATCTCCTCAATACTTTCCCGAATGAGAAGTACTGATTTGCGCAGTATCGTTTTATGCTTAAAAAAGAAAAACTTTTTTTTTTTTTTTTTAGTATTTTCTACATTGTCTGAAATAAGGAATAGCTCATTACCTATCATCCCTGGGTAAATCTGCTGATGCCACATTTGGATAAATAACAAATTAAATGATGTTTCTTCCTTTTAGAAGCAACTACTTTCATTTATCTTTAGTAACAGACTAGCTAGCAAATAATGGTACATTACTGTTTAAATCATGAATAATAGTATTTTCTTTTCAACTTTTCATTTACTTTATAATGTTATTTTATGTTTAAGAGTAGCAAGTACAAATAATTTCTTTAAAAAATACTTTTTTGTTGGGAAATGATGTTTTGAAAATCTCTGCACAAGATTATCCATAACTTTATATATTATATTATATAGTTATAACTATATACAATATATAACTCGTAGAAATAGAAGGGTGTAAAATGACAGGAGATTAAGATATCTGAGAATTGTTGGCTTTTATAAAGATAAAATGAAAGGTTTTCTCATGTTTTAGACTTCTTGCATTTCTTAACAAATTGAACTAAAAATTGGATGAATCCAAAGATAATGAAAACATTTAACAGTTGCATCCACAATATGAAATGTTAAGTCCTTTGTTTATGCAACTGCTAGCACAGAGCATTTTGGGGTTAAGAGGACCAATTCCAAATAAGCTCAACTGGTCCATAATCAGTGCAAAAACAACAACAACAACAACAAAAGTGTTTTCACATTGATATTTCCTCCTAAAAGGGAAAATTAACAATACAAGAAAGGTAGATCCAAATATCCTCAAAGATCTACATCTTGTTTTCTAAAAATATTCAGTTTCCAAAACTTTCAATTTCTTCATAAATTCTCAAATATAAATAATATGATGACAGAAGTTTTGCCTTGTTTTGTTTTGCTTTTCAAATGAGTTAATTATACACACTAATGTTTAACAAAAACATTTCTCAGAACACTTTTGTTTAAACTGAAGGGAACCCAGTTTGAACAAACTTAGGCAAAAAAGAAAAGTATACTTGTTCACAAAAACAAATCATCAAAAAGTGTGGGAGCAGCTGGCTTCAGGAATGGCTATAAATAAGGAATGGGATATTTCCAGTTTCTCATTCCACCCCACACTGTCACTTTTATTCTCTCTTTGTGCAGAGCAACTTCTTCCACATTGAGGATTTCATATCTACCAGTTATTTCTATAAGCATATTCCTCCATTTACTTCCAACAACCACCTCTTTTTTAAATCCAATTTCAGAATTACTGGAGAAGGTATCCTAATGGCACAGCTTTGGAAAGATACACAATCCTTGCTAATCAATGTTGGCTAATGGGTGCGGTCAGTAAGAAGACATCAATTCTTAATCAAAGCACAAGGTTGAAGAATTATGGATAATGGTGGGCAAGAGAGGAAGGGTTGCTCAAAAGAATGTGGAACAAGATAGTAGACAGCCATCACACTATGTAATGAGTTTATTATAAAGCTTCTGTCGTTTTATACCTTTATCTATGCTGCTAACTCTCATAATTTTTAAATGTCTATATTTTTTCTGTATATAATTATCATTTTTTCATAATCATGAGAGAAAAATACTAACATGATATGGGGGGTAGGAAATTTACATCGTGAACATATGTTTTGGAAAATAGTTGGGTATGATTTTTTTAAGTGGACATAAATATTCCCACCCGGGAGTATTTATTTTTCAAATAAATAAAAGCTTCCACATATTGAGCATTGCTATGTGGTGCTAGGCAGTGTTTTAATAGCTTTAGATATATTACATCATCTATTTTTACAGCAGCAATATAAGATACATATATACACTTACAAGTGGAAAAAAAATTAGGCTTAATGAAGTTTTATAACTTTCTCAGTGTCACACAGTTCAAAGTTAGGACTTGAACCCAGTAACTCTAAAAACCCTTTTTATCACTCCAGTATAAGATTCACAGTAGTGAAATTACAATATCCTTTATGTGCTCTTCTAAAGCCTAAGGAAGATAGTACTATTAAAAATTTCTTTTATTACAATGAACTTTTATTACAATGAACTACAAAATATGAACTGGAATTACATGAAATGTAAATGACAAGAAAATAAATAGTTGCTTAATAGGTAAATTTTCTTTGAAATATTATTACAGATTCATCATTTTACTAATATCTCACTTATTAAAAAATGTTCAAGACTTTCAGAAAACTGGAGGAAAAACATTACAAGTCAAACTCTCTATCTTAATTTGGTTTCAATAGCTAATTTTAAAAAATTGTAACATGATGTTAGCTACATGTATTCATATAACAATTATAAAATTAATTTCAAGCACTTCATTCTTTCTTTGACTATAAGGTTCTATAATATTCTGGCTTTCAGACATCCTTTTCTACTGTCAATAATTTGTTTTGTTATATTAGGTACTCGTCTTTCTTTAGAACTTTATTCTCTGTTTTCTCTTTTGCAAAGGTTAAGTTTTGTTATGGTCCAATTTGTATGTCCCAGCCTGGCTTAATCATGAGTACAACCAATTACTAAATGATAATTTTCTTCACTAAAAATGAATATTCCTTTCTAATAAAAGTCCAATTCTTCATTATATATTGAGATGGATTTGTGGGAGTACATGACTGTGTAAGAGATTTCATAGACTTCACTTTTTAAATGTATCTTGAAGGAAAAGGGTTTTTTTCAAACAGCAGAGTATGCTCTTTTTGCATTAGTTTTTTTAATTAGAGAAGTTATAGGTTTAAAGAAAAATCATGTAAAAACTACAATGTTCCTGTAACACCCCCCCATTATTGACACTTTATACTAGTGTGATACCCTTCTTACAATTGCTGAAACAACAGTATAATTGTAATATTAACTATAGTTCATAGTTTACATTAGGGTGTATTGTTTTCCAATATACCACCCTATTATTGGCATCTTGCATTAGTGTGGTAGATTTGTTATAATTCATGACAAAGCATTCTTATATGTCTATGATTAACTATAGTTCATTGTTTAAAATAGGGTTCACCACAGCTGAAATGCAGCTGGAAATCAATAACCACCAAAGAGCCAGAACTTTCACAAATATATAGAGGTTAAACAATCAGTGAGTCAAAGAAGAAATTACAAGAGAAATTGGTAAATATCTAGAAACTAATGAAAATGAGAACACAACATATCAAAACCTATGGGATGCAGGGAAGGTGGTGCTAAGAGGGAAATTTATAGCTCTAAGTGCCATACATTAGAAAGGAAGAAAGAGCTAAAACCAAAGATCTAACTGCACAACTGAAGAAGCTAGAGAAATGAACAGCAAACCAACCCTAAAGCAAGTAGAAGAAAAGAAATAACAAAGATCAAAGCAAAAATAAATGTTCTGGATAACAACAACAACAAAAACAAAACAAAACAGAACAAAACAAAAAACAATAGAGAGAATAAATAAAACCAAAGTTGGTTCTTTGAGAAGATCAGCAAGATTGACAAACACTTAACCAGACTGACAAAGTGAAAAAGAGAGAAGACCCAAATAAAGAAAATCAGAAACAAAAGGGGGGTCATTACTATGGAACCTGAAGAAATTTACAAAATCAAAAGAGGATACTCTGAACAACTGTACAGCAACAAACTGGACAACTTAGAGGAAATGGACACTTTTCTGGAAACACATGAACAACCTAGACTGACAGGAGAAGAAATACAAGACCTCAAAAACTCAAAAAACTAATCACAACAAAGGAATCCAGTCATAAAAAATCTTCCTAAAAGTAAAAGTAAAGCCCAGTGCCAGATGTATTCACAAGGGAATTCAGAGACTGACACCATTCCTGCTCAAATTATTTCAAAAATTTAGAAGAAAAAGGAACACTAGCCAACTATTTTTAGAAGCTAACATCACCCTAATACCAAAACGAGATAAAGATACTACAAGAAAGGAAACCTACAGGCAATTGATTGTGCACATTGGATGATTATATGGTATGTGAACAATCTCAATAAAAGTGAATTTAATAGAAAGAGTGTTTGGAACACTACTTTAGTTTGAATCCTCAGTGAAAGCTTTTGTGAGGACATTACTGTTAAGATAAGCCCTAAATTATAAGGAGACAATCACAAGTGAGTCAAATGGAAGCATGCAGGAAAGAGAAGGAAGAAGCTTATTTGATAAAACAAAATTCCTTATGTAGATTGATGCATCAAATACCTCTAAAATGACACCAGATATACTTGGAAAAGCAAACAGAATGTAGATCATGTGGGACTTTTAAGTCGAGTAAATATTTCAAGCTGGGGGGCAATGTGTTTAATTTACAATTTTATTTGCTGCTATATGAGAAAGGATTTTATTGGTGTAAGAGAGGAGAGAAGAAAGACAATTAGAATGCATTGCAGTTGTTTGGGGAAGAGATAATGGTGACTTATACAAGAGTGATGTTACGACTAATTATCGTGTCACCTTTGTGCAGCTTGAAAGGTGCAAGACTCACCCATTAGACCAAATATTTGTACCAAAAAATTGCACCCTGTCTTAGTTTCTTAGGGCTGCCAAAACAAAATACCAAAAGCTAGGTAGCTTAAAACAACAGAAATTTATTGTCTCAAGTTCTGTAGGCAGGTTGTCACAGACCATGCTTCCCTGACACCTGTTAGGGAAGAATTCTTTCTTGCCTCTTCCTAGAAACCTGCAGTTTGCTGGTGGTCTTTGGTGTTCTGTGGTTTGCAGCTTTAGCACTTCTGTCTCTGCCTCTATCTTCACAGGGCCTGCTCCCCTCTGTTGGACTGTCTGTCCCCTTCTCCAAATTTCTATCTTCTTATGAGGATACCAGTCATACTGGATTAGAGTCTACCTAATACAGTTTGGGCTCACCCAATCACATCTTCAAATATCTTGTTTGCAAATAATCGCATTCTGAAGTAATGGGGGTTAGGACTTTAACATATGTTTGGGGCGGGGGGGGGGGGGATACAATTCAACCCATATCTAACACACCAGGATTAGTGAGTGGAATATGGGCTGAATTTTATCAAAGACTTACCCTGTGGCTGGATGACTTTTTTTCATTGCACAATTCACATGGTGTGGCCATGATAGTAGTTGTTGAAGTGTTGAGATGTTAATGAATTCAGAATATATTTTGAAAATAGAATGAAAAAATTACTCTTTGGTTATAAGGAGGGGGAGGATAGGAATTAGGAAAATGTCTAGATTTGTGGTGTGAGGAATTCAGTAGATATTTACTAAAATTAAAAAAAAAAAAAACAGATCTTTTTTGGTAAAATTGTACAAGACGTCTATTAGAAATCCAAGTGGGAATATCATGTAATCAAGTGGAAAAATTAATCTGGTGTTTTGGAGAGATGGTACACATGATGATAGCATTTGAATTCACAAGATGAGATTACAATGGGATAGTAGCTTAAATTCTAGATGGAAAAATCAGGGAGCTTAAGGTCAAGCCCCTGCTCAATTTAGAGAGTAATAGGGAAGGGTGAGCTACCAAAGGAACCTGAGAAGTCAGGTGAGAAGAAAACTAGTGATTCCAAAGAAGAGAATGTTTCAAGACGGGGAGAATAATTAGCAGTGCCCAGTGATGCTAGAGTTTAAGGAAGATAATAACAGAGTTATTCTGACAACATGTTGATTATTGGCAACATTGCAAAAAATAGACTCAGGAGAGTGACAGACTGGGGGCTCTATCTGAGTGCTGTAAAGAAATAATGTGAGGTAAGAGAGTGGGAATAGTGGCTACAAAAGTCATTTTCAGTATTTTCCCATACAGGGGAGCAGAGAAATGGAAGCAGAGCTAGGGCAAGGGTGGGGCATGGGTTCAAGTGTTCGCTTGTCATTTATTTTGTTTTAGAAATACATCAGTAGAACATACTGTACACTAGTGGTGATTATTAGTAGTAATTTTGAAATTGATGTCAGAAAAGGAGGTAAAAATTGAGTAGCAAATTCTTGAGGCTTGGAAGAGCTGTAGGGTCTAAGTGGGGTTGTTTGTGGAATAGCCAAGTTTCAATTAGGAAAAGAAAGTGAAGGGAACATTTGAGCAGAGTTTGAGCCCATCAGTACTTTGCTGATGACAGAGTGCTTTGCAAAGGGCACAGTTGAAGAGTTTGGGAGTTAAGAGATTAGAGGAGATTAATGGATGTACACAGTAGTGTGGGGATATGAATCCACATGATGATGGATGGCAGAGCCTTCTTGGGCTTCTCTGAATGACTAAGGAGAATTGGAAAGTGAGGAATGATGAGATTAACCCTGATAGTTTCTAGAAAGAATGTGAATAAACAGTTCAAGCTGGAAAACACAGGGCAGCTGCATATTTTTCTCCCCTCCAGCTTCCATTTTTTGGTGGCCAGAGAGTGATTGAAAGCTTCCTTAGAGAACTGCTTCTTTACGTAAGCTGAAATTAGAGTCCCAGTGAAGCCTCCCCCCTTTTTTTTTTCTATCAGAATAATGATGGGATGGGTTGGGGTCAGGAAAGGGGGAGATGAGAGCTTGCTCTTGTCTGCAGTAGCATGGAGATGAGACTACTGGGAATGTACGGTGAGACAGAATAAAGGGCTTATTTTCTGAATGAATGAAATAAGGAAGGAAGGAATGAAATAAGTAGTTAATTGTTAACTGATTAATTGATATCATTTGTAAATAAACAAGATATTTCACTGAGCTGGAAGAGTAAAACAAGTTTCTATTTCCTAATTTCAGTTATAAATCCTCTACTTTTGAAGTTTTAGAGTACAAACTACAGTACAAATTTAGGGTACAGATTCTTGAATGCAAAGAATTTCTTATTGCTTTGAGAAATCATCTGGTTACTTACTTTTAATAAAACCTGATGAAATCTGTCTTAAAAGGAAAATTTATTTTTTCTTCCATCCATAGCACTATTTACAGCATCATTTCCAGTATTCATCATCGCACCCTGATTTAACTAGTGATAGGATATTTATGTATAATTCAATTTTTCATTCATAATATTGAAGTATAAATCAGTTTTTTAATCTGCTTCAGGCCAAGATAGAGTAACACATACAGAATTTTTCTTTCTGTAAAAAATAATAAAGAACTAGACAGCAGATGTGAAATTTCAGATATTGGATATCAGGCAGCAAACAACAGAGATCTCTGAAAGAGGGTAAACAAAATAGGTGAGCTCTACAATTATCCCAGCTTACTGCCTGGAGATAACTGGCAGGACACTGAACAAATGGGGGGAACCAAAGCAGAGCCTCACTTTCCTGAATTGAAAAGACTGAGTTGTGAATCCAAGAGAACCAAGGTGGCTAGGGTTCCCCAGGCAGAATACTTAAGATGAGAGATCAACAAAGAGATAAATAAAATTACCTGAACCCCAGCTATGTTCAGAGATTTTAGCTGAATAATGATGAGCGCATGTATGTGAGAAAAATGCCTAAGCCTCAAGAAAGAAATATTTGTAAGAATTGAAGGAAATAATCATTGAAAATCAGGACTGAGAAATTTTTGTCTTCCCAATAACTAGGATGGAAGAGCTTTATAATTCACAGGACATCAGTTAAAGTACTCAGAAAGGTATCAGAAAATTAGCCCTATACTAATGGCTATGCTGATCTTACCTCACAAAGATTAAAAATAGCATCAAATGATCCAACTCTGCCCAAGTAAATTAATTCATCCCAAAACAATACTAAAAAATGTTAATAGAAAATTCATGTGTACCTGTTTATATACCAAGTAAGTAAAATTTGCAAATAAAACCTATTATGTAAAGAAGCAGCCATAAAAAATACAAGCGATAATGAAGAAAAAAATCAATCCACATGTGAAACATGATAAAAATTAATAAGCATGGGCAGTAAAACAATTACTATAACTATATTCAATACAGTCAGGAAGTTAGACGGAAGAATGAGAAAGATAAGTAACAAATGTAATTTATAAAAATGACCCAAACACTTGAGATGAAAACTATAGTAGATGAAATGGAATATATAATGTATATAAATAAGAGCATATTAGACATTGCAGGGAAAAAAGATTAATGAACTGGAAGACATGAAAATAGAAACTATCCAAATATCAGCACAGAAACAGGACAAAGACTGGGAAAAAAGTCAAGACAGCCTCAGTGAGCTATGAGATAACTTCAAGCAACCTAATATAAGTATAATTGAAAGTCCTTGAAAGAGGAGTGTTAAGGGAGGTCAGAAAAATATTTGATGAAATAATGGCTGAAAATATTCCAAATTTGTTGAAAGCTATCAACTCTTATACCCAAGAATCTCAATGGAATAAGAAACTTGAAGAAAAGTACCCCAAGGCATATAATATGAAAATGGCTTAAAATCAGCTGGGGTGTGGGGTGAGCACATTAGGTACAAAGGAACAAAGATAGGAAGAGCAGATTTCTTTTCATAAAAATGCTAGAAGGAGACAGTAGAGAAACACTATTTTTAAAGTACTAAAACAACAACAAAAATATATTTTACTCTACAATTTTAATAGCCAGTGAAAATATCTTTCAAAAATTAAGGTAAAGTAATACCTTTATCAGATATGCAAGTGCTGAAATAATCCACTATTAATGGTTCTGTTCTTGAAAATATAAAGTTAAGACCTTTGTGCAGAAGGAAAATTACACCAAACGGAAATCTGGGTTTATACAAGGAAATGAAGAACACCATAAGTGGAAAATCCAAAGTTAAATCATTTTCCCTTAGTTTTAGTCTTATTAAAAGATAATTGACTGTTTATATTAAAATAAAAACAAAGTGTTGTGGAACTTATAGGTAGAAGGTAAATGTAAGATGACCATAGCACAAGGAACATGAGAGGAAAATAGAAGTAGACCTTTGTAAGATCATTATACTCTATAGGAAGTGACATAACATTACCTGAATAAAACTTCAGTAAGCTGGAAAAATAAACTGTAAACCCTAAAACAACCACTAAAAATAAAATAAAACAATTAAAGCTAAGTAATTTAGGTAAAAATGAAAACAAAGGTGATAAAATGGATCATAAAATGCATTAAATCCCAAAGAAAGCAGAATAATGGGAGAAAAAGTAGCAAAGAGCAGTTGAGGCAAACATAAAACAAATTAAAAAATGATAAATCTAAGCCCAACCATATCAATAATAACATTAAATATAAAATATCTAAATATATCAACTAAATGGTAGACATTTGATTTTAAAAACAGGTGCAATTATATGCTAACTGTAAGAAAACTATTTCAAATATAAAGAAAACAGATAGATTAAAAGTAAGAGTATAAAAAGTATACATAGTATGCTATCAATCCAATGAAAGTGGAAGAGGCTATAATGTTATTCAACAACTTAGATTTCAGAGCAAAGAATATTACTAGTGATAATGTGTATCATTTAATAAATAATAATAAATATAAATTTAATAAATATAAATTCATCTACAATCCAAAATAATTATTTAAATGAAAGTAAGCTTCGAAATACAGGAAGCAGAAACTGATAGAACTACCAGAAGAAATAGACAAATCTAAAATTATAGTTCAAGATTTCAGTACCCCTTTCACAATAATTGAGAGAATAGTAGGCAGAAAATCAATAAGGATTTAGATTAGAAAATACTCTCAATCAACACTACCTATTGATATTTTTTTTTCCCAAGGATGAAATATCCACATTTATTTTTCTTCCACGTGCATAGAAAATGTCGGTGAAGTGTTTTATGAAAGAGGCAGTGAATGGGTGTGGCATTGCTACACCAGACAGGACTTTGTGCTTCAAAGGTACACTATTCGTTTTAAAACAAAGGATGTTGTAGTTTGGTTTTAATTGCTAACAGCTCCTTGGTTTTTCCATTTGTTTTCTAAGCTATCAGTTTCTTCAAATCTCTTTTCGAATGACACACTGCATACAAATGATGGCACTTAACCAATGTGGCATTTCCATATTTACATCAAGAAAAGAAATTTACAAAACGTAATAGCATATAATCTTAACATTTAGTAATAGCAATAAAACATGAAGGGCATCCTTTTTATTTTCTTCTGTACAAACTATCAGAACATAACTTCATTCACATTAAAAAAAATCGTCTTTAATTTGATTTGACCTACACACTCCCATCTCATTTTCACCCATTTCCCAAACCTCTCATCACATCGCCCACACCTTCACCAGACTACAGAATCTACCAGTAATTAGATATAACACTTAAATGGAGCTTAGAAACTCCTCTCTTCCAAAGTTTCCTCACTTCCCTGATAATCCCTCAAAAATGAAAAAAAAGAATAAGCTCTTCACTCATTCCTTCCATTTCACTTTCACATTTCACTATCAGATCAGCAAGACAGACTTTTCACCTCAATTCAAACAAGGTTGGAAAGAAAGAGTTCCCCGGCTGAGCATCTTGAGGCTACACCCAGGAGTCTGGGGACCCTGGGTACTGTTCTGCTCGATAAAAAGGCTGTTTAGTGGAGTGAAAGCCTACGTAATTTGTGGTTGATTTCAGTCCATACTGTGTTGAGTAATCAGTAGAAGCTGGAAAGTGAAGTCAGTCATCAAAATAAGGATCTTCATAGCTACAAGGAGTCTGCAAATACAATCTGTATGCATCAACATTCTTTCTGTTGGAGTCATCTTGACTATAATACAGCTGTTGATGCTGTAGCTGTCTATTTTTTTCTGTTGCTGGTGAGGAATAGGAACTGATGTAAATTGGTGAAGGTTTGCTGGAGCCAGGGTACAAGCCGTTATGTGTGGCATTTCCTTGGCTATTGTAATACCGCATAGATGGCTGGGTCCTATTGTATTCAGAGCAAGGTTCTCTGATTCCTAACAGTGCTGGTGAGGAAGAGGTGCTGCCGACTGACTGAATGATGGGTGACATCTGTTGGTGGGTGGTAGACAAGGAAGGATGTGATTTGAATCGGCCCCTCTCTAATGTCGACACAGGTGTAATAAAATGGTTCTGATTCCATCCATCCCTTTTATCCCGATATTGCCATAATGTATTCAAGACCTGGGCTGCTGCGTTCACCACTTTCAGAGATGATCTGTCTCCTCTGCATTTGGTTATGTTCGCCGCCTTTTCAGTCCCTCCTGAGTTGGTCAGGGCCTTGACATTCTCCATGTTTTTTCTGGTGACCTCATGCAGAGTGCAGCAGATAGCTGCCATGGTCTCAACGGACAGTATGCTGGGGCCATCACCACCCGGCAGCCAATTGACCAGGTCTTGCATGGTGTATTTGCGTATGAGCTCCTTGTTGCGAACATCTAGTGCCATATTCCTCAAGGCAGTTGCCACCAAAGAAACGACTCTATCGTTATCCATTCTCAGAAGTTCTACTAGGATGGGGAGCCCTTTTTCTTTTCTGACGGCTGCCCAGATGTATGCTGCAGACTTCCAATTACCAGCAGAGAGGTTCTGGAGAGATCCGGCAGAGCCTTCTAAGGTGGCTGGGTTGGAACTTTCTGCTAGAAGAGTCAGATATGGTTTTACCACTGATGGATGCCATAGCATCTCAACCCCTTTGGGGAACTTCAACAGTCCTGGAATAGGACCAACTCCATCCCATTGATCCTCTTGTGGTTTCCTCTTTTTCTTTTTCTTCTTTTTCCCCCAGCAGCTTGGCTCAGAATCTTTGCTGGGAGACTCTTTCCCTACTAAGTCATCCAATTCGTTTAGTCCCAGTAGCCAGGCCTGGGGAACCTTCAGTTCCAGCTGATAGGACAGGTTCCTCAGGGTGCACACACAGCTGTCCACCATCTTGCTGTCATAATCAGTTGTGTTCACGCATGTGTGGATCACGTACAGCAGCGAGTCCACCAGCCCCTCACAGGACCGCATTTGCTTCTGCGCCTTCTCCCTGGTGGAGCTGAGGTTCCTCAAGCAACCTGTCGTGTTATGCAGAACTAGTGAAGTCTGAAATTTAATTTTATGATGATCATCAAAAGAAGAGTTATTCCATCCAGAATGTGGAACTATCACTGTGTTTGCTAAGGTTGAGAGAGCATCTCAAATGATTGTCATCTTTATGGCATCACATGTGGATAAATTCCAAAGAACTCTTGTAACAAGTTCCCTTACTTCTGCATCAAAAGATTTTCTCAACAGCCACAACAAGGCAGGTATCCCACCAACATTCTTCATTGCTATTTTATTATCATCTGTAGACTTGCCAAAAACCAGGTTTCAGAGAGCACCACAAGCATTCTTCTGAACTTCTAAAACTCTGTGGTCCAAAAGGCCACCCAGATGCTTGATTCCCTCTAACCTACACACCTCCATCTTCATTTTGTTGTCACCAAAGCACAGATGCTGCAGGTAGGCCGCTGCATTTGCCTGGACCAAGGGAAGCTGGTGCTGCAGCATGTGGATGACTTCAGGCAGCTCAGGATCACACCACGCAAACTCCTTGGGGTCTTTCTGAATGCTGTCTATTGAAGGTGATCTTGTGGTGCCATCATCTGCAGGCACTGCATGAAGCCTGTTACAATTGCACTCTTGTACTCAGTATTGTGCCCCATAGGGTTCTGGGAGGTAGCTGTTGTATTCAGGGCATAATTATTTCTTTGGTATGTAAGGGTACTTCGTTGGCTGGAGGTCCTTTGCAGATTTCCAACACCTACTGAACCTGTGCAATAATACAAGGCCACCTGTGATCCCTGGAGCTCTATGATTCCATAGTTGCGACTGCAGTACACTGGACTGTAATAGGTTCTTCCCTCATATATGGGAGTGATGTGCAAGTCAGGCGACACAGCTGAACCGAGGTCTTGCCCAAGCTGGCTGTGCTGACTAGCATATGAACTCCGTAAGCCTGTCAGGCTGTCTGGTTGAGTTGGAATCATCCTCTCGTAAATGTCGTACTGCTGCTGTCTAAACGAAATAGCAGACTTCTAAATAATCTAGCATCACAGAAGTCCAAAGAGAAATTTAGTATTCCAAACTGTGGAAAACAAAAACATAGTATGTCAACTTTGTCAGATACAGCTTAGAGGGAGATTTAAAGTAATAAATAATTATATTAGAAAAGAAGAAAGGTATCAAATCAATGACTTCACCATCTCCCTTTAAGGACTAGAAAAATAAGATCAAATTAAATGCCAAAAATGCACAAAGAGGGAAATAATAAAGATAAAAACAAAAATAATTAAGATAGAAAACAGAAAAAAGAAATATTGAAATTCAAAGCAATTGAAACCCTCTTCTTTTGTTAAGATCATTAAAATAAAAATTAAAAAACCTCTACCCTAATAAGGAAAAAAAGAAACACAATAGCCAATATATGGAATGAGAGAGATGACATAATTACATATCTGTGGATAATAAAAGGATTAAATAATATTATGAAAAATAATGCCAATAAATTTTTAGACAACTTAGAGGAAATAGACAAATTCCTTGAGATACATATTTATCAAAGATCACTTTTAAAATAACCTGAAAATCCTTCTATCTATTAGAAAATAAATTTGTACTTAGAAACCTTCCTAAAAATAAAACTTCAGGCTCAGATGGCTTCACTGATATATTCTAAAGAATAGTCTTTTAAACAAATGTTATTGGAACAATTGGTTATCTATTTGCCAAAAAAATGAATTTTAATCCTAATCTCATGCCAAATGCAGAAATTAACTCAAAAGCAATCATGAACCTAAATATGAAGCATAGTACTACACATACTTAACCTAAAGCATAATAGAAAATTTTTGTGATTTTGAGCTAGGCAAAATACATACGAATAAATTGATAAATTGAACTTCATCAAAATTAAGAACTTTTGGTCTTCAAAACACATGTTAAAGAGAATTAAAAGACAATACACAATATAGGAGAGGATATTCTCAAAATACAATAATAAAAAAACAATGAATCTAATAAAAATGCACAGAAGATTTGCACAAACACTTCTCCAAAGAAGATAAATGGATGGCAAATAAATACATGGAAAGATGTCCAACATTATTAGATATTAAAGGAAATCCAAACTAAAACTCCAGTGTAATATCACAATATACCTAAAATAATGTCAAAAATTTTGAAGTCAACAAAACAGTTCATATTGCATGAAAGGCAAAGTAATTTTCATCACAGAAAGCACACCACTGGTAATTTGGTGATGGATGTGCACATGTCGCATGGAGAGGGGACCAAGGAAAGTTTACAAAGGCGCATGAGGAAAGTTTTGGTGATGACAGATAAGTCATTATGTTGAGTGTGCTGATCCGTTTACAGTTGTATTAAGTATCACAACTTTTCAAAGTATACACTTTAAATATTTGCTGTTTATTGTATGTTAATTATACCTCCTTAAAGCTATAAAAAAAGAAAAAGAAACTAAAGATCATAAGGTAGTTTGCTAAGTGAAAATATTAAGATACCAAATTATTGATACACCATTTGTTATACTGCAAGCAAATATTCCAAAACATTCACCCAACCTGATAATGAAACGTTATTTTAAAAAGTTTATTTCTTTCTATGAATGTATTATCTCAATATTAAAGAATAATCTGTTATTAAATTTATAATCAAATCAAGCTATGAAAAAAAGCCTCTAAGTCTCATAAATAGCTATAATAAAAGACTGTTCTCTTTCTTTCTCTAACTTTAAATCATGTACTGTCCTTCCTTGGATAGAAACTAGTGATCTTGTTGTTGTGGTAGTTTTTAACTATCCACAGTTACTTTTGTTTGACAGAAACAAAATACAATTAATAATATAATTCTTTTTATTCACCCAAAGAAGAGAGATAGAAAACCTGACTGCTATAAGCCTTAACAGTTACTAAAAGGAGAACTGACATGAGACACACTGACAATGAAGAATTAGACAGTTGGCAGAACAGTAATATAATGAATACTCATAATCAAGGGCATGAATTAACAATAAAATGTTTAAAAGCCTGTCAATCTCTATTTGTCAATAATAGTTAAATAGATGTCTTGGTCATGTAAAGAAATAAGCATCGGGTTATCTGTAAGACTCATTTCTAGCAAAGACTACCAGATAAATGAAGAATTACTCTTACTGTACAATTTTAGGAAAGTAGAATGAAGGCTTTGACTTTTAGAAATGCATTTTAAATGATATTCATTCTAAATTATCCTTTTTTTTTTTTCCTTTCAGAGAAAAAAAATTTGCTCAAATGAAGGAAATGGTAACAGATAATTTTATTTTGTATTTCTACTTATTTAAAGCCGACTTGTTTTCTGTTTAAGAACTATGAAAACTTTTAATTGTTTAGTGATATTTTTCTGATAATTACTGTCAAAGCATTTAATAGTCTTGCACAGGAAATTCCAACAGACAAATATATTCACAACGAACTTGTTTCTTAGTAAAGAGAAAATTATAGATGGCTAAATTAAGGTTAATGATAAAATAATAGAATAACTGATAGAATCCATGGAGTACCACATGATTTATATGAGTCCCTCAAAATAGGGAGAATTCTTATTTGTCAGTATATTCCCAGCATACATGTGGTGTCTGGCCCGTGGCATGTTGTCTATAAATGATGTTGAATAAATGAATTATCAAAACATTGTCTAGATTTTTAATTTCAATTTTACTCAGTGACACAGTGTTTTTGTCTGAGTTAATCATAGTCCTTAGGGAATGAAACCATCCAAATAAATACATAAAGGAACAAAAAAATTCCTTTCCAATAGAACTTACAGAACAAAGGGTAAATGATTGGCATAGCAGGTGCAACCTGCAGGTCAGAAATACTTCATAGGCAAAAAACCTCAGCAGGAGGTTACAAAAACATATTGTATATGATTCTGTTTGCTTTGATAACCCAAGCTCCAACATTCTCTTCTCAAAGGGATATAGAAACTGTGACTTATTCTGAGTGATAACACATACAATCACATGATTGATTAAAAGCTGTCTGCACTTTCTTCTCTCCAAATAAGTAACTCAAAGAAATGAAAGCTTCACTCTATCTTTCATCTCTTCACTCTAAAGGCCTTCCCTGACTGAGAATCTCATTCAAAATTTCAAAGATAAGACTTATTTTAAACCACCAGAAAAAAATAAGTTGACAAAGAGATGCCTTCAGGAAATTAATAGCCTCTCTAACACTTTTGAATATAAATTGTCTATTTATGAAACATAAAAATGAAATCACCAGCTTTTTCCGATGTTATGGCCACATTATTTGATAAAAGTAGGTGATCTCTGCAGGAAGAATACTCATGTTAGAAAGAATTTATAACCATGCTGCTAAATGCAGAGGAACCTAAAGAGGTATTACTAAGAAATATGGGATGGCAAATCCTCTCATTGTAAGTATGAAACTGGAAGATTTCCTTCTCAAAAACCTTTAGTCTTTTCCAAGAGCTTACATGTTTTTCTCCATAAATAGATAGTGAATTTATATTCCTGAAAACCTGGAAAATAAGTTTCTGTAAGATTATGAGATTTACATAATCTAGGTGCATTGTATTCTATAAGGATTATTTTAATATTAAAATAATTTGTCTTAAGGTTCCACCACCAGAGCTCTTATCTGACCAAACCTCTCCCAGTAACAAGTATATAAACACATTGATATTTTTGTCAAAAACAGTGGAGAGCAACCAAATGCTGATAGTTTCTCAAGAGGAGTAAATATTTGGAATAGGGAATGCATTCAGTGATTTTACTTTATCTTTCATTTATTTACTTTTTATCTTATTTTATTTTTAAATAGCACCTACCCTAAGGAGACGCCTCAGTCTGTTCCATGCAAATACATCTCATGAATATATTGGCTCATGGTTTAGGAGGATAGAAGCCCAAAATTAAGGTGTCAGCAAAGCCATACTTTCTCCCCAAAGTCTGTGGTATTCTGGTCTGGTTTGCAAAGATCCTTGGGGTTCCTTGGCTTGCATCTCTGCCTCACGTCACACGGCAATCATTCTCTTCTGATGTCTGTTCTTTCAATTTCTGTTGGCTTCCTGCTTCTGGCTGAGTGGCCTTCTGTGACTTCTGGCTTCCAGTTTCTTCTCTTCATAAGGCCTCCAGTAATATGGAAAGAGACACACCCTGCTTCTGTTGGCCACACTTTAACTAAAAATAACATCTTCAATAGATCCTATTTACAAATGGTGTCACATCCAAAGGTATATACATTAAAATTAAGAACATGTCTTTTTTGTTCAATCTGAGGCAATAATTGCAACTCCAGTAGGAAACTTTAGAGATTCTGTCTTGAAAATTCAAATGTTTTAGTTCGAGGCAATGACAACCACTGGAAAGTGAGGGAGGAATGTTAGATGAAATAGTAAAGACAAAGTCCCAATTCTGTGTATAAACTCTGACAAAATTTTTTCCTGATCCCTGAACTATACATGGTGGGGCAGACTCTGAGCAGTTCAATAGAACTAAGAGGACTACAGTGAGATTTGAGCTTGTGCCCAAGAGAAGGAATTGTAGTTTGATTTAAATTAAAGTGTCACATAAAACAATCCCTTCCGTAAAAGCATGACAAAATCCAGGATCTCCATAATGTAACACTTAGAATGTCCATGACCCAAAATTATTTGACACATGAAGAAAGAGGAAAATGTGACATACTCTCAAAGAAAAGGACAATGAACATAAGCCTATCCTGATATGAACCAAATGTTAAATTTAAAAGAAAACAATCATGGATAAAAATAAGTTTGTAGTAAATGAAAACACAGAACATCTCAGCAAAAAAATGGAAACCATAAGAATCAAATGGAAATTCTAGAATTGAAAAATAAAATATCTGAAAAATAATTCACTGAATGTGCTTAACAGCAGAATGGAAATACGTTAATAGAAATTAGTCAATTTAGAAACTAGAGGGAAACAAAAGAAGACTGAAAAAATACCAGAGCCATAAGACCTATGTGACAATATCAAAAAGTCTACTATCCATGTAACCAGAGTCCTTCATATGAGGACAAAAGAAAGAATTGGATGTTAAAAAAAAAAGTAAACAGGTGGTGGCAGTAAAGTTTTAAAATATGGTGAAGTATACAAATTTACAAATGCAGGTAATTCAGAAAACCCAAGTAGGATAACAAAAAACCATGTTCAAGAATAATGGAATCAAACTGATGAAAATAAAAAATAAGGGCAGTATTCTTAAAGAGCAAAAATAAAATATCAGCATTATATATAGCTAAACAACAATGCAAATGATCACTGACCTCACCAAAAACAACTGGGGACAGAACACTGTATCCAGAGAAAACATTACTCAAGAATGAAGGTGAACTCAAGACATTTTTAGAGCTTAAAAAAAAAAGAAAAATAACAAGTGAGAATTCCTTAGAATTCATTGCCACAGACAAGCACCACAAGAATTGCTAAAGAAATTTCTTCAGTCTGTAGGCAATTGATAAAAGATGGATACTTGGATCTTTGGAAATGGTAATTTCTTTAAAATGCACTCTATTGATTACAGGAAACATTACAGCATTTTTTTCCAGGGCTCATTACGTATACTGCAATACATACAGCAACTAAAACATAAAGAGCAAGGAAGGTGGGTAAATGGACCTATCTGTTCACCAGTGGTACATTATATGCAAGCAGACTTTTTAAACATTAATAACATGTAGTGCTGTCTTAAAATGAGCACTAAAAATGCAGGAAGGTTTTGCTAAAAAGCCAATTGATAAATTAAAATTGAATTCTAAAGAATGTTGTAATAATTCAAAAGGAGGCAGTTATATTAGGGTTCTCTCAGGAAATAGAACCAACAGGAAATATCTGTAAATATTATGAGATTTTTGTAAGAATTTTCTCATGCAGCTGTGGGGATGGGCAAGTCCAATTCCGTAGGGCAAGGTGGGAACTCTGATGAAGGTTTTAAGCGAATTCTGCTGGAGAAGCTGGCTGGCCAAAGAAGAGATGGAAATACTTTCTTCCGACTGCTGAAATAATCACTTTTCCTTTTAAAGCCTTCAGCTGATTGGCGAATCTTCTCATTGTTGAAGGGGATCTCCTCAGTTGATTGTAGAAGTAATCAGCCATAGGTGCAATCAACTTACTCATGATTCAAGTCCACAAAATGTTCTCACAGTAACAAGCAGGCCAGTGCTTGCTTGACCAAACAGCTGGCCAAGTTGACACATAAACTTAACCATCACAGCATGAAAGGAGAAAGGGAACCAAACAAGGGAAAAACAGTTAAAAAAAAAAAAAAGTAAAATGATAGTTTTAAATACAACCATATCAATAATTACATTAAATTTTAGTAGAGGAAACACCAAAATTGAAAGTCAGGAATTGTCAGAATAGATAAAATATTTTCTGTAAAAGTCATAAAGTCAATGCTTTAGAATCCTGTGACTTCATATTATATGGTTTTCAAGTCCTTCTTTCTACATCTTATCCCTGGAGATCTACAACCCAGTGTAAGAAACACAGAATGCATTATTTTAATTTTAGTGGCCTAAGAAACAATACTTAATTACAAACTATTGACATAAAAATATCCACCAACTATAAGCTTTAGTTATAATTTTCCAAAACAAGAAATCTCTGAGTACACATATAAGGTTTAATAGACTAGTATCTTGGGTAGAATGGACATTTTATTTTTGCTTTGACTCATAGAGAAATCTAACTAATAGCTAGATTTCTCTACAATAAGATAAAATGAGTTGCAGGCTATTGTTCTTCAAATGATGATACCTATAGATAATAAAGATTGAAAAATACATGAATTTAGGGGTAAATTTGCTCATATATTTCCTAGTATGTCTTAATGACAATCTTCCTTTTCAAACATTCCTTGTACCTAAGAGGATGATACCTTTTGCTTCTACTATACATTTCCTAGCTACAAGACAATAAGATTCCAATCAGCGTAGCACAAATAAAGTTATGATTATTCATCTTTCTCACAGTGTGTCAACTACTGTGACTTCTGAATAGACCTGCCCCCTCTCTGCCCCAATTCACTTAGAAAATATTCAGTGCTTTTGAGCAATAAAACTGCCTTTTCTCAGGAGTGCGCTAGCATCCTTTTATTGACTCTGGTTTATTTGCAGGCATTGATGTTGACATCTTCAGATAAAATATTATAGCTCCTTCATGGATGACATATATTTATGCATTTCCCATTTGTGTGCTTTCTCACATCTTTCTCCTCCCTACTCCCTTCCCTCTTCATGCCACCTTGGAACAGGCACAACCTTAAGTTTTCATCTCTAGCTAAGAAATGTGGTTTCTTTTTCTAGGTTAACCAAGGCACCAGATAGAAGCTAGTTTTTAGCTATAGAATAAAACAATAATCACGTAATAATTATAATCCTGATGAAAACTAAAATAGCATAATACATGATTTCAAAAAAAAGATGCATGACAACTCATCAGTGTAATCATGACTCTTTGCAACTTTACCCCTGTCTTTTACCTTCCTTGTCCTGTAAAAATTAGAGAAGTTTTGACTGTCTAATTTATCAGAACTTTTATGAGATATTTGCATAGAGATGAGATGCCAGAATGGTCCTTCTTCTGACTTATTGTGTGTGTTTCAGGCCATAAGCAAGCACATTAAAGGAAAGGAATCCAAAACTTTTAAGGCACTTTTCAATAATTAGTAGTCTGTATTCCTCTCTGTGCCTCTTTTTAGCACAGTTAGTTCTACTAATACACATGTTTTGAGGATCTGTCAAAAGCCAAAGACTGTGTAAGTGCTAGGGATGCAAACCTGTATAAAATGCATCTTGACTTCAAGGAATTTAAATCCATTGAGGGAACAGTAAGATGTGAAGAGTGCAATAAAATATTCATGAGGCAAAATGTACAGAGAAGCTTCAGCAAATGATGAGAACCAACTATCTGTTAGGCACTGCAGTAGATGCTGCATAATCATATTCTTTAAGCTTCATAGACTTACTAAAGTAAGGAATAAATATTAGCTTTAGATTACACAACTGTTACCTATTGCTGGGCAAAACCTACATAATTCTACAGTGTTCATCAAGTAGGGTGTGCTTTCTCAAATATTATTACATTTTGCAGGAGAGAAAACATGTAAACAGAAAGATTTCTTATTTGGATTAGGATTTATATGTCTAGGTTTTAGCTCTGTTTCTGTAACTCACTGATTGAGAGATTTGGGTAATAGTTTTGTCAAGTATGTAATGAAGACATTTCAGCAATTAATTTTGAAGGTACCTTAAAATTCCAATATGTTGATATATATTTAATAAAAAATTGTCACTCAATCCAATCTCCAGTGCTTTACTATTTCTCAGGGCTCAAAATTATATAAGAATTGCCCAAATTATTATGATCATCCTTAGAATTATCAATATAATTATATGTTATCAAATGTTCCACTCAAAATTCATCAAGAAACTGTGTTTACTTTTATATTTTTGGTGGGTTGTCCAGTGCCTGAAATTAAAAAAAATAATAAACAAATGTTGGTTCTGCATGAAGAAATAAGTGTAAACAAATAATGTAAGGAAAATAAAATTTATAAAATTATGTTTTCCATATTTTGGATATCCTTTACCTTCTACATTTGTATCAATTTTTAAAGATTTTGTCTCAGATGAAAAATGAAGACTTTTCTTTCTATATAGAAATAGTGAGCCCCCCAATTTGTGGAATATAATACTTGAATTTTTATACTTTCAGTTAATGATCAAAATTTCAAAGGCGTCATCTAAAGTTGTAGATAAAGAATGATGACGGCCATGTCAATGACTCATAACTCTGCATTAAGAGGCAATGCTTTTATTCTAGATTCTTAGTTTATGAGTGTTCAATAAAGACATAATTCTATTGTATTTTCACATTAATAGCAGTAATTTCTTCTCTGGAATAGATTTCACAATTGGGAGTTTCCTAATAATGATGTTCAATTTTCTCATGGTTAAATGAAGTTTTATATCTTTTTTGAAATAATTTTATTGTTTTCCATACAATTAACTGTAATTGTCATGCAAGATAGAGAAAAATATTTAGGATTCTAATTTTATTAACTTTTTCTATAAAAGCAGCAATATGAAATATTTTATTCTTTTAAGAATGTGGATCATTTGAATAACATAATTATAAAGAGTGGAGAGCTAAGTAATGCAAAATACAAATTGTTTTCTTGTCTCTATACTTTGAGAATTCCAAAATTTTTATTCACCACTCCTGATTTGTATCAATTTATAAAATGTTTTGAAAAAACATGTCTGCCATTCTCAGTCATTGCTTTTTATCCCTTAGATGTTCACGGATAATACAAAGCATATTTTTGAATTTAATTTATTAAATTATATTCTATGTTTTTATTTTTATGATATTTTGTTTGGAGGTAAGTTTAGATCTGTATGCAGTTGTAATAAATGATACAGAGAGAATCTGTGTACCTTTTACCCATTTCCTATTGCTAACATCTTGCATTAGGAATCACAAGCAGGATATTGACACTGATGTATTCAAGGTACATAACTTTTCTATCACCAAAAGCATTCTTCATGGTGCCCTTTTATAACCACATTTGTTTCTCTCCTCTCACATTCCTTTTGCCTCCTCCACTCCTAATTCCTGAAAATCATTAATATGTCTTATTTCTATAATTTTATCATTTCAAAATGTTATATAATGGGATGATATATTGTGTCACCTTTTGGGATCGGCTTTTTTCACTCAGCATAATTCTCTGGAGATTCATTCAAGTTATTGCAGGTGTCAATAGTTTGTTAATTTGTGTTGCTGAGTAGCATTCCACTGCATATTTAACCATTTTCTGTTTGAAAGAGATCTAGATTGTTTTCAGTTTTGAGCTATTACACACAAAGCTGCTATAAATATTATTTTACTGGTTTGGGGTGGTTATAAGTTTTCATTTCTTTGGAAGAGAACAATTGCTAGGTGGTATGTAGTTTTATATTTAGATTTTAAAGAAACTGCAAAGCAGTTTTCCAGAATGGTTGCAACATTTTACACTACTACTTGCAAAATATGAGTAGCCCACTTTCTCTGCATCCTCACCAGCATTTGATGGTGTCACTGTTTTTATTTTAGCCATTATTTTAGTTTCATTGATGGCTTAAGCAAATGCCATGAAAGGTGGTGGGTTTAACAATGGGAATGGATTCATTCACAGTTTCGAGGCTAAAAGAAAGTCCAAATCATGATGACGTTAAGACAATGTTTTTTTTCCCCAAAGACTAGTTTTTTGGGCTGGCTGCCAGTGATCAAGGAGCCAAATCAAAGATCACTGTACTTGGCTCCTCTCTCGCATGGCAATGCATATGGTGACCTCGCCTCACCTTTCCCTTCTCTACCTGGTTCCACTGAATTTCAGCTTCTTGCTTCTGTGGCTTTCTCTCTCTCTATATATATATATCTCAATTTCATTCCACTTATAAATGACTCCAGTAATAGGGATTAAGACCCATCCTGACTGGGCTGGCCACTATTTAGTTGAAGTAACCTCACAAAAATGTCCTATTTATAATGGGTTCACATCCACAGGAATGGATCAGAGTTAAGAACATATTTTTCTGGGGTACATACAGTTTCAAACCACCACAGTCATCTCATGAGAATATAGTAATATCTCATTGCGGCTTTAATTTTTATTTCCCTAATGGTTAATGATGCACATCTTTCCAGTTGTTTATAGCCATATTATTGAGTGAAATGTCTCTTCAGGTATTTTGCCTATTTTGTAATTGGAGTATTTTTTTTTATTGTTGAATTTCAAGATTTTAGTTTTTATCTACTCTGGATATGATTGCTTTGTTGGATATATGATTTGAAATATTTTCTCAGAATCTGTAGCTGTCTTTTCATCCTTTTAACAGCCTCTCATGCAGAAGCACAGTTTTAAATTTTAATGAAGTCCAATTATCAATTTTTATTTTTATGGATTGTGCTTTTGGTGTCAATCTAAATGCTACAGTATTTCATATCCCTAGGTACCAAAGATTTTCTTCTATGATTTTTTTTTTAAGTTTTAAAGTTTTACATTAATTTCCATGATGTGTGAGACTTAGGTCCAAGCTCTTTTTTTTTTTTGCCAGTGGGTGTCCTGTAATTCCAGCACCATGTATTGAAAAGGCTATATTTGCTTCATTGTATTGCTTTTGCTAATTTTTCAAAAATCAGTTGAGTGTAATATGTGAACCTATTTCTTGGTCATTTAATTCTCTTCCTTTGATCTATGTGTTTATCCTTCTGCCAGTTCCACACAGTCTTGATTAATCTTACCTATAAAATAAATCTTAAAATTGGATACACTGATCCCTACCACTTTATTCTTCCTTTTAAAAATTGTTTTAGCTATTCTAATTCCTTTAGCTTTCCATATAAACATTAGAATAATCTGGCTTGTATATTTAAAAAATCTTACTGGGATGTTGATAGGAAATGTGCTAAACTTGTATATCAGTTTGGGGAGAATTGACACCTTTATTCTTTTTTTTTTGTTTTAATCTTTACTCTTTTGAGTTCTTCAATCCATGATCTTATTTAAAATTGCTTTTATCAGTAATTGAGACTTACCAGTATATACATCCTATAAGTGTTATTTTTTATACTTACACAAAATTATTAGATTTTTGAGCAATTGTAAAGGGGTTTGTATTTAAATTTTCAATGTCCTCATATTTTTTGTCTAGGATATAGCAATTTAATTGGTTTTGTATGTTTGTCTTGTATTCTGCAACCTTGCTGAATTCACTTCTTAGTCACAGAAGCTTTTCTTAAATTCTGTAGGATTTGTATGTATACATTTGTATCACTTGCAAATAGGGGCAGTTTTATTTCTTCCTTTACTATCTGTATGCAATTCTTCTTTTTATATTATTGCCCTGCCTAGAACTTCCAGCACTATGTTGAATAAGAGTGGTGATTCTGAACACCCTTGTCTTGTTCTCAATCTTAGGGGGAAAGCATTCAATCTTTCGCCTAATATTAACTGCAGATTTCTTTACCAAGTTGAGGAAGTTACACTCTATTCCTATTTTTTGATAGTTTTTATCATGAGTGGGTTTTCAATTTTGTCAAATGCTATTTCTGCATTTAGTGGAAATTCTTCTGTAATTTTTTACTTACTAGCCTCTTAATATGGTGGATTATATTGAGTTTCAAATATTGGGACATCCTTGTATCTCTAAAATAAACATCCCTGAAAATGGTGTATAATTCCTTTTTAATATTGCTGAATTCTGTTTGCTCATGTTTTGTTAAGGATTGTTTGCCAGTGTTCATGATGAATATTAGTCTGTATTATTACTTTTTCATATTCTGTTTTTGGTTTTATTATCAACATAATACTTAATTCATAAAACGACTTAGGAAATATCTCTCCTCTTCTGTTTTCTGGAAGAGATTGTGTTTAATTGGTGCTAATTCCAATTTAAACATTTGGTAGAATTATCCACAGGCCATAATTATTTGGGCTTGAATATTATTACTATTTTGGGAGTTTATAAATTACAGATTCAATTAACTTACTAGCGATATGGCTATTCAAATTATCTATTTCATATTGGGTGAGTTACAGTAGCTTGTGCTTTTCAAGGAGTTGGTCCATGAATGTATGTGGAATTGTTTGTAGTATTTACTTACTATATCCATTTGATGTCTGCACAGTCTGTGATGATAGCTCCTGTTTCATTACTGATACTGCAATTTCTGTCTTCTCTTCTTTTTCTTTGCCAGTCTTAATAAGGTCTGTCAAATTCATTGATCTTTTCAAAGGACCAACTCTTTTGTTTCATTCATTTTCTCTATCGTTTTTCTTTTTTCACTTTCATTGTTTTCTGCTCTTTCTTATTTTCTCATTCTGTTTGCTTTTCTTTTCTTTTCTAGGTTCTTGAGGTGATAGGTTATATTTTTCATTTGAGATTTCTACTCTTCTAAATGTATGCATGTAGTCCTATAAATTTCCCTCAACACTGTTTTTGCTGCATCCAACAAATTTTAATATATTGTATTTTCATTTCCAAAGTCCATGCTTCTTCCTCTACTGCATGCTGCTTTCCATTAAGTGGAAGAAAAGAAAGAAAAGTCCCTTGAAACTTCCCTGGTCTTCATATCTGGAGACGGATGTGCCTGTAATTAAACCACAGCAGCATGCACAGTGACATTCTTACCATTTTCTGGAAAAAAAAGTTAAGTAGTGAAACAAAGTAACAATGGCAAAAGCAGTGAAATGGCTACAAGCAGACAGAAAAGGTAGAGTAGTGCAAAAAGGCCCATAAGCCTTAGCAAATAAACAATGTTTTAAATATGATTTCTTGGGTTGTAGAATGCAATTATATTGAAGCAGTCACTTTCTAATTATCCTAGCAGAATATTTACCAGGTTTTAACTTTATTTTAATTGTGTTTAACTTTCTAATTTTTTTTTTTTAGTGTCTTCCAGACACAGATCAGTGAAATGTCATTTGTATGCTCTTCTATGAATGTGTGCGTAGTGGCAGCAAAAAGGAAGTTAGAGCTACACTTTAGTTTATCTATTGTTTCTCAATTCCAAAACCTCATCCTATTTTGAGCAGCCGCATGACAGCTGTATTGAAATCCAAATTCAGTCAGTGCTGCTTGTCAACTAACACAATCCATTAAGTTATGTGAGTTAATATGACTCTACCAACAGAGAAAAGTGTATTTTCTGCCAAGGATAAGACACTTTGAGACTATCTGGGCTATGAATAAAAGATATCTTTCCTTTCTGTGACCATGTTTCAAGATAACATTAGTCTCACAAATTATAAGTAAACTTATAAGGTGGGTTAATTTTTTATTCTGGAACAGACAATAAAATTTGGAGCATCCTAGTAAAATGATTTGCAAAATGTTTTTTAAATGTTGTCTTTTGATTTATTTGCCTTCCAGTGTTTATGACCAAAACCAGGGGCAAATTGCTTTGTAAGCCGTTTAAAAAATCATAGGTATGCAAACAGGGAAAGATATGAATATAGCCACGTGAATGAGGCTATGCATGTTTAATCAAACAGATTGTGAAAATTTGACTTTAATCTAGTGTTATTCTTGGTACTGTGAGGACTTACCTTTAGCTCCATGTTTGTTTTCATCCTGTCTTCTAATTACAGGGAATAAGAACAATCTTATCTTTATATCCTCTTGGCCCATTTATACTCAATCTAATTTCCTACTTTTTCTCCTTTCATTGTTCTGCTGCGGTCAGAACATGTCTCCTTATTGTTTTCAAACAAGCCTTGCACACTCCCTCCCTAGAGTCTTTGCAATGCTCTTCTCTCTGCCTGGAATGTTTTTCCCCAGGAGACCTGCATGGTGTGCTCATTCACTGCCTCCATGTCTCAGTTTAAATATCCACATATCAGCCATGACTTCCCTGAGCATAAACTAATAAATTCTACTCACACTACCTTGTCCTTCCCGTTGTTCTTACGTTACTCTCCTATTCTCCATTGCCTTTGTGGCATACTATATATTCACTTGCATGCTTGTTTATTTCCTGTCCCTTCCCATGTTCTGCTTATTTACTGCTTACAAACCACCCTAAAGCACTGACTTAGGACAGTAAGAATCAGTTATTTTTCTCATGAATTTGGGTTGACTGGGCTTAGTTACAGAGTTTTCTATCAGAGTCTCTCATGCGCTTACTCTCAGAGAGTGACTGGGGCTTGAATCATTTGTAGGCTCACTCACTCCTTCATATTGGTGGCACTTGGGCTGGGAAAACTCAAACTTCTGGGAGCTGGAAGAGCTGGGGCTCCTCAGGAGTCTCTCTGTATCTATGTGGTCGCTGCTCAGCATGGCAGAGTTAGAGTAGCCAGAAAACTTAAATAGATTCCAAAGTAAGTACAGAGAGGCAGCAGTTTTGCCTTTTACAACCTTGCCTTGGACCTCACATGGCATGTAACTCCTGCCAAATTTTATTCATTGATTGAGTCATAAAGGCCTGCCCAGTTTCAAGTGGAAGAGAAGTAGACTCCAGCTTCTGATAGAGTGTGTCAGGATTGCGCAAGAGCAGTTTGGATTAAAAATATTTCTATGGTCAACTCTGGAAGAAAAAAATCTGCTACACACTCTAAGGTCCACAGGGACAGGATCTGTCCTAGTCATTCTTCTATGCTTAATATATTAGACTAGTGCTTGACATTTACTAGGAGCTAATAAACATTTACATTTTTTTATTAGAGAAGTTGTAGGTTTAAGAAAAAATCATGCAGAATAATAAATATTTTATGAATAACTAAATGAGTTAATGAATGAAAGGAAAACCTAAGTCACCTAGGTAAAAAATTATTGTAGATGGTTTGGGAACTCTGTATTTTTTGCTTGATATTTCTGTAAACCTACAACTTACCTATAAAAAAATAGAATAAAAGTGTTGTACATAAACCACATTTCCAATATTTTAATAACAACAGAAGAGAGGTTTTGTAAATGTCCATGGCTATGTGCTTAAAGGGTGTTGCAATTCTTTTTAAACAGAATCCCCATTTTTTCTTCTTAGTCTTCTTGAATTTAGCATAGATTGACCAATATCGGCATCCTATTTGAAGTGGAGGTTTGAAATCTTGATTTTATGAATTATTTGAGGACAAGAATAGATCACACAAAGAGCATGCTTCAAACTTTGCTTCCAATTCCCATATTAATGTTTTTGTGGGAGTCCCAGGAATGCTCCATAATCAACGCTAAGAGATAAGGTGTATGGCATACAGACCTTGTCTGTTTTTCTCCTGGTTTTCTTTCTAATTATTTGTACAACTCCTAGTACATAAAGGTTTCTTAAAGTTTGTTAAAGGGAAAATAGATAAATTTTTTTACCAAATTTATAGGCACAAGTTGAAGAAATTTTAAAAGTCTTATATTTTAGAGGGGAGCATTAACTTCATATAGAAACTAGATAGATACTCTGTTAGTTTGTATTATATTTGTTATGGTGAGTTCAAGGATTTGGGGGTTGGTCATGGAATAGAAGGGACCATGAGATGGAAGTAACCTACAACAATTTTATTTGAACAGTGCTTGGACAAGGATGCATGAGAAGGGAAATTGGATGTGTAAGAATTTGAGTTCAGTGTTGGCAAGCTTTGGGTTGAGTTCTAGCCTGATCTGAAGAACTTCACAACATGGGAGCCACAGAGGGCAGTACACAGGGGCCATCTTTGACCCATTTTTTGACCACAAAATTTTATGATATGGGTCCAAATTTTATTTATCATTTATTTTAAAAAGTATTAAACACTCTATTGGTAAGATGCTAAAAACCAACTAAATCGCAAAATGGCCTGGAATAGAAAAGTCAATTTAATTTGGATAATCCATTACTTGGGGGAAAGAGAAGCTCAGTTATGGACTGTTATTTTTCAGAGTGCATTGCTATGGTGGTTTGGAGCTAGATGAATCCCAGAAAAGCATGTTATTAAATCTGATCCATTTCTGTGGGTGTGAACACATTGTAAGTAGGACCATTTGATGAGGTTACTTTAGTTAAGGTGTGGCCCACGTCAATCAGGATGGGTTTTAATCCTATTACTGGAGTTCTTTATAAATGGAATGAGTTCAGACACACAAAGCCTTGGAAGCAAGAAGCTGAAATCAGTGAAACCCAGAAGAGAAGGGAGAGACCATCCGACATGCTATATGCCTTACCATGTGGCAGAGGAGTCAATGAAGCCTGGTGGCTGGTCTTCAGGAAGAAAGCACTACCTTGATGATGTAGTGGTTTGGATATTTTCCAGACTCTACCCGTGAGCAAATAAATCCCATTGTTTAAGCCAACCCAGTTAATGGTATTTGCTTTCAGCAGCCTAGGAAACTAAAACAGAGTTGGTACCAGGAGAATGGGGTGCTGCTCAGCTATAGACTAATTATTCAGAGTGCATTGCTGTTGTCCTTTGCTTTTGATTTTGTTTTTGTGTTTTTCTCCATAATATTGTCCATACCCTAAAATATCATAATTGTATTATTTTCTTAAAATGCTTTTTATTATAAAATGCATTTTCTTTTGAAGTACCTGTGTTTCTCATTACTGGAATGTTTTAATCAAGTTGGTTTCTCTCTGTCAATAAGCTGGTAAGTCGTGTAATCCATTTGAAGTGTAAATGTGAACACTAATCAGGATCTGGATGTATAATTCATTGCTTGGTCTGATTATGTGTTTAGTGTATGTGAACATCTGGAGAATTAAAAACTTGTCAAAATGTAATACTAACTATTAGAGATAGCTGCATTTTATGTAGGCACTAAGTTTAACTTCTCTGATATACTCTCCCAGTGACAAAGACTAAATTCGGAAGATTATAAAATCAAAGTTACTCTAAGTGTCATCTATAATGCTCCATATTATATATCACATACTACTGTAAATTTTTTAGAAGTCCATTAGTTGGCTTATGAAAACCTAGATAAAACACTGTAAAAAGGCCTAAAAATGAAAAACAGAGACTCTGGCTTTCAGCACCAATCCATCAGTAAATAGAATATGACCTGAAAAATCTACATAAGGCATGGAAATCTGCAAAATAAATGAAAATGCTAATTCCAGATTTTTGGAAACAAAAGAACTACAAAATTCCATGAGAAACTTTATTTTCCTTTTTTATATTTTACTTTTCTCAGACATTATTTCTTTTAAATGTTTTTTAGTGAGATACTCATAGTTCTGTGACCTGTTTGTGACTATGTATGTGCATGCATGCACACACATGTGAAAGTGTACTTTACTAGATATATATTATAAAAATCGTAAAAAGAGCAGAAGAATGGAGATCAAGTACTGGAGTCTTGGAATATATGGAGAGGCTGGCTGTGTCATCATCATCTTGAATAAGTCATCTGAACTTGAGATTCACAGTGATGAATTTTAGAAGATAGTAATATGCGTTGTGCCAGTTTGAATGTATTATGTCCCCCAGAAAAAGCCATATTCTTTGATGCAATCTTGTGGGGCAGACATATTAGTGGGGATTAAGTTCTAACATTTGGATTAGGTTGTTTACATGGAAATGCGCCCCACCCAACTGTGGGTGATGACTCTGATTGGATAATTTCCGTTGAGGTGTTACCCCTTCCATTCAGGGTGGGTCTAAATTAAATCACTGGAGCCATATAAATGAGCTGACAAACAGAAGGAACTCAGTGCAGCTGAGAGTGATATTTTGAAGAGGAGCTACAGCCAAGAGGGACACCTTGAAGAAAGCACAGGAGCTGCAGATGAGAGACAGTTTGAAGATGGCCATTGAAAGCAGACTCCTGCTCTGGAGAAGTTAAGAGAGGACAAATGCCCCAAGAGCAACTGAGAGTGACATTTTGAAGAGAAGCTGCAGCCTAGAGAGGAACATCCTGGGAGAAAGCCATTTTGAAACCAGAACTTGGAGCAGATGCCAGCCATGTGCCTTCCCAGCTAACAGAGGTTTTCTGGACATCATTGGCCATCCTCCAGTGAAGGTACCCGATTGTTGATGTGCTACCTTGGACACTTTATGGCTTTCAGAATGTAACTTTGTAAACAAATAAACCCCCTTTTATAAAAGCCAATCCATCTCTGGTGTTTTGCATTCTGGCAGCATTAGCAAACTACAACACCTGTCATGCTTACCTCATAATGTAGATATGTTTTTTTAAAAAGGGGCGGGGGGATTAAATCTTTAAAAAGTGTAATGTGTAACCTAAAAGTCAATTAATTAGCAATTTCAAAATAGACTGGGATAACATCTTAGGAAAGGAATAGGTCATAAAATCTTATACACTCAAAATTACTCTTGAATCCCAAAATTGTTTCTGAAATTCAACATTTGCTTCCTTTCAGCATTTAAGTTGTGTAGAAATAATTTGAAAAGTTGTAGAGTAGAAAGTTAAATAAAGGGATGTTTTTTTCCACTCACACTTCCCTCTTCTTTTCCTTTATTTCTGCTCTTTCCTTCCTTCTCTCTCTTCCTTCCCCAGGCACAATTATCTTTACAGAGTTTTCAGCTATATTTGTGTAAACTAAATGGGTGTGTGCTAAACCTCTACTGTTTCATAAATAAACACACTCTAATTACTCTATAATTACATGGAGCATAGTTTAAACTGTCTGATGATGTCTGGTGGCTGCAGTGCATCAGACTCTATCACTATGAGAATCAATTCCCATATTTGTTATGGTTTATAGGGATAAAATCATGTTTCTTGTTTTTCTGTTACGTGCATTGAGGCCAAATGGAGCCTGAATATGTTGTACAGACATTATTTATGTTGAAATTCTTTTCAACTTAGTATTTATTTTTAATTTTAAAAACTATTTTTTCTAACTTGCTCCATACTCACCTTATTATTTTTTAAACAACTGGCAGCTCAATTTTCTGAGGACCTCTGTTAGTAGCTTCAGGAAAATTAACAGTTAAATCAATTAAAATATCTTTGCAAGCCAACTGAGGTCAAACTCCTATTATCACTGATGGCTCATTTAAAGACTTTTCTTTGACACTTAAGGTATACAGCTCAACATGTACCAAGTTCAATAATGAGAGTAGCTGGTTATTCTGCATAATCAAAAAATAACTTAATCATTTGGTTTAATCATAATTTACTCACTAAAGATGCAATGAAGTTAAGTACAAGAAAGATATGAACAACCAAAAGCTCATGAGGATATGAATGTACATGTCTGGTAATGGAAATAACAATTAAAATATTTATAGTTTAAAAACTGTTTCCATCATTTATAGATGAGGAAAATGAGATTCAGGAAAGTTAATTACTGGAGCCCAAGGTCACATTTTTAACCAAAAGGGCTACAGCATACCCCAACTCTTGATAGCAAACCTGTGCTCCTCACAGTTCAAATGACTTCTTTGGAAAGATATGTAAAGGATGGAGTTATATGGCCAGTGACAAAATACAAAAATCCAAGTTCCATTGCTTTCTATCTGTGTAAACTTCCCTGAACCTGAGTTACTCAGTATATTAATAGGTAAAGAGGGAGAATTATCATACTCATCAGGAGATATAGGAAAATATTTAGCATTGTGCTTGTCACATAACACTCACTCACTATATAATGGTAATAATGTGTGAGAGGAGGAGAAAATGTCATAATTTATACCTCTGTTCAAAAGCTCAAAAGTTAGTCCATAATTTGTAAAATCAATACCTCTGATGAAGTAACAAAAAAACATTACAAATACTGTATTTCTTAAGATATCAAAAATTATAGAAGCAACAAGGATTAGAGGAGCTAACATTTTAGAGTGAGAAAGGACCTTCCTATATGAGCTAACAATCATTGTCATAGCTTTAGGGGCATTCACCAATGCTGAGTACCCAGGAGAGGATTTGCCTTGACCTAGGAAGGTAAAAAAAAATCAAAGGAGCTCTGCACTATTACACACATTGGTGTTATGGAATAGAATCTAGAAAAGTAAAAATTGTATGGTCAGTTTACCTAATGAGACATTTTTTAAATGTGTGCTTGTGTACACATGTGTGAAAGATCATTCTGTTTAGGGGCAACAGAGTTCTTCAGACTGAATGAAAATATCGCTGATGGAAGCAGAGAATTTTAGGAAAGGATGAAATGTACAGCATTTAAATATACACAATATTAAAAATATAAGTTAACTGTTCAGAGGCAATAACAATAATCACAATGTCATATATTTTAACATGTATACAATCAAACTATATGTGCTGGTTTGTATATATTATGTCCCCAAGAAAAAGTCATATTCTTTGAAGCAATTTTGTGTTGGCAGACATATTAGTGTTGAGTAGGTTGGAACCTGGAGGTATGACTCAAACACCTGTGGGCCACACCTTTCATTGGATTATTTCTATGGAGGTATTGCCCCACCCATTCAGGATGGGTCTCTATTGGATCACTGAGTACTTTAAAAAGAGCCACACAGGCCCAGACATGGAGCAGCTGTGAGAGGCATTTTGGAGAGCAACTGACAGTTACATTTTGAAGAGGAGCTGCAGCTAAGTGAGGACAAAATGGCTGTTGAAAGCTGACGTTTTGGAGAATGCCATTTTGAAACGCAACCTGGGAGCAAGCAGATGCCATCCACGTGCCTTCCCAGCTAACAGAGGTTTTCTGGATGTCATTGGCCATTCTTCGGTGAAGATACCCTATTGTTGATGATTTAGCTTGGATACTATTATGGCCTTAAGGCTGTAACTTTGTAACCAAATAAATCCTCTTTATAAAAGCCAATCCATTTCTGGTATTTTGCATAGTGGCAGCATTAGCAAACCAGACCACTATGTAAGAACAAAGAAGTCAGGAGAGGTTTAAATGAAGATAAATTGTTGTGTAATGTAACTCTAGTACCACCACTAAAAGAATACTATTTTTAAAAAGTCTACCTAAAAACTAAAGTTGATATAAAGAAGGCAGTACAATAGTGAAAAAGGAACAAAGAAAAGAAGAAACACACTTTATATAAAATTACATAGAAAGACTGATTGAAAAAAAATACCATATTTTGGGGATTAAAACATGTACCCACCCACCCCCACCCCACCCCCAAGAGACAATCTTCATTTCTTTAGGTGGGAACTCATTTGTAAATAGGACCTTTGAAGATGTTATTATTAGCTACAGTGCAGGCTATTTATGAATAGAATCTTCAAAGACCCCGTTTAGATGATGCAAAATTGAATTGGAGTTGGATGTAATCCATATGACTTGAGTCACATATAAGCAAAGGAAAATATAAGCAAAGATAATTCAGAAGTAGTCAGTCAGGAGAAGCCAGAAGTCAAAGGAAGCAACAGGAGGAGTCCAAGGAAACAGACCACCAAGTGATGGAGGTAGAGACACAATCCAAGGCACTCCAGGAATTGCAGCAAGTCAGCACCAGAATGCTACAGACTCTGGGAGAAAGCATGGACTATTGAGAAATTGATTTTGGAATTCTAGGCTCCAAAATGCTGAGAAAATAAATCTCATTGTTTAAGCAAATCAGAGTGTAGTATTTGTCATAGCAGCCCTGGCAAACTAACACTATGTGCACACTCTAAACAACAGGCCGTGGTTGTGGTTATACTGTTATCAAACAAATTAGGTTTTGAGGCAAGAAGTATTAATAGATATAAAGAAAGGATACTTCTTGATGATAACAGGTCAATCCAAAAGGAGGACACAGAAATCAAAATTTGTAAGCACTGAAAGCAAAAACTGACAGAACCCAAAGAATAAACATATACATATATTATAGTCAGAGACTTTAATTACACTTCCTTCAATTTTTGTAGTAAAGGTAAAAAATAATCAGTAAAATGTGAATTTTTAATTTTCCTGGTTAAAAATCAATTGTGTTTCTACAAACCAGCAACAAATTAATAGAAAATGAAATTATAAACATAACATTTACCTTAATATCAAAAGAATATATACCTAGAAATAAAATTAAATGCAAAAATTTGCAAGAGCCATACAATAAAAACTATTGAAAATTGAGAAAATGTATAAAAGACTTAACTAAATGTAAGACTATCCTATGTTTATGAAATGGAAGACTCCATATTTTAAAGGTGTCAATTATCCCCAAGTTGATCTATAGATTCAATGCAAAGTCAATAATAATTCCAGTAGTTCTTTTGGTTTTAGTTTGTTTTGTTTTTGGTGTGAAACTTGATAAGCTGTTTTAATGTTTAAATAGAAATACAAAAGGCCATGAATAGCCAAGTCAGTCTTGAATAACAAAAAAGTCAGAGGGCTTTCTTTAATAGATTTCAAGATTTACTATAAATATAAAGGTAATAAAAACATTATTGTGGTGGTACAAGTTCAGAACAGATCTATGGAACAGAATAGAATGTCAGAAAGAGAGACTTACATAAGTGGTGAGATAATTTGTTAAGACTGCCCCTGCAATGCAGAGAGAAAAGTGCTGCCTTTTCAATAAATGGTGCTGAGTTAATTAAACATTAATAACTTGACTCTTATCTCATGCCATACACAAAAACAATTTCAAATGAGTTATTCATATGAATTTGCACAAATATTAAAACTTCTAAAATTAATATAGTAGAATAACTTTATTTTGAGATGGCCAAAGATATATTAACCAAGTTATGCAAAGTGCTCATGCATCATTAAAGATTAAAAGAATAAATAAGACTACATTAAAATTAAGAACTTTTGTCACTAGAAAACATCATTATGAGAGTGAAATGCCAAGCCATGGAGTGGGAAATATATAATTATAAATAAATAAATATATATATATAACATTATATATAATTACTGATATTTTAGTACATGTAAGCATATATAAATATATATAAGATGTTGTGGAGTGATATGCTATATGGTGCATCATGGGAACACTGGCTCAGTCACAGCAGAGACTCTCAGCAATGACCAGTTTATCACTTACACAGCACAAAGTATCCAAAAGAGTGGGGGGAAAATCCTACCACAGCCAGTCCTCCAGGGGGGCAACTATTCAAGTCAGGGTCAGTGGATGGCAGCCCCGCATCACATTAGAGAGGAGGGACCAGTTATGGCTGGATTCAGAGAGGTCAGCTGCTTGGCAGCTCCACACACTTTGCTTCATGTCAGAGATGAGGGACACCTACATTTATATACTCCAGAGTAAGGGGATCTGCCGATGAGCAAATTTTATGTCCAGGCAAGGAGCTGGGCTGGTCAAGATTTAATGTCTCCCTAGTTTCCTGTGGTCTCTTGTGAAATAAAAACATTACCAGACCTCTGGATGCAAACAAACAAGAGTGGAAATATAACAAACACCTGCACACAAACAAGCAAGAGGGGGAATGCTGGGAGGGGTTGTAGGACAGGGTTGGAAGATGGCTGCTGAGTGTATTCATGACTTCTCCAGGATTATAGTTAGTATATTAACTTGCATTTAAAGCATAGATATAAATTTTAGTATATATTTAATATAATAAAATATATTCTATATTGTATGAAATATAATAGTGTAAAATTTAGTATAGAGTTTAATTATGTGGTATCTAGAATAGATATATTTATATAGAGGATATATTTATACAATATTTTGAGTATATATTTTTATACAACTAATATAGGTAACCAGTATATATATATATATATATATATATATATATATATATATATATATATATGTGTGTGTGTGTGTGTGTGTGTGTGTGTGTGTGTGTGTGTGTGTGTCTGTGTGTGTATATCTATATATATAAGCATTTGTAAAGTATTATAAAACATATAATTGTATATAATTTCCACTGTGTGGAAATTATCTATTTATATTATGCAAACACACGTAAACACACATATGTATAATTTCAAACAATAAACTCATGTATATATCCTAAAATTAATGTGGAAATGTAAATTAAATAGAAAAATAATTTGCAGTTACCTCACAAAAGAAAATATTTACTTGAAAAATATACACACACACACACACACACACGCATATATGTGTATATTTACATATGAAAGTGTTCAATAGTGTCCATCAGGGACAACCAAATTAAAGCCACAATAAGATAAACCACATTTTCTAGAATGGCTACGTTTTTAAAATACAGATGGTATTAACTTCATTTTTTTCCCAAGTGGATTAGAATTGTATATACAACAAATTTGTATCACTTTACAGTGTTCTAAAAGTAAGCATAGTTATACCATCTGTCACAGCAATTCCAGTCTTAGGCATATATGTAATACAAATGCCTGAACATGTTCATGGAAAGGAATATACAGAAATATTCACAATGCTATTTTTTGCTGTAACTCCAAACTTGAAATAAATTGTCCATTAAGAATAGAAAAGGTAAATTATGCTATATCCATGCAAAAGAATATTGTAACAGCAAAGAATATGAACAACATGCAAAGGTATCTTATAAATCTAATTTGAGCCAAAGGAGTCAGACACCAAAGGGTTGGTATGATATGATTGCATTCATAGAAAGTTCAAAAACAGACAAAACTAATTAATGGTATTCAAAGTCATGTAACCTTTGGGTGGGTGGGGGAATTAGGGATGGAGTATACGAAGGGACATTTATGGTGCTGGCAAAATTCTATTTCTTTACCCACTTGTTCGTTTTTGTTTATGTTCAACATGCTGGGAAAATTGATCAAGGTATACACTTTTGATTGTCTACTTTTCTCTGTTTTTGACAAGAGATGATGGTGTTTTCATTTGCTAAAGCAGCCGAAATGCAATATACCAGAAATCATTTGGATTTTACGATGGAGATTTATTAACTTACAAGCTTGCAGTTCTGAGGCCATGAAAATGTCCAAATCAAGGCATCCACAGCTGATGCTTTCTCCCTGAAGACTGGCTACTAGTGATCTTGGACTCTGTCACATGGCAAGTCACATGGCAGTTTCTGATGGTCTCTCCCTTCTCTGCTGGGCATTGCTGCATTCAGCTTCTTGCTTCCATGGCTTTCTCTCTGAGCTTCTGTGGCTTTCTCATGTCTTCTGCGTGCTTCTCTCTGTCATCTTCTTACAAAGGACCCAGTAAGATTCACCTGGAGCACACCTCAACTGAAATCACCTAATCAAAAGGTGCCTCCCACAATAGATTTACACCCACAGGAATGGATTAGCTTTAAGAACACGATCTTCTGGAGTCCATAAAGCCTTCAAGCCATCACAGAAAGGATATTAGATTAGGATAGCATGAACAGGTATACATCTGAGAACTATTAAGGGAAAACTTAGAAAAATAATTTTACTTGATCTTATTGTTGACTACAGTGGGTGAGTATGAAAGAAGTGTAATTAGTATAGGCCATGTGTCCAACTTGGATAACCAGGATGCTGGTGGAACCTTTCACTGAGTTGCAGTGCATAGGGAAAAGACTGGGTTTGGGTTGACTGTGTAGAGTTGGGTCAGTGTGAATTTGAAGTATCTTTAAGTCTTTGAGAAGGAAATGTCAAGTTCTCATTGGAAATAGTGGTATTTGGCTATTTCACTAAAAAGTCATGGTTCTTGATTAAGATAAAGAAAGTGGGTAGTTATTGTCTAAGGAGAAATCTCATTGGAGTACAGCATAAAAAATATGGTTTCTCATATCACCTCTGATTCACAAACTACTTTTGGTCAAGTCAATGTGATGTGTCTGTTTTTAGACACATAATCCATATTTAGAGATTAGATGGTTTGGGCCAGATCCGTGGGTGATCCATTTTATCTTTGAAGTTTGCAATTCTTATGAATTTCAGCTTGACTCACTACTCCATAGACAATTCTTATGCAAATGGAAATTTAATTATATCAATGTTACCTGTTTCGCCCACAGACCTCACACTCCTATTTCCATTCCATGCCCAGACAAATTGCTTCTTTATAGGTCTATTATGTCTACCAGAAGATTGCCATTTATGTAGCTCTGAAAGGAAAGATAACTGAGAGAAAATTAATTTTTTTCTTAGCCCCAGGCATTTTCCAATAGTATAACAGTCATTAATATTCCTATTGGCAACAATTTCATTAAATTCTGAGAATATGGGAAAACTATTTTGCCTAAAGTAAAAAAAATTCTTGAGCAAAATCACTAGTACTTCTATTATGCTTTACATTTCATAATGTTTTATCATGTATTTTATGTTTTTTAATCCTCCTAACAATGCTGTGCTGTAGGACAGACATGATGAGGAATATGAATGCCCCAGTTCAACTAAATAATTTGATCATCTTTCTCACTTATATTCTTTACATTTCAAATTAATTTTTAATTATACAAGTAATACCTCAATATGTCTATTTAAAAACACTAAAATATCGTTAATAAGATGAAAAACTTTTTATTTTTTGACTTTAATCCCACCCCCATACAAATACCCATATTTATGAGTTCAATGTATACTCCTAAGCATTTCAAAGCAAATACTTGTGCATAGACACCAATAAAATATATAATGTATTTGTGTGTGTGTGTGTGTGTGTGTGCATGCATGTCTGTCTCTCTCTCTCTCTCTCTGTACACACTGAGGCATTGTTTAGCAATTTGATTTCCTTCCAGATCAGTACTTACTCATTATTTATTCACCAGAGTCATTCATTTTAACTGCAATATACTCTTTCATAATTTGAGCATGTAAGTTTATGCCCATAAAAATGGATATTGATGTTGTCCCAATTTATGTTCCTGGAATCGATGAACATCCCTTAAATATTTTCCCATGTACAGGTTTTAGTGCGTCTCTTGGTAGGTCATGGGAAAGTGTTTGTTAAATTGTTTGTTAAATCCTTACAAACAATGTGTGTTTCTATCCACCTCACCAATAATTTTCTTTCTATGTCAGCCAATCAGATGGGTAAATATATTGTTTTTGTTGCTTTAATTTGCATTTTTCTATAGTCTGTTGGTGTGATTGAATCTTTTTTATTTACTAACTGCATTTTTTCCCTACAAATACCTCTCTTTTGCCTACATTCCTATTAGATTCTTGTCATTTTCCTATTGATTTTAATTCTTCATATATTATAGACACAAATCTTTTGCTATGTTTTCCCAGTCTTTGATCTTTGCTTATGTTGTCTTTTGCTATAAAGATATTTTATTTCAGCTGTATATAAATTTATCCATATTTTGGTATTTTGTTTTTGCTTTTATATTTCATTTAAGACATATCCTCATATACCAAAGTTATAAGCCTATTCCATATTTTTCTAAAACAATATATTTAAGAACATGATTATTTAGACTTTAATCAATGCTGTGAATTAGATATTTATTTTTTTCAAAATGAGTTGCTAGTGTTCTGAGAATGATTTTTTAAATAGTCCATCACTTATTTGAAATGCCATTTACATAATTTATGTTCCACTGGTCTATTCTTTCTGGTACTGCAGTTATGCTTTTGAATGCTATGGTTTCATTTTTGGTATCTGGTAAAGCCAGTGTCCCCTTTCTGTTCTTCCTTTACAAAATTATCTTTATCATGTGAATTTCAATCTTTTTTTGTTAAGTTTCAGATATATAGCTAGGTATTTTCTGTAACCTGTATCAACAGATATTTAGTTTCCATTATTTTTTGCATTCTTCTCTAAAATGTCAGTGTTTCTGGTTGAAATATTTGTTCATTTCTTGTTCAATTTAAATACAAGCACTTTATAGAATCTATTTTTTAAATAGAAAGTTTATTCCTGTTACATTGTCAACTTACGTATTTATGGTATATAGGAGAACATTTGAATTTAAAATATTGACCTCTTTTTCCTGTCTGCTTTCTAAATGTTCTAAATTGTCACTTGTTTCTCTTGGCTCTTCTAAGGAGATGATAATATTGTTGGCAACTAATAATAGTGGTGTGTTTTTCCTTCCAATCTATATAATTTTTGTCTTCTTTTCAGGTTATAGTTAATTGTTACACATGTCCAGGTTAACCTTGAATAATAGCAATAATAGTATGGATCTTATTTTTCTTCCTAATTTAATGCAAATGCTTCCAATATTTCACGTTAATTATAGTATTTGCTGAAATGCTTTTTTTTAAAAAGTTGGCATCAAATTAAGGAAGTTCTATTTTATTTCTAATTTGCAAATTTGCCAAGAGTTTTACCTATCAGGAATTGTACTTGAAAATTTTCAAATTATATTCTTACATATTTGAAATTTATTGACTATGATTAATGTTAAAACTTCCTTGCATTTTTTAAATAAACTGCCTCTACCAAATTAAATTTTAATACATTGATGAATTCCCTATTTGCTAAAATTCAATTTATGATATGTTGTTTTAATTTTACCTTGAAATTAGCATCCAATTTTATTTCTAGTTTTACTCTTGCCTGGTGTACCAATTAGCTATTACTACATAATAAACAATCATAGAATAAAAGTGATAATATAGTAAGCATTTTTTTTTATTAATGCACCTGCAGATTCTCTGGGCTATGGCTGATCTTGTCAGGGCTGTGCTTGGTGACCCTAAGCTGCTGCTGGGGTATGGTATGCTGCACGTAACTCTTTCTCTTTGATATGTGGAAGATTTGGGAAATGTTCTTGTAAAGAATTCACTTTCATTTTTACTTTCTCCATTTTTTGTGTGTTATTCACTATTTCTACTTCTGAGGCCAACCTTTGTAATGTGTATTTTATAATAAATGTTCCACTCTATAAATTGTTTTCCAAAAGTTTTCATAACAAATATTGTGTATGTAAGCTTTCTGTAATTTTAAAGACCATATTATCAAAACAGTTTACATTTTACTTGTTTCAAATAGCTTACTTTCAGTTTATTTTATCCTTTATTATATTATATTAATTTTACTTTAATCTTTGATAACATTTTTCTATTCTTTTGAGTTTTTCTTTATTACAAATTCTTCAGTTAAATATTTATTTCATATTTCTAATCTTTCTTTTTTTATCCTAATAAGCTATATCAAAGGTTATAAATTTCATTCTGGCATTTATATGCATCAGAAGTTTGTTTTATAGGATTCTCATCATCCTTCAGTTCTAAATTCATGTAAATTTGTTTTAATATTTTTAATCTAAATGGTACTTAGAGGAATATTTTTACACTCTTAAGTTTTAGGTTATAAGGATATTTTATTGTTATTTTATTTCTGCAGTTTCATTGTGATCATTTAACACACACACACATACACATATATACATATACATATATTTAAGTTTATCATATGGAAAAGGACATGATAAATTTTACATTTGAGTTTGTAAAGAATGTTTACTCTTTGCTAATGTCTCTTCACCCCATATAATCTATTATATGAGCAAGTTAAATTGTGCTATCCATGCACTTTATGTTCTTACTCATTATTATTATTTTGTCCATTGGTATCCTTCATATGCAATTTTCTAAGATTGTTTTTAAAATAGCCCCAAAATATTGTGGAATTGGAATATTTCCTTAATTTTTTCTCAATATTTGCTTTACACATTTTGCTTCTATTATCTTATTCACATAAAGATGTGTGCCTTCTTGGTGAATTTTTTTCTTTTATCAACATAAAATATCCATTTTATTTGTTTTGCCTTAAATATCATTGTCTCTGATATTAATTTTGTCATTCTAGTTTCTTCTGGTTGAGTACTAGTAAATTTGTTTTACACCTTAACTTTGGCTCCTTTTTTATTTTTCTTGTTTTTTTATTCAGTTTTATTGAGATATAATCACATACCATACAATCATCCAAAGTGTACAATCAGTTGTTCACAGTACAATAATATTGTTGTGCATTCATCACTACAACCAATTTTTGAACATTTTCATTATCCCAAAAAATAAAAATAAGAATAAAAATTAAAAAGAACACCTAAACCAGCCCATATTTTCAATTAATTTTCAATTAATTTTTGTTCCCATTTTTCTCCTCTTTATCTATACACTGGATAAAGAGAACATGAGCCACAAAGTTTTCACAATCACATGGTCACATAGCATAAGCTATATAGTTATAAAATCATCTTCAAGAACCAAGGCTACTGGGCTGCAGTTCAAGAGTTTCAGGTATTTCCTTTTAGCTATTCCAATACTCTAAAAACTGAAAAGGGATATCTATGTAACACATGAAAATAACTTCCAGAATGACCTGTCAACTCCATTTGAAATCTCTCAGTCACTAAAACTTTATTTTGTTTCATGTCTCTTCCCCCTTTTGATCAAGAAGGCTTTCTCAATCCCATGATGCTGGAATCAGGCACATCCCCAGGAGTCATATCCCATGTTGCCAGGGAATTTACACCCCTGGGAGTCATGTCCCATGCAGAAGGGAGGACAGTGAGTTTACCTGCAGAGTTGGCTTAGAGAGAGAGACCACATCTGAGCAACAAGAGGTAATGTGGGGGAGGCCCTTAGGCACAACTATAAGTAGGCTTAGCCTCTCCTTTGCAGTAAAGTGCTGCATAAGGGCAAGCCCCAAGATCAAGGGCTCAGCTTACTAAATTGGTAGTTACAATGCTTGCGAGAATATCAATAATTCCCTAGGTGGAGAAGTTTAATATTTCCACATTTTCCCCCAATCCCTCAAGGGGGCTTTGCAAACACATTTTTATTCTCTGCTCAAATTACTCTGGGATGTATTGGGACTTATAACCTGTACAAACCAAACATATCTCAATCCCTATTCAAAGTTCCATATAATTATGATGTTTGAATAAACTGGCCATGCAAATTAAATTATATAGTGTAGTACAGAAAATATAGATTTTGCAGTAAACAAAACTCTTTTCCTTTGGTCTCACAGAGAAGATGAAGTTTTAAAACACCCTCAGCATTGTCCTTTACCCTTTAGTCTCATTTACCTTAGTCCTAACCAAGCCCATTTCATTTATATCTCTAATTGAAGTCTGATCTCTTTTTCAATTCCCTTAACATTTGCTGTATGGGGTAATGCTGACATTCATAGCTGCCAAACTCTGGCACTAAGTCTCAGATGTCACACAGATACCCAAAGTTCCAGGGACTATCCAGGTTATACACAAAGATCTCAGCATCTCTGAAATTAGAAATAACCTTTACAACCCAGGAATAGATGTAACTGCTGTAAGAGTTTATAATCTAGGAAACTTTACCTTAAGCCTTCCCCTGATAACCAATACTCTCAGATTCAATTCTCAGAATTTGCATATTATAGTTAGTCCATATTAGTGAGGCATTGTAATGTTTTTCTTTTAGTTTCTGGTTTACTTCACTCAGTATACTGTCCTCAAGATCCATTCATCTAGCTGCATACCTCATAGCTTCATTCCTTCTTGCAGCCAGTCAATATTCCATTGTATGTATACATCACTGTTTGCCATTCAATTCATCAGGTGATGTACCCATAGGACACCTCCATCCCTTGCAAATTGTGAATATTGCTGTCATAATCACCAGTATGCAAATGTCCATTCATGCCCCTGCTCTCAGTTCTTCCAAGTACACACACAACAAGAGGTTGCAGGACCATATGGCAATCTCATACTTAGAGTGGGACCATCACACTGCCATCCAGATGGGCTGCACCATTGTACTTCCTCACCAAGAGTGATTAGGTACATCTCTCTATATACATTTTTTCTGGAACTTATATCCCTCTGTTTATTTTTTCAACAGTTTTAGCCACACACCATCCATTTCCTCCTAAGTAAACAATCAATGGTTCCTGGCATAATCACAGAGTTATGCATTCTCCACCACAATCTATATGAGGACATTTCCACTTCTTCCATAAACAAAGAGGAAGAGAAAGAAAAGAAAAAAGTAAAAAATGCATGATGAATAAAAAGAAAGAAAAATTAAAAACAAAATACAATAAAATACAATAAAAAGGTCAGACAACACCACCACCACCAAACATCCCATACCCTTCCCTTATATACCCCTCATATAAACATTTAGCTTTGTTATACTGCCTTTGTTACAATTAATGGAAGCATATTACAGTGTTACTGTTAACTATTGACTCTAGTTTGCATTGATTTTATTTTTCCCCCAATACCATCCCATTTTCAACACCTTGCAAATTTGACATTCATTTGTCCTCCCTCATGGAAAAGCTTTCTTGTATTTATACTTTTATTCACCATCACTGACCACTCTAGGTTTCACAAAGTTATACAATCCCAGACTTTATCGTCTATCTTTCCTTTGGGTGTCATGCATGCCCCAGCCTTCCTCTTTCAACTGTACTCAAAGTCATGTTTGTTGAGTATACTTACAATATAGTGCTATCATCACACAGCATTCTTCTATCCATTTGTAGATCTACACCATCAATCTGAATGAACATTTGTATTCCTTCAGCATTAAATGCCCTATCTCTACCCTCTTTCTATCTCCTGATAACTGTGTTCTCAGCTTTAACACTCAAAGTTTGCTCATCAGTATTAGTTCATATTAGTGAGACCATACAGTATTTGTCCTTTTGTATCTGGCTAATTTCATTCAACATAATGTCCTCAAGGTCCATCCACATTGCTATATGCTCTGCATCTTTATTCTATTTTACAGATGCATAATATTCCATCATATGTATATACCACAGTTTGTTTATCCCCTTGCCCATTGATGGACATGGGCTCTTTTCATCTCTTGGCAATCATGAATAATGCTGCTATAAACATCAGTTTATAAACATCCATTCATGTCCTAGCTTTCACTTCCTCTGAGTGTATAACTAGTAATGGGCTTACTGGATAATATAGGCATTCTATACTTAGCTTCCTGAGGAACTGCCACACTGCCTTTCAGAGTGGTGGCACCATTCTACATTCCTACCAACAGTGAATTAGTGTGCCTTTTTCTCCACATCCTCTCTAGTATTTGTAACATCCTGTTATTTATTTATTTATTTATTTATTTATTTATTTTAGATAATGGCCATTCTAGTAGGCATGAGATGATATCTTATTGTAGTTTTGATGTGCATTCCCCTAATAGGCAGTGAAGTTGAGCATCTTTTCAAATGTTTTTGAGCCATTTGTAGTTAATCTTCAGAGAAGTATCTGTCCATGTCTTTTGTCCATTTTTTGTGTGGGTTGTTTGTCTTTTTACTGCTAAGTTGTAGTATCTTTTTATATATTCTGGATATTAAACCCTTATCTGATATGTGGTCTCCAAATATTGTCTCTTATTGCATAGGCTGTCTTTTTATTTTTTCTGACAAACTCCTTTGATGCACAAAAGTGTTCAATTTTGAGGAGATCCCATTTATCTATTTCTTCTTTCACTGTTTGTGCCTTGTGTAAGGTCTGGGAAACTACCTCCTATCAAAAGATCTTTAAGATATTTCCGTGTGTTTTCTTCTAAAAGTTTTATGGCCTTAACTCTAATCTTTGATCCATTTCAAGTTAATTTTTGTATAAAGTGTGAGACAGGCGTCCTTTTTCATTCTTTTGGCTATAGATACCCAGTTCTCCAAACACCTTTTATTGAAGAGGCTACTCTGTCCCAGTTGCATTGGCTTGACTGCCATATCAAAAATCAATTGTCCTTAGATGTGAGGGTTTATTTCTGAACATTCAGTTCAATTCCATTGGTAGTATATCTATCATTATGCCAGTACCATGCTGTTTTGACCACTGTATCTTTGTAATATGCTCTAAAGTCAGGTAGGGTGAGACCTCTCATTTCATTCCTCATTTCTCCAGATATTTTTGACTATTTGAGGCACTCTGTCCTTCCAAATAAATTTGTCTATTGATTTTCGTACTTCTGCAAAGTAAGTTGTTAGGATATTAATTGATATTTCATTAAATCTATAAATCAATTTAGGTAGAATTGACATCTTAAATATATTTAGTCTTCCAATCCATGAACAGAGTATGTCCTTCCATTTATTTAGGTCTTCAGTGATTTCTGTGAGCAATTTTGTGTAATTTTCTGTGTCTAGGTCTTTTGTAGCCTTAAGTTTATTCCTAAATATTTGATTCTTTTGTTTGCTACTGTAAATGGAATTTTTTTTTCTTGATTCCTTCCTCCTATTGCTTGTTACTGGCATATAGGAACAGTACTGATTTTTGCATGTTGATCTTATACCCTGCCACTTTTCTGTATTCATTTATTAGCTCTAGTAACTCTGCTATAGATTTTTCTGGATTTTCTGCTTATAGAATTGTATCAACTGCAAACAGTGAAAGTTGTACTTCTTCCTGTCCAATATGAATGACTTTCATTTCTTTTCCTTGCCTAATTGCTCTAGCAAGAACTTCCAGCACAAGGCTGAATAACAATGGTGACAGTGGGCATCCCTGTATTTTTCCTGATCTTAGAATGAAAGCTTTCAGTCTTTCCCCATTCAGTATTATGTTACCTGTGGGTTTTTCATATATTGCCTTTATCATATTGAGAAAGTTTCCTTCTATTCTTAGACTTTGAAATACTTTCTCAAGAAAGTTGTTGAGTTTTGTCAAATGCTTTTCTGAATTGATCAAGATGATCATGTGGTTCTTCCTGCTTTTATTTCTTGTGTTGAACTAGCCTTGCATACCTGGAATAAATCCCAACTGGTTGTGGTGTATAATTCCTTTAATGTGCTGCTGGATTCAATTTGTGAGTATTTTGTCAAGGATTTTTGCATCTATAGTCATTGGTTTATAATTTTTTTTTTTGTAGTATCTTTGTCTGACTTTGGTATTAGGGTTATGTTGGTTTTATAGAATGAGTTAGGTAGCTTTCCCTCCTTTGCAATTTTTTGAAGAGTTTGAGCAAGATTGATACTAATTATTTCTTGAATCCTTTGTAGAATTCATGTGTGAAGCCAACTGGTCCTAGGCTTTTCTTTTTTTGGAAGCTTTTTGATGACTGATGCAATTTTGCATATAGTTGCTCATATTATCCTCTCATTATCTCCTTTATTTCTACAGGGTCAGTAGTTATTCCCCCTTTCCCATTTCTGATTTTATATATTTGCATTCTCTCTCTCTCCCTCTCCATCTCCTTCTCAGTCTCTCTCTCTCCATCTCTCTCTCTGTCTTTCTCTCTCTGTCTCTCTCTCGTTAGCCTAGCTAAGGGTCCATAAATTTTATTGATTTTTGTAAAGAACAAATTTCTGGATTTGTTGATTCTCTCTATTGTTTTCATGTTCTAAATTTCATTTTTTTTTTTTTTTTGGTCTAATCTTTACTATTTCCTTCTGTTTGCTTTGGGGCTAGTTTGCTGTTTTTCCTCTAGTTGTTCCAGGTTAACAGTTAATTCCTCAATTATTGCTCTTTCTTCTTTTTTAATATAGTCATTTAGGGCAGTAAATTTCCCTCTCAGCACTGCCTTTGCTGCATCCCATAAATTTTGATATGTTTTGTTTTCATTTTCATATACCTCAAGATATTTACTAATTTATCCTATAATTTATTCCTTGAGCCATTGGTTGCTTAAGAGTGTGCTGTTTAGCCTCCATATATTTGTGACTTTTCTGGCCTTCCACCTGTTATTGATTTCCAACTTCATTCCATTTTGATCTGAGAAAGTGTTGTGTATAATATCAATATTTTTAAGTTTATTGAGACTTGCTTTGTGACCGATCATGTGGATTACCCTGGAGAATGGTCCATGAACACTTGAGAAATTTGTATATCTTGCTGTTGTGGTGTGTAGTGTTCTACAAATGCGTGTTAAGTCTAGTTTATTTATCACACAATTCAACATCTCTGTTTCTCATTGGTCTTCTGTCTAGATGTTCTATCCATTGATGAACGTGGTTTATTGAATTCTTCAACTATTATTGTAGAGGTGTCTACTTCTCCTTTCATTGTTGTTAGTGTTTGCCTCATGTATTTTGGGGTGCTCTGGCTCACTGCATAAATATTTATGATTGTTATATCTTCCTGATTATTTTTCCCTTTTATTAATATATAGTGTCCTTCTTTGTCTCTTTTAATTGTTTTGCATTTGAAGTCTAATTTGATATTAATATAGCTACCCTGCTCTTTTCTGGTTGTTGTTTGTGTGAAATATCATTTTCCAACTTTTCACTTTCAACCTATTTTTGTCCCTATTTCTAAAGTGAGACTCTTGTAGGCAGCATAGATGGGTCCTGTTTCCTAATCCATTCTGACAGTCTATGTCTTTTTATTGAGGAATTTAATCCATTAACACTTAATGTTATTACTATAAGGGCATTACTTCTTTCTACCATTTTGTCTTTTGGGTAATACTCTTATTGACCTTCTGTTGCATATAATCAATCACTTTTCTCTTGCTGCTATCAGAATTCTCTCTTTGTCTTTGACATTGGAGAATGTGATCAATAAGTGTCTTAGAGTAGGTCTATTTGGAACTCTTCTGTTTGGGGTATCTGAGCTTCCTGAATCTGTAATCTTATGCCTTTTATAAGAGTTGGGAAATTTTTAGTGATTATTTCCTCCATCATTCTTTCTGCCACTTTTTCCTTCTCTTCTCCTTCTGAATATCCTATAACATGGGTGTTCATGTGTGTCATGTTCCCATTTAGTTTCCCAAGACTCTGCTCATATTTTTCCATTCTTTTCCCTATCTGTTCTTCTGTGTGTATGTTTTCAGGTGTTCTGTTTTCTAGTTCACTGATCCTTTCTTCTGCCTCTTCAAATCTGCTGTTATGTGTCTCCATTTTGTTTTTCATCTCTTCATCTCTCCTATTGTGCCTTTCATTCCTGTAATTTCTGCCATTTGTTTTTTCAAGCTTATGAACTCTTCTTTATGGTCACCCATTGTCTTCTTTATATTCTTTACCACTTTTGCCACATTTCCCTTCAGCTCATTGATATGATTTAGATTTGTTTGAACATATTTAATTAGTTGTTTCAACTCCTGAATGTCAGTTAAAGTGTTAGTTTGTTCCTTTGGCTGGTCCATATTTTCATGTTTCCTAGTCTGGCTCATGATTTTTCTCTGCCTGGGCATCTGATTTTCTTGATTAGTTTAATCTGGAGATCATTTTCACTCTTTTACCTAGGGTTCTCTTATTGGTTGGTCTTGTTCTGTATCTGTTCTTTGACAATCAGTTCAACTTATTTTAGACCTCTGGCATAGCTTCTGTTTAATCAGAATTTTTCAGATCTTGTTTTTCTGGTTCTTGCCCTGTCTATGTGGAACCTTTTTTTTTTTTGAGGTCTCCCTAGGTATGATTGACCCCAATCAGATTTTCCCAATTGAGACAGGCTCATGTCTCAGGAGAAGTGTGTAATCCATACCAATTTTCCCTAAGAATGAGAGCCAGCTTGTCATCAGACCTTCCTGTGAATCCTCCTACTCTGTGCTTTTCCTATCCTGTCCAGCAGATGGCAGTTGTCAGCCTGTGGCTCTACACCAGCATAAACAGATGTGGTACCTCTAATTCTCAGCAGCCCCTGTCCCTGCATGGTTGACTCAAGCTGTTTCTGTCTTCTAGCTCTTGGGATCTGAGTTCTCTGAAGGAGGGCCACCACTTGATCAGGGACCTGCTTCCCATTTTCTTGTGGAAGATATGCCCTTTAGGGAATTATCTCCCTCAGTTGACTCATTGCTTTGTCACTTAGGCCTGTCTTAGCTCTGCCCTTGCCTGGGTCCAGCTGTCAATTGATAGTCCAGCTGAGACTATCTCTAATGAGCTACTTAGAGTAGTTTTTAAAGTGAAGCAAACTTTAAAAAAGAAACAAAGAAAAGGAAAAAAAACAAGGAAAAAAAGTGATCTCTCTTTTCAGAGACTTTCCCCAACCCCCAAGGTTCATCAGTCAGAACCCAGAGTTGGTACCCAGCTTTGTACACCCTCCTTCTTGGGACACAACTCTGAGCTTGGCCAACTCCAAAATCATCTGTATTCTTTTATATTTTATTTCATTTTTTTTTTCTGTCAACACCACTCCTCTCTGCTGTAATTAAAGCCACAGTTGTAGCTTGGCCAATCTGCTTCCCCTTACTCCCAGTAGAGACTACTGAAATATACATCCTTTAGGGAATTATATCCTTCACCTGACTAGTTACTCTCAGACACACCAATTCCACCCTTGCCCAGGGCAGTGTTGAAACCTAAGAGTTCTGCAGCTCTAATGGGCTATTGAAAAGTAAAAGAAAAATAATAATAAAAATAAAGAAAGGGAGATAAAGAAAAGAAGAAATAAACCCTTTTCAAAGCAGGACCCCAGCTCCCCAGGTTTGCCAATCAAGAGCCAGACTTGGTGCCCTTTCTATGTGTTCCTTTTTCTTGGCTCCTAGCCCTTCTCCAGTATTACAAGTTCCTCCAATTCAAAAAGTCTCTGTTTTATTTGTTGTTGTTGTTATCCCTGTCTCCTCTCTGCCAGGGTGAAAACTCCTGGTTCCTTCACCCTTGCTCTTGATTTATCTGTGCTCAGAGATTTATTCAGCAGTCTGAATTTGTTAATTAATTCTGCAATTGAAGCCTGATTGAGCCACCTTCCTTGCTCTCATCAGAAATTGCTTCTTTTTCTGTTGGAGAACCAGCTCCAAGATAGCCCGCTGTGCCATTGGGGGAGGGGCACTAGTCCCCTGGCCAGGGAGATTTATAGTATATCACTGTGATCTCAGCCATTCCACCTATTCTGGACTGGTGTATGATGTGTGTCCAGTCACAGATGTACCCCAAACAATTGTTCCAGACAGTTCCTGGCTATTTACCAGTTTCTTTAGATGATTAACTAAATTCCACACCTCACTAGGCTGCATTCTGGCCCTCTGGCTCTTTGTCTTTTAATAGAAATATTTTTGAAAATAAATTATTATTTACATTTTTTGTAATTCTTAATTTGTGTTACCCTATATGATCTATATTATTTTGTTTCTCTTTACCGTATTTCAAGTTTTCTCCTCCATTTCTTACCCTGTGTTGTCATGGAAAATATTTTTCTTCTATTGTTTTCTTCAACTGCTTTAAAGTTATCCCTATTTTATTTATCTACATCTATTCTAATAGTTACGTTTTTAGCACTCATATTTAAACATTCTTTTGCAACAAATTCTAGAGTTATTACCGTCTATTATCCTTCCACTAAAAAAGTAAAATGGTTTTTACCCTCTATCTGTTCTCTTCCACACACCATCTTTTTTTTTATTTTGAAATAAATTCAAAGTTATATGAACAGTTGCAAAAACAATACTAGCCCCATACACAGAATTCCATCATACCCTGACCCCCCTCCCCTGATAGCTCAATCCACCAACTTTAACATGCTGTCACATCACTATTTCTTTCCCTCCCTCCCTATATATCATCCATCATCTATTGCTCTGTCTTCTGAACATATGAGAGTTAGCTGCACACATCCTTGAACATACACTATAATTCACGTATACACTTCCCATGAACAAGAACATTCTTTTATGCAGTCCCATTAAGCGCAGCTAAGAAGTACAATAGATTCAACAATGATACAAAAGCTTACAATCTATATTTCCTTTTCCTTATGTCTCAACTGTGACCCTTTGAGCCACCTGTCCTCTATCCTCCAGTCCCATCCAAGTTCATCCTTAGCATTCAACTGTCATCTAGTTAGACTGTCTTTTATATGTTAACATCATTGAATTTTTTTTTATTTGTCAATGTACTATGTGAATTCACAACACTTTCTATCCCCCCAAATTATTTTCTGCTCCATTTTCATTTTATGTATAAAAGTTCAGCACCACAGGGTCTCTTAATAGCAGAAGATTGCAATAAAAACATTAGAACAGATTCAAGTTTCATATAACACAAATCATTTTCTTACCAAAAATAACAAATCGTGGGAAAATAACCAACTACAGATACATATGATGTTATTCCTTACATATTTTAGAATTGAATTTATTTGTAGTATAGCCCTGCTATATACCAATATTCTCTGATATCAAATTTCTTTTTACCTCTGTGGTTTTAGACTGTTTCAAGATCAACAGACAATTCCTTCTACTCAAAAGTTGTAATTTTCTGCTAAATTTCAACATAGAATATACTATTGTACATAAACACAATAATGTTTCCCTGACAAAAGTTTCACTGGAAGTATATTGAACTCATTTTTTCCTAAAATTATTTGTTGAAAATTGAGTTGTATAATTTATACCTGAAGTTTCATATGTTGATCAATATTACTCATAGAATCCTGTCTTTTCAGTTCTACATTGTGAATTTTTCCATTCCTTTTTCATTTTCACATTGTCAAAATCTAATTAGATTTTGTAGCTTCTAGATTTATACCCAATGTTTTACCTTTTCCAAACTTTATCTTTGTTTTGTCTTCAGGGAGAATTACTTGGGTCAAATTTACATCTAAAGAATTCTTTCTTTCTCACTGAACATTCTTTTATTTTGTCTGCTAATGTATTAGGGTTCTCCAGAGAAGTGGAACTGACAAGATACATGCATGTATGTGTATATAGTGGTGGCTTGCAATTATTTGTCCCCAGAAAAACAAATTCCTAAATTTAACCCATTCCTGCAGGTGTAAACCCTTTGTAAATATGATTTTTTGATGAGGTCATTTCAGATATAGGTGTAGCCCAACTGAATCATGATATATCTTAATCGTATTACTGGTGGCCATATAGAGAAAGTCTTTGGAGAATCATAAAGGCAATGCTTTCTCCATGAATTCTGTGGCATTTTGGGGCTGGCTGCTGGTGATTCCTGGTCCTTAACATCACATGACAAAGCACATGATGACCTCTTCTGGTCTCTACCTTCCACTGATTTCAGCTTCTAACTGTCCCTTCTGTGGCTTTTCTCTTCCTTTGTCAGAATTTCATTCTCTTATAAAGGACTACAGTAATAGGATTAAGATCCATTCTGATTGAGGTGTGCCATACCTTAACTGAAGTAATCTCATCAAAAAGTCCTACTTAAGAGTGCACACCTACAGTAATGGATTAAGTTTAATAACATGTTTTTCAGGGGTACATACTGGTCCAAGCTACCACATGAAGTGACCCAAACCTTCATTCCTGAAGAGCCTAGACCATTTAAAGTCCTGCCTGGATTGGGTTGATGCAGTTTTCCATTGATTTTAATCACAGGGCATAGTAGGGAGTAAGAAACCTTTTAAGGGATCTCCTGTATTCCAGGCATACTCTTCTTTGCCTCCATTGGATAGCAGCAGTCTAATTTGCCTTTGAAAACCAGGATCGGTCATGCCAGCTAATACATTAACTTACTTCTTAGCCTGTTGATTCCAAGGCGTGAGGACCCCAAAATGATGGCATGGCAGTCTTAACTTCTAGTGCAATGGAATCATTATTGTGTGCTCTGGTGGAAGCACTCTTCCTTTCAGAACTAAGACCTCTAGACCATCTGAGCATAAGGCAGGAAGCAAAAATGTTTCTAAAGGATCACTAGGGCTAATAGTGAATGGTGCCATTTCCTCTTCTACCCCTTGATTTCTGGAACAGTTAATCCTGACTACGTGAGAGACAGCAACATGGATTGGGCAGTAATTGAGAGTATATGTAGCCTCCTGGAGAACATTAACCCAGACCTTCAAGGTATTGCCATCCATTTGGTGTCATAATTGAGTCTTCAAAAGGCTATTCCACTGATCTATCAATACAGCTGCTTCTGGATGATAATGGAGAATATGCCAATAACAGGGAAATCTATGTTCCTATCAATTCAGCTACTTCAGAATAATGAGGAACATGTTAAGACCAAGAAATTCTACTGTCATTGGTCCATTTCCACACTTCATCAGCTGTGAAGTGAGTTCCTTGATCAGAAGCAGTGCTGTGTGGAATACCATAACAGTGGATCAGGCATTCTGTGGGTACATGGATGGTAGTTGTAACAGAAGAATTGCACGTAGGGAAGATAAATCCATATTCTGAAGAAGTGTCTATTCCAGTAAGAATAAAATACTGCCCATTCTATGAAGAAAGTGATCCAATGTAATCAACCCACCACCAGCAGACCAATCACCTTGGGGAATGGTGCCATTATTAGGGACTGAGCATTGGTTTCAGCTGCTGGCAGGTTGGGCACTCAATAGTGTCTGTAGCCAGGTCAGGTTTGGTGAGTGGAAGCCCATGTTGCTGAACCCATGCATAACCTCCATCCCTATCACCATGTCCATTTTGCTCATGAGCCATTGGGCAATGACAGGTATGGCTGGGGAAAGAAGCCAAGTTGTATCAAAAAAAAATGGGCTACCTTACCCACTTGATTATTAAAATCCCCCTTTGCTAAATCATACTCTGCTGAACATTCACACAGGGCACAAATACCATGTTTTTGTTGTTGTTTTGTTTTGTTTTTTGCCATTTAGAAAAGTCTTCACATTCCTGTCTCCCAGACCTCTTTGTCACCATTTTTCCAATTATCTTCCTTTCAAGTCCCTAACCAGCAGCAAAACCATTGGCTACAGTCCATGAATTGGTTTATAAACACAACACCTGCTATTTCTTCTTAAAAGTGAAATGAGCAGCTAGATAAACTGTTCAAAGTTTTGCCCACTGGGGGGATTTCCCTTCACCACTCTCCTCCAGGGAGTCCCAAAAAGAGGCAGCAATGCTGCAGCTGTCCACTTTTGGGTGTTACCTGCACATCATGCAGAATCACTGGTAAACCAGGCCCAAGTTTTCTCCTTCCTCAGTCATCTAACCATACAGAACTCCCAAAGAAGTCATAAGTATGGGAGAGAGAGAAGTTAATGTGACAAGACTGGGAGCCATAGCAATTAGGGCCACTTCCTAGTGTAACTCCTTTATGCCGTTAGGGTCTGCTCAAGCTCAGTTTTATATATTGCTTCCATTTAATAATGCTGTGCAGCTGTGCATGACTCAGTGGATCAGACAATAAACAGTTCATGATTTGCTACTCAGGTCACATGGTAACTTAGTGTCCCATGATTAAGAATTCATTCTCTACTAAGGCCCAGAAACAGGCCAAAAGCTGTTTCTCAACAGAAGAGTAGTTATCTGCAGAGGATAGCAAGGCTTTGCTCCAAAATACTAAGGATCTGCACTGTAATTCTCCTATAGGGGATTGCCAAAATCTCCAAACAGCATCTCTATTTGCCCCTGACATACCATTGAACCTGTTCGATCATATGGCCCAAATGGTGGAGCATCTTGCCAGTTAGGCCAGTTCTTGCTTAACTAAACAACTGAACACTATAACCTAGCCAAGTTGACACATGAAATTAACCACCATGCTAAGATTTTTACTTAAATAATAAAATTTTAATTTTTATGATTCCTTCTGTGGATATATGCATTCAAATGCTTTTAGAGGATTAAAATTACAGTTATTCTAAAGTTATGTTTCCTTACTGTATTTGCTCAGTTTCCTCAGGGATAAGCTCTTCAATTTGTTGAGAGGGTTGTCTGTTGACTCTTGACTATGAGATTTTCTTCCTCAGCAGTATTCTTTGCTAGATTTGTACTTTATGTTTCTGCATAATGTTTGAGAGAAGGTGATGCTGTGGTTGCTGTGGATTGAATACAGCCTGTTTTCAGGCAGGGTAGGGAATGAGCAAGACCTACTGTTTTCCTGGGTGTGGATCTTCCCTAGACATCCCAGCAGTCTCCACTCATTCTCCCACACTTGTAGCCACTTAAACGGTTCCTGCCTGGAGTTGCTCTCTTCTCCAGGATGAAGGAAGAAAGATATGAAAAATAAATCTACTTGCCTGAACCCAATTGTTTTCCCTTTAGTCTCCATGCTCTTGATAGCTTTCAACTCTGTGCAGGAAGTACTCTTAGAACCCTCTTAAATGCATTTAAGAATTTCTTTCTTTTATTTTGGGTTGTGGTTTCAATTTTCAATACAAGTCTTATATGCTTTCTATTTCCTCAGGGTTTTTCCTAATCTTTGGTTTCACAAAATTATTCTTCCTGATTTCTCATGTTGTGAATTTCAAAATAACTTTAAAGAAATCATGTCTAGGCAATTCAGACAAAAAGGAGACCCTGTATTTTATGCTTAGCCTACCAATTTGAAACAGAATTTAGAATACCTATTTGTCAATATTTATTTAATACTCATTAAACAGTAGGGACAAGCTATTTCTATGTTAATAAAAATATGTAATTTCTATCTTTATATTTAAAATAATTTAGTAAATATTAATTATTGAAAATTATTAATTTTAGTTTTTCCATTCCATAACTAGATAGTGTTATTCATTCAAATTCTAAGAATAAAAAAGGTTATATGAATATATATCCAAAACAGCTTTCAAAGATTTATAAGGCTTTCATGCCAATAACTATACTTTCTGATACGTGTGGTTTCTGAGCAATATTTTCAATTTACATTAACACCAAAATATGCATGTTAATTATACATGGCAAGTAAAAATTGCATTTTAATTAGTTTAGGTTTACTAAATCCACAGATAAGTTCAAAACTAAGATTTCTAATAAGCATTTTCTATAATTCATGGAGTTATATTAATGATTGTATGATCTCAATACCAAATATACTTTTCCTTAATTTTGGAATATATCTTATACTATAATGTGACTACTGATTGTTGAATAAATAAGTTAGAATATCTAATGCAGTAGTAACATCAAACTTTCAATGTCCTAACAAAATAAAAAGACATTTCTCATTTTCCACATATTCCAATATGGTTGATGGGTAGAAGTGTGGGAACTCTGTTCCATAGAGTCCTTTGGAACCTAGATGCCTTCAAACAATTCACCATGTCAAAGGGACTCAATGTTCCCCACCAAGTCCTCTGAGTCATCATGACTGGCAAGTGAAGACAGGTAGAATGGAGGCACATAATGGAGATTTTTAGACCTAAAGGTGACATATATCACCTCCAACCAGATTCCATTGCCTAAACCTCAATTATACAACCCTACATAAATGAATAGGCTAAAAAATGTTGCTTAGAAAAGGAGGAACATGTCTATTATAGAGTATTACCACTCCCTGATACCAGAAATTAAGGCTGCTTGGGATAATCCTTGGAATTTATGGCAGAAATATTATTCAATGTTGTTGGTAGGCAGGATCTCTAGTTTTTATTTAAAATTTACTTTTGGTTACTGTGCTGGTTTGAGTCTATTATGTCCCTCACAAAAGCTATGTTCTTTAAATGCAATCTTGTGGGGCAGTCTTATTAGTCTTTTGATTAGGGTGGAAACTTTTGATTGGTTTTATCCATGGAGATGTGACCCACCCAATTGTAGTTGTGACTTTTTAATTAGGTTATTTCCATGGAGGTGTGACCCCACCTATTCAGGGTGGGTCTTGATTAGTTCACTGGAGTACTTAAGAGAGCTCAAGGGCCAACACAGATGCTGACACTTGGAGATGCAGACAGAAACACATTTGCTAAGATACGAAGCCCAGAGTTTACCCTGGAGAAGCTAAGAGAGGGCTCCCAGATGCTTAGAGAGAAATATCCTGGGAGAACAAGCAAAGATGCACAGGAGCTAAGAGGGAGAAGCTAAGAGAGACAGAAGCCCAGAGGCATTTAGGATAAAGCCATTTTGAAACACAACCCAGGAGCAAAGGCCAGCCAAAAATGACGACATGCCTTCCCCAACTGACAGAGGTGTTCCAAACACCACTGGCCTTCCTTCAGTGAAAGTAGCCTCTTGTTGATGTCCTAGCTTGGACACTTTTATGGCCTTAGAACTTAGGTTATTTGTAACTTATTAAATCCCCTTTATAAAAGCCAATCCATTTCTGGTATTTTGTGTAACAGCAGCATTAGCAAACTGGAACAGTTACCCAATTTTAAGTTAACACTGTACTGTTTTATTTTCTGTTCCAAACTAAAACTGTAAATCACTTTCGTTGTAAGTAAGTCTCATAGGAATAAGAACAGAAGAGATTCATTTATTGATTTCAGTTTCAATGATCAAAGCAGAGTCAACATTCTGCACAAGAAATATAAAGAAGCAAAGAAAAAGAAATACATTTTCTATTGTATTCATTCTCTCTTCTGTTTTCTTTTGCAGTTTTCCTAACCAAACTATTTCAACAGGGAAATAGCAATGTCCTTAAGTTTTAAGTAATAAAAGCAAATGTTTTTCCCCCAGGACAAAATAGTGGTGGATTAGAGGTTCTAACTTATCCATTCTGAGTATACTATCAAAATACCAGTGGAGACTGCAGAAAATGATATTTTCAGTGTGACTGTAAGCTAATGCTAAAGGAATAAATGAAAAACCCTCAGTTGGGAGAACTCAGGCAAGGAAGTGACTGCATGTTGAAAAGGAATATTATGAGAAGCACTTTTTTGGATCTCTCTCTCTCTCTCTCATATGCGCACACACACGTTCCTGCGCCAGCGCTGGCCCGCTGGCACACACACTCACTCTGTCTTCTTAATCCTGATTCCTTAAATAAAAGAGAACAGAGATTGAGGCAAATGCTAACAGGTAAGTGTTGAATTTGGGGAATACAACCCCAGGGTAATAAGAGTCAAGGATAAAGGAAAGTGAAGCAAAGAAGGTGGGAGAGGAAATACAAGATGGTGAATTACTGACTTGGCCACAGCTTTACCATAAAACTCATTTTGTTGCTTTATTTGTATGGGATATATCCAGAGAGGTCACACAGAAACCCTTATGTCTAAAATGACTTAACCAGGGAAGGAGAGGGAGCAATAGATTTGTTTGTCCTTTCTTTCTGTCTTTTGTCAAAGCTCTTCCTTCAGGGCATAAATGCCCCCAAATGTCTTTGCTGTTTAACCTGACCTATTCTCTAGGAAATCACCAGGGAAACCAGAGCTTCAATGGGTACCATCCAGCCACTGTGAAGATACAGAAGTCTCCCCTAGTTAGTTGGCACTAAACAAGGGGTACCTCAGTCTGTGGTGTCGATATCATTGTTGTCTATTGGCTGTCAGAACTTTACAACTGTGAGAACAGCATGGGCCTTCTGCTAGAGCTGCTCAGGCCAGGAAGCAAGGCAAGTGGCCAAGCCCTGGGGTTGAGTAGGTCTGAAGTGGCAGATAACTGTGTCCAGTACTCATTCATAAAAGCTCTTCAACCAGAACAAGGTAATGCCCCCCAAAGACAGGCTGGGATGGATTTATCTCACATCCACTTTCTGAGTATAAATTCAGGATGCCTGGACTAAGTTGATTCACAAGAAAACTTGATAATTATAAGCCCCAGTTGCAGTCTTTTAAAATTGTTTCAAACAATGCAAGTTTTAGGGACCAAACTGAGAAGAATGAAAGAATGGACAAAAGCATATTGCATCCTGTGATACTTAGCCATTGCTGGAAAACAAATTCATTAGGACTTTGATGTGGATTTCTAGAAGTAATGAGTGCTTTCGATGGTAGAGGTTGCCTGGAATAGTATTTTAAAAAAATCCAAAAATGATGAACTGTTTAGGTGGCTATGTGATGGGGGTGGGGAGGGGCAGAAGAATCTTGAAGAAACATTTCCTAAATGAATGCCAATTTGTCCTTGTTGATGTATCTAAGTGCTATGCAGAGCAACTGATAGTCAGGCTAAATTATGAAAAGGGAAAGCTATAAACATCCAAACAAACAGTGACAAGAATTAAAAACTCTCCTACTGATCCTGATCTTTTGCAAAATGAAGACCTGGATAAAGCTGTCCCCATACAATGCTGGAAAAGAAAAGGAAGGAAAAAACTACTTAACTTATGGTAATATTATTTAAAGGGAGCATAAAAATTACTTAAAAATATTGCAACATATTTAGAAGGGAACCTCTACTTGAAAACTCATAAAAAATGTATTTCAAAAAATACTTTTTACAATGAGAAAAATATTTCAGAAAACATACCTCACCAAAATAATAAAAATTACAGTATTGCAATAAAACAGAAGCAAGCGTATCAGACCACAATATTGTTAAAATAAGAACTTGAAAAAATTTGGTTAGATCTCAGAGAGTTTTATTGAATTAATTCATCTATTGGGGAGATTCCAGCTGCCACAAAATGGAGAGGAATTCCACTGAACATAGAGAGCACTGGGCTTTTGGAGACAGCAAACAGGATTATATTGGGAGGGAATTTTCATTGGTTAATGCAGACTACATTTCCCAATATGGTTAATGCCGGTGGTTGTTTAGGATCGAGGAAGTTAGTTGGCATAAGAATAGGGAGTTGCCATAGCTGATTAGCTGATTTAAATTCTGTTTTCTGGGCAAGCCAGGCATTTACAGGGAATAGAAACACTGAGATTTTTATTTTACTGACATGAGGCTTAATAACATGGGCACCTCTGGTTGGGCCTACTAGATTTCAATTATCAAAGGGAAAGAATAGATTAAAAATAAATAAATAAAGGGCTGGTTGAAATGAGTCAAGTTACCACTACTATTCTCCTTCTGGCATTGGGGGTGATGGGGAGACAGACTGGTGTCAGACTTCTAGCCTGGATTGTTCAATTATAGAAAACAGGATTTTGAAAGAGGAAAGACATTTTTTTTTTTAATTATCCATTTAAATTTTTCTCTTGGTTATGGCTGAAAAGCTCAATATAAAATCAGTTTGCTTCAAATACAGAAGCACAATCAAAAGTTCCACTATGTTGGGATTTGAGTTTTTCTTACTGTAAGTTAGCTTTACCATCTCTATTCAGTATTTTCATAGATAGGAATATAGATGTCTTTGTTTTTCAAGGCTGCTGTAACAAAGCAAGACAGACTAGTTGGCTTAAACAACAGAAGTGTATTATCTCACATTTCTGGAGCCTAGAAGTCTGAAATCAAGGTGTTGGCAGGGCCATGCTTCATTTGAAGTCTGTAGGGTTCTGGCAGTGACTGGCAATCCAAAATATTCCTTGGATCCTGGCAAAACTCAATGCCTGCCTTTAATCCATACATGGCTGTCACTCTCACCATCTGTCTCCTCTTCTTAGAAGGGAGACAGCCACATTGAATTAGGGCCCACTGGAATCCAGTTTGGCCTCATTTTAACTAAAAACACCTTCAATTATCCTATTTACAAATGCAGTTACACAGTCACAGGTTTGGGAGTTAGGACTTTTGGGGGGACACAGTTTAATCCATAAAAATAGATATTTTTTCAACAGAATAAACTACTTATAAAGTGAGAGTTTGGATCAAGGTACAAAACTTAAATTTGAGCATTTTTGGAACTGTTTTGCATTTAAATTTTTGAGTAAGAACAAAGTAATTCATTTGCTTTTCAAACTATTCTGGGAAATTCACTTCCCATTATAAATTAGGAGTCATCAAAAAAGTCTTGTCAACAAACTTCTGGATTGCATAACTTCCCTTTTGTTTTTTGTTTGTTTTTTTTTTCTTTTTTCCCAACTTCAGCTTCACTTTTGCTTAAGTTTACTTTAAGAAGAAAAATTCAAACCATTAAAAAACCTGGAAATCTCTAAACATTGATTTTAAGGTCTTACTAAAAAAATATGTTGTTGATTAAATAACTCAATTCACTCTAATGAGAACCTGATGTTTACCAGAACCAATCTCCTCATCTTTATTCTGTCAAAAGTGTCCTACAAACTGGGACATGGTCTAAAAATAGTCAATTCAAGACAGTTGAACAGTGTGCCTTTTATTTGCAAAGCGAGTCATCACAAGTGAAGAAAGCCAGTATATACCTTACTATGGTAGTAGTAGAGATTCATCTCAGCATCAATGTCAGTTATGTTTTTCACAGTCATTCACTAAAGAGTAACTCAAAAAACAGCATCTGAATTTTTTGAATGAAACTAATATGTGAAAGTTTAGACTACACAGGTATAGATTTTTCTACTTTGTATGATTATATAAAAAACAAAGGAAGTGTCATTCAAGTATATTGTGGAAGCTATAAACGTGTATGTGCATTTTCCTATGAGGAAGCATATATATTTTCCATAACCATCCATCAGGCTAACATTTCACCAATGTAACCCCTGTGCAATATGATTCATATTTCTTCTGCATATCCCAATAGGATGAGATTGTAAGGCCAGTTTTCCTATTAGGCATAAATTTGTTTCTTGAATTTATTCATGTTTCCTTTGGAGACTTATGGGGCAAAGGAAAAATCACATACATACATCCTGATTTTCTATCTCATTAGATGACTGCCTTGTAATACAGTTTTTATTTGTTGCATAAACAGTCAGCCAATTAGATTTCCATACTAAGAAGTAAAGAAGAGCGGTAGATGTGTCCCAGTAACCTAGAAATACATGGCATAGTCTGTTATAAGCGGAAACAAACTGTGACTATATTCCCTGTTGCAAGCCAGGAAATTCAGGTTTATACTGGGTGAGGATAATTGTTGCTATCCCTAAAGTCCTGTGCTAAGATGTTAGAGTGATAGAACTAGCATCTTTTTTTTTATCAAACTTTCAGAAAAAAAAATCCAGGGAAAGAGTGTGAAGGCCAGCATGGAATTCTCTGTCAACATAGGTTATTTTCCTTTATTCAGGTAGAAATTAATTTTTTCAAACTGCAGATAAAGCACAGAATAGAATTAAAGAGACAATACTTTTTTTTCTTTGTGAGGCTTCTTTGTACCAGGGAATAGAATATTCACTATCATAGTATACGCCCTCTTTCACTATTCCCATTCCCATCAGGCTGAATTCTCATAAAAGTCTCTGTTTAATGTTCTTTTTAAATGTTTCACAGAAGAATTTATTATTTTCCACATCAAAATGTATTTGGAAGTCATAGCTATCCATGAAGTGTACAACAATTCTAGCACAGAATCAAAAGTACAATATAAGAAAATTTCATATTTTTATAATTATAAGTTATTGCATTTAATATTTTAAGTTTTGATTATTTCAAGAGCACAGTGCTTGTAACTTGAGATGAGAAACCTGGGGGTTTCTTAATCCTTCCTCTCCTATTATAGTTGTAATAATAGAGACCATTTTTTTGTTGTAATAATTGTTGAGAGAAGGGGGCCTTGATGGTATGAAGGGAGACATTCCCACTACCCTTTCCTGCACCAAACCAATACAACCATTTGTGTTGTCCAGTCCACCATGAGTCGGAAAGTTCTATTTAACAATGATGGGTTGCTATATTACCACCCTATGAAGACTTGTCTTTGTCTTCCTTCTAAACAGATGACCAAGTCCTAGGATTTCTGTTATATAGAAATTCTGGAGCCAACACTGGGAGGGAGTATAGGGTTTTTTAAATTATAAACATTTAGAAATGGTTAATGCATATTTATAAGGAGATTTTCTTTTGAATACAAAAGTTAATTACAACATGAAACTTGCAGTTTTATTTAAAAAAATAAATCTTTAAATTTTCATTGGATCACCAGAACTTTTCCAATACTGTTTTATCTTTGTGGGATGGACATATCTTCTGTGCTACTTTCTGAAAGAATCAGTTATCCAGCCTTAGAAAATATACTCAGAGCATCAAAAACTCATATTTTTATGGAAATATTGATTCAAGGTGAAAAAGAAAGAAGGTAAGCGTACTTACATTGCATGTTCCTCAGCCTAATGGCTGTGTTCTATAAAGGCTAACTTTAATTAGGTAATCAGCAATGGACCAGTGATAATTTGCAAATCCCTTGTAGAATTAGATATAAGTGGGGATCAAATGGGCTAACTCCCTTATGATTCTCACAAAGGAAGTCAGATAATTATATTGATAGTATTCTTTTAAATTTTATTTTCCTTAAAATTATTCTCAATTGATTTATAATTTAAAAAATTCTCAAGTATTTTGTATTATACCTGTGCCAGTTTGTATGTATTGTGTCCCCCAGAAAAAGCCATGTTCTTTGGTGCAGTCTTGTGGGGGCAGACATATTGGTATTGAGTAGATTGCAACCTTTGGATTGGGTTGTTTCCATGGAGATGCACCCCACCCGACTGTGGTTGATAACTCTGATTGGATAATTTCCTTGGAGGCGTGGCCCCACCCATTCAGCATGGGCCTTGATTAGTTTACTGGAGCACTATATAAGCTCACATAGAAGGAGCAAGCTTGCTACAGCCAAGAGGGATACTTTGAAGAATGTGCAGGAGCTGAGAGAGGAGCTGCAGATGGGAGACAGTTTGAAGATGGCCGTTGAAAGCAGACTCTTCCTCCGGAGAAGTCAAGAGAAGACAAACACCCCAAGAGCAACTGAGGGTGACATTTTGGAGAGAAGCTGAAGCCTAGAGAGAAATAACCCCGGGAGAAAGTCGTTTTGAAACCAGAACTCCAGAGCAGACGCCAGTCACATGCCTTCCCAGCTAATGGAGGTTTTCCAGACACCACTGGCCATCCTCCAGTGAAGGTACCCAATTGTTGATACATTGTTCTGGACACTTTATGGCCTTAAGACTGTAACTGTGTAACAAAATAAACCCCCTTTGTAAAAGCCAATCCATTTCTGGTGTTTTGTATAACAGGCAGCATTCGCAAACTAGAACAATACCTATGTGTTTTTATAACAGCAGTTTATATTATTAAGAATATTTAAAATCATCCCTCAATCAATATTATTTGAATAAATGAGTTAACAACACTGGGGCAGTGGATCTAGAATGTTGCAAGTATCATAAAATATCAAATGGTAATCAACAACTCTTAGCTATTATTAATATTTAAAATTGTCTCTTGGTATTGATTTATATAAAATAGATTTAGAAAGTATCTTTTGATAGCAGAACTTGTCAAGGACATTTATATATCTATGGTAAAGTTTTCAGAATCCATACAAATTCTGTAAACAGTGAGATCTTCCAGCTGGACCAGAAATAGCTTATTAACTGCAGTCCTAAATTATCACAGACAATTTTGAGAGTATAAACATGATTGATATTTAAACTAGAACAGGCTGTATTTTTTTACTTTAGATAGGAGCTGGCCTCTTCATGATGACCCAATAGTCTGAGAGAAAGTTCCTCAAAAAAAACAAAAAAAAAAAAAGGGAGGAAGTAACTCTTGCATAATGGTCAATGAAAGAAAATGTTTATCTGTACAAGTCATGCCACACCAACTGGTTATAGAAGTCCAACCTATGACTCCCAACTTTATATATTTTTGAATGATAATAATAATATCAATAATAATTATATTAACAGCATTTGATAATTTATTGAATCCTTACTATGTGCTAAGTATGCTATTAAGCTCTTTATATGCACTTTCTTAACTAATAATGAAGATAGCCCTATAAAGTAGGAACTGTTAGCATTCTCCTCCAGTGAGGGGAAACTAGAACTTAGAGGTTAAATATTTTCTCTTGGCCACCCTGTTAGAATATATTGCTGCCAGGATTTGATTCCAAATGGCTCTAGCTTGGTATGTGCTCTTCATCACCATCATACTTTTAGTCTCTGTCAGGATAACTTCATATTCCCAGAAGGGAAGATAAACCAAATCTGAAGATATTTTCCTTAGATTAATGTCTTAGATTATTCATCCTTATCTCTAATTATTTTCTTTCCCACTGAAATTTCATGAGAACTAAAATTTGGCTGCATCAAAGGTGATATTTATTTAGTTTTCTAGGTTTTGGACATTGCCACCCTCTGGAGTCCCTCTCTGCTCTCCATGAACACCAGCTTTTACATTTTCAGGAAATACTGAAGAATCTTGTAGACACTGTGGGATTTTGGTCTCATCCCAGGGACATAAAAATGTAAATGACAACTTCGAATTTTATGAAGCCCTGTAGAAATGAACTTGAACTTAGTCCACAATTAAGGTTTGGGCAGATTCAAAATCTCTTGATGGATTGAAAATCATCACATGAGGTCTGCCTAATGGAAAAGAATACTGGGATCCCGAGACAAACAAACAAGCCATGGAACAAAATGAAACAAAAAGACTCATGAAAGAGATTGCCAGAGTGAATGAAGCTGGGCAGCAGGGTCCAAATTTGTTTGGAGTAATGATGCCATATGAAATATGAGGTTTCCTTTGCTCTCCATCAAAATTATCTGGGAAGTTTTATGATAATATAGATTGTTAGGTTCCTTCATCAATTACTCTAATTAAGTAAACATGAAGTGGAACCAAAGAATCTGTACCTTTTTAACAGCTCAGTGATTTTTATCAGCAGTTGGTTAGGAACCACTAGTATAAATGAAAGAACTGTGTCAAAAAGGGCACAAGAACTCTGCCGTGATAAATCTCTTTGAGAGAGCGTATCTGTGGAGGCATAAGAAGCTTTTCTGTTGACTTGAGTATAGAAAGAACACCTGGGTGAGCAAGTCCAAAAGCTATCTGAAGCTGCAAAGAAGTAGCTGATGAGCGGCATGGAAGTTGGGGACCCAGGACTTGTGCAGAAACCAAACAGTATCAATGGTCCAGAAAAACAGAAGACAGTGATTCTAGAATGTTGCCTCCAGGCTGCCAGGGGCATTCATCATCTTGTTCATTGACTATGCCCTGTATCTTGAATCATATCTTGCTCATAGTTCAGCCTCAATCAGTATTTGTTGAATAAAAGAGTAAACAACACTGGGACAAAGGATCTAAACTCTTGAAAGTTTCACAAGATATCAAATGGTAGTCAAATGACCCTTATCTATTTTCTTAGTTTCTCAACTGCTAAAGCAAATGCAATCAATGGCTGGGCTTAACAACAGGAATTTTTTGGCTCATCGTTTCAGATGCTAGAAGGCTTACTTCTTCCCAGTGTCAGTATCTTCTGCCTGGCTGGAAAAAACTGGGGGTTCCTTGGCCTTTACATCACACAGCAATGCACTTAGCAGCATCTTTTCCTTTCTCTTCTGGGTTTTCTTGACCTCCAGCTTCTGGCTTCTCCCCATGACTTCTCTTTCCATATCCAATTTCCTTTGCTTCTGAGAACTTCAGCCATACTGAATCAACTAGGGTACATCTCAACTACAAACATCTTCAAAGGACCTATTTACAAATGGGTTCACACCCAGAGGGCCAGGGTCTGGAACCTGTACATGCCTTTTGTGAGAGACATGACTCAGTCCCCAGCACCTTTCTGCATACATGTTCCTCCCCAGGTCCCTAGATAATTGACAAAGGAGAGCCCAGAAACAGGTTGGAGTTTTGCTAATCAAACAAATGAAAGCTTAGGACTTTGAGAATTGTAGCACAGTACATTTAAAATATAGTACATATGTATTTATATGTGTGGCAGGGGATACTTCATTTTCAAATGGAAGTTTTTGATATGCATTTTACTTTCTTTGAGATTTGGTCTAAGCTACCTGGCAAATGACAACTCCAGACAATTTTGGTTAATGCTAAACCTGTCTTCACCCAGTTGGTTAATTCAGCTTAAACCTGAGATTATTAAAATCCATATGTTTCTGATATATTGTCTCCATAGACTGGGTCCTTGGAGAAATATATATTTGCCAGTGTAATCACAGAGATCAAATTCCTGGTAGGCACTTCATATTACCTGCTACAACAAGGATGAAGCAGCTGTTCTGACTCCATTCATCTGTAGGACTCCATTGTAAAGGGAAATAAACTCTCAGAAGTTCAAATTAAATGTTCTCTACCACCTGAGGCAAATTGTCAAAGATGTTCTCACTTTTACTCTAGGTAAAGTTACATCATTCTATGCATTTCAAACAAATAAGATATCTGAATATTGTTTCCCCACTAGTCTATAAATGAAATTTCTTAACAAAAGTTTGAAAAGTCTTGATTTTTGATACTGAACTTCCTACTCCTATTAAATATATGCCTTAAGCAATCAGACATGCCAGAAAGTTCCTCTATTCACTGGGGTATTCAATTAAATTATTTATTAATTGATTCAAAGATACTGAACTCAAAATGGATTTTTTTTCTCTGTCACTATGTGTAATTAGATATGACTGCTTTACCAATAACTTGCAGTAATTAGACCAGACATTACACTGACTAAAAGTAGCATATCCAGTCCACAAGATGATTTTATGACAGTATTTCAAATTAAAAATAGAACACAGCACTGAACAAAGTGGTGTTCAGATTTGTGATTGACAACTAGTCCAATCAGTGTGAAAAGAAATATTTTGCTTCAAATGCAGCAGCAAATATCAAATTATAAAATTTCTCCTACTTTAATAATATTCATGTATATCACATCACTATGCCTGCATCACATCTGTCAGATTTTCCTGATACTATAAGAGATTTTATACGAAGTCTCCCTTTTTGAAACTCAGTCATACTACACAGAAACTCTGTGAGGCTAGTCCTAGTTATTCAACATGCTGTTTCAGAGAAATTAGAATAGAATTTTCAGTTCTATTTAACTGGAAAAATAGAATTTTTTGTCACATGGCAGAAAGTGAGATGGGCACTTTGTTCACTTACTCAACGTATAAGACACTCTTCAAGCTCATGGACACATGTGGAAGAAAGTTTCCCACCACATTTAAAGTGAATGCAATGATTACTTTAACCAAAAGAACTTAGCCTAAAATATGATTATTTCTTTTTGGCTTGGATGTCGTTTCTCTGTTTGTTTTTATATTTGGAAGTTACCACCCAGATTTAAAATTCTATGAGTCTATCATTTATCTTGTAAAGATAATACATAAAGAACAATTAACAAGAATTGACCTCATAAAAATAAAGAGTTCTAAATATGAAACCATATTTTTTTAAATGTCATAGGAATAAGTAGGAAAGTGACAGATTTTTCAATAAATCATGCAGGATCAATTGCTTGCTATATGCAAAAAAAAAGTGCAACCAGCTTTGAAATAGTTCAAAACTATAAAAATAAATTCCAGATTCTAAAATTCAATGTAAAAAAATTTAAAAATTAAAATGTGTATAATTATCAATGAATATTTTTAAACTGCTACTGAAATACTCTAGACCATTAGCCCAGTAAATTCACAAGTTTATCCATGCAATATGATGTGATTAAATATGAATAAATTTAGCAAAATAACATATTGCTGTTTTAAAAATCCAATTTAGTGAGCACTATAAAGTCAGGGAGGGGGCTAAGTGCTGGGAAAGATGCAGTCTGTTTTAAAAATATTTGTTAATATCAAATACTGTTATCTTGTGTGAACAAGAAAAATAAGGCCAGAAAGGCACATCTCAAAGGGATTCTCATTTTATTTCCATGCTCAGAACTGATTGAAATGATTCCAAGTACCATCTATCAGCAAGTCAAAGGGATATTCCCCCAAGCGATTTTGAGAGTATATGTTTTATGATAATGTAATATGTTAAAATGGATATAATCTCACTTGGAGAATGGGGAAGGTGCAAATTGGGGCTCAGTATACTAGAAACAAAATTTTTAAAGTCTCAGTGCTAGAAGAAAGGCTGGCATGGGCATGAATACCCATGTGGTGTGATTTGACAGGTACCACAAAGCTGCCCCCTACTCAATGTGTATTCCCCACTGGCTTCCTGTCAGTTGAGGAAATTTTAATAGATATGAAAGTTGGGCTTGTGAGAAAAGACAGGTAAAAATTTAGAGACAAAAAGGAATGTGTGTTGAAAGATCCACATTAAGACAGGTGCTGAATCCACACTTTGATTATTTCACATTTAGTTTAAGGTGAACCAAGAAAAGAAAAAAGAATTGAAAAATGGAAAAGAAAATAAATCCAAAGTATTAATTATGAAGGTTGTGCACTGAGAACTGGGGAATCATTATGACCCTTTACTCTCAAATAAAATGTTTTCCCTTATGGGGCAGCAGGAACAAGTGAGACTAGGACTTTTCTTCCTTTGAGCTGGGTAAGCTGGCATCAGTTTCAGGGAGGAACAGAGATCGCTGCAGAGAACTAGCTACTACACGAGGCAAAATCAGCATCCTTGCTTGTCGGTTCTTTCAGTTTCCTTGGCGCCCACATAACCAGGTGGGAGTTGAAAAGTTCAGGTATATCCTCTCTCCTCTTAAAGCATATTCCAGTTTGCTAATGCTGCCACTATGCAAAATACCAGAAATGGATTGGCTTTTATAATGGGGATTTATTAGGTTACAAATTTACAGTTTTAAGGCCACAAAAGTGTCCAAACTAAGGCACCAACAAGAGGACACCTTCACTAAAGGAAGGCCAATGGCATCCAGAACACCTCTGTCAGCTGGGAAGGCACATGGCTGGCATCTGCTGGTCCTTTGCTCCTGGGTTGTGTTTCAAAATGGCTTTCTCCAAAATGTCTCTGGGGTGCTCTCTCTTAGCTCCTGAGTGTCCTTGTTTCTCTCTCCCATGGTGTTTCTCTCTCAGTGTTTGGGAAGCCTCTCAGCTTCTCCAGGGCAAACTCTGGGCTTTAACTCTTAGCTTAGCATCTCCAAATGTCCTTCTGTCTGCATCTCCAAGTGTCTCCAAGCATCTGCAAGCATCTGGGTCTGTGTCAGCTCTTAGCTTCTCTCTTAAATACTCCAGTGAACTAATCAAGACCCATGCTGAATGGGCAGGACCACATCTCCATGGAAATAATCTAATCAAAGGAGTCACCCACAGTTGGGTGAGTCACATCTCCATGGAAACATTCAATCAAAAGTTTCCATCCTAATGAAAAGACTAATAAATCTGCCCCCACAAGATTGCATTAAAGAACATGGCTTTTTGGGGAACACAATACATCCAAACCAGTACAAAGCAGGAAAGGCTCTAAGGCTTCCTCCAGGTACCTCATTAGTGGCCTGACAACCTGCCTGTAACTGTATCACCACTCACACACATCCCTTGTAGCATGGCAGACACCTGGGGTACTCCAACAACTAGCTTCAAGAATATGACAAAGAAAATTGACCTCCCATCTGAACATGGTGGCATACAAAGAAAAAAGTTTATCCACAACAAACACATCAGCCAAATTGAGATAGAAATGGAGACAAATAACAACCTGGATAAGCTGAATAAATATATTCCTAGGAAAACTGAGGTTCATTCCCAAAAGACTTCTGGAGCTTTAAAAAATATTTTCCTAACAAAAACAAAAACAAAATCAGTACTTTGTAGAAAGAAAACATAGAAAATGTTCTTTATATTCAGTATATAAGAGAAATAGAAACTGATAATAGAAGAGCAAGAACTTGGTAATTAGAAGAAAATTTCCTGAACTGTAAAAGAACTAAATGAAGGCTTCTTATTGAAGGAAAAAAAAAAAAAAAAAACTTACTGAATTGAAGGTTAAACTTATGAGAAAAGGCAGAAAAACTAGGCAAATCCTAGTACAACTTTTGAACTTTAAGAACCAACAAAAAATCTTATAAGATACAAGGCAGGAAGAGCAAGGTGACTACAAAGAAAAAAATATTTATCTGGATCAATGAATTTTTAAAAAAAACTTGAATAGCATCTTCAGAATACTGAGCTAAAAAGAAAACTATATAAAAGTACAGTTCTGTCAATATATCATTTAGTAAATTTATATAATGATGCACAAAAAATCAGGGAGTTTATTATCCAAGCACATAAATGAACGAAAAAGGTCCAAAAAGGCTCAGTGCCATTCAGGGTTCTTACTACCACCAACAGAATATATTCTGGATTTTTTTTTTATTTGAGAAGTTGTAAATTTACAGAATGATCATGCAGAAAATACAGTTACATATACCTCCCCACACACACTTAATTTTCCCTTTTATTAACAGATTGCATTAGTGTAGTGTTTGTCAAATTGATACAACAATATTATAATTATACTATTAATTATAATCCATAGTTTACATTAGGGTTCACTGCTTTTAGTGTACAGTTTTATGATTTAAAAAAAAAAAAAACTTTGAGTAAAATGTACACAACCTGAAATTTCCCCCTTTAACCACATTCAAATATATAATTCAGTGGCATTAATTGCATTCACAATATTGTGCTAACATCACCACCACCTGTTACCAAAACTTTTCCATCACACCCAACAGAAGGTATGTAACAATTAATTTCCCATTCCTGACCCCCACATGGTCCCTGGTAACCTGATTCTAGTTTCTGATTCTATGAATTTACTTCTAATTATTTCATAACAGTGAGATCATACATTTATCATTTTGTGTCCAGCTTATTTCATGAGAACTGATATTTTCAAGGTTTGTCAATGTTGTCATATGTATCAGAACTTCATTCCATTTACAGCTGAAAAATACTATAATAATATATATGATATGATATGATATAAACACACACATGTATACCACATTTTGTTTATCCATTCATCTATTGATGGACACTTGAGTTGCTTAAATCTTTTGACAATTTTGAATTATGTTGCTATGAACATTGGTATGCAAATATCTATCAAGGACCTGCTACCAGTTATTTTGGATATATACCTACAAGTGAGATTGCCAGATCATAAGATAATTCTAAATTTTACTTTCTGAGGAAACACCAAGCTGTTTTCCATAGCAGCTGCACCATTTTACATTCCCACCCACAATTTTTCCACATCCTCTCCAACACTTGTTATTTTCCCCCTTTTTTATTCTTTAAGAAAACATTACTGAAACTTTTATTTACAAAAGATTTAAAAACAAACAATACCCTCTGTTTTGCAAATAATGTTTTGTTTAAAAAGGGCCACCCAGTTACAGCATTGCAATATCATGAATAAAGACTGTACAAGAGAAACAAACCAATGTGGCTAACATTTGGAGATCTGCCAATATTACTGACTGAAGTGTAGATAACACACATCACAACTTGTAGTCCATCACTTCAGGGCAGAGCTAATGATTGCCAAAAACTCTTCCCACACATGCTTTGGTCAGGTCACATATTCTGCTTGACTAAATATTCCACAGTTTCATTTGTCAATATACAGAAAATAGATTGCAAAGATATACACAAAAATAAACAAGTTTTACACACCTCAGGTAATTTTATCAGGTATATTATTATTTTGTTGTTTTGCACCAAATCTATCCAATATTTATCTTTGTAGCAATGACAAAACCACACATTTTTATTTCTGATTTAATTTGAAACAAAATAAACCTACAAATTTGCTGTCTTTGGGCTTTAATAAAATTGATTTGTGGAATCAACAAATCAAGATCATCATAAATATAGCTATAAAATTTTTAAAAAATAGTGGTAAGCAGTGATAGAATGTAAAAAAAAGCAGGTCAAGGGAAGTGTGCTATCATGAAATAACTGCAGCTTCAAAATCTTGGATACCAGTTTCCTGGCAGATACTCAAAATCCAATCACAAGGGATTTTTTTTCCTGAAGGGTATAAAGCTGGTTTGAAAAATTCTTCAGTCACAGAGCAACCTATACATGACAATTAGAAACTCACAGACACCAGATGTGCTTGGAACATTAAACACTATCTGAGGTAAAAGCAGTTATTAAGCTCCTCAGTAGTTCTTTTGTCTTTTTTAATGTTAGTTTTGCTGAATCAACTGTTTGCACAATGCACACACTATATTCTGTGGGTTAAAACAAGTAAATAATGTATAAAGTTGCCAGATGGTCATTTTTCCAGCTAAAAGCAAGAAAAAACAAAATTTCTGATAAAGCAGAAGATTTGAGTCAGAGTCATGCTCTAAAGTACAAATTTGTTGTTCCACAATCTCATATAGATACCACTCCTGTAGAATGGAAAGGACAGACATGAAACAAGGAAATAAATTACAGTCAGAGCTAGTTAATTTAGCAGAGGGAAAAACAAACCAACCCCAAGCATGTAAAGTTTATCAAAATATTCAATGTTATATAGCTTTCTCCAATCTCTGTCACACACACTAGCTAACAAGTTTATTAAGTTAAGGCCAAATTTAATCTGAATGTGTTTCTATTTATTAAGATCTGAGATAGGAGTGATCATATTCAGTACTGAAAAGCAAAAAATAAATTGGGCTGTGAAAGGAAAAAAAAGATATCATCTATTGTTCAAGGAATTCAATCAGAGATAGAACCTATATACAAGTATATGTGAAGCTTTGATAAAATAAAAACAAAAGCTATTTCATGTAATGAATACTTGTTGGCTTCCTCTTCATATGCATTCCCTGTGCAATTATATACATAGGATGAACCAGAACCAAGGATGGCCACAGTATTTGGCATCATCACTGTGCTCTTCAAAGAACATGTCTCTCATTTTCAAAAAGGCCATGCCTGTAAGCAATGAATCAGACCCTGCTGGATATTGTGATCCTATCTGTTCCAGCTCTAACTCTCAGAAACTTCCTATAATCTACCTTTGAGATTTTTGCAGCTCTTCATAAGATACTTCACATCATAAATGACAGGAAAAAACAATGGGAATATCTCAAAGAGGTCAAGTTCTTCTGCAGGCAAGTTAGAGTTGGCCAGGATTTTGATTGAATAGCCAAAGTCATAACCAGTATGAATGGATAATCATTTAACCCTTTCACGGATGATTACTCCAATGTCATAAGAAGTTCTTCAAAGTACCAGTTCTCAATTGCTTCTTCTTCATGTTTTTTAAACTGGATATCAGATGTTGTTAGTAGCTCTATAGCATTCTGAGCATACATGTCCTCCATCAAATTGAATTCAAAATTAAACTTACATGTTGAAATTCTTGGAGGGTATTCTCCTTGCTTATTCATAAATGTCAGTCCTAGTTGAATTATCTTAACAAGTCTATATTACATGGCAAGAGTTGGTACCAACAATCAGCACTGTTCCTGAATTCTCCAATGGGCCTTGCAACCACACCTAGAAACTTGGTGTCTATAGCAACATAAATATATTGTGGGAAAACTTGATGAATTTTCTTCATCTCTTCACCCAGGCTGAAAGCCCAAATTTCACAAATTCTTTGGCTATGATCTACAGTTGCTGCTGAAACAATGAGGGTACAGGGAAGTCTAGATGTCGAGCATCAAAATGTTATACTTTATTGGAGATTTGTTTCATAAAATAATTTATCCTTTACTTGTGTACTTGTGTCACTGAGCTCACAATCCTCCTTGCCACAGAGATAGCACCCAACTGTGGTGGCAGTAGCAGCAGTGGTAGCAGGAGTCACATAGTCACCTCTAGCCCAGCAGGGGGAAAGGGGATCCAGAGCTGCATTGCACTGTACTGCACTGTCACTTATCATCCCTCTTTTTCAAATAGTAGCCATTCTAGTGTATGTGAAATGGTATTTCATTGTGGTTTTGATTTGAATTTCCCTAATGTCTGTGTTCAGAATCTTTTCATGTGCTTTTTGGATATTTGTATATCATCTTTGGAGAATGTCTATTTAAGACTTTTTCTCAGTTTTTGAGTTCTTTATCTTTTTGTTGAATTATAGAATGTCTTTATATATTTTGGATAATAAACCCTTATCGGATATGTGGTGTTCTAGTTTGCTAATGCTGCCAGAATGAGAAAACCAGAAAAGGATCTGCTTTTATAAAGGGGGATTATTTGGTTACAAAGTTACAGTCTTAAGGCCATAAAGTGTCCAAGGTAAGTCATCTACAATTGTGTACCTTCACTGGAGGATGGCCAATGGCATCCGGAAAACCTCTGTTAGCTTGGAAGGCATGTGGCTGGCATCTGCTCCAAAGTTCTGGGTTCAAAATGGCTTTCTCCCAGGATGTTCCTCTCTAGGCTGTGGTTTCTCAAAAATGTCACTCTTAGTTGCTCTTGGGCTGTTTTTCTCTCAGCTTCTCTGGAATGAGAGTCTTCTTTCAACAGCCATCTTCAAACAGTCACTCATCTGCAGCTACTTTCAGCTTCTGTGCTTTCTTCAAAGTGTTTCTCTTGGCTGTAGCAAACTCACTCCTTCTGTCTAAGCTTATATAGTGCCCCAGTAAACTAATTCCCACCCACCCTGAATGGGTGGGGTCACACCTCCATGAAAACTATCTAATCAGAGTCATCACCCACAGGTGGGTGGGTTGCATCTCCATGGAAATACTCAAAAGAGTACAATCTAATCAACACTAATACATCTGCCCACAGAAGATTACATCAAAGATAATGGCGTTTTGGGGGACATAATACATTCAAACCAGAATATTTGGTTTTTAAATATTTTATTCCATTCTCTAGGTTGTCTTTTTTACTTTAATGATGAAGTTCTTTGAGACATGAAAGTTTTTAATTGTGATGAAGTCCTGTTTATCTATTTGTATTGTTACTTGTGATTTTGGTGTAAAGTCTAAGAAACCATTGCTTTTTAACACAAATACTGAAGATGCTTCCCTATTTTTCTTCTAGGAATTTTGTGATTTGGGTTCATATATTGCAGTATTTGACCTGTTTTTAGTTAATTATTGTATATTGCTTGAGGTAGGTATTCACCTTCATTCATTTGCATATGGGTATCCCATGTTCTCAGCACCATTTGTTTAAGAAATTATTCTTTCCCAATAGAGTGGACTTGCCTTCCTTGTAAAAAATCAATCAGCCATAGATGTGAGGGCTTATGTCTGAACTCTCAGTTCAACTCCCTTGGCCTATTCATCTGTGCATGTGCCTGTCCCATGCAGTTTTGATTTTTATAGCTTTGTAATAAGCTTTAAAATTGGAAAGTGTGAGTACTCCAACTTTCCCTTTTGTTCAAGAGGTTTTTACCTGTTCAGGGTCCCTTTATCCCTCCATATAAAACTGATGATTGGCTCTGACATTTTCATAAAGAAGGCAGTTGGAAATTTGAGATAACTTTGAATTTGTAAATTGCTTTTGGACAGAATTAACATCTTAACAATATTTGATCTTCCAATCCATGAAAATGGAATGTTCTTCCACTTTTTAGGCCTCCTTTGATTTTTTTTTTTTTTTTTTTTTTTTTTTTTTTAGCAAGGCTTTGTAGTTTCTGGTGTGTAAGTCCTTTACATCCTTATTTAAGTTTATTCCTAGATATTTGATACTTTTAGTTGCTAATGTAAATGGATTTTTAAAATTTCCTCTGCAGATTGTTTATTACCGGTGTATAGAAAGAGTACAGATATTTGCATGTGTATCTTGTACCCTATCCCTTTTCTGAATTTATTAGTTCTAGTAAAGGTTTTGTGGAATTCTCAGGATTTTCTATATATAGGATCATGTCATCTGCAAATAGGAAAAGTTTAACTTCTCCCATTCCAATATGGATGTCTTTATTTCTTTTTCTTGCTTACTTGCTCTTAAAACTTTTTCTTGCTTACTTGCTCTTAAAACTTCCAGTAAAATGTTGAATAACAGTAGTGATTGGAGGCATCCTTGTCTTGTTCCAGATCTTAGAGGGAAAGTTTTCAGTCTTTCACCATTGAGTTCGAAATTAGCTGTGGGTTTTTCATATACGCCCTTTATCATTTTGAGAAAGTTTCCTTCTATTCCTAGTATTCTAAGTGTTTATATAAAGAAAGTGTGCTGGATTTTGTCAAATGCCTTTTCTGCATTGTTCTAGTTTGCTAATGCTGCCGGAATGCAAAACACCAGAGACGGATTGGCTTTTATAAAAGGGGTTTTATTTGGTTACACAGTTACAGTCTTAAGGCCATAAAGTGTCCAAGGTAATACATCAGCAATTGGGTACCTTCACTGGAGGATGGCCAATGGTGTCTATAAAACCTCTGTTAGCTGGGAAGGTATGTGGCTGGTGTCTGCTCCAAAGTTCTGGTTTCAAAATGGCTTTCTCCCAGAACATTCCTCTCTAGGCTGCAGTTCTTCAAAAATGTCACTCTTAGTTGCACTTGGGTTATTTGTCCTCTCTTAGCTTCTCTGGAGCAAGAATCTGCTTTCAATGGCCATCTTCAAAATGTCTCTAATCTGCAGCTCCTGTGCTTTCTTCAAAGTGTCCCTCTTGGCTGTAGCTCCTCTTCAAAACATCACTCACAGCTGCACTGAGTTCCCTCTGCCCATCAGCTCATTTATATGGCTCCAGTGACTCAACTTAGACCCACCCTGAATGAGTGGAGCAACACCTCCATGGAAATTATCCAATCAGAGTCATCACTCACAGCTGGGTGGGGCACATCTCCAAAGAAACACTCAAAGAAATCTAATCAACACTGATAATGTCTGCCCACACAAGATTACATCAAAGATAATGGCATTTGGGAGACACAATACATTCAGACTGGCACATGCATTAATTGAGATGGTCATGTGCTTTTTTTCCTTCAGTCTATTAATATGACAGATTTCATTAATTGATTTTCTTATGTTGAGCTACCCTTGCACATCTGTGATAAATTACACTTGATCATGGAACATAATTCTTTTAATGTGCATTTCATCCACTTGTTCATATTTTGTTGAGTATTTTTGCATCTATTTTCATAAGGGATATTGGTCTGTAATTTTCTTTTCTTGTGACTTTGGTATTAGGGACATGTTGGTTTCATAGAATGAGTTAGGAAGTATTCCCTGCTCAATGTTTTGGAAGAATATGAGTTAATATGTATTAATACTTCTTACAATATTTAGTAAAAATCACCAAGAAGCCTAGCTTGTCAGGATTAAATGCAATATAGCCAGCAACGATGTTAAGAATTGTAGGGCTATTCTAGAAAAAAAATCACTGCCTCCTGACTGCAGCAATGTGTTGAACTAGACCCCCAAATTCATCTACCCCTTCTCCATTTAAAACCAAATGGCTTGATCTAGGAAAAATATGGTGGGGTAGGGAGCCCCAGGACTCTGCTCTCCAGATCAGCTAGTAAACAGCCAGGAATTGTCTGAAACAACAGCTCTGGGGTTCTGGAGGACAGAACAACACTGTAGAGCATCCAGAGAAGAGCAGGAGAGGAGACCAATAAACTGTGTTGATGAACTCTGAGTAGCTCGTTCCATGATGGTGGCTGCTGCTCATCCACTATCTCATGGCAGGCTGCCTTGTGATCTAGTCCCTGGATAGCTGCTGCTGTTGGAAAGGGATGTAAGTCCTCTTCCAGAAGAATGGGGGTGGGTGGGTGGGGACACAGATTAGTATTGATCATGACTTTTGAATAGCAAACTTGGATCACTGGGTCCTGGCTCAGAGAGCAGCTATTGTCCCCCCCACCCCCACCCCAGACAAAAGCAACTAGAAGCCTCTGGTTCAACCCCACCCCCAACAGGGGTGGAAGCAGGGATGATTTAAAGATATAGCGGCTTCTTAGGGATGTGAGGAACAGCATGGCTTTTTGCCAAGAAGAGGGGTGAGCACAGACAAGTATGATCACAGCCTTTGATTACTGAATTCAAATCACTGGGTCCTGGCTCTGAGCTAAGGTTTCAGCCTGCCTGGGAAAAAAGTAGCTAGCTGCTGCTGTTTCAACCCACGTCAAAAGGAATGGAGTCGGTGGAGACTTAAAGGCAGACTAACTCCTTAGACTGTGGGAACAGTTTGCTGAAGAGTGCCAGCTGCTGGGCAGGGCAATAAAGACAGATTCAGAGGGTGGTCAAACATAAACTTGGTATGCTTCCCAGGACACTTTGGAAACAGTCGACACTCCCTTCATAGATCTTTGGCCCTGTTTTGACTGGGAAATATTGACTTGGGAAAGCCATCTCTAAGTTACCCTCCCTCAGAATCAGCCCTCCAGGCAAAAGCAGCTAGAAACAAAGAAAGGAGTGTAAAAAAAAAACTACAGAGTCAAATCAAAAACAGAACAAGAGACAGAAGAAGATGGTGGCATAGAGAGGAATGGAAGCTAGTTAGTCCCACAGAGCAATTAATAAACACCAGTAACAATTAGTAAATGATCTGGAATAACTGCTGGGGGACAACAGTGACTGTCCATTCATCATGCACCCACCTGGATTGGAAGGAATGCCTGATATCACAGCATGGAATCTGTGAGTGGAAACTACAGATCTGAGCTGGGAGCCCCCTTCTCCAAAGGCAGCCTGAATGGCAGAGCCTTGCTGTGATAAAGAACACCACTCTCTGAACAAGTGAATATACCTCAGTCCATCTCCAACTGGGGTTTTAATTGGCAAATGTGGACTGCTCCACAAAAGCTGCAAATCCAGGGGACTTCTCTGTCTCAGGAGGGGGAACCCAGAGGACTGGGTGCTATCTCTGGCTGATGGGTGAAACTGACTCTGAAAGGGGGCTTCCTGTCCCCTTTTCTCTCTCTCAACCTGAGCAGCTCAGTGAAGAAAGCCTCAGCCATTTTCAGCTTGCAGCTCTTTGCAGTGGAGAAAGCCTCAGCCATTTTCAGCTTGCAGAACTCTGACCCAGACAAGGGTGGAGATAGCAGTCATAGAGACAAAGAACCTACTTTAATGCAAATGAAAACTCCCTGGGGGGGTATCTTCCCTAAGAGGAAAGTGGCAGTGCCCAGCTCTACTACCTGCCTTCCATTCAGAAACAGACACCAGAGCCTGGGGGAAAACAGCCACAGGCTACACTTCCTTACACCAGTCAGGAGTTACAGGTTGACAGGTGCCACCTGGTGGGCAGGTTAGGAAAAGCACAGCAGTTGCTGCCTCACAAGGTGTGTCAATCTTCTAAGACACAACCTCAGGGAAACTGGATACTGAATATTTCCTCCGTCTGGGACCGGAGTCAGTTCTGGTCTGGGAAAACCTTATTGGGGTAACCAAGGAAATCAGATGCTTAGACAAAAGAAAACTAGAACCTACACTAAGAAAGAGAAAGTTATGGACCAGTCAAAGGAAGAAACTTACACTGCAACTGAGATACAGGAATTGAAACAACGAATGCTAAATTGATTCAAAAGGTTAAAGAAGATATGGAAAAAGAGATGAAGTCTATAAATAAAACACTGGGTGTACATAAGGTAGAAATCAAAAGTTAAAAAAAGAAAACAAATGGCAGCATCTATGGAAATGAAAGGCACAACACAAGAGATGAAATACACAATGGAGACATACAGCAGCAGATCTCAAGAAGCAGAAGAAAACACTCAGGAACTGAAGAACAAGACACCTGAAAGCCTACACACAAAAGAACAGATAGGGAAAAGAATGGAAAAATATGAGGAACAACTTAGGGAATTGAATGACAACATGAAGCACAGGAATCTTCGTGTCATGGGTGTCCCAGAAGGAGAAGAGAAAGGAAAAGGGGCAGAAGCAATAACAGAGGAAATAATTAGTGAAAATTTCCCATCTCTTGTGAAAGACATAAAATTACAGATTCAAGAATCACAGTGTACCCCAAACAGAATAGATCTGACTAGGCCTACACCAAGACATTTAATAGTGAGATTATCAAATGTCAAAGACAAAGAGAGAATCCTGAAAGAAGCAAGAGAAAACAATCCATCACATATAAAGGAAGCTTGATAAGACTATGTGCAAATTTCTCAGCAGAAACCATGAAGGCAAGAAGGAAGTGGTGTGATATATTTAAGATATTGAAAGAGAAAAACTGCCAACCAGGAATCCTATATCCAGCAAAACTGTCCTTCAAATGTGAGGGAGAGTTTAATATATTCTCTGACAAACAGAAAATGACAGAGTTTGTGGACAAGATACCTGCTCTACAAGAAATACCAAAGGGAGCGCTACAGACAGATAGGAAAAGACAGGAGTGAGAGGTTTGGAACACAATGTTGGGTGATGGTAGCACAGCAATGTAAGTACACAGAACAAAGATGACTATGAATGTGGTTGAAAGAGGAAGGTTATGATCATGTGGGACACCAGATGGAAAGAGGAAAGATAAAGACTGGGACTGTATAACTCAGTGATACCTATAGAGCTCAGCAATTGTGATAAAATGCACAAATATGTTTTTTCATGAGGGAGAACAAATGAATGTCAGCTTTGCAAGGTGTTAAAAATAAGAAGGTATTGGGGGAAAAATACAATCAATGCAAACTAGAGACTATAATTAACAGAAACATTTTATTATGCTTCCTTTAATATAACAAAGGCAATATACCAAAGCTAAATGCATATAAGAGAGGAGCATAAGGAAGGGTATGGGACCCTTGGCATTGGTAATGTTGTCTGCCTCTTTATCCCACTTTAATTTAATTCTATCTTTCCTTCTGTTGCTTCCTAGCTTTAATGCCTCTCTCTCTCTCTCTCTCTCTCTCTCTCTCTCCCTTCCTTTTGTCTTTCTAACTTCTTTGACTCTTCCTCCTTCTGTGTAGAAGAAATGGAAATATCCTTATATAGACAGTGGTGAGAGTGGTGAATACATAAATATGTGACTATACAGGGAACCATAAGTTATTTAGTCAGGAAAGAATGTACGGTGTGTGAACAAAATGGTCTTAAAAAATGGGTTGATGAAGAAACCTTGAGGGCACTACATTGAATGAAATAAGATAGGCATATAAGGACAAGTATTGCAGGGTCTCACTGATATGAACTAATTATAATATATAAACTCATAGACATGAGATTTAAGTTACCAGGATATAAAATGAGGCTAAAGAATGGGGAGTGGTTGCTCATTATGAACAGATTGTCCAACTAGGTTGAACTTAAATGCTTGGAAATGAACAGAGGTGATGGTAGCACACTGTAAGAATAACTAACAGTGCTGAACGTTGCATGAAGTGGTGGAAAGGGGATGCTCAGAGTCACATATGTGACCAGAAGGAAAGTTGGAGGTTAAAATATGGGAATGTATAAAACAGTGAACCTTGTGGTGGGCAATGTCCATGATTACTGCAAAAATAGTAGAAATCTTTTTCATGAACCAGAACAAATGTATGACACTGTAACTAGAAGTTAATTATCAAGGGGCATATAGGGAAAAAATGTATCTATTGCAATCTATATACTACAGTTAGTAGTATTTTAATGCTCTTTCATCAACAGTAACAAATGTACTATACCAATAGTATTAGTCAACAATGGTGGGGGGTGGTTGGGGAATGGGAGGATTTCAGTTTCCTTTTTTCTCTTTATTTCTTTTCTGGAGTAATGAAAATGTTCTAAAAATTGAGAAAACAATTAATTGAGTTGATGGATGCACAGGTGTATGATGGTACTGGGGGCAATTGATTGTACACGTTGGATCTTTGGATAATTGTATAGTATGTGAACAATCTCAATTAAAAAAACAGAACAGATCAACATTGCTGAAGAAGGAACAGAGGAAAGGGAGATTTCTACTGGGGGGGAGAAACAATTGCACAAATAGTAGAATCTCAAAAGTTGTACCATATATCCAATGCAAGAATCAGATGAAGAACTGAAAAAAATTTGATCAGTTAAGCACAAGCTATTCTGAAATTCTAGAATAGGTTGAACCACATCAAAAAATATCCTTAATACAAAGCCAATAGACAGTAAAACCCTAGGCAGGAGAATTAAAATGATCTTGAGTAAACTCACCAAGATAATCAGATGCTAAGACATCAGCAAAAAATTACAAGCTATGCTAAGAAACAGGAAAATATGGCCCAGTAAAGGAACAAATAAACACTTCAGAGGAGATAAGTTTGGCAAAACTAATCAAAGATGTTCAAAACAAATCTCCTAAATCAATTAGGAAATGAAGGAAAATATGGCTAAAGAGATAAAAGGTATTAAGAAGACACTGGATGAGAATAAAGAAGAATTCGACAGTAGAAAAAGAAATATAGCAGAAATGAGGGGAATGCAAGGCACAATAGAAGAGATTAAAAGACACTAGGGTCATACAACAGCAAATTTGAAGAGGCAGAAGAAAGAGTCAGTGAGCTAGAAGAAAGATAATCAAATTCTTACAGACAGAAGAATAGATAGAGAAAGAATGGGAAAAATTGGGCAGGGTTTCAGGGATTTGTATGACAGCATGAAATGTACAAATGTACATGCCATTGGTGCCCCAGGAGGAGAAGAGAAGGGAAAAGAGATAGAACAAATTTTGAGGAAGTAACGGTCCATAATTTCCCAGCTCTTATGAAAGATAAAAATTTATCTGTCCAAGAAGTGCAACATACTCCAAACAGAATAAATCCTAATAGACTTATTCAGAGACACATAATAATCAGAATGTCAAGTGCTAAAGATAAAGTGAGAATCTTGAAAGCAGCAGGAGAAAGGCAAGTCTTCACATACAAGGTGAACACAATAAAGTTAAATGCCAATTTTTCATCAGAAACCATTGAGGTGAGAAGGCAGTGGTATAATATTTAAGATACTTACAGAAAAAAACTGCCAGCCAAGAATTATTTATGCAGCAGATTTGTCCTTTGAAAATCAGGGAGGTGGGGGCAAGATGGCAACATGAGTAGGTGTGGAATTTAGTTAGTGCCCTAGAGCAACTAGTAAATAGCCAGGAACAACTAGTAAATAGTCTGAAACAACTGTTTGGGAACATCCGTGAACAAAAACACATTGGACATCAGTCTGGAACAGGTGGAATGACTGAGATTGCAGTAGAGAACTGTAAGAAAATCTCCCCAAAATGAAGAGCTGGTGCCCCTCCCCCACTGACACAGCAGGCTGATTGGAACACTCTTATGTGAGAAACAGAAGTAATCTCTGCTGGGCACAAAGGAAGGTAGTTCAGCCAAGCTCCCATTATTGTTCCATTTAATGAATTTGGACTACTGAATACAAACTATGAGCACAGATAAACCCAGAACAAGCAGGAAAGGAACCCTGAGGTCTCTCCTGGCAGAGAGGAGATTGAGCTGATGGAAAAATAACAATAATAAATAAAGAGGCTTTTATAATATATAAAATAATTTAAAAAAAGAGGCTTTTGGAGTCAGCTGAGCTCAGAATACTGGAAAAGTGCTGTGTACCAAGGAAAGGGGCACATGGAAATGGGTGCCAACTCTGGTCAACTGGTGAAGCTAGAGGCTGGCACTGGTCTGAAAAGGGATTTGTTTTTTTATTTCCTTTTTTTTTTTTTTTCTTTCAGGCTAAGTAGCTCATTAGAGAAAGCATCAGGCATTTTCAATTGTCAGTGTTGACCCAGGCAAGGGTGGAGTTAAGATTGTTAGAGGGATAAAGGAAGAAGTCAAGTGAAAGAGATAATTCCCTAAAGGGCTTATCTTCTCTATGAAAAGGGAGGCAGGGTGTAGCTCAAGTGGTGGCCCTTCCTAAGATAATTCAGATCCCAGAGCCTGGGGAAAAGAAACAAAACAGAAACAGTTTAAGTGTAGCTTCTGATTCACCCTCAGTCCCTGGTGGTCAAGGTCTGCTGAGAATTAAGAGCATTGCACCTCTTTATACTGGAGATCTGTGTGCTGACAAGAACCACTCGCTGGGCAGGATAGGAAAAGCATGGAGTCTAGAGGCCTCACAGGAAAGTCTGACAATCTGCTGGGATTCATCCTCAGGAAAACTTGATATTGATTACACTCTCCTCCTGAGACATGGGCCCATCTGGTGTGGGAAAATTGGATTGGGGTAATCAAGGAAACTGGATGCCGAGAAAACAAAAAACTATGAGCCACACTAGAAAAAACTAAGATATGTACCAGTCAAAGTAACAAACTTACACTTCAAATGAGATGCAGGAGTTGAGACAACTAATTAAAGATGCTTAAACAAATATGCTAAAGCACTTCAAAAATCAAATAAACAAGTTGAGGAAAGATAAGGCAAAAGAGATGAAGGATAAAAAGAAGACATTGGGTGAACATAAGGAAGAACTCAAAAGTTGGCAAAACAATTGGCAGAACTTATGGGAATGAAAGGCACAGTAGAAGAGTTGAAAAACACAATGGAGACATACCACAGCAGAGTTGAAGTGGCAGAAGAAAGGATTCAGGAACTAGAGGACAGGACATCTGAAATCCTACACACAAAAGAAAAAAAATAGAGAAAAGAGTGGAAAAATATGAGCAGGGTCTCAGGGAATTGAAGGACAACATGAAGTGCACAAATATATATGTCCTGGATGTCCCAGAAGGAGAACAGAAGGGGAAAGGGGACAGAAAGAATAATGGAGGAAATAATCACAGAAGATTTCCCATCCTTAAAGAAAGACATAAAATTACAGATCCAAGAAGCACAGTGTACCTCAAACAGAATATATCTGAATAGACCTACTCCAAGACACTTAATATTCAGATTATCAAATGTGAAAACAAAGAGAGAATTCTGAAAGCAGCAAGAGAAAAGTGACCCATCACATACAAGGGGAGCTCAACAAGACTATATGTAGATTTCTCAGTAGAAACCATGAAGGTGAGAAGGCAGTGGTATGATATATTTAAGAAATTGAAAGAGAAAAACTACCAACCAAGATTTCTATATCCAGCAAAACTGTCCCTCAAAAATGAGGGAGAGTGTAAATTATTTTCCGACAAACAGACACTGAGAAAGTTTGTGAACAAGGTACCTGCTCTACAAGAAATACTAAAGGGATCACTAAAGGTACATAGGAAAAGCAAGGAGAGAGAGGTTTGGAAAACAGTATAGAAATGAAGACTATTGGGAATGGTAAAAAGAGAGAGAGAGGGTGTGCCAGTTTGAAACTGTTATGGGCCCCAGAAGAGTCATGATCTTTTAACCCAATCTTTTCAGGTGGAGCATTGTGATCGAGAGTTTCCATGGAGATGTGACTCACCCAATTGTTCATGTATCCTTTATTGGGTTATTTCCATGGAGGTGTGGACCCTACTCACTCAGGATGCATCTTGATTGGCATACTTAAGAGAGCTCAGGAGCTAACACAGGCGCTGAAGCTTGGAGATGTCTGGAGATTCAGACAGAAGGATGTTTAGAAGCCCAGAGTTTTCCAAGGAGATGCTAAGAGAGGATCCCCGGATGCTTAGTGAGAAGTGCCCTGGAAGAAAGAAGCAAGGATGCACAGGAGCTGAGAGGAGCGAAGACAGAAGCCAGGGACATTTTGGAGAAAGCCATTTTGAAACACTACCTGGGAGCAAAGTAATAGTGGATGCCAGACACAGGCCTTCCCAGCTGACAGAGGTGTTCTGTATGCCATTGGCCAGTGTTCGTTGAAGGTATCCTCATGTTGATGCCTTATTTTGGACACTTTCATGGCCTTAGAATTGTAAATTTGTAACTGAATAAATCCCCTTTATAAAAGCCAATCCATTTCTTGTATTTTGCATTTCAGCAGCTCTAGCAAAGTGGAACAGAGGGAAAAAATAAAATTAAATAAAATATGACATATAAAATCAAAATGACCAAATGGTAGACAATAGACATTGTGTTGAGTGAAATTAGCCAGAAACAAAATGACAGATACTGTATGGTCTCACTAATATTAACTAACATTGATAAGTGAAGTCTGAGAGTTAAAGTTGAGAACACAGGTTATCCGGGGATAGAAAGAGGTTAGAGATTAGGCATTTGATTCTGAAGGAGTATAGAAGGTTCAACAGGATCAATTGTACAGATACAAAATGGATAGCACTGTACTGTGTGATGGTAGCACAATATTGTAAGTACTCTGAAGAAAGATGAATGTGAGTATATTTGAAAGAGGAATGCTAGGGGCATGTATGACACCAGAAGGAAAGATACAAAATAAAGACTGGGCTTGTATAACTTAGCAAAACTTAGAGTGGTCAGTGATGGTATTTATATGTACACATATAGGAACGTTTATACATGAGGAAGAACAAATGAATGTGAACATTGCAAGGAGTCAAAAATTGTATGGTATTGGGAAAAATACAATCAATGCAAACTAGAGTCTATAGTTAACGACAGTCTACAGTAACACTGTAAGATTCTTCCATTAATTATAACCAAGGCAATATACCAAAGCTAAATGTCTATAAGATGGGGATATAAGGGAGTGGTATGGGATTCTTGGTGTTGGTGCTGGTGTCTGACCTTTTAATTGTATTTTATTTTCCTTCTATCTTCTGTTTTTTTTATTCTTCATTTTTTTCTCCTCTTCCTCTTTCTTTGTGGAAGAAATGGACATATCCTCAGATACATTGTGGTGGTGAAGGCATAGCTATGTGATTATGCTGGGAGTCATAGATTGTTTACTTAGGATGGATTATGTGTTTTATGAATAAAACTGTTTAAAAAACAGAGGAATACAAGTGTTGGGGAAAATGTGGAGAGAAGTATGTACCTCTTCCCTTTTGGTGGGGAAGTAGAATGTTGCAGCCCATGTGGAGGCAGTGTGGTGGTTCCACAAGTTAAGAATGATGTTGCCATATGGTCATGCAACCCCATTGTTATGTATATACTTGGATGAACTGAGAGCAGGGACATAAATGGACATTAGCACACTGGTGTTTACTGCAGCAGTATTCATGATTTTCAATGGAAGGAGATGGCCCAAGGATACATTGACTGATAAACACAATGGTGAACTGTGGTGTATACATGCAATGGAATATTGAGCAGCAGCTAAGAAGGAATAGAGTTATGAGGTTTGCAACTAGGTGAATGAACACTGAGGACAGTTTTTTGAGTAAAATAAGCCAGAAACTAAAAGAAAAACATTATAAAGCCTCACTAATATGGACTAACTATAATGTGCAAACTCTGAGTACTGAATCTGATGACATAGGTTATCAGGGTAAGGCTTACTATAAACACTCTAGAGTGCAAGCTCTTACAGCAGTGACATCCATTAATGAGTTGTAACAGTTATTTCTAAATTCTGACATGCTGAGTTGTTTGCATATAACCTGTTGGTCCCCGGAACTTCAGGTATCTGTGACACCTGAGACTCACAGCCAGAGTTCAGCACCTATGAATATCAGTATTACCTCATAAAGCAACTTGTAAAAAGAACTGAAAAAGATATCAGACTTCAATTAGTGATATGAATGAAATTGATTTGGTTGGGACTAAGGTACACCAGACTAAAGGGTAAAGGGTCATATTGACTGTTTTAAAACTTCAACTCTTACGTGAGACAAAAAGAAGAGATGCTTATTTTGTGCAAAATCTATGTTTCCTATAGCACAATATATAATTTAACTTGTATTTTCAGTTAACTCAAACACTGTAATTACATAGTGGGTGAGATCTGGTTACTTTTTACAGGTTAGTGTGGAGCCTCATTATATCCCAGAGGAATTTGGGCAGAGATTAAAAATGTGCTTGCAAAATCCCCTTGAGGGAATGGGGAAAAATGTGGAAATATTAAACTTCCCTATCTGGGGAATTCCTGATATTTGTGCAAGCATCAGGGACTGCCAGTTTAGTAGACTAAGCCCTTGATCTTGGAGCTTACCCTTATGAACCTTGTTACTGCAAAAGAGAGGCTAAGCCTATTTATAATTGTCCCTAAGAATCACCCCCAGATAACCTCTTTTCTTGCTCAGATGTGGCCACTTTCTAAGCCAACTCAGCAGGTAAACTCACTGCTTTCCACCTTATCTGGGACATGACTCCCAGGGATGTAAATCTCCCTGGCAACTTGGGATGTGACTCCCAGGGACAAGCCTGGATCTGGCATCATAGGATTGAGAAAGACTTCTTGACCAAAAGGGGAAAGAAAGATAAACAAAATAAAGTTTCAGTGGCTAAGAGATTTCAAATAGAGTCAGGAGGTCATTCTGGAGATTATTCTTATGCATTATGTAGATATCCTTTTTTAGTTTTTAGTGTATTAGAATAGCTAGAAGGAACTACCTGAAACTGTTGAACTGCAACCCAGTATTTCAGGAAATACCTGAATTTTCTTGAAGATGATCGTGTACCTGTATAGCTTACATGATGTGACCATGTGATTATGAAAACTTGTGGCTCACACTCCCTTTATCCAGTGTATGGACAGATGAACAGAAAAATAGAGACAAAAAGTATATTAATAACAGGGGGACAGAGAGGTGTGCTGGTTTGGTTACATTAGGTCTCCCAGAAAAGGCCATGTTCTTTAATGCAGTCTTGTGGAGGCATACATATTAGTGTTGATTAGGTTGGAACCTATTGATTGTTTCCATGGAGATGTGACTCAATCAATACCTTTGGATGACTTCCATGGAGGTGTTACTCCACCCATTCAGGGTGGGTCTTAATTAAATCACTGGAGTCCTGTAAAAGAGTTCACAGACAGAAGGAAGTCAGAGCAATGCAGCTTATAGAGACATTTTGAAGATAGCAGTTGAAAGCTGATGCTGACATTTTGGAGAAAACCATTTTTAAGTGTGACCTGGGGGCAAACAGACACCAGTCGCATGCCTTCCTGGCTAACGGAGGTTTTCTGGATGCCATAGGCCATCCTTCAGTGAAGGTACCCTATTGTTGATGCCTTACCTTGGACACTTTATGGCCTGGAGACTGTGACTTTGTAACCAAATGAACCCCCTTCTGTGAAGGCCAATCTGTTGCTGATGCTTTGTGTAATGGCAGCATTAGCAAACTGGAACAAGGGGTATGAGATGTTTTGGGTGTTCTTTTTTAGTTTTAGTTTTAATTTTATTTTTATTCTTATTCTTATTTTTTGGAGTAATGAAAATGTTGAAAAATTGTGGTGGTGAATGCACAACTACATGATTATACTGTGAACAGTTGATTGTATACTTTGGATGATTGCATGGTATGTGAATATACCTCAATAAAATTGCATTAAAAAAGAGAGAGAGTATAAAATACTCACAGATAAGCATAAAGAGAGAGAGTTCATCAACAAATCACTGACCCTACAAGAAATACTAAAGGAAGTTCTGCAAGCTGAATGGAAAAGACAGGAGAGAGCGGCTTGGAGTAGAGTGTATCAGTGAAGAGTCTCCGTAAGATTAACTAAACATTTAAAAAGAGAGACAAAAATAAGATATGACTTATAAAAACCAAAGGATAAAATGGTTGAAGCAAATACTGCCTTTAGGGTAATAACATTGAATATTAATGTATTAAACTCTGCAATCTAAAGACACAGATTGGCAAAATGAATAAAAAAGTATGATCCAACTGTACGCTGTCTGCAAGAGACTCACTTTAGACCCAAAGACAAATAGGTTGAAAGCAAGAGTTAAAAAAAAAAGATATTCCATGCAAACAGTAACAAAAAAAAAGAGCCGGGGTAGCTATAATAATATCAGACAAAATAGACTTTAAATGCAAAACTGTTGTAAGAGACACAGAAGGACAAAATATTAATAAAACAAGCAATCCACCAAAGAAATAACAATCATGAATATTTGTACATCCAACCATGGGCCATCAAAATACATGAGGCAAACATTGGCAAAACTGAAGTGAGAAATAGATGTCTCTACAATAATAGACCTCAGTACACCGCTCTCACCAATGGATAGAATATTTAGACAGAGGGTCAATAAGGAAACAGAGAACTTGAATAATATGATAAATGAACTAGACCTAACATACATATACAGAACATTGCACCCCGAAACAACAGGATTTACATTCTTCTCAAGTTTTCAAGGATCATTCTCCAGGATAGACCACATGTTAGGTCACAAAACAAGTTTCAATAAATTTTAAAAATTTAAATTATACAATCACCTTTCTCTGACCATAATGGAATGAAGCTGGAAATCAATAACAGGCAGAGGACTGGAAAATTCAGCACACTCATAAACAATCAGTAGGTCAAAAAAGAAATTGCAAGAGGTATCAGTAAATATCTCAAGACAACTAAAAACAAGAACACAGCATATCTAAACTTACAGGATACAGCAAAGTCAGTACTTAGAGGGAAATTTATAGCCTTAAACACCTACATTAAAAAAGAAGAAAGAGCTAAAATCAAAGACCTAACTGCATACCTGGAGGAACTGGAAAAAGAACAGCAAAGCAATCCCTAAAGAAGCAGAAGGAAAATAATAACAAAGATTAAAGAGGAAATAATGAAATTGAGAATAAAAAATACAATAAAGAAATTAATAAATGTAAAACAAAAACAGATGGTTCCATTGCTCCCTAACAAAAAAAAAAAAAAAATTACCTACAATAACAGATTCCTTCTAAATGGAAGTTTGCTACAGCTATTTCTCAATGGTGGAGGCTGCAACATTTGCCTGCACTCAAGCCAGAAGTTTGACTGAGAAATACATTGATTTCTACCTTGAGGAGATGGGACTCATAATTAGTAGAACTGTAAAAACATAAAAAGTTTTATAATATCAGTAGGACAGTACTGTGAGAAACAAAGAGACTTCAAGCTGATGATGGTAGAGAGGAAGGAAACCAGTGTAAGCAGTAACAGTTTTATCTCTCTCTCTCTCTCTCTCTCACACACACACACACACACACACACACACACACACACACACATTCATATATAAATGGATGACATACAAAGAATGCATCATATAAGAATATAGATAACAAATTCAAATTCTCAATGGGCATTATACTCAGGATTGTTGCAATAATCATCTCAAAATTAAGTTACTAAATAACGTCAACAAAACCCAAGATGTTGGAAATAGGTAGTAAATTATGCATTAAACCATTCCAAAGTATCATTTTGAGAGAATGATGGAAAAGGAAGAAGAAAGAATTGAAAAGATTATAAAATATTCATCTTAATTGGGATGGGCAGGAAGGAAACAAAGAGAAATTTTCTTGGTAGATCTTCTGCTTCTTGATGAAGCAAATAGTAGTAAATTTATTTACAAATAATAATAGAGAAGAGGGTTTCTGAATGTGATTGCAAAGGTAAGGTAACTGCTAACAGTCAACAGAGAAGAATACAGAATCAAGGCAACTGAATCAAACTGGGAGAGATAAGGAAAACAGGACACACCAACATAAAATAAACAATGAACATGCAAGTCATTTTACTGAATTGAAATGAACTGCAGTACTTCATTTAGTGACAGAAGTTATGTGATTAGTTTAAAACTCAATAATCCACCATTCTGTATGCTGTTTCTAAGCAGCATACAAAAGTGATTAAGATAATAATTGAAAGTAGAGGGCTGAATATTTACAAACAACAAAATACTGGTAATATTTATAACAACCTACTAGAATTTAAAGTTAAGCATGCTGAGATAGAGGAACAGCATACAATTATAAGTTTATAAATTATGAAATTTCATATATATATCAAACATACATGACATTCGAGTATATAAACAAAAATATTAGAAAGACAATTTGCATCAGTGGAAAATATAGTTACTGTGGGAGATTTTAATACTTTTCCCTACTAAATGGTAGTTCACCCAGACCAAAAACAGCCAAGAAGATGCTAACCAGAGTATTCAAAACTTAATATACCATAAATGTATTTTTATACCTATATTTTTACAAGTTAATATTAATTTTTTCAAACAAGTACATCCTGTACTCATCCAGACTATTTCACTAGTCCAAGATGCAAATTTAAAAAATCAAGAGATAACTAACACACTTCCTTATACATACAATTAAAGCATGCAATAAAGGAGTAATCCTAATGGAAATTCAATTTAAATGATTTAAATATACACTAATAATAAAATGAAATATAATACATGATGTAGCTCACATTATAAAGTATATCTGATGTGAGCAAAAAGAAATAATGAGGTAATGAGAAGTCGGTAGAAGAACTATGCCTTCAGTTATTGCCTGTGGAGACATCTTTCACAATCTTTTACTCTTGAGGTTTCTTCTGGACAGAATATCTCCCTGCTTTTGCCCAGTGTCTATGATAGATTGAATATCATATCTCCCACAAAATATATGTTCATATCTTAACAGTGTCTGGGGTGTGAACCCATTTGTGAATAGGACCTTTTGAAGACATTATTATTAATTAAGGTGTGGCCAGGTTGAATTTGGATGGCTTTTGATTCTTAATGAATGGAGGCCTTATAAAGGGGAAATTTAGACATAGTCAGTAGGGAGAAAGCCACAGAAGAAGCCAGAAGTCAGCAGAGAGGAGCAGACACAGACAGAGAGAGCTCACCGTGTGATAGAGGATTACCAGAATGCTGTAGACTCAGGGAGAAATCAAGCCCTGCCAATACCTTGATGTTGGAATTTTATCCTTCAAAATCATGAGCCAATAAGTTCCTATTGTTAAGCCAAAACCAGTTTGTAGTACTTTTCATAATATACTTATTTAACCCATGACATTTATCATGAAACCTTCAGTGACAAACAGTGGGAATAAAGATTTCTCCTTAGCTACTCTCTGTCCATTCTCTGCTATCCTGGGCTGCTAAAGCCCTGCTAATACTCTGCAAGAGAAGTGACCATATTTGCATTTTAGGTAACATGTTAATCTCTTACAAGTATTCTCTCCCCAGATCCCACCTAAAATTACAATAGTGGACTGAAAATTGTTTACCACCTAGAAAACATCCACCTGAGAAAAAACAATACTTGCCTTTGTTTTTTGTATACCTTCCTAATTTTTAAAATTGCCTTTTGAAGCTATTCAGTTGGCTGGGTTTGGCAAAATAGGGAAGAACCCTGTTTCTATCCCTCCCCAACCCTGCTTGAGAGAGCGAGAGAGAAAGGGAGTGCCTAGTAGGCCTATAACTTGAATTTATTTTCTTCTCTCACATGTGCTAGCTAAGGTAGTGGGGTCAAGATTAAAGAACCCTTTTGGCCACCAATTAATGATAGTTGCTTTGCTATGTCTTAGTTTCCAGGGTTGCTAGAACAAAGTGCTACAAATTGTGTGGCTAAAAACAAGAGAAATTTATTCTCACAGTTCTGCAGACTAAAGGGCTGAAATCAAGGTGTTGGCAAGGCAATGCTCCATCTGAAACTTTTAGGGAAGTATTATTCCTTGCCTCTTCTAGCTTCTGGTGTTTGCTGGTAACCCTTGGTATTTCTTGGCTTGCGAATCTTCACTTCAGCCTCTGTCTCCTCCATCTTCACATGGCGTTCTCCCCTCGGTCTGTGCCTATGTCCAAAGTTTTTCTTCTTATAGGAAATCAGTTATATTGGATTGAGCCCCACCATGATCCAGTTTGGCCTCATTTTAACTAATCACATCTTCAAGGACTGTTTCTAAATTAGGTCACATTCATGGGATCAAGGGTTAGAACTCAACAATGTCTCTTGGGAGGGATGCAATTCAACCCGACAAGTTATCCAGCAATATATTGTCATTAACTTTAGGGCTTTAGTCAAAATCCAAAACAACAGATTTTCCATTCTGTCCTGTAAAATAAGTTTAGAAATGAATATAAAGGAAATGAGAACGCACACTAAATAGTGACAATAGTTACTTCTGTGGAGAAAGAAGACAGTAGGAATGAAAGGTGAAAGTGAATGACCATATTTTTCTCTAGAAACTAGGATATTGTTGGGATATTTTATAACCAAAATATGTTAAAACAGTTTATCATTATAAAAATGTAGAATATAGGAAAATTTTTCTATTTAAAGTCTTAAAAAGAGAAAACCATAGATAAAAGCAATGCAATATTACATACTTGTTTTTCATTATGAGAGATTAATAGCTTTTGCTTCAGTTACAAAGTGGAAATTCCAAGCAATATATTGAACTTGGCCTAATAAAGCAAGAGTAGATTTGATCAGTGTGAATTAAAAAATGGTGTATATTTGAGGGATCATAAATTAAATGTGATGTGGGCTTAACTTGGCTTTTCCCTACACAGACTTCTTGTGTACTTTCTATATTACTAGACTATACTAAAGGACTGACATTGTCTTAATGGAAAACGCATTCACTAGAATGCCAAGGTCATCACAACTTAATTGCCTCAGATTTCAATCAGTGGTTTATCAAATATGAATACCCTTTTGGGAGAATGTATAAAAACCTCATCTCTGTGTGTAAACTATTTCCTGTGATTTGTGTAGCAAAATCTATCACCAGCATCCTTATAAAATACATGCATACTCATGAGGACAAAAACTAAAACACCATTGCTTATTTTGCAGAACTGCTAGAAACAGTAAATAAAATATAGTGGAACTATGAAGGCATTATATTTTAGAGTGATTTCCATCATTTGCCACTTTTTAGGTTTGCTAATCTTTCTTTTACTGTTACTATACATATTTCATAAAGATCTCATTTATTACAGATAGGATATAAGTATCTTGTAGAAAATTGGAAAATACAGAGAAGAATCTGAAATAATAAAGATGCCACATTTTTTTCAAGCAGAGATAACCATTGTTAACCCTTTGTGTGTGTGTGTGTGTGTGTGTGTATACATATGTATATAATCAAAATGAGAATTCTGTACAAGCTGTGGCACAACCTTGTTTTTTTGGTCAATGATCCCCACTTACCTTTTTTTTAAATTCAATTTTATTGAGATATGTTCATATACCATACAATCATCCATGGTGTACAATCAACTGTTCACAGTACCATCTTATAGTTGTGCATTCATCATCCCAATCTATTTTTGAACATTTTCCTTATACCAGAAAGAATCAGAATCAGAATAAAAAATAAAAATAAAAAAGAACACCCAAATCACCCCCCCATCCCACCCTATTTTTCATTTAGGTTTTGTCCCCATTTTTCTACTCATCCATCCATATACTGGATAAAGGGAGTAAGATGCACAAGTTTTTCACAATCATACTGTCACCCCTTGTAAGCTACATTGTTATACAATCATCTTCAAGAGTCAAGGCTACTGGGTTGGAGTTTGGTACTTTCAGGTATTTACTTCTAGCTATTCCAATATATTAAAATCTAAAAAGTGTTATCTATATAGTACATAAGAATGTCCACCAGAGTGACTTCTTGTCTCCATTTGAAATCTCTCAGCCACTGAAGCTTTATTTCATTTCATTTCAGGTTTGCTAATCTTCTGATTAAAATTTTCTTAAATTTGTAATAGGATTTCTTAGTGAAAAAAAAAGAAACAAATTTAAAAATCCTATAAAGTCACACTATCAGCCCTCTTTTTATTGCTTATCAAGGTAAGTCACCTTGAAAGAACTCTTGTAATAGATCTAAATTTAATTGACCCAAAGCATTGTCACAACAGTAGAGCTATGAGCCAGCAATTAATGGTGCATAACAGGTGGGTATCATACAGAGAGTCAGATAGCTTAACTGAAAGGCCAGGGAAAGAGACAGTGAAAGAGACAAAGAGACTCCTGCTAATACCATGGTTATCCCTGGTAATAAGCACATACAGAAGATAATATAGCCAAGTCAGCAAACAAATAAACCAGCAAACAACCACAACAAGCCCTGCAAATGGGGTATGAAATCAGTATCCAGTATTAATTGAAATATCCAGTTTTCAGATTATGGGACATGCAAAGAAACAGTATAGTGTGATTAATAAACAGGGAAAAAAAAGCAGACAACAGAAACCATTTTTGAAAGGGTACAGATGTAAAGTTCAACAGACAAAGACTTCAAAGCAGCCATTATAAATATGTTTTAAAAAGCATGATTAAAGAAGTAAATGAAGTTACGAGATAATGTCTCATCAAATAGAAAATATCAGTAGACAGAAATTATTTTTAAAAAGAGGAAAAAGGAAATTCTAGATTGAAAAGTACAGTAAGTGACATGAAAAATTTACTAGAAGAGCTCAACAAAAGATTTCAGCTGGCAGAAGAAAGAATCAATGAACATGAAGGTCAACTGATAATTAGGCAATCCAAAGAACAGACAGAAAAAAGTAAAGACAAAATATAAGCAAAGCTGCAGAGAAACAAAGCACAACGGAAACACATAATGTGAGTATCAAGGAGAAGAAAGGAACAGAAAAATATTCAAAGAAATATTGGCTCAAAGTTCCCAAATTTGATGAAAAACATTAGTCTACGTATACAAGAAGTGAAACTGCGGTCGCAGCTAGGGGCGGGCAGCCACGGAACCCTCTACGCTCAGCGTTGCTTGAGGGGTACCGGCGGCAGCTCTTCCCGGAGGCGAAGGTGAGGCGGGGGACTTGGCCGAGTCCCCGGCGGAGGCGTGCAAGGTGTGGAGGGCGGCGAGAGAGGGACGCGAGACACTCTCCTTTCGAGGTAGTAAAACAAAAGCCTTTATTCAGGGGTGAGCACAAGTTATATAGGATGGCATAGAGGGCAGGGTCGGTGTTAGGGGTGTGGGGTCCTTACATGGCAATGTTGAGGGGATAAAGGCTAGGATTGGTTCTGAGTGGGCGCAGAGGTCGTTTGAAAAGGGCGGGAGTTGCTCTGGCAACGGTGTATGCGCACTGGCGGTGGCGGGAGTTGCTCTGGCAACGGGGAGTGTGCGGGCAAGATAAAGGGGGCGGTTTTCTCTGGCAAGCTTCCTCTAACGGTTGTATTTTGGGTGAGGGAGATGGGGCCTGTAGCCGGCTCCACTTTCTCAGGCCCGGGGGGCTGTGGAGGGTATTACTGCCCATGCCCACTACCCTCTCCAGGGGCTGGCCAGGTTCCCTGGGGGGGGGCTGTGGAGGGCGCTACTGCCCATGCCCATCGCCTCCCCCAGGGGCTGACCAGGTTCCCTGGCCCCGGCCCGCCAAGTTGGAACTCAGCACCAGCAACCCGCAGAAACAAACTCCAAATAGGATCAACACAAAGTGAGAGCAAAAAGGTTGAAAGACGAAAATAAAGAGAAGATCTTGAAAGTAACAGAAAAGTGACTCATGACCTACAAGCTGACTTCTCAGCAGAAACAACGAAGGCCAGAATGCAGTGAAATAGCATATTCAAAGGGATGAAAGAAACAAAAAACTGAGAACCAAGGATATTACATTCAGTGAAACTTTCAAAAATTAAGGTGGAATAAATACATTTCCCTATAAACAAAAACTGTTCAAGTTCATTGCTAGTAGACCTGCCTTACAAGAAATAGTAAAAGTTCTTCAGGCCAAAAGTCAAATAACCCTAGGACTGAACTTTGAATTCACACATGACACACACACAATCACACATACATATGCGCTCACACACACACACACACACACACCCAAATAGCACAGGTACAGATAATTAGGCAATTATAAAAGAAGAATATCCTACTTAGATGAGACCACATTTTATCAAAGTGGGCTTTAATCCATAAGACTGCAGTCCTTGTAAGCAAAGTAAATATGGACACTGTCAGTGAGTAGCAATCAGAATTCAGACAAAACCAAACATCAGGAGTAATCAGAATAGCTGACACAAGGAGAGAGACATTGCCATATGACAAAGGATTGTTGAAACATTACAGACTCTTAGAGAAAGCAAGCCCAACCTATTATTCGGTGTTGGATTTCTAGTTGCCATCACCATGAGACAATAAATTCCCATTGTAAAAGCCAACCAGTTTGTGTCATTTGTTATAGCAGCCCTCACAAACTAAGACTTATGCTATGTGGAGTGTTATCTCAATAAAGCTGTCATATGTTTAAAAAGAAAAAAAAGAAACTTTATTTATTAGAAAAGCTAATGAAACAGATTCCACAAGTTGTATGGGATTTTTTTCTATATCTCTTTTTCTTTTTGTACTTCTCCCTTACCATGGTGAAAGAAAATCATCTTTTTTGACAATATATAAATTGTGTTAGGTCGCCACAGATGCTATGGCAAATACCACACAATGGGTTGGGTTGAACAACAGGAATTAATTGTCTCCATGATTTTGGAGGCTAGTAAGTCCAAGGTCTTGACAGACCATCTTTCCCCCAGAGTCTGTAGCATTCTAGTACTGGCTTGCTACACTCCTTGGCTTTCCTTGGCTTGAATCTTTGCCTCTGCCATATGGTGATCTGTCTTCTTGGTCTCCTTTGGTGGTTTTCCTTGATTGTGTCCAAATTTCCTCTGCCTTGCAGTGGTTCAAGTCACGTGGATTAGGGCACACCCTTATTCAGTTTGGCCTCAGCTAAATAGGATCTTTAAAGACCCTATTTACAAATGAGTCCACACCTTAACTAGTGGTAACATCTTCAAAAGCCATGTTTACAAATGGGTTCACACTCACAGGAATGTGGATTAAGTCTTGTACATGTCTTCTGTGAAGTACATGATTCAACACCAACATAAATATTCCATCTGTTTTGCCATTTTACCCAGTTTTCCTTGCAGTTAAGTTGGGTCTGTATCTTAGTTTTTGACAAATGGAGCATCAGCAAAATTTATGTGTCACTTTTAGGTCAGTGTGTTTAAGAGACAGTGTGAGTCTTCCATCTTTCTCTTTCTCTGACATGGAAGCAACACACAAAACTGAAGTCATGGCTTGGAAGTAGCTTCCCTCTCTATCATATATATATATATATATATATATATATATATATATATATATATATATATATATATATTTTTTTTTTTTTTTTCACAGCACAAATTTTTCTTTAATGATAATGAAATATGATAGAATCTTTAAAATTTTGTAATATAAAGTCCAAAACAAAAAGATAACAATTATACATTCTGACAATGCATGAGAATGTCGGTAGGGGCATATGAGATCATACTTGAGCTCCAAATGAGTAAGCTGGTAGCATTCCAAACTTCAAAGAAGGGACAATTCAGAGGCTATAATAGGCTTAGCACTACTAGTAATGAAGGCGTCTTCTCTACTTTTTGGATTCACTTCACAAAATTGTTTCCTTAGCAGGCTAGATAGATTTGTAGCAGAGTGGAAAACATTTTCCAGTAATAAAACAACTGATCCCTAAGAAGCAACTTTTAACTTTTCTAAATAACAAATCTTGGTTCAAATAACCTAGATTCATCGGAATACTGTCACCAGTGCTTTTCAACTTCTTGCTAACCTTGCTAGACCCTTTATAACTCATGTTTCCCCAACACTTTTGTTGAGAGGGAGTCACTGTACTAGGTGTGTGAACTTGAGCAAGTTGCTTAACTTCTTTGTGCCTTAGATTTTTTGGCTCTAAAATTGGAATAACAATAGTAAACTACCCCATGGAGTTGGTAATGAGGATTAAATGAGTAAAATTCTTAAAAGCAGGTCTTGGCACATGGTAAGCACTCAATAAACCTTAGTATTATGAGACTTGCTGCTATACAACCAAGTTTTTCCCTGGTAACAATGATGAACACTTTGCTCACTTTTTTTTCTCATAAGCTAAGGCTTAGTCCAGAATTTTCAAGTCTCTTAGCTATGAAGAGGAAACCAGTCTGTATCTGATCTGACCTTTAAGTTTTGGTATCAGAATAAGAACTAACTGGAGCCACCTCATTGAATCCAGAACTTTATATGCTTTCCAAAGCATTTTATATTCATTAATTCATTTGGATCTCCTAACAAGACTGTGAAGGAAGTAGATCAATTTTTATAAGCCCAGTTTTATAGAATTGGGACACTGAAGTTCAAATGGCAGAAGACTAATGCCAGGGTTTATGACCCACAAACCAATGCTCTTTCAACTATTCTAAGATCCTTTTGGAGCAGTTGAAATCATTCTGTTTATTTATTTTTATTAACTAAAATCCATACTTTATTCAGATTTCCTTAGTTTTTACTTAATGTCTTTTTTCTGGTTCAGGAGCCCACATTACATTTAGTCACCATGTCTCAAGCTCTTCTTGGCTGTGACAGTTTCTCAGCCTTTGGTTGTTTTTGATGACCTTCACAGTTTTGAGTACTGGTTAGCTACTTTGTGGAATGCCCCTCAAATGGGATTTGTCTGATGTTTTTCTCATGATGAGACTGGGATTTTAGGTTTTGGGGAAAAAGACCACAAAGATAAAGTGCCCTTCTCATCATATCATATCAAGAGTACATGCTATCGACATGACTTATCATTGATTCTTTTTAACCATGATCACCTGGCTGAGGTAGTTTATTAGTTTTCTCCATTATGAAGTTACTCTTTTGCTACCTCCCCTTTCCATACAGTACTCTTTGGAAGGAAGTCACTGTGTGCAGCCCATACTTAAGAACTGGGAAGTTATATTCCACCTCCTTAGGAGTGGCGTACTGCATAAATTATTTGGAATTCTACTGCATGAGATCTTGGTCTATTCTCTCCATTTATTTATTCATTCAATAATTTTTTTTGGTATCAGTATGGACTCATAGATATTTATTTTATAATTTGGATTATAATCCAACACTACTTTAGTCTGTTGCTAAAATAGCCACCACTCTCGTCATTGGAAATTCTTTCAGTTGGCTCCTGTAGCCCTGTGATACATTCCTAACATTGTGGGGTTTTGTTGCTGTTATTTGTTTTGTTTTAACACTTCCTTACTTTGTGGCATTATGAGATGTTCCAGGCACATCTTGCATAATTCCTGCCCTCCTAGAATCAGCCATTTCTCCAGGAATGCCTGGTTTCTTTTATCAGAAAATGGAATCAGAAAATGGAATCAGAAAATGGAATTAGAAATCAAGATTTTAGGTTCTCATTCTAGTGATCTTTTTTAAGCCACAAAACAGCTAATAAAGACACTTGATTTCGGTTGCACTAATATGAACTAGGAATATCAGCCAAAGAGCCCAGCCCTAGAGAGTAGCAATCCCCTAAATTACTTTCTCTTTCAAAGAATAGATAAGTTCAAGCTGAAAAAAAAAGCAAAGAATTTTTAATAGAAACTAAATAAAACAAACCATCAGGCTTGCTGGTTTTGTAAACCAACCAGACATAATTACAACAGAATTGCAGAAGAATGCTTAGAATAACAGAGTCATCTGCCCGGGGGTCATCAGGGAGAATACTGATAGTGTCTTTGGCTTTGCCACATAACAGACACAGCATGTTATGTCCCTGAAATTCATCCATGATGCTGAATGTGTACTCATGCTTGGCTTCTACATGATGGCAATTGTTATACGAATGGTCATAAGTAACTATTTCTTCTCCATCTTCCTCTTTCAACGATTTGTTTGTGATCAGCATAAAATCCTGCTTGTTGCATTCTGCACAGCCTGTAAAGTTCAGTTAAGAAAGATCCATTCTCCAAGCAGGTATTACCCCAATTGGGATATTCCTTCTCCATACAGTCTCCACACATCACAACACATCAACAAGGAATGTCCTCCAGCCCCCTCTCTATCATATTTTGTATGTGGAAATACAGCCTTTTATTGTGTTAACCAACTGTGAATTTAGAAATTGTTTGTTACCATAGTATATATTATCAAAACCTGAATAATACAGCCAGTATCAAACTAAAAATTGAGTTTATTTTGTCTGCATGTAATTTGCTGGGAATGTAGTTTAAGCATATTTGAGAAATATTTTTAAATTTCAAATTTAATAAAGGACATCTTAAAAGTAAATAATATAAGCTACACTTTGCTGATTAAAATTATGAAAATAGATGTAAATTAATCAACACTTCTGTTGGGAAACTTGAAAAGGGTGTAATAAAAGGACTACTTAAAAGTCATGGTCATGGTGTGGAGAAACAAAAGGACTAGTTCAGTGGTAGCCTGAAGTAGTTGCTGGAGAAGTCATGGGCACATTCAGTGGCCATCTCCCAGCCCTCACTTCTTCCCCCACTTTTCCTATTTTGCTTGTGTGCAAGTGTTTGTTATGTTTTCACTCTTGCTTGTTTGCATGCAGATGTTTGTTAAGTTTCTATTTCACAAGAAACCACAGGCAACTGGGGGAGAAGTTAAATCTTAACCAGCCTCACCTTGCTTGCCAAGGCACAAAGGTTGTTCACTAGTGGAGTCCTCTCCCTCTAGGGTTTATAGAAGCCCAACACTCAGCCATTATAGGTATCTATCAACTCCAATGTGAAAAGAGGAATGCAGAGCTGCCATTCACTGACTCTGACCCAATCAGTTGTCCTCCCCAGGGAACTGGGCAAGGTGGGATCTTTTTCCTTGCTCTTTTGAACCCTTTGTGCTGTATAAATTATAAAGCAGTCACTTGCTGAATAGCCTCTATTGTGCCTGATCCTGTGTTCTCATAATGCACCATAAAACAACCCACTCCACTGTCATAAAGATTAGGGCTTCATTTCTCCTCCTAGTAATGAAGACACTTATGATACAATACAGAGAAAACTGTCTGGAAAGTGATGTGCAACTGCAGCTTAGGAAATCAATTGAAGGATGAAAACAGCCCACAGCAACCTGATAGGGAAGGAACTGGAGTAATAAGCACACCAAAATCTCTTCTCTTCCTCAAATCTGCTATTGCCCTTTATTGAAATAACCCAATCAGAAGTCCAAAGTAAAGGGAAGTTTTTGCTGTGGTCTATGCAGTTCATCCTAGCAGAGTAGGACACAGAAGTTTGGAACGTGATCTTGGGAAGCATGTGGCAGAACTGCAGCACTAGGAAATTTTGTGAATAAATTTCATTAAATCACATGAGTTATATGGCACTGAGAAAGAAACAGTGAATGTAACTCTTATTCTCAAATTATATCTTATATTAGAATTATCCAGAGGGTTAAAATATAGATTGCTGGGTCCCCCTCTCAGAGTTTCTGATAAACAGGTCTGGGCTGGGGCCCAAGAATTTGCCTTTATCACAAATTCTCAGGGGTTGTTATTGCTACAGTTTGGGGGAACCAAACTTGAGAACCACTGACCTATAGACAGAATATCCAGATTTTGAATCCTGTCTCTGCTTTTAGTAACTTGGAACCATGAGTAATTCCTCCAACTTCTTTGGTGTTCTCATATGTATCTATTTATATACTAAATTCATCTATTAGGTTGTTGAGTAAATCATGTATATTTTAAAATGATAATGTTTGCATTTATCTTGAGTGATTTTGAATTTATTAGTATGAAATTACATGAGAAAATCCCCAGTATGTTGATTGGCACTGGATAAATACAAATACACAGAACTTGCTCTTTATTCTATGTTTTAGTAATAAATTAAATTATTTGAATGATAAATTAAAAGCCAATGGAAATGTATAAAAATAAATATAATACCCAATACTCCAAAGTAATGATAAATGTATACTTTTATGTATGAATCTTGAATTAAATTATTTTTACATATAATTCTTACTTAAAGCAGCAAAATGCACATAATATCCACATGATATTTTGTATTTATTGACTCTGAATATGCTGCAGCCATGTTTTAATTATCAGCTGAAGAATAACTCTCATGCTTTACTTGGAGGCCAATAGTAAATGAAACTAATGGTAATTTGCTCTATGTAATAGGCAATAATGGATCACCTTTTGTAATAGCCTTTCAATGTTTCATTTAAACGGTACCCTCTGGGAAATTAGATGTTCAACATAAGTAAAACTTTCCAGATAGTTAATACTTAATCCTGAAATAAAATATTTACTATTAATCATTTCTTTGTAAAACTTTCTGAAACATACAATTTCTCACCTTTTAATTTTTTTAATTTAAATTTTTAAAAATGATTAGATCAAGTTAGAAGCATTAGTGATTGTTCCATGTTCTCATGCCATGATGCATGTTGGTGTCTTCAAGAGAAATTGGACTTAACATTCCACTTAATTCTTTATTTGTAACTTATTTTTCTATTCTTCTTCCTTTGTCCATTAATGGAGCAGAAACTATAATGGGCAAGGCTGTTTTACTCAAATGAGCCCAGGATCTTTCTGTCTTCTTCAAGGAAGATCTGTCCTTCTTGTTTGTAGTCACTTTCTGCAGCTGTCAGTTAAATGGCATCTACCACTATGTTCCATATGCTTTAGTGTATTATACTCTAAAACCTACGGATATTTGAGAACCAGGATGATATTTTAAAATGAATTAAATATATTATGTGTCACAGGTGACATACAGGGCCAAGGACTAGGGATTTTAATTTGGAAGAGGTAACCTTATGATCTACTTACTGTCCCAACTCTTGTCTCCCAGTTCTGAAGACTAGCAGTTTGAAACCAAGGTGTTAGCAGGGCCAAGCTCCCTTGAAAGGTTCTGCCTTGCTTCTTTCTAGCTTTTGGTGGCCAGTTGTTTCTTGGCTTGTGGAAGCATAACTTCAATCTCTGCCTCCATTTTCACATGGTTATCTTTTCCCTGTGTGTCTTCATCTTTGTATGACATTCTCCTCTCTGTGTCTGTCCTCTTATAAGGACACCAGCAACTTGGGAGTAAAGGCCTACCTTACCCCAGTATGACCTCATCTTGACTTAACTAACTACATCTGAAATGACTTTATTTCCAAATAAGGTCACGATCTGAGGTACAAGGGATTAGGATATCACCATACCTTTTGAAGGGATGCAATTCAACCCATAACTCTAACACTGTCATAGTTAAGTCCACTATCACTATTTTTTATTGCAAAAGCATCCTAACAGGTATCCCAACTTCCAGTTTTAACCCCTATAATCATTCTCAAATTGTACTGAAACACAAAGCTGGGCATATCAGTCCTTTTATGGCTCAAAATCCCTCAACATCAACTAATGACAATATTTTTGTTAAATGTAATGGACTTCCCAGGCGTTGAAGTGTTTTCTTCCTTATCAGTATTCCGGCACCTTCATTTTGTGATGCCATTGCTGATTGGAATTTTTTTCTTCAAACTCTCTAGCTACTCCTTGTCAGTGTCTTTTTTGAGAGATTCTCTTCCTCTGCCTCTAACTTAATTTTTGATGTTGCTCAAATTTTGTCCAAGGTCACCTTCCTTTCTATTCTATACATGGTGGATTTGTTGATAATTTTTCTGAGAGCATTTTAGCTACACCCTCCTGTTTAACTATATAACACCCTCTTTTCTACCTTTAAATCTCCAAAATCTTCCTCATTTGTTTTAGGCTGCTCAAAGCAGATACTATGAAATGAGTTGGTTTAAATAATGGGAATGTATTCACTTACATTTTTATGCCAGGAAAATGTCCAAATCAAGGCAATATTTTCTCCTGAGGACTGACTACCAGCAAGTGAAAAGGCACATGGTAGCATCTGTTGGTCTCTCCCTTCTCCAGTTTTCATTGCTTTCAGTTTCTTGCTTCTGTAGTTTTCCCTCTCTCTCTTTCTTTGTATTCAATCTGTTTATAAAGGACTCTAGTAAAAGGATTAAGACCCATCTCAAAAGAGGTGGTTCACACCTTTACTGAAGTAGACTCATCAAAAGTTCCTGCATACAATGGGTTCACACCCACAGGAATGGATAATTTTATGAACATGTTTTTCTGGGTTCTTACAGCTTTAAACCACTGCAATCCACTTTCTGGAGTCCAAAAAGACATGTTCTTTCTATTTGCAAAATACATTAATTCCATCATAATATCACCAAGCCCTTAAAATCATTTCAGTAACAATACTAACTACAAAGTCTCAACAAAATTGGTTATGGGTGTGATCTGTCCTGGAGCACAAGTGCCCTAGTCTGTGGACCTGTGAAACCTAGAGAACAAACAACTGCTTCCAATATACAAAGTATATTGGATAAACAACCCCATTCTTAAAGGGAGATATTGGAAGGAAAACAGGGATGATAGGTCCTAAGCAATTCCAAAACTCTGCAGGTCATACTCCATTAGACTGCGAGGTCTGAGAGTCATCTATAGAAGGATGTTTTGTCCTCTAGGCCTGATGGAGCAGCAACCCTACCCCTTCCAGTTCACTTGTCAGCTTATCTCTTTCCTTTAACATTTTACTATGATCTTCAAGGAGAAACCAGTCTGCATTTTTCACATTTCACTTATACGTCTCTTCAGCTGTATATTTAAGCTCATCACTTTCAAATTCTGCCTTCTATCCAACATCAGAACTAATTTTACCAAGTTCTCTGCCACTTTAAAACAAGGATTGGCTTTCTTCCAGGTTCCAATAACACATTAATCATCTTCTTCTAAGGCCTCATCAGAAGTAACTTTAGCATCCGTAGCTCTACCAACAGTCTCTTCAAAGCAATATAGGACTTTTCTTTCAAGTGCCTCACAATACTTTCAGCCACTATTCATTAGCCATTTCCTAAGTCATTTCCACATTTTTGGTACTTGCAATAGTAGCACCCCACTCCCCTGATATCAAAATATTTTTTAGTTTCCTAGGCTGCTTAAAGCAAGTACTATAAAATGGGTTTGTATGCTGATTTGTATATGTTATTCCCCCAGAGAAAGCCATATTCTTTGATACAGTCTGTGGGGGGTAGACATATTAGTGCTGATTAGGTTGTAACCTATTGATTGAGTGTTTTCATGGAGACATGACTAAATCAACTGTGGGCAAGGCCTATGATTAGATAATTTCCATGGAAGTTTTATCCCACCCACTCAGGGTGGGTCTGAATTAAATCACCGGAGCCATATAAAGAGCTCATAGACAGAAGGAGCTCAGAGCAACTGAGAGTGACATTTTTGAGAGCAGCTGCAGCTAAGAGAGAACAAAACACCCCAAGAGCAACATTTTGGAGAATGCCATTTTGAAACACCACCTGGGAGCAAGCAGACATCAGCTACATACTTTCCCAGCTAACAGAGGTTTTCCAGATGCCAATGGCCACCCTCCAGTGAAGGTACCTGATTGTTGATGCCTTACCTTGGACACTATATGGCCTTAAGACTGTAACTGTGTAACCAAATAAACTCCCTTTATAAAAGCCAATCCATTTCTGGTATGGTGCATTCCAGCAGCATTAGCAAACCAGAACAGTTGGTGTAAACAATGGGAATTTATTAGCTTACAGTTTGAGGCCAGGAAAATGTCCAAATGAAGGGATCCTGAAGGCAATGTTTTCTACTTGAGGGCTGACTGCCAGCAATCCTTGGCTCCTCTGCCACATGGCAAGGCAAATGGTGACATATGCTGGTCTCTGCCTTCTCTTCCAGTTTTCACTGCTCTCAGCTTCTTGTTTCTTTGTTTTTCCCTCTCTGTTTCTGAATTCAATCTTTTTTATAAAGGACTCTAGTAAGAGGGTTAAGACCCATCCTTAATGAGGTGGCTCACAACTGAAGTAGCCTCAACAAAAGTCCTACTTACAATGGGTTCACACCCACAGGAAAGGATTAACTTTAAGTGCATGTTTTTATGGGGTAAATACAGCTTCAAAACACCACACCATCCTTATGCTCAGTTGATTACCTGGCCTATTTTACAAAAAAAAAAAAAAATAATAATACTACAAGTAATCTGAAAAGGAATCTCACAAGCTCCAATAACCATATTTACCTTCTTGGTTAGCCTGTATTTTCTCCATTATTATAAATAAACTGTATACCCTTATATAAGTCCAATCAATTGGACATTGCCCTAATGTTTCTTCCCTTTTTTGCTTTATTAATTTTCTCTTCTTTATATTCTCATTCACTTACAAAAATGGTATTACTTCTTTCATTTAAAAAAATACTTTTATGAATCCCACTCCACCATTAACTCTTCCCTTTTCTTATATCCTTCTCTTTGGAGGAAACCTATTGGAATGAGTGCTAACTTCTCTCCTCCTATGGTATCATGAGCCCACTTCAATTATGTTACATCTGGAAGTGCATAGCTGCTACATCCCAGCCCAACTTGGGGAGGCCTTTGGAGACAGTTGTGAAAAGAAATCTTTCCTTGGGCAGAATGCCAAGCATAGCATCTAGTCATCTACTCTATATTTATTTTTATATATGATCTATGGTATGTATTTATATTCATAAATGGGTAGTTGTTAAGTCTTGTGAGACTAGAAAAATAAAGAATAAAAACAGAATATTTGTGGCAAGGAGGACTTAGAAGATAAATAAGGATGGACATCTTAGAATGACAAACTAGATATCTCCAGAAACATTTGCTGCAGAGGAAATTTTCAATAATCAGATAGGCAAGATGAACCATCCTGTGGATATCAATTTTATTCACCAAATACCCTGTTCTTTTCTCAGTGGGCCCATGTATAAAGAGTACATGTAGGCAGGGATATGGGCTAGGCATGGTCTCAAAATCATGGATGTACCTTCATGAAGGCTTGATCTGGCTACCACCTACCCAATCTGTCAATAGATATTACAGTTAGAATATTTTTGACCCACTTCATCATCTGGGGTTTTGTCCTTATGAGAATAAATACATATTCCAAATATGAATTTATCTTCAGTCACTGAAATACTTCTATCAGAACATCCATTAGTGGATGTGCCAGTTTAGATGTATTATGTCCCCCAAAATGCCATGTTCTTTAATGCAATCTTGTGTGGGCAGGCATTTTAGTGTTGATTGGGTTGGAATCCTTTGATTGAGTATTTCCATGGAAATGTGACTCATTCAACTGTGGGTCAAATGTTTGATTGAATTATTTTCATGGAGATGTGGACCCCGCCCATTCAGGGTAGGTCTTGATTTAATCACTAGAGTCATATAAAAGAGTTCACAAACAGAAGGACCAGAGAGCAGCTGAGAGAGACATTTTGGAGAGAAGCTGAGAGAGACATTTTGGAGACAGCCATTGAAAGCAGACTTTTGCTAACGCTTTGAAGACGCTGCTAGCCCAGAGTTTGCTCCGGATAAGATAAGAGAGGACAAACCAAGAATGACATTTTGACAAATGTATAGGAGCTGAGAGAGGAACTGGAACACAACCCAGGATCAGCAGAAGTCAGCCACATGCCTTTCCAGCTAACAGAGGTTTTCCTTACACCATTGGCTTTCATTTGGTGAAGGTATACTCATGTTGATACCTTAATTTGGACATTTCCAAGGCCTTCAGACTGTAAATTTGTAAACAAATAAACCCTCTTTTATAAAAGCCAATCCATTTCTGGTATTTTGCATAATGGCAGCATTAGCAAACCAGAATAGTGGATTTACAGAATGCCTTTCTTATTGCCATGTTATCTTATATATCATTGCCTCCAAACAAAGAACTCATTTAAAAGTGAAAGAAATGTAACAATGAGCTCATGTGCAAGAGATTCACAGATTTCACCATACATTCACACAGAAGCAGAGTGTATGATAGAGTAGAGTTATGGCCTACTGAAAACTAACTTATGTCCTGCAGTTACAGTGTAGTCCAATGTGTGATTCCATTTTCTCTTTAGCCAAAATGTATAAGTCTGGTAACAATAGCAGTGGCCCTTTTCATTAACATATATAGCAATCCTTGCAGAATATTTGCTTTAGGATTGGGCATGGTGGTTTGGATATCCTAATGGTCAAAGGAGGTGTGCAGAAATGGGGGAACATGGTCATGGTTCTGTTAAATTGGAAGCTGAGATATGTATAATACTGGGTATTTTTTGGCTCCTCATGTTGGTTGCTGAAACAGAGGCAAATATGGATGGTTGATTGTCAGAGTGATTAATCCCAATTACAAAGGGAATATTGGTCTGCTACACCACAGGGGCAAAGGAGGACTGATCCAGAGAGTATTCACTGGAGGGCCTTTTATTATTCCCATGTCCATAATAATGGGCAATAGGAAACTGCATCAATCCAATAAAGACAGGTCCACTGAGGAGTTGGATACATAATAATAAACATGTGGGTCACTCAGTTAGAGGAACTCTTCTAATTGATATGCTGTCAGAGGGTATGAAGAACAAAATGGTTTGTGTAGGAAGAAAGTTATAATTATCAGCTTAGGTCTAGTGACCCAGCACACAATTGGGGACCATGGCAGCTATAACAAATTAATTTTTCCTTTTTTCCCTTTATTCTCTTTCTACATTACATGAAGATTACAGACAGCAGATAATGTTATCATTTTGCTCAATAGGGGAGGATAACTGAATTGAGACTGTCCTTCAATAGTAGGGGGATCATCTCATTTAAGGGTGATTATTTTCAGAAAAGCTCAAGAATGGATGAAGAAGGGCAAAAGGGGTGGATTGTGCTTGATAATCTCCATTTGTTCTCCACCTTCAGGTACATTCTCCACATGTTGCTGCCTGCTATGTATTCTAGGACACTTACAGCTCAGCCATGTTTCCCTAACCTTTGACTTTTAGTTTGGCTCGGCCAATGGAGACATCAATAGGTAAGATTAAAGAGTAAAGAGATTGGATTGCAGTTCTGATAACAGCTGGATCTCTCTACAAATGGAGATCCTTTTCAAGGTCTAACTGGGCTCTTGTTTTTTACCTTGCTCCTTCAGGCATGTGGGTGGTAAAGGATTACCATATTTGCAAATTCCTGGGTACCTCAATATCCCCTTTCCTTAAACCTGTCCACACCATGACTGATACAGCTAGTTTCCTCAGACAATGCAGAATAAACTGTTTCTGCTTGCAAAGTAGGTCAAGGAAAACTTGAGGCTTAAAGTTTCTCAGGCTTACCTGTGTACACCTAGGTACACTGTGCTGGTTTGTATATATTATGTTCCCCAAAAGCCATGTTTTAATCCAATCTTGTGGGATATTTGGATTAGGTTTTTTCTATGGAGATGTGACTCGCTCAACTGTAGGTGAAACATTTTGACTAGATATTTCCATGGAGATGTGGCTCTGTCCATTCATGGTGGGTCTTGATTAGTTTACTGGAGTCCTTTAAAGGGAGCTTACACAGAGAGTAGAGAGACAAAAATGCCCTGCGATATGCTAAGCCAGGACACACAGACCTTAGACCCTTGGAAGCCAACAGAGATGCTTAGAGATGCTTGGATATGTGGACACAAGGACATTTGGAGATGCTAAGCTAACAGATGAAGCCCAGAGTTTGCCCCAGAGTGCTAAGAGAGACCCAGAGAGATTTTGGAGAAAGCCATTTTGAAACACAACCCAGGAGCAAAGGAACAGCAGGTGCCAGCCTTGTGCCTTCCCAGCTGACAGAGGTGTTCTGGAAGCCATCGACTTTTCTTTAGTGATGGTATCCTCTTGTTGAAGCCTTATTCTGGATGCTTTTGTGGCCTTAGAACTTTAAATTTGTAACCAAATAAACCACCTTTATAAAAGCCAATCCATTTCTGGTATTTTGTATAATGGCAACTCTAGCAAACCAGAACCATGTATGCATCCAAAATCTTGAGGTACAACTTCTTCTCCAATAATACCCTCACCTTCACATGACAACAGACTTTGTTTCAGCTGTGTATTTGTCTCAACTTGTAATTCAGTCACCTGTAAAAACATATTTTTGGACTGATTCACAACCATGTTTTCCATGAGGCATCAAGAAGTCAATGATTATTTTAGTGCTAACTTTGTTGCTCCCTTATAGTCCCATGGGCTTTGAATAGAGAGCACAAGTCTCTGAACTTATCATTATTTCTGCAAGCTCTCCAGTGACAGCGAAAGCACCACAAAAAGTGGTGATTGCACCTTAGTGTCTGAATAAAATAATTGCTGCCACCTTGATCAAGTGAAGCAACACCTTGATTTCTTAAAGTCTTGCTTTTGAATGGCATTTCATTCCAAGCAAACACAGGTGATAATTTACATAATCATAATATTTCCAAAAATCATTGATTAACAACACCTTACTTAAAGAGGCAAGTAACTAATCCCAGAAGCCCATGCTGAGGATCTCTATCTTGGGAATAGTTCTGGTCCCAAGAACTGTAGTGGTTAATTCAAATCAGGAAAACAGATGCTACTTTCAATGTTTAAAACAAAGGTAATTTAATTCAGGGAATCAGGTTCATAGATGATGGGCAAGCCAAAATCCAATAGGGAAATATAAAAAGAGAACCTGAAGGTGAGCAACATGAGAAAGCTTTTACTACCATCAGGCAGGAGGCACAAAGGAAGAAAGTATTGTTTCTGGAGCCCAGGAGTCAGAACCACTGCAACCTGGAACCAAAGATTTTGGAAGCAGCTTGTGCCAAAGATACCACATGACTCAGGGGCAAGAGGGATGGAGAGAAAAACCTTGACTATTCTTTTCTCTCTGTTAGTACTTCTTTTTGAACAAACCCAGACAGATGCCACCTGACACTGGAGTCTGGAAAATGCAGCCTGGATGGGTCAGTGTTTGTGAAAGTAAAATAGGGGAAAGGTGAAGAATGCAACTGAGGGCAAATGAGCCAAGGGCTTGCAGATGTTCATGGACTATCCCAAATTTTGTGCTCACTTAACATCCACTTAAGGTTCATTTCCTAAAACTTGACAGATCATAAAAAGACTTGGTCTCAGCCCTAATATTCGACTTTCTCCTTCTTCCCCAATGTAATTACACTTTTTTTCAGTATGGGTCGGTAGAAAGCAAAGGTAATAATTTCAACCAACTCATGTAAATACAAAATTTATTACTTTTAACCAGATGGAAAAACTGTTAAAAACATGAATGTATACTACTCAACAAAAGAAAAAAATCCCTACCTGTTTTTAAATATATCCTCAGGGACTCACAAGTACTTCTTCCTCTATTGTTTCGCAAGTCCTTATGAGTCCAAATTCCAATTTAAAATTTTCAGTCAAGAGAAAGAAATAAGAGCTCTTTCCTACTGATTAGATGACACCTGAATCTACCAGTAAATGATTCTATGAACCATTACTAGTCATATATAAACCTGGAAACCTGGCACTCAAAATGGTGATTCATGCCCATCCAAATATGTCAGGTTCATCCAATCAATAGCAAACAAAGGTTTACTTAAGTAACCCTGAGATATCAGATAGGTGCTGTCACTGTGGCTTTGGTTTGTGGGATAAACACCATCCACAACAGGGAATGAGATTACACCTGTAATCAACAGTGCAGTATATCTGTCCTCTATCTGTTAACATATGTTCCTATTATCTCTTTTGTTCTGGCTTGCTAATGCTGCCATTATGCAAAATACCAGAAATGGATTGGCTTTTATAAATGGGTTTATTTGGGTACAAATTTACAGTCGGAAGGCCAAGAAAATGTCCAAATTAAGGCATCAACACAAGTATACCTTCACCAAAGGAAGGCCAATGGTACCCAGAAAACTTCTGTTAGCTGGGAAAGCACATGGCTGGAGTCTGCTGATCCTGGGTTGTATTCCAGCTCCTCTCCCAGCTCCTGTGCATTCTTCAAAATGTTGCTCTTGGGACGTTTTGTCCTCTCTTAGCTTCTCCAGAGCAAACTCTAGATTACCAAAAGTCTGCTTTCAACGGCCATCTCCAAAATGTCTCTCTTTGCTACAGCAATGAGCGCCTTCTGTCTGAACTCTTATAGGGCTCCAGTGATTTAATTAAGACCCATGCTGAATGGGTGGGGCCACACTTCCATGGAAATAATCCAATCAGAGCTATCACCTACAGTTGGGTGGGTTACATCTCCATGGAAACAACCCAATCCAAAGGTTCCAACCTAATCAAGACTAAATACATCTGCCTCCACAAGATTGCATCAGAAAACAGGGCATTTGGGGGGGCATAATACATCCAAACCAGCATACCTTTTGACTAATAATCAGGGCTTTTTCCCTGATTAATGTGAGAACCATAAGCTTCAGAAATCTCAGGATGCCAAATGTCAGACTTCTTTGTCAGGATTCTCCAGGTATACACACACACATGCACACATATACATACACATATATAAACATATATGTACACATATACATATGTAAATATTTTGATATTTATTATAGGAATTGGCTCATACAACTGTGGGGAGACCACAATTTCTGTAGGAGAAACCACAAGTTGGGATTTCTGATGAAGATGTCGATGAATGCTCCAGGAGAAGTTGACTGGCTGAAGTATATTTAGAAAGTCCACAGGTGGACTTAGAAATTCTTTGTCTGTCTACTGAAATCATTAGTTCTCCCTTTAAGGTCTTCAACTGATTGAATGAGACTTCTCTCATTGCCAAAGGCAACGTCTTTTGTTGATTGTAGAATTAATCAGCAATAGAAGCAATCAACTGATTAATGACTTAAATCCATGAAATATCCTCACAGTAGTAACCAGGCCAGTGCTTACTTGACCAAACAACTGGACATCATAACCTAGCCAAGTTGACACATGAAGTTAACCATTACACTTGGTGCATGTTTTTCTTTAAGCTTATAGACTACCATATACAGTCATTTATAAGAGCAAAATTTGAGTGGTAGTGCTCAGCTTGGGGACTTCCTACAGATGGTTAATTTAGCTTGTTTTATATGAATGTATATGACATTTGCCCTCTCTCCAAGAAACATTCTCTAGTTTGTAACTGGTGAAGATTCACAAATAGCAATTTCATCCTGGGTGCAATACATCCTTGCACTGAGAGAGAATTCTTCCTAATATGGAGCCTTAGGCTAATTTCCTCTTGCACTGTCCTCAGGAAAAAGAAAATTACCCTTTACTATTTTCTCATAACAATCTTTTCCAAGCTAGAAGACAGTTATTGTTTCATACTCACCATTTTCTCTTTTTATCTTTGTAAGTCCAATTCTACTTTCAACCAAATATATCTTTTACTATTATTTTATAAAAATATTTCTTACATAGAAACTTTCTATTTCATAATCTATTATTTACACATGTAGCTATATATGTCACTTTTTTAAAATGTTACTTCTGACTTCTCTTTTCTCCACCATATTGTGGTCACACCTTCACTATAAATAAACCTACATTCTGTTTACACATATACTCCCCCACCACTTTCAGGGGGCAAAGAGAAGTTTCATATCAGTGTTTTGGTTTAGAGTACCTCCCACATACTGACACAGAGAGTGACTCAACAGCTATTTGATTTAATGGATGAATGACTTTAAGAATAAATGCAATGCTTAGGTTTTAGGCAGCAGGCAATTGCTAGACAACCTCTATATCTTATCCATATTTAACTCTATATTAAATAATTAGTTCACAGTTGGACTTGGACTTCAGTGATTTGGTGCATTCTATATGTGGTAACTCATTGTCATATATAAGGCCCTTTTCAAATAAAAATGAGTGACAATATTCTTATCATAACAAAATAGAAAATTTCCCTCTTCCATTTACCTAAATCCTAATAATGCACTATAAGATTAACAAAAACAATGAACAAATCTTCGATTATTTCATTAGTGACAGTGCTTAGAACATAGTAGATGTTCAGTAAGTATATTGAAAAATAAATAAGAGTGGTGGTCTGCCCTTTCTACAATTGCTCTAACATACAGAGTGAATAGAACATACATAATAGTAGGAAAAAATAATCTAAATATATTTTTCAATTGCTGTTCATAAAGATAATAATATTTCAGGTGATAGTTAATTCTTATTGACTATTAATTCTGGGTCAGGAATTGTAATATGTACTTTTCTTGGATTATCTATTTAATCCTTGAACAAGTCTCTAAGGTAGAAAATCTCTATTTTTATAGATAGAGATTGTAAAGTGCATAGAGACTAAGTAAATTGCCTCGAATCATACAGCTCACAACTGGCCTAGTTAGGATTTAAATTCAAACAGTTTAATCTGGACATTCATAATATTTACCATTATACTACGCTAACTATTGAAGCATAAAATGAATTTAATACTTTTAGTAAATGCATACATACTACAGACAAAATATAGGCTCATGTACTTGCGTTAACCAGGTAGGTCAATTTGAATATGTTCTTTTCTTTTCTTTGATATATGTCTGTGATGCCCTGAAATAAAATGTGTCATTCCATGCATAGGGATACCTTCTTCACAAAAGCAAGATATGTGCTTCTAACAGACTAGTTGCAAGAAGGTACTGAATGCATATGACAGAGCCAGCCAAAATGGGGACACAAAATGGAGCCTCCCTCCTAAAATTGCCATAATTTTTAAACATGCATTTAAATGTGATTGTGTGTTTTCTTTCCTGAAGAAAGGACTCTACTAGGCTGTTTTGCAACTTGAGTTTTCCACACGGACTCAATCAGAGTCTCATTTCCCCTCATGGCTATAGCATATAATTTTAAATTATTAAAAATCCTCAATACGCATATTAGGTATATATTTTAAGGGAACTTGACTATAATAGGCCATCAACTTGACAAGTGGCATTTAATATTTCCTCCCAAAATACTATCATTATAAAGAGTTACATTATTTGCTAAATAATAGGCAGTTATATTGGAAGCATAAATCTACACTGAACTATAGATTGTAGTTTGAATTTGCCTCAATGAGAACAATGCATTTATTAGTTGTTCTAAGTGTTTTATCCAATACTTATCTTTCATTTTTTAATGTTAAATTATGCTTTTAGCTCTCTCATCTCTTCTGTGTGTTTTTTTTTAAAGAAGACTATAGAATTGATTTTTTTAATGCAAAATCAGCAGCTTTCCGCCTGAGTTTGTTTGTCTCTGTTGGAAATACATGCCTTCTGTTAAGTCAGAGGAAGAGAGAATGTTTCCTATGAATTCAGAAAAGTATTACAGAACCAAATATCCTTAAAAAAGGAATAATATTTAAGGATGTTTCCTAACATGCACTGAAATCACGACAGAGAAAAGTAGGTCTCTGCATTCTCAGCAGGTTGCTTGTAAATCCAAATGACATGTATGATGTGTTGAAATATCCCATGACGGACTCGCCACATTTACTGTGGCATTAAAATAAGGAGCTCCTCAAACGGTTCACCTTCTTGCTTACTGATGAGTGGAACTGTTTTTGTCTCAACTGGAACTATAATTGGCAATCTCTCAACCTTCCAGTATATTGGCATTTCTTTCAAAATATTCTTAAGCACAGGAGAAACTAAATGAGGGCAAGAGGGTCTTTTGAATGGGTGAGATCACTGGTCAAGTACCAACTCATCCACATTGTCAAAATTTATTTGTGTAGATAATTTCGTGTAGATACTTTCACCTCTGCCACAACAGAAGTTACAGAAGTTGTATTACTATCTTTGCCTATTGTTTCCTTTTTCACATATAGCTGTCAGAATCAATTTGCAGCAGCTTTCTAAAGCAATGCTTTCCATCTAGAAATCTCTGAATTTAAAAATAAGTAAGAATATTTTTTATCCATACATTAAAATATATTTATAGATCTTTTTAATGGTAATAACATAGGATTTTATTCTGACTGGAATTGTCTCTTGGACATCGAAATTTTCTCATAGATAAATTACTTTCCCCTCAAAACAAACTATAATAGTATAATACAATACCAGAATAATTTCCTGAATGTATATGTAACAGGCATTATGCATTTTATATATATTATTCTTTCATCCTGTTATCCATATCATTTGAGTTTCCTAGCTGCTAAAACAAATACCATGCAATGGTTCGCTTAACAACAGGAATTTATTGGCTCATAGTTTCAGAAGCAAGAAAGTTTGCTTCTTCCTGGGGTCAGTATCTTCTGGCTAACCAACAATATTTGGGGTCCCTTGGCTTTTCAGTCATGTGACAATGCACATGGTAGCCTCTTCTCCTTGCTCTTCTGGGTTCCACTGTCTTGTTTCATTAATGGATTAAAATATGAATGGAATCTGATAAATTATAAGCTTATTATAATTGATTATGTTGTCCATTAGAGAAATATAATGACAATGTTTAATTTGCATAAATATAGTTTTTGTATTAGACTTATGAAAAAAATCCTTGAAGTGTTACAAGAAAGGAATGCTTTTCCATTCATGTAATTGTTCATAAGGAAGTTACTCCTATATATAAATTGTAAAATTTCCATGCTATGTGATTGGTTAGCAAAATCAAATTTAGGTTTACTTTTCATTTTTGAAAGTGGTACCAGAAAATATTACGTAACAATTCTTAAAAATTTCCATGATCCTGGTGATTTATTTTATTGCTCGGGCCTCATCAATTATTGTAGAACTAAAATTGGTGAGAAATGTATGGAGAAACACTGATTCAATTTATAGCACACTTTTGGATTAGCCGTGTTAAGTAGGAAAATTTTTGCATTTTTTCACTTAATGTGCTGGTTTGGATCTACCATGTACCCCAGAAAAGCCTATGTTCTTTTAATCCATTCTTTTGGGGGCAGACCTATTGTGGGTGGGACCTTTTGATTAGGTTGTTTCCATGTTTTCAAGAAAGGTCTTAATCCCCTTGCTGGAGTCCTCAATGAGAAGATAAAAGGAGGAGACGTTTTGGAGAGAGCTCAGAGACAGTTAGACAGAAATACCCCAGGAGAAACAAGCCAAGAGCCAAGAGAAGCTAAGAAAGAGAATGCCCCAGGAGAAGCAAGAAGGACCCACAGAAACTGAGAGCCATTTTCAGACCAGAACCCAGAAGAAGAAGGGCTAGCAGATGTTACCATGCACCTTCCCATGTGGCAGAGGAACCCTGGATACCATCGGCCTTTCCTCAGAGAAGGTATCCACTTCTTGATGCGTTAATGTGGACATTCTCATGGGCTTAGAGCTGTAAATTTGCAATCTAATAAATCCCCATTGAAAAAGCCAACCCATTTCTGGTATACTGCATTCTGGCAGCTTTAGCAAACCAAAACACTCACCATCACCGTTGCTTGCTATCATAAACATGTTTAATTGTTACATTATGCAATTATTGATATAAAATATAAACTAATAATTTTAAGCTTAATTTGTTTAAAGTAAATACACAGTATGAAATCAGATCACAGCTTCAAAAATTATCACTTTCAGGCACACATTTCAACAATTATTCAGAGTGAGGCTGAAAGAAGACAGTAAAGACCTCAGGATGAAAAAGCAATTTATATTAATATGTATCAACTAAATTACCTGCAGGAGTGCATAAGAAAACTTAAAATTTTTGTTGTAGAAAATAATTGAGTTATAAAATGAGAAACAGCAACAGAAATCACAAAACATGAGACACTGTAAACATTAGGAAAAAAGTCTTAACTTTTGAATTTCCCTTTAAGAGTGGTTTTAAATGTCTATGTCATTCTCAAAATATTTTTTATTTTAACATTAATAATTTGATTCTTTTTGTCAATGTGTCACAGTCTTGCCTGGGATATGGGCCATTAGTTTAACTAAAGTTTATAATCCATAACACAGAAATATAGGGTATTGAACTTGCTTACATAAGCCAGCAAATTACTAAAAATTACTTCAAAGAGAATGATGGATTTTAGAAACAATAATTTAAACAATATATTACTGACCCTCCAAAGAAGAAAAGCTGTCAAGTGACATTGTCTTATCAATGATTATGACACAATACTCTAATAAAAATCATTGAATCATTAGGATCAACTGAGGACAATGTGATTCTGTGTGATAAATTATAATCCATACATCAAAGTCAATTAGTAACTCTGTCAGTCTTAACTCCCTTCAAACAAATGATTATATCGATTCTTACTGCTGTTAACTTTAAAAGAGTTTAATTGTAAATGAAAGACATCAAAAGCAATAGAGCTAGGCGTTGATACACAATCTCTAATTGTAATCAGAAACTAAATTTATTCATGAATAGTTTTTGCTGCTTAGAGAGGAGCAAGGGAATAAATAAATAAGATATATTGAGCATCTTCCAAATATTGTGAAAAATGCAAATCACTACCATGTTTTAAAAATGTATATATAAGACATATCCCTATTTTCAAAAAGTATGTTATCTGTTCAGGAAACAGGGCAAGAAGGGTTCCATAATGACATAATCATACAAATCGTGCTGTAAGAGAGTACCTGACAGAATGTGAACTAATTGATAAAGAATTAAGCTCTTTCCTTGTTGCATCTAGGGCATTTGGACCCTCTATTTAGTTTCCTTCCAATCATATGACTATGCATATTGGTTTACCTCAGATGCTATGTGGTTTGAATGATTTTTTATGTATATTATGGCGTGGAAAAGGTTGGCAAGCACTGTGTACTAAATTCAGAAAAAAAGATTACTGTGGTCTGGAATGAATTTGTGGAACTTCACAAACAAGATAATACTTAGAAGAGATCATAGAAGATGAATATGGCTTTCACGAGCATGCCTGTTGTACAAATTGCTGCAGAGAAAGTAGGAGGTGAAAAAGTGTAATAGTGCAGGAAATAATATGTAAATTAGTTTGTTTTAAGCAAAAATGTGAGCAAAAGGGAATAGTTGGAATTAAATATGGAAAGTAGGTTGAGGTAAGATTTGGAAGATCCATGAATGACAGATGAAGGTAGGTAAGATGGAGGCATTAGAGATTTTTGACCTCCAGTTTTTGAGTTCATAACTGTTTGGGTAAAGGCCATAAAAATCAGATTTAGCAATTGATTCTTCCTCACTTGTTGATGATATAAACAAAGAGCAAGCAACTCAAAGTGGCTATTTTGTTGAATGAATGTTTTGATTTCTTTAAAATAAACTCTTACACTAAAAATCTGATTGTAAGAATTTAACCAAGATGTAAAAATGATTTTTCTGGAGTGTATATATGTGACAGTTTCAACATGTATAAATCTTTGATGGTTGAAGAAAACAAGTGGTCTCAAAGACCTAAACAACTAAAGAAAATGTGTGTTTACTTGAGCTATTACTTTTGAATGTTGCCTCATATAATAAAGTTGCAAAGAATGAAGGAAAAAACATCTTAGAGCAGAGATCTGATTTTGCAAAGAATGAAGGGAAAAACATCTTAAAGCAGAGATCTGATTTGGCATGTGTTTTACATTCATTAGTCAGTTTGTGTGATTTCTTCTATAATTCTATTATATTTTGCTGAAATCTCAATATAATGAAATGGATTGGGGCTAAGATGACACTGGTTCACTGCTAATCTGCCCCATGTTTAATCACAATTTGCTAACTATGTATTACAATTTTAAAAAATCTGTCTTCCTCTGAGACCACCCTGAACTGATAATTGGGGTCTATGTACCCTATTACTGTATGTCATTCAAGTCTCACGATGTTAGCAGTCCTGAGTTATATGAAAAATGTTAAGTCTCAAGACATCAGGTATGATTTATGATGATTATTTTCTTCTCAATTTAACAAGATTCTCTAGGGATCTGAAAAAGCATCAGTCCTCAAATCACCCTCAGGCCTCTGAAACAGAGGCAGGAGAAGTGTGAGACCCTTGCAACTGGCAAAGGCCACTTCCTCCCAAGTGACAATGTGTCAAAACTGGTCCTGACAAAGTAAGTATTTCTAAATGTCCTTGAATTTTACAAGGTCACTTGCTTCAGTCATGACACTAAAAAATAAAATTCATAATCTAAGAACTTGGACAACTGGATTTACAATAAAATTATAAAGGAGATCTCTCAATATAGTAGTGATATTTTCTAACATTGTACATTTATTAGCTCTCAATAATCTCACCTTTGTCTTAGAGAAGTTTTAAGCTCAAATTAAGTTCACACCAGACAGTTAACAACAAATTTATTCACAATTGTTTGAGAGTTCACTGTAGGTACAATGATACCAGGTGCTGCTGCAGATTTGTTAAAAGGAAGTTAAATAGTCCTTGATATTTTGAAACTATTAGTTTGAAAAAAAAATGTACACTAAAAGCTCATATGGATATTTTAAAATATGAATATGTTTAATTTCCTTGATTTTTGAGTAATTATTTTTAAGTAATATTAACTTACCTTGGAACATCACCATACTTACTCACTTAGTCATTCCTAGATTTCAATCCTAAATCTGATGTTATTTTACATTCCATGTAGGAATTTATTCATAATATGCCTGTATAGAGTGATTTCCTCAAAACAGGAACTTACTTTTTATTATTTGTCTTCCTATCTATAGTGCATAAGACAATATCTCTTCCTTTTAAGCTAAATACTAATTAGATGCTGAATGAATGAAAGAATGAAGCAAGGAACTATTGGATACCAATTTAGATCACACATATGTATGGAAATCTGGGCTTAAAAGCATCTTAAATATAAGCTAATCCAAAGACAAATTTATTTTCTCATGAAATTATTGTGTACCTGTGGAACCCAGGGAAACACCTTAATAGTCACTTAGAACAATAATAGACTAACAATATGATAGGTACAAAAAGTAACACATAAAATCAATAGTTTTCATTTGTAAACAAGAACCTGTAGAGGTTGGTACCCAAAATGGAGGTGACTAGGGTTGCTGATGGCAATTTTGTTTGGAATAGACAGGATGAATCTGTAATGATGACAGCTGGTGATTTCTTTCTTTCTCTCTTTTTTTTCCTAGGGAATCTTTGATGGAATTGACGTGGAGAAAGTAGAAAGTGAAACTTCCCTAGAATATACACAACCAGATGGAGGAAATGTGTACTATGGTAGAAGAGCATGAAGTATAGTTCTTGTTTAAATTGGGGTTTTAATAATTAAATAAATTAAGTTATGACAAGGGAGAATGGAAGGGCTCCAATCAATTAAGAAGAGTATTCTTGCTGCAGAACATAAGGAGTGAGAGACATCATTGATATAAACATGTGGAGAATGTCAAGAAAGAGAGGTTATTAAGTGACATTACTTTGACGGTAGCTTTGAACCTCCAATATAGAGTGAGCAAGAATAAATAAGGAGTGATCCTATAACCTGTGTATTTGGGGACTGAGCATGAAAGGTGGCAAAAAAAAGATTATTTCCATGGATGTGATAAATTAAGAGTGAAGCTGTATTTCTTTTAGGGCTTGCATGTAGAATGAATAATGAATAAAAATGAGGCTGTAGATAAAATTGTTCTGAAAGAATGGGAGTTCTGAATGATACTAATAAGTGGCTGAAGTGGCAGGGAGAAATGTAGAAGGTGGATAAGGAGGAGAGAGTACTCAGAGAAAGGTAAGTGTAGGAAAAGCTATGGGAGGAAAAATGCATAATTATTATCTTTTACAAATTTAAGCCATAGAACATAACCAGGGTTCAGCTTCCATCATGAATATACAATCCTACCTATATTTATTCCTTGAATTCCACTCCCTGAACTTTCCATTTTCTGGGATGGCAATACCTGGGCACTAGTTATAACTCACAGTCCTTCTTTATTATGGTTGGGCATTTCCCTTAGCCAATACTTTCCTTTCCCCAAAGGTCTGGGATGGTTTATTTGTAATTCTCATCCTCCATTGCACTGAGCTCTTTCAACTCTTTTGAGAGTTTAAGCTCTTTGCTTTTTTATGCTAAAAGGAAACAGACTTAACTTGCAAGTGAGATACGGCAATTTTAGCCATTTTGAACTCCCCTATTTAGTAGTCTCCCCCTAGGAATTATAATCCCCTGTCAGGGAAATTAGAGCAAGTACCCCAAATGCATGGCTATGTACCAGTAGCAAACCTCAGCCTTCCTTACCAAAATGAATCAAGGGTTCTTCATCTCTCTTATATTCCAGAAATAGATTCTGACTTATAAAGTCTCATTTTCAAGAGCCTGATCACTCTTAAAAGCCAAGTCTATTTAAATAATTTTAATAATTTTATTGAAAGGATTAGCTCGAAAATTTCCTTCATCACTTTTCTCAGAAAGCCTGGCAAAAACTATATATTTAGGCTCAATGTATTCATAGTCCCAGATACCTGAGAAGGGACATAGTTTAAATTTCCATGTAAATCATACTGCATTTTGTATAATGATTAGGGTAAAATGCAGCTATTAATTTTCTTAGCTACTCATCATCAATGCTTAATGTTGGCTTTGAACATAACATTAAAATTTACAAATCATCTGTCACAGAATTCTACCCCTCTAGAAATGAGAAGCCAATGAGTAAAAGATTATTATGTATTTTATAGGATATATGGTATCTGCTATTGCCATCTAAAACATTCTGTGATAATACATGAAGCCATGAATTTAGAAGTTTGACATATTTTCAATAACAACTTTTTTTGATGTCTTATTCTGTAGTTGTTCATTGGCAACAGAAGATTTTCTGTAATTAACTAGTCCTCTTAACATTGATCCCGGTCAAGAGGCATTAAGTCACATACGATACTGAAACTACTTGGATTCAGCACCTCAGATCAATTTCAAAATAGTGTTATACATGTTTAGTGTAAAGCAAATAAAAACATGTCTTGACTCTCATTCCAGTTTGAACTTTATATTTCTCATCAGACATTAAAAATTGCTGAGAAAAAAGCATTTATAACTTTCAATTTTACCAAAACAGGCCCGTATCATTTCTCCAAGTAAATGCCATCTTGACTTGAGCCACTAAGGACTTGCTCCACTGAAATAAAAACAAAACTGCAGGGCTTGGTGCAACATACCTCTCCTGCTGAGCTCCCATCGGTCCAGGTGTTAAAATTTGGACACCTCTTTTTTCATGCCCTTGATATATGAAAACAAAACCAGAAGGAAGCTTGTTGAGGAAACTGGGTTTTAAACAGTAGTAGCTCAATCTGTTGATTTACAGGCTACTGATTTACAAGCTGCGAATGAATTGAAGCTTTCAGAAACAGGAAGCTCTGCCATTGAGAAACCCTATAGCTACAGCTGGAGCCTGGGGACCTGCTTGACTGCTTCTGGAAAACTCACTCCAGGAGCCCCTGTAATCAGAGTTCTTACTCAGAAGGAAATGTCTTCAGTGCTCTTACATGGCTCTTAATCAGATACTGACAGAGTGCCTTTGATCAACGCATTTGCACCATGAAGTTAACCATAGGGTTCAGTGTGTCCACATAGATTTCACAGTCAGCTCCAAATGTACACAACCAACAGAGGAACTATTCAAACCTGATCCCATTGCTGGCTCCCTCTCTGTCCTTGCAACCTCCCAGGTCTGTTGTGAGGATTAAAGAACTACATTTTTCAACTATCTTGCCATCTCTGAACTAGAGCTGAGAGCAAAACATGAGGCATTGTTGTGGAGGCTTGCTTATTGCTTCTGTGATATTCTTTGATATCTCCACATGTCTTAATTGAAAACTTGGACAGTGACACCAGCTTGCTGCCCTCTGTTAGGCCTTTAAGAACATAGTAGCAGAAAGAAAGAAACCTCAGGAAAGAATTATCTCACAGATAGAGATCACTGGTGGGTGAAATGGCCCCAGCTGAGTTATTTTTCATTTGCCAGTTTGGTTGGTATCCAGAAATCGTGACTTGAAATGAAACTACCCGTCTAGCCACAGATCAGAGAAACAAAGTTGGCACAGTGGTGCCAGAGGAAGCAGCTCACAATGTGTATCCTGAAGAGGTTGAGGCAAGAGTTATATATTTTTCTGTCACTTTAATTGCCTGTGAAAGATTCCATGTACTTTGTGTTAGTGAGCAAGATGGATTAACTCCATCTTGTCGTAGGGAAAAAAGAAATTACTAGGTCTGCAATGAGCCTGATGTGGGGGAGATATGGATAAAGCAATACTATAGATTCATTGAATGTGTTTTAAAGTAACACATCACAGGGTGAAAGTTTATCTCTGTACTTTGCCGTATTCATGGGTCAATGTAGAAAAAATATAAAAATAAAGAATCATGAAACTGTACAGAACTACATGTTGCAATTAGGTTTAATATAGTCAGAAATAAAACAATAGTCATGGAAAGTCAAAATCTAAGAGTTTTCTTTAATTTAGAAATATATACAGAATTGACTATATGTACCCAGGAGCTACCAAGTAAGACAAAGGCAATTGTCAAAAGAGAAAGAAATCATTTTTTTATCTTAAGTATTTAATCTGCAATTTTAAACAGTAAATATAAATTTCAAAATATGAATTCTTTTATAATACTTAGATCACTTGTTTTTTATTTTTAAATATCCCTCAGGAAATTAAAGAATCACCTTTCATGCTCTATTTACTGACCTATAAAAGAAAATATGGAAAAATCATTGAGAGAAAATAAGTGATAAGCAGTTATTGTTACTTTTTTATATATTACCTTTAGCCTGATGAAATGATTAAAGTTTAGTGAATATGTTTTCTCCTTACCTTCTTGCAAATAATTTATTATTATTATTATTCAGGGGAGTAGTTAATGACTTTACCTCTCTTATGTCAATATTTATATCCAAATGGAGTTTAAGTCCACTTACTGGTAGAAAATCTGTATACTGTAAGTTTACAGGCTAATTGTAGTTCAAAGTAAGTAATTCTCAAAGCCTTTATCTCTAGAATTTACTATTTTATATGTTTCACTTATATTCAATTTCATAAGGAATTAATTTAAAAATAATGAAATACTCTTTCTTCCAATTTATCAAGTGTGATGCTTTAATGAATATTTGAGCAAAATCATGACAGCACTAATATAATTACAAATAGGAGAAGTCAGGAAAATTTGTGCCAAACTTTGAAATGTGCAAAAGAGTTTACTGGTTGTCTTCTGCATGGAATATTGGCATCATATAGCTGGGATTTCTGATTCTATAAAAGAATCCACTGGTGATAGACAGTCTTTAACTTATAGAAAACTGGTGGTAATGCAAATGTGCAAAGAATTCCTGCAATGGCAATGCAAATTAAGTTTGCACAGAATATAAATCTCTCTACTTCTCATTTGAATTGGCTCCCTCATTAGCTGGTGGGTTAAATAAAATCTTTTACTTGGGTTCACTTCATATTAGGATGAGAGTCACAATTTTACCTATCTGGAAATTATATTTTAACAGATATCAGTTAGAAAAAGGGGTCTTTTAATTAAAATAAAAGCTAGTTTGTTTCCTTAAAATAATATTATCAAAGTAGTAAATGTTAGATTTGCTTGTTAAAAGTTTTTAAAAAATGTAGCATGTTTTTGTTTTATCTACTAGTGTTTCTCCTAAACCTGTAACAGTGTTTGTTCTATTGTGTGCATTAAATATTTATTGCTCTATGTGGAGATAGTAGAATGTAAATAATGGAACCTAAGAATGCACCCAAATCTAAATGGAAAAGCAAAAAGTAAATATCAAATGAAAGAAGAAAATCTTATTCTCCTAGCACCAAAAACAAAAACAAAAACAACCAAAAAACAAAACAAAACAAAAGACACCTTTATTTCCTGTGATGCAGAAGGATTTGGACTCTAGGATCTTGTTAGCTCCAGGAAATATGTCTGATTCCCATTGTCCACAGAAAGCAGAGTGGAGAACACTGAATGACATTCAAAATGAGAGAGTTTATTCATAGCAGAGATTCTTTACTCTGTCTTAACGTTGGTGATTATCTAGTCCTTTTATGGACAGACATTATTAAATAAATGGTAGACTTGGCTCACAGTGCAAAGAGAAAATGGTTCTGTTATTGCGTAGGATGAAAAACAAAAACAAAACAAAACAAAAAACTGATTTCTCTAATGAATAAGAGTAGTAAACTAGGCTAGTAAGGAACTGGGTTTTGTAAGGTGACAGGGAGAATATGGTAGGTGAGAGAGAGGAATTTTTGTTTTGTTTGTTTCTCTTGGTGGTTGAAAGAAGCTGATGAAAAGCATGATAGGTAACATGATTTCCAGTGCCTTGAGTGCTGAGGACTTGGCCACTGAGAATGTTAGTATGGGTTGTACAAGTCGATGGGGTGCTTTTCCATCATGGTCCATGTTCTACCTAATCAAGGAGTTGTCCACAGACTGGCAACATTGACCTCAGCTTGGGAGCCTGTTAGAAATACAGAATTTCTGACCCCAACCTGGACCTACTGAATCAGAATCTGCATTTTAACAAGATCCCAGGTGATATGCATATTCAGTAAATTTGAGAAATGTCTATGTGAGCAACACTGTGAAATTGGGAAGTACAGAACTGATTTGCTAGTATGCATCTGTCTGCAGGAACCCAGGTTTGTAAAGGGGCTTCTAAAGATGAGCGAGGTGACCTACAGAACTGGGGTGGGGCCTTAGGAGAGCCAGCCATATGCTCCTTTAGCTGATACGTAGTAAACCCAGAGAATCCACTTTCACCTTTGTTTCCTTTCCCTTCCTCTTTCCCAATATCCTCCTCTAGGTTCCTTCTGTCAGTCTGAGCTTGAGGCTATCAGCCACAGCACTGAAGGAAAAGTTGCTGTAGCTGCTTTCAAACCGGATGATATGTGCATTGTCTTCCCTCAGCTACTTGAAGCCTGTAAACTGCAATATAAAGTACTGGCTGTGTTTCCTCAGGGGCATTCAGTAAGACAGCCTGATAATTCTCAAGAAAGTAGAATATGTTTCAAAGGAATATGGTGTTTGTATAGACACATGCCAGTTATATCTTTTCTCTTTTAAATGTAATTCACACATTCTAAAATAATTATACTTCAGGCAGTTGGCCAATCTCAGTACAGACAGAAACTTGATTGGATATGTTAATCATTAGCTGGAAAAAGAGGGGGAGCATTCCCTCCAAACACTTTTTTCCAACTCTATTGTTAATCCTCAGCAGTGCCTGGGGAAGAGACCTGTGCATCACAGTGCTGTTGAGCTGCCGTGTGTCCAGGTGGTCCATTACCACAAAGAGCCAAACAATCAAGACTTTAGTCTTGTACTGTGATAATGTAAGCAAAAAGCAAAAATAAGCCTGGCATTTCAGATGTTCCACTTTTTTTCCCAATGGATCTTCACTGAAGTGAAGGGTTGGGAGAGGGAGCAAAATCCTCCTCTCATTTTATGGACATGAGGGAGAAGCCATTTGGAGGAAGAGCGAGAAGGGATCAGAGTAGAAAAGTGTCTTAATCAATCTCCCAATAAGGAGGCTTCTGAATAGAGGTGTCTTAGTTGGGAATGCAGATAAGCATGCTAGCACGGCTTGTCCAGGGGTCCTGGGTCCTTTACTATAGCTCTCTGCAGAAAACTTCAATGCCCTGGCTGTATACCAAGTCTAGTGTGGGGAGGTCAGCTCCCCCCACGAGGCCTGCCAAGAAAAGCCTTGCAATTGTCTATGCTCCAGCCTGAAAGAGCACGCATAGGATTTTGGCCTGCAGCTGGACTCCTCAAATACAACCAGGAGACATCTGATGCAAGTTATAAAGCATACATGAGACAGAGAACTGCAGTAGACCTGTGTAAGATTGGATGCATGGGACTCACAGGATCCTGTTAAGTAGGACTTAGTACAGAAGTTTTAGCTGAAGAATTCATACCAGGCTGAGACGGAATTAAAAACATTCATTTCTCAACAGAGTATGTCCTTGAGCAATGCCACATCCGGTTGCCAAGTGTTTGCTCACCTGAGGGTAAATATTTACAGGTGTTTTATTTTTCAACTTTGTTTGGAACATCATAAACAATGTCCTGACAATACAGATATTGAGGACAACATATTAACTGGTACCGAGGAAAGATTTTTCCAAGTGTCTGGGTAGCAGTTTTGATGAAGAGTGATAGGCTTTAAGGTAATGCTTTTCTTACGCTATTAGAGTTAGCAGTTTATTTTGCTAACGGTGTTACAGAATTGCCTATAGCAAGACTCCAGGACTCAATTTCTTCAGGGTGTTTTCACCTTTCAGGCATAGACCTTCTCTGTATTCTTAGCACATCCTTCTTCCCTAAATTAATGTATGTATTCCCACCTTAGTATACACTTCCCCTTCACTCCTAACTACCTTGGGCCGTAGCTGTGTTTGCTAGCAGCTACGCCCTTGAAGTCCTGCACAAGCTTCTCAATAGGCTATCACCTTCACTCTTAGTCCAAAGCAAGGAGAAACAGCAGTGTAGCTACACAGTCTTAGGGGCACATCTGAGTACCCAGACATTTTCTTGGACAAAGTAAGGTGAGAGGATTTCCCCCAAAAGACTGACGTTTTATTTTCCCTTATTCAGCTGAGTGGAAGATATTTGCTCTGATTTAGAAATTCTCTTGTGAATCATGTTTGTTAAATCTTAGAATCATGGAAAAATTTATACTGGTTACAGTTGGAAACTGCCAAAAGTGATAAGAATTCTCTAGGAGGTTTTTTTCTAAGAATTCCCATAAATATATACACATACGAAAGAAATTACAACTTTTAAAGTTGGAATCAAGTGATTTGGGAACAATGACTACAACCATGTCAGTAATCCAACATACACAAAACATGATGTTTCAACAGTTAACATTGGTTTGTAAATATCAGTAGACTGGGATAAAACTAGGCTTTTAAGTTTTCAGTAGAATGCAAAAGAAACATCTTGGAAGGTAACGGTAAGATGAGCAGACAGCTAAACATATAAATTTTTTCTTCAGTATCTAGAAGGCTACAGAGAAGAGCATAATGGTAGTTTTTAAGAACTTCTACCAGAAATGTGATTATCTAAAAATACTGAAACTCATCCTGGAGTAGAAAGAAAAGAAAAAGTTTGCCTCTCCAGGTCTGAGGTCATCAAAACCTCTCTAGGTTACTACGACTTGGAAATGGAATAAAGTACTGGAAAAGACAGTGGAAAGGCCCTCTACTTATGATGAAGAGAATGATTTATATGAAATTTTGAGTGTTTTCTGAGGGAGAAATGTCTATAACAGGGAAAAACAGCTTGCATGTTGGCTAATGAAAATTTCTCAAGTTTTGCCTCAATAACAGCTATCAGAAGCCAAGAAATGCCAATGGCTGACCAGATTCATTAAAGGCTCAAATTAATTAAAGACCATTCATGTTCTCAAATGAATAGCAGTTCAGCACAGCATCCAAAGAGAGAAGGCTAAAAAGAGTTGTTTTCTGTTATACCTAGATTAAGTGTCAACTCTTAATGACTAGTTGTGACTAGAGACTTTTCCAGGGGCCCCTGGGCAGAAGAGCATTTTGATTCAAAACATTTGAATCAAGCACATTTTTGAGGGGCATAATCTATTTGCTAGTCCTTAGATTGGAATTGCCATAGGAAAATAAGCAAAATTCAATATAAAAGAAAGTAAAGAAATTTAAAGGAAAATATTCATGCCAATTGCATTACATTTCTCATGCTGAGAGGAAAGCATATGCAAATTTGAGCCTTCAGAAAGAGATCTCCTTACGGGCACACCCCTGATTTCTAGTCCGACTCTTCCTTGCATTTATGCTATGAGAACGTTTACTCAAATTTAAGTCATTTGATCTTAACATACACTTAGAAAATCTTCAGCAAGATAATTAGTGCTGGCTGCTGAGACTATTACTGCAGAACTGTCCAGGGAGAGGAACTTAAATGGTTCAAGACAAATGAGGTCTGGGCCCTCCAAGTCATATCTCTACTGCTATATGCCCACTGGGGCAAGTTTCAAGCAGGACGATTTATGTCCTTCCAATAGAAACAGAACAATCTAAACTAAATTAAAATTAAATATTTGTTTATAACTGTTTGGATATTTGATGTACTTTGTGGTACCTCCACAGTCTTTCATTGTACTCTACTGACCCAGTCAGGAAGAAATTGATAACCATAGATTTTGTAAATACCAACCTTCTGAGAAGCTCTGATATGACTTATCCATTGTAATGAGTAATGAAAATATTTATGAATAATATTAGTTATTTTTCATTTTCATCTGCAGGGAGAAGGAGAAGGGGTTGTTCTTAACTTTTATTCCAAGTATACATTAATTTACTGTTAAAAGAACATTTATTTACTAACTAAATGTTCAACAACTTCAGATGCATGTCCATGCCATGAAAGTGGCAAATATCTTGGGATGGAAGGCCCTGTGTTAAGAGAATTAGAGGAAATAGAAATACATTTTCCTTTAAGAACTTTCAACCTGGTAAGGGAAATAATACATATATGTAAACATAATGAAGATAATAGTAATAAATTGCAATAAATTTATTGTAAATGTGGCAGATTATTAAAGTTGAATTGAATTCCAGCAGAGGAAGCAGTAGAAACTTAATTCTCATAAAAGTCATTTTGTAGATGGAGACAGTCCAAGATCATACACAATTGGGACACACCAAGTTAAGCATTTTCTTTTCTATAGGACTTTGCAGGGCCTTTAATATGGCAATGTATGTGACAAATTTACAAGAAGAACATATAGTTCAAGTTTGGACATCTTGAATTTGTTATACAACCTAGACACTGAGGGATGATATCTAGCACATAGATGAAAGTATAAGATTATGGTTAACTTAGGTTGGAATTACATATCAAGATTTATGGTTCAACCACAAAGAGGTGTTATATGCAGTAAAATTTGCAAAGGAGGAGACATGAGAGCCAGGTTAGATCCTTAGAGAGCATCTATATTTCAAAAATGAGGAAAAGAACCTCATTTTCTGAATGTGAGGAGTCAGATAGAGAGAAAAGTAGGGGAAGAACTCTACCCTGTGAAGCCAAAGAAAGTTTTATAGAGAATGGAATGGCACTCCTATTGGGATGACACAAAAATCAAGTAAAATAAGAACTAAGAGAAAGGTACTGAATTTAGTAATTGGATGACACTGATTTTTTTTCAAAAAGAAGTTCTGGTGAAAAATTGAAGACCACACACAAGTTGATAAATCAAATAATGAATATGAGAAAAGGGAAATCCTAAGCATTCACTATTCATTCAAGATATTTAATGCTTAAAGAAAGAAGAGCTATTGGATGACACTTTAAAGATACCAAACAGGATGTGTAGGAAATAGATTTAATTGTATTAGAGTTAACTGTTGTCACTGAATAAGATTAGTGCAGAGAGAAAGAAGGAAGAACAAATGCAGCAATAGGCTAATTAATTTTGCAGAATACACATGAGATGAGTGGGTAATAGTCAAAATTGGAGTGGTTTCTTTAGAAAAGAATAATGTAGACTTTTTTTCCCACAGGCTGGCATTGGTATAGTTGGTAGAACATGTCTTTCCTGCTAGTTTCTTTTCTTCCAAAGGGTTTGCTCTTATATCTGTTTTCAAGAGAACCCTGATTTATAGGTTTCTTATATCTACAGAAGTAATTTCCTTTAGAAAACTACAAAATCATTCTGTAATTTGATTTGACTTATTGTGGTACATTTTTCTTTAAAGAGTAATTGAATGCTGGACATTGGCCTCTTGGAAAAAGTAATTCCCTAGTATTTTCTTTATGATAAAGATATTAACTAACATGACATTTCTCTTGAGCAAACAACATCCATTGTTAATTGGACATTTCCCTTTGTTTCCATTCTTTTTCAAAAGCATGTATTGAAAAATAAAAACCAAAGGGTCTATGCATAGATTGACAAATGTTATTAAGCATGAAGTCAGTAAGAATCAAACTTCATATTTTCTAAAATTAATCTTGCTGCAAACAAAAATATATTTTTAAAAATAAAAGATACACAAAATGCAGTATTAAATATCATTCAAATGGTCATCAATAAGTTTTTCATATTGATCATAAACATACATAGGTACACACACATATAGAGACAGAAGATGTTTAATCTAATTTTGTTGTTCTCATTGAAAATATCTGGAAACCCTGATTGATAGCCTAAACCTGTTTGATGTCCTAAAAACAATGTTCTAGCAATTGAGTTAAGTCTACAAGCCTGCTCTCCTATGTCAACAGAGAAAATTATTATTCTCATTCTAAGTTGCTGATCTAATTATTCCCTGTTTAGGTTTTGTTCTAGATATTCTATCTTCTGCAATAATTGAAGCATATCACACCCTGGTGACCTGACATTTAAATCAGAAGATAATTACGATTTGGTTTCCCATTCTTAGGCCATCCATTGAGAAAACTCATTACTGCATCTTCTACTATTCCCCTGAAAAGATTCTAAAAATTGACATATGCCATCCCCTACAATCCTCTGTCATTACCTATGCTAATGAAGATATACTATGGAGTAGGTCTGTTTCCTAGGATTTATCCAATTTTAGGTGCATGTGTAGGAAATGCCGAACATTCTCGACGGCCAATTTTTCTTTAATACCTAACTAACCAATCTCAAGATAAAAATACCTTCTCCTCAAATTTTAATACTTTAAAACATCTATGTAATTTTAAGGGAGAAAATATAAAACAGGTCAAGAATGAGGTGTTATTTTTAGACTCATTTTTATTAGAAACTGTCTCAAATTCTACAAGCATCCAAATAAATATTTAGTCTTTTTCTGCAGGGATTACATCTCAAATTTTGCAAGAACAAGCACATGCTAATAATGAATAGGAATATAAAGGGATAAAATGGAAGATAATATAGAACTGGAAACTAAAATAAAGCTAGTCGACTTCATACCTTCCTGACATTATCTTGGGTGCACTCTATACTTCTAGTATGAAAACATGATACAGCCCTGCTCAAACCAAGTATTCTAATCTGGATCTTTCATTTCAAAAGCAATGGTGATAAACTGGATGACATTCATAGAAACTAAAAAAGGAGATGTTTTTAAGGACAATCCAAAGAACTTTAGCAACTGATTGTGCCTGGCTTAAAGTAGGTAAATCAGCATGGGATGGGAGGGGGGCCATCATAAAGAAACACACACACACATACACACTAACACACATCCCTAAATCATACTTCACATGTAGAAAATGATCTACTGGACCAAGGCAAATGTACCTATAAGATACCTGCCCAAATATTTTAAAAGTTTGAAACACAAAGGACTTGTGTTAAAATATTTGGATTGTCTATTTAAAAAAAAAAAAATGCCTGTTTCTTTAGCCAAATCACTTATCTACTAAATCAGAATTTCTGAAAACAAAGAACTGGAATTGGTATTTTTAAAAGTTCTATGTGTGATTATTTTGTGTACTAAAGTTAGAAACCCACTGCTAACTCTGTCATATCTTTACAAGATAAAGGATCAGTGCTTGATTTATAAATGTCAAATGCTGGAGGAATGAAAGAGGAATAAAAATAAATTCAACAATAAGGATTATAGAATAGGTACTTCCCTTCTGATGCACTAACATAAAAATAAAATAGTAACCTCAAGAACAAGACCAGTATTTTGAGGTCTTAGATTCCTAAAAGTAGTCAAGGTCACTATTGTAAAAATGTGAAAATAGTGAGCCAAGAAGTGGAAAGTTTAAAAGGCTTCTATTTTCAAATAAATGAATAATAATATAATATTAAAATAGTATTGAAATAATATCAAAAGTAAAGCATATTCTTAATTATTCAGTAAGGTCTAGATACAGATAAGTGATAGATTACATAGATCGATAGATGGATAGGTAGATAAAGGAGAGAGACATCAAGAAAGAGAGAGATGAAAAGACATTTTTCTACTTTTTCAGATACAATATGAATGGAAAAAATAAAAATTTTACAGGAAATGAAAGGGAGTCACCCGTCATTAATGAAAATCAATTAGCTTTGACAAATTTATATTTTTTAAATCTACAACTCCAGGCCTCTTCTGGTGAAGATCAAATATCCATTCTTCATAGGGAAGACCAAAATCTCTTCCTGTCTGCTAATTTCACCATGTGACAGATGTCAGACATTATAACAGTTGTCAGTGTGCATGTTTACATAGAATTCAAGAACCAATACATAAATAAACAAATGAGAACACTGTGTAAACCCCAGTACAAGAGTAATTCTGTGCTCCGGCTTAGGGATTGGAAACAGATGTAAACATTTGTAATTATGCATGATTCAGGCTACCTTTCATGCACAAAAAACAGTTGTTTTAGAAATCATGGGTGGGGCTAGCCTAATACAAACATTATTTGTCTTTCTGAAATATAGAACAAGAGATTAAAGTAAATGCAAGAGGATTAATCATGAAATGGTATCTTTAGAGAGGTCACTTGTGAACTTTTGATTTCTCTCAAAAATGAAAGTTTTGAAATTGTGTGGGTCCTATTCCTATGTTCATAAAGTAATAAAATCATACAAACATTAAGAAAGGCTCTTTCTACCACATATCAGCCATTCCAGGTAGAGGATATTTGGGTTTCTTTTACTGAACTTTAGACATAATATCGGAACATAATACCAAGCAATATCCAACAACAGGCATAAACACACATGTTGAATCCCAACATCTATTTTCCTTTGTTACCTTGGTAATAGGACCCTGATTTTTAGCTAATCATATTTCTCCTTGCTAAACAACTGTACTTCCCATCTTTACTTATACTAGATATGGCTATATGCCTAAATTCTGGAAAATTTCATGTAAGATGATGTGTACCAGACTTCCAGGAAGTCTCCCAAAATGGAAAGATGATACCCTGCTTGCTTCTTCTTCTTTCATTCATGCATGAGATCCCTGTGAGATTGGAAGCCAAATGTTGAGGATGGCAGAGTACATAGATGGTACTGAAAACACAGAGAGCATTGAAGCTGCCATGCATGCCTCATACTATCTACCTACAGAATTCTCATGTTGTGGAGAAAAAGGCTTCTATCTTATTTAAGCCACTGTTTTTTTTTGTTTGTTTGTTTTATTTTGTTTTCATGTATGTATATATTTTGTATGCATGCATATAAGTATATGTGTATTTTTTATATATGTATATATACATGTATAGATCACAGATTAAATTCAACAAATCCGCATGGCATACCTACCATTGTTCTAGGAGCTGTTCTGCTATTTGAACCTACAATGATGAATAAGAAGGGACGTGTTTAACTAGAAGTCTAGGGCACGAGTCAGCAAACTACAACCCGCGAGCCAAATCTCCCCACTGAACATTTTATAAATAAAGTTTTATTAGATCCCAACCATGCTGATTGTCAATTGTTGCTTTCGTGCTACAATGACAAAGGAGTGGTGACAGAGAACTTACGGCCCACAAAGCCTAAAATCTTTACTATTTGACTCTAAAGAAAAAGTTTGCCAACCTTCATCTAGTGGGAGATTGAGGCAAATAAATGGTCTCTGAGACTATTCTGTGGTTTATGTAATGTGAAGGGTCCTGAATGTGTTATGTAGTACAGTGAAAAACCTGGATTTGAGAGGCAAAAACAAACAATAAACAACATTTTCCAGAGATGGTGATATTTTAAATGAACTTGAAAGGACAAATAGGAGTTAACCAGATGACCCAGTGTTGCAGTGTTCTAAGTAGAGAAACATGTATGATCCCCAAACTCAGAAGGGGCAGATGACAAGTGAAATGAATACTGAAAAGTGGCCCAGGAAGTACTTGAGAATAATACCAATTTTAAAAGCAGTACAGAGCAAGACAGGAAAGAGCCAGGAGTTAGCTCTGTAAAGCTTAAAAAATCAAAGCTGTTATACTTGTTAGATATTTACATTTTAAATTCCACTGTCTTTAATTTTAGTTTAAAATTGGGTTACAATTTAGTTTAGGAATACAATGAAATTAGATGAAAAGTAGGTGAGAGTGTTGCAGGGGATGAAAAGGCAGGTCCTTGAACCAACCTTGCCTATTAGTCAAGGCTGTCAAAATCAAGTATGATTAACAAGCACTTGGGTTATTTTAAATTACAGACCCTAGAATACACCATTTAGAGACTCCCATTCAATCTTCCTGGCTTGGGCTCAGAAATTGGGAATTTAAACAAGCAAAAATGGTAATTCTAATTAAGTTGGTCCAGAAGCCATATTTCTGAGGAATCCTGCTTTAGTGCAGTATTCTGGGCACTGGTAAAAATTCAGAGTACTGAGTGACATCCTGATCAAAGTGTTTCTAAGCCAGCATGATTGAGTAAGAGGATGACAATGATGATATTAACATGAAGCAACCTCCACCTCATGTCTCTTCCTTCTGTTTTCTACTCTTTCCCACTGCATGATTCATGGCTCTCTCACTCTGTCCTTGAGCCATTCCTAACTTTACAGCTCCAATCAAAGAGAAGCCCAAAGAGGTCATGCACAGAGTCATCCTTTGATTCAGGAACTACTTTCATGGTTGTGGTTCTAGAGTCACACTCCAATTGTCAGCTGCTAACTAATCTCTTCTAATAACATCTGACATGCATGTAGAACTTAGCCCCTTAAAAAGCACCTTCAGATACATTATCCCATTTGATCCTGATAAAGACTCTAGAAAGTAGGACTAGATTATAGTATTCAGTTCTCCAGACCAGAACTGGGAAACCGTGACATAGTTGGTCAGAAGAGAAGCCTGGGCTGAAACCAAAATCTTCTTGCTCCAAGTCCACAGCTCAAGTGTTTACACACCTTTAACATATTAAAAGGATAACATTTTAAGTAATGATTTCTTAGAGTATATGTAACACACACACACACACACATGCAGACAGACACTATAAGATAACAATTTCATAATCAAAGTTTCTTTCCTAACCATCCCTAATACAACAGTCTCCCAACTGTCTATGACGAACAAATGAGGCCCTGGCAAATGTTAGCTGATATTATCTGCTATTGAGAATTGCCTTAATTTATCTCAACACTAACACTGAAAACTCTATTATCTGTGCCAAGTCACATTAAACACGATATGAAGCCGTATACACGGATCAGTCTTATCTTCTAATTGTCCTAAGGAATAAGTCTAATTTTTCTCCTTTATAGGTCATGTTTCAGTCCAGAAATTGTTCTAGATATTTCAAGCAGAGAAAGAGCTAATAAAGAAAATTGGCTTTAAAGGTATTGAAAGAGCTGGGAGAGCAAATGAGACAGATGGGTTTTAACTGAAAAAAAGAAACAAAACAAATTGTGGGGTTTCTTGAGTTCCCATAGCTAGCTATGAGCAGGAGCTTATGCAGCTGCTACTGTTGCTACTGCTGCTGGAATCACTGCACTCAGCCTTGATGCTGAAGGCTCCTCAACCACCTCTGATGGGGATCAACTTTGCTGCCACTTCTGGGACCACCAAGGCTCATAGAGCCCATGATAGCCTCTAGTTGTTTCCTGCATTTGCTGCCACTGAAAGGACCAGAAACAAAGTAACCTTCATCTGAATTTTGCACCAATGCATTGTCATGGTCAGGTGCATGTGTCGACTTGACAAGGTGATGGTGCCCAGGTGTCTGGTCAAGCAAGCGCTGCCCTAACTGTCACTGCAAGGACATTTCATGGCTGGTTAATAAACCAGAAGGCTGGTTTATTAAATCATCAATTGGCTGCAGCTGTGACTGATTACATTCAAAGAAGGGTGTGTCTTCCATAATGAGAGAATGCAATCAGCTGGATTTAATACAATCAGTTGGAGAATTTTAAGGGAGAATAGAGAACTTTCACTTCTTCAGCTAGCCAGCCTCTCCTGGGGAGTTCATCGAAGACCTTCATAGAAGCTGCCAGGTCACGGCCTGTCCTATGGAATTTGGACTCGTGCATCCCCACAGTTGTGTGAGACACTTTTATAAAATCTCATATTTACAGGTATCTCATCTTAGTTCTGTTTCTTTAGAGAACCCTGACTAATACAGCACCCCACTGGCAGAACTTAGCTAGAAACCAACTAGCAATGGAATATGGGGAATAAATTTCCATCTTCTAGCCCTGTGTGATGGAAAGATGAGCACAAAGGTAAAATACAGAGATTAGTCCCAACAGAAAATTGATGACAGGGCCATGCTGCATCAAAAGGTTTAAAATAACCTATGGATAATAGGCAGAAAAGAGTGGCAAGGTAAAATCATTTATAACATTATAGGAAATAACAATGTGTATAGTTAAAAGCAATATAATTAAAAAATTATTTCCTATATGGAAAATATAATTTTCTATATTATTGAATGATCCATCATAGTATGGTCAAAGAATTCCATAAAGATAAATTAATTATGCTTAAAATTTTAAAAAATAAAAATCAATGTTACTTTTTAAAATCCTTTAATGGTTTATATTTACATGAAAATTTTACAAAGAAGATACATACCATATATATGTATATATAAAATGTGTGTATATATACATATACATATTATTATTACTAAATTCAAACATCGTTCAGAAGGTCTGAACGAGAAGGTCTGAACGATGTTTGAATTTAGTAATAATTTGGAATTTCAGTTTCAGATGAGTAATTTTACTTTTATTGGCTTAGCGGCAGACGTATTTTAGGCTACAAGATTCTGGGTAAACATTTAATAAGTTGACTTGCAAAGTGTAAAGATTTAAAAGTGCTTAGAATCAATCTCACATGAACATCAAGGAAACATTTGCAGTTTCAATTTGAAATGAGAAATTTCTTTCCATATAGTATACACTTCTTTATCTCCAGTTACATTTACCTAAATCATTCATATCTGCATTTACTATGCAACTCAGATTTGCATTTTAGTGATAACTTTGAATTATTTACCTGAACTCCTTTTGCACAAGGATACAATTGATCAGAAGGTAACTTTTGGGATGTAACTTTTATTCAGTTCTTACAGCATCTTAAGTAGGTACTTGGTTAGCTCTTAACAGACGTATTCTATAATAGCTGCAATGCAGAAAACGGAAGCACAGCCCATGATATGGTTCAATTAAATTGTTCAGTAAAGTCCCTTCTTTACATTAGTCAATCCAGGTATTAGATGCTGTAGGGAAAAAGAATAATGGCAAGGTGAAAAAGGAACTTTCCTTGTAACAGACCATATAAACATGCACTCAAATAAATAAAAACAGAAGGACTATGGGTGAATTGTTTGACACACATATATTCAACCAATATCCCCACCAGATGACAGAAATAGAAGAAACTGTCTATTGAACTCTATCCTTAGCTGTTGAAAAAAATCAACAAGGCAAAATAGGAAAGGGAAAATATTAACCATCTCTAATCCACCTGATAATGTTGATGCCATTTATTACTCCTTTGTTCTGTACCAAAAAGCTACTTTGCCAGATATTTTGGCAACTTCAAGTGACTAATCATAGGAAAATGACAAACTGGGGAGGATGTCTGAAGAGTAAACTGATGTTTATAAAGAGGATCAGCAGTCTCTCTTCCATGAGGTATTAATTATCTGAAACTCTGCCAGTAACTAAATGATACTTCTGCAAATCCTGTTCTCATAAAACCTCATTTTTTAAAAAGTTTCCCTACTCCAATGTGGACAATCTGAGGGCTCTGTCCTCTCACATGGCTCAATTTTACCTTAGGAGCATCAGGAAAACTTTCCCCTCTAGCTCACCAGGGAACTTATTACAATAACTCTCAAAGGAAAATTTAAAAAAACAACAAAAAATAACTCTCAGAGAACAGAGATTATTTTATTATGGGAGGTATGAATTTTTAAAAGGAATTTCATGCAAAATTATGAAGAAGTATTTGGTAACATTTACCAACTAATAGCATCTCTCAAACTCATTAAGAAGTGAATTGTCTAATAGCAAGATAAACTTTGAATACAGTCTCAGAGTAATAGAGGTAGAGAAACTGGTTAGCTATCTAATTAATATTAAAGCGTATTTTTGTTTGTGTCATATTCATAAAGATAAACTAATGCTAATGTCATGATCTCAGTTAAAAACTGTGCTCATCATGTAAATATAACTTTTAAAAATACACTCTTACTGCAAGATTGTACTCACAACTCCCTCCATTAAAGAAATTCTGGAGCTGCCTCAGCAGTCTATTGCTAAAATTTTTAGAAACTATTTTATTTAATCTTTGCCTTCTAAACTGTTTTTCTTTTTACCTCACTTCCACCAACTCTTCTTCCTTTCATCTCCATATTGTTTCTATTTTTGTTTTTGTTCATGTTCAGAGGAAGAGAGTGGAAGAGTAGGTATATGTATCATAAAGGCAGCATGCTTTTGAAAAAATAACTTTCTCATTAAACACATTTTGGAAAACTTGAGAAACTATATATCCAATTTAAATGGTATTATATTTTTAAAGATACAGTTGGTCACTGTTTTAATTTTTCCCCATTTTGATTACATATTTTGCATGTATCTTGATACTGTGGAGAAAGGAGCCAAGGTGGAGGAATATAAATAAAAAGAATAGATGGTAGATATGGGGGCTTACTAGACAAACCATTCTTCAAAATAATGAAGATTTCTGAAGAACTATAACCACTGCTAAGAGCATTGGAACTGTGTTCTTGAGTTTGCTGGTACAGTTTTATTATGCAGTTCACACTTCACTTTTCAGGCTGGAACCTAAAGTTTTCACCCAAATATCAAACATGTAGCTTTAAAACAATAAATATGGTTAGACTTTCAGCATGGTGGAGGAAGAACTTTTGAAAATTAGTTCCTCCATGAAAGCAATGAGAACACTGGAAAAATGGACAAAATAAACTTTTTCAGAAGTCTGGAAATTAAAGTCTGTGCTGGTTTAAATGTATTATGTCCCCCAGAAAAAGCCATATTCTTTGATGCAATCTTGTGGGGCAGACATATTAGTGGGGATTAAGTTGGAACATTTGAATTAGGTTGTTTGCATGGAAATGTGCCCAACCAGCTGTAGGTGACAACTCTGATGAGATATTTCCATGGAGGTGTGGCCCCACCCATTCAGGGTGGGCCTTGATTAGTGGAGCCATATAAATTAATTGACAAACAGAAGGAATTCAGTGCAGCTGTGAGTGACATTTTGAAGAGGAGCTGTGAAAGAAGGGAGCCGACTCCATCTCTCTGTTCCTGCAAGAAGTTCTTTATTCATTTTTTGGCACAGGATTATACAGCATAAGCATTCTTTGGACTACATAATTGTTTTTCCCGTTTCCCTAGGCAACCGTGTTTGTTCTAAAATCACAAGACTAGCATGTTTACAATCTTTGGGTGCAAGCTTGAGGACAATAGTAATCTCAGGGAACGATCTCTTCTGAACCAGGTGGGAAAGCAGGGGCACGGAAGGAGCCCGGCATCATTCTCTAACTTAACTGCCTGCTGTCAGGTGCACAACGCCTAGGTGCCTGCCTTCAGGCCCACAGTGCCTTGGTGCCTGCTTTCAGGCACACAATGCTTTGGTCTTCTCCCAGCCTCGTGCCTGCCTTCAGGCATCCAATGCTTAGGGAGTGGCCTCCCTGACTAACTTGCCAAGCCAGGGAAACTTCCATGCCTCCACAAGGAGCTACAGCCAAGAGGGACACTTTGAAGAAAGCACAGGAGCTGCAGCTAAGAGTTTGAAGACGGCTGCTGAAAGCAGACTCTTGCTCCGGAGAAGATGAGAGAGGACAAATACCCCAAGTGCAACTAAGAGTGACATTTTTGAGGAACTGCAGCCTAGAGAGGAACGTCCTGGGAGAAAGCCATTTTGAAACCAGAACTCTGGAGCAGATGCCAGCCACATGCCTTCCCAGCTAACAGAGGTTTTCTGGACGCCACTGGCCATCTTCCAGTGAAGGTACCCGATTACTGATATGTTACCTTGGACATTTTATGGCCTTAAGACTGTAACTGTATAACCAAATAAACCCTTGTATAAAAGCCAGTCCATCTCTTGTGTTTTGCATCCTGGCAGCATTAGCAGACTAGAACAAAGTCTTTCAAAAATCAAGGAGATTTTATATAAGAAAAATGGCTCAATCTTCGTAAGAACAGAGAGCTCTGTGGCTTTTTAACTTCCAGATTCCCATTCCCCTCCCCCTAGAGTCATGATATCTTTGAAAACCAACAGCCTCCCAACCAAAATTCAGCCTAGCATCCACAAGAGAGTGGAAATGTTTTGAGCTCCCCAAATATCTCTAGCCCCCAGAGAATTGTCACTATTTTGCCTATTTGGCAGATCCCTGATGAAAGCCCCATTCACAGGACTTTCATATATGACCTGAATCAGGGTTTCCTCAAAGAGCACAGCCTCTACCTTGACCATTTGTTGAAATAAATGAACAGTAACTGTTCAATACCACAGCTGCTTATGGCAGCAATACTGAACAAATAACTTAAAAGGGCTATCTTGGAAATGAAATGTATATGGGGATTTGGAAAAGCTCTGCATATTACTGTGATTCTAGGAGGCCATAAACATGTGGAAGGCTGTATGCTTGTCCAAGAGTGACCAGAGAATTCCCTAAACTCTTACCCTGACTAACCTTGAGACTCTGCACAAGCAGGAAGTGAAGAATGGTACAAAATTTATGTAAACTTCCAGTCCATTGAACATATATATGTGTGTGTATTCAGAGAGGGAGAGAGACAGACAGAGACAGAGAGAGAGAGAGAGGTTTGAAGAATTATAAGAACATTCTTAAAGTCCAGACTTAATATTCTGGATTTTAAATTCTCTCACAGAATTTGCCCCTGACAAATGGATGTGCTATGTTTTCATTTTAGAAACATTTGAAGGTACCAGTCCCCTTTCCTTTAAGATTCAAGCCTAAAGACATGCTTTAAGTAGCTTAGAATCTAAGGCAGATGTTAACAAATTATGGCCTGCAGATCAAACCTAGTCTACTGGCTACTTTTGTGAATAAAATTTTATTGATTTCATGGTTTTGATGTGAATAAATACACACAGAGTCTCTCTGCAAAGACTAAGGGGCATATTGGTTTGAGGCATTTAAGAGAGTCTCTGTCCAGTCATTATCTGACCACTAATTTAGCCAAGCAGAGACTTCAGTAAACACACATGGCAAATGACACAGACTCTACAGAATTAGTTTAGGAAAATCACTAAACAAACAGCAACCCCAACATCAACAACAGCAAAACTGCATCAACAAACGTGGGAAAGGAGAAGTTTGAATTTTAAAGTTGCCATAGTATATTCTTTAAATGTCTATTATCCAACAAAATACTATGAAGCACACAAAAAACAGGAAATTATGGCCCATATGAAAGTAAAAAATAATGAGTCAATAGGAATTGTCTCTAAGGAAGCCTAGATATTGAACTAACTAGAAAAATTAGCTATTATAAATATATTCAAAGAACCAAAGGAAGCCATATATAAGGAATTAACGGAAAATATGAATATTATATTGTATCAAATAAATAATATCAATAAAGAGATTTAAAGTAGAAAAGAACCAAACAGAAATTCTGGAGTTGGAAGCATAACAACTAAAATTGAAAATTTACTCAAGGGGACCAACAATATATTTGAGCTGTCAGAAGAAGGAATCAGTGAACTTGAAGAAAGGTCAACTGAGGTTATATAGTCAGAGGAACAAAAAGAAAAAAACAATAAAGACTAATGAACAGAGCCCTAGAGAATGGTAGTACAGCATCAAGTGTACTGCCATGCATATAATGGATGTCGCAGAAGGAGAATAAAGAGAGAGAGAAGAGAAGAAAGAATACTTGAAGAAATAATGGTCAAAACTTTCCAAATTTGATGAACAACAGTCTACACAGCCAAGAGTCTCACTGAACGTCAAGCAGCATAACCTAAAACAGAGTCATACCTGGATACATCATAGTCAAACTGTCAAAATCCAAAGACTGAGAAATAATCTTGAAATCAGAGTGAAGCTACAATCAAGTAAAGGAGATCCTCAAGAAGATTAACAACTGACTTCACATCAAAAACATGGAATCAATACAAGTTTATTTACAAAAATAGTCAGCAGAGTAGATTTGGTCATCTGCAAGCCATAATTTGCTAACATTTGCCCTAGATTTAAATTAATTAAAGTAGGTCTTTAGGCCTGAGTCTTGAAAGAGATGGACAGTGACTTCAAAATGTTTCTAAAATAGAAGATAACACATCCAATATGTCAGAGGAAAAACTTCTGTCCAAACAGACCATCAAGTCTGGACTTTAAGAATGCTCGTATAATTCTTCAAATCTCTCTCTCTCTCTCTCTCTCTCTCTCGCTCTCACTCTCTCACTCTTTCTTCCCCTCTCTCTGTGTATATACACACAGAGAGCATCTGGCTCTTTGCTCTGAAAAAATAAATTCAACCAATCAATCAACCAAGATTGCAGAAGAACCCAGGATATAATGTGGTAAAAAAACAAAATTAATTGTATTACAAATGTGTGACAAAACCTCACTGAAGTGTGTGTGGGGGGGAGCTTACTTGAAAAACTTCAGAAAACAGTGTCTTAATTATATATTGTAAGGCAAAAGTCAAAAAGAAATGTACATAAACACTTTAATTGGTAAATTTGCTTCTCACGAGATACCGACAAGCAATTTTGAAACTAACTTGTACATTTACAAGGGGTGAAAAATAAATAAATACAATGTAGACAATGAGAGCCAGGTTCTTCACTGTCAGAAAAAGAAGTTACAACTAAGAGATGAAAATTAAAATAAAAACATAACCATTGCAGCCAGAAGGAAGTGGGATGATATATTTTAAGTGCTGAAAGAAAATAGGTGCCAACTGAAAATTCTATATCAAGCAAAAATATCTTACAAAACTGAAGGTGAAATTAAGACATTCACAGATAAAACAGATTTTGTTATTAGCAGATCTCTGAAGAGAGTGTTAGACAGTAATTGGAATCCACATAAAGAAATAAAGAGCACACAGTAAAAATAGTTACATAGGTAAATATTTTTTAAAACACTATAAATGTCTTTTCTTTGTAACTCTTTTCATCTATATGGTTTAAAAGAGCTGTGTAAAGCAATAATTATGAAACTATATTAATGGGCTTATAATGTAATTTTAATGAGGAAAGCAGGAAAGAGAGAGAAGAAAAGAAACTATATTAGAGCACATATGGGATACTATTTCAAACTTAACTCAGGTCAGTATTAATCTGAAATGCATTGTTTGCAATTAAGATATTAATTGTAATCCATTGGGCAACTATTAAGAAAATAACCCAAAAATATAGGAAAAGAAGTAATAAGGGCATTAAAATGGCATGCAAGAAACTATTTTACACAAAGAAAGCAGTAATGGAGGAAGAACAAAACAAACGAACAAAAAAGACAGAAGAACTGAAGAAGTAGAAAAGCAGATATATATCTTACCTTATCAGTAATTTTATTAAGTGTAAATGGAGTAAGCAATCCAACTAAAATGCCAAGACTGGCATAATGGATACAAAAATTATACAAATATATGATATTTACAAGAGATATAATTTGGATTCAAAGATGCAAATAAGTTGAAAGTAAAAGAAGGGAAAATGATTGTTCTAGTTTGCTAATGCTGCCATTATGCAAAATACCAGAAATAGATTGGCTTTTGTAAAGAGGATTTATTAGGTCACAATAAATCTGAGGCCAGAAAACTGTCCAAACTAAGGCAACAACCAGAGGATACCTTCACTGAAGAATTGCCAATGGCATCTGGAACACCTCTGTCAGCTAAGAAGGCACGTGACTGGTGTCTGCTGGTCCTTTGCTCCTGGGATGTATTTCAAAATGGCTTTCTCCAAAATATCTGTGGGCTTGTCTCTCTTAGCTTCTTCAGCTCCTGTTCTTCTAAGCATTGGGGGTCCTCTCTTAGCTTCTCTGGAGCAAACTCTGGGCTAGCATCTCCAAACATCTACAAGCACCTCAAATTATCAGCAAGTGTCTCTTAATAAGTCTCTCTCAGCTGCTCTGAGCTCCTTCTGTCTGTGAGCTTTCTTATAGTACTCCAGTGATCTAATTAACACCACCCTGAATGGGTGGGGCCACACCTTCATGGAAATATCTAACCAAAATGTTTCACTAAGAGTTGAGTGAGTCACATCTTCCTTGAAACAACCTAATCCAAATATCCCAAAAGAATGGATTAAAACATGGCTTTTGAGGGGACATAATATATCCAAATCACAACAATATATCATGCAATCATTAACCAAAAGCCAGACAGAGTGGCTATACTAATATCAGACAAAGATTGTTACTAGAGACAGAGAATACTGCATAATGAGAAAAATGCCACTCCACCAGAAATACATAAGAATTATAAACATTTATGCAACTAAGAAGAAATACCCAAAATAAATGAAACAAAGACTGACAGAATGAAAGGAGAAATGGAGAACTCAAAGATGACAGTTGAGGAGTCCATACCCCACTTTTAATAATGAATAAAACAATTAGGCAGAAGATCAACAGGGAAATAGAAGACTTAAAGAACACTACACCTAGACCTAACAGACACCTGTAGAATATTCCCACTGAACAAGAGAATCCATGTTCTTCTCAAATGCAAATGGAACATTCTATGGGATAGACAATATGTTAGGTCTTAAAAAAATTTTTAATAAATTTAAAAAGATTGAAATCATGCAACATATATTTTCCATTCAAAATGGAATGAAATCAGAAATTAACAACAGGAGATTTTGAAAATTTGAAACATTCACAAATATGTGGAAATTGAAAAATGGACTCCTAAATCACTAATGGGTCAAAGAAGAAATCACAGCGAAAAGTATAAAATACTTTGAGAACAATTAACATGAAAACACAGCTCATCAAAATATAAGATGCAGCTAATGCAGTGCTTAAAAGGAAATTTATAGTTGCAAATGCCTAACATAAAATTGGAAAAATGTCTTGCATCAAAAACCTAAGCTTCTAGATGAGAAGAAGCATTGAGAGCATTAAGAGCAAACTAACAAAGACCTATACAAAGAAAATTACTTAACTCTACTAAAAGAAATAGAAGGGGACCTTAAAAGATGGAAAAATATTCCAAAATCATGGATAGGAAGGCTAAATGTCATTAAGAAGTCAATTCTACCCAAACTCATCTACAGATTCAATGCAATCCCAATCAAAATTCCAATAACCTACTTTGCAGACTTGGAAAAGCTAGTTATCAAATTTATTTGGAAAGGGAAGATTCCTTGAATTGCTAAAGACACTCTAAAAAAGAAAAATGAAGTGGGAGGACTTACACTCCCTGACTTTGAAGCTTATTATAAAGCCACAGTTGTCAAAACAGCATGGTACTGGCACAAAGATAGACATATAGATCAACAGAATCGAATTGAGAATTCGGAGATAGATCCCCACATCTATGACCAACTGATCTTTGATAAGGCCCCCAAAGTCACTGAACTGAGTCATAATGGCGTTTTCAACAAACGGGGCTGGGAGAGTTGGATATCCATATCCAAAAGAATGAAAGAGGACCCCTACCTCACACCCTACAAAAAAATTAACTCAAAATGGATGAAAGATCTCAATATAAAAGAAAGTACCATAAAACTCCTAGAAGATAATGTAGGAAAACATCTTCAAGACCTTGTATTAGGCGGCCACTTCCTAGACTTTACACCCAAAGCACAAGCAACAAAAGAAAAAATAGATACATGGGAACTCCTCAAGCTTAGAAGTTTCTGTACCTCAAAGGAATTTCTCAAAAAGGTAAAGAGGCAGCCAACTCAATGGGAAAAAAATTTTGGAAACCATGTATCTGACAAAAGACTGATATCTTGCATATATAAAGAAATCCTACAACTCAATGATGATAGTACAGACAGGCCAATTATAAAATGGGCAAAAGATATGAAAAGACAGTTCTCTGAAGAGGAAATACAAATGGCCAAGAAACACATGAAAAAATGTTCAGCTTCACTAGCTATTAGAGAGTTGCAAATTAAGACCACAATGAGATACCATCTCACACCAATTAGAATGGCTGCCATTAAACAAACAGGAAACTACAAATGCTGGGGGGGATGTGGAGAAATGGGAACTCTTATTCATTGTTGGTGGGACTGTATAATGGTTCAGCCACTCTGGAAGACAGTCTGGCAGTTCCTTAGAAAACTAGATATAGAGTTACTGTTCGATCCAGTGATTGCACTTCTCGGTATATACCCAGAAGATCTGAAAGCAGTGACATGAATAGATAACTGCACGCCAATGTTCATAGCAGCATTATTCACAATTGCCAAGAGATGGAAACAACCCAAATGTCCTTCAACAGATGAATGGATAAATAAAATGTGGTATATACACAAGATGGAATACTACACAGCAGTAAGAAAGAACGATGTCGTGAAACATATGACAACATGGATGAACCTTGAAGACATAATGCTGAGCGAAATAAGCCAGGCACAAAAAGAGAAATATTATATGCTACCACCAATGTGAACTTTGAAAAATGTAAAACAAATGGTTTATAATGTAGAATATGGGGGAACTAGCAATAGAGAGTAATTAAGGACGGGGAACAATAATCCAATAAGAACAGATAAACTATTGTGGGTAAATTTAACATTCTGGAAATGCCCAGGAATGGCTATGGTCTGTTAATTTCTGATGGGTATAGTATGAACAAGTTCACAGAAATGTTGTTATATTAGGTTATTTTCTTGGGGTAGAGTAAGAACATGTTGGAAGTAAAGTAGTTAGCTTAGGTTAGTTGTCTTTTTCTTACTCCCTTGTAATGGTCTCTTTGAAATGTTCTTTTGTTGTATGCTTTTTTTAATTTTTTTTTTAATTTTTAAAATTTTTTCATATAGTTGATTTAAAAAAAATGTTAAAGAAAAAAAAGGAAAAAAATATGCAGAGCCCCCTTGAGGAGCTGGTGGAGAATGCAGGGGTATTGGCCTGCCCCACCTCGATGGTTGCTAACATGCCCACAGACATAGGGGACTGGTGGTTTGATGGGTTGAGCCCTCTACCACAGGATTTACCCTTGGGAAGACTGTTGCTGCAAAGGAGAGGCTAGGCCTCCCTATAATTGGGCCTAAGAGCCTCCTCCCGAATGCCTCTTTGTTGCTCAGATGTGGCCCTCTCTCTCTAGCTAAGCCAACTTGAAAGGTGAAATCACTGCCCTCCCCCCTACATGGGATCAGACACCCAGGGGAGTGAATCTCCCTGGCAATGTGGAATATGACTCCCGGGGAGGAATGTAGACCCGGCATCGTGGGATGGAGAACATCTTCTTGACCAAAAGGGGGATGTGAATGGAAATGAAATAAACTTCAGTGGCAGAGAGATTCCAAAAGGAGCCGAGAGGTCACTCTGGTGGGCACTCTTATGCACAATATAGACAACCCCTTTTAGGTTCTAATGAATTGGGGTAGCTGGTGGTAGATACCTGAAACTATCAAAATACAACCCAGAACCCATGAATCTCGAAGACAATTGTATAAAAATGTAGCTTATGAGGGGTGACAATGGGATTGGGAAAGCCATATGGACCACACTCCCCTTTGTCTAGTTTATGGATGGATGAGTAGAAAAATAGGGAAAGGAAACAGACAGACAAGGGCACCCAGTGTTCTTTTTTACTTTAATTGCTCTTTTTTCACTTTAATTATTATTCTTGTTATTTTTGTGTGTGTGGTAATGAAGGTGTCAGGGATTGATTTAGGTGATGAATGTACAACTATGTAATGGTACTGTGAACAATCGAATGTACGATTTGTTTTGTATGACTGCATGGTATGTGAATATATCGCAATAAAATGAATATTAAAAAAAAAGGAGAGAAAACTAACACCAAACAAAAGGAAGGAAATAAAGATTAGAACAAAAAATTACTGAGACAATAGAAAACAATAGAGAAAATCAACAAAACCGAAAGTTGATTCTTTGAAAAGATCAACAAATCAATACCTTTCATAGACTTATAAAAGAAGGACAAAGATGCAATTTACCCAAATCAGCAATGCAAGGGAATAGCACCACTGGCTGTAAAGAAACAAAGTGATTATAAGTGAATACTTTGAACAACTGTATGGCAGCAAATTAAATAAATTAAATGAAATGACAATTTTACACACATAGAAAAACCCACAAACTACTGAAACTGACTCAGGAAGAAGAAAATTTGAATAGAATTGTAACAAGAAACCAGATTATATTAACAATTAAAAAATCCCACAGAAGAAAATTGCTGACCCAAATTGCTTCACAATTATTATTTCACAAACTCTTAAAGCAACAGAAGTAGATGAAATGCACTCCAACTCATTCTTTGAGAACTGTATTATTCTGACACTCTGGAGAAAAGATTTTTTAAAAAAAAAAGCTACAAGATAATCAATATCCCTCAAGCATATAGACAAAAATATCCTCAACAAAATATAAGAAAATCAAATCCAATCACATGTAAAATGGATTGCACACCATAACCAAGTGAGATTTATCCCAGGAATGGTAGATTGATTTAACATCTGAAATCGGTCATTGTAACAAGCCATTTTAATTGAATTAAAGACAAAATCCATATGATCATCTCAATAAAAGGGAAAGAAAGCATTTGACAAAATACAGAACACTTTCATTATTACAGCACTAAACACATTAGAAGTAGAAGGTTACTTTCTCAACCTGATAAAAGGCAGCTAACATCATATTTAATAAAGACAATGTTTTCTCTCAATGATTGAGAACAAGCAAAGGATGGCCACTCCTGACACTTCTATTGAGTATTGCACTGGAGATTCCATCTAGGGTAATGAGGTGAGAAAAAGAAATAAAAATCACTCTGATGGGAAAGAAAGAAGTAATGATCATCTATCTACCTATCTTCCTATCTATCTATCTATCTATCTATCTATCTATCTATCTTCCTAAGGAAGCCTCTAAAAATTATCAGCACTAATAAATGAATTCAGCGAATTTATAGAATATAAATCAAAAAACAAAAATCAATTCTAGGGAGAGAGGAAGATGGTGGCATAGACAGGAGTGGAAGATAGTTAGTCCCCCTGGAACAACTAATAAACAACCAGGAACAGCTAGTACATAATCTGGAATAATTGTGGGGGGACAAATGTGACTGTCCACTCATCACACACCAGCTTGAGTTGGGAGGAACACCTGAGATCACAGCATAAAAACTGTAAGTGAAAACTGCGAACCTGAGCTGGGAGCCCTCACCCCCACAGCCTGAACTACAAATCCTCACAGTGATAGAGAGCAACATTATCTGAACAAGAGAATATAGCTCAGCTGAGTTCCAACTGGGGTTTTAACTAACAAATGTGGACTGCTCAATACAAGCTGTGAATCCCCAACAAGCAGACAGAGGCTTCTGGTGATGACTGAACTTGGAGAGCCAGAGGACCTCTCCGGGAGGGTGGGGGAGCCTAGGGGACCAGGTGCTATCTCTGGCCGATGGTTGAAACCGAGGGTGACTGTGAACTGGCCCTGTAAGGAGGATTCCTGTCCTTTTTTGGTTCAGTGGAGACAGCCTCAGCCATTTTCAGTTCCCAGGGCTCTGACCCTGACAAGGTTGGAGATAGTACAAGCAGGCTATTCAAATGCTAATGACCTTTCCCTAGGGGGTTTATCTTCTGTAAGAGGAAAGAGGCAGGGCACGGCTATACTACCCACCTTCCATTCAGAACCAGACCCCAGAGCCTGGGGGAAAATAGCCATGGGCCACACCTCCTTACACCAGTCTGGAGCTACAGGCTGACACTTAATAATCAGATTATCAAACATCAAAGATAAAGAGAGAATCCTGAAAGCAGCAAGAGAAAAACGATACATCATATACAAAGGAAGCTTGATAAGACTATGTGCAGATTTCTCAGTAGAAACCATGGAGACAAGAAGGAAGTTATGTGATATATTTAAAATACTGAAACAGAAAAGTCACCAACCAAGAATCCTATATCCAGCAAAACTGTCCTTCAAATATGAAGGAGAGCTTAAAATGTTGTCTCACAAACAGACAATGACTGAGTTTGTGAAAAGGATACCTGCTCTACAGAAAACACTAAAGAGAGCACTGCAGACAGAAGGGAAAAGACAGGAGTGAGAGGTTTGGAACACAATTCTGGGAGATGGTAGCACAGCAATGTAAGTACACTGAACAAAGATGACTGTAAGTATGGTTGAAAGAAGAAGGTTAAGAGCATGTGGGACACCAGAAGGAAAGAGGAAAGATAAAGACTGGGCCTGTGTAACTCAGTGAAACCTAGGGTGCTCAATGATTCTGATAAATGGTACAAATATGTTTTCACATGAGGTAGAACAAATGAAACGCAACATTGCAAGGTATTAAAAATAGGGTGGGATTTGGGGAAAAATACAATCAATGCAAACTAGAGACTATAATTAGCAGAAACATTGTACTATGCTTCCTTTAATACAACAAAGGCAATATACCAAAGCTAAATGCATATGGCAGGGGGGAACATAGGGTAAGGGTATGGAACTCTTGTCATTGATGATGTTGTCTGACTCTTTATTCTAATTTAATTTAACATCATCTTTCCTTTTTTCACTTCCTAGCTGTCATGTTTTTTTTCTCTCTCTTTCTCTCTTTTTTATTTTTCCTTTGTATCTCTACCTTCTTTGACTCTTCCTTCTTCTTTGTGGAAGAAATGGAGATGTCCTTATATAGATAGTGGCAATGGTGGTGAATAAATAAATACATTTCTATACAGGGAACAATCAATTGTTTACTTAGGATGGAATGTATGGTGTGTGAGCAAAACCATCTTAAAAAAATGGGTTGATAAAGAAACCTTGAGGGTACTATATTGAGTGAAATACAACAGACACATAAGGACAAATATTGCAGGGTCTCACTGATATGCACTAATTATAATATGTAAACTCATAGACATGAAATATAAGGTACCAGGATATAGAATGAAGCTAAAGAATGGTGAGCAGTTGCTTATTATGAGCAGAATATTCAACTAGGGTGAACTTAAACATTTGGAAATGGACAGAGGTGATGGTGAGAATAACTAACAGTACTGAATGGTCTATGAATGTGGTGGAAAGGGGAAGCTCAGAGTCACATATGTCACCAGAAGGAAAGTTGGATGTTAAAAGATGGGAATGTATAAAACAGTGAATCTTGTGGTGGACAATGTCCGTGATTAACTGTACAAATATTAGAAATCTCTCTCATGAACTAGAACAAATGTATGACACTATAACTAGAAGTTAGCAATAGAGGGGCATATAGGAAAAAAATACATACCTATTGCAAACTCTATACTACAGTTAGTAGTATTTTAACATTCTTTCATCTACAGTAACTTACGTACTATACTAAAACTATGAATCAATAATGGAAGGGGTTGGTTAGGAGTATGGGAGGATTTGAGTTTCCTTTTTTTTGTCTTTATTTCTTTTCTGGAGTAATGAAAATGTTCTAAAACTTGAAAAAAAAATTAATTGTGGTGATGGATGCACAGCTGTATGATGGTACTGTGGGCAATTGATTGTACACTTTGGATCTCTGGACAATTGTATGGTATGTGAACAATCTCAGTTAAAAAATATATTTAAAAAATCACTCCTGGAGTCGAAAAGTATGATAACAAAAATTGAAAATTTACTTAAGGGACCCAACAGTATATTTGATCTTTCAGAAGAAGGAATCAGTTGCCTTGAAGATACGTAAATTGAGGTTATATAGTCAGAGGAACAGAAAGAATAAATGAATGAAGAAGAATCCATATTGTTTTAGTTTCCTATATGCTAAAACAAATACAATGCAATGGGTTGGCCTAACATCAGTAATTTATCAGCTTATGTTTTCTGAGGCTAGAAGGCTTACTTTCTCCCAAGGTCAGAATCTTCCTACTGGCTGGCAATCTTTGGAGTTCCTTGGATTTTCTGTCACATAGCAATGAATATAGTTATTTATTTATTTATTTCAAAATATTCTTTATAAAGTATATTTATATTTTTTCTCTATCATTCTTTCCAGGGAAAAACAAAAATGGGAACTGTGAATAAATAAAATTATTCAAGGGAATGTACACTCTGTCCCAAGAAATGGGAAAGATTGAACAACCCTGAAGATGATAAACAATAACCAAGAATAAGGAGGTTCAAGAGGGAGTCAAAATATCATGAATTAGGCCAATATCCTGAGGGAAGAATTGACTGCATAGATATAACTTTCTTCCAGGCAATCTCTGAATGATTCTTTGGTAGACAGAATAACTGCCCCTCAAAATACCCAGTCCTAATGCTCAGCACCTGTTATTATGTTATACTACAGGACAATAGGGACTTTGGAGATGTAATTAAGTTAAAGAACTTGGGATTGGAATATTATCCTTGATTATCCAGATATGTCCTTACAATAGGGAGAAAGGAAGGTCAGAGTCAGACAAGGAGAGGTGATGATGGAAGCAGATGCCAGAGACGCAAAGAAGGGAACAAAAATTAAGGAATGCAGGTAGCCTCTAGAAGGTGAAAAAGTCAAGGAAATGGATTTTCCTTTACAGCCTCATAAAGGAACACAACCTGGCTTTGAATGATAAAATAATAAATTTACATTGTTTTAAGCCACTACATTTATGGCAATAAGAAACCAATACAAAAATATTAACAACTAATACTGACTGCTAATAAGGTATGCTGCAATAAATACCAAAAAGAATCCAAAAATCCCATAACAAAACTTGACAGTAATGGGAACAAAATAAGAGACACCAGGCTGGAAGGAGCAGCATTGACTGAAATATCACTGATGTCAAGAGGGAAACTGGATGCTACAAGAGACACTGGACCAAGAAATGCCTGTTGGTTTAGAATTACCTGCACAGCACAGCTCCAGGCCCAGTATATGAAACCAGAATCAGTAGACCCAAATCTCAGAACCAATGACATTGGTTTGTTGTGAGTTATTATTATCTTCGAGGTGGGGGTGGTGGTCTAAAAGAGATTGCTGTTGATCTGATAAATATATGAAAAAGATTAGCAATAACGAAAACTTGAATGCAACCCAAAATACAAACACTATTTAATATGATAGGTGTATATAACAAGAAGTTTTGAATTATGCTGGTGATTGTCTATGCTTTATTTATTTTCATAGTATTTGAACAATTAAAGGGAAGGTGACATATTAAAGCATTAATTAAAATATTTAGAAGGACTTCACTGTGTGTACTCAACTTCAAATGTTTAAGGGATATTGTTTATTCAATTTATGGTTTTTAAATTACTAATGCTGCAAATAGTGTTAATATATTTCTAGAAAACATCCTAATAGTTCCATAAGCTTAATAAGTTTAGCATTACACAAAAGCACTAGCAGTGCTGTAGTGACAACCTCCTGTCAAAACACAGAAAACCATTGATCATCAGAAAATTCTTGATTTTTGCCATTATTTTGGAAAACATCTACATACCTCTATTGTTTTTTAATCTGTTTTCGTTTACTGCACCACCAAAAGAGAACATTCAATATTCAATTTCTAGCTCCACACACTAAAGTTATAAACAAAAAGAGAAAATTCCAAATTGTCTGATCCAATATAGTCTTCATAGAATGGCCCAACTGGGGCAGCCAATCATTTCGATCCAATCTATCGCATGAGGACAACTGTAGACTACTGAAGTTTGTATTTCTTCTGAAACTTTCTTCTACCCCCTTATTTCCCATAGCAACTGACCTCTCTTCTGTTTGCCCAATCATTTTAGGGCCAAGATTTATAGTTTCTTCAAGACACCAGTTATGCATCCTGAAAAACAAATACATATCAATGTATTAACAATAGGGAAATAAAATAATACCCCCCTTTCCCCAAGTAATATATCTTTATTTTAATAGAAAATGTATGCAGCACGCCTGCCTTTGAAATACAACTCTGAAGTGATTATAGTTGCAGAAATTCATCTTAAACACAGTACATTAGTCTCTAAAGCAGGGATGACAAATATACGGTATTTAGGCTTATTCACATGTCTGTAGTGAGCTGGCTGGTCAACAGAGCCTCCACTGGGCAACTCTATTCTGCTCCCTTTGGGTCTTTCATCCTCCAGTTGGCTATTTTGGTTTTGTTATTATGACACTGTAGAGGTCTAAGTAAACAGTGGAAATACTGAAGTTTTCTTGGTAACTAGGATTGGAATTGGCATACTGGGACTATTACCACATTCTATTGGCCAAAGCAAGTCATGGGGTCAGCCCAGATTCTGTAGTCAGGGGAAACACAGTCCACTTCTTGACTGAAGAAGCCATACGTTTCATTGCAAGGGGCACACACAGAGGGAGGAGTAGTGAACTGGGTCATTTTTACAATCAGTCTACCACAATAATTCTTCCCAACTGCAGACACAAGTGTCAAGCATAATTTCAGAATAAATATTAAGTGTATCCTAAAATATATGAGACATATCTGAATTTCAAAATGACATTAAACCAGATTATTTTATTATTTCTGTAATCTGCAGGGATAAGATGACAGTGTGTGGTTTTATTTGAGGCAGTACTTAGGTAAATTTGTAATAAATTAAATAGTTATATCCAAACATTTATAAGAGAGGGTCAATCTAAAGAGATTTTCCAGTGGCAGAACATAAGTCTTTCTTCTCAGCGCTGTTCTGTTCAACATATCACCTTTTACCAATGACTCATATGAAAACATGATTATCCAAACAGAAGTTGACATGAACCTGGAAGGAATACCTAATATATTGGATGGCAATGTTAGTATCTGAAAAAGACCTGACAGGAGAAAACAAGGGAATAAATTAAATGAGGCAATTTTAACGTAGATAGATTTGAGGTACAACAATAGAATCAAAATCCCCAAGTTTCCAATTTCAGAATGGGTTAGCTGGATAAGCATGTTAAATATTTCAGGTAACAGTAACTTCAATAATAATCAACAGTGTAATGCAATTATGCAAAAACTACTTTGAATATAAATTAATTAATATAAAACAGTATATATTCCAGAATAAAAGAAATGATCCTGCTTTTCTGAACCTCTACACTCACTGTGACTTTAACCTACAAATAAGCTGTTGAATATAACAGTGATACTTGTTTTTAATACTATTTTTACTGAATTTCAATTAACTTCTCAGTATTGTTTGAAAATAAATTTCATGGTGCATCTAAATTTCCATTAATTATTAAAAGTACATTAAAACTTTGGAATATTCTGATTCATATAGCAGGTATTGCAAACATCATAACCTCTTATTATATTGCAGTACAATTAGAAATTAATAACAAATATTTATGCTTACTATTGCAAATAAAAACAAGGAAAAAGGCTCCCCAAGTTTTGGACTACTAATACAGAGATTATATTATAAAAGATACAATGATCAACTAATTTAAAAATGATTGTAATTTTACTTTATATAAAAATTGATGATGATCAAATAAATACTCAGAGGAAAATATATAAAAGTGTTATTTTCAGTTCAAAAGAAATGGATAGACTTCTGGCTTCTGCTTAGAGTATATAAAACTGGAAACAGTGTAATTCCCCACACTAAGAAAAGGAAAAGCAATGCAATAGATAAAATCATTATTTTTCTTGAATCCATCAGAGAAATGAGGTGGCAGAGCAACAAACTAGTTACCTGATCTACATGAAGTTTCTTCTCCATGAACCTTCAATGGGTGCTCATGAGACAGAAAAAAGAACTGGCAGGAGACTGCAGAATTTTCTTTTCAGTGTTGCAAGACTAGGGCAAGGCAGAACCTACTATGGAAAGCATGTTTCTCCCCATATCATTTGGAACCAAAGCATTAAGCTACTTGGGTAAGATGAGTAAACCCTTTAGTCCCCATGTCCCAAGTAAAGACCCATTATGGTCCAAAGAGGGAAAAAATCATTTTCCTCTGAGAAGGAGCAGGAAAACATTCTAGTCCCAGAAGATTAACAACTTCCTAACATGTAGGGAGAAATTAAATCATGGAGAAAGCCTCAACCCCTGAAACCAAGGGAAAGAGGGTTGACTAAGAATGAGGCTGTACCAGGATAGCAAAATGCCTCCTAACCCCCATCAAAGGATCACAAGAATCAAGAATCAACAACAGAAGTCTACTGCTTGGGGAATGACAATATGGAACAGAGACCCTGTATGATGTACACACTCAACAAGAAGACCAAATCTGAGCATGGAGGAGATTTGAGGAAAACGTTCCAAACAAGCTCTCTGCACACTAAATATAAGGTAAATATAGAGAATTTTGAAGACAAATGGTGAACTAAAGATAATCTTAGCAACTGAGAATTTCAAACCCATCTGAACTCCGAACCAGAATGACCCAACTCCAACACTAACAGTGAAAAATATGAGTGGCAAGCTCATTTCCAGGCATAACTACCACTTACCTCTGCCTAGGTGGTCCTAAACATTACATCCAGCTTTCATTTGAAAATTATGAGACACAACAAAGCAAGAGGAAAATCCACTGTTAAGAGATACAGTAATATACAAAATAAAACTCAGATATGAAAAAGAGGTTGGAATTTCCCAGACAAGGAACTTTTAAACTATGATTAACATGTTAGTGACTGTAATGGAAAAGTGAACAACATGCATGAACAACTGGGGAATTGCAGCACAGACAGAAAGTATTAAAAAAAAAAAAAAAAGGAAATGTTAAAATTAAAAAAAAAAAACTCTGAGTGAGATGAAAAATGCCTTTGCTGAGTTCGTTGGTAGGCTCAGTACAGACAAGAATAAAATCAGTGAACATCCAAAAAGATCAATAAATTTTACCAAAACTTAAATGCAAAGGGGGAAAAGCATTAAAGGAAAGAGATAAAGTTTCTAAGAGATGTGAGATAATACCAAATTGTGTATCATACATATATCATACCATAATGAGAAGAGAAAAAAATAGGAAGAAGAAATATTTGCAGAGCCATTGGTCAAGCATTCTCCAAATATAATGAAAAACATCAAAGTATAAATCTAAGAAGTTTAAATTACTCTAAACAGAACAAATACGAAGCACACTCAAAACACACACACACATACACAGAGACACATTATCTTCAAACTGATAAAGAGCAAAAGGAAATGGGAAATATTGAAGCAGCCAGAACAAAAGGACACATTATATAATGAACAACAAAGATTATAGCAGACTTGTCGTCAGAGATAAAGCAAGCCAAAGTGGAATAGATTGACATAAAGTGCTTTAGAAAACTGCCAAACTTGAATTCAATTCTCAGTGAAAGTACCTTCCAAAAATAGCGGATAAGCAAGGAGTTTTTCAGAAGAACAAAACCTGAGAATATTCACTTTTCAGTGAGAATGCTTAGTTGTAAGACTTTTATAAAAATAACTAAGATTTAGATTTACTCATTGTTTACTATTTCTGTTGTCTGTGTTACAAAGCAATGAATACTGAAGTTTCATACTCTGGTATTTGAAAGCATGGGATAATTTACTAGTTAAAATGACCTGGGTATAAGAAATTACTCAATAGATAAATTTCTAATGATTTCATATTATGGTTGTTCTATTTTTCTTTTAAACCCTTGTTTTTTAAATTTTGAAAGTTTTTACTTTACAAAGAAATAATTTAATTTTGTTTGTATTTCCTGTTGAACTATGATTGTACACGCTATTTTAATATATTTGTTTAAGCCAGAATAAAGAGAACAAGCAAACAAAAAAACCCCAATACCTGGAAATAATCTACTTTGAAATATAGTTGTCTTCCTCCATCCCCCTAATTTTCTTATTGTGCTCATCCTAATTCTTCAAATTATCCCCAACACTCACATGCAAGTGTGGTACATGACCCAGCACTGATCAATTCTTATTGTGCCAGTTCACTTGACAGTGATGGTAGAATTTGATTTGAGCGAGATCTATAAAAGTTCTTTCCTGATCCGTTATGTAGGCCTTTGATAGAAATTTCCTCTTTCCACTGGGGTTGCTTAGAATGTAAAGTTCAGGATGTCCATAGTCAGCATGGATTTAACTGGAAGGAGAATGAAACCAATATGCAGAAAGAAGTAAGATAAGAAAAGAGAAGGAAACAGAGGCTTCATGAGCCTCCTAGAACCAGTTTTACACAATTCCAGCCAAGTTATGTATTCCAACTTACTTTCTTTTTTGCTTAAGATTATTTGTTTTCATAATTTTTCAATTTTAAGTGTGACAACATAATCTACTTATCAAAAAAGAAAATACTAACTACATTCTGAATGCATTTTATATTTATGTTAAAATATACACTTAATGTGCATTTACATTTACATTAAATAAAAACATTAAAATATGAATAGAGTTTATTTGCATGCTGTGATCACAGGATTTTTTTCCCCATATTTCTGTATTTATCTATTGCTTTAAATTTGGTGATGCTTGTTTATATATTGAAAATTAAGGGAACAAATGAAATTACACATAGAATGTTACATCACAAAACTTGGTGAATTTTCAAATCTTAAATATTCAAGTGCATCAATATCTGAATGTATTCAAATTGATCTTTATCTTAATTTTTAATATGTGCGATATCCTTAAATTAAAGCTATTTTTTAGAAACTCATTATACTAATTCCCTTCCTAATGAACCACAGATTTCACTCTCTCTTGTATGATACCCCAACAAGTTTTGGTCGCAACTACTCCATTATTAATTATTGTCATATTTTCTTTCATCTCATTTTATACACTGTTAAGAATAAGATTTCTACAGTCCTAGTTTTTTTTTTTTATCTATCGTTAGATAAATGATTCTCTAATCAGATGGTTTAAGGGACATATAATTCAATTACTTATCTATTCAGAATTCTATCTGGTTGCCAAGTTGAAAAGCAAGAATATACATACCCTGCTTCATTAAATGTTCCATATCCTCAGTTTTTATCAAAGATTAATAACATGAATAACTATATGAAGAATAATTCTGAATTTGCCATAAAATTTATCAGTTAAATGGTTTCTAAAAGTGGTCATTCGTTGTATTATTAAATGACCCATTATAACAAATGTCCTTTAAAATGTAGGTTTTATTCTGAAGTACATTTTGATATTGGCATTTGTCTAGTAAATATTTTTCCAAATGTTAGAAATTCCTTGCCATCCTAAATCCTCTCACTATTTCTAATCCACTAAGAAGAAGGGAAGGAATGCTCTTGATTTTTTGTCATGCTCTTATTGAACTTTAAACTTTTAATAATTAATGTTAAAAATATTTACACCTCTTTTCTTCTCACAATTTATACATTCTTAAGTTCTCAGTTTATTTCTCTCTGCTTTGAATATCCCCTAAAATCAAAAATAAAATACTGAAAATTATCATTTACTTATTAGTGAATCATTCATTCCTACTAGAGAATCATATAAAATACAGATGAAACAAGAATACCAAATTCATCAAGAAATAATTGTTAACATGTTTGTGAATAATCTTCTTGTTTTATCTTGTATGCGTTCATATATATGTGAAATATATTTAAGAATTAATATATTTAAATGCTATTATATTCCTTTTTCTTATAATATTCTATAATCATAATCAGATATTTAAAAATAATCTTTTTGCTTAATGTCTTTAACTTCATATTAATATTTAGCATGTAAGTTTATTCAGTGAAAATTCAATATGGCACTCTCAACATATAACTAACCATATTAAAAGATCTATTTGCTGTGGGAGTTTTTAATACACTATACAAGTTTAAATTGTTTATCACTTCCGTCAAACTAGATTAATGTCTTCACCATAAATTTAGCACCTTTATTAGGCCATAATTGTTTCAGAAAAATAGAGCTATGTAGCCAAACCAACATGACGAATTTTATACTTTTTGCATTTTTTTTTCTAAAGCCAGTGATTCTAAGTGGATCCGTAGTTCAGCTCTTTCCTGTTTCAAGGAAGAATTTCATTTTAACATTGCTGCTATCCTTAAAACAGATTTTTCTCAATATCCCAGCCCAAAGACATTAAAAATTATATCCTGTTATTCTGCTCTCTCTGCCCTTTCTCCTTAAATAAATTTTAGATAAGATACTATTTGGCACCTATATTTCTCAGAATGCACTTAAAAAAATTCTATCCTCCTAATTGTTGCACGACCAGCCTCCTCTTCTCTTGCCCAGTGTAGAGTTGACAAGAAGCAGAACAATTTGACAGCAATGTGTGTGGTAGCTAACGGTTCTGTGGAAAATTGGAGAGGGGAGTCGAGCCTCTATTGTCTGGTATGTGATTTTACGTCGGCCAGTTTTTCTTAATAAAAGGACATCTTAACCACAAATTGGAGGCAGCAAACATAGTGATCAAAAGTGATATTTATAAGAAGCACTATTGTCATTATCTCATTGTTTGGCTTCCTAAGAAGGACCACACAAGTTTCACAGAAGGACCATTGTTGCAATCAACAGTTGTTTATGTCCAGTGCTGCACAGATATCATGCAAGGATTTCTTTGGTTTAGGTCACTTTTTATTTTCCCCAAATTGAAAAAAATATGTTAAATTTATATGATTAAGACAAAATCGCATTCAAATTGATGCCTTTTTTCTCACATCTTCTGCCTAATGCCCTGAATGGCTCTAAAATTTATAGAAAAATATCCAGGATTACATTTTCACTATTTAAATGATAGTTTTTGAGAAAAATGATATTAATAAGAAAAATGTTTAATAAATTTGAAATATTTTCATAGAATATTATTATATATTTATAAGTAGTCACAAGTTTATCTTACTGGAAATTTCATTACTAGATTTGCTGATCATTTATCATTTTAACCTTGTTCCGCTCCCTTGCCAAAATACAGCCACCGAGTTAACTCTTTGCTTTTCTGAGTTTAGTTGCAGTTTTCCAAAATAAAACAATAATAATAGTATTTACTTATTTGAAGCACTATTGGTATGTTCTCTATACCTAAGGGAACATGAAACTTATTGATCCTAACTGATATTTAGAATTACATCTTAAGTTTACACTAAAGATGGAGTCTTTCAATAGATCTTTGAATTTCTCAGTGTTATTTATAGTTAATATTTGATTGTTAAACTAATAAGTAAAAAGGTCCCCATACTTGTGTTCTGTGATGAATTTTTAGGTCTATCCATTTTCTCTTATTTTTGTGTGACTGTTTAAACAAGAGCTGTAATATATGTAATGTTTATATGTTGTTCCATCTACATTTGTACATTCCAAATCTCTTGCAAGATTTGTAGGGGTAGTGTCAATATGGGGTAGTTTTAGGGATAGTGGGAAGGTCCTTTGATCAAAAACTCACCACCCGTTCCTATAAATTGTGCTTGAAAACTATTATCATTGGTTAGTCTAAATAACTTCCTAGTGGAAGGAGCATCACAAGTTATTGCAAATACAGCAGGTGTTTATAGTGGTGTGAAAGGAGGAGATAAGGTTCCCAAGACCCAAAAGAGTTTGGGGAGATAAATGTTGGCTCCAGATGGAAGCTTCATGTACTAGAGTCTGAAGAAATATGGACTAAAACTGAATCTATTTGTAGTTTTCAATAGAGGTAATGCTACTCTATGGAATGAGCATGAGAGGGGGAAAGGGAGGAAAAATCAAGATAGTCAAAACCCGTAGTAAAATAACTGGCTTTGAAAATGGCTATTTATCGTTCAACATAGATTTAGTAATAATCTTGATGATTTTAACAGAACAAAATTAAGCAGCAGATGACAGGGACAGGATAATAAAAATGTCCCTCTACAGTCCCCTCTTTCTTTTTCTGAGTTTTATTCTACTTATGAAGGAATCCAGTAATAGGATTAAGACCTATCCTGGGCTGTACCTTAACTGATTTAACCTCATCAAAAGGTCCTACTTAAAATCCATTCACATCCACAGGGATGGATTAAGTTTAAAAACATGTCTTTCTGGGGTAGCTACAATTCCAAACCACCACCCTGATAATTATATGATTCAACATAATATAATCTTTCTCTGGCCACCCTAATGCTCAGTATTCTCACCTTGTTATTATTCCCTTTACAAGCTTCCTTCTATTAGTTATTATTTTCTAGTGGAATTATGCCTTATCTATTGAATAGGACAGCAGGTCTTTTAAGGACAGGAATGTTGCTACATCCTTTCTCTGCATGACACATGGCATGCCTATTTTTCCTCTGGTGGTTTTAAAAAATGTTCAATTATTGATAATACTGGAGAGGACATTAGCTAGATTTGGCATTTAAGGAAGTTTATACATAGAGAAAATCATCACTAAAGTGTCTGTTTAAAAACTAAATTTAATCTTGACAGAAAAATGTCTGAAACTAGACAAAGAACACTGTTAACAATTGTTTTCTCTTGGTTGTAAGTGATTTATTTCTTCCTAATGATACTATCATTTTCATGAGGGTCAAATAAAATTTAATTTACACATGTTTTATTTAAATATTATTTTGGTAAGTAAGTTCTGCAATAAACTGGAAGAATATATTCTCTAAGTAACTTTACAGAGTACTATTGATCTCATGGGTCAGACCATAAAAGAAGAAATCAAGTATGCATGGGTGTCTGTAAAGTGGGACCAGTTGTACGTACAAATCAGATAATCAGTAAACGAAATCTTTCTGCAGAAGTATCAACAAATCAAGGAAATGAGTCCCCTCTGAACTGAAGAAACAATACATGTAGTGGTCTTACTGGCAAATTTGTGATAAACGAAAGATGTTCATTTTGATCTTACAATTGTGGCAGAGAAAACTGCTGAGACAGACAGCACCCAAAGACTTGAAGGGATAATGTAATGAAATGTTTAAAATGTGTCTTTTTAAAAACGAATTCTTTCATTAGAGGAATTAAAGCTAACGAGTTTTGCATTGTTTTGTTTTGATATCTGATAAAACTGCTGCCGAATGTCTGAGAAGTTATGGACAACACTGGAAGACAAAGAGAGCTCATGATGAATTATAAAGTGTGTAACATAGAGCTCTTATCTCATGAGACACTCCCTAAAAGAGATATTCCTCTGTCCAGTTAACTGGGTAGGTTTGTTAACTATATATTCCCATTGTGGAAAGAACAATGCAGTGGCATAACAAAATCCAAGAATTCCAGCAGAAAAGCAAGAATTAGACACACACATACAACCCTGGCTAATTTTCTTCAACTCCAAATGAAAGCCTTTTGTGGCCTGAGAAAGCATCAGAATTGGCATTCCATGAGTGAACCTTGGAGGAGTTAGTACATTGTTCTCTACTGAAGCAGGTGAAAAATATCCCTACTGTTTAGAGCAGTTTTTTATAATAACTCAAAAGTAGGGAGTAAAGAAATGTGTATATTTTAAAAACATCTTTTTCTAAGCCATGCAATATACCTTTCAAATTAAATTTCATGGTAATATACATTTATATTTAGGTTTAAAAAATTGAGCAAAAAGCTTTCTTTATAAAAATAATGATTTCAAAAGCTTTCTGATATTTTATGTAGGGATCTCTTCAACTTTGAGGATATGAATTACAAGTATTGTCTGCCACAGGATTAGGAATAATCATCATAATAAGTACCTTGAGTGTAGGTATTAATATGTGCCAGGCAGTAAGAACCTCTCTTGATTAACAACCAATATATATTTTTTTAAGTTAGTGGCAGAATCACTATAGTTTGAGTCTATAGAGGTCAGATTCCAAAAAATTATGTATATTTCAAGATAATTACCCAGGAATGAATGAAAGCAAGGAAGCCCTAGAAGAGTAGTTTAGAAAATGTCTACATAAAAAGCATCCTGAAATGTTACAGCAGGATTTACATAAGCAAAGGAGAGAAAGGTTGTAACTTCAAAGAGAATAATATTGGTAATGAATGATCAGAATGGTGATTGCTATAGTGGGTGAAGACATAATTAATTAATAAGAGGTCTAATTTTTTTTTTAACATGTGGAATCATATAAGCTGTGCTTTCTTTCATTTCTTTCACAAAGGAAATACAGCTTAAATATTTACAGTGTTGTCACCAGTACATCTTTCAAGTATTTTTCAGGTATTCATGATCCCCAACCCTTCCCTGCTTTTGCTATAACTATGAAGTTAAGATAGGGAAATGGTATAAGAAGAAAGATAACTCTTTAGTGGCCCTTCATTGCCACCGATTCACTGCTGTTCTGAAAATCTATTTCTGTCTCTTTGAAGACTAGGAAATAGCAAACTGGGAAGGTGATCAGATCACCATCAGCCATGGGTGGAGTTATCTGCACTGGGAATGAGGCAGAGGAAAAGACACCAGGGACTGGAATGCAGAGCCCTTATATCATTGGACTCTGAAGCTGAAAATAGAAAGTCTTTGTAAAACTTGGGAAAAGAATAGTCTTCAGAGAGTCAAAGACCCATTGATGAAAGCAGACTGTTGATAGGTGAACAAAGGGAGACTCTGTGTGAACACTGGCTAATTAAGTCTTGCAATTACTGAAAGAGCCTTCTTTTGTGTGGAGGAGACAGCCATACAGGAGTGTTATACAAGTTCAGATTCAAAATACTTATTCATTTCTTTGGGGAAGGGCCATTTGCCTATACAACAAAGCCAACGCCCGTTCATTTCCTGCTTTGAGCAGGGCATGTGGAGAGTGGGAAGCGTAAGATTCTAAAGCAGGTGACATTGTCCGCCGTGAAAAGTGCCTTTGACTCACCGTTTCAATGGGTTTAACCTTTATTAAATATAGAACCCTATCAAAATAGCTATAAGCTGAGAGAATTGCTTCCAAGACATACTCCTTTTCTTCATAGTCATAGAAAAACAAAGCTTGATAAGGTCTTGGGGCTGAAGTATTCTTCTCCCATATGGGAGTTATTATTTCCAGTTCACTGTGTCTCAAAGTAGGGGTCAGGTCTCGCAGAGGCCATAAGGGTCCGAGAAGGTTAACGCAGAACAGAACTCCAGAACTCCAGAGTGATCAGTGTTGATGATGGTGTTGAACTCTGAGCTACATAAACCAGACAAAAAGGCCTCCACCTACCCAGCCCTCACCTTCAGTTAGCTGCTAGCAAATACTCAGATTTGCTCCGTCTCCAAGAGGGGGCTCCAAACTGTTATTTGATGGCAGTGGCTCTAAGGAAAAGCCTATGCTTGCTTTTCTATGCTACAGGCACATAGCCAGCCTGAGAACCTGAAAGTAACTAAGGCAAAGAGGAAAGAGTCACAGGGCAGTTTCAAATTTGTGAGGGAACTTGGCAAACCTCTACAGAGATATACACCAAATTCTCAGGTGCTTGAAATATTCTGGTTCCCAAAAATGTGGATTCCAATTACTTTCTTGCCTTGATAAGTTTTTGTTCAACTTTTTTTTCCTGAAGATTCCTCCTGCCCTTAATCCTTTTAGTTGGCTTTTGAAATCTACCCAGGAACATTACATTTCAGAAAAGCAAACCATATCAGAAATGTCTCAAGGATCCTTGGAGCAAATAACAAGGATTTTGTTCTTAATCACCTAATTACTCTCTGTTTTCTGAGCCCTTTCTCATGCTCTCATAATCAATGACAAATGAATAAACCGAAAGGCAGGATAGATTTTGATGATCATCAGAATCAGCCCTTTCATCATTCAAAACTTTGAGTCATGGAAGAGTAAATAGCACCCCCTTCTTTTTCCAACATTGTTGACACCTATAGTAATTACTCCCAGGAAGGTATCTCTGAGGCAATATTTCTCTTCTCCTTAATTGCACAAGTACCAGCTTGCACACCATCAGCACTGATGAGCAGTGACATCCTCCTGTCAGCCAGGTAATTTGTTAGCAGAAAATGCCACAGACACTTTAGTTTCCATCTCTCAAAATTTCTCATGCAAACAAGGCTCAATAATTAGCACTGACCTGCCACTAATACCAGTTGTCAATCAGCTGTGCACTCTGTTCTAAGACTGCCTGCCTAATTCCATGCAAATCTAGGCATATGAAGCATCCCAGGGGGCAATAAAGGAGTGGAAGAAGGCATTGTTTCAAAAATTAGCCTCCTGGTAGAAGACAGTGATGGTCTCACAAAGGACAACATTCTATAACTGTTAAAAAGCTGTCTTTTTCAAGGTATTGTTTGGGAAATCTCTGTGTCAGTATTATGATGACAGTTACAAATTCAGATTCTGAAGCCATATCCAGGTGTCCTAAATAAGAATACATTCATATGAGGCCCCTGAATCTGCATTTCACACAAGCATATAACAAAATTCCCTCACACTAAAATTTTGGAACTGCTGGTTTAAAGCCATCACGCACATATTCACAATGATAAGGTCAGAAAGTACATTTAACCGTCACCAAAAATTGATAAACATTATTGCATTTCATTTGTGCAAGATGTAATTAAGTTTATAAACACATGAACAAGATATGACACCTGTCCTGAAGGATTTAAAAATTTATCAACCTAGGAAACATGCAAAATCAAGGATAATACAATGAAAGCTGTAAAGAACTATTATTAAGAATGTAATACCTGGCTTGCATTGAAAAAAATGCCATAAATTAGAATATATCTGTTGTTTTGCTTTGTCTGCAGTATAATATATTCTAATGGATGCATATCTTTTATATTTAGTTAAATTTATAATCCAAATTGTAGCACAGATTCAAAAGTCCTGGATCAACAGATTCAATTTTAATTGACAGATTTAAGTCCTGGACTAACTAATAAAATGCATACTGTTTGGCAGTCTTGGTAAAGTATGCACTTAGACAATTTTGTCGTACATGTGCAACTATATAAGAAATATCTGGAATTTAACTTGGGCAGATATATGTAAATTTTCTAAAACCACTGTGTTTCTTCAGCAAGTTGTAATAGGTGATATACCATGATCTTTAATCTCTTACATGAAGTCAAAGACCATCCTAAAGACTGCCAATATTTCCTCATTCAGGATAAAGATGGTATCAATAGGTAAGAAATTATCAGTAAGAAATAGAATAAGCATCTCCAAATGTTCAATAAATGAATGAATTAAGCCTGAAACCCAGAGACGCTTATTTAGTTTGAGCAAGTTCATTTTACAAGAGGATAGTAGATGGATGTCTTCACTTATTTGCATTTCTTTTTCAAGGAATTAAATTTTTAATTTTTCTGGAGAAATACTCATATCATTTTTACTGTCAAGATCATCTAGGAGATAATACATGCCCAAAAAAGTCTATTTACTATACCTAAAATTGTTACTTAATGCCTTGTTGAGTTTTACACATATAAGGCTTGATCATTTCCCACTGTGTTGGCTAGTCCTCTTGGGTAAGATCTGACAACTAAAGAACCGTTTGCTTGTTGTTAGAAAAAGTGCTGAACCTGCAAGTGCTGACTCAGCTAGACAGGAAGTGGTAAGATTAATGGACACCAATCTGTAGGGAAAAGTAGTCTATGAGTATAAAGGGCCTTGGTGGGAGAGACATTCCCCCAGTGAAAGAGAGAACACACACTTTGCCCTTCTCTTCACCCCGTGGCCAGACCTCCTATTGCGTGTCTGAGTCCCGTGTGGTGGCACTACTAAAATTTATATCTCTATTCAGTAAATGATTGTTTCAAGCAACAACTCATCACACATCTCATCATAAACTTCAACTACCGTGATACTTTAAAACGAGGGCAATTTTATTTTCATCAATAACATATGAATTCTGCTTTAAATAAGGAACATAATTGTAAAAAGAATTTATAAAAAGTCTATATGAACACAAGATATACTCAAGAGCATTTCTTCAAGTACAGCTTATCTACTACAAGATACTGAGGAAAATAGTGAACAGTTATACAATGGAAAGGGATCACATGGATAAAAATAAAATAAATGGCATAATGCCTAGCTACTTTTTGATTCTTTAAAATTTAATTAATATTTGAAAAGAGTGCGAGAATGTACAGGAAAGTGTCAGACAAAATATGTTCATATTCATATGCATGTTCAATGCTAATTTGTATTGTTAGTTTTTTGTTGTTTGTTTGTTTTAAGCAGTCTGGGGTTCCAAACGGATCTAAAGTACCTTGAAGTCAAGAATGTACTCATATACTTCTTTGTTATATCAACTTTTTAAAACTGTGTTTGTTGTGGAAGAAGAAAAGGGAAATAATAAAGAAAAAGGGGAAATTGATCTATAAAAAAGCATGCTTTCACCAGTTCATTCGATAAGTATTGCAACAAATTCCCCTAAGCCTACCCTAAATAAGCCAAAGTACAACTCAAAACCTGGCCAAATATTTATTAATGTTGCCTGTCAAGGTATCACTAGTTGCCTCTCAGATCTATTTTCTTACCTTCATATAGCTCTTATACTGTGTGAATCAAATCTAGACCCTGGCACAGCCATTTTAAACACTCTTTATTAATTTCTAATTTAGATGAATGTTTAAAAATCGTTATTGTGTATGTTAGTTTCTTTATTTGACTAAAGTTAAGTAAGTGATGTAATCAATTTGCACACAACATCCACAGAAAAAAATGGAATGAGAAGATAAAGAAAATATGAGCCAATGGAATCTTGCCATTGCATTGTAGGTAAGCAAAAGAGAGGAATACAATACACTTTGAAAATAAATCCAATTTTTGGTCAATGATCTTGATATTGATTTCCAACACAGTGTTAAAGATACAGATTATGCTTGTATCCAGTCATAATTAAAGCAGACCAAATTAAAATTTAGTCACTTACTTATTGAAAAATATATTTGTGATAAATTAAAGCTTGAACTATTAATTATACTTTATTTCAACTATTAATTAAAACTCTGGGAAAAGCCTCTTTGAAATGAAACAAACAAAAAATGATAGCTCACAATATGCAAGGACTTTGCTTAAATCTCAGGCTAATTAAGGATCAAATTGTAATATAAGCTCCTTTTAAAAAAATTATACCTAACAGTAATTCTCCCTTCAGACTCTCACTTTACATTTAAACTGTGTTTAAATCATATCATGTTGTTCTGAATGTTTGTAATGAATCAAAGCAAAGTTATTTCAAAATTAGTTAATTTTAAAGTTTTTCTTGAATGAAGGTTAAACTTCCAATCTTAAGCTATCAGCTAACACGTAAACACAATGTCTTTAATCAACACAGTTGCTTATCATAGGAGTCTAGATATGGAGAGGAACTTAGAGATGTATATTTCAACCTCATCATTTTATTTGGAAGAAGTATTTACAGAGATTAGAAATGCAGCTTTCCCAATGTCTTACAGAAGTTAGTGATAAAAGTTAAGAGGCTCCTGAGGTGTCCTAGCACCTGGGCTAATTCCCTTCAGTGTATTTTTAGCCATTCCATTTAGAGTAGAGAGCAAAGACTACTTACCTATCCCACTGGAGTAAGCGAAGCTGTGTTGGAAGTTCTTTACACTGAGGATAGACGTGGTAATTTAAAACTAGATACACAAGCCATTATTGTCAGACGTATAAAAAGATCTTGAATAAAATTTTTTGTCAGTTTGTGAGGGTTTTGTTTTGTTTTGTTTTTCTGGAGGTAAGTTTTAAGTGAATGTTCTTGCGTTTCTTTTTCCTGAAAAGAAGAAAGTGATTCTTGGCTGAATAGTTTAGAATTTTCCTGCTATATATTGCAATTCTGCTTATCTTCACTTTTAAAAAATGCTTTATGTAGCCTAGCTATCTAATTCACACATCTATCAGCAAACTTGTCAGTACTTTGGAAACTGAATACACACAGGATTGAAATTTATCTCAGAATAAAAAAAAAAATAGAAAAGAAAGGGGAAGGTAGTGATTTCCTTTCTCATGTCCTGTGTGTTATCATACAGATTGAAGTAAAAGTTATGTTATTTACGTAACTAAGAGGAGGTCTTCATTAATGCCACATGCTACATTTATGAAAAATGAACAAATTGTAAAACACCGGAGATGGTAAAGATATCCAAAATAAGGTGAATGACATTAAATATTGAATCAAAGTGAATTTGGTGAATGGAAGTGATTAAATAAGAAAAGCACAGTGCAGATCTCTTAGTTTATTATTATGGCAGGTTTTAAGACCCATAATAAAGAAGAGAGCTATTGAGAAATCTGGAGAGTTTATAATTCAAAGGTGCTTAAAGATTTAGAAAATAGGACAATTATAAATATGTTAATTGACACTAATATGAGAGAAATGTTGCATAAAAAAATGACATTTTAGATCAATCTCACTTTAGATATAAACATGGAAAAATTCTTAAAAATCTTAGCATATCATATTCAGCAGTATTTAAGGAAAAATACATTGCTGAATAAGAAATACAAAAATACATTTCCTGTAAATCAGAGATTAGAAAAATAATGGAACAATATAAAAATCTATCAACATAATTAATATTAACATTTATATTATATTAAAAGAAAATTATTAAATAATCTTCTTTATAGGTGCTGAAAAAGACAGAATTAACACTCATGTTAAAATTTTTCTGCAAAGTAAGGGTGCTTTCTTAACCTGATACAGATTATCTGCATTCTTCTAAACAATTCATTCTTTAAGGATAAAACTTTGGAAATAGAAATAAGGTAAGGATGCCCTTATCAGCACAATTTTTAATATTTTATTTAATTCAAAAAATAATTCAGAGAGGGGAGATGGAAGCATAGAGAGGAGTGGAAAGTAGTTAGTCCCCCCAGAGCAACTAATAAACAACCAGTGACAACTGGTAAATGACCTGGAAAAACTGATAGGGGTCAACCATGACTGTCCAAACATTGTACACCAACCTGGACTGAGAGGAATGCCTGAGATTGCTGCATGGAATCTGTGAGTAGAAACTGCAGATGCAAGCCAGGAGATTCCTCCCACCATGGCAATACAAACTGCAAAGTCTCGCTGTGATAGAGAGCAGCACTCTCTGAACAAGTGAATATCCCTCAGTCCAGCTCCACCTGGGGTTTTAATTGGCAAATGTGGACTGCTCAATGCAAGTTGCAAGTCCCCAACAAGCAGAGGCTTTTAGTGACAACTGACCTTGAAGAGCCAGGTGACTTCTCTGTCTTGGAAAAGGGAGCCCAAAGGCCTGGGTGCTATCTCTGGCTGACAGGTGAAACTGGGGCCTGTGGACTGACCCTGAAAGGGAGCTTTCTTTTCCTTTTTCTCTCTCTCAACCTAGGCAGCTCAGTGGAGAAAGCCTCAGCTATTTTCATTTTGCAGTGCTCTGCAGTGGAGACTCAGTCATTTTCAGTTCACAGCACTCTGACCCAGACAAGGGTGGAGATAGCAGAGTCAGAGAGACAAAGAGCCTATTTAAATGCAAATGAAAATTCCCTAGGGGATGCATCTTCCCTAAGAGAAAAGAGGTGGTACCCAGCTCTACTACCTGCCTTCCATTCAGAAACAGACCCCAGGGCCTGGGGGAAAACAATCAAATGAGAAGCAACTTAAGCTGAGAATAGAAGGGCCACACCTCCTTACACCAGTCAGGAGAAACAGGCTGACAGGCGCCAACTGCTGTGCAGGTTAGGAAAAGCACAGTGCCTTTAGGCCTCACAGGCTGTGTCAATCTTCTAAGACATATCCTCAGGGAAACCTGGTGCTGAATATTTCCTCCTTTTGGGACCTGAACCATTTCTGGTCTGGGAAAACCTGATTGGGGTAACCAAAGAAATTAGATGCCTAGACAACAGAAAACTACAACCTACACAAAGAAAAACAAAACTATGGCCCAATCAAAAAAACAAACTTACACTTCAACTGAGATAAAGGAATTGAAACCATTAAAGCTAAATCAATTCAAAATATTTAGAGAAGATATAGCAAAAGTTATGAAGCATATAATGGAAATACTGGGTGTGCATAAGGTAGAAATTGAAAGTTTGAAAAAACAACTGGCAGAATCTATGCAAATGAAAGGCACAACACAAGAGATGAAAGACACAATGGAGACATAAAACAGCAGATCTCAAGAAGCAGAAGAAAATACTCAGGAACTGTAGAACAAGACACCTGAAATCCTACACATGAAAGAATAGATGGGGAAAAGATGGAAAAATATGAGCAATGTCTTAGGGAATTGAATGACAACATGAAATGCTTGAATGTATGTGTCATGGGTGTCCCAGAGGGAGAAGAGAAGAGAAGAGGAGCAGAAGCAATAATACAGGAAATAATCAATGACAATTTCCCATCTCTTATGAGAAACATAAAATTACAGATCCAAGAAGCACAGCATACCCCAAACAGAATAGCTCTGAATAGGCCTATGCCAAGACACTTAATAATCAGATTTTCAAACAGCGAAGACAAAGAGAGAATTTTGAAAGCAGCAAGAGGAAAATGATCCATCACATACAAAGGAAGCTTGATAAGACTATGAGCAGATTTCTCAATAGAAACCATGGAGGCAAGAAGAAAGTGGAGTGAAAAGTGTCCTTCAAATATGAGGGAAAGTTTAAAGTATTCTCTGACAAACAGACAATGACAGAGTTTGTGAACAAAATACCTGCTCTAAGGAAATACTAAAGAGAGCACCACAAACAGATAGGAAAAGACAGGAGTGAGAGGTTTGGAGCACAATTTTGGGTGATGGTAGCACAGCAATGTGAGTACACTGAACAAAGATTACTGTGATTATGGTTGAAAGAGAAGGTTAGGAGCATGTTGGACACCAGAAGGAAAAAGGAAAGATAAAGACTGGGACTGCATAACTCAGTGAAGCCTAGAGTGCTCAACAATTGTGATAAACGGTACTAATATGTTTTTCATGAGGGAGAATAAATGAATGTCAGTCTTGCAAGGTGTTAAAAATAGGGAAGCATTGGGGGAAAATACAATCAATGCAAACTAGAGACTAAAATTAACAGAAACATTGTATTACACTTCTTTTAATGTAACAAAGGCAATAAACCAAAGCTAAATGCCTATAAGAGAATGGTTATAAGGGAGCGATATGGGACTCTTGGCATTGGTAATGTTGTCTGACTCTATTCTACTTTAGTTTAATGCTATCTTTCCTTTTGTTGCTTCCCAGCTGTCATTTATTTCTCTTTCTTTTTCCTTTTTCTTCCATCTCTCTACTTTCTTTGACTCTTCCTCCTGCATTGTGGAAGAAATGGAGATGTCTTTATATAGATAGTGGTGATGGTGGTGAATATATAACTATGTGACTATGCAGGGAACCATCAGGTGTTTACTCAGGATGGAATGTATGGTGTGTGAACAAAATTGTCTTTAAAAAAAAATGGGTTTATGATGAAAACTTGAGGGCACTATATTGAGTGAAATAAGCCAGACACATAAGGACAAATATTGCAGGGTCTCACTGATATGAACTAATAATAACAAGTAAACTCATAAACAAGAAATACAAGTTACCAGGATACAGAACAAGGCTAAAGAAATGGGCAGAATGTTCATCTAGGTTGAATTTAAATGTTTGGAAATGGACAGAGGTGATGGTAGCACATTATGAGAATAACTAACAGTGCTGAATGGTGCGTGAATGTGGTGGAAAAGGGAAGCTCAGAGTCACATATGTCACCAGAAGGAAAGCTGGAGGTTAAAAGATGGGAATGTATAAAAGAGTGAACCTTGTGGTGGGCAATGACCATGATTAACTGTACAAATATTAGAAATCTCTGTCATCAACCAGAACAACTGTATGACACTATAACTAGATGTTAATAATAGAGGGGCATATAGGGAAAAAATATACCTATTGCAAACTCTATACTACAGTTAGTAGTATTTTAACATTCTTTCATCAACAGTAACAAATGTACTATACCAATACTATGAATCAACAATGGAGGGGGGTGGTTAGGGGTATGGGAGGATTTGAGTTTCCTTTTTTTGTCTTTATTTCTTTTCTGGAGTAATGAAAATGTTCTAAAAATTGAAAAAAAAATAATTGTGGTGATGGATACACAGCTGTATGATGGTACTTGGGGTAATTGATTGTGCACTTTGGATCTTTGGATAATTGTGTGGTATGTAAATAATCGCAATACAAAAAAAGTAATTTAGAGACATAAAGATTTTAAAGAAAGGTAAAGCTGCCATTATTTATAGAAAATACAATCATTCATTTGAGCTCAAGGAGGAAAACTGAAAAATATCTATTTTCATTTATAAAAGAAATAAGAAAGGTAGATATCTAAAAGATCAGCTATCAAAAATCAACTGTAATGATAAAATAAAATTATACTAGATTTTAAAAATTCATTCACAACAAATAAAATAGCCATATGGAACTAAGAATAAACTTAACAAGAAATATGCAAGAAATTTTTAAAGGTAATTACAAAACTTGATTAAAGACATTAAAAATTGTATAAATGCAGAGATGTACAATGTTAATGGGTGGAAAACCTTATTATTGTAAAATAGATTAATTCTTACCAAATTAATCCATCAATTCATTGAACCTCAATTAAAACCACAACAGGAATTTTCATAGCACTTGAAACACTAAATCTGAACTATATAGAGAGAGTAAATGTGATAACTTAGCCAACGAAGCTTTAAAAATGAAGACCTAATCCCAAGTGTGAAGAAAAAGTGACATATATACTTTCTTTCATTGTCCTCTGTAATAACTACTATGGTGCAGGGCAAGCAGGAGAGAGAAGGGGTACATATTGCCTCACAAATCAACCTGGAAATATTGATTTGTTCCTTCTGCCTATCATCATCACTGACATTGCTTAAAAATCCATGTGGGAAAAAAAAATGGATGTGGAGGATAGGAGCAATGGAACAATGGAGTAAGGACTTCTGAAAGTACTCTCCTCCATGAAAGCAGTGAGAACACTGGCAAAAATCATCAAAATCAACATTTTTCAGAACTCTGGAAACTATAAAAAAAGATTTCAGTAATCTGGGGAACATTTATTCAAGGAAACTGGATGAATCTAAGTAAGAACAATAAATGTTGTGAAATTTTTCCTTGCTCTATCATCATCCCCATGCCTCTAACCCAGCTAACTCCCTGGTAGCCTGGAACACCAGCAGCCTCACAATCACAGTGAAAGCCAGACCCTACCAGCCATCAGAGAGGATCCAGTGAAACTGCAGTTCCTCCAGAACCTCATTCCCAGAAAACTGTCTTAATTTTACCTAATAGTTCTATGGAAAATTCCACATATGAAACTTGGCTTATTTTGCATGACTCGCAGACTTTACCAATGAGAACAGACTTTAATCCAAGGGAATTTTTTAAAACAAACATACAAAAACAGTGGCAATTGTTTAGCATTGCAGCTGTATGAGGCTCTATAACATCTGGGGCAAACAACCAACAGTCCAAAATACTTAAAAGGGAACCTAGGAAATGAGATGTCTATAGGGAATTTCAGAAGCTCCAAAATATTCCTGGAAATCTAGAAAACCATGTACATGTATAAGGCTGTGTAGCTGGCCAGGGCTGTGCACATACCTAAGAAAGCCTTGAGAAGGCCTAATGTCTTGCTGCTGGCAGACTTAAGGCTCTAGGCAAGAAGGACATGAAGGCTAAGTAGTGTTTTAAACTGGTTGCCTGAGCATTGAATGCATTCTGCAACACACACACAAATTGTCCCTTGGCACAGGTTGGGAGACTTACAGGTTCCATTTAAAGAAATATTTGTACAAACATTAACTGACCATTAAACTAACCAAACAGAGATTTCAATAGCTACACATAAAAAAAAGAATATTATTTTTACATAATCAGTTCAGGAAAATCACTTAACAAACAAACAGCAAGAATAGCAACACATAGCAACAACAAAAGACCTGATTTCCAGAGTTGACATATTATATTTAAAGTGTATAGCTTTCAACAAAAACTTATTAGGTGTGCAATGAAACAAGAAAGTTTGGCCAAAACATGGGGTAAAAATCAATCAATAGAAACTGCCCTCAGGAAGCCCAAATATTGAGCTTTATAGACAAGTATTCTAACAAGCTATTTTAAATATGTTTAAAAAAACTAAAGGAAACCACATCTATAGAACTAAATAAAAACATGAGAATGATGTCTCACCAAATATAGAACAGCTATACAGGGATAGAATTAATTTAAAAGTATATAGATATTCAAGCAGTGAGAAGTAAACTAACTGAAAAGAAAAATTCAATAGAGGGCCTCAACAGCAGATTTGAGTTGGAAGAAGAAAGAACCAGAAGACTTAATAGGTCAATTGAGATTATCCAATTGGAGCAAGAGAAAGAATAAAATGAAGAAAAATTAACAGAGCCTCAGAGACCTGTGTGACACCATCAAGAATGCATAATATAAGCATAATAGGGATCTCAGAAAGAGAGCAGAATTAAAAAGGGTATGGAGTAATATTTGAAGGAATAATGGCCAAAACTGCCCAAATTTTATGAAAAACATTAATCTACATGTCCAAGAATTTCAACAAACTCCAGGTAGAATAATCTCAAGGAGATCTGTACCTAGACACATAATAATCAAAAGTTCAAAAGCCAAAGACAAATAGAGGATTTTGAAAGAAGTAAGAGAGAAGCAGCCCATGATGTCTGAATGATCCTCTAGAAGATTAACAGCTGATTTCACATCAGAAACCATGCAGATTCTGGAATGATATATTCATAGTGATGAAAGAGAAAAATGTTAACCAAGAACTCCTTATCAAGAAAGCTATACTACAAAAGAGAAGGTAAGACATCCCCAGAAAACAAACAAACAAAAAAAAAAATGAGAAAATTCTTTGCTAGCAGATCTACCCTACAAGAAATAATGAAGGCAGAAATGAAAGGATGCTACACAGTAACTCAAATGAAGAAATAGAGTACTGTTATAGGTAACTATATTGGTAATATAAAGGAGAGTATAAACGTAATTTTTGTTCATAAATTCTTTTTGTTCTCTTATCTCATTTAGAGGAAAACTGCATAAAGCAAAAACTATAAATCTGTGCTAATGGGCATACATTGCATGTAGAGGTGATTTTCTCAACATTAATAGCACAAGGGAGGTGGAAGCAATGGAGATATATATATTTTGAGGAGAAAATATTTTGTAAACAACTGAAATTTTGAGTTGTTAATCTGAACCAGATTGTAATAAATTAAAATGTTAATTGATACTGCCAGAATATATCACAAACTAGACCATAAAAATGCTTCAATAAATGCAGAGAATTGATATCTTAAAAAGTATGATTTTTGAACATAGTTCAATGAAATCAGAAATCAATATAGAAGAAAATTTAGAAATCAAAAATATGTAGAAGTAAACCACACACAAAACCAATGAGTCAAAGAATCATAAGAGAAATTAGAGAATACTTTGAGATGAATGAAAATGAAAACACAATATACCAAAACTTGTAGGATACAGCTATGCTTAGAGGGAGAGGTATTGCTATAAATCCATATATTAGAAAAGAAGAAATATTTCAAATCAAAACCTAACCTTCCACTTTAAGAAACCAAAAAAAAAAAAAAAAAAAAAAAAACCTAACTAAACACAAACTAGGCAGGGACAAATACACAGCAAATAGTAGAGCAGATCAAATGAGATTATACATAGCAAATACTACAGCAGAATAAAATGAGATAGAGAACAAAAAAATGATACAGAAAATCAATGAAACCAAAAGTGAGTTCTTTAAAAAGAGAAAACTTTAGTACATTGACCAAGAACAAAAGAGAGAATATTAAAATTACTAAAATCATGAATGAAAAAGAAGTCATCACTATTGACTTTAAAGAAATAAAAATGATTAAAAGGGAATATTATGAACAACTATATGACAATAAATTAGAAAATGTAGATGAAATGGAAGAATTCCTAGAAAGCCAAAAACTACTGAAAATGGAAATCTGAATAGACCTATAACACACACATTGGTTGAATTAATAATTTTTTTAGAAAACTCCTGTTCTAGTTTGCTAATGCTGCCAGAATGCAAAACACCAGAGACAGATTGGCTTTTATAAAAGGGGGTTTATTTGGTTACACAGTCACAGTCTTAAGGCCATAGAGTGTCCAAGGTAAACACATCAACAGTCAGGTACCTTCACTGCAGGATGGCCAATGGCGTCCGGAAAGCCTCTGTTAGCTGGGAAGGCACATGGCTGGTGCCTGCTCCAAAGTTCTGGTTTCAAAATGGCTTCCTCTCAGGACGTTCCTCTCTAGGCTGCCGTTCCTCAAAAATGTCACTCTTAGTTGCACTTGGGGTATTTGTCCTCTCTTAGCTTCTCTGGAGCAAGAGTCTGCTTTCAGCAGCTGTCTTCAAACTGTCTGTCATCTGCAGCTCCTATGCTTTCTTGAAAGCATCCTTCTTGGCTATAGCTCCTCTTCAAAGCATCACGCACAGCTGCACTCCATTCCCTCTGCCCGTCAGCTCATTTATATGGCTCCACTGATCAAGGCCCACCCTAAATGGGTGGGGCCATGCCTCCATGGAAATATCCAATCAGAGTCATCACCCACAGCTGGGTGGGGCGCATTCCAAAGAAACACTCAAAGAAATCTAATCAAAACTGATAACATCTGCCCACACAAGATTACATCAAAGATAATGGCATTTGGAGGACACAATATATTCAAACTGGCACAACTCCCTAGATACAAAGTCCCAGGAACAGATCACATCACTGGTTAATTCTATCAAGCATTTAAAGAAGAATTAACACCATCCTTCATGAACTTTTCCGTAAAATTTGAAGGGGAAACACTTCCTAATTTATCCTATGAGGCCATTATTGTCCTGATACCAAAACTAGACAAATACATCACTAGAAAACTGCAAACCAATACCCCTTATGTTTATAGATGCACAAATCATCAACAAAATACTAGAAAAACAAATCCAAAATACATAAAAGGGAATATATACTATAATCTAGGCTTATTTAACTCAGGATTATATGGCTGGACCAACATATGAATGTCAGTGTACAACACCATATTATTAGAATAAAGGACAAAAATATATGATGATCTTAACAGACACAAAAAAAGCACTTGAAAAAAATCCAAAATACTTTCATGATAAAAGCACTCAACAAATTAGACAAGGAAGGGAACATCCTCAACCAGATAAAGTGCATCTATGAAAAACCCATAGCTAATAACACTTTAGGATGAAAATCTAATAGCTTTACTCTTAAGATCAGAGACAAAAAACAAGATGCTTGCTCTTGCTACTTCTACTCAATATTTCACTGGACATTTTAAACAATAAGTAGGAAAGAAAAATATATAAAAATGCATTTAAATTTGAAAGCAAGAAGTACAATTGTCTCTATTCACAGATAATATGATTTGAATATAGACAATACATAGAATCTTGAGGAATTTACAAAAAAAAAAAAAAAAAAAAAAGCCTGTAGAGCTAATAAACAAGGTCAGCAAGATTGCAGGATACATGTTCATTATTTAAAAGAATCAATTGTATTTAAGCGCATTAACAATGAACAATGCAAAACTTAAGAAAAATTTCCATTTAAAGTTGCATCAAAAAATAAAATACTTTAGAATAAATTTGGGAAAGGGAGGTCAAGACTTCTACACTGAAAATCACCAAACATCATTGAAAGAAATTAAAGAAAATCTAAAGAAGTGGAAAGATATCCAGTATTCATTGATTGGAGGATTTAATATTGTTGAGGTGGACATATTCCTCAATTTGATCTATAGGTTCAATGCACTTCTTATCAAAATTTAACTATATTCTTTTCAGAATGTTACAAGCTAATCCTAATATGCATATGAAAATGTAAGGGACCCAAAATAACCACAGAAGACTTACTCTTTCTTGACTTTAAAACATAGTGCTATATAGCTTGGGTAATCTTTGGGTAATGAGGACAGTTTGGGCAGACATGATCAATGGAATAGAACTGAATTGCTGGAAATAAACCATTTATGGTGAATTGACTTTTTTACAACAGTGCCAAGAAAATTCACTGGAGTAAATAAAGAGTGTTTCTAACAAAAAATGTGCTGGGACAACGGGATACCCACAAGCAACATAATGAATTTGGATCCCACTTCATATTACATACAAAATTAACTCAATCAGGATTCATGTCCTAAATGTAAGAGCTAAAGTTAAACAAATCTCAGAAGAAGTCATAGGCATAAATCTTCATGATATAGGATTAGACACTGCTTCCTTAGACATGAACCCAAAGCACAAACAACCAAAAAAAAAATGAGCTGGACTTCATCAAAATTAAAGTGCTTGTACCTCAAAGGATGCTATGAAGAAAGCAAAAAGATAACCCATGGAAGGGAAGAGCATATTTGAAAATCATATATCTGGAAAATGATTAGTGTCCAGAATATGCACTGAAATCTAACTCAACAATTAAAAGACAAATAGTCCAATTTTTAAAAATGTCAAAATGTTATGAATAGATATTTCTCCAAAGAAGAATGAAAAGATGCTCAACATCATTAAGCATTAGGCAAATGCAAAGCAAATCAACTCTGAGACCACTTCTAATCCACTAAGATGGTATAATAAAAAGATGGACAGTAACAAGTGTTAGGAAGGTTGTGGAGAAATTGGAGAATTCATTCATTGCTAGCAGGAATTTAAAATGGTACAGTGACTTTAGTAAGTTCAGTCAGCTCATCCAAAAGTTAAACAGAGTTACCATTGACTCAGTGATTTCAATCATAGGTAAATGGCCAAGAGAATTGAAAATATATGTCCATCAAAAAACTTATTCATAAGCATTATATCAGTAATAATTTATAATGGTCAAATAGTTAAAAACACTCAAATATTCACCAACTGATGAGTAGATAACCAAAATGTGGTATATCAATACAATGAAATATTATTCATCCATAAAAATAAGTGAAGTACTGATGTACACTACAGCATGACTAAACTTTGAAACCATCAGGCAAATTTAAATAAGCTAGCCACAAGAAGTTACATATTTTATGATTCCATTTAGAAGTAAAGCCCAAAACAGGCAAATGCATACAGATAAATTGTAAATTACTGGTCACCAGGGTTTGGGGAAAGGGGGAGATAGGGAATGACTGCTAATAAATGTGAGATTCATTTGGGGGAAGAGGATGATAAAAATGTCCTGGAAATAGAAGGTGGTGATGGTTACATAATTTTGTAAAAATACTAACAACACTGAATTGTATGCTTTAAATGGGTGAATTTTATGGAATATAAATTAATCTCAATAAAAAAAGAAAAGCAAACACATGTGAGGAGGTGATGACTTCAAGTCAGCCCACTGATAAGGGACTTACTTCCAAGCAGCTTTCCTATATTTTGAGAAAGATAGTTCTGTCTTCATGAAGATTCTGAGCTGCTAGCTTCATGTACAGTCCTCTGATATGATCATTCCTCTTGTTTTGTATTGTAAAAGTTCTTGACAAGTTTATAGTACTTAATCTCAACTTCTACTTGTATCTTTGACAACTATGAATAAACTCCAGTTTCTGTACCTGTCAGGAACTGGGAAATAGAAAGAGTGACATGTCTGGCTATTATACTGCCCAGTCTATGCTCAAGATGCTTTATCTGCTCTAGGCACATAAACTAGGACAGAAGAGTCAGACTTCTATGCAGACATCTAACCAGGGACACAGATGTCAGTCTGTACAGGAAAGTGCTAACTCAACAGGCCTGGGGCTCTCAAACCTTGCACAGCCACCAAAAAGCTGTCTTCAGGATTGTCTCTTGGCTGGTTCCTGGGAGATAACTTATGAACCCTTGGAATAATCTGCTTGATAAGAGGATTTTTGTTTGCCTGAATCCTTGGGCCACACAGTAGCAATTTGATCAAATAGCTTATTCTAACAATGCAGTTTATAGCGAATAACTGTTTTTTCTGTGAAGGGATAGAATCTGAGAAGTTGATGTCTGTTACGAAGGTGCTGCAAAGGTATCTGACCTCCAGGAAAAAGCCCTATGCACAAAAATTAGGATGGACTTCTCTTGTTGGTAGTACACCACGTGTTGTCGCATATAATTGCTGGGAGAATTAAGCTCATCCATGGCTGTGAAACTGCACTGGGAGAGCATACCTTGAAGCTTGCACTTGGTTTCTCCTGGACTTTGCCCCATGTACTTTTCCTTTTGCTTATTTTAATTTGTATTCCATTACTATAATAAAACATGACTGTGTGTATAACAATTTTTCTGAGTTCTGTGAATCCTAGAAAGTCATTGTACTGAGGGTGGTCTTGAGTACACCCACCAAACAGTCTCTCCAAGCAATTTTCTTTGGCCATCTTCCAAGGTTGTAGGAAGATGAACCAGATGCACAACTCCCTCCCCTCTCCAACAGGAAGGTAGGTACTTGTAGTCTAAGAAGGGCAAGCTCTTTTCATGAACACAAAATGCAATACTTTCAATAATGCCAATCCCCTACATTTCTAATTTACCATTTATATCTCTAAATGCTCTCAATGTTATGGAAATTTCATTTCTATAGTGCTGGTGGTTATGCAAATTTGTTGTATATACCCTATGCTGCAGCCTTCTACTTCTTAGGATCTAACCAAGAGAAACACATACCTGTTCAAATGGGAATGTGCATTATTTTCTGTTCTATCAGCATTAAAACCCTGGGAAAAATTGAAATATGTGTTACTTGGGGAATTGCTATTGAATAATGTACAACCATTTAAAAAAAGGATAGGATAAATCCAGATATATTGACCTTATGGAACTTAGCAAGTTGCTATAGGTGAATAACAGTGCAGATTCAGAACTACTTGAATAAAGGGGGGACTGGCTCCCCTTCAGGAATGACCCTACTACACTGACAAAAGTTTATATTGTTACTCTTTTTCCCAGCCTTCCTCACAGGGAACTATGACCATTTACAAGCATGATTTTGCATTGATGAGAGGGAAATAATTAAATGTTTCAGGAATTACTGTGTCCCAGGTCTGAACTGACACTAATTCCTGGAAACCCAAAACGTCATTCTGGTCTACCAGTGAGAGTTGGGGCTTATGGGGGTCAAATGATCAATACATTTTAGCTCAATTCCATCTCACTTTGGGTCCTGTGTGTCCCTGAAATAATCCTGTTCAGAATGTATAACTGGAACAGACACTCAGCAACTGGCAGAATCTCCCATTTATGTATGTATGTATTTTATATATTATATATATACATTTATTTATACATTTATAGATATATTTACACACATTACACATACATGCAGATTTTCTAGGGTTATATAGACATATGTGAATGCTAAGAAAGAGAGCTGGAAAATTAAAGGCAAAACTGATGTCAGTGACTACACCTGAGGACATTAGGAGTAACAAAAAATGCAGATGTTAATCTTACATGAAATTAGAGTATATTCATTGTTAGATTTTTAATTAAAATTAATTTTTTAAAAAGAAGAGTCTAAAGTAACTAAGATTACTTAGCTTAGGTAGTTGAAAGCTAAATGGGATCTTCAAGTGATTTTTTAAATCTACCTATATTTGTAGAAGCATGGATAACTAATTTCCTATTTGCACTCACATTACATCAAAAGCAAATGGGATAAATTTATATCTTAAAGACTATATGTATCATGTACTTCACAATAGTTGACTAGTAAAACAAATTTCTTAAGAAAATGTGAAATCCTCTTCTGTAGAGGTCCTTACCAATATTCTCATAGGTCTGGTATAAGACAAATATGTGGACAAGATGATACAGAGCCATGTGCACTAAAAATCTATGGGAAAGGGAACTTTTTGGGAAGACAGCAGAGTAGGGAGCTCCAGGACTCACACCTCCTCCACAACAGCTAGTGGACAGGTAGGAACTGACTGAAAACAAATGTTCTGGGGCTGCAGAGGCCAGAAGAACACTGTACAGCATCCAAGGAAGAGAATTGTGAGTAGCGTGCCTCGTGGTATATGCTGGTGCCCATCTCCCACTCCTGAGGCAAGCCACCTCAGGGTCTGTTTCCTAGCTGGCTGCTGCAGATGGAGAGGGATGTGGAAGTCCTCTTTCCCAAGAATGGGGTTAGACGGCATGGCTGAAACTGATCATGGCTCTTGATCAGCAAATATGATCATGGGTCATAGCTCTGAGCTGCTGATTCAGCCCACTCTGGGCAGGGACAGCCATGGCCACTGTTTCAACACTGGCCCCAAAAGGGGCAGAGGCTGTGGAGGTGTAAAGACACTGTGCCTCCTTAGGCTTCTGGGGAACCATTTTTCTGAAGAGCACTGTCCATTGGGCATCCAAGAAAGCACAGCTTCAGGGAGTTATCATAAAAGGCTTGGGGCATCTTTCCTGAACCTCTCCTCAGGGCTCTTTGGATCTGTACTGTGCCCTCTTTGTGGGTCCCTGGCCATGTTATGGCTGGAAAATACTGATTTGGGAAAGTCTTCTCTGGAGTAACCCTCCCCTCAGAATTTTCCCAGTAGGCAGAATAAGCTAGAGACAATGGACAGAGTGTTTAAAAAAGCTAGAGAGCAATAAAACAAAAACAAACAGAACACATCAAGATTCCTAGACAAGGAACACAGGAAAGGAAGTTTTCTCCTCGGGGTAAAACAATTGCACAAATAGTGCAATCTTAAAAATTGTACCACATATCCATGGCAAGAATCAGATGAAGAAGAGCTGAAAAAATCTGATCAAACACTGGCAATTCTAAATGTCTAGAATAATTTGAACCAAGTGTCAAAGATGAGACTTAAAACAAAGCCAATCAACAATAAAACCCCAGGCAAGAGAGAGAAATCTACCCTCCAAGTAAACTCATAATGATAATAGGATACCTAGACATCAGCAAAAAATTTAAATCCATACTGAGAAATAGGAAGATATGGCCAGTAAAAAGAACAAATAAACACTTCAGAGGAGATACATAACTTGGAACAACTGAATAAAGACATTCAAACAAATCCTAAAGCAATTCAAAAAGAAGGAAAATATGGCTGAAGAGATAAAGGATATTATGAACACACTGTGTGAGCATAAATAAGAACTTGAAAGTACAAAAAGAAACATAACAGAAATGATGGGAATGAAAGGAACAATAGGCAAGACTAAAAATACACTAGAAGCATTCAACAGCAGATTTGAACAGGCAGATGAAAAAATCTGTGAGCTAGAAGACAGGGCAATAGAAAGATATATTGACCACAGGAATTGAATTGAGAATTCAGAAATAGATCCTCACATCAGTGGCCAATTGATATGTGACAAGGCTGTCAAGTCCACTCGTCTGGAACAGAATAGTCTCTTTAACAAATGGTGCTGGGAGAACTGGATATCCATATGCAAAACAATGAAAGATGACCCCTATCTCACACCCTATACACAAATTAACTTAAAATAGATAAATGACCTAAATTTAAGAACCAGGACCATAAAATTCCTAGAAGAAAATGTAGGGAAGCATCTTCAATATCTTGTGGTAGGCAATAGTATATTATATTTTACAACCAAAGCACAATCAATGAAAGAAAAAAAATAGATAAATGGGACCTCCTCAAAATTAAAAACTTTTGTGCTTCAAAGGCCTTTGTCAAGAAAGTGAAAAGGCAACCTACTAATGGGAGAAAATATTTGGAAACCACATATCTGATAAGGACTTAATATCCAGAATAAATAAGAAATCCTACAACTCAGCAATAAAAAGACAGAATGCAATTAAAAATTGGGTAAGAGACATTTTTACCCAATTTTGAATAGACATTTTTCCAAAGAAGAAACACAAATGCTTAAAAAGTGCATGAAAAGATGTACAACATCACTATTTATTTATTGGGGAAATGCAAATCAAAACCACAATGAAATATCATTTCACACCTACTGGAATGACCACTTTTAAGAAAACAAAACTACAAGTGTTGGAGAGGATGTGGAGAATAGGAGCACTCATTCACTGTTCCTGGGAATATAAAATGGTGCAGTTGCTGTGGAAGACAGTTTGCCATATGACCTGGCAATCCTGCTTCTAGGTATATACCTGGAAGAACTGAAAGCAGGGACATGAACAGACATTTTCACACCAATGTTCATAGTGGCATTATTCACAATTGCCAAAAGATCGAAGCAACCCAAGTGTCCATCAACTGATGAATGGATAAACAAAATGTGGTATATACATGCTATGGAATATTATTCTTCTGTAAAAAGGAATGAAGCCCTCATGTATGTGACAACATGGATGACCCTTGGGGGCATTAAGTTGAATAAAATAAGTCAGACACAAAAAGACAAATATTATATGATCTCATTGATATGAACTAATTATAATAAGCAAACACACAAAAAATTAGAATCCAGAATATAGAATACCAGGGAATAGATTGGGGATAGAGAATGGAAAATAATTTGTGCAGAATTTCTATTTAGGTTGATTGTAAATGTTTGGAATTGGATAGTGGTGATGGTAGCACATTACTGTGAGTATAATTGAAGGTGCTGTACTATTCTTGTGAATGTGGTTGAAAGGGGAAGTTTTGGGTCAAGTACATTTCTAGAAGGAAAATTAGAAGATAAAATATGAGACTCTAACAGTGAATCCTATTGTAGATGATAGACTCTGATTAATAGTACAAATATAAGAATGTTCTTTCAAAAATTATAACAAATGTATGGCACTATTATAAGATGTTAGTAATAGGGTGGTATATGGGAAAAATTAACCTAATGTAAACTATGGACTATAGTTGGTAATATTTTAATATTCTTTATCAATTGTAACAAAGGTGTCACACTAATGCAAAGTGCCAATAAGAGGAGTGTATATGGGAATGTTGTATTTTTTACATGACTTTTCTGTAAGCCTACAACTCTAATCTAGATAACAAAATGTTAAAAACATTATGCTAAGTGAAAGAAACCAGACACCAAAGTACTACATATTGATGATTACATTTATATAAAATGTAAATATAAATAAATCTGTAGAGGTGGAATTAGATTAGTGGTTATGTAAGGCTGGGGAGGGATTGAGAGGTAATTGCTAAGAGTTATGGGGTTTTTCTTTTTGGAGTAATGAAAATGTTCTAAAATTGATTGTGGTAATGAATGCTGAACTCTGTGATTATACTAAAAGCCATTGAGTGTTCACTTTGGACAGATTGTAAGGATGGGAATATATCTCAATAAAACTGCTTTAAAAATCTATGGGCATTTCTAACTATCAATTTACAATTTTCATATAAAAAACAAAATTCCCCTGGCTCACTATGAATATAAATGTATTTATCATTGCCTATGATGTATTTGCTTGACGATTTTGCTTTACAATGATAAATAGCCTGATTTTTGTTTTATTAGGGCAATTCTTCTATCACATTTTGCAAAACTCAGCATTAATACCTTCATACATTAAAACATAGTAAAATGGGCCAATTGCAGTGAAGTTGACTTAGGGATGGAGGCAATGGCCTTGTTCGCACCGAGGGAGTGAGTGTACTCTGGAGGGCACCGCTTTTTGTGTTAAACATGACAGACCACGTGCCACAGGCTGGAGGTCTGTCTCAAGGTCCAGCTTCCTGGTAGCCGTGAGATGCAGTCTCTGTCAGACTATTGCGCAGAAGAAAAGATGTTTGGTTTTCACAAGCCAAAGATGTACCAAAGTATAGAGGGCTGCTGTATTTGCAGGGCTAAGTCCTCTAGTTCTCGATTCAGTGAAAGTAAATGCTATGAAGAGGACTTCCAGAGCTGTTTTGGGTTACATGAGACTCGTTCAGGAGATATCTGCAATGCCTGTGTCTTGCTTGTGAAAAGATGGTAGAAACTGCCAGCAGCATCAAAAAAAAAAAAAAAAAAAAAAAAAAAAACTAGAACCATTCGGTAGATGCAAGGGCAGGACCCAGTCTAAACACTACACTGAAACCAAAGAAAGAGAAAACTCTATCTGGAAACAGGATAAAGAGCAACCAGATCAATAAACTGCAGAAAGAATTTAAACATCACAATTCTGATACTCACAGAAATGCCTTAAGTGTCTCCCTAGCCCAGTCTCCTTGTTAGAATGACCAGTCAGATGATGGCTCAAATGCAGAGATGGCTTCTGGCTCTAACTAAACACCAGTTAATTCCTTTTTAGAGCTCACATACTGGAAAAGACAGAAAATATATTGCAGGATTATCTATAAAGGCCATTTTGGGGAAGTCCTCATTGACACACATCTATTCGAGCCTTGTTGCAGCAATAAGAAAACAACTGTTGAGAAGCCTGAGGAGCAGGGGCCAGAGCCTCCACCCATCCCCACTAAGGAATGGTGACTGAGGTTTATGTAGAACAAAAAACAACTTTTTATTTTTTTGGAAAGTCAACAAAGTGACTCTCCTATTTTTAACTTGGATACTTACTATTCTGCCAAAAGACAATTTTTAGAGTGGTTTTTTTTTTGTTTTGATTTTGCAAAAAAATCATTGTCTTTTTATTTCTAAAAAGAGAATATTTAATTTTTTGTTTCCTATTTTTTTATTTTTAATTTTTATTGGGATTGTTCAGATAGCATACAATTATCAAGAGATCCAAAGTGTACAATCAGTTGCTCCTAGTACCCTCATACAGCTGTGCATCCATCACCACGCTTAATTTTTGTTCAATTTTTAGAACCTTTTCATTACTCCAGACAAGAAATAAAGTGAAAGATGTAAAAAGAAAAAAAAAAAAGAAAAAAGAAAAGGAAGCTGGAATCCTCCCATATCCCTAACCAACCCCCTCAATTGTTGACTTGTAGTGTTGGTGTAGTACATTTGTTACTGTTTATGAAAGAATGTTGAAATACTACTAACTGTAGTATATAGTTTGCAATAGGTATATATTTCTTCCCTATAGGCCCCTCTATTATTAACTTCTAGTTGTATTGTTATACATTTGTTCTGGTTCATGGAAGAGTTTTCTAGTATTTTTGCAGTTAATCATGGACGTTGCCCACCATAGGATTCAGTTTCGTACATTCCCATCTTTTGAACTCCAACTTTCCTTCTCATGACATATATGACTCTGAACTTCCCCTTTCCACCTCATTCATGCACCATTAGGCACTGTTAGTTATTCTCACATCTTGCTACTGACACCTCTGTTCATTTCCAAGCATTTAAGTTCAACCTACTTGAACATTCTGCTCATACTAAGCAACCGCTCCCCATTCTTAAGCCTCGTCTTATATTTTGGTACCTTATATTTCATGTCTATGAGTTTACAGATCATAATTAGTTCCTATCAGTGAGACCTTGCAATATTTGTCCCCATGTGTCTGGCTTATTTCACTCAGTATATTGCCCTTGAGGTTTTGTCAACAACCCTTTTTTTTTTGAAGGTGGTTTTGTTCACACACCATACATTCCATCCTAAGTAAACAATCAATGGTTCTCTGTATGGTCACATATTTATGTGTTCACCACCTTCACCAGTATCTATATAAGGACATCTACATTTCTTTGACAAGGCAGGAGGGAAAGTCAAAGAAGGTAGAGAGACAAAAGAAAGAGGAAAAAAAAATGACAGCTAGGAAGTAGCAAAAGGAAAAATAACCTTAAATCAAAGTAAAGAGTCAGACAACACCACCAATGTCAAGTGTCTAACATGCCTCCCCATCCCCCTCTCTTATCTGCATTTACGTTGGTATATCACCTTTGTTACATTAAAGGAAGCATAATACAATGATTCTGTTAGTTACAGTCTCTAGTTTACATTGATTGCATTCTTCCCCCAATGCCTCCCCATTTTTAACACCTTGCAAGTTTGACATTTGCTTGTTCTCCCTCATAAAAGAACATATTTGTACATTTTATCACAACTGTTGAACACTCCAGATTTCACCAAGTTACACAGTCCCATTCTTTATCTTTCCTCCCTTCTTCTGGTGTCTCACATGCTCCCAGCCTTCCTCTCTCAACCATATTCATAGTTATCTTTGTTCAGTGTACTTACACTGCTGTGCTACCATCTCCCAAAATTGTGTTCCAAACCACACACTCCTGTCTTCTCCTATCAGTCTGTAGTGCTCCCTTTAGTATTTCCTGTAGGGTGGGTGTCTTGTTGAAAAAGTCTCTCATTGTCTGTTTGTCAGAAAATATTTTGAGCTCTCCCTCATATTTAAAGGACAGCTTTGCTGGATATAGAATTCTTAGTTGGTGGTTTTTCTCTTTCAGTATCTTAAATATATCACACCACTTCCTTCTTGCCTCCATGGTTTCTGCTGAGAGATCCTCACATAGTCTTATTAAGCTTCCTTTGTATGTGATGGATTGCTTTTCTCTTGCTGCTTTCAGGATTCTCTTTGTCTTTGACATTTAATAATCTGATTAAGTGTCTTGGCATAGGCCTATTCAGAACTATTCTGTTTGGAGTATGCTGTGGTTCTTGGATCTGTAATTTTATGTCTTTCATAAGAGATGGGAAATTTTCATTGATTATTTCCTCTATTATTGCTTCTGCCCCTTTTCCCTTCTCTTCTCCTTCTGGGACACCAATGATACATACATTATTGTACTTTGTTTCATCCTTAAGTTCCCGGAGACGTTGCTCATATTTTTTCATTCTTTTCTCCATCTGTTCCTTTGCGTGTAGGCTTTCAGGTGTTTTGTTTTCCAGTTCTTGAGTGCTTTCTTCTGCCTCTTGAGATCTGCTGTTGTATGTTTCCATTGTGTCTTTCATCTCTTGTGTTGTGCCTTTCATTTCCATAGATTCTACTAGTTGTTTTTTGAACTTTCAATTTCTGCCTTATGTATGCCCAGTGTTTTCTTTACAGCCTCTATCTCTTTTGTGAAATATTCTCTAAACTTTTTAAACTGATTTAGCATTAGTTGTTTAAATTCCTGTATCTCAGTTGAAATGTACGTTTGTTCCTTTGACTGGGCCATAGCTTCATTTTTCTTAGTGTAGGTTGTAGTTTTCTGTTGTCTAGGCATCTGACCTCCTAGGCCTCCCCAATCAGGTTTTCCCAGACAAGAACAGGCTCAGGTCACAGAAGGAGGAAATATTCAGTATCTGGTTTCCCTGATGGTTTTTCTTAGAGGATTGATACACCTGTGCTTTTCTGCAGGGCAGGTGCACCTGTCAGCCTGTCACTGGCTGGTGTAAGATGGTGTGGCCTGTGGCTCTCTTCCCCCAGGCCTTGGGGTCTGGTTCTGGAAAGGCAGGCAGTAGAGCTGGGCCCCTCCCTATCCTCTTGGGAAGCTATGCCCCCTCCAGAGAGGTCATCAGCATATCAATAATTTCTTTGTTTCTCTGACTGTGCTGATCAAAGTGTTTTGATTTTAAAATGGCTGAGGCTGTCTTTACTGCAAAGTGCTTCAGGCTGAAAATGGCTGAGGTTTACTCCACAGAGAGGGAAAGGGACAGAAAAGCTCCCAGGTTCACCCGTCAGCCAGAGATAGCACCCAATTCTCTGGGTTCCCATCCTGAGACAGATATGTCCCCCAACTCTCCCAAGGTCAGTTGCCACCGAAAGCCTCTACTTGTTGAGGATTCGCTGTCTGTATTGAGCAGTTAACATTAAAACCCCAGCTGGAGCTGGGCTGAGGTACACTAGCTTGTTCGGAGAGTGCTGCTCTTTAGCACCACGAGGCTTCTGTGAGGGAAGGGCTCTCAGCTCTCAGCTCTCAGCGTGGGTCCACAGTTTTACTTACAGATTTTATGTTGTGATCTCAGGCATTCCTCCCAATTCAGGTTGGTGGATGATGAGTGGACACTTTTGTCTCCCTGCAGTTATTCCAGGTTATTTACTAGTTTTTTGGACATTTATGGATTGTTCAGGGGGAACTAACAGTCTTCCACTCCTCTCTATGCAGCCATCTTAGCTCCTCTGTAGAATGGTTTTGAATGGGTTATTTTTCCCCCCAGTTTCACAAACTCTGAAGCCAGTGTCTAGCTTAACTAAAAGAAAAAGAGAAGTGTATATAATATTTAAGATGCTGAGTATTTCATAGGAAAGCTGAATGCTGCTGTAAAGTGCTCTTTAAGTCTTTTTTAAAATCCCTTTCTCATGAAGGAAATTAGGGGAATTTCAGGGGACAGAGATGGAATTTGCTGTATGATAAACCATATATAGTTTTTTAGTCTTTTCTGTATTGAGAAGTAGTGGTTGAGGCATTTTTTAAGATGGCTGGCTATACTTGTTTTCCCTCATGATAGTGAATTTGTCTAATTCGATAATATAGACTTGCCCCTAGAGGTACTTGTGTATAATTTTGAAATACTAAGGTCTTGCCAAGGTTCTGATGATTCAAACCTGTAGTACTGAAATATTAAGCAGGATAGACTAAGCTTTCTGGTGCATATACCTTGAAATAAAAAGTAATTACTAAATATACAGAGAGGTAACTTGACTGTATATATTGCATTCTGTGTCACCTCCCTTCATATTAATATTTGATAAAGATTTTAATCTATATGAAACTTCTAAAGCAGAATCAAAGCTCCCTTGGGGAAATGGCAAGGCTTCAGGATAAGCAATCTAATATGAATAGCACCAAAGCATTACCACATGGTAGAGAACACACACTATTAAAAATGTCTGAAAAATAAAGTGCGCAAGTCTTCAAGATGGCACAAAACAAAGGTTAGTGCCTCTTGGGGCACATTTCTTAGAGGGCTTGCCTAGTATGTATGTAATTGACTTTTGTTTGTGTTATAGGACTGTTTGGTGACTTCATTGAAAATCTGCACAATTCAGTTTTAGCTCTGGATTACTTCAGTTAAGCTTTGTGAAGGTTTTATCTGTATAGAGTGGGTGTTAGACTTGTTTTAAACTATTAGAGTTTTTTTTTCTTTTCAATATTTAAAGTAAAGAAGAAAAGAGGTGTGTGTTAATGCTTAGTGGGTTGCTTTTTGGTTTGGCTTCTTTTAGCCAGATTTTCTGAACATTGACTTGTTAGGTGATAAATAAATCCTGAACATGGAGCTCTTCAATTCTGAAATCTGTGTTAAAAGCCCCTCACTTGAATCCAAACCAAAGTACTCTCATTGCCTCATTTCTAAAATTTCAGGAAAAAAAAATCACCTTTCATGAGGGGAGGAGCATTTTTGCCTACCTTTTTGTATTAACATGACTCAGTACTTATTTTTAAAACTGGATTTTAAAAATTGGATAGTATGAATAACAAGGACTGAGCCACTGTTTATAGGCACCCTATAGTTTTATAGTTCTTAATCTAAACTTAATATTCTGTATTTCTTCCTTTTGGAAAAACCTACATGCCACATGCCACCAAATACACAGACTACACAGTGAGTTGGGTTGGCTCTCCCATAGCCTTTGAGGCTTATTACAAGAGTCCCAGCCATTATCATCTTCCTCCTGAGTTATATTTGAAATGTTTTTTTTTTGTACATTTTGACTGCAGCATTGGTGGTAGAATATACTATAATATGGATCATCTCTACTTCTGTATTTATTTATTTATTACTAGACCTCAACTACAGTCTTCTTTTTCCTCTTTCTCCTTTCTTTGCCTGTAGGATGTACTGTATGTATGTAGTCATGCACTTTGTATTAATATATTAGAAACCTACAAATCTGTTTTTTACTTTTTATACTGTTGGATACTTATAATCAAAACTTTTACTAGGGTATTGAACAGATATAGTCTTATTAGAAAAAAAAATAATAAAATGCAGCTTATACCCAAAAGATGGAAAACTGAGGTCATGTGCTAACTGGGAAATTGATAATCATACCATTCTTTCCAATCAAAAATTGGAAGAACAAAGTTGGTATTAATACTGCTCTTAAATTGAAGATTAAAAGCCTGTCCAAATTCGTCATCCTTTCCCTAATGGTATTTAGATCTAACCCAGTGATATTTCCCTCTCTGTTTTTAGTACAGCTGTAAACAGGTCTCCAAATCCAGAGAAAGGCCTGATTCCATGAACCCACCCACGCAGTTTTGTAAACATCCAGGATCCAACATGTGGTATCACTCAGTTATTAAATGGGAGCCTGTGCTTTCACTGTATTCTGTCACTGTGTGGATTTCTCCAGTTCCATGTAATGCATCATCTTGTATTAGACAAGCAAGAAACTCTTCTAATTTGAACAGCAAAAAATATAACAGAAGAAAGAATTTAGTAGAAGAACACTGGGTTTTGAGACCCCTCTTTCACAACATCTTCTGGGATATATCAACAAATGGCAACATGTGGCACTATTTTTATTAGACATCCATGTTTCCATTTGTACTGGGATCAGCTGCAGGGTAGAAGAAAGAAACATGCACTCATACATCACCCCTATATAATTGTACTTAGCCAATGTTTCTATAGGGGGAAATGAATATTCCTGTTTTGTGATCACAAACTCTTTTTAAAAACGCACGTGATACTTTTTGAGGTAACAAAATCTCATTTCTAAACCTGTAGCATTTAAATTAAATATTGTTACAATCTAGAACCTGCATTAAATTATTACTTACTGCCCTTGGTATTCACTGTTTATTTTATATTCTGGCAAAGCAAAATTCTGCTACTGTGCATTTACTTTGCATGACTCTGATGTAATTCCCTAGATAATCAGAGTGTCACGCGAGTTTCAGAGCTCCACCCTGACATTCAAAGCTCCCCAAAGATATATTCTGAATAGCTTTATCATGTGCTTCTTGAGCCTGAAGTTCTAGCACTAGAAACCCAGGAAATATTAGTCTCTAGTAAGTGTAAGTGAAGGTGGTATTCTACACAATATTTAAAGAATGCTGTAGCTCATTCAATTGTTTTTACACCTTTGTGCCTGTGAAATTCTCTTCCCCTATATGTGCATTAGGAAAAAATTTATATTTTATAGAATTTAAAGATTTTTGAAACAAAGGGGAAATTATTTCAGCCTGCACAGTTTTATTCAAAGATGACTGGAAACACTTACATCTCCTAATGTGAGATAAAAATGAAATATGGAAGCATCCCCTTATCCATGAACAGCCTTCATGTCTGCATAGAAACATGTTCTGATTTGATTGATTTGTGTCTGGCTTGATGCTTGTTGGAAATAGAGGCTCAGTTTCTGCCTGCACATACCTATTTCCTGTTAGAACCATCAAACAAGTCTTTGCTTCCAGACTAGAGGAAGTTCAGGAAGTCATTGAATTTATATTGTTGATTTCAACAGCAAGGCACCCAAAAGAGTAGATGCAGATAAAACTGAGATAGCTGTTATATAGAGTAGAAAGTACTAAATATTTTTGAAAGATTCTACATATGGTATCACTCAGTTATTAGATGCTTTATCTTTTCCTGTCATGATGATAAATTCCCCCTAGTTCTGCATAATGCACTATCTCTTTATATTAGACAAATGAAGAACTCTGCTCAGTATTTCTCCAAGAGGTCACTAGCCAGCTGTACCCTGTTGCCTGAAGATATACATTTGAAATGGGATAGAATTAGTTTCAATGAAAAACAAACACTGGTCCTCACTTTATGACATGTGTTTTTCTTGATTAAATACCCTATGTGTCAACCAGCTCTGATAATGTAGATATTACTTTCCATTTTCACATCGTTCCTTCATTCAGTTTTACCTCTATCCCTGATGATGTTCCTCATTGGTGACTGCATTTATAATCACTAAAATCTCTAAAAATGTTCAATAGTATTTTCGCCAAACATCGTGACAAACGTATTTCAGTTTGACTTTATAAGTACCCTATGTCATTGTTCTAAACATGAAGAGCTTTAATATGGCACCTATTTTGCATTCCTCAGGATGATTGGCTGGACTGGCTGAATCAATATAGAGAAACATGCAGAGCTATTTAAAGATCTAAACTATTAGCAGGAAGCAGTCAAGGAAGAGTTGCAGCGACCTCATTGCTGTAGTTTGTGGCAACAACATTTTAAAAAGAAGTTGGGCTAGGGTCAAAACTAATAAAGATATTTAGAGTCTTTAGGAAATAATTTATGCATAGGATGACGTGTTTTCTTTCATTCAATTCTATGTTACTGCTCTCAATTTTATGTATTATATCTTACATTTCCATTTTATGTCAAGATCATGATACAAAACATGTAGTGTATGTTGGCCACCAATGAACCAGCGCTGAGCAGCTTTCCTTAAACAGTAGTCAGAAACCTCTGATCTCATTCACTCTGTGTCACACACTTGGATGTAGCCAGGTGCCCAAGGAGACCCAGGTGGCAGCAATAGTTGCAGGTCTGATTGATGAGCCGGAAAGCACTATTACCTGCTGATTGCTCCAGAAAGAACATTGCTAATCCTATCTCTCTGCCCTTCTGGAAACAAAACTGAGGTCAATCCTGGCCCAAACAATGTCGTCTCCTACTTCTCATTCCCTTCCTCCAGGCCTCCTGGGCTGTTGGAATATTTAGCATTTCCACGTTTAGTTATATCAAACTAACCAAGTCATCAAGGAGACAATGGGTCAATAATAGAACAGTGTAGAAAAGGTAAGCAAATCAATATTCCACTGGAATACAAGATGTTTCTCATTTCATATTTAATAACAGTGCAGGGATAACTAAAATACCAAAGCAACTTCATCCTGGGCACAGTTACTAGGTCCATTCTGCCCTATGATCTAACCCAATGCCTCTGCAAACAATTTTGTTTGGGGCCTGTCTGTTTCTCATGTCTTCAGATGTTATTTAGATAGAGTGACTCAATCCAAAGAAAACTGAGCACTCTTCTATTTGATGAGAGCTATTTTTAAGTTGAACATTAATAATCTTACATTTTCATCAGATGAAACCATAACATTCATTTTCATTTGTTGGTTGCAAAGTGGCCTGATACTTTCCTGGTATGAAACTATAAAAGTATTTTACAAAGCCATCAGGTCTGACATAATTCATGTTCTTCCCAGAGAAGATCATTTTGTATTATATAAAGAACATAAAACAGGAATATAGAATGCTAAGTTGATTTAGGTAAAATGAAATAAAATTATATCCTATACCATCTGAATCCTGAGAAATATGGAGATTTAATTTTATCCTCATTGATAAAGCTATTTCTAATAAATCTTCACTTCTTTTACACTTCAATGTATCTAGAGAATAAATACTCCTAAAATTTCCTGTTGAATCAATAGTTCTGTTGAAGAGGCTTATATAATACCTTAGGAAAAGAGACTTTAGCTTGTATACCCTGTAATAGTTAATAACACATTGAATACATTTCTTGATAATTATATTTCTTTCTATATTTTGCCATGAAATTTCTAAAATTAAAAACAAACAAGCAAGCAAACAGGGCACTGCAGTCTTTGACTGTCATGTCAGTACAAAATGTTGCACTATTATTCGGTAAAATAAAGAAGAGCATTTTTCAGCATGTGTTCTGCAAAACAGAATGGTCATGAAAACCGTTCTCTGGTCTAATAAGTTTGAGTGATGTGGAATGAACACAGTTAAACAGATGTTTTTAGTGCTGCATTTTCTAGAAATTTTAACAAAGAGCAATCGTAGAGATTCACCAATAGGAAATATAAAGCATATAACATTTCCCAAAGTTATTTAGTTACAAATACAGCTACTGCTTTCTCCAAAACAGAGCATTCTGCTTAAAGTGCTATCATCTCTCTGCCCCTGGAGCTCTTCATGTTTTCATTTAAAAGTACATAGGTTGTAGGAATAATTATTAGCAAGGCACATTCATTGTGTTCTTTGGAAATAAATCAAATGCAATTCAAACTGGTGCAGTGACTATTTGCCCGAAACCGGAAAAAAAAAAGCAAAAGCAAAAATGGCATGCAACACAATTTACCACAGGTGGCACAGGTAGCTAACTATGCAAGTTCAATTCATTTTTTTTTTTTTTTTTGCACAGAGATCCCCAAATGACCCTGATTTGACTTTATACAATACTTAGAGTATGAAGAGTTCTAGGTATAAGAGAAAAAAAATAGACATAGTGCATAAATTAAGAAGGTATTACCACAAGCAATTTTTCAGGTTGTCACTTCTGTTTTTCTTAACAGAATAGTAAATTATTTTAGGTATTTGCTGTGCTGTGGGAGGGAAATTAATGTCCAATAAAATACCAAAGTTTGTATTCCCAGAGAAAAAGTGAAGAGTTATGTATAATTTGAAATTTATTGTTCCATCAATTATACTCTTAAATTTCTCCCAGATTTCTCACACTAAATAAAAGCAGTCAATATCCCTTTTAATGTTCCACAACAGCTTTTTAAATCTATATATAAAATCTAATATGATGTTAACTTTGGTAAGTGTGACTTGTATACAATAAAGTTTTGCGGGGAGGCAGGGTGATGAAGCCATATAAAAACATTTTGTTTCAAAATCAGTGCATAATTTAAAATCATTGCTCTTTAAATGTCATAACTATTATACACTTGAAGAAGAAATGGAGGAAGGCAGTATAGTTTATTTTTCAGTATTTTTAAAATGTATAAAGTATTAAAAAGCAGCCAAATTTTTTTTCTTGAAGAATTCTGAAAATCAACACAGGTCAGACAGGAATTCAGGGACTAAAGAGCCCTATAAAACTCCAAAATTATGAGCAGCTGGTCCTCTCAGACTCCTGTGAAGTGGAGAGCTCTGGTTCAAGAGTTTCCTTGTCATGCAATCAAAGGAAGGAAACATTAAGATTGCATATGTAGAGTGGTGACACACTGTAATTCCATACAGATCATAAGATGGTTTGGGGACATAAGAATTACTAGACCATGAGTCCTGGGGTCCATGAAATGGATAAAAGCTTTATTGCTCTTTGGAGTTCTGACAATGACAAATGCTCTCTGTGATGCTGGGATTATCTTGTCTAAACTTTTGTTTCCTTAGTTTCAGTTTTCACTTTTTCCTTAAGCATCTTCTAAATCACAAATAACTTCTTTTTTCATTGTTATTGGGAGGCATTTAGAAACACCTCCTCCCCCTCTTGTTGTATATCTTCATATCTGGCATCATTTCCATGCATAAGCAATTTTTAAATTTCCAATTTCCTGCTAAAGGTTTGAATGATAATCTTAATGATATGGTCATATGACCTACCTGCGAACTATTTAAAAAAGAAAAGAAAAGAAAAGAATGAGGACAGTAACTAAAGAGAATTTCACAAGAAAAAATCAGGTGCAAAATATTATGTATGTTAGTTACTAATGAGATTATTCAATGGCTAGCATCAATGTTTGAGAGCAAACTTTACAAAGGTAGTCAAAATCATATATATGTGCTCCTGACCTGATACTCATAGAATTGAAGCAAAGTAAAATAATATTTTGCAAATGCATTCATTTTTCTTTATCAAAATGGGACAGATAACTGATAGAAAAGAAGAATTTTGTTTTTTTTCTTTTGACTCTGAACCTGATGGCACTTTCCTTTCTTCCTGTCATTCTGTCTGTATCATTAACATGCATTGTGAAAACACTACTTCTGGTGAAGTGGGTGAAATCTTTAATATAAGAGGAGTTATATGGTACATTAATTCAGCAAAAATTGATGACATTAACATTCAGTGTTTCTCTAGTACCTGATAAAAACTGTGTGAAAATCTTACAGATGGAAACACATTCAGATTTTACTCATTAGTAAAACTTCCAGTAAATCAGAGAGAAATTTTGTTCAAAAGCATTACTTCCCAACAGAGTCCAGGATGCATTTCAATGTATTATTTTTTTCAGATGTAGAATGAATATTTTAAATTTAGAATAAATATCTCTTGTGATTGAGATGCATTGTAAGAAGAGATTTTTAAGATCAAGTGAAAGTATACAGAAGTTCATTTCATTTCTTACTCATTTGTTTGCTCGCAGACAACTTGTATAGTGTTTGGTATATGAGTGTTCAAACAACTGTTAAAATGACTGAACAACTGACAATTGAATTCATGGGGTGCTGAGCATGTTTCAGATTTTAGGTAGCCGGTAAATAACAACAGAAAGAACCCCCACTACCAGTGGGTTAATGATGCCAATGTATTTCAATTATCTGAGAAATTAGAACAAGTATTTGGAATTAGATAGACCTATGTTTAAATCTCAGTCATCATTCACAGCTGTGACATTAGGCAAATTTCTGATTTTTCTAAGACCACACTTCTACATCTATACAATGAAGAAATAATACCTGTATCACAATTATGACATGGGATTCAAAGAAATATATTTTGTGAAGTTGTCATTAAGGAGCAATCAATAAAAATATTTCTTCTCCCCTTTATCAGAAGATTTTAAATCAAAATTAATAAAAATTTAATTAGTTTTAAGGTTTGAAAACCTCAGTACCAGTAGTCACATTATATGGCATTATTTCTGTGTGTTGTCTATGGAAAAACAGGGCAACCAAGGTTTTAAAAGCAAAGTCAAAGTGCTCCTCACACCCACCCTCCATTTGTTTCTTTTCTAAAGCAAGCCAATAGCTTTCTTGGGCAGGCTCCCAGAGTTAGGGGTAGTACTCCTAAAATTCTTAGTCAAAAGGCATCTTTTAAATTTCAAAATGCCATCTTAAATATAGTTTTCACAGTGCAAAGGAAGCTGAGAAACATGAAAACAAACTGATAATGGGCCACATATATTATAGACTACATAATGTATAATTGATTTATATGAAATTCTAGAAAGAAATTATATAGATAGAGATGATTGAATACCCGGGGCTGGAGCTGGGAGTGGGAGTTGACTATAAAAGGGTGTGAGGGAACTTTTTAGGGGGTTGAAATTGCTCTAAAATTGATTGTGGTGATGGTAGCAAATTGTAAAAAAAATTCTGAAAATGATCAAACAGTACACTTCAAATGGGTGAATTTTATATTATGTAAATTGTACCTCAATAAAGCTATTTAAAAACCAATACAGAGCTATATTTGCATTCTCAGAACATCACTATCTCCACATCATTGATTTAAATGTGCCATTAGTTTTGCATACACATTATTTAAGACACTTCACACATAAAACAGAGTCTAACATTCTTGTCTCTGTATCTTCCTCTCCCATTGTCTTCACCAATAAGTCCACTCCTCCTCCAGAGAAGAATAACATCTTTTTCATTCTGTATCTTTAGTACTTTGGAGTACCTAAATGTTCAACAATATTTCTGCCAAATAAATTTGTGCATATGAAAAGTAAGGAGAAACTTTAGGAAGAGTAAATAAAGATCAATAAATCTAATTCATTAATCAATATGCTTTCGCTAAGATAGTCTAAAATGTATTCATCTCTGTGATTTGGTGTTATTTAGAAACAGTTGAACATCATATTTAGTAATAAATGAGACTACTGACAATTTACACCCTGAAGGGGAAAAAAAAAACACTGAGTCAAAATCTGTAATGTAGATTATAATAACTTAGATTTTTCATCATTCAGGAACTGTGCAATGAAGTTCATCTTTGCATCAACAATGAATAGGGATATTTTGCAAATTAAAAAGTAACAATCAACATCATATAATATATGAATTTAATATTGTGCATTTTTATATCTGTCTTCTAGTGTTTGTGGGAATCTCAGTGACATATAACTCTACTTCCTGTCTATTTAGTGTTACTGAATACATTTAAAATTGATTTAAATTGATTTAAATTAAATACTTTATAATGCACACATCAAAAAACATATCTAAAATAGAAGAATTAATAATATTTCACTATCGAGTTATTCACACTTTGGGTTGTTAACCTAGAAAGCATGAGAACATTTTGAATGTATTAATTTAAGAATATTTCTACAAAAAATTTCAAGAGAGCCAAATCTGGATCCTATATTACTTAATACATATTAAAAAATAAATATGGAAATATGTATATAATTAGGATGTCCAAATTATAATCAAACAAAATTAATTGGAAAAGTGAATTGCTTTTAAGAATTGTAGTCTGCCTGTATAGCACTGAGAACATGTAATGTGGGATTATTATCAAGAGCATGGGCTGGCACCCAGTCAAAATCAATAGAAATAAGGTAAAAAGGAAGAAATGAAGGAATAGAGGGAGAGAAGAATAAAAGCAAGAAGAAAGGAGGCAGAGTGAAAGGAAAAGTAGGGGCTATTCCATATGTTCGGTGTTTTTTTGTTTTATGGTTTTTGTTGTTGTTGCTGTTTTGTTTTGTTTTATTTGTGGTCAGGAATGAAAACAGTGGAATCCCCAGAAAGGCTTTGCACAGCTAACTTCATGAGAAAACATGCTGTTAGCTGTACTATTAAATGATGCAAAGGTCCCCTGAAGGCAAATGTGAGAGGTGAGATAGATGTCCTCAATCATGGGAGTTCGTACCAAAACATACTCCATATGGTTCAAGACACAAGACGTATGATTCAGCTGAACCAAGAACAAGAGGAACACACAGAAGTGAAGAAGAGGAAACAATATGAGATCAGCACCATGTTGATGATAGTGTTGATAGTATAACAGCTATTGATAGCATAAAAAACTAACTATAGCTCATCTGTAAGTCCAAGACTGAGCTTTTATTTTTAAGAATTTTTTTTTTTTTGGTAGTCATGTAAGATTAGTTGCTGTGTGTAAGCAAAACTAAAGGGAAGAGAAGTCTTTATCAAACCTCATCAGTTGATACATATGCCCACGTCTTTACTAAGGTTAAGAAAATCATTAAAATTTGTTTTAGAGCTAAAAGAAGAAATTGCATCCAGCCCTTTAGGAAATTGTCTGTCTCCTGCACATGTCTAAATATCAAGTCAATTTGCACTAGCTCTATTATAAGATCAACTTCAGCAATCTTCATCCAGCATTTTAATCTAACGCTTCCTGAAATAAGCAGGTACTGCTAAGAAAACCAATAAAAGTGCTCTTGCCCACAATGTAATAAGGAGCTTTCCACCATAAGTAAACAAATACAATCACAAAGCTATGCAAGGTGCAAACCCTGTATAAAAGCCATATTTTCTTCTCCAGTTACTACGTTGAATCAAATAGCTAGCAAACTTTTTCCATGCACTTACCGTTAGGATCATATAGTTCTAATTAGAAAACAGATTTGCTGAACAAATCAGATCTCTTCAGAGCCTCACTTTTTTTTTCCCTTTAATTATTAAAAGACTTTGGAAACATTTTAAATTTTTTTAGGCTAAATCTAATAATTTATCTGCTCTGCATTGCAAGAAACTAGTCACAGAGCTTTCACTACATTTACTATCTACTCTTTTGAAACAATGCATTCAGTCCTCTAAATGTGTATAGACCACTTGTAAACCAAGAAAAAGAAACTCAGGAAAAGAATCAACTCTTGCATTATTTAAGTTGACACAAAAATCAAAACAAAACAAAACAAAAAACCTTCCATAGAAAGTTAAAATATTCCATTTCATTTCAGGAAAGTTTCTCCCTTCTGTAGCTTTTAATATTTATGTATTTCAAATGTCAAAACAAAAATCATTTCATTCACAATGAGAATAGGAGAAGGCTTCTTCTGTATTTCAGAAAAGCTAACTTATCGATAAGCTTAATGTGAAAAAGTATTAACGGAATTGGCCGAACCTCTATAATTTTGGTTTCCCAAAATTTACCCTTTGAGTTCACTTGCTTTGGAGTTCAATTTTGATAAATAGAAATCCTAAAGCCAGACTTTTACTTGGATCTGGGTAAATAAATTAGGAAAAGAAATAGAATTTTTTGAGGTCAAGTAAGGAGATCACTACTTATATTGTCCCATTTTATCTTTACAATGCTATTAGTTTAATATAATTATTTCAACTTAGTGATGAGGAAACTAAGTCCCTAGAGTCAAGCAAGTATTGAATTCAACTGATGACAAACAGCTTAGAGTTTGAACTCAGGTCTCTTTGTACCTAAACTGTGATGCCTTTTACCACAGTACTTTTGAACAAGCATAACAGCAATTCCTCACAGTGACAAATAATCAGATGGCATTCGTGTTTATTTGCTTGTCCCTTGCTATCCAAATGGGTGATTTTTTTAAAAAAAGTGCTTTCAGGTTCAAAACACTGGGGAGCATACAACTATTCTAGCTTATCCCCTAAGAGTGTACAGTATAGTGGCTAACGGCACTGTTTAGGCTCTTTTGGAATGTAAAAAATAAAACAAAATGGAGTTCACTCAGTGGTACTGGGCTTATTTAATGATACAGCTTGTCTCAGTATCTGAACTCATCCAGGCATCAAAAAATACTAAACTTCTTTTCAAGCTTCATCAGTAGCTTCAATATCCATCATCACTACAGGATTTGCCTATCTTTTTCACCACCACCATGTAATGGATTGAATTGAATCATATCCTTTAAGTTAAGATGGAACCAAACTGGATTAAGTTAGGCCCTAATGCAAGATGACTGGTGTCTTTATAAGGAGAAGGCATTTGAACAGACATATGGATGACTGATGCAGAGACAGAGAGAGAGCTAGTCATGTGATAAATAGCAAGCCATGGCCAGAAATCCACACATATCAGAGAAAACTCTGCCCTGCACACCCTTGATTTTGGATTTCTAGCCTTAAGCACTGTGAGACAATAAATTGCTGCCACTTAAGCCAACTAGTCTGCAGTACTTCATTACACTAGCCCCAAAAAACTAAGACAATACCCAAGGCCCAGAACCATAAATGACTGAATGGGTATCCAAAACCAAACTAGCAAAGAAATAAAACACAATATCATTTTGTTGCTATTGAATGAAGGCATGGATTATATTTTTAGCGCTTACAGATAATGAGCTAATTTCCTGTATTTGTTTCTATTGATTCTGTTTCTATCAATTAGCTTTATATGTCCCATCTATTCATTTCATCACTTTCTGCTTATCAATGCTTTCATTGCCTTGTAACTTCTCGTGCTTATTTGTTAATTCTTTCCACATGTGTCTATTCCACATTAAGTATAACTTTCTGTGTGCCTCTAGTTCAGGAAGAGAAGATGTGATTCTATTTGTTGGTCATGTACTTATCTCAGAGACATCACTAGTTGCTTGCTGCTTATGGTTGATGGGGACCTCTAGACTGTTCAAGCCCTAGCTGAATGACTCTTCGTATATGATACAAAGAAACTATTAGGAAATACTCAGAAGGGCATTTGCATATGGCACCAATACTGAAGCTTCTTAGGTGAAGATGCCATTGTGTGAAATGTAGATCAACCATTATAAAATATAATTGAAATATAAAGTACGTAATTAACATATAAAAAATAGTGACAGGTGTGATGGTTAGGTTCATATGTCAACGTGGCCAGGTGATGGTACCCAGCTGTCTGGTCAAGCAAGCACTGGCCTAACCATTACTGCAAGGACATTTGTGGCTGGTTAATAACCAGAGGGCTGGTTTATTAAATCATCAGCCAATTGGTTGCAGCTGTGACTGATTGCATCAATGAAAGGTGTGTCTTCTAGAATAAGAGAATGCAATCAGCTGGATTTAATCCAATCAGTTGAAGACTTTTAAGCAAGACAGATGGAGGACCTTCATTTCTTCAGCTAACCAGCGAAGCGTTAGAGTTCATCAAAGTTGCCAGTTCATTCCTAAGAAGTTCATCAAACACATTCATCAAAGTTGCCAGTTCACTGCCTGAGGAGTTCACCGAACATCTTCATTGTAGTTGCCAGTCTGCTGCCTGCCCTAAGGAATTTGGGCTTGTGCATACCCACAGTCAGATGAGACACTTTAATAAAATCTTATATTTATAGATATCTCTTGTTGATTGTTTTCCTAGAGAACCCTAACGAATACAACAGGTAATGTACAATAAATGCAGTAAAAATGCAAAAGCTTTTGCTGTTCAGTGGGGGCAGAAGTTAATTTCTCAAAGTGCTGAATATTGGAGAAGTTGCATCATCAGAGCTGAATATTGAAAGCTGGTTAGGATTTAAGCCTATAGAGATTAATATGGGGAAAACATTACATGAAGAGAAAAGCACATTCTAATGAATGAAAAAAGAAGAGTAAAGCCAAGATATCAGCCATAGAATAGAAGTACCCTCCATATTTCTATATAACCATGGCATATAGTTTAGTGATTATTTTCCTATAATATAACCCAGCTTCATTCATTCATTAATATTTATTAAACCCCCACTTGAACAATATAACATACTACATGAGAGAGTTTATTAGAAAAAAAACTTTTAAAAAGCCAACAAAGCACAAATTTGTGTGTGCATGTGAATACGTATGTATTTGATTTCTTATCATTTAGGTCTAAGATATGTTTATATCTATTTATAGTATATGTATAAATATTTGTGTGGAAATGTGTAAATAGACACTTGAATGTAGATAGGATATATGTTCATAAAATTAATCTATCCCCAGAAAATTGCAACTCCTAAATATTTCTTCTAGTTTCTGCATCCTTAACATGGAAAATATCATGTCATCCTACTCAAAATAGATTAACACTTTGTTAATATTCTTTTTGATCAGTGGCAGATTTTGAAAACATTTATTTAGAGCTATATTGGAGTTATAGATTAGACTGAAATTAAATGCATTCTGTGAGTTGCACTAAATCGAATGCATGATCTTAATATCAATAGTTCTGTAATGTGCAAGCAAATAAATAAATCATCAATATGAACTTACATTACAGCAATGGTTTTCAAAAATTTTAAGGCCATTGATGCTTTCTTAATATGTAAATATATAAAGAAAAAACAAAAGAAAAAAATGAGGATTTTTTTCTTGGAGAGTGGGAAGGAATAAAAGTTTAGAGCATCTCCACATACCAAATAATCCTGAATTATGAGAACCAAAAGAGGGTCCTGAAGTTTTTACAATTAATTCCTTAAACTCTGATTGGGCAAGATCAAATAACTCTACTCAGTCACATGGGTTATATCATGATTAATCTTACTGTCTGTGCTGGTTTGGATGTATTATGTCCCCCAAAACACCATTATCTTTGATGTAGTCTTGTGTGGGTAGGAAACATATTGGTGTTGATTGGGTTGGAGACTTTTGATTGGATGTTTCCTTGGAGATGTGATCACTCAACTGTGGGCGAGATCTTTCATTGGATAATTTCCATGGAGGTGTGACCCTGCCCATTCAGCGTGGGCCTTGATTAATTTACTGGAGCACTATATAAGCTCAGACAGAAGGAGTGAGCTTGCTACAAAGCCAAAGGGGGACACTTTGAAGAACCACGGGAGCTGAAAGAGGAGCTGCAGATGAGAGAACAGCTTGAAAGATGACCGTTGAAAAGCAGACTTTTGCTCCAGAGAAGCTAAGAGAGGATAAACACCCCAAGAGCAACTAGTAGTGACATTTTTGAGAAACTGCAGCCTAGAGAGGAATGTCCTGTGAGAAAGCCATTTTGAAACCAGAACTCTGGAGCAGATGCCGGTCATATGCCTTCCCAGCTAACAGAGGTTTTCTGGACATCATTGGCCATCCTCCAATGAAGGTACCTGATTGCTGATGTGTTACCTTGGACACTTTATGGCCTTAAGACTGTAACTTTGTAACTAAATAAACCCCCTTTATAAAAGCCAATCCATTTCTGGTGTTTTGCATTCTGGCAGCATTAGCAAACTAGAACACTGTCTATAGAAAAATATGACACTTTCAGAAATTACACACACACACACACACACACACACACAAACATATATGTATACATATGTGTGCTTTTTTCACTCAAAAATCAATGTATGTAGCAGATTTGTGATGTTTTATTTTTCCCTATATGACACTATAATTTTCAAATATTGATAAGTTGATAGAAGTGAATATCACATTTCAAAAAATGTTAGAATTGGAAGAACTTATAGAAAATATCTGGACAAATTCACATTTTATAGAGACAAAATACAGACTCATATGTTCACCTAATAATTGCAAAGTTTGTGTATATTTTCAGTCTTATGTGTTTATTGTAACTTGTACAACTATTCATAGATTTATATAAAGTATATTTTTGAATTATACTAAAAAATACTATAATAAATCAAAATGAAATCCTACAAAAAGGGTTCAAGTAGCTCATAGGAAGACAAGTAAATAGAAAGAAAAGAATGAGAAACAGAGGGAGAAAAGAATGAGACACAGAAGGAGAAAATAGAAAACATGTAATAAATTGGCACACTTAAGACATTTTCTTTACAAGTAAATGATCTAAATACACCAATTAAAAGACAGAAATTTCAGAATGGATACAAGACCCAACTATATGGCATCTACAAAAAACTCACATCAAGCATAATAACACAAGAATATTAAAACTAGAATGATAGAAAAATAATATATTATGCAAACATTAATTTTTAGAAAGTAGGTGGCTACACTTATATAAGACAAAGCATAATTCAGAGCAAAGAAAACTACTAGATATAAAGAAAGATATTGCATAATAGTAAAGGATCAATTCACTATGAGGACATAGCAATCCTAAGTGTGTATGCACCAAGCAACAGAGTTTCAAAATATGCAAAGCAAAAATGGATAGAGATAAAAGGACAAATAGAAAATTCATAATTATAGTTGGGGACTTCTAAACCCCACTTTAAGCAATGTATAAGCTATTATGCAGAAATGAGCAAATATATAGAACTGATAAACACCTATTAAACAACAAGCTTTAATAGACATTGATAGAAGACTCCATTCAAAGCAACATAAAATATACATTCTTTTCAAACATCCATGGAGAATCCACTAAGATAGATCATATTCTGGGTGAGTAAATCTCAAAAAGTTAAATCTCAAAACATGTAAAGGAATTAAAATAATATCCGTTATTTTTTAAACCTAATAGAGTCAATTAGCAATCAGTAACAGAAAGAGAACAGGAGAATCTCTAAATACTTGTAAACTAAAAACATTCTTTATATAATCCTCTGTTAAAAGAGAAAGTCTCAAAGGAAATAAAAGTTGCATAGAACTGAGTGAAAACTAATGCACAGCACATCAATATTTGAGGTATGCAGGTAAGGTAGCACTGAGAGGAAAATTTATAGTATAGAAAGCTTACTTCAGAAAAGAGAAAAAGGCTCAAATCAATAGTCTAAGTTCCTACCTTAACAGACAAAGAAAAGATCAAAAATGAATCCAAATGAAGCATAAGGAAGGAAATTAAAAAGATAAGAACATCAGGGAAAATCAAAACAGGAAAACAATGGTGAAGTATGAATTAAACTGAAAGCTGTTTCTACAAAAAGACCAATAAAATTGTTAAAGCTCTATAAAGAGAGATAATATAAAATTAGACAGTGCACAAATCACAAATACTAGGAATCAAATAGTTTGTATTACTACAGACTCTACAGCCATTAGAAGGAAAACAAGGGAGTACTACAAACTCTTTTATACTCATAAATTCAACAACTTATGAAAATGGACAAATTTCCAAAACTCAAAAAATTACCAAAGCTCAACCAAGATGAAATAGATTATCTGCATAGTAATATAGCCATTAAAGAAATCAAATTCACAATGTAAAATCTGAGAACAGAATTTCCAGGCATAATTAGTTTCACTGGACAATTCTATTAATATTTAAAGAAGAATTAACATAATTTTACACAATCTTTTCCAGAAAATAGAAGAGGAAGAGTAAGCCCTGTGCTAATTTGGATGTATTATGTCCCCCCAAATACTGCCATGTTCTTTGGTGCAATATTGTGGGGCCAGACATATTAGCATTGATTGGGTTGGAATCCTTTAATTGAGTGTTTCCATGGAGTTGTGACTCAATTAACTCTGGGTAAAGCGTTTGATAGAATTATTTTCATGGAGATGTGGGCCCCACCCATTCAGGGTGGGTCTTGATTTAATCACTGGAGTCCTATAAAAAAGCTCAGACAGAAGGAGCTCAGTGCTGCAGCCAAGAGAGACATTTTGAAGATGGCCATTGAAAGCAGACTTTTGCTACTCCAGGGTTTGCCTGGGAGAAGCTAAGAGAATACCCCCAGATGTCTAGAGAGGAAGATCCTGGGAGAAAGCCATTTTGAAACACAATCAGGGAGCAAAGGAAGAAGATGCCAGCCATGTGCCTTTCCAGACAACAGAGATGTTCCAGACGCCACTGACCATTCTTCTGTGAAGGTACCCTATTGTTGATGACTTAGCTTGGACCCTTTTATGGCCTTAAGACTGTAACTTTGTAACTAAATAAACCCCTTTTATAAAATCCAATCCATTTCTGGTATTTTGCATAACAGAGGCATTAGCAAACCGGAAGAAGCCCTAACTTATTTTATAAGACCAGTATTATCCTGATACTGAAGCTTGAAATATAAACCACAAAAAAGAAAGAGGAAGGAAGGAAGGAAGGAAGGAAGATAGGTAAGAAGAAAGAAAGGAAACAATACTTGTTAATCTCTGATGAACTTAGATACAAAAATTATCAACAAAATATTAGCAAACTAAATCCAGCAATATGTAAAAAGAATTATACATCATGAACAAGAGAGATTTATTCCAGTTAGACAAGGCTGGCTCAATATTCAAAAATCAAACAGCAGAATCCACTATACCAACAGGCTAAAGAAAAAAATCACATGATCATATCAATTGAAGCAGGAAAAAACACCTGAAAAAATTCAATTCATGATGAAAACTGTAAGAAATCTAGGAACAAAGAAATTCTTCAACATGATAAAGAACATCTACAAAAACTATAGTTACCTGAAAGCTTTCTATGACTAGAAACAAGACAAGGATGCTTGCTCACCACTCTTATTCAGCATAATACTGGAAGTTATAGCCAGAGCAATAAGGCAAGGAAAAGCAATTAAAAGCATGCAGATCAGAGAGGAGGAAGTAAAAATTGCCCCTATTTTTAGATGAAATGATTGTCCACATAGAAAATCTCAGAGGATATACAACAACAACAAAATAAAAACCTCTTAGAATTAATGAGTTCAACGAGGTAGCAGGAAACAAAATCAAAGCAAAAAATGAATCACATTTCTAGATGGATTAAAAATGTGGTATTATTTACAATTGTACTAAAGAAAATGAAATATTTAGGCATAAATCAAACAAAACATGAACATTATCTCTATACTGAATATTACAGATGTTATGAAAGAAATCAAAGACCTAAATATTATGAAAGAAATCAAAGACCTGAATTAAAGGAAAAACATGTCATTCTCATAGATTGGATGACTTAACTTACTAAATATGTCAATTCTGCCCAAATTATCTATACATTTAATGAAAATTCTATCAACTCCCAGCAAGTTTTGTATTCATAGATAAGCTTATTCTAAATTTATATTGAAAATCAAAGAACTTAGAGTATCTAAAACAATTTTGAAAGTAGAATAAGGTGGGAGGAATCAAGCCTAAAGTCCAAGCTTAATATATGGCTACAGTAATCAAGACAGTGTGGTATTGGTAGAAGAACAGAAATAGACATCAAAGGAATGGGAAAAAAAGACTCCAGAAATATATCCGCACAAAAATGCCCAACTGATTTTTGACAAAAATGCATACAATTTAATGGAGAAAAACTAAACTTGACAACAAATGGTACTGGAGAATTTGGACATCCCTAGGCAGAAAACAGTAAATAAAAAAACTGCAACCTGAAAATTACACCTAATATAAAATTAATTGTAAATGGTTCACAGACAAATGTAAAATGAAAACTATACAAGCTTTAAATAAATGAAGAAATCTTTGGGTACTTGGGCAAGATGGAAGACTTGGACTTAATACCAAAAGAAAGATCCATAAAAGGAAAAAAAAAAAAAAAAAGAATAACTGGACTGTATCACAGTTAAAAAAAACTTTTGCTCTGTGAAAGACCCTTTTGAGAGTATAAAAAGACAAGTTATAGATTGGGAGAAAATATTTGTAAATCACATGTACAACAAAGGGCCTACATCTAGAATGTATAAAGAACTCTCAAAACTCATCAGTAAAAAACCAAACAATCCAATTTTAAAATGGACAAAATACATGAGCAGACTTATACTAAAGAGGATCTTCACATGGTAAATAAGCACATAATGTTTTGTCAACTTCATTATTTCTTTTGGAAATGAAAATGAAAACAAGATATCACTACAGGTCTATCAGAATTGCCATATATATACCACCAAATTCTGGGAAAGAGGTGAAGAAATCTGTACACTAATACATTTCCACTTACACATGGGAATGTAAAATGCTACTACTACTCTGGAAAATAGTTTGGCAGTTTCTTGCAACTACCATACAACCCAGCAATTGCACTCCCAGAGAAATGAAAACTTCAGGTTCATGCAAAACACTGTATATAAATTTTCATAGCAGCTGAATTTGAAATGATCAAAACCTGGGAGCAACCTAAATGTTCTTCACCAGGTGAATAATTAAATTGTATATCCATATCAAGAAATACTACTCAACATTAAAAAGAACAAACTATTAATAAGGAAAGGAATTAGATAAATATGAAAATATCCTACTGTATGATTCTAATTAAATAATAATCTTGAAATAATTAAATTACAAAGATGAAGAAGAGATTAGTGGTTGCCAGTGACTCAGGTTGTGGGGTAAGCTGGGTATGGATATAAAGGGGTAACATAAGGGAGTTTTGTGGTGCTGGAACCATTCAGTATCTTAATTTTGATGGTGGTTGCATGAAACAACACATGTGGTAAAGTTGCATACATCTACACACATACACAAATGAGTGCATGTAAAACTGGCATAATCTGAATAAATTCTGTGGATTGGACCAATATCAATTTCCTGATTTTGCTATTGTACTACCTACGTTTGATATTGAAACTAGTGTTATACTACTAGTTATGTAAGATGTTACCATTGGTGAAGTTGCATAGGTTCTACTAGTCTCTAATTTTTACAACTTCCTGTGAATCTACAATTATGTCAAAATAAAAAGTTAAAAACAGTCCTGTATATTTGTGTAGATCTTGTCTGAGTTTTTACTATTTTTCAAACATATTTTAATTGTAAAAGAAAAAAAATTGCATCTTGTTTTCTGTTTATAGATATACTGTCCACTGATTGAAAAAAAAATTGAAGAGTGCTTGACAGTCTTTTAGAAGGAGTCAAAAATATTTTATGTAAGAATGTACATGTACATGGCAATCTTCATAGAAGAAGCATTGTTTTAATCTCTTATGTTCTTGAAGATACTGACAATCACAATTTTCCTATTTAGTCATTCTTAACTAAGGTGCATTCTTAACTAAGGCGCATTCTTAACTAAGGTGGGGTGCAGTTGATCTCTGCTTTTCTAAAGAAAGCATGCTAAACATGGAATAGTGGAATTTTGTGAGTGTGAATATTTTAATGGATTATATCATTTTCTTTATTGCTCTTAAAACTAAAGGCTGAGGGAAACTTTTTTGGCGGAAAAAACTCTCTGTGGGTGACTTGCATTTTTCCATGTCTTACCAGCAGAGACACTAATGCTGTCTTTTTTGCAGACTATCTTTTCAAAGATAACCTTGGACAAAAAAATAGTATCTCCCTTTGCAGAAAACGGTACTTTCATCTCCAGTATGACACAGGTAATAAATATCTCCATCTGGGAAAAATATTAGGCAGGTGTTCTTGCCCCATTATAAAAGATTGGGGTTCCTTACACTTAGGTCCTTTTTCCCCCCTTCAGTGAAACCCACTGCATGTTGAGGCATCACTGGGCCATGTGAAAATTGGTACTTGGGGAACTGGCACATGAAAATGATGATGTTCTGGCTACCTTTGTGGCTGTCAGTGCCAAGCTGTCCTTTGTCTCTGACACAAAAGTCTCATGTCTTCTGCCAAAATTTAAGAAAGTGTGGCAAGTTAAATTGTTAGCTTGCAAGTGGGGTAAAATATGACACCTTTCATAGTTCTTGAAAATTTTTTAGTAAATGTGCAATATAAATAAGCCTATTAAAAATAAATATTACCGATAGTAATATCACAAATATTTCAGTTATTTAATGCTCCCTAAAAGCCAGATAATAGCCTTGGAGGTATTATTAGCCCCAATTTACAGTCAAAGAAACCAAAGCACAGGAATGTTTGGTAGCTTATTCAATGTCTCACAGTACATGAGAGAAGAGCTACGATAACACAGGCAGCCTGAAAACCTACTTGAATATAGTTGATTTGTAGTCTTTTAGAAAAAAAAATCTTGTATGTTTAGTTCCAATGAAATCTTAGTATACCTTGACATATGTTTTTACAAAATAGCTTACTTTAACTTCTTAAAATGATACATTTTAAAAATACAAAATGCTATCAAAGCTGCAATGATGATTGACCTCATGACCTTCTTTCCCTGACAATTTTGTAGCAAATTCTCAATTCCATATTATTTCATTCATAAAGCACAGTGATACTTTTTTAAACATACAGAAGAAACTATTTTATCAACCTGGAGAAATGAACAATAATGCCTTAATATCTTCCATTATTGGTATTCAATGTCTTGTAACTGCAACTTATTTTTTATGATTCTATGGATTGGCTGAGTAATTCTGTTGATCTTGTTCAAAGTCAGCGAATCTGTTCCGGGTTAGTTTAAGAATTGCTGTCAGCTGGTGTGTTGGCTGGATGCTGAGTGATCCAGGATGGCCTCATTTAGCATAGATTGCCTCTGCTCCATGAAGTCGTTTTCCGTCCAGGCAGGCTTTTACTTGGGGCAGAGGCAATGGTGCAAGAGAGAATGTGAGGCATACAAGATCTCTTGAGACACAAGCTTAGAACTGGTACACATCTATCCTGATGCACTCTACTGATCAAAGTAAATGACAAATGCTATGCCGACTCAAAAGGTGAGGAAACAGAGTCCCTCTTTCAATGGAAGGAACTACACAGTCATATTACATGGGATAGGTACAGGGCAGTGTGGTAAATTGAAGCTGTTTTATATTAAATTACAAATCATACTATAAAAAGGAATACAAAGTAAAGGGCCTAAATTTTAAAATTTTATAATGAACATAATTTTTGTTTCCTTCAATGCAATCTTTAGTTTTCTTCAGTTTTCCTAACACAAAGAACAAAGTAGAAATGAACAGCTTCGGCTATGTAACTCTGCACCTGGCACTTTACACATAAATTGAAACTCACATATAAACTTTGAAAAATACACATTATTATTTCCATTTTACGTATTTTTACTAAAGTCACCCAAATAGTACATGCAGATCATGGCCTAACTTTAAAAACTGCATTTTCCATTGTGATACATTCTTTCTCAACATAATTTGACACAGATTACCTTCCTTTATGAACCCAAAGTTACTGTTACACTTAAAACAAATGTTATTTTGTTTTCCTTTTTTTTTTTTTTTCTCATTATTCAACTAATCTCTAAGCAGTGAAAAGGCAAAGACATCTAAATCATATGTGCATCCCCCATGGGTAGCATTGCACCTGGCACGTTATACATAGGATCTCAAAAAACATAATTTAATCAATCAATAAATATCCAAAAGAATTTCTTTTTCCTATTCATTTAAGTTTGAGTTCCTTATATGCTACCTTCTGCTCAATTATTTACTCATTCCTAATATCTAGGGGGGCAGAGGCTGTGTCCTTTGATTTCATATCTGCAGAAGTCTCATACATAGTAGATGTTAAGTAAATGTCCAGTATTTGTTCATTTGAATTTTTGATGCATATTTTCCCAGGGTAAATCAAAAGAACTCAAAACATTTTGCAAAGTATTACAGTGGGATTGAAGTGTTATTTCCATGTTAGAGATATCCATTATTCATTTATACATACAATCAGCAGCCATTTAACAAGTGTCTAATATATTTCAGGCAATGACATTTAGAATATAAATATAATTAATCCCTAGTCCCTACTCTCAAAAACCTCAAAGTAAAATAGAGTCCAGGCTCCAGAAAACAGGGTCTGTGCAATTTTAGGTGTTGCACTGTAATTAAAAAGCAATGCCTTCAAAGATGAGTGTTATCAGTCATTTTGGCCTGATAATTGGAAAATTATTAAATGTGGTTTTTTTTTTTGGTTTTGTTTTGTTTTGTTTTCCAATAAGAGTTTCATTAAATTTTAACAGCTGCTCCTTTCAATATATATAAGAAAAATATTTTTCTAATATCAGAATAAGCATCTCTTTGGTACAGAAATCACACCCATGTGTGATTTTAACTGAAAACTCATAGTTAAGAACTATGATCTAATGTGCTAAACAAAGCTATTCTTTGCCCATCCATTTGTCCCCTTTCATAGCCTCATTGTGGGACTTCAGAATATTATCTGCTCACATCTCTATATATTCAAAGAATTAAAATGCCATAACAAAATGCCCCATAAGTTATATAGTACAAAACTAGTTGGCTTGATCATTGACACATATGACACAAAACATCCAAAAAAAAAAAAAAAAAAAAAGCAATATATAAGATAAAGGAGAAGTAAAAAGCAATTGTCACCAAGATCAAAGAACATGAAAACAATCACAGTATTTAAATTTGATACATTAGAAACAATGAAACTTCTTTAGAATTGTTACATAAAGAACTCCCAAAGCTCCAAATGCAAGAGCTCAGAACCCTAATTTTTAAGACAACTATCAAATACATAAGTATGTCAAATACAAGAAAAATTAACTGTAAAAGCAGTTAACCATAGAAATACAGAAATTATGCATTCTTTCTAGACAGGCTTTCATTTTCTGAAGTAAAGTCTTTTAAAAAATCATAAAAAGGCAAAAAAAATATTTATCACATATTTTAAAAAGCAATCATCAAAGTTCAAATTCCCATAAGAAAGAGGACTTTTAAAAATGTAGATAAATACTTAGTCTTCAAGCTAAAAATAGGAAGAAAAATTAGCTTTAGTCATGTTTGCCAAATCTTTTATTCACCAAACATTTAGAGAGTGTTGTTTCATTCAATGAACTATTCCAGGAGCTGGAGATAAAGAAGCAATCAAGACACCATCCTTAGCTCTAGGGAACCTGGCCTAATAGATCTGGGTCTACCATTGGCAATCTTAGTCAAAGTTACCTACTTTGGTGCATAAAATGAGGCTAAACTAGAACGTCCCTGCAAATTCTGCCATTCTTGGAGACTTGCGAAAACGAATAATGGTCTACATAGGTTAATACTGGTAGCTCTGTAGCACCACTAATTTTAATTATCTACTGATGAAATTAACTTTCATACAAAAAACTTGCCATTATTAAAAATGACATCAGTATCTTCCTTTCACAAAAATCAAGAAAACAAAGAAAAAATTCATTCTGAGTACACAGAACACCTAGAAAGAGACTATTCCATATATGTGGTACATGTGCAAATATATATGGGGAAAAGTAAATCATTATTTCAATGACTAATTAATCATGCCAAATCAGTTTTCAGGTCTCAGAGAATCAGCTGTTTTCCAGCATGTCCCGTCATGTTTCAAGGAAACGTGCGTTTTCCGTACATTTGAAGGCAAGCTCTTCCACTTGAGCTTATACGGCAAATGTGGATTCAGGAAGTGTAGTTAGTGAAAATGCTGCATCTCCAATCGGCAGCTCCACTTCCTAGGGTCCACGTTCAGACGCTGCTCCTGCTCGGAAGTGTCCAACCCAAATTCACTGGAACGCCAAAAGAGCATGCACAAGAGGAGTCTGAAGACCAGGGACAGTTGGGAGCAGCAGGGGTGGTGGAGAGGCACGTACCTCGCCAGACTCAGCCATGAAGTCTGGGACCAAGTACCCCTGGGACGTCAGTATTGGACATGCTGCTAAATGTTTATAAGAAATTAGTTCGTTTCTATTACAGAAGAAACCGTAAGGAGTTTGAGTAAGGTAAGAAAGACGAAAGTTAAAGAATATTTTCCTGGCTATTTTGACTTTACTAAGTACTAATTCATCTGAATTACAAAACTACTGATCCATAATTACCCCCAATCATCTCATAGAAATTTATGTTAACTTACATATCCCTTTGTTAATTGTTTCAGAGGTTCATAGTCTCTTCCCAACTAAGGAGAAAGTTCCACGAGGATAGAGATTGTGTGTAAAACAGCTTCAGTTTCTCTCCCTTAGTGCTTTTCACCACAGAGCACAAGTGTTCTCAGCAAATACTCATTGACTGCATGTTCAATATATTCAACCCTTTCAAAGGCTTCTTATTACAAGTAGACTAAAATCCGAAATAAATGTTTTATGAACTACATAAGTCATAAAATATAGACTATGCGCAGCTCTCCAATTTCCTTATCAAATCCATTCCCTCATGTGCTTCTTTCAAACTACAATGCTTTTTTGCATCTTCTTTATACACATCCATCACATTCTTTCTCCAGGATTTTGCATTGGTTGGTCCTTCCACTTAAAATGTTCTTCCAACACACCACGTAACATAACTGATCACCCAGAACTGTGCTCCATTGTTAGCTCCTGACAGAGACCTGTCCTGACCAGAATAGATTTCTTATCTCTGTCATTCTCTAATTCATTTTTTAATATTTCTTAATGAAAAACAATAATTAATTCAAATGACCTTGTTTATTTATTTAGTTGTGTCTTATATGTCTCAGGAATGTACATTCTCTGTAAACAGAGACTTTTTTTTTTAAATTCAGTTTTATTGAGATATGGTCACATACCATACAGTCATCCATGGTGTACCATCAAATGTTCACAGTACCATCATATAGTTGTGCATTCATCACCACAATCTATTTTTGAATATTTTTCCTATACCAGAAAGAATCAGAATAAGAATAAAAAATAAAAATAAAAAAGAACACCCAAATCATCCCCCCCATCCCAACCTATTTTTCATTTATTTTTTGTCCCCATTTTTCTATTCATCCATCCATACACCAGATAAAGGGAATGAGATCCACAAGGTTTTCACAATCACACTGTCACCCCTTGTAATCTACCTTGTTATACAGTCGTCTTCAAGAGTCAAGTCTACTGGGTTGGAGTTTGGTAGTTTCAGTTATTTACTTCTAGCTATTCCAATAGAGTAAAACCTGAAAAGTATCAACTATATCCTGCATAAGAATGTCCACCAGGGTGACCTCTCGACTTCATTTGAAATCTCTCAGCCCCTGAAGCTTTATTTCGTTTTGTTTCGCATCCCCCTTTTGGTCAAGAAGATGTTCTCAATCGCATGACGCCAGGTCCAGTTTCATTCCCAGGAATCATATCCTGCATTGCCAGGGAGATTTACACCCCTGGGAGTCAGGTCCCATGTAGGGGGGAGGGCAGTGAGATCACCTGCCAAGGTGGCTTAGTTAGAGAGAGAGGGCCACATCTGAGCAGCAAAAAGTCACTCATGGGGAGACTCAGGCACAATTATAAGCATGTTTCAACACCTCCGCATCCTCCCCCAGCTCCTCAGGGGGGGGCCCGAATATATATATTTTTATTCTCCACCCAAATTACTTTGGGTTGTGTTGCTGTTTCATTCCAACCTATACAGACCTGCCATATCTCACTTCCTATTCAAAGTTCCATGTAATTGTTATGTTTGAACAAACTGACTGTAGAAGTTATATTGTGTAAACAAGGACCTTTGTATTATTACTCCATCTCCAATATTTAAATAGTGTTCCATTCAGAGTCAATGCACAGAATATAATTGTTGAATGCAAAAGTAAATGAAGGATGACTGGGCAGAGTAGACAATGCAAAAATAAAGGTCCTGGTATCAGAAATGAAATATCAGTGGAATAAGAGATCAGGGGTGGGGTGGGGGGTGGGTTGAGTTATTGGATGAGTGAGCATGCCACAATTCCTTCCATTCAGAGAAAGCCTTCTGGTGACCTAAAATGTCTTCTCCATCCTAGGAAGGTTCCTGGAATTAACCCACCCCACTGTTGATACCTAACAAACACAAGTTTTCTGATTGGTAATGTACCTGTCTTCTTAAAGCCTACTTAGCAGGTAATAACTTTGATTATTTAATATATTCATTGTGGTGACTGAATTTTTCAAACATGGTTGCACTATCCCACATGCTCTTCCACAAATAAGTAGGATCTTTGTTATTGCCACTTGAGCCTGTGGAGATTTTGCAACTAAAATAACTCAGCTCAAATAAATGAACCAATATAATATGGTAGAAGTGATGATGCATGCCTCTAAGGCTGTCTCATAGAAGGTGAAATGCCTTTGGCCTGGTTATCTCCCTGTCTCCCCTTATGTCTCAGGATTCTTGTTCTTTGAATCAGCCACCATACTGTGAGGAAGTCCAGGCCACAATGAGATTCTTGAGTGTTCTGGCCAATGATCCAGCTGATAACCAACATCAGTCACTAGACATGTGAGTGAATGAGTCTTCAGATGATCCCAGACCCCACACTTCCAGGCTTACACTTGAGGTCTTGACAACCTGAAGAGAAAAGCTGCCTATATTGTGCCATGTATAAATTCCTGATCCACAGAAACTGTGGGATGTGAATAGTTTTTATTGTTTTAAGCCACTAAGTTTGGGGTGATGTCACGCTACTATAGTGTCATGGTTTTGTAGCTTCTAAAACAAATACAATAAAATGGGTTGACTTAAAAGCAGAAATTTATTGGTTCATGATTTCAGAGGGTAGAAAGCTTCTTCCTCCCAAAACCAGTATCTTCTGGGTGGCCGGCAATCTTAGGGGTTCTTTGGCTGTTTTGTTATGTGACCATGTTCTCTCCTTTCTCTTCTGGGTTTCACTGACTTCCAGATTTGTCATATGGCTTTCTCTCTCAAATCTGAATTTCATTCTGAATGTAAAGGACTCCAGTAAGCCACAGTAAAGCTCGATCTGATTCAGTTGGGCAACACCTTAACTGAAGTAACATCTTTAAGAGATCCTATTTATAATGAGTCCATACCCACCAGAATGTGCACCAAAACCAAAAGCATATCCCAACTAGGATACACAATTCAATCCACCACACATAGTAACTGGAATACTCATTTAAAATACACAAACAAAATTCACTTGTCTTTAATATTTCTTTTTTCAATGTTTATTCTAGTAACATTATATACAACCTAAAATTTCCCCTTTTAACCACATTCAAATATATAATTTAGTGCTATTAATTATCTCCATCCTCTTTAATATTTCTTGATCCCTTTCATGTACAGGCTATTTTAGTAGTAAAACATTTCTCAGAATTTTTGAGTCTTATTCTTGACTTTGGCATTTATCCCTTCCTTCACAATAGGGAGAGATGTTATAGGATTATTTTTGTTATCCAAAGTGATTTTGCATTAAAAATGTATACCATTTAACAGGTAATTATGGGTTTATTCTAAGGGCCAGGCCCTGAGCTAGTGATATGCTGGATTAAACTTACCTTTACAAAATTCTCTAAATATTTGAGATAAATATTAACCTAAGTGGAATTTAGTTATACATTATTCACATGATCCATAATATTTGAAAATTGCCCATTCGTCCTCAATACATTTAACACTTATTGAACACTATAGTAATTTTGTGTCTACTTATCAACTGTGTACCAGGTATTGTGGTAGGCATTGGATAATTAAATCATCATTATTAGGCTAAAAATTATAGCAAGTGTAATATTAGAGGCTTCCATGCTCAAGTGATACCTCAAACTGAACTGTAGTCAATTAAACATAGAACAATTTCCTACATGTCAAAATGTCATTGAAATATCAACAACTTATTCTGATTCTGTATCCAGATACTAACTATGTCAGTTTGAATGTATTATGTTCCCCCAAATGCCATTATCTTTGATGTAATCTTGTGTGGACAGACCTATCAATGTTAATTAGATTGTAATTCTTTGAGTGTGTCCATGGAGATGTGCCCCACCCAACTGTGGGTGATGACTCTGATTGGATAATTTCCATGGAGGTGTTGGCCCGCCCATTTAGGGTGGGTCTGAATTAAATTACTGGAGCACTATATAAGCTCCGACAGAAGGAGCAAGACTGCTACAGCCAAGAGGAACACTTTGAAGAATGCACAGAAGCTGAGAGAGTAGCTGCAAATGCGAGATGGCTTGAAGACGGCCATTGAAAGCAGACTTTTGCTCTGGAGAAGCTAAGAAAGGACAAACACCCCAAGAGCAACTAAGAGTGACATTTTTGAGGAACTGCAGCCTAGAGAGGAACATCCTGGGAGAAAGCCATTTTGAAACCAGAACTTTGGAGCAGATGCCAGCCATGTGCCTTCCCAGCTAACAGAGGTTTTCCGGACACCATTGGCCATTCTCCAGTGAAGGTACCCAATTGTTGATGACTTGCCTTGGATACTTTATGGCCTTAAGACTGTAACTGTGTAACCAAATAAATCCCCTTTATAAAAGCTGATCCATTTCTGGTGTTTTGCATCCCGGCAGCATTAGTGAACTAGAGCACTAACCATTCATCTACTGTAGCTTAATATTATTGTCCTTAAGAGGTCACTGTAACATGATTCCAAAATTCTAATTTTCAGAGAGTGTAGATTGAAAATATAAGTATGTGTATGCATAAATATAATCTGTAGATTGAGAAACATGAAGCAAATTCAACATCAAGGGCTCTCCAGATCGAGATATATAGCAATACTGGCAAACTGAGCACTCCCTGAAGAAGAGTACTCAAAAATAAATTTTGACTAGAGTCTTTTTCCATTTTTGTGCTGCCAATATGAAATATATATTTATTATATGAAGCATACCTGTGGCAGTTAAATTCAGATAGTGTTATCTGTAACGATTTGTATTGGCTTCCTTCCAAGGCTTTTGATTTGCCATATATGAGGTTAAATGAGAATCATATGAAAGTCAGTAAGTTCTTGATAGTACATGACATTCTGTGTTCTCTCATCCTTGATTTTAGCAAACATTCCAAGGTTCTGGCTTCCATCATTGATGGTGATAGGCTTCAAAAATGTAAGGGATTTTTTTCTTTTCTTTTCTTGGCTTCAGTTAAGAACCCCAAACTTAACACACTTCCATAAATCATTGGTGTGGAAATCTGTCAGAAAATAGCACGAGAGCACTACTTTTTCCTTGTGGTATTTGGTGTTTCCAGATTAGATTATTTGTTGAATGTCCAAGGGAGCATGTCTACTTGAAGGGTTCACCATATGTCAGACAAGTCCCATGTTATTGAAATGGAGTTCACAGAAATGAAATCAAGGGTAACTGCCTTATCCTTCCTTTACCATGGTAGTAACAATCAAAGGTTTCTTCGTAGATGTGTCTCTACTAGCAGAGTTGCTGAGTAACATCCACACATACTGAAAAGCACCAAAAAATGGAGATTACTTGAGATTTATATTCCAAATTGCATTTCATAATTATTTTCAGATTTTCTCCTATTAATAGCATTATACTGACAGATGAAAGAATGTACTCATTCAAAACAAGAGTGTTGGAGTTGATTTTTACTTTGGTTCTTCCACTTGATGGCAGAATGATCTGTTTGATTAACTATTCTAAGCCTCAACCTGTAAAGTAGATAATAATATACTCAGTTCAGAGGGCTGTTTAGAGAATTAAACAAAATTAGATAGATAGATATAAATATATAAATATAGAGATATAAATAGATATAGATCAGTTCCTGGGACATAAATGTTCATTTGATATTAATTTATTATTATTATGTGGAGCAATTAAATATAACATATGCATTTATATGTCTGTATATGTAAAAGAAATTGAACAGTTTATTTGTTGTTATTACTATAGACATTACATCTAATTTAAGTCAAAATTATCTTTCTTCAAAGATAATTGAAAATGCGATTCAATTATGAATATTATCTATTAACTTTAATTGTTTTTTTCCCAAGGAATTTCAGGTTGAGGGCTTCTGTAAATCTCCAAAGTCATCATTTTACGGTGTATTTAAAAAATTCTACCCCTTATTTCCCCAAGTTGTATCTGGATACTTTGGATCAATAGAATGTGTATCCCAGATGTCACATAAAGAGGGTAGTTTTTAGTAGGCATGTTGACATTATTTGTACATAGTAAGAGAGTAGAAAGGAGCAGAAAAGCTTTGGCATTCACCTTGTTAAATTTTTATAGCTAAGCTCTGGTTCGAGGGGTCTACTTAAACGACTTAACTGCACTAAGGAAAATGGGAGCATTGAGACCAATGAAATGAGTCCAAAGAATTCTGTGAAAATGAATGGGTTCTAGAAGAAATCAGTATGTTCAATGATCTAGTGTATCTAACTAAAACATTAACTAGTTTTATTGACTTGAAGGGCATTTCCATATTTGCCTATGAGGGAAAAAAATCAGGATGTCATCCTTTATTATATTATCAAAAATTTTTTTAATTTATGAATTCAAATAAAATATTTTTGACTGGGTGTTATTTGCCAGGCATTGCAATGGGCAATGGGGTGATGACAATTTCCAATGCACAGTCTCTGTTCAAGGTGCCTACAGATAAAAGTATGGATGGGGCTTAAAGAAAAGGCAATTTCAGTACATGTTGTTAAATGTTATGCAGTGTTAAGCTCAGGGTTCTATTGCTATGATAAAAGGACATCTAACCCAGGATTGAGATCAGGAGACTTGAAGAATTATTAGAGATTGGCTAGCTTATTCTAGACAAGGGACAGAAAGGTCAAGAGCACTGATGCATTAAAAAAAAGTGTAGCATATTCAGTGAATTACAAGTGGTTGAGCACAACTGTGTAGAATTTGTGGAGGTAGCGGACAAACAGGAGAAAAGGCAGGGTTTTATTCAACATTCTTATATGCCAATACTAAAGAAAACTCTTTATGCTAGAAATGTTGCATTGGCAACTGTAAGCTTACATCAGGCCATGGATATGTTTTCTTTGTTATTAGATAGCTTACTATATTTAAAATATATGAATATTTATCACAAAAGTCCAGATCTTTAAAAATATCAGGAATTCACTAGGGACATCGAACCTGTGTTGCTTTGTACCAGAGAAATTTCCTCTGGAGGAAGGAAAGTAACTTTATGGGTCACCGCACTCCCCTCTTGTTTTCTTCATTTGTGTAACCTGCCAGGGCCTTGAGGCATTTGAGTTTGCAAGTCCTCCTGGGGAGCCTCTGGATGTTGTAAGATGAGGGACCACATAATTAGATTTGCTTCATATAGGAGAATGTATTGGAAATTCAGGACTGGAAACCAAGGTATTAGGTAGGAGATTCCTCAGTAATCCAGGCAAATTATGAAGGATTAACAGAGGTTGTAGTATGTGTGTATGTATGTGTGTGTGTGTATACATACATACACACACACATAATGACATATATGTCTATAATGATATACATATAAATATTCTACGTAGCACAACATTTGTCTGCATTTCCCACACTCTTTTGCAGTTCATTGCAGTCATGTGATTGAGTTGTTACAAAAACAATGAGAGTAGAAGTGATGTATGCCACTTGCAAGCATATCTCATAAAATCTACCACAGACAACTTTCCCCTCCATTTTACTGGCTGGAAGGAAAGGATTTTAACAACCTACAACTCACAAGACGGAGAGAGTCAAGACTCTGAATGATTGCAAACAAGTCTGTCTGCCAAACAGCTACACTGTATTATTTTGCGTAAACTGTTTTTATTGTTATGAGCTGATAATATTTGATGACTTAGCCATTACAGCAGCTCACATTAACCTAATTAAAACAAGCAGTCAGAGATAAAGTTATGTGTTATGTACACCTACAGATATACATATGCAGATCTTTACATACTATCAGATATATCTTTTCATCTACATTTTAAGCCTTGATTTCTTTTTTTCTAAAACTTCAGACCCACTCTTCAGTACCCATTAGCTTAATGAGGTCTGCTGACAATAAATTTAGCAAACTCATAATGTTAAATTGACTCCTCTTTACTCTTTATTTCTAATGATGTTGTCATTTCTACAGACACTCAGGACTTACATTTTATTGTTTACTTTATTTCCTCTTTTTTGAAAAATCCTCACATTCAGTTAGTAAATTTGTTAATTCTTCCCTCTTTATGTGTCTGTATGCATTCCATTCTTCACTTTTCTTCTACCAGCAGGCCATAGTAAGTGTATCGCTTCATGCCTAGAACACCAAAATAGATTTCTAACATAATAATCTATTTAATGTACAATGTCTCCCCAAACTATTTTTGCAAATTGCCATTGTCACTGTCCCAGAGTATTTTGGGCATTAGGTAGCAATGGTATTATAGAAAGAACACAAAGATCCCAGTTTGAAACATCTGTTAATCTAAATAACTTGGACATTCTAAGCCTTGATTTTCTCACTTATTAAAAGTAGGAAATAGCTATTCACAAGATTGTTATAAAGATTTATTGATGTAACTTGTAACTGGTGATAGCAAAACACCTGGCTCATAATAGTTTTATCTTTAGCCACTCTCTTAGTTATAAGTTATTCTCTACTCCACTCAAGATCAAACACTATGTTTCCTTTAAGGCAAACGAATCTGACATGTTTTGTGACCTCTCCCTAACCACTTCCTCCTCTATGGGAATCTTGATCACGTATTTTGTTTTATATTGCATGCTCACTTTTGTTTTTGTTTCTGTGTATACTCCTTTTCTCTAAGTAGACTGCAAGGATGAGGAGGGACTTACTTTATACAATGCATTAAGCATTTCTTAGGGTGGTATTTGTAGTTGTTTTTCATTTACATTTGTTTTACTTAGCCTAACCATCATTCTTTCTCTTTTTTGTTGTAAATAATATTCTGATTTTCTTTTGGACAAAAACCCTTTTAACATCCCTAATCACCACAGTCCATCAATTCCACGTGACTCCCTCACTAACTCCAAGGGCAAACACAGAACTGAGTTCTTGCCAATTGGAGTTATTCTTTCCTCTGCCTAAAGTGATTCAGATAGGGCCTGTGACCCAAAGAAGGCTGCAGGATTTCTGTTGGAACAACTGGGGGAAAGTAATTCTTTCACAGGAAATACAAGGTACAATTATATAAACTAGAGCAATATTTTCTGCCTTGTGAAGCAATAGAGCTTGCAAGTCAACTCGGGAAAAAAGTGAAGTAAAGAAAAGAAGACAAAGAATGAGAGTGTGCCGGTTTGAATGAATTATGTCCCCCAAAATGCCATTATCTTTGATGTAATCTTGTGTGGGAAGAGTATCAGTGTTGATTAGATTGTAATTCTTTGTGTGTGTTTCCATGGAAATGTGACCCAACCAACTGTACATAGATAACTCTGATGAGATAATTTCCATGGAGGTGTGGCCCCACCCATTCAGCATGGGCCTTTATTATTGGAGCACTATATAAGCTCAGACAGAAGGAGAGAGCTTGCTACCGCCAAGAATGCACGGAAGCTGAGAGAGTAGCTGCAGATGAGAGACAATACGAAGATGGCCGTTGAAAGCAGACTTTTGCTCTGGAGAAGCTAAGAGAGGACCAACACCCCAAGAGCAACTAAGAGTGACATTTTTGAGGAACTGCAGCCTAGAGAGGAACATCCGGGGAGAAGGCCATTTTGAAACCAGAACTCCAGAGCAGACACAAGCCAAGTGCCTTCCTGGCTAACAGAGGTTTTCTGAACACCAATGGTCATCCTCTAGTGAAGGTACCTGATTGTTGATGCATTACCTTGGATACTTTATGGCCTTAAAACTGTAACTTTGTAACCAAATAAACCCCCTTTATAAAAGCCAATCCATTTCTGGTGTTTTGCATTCCGGCAGCATTAGCAAACTAGAACAGAGAGCCTTAGTCCTGATGATAATTTTGAACTCCTGGATCCATCTGTGCTTTATCTCTCAGCTAAAAATTCCATCCTTAGACATTTCAGTAACATGAGATAAAACATTTCATTTTTCCTTAAGCTAATACATTTATATTTTTTGCTTGAACACAGAAAAGAGCTCTCTAATACAGTTGTATATGCTAACCATGAAGAGAATATTTACTGATTATTTTTCTAGCTTATTGATAACCTGAGATTTGGATGAAAAAAATGTGAATTACATAACATCAGTCTTTCCTCACTACTGGAGAAAAAAGAAACAGAAGCACATTCTTAGTGTCATATAAATTTCATTATTTTGCTGTTTAAAACATATTTTTAAAAATTTTAAAAAGATGCAAAGACCACTTCTGCATTCCAATCTGTAAAAAATATTTTCATTATGTTTATTATAAAAATATAAATGTTTCCACTACAAATCATTTTACATTAGTAAGAGGCCATCTACGATTGCACATTAACTAAATGAGTAATGTGAAAATATGTAAATACCTAATGCCAAAGATATCACATTTATACATGGCATAACTGATACTCAGTACAGAATAAACAGGGTAAGTTAACAAAAATAAATAATAAATGTAAATTAAATTTAAGATACAAAACAGATAGTATGGTACATAATATTGTGAAGAAATTGTGGTTTCATGTTTATCCAAAGTCAATGTAGTTCCTGTACAAAGAGATGGCCACAAGCATTCTAGTACCTCTACTCCATAGGTAAGAATCATACACAGTTATGTTTACATATGTACAGGGTAAGAATTGTGTAAGGTAAATCTATAAGAGGTCAGGTAGAAAAATATTGATAAGTGAAGAGCAACATACTGTGTATACAACCTCTACATTCAAACTGAAATCACAGCCCAAATAAATGAATTAGATCCAACCAATCCTCACTTCCATGTGTTTATGAAATGCACAGATTTGTTCAACATGCTTAGGATAGTATCTAAGGAAGTAAACACTGTTCTGGGAGAAGATGAGATTGAAGCCAGATTTAGATCTCAATCTAACATTCCACAACACAAAATGTTTTATTTAAATAAATGTTTTTCTACCTGCTTCTAGCAGGCTTAAGTGAAATTTGTGATTAATTTCATAACCCCATATATATTTTTTTTAAAGTTCATGCTCTTATAAATCCAACACAGAATTCTAGTAGGTTGATTGACTGTAAGGAATATTGCCAGAATTTGAGAACCAATCTCATAGATGAAGGAACACAACCTAAGCCTTAGTCACGAAACTTCAAAGACATTAGCACTTGTGAATTTTGACCTGTGCCTGAAGGCGGTATTTCATTAGTGTTTCATTTTGCATAAGAACATAAAGGTTGCAGCAATGTTTTATCCATTTTCTTCTAATGAAATATGCATTTCCTATATCCATGACATGATCAATATATCAGCCTTAGAGAGTATAGATAGAGTTAAATTGTTGCTTCAGAATATATTAGTAGCTACCTCCCCACCAGGTACATCTTTTCAAATATTACTGAGCATGCTCATAATTTGCTTTACAGAATAGAAAGTCTAAATTCCTGCAATGAGAGATCTCTCCACTGCCTATGGAGTTTGAGACATTTGCTAGATTATGAATTTGAAATTGATATGTTCAATAAATGCAGAAAAGTTCAATGCATATAAGTTATGCCCCAAATTATAACAGGTGTATTGCAATGGAAGACTCTTAAAAATAATAAAACCTTGTATTGATGACCAAAATGTCTAATTAATTGACTCTAAATCCCAATGATGTATGCCAATAGCTTAGTTATCAAACAGCTCAGCAAATTTAGGCAAAAGTATTAAGTGACTTTTCAAAGCCATTCAGCAAGTGATTTTTTGACTCATGCATTAGCTTTTTGGCTATGCTTCTGGTTAACACAGCAATCTAAATAGGATTCTGATTCTTCCCAGTGTAGCTATTCTCTAGTCAGGTGCTCTAACATGGCTTCTTCACCATGAAGCGAGTTAATGGTCTCCTAAACACCAGAACAGGGCAGGTGTATCATCTCGTTGAGAATCCATTACATACAAGCCAGTATATTATACTAAATTAGGGACATGCTGTATATAATAAATGAAGAGACAAAAATGGATAGGGTAATTCAGACTCTGAGTTATGTGGTTAGTGTATGGACAGGGCAAGGCTTTCATTTTTCTTACATAATACATATAAGTGGATGGTGCAAAGTATCTGGAAACAATTCCATCATTCATTATGTCTAGTTAACCATGTTTCCTACTGCTGACAATTTAAGAGAGCATTTGGCACTTGGCTGTAACAAATCCTAGTTAAAACATCAAAGCATAAATATAAAACAATAAAAAATTCAAAAGAAAATAAATATGTATTTTTTCAAAATTAAGACTTTTTTACATAACACTTAAAGAGGCTAACAATTTAAAAATGTTTAGTACTTAAAACAACTACAAACTTCATTTCTATATACTTTTAACAGATAAAAGAGAGTAATACAATGATAAGGTAGTAAATATGGCCAGACAGTTTGAGGTATAAATTCCTCTATTTTGCTTGCTTTTAAAGAAACAAAATACCTGTTACAGATTTCTTCTGTGTATAAAAATATTGCAAGTTTTATATTGTGGCTATTAGTAAACAAAGCCACCGTGTCCATTTTGTTTTTTCACTTGTTTTGCTTTTATGACAGTCAGTTTATGGTCAATGGCTCTATGCTAGTTCCTCACCATTTTGCACTGAAGAATCTCAGTTCAATCCATCAACTAACATAAGATGAGCAATTATAAAACAAAATACAGCCACCCACCCATCCATTAAGTGATAGGGGAATATAAAGTTTTTCAATTCCATTTTAAGGCATTTGTACTCATATCTGAGTGTCTTATGGGCTTGGAATTTCCAACAGTATCTCCAGAATTATTATCTCTCTCCAAAGTGATGCTGCATCCTTCTCAGCCACCATTTCCTTCCAGAAGTAACAGGTTACACTGGAACTGGACCATTCTTTGATTGTGTTTCTAGTGCTTTAATGCTACTGATGATCTTCTTCTGTGGCCCAACCACAGTGACACCAACTTTTTTCATGTCACTGAAAAAGGGAGAAAATATCTGGTGAGAATCTTGATTTCCTGGAAAATATATAAGCAGGAGGTATTCAACTATCAAAAGTGCACAGTCAAATATCCCAATGCTTTGGACCTAATTTTCTCATTTTACCTCATCCATGTGTTATATCCTAACTATTCCACCTCTATCCTTAAGGAAGACTATAGATGGTCAGAAATTCCTTGTGGGACTTCATACGTTTCTTTTGAATATGTTTTGACTAACAGAATATATCAGAAGTGACAATATCAATTTCTGCACTCAAGTCTTAAGAAGCAGCCAGTTTTCACTTATTTCTAATAATACCATCTCTAGGACCCCAGAGCTGCCATATAAGAAGTCTGACTGCCCGGAGACCACAACATTGGTAAGTCATATGTAAGCATTTGGGTTAATAGTCCCAGCTGAGCTAAGATGTCTAGCCAACTTCACCAAGACCAAATACATGAATGAAATCATCTTCATCTTTCCAGTCCAACCCCACCCGTTGTCTGCTGAATGCTCCAGTCAACATCAATACTAGAACAGAAGATATCACCCACCAAAGCTCTGCCCAAATTCATAATCCATAACATTGTTTCATTTAGTAAAATTGTTGTTTTATTGTCTGGGTTTTGGGGAAGTTTGTTATGTAGCCGTAGATAAATGGAACAATCTGCTTAAAGTATAAAGTTGAGTGCTAGCCTTTGGAGGAGAAAAAAATGAGAAGTACAGATCACTATTTATCAATGATATTAAATTTCCAGTAGTTTGAATACAGAACTAATCATCAGCATAAATATGTTAAAGCCATAGGAATTTCATTTTGGAAAAAAAAATATTTAGATCAACATGTGCAAATAATTAACTATTTGTGTTTCAAGTTGTAAGGGCATATATTCACCTCATTCAGGTCTTTGCTCAAAGATCACCCTCTCCTGAGACCTTCCCTGACCCTCCTATTTATATTGTAAAACCTCCACTGTAGTCGTGCCTCTGCTTCCTATCCTCCTTTCTTATTTCCTTTTCCTCCAAAGGATTTATCACCATGAGGCTTACTGCCTTTCTTTCTGATTGATTTTCTTTATTCTCTGTTTTGTGTCACTAGAAGGTGAAGTCCAGGTGAACAGGGATTGTCTGTTTTATACTCTCCTTGTCAGCAGCAAACTGAGCAATGCCTATCATGTAGTAGGGGCTCAATACGTATTTACTAAAAGAATGAATCAGTAATGCACAAAATGTTTGTTAGGGAAGTTAAAGAGAAGAGTACCATTTGGCAGAGAGAGCATGGAAAATTGAGAAAGAAGAGAAAATACACACATAGACACACACAGATACACACACACACACACACACACATACACACACTAGTGGCTCCTTTATACTAACCATAAAAGGAGGATTGAAAAATTAGGAGTTTCAGTAACTTGGAAATAACGAATTGATTCCCTAACAAGTGAATAAGGGTGTGCAAATAGATAATAGGTAATCATCTGAGAAGCAATTAACATGTCATTTAATCATTGTTATGGATTGAATCATATCCCTCCCAAATACACATTCAAGTCCTAACCCACCCTCCACCACCACCCTATCATCCTCTTCTGTGAATGTGAGCCCATTTGTAAAAAGGATCTTTGAAGATGCTATTAGTTAAGGTGAGGCCAAACTGAATCAGGGTGTGCCTTAATTCAATACGATTGGAGTCCTTATAAAGCAGAGGAAATCTGGACACAGGGGAAGAGACTGAAGAAGACAGATATGATGGAGGTAGACACTGAGTTATGGATTCTCAGCAAGCCATAACCAGAATATTACAGAATTCAGAGAAAGCAGAATCTGCAGACACCTCAGTTTTGGACTTCTGGCTTGAGAACCTGTGGGACAATAAAGTCCTTTTGATTAAGCCAACCAATTTGTACAAAATTAGGACAAACATCAATTACATAAAATCAATCAAGACTGTGAAGCAGGACTATTATTACCTGGGCTAGGAATGAAGTTCCTGAGGACCTGCAGTTTCCTTTCCAGCTGCCATTCCCAGGACTGATAAATTCTCTATGGATACTTGTATCTTGCCTGAGGTCCTCTCTTATCTCACTCTTCAGCTACCTTCACTTCAGGAAGCGGAATGGGAAAGTACAGTGACATCAGGCTTGCCACAGGTACTATGGACAATGAAAGCCTTTACTTATAGTAGCCTTTCTCTGCTTTTGGGAATGTGTGTTCTATGGAAATTTGAATCTTTAAGTTCTATGGATCTAACTTTAAATGAAGAATAAGCATTTCCTTACACAATCTATCTCATATTCGTTGCACAAACTCTTGAGTCTCCAGTTTCTGCAGTCACTCTTGCCTTTTCCTTCTTCTCTTCTTTGCTCCAGGTAGAGCACATGTAAATAAAATCCCTAAATTTTATAACATTTAACATGTAAATGTTGTCATATTAGATTTATGCAAATTAATAACATATTAAATATTTTTAATAAATTCTTTTTTTTTTAGAGAAGTGTGGGTTTAGGGAACAATCCTGCATAAAATACCACCCAATTATTAACACCTTTCCTTGGTGTGGTATATTTGCTACAATTGATGAAAGCATATTTTTATAATTGTACTATTAACTATAGTCCATGGTTTAACTTAGGGTTCATTGCTTGTGTAGTGAAGCTCCATGGATTATTTTTTAGGATTTATTCTATTACCATATAAACAACCTAAAATTTCCCCTTTCAACCAAATTCAGACATATTTTTCAGTACTGTTAATTACATTTATAATGTTGTCCTACCCTCACCACCATCCATAACCAAAACTTTTCCATCATCAAAAATAGAAACTCTGTACATTTTAAGCCATAAATCTCTTTTCCTTATGCCCAGCCCAACCTCTGGGAACTTATTTTCCAGATTCGGGCAGCTATTATTTAGAATCTGTCAGTATTTGCTTCATATGTTTTGGGGTTCTGCTGTTTGGTTCATATATATTTTTAACTGTTACATCTTCTTTTCACATTGGTCCCTTTTTCATCATATATTGACCATCATTGTTCCTTGTAGCTGTTTTTTGAATTAAGAGGTAATTTATCTGATATTAATATAGCTACTGCAGCTCTTTTGATAATACTTGCAAGTTATATTTTTTTCCATCTTCCACTTTCAACCTAGATATGTTTTTTTTTTTTTTTTTTTAATTTAAGGTGTGTCTCTTGTAAATGTTATAGTTGGGTCATGCCATTTTATCCATTCTACCAATATCTGCTTTTTGATTGGAGAGTTTAATCCATTTTCATTTAAAGTCACTACTGATAATGCAGGGGTTTCTTCTGCCATTTTGCTGTTTAGTCTTTGTAAGTCTAATAAATCTTTTTGGCCCTCAATTCTTCCATTAAATGCCTATTTTACATTTATTTGATTTTTTTTTATTGTACCATATTGAGTCCCTTCTCATTTCTATCTGTATATATACATATTTTTTTCCTTATGGTTACAATGGGATTAAATTTAATATCCCAAATGTGTAACAATTATATTTGATTTGAGACCAGCTTAACTTCAAATAGCATTTACATAACAGTTCCTATACCCTCCTCTCCCCCACCATTTTTTGTAGTTGTTACCACTTTTGTCTTTATATACTGTATGTCTAAAAGCATATATTTATCATTACTTTTTAGGCATTTAAATTTTGGCACCTGTAGAATTAAGAAGTGGTGTTATATACCAAAAAAGCACCATACAATAGGACTGGCGTTTATAATGACCTAAATGGTTACTTTTACCAGTGGTCTTTACTGCTTTATGCCACTTTGAACCACTCTCTAGTGTCCTTTCCTTTAAGTCTGAAGAATTGCCTTCAGCATTGCCTATAGGACACATCTAGTGATAAGGAACTCCCTCAGCTGTTGTTTATCTGAGAATGTCTTAATCTCGCCCTCATTTTTTGAAAGAAAGTCTCAACAGATATAAAATTCTTGGTTGGCAATTGTTTCCTTTCAGTACTTAAGTATTTCAACCCACTGCCTTCTTGCTTCCATGGTTTCTAATGAGAAATCAGCACTTAATCTAATTGGGACTCCCTTGTATATAACATGTTGCTTCTCACTTCCAGCTTTCAGGTCTCTTTGTTCTTTGCATCTGAAATTTTGGTCAATGTGTGATGGGGTATATTTTACTTCAAGCTTACCCTATTTGGTATTCTCTGGGCTTCTTGGATATGTATACGCATGTCTTTTGCTAAGTTTGGGCAGTTTTCTGTCATTATTACTTTGAATATTCCTTCTGTACCTTTCTTTCTTCTCCTTCTGGGATCCCCATAATGCATATATTGGTAGGCTTGATGATGTCCCACAAATCCTGTAAGCTATTTACTTTTTATAATTATTTTTTATTTCTGCTCCTCAGCCTGATTGATTTCAGTTGTCTTGGCTTTGAGTTCACTGATTCTTCTGCCAGCTCCAATCTTCTACTGAAACTTTCCTGGGAATTTTCATTCAGTTATTGTGGTCTCCAACTCCAGTAGTTTGGTTTGGTTCCCTTTTAAAATTTCTCCCTTTATTGAGATTCTCATATTGTACATTCATTGTTTTTCTAATATCCTTTGTTCTTTCTCTGTATTTTCTTCATCTTCTTGCAATATTTTTGTCAAGTCTTTGCCTGGTATGTCCACAATCAGGGTTTCTTCCTTGATGTTTTCTGGATTTTTATTCTCTTCCTTTTGATGGGTCAACATTTCCCATTTCTTTATTTGTCCTGCAATGTTTTGTTGCCTGCAGTACATTTTAATATTTTAAAATGTTAACTCAGGGATTTGTTTCCTGCTGCTTCTGTTTCTTGAATTTGTAACCAGCTGTTGACTTGATTGAGATTTTCTTGAGAATGAGACGTCCTCTCAGAAAGGTCTACCCAAGATGAATGCCAAGTGCAGGGCCATCCCTGTCTTTTCTGGGCCTGTGCCTTTTCTTGGGCTTGTGCTTGCTAGAGGCCTTGAGAGTTCCCCTGTGTATGGGAGTTTGAAGGCCTCCTGTACTTCCCAGGAGATAGACCTTCTCCCTCTTCTGGTGTTTCAATTCCCAGACTTAAAGCACATATGCCTTTGCCCCAAGCTGTATTCCTCAATGTTTCTCACACTGCTTTTGTTGTTGCCAGCTGCTTTTGCCCAGAGGGCATTTTGTTGGGAAGAAGCTCACACAGCAGAGAAGTTCCCAAAGTCAGTCTTTCCCAGCCTAAACAAGACCAGAGACCCACAAAGGGAGTGCTGGCTGGCTCCAAACTGCCACGGAGAGGGAGAAAGGGATGGGCTGGGAAGGTGCCAGGGGCTCTTCCATGGCTCCCCACAGCTGCATTTTTTTGACCTTCCTAGCAAATGTGGCCCTTCAACTGTCCTCTGCAGCTCTGAGAAAGTGGACTGCCTTTAAGTATCCTCCTTGACATTTGTCTGGGGCAGGTTGGAACAATGGTCAACCTCTGAGCCAGGCTTCCAGCTATTTGAAGTAGCTAATCAAAAGCCATGGTCAGTGACTGGCCTGTGCCCACACTGGATTTTGGGGAAGTGGATTTTTATGTCATTGTCTGGTTCTAGCAAACTATGCCAGGGCTGTACCCCACTGCTGCTTGCCGTGAGACTGGGGTCTAGTGAGGTCTAGGAGACAGTAACCACCACACAGAGAGAACAATTTATAGGTAAATTACCATAATTTACCAACCTCTTCCTCCCATTCGTCCCTGTATGCTGCATAGTGTCCTACTGGACTCGGGAGTTTCAAAATAGTTGATTCAAACAATTCCTGCCAGTCTGAGTTGTTCTCACGGAGGAACTGATATCTGGAGCTTCCTACTCCACCGTCTTTCCACTAAATTCTCATTTCTGTTATATAAACTAGGGATATGATGAATGCAACACTGCAGAGAAACTAGAAAAAGCATATCCTTTCAAGGAGTTTCTGGTCAATAGATGTGAATCCTACATTGTCCCTGAATTGAAGGGAAAGGACTGAAGGAAATGTGTTGGGGGTGTGAATACAGAGATATCAGTATCATCTGGTTCAGTGCAAAGGACTGAAAGAGCCAAGGTTTTTGGAGAAGTCAGCTTGCATGTTGAATGTCTATTCACAGGTTATTTAAATAATAATAATTAATTGAAAATAGTCTAGGCAGCCTCAACGATTCCAACACTACTTTGTTGAGCCGAGTGCATTGCTAACTTGGAGGCATAACAAATGCCGTCCTTTCACATTTTTCAGCAAACAGCTATTTTACTGCATTCAGTTTATAATGGCTGACTATATTTAAATTTGAGCTACCAGTTAACCTTATTAAGAATGTTCTGCCTCATCCATCCTAATAAAGCTTTTCATTATCTGAAAGCTCTGATTGTTGATATTTTATTAAAAATAAACATTTGTATAAATTTGCTTTTGTAAATCTGGTAATAGTGCACAAGTATTCAAGTTTATATTTGTTCTTTGCTATGCTTTTGTGCTTTAAAGCAGGTGCTTTGTGTATCACAGCTCTGTTTATATTTTTAGAATAAGATTGTATAAAAACATTTAAATGCATGAACATATGTTGAATTCTGTCTGATAAAAATAACTACCACAGAAACTCAAAATGTATAACCTATTGGGTTAGAAGTCTATTCGATAAACATTACATTGCACTTCAAAAAGGAATATAACATATGTTAACTAGGCTAGGGTTAGTTTATTTTCTAAAAACAAGTCTAATCTCTAATAGTAAAATACCCCTCCTGTAGTTCCTTTTGTAGCTTTATGTGTTTGTGATTGAAAAACTATACTATCACCTGTAAACTTATTTATCTATTTGTTGGGCACTTTGTATTTCTATTAATGACACTGTACACAGTGATTGTGCTTAAATGACTGACAGTGTGGCAATGAAATTCTAAAACAATGTGTAAATATTAAATACTAGCTGAAAGGGATAAGATTTAAAGGAACTTGAGTGGACAAAATGGTTCATTTAATGTAACAAAGATCAAAGACAGAAAGACTCTGACACGAAGATGGACACAGTTTCCAAACAAACCATATAATCTACAATATTCTGGACCAATCTGGTGTACCTAAAGGCCCTTCTTCTTCAGGGAAGTGCTCCAGCCAATCTTCAGGGAAAGTATGGCTGCTAGTTCTTCATTTTCTAGTTCTCAAATACATTCCCTTATGAATGAGGACCAATTTTACATTCTCAAATTCAAAGGATTCACATGGTCCCTTATACATACCCTTTCGTTAGCTCCAGGGTTTTTCATACCAAAGGATTCCTGCTACCAAAATGTTCCTAAGAAATACAGCATATTACACTTGACTATTATTGGCTTTTAGAATATGAATTCATAAATTAATACTAATCTTCTGATGCATATTCTGTGTTTCCACCGTGACTATAAGCCCTTTGAAGAAAACAAAAATTAGTCTTAAAACTATTTATAACTTCATTTTCTAACATGATGTCTGTCACAGAGTAGACACTCAATAATAGATGATAATATAAAAGTTTTATTTAGTACCTGTGTAACATGTGTCCCTTTATGTCAGATTATCCACTCAGTTCCCAATTTTCCATATCCATAGAGGATAATCTTCGGTAAAAATAATGGAAAATCAAAAAGGCAGAAATATAATAATAATCTTACTATACTTGCTTATGTTTTAAATTAAGGTCTTGGGTCTGTGGGTGTGGGTAAGTGTGTATAACTGTTGGTCGACCTTAAGGAAGCCCTGGAGTCAACGAACTTACCTATTGTGAGGACCTAACCTGAAGGAGGGAGAAACATCCAGGCATGTTAATCCAGAAGTGTGGTTCACAGAGAGAGCCAGGGCCCAGCCTGGAGGCTAAAGAAAACACTAAGTACTTCAGGTGAATAACTAAAATATGTAGAACATTAATCCAATACATGTGTGTGCCCTAGAAAATTCAGAATCACTCATTCTTCCAAACAAAAAGTTTTTCTTACTCTGTGGAAATCTTGGCTATGGTGTCACAAGAACTGTACTCAACGCCTGTGAAGATGTCCTTGCACTGTGCTGTCCGGACACCGTTAAGCCAGTCCCCTGCTGTGCCAAAGGTAGTGATGTCAACATTGCTTTGGTCCAGAAGAAGGTTTGAAGGCCTGTGAGAAAAGAAAACACCAAAGGGAGAGAGATCAGGAGTCATGGAGTGGCTGTATGTCTAAATTTGACACCGACTTCAGTAGGAACTTCCAGACTTCATGAAGAGTTCCTGTTTATTCGTGGAGTTTATCTGCCACAAAGTCTTCATAGGTTCAAGGCGGCAGCTTGGGAGAGTACTGTGCAATCATCTTATCTAAGCACTCCACTTCTTCACTCATGATTGTTTTTTAAATCATTGAAACTTTGCCAGGGAAAGACATAATTATATCCATACATGCTAATTATAATTTAATTTGTTTAACCATTACCAAAGATGTAACCTAGCATACAGTTTTAGTAGACAAAACACAATGAATACTTTCCTGTCTGCTTTGGTGTAAGGTTCAGCTTCCAATATTAAATCCAGCCTACTAGGTATTTAGTTGTAGATATGGTACAGTTTCCTGTCTGAATGATGGTTTGAACAATCTCGGCTGTATTTACAGCAGGACATAGAGTCAGCATAGGTTTAAAGAATGTAAAATGTCATTAAGAATACAAACTGTAAAAGGAATAGAAGTGTGTAGATGAGTGACAATAGATGAAATGCTTGCATACTTGACAAAACCAAATGGAGTTTATGCTGTATATATTATACTATTCATACTTTTCAACTCAATCAGCCTTAAAAAGCAGGAGTTCTAGGATTGTTTTATAAACTTCTGTCCTAACCAAAGATCTCAAACCACTTACAGGATCTGATGAGCTAGAGGAACAGAAGAGACGTAAAAGAAGAGGAGGAGACCATCTTTGCGTCTCTGAGGAGCCAAAACAAGCCCTTTGTTGATGACCTACCTTTGGGGTCTTTTTTTTAGCTCTCAGTGACCTCTTTAATTGCCCTTTTACTTATAAGACTGGGACCTGTCATCGGGTGAACACTGATTTTTCTCTTTATCTCTTTTCTCTTAAGGAAGAGAGTTTTACCACAAAGTACCCATGAAGACCTGTCTTTTCAGGTGAATAATAACTAATAATAATAACAATAACAGCAATAATGTTATTGAACATTTATGAGTTCTTATAATGTGTCAGGCACTGGGCTAAGCATCTTACTAAATAGGAAAGACCTTAGTCCGCATAACATTACTTAGGAAAGGAGCGATCTACCTTAAAGAAGATGAGGAAGCTGAAACTAAAAGAGCTTAAATTACAAATCATGGTTTCCTCAGGCAAAAGAGACAGAGCTGTGATCCAGGCTCAAGTTATTTTGGGCCACTCAACTACTATGTTATGTCATTTAGGTGAAACAGTTCACATTGCATTTCTCCTGTTTTCTCTTAGGCTGTTTATGATTCTTGATGTGGCTTCTTTGATTTTTATCTGTTAAAAATATTCATTATTCTGACATAAGGTAATACACCTAGCTGAACGTTTTTGCTTTTGAAAGTTAAAAAAGAAAATAGCAGTAAATTCCAGTTTATACAAAATGGTGAGTATGCAATGATCTTGTTAATTACCTTTTTGGATAACCAGTAATTAGTCATGTAATATTATGTACACAAAAGTGCAAACACTCTGTAAAGCAGGTATTATCCTGGGCCTCATTTGAACAGTCCATTAACTTCTCCAAGCTCACAATGACTCTACAGACCATGCTCCTAAATGGATATGCTATTCCGCTTTCCACAGTGTCTATCTTCATTATTGCAGTAAAATATTCTATTAAAAATGTGTAATCAGAATGTTTCATGTTTTGTGATACTGCAGTTGTTGGAACTTTTCAGAATTTTTTTTAAATCCCCAATATTAGGTTTTTTAAAACTAGAACTTCATATTGTCCTTATATACTTAAAATAAATGATTTTCCTAAATAAATACCATCATTTGAAGTGCAAAAATTCAACCTTTATAATTTATTGTATGAAGATATCAAAACAAATAAAGAATATAGTCAAATGCATTTATTCTCATTTTGGAAATGGATTTGACTCTATTAAGTACTAATATCAAAAATGCCTTTGGATAGCATGAAATAGTGAAATTAACTGCTCAGGCTAAATGAAACTGTATAGTGAATATGAATAGCACTGACTGATTATTATCTAGGATATTGTCTAAATGATGAAGTCTCTCTGTGAAGCAAATCCATAAATATGCCAATTGTACACTCACCTAAAAATTTTTTCATTTGGGAAGTTGCCACTACTATTGGTGTAGTCTCTCCAACTCACTCTCTGCTATATTAGAACCATTCTTGAGTGTGAGTTTTAAGGTTTGTTAAGTTTGTCAATTTTGTACTGTGACCCAGTCTTGCATATTGTTCCGGGGGGGGCACATGAAAGGAATGTAAATTGACTATCCATCTGGCTTTTGGCGGTGATTGATTAAACTTATTTGATGAAAACGATCAAATTTTAATGAAATTGTAATGTTGAGTATAAGGAAAAAATGGCATCCTGACATTTTGGTTTGTTTCTATTTTCATCCTCTGCAGAAGATGGAACAACAATTATTCCTTCCTTATCATGATCATTTGTGAAGTGGAGCATGGTGAAAGTGGAGGACTTTTTCATCTTTCTTTCCATTAAACTAAACTCAACTATATCAGTCCTCTATACTTCCTATATTTGAATTATAAATTAAAATTCTGGAGTTTTATGATCTATATTTACACTATGATTTAGTTTTAAGTCAATCTTAGAGGTTATTTTTTTAAGGGAAAAAAAATCACCCTAAGCATTTTTTTATCAAGTATCAATTTTCTTTCCTTTATATTAACTATAAAACTATAAAATATCAATATAGCATTTTATAAATTAGTCTTGCAACAAAAGTAGGCATAATTCTTTAAGTTACTTTTCTAGAAAAGAAAAAAAAAGTGGTTAATTTCCATAATAGAAAATTTGTTATTTTTGTTACTTTCATAAGAATATGAGGAATTACAGATACAGATGTACAAGTCAGGTTCCAAAACTTATATGATATTCCTGAGTTGTTTTAGACTGGTTACCATGAGTGAAATAGTCTTTGTCACTAGTGAGCATTAGATAAAACATTGGATCAGATGAATGAATCATTGAACCAGTAAGCAAAATCAATAAGAATAGTTTCAAATCAGGTGTGAGAAAATTGTATAAGAAAAATGAAGTGAGATCTAGATATGGGACATTAGATAACTAGCTAGAGAGGCATGTGTGTGCATGCACACCTTCACAAACACACACACACCATAGTGTCTATGTCTACAGTAGCTGCAGCATAGCACTTAATGTCGACTCTGTCCCATGAATAGTAATACTTTTTATTTATGGATTTGTGGGTATGAAGAATCAAACCCCAGGACATGTATTCAGAATATTTATGAAGTGTGCCTAATAGTAAAATGCAGATTTTTTTCCTCTCAATTCAAAAAGGTTTGTATTTTTAAGCTCAACATTAAAGCCAGACTCAACCTGAGTTTAGAGAAAATTAGTATAAACAAACTGAAATAGAACAGGACGTGTAGATTAGGGATTAGAGTGACCTCCAACTGAGTTTTTATGTTTATTGCTTGGATCAAAGTAAACCAAGACAAAAAAAAAATGACCCAATTTTAATGTCAGTGACCTCAGAATAACCAGCCCTGCAAAGTTTCATTTTTCCACTTCCAGGATTTCTCTGAGGATTTCAAATAAAAATTGGTTCCTTTCCTCCTCCGAGAGGACATCTGGAGAGTTTATCAATGGATAGGAATTTGTCTCTCACTGTGAAGAGCCTGTGATGTCTCTTCATGTGCACCAAGGGAATCTGGGCTTTTTGAGCAGCTGCAGGCATCGGTGTTTTTTTCGACCCAGCCCCAGACATCGGTCTAAAGGGAAAATTTATAGGCTGGGTGATGTGCACCGTGAGCTCACACTTTTACTAGACAAATTAGATAGGTTTCAATCCGTGCAGCTGGAAACGGTGTCCTGCAGAGTTCCACCTGATCTTTTACAGCTTTTCATAAATCAGTACCTACTGGCTGCAGACCACAGTCATTAAAAAGAAATCATGGAAATTACATGTTTGCTCAGGGAAGCAAAAAATAACTTTCCTCCCGTTCTCTCTCCTTCCTTGTGTTTAGGTTGTGAATTATTCTTTTACGGGTGTTCATACTGTTGCATTAAAGAGGTACACATCTACGCATTTTCTTCCCATCAACCCCTAATTGGAATTCATACCAATTAGCACCAGGTACTGAGGAACAAATAGCAACAGACCTCTGCCACTTCCAAGGATAATTTCTGATAATGACCTTATTTCAATATTGTAAGGGAATTCCAAATCACTAGGATTGAATGCTAGGTTATCCTTTTATGGTCACTTTTTGCCTTATTAAGAGCTTTATTTTTTTATATATGAACAGTGTTTAATAAACATTTCTTGAATGAATAAGTAGATGCCTACTGAGACTAAAAGTAAAAATCAATTACATTGGAGATGCATGCTACACTACTAAAAATGTCCCAATTTTATCTGTTGCTGTGAAGTTTCAGGAAATATATTAAAGCTAATGTATTTAAATAAGAAAAATAACATTTGCTTTAATAAAATTCTTTAAAAAGAGTAATTTCTTAAAGACAAAATATTAATTTTATCTACCTCTTTTATTACCTGAGAATAGTAATATAATTTTCAGTACCTTGCAAAAGTTATTTCTATTTTTTTTTATTTCAAATCGTATCTTCCCACTATATTTCAGGGGGAAATCTAATATTAGTCAAATTTTTAATGTGGATTAATGATGACCTTGAACTTTTTATTTCTAACATTAAAAATCCACATAGGATTAAATGACTTTAATTTGTCATCAGTAACTAAAAATAATTTTGAATATATATAGTTCCCAACAGGAGACTAGAATATAAATGACACATTAACAAGAAGTAAAGTCATTGTGTTTATTTTAATTATCTCTAGGCCTTAAGTATCAGAATCTTTGCAGCTATAGCTATTACATCTGGTTTAATCCCTCTCAGTGATGAAAAATAACTACTTTGATTTTTAAGATTAAAAAAAAATCACCTGGGTATTTGGCATATTTGATTCCCTCTAAAAGGTTCTGTATCATATTTGTTCAGTGAGGAAAGTCACCCTGTCAGTTTCAGGATGTGAGGTCAAAGTCACTTTAGAAGTAAAAGCTGATTGTTTTTTAGTAGGTAGATTTATCTTGAATAATATAATGGTATTTCTCAAAACAGCAGTTATTCTCAAAAAGAATTATATTATGTACACTTGATATGAGAAGATTTTTAATTCCAGCTTAGTGGCATTAACAGGGAAAATTATGAATATTGCTTAGTTTTGCCCCTATTTAACCTTCAAGTTAATAAAAATAGATATCTTCAAACTTAGCAACTGATGCAATGGAGCAATATTTAAAATCATTTCAATTACATTAAGTATATTTGGCACTTCAGAATCTCATTCTATATGTAGTGAATGTTTTGTTTAGGTCTTTGTGCCAAGAATTTGGATGTCTTCAATTTAGAACCTCATTTTTAATATATTAAAGGTATTGTTTAATTCTTTATGTCAAGAATTTGGATGCCATCTACTTACAATAGTATCAATGAATCTTATGGCTTAGATTTTGAAAATACTAATTTAGAGAAAAAGTCATTACTCTAGTTCATTTTATATAAATACACAAAAATTTGGGTATCTTAATGCCTGAATAGAAATGAATTCATATATTTCTCTATTATTAGTCTTTTGATTTTTAATTTATCTCCATTTACAAATGTAACTGAATAAATTCATTAATTTATATATTTTTATTATAAAACTCATCTCTGAAAAGTTTCTTTTAAAAATGAATTTTGCTTATTTCTCTTATATGTAAAACAAAAGCATGTGGTATGAAATAAGAGAAAATTCATCATTGTAACACCATTTTGTATTTATTTGTAGAGCAGAATTTGCTAACAAAACCTAGATAAGAATGCTTTCTCTAATTCTAAAAGAAGTGGAGGGGCTTTGCTTTTAACTTTCTATCCATGTGCATTATGACTATATTTTTCTTTTTCTCCTGAACTCCCCATGTGTACTATTTTCACATGGCCTTTTTCATTTCATCATCCACTTATAACCAAAACTATTAAAACTTCATCTTTCATTTACTGCTCTAAAGAATCAAAATAGTTCTCTAAAAAAGAAACCAATGCCTTTTTCATTGCTTAATTGGAAGGCTTTTTTCCCAGTTCTCTCTTTTTTTTCACCTTTTTGCAGCTTTTGATAACACAATCCATTCTATCCACCTTTTGAAAATTCCTTTAACTGTGGTTATCTGTAATGTTCTAAATCTTATCCTACCTCTCTGGTTGTTTCTTTTTTCCACCTATGGTTACACAATGTTCTGCTCTATAACTGATACAGTTCTCCAAGCTCTGAATGGAGAGCCTCCTTTCTCTCTAGATGTGACTGTGTGCAGTGGGTTAACATTTTGAAACATTATGTATGTTTTATATTTTTTCCTCCTAGGATGGCCATCCACTGGCAATAATCCTCTGGCACTGATTGGCTCCACAGCCCCTTACAAGGAGCCTGAAATCTCCATGCTCTTTTATATACAATAGAGGTATTCACTCTTTTCCACTAGCTTCTTGGCTCTTCAAGACTTTTGAGTTGGTAGCCTCTGGACTAAATGAATGAGACATGAAGAGGCTTTAAAAGGAAAGAGCCTTGGAATCCTCAGGACAGCCCAGAACAAACAAAGAGAACCTGATAATTATAGACTTGCAGATAGCAATGAAGGATGTCTCAGTGACAATTTAAATGAACCAACATCTTCCACTAGTCATAGATTAAAGTCTCCTGAAAATTCATGAGATATGAAGGCTTTGATTATAAACTTAGATAATAAAAATAAAGAAAATAAAGAATAAAGAAAATACAGAAAAATAAAGAAAGTTATATTTATTGCAAAAAAAAAACGGTGTTACTAGACTGGGATTTGTAACAATTAGACATATTTCTATGACTTCTCTTATTATCTTTATAGAGACAGTTCTTGAAATCATATGCCTACTTGTAATTTCTCCTTAGAAGTTTGAGATGTGAACTTCCACCTGTTGCTGGACTCAGGCTCCTTGTGCCAGGATCTGCCTCGCAGATCTGCTCCTTCTTCCATTCCTACCACTGCCAGTGAGAACATTGTTCAAAACCTGGAAGTACCCTCCAACTCCTTCTGTCACTCTTCATATTTCATTAGTCACCATGTCCTATAATACCCTTGTCAGTAATTTTTTTAAATTCACACCCTTTCTTTTTATTCTCACTGATCTACCCTAGCTTAAGTCCTTTCTTAGACTACTGAAAGCACTTCCTAGCTTCTTATCAGGAATCTGCTCACCTCCAGTTCTTCTTAGGTATAGCTTCCAGAGAAATATTCCAGAAGCACAGCACAACAAATCACATAAATATTTTCAAGGGCTCTCCTTTCTTCATGGGAATAAAGTCCAAATTTCTAGGGATGACATTTAATGCCTTCCATTATAGGACAGAATCATCTATCAGGCTCTTGACTCCATAATTCCCTTTTTTATCCCATATTCCAGAACTGGATTATACAATGTAACCTGGAAGTCCTGTAAGTTTCCATGTCATTGCCTTTTTGCATAGTGTTCTCCCAGCCTGGTATGGTCTTATTCTGTCATCTGCCTGTAGAAATTCACCCACCATACAAATGATAGGGAATCTCAAATGTAGAAGAAAACTCACCTCCTTTGTTTCCTGGACACCTAATCTTTTTGCTCCAGTAATTATGTATTCTGAGGAGTGGTATAGCATTTCTGAACTTGTCTTTGCCTCCCATATTTAAATGTAGGCTGTCTGAGGGCAAAGGCTGTATCTTGTAAGCACAGGGCTTAGCATGGTGCCTTCAACAAAGCCACTGTTAAATAAACATTTGTGATCTCATATTGATGTAAAATCAAAATTTCAAGCTCATACACTGTCTCCTCTGATTTATACTATTTTAGGAAAAATTAATTATCAAGCAACATCAAATTTAATGTAAATTCCCTTCCCTTCTCACCAATCCCTGCACCATCTCAGTATGTTTGTGCTCTGGTACACACTGACCATCTGCTCATACACCTTCCCTACCTCCTGTCATATACAATGAGCAATGATGTTCATGAAGACACTCAGTGGACGAGTCTCTAGGGATGTTTCAGTTAAGAATCATCAACTCTCATGAAGGTTGAGCAGTGAAATAATATGTTATACCAAGATTCCTATAACAGTATCTGAGATAAAATCTAAGTAAAACAGTTATAAAAGACAATTGGCCAACATATTAGAAGAAATTCAAATTTTACCATACATAAAACTAACTGGATCCAGGAAGACTCTGGAATAAGTTAAACTGCATTCATAATATGGAAAACAGCATCCCTACACGAATCATGTTTTTCCTGTACTACAGTTCTATACATTGATTCCAATTCACAAACTCAGATTGGGACAGTCTTTTAGTATGTTTTGAGGAGTCTGTCTCTGGGGTTAATTTGACAGAAAGGCTCACTTAGGTGGAATTTTGTTTAGGAGCATGGTTTTAAGCTTTGGCCATTATTTCTAATGCCTGTAGAAACCTGTAAAATGGACAGAAAAAATGAGAAATTTTTTCTAAAACATGCACATCTTTTGAGATGGAAATTTTAGTAATGATTTCAGAAAATATTTACTCCTGCATTTCACAGATATTTATTGAGTTTCCACTATCAATTTGACACTTATCTCATAGAGCTTAGAGTTTTCTGGAGAAACAGATACCTAAAAAGAAAACACACATAGGAAATTAAGATTGTGATGAAGAATAAGAAATGTGTTGCTAGAAAATGACTTGATGACTACATGATGGGCAAATTGTGCCCTGAAGGAAGATGGGGCAATATTCCATGAAGGATATGAAGGAAAATCCTAGACAAGGGCAACAGTATGTATTTCTGTCTTCATATCTAAAATGCTCTGGCTTTCGGAAGGAACTAGAAGCTGGTCACTATGGCTAGAGTATTAAGTGAGTGTGGCCCAGGTTGAAAGGTTGAAATGTCCCCTGCCTCACACTTTCACCACTCACTTCACGAAGTAAATCAAATCATATCAGTTCCCAGCTGACTTCAAATCCCTTAATGGATTCCTCATGCATTTCAAAATGGTGGCACGTCATTGTGAATGTAATTAACAGCCCTGCAATATATATCTGAACATGGATAAAAGGGGAAATGTTAGGTTATATATATGGTAATAGACTAATTTTTCTTAAAAAAAAAGTTGATGAAACCGCACTATGCAGTGAACCCTAAGTTAAACTATGGACTATAATTAATAGTACAGTTATAAAAATGTGCTTTCATCAATTGTAACAAATGTACCACACCAATGCAAGATGTTAATAATAGAGTGGTATATGGGAATCCTGCATTTTATGCATGATTGTTCTGTAATCCTACAACGTCTCTAATTAGAAAAAAACATTTAATTCCAAAGTTCTCGCCATGGCCTGTGTGGCCATAAGTGTTCTGGCTTGTGTTTGCCTCCTCAGTCTCATGACAGACTCTTCCTTTTCCTACTGCTCTTCAGTCACCTTATCTTTCTGCCGCTTCCTAGAACCCTCCAAACTTTTTCTTTAGGCACATGCAGCTTCTTTTTCCTAGGGCAAGAATACTTTTCTCTCCTGAGATTTTTGAAACAGCTGACTTTTTTTCCTTCCTTCGAGTCTCAACTCTAATGTTAACTCCTCCAAGCACTTTTTCCCAACCATTCCCTCATTGTCTACCATAGCCATCTATTTACTTCCTTCCTATAACCTGTAGCTATTTGTTGTTTATTGTTCCTTTCTATAATATAAGTTCCAGTATGAAGGGGACCGTATTTGTCTTCTTCACCTTTCTCTAGAGTCCAGTACAACACCTACCACAGAGTACATTGGCTATAATAAGTCATTGTTGAATGGATATTTGAATAAAAGGAATGACATCGAGAGGCTGGACATTTTAAACTATCCAAAGGAGTCTAGATTTTTTCCTAAGTATAATGGAAAAGCAAAAATGGTTTTAAACAGGACTGAAATTATATCATCTACGTTTTGATAAGAAAATTCTGGAAGCTTTGTGAAAAGATGCTTGGGATAGGACAAGAGCAGAGGTAGGGATCAAGTAAGAGATGACTGCAGTGGTCCAGATCAGGAGGGAAACAGTCGTAAACTACAGTCATTGCAGTGGAAATGGGCAGAGATGGATACAGTGATCATCTAGTTCAAAGTGTGGAAGGCAAGAAAGAGGTGTAAAAAATTGCTCCAGTTCCAATGTAATTTTTAACCATTACATTTAGTGAATGAAGATGGATGACGCATCTTAGAAAAATAATAAAATGACATGTTTTGTGACAAAAAAAAGACATGGAATTTTTTAGATTTTAAAGAGTAGATCTTGGGAGGAAATAACATTACTTGACACATTTCGATAAGAATGGAAAACTTGAATTAAAGAAGCATGCTAAACTTTGAATGTTAGGACATGTCCTAATATATTATGGTCTTCTATTAAGACTATATTCCTTCATAAATTGGGGTTAAGTATCCCTAGACCATACTACATAAGGTAGTCTTTATATTGATCCTGTGGAAATGATTTGAGTGTCTTTTTCATGATATGGAAAGAGTTAAAAAGATGTTTTTCTTTGCTATGGTTAGTAGTGAGTAGAGATCAAAAGAAATGGCTTCAGGGTGCATTACAAGTTTGTAATCCTGTCGGTTATTAAACTGTCAGGTGGAGTTCCAAAGGAGGCTATATAGTCTCTCTCTGTGAAGTTTAGGACAGAGATCCATCCTTGTGGGATAAGTTATGGTTTGTTTTATCTAGGGATCTATCACTAAGTCCAACTTGGTGAATCCTAAAGATTATTTCCAACAAATATTCTATGATTCATATACTGATATTAAAGCATTGGTTCAGATTCCCTTTTTCCATCTTATTCAAATATACTTGAAAAACTGGATAATGTATGCTTAATATAATTGTTCCTATTGAGGTAAAAAGCATCATATGCTATATCGTAAGATGCATTAACAAATGCTCTATCAATTTGAAGGTCATAATTCACAGTGATTGTCAGTAAAACCAGCAAGTGTATTTTAAAAAAGAAAGCTTGAAAGCTCCTTCCAATAGTGCACCATATTTTAACTTTTACACATGAGTTACATTAAATCATCATTATGTAGCACTTACACATATCACTCAATCCTGTGGATTTATGTGCACACTGAGTATAGTGTAGTTCTTTTACTAAAGTTCTGTTATTTTCCTGAATTTATAAATTTATAGACTCAAGATAATCCAAAGTATCTCTGCTCTCTGTGGCATTAAACAATTGAGATTATTTCCTACATCCATTGCATAGACACACACATGTACACACACACACACAGCCTGAATATATTACAGGCATAACCCATTTTATTGTGCTTCACTTTAGCACACTTTGCGGATATTGCTTTTTTTTACTAATTGAAGGTTTGTGGCAACCCTGAGTCGATCAAGTCTGTTGGCACCATTTTTCCAAAAGCATGTGAACCTCGTGTCTCTGTGTCACATTTCAATTAATTTATGTACATTGTTTTTTTAGACATAATGCTATTGCCTTCTTAACAGATTATAGTATGGTTTAAACAACATTTTATGTTCAATTGGAAACCAAAAAATTTGTGTGACTCGCTTTATTGTGATATTTGTTTAATTGCAGTGGTCTGCAATGGAACATGCAATATCTTTGAGGTAACCTATATTCTAAAATATAAGTATAGCTGTAAATCCATGCACTTTAAGATTATATTTCTACTTATATATTATTGAATATAGCTTCTAAATTGTCTGAATTTTCAAATTTTTAGCACAGTATCTATTAATACTAAAACAAATTTAATTATCAGATGTAAAAAAAATCACAGAATAGAAAAAGAGCAGTGAACTATAAAAGCATTTCCACTCTAAATATATATCAAAATAATGTTAAATTATAATTTGCATAAATCTGGCAGATACTCAGTTTTCTTATCCTGACTATAATTCATATATATATATTTTTTTAAACAAGTTTTGGGCAAGTTATAATGAAGCTGCAAATACCCTCTTTAAAATCTGATACTAAATCATAATTTACTAACACACACACCTTTTGGTATTTAAACAGACAAGTTGAGGTGAAAAGCAAGGAATTTCCCATGTATTGAAACGTCAGCTTTAGGTACTATGCTTTGTAGCAATGGAAAAAATAGAGCAGGATAGCATGCATGGAAACTAGAGACAGCACAAATGAGAAGAGATTTTGAGAAGAAACTATTTATGCAAAGACTTGTACAAGCATGAGATTGCCCACAAGACATCATTATTGAGAAAGTCATTGCACCTATAGGGTATTAATGAGCTCACTAGTCTTAAAGTTATTTGTGGCTAAACATCCCAAATATGTGTGAAATCTTTTCTCTAATTGTTAGGAGGAATGTTTTCAAAGGTATGAAGTATATATTAGCATGTATAATAAGCCTATTACAAAGCAACATTATCAAAATACAAAGGAACTGTGCTCCTCTATGTGTACGATGAGGATCTAAATCACTAAACAAGACAAACAGCTGTGCCTTTAACTTCTCTGAGAAGCACCACAGAAAATAATACTTCTCATATGGCTCTTGCCAAAATTAATCTCTCCTCCATTTCTTCTGTTGCACTTTGTAAGTGCACTATAATTTACATTCCTCAACACCATTGAGAGAATGCTGTGATTCTAAACTGGGAGGAATATGCATAAAATTTGATGGACAATGTGCATTCTGAATTGTATTATAGCTATGATGTGTTTGCATTTGTGTTAGTGTCCAGGACAGGGCCCTTATTTTACTCTTAGTTTTACTTTCTACAGTGTCTAAGAGAATAATTGGTTAATAATATGTGTTACACAAATATTTGTTTAATTAAGTGAGGTAAATCGTATTCTACTAGGCAGTGCAAGGTTTTGGAAGGATTGTTATTGTTATCTGAAACCTTATTTTAAACTAGGAATGAATCAGGGCTTCACTGGGATTCCCCACCACTCCTGGAATTTTTTCCATTTATTCTTTCTTTTTTTTAATAATGAAGAGAGAAAAGAAGCAGTATGTTACCATGTTTCCTATTTACAAGAAATTAAAATGTGAATCACTTCTAGTCAAGACAGAGGTTAAAAATGTCTCAGAATTTCATCAGCACCATTAATTTGCATGGGGATTCCTCTTGGAAGGGGAAAAAAAAAAAAAAAAAAGAACACATCTCCTCAGTCTTGAGGCATATGAATTTCAAAGAATGCAGTTGGGGGAGCTGGAGGAAAAATTAATACCTTAGAGAAAGCAAATGCATTAATTTCAGAGTGAGTGGAGGATGCAAAATCTAATGTGTCACCTTGCTGCTGCACTGGTGATGATCTTCAGACTGCTGGGGTTCCGGATAAGCTTGTCCAGAATGCTGACAATCTGCTCAAACTTGGGTCTGTTGTTTCTGTCTTTCTGCCAGCAGTCCAGCATCAGCTGATACAAGGCAGCTGGGCAGTCCATGGGGGGTGGCAGTCGGTAGCCCTCATCCACAGCTTTAATTACCTGAGTGAGAAGCAAAGATTCTGGACATTAAGAGTAACTTACTTTACTTCATTAAGGGTTAGACCCACTAATATGAATATTTTGAAGTTAAAAAAAAAAGTTATTTTAAATTGCTTTGTCAAATAAGAAATTGTTCATGCTCAAAAATATGATGTAAAGTCAAGAAAGAAAAAAAAGTGTGTGTAAAGATCTCTCCTAGATTAAAATAAAAAGAAATGTTCAGTGACACAGGAAATTCAGTTGAATATAAGGAAATTATTATCAGACCATACAGATTCCTATGGAAGCCATATTTGATTGAATGCAAAGAAAATCTGTGTACAGATTTTTGTTGTGGTATGGCACAGTTCAAGTGGTATCTTCCCAATACTTAGTAACTACCTTTGAGAAAATTCTATGTGCTATGGTGCAAATGAGTAATGATTAATTCATTAGTACTTTTAAATCATGTAAAGCAGTGATTCTGAGACTTTAATGTGCAACAGAATCATCTAGAGGGATTTTTAATATAAAGATCTCTGGAACAGTTAACCCTAGAGTTTCTGATTCCATGCATCAGGGGCAGGGCCTGAGAATTTGAATTCCTAACACATTTTCAGACCGTGCTAAAGCTCCTGGTCAAGGGACCACACTTTTAGATCCTCTGACACAGATAATGTTTGAACATGGAAATACTGAAAAGTCATTCAAATTTTCCCAGTACTTTTATTAGCAATAGCTTATTTAAAGAAGAATGGAGAGATTTTTATATCCAAATACACTAAAAGCAGTTTAAACACAGTGAGTAGGAAATGGCTGAAAGCTTCTCAGATTTCTTTTTTATCTATCTTGGGATCACGCTCACAGTCTGGCTAAGCATAAAGAGAAATCTTTGAGTGTTGATTCCATATGCCAATACAGTTCTTTTACTCAGAATTACCAAAACATGACCTATAAACATAAAAATCCTTTTGAAAAATCTTACCACAGTTATAATAGAAAGTTAAATCTTATTTTCTCATCCAATGACTTCAAATTGTAAAACTAAATTCATGTGCCAGTTTAATACACTAAAAGAAACAACATGGTAGAGATGGGCTGTTTTTGTCTGACCCGGGGAAATACTGTATTTAAGTAAACAAAATGTTGGCATAGATGTATTAATTTAATCTACAAAGGATCCATATGTTACTAATGTTACATTGAAACAATTTTGTAGCAAAAATCCTTCAAACACTCACTCAAATCTATTGGTTATCTTCTTAGTCACTTATCTCGTTACATTCTTGTTATGAATGTTTTAACTTTGTCTTATTTCTAAACCCCTGCTTGGGAGAAAAATGTAAGAGCTGTAAGAGCAATTCAATTAATATCCTTTCATGACTTGGAAATTGTTTCATCTCTTCTAAGTATTCTATTTCAATGTCAAAAACTAGTAGCCACCTGGTTTCATTATGCTCCACTTCCTTGCACAGCTTGATCTTTTAATCTGAACCCATAACTCATAGACTACAAATACTTACATCCTGATTGGACATCTCCCAGTATGGTCTCTCTCCATAGGACATCACCTCCCAGAGAACGATCCCGTAACTCCACACATCGCTGGCTGAGGTAAACTTGCGGTAAGCTATAGCTTCTGGTGATGTCCACCTGATTGGGATCTTCCCTCCCTTTGAACATAAAATTAGATGCACATACATGAGCAATAAATAAAACATATAATATATATTATAACCTGAAAAACTGACAAAATTTGTCAGGTTATTTCTATTCTGAGAAGAAATGTGGGTTTCCACTGAACTATCTCACTGCTCTTCTACTTTTAATACCCATCAGGAGATTTTAATAGCACACAATTTATTACAGTATTTACTTCCAAACAATTTAGAAGAATCTTTAAACCATAAAAGGAAAAAAAAATAGAAAATTACTAAACTATTGACAAGTTTTTCATATCAATTAGGGCATATGCAATTAAGCAATCTTAATTCAGACCATAAGTTAATATTTGTGAGGCACTTAGGCCACAATAATAAGCACAGAATATGTACTTGTATGTATTTATTAATGAAATAAATTCAAAATAAATTATACTTCTAAAAATTATACTTCTATAAAACTTTCTTGAATATATTAATCAAGTCTTCATTAATTTTCTGAGAGCCTCACTCATTATTAATCATTAATGTACCTTTTGTGTACTAAGTAGGCACCATGTGAACTAGATAGTTATATTAACTACCTTCCCAGAATTTATGGTCTAGAGGAGAATATTGTTTCAATGAGTTATAGGAGATATACAGGTGTAAATACCGTAAAACTTGCTCTCAGTTCAATAAATAAATTTAACAAAGATGTGCTGAGGGCCAACCATATGGGAATTATTATGCTAGCCATTCTGGGTGAGACAAATATAAATAACATATTGGCTTTCCTGTTTAGGAAATGTTAGGCAAGTAGGAAAAGTAATCAGTTGCTTTGAACAACTAAATGCAAAAAGAAGTAAGTATTTAGTGCATTGTTTCTCCAATTTTATAGTGCACATGAATCATCTGGGTCTCTTGTTAAAATGAAGATTCTGTCAGTAGGTCCAGAGGGTAGCCAGAGTCCGCATTGTAACAAGGTCCCAGGTGATACCAACTTGCTTGTCCACGGATCTTACATTGAGCAGAGCAGCAAGGCAGCAGTTGAGGCAGGTGTGGATGTGGAGCATGGAGCTATGATTCTCACCAAGAAAGTCACAAATGGATTGAGCCTTGAAAGATGAGTTCTATTTTTTTATATAATAAGAACAAAGAAATGGATATTCCAAAGAATTAAAAATCTTCAAAATCTTAAGCATATTCACCCAAATGTGGTCCATTTATATTGCATCTTATAGTTCTTCACTGAGTTTTGAAGTGATCCTCAAGGGGGAGAGTATAGTGCTTCAGAGAAGTGGATAAGCCACTTAGGAGGTAAGTTATTACGTTTTGTTTACACCTGAGTTTCCTCATCTATTATTGAGGAAACTGATAGTATTGGCTCATAGCATTGTTATGGGGCTAAATCACAAATTCCAGGTGCAATCTTTAGCATAGTTCCTGGCACACAGTAAGGACTCAAGAATCATTAGCTTAACACTCCCATATTCTAAATGAATGGCATAAATCAAAGCATAGAGGAGGAAAATGTATTTTCTGGTGTGGTTATAATAGAGAGTTATGTTCAAGAATTTAATGGGAGAAGGAAAAAGAATACTGAATTGGGATTCAATTCCAAGCATGCTGAGGAAGTTTTATCCTAGCTGACAGAGTGGTATAAATGTATGGAACTACCTTAGAAAAATTGAGTGCTTCTCTTTGGTATTTCCCATTCAGAGAGGATACTTTGAGAAGACCTGTGAAGGAGGAAGGGCTTACACTGGGTCTTAAAGAATACATGAACGGTACAGAGAAGTGAGAAAGAGAGAGATAGCATCAGCATGAAAACCATGCTGATGCACAGAGAAGCAGATTGGGTACAGCCTCCTTGAGAAGCTACCAGTCTGAGGGTAGTCGATGGTTCATGTCCGTGAACTAAAACAAATGATATTGGAGAGATTGGAACCAGGCCAAATAAAGCCTTGGAAGTTAGCAAGAGACACTGCAATGCACAACATGCACTGGAGAGTGACAGACTAGAAGCAGAAAAGTAGAGTAGAAAGCTTTTACAGCCATGTAGATGGGAGGGGATAGGCTCAGGAAGTTTCCTGGCACTGAAAAAGGGCCTTTCCAAACTGATAATTTTATGTCGATTTAGAAAATATGAAGCACACATACGTGTTGTCTTACCAAGGTCTCTACTTGAAATTAAAACAGTTATTAGAAAAGATAACAGATTGATGAAAACCAAGAAAGGAAAGGCCATTTTAAAAAATATTTAGTTCAACAAGGATTAAAATGGAACATATTAAAGTAGTCTCATCCTTAGAGAACATCTTCTTGACCAAAAGGGGGGATGTGAAAGGAAATGAAATAAGCTTTAGTGGCAGAGAGATTCCAAAAGGAGCTGAGAGGTCACTCTGGTGGGCACTCTTATGCACAATATAGACAACCCTTTTTAGGTTCTAGTGAATTGGGGTAGCTAGCAGTAAATACCTGAAACTATCAAACTACAACCCAGAACCCATGAATCTTGAAGATGATTGTATAAAAATGTAGCTTATGAGGGGTGACAGTGTGATTGGATAAGCCATATTGACCACATTCCCCTTTGTCCAGTGTATGGATGAGTGAGTAGAAAAATGGGGTCAAAAAAAAAAAAAAAGGTCCCCAGTATTCTTTTTTACTTTAATTGTTCTTTTTCACTTTAATTTGTATTCTTATTATTTTTGTGTGTGTGGTAATGAAAATATTCAAAAATTAATTTTGGTGATGAACATACAACTATATAATGTAATGGTACTGTGAACAATTGAATGTATGCTTTGTAGGACTGCATGGTATGTGAATATATCTCAATAAAAATGAATTAAAAAAAAAAAAAGTAGTATCATCCTAAACTCATAATCACTATTTTCCAGAGAGGAAATAATTGAATATATTTTCAATAAATTTCTAAAAATTGTGAAGTACTGAAAGTCATCTCATTAATAATGTAGTTACAGATTCAAGCAAATAACTTTCAGAAAGAATTTCCAGTCAGTTGTTATGTGCTTTCCCTGGGTAAAATTACCAAGACATTGTGTTAAAACACACACAAAAGGGAAATGTGTTTGGAAAGATGTCTGGTAAATATTTAATTGAAAATACTTTAAAAAAATACTTAATTTTTAATTCTGCTCTTTTCCTAATGTTTTTGCCATTGTTGCAGCCTAACACATAAACATACAAGCAAACACACACATTGTTAGAATAACAACTTCAGACTTCCCAATTTAACAATTTCTGAAACTCACAAGGTGATCAAATGATCTTTACACTATCATTGAATTTGGTAGCACTAATTATTAAATTATTATGGCTCTTAAATCACTCTGCTACTTTAGGAAAGTATCTCTCCCACCTTGAACAGCTGTCACCTGTGAAATGATAACAGCTCCTCACTGCAATATTTGCTAGCTTTGGAAATGTAGGTTATGGACTCTACTTGTCATTCAGGCTTTTAATCTGGGCTCCTAAGTATATTAAGGCTTGAGTTCTGCCTGTGTTAAAGAGTATGGGGAAGTGAGATAATCTTTTTTCTTTTTTTCATTTTTATTGAATATGTTAACACATAAAGATTAAGTAAGTAGCATTCAATCAACTCAACAATTAGGTAAGTTTGTTAAGTGTTTCATTAACTTATTCAGAAGTTTCCACTGATCAACACTGATAGTAAAATCACCCGTTTGGTACACTAATTCTTTCTTTTAGTTCTTTGTTATACTGTCCCAGGTTCAGGTATATCAACTTTCTGTTAGCTATAACAACAGTGAGTTGATATACCTAAAAGTAAACATGTGTAATTGAATTACAAACAAAAAACTCTCAATTAATATTTTTATATATGATACCAATGCAACTCATGCTAAAGGAGCAGCCAGGACTAGTTTGAACTCTTTATTCAGAAGAAGGTGTGAACGAGTGATGTTTGCCTGTGCCCAGTGCTACCATTGAAGTCCATAGATTCTTAGCTCTGAATCCTAGAATTTATTCAATATTCATGAAGCAATTAGCTTTCTCAATAGAGTAGTTTTATTATCTGCTTCTACATAGCTTTTTAGACTGACTAGATTACTTCCAAGAATGAAATGATCACCACAGATTCAAGACTCTCTAAATTACTTTCTCACCCAGGGGTCATCTCTTCCCTACCAAGTTTTTGGTTAAAATGCCATCCATCATTAAGAGAATCAGAAAGAGAATAAAGATGATTGAGGATTATTAATTACTATTTAAGAAGTTTATTTTTTGTAAGTAGCAAAGATTTTATAATATATGTAAAGCAACTAATAAAGTGTCTGATCTTTAATAGATTGCTCCACCTCCACCCTTCCAATTCCCTTCAATTGGTTAAACACCTTTAATATTTTTATAACAGTTACTAAATGAGAATATGAGGGAAAGTTCATTGCTAACTACAACATACTATTCAAATTTAGAAACTGTTTTTATTGTGGCTAAAAAATAAAATCAAACTGGAAAAACTCTTTTTAAAATTTCCCTTTTTCCATGGTGGAAAAACAACACAGCAAATCACTCTGGCTTTAAACGAAAGTAAAACTCAGTCAACATTGTACACACTTCATATGAAATTAGAAAAGCAAACTACAGGAGATATTCCAAACCAACAGAACCACTGTGGAGTTTCAGGAAGGGTGAATGTTTGTGTCATTTTCAAACTCTTTAAAATTAACACCATAGTTTCAAACTCTTTATGTTCCACACAAGTGAAAAGAATTCAAGTAGAAGCTCTTGTCATTCTACTGCCATAAATAAAATTAGCATACCCAAACCATAATTTGGAATCATAAGCCTATGAAAAGTTGAGTAGACTATAAAGCTGAAGATAATGAGCATAAATCACATAAGCCTGTGCTCACTACAGAGGGCAATTGTCTTGTTTAGATATTATCTTGGCAAATATACACAGTAAGACATTCAGCAAATGATCATTGACTTGAGTTGAAATTCCCTTCACCACCCTGCTTTCCTAAGTGCATGATGTTCTTTCTTCTTGGAAGGCTTTTTCTCTGCCTGCCTTCTGTAACTTCTTACTTTAACATCATGATCAAAAGTGGACTCTTTGGTGGGACATTTGGGAATCTTCCAGGCAGGATCTTCTGTGATCCCTCTACTGCATACTTGTCACTCTCCCCGACTAGACTTGGAGCTCGAGAAAAGTACAACTTTCCTCCCTCATCCCCATAGTTTAAACAGGGGTCTGACTTTCTAGCTTTCCTGCTTGCAATACCTTGTTTTCTGGTGGCACATGTAGTTCTGTCAAGTGAGAATATGAATAATTTTTGAGGACTTGGAGTAGCAGAATTTTAATGAAGATCCTTAATGATTTGGGGCATTTAAAATATGCAATTCATTTTCAGATAATGATCAACTGAATTCAGTTTTTCATAATATATATATTTAATATATGTAAAGTATACATATATTAAATATATATAAAGCAAGAATGATAAAGTATATATATATATATAAAGTAAGAATGAGCCAATATGTAGCATGAGAATTGCTTTTTGAAAAGAAAGATATCATACTAATTTCCAATGTTCTTCTCTACTTTATGCTGCTATTTAATAATGCTGTTACACTGAAACATTATACTAGCTCCATATTGACAATAAATATAAGATTCACTGAGCATCGACTTTTAGGGTGTCTATAAAATTAGGGTAATATCTCATGGGATATTGTATGGATTAAGTATTTTAGATTATGTATTTACAGAAAATAAAAACATCTTTATTTGACTCCATAAACAGTACGTGTCCTGTATCAAATTTTTCCATATTAATGTTGTAGGTGTTTTACAAACATAAAAGTATGACCAATAATTTAAAAAGTCTTGTTAGTCTATGCACTCTATCCTTTGTAGGATGGGACTAAGCAAAATTTAAAAACATATGTATATATACATATATATATGTATGTGTGTGACTGAAAATATCTGACATTTATTAAATATTTTATCTGATTAAATGTTATTTAATTATTATCTTGTAAATAAATGTCTTACTAAAATAAAACTTAAAAATCACAAATAAAGGGGCCATATTTTAAAATTAGAGCATTTGGGGTGGAAAGAATTAGTAATTTCAATTCTTAGATAAAAAAAATGAAAATAAAATGTGAACAAGAATAAAAGGTTTACTATTTGTTTTATTATGCTTGCTATATCTCAAAGTTGAACCTTCTAGGAGGGCCGTTGGCAGATGGCTAGTCTGTGGCAAGTTTTGTTTTGTCTTCACAAATAGAAATGTATTTATTCTACTTTACTCTCTGTATAGCCTCTGGGCCAAGGGAATAGGAGAAATTGTAAAGCACTTGAGGTAGATTTTTGTCTCCATTCCCATTTTTTATATATACTGGGTAAACTTAGAGCAAGCTTTCTCAAGAGTGGTATAATTAACACTCTACACCAGATGATTCATGTTATGAGGGACTGTCCTGTGCACTGTAGGATGTTTAGCAGCATCCTTACCTTCTACCCACTACATGACAGTAGTGTTTTCCCAGTTACGATAGCCAAAAAAAGGTTGCAAAACACACTGCCAAATGACCCGGGGGGCAACTCACCCCCATTTGAGAATTTCTACTTTAGATGATGTGTAATGAACCTTGGTCAGCAATGGAAAAGACTTCATAAGAGGTGCAGGAGTTATGTGGGATTTTATATAGACTAAGTGGAATCCTTGAGAACTTTTCTCTTTTCCCACATTCTCACACTTTCCATGGATGTTCTTATTTCTGTCCTAGTCCATAAATTTAATAAGAGAAAAGCAAGGCCTAGTTCACCAAAGCTAATCTTCTGATTTGTGGGTTTTGATACATATAGCAGCACCATTTCTAGATATTTTACTTTATTTAATCTTTTATTTTCTTTTATCCTTTCTTTTTTCCTTCCTTTTTTTTTTTTTTTTTTTTTTTGCAAAGGGGATAGCTTACTATTACTAGTGAAATTTAAATTAGTCTCATAAATTAAGCGACAATTTATTTATCAGATGGAGGCATCCATGATCAAGTATTTTAAGTAAGGAGTGAATGTTTACTCTAAGAGCAAATAATATCTGCTGCTACAAAAATATTAATGTCATTGACAGAGAATATTGGATAAGAGTCCTGGAGGGCCCACTTCTGCTCTGAAACGTGGATGGAACAAGAAACTGGGGCCCATAAATTTTAATTTAATCATACTTCATGATAAGACTGTCTGCCTTCATTGAGCATCCAGAGGTCTGAAACTATCAAACTAATATGAATTGAATATACATGAGTCTGACTCATTATATTTCCTAAAAGTAATTTATTACAGAATTTATGCATACTTCTAATCTTGATTGTGACCAAAAAAATTCTTCTTCCTTTCCCACTTCTCATCCTAGAGATGGAATTCAAGCTTGTATTGCTTGGGGTATTTTTTTTCCAGGTTCAGAAATTGCTTTCCCTGCCTAGATATGTGGTGGCATTTTAAAAATTAGATTCATTTAAAGAACTGCTAAGCATATTCTTCAATGGGATATGCAAAAATTTGGATTTTATGTAACAAAATGTTGTCAACATTTGGCATATTTTCTTTCCTGCCACAATAAAACTATCCTAACGCAACTATTATTCATGAACTGAAACTCTGAAATCAGTTTGTAATTTAAAATTGATTTTGTAGAATGCTACTAGGCATTTGCAGCACAGCTAGTTACTATTAAAATGATTTATGAAGATGTATTTTTATAATATTTAAACAGATTTTAAAATGGAGCATTTAATTGAGGTGGTCCCTGTATCCACATGTAAGCTCCTTGCATTGTTTTTGTATTTGAGAAAAGCTTATAATTTTCAGGAGTGAGCCCAGAATCATAGCATATGGAGTGTGTGTAAAACCTCAACTGCAGAGGGACAACCAGTTCAAAGCTAACAGACTCAGAAGTTAATATTTTGCACCCATGTTTGCAACGGCAGCCAGTTCCTCCCAGCACTGATGTCTTATTCACCTACAGCTCAGTAATTAGGCGTGTGGGAAGAGATTTGGTCACTTCTTCTATTTGGACTAGTAGGAATCAGGAGTCTTTGTTTCTGGGCTCCATGTTAACCCTAACTAGCTAATTTAAACCAAGTCTTTCAAACTCTCTGTGCAGCTATCTTGTCACTCATAAATTGAGGGATATGGAGATATAAAACTTGACTTTCGGTTAAATTTTATCTTTCTCCTACACAGTGGTGCTAACTTACAAACCTTAGCCCTTTGGACTTTCAACTTTTCATCTTAAACCTGTGTGAATATCACAGATGTTGCCTTTTTTCAATATTTAAATATTTTGGACTATTAGAGATCACCTTAATTTCGGAAACTTCAATTCTACTTGGGTGTCATATCTGTATTTACTTCTATAGAATTCTTACAGAAAAATTAAAGGAGAAGAATATAGTTGTGCAAGTAAGGACACCAGGGATGCAAAGGGTGAGGCATTACATGATTATTAAACTCTAATCCAGGATTAGTTAGACTAGCCCAAATTCTTGTTCACTCTGCCCAGAAACAACAGTTGGAGAAAGAATCTCACAGTAAAACTCTTCTTTTAAGATCCTGCAAGTCGGTTCTCCAAGCTTAATGAATTTAGACAGGTCAAATGAGACATTTGGCTAAAAGCCTGAATTCGTCAGGTGCTTAACGGAAGTCAGTCCATTAAATATTAGTGAGGAAGCTTCAAGGCTTGATTTCTACAGAGAAAAAAAAAACAGTGTAATTGCTGAAATCTCTGGACATTGAGGCATAATGTCTCATAACTGCCTAATTTTTTCTCTAATTACATATACAAATCTCTCCCTGTTGATTTAGAAAATGCTTTGATGATCCACAGTTCACATTGCCTGCCTGTGAGCTCTGTCAGGACATGCTGAGGGTGACAAAGGACTTTGGAGATTTTATCTGAGTAAACTCCAAGTAATTGAGTGTTTAAGCTAGAGACAAATATTGGCTTCTCGGGTTAAAAGCAGAAGTATAGCCATAAATCATTTGACTAAAAGATTTAGCATCTATCTATTGTGAGGGACTAAACTTCATTTGCTGTAGACTACAGCAGACAAGGTGGAGGGAAATCCAAGAAGACTCCCAGGGGAAGAATCTGTTCTAATCCCCAGGAGTTTAAATCTAAAAGCCACTGAGTAAATTGTTCCAACAGATGTTGATCGCCACAAAAGAGCAGGGACAGATGATCCCTTAGTTTGCAAGAGCCCATCCCTTGAACTTTTGTGTGAAATGCCTAAGAATTTCCTGAAATACAGGAAAATCTTCATATGGCATTTCAAGTTACTCTCTGGCTATCCAGGAAATTAAGTACAAATAAATGACTTTTCAGTTACTTTCGGGCTCATAAAAAATACAGTATAAAAATTAGGCAGTCTGATGTGTAATATATAGCTTTAACAAAAACAATGCTAGTTACAAAATTGGGGATAGGGCTAAACATATTCCCCAATATCAGTCCGGTGCTTGTGAAAGCTCAATGAGTTTTTAAATGCCCAAACTGTTTTTTCCCTATATTGAATTCTTAAGTATTTTTTTTTAATTCCTGAAATTTATTTGAAAGCTAGGATTTTTAGCACCAAACACAATTTTCCAAAGAAGCAAAGCTGTATATAAAAAAGTTAAAAATGTGCATTTAATGTAGCAAGAATGCAGTATATTTGCAGTAAAAAATACAGAAATGATATGTGAGGAACCAGGGCTGGGGCCCCGCCCCCTCCTTCATTACTGAGATACTCGCAGTAGCCTACCTGACCCTGCAACAGGCCCCTCCCCCACAGGGGGGGACGCATTAAAACTCCCCTCCTCAAATCACTGGTAGTAACCAAATCTCGGGAGAACTTGCTGTAACCAAATCTCACGAGATCCTGTTGTAACCAAATCTTGTGAGAAACTCCTTTATCACAAACCTTTATAAGTCTCCCCACTTGGCACACCTCTCTCTGTCTCTCTCTATGGAATGGCGGAACGCTGATTTTACTCTCCCAACCACTGCCATTGGGATGTCTTCTGTTTTATAAGTCCCTGATTAAACTCATGCGTAACTCTGCGCCAGGCATGTTCTTTTGGTCTTGGGGCTCATCTGGCCTGGAACATGATATTAGTTTCATTCTAGTAATTAACCAAAAAAACAAAACTTGAGTAAGATTGATTTGTTTAATATTGATGATTGAAAAGTAAGAAATGATATGAAATGATAGGTGGAGACTCCCATAAATATTCCTTAAAGACACTTCTGATGCTTTTGAGACCATTAGACTTCATAATAGTTTCCTTGTATGTCTAACAAGTTGTGGTCCTATGTATTTCCATTTCCTGTATGTAGCAATAGCTGTAACACAAGTCATATGCTTTTTAGATATTAATAGAGTTGATTTCCACTGATAAAAGATATAGAGGGCAAGTGATAGAAAAAATAAAGGGTTGAAATAAATGTTGATGATGTATTTTTTAATGAGTTAATTGAGAAAGGGTTAAAGGGGTGTGGAAAGAATTTTAAGAAAATGTTTGCTTAGTATATAAATGTTTGAAATTCCACATCTAAGACTAACAAAAGGAAAGGGAAAAAGGAAACAAGACATGGGTGTGGGTTTGAACCATGACACTAGAACTATGTTTGAAAAAGGTAATAGGAAAGGAATCGAATTATTAGCCATGTTAGATATCAAGTGGTAGTACTGGTGATTGCTGCACCGCCTGATACAATAGAAGAATGAGGCCAGTCAATGGCCTCAAGGTATGTGGGGGCAATTTGTCATTGCATATTTGAAGATGAAGAGTATTTACAATTCTGAAGGTGATTTTAACTAAGCTTCCAGGAGCCACCCACAATACAGACTGAACCAAAGCTGTAAGAAGGAAGGTGTTTTAGTTTCCTAGGCTGTTCAAAGCAAATACTCATGAAATGGGTCTGGTTAAAAAATGGGGATTTATTTGCTCTTGGTTTTGAGGCTGGGAACATGTCCAAATCAAGGCATCATCAAAGTGATGCTTTTTCCCCAAAGATCAGCTGCCAAGGATCCTTCGCTCCTCTGTCACTTGACAAGGCTCATGACAGTGTCTGTCTGCTGGTCTCTCCTTTCTCTTCTAAGTTTTGTTGATTTTTAGTTTTGTGCTTCCATGGCTTTCTCTCTCTCATGTCTGAATTTCATCCACTTATAAGGACTCCAGTAATAGGATTAAGAACCATTCTGACTTAGGTGGGTCATACCATAACACCATAACTAAAGTAATCTCATCAAAAGATCCTATTTACAATGGTTCACACCCACAGGAATGGATTAAATTTAAGAACATGCTTTCTTTTGGCATACATACAGCTTCAAACCATCAGAGAGGTTTAGTCACTATTAGCTTGATGGTTAGCCTGAGTCATATCAGTTATCTGTCTACTTAAAATCATCTTCTCGAAATGTAGATCTCTTGGAATCAGAACAATAATTAAAATTATGTTATTAAATTGAAAATTCACTAGAGCAAAATTATTCTGGTTCTTTAGCACAGATATTTGCTCCTTCACTCTTAAAAATTCTCCATTATAATGTCACTGTGTCAGAGAAATTCTCCCTGACCAGTCTATTTAAAATAACTTGTGAACTTGGTATGTGGAAAAAACAAAGTTTTGGCCTTTAAAACCTCACTGAGCTTTGACAAGCACTGGACCCATACTGGGGCATGTGTTTTGCCTTACGCTTAATAATTTTATAACTAACATTGTTTTTGTTGATGCTTAATATTACACATCAGATTGCCTAATTTTTATATTGTATTTTGTGAACCTGAAAGTATCTGAAAAGTCATTCCTCATCTTATTTTTCCACCATACCATACAGTTACTTGTTTGCTTATTATCTGAATTATCCCTCTAGAACTCAAGCTCCATGAGGTCAGGGGTTTTGTTTTCTTTGTCTCTGAATCCCCGGATCCCAGAACAGTGCCTGATATATTGTAGGCACTCTGATATTTGTTGGGTGAATGAATGACTGAGTGAATGAATGAATAAATGTGGCATTTTAGAGACAATGGCTCCTGTTAGAGCTGTGTATAATATATTTATATATAACATCCATACTCCCATATTCCACTTCAAAATTACAGTTTAGTTTTCCCCCAAATAAATCTGGATAGGTTATTTTCACATGTTGAAATGTTCATGCTATGCATTTCTCTGAAATGTGTGGTTAGAAATTACTAGATTTTAATGCTGCATTGATAACTGAGATTGATAAATCTTCTAGAGTTTTCTGATTTATGAATAAGTGTCTTTATTTTATGAAGCTACATACAGGCATATTCATACTGATCCCAAAAAATAGGGGATAATTTTGTGCTGAACATTATTTGTTTTGATTAATTTAAAATACTCTAATTCTATGAAGACCATTGATTAGATATTTTCTTATTACTTTTTTCCATTCATGTGTAAATGACATGTAACATTGTACTTAACAAAGTAATGTAATTATCTTTTTGCACACGCTGATTTTTGATATACATGGTTTTTAGTACAGGAGAATCCTGCAGAACAAATGCTAATGTTCTCTATTATTTATGTTTGTACACTGGAGTTATCCTGAATAGGAGTATTTAACCACTTAGCTTTTAACCACTTTCTTTAACACTATTTTTCCTTATCCTGCAAAATGAAGGATAGATAAGACAAAATGAAAGATAGATATTTCTGGCATCAACTCAGCAGAGACACAGAATTAAAAAACAAAATAAAATATTATGTAAATTAAGGTTTCTTTCCTCCCATTACCTAAAACACATTTCCTGTGATAACTTTTCATTTGGCTTCATCTTCTAAAAGTTAAATAGGTGAAAACTGGACAAAAGGAAAATGTGACAAAAGACAGAACTCTCAAATCTAAGCATAAAATTCCAGCTGGTAATTACATAGTATGAATCTTCTGAACCGAAATAAAAAAGAAAAAAAAAATCTGATAATAGATATTGTAACCAAAAGCAAATCATTTGGTGTTCTCAAATATCCCAAATCAGTTTATGTGGTAATTATAGCCTTAAAATTAATTTGGGGCCTGAGAAGAATTGGATTCACTTACTACACAGAATGTGAACTGGATAAAGATCTATATGTTTCCTCGAACTTGATGCTCAGCAGAACACTGAACTAAACTCTCTCATTTTGGAATTTTGTAACCCATCTATTTCAACATATGAATATAAGAATGATTATATGCATAGATGCATGAGGCATGTATACAAACAATGCTAGCCCATTTAAAATAAAATTTCATAAGGAGGAAGATTGGAAACTTATTCAGTGGTGAAAAGTTCTTACTAACAGTACCATGGTTCTGTTAGAATGAAGTAAAGTAAATTAGTAGACCAGAGCAAAAGAGTAGGAAACATGGCATAATTATACTTTGAAATTCACATGATGGATACCCAAGGAGACTGAATATATTTGTTTGTATTTTTTGTTTTTAAAACAAGAAAAATTCTCTGAGGATTTAAATGTGTGGGGCTAAATGCTCTAATTAAATACTTCTCCAGTGAAATCTGCAGGCTTTCAAGATGATTTACAAGCTTTGATCTGAAACTGCAGATATGCTTTCAAGATCATTCTTTAAAAAATATTATATCATGATCAAGTGGGATTTATCCTTGGTATGCAAAGTTGGCTTAACATAAGAAAATCAATTAATGTAATACACCACATTAACATAATGAAGGGCAACAAAAAACAAGCAGACAAGAACAAAAAACCATGATCATCTCAATCGATGCAGGAAAAGCATTGACAAAACCCAGCACCCCTTCAATATAAAAACACTTAGAGCATCAGGAATAGAAGGGAACCTCCTCAACATGGTAAGGTTCATATTTGAAAAACCCACAGCTAACATCCTACTTAATGGTGGAAAACTGAAAGCTTTTCCTCCAAGACCAGGAACAAGACACTATCAACAATGTTACTCAATATTGAACTGGAAATTATTGCTGGAGCAATTAGGCAAGAAAAATAAATAAAACACACCCAAGGTGGAAAGGGAAAAGTAAAACTTTCTCTATTTGCAGATGATATAATCCTATATGCAGAAAATCCTGAAAAATCCACAACAAAACTCCTAGAGCTAATAAATGAATTCAGCAAGGTGGCAGGGCACAAGTTCAATGCCCCCAAATCACAAGTGTTTCTATAAACAAATAATGAACAATCAGAAGAAATCAAGAAAAGAATTCCATTCACAATAGCAGCTAAAAGAATCAAATACCTAGGAATAATTCTAATCAAGGATGTAAAGGTCTCATACACAGAAAACTACAAAATATTCCTAAAAGAAATCAAAGAAGGCCTAAATAAATTGGAGGACATACCATGTTCAACAATTGGAAGACTAAATATCATAAGGATGTCAATTCTATCCAAAGTGATTTATAGATTCAGTGCAATCCCAATCAAAATTCCAACATTGTTTTTGCATAAATGGAAAATCCAATCATCACATTTACATAGGAGTGTAGGGGGCCCTGAATAGCTAAAGTCATCTTGAAAAAGAAGAATGTAGTTAGAAGACTCACACTTTCTGATCTTAACACTTACTACAAAGCCACAGTAATCAAAACAGCATGGTACTGGCACAAGGATAGTCATTAGGCAATGGCATAAAATTGAGAGTTCAGAAATCAATCCTCATATTTATGGCCAATTGATTTTTGATGAGGTGGCAAAGACCACTCAATTGGGAAAGAAAAGTCTCTTCAAAAAATGGTGCTGGGAAAACTGGATCTCCATTTAAAAACAAACAAACAAACAAACAAACAAAAAGGAGTACCCTTACCCTACACAGTATACAAAAATCAACTCAAAATGGATAGAAGACCTAAATATAAAGAGCTAGAACTATCAAACTCATAGAAGAAAACATAGGAAGCATCTTTAGGACCTCATGTTAGGCAATGGTTTCTTAGACTTCACATCCAAAGCACAAGCAACAAAAGAAAAAGACAGATAAATGAGACCCCCCATGAAAGGTGGTGGTGGTGGAGTGGTGTACGGTAATCCTGTTATTTATGCATGAATATTCTATTAATGCACAACTTCTCTAATGAAAAATATTTTATCACATAATCTTAAATCATAATCTTTACTCTATACATAATTTCATATTTTGAAACATCTACTGAAATATTTATTTGATTTTTAAGATTCTTTTCCTTATAAGGCATCTATAACAATGGTTCTTGAACTATTAATAGTCTAAGGATCTCGAGGGGTCTCCAACAGCATTTCAAGGGGTTCCTCAAAGTGAAAACTAGTTTCATAATAATCTTAAAACGTAACTCACCTTTTCACTCTCATGAATGTATAATGGAGTTTTCCATGTGTGACATTATACGTGATAATATGACAAAATGGAAAGTGTCAACCTTTGGAATATCTGCATAACTCAGTAACTCAATATTTTCCAAAAGACCAATTCATGATGTTACAAAACAATGCTTGGGTAAAAATTTCTTTAAAGCTGAAAGATAACTTGGTATATTTTAATGTAACTGAACATGAAATGTCATTGAAATGCTTTCGGATCCCATGTTACCTTAAAGTAATTACCACTTGTCAAATTTTGGTGTAATTCAAATAAAGAATATCTACCTCTACATATCTGAAAAGGTGAATAAAATACCCTTCCTTTTTCTAACTATATGTCTGTGTGAGGCAGGATTTTCATATACCTCAAACCAGATAACACATCACAATCTATTGAATGCAGAACCAGATATGAGAATTTAATCTTCTTTTAAGGAAGACTTTAAAGAAATTTGAAAAAATGAAAAAATAATACCATTCTCCTCAGTATTTGTTTTATTTAAGAAGACATAGCTTTTATCCCCTAAAAAAAATAGTTGAACATATAAGGAGTTGTTTATTGCAATAATTAAATGAATTAATAAATTTCCAAACATTTGTTTTAATTTCTAATATAAAAACTATTTATAAACTTATGAACAATAAATTATTTATAAGTTATGTGCATATAAATGAAAGTTCTTTGAGGTCCCAATAATCTTTAAGAGTGTGATAGTGTCCCAAAGTCCAAAATGTTTGAGAACTGCTGATACATAATATTGACCATTTCTTACATAAGTCTTATGTAAATTAGTTACTGATTATTCAGCATCTATATCAGTAGCAAATAGGTATTCAATAAATATTAAGGCCATTGTGTGATTGTATGCATGATACAGTGAGAGCTGTATTCAAAGCTCTGTTTAGAACTTTGCTGAAACACTTAAATATTCTCAACATTTTTTCCTCATCTGTACTATATAGAAAGTTGTGTACTTCAAAAGAGTGTTTCTGAGATTAATAGAAATTCTATATGTAAAACAGATTTTTTAGGAAAACAAATGTTAGTTACCTTTTCATTCCTTTTCTTCTCTGTGCTAAATATTGTAATTATATAAAGGGAGTGTGAAATGAGGAATATCTGGAAGTGAGAATTGAAAAAAAAATTCTGATTTCTTACCCAATATCCTTATGGAAAAACCAAAATGTACAAAAATGCATATTACTATCTTAGTTGACTCCTTCCTATCAGGCATACTGTTGAGGACATAATGAACAAAAACAAGTTATACACGTAAGACATTATCAAAAGCAGTATGGAAAATATCTGATAGACTGTTTCAAGTTTTGAAGCTAAATATTTTCTCACCTCTTCAAATGCTTCCTCGAGGTTAAGAGTTATTAATGCAAAATTATTTGATATGATTTCTATTCCAGTCTTCTACCTTGCCGTTCTCTCACAGATATTTTAAAGATGACAACAGCACACAACCTAAGATCACTCAGTGGCATTGAAGCAAATACCTCATTGAATCAAATATCTCATGGTTCTTTGGTGCAATTCCCCTTTACTTCTAGGCAATAACTTTCAGAAGAGCAGTCAGTCAGCTGGGGAAAAGCCTGAGTGCATTGGGGGCACTGAATGCTAACTTCTGAATCATAGAAACGCCAGGCTTTAGGTGAATTGTTTTAAGTGTGACAAAAGTAAATGGACCAACTTTTTACAGATTTACCAGAATTTGTTTTATGGTGCCTTGGTACACAATCTTAAATGATGAACTTGTTTTTCTGAAGTAAGTATAGTCACAATATGTTAAATCAAATAAATAAAGTGGGTGTCATACTGCTTTTGGTTAAAAAGAAAAGACTTTACACAAATGTACTAACTCTCTTATTTACTAATTATAATAATGATATTTCATCAGATGCTTTTCTTCCTTACTAAATTGTAAGCTTCTTGTGACCAGGGATTTTATCTCAGTGAAGTCTGTTTCCCTAAAATGTTGTATGTTTAAACAATTTTGAGTAAAGGTGTCATTCACAGTCTAGCTTTAGAGATAATTAACTCCACAAGAGGATTTCCCAAATCGTTTTGTGCATTAGCAGTGTTATGATTCCCCAAGGGACAATTTGAATGACAACACTCATTTAGCTGTTTGGGTGTTTGCTTTAAATAATATTAAAAATAGCAGACCTATTACATTAAAACCATACTGCATATTTTAGGGTAAATTATAAAATTATTGTACTAAACAGGGCTTATTATGAGAGATTAAATCAAAGATATCTTAATTACTCTAGAAATCCAGATGTAAATTACACTTTTTCAGAGGGAACTGAGGACCCCCCTGAATATTTCAAGGGAGTTTAAAGAAAATACAAGGATGAGCACTGAAGAACTATAAACAGCTACTTATTGGCAGTGAATGGATGCCAAATGAGCGCATTGGCCAGTGTAGTTTTTGAGAATCTTCTGAGAATGAACACAAATACAAAGTGCCTGTTGGGCTTTTATTTCAAAAGTGCTAAAGAGGAATGCCTTGTTGAAAGAGCAACATCATTCTTTTACAAAAGTGAGAGAATTCAGAACTCATTGGTCCTGACAATCAGCATTGGCTCCAGTAGCAATCAGTGTAAATAAAGCTCTGAAAGATAACCCAATAAATTTTCTAGAGCAGATGATCTAGATTTGGATGAATCTATTAAGCATCTACCAGGGAAAACTTTCCTTCAAGTATTAAATAAATCAAGATTAATATTGGAAGCAAGGATGCTCTCATTTAATATCTGGATATGACAAAGAAATTAAAACATGAATGAATAACCAGAAATTTAATATTTCAAATAAACACCTTTATAAAATACTTTTTATAAAAACTGTAATTTTTTTTTTGGTTAACTGTTTTAATAAGAACACTGTGAGCAAGGATGATCCTTTTCAAGGACTATGTAAGTAGCAGAAGGATATGAAGGATTCCTCTAGAATGCAGAGTAGCAGAGCATAAAATAAAAAAGAAAGAAAAAGAAAAACCTCCCTGGAACAATAAATATGTTATCATTTGTTTCATCACGTTGTCTTCCAAAATTATAGTTTAGTCATAAAAATGATGCTTTGTTGCTGAACATTGGCTAACTGATTTTTCTGAAGCACAGAGGAGCACTAAGAAGCACTATCAAGATATTTACCCATGTTTTGAGATTACATCAATTTTCAGAGTTGTGCAGTCACTGTTTTATACATGGAATTTAACTAGCTGCTAGAAATAATTTTTTTCTGTCCTCTTACACCATTGAACAGTACTCACAGACATTATTATGTCTCATGACATTATTATGTAAAGCATGTTAAAAAAAAAAAAGATTTAGATTCATGAAGAATGTAAATCCACTGCAGAATGAAATTGAAAACAGGAAAATCAAACAAAGATGTGATATTTATACACCACCAGGAGACTCCCAATTCCTAGACCAATGGTTCTAGGTATGTCTTAATGATACTGTGATATGTATTTCTGCAGTTCTGTCATTGTGGCTTAACTTGTAGATGAACGTCAGTTGAGCATATTATACTTTTCAGGATGTCATATATATATGCTATGTGACATTCTTGGATGTTAATGGAGTTGTCAAGATTGATGATTTCAGAAAGAAAAGAATGAGGCTTTTCTTAAAAAAAAAAATCAGGAACAAACTTTTAGATTGGATAAGAAGAAAACAGCAGAAGTCTACTGGTTTTAAAAACTGCTCATTCTCTTGGCTGGTAACAATGAGGAAGAAGAGACAATTGACTGATTCATATACAAAAAACCCAACATTTGAACATATTTTGATCTAGCAATTTTAATTGTAAGAATTTATCCTTAAAAGATAATCATGGAGAGGCATGAACTGGATATCAGTAAATGTATCAAAGTGTTGGCAATATCAGAACTTTGGAATTCTGCCTAATTAATAGTGCATTGTTTAAAGAAATCATGTGCATGAATAAAACACATTATTAAGTGATGTAGATTATTAAATATTCTGGAAAATTATTATACATTTTAAGCTAAAAAAAGCCTATTACAAAACAACACTGAATGAAAATACTGGATTTATTGATAAGTGGAAATCATTTTATAAATATCAATATATAGAGTACAATCTCATTTTTGTAACTATATTTAGATATGGGAACTCATTATATAGGAAAATGCATAGCAGATATTTTGAAAGTATACAATTATAAAGTTAATACTTGTTATCTTTGGCTAGAATTATTTAGTAATGATTATTGTATCTTTATTTTTTGCTCAACCTCTTTGCCCAAATTTCCTATCCTGTAACAAAACATTCTATAGAAATGCAATTTTGAAGGAATCTGTCAATAAAATATATGGAGAAATATCCAAATGCATTTTGAATCAAAAGGATGCAAATTACAACACTCAGGTAGAATTTCTCCCAACTGAAAAGACTGAAAATAATGATAGTACCTAGTTTTATCAGGAGTGTAGTAATGAAGTGCACTTTTTAAATAGGCACACAGACCTGTGACACAGAAAATCCACTTTTAGGAATAGATGCTAAAGCAATGATAGACTCCTACAGTTACGAATGCAACTGGAACATTCATACATTTATATATAAAATACTGACAAACTGGATATAGTAATAATTTGGTCACTAATTAGGACTGTGTTAAAAAAGATACAAGGAGAAACATCAAGTTGCTAAAAATGATGATTTAGGTTATTTACTGGCAGTGAAATATATTCAAAAGTTATATTGCTAAGGAGTAAGTCAGGTAATAAGACAGTTATAGGATTAATCCTATATAATTAGTTATTCATACATATGTTTGCATATATAGGTAAGCAAAAAAGAAGTGGAAGAATTGATTCACGAAGTTACAAAGGTTCTTCTGGTAACACAATTAAGCATGACTTTTTTACTTTTTATTGCTTTGTTTTGAAATTTTTATACAATGAATCTGCATTATGTAAACATTAATTTTAAAATGATTAAGAATTCTATCTAGTTGAATGGAGTACTGAGAATTTATCCAAAATGACTAGTAAAGGTGGCTCAACTACGATAGCAAGATGGCTAAATTTAAAAATACGAAGACATCAAGGATTCATTAAATCCATATGTAAAATTTCAGAATTAAAATCTTCACTCACCTTATGAACCAGATGGCATCAATTTTCCAGGAAAATAATAATGTTTGAATTTTAAGGATCATTTCCTTTTGTGGAAGATATAATTGACAAAGCATGTCAGGGCATGCATTCAGTGATTCCTACTTATTTGCAAGTCAGCATGATAAAAGATGGAAAACAAATAAAAAAGAAAGAAATAGCCAAGTTACTTACTCTTGTTGTATACGCAGCTTCTGGGTCATCCTCTAAAACACGTGAAAGTCCAAAATCGGAAACCTTGCATACCAAATTACTGTTGATCAAAATGTTCCGAGCAGCGAGGTCTCGATGAACATAGCCCATATCTGACAAGTATTTCATGCCAGATGCTATACCTCGAAGCATTCCCACTAGCTGGATCACAGTAAACTGGGCGTCATGTTTCTGAGAAACATTCCAAATGTAAAATAAGATGTGCTGCTATTTCCTAAAACTGTATCTTTAGTTAAAATCTCATATACCAAATTTTGTAACAAGACCAATCACCCAAATTTTAGTTTTAAGCATTCCAGAATAAAAAGATACGTGCATAAACAAATGGCTAAAATAAAATAACATAGTGTCCATATTGCTGAATATTTCCAGACAATAAGTACTCTAATAGTCTCTGACTTCTGTTTTAAAACTAGGATTTTCCTGGTCTTTACATGACTTCCAAACTCCTCCTCAGAAACTTTAAGGACAAGAACACAAACATGAAATGGATTCTGTGGTAATTTGAGGTTTATAGTTATTTGATTGAATCTTCACTCTTGCTTCCTGATTTACAGATTTTTTATGATTAGTTCAAAAAGGTGGATATTAAATTATAATTGTCATCATAAATAATTAACTCATAATTAGACAAAAATATTTCTTGAATATTTGATTTTCTCTCCAAACCTTAGAGTTGTATGTCATAAAGTAGAAGACAAATCATAGAGTTCTGGGTATAGAAAACCTTCCAATTACCTTTGATTAAAGTAGATATATGTGATTTACAAAGTATATATAAGATGTTAATATAAAATTCCATATGTAGTCATATCTACATAAACAATGACTTTAAAAGAATAATAATTGTAATGCTCATTAACTGGTTTGAAAAATGTTTGGTATTGAAATATGTGTGTCAAAATATCACCAAAAATTGTATTTGGCTCCTGAATATTAAAGTGCATGATTTCATAGTCATAGAAATTTCTGAATTTTATGCCAAGATTATGGCTGGTATTTTATTGATATCTATTTATATAATACTGGGAGCACCACGAGGGGAGGAGAGGACCTATGTCTTTTTATAAACATTTTTATCCACTCTGGTAATTGGCAGTATCTTATGCTCCATATAATTTTTGTATTTTTTGCACTTTTAATATTTGTTGAAAGAATTAAAATACAAAGCTACTAAATTTCAAAGTTTAAAATGCTTTGAAACTCTCTCTCTCTCTCTCTCTCTATATATATATACATACACACACACACCAACACATACACAAGTATATACACATATATGCATACATATGTGCAGACAGAGGTTACATTAAATATGTTAAGTAAAGAAAAGAGGCTATTTCTATCCGGCATCAATGTTACTCATGTCCTACTTTAGGACTCCTTTTCTTTGTCTTTTAACTGATATGAATCTTGACAGTAGAATAAGGCTGAAAGAGATTGATCAAATTTGTTTGAAAAATTATAAATGTTAACATTTAGATGCTGATAAGAATATGATTTTATAGTCTTCCTCTTGCTACACAGTACCGGAAAGTTTCAGTTTTACTTTAAACTTAGAGTGCCTAATTGCTTGGCACAATATTAGAGGTTGTCTCATATTCAGCAGTCTTCTACTTATACTTACCCGTAAGAAACTGTCCAAGGAACCATTCTCCATGTATTCTGTGACAATCATAACAGGCTTACCTAGATGTATAGTAAATAATAAATTAAATATATAATCATTGGTAGAGTTTAACAAATAACAAGCAATTAACATATATAATACACTTTGATACAACTGATAAATACAAAAGATGTAGAAGCTTTCCTCATTCCTTCTAATTTTATGAAGTTTCAACAAAACAAAACAAAACAATTAAAAAAACAATGATAAAAACGAAAAGCTAGATTTCAGTGGAAAACTAAACAACAACAAAAAATTAAGAAAACTGATTTCCAGAACTAGGGTCTATATCTGTGTTATCTAAATTGGCTTATTTAGCATGCTTTTTAGTGTACACAAAATCTGCCCTTTTCTTTCCTTTAATCACACCTTAGTTCATCTGCAGAATCAAGTATTTCTGCCTCTAAACCCAAGATAGAGTCAAGAATTCAACAGTTTTTCATTCTTTCTACAGATATTTGCAGAGCTATGGGCTAACCATCGTTTTTTGTGCCAATTAATCAGAAGCCAACAATCAAAGTCCCTACCTTCATTGATCCTACATGGAAGGGTTACAAAACAATTAAGTATAATAATTACATCCTTTTTACACATAGTCAACAAACACATTAAAAACTATAAACTTTATGCCGGCTGTGTTTGAAAGGAAATGTTTAAAAGGAAATTGAAACTAAAATTGCTGGTGGCAGTATCTTGCAATAACCATTTTGAAAATGCATGGTCTTAAATGTCATCAAAATCCCAGCACTTTAGTGTATTTATACAGAGCTTATTATGTACAAGACACTGGTTTAAGTTTTTATATATATCAACACAATTATCATTTCCATTTAACAGATGAGAAAACTAAGACAGAGAGATTAAATAACTTGCTCAATTTTACACTCTTAGTAAGTTATAAAGCCAAAAGTTGCAACCAGGTGTATAGCTCCAGTTCTGAACAACTGTCAATCTTAGAAATTCATTCTGAGGAAAATATTTAAAATATGAAAAAAAAAAAAAAAGACAAAAAGGTGCTAAGTCTACTGGATACATAAAGCTCCAAACAGAATAAATGTTCTACTCTAGGTAAAGATTTACTCACTTTTTGCATGTCAATACTACAGCTTATTTACAATTGAAATTATGTCTCTAAAGACGATCACTACAGACAATTTTTGCAGTGTAAAGTTACATGAACAAAACTGAAAATATAATTACATATATTATGATAACAACTGGGAAAATAAATAAGACAAAACAAATATTTCAAAAAGGAAAAGAAATCCTACTGAATTTTTCCATAATGATAGTTTATACAATTGCCTAGGTACTTGTCATGTTATGTTACTTAATCCTCACAACAGTCTTATGCTTTTGCAATATGTATTATTCCCATTTTACTGGTTCTTGAACTGATGGCAGTGTGGATTTAAGTAATTTGCTGAGACCACATAATTAGCTAGTAGTCAAGCAGATCCCTAACATGGCTCTCTCTGATTCTAAAGCCTACGCATGTACCCAAAATGCAGTTGTTGCTATAATGTTGCTTTAAGTATAAATTCCTCATTACAAGAAAAAGGAAAAGCTCCCCTCTTCCAAGTAGAGAAGACTTGAATTAAACCTGAACTGAGTACTGCAAAAAAGACCTTGTGCAAATAATAGAATTTTAACATACAGCTATATACATCTAATTGACTAACACAATTCTAATTTTCCCTGATATGTATCTACTACATCATGAGGCTTTGTTTGTCATGCTGATGTTAGAAAACAGTTTCTTTTCTTTGCTTTTTCCTTTCATAGATGAAATTTCTTAATAAATACTGGTTGTGAATTAGAGCTTAGTACCACAAACGTTGCATTTATGATATTTAGTTAACTTACCTGTATATCCCCAGCAGTATGTCTTATTTATTAAGAGGTGAAATTTTTTTTTTCCTATTCTATAAAATTTTAGGTAATTTTAATATATGCAACAATCAGTTGATACATCCATCTATCTTTCAGTAAGACACTAATTTATTTATAAATTTTAGGTAACATATCACATCTAGTTAAACTGGTAATATCTGAGAAGTCATCTTAGCCAAAGCTTTGAGCCTGAAGAACTTGCTTCTACAGAGCCCTAACAAAACTTTGATTTGACAATATTCATGAAAAAGAGAACAGTCAGCATTCCCTTGGAAATTTTACTCTCTTCTGAACTAGTAAATCAGATTCCAGAGACCTGGAATGTAATGAATGAATGAACAAATGAACAAATGAACTTGTAAAAGAAACCCTGCCTATGTATGTTCTCCATGAACCACCATCAGTTTCTGTATTCCCTCCTTAACACAATTCTGGAAAAAAAAATATAATACAGAAATTCAATTCACAAATATTTCAGAATATTTCAATTTCTCTCAATTTCAGTGGCCAATTACTGAGTTTGTGTACTACTCAGACCCGTTTGCTTATCACTCTCTTCCTCTGGCTCCCAGCTTTATGACCATTTCATTTCTTATTAACATGTCTAGAAGAATTTTGGAAAGGAAAATAAAAGTAGCTGAAAAATCAGACCAGTCAATTAAGCCAAAGCTCTATGACCATTCAGAAATCAGATCAGGCTGCATCTAATTCTATAATTCAGGTATTTATAAACACAACAGTTAAGATAGGCGACTCTGAAAATATGCTTTGCATTAAATTCAAAGATTCAGCAAACCCAAATGTATAAAGAGTAAACCAAAGAGCAAATATTCTACCTTGAAAAGCAGTATCTTCACTTAGCATTTCCTTTCTGATTTTTGATTAAGATAAGTAGGGTTAAAGGAAAAGAAATCTCTGCAATGGTAGTGAGAATTAGTTCTAACATGCAGTAAATGTAGTGGAAATTTCTTTATAAGTACCAGCTAATCTGCATATTATACAGTGTATTTATATTCATGTTTGCATGCTTTTCATACATATATGTATGTATTTTGATTTGCAAATGACATTATCAATTTCCTCAAGACAGTATCTGTTAACATTCACTGCCCTAAGAGCCTAAAATATACCTGGATATATATACTAAACTCAAAGACGTTATTTTTCTCTGACTGGCCAAATTGAAATCCCATCAAATATAAACAACACAAAATTTTCAGTGGAGTTTTGCTTTCATTTTTAAATTGATGTGTAAACATAGATTCCACAATTACAGGGTTTAAGAGAAGCAAAATGGTCTGTTGTAATTAGTTCATCTCCCTAACTATGCCCACTGGCTGAGGTCCCTAATGATTAAACCACTGCTTGATGACAGAAGAAAAGAGAATCAAAACATCTAAAAATTCTAGATTCAGCCCAGACTATTTTACCACAATCTTCTTAACTCATGTTTTCTATGAAAAGGAGACTAGGGTAATGCAATAAATAAACAGCCAGACATAGAAGTGTTTTTCATTGCAATTTTCAAATAAATGTTGGTTTTAAGATAAAAGTAGTTTCATCCAATCTTTAAAATATGTATAGATTATTGAAATATTACAAATCATTGAATTTTAATACATTTCAAAAGATACAGTGTTAACTTCTATTAACCACAGGAATTGTGTCTTACCTACTCTACATTTTATTTTCAGAAGCCTTAAAAAACACTGTCTAATTTCAGAAGCCTTAAAAAACACATGACTATGATTTATAGAACCAAAAGCTTTGACCTGAGCAGTCAGCAGTCTATTATCGGTATCATGTAATCAGAATCAAGGTAGAAGCAAAAAAGCGTAAACAAGAGAAGGAAAATTCAAGAAATTTTTAAAAAATATACCATACCATCCCTGGGAAAGAAGACATGAATTGTCTTTGATTAGAAAGAACATGTTTTGATCATAGATTTTCATGTATTAAACCTAAGTGATTGAAAAATATTGTAATGACTGAATTAGGGTCTTTTTCCTGTGGGTCTCCCATTAATTGATTACAAAAATCCATGGAAATATTTTTCAAATTCTGTCTTAATCAAGCCATTATTCTGCTAAAACAACCACTATTTTATCCCCTAGTCTATGAGTTGGAGCAGGTGCCAACTCTACTTTGTCTGTACTTCTAAATCCAGTACCTAGCAAAGTAACAGTTACAGTTTTTCAGATCATGTCTAGCACTCCAGGTTGACAAAGGAAAATCTCACCTGTTCTGGTTTGCTAGAGCTGCAGAAATGGATTGGCTTTTATAAACAGGATTTATTAGGTCACAAATTTACAGTTCTAAGGCCATAAAAAGTATCCAACTGAGGCAGGGCAAGATGGCGAAGTGGTGAGACATAGGTTTTAGTTACTCCTCCAGGGCAGTAGGTAGAAAGCCAGTAACTTCATGGACCGGACACCACAGAGCAATCTGACTTTGGGCATACTTCATACAACACTCATGAATGCATGGAACAGCTGAGATCAGTGAAATCTGTAAGTTCTCATGGCCAGGGGACCCCCGCCCCTCCCTGCCAGACTCAGTCCCATGGGAGGAGGGGCTGTCAGAGCTGGAAACCCAGAGGGAGGAACTGCAGTTGTGGCTCTCATCAGAAACTAATTCTACTGATCCAAACTCCAAACATAGATAGACTGAGACCAGACACCTGAGAATCCAGGAGAAATCAGCCTGGTAGAGAGGAGATAGGGATAGCAAAAGCAGCAAGAAAAACCCAAAAATAAAAGCAGAGACTTTTTGGAGTTCTGGTGAACATAGAACCGGGAAGGGCAGGGCTCAGGCAGAGTCAGGCTCATATGCAAATCCGGAAGGTGAGTTTCTTTGTCTGAAGAACCAGTTTCTCTGCTCCCTTGATCATTCCTTAATGGCCCTAATCTCCTCATCTCTTAACATTTCAATAGCCCATTAGATCTGCAAGGAGGGCCCTTCCTTTTCATTTATTTATTTTTTTAAGCTTTTTCTAAAACAATTACTCTAGGAAGCCCATTACAGAAATCCTCAAAGACATGCAAGTTGGGCCCAGACAAGAGCAGAGCGAAGAGAGCTCTGAGACACAAGGCAGTAAGTCCAATGGCTGAGAAAATTCACTAAACACCACAACTTCCAAAGAAAAGGGGGGCATCCCCTTACAGCCATCTTCCCAGTGCCAGCTCCATAGCCCAGAGCTGCCTCTAACAACCCAGTGTGACAGGACGTGTTTCCAACAACACATGCATACACCACAAAATCGGGCATGAACATTAGCCTTTCCTGCACCCTCAGATAATTGTCCCAGAGTTGGGAAGGCAGAGCTATGTGAAAAGGGGGAAATTAACGTGCCCCATTCAGCCATCCTTTCAGCAGACTGGGAACACACCTACACAGCCCTGCAGCCCAGAACTGCCCTGGGGAATGGCACTCACCTGTGAGATAGCACAGCCATCCCTCAGCAGAAGACCTAGGACTGCACAGCTTGGAAGAGGGACCCACTTGCAAGTCCCAGGGACCATACGCCAATACCAAGGTCTTGTGAGTCAGTGGCAGAGACAAACTGTGGCAAGACTGAACTGAAGGATTAGACTATTGCAACAGCTCTAAATCTTCAGGAACACCAGGGAGATTTGATTATTAAAGCCGCCCCCCTCCCTAACCACTCAGACACACACCCCATATACAGGGCGGGCAACACCAACTACACATGCAAGCTTTGTGCACCAGTTGGACCCCACAAGACTCACACCCCCACTCACCACAAAGAGAAAGTAGGGGAGAACTGGCTTGAGGGGAATCAGTGGCTCACGGACACCACCTGCTGGTTAGTAAGAGAAAGTGTACTCCACAAAGCTGTAGATCTGACAATTAGAAATAAGGGTTTTAATTGGTCTACAAATCCTAAAAGAACCCTATCAAGTTAAGCAAATGCCAAGAGGCCAAAAACAACAGAAAATTTCAAAGCATATGAAAAAAACAGACTATATGGATAACCCAAGCCCAAGCACCCAAATCAAAAGATCAGAGGAGACACAGTACTTGGAGCAATTAATCAAAGAACTAAAGTCGAACAACAAGATCATGGCATAGGATATAAAGGACATGAAGAAGAGCATGGCATAGGATATAAAGAACATGAAGAAGACCCTAGAAGAGCATAAAGAAGAAATTGCAAGTGTAAATTAAAAAAAAGACAATATTATGGAAATAAAAGAAACAGTTGACCAAATTAAAAAGATTCTGGATACTCATAAGTACAAGACTAGAGGAAGTTGAGCAACGAATCAGTGACCTAGAGGATGACAGAATGGAAAATGAAAGAACAAAAGAAAGAATGGGAAAAAAATGAAAAAAAAATCGAAATGGACCTCAGGGATATGATAGATAATATAAAACATCCAAATATAAGACTCACTGGTGTTCCAGAAGGAGAAAAGAAGGGCAAAGGTCTAGGAAGAATATTCAAGGAAATTGTTGGGGAAAACTTCCCAAATCTTCTAAACACCATAAATACACAAAACATAAATGCCCAGTGAACTCCAAATAGAATAAATCCAAATAAACTCATTCCAAGATATATTCTGATCACACTGTCAAATACGGAAGAGAAGGAGCAAGTTCTGAAAGCAGCAAGAGAAAAGGAAACAGCATAAAACTAAGTAGTGACTACTCAGCAGTCACCATGTAGGTGAGAAGGCAGTGGCATGGCATATTTAAATTTCTCAAAGAGAAAAATCACAACCAAGAATCCTTTATCCAGCAAAGCTTTCCTTCAAATTTGAGGGAGAGCTTACATTTTTCACAGACAAACAAATGCTGAGAGAATTTGCTAACAAGAGACCTGCACTACCTGAGATACTAAAGTAGCCCTACCAACAGAGAAACAAGGAAAGGAGAGAGAGATATGGAGAAAGGTACAGTACTAAAGATATTCAGGATGGGTATGTTAAAGGACATTAAGAGAGAGAGGGAAAAAATATATATGACAAACATAAACCAAAGGATAAGATGGCTGATTCAAGAAATGCCTTCACAGTAATAACATGGAATGTAAATGGATTAAACTCCACAATTAAAAGATATAGGTTGGCATAATGGATCAAAAAATATGAACCATCAATATGTTGCATACAAGAGACCCATCTTAGACACAGGGACACAAAGAAATTGAAAGTGAAAGGATGGAAAAAAAATATTTCATGCAAGCTACAGCCAAAAGAAAGCAGGCGTAGCAATATTAATCTTGGATAAAATAGACTTTAAATGCAAGGATGTTATGAGAGACAAAGAAGGCCACTGCATATTAATAAAAGAGGCAATTCAACAAGAAGAAATAACAATCATTAATATTTATGCACCCAATCAAGGTGCAACAAAATACATGAGACAAACACTGGCAAAACTAAAGGAAGCAATTGATGTTTCCACAATAATTGTGGGAGACTTCAACACATCACTCTCTCCCATAGATAGATCAACTAGACAGAAGACCAGTAAGGAAACTGAAAACCTAAACAATCTGATAAATGAATTGGATTTAACAAACATATATAGAACATTACATTTCAAATCACCAGGATATACATTCTTCTCTAGTGCTCACGGAACTTTCTCCAGAATAGATCATATGCTGGGACATAAAACAAGCCTCAATAAATTTTAAAAAAATTGAAATTATTCAAAGCACATTCTCTGACCACAATGGAATACAATTAGAAGTCAATAATCATCAGAGACTTTGAAAATTTACAAATACCTGGAGGTTAAACAACATGCTCCTAAAGAATCAGTGGGTTAAAGAAGAAATAGCAAGAGAAATTGCTAAATATATAGAGACAAATGAAAATGAAAACACAACATACCAAAACTTATGGGATGCAGCAAAAGCAGTCCTAAGGGGGAAATTTATAGCACTAAATGCATATATTAAAAAGGAAGAAAGAGCCAAAATCAAAGAAGTAATAGATCAATTGAAGAAGTTAAAAAATTAATAGCAAACCAATCCTAAACCAAATAGAAGAAAAAAATGACAAGGATTAAAGCAGAAATAGATGACATAGAGAACAAAAAAACAATAGAGAGGATAACACCAAAAGTTGAGAAGATCAACAAGATTGACAAGCCCCTAGCGAGACTGAAAAAATCTAGAGAGAAGACTCATATAAACAAAATGATGAATGAGAAAGGTGACATTACTGTGGATCCTGAAGAAATTAAAAAAAATTATAAAAGGATACTATGAACAACTCTATGCCAAGAAACAGGATAATGAAGAGGAAATGGACAATTTCCTAGAAACATATGAACAATGTAGACTGATCAGAGAAGAAACAGAAGACCTCAACCAACCAATCACAAGCAAAGAGATCCAATCAGTCATCAAAAACCTTCCCACAAATAAATGCCCAGGACCAAATACCTTCACAGGGGAATTCTACCAAACTTTCAAAAAAGAACTGACACCAATCTTACTTAAACTCTTTCAAAACATCAAAGAAAATGGAACACTACCTAACTCATTTTATGAAGCTAATATCAATCTAATACCAAAACCAGGCAAAGATGCTACAAAAAAGGAAAACTACAGGCCTATCTCCCTAATGAATACAGATGCAAAAATTCTCAACAAAATACTTTCAAATCAAATCCAAAGACACATTAAAAAATCATACACCATGACCAAGTGGGGTTCATTCCAGGCATGCAAGGATTTTTCAACATAAGAAAATCAATAAATGTATTATAACACATTAACAAATCAAACAGGAAAAATCAAATGATCATCTCAATAGATGGTGAAAAAGCATTCGACAAAATCCAACATCCCTTTTTGATAAAAACATTTCAAAAGGTAGGAATTGAAGGAAACTTCCTCAATATGATAAAGAGCATATATGAAAAACCCACAGCCAGCATAGTACTCAATGGTGAGAGACCGAAAGCCTTCCCTCTAAGATCAGGAATAAGACAAGGATGCCCGCTGTCACCATTGTTATTTAGCATTTTGCTGGAAGTGCTAGCCAGGGCAATCTGGCAAGACAAAGAAATAAAAGGCATCCAAATTGGAAAGGAAGAAGTAAAACTGTCAGTGTTTGTAGATGATATGATCTTATATCTGGAAAACCCTGAGAAATTGATAATACAGCTACTACAGCTAATAAACAAATTTAGCAAAGTAGCAGGATACAAGATTAATGCACATAAGTCAGTAATGTTTCTATACACTAGAAATGAACAAATTGAAGAGGCACTCAAGAAAAAGATACCATTTTCAATAGCAACTAAAAAAATCAAGTACCTAGAAATAAACTTAACCAAAGACATAAAAGATCTATACAAAGAAGACTACATAACTCTACTAAAAGAAATAGAAGCGGACCTTAAAAGATGGAAAAATATTCCATGTTCATGGATAAGAAGGCCAAATGTCATTAAGATGTCAGTTCTGCCCAAACTCTTCTACAGATTCAATGCAATCCCAATTGAAATTCCAACAACCTATTTTGCAGACTTGGAAAAGCTAGTAATCAAATTTATTTGGAAAGGGAAGACGCCTTGAATTGCTAAAGACACTCTAAAAAAGAAAAACGAAGTGGGAGGACTTACACTCCCTGACTTTGAAGCTTATTATGAAGCCACAGTTGTCAAAACAGCATGGTACTGGCACAAAGATAGACATATTGATCAATGGTATCGAATTGAGAATTCGGAGATAGACCCCCAGATCTACGGCCAACTGATCTTTGATAAGACCCCCAAAGCCACTGAACTGGGACATAATAGTCTTTTCAACAAATGGAGCTGGGAGAGTTGGATATTCATATCCAAAAGAATGAAAGAGGACCCCTTCCTCACACCCTACAAAAAATTAACTCAAAGTGGATCAAAGACCTCAATATAAAAGACAGTACCATAAAACTCCTAGAAGATAATGTAGGGAAACATCTTCAAGACCTTGTATTAGGCAGCCACTTCCTAGACTTTACACCCAAAGCACAAGCAACAAAAGAAAAAATAGATAAATTGGAACTCCTCAGCTTAGAAGTTTCTGTACCTTAAAGGAATTTGTCAAAAATGGTGAAGAGGCAGCCAAGTCAATGGGAAAATTTTTTGGAAACCATGTATCTGACGAAAGACTGGTATCTTCCATGTATAAAGAAATCCTGCAACTCAGTGACAATAGTACAGACAGCCCAATTATAAAATGGGCAAAAGATATGAAAAGACAATTCTCTGAAGAGGAAATACAAATGGCAAAAAAACACATGAAAAAATGTTCAGCTTCACTAGCTATTAGAGAGATGCAAATTAAGACCACAATGAGATACCATCTCACACCAATTAGAATGGCTGCCATTAAACAAACAGGAAACTACAAATGCTGGAATGGATGTGGAGAAATTGGAACCCTTGTTCATTGTTGATGGGACTGTATAATGGTTCAGCCACTCTGGAAGTCAGTGTGGCAGTTCCTTAGAAAACTAGATATAGAGTTACCCTTCAATCCAGTGATTGAACTTCTCAGTATATACCCAGAAGATCTGAAAGCAGTGACATGTACAGATATTTGCATGTCAATGTTCATAGCAGGATTATTCACAATTGCCAAGAGATGGCAACAACCCAAATGTCCTTCAACAGATGAGTAGATAAATAAAATGTGGGATATACACATGATGGAATACTATACGACTTTAAGAAGGAACAATGTCATGAAACATATGACAACATGGATGAACCCTGAAGACATAATGCTGAGTGAAATAAGCCAGGCACAAAAAGACAAATATTATATGCTACCACTACTGTGAACATTGGAAAATATAAAACAAATGGTTTATAATGTAGAATGTAGGGGAAATAGTGATAGAGAGCAATTAAGGAAGGGGGAGTGATAACCCAATAAGAACAGATAAGTTATCGTGGGTAAATTTAACATTCTGGGAATGCCCAGGAATGACTACGGCCTGTTAATTTCTGATGGGTATGGTAGGAGCAAGTTCACAGAAATGTTGCTATATTAGGTTATTTTCTTGGGGTATAGTAGGAACATGTTGGAAGTAAAGTAGTTATCATAGGTTAGTTGTCTTTTTCTTACTCCTTTGTTATGGTTTGTTTGAAATGTTTTTTTTTTTTTTTTGTATGTTTTTTTTTTAATTTTTTTATATAGTTGATTTAAAAAAAAAAAGAGTAAATAAAAAAAAAATGAAAAATGTATGCAGAGCCCCCTTGAGGAGCTGGTGAAGAATGCAGGGGTTTTGGGCTTCCCCACCTCAATGGTTGCTGATGTGCTCACAGCCATAGGGACTGGTGATTTGATGGGTTGAGCCCTTTACCACAGGACTTGCCCTTGGGAAGACTGTTGCTGCAAAGGAGAGTCTAGGCCTCCCTATAATTGTGCCTAAGAGCCTCCTCCCGAATGCCTCTTTGTTGCTCAGATGTGGCCCTCTCTCTCTAGCTAAGCCAACTTGGCAGGTGAAATCACTGCCCTTCCCCCTAGGTGGGATCAGACACCCAGGGGAGTGAATCTCCCTGGCAACGTGGAATGTGACTCCCGGGGAGGAATCTAGACCTGGCATCATGGGATGGAGAACATCTTCTTGACCAAAAGGGGGATGTGAAAGGAAACGAAATAAGTTCAGAGGCAGAGAGATTCCAAAAGGAGTTGAGAGGTCACTCTGGTGGGCACTCTTACACACAATATAGACAAGCTTTTTTAGGTTTTAATGAATTGGAATAGCTAGCAGTAAATACCTGAAACTATCAAACTACAACCCAGAACCCATGAATCTTGAAGATGATTGTATAAAAATGTTGCTTATGAGGGATGACAATGTGATTGGGAAAGCCATATGGACCACACTCCCCTTTGTCTAGTTTATGGAGGGATGAGTAGAAAAATGGGGAAAGGAAAAACACAAACAAACAAACAAACAAAAAAGGCATCCAGTGTTCTTTTCTACTTTAATTGCTCTTTTTCACTTTAATTTTTATTCTTGTTATTTTTGTGTGCATGGTAATGAAGGTGTCAGGGATTTATTTTGGTGATGAATGCACAACTATGTGGTGGTACTATGAACAATTGAATGTATGCATTGTTTTGTATGACTGCGTAGTATGTGAATATATCTCAATACAATGAATTAAAAAAAAAAAAAGTATCCAACTAAGGCATCAACAAGAAGACACCTCACTGAAGAATGGCTAATGGGCATCCAAACACCTTTGTCAGCTGGGAAGGCATGTGAATGGCGTCTGATGGGCCTTTGCTCCCAGGTTGTGTTTCAAAATGACTTTCTCCAAAATATCTCTGGGCTTCCTCCTTAGCTCCTCTCTCGCAGCTCCTATGCATCCTTGCTTCTTTCTCCCAGGGCACTTCTCTCTAAGCATCTGGGGTTCTTTCTTAGCTTCTCTGGGACAAACTCTGTGTTTCATCTCTTATTTTAGCATCTCAAACCTCCTTCTGTCTGCATCTCCAAGCATTTCCATTCGTCAGCTTTCAAAGGCTGTCTCCAAAATATCTCTCTCAGTTTCTCTTGGGGTATTTTGTCTTCTCTGCTCTCTTTGTGTGCTCTCTTTAAAGGACTCTAGTGATCTAATTAAGTCCTACCCTTAATGGACAGGGTCCACACCTCCATGGAAATAATCAATCAGAGGTCCACCCTAATCAACAGATTAATCACCTAATCCCACAAGATTGTATTAAAGAATATGGCTTTTCTGGGGAACATCATATATTCAAACCAGCACACCACCCTTCAAAAAACAGGCCAAGAAACACTTTTTTCAAGAAGTCTTTGTGAACCAATCTCACTCCATCAACTGGATATTCCTTAACACATCAAAACATTTACATTCAATTGGCATTAGTATTTATGCTTGACTTAAAGTTAATCTCTTTGCAAAGAAGAACTACTATGTTTTTATTCTCCCTTAGCCTCCTTAGGGAGGTCAGACCTGTGTCATATGTAAGTGTAATTAATTAACAAATATAATAATCTGAATGTGCTCATTTTGATTTTACAATGACAACTTTTTTCTCTCCTTTTTAGTCTCCACATCTTTTACTTTTTCTAACTGCAAAGTGTTAGACCTTCAATACAATAATGAATCAAAGGGATGATAGAAGGCTTCTTGTTCCTGCTTTAAAAGAAATGCCAATATTTCGCTATAGAATGTGAAGTTTGTTGGGACTTGTTTTAAACATATTTTATCATGCTAAGAAATTTTTCTATATAAGATATACTAAGAAAATATTTCATATTATGAAGGTTTATTTCCTGCATCTATTGAGATTGATTTTTTCTTTTACATTAATGTCGTTAACTTTTAGAATTTTTTGATGTTAAACTGACTGCATTCTTGGTGCAAACTAAACTTGGACATGACTTAATATCATTACACATTGATGACTAGGGCTTCATAATTGTTATAGAGTTATGAATTTTTGTTCATGTATGATATTGACCAGTTATTTTCCTTCTCCATAATATTCATTTATGGTTTGGTACCAAGATACTACAAGCCTTATGAGTCAGGGGTGTTCCTTTCTCTCCTATGTCTGAAAGAGTTTGTTTAAGTCCAGATTTGCTCAGACAAATTTTAAACTAATGTATAATTATAGTTTCCTCTTCTTTTGGGGATTTTTAATAGTTCATCTTGAAGTTACTCTGTATTTAAACTAGCAATCTTTAAAAGGCAGTCTTTGGACACATGCAAATCATGCTCTACCACACTTTATATATTTTAATATATAAATGAATTTATCTTTCAAAAAATCAGAAAACCATATTATCTAAATTATTGGGTAAAAAGCACAACAATGTATCTTCTAAAGTTCAAATGTAACAAATTCATCCAAGAGACATAAATGGACAAATGTTGAAGAAATAAGGAAAGCTCTTTAAACATGTAAAAATAGCTTTTCGTCTATTTGTTCTCTAGTACACCAAGCAAAGATTTTCCCAGTTTTGTTGATGTGGGCACTGTAGACATTCAAACATGTCCTGAACTCATTTGTTAAACTGCATTGATGAATACATGATAGTAACTTGTATCAACAGAGTTTCCAAAATTTATTATAGATATTTCTGTTAATTATTAGTAAAATAAACACAGCATATATATATATTTTACTCTGTTATTAGTAAAATGAACACTGAGTATAACATGGGCAATAACACCCTTGAGACAAGTACAGAAGAAATCTTACAGGGAAGCAAACAGGAAATAGCAAGAATGTGGCATTGTCACCAAAGAATGAAGTTTTTTTTCCAGAAAAGTTTCCTTATTACATATTTGGGGAGTCAGGAGGCACAAACCAATGATTAAGCTTTAGATGTAAAGTAGACATGCAGGCCAGTGTAGAAATTTTTTAATTATGAGAAATCCTCTTAATGATCTGTCCCATGACATTTCCTCTGGAAGAACCCTCAATACTGCAACGCTACAGTTAAGTAGCATTATTACGCTTTTTTCTTAATTTTCAGAAAACAATTCCTCCAAAATAAAATAAAACAAAATAAATCCTATCCAAAACTGCGGGTGTCTGAGCTTGTACCTCGACTTACCAGGCCTGGGCCAGGGGACCTGATATCACCCCCTGGGGAGGGTAGTAGGTACGGGCGTGAGTGCCCTCTGCAGCCCCCCCGAGCCTGGGGAGCGAGGTCAGGGCAGCTCCCTTTTCCTCACCCAAAATGCCACTGGCAGGGGAGGCTTGCCGGAGGAAACCGCCTTTCTCCCAACTGCCCTTTCCCCACTTCCTTATCTTACCCACTCACTCCCTGGTGCCAAGGCCACTCCTGCCACCGCCAGCGCACATGCCCGTGGCCAGAACAACCCCCGCCCCGCTGCAACGGCTCCGGCGTTCTCTCAGAACCAATCCTAGCCCCTATCCCTTCAATATTGCCATTTAAGGCTGCTTCACCTCCTTTCCAGCCCTGCCCTTCTTACCAGCCTATATAACCTGTAATCACCCCTGAATAAATCTCTTTGGCGCATACTCCTACTGGATGAAGAGTGTCTTGTCCCTATCGCCGCCCTCCATACCTTGCACGCCTCCCGCCGAGGACCCCGGCCACGTCCTCCGCCTCGCCCTCGCCTCCGGGAAAGAGCCCCCGCCGCCGGTACCCTTTAAGCAGCCCCGAGAGCTGAGGGCTTAGCTACCGGCCGCCCCTCCCCCTAGAAGCAGTAACCGCGACCGCAACTGGTGCCCCGTGTGAGGAACGTCTCCACACAACAGTTCAGCAGGTCGATCGCTCGCCCGGACGCCTCTCCAGCTTCCCGTTTCCTCGCCTGCAAGGTAGGGCCGCCTCTCCTTCGCCGCTTCTGGAGCCGTGGGAGGTTCACTGCTCCGAAGCCGCTCATCCCTTCCCCCACGCTCTCTTCATCCAGTAGGAACTCCTCCCTTCCCCCACGCTCTCTTCGTCCTCTTGTATGCGCACTTCTATGACCCCCGTTTCTCCTAACGCTCTCCCTCTTCCCCTCCATTACTTTGCTGTAGTTCTTTGTATTTTTATTTCCTCATTTGGTGCCGTGTGCCTCTTTGCAACCGCCCCCCTCGACTGCTCCCGTTGCCAAAGGGCACTGCTTTCCGCTCTCGCCGTCTCCTTCGGCCTCAAGGCCACAGTTTATCTCATTCTCTCTGCTCGGTAAACAACTCCTCCTCCTCCTCCCCGCCAGCCGGGCAGGCCCGGCTCAGGAGCAATCCCCCCTCCTCCCCCCTCAGCTATGGGTAATCGTATATCTACATGTCAGGCACCTCAAGTTCGTGCTCTAGCGGGTCTCCTAGACACGCATAGCTGTAAAGTGTCTGTCCGGCAGCTGCAGGTGTACTGGGACCTCCTGCTGCCCTTTAACCCATGGCTCACCACTTGCCATCTTTGGGACCCTGTTACTTATGATCGTCTTATTGATCGAGTCACTAATGCCATGGAACATGAGAGCAAGCGCTTCCCTCCCGGCTTGCTCCCCACCTTGATAACCATCCGCTCCTGCCTTCAAGGCTCCCTCCCCCCTGATCCAGGCCCCGTTAAATCCAAGCGATGACATCAGCCCTAAGCTGGGCCGGAAACCGCATATGCTTTACCCCGCCCTTCCACAGGGCGGAGTTAGTCCACCATCTTATGCCTTTGGCCCCACCCTTTCACAGGGCGGGGCTGATCCACCATCTTGTATCTTAGCCACGCCCACCGCGCCGCCATCTTGCGACGCTTGGGGCCTCCCGCTCCCGCCTCCCCCTTCGGCGAGCTCCCCCTCGGAGCCGCTACCGGCAGCTGCCGCCGCTCCTCCCACCCCGCCAACTAACAACCCCTGGCTGCCTTCTACACCTCAAGGCAACCCTTGGGGCAACGCTCCCCCTACCCCCACTCCCGCGCCAAGCCTTCTGCAAGCGCGTCCTCCTTTCTCTCGTGCTTTTCGCTGCTTTCCTCTTAACCTTGCCCCCACCCCACAGAAACCGTATGACTGGTATCCCATTGACTCAGATACTATCAAGCAACTTCGCAGGGCCGTCAAGGAGGACGGGTTAGGTAGCCCATACGCTTCCCAAATACTGCAGGATCTCGGCATGGACTATTGCATCCCCCAAGACTGGGCCTCGCTTGCCCGTTCCATTCTTAACCCCGGTCAGTTTGTTGACTGGCGTGCTCACTTCCAGGCAGAAGCTGCTCAGCAAAGTGAGCAAGACGCAGCCCTTGGAGTCTATCATCCCCCTGAAGCCTATATGGGCACTGGAGCGTTTCTAAACGCATCTGCCTATGTTAATACGCCTGCCGCCTTTTGGCCTATCCTTTGGGGAATCGCCTTACGCGCGTTTGCCAACTGTTCTGCCTGTCGGCCTAATAAATTCACCAAGCTCTTCCAGGAGCCGAGTAAGCCTTTCGCCACCTTTGTCTCCAGAGTCGAAGAAACCTGCGCTCAAAAGGTAAGTAATCCCCAGGCCCAATATTACATGTGCCCATCCTCAAATCCTGGAAAATCGTACTGTAATTCCCCCAACGAGTACTACTGTGCATACTGGGGGTGTGAAACATTAGCCAATAATTGAAAGCCTCCTGTTCCTAATCATTACCTTACCCTAAAGTGAGCCCCTACAGGGTGCAAACTCCCTACTGTTAACTGGCTCGGCCAAGAAAGTAAGGAATCCTGCACACATCTTAATCTTACAGTGCAGCTCCCCACTGATCCCTCCTGGTTACTCAGTCAAACTTGGGGCTTCAAAATCTATAAGAAAGGAACCAACCGAGGATCACTTATTCTAACAAAGAAGGAGGCTGTAAGCCAACCATACCAAAATACTGCTTTAAAAACACCCTCTGGCATAGGTCCCAATAAAGTCATTAACCCCCTTTTTCCACAGCCCTCCAGCCGCACCTTAGCTCCGGCTAAACGCACTTCAACTACATCTCAAACCCCACCACCCCAGCTTCCTTTGCCCCCTTCTCGTTATTCCTCTCCCCTCCTCAGCCTCATCCAAGCCGCCTTTTCCTCAGTGAATTCCTCCAACCCCAATTTTACCTCCTCTTGTTGGCTTTGCCTCTCCACCTCTTCCTCTCTATACGAGCCCGTTGCCTCCAACCTCTCCTTTTCAGAAAGCACAGAAAACAGCCCCTTGGAATGCAATTGGAATACCTCTGCCGTCCCCCTGACCTTTCATTCAGTCTCCTATACGGGAAAGTGCGTCCGCCCTCGCTCCAGTAACTCTCCCGACCTCACTGCCTGTGCCAGCTATTCATCTCCCAGCAGCTCGGCAAAATTTCTCATTCCTCATAACTCCTCCCAATGGCTCTGCTCCTCTACAGGACTTACCCCCTGTCTCAGCACGAATGTCATCAATGAATATAAAGAAACTTGCCTCCTAATTGTCCTTATCCCTAGGGTCTTATACCACAGCGAAGAAGACTTCTTCCTCCGTCTGGAAAAAACTGCGGCTCCTGCCCCACTACAAAAGCGAGAGCCCATCACCGTCCTTACAATTGCCTCCCTCCTAGGTCTTGCCGGCGCTGGTACCGGAATCGCTGCACTAGCCAGTCAAGACTCCGCCCTATCTCACCTCAGGGCGGCTGTTGACGAAGACATTCATCACTTACAAAATGCTATTCACCATCTAAAAAATTCTGTCAATTCCCTCTCTGAGGTAGTGCTCCAAAACCGCCGAGGTCTTGACCTTCTCCTCCTCAAAGAAGGAGGCCTCTGCGCCGCCCTAGGAGAAGAGTGCTGTGTTTATGCCAATTCCACAGGTCTCGTCGAGGACAGCCTGAAAAGAGTCCGAGAGGGACTGGAAAAGCGTAAAAGAGATCGTGAAGCCACCAGTTATTGGTCCAGTTTTTTCACTCCCATCCTCCCATACATCCTTCCTTTTCTTGGCCCCCTATTAATAATTATTCTAGCTCTCATCTTAGGACCCTGCCTCATCCGCAAAATTGTCCAGCTTGTAAGAAAACAAACGGATGCCATTTTTTCCTCGTTCGTGCAAATCCAGTATCAGCGACTCGCCACCTCTGACGCCCCCCGCTCCAAGATAACAACCAACCCTCCGCGACCTCAACGCCACCGGTCGACTCGCCAACCGCGAGGCCCTTCTCAATCACCTGAACATCGTTCTCACCTCGAATTCCAGCTTCTCTGAACCCCTGAACTTTAAACCCCTCACCTTCGCCCAGCCCGCTGCAGCGAAGCCATTGTCAAGCGCCCAGGCACCACACCAACACTGAGCTCCAGCCTCGCTGAACCACCGTCAACCCCTTTTTTCCCTTCCCTAACCTCCCCCTTCCCTCACCCTTAGCGGGCCTCTCCGGTAAAGCCTCTTCCTCTAATTAGAAAAGAAAGGGGAATTGCGGGTGTCTGAGCTTGTACCTCGACTTACCAGGCCTGGGCCAGGGGACCTGATATCACCCCCTGGGGAGGGTAGTAGGTACGGGCGTGAGTGCCCTCTGCAGCCCCCCCGAGCCTGGGGAGCGAGGTCAGGGCAGCTCCCTTTTCCTCACCCAAAATGCCACTGGCAGGGGAGGCTTGCCGGAGGAAACCGCCTTTCTCCCAACTGCCCTTTCCCCACTTCCTTATCTTACCCACTCACTCCCTGGTGCCAAGGCCACTCCTGCCACTGCCAGCGCGCATGCCCGTGGCCAGAACAACCCCCGCCCCGCTGCAACGGCTCCGGCGTTCTCTCAGAACCAATCCTAGCCCCTATCCCTTCAATATTGCCATTTAAGGCTGCTTCACCTCCTTTCCAGCCCTGCCCTTCTTACCAGCCTATATAACCTGTAATCACCCCTGAATAAATCTCTTTGGCGCATACTCCTACTGGATGAAGAGTGTCTTGTCCCTATCGCCGCCCTCCATACCTTGCACGCCTCCCGCCGAGGACCCCGGCCACGTCCTCCGCCTCGCCCTCGCCTCCGGGAAAGAGCCCCCGCCGCCGGTACCCTTTAAGCAGCCCCGAGAGCTGAGGGCTTAGCTACCGGCCGCCCCTCCCCCTAGAAGCAGTAACCGCGACCGCACAAAACAATTCTTTCCATTTCACTAGGTGAAAAGTAGCCAACAGAAGGTCTTCTTGGGAACTGAACATCATTTGACTAATGGTGTGATGGCAGAAATATCAAACATTTGTTAAAAACAAGTTCCATCTTTTTGAACTTCAACTAAAATTGATAACACATGTTAGTACCTAGTTCTGAGCAGAAAATTTGCCCCAGCTTTCTGTTATTTTGAAGATCAGAGACCCTCTCACTTTCTCTTTTTTAAGACCATCAAGCTCAAAACATACCATTAAAATTGTTTACAGTTCAATTCAAATAAACGAAAATATAATGATTGAATAAAGAACTTTCCCTAAGTGATTTGAAAAGGATACTTTATATTATATACAATGTTTCAAATCACACAATAACAAGAATCAAAAATTACCTTTGGGGAAAAAAAATTAGTTTCAAGAATGTTATTCTTCTACACATCCAGATTCACTAATAAAATTTCCCCAAGCTCAACCATAAGTGGTTGTGGATCTGCATATCTCTTTACCACTTAACAATGCAGTCTTATGTAGTCTCACTTGATCTTTAAAATATCTGGAAATAGCAAGGGAGTGCTGTTAATTCCATGTTACAGATAAGGAAAGTGAGCCTCTGTGAGTGGTTGGATTTGCCAGAGGTCTCACAACCAGGAAGGTTAAGCCTAAACTTGTACTCTGGCCTTCTAATTCTTAATCAGATGCTGATATTCATGTTTTCCTTCTATAAACACAATTTTGTTCCTTAAATTATAAAGTTTTCATCATCCTAGTAGCATGTGTGTGCATGTGAGTTTTTCCAAACTCTGAAGGTAGATTGTTTTAGAAGTCATGTAGTCTTGGAAAACAAAGGAAATGTTAGGAGTGCATTAAGTAACATCTTTTAGTGACAAAATCACTGTATTTATTTATTAAGTGAAATACATTAACTTTATTCTAAGGCATTTCTATTTCTTCCCAGATTTACAGAGTGCCAAATTTAGAGCTTTTAAGTATGCCACTAAAGGAGTTCAACATCTAATTCCAGGTTTGCTACTCTATTATGTTTGTAATATATGAGATGACTGGGATTTATATAGTCAGATTTGGCAGCCTTTTGCAATGCTTATGTGACCAGGGAGATATATCACATTTAGAACTCTTACCCTAAGAATAAGGCAGTTGTAATCCATATTAGAATGTTACAGAAATAGACTTGAATAAGATGTTTAACTTACAATATCCACAATTTTTGAAGTATTTTTTTTATAAGGTATTTTTCTCTGCATTTTAATCTTGGGATTTGTTTCATGGATTTCTTTTACTGATTACCATAAACTGTATTTGATTATTACATTTTTGTCTCTAAAGAGGACAAGAAAACCTACTATAATAATTATGGTTTAATGTTGTTTATCTTTCAGTGATGCATTTATAGGAAACATCAGAATTTAAGAGGTTCCTTGCAATGAATCATAACCATAGAAATAAAGAAAAATCAACTCTTTAATAAAATATGATAGTGTATCAGTAAGCTTTCATTTCAATCTAATATTTAGTTTGTTAGTAACATTTACTTTTTCTTGGTTGTGTCAGAGAAGATGGGTTATGATTCTGTCCATGCTAAAATTGAATCATTTTCTCAATCACTTCCTGGGTAACACAAATAGTTATATAGTGGCATTTTTTAAAGATGCATTCAATTTATTGAAAGAAACACTGATAAATAAATAAATAAAGATTAAATAAAGATAAATTAATAATAAAGATTAATAAAGATAATAAAGATTAATTAATAAATAAAGATTAAATAAAGATAAATAAATAAAGATTTTTTTTTGCTAGAAGACACTGTCCTTTCATGCATTCATTCATTCATTCATCATTCATTCAATCAATCTTTTAATTATCAACAAGGGTAAATTAAGCACTTACTATGTTCCAGGTTCTTTTATAGTCACTGATTGTATCAAATAAAATGGGATTCCTGTCCTCAATGAAAGCTACCATTTTGTTTGAGGTGTTAAGGGGTATTAAATATTTCAAGAAAATTTTGGAAGTTCAAGGATTGCCTTGTAATCATCAAGTTATGAGGGTAGATAAGAATGCCTCCTAATGATCAAGTTATGGGGACAAAAGAATAATTAGAATGAAATAATAAAAAATAGAGGCCAACTGTATGTGCAGAGTTAGGAGAGAGGTGAAATCAATGTTGTCAAGTTTCCAGCACTGTCAGTAGCACTTATTACATAGGCAAGCTATTTAAACTTTTACAGATCTGTTTACTCAAATGTAAAATATCATATCTAATTCACAAGATAGTTGTAAGAATGAAATAATGTCCATGGTGCAATGTCTGGCACATAATAGGTACTACATAAAGAAAAAATTGTGAAAATGTAGTTATTAAGGAAAGGGCTGCTTCAGTACAACTGAGTTTTCTCCCATCGGTGGGTTCAAGGACTGATGAACAACCACATGGTGAGAATATTATACAGGAGATTAAATGCTTAATGACTAATGAAACCCCTTGAGACTTGATTCTATAGTTTCATGGATATAAAGATAAAGCATAATCTTTGCTCTGAAGGAACTAAGGATTCATATTTTCCCAACCCTTACTACCACTATGTATTTATTATTAATTTAAAAAATGAAAAAAAGTACTTCTCATCAGAAAATTTGCAGTATTATCGTTAGCATAGTCTGATTTTTTTCACAGAGAAAATAAATCTTACAAGACTTAGCATGGTCTTACAATATATGATTAAATTCTTAAATCCACTTATTACATATGGAAATCTTACAATATATGATTAAATTCTTAAATCCACTTATTACATATGGAAATCTAAAGGAAATCAACATATATTTCAATTATACCATGCTCTTTTGAGGAAGGACTTGCCTTTTAGTCACACTAAGATGAGAATAGGTACTAGTGCCATTTGGAAACCACTCTATATGATCCTAAAGAAAAATATCATTGTTGAGAACATAATGTGTAATGTCTGTTGGCAACCATAGCATATGTAAATGTGGTGCCAATGAATTATCCCCTAAAGGATAGCAAATTTCCAGCCATATGTTGTCTTTCATTCTATGAAGCTTGCTGCCAATTTAGTTTATTCTTCACCCTGCGCTCCAAACTCTTGAGGAAAAAAAAACATCCTCTTGAGCATTCTCAAGAGGTTTTCATAGATTGGAGCCAAAACTCACAAATCTGCCTCATGGGATCCCTTTTGAGCCTGGCTGGAGAAACCATCATAGAAATAAGTTCAGACTTCCATTACAAGCTATGAGTCAGGACTTCCCAGAGCAATCAAAAATCCATCTGGGACCCTAGATCAGAACAATTTGAAATCCACAGAGAACTGAGAAAAGTCTTTGGGGCTACTGTGATACCAATCTTTAGAGCTCAAAAGTATTCCCAAGACTTCCAAAATTTTCTTAAATTCCAGGGGTATATTTGGAGCCTTACGAAGCTGGTGAACAGTAAAAGAAAAGGCAGCCAGCTGAGAATTTCCAGCAGTACCTGTTAAACTTAAAGTCATTGTTTTTCCTTGCTACTCTACATGACAGAAAGATCTCCATAATTCTCTTCTTAACTGTCTTTTAATCAGCATGTCATAATATAGTCCAATGTCTAGCTCCTAATGGTTTTTAAAAAGCTTTTTATAGTATAGAATTGCACTCAATAGACTACCAGGTAAATATTTCTGCTCTGTTTTCAAAGAAAGACATGCTAATTCTAAACTGGTCTTTATATTAGGACTGAAATATATTTACTAAACTAACTCTTGCTTATGAAAAATGTGAAGAAAAAAAGATCAGAACTCTTAAATAATTAAACAATCACTGCTCAGCATACACAAAAGCAGTCTTAAGACTTTCCTTACTTTTAGTAACAACTCCCTCAAGTCGAATGATATTGGGATGGTCAAATTGTCCCATAATGCTTGCTTCTCCCAGGAAGTCTCTCCTCTGCTTTTCTGTGTAGCCCACTTTCAGAGTCTTGATGGCCACTGAAATCTCTTTTTTTGAAGGAAGTTTTAAGCGTCCACTGCACACTTCTCCAAATTCACCTATTAAAATAGAAAAGAACAACAGCAAAACATAAGGAACTATATAATTAAAAAAAAAAAAAATCCCTGGAGAGCAACTGTTTTCTCTTAACAATCCCATTAAAAATATTTACATCTTTTACCTGCATGATATACCCAGTAGGGCCTCCAAATTATTCTGTAAAATGATAATCTGAGAATCCCTAGGTAACTCGAGTACATCTACATTCTGGTGGAAAATTAGCCCTGCGGGAAGCCACAGATATTTTGAAGTACTACAGTATGACAAATGCAATATGAAAGAACAAGAGGAAAGTTGAAAGCTGTATCAGACTTTTCACCCCTTGTTCTTATGGCTAGCCTTTTCTCAGGGTAATCAACAGCCCAACACAGATATTATGAGTTAAGCATTTGACTAAATTTCAGAATTTTAACTTTTCTGTTTTTACTAAGAAGGCCAATTTGGCTTACATTCAGACTCTCTGGAAAATGAGAAACAGCCATCTATTGTCAATTCACTTTATTGAAGTATTGGTATGTTGCATTATTGACATACTAGCTGTAAAGATTTTCAGCTTCCAAGAGAAGACTACACAACAATATTAAACATATAACATAGCAATCTTATATCTGTAGAACCAATCTAGAAATATTTTCTTAGATTCAATTTATTCAAGAAAAATGTTGTATTACATGTGCAATTAATCCAGAATTTGTTGAATATAGGGTGTTGCTGACTTTTAAATATTCTAATACAATGGATATACAATTTCTTAGAACTCATTTGGGCACTCCCTTCAATGTATAGTTTTATTGAGAATATTTTTGCCCATCATTCTTTCATTAGATTTTGAGCTTCCTGGGAGCAGAAGTCCTTTACATCCATCTCTCTGTTCCCCACTGCTGCCATAAAGATTGAAACAGAGTAACGCCATCCAAAGAATGTTCTTGTTCATAGAAGAAAACCTAATTGTGTGGATTATGAGATTTGTTTTCTACCACATTTGAAAAAAGAATGGATTTTAATATCAAATGAAAGTTTTCTGAAATATGCTAAGATTAATTACATGATTAATTTTTAGGCTTTCTATGGAATTGAATGATACTGCTAGTCCAACCTTCTCACTGTGAGTTTATCTACCAGCTTCATGCCCCACGTGTCAGCCAGAGAGAAGGTGGCAAGAAGTAATATGCTTCTTCTCTCTAATTTTTTGTGCAGGTGATTGAAATTGACCCATACAAACAGTGGGTTGTCCTACTGATTTACCTAACGCATCACTAGAAAGGCTTTGCTTCTCTCCAAGAATCTCCGACCCCCTTCAGACTTCAACCCTTTCTTAGGAATCCAGTCTTGCCACTGCCCTCAAAACAATGATTGTAACTTGGCAACATTACTTAAGATCCCAAAGCAAATATTCATGAATTTAATACACATTGATCAATGGGCAACAGTGTGACATACACAGAGAAAATCACAGAGATGTAGTGGTAAACAAGACAATACTTGTAGCTTGAGTATTCCTTAGGGTGGTAGGGAGAATTGAGGGACAGAACTTGAGACCATGCATTAATCTTTCTAAAATCTAAGGGAGAATGTCAATATAGATGTGGGAATATTATGAGGGAGACAAGTTCTGATGCAAAGCCAATCATTGCTATAATTTGGAAGCAAGAATAAGAATTTCTGTCTTTACACATTCTGGAAAGCCACAGTTCACTTGGTGTAAAAATTAAGTGTGGGTATACAAGAAGGCATCCATAAAGAACTTCCATTTTCTGAAAGTTCTGTCACTGTCATCAGTCAATACTATGTATTGGATAGTGCTTTAACCAATAGGTCATCACCAATTATTCTAAGTGGTAAGACACTTGTCACTCTCCTGGATAGGTAGTACAGAGCTATAGGTAGAAGCATGGATTATGGACCCTGATTGCCTCTACACTAGTTTCAAAGTCCACTATTGTTACAGTAACTGGAACATAATAAAAATATATATTGAGCAATACTGGGGTAACAGCTCAGAACTATATATGAATTATCTCATTTAATCCTTGCAAAAATCCTACAAAAAAGCATAATGTGATCTTCAGCGGCCAGCATGGATTGCAATGTTGGGAGAACAAGACTCAAATTTGGTTTCCCACTTAATAGCAGTGTGAACATGGAATTTGAAAACCTTTCAGCTTTTGTTTCCTCATCTGCAGAAATAGAGAAAATACTTCTCTAAAATGGCCAATAAAATTAAATAGCACATGAATGCCTAGCATAGCATAGGGGCTTAATGAAAATTTTATTCCTCGAAAAATTCTATTTAATACTTGAAGTAATGGTTGGATTGGGGAATAAAATTAGGAATTAGTCATACTTAATTCCTCATTAATAAAATTTTATTAATGTGAGAAAGTTAATTTCATGCCTCCATTTTAATTTTTGTCATTTGCAAATTTACCTTTTACAAACAAAATAGGGACAGTTTTATTACTCTTAATGGGGCAAATGGCAACATTGTCAGCAAAACCTTGAAATAGGGTATATGTGTAGTTATTTACAAATGTATTTGAAGAGAGAAAGGAAGAAGAGGCTCTATTCTAATCTTTAGTGAGCATAAAGTCATTGTTAGGTGACTCAGTGTAGGTAGATCACTCCCTATCTCACCATTTTAAATGAATGTGCTTTGTTTCATGCAACTGTGCTTCGGATTTCTGAATCTGTCAATATCATCTGCACATACAAGGTTTTACTTATAGATTTCAGAGTAAGGTGATAATATGTTTGTCTGGCCTTCAGTATATTGGCTGAGTATTAAGTTTTTCCTCCTTTCATCAGATTCTCCAACTGAGTGTGCAAAGTCCTTGTGCTGCATAAGCTACTGCAGCTTCCCTGCTGGAGAACAGTGCACTCTTGTGGGGCAACATAAAAACCAGGAAGAAAAAAAAAAGTTTTTACAATGGAGCAGTTTACTATTATAATAATAGTAAGTTATTATTATTATTATTATTATTGTGTTCTTTAGATACTATGAATTATTCAGTTTGTTCTCCTTGAATTCTAAATACTGTTTTGGTGTATAGAGAAAGAAAACAAAATTTCCTGCTCTCCCATGTAAAGAAACAGTCATAAATATTGTACTTGCAGAAGATATAATCAGATATGTTATACATAATCCAATGAACTAATTTCTCAATCTTTAATTCTAATTCTTGCATCAACATAGAAATATGGAAGGATGAGATGAGAGTATAAAATTATTGCTAAGTATGGTTTATTTTTACTTTTAAATATTGTTTTATTCCCATGCACAACTGCATATATTGTGGCTGTACATGTGCTTACGTGTAATGGTAGAAAATACTATTATTTTGCAAATGCCGGTAGTTTTTACTGAAAATATGAAATTGCCATTAATAACCACTCCACAGGTGTTAATGAATTTATGACTGGGCCTATATAAAGTCTATATAAAGTTAAAGGAAAGTATTAAAGTGGAGCAGTTCATATTTTATTTAAAATAACCATGCAAAATATTGATGATCAAATTTGTATAAAATGCATCATTTATGATTTTATTTTTTGCCTTTTTTTTTTTTAATTCCAAAGGGAATGCTAAAATTACCTTTTTTCTACAAGTCAAAATATTCATTTGCTGGTCTTTTAAAATAGGACACACTTTTATCCTATTAACCCTATTTAACCAAACAGGCTTTATGACACATGATCAGCGTAGCCATGGGAAAACTGAGTTGTTTCTGCTGCCGCCTCTGAAATTCAATAAATTAAAAGCCAGCCATGGTCTGTGAGTCTGTAAGTCTGGCACCTTTGAAATCATTGCATTCCATTAAATACCTCTTCATTTATTTATTGCCTACCTTTGATCTTGAAATTAGAAAATGTCTTTTTCAATAGCAATATACTTAGTCCTGAGAACCCGAGCAGTCTGTCAGCATTCTTATTCATAGTTGTAAACTTGTCATTGATACACTAGGTTTGCAGTGGGACTATTATGGTTGTTACCTGCTCCAACAACTTTGTCAATGGATATGTTGGTGGCATCCAATTCCTTGGCAAACTCATGAACTGCTTGGGTAGGGTCTTCGTAAGTATGTGGGTCGACATAAGTCCTGAGACCTGGAAGTTTTACTGTTTAAGGGAAGAAAGGCATTATTACAGGTAGAGTCATAAAACTTTTACTGAACAAATTTTATGTTAAAAACATTAGTGGTTAAAAATAAATTCTCATCCCAGTAAAGTGCATCAACAATTAAGTTGGCAAAGAGAGACGTTGGACTAAATGTTGAACAATTTTATAAAAAGAAATTCCCTGTAATGAAACACAAGGAGAAACCACAAGAGCAGCTTTCTCTGCAAAAAGCAGCTGATCAAGGAAGGGATCTTAAAGAGGAGAAGACAGTTCAGAATTGAACAGTCTAATAATTATTAACAGCCCAATGATTAGCTACTAGTAGCACCACTGAGTGAACGTAATCATGCCATTTTCACACTTATGATTCAATGAACACTGTGGTAACCAAATCTCTATTACAGTACAAACTGACAGTAGAATAAAATATTTGAAATTGCTACTTTCCATACATGCAGGCTGTATGGTGGATATAATTACAGATAAATTAACTAAAGGATAGAAAATGGAATATCTTCTGTCTGACACTATTTTGTTTTTATTAATTTTCAAAACCAAGATGCCTCGCTGCAATTATAGATCTACTATAAGCTGCCTATATATTTATATTATCAACTAACTAAAATCTTCATGTGCAGCTCTTCAACATAAAGACAGTATAGTTATTGTCTATAAGTTTGATAATGCAGCTAAGGAAATCAATTCCAAACATAAATCATATTTATAACTTATTAAATATAAATCTTCTTAATAATATGTTTATTTATCAAAACATTCTGTAGCTGAACATTTTTCATAATGTCCTGTAATTAAAATATTATAGCCAAATCACTGTCTGCATGCAGGAGAGTCATTTTGGATTTAATATAATATTAATAAGATTCCTTTTAGGAAAAGTTCACATTAAAGATAATTTGGAATGTTAAATAAACTAAATTTCTCTGAAAGAGAACTACATTTTTAAAAAAGGGGGAGTCCATTTCTCACTAAGCCCACTCAGCAAGTGAACTCACTGCCCTCCCTGCTATGTGGGTCCTGACTCCCAGGGGTGTGAATCCCCCTGGCAATGCTGGATATGACCCCTGGAGATGAGCCTGGACCCAGCACTGTGGGATTGAGAGGGTCTTCTTGACCAAAGGTGGGGAAGAGAGATGAAACAAAATAAGGCTCCAGTGGCTGACAGATTTTGAATGGAGTGGAGAGGTCACTCTGGAGGTATTCTTATGTGTTATATAGATATCACCTTTTAGTCTTTAGTGTGTTAGAATGGCTAGAGGGAAATACCTGAAGCTGTCAAACTGCAACCTAGTGTCCTTGATTCTTGAAGACTGTTGTCTAACTATGTAGATTGCACAGTGTGACTGTGTGACTGTGAAAAAAAACCTTGCGGTTCGCACTCCCTTTATCCAACATATGGGCAGATGAGTGGAAAAATGAAGACAAAAATTAGATGAAGAACAGGGTGGGATGGAGGGGATGGAAAGAGTTAGGGGTTCTTTTGGCTTTTATTTTTATTTTGGAGTAAGGAAAAGTTTCAAAAATTTGTTCTAGTGATGAACGCACAACTGTGTGATGATGCTGTGAATGACTGTTCACTGTGGAGGACTGTAGGGTGTGTGAATACATCTCAATTAAATTGTATTAAAAAAGTAAATGAACAATGGGGGGAGAAGGGGAATGGGATGTTTTGGGTGTACTTCTTTATTTTAATTTTTATTTTATTTTTTGGAGTCATGAAAATGTTCAAAGTTTGATTGTGGTGATGAAAGCACAACTATATGACGATACTGTGAACAATGATTGTACATTTTGACTGTACGTTATGTGATTATTGCTCAATAAAATTGCATTTAAAAAGGGGGGGGAGCCTAAAATCTATTAAAGGGAATAAATATACTCTAACATTGAAAGAAATTGCAATTTAATTCCCATAGCATATCTATTATAGTACTGATTTTACTTCTAACTTTAGTGATAAATATTAGTAACATTGCTCTAGGATGGGACATGGATGCTTAATGGTGTTTTTTCCCCATTAATCAGACTAAATTATTAAAAGTGTTTTTTTTTTTTTTTTGTCTTAAAATAAATAAACTCAGGCATAGAATACTCTGTAATTATCACAGATTTCTTCATGTCGGTTTTACGGTTTGTATTAAATGACTATAGAGACTGTAGATGCCAGCAAGTGTTTCTGAGGAAAGCCCTCAACATAATGAATACTAAGCCAACAAAACCAGGATTTCAGAGTTTGTGCTAACAAATGATCAGTTCATTGAACTACAGGACAACTATGTAATGTCATGATTACATCACATTATAACTTGAGTTCCTGCAGAGCTTCCATAAAAGCTTGCAATAAAGAAAGTTAGACTATCAGAATAAATGGATTATAAAAGAAATGGTGGCTGGGAGAGAAGAGAGGAGAAAACACTGTTTTCCTCAGCTATTTATTGAGACAACAGAATGGGAAAGGGAGTAAATAGAGAATGCCGGAGAAGAAAGGTCAGCTGGGCTAATTCCACTCTTATTTCTGCCTGACGCTGACACTGCTGCTGTGAAAGAGCTGCTGTTCTCCAGCCAGAGGCAGGATGTGGGTAACTTGAAAAGACACCAGCATCTAAGGAGTCAATGTCCACAAAAACTGGGAATCATCAAGATCTTCCCTTGCTTTGTGCAAACTGTGAATGGAGTAGCTTTTAAAGTGAGAATTCTACTTTTGAAATTTGCTTATTTGAAAAGTTCAGCTAAAAAAAGTAAATTAAGCCTGAAAGTTCTTGAAAATGTATTATCCAAGTGCTTATCATGATGCCTGTTAAATAGTGTTCAATAAATAATAGCTATTATTTCCATTATTAATAATTTCGTTGTTATGAATGTTAATTCACAATTTTTATATCATTGAGGTTTCATAGCAGTAGAACTTGAGCTAAAAAATGCCAATATCTTTCAAGCTTAGATAATTTGCATGTTTCTGTAATATTATAAACATTATTATTCCCTATAAGAAAATGGATACTAGGGTTATCTCTCAGTACAATGGGCTATTATTTTTTAATACACTAAAACTATTTCTAACACTATCAGTACTCAAATATAATACCTTTAAAACAAGCAACAGATTAAGAAAAACTATCTTACTGTTTCTTGCTTTGGAGTTAGGAAAACAGTAAAAGTAACAGATTTACTAGAATATGTTAGGATAAATTTTTAGTGAAATGTTTTTGTTTAGTAAATTTGGTTACATTTTAATGAGGACCTACAGGTCAAATTGAGGCTATAGACATGATTTGCCTGTTTGGATTTGAATCTACTTAATAACAGGAAGATAAAGCAACCTAGCATCATTTTCAAAGAAATCAAATGACACTTTTAAACATAAGGTAAAAAATGAAAATTCTTCTGGTAGGCAATTACCAATGGTTTGCATTGCTGAGCTTAAAAAACTTAATTGGTGGGAGATTCTCTGGCATCAGAATTTACAGAGAAAATTATAAAATGAGTTGTCAGGAACAATGCCTCAATATTTCAAATAAGCTTTAAAAAGCCTTGAATGTATACTTCAGAGTTATCCTTCAGTACCCATCAGCACTAGAGAGTACATATAGCACTGAAAAATCTGAAAATTAAAGAATCATTCTCAGAATCAACTGTATTCATTGTTATTCATTATAATCAAGTAAACTGCTTTTCTATTGCATGGCATTTGGTGAAAAAAGGCATATGTAAACACACACACACACACACAGAGAGAACAAGGAAAATGGCATGTTCACTTTGGGGGCTTTAGCTGCTGATTTTTAACTGCTAACCCCAGAGATTTCAGGAATCAGGTGATTCAGACTGCAAGGCACATAATCCCTTCACACCAATAATTAAGGGCAACACAAAGAGTAACTGGGCTCTGTCATGAAAACCAGATAATAAACACATGCACACGTGTTAAGCTGTACAACTTTACAGCTCGTTTTGTGCAAACACAATAATTTACATTTCCATTTTACCAGCATGAATTGCCTTAAGGATAGCAAAAAAGTAAGAAGTCACAGCCAGAGAGCGCGAGGGGACAGGATCTTAGGAGGTGAAACACATCTCTTTCCTTTTGAAGCAATATTATAGGTTTTGTAACAAGGCTGGAGGGAACAGTTCATAGCAAGAGCTTTTTAAAGTAATACCAAAGAAATGGTCTGAAATAAACCAGCTGTGGTATTAAGAAACAGAAAGTTTAAGACATGCACATAAATTACTTTATGCCCTTGCAGCTAGGATAAAATGCATTTATTTTTGTTTGTTTATCATAAGGATACTGTACATTTGGAAAAAACTAAAGTATCAACAAACTCCACTATAAAAACAAACAGCTACAACAGAGATTGGGGTGATAGGGGAACTTGCTTGCAGTAGACATGGAAATTTATCAAAGTTCCAAATTCATGAGATTTATAATTCCCCCAAAAAAGAACCAAGTCATTATGGTCTTGCTCTAATGACCAGATTTACAACAATTGTCCTACTCAAATTAAGAGCAACTTAATCGACAGGAATGTAACTCTAATTTAGACACACAATTCTAAGGTCATGTTTTGTAGGCCCATGAAAAAACTCAAGAGAAGCAGTCTGTAATTTGTTCATGCATTTGTTTTATAACTTTTAAATTGGTAACCTAACCAATCTGGAAGGATGAGATGTTGATATTAGGAAGGTAGAACTTTTATCTATTTGTGAGCTACCCTATAATTACTCTGCAATGACATGGAAGGAATCTTTAGTGGACAGAACAATGTGGTCTGTGAACTCCTGCACTCTTTCCATCCCACAGCAATTTACATTTGGAGATTTTTTTTTTTTTTTTCTTTCAAGCGACTATATTCCTCCTGCATGTTAGCAATAGGTAATCAAGTTTTCAATTTCGTTACAACTTGAGCTATCATTTTTAGATGCAAATTCAATGACTGATACCAAATATCATGTTGATTTGAAAATAATTTAAAAAGGCAATAGTAAATGCCAAAGAGAGCAATGCTTACAAGACTACTTTGGTTATACTGAGTTTATTTTAGAGCACATGCGCTTGAGTAGACTCTCTGCTAATTTCATGAGAACAGGCTATTCCCTTTAAGGAAATGATTAGTAAGTGCCACATTACGCTGAACTATAGTTTCGAAAAGAAAAACACCTGGGATGATTTGTTTCACCAGAAGGAAAAAAATGAGAGTCTTTTGTTAGATGTAAGCACTTTGTTTCCTAAAAGAATACTTCTTTTAGAAAATATTAAAAGTGGTTAAATTGGTTGGTATTAAAATGTGGAAAAAAACCTTCCCCCTTTTCTACCAGTTGGATATCATGTAACTGCAAAATAAAACAGTTTATTTTAAAGGCTCTCTCCCGATTGGCTGGCAAAACGAAGCAAGGCATTTTACATAAACAGAGGTTGTTTATATTTATTTGGCAGTTAGGAAACAGAAAAGGTTCCTATTTAGACTTCAGTAAAGGAATGGTAATAAGGAAATTGAAGATATGCTTTGCGTTTCAGCCATGCAGAACTGACTACAGTTCCTACTACCCATCATGTGCATTATTTGAATGTAAACCATGGGTTACCCTCTATTTTAGCTTAAGTATGCTGAAATGTAGCCACGTAAAAATTGCCTAATGCAGAGCCACGAATTTCCTTCTTTGTTTAAAAATAAATTTGACTTGCTCAATTCTTTCATAACACTACTTTTGAATTCTTTCTCATGGGGATGTTATCCACTTATAGGTCAACAAATGCTAAAACTAAAATGTTAAAACAAAGAAAGAAAGAAAAAGAAAGAAAGAAAGAAAGGAAGGAAGGAAGGAAGAAAGAAAGGAAGAAAGGAAGGAAGGAAGGAAACTTACAATGTCCATTCCCAAAGTGAAGTCTCTTTTCATCTGTGCCATGTTTTGACTTGTTATAGCCACAGAACCTAGAGACAAATTGAGAAAAGAGGAAACATACTTAAAACAATTTCTATGCTCAGAATGGGCAAAGCACATCAGAATAAGTCTTTCCCTTGAACAATTAAATGCGTTAGTGAAAGTTTAATGACTTCATATTTTCTAAATCCACTAAGGAAAGCCGCCTTCTCTGGGGACCCTGGCAAGCCGCCTAATGAGGAAATATAGAGAGTTGCTTCCCCACTGTGCAAACCCCTTCAGTTCAGTTTTTATAATGGCCTTAGAATGTGTTTATAGTATTTTTCTAACAACTACTGTTGGAATGAATGAAGGGTAAAGTCTCCATTGTTAGTGTTTATTGCCGTGCAGTGTCTCGAGTTTTCTGGGTGAGAAAGTGCCTGAAAAATCTGGGGTAGCTTTGAAGAGTAAGGGGGGATAATTGGCAAAAGCAAGTGAAAACCAGAAGTGGGTCAAAGGAGAGAAGAGAAGTGGTCAGTGTTGGAAAGTAGAGGTGGGGATTTAATGAAGAAAATAAAATCAAAAGTAAGGGAGAAAGGGAGGAGAGAAAGAAAGACCTAGACTAGAAGTGGAGAACGTTTTTTTTGTTGTTAAAACTGTCTTTTAACAAAATACTAAAATGCTTAAAATACCACATTTTTCAAATTTTAACAGCAAATGAGAAGGGAAAGCAAAGCAGTAATGAAAGGAAATGGTTAAGACAGACAGACTCTGGACTCACCTTCCAATCAAAATGTATACAAGGACTGTAAGGAGAATAATTGCTACTGCAGCTGAAATGGCAATCATTACCACTTGGCTATTTTCACCAGAGATGGAGAAAGCTGTGAGGTTGAAGGGAAAATATAAGAAAATATACAAAAAGAAAAGCATTAACACATTGTAACTAATCTGTATATGGATGAGCTGATATATTAAATCATGTTTATTGATTTAATGCCTGACCTAGCGTTGAAGGAATACTTCATCTAGTGTAAACAAATGGACATTTAGCATACTTTTACCTGATATTTCTTTTTCATTGATAAGATTAAACATTCCCTCTCAACTGTTTCAGCCAAACCCTACTTAAGTGCCTACTGTGTGAAATATGCAGGACTGGTTTTCTCTAGCCTTATTGATAAGAAGCTCATTGAATCAACCAGAAGTTATCAGAGGAACTTAGAAAATGTGTGAAGATTTCCCAGGATGAAATTATAAAAGTTTTTTGATTAAGCTTGTATAGTCTCCAATATCTATATTTGTTTAAACAGAGATAATAATACCTGCCTAAGGCCCTGAACACATACCACTAACAAACTACTCTGCTTCCCACATGTCCTACCTCTGTAGAGATGGCCCCATCTACATTCACCTAGACAAGGTGTGAGCAAAAATGCCCCACAAGCCAAATTGGCCTGCCACCAGTTTTGGTGTAGCCCACAGCTTAGAATGCTTTTTACATTTTTAAATGGTTGAAAAGTGAAAAAAAAAAATTTTTTTTGGTGACATGATAATTTTATAAAACTCAAATTTTGGTGTTCATAAATAAAGTTTTATTGGAAGACACACATTCATTTATGTATTGTCTACAGTGCTGAGTCAAGTAGTAGTAACAGAAATTACATGCACAGAAACCATAAAATATTTATTACCTGGACCTTTACAGAAAAAGATTACTAACCTTTGACTACGCCAATGCTTCTCAAACTTTACTATTCATACAAATCACTTGGGGATCTTTTTAAAAATGTCATTTCTGATTCGGTGCTCTGGAATGGGGACTATGACTGTGCATTTCTCAAGAGCTCCCAAATGATACTGATGCTGCTAGTTCATGGAGCATCACATTTTTAATAGCAAGAATGTAAACCATAAATGAAGTCACCTTGTCCTCTCTCTCTCCTGATTACTCTAATCCAATTAACCAGCAAGCCTTCTGAACATCTTCTGAATTACAGTTAGAATTTCCTAATTGGTCTCTAGCTGCACACCTTTCCTATCTTTTACCTTGCCACGAAAGTGCTCCTTTGAAACCATGAATTTGATCATGTCATGCCCATGCTTAAAATCTTTGCATGCATCTCCACTGCTTTCTGGATGAAATGCAAATTCCATACAGAACATGTAAAGAAAGCCTTTTAGGATCTAGGCTTATCTAAATCTTTTCTGTTGAAAAAGTCCAAAAGCATCCTAATCTCTAGACTTCCTGAAATAACATCTTTAATATGTTCATACCTTTTCACATGCTGCTCTTGTAGTAAATGCTGGTTGAACAAATGAACAAATAATGAATCAGAAGACCAGAGTTTAGTTGTTTGAATACTCTCACTTCCCAGGAGCCAGCATGGCACCTTCCACCCAGTCAAATCTAAGTTGGGAAGCTTTTCTCTAAAATATGAGTTTTTATTTACACAAGGAAAGAAATGTGGTAGATAGGCTATTAGAAGTTCTCTAAGCATCTGAAAAAAGAGTGCAGAGTGTCACAGAACGGAATACTCATAATATAAAGTGTTGCAAATGCTTTATTCTTTACAACCAGCAAACAATTTACAACAGGGCGGCAGCGTGGTAGTGCCTGCTCAGATCTCCAAGCTGCCAAGAGCGCAGTAACTGACAGCCTCCAGCTGCTGCACCTCCAGAACCGACTGCAGCTGTCATGCACCGGCCACGCTCTCCTCAGTAACGATGCAGAGGGCTGGTGTCGTTGGACCATTTCCGCCCAGTGCAGGAGTCTTCCAACAGGCAGTCTTCACTCAGGGGCTCCTTATTGGCTTGGCTGAGACTCTCAGAGCAACATGCAGTCTGAGACTCTTCTCCCCACTTTTTCTTCTTCCTCCCCTTCCCTTCATGGTTGTCAAACCTGCCTCTCAGTCAGAGGCTTCCCTTTCCCACTCTTTCTCCTTCTCCATTTCACCCTTCACAAAGGTGGTTCTCCATAAAGCTCTTGCTCTTCTAATTCCATTTTGGCATCTGCTTCCTCGAGGACTGGAATTGGTGCAGCATCATTCTATCCATCTATGATCTTTTATAAAATAGCTTAACCCAATGATTCAAAAAGCTCCATTAACATACAACAACAATTGCAATTTTTGTTTTCCATTTTATATACTGCAGTAACAATTTAAGTTAGCAGCAAGTTCTAAATTATCTGATAATTTTGTTTATCCAATTTATACGATAAAGTTCAGTGAAACTGGGAGGGGAAACATGATAGGAGAAAGAATTCTGTTTTGCTATTTTTTTTTTCTTCAAAACAAGGATTAAACTAGGTAGAACTTCTCTGCAGTTTCATCAAGCTCTAAATATCTATGACTCCTGGAGACTTTCTGAATCATGTAACCAAAATGGATCATTTTTGTTACTGAAATTAGCAAATATGTGAATGAGTAATATTAATTAAACATGTGATTTTATGTGTCTAATAAGTTAGTGTGGTATATTGCTAAAAATTGATATATTGTATTATATTTCTTAGAAATTCCATTTGAATTTGTTTTCCTACAACCAAATTGTTTTCCCTGTTTCTAGACACTTCCAATTTTAGTACGTTCTAATAAAGAATACTGCTGGCTTACTTTCCCTAAAGCAGAGTGATTAGGAGCTCATCGTAATGAACCAGAATTCCTGGATTTGTATACTCACTCAGCTGCTTATTAGCTGTGTGACATAGTATGGTTGTTGTTAAGGATTAAATGAGTTAATACAATCTAAGCACTTAGAACAGTGCCAACCACATTGTAAGTGCTCAATAAATGTTATATATTTTTATTCTATCATTTCTCTGGTGAAATGCTTGCAAAAATTCTCTATTTACTCATTCATGTCTAAGTTGGGAAGAAAAGTTCTCTATATAATGATTTCATCCTTCCTTTCTTAGCCTCTCTTAAGATCTCTTAATATGTCCAAGAGATTAAATTTGCTGCACATTTACTCATTAGATACAATCAAAAGGAGATGTGACATGCTCAGGAGTTATTAATTTAATTGTCCCTGAGGCTCCTTTTCTTTTACAGTAATATCCAATGGAATCTTCCAATTCTAAAACTTATCTTTGTCCCACAGATTTTTGGTCTTTAAATTCTTAGGATATTCACATTAGGGACTACAGATTTTAAAACACATATGCAGTTATTGAGGGCCTACTATACCAGATAATATTTTAAGCAGTTTACAAATATTAGCTAAGTTAATCAACATAAAGTCCCTATTGAGTTATGCACAGTTATCTTCCTCAATTTCCAGATTGGGGAATCGAGGCAGGGAATGTTGAAGTGACTTGTCCAAGATCATCCTGTCAGTAAATACCAGCTCGGCTCCAGGATACTTGCTCTTAACTACTACATTATTCCTGGCTTTCTTGGACACAAAGCACACATCTTGAATTCAGTGTCTGCCACTGAAGGTTTCCACAAACAATTGGATGATCTGTTTTTCCTAAATAGGCCATGCTGTTTTTACTTCTTGCTTTGCTGGAAGCTGCCTTTACTCTAGGAAAGTCCTTCTCTTCTGCACTCTGTGCTTTTTGTGGGTTTTAGTTTAGTATCATTAAGTAAAAAAATATGGGCAATAACAGCACTGAGTCAACACTAAAACCTAGAGATTCTAGGCATATAGCCACCACTTAGTAGCTATGCAACGTCAGGAAAAACACATAAACTCTGAGTCCTAGATCATGTGTTAAAGGAGATGACAGAATCTGACTAGCTTAGAATAGGATTAAATTGGATGTTATGAAATGCTTTATAAACTGTCATATAAATGCATGATTTCTAGAATCAGACCTATCTCGTAGCAATTGTGTAACACTGGAAAGCTTACTCTACCTCTCTATGCCTCAGATACCTCATCTGTAAAATGATAATAACAATAAATGTAAAGCACTGACATAAATAATATTATGAAGCGTTTAGCCTAACATATGCACAAATGTTTCTCAATATCTTTGCTACATACCAAGTTCAGAAGGTCATCTAAATTCAAGCTCAGAATACACTGTGCTTTACTAAGAATTATTTTAAATATATTATGAATGAGAACTTAATTGTAATTAAACAAAAAAAAAAAACTAGGAAAAAATAAGGAAGTTGTTAAAGAAATCCAAACATGGATCTATTTTATATATTTTAAATTTAAATACATTACAAATAAGATGTAATACCCCTAGTATTTTTATGAATATTTCATTTTGATTTTAAAAAAAACTAGAATGGGGGTAGATTTTTGTCTTTCCCCCTAAGGAAAAGTGCATTTGTTTCTCATATATTTTTAAGGTCTGGAATAATTCTATGGTAAAGCATTAAGAGTAAATTATTCTAAAAGAAAATCAAATTGCTCAGCTCAGCATTCTTTTATAAATGGAGAGGTGGAGGAGAAAAATGTTCATATTTTTCTTTCTATCCTCATTTCCTTTCCTCCCCAATCCATGGAAGAATTGCAAGTATAAAACTTGGCAAAAATCCTAAGACCCTGCAGTTTTTAAATGCAATATTCTTTAAACCTCAGACACTGAAGTTTCATTAAAAATTCATGATTAAACACCATCATAGCAATATCTGTGGCAAATCTAGAATTACATTAGAATTTTGGAATTTGTTGTTGTTGCAAATTTACTTTTTCAGATTAATTAGATTTAAGTACTGGTTAGGAATGCAAGAAGAGACAGAGGTTCCAAAATATGTATCAACATAATACGTGTTTATTTAATGGTGATCTGTTCCTTCTGCCCTTCAATATGCCTAATTTCTACTATCTGATAGAATAATTATTTGTTTTTTCTATTTCTGCAATTTGAAGTTTTCACTGATAAATCAAATGCTAATTTTGTTGTTTATTCAAACATGCATTTAAAGATTGAAAAAAGTCAATCTGTAATCATTTCAAAAGAAGAATTTCTTTTGTACTAGTTACAAATTGCCCACTTAGAACTACTGAAGTTAAGTTGCAATTATATTTTATGACATAAACTTTTAAATTTCTTTTAAACCCTGTTCACCCAGACTCCCATGGAATCTTACTAAGTTTTGTTTCTACCGTCCTCTGAGAGTGGTTTCCCTATGCTCATTTCATCATAAGAGGACAAGGAGATGTCCGTAAGTATACATTTGTGTATTCGAAGAATATTTGTGTATTTGAAGTCCTCCTTTGAACAGAGGAATTGTCATGGATCAGCTTTGGAACCCATGAGCTGACTTTTAAAAAACCTTTACGGTGAAATCACTGCCCTCCCCCCTACGTGGGATCAGACACCCAGGGGAGTGAATCTCCCTGGCAACATGGAATATGACTCCTGGGGAGGAATGTAGACCCGGCATCGTGGGATGGAGAACATCTTCTTGACCAAAAGGGGGATGTGAAAGGAAATGAAATAAGCTTCAGTGGCAGAGAGATTCCAAAGGGAGCCGAGAGGTCACTCTGGTGGGCACTCTTACGCACACTTTAGACAACCCTTTTTAGGTTCTAAAGAATTGGGGTAGCTGGCAGTGGATACCTGAAACTATCAAACTACAACCCAGAACCCATGAATCTTGAAGACAATTGTATAAAAATGTGGCTTATGAGGGGGGACAGTGGGATTGGGGGGGCCATAGCGATCACACTCCCCTTTGTCTAGTTTGTGGATGGATGAGTGGAAAGGTGGGGGAAGGAAACAAACAAACAGACAAGGGGACCCAGTGTTCCTTTTTACTTTAGTTGCTCTTTTTTCACTTTAATTATTATTCTGGTTATTTTTGTGTGTGTGGTAATGAGGGTGTTGGGGATTGATTTTGGTGATGAATGTACAACTATGTAATGGTACTGTGAACAATCAAATGTACTATTTGTTTTGTATGACTGCGTGGTATGTGAATATATCTCAATAAAATGAATATTAAAAAAAAAAAACCTTTACAACCTCAATACTTTGCAGGAGTCAGCTTATTATTGCAAACAACATTCCTACTTGTCTGACAAAAATGTGTCATAAAACACTTTGCTCCGTCGTATCAATTTACAGAGTTTTGATAACTTTTGTCCATCCTGAATATTTCCATTAGGTATGGAAACTGGATATAAAAATGTCACCATATCAGTCAAATGTGAGTCTATGTCAGGAAAAAAAGCATATCTAGAAGGAAGAAAATAAAAGTGCCAGGAAAAATGAACTGCAAGGGGCAAAAGAGATTAATGGAGTGCTGGGCATTTACAGACCCTCCCTGGATTATCTGATTCTATATGCTGTGTATCCACTGATTGCTTTTCTAGGCTATTTTACAACTGTGAAGTTAAGTTGTAGAAAACTAATGGTGATATAAATGTTTTTCTCCCATTACAAAGAAAATGACACTTGTTCACTAGAGATGTAACTGATTCATGCCCCGTGGAATAGGTGACCCCAATTATTACATTAATTGTACTACAGGATATTAACAAGTTTTGGATCTATTAGCAAATTTGTGTAAGCATTCCTGGTGGTCTATATGTATAAATACAAACAACGTATGCATATGTTTGTGTGTTCTTCAAATAGTCTTTTTTTAAAAAAATCAGTTTTAATCTCTTACTGATCTCCTTATTAATAATTAAGTAAAATCTTTAACTTGTCTTCATTTTATATTAGTATCAGAGTCATGATTCTGCCTTTTTGAAAATTTTATTTTAATAGAGGGCTGTTCTAATATGAAGCAAAATGTTTATACATAAAAGAAAGATTTTACTGAGAAAATCTTTGCCAATTTTAGACAAACCAAATTTGGGTTCATTGGATGGTCAAATTGTTTGTGAAAGTGAATGAAGTGATAAAACAGGTTTTAGAAAATCTCCAAATGATACAAGATTCAATGTGTTAAGGATTAAAACAAAATTAAGATCCTCATGGATCAGCAAGTTTCTTTTTTGTAGTTCACTGAAACATGCAATAAACCTGGAATATCTGGATTAACAGGCACTAGAAATGTGTTACCATATTACATAATGTTCCTCAAAAGTAGTTTATAGCTAGGAGAAAACCAGATGTGTTACAGACATTAGAATATGTTTGGTTTGCAAAAAAGAAAACACAGATGCACACCCATGCAAACACACATACACAGACACAATGCTGTGCAAATTACTAAGTGTCCCAAGCAATATACGTTCAAACATGTGACATTTGGTTAAATCTCAGAGAGAGTGAGAATAAATTATCAGACATATATTACAACAGCCCTCCCCACCACACATTATGTTGAAAAAATACATACAGTCTGGGCTAGTTTCAAACTCAAACTTGCGGCTGTTGGTCCCATATCCAGCTGCTGTTCGTGCTCGGATTTGAAATACATATGTAGTGTCAGGCTTGAGGCTACTGATGGTAACATTTGTGCCTCTTGCCCTCAAAATGGTATAACTCGTCTCTTGTTCCTGCTTTGAGGTAAGAAAAAATGATGTTAAAATCAAATCTTCATAATATCATCAAATTATGAATAGTAAATGAATCAAAGTGTGTCCCTAGTCAGTTCTCTTAGATTTTAAGTAAATCATATGGCAGATAAAAAAGCCAAGATATATGATCACTTCACTCTCTGAATGTAAAAGAACTATTTTTTTAAGTTGGAAATATTTACTGAATTTTAGGATTTAGGCATAACTATTTGTGCCCTGGACATAAAAGTAGGAAAAGTGAGATTCATTCTTACTGATGAGAGAATATATGAGTGAATATAAGTTCTCTTTCGGGGAAGACTGAAAGAAAGCTTCAGTCTACTTCCAAGAATAAACATAGAACAAAGGTAAATATGCCCTTTAAATTCAAACTTAATAGGAATGCTTTAATACTTCCAGATAGAAAATATTTCCATCAATTTTAAAATATTAAATATAAAAAAGCCAGGATTTTATATGTGGCTGTACATCAATAATTTTCTCAGCACCAAATATATTTGCACTGTGTTTAATCTAAGCCACTGTGGTTTAGTTAAAAACCTTCAGATCAAAGTTTAGAAATATATTTCCCAACAGGGTCCCGCCTAGGAGATTCACACTGTTCATTAATAGTAAAGGTGTTTTGTGTCAAGCCTTGTTTACAAAAAATTGTATTTCCACATGTTGTGTTGTGTTTTCTCTCTCACATGTATTAACAAGTGCTAAGCACCCTATGGATAGCTTGATTTCAAGCCATGGTAGAATGTCCCTGCATCTGGGATGGGATTGGAATAGATCATATCAAATGATTCATATCCTCAACCAACATTAGGTATAATACATACTACAGAAAATACCAGTCACTAAATATATTTTTTACTGAAACATTGATTATATATTAGGCAGCATTTTTAATTACTATACTAATTAATGAAAAAAAAGCAGCATATTTTTATTTCATTTAAAGAAGGATTTCATTTATTATATAGAACCATTGAGCATTCACTGAATCAGAATCAGGCTCCATTCATTATTATCAGTGAACTTACCAGTCAAGAAAGCTAAGAATTGTGGAGCTTACATTCTAGTGAAATAATCTGAAATATCTCTAAACATTATATAATTATAAATGTGTATGCATGTGCACATGTATTAACAATGTTTGTATATATTACATGGGTGTTTATGTAAAATATATAAAACATAATGTATCCAATTTTTAAAATGCTTAGGGAAAAATCAATAGATTCAATCTTTTTTAGCTGTACTAGTTACTGTTGTTTAAAAATGATAGTGTGAATTGTGCTCTGTTGATGGAGTTAGAAATAAATTCAGAAAAAATTTTATGCTAACAAAAGATATGAACATAGTTCAATCACATTTGGATCTGAAGGTTGGGTGTTCTATTCCTGGTTCTTCTACCCAGTCTGAACTGAGGTACATCATTAATTTTCCTTTTTGTTGTTGTTGCATTATTTAAAGAATTGGATACTTATACTTGTACAATTTATCTTGTCACGCTTTAAAAAATAGATCACAATCAGATATATTGGCAATAACACAACAGATCACTGAAAGTAGGAGAACACTTGTTTATACTATAATTTTGACAAAATTAAATTCATAATGCTTCACTTTCACTTACTAAAAAAAAAGTCATTTCTTTTCCCCATAGGTTGCTATGAAAAAGAAATGACATCTTCTTGTGAAATGCATTAACTTCAATAAAGGAAAAAGCTATATAATGCAAACGAATTTTTTATACCTCCTTGTTTCAAAAATTATTGTACCAATAATTCTCATGTCCACAATGATCTATTATCATGTGTAGAAAAGTAGATGATTTAGGGGAAAGCATACTAACAGAGGAGTCGTGACCACCAGGATTCAAAACAAAGACCTTACACTTATTAGCAGTGAGACTATGGGAAGTTCACTTAGTGTCACTGAATCACAGGTTTCAATTTGTCAAATAATTTATATAAGCATATATTTATATGGATTATCATACTGCTCAAATTTAATAATGTATGCAGAAGTGTTTTGTAAATGTTAAACTGCTAAATGTACAATTTGATTTTAAACTACATTGAAGTATTTTGTAAACTGCAGCAGAAACACAAATAAGTTGTCCTTATTAGTAGCTATAAAGCCAATCAGCTCTAAGTGTGAATACATCTTGCATTCAAAGTTTACCGTAATTTAAAACCAAGGAGAAATAAATTCTTTTTAGAGTGATGAAATATCACTGCCTGAATTCCACTTATAAATAATCATACATATATTTTTTATTAATGCATTAGTGAAAATTCTGCCTCAGGACTATACCCACCACACTTCCCTGATCTTCCAGCTTAAGGAATTGGGACTCTAGAATTCAACATTAACTTGACTGGAATTTCTAGCCTCTGGCCTGCCCTATGGAATTTGGACTTGCTAGTCTCCATAATTTCATGAGCCAATTCCTTGTAATGAATCTCTCTCTCTCTCTCTCTCTCCTATTCCTGTTTCTCTGGGAAACACTGACTGATACAGATCTTATATTATGATTCATTATTGTATTCTACTATGTGAGACAAATTTGTCCCCTACTAGTAGTACCTTCTAAATTTTCTTGCACAAAATAAGAAAGTTTTTCATTGCCAGTTCAATAATACAATGTTTTTGTTATTAGTGTCATGTTCCTTTCTTTATTGCACAAAATTCAGGTAAATGTGCAGGTCAGGCATGAGGCTTAGGCAGTGAACCCGAGACTAAGGAGTCGCTGTAAAATAGTCCATAGAACAGCAGCCTTGGGTGGGGTGATATAATGTCTCTTCTCTTGCCATAACTAACTTGCTGAAGCTTGGTAGTCAGATACTTGCTTGTGGCTTATTGCTATAGATTGGGGAGGGAGGGGTATCTGACAGGGTGGTTTCTAAATCCCCCTCTACCTATAAATCAAAGGTATCACATGATCAGAATTCTAATGACATCTTTCCCAGTTACAAGCAATGTCACTGATTTCTTTGCAAGAGCAGAGCTTATGAGAAAATAGACTCTTTCCCTACACAACCCAAACTTTTTGCCTTGTGTCCCCACCTTTTCATAGTATTTGACCTCATAGTCCAATATGATTCCATTAGGGTGTTCAGGTTCTTGCCAGGATAGAGAGATGCTGTTTCTGGACGTCCGATCTTTCTTAATTGTCACAACAGGTGAAGGGGCTGTAAAGACAGGATGGGAAGAGGCAGACAAGAGGCAAGTTAATGGGGTTGGAGAGGGCGGGGAAGAGGAGCAGAGAGAGAAGGTAACAAGCAAATGGGATTTATCATTGTTCTAAATCTTTGGCATGAAAGCACCATTTCCATTTCAAAGGCTCTTGAGTATTAATCTGGCCCCATATCAAGCCTCAGCAGCTGGATTATAGCCCTGGTATATGCAAGCCTATGGAAAATGAGCTGAGATTTTCTGTTGCTGGTGGACTAGTGGCAACTGAGCAGATGTTTTCAATCTGCTACTATAATGTAAGCAATGAAATATATTTGATATATTAAAAAAAGAACAAAGCCTCAGGACTACCTATTTGTTATAATGTTGCAAAGTTATTAATACCAGATTCTTCAGGACATTGATAACATTTTCACATGCAGCTCCGTAGAAGGACTGGAATCCATTATGCACAAGGAGTCCCATGGTATCCATTGGTAATAATATTTAGTATATTATATATAGATAAAAATTAGAACTTATTACACTGTGTCTTGACTTCTGACAAGATTCTCTGATGAATGAAAATATTTTATATAATATCAAAACAACAATTCTGTACCTTTTATCTTTATTTCTTGAAAAAATTATTTAATAAGAAGTAATTAGGGAATGACTGCTATACATGTCACAAGCTCTCTAGAAATACTTTGAGGTATCTTATTGGGTGGTGAGTATATATGGGTTAAGTTTTGCTATGCATGATCAAAAGTATGGAATGTAAGCAAAAATACATATGTTTGGGTCTGATACCATAAGGTAACCTTCATTTCTAACTGAAGAGTAAATAAATTTTAAGTGATTTCCTACTTAAATCTTTCCATTCAAAAGAAAATGAATACTATCTTTCTATATACTTCTGTTTTCAAAACTCGATCTCAGTACACTGGCCAATGTAATTATTTAAAATATCTCACTGTAAGGTTCAGTGGCATTCAGCCTTAATGGAAAGAGAGAAAAAAAAATTTACAAAAGAAACAAGTGAACAAACAAAACTCAGGAATTTTTAGCTACATTGACTGTTGAATTGCTGCCATTATTAGAGGAACTATTTTACTTAGATTTTTCTCAAATTTAGGTCTATTTGAATCTTACACATTTTTATTTCCCACAGCAACTAGTAGTGCACATTCTTTATGTGTTGATTTGATGTTTTTGTGATTACCCCATGCTGACTTTTGCATCCAACCTTTCATTTAAATTGTTCCCATCTATAAATGCCTTTTATTTTTGTTCCTCACACAAAATCAGGCCTTTCATTAAGTTTGCTTTTTGCTATTGCAGTTGAAAGTGCATATCTAAAGGTAGAATCCATTGCAATAAATTCCCCCTCACCTGTTTCCTTTATTTGTAAGATCCCCTTACCAACTCTTTTCTAAGCAAAGCATCATTACTTTGATGGCCTGGGATTGATTACTTAGTCTTTTGCCAAGGACAAATGTAGGTGGTACTTTTCTGATGGAGAAGTGAATTCATTTTCTTATTTACATTTTGCTTCCATTGGCAATTAACAACTAGCATTACCATTTACCTTTCACATCTATTCTCCATCTATTCAATATTCTTCTGTTTTATTTACCAAATATACCTCACTGTCCCCCTATGGTTTGCTGTTCTGAAGTGGATTCTATACAAAGGGTAGGTTATTTTTATGAAGCTTCATAAGTATATTCAGTGTTTATTAATGTATCTCTGAGTTATAAATAAATAACAGATGTTAAATTTCATGAGAACCATTTTCTTTATATGTACCCTAATACTTAGAAAACTCAATATTCAATCATTAATGAACATCCAATATCTTCCAAACCAAATTTTGCTTTTTTTTGTATAAAAAAGGAAGAAATTCCACTAAATTTTCTGCTGAAGCAAATCAATTAAAAAAAAAGCAACTTTTAATGTGGTACTTACAGCTTAAAGCTGGAACATTTTCCTGGTAAACCCATGGACACCTACATTTAATTCCACACCACTATGAAACTGGCTTATTTTCCTGATGATTAAAATACATTTTTAAATAAATTTTGAAAATCGCCATGTATAGCATCTCTTCTTTATTCATTTCAAGGGATCTATTGTGACAAGTTTGTATTAACTGTTTACTAAAGCTTTGCAGGCTGTTTGGGGGTCTGCCTAAATTTTACTGCTTCTGCACTAAACAGGACTTTAAACTGTTGAATTTCTTCAAAGGTCTTTGAGCAAGCTGCAGGGCCCTGTTGGACTGTAATAAATAACCTTTTGTAATTCCACACTTGCTTAAGTAGAGGCAATTGCTCCAAGCTTGTGCCATCTCTATGTTAAATGAACCTTTCCTGATTGCTGCTTTTATACCCCTCTTAAGTCATTTGTTCTGCTCTTTTAGGACACGCCCCTTATGCTGGCTGCATTTCAGCAGTTTCAACCCAGTGCAACAGCTGGAAGCCAGTTACATTTAGGTAATGCTCATCAATATTTTAATACTAATTAATAATTAACATAAATTGTTTTTCTCTCACCTAATAAATAATTTTAAGACATAATAAAATAGTGTGGAAAGGAACAAAATCCATGGGCACTCCATTGTACAAATGGTTTCTAAAAAGTTTTCTAGAACACTTTTTAATTCATGTCTTGAGGCAGAATATATACATATTTCCTCATGCGCTACATGTAACACAATTCGTAATATTAATGAGAAAAATGATACAGATTATGTTTCTTTTAGTTACATAACTTTTTAGGCATCAGAGTGCCTTGTTTAAATTACTAATTTCCAAAACCCATAGAAATTCTTAAATTAACTTTTTCTCTATAAAAGAACATGGAACTGCAAAGTTTACTATAAGATAGATTGGATTTATTTTATTTTCTTTCCTCTTGTTTTTTAAAATTTTTATTTGAGAGAATGGAGGGTAATAATTGTATGGAATGAAAAAAACAAATCTACCTTAAAACTGGAGAACTGGCTCTGAGATAGGGTGTCATAAAGGAAGTTATAAAGGAGGAGGAAGCATAGATTTTCCCTGGCAAAAATGCTGATGTATAAGCTAAAACAGAATTTACTGGTGAACATACCAATAGCTCAGGGTTAAGAGTTTTAATTTAGTGCCTCTTTTCCATACCCTAACTGATAGATTACTACAATTATTCTGGCTCTTTATCTTATTAAGAGGAAGAAGTTTATGACAGACTACAGTCCTGTGAAGCTGGTCCAGACATTTATGCAGGTAGCAGATAGAGAGTCTTGCAGGAAAAAAAAAAAAGAAAAGAGAGAAAAACTGGTAAAAAGAGACTGAAACATTAGTAAAGTAATAATCTCTATTAAGTTGATGATGCTCTTTGAAATATGGGCTTGGTGTATAAAACACATTTTGGTTGTATTGGTATTTGTGAGGGAGATAGTATTTGATTCTTAGCTTTTGTTATTCTGAGTACAACTGGATAAATGTGTCCTTTGGAAAACAACAGAAAAAGGAGGCGTGATATACCTGGTACACTGATTGCATTTTATCTGAAGTAGTTTTAAAGGAATATGGGAAAAAAATAGTGAAGGTTGGGGAGGCGGGGGGTGTGGGGATGTGTGGCTCATGAATCACACAGTTAGCCATTCTCCATAAATTAGCTTTCCTGAACTTACTGAGCACTTCTGAACACTCTAAGTATTAAGAAATTCTTAACTTGTATCTCAGTGGACTTGATCATGGTTGTTTCAATTCATTTTTCTTTAATTTTTTTTTTCTTTTGTCGTGAAAGAAGATGGGGCAGATATTTTCACCCAATATTATCTGGTAATATGTGTTTTGTGAAAGCAAAACTTTTCCATTTCTGTTCTAAGGAGATAGAATTCCGGGAACCAAGGGCTGAACTGTTCGCTGCGTGTGTTCTCTATCTCCAGGCCACTGCAATGGCAGCCTCTTGCAACAGCAACGTGCAAAGATAGCCCCCTTAATAGTTAATAAGAAAACTCGAGCCTAGAGGTGAAGAACTTTTTCTAAAAGAGCATTTCTTCATTTATTTGTAGAAGGGAATGATTTTCCCTCATTGCTAACGTAACCTGAGCCATTAACTACATCTAATGAAATAGGAAAAAAAAATACAATTGGTAAGCAAAAAATGTTAGACTTAAAAAGGTTCCTATGGAAAGGGTTCGGGATGTGGCAGGGCTTGCATCGTTCACAATTCGTATTAGATTCACACTTCATACTTGCACATGCCAAATCTGAGAGAGATCTAGAAGGTATTCATTATTTTAACTCTGGTGTTTTTAAGTTACATTTCCCATTATTCTGCAACTAAAATATGATCCATCCTTGGAATCAGGAAGTAAAAACTTAAAATATCAACTCCTAAAGGATCTAGTTGGATTCTTTTGTTTTTATTAGGACCTTCCCATTTCTGGGTTTGGGAATTTCTAATGAACCTCTGAGGTATCTCTGTGGTTTAGAGATTGAACATTCTAAAATAATAACAAAACGGACTCAGTATTTCTTTTCTAAGTGAGCCAAAGCTTTTAAAAGTTATCTCCATGGGAAAATATCATGCAGTGAAGGGCTGAAAGATTTTCCTTTGAATAAACATGCCTTTAGAAGCATTTTTTCTCTTATTTTTTTCTTTACTAACCATTACAATGCCTACTTAAGAACATTTTTCTGTCTCAGCTTTTTTTCAGAATTAATAAAATCATTCATAGCTTATGTTCTTTATCTCACTTCCTCTACCCTGATTTCCCCAAAACTAGTGCTGGCAGTAATTTTCTGTTTTGGTTCCAGGCCTCACCATTTTTGCAGTCTGCCAAGTTTGAAATTTCGGAATTTTGCTCCTTTGTATATTCTCCCTCACCAACAACCCCACTTGCCAATCAGCTACAACTTCTTAAAGATACAGAATTTTCTATCGACTCAATTCTAGTTTCAGGATACCTGCCTCAGTTCAAACTCTTGTCATGTTTTACCTACATTTTCTCTCACTTTCCAAAATTTCAACTTTTTACACATTTTGATGATTTATCATTTTATAAAACAAATGAAACCTTGACTCTCCCTTCCTTTAAAATCTCATAATACCAAATCTAGTTTTCCTAAACAAGTTAATCAAACCATGCACTCCAGAGAAAAGAATTAAGAATCTATATTTTTTAATGAAGATCCTACTAAAAAACTCTATGTTCATATACATTTTGAAACTTCTGGAGTACAATAGGATACATAAAATAGAATTCATTAAAATATTATTTAAGGCTCCTCACAGTACTGCAACATATGCACCAACCTTGTCTTTTATTGGTCCTCCTTTCAAATCTTAAATTCTGATGACACTCTGTCCTTACTTATGTGTGCCCTATTCCCTATCTGGAACATTGTATCTTGTCCTTTTCCACCTGGACAATCTCTTCTACTCATTATCCTTCAAAACACATTGCTAATATAATTCCCCTTTAAAGCTTTTCCTGGGTCCCTTAGACAATAGTTGATAAGGTCCTTCTTCTGTCTTTTCATATGATAGCTGCCCATTCTTCTTTTATTTAGCTCACTGCATCAAGCCTGCTACATCATGTTGTAACTATATCATTTGCTTAACAATAGGCTTCTACTAGACCATAAGGACCTCAGTGTCTTCAGGGTCTAGCATTGTGCCTGTCTCACATAAATCTATTCACACAGTTTGGTTAGCTTCTCAGTAAAATGTATAAAATATTTTGTGACTGGTTAGTCTGCAAGATTTATTGCATTTATCTCCTGAAGTTAAAATACCAAAACTCAAACCAAAATGAATATTACAATATACTAAATGGAGAGACCATCTTCTATGAACTCAGGTCTTTCGAATTCTGTAGAAAACAGAATGGTAATTTCCTCAACTGAATTCCTCAAGGGGGATGAAAACATTCTAAAACATCATAGATTAAAAATAAACTTTGACCAGGTTTTAATTTTTTTCCTATTTTTTTGTTTATAGAGTGTACAACAGATTGGACCTTCAATTCTAAATTTAGAGAAAACTCTAGAATACTAAAAAAAAGTTAATTATTGAATTTTGAAGACCCCAGACCAGTTTTAAAGAATGCAAAACTCAGTATTTTTTCATCTCTCCCCAAATCATGCACCCAGCATGGTAGGAGAAAAGAGAAAAAACAGTAGTAATAGAGGAAGGGCTCAATTCATAGCTCTTAATTGTATGGATGCATAAAATGAGATCCACTTTTCCATTTTCTCAATTTACCTTCACATTTCTGGTGTGTCATTTTTTTAAATTTATATTAATTTCTCTTTCTTCTTAATTCCAATTCCCCCAGAGAATCACAACAGTCAAATATGCAATATGGCTTTGAAAATCTATGGGTGTCATCATAGGTTTCTAAATAAAATGCTTCAATGTGAAAGAAATTAATATTGATAAATAGCTATTTATGTTATTAACCACATGAAGTTTTATTAATAACTATTTGTTTTTGAAAAATGCAGCCTATTTTAGCAAGCTGATTAGATAATATTAAGATTTAAGATACATATATATGTATAGGATCAGTATATTTTGGAAAATATAACATTCCTCAGATTTGCTAGGATGTTCTAAAATATCATTCTGTTTATAGGTCCTTTTGAGGATTCTGAGTACTCTGAATAAGTCTACAGTTTCAAAGGCTAGTGAGCCCTGTCCTAGGACATCATACTTTGTGTACAAGGGAATAGGAATGATGGATAGCATTGGTCTAAATATTTGTATGTGTGTGTGTTTGTGTGTATTTTCCTCCTTAATGTTTTTTTTTTTTTTTTATGTAGATGAATGCTGTTAAAATTAAACTAAATCTAGGGTATTCTTTCTTTTCTTCATCGATTTCACATGACACATAAAATACTCAAAAAATCCTAGGCAGGTAAGCATTTGGGTATATATGCATTCTTTTAAATGCAATATTCTTTACTTTATTTCTGAAAATATATGTTTTTAAATATTTGCCTGAGCTTAAATGGATTCCAGAGATGATACAAACAATCCACATGGAAAGGATAGAGCTTCCCCCCCCAGAGAGCCACAAGTAATTTAAGAAATTCCCAACTTTATACAATTTCTAAGTATGCAAAAATTTCCAGAAGATATAGCTTAGCTTTGAGAGTAGTAATATGCCCAAATCCTGAGTCTGTCAAGATTATCCTTGGGTAAGTTTTCATAGCAATAATATACTATATAGGGAATCTGCTTTGACTAAGATATTGGATTTTATTAGTCAAATTCCCAACCAATGTAGGATTGCTTTCTACCACATGCCCTACATATCATCTTATTTGGTGGTTTCCACAAAATAAAAACAATAGAGGAGAAACTTCAAAACCAAAGTCAATGATCAAAATTTAAATAACTAAATATTAAATCTTGGTAAAAATCAGATAATACTCTATAAACCTTTTAGTACAGACAAATATATTTTATTATAGATGGCTTTAAAGACTGAGGAGAGGCAGCTGTTGAAAGTAGCTAATGGAAATGTGGAGGGAATGGGATGATGGGCCAAGATGAATTCTGAACAAATGCAGAGCAAATTTCAGATTAGAACTAGGCTACCTACATTGTGAGTTGCATGTGTGTGTGATTAAGGACTGCTGAGGTAATGGGTCTGTTCTGACTTAGGGTTCTTCAGGGGACCACCATACTCCAGCCCAGGGCAGATGGAACAAATCTGGATGCTAGCAGGATTCTCCAGGTAGCTGCTGACCAAAGGGCTTACTGCCTTCTGATTAGCTGAAGAAGTGGAGAGGCACAAGTTAAACCCACCTTCAGCACCTGAGAGGATTGACAATAACTCACTCCTACTTTACAGATAATGGTAAGAAAGCCTCTGTGGGTAGTTTCACAGCCCTACCTGTGCAATAGGACAGAAAAGAAGAGAGAAGCTTATGTTATGTTGTATGTTATGTCATGTTGTTATGACATATTTAGTAATGATACAAAATATATTCTGGTCTTAAGAAAATTAAACTTTTATTGACACAGTATAGCCATAGACTGGAAGGGGGCACAAGAGAACCTCTTATGGTGACAGAAATATTTTATATCTTGAATAGGTGCACATATTGTCAAAAGTCACTGAATTTTATACTTATAAACTGTGTACTTCATTGTATGTAAGTTTTAACTTCAATTTAAAAAGAAGAAAATAAAATTTGTATAACTTGATCTGAGTAAATCATAGTAGTGGAATATCATTTAAAAGTGTTTTTTTTTTTCTTTTTAACCATTCAGTAGCCCTCTGCTTGACACAGAAGTAATGAGCTATCTAAGGAAACATCTGGCATGCACACAGTCTTGCTATAATTTTACCTTGTCTCACTCTCTTCAAACCCAGAGACCCCCATGATGTTTAACTAACACCCACTCTTTGATGTTTAACTAACACCCATGTTTAAAACCAGCCTGTAGCAGCTTTGGCAATGCATACTTTCAACCTATCATGGCATTTAAGGGCTAGGTACTTCTACACTTAATGACTTCTTATATTTCGGGTCCTGTGTGCCTGCTGCTAAGCCCCGTGATTTTAGTCAGATAACATCTTTAATTAGATGTGTTCACTAAATCATAAGCCAACATCCTTAGTATCCTAGTGGATACTATTGAGCTCAAATGCAACTACCAATTTTGTTCAGTCTCTGCTTGATCCATTCACTTTACAAGTAACAAAGAAAAGAAGAAGAAAATAAAGTCATAGTTATATTAGTCCAGAGTTCTTCAATGCATCATATTGCAAGTCCTGTGTGGTAGAATAAGTTGTGATCTGTGGCACAAGTAATAAATTTCTAATTTTAATCAAGGTACCAAAATTTGAAAGATATATATATACATATATATATATACACACAATGCATTTTTATAGATTCAAGTGTGGTTCTATAATAACTTTATTCTCATTTATATCCATTCTTGGGTGTAAAAGGTATTCATTAATTCCTACAGGAATGACAATTGTCCTTTTGAAAATTATCATGGGCATGAATGAGCAACTATTATTTAACCCTACATTGCTGTGTGAATCATGAACCATAATACTATATTGTCTCCTCAAAATTCTTAAAATATGGTGTACACCATGCATGCATGTGTTACATCTAAATATTATTCACCATGTGTGTGGAAAAAGGAAAAAAAATGAGAAATTCTGCTTAGCATATAGCTTGTATATGGTTGGCCCAAGCAATTCTATCCCAAGTGCAAAAGAGATTAAGAGAAGATGGGAGGGAGGTGGGCATTCTCTTGAGAAATCATGTAGGTCAATTTCTTTCCTTAGGGAAATAAAAGCCTGAACCTCCCTTAAAAGAAAATCTAGGAAGTCTGGTAAAACATTTGGAAACTAGTTCAGAACTATCAACTTCATTCACATAGAGAAACACTCATTAGTTTGAAAAATGGGACAAGGGAGTGTTCCAGAAAAGAGAATATTTTTGGTGGGTCACTCATAGAATGGAAAATACTTTGATTACCATGAAATCATCTTTCTGAGAAGCTCTGATTTTGTGTTACCTTGATGCCAGGAATTATTCATAATATAGGTATACTCTTAAAGAATATCAGAGTCTTTGTTAATTAAAAAAAAAAAAAACTGAAAAAATAGGGAAAGTTAAATGCATTTGATAATTAAAATAAGAATTCTAATTTTCACTCTACATCTCCAAGAAAGTATGCATCGAAACCCCATTATCAAATCTCAATTAAAACGTAACAAAGTGCAAAAGAAGAGGTTGACTTTATTAATTTTTTCTGGTCAAGCGATCTGAAGTACACAGATGTAGAATATGCTAATCTGGGTGTGTTTGCATATTTATACAAACAAAATGCATACCAGCAGAGACTTAAAGTGTTTTCAAAAGCAATCATGCCTGCATAATTTCTGTTTTGGCCTGTGAAATCTGCATTGTCCACGCTTGCTGTTACTGATATTTCCCAACATCTTTTTGTTCCAAGCAAATTCCCTCTTCCTCCACATATCACTTGATTAAGGAATGTCAATATTTAGCTGCAATAAACAACTTTGTTCCTCACAAAGGAAGATTTTTTAAAAATCCTAGCATAAAACAAAAGGGAAAATACAGAGACAGACTACCTGCTGATTAATTTCCATGAATCCTGTGGCTTGACTTTTTTAGTTCCAGGCACAAGATTAATTTATCTGAAGATTTTTGTCAAATACCTTTCTAGCCAGTCATGATTTTTTGCAGCATTTCTAGTTTCCAAGCCCATCCAAATAAGGAAAATACATCAATACATATTTTTGCAATTATGTAAACTTCACATAATTGATCTTAGAATTTTGAGAACTGGAGCCAATTAATTTTTACATGCACCTAAAAATTTTAGCACATTAGGGAAAAAAATAGCTTTAAGTTGTTTCATTTTTAGACTAAAAGAAAAGCTGAAGAGAAAATTAAGAAGATATAAATACAGTAATACTTGTTTCTTTTAAGACAGTTTTCATTTCAATGCATGTATTTAGTTCTCTGCATATCTAATTTCCTGCCTTCATAGCTTACAGAAAATTGTTATTAGCCTACATAGAGCAAGTTCTCAGACACAGCCCTGTAGATGTCAGCTTTAGAGAGGATATTTTACCTATAGTCTAGAAAGAGTCTAAACATTTATTCCCAAGCTTGTTAACTAAATTTACGTCATTTGGTGCTGAGTTTTATTTATGAAGAACTAAATTCAGTGTAAAGACTCTCAAATTAGAATTTATATAATTTGTAACTGAGCTAAAATATACAGATGGAGCCATCATCTTTACTTATTTCAGGGATGAATATTTTCTAAAACTGATTTATGATAATGGTTGAATCACTCAGTAACAAAGTTACTAAAAGCTATTGGATTGTAGACTTGAAATGGGTGAATTTCACAAGATGTAACATATACCCCAATAAAGTTATTTAAGAAAAAAAAATAATTAAAAAAAAACAGTAATGCAAATGGTTCGCCAAAATTAATAGGTGGTTAAAATGATTGTAGAGCCTTGACTAATTTTGAACATTTTTTAATGTTCTTTTCTAATTTTCAGATCCATTTATTGGAAAAGAAAATCTGTGTGAAAAAATATTACATAGGCATTACAGCTTGTAACTAGCCTGGTCTGTCATTTTACTTCTGGAATTGAAAAACAATAAGCCAAGGATCATTGTTATTCACATTGCACAGTCTGTGGTTTAGCTTTAGAAACATGCTTTTCAAGTTAAATTTCCTTCAAAATGCACCTAGTGAGGGGGGAAAAAAAAGGATGAGGAAAATGCTAGCAGCAAAAGCTAACTCGAGGTCTGAGGCGCCTGGCAGTCCATTCTCCAAATGTGACTGGGTTTTCTTACCCCTGTTACATTCCAGGGAGGCTCACAGTTGGTTTTCATATGTGCTTTTGTGGATCTATGTATATACCTTGCTTTCCTGGATGGCTAAGTGTAGAACTCTTTATTCCTTGTTAACCATAGGAATGACTGTCAAATTGATTTTGGTCTCCAATGGCTTGGTTTAATTCTCTGAAAGGGGATCTTGAAATAAGAGTCCCCTAGGAATAGATATTGGCTTCTAAACAATGCATAAAATTTGCCCATGTGTACATGTGGAATGAATATTCTATTAACATTTGTATTCAATATAAAACATAAATATAGGCAATCACATATAATCAATATAATGTTTCTTCTCTCTTTCATCAAAAAATATGTATAGAGACAGGTTGGGAAGTGCTTTAGGTAATTCACAGTGAGTTTCTAGTGAAATGGTGGGTCATGAAATCAGATAAAAAAATCAATCCAAGTAAAACACAAACTTTGAATAAGAAAAGATCATGTCCTTGTTACTAGACCCCTGGCAATTAATCGTATAATGAGGGAAGTGACTACTAGAACTACAGGCATAGGAAAAAAATTGTGAGAAAAATGTTCTAACACATTTCATGAAAAGTCAGCAGGGTTTTACAGCAAACAATCAAGTGACTGTAGAAAGAAAACATGCAACCAAAGAATTTATTCAGTTAACATATACAATTTAACAAAATAACATATGTTCAAAGTCACCTTTTGAAGACAAATTAAAAGGCCCTCATGGACTACAAATTGCTAACTACCAATGTTCATTTAAGGAAATGACCAATAATACTGATGACAAACTATCTCAAGAATGGCTGCTGTAAAAATTTACATCTTAACACTTTGCATCGACCTTTCTGGTGACTTCAAAATTGTGTCTTTTATCCAAATATGATTGGAGGTCAGACAATAGAAAGCAGATTCTATATTTGCATTTTTAATGTGAATATAAAGTTACAAAAATATTGATGGTAAAATACTTTATGAAATTAGAACATAAATTCCTTAACCATACAAATCATCAGAAAGACCTACAGCAGTGGAAAAGTATATAGCCAGAGTTGATATTTAAAGGAGTAAAACTGATAAAGTGTAAAATCTGATTGTAGTAATTTTAAAACAACCAATATAGGAAGATATATTTATATGTATATATGCTATCTAATATATATACTATTGCATATTCAGATTATTTTATTAATTTTACCAACAATCTTAAAAATAAAGGGAATTTTTTCTTGATTTCTCCCTAAAAAAGGAAATTCAGAATTCAAAATATTAAGAAATTTAAATAAAACCATGGTAATAGCAAAATGTAGTGCTTCCATTTATTTTCACATACTTTTCACATTTGAATTCCTTCATCCATAATTTCCATTACCCCTTGTTATATAAATGGGATAATTTCTATTTCAATTTTACAGAAGATAAAAAAGTAAATGATACAAATTTTAAAGAAAAAAGGAACTAGCATTAATCCCATATCTTCCCTCTTATACTAACTGGAATAGGGCTGAAGAAGTGTTCTGGTAACTGTCTGGAAGGACACTTGAGAAAGCAGAATTTTGTATTTCATTTGTTAAAGCAACAATCTAGTTAGTATTTTAGCTCTCCTTATTTGTAGTTCTAGAGTACTTTCTAAATTAATGATATAATGGCTATCTCTTTTATATGTTCTTTTTAACCTATCTTTATTTCCTTAGTAAAAATTATTAAAGCAAAAAAAAATCATAAAATGATTTAATCAAAGTGCATGTGGGTGTTTATTATATGCCAGGCCTTCTGTAAGGTTCAAGGTTAAAGCACTGGAAGATGCAGATGTGGAGCCTACCCTTATGGGGACTGAAAACCTTCTTTCTTTAAAAATTACTATTTGATACCCCAAGTTCCCCCAAACACATCATTTGGAACCCGTCATCATCAAGGCTAACTATGGAATAATCTGAAATACTCAAACCCATCCAGGATATCTACTGGGCATATTGTGTTGCTGTCCCAACAAGATCCCTTTAGAATTTACTATCAGGGTGCAATCTTCCATTCTCATGTTGCTGGCATCTGCAGCTATCTGACTGAAAGCTTTCTTTGGCCATTGGAGTCAGCTCTGCCCAAGTCCTTCAGGCTGGAAGCCGCGGGGATGGCCACTCCTTCAATTGCCTCTCATCCCTAGATCAGTCCTCAATCCATGACTGATAGAAATTCCTCTATAAATGCTCCAGCTTCCTCTTCTTTTGGATGAGATCATGAAAGTAAATGTTCCACATGAATCCCATTGTTTGGTAGCAAACTCCAATTCCCCACAGGGTAATCTGATCAATCCCTCAATTTATTGGTTGCCCTTTCTTTTCCTGTTTCATTTAATATTCCCCTCCTATATTCCCTGGTATCATCTCCCAAAGAGACGACTCAAATTCTCATCTCAGAGTCTACTTCTGGGAGAATCCAAACTGAGACACTTCGAATCTCTGAAGCTTCTCTAGGATACAGATGAGAGATTAGAGCACCTTGAGCTCTACTTAGATTTTCAAGACACAACACATTTATGTCTACCCTAGTTAATGGCCAGCTCTGAAACTGAGTTGTGGCATCCATTTGGTCAGGTTGTTAGGTACACAAGCCTATGGACACACACACAGAGCTAACATGCACACACATATATTCCTATCCCAGCATCCTTCATTATTCAAACTCACTCTTGAAAGATGTAAAGTATAGTACAGATGATATTGGAAAAATTTAAGTCTCAGGACACTTATGCTAGGATTGGATGAGGAGATAGTTATGATGCCACCCAGAAATTAAGTAGAGCCATTTCTGCTCACATGAACCCTTATTTATCTGTCTACTCCAAGAAAGGGGTGACTCTTCTGACCCAAATGGTTAGTTTTTCATCTTGCTCTTTTATGCTCAAAATGCAGCATTCTCAAGCTAGAGAGTCAGAGCTGTTGCATTGTTTGGTCATTCTTGGGGATTCCCAGGCAAAGACCAAGCTGTATCTTGACAGCCGGCCCTCAAACAAAATGCAGACATCCCAATGTAGACCAGACCAATGTATTTTTTTTTTTGTAAGTGAGATACAGAGAACAGAGCCCTTCTGATCTGTTAAACCTCCCTTTCCTGTCCTTTAAAACATCTCTGGAAGATCTTGTAGCTTTCTGCTCACTTTCCACTTTCATTTATTAACACCCAGTGAACACCAGTAAAAAACAGCAATTTCCTGGGTGGGTGGGGTGATAAAGTCAGTTCTTTATTCCTTCTTTGTTTCTTCTGATACTGGGTTAGGGTGGAGGAGATTATGGAAAAGTGCAAAAGTTTATAATTAATTGTTCACACAATTGTATTCTTTTTGTTAAGTGCTATTGTTTACTTAGCTGATATTCAACTTTGGAATTGAGTGCTGGCTCTCTCTAGGCACTCATGAATTTTTCAGAAGCCTTTGTAGGCCTCCAAACTGCAGGAACCCGCTTTGTGCCTCCTTCCTTAAGTGTTACCTGGCCCTGACTGCTGGCAGTTTTCTTGAATGTGGTATATTTGGTGCATTTTTAATTCTGTTTTGTGATCTTATTTGTCAGTTCCTAATAACAGGAAATAATCTTGCTGAACAGTTTATATGTGACTGAATAGCTACATATGTTTGTGTGTGTTGTGTGTATATACATATATATGTACATTTTTAGCTTTCTGTTGGAATTGATTTTCAATAAATCCTCTCATTGTCTTAATAAAGCCTGTTATTTATTATATATAGTATTATATATAATAATGCATATACCATAATAATTGGACCAAATGGCCTGGACTCTATCTGGATCTTAGAGTTAAGTTCTGGATGTTAAACCACATAAGAAACCCCCCTCCCATCCCACACTTTTCAAAGCCTCGCAGAATGCAGTTTGGTTCTGTGTTGGTGCAGCATGTTTCAGAAGCCCACACATGGAAGCCTGAACTAGGATTGAAAATGAGGTAAAGATATATCTCTGAATAAATCCTCTCTGTCAATTCACAGGGTGAGTGAAAATCAGAGTCTAGTTGGAATCAAAGAAAGAGGCAGATAAGCAAGGACCCTCTGGGATAGGCACTCACAGCAGGGGCTTATATCCCAGTATCCCTCCATCTAGCAGACCCACCAAGAGACACCTGTCACGCAGAATTTGAGACGAGTGGATTTACACAGAAGTCTTTTCTGTTTCTTACTCTGAGCTTTCCCATTTGCTGTCATTAGAATGTTCTACAATAATGTTGCCTTTTCACAATTATTAGTCCTAAAGTTTAATTTTGTGAGGTAAGACTGATTTAGAAAGAGATGGAGAAATATATACAGACTTAGGTACAGATGAAACGATTATACAGAACTTGGAAAAATAGTGTACACTTTTTTTAAGTTGTTATATTCCCTAAGGGTCCAGTCTATAAAAATGGCCTTGAGGAAATTATAAAAGATCAATAAAAATTCTTTCTTGAAAAGTAAATATTAAATTATATGACCAAAACACCACTACATACACACAAAATAGGGAACCCCCAATTTATCTCTTAAAAGGTTTCGATTCATATGTGATTTACCCTTGTAATCCTTTACCATTGCAAAGATTTGGAGTTTAAAAAAAATTGTCTTCAGGAATAAATAGACTATTTCACATGAATCCCATTTAATACCAGATACCTTTAGTAAAGTTAGAAAGTGACAAGAATAAGCACTGAATACCAATGTTATGGAGTGAAAGACTAGAAAAGCAAAGTGACAAAAAAGTTGGGAAGAACACAGATTTTCTTAATCAAGATGCATTTGTTTAATCAAATGACTTTTTTCATGTAGCAATTCCATGCAGAAACATCACAGGTTCTTTTAAACTGTTTTTCTGAATACTTCCCTTAAAAATATTGCCACTGCAAAGTGAGATAACATACTTTCTTTTCAGTGTCAAATGTTAAATTATTCTATTTGTTTTATTTATGATTTAAGGTAACTGTCTCATTCATCAAGAATAAAGCTAACCACAGTCTTCAGGAAGCAGAGACTAAGCTGTTCAAATGAATGACTATAAAGTGAGTAGCTCGTGCCAAAGGATGATTCATTTGATTTAAAACACATTTGTAGAACAAATTTTGGAACTGTGCTCACTTGTTCATTTTTTTTCCTTTGGTGATTTCCCTTCTCTTTTCTATGTCGGCAATCAAAACCAGCATCTAGCTAGTGCCAAGTTTGATGAAGTGGTTAAAAGCATTCCTGGAAGTGCCACATATGCCAATGAATTGCTTTTTGCAATTAGAAGAAATAAGAAGTCTGTGCTAGTTATGAATAAAAGCTGCCATATATGTATATATATGTGTATATATATATATATTTATATGACTTGGGATACAGAGGCTTGAGTCTAATGCTGAGAGTGAGAAGAGGGACTATCAGGAATTGTCAGAAGGCTTCCTCATTACCTACAGCCAACCAGGCCCAAATTTGTATTTCAGCCCTCTCCAAGTTCTAGGTCATGACTAGCGAAGCAATGAATTGTCTTAGGATCTCTTCACTTGATACTACCTGCCTCCTTGTCTACAGAATCCACAGACTTTGCCTGGCTCCCAAAATTCCAGATGGATCTATTTATAAATTCCTAGATGGGCAAATGTGAATTTCAATTTGATTTGAGTCTTTCAGACTAGAATTGATTATAAATTATGAGGGAACTTGTAGTGGTATTTTTCTTTCCTACATTTCTCTCTCATAAGGATTTTACATTTTTAGAATTAAACAATAATTTTAGATAACTTCTAAACAGAAAGTGAATCATAGAAAATTGCCCTCTAAAGACAATTGGCTTGATACTAAAAGTCGTTCCCAGACACACTCTAGTAACTACATACGTTGAATTTGTTCACATTCAACTATGCTTCTCTTCAACATAGGCAAGCATAATTAACCAGGATATGAAATATTTGTATGTAAAAATTATTTCCAGTATGAAACTTTGCAACTTATCGATCTCAGTCTTTCTTCTCCTTATGACTGTGACTGTACAATAAACTAATTAGAGAAGTACAAACTAGAACAAACTCTACTCATGAACAGACTTCCTTTAAGAATTCTGAATATACCAGACAATATGGCTGGCTATCAAACTGGAAGAGACACTGACTAACATTAGTCATCAGAAAAACTCCATACCCCTTCCTGACCAGAAGTACTTACATACCTGTCCCACTTCTTTCACCTTATGAACTGCTCCTCAGTTTACCTGTTAGACATGGAACTAGAATAAAAAGTCTCCTATATGACGAGTACAGGAAAGAGAAAGATAGTTAAGAACATGCTCATTAAATGAGGATAATCCTACAGGGACACTTAAACATGAGAACAGATAGAAGACTATTTTGTTTGAATGTACTTAAGTAGAATTATATGGCAATTGTGGTCATCAGTAAAAATCAAAATGTCTCAAGATCACTACCCAAAAACAAGTTAAAAAATCAATGGAATGGGAAAAAACTACAAATATTTAAAAAGCCTAACATGAAGGTTTTTGCAAAAAAGGGCCATAACAATTGCACAAAAATTGATTTTCCCGAGAGCTTGGGAAACTCGGATCTTTAATTTCACACAGTTTAAAGGCAGATGTATTAAAATTTCTTTTATTCCTTGACTTTCATTTTCTTCCTTTATAGCTTACTACTGAGTTGCAGATGTTTTGTCTAGTTGCACAAAAAAAAAAAGGAAGAAAAAACAGTGGTACCTGTTGAGAGGCCACATCACATTTTTTACTCCATGGCTTAGCAACTTCTTATTTCTTACCCAATTGACTGTACAACCTGGTTCAGGGGAAATGACTTTCTGGCTTTACCCTGCTTTTCTTCTTTCCTCCCAGTGTTGAGAAAAACAGGTTTCCCTATTCCTTTCTAAAACTAAGACCTGCCATTGATTCCATCACTTCTTACCATTCCCTGAGCCGTCAAAAGTCCGCCCTACTTTACTATTAAATGGCTAGTCCCTATTCTCCTTCCCAGCGGTATGTTTCAATAGGGAGTGCAAAGTGCAAAGTGGTAGTTAAAAATGTGGGCACTGCCGTCAGATTACTTGATTCCAGATCGTGATTTGGCAATGCCTGTGTGAACCTAGGCATGTTATTTAGTATCCTTTCCTCAGTTGGCTCCATTGAAAACTAGAAAAATAAAGGTTTCTACTGCATCAGTTTTTTTTCCTTAATGAAGATTGCAGTAAATGACAATAGAACATGATTAGCACAGTGCCTGACACATAGTAGGTACTGATCTATGTTAGCTATTGACCCCTTAAACATTTGTAATTGAACTGCTGTTTCCAGTTTTACACTATAAATAGTCTCTGAAAAGGTACCATAATCACCTCCACCACCCTGAACTACCAACTCCAAAAACTTTTATATTCTGATCTAATTCTGTGAAGCCTGTTTTATGTGAATCCTTCTGTTCAGTCTTTGTCTCTTCACTTTGTCTCTTTCACTTAAAAACTATTCAATAGTGTGATTTGGACAAGGCCCAAGCTAGAAGCTTACTAAGGGAGACAAATGTGGGCCATGACTCGAGCATGCCCTCAAAGAACTTGGGAGTACAGAAGGGAAGATTAAATGCATATAAAATACCATTACAATATAAATTACAAAAGGAGCACCATAAGAGAGATACGGATAACATAGTGCTATGGGAGTTCAGATGAAAGCATAATTACTTCTAGCTGAGAACAATTGGGGGAAAATTAATGGCGATGATGGCATTCAATCTGGGTCTTGCAGAATGGAAGAAATCTGGACATACAAATAGAGAGGAAGTTTGCTTTAGGTGAAGATCATGAAACTTGCAAAGACCAACTCATGGAGAACAGGAAAGAATCAAATTTAGCTTCAGGACTAGGACTAAAGTGTATTAGGGTAGGAGATTTGTTTGAAGCCCACTTGTGGAGGGCTTCAATTTCCAGGCTAAATTTGACTGCTTTCCTGTATGTGGTCGGGAGACATTAAGGCTTTTAGAGCAGTTACGTGACATGATCAAAACTTTAAGCCAATAAGATTAATATGGCAATGAGTTAGTCACAGTTTAGACATGGCTAACACCGGTTCCCTGCCTTTGTGGGAGGACAGGGGAAGTTTGCTTACTACAGTCGGGAAATGGGAAACCTCCTGGAGAAGGTGACTTATGGACTAATTTTTGAGATTAAAAGTGAATCAGGTGAAGAATGGAAAGAGTAGAATTTCCTGTAAATGGAAATATAGAAAATAAATTAAAATAGGCAATAAATTGCAGGGAATGTGTGCAAGATTATAAGGATCTATATTTATAGAAAATAAAGTGGAAATATATTAAATGGCAGATGAGCATGAGCCAGGTCTTCACAAGCTTCATAAGCCATAGTAAAGCACTTGGATTTAAGGTACTTTATAAAATATTAGGTAGGGAGCAAACTCCAAGCTAGTGGTTATTGTAATAGCCCAAATGAGAGGTAATGAGAATTCAAAGTTGGTAATATCAGTGAAGGCAGAAAGAAGGTTGTAAAAAATATGAGAGAGTTTGTGCTGGTGGAATCAACAGGACACAATAACTGACTAGCTATTCAGTAAACAAGCATTTATTTAATAACCACTACATTTTGAGCACAGTGGAAATATATAAATAATGCATCAAAGAACTAAAGGGATAAAAGTTCCCTGCATTTAGGAAGCTTACATTTCTTGAGGAGTACTACGAAAGAAGACAGAGAATAAGATTTTATAATTTATTCCCATATACTACTATTTTCTAGTTAAAGCCTGAGTTTTTATTACTATATTGGCTCTTTCTCCTGTGTTCAGCAGCTATTTGTAGCTGTTTCTCAAGATTTTATCCTTGGGCATATTTTTTTGTTCCATACTTTATATTCTCCCTCATTCTCTTCTACTCTCCTGACTCTCCCCACCATCCCCTCTGATCATGTGGCTGAGTTGGTTTGTGATCCAAAAGGGATCAGTACTGGCAACTATTCCCCTAAAAAGGAAAAGAGCACAGATTGCTGGTGAATTTTTTCCAGAAGGGATATTATAGAACTGAGTATAAAAGAACAGTGGTGCAGCTAGATTAGTATATGTTTCCAACCCTGGCAGGACCCTCCCTACACAGGGTCACTTGAGGGAACCACAGAGCCAGGGAAAAGCTGAACCAAGACATGCTGCAACTTCCTTTAAGTTCTGTACTCTTGACTCTCTGTTTTTTTTTTTTTTTTTTTCTGTTTTTAATGCTCTTGTACCTCTTAAACTCTTATTCACACTTCATCGTCTACTTCAAGCCCTATTTCTTCAATGAAATCCTCCTCAATTCCCAAACTTGAAAGAATCACTGGAAAGGATCACTCCTTTTGCTTTATTCTTGTTCATTTTGTTTGCATAAGCTATATTAAACTGATTAAATATTGAAGCAATTATAAACTGGATGAGGGCAACAAGCACATACATCATTATACCCTGCCACAATGCGGAGCACCGTTCTATTCACACAATAGTGTTCAATAAGTATTTTTCGAACTGAATTGAATAAATAAAATATTCCACTGTTATAAAAGTACAGTCAGTTAATACAATGAATATTAAGAAAACTTTTAAATGCATCAAAGAAAGAACAAAATGCAGGAGAAAATAATAACATTACTTAATGCAATGTAGGATCTGTATATTATATTGATTGATATCCTCAGCATTATTCTACAACAAATTTGGGAAGAAATTAAATGCAAATAGATTTTAAAATTTTTCAGAATTAAATGGATTCAGTAAATAATGATAAAACAGTGACAATTTTAATTTGCATAAAGTCTAGAAAAATAACTGCTGCCTTTTTGAGACCAAGATAATATTAGCGACATAAATCTGGTTTTTGTTAAGGATTGACCCATCCTCTATTCCTACAAGTTCAATAAGCATGGCTTCAGCCTAGATCATTCATCTAAGCTCAAGTTGAGTGGAAACATCAAATGTAAGGGGTACAGTAGATTTCCAACCTTTCTGCAGCCGTGCAATCGGGACAGTTTTTCCCCCAAGAACCTAGACTAATGCTTACTGATTAGATTCAGCTTAAGAGTGTTTAAAATACACATGTCCTAAGTATCTTCACATTTATTTTCAAAGACTCTGAATCTGGAGGAATGTGGGTACATATCGGTGTGCTGAAAAGCTTCTGAGTGATTTTTTAGGCTATCCCAAGTTTAAGAATCACTGACCTGAAGGTTTTCACCAATAGCTGTACTCAAGGATGATACACAAATCATCTGACTGGTGCTAGGAGCAGTCACAAATAAGATAGAGACATCTGCCACCTGTTATTGGCATTAACGGTCCTGGAAATAGGGATGTCCATCAAAGATAGGTGAGCGGAAATGTTGTGATGAAAGCTGCCTTATCCAGTCTGATACTGTTCCTGAAATTCTACTCAGTGGGGGCAAATAAGAAAGCAATCTCCAAAAGGATAATGTTGATGCAAAAATATTTACCAAAAGGAAAGCTGTACTTTCCACTACTTTATTAGATTATATTGCCATTTGCAAGTGGTCACATAGGTGAGGTCCTAACGCTGAATAAACTTGGGATAGGATTAGGGGTGGGGGCATTCTCTGGCTCACAAAGCCTAAGAAAGACTCCCGTGGAAGACTCAAGAATCATAGAAAGAGAATTGCTATATGGTCAGTGGGTGAAATTCAAAGACTAGTATCCATTGTGTAACAATTGTCTTGGCATTTCCCTTAAACATGTGGTCTAGAAAAATGCACAAAAGAGAGATTGCAATCACACAGATTAGACAGAGGTAGAGTTTTATACGGGATGAATTTATCAAGCTGGTTCTTTTGGTGGCACAGCCAATCACCTTATAAATCCCATCACAGTTTGGGATTGTCTTTAGCAAAATAGGAAAGTGGAGATTGAAATATTCACCAGACTAAAATTTTAGTTTGAGTTAATAAATACTGCCCTGGTCAGCGACAGCATTTTGCTTTTGAACTGTGAACAAATGAAAAAGTTCATTCCTCTGACAAATCTTTGGTTCTCGTTGTACTGGTGATTCTTCGTGCATGGCAAGGGCTGATGATTCCAGTATTCTCCACAGCTCCCCACATGGTCCACACATCCTGTCATCTGTCAATCTGGTGCTTTTCACAAACACTCAGTTACACATGTTGAGCACCTTCCCTTCTGCCCCACCTCCCAACATCCCACACATATACACATGTGCACACATGTACACTCTTTGTGCAGTGTTCAAGGAAAATGTCTTTCCATTCCACTGTCTGCATTGCTCATTACAATGGCCAAATGAAGCTTTCTGGTTGCAGCCTTTTAACTAAAAAACCGCAGGCTTTGTGCAGGTGACTGTAGCCACGAAGAGAGGCCTTATAAAGAAATAGAGGCAATAAAAGCAGCTGCCTAGTACCAACTGCAATAGAAAGGCAGCTGCTTTCTTTCTATGGAGGCGGAGCAAAGCTCACTCCCAGGAAGCAGTTGTTATTCCAGCAATAACTACTCAGACTAATCTTCCACCCTCCCAACGAACTTTGGAGAATAAAAGGAAAATGACTCAGTTTCTCTCTGAATCAAGTTCTCACATAATAAATTTCCTTCTTTGGGTCATTTATTCCTCAAAATATGTGAAATGCTTATCTCAAAAAGAGAAGAACATCTAATTGATTAACATTAGGTAGTGCCACTTGGAGAAGATGGGGTGGACTATCACACTTATTTTTGAAACGGACAATTACGGTCATTATTTCTGGGGTGGAGAGATCTCGCATAGCCTTTCTTAAGGTTTCACACTATTATGCTTTAAAGCATGAATCTTTAGTTCTTTTGTATTGCAATCAGGACCGTGGCATGGGGGAAGGGATAGCCCGACATTCTTTCATACTTTCACTTATAATATTTTTAAGAAATACTGTTTACTTTGGGGACAAAAGTTTTGCTATTCTCACAGCACTAGTATAGGTCATCATTCTGTTATATTCAGAAAACTCCTATTATGAAGAAGTAACAGAGGGGATTATTAATTCAAGATCAAAGGAAACTCTCACATGGTCCCCACTTTGCTGGTTTTGTGAAACTCCAGTTATTATCACCTCTTCAGGCTGAGGGAATAGCAGGGAATGGGCACAGAGGACAGTGAGACAGGTCCGTGGGGGTGAGACTTGGAAAGTGCTCATCTCAGCTCCAGGAATCCTCTAAAAGGAACATTTCATTAAGTGGACAAAACTTTTCCCTATTCCCTGGACTAAACTGTGAAATATGTTTGAAAAGCATAAAATCCTTATTTATGGCAGAAATGTTTGAAATTCAAAAGATAAATGCCTATCTGAATGCAAGCATGTTCTAGGTATCTAATATGTAATTACACACAGCTGTAATAACAGCCACTGAACCAGGAGCCTCTCTATATCATGTCATTAGTTGACTTGTTATAAGCTGATCTACTAGCACTTTTTATAAGGGCCACTGGGGTAAAAAATAAATATATCACATACTGAACATCTGTGGTTCTGTCACAAAGCACCACTCATATCAACTTTCAAGCTATATCTTAGACTACACATGACATCCTTTAAAAAAAGGATCTCAACAGAAAAGTTTAGCTTATGAAATCATAGGTCTTTATTTCCACAGGATACAAGAAGGTCTAAGCTATTCTTTAGGCAGCACTAATGGCATCCTTTTTCTTAATTGTTTTAATGTATTACTTTAGGGTCAAAACCATTATGTGACTCTAGGTAAGATCGGAAGGTAAATATTTTATATGTGAGACGGTAACTGAGGAAAGAAATATCAAGTACTCAAGCTATTGATTTAATAAGTCGACATAATTTAGAGTTAGCATTTAAGAACATACAACTCAGAAGTTCCTGCTAGAGCCACAAATATATTTTTAAATCTATCTGGTCATGTGAGAATTATCTCTTTCATTTTTTCATTAGTCAAATAAAAATAGTACTAGTCTCCTTTGAAAGGATACATGAGAATTGAATAAAATAATTGAAATAACTATAAAGTTCTACCACTTATAAAATACTTTAGAAGAAACTACGAACCTCATTAAACACTGAATTAAATACTGAATGATAATAAACATTAGTACAACTGTGAGAAGCTTGTATTTTTGAAAAGGCAAGGATGAAAAGAAGGAATCCAGCTAAAAGGCATTTTTAATCATCTAGGCAAGATATAATGCTGACACAGGTACCACTGGATCGGTAAGTAGTGGTCAGATTTTGGTCATATTTTGAAATGTATATTCTGTAGAATATGCTGATGAATCAGGTGTAAGATATTGGAGAAAAAGAGGAGTCAAGAAAGACTCCAACAGCTTTGCTGAATAGCTAGAAGAATGGAGCTCCTCTTACCTGACATGGGGAGCCCTGGGGTTTCTGATCCTGTAACAGCTACTGCCAGGGAAGTTGTATGGGTAGAAATGGTGTCCACGATTACCCCTGGTGGTTTGTCAAAAGATCTTGGGTGGTATATGGACAAACAATTCTTATCTAAGTAGCCATATATTTTACAGGAGCATAGCTCTCTTTCAAACACATTTCAGCACAAAACACAAGGCCCAATTCAATTACATCATTATGTTATAAGAGTCCCGATGGTGTGTGGGTGAAGCAAAATTCCTGGCAGCAATAAGCAGTTAAGCAAAATCAGGAAATACTGGCGTATTGACAAGATCCCCATGAATTTTGAAGTGACCACTACCTGGGTTTAAATTCTGCCTCAAACATTTAAGCCAGATGAATGGAACTAGTAAATTAACCTCTCAGAAACAGTTTCTTCATCTATAAATAAGGGTAATAATGCCTATTTTTCAGGGTTGTTTTAAGGCTTAATTGATACATATAAAATACCTTTTACAGTGTCTGGCAAATGGGCGGTACTTTGCATTTAATCCCTACTAAACATAACAAATATTCTGATTTTGTGCTCACTCAAGAATTCCTTAAGGCTATTACAAAAACCCAAAGCTCTGTATGAATAAAAACAAAAAATCTAATACCCACCAGCTCATCTAAATAAAAAATGGCTCCAAACAGTACAGAAATGTTTATTTACCTGCATATACTTGAAAATTTAAAAAAAAAGTACACTATTCTTAAAATGTTTGTATAAATATCAGTAGTACTTGTGAAGTGCGCAAAAATTTATAATTTCCTTACGTACTTCCCAAGAAAAACTCACACTTTCTCACAAAGTGTACCTGTAGAGTGACTTGGATAAAGAATGCTGGATTATTCCTTTATATCTAGTTCCCCAGATAGAGTTCACTTTTAGACTTACATTTATATTTTTTTAAACACATTTCCATAGCCCTTTATTTTTAATAGAATCAGCAATATCTTTTAACTTTCACAAACAGACAGTACTTGCAAACATAGATGTCCTAAAAAATATTAGTAAACAGAGTAGTAAAATATGACTTCTTATCATTTTATCTATCAGTGCTAAATTATAGATGAACATCTTCAAAATAATAATTCATGCTTGCAATGATTATTCTGAACATTTCTAAAATTTTGACATTCTGTTAACCATCTGAAATGGAGACTTATTTCAAGATAATTAGCATCAGTCATATTTCAGTGCATTTTATTCTGTGTACTTCATTTGACAACTGCCTATCAATTTGGATATTTAACTAATAGAATACTTCATTCCATACTAATAGCAAAGAGCTTGACCAATAAATAGTAGATGGATGAATTAATAAACATGACTGATGGTGGTTTGACTACACATCTCTAAACATTTGTTCTCATCCCAATATTATAAGTACACATATTTTGACTAAATGCTTTGCACAAACCAGATACATTCAATTGAGAGATCATTTGACTACACACGCAAAATCTAGTTTGTACATTATCTAAAGCATTTTGTTTCTTTTCCTTCTCCCTGTTAGTGAAAATCATTGGGATAGTATGTTGTTTTTAGCATCATGTGTTAAAAAGTAACTTTTTAAAAATCTCTGTTTTATAGTTTATTAGTGGAAAAAAGAGATGAAGATTCAATAGATAATTTGGCATCATATGTGAATTCATGATGAACCTGTTACATTGGGTTCTTTCTTTGAGCTACTCATGCTTGTTGAAGCATTTTGGCAGCTGGCCTTGCCTGAATTTTCTTGGCCAAACCAATCAGTTTCATGCTGGGTTCTTAAAACCTTTAAGATCTACTAGACTGAGAGTTCCATGAAGATAGTAACCACATCTTAATCATCACTTTATTCCCAGTGCATCCAGTATAGGACCTGGTTCATACTAAGTGCTTGGTCAATGCTTAGGCAACAGAAAACAAACAAGCAAACAAAACCAAAAAAAAAAAAAAAAAAAAACAGAATTGATTAAAGGTGTTATTTACTGCCAAGGAAAGTCAGGAATTAGTAAAAGTTATTTTGATCTTTGAGAGCACATTTGTTGCTAAATGTTCCAAATATTCATTAAAGATATTAATTACCATGTATCAATCACTCAATAAGTAGCCAAAACCATATGAAGTACTTATACACACACACACACACACACACACACACACACACACACATTTATCTTATATTCACATCTCAATGTGGGTATAATCCTTATTTAATAGATGAGATGATTAAAACATTTATCTAAATTTAAATTATTTAGAGGAAAAGAGGTTTCCTTTTCTCAGATATGCTAGACTTCATACACTTTCTAGAATTTGAATCTTTCTAGAACTTTACATTCCTCTTAATTGATATGTATATAACAATGTGTATATGTATATAACAGTGTATAGATGTACACAGACATACACATAAAGCACATTCAGAAGCACACAACCAGTTGCTATAAAACCTAGTTCTTTATCTAGATGTTTCATGTTGGCATTTTAATAAGGAAATATGTCTTATATTCATAATAATAAGAATTTATGAAAATAGCTTAGAATGAAAACATATCTCAAGCAGGTTAGATGGGATTCATTTTTTAAACTTTGTAGACATAAAATTTTCAAATTAAACAAAATTCTTCTGCTCTATCATTTTAAATCAAGAAGCATGATATTTTCTAAAATCTAGCACTTCTTGGGAATTAATAGAGCAGTAGGAAATGTATCTCAACTGTAAATTATAAACATTATGTTGAAAGCATTTTAATATAAGAGAAATAAAGCAATCCTTACCTAATGAAACAGAAACAGAGAATGTTGTTCCTTGGCACATTGGCAATGAATGAAAAAGCCAACATTACTGTAACATATACTCCTCCCTATGTGATATACATAGAATCACCTTCAGTAGATGGACAAAGATGGGCAAGCTCTGCCCAAAAAGTATATTAAGGAAAATGATGAATCAAACAAATAAAGGCATAAGAGATGAACACTTGTCTTCAAAATTTCTGCAGTAATCTTAGTTTCCTTTTTGGGGCATTTAACATTTTATATTTTTGGAAATACACTACACTTACTAAAATGTACCTTAAAGAAACAACTAACAGTCTAGTGATTAAAAGGAAAAGGTGAACATTTCCCAGGTAACTGTGAAATCTTCAATTATTTGCTGTCAAAACCTGGTCCTCAGTAAAAATTTATTATTTTGACTCTGTATTTATCCAGAATGACTAATGGAATATTTTGTCACCTGGTTTCTTCCAACATCTCTTTCCACTTCTTTAATCTTTGCAGACATACTTTATTTACCTAGCCCTTTATTATTTTTACCAAAGACTTTCATTTAAGTGTGCCTCTCAGTCCTTTCTTAGACCAAGACTCAGAGTCTAGATCAATACACCCAGATCCCTTCAAGACATTTTCACTAAACTCTCACAGACACTTCATTACTAGCATGAACTCAATATATTTATACATATTTTATGTGTGTGTAATGAATGAAGCAAGAATTGTCTATCATATGGAGGCCTGTTACACGATACATACCTATTAATTTTTGAAAAGAATTTTTGCCTAAACCAATCCCTTCAAATTAGGATTTTTCAGAGTTTAACCTCATACTTTAATATTTCTTCATATATATAATTTTAAAGAGGAATCTGTCATTCCCTGAAACAGAGCAAGATCAGCATGATTAAAAGGGGGAGACAGAAAATAAGAACCTAGCACTTCCTCAGTACATATGCTTGCTCTCATTTTATTCAATCCTACAACAATTCTTGCATGGTAAATGGTATTACTTCCACTTCAAAAAGCATACAAAGATTCTAAAAAGTTAAGTATAGTTCCATAGCTGCCTTAAATTCATTTTGAGACAAAACTGGGAATAAATGCTTTAAAAAACAAGTTAAAAAATACACACACACACACACACACACACACACACAATCACAAGGCAACACCTTGATTTACAATTGGACTTTTGACACAAACTTTTACCACTTAGCCTTTCAACTATCGTTTTCTCTAATATCTTTGTTTCAGTTATATGTTATTTTATGGGTTATTTTTATAATCAATATATACAGGAAGGAAACTTAGGAATAATCTGGTCCAACTTTTCAATTTTACAAACAGTTGAAACAATAGCGATAAAAAGTGACCTATTCAGAGGCCCAAGCCAAAACGTAGGAGCAGAGATGAGTAGTGTTAACTTTTTGACAAACATTTTAGAGCTCTTTCTACTCTGACACACAGCCTCCCCTTTAAAGCATTTTTCTTGACAAAGTTTGACAAGAGACAGAGTTGTTTTTCTGTTGCGTTGTTATAATTTTTGTTCCCTATTGGAATGAAAATGAATAGCAGTAAGATGTTCTTTCTGGATGATAAGAAATAGTCAAAACAAATACTCTGAAATTAACATTGACTAATAGTAAGTAAACTCTTCAAAGCTACTTTAGAGGTTTGGGGCTTTCGTACTGTTTTTGGCAAGAAACGTTTGTTTAAACAATGCCTCAAATATAGCAGTTCAGGTTTTTGGATTCTTACTAGCATTGCTCAAATCATGTGAAATTTTGATTTCAAAGAAAAAATTATCAAACTATCTGTATGGCAGAAGTCAAGATTTTATAATATGACAACTAACTTGATTTTTTTTTCAGTCTTAACGTTTATTTTGTGCAAATCCTCTCCATCCTGAGCCACATAAAAAAAAGAATGACCTAATAGTGAAGAACAGGAATTTTGGATCTGTGTAATAACAGACAAGTTATTTAACCATTTACAGGTATATAAATTGTTATAAGGACCAAAACAAATAATTATGCTAAGATCTTTAACACAGTGCTAAATTTATCAGTAGGAGTTATGTGAGCAATTATTACTGATGAAAAGGGGTAGAAAATGTGAGCTTGCCCTCTTTGGCCTTGGAATTCTTTTGCTTGGTGTGAATGTTATAGCGTTTAAGGCCCCCTGTATATATGATGCCATACATCATAGTCCTTGTGATTTGGATATTTATTGCAATAATTTTCTGGCAGAGAGAAATTTCTATTCAATTTGGACAATCATGTTATAATGAACTAGCAATGATATTGATAGGATTATAAAGTCAGAATGCTGGGCCATAAAAATCATTAACAAAGATGATATTTCAGAGATACTGAAATATAATTAGGAGCTTGATATGAAAGAATCTGGCCAGTGGTACTAAGATTATTGCTTTTGAGAACAGTATCTTTTCCTTCTAAATATATCTGCATTAATTCAATTTCTCAATTATTTGCAAAAATTGCAATTATTCCTAAAGGACCTTCTTTATTTAACTTAAAGTGACAACAGAGCAACAGAATCACATTAAAAAGAAACATTATTATCTTCTCTGTATCTTGAAACTAACAATGTGCTGCTTGGGAAAAATAAGAATAAGAAAAATTTCTGTTGAAGAAATTTTTTTTGCTATTGGAGGAATGGAGTTAAAGTTGTGACAAGTTAGGATCAAATGGCTGTTTCTACCTTCATTTCTACCTGCTTTAGTTAACATCATATTTCCTCCTCTAGCTGGCTGCTGATATTCAAGTTCTTGTAAGCACCTTTTAGGAGAAGCCTACATGAAAATAGTAACCCAACTCCACCAGGCACAATTCTGCTCCACTCTCTGGAGTTGTATTAAGGCTCAGAAATGAAGATTGGCCAAGAATTCAATTTATATCCTGGAAGCCCCCAAACTCTGTCTCTCTATCTATTTGCAGAGGCTCCCAACTGTTGAGGCTTTAAGATTATTTAAGGTTTGGAATAACTGTCAAAAGACAATATACAGTTCTGCTTTTGTTCACTTATTGTTCATGCTGCAGATATGCAATATGCCCCCAAACAAGGGTATGATGGCTGAAAGACATTAATTCATGTGTTAAATGATGTATAATGCTTGGGGCACACTGTGATACATCACTGCAGAGCTCATGCAACCAAGTTCTCAGATGCTCAGGTGTCTGCCTTGATTTCAGATTAGAAAGGAAGAAGCCAAATTACCAGACAAGCAAAATGTACCATGGAAATTATAACGTGACTATTCACTTATAATCTCTGGGCTTATTCATACAGAACTTTTTTGTTAAAAGAAATGAAAGCTTGGGCCAGGAGTGGGAGGTATTCAAAAGAGTGCATTGTTAGAGTCATATGATCCCCACTGTTTTGGTAGGTGATTTTCATTGTGTTTTAACTTTCTGATTCACAACATTAACTGCTGCTTTGGAACACTTTTCTTTATGTTCTGAAGGAATTCATGTAGACTCTTCTCATGTCGAATTTACTTCCAGGGAGCATAATTACATGGCAACATACATTTCTACAGGGGCTATTTTAATATGTGGCAATAGTTTAATAGTAGATCCAGCTGCATCTCTTTTCCCTCTTTATTTCTAAATGCTGCTTCTTCAGAAATGCTAAAGTGTCTGACGGTCTGCAGCATGAGGCATTACTCCATCATAACTATATCTGCTAGTTCTAAATCCTGATAGAACAACAAGCTGGATAAAGGAAATACATTTCAGAATAAGGAAGGCCAAAGATTTAGCAATGTCTGCTTTATCAAAGCAAAAAAAAGAAAAAAAAATAGTGTAGATTCTAAACTTAGCCAAAGAGCTCTGATATTTTAGGATATGTTTTTAAGATTTATTTAAAAATATTTACTGATTACAATTATATTACCAATGAAGCTCTGAATCATAGGTACAGAATCACAAAATAAATATATAGAAAGGACAAATTATGATTGAATACCCAGTTCAATCCTTTCACTTGAAGGATAGCAATTTGTGGTTAAAATAAAGGAATTATCTAAGATCATCAAATTAAGTGAATGATAGTTGATCAGTGGCCATGTTGTTTAAAGGCCAGGACAGGAATATTTTAATTATATTTGATAGTCTCTAAGATGCTATCACATAAAATAATGCTCCTACAACATAAAATCTAAATAAAAACTAAGTCGTCTTCTCTGTTTTAAATTATAACATAATACGCTGGTCATTCAGGGAACTCAAGTGTTTCCAATATTTTGATCATACTGACTTTTCTTATTTTCTTATTTCTAAAATAAGGTTCTAAAATCCTTGAACCTCTACTTTTTGACTCATTTAATTATACGGTATCTTGTGCAAGTTCATTTGATCCATATAATTTATTTTAAATCTATATTTATTTTGTAAATTCCTGAATGGTTAGAACCGTAGCTTATATAGTCATATAACAGGCATTCAAACATATTTGTTGACAAATTAACACTTTTTTACAAACATCTCAGTCAAAAGAAGCTGCTGGGTGATATGATATTTTGATCTGAATAACATTTTACTTTATAATCTCTTTTATCTTAGAACCTTAATATTATTGAAAGATGACTGTTATAATTTATGGAATTAATTATTTATAAATTTTAAAACCAAGATTTTTAAAATCGAATACTAAAAGTAGAGGGGTAAAGATTCAAAAAAATTCAAGGAAAAATGGGTAGTATGTGAGAACTTTTAATGTAGAAGATGAGCCAAAGATAATTTGAAGTATTTGAATCTGGTAAGCTGGGAAAAATGGTGACTCCACTAATAAAGATGAAAAAAAAAGAGAGAGAAAAAGTAGTTTGAGGGAGGTTATGCTTTAACTGTCAGATGATGAAAATATCCATTAAACAATCATTCATCTATTCAACAAATATTTGAATGATTACAATGAGCTTGAAGGCACGTTCAAAGTCCTAGAAACACAAAGGTTTAACATTCAGACAAGATTCGTTTCCTCATAGAGTTTACAATCTCCCTAAAATTTGCACTCATCTTAATATAAATAAATAAATATACACTATATATATGTATATATAACATGAATATATAGAGATTTATTACTGATCCTCAAGAGAGGACTTAGTGTAGAATAAGGGCAGAAACCAGACTGCAGGAATTGGAAGGAAGGAGTGTGGATGAGAAAATAGAGACATAAGTAAGGATTATTCTCTGAAGAAATCTAATTTTATCTTGAAATTTAGGAGAAAAATACAATCAGACCACGGAGAAGCAGGCAAACAATTTGTAATATGTATATTACTATGTGTGTTGGCTGTTGTTGCTTCTGTTTTAATTTAATTATTAGTGTCTTCCTCTGAAATAAAACAAACCTGTACAGCATGAAACACAAAGAGAAAAAAGCCAGGAGAACACTTGTTAAATATCCTAGAAAGGAAGGAGATTCAGCTGAAAGCATATTCTCTTTAAGAGTCAGGAATCAATGGGAGTTAGCAAGTACAGATGAATGGATCAGATTTATAGAAGAGAGAAGATAAGATTTCTTTTCTTTTCCCTCTTAAAATTTATGGTCTTAATAAGTAGAAGGTGCAACCATCCCTGGAAAATGAGGGAGTGAAGGATTGGGTCTTGGTAAGGGAAGAGGGATAAAGAAGGTCTCTTGCAGAATATCCCTAAAATATTCTGTGATGAATGACTGGGCAGCAAGGACCAGGTTTAGTGTAGACAGCATGGGTCACAGCAGATTCTCTCTACAAGGTCAGTCTCTGTCTCCCAGGCAGCATTATTTGATTGATCTTTATGGCCTGTATCACAGGATGGTAGAAAGAGTAGAATAGGAATTTTAAGTGGAGGTTGGAGTTGGGAGATATAAACGACAATTTTATGTCTTGGTGAAATGTTACAAAAGTCACATAGCAGCTCAGGATCTCAATTTTTCTGGCTGTAAAATGGGAAAAGGGGAGAGAGAGGCAGAGAGGAGGGCTAGAAAACCTTAAGCCCCATAAGGTTTCTGTTAGTTTCCCCTTCCTAGTTGAGATCACTGTATGAAATAGGTTAGTGAAAAAAGACAAGTACTATAACGGAAGTTAAGAATAAATAGAGATGGATATTCTATTAGTGGATGACTGTTTCAGAAAATGAGGGATAAATATACTCACTCTACAGAAGAAAAATAGCAATTGATTTCATTCTAATTTTACAGGTTTGTGAGTTTTGTTTTGCTTTATTTTGCAATCTGCAATTCTCTCTCTACATGTTTGATCGATTCACAGATACAATCTTTATGTAGGGACCATGCATTTTATCCCACTGACATACTTTGTGGAAAGTATTAAGAGCTGAGAACTAATATCTGAATTTACAACATATCCCCTACACTTTAGAAGGCGCCTTATCATGTGATCATCACAAGGCTTTTACAATGTAATCAAGAGAAAAATCAGCAAATTCAATCTCACAAACTAAATTAAAAGGGACACATTCACGTTTCCCCTTTATATCCATGTCAAAGATAGAGAGATTAGGAGGAATTTAAACACCATGGCATCATATCTGTCACAGCCATATCTTCCCTGTGGTAGGGAGCTCATTTTGCAAGGCTACCAGTCCATTAACCTTCACAAGAACAAAAATAAAGCAAAACAAAGAAACACTCCCTGCAGAAATGGCACTGCTTCTAATCTTGCTTATATATCTTACCCTAGGGATTTGAAGGTGGAACAAAGACTTCTACCTCCCCCCGCACGCAAAAAAGATACAGACATCCTGAAGTAAATGTACAAAATGTCCCAGTGGTGCATATTACAGATAAATTTGTGATCCCTTTTTTTTTTCTTTTCATTGGGAGTAGGGTTGAGGTGAATAACTGATATCATCCCTGCTGACACTCTGTCTTACCCTGTGATTTGTAACTGGGAGGGCCAAAGCATCAACCCCACTTATTTTTAAATGACTTGGCCTGCTTTTGGTTGCTACTTCACCTAGATTCATTCACTGTATATATTTGGAACTGATAAATGGATTGTCAGAAAGCCAGAGGGGCACGATAAGAAAGGAAATGGGGAGCTTTTGCTTGTTTTTATACATTTCTGTTTGACTTAAGAGATAATTATAATGCAGATTGATGCTCCTATTTTAAACAGGACAGTAAGTCAGCTTGAAATATAGGATTTGGGAAAGCCATTTGCCACATCATTATAATTTCTTAAAATTGCCACGTTCACTGAATATTGAAAGGTATAATCAGCAATATATAGCAATAGCATTACTTATTTTTTTCATAGAAGACAGTTAAATAAACCCAAATTACAAATTTTAAATAACATCAGTTACAAAGTTTGAATATTATTAGCTGAAGCAAAGCAAAAGCGTATGCTGATTTGTGTGGGATCTAGCTTGAAGCAGAAGAAATTAGAGATTCAATAAGCAAGATTAAAGTAATGATTCAATGTACTTCATTTAAAAGTCATGTCTTTTCCACTAATAAGGTGACTTTTTCACCACAAGAGATAACTTTAAAGTATAAAGTTTTCATCAATATATATATGAGATCGGACACAAAGTAGCAACAAAAGAAGGACATGGAATCAGGAAGATTCATATCTGAATGTGGGCTCTGCCACAGGTTATAGTCAAAATATCGAACAACTGTCATGACAGGACAGGACAGGACAGACCCCTCAAGAGGGAGGAGTGCTGGTGCAGGGTTCTGGAGACCCCTCTTATACCAGCACTTAACCCTTTGGTTGCTGGATTACGAGGAAGATGGAGGTTGGACCTGGGGTACTGAGCTTTGGGTGTTCCTCGGGATGCTTGAGGAATTAACCACTATAGATGCATTTCTATACAAAGCAGTATAGAAGTAGTTCAATATTTTAACAACTAGCAGAGTCATATGGTGCATACTTGCTTAATATTAGCCCTGGGTAAAACTAATTAATGGTGTACCCTTTGGTTGTTTAACCTTCCCTAGCCAACCAAGTGAGAAAAGCAAAAAGTGGTGAGTTTTGTGGCTAATAATTTGGCTGCCTTAAGATCTCTTCCATCTGATGGGAGGAATTAGTCCCCGTTCCTTTCCCTTTCCCTGCAGCATTCAGTACACACTCTGATATCCTCAGAGCAAAGAGCGATTCCAACTAGAAAGCATACGGGCTTCCATAAATTAAACCAAATGCAATTCAGAAGTCAAGTTTACACTCAATCTGACTTCTAGTTCAGGGCTGAGCCCACCTGAGTGCAGTATGGACATCTCTATTTCTAGTAAAAGCATTCTCAAGATGGCATACCGTCTCTTCCTCTTCCTTTTGGCTCCCCTGTTTATTTGCTTTAAGTATACAAATAATCACATATTACAATATTTCTGATTTGGACTGCTTAACATGTATCCCTAAATATAATATCCTGAAGTAAAAATTCTGCAGAACAAATACCTATCAGCTTAACATTGTGTAAGTTTTATTTCATCATATAAGGCAAAAAAACATTTATCACTCATTCATCACTTTTATCAATATTGGAAAAATGATTTTCATATCTGAAAGGGGTATCATTTGTAAAAACCAAAGGATAATCCTTCTATATGTTCAAAAGAATCACAAATAAAATCCCATAAGTAATTTCAGACATCACACTGTTGAAAAAAAAAATCACCATATTAAAAAAATCACAAGAGTGCATACAATGGAATATTGAGCAACTGCTAGAAGGAGTGAAGTTGTGAGACATGCAACTAGGGGAATGGAACCTGTAGGCAGCATCTTGAGTGAACTATGCCAGAAACAAAGGGAAACACTATAATGCCTCACCAATATGGACTAACTATAATGTGTAAACTCAGAATTGAACCTTAGAGTACAGCTTATCAAGGGAACACTTATTGTAATGTTCCCTAGATTATAAGCTCTTACAGCAGTCACATTTATTCCTGAATTGTAATGGCTATCTCCAGATTCTGAGATGCTGATCCCTTTGTGTATAACCTGATCGATCCCTGGAACTTTGGGTATCTGTGTGGCACCTGAAACTCAGAGCTAGAAGTTGGCAGATGTGAATGCTGATATTAGCACATGTAGCAACTGTTAAAAAAAGCTGAAAAAGAGTCCAGACTTCAACTAGAGATATGAATGAAGCAGATGTGGTTAGGACTAGGGCAAATTGGGCCAAAGGGTAAAGGAGAATACCCTTTATTCTGGTATCTCCTCCAAAATTATTGCTTGGCTTGGAGTAGCGGGAGTAAGAAACATCAGTGTGTACTCACCTGCCTGATTAGTTGTGATGCTGACCGAAGCAAACTGCCTTGGTGGTGAGCTCAGCTCTGACACCCCATTAATTGAATCAACCTCAAAAGTGTAGTTAGTGTGTGCCAGGAGGTCTGTCACCGTCACTGTGGTGTTGGTGAGTCCAAACTGTCGAGGGAGGAAGCGGACATTTGGGCTGCATGGCTCACACTGTTTTACATTCCACCCACATTTTTTGCATATGATTTTGAAGGTAACATCTTTCCGGCCTCCTGTGTCTAGGGGCCAACTCCAGTCCAGGATAACCGAGGTCTCGTTTATATTAGAGATAACATTTCTTGGTGCAGATGGAGGTCCTGCAAGGTAGTTCAACAAAGATTAATGAGCTTCACCTCTGTTTTCTACTACAAGGGAAATAGATAAGTTACAATGGAACCAAAAGAGGTAAATAACCATCTTGTCTTTGTTATCTACTTTTAATTCCTCCTCAGAGGGTCCATGAGACTATAGACACATGGATTCAAGGCCGTTGTCCTCCCCAGTATAGGAGGAGTTCTGACTCCAGGTTGAGGATGCATTTTCAAAGTCCCACAAAAGAATTTACGACTAAACACAATACCCTTGTGAATAGTTATGAAAACTTTAGTATTCGTTTTATAAATCTTAGTCTTTTTCTCCATGACCTATGACCAATATACAGCAAGAGGGAATAGAAATACAAATACATAAAATCCCATGCTGATAGCCTCCTCTATCCTGTCAAATGTAAATGCAAGATCTAAAACAAGATACAGAGAATTTTATTTCTTTCAAGGGGTCATGCTGCAGGATGTGTTTTAAAAAGTAACACATTTTGCGTGATAAATGTTGCATTTGTGGTGAGCCAAGCATGGAGAGTGAAGCAGAGAAAGCTTTCAATTTGCACATGGATAAAGGAAAAAAAATGAGCCAAATGCTTAAAAAAAAAAAAAAAAAGCTCAATAAGGGAAAAAAAAAATACAAAAAAAAAAAAACAAAGCAAACATGGAGGCATGGGTTGCAGCAAAACTACTCACGGGTACAAGCCATGGATGGAGGGTCTTTTTCTGCTCGGAAGTAATTATTCTCACACCTGCAGTTCATTGAACCATCTTCTTGAGTAGAACTGTGAGGTGGGCACTTAGCACACTTCATATTACCGGCTGAAGCCTTGTAGAAACCTGGTCGACAAGCTAGAAACAAAATGACTCTTTTAAAATTCTGTGATAACTTTTGAAAATACATGAAACAGCTTTCAGACTGTTAGGGCATGTACTCATTATGAATAAAAGTCCATTTTTGTTTTCTCCCAGAATATACAGAAGCAAATAATGTGGCCCAGAATAGCATTTCTACATGTACATTTGAATATGCACCAAATGTTACGGGGGGAAAACCCCACTGGATATAGATTATTTTGGCACTAGAGTGAGATGAAATTTCCAGCTCATGTTTTCACAGCTTTACTTGGCATTGGACTATTTGTGGAGAAAATAGAGCAAAACCACGTTACCATATAATCATTCCCTTTTTAAAATATGATGCAATGTGCGTATTACCTGCACGGCAGTTAGCAATATATTACACATTGTCTTGTTTTCTAATTTCTCTATGTGAATACAGCTTCTTCCTGCAAACAGTAAGCAATTGAAGGCAGAAATTAAGACTTTGTCTGTATAGTGGTACCTCGGTACTCGACTGCTTTAAAACTCATCAAATTTGGTACTCAGTGCCTTTTGACACTGTTTGTTTGGTACTCGACTTGCAAGGGTTGGTTGCCTCATGACTCAGTACCCTTTCCAGCTGAAACAAAGGGCCACACATCAGTGACACATTAGCTCTTGCCCTGTGCGCATCCCCTTGTGGTCTTATCTTAGCTTCATTTTGTGTGTTTTTGTGCTTTTTTTGTGTGCTTTTTTTTTTGTCATCATGGGTCCTAAGAAAATGAGCAGTGATAGTGCTGAGCAGAAAAGAAAATGATTTCGCACCATCTTTGAGCAAAACAAAAAAGTAATAGGCAAACATGAAAGCAGTATTCACATTACTAATCTTGCTAGGGAATACAGTATTCTTAGAACAATAGAATCCACCATCATTAAGAATAAAGAAGCAATAAAGGAGGCTGATGTTGAGGAGTCAGTGGAGGAACATTGTGGAGAGCTCAGCACTGAGGAGCTGCAGGAACTACAGAAGGAGCAGCAACAAGAACTGGCTGAAGAGATTTCTTCAGGTGAGGAGATAAGGGAGGATGTCCACAGTTCCTTGATAAAAGAAACATGTGCAAAATGAGCAGAAGTTCAAAACCTTGTGGAGAAGTGCCATCCTGACAAGCAGAAATGTGAATTTATTGAATGACCTAACAATTTCACATTCTCGAGGAATTCTGAAAAGAAGACAGAAGCAGTCTTCATTGGATAAGTTTTTAGTGAAGGTAACAAAGAGTGTGTCAAACACTGTGGTGCAAGTTGAAAAAAGGAAGAAAAGAAATTGCCACCAGAGATGGAGAAGGAGATATAAACAAATCTGATGGAAGTCCCTGAGACACCTTTTTTTCTTTTCCAACTAAAGGGTCCAAATGCAATGGCACCACTGCTAATTTATTGTTGCCTTGAATATGGACATAATGACTGAAATTATAGCAGCTTACATATGATAATGAAAAAGGCCAAGATAGTCAGAGGATGGGTGCCCTGTGCTTGTTGCTCCAGAAATCCAGAAGGATTTCTTATAATGTCAGAAAAATAACATCTTATACTTAAGTCACTGAGGTCAAGTTTTCTTTTACTTGAGCAGGCCACATTCCTAAATGACACCAAAAAGACAAACAGAAAATATAGTTTAGATGTACTTTAGAATACAGTTTAGGTGTTCTAACTAAATAGAATATAGCCTAATGGAGCAAGAAAGATCCTAAGAGATCACATCGTCCAATCTCTGGATATTATACCTGAGGACAAGGAATTCTAGGAAATTAGGGGAAGACTGAGAAGTTAGGATTTAAGGGATGATTATGATTACTGAATCTTTATATATATATTCCTTTTTACTTTCTGGTATATTAGAGTAGACAGAGGGAAATAACTGAACTCTCTGAACTGTAATCCAGCTGCCTTAATCTCTGATAATGATTGTATAGCCTTTATCTTGTGCCCTTGTGACTGTAAAAACCTTGTGACTAACCTTTACTTGTACCCATTTTGTGACTTTAGAGTCTTATGATTACTAAAGGCAGCCCCTAATGTTTATTAGTGAAGGGTCTTGGGTCAGTCCAGAACTAACCAACCCCAAATCCAAAGTTATCTAGATAACCGAAACTGGATCTAACCAAAATGGGCCCACCTGACATGTGCAGTTGCTTAGACTTTAACCTATAAGTCACCAATACCTCATTATAATACTAAAAATCACACCCATCATCATATTAAGACTGCCATTTTCTTACATACATTCTGTGACTAGCATGTAATCAATCAGTGCATGCTCAATAATTAGATCACCTCTAACTACATCATCTGCCCATTTTTTAATACTATAAAACTATCAGAATTACAGTGGTTTGGGGGAGACAGGTTTTTGGGTCAATAGGCCATCTGCTCTCCTGCTTCATGCCTAGCAATAAACTCTTTCTTTGAAACCTCAGTGTCTCAGGAATTGGTCATTTGAGTGCATTGGGCAAAGAATTCACCGCCTTGGCCTTGGTCCGGTAATATTCTGACACCTGACATTTAGCTGATAAGTTTTAACCATCAATTGATAGATACTCATTGAATGCCAAACATACACAAGGTACAATGCTAGATACTATAATATTCTAAATAGTGTAGATTTGTACACTTTCTAAAGGACTTTCATATGTATGGTCTCAACTGAACTTCTATTTTTACACACTAGACCACTGAAACACAAACAAGGGGAATACTTTGCCCAAATTGACAAAAAAAAAAAAAAAAAATCCAATGGTATAGTCTAAACAAGCAAGGAATATTTCTGCTTTCAATTTTATTGAAAGCAAATTACTCCTTAAAAAAAACATGAATTACTTTCCTACCAATTCCAAACTTGTAAAATAACACTGAAGAATACTCACTTAAAAATCATTATTTAATTTTAAAAATGCAACTCTTTCTGTCATCTTTTCCTAGTAAGAAAAAAAACTTTCAGAAAGGCTAGTGCTCTCTTGTATATGTCTACCTATTTGATGTCTGACATTTGTTTGGACATATAGGCAAGTATCTTTTTTTCTTGGCAGGAAAGAGGAATTCCATCATCTTCAGGAACCGGTGACAAATTGTATCTTGGAGATGTACAATAACTGATAACACTCTTATACTGGGGACACTCTCTATAAATATATATGAAGAAAGTTTTCTATCATAAGCTCACTTTAAAAGTTTTCCCAACAAAATTAATCTTCCTTCCTTTCCAATAAATCAATGTGTGCTCAAGTATTTACCTTTCTATTATACCTTCTTTATTCTTCAGATAGTACTCATGGAAGAATGAGAAACTTTACCTCAAAGGGACAGAAATATTTGTAATTTATTATCTTTCCTTATAGTGGCAAAGCAATGATTGTATTTTGAAGTCATCCCCTTCCCTTTCTTGAAAGTAAAACTCATGTTATAGCAACTTGCCCATTTCTCTCACCTAAGTATTGTTTTATAGGTTAAAGAAGGTTTGGTATATAAAAGGAAAAAACCCAGGTAAAAGAACAGGAAGTGGATATGTTAATGGGTTTTCCTTCCATTTGTTACTCAAGAGAAGTCTGGCCACATTATTATGAAATACCAGAGAAAATCAGAGAATAAGCAAGAAAGGAAAACAAATTAATACTTATTCAGATTATCCGGTGGCAAGTTTTAAAATAAAAAGCTCCCATGATGTAATCAAGGCCTTCCCTTATGTAGGCCAGCTATTAAAGCAATGCTTAACTAAGATGGATGTGGACAAATTTGAAAAGTGCTGCCAAAATGAGAGAGTTCTGATTTACATCTTCTCTCAGGTAACCAAGTAATACATGTTCCTGTCAGTTAAATACTTGTAAATTTATTCATAGATTTAAACCCCAGGGTAGTAAAACCAAAGAGTGATTAAACAGTTTAAAATCTTTTAAGTGGTGGCAAATTGCCAGATTTCTGTGGTCCCAAAGATGTCTGTCCCTCTTGTTCCAAAGGAAAATTTTAAGCAGGCTAAGTGTGGCAGGAACACTCACCTTTGATTTTATGTTGCTAAATTAAAGTAGGGTGACCCATGAGCCTAAATTAACAGCCATAATAAATGGGACACAGCATGTCCCCCAGCCCAATTGAACATCATTACTTACTAAGAATCATAATGTGTTTATAAAGTGCTTAGACCCTTTTACACACTTTTATCAAACTTCTAACATATCCTAGAAACTACTGTGTCCAGTATTATAGTGATAAAAGGCACAATTCTAGCTTTTAAGTGAGATCACAAATTGGCCAAGGGGACCAATTTTATATGACGTGGTTATTTTAGAAATGAAGCTCCTCACCTGAGAATGTGAGTGGCAAGGTACTTTTCTATAAGACATTTATATGTGATCTTCATCAAGAAATTCTAATTTAAAAAAAATAATAAACTTTATTTTTGGAAGAGTTTGAAATTACAGAAAAACTACACAGAAAGTACAAGAGTTCCCATATACCATATCCCCCAAACACAGTTTCCCCTATTATTAACATCTTTCACTAGTGTGGTATATTTGTTACAATTAATGGACAAATATTGATTCATTATTAGTAGCTGAAATTCACACTTCACATTACAGTTCGTTCTCTGTGTATATAGTTATATGGATTTTGACAAATGCATAAGGTCATATATCCCCAATTATGGTATCATACAAAATAGTTTCTCTACCCTATAAACCTCCTGTGTTCCAATAAATTTCTCTTCTTTGTTATCCCAATAGTTGAAGATGTTTCAGCTTGTTCCAGAGAGAGCACTGGACTGGGGAGTGGGGGCGGTGAGTCTTGATCAAGGTTTTTCAATCACTCATTGGGTCTCTTTGGATTATAATGAGGTGCTGAGTTACTGAATTTCTCTTCTATAAATATTGCTGAAGTTACATTTTTAGCATTTATGTATTCTTGAATTATACCTGAGCAACTCAGAGACAGGAGTTATATCCTTTTTATTTTGTTTGCCGAGCATCTAGTACATTGTTCAGCACAGAGCAGTTGATCAGATGCATTTTTTAAGTGAACGATTAACTTGCAACCAATTGTCCTCTGTGGACTTTTCCTCATTTATAAAATGACAGGTGTTGACTAAGTCATCTCTAAAGACTCTTGAGGCTAGACACTTTAAAAAGTTAACACTATGTGTGTCAAAATTTGGATAGTCCCCAGCCATATCTGAATAAAAATGAAAACAGAAAAATGTATCTTCATGTTTATCACTGCCTTAAGGATTAAGATTAATCACTGACATTATACATAGGGCAACAAGAAAAGGAAATGAAGTTCTCTCCTGACCTAAAGAAATATTCTTGAAAAATAAATGATGGATTTTTTTTTTTTCCTTTTGCAATATTTTCCTGTTTCAGGGCAGTACATAGTCAAAGGATACCTTGATTTTTTTGTGGGTGGATGGATTGAAAGATAAACTGATCACCAAGCAAATAATTCCCTATTATTATATTTCCACTTTAACCAATAACATAGCAAAGCTATACTTGATTATACTTGTGGGGACCCAGGGCCTGAGCTCCCTCTCCCTAATGGGGAAGTAGGCCCCACAGCACGTAGCAGCCTGCGTGACTGGGAGAGAAGCTGAAGGTCTTCTGACTTTCTCAAGGAAGACAGTGTGTACAGATGGTATCATAAACAAAGCATTAAAACTCTCCTCCCCATCACTGTTGATAACAAACCTTCAGAACCCCATATCATGAGACTCTGATGAAACTCTGCTCTCACACCCTATAAGCTGCCCTCTGCCTCCCCCACCCTTGTAGAGTGCTGATTCCCTCCTCGGTGGTGGCCTCTGGGTTGACCCAAGCCCTTCAAAAGCTAGGTTGGAACAATACTCTTCCTTTTTGCACAATATAGATAGAGCACAATGGTTAGACGTTTGGGAGTCTTAGGCATAAATACTTAGTAAAGAATAATAAATCTCGATATTAATTATTCTTTTCAATTTTAAAATGTAAGGTGAGGTTACTATCTTTACTCTTTCAATGATAAAAGGAAAATGAGCACAGCTTTGAAAGTACAATTTAAAAAGAACACATTTCCCTTCTACCAGTCTGCCGTGAGCCTTTTCCTCACTAACTTGGTCTTCAGTTTCTCTCTGTTAAATGCGTAGCTAGGTGAGGATATGTTTGCAAAGTAACAATAAAAACTTAGTGAAAATCCCCAGGATGGGCCACAGAGGACCACATAAGACAAAGCCCCTATCCAAGGTTAATATTCTATTGAGAAACATTAAGAGGATGAATAAAATAATAAAAGGAAGCCAATATAATACCAATATATAGTGAATGACTTAGAAATATTTTGAGAACCTGCTGATCTCATGTTTATGCAGAAGAAACAATAAAACAGGAAATAAAGAATGCAGGTCTAGGGGAGGAAAAAAACAAACTGCCATCTCTGGAAAATAAGAAAGGAAAAAAAGTAGGAATTAGGGAGTATTATAAGAGCTACCTATACAATGAATAATAATTATAGAAGGGCTTCAAGATAGAATCTTGGCCTCATTCCTAAAGCACATAGCATGCTTTCCTCTAAGTTGTAATTGATGGGTTTGAGCTAAGCTGATACAGAGAATGGGTAGTTACCATAGTGAATGGAAAACAAATGTACTTAGTAAACCATGGTGCTACTGTTGAAAGAAAGTAGACAGCCTTTCAATTGCAAAGTGAATTTTGTCTCCAGTTGACTAATGCCTGTGACTTTAAGAAGAAAACATGGTCCTAATTAAGGGTTAAAAGGCTCATTTCAATTTGAATTAACTTTAAATTTAAAAATAAAGCTGTTGGTAAATAGGGCTCTTTTACTATTCAGAACTTAGCTCAGTGTATACACAGGGTTATATTATCAATTCCCAGCCATAAACACAAGCTAAAGAACTGAACCAGCAGTGACTAAAAAGATGATTTCCTGGCCTTGCAATTCCAGGCCTGACAGGGTCTATGTGCCAGTACAAGGTCAAACCAACTGTTTATTTGCAAAATGAGCTGCACTCCATGATATTACAGGAACTCTATTCTTTGCATCTGAATAGAGGTACAATGCTTTGAGGCAAGGCAGAGGCATACACTGGAAGTGGCTACATTCAGTCATTAAACCCTGCCTGCAATGTGCAGCATTTACAAAGTGATAAGTGTTTCCTTCTTCTGTTCCTTCCACTGTTCAATAAAAAAGGCCTAAGGCAAAATGCCACTACCCTATTAAACATAACAGAATCAATCACAATCTAGTATGGCTCAAAGATAGCTTTATACCAAAACTTTATTGTGTTTGTTGTTCTATCAGATTTAGCAAGACAGGTGCCAGTAACACTGAAATATGTTCAATTGACATTCACCACAAATAGAATTCTAAAACAGCCCTGGTCCCAAGGACATCATGTTTTCTCAGCTTTTCAAATGTCTTCCAATTTCAAAAAGAACCTAAAATCCAAATAGTGTCACTAGTTGAGTTTTTCTCTTCTTCATCATCAATGCCCAGAGAATGAGGCCCATTAACTAAGTTTCAAAATCATGAAACTTATAGATCATGAATCAGTAAATGCTGAGAGAAGAGAGAGAAAGAGAAAGGGAGAGAAGGTGAGTGAGAAAATGAGTGAGAAAATCATTTTTTATGGGATTTAATATGGTGACTGTCAAAATGCATAGGACTCAGATCTATACCCAAGATAAACTGAGAAACAGCCTGGGGAAGTTTTCCAGATAGCACCACTACTTTTTTTTTCTTTTTTTTCTTTTTTTTAAACACCACAATAGCACTGGAATGTACAGGATTACCTCAAACAATTCCTAGGAAGGGATTTTGGGGTTAAATCTCTTCTACAGCATTTTCCAGACTGCATTGGAAGAATAACTAGAGCACGGTGGGTTTACCAACCCGGTAGTCACCATAAGGATTTAATTTTAGGAGAATGGAATTGTAATAAATTAAATGTGGAGTGTAAAATGTTACCCAATTAGGAGTAATGCTGAGATAGCAGCCATAAAATGCTTAGCAGCTATCATTTCAAAAGGACCTACTGTATATTAATGCACAGAGAAATATTGGCAAATTAGAAAGAACTTAAATGCTCCAAATTTAAAAGTGGATAAATAAATTACGCTATATTCACATAATCTCATAAATAAATTATGTTATGTTCATACATTTATTTGATGGAATTAATGTTTAAAATGGAAAGATGATCATAATATTTTTAATGGAAAAAAGCAGGATAAAATAATGTATATAATGTATATATGATCCTTTTGTTATTGCTTATCTGCATTTTCCTAATCATCAAGCATGATTGGTATCACTTGTCTAATGAAAAGCTTTAAAAAAATTTAAAATAGGCTGAGAATCAAAATGATTGTACATACACAAAAAAGGCAAATCACTTTAGTCAACAAACGTAGCGTGTGTGCATGTCACAATTATACAATTTGAGTCTGGGTGCATGTCATGTACATGTAAAGTGCATGATTAAATATGTTTATTTGTAGGGCTTAAAACACACATTTATAACAATCTTTCACTCTCTTTAAACACACACAAACACATCATTTTTATTAGCTCTTGTATCTATTATAAATTAACATTTCTTTTTTTCATATTCCCTTTCTTCTTTAAAAAAATGCAACATGAAGGGAAAAGATGGTTGACTGCAAATGCTGATAGCCCCAATAATATGAATTTTATACTTTTGATTTCACATAACCAACCCTCACTTGGGAATATTTATGCAGAAAATTGCACACATTTTTAATTCCAGTATTTAACTGAAAACCTATGAAAGATGGAACACGAGAAGAAAAAAATCTGTGAAAGTTTCCAGACACGTGCAAAAGTATTTCCTCTTTTAGTTATAATGTTATAACTCCAAAAGAAATCCAGTACCTACAAAATCTCCAAAAGAGACAATGACCATCTAGAGTCTTGAAGAATGTTGACCTTACTGTATTTTGTCAGAAGACCTTTAAATTGGTTTCATGTTTGAGATGGATTTATTTTTAAATAATGTCAATTTTTATCCTGAGGAAATAACTCTACAAATTTCATATTTACTGCTTAATTATTTTTTCTAAAGTTTTATTTAGAAATGCTTTCAAACATACAAGCCAGTTACAAAAATAATACAAACCCCATATAGAGAACTCCAACATACCCCTATGTCCCCAGATACCCAAATCCACCAGTATAAACATTTTGCAATATTTATCATATCATTCTATTTATCTTTCCACCTGTATTTCTATCGATAAATCTATTTGTCCTTATATCTATTATCTACTTATCAGTACTTTTTCTGAACACTTGAGTGTAGGTTGTAAACATCATGTTCCTTGAACATTTAATACTGCTATGCACCTTTTCTAAGAACAAGGGTATTTACTTAAGTAATCATCTTAAATGTAGTTATTAAGTTCAAGAAATTTAACACTGATATAAAGCTTACAGTATACATTCCAGTTTTATCATATGTCCCAACAATGTCCTTTTCTAATGCAATTTTATTGCGATACATTCACACACCATATAATCCATCCAAAGTATACAATCAGTGGCTTACAGTGTCATTATACAGTTGTGTATTCATCACCACAATCAATTTTAGAACATTTTCATTACTCTCCCAAAAATAACAAAAATAAAAACAATAAAAATAAAAATAAAGAACAACAACCCAAACATCCCATACTCCTTATTTCACCCTATTATTTATATATTTTTTGTCTTTATGTTATTACTTATCTGCCCATATACTGGATAAAGGGAGTGTCACAATCACACAGTCACATGATAAAAGCTGTATAATTATACAGTCATCATCGAGAATCAGGGCTACTGCATTACAATTGAACAGTTTCAATTTCCTTCTAGCTATTCTAATACACTAAACCCTAGAAAGGAATATCTATATAATGCATAAGAATGACCTCTCGACTCCATCTGAAATCTCTCAGCCTCTGAAACATTATTTTGTTTCACTTCTTTCCCCTCTTTTGGTAAAGAAGGCATTCTCATTCTCACAATGCCAAGGCCAGGCTCATCCCTGGGAGTCATGTCCCACATTGCCAGGGAGATGTATACTCCTGGGAGTCATGTCCACATAGCGGGGAGAGTAGTGAGTTTATTTGCAGAGTTGGCTGAGAGAGAGAGGCCACATCTTAGCAAAAATAGAGGTTTCTGGAGGTGATTTTTAGGCATAGTTGCAAGTAGGCTTAGTTTTGCCATTGGAGACACAAGTTTCCTAAGGACAAAGCTCCAGGTTGAGGGCTTGGCTTATTAAATTGGGAGTCCCTACTGCTTAAGAGAATAGCAGGACCCTCCCCCCTGCATGGGACCCAACTCCCAGGGATGTAAATCTCCCTGGCAACGCAGAGTATGACTCCCGGGGATGAATGTGGACCCGGCATCGTGGGACTGAGAGTATCTTCTTGACCAAAAGGGGGATGCAAAATGAGACGAAATAGTTTCAGTGGCTGAGAGATTCCAAACGGAGTCGAGAGGTCACTCTGGTGGACATTCTTATGCACTATATAGATAACACCTCTTAGGCTTTAATGTATTGGAATAGCTAGAAGTAAATACCTGAAACTACCAAACTCCAACCCAGCAGTCTGGACTCCTGAAGACAATTATACAATAATGTAGATTACAAGGGTGACAGTGTGATTGTGAAGACCTTGTGGATCACACCCCCTTTATCTAGTGTATGGATGAATAGAGGAATGCGATAAAAACTAAAGGACAAATGGGGTGGGATGGGGGATGATTTGGGTGTTCTTTTTTCACTTTTATTTTTTATTCTTGTTCTGGTTCTTTCTGATGTAAGGAAAATGTTCAGAGATATATTGTGGTGATGAACGCATAACTATGTTATACTGTGGACAGTGAATTGTATATCATGGATGATTGTATGGTGTGTGAATGTATTTCAAAAAAAGGGAATTTAATTAAAAAAAAAAAAAAAAAAAAGAGAGAATAGCAGGAATTCTCCAGATGGGGAACCATTAATGTCCTTTTGAGCCTTTTCTCTCCCCTTACTTGGTTCCATCCAGGATCACATACTGCATTCAATTGTCATTGTTTCTTTAGTTGCTCTTTCTTTTGCTTTTCTTTTTTTTTTATTTGTGGGAACGTATATACATCATAGAATTTCTCATCTGAACAATCTGAAGTATACCATTCAGTGGGATTAATCACATTCACAATGTTGGAATACCCTTTCCACCTTCTGTTGCTAAAACTTTCCCATCTCCACAAACAGAAACCCTACACACATTATTCATTAACTCCCCATTCCCTCTGTCTCCCACACCTGGCAACATGTACTCTACATGAGCTTGTATATTTCTTTATAGTTACCTTAGGGCTTAAATTTTACTTCCTAAATCTATAATAATTTCATTTGCTTTGAAACTATCTTCACTTCAGTAGCATACACAAACTATGTTTCTATACTCCTCTGTCCCCCTACTTTTGTGTAGTTCTTGTCAGAAATTAAAATGACTCAGGTAATACTATTACAGTTAAGAAACCAATGAATGCAAAATAAAACTGTAGTGTGCCATTAATGCATTAACTATTTGCTTTATGATCACAACATATTACCAACTAGGAAGATTTACAATTTAAAAGTATTCAATATTTGGTTTGAGTCACTTCATGGTTAATAGCCTTTTGTAAGGGAACATAGAAAATAATAAAACGAGTTAGCACAATTCTAGGGTCTCATTTTTCATTTATTTTTATGTTTATGGTAGATGTTTTCTCTAAGACAGAAAGGGGATTTCAATTCAAGGTAAACTGAAATTCACTCCCGAAAGGTGAAAGAGTGAATTTCATAAGGAAAATATAAAATCTTTGAGAAACAAATGTCCATTGGATCAGCAAAACTGTTAGCTGAATGTGTCTCTCAAAATCTTAAATTGATCATCTATTTTGTATTATGGAAGGCATTAATGTTTGTAATTGTTTAGAATAGCATGTTATATTTGCATTTCACATAAAATAATACCCCTTTATTTAATAAAATAAAAATAAGGAAAACAGTTTTTCAGACACAAAGTTGTCCCTGAGAAGTTTCATATCTGTATTTTCTAATTTGCATGCCAATAAAACAAAGTTATGACCCCACAAAGAGTTGAAAGAAACTTCTCAATTGTCTGGAAGAATTTCATGGGCAGGTGTCATAGCAATATATAGAAGTATTTATTGGTGTTATGAATACAAAATATACCAAGAATTTTAGAGGAATTTTGAACAGGCTTGCATTCCTTCAAGAGGTGACTTTCTAAACAGATAGATGAATTTCTTCCTTTACATTTATGACTGCATATTATCCTAGAATTTTACAGTCAACTTAGGAGATGCATTGCAATAAAAAGAACTAGAAAATTAAATCCATCCAAGAGGAAGAGAAAATTAAGGAGCAGGAAGAATGGGAGGAAGGTGAAAAAATATAGAGGAAATATTAAAATGTATTGCTAATGGTCAGCAAACATATAGCATTCTTTTGGTATAGTTCAAATAACAAATAACTGGGACAATTTAGGATTTTGGAACATAAGGACGAAGAATAAAAACAAGAGGATGCCTGTCACTTTTGTTCATTCTGTCTGATCATTTCACAGAACTTCAAATAAGTTAATCTCCTGCATTCAGTATTGCCCTCTTGAAGGAAAAGAGAGAGGGGTAGAAGGGAGAGGAATAGAAGGAGGGAAGACAGACAGGTAGTGAGAAGAGAGAAGATGGGTATGGCTCTGGGTGTACTGAACATGCCACATCTGGGTGTGTGTATGTTTGTGTGTGTGTGATTTTCTAATTTAAACCATTGGTTACATTTTTCAAGTGTTTCCTCAAGGCACAGATGATTATACATTCCATTCTGTGGAGCTACATTTTAGAATTTTGAGGTTCACTGGCCTAAGACATTCATTCAGGATAAGTGTTCATCTTCTTTTAAAATTCTGCAAATTTAGGGGATTAGATCTAGGAGAAGATGCCTAGGACGTATAAGAGGTAGGGAAGAGAATTGGAAAGGGAACTCCCAGGCACTGAGTCACATCTTATCCTAGCAGCACAAATTTTGTTGCCTTTCAAAACCCAGACAGCTTGAGTTACCCTGTTGCATCACCTTCTCCATATCTATCTAGCTAGAGAGAGCAGCTCCCATCTCCCTGTAATAAAATAAATTTTATTGGACACCTACCCCATGCTAGCACTGTACTTTTGTTTTATTTCTATTTACTTCTGTACTTACAATGATCATGTGAGGCAGGTATTAACTATTTTTCCTGATAAGATAACCGGGCTTAAAGATATTTAGAACATTGTTCATCCCACTAAGTGCTGTAATCACAATTCAAACCTAGGTCTGAAGTCTTCTGAGGCTTGCTCTTTGCTGTATAAGACATAAGATATTTATGTGTTTTCGCATCCAATTTCTTCCCATCTGTGCAAAATTTTAAAGTGACAACTAATCTAGAGTCACCAAGGGATCTATTGTCTTAAAAATAATGTAACAAATTTATAGAGGTGTGACTGTAAAAATATAGATAGATCTCAAATGGCACACAGGGAAATCGATTATCTCCTTTTATTGCAGTACCTGTTAGTTTGATAGCAGTTTTCTTCAACAGTATCTCAAGCCTAAGTCTAGCCAGGAAGGCCATTCTAGACATTAGGAGCAGAGAATGCTTAAATATTGTGGGCCTACTGAACATGTATCTGTGAGCTGGATTTCTTCACAGGGGAATCAACTAGCTCACCATAAAATGAGTTGTCTACTTTCCCCATGGTATCAGCTGTAATAAGAAACTTCACTGGGTAGGAAAAAAAAATATCATAAATAGTGTTCAATCCCAAACTAAAAGAGCTAATGCAATTTCACTTTATATTGCTTTAGTCTGTTGGACATAAATAATTCTCAAGTATCCTATGAAAATAAAATATTCAACTTCATCCATTATATAATTGATAGGTTATTTTTCACCAAAACATAACTTTGTACTTGGAGTTCCTCAAAGGTTCTGTTGAAAAATACATGCTCAGTGTGCCGGTTTGGATGTATGTCCCCCAGAAAAAGCCATATTCTTTGATGCAATCTTGTGGGGCAGACATAATAGTGGGGATTAAGTTGGAATGTTTGGATTAGGTTGTTTCCATGGAGATGTGCCCCACCCAACTGTAGACAATAACTGATGGGATATTTCCATGGAGGCGTGGCCCCACCCATTCAGGGTGGGCCTTGATCAGTGGAGCCATATAAATAGCTGGCTCAAGGAGAGGAAACGGAGTGCAGCTGTGAGTGATGTTTTGAAGAGGAGCAAGCTTGCTAGAGAGGAACGTCCTGGGAGAAAGCCATTTTGAAACCAGAACTTTGGAGCAGACGCCAGCCACATGCCTTCCCAGATAACAGAGGTTTTCCGGACGCCATTGGCCATCCTCCAGTGAAGGTACCCAATTACTGATGTGTTACCTTGGACACTTTATGGCTTTAAGACTGTAACTGTGTAGCCAAATAAACCCCCTTTTTACAAAAGTCAATCCATCTCTGATGTTTTGCATTCTGCAGCATTAGCAAACTAGAACACTCAGGATACCAACAAAAGTGGGAAAAAATAGTATCTTTCCAAAGACTTTGGGAGAGATTTGATGCACTTCATAAAAGAAGCTTAGAAAGCTTTTAGAGCTGCTCCCAATCTATACTTGTCACTCAGTTTATACATCTGGCATAATTAAGTAGCAACAGATTTACAAACTAAAAGAATTATTATTGAAAATTGTCCATCTAATGTCCTTCAACATGGCACACAACAACTAGAATCTGTACCTTTTTCCTTCTCAGGAATTCTCAAGTTCTTAGTACTTCCAATCAACTTGATGGTATATACAATGAAGAATGAAATTTTGTAACTAGATAAGTTCATGTTTAGTAATACCTGAAACCATCCAAACTCATAATCTAGTGCCAGTTTCTGACTGCCTGCATATTTCATCATCTGCATGCTAACAAACCAGATGAAAATGTAAACTACCTGAAATTCTACTTTCCAAAAAGCATACTGTAAGCAGTTGATAACTGATATATTTTGCAAGGCAATATAATTACCATAACTAAATATAAAGTAACCACAGAAGGTATAATCATGTTTCCATAATATACAAGTATAAACACATCCTATTTAAAACTCAACTCCTATCGTATTACTGCAGTGTGATAGGTAAGTTAATGATCACTTCACAAGCACTTTTTTTTGCCTTTATTCTTTAGCATGCACCAGAATGTTTGGCTCATGTAAGGCAACCAACAAATTTTGAGGGAAGAAAGGAAACTTTCTCTATTCCTCCATTACAGTGCCCCATTTACATATTTCCTATGTCCAATTACTAGGCCCAGCCAACTATAACCATCTTAGTTGACCCAATTTCCCTTTGTAGAATCAGTCTCATGAGGCTATTAATCATGAAGTTTCATAATGTAAAAACAGGAAGAAGATGGACAAGTTTTTAAAGACATTTTATGTGTTCTGTTAGGTAGTAACTATGGATATATATATATAATTAAACATATAATACAATGTATGCAATATATGCACAATATACAATCATATATATGCTTAATAATAATCATAAGTCATATTTTAAGGACAAGAAACAAAGAGGACTCCCCAGTTTCTTCTAAGCATTTCTTTAAAAAAAATTGTCAAGGGGATCTAAGCAAATTTCCCTAGGATAAAAGAAAATAGGAGGGAAAATTTGCTAAAGTTTTTTTTTTCTAAATGAACAACTTAAATTAGTTTAAAAGAGAAAAACGGTACATGAATTTCCAAATGAAAATGATAATTTTGGACTATAAACCCTCTAACTTTAAAAATGAGGGCTATCACTTTCTGTGATATGTACAAGACACTAAAAGGATTTATGTGACATGTAAAAGGCAGAGACAAAAAGTGGCAGGAAAGCATTCTAGGGTGAAAAACTTGAGGTAGGAAAGAGTTCGGAGAGTTTGTGAAACTGAAAGACAAAAGAGCACGCCTGTAACAGAATGGATGGATGCATGGGCAGCAAATTAGTTGGGGGAGGCTGGGAGGGGAGGAAGAGGTTGCAAGCCTATCTGGTAATGCAGTGCCTTGAAGGCTATATTAAGGGGTTGCTTTTATGTTTTAAGTGCTGTGGGAGGTCATTGAAAGGTCTTCTGGGTTTCGTTGATTTCAGCTTCCTACTTCTGTGGCATTCTCTCTCTGTATCTGAATTTCATTTTCTGAAAAAGGACTCCAGTAATAGGATTAAGACCCATACTGGTTGAGGTGGGACACACCTTAACTGAAGTGGCCTCATCAAAAGGTTCTACTTACAATGGGTTTACATCCACAGAAATGGATAAGATTTAAGAACATGTTTTTCTGTGGTACACACAGCTTCAAACCACCACAAAAGGTTTCATTCATGAGGAAAACTACAAGTAGATTTATATTTCAAAGAGATCCTTGTTGCTCATACGGTGAAAATGCATTGAGTTGAATTTAAAGAAAAGAGCAAATGGGAGACAATGAAATAATCCACATAAGAGATGATACGACATGGACTAGAGAAACGGTTATGGACATAGAAAAAAGTGTATTCATTTAAGATATACTACGTCGATCATATCAATAGGTCTTGGAGATAGAGTGATACAGAGTATAATGTAGAAGAATGTATAAAGATTAAGATATAGGCTTCTAGTTGACCAGTTGTGTGCTATTCTTACATCTTGAGTTAGGAAGTGGATACATGGGTAAGGACACAAGAGTTTAATTTTGGATATATTATACTATGTGAGCCAACTAGATAGGCCAAGTAGGCATTTGCTATACTAAATTGTATTTCATTTGTGTTATTTGTAATGGAAAGAAACTGATTTCAATATTTTCACTGTAAGAGAAATGCCATGTTTAGTTTTCTTTGTTGAATGGGTTTTTGTATATTGACACCAAACGAAGTTGTTTAGCAAAAAATATGGGTTCTCAGAGAAGTAAACTTGATCAATATATGGGTTTTTTTTTTTTTTACTTGAAAATAATACAATAAAATACTTCTGGAGACATCTTTCATGTAACCAACACATAAGAAAAACTGTTTCTTTAATAGACTGGATGCTTCATTTTGATTTCCAAATGAACCCTGGCTTCAAAAATAGAAAACCTCTGTTCCTTGAATTCCAACTTTTCCCTGATAACGTGAACATCACAAAGCAGAAAAGGAGCGAATTTATGAACACATCAGCAGAAATATGTCATGATTATTGGATCAACAATTAAAATGCAGTCTCAATGCTGGTAAACCATTAGGAGAAATTATTTTGATAGAGGTATTACAATCATTACCATCACAGTTTCAGACTGTCTGAGTTCAAATCTTGACTCTGTTACTACTTATATAACTGAGTATATTTGAAAGCCTCTTCATGCCTCAGTTTCTGTGTCAGTTAAATGGGGATAATAACAAAAGTCCAAATAATAAGATTTTGTAAGAATTAAATGAGAGTATAATGTCTTCAATAAATACTAGAAACAAGTAATTATTAACATGTATTTACATAAACAATTAAATATTTACATGATATATACAAACATTTCCAAAATCTGTGGCCTATATCAATAGATTTGTCAATAGTTTTGAACAATATTAAGCCACATTTGCCTTTTCTAAGTTTTCTACTTCCCAAAATTCATTAGGCATTCACAAATTCTTGGAGAAATATGGCAATACCCTTCTCTGTAAAAATTATGTTTTTTCATTGAATTCACTACGAAAACAGTATCCACTTCCCCAAGTTTGTTATTAATAGATACGTGACCAGTCCTTTGCTGTGCCCAACAACTTGAACTATCACTTTTGGACCCTAGAGGTTTCCAGATGTACTATGTCTATAAGACTTTTCATTTAACGTAGCCAGTTGGTTCTTGGTTGATATGCTAGCCCATTTCATCACACAAAATTAATGCCTTTACTCTTCTCTGAAATCCTTGTACTTACTAGTGGAAGGAGCAAAGCTGAATGGAGCCCTTCAGGAGTGGTTGAAATGATTACTTCTGACTTTGGAGCTCAAAGCTGCTTTGCTTCCTTGTATAGATTCACTCTTTCTACCCCAACACTGGTCATTTTTTATTTTTATTTTTTTAGCTCGCATATGCACTAGCAAACCGCTTACAAACTTGGCTACCTTCCCTCCACATCTTGTCCTCACTTCTGGAGGTATCCCTTTTTTTTACAGATATTCAAAACATATCTGAGTTTGAAATTCTTTAGTTTTCCTGAGTCTTATTTCTCAATAAGTACAGAGTGGTTGCTAAGGTGATACTGATCCTTTCAACTTTCAGCTGCTTGTCCAAATCTGCATCATGTTGGCACTGACCAATGTTTCCTCAGTCTGATAGCTTTTTTGACAGTTAATGAGGAGTAAAAGGCTAGAGCTATTAGTCCAAATCCTAGGGGATAAGTATCCAGATTACAAAAACCACATTCACATACGGCAATAATTGTCAGGCTCTTTTGGCTGATCACAGCATCATTTCCAAAGACCCAATGGGTACTTATATAATTCTTTGGTGCCAAGTGGTAAACTCTCTTGAAAAAGATAAGTGTATATGGTTTCTCATGCAGCCACTGCTTTTTCAATGGACTTTCTTTATGAAGCAGATTTATTTGAATAGTTTATGCCAGAATTTATATCATTCTACCAAAATTCTAGACTTAACTTTTTGACAAATGAAACCTCAGAAACTACAAAATTCAGTCCCACTTTGCATAAGGTACTATAGATTTAAATTAACAGAAGCCAATATGTTTATACATCTACATACCATGACACTACGAGCAGCGGCTTAGCTTTGTAAACGGCATTCCATCAAGATTCTTAATGCCATTTATGGAACTCTTTTTTAACTAAACTTTCCCATTCTTCTGACTTTACAAAAGTAGCACAATATGGGGTCTGATGCTGTCAAGGCATTTATTAATTTAATATTTAGAGATTCAATTCCATATACTATATATTTATACTTCTAAAGCTGCTCCTTTGCTCTCTCTGGTTTACAAAGCTCTATTGTACTCCTTTCTATTTTCTTCTAGCTTTGTTCAGTTTACTTAAATTGGTACTAAATTAAACATTCCTCAGACTAGCAAGTGATCAGTAAATGAAAAGGAGAATATTGTGCTGCTTCTAAAGAGATAGCAGACATTTAAAGGAAAGGTTCCATGCTTAATATTCCAGAGCCGACTCAATGAAGTAGTATCAGAATCTTTCTTACAGTAGAAAAAATATTTCAAATGGGTTTGAACTATAAGAACAGCTTCCCTATTTGATGGCATCCTTTCATGTGGAAGGAAGAGCAATCTTAGATTGGGAGTAAGCAAATTGAGTTCTGATTTTCACTGGCACTATCCAGCTGGGTACTGTTTTACATCGAGGGGACTGGTCCCAGGTTCCATAGCCCATGAGTGGTAGAGATGGACTCGACATTTGCCTTCTTCCTCCAAATCACACGCTGTTTCCCTTATGCTCGCAGCCTTGGCTTTCACATATTAGAATTTTAAGAGCACGTCACACATTGTTCCTGGGTCAACTAAATGATTTAATCTGGAAGCCATGTTCTTCAGATAATTTTTTACCCCACACACACGTGTAGCTATACTGAAATCTGGGGACAGTGCCATATGAGAAGCCAGTGGTGCAACCTTCCTGTGGAGAAGAAAAAACAAAACAGGCACCTCTCCCTAATTGTATGTTACCCATCATCCCTTCCTCTAATGTAGGTACAAGATTAACTTTTTAATAGCAACAAGATATTGATTCTGTTTTAGGACCTCCTTTTTTAACGTTACATTATAAAGAAATTTATAGCAGCTGTTCATAGAGATAGGTTGCTATTCATCAGTCACAGCAATAAAGTGCTTTTAATCTAGAATAACATGACAGAATAGTCCATAATGATTTTCCAGAAATTGTGAAATACTTCAAAGTACTTTTTGTGATGCTTTGCTTATCTATATTCACTCCTGATAACCTTATGAGTCATTTTTATTTATCAAGATCCCAAATAAGTATATAACTAATTTTAAACAGAGATTAGAAAACTCATGCCAGCCCCATGGCTACAAAAAAAAAAAGTCTACAGGATTGTTTTATTTAAAATCCCATATTCTAGAATAAATATACTTCTATTTAGCATTGTTCTCCCAGGATTAGAAGATGACACAAGATGGTTCAATGACTACATTAGAGAATACGTTTCCCGAAAGCAAAGGTAATATCCCTATAGTCACCTTTACTTTCTTATCTCAAGTTCCTCTTTCATTTGCTGAATTTCTATTCCTCTGTGTCAACTATAACTTGAAAATTAAACACCTTTGGGACTCTAGGGAATATAGGAGATGAATACTATTCTGACCACAGCTGGAGGCCACTAAAATGCTGCTGCACTAGATGAAGTGAAAGACTTGGGCATCAGAGGAGGATAACAGCAGGGAGTTGTAGCTTTCATTTGGTTTTCAGCCTTATTTTATATTTGAGTTATTTGTGCGTGCATCTATGTATATCTGTCTACTAAATAATACTAATAAAACTAGTTGTATAATAAGAATAAAAGAATTAGCCATCCTTAGAAAGACAATTATTTTTCAATATCAGATATTTTGTATTGCTCAGAATTCTGAGCATTTTAAACACGGCAATACCTTGAATAAATACATGTTTTATAACAACAGTACAAATAGGTATTTATAATGCTTTACAAGTATGCATATGCATATCATTACTTGTCAAGTCAAAATCTAAGAGTATTTTAAGTTCCTGCCTACAAGTATTTATGGGAATCATATTAAGAGCAAGATTTTACATGATGAGCCTCTACTAAACAGCAAATAATCTATATTTGGAAGGAATTTACATGGTATGTTGAAATTAAAAGAGGAGAAGTGATTTCATTGCTTTATAGCATCAGCTTAGGCAGTCTGAGAATTCCCATTTCTCACAAAGGATTAGCCAGTGTCCAGGCCAGGCCAGGCTGAGCCTTTGAGCCTGGGTCCCCTCCTCTGGACAAAGTTTTTGAAGGGTGCTGTCGTGCTTAACATCTATGAACTTCTATTTTCTCCCAACCCTGACTGATGGACTGATAATTATGTGGCTCTCTGCTTTGGAATTTTAACACTTGTGACTGCTTCTATCTTACTATTTAGTATATTAGATTTTCATTAACTCTCTGTGGGACTCTAAGCCCTATTAGACTATAAATTAATTGAAAAGATGATTTATGTCCTTTATATCTTTTTATATTAGATATTATATCACTGCCTGATACAAAATGGATGGTTAATATTTATTGAAATAAGTTAACCTACATACATACATACACACATACACAGGTTGAGTGTACAGATACGCATTTCTAGTCTCTATTACAAATTAGTCAGGCCCCAACATTACCTTAACCACCTCCATCTCTTGCTCTCAATGGTCCTTTCCCAAAGTTCTTAGAGTCCACAGGAGAAAAATATTAGAGAAAAACAGAAATTTAGGAAATTGCTTATACTTTGGGATCTGGAGAAAGTAAATGACACCAGGGAAGGAGATACATAGAGTGATCAATAGGAGATGTTAAGTATTGGTGGTCAAAAATTTGTACAAGAGGAGGAGCAAGAGTAAAATATTCTGAATAATACATGAAAAGTTTGAGAAACAGGGAAGTCTGCATTAGGAAATTAGTCTTTTAGCTCTATGGAACATAGGACACATGAACATCTGTCATTCCTTTGGGAAGGGATGAGTGTGTATGTGTGTGTGTAATTCTAATACCATAAAGTTGTTTAAATGAATTGACACAGTATAAACATTCGTATAAGGTATTACATCTTTTCAAAGACAAAAAAAAGTAAACAAATTACTAATAGCAATTCTTGTGAATTGTAATGTGACTTTCCATGACCCTCAGCTATCTTTCTTTAGAGATGCCATTTTTGTATTTTTACACCTTGCCAGTAGATTCAGCTTGGCATTTCCATAATCAAAAGGTATAGAATTAGATTTTTAATGAATATAAGTTTTGTTTTGTAGTGCAATGCATTTAACAGTAGACACCATCAACACAACATTTTCCAATCAAGATGAGCTAACATTCTTTATCACATCATTATGGGCAAACAACTGGGGGGGGGGGGGATGGATACAGGGAAGGATTTTTAGAAGGACTCAAACTATTCATCTAAAAATGACCTAAAATGAAAAACATATGAAAAGAAGCCAGGATAACATAATTATGTAAACGATCTCCATAACACCTTCCCCCCAAGTAACCATCCAATCCACAAATTGAGGTATTTTATGTACTAGAAACTGATAAATAAGAGTATCACAGCCCGTACAATGATCATGCAAGTGAACTATTTAAAAAGAAAATAAAACAAGGATCATTTTTCTGTTTGTTTAGAAAACAGCTTATTAATAGCTGTTAATAATGATTAAAATTACACATTATCATCTTATCCCAGGAAGAGATCAGTAAGTTCTCTTTTTTACTAGACAAATCATGATTTCCAGTCATTAACAGTATGACTTTCTAAAATATTACTTCAAGTTATTATGCTCTTTTATGCCCAGATCTAACTGTAAAATATGAAGTTACAAAAGAATCAATAACAAAATATTCATATGACCCAAGATTTTCCCAAATTGAACCTGACTGGGTCATGGAAGTATGCTGATGTCTGGAATGCAAGTAATATACTATATTATTGATGCTTGTCAAATAAAGGAAATTGTTACAAATTAATTCATCCCTAATCTAATTAACCCCATGTGCAATATAACATGCATTTCAGGCAAATACTGTTTTGCTCTGGTCATAAAACTAGAAAGGACAATATTTCAACCTATAAAATCACTTTTTAAGCCACTTAGAAACCTCAAAGAATATTGCTTATGTAGAAGTGATACAAAAGAATGCATTACCTCATCTGTTTGAATTATTTTGGTCTAACACCAAATGCATTCTCTCAACCATTTTTTAATTGTAAAAATAATCTCAGGACAATGTCTGGTCTGTCTTTTACATATTGAATGGATAGAATCCATTAGTATTAATAACTTGCATAATTAAAAAGAATTGAGTACACTTTTGGAGACTTTTTTTTAGATTTCCTTGATGTTATAATGCAAAATGATTGTTTTCTAGCTTGGACCTCTGATAGATCTGACTTTACAAGTCAATACATATCAAGGTATATTTTATCTCTGTGTACATACTGATTAGGACTGGTGTGTTTGGAATCAGTGAGTAGATTATAATTTTTTAGGGCATTTTACTGCTTTTCTTCATCTTCCTCTTTATGCATATCCCTCTCCTTCCACATATAAACACACCCAGATCTGAAATTTTCCTATGCTCCAAATCTGTCTTGGATCTACTCCACATTAATACTTATCAATTCTTTCTTTTTTTTTTCCCACTAGTTGACAAGGTTTTACTGGGCTAGTGCTACACCTTCTAGTTTTCTTAACTGATTACTTAACAATAAAGAAGTGTCAACTCATAAGAAAATCTCTGTGAAAATGTTTTCAACTATTTCAATGTGGCTTTCTATGGCACTTAGTGTGTATCATACCATAACATTTTTCCTTTAATTATGGCCCTCAATTTTTATTTTTATAATTTAAGAATAATTTGATAGAAGCTGTTATTATCAATCATTAAGCAGATTTTTAAAAGTGAGCAGAGGGAGGAGAGATGGGCAGCCTTGAGTGGCATAAGAATTAGCCTAGGTGTGTTGAAGTTGGACCTCAAGGAGAATCAGGGCTTTGCTACTTCCCAACTGTCATCTTGAAGAGTATATTCAACCTCTCTAAACTCAATTTCCACGTGTGCATACTGAGCACAAACATGTCTGTCCCAGAAGGTGGTTGTGAACATTGAAATGTCTATTAATAAAGTGTCTAACACAAAGCGTGTTCTTACTAAGCAAAAGCTTTGACAGTTAAATTTCGCACCCAGTACTTCCTGTGTGATGGCATTATTTTAATCTGAGAATTCCACTTTCCATAGAAAAGCTCTATCAAAGAGATGGAAGTAGCACATTTTGAAACAGAACATTTTCCTCCGCCATCAAAATCTTGACCATTAGGTCTCTGAGTTAGTTAGGGTTCTCTAGGGAAACAGAATCAACAAGAGATAACTGTAAATATAAGATTTTATAAAAGTGTCTCACACAACTGTGGGGATGCATGAGTTCAAATTCCATAGGATTAGCAGCAAATTGGCAACTCGGATGAGGTGTTCGATGAACTCCTCAGGAAACACTTTGCTGGCCAGCCGAAGAGGAAGTGAAGGTCCTCTGTCTCCCTTCCTTAAAAGTCTTCAATTGATTGGATTAAATCCAGCTGATTGGATTCTCTGGTTGCAGAAGACACACCCGTCATTGATGTAATCAGTCACAGGTGCAGTCAATTGACTGATGATTTAATAAATCAGCCTTCTGTTTTATTAACCAGACACAAATGTCCTTGCAGTAACAGTTAGGATAGTGCTTGCTTGACCAGGCACCTGGACACCATCACCTGGCCAAGTTGACACATAAACCTAACCATCACAGTCTTGAACTTGAAATTTGTGACATAAGGTGATTTGTGGTGGTGAATCTACATTTTAGGACCTAAGGAAATACATATATATATAATGTGTGGCCCCTGAATTGTGACAGATGTTGTCAAAATACATTAGTGAAGTATCATATTTGATAACAACTAATGTGTAATGATGTCCTGCTGATTGGAATGTCACTGATGCTACTGCCTCTAGTTCTTGACACCACAAATCAAAGCATCTTTCACGTGATAAAAGCTGGCAGTATGGACGGGAAAATAGTGCCAGAGAGGCTAAGTGTTAACAACCCACCTGCTGCTGTGAAAATAGTACACAACATCTGTAATCCCAGATGATTTTCTCCTGTGTTTACTTTTGTGACAGTTATAGGATTTGAAACAGTTAATACTGAATAACAGTTTCTTTCCCATAATATCTCTGAGACAAGAATTAGGTTATAAGAGGACTTTTCTTTCAGTATAATTCCTTTTAAGGATTGCAAATTACATTTATATTAAGTATTTCAAAAGGCATTTCAATTGGGCACAAAAATATGACTCATCCATTCTCCCTGCCTCTATATCTGGGTTGTCAGACACCCTACTCAAGCTGTACTTTGACTGTTGAACACCTCAGTGGACACATTTTTCTTATGGTAATGCTTTAGAGATGATTCAGGAGAACTGAATTCCAGATTTGGTTCTCAAGAAATAATGTCAACTAAAAAATGAGGTTCTGAAAGGAAAATAAATCTTTCAGCTGAAACCATGCTTCATCTATCACAGTTAGACTTGTTGGCACTATCTTAGCATTTTTGCATGTTCTCCATGAAAGTACCTGCGAGGCAAATCCAGTATGAGACCTGAAGAAAAGGAACCCCTGCCAGAACTGCTAGAGCTGAAACAGTTAAGATGACAGCACTATATGATTTTTAGAAAATTCTCTTCACAGGTTTCAAGCAGCCTAAATCAAAAGAGATAGTGATGTTCATTCAACCTTAAGGAAAGTTCTCTTAAAACAAAATTAAATGTCATTGCTAAAATAGATCAATGGTAACACATTCATGTGAATCACTCTCACATACAGGACAAAAAAAAAAAAAAGCTTTCATTAAGTTTTGAAGGTGCACTGAAGTGTTCCCGTCCACTGGATTTGGAGTTGTAGTTCTTTTTCCAAATGTCACATTATATAATAAAACTGACAGACAAACAAAGCATGCTCCCCAATTCCTGTCTTATTCAAGTCCATCCTTGTTGACATACATTCCCATTATAAGATATTACATTTAAAAAAACAAAATAAGGATAAGATATTATTTCCACATCCACATTCACACAAAAATGATACATACACATTTATATTTCCCCCCAAACATATACATCAGGGAGTAATTTGCTGGGTTGACATAGATGATGATGTAACATTGTAACAGGTGTTTCTATTACTAATTTGTAAGATTTTAGTCAGGCTTTACGGTCCATTTGAAAGCACTATGTTTATATTTTGTGGACTGCCATCTATGTGCCAGATAGCTGAATGCATCTTATGTTACAGATGAGGTCGTCATCAAGTAGCATGCTGAGAACAGCAGGACTATCACCAGGCTCTGGAAATGAGGCACAGTCACGGAGATGTGTGTCTTAATTTGTATCCTTTCATAACCTATTTCCAGGAACTGTTATTCGACAATCAGTATGCTTTGGATCTTTGATAAACAAATCAAAAATTGCTTTGCATCACGTCCACTTTGATCCCCACCATACTGAAGATTTCCCACTGTTTATAGAAAGTACATCATTCATTATCATGTGATCCTAGTGCCCCACAATTTATTTAAAATTAGTCACATACTTTCAGTGTCACCATAAAAGAAAATGAACCACCACCTTCCTCTCCCCGCCCCCACCAATACTGATTAGAAACTATTTTAAAATTAAAAAGTAGTTTTTTTACGTAGGCTCAAAAAATATTGACTTGACAATATGCTTATAATTTATGGTGGAGGATGGGATTGAATTTGACAAAATTGAAATTTGACTATATAATTTGTGGTAGGGGGCTTGATCTCTTGGACATACCTGTCTCGTAGGTAAAATTCTATAATAGTAAATCCCTTAAATATAACCAAATGTAGAAAGACATATTGAAATGTTTAGTTAAATGAAAAGCAACATAAAATGTTAATTCTTTTGTGTGTTTGAGTGTGTGTAAATAGGTGTATGTGTGTATAGTGCATATAACAACAAATTAATATTAAAATGAATTCAGATTTATGCCACCATAAAATCAAATTTGAAATTCTTACAAGTATAGTTTACTTTTAAAAAATCTATACCTTCCACAATAACAAGAGAATATTCTTGTCTATTTTACTGATGACAGCTTTGAACTATAGGTAGTAATAAGAGGCTGTAATCAGAGCAAAAATCTCAAAATTGATGCTTTCTCTTTTCCTGATACTATTCACTAATATAAATTTTCTTTTCTCAAATTATTTTAAAGATGCATTACTTCGCCAAAGCACACATGATAAGACTGCTTTTAGTTTTATAACATATGTGATATAATAGATACAACAATAGCACAGGAGTAGGGGAAGTAGCTACATTTATGAAAATATCCTATTACCAGAAGTAATTCAGTAGCAAGTTGAAGTAGATTTTGGTAAATTGAAGGTGCATATTGCAATTAGTATAGAAACAACTAAAATATAGTAGAAAGACATACAGTTAAAAAGTCAGTAGAGGAATTAAAATCATATACTAACTAATGGTTGGGTTAAACTATGGCATAACAAAACAGAAAATATTAAAGGAGGAATAGAGGGACAAAGAAGAGTTCAAATAAGTACAAAAGAAACAGCAAAATAACAGACCTAAATCCAAATATATCAAAGTTTACATTAAATGTGAATGGACTATATGCCATAAATGAATGGCAGAGTTTCTCGGTTTGGATAAAAAAGCAGCAAGATCCAAGTATGTGCTCATTATAAGAAATGCACTTTAAACTAAAAAAAAAAAGTTGAAAATGAAAAGATGGAAAAATATATATCATACAAATAATGGCATAAGAGAATTGGAGTAGCTAGATTAACATCAGAGAAAATAGACTTTATGGAAATGAATATTACTAGACATAAAGAGGTGCATAATGAAAGATCATTGGCACAGTAGGAAGAAATAACACTTATGTATCTGAACCTAAAAACATAGCATGCAAAAACATGACACAAAACTGACAAAATTTAAGGGTAAAATGTGAGATTAGAAAGGAATAGTTAAAACTTTCTTATTCACAGACCATATGATTGTCTATGTAGAAAATCCTATGAAATCTATGAAAAAGTGGTTATTATATAACTGATTGAACTGTCATATATTATGTTGTCTCTAAAAAACCCTACCCCCAACTTCACATAAATTTTTTAGAATTTGTGAGATGTATGAATAAAAATCAAAGACAAGGGTTATTGTAATATTTAAGTGCTTTAATCATTCAACATTAGATTCTACTTTATCTGTTGATTTTTTGTTATTACTACCATAGATCATAAATATATGTGGCCAAAAGACCGAAAGAGGTAAAACCAGAAAAACATGTGGAGGAACGTACCAATCATAGAACAATTGTGGTGCCAAGATTTTGATGAGCCACATAGGTTCCATAGGTCCACCTTGAGGACATTAACCAATATTTCATTTCGTGTGTCCCTCTTGTCCTCTCTTTTTCAACAGATTATGCCTAAGTTGCCCCATCTCCAAAGCTGCTCTTCAATATTCTTGACCATTTCACATCAGACAATAAATCCAAGGTTGTTTTTCAGATTCCAGATGGAACATATGCCAAGTCCACTGCCAGCTATGAGGCATTGAAAATACATGTGCTTGTGCCAAGGAAGCACAAACTGAAGTCAAAGAGTCCCCTGGAAGTTTTAACGATATAGATATTTGGTAAACAATTCCAGAGTTGGCGTTTGCTGGAGAAAGACGATCCCTATTTGCTAAACTAGAATAATAAACATGAATTTTAAGAGATAGTTGATGGTTCAGACCATGAAACTTTTAAATGCAGTGGGCCATTGGCTAGCAATGAAGAGAATGTTAAACTTGAGCACATCTGAAAATTCTTGTCTTGACTCAATTATGAATATGATTTGCTTCTTTGCAGTCGAAGTGAATGATACACGAGAAAACGAAATGCAAAATTCTGAAAGCCTTGTCTATTATGTGAATCACATCACCTCTGTCCCATTTTAGACACCAAATTTTGTGTGGTTTCACTTATATCATTGGTTGACACAGTAAATGTTAAAAGCAAGAACAAAGAAATTGCAATATTCACCAGAAAGTCCATTTCTCCAAAATGTCACCATTCTCTTGTCAAGGTCAGTAGTTAAGAGAACAAAGGAAAATGTATTGAAGTTAAATGCTTTCATTTTAGATTTCTTCTCTTTGTAATCCATAGTCTGAAATAAATTTTACTCATATTTTTTTAACAAAGGGAGGATTAGTATGTATGCATGTATTATTTTGGTCTGGAAAAAGAAACTGTTAAATAGTAACAGTGACCATTTGTGGAAAGCTTACTATTCGCCAAGCATTTCCCTGGACTTTATTTAAACTACACTACAAACCTTTGTAACATTATCATTATAAACCCCATTTTACAGAGAAGGAAACTAACAAATATAGAAATGAAGTAACTGGACTATATAACCATTGTCCAGGTAGGAAGTTATAGAATGAGGATAAGAACCCACACATTTTGGCTCCAGAGACTGTGCTTCAAATAAATATGTTTAAAAAGTGTTTATAGTTACAGGTTGCTTAAGATATCCCCAAAAGACTACAATTTGATTCTTACTATTATTGATATTTATATATGTTACCAAACAAAGTCAGCATTCCAACTAAATTATCCAATTCTTCAAATAGCTGTGAAAACACAGAGAGATGCATTACTAAAACAGTCCCTTTATTTTTTGATTTCCTGGAGTTCTTTTCTAATTAACAGATGATTTACTTAATAGAATGTGTTCTTGTTATTTAGAAAGGGAAATTATAGTAAATATGACCCAGTTCATGAAAATAAATGTAAAAAGGTAAAGTATATCAAGTAAGGGAGGGACTAAAAGAATTTGAATTAAGCTTAGTCTCCACAATCAAAGTGCTATGCAGTTAACCTATTTATCATTTGTCTGATACATCTGAAACACCACATGGATATTAACATTTCTTTAGGAAAGCATGTCATGACTTTTCCAAAGCAGTCTGACATTACTCTGTACCGTTATAAAGATAGTTGTGATAATGTCTTCAAATTCTACTTTTCTTTAAAGCTATTATTATACTATATCTTTTTCCTATCCCTTAAAATTAGTACTCACATAGCCTATTATGCTTTTTACTCACTTGTCTTTTACTTTTATATATCTACTTTATATATAAAGAACTCTGGTTTGAACTATTCAAAGGGGTATGCAGGTACCAGCTCATTAAAAAAAACTCTGCTGAGAGACAGTCAGTGAACATTTTAGAAATTGTGTCACTTTCTACTGAGAACATAAAGTTTAAAGGCATGTGAAGATCACCTTGTGAGTTTCCCATGAGAGAACTTACTATTAGAATCTCAAAGCTGAGGTAAAGTATCCAATTTTCTTCCAAGCTTTAATTCACAAGATTTGCAACTTGTAGTGACAAAAACCAAGGGATATGAGAGTGGTATTATAAAACAGGACACTTTTGGTGTGTGTGGAGGCATTTTATTGTGTGGAAAGAAAAGAGGGTTAGGCCCCAAAACTTCTTAAGATTGTCTTTACAATTGTATAAAAATGTAGCTTATGAGGGGTGACAATGGGATTGGGAAAGCCAGGAGGACCACACTCCCCTTTGTCGAGTTTATGGATGGATGAGTAGAAAAATAGGGGAAGGAAACAAACAAACAGACAAAGGCACCCAGTGTTCTTTATTACTTTAATTGCTCTTTTTCACTTTAATTATTATTCTTGTTATTTGTGTGTGTGTGGTAATGAAGGTGTCAGGGATTGATTCTGGTGATGAATGTACAACTATGTAATGGTGCTGTGAACAATCGAATGTACAATTTGTTTTGTATGACTGCATGGTATGTGAATATATCTCAATAAAATGAATATTAAAAAAAAAAAGATTGTCTTTAACCCTGTATTCAGTGACTTACTAAATAAATGTGCTTCTTTAACATACTATGGAAATGGCAAGAAACTAAAAGTGTGTGGCAGTAATCACAGAAAATCTTACGACTTTAATAGGCTAAAACTGAGAACTATTCCTTCCCTTCTCCCATTTTACCTAACGCTATGTTCTTAACTCTCTCTACTTCTCCTATTTTAGACACCATCAATTATGATGTCTCATATTTGTTAGTCACTCTTTCTCCAATGGTTAGAGGCAAGATCAAGGCACAACTATCCTAAACAAAGCAGACAAAACAATATCCTTTCCCAGTTCCGTTCTCCATGTTAAAGTGAAGACTTAACTTTTAATTTTTCTTCTCCATTACAGTTATGGAAAATATCCTCACTCTTTCTACTTTCTTATAACCAATACCTTCAACAACTTGCCAATCCAATGACACCAGTCTGATACTTGTCAAGAATAATCTCCCACTGCTAAATCCAAAAGCATTTTTTTTCTTTATTAAACCTACTTTATCTCTGTGTAACTTATGATACTTTCACTGTTACTTCTATCTTGGAAGCTTTCATAATCCTGGAGACTGAGAATCCTTCTTTCCTTTCAATTTTCAATTTCTTGAATACTTCTAACAGTCTTTCTATGTTTGCCTTCTAAATGCAGTGGTTAGGAAAGAGTGACCAATCAAATGTAAAAGGTAGTATAGGAAACATGGAATGTTTTCCTAAATCCATTGCCTTTGCCTTTTAATACATATGCCTTTGATATTAATATTCTTAATTCACTAATTTAATATTACCTACAAAGAATCACTGAGTTTCATTCAAATTGTTATTCCAAGCTCCTCTTACATAAACCTCTCCACCACTCCACAAATCCACACAACCCACTCTCACCAAATACAGCCTAGGTGACAGTTCATATTTGCTAAGTTCCATCTCATTTCTCTGCTTAAACTTCGTAGTTACAAATTTTTGAACAAATGCAAATACCACCCCTTAGCTTTAGTCCATAAATAATTTGTTCCCTTTTGACTTATCCCTACTTACCTTTCCCTATCCCATTTAGGATCCTTAGTATAACCTTCACTTTACTATACTCAGTTGCTGCCCATGCCTTGGTCCCTTATGTTCTCCACTGCATGCCTGTACCTCTCTCCATGCTAAGTTAGAGACAGCTTCATCTTTCAAGTTCCCGTTCAGTTCTCATCTCTGACAGCCCGAGTTGACGCTAATGTCCCCTTCTCAAACTGTGTACTCGTACTTTTTGTATTATTTTACATTTATTTATGTAATATCATATTATCAAATTGTCTGTACATAGAGCCAATTTTCATTTCCAGTAACTGCTGGATCCTGTTGTACATCACTCTTTCAGATAAATTTTATTCAACTTAAATGATTAAACTTTCCATATTAAAGAATATTTTGGAAGTTAATGGAATAAAGTTAAACAAGAAAACCAACAAAACCAGATGATTCCTATCCCACAAACATATGGACAGTTACTGTTCTGGAAACTGCATACATGTTGCTCTATTTAAAAAACTATTTTTCTGCAGTTAACCTCCTGAATTTTCCTATGCTCTTAAGTGGTTTAGTAAAATTTTTACCATTTATAATTCTTCAGATGTCTCTGTATTTGCCTATTAATTTATAAGGGACATTTTCCTTTCTTTTTTTATTCATTAGGTTTAGCAACTTACAATTCTTTGAGTCAGGAATCCATGTATATGAAAATCTTAAGGCTAGCCCAAAACTGGTCAGGGAAGGGATGCTGATTGACAAGAATTTTTTCTAGTTCCTTCTTGAAAACATGCAAGGAAGGCACCTTTAGGCTTTCTTGGTTTCCATGGTTATGCTAGATGATTATGATGATGATGAATATTTTAATTTTAGTGTAGTTAGCTGAAAACAATCTGGGGTGCAACATAAACAGAGAGAAGAGGCTTTGAAAACCTATACCACAGACAATGCACCAGGGGAATTATAGTTTATCAAACCCTCTATACTAGGAAAAGGTCATCACTTACACCATGATACATATACAGTAGGACCTCCTTTTAACCAACCAATTTATTCCAAGACCCTTCATGTAAATTGAAAATCATTCATAATAGCAAATTTCATTATTTAATAAGTATTTCTTATGCAAACCTACATATCACGTTTTTATTAAACAAAGCAAAGAAACATGCTAGTAGCAATAAGTAAATGAAATTAATCATAGAAATATTTTTTTTTTAAATTTTAATTCTCTCTTGAGTGCCTACGTCCTAGCAGCCTGCACCACCCCAGTGTGTCTACACCACCTCCCCCGGAGGAAGAACAATGACTGCAGCCAATGGGAGGCTGGGAAGTCACCTGACATCTGCTAGCAGAGGGGTAGTGTTGCCTGGAGACCCTGACTGGGTCAGCTTTACTAGTTACACTCTAGTAACAATAAGCAAATCAAATTAATAATAGAAATATTTTTTTAAAAATTGAATTCTCCCTCTCTCTTTCTGCCTTTATTGCCAATCAAGTATATCTGAATTCGCTTGTGTTGAGTTTATGTAAAAGAGAGCCTCCTGTACTAAAAATTTTGTTACCAAATTACTGTTGCCTTAAATTTTAAATTATGAGTGTTGGTCTAATATATTGAAACTTGTGAGAAGGCCAGACAGCTATGTAAATGCGAGAATTTTTCAATTCTGTGATTTCTCTCTTTATTCCAAACCAAAGAACCCCTGAAAGGTCCTTCGTCTAGAAAGAATTATGTCAAATTCAGTAGGACCAATTTCACACAGTTGGCAAGCATCCACTTGACAAGTAGTGGAAGACATTGCCTTCTACTTTCTGCTTTTAGGCCAGCCAAACCACAGCATGTTCAAACCTACAGGGCTTTTCTGAGACTTACTCACAATTTTCTCTAAATGGATGGCTAGACTGAGCTTAGGTGAGCTAATCTAGAGAAGCCAGGGAGTCTGTGATAATCTATCAATCCTGAGTTTCATGTCATTAATTTCACTGTGATTATACAGTTCCTAAATTTGTTTCTCAAAGGTCTGACAGAAAATTCAACAATAATTCGTCATTCAGGACTTTAATATGTTCACTAAATACTTTCTGGGCTGCTTTTGTTAAAGATGGTTGAAACGGGAAAATTAAATTTCCTGAAAGCCAATGCTAATACGAATTCTATTTTAATCACAAATTACGCATGGTTGTTATCTGGCATCCTCTATTTTTGCCTTTCATGATGATTTCAATTACCATTTCTTGAGTTGACTTCAATTCCATGTCATAATTTAATAGGTAGCACAAAATCAAAATAGTAGTAATTAAGAAAATGAAGCCAGTCAACCTGGCTTAGAATTCTGACTTCGCCATTTTCAATCTCTGGCTTTATGCCTATTATGTAACCTCTCTGTGCCTCAGTTTTATCATTTCTAAAACAGGGGTAATAACACTAATTACCTCATGGTTCAGTTGTGGAGGTTAAAAGTTAATAAATATAGAATACTTAGAACAGTGCCTACAACATAGTAAGCACTCATAAAACACTAGCTATGATGCTATTGATGACTATTTTATAATTACAACTTGGGAGGTGTATCTATTGGGTCCATCAATAATAATTACAGATCACAGTAGTCTTTTCCCTTTCCAGCTGCCTCTCCCCTTTTAGGAAGTATAGCTCTCCAAAATATTATTTTTGTTTTACATACTAATTGGCCTGATATTTTATTGCTAATTTATTAGAAAAATAAGGGAAAAATACAAGTAATTGGCTGTTCACAAAACTGCATTTTCTATACTCTAAAACAGGTTCAAACAGTGGGGTTGGACATGCATAGTGAGGAGACTGGAATCAAATCCAGAAAACATTAATCTGAAATAGGAGTGGCCAAAGGGTTGATAGGGTCAACATGAAAAATGGTGGCAAATGCTAGGGTCAGAAAAGACACATTGTAGTTTATCTTATAATGAAGAACCCCAAAATATAGCTGACACACTGAATTTTGGAGGTAAAAAGGTAATAAAGAATAAGTTTCAGAGGTGTGAAATAACCTATTTATTATGCACAATAAGTAAATTGTAACATTGAGGAATTTTTATCTAGGATTTCCTAAATCATTCCAATGTTCTTTCCTCTATTTACATGGTGAGTGCAAAAAAGAAGTACCTGTGCCTAAGAAGTTCAAACTTACACTTCTTCATAGACTAAAACCAGAGTGAAAGTAAATCAATTCTGACCTATTAACAGATGGAGCTATGTGTCATGTACAATATTTTTCTTGGCCTTTACATTTTTTCTTTAAAGAGATTTCGATGTGTTGTGCTAAACAGTTTATCATGTTCAAAAGTTTTAAGTCAAAGAAGGTTGAGATGTTAAAAGAATGGGAAGTTGACTACAATAGAAAGAAGAAAAGATATAATAAATAGAAAAAGTTATGAGAAAATGGGAAGTATTACAATATGCTATTATATGAATTCTTTCACAATAAAAATGATTCCTGATGCAAAGAGTTATATGTCATTTAAAAATTGCTATGCCAATGCAGTCTTCGTTAATCAGAAATAAAATTGAAAAATGGTCCTTGAAATGAAAAATCTTCATATTATGTGACTAGAGAAGATCAGCATAAAAGTCAGATGTCCATTAACTTAATGACATTTCTGGAAACACTTTCATGTATAAATTCATTAAATATTTATTGAGCAGCAACTGTGTTCTATGAACTTTTCAAAGTGCTTAGGGTTCATCAGTAAATAGAGCAAAAAACATAGCCCTCATGGTGTTTACTGTGTAGTAGGCAGTGAGCAGAGGGGTAGAAAAGAGGGAAGAGGGAAAGGAAACAGACAGTAAATCATGAACATAATAAATATATATACATATATTATACTGTATGTTAGTCAGAATAGTGATTAATATGGGAAAATGAAAAAAAAAAACCAATATATTAAAGTAAGGGAATGTGTGAGGAGAATATTTTGAATAGAGCAGTGAGCCTGTCTTGGACTTGAGCAAACATTTAAGGGACATGAAGGTGTTAGCCATATGGACACCTGGGGCAAGACTGTTCCTGACAGAGTCAACAGCCATGGCAAAGACTGTAGGATAAGAACATACTTGAAGAACATCAAGGTGGCCAGTGTGACAGAAATGGTGGGACTGAGGTGGGGTGAGTCCCGGAAGCCAAATCATGTATGATGTTGAAAATCAATGCAAGGGGGGTCATTGGAGGTATTGGGCAAAGGAAAACATAAATTAGCTAATATCATAAAAAGTATATAACCCTGACTGTGTTGAGAATAGTTAGTAGAAGGATAAGACTGGCTAAATATGAGGCTAAAATACAGTTCATATTGGAGTAGATGGGAATTGGGTCTGGTGAAAGAGCCGAAGATGAAAATTTTATCAGAAGCTACTGCTGGTTCCAAAGATTCAAGGCCCTTTAAATTTGCACCCAAGTGAGTAGCAAAGCAGGGGCTGGGGATACATCAGGGACTAAGAGTTCCTTTAGTTAAAGGTTTCAACAGATGGTCAATGGAAAGAAAATGGCTCAAAGATGTTCAATAGTTTGTAATTCAGCAGGAAAAAGAAACAGAGGTCTGGTTCTAATTTTTCAAAGGATCAACTCATACTCTTATGCTGGAAATACATGAAAGGATGGCAAGTTTAAATGCCCCTTAGTCACTTTGGACATAACAACACAGAGGTGCACAAAGAACCATGTGAACAATTTATGAGTTAAGGAAGTTTTGTGTACTTTGAGAAGTCCATTTTTCATACCATTAAAAAGTTTGCTTTATTTTTGCCAACATGAATATATTATAGAGACTAGTAACAGAAGAATATATGGTTATTTGTTTGAAAAGCTCCTGGATAGTCAAAATATCTCCAATATCCCTCTTTAAGTGTGGTCTAAATTGCCTACTTCACTGATATTGATGGACTCACACATAGGTGTAATAAAATGTAAGATAACATATTTACATTTAGAAAACTAAACTCTTCTCTCCCTTACTTTTTCGTTCCTTTCTTCTTTCCTTCCTTTGTATTCCATCTTTCTTTCAACTCTCCCTCCATCCCTTTCTTCCCACCCCTTTACCCAAATATCAGGGTTTGCGTTTTAAGATCACCCTTCTGAATTAAAGATAAAGTTTTTAAAGAAAATGCTGCTGGGGGAGAAGATTTCAAAAAGGACAGAGAGCAAAACATGGAAAGGAGCAATAGCAGGAACTACAAATAGAAAAAAATATCATCAATAAAAGATATTTTATAAGCCAAGAAATAGAATTTAAACAAAAGCAAGGAGGAAAAAAATATCAGTTATGGAAATACAGTTCTTAAAGGTGTCTAATTTGTTGTATGAAAATAATAAGTTCAAATATCAACATGCATAATCCAGTGATAAATAAACATTACTCCTAAACCATATAATATTGTTGTTTTTGAAATTCTAATGCCATTGAGAACAAGAAAGATAAAAGAGCAATATCATACATAGAGCATCACCTGAAATTTGGAAAAGTAATACCAAGAATTCTAATAGGGAACCAATGTGGATTCTGTATTCAGAAAATATAATTGTTTTAAAAATATCTTAAAATGTGAGGGGAAGGCTATTAGAAAAATAAGCAGCCACAATGTATACATAAAATGAACATCTTATGGTAGTCTTCATTCACTTTCAGTATCTTTCACCACTTTGCTCCTGTCTATAATTCTCTAATCATTTCCACCTACATAGTTCCTTATTCTCAACTTCTACTTATTTAGGATAGAGTTAAACTCCTCAAGTAGATATAAAATATAAGGCTTTTGTACACCCTACAAAGCAAGCTAAGTGTTAGAATCCCTTTTGGTCTTTTATATCAACCAGAATAAAAGTGTAAAGGAAGACTGCTATAAAACAGATGAAAAGCTTTCAATGACTGGCAAAGAAAATGTAAGTAGAAAAAGTCATGTCACTATTAAAGGATTTTACTCACCATTAAAATTTAAAATTTTATGTTACAACATGAATATGACGGATGTCAAAAAACGGACTAAGTAGCTTGGTATTCCAATTACAGATGACTCAACTTTTTGAATGTTACATTAGATTTAAAAATCAAATTAACAAGGTGATGTTATGTCATCCCCTAACAAGAAAGAACAATTCAAATTGTACAAGACTAGATTCTTTCTATGATCTGAGTGGTTATGATTTTTCCAAGGTGATGAAATGGTCACATTTTATTTTGTTCTATTTTATTTAATTTATTTTATTATTTACTTGCGTATACCCAAAGTTAAGAAGGTTGGTAGTCACAAAATAGCTACCCTATATTTTGTTTTAAATTTCTTATGTTCTGGCTAATTTTTCCAAACCTTTATACATCACTCTTACAGAGCCTATTAACACTTATATTGTAATATCCTAGACTACCATTCAAGGGTGTGTTCTATTGTGTCAATGATGTGTTCTATTTGGTTGAGCTTCTTAGAGGGTCTAAAATAAGAATACATTCCCATTCAAGGAGATCTGTGGAAGAAATTAATATTTCAACTCCAAATAAGTATTCTTTGGTATTTTATGCTTAACTTTCAATTTACACCACTTTCTACTAACATAATTTATATTTATTGCAGATAATTGTTAATACATTAAAGTTCAGGCTATTAAAATTATTTAGTGAATATAGGTGCAGAAACCATAACAACCATCCATCAGCAAGGGGAGTTGCAAATACTTAAATATGTAAATTGAGGCATGCCGTGATTCAATTAAATTAATACGAAACCCAGTTTTATTATATAAAGGGACATTTATTAACCTTCTCTGTATAGTAATATGTTAGTCTCTGTTCAAAACAAGCTCAGTCAAGTCCCTCTTTTTTAGGAGTGGATACATACTTTATTACTATAAGTGATATTATCAGCTTTTACTATTTAAAAAACACACACACATAATATATCATTCCAAATTATTGCAGCAGCTTAGAAGTGGAAAATTGAGAAGGCTGCACATTTATCCTAGAATGCTGCCAAAGTGCAAAACCTTCTTGGAAAATCTTTTTTGACATTGTCATGATAACCATTTTATAAGCCACATAAGAAAATTGCCTTCAGTGCTTTAAATCCATGCCTCATTCAATACTCTAAATGGCCTTTCTTCTCTGGTAATTCATTTTAGCCACAAGATTTACTTTGGATAGTTCTTAGCCACTCTGAAAAGCAAAACTCACTTTAGGGAAAAAAATTTCAAAATTTGTTGCTCTCGCATTTATTTGAAGAATGAACCATAGGTTTTGAAGATATATTTTGGTTCCTTCATGGAAACATCAGTCTTGTTAATTAAAGAGGTAACTTAAAAGTGAAGAAAAGAGATAGTGAGAGTTTTTTGAAGAGTAGGTATGGCAAAGACATAAACTGTGTATTTTATTTGAAAGGTTTTTCCTTTTAAGAAATTGCCTTCACCACATAGGATTTCCTTTATTAAAATAAATGGCAGACACTATATTGATTCTGTATCTTTCAATACAGAGTAGTATGACATTGTGGTTAAAAATCTGAACTCTTGAATGCAGACGGCAAGGTTAAAAACTTGGCTCCAAAGCTTATTACCTGAGTGACGTTGGCAAGTTTCAGACAATGTAAATAATTGTTGAGAGTAGTCAATGAGATAACCTAAATAAGGAGTTAGCATCAAGTCTAGAACATAGAAGTATTAAGTAACTAATTTTTCCCATTTTCTCTCTGCTTCTTAGCTCATGTATGCTTGTTTGCATGTATTTGTATTTGTGTGTATACTTATGTGTATGTCTATAAAATTGTCAGTATAACAAAGTTTACATATAGCAACAGTCGTAAATATTCTGCAAGAGTAGCTTATGTTGGTGGTAACTATATCTCTTTTATCAGAGCAAAAGAAATGAGTTGGAGTGAATACTAACTTCATAATAGAAAAAAGAAATCTAATGTGGAAAGAAAAGACATTATGGCATTTGAGACTATTATAGTTCTTTGTTAATTAGAAGATATACTGAGTAGCTAGATAATAAATAAAATGAAGGAATCACAATTACTCAAGTAAGACATATATTTACTTAGTTGAAATCCTAGTAAGTACTAGAATTGATATTTTAAATTATTTTTTTGTTTAGCTTAGAGCCAGAAATAATTGTGTGACAACACAAATGAAACCATTTTCTCATGCCCAAGAGATGTTGATAAAATTGATATGGAAAAATGAAGTTATGCTGTAACACTACCTCAGATTGTAGATAGGCAGAACTAAGAAAGTGGTCATAATTTCGAGTTATCAGAATTGTTCAGTTTTTTCCAAGTCTTGATATTGCACAAATTGACTATATTTTCCAGTTTCATATACAATGTTAGATAAATTCCTGTCCAACATGCTTTCTTTAAATTTATGCTTATATCATGTTAGCAGTAATGATCTACTACAAAAGACTGGGATCTGGAGTTGGAGATATTGAAATTCCAGTAATTCCCCAACCATTTCCTTGCTGTGACCTTGGGCTGAAGATATGTGTCATTTTCTTCATTTCTTAACTGCAGATATCCATAGAATCTCATAAGAGTGCTTTGCTGATTAAATGAGGTAGTCCATCTGTTTTGGTTTCCTGTGCTGCTCAAAACAAAATACCATGAAATGGTTCAGCTTGAACAATTGGAATTTATTCACTTAGAGTTTTGAGGCTGAGAAAATGTCCAAATGAAGGCATCATCAAAGCAATGCTTTGTTCTTGAAGACTAGATACCGGTGATCCTGGGCTCCTCTGCCCCATGGCAAGGCATATGGCAGCATCTGCTGGTCTCTCCCTTCTCTTTCAGGTTTCATTGATTTCAGCTTCTTGCTTCCACAGTGTACACGTGTGCACACTCCCTGTCTCTCTCTCTGTATTCATTCTGTTTATAAAGGACTCCAGTAATAGGTGTAAGACCCATCTTGACTGAGGCAGGCCACGTCTTAACTGAAGTAGCCTCATCAAAAGGACCTATGTTCTATGGGTTCACACCCATAGGAATGGATTAGATTTTAGAACATGTTTTTCTGGGGTACATACAGCTTCAAACAACTACAATCCACACTCTGGACTCCCAAAATAAATGTTCCGTTTATATGCAAAACACATTCATTCTGTCACAATATCCCCAAAGCCTTAAGTTATATCAATAACAATACTAAGTACAAACTCTCATGAAAATTGGTTATACATGTGTCTATTCTGTGGCACAATTCCCTCTGTCTGTGGACCTGTGAAGCCTGGAGAGCAAGTTATCTGCTACCAATATTCAAAGGAGGGACAGGTAAAGGATAAACATTCCCATTCCCATAGGGAGAAATTGGAAGGAAAACAGGGGTCACCAGTCCTAAATAATTCTGAAACCCTGCAGGGCAGACCCCATTAGATTTTAAGGTCTGAGGGTTATATACAGAATGATGTTTTATCCTCTGAGCCTGATGGAGTGGCGGCCCCACCCTTCCAAGTGCTTGTGCAGTGGCTGTGCTCTCCCCAAACACTGGGAGGACGGTCAGACTATTTGTAGTCCCCAGGGAACAGCCTCAACTCACCAGGAACACTGGGGTGACAGTCCAGCTTTCCATAATTCCTGGGGCCCAGACTCACATTCACAGTCTTCAGAGCATATGCTTCAACCTCTCTGAAGACAGGGGCAGCGGTACTCTTCCTGAATAATGAGGCAGGGCCCACCTCCTCCAAGCGCAGACTCACCTTTTCCACTTGCATGGGTGGGCTCACTTTCTTGACCTAAGATGTCTTCAGTCCAGATCTCAGCTTCCATAGCTCTGCTCTTGAAGTGATTTTTTCCTTCAATCTGTCCCTTTCCTGTCCTTTTTAGTGGAGGCAAGCAGTGTTTCTATTCATTCGGATCACGCAAAAAAAAACTTGTTGGTTTTTGCATGTAATACACAGGGATCCAAACCATCAGACAAGAGAACTTTCCACAGATCCTTCCTGGATAACTGCACCTCCAATCCCAAGTTGCAAGGAAGCATCTGACTGGATCCATGTTCAGTTAAACCCTCGCATGGAGCCCTATTCCATGGGGACTCACTTGCCATAAATTCAGAATTTTCCAAATCATCAATTCCTGGTTTCCTTGTGCCCAGGAGTTCATTTCTCAATTTATCTCCTTCCTGTCACATTTTACCATAAGCTGCAAGGAGAAACCAGGCTGCACTTTCCACACTTAGCTTGGATATCTCCTCAGCTAAATATCCAGGCTCTTTGCTTTCAAATTCTGCCTTCTACCGAACATCAAAACTCAGTTTCACCAAGTTGTCTGCCATTTTAAAACAAAGATCTTCTCTCCTCCAATTTCCAATACATATTCATCATTTTCTTCTAAGGCCTCACCAGAAGTCCCTTTAGTATCCATATTTCTACCAACAGTCTCATCAGAGCAATCTAAGCCTTTTCTGTCAAGTAGCTCACAATTCTTCCAGCTTCTACTCATTTCCAAAGCCATCTCCACATTTTTTTTTTTTTTTTTTGTATTTGCAATAACAGCACCCCACTCTTCTGATACGAAAATCTGTTTTAGCTTCCTAGGCTGTTCAAAGCAAATACCATTAAATGGTTTGGCTTAAACAATGGGAATTTATTCACTCATGGTTAGACTCATGGCAAATGTTGAAATCAAGGCATCAGCAAGGCGATGCTTTCTTCCCGAATGTTGGCTGCTGGAGATCATTGGCTCCTCTGCCATGTGGCAAGGCACATGGCAATGTCTGCTGGTCTCTCCTTTCTCTTTTGGGTTTCCTTGATTTAAGCTTCTTGCTTCTGTGGCTCCCCCCCCACCTCTATATTCATTCCATTTATAAAGGACTTCAGTAATAGGATTAAGACCCATCCCGAATGAAGTGGGTCATACCTTAACTAAAATAGCCTCATAAAAAGGTCCTATTTATACTGGGTATATATGCATAGGGGTGGATTAAATTTAAGAACAAGTTTTCTGGATTACATATAGTTTCTAACCCCCACATCATCTAAAGAGTTTTACATAGTGTTGCACACATTGCTCATTTAATAAATATTTTTCCATTTATTGTTATGTTTATTATGCTATTATTATTTTTCTTTGGTTCAATTAAGTTTAGTTTTTGTGCAGGTTTGAATGTATTATGTCCCCCAAAATGCCATTATCCTTGATGCACTCTTGTGTGGGCAGACATGTTAGTGTTGATTAGACTGTAATTCTTTGAGTGCCTCCATGGAGATGTGACCCACCCAACTGTAGGTAATGACTCTGATTAGATAATTTCCATGGGGGTGTGGCCCTGCCCATTCAGCATGGGCCTTGATTAGTTCACTGGAGCCCTATAAAAGCTCAGACAGAAGAAGCTTACTGCTAGCTGCAGCTGAAAGACACATTTTTAGGATGGCCGTTGGAAGCGGACACTGACATTTTGGAGAATGCCATTTTGAAATGCCACCTGGGAGCAAGTAGATGCCAGCCAACGTGCCTTCCCAGCTAACAGAGGTTTTCGGATGCCATCGGCCATCCTTCAGTGAAGGTACCCTGTGTTGATGCCTTACCTTGGACACTTCATGGCCTTCAGACTGTAACTTTGTAACCAAATAACCCCCCTTTATAAAAGCCAATCCATCTCTGGTATTTTGCATTCTGGTAGCATTAGCTTACCAGAACAGTTTCCCAAATTAAGTTTTCCTTACATTCCATTTTCTGTTTATAGCTGTTTTATCTAAATTTCAGTCTTATTTGAATTTCCGCTTTTTCATTCCTGTGAACAATCAGCAACCCCTGCAAAATTAACCCGTATAATGCCTCTTCATCTGTCTTTTCATTTTGAACCCATGACTAGCACATTGTCTCTCTAGTATTTGTTTCCTTGTCAGTGCATCCTGTTTATTCATGTTCAAAACGGAATTCAGCTCCTATGATAACCCCATTCTAAGTGTTTTAATGCTTTACCTCTTACTTTTATATAAAGAGAAACATAAAGTTTCCCAAAATCTGGCATTTACATATTTCTTCAAACATCATCCTTTATTGCTCTCTGATGTGAATTCAACTCTTCTCTGATCATTTTGAACAACACACCATTATTCGATCATGTTTTACCTGCATGGAAAGCCTTTCTCCAAATATTCCATGCCAGCTATAGAAAGTTTATTAATCCTAACACCTTCTTTTTAATAACATCTCTAAACAACTAATTTTCAGTAAATTCTTATGTTGACCTTTAGTCATCACATCATTTGGTGGTTAATCATATGTTGTTTTAGTCTATTCTATGATGTCTGACATATAGCTCATATTTTGTAATGTATTTCAAGATTATCTGCTGCACACTCTATTTTATAGGATTTGATGTCTTTTTCAGCACCTCTAGCATATAATTAAAAATGCTTGCAGCAAATATTTATAAGAGAATTAATACATAACAAAACTCAATCTTTGGCCCTTGGACAAGTAACAGGGATAAGATCTACCATCCCATATAAAACAACAACAACAACAACAAAAATATACGAGTCCACAGTTTTCAAGTCACTAGATATCAGGCAACAGAGAGCAGTGATCCTTGAGAGAAAGGAAATGTGCGTGATGACAACTGTAATGCAACATCTTACTGTCTTGAAAATTTTCAAGCTGTAGTGCATGGAGTGGCAATCAAAGCATAACCCAGCAAATTGGAAGATTTGAGGGGAAGGAGCTGAAAATCCAGGAGACTAAGTCAGCTACAGCTCACAGAAGAGGATAAAAGAGGAAAAAGAGCTGCCGCGAGAGGTATAACTGTACATCTGTGGAAGATCTTCCTTTAGTTTTCAGGAGAGTACTGATCAGTCCATGTTTGAGAAAAACTCCTGAGGCCAGGGAAAGAGCTACCTGCTAGGTCTGGAGCCGTTCAGGAATCCATACAACGCAGGGAGTCAAAGTTTAAGTATAAAGTTTAAGATTTATTAGAAGAAGAAAGCAGAAAAGAAGAAAAAGACAATGGCTCCCGCACTCTATCTGAGAGCAGCATTCTTTAAAGGAAAAAAGGAACCCACGTTGGGTAGGGTGTCTGCTCTGATGTTCTGTGCCTCGATTGGGTAAGTGCTTATCTAGTTTTGGGGTGATTGGTTGCTAGAATTCTGAGACAATATTCTTTTTAGGAAAGCAGCTGCATTATCTAACTAGGGAGAGTAGGCCTTCTTGGTTGTTTATTTCATGGGCATCTCTGACCTTGCCTTACCTGCCTTTGAGGGGCCACTGGGATGGCCTTGAACAGCTTTGAACAGCCTTCATTCTTTAGTCTATGGGGCACCTGTTTTCTTGTGAGATAAGCTGTGGGGCCCCTGGGTTAGAAACTCCTTTTACATGTTAGTTTCTTCTTCTGGGATCTAACACTACCCAAATATATTAAAAGTATCAGTGCTTAGTGCTCTCACCAAACAGAGAAATGTACTTTGTCTTACCAGCCAGAATGGAAAGCCTAAAGATTCATGGTGTATTATGTAGAGTAAATAGAAGTGACTTGCTTCAATAGTGTGGAATAATCAAAGCTTATGACTAAACATCACTCTGATTTTACCAAACAAATCTTAAGAACAAGAATCACAAAGGTAAAACCATTCACAAGTAACTTAACTGTGTCCCACAACAAAGCTCAAGAATATTTATAGGAATTTAAAATATCCAGCATCAAAGAAGGACAAATTCACAATGTCTAGCATCTAACAAAAAATTACAAAGCATGTAAAAATCAGGAAAATACAACTCATAATGAAGAGAAAACAAAGTAATCACAATCAACCCAGAAATGTCATAGATGTTAGAATTAGCAGGCATGGATATCAAAACAGTTACTATATCTGCATTCCATATGTTAAAAAAGTCAAATACAAATATGGAAAATGTAAGAAAGAACCAAATCAAACTTTTAGGGATAAAAAAATTACCATGTCTGATAAGAAAAATACACTGGATTGGAGGGGTGGTAGATTAGACACTGTAATGGAACAGATTCATTTCCATGAATCTATGTAAATAGAAACTATGTAAAATGAAGAACAAAGAGAAAAAGAATAAAAAAAAGTAACGAGCTTCTGTGAACACTATGACTATTTAAAGTGGCCTAATATATGTTTAACTGAAGTTCCCAAAGGTAGGAGGAGGGGACAAAAATATTTGAAGAAATAATAGCTGAATTTTTCCAAATTTGAAGAAAACTACAAACCCACATATCTAAGAAGATCAATGAATCTCACAAGAATCACAAAGAAAATTCCACTCTAAGGCACATCATAAATAAATTACTCAAAATCAGTGACAAAGGCAATCATAAAAGCAAACACAGAAGAAAAGACACCTTACTTTACAAAGAAACAAAGATAAGGTCATGATAGATTGCTCATCATAAAGCAAGAAAAGTGTGGAGCAACATTTTTTAAAGCACTGAAAGAAAAAAAAGATATCAACCTATAATTCAATACACAGCAAAATGTCTTTCAAATGAGAAGGTGAACTAAGCACTTCTCAGACAAGCAAAGTTGAAATGATTCAGCATTAGCAGATCTGACCTGCAAGAAATACTGAATAAATTATTTAAGGCAGAAATAAAATGATATTACATAGAACTATAGATCTATAGAGAGGAGTGAATAATCCAAAAATGTAAATACATGGATAATCATAAATGATATTTTTCTTAATATTAAATCTCTTTAAAATATAATTGACTTTTTAAGCTAAAGTGATAACGATGATTTGTTGGATTTATAGCATATGTATAAAAGCAAAATGTTTGATATCAATAGAAAAAGTTCAAGAGGGAAGAAATGGAAGAACACTATTTTAAGATTCTCATGCTATGCATGAAGTAGCATAATATCTCTTAAATGCAGACTATGAAAAGTTATATATACTGTAAATCCTAAAAAAAAACTAAAATAACAAAGAGTTAGAGTTGACAAGCCAACAAAGAACATAAAATGGAATCATAAAAAATACTTGAATAATTCAAAGGAAAACAGAATAAGAAGTCAAAGTAAACAAGGAACATAAGGGACAAATATAAAACAAATAGCAAAAAGATGACTTAAACTTACCGAAATCAATAATCATATTAAATGAGAATAGTCTAAACAACCCAATTAAAAGGCACAGATTGTTAAATTAAAATGCAAGACCTAACTACATGCTGTCTATAGGAAACACACTATAAATATAAGGACACAAGTAGATTAAAAGTAAAAGGATAGAAAAATATATCATGCTGAGAATAGAAAGAAAGCTGAAAATTGCTGAAATTGTTACATTAATGTCAAAGTAGATTTCAGAGTAAAGAATATTAACAAGATAATGAAGGTTATCTAAATCATACATGTTTATGCACATGACAGAACAGCAAAAATTGAGAGAACAACAAGGAGAAATGGAGAAATCCACAATAATAGGTGGATATTTCCATATTAATCTCTCAATAATTGAAAGAATGATTAGGGAGAAAATAGTAAAGACAGAAATGACCTGACCAACACAGTCAATCAACTTGAACTAATTGACATTAATAGAACACTCCACCCAACAAGAGCAGACTACATATTCTTTTCAAGTTCAGACAGATATTCACAAATAAATCACATTTGGGCCATAAATCAAGTCAGAATGAATTTTAAAATATTCAAGTCATATAAGTTATTTTCTCAGACCAATACTGAATTAAATTAACAATAACAGACATATTTCTGAAAAAAATCCCCAAATATTTGAAAACAAATAATACACTTTCAAAAAACTCATAGGTCAATAAACAAAGGGAATTTATAAATTATTTTGAACTAAATTAAAATACAAGCACCACATAATAGAATTTATGGGATACCACTAAGGCAGTACTTGTGGAGAAATTTATAACACTAAAAATTTAAGTTAAAAAAAGAAAGGTCTCAAATTAATGGACTCAGCTTGCATCTTAGAGAATAAAAAAAAGTAGGGCAGATTGAATTATACCTAAACTGAAGAAAGAAAATAACAAAGGTCAGAGCAGAAATTGATAAAATAGAAAAGAAGAAAAGAATAGAGAATATCAATGGAATAAAAAAATGGGCCTTTGAGTAAATCAATAAAGTTTAAAACCTCTAATCAGACTAATGAAGAAAAGAAAAAAAAAAACAAGTCACAAGTTTCCTATATCAGGAATGAGAGAAGTGGTAGTACTATATTTCTACAGATATCAAAATGATAATAAGCAGATACTGTGAAGCATTTTATTCCAATAAACTTGACAACTTAGATGAAATAGAAAATCCATTGAAAGATACAAACTATAAAGCTTACCCAAAGAGGAACAAATAACCTAATTAGCTCTATTTCTATTAAATTAAATTTGAAACAGAAAAACAAAGTTGGAGAACTAACATGACTATTACAAACCAGACAATTCAAGACAATGTGGTGATTGGTATTAAACTAAACAAATGGATCAGTAGAACAGAATAAAATCCAACAACAGATTCACACATGTATCAAAAATGATTTTCTACAAAGGTGCAAAGGAAATTTAGTAAAGAAAGGATAGTTATCTCAAAAATTGGTGCTGGAAAAATTAGCCATTTTGCAAAAATCTGAACTTTGATCCATACTTGGCACCATGTACGAACCTTAATTTAAATGTACCACAGGCCTCATTTTAAAATCTAAACTATGAAACCTGTAGAAGAAAACATAGAAGAAAATCACTATGATCTTGGATGAGAACAATGGTTGGCAACCTACGGTCCACTGACCAAATCCAACGCCCCTCCCAGTTTTTAATGAATTGTAAGCTAAGAATGTTTTACATTTTAAATGACTGAAAAAAAATGAAAAACAAAGAATACTATTTCATGACATATAAAAATTATATAAAATTCAACTTCCAGACAATAATTATTGTAACACAGCCACACTCATTCATTTATATATTATGGCTGTTTTAACATTACAATGGCAGAAATGATTAGTTCAAATAGTGGCCGTATGGCATACAAAGCCTAAGTTATTTACTGTCTAGTCTTTTATGGATAAAGTTGGCAACTGCTGGGAGAAGCAAAGATTTCTTATATAAGACAGCAAATGCACAATTAATAAGAGAAAATAATATGATAAATTGCACCTCATCAAAATTTAAAACTTTGTTCTTTGAAAGATACTATTAAGAGAATAAAAAGAAAACAGACTGTGAGAAAATATCTGCAGATCAGATATTTGATACAGGACTTGGGTTCAGGGTATAAAAAACTCTAAAAAAAACAAAAAAAAAGGGTAAAACATTGAAATAGACATTTCATAAAATCAGTGTCTTCTAATGGAGAATATAGGAGACCTAGAGATAGACAGAAGCTAGTTAAGGGGGAATGATAACCTAATAGTACACACATGATAATGAGGGGGAACTTAAAAGTATGGGAATGCACAGGGATGACGAAAGTTTGGTAATGGGTTTCTAAGTATCAGTGCCGCATTGAAAGTGAACATGATTGAAAGGGGTTGTTTAAAAGCATATATCCCACAAATTAGCACTACAAATATAAGTAAGTGCTTACATGATCTACTTCTAAGGTATGACACTGGTACAAAGAGTTAACAACAGAGTAGTATATGGGAAAATCTACCCATTGCATATTATAGACTATATTTCATAGACATACTTTACCAGTACCATGCTAATACTAGAGATAAATAATTAGGGACTGATAAGAGCTTTGGGGTGTTTTGGTTAGATAATTGCTTAAAATTGAGAGTGATGACTGTACAACTAAGTGAAGATAATGTGAGATACTGACTGTTTATCTTGGACAGAAAATATGCTATGTGAAACTAAGAACTCCTTACTTAATAAATCAAGTCCTTGATCTTGAGGCTTGCTCTTGTGAAACTTATGGCTGTAAAAGGGAGGCTAAGCCCACTAATAATTATGCCTAGGAGTCACCTCCAGAGAACCTCTTCTGTTTCTCAGATATGACCATTCTTTCTCTAAGCCCAATTTGGAAAATATATTCATTAACCTCCCCCCTACATGGGACATGACTCCCAGGAGAGTAAATCTCCCTGGCAACATGGGACACAGCTCCCAGAAATGAGCCTGGCCCTGGCATCAAAGGATTGAGAATGCCTTCTTCACCAAAATGGGGGAAAAGAAAGGTAAAAAATAAGGTTTCAGGAGCTAAGAGTCAAGAGGCTACCCTGGAGGTGACTCTTATGCAAGCTTCAGCTAGATATTCCAAATGGCCTCAGTACGTCAAGCCTTAATCAACAGTAGTCCTGAAATACCTAGGTCCCCATCTGAGACATAAAAGTTTCACTCACTAAGTTCATTTTTCAGAAACTTAAAATCCTCCAGAGTGTTCCTATGCCTGATGAGTCCCCAAAGACTAAGGCAACAGCCTCTTTAAAAACATCAACCAGACACAGCCCTCTTCCCTATAATGCCAACACCCCTTTGAAATATGAACAAGATAGGGTAGTCACTGCCCAAATATCCCTGAAGATCCAGAAAGCAATTAAATGAGAGGAAGGGGTAGGAATAGACAAGATAGGATTTAACAAAGGATTACCAATACTGAAACTTTATATAATTTTTTTTTAGATGCTAGAGTATTATAGCAGCTAGAAGGAAATAACCGAAATGTTGGAACTGTAACCCATTACATGCTTTGAAATTTTCTCTATAGCTACTTGTTAAATTGTACTTTAAAAGTTATCACCTTTCTGTATATATATTATATTCAACGATAAGGAAATAACTGAAACTGTGGAACTGTAATCCGTAACATTCTTAGAAATTTGCTATATAACTGTCAAATCGTACTTTGAAAGTTGTCACATTTTTGCATATATATTATACTTCACATTAAAGTAATAACTGAAATTGTGGAACTGTAACCTATAACATTCTTTAAAATTTGCTCTCTATTTGTTAAAGTGTACTTTGAAAGTTATCACTTTTTTGTATATATATTTCACAATTAAAAATGCAAAAAAAAAAATAGACATTTCACCAAAGATGCTATACAGATGGCACATAAGTGCATGAAAAGATGCAAAACATCTAGTTTTATGGAAATGCAAACTAAAACCATGGGATAGCAATAAGTGCAATTAGAATAGTCAAAATAAAAAAGACAAAGGGTTGGTGAAGATGTAAGGACTGGAATTCTTATACACTGCTGATAGGAATATAAAATGTTTCAAATATTTTGGCACTTTTTTAAAAGGTTAATCACCCACTTCTTCTAGCTACTCTACTCCTTGGTATTTCTCTAAAAGGAATAACACATATGTCCATAAAAAATACTTGTATATGTACTCAATTCAAAGTCTTTTAAAATTTGGAACATTATCAACAGTCACCTTACATGTGTGTATATGTCTATGTGTAAGAGGTAGAGAGCAAGATTAAAGATAAGTAAATGAAACATTGGGAATTTTGCAGACTTTAGTGAAAACTGTAAAGTACTCAATCAGAGTGCTATGCTTTCTGCAGATCAAAGATAGTTAAGAATTTTTAGCCTGCATATATTCATCAGTTTGAAAAATGAAATATTGAGTGAATAACTGCCTGTGCAAGTGAAGCATTTTAGGCAATGGAGTGTCTGCTAAATGTAACGAGAACCTTAAGTAAATAATTTGTTATAACTAACTCATCCTCCTCTACCATACTAATAAAATGGTCCTGCATTCTTTATTATGGGGTTTTCTAAAAAGAATTATAGCATCTTTCTACCAACTTTCTTAGAACTATAGCAGTAATAAGACTTAGTAGACTCAGAGTCCAAAATCTCACCGGGCACCTGATCATGAGAGTTCAACTCCATTGATTGCCAGATTGTTTACATTCATCTCTGTTCCCCAGACATTGATGCTACCATACATCTAGAGTAATCTTGCCTTTAAACAGTACACTTAAGATCACAGATTCTCACAAGTTTATTGAGGAAACAGACATTTTCATTTATTCTGGTCAGTCAGCATATGTCCCATAAACCAGACCCAGCTTTGAGCCTCACAGGGAGGAAAGTTCTTATCTTTTAAGTGACAAGAGTCATAAAGTGGAGCAAATGATCCTTACATGTAATCTCACACAACATCACACTTCAAGGTTCTCAGTTAGTGATTTAGGAATAACTCTTCAGCCTTAAGTACCTACAACTGACCATAAATTACCTCATATCTTCTCTCTCCTATTGATTTTATTACTTGAGCATCCTGTCAATAACTTTCATCTTAGCTCATTTTTTAATGTTTTCACAGAAGGCAGGTCTAAATTAAGCACTAATTTGTAAAACAGATGCAAAAGTTATCATTCTCTTTTTCAAAACATGATTTTCAGAGATTATTTCTAAATAAGAAAGCTATAAATTTTATGTACTATATAACCTAGTGTAGTTTACACTTTTCTTCTAAGAATGAATATATGCTCAATGAGACTGGCTGCTCTCTATAATTATTTCTTAGAAATATAAGCTTACTTAGAAAATCCTGCAATCAAATCATATGAGAAGTGGGAGGGACACCAAAGGTAATTCAGATCAACCCCCATATTATATAAATGATGATATTGGTGGTGAGAGAGAGGTTTAGTGACATACTCAAACTCATAGAGTGACTAAATACCTTAGGTGGACTTGGATCCCTGCCTTCATTCATTCATTCATTAGAAAATTCCAGTGGTGAGTGAAACATTACGTTAACTACAAAAGCTATAGAGAGGTATGCACTGATTCTAGTCATCTACATGATTATCGTCTATGAAGAAACTAAACCACACATCATTCCACTCAATCAATTTTTAATATCCATTGTTCTTTTCTTGAAGAAATCTGCTGTTAAAAAATGCATGATATACAAAATACTTCTTACATTACATCTAACAATATAGGGTTGTGGGTTTAAATTAGTTTGTTCCAATTACAAAACACACTCAATAAATCTAAGATATAAAGGGCATCTGCTTATTAAATCCTTTCATTAAAGCTAAAGCTTTGAAAATCAGGGCTTGAAATTGAAGGGTGGATGTGATTTTTATTTATGTACCTGCCTTTAATCTACTTTGTAACAAGGCACACTTTTACTGCTATCCAAACAGGTGGTTACATTTTGCTTTCAATTATGCCAAAAAATAAAAGGAGAAATAAGAATTAGTATCAAGCTTTAATTAACATTTGTTACAGTTCTTTGGTACCACTTAGATAATATTTTCAAGTGTATTTTAATTGTATGCATCCATTCTTTCTAAACTATGCATTCTGCATGTCTAAACACACATTTTCCTCTATACTCAATTCTGATTCTATCACACTTTCAACACTATTTTCAGTTTTTGATTCATCAGAGAGAAGAAGTTTGCCAGAAAGTGTCAAATGATTGTGGACAATAATTATGGAATTATTAAAATGATTAAATATTCATTACTTTGCTCAACATAAAAGGAAGGTATACTTTTCCTTATAAACTTGTAAAATAAAACCTCAGAGATAACTGCCTAGTTAGAATGATGAAAATGGTGATATAACTTACAGAAATGACCATTTAGGATGACAACAGAAGACTTATCCATGAAAGAAATGATGGCCGACTCACAGTTTGTATTCTCTGACATCATGCTTGTTAAACCACAGAGGATGAATCCTTGACTAAAGGCAAAAAAGCATGCCCTGTTACTTTAGGTACCTCTCAGAATATGCTTTCTTTTTTTCTTTTTTTATTAGAGAAGTTGTAGGTTAACAAAAAAATCATGCAGAAAACACAGAGTTCCTATATTACTCTCTTTTATTAACATCTTGCATTAGTGTGGCACATTTGTTACAACTGATGAAATAAAATAATCATAATTTTACTATCAACTATATCCATGGTTCACATTAGTCTTCACTGTGTTGTACAGTCCTATGTTGCTGTTGTTGTTTTTATTTTTTATTCTAGTAACATATATACAACCTAAGATTTCCCATTTTAGCCACATTCAAATATATAATTCAGTGCTGTTAATTATATTCACAATGTTGTGCTACAATCACCAACATCCATTACCAATACTTTTCCATCACCTCAAATAGTAACTCTGTACAATTTAAGCATTAACTCTTGTTCCTAGTCCAATTTTGGCCCCCTGGTATCCTAATTTCTGACTCCATGAATTTGCTCATTCTAATTATTTTATATCAGTGAGCTCATATAATACTTACCCTTTTGTGTCTGGATTATTTCACTCAACATGATGTTTTCAGGGTTCATTTATATTGTCACATGTATCAGACCTTCATTCCTTCATTCCTTTTCATTGTATGTATATAGCACTTACCACATTTTATTACCCATTCCTCTGTCGATGGACACTTAGGTTGCTTCCATCTTTTAGCAATTGTGAATGATGGCACAAAGAACATCATTGTGTGAATATCTGTTTGAGTCCCTGCTTTCAATTCTTTGAGGCATATACCTAGAAGTGGGATTGCCAGGTCATACGGTAATTATTTACTGAGTTCTGAGCAACTGCCAAACTGTCTTCCACAGGCGCTGGACTATCTTCCATTCCCAACAGCAATGAATGAATGTTCGTATTACTCCACATCCTCTCCAACACTTGTTAATTGTAGTTTTTTTTTTTTTTTTTTTTTAAATAGTAGCTATTCTAGTGGTTGTGAAATAGTATCTCATCGGGGTTTTGATTTGCATTTCCCTAATGGCTAATGATGTTGAGCATCTTTTCATGTGCTTATTGGCCATTTGTATATCTTCTTTGGAAAAATGTCCATTCAAGTCAGTTGCCCAGTTTTAAAATGGGTTGTTTGTGTTTTTGTTGTTGAGTTGTGGGATTTCTTTATATGTTCTGGATATTAAACCCTTACTGGTTATGTGGTTTCCAAATATTTTCTTCCATTCAGGAGACTGTCTTTTTACTTTTATGATAAAGTCCTTTGATACCCAATTATTTTTTATTTTGATGAGGTCCCACATATCTATTTTTTTCTTTTTTTTTTTTCATCATGCTTTTGTTTTAAAGTCTAGGAAAATATTGCTTAACACAAGGTCCTGAAGATGTTTCCCTATATTTTTTTCTTGGTGTTTTATAGTTCTGCCTCTTATATTTAGGTCTTTGACTGTTTGGGAGTTGATTTATATATGATGTGAGGTAGGGGTCTACCTTCATTCTTTTGAATATGTTTATCCAGTTTTCCTAGCACCATTTGTTGAAAAGACTATTCTTTCCCAACAGAGCAGACTTGGAACCCTTATCAAAAATCAGTTGGCCATAAATGTGAGGGTTGACTTCTGAACTCTCAATTCAATTCCATTGATCTGTGTGTCTTTCACTGACACAAACCAGAAATCTAAACTCTACATATAACAGCTTCACTCCCTAGAAAGGCCACTCAGTATAAAGCAATGTAAAGTAATCCACTTCTATTAATTGAACCTGAATGAAAATACAGGAAGAAAGGCTAATGGCAATTGGAAAAATCATCACTTTTTTCCTTCCCATCATCCATTTATTTTCCTCTGTGTGTGATTCTGCTTTTATCACACCCAAACATGATTACAAGTACAAACTCATCCATATTTAACCTTTTGAGTCATTCATTGCCATCAAGGAAAATTCAGAAAATTAGATAATATTTTAATTTCTAACCTGAGGTCCTAAGAATAAAAAGTTAAAATTGAAATATATTTGGCTCAAGGCTCTCAAATAAACTAGCTTGGCACAGCCTATCATCTCCATGAATCCACTGTAAAGGATGGATTACTTTAATATATGACAAAAAATTTCTTTCAATTCATAGAGTATCTCCAGGAGTAAATTCTGAAACTTTCAATTTTTAGTAGCAATTTTTAGAACCAACAAATTTAGCCAATCACAGACAAGCTAAATTGGCATTCTGGGCTGTCAGTAGGCATGAAGAGTAAAAATTGAAACAAAGTCCCAGTTTCTTTTACCAGCCCAGATTCTCCAATGATCCAAAAGAATACAGGAACAAACTTGAGCTCTACATACCTCAGTGATCCCTGATGATGTTTAGACAACACTTACTAGAGTCTTACTCTGTGACCCTGAACCTGTCAATTCACCTGTTGGAGTTTCAATTTCTTAGTTTGTAAATAGAGGTAATACTAGCAGTTATCTCAGAGGATTGTTCTGTTGACTGCGTGTATTCATATGTGAAAAGCACTTGGAACCTTATCTATCACAGAGTAGGTGCCATATTAATGTTAGCTATTATCTTAATTGTTTTATCACCATTAACTTGTCCATAAATGATAGTTTGTTATCAATGTAAGTTGAAAGTGCTTTCAGAATTCTTTATTTATTAAGACCGAAGAACAGTTAAAAAACTTTTAAAAGCATTTTTTTCAATTTCAGGTTAAATAAAACATGCTGAGGTTTAGACTTTAATTATTCTGACAGTTCTCTAGACCAAGAATGCATTGTTTTCCTGCAGCATTGCAGAAATGCAATATCATTTATGCAACCATTATGATGCTTTTGGATTTAATATGCATACTAATGTTCAAGAGCTTACATAAACAGTATTTACTATCAGTCTAATTACAGGGATCTTTAGTTGGGTTTGACATCTGAGAACAGTGTTAGGGTAAAGTTGCACAAGTATTTGTTCAAGTCTGTATCTCCATTGGCTGTAAAACAACTAGCAGTAATAGAATAGTAATAGAATGGATGCTTTTCGTCACATAATGGCTACTGTGCTTGTCCACACACAGGCACTTTAAAAGAGATATACAGTACACTCTGTATCCACTCAAGGGTTTGAATAAAGTCTATGAAAGTGGCTATAAATGTCAACATTATACAGCATCATAGACCTATATTTGTGTCAGAAAGGCATATTACTAGTTTAAGGCTGTAATCATTCATGCCTTACCAACTAATGGAATGACACATCCATTTAGAAAGATGTTTTGCTCTCAGAGAGCATTATATTTTAAAAGATGAATGCATATATACCCTAGACTGAATGTACAATATTGACTTTGTATGTAAGAAATTGTTTTTCATCATGGTAACTACTGTATATAAACACTGAAGAAGTGTTTTAAAATTGTATCTTTTGCAGCTGTTGGTAAATCATCTTTTTTTTTAGAAAGCATACACATTTTAGGTTATTTCTAATTCTTTTTTTTCTTCAAAAAATAAATTCTGGTGTATTTTGTTGTCAGCTAGGCATACCTCTATGTAGCTGGAATAGTAATCTAACTTATATTACTATATCGAGACATATTTTTAGTTGTCAGGAAGAAAAGTGGAACAAACAATTTAGTGTATTTTTTTTGTGTGTGTACTTGTAAGGAAAACTCAAGGTCCATGTTAAATCTATGGAGAATCTTGGGTGGGGGAGAAGAAGTGGTTGAACTAGGATTCAAATGTATTTGGTTCAGTATCTACTTATGTAACCTAGGTCGTTTCCCCATCTATAAATAAGGGGGTTGAACGCAATGATCTTTATGAAACGCTTTTGATTCTTAAAAAATTCTAATGGAAATTAAATATGTTTGCTCACTCTTCTGTCTTTTTCCCCCTTTCTTTTGTCTTTGGGTATTTTTTGGGAGTGGGGTGGGGTGCAGGGTCAGGGGACAACGGTAAACTTGCTTGCATCTACAATATAAAACCCCCAGAGTATTGTAGTTATTTTAGATGGTGATGGTTCTTGCTCCTTTGCAGCTAATACCACACATTGGTGTAATGGGGTTAGCCCATGACCACCTGCAAACCTTTCAAAAATCGTACTTTTACTGACCTCACTATTACCACTTCTTTCTCTTGGAGAGCATAAACATAATGGTAAAGTGATCCTGATGTGGATACCAGATGCCCTGGTTTAGAATCTCAAATCTCTCACTCATCTCCACATAACCTTCAGCAACATATTAAGCATTTCAGTGCCTTGATTTTACCATCTGCAAAATGAAAACAATAATGCATAACCTCCAGGATTTTCTGCTCTTTAAATAGCTTTATTGCATGTAAACAGGGAGAACTATGTTTGGAACTTAATCAATGTTAGCTATTGTTGTTCTGTTCATAACCCTTGTGCAGCCTTAAATGTTTTTCCGAGTACTAATTAGAAAAAAATAAGTAATTCTTTTAACAAATGTTTTTAAAAGGCTTGCCATGAATCAATTTCAGTGAATAATGTAGATAATATCCCTGTTCTCATAAAGCTTACAGTCTAATGGGAGTGGAATGATCATAGAAAGTAAACATGAAAAATGAATAAGAAATTACCAGGTTAGAGATAAGAACTGCTAAGAAAATCAAACAAGGACACATGCTAGAGTCTAAGAGCAGTAGGAGAGTAGAATGAGAAAAAGCATCTTACTAAAATGTGTCTTACTTGCTCATAGTTTAACCTCAATGTTGGCATGAATCAAAGTTCAATTCTTGCATATCATCTCTGTTCTGTTTATTAAACTTGCATTCATTACCTCATCCAGGTTTAAATATGACTCCCAAATACAAAATATAATTGGGTCACCTGCCTCAAACCTTCCTTCCACACTGGCAGTCTTTCTTATTACAGTAAATGGCATTTTCCCATTGCTCAGACCAAAAATTCAAGAGCTATCCTTGACTCTTCTTTTTCACTGTCATCTTATATCCAAACAAAGAGTAAATCCTGTCAACACAACATTCAAAATATATCTTGTATTCAACAATTCGCAACATCCCTGCTGCTGCCTCTACGGTCTAAGACACCATGATCTCTTGATTGAATTACTGGAAAACCCTCCTGATTGGTTTCCTTGCTTTCACCTGTGCCCACCTACAGTTTAATTTATTCCAAGACAGCAGTCAGAATAAGCATAAATTGGATAATATACCTCCTCTGTTCAAAGTCTCCAATAGCTCTGCTTTCACTCAGAAAAAAAGCCGGTTTCACCAAGCACTGTAAGGTATTACTTGATCTGCCCCTCCCCTGCTATCCTTAGCTTACATTATATCCTACTCCTGTTTCCCTAATTCACTTTGCTCTAAGCAAACTGGCCTCCTTAATAGTCATGAAACACACTAAGAAAGCTTCCGGCTTAGGGCCTTTGCTCTTGTGCAAAAGTCTGGCATGCTTTCTTCATTATCAGCATGGTTTTGCTTTCTCAGTTCCTTCAGGGCTTTGTTCAAATGTCACCTTCTCAGTGGGACCTTCCTTAACTACCCTATTTAAAATTGCAACCACAATCCCTACAACTTCTTATTCTGCATCTCTGCTTTACTTTTCTGCATAGTAATCATTACATTCTAATAAATTTATTTATTTTATTATCATTTCTTCCCCCAAGGGTTATAAACACCATAAAGGCAGAGAATTTTGTCTTTGTCATTCAGTTATATTCCAACTACATGGACAACTACCTAGTATGTAAGAGCTCTTTCAATATTTATTGATTGAATAAATGAATGTAGTCCAGAAATACTTTTTTTAGGAGTAATATTTGTTCTAAGCCCTAAATATCAAAAGACAGACAACCATTAGAAAATGTGGAGGCAGAAAATTCTAGGCCAAAAGAACAACCTTAGTAAATGTCATTCTTTGAGCTAAGTGACCCCATTCAACTTATATTTCAAAAGGATTGTCCCAACTTGCACATTAGCAAAGCAGGAAGAGCAGTTGGAGCAAAGAATGTGAGGAGAATGCTGGAGGATAAATTCTGAGAAGTAAGGAAAGGACAGCTAATTTCAGGCCTTCTAGATTACAGTAAGAAGTTTGATTTCACATTACATGCAACAGGAAACTTCTGGGGCAGCTGAAGGTGAGGTTGAGGGGAAGTGATGTAATCTGAGTTTCATTTTTCAGAGGTCACTTTTGTTGCTGGCAGGTAACGGAAAGTTATTTTCTACATGGAGAAGATCATCAGAGGAAACCAGACTATCAAGGTTTTAAAATTAGTAACATGAAAATTATCTGAAAAATTCAATCATTAAGGTTTCATATCAGAAAAATTTGAGGAGAGATAAAAATGGCACTGTGTGGAATCACACTTTTTTCCATTAAATCTAAATAATACTAATATTCTAGATTGAATTTACTGGCTGCTCAATTACCAGAATTTTGTTTATTCTTCTGAAGACTTTCTACTGATTAATAGCTCCATTCACTGTCTCTGAATCTTAAGAGACCATTAGAAAATGTAGCAAGTTGCATTTATAGCACTTCCTAAAATACATTGTTTATTAAAGATAATAAGTATAGATTTTTAAAAATGAAAATAGTTATTATATGCTCCAGAATATATCCCTGTGATAACTTCAACACATGTGGGCCTTGGATACAAATTTGACTTTTGGGGATTTTTTAAAGATTTTCTTTAATATACAGTTTCTGATAATAATTGTATATATGAGTCTGAAGAAAATTTTATTAATAAAATTCTAGTATTTTATAGTGAACCAGTATATTAGCATACCACTAAGATATATAAATAAAATCCAGAGATTATAAATCTGACATGGAAATATTGGCAGGAAAATCTATGGCAGTTCCTAGGATTTTTTTTAAAGACACAAACCATGTAATTGAGGAACTGTAATTTAATTTTTTTTTTTTAAAACAAAGCAAACAGAGAAAACTAAAAAAAAAATTACATTTGTTTAATTATAATTATTTTATTGTACCTACTTAAAAAATGAATAAATAAATTTGTAAAGCTTGTAGGAACAGCTGAGTGTCAAACATATATGTGTAGAAAATAAATTCTCCTTCATTTTGTGTTGCCTTGTTCTGTGTGCTGAGATTTGTTTTTAAAGAATCACAATACAGAAGAAAGCACGATAGAGAAGGTGTTCTCTTTTTGACCTATTTTGGCCTGTGATTCAGTTTTGATGCTTCTGCTTTACTTAAACATGTGTGACAATGCATATGCAAAAGGTCTTCATTGGTCAAATATCAATAGGGCCAGCATCAAAGAAGCACAGCAATGAAGCTGTGACACATTCAATTTTAAAGTAAGCCATTGGTAGAGTTAAGGGTAGAAATTATTATTCTACCAACAGTACAAGCAACTTTATGCTGGACCATGATTTCTACTACTTATATTTTGGATTAATTTAAATTGATTCCAAATTATGTTTCAGAAAAAGCCTTTCTATCTTTAGTATGCCGGGAAATGCATATTTAAATACAAAGAGCCCTGACATTCTGGACTGGATGTCTATGCTTCTATCTGAAAAGTAGAACAGCTGATATTTGCAAAGAAACATGTAATTCAGGTTTTCTTTCTCCAGTGTTATCATTGGTATTTTATCTGGTGAAGATCAGTGGAAACATACATGGACATTCACGTTACTTTCTCTTATCTGGGTCTCCATCCCTCGCCCATATCCCCTTATCAACCTCACTGGATAAATGTCAGTAACAACGAAACATTCCTTTTTCCTCTGCTGACTACTTAGAATTCACTGAAGACTCAGACCAGAAGGGCTTGAGGCTTCAAAAAATCTGATGCCACTCAGTTTAAGCATTTGTTTTTTCACTTTGCTGGTGATACTATTTCATTTGCAACAAACTCTTTCTATTACCCATACTTTCTAGTTAAAACTTGTTCATGCCCTATTCATCAGCAAACAAACTCCTTACGCCTGCACTCCAAACATAGTTATTTGTATTGATTGGCTCTACAATAATTCTTTTGCCTGGCTACTCCCACAACAAATAAAATACAGAAACTGTCCATTGTTGAAACAATATTTATACAAAAATTAATATAAGATAAATTCTATGAAATAAAGGCAAAGTCTTTCAATGGCTCCTGACTGCTATTCATGTCTCAGTTAACATGACCAAAAGAATCAGGATGGCTCATGGTAATTTATACTTGGTAATTTACACATGGTAATTTATATATTTTTCATTCTTTTTTTCATTGTAGAATATAACTTATATACATGGAAGTAATGATTTTCCAAGTGCAAGTTAACAAGTGCAAATTTCAAAGAATATTATCGGTTACAGTTCCACAGTTTCAGTTATTTCCTTATTATGAAATATAACATATATACAAAAAATATCTTTCAAAGTATGATTTAACAAGTAGTTATATAAGAAATTTCCAAAGTTGCTATGAGTTACAGTATCATAGTTTCAGTTATTTCCTTATTGTGAAATATAACATATAAGCAAAAAGGTGATATCTTTCAAATTGCAATTTAGTAAATAGCTATAGAACAAATTTCAAAGGATGCTAGGGTTACAGCTCCACCATTTCATTTCTTTCCTTCTAGCTATTCTAGTACCCTAGCAACTAAGAGAAAGAAAATTATATAGAGATTCAGTATTCATAATCCTTTGTTAAATTTCATCTTGTCTGTTGCTACCCCTTCCTCTAATTTAATCACTTTCCTGATCTTCAGGGATGTCTAGGCAGTGACCACCCTAACTTGTTCATGTAGAAAAGGGGTGTTGACATTATGGGAAAAGGGGACACATCTAGTTGATGTTCCTGAAGAGGCTATTGCCTCTGGGTTTTGGGACTTAGCTGGCATAGGAGCGCTCCAAATGATTCAAGTTGATGAAGAATAAATTTAGTGAGTGAAACTGTTAAAGAGTCTCAGATAGGAATCTGGGTATTCTTTTGGGTTTTGGAGACTACTGTTGACTTGGGCTTATCATACTGTGGTTAATTGGCAAATCTAGCTGAAGCTTGCATAGGAGTAACCTCCAGGACAGCCTCTTCACTCTGAATTCTTTTAGCCACTGAAACCTTAATTTGTTGCCTTTTTGTCAAAAGGGCATTCTCCTTTTTGTCAAAAGGGCATTCTCAATCCCTCGATGCCAGAGTCAGGCTCATTCCTGGCATCTGTGTTCCACATTGCCAGGAAGACTCATTCATCCTGGGGTGCCTGTCCCACATTGGGGAGGTGGTGTGTGATGAATTTATGTGTAGAATTAAGCTTAGAGAGAGAAAGTCCACATTTGAGCAACAAAAGAGGCTCTCTGGAGGTGACTTCTAGGCATAATTATAAGTGGGCTTAGCCTCCCTTTTACAATAATAAGTTTCACCTGAGCAAGCCTCAAGATCAAGGGCTTGACTTACAAAGTAGGGTGTTCCTAAGTTCACATAGAGAAAGTTATGTCCACGATAATCCATCCATATCTCACATTATCATCACATAATTGAACAATCCTCATCACTCTCAATTTTTAACAATTCTCATGACCCGAAACACCTTTTAGCTCTTGTCAGCCCTTAATTATTTGTCCCTAATATTTGTGTGGTAGCAGTAAGGTATTCCTATTACTTATAGTCTCTAGTATGCAATAGGTAGATTTTTCCCCTACACCCTTCTGTTTTCAACTCTCTGTGCTAGTGTTGTTTCTTAGAAGTATATCATGTAAGCACCTATCTATATTTGTGGTGCTAATCTGTGGGAAACATGCCCTTAAACAACCCCTTTCAATCCTATTCTCCTTCAATATGGCTCTGATACTTATAATCCCATTAACAATCATCATCCCTATCCATTCCTGTACCATTGGATTCACCATCATTAACATATCCAAACATATGATAATCTAATATGTTCAGATATGGTAATTTATATTTAAAAAGCCACAGAAGAGAAGCACTCTATTGGCTGCTTATGGGGTATGTTACAGTAATTCTCCTCACTTTCAAAATTTATCTGCTGATTATGTTTAAACCCCAGTATTGATGAATGTAACTGATTATGGATCTTTTAAAAATATCAATGTAATAAATAAGAAAAAACATGGGGAAAAACCATGGTATGAAACCAAATGAAATAATGAATTATCTGCCTTTAAAGGCAATGAGCTATGAATTCCCATGAGTACAGACAAAAGGAGCATCATTTTTCCATTTGGTAAGAAGGTGCTGGGGATAGGAAAGAGTAAAAAAAAAAAAAACAAAAAAAGGAAAACAGACTCTTAATAAAAAGATACATAGTAGATGACCTTTATATTTTACAGACCTACCCCAAGAAAAGATGCCTATGAGTAATTTTCAAAAAGAATAAGAGTTAAATACTTATTAGAGAATAAAAATCTATGTTTGGTTCACTGCTTTTTCCCCAACACCCATAACAGTGTCTGGCATATAGCAAGTACTTGGTGACATTTGTAGGATGTCAGCTTACATGCAAATTTTGACTGACTTTTGAAAATAGGTTATCATAGCCATTGTAACAACTCTGATTATCATTTTTTGGGTAAAATTTTGTTTGAAGATTCATATTGCCAGAGAAACTGAGTTAATGCCTGTGATGGTTAGGTTCATGTGTCAACTTGGCCAGGTGATGATACCCAGGTGTCTGGTTAAGCAAGCACTGGCCTGTTACTGCAGGGATGTCTATGGCTGCTTAGTAAACCAGAAGACTGGTTTGTTACATCATCAGTCAATTGGCTGCAGCTGTGACTGATGACGTCAATGAAGGATGTGTCTTCCACAATGAGAGAATGCAGTCAACTGGATTTAATCCAATCAGTTGAAGACTTTTAAGCAAGACAGATAGAGGACCTTCACTTCTTCAGCTGACCAGCGAAGCATTTCCTGAGGAGCTCATCGAAGTTGCTAGTTTGCTGCCTGAGGAGTTCATTGAGTATTCTCATTGGAATTGCCAGTTTGCTGCCTGCCCTAAGGAATTTGGACTTGTGCCTACCCATGGTTGTGTGAGACACTTATAAATCTTATATTTATAGATATCTCTCATTGATTCTATTTCCCTAGAGAACCCTAACTAATACAATGCCTATATTTATTCACCATTGTATACACTCTTAGATGTCTGTCTGGGGCATAGAAGATGCTCAATAAAACTGTGTTGATTGAAAGACTACATGAATGGACTATTACAGGTAAGTTAGTGAGTTATTTAATATCTAATTCTTATCATCTGTGCTTCTGATAATCATTATAATTTAATAAGCTCAACTAAAACTTTCACACCAACAAAATAACAAGAAAATGCTAGGGATAGATATTGAAAAGACTATGCTATAATGATCATACACATATATACACTGAGTATTGGAATTAGCCATGGAGTATTTCCTTTTCAATGAATTTGAAATCCAGAGAATTGTTTAGTATGGCAGCTTCCCATTTCACAGTCCCCACTAGAGAGCTCCAAGGAGACACCAGATTTGTTGTAGCCAGGCAAAATGGAAAATTTAAATGCTGTATGTACTAAATGATTTTTCCTTGAAGCCCATGCACTATAGTACGCTGAGCAATTACTTTCAAAATTTTCCATTGAGGACCGAATATATTCCAAAGCTATTCCCTATTTGAATAGAGGTGAAAAAATGAAGGATAAATTATCTTGGGGGTAGGGAAGTGATTAATTGCATCCTCAATGTCCCCATTTAAGGCCACCTAATTCACCAAGACAGTCCACAAGACTGCTAAAATAGCTTCCTAATGATTCTTTAACAGTATGTTTCTTTTTTGAGTTGTTTCACCATAGGTCAGTTTATATTTTGTCATTCTTCACTTCTCTGATGTCTCTTCTTCTTTACTCCATTTTGAAGATTGATATACCTAGATCTTGATTAGTGTTTTTCCTTTAATTTTGTTTTAGTGTAATGTTAGCATTTCATAAAGCATCTTTGGTTTTCAATTGTTGAAACTATAACACTATTTAGTGTCCGAGAATACAAACTGTAATAAGTTTTGAGAATTGTCATTACAGAGTTCCTTAGCTTTCTTTGAAAAGCATACAAATCCATTCATTCATTCATTCATTCACTTATGCATTTATTGAGTATCAGTGTCTATTCTGGGACTGAGAATATATCTGTCTCCAATGCCACTTCCTGAAAACATTACTCTTTTATTGAAATTACTTATAAAGAAATATATGTTGAACGGAAGAAAGAAATAAAGATTAAATTGTCCATCTTTGTAAAAAATGGAACTTTAATTCATATTTTAAAGCACAGTGTTAATAACAAAGGCAATCTGTTGCAATGGAAGTAGGTTCGGTTTCCATGTCAAAGACAGCTGCAATCGTATCTTGGCTCAGAATTTTTTTAATGGTATAGGCTTGGGCAAGATATTTAACCTCTCTAATCTCCAATATGTAAATATATATATATATATATATATATATATATATATATATATATATATATATATAATGGTTATAGTATCTTGTGAGACTGTTTCATAAGGTTAGATAGTGGGTAAGCAGTGCGGTGGATATTTAATAAATAATGGCTATTATTGAGGTCATGAATTTACTACTCTTGCCAAGTAAAATATACAAGTCTAATCACAAGGATCAATACATGTGACAGGACATAGCTGTTCTGCCACAAATCTGTTCCCACTCCTGGGAAAATAACTCAAATTTCACCCTATTCATAGTGGGGTAGCTAGTTATATTCGTATTGAAGGCCATATTCTGAATGTGTTTTTATATTATATGTATGATTTTTTCAAATTTATTACTAAGTGGTATGTCCTTTATGTATTTTATGGCTGTGTGCACAGGTGAAGTGTGTATAAATAGAGTACAGATTGACTCCAGGTACCCAAGCCATGCCCTATAACTGTATTGATACATCGCTTAATTCAACTGAAACCCTATTATACCGCACTTGACTCAGTGAAAAGCAATCATCCCCTCTAGAATAGTGCTGATCAATGGGAATAGAAACATCACTTGTCACTACTCAAATGCTATGATTTGTATAAGCTGTACAACAGTCAGAGGAGACATGGTGACAGTGCCATCTCTTGCCAGCCCAAGCTGCATTTGTCTCCCCAATCCTCTGGAGCCTTCATATTGATTACTATTAACTCTGAGATTTTTTCAATATACCAGTATCTCTGAGTTGTAGACAGACTGTCTATAATCACTTACTCCTTAACTCTGGTTTAAAGTCTATGTAGCCTTCCACCTGAAATATTAGTATTTTCTATGAAATATGTCATTATGAAATATGAGCACTACTAAATAAAAACATTCATACGTCCAGAAAGTAAAAGCCTATAATTTTAATCCATCATGCCATTACATGAATTCTTTATCTAGCTATTTTTATGTAATACTTTACTCTGTCTTCCCATCACACATACACACACACAAAAGGACTGTGGAACCATTGTAATCAGTAACTTCAGACAGTTTTTCCTGAGTTTCTAAACCTGAAATGAACAAAAGACAGCTCACATCTTGAGATAATAGAAAATGGCCAGATACTATGATTTTATATATTTACTAAGAATGGCTTCTTATTTTTAAGTAAATACCCTCTTTTCTTATCACATCTAAACTAGAATGTTTTTTCCCAATACAGTGTATAATAATCCTGAGGCTCAGATTATTTTTCTTTGATGAGAGTTGGCAGCTTAGCAAAGAGGGCTGTAACAATTAATGGGAAGATAAAATAGTAGTCAGAGAGTATGATGGTTAAGTTCATGTGTCAACTTGGCCAGGTTATGATGTCCAGTTGTTTGGGCAAACAAGCACTCGCCTGATTGTTACTCTGAGGAAATTTCATGGATTTAAATTATCAGTAAATTGATTGAATCTGTGGCTGATTACATCTACAATCAATTGAGGAGACTGCCTTCAACAGTGAGAGAAGTCTCATCCAATCATTTGAAGGCCTTAAAAGGAAAAGTGATTACTTCAACAGTCAGCAGGAAGAATTTCCATCTCCCCTTCAGCCAGCCAGCTTCTCCTGGGGAATTCATTGAAAACTTCCATCAGAGATCCCAGGGTGCAGCCTGCCCTACAGGCATAAGACTTGCCCAACCCCACAGTTGTGTAAGCCATTTTCTATAAAAAATCTCATGATGTTTACATATATACACCATATACATATATACACACACACACATATATATATCCTGTCTGTTCTGTGTCCCTAGAGTACACTGACTAAACAAGTAACATCTTCACCTTAACTTTACTTCAGATTTGTACCAAATATTATTGTAGTATCCACTATTGAGACAGATGGTCTTATTAAAAGACACATAGTTGTTAAAAAGAGGGGAAAAATCAATTAGTCAAGTCTTACATTATAAATCAGCTTACAGACTTGTTTACTTCATTGAATACTGAATAAACAAAGTCATTTCTTTGAAATTATAGCACGATTTGTTTTCGGCATTTATTAAACACATTTCTAAACCAGTAAGCAATTACCTATAGACAGATATTTTTAAAAGAAAGTATAAAAATTAATTAACCAGGGACAGCCTGAGGATTATGAATAATATTCATTAACTATAAATATTAAAGTGTAGAACAAGTGCCTGTTACTGACCTTTTCTCTAACTCTTTCTAGAACGGTAAACAGAGTGCACCAATTCCATTAATAAGAAAAGACTCTTTCTTCTAAACTCATTTCTGACAACAAGAGAACTGAATGAGGTCTTGTGCATGTGTGTGTGCTTATAATAATAATAAAAATAGTTCTCCAAGAAAACAGAGTGTAGTTCATTTGACGTAGCTATTTGTTTAAGAAAACCATTTTAAGTTAAAAATAAAAGGCTACTCCTAGAATTTGAATGATCCATGGTCTGTTTTTTTAAAACTAGAACAAAAATCACCATATACACATTTGATTCAAATTTTCCACAGTTTAAACTACCACCAAGCAAGTTGAATGCATACTTTAGAATCCTCAAGTTATAAGGATGCAATCCTAAACACACTTAAATATGAGCTTAGCAGCACCCTTCCCCAGATAGGAGGCACTTAAGAGTAATGAAATCTATCTTCTTTTTAAACATTAATTTTCACTCATTTTAGGGCATTCCTGTTGGGAAATTAAGGCAAACCTCTGGGTTATTGGGCCTCATCATTAGAAATGTTCTATCTGAGATGCTGATAATTTATATACACAAATCTTAAATAATATTTATCAAGATCTGGAAATAGTAAGGCGACCTCTATGCTATTTCATTCCTAATTTGAGCACCCGTGGCTTTGGGTTACTGAGAAAGGTGGCGGGTGAAGGAGTCACAAAAATAGGGCATTGCACAAGAAGTCCACAAGATCACAGTTAAAGGAAGCCCACAAGCCTTCAGGAATGTCCTCCTGCTGGGAGTGCACATGACATTCCACTCAGCCCATGAAACACTGGATTGTTTAGCAATGGTAGACCCTGAGAGCAAAGGGAACCCTGTGTTGCAACCGTTTTTCATTTAATGAAGTTAGTAAACTAATCATGTTTCCATGACTCTTCCTGACAGGTTGATTTCCCACCTGGAAGAGTCAAGCATCTCCAGCTTGAACCACCTACAGGGCAGAGACCTGCTTCTAGCTACATTTGCAGCAAGATGCAGGCTGCTGGTTTGCCACTGAGGCCGAGAAAACTTGATACCCTGTCTGAATAATGTTCCAATATGTCTGGGATTAAGAATAAATCTTCTAAAATGAAAAGTAAAGCAGGAAATATATAAAACATACTAGTCATTGGGGTAAAACTCCTGCAAAAGAAAAGTATTTTGACTCTATTTGAAAGGACTGCTGGGGAACCATGCATGTTTTTAAAAAGTCATCTTGTAAAAAGTATAAACCCATCATAAACCTTGTAAAAGCAAAGTTCGTTGTCAAAAAAATAAAATATATTCAAGACAAACATCATGAACCTTTCTTGGAAAGGCCATTGCAGCCAAGCTCTTGACTGTGGGGTGAGCAAAAAGAGCGTTAAACACCCCATTGAAACTATATTCACCATCCAAGGAGGATCCAATAGAGAAGAAGTGTGTAAAAGATTTTTTAAAAGAAGAAAAAAAATCATGATTTAAATCATATCTAATGCATGAAGAATTTTCATTAATGTGGAAATGGATAGTTACTGAAAAATCAAGTCTAAGGAAAATTTTGGAGAGAGTGCAACAAAACACTAGGGCATCACATTATGGCAACAAACAGAATATACAGGAATCATTTCTCCTATTAAAAATGGGTGGTGTAGAGTGTGAACTATAAATCTACGAAATAAAACCACTCAAGGGCATGCTATCCCCATAGCAACATATCTTGAAATGTGTATGTTACAATATTTATTTACAAGCGTGTTTTTAGTGGCCTAGTTACATCATGCAGATCTATCTCTGTTTTGCCCTTTAGTTTGTTTTTTTTTTTGAAAATTTAGATTTTAAAATTTTCTAATATTAAATCTAGTCATTTAGTATGATTATATAGTCAAGATGGAATATGGAAGATTTCAATGCATGAAATATCTATTGTAGCATTGGCTAGAAATATATTCAAAAGTTGAAAGGAATTTTTGTGCAGCACATTATATTAGGATTTTAAATATAATAACTTCTTGAAAAGTCTATGTAATCCTTCCACTTTACAATTCAATATTAGAGTGTGCACTTTTATTTGTTTTACTATTATTTGCATCAAGAAAACCATCAAGTCAGAGAAATGAAATAACAGTTTTCAGAGAAAATGTATGCCTCAAAATGTGTGCCTCAAAATGAGAATAACCACAGTACATAAAATAGATAATACAGTAGCAAACAGAAAGAGTAGCCTCTGAAGTTTTGGTTATTCCACACTGTCTAGTTTATATTTGGGGGAAGTGGAGATGGGATAGACAATGCTATTTCATTTGGATATCTATGCAATAAATCATGAGCTTTAAAAGATGACATCTTAAAAGGGATCTATTTGTTGAAAAACTATTAAATTGATCCTTAATATCACTTTGCAAACTATAAGAGAAAAGTTCCTATGTTCTATTTAAGTTAATACTGCAGCTGGGTTGCTTCAAAGCAAACTGACTTTCAGATATCCTCTTTAATACATAATGTGTCCTTGAGTGCTATAGAAAAATACATCATTTCCTGTGTTCTGTGGGAACCTAGACTTCCTGAGAGGGCTATTCAGATTAGAATCATAAATCTTTCTCCCAAATACAGAAAGCTTGGTAAAACTTACTCTCTTACTCAATCAAATCCATTTCATAAAGTCCACTCCCAACCCCCAATAACAAGGGAGAGGTAGAGAAAGGACTGATATCAATCTCTGCTATTTTGACTCCTGTGTTTTAAATTTATATGCACATTTTAAATTGACATTAGTAAAAATAGACAAGAATAAGTTATCTTGCAGTACTGTATTATCAGAACTTTAATTAGGAGCACTGTGGAGAGATAGCAAAACTGTGTCTTCACAGTCAGGCATCCATTTAAAGATTCCTTCTCGTTTGATCAAAATGTATCCAGTTTAAAGAATTTGCTAGTGACAAGTTCAATCAATAATTTAAGCACCCAGGCCAATGCATTCTCACTCAGTACATTACAGTGTTCCACAGACATCCAATCTGAGAGGAAAGGGAATTAAGTGAAGGTGTTATGAGACTTTTCCTACTTTTACTTGTTTTTTGTAAGGTTGACATTTTTATGGATGGTTCTTGTGTGATTTTAACACATCAATCAAAATATGTTCTCAAGTAGACATTACCTATATACAATCTGTAATCATGGGCACTTATAAAGACATATATCCTTGAGAGCATCTATTAAAAATAAAATGCAGGTGCTTCCATTTTTCTGATTCTGTGGGTGTATTCTACATTCTTCCCTTACCTCCTCTGTAAGAGTTTCCCTCTGCCTTCTCTTGCCAGACTGATGACCCACTAGCTGCAACCCTACAGTGGTATCAGTTCAGATATCACCTCCTGCAACCCTCCAACATGTGTTCAGGTATGTCTCCTGGGTTATGGCAGATTATGCATCATACTGCATTGAACTTGCATTGTATCCCCCTTAATTGAGAAAGCAGACTTTCATTATCACAGTACCACGTCTCAGCACTGTGCAGGGATCTTAATAGAGACCTCAATAGATATTTACCAATGAATAAAAGAACCAAACTTATTTCCATGACACAGTGTCAGAATATTTAAAATAAATATGAAGAAATGTATGTAAAATCATACAAACTACATATTCTATCTTTTCAATTCTAAATTGTGGGGAAGAATGAAACATTTAAAAATATTACTGACAAATTTGGGGTTGGGGAAAGAGTTTGATGGGAGTGAGCATATTTGCAAATGAATTAGGGTACTGTATTTTGAAAAGCACTTTCATTTAAACCTTTCTCTTATTTAAGAGAGATAAGAATGCTAATCATCACTTTTTACAGAAGAGGGATTGAACTCACACCAGTTACTTTACTAGTATCACTACAAATACACATTTTTCTGGCTCTACAGGGTGAAGATTTAGGGAAAGTATAATTATAGAGAGAAATTTAGTTGCCTCGATCATGAGGATGCCCAACCCTTAAGAAAATCACAGCCTTGACACTGATGGGTTTTTCTTTCTTCTGTCATAGCTTCTTGATTTTAGGAGCTGTCAGTCATTTTGGAAGAACATGAATCTCCAGGGAAAGGAATGTATAAAACTTTGACATTGCTCCCCAAAGGACTGTGTCATAGCATATTCGATAGTAAAAATTTTTGTTTGATGTATATAATACCTGGTATATAATTATGGACTTTGGAATTAATAAAACTTGAATATCAATTTTATTTCTACTACATACTAACTGCTTGACCTTGAACAAGTCACAATCACTCCAAGCTTCATTTTCATCATTGGTAAAATGGTAAAATTCTGAAGGTATTAACGTCTACCAAACAGGTTATTAGGAGACTTAGAAATAATATATATGTAAAGTGCCTGCAATACATATCATGCTAGTGAAATGGTAGCACCAATAATAAGGGATACATACGTATTGAAAAGAAAAAAATCTCACTCATTTGATCTTGGTATTGGGAGAAGTGGATTAGTGGAGGTAATCTATGATTATTGGCCTCAGTTCCTCCTAAATTTTCTTGGTTAAGCCAACTTCTTCCCCCTCCCTAGTTACCTTCCTAAATCATGTCATCCTGAAAGTAGCAGAAAACTTGAACACAAAGAGGTGTAAGGCAGACTTCCCAATTCACTGTATCAAAATGATGGCTCTATCAAGGGTATGGATTTCACGTCTAGATAAGTTACTTTTAATAATGACTGAAGTGATGTCTTTTTCAATTTTTTTTTTTCTGTTCTCTGTTAATTCACAGAAGTCTATGGTTTTCAGATCAGGATATTATACCATATGCAAAAGAACATGTTAGAATTTAATACAGATCTTTAGACAAAGAATCTGATGATTTTACTTGAGTGAGTTGCCTTGGTCTTCTCCTCCTTACATATGCCCTTATGTAACTTAGAAATTATTTAGTATGGCTAGTTAACTGAACTACCTGCTTTATTCACAAGATCCTAAAGATTGCTATGGAGAAGTGATAGAGATGGAATGGTTTGTTTTCTGAGAGCTTTAAAAGTTGAATAATGTGTATGTATGTGCCAATAAAACTTTTTTTCATGGACACTGACATTGAATGTCATATAATTTTCATGTCACTTAGTATTTTTCTTTTTATAACCATTTAAAAATGTGCAAACCACTCTTAGCTCATTGACCATACAAAAGCAAGAATGGTTCTGCAAGCTATAGTTTGCCAACCTATGTGCTAATAAAAAGGGGGAAAACACAACTATTTCTTGAGGCTTGGACAAAATGGGAGAGTGTTGGATACATAGGGAATGACAAATACATGCTTCAACTTAGTATCTTCACACACAGTATATTATTTTGTCTCTTCGGTTTCCACTTGAAAGCATTCATACACATGAATTATATTTATTGAAAGCTCTCTCCTAAGTTAGATTGTACAAATAAGGCTGATGGAAATGGACAAAAAGAGAGAAATTGACTTCTCTTCTGTTCCTGTAAGTTTTCATCTAAGATATAAACAGTGAAAGATATAAAATGAATAAGTGGAATGCAGAAATGTACACTAAAGTGAAAACTAGAATGACTTACATTCAGACATCTCAATACTTGTTCCTCCCTGTTAGGTACACATAATTTCTATCTTCAATTATTGCATAAGCAAAGTGAGGCTTACAGAGATATGGTAATATCTTATAAGAGAACATGGTCAGTGCTAAAGGAGTGGAACAAGAAATCAAGCATTTTCATAGACAATGCTTACAACATTAAGAAGTTACTTGGATAAATTGAAAATTATCTTCCAATGATAACATGTGTTTTTTGGCCTAAAATCACCTACTTGCTTAGATAAGGAAAATACTCACTTTCATTAATGAACACATGCCAAATTGAGGGAAATTATAATTTTGGAACAAATAATGAAGACAAAATTTATGTCAAGCCAGAGATATTTGATTTCTTGAGTCTTTTACATTCACCATCAGAGGACGTTAATCTTATAAAATGCCTCCTAGATTTAAGTGTTGACTTTAAAATCTCCCTACAAATACAAAGTTGTGAAAAATAATTTCCTTCACTCTCCCAATAATACAGCAAATTTCCATGTACCCTGTGGTTACTTTTAAAAATGACATATTTTGAATATGAACATGGACAAAGAGAAAAGGAGTATATATAAATATTGATCAGGTAAAAGATCAGAGCCTTACGAAACAGGATAAATGTTAAGGTGTTTAACATGCAACTTTTATAAGCAACTCTTAAAATGAGAAATATGTTTCCACTTAGTGATACTCTTTGTTTAATTGCAAACACATACGGTAATTAAAGATCCAGCATAGCATGTGCCTTACTTTTCATTTTCTAACAACTATTAATGGATTAAAATTTCTTCACACTTTCAATAAGGCAAAGTTCAAAGACATGGCGCTATTTATAAAGGACAGGATTTAAGTTTAAATGCTGATATAATTTTTATGCAATCTGTCAATAGAATTCAAGCAGAGATATGTAGCATATTAGCTAAATTACATGACATTAAGTTTTTTATTGTTTAAATTTTAAGCAAATATTTTGTTTATTTTTGTTCTTAATGATAGCAGCCAATAACTGGAAATGTAACTGACACAATATTAAGTCTAAAGTGATTCATTTTACAGGATTTTCTTTCCTTTTTTTCTGGTAATTTCCCTTCCTCCTTCTTTTTTCCTCTTCCTTCTTTTTTCTTTGTTGATGTTTTTCTATTTCAAGATATTATAGTCAACTAACAGCTATCTATATGAATAGAGAAATATAGAGGCAAGGACATATACTATATTTTGGTTTGTGTATACTAACAAATAGAATATTTGAACCTAAATACAGAGAACTAAAGCATCTTAGATATGATCAAATCCAAGGAAATTGAAAGCCAGTGAAGTCCAAGCTTATGCAGGTCACTTGACAACCACATGTGAAATCTGACCTTACAGAATTTCAGCCAAAAAAAAAAAAAAAAAAAAAAGAAAAAAAGAAAAATGCCCTTTATTATGAAGGTCATTCAGAAATAAATCCAAATTTATTCTATGCTTGGGAGGAATAAACTCTTGAGATTTTTTTAAAAGCACTATCTTAAATTATCCTTTCTAACTAAGCTCATTTCTTTGCACCTTGATTTGTGCCTTCCCAGAGATACAAAAGGTAATAGAGTGACTTTATATTTAAAGATGCCCCTTCCTCAATATTATTGGGCTTAATGCTCCATGAAGAATAAGAATAAATAGATTGTTTGTCTTGATTCTTAATCAAAACATATAACAATGTCAACAAGGAAGTAATAAGTGCCGAAAATATTGTATATTTGGTGTGTACAAAAGCTACAAATGTGTGGAAGGGATGGCATTACTCTGTTCCATGTTAGCTTTCCTACTTGATTAAAGAAAAACAATTGCTACAGCTTGAGAAATACTGACTGGTGGAGGAGTACAGTTCTGTTTGTTTGTTTTAAATCAAAGCATAGATTTTTTTTTTTACCAGAAAGACAATGGAAGAGGAGGAAAAGGAAGTAGAAAGGAAATTTTGTAGGGAATCATGTTTGAAAGTTGACATTAATCTTATTCTGTAAGTTTTAGGCATGTTGTACAGACAATCTGATAACTTGTATATCCTTAGGTATATCTTTCATTGACTTCAATTAACAGAAAGGCACCAAATATGGGTCAAAAATTTAAAATGTTATGGACAGAAAGAATTTATACACAAGCTACAAAATGTAACACACTTTCATCTCTTCTTCAGGGAATAAGACAGAAGTAAGGACCAGGCTGTTGGTAGATCAGGTGAAGCTGTCCACATGGCTAACACTGTCAGTCATAAAGAACAGGTGGACTAACAGCTGTTCAAAGACAGGTGGACACAAACAAGAAGGCAGTGGACAGAAGTCACTCCAAAAGGAGGGGGGGGAGGGATTTCCAAAAGGTCACAAGCTAACCAATTACCTAGCCTTCCACTAGTTAAATAATGACTGACAATGATAATGATTGCTAATAATAATAATGTATGAGATCCCAGTTATTGACTATATATTAAGTGTCAGACACCATGCAGAATGCTTTAAGGCATCATATTAATGAATCTTCATATAATAATGAATTCCTATCCCATAGATAAATACCGAGTTTTGGATTTGGTATTCACAGAAGACACACTAGCTGTCTGAGTCTGCTTTATGTATACATTTAGTCAGTCTGACAACCCAGTCAGAGAGGTACTATTATAATCCTCACATTCTAAATCAGGCCCTGTGAGATCAATGACGTGAAGTCACACAGTTCTTAAATGAAAAACTCTTACTCAAAACCAATCTACCTCTAGAATTTATGTCTAAAACAGTGGTTCTCAGACACGAGCATGAATCAAAATCACCCATTAAAACACACACTGCTGTGCCCTATTCCCAATTTCTGGCACAGTAGGTCTGGGATGGGTCCTGAGGATCTGCATTTCTAACAAATTACCACGTGATGCTGATCCTGCTAGTCTGGGGTCCACACTTGGAAAACCACAGCTCTAAAACACTGCTGTAGGCTCCTTCTTGTGTGTAGTAATGCTATTTAAATCCTTAATGCTATTTAAATTCTCTGCACTTCAATCTCTCTTTGTAAAATGAGTAAAATAAGTCTTTTTCATAGGGTAGTTCTGATGCTTGAACAGGTTACAACATGTTATCCATTTAGGACTGAGCCTTGCACACAATACAAAATAACATTCAACAAATCTTATTAATGGCCAGTAGACTTACAAAAGTAATACTTGAATTATCTCATGATAGCTAAAAGAGTAGGAAAGTAGAAATAGTGATGCCACGAGACCATATTATTTTTTCATTTCTAACTAGTGCTCATGGGTTTATCCTGTGACCTTGAATAAGCTACAAAAACCTTGCTTTGACCTGAGGATTTTTTTTCTAACTTGCAAATAACAAAATTATATCATTTACCACAACACAGGAAAGCCGAAAAGAATAACTAGTAAAATTATTTTATAGTGCTTTCTGAAAATAATGGAGTTTATAAAAGTTAATAATAAATTTCACCTTCCTCAAAGAACACTGTAAAATTCTAATACCTCAGCTGATTTACTGCTATAACTAAAGTGCTAAAAGTATAGACAAGAATTTTTATTTCAGAGAAAAAAATCAGCACAGTTTGGTTTTATGTTTTATTGGACCATCGATATAATTTATAATAGTCTATTTGTCTCCAATCCTGAAAATACACTCAATTTCCTTACTTTCAGAAACATCGATTATGCAATAAAATTTTGGGTGGTTTAAAAATAATAAAAACAGAAACATGAAAAACCATATAGACCACACACATCAAGAAATAAGAAAGGGGAAATTCAACTTTGGACTTTCTACAACCTTGAAAATACCCCTTTAAATTTTTGAGAATGTGGTGAACTACTTTCAGAGGACTGATCCTTTCTTATTTCTTTCTAAGCAATGAAGAATAGCCATATGAACAGATATATCTTTCAGCAGTGATAGCATTAAAAGACACATGTTCTCAGAAAGAAGAAAGTTGATCTATTGGGGGTAGTTTGAAATTAGTGTGGCATAAGGACTAGGTGTCAGAGGTTGTGAATTTTAATCCTTCCCAAATCACCCTTGTGCTACTGACTTGTGTGGCCTGGGGCAAGTAAATTGTTTCTTTTGGCATTTAAATGCATCCTTAGGAACAATAGATAAAATTTCATTAGCCTACCACCTATAATTAACTTTATAATTTTCCTTTCCCTACATCGGTAAGCACATTCTAGCTATTATGAATTTCATGTATCTTTTCCATCATTGTAACCATTTGGAAGAAACTTTCTGTATGTGAAATGAGACCAGGAACAAAGGGAACTTCAAATCATTTAAGATTGCTAACAAAACATATTTGTCCCTTAACAGAATCAGTGTTTTAAACAAAATGCTATCTCTTTGCTTTATCTGTTGATCTTTTTTCAAACTTAAACTCAGGATCATCTCAAAAACTGTTAACATTCTAGCATAAAACTTTAAGTCTTTGCTCCATCTCCATTTATTCTCAGCTTTCTATCTATTTCCAGTTAATTTTTTTTTTTTTTTTTTTAGTAAGTCCAAGCTTAATCAGAAATAAACCAATGATGACTTTGTGTTATTTGGACATACGGGGACAGAGGTTATAAAATTATCTTTAAAAATTGATAGGCTGACCAGCAATATCTCCCTGCCATGCATTTACCTTTAATATACCTCCAACATGAAGCATTTTTATTGCTCATTGAGAGACATCTTTTCTTTGCTACTCTGCTTCCCTGTTTCCAGGGAGAAGGGAAGGGCTGTGACTTGTAAGTGTCAGTCAGGAGGTGCTAAAATCTTTCTTTTTTAATGAGAATAGGATGCCAGACTGAATAAATCAAGTTTCTCCCTCTCTGTATGAGAGAGTAACAGCTGAATTAGCCACAGTGTAAAATAGCCAAGGATAATTAATTATATGCTTTGAGTCAATCCTCATTCACTTCCAATTCAACTACACAGACTTTTTTTTCCCCTAATGCAGTTACAAAGGAAATTACAATGATGTGCATCATCTTCTAAAATTCCTTCAAAGTTTTACAATTATTTACTATAATTTTTATAATGTTAACTTTGGCAAGATAAGCTTACTTAACCCACTGATCCTATCTAGTTCCTAATCACTGTCAGTTACATGTTTTATTCCATTTTATTTCTATCTCTGCCTTATAAAGAGTTTGATTTTTCTTTCACCCAGTCTTCATATACTCTGAAAATTTTCTTAGGGTTTTTGAGACAGAATGCACCCAAGCAGAAAAGGAGAAGAAATGGTAAGAGAAATTAGAAAATTTCATTTTTAAAAGGAAATAATATTTTAAATCATTTTAAAGGTCATTGGCTTCCAAAGGCTTTAGCCCTTTCAAGTGTGAATAGGTAAACCTGTTTCTGAAGAAAAACATATTAGAACACATTAAAATGGGGTTTGAGAATGCCATTTCATATTTGGTAAATGATCCTGATATGTTCTTCTGCGGATTTTTATTCTAGTCTAATCCTATTTGTTTTTTAGTTAATTTATTTTTAATGCTATACATTTTAATTAAATCTATTGTTCATAAACAGAACAGTAATATACAAGAAAAATGTAGAAAATATGAAGAAGCATAAAATGTAAGGAATATAAATAAAAAATTAAAATCACCCATAAAGATTGACTATGCTAATTGCTTAGTGTGGCAAATTGAATTATGTGTCCCATTTTAGACATCCCAGTTTAGACATCTTAATTCACATTCTGGTGGGTGTAAACCCATTATAAATAGGATCTCTTGAAGATATTATTTTAAATTAAGGTGTTGTTCAATTGAATGAGGTTGAATCTGATTCCAAATTACTATAGTCCTTTACAAGCAGAAGAAATTCAGTGAAAGAAAGCCACAGGAGAGAGCTGGAATCCAGAAGTCAAGGGAATCCAGAAGAGAACAACATCACCATATGATGAGAAGCAGGGATATAAGCCAAGGAACCCATGAATCGCCTGCAGCCAGCACCAGAATGTTACAGAATGTTTTTGGGGAGAAAGCATTGCCTTGCTGGCACCTTAATTTTGGACTTCTCTAGCCTCAAAACTGTGAGCCAATAAATCCCCCTAGTTTAAACCAACCCATTATGTGGTATTTGTTAGAGCAGCCTGGAAAACTGAGACATTTAAGAAAAGTCATATTCCTAGGATTGGAAGAAAATCAAGAGGTCATCTCTAAACATTTACATGGAAAAATCAAGAGACTCTTAGTCAAAAATCTGTAGAAGTAATTGAAGTTCATTGATTTTTACATTGTGTTGCAATTAAATTTAAATCCTCAATTCAATGCTGACACACTTAAATGTCAAACAGAGCTTTTTAAGTCCTGCTATTATGAAGATAAAGTCAGCTAGTTGGGAACTAAGATGGCTCATTAAAGTAGCAGATTCCATGTTTTGAATGTGAGGACTGAATGGTGTAGTAATGAAATGTAGTTGTAGGGAGCCAGTCTGCCTGGGTTCAAATCCTAGCTGTTTCACTTAATAGCTGTGTGATGTTGCCAAGTGAATTAAAGTCTATGTCTCAATTTCCTTATGGCAAATTGGCATTAATAATAGTATCTATTTCATATTTTTTATGAATGTTAAATGAGTCCACACTTTGTTCTTGTTATTAATATTGAATGAGCTTGGAGTCTTCCTTTTCAGCAGCCTGTAGCTCTGCACTACCTTGAGCATAAAGATATCCAGGAGATAGAGTCAAAGGTCAACCAAGGAATTTAAGTGTGTTTAGTTATCTTCCGGTGGTCCATTAGAGTGTAAAATTCTGAGTCATAACAAACTCCCAATAACTACTTTTAATTCCAGCTCAAATCCTGAACCCTGCTAAGGCAGAAATGAGTAACAGAAATTACTTTATTGGATATCCTATCAGTAATTCCTTCCTAGTATTATGTTCGCCCGAGTCAGAGCAACATTGCTATGAACGAGAGGGAGGCAAGAAGAAGGTTCTCCAGGCATCAAATCAGTTATTAATCTTAGGGCCAGACTTTTATTTAGAATTTACTAAGTTTCACAATGTCATACACCCAAAGAAAACAAGATGCTGCATAAGTCCTGACATTTTTAGTTGGGCCAGAGATTAAAAATTAGTTTTACTATACTTTTCCCTATAATAATACATTTCAGCAAAGAAAAGGATATAATCAGATCTTATTTCTTGAAAAGAAAGCCTTCTTTTTACCTAATTTATCCTAAATGGGAATAGGGACTTAATTTAAAACCAGATCATATTTTGCTTTACTTAGTTCCCAAAAAAGCATTTTATGAAATACTGGTGCATCATAATGTTTATGAAGATTATTAAAACAAAATCAGTGGAGGGGCAGTTCTTTCAGAAAATCATGTTTGTTTCCTATATAACTCCACAGAGCTGTCACATCATTACTGTGCTTTATGAAAGTCAATTAGTGAAGGAAGATACTGAGTATAACATTTCCCAAAATTATTTGGCCAGAGTTTCCCCATTTTTCCTTAAGCAGATCTAGAGTGATATTTTCTATAATACTAGTTTTGGGTAATGTAATCTTAGAAAAAAGATTATTTAAAAAAACAGAAAACTGTGTTGCATTTTTCATTTATTATAAGTTTGGAGTTGCATTTACATTGCAGAAATGATACTACCAACAACTTTTAAATTCAGCCAAATTTATCTTCACAGGATAATCTCTCTTTATCAATGCTGAAAATTTTTAATCAATCTCAATAAGATATGCTAATTTTTTTTTAAAGTCTCCAGTTCTCTCCAGAACTTAAAATGATTTAAAAGCATAAGAGTTAGTTTCCATTCCATCATTATTCTTAATGACTCTTTGGGACTTCAGTATGAAATTGGGTGTAGTGTCCATGACCCTATTTTAAGGCACAAATTTGAAAAGTCACGTTGTCTTTTTTTAAAGCCAAACTTCTAACTCTGGGTTCATTCATTAATTCAGTTAATCTTGAGAGTCTAGAGTGTGTCAAGCATCGATGTATGCTTTGGGGATTTAACAGTAAACCAGATGTATTCTGCCTCTGCTCTTATTACAGTTTGCATCCTACTTGAGGAGATAGACATTAAACAATTTATTTCAGAAATTACTTATTTGTAATACATACCAGTAAGCAAAAGTACAGATTAGAGTTTATATGAAAGCTTGTAACAATGAGACCTAAACTACTTCAGAATATCTAAAGAACAGTTAAACTGAGACTAAAAGATAGTAGGATTTCACTGAGTTAGGGGAAGGGTGAGGAGGGAGTTGGTGAGGAAGGGAACACAGCAGACAAAGCATGGGATTGCGATGAGCACCTGAGGAATGTTTGGCTCAAAGTTGAAGAATATCTTCTGCCTTTTAAATACTTTTTTTTTTTTTTCAATTTAGTGATTAGGATGGCTTCTCACCAGAGTAATGCCCTGTGATAGATACTTTTATTCATATCAGTGTAGATACTGATTACAGGGATCTGTAAAGGGTTGGAGGTGATTTTCCTAGTTATTTAGGCTATGTAGATGACAGCTTCTTCTGGGGTTAGTTGTACTATCAGTTGGGTTATTTCCAATTGTGCAAATAATAATTTTCTGGGTAAATGAATGAACTCAAATAGTATTTGGAACTTAATTTTGTGGAACAGCCATTTATTATTACAAGTACTAATGACAACTAATAAAACTATAGTTTATTTATTTTAGGTGCTGTGCTGCAGTAGTGAACCAAAGACATATTTTTTCTGCTGTCACAGAGCTTGTAGGTCAATGAGAAAAAAAATCAACACAACTTAAAAATACATATAAAATATAAGTGCTATATTCTATATTCTAAAATTGGTTGTCGTGATGAATGCACAACTATGTGATGACACTGTGAGCCAATGATTGTATACTTTGGATGGATTATATGGTATGTGAATATATCTCAATAAAATTGCTCTAAAAAAATATCAAGTTTTATTCAGGGTATGGTCAGGGAGAAGGACAAATCAGAGTATATTTTCAATTCAGTGAACACTCTGTGCATGTGACATTTAACTAAAGACTTGAAGTATTGAAAGGAACTGAACATGTAAAGAAGGAGGCAGAGGTCAGGTTCTGAAGGAAAAAACTACACATGTAATGACAGGCCAAGTGATGAGTTAGAACATTTTGAAATATACCAAAGAAAAGAATAAACAAATGCTAAAAAAAATGAAGCAAAGTCATTATAACATTATGAGATGTAATACATTCTTCTGGAGATTTTCAAATAAGAGTGTCCTTATGGCCTCTTGAAGAGTGTGTTTGATAACAAACAGTATAACTGGCTTCATGTACCATCTCATCATCCACCAGCCAGTCTTTTGGAAAATTAAATGGCATGGAAAGAAGAAGAGCCAGCGCAGCCAGCATACCAGTATCCTTTGTTGGAATATAACTGCACAGAAGGAAACATGCAGAGAATGGCTGACAGCAGGACACCTAAGCAGCTGCTGTGTATTGAGCAATGGCAGGACAGCTTCAAAGATGTCAGTGGAAATGCTACAGAGGCCAGAGTCATAACGAGAAACAATGGGAAACGGCAGCCATTCATGAACCAGCCTGGTGTGGAAGCATCAGCGCCGACACAGCTTTGGGCTATGTGCAAAACCAAAAGGCAAAGAAAGAAGTAACACTGTTTTCTGTCAATAGTGCCTGTAGCAGCAAACAGAAGAATATTACTTATTTGTTAACTTGTTGGAGATTTAAATAAATTTTGCAAACAGAAAGTTATCACAGACAGCATTTTCTTCAAATAGGACATGTCTCATTTTTTATCTAGAAATTTCCAAGGACTTAAATTATAGGATTTATTAATTAATTTAACAAAAATTTAGTGAATGCTTACTATGCCCCATGTATTTTCCTAGCCATTTGGTATCTCCTATAAATAAAACAAAGATCCTGGTGCACCTTACATTCCAGCCAGAAAGATAGACTATTAATAAGCAATGTGTTTAATAGCTAAGAGAATTATTAAGATAGAAGGTGAAGTGTGCTATGCAAAAAAAAAAAAAAAAAAAAAAACAAAAACGGGAGATATTCAAGAGGATTGGGATGTGCTGGTGAGCAGTTGTATGTCACAGTGTTAAAAGCCATTATAATTGAACTTTGAGCAAAACTTGGAGATTAGTCAAAGAAATATATGAGAAAATTGCTAGAGCAAAGATACCAAGGATGGCACATGTCTATGATGGTGGAGCAACAAGGTGGCCACAAATAAAGAGTACACAAAAACGTCTGAGATGTAACTGGGGCAGGTCATGCATGGCTTTGTAATTTTTTTCTTAAACTTTTTATTTTGAAATAAATTTTGAATCATATAAAAGTTGTAAAAATAGTACAAGGTCCCCACATACCCCTCACTCAGCTTCCCCAGTGATAGTATATTATATAATTATATTACATTACCAAGACCAGTAAATTAATATTGATACAATAAAATTGACTAAAGTACAGACTTTATTCAAATTCCATAAAGTTCTCCTTGCATTGACTTTTTTACTGTTGCTGTTTGGTGTGTATTTGCATGAGTTTTATTGCATCTGTAGGTAGGTATAATCATCTCAATCATGGTGCAAAACTGTCTCGCTCCCTTTATTGTTTCATGCTGTGAGAATTAAATTAAGTTTAGCTTTCACACAGGGTGGGGGCAGCTCAGGGGAATGGCAGAGGGTCAAGAAGCCAAGCTATAATTGGTGGCCGGTCCTCCTGTTTATCCACCCACTGTCCTTGCAAGGTGGAGACTGGAGGGGAGGGTAGAGTTTCCTAAAATAGCTTCATAAGTTGTTACCAAACTAGCTCAGACTGGCTCTGCAGTTAAAAAACAAAGGAAAGAGGGGTGGAGACTTGTTTCAAATGTTTCAACTTTGCGCAGGAGACTTTTTTCAAGTGTTTCCAATTTGGGCTGGCTGCATGTTTCAAATTTGCATGGCTAGTTAGGCTTGTCCAATAGAATGTAACCTCTGGAGTATCCAGCCACTGGAGAAATAGGGGAGGGACTTGCAAGTTAAGTATAGGGAATAAATACTGCTGGGTCTATTGTTCTGGGTTCCAACCCCCCACATTTTGGTTGGGAGCCTGTTCTTGCAAGATCGTGAATAAATTCTTTTCTTCTCCACAATCAGGTGAACATTTATTCCTTTTTAGGAATAGTGCTTGTTTCTCACAATGCTTACCTTACTCCCTAACCCCTAACATCCGCCTGAAGTTTATTTAAAAGGTGGTGGCTTTACCTCTGGGTGAGAAAAGGCACTAGTGGGAGGTTTTAAGCAAACAACTGACATGATCTGGTAGATAAAGATACATATAGTTACAAAGAGAGAGAGACAAAGGAAGAAGGCTTTCTGTCTTTGTATTAAGAAAAAATTTCGAAGCTATGGAATGTTGAAAGAATATTAAGATGAACACCTGTGTTCTTTTTATCTATATTTCCAAATACTGACATTTTATCATATTTGCTTCATCTGTACTGTATAATTTCTTTTTTGTTCTTTTTTCTCTTTCTTATTGAACCATATGAAAGTAATTTGCATACATGATGACATTTCATCCCTAAATACTTCAACATAAATCATCTAAGGACCTGGACATCCTCCTCATAAACACATAAACATTATCACACCAAGAAATTTAACATTGATACAATATTATTGTGGCAGCCCAGGGGTCGGAACTCTAGCCCCTTCCCTTAGGGAAAAGGGTGGAGCCTTGAACACTCAGCAGCCCCAGTGAGCAGAACACAGACATTTTGGAAGGTCACTGAGCCTAATCACTGTTGGTAATCAACTTTCAGAAGACTCAGCTGAGGCTTCTTTGTAACCAACTCTTGCAAAGTTCTGCTGAACTATATAAAGCACTCCTCTTCCTCTAGTTTGTACAGATCATTGATTTCCATTTCCCAATCAGCAGCCACTGGGAAAAATACTTCTGTAATTTACCCTAATTAAAACTCATGGGTAACTTTTTTTTTTAACTGCAATTTTATTGAGATATATTCACATACCATACAATCATCCAAAGTGTACAGTCATTCACAGTATCATTGTATAGTTGTGTATTCATCACCACAACCATTTTTTTTTTTTTTTTTTAAGCTGGCCAAAAAGAAATCTGAAATCTAATTATGTTTATTTTCAAAAGAAGTACAAGTTAGGGTAGATAAAGGCATATCAGGCAAATATAAAAAATATAAAGTGGAAATGTTATAAGAGAGAAATTCATGACAAAAGTGTTAAATGAGATAGGATGTCATTCACTTGAATATGAGTATAATTCACAATACAGATATCCCTGTCATGAGTCTTTGGGAACTGTAATAACATTGCGTTAAAACATGCAGACCAAGGAAGAAATGAAGAGAAAGACCATAGATGAGGCAAATTTGTGTCAAGTTTCCTTTTGGGAAGACTGGGGCCTTGATATAACCAGGGGCCACCCTGGGAGGAATTGGGAATTTTTCCATATTCTTCTATTTTTTAAAAAAAACTATCTTATTTTTGTGGATTAGCACTTCGAAGGCAGACTGTTTTTGCCCTATGTTTTAAGAACTTACTCTGTCAGGTGCTGTGCTGTGTTCGCTGCTGTGGGACAGCCACACAAATTAGACCATGATCGTGTCTTTAAGGAACTTAGTAAAATCAAGACTTGACATGAGAGTTCAGAGACAATAAGTGATCACCATGGAACTGGTGGAGGAGAGAGCATTTTAACTGACTCCTGATAGATTTAGGGTTGGAATAGTTGGAAAGATGGAGCAGGAAGGAGAAGCATTCCAGATGGAAGAAACAGCAAGAAGCTGGGGTACTGAAGATGGTCAAGAAAACAGCAGTAGGACCTCCCACTAACAGGCTGCCTGGGGAGAGTGGTGAGAAGTTTGGCAACAGGAGGAGGCCTCCTCACCTCCTCTCATCCTATCTTCTCTTTTGGCAGCAGGATAAAGATTTTTACACATTGAAGTGATGCCAGGCAGGTTCCAGGTGAGGCTCCAGGAGCACAGCACTAGCCCCTACCAGATGTTGCTTCCATTTCTACATGTGACTCTAGGATCTCTCCTTCCTCGGAGTCCACCAATGTTAATTTCTGCTCAATCTTTGCTGGGAGGAACATGGTTCACTTTTTCATGCAAGTTATTTTCAATAAGAAATTTCTTAAGAGTAAATGGTACTTGGCAGCGAGCATAAAATTCCAGGAAAATAATAGAAGATGCTGGCTGAAAAGTATTTAGTGCTCTTTAGTTGAAAGGTGCTGGGTACCAGCTGCATGTTAATTTGTGTCATTTATAGTTGATAATCTCTATGAGGACATTGGAACTGGTATTGAAATCTTAATAACACTTTAATGAATTTGCATTTGCAAGCATTAGGAAGTCTCTCTGAATTGTGTACATTAAAGAGATACATACCAAATAAGGTTCAATAGCAGCCAAGAAGAATTAAGGAAATTAGGAGAGAGAACTCCTTAGTTATAGTCCATTTGCCCCACTGACTGTTCTCCACTGATAGCAACTGGGTCACTTTCAGTATGGCAGGATTTCAGAATACTTATGTTTGTTATAAATACCCAAAGGGAGTATACATATTTTCCAAATGTATATTTTACCATGGAAAATCCCTCTCCCCAAACTGATGGGGTCTACTTTTAGAGGTACTTTAGGAAGTTCTTCTTTTTACTGTCTTGAACTCTGAATCACTGTATTATCCATCTTTGTGCACTTGGGACACACAGTGAGTTAAAATCCTCTTCCTGATGAGAGCTCTTCAGCTATTTGAAGACAATTTTTGTGTTACCCTAAGCCTTCTCCAGACCAAATATTCGTAACTCCTTCAAATAGTCTTCATCTGGTACGGTCATCTTCTTATCCGACTGTGTTTCAGATTTACTTATTTTCACTTAAAATTCTGTGCTCAGAATCAACATGCTGCTCACAAGGTGGCCCACAATCATGTGGTTGCAGACATCACAGAAAGTGGGCTTCTTGAAGAAGTATTCCGGAAAGGCATGGACCTTGCCACTGCTGCTGCTTGGGTGCAGGCCAGCCCTGGTAGGCATGGACGCCAGGCTTCTGGGAGCAGGGAGCGGGCTGGAGCCGGGGCTGACCTCAGCCAGCATGTCTGCTTCCAGCTTCACGTCGCTGTTGGTTCGCTGGAAGAAGTTGTCAGCGCTTTTGCTCCGTAAACTCTTGGTCTTGAAAGAAAGTGATCGTTTCAGTTTCTGGAGCTTGGATTCCTGGCTGCTGGAGGATGCAGGAGAGGGTAGCTGCCGGGCATTCGCCGTCTTCTTGGGCAGCCTGTCCATGCCGTCCTCGGGGGCGCAGCTTGGAGGGATCATCGTAGCCGCGCGGGAACGGTGTTGGGCTCGTGGAGGAACAGCGAGCCTCGCCTTCCTTCGCCGCGCCCTCTCCACCGCACGCTGTGGGTCGCTTAGCTCCGGGTCCGGGGGACTGCCATCATCGCTGAGGTGCCAAGGTGCCCTCCTCCGGCCTCGCCCCCGCCCCGGCACTCCACAACTGATTTTTGAACATTTTCATAACTCAAAATAAATAAATAAATAAATAGATAAATAAATAAATAAATAAATAAATAAAAGAACATCTAAAATATCTCTTGCCCCCCATACCACCCTATTATTTATTTAATTTTTGTCCCCATTCTTCTAAATTGTCCATACATTGGATAAAGGGAGTGTGAGCCACAAGGTTTTCACAATCACACGTTCACACTATATAAGCTACTTAGTTATACTGTCGTCTTCAAAAATCCAGGCTACTGGATTGCAGTTCAATAGTTTCAAGTATTTCCTTCTAGCTCTTCTAATACACTAAAAACTAAAAAGGGATACCTATATAATACCTACAAATAACCTCCAGAATGACCTCTTGACTCCATTTGAAACCTCTCTGCCACTGAAACTATTTTGTTTCATTTTTCTTCCCCTTTTTGGTCAAGAAGTCTTTGGCTTTGCTAATGCTGCCATTATGCAAAATACCAGAAATGGATTGGCTTTTATAAAGGGGATTTATTAAATTACAAATTTACGGTTCTAAGACCATAAAAATGTACAAACTAAGGCATCAACAAGAGAATATCTTCACTGAAGAATTGCCAATGTGTCCAGAACACCTCTGTCAACTGGGAAGGCACATGGTTTGTGTCTGCTGGCCCTTTGCTCTCAGGTTGCATTTCAAAATGATGTTCCCCAAAATGTCTCTGGGCTTGTCTCTCTTAGCTTCTCTGGGACAAACTCTGGGCCACCATCTCAAAGCATCAGCAAATGTCTGGGTCTGCTGCTTTTAAAGGACTCAAGTAAACTAATCTAGACCTACACTGAATGGGCAGGGTCACACCTCCATGGAAATAGTCTAATCAAAAGTATCACCTACAGTTGGGTGAGGCACATCCCCATGGAAACAGTCTAATCCAAATATTACACAAAATTGGATTAAAACATGGCTTTTGGGGGGATATAATATATCCAAACTGCCACAAAAAAGCTTTCTCAATCCCATGATGTATGGTTCATTCCTGGGAGTCATATCCCATGTGGCTGGGGAGACTTACACCCCTGGGAGTCATGTCCCACACAGAGAGGAGGGCAGTGAGCCCACCTGCCAAGGTGGCTTAGTAAGAGAGGCCACATCTGAGCAACAAAAGAGATTCTCTGGAGGTGACTCTTAAGCACAAATATAAGTAGGCTTAGCTTCTCCTTTGCAGCAAAAAGCTTCATAAGAGAAAGCACTAAGATTGAGGGCTCAGCCTTCTAAATTGGTAGTCCCCAGTGCTTGCAGGGATATCAGGAATTCCCCAGGTGGGGAATTTTACTATTTCCACATTTTTTCACCTCATGGGTAACTTTTTGCCTGGAGTGTTCTTTGGCCTTGGATCATGCATCTAATTTGGTTGTCATTTCTCTTATGTCTTTTACTCTAGACAAATACCTCTACTTTTTCTCTCACCCTCTCTTTTGGTCTTTCAGGATATTGAACAGGCCAGGCTAGTTGCCTGTAGAATGCATCACAATATGTGCTAACTGATTGTTTCCTCATGATTAAATTTTGATTGGACATTTCCATAGGAACATGAGATAAGTGATTTTTGTACTTCCTACTGCACCAAATCTGGAGGCATGTAATGACAGTTTGTCTCATCTAAGTCTGTTGACTAGGTAAAGGTCGAGTTTATCAGATCTCTATTGTAAAGATAATTCTTCCATTTGTAATTAATAAAAAACATATGTGAAGTGATACTTGGAGACTATGTGAATACACTGTTTCTCAGCACCTAGAAATAGTTTTAGCATCCATTTATGATACTTATCTATATTCATTATTACATGGGTTGGTAAAATATAAAGCATTTGCCAACTAGCATTCTGTATAGACGAGCTTTCTCTCCATCCCCACTGCCATTTATTTAGTTTCATTGCAAATTCTGGGATTGCTGATAATGTTGCTGTTAGAATCATTATTGTTGTGGTCGTTAACTTCTATTGTTATTTATCATGTTACATTCCATTGGTGTTATTTTTATTTTACTAGTTATTGGTCCTTAAGTACTTCCTTGCTTTCAAACAATAAGATACTCCAGGATCAACTTGTGCTTTATCTGCTCCAGATGTTGAATCAACTATTTTTCAAAAAAAAAAAAAAGACACTGTTTCCTTTTAGTGGGGAATGGTCAGATCATGCTCATTCTTTTGAGAAAGGAGCAGGAGTAAGGGTATCTACAGTGGAAGCCAGGAGATGAGTTAGCAATCGATTGCAACAATCTTGACAAGACATAAAGATAACTTGGACCAGAGTTGTACAGTTGGACATAGTAAGAAGTGGTTGGATATTTGTTATATTCTGAACCTCGAGTTCTTGATAGATTGGCTATGGAGCTTAAGAGAAAGAGAAGAGGCAAAGGGGCCTCAAGTTTTTTGGCCTGAACAATTAAAAAGATGGACTTTCCATCAATTGTGAAGTGTCTGTAATTGGGGCAAGTTTTCTAGGAGGTAGGGGAATGTGTGTCAGGGTTGTGTTTTCTTCCTTGTTTTTCAAGTTCTGATTGCTCAAGCAGTTAAACAATACTCTGAATTACCACATATGTACATGCGCACACACACTTAGAATAATGAATGGTTCCTTTTGCAATTATAATCTGTATCGGTAGGAAAAAAACATCATTAGTAGATTGTGAAGGGGATCCATTTCTTAAACATATTCTCCCTTTCCCTCTCAAGGCAGGTATTTGTTTATGTTTCAGACACATCTAATTTGGGGCTTTTTTTATATTTTCATATTTGTTAGACCCAATTTAGCAATGGATGTCTGTATAACAGAAGACAAAAACAATTGAACCACCAAGTCATTGCTCACCATGTGCTATTTAATTAGATTTGTTTGGTCCTCAGCAAGATTTTGGGCTTGAAAGCCGTGCATGCACAAGAAATTCCTTTAGTTCCTGTTGAATATACCTGAGCATATAGATAGAAGATCATAGTTTTATTCAAGGCAAGGGTCAATAATTTTTTCTGTAAAAGGCCATATAATAAGTATTTTAGTTTTTGTGGGCCACCTGGTCTCTGTGACAACTACTGCCATTGTAGTGTATGAAAGTAGCCATGGACAACATGTAAACAAATGAACGTGTCCGTTTTTCATTACAAATCTATTTACAAAAACAGGTGGTAGGTAACATTTGGCCCACTGGGCTTGGATTACCAAACCCTAATTTAAAAGAAGTCCCAAATCAACAGAATAAGGAAGAGACCAGAGTTGAAGTAAGAATATCAGATAAATATAAAAAATAAGTCTGGTGATAATAAAATGTACAGCTATACATGTGATAACATCTTACTATATAGACTTTTGTCTTGATCTGAAGTATATCCAATTAATTAATTTTAAAGGCATCTGCTATATATAAGAAATCCCTAATAGCTGAGTATTCCATAGAAGTTTACATAAATATTTGCTAATATAGAGGAGTTCTTTTTAAATTTCTGATCACAACATTCTGTTCAAAAACAATTGTTTGGGTTGCAGAAAGCATATTTTCATTGACATAGTATTATAGAGTAACTGAAGATTCTAAGACAAGCTCACAAATATGTATTTCTCTAACATATATTTAAATATTTTTATATAAATACAAAATAGGGAAAACTCTCCCTTTTCCTATCATCTTCCTAATACATTCCAGTGCAATTCAAGTTATCAAATAATATTTAAAAACATGCCTTCCCTATTGGAAGCCCTTTTTATAACTTCAGAATTGAGATCTCTTGCCAGTTCTGATAGGGGTTGAGGCCTACTGCCCATTTGTCTAAGGAACATTTATAAATAGGGTATTATCACTTGGAAGAATGGCCTAAGCATATTACACAATATCAACATGTTGAACCTTCAAAAGGATTGCTTTACTTATATAGAGCTTATAATATGTAGATAAGAAATTTTAAACTGTCACAGCATAAGAATTTTAAGTTTCACTAAGCATACAATTATAACTAGATTTTTCCATTATATGACCTCTCATATTTCGAGTGAAGGTAATATCACAGAAGGAAACCATACTGAGTACAAAGATAAATATATAAAGATTATTCTCTATTTCATCAAAGCAGAGACAAATTATCCCAGGTATATATTATTATCTGCTGAAACCAATATTTTAACTAGGCAAAGTAAATTCCAGTGTGTGTCTCCAAAAGTGTTTAATAAAAGTTTACAGAACTTTACATTGTTACAAGTAGAGGGTCTAAATATGAATTAAACAGATTAGTGTGGTGAAATCATATAAATTCAAAAGACCAAAAGCAAAGTGAAAATGTTAGTAACCATTTTCTAGTGTCCTTTTCTCTCAAATTGTAGTGATCCATGGTCAAAGCAAATAGCTACATTCAATATTATTTATGAGGGTGCTACTTAAGAAGGTTAAACATTATTTTCTGTGATATTTTTCCTAAAGTTTATAGTATATTAAATATATGGAAAGGAAGCATGTTTTCAGGTATTTCAACTCCCAGAACACTTAAAATGCAAGACTATGAGCTCAACATGTCATGTGCTTTTGGTACTGTTTTAAAACAAAACAAAACAAAACAACTCCTCTGATTTTTTTTTCTGCTTTTAATAAACTAACCACAACTGTATAATGTCAAACTAAATTTTCTTAATTTTGAGTTTTTTTTACCAGAAAATTCCCTATGAAATAACTAAATTCAGTGTCTAAGTCAACTTCACTCATATGACTCATATGAAATTTAGTCAGTTCTTTTTGAAAATTTACAGACATAAGCATCTCCCTAAATTGCTCCTGTTGCTTTAAAATAAAATCTGAAAATTTACATTTCTGTAAGAAATTGACAACTAATCTCCACCTCCTGTGGAAGTATTCCTTTCTAATAAACGTGTGCATACGCTTTAAAGTTAAAGCTATAATACATCCCTTCAGAGAGGCTAAGGGAACTGCAAAGTGCTCTAATGATTAAAGGCTGCCCTAAGCCAGGCATATTTGTGAGAGCTTTCCTTCTTTCATTTTAAAAGAAAGTGTAACTTTGACGTGAGGAATAGGGCGTGGAATGGGTGTAAATTGTGTATATCTTTCAATCCTGCAAATCCATTCTTTTCAAAGAAAATCTCAAGAGTTCTCCAAATATAAATGTATTATATAAGTGTCGGGCATATACTTGAAGGATTTATCCCTAAAGTGAGGTAGAGTTAGTAAGTGGAAGAAGAAAAAAGGGATAGAATGCTACAGCATGTAATTTACAATTATTAGCAAGGAAAACTTTGTGTGTGTGTTTTTTTTAAATGTATTTAATGTGTTTGTATGTGTGTGTGTGTGTGTGTGTTTTAATGTAAGCCAATACTCCTGCTGGGATCAGGAGTATCATTTGCAAAACTCTTTTAACAGCATTTCACCTTTCCACTTGTCAATGCATAAATCTTCTTCTATTGCTTGGAATAACTAGATGACATCTGGCAAGGGGGAATGTACTAAATTGGGAATAAGGGAAATAAAGTAAGTTTAACGTGAATCAGTTAGAGGAACAAATTCAATCAATGTTTTGGCAAAATTATTTTCATTTTTCTATACTATTACATTAAATAAAGAGTTAAATACATATAATCTTAATAAACATATATTATACATATATAATCTTAAATGTGAACAATGAACTCCCTGAAAACCACATTGTACCTGCTGCTGACATCTATTAAAGTAAGGGAATGAAAAGGGAATGACAAGGGAATAAAAATATGAATGGGCACAAAGGTTCAATGTTTCATAATTATTAAGGATTTTGGAAAAGTATCCAGGAATTGGAAAAAGAAATGCTGAGGAAGCATCTAGAGAAGGAGATAAAGATTTTTTTCCCCAGTTCTATTTTGCCTCTGTATTCTACTTTAGTTTTTTTTTAAATACAAAAAGCCAAAAATATAAAATACTATCTCATCTTCTAGAATTTAGTCTAGCATAATATATGCTTAAACATGGTCCAGCATTTCTCAAAGAATTCCATGAAGCATTAATTATCATTGTTCTTGGCAAGCATATGCGGAAACTCGGAAATGGTTTGCAGTATGATAAATACATAGAATCAACCTGACTCTGCAAATATTTCATATTTCTCCTTAAAAATGTATTTCTATGCCATGTTTTGCTTCCAAAATTTATTATTCATCAGTAGGATGTTTATAGAAACTAAGACTAAGTTTAATTCATAATTTTCTTTCTCTCAGGCTACATATGCCATAATTATTTCTATTCCTGTTGCTCCATTCAAAAATTAAAATAAAACAAAACAAAGCATTATACTGTAAATAACAATGAGTATATATTAAAATAGAGGCATCATGAGATACTTAGAATGATAAAATGACAGGTATTTTTCTGTTGCATAGAATGTATGGCTATAATAATCAATTTGAATTTTTTTCATCCACATACAACTTCTAGGAATATGTGCATGGAGGAAAGTAAGATGCCTATGGCTTAACTTCTGTACAAGGCAAATTAACAAAAGTTAAAGCTGTTATAAAATAAAATAGTAATTAGTTATAATTAGTGAATTTTACTTGATTTCTTAATACAATTATCTTTATAATCATGTGATACAGTAAAAAAAGCATGGCTCTGTGATCAGAACAACATATTTTAAAATCAGAGCTGTACCCTTAACTGACTACATGAATTTGAAGACACTACCTCATATATCTAAATTATGGTTTCCATCTCTGTTAATTAAAACAGTATCACCTATCTTTCAGGGTATTATGAATTTTAAATAAGAAATTTTATAAAACATATCTAACACATAATATGCCTTCTTAAATTATAGTAAGCTTTTCATATATCATTGTTGAAATAACCATAATCCACTTGAAAGGTGAGAAAAATGTTCCTAAAAAGAAGTGTTTCTCACAGTTCCAATTCAAAGGTGTGGAGGTTTGAAGTTGTATGTACCCCAGAAAAACATGTTCTTAATTCGAATCCAGTCCTATGGCTGTGGACCCATAGCATGCAGGACCTTGTGATGAAGTTACTTCAGTTAGGGTGTGAACCACCTCATTCAGGATGGGTCTTAATCTTCTTACTGGAGTCCTTTATAAATGGGACAAATACAGAGGCAGAAAGAGAAAGCCTCAGAAGCAAGAAGCTGAAATCAACAAAACATGCAAGAAAAGGAGAGACCAGCAGATGCTGCCATGTGCCTTGCCATGTGGCAGAGGAGCCAAGAATCACCAGCATCTGGTCTTTGGGAAGTGTTCTGGTTTGCTAATGTTGCCATTACACAAAATACCAGAAATGGATTGGCTTTTATAAAGGGGCTTCATTTGATGACAAATTTACAGTCTAAGGCCAGAAAGCAGCCTAGGAAATGAAAACAAAATGGTTTTTGTTTTTTGTTTGTTGTTATTTTTTCTTGTTCTTCCTGTTCGTTTTTCATTCTGCTAGGTTCTGACTTACAAACATCAGTTTGATAAGAGTATGTTCAGAACTTTAATTATTGAACTTTTTAAGACTTACAGATTTTCATGGATGATGCTATATGTGTAATTGTTTATATATAAGGATGAGCTTTTTGTTTCACAGTCCAAGACAACTAATTCCATAGTTAATGTTTCTAGAAGTTCCTTGAAATATCGTTGTTAATGTTTCATGAGAAGGGCTGCAGAGCTTACTTGAATGAAGATGACTAACCTTTCTTCAACTTTGTAGTCTTACAGAAATACATTATTTGGAGGAAATTTTACCCATTTATAGAGATCAATTTAGGCTTCAAATTGAAGTGGTGTTAGAGACAAAATATTAACCAAAAACATGGCGGGATTTTTACCTTCAGAAACTATCCCAAGGAAGCGGTTACTATAGAAAAGTCTGAGTAGTGGGCACTGATGAGACATGATTGGGCCTTTGAAGGAGTAGTTAGTACATCCAGTTTGGTGAAGACTCAATAAGAGGGGCCTCCATTTTTATTTAAGTATTAGGTTAGTACAGAATAATAGTGGGAATAAGAAAAGAAGGTAATTAAGACCAGATTCTTGAAAACCAGGTTGGAGTTTCTTAGACAATAGAAGACATTGAGGGCTTCAGTGAGGGAGTAACGTGTCTAAAACAACACATGAGGAAAATTAACTTTGAGGTTTTTCATAGTCTAGATGAAGGTAGAGAAACACAGAGATGGGGGTTGGGGCTGGGGAAAAATTAAGAGGCTACTGTGGTAATACGTGGAAGAATTACTAAGGTCTTGAAACAGGGTGGAGGATATGCAGAAATGCTAAACAATATGATGGAAGGCTCGAATGAGTAAATGTGTGAGGATAGGTAAGTCAATAAAGTTTCCATAGTTCCAACCAAGTGATAATGGATCTTTTGGCAGTAAAGAAAATGTGTCTTAGAGGAGCTGATTGTATATGGAGAATGCTGACTGGTTTTAGATAAAATTAATCAGTGTTCCTAGTTGTAAAACAAACTTCCTTATTCAAGAATTTGGTGCTAAAAATGAGGAACTTCAATTAGCAGACCCTGAAGCCTAGAAATTGGCCTAGTGGAAGAGGTCCAACATAGGACAGCAACACTCCAATATACCTGATTAGGAAGTTAGTAATTCTTCTTATGTAACTCTTGTTTTGCAAAAACTAACTACAATATTTTCTATTGTCATATTGGGATACCAGTTGTGTGTCTATTCAGGTTGTAGCATTAGGGATAATGTGGGGGTGAATTTCAGGATGTTAGAGGAATGCATAGCCACATGTTGGCCAGAAATGAATTATTATTTTCCATTTCAATTCAAAACAGTGGTTATGAAACGGAGATATAGATAGGGAAAAAGCCTTTCACTTTAAGACAGAAACTCTTAGATTCAAAGGCTATGTCTAGATAATTATTTACTGGAAGTCAATAATTTTGAAAGAAGCGGTACTATCAAAGAAATCCTGAGTTTAGCCAAAAATAGTCACACTTCAACACATAAAGTAACTGAAACCCAAACAAGAAACAATAGGAAGTGGGACGCTAAAGCTGGTTAACCCCCAGGAGCAATCATTTCATACAGGATCTTATAAAACAATGAGCAAAGGAGAAAAAAAAAAAAAACAAAAACAAAAACCAGAGGCTTTGAAGAACAACCGTTGAGGGAGATTATTTTAAGAACAAACGTTTTCATAGCAAGGGGAATAGGCAATAGGCAGGTGCGTAAACACAGCTCTCAAATTCCTCAATCCAGAAATGACAATGGTCACTTTCACTCATAATTCATTGGCCAGAACTAGTCTCATGACCCCAAACTAACTTCAAAAGAGGCTAGGAAATGTAGACTGCAGGCAGATATTTGGTTTGGATTGCAGTTCATTTAAGAATTATGTTTATAGATTAAGGAAAGGAGAGAAATAATGGAAAGCTTGAGGATAATCATTTTTCTTTTTTTTTTTTTCATTTGGAAGATGTAGGTATGTTCATTTACAGAGGAAATGAAATAAAGAGAAAGGAAAAAACTAAATATATGTGCCATAAATAATAGGAAAAGAGCATCAAATAATTGAAAATTCCTTTAAGAATCTGTGTTTCTAAGGATCCCTTACACTGTCCTCACTTTTCAGTTTCTATGGATAATCTCATCCACTCTCTAGATAAGGTCAACACCATTTCTTGACTTGATTGTAATAGCTTCCAGTTTCATCTCTCGCTTTCATCCTACAACATTTATCTGTCAATGTTTGCTGGTTTGAAACTGTTATGTACCCTGGAAAATGCCATGCTCTTTTAATCCATTCTTGTGGGTGCAGAATAGGTGGGTGCACAATAGGTGGGAGGGACCATTTAATTAGGTTGTTTCCATGGAGAAGTGACCCACCTAATTCAAGGCGGGTCTTAATCCTTTACTAGAGTCCTTTAAGATAGCTCAAGGAGAGAGAGCTTAGAAAGAAAATGCCCCAGAATAAGAAAGAAGGACTCCCAGAGAGCAGAGAGACATTTTGGAGATAGTCACTGAAACTAAAACCAGGAGAGAAGGACCAGCAGGCATCGCCATGTGCCTTCCCATATTACAGAGGAACCCCGGATGCCAGCAGCCTTGCCTCAGAGAAGGTCTCTTCCTCTTGATCCCTTAATTTGGACATTTTCATGGACTGAGAACTGCAAATTTGTAACCTAATAAAGCCCCATTGGAAAAAGTCAACCCATTTGTGGTATATTGCTTTCTGGCAGCTTTAGCAAACACTATGTCACTTATTTGCTTTAAGACACTCAAAGCCAACCCCCAAACAATCTCCAATAACACCACAGAAATAATGTTAAAGATTTGCAGACACCATACCTCTTAGTATGATATATGAGATACTATATTCCTGGCCCCTGTCTATTTCTCAGATTACATTCTCCTCCTCTCCATTAGTCACAATTTATGTTTCGGCAATACCAAAATATTTATCATGCTTGAATACATTTCTGTTATTTCTTACCTTTAGATCTTTGTCATTATATTTATTACTTAATCTCAGATTCCTTTATCCATTCTCATCTTTTATTCTATCTGATTATCACCTATTAATTTTTCAAGTTGCATCTTAAGTTGTTCTGCTCTTTGGAATTACCCTTTTCCTCAATATAAATTGGTTATTTTCTAAGCTCAGAGAATGGTATGCAAATCTCTACAGCATTGTCTTGAAATGATTTCCTTTACTCATCCTCTTTCTATTCTTTATCTCATACACTGGGAGCTCCTTAGGAATGATGGCTGGGACTTATTTATCTTTGAAATTATCCCCAGTCTCTAGAAAAGTACTGGCATGGAATAGATGCTCAATAAATGTTCATTAAATGATACTGAAGACCTTTATTAAAATAATCAACAAATTCCACCAGCCCTACATGCTATATACTAACATGTGTTCTTGCTTATATACTACAGCATTATCTATCTACCAATCTGTCTATTTATCTATCTATCTACCTACCTATCATCTGTCAAGTTTCAGCCAGAACTCCTAGTACAAAAAATTGAGCTTCAGATTATCAAAGAAGAAAATTCACTGTTTCAAAGAATATTAAACCAATATTATTTTTGATGATTCAAAGGTAATAAGAGGCAAAATGAGTGATAGATTTAAATCATTAAAATGCTAGTAACGAATTTCTAGGGAAGCCCCAAATGCTTCTTACTACAAATCATACTTTACTTTCTAAGTAGCTATTCAAATTTCTGTCAGAGAAAAGTGACTGAAAGTATCTCCACTGTATCATATAAAGTGCAGGGTGGCAATTGTGAGCCAGTATATTCACACATAAAATAATTGAACTGTCATTGCTCATGGAAACTATGACAACTTCATTGTGTTTCTTGCAAGCTCTCTGAGACAACCTAGTGGGGCAGGGGTGGGGGGTTGGTGTTCAGAGCACTGGGTCAGCAGGGAGCCAGACCTATTGAAGAGCAGATCAGGTACAGATAGCTATGCCCATGTCACATTTATGTGACACAGTAACCACCACAATGCTAATCTGTTTTCCATATAAATACCTTTTAAATTTAACATTACATTTAAAAAAAAAATCCAACATTTCAACTTTATTTCTTATTTTTTTTCCAAAAAATTAGAGTGTATAAAATAATCATTTCCTAAGATGACTTATTTAATTGTATAAAATAATCAGTTCATAAGATGATTTAATTGTAAGAGTTATTTTAAATGAGAAGTTTTAAAGTTTGGAGCATATAAAACTCTATTTTCTCCATTATAATAAAATATTAAACTTTAAATTTTCACTGCTAGTTTGGAAGTGTTCACAGGAACTTCAGCCCAGGGTCATTTTTCTGAGACATGTTACAATCTTCAGAATAACATGGTCTAAAATGCAGAAGACGCCATTATAACAATCCCACATCATATGTGAAAGCCTTCTCATTGTCCCAGAGGGTTTCCCTTTGAAGAAGCAGAGTTTCTATGGTTTAAATTGGGCACAGCAGAGGCACACAATCTGAGATAAAAATAAAGAGGGACTGCGACTCTATCATATCAGTAAAAGACTTTGCCAGTACCCAAATATGGGTCTAATTATTTTCCTGAGATGCCTCATGTTTAGATTTCTACATGATTTCATGTATAGCAGGGTGTTAAGTGAACTAATTATGTTCTTACTATTACATCATCATAAGAGAATTTAAAAAGCTATCCTTGTACAATGTGACCCACCTCCCTAAAGACTTTTTAACCTGCAGCAAAATCCATTTAACCAGTTGAGGCTAGCACTCTCATAAAAGCAGCTTACAGCTGGATAGGCAGCTCTATGATGTACACAGACATCCACACTGCCTCCAGATGATTCTGAAACATCAGATTTAATTCACACTTCAGAGAAGGTGTTATAGATTAATCTCCATTGCAGTAGGGCTTTTCACAATTATGGGATTCAACTAGATTTTTGTATTTGTTCTATCTCGCCAATACAGCTGACATACAGGACCTTTTAATTTCTCTTTCTTCATTAATCAAGGCCACAATAACCTCTTTGGCAATGTATAAATATTGCTTTTCATATTTATAACATCAGCCATTTAAAAAATATAGGAGGCCATTTCATATATATACTTGAAAATAGCATAATGCTATTTTTAAGATTATTAGCAATGAAATGCTTTAAAAGAAAAATAAAACTGATATATATAATAATCTTTCCTACCCTTTATCCTTCAAATATACTTCTTTCTTAAGTATATATTGGGACATTCTAGAATTTATCAATATTTTCCAATGCTTTAAATATATCTCCTAAAAATAAGCACATAAAATTGTATGAATTTTTAAAGTGACACAAACTTAAAAACAAAGCCAAAAAAGACTAATGTGTACTGTTATTGCTAGGATTGGCATGATCTCTGCTATTTATCTTCAAAAAACAACAAAACGAAAGTGAATCAAAACCAGACACTAATACTTTATATTGGTTATTATTATTTTTTTTTGTTAATGCTTCCTCATGAATGTCCTCCCATACTTATCCTTTATGCAGTCCTCTTTAATAATTCAGATTGGCCTAAGTGAGTGACACAGAGTGATGGGAGCACGACTGCTCCTCTGGAGGTTAACTGCAATTGAACTTTTCCCTCAACAATCTGCTCAACTCCATTTTCATGAGAAAAAGTGTCACTTCATTTCCAGAAACAAATGCTTAGCACAATGGTCAGAATTCATAAAAATTAAAAAGCTAACACCTCCAACAGGATCATTCAACTGGGTAGCATGTAGCTGAACAAGTACTTGCAGTACAGCTGCCAATGAGGTGGAATTTTCACACCTTCATTATCAGTATTGGTGTCATCATGGCTAAAATAATATTTTTTAAAAAGTGAAGAAAATTTGAAATACTTCTCTGTATTTTCTCCTCTATTTTTTTTCATATTAGTACTTATGGAATACTACTATTCAAACTTCAAAATCACTAAATTAGGACCTTAGTAAACTGGAATACAAGAAAATAATAAGAAATAATTAGATTCAAGAGTTAAGGAATGACATGAAAACAAAAAAAAATGTTAACTGTTAAAGGATAATTCAAATACACTGGATGTAAAAAAAAAATGCGTGATCCATGTGATACAAGTCATACCATTTTTAAAATCACACTCTTTAAATTTGAAAATATTAGGATGTATTCCAGTTTGCCTTGTTGAAGCTTAAACATATAAACCGATATGTTTATCGGATATAAAAAAAAATTACTTACTGTCTTTCATATTCTGTAACAAATGAACATTATGGAAACCTAGCTTCATTGTTGCCCTAAAACCCATTTTGATTTTTGTTTAAAATCTCTCAGTATGGGTCAATTTCCCTCTAGTACTTTTTCAGAGACTAGCTTGTATATAAATAATGTAACATAAAATTGATACTGCAAAAATGATATGTGATAGCAATATTTTCATATTTGAAAATGCAAAATAATCAAACCCTTAAGACCCAAATCATAGCACTTTATTTATGAATTATAAGTACAAGCATTGAAAGACATAAAAATAGTAAAGTTGGCAGGGTTTTATTTTTTTCCTGGGTATAACTGTTTTCATACTTTACTAAATAAAAAATGGATAAAAAGAAATGAAAGTATAAGTGATGAGACAAATGAACATTTTGAGTGAGATTATGTTTACTAAAACCTATCCAATGATATTAAGAACACTGCCTAATCTAAGGTTTCTGATTTAATTATTAACTATAGAATATAAGGATTATAAAGGAAACTAAAACATTATATTGCAGTCTAGGATTCAGCATTGTTTTCAGTTTGAACTTTACAGTAATTCTTAAATTATCTGCAATGTTAATAGCAATGTGTATCCCCTAACAAACGGTTGCTATTATTTCTAACAGGAATTGTCTATAGATTTTAACCTGTAGTGGGAATGTTTGTCTCAGTAGAATTACAATTCTTTACTTGAAACTGCTTTCAAAATCATCAGCTCATATTGCAGTAATTATAGCAATTAGATGAAGACATTCTTTAGATTCCCAACTCTGCCAATTGTGCATTTCCTTCCATATCCTCATTGATTGGAAGGCACCTTAAAAGACTCAACCTTGGTTTGAAATCCGCACTTTATTGCACTAAAGGACAACTTGATCTTGTTTTTTGAAGCAGAGAAGTATAATTTTATTTACCCACCCCATCAATACAAGATCAGGACTTGAGATTTATAATTCAGCTTGATGTCCCTTTTAGTTGATCTCTAGGGAAAAAAATCAAATTATTCAATCATTAGCGGAAGTATTTAGTTTGCTTCTTGAGATATATTTTCTGTTATATTTTGTTCGAAATATCCAACCTCATGAAAAATATATCATTTCTTTACTTGCTTGTGTTCCAAGGAATAATGGATAACTTAGGTAAGGAACAAAGAATGTGTTATTACATTCTCTTAAAAGCATATAAGGAGTGCTAAAAAGCAATTGACCTATAAAGCATCTAGGTTTTCTCATTTTTAAAATGAAGAAAATGATAGTATGTGGCAAAGAGGATTGTTATAAGAGTTAAATATATATAAAAGTGATAGAACAATGCCTGTTACAAATAACTTGATAAATGCTAAGTATTAGTAATGGTGATAGCAGTAATCAGATAGTAGTGGTGGTACCTGTAGTTGCAGTGAAGTAGAAATAGTAGTCATTGGTAGCTTTGGTAGCGGTTCTAACAGAAACAGTTATTTCAGGATTGTTAAAGTTTATTTAAATCACCAACACCACAGTAATTTTTAGCTCAATGCATTGTGTCAAGGTATATGCTAATCCATTTTCAATTACCAAACATTTAGCTACAGGAGGTCAACAACGATTGGCTGATTGATCAGTTTGTGGTAAGAAAATCTCACCAGAGACATGGAGGTAATTGGTTTCTGAGTGACTAATAGCTAATCACCTTTTCCTTGTTCTCCCCGAGGAAAGAGAAGAAATCAAGCAGAGGGAACAATAAAAATTACATTTTATTCAATGACTGTTTGTTTTTGTGTTTCACCCTTAGACAAGATATTGACTACTTCAAATTAACAGCTGGGGATACTTTAACTAGGAAGCTACAGAGTGCAAAATGTGTTCTTCACAAAAATTAAGTAAATTTTTTAAAAGGTAAAGACAATTATATCTCTGCAAAACAGAAAATTACTATTTTTTTTTTTCTTTTGGCTTTAGTTTTTATCTGTGGGCTTGATTTTCAAGAAGTACTGTGTTGCTTTGTCATTTCCTGGATTTAGAATTTCAATTTTAAAGTTTTGTTTTCCAAAACTTTCTCTGTAAATAATAATTGAAATCAATTGTAGTATAAAAATTGTCACAACGCAAATCAGCTTGTCAATTTTTAAAACTTAACTCAGTGCTGCTTTGTATAGCTTTTATTGGCAATCAATTGTCAGTGTCCTGCTAATTTAGTATTACTTTTCTACCATGTAATCCCCATGTAATTATTTGTCAAACAAATAATTATTATCTTAGGTAACTTGCATGTGAATGCTTTTATATATTTCCTTATACTATTTTAAATTAAAAAAAAAACCCATAAATGGATATCCTCTATTTGTCTAACTAGGAAAATAATGCATGATATATATATATATATATATATATATATATATTTAGTGGTAGATATAAAAACATACTGAATTATGTATTTTATGAATCAGATATTTTGTATATTTGGCCATCATAAAATGGAGTACATTCTTATCATATGTTTTGTAAAACAGAATTTTCTTTTTAATTTTTAAATCAAAAATACATATTAATATATTACACTTATATATATTTCTACCAGTGAAGTTTTTTTCTAAAAGTCTTAATTGCATTAATTATACATTCTCCCAATGAATCAGTCAATGAAGCAATCACTGTAGTTACTGGAAGCTTTATAGAAAACTGCTTAGGAAGCTGTTTTCCATGAAAACCATAATATCATATCCTGTAGGCAATATTAGTGCTTCTACACAGACATCTCTAGCAATGTCATACAAATATGTTATTTCAACCAGCTGACCTGCTTCCATCCCAGAACCAGAATGTCAGGAGATTCAACCCCAGTTTTGGCCCCACTGGGGTTAGATGACAAACTCTTGACCCTACCCTTGAATGTGCTCAGTTGTCAGTTTTGCCTACCACAGCTGTTGGATACTCCAGAGCATCAGATAGTCAGAATAGGTCTGAAATAGGCCTATTAGCATCTCAATACAGTAGCTCAGTCACCTTATTACCAATTCACTCAAATTAATTAATTTTTAATTCTGCTCTACCTCAACAATTATAAATCAAGTCAGCTAGTGAGACAGAAAAGCACATGGAAATGTGAAACGGTCTGTAGTTTAAGTCAGAGGCTCAACGTAGGCAATCTGTCATTTTGAAGACCAGAAAAAAGGCAAATTATCCTGTGCAGAGATTATTGAAAAGTATTTTCTTGATGAATTATGCTTCTTTCAAAAGGAAGAGAAGAGTAGTAGTGATAAATGTCTGTGACGTGTTTGGATCTATAAAGCCAAGCTATGGAGTCAGAAAGAGTAGTTGATTAAAAACAAAAACAAAAACAAAAACGCTCCTAAGAGTTCCCAATAACTTTATTTGAACCTGACATTTTATTGTTATGTTAAAATATATACTGTACAAATAATGGCTTAACGTTTTAAAATGAGCGCCTGTAACTTTATAATATTCCTAAGATGTAAGATTTATTATTATCATTATTATTACTGTTTGGTTGGCTAGGCTATTTCCTTAAAGCAGCATCATTTAAAAGAGTAAATGTTTTAGATTTGAGAATAAAATTCTTTGTCTCAGATACCGACAGATAATTAAAATCATTTAAATTATACAGATAGTTTGCAATGTGGAAAGCAATGAAATCATTGGCAAACTATTCCCTTCTGTGCTTTTATTTTCAATTTTCTTGAAATGTTCTCAGGAATAAAACTCATAACAAGAAAGAATTTACTTTGAACAGTACAATCCCCTTTGAATGAGGATTGACTGCTTTTGATACTCCATAGTACAATGTATACAGTTTTAGATAGAGCATATGGGGATTTCTTTTTGAGATTGAGCTGCAAAATCTCGAAAGACCAAAGATTAAAAGTGGTCAAGCAATCCAGCATACTGTGTAGCTTCTTACACCATATACTTTAGTAGGAAAATGTGACCAAATTTAAGATGTATTTATACCATGCTGGGTATGGTTTTTCAAACCTAAGGTAATCCTAGCTGTTTGAGACAGAATACAATTGGTTTCTGTTTCTGAGAATAATAAAGGGTAGATTCATGGCCAGCAAGTAACTTTTAAAAAGTTTTCTCTCCCCTTCAAATAGAATCAAGCCCATGGTGTAGATTATTGCAAATACTTATAAAATAGCTTAATATTTAGATATTTGAAATCATTTTACTAGTATTTGGCATTTTGTAGTTGTGGAAATGAAGTAAGAAATTTGTTGAGGTCAACATGTAATTAAGGAAGCAAGATCAACTCCATATTTTTTGCCACCATTTCACAAATCTTCTTGGGTAACACTACTTCCCAAAACCTATATTGGTTAGGGATAAATTGCCATAAATGGCAACTATCCACATTTAAACAAACAATAAAATGAAATGCTTCCCTAAACTCGGAGCTGTTAAACTCAATACAGATTTCTTATGCTAGAACTGCAGTTAAAGAAGAATAGAATTTCCTGATTCTGGGCCTGGCTTAATTGTGGCTCTGGCTAAAGGCAAAAGAATACATAAAATATATTATTGAGATATTTAGACAATATGCAATTACCAAATTCAAAATTGGGCTCACATACCTCAGCAAAGTTGTGAGCTACAGGCATAAACCAACATTTTCTTAAATTTCCAATTCTCCATTGTTTTTACTGGGATTTTAATGCAAATACTTTGAACCAACTGCCAAATTGTGTGGAAATCAGCCCCACATTTCTATCTGGCTACCTCAAGTGTGCAATCTCCTCCACTAACAAAAGTACTTTTCCTCTTAGTACTTAAGATACTCATCATACTAAGGAACAGTATATAATAGTTATTTAGAGAATATACTGAACATTGTCACTGACATGCCTTTAAGAATCTTCACAAGAAAAATTTTGGATTGATTCCTTCACATTTATACGCTGAAAGCCAATTGATCTTTTCTCCTCATGAAAAGTTTTAGGCACACAAATTGACTCTACTTTATTCTAACATACCTTCATAAACTACAAATTTGGTCAAGTTTTAAAATAACAGGTCAAAGTTATTCTTCATGGAAACACTACCCACTCACTGCCAACTAAACTCTCCTGTAAGTCCAATGGAATCATAATCAGAAAAATAAGAATTTGTGACAATTATGGATATCTTGTAATTTATTTTTATTGGAACTGAGCTCACAGGATTGTGTATGGCTACCATTTATATATTTATGAATTTTTTTGCTTAACTGTCCATTCATTTGTCCATGTATTCATTCATTCATTTATAACAACATAATAAGCATCTGTAAATCCATCATCCAGAGTAGGAACCTAACAATAACTGTATACATTTGGCCATATTTTCTCCCTCTTATACCACACCCCTGTCTTCCTTCTCCTGAAATAATCAATTCCCTGAATTCCATTATCACCATGACCTTGCTTTTTTCATATATAGTTTAATTTCATATTTATGTATACTTTGTTTTTAAACACATTTTTAAAAATTTTAGTTCTCCTTAACTCCATGTGCTAGTTTGGATGTATTATGTCCCACCAAAAGCCATATTCTTTGATGCAATCTTATCGGGCAGATGTATTAGTATTGATTAGATTGGAATCTTTTGAGTGTTTCCATGGAGATGTGACTCAGTCAACTGTGAGTGAAACATTTGATTGGATAATTACTAAGCAGGTATTCCCCTACCCATTCAGGGTGGGTATTAATTGGATCACTGGAGTCAAAGGAATTCACAGAGAAGGACCTCAGAGCAACTGAGAATGACATTTTGAAGAGGAGCTGCAGCTAAGAGAGGACAAAACACCCCAAGAGCAACATTTTGGAGAAGGCCATTTTGAAATGCCACCTGGGAGCAAGCAAATGCCAGCCACATGCATTCCGAGCTAACAGAGGTTTTCTGGATGCAATGGCCTGTGAGCAGCCACCTTCCGGATTTGGCCTAGTAGACAAGCTGCAGCCTGCCCTTGAGTTCCCCCCGCCCATCGAGTGGTGCCAAGATGGCGCCCACATCCTGCTTCCGGCTTCTGATGTATGTAACCACCCGCTCCTACCAATCGAAATCCTGTATACGCGATACTAGCCTAGAAGCTTATTGGTTGTTAATTGTGTATAAAAGGTCTTACCCGGACGGGGTAGGGTGAGACAGCCCACAAGGAGCCGTGCCTGACGGCCACATCGAGGCTGCTCTCCCGCGAGGCGCCGTGCCCCGTGTGGGAACCAGTAACACAGAATGTTCATCTAGCTGTAGTAAAGGGCTTGCTTTCACAACTGCCGTGTGGTTCGAGTCGTGATTCATGACCAGGTTAGTTCGCGCAGTCTGCATCTCTCTCTCTCTCCTTCCCTGTTTCCCCTCGCCGGCCGGGAACCGGGGACCGAGCGGGGCAGCGCCGGACAAGTGGTGGCCCGTACGGGGAAGCTCCTCCTCCTGCCTCGCTCTCGACGGTCCCTCTGTGAGGAGAGCAGCGCTGCGCGTCGAGCTTACGGCGGACTTCCCGCGCCTGATCAACGCGAGAAGGTGAGTGCGTCTTATTACATGATAGTTAGGGCCCGTGGGTTTTCAGGTGACCCCGGGGGACTCGGAAGAGCTCTCCGAGTGACTGAAGTATAGTGCCGACTGCAATCATGGGGCAGTCCGGAAGTTCACCTCTCTTAGCTCCCTTAAAGAACCTTTTGAAACAACGGGGTATCTCGGTCAGGAAAAGCTCCCTTCAGCGTTTTCTTGATGATGTTGATACTTTTGCCCCTTGGTTTGCCTGCACCGGCAGCCTTAGCCTACCCTCTTGGATGAAGCTCGGTCGCGACATAGACCGAGCGCGCCAGACGGGCGTGTGTATGGACCCGATTCTAGTACCCATATGGGAGACCGTCCGTGCGGTCCTTGAACTAGAATCGGCTACCGGCCTAAGCCCGTCCTCTGTCTTGCAAGAAGCACGGTGCGCGCTCCAAGAAACCCAGTCAGTTTCGTCAGCGGACGGCTCCTGTAAGGGCAAACCGCCGGAGTCCAGTGACTCTGACTCAGAGTCAGATAGCGATACTGACGAGAAGGCGGAAGCATCCCCGCTAATTGAGTGGGAGGAGCCTCCCGCCACACCCGTGCGGCCTTCCGCCCCGCCAATGTCTACCGCTGCACCCCCAGGGACACCCCAGCTCCCAACTGACGCCTTGGGCGGTCCCACCAAAGGACCTCGCCGAGAGCTCCCTCTAGTGGCCATGCCCAGTAAATGTAATTATCCTTTGCTGCCAGACCCGGAAACCCCGATGGGTCGGTCAGGGGAGGGGCAACCTTTGCCGTACCCCCCGCCCGAGTATACAGGCCCTCAGGACCCTTTGCCATTAGGTAGTGGTGGGAGACATTTCTGGAGATGGAACCCTTTCACAACATTTAGACCTTTTGGCATGCTGGGTGGCTACCAGCCACTTGAGCCGCAGCCAGTCTCAGAAATGTACCCGGTTATTATCAATCCCCAAGGTGGCAATCGGCACGAATCATATGATTACAAACTATTGAGGGAATTGAGGCAGGCCGTCCATCAGTATGGCCCCAATGCCCCTTATACCTTGAACATGATCGAGAACCTCTCTGCTCTAAATCATACACCCGCAGATATTTTTCAGCTAGCCCGTGCTTGCTTGCCGTCAGGCCGATTCATAGATTGGAAAGCATGGTTTGAGGAGTTAGCTGAAGAGCAGGCCGCAAGGAATGCGGCGGGGAGACGTGGCGGGTGGAATGCTGACATGCTGTTGGGGAGAGGCGCCCATGCCCAGAACCAAACGGGTTTCCCACAAGAGGTCTATGCCCAGATCTTCCGCTGTTTTGTGGGTGCCTGGAAAAAGCTAACAGGTGAGGGAGAGGCTCAGGCCTCACTCAGCAATATACACCAAGGCCCCACAGAACCATTTGCGGATTTTGTAGCCAGGATGCAAACCGCAGCTGAGAGAATCTTCTCAGATCCAGGAGTAGCAGAGACTGTGGTTAAGCAAATGATTTTTGAGCAGTGCAACAAGGAGTGCAAAGTTATCCTGGCACAAAACAGAGCAAAAAATTTGACAGAGTGGGTCAGGCTCTGTAGAGATGCTGGCAGCCCTTTAACTAATGCAGGTCTAGCTGCCATGCTAGCCAGCTCCCTACAGGTGGCTACAAAAAGCCCGAGAACCTTAGGGGCAAAGTCTAACGGGTGCTATGGCTGTGGCCAATCAGGGCACTTTAAGAGAGATTGTCCCAATAGACGTCAACCCCCTGCCACTCAACGGTTTGGCGAACCAGGTGCAGCAACCAGGCCGTGTGGCCGTTGCCACAAAGGCCCCCACCGCGCAGAAGACTGTAAATCGGTTTTCGATGCGCAGGGTAGACGCCTCTCTGGCCGCCCCGAGCAGATTCCAAAAAACGGGAAGAGGGGGTCCGCCCTTTCGACGGACCCCCTTGCATGCCATTCGACAACACAGGATCCGATCAAATTCGTGCGTCCCCCGGCTCAGCAGGACTGGACCTCTGTGCCACCTCCAGACTCGTACTAACCCCCTCCATGGGTGTCCAGTTAGTAGGGACCTCCTTCAAGGGGCCCTTACCGGCTGGTACTGTAGGGCTCATATTGGGAAGAGCATCCACGGCCCTGAAAGGATTAACAGTTATACCAGGACTTGTAGATTCAGATTTCACAGGCCGTGCCCAAGTTATGGTTCAATCTCAGCGGGGCACCTTAGTCATTGCAGAAGGTGATAAGCTGGCGCAGCTCCTGCTCTTACCCAGCTTACATGCAGTCTTTCCAAGCAGAATCAGACAGAGAGGGGAAAAAGGGTTCGGATCCAGTGGAGCGATTTTTGAGGGACTCCATATGTCCCTGGAGTCTCGACCTATGCTAACCATTAAGGTGCAAGGCAGATCTTTCTTGGGCCTGCTCGATACAGGGGCCGATCGGTCTATCATAAGACAAGAATGGCCCCCCACCTGGCCAACGAGCAGGGCGGAAGAGCCCATTAGAGGAATAGGCCAAATTTCAGCGCCCATGCTCAGTGCAGCTGCCCTTCATTGGGCCGATGAAGAAGGACACCAAGGCAGTTTCCAGCCTTATGTATTAGCCCTGCCTGTGTCTTTGTGGGGAAGAGACATTCTGACCCAAATGGACGTTACTTTAATTAGCGGCTACTCCCCAACCTCTAAGCGACTGCTAAAAGAAATGGGGTATACCCCCGGCAAGGGTTTAGGAGCTTCACTGCACGGACGTGCGGAGCCTATACAAGCTGCCCCCAAGTCTGACAGACGAGGCTTGGGTTTTTCATAGGGGCCACTGAGGAGAGATTCCCACCCACACCTATAAAACTAAAATGGAAAACCGAGGCTCCGGTGTGGGTGCCTCAGTGGCCCTTGCCACAGGAAAAACTTGCAGCGTTGCACGCCCTAGTATCAGAACAACTAGAAAAGGGCCATATCGCCCCTTCCACGTCACCGTGGAACACCCCTATATTCGTAATAAAAAAGAAATCTGGTAAATGGAGACTGCTACATGATCTAAGAGCTATTAACGATTGCATGGAGCCTTTAGGGCCCGTTCAGATGGGACTGCCCCTCCTCTCGGCATTACCGGAGCACTGGTCGATTTTCATCATAGATCTGAAAGATTGCTTCTTTTCTATCCCACTTCACCCTGAGGATGCCTCAAAATTTGCTTTAAGACAGACAACGGCCCGGCTTACGTTAGCAAAGCTTTTCAAAAGTTTTGTGATGTTATGGAAGTTAACCTAAAACACGGCATCCCATACAACCCTCAGGGGCAGGGTGTCATCGAGAGAGCGCATAGGACCATTAAAGAACTATTGCAAAAGCAAAAGGAGGGAATAGGTCATGGTCTGTCCCCCAGGGCCCAATTGTCTGCCGCCCTATTTACATACAATTATTTAAATGAAAACGCATCAACCATGACGCCTGCCCTACAACATACCACCCCAGGTCCTCCGCATAGAGGCCTGGTCCGTTGGAGGGATGTTCTGTCGGGGCAATGGAAAGGTCCTGACCCAGTGCTCAGCTGGGCCAGAGGCTCTGTTTGTGTCTTTCCCCAGGAACCAGGACGCCAACCAGTGTGGGTACCGGAGAGATTGGTGAGAACCGTGCAGTCGCCTGAGAACACCAAAGAACTGCAGCCTGACGGGTCGTTAAACCCCCAACGTGACCTGTTGGATCCAGTCCTCAACTCGCGTGATGAGCGGTCAAATGATGTCGACGGTGTCGACCACTCCCCAGCAGACCGGGAAGAGGGCCAGGAATATTGACCTTTTTTCCCTCCTGGTTCTCTTGGCCTAATCTGACCAACTGGGTTCTTCTTGCTGTGGGGTTATTAGTAGGTTTGATCATTGTTAAGAGTTTGCTGGAGCGTTTGTTTCAAAGACAACAGCAATTACGTGTTACCGCCATGATGGCCATGTCCTCTGCCTGTAACCCTCCTGATAACTATAGTCCCTCTGCCCAGCACCCATCCCAACCACTCGAAGCTGGGCATTCGGGGGTAAGGTTCGCAGCTAAGTATATGAAAAAATCTCGTATATAAACATTCGGTACCAGTGGCCCTAATTTTTGTCTCAGGTGGACCTCTTACGCAGAGTCCTAGTTGTGGCCAGACGGGACCCTTGGCGTTTGCACAGAGGCTCCTAGTGACGCCCTCGGCACTGGCTACCTTCTCCTAATCCTCCTGTCCCCCAGTTGCGAGACTGAGTACTGCAAGGAGGGCCACGTGGTTTCCGGCTCACGGGTTCTCCGGTCTCTATATGAAGTGAGCATTCTGGTCGGTGCCAGAGGTCCCACCTTGGTATGGCCGGGACCTAGTCCAGACTCCCCAAAGCACCAAAAAATACGTTGTGGGCCATCTTGGTCCACGGGAGCACATTCATCACTGGAGACACTGGGGCATAAAAAACAAAAAAGGGGGAGATGTGAGCAGCCACCTTCCGGATTTGGCCTAGTAGACAAGCTGCAGCCTGCCCTTGAGTTCCCCCCGCCCATCGAGTGGTGCCAAGATGGCGCCCACATCCTGCTTCCGGCTTCTGATGTATGTAACCACCCGCTGTATTCACCAATCATGCTTGTGTGCGTGGCGTTAGCCCATTGGATACACGCAAGGTTTATAAGAAAGTTCCCGGGCAAAGCTCGGGGAGACAGCCCACAAGGAGCCGTACCTGACGGCCGCATCGAGGTTGTTCTCCCCCGAGGTGTCTCGCCCCGGGTGGAACCTGTAAAGATGATGATTGCCTAGTCCCATTAAAAGTTTATCTGCTTTACCACCGTGAGTCCTGAGTGATCACAAGTGCTCCGGGTAAGACGTTGTCCGCACCCTCTCTCCCCTTATCTCTCTGGTCCCCATCGCCGGCCGACCGAGGACTCGAGGCGGGGCGGAGAAGCGCCGGACAATGGCCATTCTTCAATGAAGGTACCCGATTGTTGACGTCTTATCTTGGATATTTTATGGCTTTCAGACTGTAAGTTTGTAACCAAATAAACCCCCTTAATAAAAGCCAATCCAACTCTGGTATTTTGCATAATGGCAGCATTAACAAACCAGAACAGATTTTGGTACCAGAGAAGTGGGGTGCTGCTGAATTTGCAAATACCAAACATGTTGGAATGGCTTTGTAAATGGATAAGGAGACGATTCTGGAAGAATTGTGAAGAGACTGTGGAAATATGCACTCTACAGATAATTCTGATGATTCCATGAGCAGAAATGATGAATGTGTTGCTGCAAACTGGAAGAAAAGCGATCCTCATTTTAAAGTGGCAGAGAATTTGGCAAAATTGAGTCCTGGTGCCAGAAGGAAGGCAAAATTTGAAAGCGATGAGCTGGGATAATTATCTGAGGAGATTTCAAAACTAAATATTGAAAGTGCAGCCTGGTTTCTCCTTGCAGCTTATAGTAAAATGTGACAGGACAGAGACAAGAGAGAAACTAACTCTTGGGTATGAAGAAACCAGAAACTGATACTTTGGAAAATTCCAGGCTTCCAAAAAGTGAGACCCCAGTAGCTACAGTCCGTGTGATGATTTAACCAAACATAGAACCCAACCATCATTTCAGTACAAGCCAAGATTGGAGATGGAATTATCCAGAAAGGATTTGTGGAAAGTCCTGTTGTCTGACAGTTTTGATCCCTGTGTGCTTCATGACAAGCCAACAAGCTTTGTGAGAGAACCGTATAACCAGAGCCATGGCCAGTCTGGAGGGGACTGTTCTAGTTTGCTAATGCTGCCAGAATGCAAGACACCAGAAATGGATTGGCTTTTATAAAACGGGGTTTATTTGGTTACACAGTTACAGCCTTAAGGCCATAAAATGTCTAAGGTAACACATCAGCAATCAGGTGACTTCACTGGAGGATGGCCAATGGTGTCTGGAAAACCTCTCTTAGCTGGGAAGGCACATGGCTGGTGTCTGATCCAAAGTTCTGGTTTCAAAATGGCTTTCTCCCAGGACATTCCTCTCTGGGCTGCAGTTCCTCAAAAATGTCACTCTTAGTTGCACTTGCGGTATTTGTCCTCTCTTAGCTTCTCCGGAGCAAGAGTCTGCTTTCAACAGCCATCTTCAAACTGTCTCTCATCTGTAGCTCCTGTGCTTTCTTCAAAGTGTCCCTCTTGGCTGTAGCTCCTCTTCAAAATGCCACTCTCAGCTGCACTGAGTTGCTTCTGTTTGTCAGCTCATTTATATGGCTCCACTGATCAAGGCCCAACCTGAATGGGTGGGGCCACGCCTCCATGGAAATTATCTCATCAGAGTTATCACCTACAGTTGGGTGGGGCACATTTCCATGGAATCACTCAAAGAATTACAATCTCATAAACACTGATAGGTCTGCCCACACAAGATTACATCAAAGATAATGGCATTTGGGGGGACGTAATACATTCAAACTGGCACAAGGACAGAGGAACAAATTGAAGGAAAAGTTTCTTCAAGGACAGAATCATGGAAATTGAGGTCTGGAGTCAAGAAATCTTGGGCTAAAAGAGCAGAGCAACCCAGGCACATGGAAAGGGTGAGTTTGCCCTGGAGGCTGAGGGCAGGCCTTCTGCCTCAATGCATAGGAAGAGTGCTACCACCCCAGGCCCCAGGGAGGATGGGACACATTCCCCAGGGACTGGGGAGAGCCTGGCTGCCACCCCACTATTTAAGAGAGGGGAGAGCCTTGCCCCGGACAGGCAGAGTCTGGATGGCATCCCAATGTTTGAGGAGAGTGGGGCTGAGAAGAAGGTGGTCTCCCCAGCGTGTGGATATGTTGGAGTGCTCAACCCAGCATTTGGAAAGAAAAGGGCTGCAGCAAAAGCCCTTAGAAAGGGTTGGACTCCCAGTCTCTCAAGCCCCAAGGATAAAACGTTTTTCTATAAATGACTCTCAGACTTTGAAATCTAATGGAGTTTGCCCTGCAGGTTTTAGGAACTGTTTTGGTCCCTTAAACCCTGTTTTGCTTACTGTTTCTCCCTATAGCACTGGGAAAGTTAATCCTATGACTGTCCCTCCTTTGTATATTGGAAGCAGATAACTTGTTCTGAGTTTCACAGGTCCACAGCCAGAGGCGAATTTTGCATTAGGACAGACTGTGCCTGTAACTGATTTTGATGGGATCTTGTACTTACCGATTGTTACTGACTTAAGTTTCTGTGATATTGTGATGGGATAAATGTATTTTGTATTTGGAAAGAATATGTCTTTTGGGGTCCAGGGGGTGAAATGTGCTAGTTTGGATATAGTATGTCCTGCCAAACACCATACTCTTTTATGCAATCTTGTGGGGCAGATGTTTTAGTGTTGATTAGACTAGAATCTTTTGAGTGTTTCCATGGAGATGTGACTCAGTCAACTGTGAGTGAAACTTTAGGTTGGATAATTTCCAAGCAGGTTTTTCCCTAACCATTCAGGGTGTGTATTAATTGGATCACTGGAGTCCTATAAAGGAATTCACAGACAGAAAGACCTCAGAGGAACTGAGAATGACATTCTGAAGAGGAGTTTCAGCTAAGAGAGGAAAAATGCCCCAAGAACAACATTTTGGAGAATGCCATTTTGAAACACCACCTGGGAGCAAGCAAATGCCAGCCATGTGCCTTCCAAGCTAACAGAGGTTTTCCGGAGCCAATGGCCATTCCTTCAGTGAAGGTACCTGATAGTTAATGCCTTACCTAGGAAACTTTATGGCTTTCAGACTGTAAATTTGTTACCAGATAAACCCCCTTAATAAAAACCAGTCCATTTCTGGTATTTGGCATAACAGCAGCATTAGCAAACTGGACCACTCCATTAAAAAGGGTATCATGTTACATGTAACTTTTAAAGACTTTGTACATATATTGCTAACATTCATACACATTTTTCACATGAATATATTTCATTTATTTTGATTTTGTGTAGTATTCCACTGTATGACTGTACTACATACAATTCATTTGTCCACTCTTATTGAAAAGATATGTAGATTATTTCCATGTCTTATATAGTTTGTACAATGTTCTGTGAAAATATCTCTTGCCAAGCATTTACAAGAGGTTTTCTTAATTATTTAACTAGGTGGAGAATGGTTTAATTTGTTTCAGGTGACAATTCCAAACTGTTTTCCAAAGTGGTTTTTTACCAATTAAATTCCCATAAATTAGATTAAATTCCCACTGGAAGATGTGAAACCATATCTTCTTCCACACTTGAAATATTCAATTAAAATATAAATTCCCAAATAAATGGGTGAAAATGGTAATTCATTGCTTTTCTCTGATCATAATGATACCAAATTTTTCTTCATGTTTATTGAACCAATATATTTCCTTTTCAATGAATTGGCTATTTATGACTTTTATCCCTGTTTCTTTATATTACTTATTTATTAATACATAGAAAATACTTACATATTAATCATGCATGTTTTTCAGTGTAATTGAGAATAGCTTTTCTCAGTTTTATTTTTTTTCATTTTCTTAAAATGTATTTGATGAGCTAAATATTTAATTTCAGTATAAATAAAAAATCTAGTGCTAAGGATTTAGCAAGGCTTCTAAAATTATAAAATTTTATACAAATATATTAAATAAATTTTATTAACTGTAGAGATATACCATGCTCATGAATAAGAATAGTATATTGTAAAGATGCCAATTTTCTAAAATTTATCTACAGATTTAGAAATTCCAATAAAAACTTCAACAGAGATTTTCATGGCACTTAATAGCATGATTCTTTAACACATATGAAAGAATAAAGGGTGAGAATTGTGAGGAAGTTTAAATGGTATTGAGACACTTGCCTGAGGTATCAAAACTTATTATGAAGCAATAGTAATTAAGAAAGTGAAGTACTGGCATGGAGGTAGCTATGTTTGCACAAAATATATTTGATTTCAAGTTTAAATCTCCATCTTTCCATTAAAAGTCATTTTGTTTTCTCCCTTTGAATGTCAAAACAGTACTCAAGAAAAGAATGCATTCTTTATGAACATTTCTTTGGTCTATAAATGGATGAGTGTCAGGAGAGAATTTATCTTGAAAACAATGCAGCCAAAGCCTATCCAAATACTATTACATGGTGGAAAGGCTTATCATCTAAATAAAGTACACTACTAAACTCCACCTCTAGAAGTAACTAATAGTCCTCATTACTTAGGAAGGAAGTGGCAAGTTTTATAGCTCCATATGGGGTTAGTTTTGACTAACCTTATTTAGTTACTAAGCTGACAGAAAATAAACAATGAAATATAAATAAAATCCATTTATAAAGGCATATTGTGGTCATTTACAGTGTAGTTTAAATAATTATTTTTCTACATGGTTTTGTATAGTTCTACAAGATTTTATTTAATGAAATACATGAAAACATCTGTCACATGGAAAATTAAGTTAGAAAATTTAATGTAACCTCCAGCATAAATAAAATTCTCTTCTGTTGATATTAAGATTTTATAGAATTACCTCATTAATGTAATTTTTATTCTAAGCTTTATTCCTACATTTATAACATCAGTTTCACTCTACAAAATTATATTTCAATTGGTCTTTCAGTGACTATCAATGCAACTTGGCAATCTTTGTCTTTTATTATGTAATTTAAAACATTCCTATCCCATATCCATTGTCTTTGGTTAACCTGAAAAGTGAATCTCTTAAAGCTCTTACCATGGAGATTTACCACTCAGATTTGGGTCATCCTATCAGAAGCTTACTTCTAACTACACTCCACTCAATTGCAAGCCCAAAAATGTGATAATTTTTTCTGCCTACAAAATGGATAAGAAAATAGGAAAGTCTTAGTCATCTTGATTATGTCAACAATAATTTATTTAGCTTATTAGGTCTCAGGCCTTGAACTTCTGAAAAGACAGTGATAATTGTGCAAAAAAAAATGGATACCTTTCACTAAAAATAATATAAAGTGAAACTTAAGTAGTTCTAATCGACTAGGTTTTGCAAATTGTAAATCATCTTTATAGGGAGCTACAAAAGTGTCACATATCACAGAGATTAGCCATAAGAATGTATAAGTATAAACAACAATGATTTAACTAATAAAGTTTTAAAGAGTAGCAAGATATTGAAATCCCATCATAAAATTACCAACTATTTTATTTTACGTTTGTCTATTTTAATCCATGTATCATTCACCATCTTAAGGACCACGCTAGGCCCTATGGCAAACTAACTTCATAATCTGCTGGCTCAGCAGTCACCTTCTGAAGGATTGCAGGATTGGAGTTCTGTACCATTCCTTTAAAGATTCTCTCTGCCAGAGGCTCTGTCTGGAGCAGAGAATGGCTGTCTTCCCATTCTAGCTATGATTTTAAATAAAAATGTATTTCAGAAGTAGTGCAGCCATCACGACTTTATTTTCTATACATCAATATGATTGAGCATGAGTTCAGAATTGAAAGGAAGGCAACAGATATATCCCTTCAATCTCCTCTAAATATTAATGACAAAATCAACTCAATGATCTAAAAATAGATGAGCTATTTTTCTTATTAGTCCCACCCTAGGTATTCTCAACCAATCTTATCATCCCCTTTTCAGGTAGGAAAATATAATGGGAAGCCTACAAGAGAAGAGTTCCCTTTAGTTAACTCTTTGCCTTTTCTAGCTGACAAACTCCAAAATGCATTCATTTATCTCAGTTAAGCTTTTCACTATTTCCCTCAGAGAGAAGCAGCATACACTTAAATCTTCAGTTAGAAACAGAACAAGACCCGTAGCCAACTCTACGTAACAAACTAATATAATTTGCATTCTTACTTCCCATCTTCAAACCAACAGCAAATCAGCAGATGAGAAAAAAACAGCAGCTGGTACAAAGTTCTTAGGGGCTGGCTCAGCAGGGAAAATAGAAGCAAAAAGTCATGTCAACAATAACAATGAAAATATTTTTAAAAGCTTTGATCTTATGAACAGCCTAGGTACCAAAGGCATGGCCTACTGTTCATGCTGAAACAACTGGGCAAAAAAGAGCTGACAATCTCATTAACAAATGAAAGTTCAATGCCAAAGACAGAAAAGGGGAAGACTTGAAGATCTTTGTGGAAGCACTGCAGTTAAATCAACAGCATTATCATTGTGTCTATTAATCTAATAGACACCAACAAATACGGCCTTCCACTTCCTGTTTTTAAAATTATCTAATTTCTAAATAGTTCATCTTCAGAAATAATAGCATTTGAGCAAGTGAACAAAACCTGCAAAATCCTAAGGATGAAAAAATTATTCTGCTTTTAAGTCCTAACCTTTTTATTTTCTTAGGTGGCACAGTAGTTATATCGAGTAAATATTGTATGTGGAATGTCTGTGGTCTTGTATATTGGAAGAAATTACTATATTTTACTTAAAATCTGAAGTTGACCTTCTTAGGATATAAACAGGGCTCATTTTTCCACATGCTGGAAATATAACTTTCCATATATATACTGAACTCAGATACAGGGAAAAAAGAGAGCTGACAGCTATAATTCAGTGAAATTTAAAGTTCATTCTTTCTACTATCTGTCTACTTTTGATAGTGAAAATGACTTGAGTGAATGATAGGCAAATAGCTAAGTTTTTTCTGTAGCCTGGAATATGGGGGAAAAAAAGAATCACAATCATTTTGAGGCTTGTGTTTAGAATTAATTATAGAGCACTTCAATTTCTTCTTGGCTACTTGACTATTCACAAATTTGAAGAGACCATTTTGTTTAACGCACTGTAATATTAATTGTCTTCCATTATGTAATCTGGAATAAAATTGGGAAATGGCTTCTGTGCCTCAACTGCATTATTAAAAATGTTATCTTCCCCCTGCCCCAGTACTTAAATTTTCCCATTAGCCTGAAATTTAAATATATCTCTAAAAGATGGTAGATTTATATAATTTTCCCATTCAAAGTATCTAAACCAAGTATGTCATTCTCCATCTTAAAATCATATGAGTCCTCTGATACCTTTCTGTTTCCAATTTAAATTTTCATCCAAGTCTTTTCGCCAGTCTGGCGAGCCCCACCCAGTCATGCCCATCTGCCAAGACATGACTGTCAGACTACCTGCTGCCTCCACAGCAGCCAGCTTGGCTGCCTCTTTCTCCCAACAACAAAGCTTTCTCCAAGCTACCAGCCTGGATAGACTAAGTCTTCTGTCTTCCTTAACCAATCACCAGATTTTTTAAATTTTAATTCTTTAAATATGTACACTTGAATTACAGTCCTTAAGGAAATAATTTTTTAACCAAAAGTAAATATGTGCCTTTTAAGTCTCTAAAATCATACTAAATGATGATCTTTTGGCCATCAGCATCCCCAGCACCTGGGAGCTTGTTAGAAATGTAGACTCTCAGACCCCAAAGCAGACCTACTACTCAGAATCTGCATGCTTAACATGCCAAGGTGATCCATATGCATTTAAAAGCTTGAGAAATGCTCTTCTCTACCACCAAACACACAACAGCAGCAGCAACAACAGCAAAACTAGGAGCTAGAAACTAGGAAGAGAGCAGAAGGGAGAAAGGGAATTTCAAACAAACTGCATTCTTTTTTTCCTTTTTCTTTTTCTTTTTTTTTTTTTTTTTAGCTTTTGGAGAAGCTGATTTTCTTTTAATTCAGTTTTAATGAGATATATTCACATATCATACAATCATCCATGGTGTACAATCAACTGTTCACAGTACTATCATATAGTTGTGCATTCATTAACACAATCTATTTTTGAAACATTTTCCTTCTACCAGAAAAAGTAAAAATAAGAATAAAAAAATAAAGTAAAAAAGAACACCCAAATCATGCCCCCACCCTATTTTTTCATTTAGTTTTTGTCCCAATTTTTCTACTCATCTGTCCATACACTGGATAAACGGAGTGTGATCCACAAGGCTTTCACAATCACAGTCACCCCTTGTAAGCTACATTGTTACACAATTGTCTTGAAGACTCAAGGCTACTGGGTTACAGTTTGATAGTTCCAGGTATTTACTTTTAGCTATTCCAATACCTTAAAACCTAAAAAGGGTTATCTATATAGTGCATAAGAGTGACCAACAGAGTGACCTCTCAACTCCATTTGAAATCTCTCAGCCATTGAAGCTGTATTTTGTTTCATTTTGCATCCCCCTTTGAGTAAAGATTTTCTCAATCCCACAATGTTGGGTCCAGATTCATCCTCGGGAGTCATATCCTGCGTTGCCAGGGAGATTTACACCCCTGGGAGTCAGGTCCCACATAGTGGGGAGGGCAGTGAGTTCACCTGCCCAGTTGGGTTAGCTAGAGAGAGAGGGCCACATCTGAGGAACAAAGAGGTACTCAGGGGGAGACTCTTAGGCTTAACTGCAAGCAGGATTAGCTTCTCCTGTGCAGTAAGAAGTTTCATAGGGGCAAGCCCCAAGACAGAGGGCTCAGCATATCGAGCCAACAGTCCTCAATGCTTGTGAGAACATCAGCAACAATCCAGGTGAAGAAGTCCAACACTTCCGCATTTCTCCCCGGCTCCTCAGGGTGGCCATGCATATATATTTTTATTCTCTGCCCAAATTACTTTGGGATGTGTCATTATTTCACACCAACCTATAGAAACCTACAGGGTCTCACTTCCTATTCAGAGTTCCATGTAATTACAGTATTTGAACAAATTATATGAGTTAAATTATTTAGGAAATATAGATTCTGAACCAAATAAATATCTCTTCCCTTGGTCTCACATGGAAGTTGAAGTTTTAAAACACAGTCAGTATCGTCCTTTACCCTTTGGCCTGATTTGCCCTAGTCCTAACTAGATCTTCTTCATTCATATCTCTAATTGAAGTCTGGACTCTTTTTCAGCTTTTTTAACAGTTTAACAGAAACCATCCCTCCATTTTACCCAGTAAAATTTTAGCTCACATGTTTGCTCCTATTAGTTGTGCTAATACTGACGTTCAGATCTGCAGAGCTCTAGCTCTGAGTTTCAGGTGTCACACAGATACCCAAAGTTCCAGGGATCGATCAGGTTATACACAAAGGGATCAGCATCTCAGAATCTGGAGATAGCCATTACAATTCAGGAGTAGCTGTGACTGCTATAAGAGCTTACAATCTAGGGACCATTACAATAAGCATTCCCCTGATAAGCTGTGCTCTAAGATTCAATTTTGAGTTTACACACTGTAGTTAGTCCATATTGGTGAGGCATTATAGTGTTTGTCTTTGTTTCTGGTGTAGTTCACTCAAATTGCTGCCTATAGGATCCATTCCCCTCATTGTGTTGCATGTCTCACAGCTTCACTGCTCCTCATGGTTGCTCAATATTCCATTATAAGCATACACCACAGTTCACCATTCTGTTCCTCAGTTGGTGTACCCTTAGGCCACATCCATGCATTCAAACAGCATTTTTTTTAAAGTTATGTGCTTATTAAAATAAATACTTTAACCTAAAATCTAGATTGTGTTTATTTAGTGTGTGTATATGTATATATGTGTATATACACTATATGTATAAATATGTGTGTATTATATATATATATACTATATATACCTTGATATGTATATATTCTTACAATAATGGAAATATTTGACAGCATAATGATATGCTTCAAATGCAATTAGTTTAGAGTTTGGTCTGAAAGAGGTTGATAGTGTTTTGTATGATGAATAATTTACTAATGTTACATATTGAAAGGGATTTTTCCCCAATAAAATGGCAAAAAAAGTAGTTATTCTATAGGCGATAACTGTGTTAATAAATTTATACTATTCATGTTAGTGCAAGTTATTAATAAAAGGAGGAAACCATATGTTCCATCTCAGGCAAATTCAGTTATTTTTAAATATGGTGGGAAATGTGTAACAAAGAAGATTCTTGAGTTTAATAAATCAGTCTTATTTCAAATAAATGGAATGGTGTGGAAAGAATATTATAGATTCACAGATATTTAGCCATGGAGAAAGCCAGTGATGAGGGCCCTGATTGTGCCTTAAGACAAAGCTCACAACCTGGAGCTTCAAAGATTCAGGAATTCCACCTGTGTGTGTCTGTGTGTCTGTGTGTGTGTCTGTGTTGGGTTGTGAAGTCATGCCATTGGAATGTAGCCATACTCTAAAACTTGAAAGAAGGTAAAGCTAAATAAAATGACATCTGATTGATTTCCATAAAATAGGGGTCTTGATTAAATCATCTCCCCTGAGATAAACAATAATTGTAAATTCTGCATTAGTTTATGCCACTTTTACTCCTCCAGTTGACCTACTAAAAACCTTGAACAGCTAAACCCCACATACAATACAATACAGTACTATATAACATTCTAAACTTATGTACCAATACTTTTCAACAAAACTATACAGTTCAGGAAAATTCATGTTTTCTATTTTTCAGGGATGGAAGTGAAAAACCTAGGTGAAAAACTCCTCTAGTTTAAATACTTCCCTCTACCTTAGAAGCCATCCCGCCATTTCACCCAGTAAAGTTTTAGCTCACATGTTTGCTCCTTCATGAAACCTTCCTATTCTCCAATACACCCTTCCTTCCAGTCTGGGTTCAGTTACTAACTAGCAGAATCTTCATTTCTTCAAATAACGTGGTAGGCCTATAACCATGAATTTCCAACTGTTATTACACACTCCCTAAAATAACTTTTTTAATCTATATACAGAATCATACATTTTTAGGTTGACATTTCAAATGTTTCATCATGGGTGCAAATTACTGGGAATTATGTAATGTTCAGCATTTTGACATTTAAAAGTAAAGCTGTATACTGCTTTTTCAAATGAGCTCAATAGAATCAAATAACAGTGATTTGATACCTACTATCATCCATATAAGAAACAAGTAAACAAATTCTTCTTTAATGGTCACATTTTTTGCATTGTTTGCTTTTTTTCCTTGAACTTATATTTCCTATCAACTCACCTCATTAAAAATTATGCTAAAGGTAATACATTTTTATGCTTGAAAATCTTATATCCAGCAGCCTATTGTATATTGATATAATCAAATATAGATATTGAAATTACAAATTTCTTTCTTATAATTATAATGCTTTAAGGCTGCAAATTGTTTTTCTGAATTTCCCTGTTACAACTATCAGTAGTAAACAGCTGATCAAAACTACATAGGTATTATACATTTTAAACTTTTTAGATAAAAAGTAACATTTTATTGGAAATGTATGTCTTACTTAGATGAACTAGGCATTTGTTTTTCCAATCAGGATGAAAATTACTTATTGCTAGAATGACACTGGGCTCAGAATCAATTAATTTCCTAATTTTTGTTGTTATAGATGTAAACAATGAGTTATCTTGTTTACATAAATAAGTCTATAGGAATGGCAAGAATTTTCTTATACAGCACAATTTAATTCTTTGTACTTGAGTTATATGTCAAAATACTAGTGATTTATCAAAATAATTTTTCTACTTTATCAAAGTGACAACTTCATAAAGTCCTCCTTCAATTTGGATAAAAGCAGAGAAATGAAAAATACTCTACTTGAAATTGGATTTGATATACATGCATTCACCTTCTCGACACTAATTTTTAAATTCCCTTTTGTTTAGCACTTACATCCTTTGGACAATGAGCCTTAGAAAGATTTCAGAACAGTGAGAACTGTGCCTTTCTTTAGAAAAGGAGAAGAGAAACTGTGAAAAGCAAAGTGGGGAATGACAACCAGCTTGAGCGTTTGGACTTAAAGACAGTGAAGTTCTCAGACAAGTCAACTTTAGTACATGTGGTAGTTGAAGATATGAAAATTAATTTCCTTAAAACTATACATCCTTGTATATAATTTGGAAAGTCTCCATGAAACTCCAATTTTACTTGCACCTCAGCTTGAAAACTGTTGGTCTGGATGTTTGAGATTACCAATGCCCGTGTTCTAGGTTATGAGCAGCAAGCACATATTTCTATTCAGATAGTACTTACATAATTCCTGTATAAGTTTATGGTTATTCATTAACTAGATTATAAGTATCTGTAGGACAAAGAACATTTTTTTCACAGGTGTTGCATCCTTCATAGTGCTTTTCACAATTAATTGAATTTCAAAATTAAACAATATGTATATATAAATTAGTAATTCCTAAAGCCATGATCACCTAAAGAATTTACCTTGCCAACTTTAGGCCATTTAGTGGTATATCTCACCCCAATGTACAAAAAAAAAAATTATTTGCATGAGCATGGCATTATTTTATGCTTCTCAACATTTCTTCCGAATATTTGGAATGACAAAAGCACTTTGCATAGCATAATAACTGTGGATATAATGCATTTGTTAGGCCTGCATAATGAATATCAGGAAATTAATCCACTAAAACTGTCATGGAATGTTTTCCCCTTTGCATTTTCTCTAATTTTTCCCAAGGAGATCTATATACCAGTCAAGTTTTCATCTTCAATATTCTGCTTTCTTCTCAAGGCTTGTGTGCACCACTCAAATATACATTGCCAATTACATACCTCTGTCCACGAATACCCACCAATGGGTGAAACTTATTTTTTAGCAGAAAAAAACATTTTTTCTATGAAGTGAATCTCAGTAGGCATTTTATCTGGGGATCATTTGTCTGACAGTACAATCATTTCTAACTAAGGATACATAAAGTCAAGATACAGAAAATCTACTTTGCAATGTCATCACATATGCCAAACATAATATTGGAGTACCAACAAAATGACTGTATTATGCACAATACTCTATAATTAACCTTGGAAATTCACTGTACTTACAGCCTTAATATGAATATTTTTTGGCTAAGGGAACCACAGTGCTGAAAGCAAATGTTAAATTTGCTAAACGGATTTTTGGAAGCTTAAGTCATTTGACCTTTCCAGTTTAAACAACCTAATATAAGAGTTAGTCATTCTTGGAAATGGGACATTACAAATAACATGTCCAAAATAATAGCCATCATGTTAAGGGAATTATTATGTTATGTTTAAATGAACAAAAATAATACTCGACCTTCTGAAATCACAGGTAAACTGTGAATCAAGTGCCCCTCTAATACCTGAGTACACCCAAATAGGAAATGACAAGTTGTTCATAGAAGGGCGTGAAGCATTTGAGGAACTTTGTTCCCAGTTCCAGAATTTAAATTTATGTCATGACTTATAAGATGTTTTCCTTAATATACTAAATACTGACATAAATACTGGCTCTTTAGTCATGTATGAGTTCCATATATCAATTAAGTATTTATTCAACAAGCACACAGGAAATAAATTATGACACATGAGGAATCAGAGACCTGGAAGTGATCCCTTGGGCTTATATCTTCAATATGTAAACAAGATTACCTTCAAAGACTGAGGTCACTTTTCAGAATTTCCATGAGAAAAGCTATGACTTATTTCTCCAAGGCATTTTGAACCAATTCACATGCAATTAAAATTTAGTGTTAGAAACCACAATTAGGATAGCAACGTAAGAACTTCTGTCTCTCTGAAAAAAAAGTAGTAGAAATAAAAACTTAGAAATAATATTCTTAAAGTATTGCATATATGAAGCCACATGCTATTCATGACAGGTATCAATCACATATTTGATTGAACATTAATACATAAAATTGAAAGACACGTGAGTACCAGGTTTTCACTGATTTCTCTATCTTTTGACCACTTTTTCTCCGGTTTATTGTTTAACTGCTTATTGGTTATGTTGTCTCTCTCTTAATCTACCCTATAGTTTACTACATATACATATGCACATTACAATGCTTAACCCTGCCCCTCTTTCTCTTATACTTACATACAATGGAATGCATATTAGGAATTTAAATGTGATTCAGTCCTAGTTATCATGTTGGAGCTTTAAACTTCATGGCATTTGCAAATAGGTAATTAATTATTTGACCCTGACTAAAGAATTAGATTTAACATAATTAAAAAAACAAAAATCAAACACGAAAATGAAAGAATTACCTTGCAAATAGCAAGGTAATTCATAATTTACAAAGAATTCAGAATGGTATGACATGCCTGTTTTAAAAGAGGCAACCCCGAACCACATTAGACAGATAATCAAAACCAATTGCTAAACCAAATAAAGTTATTTGATTCTGGACAACTAGCCAATCATGGATCATTCTAACTGCTAAATATATTTAAAAACTGAAGATCTCTTAATTGAATAAAGAAATGCAGTATAATACAGATTGTTTAAAATTTAGTTACATTTTACTTTATTTTGGTCTTATTTAATAAATATGAAAACTGTCACTCTCTGGGTTCCTGGACTTCCTGGGGCAAAAACCTTTCTAGATAGCTGACATTATCGCCATAACTAAGGATTCATTCTTGTCAGAAAAGTGCCAGGAGCCTTGTTGAACACTTTGCATACATTATCTCACTTTTTCCTCCCAAGGATGCTACAAAGGAGATGCTAATTGTCATCTCCAATTTCTATATGAGCAAACTGTTACGTATGAGTGTTACGTAACTTGCACACAGTTGCATAGTTACATCATGAACTGCACGGAGTCAGTATCAAATCCAGGTGTTCTGATTTATGCCATCATGCTAGGCAATGATGCTGTTAATCTTTGTTTTCTGTGAAGGAAAACATTATAAGGTATATTATGTAACAGCTTGATTCTTTATCAAACAGGAGTGAATATATTTTAAGAATCTATTGACCCTCAAGGCCATGACTATTAATATTTCTATTTGCTTTGGGCACTGTGGAATTCTGTAATGCACTCAGGATTTCTCAGGCATAGAAGACTGCGGCCCCATGATGGTCCCTGGCAAACGTAATTTGAGAACTTGTGTATGTTATTCTAGCCCTTCTGTCTCACATCCAATCTAAGGTTGCCAATGGTTATGTTCATTACACTCATTCTATCTGCTCCTTTCCCCTTTTCAACTTTCAGCATCTCATCTAACATCAGCTTTGAAACCAAATCACTAAGCATGTTATAACTATGTATCTAAAGTAAGGTGTGCTCTAACTGGGGGCCTCAGCGTGCTGTAAGGAATAAAAAGAAAAACTTTACTACAAGAACTTGGACAGTTCCTAAAAGATGCTTTGCCACCCTGCTTAGTTTAGCAAGTAAGAAAAGTGTTTTCTGTAAAACTATTTGATAAAAAAAAAAAGAAAAGCAAATTACCTAGAAAATATATTAAATGTATTAGGCTATTATGAACTAATTTTATGACTCAGTTTAACGAATGTGATAATTAAATCAAATGAAATGTAGAAATAAGTTAGTGATTGAGAGTACGAAGTTTTTCTTTTGGCAGAAAATGTAGAGGTTCCATCCAGTTTACTTTCACACCATTGTAATTTTAGAAAATTGTTTTGAACATACCAAGAGCCTTCAAAGGAAGCACAGAGTGCCTCCGGGGATTCGCCGACTTCCTCAGACATAGAATCTACTAGATCATCAAGGCATTTCTTCTTATCATGAACAGTCACTGAAGCAGCAGCATATAATCATGCTCCACAATTGGCCAGTGAAAGAAAAATAGCAAATCACATGTAATTACAAAGTTATCCAACAAATCTTCCACATCTTAAGAAAGATGTTCCGTGATAGATCATTTTAGCTGTAGGTAACTTGATATTTCCAAATACCATCTCTTCCTCTATTTGAAGTTTTTGAAAGGAATGCACTGCTTTTTAAATTTCATTTACTTTTTACTTTGCTTTAAACTGGAACAGCAATCTCACAAAATTCAGAAGACTTTTTATTATATACGAACATTTAAGCAACTGTTTTAACTTTCGTGCCTATTTTTTCAACATTTAAAAAGTACTTAAAGTGTGTATTGTTTATACAGGTTTCTGTACCTTTAAATCAGTGGCCATTTCTAGCCTTCTTTCTTCTTCGGAAATTAAGGCATTTACCCCCTCTTTACAGACTTTCTTTTCAAAACAATAAAGGTGAAAAAGTACTTAAAGATGAACTGGCAAACTGTATGTGTTAGCTAGGATAGCAGAATTTCTTTTATCCTTTTATTGTTAATTAACTGTTCCAATTAATCTGTCCTCAAGGTAGCACTAATATTTCATGTCTCTAGTTAACCAGAACAGTTGATCGGTCAAATATTTAGATTATGTCTCTGTTTTATAAAGTTTAATTTTGAATGCTTTTTATGGAAAATGATTTGTGTAAGAAGGAGAAATGCTCTATTCTCTGAAATACAGGTGAGACTAGAACAAAAATCCAGGTTTATATGTTTCTATGTTCGCCATGTGTACCTACATTCAAGAAAATTACCCACGCTTTACTATTGTTCCACGTTTTCTGTTTTATATTGATACAGTGCATATGTTTAAAAAGTAGCAAAAACATTGAGAAAGAAATTAAGGATCCAACAATGTTCATACAATATGTGTACTGATCATGTACAAATTTGGACCAGGCTCTCCAGAATGGAAAGCACAGTCACTAAATCCTAGAAATATTACAATATATAACAATAACTATGCTTGATTTTTTTCATTTAAAAAAAATTAGTACCTGTACTTTACTACAATATTTACTAGTCATGTTTTAGTGCTATATTTTTATGGTTGTGTACTAACTCTGACTCATAGAAAAATATTACAGGTCAAGAGATACAGAAACCAAATTTATTGATAGATATAAAACATTGTAATAAAAAATATACTCAAGAGCCAGATATATAATGTCAAGTAGCCCCATCATCTTTGCCAGGGAATCTTAGGGGATTCCACTGTAGTGAATTCATATGGATATCAAGTCATGTAAAGCAAATACAACACCCACCAACCCTGCTGGGTAAATCTCAGGTTTATTACTGGACTACGAATGTACAGAACTATCCCCTATGAATACAGCTGACAAAACCTCCAAAATCTGGTGTTTACAGTATGAATTTGGCTACTAGCCAATATAAACAATGTTTAAATTTCTTTATGGCAGCTCAATGAGTTTTCAAACATTCATCTGCTTCACCTACTGTGCTTAATAAAAAGCAAGTCAATGTATTTTCCCATTTGCTTTTCATCACTAATAAGAGTAACCATCAACTTTAGGGAAGACAGAGTCTGGTTTTATTTTTAGCTTCCTTTTCCCAGTAGTTCTACACTGAAGTAATATCCCACCCAACACCATTACACAGATTTGGATATAAAGCAGTGCCTATCTTGTCACTGAAACATAACAATCATAAGCAGTAAGACCCTGGGAATGACTTCTCTCCTTCAACATACACATTTTAAAGCAATTTTACCATATTAATGAAATAGTTGTTTTATACATGTATTTAGATTCTGGGAAGCTTTGAAGTTTAAGCAATTCCTCATAGCAAAGTTACAACATTTTCAGAAACAAGTCTTATACATGACCCTCCCGTAAAACAACCTGATCAGTAACTTAGGAAGAATGCACATTTTATGCCCCATTAATTTATCTAACAAAGTGCAAAGATTTATGATTGTGTGATCTCCCTCCAGATTTCGGAAGTTATATACATTATATTTATTAAATCATTTTGTGCACTGTCTCATCTAAAAGTAATTTAAAGGAACATAGGAAGATATGCAGTGGCCCAAGATCATCTGAAGCTCAATTTGATACTTTATTCCATCTTTCCCTCTTTTAATTTTTTTAGAAATAAAGATTTTGAGTACATTCATGAACATGCATATATACTAAATATATACTGCTAAGTATATATATGTACATATATAACATACATGGATATATATGAATTTACACATGACCATCTGCACAGGTAGCTATCACATAGTATGCGTTTATAAATGCATATTCATATGCATTCATACATAGGTATGTATTTCATATGTCTGTATATTTTTTATATAGCCATGTTTATGAGCTTTTTAAAACCCAATTATGTGTAAATGATATGTCAGCATCTCCAAAATGCATTCCCATTAGGCCACTTGGAAATGTGTCAAACTAATAATGGAGCATATTGTGAAAGCATACACATTGGGCACATAGCGAATGTCTTTCTGAGCCCTGGTCCCCCACTCACCATCATCTATCAATCATGTCCTTGGCACTGGCAGGGGCAATGCAAATAGAAGCATGGGTAATTAGTGGCATGACTGGGTTCCACATGCTCAGAAAATAAAGGCCAAAGATATCCTATTAAAATATTTTGATATTGTAACCTTACCTAATTCTATATTGAAGAAAAAAGTAAATATTACGTTAACAAACACAAAGTTCTTACTTCATTAAATGTCCATCGTCAATCTTTCTCCTCAACTCTAATAACCAAATTTTCTATAACCCCTTTGGCAGAGAGAGCTTGCAAATTTTCACATTATGAGTACTTGATAAAGCCTCATTAAATGAAAAATGTTAGCTTGTTACATTACTAAAATGTCTGGGTTCGGACAGACAGACCTGAATTTGTAGCCTAGCATTGTGACGCAGGGCAAATTACTAAATTATATAGTCCTTTCCAGGTAAAATATGGCTAATAGTACATATGGTATAATATTAATCACTGAGTATAATAGGCAAATAATAAATGGTAATTAAAATATATTGATGACTTGTATTTGAGAAAAGAAACTTGTAGTTCAAGAGGTAAATTATACTACAATAATTTTTAAAAGTAAAGAATAGAGCAAAAGGTAAAACAAAGAAAAAAATCAAATTGTGAGTTTAGTATTAAAAAGTGCATGTTGTGAGATCACATCCATTTGATGTAGGAAGATGCATAATCCTATGCCCATTTATAGGAAATGCAAATAGAATTACCAAGACCATTGCATAATGCACAGAGTTCAAAAGTGAAAACAAGCTTGCAGACTGGGGGAGCACAAACAGTCCTGGCACTAGAGCCAGAGGGAAATGCCTGGGATAGGTCTCAGAGAGAGAATTTGGTGAATAGCTTTTAATAGCACCCTCAGAAGCATCTTTGGAGGTCTTGTACTGTGTGGAGCTGAGAAGTGGGAGCTGGATCTGGCAAGTGGACTGGCTCTAACTGGTAGGTGATGCTGGAGTGAGGGCTGGCAGTGCATCCAAGTCTTTTGAGGATGAAAATGAAAATTTTCTTTATTCAAAATAAAAAGATATGAAATACATTTAAAATTAATTTTAAAAATTGGTACTTTTTGGTTCTATATCTTAGATATTCATCACAAATTAGGAAGGTGGGAAGCTATCCATTTAGCACTTGCCACCTAAGACTCTAATTTTGAGCGGAAACAAAAAAGCAGGAGGAAAATTAAAATGAACCAAAAATCAACCAGCATCCTCAAAATACGGGGAATAGTGTTGAATAGCAATTCAGAAAAAGTTTTACGCAGCCTGAGCTTCACAGGCTGTTTCTTATAGTGCAAGCTGGAGGGCTTCTGGTTCCTTACTTCCCCTGGTCCCCTACACTAGGTCGCAGAAGGTAGTGGTGGTTACACTCTAGGAGTCCACACCAAAATCCCAGTTTCACCGCCTACTAGCTGTGTTTTAATTTCCCAGCTGCAAAAAAACACACACACAATGGGTTGGCTTAAACAACGGGAATTTATTGGCTCATGGGTTTGAGACTAGGAGATATCCAAAATCGAGTGTCTGCAAGGCAAAGCTCTGTCCCTGAACACTGTGCCATTCTGGGGCTGGCTGCCCACCATCCTTGGATCCTTGACTTTTTTGTCACATGGCAATGTCCTGTCCTTTCTCTTCTGGGTTCCATTGACGTCCAGCTTCCAGCTTTCCCAAGGCTTTTTCTCTCTTTCTGTCTGACTTTTATTCTGTTCATAAAGGACTCCAGTAATCTGGGTTGACACATCCTTGTTCAGTTGGCCACACCTTAACTAAAAATAACATTTTCAAAATGTCCTGTTTACAATGGCTTCACACCCACAGGAATGGTTTAAGAATAAGAAAATGTGTTTTTTTTTTTTTTTTTTTTTTTTTTTTTTCCCTGAGGTTCATGATTCAACCTACCACAAGCTGTGATACCAACTACCTCATGGGTCACTGTGAGGACTAAAATCCTGCTGGCCTTGGTTACATGCCCAAGGGCATACATGGCTATTTTTTTTTTAGAAATCAGCTGATATTGAGATGCCACTCTAATTTTCAAAGAAGGAATAGTTCTGGAACTAAACCCCAGGAAATTTTTATACAAAGTCTATTAATACAGTATGTCTTGTAATGTAATCATATTTACCTGTCATCTTTGCATTAGTTTCACATCACAGAAAAGAAGAAAGTTGAATGTCAGATTTTATTTCATGTCAGTACAGGGGAGTACTCTAAATGGGAACTACCTCCATAACTCCAAAAAAAATCTTTTAGTTTTTTTGTTTGTATAGGTGTCTCCTTTCAATCCACTGAGTAAGACTTCATGTATTCAAAAAGAACAATCACGAGATGCTTGAACCTGGGTACCAATTTTGGCTCCACTAATGTGTAATTTGACCTTTTAGCCTTATTTTATATCTCTCTCTAGACCAAGGTTTCTCAGCTTTGGTACTATTGACATGGTTGGCTGGGGGCTGTCCTCTGTATTGTAGGATATTTGGCAGCACTCCTGGCCTCTAGCCACTAGATGTCAGTAGCAACTCCCTGCCCCCAGCTGTGACAACGAAAACTGTCCTCAGGTATTGCCAAATGTCCCTTGGGGGACAAAACTACTCCTGTTTGAGAACCACTGGTCTAGACTTTAAAATTCTATGGGTAGTAAACAGAAAGAATCTGATTCAGCGTTAGCATTTGGTTTCTTGATATTTCCACTAAAATCTAAGTTCTTTCAGAGAAAAGACTTAGACTGTTTTCTTCAGTGCCACATCAACAGTGGATACAATGGAACTTGGAATAGTAGGCTCTTATTAAATTTTTGTTTAAAAATGAATTAATGAATTAATATCTAACTCTGTAGGGATTAAAACCTCTCCATTTATCATATCTTAGCAGCTCATGTCAATGTGTCTGGAAATAACATTTGTTTTTCATTCTTAGCACATTTTTTTTTCCTTGTGAACATTACATTCTTGCTTACATTTTACATAGATTCAGTTCCTATTCCCATTAGAATCCAAGATGCTTGAGAGCAGGAACTGTATTTCTCTTTTCCTTAACTCAGTACACTAATCAATTCTGTATGCCATAAAGCCTTAACAAGTATTTATTGATTTATTGAAAGATTCCATCTTCAATATAGCAGCATAAGTTAAAAAGCAAATGTACCCACCTCTGAAATATAGATTTGCCTCCTTAGTAACTATCAGAAAAGCAAAACTGTCCCTTTACAACCATTTGTATTAACAGACTTGTTTCTGAAGCTCACAAAATTTTGTATGTTTCTTAAGCATTAGTTCAAAAAAGGTATTTTCTCATGCCATAGCCTGTGTTTCCTCTTTCCTTGTTGAAAGTGAATCTTTATGTCAAAAAGCAGCATCAATTATAGCATCCTCTTTTAACGTTCTGGGGTACTGTAACTGACCACAGAGACAGAAAATTCAGGAATATTTTACATTCAGGGTCTCTGAATATTAGTAGCCATTATGATTTCTGATTTCTTTTTTATAACACACAAAGCCTGTGGCTGATCATCTAGGGGGTATGAGTTTCTTGATTTGGGTGACTTGCCCTTGGGATCTCTGGGACTCCACTCAGAAATTCTCCATGATTAGAAGTAAACATTGTGGTTGTTTTCCTAAAGGACAATAAAAAGTTGCATGTCTCAGAAGATTATAGGAATAGTTGTAGATATAAATGTGACCAAACTTTATACTCTTTTACTATCATTGATTTTATTCCCTTAAAGAGGAATCCTTAAGTGAGCATTGAGATATCTGCCAACAGGATGTTTTGTGCACATCTTGGGAAGATGAGAAGCTGCAACAGCAGAGCATACGTGCGGCCTTTCTAGTCATATGACTCTTTCCAAATGGCTCTTACTTTAAGAGCACTTTCTTCAAATATTATCAAAACTTGTCCTTCTCTCTACAATTGCTCTCTATTAAAGTTTAGTGCCAGCTGTCAGAACTGTAATGTAAACCCTTATTAGCTCTTACAAATTCTGCTCTGGAACTAATAAGGGATTGTCCAAACTCCAAACACAGACATAAGTGGGGGAGAAATCACTAGGAAAAAGGTGGAAAAATGTTCAATGAATCTGTACTGACAAAGCAATCTTTATGGAACTATTATCAATACATTTACAGAATCTGAATACTTCATAATGGAGGCAAAAAAGTCTAGTTCTAATTTATTTTGCAAAGGGTTTGCTTTCCCTTACTTTGGATGGATTTTGGGGAAAAAAAAAGGGAAGGGAAGAAGGCAGGAAGAAGAAAGAAGGGAAAACTTGAAAAAGTTAAGAAAATACCAATAATCTCCCTTAAAATCGATTCTTCATATCTATTCTGGGGAAAAAAAAAGCTGCATTCTTCAAATTTTAAAATACAGAAGTTTTGATAATATCTAACAGCTAGAAAGAGAGAGCATCATTTTGAAAAACTGAAGAGGAATGCTCTTTACAAAAGCCTTAGTACGTGTAACATAAAAGCTTTAAAAAGACACCTTCAGCAAAAAGACATTCAGTAAAACAGAATGAAGGTGGGCTACCTTTATAAAACTCAAAGTGATCTAAGTTAAAGAAATGAAGTTTCAAGACTTCCTGCAGGGTCCAATTGAACTTGATGGTAAATTATCATGACAGATCCATGAGCTATCTGAAACAGTGATATTCATAAAAATTCCAAAATAATTATAATTTTTAGATATTCAAAAAAACAAATATTCCAATTCTTACAAGCAGAGGACTTAGATGTGGCTTTTCCTTCAAAAATTCTAATCACTTTGCAGATAAGATTATTTTTAAAAGACATTTAGTGAATGGTCTGGCAAGCAATGTTCCGATCTTATTTTGGAAATGAAACTGAAAATACAATGATGGAAACTATTTCAAGTAAAATCAGAGATATTTTCCTTTTTGAAACTAAATTATTTTTTTCCATGTCTTAGATCCCCATAGTGAATACTGTCCTGGAAAGTTTAATTCATATTTTATCACACACTCTGAAACAAACTACTCAATGGGCAAATTATTTTTGTTCCCCAAAGACTATACATTTGGCATATAAGTGTTACCAAAATTACTATTTGCATCTTTGAAAAAACTTTTTTAGTTTCCAGGGGAAAACAATTACCATACAATGGGTTGGCTTAGTAGCATGAATTATGGGCTCAAGTTTCAAAGGCTAGAGGCTTGCTTCCTCCAGAGGCTGGTATCTTATGACTGGCCAGCTCTCTTTGGGGTTCCTTGATTTTTCCACAACATGGCAATGCTCATGGTGGCACCTTCCTCTTCCATGTTCCACTGACTTCCAGCTTCTGGCTGCTCCCCGGGTCTTCTCTCTCTGCGGCCTTCTCTGTAAGGCTTTCAGTAATAGGATTAAGACCCATCCTGATTCAGTTAACCACATCTTAATTGAAGTAACCTCTATAAAGTTTCTATTTACAATGGGTTGACATCCATAGGAATGGATTAATATGAAGAACATGTTTTTCCAGGGCATATAACTCCAAGCCACTTACTAGATTAGACAAGACCTCTGAATGCCCAAGAAATACAGCGTAGTGAAAAAAAAGACTTTGATACCCTAAAGCATACATACACTACAGCGACTTGATAAGGGATTACTATAAACTCAGTTATACCCTTAGGAATATACTTGAATATTGACCTATAAAATGGTAGTACAGGTTAGGATAAAAAGGATTAAAATACCTATTGAATGAGGTAACATCTCACCATTTTTCCCTCTTTCAACATTATCAGTAAGATTATGTAACTAAAGTTAACCTTTAATAAGTGAAAGACTCCATATTTTACTAAAACATATTAGAACTCTTATTTATTTAGTGTTATCTTGATAAAGAATGTTATTATCATTCATAGAACTGCCTGTGATTTTTAAGGTTTTTATAGTGGTTTATTGATGACCATTTAAAATGTTCTCACTATGGGGTATATAAATGGTTAGATGTTTTTTTTGACCCCCCCTAATTTAACCACAGTTATATGGTTAAATGTTTAAAACACTTACATTCATGGTTAAATGCTGCAAAAAGTTATTTGTTTCCACTTAAAGTTTCTCTTATTTTTCAAAATAATCTAATTTATAATATACACAGAACAGAGAATTCACATTTCTGTCTAGTACCTTAAACATGCAAATCCAGGTTTAAATTTATGCTGTTTGTTTGCATATGGACTCAAAAATTAGCTACAGTCCTTAAATAGATCACATACCAAATATGCTCCTTTACTTTGTCTGCTTCATATTTGAAAAGAATTTTTACTTTAATTACTGTTTAGATTGTGTGTTGACATATTTGATTGAAGAGTTCCACTAATATCATGCAAGCAATTCAGATAAGCACATTTGACATTTACTTCATACCATCTATAACCATTTACTCCACTGTTTTACTATTTGGGTGATTCTTAAACACATGATAAGCACCTAAAATAATGAATAGTTATCTTAGTTTTACACCAAGTCAAATAAAATGATTTGACAAATATTATCACTTAATGTCTTACGTATTTTTGACTTACAGGATTCCTTTAAAGCAAACATATTATTTATTGTTATATCCTCTCCAACTATCCAATCTAGACTTTTATTAAAGGTATGTTAGAACATAACCAAGTTATGAAAAAAATATAGGTAGTTTTCAAAATGCAGCATTCTTATTTTATTTTGCTGTTTTCATGGCTTGCTTATTTCCTAAACTATGTATTCTCCTAAATTGAATCAATTATAACCTACAAGTCCTTCTGGGCATACAATATAAAAATCCCATCTATAACTTCAAGGCTGCTCTTTAAAACTGGTGGAAAAATATCCTTTCTAGAAACACTAAGAGACCAAGCCAAATAACAGACAGAAAAAATCAAGAGTGACTGCTGTTTAGAAGAAGAAGAAAAATAAAAACTAAAAAGAAGATAATAGGGGAAATACCACCCATGATCGAATAGACTCAAGGTTTAAGTGAACTAAAAATTAAGTCTCCTTGGAAAATTAAAATCTTGTTTTCATGAAGGTGGGCAATCAATGAATGAATAATGAATGCATAAGTATATAAATTAATTAAAGACATTTTCTCTCCCTAAAGGTATCTCTAAGGTGTAAGCTCTAAGGTAAGAGGGACTGCTGCGTGAATGATTTTGTCATACATGTGTTTTAACACAGACTGAAACAAGAAAGCAAGTAAGGTAATACCTACCAATGACCCTAACTGACAATAAAGGTGATAACATACCCTTTCTTTAGCTTTTTATTGTAATAACTATCCACAACTCAAAATTTCCCATATTAACTACTTTCAAGTGTACAATTCAGTAGTGTCAATTACATTCTCAGTGTTGTGCTACTATCACCAATATCCATTACTCTAACTTTCCATCAACTCAGAAGGAAACTCTGTGCCCATCATGCAACACTCCCTCTTCCACTTCCCCATATCCTTCTCCCCCAGCCCCTTGTAAACATAACCAACTATCTATCTTTATGAAATTTGCTTCTTCTAAGTATTTCATATATGTGTGATCACAGAATATTTGCCTTTTTGCCTGACTTATTTCATGCAGCATGTTGTCTTCAAGGTTCATTCACATTGTAGTATACATTAGAACTTTCTGAATAATATCACATTGCATATGTGTACCACAAGATACTATACAATAGGCTAAGCAATACACCCTTTGGCAATTCTGAATGGTAGTAATATAGCTTTCATTTGGTGGATGAGCAAAGTGGGATTCAGGCCATTTAGTCACACAACGAATGAGTGGATTCCTATTTAATTTGTTATTTTAAGCTTATTTACATTATTACTTTTCAGGAGCTTATTTCTTATTAAAATAAGCTAATCGGCTTTGAAAGTCATGGGTGTATGACTGCTAAAGTCAAAATGGGAATGCAGCGTTGTCACTTTAAACTCAGGGCAGACAAATTTTTCATAACTCTGGGTAACAAATCTGATGATTTCAGTGCAACTATTAAAGAATGAATTGATGTTTTATGTTCAAGGTGTATAAATTTAAGGAAAGTAAATGCAAGACATTTCAACTCTTCTAAAATAGTTAGATCTTTTCCTTATTATAGGTATGAAATCGGTGACAACTGGGTTTTGCAAGGCAGAAAAATAATATTCATAAGTTCCAAAAAATATATTAACTCATAGGTACTATATAAAGTATATTGTTACTGTACTTAATTTCTTCAATGTTTTAATTATAGTTCAGATGAATATACTCTTAAATTGTTGCAACTGTATGTGAATGTCAAGTGCATTCATTTCTAACTAGACAAATTGAATATCTTTATGTGCAAGGTATTTTGAAAGAACTAGAGGAATTCAAAGATAATTAATGTAAAGTATGTTCTCTTCACACTTTCATTCTAAGAATGCAGAGTTGGCATGAAAATATTCATTCAGTAATTATCTAATTGAGAACCTATTCAGTTAAGACTCTGCTAGGTTTCAGGCAAGATATCACCAAAAATGGCAAGATGCAGTCCCTCAAGGAACTTCCAGTCTAATACCAACTGGAAAGAAATATTTCTAAATCATTTAAAACACATAGACTCAGGTAGATGCTACGAAATATCTACTGAGGTTTTCAATTTTCTCTAGCTCTTCTGTCAGAGCAAGCAGACTGTTTAAATTGTCCTGCTAATTGAAACCATGACAGTCAATTTAAAAGAGAGTTTCTGAATTGAAAGAGCAGAGTATAGAGTAAAAGCTGGAAGTAAGTCATAAGTGATACAAACAGTTTCAGACAGTCATCAAAAAGTCTAGATCTCGTCATACATCACATCAAACACACTTTTCTATTAAGCTGCTAATGTAAAAGAACAAGGAATAAAATCAGCATTCCACACTGAACACTCAGTGATAAAGCCCTGAGCAACAAGATTCTTCAGTGACATTAATAAGGTATTTGGTACACTAAGTCTAAACAAAATTTCTGTGAGCAGGAATATTTACAGTAACCTCCTAGCATCAGCCTCAAATGCGATTAATTGACTGTATAAAAAGTCATTAACTTTCTTATTTCTTCTCTCTAAACAAAATTGCAGTAGATAATATGATTCATTAGTCAGGATTAAAAAGAAAAAAGAAATAAAGATCATGAAGTTCCCTTGGTATTAATGCAAAATTTCTCCACACCTCCTACTGAAAAGTGAAAATTCAACGAAGAGAGTTGTGCTAGGACATAAGAAATAAACACTAAGATGCCCCAAGTGAAATGAATCAAATCTGATTGTCAAGGATTAAAGCAAATAGCAGATGATTAGCTTTAATAGGTCTTTTTATAATTTTAATTTTTCAATGTTATCTTTTTTAAAGGATGTTTATTGACATAGCTTAAAAACAATATGCCGTTTGACACACTGTCATCGCATCTGACCTCGATTTTCTTTTCTTACTCATACTTCCATTTCCCCTCATCAGTTTAATCTTATGTAGTTATTCCCTATGTCCATTTTTATTTTACCAAATTTATCTTAATAAGTATTCTTTATTTACCTGGAACTGGCTTTAGCTGCCTTTTTCTATTTCCAGTTTGTTTGCCATGCTAATTCTCAAATTAAATGTTAGCTACCAAGATTTATTCTCTTCTTCCCTCATTTTGTGTCTATAACCAGACTGAGAAAGAGAAAGATACATATTTTTCAACTCTTAGCTTTCCTGTGCCCCATATTCCCTAGTAAAGAAAGTAAGACCAGCAACAAAAAGCATTTTACCACAGAAAATTTAATTTCCCATCACTCATCTCCTCCCACACCAATATCTCCATACCCCATAAATACTAATAACTTATTTTTCAGTTAAACTACTATTTACTTAGTTGCATTTAACAAATCAGAGACAGAGACCAAAAAATTTTAAACCACATCCCTCATCATACACACACATATTTTGAAACTAAGAACCAAACTTATTTAGCAGTGACAATGTTCATCTCTTTCTAGTATCCAACAAAGCATTTGGCATCTTTTAGGGGTCCAATAAATGCTGCAAAATTGAATAAATGATCAAATGACACTCCCCACTATGTTTTCTCATTTCAGGAAAAGTGGATTGTTGTGAAATATGCATTATATTCAAGGGAAGTATAATATTGTGGTAAGAATACAATCACTTTGGTTTTATTTATAGTTCTGATATTGATGGATGATTCTTTTAAAAACAAAACATTTTTATCAATTGTTTTCCTATCAAATAAAGATTATCACATTTTCAACATTCAGCTTGCTGAACTTTCTGTCTAGAATGGGATAGATAATTCAAAATATTTCATTACTGAAAGTCAGCAAATTACCTGGTTATGAAATTAAAACCTCTATAAGGCCTCCCTGTGGCATGAATTCAGAGGACAACACTCGAATGGGACTACTAAACATTTTGAGATGTTGAGACCATGATTCGATAAACAAATTATAAATTTTGCCTTCTAGGATGTGTAAACTGAGTAAGGTAGTTAGTCCTTTCTCCCTACCCCTAAAAGCTTCTAAGAACAATAGTGATAAATCCTTAAACTCCTAATGCAAAAATGTTCCATCATTATTCAACATTTCAAAATTATTCAAGATTACTAAAAACTAATCTCTTCTTCCTTTATTCTGCCAAGGCATATTATATCCCTAGTAGAAGATTTATTGGTCTGTCTTGACTTAAAATTTTTCATTTATGTATCTGTTCCCCATACTAGATTGTAATCTCCTCAAAGGCAGAAACAATGATTTATTCATCTATGTTTCCCTGTGCCTAGCATACAACTTATTTTTTTGTACTAATAGACCATTAGAAACACTTAATTAAATTTGGTAGACTTTTTATATATCTTAGATGCTTGACAATCGATATACACAGATTTTATTTTATGTCAACTTGGCTAAGCTTAGCTTTTCCAAAATATTTTCTTCCAAAATATCATGATAATCTGGCTATTAATTCTTCTTTCTTAAAGACGTAGTAACTGAAAGATGTGGGCAATAAGTTGATACAGCTAAACCTTATATTAACAGATTCTTAGTTACTTTTTGCCCATTCTTTAAGACCCTACTTATCATTCAAAATACAGTACTCCAATTCCAATAGAATGTTCATCTTTGAGGGGTTTCCTGGTCTCTGTCACCTTCAGACTGAACAGCAGGGAAATGCCTTCGGTTGAGGTTAAGACTAGTTTCAGATCTCAATTCCAACATTTATTTGCTAGGGACCTTAAACAAGATGCTTAACCTATCAAAGCTGTTTAAAAATGAGGACAGTAACAGTATGTAACTGATAGGTTATTCTGAGGAATATATGAGATGCCCATGGATTTACTTGGCAAATCAGCACACTGTCTGGCACATAGTAAGTGCTTAACGAATGTTAAAAAAAAATCTTTGTATCTTTACTACAGTGCTTAGAATGAAATAGGAGATCAACAATTATTTGTTAAATTCAGTGAATGAGTCTTGTTTTTCCTTGGATAGGACACTGAAAGACTGTGGTTGCTGATTATTGTGTTATGACATTGTCCAGAGGTGTTTAGAATCTAGGAGTAATGGGTATATAAAGGCATAGCTCCATCTTTTTTTGAGAAGAATAAGTCAATATTTCTAGTATAAAAATAAACTGATCTCATGAAATACAGGAAGTTTGTTTACCTGTCTTCTTTGCATCTTTTCCAAGCATCAACATTGCTCTGTGTCACTGAATTGAAGTACTACTGCTAAAAAGATGATTTGTGTAAGAGTTATATCAAGCTATTCTGACCAGTCTGCAAGCTTATAAAAAACAAATGAAAAAAGCAAACTGGATCTATAGCAACAAGAACTAATACCACCACCTCAACGGACAACAAGAACAAAATTACAGGTCTCAAGTCATGCTGGCTTATATTATTACAGATGTCAGAACTACTAAATATCAGATTCTCAATACCTACTAGAATATGCCCTAAACTGATTTACTGAACAAACATTTGATAAAATAAAATTGGTGAGGACTCACAGGACACCTCATATAAATCAGAACAAAGTAGAATACCTTGATACTTTGTCTAATAATCTGAATACACAAAGACTTTCTGATTGTGAAAGAAGCCAAAACTCACTCAGCAAAACCAAGATATATCAAGATATAAACATAAGTACATGCTCCAATTTTTAAATTACAAAGCTAAAAATGTCCTCTCCCTTATTTTTCTTCCAGTGATACTCTATTTCATATGCTACTTCTGATTCAGTTGTAATTACTTTTATCGGTTTAATTTTTGAAGTCTTTTTTCTTATAATAACTTGCTTTCTGTACATGTGTCTCATACTGAAACCAGTATTTTCAGCTACTGGGGGGGAAGTCTGTGATAATACAACATTCTTATGTTACTGACATGCTGATTATGCCCATGACAAACTACAAGATTCAAGGATGTAAACTTTCGACACACATGATACTATCCATAGGATCAATCTTGACATGTAATAGCATTGAATAGCATCAAGGTTACTTTAAAAAATGGCTTAGTAAATTAAAATTAGGTAAAAAAAATAGTAGCAACTTTGAATTCATTGTGAACCTTTCTGATACAAGTTAATACGATTTTTTCTGAAACTTCTAGTAAAGTTTGTTCTCAAGATAGCATGTTATATAAATTACTTATTTGCTTTATTTAACTATATTTAACAATGTTATGTTGTTTTATTTTCCTCACTGATACTTAATTTTCTATTTCTTATGACTTTAAATGAGACATAAAGCATTATATAGAAATTATTTGAAATCCAAAAATGAATGATTAGTTTTCTTGCACCATGGAATATTTCATAGGAGATAGCTCCACACAAATTGATACACATTGAAATGGCAAAGATTCTGTTCCTCTCCTAGTTGGGTATCAGAGAATATTTCACCAGGGATCATACTGGAGGGAGGGGACATTTTTAAAATCCCTCCTGAGTTAGGTCTCCATTATTTTATTTAAAGAAAATCCCACAAATGCCATATGTCATAATCAAATACCATAGAAATAGATACAACTCAAAATGGAATATAATAGTTATTGAAACTCCTTTCCATTCATGTATAAAAGCAAGTAGCAGCTGGTATGTTGTTTTGATTTTAGAACTTTCAAAATCATACTTAGTGACAGCATTCTGATGGTGATTTCCAAGGATCAAAATAACATCTAAATGGAGATATATGGGCTAATGTTTACCATTTGCTGTCATTAAAAAAAATCTTCTATATCATCAAAAGCAAAATGTTATGTTCACATTGTTAGAAATGATTTATATATAAAGTATATTCATTTCTTCCACATGGACTTGAGAATAATGAATTTCTAAATGGCTCAATTCCCTTTGACAGAGTATAACAGTAACAAAAGTACTGAAACAGACTAAGTTCTGAGAACTACATACTTAAGATCTCATGTGTATTTCTACATTTTAAATTTAAATAATAATTTCAGTGTGTTCTTAAGCACAAAGCCTTGCATAATGCTCAATAATAAATTTTGTGTTTAAATGGGAGTTTTCATCTGATAGATCATAATTTTATATGGAAAATATCTTTTAATTTGTACTACTTTAGTTGCAAATAGATTTTTAATAAAAATCAATTTGATGACACAGTTCTGGTTCTCTGATACTATATTAACGATCAAATTGGCATCAAACCTAAGGTGTGGTACAAATATTCTCCTGAGCAGATAAATGTACTAAACCATAGAGAAACAAACAAAAACAAAAACATGTACTCTTCTATGTACTAAAGGCTGAAGTACTAGCTCTGCAGTTTAAAATAAAATATTCTTTATTAAAGCATTAGTTTTGTAAGTAAGCACTTATTTGATACAAGATGTCAATGCAGAAAAATACCATATTTTATGGCAGTGAAGTAAATACTGCTACGAGGTAGAGGAACGCAAAATAACAATAGTCACCACAGTAACTAAATCTGTTAAGATTCGATTAGCTGAGTGCTAACAGTGTTTCTACCATCCAAATAAAAGAGACCAATTTTTTTCCCTAGTTGAACTATATTTAGACTACTAAAACCATTAAATAGCAGGGAAAAACTAAGAATACCATATTTAATACTTCTAGTTAGGTAAAGGGCAGCTCCCCATAAACACATTTCTCCAGTAAACTCTGAATCATCATGTCAAGTGGGATACATTTATTCTGTAAATAGACTCTGCTCAGTTTGAGGCATGCTTTGCTTCCATGTGAATTCAGTCTAGGTTTATTTCTTTCAGTTACTTTATGATAACTTGCAGGTGAGAAGCCATACCACTCTAAGGAAACAGAGAAGACTCTTACCTTGGCACATGAAACCTCTTTCTTCATATCCAGCATTGCATGAGCATTTGCCAATGGGGACAAGCCATTCTCCCTCTGTACTGCAGTACATCCTGGGAGGATCTTCCTCCTTAGAATTGTTAACACAAGAACCTCTAACCTCCACCAGGGACTGGGAATCCATGGGTATTGTGTCTGGAAACATAGCCAGATTCTTCACTGTAAAGGGGCATTTCTTGAAGTATACTCTCACAGACACCAAGGCAACACAGGCACCAACATCTTGAAAAGCCAAGTAAAATCCCTTTTTGTTGACAGGACCTACTTCTCTAACTTCAGTATTGAGTTTAAGAATACGGTCACCTAGATCCATTTGAGTGAAACTCTCATCAGCTGCAATGGTGTCAATCTTTGTAAACTGATGCTCTCGGAATTTGACTCCATGATCATCATCAGACTCCATATAGTACAGGTTAAAAGTCTCCTTGCAAGTTCCCGAAACCAGTGGAATGCTATTGCAGTCCCTTAGAGTGAATTTGAGCTCCACATAGATCTTCTGAGCTGAGTTCCGGGGCACCCAGTTTGTCCTCAGCCAATTATTTTGACTGTGATCCATGACATTGCACACCTGGTAGGTCCTGATCGGTGTATAATGTTCATCAACACCACTGATCTCTTCCCACTGAAGAATCAAAGAGAAAAAAATAGAGGCACATTAATGACTTGTCATAATGAATAATAATAAATACAAGGTGAGGGTATCAAAGGCATCACAGAGACTATAAAATAATAAAATAGGCAGAACCTTCAGTGTTACTCACTAAAAATCATGATATGGAGAAACTCCATAATATTCTTGTGTGTAGTTTTTATTATTTGCAAGATTCTCTGAGTTCATTGGCACAAAAATATTTTATTATTTTGATGAACACATTTTAATTGCCTTGTAATTTTTCATATGTGCAAGAAAAAGTCACTCAACAATTGGTTGAGCCTAGCCAAACATTCCAAGATCCAAATCTCAAATAAGTGCTCATCAATGACACAATGGTACAGTTTGGCTTTAGGAGTTTTCTGGTGTTTTGTTTTTCTTTTTGTTTTGTTGGTTTGTTTTCTTTTTAGAAAAGAGAATGAAAAATACCACTGCCTAAAATTCATCTTTATTATTTTTTTCCTAGTTTGGGCCAGGTTCTGGTAAAATCTAGCATGTGGCAAAACAAGTTGATTCCAAGTGATTAAACACTAAGATGTATCTTTATAATATACTCTGCCATTTTAATGGATATATTTTGCGGAAGTATGAAGAAAAATTTGAAGTAAAAATGTAAACTTCAAATCATCCCTCTCCCTCCAAAAAAATGAAATCTAAGAGTTATGCATGAAAAACAGGAGAGACTTCATTCTCCACCCAAGGTAAACAGAGAAATAGCTTGGGAATTTTTTTTAGAAAACTGTAGACATAAGATACAATATATTTTTGTATCTTAATATAAGGAAAGAAAATATTCACATTGTACTTTTAATAATCACTAATACATAGTTTCATACATCCATCCTATGCATGTATTATACAGAGAACTTTTAAGAAGGCAAATGTACATTACATTCTTAGTTATGAGGATTTTTACATTGAGGTGACTATAATAGATAAGTTACATTTCAAAGAAAATTAATGTATTAATTTAATATTGGAAAAAAGAAAAGAATGAACAGAAATGGTGCTCCAAAAACCTCTTGTGTTAAAAGTTAGTATTGTGTGGCATATATTCTGTGATCGTCACATTGATTAAAAACTGGCATTGTAAAGCACAAAGCTAGCAAAACTACAGAAAATAAATGTTTTTTTACAGGAAGTTAGATCATGATATTACTATTTAAACAGTCAAAGCAATTGACTTGACATTTTTAAGTTGATTGCCTTATCAGAATAGATATGAGTCTGTATTTCAACTGATGAATCCTTCGCAAATTTCTCCTGTAATGTACAGCATTTTATTAGACATCAAAAAACTTATTATATAGTAATATTCATAATTTGATACAAAATATTATTTTAATTATGGAGATCTCACTGTAGTTTACCATTTTTCCTCTCAATGCTAATTTCGCAAGCTATCACAAGTCCTTGAATACAGAGGTATAAATTGCAAGAAGATAATGCAAACAACACCAGCATGTTCTACACATAAAAGGTTGCAGAGAACAATTATCACTTCATTAATTTGTAATGAAGACCAAATTGCCTGTAAGTGATGGTGGATTGCCATCTCAGACCACGTGCGAACACAGCAAGACTCTAAGGCTAGCATTTGCTGAGGACTAACAATGTAGAAATAAAAACCTTAAAAGAGCCTTCTCTCAATAACAGCAGCATAACAACAAAAGTCACTATTTAATGCTGCTATCGTAATCCTTATGCTTTACAAATTAAAAGAATGCGCAGCCTTATCCTATGTTCTTCCCAAGAGCTTATGTGTGATGTTCATAAATAATCAGTAATACTATATTCACCACAGTAATTGTCCCAAGACAGACTTGGAAAAAAGAAAATGTGTGACATATAGAATTGGGTGGTACAGTTATCTTTCTCTTTATTTTCCTCATCCTTAAAAAAAATCTCTGTGAGCAGTGTGCAGGTAACACTGTATTTAGTGGAAGTGGACACAGGCTCATGAAAAACTCAAAATAATTCATAATTATTTAATTCTCTAAAGTCAACATTCAGATATTTAGCCTGACTTCAAGATTCCTAATTCAAGCTTATATTATTAGACCATGGAGGCACGGAGTTGAATCCCTTATTCTTTTTTCCTTTTTCAGGATTATTACAACTTTAAGAAAACCACTTATCCAGCCTTCCTCTCCCTGAAGAGGTAACCCTGAAATCTATCCCTGATAGCATAATCACAGTGAATCTGCCCTTCATCCAAGGTGTTTTACGTTACCAGAGACCCTTAATTCATATTTTCTTGATAGCACACTTCCTTTTCACTGAGTCAACTGGGAAAACATATTTTTAATAATCAGTATTTAGTCTAATAACTATTATTCCTATAAATCTTAGTTGTAATAATTAAGAATGTGTATACGCATTGTAAAAATTAATTGTTCTGTGGGATAACATTTTCAGCTAGTTGCTAACAGGGATTATGGAGTGAAAAATAATTTACATTGTCTTAGAGAGGGAGAAGCTGTAATACCTTTAGTGCATAGTCTAACACAATTTTGGAAATACTAAGAAAGTGAAAAAAATAACTTCATGATTTACCTAAGCAAAAAATTAAATATAATCACATTGTTCTCTTTCACATTTGGTGGTAAAAGCAAAATGTATCACAAAATCATGTAAACATTATGGGAAAGAGTTATCGTCAATCACATATGTCTACTGGCATAAATAAAATGCAACTAATTTTAGACAAGCTATTATTTTTATTTTGAGTTTTTCACTGTGATTTTCTGTGATGATTTCTGATTTTTAAAAAAATGCTTCAATAATAGTTCTATTCAACTCTACATATATACATTTATTAAATATTTCTGTGTATAGTAAAAAAAATGAATAAAACATAATTCTTGTTATCCAGAAGTTGAAGCTGAAAGGGAAGACTTAACTACCACTCAAGGTAGATAATGATATACTCTCCATTTGAGGTACTGCAAGGAGCTGTGTGAAATGATGGAGGATACTGAAAGCTAGGCCCTGGGAAAGCATCAAGGAAAAAAGAAATGGAAGGTAGGATGGCTAGAACTTCTACAGGTAGAAGCAGGAGGTCAAACAGAAAGGGAAAGTGTGAGCACACTTATAGAGGCATGTGAAGACAACCTATTTAAGGAATCAGGTTTCAGTTGGCTAGAACATAGGGCACAGGGCAGAGGGCATGTGGAAAACTACTTAGAGTAGGGAGGCATTGAATAATTTGGTGACATCAACTGCAGCATCTCAGTAACATTTGCTATGGTGAGAAATTACTGAAGAGGGGTGAGTGGTTGGCTCTGGACCAGGGGTTGGCACTCCAGAGAAAAGAAAAGAGGAAGGCCTCAGAAAGACCACTTTCAAAATCCAAACTCGAAGTCTTGGGAAAATGGTCTCTGTTGAATGAATGTTCTCTGAAAAATTTCCAAAATATTATAAAGACATAAATTTTTCTTATGAGTGAGCATCAACAGAAATAAAAATCAAGATACATGTATTTAAATAAATTCATGTCTTTAATTTTCTTTTTTCTGGGAAACTGTGTCCTCATTAGATACTATGTATCTCATTTCAAGAACATTACACTTACATTTATTAAATAATTGCTAAGTGCCAGGCTCTGTGTCCATGATGCAGTAATGTAGAAGACAGACATGGTACTTGTTCTTTACAAACACAGTCTACCAGCTATATCCTTTGTTATTTTATATAAGACATTCATTTATCTTTAATTCTTCATAAATAAGTAAATACCTTATAGAAATGAATTAAAATTAAATAGAATATTATGTGTTTTTTGTTATATAAGTCTTTGGATTTAATAAATCAGTACTCTGGATAGCTATGTGCTAGAATATGGGCCTAACTGAGCAAATACAAGACCCATTCCAGGATTATAAGCATTTTGTAAAAATTAAGAAAGAAGGAAATAAATTTCTAGAAACCATGTGTCAGTAAATCTATGATAAAGATTTTGGAAATAGATGGTGAAAAGAATTTTGGAGGGTGGAAAAATCTTAAAGCGTGGGAGATGGTGGGATGGCAATGGAAAAATATTTCAAAAATAATATAAATGCTTAAGACCTACTTATAAAAATGAATTTTTAGCCAGAGGCATTGACCTGCAACAGGTAAGATATATTAAAATATAAAATATACCATGGGGATACCAGTATCTAAATTTATTGCTGTCAACAGTTTTTAATTTAACCTCCTTTTTAAATTTATTTTCCTGTCAGGGGAAGAATCGGGAAAGTATGATTTGCATTACAGAGGTTTGATTTCTAAAGGAGATTTATAATTGCAAAAATATATGTTTTCAAAAACTATTAGCATAAAGTATGCCATTATCTGAAAATTACATAGCAAAGAGGAGGTTAACATGGTCAAAAAACCATCTAATAAATCATTCAGCTATCCCATAAAAGCTAGAAAGAAAAATAAAAACATTTCGACTTTCTTCAGAGATTTTGTCATTCTGTCTTCCTGTTCATATATATCCAAATGGCTTTAATTTTTGTAGAATAAACTTCCCCTAAATATTAAGGAGTAGGACAATGGGACTATCATGTTTCCAATTCTTGGAAAAATGTTCAATGTGAAATTGCCCAATAAAAAGGTAATTTTAGAATTCAGTATAACTGCTTGGAAATAATGGGGAAATTCCATGCACATTGGTTTAACTTGTCTAGACTGAATACTGTGGTAAGATGTGCATTTGCAGAATTATTACAAATGGCCAACTATTTAGAAATTAATGCATAGCGGTGACAGCAGTATATTTCATATCAGTTGTGAGATTCATGTAATTTCCTGCGATGATAATGGGTCACAGCCACAGTAATTCATAGCAATTTACAAGGTACCTGTGGAGCACTCACATTGACAGAAATGAAATTAACTTGTGTCACTGTGGAACATACGCTAAGTTTTACAGATTTTCAGACAACTGAATTTATTTTTTAACAAAATAAGTATAATTCTTCAGAGCATTTCCCTGAAATATAAGCTACTTTGTAGCACTTTTTAAAGCTACAAAGATCTCTTCTGCTGTTCTTACCACACACATAACAACATGCTTCATAGGAACATTTTTCATTCTTTATCCATTGAATATCCTAGGGACCTCAGAGTTAAGGGTTGAAGTTCTAGAGAGAGAGACACAGAGTTTGAAACTAGCTCCACCACCTACTAGCTAGGAGATGTAATAGACTGGGTTGAGTTTACACATCGGAAAAATGGAGAAAATAACTGTATCCACTTTATAGAAGTTTTGTGGACAAAAATAGATGATCCATTTAAAATGTTTGTAACTGTGTGGCACATGGGAAGCAGTAAACAAATGTTAAGTATTATTGTTATTCTGCTAAAGCTGAGTTAATCAAAGATGGCATTGGAATACATAGCACCATCTTTTAGACCATGTAAACAAACATCGATGAAGAATGATGCTGGGAGACCGCACGAAAGTGGTAGGCATTTCACAATTTACAGAGTTACTACTTCAGTTGAACACAAACACTCTAGCTAAAGGTCTCTTGTCAATTTGTAAGTTGCTTTCCTGGACAGCTGGTTCTCCTACCATTGGAAAAGAAATAATGGCTAGGTAAAATAATTCTGCAAGCCTAAATCATTTTCTGACTTTTTTTCCCTGTAAAATAATAGGAATACATTTTAAATTCAAGCTTTCCCTATTTCATATTCTTTTTCACTTGGCTAGAGTTTCTTGAGATTTATTTAAAGCCACCGTAATTCCTGACAAACGTAGTTTGTTTTACTGTTTTGAAATGTAATAAATATAATTAATGACAAAAGTTAACTGAATAATTGTCCGCTTCACATTTTCATTATAAATGAGTCTGCTGTATTTATCTATGATAAATTTGCCTATTCTAAAGTAGAGTAAAAGTTTTGCCAATAAATATTCTACATGTTACCAGGTCCTATAGGTCTATAATTTTACTAGACATTTGATTTTATTTCCTTTCGCTATTTGTTTTTGAACATAAATATTATTTAACCTGCCTGCATACAACTATATCATAAAATAAAAATATTCTGTAGTTTAATAAAAATAAAGGATAAGTATTATTATTGTGCTTTTACTTCATAGCAGGGAGTTATGTTGAGCCGCAGTTATCTAATGTAAAAAATGGAGATGATAATAAGACTTTTCATAAATGACTGTCCATTCAGGTATAACAGATAATAATGATAGTTGATAAATGCTTGTCAGGTTTTTTGCCAGCTTACTAAATAAAGCAAATATTAAGGACTTGCATTCTACAAGATAGTTTTCTGGCACTACCATGATAATAATGCAGAAGTCATGGTTTCCTGCCCTTCTGAAAGTTTACATGACAAGAACAGAACTGAATTGTGCAAAACAAATATTACAGTCATTCACTCATTCAAAAAAAATCTACTGTGGGCCAGGCACTTTCCTCAGCCCCGGGAAGCCCTCAGCCCACAGATTAAAATAAGTTAAAGCAACTATTATGGTCATGAAACTTATGTTCTACTCGAGAGAAAACAAAGAGTAAGCCAACACACAAATATGATGGGTGAGGAGCTGTCATAACAAAGATCAGGGCAGGTTAAAGGAGGAGATAATGATGTCAGGAATCGTGGTGGCATTTTAGATAGGGTAGCCAGGGATATCATCCCATTTTAGCAGACACTTGAATTAAGTTAGAAACTAGTACAAGAGAATAGTCACAGACACAGTGTTCCAAGCAGAGGGAACAGAAAGTCCACTGACAGAGAGATAGGAGGGTGCTTATTGTAATCAAGAGATAGCAAGGAGGTCATTGTGGCTGGAACTGAGCAATCCAGGGTAAAGCAGTGAAATATTAGATCAGAGAGGTAGCTGGCTGCAAGATCATGTAAGTCCTTGTAGGCCATGGGAGGCACTTTGGTTTGGGCTGGTGTGTGGAAAAGAAACTGCAAAGAGCAAGGATCTAAGAATTGAGATCATGAGGAAGTTATTACAACAGTCCACGTGACAGAAGATGGAACCCTAGATAGGAAAGTGGTGGTGGCGGTGGGGAGAAGAGATCAGATTCCGGGAATATTTAGGCAGTTGCATCAAAAGATTTGATGATGGATTGGATGGGGAACTTGAGAGAAGTGGAGAATGTGATTTACACAGTCAAAAAGTGTCAATGAGCCATGTGACCACCAGAGAAAGAGAAAATACCTTTGGAGAAAAACAGCAGTCATGTGGTGGAGTATAGGCAAGAAATTTAAACATAAGTGGAACTTTGGCTAGTGAAAACAGGTGAACAGAGAGAAGGAGGAAGAAGAACATATTCAGGGCAGGGGAAGCAACACAGGAAATGATGCAAAAATATAAAAATACCAATGGACTTTGTGTATCTCTAAGTAACTATAGTGAGAGATAAAGCCAGTCTTCTACTGAGTTATTCAATACTTATTTATGAAGCACCTGCTATGCACCAGTGAACCTATTAGTTGTTTGGAATAACGGAGAACAAAACAATCTGAAATCTCTCTCCTCGGGGAGATTACATTCTAGTGAGAGAGACAGATAAACAAGATAAAGAGGTATAATATTTGTTTTCTTATTTAGGGATCTGTTTTATGAAGAAATAAGGAAAGAGGGAAGGAAGATGGGACAGCTGTGTATTTTGAGAGAAGGGGAAATTCTTAAGAGCACCCTGGGAAGACCTCATCATGAACATGATATTTAACTTGAGACTCGAAATGAAAATGTGGCTCATGGCAGGGAAAGACTTCACTGGGAAGATGATATTTCATAAAGCAATATGGATACATTTGCAAAGAGCATTTGAGGCAAATGGAATAGAAGTAAAAGCTTTGAGGCTGAGTGTTTTGGTTTGTCCTAGGAAGAGAAAGGAAAAAAGGGAGGAGAGCAGAGGAGGAGTTTAGATCCAATCCTGGATTTTGAGCAGATAACTGGCAAGCCTCACTTTTCCAAAGGATCTCTCCCATTTCTGTAACAAGAAGTGTAGAAACTTAGAGGAAGCAAGGGCAGATGAGCAAGTGGACTGCCATAATGTAACTGAGGTTTGAGGCTTTCTAAATACTTGAGAGATTCAAACACAGATCAAATACAGGGATATTACTTTCACAACAGCATTTAGTTAGATGGATTGGAGCGTTATCGTGGGAAACTAAGGGAGAGGTTATGGGAGCTTGTCCATTTCGCTCATTGATACCGAGCACCCAGCACAGTTCCACATAATCCATTCACTGAATGAGAAAATAACTGAGTTAATTTTTGAATAAGAGTAATATTTCAGAGGTAGAACTAGAACTTGGTAACCAACTGGTATTTGGATTGAGAATACTGAAAAGCTGAAATGATCTGAGATTTTAAGCTAATATTTGACAATCATATTGACAACTTTACGTGGAAATTACTGAGTAATGGCTTTCTCTGCAATGCATCACTTTATCCTTGTAACAATTCTGAGTGGATGATGCTATCATCCATCAATAATACAGATGAGACAAATGAAGCTCAGTAAAGGGTCAGCAAGTTGCCACAAATCAGATAGCCAGTAAATGTAGAGGCCGAGATTTAACCCACAATTCTTTGATTCCAAAGTCTCTCCTAATTTCCACTAATCTCTCTTGCTGATGCATGGGATAGTCATAAAAATTTGGGGGACAAATTAAAATTTAATTACTTTGGGTTTGGAAAAAATGGTCCAACATTTCCCTAACATTTAGGTAGCTCTTGCTGATTCAGTAATAATAATATTCTTATCTGAGAGAGGCAGCAAAAGAGGTAGAAAAAGTTAAGTGAGGAAGAGGTGCAGTTTTGTTTGGACCGAGTTTGATACACCAACAGGAAACAAAGAAAAAGATACGTGAGAAGTTGTAAAGGTCATCCAGAAGTCAGGAAAAAAGTTTATAAAAGTAGAAATTCACATTTTGGAGTTGCATAAACAAAGCTTTGCAAGTGTTTAAGATAATTTTTTTTTAAGTACAACATAAAAAGGGATTTCAGAAACTGTATTTTGAAAGGTTTATATTTTGGAGGGTAGCAAGAGAAAGATGAGCTGATGAAAGAAATGGAAAAATTATAAAAACTGATTTTTCAAAGCATCCATATTGAAATATTCCCCATGTCAAAGTATCTCAAGTTAAGCACGACAAATATAGCTTTGAAAAGAAGCATTTGCAGAGATAAGAGGAAAACAAGGAGGAAGCAAAGACACTACAGAGGAGAGAATTTCAAGAGCAATGTAGTAAAAATGGAGAATACATTAGAGTAAAAAGTATGAGGTCTGAGAAGAATGAAGTGATAAGTGGAGGATACTGGTGACTATAAAGAGAGTTTCTGTTAGAGAGCAGAGGTTGTTCCAAAACCTCCTGGGACTAAGGAGTCTATAGCGGAGGAGAAGCAGAAGAAGTAATTGTAAATTTTTTTCAAGAATTTTATTATTAAACAGAAAAAGATTCAATGGATTCTATATTGACTGAGCTTTTAATAATGCAATAGAGCCCTTGAAGGGGTACTGGGACCTTCTTTCCAGATGAAATTTCCACACAGAGAACACGTTAAATTTATGTACTATAAAGGACATGTTTCAATAAGTACTGAAATATTAGTATTTTTTAGAAAGATCTATATTTCTGAAAGAATATTTGTGAACGGACTTAGCCATATTTCAATCTTGATGCACATGACAACTGTAAACAATTAATTAGTGATATTACCTTACACTATGAAAATTATCATATGATTATAAATGTCCTACAATATAGAGTACATTGTTTCACTACCCAAAGTGAGTGTGGGTAGAAGAAAAACAACAAAACAACTGGAATCTTAAATAGCTGCATGTTCAGGATTAGAAAAAAAAAAATGTGATGCATGGGATAGTCATAAAAATTTGGGGGACAAATTAAAATTTAATTACTTTGGGTTTGGAAAAAATGGTCCAACATTTCCCTAACATTTAGGTAGCAAGTAATCACATTGGAATAAACTTAAAAAGCTAAATGGTGTGTATGAAGAGCATTATTTTGCATAATAAAATTTTTCAAAGAAAAAGTAATTGATAAAATATCAAAACGATTGTGAACGGAGAAAACTGTTTTGACAAATTGTGAAAAATAGATTCATTAATTGCTCCCATAGTAATGCCAAGGCCACCATCAATGGAGGGAGGAGTGGAGCAGGTTGCTATATGTTGGGTCATGGGAACACCAGCTCAGGCACAACAGAGACTCCCAGTAAATGACTGCTTTATTGCTTCATAGTACAAAGGGCCCAGAAAAGCAGGGGAAAAGAACTCACCTTGGCCAATCCCCTGGAGAGGGCAACTGCTTGGGTAAGAGGGTTGATGTATAGCAGCACTACATGCCTCTCTTCACATTGGAGATGAGGGATACCTGCACTGACTGAATGATGAGCTTTTATACACTCCAGGGAGAGGGGACTCTGCCAATGAGCAATCTTCATGCCCTGGAAAGCTGCTGGGAATGGTTACTATTTAACATCTCCCCCAGCTGCATTCTCTTCCAAAGTAGGAACATACTAAGAACTTGAAGGCAAACAGGCACAAATAGAAACACAGCAATCACTTGCAAGCAAACAAACAAAAGTGGAAACAAACACCTGCATACAAATGAGCAAGAGAGGAAAAGGAGGGTAAAAACAAGGGCTGGGAGATGGCTGTTAAATGTGTCCTTGACTTTCCCAACAAGAGGGGGTTATTAATTATCATCAGAGAAATATTTTGAACTTCTTTTGAAAATATGGATCCAAAAATCATGGTCAAGTACTTAAGCTACAGAGTTCTTGTTTATTTATTTGTGGTACTACAAATGTTCCCATATCTTGTATATGGCTAATATAAAGAGAAAGTATGAAACCGAATATATTATTTAGTGGTTACAAATATTATATTTTCATAAATTTATGCAATTACACTCAAATTATCCAAAATAATTTTCATTTAACTTTCTATTAAGAATTTCAGAAAATAGTCACAGATGAATTCAAAATGTAGTTATTGATACTATTTAATGTGTGGTAAAAAGTTATTTGAAAATACTTTTCTACATTGTTTCAAATATTACAACTGATGATCAGTTTCTATATTTCTTATCTAATGATGCTAGAGCTTGTAAATGTTAAAGCAGCTGTTTGAGGTGGATTAGAAACAGGATGGCTCCTAATATTATTTATATAATATTATGTGGCTCCAAAAGCCTTCAGTATCTAGAACTATATATTACCAAAAATGGTGACATATACCAGTTTATTCTCTATATTATGTCCCTCTACTCAAAATATGGAACCCAAGTCAATCCTGAGGGATTAAGTAGAATCCCAGTATTATATTGAAAAAAAAGTAATACTGACTCCATAGTTCACAGATTTTTATTAGTATACTGGAAGGCAAATATTCTAATATTAAGTCACTTGTATACTCTGGTTATTAGAGAACTAAATCCTAAGTCTCTCATTATGGTAGTTTCCTGATTTAAGATCTTAGCCTTTCCCTTGTGAAGACAGTTAATCCTTTATCCCCCCCATAACTCTGGATCTGAGTACCTCAGTCTTAATATTAACAATCGTCCAACAGTAATGTAAATGATGAATGTAAATTAATGAACAGTGTATAGTCTAGTATGACTCCCATGATAAAATGCTTAGGATTTTCCTCCAAGATTTTGGTGTTCTTTCAGCAGGCAACCCTACTCCCCTGCACTGAGTGTTTTTATTGGCCAGGCACTTTTCTAAGTACTTGATATATGCAATCCAATTTAATCATCATAGCTAATCTATAGGGTAAAGGTTATTAATATCACCTTCTGATAGATGTAGACATAAAAGTACTGAAAGATTAAGTCAGTTCTTAAAGTCACACAACTAGGAAGTGACAGAGAGGAGATTTGAACCCAGGCAGCTTGCCTTGCAGACTGTACTCTTAATTTTGCTTTTCCATTTGTTGGCTTTGACTGTCTCATCTTTCCTTCTGTTTATCCAAATCCAAAAGACATTTCTGTGCCCCTTTTACACTTATATAACATCCCAAATCCTCTTTCCTCTACTCTGTTCCTTCCAAGGACCAACCCAGTGAGCTACTTTTTGATCATTAAGACCAAATTCAAATGGCGCCTTGTCTATAAATAGTTATCTCCCCACCAAAGTTGAATCACTCACTTCTCAGCTATGTAATTCCATCACTTCTTAAATAGTTCTATTATTGCTTATATTAACTGTACTGCATCGACTTGTTTAAACATTTTTCTCCAAAGAGGTTACACTTTCCCTGAAGGCAAAACTTTGTGATCTTTAAGAGTACTAATATTCTGTTTAGCTATAGAATCTAACAAAGTGCTTGAAAACGTGCATACTTAGAAGGGTGGACCATATAAAAGTGTAAAGCTGATTGGATACAACTGGGACTCATGGAAACTTTGTTAAGAGAGTACATCAAATATCTTAAGAAATTCCATTTTAATTTTTAATAAACACCATACCCAAAATTTGGTCCATCATTTTTGACTCCTAATCTAGAACAATACCTGGCTGAAGTCACTCAATAGATGTCTACTAACTAATGAAAAAGGAACATCATATTTTAATTTTTCCAATAAAAATAACAAAATGAAATGAATAAAGATTTAACCATGCAATATCAACATTTATGTAAAATTGTAAAGTTTAATATCCAAATTAAAGTTAAGTTTACAGATGCCCGGTTAACTGGCTATTTACTATATGGTTAACTGAAATGACTGGTTCATCTGTTTTCACAGATGTGCCTAACAAACAAAAGTTTTGAAGAGAGTTAGAAAAAGAATTTAAGATTTTGACCTTTTATTGTAATCAGCTCAGTCCAGAGAAATTAAAGAATTTTAACAGCTTCTTCTAATAAGTATTAGAAAAATAAGTAAAGGAAAGCATGGATTTATTTCAATGTATAAAATATTTTCAATAAGCAGATGCAGCCTTTAGGTTCAGTAGTCATGAAATGGTTAAGCAATAAAACCTTGAACTGCTACAGATGGAGGATGTTTAATAGTGTTGCACAGGAAGTTTCTTAGAGTCCAAGTTTCCACACAACGAGGGACCTGTTTTCAACTCAGACCTAATGTTGAATTTATGTTTCCAAATAAAAGGAGCTGAATTTAAAATTTGCTTTTCATTATTATATCTGGGTAGAAAATAGTAGAGCTACTGTACACAGGCAGACACCCATTAATAATGAATTGCAGAGTATATTACACAAAATTAATGTCTTCTTACTAATTCTGTTGTTAAACATAGAGTACACAGAGTGATTTTTTAAAAGAGTAGCTGATGTAGAAAAATTATTGGAAATGAAGGTAAGGGTTCATTTTATTGAGGAAAACCTATCATGTCAGGCAAGTTGATATGGTACAATGAAAAACTCAAAGTACTGGAATCTCAATTTCTAGCAAAGTCTGAGGTATTGTCATTTGATGGTGTAAAATCAATCTTTCCCATGCAGTCCTCTTCATTCTCTTGAGAAAGATTTAAATTATCCCCTTCAGAAAATGTTCTAACAGTTTTCTAAGCAGATTAGAGTCTATTTAACTATTACTCTCCAGGTATGGGCATCTGTTCTAGGTAGAACATGAAAGAAACTCTTATTACAGACTTATAATTTAACTCATTCAAAAGATTTATTGAGGGTATGTTATGAATCAACACTACTCGAGATTGGGGATAGAACCAGTGAAAAAAAGAAACAGCAAAGTCCTAGGTTTCATTGAACCTGTCTTATAGAGAAGATGCAGAGCAGATAGTAAAAAATGGAGAGTAAAAGGATACAGTGGCCAAGGGCTGTTCCTGTAATAAATTATTATGCACAGAACTGTGAGTGATGTAAGCAAGAAAAACGTTTATCAAGATGAAGAAGATTAATTGTAGGAGGAGCACATTTATGGACAGGATACCAAGGTATTTGGGCATATTAATTGTGAATGACAATTAGACATCCAAGCAAACATGCAATAAGCACTTGTCCTCATGACTCTGAGACTGAATAGCATGCTGAAGCCAGAGATAGATATAATGCAAAGTTTGTCAATATATAAAATGATGAAATTTGCCAGGAAGTAACTGTAGAGAGAAAAGAAGAGATTTGAAAAGTGAGGTTTGGCAGAATATTGGCAGAACTTAGCAAAAGAACCTAACACGAAGCATCAGGTAAAGCAAGGGATAAACCAAAAAAGTGGTGTACCAACACCAAATGAAGATAGTGTTCTTGCAAGGAGAAAATGTCAATGATCAGCTTGTAAAATGTTTTTACTAAAGGAGAAAGGTGAGAATTCAGGATTGGGCCACTGAATTTGACAACATGGAAATCACTGTGTCTAGTGCAGAATGAGATCTTGGCTGGGCTTTTTTCTATCTGTATGGGCTTCACCTATTTGTTCCTTCAATGACATTTTATTGAGGACATTATGTATGCACACTAAAGGGTAACTATGAAGAAAGAAATCCACTTATAATGAAAATCAGAAAATATCAAAACAAGTGAAAATAAATTATTAGCTATTAGATAGCTTTTGTATTTATTATAAAGTCACTTTCCCATTGAAATTCTACATTTCTTCAGATTGTTTTTTATGCAGGGATATTTAGACTGAAATGCTAAGCTATTTTTAATTTTAATGTTAACTAAAATATAATAGATTTACTTTCCAACAAGTCAAGAGAATCGTTCTATTGTGGTTCTCAATCCAGTCCTTTAACTGATGCCACAAAGCTATGTCATGGTCAGTTATTTCAGATAAGTGCCTACAGTGACAAATATGCTGCTTAATTTCATTGAGTTCAGGAGAAATATTCAGATTTTTCATACACAGACACACACATACATACATACACACAATATGCATCAACAAATATTTTTGATTATATTTACCAATTAATTCTAGGAATACACATAGCAGATCAAAACAAGGAGGCATTTTTAGGATTGTACAAATTCATTATTTAATATAAATTAATATTTACTGCATAGTTTGTATTTTAAGAACTATGCATATCATTTTACCAATATTTGGTGCTCTTTTTCAATGCAATAATATTATATATTTACATTTTGAAAACATTAATCTGATGTAATAATATGATAAAAGGCTTTATATGGTAATTCAATGAAGGTAGGGCATGAACATGAAATATTAGTGAAAATAATATAAAGTAAGACTCTAAGCGGCAACTAATGCAAAGTTTGGTTATATTTTTATGATTTAAATAAATTTGAAATAAAGAATTTTAATTTCATTAGAAGAGGAAAGAATAACCAAAGCAGCAATTATTTGCGTACCTTAGAGCTCTACAAAATGGGCACAGAGAAAATTAAAGACTAAAAACAGTTCCAGGTGTCAAAAAAAATTCAGCAAACAAGTACATAACATAGCATTTCCTTGGTTTAACAAGTTTTTGAAATGTTGTATTTCTATACAGTGGATTTTCTGATAGAATTCCTAATTCACAGCATGCTTTTTTATTGTCATTTACCTAAACACTGAATGCACTGTGGAATCAGTTCTGTTAGGCTGAATGAAACTGTAAAAAGCACCAGCTGGCTCTATTCAAAATGGCACTTGTCCAGGTCTCAAATGTCTTATTTATATACAATGGAATTCTGCCAGCTGTTTAATATTTAGGGCTAATAAATGTAATTGGCAGTAGTACACAAGCACAACTTAGAAAATATCAGAAAATAGTTCTCAATGTGAAGTCTGACTTGTTTTCATTTTATATAATTGAATTGTGACAGTAAAAATGCTTAAGTTTTTCTTTTGAAATAATGAAAAAATTAATTTTTTTAAGGGAAAAAATGTAAACTAAGCTGTAGGTATGTTGTAAGCTTACCACCTGGTCTAACAAAACCAGGGCACATATTGAGAGGTAAAGCTTACACTATTATACAGATGAACAGGAAGAGGTACTTAGTAGATAGGTTCCAGGGCCTATCAGGCAAGGAAAGAGATTTCAGAAGTAAATACTCTACCATTTATAAAAAAAGTTCTCCCGAAGTAAAGGGAATTAGGCCCTCAAGAAAGTCACAATCTAGTGTCAAGATAGATTTTATGATAATGCAGTGAGATTTTACCAAGAGAGATTTAGATGAAAAATAATGGAGCCATTAACTGTGCTAATCAGAAGTGTAATATTAAGAAAGAAGGGAAAGAGGGAAGGAAGGAAGGAAGGAAGGAAGGAAGGAAGGAAGGAAGGAAGGAAAGAAGGAAGGGAGGAAGGAAGGAAGGAAGGGAGGAAGGAAGGAAGGAAGGAAGGAAGGAAGGAAGGAAGGAATGGGGAGGGAGGAAAGGAGGGGGAGGAAGGAAGAAAACAAAATGCAGCATTTTGTGTACTTTAAATTTGAGGGTTGACAAGACGGTGATCTTCTCAAAAATACCACCATTCAAAAGACAACAGAAATTCCACTATTAAATTGTTATTTTCTCAGGCTATTTTTATCTTGCAAAATAACAGTGTCCTAAGTGTGAAAGCATATTAAACCTAAACAATCATAGTGTGACTATGTGAGCTGGAAATACTCTGAGAGCAGATGAGGTGGTGGGGAGGTGGGGGGATGTGAGAACCCACAAGTTCCAATTTGCTAAAGCTGCCAAATTGCAATATACCAGAAATGGATTGGCTTCTACAATGGGGGGTTTAGTTCACAAATTTAGTCATAAGGCCATGAAAATGATCCAAGTAAGGCATCAACAGGATGATACCTTCTCTGAAGGAAGGCCAATGGCATCTGGGCTTCCTCTGTCACATGGGAAGGCACATGGCTGGAGTGTGCTGGTCCTTTCATGGGTTTAGCTTCTGGTTTCTGTGGCTTTCCTCAAAATGTCTAGAACTTCTGTCTTAGCTTCCTTGGCTTCTCCCGGGGGCGAACTCTGTATTATATCTCTTAGTGTCTCTGAGCTCTCTCTGTCTCAGTGAGCTCTCTTAAAGGACTCTAGGAAAGGATTAAGACTCACCTTGACTTGGGTGAGTCAAACCTCCATGGAAACAACCTAATCAAAATGCCCCGCCCACAGCAGGTCTGCCCCCCGAAGACTGGATTAAAAGAACATGGCTTTCCTGGGGTACATAATAGATTCAAACCAGCATACCACATTAAAGGAAAAATGAGAGTGTGTAATGACAGAGGTAAAACACATTCTACAAACCTACCTATTCTGCAGTTTTCCCAAATTTTAGCCCTGGAGAAGATACAAAAGATGAGTCTCTTTAGTCAAAGGTGAAATATTGGGAAAATGGAACTATACTGAGACCTGAGCTCTAGTTTATGTGATATTTGGTAAATAAATTACTTAAATATCCTGAATTTTCTGTTTCTAGTCTACTAAACATACATATCAAAGATAACTCTCTCTGCATATTTAGCCAATTCTTCTACAGCTGGTGCTAGATTATTCCTCAGACAGGTCAACAAATATCTAAGGAATAGCAAAGCAAGGTCATCCAACTTTTTTTTTTTAATTTCAAAAATACAGAAATTTGTTTAATGTATTTAAAAAGGAAAAAAAATCATAAAGAATTTTTTTCAGGAGAAAAGCTGGAACTTTTTCAACTTTCTTACAATTACATTACTGACTCTGTTTTTACTCTGAATTCCATATAGGGGACTCCATGAAGTTTCCTCGTTTTTTTACCATACCTTGATTGTAAGTGTACAGTCATACACAATCTTCACAGCACACACATTCATATACATACATAAAACAGTGCCATCTGGATATTCTTCATGAACTTGATCTTAAAGAGTCAGCTAGATAGAGAACACAGCTCTTATCTAAGGAACAAGCCAGAAATAGGATAAAACATACATACACACATACGATAAAGTTGTTTTTGTTTTTTCTTTTTCTATTTTAGACATATAGGAATCAAGGACATTTTTATCAAACTAGACATACCAGTTCCCCTATTGGTAATGGAAAGAAGATTTGGGAACACTTAGAGATTTTATTTCCGGGAGCAGTAGTTTCTACTTCTAGCTTGACATCTGAATAGTAACTGCTGCTTTTTCCCTTTCCCTAAGTCCCCTCTCTTTCCACCTGATTTCCCATCATCATTTTGCTACAAGTCACTTATCCTTATTAGAAAAGCAGGGAAAAAATGATAAAATTATTCTATTTTCAAGACTTTTGCTTTTTTTTTTTTTTTTAGCAATCATAAGAAATGCAAGAATTCTGGCAAGAAAAAGTCTTGAGTAGTATGAGTACAGTATCTTTCATTGATGTTTAAGGAGTTTTGTTTCAGCATGTGTTTATACTTTAGATTATACTCCTGAAACACACAAGAGTTTGGTTTTTCCAGTGCTTGTTTATTTTAAAAGTCCTCCATTGAGTGCTACTTTGAAATTTGTGCATATGATTATTGAAAGTAGAATCACTTATGGCATATCTAAACTAAATTCAAAACAACCAGAGTGTAATTAGATTCATGCCAATGTAAACGACCAACCCAATGAATGGAGGTCTTTTAAGCATAAACAGAATACGATGGTTTTGATGCCAAGAAATTCCTATGGCTGGAAACTACTAAGAGACTATTGCTTTACAGAGGCCTCCATTTTGATGAAGTCACTCAACAAATCAACCAGCCACACTACATGCTTATCCTGAGGTTCCCTTCATGAATGGGGAAAGGAAAATAATATTTTCCCTTAGGAGAACTGGTTTCTTTCAGTTTCCAATTGTCTGAGATAAAGACCATCATCCTTTGCCAGTGATCTCTTTAACGCTGTTTGATCCTTAACATATAGAGAATCATATCTGTGAAGTGTTTGAGCAATGCCATCATCCTACAAATTCTAAATATTGTTCTGAATCAAGCGAATATTTTTAAAGGAAGAGATCAAACCTTCAAAGCATAGCAAGAAAAAGGAACAAATAAAGCTATTTATAAAAATTATATCCTTAAGACATGTTTCTATTCATAGGATTGTGCCGGTTTGGAGCTGTTATGTACCCCAGAAAAGACCATGCTCTTTTAATCCCTTCTTGTGGGGGCAGACCTTTTGTGGGTGGGACATTTGATTAGGTTGTTTCAATTGAGATGTGACCCAGCCCATTCAAGGTGAGTCTTAATCCTTTGCTGGAGTCCTTCATGAGAGGATAAAAGGCAGTGACATTTGGAGAGAGGGAGGGAGAAACACCCAGAGATACAAGAAGGACCCACAGGAACTGAGAGAGACAGCCATTGAAACCAGAACCCAGAGAGAAGGACAAGCAGACTTTGCCATGTGTTTTCCCATGTGACAGAGGAACCCTGGATGCCAGCAGCCTTTCTTCAGAGAAGGTATCCTCCTATTGATGCCTTAATTTGGACATTTTACAGCCTGAGAACTGTAAGTTGTAACTTAATAAATCCCCATGTAAAAGCCAATCCATTTCTAGTATATTGCATTCTGGCATCTTTAGCAAACTGAAACAAGATATTCAATTGATCATTTAAATTTCAAGGATTCTTTATAGTTCACAGAATCTCATATGCTTTTATACTTACCATTATATCCAAGCCTAAAGATTTTAAAGAAATTGCAGACAGAACTTCATGATAAGAATCTGTTACTACTTTCCAATTCTTAAAAAAATGACTTCTTGAGCCATTAGAAAAAAAAGTTTACAAAATTTGACATTGCTGCTCATAAAGTTAAAGGAACATAATTCCATTTAAAATAAAGCATTATGTTAATAGAAAAGACCTGGGATAGATCTGTTTTCTTTGAACAACTTTTTCTTCTTCTTCTTTTTTATAAAGTAGATTAAATAACCCTAGGGAATATTGGATGTGGTAGTAGGGTGTGTGTGTATGTGTATGTTGTGCATAGAGGATATTTCAGAACTTTGGGCAATGACTGGGTGAGAACCTAAGTGATAGAGAAGAAAGGCCCCAAGTTGATTGAAAATAGCATGGACTATGGCCTTACACACCCTACGATCAGGATAATGTTGATGTATCTTTGGGTATTTGGTTAGATGATCAACAAAAGTTCCGGTGGCAGACTTCAGAAAAGACTGAATCTAGAAGATCCCACCCACAGCAAAATCCAGTGCGATCCAAAATGGTACAAACATATCTCAATAAGGCATGTGGAACAATATATTAGAAATTCAATTCATATTTCTGTGGTTCTCATTTTAACCTAGATTGAAATTCAAAGTTGTGTGCATCTTGATGTATATTATATAATCAAATGAACACTTATACATTTAATAAATGAATCTATAGATATCTATACATATAGTAGGGAGCTCAATAATTATTTTAATTATCAGGAGAAATCATCGAAAACTTGGGTGATATTAAATTATCTTGTAAGTCTGAATAATTTTTCTGAATCCTCAAATTCAAACTGTTCTTTCAAATCATAGTTGTAAATATAGTTTCACTTTCAGGTTCAGAAACATCTGACATCATAACAGGTTTTAGTGCTTGCTTTTTGTGTTCCAGTTAAAAGCTTTTCGTTCAAAGCATTTAAAAATCAAAATAACAATAAACTGTGTGATTAAAATAGTACATAGAGATGATTTTGATTTTTCTAGATTCCCTCACAGAAAGGGAGTTAAAGAATACTTTACATTGTTACGGAAGTAGAAGGATATACCAAATTTGTTTTTGTTATATCTCAACTTTCACAGGTACAGACTATTTCCAGGTAAAGCAACATGAATTTGCACACACACACACACATGCACTTAATATGTATAGGTCTTTATTTAAGTCACACTTCCCTGTTCAAATTTTGTGTATGGATTACTTTTCCCTATTATTATTTCCGAGACTTGAGAATTTTCCTCTTCATGGCATAATGTAAGATATAATTTTTGAAATTATCTACTGAAATGGGTAAAAATCTATACAGACTCTATAAAGAGGCCATTTAACATCTATTCAAACTGCACCATCTACACCAAACTATCAATGCATTCCTACCTCTTGTTTTAAAAGGAAAACCCTGATATGTTTAAACCTCAGTGACGAGGTTACTCTCCACGATGTACTACGCAGACCACACCACTAGCAATTATACATTCCAAGACTGATCTTTTACAGATGTCAAGGAAATCTGATGAAAGAATGATCTGAAAATGGAGGCAGAGTTGGGACAGTAAAGAACCACCACTGAGTACGACATGCTTTCACTACAGGAAATGAAGGGTGGTACAAGACTTTTATTTATTGTTCAATGAAAAGAAAATAGAAGCTGATTAAAGTCATGGAAGAGAAACACAGAGACAAAAAAAAGCAGGAGAAAAATGTATGATAGTATGCTAATAAAGAAGAAGAAAATAATAGTGAAATTGAGCTAAAATATGAATAAGGATGGAAATAATTATTTATCAAGTACTCATCGCTATCTAAACAGTTTACATGCAGTATTTCATTAATCTTCACAGCAGTCCTAAAGTAGATATTAGTATTTTGACAAGGAGTAATAACTTAGAGGATTGGAAACAAGGTCTGACTTTGGAGACGTTCACTCTTAGCTTCTGTGCTCTGTAGGGCTGGCTGCAAGGCCATGGCACCTGCACAATTTCCCAGCAACCCTGCTTAAAAGGGCCTGCATTTGGTTTAATATTTGGCTGTCCCCATCTTGAAACTCTTAATGAATTTTGAATAAGGGTCCCCACAGTTTTGCTTGCACTGTGCTCCTCAAATTATGTAGCTGGACTTGCTGTCTTGTAACGCTGGAGAACTGCTTTTTGATTGTGGCACTGAAACTTTAGAGACCTAAACAAGTTTAAAACATCACAGTTTTAAGTTCTTCAACATTTCTTCCCACTCCTACCTGAATTGCATTGTCTTTGCTTATTTATTTCTTGTATTTGTTTATTGGTTTACTTGGCTGCATCCTTTTCTGATGTTGTTATCGATTACCTACCAAACAGATCTATATGAATGTCTTACTGGCTCCTAAAACATTTTAATCAGTGTATAAAATGGAATTACGTGAGACACTTTGTAATGAAATGCTATCTGTTGCTGTAAGAAATCAGAAGACTCATACTTCATGACATTCTTCATTTATTTGGTGTATCTTGGTCATGCTAATTCAACTAGATTGTAAACTCTTTAGGAATCCTGTGTTCTTCAAAAAGCCTACTATACACTGAGAACACAGGTAGAATGAGAGTAATTTAAATAATAAAACAAAGAGATTGTTTAAATCAGTCAGATACAAATTTGCTTGAATACAATATAGGACCACTCATGTTTAAATAAAAAAGAACCATTCTCAAAACCATGAAAGCAAATTTCCAACACCATATGTTAAAGAGTATAGAAAGTATTCTGTTTAAAAATGGTTCATCATTCACTCAGTTTGTCAACATCTGAGTCAAAGAGGCTGTGGCAAAGTCTCTTTTTAACTCTCCCTCTGGAAATTATTTTAGCCCTTCTTATATAACTAAGTCTTAACAAATTATCCAAACTGAACTTGCTGGAATATTTCCATATGCATTTCACTTGCAAAAATGTTTTTCTTTCATGTAAAATGCAGGTTTGCCACCTCAGAGTTTCATGAAATAAGTCTATTTTTTTTTTGTAAAAAATAATGACAGACAAAAATAAATGACAAAGTTGGAGTCGAGGAATCTTGGAAACAGTCCAATTGTTTTATCAGCTGAACCACAAGCCAAGCAAACCATAACCTCACTTGGCCTTTAAATGCTACTAAACTGCTGCTTTTTATACTCTACATTTTGCATATATGAGCAAACTCTCTCCAGTTTAATATGCTGATTACTGTAGGATAAACATAATGTCAAAACAATGTTTGACCCAAAGCATCATAAAGCTGTGGTTTTTGAACAGTGCTCCTGTAGCATGCCAGTCAGTAAATACATACACCATAAATTTAAGGGTATGGTCTCATCTTTCTCTTTGGGGAAATGAGTGTACACAGACTTGAAAATCAAGAGAAAGTAATTCCTGTCTGTTTATGGTACAGTGGAAAACTTATAGAAGAAAAATACATCAGGTTTAGGAATTACATAAAGGACAATTCATAAACATAAACATTTCCACATTCAAGCCTGGACAATCTAAGATATCTTAGATATGTGGAAGGGAAAGGAAAGCTTTAGTTACAAATCATGTTTCGAATACATAGCTGTTTTGATATCTTATTATTAGCATACTATGTATTTGTGAATTTTTAGGGAAGAAATTATTCATTCCGGTCTAGAAAAGCATAGGAAAAAAAAAAAGGACAGTTTTCTAAACACCCTCAATTACAGATAACATTGTGTTATATTACGTTTCTATTCTTTGATAACAGGGATTGATACGAATATATATACAACACTTGAACAATATTTCTGCATATTCAGACATTTAAATTACTTAGCCTCTAAGTCTCAGGGTATTAAAATAAAGAAAAAAAAAAAAAAACTGCTCTCAGTGAGACCCTGATTTCATGCTGTGACAAGCTCAAAAATGAAAACAACTACACACATGAGAGGGTTTTTCACCAAACCGCAGCACTAAGCATAAATGAAACCCTGCTGGGAACATGTATCTACAAGTGTGAGTGTGTTTGACTTGGTAACATGCATCTGTGACTCTATGTGTTAATAGGAAAAAGTTAAAAAAGAAAAAAAAAAACAAGACAAGGATTTCATTGTCCACATTTTTTGAAGACTTTTTTTTAAAGTCAGAGTGTAAAAATATTGGTAACATTTGAACGTAACATTTACATTGCCTTAAAGGCTATCTCCACTACAATTAACCACACAGTTCTCTGCTCTGCCCCACCAGTGACCTTAATCCAAACAAAAGAGATGAGAAGATTCGAAGTTTATACTTTTACATTCCCCTGAGACTAGCCTGGATCAAAGATCATAAAGAGACTCACTATGGGTCATATGATTTCTTTTTTCTGTTATGATGGAGTATGTGTTCTATTATATCAGAAATAAAGTCAGATGGTAATTCACTTTTAAAGCTCTCTTCCTTTTTCTTTAATTGAACTTATTTAAAACTTCTTCTCCAATAAAATTGTCTACATCTTACTTCCATGTAACAATTGAGGGAGAGCTCAGAGATACCAGAGTTCAGAGATCAGTATTATAGTAGGAAAAATACTAGACAAAAACATATTAAATTAATTTCCCAAATCATTTCTTTCCCATATCATTTTACAGTTTTTGTTTGGATGTTTGGCAAAACATGGAAATGCACATGAAAGAATTCAACACTGCAAGGAAACAGCAAATAACATTTTGAAAATGGTTAGTTAGGTATAAAGTTATTTTAAATGAAAAAAAAGAAAATGAAAATTACTTTGGTAATGAAATATACTTGATATATTTTGCACTCTTAGCTTTCAGAAAAACACTGCACATCAATAATGCAGTTTTAGTTTCTATACCATTTATTGACTATCTTATGGCCTATATAGAGAGAATGGCTAAAAACAATAAACTTATGATATTAAACATGCAGAAAAGTCCTAGCCTCAAAAATTAGATGCTGCTCATAAGCAGTAACTGAATAAAATACATCCTTTATTTTTCTTTTCTTATCCATAAAATGATAATATGAACTTATTTGTCTTAGGAAATAGAAGTAAAGGTATTCAAACTCCTTAAAAAATGAGGATAGTTTAAAATGTAACAGCCTTGAAAATACTAATATGCTAATTATTAAATTATGTTCTTCAGAAATACTGAATATACCTAAAACCACAAAAATCCTTAAAATATATCTTTCAATGCACCTAAAATATCTAATGCAATATGTCTTAATCCACAAACTTCATAGATAATGTACCGCTATAGTAATAAATAATGGATTCACAGGAGCCATTATTCCCTAAGGTCTTGAGTTCAGAAAGAGAATTCCTTTCCAAACAGTTGGTGTATCTTTGCTGTGACATATGACTCCCTCAACCAGACTTTCATTTAAATCAACTATAATACATGTGTAATCATAACTTATCTAATAACATTCTCTTAAATATTAGTTCTACTTTTCTACAAATCAAAATAAAAATGGAATATTCAGAAGAAAATTATGATGTTTCAATCTAATAAACAAAATAATACTGATTTAAATGTTTTATATATAAAAAAAGGCTACATATATATTTCTTGATTATAGGCCCTCGAAATATGTACTTTCCTAATAAATAGCAGTTTATGGATCAAACCACTCCTTATGAGAGTTTAGTAGAATAATTGTATTCAATAGTTTCAAGACTATCAACAAACAAGATGGAGGTTCAATGGTAAAACTCAAAATAAAAATATAAATATAATTGGGTGAATAGACGTCAATAGAGCCTACCCTCTTGCAATTTTCCTTCAATATTTTGGTTCCTTTTGGGGCCTATTTTCCCCACTATCTTTAGACTTATTATAATTTTGCTTTAAATAAGCACATTGAAGCTTCTTTTGGACCAAGCTGGGTATGATAGATAAATTAGTCAGTCAATAATATTTACTTGAATAGCACACTAACTAAATAAGAGAGAAATAAAATGAGTAAGGGAAGGCACTGTGGAAGAATAGAAAATATAGTAGGCATCAAAAGAATGCATATGAAATAAAAAAATACAAGGAATGTTATCATCAGAACCACAGTTTAAATTGCCAGAGGAGGTATACATGGTATTGTGATACAACAGCGCATTTTAATTAGCAATCCCTAATTTGAACTAACGACTTGAATATATGCTATGTTTTACATTTCTCCACAGTCTGAGTTGCTTTTAAAAGCTTAACAAACTAAATCTCGAAGCTAATTGATAACTTCAAAAATTTTAACAAAAATGAAATCTAAAAAAGATAAAGAGAAATCTAACCCTTCATATCTGCTCTGGGCTGTCAGCCTATGTCAGTCTTTGAAGTTGTTTACGGAAATCTTACCAATAAGCAAGAGAACAAGAACTCAGAAGAGAGAAGGCAGATGTATGAGAGATAAATCTTTTTTTTTGTTAGAGTTCCAAATGTGGACAGGCAATCCAAGGCATCAGAGTTACAGTCGCTCCTGGAAATCCCCCAGAGGTTTCAACCCAGTTGTCAGTGCACCAAGGCATGCACAACACTCAGACGAGTGTCTTTTGATGACCTTCTGCATAGAATTTGTTGGCAGGTAGTTGACCAGCACACAGCCCAGGCTTAGAGGTGAAAGTGTTTGTTAAGATAGGAAATCAGATTTAAGAAGTAAAAATACTCACAGTATTTAGGAAAATTCCAAATGACTATGAGAAGCGATGGACCAGAGAGAATAGTTAAAAAATTAAAGGAGCCCCTTTTGCTAAAAGGGGCAAGTGTTTGGATTTTGCAAATTAGATTTAAGACAATCTGTGTGTGTGTATATGTTATATGTATCTTGCATCTCTGCTTTGTGAATTTGTTGTTGCTTAAGTATCTGAATACTTAAGTTAATGTTCATAGAAATTGCAATTACGTATTTTGAAATTCAATTTTTAAAAATTTATTTATTCACTTCAATTCATTTTCTTTTACTATATTCCAGATAAATTCCAAGTAATTTACACAACAGATGACAGTAGTGACCCATACTTTGTTATGTATTTACCTATAAACTTATGGTTAAGTACATTTGTAACTTGTTCTAAATAATATTTAAGGCAGTAAATTGGTAAAGTGCTTTACAAATTATTATCACACACAACAATTCTGAGTCATGTATTATTATTCTCATTCTACAGTTCTACAAGTGAATTTAGCAAGAGTTAGAAAGACAAAATGACTGGCATAAGAAAATGACTGGCAAGTGGGAAAATCAAATTTCCAAGTCAAGTTTTTGAACTTTGACACCTATACAATTTCTCCTATGCTATGATACTGACAATCACAAATTGGAATATATTGAAATTTACTTCACAAAAACAGAAACCTAAAGAGAAAATGCTAGAAGTTTAGTTGCTCTGTTAGAAAACTGAAAATACCTCTCAAAACTAAGCTGGGCGTTGCACATAAAAGAATAAAAATGTACTCAAGATAGCATAGTTGGAATCGGGGTGGCCAGAAGAAAAAACCCACAATAAACCTAGTAACAAGGAGAAACTGAGTACGAAAATATGTTCCTGTCCCCCTTCTTTTTTTTCTTCTTCCCCATTCCCTCTCCCCCAAACCGCCATTCTCCTAGAATAGAATTATAGGTATAGCTTAGAAACCAAATGGGAATTTTTAGATAGTTACCTTTCTTTTTTGGGAAGTAGTCAAATTAATTTGTATGAACAGAATTTTGAAATGGAATAATTTTGATAATTAATATTTAAAGATAGTTCTTTAAAAAGCCCATAAACAAAATTACACTAATTTTTAAAAGTTAATGTTTCAACATGATTCAAAATAAACCTCCACATACTAAAATACATATGTTTACCTATTCCTGTGATTTAATCCTTAAAAAACTGTGTGCTTTAGTAAATGACCAGTGCCTTTATACTGCACCTGTAAACCACAACTTTAAATGAACAGTTTAAAGCTGTATAGAGCTTGTGCTTGGAAAGAATCCTGCAACCTGGGCATGGTTTGTATAAAATATATCTTAAAATGTTGACACTTTTCCAACTTAAAGGTGTTCCCAAATATTCCTGGAGCAAATTGTACTGGTAAACACCAATCATTTTTACACCACTTTAAATTATCAAGTGCTGGCAATTGTGACCCAATTTGTTTAAGCGTCAGTTTGGATCACTGCAAATTAAAAAGGGCATATTTTCAAAGACAACATTCTACTGCCAAATAAAACCAACTCATGTTTATTTCCTCAGGTGAAAGGTTCAGGGCCAAATAAAAAAGTGCCATCATTTTTTTTTTTTTCTTACAAAATCTATTGTCATCAGATTTTCTGAGTTCGGTTTAATTGGGGGAGGAAAAAAAGCCGGCCCCAGAGAACATCATTATTACATGCATCTAATTAAATTGAGAAAAAAAATTTAAAACTTTAAAAAACCTAGTATAAGTTCATCAGTTTCCAGCAAATCACAAACTGCTGTCACTTTCATTTTTTTTAATTTGCAAATTCTATGCCATCAGATTCATAAAGCTTGATTTGATTGAAAAAATTAAACATGGGAACAGAAAATCTCATAATTATTAGCATCTGATTAAATGGACCAGTATAAGTTATTTCCAAACCTCCTGCCTTTATAAAGTATTATCATATCATACTCTAATAATTGTTTCATAATTTAACCCTACACATTTAAAAAGAGAATAACTTTTCATCAAGTGGCATGTTTCTAAGACTGTTGGGTCTAACATAACTCTAAAATTAAGGGTAATAATAAATTCTGATTTACATTCAAGACAAGGATTCTAGAAAACAGTACAGACTTGCCAGAGTATAGTGTAAATTACTCAATCCATTCAATCTTTCCTAATTTTGTTTCCTGACATGATATGCAAATAGTGAGCGCACATGCTGTTTAGAAATGGATCAAAAAACACACCCAATCTATCCACACATAATAAGTTCATTATATGTAGTTTCAAATTATCTCATTTCTCTAATAAAAAAAATCATGAAATACTCATAATGACCACACTCACACTCATATGTTTGCCTTGATCAGTTCTATTCAGAGCAATACAATTATGAAGAAGCTTTTCACACTTCTGGAGACAGGTATAATTATAATTATTTTATTATAATTTTAATGTAAATTTATGAGAACACCTAAGGCCAAGGAGAAGATGACTACCAAGGAGAAGAGTGCTACAAAAACCTAAGACTCCTTGATACTTAACATGCACTTCTCACCAACAGAAAATGCACATGCATGATTTTTGAGGAATTATTGAATATAAACATAAACTGGTAGAATTGAAACTATATCAACAACAATAATAATGCATTGCATGAGTCATTTTCCTTACATAGCATCTTTCTCAAGTGTGTTCTCTGTAATAGCTGAAGCAATTTTTCTTGTTTCTACTTCCAAAATCAACACTGTTCCCCAAAACATACACTCCTAATGCATACATACCTCTTTGCTGCCAGATGGCCAATGTTCACCACTATTCTTTTAAAGTCAATCTCTTTTATACTGAACATCATTTAGGAAACCACAACTAATGTTTGAGGGGATCATTACTTTTCTTAAAGTGTGACAGTATATTATTTTTATATAGTTTGAAACAAATGAATATATGTTTAGATCTCAAGAATTGCGAAATACATGCTTATTTTAGAGTCAGCTTGAACACCAGTCATACTAACAAACTGCTGGGAGCAATATAATTAGGCCAACAGAAAAGTATGCAGAAACAGTATTCCTTGTCAGGTTTTGAAAACAGTTCTTTCTAGCAATGTAGTTTAAAAGGATGCTGAATTTTACTTTTAGAATTATCGATTTTACACAACTGATAGAAACTCAGACATTTAACAATAGGTACACAACTACCACACTGTTCTCATGTAGGGAAATTTTCCTTCAGAGTATTGAATTAAATGTAACATAAAACTTAAGTTGGAACAATTACAAGATATAAAATGATGAAACAAGACTGACTTCACGTTCTCAATGGACCTGACAGGTGACTAATCTGTTGTGAGAACTTAAAAGTATTGTATAACTGAAGATTTATTGCTTACCAAGAGTAGATATATTAAACGCATTTTGGCCTTTGGACTTTTCTAAATTAATTTATATCTATAGACTACCTCTGCCAAGAAATGTTCTATAAGTGAAACAAAGGAAAAATATGAATTAGTTTCATCCATCATTAAATTCAATACCATAGACATAGTTCACATGATATGTCACCTGATTATGAAATGTAACTTAAGGAGAAGACTACCCAAAAAGTCTAATCCCTTCTTTATTGGTGGACACACACACACACACACACACACACACACACACACAATGCATATATACATGTGTGAAACATATTTACAGATTCTGAATACTCTGTACTTTTTATACTCTTTTAAAACATCCACAATTTTTTCTCATTAAGACTTTTTAACATCTGAAAACCACTCAAAACTACTTAAAACTACTCAAAACTACTTAAAATCTTTCCTTTTATGTCCAGTAAAAAGGCAAGAGAGACTCTTACACCTATCACATCCACATAATTATGGAATATTTGATGTCCTCCTTTTATTAACAATATGGACTGGAACACCATTCTGATTGAAATGTTTATGGTCATCTCTTTTCATTTTATCATTACAGTTTCATATAAAATCACTCCAGGGATAGGGAATAGTTTCCTCATTCTACAGCTAATTTTTCCAGTAACTTTGCATACATTTTCTTCTAATAGCTTCCAAAGATCCACTTGAATCCAGTGACCAATGGAAAGGTTAACTTGGAGTAAGAGAAAGCATTGAACTAATTAATATGTCAGAGGAGTACAGCGCTAGCTAAAAGAGTTAATGAAGCTTGCTAAGGACACATGTGGGCCTTTTGTAACACAGGCCTCGCTGTATTGCCTAGTTAGGTTAAATTGTCTGTCAGTACTGGCCAGTTGGCCACCACCTGGCTGGCGAGGCCAGTCTTTCCCCCATCCCAACAGCCCCTTCCCAGCTCTCAATGGCAAGCTGCTGCCACGAAACATCTAGAAGCCTCTGACAAGGTTTGGGCACACAATGGCTCCTGACATGTGAATGAAGGGCCAGGCTGACACTCTGAATGGGGAAGATTTTCCCCATTTAAACTCATCATGTTCACAACACCACCCGTAAAAGAAAAAGCCCATCCTTGGTGTCAGGCCATTAACATTTATAACAATATGCTAATAACCTTCTAGATTACTCTCAGTTTCCAAGGACATTTAAATACATGGATTGATGGCTTCAGACTTGAAGGAGGTGAAGGAGGGGGAGAGGGAGGAGGCAGTTGTTTGGGGAGGAGGAAGAAACAAAAAAGAAAAGAGGAGAAATTGCAAGCTATCTCACAGAAAACGGCCTTCCACCCAAACAGAGGGCCTCTGTCTATGGGAAGATTGCAGTCAGACTTAAACAATACCCTGAACTAAAAGCTATCAATGATCTGCACATCTCTGTGAGGCTTGCATTTAAACATGACTGTTAAAATCATAAGGTGGTTCCTGATTATAACTATTTTTAAGTCAAGCCATGGTCTTAGGCTTACACATTTGTGCTGCTCTTCTTTCAACTGCCTCCTTCTGGAAGATTTCCATGGTATCCCAAATAGAGCCTTGAACATCTACCAGAAAGAGACTTTTTTTAAAAAAACAATTACTGTGAAAAAGCATGTCACGAGAAAAAAATATGACATTTTGGTAACAGGCCCTGAAGTTGTACCCTGAAGCAATTAAGAAATGAGTGAACAGTCCTGAATAAATTAGAGGAGCTCTTTTTCCCCCTCATTATTTTTATCAATCACCATTACCTTAAAATCTAATAAATGTGAGATAGAGTTTGCTACATCCCCCACCACGTTCATTCAACAAAGCTTCAAAATTAAGTATCAGTTTGTGTTCTCATGAGATAACAAAAACAACCTATCATATCCACACTCTGGTACATTGTATGCCAGAATTCATTGTTTCTGATTTAAGGAAAGACAACAGCCCCTATAGTGATGATTAGTGATATTCAATCAGTTTGAAACATTACTGTCACCTTAGATTTCAATATTGGGCTGTTGCCATGAAATCTAATCTGCCTAGTTTCCAATGAGAAGAGGTATTTGAAAAATATGAGGTGCTTATTTTAAACCTGTTGCAAGAAACTCACCACAGAAGTAGGTAAGCCTCTCATATAAAATTTCCCTTCATTTCAGTGGGAAAATGCTTCCTTCTTTATATGGTTTTTGAGATAACTCTCATAAATTTGGAGCATCAAAATCTGCATGTAATGTCAAGGCTAATTTGTACCAACCTGCAAATGCATACTGATGAGGTGATGTTAAGCAGAACCTTTTTACAGGGTTGATCTGTTAAAAGTTTTGCTCTCCTTACCCAGCTGAACAGAAGTATCAGTATATAATTCTTCAAAAATGGTTCTAAAGAGTAAACATTTGCTTTTCATTTGTAAACATCTTTTATTTTAATGGCCTATTAGACAAGAAAACTACTGAACTTAATTCTGGGTAAATATTAACAAAAATAGTAATACTAGAGTGCATTTATATTACTATTTTATGATTTACAAAGTGCTTTCAAATAAATCGTCTCTCTTGATTTTTTCTTTCTCAAGTTTATCAGAGTTTCCAAGTGTTTGTGTTCTACAACACCATGTAGAAATATTAAGTACAGAAACCTATCTCTCGTGATTCACATTGAAAGTTCAATATTTCTGAGTATGCTATTTTGCCTTGGGATCCCTCTGCCTACTCTCTTGTTCTGTCTTCAGTAGAGAGAGTTGTCACAGGGGGCACAGAAGAAAACTACAAAAAATACCCGGTCATTGCAACCGGCTCCTTTGCCAAACTTTATCCCCATGTTGTATGTATTCAAAGGCCAGTGGAAGCCTCCACTGCTCGAGTTCTGTTCTTCCTGTTCCACTGGGATGGAAAGTCAGGATAAGATGCTCTTGAAGGTTGGGATCCAATGTAATCTATTTCTATAACAAACTACTTATGAGGAAATAAGATAGAAAGTTATCTCACAGACTAAACCAAGTATCCCCATGACTACATTTTAATAATTCTAGTTCTGTGATTGAATCTCTTTTATTTGGCTGTCATCTCAATATTAGAGTTGTTGGTTTCCAAAGCCTCTAACTAGACTATCATCACTAGTAACTTTATTAGATGCCCTAATTAACAAGGCCCTTCAGGTAAAGTAGACTCAATGCTATGATTTATGCTATCAGGAAAAGTAAATGAGAAGCCAAAGTTAAGGTTATAAAGTGGTATTTATATCCCAGTAAAACTCAAGCTATGCTACATTTGGATTTTAAACCAATGAATAAAATAGCTAGAGAACTAACTTGGGAGAAATCTTCCTATTTACAGCTTTGAACCCCACAAAAACAGCTTTTTCAAGTTTAGAGGCCAATTATTCTGAAATACTGGTTATTTGATACTGCAGGAGACATACACACACATACAAAATGTATGGTCACATGTGCTTTTAGCCTCTTCATTGGTGTAAGCTACATAAAAGAATTGTTTAATGATATATAGCACTCAGTAAGTGAATTGATATATTCTATGTGCAGATTATTTAATGCTGTAGTTTATTCTAGATATGAAAGGCAGGCATCATTTAAATGATTTTCTCATAGCTAAAATTAACAAAAAATGATAAAATTGGATTAGACATAGCATTCAGAAGCACCACTAAGACACAACAAGTGTGTGTGTGTACGTAGTATAAAATATATATTTTTTTCTGACAGAAAAATGTATATATGGTAACTGTAAGAAAAATTATTCTGTTTACACTATAAGTTTGGCCACCCTGAGACACTAAAAATACAGAAAATTAAATATACAATTAGCAGCAAGATAAAATTCAAGTAGTAGAGTAATGATTTCAAAGGTTGTCTGGAAATTCCATCTTTTTATACTTTTAAATTACTCTATTGTTTTAGAAAAAGGCAGTCTAATTTTGCATACTTGTGACATTAATGGGCTGGAGCTTGTTCACCAAAACAAAGATTGCCTGGCTGTTTGTCCAGACCTTCAGCCAGAATGACAGAGACAATTGTTTGTGTCTATTCTAATGAAAAAAATGTGAATATATTGTGTTTCTGTGTATTTGCTTAATTTAGAAAAGGACTTTATACAATTTATGGACAAGGAATTAAAATGACAGATCTCTGAAATTCCTTTCCGTTAATCTTTTTCTGCTAGTTTCATCTTCTGGTCATGCAGCAGAATTACTTAATTTTAGTTATTTCAGCACATTTATAATACCAATCATTGAAATTTATTTTATATATCATTGTAGGTAAAGATGAAGTTTCTCTAACTGGCAATATGAATTCAGCATGTAGGTAAATATTCATTATGTTCTTATTTTATAAGAGAAATGTTTAGAAACATAATAAGTGATTCTTATATTGCATATTAATTACTTCAAACATCTCTATTTCAAAAAACATTGCATTCAGTTCATTACCAGTATATTGTTTCTTAAATATAATTTTGGTCAAACATAGTAAACTCTGAAAAAGTCAAGGAAATTAAAATTAAAAGGAAGTTTCTTAGCTAGTGTGAAATTATATTTGATATACCATAAATTCCAACTCTCAACATTAAACATGCAAAAAAAATTGTATATAAATAGATGAGAAATCTTGAAGTTTTTTAGCAACAAATGCTCTTTTTCATTTTGTTTGTTTGTTTTGAATCATAGCCTCTAGAATGCTTAAGTTCTTTAGAGAATGACTTAAGAAACAACCTATAAAAAGTGGGAAAAAAAGCCCCACAAAATTTCCACTTTCAAAGAATCAATAACAAAATACTACAGTTGCCAAAGTTATCTGCTTCTTATCAAGAACCATGTTTGGCACAAAAAGTATTCAATTCATTCATCATTGTCAATGCACTAGTACACTAATTATTTCAAATTGTTTCCTCAGGCAGAGGTCTAGGACAAATCAGGCAAGCCAAAAATAGCAGTTATGAATAATTATGCATAATTTACCTCAAGGCCTGGGCTAGTCTATCATTAAAACTTTTACTTGCCACACTGTGATCTGCGCTAATTGCAAACTTTAAAATGAGTTCAAGGTTGTCTTTTTATCCAGTGCCAACCTCAAGTCCTCTTCTTAGTGACTTTCTGGTACTTGAAACACTTCAAATAAAGTGCCAATCAGAATTTTTTGAAAGTACATATATTAAATGAAAGATGGAAATTAGCAGAGAAGGTATTTCTCCCACCTTTGCAATGTTCAAATATGTTCACAAAAGGTATAAATATGAGGGGTAAGAGGTCAAATTATGGTGATGAATGGGAATTCTATTGTGTTCCACCAGAAAAGAGAAGAAAGGGTTTTAGCAACACACACATATTTCTTTTCAGCATCAAGCAACTTCTTCGACAGCCCACATAATTCCTTTAAGAAGGGACCCTTGACATTCTGCTGTTGATTAAGAAAGTCCACATCACACTTTGACTTTGACCTTCACCTAAAACAAAAGCAGAGACACTGGTGTCCTTTACCACTGACAGCAAGATTCCTAATAACTACAAATATTTCCAACTGTGCAGTGAGTATAACACTCAACCAAAGAACAATGCATTGTAATTTTTATTTCTTCTAACATTATTTCTCCCCAAAGAGGGAGAATGCTTTGGAAACACTTGTTCAAGGTCTTTTCTCATTTCTCAAATCTCCCTTTGTCTTCCCAATACTGTATCTTTAGTTATACCTTATCTTCTTATTGAAAGAAGAGAAATATAAAAATTCCTGATCAATATATTAAAAAATAAATGTGACATTTCAAACTATTTCACCTTCACATTTCCAATTTTATTTAAATGTTGACTTTTTGTTGTTGTTGTTCAGGCCCTTGTCTATTAGACATGATGACATATATCACTAAATTGTTACCTTCAGTTATTTTCTTTGTGTAAAATAAAGGATGCTCCATTTCATCTCAGAGACATTTTGAGAAGAAATGGGTCAATTTGCAGGAGTGTTTTTCCTGGCTATGACCTTTCAGGTAAATGTTCCTCTTTTGCCTTATGCATCATACTTTTCTGGGTTCTGTGCTTGTTCATTTGCCTTGATTATAAATTGGCACTCGACAAGAATTTTCCACCAATTGACATGATTCCTCCACTTTGATATTGCTGTATCAATTCCATCAAAGTATGAGTTCTGTCTCGGGGTCCTTTCTGACATCATTCCAAAATATTTCGAGAGCTGAAGTCTCTGGCGAAACCATACTTTTGAAACTGGTTACAGGGGATGGTTCCAAGATGGACAAAAGAAGAGGACAATCAGAGAAAGAAGGTGAATTTGGGGGAGAAAAGGAGAAAGGCTGAAGAGAGAAGTTAACTGATTTACTTTTTATGTTAATCATTGTTTTTATTGCTGGTGCTATTTTTTGTCTTTTTGCAAAAAAAGAGAGAGGAACTCTGCAATGTGGTTGTCATGATGGCAATAGAATGAAAATCAGAAAACACAAATTGTATTAACCCTAAACGACTCAGTGACATTTCAATACCTGTAGACATATTCAATACCGACAAGGCCTTATATTGTGCCTTATTTACTACAAGAAAAAGTTTATTGATCAAGTGCTTATGTTTACAGGAAGGTATATATGCTGAGTGTATTTTGGTCTTGTCCTCAAAACCTTATAATTTAGTGATCAATCATGATAAATCTTATGAAAGGGAAGATAAGTGAAGAAATAGAACAAGGGATGGTGCGAAACCTACATTAGGCAGCAGATCAAGAAATACCTCTCTGACATTCCAGTTGAGAACTAGACTAGAAACGTGATAAGAAGCAGATATAATATGGTGGTGAAGAACCAGGCTCTAGATTTAGACTATGGGGTTTTAGTTCCGATTCTGCCATTACTTGCTATTGGTCTTTGGGCTAATTACTTAAACCTTATGGTTTCACTTGATAATAGCAACTAAAACCATAGGTTGAACTACATAAGAAAAGCCATGGGAAAAGTGTTCTGGAAAAAGGAAACACAGGAATGAGGGCCTATGGAGTGAAAACATTGGGTTTTTCTGAGGACATGAAAGTGACCACAGCATAATTGGAGAAAATGAAGTTCTAAATAGGTGACAGCCACATCATCCAAGGTCTAGTCAGCCTTGGAAAGGAGTCTGATTTCCTATTTCTTCTGAGAATAAGTGTGTAATTTTCAGGATAAAGTGTGGGTAGAAAGAGATGATATAAACAGGGATGCGCTTTTTGTTGTTGCAAGTTAAAACATGAACAATTAAGTTGACAACTGCCACATGATGTGTTTTAAACAGATCTTCTTGGAAGTATTATGAGATTTTCAGTGGGAAAGCTGTGCCAAGAGAGAACTCATGAAGTATTTTTTAAATGCATTAGAACAGTTAAGAGGTGGATATCTGGACCAGAGAGGGCAGCACTGGGAGTGACAAAAATTTCACCAGTATACATTTGCATCACCTAGAATTTCTATAAAAACTTTCTATGAAAAGCATTATTTCTTTGGAGAAAATTTTCTGTTCATAATATACATTGGGTAGGTTATATGCTATAATGTTTTATTTTCATTCTGATGAAAATCAGTATTTTGAGGATTAGCTAAGGCATTGGAAAATTTCCTTATTCTGAATTTAAGGTTCTTTGTCTTCTAGTCTAGCTTTCCCAGCTTTTCAATTGTAGCTACAAAGGACACCAGATTGGATTTTCCCATGGATCCCAGTGGGATTGTTTAGAATGTTGCATTAGAATGATTTACAAAATGTCTCCTGTATTAATCTGCTTTATGTTCCTAATCCTTCACTGATTAGAATTAAAAGTGACAGAGAGAATATAAGGTGCCCCTGCAATTTTTAAAAGTCAAGCAAGGGACTGATTTTAAAGTATTAAAATAAGTATGTGAGAACCCCAAACAATGTTGCACTCAAAGATATTTTGTCTGAGTGGTACTACAAGATGGTCTTTGAGTAACTATGTAAATAAAATTTTAATTAAAGTGTTCTGATTATCATCAGGATATTCCTTCTATTAAATATGTTCATCTAGTCCCAGGGATAAAGTTTATGGTTATTCTGTTGGGTGTTCTGAGGGATTCTCATACCAGCACATAGTCTCTTAGTACTAACTTGATGCTCTCAAGAGAGTAAATTAGAAGAAAAGCACATGTTTTCACTGAATAATCTGGAGATCATTTCCTTCACCTACTTATTTTTATTTTTCCCTGAAAAAAAGGGAGCATAAAGGCATCTCAAATTTTGTGTTCAAAAAAGTTTCTGATAGGTCAGAGAAAGACAGAACAACTATTGGGATTTGCCCCCAAGAGATAGCATAGGTGGAAGCAGATCCAGTGGGCAGAAGAAGCTGTAGATGGAAAGGAGCAAAGTGTCAGGAGGTATCAGGTGTGGAATGAAGTCTGGAAAATGTCCCTCAACAAAGAATTCCTGGTTGAGTCAAGCAATGTCATGAAATGAGTTAGGTATTGTTCCTATTTCTTCAATTTTTTTGAAAGAGTTTGAGCAGGAATGTTGTCAATTCTTTTTGGAAAATTTGGTAAAATTCCCCTGTGAAGCCATCTGGCCCTGGGCTTTTATTTGTAGGTAGATTTTTGATGACTGATTGAATCTCTTTGCTTGTGACTGGTTTGTTGAGATCTTTTCTTCTTGGGTCAGTCTACATTGTTCACGTGTTTCCAGGAAATTGTCTATTTCCTGAAAATTATCTAGCTTGTTGGCATACAATTGTTCATAGTATCCTCTTATGATTTTATTTTATTTTTGTGAGATCCATAGTAATTATCCCTTTCTCATTTCTGATTTTGTTTATTTGGGTCCTCTCTCTTTTTGACTTTGTTAGTCTAGCTAAGGCTCTGTCTATCTTGTTGATCTTCTCAAAGAAACCAAATTTCGTTTTTTTTTTATTCTTTCTATTGTTTTTTTTTTGTTTTCCAATGCATTTATTTCTGCTTTAATCTTTGTTATTTCTTTTCTTCTACTTGCTTTAGGGTTAGATTGCTGGTCATTCTCTAGCTTCTTCAGTTCAGTTAGGTCTTTAGTTTTAATCTTGCTTTTTTTTTTTTTCTGGTTCTTGTCTTTTTTTTTTTTTTTTTTTGAAATAAATTCAAAGTTATAGGAACAGTTGCAAAACAAAAGGTTCCTTGGATTTTTTTTTTTTTTTTAAGCTGGATTTTGTCTAGACTGTCTGTCAGATCCATGCGTCCCTACATCAACTGCCTTTCCGTTTGAAATGTTACCTCTGAACAATTCAACATTATCAACTTGGTCTTTTTCTATCCCCTTGATACCATTTCATATAATTTTCTAAAATGGTTTGGTGCTTTTAACTGCTGACTTCTCCACCCAAAACCAGGCAGTCAGATGCTAAAAGCATCTCATTTCTTAATTCTCATCTAATTCATCTGGAGGAAACCATCCAGAACTCCCTTGTTGACTTCAGAGATCCTTCATTTTAGAATAGATTTTTGTAACTCTCCCTTCCCCCATCCACCAATCTTGTAATGAAACAATGTGAGTTGTCTTCTCCATTGATTCTGATATATCCAGGAATGTTACATTTTTTCTGTGCCATGAAGCTGCAGCAGAGACCCACAACCCATGTTAGAAAGCAAGAGTTTGGACACCCACAACTAGTATCCATTTAAGGAATTTATATCATTTTATTCCTTTGTTGCCATAAAAGTTCACATTACAGAGTGAATGAACTCACAAAAATTCTACGTTTCATTTTTATATCATATGACTATAACATATTTATATATGTTAAATTTGGTTATATAATATAAGGTAACATGGATAGTTTAATGAATTAGCAGCCATATAAATGAGATGTTTTAGGATAGCTTCCTTATCTTCTCCCTGATCTCCCAGCCCCCCAAAAAGTCTTAACAAAGCACTGATCTTCAAGACAAATTGTGTTTCAAAAAAGTAAGCTATAGAGCAGCATGACTGAAAGCTTCCACTTGTATAAAAAGAGGGGTTATATTTAAATTATATAAACATTACACAATTTATACATATATATAAATACATAACTATTGATATCCACAGTCTCTGGAGCAGAAGAAAATATGATTGACAGCTATGGAAGGAGAATTTATGCAATATATATAATTCAATAGTTTTGGAAATTTGAATCACATGAATGTATTAGCCATACAGAACTTTCTTTACTCTAGGTTTCTGATACAGTGTGGTTCTCAAAGTGTGGTCTAGGGAGTTCAAAACAATTTTCATGAGGTGGCATTTGCCTTAAACAGGATACAAGTTTACAGGTATAACATGATCTCAACCATATAATAACCATATAATAAGAAATCCTCATGTTGGTATACTCCTGAGTATCAGCATTTAAAGCATTTATTTATGAATATTTATTTATAAATTTTGAAAATTGCATAATTGTAAAAACTCATAGGCTTTCAAATGAAGTCTCATTTTATTCTTCTAACAATATAGAAGGAGAAAAACACAAACTTTATCGTCATTTTATGCAAGAAAACTGATATTTAAGAAGATACCCAACCCAAATTTTACTATTTTAATCACTTGTCATACTTAAACAGATTATATAGATGACTTATTATTATATTTTTGTCTGTTTCCTCCAAAAGAATGTAAGAACCATTCTGATTGCTCCACAACACTTAACAACTTCTAACACAGTGTATATTATACTTATTTACTGTATTTTCAAACACTCTCCCTTCAACAGAGTGTAAGAAAACTGATTACTAACAATTTTTATTCAATCTCCTGGAGTATCTGGTTATAGACTCTCAAGGTCTTAAGGTGTCAGTGTAATGGCAATATTTATGCATTCATATTTAATATAACGTTTCCATTTTGGTAGAGAAGGAACTGAAGGAAGGAAGGAAAAGAAGGAGGGTGGGAGGGAGGGAGGTGGGGGGAGAGAGAAAGAGGGAAAGAGAAAGAAAGAGGGGAGGGGAGGGAGGCAGGGAAGGAGAGAGGGAGGGAGGGAAGAAAGAAGAAAGGATGGATGGAAGGAAGGGAAAGAAAGAGGAAGGAAAGAGGGAAGGAAGGAAGAGAAAGAGAAAGTGAGAAGGAAAGAAAAGCATCTAGTCCATAAATATATATACATAAAGCCTTACTGATGTTTGTAGTTTTCCAACAGATCATGATGACACTTCAATACCAAATCTCACAAATCACCACATGAAGCTAATATTTTTATTACATTGGGTGCTTGGGGATGCTATAATGTATCAATTAAGATGATAAAAATAATAAAAGTAATAGCAATAATATTAGGGCTCATAAAGACATGTATCTACTTTGCATGCTCGGGAAATGAACTGCCTTCCTATATTTGGATTCCTCTCTCCACAGAAGCCTCAAATAATTTGCTTGCCACTTTTGTTCTGTTGCTCCAGTTGGCAACTAGGGCTTGGCTCTGGATATTCCTGCTCGGGACTCTGAAATGAGAGTGAGAGCCAGAGAATTCATTCCTGGGGCCTGGCTTCAATCTGTCCACTGGCAGCTTTCAATCTGTCCAGGGGCCGAGACAGAGATTAAAGGTGGTAGTGTCCACAGGGACTTTACCCAAGGAGTTGGGCAATGGTCTCTTTGCTGTGGTCTCACTGTGTCCTCACCTTTCATGATCCTGCTTCTTTCTGAGCTAGGTTGTCAGGTCTTGCTGATGTTCCTTTCAGTAAATTACTTTTCTGATTAAATCAGCTGGAATGGGTTTCTGATGCTCTCCCTAATATATCTGATTCATAAAATGATTATCTGATGTTGTAAAGAAAAAAAAAAAAAAACAGTTTGGTATAAAATTATCAGGGCTATAGAAATGACTTTAAAAATTAAATCTCAGTGTGCCAAAATGTATAGCAGATGTTTGAAAAATACTGGCTTAATGAACCAGTGAAATATCATTAGAAACATTTGATTAATATGCCAGCCATATTACTGTAAGATGAACTAATACGTTAATGCACTAAATAAATAATGCATATACTCTTATGAAGATATGGCTAAAGTTATTTATAATTTCCTTGCCCTAAAATGATCGATTCATATGATAGGCCCATAGCAAGAAATAATTTAGTTATCTTCTTTATCTTATGTGTCTCATAAAGTTATCATGTGGATTAAATAAGTTAGTGCTTGTAAAGCATGGGCATATACTGAATTATAAAAGCATTTGTTAAATAAATAACAATGGCAGGTTCTTCCACCTGACACTGGTAGAAAAGACTTCACCACTTTTAGATCTTTTAGGTCCTTTCTCAGGCTCTTCTGTATCAACCCTATTTAAAATTACAACCTTGCCCATGGCCTCTCCTTAGCCCCCACCCCTGTTTTATTTTATTTTGTTTTTTATTTTTCTCCATACTGCATGTCATTATTTAAACACCATAGATATTATTTATGTTGTTTATTGTCTATCCCCCACATCCTCGGAAGGCAAATTTTTCTCTTGTTTAATGCTGTATCTCCAGAGACATGTAGAGACAAATTCCTGGGATTAGTTACCCATATGATGATTGTGAAATCAATGCATGTGTATCATCAGCCCCCAGATGGTTCTTCTCTGCTTCTAGATCCCCCTGGTCTGGTCTTTATCCACCCAATATTACCCCATTAAAACAGCTATCTGCTTGGAGCTACATAGTTATTTACATAACCACAAAGTTAAGCACATGTTTCAGAACAGAAAGGAAATTAGAAAAAACAGCTAAATGAAATGTGATATTTTATGTACCTTCTTCCTCTTCCTTTTTTCATCAACTTTGCAAGAGATCTGTTTTTGTGAAACAACACCTTAGGAATTTGCTACAGGTGTTATGGATAACAGCTTAAGTATGAGAAAGGGTGCCTGTCAATAAAGGCCAAACAGAATTTGTTTTACTTTAGCAATCTTAGAAAATTATGTGAATGCCATGGTAAGGAATACATGGCAACAGTTTTTTTTTTTTTTTTATTTGTTTGTTTTTAATGAAGGCATCTACTTTAATGTTAATATTTATGAAAAATAAAACAATTTGGGAATAAATGGTTCAATCAGAAAAGAAAAGACTTTGGTGGGACAAGGCTAGGACACTGGATTGTACTACTTTAGTGTCCTGGCTTTAATCCTAATAGAAACCTTCACTTCATCAAAATCTCAGTCTTATATATCTGCAAAGCAGAACTGTCCATGAAAGTTTATTCTATCCCTTCAGCTTTTTCACTCTACACGTTAAGGGGCAGACACTTGTTTCTGCCACATTATTTGGATCCATTTGTGCACTGATGCAGTGTCAATTTTGAAACCTGTCCAGGCAAGGAGAGGGGTCCTGCTTTCTGTCCTAGGCCATCTGGCTGCCCTTAGTTACAATTTGTTCAGGAAAAAAAATATGTAGTGGACATGAGTGAATACAAAGAGAAAAAGGAAAGTGATGATACCAAAAGTAGACAGAAAAACTTGTACGTGAATATATTTAGTGCTCTCCTAGACTACTTATTTTTTAAAATAAAATGTTGCTGCTCAGTCTGGCATTGAAAAATTCCTTTGTCTTAGGTCTAGTTTTAGCTTCTGTACACTAACTTGGTTTGTTAATTTGTTAAATTTCCAAAGTTGTTATGAGTTGTACTACCATAATTGCAGTTATTTCCTTATGCCAGACTTCACAAAGATCATTTATAAAAGCTGAAAAACAAAGCAAAATACTACATTTTTGTTCATTATACTTTAATAAGGTTAAAATATAATTGTTAACCTTATTATTATTTTTATTTTTATCTAAGGTAAGAGACAAAAATGTAAAAACAATGGATTAGCTAACAAGCTGGGCTAACTCGGTCAAAAGGGAACAAAAGCATCCAAATCATCCCACACACACAGAATAAGAGAAGAAGCAGTATACACTAAACAAATTGCTTTACAAATAAACTATTTATTGGAGCCCAATTAAAAACAAAATAGTTTGCTTTGCTTTTTAAAACGTGTTTTCAACTTTTTGCAATTTGATCTACTTTCTTCTTGTTTAGTATAAGGAAGTCCTGGATTTCTAACATCCAAATAAAAAAGATGTGAAGAACACCCAGATAAAAAGGAAGTACTTTCACAAAAAACAAAACACACATGAAAGCAGTTAAGGCAAGTTTCTGTAGACACAATTTCTCTACCCCAAAGAGTCTACTAGGCATTAGTTTTGTCCCTATATGATACTTAGTACTCGTGTTTTCGTTTGTTCATTCATAAAACGCTTTCAGACTTGCATATAAACTGTATCTTCTCCCCAACAGCCTCCAGTATATATAGCCCTCCAAATGACCAAGTTTACTAGTTTAACAATCAGCACACTGTTCATCACATAAAGACTGTTACTTCTTTTCCTTTGGATACTTACAATCTGTTTCTGGTGAAGTTGAAAGAGGTTGTTTTCTCATGTTGAAAGAAGTGACAGCTGTAATTACTCCTACCACTGCTACAAGAGTGGTTCCCGACTTTCAACTACATACTGTATAAAGCATGAATCTGTTCAATGTTTTCAAAGATGAGATAGGGGAGTCCCATAAAAGAAATTACTAAAACCATATTTTCACTCTCGTAAGAAAGCTCAACCCTCAACAATAGGTATATGAAAAGAATTTGTGTAAACCTTATTAAAATATAATGAACAAAAATGGAGTTATTTTGCTTTGTTTTTCAGCTTTTATAAAAGATCTTTGTGAAGTCTGGCATAAGGAAATAACTGCAATTATGGTAGTACAACTCATAACAACTTTGGAAATTTCCTATGTATCTACTTGTTAAATCATACTTTGAAAGATATTACCTTTTTGCATATATATTTCATAATAAGGAAATAACAGAACCTGTGGAACTGTAACCTGCATTTTTTGAAATCTGCTCTCTAACCACTTGTTAAATTGCACTTGGAAAGTTATCACTTCTCTGTATATATGTTATATTCAACAATAAAAAAAATGATTAAGAGGCAAAAAAAAAAAAAAAAGAGTATTGACCCCGTTTCCCTATTCAAATTTCCATTAGCAATCCAAAGGCCATCCTTAAAATCATAATGGATTGCTCTCACAGTTGATCTAATATGAAATCTTGTTTAAAATTGTTTACTATTTCATCAGTAATAACATCCTTCTGGTTAAGACAATGCCTGATATATTAATGCATTATTGTGAAGATTAAACAAAATAATATATACGATATATATTGCCAGCACCTGGTACAAGGTAAGGATTCATCAAATGCTAGTTGATAATATTAGCATTACTAGAAAAAGCTGCTTTATATGTGCCCTGAACTTTGACTAATTTGTTTTAAATGACACAGATTGGGTAAAATAATGCTTACAATTTGAGATATAGACACTAGGCTACTAAAGATGAAAACTATATAAGATCATTGTTCATATTTCAGAATAATGTTCATCACTACTTATTGATTTGTACACATTTATGTTTATAATAGCTTTGAAATCCCTCCAACCTGGGTACTATGTCATATAATCATCTTTGCATGCTTTAATGTACAACAATGTCAAAAACATACTCAGTAAAGGCTTAATAGATTTTGCTTTCAACAGGCTTCAAGAATTCTTTAAGGAAGAAGGAAGCTTTCTCTTTGGAAAAAAAAATGAAAAAACAAACATAAATCTTCCAAAGCTTTTAACACAGTTCTTATCTGCAAAGGATTTTAAGGTAAAAGTTGGATATTTTAACCCAATAAAAAAACCTGAATAAATGATCAAATTATCCCTCAATCATCTATGATGTAAAGTTAAATATTAAATTTTATCAACAGATTGTGGATAAATTAATGTAGGTCCATTTTACAACAATTATTGTTACATTATCACAATTATTTGTAATATTAGATACTTTAGTGTGGCTTGAAGAAGTTTGTTATCCAAATGTGCCATTTACCTTTTGATGAAATATATGGATAACTGCTCAGTATATCAAATAGAATATCTATTGTCTTAAAATCATCATCTATTTGACTCTGTAAACACTGTATTCCATTCTTCAGTTGTTTAACTAGTCTACCAATTATAGATCAGACAGTTGTTTCTCAAACAGCTGCCAAATGATTGAAAATTTTCATATGCTTTATGGAATCAACCTGAGCTGTATCAAGGAATTTAAAACATATTTTCAGTATAGCCTTCCATTAAAGAGAGCAATCTCAGCAGCTAGTCCCCAAATCAGTATTTTCAACATTAATAGCAGACTACGGTTTTATGCACTGTATTCACATGTCTTCCCTAGCATTATATAAGCACTACATAATACACTGATAGTCATAACATTTTCTGAGGAATTCTTAAAGGAAAGACACCTTCTCCTACATTTCTTAAATTTCTTATTCAATCATTCAGCAAATATTGAGAGGTCACCTTGTGCCAGGTCTTGTTATGGGTCCTGGATCAAGAAACAAAGGAGCCACCAAAATCCCTGCCCTAGTGTTCTAAAGGTAGTAAGTTTTGCGGGGAAAAATCAAGCAGGAAGTGACCCAAATATTGAGGAATGGGGAGAACATCTGTTTAAAATAGTGTGATGAAGGCAAGCCTCACCGAGAGGTTGACATTTGAGGGGAATAAAATGAAAGAGGTAAGAGGGGGGTCCCATGGATGGAGCTGAAGGAAGCATTTGCGGGAAGGGAGAAGAGAAATTGCTGAAGCCCGGCCATAGAAGCCGATCAGACTGGTTCAAGGGCAGTGTGGAGGCAAGGAACAATGCCTGAGCAGATAAGGAAGGGGAGAGGATAGGTCACAAGGACTCACTGGGGTCTCGTTGGCAATTCTGAGTCAGACTGGAAACATCGGAGGGTTTTGAACAAAGGAGTGACTAGGTAGACGTAACATTTTAACAGGATCACTTTGTTGATGGTAGACTGTAACTGCAACAGGACAGGGGCAGAAGCAGCAAGCCCAACTTTTAGAGTAATTCAGGCAAAAAGATGGTGGTGGCTTGGACAGGGAGGTAGCAATGGAGGTGGTAAGAAATGGGTATGTCCTCAATGTATTTTGAAAGCAGAGCGTGGCAGGATTTTTCACCATTGGAAGTGAAATAGGAGATGGAAAAAAAGACTCAAGGCTGACTCCAAGTTTTGGGGCTGAGCACCTGGAAGGAGGGGGTGGCCATGAACTGAGAGAAGGAAAACTGCAGAAGTACATTTTTGGGTGGGGCAGGGAGAGAAATAGGGAACCGGTTTTTAATCAGTTCAAGCTGAGATGGAGATGGTAAGCAAACATTTGATTGTATGCATCCGCATTTTGAAGTCTGGAAATGAAGAGGAAACCACAAAGTAAATGAAGAAGGAGCCATAAGTGTGAAAAGAGTAAAGCCAGCAGTGCATGGTGTCCCAGAAGCCTAGTGACGTAAAAATGAACATTCTCATCTTCTCTCTGATTTGTACCCTTCAAGTCAAAGATTCATGTCTTCACTGAGTGTCTCTTTTCCTAAACACCTCAAATGAATCTCTTCCCTTTTTTAAGCATCTAGGAATTTCATTCTATGCATGTAACTCATTTTGTAATTAACGTATAGTCATTATCACAGTTGTGCTTATTTATATTAATATGCTTGATTATAACAATTTAGATTTAGATTTAGTCTCTACCCAGCTTTATGAAATAGGCAATAAAATAGACTATTTTACAAACAGTAGAAAACCCTGAGTGATTTTTTCCAAACATACCCAGCAAATCAGTGTCAAAATGGTAGAATCTGGACTCTAGTTCATAATGAATCTTTTGAAACTCCTATCAAAATATATTTTCTTACATTCCTTCTTTCATTTAGAAACAAACATTAACAATTTCTTTGGGACCTTTCACATTAAATCATATAAAATATAAATCATATAAAATCATATAAAATGGTTTTAACTTCGTACAACATTGTGTTCTGATTCTGCAAAACCACCGACTGGATGGGAAATTTAAGCATGCTCTTTTTCTAAATTGTAATTAATTTTAGGAAGTTTGAAATAATAAATGAGGAAATCATGATGCTGTTCATTCAACTTTTTCCAAATATAATTGTATGTATTCCAGTAGCTCTCTCTAAAGTGTTTAACAGAATGCATATTTTTGTTCCTGAGAATTATTCATAAAAACAGATGAGTAAAATCACCTAGACAACTTGCATAGTTTCGACCCTAAGTTAAAACTTCCATATGTATAAATAGGCTGGGGGTGGAGAGGGTTGGTCTGTGTAGTTTCGCAGAGCCTTTAATCATAACAAGAAACAGCATAAGGAGGTTGTTTTAGGTTTACCAGGAGTAGAGAACAGGGAGTATTTTGTTAATGCTAATGTATACATGATTTATGCATGTTGTATTGTCTCTGATCAATACAAAAAAATCCAATTGACCTAAGATTGGATTTGGAATTGTAATCACATAAATCAGGAAAAACATGGATAGAAGATAACATGGACATCATATGAATGATTACTTTTATAGCAGAGAAAAATGAATTAAAATGCCCAGGAAAGTATGTGAGATAATATAAACAAATCCATTTCACAATCTCAAGGTTGGGTTGAAGTCTTTTTCAAATGAAAACTTCCCTTCAAACAATATTTCATTTTTGAATATCTTCTTCAGCATGTGAAATCTATTATTTTAAAAGTAAAAATCTAACCTTCAGCCTCCTATAGATGCCTCTTGCAATTATTATGAGTTTAAGGTGGATAAATCACTACAAACAGAATTTAGTAGAAGAGTTTTCTTTCTTGAGCTTCAGGAAGTATCCGACTACAAATTGGATTTGCAAATTTCATGCCTTAATATTTAATTAATATTTTTCTATAATTTTAATATTTTGAGTAATTTGGCTATCATATGTATATACAGTATGTAGTAATAGTCTGTAATTAAAGTATATTTACATATACCCATACTAGATTTACATTAGGTTTTCCTAAAATAATATATACTTGGTATGTTTGGTATGTTTTTAGGAACTGTGGTGTACTGGGAGTGATAAGACCTGGAAAATCGTCACTGATACACAAGGTATCATCGTCTCGCATAAAGAGGTCATAAGTAAGGTAGTCCAAATCTGCTATGGCAGCTTCCTGAAATAATCAGTGAGCCAGTTTCTCCCAGGTCTTCACTACCCCACCACGTGGCACTCATCCTTATTCCCAAGATGGCTGCTATAGTGCTAGCCATTACACTAATGCCCAATTTCCTTTACAGAAACTTTAGAAGTCCCACATCCCTGCTTACATCACGCTGATCAAACCTTAGTCATATGGGCACATCTGGATTTGATAGAGGTTGAGAGACACATTCCTTTAGCTGAGTACAATGCCAATCTGAATAAAATAGTGATTCTGAGACTGTGGAGAAAGGAGAGAATGGATTTTGGAGAAAGCAATTAGACACAAATGGTTTTCAGTGTTACACAATCCAGCCATTATAACTAGATCTATTTCTCTGCTTCTTTTATGAATCATCAATTGCCTCATTCCCCTACAATAATTAGCATGTTCATAATATATCTCTCATTATCAAAGTTAAAACATTTAGCATTTTTACTCTGACATGAGCATAACACAGAAAAAGAGGTTAGAACTTGTCCAAATTTATAAGAAGCAGATCCCATACTAAAAATGTCAGAATTACTGATGTCCTACAGATACCAAGATGTTCTGTTCTGCCTGTATCATTCTGTCATTATGATGGTCTTGTATGAAGCAAGTAATTAATCATATGGAAAAACTTATACACATTAAGTTCAATGGGAAGTTACATGAATTTTTCAATTCTGGAAATGACCATTGGACATAAAATGAAAGATACCATCCACTTTCTACTCTGGGGGGTCTCCCAAATGATATGCATGAACCCCTCCTATGGATATTTGTTTTAACGTTTTCAATTTCTACTTTTTTCAACATTTAATGTTGGTAATTATTATGTATCTATATATATGAAATGTAAATAAATTACCTATGCACTTGTAGTATGCATCAAATTTTATTGTCAGAATTTCCTGAAGACCATTGATGATTTTACATCTGGCTCAAAGTTGAAGATCTTTGTTCAACTAGCCAAATATACCCCATAGAAGTCTAAAATTGCTTACTACCACTTTAACTTTTAAATCTGCAGAGTCTACAGTGTGATTAGACTTAATCTGAATTAGTAGGTACTTTAATTAATCATGAATTCATTTGCATAGCACCAATATCCTTTAAGAGTCATATTCTTTCCTAACCCCAGTGTGTCACTGAACAGAGAGTGAGAGATACAAGGAAATGGATGTGTTGCAACAGGACCTTTGGAATACCCACTGCTTTACAGGAGGTTGAAGCAATAACTGAGAACAAGAAGGTTCTCGTACATAGGAAACTATTTGGTCACTTTAATTGTGCATTCTACTACAAATTTAATTCCTTTATTACAAGGGCAGACAGGAACACAGAAAAATCTACCTAAATTTTCCTGTTAATTAATATCAGTCTTTTGTTTATCACATATTCACACAGCAGTGAATTAATGTTTGCACATAAAATACATTAAATTGCTTCTTATGACTTTAGTTTTAAGAAAATAAAGACTTACAACTTTATAATCTCTGTAGGATTTCTACAGTGACTTTCCTTATTTTCTATACTTTTAATGTGGGCAGTTTTTAAATAAGTATACAATGACCACTTGAAGTTCATGACTAGTGTCTAATGGATGACGTGTTTCTCCTATCTGACTAGTTAGTTTCAATACTTTATTTCAGAAAAGGAAACCCAAAAGAAGGCTGGTAGTTTAAATAGTAGTTGTTCCATCTTCAAATTAGTACCTTAAAAAATGCCTGGCACTGCTTTGGCAAATAGAAGATTGTTAGCAAATACTGAATGAATGAATGAATTAATACTTTTGAAAGGCAGAACTGCATACCACTGTTACTAATTTGCAAAACCATGTCACACATTCTGATTGCAGGCAGAAACCAATACTCTCCCAAATCCCCTGAACTATAGAAAATGTTATGATTGTTTGGACATGGTATTCTGTTTCAACAGCATACCCTGCTCCATTTCTCTGTCTCTTGCAAAGAGCTATGATCTGTAACCACTATGCACCGGCTTCAAAGTCTGCATTCTAGTATGGTATTCTAACTCTGTGATTCAGTACTTCCAGGTCCCACTACTGACATACATTTTTCACAATTACTTCATAATATGTTGTGATTCCAGTTAATCTGTATTTCCTATTTTCTAGTTGCAAATAGCTAGGACTTGTAGGTCCAGGTAAGGAGTGGTTTCTTCTCTTCATTTCCAGACTGAAATGTCATTGAAATGAATTGTAAATAACTCAAGTGCATTCACCAGCTGCTTCTATATCAAGTGAAATGCAAACAGACTTTTCTTAAAATGGGTATATTCATAAAACAATATAAGATTTATTAAATTAATATGTAAAGGATTTTCTAAAAAAAACATTTTTATCCTATTATTCTAAAAGTTATGCATGATTTTTTTAAAGCACAAGTTGTGCCTAACAAAAAAATTTACTACTTTTCCCTCACCATGTTCACACTCAAAAAAAAAATGTACAGAAACTAAAGTTAAATTCAATTTAGGTATGTGTTTCATGAAAGATGGAAATATTTTTTGTAACTTGGGATACTTTCCCATCTAATTTCAAATTATTCATAAATTCTTTTAATTTGCTCTTAAATAAAATTTACTTAATACCTCTTGTTTCCTCTGCTCACCAATAAAAATTTTTATTCCAATAGAAATAGAGACAGAGAGAGAAGGAGAGGGAGATAGAGAAAAAGTCTTTTCTTTAAAGCAGCTTCTCCACAGGCACTTGTCTTCCCTATCTTATAGACACTCTAAAAATAAGTACTTGAGTAAGCCTTTATTATTTATATTAATACTTTTACCAACTTCTTTATATGCCTATGTTTTCATTTTAATATATATTTTAGTTTTCCAACAATAAACAAACATAGGCTCATGCACACAACCACATACACAAATCAATGAGATACTGATTATATTTGCATTCTATTATCAACACACAAGTCCATTCATTGTCCCCTAAAAATCTTAGTTAGTTCTAGATTTTGTGCATGTCTAGAACATAGGAGATCCTTTCTCCTAAAGATGGGTTTTCCTCCTCCCATTTTCCTTTTCCCTCTCCTATTTTCCTTCTCACATTAATGAAAGCTGCTACACATCCCTACGCCTTGTCCTTTAACTTCCCTAAGGTAAAACATTAAGGCTTTTCTGCTTTGTTTTCCTCCTTTTTTGATCAACTATTCCATCATTCCTGTCAAGGGAACTGGCTGCTTTTTATTAAACATGACCTCTGCTAATATGTGAATCATTCCACTCTTTAGTCAGTAGTCATCACCTCCACCTTTATACCAATGTCTTTTTCTGTCCCATGTTGCATTTTTAGGCAAAATTCCCTCAAGGGTGAGGAATTAATCATAAGATCAGGTTAAATGTAAATAAGGGTTTTCTTTCTTGAATAGCATCTCTTCGTATTCTCAACACTATTGCTCATTTGTTGTATTATTTTGATGTTAATATTTCTTTCTTAGTTAAATGATACTTACTATTTTTTTAAGCCAAAGATCTCTGGTGCCTTGTCTGATGGGGTTTGAGTTTAATACAGCAACCATAAAGATGGAGATGAGAAATTGATCCTAGACATATTTCAAAAAGAATCCTGAGGAATTAGTGAATGACTAGCCATGAATAAAAGGAAAGCAGTAAACCTGAATTGATTCAAAAGTCTCTACCTTAGGTGACTAAATATAGCAGATATATAATGCATTATCTGAGATGAAAATTATAGAAGGAAGAGCAGATTTTTTAAAAATATTTGGGATTAAGTCAATTTACCCAATGAAATGGATGCAAGTCATTGAGTATTATAAATTCAGGGAAATCTATGAAAGAAAAAATCACAAGGTAAGATCTTCCAAACATCTATATTATGAAGATCATTCTAAATTATTTTAAACAGCTTTGATAAAACTTCAATTTAGCACAAAAAACATATCCACCTACCTGAAAATTATACCCACATAAGATAATGGCTTTAGTAAGAGTATTTATTTAATGGATATTGTTAAAAAAAATAAAACTTTTTGCATGTGACAATGCTGAACTTTACCCAAGCTCTGTGACCCTAGAAAACCGGGAAGGTTAAGAAATCCCCCCACCCACCCTTTGTCTTCTAGAAAATGGTTTACTGCAAAGAACCATGCTTGCCCTTGAGACTTAGACGGGACTCAAAAATGTCCCTTTGTTTACCCATAACAAGGCCAAGCACACACTTCTCTAATTAAAAAAAAAAAAAAAGAAATTATTTGTTAACCAAACTGTTCTACCCTGGGCCCACACACTGGCCTAACTTCAGCATGAGCCACATACAGCTCCTTCTTAAGGACCCCTCCCAAGAATGGGCTGTCCTCAGGGTAAAACAGTCTGTGATCAACTGTCCTATCACTCCACCCTTTCATCCTGCTTCCCCACACCTGGTTCCTTCTAACCTTGCTTACTCTCCTTTATAAAGAAAAACTCACATTGCCTAACTTTTGAGATGCTTGCAAATTTTATGCTCTTATGTTCAGGGCTTCTCCCTATTGCAACAGATCTCCCCTCCCCCACTGAAATAGTCCCTTTCCCCGCTTGCAATGATCTTTTCAAATAAAGTCTCTCCTACCAATTCCAGATTTGTTTTTTATTTGACAAATGTTTACCAGAAGACTAAACACACTAAAAGTACTATATAACACATGCATAATATAATATACACATGTGTGTGTGTGTGTGTGTGTGTGTATGTGTGTGGTGCTACAACTAAAATTAAATATTTCTAACATGCTTGGTTTATAGAAAATGAAGAAAATTCACTGGAAGCAAAACTTTGAGAACATTTATTTTTAGGTTAAAAAAATATCAATTTTCTAATATCCTCTCTCTCTCTCTCTCTCTCTCTCTCCCCCCTCTCCCCCACTTTCCTTACTCTCTCCCTTCTAAAGAAATTATCAGAAAAGAAACATGTTCTTGATAAGGCTCATTGATTTTTATTCCTATTGAGGAAAAGGGATTTCTTTGTCTACTTTCATAAAGGTGGATTTTATTTTATTTTTACCCTGTAAATGATCTTTCAAATCCTGTGGCTTTGTCAATGTTTACTATTGATAGTCTAAGAATGATTATGATTGTTATTCCCTAATTTGTTTTAAATGATGCAACTAAAGCCCATCAACCAACTGTTATATTTCAATCAGTAGCTTGTGTCTCTTCTGAATTTTTTCCCCAACTCTCATTAAACACTCATTGCCCAATAATTAGCCTTGGGAATTAAAAAGTAGAAACAAGTTATACTTGCGATTTACCATTAGTACAGCTTCAAAGAGCTTGGAAAATGATGAGTGAAACTAGTACTCTACTCCCTTTAACCAAAAAATAAATCATTGTATTATGATGCAAAAATAGCAAAGATTTGAAGTATACTTTGTAATCTTAAAAGTGATAATATGCAAATGAATAAATATTCTGGTATGCATAGGCATTTCCTAATAGCAAACCATTCTGAAAGGTTTTTTACAACTTCAAAGTTAAGAATTCTGAAAGAAAACCTGACTCAAAGGAAAAGTAGTCCTTGACAAACATAGAATGGAACTAGCACATGGAGAGAGCCTTTGTAAACTCAGAATTCAAAAAGACATGTTTACAAGTGGAAGGGAGACATAAATGGCCAAATTCAAAACAGCATCATACACAATAACGAAATGATGAACACCTAGAATTAAATGCCCTAACACTACAAACCATATTCTTCTCTGTATCTGCGAAGTGTGAAACAGGGGCTAGGCATAATGGTGTACTATAAACTCCTGTGGGCAGGGGCTGTTTCTTAGTCTCATGTGACTCTGAAATGTTTAGTGGAGAAAGTGCTTCTACATGCTTAATGTCTCTCAATCATCTGCAGTTTAACAGAAACAAAGATCTTCTGAAGCCACTTCATACTATAGTTTGTATTGTATTCATTAAAATGATAGCTTGCTAGTTAATGTGAATCATTGCTTATAGACAGGCTACATTAAACATTCCAAAATAAGGACAAGAAGAATTACTAGAAGAGTAAAGAGAAATGAGGTTCATTATAGGCAATTGTTCTTTTCTCCCAAACTATGTAGCCATTCTGTGAAATTCAGTATTTCAAGATTTCACTAAATATAATGTCACGGATTCTTCGTTAAAGCCAAGCTTTCATTTTTCATGTCAGTTATATTTTATAAAATATCCTGTAAATAACATTAAGAAATTCTTCCACCTTAAGACATCTGCTAATTAGCTATATGTCTACAAGGAATTTCTCTATCCTACTGTTAAACATGTTACAGTTGATTAACTGCTCAATTATTTTAATTTTTTTAATATAATCTTTCGGTTAGCACTGTGAGGGGTCCATGTGCTCTTCTGAAAAGACATAATATGGCTCTTGGCTGGGTGAGTTTACTGAACAATTTGATGGATCAGAGACCTGAATCAGCATACTACATCCCAAATGATAAGAAAAAGTAATGGAGTTATATAAAATTAAAGAAACTTCTGTCCTCTACATTTTAAGAAAATCTTCCTTGGTGGCACTTTGGGTCATGATATATGTGAGAGATCCACACCTTAGTCTAGCAAAGTGAAATTCAGAACTATGTATGTTGTCTGAAGATATACTTTAAGGTGCAAACAAATTTAAGTAACATCTTGTTTCAATTTTGAATTAAAACTCAATAATTTTTTAAAAAATCAAGACATTCCTTGATTCCATTCTAAACATGCTTGGATAAGGTAAATGCTAATACTCGTGAGATTAAAATTAGGCCCAAGGCAACACGAATTAGTTTACATGCTTACAAATGTCTTGAGACTATTCATGCTCTATTTGTTTGCACGCATGTGCTATGGAGCATCCCCTGCTCCTTTAACAGGTTTAGCAAATACTCTTCTCCTGTTTGATTATTGACGTAAACACCTACCTATGTTTCTGTTTCATGTCAGTGTTTTTCAAGGGAAATTGAACTTTGAAAGACAAGCTATATACTGAGCACTTTCCAAGGTTATGAGTTGTTTAAAAATCCTATTCAAAATTTCTTATTTTATTTTCTACCTCTTCTTTGTCTATCACATAGCATTACATGATATTTCTTCAGAAAGTATCCATTTAATATTATGAATACCATAGAATATAAAATTAACATTGGTATAAAACTTTTCTTTGTTTCCCTTTTTTGTTTTATGTATCCTCTACTGTCAAAAAATCCAAGGCTTGATATGCCAAAACTTTGAAAGTTCATTATATGACCAGTAACCACCTGTGGCCAACTGTGTGAAAATTTAGTCTGTGATAGTTTCTGTATTTCTTTATGATTTAATAATTATTCACAATATTGTAGCAATGATACAGAATTTTAAATATTACAATGGCACATAAGATACCAGTGTGTGTTTATGATATGTGGTGTATATATAGATGGAAATGACATAGATATAGATATGTATATATGTGTTTGATATATATATCTAAATGTATATATGTGTGTGTGTATATATATACACTGAGTATATATGTGTGTGTGTGTGTGTGTGTGTGTGTATGTACCAATAACAGGGTATTTAGTTTAAAAATTACTTTCAAGATGAACTGACCTTTTATAACATGAGAACAAACCATATCTTTCATTTTATATTCATATAATTTCTACCCTTTAAGCTTTCATAAAACTAAACTTCTCACATTTATTTGCTGGCTAACCTCTGAAAATTGGTCTGGGATATAGGTTCTCAAAGTGTGGTCCTTGGACAGCATCATCAGCAATGTAGTCAGTAACTATAGGGGTAGGGCCCTCCAGTTGATTCTGATGTACTCTAATGTTTGGAAAACTTTTATCTAGGATGAACTAAGATATGTATCAGCTACCATCAACCACTCATAGAATCATAGCACTTTTCCTTGGATTCTCCAATTCCTTTCTGCCTACACCGAGTTGCCTCTCTCTTACAGATGTCCTAAAAGACCAGCTCCATCACCTTCCTTTATCATCTGCCACTTATAAGGTCTTCACCTGTTTCTCAGATGACCTTAATAGACCATAGGTTCTTTGTATCTCCAATCTTGGTCCACAGAGCAAACTTCCTATTTCTCAGATTGCTTAACAACTTTTCTCTAAGATAGCATTCAAACTCCTTGGCATGGTATGTAAGGATTTTCATGATCTAGTCTCTCTTTTTTTAACTCTCTTTTTTTTTTCTTCACATCTTCACTTATCCCTTCCGTATCCTATTTACAGATGATATAAGGCTATGTTTTTCTCTCAATACACAATGCTATTTAACAGTCTATGCTTTATATGTATAATGCCCCATCATGGATATCTGGTGAATTCCTATGCATCTTTAAAGCCTCTCAACTTTTTGGCATAATTTTCCCTGACCTGTGTCAAGCAGAGCTGAGGACTCTCTCTGTATGATATTATTGTATCTATTGTGATGATTGTCATTGTATTGTAGTTACTGGCTCACGGATTGGTCTCTTCCCACCAAACCTGAAGTTTCCTGAGGAAATATCTTCCTTGCCTCATTGCATATGGAACCAAACTGGTTTCCAGCCAAATTGTTTCGGATTCTGTCACTTACTAGATGTATGTCCTCAGTCACGTTCCTTAAATTCTTTGTGGCATTTTGTGGCAATGAAATGAGTTTATATATAGAAAACACTAGAAATATTACAAGGCACTTTGTGGAAATATAAGCCATTGGCATTGTTTGTAACCCTACTGCCTATTATTAGTGCCTAGTGCAGAGTAGGAGCTCAAGCAATTACTGAATAACTGGATGAATGGATTCTAATGTATTAAAGATTTTACAAATCAATTTATGCTTCATAAACAGTTCAGAATTAAACAGATTCTATTTAAAGTATAAAATTACTTCTTCCATACTTTCCTTTCCAAAATAATGTTATCACTCTTAGTTTTCTCAAAAATGTTTACATTCTTAAATGTTTATATTCCATTTTTCTTGAATGAGGATCATTTTATTTCAGAAAAGAAAAAGCTTTTACTTTGGAAGAGATGTTATTTTTATGTACTATACCAGAGAATATTACTACGGCAAATTTCACCACAAAATTTTCCTTGGGATATGAAACTCCAGTGTTCATTTTAATATTTTAGTTCCAAAATTTTTTGAAGAACCAACTTATTAACCTAACATATAATTACTGAACTATTTTCAAAATAGTATATATATGGGTACTATACATCTCTGTGAAAAGCATCCAATAAAAAAAATTTTAGCTGATCAGAAGGCACCAAGTAGAAGCTAAAAACTTAGAGGAATTTTGAACCTTGAAGAGATTTACTGACTAGAAGATAACACATCTAAACCTTCTTTTGAAGAATAGTCACATTAAAATGATGTATTAATTTTAAAAAGATCTCAAAATATTTACTGGTTTCTATGAAAATTGAAATTACATGAGATTTGTTTGGGTTAGCTAATATTTAAAATATTTTCAAAGTAATAGATTTTGATTTATATTTGAAGCTAAGCTAAAATCAATTTCTAGTTGTCAGAGAATGAGTTAAGCATCCTTAGTCATCAAGTGACAGCTCAGTGCCTGGATCATAAATCAAGTTGCGATGAGGGGATATGCATCCACAAGAATGGAAAGCTAATAATAGTCGTATACAACCCAATTTCCCTCTTGGGCTTATGAAAGATCAGCATTTTTCAGCTGCTGAGAAATAAGAGCTCTAAGTTGACTGATGTGTCCCAAGATTTGGTTATTATTTAGGATGTTGTAGGGCATGACACTCAGACAAAATGGTCTTGAAATTCCATGAAGGATAATCTGCTAAATATTAAATCATATCACCTTGAAGCCTTCCTGGTACTGTCTACCCACCAAGGCAGAAAGAAGTCATGAAAGAGCAATGAACCTAGACCCAGAAAGCAATAATGATGTGGTCTTGGACATGCCACTAAGATTCCCCAAGCTTCAGTTGCTTGTCTATGTAATTAGTGATGATTTCTAAGTCCCTGCTGCCTCTAAAATTGATTACTCATTCAAATATGTTCTACTGCTCCAAATAAGGTAAATTTTTGCTGCCTTTAAGAAAAAATGAAGATCTATCAACAAACATTTTCAAAAAATTCTATACCATAATTGATTTTTTTATGGTTTGTAAGGTTTTGTGGACTGTCTCACCAACACTTAGGAGAATAGGCAGCTTTATATCAAAATTATATCACTAATTTTTACTTCATGCACCCAGCACATATATCCAACATTAAGGGTATACAGATGATGTACAAATTCCTGTGCAAGTACAGTTTACAAAATTGATTCATAAGTCACCCACAAGCTGTGAAGCCTGTGGAAAACTTTTGAGTGCTCCTAGAAAAGTTATGGTTATCAGCTTTCTTGGGATTGTACTGCATGGGATAAGTTTTTATAAAAGTGTAGACTGGGTGTTAAAGTTCTTTGAAACCACCACATCTCTCCTCTCTTCCTGCAGTGGCTGAGCCTCCCTGGTTGTGTGATCCACTATCTTGGCACTTTGTATTGGATAAGGAGGCTACTGTTTCCATTTTTAAATATTTTAGCTTATTCTTAACCCCAGCCCCACCCCCTCACCCCGCCACACACACACCCAAAAAAAGACTGATATTATAGGAAGGGAAACTGAATTACTTTTTGTTAGAGCACGTTATACACCATTTTTTCTCTTGCTTTGCCTTCCTTGGTTCATTAGATAATCTTCATTCCCACCAACTCCTCCAAAGGTCTTAAAACTCACTCAATTCTTCAATTATGGCTTCTCTTTGTCTTACAATATGATCCCTGTAATATTGTAGTCATTGGTCTAGTCTTTGTAGTCTTTATCTGGTAATCTTTGAATTTGTCTAGTCATTTCCCATACACTGTGGGAGCCTTTCATATCTCTTATCCCAAGTTCCCTATCACTTAAATCATGCCTTTTCTTACTTTAGACTTTAAAGGCCTTACCTTTATATGAGCAATGGATGCTATATATATAAATATAACCACTACATAAAAATACCTTCAATGTTTGCAAATACAGAAGAAACTATATTGCAATTCAAACAAAACTATAAGATTACATGAGAAAAATCCTATGATTTTGAAAAAAGTACCTGTGACAAACTAGTAAGAATGGTTTCCACAAGTTGCCAAAGAAACACCTATTTTTCTCTTAATGTATGTTTTTACTGTAAAATTCTAAATTTAAAGATATCAATAGCTATATTAATCATGAACATGAATAGTGCTGTATTAATTAGGAGGCTGGAATGAACTAAAGCACTATATCAAACAATAGCTGAATACCTCAATGAGTAACGCGTGCCTCATTACACCAGATAATGATTTTCTATCACAGTGATTCCCTAACTTTGGCAGGATCAGAATCACATGGCCCTATTACCAGAGTGCTGGGCCCCACCCCCAGACTTCTAATGCAGTAGGTCTTAGTTAGGAACCATGAATTGTATTTCTAACAATTACTGTATCCAAATTAACAAGTAAGGATTTCAATCTATTAGTTCACTTACATCAAAAAGCATTGTGAATAGAATGAATAAAAATGTAAAATTAGGAATACTCAGAAAATCCAGTACATAACCCCCTTGATGTTGCTCTTCGTAATAGTAAGGGATGGTTTTAGCATCTCCCAAGGGGTCTCAGAAAACTGCTTTGATAATGTTTCTATTCATACAATTCCTGAATAAAGTGAGCATAATTTGAAGGAAATAAGTGATGGTTATTAAGGGGTTATTAAGGTTGCAGAAATAGGTGATTTGTACATGTCACAACTTTTAAACATTCTCAGGTCCACTTGCCACTTGGGACACAGGACTTATTTTAAAAGCATTTCATAGCATATTTTTTTTTTACAGGTCAAATTTAATTTCTTTTTAAAAATCTTTCAAAAGCAATTAAACACCAGAGTATAATAAACCTAAGAAGCAAAACTATTAATTCCCAGAATTGAAAAAAAAAGACCAAAGAAAAAATAAACAAAAATTTTGAGTGAATTCTTACTTTTATAAATTCCCATCAAAATTCTTTATTTACAGTTATGGAATGAAAGAATTGGAACTTCTTTCCTTTGGGGTAAGTATGTTGATTTATTTACCACATTGAAATGAAAACTTAGAAGCTTGAAAACAGTGTTTATTCTAAATACACTCTAAAATATTAAAAGAACAGGACATTTCTTAGCAATATGGAAAATGGTATTGTCTGCCACATGCTATTTTGCCTATGTTTCAACAAATTGATTGTATAATAAATTGAGTAAGAGGGATTTTTTTAAAATTATGATTTCTATATTCTTGGTCCTTTTATTTTAATAACCATTCTTTCTGACCAAAAGAGTTACTAATTGAAGTTACACAAACAAAGTAATATAGCTCAGTGTCAATAAGTTATTGGTTTTAAAGAAAAATAATGCTATCAGTATGAGAAATCACCAGAAACAGAATTTGATTTTTATTTTAATTTTTAATTAAAAAAACAAATATTAAATGGTCAGTGAGTTTATAAAGCACTTATACATTTAAAATAGAAGTGAAAATCATTTCAATACATCTTAACTTTTCATTTAACTTTATAGTTATTGTATGTTAGGTGAAGATTATTTAACATGAATGACTATATGAGTAAAGCTGGACTAAACAAGACCCACTCAACAAGGCTCTTCTAGATTAAATCTCACAAAGTTGTACATCAAAGTAAAAGAGGCAAAGTATCTTACATGTCGTATTTGTTAAATTCTAACCCCCAAACATAAATAAATACCATTTCATTGTAGAGAGAAAGATTCACATTCACATAAAAACATACAATTTTTCAAGCCAAAAATTGGTTTGCAATTTTTTAAAGTGCTGATAAAAAATTCCTTCTAACCAAATACAAGAAAACATTTTCACTTTTAGCAATTATATGTTGCCAGAATAAATTATGTTCTTCCTGGTCTGTATACTTATCCGCATTTCTCTTTCTTTTAAAGTCTGTTTTGTTGCAAAGAAAGGCTTTAAAAAAACTGGAAAACATTGCCATGGTTTTTTAATTTGATCAGATATCCTTCTTTGAAAGGTCAGTATGATAGTTGAAAGTGACATATTTAAAATGGAGTCTAGGCAGAAAAATTTCAAATGAACAACAATCACATCACACGTGTCAAAAATGTGATTTTACCGGATCACATATTCAGCATATGAAGCAGAATTTGGACTGCGATTCATAAAGACAGAATCCCAGGTGGTTATTGCTGACACCCAGTTGTCAAAATATTCTTCTACATTTCAGACTCCATTCACAAAGTGAAAGATAGAAATCCAGTAAATAAGACTTTAGAATACAGACCTCACTAACAGCAGTATTTCCAGTATTAAAGGCATATTACATCATACTGGAGACTAAAAAAGCAGGCAAGTATTTACATTATTCCTATTCCTCTTTATGATTTGTTCAATTCCAAGAAATATATTTTCTGAATATTGGATTATTGTCCCAGTGCAACAATCGACACAATTTTCAATATAAAACTGCCTTTAGGTACTTTTCTTTTCAGCTAACTTCCAATTCATAGGCTGGTAGTATGTTCTAGATCTTAACTGAAGAGCTCTGCTAATATAGAAGATAAAATATTACATTACATTTAAAATAATAGATTAGGAATCATCAAATTTTTCTCAATGAATACAAAATCAGCTTTAACTCTGTTATTCTCCCTTGTTTTGGAAAGCTTTTATTATTCATTTATTCTGGCAATTTTAATTAATGTACAACTAATCCAGGAATTCTAAATGTTGGGAATAAAAGAGAGAATGTTATGAAATGGGAACTTGCCTCAGAGAGCTTTCAGTTTCCTGGAAGATACAAACTTCAATCAAATAACTACCTAAATGTATAGTTACAAGCTGTGGAGGTACAAAAAAGAACAAGTATGAGGAGACAGAAGAGATTACTTAGCAGGTGGTAAGTAAGCAGGTGGTCTGGGGCTGGAAGAAGGGTGGCATGTGGGGAGTCAAAAATTTGACCTGAAATCTGAAATATCATTATTATGAGGAAATTCTAATCACTTAAAATGTAAATAAATCAGACAGTTAATCACTGTATTTTGACTGCTTCAATTAAAAATATAGTGTCAAAATTATATGCAAACCTTAATCTGTGCAGACTTTATGAGATAACAATCATGTGATGTCAAATGCAATGTTTTGAAAAGAGTTGTTTGCCAGAACCTCAAGCAACACTGTCAATTTACTTCCTCTAAATCCAAATCTAAGACACCAAGTGTAAACTTAGATTTAAGGAAATATTTCAATGTCTTTAGAAAAATATTTTGGACTAGAATGGGAGAACCTCACAGCTGAAATGCCCTAGAACAAGATTTAAGATTTATATAGCTCTTTCATATGAACTATCATACATATACACATACACACATATACATATATCAGTTCCACATATAGATATATCTCATTTGCTCAAATCTCATTTGCTCAAAAATGCTAGGACAGAAAACCTGACCTGGCTTGCCCCACCCCTTGCCTCACACCATGGCCCCACCACCAGAAGACTTGCTGCATGTGCTGTGTTGAAGAAAAAAGGACTGATGCAGAGGAAAAGAGAGCTTGCCTGACGGAAATATTTTTGGAGAGGTAAGATGTATTTCAATTAAAAGACATGGAGAAGATTGCTCCCAAAGAGAAAGGCATTATTATACAATCATTATCAAAGATCAGGGATACTGCATTACAGTTCAACAACTTCAGCTTCTTTAACAGTTGCTGTGTGGAATAATGCTGACTTTCAGAGCTACAGAACTCTAACGCTGAGTCTCAGGTGTCACACAGATACCCAGTTTTCCAAGAAACCACCAGGTTATACACAAAGAGCACAGTATCTCAGAATTTAGAAATAACAGTTAAAACCGAAGAACTGATACGACTGCTGTGAGAGTTTACAATTTAGGAACCTTTATAATGAGCCTTATTTGAACATTCTGTACTCCTTAATCATCAATTTCCCATTCTCTGTCCACTTTCTATACCCTCATAACCTATGCTCTTGAATTCAATTCTCAGAGTTTACTCATTATAGTTAGTTTATATTAGTAAGACCATATATTATTTGTCCTTTTGTTTTTGGCTTATTTCACTCAACATAATGTCCTCCAGGTTCACTCACCTAGTTGCATGCCACATAACTTCATTCCTTCCTGCAGCCATTCAATATTCTGTTGTATTTATATGCCACGGTTCACCCTACCATTCATCTGTCAATGTCCTCTTAGCCACCTCTATCCATTGCAAATAGTTATTTGCGTCCCTGCTTTCAGTTCTTGCAAGTCTTTGCCTAATAACAGGGTTGCAAGATCATGTGGCAATCTTATACCTAGCCTCCTGTGAAGCTGCCACACTGCCTTCTGGAGGGGCTGTGCTATTCTACTTCTCTACCAACAGCGAATAGGTATATATCTCTCTCCACATTTCTCCAGTGCTTGCATCCTTCATTTATTTTTTAAGCAGTTTTATTCACAAACCATACAGTCCATCCTAAGTACACAGTCAATGGTTCCACTATAATCACATAGTCACCACCACAGTCTTTATGAAAACATTTTCATTTCTTCCACAAAGCAAGAAAAGGAGGAGAAAAGAAAAATAGAAAAAAGAAAAGAAAGAAAAAGGAGAAACAACAACAAGAATCTCACACCCCTCCCTTAGATGCCCCTCTTATTGACTTTTAGCTTTGCTATATTGCCTTTGTTACAATTAATGAAAGAACACTCCAATGCTACTGTTAACCATTCAAAAAAAAAAAGTGCTAGGACACAGGAATTACTGTTATTAACTTTTTTTTTTAAGTGAGGGCAAATGCTTTTGGAGGTTAGTTGGCTTGTACCAGACCATACAGCCAAGAAGTGGGAAAGTTGTCAGAATTCAAATACAGGTGTCCCAAGTCTAAATGATGTGCATATTCTATTTTACTATTCTGCTTATTATCTTTTATATCACTAAAGCACTATGAAAGATAAACTAAGAAAATACAAGTGGCACTGTGGCTTTTTATAAGGATATTTGACCAGGAGATAAAATATTACATTCTATAAGAACGCCTATTATTGGGCAATTAAAAAGAGCTTAAACAATTAGACAAATGTATTATTTCATGTCACAGAATGTCAGGAGGCAGGGCAGCAGCAGAATTGGTTAAATCAGTGGTTCGGAGATGGTAGGGCTCCAGGAAGCCCCACCATCTGCAGTGTGCCTGGCTCTGCCTTTCTGGTTTTGAGGGGACCCTCCAGACATTATGCCTTCACCTGGCAAGCTGAGAGGTAGGAAATGCTTGGCTTCTCCCATCCCTTTTTATCAGGAGGAAAGCCTTTCCTAGAAGTTACTGGAATTCTGCTCTAGTCTCATTGGCTTTACTTGCTCTTGCCTAAACCAATCACTGGCAAAATGACCAGAATTGTCATGATTAGTTTCCAGGAACACATGGAAGGGTAAAAACCTGTTTAAACAAGGTCAGTTTTCTATCAGCTAGGAAAAGCCAGTGAATGGATACTGGTTGGGCAAGGAACAGTATCTCTATTGGTCGAAAGAGTGTTTTTATTTATGTACATTATCACAGCCAAGGGAATGTTTAGGAAAAAAAATCTAAAAGAGATAAAGAAAAGGAGGAGAGAAAATAAAATAATTTCTCAATTGCTAAATGTTTAGACTTCTATCATCCACAAATATATATGAATCGCCCATTTCAGACTACTTTTTCTATACTTCTCCCTCCCCACCCCTTTGTCTCCATTCTCTTCTCCTTATTTGAGCTTCTTTAAGCTAGTCATGGCTCATGATTCCTTTGTACTTGTTAATCACAGTATCAGTACTATTCTAAGTGAAAACAGTGTACTTTTGCTTCCTTCTCTGTAATGATACACAGACTAAGAAGTTTACTTGGTAGATTGACATTATCAATCAATCAAGTTCCTAGTCATGCGTTGGGAAAAGACTGTCTTTCTAGGTTGTAATCCGAGAATAAATCTGGCCCCTTATATTGGTTGATTGTCCTCGAAATCAAGGTATATTGAAAATATAGAATTACATGAAATTTCTGAATATAATTAAGTCCAGGATTCAGTTATTGTAATTCATAGTTCAAAGGGTCAGAGAAGGTAAGTGCTTGTCTGTTTTAGTAAGGTGAACAAATACAGGCCAGAAAATATTCATTTCAAATAAAAATTTTTCACTGTAAAATTAATTGGTATTCATGATCCCTTAGATTGTTTCAGTATATAAATTTGAGTAACATTTTCATGCCCTTCGTATAGTCAAAATCAAAGTTTCATTAAATGCCCTCTCAGATACTTATTTTGAAAATTTGTACCTGGCCTAATAGCCATAGTGCCATAATTTTCTACCAGATTTACTTGAAAATTTGAAGTACAATTTAAAAATCGAGACAGAAATACTCCTCCCAAGAAAGTTACATGGGTTAGTTATAAAGTTTTATGTATGAATACCTGTCAGGAGAAAGCAAGAACAGAAATGGAAAAAAAATATTGATTTTATATAGCTCAAGTGATATAATCATGCCACGAAAGATTTACTTCAAATTTGGAAAGAATAATTTTGTTATTTTTTTAAATTTATATTTCAACAGATTTGTAATTTAGAGCTTCTGATGGGAGGATGGATGGAATGCAGAGAAGGAGCTGGCAGTCTCCCAAGATCTCTTAAGTGACCACAGCTCCTGATGGAGTGCTATCATTTATCACCTAAGGCAGGGTTTCATAAACTTGGTATATTGTCATTTTGGGCCAGATCATTCTTTGTTGTGGGAGGCTGCCCTGTGAATTGTAGGATGTATATCAGAACCCCTGGCCTTATCCTATGGATGCTAAGAGCACCTCCCCACATACACGCACACAAAACTGTGACAATCAACGATGCCTCTAGACATTGCCAAATGTCCCTTGAGGGCAAAATTTCCCACCACCCCCTCACTCCTATTGGGAAACACCCTAAATCAAACGAGCAGAATTTTCAGTGATTCAATATCATTTAATTATATGATATAATTCAATTACAATAATAATGTTATGTTTTTTTCCACTGAAGTTTGCATAAATATTTTAGTCAACCTCCAAACAGATAATTAGGATTAATTAAAAAACAATATGTTCAAAATTGTTTCCAACTAGTACATGTCATTTTTCATGGCAAAATTTGTGGCAAACATTGCAATTGTTTTCACTATCTCCTTTAAAAGCAAAATGTTCACAAATTTGAACTATTCAATACCTTGTCATGTTGGAAACAGAAAAGATTAGGCAATAAAAATAATTAATTGAATCTAAAGGCAGGAACAATTATACAATCAGTGATGTTAAATCCCAAACCTAAATTTCCTATGCAGTGGTTTCATCCAAGAATTTCATCTGTATCTCAGAAAGAAATGAATATTAATCTAATGTTTTAATTAGCATAATTTATATCCTTATGGACATTATGGTTAATATAATGCATGGAAGGGAATTTAAAGAATATAAGCACTACATGGAGCACAGGACAATAATTCACATATCTTCTTTTCCTTTTTTCTTTCTTTCTTTCTCTCCTTCCTGGTTTCCTTCCTTCCTACTTTCCTATTTTCTTTCCTTCTTTCCTTTTCCCTTCATCCCTCTGCCAATCCATCCATCCTTCCTTCCTTCCTTCCTCCCTCCCTCCCTCTCTTTCTTTCTTTCTTTCTTTCTTTCTTTCTTTCTTTCTTTCTGCTTTCAGATTCTTGAAGCATTATAGGTATCATGGACTATTAGGAAGGTTGTTTCTTTTTTTTGTCCCCATCAAGTTTCAATGACTTACAGCTTTACCAGCTGTTTTAGGCTATTTTAAGCATCACAAGCAGGGAAGTCACAGCTGCATGAAGACCAACAGAGAACAGCAGTGAAGAGGAGCCCAAAGCACCTGAGGGAGATTCTTTGAAACATCACTGAGCCAAATGAGAAACTGAAAACTGTTGATTGAGGAAACTATAAGAGATTCCCAGGCAGAAAGATAGGAAATTGAGAGAGAGATGGGAAATTAAGGAGTTTAAGTTGCCCAGGGGAGTGTTTCTCAAATTCACGGTGCTTAAAAATTACCTGGGACCATGAAAAGATGCACTTTCTGATTCAGAAAGTCTGACTGGTGTGGGGCCTGGGAGTTTGCATTTCAAGCAGTCTCCCACATGTTGTGGATGTTGCTGATCCATACACCACACATTGTGTAGCAGGTGCTAGAACATCCTCCCCTACATATCTCTGGAAGCAGAATTGCCAACTTTCTTTCATAACAAAATCTTTAAGATTATTTAACAATGTAAGATGAATTCATTCCCCGAATTCTCAATATATAGAAATACGTTTTTAAAGGAAAGCATGGAGTACATTGTTTTTTTGATATACAACTCAATTTCTTTTTGTTGTTTCAAAAAGTACATATTTAAGTATCATTTAGTAAAATGTCATTATGATTTTTTGCTTTTCTTATATTCTTAATAGGCAAGTTTATATGGTATATTATCTGATGAGTAATGTAAACTCAAACCTCTAAAGTCAAAACTAAGGTTAGGTGTGACTTTGGGATGATAAGTTTTAAATTAGATTCCCAGCACAATCCTGAGTTTCCATTTCACCCCTTTATATCCACCAGGGCGGTGTGTTTCTCCTACTCATTTGATTCCTTTCACACCCATGGGAAGACCAAATCTTGGCTTGCTTCAAACTCTCCCCTCCAAAGCAACTAACGAAAGTTTGATTATGTGACAGGTTTTGGCATTTTGTCAAAGTCAAGGTGTGCCAGGAAAAGAAGCAGATACAAAAATGACAGACAGATGAAGTATTTCTGATGTAAAACATCCGATGGGAAGAAGCTGGTAATCCCTTAAAATTAGTATGTTTAAGCACAGAAATCTAAAGACTGAAAGTCAATACTAAGTGGAAATAATTATAATCTCTTTGAAAAGAGGATTATCATAGAAGGAAAAGGAATACACTAATTTGTCCCAATTGACAAATATTTTTAAATAGTACTTTGCATTTTTCACAGACTATACTTGGAAACCAAAAAAATGTGTTTCGACCTTCATTATACAATTTTGTAGAAACAAGGAGTTTTCAGATGTATGACTCTCTCTTTTTCTGAAAAGAGAAAATGGCACTTTGCTCACACAAAAGGCTCAAAATAAATAATTGGGGCACCAAAATACCACACACTCTAGAAGTCAGTGTCTAGTTTGCTAAACTAGTATAGCTTTGTAAAAAGTTTATAATTTGAATGCAGCACCAGGTTTTGCCTAAATAAAATTTCCAGTTTTAAAGTAATCTACAAAAGTTGCAGGCACTTTGAACAAAGAAATTAAGGCAACACAAGTTTGTTCTCTTGACAAATTAATCCTATCCTATCATCTTTCTGGAACAGTCATCAGGGTTGATCTTAATGCTATGACATGGTCTCCAAATACACAATTTCTACATTACCTGAAATCTGTAATGCCTTTTCAATTCACATATTCTTATCTCATCATAAATTAGATTATCTCACATCTGCATCTGCATGATGCCAGAAGTAAACTATATAATCAGTCTTTACAAGCAACTGATAAATCCATTAGAAAAAAAAACTTCATAATTCTAAATAGTTCCTTTGGTCACAAATATTAGGCTATGGTAATCCATGTATTGAACCTTCTTATAAACATAACACAACATCAAAATACAAGAGTTCCCTTCAGAGAACATGCCAATAATTTCTACAGCTTCCTCAGAGAGGTGATAGATGCATTCACACTCTCTTTCAATAGTTTACTGAACTCACCCCATGCGATGGAGAAGAGATCCAGCCCAGCTCCCCTTGAATTGTTTTTGAATCCAGTAGATTGACTAAAAGAAAACAAATACACCAACACAGTTAAGAGAAATGAATTATTTCTATAATAACTCTGTTAGGCTAATGTTATCTCTTGATGTTTTTGTTATTTTGGATTATATTAATTTGGGATTGTACAAAGTGACCCCAGAAAATTGACAAAAGATATGACTGCTCATTTTTATATTATAAATGTATAATGCATACATGGAGAGGGGAATGAAAAAAGAAATACATGTAAAGAAAGTGAAAAGATCAAAAACTGTCAGCATTTTAAGCTGTCTGTGTTTACTTACAAACATAGATTAATATTCAATATATTGATCATTAGTTCTGATAGAATAACTACGTATTTAAAAAGGGTACAATAAAAATGCAAAATAGGAAACAGTAATAATTCTACCATGATTTCAAAATAACTGCAATGACCATTAAATTTGACAATTATAGGCTCCCATTATGAATTAATTTCTTAAATATGTGTCCTCAATGAATTAATATTTCTGCTTGCACATATTATGATATGGCATCTTAATACTGTTCCTGGCAAAACCAATATCAAAATACTATTCTGTAATATATATTTTTAATGTTATGTAAATTGTCTAATTATGTATAACAAACAAAATGCTTAACTACCAATTTTAGAAGAAACTACAGCAAAAATATGATTTATAATATCATCTGTGTAAAACTTTACTTATTTAAAGAAGGTTTATTACCCAAAGGCTTTAGTGATTTTACTTAGGACTTTGTGCTAGTTAGTATAAAGTCTAACTGTTGTTCAATTCCTATAGTTGGAAAACAAAATATAACATGTGTGGTTGCAGTCTGAATATATTATTAAAAGAGAAGGCAAATGATTTATTTTCAACATAGAGAGCATTAATTTATCATGGATTAAAAACTGAAATATAAAAAGGTAATCAAATGGAATTAATAAACAAAAGGTGCACTTTGATTGCCCTGTTAAATAATGGAAACTATGGTTTTACCTCATCCTTCTTTTAATTTAGAAAACAATCCCATGATTGACTAATGGAAGCTGTAAAGGAAGGTTTCATAAACTACATATGTATTAGTAACATGAACCAGAGCAGGTGACTCAATAAATACAATGAAAGACAACCATTTTCAGGGGTTCCATATGTACACAAATCAAAACATAATTTTAATATATACATTGCACAACATGTCCACATGTTGTCAATAAAATGTTTCCCAATGCTTGAAATGTACCACCCTTTTTTAATCATTCAGAGTAGTCTTTTACAGAAGAAATCTTTAAAAATATTAAGAAACTAATATTTTGAGAAATACTAGAACTCTAAATTTTCAAGCACTACTGTTTTTTTTTTTTTAAATTCAGTTTCATTGAGATATATTCACATACCATACAATCATCCATGGTGTGCAATCAACTGTTCACTGTACTATCATATAGCTATGCATTCATCACCCCAATCTATTTTTGAACATTTTCCTTACACCAGAAAGAGTGAGAATAAGAATAAAAAAAAATAAAAATAAAAAAGAAGAGCTAAATCACCCCCCGATCCCACCCTATTTTTCATTTAGCTTTTGTCCCCATTTGTCTACTCATCCATTCATATACTGGATAAAGGGAGTGTGATCCACAAGGTTTTCACAATCGTACTGTCACCCCTTATAAGCTAATTTATTTTGTAATCGTCTTCAGGAGTCCAGACTGCTGGGTTGGAGTTTGGTAGTTTCAGGTATTTACTTCTAGCTATTCCAATACATTAAAACCTAAGAGGTATTATCTATATAATGCATAAGAATGTCCACCAGAGTGACCTCTCGACTCCATTTGAAATCTCTCAGCCAGTGAAAGTATTTAGTCTCACTTTGCATCCCCCTTTTGGTCAAGAAGATATTCTCAATCCCATGATGCCGGGTCCAGATTCATCCCTGGAGTCATATCCTGCGTTGCCAGGGAGATTTACACCCCTGGGAGTCAGGTCCCACGTAGTGGGGAGGACAGCAAGATCACCCACCAAGGTGACTTAGTTAGAGAGAGAGGACCACATCTGAGCAACAAAGAGGCACTCAGGGGGAGACTCTTAGGCACAATTAGAAGCAGGTTTAGCCTCTCCTTGCAGCAACCAGCTTCACAGGGGCAAGCCCCAAGACAGAGGGCTCAGCACGTCAAGCTGTCAGTCCCCAATCTTTGTGAGAACATCAGCAACAATCCAGGTGACGAAGTCCAACACCTCTGCATCCTCTCCCAGCTCTTCAGGGGGGCCCCACATATATATTTTTATTCTCCACCCAGATTACTTTAGGATGTGTTGCTATTTCATTCTAATCTATATAGATCTACCATAGCTCACTTCTTATTCAAAGTTCTGTGTAATTGTAGTCAAGCACTACTTTTTAAAGCAAGTTATTTGGTTAACTGGCTAGATGATAAATACACTAGGTGAGTATGAGAAAGTCTCCCGACTGTTACAAATTAAAAGAGATACAATTCTAAAAGTTAGATTCTCTAAGTTTTCTAGCTAAAGAAAAACACATTAACTTAATCTATCACACCTGAATTCCTTAATGATTAAAGATTTTTTCTCACAATAAAATAAGCTCAATGAGAAGTAATTATATTTAGATAAGAGAAGAAGATAGCCGCTCCATGGATTATATAAGCGTAATTTCCATAATTGAATTATTTCCCACGATTCAGTATGCTTAATTATATTGCTGTTATCTCTCAAAAAAGACTTTAAAAACTCTACAGATTAATCAGTGTTACAGAGCAACCAATATTATAAAACATTTGAAAATATAAGAATACACCCTACCTTTAAATTAAAGCATATTAGCACTGTTTTAATAAATTAATTATAATGAACACATACCTAGTTCAAATGTTGGGTGTATCATAGTCATCAGTTGACTTTACTGAGTTTTATACAGGACTTACATCAAGGAATTTACAATGCCAGTATTCATAAATCATCAGATCATATCTGCAATGCCTTTAGGGATTTAGCCAGTTAAACGTACCATAGTGTATACATAATAATTGAATATGTTCTATGTGATTAGTATGTCACTCCACATGCTAAGATGAATGGCTGACCTAAATTTCAATATGAGTAACTAAAGGGAAAAAAGTTTTGAAGCAAAGAAGACACTTCATTTAATAAATTACTCAATAAAAGGTGAGTTGTTAACTAAAGAACTAAATACACTTAAGTTTTCTCTGATGATAATTGCAAGAGGAAAAGGACTTTTACTAATAACATCAACAATTGGATTCTGCCCAAAAGAAAACAGCTAAACCAAAAACAATTACCTCACACCGTCAATTAAAATAAGTATAGTAGATTAATTAAAGTTATTGCATCTACTTAGAAATTGAATTTTTGGTGCACTCCATCTAGCGTGAATGACATCAACACAATTAGATGAATTACTCATGATTTCGACTCTGTTGCCAATCAAACATAATTATATCTGCTCTGGTTATTTCATGTCATTGTGATGATCAAATAATATAAATGTACTTTAAAGCACCATGAGTTTACAGTTTGGTATACAAATTCAATGTTCTTGTAAAATCAATATACTAACAACGGCTCCAGTTTGGTTTCTGAATTGTATTTATGATCAACCATCAATAAATGACCTAATGTAGAAGAACTGAAATATAAAAAAAAATGTTCTAAGCACTAATTTGGGAGTTATAATGCCACATAACATGTTCACATGTTGTCAATATAGTGTTTCCTGGTGGTTTCATGTATAGCCAAGTAAGAAAAATAAAATCTTAGAATTCAAAACACTTTAAAGTAAATGATTGCTAAACTGGGACTTCCCTGGATACAAAACTCAAGTCTCCTGTGTTCTGTTGTGTGGCAGTCTGAGTACAGCATAATTGAGATAAGGAGAAAGTTAATGGAATCTGAAAGTAAGCATGCTGTGAGTGATTTCTCGGGATGCATGGACTAAATGCAACATTGCAATACAACATCTTAAACCCCAAACTGATACAGACAAGAACTTCTGGTAACTAATGCTCTCCTCTCTCAAAACAGATGGAGACCTGACCATTTCCTTTCAAGTAAGTAGGAGATAGCCAGGGCAGATAGAATAGGCAGATGCGATTGTGTTATACAAACATTACAGTATTGTCTGAGTTTTAGTAAAACTTACAACTTGGAGGTTTAATTCAAGTGCTGGAAAACTCTGAGTTCATAATTATGAATTTTAACAAAAAGAGCTAGAAAATTATTATTAAAAGTAAAGGGAAACACATAGATGGCTTACTTCTTTAATGACTGCTCTGTGCTGGGATATTTAAAGAAGATATAAATAGCCCCTTAACCAGATTTCATATTCTGATGATGTGATTTACAATTATTTTTGGTTTGTAACAAGGAAACCCATTATTTCATTAAATTCAGAATGTTTTCTCTTTAAAAAGCCATATGACATACATATTAATTTTTAATTAAAGTCACTATATTGGGCACATTTCTTAATTTTATGAGACTACTTAAAATTGAAATATAAATAGGTGCTCTTTGGACAAATTTTCTTCAGAAAGCAGTTCTACATTCGTATGGATATGATTCTGGATTTATTTCACATGGTTTACTCTCTCATGTCTATTGCTTTTAAAAAGAGAAGATGTCTAAAAATTTTAGATATGAATTTCTGGAGTTTTCAGTCTTAGGGAATCATTAACATGTCAAGATTTTTGCAAGGGCATTTCAAAGTTCTGATTCATAGTAGCTACTTTTCCACTCAGAAGGGTTGAGAATTAAATTAACATTCACATCTTGAAAGATTAAGTGCTGCAAATATACAGACAGTGCTAAAAGAATTAAAAAAAAATAAATGTCAGGATTTCTTACTGAAGATCTTTTCAACTATCCAATAGTATATTGATATGCTTTGTGATAATGCTTAGTTTTTATGAAAACCTTGCAGCAAAAAGATTTTCAAATAATCATTACAAGGTTAACAGTAGAGTTAAAGGGCTAAAGAATTTCAGACACTTAAAGTAATAGAATCTTTTCTTATAAAACCTTTGGGTATAAAGGTGCCTTTATAGCCAAGTGCAAATAACTATAAAACCACTACCACAGAACACAAATCCTTCCTTTGATTACATCTTGCCTCTACTCAAGAATAATGACATTCTCTTTTCTATTAACACCCACATTTCTTAAACACTTACCGTTACCATTTACATCACCTTCTGTTATGATAAACAAAGTACCTTGTTTGAGGTTACAGCTAGCAAAAGCTTCCTTTAATCAGCTTCAAGTTGTACTTAAATTCCACAAACACTCAGAAGAAAACGATACAGGAGGAAATAAATTTTGAGTTCAGTGTCACAATTCTCTGTTACGTCTCTGGTCAAACCTAACATGGAAGTAGGAAATCAAGATTTATTCTGGGACATGAGTTAACCAAAGCTCAGCTCCTTGTTTTTAATGTACATATCAGGGTATGCCATTGAGATAGTGTGTAAGAGAAATTTAGAGAAATCAAAGTTTTACTGATATATTTAAATATTTCAACATAACTTTCATCTACTGTGCTTAAATAGTCTTTGTTTAATTGCTATTGTGAACTTTCTGTTTGTGTTTATTTATATATTTAACTATAATATACCTTAACATAATTAAAATGTTTTTCAATAGATCTAGTTAGCATTATATTCCACAGACCAAAAACTATAAAATATTATGCAAACAACTTAAGTCAACAACTTTCTATTAAATGTGTGCAAATAAAAACTTCCTATCAACTATGTTGAATTTAAATTAATAGGCATTCTATATCATAGAACTATATCTTAAAACATATTTATGAAAAATTCTCTATCAAATAAAGACCTAAAATTAATATGTAAGTATTAAAGACCAAAACATACTGAGTAGTGCTAGACATTTTTTTGAAAAACATCTTTTATTACATGGCATCTTCATGGATTATTTATGTGACAAACTGATTTTCTAGACAAAGTGGTATACTATCAACTTATTCTTTCTTAATAGCTTTTCCTCCTAGGCAATAATTTTGGATTTACTTCTAGACAGATCCTAAATGTAGAAGAAGTTGTGATTAATTGCCTCATCCCAATCTTTGCCAACAGCAGGGACGACTCCTTGGAATCAAAACACACAGAGTCTCACAATAGAGAGGTCTACATTTTCATGACTAGAGTGGTTCAAGGAAATAAGAGAAACAGACCAAAATTCTACCTGACACCTGGGCAATTCTGGAAATGTAAAATCCTTGCTGTGTTAAAAATATTAAAGTTTTCCTTTCTTAGAGTTTTTAATCAGAGAAATCTAAAGACTGATATCAATAGAATCAGGAAGAAAAGAGCTATCAAAATATCACTAGGGTTGGTGTTGTAACAAAATAGTTCTTTCCCAGAAAATTCGTGAAGATGTTCAACTGTCAGAGAAGTTTTAGTACACTAACAATCTCAGCTTCAGTAACTCACTGCAAGAGTAGGTTTCTGTGTTTCTGTGCATTTTCAACCAATATTTTGAAGTGTTTACACAAATGAAATGTTTCCCAAAATGGAAAGATCACTAAATGTGGAACATTATGATTATGTAAACAATATACTTTAAAGCTCACTGTTTCTTTCTAAAGTATTATATAAAAACTTATTAATTAAAATTTGGAAAGACTTTTTTGGCAGAATAAAAAGTGAAGATGAAAATGTTACTCAATTATGAAATTATATAAATAATCATCAAGGCAAACTTTTACATCTAGTAAGAATCATAATTTTTATTTCCTGGGCAGGTAGCCATTTAAATAAATTAGCTGCCAAAACTTTAGCAAGCAGATATTCCCTTTACCCCATAAATTCAGCCTGTCAATAGATTTTTAACATTATTATTAAATCTTGATTATTAACCTTCAGGTAGTATACAAAAGCTATCTGTTTAGTCTGGGTCTGACTGATGACCCTGAAAATGGAAAAGTGTAAGCAGATTGGTTTACAGAAGACTCTAAATAGTATTTCTTTTAGAAGTAAAACTATGCCTAGAAGTTCCTTCAATGAAGGATACAAAATTGTTCGCATATGAAAGAAAAAGGATCAATTTATTCTATTTAAAAACAGCTTCCAGTCTTTTTTTAATATACTAACACACACACACAAACACACACACACACAATAAGCTCACTGAAGAATAAATAAATTTGTTTAAAATTTACAGACAATTTAAATCAGAATATAGCTTTGGCGTCATCATATTCTGAAGGATAACATCTCTGGATTTTATGTCCTTCATTTGTTTTGTTCATGCCAATACAAATTTGTTCAATATCTAAAAACAAGCACATAGAAACACATTCTTTGAGGTGTAATTATGGGTCTTTATGATGCTCCACAAAGAATCAAATAAGGTGCCATGTGCTTATCAATTTAATTCAAAACTCTCATCCTTTCCTTTGCATCTTAGAAACATGGTGTCAATGGAAAGTGTCAAATTGTGCTGAGGATAGTCAGAAAGCTTTTAATTTATCAAAACATGGGGAGATAAGAGTTCAGACAAACTACACAGTGTTTTTTCTTGGTATTGTAGTCAAAATATGAACAGCACTTACAGGAGAGTTTATTTTGAGATGGTTCCTTTTGGATATTCAGTCACGTGTTTCCAATACACTCACACACATACAGACAAGTATGCACTCACAAAGAATTTACATTGAGCTTGAGATACATACTTCTTAGAACAGCTATTTCTGAATATTTGGTTCTTTCAAAGTTTTTAAAAAAAATCTGAGTGTTTATTAGACATTCGTTTGAAGTATGTCTAAAGTTTCTAGATACATACAGTAAAAAATCCTGGGTTATAATCATCCGACCACATGAAATTAGGCAAATCATTTAATCTCCTCCTCTTACTAAATTATTATTGCCTTGTATCTAAAAAAGAAAAAAATCCTCCTCATATCCTGTTGGCTTTGTTTTGGGAAGCTAACTGAACCCTTCTCTGAAGGTTCATACGAATTTTTCTTATTTTTCACTTTTCTGTTATATCACAGCACTTTTTAACACAGATATTTATTTTGATGTGATCTGTCCCACCTAAGTTGTATATCTTCAAGGGCATCAAGCACATTATTCCTTGTGATCTCCTTTTCCAAAATCCAGCATAACACCAATGTTTCAGTGTACACCGATTGTTTGGTAAATAAACAAATATGAACAATGAATTATTATAATGTAAAAGATGAATTATGCTTATGTAACACACAATTATTTCTCTTAAAGTTTTCTTGACTTATTTTAACGTTTTTTAAACTTGTGCCTTTGAAATTAAATTTAGTGTTCCATCGTGTTTATTACTAGGGGTAGGGTAGCAAATTTACTGGAAACCTGGCCAAACAGAGGTAGAAACTATTCCTGGTTATTTTCTAAAGGATCGTTTTTGCATAGAGAAATTTAAAGGGATACTACTAATTTTGTGTCTTTTTTAGTTTTTTTCTTTTCTAATTCTATATGGAAGGGTTTTGGGTATGAAAATTTTAGAATTATTTTGGACATCACTTATAATTAAGAGTAAGAAAAATTTTCCTTATTCAATGTGCAGGTGTTTTAGGAAAGCAGTTGGACTTCAAAATATAGTGAAACCATCATTGTAAGCATAGGTTAATAGATTAATGTCACTAGTTCAGTTAGAATTAAATACATATATTTATAACTGGCAATCTGTCTTCAAAAAAAAAACAAGGGCAAGGACAATCGAAGCAGAATAGTTTCAGATGAGAAATATCACGAACAACATAATAAAATCCCTGAATTTATCTGTTTGAGTTATCTAGTGTAAATGAATTTTAACTTATCTATCGTAAATCAGATAATAAAAGTAAAACAAGAGAAAAATACTATTTCCTTTTATTATACCTCTTTAAGAAGCATTTTCAATATTATGAAATAATTACTTTTGATAGAGTTTACCTATTTAACAGAAGAATAACAGCCCAATTTAATTCCCATTTATAGTTTCTGTGAAGACATCCATTCTTGTCATTCTGTTAAAATGCAAAAATTGACCATGAATAGCTTTGGCACATTGAAGGAGAAAATCAAAATTTGGATATAATTCTAGCCTCATGTCATCTTAGAATGCTATAGTTCAGCAGTCCAACTGGGGAAAATTAACAAGATGGGATGATGACAACTTAAAAAATTGTTATTTTTATTTTTCCTACTGGCAATTTGTAAATCAGAAAAACAGAATTGTATACCATCTCAATTCCAAAAGATATGTGTTCATCCATAAAATTTTTGACCATCGTGTGGAAATACCTCAGTTTTGTAAAGAGACAATGCTCTTCATGAGCAAGAAAGACAGCTACACACAGACACACAGTGCTGCAGACTTTTCCTAAGAGTGGTATTTTGCTTAACCAGAAGATTATTTAGATAATTTGCATGGAAACCACTGCAATTCTTTCTCCCATCTTAACTTCCTCTCAGCATGAAGAATGTTCTCTTTTGCAATAAATGTCCTTCTGAAACCTGGAGACTTTGATCAATTGGTGAATTGGGTTTGAAAATCAGGAAATAAATAGATGTTAACTACAAACAAGTTGCTTTCTTTTTCTCTTAGTCACCCCGAGGTAGACAGGGAAGGTTAAAATTTCATATTGATTGGAAACTCACCAACATTTATCATGGACAAAAATAAAAATTTAATACCTCATAATTTTATCAAACAGGAGGGCCTGTGCTTCCTTTTGGACCTGTATAGTAAACTCACCTATCTTTATTAAATATGATTTTAAAAAGACAAATTAACCCCCCCTTAATGAATATATAAAAAAGTAAAGATTAAACAATTTGATATAGATTAATTCAATTTAGCAGCAATATAATTAACCCATGCTGCACACTTTGCTCCAGTTCCTTTTGAGGCTCAGCCATGTAACCAGTCGTGATATTTGTCTTGAAACAAGAGGCAATTCATTCTGTAGATTCTAAAATCAAGTTTATAATTTGTCTTGAGTTGGAAGAGTTCTATAAACCCAAATATGAATAAAAACTTAAATAACAGGGAAAAGGATTATTGACTTTAATTCTCTAGAAGAAAAGAAAAACAGTTGGTTGTTAAGCCTTCATTTTTGCTCATGGAAAATGTACCAACAGTTTGTGTGGTTGGGTAATTCCTTGAGAACATAAAGGATAACACATTAGCAAACTTTTTTTGAATGTCAGAGTGAAGAAAGCAAGAGACTAAAATGAGCTTTCTGATTTGGAAGACTGATGTCATCAATATGCTATTTTTGCTCTTTGCCAGGTTAACAGAATTTATTGTGGCAATTAATGAAAAGCATATGTGCTGAAACATCCACATGAAAAATATAATTACCCCCAACTTAATTTGCTACCTTTCAAAACCTTGTTTTAGCTACCTTTTCGCAAAGCGTACACTTAAATAGAATAAGTGTTTTCATAAAAAATGAGATTATAAATCCCCAGAATTTATTTTCTTACCTTACGTAAAGTAATGTATAAATTATCTTTACAATGAGAAAAAATTACCTTGGGTACTAAAGTCTACTTTTTAGACCATGTTCAATTCTCCTCACCTTGTTACTTACTTCTCTGACAATAGTTAATTCACACATTTACCTTTTATTATATAAAACCTTGAATAGTCACATTCTTTGTAATGTTGACAATTGCCTTACAACCCCTCTGTGTGTAATTTCGGACAAAATCTTTGGGGGTTGAAGAAAGGAGTGTATGAGTGTGAGGAAACGAAGTCAGAGGTAGGACTGTGTGGAGAAAAGGCAGCGCAGACATTTTCTCCTATTCCTCTGTCCACGTCAAATTTCCTTTAAACAATTATCTTAGTGAGTTCTCCATCCATGCACCATGATCATAATTTTTGAGTGTAAACACTTCACAGTCTCAAAGTACTCTCATTTTATGCAATTTCCTTCCATTTTCTCTCCAATAACCCGAGTATTTCTTTGAGAAATCACAGGACAAATTAGCAGTCACTGGAATTAAGGTTGAGCTTGTGCTTTTCTAGATTAGAAGGATACTGCTCTAATTCCTAGGCATTTGCATATAGGAGAAAACATGAGATTAAAATCAATAGACAGGGTCTGGCTCAGTCACTACTGTATTATGATTAGTTTCCTCGATTTCCTCAGCTGTAACAATGAGAGAATTTACAACTGTTTTACAGGACTGCTGATTAAATGAGATCTAGTAAGTAGAGTATGACAATGTAAGAAAATTCTTTTCAACTAACAAAACACTGTGCAACTGATATCTCAGTGTTAGGCATGACCCTGGACATGTTTAACGTTGGAATCCACTGGATTCAATAATTCTATCTTTAATGAAAAAAATAAAAAGTACCCATAGAGCCACAAAAACATCAGCATTAACCAACTACCAACCTAACTCCATTAATACCATCCCCCTATTTCCCAGAACTATCTCTTGTCCATTCCATGTGGGCTTCCAAATCCTAAGAGGAAAAATTCCTATTTCACTTAAACGATACCAGTTAAAGAAGGGGCTCTTGGAGAAAACAAGAAAAACAATGACAACTTTGTCAGTGGGGAAAAGTTTATGGAACATCTCCTCCGCTCTCATGAGGGGTCTAATTTGCGTTGCTAGGTGACATTGAAAAGAAAGAAAACTGAAATAAAGTTCCTCATTTCAGCCTCTTGAGGAAAGGAGAGGGGACTTTAAGAAAAAAATGTCAGGGGTGGTCGGACGGCACTGAGAGTTTAGGCTGTGACTGCACTAAGGAGGAGAACTGAGCACCCGAGACGTGCGGACTTCCTGGCGCCTTCCCAACTCTGCAGGGAGTTTTAGGAGCCCTCCTGCAGGCCCTATATCCCCCTCCTTTTTCTGTCACCTGCTGGATCCGTGGGCCTGGAAAGGACCCCACGCCACCTCTGACGCCAAGCTGAAAATACTGGCTGATGGCGGTGGGGGAGGCCATGTGGAGGGACACGGACCTCGGGTCAGTCTATTGTCTACTTTCGTACATACTCTGGCCCGTCCAAACCCCACGCACAGAGTGGGACAGACCCACCGGTAAGGACAGTCCAGACGGCTTGGAAGAAAGCAGCGCTCGCCCAGCTCCCGCAGCTCCGCGACAGCAGACAGAGGGCGCACGTTTGCCTCTCACCAGCCCCAGTCTCCAGCAGGCGCTGGTTTCCGCACAACTTTGCGCCCTCGCGTTCCTCCTCGCTCTGGCCTCCCGCCCTTGGCTGAGAGCGTCAGGGACCATCGGCTCCGAAGAATCCGCGAGCAGCAGGGACCCCGCCTGCGCTCGCCTGCCCTTGCCCCGAGAGGCCGAGGAAGGTTCGCAGTGTCAGGGCGACGGGCTTTGGCTGCAGGCGCGGAAAGACTCGTGCACAAAGAAGCCACCGGTCCCCGGACCGGGCTGGAATATGGGTTATGCCGACCCGGATTGGATTTTTATGGTCCTATTTTTAATCTGATGAGGAGTGGGAAAATAGTGAATTGTTTTCCCCCAGCACCACTGAACCTTGTCCTGCGGGCGAAGAGTTTGCCGTTAAGACGCCCTGTCGGTGGGTGTGGTGGCAGCGAGGAATGCTCATCTCTCTGTTGCCGCATTACACTGTCACCCCCTATTAAAGCCCTGCCTCCTCCTAAAATTTCCCAGGGCGCACTTTAAAAATGCAATCCATATTGCATATCAAATGTGTGAGATGTAACACGCAGGAAAAGAAGCGTCTTCATCCCTCCTGCGGCCACCCCTGTCAATGGCTAAGATTATTCTCAACAGTTTGTTTGTACAGTGCTCTCTTGTTTTCCCCTGCCTCCCTCGCCTATTCTGACTTCACCGTAGTGGTTTGGATTATGTGGATTTTCACCCTTTGCTTTGACTGGAACAGCAGGGCATAGTTTAGAAAATGAAGGGGTGGGGGATGTTCCACTCTCAGGACTTCCAGTTTGATAACCTCACTCCAAGTTTGTAGCTTTATTTGCTGAACTCTTTTTAATTCCATCCATCCTCCACATGCATTTGCCCAGGCACCCAAAAGGGGACGCATTCTTTGGCTTATGCTCCTATAAATTTGCTAGAGAAAATATTTTCTTCTAGGGAAAAATCAAAAGCGAATAAAACAGAGGAAAACAGACAAGTGCAATCACATTTTTTTTTTTAAGTGAGCAAGGTTTTTAGGAATTTAAAAAAATTGATTAGCCTAATATTTTAAGCAAAAAAAATGTCTTTTAACCAAAAGATTTATATGTTGTTAACGTTGGTTTTCAAACCTTTGGACTTTTCTACCTCTCCATCTTTCCAGTCAACTTTCTATTATCTTTTCATATGCAAATGACCCACCCCCTTTGTAATCTACCACACTTGTTCATTTCAAAGAAAGCTGGTAGGAGGCAAACTAAACCTCCTGACTTTCAGATTTTGCCTGAAGAGAGCCTCCTGCCAGGTTTCAAGAACTACCTGAAATCAGGCAGCTGGTAACAGACCTTGAGAGTGAAATCAAGGTGTGCACATGTATCCACATCCTGATTCGAACTCGGGGTGTCTTCCTAAATTGATTGATTTTTAGGCTTAGAATACTATGCGTTTTATAAATGTCATAACATTGCTTTGATTTCTAAATAGTTACAGAAGAGTTATCCCAGGTTTTCACCTTTTGAGAAGTAAATTTCTAATATAGGTCTTCTGTGTACTTGGATGAATAATATAATGAATGTTTTACACCACCAGTCAACCTTTTATTTGAAAAATCTGTGGAAAGCTACTTGTGCACTTGGTAATAGCCTTGCATTGACCCTCCCTGGTGATAAAATCCAGATATCTGACAACAGAACCAAAAAGGGGACAACTGCATCTGTTCTTCTAATCTTTCATCAAGCAGAAATTATAAGAACAAGATTTATTAAATATTTTTAAAGGAAAATATGTTTTTTTTAAAATACAAAGATGAAGATCTTGACAGAAAATAACTTGTAAAATTCAGTGTTCTTCCAAGAAATACATATTTCTCCTTACATCTAGTATTTATGCCAAATAAAATTATTGGAAAATGACTCACATCAAAGGCAGCCCACATCATAGATTTCTTAGAAGTTAATGCCTGTAAGAACTTATCAAATTTTGATGATTTGTGGAAAAAATTATTAATATTTTCTTGAAGATTTTATGACTTGGAAAATGTAACTCTCAAAAACACATCTTGCTGTTTCCATTTGCATTGTAGTTAGTAAATCAAATATACTGTGGAAATATGCTTTCCTTTACAAAATCCTTTGCATATGTAACTGATTATTTGATATTTTAAATTTTCATGTATTTTATTTCAGAAAAAATCCGAAGTTTTAAAACAATTTCAACATTTAGCGACCTTTATAAAGAAAAGTATTGTGGAAAAGTACTAAAAGTTACAGGACCCCTATAAAGCACACCAATATTTGAATATTAAAATGTTGGTAATATATAAACAAAATAAACTTATTAAATCCTTTCTTTAAAAAAGAGTTTCTTAAGAGTCTAGGTGAAACTATTAAATTGTTTAAAAGAGCAAGTAGCAAACCATAAGTAAATTCAAGTAAAAAAAGTATCAAACCATAAGTAAATTCAAGTAATAAAAAACTACACATGAAACATCTTAAACCCTCTAAACAATGATAAAAAAACACCCATTAGATTCTAATTGCTTACAACATTTTGTTTAAAACTTTTATATTAGTTTTAAGAGTTTCATAGTTCCCAAATTTCTAGAATTCCGTGGAAAAGAAAACTTGATATAAAATACAACTATGATCTAACATGTGGCAATGGTGTCTTATCATATGTAGTCTTTCGTTTATAGTTCAGTCACTTCTTAGTTATAAGTATATCCAATTAACTTTTTACCTTAAACTTTTTACCTTAAAATAAGCAGAAAACATATTATATCAAACACAGTAACAATAAATATATAAAATTAAAATGTTGTTAGTTACAGTGAAACTGGTTTAGTATTTACAAACTTACTGTTATTATCAGAAAATGTAATATGTACAAGGTTTTAATTGCTAAGAACTACAAAACTGGAATGGTGTGACATGTGAAACATAAAAGTTGGGAGAACTGGACATCAAAGAGGACATTTGCCCACATGAATTATTATTATCAATATTAATCTTTAGGAAAATACAGATTCAGAATGAATTAATTTAATGATAGATTTTGAGAGGTTACAAGAAGTTTCTTTCCGGCACAATCAAAATATTATCCTAGCAATCCAGATTGTCAGTAAAAGCTTAAACAAATTTGCTGATAATCCTGTTAATGACCTAGGTCAAGTGTTAACTGTTGTGGGTTATAAAATAGTGAAATTAAGGTTTCTCCTGCCCCCGGGCAAATAGCACAGTTATAACTGCTGTGTGTGTGTTGGGGGTGGGGCGGTGGGGGGTGTGCTAGCTATTAGGGGAGCTATTAAATTACAAAAATGTATAATGCATTCAATTATTTAGTCTAGTGTGAAGAAATGCTCTGAAAAGAAAATGTGGAACATCTTCCAAAAGGAAAAAAAAGTACACCTATAGAGATGATGTGATAGATTAGTTCTCTATTAGATGTATCAATCACAGTATATTCTTATTGTGAAGATAAGTATTTATGAAAAGTGATACCAACTCATAATAATCTTTAAGAAAGAAAAAAAACATTATTTAAATGTTCTTTTTCTCCAACATTTACCTAATATTCAAATGGAAACACAGTGTGAACTGGCAAGTATTACTTTTAAGCTTATAAAGTCACATAGTCACCTCTAGTACATTGGAGATTTATGTGGAAGGATATACATTTTTACAGAGACGGTGTCCCAGCCATAGAAAAACAAGTCTTCCCAAAATAATTAATGTATGAATATATATATATTTAATTTGTATTCAGTTTTATTTTGAAAAATCTGATTTTCAATGTATTTAGTTCTATGGTAAATGTTTATCTAATTTCTGAACACATTTGGGTAGAAAAATGATCTAATGTATAGTGTACTGATCAATAAGCAGTGCATTCTGCCTCAGAGAGACTGCTTCAAATGTAGTAAAGTATTTCAAGAGTGCAGTTTATCCAGTCCTGAAAGAGGTTGAACTAATAACAATCTGTACATTACTTTATATCAAGTTTTAACCTCTTTCCAAAGTCATTATGAGTTACATCTGGGACTCGAACAGGGAGCATATATTTGAACTTTGCTAACAATACATATTATAGCAATTATATTTTGCTCTGAATGGCAGTTGATTTTTCATTGGAAGGCTTTTCTTGTGTCATATCATAAGATTGTAATATAGTTTTTGCAGATTTTATAAAGTTTCTGTTTAAATATATAGGCCAGTTCTTGATTTACATGTTCATCAAAATTATTAATACTTATTATTATTGAGGAGAGTAGTGACAGAAAGTATCATTAGGAATCATTTTTTTTTTGAAAGTACATTAGAAAGTTATGTGTAACTGAGTTAATAAAAGAAAAGTTCAGATTAACCTATTTTCTAAGTTACATTTTCTCATCATGGATCCAAGGCATATCAATATTTAAATTTAATTATCAAACCTCAAATTTAAAATAATTATACAATGGCAAGTTTCCTTGCAATTAACTCAGACATCTGGTTTTGTTTTCTCTTAGTTCATCATGCTTAACTTCATAGTAGATTACAAAATATATTCTAGTAAATTTTACCAGTTTTCCATAGCGTGGAAGTATGATTTGAGCATACCATTTTCAGTGCCACCTAGTATTTTATGTTTTAGCTTTCAAAAATAATATTAGGAAGCTATATTAAGGTGAATCATTTTAGCATCAGTTCTCCCCAGAATATATGAATTTTCAGAAGCATTGCTTTCTGTTCAAATTACATTGTTAGAATTACGTTCAACTCAGCTACTAAGAGCTAAGCTATTGTATTAATCACTAAAAACTCACTGAAGTATTACCAAAGTTAAATCATTCTTTTAAAATTTTATTTCAAAGTTTCCTTTCTTAATCTCAGAATGGAAAGGAGACACTATCCATAGGGCAATGTCTGAAAAGAATAATCTCATGAACAATAGATAGAGGAACTTTTACTCATGCAAATTAAGTGTAATTATGTCAGATTTGTGAATAAATTTATCTTCCTATATATATATTGCTAATGTGTACCTATATAATTATATATATCAGATACCCAAACATACATAAGTTGTGGTTTTAAATTAATTTGCATTTGATTATTCCTGTCTCATTAAATTAATATTCATTAGTATACTATAGGTGTGAATAAGTTTAAAGGTTCATTTTTTTCTGTCAATTTATTTAAAGGTTATGTTTTCCACAAAAGTATTTTAACTCTCAGCTATATCCCTGTGCATTATTAATTCAGTAAAATCCATTATCTAAATAGATTATAAACATTGCATCTGGAAAAATACAATTTATCATACCCATATGGTAATAATAATAATTTTTCTAGTTATTGCTATTATCAATATTTTAATATCTTCAAAGAGAACAAAAATATTTTAAAAACACAAATTTTAACTTATTGAAATGTTGCTCATTTTTCAAATGAGTACTCTTGTCTTTCAGTCTGAAGAATTGTAGGCTATTACTTTCAAATAAACATTTTAATTTGGTTTATTAAAAAAGTCTCATAGGTAAAATGCTTTTCTTGATCCTTATATTGTAGAATTTTCAATTTCCTAATTAAAAAAAGACACTCAGAAAAATTTAATGAAATCTGCCAAACTGATAAAGGCAGTCACTGAGGAAAGAACGAAATTAAACTGCTCAATTAGCGGTGAAAGTAGGTCACCATATATGCGAGGCAGATTTTACATTTAATGAAAAAGTTTCTAAACATTTTGAGTCTTTGATTGTATTTATAAAATAATGTATACAATGTACAATAGCATCGGCTTGAAAATGCATTTTTTTAGTAAGTGACATAATATCTAATATGACATTTGCATGTCAATTGTTCTGTATAGCTCGTAAAATAAATTGCTAAATGTTATAATAAGTTCAGTGTCATTAAGAGGAAATTAAAGCTGAAAGTGTTGCTTTAAAGTAATCAATTATTCAGAGAAGTTTTTCTTAAGAGTTAGTAATTGTATTCATGAATCATTAGGAATAGGTCACAAAAGGTATACAGGAAAAAGACAACAAATCTATTAAATACACAATCTTATAGGAAACAGGTATTGTTGCTATTTGGTTTGCACTTTAGTCCATTGAAAAGAGATGAATGCCCATTAAGAGAGAAATAAATAGCCTAAGATCAAGGAAATGCCATTTGCTGTATATACTTTCTTGATTTTCTATACTATACCCACCCAGAAGTTATTCACTGTTCCTGACATTCTCCCATTTGTATATAAGTCCTTAAACAAAGAAAATCAAACCTAAGGTTATTGTAATTCCTGCAAATATTACTTATGTTAATGTGGCATATGCTGCTCATTAGAACCTTTACCATAGGGCAAACCATCTCCTGGCGGGATGCACACACTTCAAGATAGCAGTTGTAACATAAACACACACACGCACGCACACACATACACACACACACACACACTTCATCAAACTCTGATTTCCCTTTAGTCCATTCATAAATGCCACGATCTCAACTATGAACAACCTGTCATTACCTTTAAACATACTAAAGAATCTAAAAAGGAAAGCTGGATTTTCTTTTAAACTTTTCAGAGTACCACATGGTCATAATTATAAAATAAAATACCACCTTGGCTGTTTGGCAATTAACATACTGGGTTGTAAAAACTGGAGGGTTTTTTTCTTTCTTTCCTTTTGCTTAAAATTGGCAAACAAGGTAATTGCTTGAATTGAGATCAGATTAAAAACACATTTTGAAGGTTTAAGCAATCCAAAATTAGCTCCTGAAGTGTTTTTGAAGACAGCTGAAAATAAAAGCACATCTTTAGTTCACTCTCAGAGTGAAATGCTTTATTCTAAGGCACCTCGACGACGTGAAAAGGCTTTCAGTGAAAACGTGCCTGGAGAGCGATAGCCCTGCTGTGCGCGTCTCTATACCTGGCTTACCTTCATTGGAAGGTTGGAGAATCAGTTCCCCGAAGCAGTTGAGAGCAGGGCAGCTGAGAAAGAGGAGGATGGAGAGGTGACAATCCATGTTGCTGGTGCAGAGGGCAGTGAGAGAAGCATATCTCCATGAAGCATGCCACTGATGTGAGGGGGAGCGCTCTGACTGCTGGAGAAGTTACCATGCTCCGCTCGCAGGCTGATGTCAAGTTTGACACTGGAGATAAGGAGGAGTCTGGCTGCCTTTCGGCAAACCTCGCTCAGGGACTTCCCTGGGTCCTAGTGCCGTCGGAAGCGAGGGCTAAAGGAGAACGCGGCAGCAGGCGCCTCCCAGAGAGCTCTCCAACGCGGAGCTACTAAGGAAGGGAGAGGTGGGAGGGGTGGGGGGAGTACGTCGCCAATGGGTCAGGAAATCCAGAAGTTGTGATGGGGCAGTGGTCGAGGAGGAGAGAAAAACAACCTGTGTTTATTTTCAATGAAAAGCAGCTATTTTATTGTCTGCTATATTTGCTCTGTAGCTTAATTCCCTGAAGAGACCAGAATCCCTGATAGGAGTGTCATACGGCAGCGTGAGTGAAAAAGAAACCGAAATGCCAGAAAAAAATGTTTGGTATTAAAAGAATGATAACCATTAAAAAAAAAATTCGTGAAGTATAATTTACAAGGGAAATTAGGTAGGATTATTCCTTTGCAGTATTCAGTGTGATCATAACTGCCCAGAGGACACTAATACACACTCCAAGCCCTGTAGTATCCCCAAACCCTGCTGGCTAAACCTTTTCTTTGTTTGATATTTTCAAAGCAGATAGTATTCCTTTATCCTTTATTACAACATTAGCCTCTGGGTTCCAATAGAACAGAAAGTTTTTCCAGTTATAGAATGGATGGTATAGAGCTTTTCAATAAATTTCACACAGTGTTTTCAGGGTAAGTGCACAGACAGCGGTCTTTGGTTTTCAAAACTGAGAAGTAACCTTCTAAATCCTAAGGGAATGATCAGACAGAACCCTAGCAGTAGCAATGGGTCAGCATTCATCCCTTGTTCCGTTCTGTGGTTATAAATAAGAGAATCAAATCTAAAGTTCTTGATGATAAATTCCTAACTCCTTCCTTTCCATCACCTCTGGCATGCAGATCCTTGGGTTCTGTGAGGTAAAAATGCATAACTCACAGTTCCCCATCCAGCTTTTCAGTTACTTACAGTACGATAATATTTGAATAGTCTTCTTTATTATTCCAAATACAATCGCTAAATAGTAATTTCCTTGCACTTTCTTACTTACTTTACACTATGGTTATACATGTTGGTCCCTCTTACTTCCATTCCCCTGTCAAACAATATAATTTCAACCTATTTTAGCCAAATACTTTTGTAATTTATATTTGAAGAACTTTCCTATCCTAATTTATCTTTAGATGTCTTCCCAGAAATGATTACTCAAATACACCTCACACCCATCTTTCTCTTCCTATTTTAAAAAGAAAACAAGACTATCACATTTCTTGTACCACTCCAAAAAACAAAGATGAGTTAACAATTTAAGATTAGTGGTCAGTTTTAGAACTCTAGGCAGTAGAATCTAAATGAGGGCTTGAAAAAGCTTTGCTAATAAGATACTCATTTCACAAACACTACAATATGTCTTTAACGAAAGAATACAATTTTCATGTAAATAATTTGAATTAGTGGCCTTCTAACAATGTTTTGTTGGCTGGGATGGGGTAGAGGATAGAGGAAGGAAGGGGAAGAGAGTGACTTTTTTAACATGTGCCTTGTTACTTTGTATCTCTAACTTCTTCCTGCATTATATCACCAGAGCTATAGAGCCCTCTTCCAATGTCAAGCCTGTCAGAATTGAAAATAATGACAGATATTAAAGAGAAGACTTAGAAAGTGGTAACTTTGTAGCATTTTAAGTTCCAAAACAACTTTAACTCTTCTATAAGACAATTACAATGTGCTAGGGTTTCCGAAGATCTTTCTGAAACTTGAAAGAAAAAAATCCGATTTGGAAGGAACAATTTAAAAACACTTCGGAAAATATGCAAATGTACTGAGAAGCACATACATAGACCACCTCAGGCTACTTCTTTTCACACTTAAAATCTGCTTGCAACTGTGGAAGACTTCATGTTTGAAGGAAGACACAATAGAGTCAAAATGAATTAAAAAAAAAAAAAAAACAAAAACAACATTAGCTGGCCTGGGAATATAATGTAAACAATCGAGAGTCTCTAAACTGTAAACCTTTAGGTCAAGTGGCATCAGACAGTAGGCAAAAGTATTTCCATCATCTGAGTGCCACTCTGGATGGATTTTTAAAAAGACGGTGGCAACAGAGGAGAGTAATTAATTTGGCCACAATAGAAGTGGAAAGGACAGAGGTGAAGGCAGCAGATTCAAGGACCCCTCATAAAGAAAATGATAATTGATTTGGAACTTGAAGGATGAGTAGGAGTTCACCAGTTGTAGGATAGATCAGAAAGCACTGCAAGCAGACAAATGGAACATAAACAAAACCACAGTGGTGTCCAAGTGAAGACAAAACAGCATCTGGCATATAGAGAGCATAGAGTATTTGTGGGACAAAACGGGCAAAGACACAAGGAGGTGGACGGGGTGGGTGCAAGTGCTAGACAGTGATCTTGGAAATGCAGATAGGAAACGGTGCAGAGATTACTATGCCATGTGTACAGTATATTTGGGATTAAAAAAAATAGAGACAGATATCAAAAGCTAGTTATCAAAGTAATAACTTGATCAACTCAGAGTTTTAGGAAGACATTTAGTGATAGCATACAACAAGGTGTCTCTAACTAGGGTACGTGGTTTACCTGCTATGGAAATACCAGAAGGCTTATTAAAAATGCAGTTTTCTTCTTCTCTTCACAGACTTACTGACCCCAGATCTTTAAAGTTGGGACCCAGTAACTTAACAATTCCCTCAGATGATCCTTATGGTCTCCGAAGTTTGGGAATGACTACTGCATGTGGAGGAGGGAATATCAGAGACAGAGCAGCCAGGTTTGATGCTATTTTAAAAGTAAAACTAAAGTAATAAGAAACTGAACTTGAATCTAGTGATCAGTAAGAAGAAAGACAAAAGATGAAATTGAAAGATGTTTTTGAGATGAAACAAACTACATTCCCCAAGGAACAAATGGACGTCATGGTTGAGGAAGCAGGAAATGCCCAAGGCATGTGCAATATTAAGTTCAATCAATAGTTCAGTTCAACAGAATATGAATGTCTAATATGTGCCTATGTTCTAGATCACTGAGGGTAAAATGAATACCCTGGTCTCAGCCCTTTAAAATGATGTAGATTCACATTGAGAAACTATGGCAAGTGTTAGATAGATGCACATTGGTTCCCTGGAGGAGATGGCAGTAAATGGAGGAATCTGGAAAGATGAGTCCTAAAGAAAAGCATTCTCACAGGAGAGAATAAATGTGAAAAGCAGGTTTTCTGGAGAAAGTCACAAATACTTCTCTTTTAGTAGAGCATAGATTTTTAGGCAGCAGTGGGGAATATGAGAAAGAAGATTCAGGAGAGTGAGGAAGGAACCAGGTTATGAAGAGTTCTGTGAGCCTTTCTAAGTATCTTGAACTTGACTTTGTGGATGATATGGCACAGAAGAGAGACAGAATTCATTTTACATTTTAGAAAGGACATGTTCACATATTTAAGAGCGGAGGGGCAAAATGGAAGCAAAAACACCACTTAGGAGCCAAGAGATCAATCAGGAGACTCTTGCAGTAGGATAGCCAATGCCATGCAGAAGTTAAAAGTGGGGCTCTTGAATCAGACAGATTTAGGTGACTGACTGGCTCTGCCACTCCTAGTCAAATTCAGATAATAACAGATTCTACCTCGTAGAGCTATCTTAAGAATTACATGAGATTTAGGATGGTACAAATAAAGTGATAGACTAGTGCTTGATACGTTAAAAGCATTCAATAAATAGTTTTTATTCTTGATCCAGAAAAGTGATCTAGGGGAAGTACTATTCAGCAGTAATAGATGGGCTACAAATTACTCAAATACAAGTGGGGGAAACAGGCAAAACTTCATAATAGATTGTTATGGGAAATAATGTAGCTGAAAGAGTCTAGGAGGCTTTTCAATCTCTGGCTTGAGTGAAGAGGTAGTCAGGAATGCAAAAGAGCTTTTTGAGGAGGAAAAATGGGTATAGGATTTAAGGATTTCAATTTTAGAACTGTCTAGTAGAAGTGATCTGAGAGAAACCAAGGGTAGATGGATGTAGAATTCTCCAGGTCCCTGACTAGAGCTGTTCCTTTGGAAATGATTAATATATGGAAAAATAAACAGATAAGTCTTGTAAGAAAAGTCTTTGGTATGAAGATCAGTTGGCCAAGGATAAATCCCAAGGATACATACATATTTAAAAGGCAGGTAGAAATAGAGAAGATCAAAGCACTAGAAAAGCTTAACATACTGGAAACCAGGCTTGTTGAAGTGTTCCCAAACAGTTCACGTCAACAGCGGTGCGTGCAACAAAAAGATTCAGTAAGATATTGACTGAAAAGTGACAATTGGATTTGATAATCTGAAGGTTTTAAACACTTTGATGGTAACAGTTTTGGTACCATTAACTGGACTGCATGTTGTATTAACTAAAAGGAATACATGGAAAATTTGGAAGCAGAAATGAGAAGTATACTATTCTCTCAGTCTTACTCACCTTAGAAGGGAAGGCAAGCTTAGAAAAGGAGAAAGCATGTTTCAGTTGAGTGTTGTAAAATGGAAGAGACTTATATGATTTGTCTCTTGTGTGCTTAGTTGACTGCTGCTGCAATTAATGAACAAGGGATCTAGGGGAACAAATATGGGATGTGAAGAAAAAGTGGGAAAATAATGAGGTCCTTTTAGGACATGTTGAGATCCAAGTGCAGATATTCAAGCCACTAGTAGATATATCCAAGGAGGTTAGAAGGGAAGTCAGGGCAGAAACTGCAAGTTTGTAATCATTGGAAAATTGGTATAGCTTAATCCATGGAAGTAGATGAAGTTGCCCAGAAAGATCATAAACAGTGAGGAGGAAAGAGAACCCACAACACAACTCTGATTAAATAAAATATTCAAAAGCCAGTTGGAGGATAAGTAATTATTGGAATATATTGAATAGGAATAAAATTATAAAAGGAGGCTGAAGAGAGAATGAATCAGAGATGATAAGAGAGATGCAAATTTCAGGAAGGGAAAATCAGCAAAAAAGGTAGAGTCTGAAAAAGGTTGAAGACAAAAAAGTAAGAAATTTGGTGATTCAGAGGTAATTGGTTATTTTTGCCAGTGATGTTTCCCTGGAGTGAGAAGGCTTAAACCAGATTACAAAGGGTTGAGGGAAGCTGGATAGACAGTAAAAAAAACAACCAAGGTGTGTGATTGTAGAAGATATAATCATATCTGCAAAACTCCGAGTACCACCACTGTTGAAATCACAGATTACCTCTAAGCTCATTATACATGGAAGTAGTGTCAGTTAATGAAAAGCCACCAGAGTGGGAATTCTCTCCCAGATCATGTTTAGAGCTGGGAAAATGTATTAGAACCTATCAATTTACAGTTACAGAAAAGAGTAAAAACTTAATGACTAATTATGTGGACACAGTCAAAGACAGAAATAGGCACAAAATCTGAAGGATCTTTCCATAATACAAAGAAAACATTAGAAAAAATGCTTATGAGGAACTTTACAAGTAATAGTCTGTTACCTAAGTGTTTGAGTGTGATTAGAAGAATGTAATTATCCAAGGATGCTTCTGGAAAGGGCAGTGACTTTTCAGGACAATTACTGAATTTTGGATTTAAAAATGGTCACAGTAGGTTCCACAAAGTATTTTGCTATATTTTAACTGGTATCCATTGAGTTGATATATCTTCAATTTAAACATTTAAGTTTATGCAATCAATATAAAAATTAGATACCTGAGTTAATTGAAAAAATCACTACTTATAATTTAGACAGATCCTATCCAATTGCTACAATGCTGTCAAAAGAAAATTAAAAGATTGATCATAAATGTGATTTGCTTGTTAGGATTAATCAATACTATTTGAAACATATTCTTATGTTCATTTATAATTACCTTTGGAAAGTTTTTCCATTTTTTGAAACAAACTTTACTACTACCATTTCTTCCTAGTCTTCCTTTTCCTTTGCTAAAAGACAGTCAAAATAAGCTAAGAGTTCATCTCAAAATCTAAAGAAAACATCCCAAAGCTCTGGGCAAATCTCTGAACAAGGGCATATGTGGCTTGAGGTGGATAGGGAGTAAAAGGAGTGTTTTGTCTGAGATAGGATCTATTTCAGATGTCCTTTTAAATCCTTTTTTTGAGAAACCCCCAAATATATATATGTATATATATTTATATATATATGTGTGTATATATACACACACACACATATTCACATACATAAAAAGGCATGCACATACTCATATATTATATTGTATAGCTGCACTATTCGGTAGTGTTTTCTAGAGCAGGACGTCTCAGTCTTTGATATGCATAAGATTGGGGAGCTAGTTAAATTACAGCATCTGATTAAGTGAGTCTAAGACAGGGCTCGAGACTGTATATTTCTAATAAGCTCCTAGGTGTTGTCTGTTGCAGGTCTGACAACCTTGTATAACAAGGTTCTAGAATACATAGATTTTGTTGGAAAATTATCATAAATATGTAGATTCATGTTTATATAGAAGTATTAAAAGAACGAAAAGTTAGATGATAAATATAGGAATATATGACCCAATCTATTCAACCTCATTCATGGTAAACTTCAAGATAAACCTACTGCTCCAGCAAACTACTTAGATAATACCATATTACTCTAAATTCCTTTTTTTCTTGAAGCTATATAGTCAAGACCACTCCATCTTACTGTGAACTCTGATTTCACTTTTGTCTATATCACTCTTGTAAGCACTTCATCATTTACTGACTTGCATTGGTATTTAACTACTTCAGGTGGATGAACTGTCTGCCCCACAATATTTTAAGGTCTTTAATGACAAAATAAATATCTAGCATTGTCTGGAAGAGTGAGGCACTGTTCAACATGATAATGTATAAAAATCAATTTTGTTTTGTTTCGAGATGTTGAACATGTCATAATGATTGTTTTAGCATAATTTCCTGAGATATATATTAAGAAATACTAGAGTTTAACAATCTAAGAGGATTTTCAAGTTTTAACAAGGATAAGAAAACTACTGTAAACACTAAATCACAACAATACAAGATGAATTAGGATTATTATATTTGGAAGTTTATCTAAAAACAAAGAAAAAATACCTTCATTTCTAACCAATTAGCTTTAATAACAAAATGGCATTTTCACTTTCTCAATATATTGATATATGGTTCAGTAAAAAAAGTAATAGCAATATGGCCTATGGATTGAAGGGAGCTTTTTTTTAAAAAAAAAATATTGTCATAGCTGATGCTGTATTTATGCCTTGGGTATGAATGTAGGTACATCCAAAGTATTTTTTAACCTAAAGCAAAATGTAGTAAATTATTATATTAAATGTCCTATAGAAGTATATTGTAGAACACATGGATTCAATTTTGTTGCTAAGTATCCTGTAAGCCGGAACATAAAATAGCATTTCTCAACACAGAAAAATTAACTGGTTATGTGCCTGTCTAACTATAGTTGTCAATTCAGCTGGGAACTGAAAAAATCACCCATATTAAGTCATAGGGGTTTTATATTTAACAGTGTCAAACATTTGTGATTTTTCCATGGATGCTCTGGTTTCCTCAAGTGCCCAAACAACTTCACCTGCTTTTCCAATTTGTCTCCTGGACAGTGCTGTGGGCCAGTGATCCCTATCATGTCATGTCAATACAGTGCTTAAATAATGATAAATAATTTGAAATGTGGCAGGTAGTCTACATCTTAATGTCAATTATCTTTACCCATGCAACATTTCCCAAGTTAAAATGGAAGCTACTTCCATTTCAACATCTAGGTTTTCATAAATCCAAATATATTTTCTCAATATAAAAATTACATATTTTACAGAGGTGATACAAACTCAGAGATAACTCAGTTTGAAAGATACATTAAAGTAAGAGGGCTTACACCTAAGATATTTAATAATAATTTGCAATTATACCAATACTATATTTTTTTCTTAAAAAAATTGTATCCTCCTTCAATTCTTAAGTGTGGCAATGAAAGTATTCAAATTGTGCATGTCATCTTCTGATTTTTCAAATACGTTCACTTTGCAGTTTCTATGTTAGTTTAGTCAACTCAGTTATTCAATAATTATTTTTTAAAACACTTGCACATTTAAAGCCTCAAATGAAAACCTGAAGCTGGCTTCAATAGGTTTTAGTGTACAAAAGCTGAAATAAATTTACAGTTCAAGTTCACACTCAGGAGGTCCATCTGTTGGAGGTAAAATCACATCTAAATAAATGGAATAACGTCATGTGCCAGTACCCACTTCCCAGAATTTAATGAAAGATTTTTTGTCAAGCACCTGGTTTAGGAAACTGCCATAAGCCACATATTCCACTAGAGGGCGCGAAAGAGGCAGCAGCCTCTATAGCTGAATATTCAGGTGTTCATGTCTGTTCATTGACCTAAAGCCTAGAGGCAGTCACAGGAATTAGCACAACTTTATTTTTAGGTTCAGTGCAATTGATTTCCCTATTGGTAGTAATTAAGAAGGGTTATGGATGTTTAGGTAGATCTGTGAATTTATCTAATCACTTACATTCTTGTACTTACCTTATCTGAATGCTATGATGAATTCATCATAGCCCTGAGGAATCAATAAAGAAGTTATGTTTGATTCCTGGTCCAGAGAAATTTCCACACTAAAGAGTGTAGAGATGAGTGACACAGTTTCTTCTTTAGCATTCTTTATCAGGCACTGTTTCCTCATTTAAATTCTTCATTAAAATGTATAATGAGAATGACATGAATATAAGGTTTATAATGTATTACAGATATTTCAGCAAAATAGATATTTTAGTAAAATATACTGAAAAAGAGGGTCCAACAAATATGACAAAGCTGTCAATGAGAGAAGCGGGACTTCCAAAGTGGGCAGTCATTGCCTAAGAAATCTCTTTAAGATATGGAGCAGAAGGAAGAAAGAAACATATCCTATAGCATATATGGTAAAGTTATTGAGGAGAGCAACAGCTATAGGAAAAATTTTGAATAATTTTGTCCTTCCACTTTCAATTTCAATTTAAACTTCAAGAAGAAATCAAAAATAAATTGGAAGGATCTGATCCTTTTTTTAGGCACCAACTCGCCTACCTGATGTTCTTATGCCTTGTTCCCACTAGTAAAAGTGACTTATCCTAGCATAATTCCCAAAAGGCATATGGGTACCCTCTTTGAACAAGTAGAGAAAAATCCCTGCAGAACTGACATTTTTCCCTGAAGGAGAATAATCAGTTTCCTATCTCTACTCTAAAAACTTGTAATTATCTATTTTTATTATCCTTCAGAGTGGAAGTTACCACAACTGCTATAATATTTAACAATGCTAATGTTTAAAGACATTCTAAATTAGGAATATACTCAATGGGGCCTGGGGACCCTTCATTTATTGACTGATACGCCAAACCAAAGACATACCATTGTCTTAGTTTTCCAGGACTGCTGTAACAAACTATGACAGATAGCTGGCTCGAGCAACAGAAATTTACTGTCTCATGGTTTTGTAGGCTAGAAGTCCAAAATCAAGGTGTTAACAGGATTATGCTTTTTCTGAATTCTGTAGCATTCTAGAGGTGGCTGGCTGGTAATCCACAAACAAATCTCCACCTCTGTCAAATGGCCATCTCTCTCCCCATCGGTCTCGTCCTCCCTGTGTCCAAATTTGCTCTGCTTGTAGGGACCCCAGTCATATTGGATTAAAGCCCTCCCTGATTCAGTTTGGTCTCACCTTAACTCATACTATTTTCAAAGGTCCTATTTACAAATCAGTTCCCATTTATAGGTCTAGGGATTCGGACTTGGACATGTCTTTTGGGGGAAATTATTCAATCCATAGCAGCCATATTATATTCTGATGATCTCTATGAAGCACAGGAAACTGCATTATTAAACATCTAAGGATATCCAGAGGAACAGAGATTGTGTTCTTTTTTGTTCACTGCGGTGTCCCCAGCATCTAGAACAGTGTCTGGCACACAGTGGGTGCACAGTCAATAGTTATTGATGAACAAAAATGTAATTCATATTCATGAAAACATACGTCAAGTTTTATTTTTCATTGTTCTGTTCTGTTTCTTTGTAGGATTGATTTTATGCCAAACTTTAACTCTACCTACTACCTTGCTTCCTTAGTATTTATTTATATTTTTATTTATTTTTTTAAATTACTTTATTTATCAAATAAAAAAAAATTTCCAAACAAAACAAAGCAAAGCAATGGGAAAAACAAATATCCTGAAACAACTTCACTGCTTCCAATATACTCCTAAAGAAAATCTACTGAAGAGTATTTCTTTTTAAACAATTTAACATAGCCCAGCAATGTGGGCAGAAGCAGCTAATCATGCAGTAGTGAATAAGTAAGATTTATTCCATTGTATTTGAATATATTACTATATTTATCATATATATTTTATAGAAAAATCAAGCTAGTAATCTTATACTCCCACTTCAGAAACATATATAACTGGGTTGTCTAAACAACATCAAAGGGCTATTTAAATGAAGTATTGACCCTTGAAAGAGATATCCATAAATTATTCTTAAAGCAACTAATAAATCAACAGTGAAAGACTTTTCTGTATATCCATTTACTTAACAATCTTCATGTTAACTCCTATATTATCATTTTTAATAAACTGATATTATTATATAGAAGGATTTAAGTGATAGAATCAAAGCAAAATTACAATTAAAAACCGGTACAAGTATATTCAATCTGCAAAACCATCTATCACTTTACTTTTAGTTTTGAATTTGATAATCCTCAAAAAGCAATATTTTGTTATTTTATTTTTTCCCCCAAAATAGGAACAAGGGTATTCTTTTATCTTTAAGCTTCTAAAGAATCAAACCACACAGCCAGAGCCGCTTAGGTCTCATACTTACATAAATAATGACAGAATAACTTTATCTAATGAAAACTATCATGTATGAATATTTAAAATGACTGCAGAAGTAATCGGTCATTATATCCAGTCAAATTCCAATATTTAGACTTCCTCATAAAAAAGCTCTTTAATATCCACAAAGTTCAATTTGTATCTTTAATTAATTATACCATATATTCAGGGTATCAATAGTCAATAAACTATCAATACTTGCTTTTTTTTCAATTGCAGAATACCTTGGTGTGGAACAACATGAATGTAGCGTCTACTTTATAAAAAGAGCCTGGTTGGCAGCCCTTGAGATTTAAGATCCTTATTTGCCCTCAGGATAAGCACATTAGCAGAAAAGTTCCTGCCACACATGTCCCTCTGTGTTGCTCTATACATTAATGTGTCACTTTATATTTAGTGTATAGTCCTTTGTTGAAGTTGTTGTCCTCATCAATATGCAATTATCTGAATACCCTTTTATTGATGCTTGTGTTTTCATCAGTCTTTAGACCATAAATGAAGAATTTAGAGACAAATTTTAATGCATTATTTGTGAGGTTAAAAGAAAAAATCTAGCCTTTGCCTCTTTATTTATTTACTCAGAAATTTAGAAATGAAAGGAATCAGCTTCAGGCAATCCTAGCAAGACTAAAAATGGAATTCAAATTGTTAATGCACAGTTTCTGAATGTTATAGAGGGGTTGTCCAATGTGGAAAAATAAGTTCTTATTCCCTTGGATGCTTCTTTGCTTTATGGAGCATTGGAGTCCTGGAATTAAGGCAATGAACGATGCTTTAGTAAGACCTACAGCATTGAAGAATTCTTCAAAGAAAACTTAGGCCTTGAGAATCTTGAAACATACTTCATCAAGTTGTATTGCAATAGAATAAAAAGAAAAAAAGAAAAAGGAAAAGAAAAAGGCAGATATAAATTACACATGTAGAAGATTTATAAGATCCCCCAAGCTGACATGATATTCAAAGTAATTAAATCCTAGTATGTATTTTCACTCAGTAACAACCTCTCTAGAAAGCAATAAGTTCTCAGAGAAATAAGGAAAGAGTTCTTAATACAACAAAAACAATGATTCAGTCTCCTTGATGGAGACAATACTTTCCACCACCTTACTCTGTGTGTGTAACGTTTAAGAAATATTTAGAAATTACAGCTTGATCTCACTATTGGAGATCTTCCTAAGATCTCTTCAAGAGGTCTTCCTAAGAACAAATGTTTTGCCTGCACTTCTTTACTTATCCACTGGTAAATGGCAACTTTACATGTTTTGGAAAGAAGGTTCATAATGTTGTAGAGGTCTGACTTACTAATTACTAGCGAATGACTTCCAGAGGAGACCGTATGGAGTAATTAAGCATTGATAGGCAGCAACTAGAACAAAAAGTGACGGTGAGAGTAAGTGTTCAAGCTCAAGACATACAGAAGACATGAATACTTCAAAGCTAATTAGATAGCAGGTCACAATTTGAGATCTAATAGAAACATTTTATTTGTGATTTATATGGAGTATTTTTCCCTAAGTGATCCTGCATTTTCTTCTATGTAAATAAATATAGTAAATGATAGTGACATGAAAGTAAATACCAATGCAAATTATAATATTTAATGAATACACCCTCCACCATCCCCAGTTATTGCCAGTCTAAGTGACTCTAATGTAAGCCATTTTCTTAAAAACAGTGATTTGATTATCAAGAACTACATTTCTCTTCATGGGTTTTAAAATTCTGGGAATTCAATATTTTAAAATTTAAATTAAAAAAGTGCTAACTGAAAGTGGGGATAAAACAATATGCGGATTAGTCAAATATACTTATTTGCTATTTCACATAACATTGTTTGCTTATGTTTCTTACTGGGCTTTTTCAAACTGCTAAACTGCATCAAAATATATAATATGAAATACATTAGTTTGGGAAGTTGAAAGATGGTGTATCTATGGTTCATGTCAGATACACTACTCTGAAGATATTTTTATCAGAATAGGGAATGCCAGGATTTTCTTAAGCAAAAATGTCTCCAGGGAGACCGTTATTTAAATATTACACGAATCTATTGCTTGTGGAAGGAGCTCTGAATGGTAATTTCAATATTGGAGCCGAAAACTTTCCTTCAACTAGAAAAAATTTTTTTAATCCTATTAAAATGAAAATGCTAAGACATGTATCATGGAATTAAATATACAGGAAGACAGTGCTACCTGGTGTCTGTATATATAATATTTGTCTATATATCTATATCTATTTCTATACCTGTATCTATTTATGTATCTCCTATAAGCCCTAGCTAAATGATCTCTTTCTTACCAATAGAAAATTTGATTTCAGACTCATGGCCACAACCAAAAATTAACTATAATATCATCAATACAGTTCATCAGCTCTAAGTTATTCACAGAGTACTATTGTTTATAAAAGACACCCACACTATTTGGAAACATTGACATTTTATTTAACAGAAGAACATTTCTGTCGTTAGGATGCTTTGCATGTAAGCAATCCTCTCAACAGAGACAGTTTTACTTCTTCCTTTTGAATCTTTATGCCTTTTCTTTCTTTGTCATTTTATTGCAATGACTCTGACCTCCAGTACAATGTTGATCTTGAGGAGGAAGCTTTTAATATAATGCCATTAATTATGATCTTAGTCTAAGATTTACACTTTTTGTAGATGCCTTTCATCAGAATGGGACATTTACCTCCATTCCTAGAAAGGAAGAGATATGAGCACCAATGAACATTGAATTTTGCCAAATACTTTTCTATTTCTGTTGAGAGGATCATATGTTTTTTATCCTTTATTCTGATATGGTGAATTACAATGATTGATTTTGAGTGTGAAAACAAATTTACCTTCCTGAGATAAACCCTACATGGTTACAGTCTATTTAACATATATTTTTAGATTCAATTTGCCAAATATTTGTTAATAATTATGACATTCACATATTTATGAAAGATATTAATATGCAATCGTTTTTATTTTTGCAATGTCTGATTCAGGTTTTGGCATTAGCATTATGCCAGCCTTAAATTGGGAAGTATTCACTCCTTTACAATTTTCTGTTAGAGTTCATGTAGAATTCCATGAATGCTTAATAGAAGGTACCAATGAAATCATCTGGGCATGGAGTTTTCTTTGTGGAAAAGTTTTGAATTGTAAATTCAATTTTGGTAACTTATTTAGGTCTTGCTTAATTCCTCCCAACAATGTTTTATTAAAATTTTCAGTTGCTGTCTTGCGTATCTTATGTTCTCAATTGACTATTTGGATTTTCTATATCATTTTGTGCTAAAATTTGTTATGTTTTTTCAAGGAATTTGTCCACTCTAAGATACTGAATTTCTTATCCTATTCATATTTTAAGATATTTAATATAAAGCATTCTGCACATTTTTACCTTTTAAAACTATTTTTTTTCCTGATTTCTTATACTGTAACCTTGGAAGCACTGTCACCATTTTATAAGTCTGCCTCTCTGACAAATGCTTTGTGGCTTTTATTGGATTTAGAAATCCTAGAATGTCATTCTCCTGATACTTTTAATAACAATTTACCCAATGTGAATACTAATATCTTTATTCCGGCTTACACCCATTTCTAAAATTTTTTAAACATTTGGAGTCATAGAATCACGAAATAATAGCTGACAGGAGATTTACAGATCCTCTGATATAAACCTACTCTTTTGTTTTTCTCATTGAAATAAAATTCTGTTCTTGCAAAATGTGTCATTATGCCTGATTATTTTATCTGGCTCAATAGGCTTAAATAAGTTTGTCCATTGTTTTAGTTTGCTAAAGCTGCTGATATGCAATATACCATAACTGGGTTGGCTTTTACAATGGGATTTATTAACTTATGAACTTACAGTTCTGAGGGGTGAAAATGTCCCAATCAAGGCATCATCAAGAGGATACCTGGACTCCTCTGTCAGATGGCAAGGAACATGATGGCGTCTGCTTGTCTCTCCTGTCTCTTCCGGGCTTCGTTGCTTTCAGCTTCTGGCTGCTCCGTCTGCATTTTTTCTCTGAGTTTCTGTGTCTTTCTCTCTCAGCTTCTGTCTTTCTCTCTGTTTTTTTTCCTCTGCATTTTATCCTCTTATGAAGGACTCCAGTAAGAGGATTAAAACCCACCTAGGGCAGGTCTCAACTGAAATAACCTAATCAAAAGCTCCCACCCACAAGAAATGGATTAGCTTTAAGAATATGATCTTCACATCATCACACCCATGATTGCTAAAATATAAATGGTGGAGGTGAGGGTGGGCACAAATGACATTATGATTCATAGCAAAATTTTATTTCAACTGAATTCAGTATAAATAAAAAAACTTATTAACACATTTAGCCAGAAATTATACAAAGTTCTTTGCATTTGTCTAGTTCTAGTCTGTGTTGTTTTAGAGTACACAAGAAAGAAATTAGCTATCATTATTTTTGAACTCTCACTGATCCACTGTGTTTGGGTTGAGGGTAGTTTAACTATTCTGTGTCAAGTTTCTTCAACTGAAACACTCTGTAGTTCTCATATCTTCATTTCTAAGAAATTAATAGCAAAAGGTTTGGGGAGAATATTATACATATACACATGTAGGTTTTCAAGTGAAACCTTCACAAATGAACCTCCTTGCAAAAATTTGCAAAATAAATACATTCTTCAAAAGAAACCTGTGCCATTTATGGAGTCACATAAATAGATTCCTAGCTAAAGGTCTTTATTCCTTTTCCTCATCAAAACCAGAAAATAGACATGAAATCACTAATGGCTGCAACTGGTTTCTCAAAAAAGAGTGAGTGTAGTATACCCTGGAATCATGATGAATGCTCTATTGTCTTAGGAAAAATATCTGTGCTAAGGGTGTTGTCTCTTGATAACCTCAATGCATCCAATCTTAATATATGGCAATTCATCAGGAACATATGCTGATAGAGTCAAGTAAACAAAGTGAGAACTTAAACTCATCTGTGACAAACCAGGTCCCTTTGGATACAAAGTACATCTATTTGTGTCTAATCTAGAAGTTTCTTAATAGAGTTGCATCAATTTCTGCCCTGTCCTCTAATCAGGAATTTCTCTTGGAAACCTTATTTTGAGATTTTGGCACTACTTTTTTAGCATCTTTATTGAGATATAATTCCCATATCATAACATTGTTTTTTCAGTATAGTTACTGAGTTGTTCAACTTTAGAACATTTTGATCACCCCAAAGAAACACCATAGCCATTAGTATATTAGTAGTCATCCCCCATCTCCCCCCTGTCTCCCTAGCTCTAGGCAACAACTGTCTTTCTATCTCTATAGATCTGCCCATTCTAGATATTTCCTAAAATGGAATCACACAAAATATGAGCTTTCATGACTGGCTTCTTTCACTTAGCATAATGTTATCAAGGCTCTTCTATATTATAGCATTCATTCCTTTTTATTGATTCCATTTTATTGATGAATATTCCATTGTATGGATATATCACATTTTATTCATCCATTCATTAATTGATAGACACTGGTTTTACCCAACTAATTCTTGGCTGTTACAAATAATGCTGCTATAAACATTTATGTACAAGATTTTGAATGGATGCATGTCTTCTCTTGGGCACATACCTAGAAGTGTATTTACTGGGTCATATGGTAACTCTATATTTCACGTTTTGAGAAACTGCCAAACTGCTGCACCATTTACGTTCTCACTAGAATGCATGGGGAGGGGTGGGGGGTGTTCCAATTTCTCCACATCCTTCCAGGATTTTTATTATTTGTCTGTTTTTTTAATGATAGTCATCCTAGTGGGTGTGAAGTGGTATCTCCTTTGATTTTGATTTGTATTTCCCTAATGGTTAATGATGAACATCTTTTCACATGCTTATAAGCAATTTGTACATTTTCTTTGAATAAATGTCTGTTTGAATCCCTTGCCTATTTTTATGGGGTTAGTTGTCTTTTAATTATTGATTTGTAAGAGTTCTTTATTTATTCTGAATTAAGTCCCTTATCAGGTATGTTAATATTTTCCCCCATTTTGTGGGCTGTCCTCTTACTTTCTTGATGTTATCATTTTCAGCACAAAAATTGTTACTTTTGATTAACATTAATTATCTGTTTTTCTTTTGTCTTTTACATGTTTTTATATGACACTATGTATCTAAGAAACCATAGAAAGCACTGCCTAATTTAAGGACATGAAGATTTACTCCTTTGTTTCCTCTAGCATTTTATACTTTTAACTCTTAAATTTATGTCTATGATTCACTTTGAATTATTTGTGTGTGTGTGTGTGTGTGTGTGTGTGTGTATGGCATAAAGAAGCAGTCCAACTTCATTCTTTTGTATATAAATATGCAGTTGTCCTAACACCATTTGTTGAAAATACTATTCTTTCCCCATAGCATTGTCTTGGCATTCTTTTCAAAACCTTTTTTTTTTTTTCTTTTTTTTCAATCATTTGATACCTATCAGTCAAGGGGTTGGATAGGACTACCATGCCATTTCCTCCATTATCTTTCTTTCTTCTTAACTCAAAGCCAGAAATAACTTATTCTCTTCCAGAAAAGCAGAAAGCTAGAATACCCAGCATATCAAAATTTCTCCTTCAATAAATGAAAATGGTTTTCTTAGAGTAGATAAAACAAACAAACAAAATGAACACCCCTTAAGGCCAATTCAAGTCTCTATTTTTTTTTTTTTTTTGCAAACCTGAAAATAGTTAGAAAAATTGAAATTTTGATTTTTTTAAAGCTATGCTTAGCACACCTCAAGGCTTAAAGATATTAGGTTACATTCTTCTTGAAGAGCTCCTCAAGCACTTTTTCCTTCCCTTAGTCTCTAGCCCTGAGATCTCTGAAAAATATCATGATGGCTATCCCAGCCAACAGGAATTTAGCTTTAGATGATAGCCATCGAAATACTACATCCCATTTCCAAGGGTCACTGACTTTTTCCTTATTATAGCATTGTAATAATTTGTGTCTATGGGAGGGTTAAGATGGATTCAGAAATAGTTACCCCATAATAACATTATAAGATTTAGTTTGCTTTCTATATGTGCCTACAACTAAGAGGTAAGAGATTTAGAAGGCTTTCTTTCCTCCACATTATAATGTGCTAAGAATAGCATTTTAAGTTTCCATAAGAAATAAACACACAGACAAATGAAACTAACACTGCCTAAACGTTAGCACCAGCCTATGAGTTGGCAACACAAGTGATAAGAAGGGGGGTAATTCTTCCTTTCTTTTCCTGCTATTCTATCAGAAACAAAGTCTGTTTTAATTTAAATAAATCTTCATCATAAAAATACAGTTGTCATTTTAGCTGAAATGGTCTAGTCCCTAAAAGCCTGCCATTTATCACCTAAGGAATGTTAGAAGATTTACAGTAAAATCAGCTTTTAAAGTATGAAAGATTTGCGATATTGATTGTGGTGGGAACAGCGAAAAGTCTGCATTTTAAGCAACTTTGTCTGCCTTGAACATCAGCAGATGCCATTGATGAATTCCAAATAGAAACATGTGAGATTTATTCTCTTCTAGGCTCTTCTCTCAACCAGTGTTATCCATTCACTCAGGAGCACGTGTGTTCCTGAAACAGGAACAACAAAAAGAGAAAAGTGCAACAGGGCAGGATATTTCTACCCAGGGAAAAACAAATCCTTCACATAACTGCATTTCATTTACAAGGTATATGCTGCAAGAGTTATAATGTCTGCTTTAAAACTACCAGGGAATATTCTGATGCAAAAAAAAGAAAAACGTTTAAGTAAAGCAATTTTCAAAGTAACTCCTAGTATTAAAATATTGATCATGACAACAGTTATCCACTATTTGCAACAGAATTTAAAATAATATAGTTTACCATGATTATTATGAAAAAGTATAATGCAAACACTGAATGTAACACTACTTCTAATTTAGTGTATCCCAGAATACATGATACAATATTTATTTCTGTTATCTTAATCAACTTTGACAAATGCACAATGCAAAAGAGTTTCACAACACAAATTCATGAAATTCACAATTATGAATACTTGGTTAAGATAATCTAACAACCCAAAATGCACCTGCTTAGCACTATCAGCATTAATGTAAAATATGGAATTATTTATTACTATTGCATACTGTCAGATATATTATTTTAAAATAAAAACTCTAGTAGCAATTATAATGATAATGTTCCACAGAATTTTAAACCTCATGTCCTGAGTAGATAAAGAATGTGTAGAATTTTTTTGTAATAATATTTAAAAGAAAAATAAGAATAAAGAATTTCAAAATAGAACAATGGCTAAACAAATTATGGCACAACCACATGAAAGAATATTATGCAGCTTTAAAAATCTACTCTTTGCAAGAGCATTCAATTACCTGAAAAATGTTAATGGTAGACAAATGAAAAATCAGGCTGTAGAATTTTATACATTATTAGTGGGAGTACTTAAAAATTAGACACATTGGCAGAGAAAATAGGTTAGAAAGAAAATACCAATTTCACTTGGTGGTGAAATCAAGTGTAATTTTTATGTTCTTTGCTGTGTAATTTCCATTTTCTTTTATTGTGCATGTAACTGCTCTATAGATAGTAAAAAAGGTTGCTGCCATTTGCTTTCTAATGCCAGATCAGGGAAAAGAAATGACATCTAGAAAAGCAACTGGATCATCAGAGGTGGTTAAATATTCTGTGGTATCTTCCACTGAAGATTTAACAACAGTTATCATGCTGAACAGATGATGATGATGGTTTCTCCCAGGAATCAACTGGAAAATTCACTTTCAACAGAGAAAGACACTAGATACTAGCAAGTCCACTAGACAAACTGAAAAACCAAAAGCCAGCTAATTTTATTGGCTAGATTGAAGATCTCCAAATAAATTTCAGTAAGTAAAATACCCTGATACCCCCATATTATCCTGTCAAAAAATTAGACCATATCTGAGGAAATTATTAGAATAAAATTTTCACGTCAAATATTGCAAATGACCTTGTTCTGGAAAGACAATCACATTGAAAACAATTTGCAATGCAAGTAAGATGAAAAGTAAAGAATCTTGCCCTGGGCTGACTTCCAGGAAATGCTGATGTCTTCTCCTTTTATCCTAAGCAGCATGTCCAAAGCTTAACTCCTCTGACTCTTTTTATGCGTCCATCTTACTTTTCCTTCTAGCCCATCTTAGAATTTTTGAATTCTACTTCTTAGTTTAGGAACCAATGCTTCCAGTTTGCTTGTTGGGATTTTATTCCATCCCTTCTTTTTCCCTTAAATTTCATATGGAGGAATTATTCTATTCTTTCCTGTGATTTCTTCCTTGATGTTTTGCTTTGGTCCAATCCTCTTTGCATCCCCACCTGTTTTAGTTTCCCATACAATGGGTTGGCTTAAACAATGAGAATTTATTGGCTTACAATTTTGAGGCTAGGAGAAGTCCAAAATTGAGGCATTAGGAAGGTAACTCTTTCTCCCCAAAGACTGGCATTTTGAGGCTGGCTGCCTGTGATTCCTGGCTTTTCTATCACATGGCAATGCACGAGGCAGCATCTCCTCCTTTCTCCTCTGGGTATCATCGACTTCCAGCTTCTGGCTGTACCCCATGGCTTCTCTCCCTGTCTGCTTTCCCTCTGCTTATAAATGGCTCCAGTAATCTAAAGCCCAACCCGATTCAGTAGGACCAACTTTAACTGGAATAACATCTTGAAGGGATCTTATTCACAACAGATCTACATCCATGAGAATGTGGACCAAGACCAAGAACATGTCCAAACAGGGGAACACAATTCAATCTACCACACCATACTCTCCCAGAACATTGCTCCATGTGCCATTGCCTGTTTACACCCTGACCCTTTCCGAGGTATCATCTATTTCTTTCTCCGTATCGGTCTTTCTCCCAAATCAAGGGCTAGTTCCTATTTGCTTGCAAATCCCTACCTCAATTTAACTTTCACCTCTCACTCTTTACCATAAGCAGTAAGAAGAAAACAGGATTCATCTTAAATACCTTGCTTGGGAAACCTCCTCAGTAAATATTCCAGTTTCATCACTGATAGGTTCTACTTTCATCATGATTTTGGAATACAATTAAGCTAAGTTCTGCCACTATATAACAAGGATTGCCAGTAGTGTGTTCTTTATTTCCTTTGGTGCCCTTACTTTTAATGTTTATATTTCTACCAACAGTCTCTTAAGAGAAATCTAGGCTTTTTCTATCATGCACTTCCAAATTATTCCACCCTCTACCCATTATTGAATCTCAAAGCCACTTCCACATTTTTAGATGTTGGTTACAGCAGCCCTTCACTTTGTGGTACCAAAGTCTTCATTGGTTTCCTGCAGCTGTTGTTAACAAAAATCACCACAGAATGGGTTGCTTAAAACAATGGAAACTTCTCTCTCACACTCCTGGAGACCAGAAGTTTGAAATCAAGGTGTCAGCAGGACTTTACTCCCTCCAAAGGTGTTAGGGGAAAATCCACTCACTCCTTGCCTCTTCCAGCTTCTGCTGATATTCCTGTTCTTGTGACCGCATCATGTCAATCTCTGGGCAATCAGGTGTTGTTCGATAACACAGGAGAAATAGAAGTAGGGGAAGTAGGTTTGGGTGGAAAGATATTCCATTGCTGACACCCATAAGGAGGCATTATTTAGTTCTGAGTTGGAGATACTGACTCAGAGGTCGTCAGTAAGAAGCAAGAACTTATGTCATGGTTGAAATCCATTTTTTCTTTTACTACTGTTTTAGCCCTTTAGTTTAGATTTTGCTTGGGTGTGCAATACCAGGAAGGTGGAAAAGGGAAGGAAGGGAAAGCACTACAAATGTATGCATTACTAACAATTTTTCCACCATTCATAACATTTGCAACCAATTGACTGGTTTCTTCAAATGTATTTAGAGATGCTGAAAAAGTACTTACTGTCTCTTTGAACATTCCATGAAGGAGAAGAAGAGAGAAGAATTTTTCTAACAGTTCTTTCTTCCATCAGCCAAAATATTCTCATGAATTTTTTACTGCCCAGTTGTGCAGCTCTGTCTCTGGATAGAATTTGTGAAGCCAAACAGAAGGTAACTGCAAATGACTTGGTGGTTTGAGCCGCAGCAAGCTGTGAGAGCCAGAGGACAAGCAGCCACTACTAAAGCAGTCTCCACTTGCCCACATGCAGTCTGCAGCCTCTCAGGCCTAGTCTGCTGAGCTAGTGCAGAGCTTGTCCTTTCCATGCGAATAGGTAGTCCTAGAGCAAGAGGTAAAAGAAAAGGGTGGCATGACAGAATGCCCTCAACATCAGTTGCGACAGTGGTCAAACTGGCCTGGCAAAAGAGTCCCATGAAATTGTGAATGAGCTCAATAAATGAATTTTCCTAAAACAATGTGGAGCATGAAGTAGAAAACTATGGCCAAGCAAATCAGAAAAAATCATAGAATAGGTCTGGCACAATCACTAAAGAATAAATCAAGAACTTCAGAATGGTAAGCTATCTAAATCACTCCTATAGACTGATTTCTTTTAATCTTGGAACATGAAGGGATTTCAGAAGTTATCGAGAAAAAATTCCATATTTTACAGACTCAGGTGAGTGAATTAACCTTTTTAGGGGCAGAATTCAGGCAGGAATTTAAGTTTCCTGAGTCTCCACTGTGTGCTTATTCTTCACTATTCTGTATCATAAACAGTAAAAATATAAACCCTAGACACAAAATATCTGTAGAGGGCATTTCCATTGTTATAGTACTGGTGGGAATATTTATGAGGCAGTTCCTAAAACAAGCAGGTAAGAATAGGATTACACATACTCTCTGGACAGCTCAGTCCAAAGGCAGTCTGAGCTTTCCACAGAAATGAGCAGGGTAAGGTAAGAATCAAGATTACAAAGAATATCTTTGGGGACAGATAACTATTTTGAAAACACCTGCTTGGAAAACAGCACTTGCTTCTTATAGATAAATATAAGAAGAAAACTAAATTTAAATAATTCCTCATTGACAAATATTTATCAAGAATCTACTCTGTGCACTCTTCCAGTACTGCAAAGTGATGATTAAAAGATTACATTTATGCTCTCGTGGAGCTCAGATTCTAGTGGGAGAGAAAGACAATTGCAACTAACTAAATAAAACAAACCTGATAATGTTTTATAGGGTAAAAAGAGCTATGAAGACAAAATGAAGTGTTGTGTAAGTTACTAATAGACTATTTCAATTGGGTGAATCTGCCCTCAGAAGTTAATATTTGAACTCAGATGTGAGTAACTAGGAGGATGTAAGCATGTGAAGACCCAGGGGAAGAGTGTTTTAGGCATAGGGAATAGGTGGTGGAAATTCCTCAAAAAGAGAATTCAGATCATATGAAACATTAAAAAATAGAAGTCCTCATGGGTAAAACACAGTGGGATAGTGGGAGAATTGGAAGAGGTAAGATCAGGAAGGTAGACAAGGTCTTGACCTCATAGAGATTTTCTTACAGGGTTGTAGGTGTTGGATATGAGTTTAGAGCTTATTCTGGGAGGATGGGAAGTCAAGCCAGGTTGCCATGACCTGATTAGAAGTTTTTTACTGCTTTCTTGAGATACAATTTACATCCTATATAGTGTACCATTCAAAGTGTACAATTCAATGGTTTGAGTATATTCACAGAGTTGTACAACCATTTTGTTAATCTAATTGTAGAACATTTTCATCATCCCAAAAAGAAACCATGTACCAATTAGCAGTCATTCCACATTCCACCCACTGCCCACATATCCCTGTTGACTCCCTCCCCCTTTCCCCACACACACCCCTACTAGTCTTAGACTTATCTACTTTCTGTCCTGTAGATTTGCGCATTCTGATGAGTATGTCATGTAAATGGGGTCAGACAATACATGGTCTTTTGTGGCTGGCTTATTTTACTTTGCATAATGTTTTCAAGGTTCATCCATGTTTTAACTTGTTTCAATGCTTCATTCATTATTATTGCTTTACCAAATTCCATTGCATGGATACACCACGTTTCCTTACCATTCCTCAACTGATAAGCATTTGGGTTGTTTATTCTTTTTGACTTTCATGAATAATGCTGCTATGAACATTCAGGTACAAGTTCTTGTGTGGATTATGTTTTTATTTCTAGTGGGCATGAATTTAGGAGTAGAATTGCTCAGTCATATGGCAACTATATGTTTAGAATTTTGAGGAACTATATTGGGGCAGCTGGGGCTGAAGTATGCACTTCTAAGAAAGCTGCTTCATTCATATATTTGGTGCTTCTTGGCCTCTCTCCTCCAGGAGTTGTCTTACCCTCCTTAATCTCTCCACATGGCCTGGACTTCCCAAAACATGCTAATTTCTGGCTAGATATATTTCTTATATGGCTGATGGGTACAAGAGATAGGAAACAGAATCCTCAGCACAGGCACAGGACCATAGCCACTGGATCTATTGTTCAAACCAGTCATAGGCACTCCCACATTCAAGAGGGGAGAGAAACGGGTTTTACCTCATGATGGGGATGAGATAAGCTCATGTTGCAAAAAAATTATGTAGGATAAGAGACTTTGATTTGACCAGCTTTGAAGAATACAATCTGACAGAGTGGAGCAGTTGGGAGGTATTCAACCTCTAGGCTAAATATAATGGTGACTTAGTTGTGGAAATAAAGATAAGTAGACAGACCCAGGATGTATTTTAGAGTTAGGACTTACAATTAGAATGAACAGTAACAAGAGAATGGAGATTAAGGTAAGAAAAGAATGAAGAACAAACCCCTAAGTTTAACACTTGAGCATCTCTGGTATTTTATACAGTTTTCTGTGTACTGAGCAAATAGTTTGGTTTTTGTTGGTGTGTGTGTGTGTGTGTGTGTGTGGCAGTAAGTCCAGAGTTTGATGTTTTACATATTCAGTATAATGTGCCTTTTACATATCCAAGTGAAATTTCAGATTTTGTTTGAATACATGAATCTGAAGTTCAGGAGGAAGATAAAGGAGACATCAGTTGGGTAGTTGCACCAATCCTTTGCCTATTTAATCCTAGATACATTCTTCACAGTTCCCTGGTTCTCCTCTTCATTGTAAGTGGATTTACTGACGTTGGCTTTTCTTACACTGAGTTTGGCCAATGGGAGGCACTGATGGAGATTGGAAGTTGAAAGAATGGAGAAGTAAGGGCATGCCTCCCTCTTTCCCTTTGCCTTGAGTAACATCTCTAGCGGTGACTGAATGTTCTCTATGGCTTCAGATCTCACCCCACGGGCTGTCTATGAACTTTGCTTCCATCTGGTGACCTACTCATCTCAGGGAACTGATTTACTGAGGGATAATTAAGGTTGCTACAAAAAGAATGTAAAAATAGTAGTGTTCAGTGTATGAGGTTCAAAATGTAATTTTGCAAAGCCAGGCTTTGCAGAAACAAGAAATTTCTAATTAAAATATATATATATATTAAGAAGCAAATCCGATGTGCTCAGATTACAGAGTTTCTTCCACAATGTAGAGAAGAAACAATTTCATCTATGATGGCTCAACCACGAAACTTGCTCTGTTAGGTTAACAGTTGGATATAATGTGGAGAAAAGAAAATTAAAGCCCTGTCCAGTGAAGTGGAATGGATCTTTGAAGCCACTATGACAAAAGGATCATAAAGATCCAGAAGATTCCGCATGCATTCCAGAACCCCTACTGCCCTGCTGCTAAAGGACATTCTACCTCCCCAAACATGCAGAAACCATCTTGAGAGGGAAAAAGGAAAAGAGTTTAAAGCTGAAGGAGCATTTGTTTAAAGAGAGTGAGTTAGCCGAATCTACTCTATAGGAAAAGGATCTTTGAATAGATTTGGTGCTTAAACTAAAAAGAGACTGTTCAAACTAGAAAAGACTGTTTCTAAATGTTTTTAAATTGCAAAATTAGCATGTCTCTTGGAGTTTGGCCTTATGAAACATGAGAGAAAAGAAGTTATTTTGTTTTTACACCCACATATTTAATATGAGTAAATTTGCTACTCTGCTGTATTCTGAATAGTGTTTTTGATGTTAAACCTGGTTGTTCCTATTTACTGTTTGATACTATATCACACAAACTCCATTGTCTCCATCACAAAATGGATGATTATTCTCTTCTGGGTATCATTTTAAAGAGAAGTTCATTAACATTTCTCTAGCAACTAGCATCTTCATAAAAAGTGTAAGTTTAGGAAAAGAAAACACCCAAACTCTGTAAAAGAATACTGGCAAGGTGGAGTTAATTAAAGATGATACTATTTTAGTTTCATTAATAAAGGATAAGCTGAGATGTGTGTTTTGAGATTAATGCTTAATTTAAACTTTTCTTGAGTTTAATTTTTACCTTAAATTGAAAATAGTTGTTATTATGAGGCATGGTAAAAAGAATAAAACAAATGCTATGCATCCTTTTATACAAATTCAGCTATGCTTTTCAATGTAAGTTCAATTTAATTAAAAGGCCATTGTAATGTGAAATTTAGCCATGTTAAGCTTTGGACACATCTTTAGCATAAAAGATCCTGCAACATTCAAGTTGAGCTATAGCCTATTGTGAGACATTATTGGAAACCTAGAAACACAATATTGCAATTATTCAGGAGTTGAAAGAAGTGTTCGCTTCAGGGGTAAACCATAGCATTTGTACATGGCATGCAGGCTGTCCTGGTGATTAAAATGCTGCCCTTCTTCCTTACCCAGAGAAATTATAGAATCCTTACCCTTCTTCCATGGTTCCAACTCACCTTTTTTATCATGGTACAGTGCAATTAGAGTCACTGCAAGGAAACTCTCATCACATTGGGACTTCATGAGAGCATCTTGGTCAAACCATGGTTTGTGTATAGATCTTATTAAAAGTTCATTCTCAAAGTCATATTTTTTTCTATAGCCTATTTCTACACTTGAAGGACATTTTTAAAAACAAGTATATAGTTTACATGAATTTTAATAGCCACTTGCAAGAGAGAATGTACAATCTGACTTAAGATACTATTTTTGGAGGAAGTCCTACCTTAAAAATGCATATTGGGCAGCACAGGCTTAAAATGGATTATTTTTTGTGGGAACGTTAAGGTTGGTAGATTTTATCATGAAAAGTGGGTAGCTAAGTGTTCAGGCTTTGAGTAAAATAACAATAATAACAGTATTCCATTTAAAAGTTTCCTTTGTTGGCAAGAATTCATTTAAGAAGAGTTTTCATTGAGCTGACATAAATTAATGCATAGCAGACATTAATTTAATAGCTTTCTATACTTATTATGGCTTATCATTTGTTTTACAGATTTTCAATTTATTCACTTATTCTCTTCAAATATTAATTTAAATGCCATTCATTAAACCGATTCTTATTATTTTTATTCTTTTTTTCTTATACGTGGCAGGTCTAAAAACAATCACAAGAAAAAAACTGGTAAAATAATGAATTCACTGGATACTATGTTCAAGTGATTCCATGTGGAGAGAACATCTTGTCCTAAATATGTCTGTATTATAGTATTGAGGCAATTTGAATATTTAACTAAGAGTATTTCTGAAATTCTTCATGCTAATGTGCCTTAAAGTTAAAATCATTTTTAATAGAATGAGTGCTTGAATAAAAAGTGGGCTTATCTAGAGTACATATATTCACTTGTACCACAGTGTTCTCAGAGATAGTTATTAATATAAAAGGGTATAAATCATGTGTAAGTGGAGTTTAATCTTTTTTCTTTATTCTTAAAGGAAAAAAATGGAAGAAAGTAGCAGATGTTATATATGTAGTTTCTAAGAAGGCACATGTTTTTTAGATGAATTCAAGGCATCAAACTGTGAACATAGCCTCAATACCTGAAAAAGCTTAATTTCCGTCACAATCAATTTATACAAGGAAACAAGTATTACCAACTTAATGCAATTTGGTTAATCAGAGGGTGGGAGTCCTTTCTAAAAGTGTACTTTATGAAAACATGCTACCATTGGTAGAGGAAAAATATTCTAACATAAGTTTTTCTAATTTTTGTAACCATAAATCTTTCTTTTTTGAAGGACTTCCTCAGATTTTAGAAGTTATATTTTAAAGAAAAATTTTTATTTTTATCCAAGCAATACGTGTTCATAGTAGAAAATGTTTAAGATATTGAAATTATGTATTTTCCCTCAAGAGTTTGAAATGCAGAGAAGTTATAAAGATAATCTGTTAAGTAATGGGTATTGGATTAATTTCAAATGGTAAAACATAGAACAGATTGTCTCTTCTTTCATGATTGAAAACATGAAACATTTCTGAGCCCAAATCTATAGATGGTATTGGCCGCATGTATATATCATATGGTATAGTCAGGTTTTTGCAAAGTGATATTTTATTATTTCATATCTGGAGATTTTTAAAAACCTAGGAAACAAACTGTTTCTTTTATTCTTCACAAAAATCTTGAAAGTCCCCATCTTTGATTCCTCATTCACACATTGTCGGAAAAGTTGACCCCTGAGTTTGGTAGATTAATGGCACACCACCAAGTGAATATCAAATGTGGCACATCTAAGACTGCAGCACCAAAACTGCAAATTGGAAATACACCCCTGGTTATACTATCAACAAAGAAGACCCTTGATGTGTGATTCCACTCATCATTCCTCCTAAGTCATTATCAGAGAACTGAGATCAGACAGCAATGAAGGAACATGTGCTTGATTGTTAGCATGTCAGACATACATTATTAAAAACAGTAGGGATAAGCAGAGAGAAGAGAGAAAAGGCATTGGCTTCTTTGTTCCATGTGTGAGGTTTATTTGGGAAGAAAAGAATTGTAAGAAGCACTGCCACGTAACTCTCTATGATGAAGGCCTAACTTTCCCCTCTGTTCATTTGATAATGAAGTTTATGTTCTTTCTTTCTTTTTTTTGTCCTTCCCTAATGAAAATGATTAGGAACTTGGTTAAGCTGCATACTCATTCTCATCAGTTTCAACTGCAAACTCATTTTCATCTGATTGAATTTCTGATTGTTTTTAAAAGATCTGTCTACAAATTACCTGGTTTGATTAAGCAAGACTGTTTTCAATCCACCCCCTCGTAAGTTTGTTACGGGGTGGAAAAGAGTTATGAATTATCTGTTTCATTCACATCTTGCAACTAAAACCAAAAAAAATTCTTATATGATCGTGATTATTGCATATGATATTATACATGGTTTAACCAAAATAAAGGACTAAGTTCAGGAAATAAATGAAAATCTATCAGTAAGCTTTAGTTTCACTTGAGATATTGCCCACAGAGAATTTAGAATTTTTCAACCTGAATATATAGAGTATAGTACCAAGATGGTTTTCAAAGACAACAGAGATTTTGGTCACAAAATGGAAATTACTAAACAAGTTTATAAAATATAATGGAATTTATACAAAAAAGATTTTCTCACAGACTTTTTGTAAAAATGGGAGAAATATAGAAGTATATAAAAGTAATTTACAAATCTACTTTTTCTCATTTTTTCCAAATTTATTATTTTGGACAACACTTACCTTAAGTAATACTAGTCCCTTTTCTGAGCTAGATGTTTTTTCCTTATATTCTTCACAAAGATAACATGTATTCATTCAATAATGTATATAATAATTATTTTTAAAATTTATACAACTTCTTGTTGCATCTAGTGTTGAAAAGAAATATCTATAGCTTCAGTTTCTCTTTTATTATAACTTATCACACTACAATCACTATAAAGAAAGTGGTCTTTGAAAACCAACAAGATTATTATCTCTAACTTTTTAGTTTTGCTTCCTTGCCCAAATCATGAATAATCAAGGCTTGAATAGTGCAATATTTATATTGAATTGCTACACTCCATAGTTCTTATAACACATTGAAATGCGCTTAAGGATAAAACTAAATTTTAAAAATATGTTATAAGCTATTATATCAATAGAAAGTCAAATATTATTCTTTGAATACAATATAGATTTTATTTTAGAAAGCATAAAAGCTGTTTCTAATAGCTACTTCATATCTACAATGCATTTTGAGTCATTTAAAGAGTTTTTCATATCATCTTTTCTTTGTACCATACATTGTATTTTGCACCCATAGAATACAACAGTTAAAGAACACAGTTTGGCATTCCTTCTGTCAAATTCAGTTGCCTTTTGAAATGAGCAATTTATAACTTATCATTACAATTAAAGTGGTATTTTAAATTAATAACATAATTTTCAGTATTTTAGCTGCCATTGATAACTTATTTTCAGAAAACTAATCTCAACACACTTTCTGTTTTAAACATCTAAAAAAATTGCAGTGAAAACTGTTCCAAGTGCTGCTTTTAAACTCAGGCAGGAAAGACAACATCTAAAACATTCTCTGTGTGTTCTATTCTCTTTAATTTCCACTATCATGAGAAAGAAAGTAATTGAGAACAAATGAGATGAAGACTGAAAGGAGAAGAGGACCATGAGAAATAAATCCATGTTGAATTCAGGGAAAATTCCCTAATGACAGCGGTTTTAAACTGTCTGAGGAAAAGAGAATATCCACTTGGGTTTTTAATTTATAGTATGATTGGTATAAAATGAATTCTCAGAGGCCACCTACACTATTTTTCATCTCATGCAGGACCGCACCTAAAGCAGCTGAGACCAAGGAGTTCCAATTTGAAAATCTTATGGTAATACAAATACAAGATTCCCCTAAATAAAAAAACTTCAAGAAATTTCAATGGTTGTTCATCTTCAGTCTCAGGAATTTATTTTTCATTTTGAAGTAAATAATTGTTTCAATCTATTTCCTCTCGAACTGTCCTCAAAGGAGATGAACAACACCTGGACAAGTATTCTATGTAATTGTCCTTGGTAATCCTGAAAGAGTTGTAATACCTTTCATTCATGTCTTCCAAAACCAAAATTAACTTTTTCCTGTTACCATTCTGCCTTCATACTATTTCATAACCCTTTACCCATGTTTGCTCTTTATTTTCAACTTTGGAGTTGCCCCAATTCCATCCTATTGAGTAATGACTTCAGAACCCAAGAGAGTATATAAGAAATGCATAGAGGAAAATAAAGCCCAATCGAATGTTTCTGAACCTTTTAAAACTTAGAAAGAGAAAAGGAAGTTCTTGTCATATATAAGACAACTGAAAACTTTAATGAAAACCATTTTTATTCCCTTCCTTTTATTTACTATTTCAAAAGTAAAGTTATAATTTCACGTTTTCTTTGAATTGTCAGTCCTTCAAAGTATCAACATGCTTTTCTAAAATAAAAACTAAACAAATTAGTTTATATCTTGTGGCATTAAATGTGTGTTCTGTGCACACACACACACACACACACACAAACACTCACATACACAGTTCTCATGTAAAGTCTCTTATTGGGAATTCCCAAGTCAGACAGTAGAATTTTCTAGGATCCTGAGCTTGGTTTATTCAATATATTTTCCTTTACTTCTTCTCATAGTAATATATTCATAGTAATATATTCACTTTATATTTTCCTTTCCCTTTTGTTTCTCTAGTAGATTTCTATTCTGGTAAACATTCTTTAGGTTGCTTTGGGAGCTCTTCTGCTTTTAGGTAAATGCTGAAAAATATTATTAATTTACATAGTTTTTCTATACTCTTTAGGGAAAACTTCTCAGGGAAAAAAAAGGAGTAGATCGAATTTCAAAACTGCATATTGAAAATGACATCAGAATAGAATTTAAAACACAACAATGTGTTCTCATCTTAATTATTTAAAATTACACACAGCTATTTGTAATATATTTGTAAAAATTCCTAAAAAGATATTTTGTATAGAAAAAGTATTTACCCTCAGAGTAATTTTTCTCAAAGTGCATCATAAAAGTCATCTGATTAGATTGGGAAGGTGGGACAGATACTAGTTAACATGCAGCTTCTGGGACTCATTCCAGACTTATCAAATCATAATATTTGTACCATGGTCCAGGGATGCCCATGCTTCCAAGCTCAACAGTAGCATTTTGCCCACACTTATTTGAGAACCATGCTGTCGAAGCAACAGAGCCTAAGAACAAATGTTCCGTGTTGTTCTTATTCTAACTCTAGAACCAATGCCAATATTTTTAAAGTAGATACAGTTCATTTAAAATAAATATCAAGGCAAGTTTAAATAGAAAATGAAAATTAATGGAAAAGCCAGAAAAGAAGTGCCATCCTCCTCCTTTGCTTTATTGGGAGACCATCAGTGACTTTTAGCACAGGTTGGTAGAATGATCTCCTTTTCTCCCAAGGGCTACTCTGGGAACCTCTGTGGCATTACCCCTTGCCCTGTGGCAAAATTGGTTCCTTTTAAACATTGATCTGGCTAAGGGGAAGGCCCCAGTATGCTGCATTCTAGGGGTGGATCTGCAAGGACAAAGCTGGATAAACACATGTCCTAAATTCTTCCGATCTTTCTTAATGTAACCCATATAAGTTATGCTAATTTTTGACCAATCGCTAGCATTTGTTGAGATCTGGAAATGCTCTATGGAGTTTGTTTGCTAGGTTTCAGTTTATTTCCTTCCCCATACTGAAATACCCATATGACAGCACTGTTTTATGTTTATGTAGTTCTCGATACAACTTTAAAAATGTTGTCATAGACTTGGAGCACCTTTAAAATTCAGAGAGAAGGATTGTGAGGAAGACTGGGTACAACTTAGAATTCACAGTTAACATAGGATGAAACTGAAGGTAAAAAGAAAAAAGGTAAGTTTCAGAAGCAGACTAGCTTTCAGGTATTTTCATTCCAAGTCTCATACTTTCTCCACTACTCTGTGTAAGTGATGTACTATTAAGTATCCTAATATTTGCTTAAAACTTGTGTATTTTCACCTACTTCTCTAAAATATGAGCTACAACATAGCAGGTTTCTCCCCTTGTTTTGTTTATGTCTCTATATTCAGTAACGCAAATAGTGAATAGCAAGAAGTAGGTATTCAATAAATAAAGTCTGAAACTGAATGTCCCCTTCCCAAGAAATAGTCATTGTCTTTAATTTGACTGTTTCAAAGAGACTTAAGTATTTTCTTAAGTACATAATAATTTAAATTGAGGCTACTGGCATTTCTTCTCAGTGAAAGTTCATAAAATGAAAACTTTATTTATAGGTTTCTGTTCAATAGTTTCATTGCTGTTTTTCCTTTCAGGTTCAATATCAGTCATCTATGAAAACTGAATGAGATGATCTTACAAGTATGTTCCCAACTTCTAACAATTCATTATTTAAGGAGTCATTGGTTTCCCAACATTAAGATAGCAATGTTTAATTGCCATAATCTCTAACAGGATGCCTAAAGACCATAGTTAGAGAAGCTGGAGAAACGCATGAATGATTGCAAACATTTAAAGGATTCTTTAAGTTTTTGTTTATACAAGATAAATGTCTTAGTTTATTGGATATTTTATTATTCTCATGCTAAAGTAATATCCAGTGATCAGTAATAGCTTTCTATGTTTAGTTGTTATTGTTTTGGTCTCTTAGGTTTCATATTATATATGCAAACACCCACCCATAGGGAAAGAGTTTAGAGATCTCATAGACTTCTATGAAGCCAAACTCTTTGAGTACAGAAAAAGTAAACAACAATCAAATGTATAACAACATGTGAAATACAGCACACATGGCAGATAAATCTAAATCTACCAGTGCAAACTGCCATTCCAGTCAATATGTATCAAACATGGCCTCTGTCATGTACATGGATTGCTACTGCAGTTTTTATTTCTCTCTCTCTCTCTCTCTCTCTCTCTCTCTGTGTATGTGTGTGTCTAAAGAATATTATTGTAAGACTAAAAACTACTGTTCGGAGAATACAATTTCCAGGTCACTGAAAATGTGAATTTGAATTATTAATCTACCTATTAAAGGCAGAGCAATTTAACCCTGGTGTGCCAGTTTGTATATTTATGTCCCCCAGAAAAAGCCATATTCTTGAATGCATTCTTGTGCGAGCAGACTTATTAATGTGGATTGGGTTGGAACCTATTGGTTCAGTGTCCATGGAGATGTGACCCACCCAATTGTAGGTGATAACTCTGATTGGATAATTTCTATGGAGGTGTGGCCCCACCCATTCAGCATGGGACTTGTTTAATTAACTGGAACACTATATAAGCTCAAACAGAAGGAGCTCATAGCGAGCTGGAGCTGAGACAGACATTGTGAAGATGGCTGTTGGAAGCTGATGCAGACATTTTGGAGAACACCATTTTGAAATGCAACTTAGGAGCAAGCAGATGCCAGCCATGTGCCTTCCCAGCTAACAGAGGTTTTCCGGATGCCCATGGCTTTCTCCAGTGAAGATACCCTTTGTTGATGGACACTATGGCCTTAAGACTGTAACTGTGTAACTAAATAAACCCCCTTTTGTAAAAGCCAATCCATTTCTGGTGTTTTGCATTCCGGCAGCATTAGCAACCCAGAACACCTGATATGACCTTTACCACTTGTCAAGTAAATTGACATTTTGAGACAATATATCTGGAAAAAGAACAGAATGTAGTGAAAGACTACATCTATCTAACATGATGGCCAATCTAATAACAGCATTTCAAATAAATGAATTGTAAAGTACATAAGTATATGTGTTACGCCCTTGTGTGTGCATGTGTGTGGTACATATGTGCACATGTGTATATGTGTATGTGTGTGTTTTAACTCAACTGACTGCCCGTGAACCTTTGGATCTTTCAAGGAATGAAGATTTGCTTTTTCTACTAATATTCTGGTTTCCATTTATGTAACACTAAAAAATAAACTTCAAGCTTAAATAAGTTGAATAACACTGCAGCTAGGCTGCAGAAAGGTTTCTACAGAAAAACTTATAGTTTCCCATTTGAAAATTATAGTAGGATACCTTTCTTAATAAGTTTTCCAGAAAATTCCATGGTGAGATTTTCATATGCTTTGTTGACATCCATACTTCAGTAAGAGCTGTACATTTGTATGTGAGAAACTCCTTGGCTCGCCCCAAACACGTACAGACCTTCTGAGAAGCAAGAAAACATTTCACGTACTATACACAAAACAGGATGGTGTTGTGGGTTGTATTTTGTTTCCCAAAAAGATGAGATCAAATCTTCACCTGTGAATGTGGCTTTATTTGGAAATAGGGTCTTTGAAGATGGGATTAGTTAAGATGATTAGAGGCCACTCTAGTCATCTTATATATAACTGGTGTCCTTATGAGAAGGGGAGAAGAGATATAAACAGATGCAGAAAGGAGAACTCCATATGGCAATGGAGGCAGAGATTTAAGTGCTGTGGGTGCAAGCCGAGGAAAGACAAGGGTTGCCAGTAAACCACCAGAAGATAGGAAAAGGCAAGAAAGGATTCTGCTCTGCAGGTTTCAGAAGGTGCCTGGCCCTGCTGACACCTTGATTTTGAATATCTGGCTTCCAGAATGGTGAGACGATAAGTTTCTGTTGTTTTAAGCCACCAGTTTCTGGTACTTTGTTACAGGAGCCCTGGGAAACTAAGACAGATGGAAAATTCATATGCCTGCAGAAGCCAGGACATTCTAAAGTTATGAATATAACAGGACAGGAAAGCATGATGAAAGGGGTTCTGTATACCCATGTGCCTGTATATGTAGGTCTATGCCTCTCTACATCTATCTACATTTACACCTGTATCTATACTTCTACCTGTATTTCTACTCTACATTATCTCTGTTTCTATTTGTCCATTTATCATCTATCATCTGTCTATAAATATCAGTATCACCTATCATCGGGTCTCTTCAGCCTGTGAATCAGATCTGAGCCACCCAGGCCTAGAGTCACACAGCTACTTTGCTACAGAACTGGCTAAAAATTTGAGATTTTCAGATTCATGTGGAGTGCTTTTTCCAATGTGTCACCTAGGGAAGATACAAATCAGGCTTTTAAAATGCTTCAAGGACACTCAGTTCCCATGTGCTTAAAAACACTGGAGGAAAAATTTTGCTGATTTTTGTTTCTAGTTTTGTTATTGAATTAAAAAATGATTACTGAACAATTTATTTGACTGAGCAACAGCATGAGAACCTGCATTACCCATTACTGTGACTGAAACTTTTTATTTGTTTATTTGTTTGTTTGTTTATGTTTGAATGAAATAATTTTGCTAATAATGCTGAGAGCAGACATCAGTATAAATCAACTGGCTGAAAACATTTTAACAACCATTTTAACTAATTTTTGCATCAACTGGTTGTTCTCTTCAATAAAATATCTTTGTTTAATAAGACTGTGTGCTGCAAGGTGAGATGGTGTTGGGGATATATGGCATCTTTCCAAAGAGAAGCCAAGTCATGTTCAGTCACTGGTCCCAGCTGGTAGTTTATGGAGGTACAGTAGCACATATGTTTCAAGTAGTAAACCTTGACATTTTAAAAGACAGAAAAATACTTTTACAGAAATATTTGAAATACCATGAAAGAAATAGTATTAGAAGGGAAAAAGAAAGTTTGATGTAATATTTTGACTGAGATGCTTTAAAAGTATTAGAGGAAGTTACATAGTCTAGATGAAGAAGGAAGATTAAAGTGTTTCTATGACAGAATAGTAAAGTTTGATAGAAAGTTCTTTATTGATTAAAATGGATGTGAGCCACAAAAGTAGTTAATGGATTAACTTGTGATTTTCCTAGCATGCTCTTAGCCAAGATTTCCAAATGAGCACCAAGAAATTGGCTTGAGGGAAAAAAGGAGATGCTATATTAGCCTTTTTTTTTTTCATATATTCTCTTCCAAGGTGAATGTTAAGTGATATTTTTCCCATAGAGTTTTAAATGCCTCAACAGCTCTTTAAAACTTTTTCTATCAATAATTCATCTCATGTTTTACCTATTTACACAAGAAAAAGCGATAGTTAAGATTCAAAGTAAGTTTGTTCTCATAATCTCTCCACACTAATTTCAAAGACAAATACTTTATTTATTAAAACCTTGTAACAATGTTATAAAGGCAGAGAAGAATTCACTGTGAAATGGATCCCATCAAGCATATTTATTCCTAAAAGGCTAGAGACTTGCTTATGGTACACGCAAAGAATTACATACTATGAGAATCTACCTTGGATATTTTCACCATCTTTGAATATTTTCAAATACTTGTCCTTTTGGGGGGGATAAAATTGTGGAATTTTTGTATTTCAATTACATCAACATTCTTTTTTCATCAAGGTCCCCGATATTTTTACAGTTTGTATATTTTCTTTCAATAGTCAAATCCACACAGCTAGAAATGATCTGTGTTCTCTTCATTTATAAAATATAGTAAAATTTTTCCCTCCCAACGTGTTTTATTGCCATTAGCAAAATATGAGGTAACTTTAAATATGATAAAGCACTGTGTAATAAAAAATTGTAGTAAATTTGAGGGAAACTGAGAAAAAAGAAATAAAGTCCAGTATATATTTAAAAAGATAACAAAATGTGTTGACTTAAAGGCTTCTTTTTAAAGAATTTGAATATGTTAAATAAAAAAAAAAATTGAGTCCTGTGCATCCACCTTTATAGACATTTAAAGTACATTCCCTCTTCTGATCTACAAACTTATCAGTAAAAACCATTTTCCCTCAGGGGAAAAATAGTTCTTTTAGCCTCTGAATAAAAACTTATAGGAGCCAAAATTACACAGAGGGGAAGATTAGCCACTTGTGGAAACCTTCCAGAAATTAGTCTAGCATATGAAGTGATTTATAAATATTTCTGTAAAAATCCCATGAGAAACATTCTAATCTACAAGCAACTAAAGTGAGATCATTTCATCATCTGTAAAATGAGGGGGTTGGATTACAGGATCACAGCCATCCTCCGGAGGAATTATATCACATTAATGCAAATGCAAAGAGAAAGGTAGATGCAGGGCAAGGGTTCAGAAGCAAATTTAGAAGCGGCAGAGTCACGTCAGAAGTGAATGCTAGGTAGGAAATCTGTTGCAATGGGCCAGGGTTTCAACGCTAATGTGCATGGGGAGAGCTGTGGGGTGAAGAGATGGGGTACTAGCACTTAAAGGAACTGGTTAAAGTGGACAGGCCAGCATGAAACAAGATAAATAAGCAGTGACTGAGTGAACCCCAGAGAGGAAAGAGCAAGGGTACTGTGGCTACAAAGCAAATTATGTAATTGTTGGCATGAGTATTGTTTGTGATTTGTGTCAGGGTGAATGCAAGTGGGGAATTCCCGGATTATCCAATAGGGCATATTTTTGTGGTTTCTGGGTTGCGGCTTGGCCAAAAGAAGCGTTATAGGCGCCTGTGGTACAGAGTTACACATACTGTTCCTTCTTCATTTCCAATATAACAAAGTATATGAAAATAACATCATGTATGGAAAAATGCATTCTGCATTCTATATTCCTTGGGTATTATATTCTGTAACTGTTTTTTTTTTTCTTTTTCTCCAATTTAACTTTTGTCAGGCGCTTTTGAAACTACGGTAACTCTTTCAATCCACCATGGCACGTGAAAATAATTTGCATAAAGATAATACATTATATCTTGCTTGTAAATGTGTGGGAGTTTTCTTCAAAATAAACCACAGGCTTATCTTTCAAAACTTTTTTTGAAAGTCTGTTGACACTAAGTGGGAAACTGCAATCAGATTTTGATGGAATGAGCAGGTTTCAATTTTGATAAGAATGTTACAACTTGTAAATATTATGACTCTCTCCAATTTGGAAAACTTTGTAAACCCTTTAATAAAATAGTCAAATAAGCCCAAAGGATTGATATATATGTACTGTTCTATCAAATACTGCCACCTTCTAACCATATGTGAAAGTAGTATAAATCCAAGGATTATGATTACAACTATTTTTATTGGGAGCTTAATATGTGCAAGGCTCTCCACCATGTACTTCATTATAACATTCAATCAGGAGTACATTCTGCTCGTGTAAGGTAACATTGTTATTAGCATTTTACAGAGATGGAAATCAAGTCTTAGAGATGTTATGTAATTTATCCAAGATCATATAGCTAAGAAGCCTCATTTGTGGAACTGGGAATTGACAGTTGGAATTCATGACCCCATACGTTAGCCCCTGCAGAGGTCCGTTCCCATAATACTCTCACATTTACTAAACTCTACTACTGAAATAGAAAAAAAAATTCTTTAAAGCATAACTGTTTGTTTTACTCTAATGATGAGGGTGGGTATGTTAAAAGACTTTCCTTCAGACTGTGGTCCTGCTACCTTAATTAGACAGTTGAGGAGGGTGCAGAGAAGGGAGAATATGGAATGGAGAACCTAGGAGAGTAGCTTACATTATTGGAGCAATAGATATAAGTTAAATATGGGTTAAATAAACATAAAGTGACTTCAAGACCCTACATAATCTGTTAAAATTACGTTGCGAACCTCACTTCCTTCCTCCCAGTTTGTCTCATACTGCCCTACTGATCTTCAGTGATGCTTCCATGTCTTGATGACTTTCATCTATGGTTTATTTTCTATTTGTATCCATTTTCTCTTTCTTTATAAAACTAGTCATTTTTCATGACAGCTCAACTGGCACTTTCTTATGAAAATAGAGAAATCTCCCCCAAATCTAATTGCTGACCCTTTTATGCTTCAATCATTCTATGTTTAAACTTTTCTCGGGCTTACATTGCATTACCTCCAGTTGACTACTGTTGCCTTCAAGTTAGGGAAGATATTCCAGCACCTACCTTATGGTCAGCGTGATCTAGGCCAGAACACAATGACGTGCTCTGTGTTAGAAGTGAAGATGATGGTTCAAGGCTCACTTTAAGTTGCTTCCACTTCAGTTTACTCGTGAATGGGCAAACAAAACATGCAAAGAATTTAAATGAGACCAGGATATTTTTGGGAGAGGCAATTTGTAATCGATCCTGAGTGTCCTGTGGGTTCTTGCTGGGTATACCAAGAATGTAAGGCTCTGAGCCCTCTTTACCAAGGCTATTTCCGTGGTTGTGCTTGCAGTGAACAACCTTAAGAGATGAGGTATAGCTCTTGCCCGACAAAAAACAGCCTTTCTTGCCACTCATTATAAAAGCAGTGAAGTCACCAGGTTCAATATTTTTCGGTTGTGAGGCAAATACACTACATATCCAGCATTCATAGAGGTCGTTCTGCATCACCTTCATTGGGCTGGGTGGGCAAGGGGAACTGGCATAAAGTTCTTTGAATTTGACCCATAAGTCTCATGACTTCTGCCAGTATCCATGAAACAGAAAGCAGCTAGCTCATTAGCCCAGCAATTAGGGTAAATTCCAAGACACTTCTCAGTTCTTGATAGATACCAGTGACCATACATAACCCCTTTGTATTTGTCTAATTCCTCAACAAAATAGACCTAATTTTCACGATTATCTTAATTTGCCTTCCCTCACAAGCAGACCCTAAATAAGGGATGTGAGTGCAAGTAGTTTACTTAGGATTAACAGGAAGCACTGTTAGGTGAATAAAAGGAAGAGAAAACAATCAACCAAGGGTAGAATATAAGGCCAGTTACCACTGAGGGTGATTGGAGCTTGATCTCAATGGAAAAATCTGGAAGTCAGTATAAAACACATGCCTCAGAGTTTTCCTATCTAGGAGACAAGAATGATGGGGTATTTAAATACCAATTCTCTTCAGTCACTGGTTGGGAGCTACTCTTGAGGGGTGCTAAATACTTGTCATTTCCAAGATACCTCACATGTGGGCAGACTATTCTCTGGATTTGGAGTAAGCCATCAGACACAGAGATGTGATACTGACATTGGAATCAGCCTGTGTTTACTGAAATTGTAAGGCTCAAGATATATTGGTGGGGCAGCAAAGCATTTGTTTCAGTGCTTGAAATGACTTTTTTGGAATGAAGAAGCCCACAAGTTAGAGGAATTCATAGTCATGGGTTTGCTGTCTTTGATATCATTGAGTTAGGAGACAAGGAATGGCAGCATATGGTCTACTTACTGATAACCAGTACATCTTACTTTGCTGCATGTACATATTGTTGAATTTTTTTTTTTTGTTACTTTGTCGGCAGGCTTACTGTGTAACCATGACCTAGCACGGTGTGCTCAATGCATGCTGTGGAAAGAAAGAATAGAATGATAGAAGTGTGCATAGTTACCATCCTGAAATTCATAACTTAGAAAAAAAAAGATAATTGCTCTCTGGGATTAAATAGAAAGGTTTAAATATACTTTTTCATATTCAAATGCAATGGAAAAAAATGGCTTTGCATAATCCAATTTTAATATGTGATAAAATTAGATGGTTTAGAATTAGACCTTACCCTAGGGTAGAGAATACTAGCCAGTGGAAGTGGGAGCTGGTAAACTCCAGAGGCCCCCAGCTTTATCCCCAAGGAAGGCAACTCACTTGTGAATAATTGGGAACTGCCTGTCCATATAAAGCTTACTACTGCCAGAGTTTCCATTAAGAAATAAACAAGAATTTACTGAATGACTAAAGGAGAGAAGGTGAAGCTAGCATTAAAAATATCTACCATGTGCCAGCAACCATGCCACACAGTTCACTTGCATTCATGCGTTGACCCCCTCCTCCCAACAGTTCTTTGATGTTTACATTCTACATGGTGGAGAAAGTGGGAAAGTTCAAGTACATTTTCCTAAGGGCAAAGAATAAATAATGTCAGATTAGGGGTATGACTTCAGGTCTGCCTGACTCTAAAGTCTATGTTATTTCTACACCTCTCATCTCTATGAATCACTACTTTGTACTGGGAACAGGTGAATATGTACTAATATTTCAAATCAACTCTTTTATTATAACATACATATTATACACAAGCACACAGAAACACACGCAATGTGTAATAAAGTGTCTGATTCCATTTGATTGCTGACAGCCTTTCTCATGGCAGTCAAAGGATTAATTTGAACTTAATTCCAGGGTCCTTAAGCCCATCATTGCCATGTGAGGGTCCTCTTACTCTGAAGGTAATGATTTTGGGAACTCTGAAGGAAGAATCTTGTAAATATGAGCAGGGTAGAGAGGACACCCATACCCCCAGAAGTATGTCCAGAAACAATCAAACAGGAAGGAAGGAAGGAAGAAAAGAAAGAAAGGAGGAAGGAGGGAAGGAAGGAAGGAAGGAAAGGAGGGAGGAAGGGAGGGGAGAGAGGTAGGAAAGAAGGAAGCAAGAAAGCAAGTAAGCAAGAAAGAAACATAGATGCAGAGGGAGAAAAGAAAACTGAAACAGAGGTCCATAATTTGACTTATTGGAAATCCAAAGTTTACATATATATATATATATATATATATATATATATATATATATATATATAAAATAAAATAAGTAAAAGGGATTGGGTTTTGAACCTCTACCAACATACATCCTGAATTAGCTTTAACATCTGCTGAAATGCACCAATTGACAAACCTTGATGACCTTAATAAATACTGGGACTCAAGTTACAGTTATAGCTAGGATCCCATTAATTTTAAACAAGGTACCCTCAATAATCTTAAAGGAGTTCCTGAACATAAAATATGGACATTCAGGTATGCTTCGTCTTAACTATTGGAACCATTGCCTTGCCTAAATTCCCTATCACCATAGTATCCACAGCTCAAAAATTTCCCATAGTGAGCATGAAGGCTAATAAATTAAATTTAATAATAAACAGATAATAAATTAAAATCAAATTTAGTCTTTGGCACATACAAATGGTTTGACAAAATGGGACCCTATGAATCTTCTCCTCTCTAATTAAAATAGTCAATAGAACCAAACGCAATTTAAAACAAGAACTTCAATGATTGAAATACATAATTCAAGACCTTTTTATTTTTTTAAAATTACTTCATTTATCAAATAAAAAAAAAACAAAACATTTCCAAACAAAATGAAGCAAAGCTTTGGGAAAAACAAATATCCTGAAATAAGCTGAGGGCCACTCTATCCAGGACATTATTGAGAAGTGGCTATTCACCCTCTCAGCACCCACGATATTGAAACAAGCAAACATCTCCTAGGACTTTTGGGGTTCTGGAGGTAACATATTCCTTATTTACAAATTTTACTTAAGCCTACTTACATTTGTACTCGAAAATCAGCTTGTCTTAAATGGGGCTGCCTACAACAAAAGGCTCATGAAGCTGTCTAAATCGCATGCAATAGGCACTCCTTTTGATGCCACCTAGAGACTCCTTCACTGTAGAGGCTTTAGACACTTCCTCTCATGCCTCCTGGACTCTCCGGATCATCTGTCATTGCCATAAATTGTCCATGAACTTCTGGTGCAAGAAATTTTCCTCCTTGGCCTCACACTACATGCCAATAGAGCAGCAATGACTGAATGCCTATCGAACTCTCCTGGAAACAGAGGCTTTCACAAGCTCTGAGCTCATGATTCTCCATACCAAGCTGTCCATTATGCTTTGGTTCATAGAGCAGTAACCTGCAAGCTTGACAAAACTACAGAGGCTTTCTTCAAGAAGGTCAACATGAGCATCCTGACATATCCCATCTACAGGAAGGGGTGCTATCCTTTGTGAAATATTTTGCCAGATGCCATGGTTTTAGAGAAGAAACCCCTGTCCTGAACTCATTGGCTACCTGGGAAGCTCCTTGGTATGATGAAAATAAAGGGAGGATGTATACTTTATGGACAGTAGCACCACCAACTCACCTGATGGAATTCACTGAAGGGCTGCTAATTTTTATTTCTTGACTCAGTAGACCTAGTCAAGGATAGGATCCAAAGGTTAGCATAATTGTCTGAACTTCAGGTAGTCATCTTAGCATTAGATAACCTGGCCATCAATTAGCCCCATCTGAATGTTTTTACATACTTTTAGTTATCGCCAATGGTCTGGCCTACTGGCCAAGAAATGGCAGCAACAACAATTGCCTATGCAAGTTTGCCCCTTCCGGGGTAAAGAACTCTGGGAATCTCTTGCCTCACAGATATGCAAAAGATTTCCCACATTCCTGCATGTACTAAAGCCGCAATACAAGGCCTCACCGAAATATCCCTTATCTTTTTTAGAATTCCTCACATTATTGATAGTGACCAAGGCACTCATTTCACTTCCACAATTCCACCGTGTTGGGCTCTTGAACAAGACTTTCAATGGAACATACATCTCCCTTAGTCTCAGGCTATATGCCTCATAGAGATGTATGATGGCTAATTTGAACAAGTTTGAATGCAGTTAAATTAAACATGGCACATTTCAGTCATGAAAAATCTGAGGTGAATTATAATAAAGAATATGACTCCATTTTTGATGTTTGACTACTGGTGTGTTTCAAGTTCCAGCACTCCCTTCTTCCTTAAACCTTGCCAAGCTAATAAGCTCAGGTGCTTCATCCTTTAGCACTGGTGGGATGTTCAAACCATACAAGCCTTGGCCTGTGAAGAACTCTCATCCAATCCCAGCCCCCAGTCACCATAAAAACCCTAAAGGCAATCTTTGCTCCCTGCTCTTTCAATTCACTCTTGGGCCTTCTGGAGCATTCACCTAGCTGTCCCCAGAAGGTCTCATTATGTGAGTAATAAATCTTTTCATATCCTCTTGGTGCATTTGTGGGGTCATCAGTCTTAATATCCAAACCAAGTTTTGGATGAGGTGGCTCAGCCCACATGTGTGACCACAATAAATGCTTTCCAGTCATTTTGGAATAGAAAACCTATGAAACAGGAGTCTGTGTTGAAATCAGCAGTATAAGGCAGTTCAACTGTACTATCAAATAGCCTTGAAACTTTTCTGAACATATATCTTGTCATATACAGTTTCCAAACATCAAAATTATAGCTAAAAGCCCTTAGAACAAACTTTCCTTGCAACGAACATAAGGTCTTTCTGATATGGCTGTCTACGCCTTGTAAAAAAGAGAAAGGAAAATATTGTCCCCTGTTTTAGCAATTCTTTTCTGCATGTGTTATTCAAAATTTAAGTCCCCAAACATTTTTAGTCCACCATAGTCAAAACAGCAAGGTTATAATTGGTTCTGCATTTAGGTTTGTAAAATAAAAAAAAAAAAAAAATGCAATGATTTATTTTCCCAAGGTTCAATTGCTTGTCCATATTATATTTAGTATGTATTTCATGGAAAATTTATTCTTCCACATCTTATTTGCATTTAACTAACTCAAATATAGACTTTATAAAAGTGGTCTGATATTCCAAAACAAATTTAAATTTGAATTTGCTCTCCATTTTTGCTTGTAAACATTTCTAATCTTTGTTGGCCCACAAAGTCCTTCTTTATTGATCTTTGTGAACAGGGGCATTTGTGACCAGTGTCTGATCATCACCCTGTGACCAAGACATATCAGATGGTAAGGATGCCTGTAAGACTGGTGTCCTAGTTGTGAGAATGTCAGAGTTAGTAGCATCTGGGAGTTATATTTGCTCACATTGCTTTAAGGCAGAGTAGCCTTTGTAGAAAACCCTTTTGAGAGGATGTATGTTGTTTGGGAAACAGTTTCAAACATGAAAAAGGAAGGTTAGCTTAAAGAAAAGGAAAATGGAAGAAAGAGCAGCAAGATTATTAGTTGAGATCACCAAATGCAGAAAAGAATTGTGTTTTATGTCCATAAAAACTGCTACAGAGAACTAGCGCTATGTTTCGCAAATGCATGTTGGAGATTCTCCTTCAAATGGTTCATAAGGTTGGTAGCTAACAGCACTGATGAAACACAAGGCATTGTTTTTCCTTTGGGGATAGGCTGAATGAGCAGCACCATCGAAGCTAAGTCAATCTCCCTGGTTACATGGAACACACATCTGGCTTCAGATACCCTTTGGTTTTTGGTGAGAGTAGTTTGTACTGTGAAAGAGCATTTGTTTCTCCCAAAACCATTATTGATTTTCTCCTTCATCATTTCCTACCATTCCTCGACAGCACTGGGACTTTGTATGGGCCTCCGTTTTGGAAACACACACAGACAAACACATAAGCACACTCTTTCTTTTCATTAGACGAGTTTTCACAAACAACTGTAGCTTTGATTGCTTGATAACCTTTTTTAGGTTAGGGACCAGATCATATTCACCTTTGGATTCACCACAGAGTTTATTTTCAAATTCATCATGTTCAAACGATCCATTTATAGTTTTTAAGTCAACAACTTTCTCATATGATAGTTGTTTTTCATATTCTACTGTGTTTACTAATTGTCATAGTTCTAAGGAACAAAATGCACAAACAGATAATATCCAAACAACTGGTAAACTCTATTACTATAACAGTCAAGAACTTTTACAAATTGTTCTCTTTGGGAGGAATGGACTTTAATATCAGTAAGAATCATCTCGACAATGATCTTGTTTCATCTCCACTTATACGAAGTAAAAATTATTATAAATTGAGGGGATGAATTCACTTTCATAATATAAACAGTCTCCACCATCCTATCCCTTTGGCAGGAGAATACCAACTGTTTATAGACTTTGGAGAGTTTCTTTTCCAGAGAGAACTAAACCCTCTTATTTCAGTGCGGTTTTTATTACATTGGAGAATAAATCATCCACCAACTGCATGTTTTTATGGCAACTTTCTTGTCAGAGAAGCCTTGTTTTGCTTATCATGAGATGCTCAGGAAATTAACACTCTGCTGCTCTGAGAGGGTCCTCAGACAGTCCAGATTGAAGAACAGATTGCCTCTGCATTTCCTTCATCCTTTTGTCACACCTTAATAATTATGCACAATAAGGACCCAAATGACTCCTATTGTGCACCACTCACTATTGCAGTAGCACAGAAGAAGCCGATGTGAACACAATGGATCAGAAGTATTAATTAAATACCATCTTTTATCAGGTCCTGTGTCCCAGCAAATGAATTGGAATTAAAGAGCAGTACCTGAAACGAGCACTTTAAAATTGTTCCAGACTTGATTCCTGCAAAGAGGAAAACTGATGTATCGTAACTGAGACATTATATACATTTCCATTGTCTAAACATAGTTAATGACTTCACAATACTCTCTAAATTGCAAGACAGCATGTAAAAGTTTTGTGTTTTTTGGTTTACTTTAAAAAGCAAAATAAAGCTTTTGTTTAGCAACTGGCTTGAACCAAATTAGAAAGTTTAAAGAAGACTCACAAATTGAAGGTAGTAATTTAAAACTTCAATAAGTTTTTCTCCTGTGAATAAAGTAATGTATGTCAAGAAATAATAAAATAATTATCTGGCTTTAAATATCAGAATCCTCATTTTTATATGATTTATGATTAATGTTAGAAGATAAAAGAAGATAATCTTAAATGGTATTAGCCTTTATTCTGATGATGTTCATTTACTGAAGCAGCATTTTTGCTTCCCACCCTCTATGGCGTTTATGCATACATTCTATGACAATTTTTCGTAGTTATACTTTGGATACCAACAGTATCTGCTGATTAAAATAGTACGTATGATGTTGAATTGCTCACTATTGTAGTAGGTAACACAAAACTACACTTGCTAAGATAATTATTCAGAATAATTGGTATGCCAAGCTTCCCTTTAAAAATTAAAATCATTTTTAGTTTGACAATGTTTTCGTTTAGCACATTTTTTCCCTAAATGAATTCAGTGCCTTAGAAAAGTGCTGGATTGACAGACTTTTGGAGAGGAGACTTCTGTTTATCCCTCAAATGAGGACATCATGGGCAGCAGCAGGAGAAGCTTCCACTTTTAGGCAGGTGGAACTCTCAAAAAAGAAAATTCACACTCCTGTCAATACCATTTAAAGTTCTCACTTACACCAGTTTCACATGAAATAAAGCATTTTGTGGTCGCAACTCACATCTCACTCTCCTTCTCATGCTAACCTGAAGTTTTCCAACCAATCCTGGAATTAATATAAATCTGTCCATGTTACTGCCTCAGGGTTAGAGGCTGCCAAGCAAATACCACTATTTCTAAATGTCAATAATGAATCATTTTATCTGTGAAATTCATCCTCAGTCTGATTGGAAACAGAATAAAATAAAATGGAGATGGGAGGTTGTCAACAGGAATGATTTTTTTCCTCGTGTGTGTGGACATATCATATCTATTCAATGAACAAAAGCATTTAGCTTTAAATTTAGAGAATATTTTGGTTTGAATTTCCCCTTTTCAGGAGGTAACATCCTCTAGCTAATATTAGCTAGGGCAAACCCAAAGCATTGTATATAGGAACTTCATAGCATTGTGATGTTGAGCTTTTTAATTTTTTTTAAACAAAAACATTAGGTAATGCTAATTAGTAGTTTTGTTAGATCATCTGTTAATCTATACATTATTAGTAGAAATTCCAGAGCATATTAATTGCAATTATTAAAATAAGGTTTTTAGTTATTTCTGATACTTAACCCTAAAAATGTGTCATGAAATTTTCATATGGGAGAAAAATGAAAAAATGACAAAAATGTAAAAATGCAATATCTGATGAAAATAATACGGTTAATGTAGCTTTAATAATAGCTTTCTAAAGTAAAAATGTGTCAGTAAAATAATAAAATAGGTCTGATAAATCTCCCGGACTTTAAAAAATTTTTCAATTTTGGTTAGAGTAAGCATTATGTTAAGTACAGGTGAGCACAGCTATTGTATATTCTTTTTCCAAAAAGAAAATAATGAGGCTATTTCCTCTCATATATATGTGTGTGTGTGTGTGTATATATATATATATGTGTGTGTGTATATATATATCTATATATATATATAAAATATCATATGACCTCTTCTAGCCTTTGAAGAACAAATGTAGATTAGACTAATTAGAATCATCAGACTATTTCCTTTTTAGAATTCTATAGGTCTGGAGGTTGATTCAGTTGACCTAATTTATTTTTTATTGAGCCATTCTTCCTTCCAATACTTACATTTATTCTCCATTTAAAAATAATGCCTTTAGGTAAGTAAGGTCCTTTTTAGGTCTCTAAGCAAGGTATAACCATGTGCACCAAATCTGTTCAGGAATACAAGCTAATGAGGAAACAGGCTTGAAATTTGCCCTCTTATTCTATATGGATAAAGAAGCATTACCTTCAATTAGGTAGATGACCTATCTAGACCATGATTATTTATAATAACAGTTCCAAGATACGTTTCACAGAGGGACATCACTATAAAGGAAGAGTAGTAAGCATCTCTCTCTCTCTCTTTTTTTATTTTTTTGGTTACAATCTCATTTGATCATTCTGTTTGAGGAATTCCTCACCTTAAGGACAGCCAGTCTATTTCCCATTTGAGATGCTGAAAATGTCTTATAAGCATTCTCTAAATTTCACTTTGACTTATAAAATGGCTAGAAGTTCTAGGTTCAATCAAGCATACACATGCCACTCATTTTGAAGCTAGTGAGAGAGAAGCAAGAACCTCTTCCGGAGAGCAGCAATCTGTCACACTTTCATTTGATATTATCTGTGGTTTTTCCATAGAGGCTCACTTCAGGTTGAGGAGTTTTCTTTCTACCCCTAGTTCATTGAGTGATTTTTATCATGAAAGAGTGTTGGATTTTTAAAATATATTTTCTGTGTTCATTGAGATAATCATGTGTATTTTATATTTTATTCTATTAATGGTACATTGCATTGATGGATTTTATTGTGTTAAAGCAATCTTTCATTCCTGTGATAAATTCCTCTTGTCCGTGGTATATAATCCTTTTTATATGTTGCTAGATTCAGTTTGATGGTATTTTGTTGAAGATTTTTTGTATCTATATTCACAAGAAATGTTGGCCTGGAATTTTCTTTTTCCTGATGTCTTTGTCTGGCTGTGGTATCAGAGTAATACTTGCTTCATAGAATAAATTAGGGGAAAAAAGGACAAGAAATATGCAATTATACTGTCTTTTATGATTACATACATAATTACAATTATCAGTGCTCTTTTTTATTTTTTACTTTTTGTGTAGATTCAAATTACTGCCTGATGTTACTCACTTCCAGCCTGAAGTATGTCCTTTAGTATTTCTTCTTTCTGTTAGCAAGAAATTCTCTCAATTTTTAAAATATGGAAATGTTTAAAGTCTGCCTTCATTTTAGAAGAAATTTTTGATGATAATATCATTCTTGAATGATAGTTTTTCTTTCAGCAATTTGAATATGCCACACCCACTGTCTTCTGACAGGCAATATTTCTGATGAGAGGTAAGTTGCTACACATACTGAGGTTCCCTTGTATGTGACAAGCCGTTTTTGCTGCTGCTTTTAAGACCTTCTCTTGTTCTTGGGTTTTGATATTTTGACTATGATGTGTTTGGATGTGGATCTCTTTGTTTTTACTCAACTGGGAGTTTATTGAGCTTTTTGGATATGTAGAATAATAATTTTCATTGAATTTGAGGTGTTTAGCTTTTATTTCTCTGAACATTTTTCTTCTAGTTTCTCTCTCTCATTTATTTCCTTCCATTATGCATATATAGGATCACTTAGTGGTGTCCTATATTTCCATGAGTTTCTGTTCATTTTTCTTTCTTCATTTTACTCTATTCTTCACATTGTATATTCTCTATCAGTCTACCTTCAAATTCACTGATTCTTTCCTCTTCCAACCCAAAACTCCTCCAGTGAATTCATGTAGTTTATCATACTTTTTGCCTCCAAAATTTTCATTTGTTCCTTTTGTTATTTTTATCTCTTCCCTGATATTCACTAGTTGATTAGACATTACTATAATGCCTTCTTTTAATTCTTTAAGCATGGTTATCTTTATGGCTTTGAACATATTTGTAATAGTTGCTTTGAAGCCTTTGTCTGCTAAATCTACCATCTGTGCACCCTCAAAGGCGATTTCTATTACATGCTTTTTTTCTTGTGTATGGGTCACACTTTCCCGTTTCTTTGCAGGTCTCATAATTTCCTTGTCGAAAACTGTACATTATAGATAAGTTGTAGTGACCTTAGATACTGATCTTCCCCCAGCCCCCAGGGCTTGCTGCTGTTTGCTTCTCTGCTTAGTGACTTGGATGTGCTAGTTCTGTGACATCTATTCCCCCCACAGTGTGCAGTCTCTGATGTTGCTCTTCTCAGGGTATAGCCTGGGCCATGCACATGTCTCTCTGACCCCCTAAACTTCCCAGAGATTATTATGATTGTAGCTGGGTTCTCTGTCTCTTTCTCTGATTGCCCCTAGTCTGTCTCTAGTGACATTGTCCACAGTTGCTAGCCTCCAGTAATGTGAATTGAATATTCTGTTGTTTTCAACAATGCTCTGGGGCATGCTTTCTTCCACAGTCTTATTCAAATAAAGAGTGGCCACATTTGCATGGGTAGACTAAAAACTTCTTTCAGGCTAGCCTTTGAGGATTGCTTTGAACCCAGGAAGGGTCTTCCTAGGTGAGTCTTTCCCTGATTCTTTATATTAAACTAATAGCTGGTTTCCCATTTCATTTGTTGCTATCTTGGAGCTACCAATCTCCTCTTGTTTGCTCACCACCAAAACCTCCATTGACTTCAATCCTGTCCTTGGACAAGAACATTCCTCCTATGTTCCAAATGTAGTCAACCTTCGCAGAGAGAGCCTCAGAGCTTTCTGTTCTTGTGGCCTGCATCTCCCCTTGCACAGAATAATTGTACCACTGCTGAGGAGCTGGGAATGGGGATAGTAGACTGCTTCTCTTGGACAACCCTCCCCTTAACTACAGGCACTGGATGGGATTGAGGGAGTGGTAGCTCTGTCTTCTCAGCTTGTCTCTCCTGGAATGAAATGCCTACCATTTGTGTGACCTGGAACAGGGGGTGTTCTAGTTTGCTAATGCTGCTGGAATGCAAAACACCAGAGATGGATTGGCTTTTATAAAAGGGGGTTATTTGGTTACACAGTTACAGTCTTAAGGCCATAAAGTGTCCAAGGTAACACATCAGCAATCAGGTACCTTCACTGAAGGATGGCCAGTGGTGTCCGGAAAACCACTGGGAAGGCATGTGGCTGGCATCTGCTCCAACTTCTGGTTTCAAAATGGCTTTCTCCCAGGATGTTCCTCTCTAGGCTTCACCTCCTCAAAAATGTCACTATTAGTAGCACTTGAGATATTTGTCCTCTCTCAGCTTCTCCGGAGCAAGAGTCTGCTTTTAATGGCTGTCTTCAAATTGTCTCTCATCTGCAGCTCCTGTGCTTTCTTCAAAGTGTCCCTCTTGGCTGTAGCTCCTCTTCAAAACATCACTCACAGCTGCATTGAGTTCCTTCTGTTTGTCAGCCCATTTATATGGCTCCAGTAATCTAGGCCCACCCTGAATGGGTGGGGCCACACCTCCACGGAAATTATCTCATCAGAGTTACCACCCACAGTTGGGTGGGGTGCATCTCCACGGAGACACTCAAAGAATTACAATCTAATTAACACTGATAGGTCTGCCCACACAAGATTACATCAAAGATAATGGCATTTGGGGGGACATAATACATTCAAACTGGCACAGGGGGCAATAAGGTCCTAGTCTTTTTGATCAGTCTCTCAATTGTGCTTGCCTGGAATAGAGCTTCTGCAACATAGAGCTGGGGGAAGGGATGACTAATGCTTGTGGCCTGTTCTCCTTAGGGATAAATCATCACTTTAGCTTGGGAGCCAGGAGGAGGGTGAGTCCTATCTTCTTGGCCACACCTGCCCAGCACCGAGCTTTTGTCACACTGAGCTTGACGAGTGGAGGGAGCAGTTTATGGATGATATACCAGATTCTCACTGTTTTTACTGATATTTGCAAGTTCCCTTCAATAAATGTTTTTCCATTTGCTATGAGCCCTTTGGACAATTTTCATGAGTTATGGTGGTTTAGCTGGAAAGAATATCTAAGGAGATCCTCACACCACCATTCTAAAAGTGTTTCTCACCTTTCTACATTTTTGCAGTCTAGCAAGCTTATCTTTTTGTATTTACATATTTTCCAGTTCCTCCATTTATACATGTGTTTTTGGAGAGCAGATCCTATGTCTGAGTTTTGCTCACTGTTCACAGTGGTTGTTTATTTAATAAAAGTGCCATTCACTCTACATCTGATATTTTGCTTAGACCTCCCTCCATTTGATATATGATATTTTCTCTTAACTGCCATCTTCCTTGCCCTGTGGACCTTATCTACTCTCCATGTTTTTTTTTTCTCATCTATTCTGATATATTTCATAATCCATATACTGTATGAATCAATGTGTTATGGAATGAATTTTGTCCCATAAAATGATATTTGAAGTCCTATGCATCAGTATCTCAGAATGTGAATTTACTTGGAAGTAGGAGAGAATTAGGTAAGTTAAAATGAAGCCATAATGGGGTAGGGGGCCCTTAATCCAATAGGACTAGTATCCTTATAAGAAGAGGAGATCTGGACACAGATGGAGAGAGACAGAGGGAAGTACACATGTGACAACTGAGGCAGAGGACACCGTGGATTGCCATTAAGTCGCTGTCAGAGGCTGGAAGAGAGCCATGGAACAGATGTGTCCCTCTAAGGAAGGACAGCCCTCCTGACACCTTGATTTCTGTTGTTTCAAGCCACCCAGTTTGAGGTACTATGTTACTGTAGCCCAAGGAAACTAAGACAGAAAGCAATGATCCCTAAAATCCACTCTATCTGCTCAATTAGTTCTGTTACGTTTCCTTGCACTTTCTATAAGTTTCAATTATTTTGAGGTATGGTGACCCACACTTCCAAATTAAAGGTAAAAGGACAAGAATACATTAACCTATATGCTTCTGACAATATTACTAATGATAAACATAGCTACCTTTTATTGAGTACTTACTATGTGTCAAGCATGCCGCTAAATTGCTCACATATATTTTTCCACTTAATTCACAAAATAATTCTGCCAGTCAGATATTGGGAACACAGTTTTACAAATAAGGGAAATAAGAAAGCAAAGTTAAGTAACTTTCCAAGTTTTTAAATTTATATTTGAAATTAGGAATATACTATAATTATATAATTATATATTATATATTACTGAAAGCAGCTGGGAAACATTTTGGCATATTCTGAAGCCCATGAGATCATGCTCCACAATTTGTTGACACTTTTAGGGTCTGTAGCAATTAGGATAATATTTTCAGAGACTATTTAATAACAAATCCATAGATGATTTCTGAGATGCACTGTTATTGAAGGTAATGCAAGTTATTATGAATGTTTTGATTAGGTGATTATACCGAAATGCATAACTTTTCACTTGCTTGTGATAATACATTTAAGAAGATTAGGGGAGAATCAGTCTGTCTTGAATATGACAGAAATGGACAATAAAGTTACCATTCTTCCAGTCTATTTTTTCCAACATCTGCCATGTTCACTGTCTCAATTGATATCTTCTCTTTTGTTATATACACAGGGACCATGCTAAATGGTTTATAGGAAGGACCCATAGTGATCTGAAATGCCAAACCCAACATCATATTTCTTGACTCTAATATCATTAGACAGTCATATTTTATGGCTGTGACAGAAAGGCTATGACAGATGACACTTTGAGAGTGTTGGGGGAGAAAGCTCATATACCACTTAATCAAATGGTTGCAATGTCTGAAAGGATTAAAGTCAAACAGGCTATGACATAAAATTATGTTTCCTATTATTATCTTAATACTGACAAAGAAATACCGTCTATTTTAAATGTATATTTCTGTATTTCCTTTTATTTTTTTTTAAACTAAAGCCACAGTACAAAACCAACATGATTTTTACCCAGAGAGCTAATTAAAAAAACATTTTTGTATTTATATACTTTTGATGCTTTCTGAATATTTGAAATAGTGCTTTTCATAAACTAGGTATCAACTTTACTTCCTAAATTAGACTATTGTGTGTTTTTATAAAGCCATAAAATATAATAAAAAACATTATTCCTAAAGTTCAGAGATAATTATTAATATATTTATGGGTGTTTTCATTCTGCAAAGTAACTATGAACAGTTGCACTCTTAATTCATCACCTATAGATAGAATAGGATTTACCCCTTTTCTCCAATGGTTAAAATGATCTCCACTTAACCACTGCTCACAAAAGCAATCTTGGTGGGAGAGCTAAATGACAACTGGAGAGTCTTATAGCAAAGAAGCTTAATGAAATTAAATTAAATTTCTGAAAGATTGCTTATAGTCATTTTCTTCAAATATTTTATAAAATAATCTAGTGTCAGATTTTTGCTTGTTGTAATAATCTTGGATTTCCAATAGGCATGATGTCTCCAAACTATTCCTTAAATTGTTTCATTCTTCATCATAATCTTCACAGTCTGTTCTTCTAAAGACATACTTAGGATGTGCATGCAATAACAACTTTCAAGAATTTAACAATCCAATTTCATCTATTAGAAATGAGTTACCAAGATTTAAAAAAAAGTTATCTGTTAACAGTGAAAATAGATGTCACAAAACTTGCATAATAATTTATACAATAATTGATTCAGCTTGAGTCCAGGTTAGTGCATTCACTCAGTATGTGTGATGATCAGATTCTGACATTGAGCCAGAAATACCTGTAATTTGTATAGATACATCATTAAATTGAAGGCTACCTTACTTGCTTCTTCTGGCGCTGTGTATATTCAACTCCTTCATAAATTATCTTTCCACAATATTTCTGCGGAGCTGATGCTTCTGTGCAATGTATCAAAAAGACAAGAGCCTAGTGAGTTGGTCCAAAATTGGTTCAAATTCAAATGCTTGCAGGTCTCAAATGAATGTAATTGAGTGTCAGAGAGAAGAATCTATCCAGCTTCAGATGATTCTTAGTTTTTAAAAGGAGAGTAATATCTAGATTGCTTATGGAAATTTCTAGTTTTCAGTGTTGATTTAAAAATTTTAAAACTCTGGGTTCACAAAACACACACACACATGCAGCACCTGGTCCGAACTGATGCCTTCCTACAAGTCTATCATACTTTAGTCACTTAATCAGCTTTGAGATATTTCAATCAATATACCTGGAAATATGATTTTCAAGAATGAACATCTGAATTTTAACATTTCTATGTCATCACACCCCTGTTGACTATATATTGATTTGGCTGTACTTGAGATGTTTTTATTCAACTCAGATAATGATAATAATAGTGCTTAGTTGGAGTGATAGTAGAAACAGGTATTTTTATGAAAAGGGGAAACCATGATGAGTAATAAATCAGTTGTGGGTTTTAAAAATATATATATATAGTATCAAAATGCTCAGTTTTGTGTAATAGAATATACCCCTTTTCAAAGCACATTTATATTTTTTGAAATGCACATCAATCCTTGGCTCAAAAGATCACAAAAATGCTTAATTTATCTTGGCTGTGATCCTAGCTGTCACAGATTCTCAAAGGCTCTTTTGCAGTGTTATCGAAACATGAAAATTGCTCAGCTACTGGGAATAGGCTTATGGACAAGGCAGATTATATCCAAGCATATAGTTTGCAAATGACATGGGATAAATGGTATATGTCCAGAAGAAATTTTCGTATAAAGCTCTTATGTCTTCCAATCTTGTGGCAACCAACAAATTACCAGATTTTATGGTGCCCTGACAAAGAAGCTTTGTGGTGTCAAAGCGTAATTTTAAAGTCCCTGCAATATTTTTCAAAAAACTTTAAACTGTAACAGTTGAGGACAATTCTTGGGTCATAGCCAGATAAGGTGAATTCACTGCTATCTTATTGGCTTGAGAATAATGTTACCTTCAAAAGGTTTATATCGCATTAAGATGCTCTATTTCTCTAGGTCATAGACCTCTCAAGTACAATTGAGATACCATTTAAAAACTGAAATTTGAATACCAGACATACAATGAGTATTTACCAGAATTAAATATAGTTAATTACTGTGTTTTTTAATATTTATAAAGCAGTTTGAATATTCTTAAAAAATAACAAAACTTAGTTTGATGTTGGTGCTCTTGGGATTCATCCTTATGATTTGGGACAATTATTACATTTTTGTCTGAAAGCATCAATCCAAAGATACACAGACTAAAGTCCATTTTTCCATCACAAAATAATTTCAATTCCTGCATGTGGAACTGTTGATACACATATACTGTGTTTTATGCTCAACTAAATAGAAAATGTCTTAGTTGATTAAGTATGTATCACAAAGAATTTGCTTTGCATTTCAGCAAAGAGAATTTCAGAGAAATTGAGGCAGAAAGTTAGGTGTAAAAATAGACATCAACAAATTTTAGCATTTTTATTATTTCTTTTTTATTATTAAATAACCTATATATTTATTAATTTATATATGATTAAAATCCAAAGACTCGTAGAAATTTAGAACTCTAAAGAACTTTAATGATCATCTAGATTATTCCATCTGAAGGCCCAAAAAGAGTAACACATTTTGAAATCCAGTTAGCATTAGGAGAAACTGAAACTCAAAACTATATGTTTTGACTTAAGTCCAGGGCCTTTTATCAACTCATATGATAAGTTAGAATTATTAATTCTGAAGAAGGCAGAATCTCAATTCCCCTCTAGGAGTAACATGCTGATTTCTTGTTATTAATATACAAAAGTTTGTTTCTATTAATATTCTATACATCTCCATTCCAATGCCTTCCTCTATTTCTTAAAATAATTCCTATAAATAAAGATTCTTTTAAAGTAAATCTGTTAAACAGTGATAGATGCAGAAACAGTAAAAGATGAATTTTCTGCTGTTGTAGTATTTTTATATAGGTGGTCAAATCAGCCTTACAATCAAATAGCAACCTACAAAAGCATAGCTCTTCATTGTACTTGGCAAGTGAGTACGAGTTTAGAGGAAATTTTCTTATAAGGTCTTATACTGGAAGTGAATTGTAAAAAGGTGTTTAGAATATGACACCCCATTTCTGAATTTCCTATTTATTTACTATATAGACTTGTTTAATGAAGATACCTTCTTTTGAGTAAGGTTTATCCATACCTTGTGCAGTCTCCATTACATTCCTTGTCTGGAATTTGTGAATTAACTTAAAGCAATAAGGGAGAGATCACACTTTCCTACATTTAAAAGGGAGCAAGTAAGTCTATAAAGTAATGAGAGTTATAGTTACAAAATTTATAGAATTTATGGAATTAAGTATATCTCCACTTAAAAATAAATAAATCAATCCTTGCCATATCTCCTTTTAACTGCAACAACTGCCCAACTAATTTCTCTGCCTCCCTCAAAGGGAGAACAATCTTCTTAAGGCAAATCTAAAAGTACCACCTCCCTGCTTAAAATCTTCAATGGCCCCCTGTTAGCTCAAAGATAAAGTCCAAGCTTATGTTCAGGATACTGTATGACCCTTAGGATGTCACGGCCTCTTGCCCCCTTGCATACTTTGCATATTGTTCTAAAATATTGGTCCACTTACTTCTTACCTCTGGATCTTGCAGGTGCTGCCCCTCTGCCTGGAGTTTTCTTATCCTTCTTCCTTTTCCTCTTTGTCTTTCATTACTGCTGAGGAACCACCACTTCCTGAAATTTTCCTCTTGAACCCCTTCATCTGGGTTACATGTACTTTCCATATTCTCCTCAAGCTCACATACCATTCCATTCAGGTACTAATTTTCTCTTTAGGTAGAATTTAACATCTTCCTAGGTATCAATGTCTTATAATCTTATGATATGAGACACATTGCAAGCACCCAATAAATAATCTTGGGGAAGATATGTGAAGGAATGAATAAATTGAACTGAAAATCATCCCACTTTAAATACTTCAAGTAAAAGGCCCTGCCCAGATCTTGATGGTGTTTCCATTGGAGACCAGGGAGGACCTGAGCCGCCAGGTGGCTTTGGATAGGATAGCCGGTCAGAACAACTGTGCTGCTGGTATTGTTCCAACTGTCTACTCCTGACTTCACATTCTTGACCAAACTTCACCCTTCATGCCTAGACATCCTGCTTATCCTTTTTAATAACTACCCCTTGCCAACACCCATCCCATCCCCAGTTAGTTAATATTTTGAAACACGCTGAGCGACTAAAGCAGCAAGCTCCACTTTGTCATTGTTTTGTTTTTAGTTCGGATTTTATTTTTTAGTCCGAGTTTTCACTTACAACCTACTTATGTCATGCTTGAACCTGATCACAGGATAGTTAATTATATGTCTTATTTTATTCTTCAGTGAATGAGATTTCTGCAACCGTGTTTAGATTTGGTCATATGATGGTCTGAGTAATGTTAGCCTTAAGGCCAGATGTTGCCTATCCTTGCTACAGGTCTTGTGCGTGCTTGCTTACCTCATCTGTGAAAAAGGAAAATCTGTTTCAAAGTGTCCTCCAACAAGCAAGCTCAGGGCCTGAAAGTTCACATCTATGAGAGCACTTCTGGCATATAGTTTTGAGTTTCGGTTTCTCAGGGCCTTCTCCACCTTCCAGAAGGATGCAACTCATTAATCTACAGGCGTTCTAAAGTGTTTAACAGTCACATTCCTTGGAGGGAATAGCTAAAGCAAAACTGAACGAAGCACTATGAGGGAATAGAAGCATTCAAGGAAGAAGGTACATGTTTTTAATATCCTTTATGGAGAGCTGAGGATAGTACAATCCAGTGGGAGATGGGGGCAGCATGATCAAAGGCAATTTGGAAAAACAAAGTTTTCCAAAACCAAGACATACTTATTTGCAGTGCATCTTTATTCTTCCTTTATTTTTCCGTCAACTTAATAGCTGCCCTCCCATTTATCTCAATTCATATTTTATGAAATAGTACAGTGGCTATTAGAATAAGTCAAGTGTCTACCTAAAAGTACTACCAACCAGAAAATATTTTTTATCCCCATCAAGAGAAAAACAAATGGTTAGTCAGAAAAAGTACCAGAAATATTAATTGCAGCATATCATTGGAGTTTTCTGAATAATTATATTTTAACACATATGATTGTGGACAAGTCTATGTATCCTAGTTATCATAGTGAAAACTTTATAGAGAAAATGTCAAAGGAGAAATTTTCCAGGTAACTTCCAAAAAATAAGTCCATTTTACACCCAGTCTTCTTTACTCAAGTCTTTATACACTACATCCACAATATCTGAATTAATTGAATTATTGAATGATACAATACATGTATAGTATCTATTTAAATATGTAATTTTACATTTTTAAGTTCCTTGCTTTTTATCTGAATTGATACATGTTTCAACTAGAACCTATTAGTATCATTTTAATCAATAATGTGGTCAGAGGGCAAGGGGTGGTTTGAAGCTTTTTGATTAATTAATTAATTGATCTTGTATTGTTTTCTCCCATATTTCATATTAAAAATTCTCTAAATATATTTAGAGATAAATTACTTAGAGAAGACCAAAAACAATTTTCCTTTCAAAAGTAAAACATTTTGTTTTCCAGCAGAAAATTATACTTAATGTCATTTACTTGTATTTAGCAAAATGAACCCATGATATATTTGAACCTAGATAAATGTCTTCCCTGATGACCATCTATATAAAATTAAATTTTGCATCATAAAGTTAAAACAGCTCTAAAGTATACCATTGCTGCCTAAAACTAAAACAGTGTTAGTCATAAAGAACTGAAAAATATTAATATATATTTGAACTATTGCATATTATATTTTGCTGCATTTAACTTTATATTACATAAAGTTAATGTAGCTAAATTATTACATAAAACAGTAAAATGTAGCTAAATTATTATTCATAAAGAGTACATTTTATATTTTAGGACATTTCTTCTTGGCTTTGAGCAGAAAATCATCTTTAAAATGTTTCTTACGACTGATAATCTGAAGTTTCTATACAGGATTCAGAAAGAATGAAAAAATTGTAAAAAATGAATATATAGGAAAAAAGATACTGTTTAACCTGAATTGTTTTTAGTTTTGGAAAGATAATTTATTTTGGATTCTTATTGTGATACCAAAAAGCAGGCAGTGCTCTTCAATCTCATGGTTTAGAAAAATTTCATTGGAATTAATGCTATTTGGTTTTACTGTTCATTCCTTTGGTTCTGGATTCTTAAGCCAGTTGTTTAATTGTGTCGATGACTAACTTCCATTGTGCAAAGGAACTTAATTACATACTGTGGTTCATTTTCTGTTCTGCCAGGCAGCCGTTCTTCCATAAAAGAATGCTGTAGAAAGTAAGTGGTAAAATGCAAAAGAAATTGAAAGCACATGATCTTAGTGAAGAAGCAAATAAATAGCTTTCAAAGAAAGTAAAACTACTTTAACTGGGAGTTGGATCTCACTCCTAAAACAAAGAAAAAGTTGGCAGAAAATGAGAAATATTTGGTAATTTTGCTTTATGTTAGACATTATATTATTTGAACTTATTTTTGCACATTTTTTAGTGGTCAATTAGCAAAATTCAAGCAAAACTAAAATATGTTTTTAACCAGGAAAACATCAAAAATAATAATATTGCCCTTCGGAAGTATATGGCTGTTCTCTATCCCCTCTCTTGTGATGTAATTATTCCAATTTTTAACTCATGATAGTGATTCCTTGGAAACTTAATAACCCTAGGTTATTAAGGCAAGCAGAGTTGTGGGAGTTTGGTCATTTCTAAAACATTTTATTGCTTTTCTGCTGCTTTGAGTCTAGCTTATAATATCAAGGCATAATCTTGAAAATATTAGATATTCAGTCTGTGACAGTTCTGTCTTCAAATCATTCATTCATTCCGAAACTATATTTATAAGTGAAAATGCATAATTTAATCAGAAGATTTTAATCTGACCATAAGCTAACTCCCTAGTTAAAGTAGTCCTCTTGAGGGCACAGGGTGCAATATCCCTGCAATTGATGATTACTCTACATCATTCATTATTGCTTATTTTAGTTAAAAGACTGAAGTTTTTGCAATTGCATTTCAGGTGCTTTACTTTAGCATCTAATGGTATTTACCATTGAAATGTTTGCTAATTTATAGGTTGGGGGCTTTAAAAAATTGTTTGTTCAAATTTTGCACAAGGTGATTATGCTTTTCATTTAAAACGTATGGAAATTTAGTAAATAAAGATGTCAAATAATAAATCACCAAGAATCATCATTTAGGATGGGGAAGGACCTGGTGAGAGGGACAAATTTAGTGTGACACAGGAAGTAATCATAAAGCACAGGCTATAGAGCATAGAGGTCAAAGGCATAGGTTTTGCAATCAAACAGGCCTGGGGTGTGAGTTCCAATTCTACCACTAACTGGCTTGGATAATTGAACACCTTTACACTTTTATTTCCTCATTTGTGAAACCGCAGTAATTATGACATAGTTTTCAGGGTTGATGTGAGCATTAAATGAGATATCCTTGGTGCATAATAAATACTCAATAAGTGTGGGCTAACTAGAGTAGTGGGCATCGGGTGAAGATGAGTAATTTCTGACAGCTTTGTGCAGCAGCTCTTCATGAATAGTTTAGAAAGGAAGCCCTTGCTAACTACTGTGGAAACTCAATAAACTTGTAGTCAAAGAACTTCTGAAATCAAAGAACTTTCTGACACTCACCTCATTTCTTCTGTTATTTATGACTCTCTCTCTTTATATATGCTAAAATGAGAATTTTCTGAGTTTACCCTTAATATATAATCTTAGGGTTCAATTTTATTATCTATTTTCTCGATTAAATTAAGAACACTTTTTAAATGAGTGGGCAAGTTATTGCCTGTTCCTAGATTTTCCCTAGGGTAAAGTGGCAAGTGAAGATGATATTGAAAAACTCGTGAGCTTGAGAATGTGTGGAAGAGGCTAACATGAATCAAACAAATATTGGAATATTTGGTTGTGAGCACTCTGAGTAATTTCTTTTTACCCACACAGGACTGATGTTCACATACTAAGAAAAAATCAGAAAAACTGAAAATAACACAGAAAAGCATTTTTTCTAACAACCTAAACATTGGAGGACTTATAATAATTGTAATTTAATTATTTTGCTTGGGGATGAGACAAGAAAGGTGGTAGAATGTGTGGGTTAAGAACTTTAAAATGTATTTATTACTTAGCATTTAGTAAAATGTTGTAAAACAATGGTGTATATGAATTTGAATAATTTAGATCATTAGTAAGAAAATCTTGCCTAAAAATAAAGGAGATGTATACTCAAGAAAGCTCCCTAAGGGTGGCAAAGGAATTATCTTTATTTTAAAATCATATATGATATAAGAGTTTGGGGGAGGAGAAATAATTTCAATTAAGCCTTTGATTTTTCGTATGAAATCTGAGATTTTTAGAAATTAACCCATCTGTCCATCATGGTTAAATTGTACTGCTGCCTAGATACAAAAAGATGAATTTTATATTTACTAGATAAGAAAACAGATCGTAATTTCATGATAAACTTAAGGAGACTTGAAAGGAAACATTGATTTAGTTAAATATCTGTCTTAGACATACTGATAACCAGAGAAAGCTGCTCATTATATATATTAATATTATCCTCTTTGTAATTTTACTGAAGAATGTGAAAACTGCTCCTGAAATAGAAAAAGAATGAAAATAGACCAGGCTTGTTTTGCTCTAACAGACCTAGATTACTATGAAAGACACAGATCAGAAAGAAACTCTCCAGGGAAAATTTGCCAAAGTCATCTTCTAATCATATAATCAGTATAAGTAGGCCATGAAAACACTCAAGATACTTAACTTGCCCTCTAGTAAGTCTGACCTGGAAGACTCCTTTCTTTTTTTTTTTTTTTTTTTTTAGATGAAACTTAGAGCTGGAAACACATTGTCACTGAGTGTATCAAATGGAAATTGAGAATGAATGAATGAACATTATGAATCTAATATCACTAGATGGAAAGCCTTCAAGATAATGAATTTGACTACTATTAACCCAATATGAATAATGCCAGTTGAGATCTTAGTTCAGTGATCAAAGATTTTATGACACTAACAATAAATGAATATAAAACAAGTTTGATAAAAAAGCTTCAGGTATTTTTTCTATTTTCTTTAGAAAAGCTTCTTTATTCTCCTCTTTTAATCTATCTTGAATTGCTAGAGAAAACCAATAAGCAAATAGAAAAGTACTTTAAGCGCTTATACACTCCATTTCTCCCAAAGAATGCATTATTTAAAAATCTGTAAAATGTGCTTCAAATGTAAACCCACAAAGCCAGACAACCCTTGCCACCGCAAAGAAGGAAAAATGGTTCAAAATTAACTTGAACAGAAATCTTTGTACATCCTGCAGAAAGCTGGGGACTTTCAGCATATTTGTGGCTTCGTTGCAAGAAGCAGACTCTTACTTATTGATGAAACTATTATGTAGTTATAAAACACTGCTCTTTTCACTGGGGCTATGCAATATTTTTTAACCATTGGTTAAAATATAGCAAATTCAAATTCTTTATCAAAAACTGGAAAACCAAAGAATGAGATCAATCTCTCATCCAGTTTTGTAGCAAAAGTTGCCACCTCCAAGATTAGAGGACACAATATGTTTCCGTTTATAATTTCCACGTGCTTAAAACTTGGCTGTGAAAAATGAAGTCCTTCAAACTGATGGAATTTGGCATAGAAACCAGTGAATTGTCTGTGGTTTTTTTTTTTTTTTTTTTTTTTTTTTTTTTTTTTTTTTTTTTGGGTAACTTAAATAACTCCGTTGCTTCTGTGGAACAGGAATGCCAAAATTCCAAGTTTTCTTATAACCATATTTCCTCCCTTCAATCTTAAATATATAAGATGATTATGATACTGAAGCTGAATGCTATTCAACTGTTTTTACATTTAAACTTAATAGTAGTCTAGAGAGAAGAATAATTTTTATCTCCTTCTATTTAGTGATTTGATACATCAAAGGATGATTTTCAGATGAAAAAAAAATGTAGACTAGCAGAAATTCAACTTGCAAATTCTACTGTATAATGTGTTGTTAATTTAAAATGGGCATGAATACTAATTTTTCATATATTTCTGTATACATGTTGTCCCATGATCAGCCCTGATGTGTGTATGTATGTGTGCCCATGTGTCTACAAACATTTATAAAATGTTTAGAACTGGATAAATTGTTTTACAGATTGGATTTGTGTTTAAAGTGTTTGGTAGATAAAGAGAGTTGCTTATCAATATTTCTTGCACGTGGGAAGATTGCACTTCTCCCCTGCCCTAAAATTAGGTATATCCTTGGACTCCACTTGGCCAATAAAACATGCTTTTAAGAGCTTTTGCAGAAGTTTCCACTCCCTCTTCCCTTGCTGCCCAGAACAAAGAGGCTGTGTGTTTAAGACCAGGAAGTTACAGAATGCTGGACTCTCCTTACAGAGTCGCTTCATGGAGAAGAGTTGTCTAGGAGAGTTGCCTGAACCCACAACAGATATTGTGTAAGAAAAAAATAACACCTTGTGATGTTAAGAGCTTCTATTTGAGTGTTGTGTGTTATGGACACACAATCAATACTAGTATCATCTGTAACAGTGATTGTCAAACTTTTGAAATTTTCCTCATCATCAGTAAAAATTGTTGAGTATACACTTCTAGTACATACATATATATTTATTCACAAATATCATAGCTTATTACCTTACATATATGTTTTGCATGCTATAAAACATGGTCAAAAAGTAAAAATGAAAAAGGATAAAATGTTTTAAATTAAATTGCATTCTAATAGTTTCCCTACAATCCATTCTATTGTCTTTTGCCCCTCCCACTTTGGAGACCCAAAGTTTAGTGAGACTGATGATATTGGCATGGAGATGACCAAGGGAAAAATCCACTACCAAATATAAAGTTACTGTAATTTTAGTGTCTAATCTTTAAGCCTCATCTCTTTAGGGCAATGTGTCTTAAAGTATGCCTCAGAACCATTAGAGCTTCCCTCTGTACTAAATAGATCCCAATCTCTGGAAGGGGCCATGAATCTCTATTCAAATAAGTCCCCAACATGACCTTTATATATTTTAAAGTGTGAAAATCCTTGCCTTAAACTGTTCTGAAACAAAAAAAGCCAAATTTTGCTCTTTGTGAAAAATCAGATAAATACTTGGAAGTGCTAATATAAATACCATTGAGATTTTTGTGCATTGAATTCTCTATACTTGTCAGTAATGACTAATTTGGAGCTGAAATTTGAAGTAATACCATGTAACTAGACCTTTGCAGAAGTCTCAGAAATATCACTGAGAGAGGAACCCAAAAGCTATCCAAAATCCAAGCTAATGAAAGTATTTATGAAATGACAGCATACTATAAAGCTCTAGAAACCTTGAGGTATATAAATATGTGCCACATATGAGATGTGTCTGGAAAAATAAAGTCAGTATCAGGATATGTAGTTTAAAAAGTGGCAATTGTCCTTTCAAAATGACTTGATAGCTAACCATTGTTAACTGATACCATATTTTATTGGCATGAAGAAATGGCACCACAGTTGTTTGTGCACCATATTTTTTGTTCCCACACGTTTAAATTGAAACAAAGGTCCAATGTTTTGAAGCATGATTCTTCATTTGTCAGGTGTTTTCAGAGACTGTAACTGGAGAGAAGAGTTATCAAATTCACTGCAATTGAATGTTTCATCTCATAACGTATAAACTACTTTCTTATGTAGATAAGACATCCAGATAGGGCATGTCAATACTTTTAGACCACCAGAGTCTCATTTAGCAAACTAATCAACGGAGATTAATAAATTACTTCTAAAATCTCTGATTCTATTAATTAAACTCTTGTGATTGTGATGGTAAGTTCAGAAAGTCATTTTACGTAAGTTGAATAAGGTGTTGGTGATAATAATAACTATAATAATAAAGTAGCTGTTATTTTCAACATACATTATCTCAGAAGGCAAACAAAATGGAAAGAATCATACTTATGTGTATATTGAATTATTCCTTCTAATGATGAAATGTGGCTGGAAAATAGACAAACCAACAGATTTGTGGAGACATTATTCTTCAATGGGTTCCATGAAGTGGCTTGTTGAAGATAATGAAAACGTGTAGACCAAATCTAATCCTCATGGATATTAACTTAACCACATTCTCATCGTTAAGGTTATTTGCAGCTCTTAAAGATTTAACAAGCAACTTGATCAGACAAATAGGGATTAAGGCTGAAAAATTAGCTATGCATAGGGTAGAATGAGGGAGAGCGTGATGCAAGGTAAAACCCATTAACAGCCTGAGATAAATTCTGATCTTTTTAAAAAATCTGTGAAGATCAAGTCTTCTACCTTTCATTAATTCATCAAACCTGATACAAAGTCTTGCCCTCATCTTCATTCTCCAATAATGGTAAGGTTGAATCTTCTTAGCTATTATTCTGACCTACCTTCTGAATCAGTTGCCCTTGGATGTGTTTAAGGACCCTTTGTCTGTATAAACATTCAGAATGAAAAATGTATTACAAAGTACTTGGGATCATGTGAGGCATAGTGATTCATAATAAAGATGTAGAATAATGGATAAAGGAAAGATACTTAGGTAATTGTTTATTGTCCAATCAGTGCGTGTGAAGATTCTTTTGCAGTCTCCAGGCACCATCTCTTCCAGTGCAGGTCCAGGAATGTTCTCTGTGTTCTTAACTGTCAGCTGCATCATTTCTGACTAGTTTTGTTTTTATCTTCCACCATGAGAAAAAGGTAGCATTATGGTTATTACTCACAATGTCATGGACCTTCAGATCCTGGTTGTATTGAAACAACATAGACTTTCTTGCCTCTCCAGTTCTCTAATGTCACATAGTTAATTCTGGTTGCATCATTACTCTTGATGTTGCATCATCCATTGTACTGCCTGTGATTATTCTTCCTTGATAATGAGCACAAATACAACTCTTATACAGAGTAGGTAGGAAAATGTGAGAGATAATTATTTTTTCTGGTCATCTTTCAACTATATCTTCTCTTGAAATATTTAGGCCATAATCACAGAATTCCTGGAATGTGATCTCTTTCAATGTTGATCTTACTACTTCCTCCTCATACTGCCCCCAGTAGGTAAAATAGCTTGAAATCTATGGACAAAGCCAGAGGACTTCACACAAAGAATTTCCATCCCTCATCTATGGCTTAAGATTGATGTAGAAGGGCAGAAGGTGACCACATCAATCAGAGGCTGAGAGGATATCTATCAGAACTGTCCATTGGCATTGTGGAGTAACATTCTTGAAAGCTCTCAGAGGAGTTAAGCATGACCATCTCTGAAGAACTTCCTGTCCTGACATGAGGCTGCTGGAGAAGGGAGAAAGATATCTCTGGGTTCCAGTGGAAAGGAAACATGGTAAAGAGGATGCCTGGCACCACCCTGCCATACTCAGATGCTGTAGGTCAGAAGAAGCACCATGGTGAAGGTCAGAACACAGATGGGCATGAGCCAATGGAAGGCCAATAGCTGATGCATAGGTCTGCACATGTAGCTCAAAGCTCACTGGTTCTATAGGTAGCCTAGAGCTCTAAATTTGTCCTATGTCCAATGTGAGTGAGAGTTACTCCAAGTCAGTGTGCCAGCTCTATTATGGTAGTCCAATTTCACATAAACTCATGAAGGAAATACTGGAGCAATGGGACAAACTTATAAGTATGTCAGGCATCTGTTGAACCCATAACTGTGGAAGAGGGTTGAAGAGCATCCTGAAGGGGAGAGACTGGGACTAAGATCCACAAGAGTCCTACTATAGGCTCAGGGAGCCCTGCTTGGCCACATGGCAAGCCTTTGCTGATCCCAGGCATTGAAGGAGATCTTAGAAAGTTTTGAGAAATGTGCTCCAAAGCATGGGGAGCCCATGAGTTACAGCACATGGAGCAGGGGTCCCCCTTGCCTGGACCTGGTTTGATCTGGATAAAAGATCTCCCAAAATGCTTGTCAAATATCATATGCCTTTGTCAATCCCAGACATACTGAATAAGAATCTCTGTTGATGGATCCCTGGAATCAGCATTCAAGTGGCTCCCATGGTTATTCTTATGGACACCAAAGTCTGAAATCCTCTGGCCTTATTTACAAAAGATCCTTGATCCATTAGTATGGATTCAGATGATACCCAGGCTCATTTACCACCTACAGATTATGAGTATCCTTTGCTGACCAACCAAACCAGAAAACTGTTTTTCATTCCCCAACATTCCATGCAGTTTAATATATTCAAGCCTTTGTTCACTCTATGCACTATGAGGGATTATATATTCTATCTTATATGAATGCTGTATTCCAACTCATGCTTGATGAAACATCCTTGCTAATGCCTGTTTATATGACTGTGTTTTCTTTATACTGTTTTTTATTTATTACTTTAATATCTGTTTTTCCTTTCAGATTTGAAATCTGAAAGGCAGGGAAGTTCTGCTTTATTTTATAGCTCAGGCATTTTGGCACATTGTAGTTGCTCAACCAATAGATTATAAATAATGACAATTTAAGGCTCAGCTTTGGATTTTTCCTTTCAGATCATCAAGTCTTGCAGAAAGAGCTCAGGCCCACTTTAGCAGACATTTTCTTCTAAAACCAAGTCCATTCCTAAAAGAGAGTAGGAATAGACAGATGGAATTAATGTAATGGATCCAGTTTCACAGGCAGTGACCATAAACATTGCACAGTGACTTAGTTTAGGAAAAAAAAGCAGATCTAGATGCACCATCCGTGCTACTAAATAAGGTGTGTTCAGATTGATTTAAGGCTGGATGAAGGGGCTAGTGTGTGGCTAATCCAAGTAATGAGTGAAAAAATAGGCTTCTTTTGGTTCTGAATACATATTTCAGATGAATTTATAATTCCACATAAATAAAGAGCAAAACATAGAACTGACACTGAATTTCTATTCGCACAACCTGAGGATAAGAAAAGGAAACTCACAGGAGAAACTTGGAGTTAAATCTCTGATCAAACATAACTTAGAAAGTTGTCCAGAATTTTATAGGTCACAGAAAGGAAAAACAGAATTGGTTTGAGCATAATGATTGGCCATAGAGCATTATTTTGAAAATTCTAAATCCCTAAGAAATCCAGAATGTGATGGAGGGCTACACTAAAACAAATCTAAGAGTGGAAAAATGATCCTGGGGTGTGTATATCATGTTAATTTACTGTTGGCATGAATTGAGTCAAATGGATGAATAGTAAATGACACATGTTCTTGTGATTACAACTGTACTTCAGATTTTAAAACATCCACTTGGGATTATTTCAACTGTATCTATCAGGAGAAGAATGTGAAAGCTTCATAAAAGGAAGATTTATATTTCTCTGACCCATGAAGGTTATCAGAATCCTGGACAAATTCAAAAGTAGAATGGAAGAAATTCTTTTTTTTATATATGGTAGTTTAATAAAAGCCTAGCAAGCGTTTCTGAATTAGAAGCTCACATGTGTTTTAGTCTTGAGGTTATTATCCTGTTCAGCAGAGAATTTCACCCATAGCTTCTGAACACTGAGCAGCTGGTTTCAGTTGATTGATGGGTATGTTTTATGAAAACAACAAACTGCAAATGAGCTAGCTTATTGCAGTTGGTTCTGTTTCATTCACTGTCTTATGCAATGCTTCCATCTGTAACACTTTCAGCTACTGAAACTGTAACTCTGCTTCAATTCTGGTAGATATTACACATTTCTAAAATAACATCCTTTCACCTGAACTTATTCTTCTACTAAATGTGTATTTACAATGTCTTAAAGTTATGTAAAAAAGCCTTAGTAGTAAAGAGGTGGCCCTTTCCCCAAAATATTAACAGCTGGCAGAAAGCACCTCTTGCCAATTCCAGTGCAGTCCTCATTCATCCAACAAATAATTATTGAGCACCTGCTTTGCTCTCTGCATGGGACACAGAGATGCATAGAACAAAGTTCCTGCCTTCGTGAGGCTGTGGTTTAATTAGGGAGATAGACAATAAGCAAGTAAGCAGATTAACATGTTTTAATTTAAATTATTGTTAATTACTAAGAAGAAAAATCAAGGAGATTATGGGAATGGTGAGTGACTTTTTTTTCGTAAGTTGCTCAGGAAAGGTCTCACCGAGCAGATGACATTTACGCAGAGATTAATAAAGAAAGGGAGTGAACCTGTCCATATCTAAAGGAAGGGCAATCTTGGTTGAAGGAGGCTTAAGGCCAATAGCCCTGAAACGGGACCGAAAAAAACACTATTTTGTTTAAGAAGCCAAAGTGCACCAGTATGGCTGAAATTGGATGAACATATAAACATCTAAAGAAATTATCCCAATTTTTCAGCCAGCTAAACAAGGGCTAAATGTGCAATATTTTGGACACATATTTGTAGAATATATCTACTAAACTGGTTGATTATTAAAATCTGCAAAATGGTTTTAAAATAACTACCAAATGGTTATCAGGAATATAACTATCATTAATGTATGTGAACAGTGCTTGAAGGCATTACATAAATGTTGGTGTTATTCATTTCTCATACAGATTCCCTTTATCTTTACAACTGGTCTTAAGTTTTTTGTTTTGTTTTACTATAGATGAGACATCTGGTTTTATTAAATAATCTTAAGTTGTATATATAATACCAATATTAAATTATATATAACTTTGGTGGCAATTCAAAAACACTTGAGAAAATTTCTTGTCCCTGTTAATATCTCAGCAACAATTGAATTAGAGAAGGAGGTAAGTATATTATCATATGTAAGAGCATAATTACTAAACGGGATGTGTTTGTTACCTCTGGTTCTTTCAGTTTAAGTTTGGATTTAGTTCCCTACTCTCCTAAAACCTGTGAGGAAGATGAGTTAGAGAGACAATATTCCTCCTTCCTTTTTCTGAAACCAGAAAGTTAATCCTAGCAATAGAAAACATCCTCAATTACTGTGTCCTGTTTACAAGTGTCTGGCAGATTGCAGGAAACTTCAGTTCACAGACCATGCAGTTTGAGTTCAGTTTGAACCCCCAAGGAGCTAAATACATATTTGTTTCCTATAGAAATTGTGTTGGAAAGACAAAGAAAAGTACTACTCAATGCTTCATTATAGCCCCTAAAATGATTTTACAAGTGAAAATTAATCAGAAACATCTGCAGTACATTTCACTGGAACTCTACCCAGGATTAAAATTTAACGGAGGAAAATTTTTGGCAAAATTCATTTGTATTTTTAATCCAATTATTTAGAAATTTGAGAGTTATAAAGCCAAATACAGTTGGCTTCACAAATCCTTAAAAATTACTGTGGTTGTATTTTCAAGAACTTCCTTTAGGAAGATGTGGTCCAGGTATATTATTTTTCCTGTCTGGTATTAATCTTCTCAGAACTCTTTGCTTAAACCATTACTGTTGCTGAATCATTCATCTGATTCTGAAATTTTCTCATTCTGCTGTATTTTAATGGATAAATACTGATGGTGGGAATCATAAGTTCTTTAAAATTTTAAAGTTTAGCACATAGTTCCAATGAGTTCATGGTGATGACAAATCACTTTTATTAAATTAATCCTGGGAATCAGCTGCTTTGAAATGAAGAAAATAATCCCTCCCAACATATTTATAGATTGTGTCCACATTCTGAGAGGAAATAGAGATTTTGGGCAATTATCTAGATGAGCTTGGCTTAAACATTTGCTTTGCTTGAATCATGATGGATAACTGAGCCAAAGTGTCCCTCAAGCTTCTAGAAACAAAATAAGTGAGAAAGCCCTTATGGACTAGATGGTTTGAAAATAGTTTTGCTATAACCCACAGAAAAAAAAAAAAGTGGAAATTTGAAAGAATAAAAAAGCCCAACTAATATATTTCTTTCAAATGAAGCAATTCAGATAAATCTAACATGGCCTATTGTCCAGTCCAATGTCTTAAATCATCTGCATTTTCAGTATAATATCAATGCTGATAACAATGACCCTGAAGTATCACAAAATTCTATTTATGACAAACATTCACATTGGCATTTTTGTTTACTAAGGCAGGAAATTCCTCCAAAGCTATTTGAAAATACATTTTATAAGAATTAAAGAAGATAAAGAAAAAGAGTGATTCCTAATATGTTTTATTTAATTGATAGATTTTCCCCAAATATGTTTATAACTATATCATTTTATACTTGATTAAAATATTTCATACACATTTTTTAAAAAGTTGGGTTTGTTGATACTAAAGTTATAAGGATGCAGAACTTGGATGAATAATTTCTGAAGAAGATTGAGTCCAAGAACTTGGTATCTGAGAAGGCAGAGAATATGAATTAAGAGGATGTTACTCGTAAAACAGCTGCCAAGCAGTAGAGGGTAGCAGAAAGATGGGAAAAAAGAATGGAGTGTTTATAGTGAAGTAGATAAAGTGGGGAAGGAATGAGGGTAGCAAATGAAAGTAAGTATGTCTGTTCAGGTAAGGATGTATCAAAAGAAATTCCAAAGATTCTAACTGTTTTCCATCATGTGAAGCAGCCAATTTGGAGGAGTCACCTGCAGTTTTAACCCAGGAGTTGTATTTGGAGCCATGCCAAGGATAATAGCTAAGAAAGATTGCCCCACCTGCTATGGGTTGGGCTGAAGCAGGAGAGAGATGCTATGTTAAATCAGAATAATAATTCAACACTAATGGAAGTATATTCACATATTAGTGTTCCTGTAAAGTTTGTATTCCATGATTCTTCATAATTTAGATTACTTGATGTTCAAAACGGTTGGCTGACTGGGTAATGTGCTGATAACAATTATAGAGGAGTCCCAGAGAAAATAGAAGGAATGGGCTCTAGTCCCGATATAACATTGATGTCCAGGATCAAGAGGGTAGGTATAATAGGGTCAAGGTTATGGCAATAAAACAGCATTTCTCTAGTTCATTGTGACCAATAAAATGTAGGTTGGAAACCCTTGCCAGATCTCTTCTTTCCCTCATTCATTTTCTCACATTTATTTGTTCATTCATTATTTATTCCATAAGTATGTATTGACTATCTACAATGTGTCAGACACTGTGGTAAATGCTGAGAGAAGAATGATTAACAAAAAATGATATACATTCCCTGGTGTTTCAGACATATGATTTCAAATCAAGAAGTGACCAAAAACAACAATATGAAATGGTTTTACTTAAATTGTGATAAGTACTTTTGGGGGAAAGAGAGAGAGAAAATGAAAAAGGAAGGACCTATTTTAAATAGACAGACTGGTCAGTAGAATGAAATACTCAGTTTGGAATCTCTGGGATTCTCAATTTAGTCGAGTGACTATGACACTAAGATGACACAGGTAGAAATAGAAAATATACAGGTTGGGTCACAAACAGTATTATATCCTCTGTGTTGTTTTTTCTTTGAAAATACTTCCACACAAGCCATTGGATGTAATTCTACCCTCAGTTATACCAACTCTCTGCATTCTCTACATCTATTCACAGATGACCCTGGAAATCATGACCAGGAGCTACAAATGGGCTTCTAATACTAGAAAGCAATGAAGTGCATTTCTTAATCCATCCTCCCACTCTCTTAGATGCCCATTTCATACCCCTTCTCTTCAGCTTCTCCTATTTTAGACAGGCTGGTCTACGGAATGGCATGTTTAGTTTGGGAACTACCTTCACTCTCAACTGATGACCTTGCTTCTTCTGTCACTGAGAAAACTGAAGGAATCAGAATAGAACTGTTGTTAGATCCAAGTACATCAGTCCAACCTCTGTGCCCCTAAGGGAAGTCAGAAGTAACTTTTCACTGGTGAAAGTGGTAGTGTTCAAGACACTCAAGACAGGAGAGGTGTCCTAGGCCTTGCTCCTGCATAACCTGCCTAAACTTTTCATGCAAGGGTCACGGTCTAGATCCCTCTTATTTCTACAAAACATTGATTTTTGACAGATTTTGTTACCTGATCCAACCACAATACTGGTGCACCAAACCCTCAGAATAGAGGGTCATGTGTTGTGGAGTACTAAAGGCCATAGAAAGGAACTTTCTCCAAGCTACAAGAAGAGGCTAAATCACTTTACTGACCTTAGTACAAATAAATGCTGGGCAGCATTTTGTCTAATGCTTGCTTTCATTGTAACACACCACATGGTAGTCAGATTATGGAAGATGGAACATAAATCCCCCACTCATTCTAATTTTCAGAGGCTATTTGCCTAAAGTACTAGACAGTTGCTGAAATATCAAATAGGATTACAGAAATTAAAAGCAGGTAGATTGTTTTTTTTAAATTTTTTGTTTGTTTTTAAATCATGAAAATAGCTGCTCACATAGAGCAAAAGTGTAGAGAAAGAAGATGGTTTTGTGAAAAAAAGCAAAAAAATCCTAATATTAGGAAGCCAATGGGAGAAATGGGTCTCACAAAACACAAGACTCTACCTAACTTCAAGTGTGCTCTAGAGACCATGATCAATTTCTTAAACAAGATACATCGAAGTTTTCTGCTTATGAGGTTGGTCCCACAATTTAGTGTTCTCTTAATTTCATATAAAATTACCAGTGATATAGCATTTATTACATTATTCCATTCTCTAGTCTCCCCTCTCCCAACATACCCTCACTGGCCCTTGAAAACAAAGAGGGATTGCATTGGAAGCCTATCAGAGTTTCACCTCATTAATATGCACAGATGGTCCTTACTTCATGGACCATTCCCATGTGAAGCTTGCACTAGCTTCTGCATGAGAATATTTTTCAACCAGTTGAGAGATTTAAAGGATGACCTGTGTTCTCCAAACCACACAGCTGGCTACCCATAAACTATTTATTTAGTTTTCTTTCCTTTCAAGCTTCTGCTTCTTCAAGAAGGTAGACCCACCTTCAGCAAAGGACTCCAACTCTCCCAACATACCCAGACAGATCTGAACTGGCTGACATTTTAGGTGCTGCCTGGGCACTTCATTATATTAAGAAGCAGAATAAAGAAGATAAGAAGCATCACCTCCTCTCCATTTTTTTCTCAAAAGCTTCAGTTTCCATTTTACAGTTTCTCTGGGCAATCCGGGAAAATCGAACTTTTTCTACAACTGCTGATTCAACCTTTGTCTATTATCTTGACTATGGAAAAGCACATTCTATATAACACGTCTTCCATATCATTTGTAAGTCATGTTGTTTTCTATGTTTGCTCAGCTAATCCACCTGCATTTATCTGGCAGTTCTGATGTTTGCTTAATCGTGATGTGCCAACAAAGAAAACTAAAAACTGGTAGAGAAAATAGCAAAGTGACAGGGAATGAGGACAAAAGGATTCTTAGGCTGACCTGTAGTAACCCATGAAGGAGCATTTAACATGGCACTGTCATTGATTTCCTTAGAATGCCAGAGACTCTTTTCTTCCTGGCACTGACAAACTGGGGAGCTCTGGGTTCATCTGAGTGAGTTACTACTTGCATACTAAGTTTATTGCCTGCCTCTGGTGCAGCTTTTATCAGAGATGTTAGACAGAAAGAGTGCTCTGTCTCTCTCTCTCTCTCATTGTGTTTATCTCTATTGTATTCCCACATGTGCTGTTAGTAGAGAAAATATAATTATTTATCACTGTAATTTTGCTTCCAGCAAGTTCTAATTATAGCACTTCAGCAGCGTGAATACTGACAGGATTTTGTTGAACAGTCAGTAGAAGGGGCTGAGTTATTCTTGTTTCATCAGCTTTTGTATACAAGTTGAGAGTGGGGAGGACTGAAATTTCTCCCAAATACAATGAGTTGTTAGTTGAAACAAGGTCACATGAGTCACTTTTTCTGGACTCTCTATTTTACATGTCATTACATTGCATTCATTGTATGTATTCTGGACTTATGTATCATTATCCATTTTAAATAATATAAATTGTGGAGGTCATTCTTACCTTACCCATTGAAATTAAAGGTTGAAACAATTTAATTTAAAATACAGAAATGTGTATTTTGAGGATTGAATTATTTGAAAAGAAAGTCAACTTGACATTTTCCCTGCTGGTGCTTTAATTGTCATCCTTCTCATTACCATCTTTATTTTATAGAATCATTATATGTGCTACAGTAATCTCTGATAATGCCTAAATATTATGGTAGATTATTCTATTATTTCTTGAGATTATTTTACCGAGTCATATGCCCCATACAAGATGGTCTGAAATGAAAACAGCTCAAATAACAATAGAAAGGTGGGTTGAGCCTGTATTCAGAATATTGAATATAAAACCTGACATACTTAAAAAATTAGAATTTTTGAAGATTAACATTCCTAAAATGACTACTATTACTTTTGAAGGTTTTTATGCATGTATATTTATATACACACATATATATATATATATATATTTCTTATTAATTGCTTCTTGAATTTAATTTTGTCTTTTAACGAAATGTTCCAGATAACTTGATCTGGCATTTTTGGGGCAAAAGAGGAATGACTTTCTTCTTTTCTTTTTTTTAAAATTAGGTTTCAAATAAATGCATTTCTTTCCTAGACTAGAGTAACTAAGTATTGTAGGTTGAATTGTATCACCCAAAAAGGCATATTCAAATACTAACTCCCACTCCTGTGAATGGGAGCTTTTTTGGAACTAGGGTCTTTTAGGATGTTATTAGCTAAGACCAGACTGGATTAGTGTGGACCCTAATCTAATATGACTGGTGTCCTTTTAATAAGGGGAGAATTGGGCACAGATAAACAGGCAGGAGAGAAGGGCATGTGACTACCGAGGCAGAGATTGAAGCCGAAGGATTTCTGGCAACCCATCAGAAGTTAGGTAGAGACAAGGAAGGATTCCCCCTTACAGATTTTGGACTTATAACCTCCAGAACAGTAAAACAATAAATTCTTGTTGTTTTAAGCCATGCAGTTTGTGATACTTTGTTATGACTGCACTGAGAAACTAAGACACCAAGTTTGCACTTGCTAGGAGTGTGAAAATAATTTGCAAGAAATTCAGCAATGGCCTTTTGGTAGAGAATTCAAGATATACAAGCAACAAAAATTTTTGTCACACACTCACTGTTTTTCTGGAAACCAGCTTAAACTAGCAACTGGAATTCCCCAGAGATTTAATACTTTTTGTGCAAAAAGTGTCATTTTCTTTAGATATATTTGACTTTATCACAAAGTTGTTAGATTAAGATGTCTCTCTTAAAATGCCTCTCTCTTCATGCTCCTTTTTCCCTAACTTTATGAAATTCACCAACTGATAATTTTATTGCAAACTCTGTACTAACATCCATCAGATGCTTCTCAATTAAATTATATTTGCTACTATTTCACATAAAAATCTAAGATTTCACTTGGTTCATTTTATTCTGGCTTTACTCATAAAACCAGTTCCCCTCATTCAGATATGAACTGCAAGAATATTCCTTAGCTCATTCCTTGTGAAATATTTTTAAATGCATTTACCATGTCCTCAAGAAATTTACAAATTAACTAAGGACATAAAATGTATGCTAATATTAAAACAGACTATTCTAATAGCTATAAATTATTAAATTATTTTGAGTACTCAAGGAAGAAGAAATCATATCTTTTTTTGTGTGTTATAATGTGACTCTGAGAAGTACTCATGGACGAATGGATATTTAAGTAGTACCATGTAGTATAAGCAGCATTTCTATATATAAATAGTGACAGAGATTGCAGAGAATGAAGAGAGGTTGATGGAGGTGTATTCAAGCACAGAGAAGAATATGAAGAAGTGTGATATTGACGATGTGTGGAAAAAGTTGTCTGTCCGGTTTGGCTAGAGCCTTCAGTGTCTGAAGTGGAATGGCCAAAGAAGAGTTTGAAAGGTGCCAGATCACAGATCTTGAACAATAGATATAGGTTTGCAACTGACTAGAGAGATTGTGGAGAGATCTGAATGTTTCTGAATGGAGTGGTGTGCCAGTCTGAATGTATTATGTCCCCCCAAATGCCACTATCTTTGATGTAATTTTGTGTGGGCAGACCTATCAGTGTTAATTAGATTGGAATTCTTTGAGTGTTTCCATGGAGATGCGCCCCACCCAACTGTGGGTGATGACTCTGGATAAGTTCCATGGAGGTGTGGCCCTGCCCATTCAGGGTGGGTCTGAATTAAATTACTGGAGCACTATATAAGATCAGACAGAAGGAGCAAGCTGCTACAGTCAAGATGGACACTTTTAAGAAGGCACAGGAGCTGCAGATGAGAGACAGTTTGAAGACGACCGTTGAAAGCAGACTCTTGCTCTGGAGAAGCTGAGAGAGGACAAATATCCCAAGTGCAAGTAAGAGTGACATTTTTGAGGAACTGCAGCCTAGAGAGGAACGTCCTGAGAGAAAGCCATTTTGAAACCAGAACTTTGGAGCAGACGCCAACCACGTGCCTTTCCAGCTAACAGAGGTTTTCTGGACACCATTGGCCATTCTCCAGTGAAGGTACCTGATTGCTGATGTGTTTACCTTGGACACTTTATGGCCTTAAGACTGTAACTGTGTAACCAAATGAACCCCCTTTTATAAAGGCCAATCCATCTCTGGTGTTTTGCATTCCGGCAGCGTTAGCAAACTAGAACAACTGATGTCACAATTCTATGAGCAAAGGAGTGCTATCAGAGCAGTTTGGAATATTTATAAATATATAAATTTATGAAAATTTATGAAGATCAGAGGGCATCTCTTTGCATTTGTCAACAAAGTGTTCTTCCAAAGTGGACCTTCTCTCTCAAAGTGGTCATGATGCATTTGTTTCACTATATTCCTAAATGATCAGAGTTCTATTAGCCAAAGACATGAAATGGTATTTCTTACATATAAATATACTGCTTTTCTTTGTGTTCCTGTTGTTTCTGCTCAGTAACTCCTCTTCCTGACTTCTCACTCCCCACCCCCTACCCCCAGCACCCATGCTCCAAATTCCTGGTGGGATATCTATAATAGCAGATTCCTCTTCCTTATACTTCTCAATTCTGTCTCACTTAAAAATAGTCATTGTTGTGGCACACAATTTCATCCAAAAGAAAATTGGCAGATTCATTTTGTTTCTTTATGTTAGATGCTCTTAATTTACAAAGATGGTGGTAATAAACTCCTACATATTAGGCCAATTTAATCTAGACAGGGAATAAAGGCATAAAGGCACAGGTAGAATAAACTAAGACCAAGACAATGATAATTTGCCATAATGTGAATGTTTACATATGTATGTATATATGTATTGATACATACATACACACATATCTATATAACTATCAATAATATGAAAATTCAGAGGAGGAAAAAAGAATCAATTTTCTTATGATCATAAGGAAAATCTTTGTAGACAATACCACATTTGACCTGGATTTTGATGGATGCATAGAATTCTGACCAACACAAGGGAAGTGGGCTTTGGAAGGGGGTATTAATTCCATACAAGAGAGATGATAAATGTACACTTACATGTAGAGACATGTAAGTGATGTTTAGGGAAGGAAAATCAGCTTAATTTGGTTGAAATATAAGGTGTGTATATAGGGGATATATGGAAATAATGGTTATGAATTTTGGAGCCAGTTGCAGAAAGGAAAAGGGCATTCAGATATTTTCTATGAGATATGGGGAGCCTTTAAAGATATTTGAACACAGAATTCCAAGATTGCTGTTGAAATTTATAATACTCATACAGTCATATTAAATATGAATTGCAGTGGAGAGGGTTAGAGCAATATTCAAATAAGCAGATTTGAGAACCTGAAATTGTGCACAATAGGAATACAAAATAATTAATATAGGAGACTGTTCTGGTTTGCTAATGCTGCCTTTTTTGAAAAATACTAGAAATGGATTGGCTTTTATAAAGGGTGTTTATTTGGTTACACAGTTGGAGTCTTTAGGCTATAACGTGTCCAAGGTAAGGCATAAACAATCAATTGGGCACCTTCACTGGAGGATGGCCAATGGCATCTGGAAAACCTCTGTTAGCTGGGAAGGACAGCGTCTGCTCTGGAGTTCTGGTTTCAAAATGACTTTCTTCCATGATGTTCCTCTCTAGGTGACTGCTTGCTCCTAGGTTGTGTTCTCCAAAATGTCACTCTCACTTGCTCTTGGGGTGTTTGTCCTCTCTTAGTTTCTCTAGAGCAAAAATCTGCTTTCAAAGGCCATCTCCAAAATGTCTCTGTAAACTGCAGCTCCTCTTTCAGCTCCTGTGCATTCTTCAAAATGTCCCTCTTGGCTGTAGCAAGCTGGCTCCTGTCTGAGCTTATATAGTGCTCTAGTAAACTAATCAAGGCCCATGCTGAAAGGGCGGGGCCATGACTCCATGGATATTATCTAATCAGAGTTATCACCTATAGTTGGGTGTGATACATCTCCATGGAAACAACCTAATCCAAACATTCCAACTTAATCAACATTAATATGTCTGCCCCCACAAGATTGCATCAAAGAACATGGCTTTTTCTGGGAGACATAATATATACAAACTGGTACAGAGATATAAAGCTGCTAACACCACATTATGTGTTAAATTTTATTTGTCATTTTAGAACATGTATATGAGAGCCATCAAAGGACATTTAATATATTTCAGAAGATTGTTCGTGATTGGCAGATGCAAAAGCAAAACTCTTTTCAAAACCAATTGCAAAGCGATGTATGTGATATTTTTAATGCCTAGTTAATTTTTCCATTATACCTTGAATGGATATTTGTTTTTAAATGAGGAAGAACTAATATTTTTTGGGTACTACTTGACATTTTGTTTCTGCTATATTATTTCATTTGGTTCCTACAATAACCTTGTGAGAAACCTATTATTAATCTATTTTTCTAGATGAGGAAACAGAAACTCCAGGAAGTAAAAAATGGCCAAGGTAACACAGCTACTAAGTGGCCTAGGTAGGATTATAACCATATAAATGCCACTACCAGGAGGCTGTTAATAGTATTGTTTGATGTAAATAAATATCTCAGTGTGCAAATTGATGCCCACAGGAAAAATACAGTATTGTGAAAGTAAAGCATGACACTTGCCGAAATTAATTTGTTTTATATTATAAATCAATGTTCAAATGCAGATATTTGAAATTGAATAAATTCAAATAAAATGTAATGTTTTTTTCCTGTCAAAACATCAAGCCAATATTTTTCATAAATTTTCCCTTTATCCATGGTATTCTCCCAGAATTCTCCCAGAATTTCAAAGTGCTTCTTGGCTTTCTTCTTGAATAACATTCAGAATTTTGTCCTGTTTTGATAACATGAATATCAGAAAAACTGTTTTTTTCTATTGTCAGAAGGATGCCACAGAACCCTCATGTGTCATCCTGTTCTAATTCTGTTCTAATTTCAAAATTCTTACAATAAGATGATGACTCCATCTCTCATCACAGCTAATACAAGAATTTACTACAATAACATGGAAAAGAAAATGGAAATTCACTGGTGTCAGCATTCCTGCTATCTGCAAGAAAAGGAAGAATATGTTTGATAATAGAGATTGAAATAGCTCAAGACAGCACATAAATACAAACCCAATTTCTAAGGTAAGAGATGAACTGCTTGATCCTTTCCAGGCATGTACCAGACTTTCAGCTTTCCTCACTTCATATAATAAAGAGGAAAATGCCTACATGAGCTGACTGCTTCTGGAAGATGGTGCAAAAAGGAGAATCCATAGCCCAACCTTTTAACAGGATGCTTTTCACCTAATCATTTCAGCGTGCTCTTTGCAGAGAGAGTTAATATTGTTAACACCAATCTAAAAAGGAACTTGATGATGTACAGCTCACAATTAAAAGATTTATCAAATTATCAAGCTTTCAAGCATAATTTCAGTTCAGAGGAAAGTACAAAGAGTGCCAGTGCCCCAAAGGAATGTACAACAATTGCTCCAGGCAGGGCGCTAAGAGCATGAACTGCAAATCACTGTAATGGTGTGTGCATCTAAGGTTTACACAGACTGCTTCCTAGCAAGGAGGTTGGGCATCGGGGAAGGAACTTGTGGTTGAGAAAGTGAAACCTCCCAGTAGACAAACTCCAAATTATTATGCATTTTTGAATAGCTGTGAAAAATTGATTTTTATTTTTTAAAGGGGTTTGCTTTAGGGACCTGATTGTTCCCCAACTGAACTATACCTCCCTAGTATTGAGGATGGTGGTAACTTAGAGAGAACAAGAATGTGTGTGACCAGAAAAAAACTGCTTTTCCTGCAACTGAATAAGACCATAAGTCAAAATTGAATCCAAAACTCATCCTGATCCTCCATAGAAGAGATCTAGTCAAGAGCAAAAATTGGCATCATCACAGAATGTAAAAAAAGATAATCAGTGTTATTTAAAGAAACTTTGAGGAGTTTTATGCCAATCTAGAGTTAATGCCAAGACCTACATCAGGAATTTGTGTATTTAGCTGGCATCCCTCTATGGAAATATGGCAGCTCATCTATCTTACTTGTTGTCTTATCCTATGGGGAAAATATAAGAAAAATGACAGTGAAGACTAGACATAGATTCATTCCAGTATAACTATACCAAAGCATAACTGAGGGCTAGAACATAAGATTTTATGTATTAATATATAATCCATGTTCTACTCGAAACTGAAATTTTCTTCCTCTCTAAATCATATACTTTGATTTCTTGAAAATAATTTGAAGAATATATTCTAAGTCATATATCAGGCAATCTATTTACAAAAAAAATTAAAAAGCAACAACAATAATATATGAAAAAAATTGGCAGCCTTTGGGTCAGCACAACTTTATTGCCACTTTTGAATGACCGGGAGTCATGAAATATTTGTGATTTGCTTCTTGAGCTTTAAAACACTTCTTCTGGACCCAATGTAATCACTTATTTTTATTGTCACCCAAATGTTTATCCTAAAGTTGACTTATTGAAGATGAAGTTGAAACTTTCTCAGAATATTTGTACTGTAATAGGTAAATTTCCAAATAAAACTTGTTATACTAGCAAAATTATTATCTCTTCAGATAAAGACACCATGATATATACAAATCATGGATTCTTAAATATTTCAACTATATTCCCAATGTAGGTCAGTCTACCAAACCCAAATCAGTATACATGCAGTATATTCTCTGTAGCAAATTTAACATGTATTTTCATCGTATTGGTTCTTTCTTAAAACCTATTGCAGATGTTAACTGGTCTAAACTTAATAAGACTACATTGAAATAAAATAAAAATAATGCTACATAAAATTAAAAGTCAAAACATAAATAGGCTCAGTTTTGTGTAAGGGGTTATTTGGTATCTAAGAATCTTCTCAGAGAAGAATATAATGAGAATAGATTTGGATCTAGAGAAAATCTTTTAATATTTGTTTTAGTTTGCTAATGCTGCTGGGATGCAAAACACCAGAAATGTATCGGCTTTTATAAAGGGGGTTTATTTGGTTACACAGTTACAGTCTTAAGGCCATAAAGTGTCCAAGGTAACACATCAGCAATCGGGTACCTTCACTTGAGGATGGCCAATGGTGTCTGGAAAACCTGTTTGCTGGGTAGGCAGGTGGCTGGCGTCTGCTCCAAAGTTCCGGTTTCAAAATGGCTTTCTCCCAGGACGTTCCTCTCTAGGCTGCAGTTCCTCAAAAATGTCACTCTTAGTTTCACTTGGGATATTTGTCCTCTCTTAGCTTCTCCGGAGCAAGAGTCTGCTTTCAACGGCTGTCTTCAAACTGTCTGTCATTTGCAGCTCCTGTGCTTTCTTCAAAGCATCCCTCTTGGCTGTAGCTCCTCTTCAAAACATCACTCACAGCTGCACTGAGTTCCCTCTGCCCGTCAGGTCATTTATACGGCTCCACTGATCAAGGCCCACCCTAAACGGATGGGGCCATGCCTCCATGGAAATATCCAATCAGAGTCATCACCCACAGCTGGGTGGGGCGCATTCCAAAGAAACACTCAAAGAAATCTAAACAAAACTGATAGCATCTGCCCACACAAGATTACATCAAAGATAATGGCATTTGGGGGACACAATACATTCAAACTGGCACAATATTTAAAACAAAAATAGTGGTGATTGTTAGTTGGTCTTTAATGTATCCTGGGATATTTTACAGTGAAAGGAACTTAGCTGGTAATCTGGTTTATCAAGTTTAGGTCCTTTTTGTTCTTGTTAGTGTTTTGTCATCTGCGCTCTCATTTCCCTCAAAATAAACTATCGTCAGTGTAAAATATAGGGGTAAAAGTTCTCTTTTTGTAATTGTAGTATGTCCAGGAAAGCAGGAGTAGGCCAAGAATATTTAAATTGAGCATTGATGAAATTGAAGCTTCTAATAATATCCGCTTTGCATTGTTGTGTTTGGGATGTGAAGATTTAAATTCACATCAAAACTGTTTGAAACTGGATTTTATGTGAGTGGTATGTATTCACATCTACCCTCAAAAAGGAATGCTGTCTGCTCACTGGGTATTACAACATTTGCAGAAGGATAGGAGGAGTTAACATTGCCTAATGTAATGCTGAATATTTATGAAATTTATACCACAATGTGCAAAGAGCTCTGAATAGTTGTAGTCTCATTAAAGACTTTTTCAAGTGACTTTATTTGCATATATGCACATATGTACAATTAATTTTGTCAGAAATGCTCATCATGCTTAACAATATTGTTATAAACTAGGGGAACACAGTTCTTGGACAAAAAGCTGAGCTTCATATGATAAAGGTACATTACTCAGGAAACAGAAAGAAAATTGAAAACTCCAGGATAAACAAAAGGTTATGAAAAAAGATAGAATTTTTTAAAAAGCAAGCTAAAATGTGGTATTATTTTAAGTAGATGGAGAATAAGAATAAAATTGCATTTGACTTTGAAGCTAAGAATGTTCTCCTTTGACTGACTCAAATAGTATGGCATTGTCATTCCATCACACTAACTGGCATAGCAGTAAATGACATTTAATAAAACTTAGCAATATTAACATACATATTAAATCCAGTTCCTAGAGTAAACATAAAGCCCAAGAATATTTGTTGTGAAAGAGTAGATATATAAATTAATATTCACATCTATATTTATATTCTTCTGTATATGTAATTTGTATTAATTAATATTTGCATTAATCCACTTTTAACTAAGTAAAATAAACCATATACTCAATAACATGGTAAAAGCAGACAGATAAGTGGAAGGATGAAAGGGAAGATTAGGAACATTAATATCAGCATTCTTCTTATATAAAGGGGAATGGAGAATGGACTAAAATTGACGAACAGAGAAACAGTTACATGTGTATAACTAAAAATGGCAGAAAATAGTCAATAGAAATACCAAAAATCATACTATACTTTATTATATAAATGAAGTACTATCTGACATAATGACAAATTTTTAGACAGGAGGACTTAGTAGAAGTGAGTGAAATCCCCAACAATCATATCAGGATACTTTTTCTAAGGAGTCCTAAATCCTGTACAAAGCATGCTTCTTAGGTGTTGGTTTTTTTTTTTCTTTGTCTTCTATCTCCATTCTCATTATCTTTCTTGGAAAGTTACCCCCTTTCAGCTGGTTGATTAATGTTTGAATATAATTTGTTTAAATTGAATAAAATTCAGAAATTGTGTATAAATCTTTGGATAAGTTTTTTAATTCATATGTGCTATTTTAGTCTATGTTAATTGTGTTGAGTTAAACTACTTGTTTATTTCACTTTTACTTTTCTTTCACTAAATATTATATTTTTAAAGATATATCCATATTGTTGTTAATGCATTTAATTCAACATCTGCATGGTATTCCATATAAATCCACTCCTTTTTACTTGCTATTTCTGTAGTAATGGTCATTGTTTTAGTTTCTAAGGCTGCCTAAAGCTAATGCCATGAGATCAGTCAGGTCAAAAAATGGAATTTTATTTGTTCACTGTTTTGAGGTTGGAAAATGTCCAAATCAAAGCATCATCAAGGCAAAGCTTTCTTCTGGAAAACCGGCTGCCTGTGATCCTTGGCTCCTCTGTCACATGCAAGGCTTCTGCTGATCTCTCCCTTCTCTTTCGGGTTTCATTGATTTCAGCTTCTTGCTTCTGTGGCTTTCTTTTCTCACTCTGTGTTCATTCAATTTATAAAGGACTCCAGTAATAGGATTTAAGTCCCATTGTGAAAGAGGTGGGTCATACTTTAACTGAAAACCTCATCAAAAGATCCTGCTTAGAATATATTTATACACACAGGTATAGATTAGATTTAAGGACATGTTTTTCTTGCAGCTTCAAGTGATTACAATTACCTAAGATGCCTCGATTGTCTCACTTCCACAAAAAGAACTGCAATGAATATTTTCATTGAGGTCTGCCTAGGGAGTGTTTCAGGAATGTCTCTAGAATGTAGAACCAGAAATACTGGGTTGGATGGTAAATCCTACTTACCTGTTATCATCAGAGCCCTTCCCAATTTGTATTACAAATGTATATTAGTGCATTAGGGTTCCAGCTTTCTTATATCCTTACCAAGCCTAGTCAAATGTTAAGATTTTACTAATCTGATGGGTGAGAAGTAATATACTATTATTGTTTTAATGTTTTTGCAGTTAACTGATATTATGGTTGAAGATGATCACAAGCTCTTTGTAGCTCCTGCCATTGAGAGTTTAGTCTATTTCTCCTCTCTTTGTCTATTTAGACTTGTGACTTGCTTTAACCAACAAATTGTGGTAGAAATGTTTTGCCAGTTCAAGCTTCTGCTTTTACTCTCTGAGATTCCTTGGCCGCCATATAAAGAGGTACAGCTACCCTGATAAACTACTTGGATCAAGATAGGTGTATGGCTAACCCCAATGAGGTGCCAGATATGTGACAGAGGCCAATTTTGATGTTCCAACTCCAGCCAAGCTCTAAGCTGAATCTAGCCACATGAGCAACACACCAGCCAATTTCACATGAGGCTAAGAACTGTCCAGCTGAGCCCAGGCAACACACAGAACCATGAAAAATAATAAATCATTTTTGTTTAAAGCAACTAAGTTTTATGTAGTGTGTTATGTGGCAATAGATAACTGCTATATCTCATTAAGTGTTATTGATAATATCTGTGCAAGTTTGGATGTATTATGTCCTCCAAAATGCTGTGTTCTTTAATGCATTCTTGTGGGGGCAGATACATTAGTGTTGATTAAGTTGGAATCTTTGGATTAGGCTGTTTCCATGGATATGTAACCCATCCAACTGTGTGTAATACTTTTGACTAGATTATTTCCATGGAGGCATGGCCCCACCTATTCAACATAGGGGTTTGATTAGTTTACTGGAGCCCTATAAAAGCTCACAAACAGAAGGACCTCAGAGCAGCTAGGAGAGACATTTTGGAGATGGCTGTTGAAAGCAGACTTCTGCTGACACTTTGGAGATACTAGCCCAGTGTTTGCACTGGAGAAGCTAAGACAGGACAAAACACCCCAAGAGCAACATTTTGAAGAATGCACAGGAGCTGAGAGAGGAGCTGGAACACAACTTGGGATCAGCAGACACCAGCCACATGACTTCCTAGCTAACAGGTTTTCTGGACAATATTGGCCTTCCTTCGGTGAAGATATACTTGTGGTGATGCCTTAATTTAGACATTTTCATGGCCTTCAGACTGTAAATTTGTAACCAAATAAACCCCCTTTATAAAAGCCAATTCATTTCTGCTATTTTTCATGATGGCAGCATTAGCAAACTGGAACAATATCTTTATCCACTCATCAAGTGGTCTGACTTTACCTTTACGTGACATGCCTCCTCAAAACCAATATCCCTTTATCTATAAGGTTTTCTATCTTTTGCTTGTTAATTTGCAGGAGTTCCTTTTATATTGTAACTATTAATTCTTCCAATGTTTTAATTATTATAAATACATTTTCCTAATTTTTGTAGTAACTTTTAACTTTGTCTATCATGTCCTTTATTGAACAGAAATATTTAAATTTGATGAAATAAAATCCATCCTTTTTTTCTTGGTTTTGTTAAAAGTGGGTTAGAGGATAGGAAGAGGTGAGGTAGAGACTATTGCATTTCAATATAAACTTTTCTTAAACTTATGATTTCTTAATTTATATATATATAAAACTTAGATAAATATTAAAGTTAAACAAATCACCTAAATTCAAAATGAAATCTTTTGCCTTGGTTATGGTGAAATATTCACCATTAATATTGACTTCATGTCTCAAGCAACAACTTCCCATTAGCTGGATGAGATACTTTCTAGAATAGACAGTATCCATAGTTAAGTGCCCACAAAATAGTGAGTTGGGTCATATTTCTGTTACTTACATGAATAAGATTTTATTAACATGAAATTAGAGAGAAGAATGTTCTCATTCTTTCATTTTATAGGAAGTAGATTTTATCCAATATTTATTGCTTAAAGCAAGTGGCCCATTAACTAGGACTTGGATGTGCTTTGACTAAACAAAAATGTTCATGGTTGGAACGTTTACTATGGCAGGATTTGACTAGTAATAGCAGCCACACATGTGTAAATTTCCCATTATGTATTTTCACGAACTAAATACTTGAATCATTCTTGCTCTCTTAAAAATCCTTTTTTGAAAGTATCAATATAGACACAAAATATACTAATAAAATCTAAGTTCATGACTTATAGATTTTCCAAGTTCTTTTATTTTTTTCCCAAGACTCACATAGGAACATTTCTGGGTAAAGGAGCTAAACTTACTGTATTACCAACCAAAGAAAGATGACATTTTGGTGGTTATGAGATGATTTATCAGGGTTTCAATATTTCCTTCTTCATCTCCTCCCTAATTCAGAGACCAGTGGAACTGTGAGAATGATGCCTAGAAAAAGTGACCTGATTTAATTTTGGGAAATTTATTTTGCTACCCAATCACTTTCTGTAGGACATGGTACAGAACTTGTTGATGTCAGCTATTCATTTAATGTGGGTTTCAGCCATGTTTATATTCCAAAGACCTCATAGCAATAACTGATGTCTCCTGACCACAAGATATGATTATTGTAATTCCAAGGTTTTAGATCCTCCAACTTAAAGCTTCTATTTCTTTGAAGATTGCTTCAAGGTTTATTGCATGCCAATTCCTAAATAATTAGCTCTAGAGATTTAGTAGCTTTTTTAAAAAAATTGGAACTGAATTATTATATAAAAATGTTAAGCATTAATAATGAATAATTATTTGCTGTATAGAATATGAAATTCCTTTAATAAAAATTCCTTATGATTAAAATTTTACATGTATGGGTGGAAAGGGATATCAAAAAGTCATTTGGGCAAGCATCCTGACTTCAGTTGAAGATGTAATTAATTGCATCGGAAGATACCTTTGTTTTTATAACTGGTAGAAAAAGCTTTATTATTCTAATCATCCAAAATCTGAACAAATTTATTTTTAACTGCCAGTTATAATGACTTAAATCCCACAAGCTTGACTAAGAGAAACCTTCACCCTTCAGGACTCCCCAAAATGGGTGACTCACATGTTTTAATTAATCAGTCTATCTGCTAATGTTGCAAGGATGGTGTACTATTTCCTTTATTGCTAGCTAGCTCCCCCTGCCATATGTATCCTAACATTGAAGCTGCCTAAAAGATGTCAATTGTTGCTGTTTATTTCACTCCCTTAATGGATTTGCCAGAATCTGTGTTAAAAGTATGGGCTACTGATGCACCCAGAGTTTCAGTTCCTCAGATGCAAGAGCAGTGTTGGCTCTTGTGCAACATTAATTCTGTATATGCCCAGGATTTAAAAATCTTTCAAGAAAAATATCTGTATCAGTAGACTACTATTGTTCTGTAACAAGCCACTTTAAAACTTAATGGCTCAACTTTACAGGAAGATGGTGGAATACAAGAGGCAGAGAAAACATCTCCTCTGTGAAAAAAACTAGAGGAAGGTCAGAAAGCACCCAGAAGAATGGCTCCAGGGTGCAAACGGCCAGAGAGGGACCTCTACAACACTTAGTGGGGACTTGGATGAAAAAGTGGAGAAATTGTGTACTGAAAGGACAGGGTGATCAATTGAGACCACCACAGGGCTGGCAGCTGGGGCTGGCCACCAAGTATGGGAAAGGAGTGGCTATCCACTCCCCTGCACCCAGATCGTCAAATGCTGAAGAGAAAGAGAAAGTCCTGAAAGCAGTAGGAGAGAAGCGATTCACCACATACAGGCGAAATAATAGAAGACTAAGTACTGACTACTCAGTGGGCACCATGGATGCAAGAAGGCAGTGGTATGATGTATTTAAGACTCTGAAAGAGAAGAATTGTCAGACAAGAATTCTTTATCCAGCAAAACTCTCCTTCAAAACTGAGGGAGAGTTTAAAACTTTCACAAACTAATACTGAGAGAATTTGTTAACAAGAGACCTGCCCTGCAAAAAATACTAAAGGGAGTTCTACCAGCTGAGAAAAAAAGAAAGGAGAGAGAGGTCTGGAGTAGGACACAGAACTGAAGAGTATTAGTAAGGGTAACTTAAAGGAGAAAAAGAGAGCAAGACAGAAAAAATAGACCTGACAACTAAAAACCAAAGATTAGAAGGCTCGTTCAAGATCTGCCTCCACAGTAATAACTTTGAATGTGAATGGATCAAAATCCCCAGTTAAAAGATACAAACTTGAAGAATGGATTAAAGGGTATGACACACTGATATGCTGTTTACAAGAGATTCATCTTAGACTCAGTGACACAAAGAGATTGAAAATGAAAGGTTGGAAAAAAATATTCCATGCAAGCTGCAAACAAAAGAAAGAAGGGGTAGCTATACTAATATCAGATAAAACAGATTTTAAATGCCAAGATGTCATAAGAGACAAAGAATGACATTATATATTAATAAAAGGGACCATTCATGAAGAAGAAATAACAATCATAAATGTTTATGCACCCAATCAAGGAGCTCCAAACTACATGAGGCAAATAATGGCAAAACTGAAGGGAGCAATAGAAATTTATACAAAAATAGTGGGAGACTTCAATACACCACTCTATTCTATAGATAGAACAACTAGACAGAGGACCAATACCATGTATGTATGTTAATGGAATTAGCATACCATGACTTCTGAGAATTCTATTGGCCAAGACAAGTCACAGGCAAACTCAGAGCCAGTTCAGGAGGAGACTATAAAGTTACAGGGCAAGTAGCTGAGATATCAGGAGGCCATTAATTGAAGCCAACAATGCAATCAATTAATATGCCACACCAACGTCACATCAGCCTTGCTCTCACTCTTCAACCCACTAGTTTTCCAGAACTTCTGAAAGAATAGTAAAATAGCAATTTTTCATGAATAAAGCATTATTGTTATTATTAACAACTATATTATTGGCTCCTTAATCTTTTTACACAAGGCCTGAAACCTCAGGAAAAAAAGTTTGCAATGGAAGTCATTTATATTCATACATAGTATTTGTAAATGCATACAAATAAGTTGATTACATTTTATATTGGAACAGTGCTTTGAACTCTTGCACTCTAGTGAAAAGGATGGGAACTTTGGAGTTAAATATAACTATGTTTGTATCCTAGCTCCCTCACTTACTAGTGTATTGAATTTGTATAAATTGCTTAATTTTTCTTAGCTTCAATTTTCCTGGTGATAAAAATGGCAACTAAATAAAGTAGTATAAAAAGGTTGCCTACTCTCTCTATAAGTCAACTATGCAAATAAACTTACTACATTCCCCTCTATGTGAGGTGTGTTAGTCTCCCTGGCAGCATGGGACATGACTCCCAGGGATGAGCCTGGCCCTGGTATTGTGGGATTGAATATGCCTTCTGGACCAAAAGGGGGAAAAGAAATGGAACAAAATAAAGTTTCAGCAGCTAAGAGACTTCAAATAGAGTCAAGGGGTCATTCTGGAGGTTACTCTTATGCAAGCTTTAGCCAGGTACTGCAAACTACCACAGTAAGCCAAACTACAACCAACAGCATTCCTGAAAACCCTAGAGAGTGCCCTGGGCTCTTTCTAAGTCTCTATAAAAGTTTTTCTTAGTAAGATTATTTTTTCAGAAACCTAAGGCCTCCAGATTATTCCTATGCCAGATAAGCTCTGAAACCCAGAGGTACCAGTGTCTCCAAGAATATCAATCAGTTTCATGCCTCTACCCCACAAGGCCAACACCCCTTTCCAGCACAAAGAAGTTAAAATGGTCATTGCCCAGATATGCCTGAAAATTGAGAGAATGATCAAATGAGAAAGAGGAGGTGTAACTGAGAAATTAGGATTTAACAAATGACTGTGACTAGTGATTGTCTCTCCATATTTCTTTTGAGTGTCTAGTGTTTTCGAATAACCAGAGGGACATACCTTAAGTTGTTGAACTGTAATCCAGTAGCCTTGATCTTTGATAATGATTGTATAGCTATATAACAACAACAACAAAAAAAAGTCAGTTGCCCATGTTTGTATGGATCTACTTCTGGATGTTTGTTCTGTTACACTAATCTATACATCTATCACTGACAATACTACACTGTCTTAGTTAATCCACCTCTATTTAAACTCCTAAAATTGGGTGAGTGCAATACTAGTGGCCAGTAAGAGGGAGAGGTAAGGGATGTTTGAGGTCTTCTTTTTTCTTTTTATTTCTTTTTCTGGAGTAATGCAAATGTTCTAAAAATGATCATGGTGACGAATACACAAATATGTGATGATACTGTGAACCATTAATTGTATACTTTGGATGGATTATATGGTGTGTGAATATATCTCAATAAAATTACATTAATAAAAAAGGTTTCCTACTTTTGTACCTGAAACAGAGCAGGTACTTTACCCAGGATTGTTCCTTTATCCTTCCCACTTCCCCTAATATTGTCATCATACCTCTTTCCTTAAACCACTATATTTTTAACCGTGTTGGCTTTACTTAAGGCCTCCTTTTCTATACCCTCTACTACCCCTGACCATTTACACCCTCAAGTGTTTCTCTGCAAGGGGACTCAAAGCATTTTGGGCGGGACAGTTTTTCCTAGTGTAGAATTTCCTTCAAACTTGAAGGATATTCAGCATGCCTAGCCCCATCCACTAAAGGCAGCACTCCTCCACCCCAAGTATTTGTTAGTGTTAAAAAAATATCCCCCACATTTCAAATCACCTCTGTGTTGGTTCTTGTGCAACAAGTAGTAGTACTACCACCCATAGCTGGGAATCATAACCCCTCACAATCTAAGTTCCGCATATCAAGACACCAAAATTGTATAAAATACATCAGCCTAGTGGAGTCTTTCCCCTACTGCTACTTTTTTCCCATGTTCAAATTTACAGGAGTGAGAGGTAGAAAAACAACATAGAAGAGGCAGCATTTCCTACAGTGAAGTCTAAAGAGTGAGGCCTTCTGTTCTGGCCAGAGATGTGACATGAGGCACGCCTTCTTTCTCAAATTCCTCCTGTCTATCTATTATTATCCACTGTATTCTTTAGGATCAAGTCATGCAAGATCCTGTGAAAAAATGGTCATTTTATTTGAAACAAATTATAACATCCTTATCTATACATTATTTTGTGTAAAATAATCTACCAAATTAGTGCCTGGAACCCAGCAAGGATCTAAGAGATCCATCAGCATGAGTGGGAGGTGATGGGGAATGAACCACCATGGGTGCACCCAGGTAATGAATGTGTTAAGAATCCGGAGATTGTGGAAGAAAGAGCCATCACGAGACATCAAAAACAAACATTGATTAATTTTAAATTATGCTTAAGGTTAGCACTTTCTGTGTTTTACACCAAATAAATCAATAGTTTTTTTAGAACACAAACTGGATATGAGGGCAATTTTTCACATCTTTAATCGCCAGGATGGATCATTGGCTATTTTGGTTGGTAATGCCAATAAAGCCTACCTCTATCAAATCCTTAGAAGCCTCTTCCCAAGCCTGCCTTCTTATTGGTGGAACACATCCTTCCCAGAAAATAAGAAAGTTCTATTTTTGCAAATTAGAGAGCCAAGTAAGTGTTTTGGCCACAAAACTGAGTGGGTAGAAGTTGGAGCAATGCATGACAACTTCAACCAACCTGCAAATAAGTTAAAGTTAAGGAAGAAATCAATTAGCCTGATAATTATTAATACATAGCAGGGACTGAATGTTATCTTTAGTGATATTTAAAAAGAAAAAAAAAGATTTCAAGCATAATTTAACAAAATATATCATGATGAATCATATAAAATATATTTTATTAATTTATAAGAGGTGAATGCTAGCTCAAAAACTTCACAGCATGCATTACAACTTAACATTAGGAGACAGGTGATTTGGACAGCAGAATGTCTTTGCTGTGAAGCTACCGTCCTGCAGACTTTTGTCAGAAGAGTTACTATATATTTTTTGTTGATACTGAGTCAGGATTTTCTTTCGCTTGCAACTTAAAACTTCCAGATTAAAACCCAATAAGATAATGTAATTGTAGAGCTTATAAGATAATATCCAGTAACATTAATTTCAGCAAAGACATTCTGGAGGACGCTTTTGTTCTTTAATCCATATCTCAGAAACATAAGAAGAAAGTGAAGATGCAGTGCTTTTCAGCTATCTTTGAAACATACATGTTTTGTGGGCTGGTGTTAATTCTAATCTATACAATTAAACATTTCTCTGTTCTATATTCTTCCCTGGAGTCAGATAAGACTTAGGAAAGAGTAAAGTGCTGATTGCTGGCAGACAGACATAGTGGGCAATAAAATGATTTAGGAGTTCAAAAATAGCTTTAAAAAGAATAATACCAAAATGTTTACCTAATGCAATAATAAAAGCTATTGAATAATTAGGTATCCTTAGTATTTAATTAAATGAACAATTGTAAGCCAGATATTCTGCTTTTTAGGGCTTCCTAACTAGGAATAAACAGGTGTGTATATATATGTATGTATAATTCCATGTATGAAGCCAGGTTAAAGTACTCTTCATACATTTAAACCCAAGAAGAGAGACCCATGGCAGAAAGGAGGGTGTAGTACATAAAGAGAGAATCTAACTAAAAGATAAAACAGAACTGTCATAGGGAAAAGAAAGAGAACTGTCCTCCACTTGCAATTTCCAAACCCGTGGTAGTCTCTTAACCATGAATTATTTGTGCCGAAAAAGGAGAGAAGGGTATGAAGGATAGAATAAAATTTAGAGTGCTTTAAATTCTACAGCTCTGAATTTTCTGTGCAAAGATAATACTAGACCAAACACAAGTAAGTAGATCATATATTGTTTCTAAATACCGCTGTGCTAGTGAATTCATCCCTGATCTGAATGGTAAGAGCAAATTCATGGGGAATGAATAATAGTGTGACATAGCTAATTAATGCCAGTTCAATCCAGGCCTCTTAGGCAATCATGCCAAATTGTACAGTGCAATGGGGTGTTTTTTATGTGACAGTGGTGTATGGGGGATTGATCTGTGAACGTAAAGATGGCCTCAAACTATGGGGCCAGAACTAACTGCTCAGCACTATTGTCGTCACTGAATTACAGCTTTTTGATCTTGCAAAACTGCCACAAGACTTAACATTTCTGAAATACTATCATAAAATGGAATTCTGAAATAACTAGGTCATCAATCACTGACATTCCATGCTGCTTCCCAGAATTTGAAGCACATTTGCAAGTATTTTGAATCTCCTTTGCAGAAAGGATACTTTTTAAATGTTTCATCACGTATAATCACATGCAAGATATCTAAATGGCCAGTTAAGAATGCCCTATTTTATAAGATGTTAGTATGATAATTGAGCAAAATAATTATTAATATGAAGTAGACAAATAAGGGTATTTTTTAGAGTGATTGTTTAGGTTACATGGAGGCAGGACATCTTAATTATGTACTTATTCTCTAATTTTGAGTAGCAGGTTATTTTTCTACTCTGCAAATTTCAAGCGAAACTTATTTAATAAATGACACATGGATTCCTGAAAAGATATATTCTCTATTGGCTGCATGTAGAGTTTGTTATATTCCTTTTAAATAAACCATATTAATTATATTATTAATATCTTTATTTTTCTATGTTCTGTTAAGAATTGATAGAAATGTATTCTTTTTGATATCTATTCTTGTATTTCTGACAATTTTTTTTATATTCCTGAGATTTTTAAAAATATTTGATGCCATGTAATTTGGTGAATATTAGATTTATTAGATTTATATCTTTTCTTTATTCATAATCTCTCATCAACATGCTTTTTTTGCCCTGATTGATAATATATTTTTCTTTAATTTCACTTTGTCAGATCTTAATATTTCCATGTGATTTATATTTGTATGCATTATGATTGTCTTTTATACTCTTGCTTGTTCATTTATTTTATTCTTTTTGTGGCACTTTAATCTGTCATTTGTATACAGCTTTTGGTTGAAGATTTTAAAAACAAATTTTTCCTTGTTTTTTATTTATTTATCCTATTTATATATTTCTATTTTGGTTAGCTACATTTGCTGCCATATCAGAATTTCATTGTTTTAATTAGTATCCTATTTATATATTTCTGTTTTGGTTAGCTACATTTATATATTTCTATTTATATCCTATTTATATATTTCTATTTATATTTCTATTTATATATTTCTATTTATCCTATTTATATATTTCTATTTTGGTTAGCTACATTTGCTGCCATATCAGAATTTCATTGTTTTAATTAGTATCTTAGTTGTATAAATTATTAAAAAAAAAAGTTTACAGTTAATACCTTTCCCAAATCCCAGACAATCTGAAACACTTTGTGTTTTTTTTTTTATTTTTTCTTGATGCATTAATGGTGACTTGGCTAGAAAATGAATTTCAATTCACTCTTTGTGAACTTGGAAACACTTCAAACTTGACTCCAGCCCACAATGATTGCCCTAAAGAATTTTGAGGCTCTCCTGAATTTTTTTCTTTGTAGATGACTTGCTTCTTTTGCCTGAATGCCTTTGGCATTCTTTTTTTATCCCTATAATTCAATAATTTCAACAGGATATGTTTTGGTTTTGAATGTTCTCTATTAACTTTTCTGGGAACAGAGTGAACCTTGTCAATGTATAAATTCAGCTATTTTCTCATTTCAGGAAAATATTTATCTTTGTTTTTTTTTTTTTTTTTTTTATCCTGTTCTATTTGTTCTGCTTTCTGCATCAAGGAAGCTCCAATTTTCCATGTTTCTGTTCTCAAAATCTAGCATTTATTCACAACCCCCTTTCTCTATGTTGTCTTTTTCTGTCTTCACTCTGTGTGATTATCTCAGGCCAGATACCTTATCGTTGGAATGGTAAGTCAATACTTGCTTCCTGTGTCTAACGTATTTGTTGTTACTGCACCGGCACCATTCTCCTCAGTTTGTTTCCTTACCACTACTAGCTCCCTTAAAACCTCAATCTGATTTTTGGTTATCTCATCACTGATCTCTTCTTTCATAGTCCCATGCTCTACTTAATATCTTTTAGTACTTGATGCATTTGTTTTCTAAATTTCCTTTAGGACTTGATAAATTTGCTTTCTAAATTCTTCTTCTGCTTCTGTCCACTCAGATTGTATTCTCCATTGGTCCTTTGGTCGCTACATTCCTTTCTTTGATTCTTTTCTCTGTAGACCAATGTGGATTGTCTTTTCTCATCCCTTTCTAACTGCGGGATAATTTTATCTAAAGCTAGTTTCCAGAAATAGCATGAGTAGATACTATGGGAGCCCCTCTCTTTTCACCTGGATGGCTAGATGTGAGTTGTTTTATAGTTTTCTCCCATTATGTTTAAGGAATGTGCATGGAGTGGGATAAAAGGTTGAGCTTCTTTTAAGAGACTTTTCTTTGATGTTTTCTAGATTGTTTTGTTCATTGGGGACAAACTCCCCTTTTAGCTCTATCTTTGCCCAAAGGAGGCCCCTGGGCTTCAGTGTGTATACCCAATTCAAGAAGAATCAGTCTTGGGTTTCAGTTTATTTTGTTTGTTTGTTTGTTTGTTTGGTATGGAAGGTACTATCTCCTCCTCCTCCTTTTCTTCTACCTTCTCCACTAGCCAGTTGAATTTTTCTGCCAAGAAAATTGACCTTAGTAAATAATCCCTGAGACTTTCTCTGATCATTTTGGCCAGAGAAGCCAATAAACAATGTAAAGATAGTAAAATGTGCATCTTGGTTCTTCCTCTAATTCTTGGGGCATATAATCAAGATGTTTCAGAACTATGATAATTTTGGGAAGGGAATATCTGCAAGCTTCTGCTAGAAAGTCTATATAGCACATAGCACCATGATTAAGAGTGACAGTTGCATTCTGTACTGCACGATTCAAATCCCAGGTCAACTGGACGATAGCTATGTGAAGATGGGCAAGTGATTAAAACTCTTACCTATCTTTGCATGTAAAACTGTGTGCAATCATAGAACTCTACCTTCTAGGATTTTTGTTAGGGCCAGTTAGTGATTAATATTTGTAAAACTCTTAGAACCAGCACCTGGCAATTTAAGCAATCAAAAAAATTATAGTTTTCATTTTCTACCAGGTGCTACCTCTAATATATTCTTTATATCCACATGCATATTCAGTGTGAAAGGTGACATTATATTTAATTTGGAAAGTTCTAACAGAGCATAAAATATGCAACATTTCAGAGAAGAGGAGTAGGATCTCATTGCATACTATCTATAGTGAATGCACTTCTTTGAATTATTGTTATCTAAGCTAGGAATACACAGGTGCATTTAATAGCAATGCTCATTTTTCTGCCTATTATTCAGCACCTGCTATGGTGTATCTGTTTTCTTGAATACCATAAAATGAATTAAAATAAACATGAATACAATGCTATTTCTACCATATAATTCCACTTTCACTGTATTTGAAACGGCATGTATCTACGTTTTTTTTGTTTCTGGATAGTTATTATAATGACACTATTGTTTATGATGTGGTTTTTATAAATTGTTCTTCAGATGTATAATTACTATTTTCCAACAGCAGGTTTCAATGATGATAAAATATTACATGCATATGTTCCTGTGCCAGGATTGATTTTATACAAATGGGTTTTAATCTAAAGACCCAATCAGCTTTGTGAATATTTCACTTTATTCCTGTTCAACGGGCAATCTATTTAACCGAACTGTGATAATCAAGTATGTTGTAAAGATTTTCCTCTAGTAGATTAAATGAAAAAAAAAAAAAATCTGTAACAATCTTTTACCAAGAGTGTCAATATGTTAATAGTTCTCTTACGATACCAAATTCTTCAGGAGTTAAGTGTTGTCACCAATCTCATCAGTTTGCAAGTCATCATCTTTGGAATATCATCTCTTAATTAAATGGCAAAATATTTTAACTTTCTTATTGTGCTTTTCAAACATGGTGTGTAAACATGATTATACAAAGCACACTATTCTTACATATAGAGAGGTGGAACATGAACTTGAGTGTATTTTAGAAATCAGTGACTTAGGCATGTGTAAAAGCCTGCCAATTTACACCTCACTATTATTTTCCCTTGGGGAATGTTATTTATTTAGAACTATGAAGTCTCAGAATTTTCCTTTTTCTTAATTTGACTCATTGATGCCACCTTTCCACATTTGATTTGAGACTTGTTTAAATCATATGCAGCTGTTTAGTTTTAACTGTGTGTGTATGAAACATCTGAAACATTTTGAAATTTTAATTCTCAAATTGATAATGTTCTTATATATTTCCTAGCTGAAGTTTATTTTTAAAGTACATTCTATAGGAAAGGTTACTGGTTCAAGAATAATCAGCACTTTTATTCTAAAACCACTGACAAGTCATTTTTATAGCTACTAATTCAGTCTAAACTAAATGGTCAGCTTATTTTCTCTAAGAACCTATTTTGGAAAGTAATTCATACATAGAAGCAAAAAAATACAAAAATAGCACAGAATAATACACTATATTAACATAAAATATGTTATAAATTAGAATGTATTGCATTCTATTTACTCAAATAGCCAGTTTTGGGTTTAAATTAAGTATAATGGAGAATATAGACAGGATAATTTGTTTCCGTCACCGTAAACTTGCAGCCTATATGCCATTAAAAACATGCCCATGCACAACAAACTCATGCACATGTATAAACATTTAAATACAATTGTAAATGCATGTAAACATATATAAGAAAAGTAATACTATGCATGTTTCTCAACTTTCTTATTGTTTAATGGCATATTCTAGTTGAAAATATTAAGTTGGCATCTTTCTAGTGTAATATATTTTAAAAATACTTACAGTTGCTCTCTTTCTAGAAGAATGGCTATTTCAAAAGAATAAAAAGTAACATCTGGGATATATTTTGGATTTTGCCTTGTACCTCTAAGATGCTGATTGGAACATGACTGACTTCAAAGTAACCTTAGGCTTAGTCCAAATAGCTGGAAGAGAAAAGAGAAGTAACTGACCATTCCTGAAATGTCCCTAACATAATACTTTATATCCTTATGGAGTGTTGTCTATATTTTGTGATTAAGGACATAGAATAAGCAACAAATAAATAAGGAGTACTTTAATTCATTTTATAAATATGGACCTACATAACATTTTCTAAAGTCTGCCAGAGCTAAGAAAAAGCAACCGCCCTTTATATCCGTGTTCCCTTTCTCACTCTCTTTTAGGTTCATTTTAATTATTTCCTTTGTCTTTTAGTTAACTGTACTTTAATTGTCTATTTTAGTTAACTGCTTCTATATCAGTCTCCACCACTTAATTTTGAGCAACTTGAGGATAGGGACTCTGTCCAATTCATGTTTGAATTATTTCATATAATACTTTGTAAATATTACATGTTTAAACTATTTTTATTGACATGAATTCAGGCAAATGAAGAGATCTATTCCTGGACACTTTTTACTTTTTCTTTCCATGTTGTGCCCCCTTCATTTTTTTATGATTATGGCTGGTCTTGGGTAGGATTTGTCTCCAGTTGTAAAATAGTTTGGCCATGTAGACAAGTCGTTACTAGGTGAGCATGCACAATTGCTCTCTGCTTTTACCCTTCAAAAAAGGAAAAAGTGGTTCCTTACTTACAATTCTCTGGGCATTTTCTTGATCCCAGGACAAGATATCGATTTTTTTTGGGGGGGGGAGCAGATTAAATGATTCTCTTGGTTCTTGTTTTAGCAACTGAATTTTGCTATAGATGTTAGTAATACATTAAAAAATTTGCTTGGTATTGAAAAAAATACTGTTGCTTAGCAAGAGGTAAGTTGCTTGACCTCAAACAACTGGAAGATTTGTTTGATAGATCCTTTTCTTATTAGAGCAGTTTTATAGAAAAATCATGTGTTAAGTACAAAGTTCCCGTATAGGCCCTCCATCACACACACAGTTTTCCCTATTATTAACTTTTTGAATTAGTGTGGTATCTTTGTTACAATTGATGAAACTATGCTATTATAATTTATGCTATCAAATATCGTCCATACTTTACTTTAGGGGTCACTCTTCGTATAGTTATATGTTTCACTTTTTTTTAACTTTTATTCTGGTTGCATATATATAGCCTAAAATTTCCTATTTTATCCACTTTCAGATATACATTTGCTTGTTGTTAATTACATTCACAATTCTGTGCCACCATTGCTACCTATCATCCATTATTAAAACTTTTCCATCACCCCAAACACAAACTCTGGACCAATTAAGCACTGTCTCCTTCCACACCCCTACCCAACCCCTTATAACCTGTATACTAGTTTCTGACTCCATGAATCTGAATTTGCATATCACCATTATTTCATAACAGTGAAATCATACAATATGTTTCCTTTTGTTACTGGCTGTTTTCATTCAAGTTGATGACTTCAAGGTTCATCCACGTTGTCACATGTATCAGAAATGCAATCCTTTTTATGGCTAAATAATATTCCATTGTATTTCCATTGTATGCAGGCACCATATTTTGTATATCCATTCATTTGTTGATAGACACTTGGTTTGCTACCATCTTTTGACAATTGTGAACAATGCCACTGTGAACATTGTTGTGCATACATCTGTTCAAGTCCCTGCTTTCAATTCGTTTGGGTATTGTGCTGGTTTGTAAATATACATTATGTCCTCCAGAAAAAGACATTCTTTGGTGCAGATTTGTGGGGGCAGATTGATTAATCTTTTTGATTAGGGTGAGAACTCTTGATTGGATGTTTCCATGGAGATGTGACCCACCCAACTGTGGGTAATACATTTGATTAGATTATTTCCATGGAGATATGGACCCCACCCATTCAGGGTTGGTCTTATTTAATCATTGGAGTCCAATAAAAGAGTTCACAACAAAAGGATCTCAGAGCAGCTGAGAGTGACATTTTGGAGAGCAACTTAGAGAGACATTTTGGAGATGGCTGTTGAAAGCAGACTTTTGCTAACGCTTCAGAGATGCTAGCCCAGAGTCTGCTATGGAGAAACAAAGAAAGGACAAAACACCACAAGAGCAACATTTTGAAGAACACACAGGAGCTGCGAGAGGAGCTGGAACACAACCCAGGATCAGCAGACACCAGCCATGTGACTCCCCAGCTAACAGAGGTTTTCTGTGTGCCATTGGCTCTCCCTTGGTGAAGGTATACTTGTGCTGATGCCTTAATTTGGACATTTTCACTGCTTTCAGACTAAATTTGTAACCAAATAAACCCAGTTTATAAAAGCCAATCAATTTCTGGTATTTTGCATAATAGCAGCACTAACAAACTGGAACAGATATTTACCTAGAAGTGGGATTGCTGGTTCATGCAGTAACTCTCTACTTGAACTTTCTGATAAAGTGCTGAACTGATTTAGTCAGCAGCTACACTATTTTACAGTCCCACAAACAATGAAGGAATGTGCCTATTTCTCCACATTCTCTGTAACATTTAATTTTCCATTTTTTAAAATAGTAGTCATTCCAATGGGTGTGAAACTGTATCTCAAAGTGGTTTTGATTTGCATTTCCCTAATGGCTAATGATATTGAGCATATTTTCATGTGCTTTTTGACTATTTAAATACTTTCTTTGAAGAAATTCTATTCAAGTCTTTTGCCCATTTTTAAAATTGGTTTCTTTGTTCTTTTCTTGTTGAGTTGTAGGATTTCTTTGTTTCTTCTGGATATTAAACCCTTATTGGATATATGGTTTCAAAATATATTTCCCCATTATGTGTGTTGTTACTTTATTTTCATGGTAAAGTCTTTTGATGCATGAAAGCTTTTAATTTGATGAGGTCCCATTTATCTATTTTTTCATTTGTTGCTGGTGCTTTGGGTGAAAAGTCTAAGAAACCAGCGCCTAACATAAGGTCCTGAAGATGCTTATCTACATTTTTCTTCTAGGTGTTTGCTAGTTCTAACTCTTATATTTTGATCCATTCTATATCAGGTAAGGGTTCATGTTCATTTTTTGGATATGGACATCTATTTTTCCCAGTACCATTTGTTGAAGAGAATATCCTTTCTCAGTTGTGTGGATTTTGTCACAATATTAAAAAATCAGTTGGCCATAGGTATGATGGCTTATTTCTGATCTCCTAATCCAATTCCATTAGTTTATATGTCTGTCCTTGGGCCAGTACCATGCTGTTTTGATTTCTGTGGATTTGCAGTAAGTTTTAAGATCAGAAAATGTAAGTCCTCCAACTTTGTTCTTTTTCAAGGTGGCTCTGGTATTCAGAACTCCTTACCCTTCTATACAGGTTTGATGATTGATTGTCTTTTCCATTTCTTAAAAGAAGTTTCATGGAATTTTGACCATGATTGCATGGAATCTTTAAATGAATTTGGGTATAATTGTTATCTTAAAAATATTTAGCCTTCCAATCCATGAATATAGAATATCCTTCTATTTATTTAGGTTTTCTTTGATTTCTTTTAGCAGTGTTTTTAGTTTTCGGTACAAGTCCTTTACATCCTTGGTTAGATTTATTCATGGATATTTGATTCTTTTAGTTGTCATTATAAATGATGTGCTGCTTTGAAGTTGTTATGTACCCCAGAAAAGGCCATGTTCTTTCAGTCCATTCCTGTGGGTGCAGACATGTTGTGGGTGGGAACTTTTGGTTAGGTTCCCCATTCAAGGTGGTTCTTAATCCTTTTACTGAAGTCATTTATGAGAGGATAAAGGATAGAAAAATTTGAGAGAGCTCAGAGAGAGAAAAGCCCTGGAGGTGCTAAGAGAGGACCCACAGAAGCTCAGAGAGGAGGACACTGGAACCAGAAACCAAAAGCAATGAAATTCAGGAGAGAAGGATCAGCAGACATCAACATGTGCCTTCCAGTTTGACAGAGGTGTCCCAGATGCCAGCAACCTGTCTTCAGAGTCCAGGTATCATCTCGCTGATGCCCTAATTGGGACATTTTCATGACCTTAGAACTGCAAAATTTAAGTTAAAAAATCCCCATCATAAAAGCCAATCCATTTCTGGTGTATTGCATTCTGGCAGCTTTAGCAAATCGAAAAAATGGAATTTTTTCTTGATTTTTTCTTAATTATTAGTGTGTAGAAATACCACTGATTTTTACATGTTGCTCTTATATCCTGCCACTTTGCTTAATTCATTGATCTAAAGCTAACAATATTAGTTTTGTTTTTGATTTTTTGGGGGATTTTCTAATGTAGGATCCATCATGTTCAAAGGGAAAGTTACATTTCTTCTTTTCCAATTTGGATTTTTTTAAATTGATTTATATTGCATAATTGCTTTGAACTTCCAGTACAATATTGAACACTGTAGTGACAGTGGGAATCCTTGTCTTTTTCCTGACCTAAGAGGTAAAGCATTCAGCCTTTCACTATTGAGTATAATGCTAATGGTGGGTTTTTCATGTGTGTCTTTTGTCATGTTGAGGAACTTTCCTCCTATTCTTCATTTTCTAAATGTCTTGATCAAGAAGACATGCTGGATTTTGTCAAATGCTTTTTCAGCATTTGGCAGAAAATTGAAATGATCTTATTTATTATTATTTTTTTTTAACTTCCATTCTGTTAATGTGGTGTAGTACATTAATTGATTTTCTTATTGGGAACCACCTTTATGTATCTGGGATAAATCTCATTTGATTATGGAGTACAATTCTTTTAATGCACTGTTGGATTTACTTTGTTAGTATATTGTTGAAGATTTTGAATTCATATTGATAAAAGTTTTTGGTCTGTAATTTTCTTTTCTAGTAGTATCTTTATGGGACCTTGGTATTTGTAAGATATTGGCCTCATAGAATGAGTTAGGTAGTGTTCAGTCTTCTTCAATTTTTTGGAAGATTTTGAGCAGGAATGGTATTAATTCTTTTTTAAATGTTTGGTAAAATTCAACTGGGTTTTTCTTTTTTGGTGGGTTTTTGATTATTGAAGCAATATCTTTACCTGTTATTAGTCTCTTGAGATCTATTTCTTCTTGAAACAGTGTAGGTAGTTTGTGTATTTCTAGGAATTTTTTCCATTTCACCTGGGTTATCCAATTTGTTGGTGTACAGTTGTTCATATTATCTTATAATTCTCTTTATTTACATAGATTTGGCAGTAATGTCCCCTTTTCATTTCTGATTTTAGTTATTTGTGTCTTCTTTTTTTGTGTTTTTAGTCTGGATACAGGTTTGTTGATTTCATTGATCTTTTCATAGAAACAGCTTTTGGTTTTGTTGATTCTCTTCACTGTTTTTTTTTTTTTTTTTTTTTTTCTTTAATTCTCTACCGCATTTATCTCCACTCTAATCTTTGTTTTTCCTTCCTTCTGCCCTCTTTCAGTTGAGTTGCTCTTCTATCTTTAGCTCCTCCAATTGTGAGGATATGTCTCTGATTTGAGATCTTTTTATTTTTTAATGTAGACATGTAGAGCTATAAATTTCCCCTTTGCTGGATTGTATGAGTTTTGTATGTTGTGTTTCCATTTTAATTTTCCTCCAGATCTTTCCTACTTTTCCCTTATGATTTGTTCTTTGAACATTTGGTTGTTTAAGAGTCCATTGTTTAATTTCCACTTATTTGTGTATTTTCCATTTCTCCCTCTACTATTGATTTCTATCTTCATTCCATCATTGGTGGAGAAGATGTATTGTATGAATTTATTTTTTAATTTATTAACTTATTTTGTGACCTAACATATGGTCACATATAGAGAATGATCTATGTTCACTAGTAAATAATGTGTATCATGCTGCTGTAGGGTGAATGTTCTGTATATTTCTGTAAGATTTAGTTGGTTTAGAATACCATTCAGGTCACATATTTCCTTACTGATCTTCTGTATAGATGTTCTATCCATAATTGAAAGTGATGTATTGAAGTCTCTTTCTATTAATTCAGAACCATCTTTTTTCTCTCTTCCAATCTGTCAATATTTGCTTCATATATTTTGGATGTCTTCCATTAGGTGCATATATATTTATAATTGTTATATCTTCTTGTTGAATTGACATCTTTGTCAGTATATAGAGGACTTCTTTGTTATTCATAAGTATTTTTGACTTAAGTCTATTTTGTCTGCTATCTGTATAGCTATTCCAGCTCTATTTTGGTTAATAATAGCCTGGAATATTTTTTCCACCCTTTCACTTTAAACCTACTTGTGTCTTTGAATTTAAGGTGCACCTCTTGCAAACAGCATACAGTTGAGTCATGCTTTTTTAACCATTCTGCCAATCACTGCCTTTAGAGTACAGAGTTTAATCCATTTACATTTAAAGTTGCTACTGATAATGCAGGAATTTCTTCTGACATTTTGCTATTTTGTCTTTGTAAGTCATCTCTTTTTTGACCTTTGACTCTTCTATTAATGCCTATTTCCATATTTATTTGGTTTGTTTGTATTGTACCATTTCGAGTACTTTCTCATTTCTTTCTGAATATATTTTTCTTGTATTTTCTTTGTTCCCACACATGGGATTAAAATTTAACATTCTATATCTATAGCAATCCTATTTTATTTGATGCAAATTTATCTTTAATAGCATATACAAATACTGTTTCCATACTCCACCATCCTCCCACTTTTTTTGTACTTGCTGCAATTTATGTTTATACACTGTATTCTAAAACCACAGATTTGGAATTATTTTTTATACTTTTGATTTTTAGAAGCTTTACTGGAGGTCATTATTTCTTTATGCTGCTTTGTTCTACTGCCTAGTGTCATTTCCTTTCAGTTTAAGATTCTCCCTTTAGCACTGCTTATAGTGCAGGTCTAGTGGTGGTTAGCTCCCTCAGCCTTTGTTCATCTAAGAATATCTTAATCAGTCCCTCATTTTCAGAAGAACCTCTTGCCAGATATAAAACCTTTAGTTGACAATTGTTTTCTTCAGCTCTGTCAATATTTCATACTACTGGCTTCTTGCCTCCACGTTGCTGATGTGAAATCAGCATTTAATCTTACAGGGATTCCCTTGTACATAACTCATTGCTTTTCTCTTGCAGCTTCAGAACTCTCAATTTGTCCTTGGCATTGGACAGTTTGATTATTATATGTCTGTGCCTGGTTTTTTTTAAAGTTTATCCTGTTTGGGGGTTGTTGGGCTTCTTTAATGTGCATATTCATGTCTGTTACTAAATTTGGGAAGGTGTCTAGCATTATTTCTTTTGAATATTCTTTCCTGCCTCTTTTATCACTTTCTTCTTGTTTTGAAACTCCTATAATGTGTATACTGGTAGGCTTGATGGTGTCCAATAGGTCTTTAGGCTTTGTTTGCTTTTTAAATTCTTCGTTTTTTCTTCTCCTCAGTCTGAATCATTTCAGTTGTGTTATCTTAGAGATCACTGATACCTTTGTCTTGCTAGCTCCAATCTGCTGTTGAAATCTGTCCCAATTTGGATGTATTATGCCTGCCAAAATGCCATGTTCTTTGATGCAATCCTGTGGGGCAGATGTATTAGTGTTGATTAGATTGGAATCCTTTGATTGAGTGTTTCTATGGAGATGTGACTCAATCTACTGTGAGTGAAACATTTGATTGGATAATTTCAATGGAGATAGGGACCCAACCCATTCAGGGTGGGTCTTGATTTAATCACAGGAGTCCTTTAAAAGATATCACGAACAGAAGACCTGAGAGCAGCTACAGCCAAGAGAGACATTTTGGAGATGGCCACTGAAAGCAGACTTTTGCAGACATTTTGCTCTAGAGAAGCTAAGAGGGGACAAAACACCCCAAGAGCAACATTTTCAAGAATGCACAGGAACTGAGAGAGGAGCTGGAACACAACCTGGGATCAGGAGATGCTAGCCATGTCCCTTCCCAGCTAACAGAAGTTTTCCACACTTCATTGGCCTTCCTTCAGTGATGGTATACTTGTGTGATGTTTTAACTTGGACATTTTCATGGCCTTCAGATTGTAAATTTGTAACCAAATAAACCCCTTTTACAAAAGCCAATCCTTTTCTGGTATTTTGCATAACAACCATTAGCAAACCAGAACATAACCCCTTAGGGAATTTTTTCATTTAAGCTATTGGGTCTTCAACTCTAGTATTTCTATTTGGTTCCTTTTTATAATCTGAAAGAGATCCACATATGGTTCATTCATTGTTTTCCTCACATCTTTAGCTCTTCCTCTGTGTTTTCCTTTATCTCCTTGAGCACATTGAGAATAATTTTTTTAAAGTCTTTATCTGGCATATCCAAAGTCTTGTCCTCTTCATTGATAGTTTCTGTATTTTATCCTGTTTATCTGGATAGGCTATATTTCTTTTTTCTTTGTCTTGTAATCATTTCTTCTGCATTATATATTTTAATGTTTAAAAGTGTTAACCTGGGATTTAGTCCCTTAGCTGTCTATTCTTTAAGTTTACTAGCTATATGACTGAACTTTTCTTGAGGGCCATGTTCTGCTGCCAAAATGCAAAATACCAGAAATGGATTGGCTTTTATAAGGGGGTTTATTGGGTTACAATATTACAGTTTTAAGGTTATAAAGTGTCCAAGCTAAGGCATCAACAATAGGGTACCTTCACTGGAGAAAGGCCATTGGCATCCAGAAAACCTCTGTTGGCTGGCATCTGCTTGCTCCCAGGTTGCGTTTCAAAATGGCATTCTCCAAAATATCAGCTTTCAATGGCCATCTTCAGAAATGCCTGTTTTAGCTTCAGCTCTGAGGTCCTTCTATTTGTGAGCTTTAATAAGACTCCAGTGAACTAATCAAGGCCCATGCTGAATGCGCAGGGTCACACCTCCATGGAAACGTTCAATAAGTCACACACTAAGCAAAGGTGTCTTTCAGTTGGGTGGGTCACATTTCCATGGAAACAACCTAATCCCAATATCCCATGAGATTGGGTTAAAAGATACGGCTTTTCCTGAGGGACATAATGTATCCAAACTGACACATTCCACCCCCTGAACCCCAAAATGATATGATCTTTCCATATACAAAATACATTCATCCCATCACAATGTCACAAAAACTTAAACTGTTTCAGTAACAATAGTTAAGTACAAGATCCCATCAAAATCAGTCACATGTGGTCTTTCCTAAGGCAAAGTTCCCCTTTGGCTGTGGACCTGTGAAACTTAAAACAAGTTATCTGCTGCCAATATACAAAGGTGGGACAGTCATAGGATAAGCATTCCCACTGATATAAGGAGAAACTGAAAGGAAAACAGGACCAAAACAGTTCCTCAAACCCGCAGGGCAAACTTCGTTAGATTTCAAAGTCTGAGAGTCATTTATACAATGATGTTTTTATCTTTGGTGCTTGAGAAAGCAGGAGTCTAACCCTTTCCAAGGGCCTTCTCAGTAGCACTTTTTTCTTCAACCCCTGGGGTGAGTGCTCCAACATATCCACTATTGGGGAGACCACCTTCTTCTTGGCCCCACCCTCCTCAAACATCAGGGTGCCACCTGGACTCTGCCTCTACAGGGCAAAGTCTCTCCCCTCTGAACAGTGGAATGGTGGCCAGGATCTCCCCAATCCCCAGGGAATGTGCTCTCCCTCTCTGAGACCTGGGGTGGCAGTACTATTCCTGAGTATTGAGCCTGAAGGCCTGCCCTCTGCCTCCAGGGCAACTCACCCTTTCCACGTGCATGGGCCGCTTTGCTCTCCCTGCCTGAGATCTCTTGACTCCAGACCTCAGTCTCCATGGCTCTGTCTTTTTTTTTTTTTTTTAAGTTTTTAAGCTTTTAATTTAGTAATTTGATTTCTGACTCAAAAAAAGTTGCAAGAACAGTGCAAAGAATTCCCATATACTGTCACCCAGTGTATTAGTCAAGTTTCTCCAGAGAAATAGAACTGACAGTGCATACACACACACACACACACACACACACAGAGGTAAGTATGTAAAAAAAAAGGGATTTACTATAGGAATTCATTCATGTGGCCATGGGGAATGGCAAGTCCAAATTCTATGGGGTAGGTCACAAGCTGGGAACTCAATGGTGGTGTTGAATTCCCTAGGAGAAGCCAAAAGTTGGGAACTCTGATGGAAGTAAGGATGGATTACAACAAGGCTGGCTGAAGTAGAAACAGAAATTCTTTTCTGACTGCTGAAATCATCAGTTCTCCCTTTTAGGCCTCCAACTGATTGGATGAGACTTCTTTCATTGCTGAAGGCAACATGGCTCTGTCTTTGAAGAAATTTTTTCTTCAATTTGTTCCTCAGTCCCCTCTAGTCCAGAATGTCTATGGCTCTGGCTATACAGTTCTCCCAAAAATGTAGTTGGCTTGGCATGAAGCACACAGGGATCAAAACCATCAGACAACAGGACTTTCCACAAATACTCTCTGGATAGCTCCATCTCCAATCCTGGCTTGTACTGAAATGGCAGTCAGTTTCCACGTTTGGTTAAATCCTCATGTGGGGCTGTAGCCTCTGGGGTCTCACTTTCTGGAAGCCCAGAATTTTCCAAACTATCAGTTCTGACTTCTTTGTGCACAAGAGATCATTTCTCAGCTTATGTCTGTCCTGTTGCATTTTACTATAAGCTGCAAGGAGAAGCCATGCTATATCCTTCACACACAGTCTGGAGCTCTCCTTAGCTAAGTATTCCAGATCATCACTTTCAAATTCTGCCTTCTATCTGATACCAGGACACAATTTTGCCAAATTTTCTGCCACTCTTTAAAACAAGGATTACCTTTCTTCCAGTTGGCAATGACACATTCATCATTTCTGTTCAAGGCCTCATCAGAACTATCTTCAGATTCCATATTTCTGCCAATGGTCTCTTCAAAGCAATCTATGCCTTTTCCATCAAGCTCCTCAGAATTCTTCCAGAAACTTCCCTTTATCCATTTAAAAAGCCATTCCAACATATTTGGTATTTGCAAACTCAGCAGCACCCCATTTATCTGGTACCAAAATCTGTTCCAGTTTGCTAATGTTGCCAGAATGCAAAATACCAGAAATGGATTGACTTTTATATAGGGGGCTTATTTGGTTATAAAGTTAAAGTCTTAAGGTCATAAAGTGTCCAAGCTAAGGCATCAACAATAGGGTACCTTCACTGGAGAAAGGCCATTGGCATCTGGAAAACCTGTTAGCTGGGAAGGCACATGGCTGGTGTCTGCTTGCTCCCAGGTTGTGTTCAAAATGGCGTTCTCCAAAATATCAGCTTTCAATGGCCATCTTCAAAAATGTCTGTCTTAGTAATAGCTCTGAGGTCCTTCTATTTGTGAGCTTTTATAAGACTCCAGTGAACTAATCAAGGCCCATGATGAATGGGCAGGGCCATACCTCCATTGAAACATTCAATCAGAGGTCACACCTTAACCAAAAGTGTCACTCAGTTGGGTGTGTCACATCTCCATGGAAGCAACCCAATCCCAATATCCCATGAGATTGGATTAAAAGATCATGGCTTTTCTTGGGGGACATATATCCAAACTGGCATAGGCCAGGAGTTAATGAAAACAAACAAACCAAAGCAAAAAGTACGTTTGATAGTCTTTGCAAATTGACTCTGCTTTGGATGGTGGTTTTCTTTATAGCTTATTCTTGCTATCAAGGTGATCATCCCAGGGTGAATGTGAAGTGCAGGTTCCTATTTTATTTGAGACTGTGTGGAGATCAGGAGCCTGTTTTCTTCCTGGGCCTGTGTTTTCTTAGAACCTCATGAATTCCCCACTTCAGTTTATACTGCAGTTTATAGGAGTCCCAATGTTCCCTATAATCCCTTTGAAATAGATTTCCACACTCTCCTATGTGCTCTATTGTGTGATTTAATGCAGGTAGTCCTTTGCCCAAGACCACTTTGACTTAATTTTTCCTCACACAACCTGAGACAAATTCCCCAACTCAGTCCATCAGACTTCCAATGAATAGACTGACACTGACAGATGTGTACCCCAGTATGCACTCAGGGGTCACTCTGCTCCCTCTAGAACAGGACCAGGCTGGCTCCACACCACACTGGGAAGGGCCAGCAAGGTGCCAGTTGATTCCCTGTGGCTCCTAAAGCTGTGTCTTCTTGATTAAACCATGGCCCAGCAGCCCTTTTACTCTTTTTCCATAGTTTTGAGGAAGGATACTGTCTTTAAGATTCCTCTGCTGCTTTTTCCTAAGGGGCTTTGGAACAATGGCTAACCCCCAGCTATCTGAAGTAGCTGATCAAAAGCAGTGATAGCGATTAGACCATGCACCCTTGGAGTTTAGATGACTAAGTCCTTATAGCCCACCCTGGCACCAGCAAGCTGTCCCTGGAGCCTGGGCTGCAGTTTCCACTCCTTTCTGCCATGAGGCCAGTAGATGGGGCATGGTACCTACTGCACAGAGGGTGAAATTCACTGGTATTTACCATAATTTCCCAGCCTCTTCCTCCAGCTCTTTCTTGGATCCACTGTCTCAAAAGACTCCAGAATTTCAAAATAGTTGATTAAAACAATTCTTGTCAGTTCAATTAATATTTTGGTGGAGAGATCAATTCCTGGAGTTTTCTTCCCCACCATCTTCCCTCAATCCTCTTTACTATCTCTCATTGTGGTTTTGATTTGCATTTCCTTAATGGCTGATAAGGCTGAACATCTCATGTGTTTATTGGTCATTTGCATTTCTGCTTTGGAGAAATGCCTATTCAAGTCTTTTGCCCATATTTTAATTGGTTTGTTTGTGTTTTTGTTGTTGAATGGTAGGAGTTATTTATATATACTGGATATTAAACTTTTGTTTCCAAATATTTTCTCTCATCTGAAGGTTGTCTTTTTATTTTGTTAATACAGTCCTTTGATGGACATAAGTTTTTAATTTGATGAGGTCCCATTATCTTTTTTTTTTTCTTTTTAAGGAGCTTTATAATTTCGGTTATTACACTTAGGTCTTTCACCCATTTTGAGTTAGACCTTTTTTTTTTTTTTAAAGTATGATACCTCTGCCAGTAACATCTGTTTTCTTCTTCAAATTTAACTCTGTGTGATTTCACACTAAGGTATCAAAGATTGGGCCACATTTCCTAGCTATTCTAATCTTATTTTCATTATTGCCTTATTTTCATCACGTCTTCCTGATATTTCTAGGTTCTCCATCTTTATTCAAGCAAAACAGTGAAGAGTAGCTTAATCAATTAATGGAAAATTCACTCTCAAATATGTTATTACCAAAGGAAACTATTAAAAAAGCATAGGAAGTTTTCAACAAAATTTGTGTATTCTCCAAAGGCAGATTTACTGGTCTGCCTTTTTTTTTTTTTTTTTAATCAAATTTTAAGACTCTTTGGAGTAGAGTCACATTCTTTTCATCTTTGAATCCCCTGTGCCCATTGAGTGGCACAAAGATAAAACACAAAATATTAATTCAATTAATTGAATCAGCAGATCTCAACCTGGAGTGGTTTTTGATTGCCAAAACTGAGAGGGGTGGTACGGCATCTAGTGAATAGAAGCTAGGGATGCTACTAAACATCTACAGTACATAGGTCTGCCCCCAATAAAGAGAATTATCTGACCCAAAATGTCCTTAGTGCCTAGATTAAGAAGCCTGGATTAAATTAATATATTCATTTTTCCTGAAAAATTCAAGTTTTATTTTTCTATAACCACAAACTTTCACAAATTACAGTAAAAAGCAACCTAATGACAATATCCAAAAGAGCATAGGGTAGGAACTATGATATATATGTTGTGCTGGTTTGGATGTATTATGTCCCCCAAAATGCCATGTTCTTTGATGCAATATTCTGGGGCTAGATGTATTAGTGTTGATTAGATTGGAATTATTTGATTGAGTGTTTCCATGGAGATGTGAGTCAATCAACTTTGAGTGAAACATTTGATTGGATAAATTCCATGGAGGTGTTACCCCACCCATTCAGAGTGGGTGTTAATTGGATCACCGGAGTCATACAAAGGAGTTCTCAGAACAGCGGTGAGTGACCTTTTGGAGAGCAACTGAAAGAGAAGCTACAAATTACAGAGACATTTGAGGATGGCCATTGAAAGCAGAGTTTTGCTGATGCTTGTAGGCACTAGCCCAGAGTTTGCCCTGAGAAGCTGACACAGAGACAATTTGGAGAGTGCCATTTTGAAATGCCAGCTGGGAGCAAGCAAACGCCAGCCACGTGCCTTCCAAGCTAACAGAAGTTTTCCAGATGCCATTGGCCATCTTCCAGTGAAGGTACCTGATCGTTGATGCATTACCTTGGACACTTTATGGCTTTAAGACTGTAACTTTGTAACCAAATAAACTCCCTGTATAAAAGCCAATCCATTTCTGGTATTTTGCTTAATGGCAGCATTAGTGAAACAGAACATACATATATCATATATATAAATCATCTTCTATAATGAGTTTTTAAATAATTTTAAATTTATGTAGTCAAATTCTTATTTGAGTAGTTTAGAGCTAATAGGAAATACCATTTTCAACTTTTCTGTGGTCTGGTTAGAATTAGTAATTGTTCATGTCTGGCAAGTTCAGCCCATTGGAACATGATATAGATGAAGTTAATAATGCTTTGTAGCAACTTGGCTTTATTTTGTTCCACAACCACAGAAGTGACCACTCTTGATCCTGACCTAAGTGCCATTGATCACAAGAGGCAGAGATCAAAGAAGGTGAATGGATTTTTTTTAAGCCATCATCACTATTATATCAACAGTCTCAGTGGCAGCTCCTCTTGCCAGTAGGTCAACATCAGCATCTTTATTCTTGAAGGACAGCTCATAAATTAAGTAGTTGACCTTTTTGTCAGTCAATCAACATTGGGACATAGAGGACTGCCAAAACCATTAACTTTGAGCAATGGCCACTTCACCAAAGCACAAATGCAGTATTTATAAGCTTATATTGCTGTGTTTGCCAAGATCTCAATGACATTGTCTATCTCTCATTTTTTTTTAACCATCCATTAAAAGACAGGAAATGATAATCAATAGCCTAGAACATTAACTGTTAAAATTCACTGACTCAGAAGTTGAAGGGTATACAGGATAGAAACTCTCAGTAACTAAGCCTGTTTATACAACTTTCTGTATCAGGGACTATAAAAGATTAGATCTGCAATGCATTTGGTGATACTTTATCCCATTCACTTATTACATAGCTGAAGAAACAAGGCACTGAGAAACCAAGCAGGTCCTAGAAGTTTACATAAATAGTAGAATACCTTGAGTAGCTGCAGCATCTCACAATCCAGTTAGTGATCGCTGCACTTTCTATTAAGGTGTATAAGAACTGAGGATATGAGTCAGTCAATATTTTATTTACAGCAAAATTTAACATACAGCAAATGTTCCCATATTTAGGATGCTCTCTCCAAAACTGTCAAAATATGAGGTAATCTAACTTCAAATGATATGGGTAGTGACGTAAATAGAAATCCTATGTATGTGTTTGAAAAGACTACCTGGTTCACTTAACACAATCACTTCATGCCTATAGAACACTTTGAGCACCTTAGAGACAGAAAGACCAATCAGGTAAAAATGTAGCTGTTAAGGAGTTTACAACCTACTGATAATATTAGGAAAGATGTTTGCATAAGTAAAAATCCCAACAGGAAACAAATGGTTTACTCAAATTAATATAATTGAGAAGGGATTATTTACAGGTGGACTTATTATAAAGGCAAGTTGTGTGTAGGGAAATCTGATCGTGCTTGTTTGGAACTGTTATGTACCCCAGAAAAGACTATGTTCTTTCAATCCATCCTTTGGGGGCAGACCTATTGTGGGTGGGACCTCTTGATTAGGTTGTTTCCATGGAGATGTGACCTACCCATTCAGGGTGGGTCTTAATCCCCTTGATGGAGTCCTTGATGAGAGGATAAAAGACAGATTAAACTCAGAGAGCTCAGAGAAGCTAAGAGACGAATTCCAGCGTATGCCCCAGAGAAGCTAAGAGACAAATGCCCAGAAATATTTTGGAGAGAGAGAGCCATATTGAAACTAGATTCCAGGAGGGAAGGGCAAGCAGACACTGTTCATGTACCTTCCCGTGTGACAGAGAAACCCCAGATGCCATCAGCATTTCTTCAGAGAAGGTATCGTCCTGTTGATGCCTTAATTGGGACACTTCATGGCCTTAGAATTTTAACTTGTAACTTAATAAATTTCCATTGTTAAAGCCAACCTATTTCTGGTATATCGCATTCCACAAAGTTATAGACTCTGTTATATCCAACCTGATGCTATGCTCACTTCTCTTGTGCTCCTTTATCAAGGGTAGATAAGAAAGCTATGGGCAGATGTATCAGATGTTACCCTCAGCTTAAGAATTCAGGTCTGACCTTCAGAAACAGAACGGGTGATATGTTATCCCCCTTATGTTTTTTTTTGGAAGGATATATGAGGAAAGACAGACTTTATCAGCATTGGATCTTCTGATGTTATTATACAACAAATCTGAATGTATTTCAGAATCAAGGTAGACTAATGTATTTTTTTAGAAATATATTTAACACTAAATGCCAGTACTGTTTCATGTACTTTATCAATATTAATTAACTCAATCCTCATAGCAACCTCCTGAGGTATGTACTAACAAATATCCTTATTTTGTATATGATGAAAATATGACACAGAGAGAATAAGTAACTTCAAGCTATAGGTTATAGCTATAGGATTAGACTTTAAAAACATGGGTTAGACTTTAAAAACATGGTAGAAAGAATGTGGGGTGAGTTGTGACAATGGTATGTAATGGCAAGACAGGTTCAGGCACAATAAAAACTTTCAGTAAATGATCCCTTTATCACTTGCACAATACAAAGAGTCCAAAAGAGCAGGGGAGTCCCATCATGGCCAATCTCCCAGGGTGGCTGAAAACTGCTCCTCAACAGGGTCAATAGATGACCGCTGCCCTCCCCACTTTGTGCCAGAGAAGAGGGAGAAATCTATACTGTTGGAGTGTGGTTTTTATCCACCTTGGAGGGAGAGGGCCCTGTCACTGAGAATTCCAGTTCTGATAAGCATCTGGGGCTGCTTGTTCCTAGTTTGCGGGTTTAAGGTCTGGCTAGGCCCTTTCATTAAACTTAACATCTCCAAGCTGTGGAATGGCTCACAATAGAAAAGGTGGTGGGGGCAGTGGAAGGCCGGAGGATGGCCACTTACTGTGTGTTCATGACTTCCTCAGAGAAGGAGGTGGGGATAGTTGAGGTCTGGGCACTCACTGGCCACTTAACAGGTGTTTCTAATAAATGATACTTGCTTACATGCTCAAGAATATTTAATATTGTGATTGACAATAGTAAAATAGGTATAATGGTGTTCCCCCAAAACATACGTCTACCTGGAACCTCAGAATATGAACTTATATTTGGGATAACGGTCTTTACATACGTAGGTAAAGTGAGGATCTTGAGATGAGACCAACCTGGATTGGGATTGTTGCTAAATTCAACAACTGGTGCATTTAGGAGAGAAAATAAAGGTCGATTTAAGAAACAGAGACCACAGAGGGGAAGGCCATGATGGAGGCAGAGATTGGAGTGAAATGTGTACAAATGAAAGAACACTAAGGATTGTCCACAGCTGCCAGAAGCTGGGAGAGAGGCCTGGAAGGGATTCTCTTTCAGAGCCTCCAGAGGGAACAACCCTGCTGACCATCTTGAATTCAGACTTCTGGTTTCCAGAACAGTGAATGGATAAATTTCAGTTGTTTTAAGCCATTCGGTTTGTTAGAACAGTCCTAGGAAACTAATACAAGTAGGTAATTATTTCACAAGTGGTGTTGCTCAGCGGTGAGACAAATTCATTCAGCGTTTCCTTATCAAAATGCTGACCTGAAAAGGGCATAGAGAGCCAAGACAAACTAATATACATGTGTTAGGGTGCTTTAAATTAAATGTTAATTGCTGAATTAAGAATATTAATTGCTGATTTTTAAAAACTGTTTTCCTCTAATCACTATATAATATATTGGGTTTTAGAAAGCTATTAGATTTCAATTGAAATAATGGGAACTACTTTATAATATTCTTGGTACTTCTTATAAAGTGTAATTGTCCTGATTATGTTGGTTTATTACCAGTGTTTCCTACTAGAATATAAACTCCATGACGTTGGTGAAATTGTCAATCTTGTTCATTGTCACACCTCAAATACTTAGCACAAAACCTTGTATGTAATAACTGCTCAATAAATATTTGTTGAGTGAAAGAAGAGTTGATTCATAAGAACATAGCTCTATTCCTAAGACACTATAGGCAAAAAGAAGAGCTATTTCTTTTCAGAGGCTGGGGAGACATTTCATTCACTAAAATAGATCACAGTTTCCAAGGCATCCCAGTCTACAGTGTTATCATACACCACTTGGTCACAGGAATTCTAGGATCTCCTGAAATTAAACTGAGTAGGTAACTTTTGATCTTGCACCAGTTTTTTATGGTATTATCAACCACTCCATAACTTTTTATAAAACTTTTCTCTGCCTCGTGGCTATAGTGAAAGAAATGTGGCTAAGAACAGTTGAGTATTTTGGTAAAAAACTTTATACCACTCTTTGAGAAGAATGTAACATTGATTGTTAATATTCATGAAAAATGAATCATTTGTTTGCCCTCATTTCATGCACAGAATTCACCATGACATCAGCGGGAGCTTTTTATGGCAATAAATCTTTGCCAAATAATAAATTACATTCCTTGTATTAAATTAAAATGTGCACATAGGATAGACTTAATTTAAAATTTTCATGACAAATGGAAATCTGGACACCTAAAAAAACTGAAATAAATTTCAACTACAAAGAAAAGCCCCAGGATTTTCTTTCACTTTTCCTTCTTTGTCAGGTAGCAGATGGTTCATAAATGGTTAATTTAAGGTGTTGCTGTTGGAATGGTGTTTTATGCTTTCTAGAAGGAGTATCATCTTAGTAATGAGAATTTATGTTATTTTTGGTAACTGAATCTATATACACATAATATTTCCCACATGCAAGTAAACATAAAGAAAAAAATTACATAAGAAAAAAAATTAAACACTCCAACAATATATGAATGTGAGTCACATTTTCAGAACTATTATATTTTCTAGTGAATACTGGCATATTAGCATATTATCTAAACTGAGTTAATACAGTGATTTCTTAGATTCTGAGATACTAATGATGTCCCTACACACAGAAGTCCTGTAAAATTCAACAGTTTGTGAAAGGATCAGATAAAACCTTTAGATATTCTTTGTCACCATCATGAAGTATCAGCTGGAGGCACAAAACAGGCATGTCTATTTTTCCCTTATCGGTGTGAGGTTCTTGAAATAATCTCCCCAGCCCAGGAAACATCATGAAAATAGCATGCTCTCATTTCACCTCCTAATAAGAATGGAAAACATCAGGTGTTTCTCATGTCCTATCCTGGGCCACTGCTGTAGGTATCGTGGTGATTGATTGCATCCTGCAGTCTTCGGTTTACAGGAAATCCATATAAATCAACAAGAATATGGAAATTCATACCTCCCAAGAGATACAGATTAACTGATTCTAAATTGGAGGGAAAAAGGAAGGTCAATAGGAAAGCATCAATGAGGAACACAGGAAAAGTATCCCACACATTGAGTACTTTCTTTGGAGCGCACGCTGTGGGTTAGTATTTTTTTCTGTCTCACAATGGCAAATCCTGGCGCCTACAGCCACAACTATGTATACTTGGGAGCCAATACGGCTGCTGTGAGATTTTAGTCTTTTCTTTCTTGTTTTCTTTTTCTGTTTTCTTTTCTGTAAAGTTTCATTAAGCACGGAGAGGGGGAAGTCTCAGTCTTTTTAGCAACCACTTTCCTCACGGCAGCAAGCACGTGTGTCTCCACCCTTTTCTTGATGTTTTGAGGGTCCACAAGTCCCTGGAGACATCCATCAGCTCCATGGCGCGCAGCTCCTGATGCGCGCAGCCTCACACCTCTGGGATCCAGTCCTACGCAAACTTGGTGTGTTTGGCAAGGCTCCCGCAGCGGCGAATGTGCCTTGATTTGCACACGTTCTTTGTTACCTTATGGCACATGTTGAGTCCCAGGACCGTGGGGAAGTGCAGAGCCACAGGTGCTGCTCCTCCATGGCTGTCGCGGCTGAAGGGCGACTTTAGCTTTTCTGAATCACAGATTCCTTTGGGTATGTGAGGAAAGCCGGGAAAATCTCCCCAAATTTCTGTGTTCAGACACTTTTTCGTGCAATTTCAGAGAGTTTTGTCCCTGAAACGATTGAGAGTAAAGAGGGGTTCCAACAAATAAGTTGGAAACTACTAGTAGAGATTTTCTATTTGCAATTACACGACTTAAAAACTTTTTCACCCTTCAGAGTATTCCCTAAAGACACAGTGGCTCCACTTTATCCCTTGTCCCTATGGTCAACCTCAGTGGGAATCTGGAATGATGCTCTATAATGTCTATGGACCCAAAAAGAGTTAGAAACTTATAATACTCTTGAAATGATCCATTCTTTCATTTCTCGCTTTGGTTTTGGTGCAAATATGATTAAAAGTAGAAAAATGGAAAGGATATATATATGGCAAAGCAATTTATAATTTCACATATAAAAAACAGCAGTTGCTTTGCTTGCGGACCAGTATGGACACAAAGAAAGTAGTCCCGATTTGTCAAAAAAATAAGTCACCTGAAAGGATAGAAGGAACTTAAAGGAAGTTATTCCTGAAACTAGATACCACTGCAATCAATATGCACACTTAACAGAAAGAAAACTACTGGAGTGATGTCATCAAATAGTGGATGCGTGTCAAAATTGGTAATAGACTTTCTTTTGTAATGGAATTGGATTAAGAAATTAATCTGGTAAAGCCATTTCTATGGCGGAGCAATTAGGGTCAATGGTTCTGGTCTGCTAATTTTGGATTTGAGGTTAGTAGTAGGATATCAAATGTACTATAGAAAACAGAGATGGAGATGATACTGTCAGCAAGTCCAAAAGAGACCTGACGTCTACATGTGTATTAATCAGTTGATAACAAAACCTCTGGTAAACATAAGAAATAAATTGGTTCATCTGACTTTCATATGCTTTACCCTTCTCCACAAAATTGTATCTTTGTGTTTTTTCTGTAATTAAATAAGACTTTCAATGTTAGTTTTAACTGCATAACTTTATTTTTCTAATGAGAAGAGTTCCCCTATAATTGAAAGTGCTGGACAATTTGCCTAAACAAAATGTACAGTTAAGAAATATTGAGCCTTGTTTATATACAAGGAACAATTTTAGGTACTTTACAAATACTGTCTTTGTTCCTACAAAAACCTTGAAAGATTAGTATTTTCTATAGATTGAATTGTTTCCCCCAAATGATATGTTCAAGTTCTTACTCCCAGTTTCATGAATGTGATCCTATTTGGAAATAGAATCTTTGAAGATTTTATTAGTTGAGGCCAAACTGGATTAGGGTGGGCCTATAAGGAGAGGAAATTTGGACACAGAAAGAGAGAAAGAATGCAGCCATGTGAAGTCAGAAAGAACAAGTTACATAGCAATGGATTTCTAAGTACCAGAATATTGTGTAAAACCAGCCACAGGCTCCAAATTGTGTTGAAAGGCTAGCTATAGAATAGTTGCTTTTAAAAAAGATATATTTCTTGTATTGGTGTAAAAAAATAGAGGATCCCGTAGTAAGGATGTTTGTTTGTATACCTGGGCTGTGTATTAAAAAAATATTTTTTATCTCCATAGCCATCAAAACAAATTATTTTATCTAAAGAAAAAAGTACAACCAAGTATATTAATAAAAACTGATAAGAAAGAGAAAATGAATATCTCATCTTTTCCTTCTGAGAATGGCATGAATAAAAATAATTTGAAGCCTGGAAGCTCAATGTGCATTGTTTGGGAAAGATGTATTTTTTTCCTAGAGCAGCAGCCCAAGATTATTGAACATGACATTGACATTGGTGGTATTCTTTGCTGAAAGAAATGAACCATCACGGGCCATCAAGGGGGCAATGGTGGATTTAATGGGGCCATTTCAGCAGGGAACTTTCAGGCGTATTTCTGTTCATATCATATTGAGCAGGGGCTTCTCTTTTATATTCAGCCTGTTAAATAAAGTGGAAGAATTCTGAGAAAAAAGCCACACAGAGCGACTGCTTGTTCCTATGAAACCTTAATAAATTGTTCAATAGCCTGTTTAACACATACACATGAAACTCTTTTGTAGAGATACGTTTTCAACTTTGTGTAACAACTGTCTAACACGGTTTAAAGAATGTCAGGAGGAAAGAAGATCAACTGATTGCAAAGACAGAAAGGATATACAAGGCACACATTTGTATTACTGGCGCCTTCCAATCTGGGCCAAGACATAAACCAGGGTGCTGAGAACGATGTTGATCATGACAAGATTAGTGTCCAGTGCTTTTCTTCTCCTCTGACAGCTTGTGGATGCAGGATGAATTTACGAGTCCTTGGGGGACAGGAAGGCATAAACAACACTCAGCATCAGCATCAAGAAGTGCTGACATCACCAGTGCAAATCATCTAAGGGAGCCAGAAAATCAGAATCCAAAACTTGATTTCTGTAGCACACTACCATGCAAATGAGGAAATATGACACATCTCAGAAGTGTTTCTGAAAGATAGTCTCCCTTCCCCATTGTCTTTTGTATTCTGATTAAACATATTCAAAGGGAGATAATAGTGCAAACACATCTTATGGAATTTGGGGAAATGGATGTTTAAATATTGTCCTGAAGTTGTAAACTATATGGTAACCAATGCTTTATTATAAAATAATGAACACCAATCACATGAAGGCAAAAGCCAATTCTCCCAACCTTAAGATAACAGACATATTTATATGGTGGAATCCTGCCATCGAGTCCTCGGCGGCATTGGACTGACAAGCATGCTGTTTTTGAGCTGTCAGATGCTATATCATCACTGTCGGTCCCACTTGACATTTTAGTTTCGTCTGTGTTTTGAGAAAGGGCAAAAAACTGATGTTTCCCAAATCTATTTTCTGGACCATATTTTCATTTTGTCATCAGGGATCTCACATATCAATATCTGGGAGAGCTATTTTTCTGTGATGAAGAAAGGAAAGGTATTCTGAAATATAATCAATCTATTTCAGCATTGATTCTGTTTTTACCTCATGATCATTACAATGTCTAAGAGGCATATTTTCAAAGAAAAGGTGATACATTTCATAAGACTAATTTATGGTGCCATTTTCACCATTATTGCTGAGCAATTCAGTATTTCAGGCTCAGCCATAGTTATTTTAGTGCTTTCATGGAAACAATCTATAGAAGCAGTATATTTTTACATCACACATATTTTCTTTTTGATTCTTTGTTCTCGATGTTAAGTACCTCAAAATTAGTAAAATCTGTGCTTTTATGTAATATTTCCTCAGTGAAGCTTTGGATTTATGAAAATATAATCAATTAGAATATGAAAAATAGTTATAAAATCAACAGTTGGTTACTGTGTAATACTACTACTAATATTGATAACCAATATATGTTAATTATTTATTGAGAGGTTTCTAGGTGCCAGACATGGGGTTAGGCAAATGCATAATATAAATTAATTACTCTACATTTAAAGTTACTTTTGAAAAGTAAACCTCAGTCAAAATACCTTTATTTCTCCTTTGAAGCAGTTCCTCTTGACCCACATTGTTTAAAAAAGAGAGAGATTAGTGTTACTTTATTAATAGTCAGCTGTTTTAAGGGAAGTGTGTAAAATGTATGAACCTAGTGTTATTATTTAAAAATTTCTCTCTTGAATTTAAGAAACAAGAATTCCAGATCATTTTTTAATTGAGGTGAAATTCATAGCAAATAAACTTAACCATTTCAAAGTGTACAATCCAGTAGCATTTAGTGCATTTACCACCTTTACCAAGTTCCGAAACATTTTTATCATCCCTAAAGAAAATTCTGAAACCATTAAGCAGTAGCTCCCCATTCACTTCTCCCCAGGCTCTGACAAACACCAATCTGCTTGCTGTCTATATGGATTTACCTATTCTGGATATTTCTTATAAATGTATCATAAACATGTGGCCTTTTGATTCTTTTTCCACTTAGCATAGGATTTTCGAGTTTATTCTCAATTATAGCATATTATCAGTATTTATTACTGGTTGAATATATTCCATTACATATTACATTTTTTAATCCATTAATCCATTGATGGACATTTGAGTTGTTTCTACCTTTTGGCTATTGTAAATAGTTTTGTTATGAATATTTATGTGAGTGTTTGAGTACGTAACTTCAAATCTTTGGGGTATTGACCTAGATGTAGAATTACTGAATTATTCTTCACTTTTGGAGGAAATGCCACACTGTTTTCCACAGTGGCTGCACAATTTTACATTCCCACCAGCAATATATGAGGGTTCCTATTTTTCCACATTATCACTAATAATTGTTATTTTCCATATTCTTTATTATTATAGCAACCCTAGTAGTTGTGAAGTAGTATTTCATTGTGGTTTCTGGAAAGTTTTACACTTACACTTGTCCCCAAAATACAACTTCCATACAGTTCATTTTCTAACAGTGTCTTCCAACTTGCCATGAACAATGAAATCTGGATGACGGCATTCCTGAAAAGTCTCAGGGGCCATTGGCTTCTCTGATACCAATCTAGCCATGATAGAATAATAATTCTAGCCCAAGGTTGCCTCTTAATTATTCTCTGTGTGGTTAATGTAAAAACAAAGACTTCCCTGATGAGAAATATAAAGTTGTGAAGGATAGCTAGTATTTGCTTGAATGGGGGAAGGTTGCAGTTGACAATTTGAGATGATAATAGACAAATATAGGAGATCAGTAATCGCTTGCTTCACAAAATGAATAAAGGTATCCCATTGGTAACTGTGCCAGTTTGAATGTATTATGTCCCCCAAAATGCCATTATCTCTGATGCAATCTTGTGTGGGCAGACATATTAGTTTTCATTAGTTTGTAAGTCTTTGAGTGTTCCCATGGAGACGTGACCCACCCAACTGTAGGTGATAACTCTGATTACATAATTTCCATGGAGGTGTGGCCCTGCCCATTCAGCATGAGGCTTGATTAGTTTATTAGAGCACTATATAAGTCAGACAGAAGGAACAAGCTTGCTATAGCCAAGAGGAACACTTTGAAGAATGCACAGGAGCTGAGAGAGGAGCTACAAGTTATAGAGACATTTTGGAGACGGTCTTTGAAAGCAGACTTTTGTTCCAGAGAAGCTAAGAGAGGACAAATGCCCCAAGAGCAACTAAAAGTGACATTTTTGAGGAGCTGCAGCCTAGAGAGGAATGTCCTGGGAGAAAGCCATTTTGAAACCAGAACTCTGGAGCAGATGCCAGCCATGTACCTTGCCAGCTAACAGAGGTTTTCCGGACACCATTGGTCATCCTCCAGTGAAGGTACCCAATTGCTGATGCCCTATCTTGGACACTTTATGGCCTAAAGACTGTAAATTTGTAACGAAATAAAACCCCTTTATAAAAGCCGATCCATTTCTGGTGTTTTGAGAAAAGGCAGCATTAGCAAACCAGAACAGTAACATTTCCAGTATCTCATATGCACCTCTTTCTTGACATTCATAATGTCTGTGTAATTAGTATCTATTAGCAGATCTCTTTGGGTTTTGCTTTTCTTCCAGGATAATAACTGGACTGGAAGAATTGCAGGCAAGTAGAGAAAGATAGTGTCAGGAAGGAAAGGTGTAGAGAATGGAAAGAGGGAGAAAGAAGACATTGTGGTGATTATAATATTTTCAACCCACTTCCTCAATCATACAAAAAGAAGTAACAAATTTTCTATAAATACATTTAAACTCTATTTGAACCCTTATTCTCCATCTATTTATATTTTTCTCTATTGTATGTTGATTCCAGGAAAATTCAGTCAATTCAGTTTTAAACTCTGAGAAATTAGGGTTTCCTCTCCCCCATTCTTTTTACCCTGATGTGATTTCTCAATTCAGGTGATTCCTGCAGTGGGGTCTTGATATTTGGAGAATGGAGTTGACAGGATCTGGACAATTCCAAAAACTCCAGCATCCCTGAGATGCACATATATATATTCCAGCATCATGGAAAGTGAACCCGGCATGCTGGCGATTGCTGATATATCTTTGTTTTTATGTGGTAGCGAGTTTAAAGTACATAACAAGGTCCCAACTGAAAGACACTTTTATATCAACAGAAAACTCGAACAACTAACTCCCTTCCTAAGATAGGGAGGGGAAAATTTTGTGACTATCTTGGGGGTGTGGTAAGAAGAATCCAGATATTCTCCCAGACCACTCAGGAACCATGGGAAACTAATTGGTCCTGCCCCAGCACTTCCTTGCCCTTGGCAATCATTATAGCTACTGCTCTTTTACTGCTTCTCTGTCTAGGTGGCAGATGCTCTGCTCTCAGGGCTCCAGAGTGGAAGCTGGACATAAGTTCTCTTTTCTTCATGCTTGGATTCCCCAAGATCTGTATAGGGATCTACAGTCAATGGGAGGCGGTGTCAGTGCAAATGGACAAGAGACCCTCACAATTAACGGTCCTGCTCTCTCTGGCAACCCAGGGACTTTCTATCCCTCTGTGATACAAAATAAATAAATAAAATAAAACAACAACAACAAAATGCTCTGCAAGTGTTCGTTCGAATTTTATACTTTGACCGATTCTATCAAATTTCTCTATCTGGAAAATCTCCCCCTGAGGTTACAGTAGCCTGATTAACTGCTCTAGGGTTTGGGGGAGAGTCTTTAGTCAAAGTGGGGAAAATGAATGTTCCAGAGTGGAAATTATGTTGAGTATTACTTCACAATATCGTTTTGTCACAAAAGATAGAGAAATATGAAGAGAGCAAATCTTCAAATTGAATTTTTGTCTTTTAGATTATGTTTCTTGAAACACATTCTCCAGACTGGCTGCTATAATAAAAGAATCAAAATGCTTTACATTCATGTAATCCAACCCCCATTACTTTTTAGATAAGGAAGAGAAGCCCAGAGAAATTAAATAACTTTTCCTGGTTATAACATTGTATCAAAGCTAATTCTAGAATCTATTTCTCCACTCTCAGTCTAGTCCATTGTCAAACTTTTTACCAGGTTAGAGTTTGAAGTATTCCCGTGTGCTCCCGGCTCAATCCATGCCTGATTTTCCCTGCTTTATTCACAGTTCTTTCTAGTCTATTCCCTCTCCGCAGTTAAAGAATTGTAACTCAGTGATAATCTATATGTAGTCGTGTTTCCCTCCTAAAATCAGTGAGCTATTTTTTTTCACAGAATTAAATTCTACAAGATTGAGATCTTCTTTCATATGCAATAATAATAGTAATAAATACTAGGTTGACGCATTCAAGAGAGGAAAATGACCCCCTAAGTATTTTAGAAAATGATTTAATATAGCAAACACAGTATGCTTCATCATAATGGTTGACAATCATAATGATTGCTCAATTGGCCATTAAAAGATTTTATAGATGTATAAAAATTGTGATATGATGTAACAGCCTTTGAAAAAGTCACATCATTTCAAGCTATTACTAAAATACATTATATTCTTTCTATGAAAACAATCATTAACTTCTGCAATATGAGGAAATATATTTAATTTTAAGGTCCTAGATCCAAGGGACTTATAGAAATTTTCACTTTTATAACAGAGACTTAGGATGTGATTCTATTCTCTCTCTGAATTAGAGAATTTGAGATTATCTGTCCTCAGAAGAAAATAATATCATTTAATGGATGTTTTAATATATTTAAATACAATGAAGCAATGCAGAATGTGGAAGTAAAAATGATTTTCAAGTTCCTTTTGAAAGTAATTACAACATTTCTATGATTTGCTACCTGAATCAGTGTTTGAAAACCTTTGATCACTGATTTTTTAAAGGTGTCTTTGGGGGAGAAGGGGTGTTCTATGGAACACCTAAGAAAGACATTATTATTTATTACTACAAATTCTTGAACATTTAAAAATTCTTAATGACTTATACCAGAACTCAGACTTATTCTATGCACAAAAGATAAGAGAGAGGTTCCTAGATGTCAGCATTGTTTAATATTTTCATTGGTTGATATGTTTTCCCCTTTGAATACAATTCCTGTTGATATTTAAGAGCTTTGCATTGAGTGAGCTTCTTCAGCTGTCTGTGGGAACCTGCTACAGAAATCATTGATCTTTCCTCTTGCAATGCACAGCTCCATTTGATTCACTTAAAAAAATATATATATCTAGGGAGCACTGTAGCATGCAGAGTGCAGAAATAGACATGAAAGTTTAGCGATTTGCTTTTGTAAGACATGCTCAGCTTAGTCTGTTACACTAATGTTTTTCAGTGCATCATCCTGTAAGATAAGGAAATTAAGGACACATTTTAATAATGTGACCTCATTAAAAATTCCAAGGAAAGCTTTAGTTGAAGTCTTAGAACACTGGATAATGCCTGGGGTCAATAAAGTCTGAATTATTAATTTCAGATTGAATCAACATATTTGTTAGCACATATGTTTTGCTTCTCTTCATAGCTGAAGAATCCAGAAATCATTTATTTGTGTTCAAATCAGGTACATATCAAATTATATACATTTCTGAAAACAAAAGTAATTATGATGGGTTGCACTGACAGGATAGTTTATCACTAGTGGCTGTTGCCATAAGTCATTTGGCATCAAAGTTTGCCTACAGACTTCTTTTTTGTTTGTTTGTGTGGTTTGATCTAATGAGTCACTTTGGAAATAATAAACATTCTACCCTGTTTATTATTTCCAATGATATATGGCAAGCTATAATTTAAGATGGTGTAGATATTTATTATTACAATTGCCTTCTAATATTAAACCATGGCTCACAGGAGTGATGCAGACTAACTACTGCCAACTTATCGCATTTTAGAATTGTGAGATCTATGTGTGTGTGTGAGAGAGAGAGAGCAAGAGAGGTATGGGGGAGAGAGATATTCAGAAACAAACAAAATTAGAAAGAGGAGAATGAGGAGAGATGCATTTTGATTCACTTACTGGAAACCCATTGCTCTGTTTAGAATGATTTACCCTACTGAGCGTAGTATAGTAAATACTCTTTTAGTAAATGCGGTTCATGCACCATTAGGAGCCCTATGTGTTATAGCTGTTTTTCAAGGAATTCAGATAAATGTATGTTCATTCATTCCTACTTATCCAGGCCCTTCAATGACCAAATGAATTTATTTACTTATTTACAAAATGAGTTGGGGTCACAGGTACACTGAATAGAATGTACAGTGGTAATAGTTATAGAGTGCTGAGAAGGGACTTGGCACATAATAAGGGCTTGACAAATGCTAGTAATTACTATTATTCACCCTGTGACTTCCCACTGTGTTGAAGGAAAATCATTATTTTATCACAATAACAACAACAATGACAACCTAACACTCACAGTCGGTATTTATTTAGCCTAGCACTATATTAAAGATATAGATATGGATATAAATGTATAGATATGAGTGATATAGATGATATAGATGATTGATACAGATATAGAATTAAGAGTCACAACAACCTATAAGACAAGCACTGTTACAAATTAGGTACAGATTATTACTGTACAGATATATTACCAATAAGGAAACTCAGGTACAGAGAGATTAAATATTTTGCTTAAAGTCACAAGACTAAGTATGGGAATATTTATTTAAATCTCAAAAAATCAGAATTAGAATTGTCTTTCTCCCTTTACTGGTTCTGTGTCTTTTAAGCAATATTCAATTTTTCAATTCAATAATTTTATTTTAATTTTGTAGAGATTTAATTTTGTAGAGATTTAATTTTGTAGAGATTTAATTTTGTAGAGATTTCTCTATTTGAAAGGTCTTTCATTCCTGCTATCAACCCTGCCCATACTCCATTAACATTTCCACAGTGGATAACTAATTTTCCTCTTCTCTGTTGCTCCAAGCTATCCCATTCACCATGGATGGATTTACCTTCCTAAAATCACTGTTTTCAGCGAACTTCCTAATATTGGCAAAAGCGAGTGAAACTTGTAACTTGTACAGCTTGCTCTCAGCACTGTGACTTGAACTGGCAGAGTCTTTTGGAGTCTCATGTAGGAAATATACAACAAAGCCCTAGACATGTTCTGGCAAGAAAAAATTCAACCTCTGGCAACCTACATTGTTTCCTGTATTTTTCCCAAATACAGGAAAAAGCTTTATACATGAACTTGTTCATCACATTATTGCTATGACTCAAGTGACTGCTGATTGACAGTCCCTAGGACCTGAGTGGACTTGTAATATAATAGCCCCACCCCATACACTGTGGGAAACTCACCCTGCCCCTCAGTGTTTCTGATACTGAGGAAGCTTATATTTACTTTAAGCATGTATTGTTCCAATTTGTATCCTTTGTATGTTTGGTTTCCACTACACATTTTGTCTCAGGAGACTTATTTTTTTCCTGCACCATTTCGATTCATTCTGGACCTACTCCTATCCTTTTTTTTTTTTAAATACTGCTTTTCTAAAGTGTATCACTACTGTTGGGAAAAGCATTTTTAACTATTTAAATGCAGTGAAGGGGAATCTGTGCCACAATTAGGACTGGCAACAACTTAAATTGTAATGTAATATTAGATAACATTGTGCAAAAAAAAAAATGTCAGGCATTTCCCACCAGAGAAGTAGGTTCCTGTGGCTCAAGGTTTCTCACCACAATTTCAGATTACCTCCACGTATCTTTTTTTATCCTCTCCAGACTTTCTTCTCTCTTTGAAAAGCCCCCTGGAAAACACAAATTTCCTTCTACTTAGGCAAAGCATCACTTTTATTCAGTAGAAATAGAATGGGAACCAGGAATCTGCATTTCAACTAAGGTGATAATAAGGCATTCCTGGCTTACATCAGCCATCCTGCAAACTTGTCAAAATGCCCTGTTTTTCTCTAAGAAGGGTCTCACTTGGAAGATGTATTATAGGGGGCTTAGTTTGCCAGGACTGCTGTGACAAACACCACACCCTGAGTTGGCTTAAACAACAGGTCTTTACTGTCTCATGCTTGTGGAGGCTAAAAGTCCAACGTCAATGTAGCGGCTGTGTTCCAGCTATTCTGCATCGTACGGCAATCTCTCACCCTCCCCGTGTCTGCTCCTCTCATTTCCACTGAATTCAGGCTTCTACTGACTTTTGAATTGCACTGAATGACTGCATCTGAGTTTCTTTTGCTTGTAAAGATCCAATCATTTGGATTAAGGCCCACCCTGATTCAATTTGGCTTCATCTAAACAGGATCTTTGAAGATCCTATTCAAAAAGGAGTCCACACCTCAACTAAGAACAACATCTTCTAAGGTCCTATTTATAAATTGGTTCATACCTATAGAAACACACATAAGACTTGACCACTTTCTTTTGTGGAGGTACCTGATTCAATCTTAAACACATGATCATCTTAAATTAGCAAATATTCTTGGTGATCCTGAAGCAGTTGGTCCATGAACTAAATTCTGCTTAATATGCTTGTTCTTACTGAGGAGAGAGAAGAATGAATCCCTATCTTTCCTCCTTCAGAGGGGAAATTTGTCTATGTTATGAAATAGGAAGACAGACAACATAAAGGAAAATATGAATGTAGAGCAGAAAGTCCCAAATATGCTCTCTGTCTCACTAGTGTTCTGCTTATTTCTTTTCTTTTCATTTTTCTTTTCATTCTTCTATAAGGAAGCCCTTATGTCTGCAAAGGGCGTTGCTGATTGCAAAGCCATCACTGCTATCTAAAACTGTAAGATTGGGTGGGGATTGATGATATCTAAACTTCAGCCATGTGAAGCAGCTATGTTCTGTCTCTGGGTGTGTAAAGTATAGGTGTTCAGAGGTAATTATAATGACCATAAGCGGGCCCTTAAATTTCAGATAATCTCTAAATATATAATAAAGAAGAAACATTTTCCTGAAAGGAACTGTTTATTTCAATGACTACATTACATTGTCTCTGCTCCGACCCCATTTTTAAATTGGTTTAAAACCTAAAAATTCAAAAGTTGAAAATATTTGAAAGTTTAGAAGATTAATCCTCCTTCATTTCTTTGAAGGAAAGGAAATGTGCACATACGGGAAGTTTAAGACACTTGAAAATCAGATATCTTGCTATGGATTTTCATATTAATTGAATGATGTAGTTAATATATTTCCAGTAAACCTAACCTGACCTACTAAAGTGGTAATAAACCTTGGAGGATAATGCTGATCTTGGTAAGATTTCATGGGGATATGTGGAATGAGAAAAAGCCTCAGTTTTAAGTGGTATTTTCATAAGCATCTGTAGCATCTGGACATCTTTATTAAAAAAACAAACAAACAACTTTTTCATGATTTGTCCCAATATCAAACTCCAATAAATACCTCTTATTTTATAAGCATGGGTAAAATGTTAACTTTGAAGAATATGCAACTAAATTATAGTTGGAGAAATGCTGATTTGAAAAATACTTCATATTGCTCCTAAAGACCATACACAATTTCCTAAGGATAGAGCTGGCTGTTTCCTTATATGGATGTGATGTACTTACTGAACACGTAGTTGCATAAATACTGAATACCCAGGGGGTAATGTCACAATTTACTGCCCTGCTTTTCTTTTAGAGTTCATTTCAATGCTTAGGACAACACTGATTTGCTGCCCTGTGGCTTGCCTGTATCTATCTTTGGCTGCTGATCTATGGGCTAATAACACCCAAGGGAAATCTGGCCCGATGCGAAATGTGTTTAGCCTTTTATATTCTTACATACACTGAAAATCATTATTGGCGTTTTCAATTTATTTATTAGGCAAACCTTTAATGTCAACAACAAGTTTAGGTAGGACAACTTATGTAAATCATCTTTACTGCCATGCCTTTATATCACATGACCACAGAAGGACACATTGTTAGTAGACAACAGAGCACAGATATTTACCATACTGATAGCTTCCGTAGCACTATCATAAATATCCCTACCCTGTTGCATTTAAATAAGAAATAAATACACTTCCAGAAGTCATGCTAGAACTGAGTAAGATTCACAAGGAAGAACAGTTTCATGGAAAGAAAGTCGATTTTGAATCAAAATAAGTAGTACAAATCCTGAATTCTCTGTTTAGATGCGTAATTTTGTTAGGGTACTTAATATCTTCTGCCTCAGTTTTTTCAGCTTTAAGATGGAGATTATTTTACTTAACTGCAAATATTGTGGCAATTCCTTATCTACTCCATCAAAAGGGGCTCAGTGGGAGTCTGAACATTCCAGAGTCTGAACATTCCAGAAATAAAAGTTTGCTTTTACAGATCTCCTTGTCTTGGTCAAGAAGGTCCAGTGGGAGCTGCAATTGCTAGGCCTAGGACCATACTTCCCCGTGTTTTCTACTGTAGGGGTCAAGGAGGACCCCACATGCTCACCCACTAAGCCTCTATCCCTAGACATTTACTCCCACCCTCAAGCCCTTAACACTCAAATCCTCACCAACATTATATGTCTTAAATTCATCAGGGCTCATCTCATTTATGCCTTTCATCTGTTTTTATCAACAACCAAAAGAGATCCTACACTCTCAAGTCACCCCTTCATTCCCATATCATAACTCCCATCTAATTATGCACAACTGTGTTACTATCCTGCCCTCCCTCTCTACCCAAACCCCTGAAATTCTTCTACTCTGACCTCTGGAACTCCTATTCTATCATCAGCAAAAAACCTTATATCATCAAATTCTCTGAAAGTTCCCTTTACCTCCATGTTCCAACTGATTGCTCTCAAGGTCAACGATTACCTTGCATTTCTCTCAGGAGATGGCTGCTTTGTCTTCATCCATAGTCCTTATATCTCTGTAGCTAGAGTTGAGCTGGTTCTACTTTTCTGCTCCTTAAAACCATCAAATCTTTAAACTAAAACCATGTATCTCCCATAACCTCTCATTATTGGCATCAGCTACCAACCACCATTGTTTCTTGGTAATGCTAATTCCTCCAAAACATCATTGTTTATAATTAGCAGTGATTTCAAAAATTAGATAAATAATCCCTGTAATATCATAGACTTTTCAATTCTCTTATTTTTACCCTTGCAATAATGCTGTCCTCCAACCTATTTTGGTCATTCATGAATATACCCTTGTCATTGCCAATGACTGCTAACTGGCTACTCCAATCATGGCTGGGCAAGCTGGGGGCAATAACAATTTCTAAATCTCAATTGATTAAAACAACAAATATTTTATTTACTGCTCACACAAATTCTGCTGTGTTTCTGCACAATTTTCTAGATCATTTCTCTCCACATTTTGCTTCCATCAGCTCTTGTGTCCATGATTGCTGCCTCAGGGGAAGAGAGCACTATGGATGCTCACACTGAAAATGCTCCTTCTGGCTGATGTGCCCAGCAATTCCAATTCTACGTACATTTCACTGACCAAACTAAATCATATGAGAACGCCTATTTTCAAAGATTTGGAAATGCTGTCCTCCTTGTGCCTAAGACCAAATTGGATACTGGTGGGCAGCAATCTAAACTTCCCTCCAGAATCACAAGGCAATGCATCCAAATGCAAATCTACTCCCTCCAATTTCTGAAGTTTGATCCCTTTGAGACTCAAACTCAATCATTCCTTTAAACTCACTGGGACAAAAATTTATTGTTTTCATCACACTTTCATTATCTTTCTCCCCTTCCTCATTTCCCCACCAAATCCAGGTGAAATAAATTCTATTACCAATATTTGCTGCTTCCATCTATACACCTTCATCTCCTTTGCCACTTCTTCCCATCTTCATAGATGTGAAACTATTTTCCCAGTACTGTTAAATATGACTCTACATATTCCATACTAATGTCCATGTCTAGAGAAAAAAACATTTTTATTGGTTTAACATTTAATTTATCAAGTGGATTTATAATTCCGACATCTCTAACTTTTCTAGGGGACTACTTCACTCCTATTCTCTCTTCATAATGTAACACATTCTTTCCATCCTCAGTTTCAGATAATACACTCTTCATTCTTCACTAGGACAATTGACTTTATCAGAAGAGATCATCCTTAAAGTCACATCATTCTGCCTATAAGCATCCATATTCCTGCCTTCTAATACATTTCTCAAGATGAAATATCTCTGCCTCTATCTAAGGCAATGTTCTATTCCTGAGCAATAGATTCTCTTACCTACTCAGGGACAATTGCTTTAGATATTCACCCTTACCTTTCTTACACTTTCAAATTCCATTCTCCACTAGATTTTTCACATTCTTGTGCACAGCTGTTATTGGACATCCACTCTAACTGCAAGTCCTTTGGGCTTTACTTTTTACACCCAGGATCCAACTACTGCTCTGTCTCCAATGCTACTGTCTTATCCAAATCACAGTTTCACTTATTTTTGTCTTTATTAAAGAAGTTGTGGGTTTACAGTCATGCAGGAAATACAGGATTCCCATATACCACCCCACCAGCACCACCTTGTGCTACTGTGTAATATTTGTTACAATTGATGATAGCAAATTTTTGTAATTGTACTATTAACTGAAGTCCATGGTTTAACTTAGGAATCAGTTTATGTAGTGTAGTTCCATGTACTTTACATATATATATATATAATTGAGATTGTTCACATACCATACAACTATCCAAAGATCCAGAGTGTACAATCAGTTGCCCATGATACCATCATACAGCTGTGCATCCATCACAACAATTCATTTTTTTTCAATTTTTTGAACACTTTCATTACTGCAGAAAAGAAATAAAGACAAAAAAAAAGGAGACTCAAATCCTCCCATACCCCTAATCACCCCCTCCTCCATTATTGACTCAGGTTTGGTATACTACATTTGTTATTGTTGATGAAGGAATGTTAAAATACTACTAACTGTAGTATATAGTTTGCAATAGGTATATATTTTTTTCCTATACGCCTCTGTATTATTAACTTCTAGTTGTATTGTCATACATTTGTTCTAGCTCATGAGAGAGATTTCTAATATTTGTACAATTAATCATGGACATTGTCCATCACAAGAGTCACTGTTTTATACATGCCCATCTTTTAACCTCCAATTTTCCTTCTGGTGACATATGTGACTCTGAGCTTACCCTTTCCACCACCTTCACACACCTTTCAGCACTGTTAGTTATTCTCACAACATGCTACCATCACCCCTGTCCATTTCCAAACATTTAAGTATACCCTAGTTGAATATTCTGCTCATAACAAGCAAAAATTCCCCCTTCTTTAGCCTCATTCTATATCCTGGTAACTTAGATTTCATGTCTATGAGTTTGCATATTATAATTAGTTCATATCAGTGAGATCCTGCAATATTTGCCTTTATGTGTCTGTCTTATTTCACGCAATATAGTGCCCTCAAGTTTTCTTCATCAACCCCTTTCTTTTAAGATGGTTTTGTTCACACACCATACATTCCATCCTAAGTAAACAATCATTGGTTCCCTGTATAGTCAAGTATTTATGTATTCAGCACCATCACCACTAGCTATGTAAGGACAGCTCCATTTTTTCCCCAAAGAGAAGGAAGAGTCAACAAAGGCAGAGAGACAAAAGAAAAAAGAAAGAGAGAAATAGAACAACAACAACAACAACAAAAAACATGAAAGCTGGAAGGCAACAGAAGGAAAGACAGCGTTAACCTAAAGTAGAATAAAGAGTCAGACAACATCACCAATGCCAGGAATCCCATATCCTTCCTCTATTCCTCCCCATATGTATTTAGCTTTGGTATATTGCCTTTGTTATATTAAAGGAAGCATAATACAATGTTTCTGTTAGTTATAGTCTCTAGTTTGCATTGATTTTATCCCCCCCCAATCCCACCCTATTTTTAACACATTGCAGCGTTGACATTCATTTGTTCTACCTCATGTAAAAACATATTTTTACCTTTCATTACAATTGTTGAGCACCCTAGGTTTCCCTGAGTTACACAGTCCCAGTCTTTTCCCAGCCTTCCTCTTTCAACCATACTTATAGTCATCTTTGTTCAGTGTACTTACATTGCTGTGCTACTATCTCCCAAAACTGTTTTCTAAACCTCTCACTCCTGTCTTTTCCTTTCTGTCTGCAGTGCTTCCTTTAGTGTTTCCTGTAGAGCAGGTATCCTATCATTGTCTATTTGTCTGAGAATATTTTAAGCACTCCCTTATATTTGAAGGACAATTTTGCCATATATAGGATTCTTGGTTGGTGATTTTTCTCTTTCAGTATCTTAAATATATCACCCCACGTCCTTCTGGCCTCCATGGTTTCTGTTGAGAAATCTGCACATAGTTTTATCAAGCTTCCTTAGTATGTGAGGGATCATTTTTCTCTTGCTGCTTTCAGGATTCTCTCTTTATCTTTGATGTTTGATAATCTGATTATTAAGTGTCTTGGAGTGGGCCTATTCAGATTTATTCTGTTTGGGGTATGCTGTGCTTCTTGGATCTATAATTTTATGTCTTTCATAAGAGATGGAAAATTTTCATTGATTATTTCCTCTGTTATTGCTTCTGCCCCTTTTCCCTTCTCTTCTCCTTCAGGGAAACCAATGTCATGTATATTCTTGCTTTTCATTTTGTCCTTAAGTTCCTGGAGACATTGCTCATATTTTTCCATTCTTTTCTCCCTCTGTTCTTTTGTGTGTAGGCTTTCAGTTGCCTTGTTCTCCAGTTATTAAGTGTTTCCTTCTGCCTCTTGAGATCTGCTGTTGTATGTTTCCATTGTGTCTCATCTCTTGTGTTGTGCCTTTGATTTCCATAGATTCTGCCAGTTGGTTTCTCAAACTTTCAATTTCTACCTTATGTACACCCAGTGTTTTCATTATACAGTCTATCTCTTCTGCCATATCCTCCCTAAACTTTTGATTTGACTTAGTATTAGTTCTTTAAGTTCCTGTTTCTCATTTGAAGTCTGAGTTTGTTCCTTTGTCTGGGCCATAACTTCATTTCTCTTGTGTAGGCTGTAGTTTTCTGTTGTCTAGGCATCTTGTTTCCTTGGTTACACCAATAAGGTTTTCCTAGACCAGAACTGTCTGAGGTCCCAGAAGGAGGAAATACTCAGCACCAGGTTTCCCTGAGGGTGTGTCTTAGAAGATTGGTACACCCTGTGAGGCCTTGGGTCACTGTGCTCTTCTGCCCAGCAGGTGGTGCCTATCAGCCTGTAATTCTAGACTGGTGTAAGGAGGTGTGGCCCGTGGCTCTTTTCCCCCAGGCTCTGCAGTCTGGTTCTGAATGGAAGGTGGGTAGTAGAGCTGGGCCCCACCCCTTTCCTCTTAGGGAAGATAGATCCTCTAGGGAGAGGTCATTAGAATTTCAATCATCTCTCTCTGCCTGTGCTATCTCCACCCTTGTCTGGGTCAGAGCACTGGGAACTGAAAATGGCTGAGGCTTTCTCCATTGAGCCAAAACAGGGACAGAAAGCCCCCTTCAGGCCAGTCTGTGGCCACCCTCCAGCTCTCCAAGGTCAGTCTTCACCCAAAACCTCTGTCTGCTTATTGGGGATTCATATCAAGCAATCCACACTTGTTAATTAAAACCCCAGTTGGAGCTCAGCTGTGCTATATTTGCTTGCTCAGAGAGAGCTGCTCTCTGGCTCCACAAGGCTTTGCGGCTTGGGCCATGGGGGAAGGGGGCTCCCAGCTTGTATCTGCAGTTTTTACTTACAGATTTTATGCTGCGATCTAAGGCATTCCTCCCAATTCAGGTTGGTGTATGATGAGTGGATGGTCACGTTTGTCCCCCTGCAATTATTCTGTATTATTTCCTAGCTCTTTCCAGTTGCTTATTAGTTGTTCCAGGGGGACTAACCAGCTTCCATTCCTCTCTATGCCACCATCTTAGCTCAATCTCCCATGTCCTTTTTAAAGATTTTTATTCTGTTACCATATATACAATCTAATATTCCCCTTTTAATCATATTCAGTTCTATATTTCAGTGCTGTTAATTGTGTTCACAATGTTCTGCTATCATCACCACCACCATTCAATACCAAAACATTTCCATCATTCCAAATAGGAACTCTGTACATTTTATGACATACCTTCTCATTCTCTATCCAACCGTCCCTTGGTAGCCTATAATCTAGAGTCTGACTCTATGAGCTTGCTTATTCTAATTGTTTCAAATCAGTGAGATCAGACAATATTTGTTCTTTTGTGTCTAGCTTATTTCACTCAACATGATGTCTTCAAGGTTCATCCATGTTGTTGCATGAATCAGAACTTCATGCCTTTTTATGGCTGAATAATATTCCATTGCATGTATATAGTTAAATAGATATGTCTTCAAAGAAGGTACACAAGTAGCCAGAAAGCACATGAAAAGATGTTCAAAATCATTAACCATCAGGTAAATGCAAATCAAAGCCATGAGATACTATTTCATACTTGTTAGCATGGCTTCTATTAAAAAAACAAACAAACAGAAAATAACTAGTATTGTAGAGGATGCAGAGAAATAAGAACACTCATTCATTGCTGGTAGCAATGTGAAATAGTGCAGCTGCTGTGGAAGACATTTGGGTGGTTCCTCAGAAATCTAAGTATAGAAATAATAGTCTATACTTAGTACATACCCAAAAGAATGGAAAGCAGGAACTCAAAAAGATATTTGCACACTGATGTTCATAGTGGCTTTATTCACAATTGACCAAAGATAGGGGCAATCCATGTGTCCATCAACAGATGAATGGACAAATAAAATGTGGTATATACAATTCATTTTGTCTAGAATTGTTCTCTTGCCTCTGTGGAATAGTTTAATAGGATATTAATTGGGCTTCCCCCTTGTGTGTTTCTCTTCCTTAGTTTATCCTAGACAGAACAGATGTCATGATCCTTTTAAAATTTAAGTATTTTTATGCCACTCTTTTGCACAAAATGCTCCCTATCTGAAAATAATCCACACTTCCCACTATGGCCTATAAGTTCCTGCTTTGCTGGCTCCTGCCTGCCACTCTGGCCTCACCTCCTCCCATTCTGCTCCTCTATCCCTCTTTTCTGCCCATACTCTCCTACCAGCTGCTAGTTGAATACGCTAGACATGTGTTATGCTAAGTTTCATTGCGTGGGTTCTTCCTTCTGCCTGATATCCTTTTGGATATCCCACAGAGATACTTACAGCTCACCCCCTCATCAGCTTCAAATCTTTGCTCAATTATCATCTTCTCAATAAAGCTTATCCTGACCAATCTATTAAAGTGTAACACTGAGAGCTGGAATTTTTGTTTATTTGTTTATTGGCATATTGCTAGAGAAAGTGGCACATAGTATGAGTTCAGTAAACAAGTATTGAATAAATAATTGAATGAATGAAATCTTCCACAAAAGACAGCCTCCTCTCTTACATGTTATGGATAATATATAATTACGTATTTTGGATTCTTTTCCATTAAAATAACTTTGTTCTCCATATATTACCTTAATACCCTTAATTTGCTTCTTGGACTCTTGTGATTGTCTCCTAATATGTTTCTAGTCCTCTATTAGTACCTGTTCTGGTTTGCTAAAGCTCCTGGAATGCAAAATTCCAGAAATGGATTGGCTTTTATAAAGGGGATTTATCAGGCTACAAATTTACAGTTCTAAGGCCATAAAAATGTCCAAACTAAGGCATCAACAACAGGATACCTTTCACTGAGGAAAGGCCAATGGCATCTGGAGCACCCCTGTTAGCTGGGAAGGCATATGGCTAGTGTCTGCTGGCCCTTTGCTCCTGGGTTGTGTTGCTTTCAGCTTTTCATTCCAGTGGCCTTCTCTTTAAGTGTCTGTGGTTTCTCACTTAGCTTCTCCAGGGCAAACTCTGTGCTTTATCTCTTAGCTTAGCATCTCCAAGCATCTTTTTCAACAGCTATCTCCAAAATATCTGTGGGCATTTTCTCTCTAAGTGTCTCTCTTAGCTTCTCCAAGCATCTCTCTTATCTTCTCCAAGCATCTCTCTTAGTGACTCCAGTGAACTAATTAAGACCTACCTTGAATGGGCAGGGTTACATCTCCATGGAAATAATCTAATCAAAAGGTCTCACCCACAACTGGATGGGTCACATCTCCATGACAACAACCTAATCAAAAGATCCCACTCACAATAGGTCTGCCCCCACATGATTGCATTAAAGAATATGGTTTTTTTATGGGGTACATAACAGATCAAAACCAGCACAGTACCCCTTTTCAAGTCATTCCTTGCATAGATATAGAATGATATTTTTAAAAAAACACAATTGTCTTCCATGGTTTCTCTATTTAAAATTAATTATTGCTTGTTTTTATTGCCTACAGTATTGGATCCGAGTCCCTTAGCATAATGACACGGCATTTCAGACTCCTACCCTTGTCACATCTATGGTTTCATACTTTGTCAGGTTCCAGTCTTCACACTGATCCCCCACTATAATCACTGTAAGCTATAGTGGCATTCTCCCACTTCCTAGTCTGCAGCCTCTGTGATGTTGTTTGACTTATTAATTATTGAATAGCTAGAGTCCAGAATATAAAGTATCAATAAATCTTTGTTGGAGAAAAGGATGAAAATACTACTTTTCTTTATGCATCACGTTCTCTTGCTTCTGTGGTTCAGCATATTCCATACTCTCTGCCTAGGATTCCATCACCTGCTTTCTTTGTCTGGCTAGTGACTTTCTGTCTTTTAAATTTCAGCTCATGTGACAATCCATCTCAAGATATTTTATCATCTCAAATACGTTACCTGTTCTCAGTATAGCTTTTCATAGCATCTACTATATTTTTCTATTTCCCTAATCCCAAAATCACAGTAATAATTATCATAATTTCTGTGTTGGTTGTTACCTGTCTGTCTTCTTCAATGGGCACTGAGTTCCTTAAGTGTAATACGCAGGTTTCCTTTTTTGGTATCCCAGCAGAGTATAGTGTTTGACAGATTACATAATTAATTAGCATTTTTAGGATGGATATAATAACCCTAAATATATTCTTCTATCCTTGACTCCAACCCCCTCTGGAAACTAAGGTTCAAAGATAGGCAATGACTTGCCCAAATCACAAAGGGAGTCAGTACCATGAGAGATAATTGGTCCTATATCATCTGACTCCAAGGCTGGTGGGTAAAGGGGGGAGATGGGACTTCACTCTATACCTTCTTCCTCAGACAGGCCACTACAAAGTTAGACTTATAAGGAGTCCATTACACAAATGAAGACCAAACAAGGGTTATCCCAATGTGTTTGACATATTGTTATGTAGCCTCACGTACACTCAGCATAACCAGCCAATTATTCCCAACTGACAGATGTATGGACTTTCAGTGTTTCTGATTTAAATATATATATTTGTCTATTTCCTTTTGCATCAAGCAGTTTGATTATAAGTTCAAAGAGATGGATATAGCAAAGTTCTGTTTGACTTTATTTGTTGATGTAACCATTAAATTTTGTTCATTTGGTTGTTCCAGGAATATGCAGAAGCCTTGTTGAGGACCTTAAGGATTGAATTTTGTTGTAACTCAGAAGAATTCACAGTCCTGCCAAATGGAGAGCCATAGACCATGGTCCACAGAGGAAGGCTGTTTCTGATAAATATAGTCACCAGGGGCTTAAAGTTGAAGTGTCAGAAGACTAATCAAACATAAAAAGTTCCAAATAATTAGCCAAAAGAGCAAGCACAAGAAGGAATCAATCACCAGTAATAGTGAATAAAAGTCAAAGATAGGGAGTATTTTGGGTAAAGGGCCCAAAAAAAAGAATAAATAGATTATAGAGGAAAATCTATACTTTTACTTCATCCTTTGATCAACTCTTTATATGAGAGTATGTACAAAATATTATGATGGTGTTAGAAAAAATGTGCTTGATACAATTTATTTCTTAGGTTAATGTATAGTCTAGTTAGAGTGACAAGAGATGCACAAGATATAGGAAATGTGCTCCAAAGTGACATCCTGTTGAAGTGCCAAGGGAGTTCAGAAAACAGAGAGATTAATTTCTCTTCATGGGGAGGGGAGCTTAAGACTTGATTGAATGATTGGCACTTAAACAGATCATGCAGTGTGCCAGTTTGTATATTTATGTTCCCCAGAAAAAGCCATTTTTCTTTAATGCATTCTTGTGGGGGCAGATGTATTAGTGTGGATTGGGTTGGAACCTATTGGTTCAGTGTCCATGGAGATGTGATCCACCCAACTGTAGGTGATAACTCTGATTAGATAATTTCCATGGAGGCATGGCCCCACCCATTCAGTGTGGGCCTTGTTTAGTTTACTGGAGCACTATATATGCTCAGATAGAAAGAGCTTATAGCTAGCTGGAGCTGAGACAGACATTTTGAAGACAACTGTTGGAAGCTGATGCAGACATTTTGGAGAATGCCATTTTGAAACACAACCTGGGAGCCAGTAGACGTCAACCACGTGCCTTCCCAGCTAACAGAGGTTTTCCAGACGCCAATGGCCTTTCTCCAGTGAAGGTACCCTTTATTAATGGACACTTCATGGTCTTAAGATTGTAACTTTGTAATCAAATAAACCCCCTTTTATAAAAGCCAATCCATTTCTGGTGCTTTGCATTCCCGCAGCATTAGCAAACTAGAACATGCAGTTAATAGTGTATGAACATGAAATAGTGGAAAGAAAGGCACTATGGGCTAAATGAGCAGTTTGAAAAGAATGCAGAAGTCCCCCAAACAGTTCTTCCTTAGGTCTTTGAGTATATTAATGAAGACGTAGTGGGCTGAATGGTCACCAAAAGGTATGTCCATGTCCTAATCCCCAAAACCTGTGAATATGGCCTTATATAGCAAAAGATGTGATTAAGTTCATGATACTGAGAGAAGGAGCTTATCTTGAATTCTCCAGGTGGGCCACTTCTCCAATGACAAGAGTTCTTATACGAGCAAGGCATAGGGAGATTAGTGGGGGAAAAAGATGTGAAATGGAGCAGAAAGAGATGTTGCCACAAGCCAAGGAATGCTGACAGCCACCAGGAGCCAGAAAAGGCAAGGAAGAAAATCTCCTTTATGGCCTACATAGGATATGTGGCCTTGCTGACACCTTTATTTCAGGCTTCTATCTTTCAGAACTGTGAGAGAATAAACGTCTGTTGTTTTAAGTCACCAAGTTTATGGTAATTTGTTACAGTAGTCTTAGGAAAGTAATACATAAGATAAAAGGCATTTTTTCTTCCTTTAACTGGAAGCTCTGGGGAACAAGAAAATATGTCATTTTCCTGAATGCCAGATGAATATTTTTGAAGCAAAGAGTTAATAGCCATTAGGATATCTAATGGGCAAGAATATTATTCCAACTGATTTTAAAGGGAAATGGAAAGGATTAATTTGACTGTAAGGGATAATAGTCTGTGATTTCATAATTTAGACATCTTTTATCATTTGAAATTGTTGACAATGTCCACTTACTTCTCCAGATTATGCGTATTTTTCTTACAAGATTTAGTCTCTCTTGTAGCCTCTCTCTAGAATTAGGATAGAACCCCACCCAAACGTCTGCTATGCACACACATGCCAAGAGGATATGAAAAAGGTTTATTGCTTACATAATGTGGCTTTCTGGGGTGATCAGGGTAGGCATCCCAGGTGGTCTGAAAATGGATTGAAAAGCAAAGAAAGGAGTTTGGCTTTATGGTTTTTATGATGATTAAGAGGTGGGACCAGGAGCCAGTCAGGGGCTTATGTGGTTTAGATGTCCCACCAGCACCAAAAGAGGAAACACCCAGGCTCTCTTCTCAGCTTGCCCAGATGTGGGAAAAAAGAAGAGGCAAGTTTTAGGCTTAAAATTTGATAAAAATGATTAGCATCAAAAAATGGAATCAGACTTTTATTACATTCTCCTTAAAACTGATTATTGAATATAGCAAAGATTGATCACTATTTTCTCTATTTCTTCTATAGTAATCACTTTCTTTTTCCACTCCAGTTCATTCCCCTCAGTATTTTTAGTCAGTTTTCCCCTGACTATGGACTAAACTATTCACAACAACCATTGGTATTCTGAGACCTTGAGGCTAAAGGAATTTGCTTACAAATGACAAACATCACTTCCCAAGAATCAGGGACTTTGTCTTTCTCATGTTTACACATGAATCTTTGCACTTATACTCATAAACTTCCCTCAAAACACAAGTAATCTGGTAATCTGCAATTATCTGGCAGACTAAAGCTTTCTGTCTTTAAAATAAGTATTGCACAGAGGCATAAATATGTACCTGATCAAATGAGATATCTCTGGGATATAGGATTCCAATTTTATATAATGAGGTTCAGCTATTATTTCATGCCACTCTTATGTTTTATCAGCCACAGAAGATATCCCAGGCACTTTGCTATCTTCTCTAATAGCCACCCTCTCAGACAAGTGATTGTATCTTATTGGTAAAGTAGGAATGAAGGAAAGAATTCTATATTTCTTGAAGATTCTGAAATAGTCTGAATTAGAATTAAGTAGGTGGTTAGGTTACCTTGTGTTCTATAATGACGCTGCAAAGGATAGCTTCTAATAGGAATTTGTCAAGAAAAAATGAGTTAAATAGATTGTTCATGGAATTGCTTCAGTGATTACATGATGCACATATCAAAATGGGTTTATACATTACATTCCATATCACCATTCTTATTCCTGTAAACACATTTTATTAACCTAAAAGCAAGTAACTGACATTTTAATGCCCAACATCACAGTCAAATGACATTTATAACAATTCCTAGTAAATCTACAAAACTCTTCACTACACTAACATAATTAAATTGGAAGGTAGCAGCAACAATATAATACAAGATGCCTGTATGTTTTATCCAATTAGAGGAAAGGGTACTTTCCAATTTTAAGTACGGAACCAAAGAAAATATAAATACATATTTAAGTAAATATATTTCATTTATATGTATTTTCCTTTTAAGAAATTTATTTTTATAATAAAAAGTTATATTTAAATATTACCCAATATTCAGGAAAAGAGAAAAGAGCATCAGTAATACCATTTAAAGTACCATTTAATTTTGTATGTTTTATTATTTGTCAATCTGCCCTTTTATGACTTAGGTAATATCTGTCTGCAGGTAAAACCTCTATTGTGTTCCTTCTTTTAATCTTGTATAAGTGCTTTTAAAAATTTTCTGATATCATCTATATTCTCATTTTAATGATTCTTAAAGTTAATTTCACACCATGTTATTTTTACAGGAAAAGAAGTTTGGAAAGACTACTAACAAGATAAATCAACAATTGCAGGAAATGACTGTAGTAATTTTGCAGATGGGATGCAGATAGAGCATAATTCAGAGTATAGTTCAAACTGCTAAATACTATTCAAATTATTTATTTGGATTTTTCAAGAGAAGTAACAGATGTCCACTTTCTTCCTGATCTTGTCTAAAACAAGCAGGAATGCGGCTTAGAAACTGGATGAGAAAGGAAGGAAAAAAGGAAGGACAGATTGAAGGGAGGGAGGCTGGTAAATATCTAACAACCATTTCTATAGGGAGGGAAAAACTGATTTGTAGCATTTGCCAGTTTCCTTTGTGTAAATAATACCAGCCATGGCTGATTTCTAGCTACTAAATTGACAACACTGAATGCACAGTTTGGAAAAGTTGTGTACAATTGGTTCTCGCAAGAAAGTATGTGTAGGCTTCAGCATAGGAATGAAAGGCAAGAAGGAAAGAAGGAGGGAAAGAAAGGAGGAAAGTAGGGAGGGAGAGAAGAAAGAAAGTTTTATTGTTTTTTTTTTTTGTAAATGGTACTCTTTTCCCAAATTTCATCCTAGTCAAAGTTTTGGTCAACTCTCACCAGGACCACTGCAATTACTAATCTCCCAAGTGGCCTCTGCCTCGCCTAGTGGTTGCTAAATTACTTAATTTTTTTGCAGCACAGAAGTCTTTGAGAATATGTTGAAGTCTTGAACCCTATCTCCAGAAACCATTCACATGTGCTGGCACAACCCTTTGAATAAAAACTAAAACAATTCACATAAACCCATAAATCTCACATCGAGACTCTTCTTATTTTACTCTTTGGATCAAAAATTTCAATGACTTAAACAACTAAGATTTTATGATACTTTAGAGTATATAAGCCATTTTCCTATCTATTCAAGTCTAAATCCCCTATTTCAGCATTGAAGATTCTCTACCATTTAACCTGATTTTTCCCCCTATCCTATTTGCTATTGCATAAGCTTCTATAATTAAAATGTGAGATTCTAGAATAATGTTCCTCTGGCTCATTTTATTCTATCTTATAAGTTTAAACAGAAAATTTCTCAGTGTTTAGAGTGTACCTGACACACAGCAGTTGTCCAGTAAGTGGTGAATAATTAGATGAATGAATAAATAGATATATAATACAGCCCTGTAAGCAAATGAGTCAAATGTGTACTGAACTTTCAAACGTATTTCAAATTCAATTAGGTTAGAATATTTGAATGTGAGTTTAAACTCCGCGATCTTCCAGCTACATTATCAGCCTAAATTTTTGGGGCTTCTGTTTTTTTATCTATAAACTAAATATAATTGTCGAGTGGGTTAGTTTAACAATTAAATAAAACAGTTAAGTTGAAAAGACACATAACAAAATGTAAACTTCTAACTTACAGTGTTAATTGCTTTTGCACTCTTTACAAAGAGGTCATAATTGTCACCCTGCATGCTGGATTTTTTTTTGTGTTGGGTTTGTGTTGTGTGTGCTTGTGTGTGTATGCAGGTATGTGTTCCTATTTTTAAAATAAAGTTGAGACAACATTTAAGAAGAGGAAGACTTTTACATCACAAAAATCCCTATTCTATTTTCTTCCTTAAAACTATCATATTTAAAAATGTTTCAGGAAGGAAGGCTGGGAATATATCCCCTGCTTCACATCAGTGCCCCAACCATTTCACATTTTAATTGGTAGACTTCAGTTATATTTGGTTTTGGGAGCTCAAGAAATACTATCAAATTTTTTTCTCTCTCAAACTCTCAACTGAGTTTTCAAAATCTGGTCAGGTTCACTCATTTGCACACCTGACAGTCCCTATATATTTTTGAATTGGTGGCCTCTCTTTCCATAGTACTTTTCTCATAGTAAGTACCAAAAACATTTATTCAATTTGAATATGGTTTGATTTGAAGGGCCCTGAGAGAAGGGGCATTGCCCTGCCTTAAACTCTTCCACAAGCAGGGAATTTTACTATCTAGAAATTCATCCTCTTAGCTTATTATAATTCTCATTAAACTACAAAGATCCCTGAGGAAAATAGTGCTTAGCTTTGAATCATTTGCATAGTAATGCTAATAACGTGTATTGAGTTCCACATTCATTGTGGCATTTGATACACAAAATCATTCTTTGTAATATCTAGGACATTTTTATCTCTCCGTTTTATGTTTTAATTGATTGTCTTCAGTCGCAGTTAGATCCAGGAGGTCAAACAATATTGTCAAAGTGGTCTCTTTTCAATCCTTAAATCAGTCTTCCTCTGGGTCGGTACCATCCTCAGGCAGACATTCTTCCCATGGGACCCTAGGAAATTTCAGGCTTACAACCTTTCAGATATTAACTTCTGATGGGAGGAGAGCATCATTCCCCCAATATCTCATAGAGTTGTCATGAGGATTTAAAAAGTCAATACACAGAAAACGCTTGGGCCAGTGCCTGACATATAATAATTATATGTTGATTATTGGTTGCACTCAGATCACATGTTTATATCTCTGTACCCATGTTCCAGTTGATCAGACCTAATTGCAGGTGCTGAGGAATGCAATCCAGCACACCTAGGCATTATGGAATAAGAGTGGGGGAGTGTTATGGATTGAATTGTGTCCCACCAAAGGATACACTGAAGCCCTAATCCCCAATAGCTCAGAAGGTGATCCTATTTGGAAATAGGGTCATTTCATATGGAACTAGACAAGTTAAAATGAGGTCATACTGGGGTAAGTTGAGCCTTAATCCAATATAACTTGCTTCTTTATAAGAAGAGGAAATTTCTTATAAATTCTATCAGAAAGATAGAAGGAAAGAGTAGAGCCATCTAACGACTGAGACAAAGGACACCATGGATTGCTAACCAGTCACCCACAAGAAGCCAGGATAGAGCCATGTAAGAGAGTCTTCCCTACAGACTTTAGAGGAAGCATGGTTCTTCCAACACATTGATTCAGACTTCTATCCTCCAGAACTATGAGACAATAAATTTCTGTTCTTTTAAGCACCCAGTTTACACTACTTTGCTATAGCAGCTCTAGGGATCCTAGACAGGGAGGATTGGAAATCAAGGTTTTGTTATTTAAAAAAAAAATCAGGAAAGGAAAATGTGCAGAAAATATATCTCTCTAAATATATATATATCCTATATGGAGTGGAAAATAGTTGTAGCATTTGTAGAATTGGAAAAAAAATAGGCCCCAAGTATAAGAAATATATTTCCTATTTGAGATATTGTCTATCATATTAATGTGCATAAATACCTATTCATGACTTCAGTTTTGCAGTGACGTTGCACTTCATGCAATTCCACTTTAAGAAAACTATCATTACATTTGCAGGTAATGCAATTTCAGGGGATCCCATTGTCTTTTGGCAGCCAGAATGAGATGCACATTTCAGCACCATCTTAAATTTGGAGGAAGCTTATGGCTGGATCCTGACCTTTGGTGTTTGATGTTGAGATACGCAACATCCTTTACACACATGGATTAGTACTTTGGGAATATATGAAGTGGTAGCAAGACTCAGAGTACACACTTTATAGGGCTTAGGTGCAGAGCTATACTATGATTCAAAAATGATTTATGAAACAGAAGCAAAAACCTCCCTAATGGTGGAAACATATCCTTCACAGGCATCAACTATGTCTTATTTTTCTCAAGATACTGGAAAAAGTTAATATCATTTCCATAAAACAAAGAATTGGCAAGAATGTGGACAGTGATTCCGAATGGATATAGAGTATGGTCAGAAAAAATATATAAGAGTACCCTGTATTCATTAGTTTAAACTGTTAGCAGACTTTCTGGTGTTAGCTTTTTCTTGGGTTAGTTTTAATGGCTCTTGAATAACTTTGGCAAAGTTTTCCTTGAATTTGTTTAAGAACTTTTAATTTTGTATTTGTATGTCAGTTTTTTATTGTTCAAGACTGCTACCAAATCTGAACTTATTTCCATTTTAATAAAATAAAATAATCAATATTTGATAAAAATATATTTAGTAGATTAAGAAGACAATTGATGCAAGTGTATAGCTAATTTTAAGATATAACAAGTTGTAAAAAGTCAACATTTTATTTATTTATTTTTACCAAAATAGTATCTTGTTATAGTCATTGATTCCTATTTTAAGTAGCATTTGAAAAACAAAATGTTTATAATTTTTTCTTCCTATAAGCACAAATATTACTGAAGTTGCCCTTGCATATTAGGAAAGTATTTAGTCACAGATTCCCTTTGATTAGGAAGTTGTTTTATTTAAAATATTATTTAGTTTTTCCTCTGGTATGAATTATTTTCAAGTATCCAACTTATGATTTTAAACATATTTTAATCCTCTCCAAAAGCAAGTCAAAACTATGGATTGAATCACTGAAATAAAATTCTCACCTCCAATTCTCACCAAGCCTAACATATAGACATAAAGCATAAAATAACTTTATCAGCAATTTTTAAAGTCTTTATATCTGCTTGTTTTAGGCTGAATGAAAGCATTCACATCAATCATTCTTTATACATTATAAAGTATTTTTATATGTAGATTCTCTCCAGCACCTGCATCATCTCTGTGAAATTAGTTATGTGTTTGAGGGGTCTGCGGCAAGGTTCATATTCCACATTATAGATTATTGTCAGCCACGCAATCATGGTTAAAAGGCTCCACGTGTATGCCTAAACACCTGCTATATTCAGAATGATATAAAATGAGACTCAACCATCTATTAATATACCCATAAAAAATTCTATTATTTCAGTCAGAGTTTAGTTTCCAGTGTTGAATAGTAAAGTCTTAGAAGTTTTTCCCTATTTAGATTGAATTAGTAAAGACAGTAAAATTTGTGTAGAAATGATTCAAAGGGGAACACTCTTTTTCAAAAAAACTTACTCGTGTGTCTGTTAAACATTAATCAGTGTGACTATAACCTTCATTTTCATTCCATCAAATTTCTGTTACTCTTTACAAGTAAAATATCATCTTCACATACTGATTGTAAATATTTCCAATGACTTTAAACATTTGGTTCTGCTTAGATACTTAAACTTAAGGAAACTTGTGTCTGTTTCCTCCATGACACAGAGAAGAAAGCACTTGCTTATGCTGGGCTGTGCAGACATTGCCATATTTCTCTTTTTTCCCCACTTTAATAAGGTAAAAATATATCTTTAGATAAATATACAGCAATAATGTCTGAGTCCTATCTGTGCTTCGATATTAAAATGATCAAATAGAAAAAAAACTTGCAAACTAAACTCATCTGCCATTAATAAACCCCATCTGCCATTTTATGGCACAAGCACAAACTGCTATAGGAAGATGCCAAGACAATTTAGAATCTCCTTCTACAAGACCCTGAGCCAGAACTAATTTCATTCAAAGGATAAATGAGCAAAGTATTCCTTTGCCAACTGACAAAACGTAATGATTCATGATTAATGGATCCTTGTTTTTTTTCCTTCAAAAACCTCCCTTTTAGGCATGGTGATACTATAATCAGTTCAGGAGGAGAACCTGAAACTTTAAATGTGAGGGCAGCAAATCTGATCTATATTTTATGGTTAGGATTGGCTCATTATTAGTGAGGAGAATGATTGATGATAGAAAATGCTGTCTTTTGAAACTTATAAGGCATATGCTAAAAATATTTTAAAAGATTTCTCTGCCCTAGATGAGAAGATATTAAGTTTTCTTAGGAAACAAGCTTTTGCTATTAAAATGTTACTGCTCTGATGACCAAAACTGATTACTTGAAACACCATTAGGTTTTCCTGACTCAGTCACTTATGACTTGTTTTTTAATTATATGATTGAAATTACTCTAACAGAATTAGAAGTCATTTTACTGTTAGCTGTAGAGTAAAACAGTAATTTATAAATTATTAAATATTTTTTAAAATGCATGCTGGAAACCAAGAAAGTGTTCTATTTTTTATCCCTAATAATCACAGTAAGACAAATGTGATTTGGAAAAAAATTAATCAGCAACAATTTCTTCACCACCCTTGTTATTGCCCATAGTTTGTGAGCATATGTCCTAGTACTGAATCAGGCAACAAGTTACTTCTCATTGTTATTTTATTTGAGTTTCTCCTTTGATTCTGGGCATCCACTTAATGACATGGGAAACCACTCTAACTTATTGCCAGTGTAATTTGTAATTATCTTGTTGCTAAGTAATGTGGAGATTTTGTAAACATGAGATCAATAAAAATGTGAAAATGTGTTTGATCACATGGCAAAAGGATGATTAGTCAGTTAAATAAAAGTGATTTAAGAATCAGTGTATGCAAACTGATTAAAAGCCAATGAAATGGCCACATATAAAAATCTGATGAAACAATACTGTAAGATATATACAGAAACTTTATTGGTTAATAAAAGTCTTACCTTAATAACTTTTTTGTTATAAAATTTTACATGGAGATAAATTTGTCTATTATGTACTTAAAGGTTGAAACCACTGAAAGTCAAATAAAACTAAAACATATTATATATATTAGGATTAACCATAAGAAATTGACAGCCTAACTTTTTTCACTAAAAAATTGGCAACATTATTCATATTTTCAAAGGACCAATAAGGTGTCCTGTGGTCTCTTCTACTTCTATTAAAGGAGAAAAATTGAGTTATCCAATATGTGTAAAATGTGTGGAACAGTAACTGGTATGAAGTATATATTCAATATGCTAGCCTGTATTATTTTATCATCAACATCAAAAAATACAAAGAATTGACAGGAACATCTGACAGGATTTCCAATATAAACAGTGATGAAAGAGATCGGAAAATCTCATAAGATATACAGTGGCAGTAAAGAATTGGTTATTCACATCTGGCAAATTTAGAGAAAAGCACTGAGATGCAGGATAAGTTACTCATCGGTACTATAGGCTAGCAGTGTCTACTTCTGGCATTCTTGTATGACAAAATGAGATCATGCATAAAAAGTGATTGGGATAGTGCTTCACACATTGTAAACTCTAAGAAATAAAGGTTATTTGTCCTTTTGTTTTTCAAAAAATATAATTCATCAATGACATTCATTAAAAGTTACTTTTTCTCAGAATGTAGACATTTGGTATGTTTTAATCATAATAAGTGATATGCAAACTTAACTTAGGATATTTTGAAAACTGAAGATAATCTCACAAAAATAATAGGAAATATTCATATTGGGATTCATACTGGGAACTCATTGTTAAAGATTCTGCATTGTGTTGTTATCGTTAATAATTACTATTACATTGGTGTTAAAAGATATATTAGGAATATATATCTTTAAAATGTGTGAGGTAAGGTGGACCCTACTGGGGAGTCAACAATGAGGCCAATTCAGTTACCAAGACTTGTTACATCTGGAAAGTTGCTGTAGTCTCATTTGAGGCAGGAAGTTGATAGATTCTCAATATTATTTTCAGAGTGGCAGCACAAATGTTAAACATTAATGTTTCCCAAACGTTTTTCTTTCTTCTTTCATGCTATTGTTTGCTCTTAATGCCTATAAAAGGAAGTTATGATTTTGCAATCAAGCAGTGTATTTAGTGTTTCATAGAGCAAAATATGTGTTGTAGATAGCTTTGAACGCCTGCATGAATGTCTTAATAAAACAGTACTAGAAAAAAGCTTTTTCCCTTTCTCTTTCTATTCCACCACTGACTACTTCTACCTCCTACCTCTTAACATTTTCTAAAGGAAACATGTGCTTGGGGGCTTAATTGTGACTTAGACATTGACATTCTTGTAATACACCCCATAAATTAAATGTCAGCTCTTCAATTCTGAGTCCTGTGTAAATGTTGAGTGCAAATGTTTAAGAGACAGTATATATTATGGTAACTCACAAAATTTCAAAGGATTAACTCTGCTTTTTTTACCTCAAGTAGGGTAAACATTGACTTTGGTGTCCAGTAAACACATTTTCCCCTTTCTGGATGGGCAGTGGTACTTTGTTTTTCTATAGTTTTGACTTTCTTCTTTTTTAAAAGATGACATGCATTAAAGAGGTTGGTACAATGCTGTTGATTCAACCTAACATTGCCATCTTTTTAGTTGGTTTTCATATTTTTCCCTAATTCCTTCAGAAGTATAACATAAGGCAGAAGACTGACTCGATGCCATTCAAACCCAAGATGTTTCATTTGAAGAAGCCAGGTCCTTTGTCTGGATGGATATTGGAGTAATTAATTTGTGTAGAGACACAGTATACTGTGATAGATGACAAAAATATCCAATATGTAGCCCCAGAATTTTAGGCTAAATAATTAAGATGTTTTTCTCACCCTTAAAACATTGCCCCATGTTTTTCCTCCAGAAAGTGCCTCCAAAATGTATCCCTAAATAAAGCCTCCCTGGGATACTTCTTTCCCACACACATCAAAAATGTACAAAACTTTCCTTTATAAGAGATTCCCAGATTGGGCCTAACACATTCTGAAAAAGAAGGATGGAGATTAAGAAGAAAAGAATCACTGCAAAGAGCATGGGGGTGGCTACCCGTTTAGTAAAATCCACAAGGCCCTGACATTTACCTTCTTTTTTTTCCAAACTATATTCTTTTCTCCGTGTGATTTCCATCAGAAACCCCTCCTCTCTTCTGAGGATGTCTCCTTTGTTCACATGCGTGGTTGACCATGTAACTGAGATTTAGGCTGAAGCCAAGTGACAGTGCAACCAAGTTCGATTTTATGTTTTCCATTCTCAACCCTGTTGTCAGGTCTTGGATATTTGGAGACTTGGTCAGAGAAATGAACTGATTTCCAATATTTACTTTATTTTATTCTCCATTCTAACAGACCAAAGGGAAATTACTAAGCTTGGAGGAACATAAAAAATTGTGGTTACCAAATAAAATCATAATACCTGAAGAAAATGTTAGTTTTTATAGAACCTCATGAAGCATTTATGTTGCTTCTTAATCTTTCAGCAGCTAGCTGCTGAGTTAAGTACTCATTTGTTTTGAATGTATAACATGGCACAATACTTATGCTAACTCTAAAATAGACTAATTAAACCACATTGCAGAACTAATAGTACTCGAGGAGCAGCTGATGGAATTATCATAAACTAATAACCAATATGCTCATTATCATCAATACACAGGGCTTTTGTTTGTTTATTTCTGCAAAATTCTTTCACATAAGGCACTTAGGTGAATTTAGATTCTGTCAAAAATGCTCTTCGTGCAGCCCTAGAGAGAGAAATTGACCTTTTATTTAAAAAAAAAAACATGAATTGAAAAACCAAGCATTCACCAAACAGATCATGAAAGAATGGTGCAAATTGTGCTCAACATTGACTTTTATTGATTCATTTATTCATTTGTTTAACAGATAGGTATAGATTATCCACTAAATACCAGGCATTGTGCCAGGTTGCTGAGAAAGGTACATAGCCCTTCATCCTTTTAAAAGTACTTCCTTAGACATTTTATCTTTTGAAACTAATAACACTTCCTAATATTTGGGGCAGATGATACTAATCACCATTTACTTTTTCAATGCAGTTCAGGGGAGCTGTTTGACTAGCAAAGCTCTGACACATGGCAATGGAGTTCAGGCCAGAAACTAGATCTCTGCTCCCTGTGCATTGCCATTTTTATTTACTCGATAACCCTGAAATACTGTGAACAGGTCTTTCTGATTATTTAAGTATCAAAGGTACCAAATAAATTATTTCATTTAAAAACAGTAAAGCTCTGAGGATGTGTTTTAAGAACTGACATGCCAATTAAAATACCAAAACTTGTTGACATGCTCTCACCTTTTGAAACTCTTGACTGGTAATATTGCATCCTGTCTTGCCCCTAGAATGTAAGATCCAGGAGGTCAGGGCTATTTTCAAAAATATATCCCAAGTGCTTAGAACAATTTCTGGCACATAGAAAACACTCAATAAATATTTGTGGAATAAAAGTTTAGTGCAGCCCATTTGTGAGCTTTGGGAATGTTGGGTTTTAGCAGTTTTATTCAGTCGAGGATCACAATAAGAATTTGCACCACCAGTTCTTTTCTCCACACCCATTAAGGCTGGTAGAAAAACAAAACAAAACAAAACAAAATGAAAAAACAACAACAAAAACCGCTATCATAACAATAACATTCTCAAATGCCAATGTAGTAAAATCAAGCAGGTTCAAAACTATCTCTTTTAATAATAGAACAGGGAAACGAAGCACAATTCAAGTACTAAGACAATATCTAAACCTTATTTTAATCTATGTTCCTAAAGTCCTGTCAGTTCTTTTACTATTTACAGAAACAATATAAACTGGCTATAGCTCATATCTTTATATAATTCTCTGTTCAGTCTCTGGGCAGCTGATTAAGGTAGAAAAATGGTTAAATTATAGATAAAGTCAGAAGAGCAAAAGTAAAGAACATTAAAAAAGAATTCACATTTTTTAAATCGCTAGTCCTTGAAGAAGTGTTATAACAAGCTCTAGAAAAGAGGACTGCGGAGATCAATGGGTTTAATTTACCTTGGCATCTTTTTGTACGTGTGTGTCTATCGGCATTCCTTATACATTTGACCTATTTTGGAATGCTCTCAGTGCCTTAAGCATCATAGGGTTAACTTTGTCTACTTTGCTTGCTAAAGAAAGTACATTCTGTTCGGTAAATAAAAAGTGTAAATCCAAAGCAAATGTAACTAGTAGGACAGTTTAGCCAGGAAAAATCTAAAAACATATCAACAAGGCCATCACTTCTCACTCTCCACTCACCCTCTCCCTTTTTTGGTAACCAATTATTTTATTTGCATGTTTCTTATGGTGTGAACCTCAACCTTGTTGAGATTCTCCATCCTCTATCTCCAGGCTCAAGTAAAATGCAAAGATATTAATATATCAATGCAGCATGATTGGGAAATTAGCTAGCTCTTCAATCAAAAGTTATATAAATTTATAAAAAGGTTTGGAGATATTGCTCCCTCTTGCAAATATAAAAGAGACACATATTGCTTCCCTATTTTGCAGGTGCTTAAATAAATCTACTTACACCTATAAATAGCCCTTGTTAACATACTCCAGAAGAATTAATGATCCTTTAGTATCTTTTTCCATAGGTTTTTGATTTAAGTTGCAGGAACATGTAATCAGATTAAAAAGCAGACACAAAAATACAGAATGACTTTTTTTTTTTTAATGTGAGACTTAACTGTTGCATGTAATTCATTATGAATGTACGTGATAAGGAATCATAAGGGTCTCAATCGCTACAGAATTAGGATATGTTTTATATTCATTTTGTTTTTTATGTTCATTTGTGCTTGTTTTGTTAATTTTGTTTGTTTTTGATACCACATTGTTATCTTAGTCCCTATTTCTTTCAGGTTTCTTCATTTTTAGTATCCAAATCTTTGAATTTTTTCCGACTATGGCAGAGATTTTAAGTGCATTCATTGGCATTGTAAGGTCATGACTTGATTAATAGAGTTGATATTTTTCTCATTTAAAGGACACCTGAAGTTCAGAATTCTCATGGAGGAAATGTAGGTGACAAAACTCTTCAGAGAATAACGCAGTTCTATAAATCACATTTGGAAAAAAAACAATTGATCTATGTCTTTACATACGGAGAAAAATGAGGAAAATGATTTTTTAGGGAATCAACGGCTGCATCTTTTCTGAGGGACATTTAGTACATGCATTGCATTTACCTTTCCCATATTCAAACAAGTACTTCAAAAAATTTCCAGGTTAATTTTTATTAAAGCAGGAAAAACCACAGTACTTAGAAATGTGTGACCAAAATTCAAATCCTAAATCCAATACGCAAATTTTGGTTCTTTCCTTCTTTCCTTCCTGCCTTCCTGCCTGCCTTCCTGCCTTCCTTCCTCACTTTCTTTCCAACTTCCTTCCTCCCTCCCTGTATCTATTCTTCCCTCCATCATTCCCTTACTCTTGCATGTCCAGGCACCCACAGACATTTATTGAGCTAGCTACTCTTCTGTCATAGGAGCTGAGGAATACACAACTGAAGAATTCAAACTACTTGCTGCAATGGAACTTAACTTTTAACAATTTTCAACCAAATGTGAACAATAGTATCTGATACAGTTATTTCTCCTGATAAAGTGAGAGGATTTGGCTAAATATCTACCATCTAGAATAAGGACTCAGGGAATAGTTCTTCACCAATAAATTGGTTTCCAGTTTTCCAGTTGGCCTGTTCTGGAAACTCCTAATGTCCCTTATTCCTATGTTACTTCCAAACCCAAGAAACTAGATGGGTCCTTGACCACTCTCTGGTAGAGACCCATGGACCAATCTAAACAAGGCTCTTTATAACTCTCGGTCCTTAGATCTGTTGAGAACGGCTGACTTACTATATGAATGAAATATGGTTGTATTCCCCTTCCTGTCCAGTTCTCAGGCTCCACAATGCTCAGGCAGGGCAGTAGTCAATTTAGTAAGGTCTTATCCATCACAACTGAAAAGATACCAGGCATTGACTTGATGAATGCAAGATAAATCATGAGAGGGTTATCCATTCAAGCAAAGCTGAATGACACTGACAGAGCCCTGCGTGAAAGCTCATTTTGTGTTTGCCTGTACAATATCTCATTTGTCGAGAGCTTCAGTTGCCAATGATATCTGTGGCTTCCCCTGTATGAAGCCCTCTCTCTTTATTCCCTTCAACAAGTCACCCAGTTGGTAAAAAGAAAGAAACACCAAGGACACAAGGTACTATTATGATCTGAAAATTCAAGTTCGGAAATAGACTTTGTCTTTGTTCTTTGTTTCAATGAAAGCTAAATGCATCATTTTTGTTTCTGTTGTTATTATGTGGGAACAAATGAGACATTTCTAATAGGTGAGACTAAATGTGAATGGGTCCAGGAGACTAGACTCCACAGTGAGCCTTAAAATTCTTACTAAAATACCTTTGATTGCTATGCTATTTTATTTTTAATATAGGGAATAAATTCCTTTAATTTTTTATAGCTCTTAGATAAAAATACTACTTTTAGAAAATAATTTGAGAATTTCATTAAATAGCATAATTTCATGTAATATGTTAAAGTTAAATGAACAAAGTTATTCTATATTTTTCCCCTCACATTTCCAGAGCCGTCTGTTAAACATCAAAAATCAATGGATTATTCCATAGTGTTTGAAAGTCATATTAAAAAATCAATTTAGTCTTCTATAGGAACACATAACCTGGTACCAAAATATGTGCACATACTTCCATCATAAAATGAGTTTGCAAAGACCACACAAAAGGCCCACTATTTTGTTTTCATTATAGCATTCAAAATGAGTTGAAATGTTTGAAAATAACTGTTTATTAGTGACCTTTTTACACTTGCTCATATTGTAGATGGGAACTTTGAGTCATATACGATTTTTTGCCATTTTCTCTAAAACATTGACCTCAGTAACATACTGTTTAAATGTTCTACATGAATAGGGGAAACTAAGTGGGTCCATTGTTGGTATTTTTATATTAACTAATCATTTGATACGTGGTAGAAACACTAAGGAAAATATACAAAAGGTTTCATACTAGGGTATATTTACATGGGATTCAATTTTGAGATTGATTCTTAAATTTCAGTTATTTTCACTAGAATTAAGGAGAAAAAAATTATAAAGGAAAGAAAATAATGCAAATTAGCATTACCTTTTTTTAGATATCTCACAATGCATCTGCAAAATAAGATGGTCAACTGCTGTAGGGTTTTATTGTCTATCTTCATTGTTGATTTTACAAGACACTTCATGCTTACACTGGTTTACAAAGGAGCAATATAACAAACAAAATAAATGCTATTTAAATGATCATGCTCTGAATTTGAGAAAGGAAAAGGATTAAAAACAAAAACCTCCACAACTTTTCAAAAATATCTCAACACTTACTCAATTTCCACATTAAAAGAATTAATGAAAGCCCATTTTAAAATTTCAATGTAATACAATATTGCAGATCTTTTATGCTAACATGATGAATAAAGGAACTAAAAAATGATATCATTTCAGTTGGGTTAAATAATAAGAAATAAGGAATTGTGTTGAAGTATGCATTAAAAAATAAGCCTTATTTATATTCCAGGATGCCTGTAGGATTCTCTCTATGGAAAGATTGATGCCAATCAATCTATCTGTCTCATACAGTGATACTTCCCATAATGTCATAAATTATTGTTCTTTAAATTTTGTTATGATATTATATGTTGGAGGGATCTGATATATTGTTGTAAGAAATGTCATATCCTGTAATAAATCAAAATAAAAATATTATTTCTTTGTGGAAGGACTGCATGAAGAAAACTCATTTTTAAAGATATATCCTAAATGCTAGCCTACAGTAAAATCTTTATCTGCATTTACATTTTCAGTGAAGACAAAATTAGGACTGGGGAATATTTTTCATTTTCAGATTTTTAAAATGTTCACTTGGAAATAAATCTCTCCATGTTATGAATTGTATTCCATATTAAAACTACCAGTGTATGTAAAGGATATAATTTTTGCCACTAAATTTTTTGATTTAAAAAAAAAAATGGGAAAAAAACAGTTGCTCTCTTGATAACTTAATTCTGTTGACAATATCCATCTCTTTTCTTATGCATTCAATTCATCCAATGTTAATTTAGATTAGTATGGAAAGGAAATTTGTTAGGTATCTTCAGTATTGAAAGACACAAATTAAATATGCAAGTATTATTAAAAAGGACATGCATGTTTAGTGTATGGGACAAGGAAATTTCTGAGCCATGGCTTTCAGGTGGTATTTGGGTAGAAGTCATGGTAGAAGTCATATTTGAAATTTTGTAAGTAGAGATGCAGAGAGCAGGCCAAAACCTCAAGTAGAAAAAAATGGTCAGAGCTGAAATGGAAGAGCATATTCATGGTATGGTTCATAACTGTGGAATAGTAGTCCTCTTTTGCGAGATTATTGGGTGTGTGTAGGAAAATAGAGCACGGATAAGTTTGGAAGTGATGTTTGGTTCAGATTTTGAAGAGTTGTAAATGTGCTGTTGAGGAGCTCAAATATTTTTCAGTTGGTAATAGAGATTAGAAAGTTTTTGAGCATGGATCTGAACATTAGGACAATTATATGGCAGCTCTACACAGAGTGGTCTGGACAGGTAAACGATGGAGAAAGTAAGAGAGGGTTTAGAAGCTGCAGCAGTAATCTAGCAAAAAAAAGAAACACACATCTGAAGCAACAGACACAAGAGACAGAGGCAGGAGAATCTAAAGGGATTAACAATTTGTAGCAAAGAGAGGAAAGGAAATGAAGGTGTCAAGGGGGCATCACTTTCAAAACTAGACAAAATGATAGCAAACAGTGGACAGAATTTAAAAATTAACAATTCTATTTAAGATCGGATGTATCTGAAGTTCTCAGCATGTTTACATTTTCAGTGACAGGTCTCACCCGATAAGCATGTTCTAGCTTCCAAATTATATGTAAAAATTAGAAAACATGGATGTATATATAAATATATATGCACACACACATATGATCTTGGAAACATATTTTTATAGAACAAAGTATTTAAAATCAATTTCCACATTCTCGTCCATAAATTTGCATTTCCTTTAACTTCCTCTACCATATATTTGAGACTAATAATATATGGCTTAAGGGATATTATGATCCATCAAATTTATTTGCATGGTATTTTTCAAACTCTTTGCTGTCTATAATTACATTTGTATTTTTTTTCTCTGTAGAAATGTTAAGAGAGTTTTGGGAGCTCATTCTCTCTTAAAATTTCCTTGTAACTACAGGTGTACTCTATACCTTAAAAAAATGACATAGGGCAGGCTTTAGATGAAATCTAACATGGAATAATGAATTAGATGAAATGTATCACTGAGAAATCTTAGGATTTTTCCATAAGTATACTAGTGAACATAGAATTAGGAAAGGGTCATGAATTAAAATGTTCGTATTGGTCAGTTATAAGATTGTTTTCTCTTTCCTCCCTCTATATTTCTTTTCAGCTACTCCCCCTCCAAACGACATCTGCTTCTCCTACCACTTCATCCTCTCTCCACCTCTAACTTCCCCACTAACACTCTATCTGTCCTCTCCCACATTCCCTCATTTCTGCTTTCTTTTCCTTTACATGTATATTTTTTCCATGATGTATCACTAAAAACAGTATATATATATATATACACACACACACACACACACACACACATATATACTCTTAATGACATATTCATACCCTAGTTGTTCACATTAAGACATTATGTGGATAAATTATAGCATCCACATTCAACCAAAAATGTGTAAGTTAATTTTTTATTCTAAATGTATACATTGCCCTTCAAGTTGAAGATAGTGTCCTAAAACATACACACACATACACACCATGGTACCTGAAAAAATAATTTGCATTGCTTTAAGAAAAAAAAAAAAAAACTGATGAAAACCTGCAGCAGTCTTTACACATTTATTTCACTTATTCTTAATATTCCCAGTAGTGATTTTCTCTTCATTGATTATTGGGGGCAAGCAGAAGGGATAATTCATTACTATAGGTTATTATAACATGATTTTTATTATTTTGTATCTAAAATGTTTGAAAATTACATTGAAAATTTTTACTACAGATTAACAAATTTTTCAAAATTTTCTTGATTGATTATAAACAGCTTTCCCCTGAACCATCTGTTTTCCTCTGACAGATTTTAAACCCACACTTGGTCTAGCTCAAAGGGCATAGCACTTTATACAGAGTGGGATATTCATATATGTTTAATAGATTTTTAATAAATGAAAGAATTATTTGATTAAATATATTTTCCATCTTAATGGAGAAAGGAAGACAGGCCACACATAGAATTATTTAAAAAGGAATTTTAGATCATAATAACAATCAGAGCTTGGGCAAACATCTAAAAAAAGAAAAAATATCTTCAAAATTTGCAGAAGAGGTATAGAAAAATTAATAATTCTACATAGAGAGTAATTGAATATAAGGTTAACCATAAATTTAGTCAATGAAATATGTGATAATTTTTTTTATATTATCCTGAGTCAAATGTCAAATGCAAAATTATAGTCTGCTAGATCTTTAATTATTTCATTAATTAGTTTTTATTTGAGGAAATATTCAACTTACTTTACTGATAAAAAACAAAGTTTTCAAGATTTTATTTTTGCTATCCTGATTGCTGAGTGAATGGCTTGACTATAACTTGTGACACTAATCATTCATACATGAACAATCAGCATTTTGCTGCATTTTATTGAATGCATTGCATTCAATGTATGAATACATTGCAAGTTTAAATACTTCATAACCATAAAACACAATAGCGTTTCAGAACTAAATGTGTAAATTTCAAAATGAATAATTAGACAAATATGTGACTGAGTTCTTGGCCTTATTATTTTGTCCAGCATTTAAAAAATTGTGTTTTAAGTTATTTGCAAGAAAATCATGTTGTAAGAGTACAAATTAAGTGTCTATACTAACTCTTAAAAATGTACAGCCTCTTATATTGCAATATGCTCAATGTCATGAAGCTACAGAAAAACAAAATATCGATTATATTCAAGTGGTATATTCAAGCAGTGAATCAATGACTTAGTAGGGAGTCAAGGCTACATTGAAAAGTTTAAAATTAAGTAATAATTGCACTCTTTTAGATACATAGTAGGACATAATTTTATTTTACTAACTTAAATGAGTTGTATACTAAAAATTTCTGTAGTTTACTAGATAATAGGTACCATTTATTTCATAGAGTTAATTGTAATATCAAAAAATGTGAAAAATATGACTGTGTCAACATTATGGATATGCCAGATAATATTAATGGAATTCAATTCAAAATGCTGAATTAGGCATTTATCCTTCATGTAATCATTGTTGTACATAAGAAAAACCCATCTTTTACAAATGCTAACATCCTAAATATGGAAGAATATGATCTTTCCCTGTATGAAGTAAATATAGTGATAAATAAAATAAATTTTGAGTTTCTTTTGTTTTCCTACTCATTTTTACTCTTGAAATATGACTTTATTCTCAAATAAGGCACAGTATTTTATTAAAATAGTAATTAATAGATACTATAATTGCATGTGATTACTTTCTCATGAGAATTGAAACACGTTTAAAGTTAATGGAGAAGTTAACATTACTATGTCAAATCACACCAAGTTTCATTTGAAATAATGGTAATGAATAAGTCATGAATTCATTCTGTGGATGATATCTTGATTGCCTTATTTCAGATTATTAATCTTTGTTTACTTTTTTGTTTTCCAGAGAAAATTCTTTTGCCAGGTTATCTGCTAGACTGTCAAGTATGAAAGCTTTCCGCAGTGGTCCCTGGCATAAAGTAGAAGATTAAATACCCACAATATTTTGTTTGGAGCTAAGAGAACAATGTTTAGGAAACCAAGAATGTTCATGATTACAGTGGCTTGGGATTAGGGCATTGGACTGAATCAAATCCAGGAAGGATTTTAAATATTGCAGCACCAATTTTCTGTTTTACTGAATAATTGATAACATTAGATTACAAGATTTGCAAGCTCCCAAGTTGCTGTATTTTCATAGTGAAAAAGATTCCTTTCATTCAAGCTTAATAAGCTTGGCCTATATCAGCTTTTTTCACATCAGCCCAAGTGTCACATTTGGGCTGGGGGAAGCTTGTTAGCCGTAATTACCAGCAGTAGGTTCTATTATTCGCCAAAGTAATTTTCACTGCTAAGTACCACCAAAACTGCCTCAAGCCTTTAATTTTTTCTCTTCATCTTGCCTTCCTTTGCTTTCTTTTAAGTTAGTGCATTTTCCCATGATACTGCTCTCTGTGTTGTGGGACAAGGCAGAGGCGAGGCATTGGGTATCAATGTGCTCTTCAGACACGGGGTCAGGCCTAGCGAAAGCCTTTCACAAACAGAGCCTGAACTCTATTAGAGATGCAAATCCACTCTCTGAGTAAGGATTGTTTCAGCCACATAATGGGGGCCAAGGAATTCCACAGCAGCTCGCCTTTCAGCGTGGGCTCTTTGTCTGTGTCTTAGCAAATTTCAGCAGCCTGTTTAAACTCTAGCTATTGTCCCCTTGGCTTCATTGATTTCTCTGCCTGCCACCAACTCACAATGGGCTGATATGAACATCTTTGCTACTGCTTTTGTACTGTATATCAGAGTAATGTTTCAGCAGATTGAGGCCTAGGAGGAAGAATTAAACCTGTACTACACAGAACATGATGAATTGCAGGATTTACATATCATTTTGAGACTTTTGGGGGAAGGTCATTGCTGAATGCTGTTGTGTCTCAAAGGATGTTGTTCGAAGACAGAGTGACAGAAAAGGAAGTGATTTAGGTAGTCCCTGACAGCTTAATACACAAAATACAGACAAACTGTGGAAATTCACAGGCATCCTATGCTTTTCCAATGTATAGAATATTTGATTCTGGATCTCAATGCGGTTCACATGAAGGAACTTTATGTGGTAGTCTTATTTTACTCTTTCAGAGTTTACATGGTAAAATGTACAATACCATTATTTTAGATCCCACAGTTCTGGGATGACATAAAAACTTCCATAAGTGTGGAGCTTCCTCTTGTGTTGGAAGCACATTTTTCATTGTTAAAAATAGTATTCATTTCTAAAACATATAATTGATGTATTTACAAAATACAGTGATCTTTATCTATTGTAAATATTTTCTAAGTATACAGGGATCTTTAATATATTCAATGATATATAAACTATGCAAATACATTTCCTTCCAATATTTAAGATAATCATTAAGGAATATCCAGAGAAGTCTCCTAAATGTTTCATAACTGGCTCTTGAGAAAAATGGAAGTGTTTACAACATTTGCAAACTGTCATGGTATACATATTCCTACCACAACCTTCTGATGTGAGGTCACTGGTCACGAAGTTGTGAACATATATACTCAATCGGCTTCTGTGAGTAGTACAAGCCAGTTCCTGCACACAATTGGGAATACCTGATTGCTTTTTGTACTATTTTGTTATGAAACATCAGGCATCTCAATAATCTAATAAACTCAGATAAAAGATGACAGAGAAATGCATAGACAGATAAATTAGGGAGCTTAAAATACTGTAATTACAGTGGGCTACTATCTGAGAGTTGTCACTTGTATGATCTGAGAGATGTCACTTGTATGGTTGGCATAATTTATGTGTAAATTATGGTTTTTTTTTTCCTTTATTTTTTTAACCAGTGTCTCCGGGCTCTATATGGTGCATGACTGACATCAAAATGAAGGGGTAGAAATAAACCTGAATAGACTCATTCTATATGCTTCAAGTTTCCAAGAGATAGATGATTAGGGCAAAGTGTTTTGGGATTTTTTTTTTTTTTTAATTCCATAGTTAAAAGAGAAGAATCACTCATTTGATGAGTTCCTATACATATTTTTGAAGGATAAAATGTTATAACTTCTGTTCATATGCACATTCAGAGTGCAAGTCCTCATAAGGAGAATATGAGATTAAGAAAAATACTGTTTTTAAAAATCCATTATATTTTATATTGCAAAAAAAATACTGAATTGCCTATAATTCACTGAACACACAATGCAGTTTCACACTTCCATGCCACTGCATCTGCTGTTCTTTCTACTTTGAGTGCTCTTCCATCATATTTACAAATTCTTCAGTGAGATGATACCTCTTTTGTACGTAAGTCTATTTTGATGTACAACTTATATTATTTGAACATATGTCTTTCTACCTTATTAGACAGCATATTCCCTCCAGAGAAACACAATGTCTTATTTAGCTTTCTATCACCAAAGCATTGCAGAGTGCCTTAACAAATAGCGGTTGTACTAAAATGAATGGAATCATAAAATATTGACATCTTTTTTCCTATCTCTTTTCCTTCCAATTTTGTATTGATTCTTGGTTCATTTTCTCCTTGCAATTTCAGTATTTTAAATAGCCTACCAATTCACTGTCAAATGAAATTGTCTGAATATATTACAACAGGATTCAGTCAACTGTATTATCATCTATATTTCAAACTTTCTCAATTTAAATATGTATTTTCTTTTAAGAGAGCAAATTAACCACACCCAAATCCTATAAAAGTAGCTTTCCTCACTTCTTCACGTTCATATTTTTAACAATGCCATTATTGAGCACTGAGAAGTAGTTTCTTTTGGTATTCAGTGACTGTATCACATGACACATTCTAAAATATAGCATCCATCATAAATTTTTCACTTTTTTGGCATGTTTCATGATTTCTTTAAAATATACAAAGTCTTCTGTGCCATTCAGTCATGGAAGTGTCACAGATTTATTTTGTATCATGGTCTGTCCATTGCCAGCTATTGAATAAAAACTTCATACAAATATATTCTAGCCATAGCTCAGTAGTGTTGGTGGTGATTAATTTATTACCTTCTCTGCTATCTTTTAAAAATTCTGTTGTGAATCACCATGCTGATCATTTCACCTTTATCTCATATGCCATTAAAAACTATTCCTTAAAATGAACCTAGGCACAGGCCTTATACATCACACAAAAATTAACTTAAGTTGGATCATGGACTTAAAGGTAAAATGAAAAACTATAAAAAATCTGGAAGAAAATATAAGAGGAAATCTATGTGACACTGGATTTGAAGATGAGATTTTAGATACAGTATCAAAAGCATGATCTCTGAAAGAAAAAATTAGGTAAGTTGGACTTTATTAAAATTAAAAACTTCTGTGTAGCCAAAAGCAGGGTTAAAAGACTGAAATAACTGGGAGAAAATAATTGAAAAAAATCTGAAAAAGAATTTGCATCCAAAATATTCAAAGAACCTTTAAAACTCTGCAGTGAGAAAACAAATAATCCAATTTAAAAATGAATGAAAGATCTGAATGAGCACCTTACTAAAGAAGATATAAGATGGCCAATTAGAATATGAACATACATTCAACATCATTTGTGTTTAAGAAAAGACAAATTAAAAGAGCATGGAGATAACAACATACACCTGTTGGAATATTCACACCCCCCACACACACCAAAAAAAAAAAAAAAAAAAAAAAAAACCTGACAATACCAATTCCAGTCAGCAGGAACTCTCACTCCTTGCTGGTGAGAACACAAAATGATGTAAACATTTTGGAGGAAAATTTGGTAGTTTCTTTCAAACCTAAAAATAGTCTTACCATGCAATCCAGAAACTGTGCTCCTAGGAATTACTCAACCGATTTTAAACCTAATGTCCACAAAAAAACTGCAGGTGAAAGTTTATAGAATATTTATTTAAAATAGTAAAAGCTTAGAATCTTTCAATAGTTGAATGGCACACAAATTAATGTATGTCCATACCAGGGAATACTATTCAGTGAAAAAGGAATGAACTATCAAGTAATGGACAAATATGGAAAAATCTTAAATTCATCTTACTGAGTGAAAAGTCTCAAAAGGCTGCATACTGAATTCCATTTATATGATATTCTGGAAAGCAAAAGAGACAGTAAGCTGATCCATTGTTTTTTAGGAGTTTAGGGAGAGGAGAGGATTGAAGAGATGAAGCACAGATTTTTAGGGTGCTGAAGTTATCATACAGAGCAGTATACATGATGGATACATGACACTCTGCATTTGTTAAGCCCACAGAACTTTACAAGACAAAGACTGAATCTTACAGTATACAAATTTGAAAATGATCTTGTACCAGTTTGGAGATCCCAAGATGGAATGGAGACTGTGATAAAAGAAACTACATGTATTGCAAATGCATGAAATAACCTCACTGATAGGATTGGGGAGAGAGGGGGTACTGACCTAAGTAACTTTGGAAATAATTGTATACTTTAAAACTGAAGGCAAAAGTACTGTAATAACACAGTACTCTAGCTGATAAAGAGTACAGGTTAACAATTCTGAAACAACTACACATGTATACTGGAAGTGATGATAGGAGCCAGGATTCTTACTGTTGGAGTGAAAGGTTACAGATAAGGAAGGTAAGAAAGCTATCCATGGGATACTGGATTAGAATTGGAGATATCAATGTGAACTCATGTTTAGCTTAATATAGATAGAAATGGATACATATACAAATACATATGTATATATATATACATATCAGTCTACACATGAATATGTTTCCTTGTTATGTTGGCTGAGGGGACCTAGAAAAATAATACTCCAATGAGCACACCTAGCTCCAAGATCTTGGTTACTACCATTGGTATGTATGTGTGGTCACACAGATTTTAACATTGAGGTTAGCTATAGGGACTCTGTATGTTACCTTTGTAGTTCTCTTGTAAATTTGAAATTATTTCAAAAATAAAATTCTCTTAGCAAAGATGTTTTGATAATTATAACTGTTTTCACTTCTCTAAAAAAGTGTTTCTTTGATCCTCATACTTGAGAAATAATTTTTCTAGGTATATAAATCTAGCTTTACTAGAATTTTCTCTCAGTAATTTAAAGATGTTACTCTACTCTCATCTCTGCTAAACAGGTGATAAAATATCAAATCACACAGCAAGTGATCTATCTAACTGCATTTTCTCCCTTTTTCATTTATTCTCCTGCTTGGCCTTTTACTAAGATACTGTATTTGACACCCTCTTTTTCTATTGATTTTTCTCCTCCTTTATCTTTTTGTCCAATTTTTTCCTCTTCCTCCACTGACAATTTTTTTTCTTTTTCCTCCTTGATTATGTTAAAATTAGTAACAATAATATAACAATGACCATTTATGAGTTTAAACAATGTATGAGATTCATTATAAGATCTTTATATATGATATCTGATTTATATGCAGAAACAATCTTTGAAGTCATAATTAGCAACATTTTCTAAAGATGAGAATCACATTTTTAGAAATCTAATAATTTTTCCAGTGTTATAGAGCAGCAAGTCATGGATTACACGTCTGACCTATTTCTCCATCTGTCAGCAATCTTATGATGTCAAAATACGTATCTTCAAATGGAAAACTCAATCTAGGGCCTGGAATAGTGCCTAGTATAAACAGAATGCTCCATAAATGTTTGTTGAATGAATAAATGAATGAATGAACACCTATCTCCAAATTTGATAGGTTTTAAAATTTACTATGGTATTTCCAGTAATCTGCTGATCGTCTCAAACTAAATACACACTAACACTACAAATTTAGAATGTCTAAAGTTGACTCATTTTTCCCCTCTAACTTTGCTCTTTCTTTGGTGTTTTGTATTTCAGTTGATGACAATACTCTCCTCTAAACCTAAACCTCAGGACCATCATTATCTCCTTCCTTTCCTTGTCCTACACATTAAAGTTAATACCAAAGTGTAAATTTATAATTTTCTTGTCATACCCTTTCTCTCCATTCCATTAGACACTGTCTTAACTCCTCAAGTCCTTATTTCTCATCTGAAATGTTCTTGATATCACCTCCCACTTTCAAAGTGTAACTATGAACAGTTACTACTCATCTCAAGTACTGTAAATTTGTAATTAATTAATAGTTGTAATCAACATGGCTTCTTGTAAACATCCATAACCCTCTTGTTAAAAAGTGGCAACACTTGTTTATTTCTGCAAGTTTTTTTTCACTTTGGTAAATTGCATCATTGCTGCAGTTCTCAATTCAAAGTCAGCCATCAGTTGGCTCGACTTATTAATTTAATGATAGCCAGTCATTCTCTTAGATTAGCTCTCTTGGGGAGTAAATATTATAAGATAGATTTCAGTAGTAAGCAGGGAGCAATGAATGGATGCTCCTAAGGGAGTGTAAAATCACTTATTGAGTACTGAGTATGTTAAGTACATGGGAATATCTAGCTCAATAAGGCATGGCCTTAGGATGAAAAGACACACGCCTTTTGAAAAAAAAGGTAACATATATAGGCACTATCATTCAGGAAAGTACAGGTAGCATCAAGACACAAAGAAAGTCAGGCAAGGTCATGCTCTCTCTGATATGCTGGTCTCTGTCTTTCTGCAGAGCTGTTGCATAAGCTATCCACTCCAAAACCCACTGACTGAAACAGCACATTTTGCTTGGGCAAGTCCTACTTTTTGCTTAAATATTTATCACCATCTCTCATGATGTACCTCCATATGCTCCTGTGGTACCTATGCTTTCCTTCCTCTAGCAAAATGTTCATCAAACTTTATTGCAATTTTTTTAAAAAAGAAAAGAAAAAAAATCCACACAACTGCACTGCACAAATAGAGAATCCAAAGTTAAATCACAGACTATAATTGAAAGAACAATTATAAAAATGTGCTTTCCGCAATTGTAACAAATGTACAACACCAATGGAAGGTGTTAATAACAGAGTGGCACACAGGAATTCTGCATTTTTGCATGACCTTTAAACCCACAACTTCTCTAATAAAATTTTTAAAAGTATTGCAATCCTTGCTGTAATATAGCATTCATGGTTTTATTGATGTGTTTTATTAATAAAAATTAAATTCCCAGAATCTAACACTGGAGATGACAGAAGTGGTACTTAGAAGACATTTGTGAAATGAATGATGATGAAAAAATGTGAATAGATTAATGAAAACCTCTACTTGATGACAAATTATCCCCTGCATAGTGCATAGACCTATAAGTCAAGTTTTCTGAAAGTTAAAAACTCAACTAAAAAAAGTGCCCACAATGCTTTACTCCCTTGTACAAACTTCATGATTCCTTCAATACCATAACCTTTGTTGTCCTAAAGGAATATCGTGACTCTCTTTTCAAATGTGTCTATGAATCTCTTCTCAGATAGGTATCACACGTGGTTTCCCAAATTTATATTTGGTTAGATTTTTCAAACATACATTATGACCTTTTTGAAGTTTGTTTACCACTGGGTGCATGGACTTCCTTTCCCAGTGGAATCTAAAATAATCTGTGGAAAAGTTAAGGGAAAGGATCATGGCGTTGCACTCATGTATTAAAAAGAACCTGTAAAATTGGTGTTTTAAGAATTGATATGTGTAGATTCCTGGCTTCTGACTATGGTCAGTTCCCTTCATTTCTTCCAGCTTGAAAATCTTAAGTAAAATCATCAAAGACCATGCTTCAAAATTTCTGAGTCTGTGGCACTTATCCACAATGCACTGCTAACTAATGCCTTGTCCATTCATTTTAATTTTAAACTTGGGCAATGCCAATGATTACGTTCCTATATATTTTTATTCCTAGAAAAGGAACACACTAACCCTTGAACCATCTTCTGATACCTTCAGGCCCAAGTTCCCTGTAATTTCCCTTGTGTTAAACATTTCTTGGTAGTCAGATAACCAGCTTCTAAATAGCTGTAACTCAAGGTTTGATATGGTATTATAAGAAAGTAATGGAACCCCAAAATAGGGTTTCTATTTGTTTCTGAAAATGAAAGTTTTGGAAGAAAAGGTAGAAAAATGTTACAATTTTCTCTTGCATGCTTTTCTCTACTTGCTTGTATTCCCTTACATGCAATGAATTTTGCAATACTTCCATTTAATACAAAAATTATTTTGCTAAAATATGATAGGCATATTTTAATTATGTTAAAGATAAAAATACGGTAAATGTATGACACTATGATTATTTTTATTCCTTGTTATTTGTTAATCATGTTAACTTTTAAAAAATTATCTTGAGAGCAGAAACTATATCTTAAATATTTTTGTAGCTTTCACTCTTACACCCCACCTCGTATCTCCTGCTCATAGCACATAGAATTGTGGACAGCATACACTGGTTAGTTATTAAAAAATATTTTCAATGAATATATGATTATTTTCACTACATAAAGCTGGATAAATTGTGAACATTTGGAATAACCCTTATGTAGAGAAGGAAGTTACTGATAATGTTTTGCTTTAGAAACTTTCAAAGGATTTGAAATACCCGTAAAACTTAATTTTACTGACATTGCTAATATTTGCATTGCTTGACTTAATGGAAATCTCTTCACTCTTTTTCTTTTTGAGTTCATTCTCCTCATTGTTGGCATTTCCTAATGCTTCCTCTTCTGCAAGGTTTTTTTTTTTTTTTTTTTTTTTTTTTTTTTTTTTTTTTTCACTTAAAATTTTTTTTATTTTGGAATAATTTTAGATTTACAGAAAAGTTGCAATGATATTAGAATTCCCATACACCCTTCACCCAGCTTCCTCTAATGTTATGATTTTATATAACTATGTTACATCTGTTGAAACTAAGAAATTAGCATATGTACATTACTATTGACTAAACTACAGACTTTATTCACATTTCACCAGTTTTTCCATTAATGTCCTTTTGGTATTGCAGAACTGAATCCAGGATAGCACACTGCATTTAGAGATTACTCATTTTCACATACCTCGTATCCAGGACAGGGTCTGATAGGTGTGCAGTATATTTGCTGAGAGAACAAATTGGAGAAAACAACTCAAATTTAAGTCAGATAATTAAGAGGGTATCCAAGGTGGGAACTTAGGGGCATATATACTGTGCAGAGTTCAGGTTGGACAATGATTAAATCACAGACAACAGATCTAGCAATTGGCAGATCATCGCAGATTTTTGCTCAATAGCTTCAATTGAGTGTTGAGGGCATAAGAAAGCTCCATGGGCTGAAGAGTGAGTTGGAAGGTGGGATGATGCATGCAGACAAGCATTCAAGCGGTTTGTCCGTGAAGGAAAAGGCAGAAAACATGCAGGGACTGAGGGAGAGTGAAGGTCATGAAGGTAGTTTTAGGAAAGGGAACGGTGAGCTGCTTTGTAGTCTGAGAAAAAGGGGCCTGTGAAAAAGTGGGGAAGCAGGAAGACCTAATAAAGAAGACATGGTTGCTGAAGTAATTCCTGGGAGAAATTGGGGGACCTGTGATTTGGAGTCCAAGTGGAGAAGCTACCCCTTTGGAAAGGAGGAGAAAAACTTCTTTCCACTGAAATAGGAAGAAATGAGGGCTATTTGGGTGAATGTCATTGATCGATTTACCCAATTTTCCTCCCTTCTTCCTTGTCTAGGTTTGATGGCTTATGGTTTTTTTTTTTTTTTTTTTTTTTTTTTAATCATCATTTTATTGAGATATATTCACATACCACTCAGTCATACAAAACAAATTGTACTTTCGATTGTTTACAGTACCATTACATAGTTGTACATTCATCACCTAAATCAATCCCTGACACCTTCATTAGCACACACACAAAAATAACAAGAATAATAATTAGAGTGAAAAAGAGCAATTGAAGTAAAAAAGAACACTGGGTACCTTTGTCTGTTTGTTTCCTTCCCCTACTTTTCTACACATCCATCCATAAACTAGACAAAGTGGTGTTTGGTCCTTATGGCTTTCCCAATCCCATTGTCACCCCTCATAAGCTACATTTTTATACAACTGTCTTCGAGATTCATGGGTTCTGGGTTGTAGTTTGATAGTTTCAGGTATCCACCACCAGCTACCCCAATTCTTTAGAACCTAAAAAGGGTTGTCTAAAGTGTGCATAAGAGTGCCCACCAGAGTGACTTCTCGGCTCCTTTTGGAATCTCTCTGCCACTGAAGCTTATTTCATTTCCTTTCACATCCCCCTTTTGGTCAAGAAGATGTTCTCCGTCCCACGGTGCCAGGTCTACATTCCTCCCTGGGAGTCATATTCCACGTTGCCAGGGAGATTCACTTCCCTGGGTGTCTGATCCCACGTAGGGGGGAGGGCAGTGATTTCACCTTTCAAGTTGGCTTAGCCAGAGAGAGAGGGCCACATCTGAGCAACAAAGAGGCATTCAGGAGGAGACTCTTAGGCACAAATACAGGGAGGCCTAGCCTCTCCTTTGCAGCAACCGTCTTCCCAAGGGTAAAACTTATGGTAGAGGGCTCAACCCATCAAACCACCAGTCCCCTATGTCTGTGGTCATGTTAGCAACCATGGAGGTGGGGTAGGCGAATACCCCTGCATTCTCCACAGGCTCCTCAAGGGGGCACTACATCTTTTTTTTTTTTTTTTTTTTTTCCCTTGTTTGTCTTTTTTCTTTTTTTTTTTTTTTAACTTTCCCTTCTTTTTTCAAATCACCTGTATGAAAAAAAAAGTTAAAAAGAAAACAAACATACAATAAAAGAGCATTTCAAAGAGACCATAGCAAGGGAGTAAGAAAAAGACAACTAACCTAAGATAACTGCTTAACTTCCAACATGTTCCTACTTTACCCCAAGAAAGTTACATAATATAGCAACATTTCAGTGAACTTGTTCCTACTACAACCATCAGAAATTAACAGACCATAGTCATTTCTGGGCATCCCCAGAACGTTAAATAGCTTATCTGTTCTTCTTGGATTATTGTTCCCCCTTCCTTAATTGCTCTCTACTGCTAGTTCCCCTACATTCTACATTATAAACCGTTTGTTTTACATTTTTCAAAGTTCACATTAGTGGTAGCATATAATATTTCTCTTTTTGTGCCTGGCTTATTTCGCTCAGCATTATGTCTTCAAGGTTCATCCATGTTGTCATATGTTTCACCAGATCGTTCCTTCTTACTGCCGCGTAGTATTCCATCGTGTGTATATACCACATTTTATTTATCCACTCATCTGTTGAAGGACATTTGGGTTGTTTCCATCTCTTGGCAATTGTGAATAATGCTGCTATGAACATTGGCGTGCAGATATCTGTTCGTGTCACTGCTTTCCGATCTTCCGGGTATATACCGAGGAGTGCAATCGCTGGATCGAATGGTAGCTCTATATCTAGTTTTCTAAGGAACTGCCAGACTGACTTCCAGAGTGGCTGAACCATTATACAGTCCCACCAACAATGAATAAGAGTTCCAATTTCTCCACATCCCCTCCAGCATTTGTAGTTTCCTGTTTGTTTAATGGCAGCCATTCTAACCGGTGTTAGATGGTATCTCATTGTGGTCTTAATTTGCATCTCTCTAATAGCTAGTGAAGCTGAACATTTTTTCATGTGTTTCTTGGCCATTTGTATTTCCTCTTCAGAGAACTGTCTTTTCATATCTTTTGCCCATTTTATAATTGGGCTGTCTGTACTATTGTCATTGAGTTGTAGGATTTCTTTGTATATGCAAGATATCAGTCTTTTGTCAGATACATGGTTTCCAAAAATTTTTTCCCATAGAGTTGGCTGCCTCTTTACCTTTTTGAGAAATTCCTTTGAGGTGCAGAAACTTCTAAGCTTGAGGAGTTCCCATTTATCTATTTTCTCTTTTGTTGCTTGTGCTTTGGGTGTAAAGTCTAGGAAGTGGCCTCCTAATACAAGGTCTTGAAGATGTTTTCCTACATTATCTTCTAGGAGTTTTATGGTACTTTCTTTTATATTGAGATCTTTGGTCCATTTTGAGTTAATTTTTGTGTAGGGGGTGAGGTAGGGGTCCTCTTTCATTCTTTTGGATATGGATATCCAACTCTCCCAGCCCCATTTGTTGAAAAGACCATTATGGCTCAGTTCGGTGACTTTGGGGGCCTTATCAAAGATCAGTCGGCCATAGATCTGAGGGTCTATCTCTGAATTCTCAATTCGATTCCATTGATCTATATGTCTATCTTTGTGCCAGTACCATGCTGTTTTGGCAACTGTGGCTTTATAATAAGCTTCAAAGTCAGGGAGTGTAAGTCCTCCCACTTCGTTTTTCTTTTTTAGAGTGTCTTTAGCAATTCGAGGCATCTTCCCTTTCCAAATAAATTTGATAACTAGCTTTTCCAAGTCTGCAAAGTAGGTTGTTGGAATTTTGATTGGGATTGCATTGAATCTGTAGATGAGTTTGGGTAGAATTGACATCTTAATGACATTTAGCCTTCCTATCCATGAACATGGAATATTTTTCCATCTTTTAAGGTCCCCTTCTATTTCTTTTAGTAGAGTTATGTAGTTTTCTTTGTATAGGTCTTTTACATCTTTGGTTAAGTTGATTCCTAGGTACTTGATTTTTTTAGTTGCTATTGAAAATGGTATCTTTTTCTTGAGTGTCTCTTCAGTTTGTTCATTTCTAGCATATAGAAACATTACTGACTTATGTGCATTAATCTTGTATCCCGCTACTTTGCTAAATTTGTTTATTAGCTCTAGTAGGTGTATCGTTGATTTCTCAGGGTTTTCTAGATATAAGATCATATCATCTGCAAACAATGACAGTTTTACTTCTTCTTTTCCAATTTGGATGCCTTTTATTTCTTTGTCTTGCCGGATTGCCCTGGCTAGCACTTCCAGCACAATGTTGAATAACAGTGGTGACAGCGGGCATCCTTGTCTTGTTCCTGATCTTAGAGGGAAGGCTTTCAGTCTCTCACCATTGAGTACTATGCTGACTGTGGGTTTTTCATATAGGCTCTTTATCATGTTGAGGAAGTTTCCTTCAATTCCTACCTTTTGAAGTGTTTTTATCAAAAAGGGATGTTGGATTTTGTCAAATGCTTTTTCAGCATCTATTGAGATGATCAATTGATTTTTCCCTTTCGAGTTTTTAATGTGTTGTAATACATTGATTGTTTTTCTGATGTTGAACCATCCTTGCATGCCTGGAATGAACCCCACTTGGTCATGGTGTATGATTTTTTTAATGTGTCTTTGGATTCGATTTGCAAGTATTTTGTTGAGGATTTTTGCATCTATATTCATTAGGGAGATTGGCCGGTAGTTTTCCTTTTTTGTAGCATCTTTGCCTGGTTTCGGTATTAGATTGATGTTAGCTTCATAAAATGAGTTAGGTAGTGTTCCATTTTTTTCAATGTTTTGAAAGAGTTTGAGTAAGATTGGTGTCAGTTCTTTCTGGAAAGTTTGGTAGAATTCCCCTGTGAAGCCATCTGGCCCTGGGCATTTATTTGTGGGAAGATTTTTGATGACTGATTGGATCTCTTTGCTTGTGATGGGTTGGTTGAGGTCTTCTATTTCTTCTCTGGTAAGTCTAGGTTGTTCATATGTTTCCAGGAAATTGTCCATTTCTTCTACATTATCCAGTTTGTTGCCATACAGTTGTTCATAATATCCTCTTATAATTTTTTTAATTTCTTCAGGATCTGCAGTTATGTCACCTTTTTCATTCATTATTTTGTTTATATGGGTCTTCTCTCTTTTTGATTTTGTCAGTCTAGCTAGGGGCTTGTCAATCTTGTTGATCTTCTCAAAGAACCAACTTTTGGTGATATTTATCCTTTCTATTGTTTTTTTGTTCTCTATGTCATTTATTTCTGCTTTAATCCTTGTTATTTCTTTTCTTCTACTTGGTTTAGGATTGGTTTGCTGTTCATTTTCTAGCTTCTTCAGTTGATCCATTAGTTCTTTGATTTTGGCTCTTTCTTTCTTTTTAATATATGCGTTTAGTGCTATAAATTTCCCCCTTAGCACTGCTTTTGCTGCATCCCATAGGTTTTGGTATGTTGTGTTCTCATTTTCATTCGTCTCTATATATTTAGCAATTTCTCTTGCTATTTCTTCTTTAACCCACTGATTGTTTAGGAGTGTGTTGTTTAACCTCCAGGTATTTGTGAATTTTCTAAGTCTCTGATGGTTATTGACTTCTAATTGTATTCCATTGTGGTCAGAGAATGTGCTTTGAATAATTTCAATCTTTTTAAATTTATTGAGGCTTGTTTTATGTCCCAGCATATGATCTATTCTGGAGAAAGTTCCGTGAGCACTAGAAAAGTATGTGTATCCTGGTGATTTGGGATGTAATGTCCTGTAGATGTCTGTTAAATCTAATTCATTTATCAGATTGTTTAGGTTTTCAATTTCCTTATTGGTCTTCTGTCTGGTTGATCTATCTATAGGAGAGAGTGATGTGTTGAAGTCTCCCACAATTATTGTGGAAACATCAATTGCTTCCTTTAGTTTTGCCAATGTTTCTCTCATGTATTTTGTGGCACCTTGATTGGGTGCATAGACATTTACGATTGTTATTTCTTCTTGCTGAATTGCCCCTTTTATTAGTATGTAGTGGCCTTCTTTGTCTCTCAAAACATCCCTGCATTTGAAGTCTATTTTATCTGAGATTAATATTGCTACACCTGCTTTCTTTTGGCTGTAGCTTGCATGAAATATTTTTTTCCATCCTTTCACTTTCAATTTCTTTGTGTCCCTGTGTCTAAGATGAGTCTCTTGTATGCAACATATTGATGGTTCATTTTTTTGATCCATTCTGCGAATCTATATCTTTTAATTGGGGAGTTTAATCCATTTACATTCAACGTTAAAACCGTGAAGGCATTTCTTGAATCGGCCATCTTATCGTTTGGATTATGTTTGCCATATTTTTCCCTCTCTCTATTAATATCCTTTATTGTACCCATACCGAATCTCTTTAGTACTGAACCTTTCTCCAAGTCTCTCTGTCCTGTCTTTGTTTCTCTGTCTGTAGGGCTCCCTTTAGTATCTCCAGTAGGGCAGGTCTCTTGTTAGCAAATTCTCTCAGCATTTCTTTGTCTGTGAAAAATTTAAGCTCTCCCTCAAATTTGAAGGAGAGCTTTGCTGGATAAAGTATTCTTGGCTGGAAATTCTTCTCTCTCAGAATTTTAAATATATCGTGCCACTGCCTTCTCGCCTCCATGGTGGTTGCTGAGTAGTCACTACTTAGTCTTATGCTGTTTCCTTTGTATGTGGTGAATTGCTTTTCTCTTGCTGCTTTCAGAACTTGCTCCTTCTCTTCTATGTTTGACAGTGTGATCAGTATATGTCTCGGAGTGGGTTTTTTTGGATTTATTCTATTTGGAGTTCGCTGAGCATTTATGATTTGTGTATTTATGTTGTTTAGAAGATTTGGGAAGTTTTCCCCAACAATTTCTTTGAATACTCTTCCTAGACCTTTACCCTTTTCTTCCCCTTCTGGGACACCAATGAGTCTTATATTCGGACGTTTCATATTATCTATCATATCCCTGAGGTCCATTTCGAGTTTTTCAATTTTTTTCCCCATTCTTTCTTTTATGCTTTCATTTTCCATTCTATCATCTTCCAGGTCACTGATTCGTTGTTCAACTTCCTCTAGTCTTGTACTATGAGTGTCCAGAATCTTTTTAATTTGGTCAACAGTTTCTTTAATTTCCATAAGATCATCCATTTTTTTATTTAGTCTTGCAATGTCTTCTTTATGCTCTTCTAGGGTCTTCTTGATTTCCTTCATATCCCGTACTAGGGTCTCATTGTTCATCTTTAGTTCTTTGAGTAGCTGCTCTAGGTGTGTCTCTTCTGGTCTTTTGATTTGGGTGCTTGGGCTTGGGTTATCCATATCGTCTGGTTTTTTCATATGCTTTATAATTTTCTGTTGTTTTTGGCCTCGTGGCATTTGCTGACCTTGATAGGGTTCTTTTAGGGTTTGTAGACCAGTTGAAGTCCTTATCTCTAATTTATCAGATCTACAGCTTCGTGGAGTACACTTTCTCTAACTAACCAGCAGGTGGCGTCCACGAGCCATCTGTTCTCCACAAGCCAGATCTCCCCTGCTTAGCCTTTTTGGTGAGTGGGGGAGTGAGTCTTGTGGGGCCCAATTGGTGTCCCAAGCTTGCGTGTGTAGTTGGTGTTGCCTGCCCTGTATGTGGGGCGTGTTTCTGGGCAGTCGGGGAGGGGGGGTGGCCCTAACAATCAAATCTCCCTGATGATCCTAGAGTTTTAAAGCTACTGCAATAGTCTAATCCTTCAGTTCAGTCCTGCCACAGTTTGTCTCTGCCACTGACCCACAAGTCTTTGGTATTGGCGTATGGCTCCTGAGACTTGCAAGTGGGCCCCTCTTCCAGGCTGTGCACCCCGGGTCCTCTGTTGAGGGATGACTGTGCTATGTCACAGGTGAGTGCCGTCCCCCCAGGGCAGTTCTGGGCTGCTGGGCTGTGTTGGGAGGCTCCCAGTCTGCTCAAATGATGGCTGAATGGGGCTCTGTTAATTCACACTGCTCCCCCTTCCCAGCTCTGGGACATTCAGCTGAGGTTGCAGGGAAGGCTAATGTCCACACCCAGTTTTGTGGTGTGTGCCTGTTATTTGAAGCACTTCCGTCACACTGGGTTGTCTGGGGCAGCTCTGGGCTATGGGGCTGGCGATGGGCAGGAGTGTTTCCTGTCCACCAGGATGGTGGCTGTGAGCGGACACCCCCCTTTTCTTGGGAAGTTGTGTTGTTTAGTGAATTTTCTCAGCCACTGGATTATTGCCTTTTGTCTCAGAGCTCTCTTAGTTCTGCTCTTGACTTGATGTGCCCAAATTTCAATTCTTTGAAGCTTTCTGTATTGAGCTTCTTAGAGTAATTGTTTTAGAAAAAGCAAAAAGGATTTAAAAAAAAACAAACAAACAAAAAAAAAAACGGCCCTCCTCAGAGATCTAATGGGTTATTGAAATGCTAATAGACAAAGCAACCAGGGCCATTAAGGAAAGGTGCCCAGGGCAGAGAGATCAGCCTTGCTTCGGGATTTGCATATGCGCCTCAAGGCCTGATCTCCGCCCTTCCCCCTTCTGTGTTCACCAGAACTCCAAAAATCCTCTGCTTTTACTTTGGAGCTTCTCGTGTTGTTTTCCTTCTATGCCCGTCTCCTCTCTGCTGGGCTGGCTGCTCTCAGAGTCTCTGGTGTCTGGCCTCAGTCTATCTATGGTTGGAGTTTGAATCAGTAGAATGAGTTTCCAATAAGAGCAGCCACTGCAATTCTCCCTTCTCCTTCCTGGAGCTGACAGCCCCTCCTCCCCCGGGACTGAGCCTGGCAGGGAGGGGCGCGGGTCCCCTGGCCGCAAAAACTTACAGATTTCGCTGATCTCAGCAGTTCCACGTTTTCATGAGTGTTGTATGAAGTATGCCCAAAGACAGATTGCTCTGTGGTGTCCAGTCCACGCAGTTCCTGGCTTTTTACCTACTTTCCTGGAGGAGTAACTAAAACATACAGCTCACCAGTCTGCCATCTTGCCCCGCCTCCTGCAAGGTTTTATATGGCTGTCTTGGCTCCTAGTCAGAATAGAAGGAATATAATTTATATAACAATTCTCTTAACTTGTTCTCATTCCAGAGACAGTCCTTTAAGGACTGATTTCTGAGAATTCAGACATCTGATTTCTTGAAGAGAACCCTAAAGGAAAGCTCACAAACATCTTTTAGTACTCACATAAAAATGGAATGTGATTTTAAACTTTTAAAAATGATAGTATTTTTATTATCCATAGTAGTTGAATCTTTATAGAATGTTCTGAAGAAACCTCTTTTTTTTCAGAATGTACATTTCAATCTTGAAACTCAAAAAAACAAAAAAGAAAAAAACATAAATTACTGCCTTTCTAATAAAGGTTGGAACTTCAATGTCATGTATTACATAGGTATATATCAAATGCTTCCACAAAGTATAACAGTAAGACATAATTATAGCACCACAAGCATTTGTTGAGTGCCTTATTCAGATGAGATATCAACAATGTCAAAATGGATTTTATAATTCACATTATTAAAAATAATTTATATAGAACATATTTTTATTTTAATTATAATATCCATAAAAACAACTTTGGAATCTCTTTCTGGTTGATAATGAATGATACTTTGAGATGGGTTATAAGTCAGTGCCAGGTTTTTGCTTGGCATTGATAGGAAAGAACTAAAAGATGGCCAATAGCTTTCACACAGTCATTAAAAAAATAATTACAACCCATTATTTCCTTATTTCTCTTCTAACCAACTATACTCATGCTGACATTCCATGATTCTTAAATATCCCTAAACCTTGATAGTGTCTGATTCACCATAGTTTCCTGCCTTATAATGTCCTCAAATTTCCTGGAGATATTCACAGGTAGTGGATTAGGACCCATATTCCTCTTTGAGTTGGAATACCATGTGTCCCATGAAAACAAAGTGTCCTATATGTTGATAAACTTTTAATCTTTTCATCTTTTTATATGAGGTTATAAAATTAGGAGGGATTCTAAGAGAATTTAATTCTTTGACTTTGGACCTGACTGTTAGACATCATTGATCTACTCAGGATTTTGAGAGGCCTTTTCAGCTACATAACAGAAAACTGAAAAGCATATTTTGAGGCAAATAAATTTTTTCCTTTGGACAAGGGCACATTTCCTTTCTTCTTTGCTGTTCATTGGATAGTGCATTTCCTGTATTCCTTACCACAATGGATTAGTTAGATGAAAATTTCTAAATTTCCTTAATGTCTTCAGATAAATGGCACCAAGGACACTTATAATAATTAACACCATCTTCATCATATTGTAATTGTACAAAGGATCAAATAAGTAACTCATCTTTTTAAATGAAAAACATTTAAATCCACTTCAAGTTCTTTGTGAATATATTCATGCATTATACCAGTTTTGCTCAGTAAGGGTCACTTTCAATTACAGACATGAATATATTTATTCTTCAGCTCACAAAAAAGCTACCAGATAGATAGGTTAGCCAGTAAATGACATTGCCTTTATTGGAATATATAAATAAGCCTCTCATTGAAAGACCTGTTCAACCCTTAATGATGGATTTCCTTGTCATTCTGTGGCTGTATCATCATCTTTTTTTGTGAATGTGATGTATCTACTTTACACTACTATTGAAGACTGCTTCTTTACCATGACAGTTGTCATGTAGCTGAACTCATTATTTTGTTTCCACAGAATTCTAACTGAAGATTCCAAATTTAAAATAAGTATGTGTCCTGCTAAATGTTGTATACCTATAGAAAAAATAATTTATAAGGCTTTTTACTGAGATACAAACAAAAATTAATCCCCAAGCTCTCCCTTAGATACAAGTTTAGGAAAACCCAGTCTTTAGCACTAAAGACTCAATACTAATCTATTACTTTAGGGTTTGAGGCTCTACTAAGTAAAACCCTCTCTTGCAATGTATTACAGAAGATAATCAATGTGAAAAATAAGCTATTACAATGTTAGTTCAGAATGGAAAATTAATGCTTAAATTGTACTAAGCTTCTATTTGGGTTGATGGAAAAGTTTTGGTAATGGATGGTGTTAGAAGAATAAATTTTTTAAAAAAAATTAGGACTGTACAACACAAACTCTGAACTTCATTCTAAATGATGGACTATCATTATAATACCACTATAGAAATGTTCTTTCATGAATTTTAACAAGTACACCACACTAACGCAAGGTGTTAATAGGGAGGCATACGGGAACTCTGTATTTTATGTATGATTTTCTGTAAGCTTACAACTTCTCAAATGTAATAAAAGGAAAAAACCTTCACATTAATCAGAAAAAAATGTTGATTATATACTCATGATTACTCATGATTACTAATGTTTATATAAATTATCCTCCTAACCCATCTATTATTTGATTTTATAGCAGATGAGCAAAGTGATGTTTATTTAATCTGTACACTACTGAAATAACTATGAAATCATTACTTGATAAATTAAGCTGATTCTTATACTATATTTAGACAATGGCCCTGGTTTTTAGCCCTAACTGTATAAATCTAATTTGTCTTTCTGAAAACCTGCCCTCTAATTTTCTAATAAGTCTGCCATTTAATGGGGATGTTTTTCTGTCTTTTCAACTCCTTGTCAAGGGTACTAATGTTTTCTCATTTTTCACCAGATAATTTCCTTTACATTTTGTGATTTTTGCAATTATGTTTAGATGAGACATTTCTTATTTAGGAAAGGTTGGAAGAGTGAACAGGATGGAAGAGTGAACAGGATGGATGAGAGAAAATCATTTCTTTTCTCTGTAAGCTTATCGTAGCACATATTAAAAGTTATTCATAATTTAACTTTAATCTTGCAGTAGCAATAGATTTAATATATAAAATATAGACAGAACTACTCTGTAATGAGATAAGAACATTTTAATACCAGCCAAATGCATATTAATATTTAAAAAAAAAAATTTTTTTTAAATAGTAAATGCTAGGAGGGGCAAGATGGCAGAGTTGTGAGGTGTACGTTTTAGTTACTCCTCCAGGGAAGTAGGTAGAAAGCCAGGAACTGCAGAGCAATTTGACTTTGGGCATACTTCATACAACACTCATGAACACATGGAACTGCTGAGTTCAGCAAAATCTGTAAGTTTTCATGGCCAGGGGACCCACGCCCCTCCCTGCCAGGCTCAGTCCCATGGGAGGAGGGGCTGTCAGCGCTGGGAATGAGGAGGGAGAACTGCAGTGGCAGCTCTTATCAGAAACTCATTCTACTGATCCAAACTCCAATCATAGATAGACTGAGACCAAATGCTGGAGAATCTGGGAGCAGCCAGCCTGGTGGAGAGAAGATAGGGGTAGCAAAAACAGCAAGAAAAACCCAAAAATAAAAGCAGAGGCTTTTTGGAATTCTGGTGAATACAGAAAGGGAAGGGCAGAGCTCAGGCAGAGTCAGGCTCATATGCAAATCCAGAAGAAAAACTGGTTTCTCTGCCCCCTGGACCCTTCCTTAATGGTCCTAATTGCTTGGTCTCTTAGCATTTCAATAACCCATTAGATCTACAAGGAGGGCCTTTCCCTTTTTTTTTTTTTTTTTTTTTTTTTGGCTTTTTCTCTTTCTCTATAACAATTACTCTAAGAAGCCCAATACAGAAAGCCTCAAAGACTTGCAATTTGGGCAGGTCAGGACAAGAGCAGAACTAAGAGAGCCCTGAGACACAAGGCAATAAGTCCAGTGGTTGAGAAAATTCACTGAACACCACAACTTCCCAAGAAAAGGGGGGTGTCTTCTCATAGCCATCATCCTGGTGGACAGGGAACACTCCTGCCTGTTGCCGGCCCCATAGCCCAGAGCTGCCCCAGACAACCCAGTGTGATGGGAAGTGCTTTCAATAACACACACACATACTATAAAATCAGGCATGGACATTAGCCTTCCCTGCACCCTCAGCTGGTTGTCCCAGAGTTGGGAAGGTGGAGCAGTGTGAATTAACATGCCCCATTCAGCCATCTTTTCGGAGGACTGGGAGCCTCCCTACATGGCCCTGCAGCCCAGAACTGCCTTAGAGGGAGAGCACTCACCTGTGACATAGCACAGTCATCCCTCAACAGAGGACCTGAGGGTGAATGGCCTGGAAGAAGGACCCACTAGCAAGTCTCAGGGACCATACATCAACACCAAGGACTTGTGGGTCAGAGGCATAGAAAAACTGTGGCAGGTCTGAACTGAAGGGTTAGACTATTGCAACAGCTTTAAATCTCCAGGAACACCAGGGGGATTTGATTGTTAGAGCTGCCCCCACTCCCTGACCACCCAGAAACCTGCCCCATGTGCAGGGCGGGCAACACCAATGACACACGCAAGTTTGGTACACCAGTTGAACCCTACAACACTCATTCCCCACTCACCACAAAGACAAAACAGGGGAGAACTGGCTTGAGGAGAATAGGTGGCTCATGGATGCCACCTGCTGGTTAGCTAGAGAAAGTGTACTCCACGAATCTGTAGATCTGACAAATTAGAAATAAGGATTTCAATCAATCTACAAATCCTAAAAGAACCCTATCAAGTTAAGCAAATGCCAAGAGGCCAAAAATAACAGAAAATTTTAAAGCATATGAAAAAAAGCAGATGATATGGATAAGCCAAGCCCAAGCACCCAAATCAAAATATCAGAGGACACACAGTACCTGGAGCAATTAATCAAAGAACTAAAGATGAAAAATGAAATCATGGCACAGGATATAAAGGACATGAAGAATAGCATGGCACAGGATATAAAGGACATCAAGAAAACCCTAGAAGAGCATAAAGAAGAAATTGCAAGAGCAAATTAAAAAAAAAACAGATGACCTTATGGAAATTAAGGAAACTGTTGTACATAGTGCAACACTAGAGTACAAGACTAGAGGAAGTTGAACAATGACTCACTGACCTGGAAGATGACAGAATGGAAAATGAAAGATCAAAAGAAAGAATGGGGAAAAAATAAAAAAAAAATTGAAATGGACCTCAGGGACATGACAGATAATCTAAAATGTACAAATATAAGACTCATTGGTGTTCCAGAAGGGGAAGAGAACAATAAAGGTCTAGGAAGAGTATTCAAAGAAATTGTTGGGGAAAATTTCCCAAATCTTCTAAACACCATAAATACACAAATAAATGCCCATAGAACTCCAAATAGAAAAAATCCAAATAAACCCACTCTGAGACATACTCTGATCACACATCAAATACAGAAGAGAAGGAGCAAGTTTTGAAAGCAGCAAGAGAAAAGCAATACACCACATACAAAGGAAACAGCATAAGACTAAGTAGTGACTACTCAGCAGCCATCATGGAGGCAAGAAGGCAGTGGCATGACATATTTAATATTCTGAGTGAGAAAAATTGCCAACCAAGAATTCTTTATCCAGCAAAGCTCTCCTTCAAATTTGAGGGAGAGCTTAAATTTTTCACAAACAAATGCTGAGAGAATTTGCTAAAAAGAGACCTGCCCTACTAAAGATATTAAAGGGAGCCCTACAGACAGAGAAACAAAGAAAGGAGAGAGAGACATGGAGAAAGGTTCAGCACTAAAGAGATTCAGTATGGGTACATTAAAGGATATTAATAGAGAGAGGGGAAAAATATACATGACAAACATAAACCAAAGGATAAGATGACTGATTCAAGAAATGTCTTCACGGTTATAATGTTGAATGTAAATGGATTAAACTCCCCAGTTAAAAGACATAGATTCACAGAATGGATCAAAAAAAAAAAATAAGCCATCAATATGTTGCATACAAGAGACTCATCTTAGACACAGGGACACAAAGAAATTGAAAGTGAAATGATGGAAAAAAATATTTCATGCAAGCTACAGCCGAAAGAAATCAGGAGTAGCAATATTAATCTCAGATAAAATAGACTTTAAATGCAAGGATGTTATGAAAGACAAAGAATGACACTACATACTAATAAAAGGGGCAATTCAACAAGAAGAAATAACAATCATAAATATTTATGCACCCAATCAAGGTGCCACAAAATACATGAGACAAACACTGGCAAAACTAAAGGAAGCAATTGATGTTTCCACAATAATTGTGGGAGACTTCAGCACATCACTCTCTCCTATAGATAGATCAACCAGACAAAAGTCCAATAAGGAAATTGAAAACTTAACAATCTGATGAATTGGATTTAACAGACATATATAGAACATTACATCCCAAATCACCAGGATACACATTCTTCTCTAGTGCTCATGGGACTTTCTCCAGAATAGATCATATGCTGGGACATAAAACAAGCCTCAGTAAATTTGAAAAAATTGAAATTATTCAAAGCACATTCTCTGGCCACAATGGAATACAATTAGAAGTCAATAACCATCAGAAACTTAGAAAATTCACAAATACCTTGAGGTTACACAACATGCTCCTAAACAAATCAGTGGGTTAAAGAAGAAATAGCAAGAGAAATTGCTAAATATATAGAGATGAATGAAAATGAGAACACAACATACCAAAACCTATGGGATGCAGCAAAAGCAGTACTGAGGGGGAAATTTATAGCACTAAATGCATATATAAAAAAGGAAGAAAAGAGCCAAAATCAAAAAACTAATGGATCAACTGAAGAAGCTAGAAAATGAACAGCAAACCAATCCTAAACCATGTAGGAGAAAAGAAATAACAAGGATTAAAGCAGAAATAAATGACATAGAGAACAAAAAACCAATAGAGAGGATAAATAACACCAAAAGTTGATTCTTCGAGAAGATCAACAAGATTGACAAACCCCTAGCTAGACTGTCAAAATCAAAAAGAGAGAAGACCCATATAAACAAAATAATGAATGAGAAAGCTAACATTACTGTGGCCCCCAAAGAAATTAACAAAATTATGAGGATACTATGAACAACTGTATGGCAACAGACTAGATAATGTAGAGGAAATGGACAATTTCCTGGAAACATATGAACAACATAGACTGACCAGAGAAGAAACAGAAGACCTCAACTAACCAATCACAAGCAAAGAGATCCAGTCATCAAAAAGCTTCCCACAAATAAATGCCCAGGGCCAGATGGCTTCACAGGGGAATTCTACCAAAATTTCCAAAAAGAACTGACACCAATCTTACTCAAACTCTTTCAAAACATCAAAGAAAATGGAACACTACCTAACTCATTTTATGAAGTTAACATCAATCTAATACCAAAACCAGGCAAAGATGCTACAAAAAAAGGAACACTGCTGGCTAATCTCCCTAATGAATATAGATGCAAAAATTCTCAACAGAATACTTGCAAATTAAATCCAAAGACATATTAAAAAAATTATACACCATGACCAAGTGGGGTTCATTCCAGGCATGCAAGGATGGTTCAACATAAGAAAATCAATCAATGCATTACAACACATTAACAAATCAAAAGAGAAAAATCAAATGATCATCTCAATAGATGCTGAAAAAGCATTTGACAAAATCCAGCTCCCTTTTTGATAAAAACACTTCAAAAGGTAGGAATTGAAGGAAACTTCCTCAATATGATAAAGAGCATATACAAAAAACCCACCGCCAGCACAGTACTCAATGGTGAGAGACTGAAAGCCTTCCCTCTAAGATCAGGAGCAAGACAAGGATGCCCACTATCACCACTGTAATTCAACATTGTGCTGGAAGTGCTAGCAAGGGCAATCTGGCAAGACAAAGAAGTAAAAGGCATCCAAATTGGAAAGGAAGAAGTAAAACTGTCATTATTTGCAGATTGTATGATCTTATATCTGGAAAACCCTGGGAAATTAACAATACGGCTACTAGAGCTAATAAACACATTTAGCAAAGTAGTGGGATACAAGATTAATGCACATAAGTCAATAATGTTTCTATATGCTAGAAATGAACAAATTGAAGAGACACTCAAGAAAAAGATACCATTTTCAATAGCAACTAAAAAAATCAAAGTACCTAGGAATAAACTTAACTAAAGATGTAAAAGACCTATACAACGAAAACTACATAAGTCTACTAAGAGAGATAGAAGGGGACCTTAAAAGATGGAAAAGAAAGTACCATAAAAGATGGAAAAATATTCCATGTTCATGGATAGGAAGGCTAAATGTCATTAAGATGTCAATTCTACCCAAACTCATCTACAGATTCAATGCAATCCCAATCAAAATTCCAACAACCTACTTTGCAGACTTGGAAAAGCTAGTTATCAAATTTATTCAGAAAGGAAAGATGCCGCAAATTGCTAAAAATACTCTACAAAACAAAAACAAAGTGGGAGGACTTACACTCCCTGACTTTGAAGCTTATTATAAAGCCACAGTTGTCAAAACAGCATGGTACTGGCACAAAGATACACATATTGTTCAATGGAATTGAATTGAGAATTTGGAGATAGACCCCCAGATCCATGGCCAACTGATGTTTGAAAAGTCACTGAACTGGGTCATAACAGTCTTCAACAAATGGGGCTGGGAGAGTTGGATATCCATAACCAAAAGAATGAAAGAGGACCCCTACCTCACACCCTACACAAAAATTAACTCAAAATAGATCAAAGTTCTCAATATAAAAGAAAGTAACATAAAACTCCTAGAAGATAATGTAGGGAAACATCTTCAAGACCTTGTATTAGGCAGGCACTTCCTAGACTTTACACCCAAAGCACAAGCAACAAAAGAAAAAATAGATAAACGGGAACTCCTCAAGCTTAGAAGTTTCTGTACCTCAAAGGAATTTGTCAAAAAGGTAAAGAGGCAGCCAACTCAATGGGAAAAAATTATTGGAAACCATGTATCTGACAAAAGACTGATATCTTGCATATATAAAGAAATCCTACAACTCAATGACAATAATACAGACAGCCAATTATAAAATGGGCAAAAGATATGAAAAGACAGTTCTCTGAAGAAGAAATACAAATGGCCAAGAAACACATGAAAAAATGTTCAGCTTCACTAGCTATTAGAGAGATGCAAATTAGGACCACAATGAGATACCATCTAACACCAATTAGAAAGGCTGCCATTAAACAAACAGAAAACTACAAATGCTGGAGGGGATGTGGAGAAATTGGAACTCTTATTCATTATTGGTGGGATTGTATAATGGTTCAGCCACTCTGGAAGTCACTCTGGCAGTTCCTTAGAAAACTAGATATAGAGTTACCCTTCAATCCAACGATTGCAATTCTCAGTATATACCCGGAAGACCTGAAAGTGGTGACATGAACAGATGTCTGCATGCCAGTGTTCATAGCAGCATTATTCACAATTGCCAAGAGATGGAAACAACCCAAATATCCTTCAACAGATGAGTGGATAAATAAAATGTGATATATACACACGATGGAATACTACACGGTAGTAAGAAGGAATCATGTCATGAAACATATGACAACATGGATGAACCTTGAAGACATAATGCTGAGCAAAATAAGCCAGGCACAAAAAGAGAAATATTATATGCTACCACTAATGTGAACATTGAAAAATGTAAAAGAAATGGTTTATAATGTAGAATGTAGGGGAGGTAGTGATAGAGAGCAATTAAGGAAGGGGGAACGATAATCCAATAAGAACAGATAAGCTATTGTGGGTAAATTTAACGTTCTGGGAATGCCCATGAATGACTATGGTCTGTTAATTTCTGATGGGTATAGTAGGAACAAGTTCACAGAAATGTTGCTGTATTAGGTTACTTTCTTGGGGTAGAGTAGGAACATGTTGGACGTAAAGTAGTTATCTTAGGTTAGTTGTCTTTTACTCACTCACTTGTTATGGTCTCTTTGAAATGTTCTTTTATTGTACGTTTTTTTAAATATTTTTATTTATTTTTTATTCTTTTATACAGTTGATTAAAAAAAAGAGTTAATTTAAAAAAAAAAGAAAAAATATGCAGCGCCCCCTTGGGGAGCTGGTGGAGAATGCAGAGGTATTGGACTGCCCCACCTCGATGGTTGCTAATGTGTTCACAGACATAGAGGACTGGTGGTTTAATGGGCTGAGCCCTCTACCACAGGATTTGCCCTTGGGAAGATTGTTCCTGCAAAGGAGAAGCTAGGCCTCCCTATAATTGTGCCTAAGAGCCTCCTCCTGAATGTCTCTTTGTTGCTCAGATGTGGCCCTCTCTCTCTAGCTAAGCCAACTTGGCAGGTGAAATCACTGCCCTCCCCCCTACGTGGGATCAGACACCCAGGGGAGTGAATCTCCCTGGCAACGTGGAATATGACTCCTGGGGAGGAATTTAGACCAGGCATCGTGGGATGGAAAACATCTTCTTGACCAAAAGGGGGATGTGAAAGGAAATGAAATAAGCTTCAGTGGCAGAGATGCCAAAAGGAGCCAAGAGGTCACTCTGATAGGCACTCTTATGCCAATATAGACAACCCTTTTTAGGTTCTAATGAATTGGGGTAGTTGTCGGTAGATACCTGAAACTATCAAACTACAACCCAGAACCCATGAATCTTGAAGACGATTATATAAAAATGTAGCTTATGAGGGGTGACAATGGGATCAGGAAAGCCATATGGACCACACGCCCCTTTGTCTAATTTATGGATGGATGAGTAGAAAAATGGGGGAAGGAAAACAAACAAAGAAACAAAGGCACCCATTGTTCTTTTTTACTTTAATTGCTCTTTTTCACTTTAATTATTATTGTTATTTTTTGTGTGTATGGTAATGAAAGTGTCAGGGATTGATTTTGGTGATGAATGCACAACTATGTAATGGTACTGTGAACAATCGAATGTACGATTTGTTTTGTATGACTGCATGGTAGGTGAATATATCTCAATAAAATGAACTTAAAAAAAAGAAAAAAAAAAGTAAATGCACAGCTTAAATAGAAATCCTTCTATCAGATGTTTTTTCTTATAAGGTACAATGACTGCTGCCTTGGTAATTAAGACAAGCTGTTCTATGAGTTGAAAGATGTTCCTGACTCTTGTCAAGGCACATTACTGTGACATTCTGGTATCAAGGACACACTGAGTTGCAGAGTAACTCTTGACACACAAGAAACCTCAGGCAGCATCTGTCCAAACATTCTTATTTTGAGTGAGGAAGCCAAGGGCCCTGGAGGTTCAGAGTCATAGTGGACATATTCTTAGTTAATTGCAGAGAGTAGGTGTCACAGTGTGGCTTAAACAGTAGGAGTAAACTAGTGTCTCTTGATTTTGGAGGCTGGAAGACCAGCATAAAGGTATTGGCAGGGCTTGCTTTCTCCTGGGGTCTGCAGCCTTCCAGCAGTCCTCTGTCACATGATAGTGTCTCTCCAAGTGTCTTCTGTTCTGTCTTATGCTGATTTCTGGCTTCTACTGACTTCTTTGTCCGATTTCCTTTACATCTAAGGACTCATCTAAATAGGGTATTTGAAGATCCTCTTCACAAATGAGTCCACACCTTAATTAATAATAACATCTTTAAAGGGCCTGTTTACAAATGGGTTCACAACCAGAGGACTGGAGGTTAGGATATGAACACATCATTTGTGGGGGACATGATTTGTTCCCAACAGTAGGGATGAGGCAAGAAGAGTAGTATGCATGCTTTGTTTTATGCAATCCTTATAACTCTGAGAGGTAGGGCTTTAATTCTGATTTTGCAGATGAGAAAAAAATCTGTAAAATGGGTCAGCCACATAATTTGTGAGGCCCAGTGCAAAATGAAAGTGTAAGAGTCCCATGTTCAAAAGACAGGAAAAAAGTTTGTTTGTTTTTTTTTAATCCTTTTTCCTGCAGTCTCTCCATTAATCTGTCATCGTATTTTTTATTTGCTCTTTATTGTCACTGTCCCCTGGGGATGGGGATATGTGTGGGGTGACTACAGACCCTCAAGTGATGCTCCTTTTGTTTAATTGTTTAATGTCTGACTTATTTCTTTAGAATATAAGTTCTTGGAGATCATGAACCCAGTTAACTTAAATGAAATATTTTGATTTTTCATAAATATTTATGCTGCCAATTCAGAGAGAACAAATGTATCTGATTCAAGATTCCAATATACTCTTGCCCCTGACTAAAGCACCGCCTCCCTGGTAGCCAATGCTGGCACTTAACACCTAAGGCAAAGTTCTCAAATGGGTCTGATCATAACTTACCTGAGTCAATTGTAGAAACCATTCAGATTTCCCGTCCACTAACCCCAGGAGATTTCTATTCAATTAGTCAACCAGAGGCATCATTTTCAAATATAAATCATGTTATATCACACCCTTGTATAAGTCATTCCAATGGCTTCTCATTACACCAAAACAAAATTGAAATTCCTTGTCCTGTCCTACAAGCCTCACCTGTCCATTCTCTTTAACCTTCACTCCCACCACCCTCTCCCTTGCTTGTAAATGTCATCTAAAGGTCTTAAATTTTTTTTTCTGGTTTTTTAAATTACAAGGTTATTTTTGCCTTTGTATTTGCAATTACATGTGGCTGGAATATCCTCCTTCTGAGCTCTCTATGGAAGCCATTTTCCAGTCATTTAGGTCTCCTTCCATTATTTCTTTTAGAGGCCTTCCCTGATCATGCAAATTGATGTAGCCCCTGCCCTAGCAGTCTTTAACATGCCATTCTCTTTCATCTTATCCTGTTAACATGTAATCATCTAAATTTCTCTTGTTTGTTAATTAATTATTTAATGTTTGTGTTATCCTTTTAGAATATAGTCCAGGACATCATGAAACTTGTCAATCTTATTTCTTTTATAGTTCCAGTGTCTAGATAAATAAATATGAATTCAGACTTCATCCTATCCTTTTCCTCCACTCCACTTCTCTTAGATTCCTAGCTGCTAAAACAAATATCATCGAGTGGGTTGGCTTAACAGTAAGAATTGATTGGCTCATAGTTGTAGAGGCCAGAAGGCTTGCTTCCTCCCAGGGTCAGTATCTTCTGGTCATCCAACAATCTTTGGGGTTCCTTGGCATTTGCATCACATGGCAATGCACATGGTGGTATCTTCTCCTTTCTCTTCCAGAGACCTTTTGTTTAGGTTGTTTCCATAGAGATGTGACCCACCCAATTCGACATGGGCTTAATCCTTTACTGGAGTCCTTTAAAAGAAACAGAAATGCACTAGTTTAAGGATTAAGGGGATGAGAATGCAGAAGAGGGAGAGAGAACAGCTACCTTGGGGAATAGGACATAAGTCTTCCCCAAATCAAGGATATATTATTCTGACATAATGTTTTTGCAGTCATTTATTTCCTGAGGTGTAAAGTTGCAATATTTTAAAATTTGGTACACTACATTTTAAAAAATCACTACTTTTTTAGCATGCAATTAATAAATGGTTGTTTAAAACAATGCAGATGATGAATTCAATTAAAATTTTCAACTCTGCTGCCTGAAACTGATCTTTGGACTTGTATACGTTGTACCTGATTTACATTGATGCAGAGACTTTCTCTTTCTCTAAACAATTGTTAATGCAGAATGCTCTGCTGGTTCCATGAAATGAACTGCAAACTCAGTTTCATATTCTCTTAGGTCTATGTCTCTCTATGCCAGAGATCAGAATAGAATAATCTCCAATAGCTAACTCCATCATTGTTGCAAATTGTTAGATTACTGAGGGGAAGAAGGCTTCCTGACACATCAGAAAAGACCAAGTGTCACTGTTGAGGCTTATCATAACTGTTGTCAGAGTGATTGTACCAAAGATGTGTGATACAACTTTGCCTATGTGCTTCCTGGTTTTCTTTGAAACAGGTTTCTCTCTTTATTAATCTGCAGCTATATTCTTCATATTATAATTCCCATTGGCATGCAAAATGAAATGTGTGAATTATTATCAGGAAATATATCTTTAAAATAATTAAATGGACCTTCTAAAGAAGCCCAAATACCATGGTAGTCAGTTATTGATTCCGTCCTAAAGATGACGGGCTTACTTTGAGGGAAGATATAATCCTCTTAATATGCTTCTACATGGAATTTGAAATACCTTAGAATAAAATGATTTTAAACTAGATAGCAACTGAGAATTTGTTTTAGTATGTTCCTTATAAAGAATAACACTTTAAGTTTTTTTTTTTTTAACTCTTTCTATGTGTGAATAGTAAAAGAAATAAAAATAGATGCAATTTGACAATTCTTTCAGGATCACATTCCTTGTAGTTATATCCTTTCTCATGAAAATGTTACTATATTTTAATTTTATTTTTCTTAAACTGAGGACCTAATTATATCTATGAGTATTATAGCAAATAGGATTAAGTTGCTGTAGCAACATTTATACAAATCCTTAAAATGAGTAAAAGAACATTTCTAATTGCTTATTTTTTTAAAAAAAGCATTTAATGTGTAATTACTCCATATAAGTCACCAACTATATAAATGAACATAAATATCAGATAGAGATACCTATTGGTGGATATTCCCAGATAGTTGGGGATCTATTGAATGCACAAATAACCATCGTATGAAATGGAAAATAGTGCCTGTCACAGGAAGTTTAAGGATTAAAGGAATGAGAATGCAGAAGAGGGAGAGAGAACAGCTGCCTTGGGGAATAGGACAGCTTATGGAGTAGGTGACATTTGTTTTGGATTATGAAAAATAGAGCAAATGTGCACATTCAGAGATTGTGGAGAATATGGGGCATGAATGTGAGAAATAAAAGTGGGAACAAATGAAGGTCAGTGTATCCTGCAAGAGATAACAGTAGGAAAGTGCATAGTTTTTTTATGTTTTAAGAAAATTAATCATTAAACACCATGCTTGTTTCACTTGAGGTGGATGAGGGAAAGAAAACTAGTCAGAAAAGTGTTAAGTTATCCAGGATAAAGATAATTGCAGCCTGATTTCACATGGAAGCAATAAAATTATAGGAGAAATCATGTCTGTGAGAAACAGCACATCAGAAATGGTGATATCTAACCACCAACTGTATATGAGGGCTAGCAAAGAAAGAAGTTCAAGACAATTCCAAAGATTTATGTCTTCTAACTAGGAGGACACCAATCTCTAAGAGTGAGCAAACAAGGGTGATAAATGATAGATTCATCTTTGAGAATGTCATTAATATACCTTTGCTCTGCCAAACAGCCACTGTCATATATGAATAGCAGAGAGAAAATATTATATTTATTAATGACACCTCTTAAAAATAGATGAAAGAAGGAACTTCTGGGGAAGATGGCAGAGTAGGGAGGTCCAGCACAAAGTCCTTCCACAAAAACAAGTATTATACAGGCAGGAATTGTCTGAACCAATTATTTTGAAAGTCCAGGGGTCAGAAGAATACTGTGCAGCATCCAGAGAAGAGAAGAAGAGAAGGACTGATAAATTATGGTAAATGATTTGTGCTGGTTTGAATCTATTATGTACCCCAGAAAAGACTATGTTCTTTTAATCCAATCTTGTGGGAGCAGACCCGTTGTACGTGGGACCTTTTTTGTTTAGGTTGTTTCCATAGAGATGTGACCCAACCAATTCAACATGGGCTTAATCCTTTACTGGAGTCCTTTAAGAGTCAGAGAAATGCACTAGGAGAAACAAGCAAGGACTCACAGGACCTGAAACAGAAGCTCAGAGACATTTTGGAGAAAGCCACTGAAAGTAAACCCAGGAAAGAAGGTTCAGCAGAGCCAGCCATGTGTCTTCCCATGTGACAGAGGAATCACAGATGTGCTTGGCATTTCCTCAGAGAATGTATCTACCTCTTGATGCCTTAATTTGGACATTTTCATGGCCTTAGAACTGTAAATTTGCTACCTAATAAATCCCCATTGAAAAAGCCAATTGATTTCTGGTATATTGCATTCCGGTAATTTGAGCAAATGAAAACATAACTGAAAATTGTTATCTTTGTGCCCTAGGAAACATACTCCTGTGAACAGGGGAACTACAAAACAATTAACAAGCAAAAGCCCAGAAACACTTTTGGCAGACTTTCCTAACAGGGGTGCTAAAGCTAAAAAAAAAAAAAAAAAAAAAAAATCTGTCTTATCATACACCAATTGGTTGAAAAAAAAGAAAACATCCCAGGGAGTAATTCCAGAACTGAATTTTTAAAATATTAAAATGTACATTGCATTAAAAAAGAGTACAAGATAAAGAAACAGTATGTGGACATACCAAACAAAGCCTTTAAAAAAATGATCTTAAAAATGCTTAAGGAGATGAAGGAAAGTACAGAGAAAGAATTACAAGATATCAGGAAAACCAAGAATAAACAATATGAGAGCCTAAGTAAAGAGACAGACATTTTAAAAAAGAACCAAGCAGGACTACTGGACTTGCAGACCACAATAACTGACATTAAAAATGCAAAGTTTATAGAGCAGTATGGAACCAGCAGAAAAAAGAATTAGTGAACTTGAAGGAAAGACAGTTGAAATGAGTCAAGCTGAAGAGAAGAAAGAAAAAAGAAATATTAAAAGTGAAAAGAGCCTAAGACAGCTATGGAACACCACCAAGCACACCAATATAAACATTATGGGATTCCCAAAAGGAAAAGAAAGAGAAAGGGACAGAAGGAATAGAAAAAGAAATAATGACATTGAACATCTCAAACTTAGCAAAAGACATGAATATGTACATCCAAGAAGTTCAGAGAACAATAAATAGGGTAAACATGAAGAAAAGTATACCTCCTAACATATTGATTACACTATCAAATGCAAAAGATAAGGAGAGTGTTCTGAAAGCTGTAAGAGAAAAGCAATGTACTACGTACATAAAAGGGAATCCTAATAAGATTGAGTGCTAATTTCTTATCACAAAACATATAGACAAGAAGGCATTGGGTTGAAATACTTAAGTACTGAAGGAAAAGAACTGCCAGCCAAGAATTTTATATCTGGTGGGGCCCTCTTTCAAAAATGAGGGAGAGATTAAGACATTCTCAGATAAAAGCTGAGGGAGTTCACCACTAAATGTGCCCTAAAAGTAGTGCTAAACAGAGTTTTTCAGGCTGAAACAAAAGGACATTAGGCAGCAGTTCAAAACAGTGTAAAGACATAAAGACCTGTGGTAAATGTAACCATTTGGGTAATTATAAATGCCTGTATTATTGTATTGTATTGTCTGGTATATAACTCCACTTCTTCCCACAGGTGCTAAATGCAAATGCATAAGAAAGTAATGATAAATCCTGGTTGTTGGACATATACTGTACAAAGGTACAAGTGATAACAAGAAAAAATATTGTGTGGGAACAGACAGGTATAGGAAAAGTATATGTGCATACTATTGAAGTTGGTATTCAACCAAATATAATTGTTATATATTTAGAAGGTTGAATTTTAAACTTGGTTTCATAGAGAAAACATATGAAAAATATATCCAGAGAGAAATAAGAAGGCACTCAATATGGTATGCAGCTCAAGAAGGCAAATAAACATAAAAGTAGGATTTAACAGAAGAGAGGGGGAAAAAGGTACAAAACTATAGCAAGGGAAGAAGACGGCAGCATAGAAAGGAGTGGAAGCTAGTTTGTTCCCCTGGAACAACTAATAAACAATGAGAAACAACAAGTAAATAATCTAGAATAACTGTGGGGGGACAAATATGACTGTCCACTCATCATACACCAAACTGAAATGGGAGGAATGTCCAAAATCACAGCATAAAATCTGTAAGTAAATCTGCAGATCCAAGCTGGGATCCCCCTCCCTCCATGGCCCAAAGTGCAAAGCCTCGCAGTGCTAGAGAGCAGCTCTGTCCCAGCAAGTGAGTATAGCTCAGCTGAGTGCCAACTGAGGTTTTAATTAACAAGTGTGGACTGCTCAATACAAGCTATGAATCCCCAACAAGCAGACAGAGGCTTTTGGTGATGGCTGGCCTTGGAGAGCCAGAGAGTGGCCATGGACTGGCACTGAAGGGGGCTTTCTGTCCCTTTTTTGGCTCAATGGAGAAAGTCTCAGCCATTTTCAGTTCCCAGCATTCTGACCCAGGCAAGGTGGAGACAGCACATGCAGAGTCTATTCAAATGCTAGTGATTTCACCCTAGGGGGATTATCTTCCCTAAGAGGAAAGAGGTGAGCCCAGCTCTACTACCCACACTCCATTCAGAACTGTACCCCAGAGCCTGGGGGAAAAGAGCCACAGGCCACACCTCCTTACCCAGTCTGGAGCTACAGGCTGATAGATGCCACCTAATGGGAGGAAAAGCACAGTGATTTGAGGCCTCACAAGGTGCACTTATCTTCTAAGACACAACATCAGGGAGACATGATACTATGCCTTCTTCTAAGACCTGAGCCCATTCTGGTCTGGGAAATCCTGATTGGGGTATCCAAGGAAACCAGATGCCTAGACAACAGAAACTACAACCTACACTAAGAAAAATGAAGTTATTGCCCAGTCAAAGGAACAGACGTACACTTCAACTGAGATACAGGAATTCAAACAACTAATACTAAATCAACTCAAAAAGTTTAGGGAAGAAATGTCAAAAGAGATGAAGAGTATAATGAAACATTGGGTGAACATAAGGTAGAAACTTAAAGTTTGAAAAAACAACTGGCAGAATCTATGGAAATGGAAGGCACAACACAAGAGATGAAAGAAACAATGGAAACATACAACAGCAGATCTGAAGAGGAAGAAGAAAACACTCAGGAACTGGAGAACAAGTTACCTGAAAGCCTACTCACAGAAGAAAAGACAGAGAAAAGAATGGAAAAATATGAGCAATGTCTCAGGGAACTTAAGGACAAAATAAAATGCAGGAATGTATGTGTCATTGGTGTCCCAGAAGGAGAAGAGAAGGGAAAAGGGGCAGAAACAATGATAGAGGAAACAATCAATGAAAATTTCCCATCTCTTATGATAGACATAAAATTACAGATCCAAGAAGTGCAGCATACCCCAAACAGAATAGACCTGTTAGGCCTATGCCAAGACAGTTAATTATTGGATTATCAAATGTCAAAGACAGAGAATCCTGAAAGCAGCAAAAGAAAATCAATCTATCACATACAAAGGAAGCTTGATAAGACTATGTGCAGATTTCTCAATAGAAACCATGGAGGCCAGAAGGAAGTGGGGTGATATATTTAAGATACTGAAAGAGAAAAACCACCAACCAAGCATCCTATATCCAGCAAAACTATCCTTCAGATATGAGGGAGAACTTAAAATATTCTCTGACAAACAGAAAATGATAGAGTTTGTGAACAAGATACCCGCTTTATAGGAAACAATAAAGAAAGCACTGCAGACAGAAAGTAAAATACAGGAATGAGAGGTTTGGAAAACAATTTTGGGAGATAGTAGCACAGATAACTGTGATCATGGTTGAAAGAAGAAAGTTAGGACCATGTGGGACACCAGAACAAAAGAAGAAAGATAAAGACTGGGACTGTATAACTCAGTGAAACCTAGGTGCTCAATGATTGTGATAAAAGGAACAAATATATTTTCACTTGAGGTAGAGCAAATGAATATCAGCATTGCAATGCGTTAAAAATAGGGTGGGATTGGGGGAAAATAATATTAATGTGAACTAGAGACTATAATTAACAGAAACATTGTATTAAGCTTCCTTTATTATAACAAAGGCAATATACCAAAGCTAAATGCATTTTTGGGGGTGGGGGCATAGGGGAACTGTGTGGGACTCCTGGCATTTGTGATGTTGTCTGACTCTTTATTCTACTTTAGTTTGATGCTATCTTTCCTGTTGTTGCTTTCTAGCTGTCATATTCTTTTCTGTCTCCCTTTCTTTTTTCTTTTTCTTTTGTCTCTCTGCTTTCTTTGACTCTTCCTCTTTTTTTTTGTGGAAGAAATGGAGATGTCCTTATATAGATAGTGGTGATGGTGCTGAATACATAAATACATTTCTATAGAGGGAACCAATGTTGTTTACTTAGGATGGAATGTATGCTGTGTGAACAAAATCATCTTAAAAAATGGTTGATGAAGAAAACTGGAGGCCGCTATATTGAGTGAAATAAGACAGACACATAAATACAAATATTGCAGGGTCTCACTGATATGAACTAATTATAATATGTAAACTCATAGATAGGAAATATAAGTTACCAGGATATAGAATGAGGCTCTAGAATGGGGAGCAGTTGTTTTTTATGAGCAGAATGTTCAACTAGGATGAACCTAAATGTTTGGAAATGGACAGAGATGATGGTAGCACATTGTGAGAATAACTAACAGTGCTGAATGGTGTGTGAGGTGGTGGAAAGGATAAGCTCAGAATCGTGTATGTCACCAGAAAGAAAGTTGGAGGTTATGGGAATGTATAAAACAGTGAATCTTGTGGTGGACAATGTCCATGATTAACTGTACAAATATTAGAAATCTCTCCCATGAACTAGAACAAATGTATGACACTGTAACTAGAAGTTAATAATAGAGGGGCATATAGGAAAAAAATATACCTATTGCAAAATATATACTACAGTCAGTAGTATTTTAACATTCTTTCATCAACAGTAACAAATGTAGTATACCAAAACTATGAATCAATAATGAAGAGGAAGTGGTTAGGGGTATGGGAGGATTGGAATTACTTTTTTTTATCTTTATTTGTTTACTGGAGGTAATGAAAATGTTCTAAAAATTGAAAAAAATTAATTGTGGTGATGGATGCACAGCTGAATGATGGTACCATGGGAAATTGATTGTACACTTTGGGTCTTTGGTGAATTGCATGGTTTGTGAACAATCTGAACAAAAAAAATGAAAAAAAAAAACACTATAGCAAAATGGCATGAGAGAACTGTGTAATCAGTAGTGACTTTAAATATAAATAGATTAAACTTTCCAGTCAAAAGTCAGAGATTGACAGAATGGATAAAAAAGCATGACTCAACTCTGTGCTGTCTCCAAGAGAGTCACACTAAAGTCAGTGATACAAGCAGGTTGAGGGTGAAAAAGTGGAAAAATATATTAAAAATATACCTTGAATGTAATACTCAAACATATTAAAAATATGCCATGAAAGTAGTACTCAAAAGAAAGCTGTGGTAGTTTACTAATACTGGATAAAATAGACTTTACACCAAAACAGTTACAAGGGACAAAGATGGTCACTATATACCGATAAAGGGGCTAATTCAACAGGAAGATGTAAAAATTATAAATATATATGCTCCTAACAGCATTGTCCCAAAATATATGAAACAAATACTGACAGATTTGAAGAGAGAAATTGATGGTTCTGTATTAATAGAAGAAGACTTTAACACACCAGTCTCAATAATAGATAGAACACCCAGTCAGATGATCAATAAGGAAGCACAAGATTTGAATGATACCCTAAGCTCACTATATATGTCTGTTATATAAACATATAAAGAACATATATAGAACACTGCACCCGACAAAAACATAATACACATTCTTCTGGAGTGTGCATGGATGATTCTCCAGGACAGACCATATACTGGGTCTAAAAACAAGTCTCAGTAACTTCAAAAATATTGAAATCATAAATGTATATTCTCCCACCACAATGGAATGAAGCTAGAAATCAATAACAGGAGGAGAAATGGAAAATACACAAATATGTGGAAATTAAGCAACAAACTCTTTAAAAACCATTGGTTAAAGAGGGAGTCAGAAGCAAAATTAGGAACTATCTTGAGGTGAATGAAAATGAAAATGCATACACTGAAACTTATGGGATGCAGTGAAGGCAGTGCCTAAGAGGGTAATGTATAGCTCTAAATGCTTACATCAGGAAAGAAGAAAGACTTCAAATATGATGTATAACCTCAAAATTGGAAGAACTGGAAAAGGAAGAGCAAACTAAACCAAAAGCAAAGAGAAGGAAGGGAATTACAAAGATTACATCAGTGATAAATTAAATGCAAAACAAACAAACAAACAGAAACAAAACAATAGAGAGAAACAACAAAACTAAAACTAGATTCTTTGAAAAGATCAACTTAATTGGCAATCCTTTAGCTACATTGGTAATAAAAAAAGAGAGAGGATACAAGTAATGAGAATCAGAAATGAAGAGGGGGATTACTAATGACCATGCTGAAATAAAAAGGACTATAAGCAGATACTATGAACAACCGTATGCCAATAAATTAGATAAACTAGATGAAATGGGTAAATTCTTAAAAACACACAAACTACCTACATTGACTCAAGAAGAAATAGATCACAACAAACCAAATACTAGTAAAGAGAATTGAATCAGTATTATAAAACTTCCAAACAAATAAAAGCTGAAGATCAGATGGCTTCACAGGTGAATTCTACCAAATATTCAAAGAAGACAACTCCGTTTCTGCTCAAGCTATTTCAAAAAATTGAACAGTTTGGAATAGCCCCTCACTAATTCTACAAGGCTAATATCATCCTCAAACCAAAGCCAGATAAAGATGCCACAAGAAAAGAAGACAACAGACCAATATCTTTTATGAATATAGAAGCAAAAATTCTCAACTAAATACTTGCAAGCAGAATCCAACAGCATATTAAAAGAATTATATACTATGATTGTTCTAGTTTGCTAATGCTGCTAGAATGCAAAACACCAGAAATGGATTGGCTTTTATAAAAGGGGGTTTATTTGGTTACACAGTTACAGTCTTAAGACCATAAAGTGTCCATCAACAAAGGGTATCTTCACTGGAGAAACATCATTGGCATCCAGAAAACCTCTGTTATCTGGGAAAGCATGTGGCTGACATCTGTCTGCTCCCAGGTTGTGTTTCAAAATAGCGTTCTCCAAAATGTCTGCATCAGCTTCCAATCGCCATCTTCAAAATGTCTGTCTCATCTTCAGCTAGCTGTGAGTGCCTTCTGTCTAAGCTTATATTAGGCTCTAGTAAACTAATCAAGGCCCATGCAGAATGGGTGTGGCCACACCTCCATGGAAATACTGAACCAATAGGTTCCAATCTAATCCACACTAATACTTCTGCCCCCACAAGACTGCAACAAATATGACTTTTTCTAGGAGACATAATACATAGAAACCAGCACACATGATCATTCAAGTGGGATTTATCCCAAATAAGCAAGGGTAGTTCACAATAAGAACATCAATTAATGTAATACACCATGTTAACACAATGGAGGTGGAAAAAAAAACATTATCATCTCAATTTTCTGTCAAATGCAGAAAAAAACATTTGACAAAATTCAGTGCCCCTTCTTGAAAAAAAACACTTAGAAAATGTGGAATAGAAGAAAACTTCCTCAACATGATAAAGAGCAAATATGAAAAGTCCACAGCTAACATCCTACTTAATGGTTAAACACTGAAAGCTTTCCCTCTAAGATCAGGAAGAAGACAAGGATGCCCACTGCCATGCTATTATTCACCACTGTACTGGAAGTTCTAGTCAGAACAATTAAGTGAGAAAAAGAAACAATAGGTACCCAAATTTGAAAGAAAGAAATAAAACTTTCCCTATTTGCAGTTGATATTATCCTATATACGGAAAATCCTGAAAAATCCACAGCAAAGATCCTAGAGTTAATAAATGAATTTGGCAAGGTGGCAGGGTAAAAGATCAATACCTAAAAATCAGTAGTGTTTCTATACACGATGACCCATCAGAATAAGAAATCAAGAAAAAATATTCCATTCACAATAGCAACTAAAATAATCAAATATTTAGGAAAAATCCAACCAAGTGTGTAAAGGATTTATACACAGAAAATAACATAATATCATAAAAGAAATTAAAGGAGACCTAAACAAATGGAAGGATATTCCTTGTTGATGGGTTAGAAGACTGAATACCATTAAGATACCAATACTACCCAAAGCAATTTATAGAGTCAATGCAATCCCAATAAAAATTCTAGCAACCTTGGATGGGACAAGATGGCAGCATGGGGAGGTGTGAAATTTAGTAAGTCCCCTAGAGCAACTAATACGTAGCCAGGAATAACCAGAAAATAGTCTGGAACAACTGATGGAGGGATAACCATAACCAAATACATATCATACACCAGTCTGGAATGGGTGGAATGGCTGAGACTGCAGCATAGAACTGTAAGTAAAGTTTCCCAAACTGCAGAGCTGGAACCCCTATCCCATCAGCATGGTATCCTGAGTTGGAAAACTTCACTGTGGGAAAAAGAATCAATCACTGCCAGGAGCAAGGGAATGTAGCTCAACCAAGCTCCAATTGCAGTTTTAATTAACAAATTTGGACTACTGAATACATGCTATGAGCACAGATAAACCCAGAGCAAGCAGGAAAGGAACACAGAGATTGCTCCTGGCAGAGATGATGTGGGGCTGATGGAAAAAAAATTCATAAACAAATAAAAAGAGCCTTTTGGAGTCCACTGAGCTCAGAAAACTGGAAAAGGACTGTGTCTCAAGAGAAGTGGCACACAGAACTGGGTACCAAATCTGGTTCTTTCCTGGTGATCTGGAGGGTTGGGGACTGGCTATGAAAAAGGGACTTTTTTTTCTCTCATTCTAAGTAGCTTATTAGAGAAAGCCTCAGGAACTTTCAGTTGTCAGCAATGACCCAGACAAGAGTGGAATTTAGATAGTCAGAAAGTCAAAAGAATATGTCAAGTGAAGAAGATAATTCCCTAAATGACTTATCATCCTTAAGAAAAGGGGGGTGGGGCCCAGCTCATGTGGCAGCCATCCCTCAGAGAGCTCAGACCCCAGGTCCTGATGAGGTGGGGGAGCAAAACAACTTAAACTTGGCTTCTGACACTCTCAGGCCCTGGCTGGGACAGGGTCCACTGAGAATTAAATGCACCAAATCTCTTCATGTCAGTGGAGAGCTGTGGACTGACAAGCATCACCTGCTGGGCAGGATAGGAAAAGCAGATTCTAGAGGCCTCACAGGAAAGTCCAACAATCTACTAGGTCTCACCCTCAGGGAAACCTGATACTGAATTCACCATCCTCCTGAGACCTGGTCTATCTGGTCTGGAAAAATCTGGAGTCTGGGGTAATCAAGGAAACTAGATGCCCAGACAACAAAAAATTATGTCCACACTAGGGGAAAATGAAGAAATGGCCCAGTCAAAGGAAGAAACTTACACTTCAAATGAGATACTGAAGTTGAAACAAATAATTAGAGATCTTCAAACAAATATGCTTAATCAATTCAAAAATCAAATCAGTGATTTGAGGGAAGATATGGAAAAACAGATGAAGGATATAAAGAAGGTATTGAGCAAACATAAAGAAGAACTTGTAAGTTTGAAAAAACAATTGGCAGAAGGCACAATACAAGAGATGAAAAACACAATGGAGATATGCAAATCTGCAGATTTGAGGAGGCAGAAGAAAGGGTTCAGGAACAAGTGGACAAAACATCTGAAATCCTACACACAAAAGAACAGATAGGGATAATAATGGAAAAATGTGAGCAACAGCTCTAGGAATTGAATGATAACATGAAATGCATGAATATGTCTCATAGGTGTCCCAGAAGGAGAAGAGAAGAGAAAGGGGACAGAAAGAACAATGGAGGAAATAATCACTGAAAAATTTCCAATCTCTTTTGAAAGAAATAAAATTACAGATCCAAGAAGTGCAACATACCCCGAACAGAATAGATCAAAGTAGACTGACTCCAAGACACTCAATAATCAGATTATCAAATGTCAAAGACAAAAAGAGAATTTGGAAAACAGCAAGAGAAAAGTGATCCATAACATACAAGGGAGGCTCAATAAGATTATTTGTGGATTTCTCAGTAGAAACCATGGAGGCAAGAAGGCAGTGGTCTGATATATTTAAGATAGTGAAAGAAAAAAACTGCCAACCAAGAATTCTATATCTGACAAAACTATCCTTCAAAAATGAAGGAGAGTTTAAAATATTTTCAGACAAACAGAAACTGAGAGAGTTTTTGAACAAGATATCTGCACTACAAGAAATAGTAAAAGGAGCACTATAGGCAGATAGGAAAATACAGGACAGAGAGAAGTTTGGAGAGGAGTGTAGAAATGAAGACTATCAGTAAGGGTACTACATGGTCTTACTAATATGGACTAACATTGATGAGCAAAATTTGAGAGCTGAGAACACAGGTTATCAGGAGATAGAAAAAGGTTAGAGATAAGGCACTTGATGCTGAAGCTGAAGGAGTACAGAAGGTACAACAGGATTGATTGTATAGATCCAGGAATGGAATGGATAGCATAAAAGTGTGTGATAGTTACACAATATTGTAAGTACTCTGAACAAAGATGAGTGTGAGTACAGTTGAAAGAGAAAGGCTAGGAACATGTATGACACCAGAAGGAAAGATAGAAGATAAAGACTGAGATTGTATAACTTAGCAAAACCTAGAGAAATCAATGATGGTGATTAAACATACAAATATAAGAATGTTTTAAATAAGGAAGAACAAATGAACGTCAACCTTTCATGGCATTGAAAATTGGATGGTACAGGTGAAAATACAATCAATTCAAACTAGAGTCTACAGGTAATGATAACATTGCAAGATGCTTCCACTAATTGTAACAAAGGCATTCTACCAAAGCTAAATGTCTATAAGAGGGGGATATAAGGAGTTGATATGGGATTCTTGGTGGTGGTGGTGTTATCTGACCTCTTCATTGTATTTTATTTTTATTTTTCTTCTATCTTTTGTATTTTTTTTTTCATTTTATTTCTCATTTTCCTCTTTCTTTGGTAAGAAATGGAAATGTCCTCATACAGGTTGTGGTGATGAATGCATAATTATGTGATTTTACTGGGAATCATTGTTTACTTAGGGTGGATTGTATGTTGTGTTAATAAAACTTAAAAAATAAACAGAGGTATACAAGTGCTGGAGAAAATGTGGAGAGAGGTGTGTACCTATTCCCTGTTTGTAGGGAGGTAGAATTGCACAGCCCAGCTGGAGGGCACTGAGGTGGCTCCATGGGAAGCTAACTATGGGGTTGCCATATCATACTGCAACCCCATTACTGGGTATGTATTTGGAACAACTGTGAGCAGGGACATGAGTGGACATTGCACACTGGTGTTTATGAAAGCAGAATTCTCAATTTGCAATGGATGGAGATGGCTTAAGGGTACATTGATAAATTGAGTGGTGAACTGTGGTGTATACACGCAGTGGAATACTGAGTGATGGCAAGAAAAAATGAAGTTGTAAGGTATGCAACCAGGTGAATAGACCTTGAGAACAGTATGTTGAGTGAAATAAGCCAGAATTCAAAAGACAAGCATTATAATGCCTCACTAATATGGGCTAACATTAATGTTTCCTTAGATTTTACACCCAAAGCATAAGCAACAAAAGGGAAAATAGATAAATGGGGCCTTTTCAAAAGAAAAAAGAAAGAAAAACACCTTTTGTTTCTCAAAGGACATTATCATGAAAGTAAAAAGACAACCCACACAATATGAGAAAATATTTGGAAACCACATATCTAATAAAAGATTAATATCCAGTATATATAAAGAAATCCTTCAACTTAACAAAAAAAGACAAAACCTACTAATAAGTGGGCAAAAGACTTGAACAGACGTCTCTCTAAAGATTTATAAATGGTCAAAAAGTGCATGAAAAGATGCTCAACAGTATTAGTCATCAGGGAAACGCAAATCAGAACCACAATATATCATTTCACACCTATTAGAATGGCTGCTATTTAAAAAAATAGAAAATAATAAATGTTGAATAGAATGTGGTGGGTTATAGGAACACACATTCATTGCTGGAAATGTAGAATGGTCCAGCTGTGGTGGAAGACAGTTTGGCAGTTCCTCGTAAAGCTAAGTAGAGAACTATATGACCCAGCAATTCCGCCATTGGGTATATAACCAAAATAACTAAAAGTAGGTGCTTGAGAAGATATTTTCACAACAATGTTCTTAGTAACATTATTCACAGTTGCCAAAAGATGGAAGCAACAACTGAAGTGTCTAACAACCAACAAATAGAAAAATAAAACCTGGTATATTCATACAGTGGAATATTATTCAGCCATGAAATAATGAAGTCCTGATACATATGACAACAAGGATGAACTTTGAAGACATCATGTTGAGTGAAATACCCCAGACATAAAAGGACAAGTACTGTATGATCTCACTGATTTGAAACAATTAGAATATACAAACTTATAAAGTCAGAATCTAGAATATAGGTTATCAGGGGGCTGCGGTGAGGATAGGGAATGAAAAGTTAAGGCTTAAAATGTACAAGTTTCCTATCTGGAATGAGGGATATGTTTTAGTAATGGATGGTGGCAATGATAGTGAACTCAATTAAGAGTTGTAATTAAAAGAGGAAATGTTGGATCGTATATATGGTAACAGAATAAAAAATTAAAAAAGAATCCATGGAAGTACACCACAGTAAACCCTAAATTAAACCAAGGACTTTAGTTAACAGTATGAATATAAAATTGTGCTATCATTAAGTGTAAAAATATTCCACACCAATGCAGGGTGTTGGTTGTGTGGTGGTATATGGTAATCCTGTATTTTATGCATTATTTTTCTGTAAACCCACAACTTCTCTAACAAAGGGGAAAAAATAGATGAAAGAATGGAAGGACAATTTGATTCATGACTGTTTATGATACATAGGTTATTTATATTATAAGTAGTCCTCACTTTCATTTAACTGTATTAACTGAAACTTGTGATTGGAATAGGGTCTTTGCTTTAAGTGACTCCAATATGCATGAGTCTCACTTAATACAGCACCATGCAAAATGAGATCTGCCTGTTTATGGATGAATGACTTACAACTGTTATGGACATTTCTTTGGTTATCTATATATTATATATATCTATATACTATATATATCTATATATCATAATTCTATTTATTAATAACTTGACTTACCAGGGGAAGTTACCTAGAGAACATGAGATATTTCCATATTAAAAAGAGGCAGGAAATAAGTGAAGAATATAAGAAAGTAGTTTATTCAAATCATTTTTTTCTTTCAGGGACTTCCATGCATGTACAATGTCTTTATTTAAATATTATTTATTGAGTGTTTACTGTGTGTTAAAGCACTTACACATGCATTATATCATGTATTTTTTTCAAATTTCCAAATTAAACATGCAAGTGTTTCTTTTTTATACAGAGAAAATAGGACTAAAAGAGCATTACAATAATCACAGAAGACTAGGAATGTAATTAAAAAATAAACCATATCCTAGCAGGAAAGTTGTTTTAATGTATTTCAGGAATTGAATACTTTGTGTGGAATTAAAATTGAAGAAAAACAAGCCACATGCAGAAAAGTAATTAAAAAGAGGCAAGGCACAGGAAAGTTTTGAATGCCATGAAATAACAAATATGAAAGGAAAAAATTTACAAAACAAAACAGCACAGTTCCAGATTTCAGTAACATTATTAACCAGAAAAAGCTTGCTTTTTTTACATTTTTTATTGTGAAATGTAACATATATACAGAAAAGTGATAACATTCAAAGTACAATTTAAAAGTAGTTAGAGAGCAAAAGAGCAAATTTCAAAGAATATTATAGGCTACCGTTCCAAAATTTTAGTTATTTCCTTATTGTGATATATAACACATATACATAAAGGTGAGAACTTTCAAAGTATAATTTAACAAGTAGCTATAGAGCACATTTCAAAGAGTTTTATGGGTTACAGTTCTACCATTTCAGTTATTTCCTTCCAGCTATTATAATGCTCTAGAAACTAAAAATAAATGTACTTAAGATTCAGTATTTGTAATCTTTTGTTAAATCCTATCTTGTCTGTTGCTACCCCTCCCTCTTGTTTGGTCACTGTCTCGATCATTAGGGATATCTGGGCCACGAACACCCTAACCTTTTCATATTGAAAATGGGTGTTAACATTATGGTGAAGGGGGATGCATCTGTTTGATGTTCTTGAAGGGGCTGTTGCCTCTGGTTTTTGGGACTTATCTGGCATAGGAACACTCTGGAGGTTTTAAGTTTCTGAAAAATAACTTAGAGAGTGAAACTTTTATAGAGTCTCAGATAGGTACCTAGGCATTATTTATTATTCAGGTCACTACTGTTTATTTAGGCTTGGAAATGGTGACCATTTGAAATATCTAGATGAAGCTTGCATAAGGATAGCTCTCAAATCTATTTGAAATCTACTAGACACTGAAACCTTATGCTGTTACTTTTCATTTCCCCTTTCTTGTCAAGATGGCACCCTTAATCATTTGATGCCAGGGCCAGGCTCATTTCTGGGACTTGTGTCCCATATCACCAGGGAGACTCACCCCCTGAGAGTCATGTCCCATGTAGGAGGGAGGGTACTGAATTTACTTGCAGAATTGGGCTTAGATAGAGGAAAGCCACATCTGAGTAGCAAAAGAAGTTCTCTGGAGATAACTCTTAGGCATTATTACAGGTATGCTTAGCCTCCCCTTTACAACCATAAGTATAAAAAGAGCAATCCTCAAGATTGAGGGCTTTACTTACTAAGTAGGGATTCCTAATTTAACATAGCATATATTCTGACCAAGATAAACAATCAATGTCTCACATTATCTTCACTTAGTTGTACAGTCATCATCACTCTCAATTTTAAACAATTATCATAGTCCAAAACACCCCAAAGCTCTTATCAGCCCCTAATTTTTTATCCCTGGTATCAGTGTGGTACTAGTAAGATATTCCAATTAAATATAGTCCATAGTATGCAATAGATAGTTTTTCCCATATACCATTCTTTTGTTAACTCTTTGTACCAGTGTCATACCTTACAGGTAGGTAATACAAGCACTTATTCATATTTGTAGTGCTAATCTGTGGGATACATGCAGGTAAACAAGCCCTTTCAATATTCACCTTCAGTGTGGCATTGATACTTACAATCCCACTAACAAACTATCATCACCTCTGTCCATTCCCAGACATTTAAGTTCAACCTCTTTAACAGGTATATACATATTAGGTAATTATTCCCTCTTCTCTAGCTTCTATCTATAGGTCCCCTTTACTCTGCATTATAAGATACTGATTTTACATTACTCAGGGAGATCATATTAGTGATAACATACAATGTATCTCCTTTTGTGTATGACTTATTTCACTCAGCATTATATCTTCAAGGTTCATCCACATTGTCACATATTTCATGACCTCATTCCTTCTTACTGTTGCATAGTATTCTGTCAAATATATATACCACATTTTTTTTATCTACTCATCTGTTGAAAGACACTTGGATTGTTTCCATCTTTTAGCAATTGTGAATAATGCCACTATGAACATCAGTGTGCAAATGTCTGTTCTCTGCTTTCAGATCTTCTGGGTATATACCAAGTAGTGGAATTGCCAGGTCATAGGCAAATATTTAGATTTTGGAGGAACTGCCAAACTGTCTTCGACAGTGGCTGTACCATTATAAATTCCCATCAGAAGTGGATAAGAGTTCCAATTTCTCTATGTCCTCTCCAGCATTTGTAGTTTCCTGTTTGTTTAATGGCAGCCATTCTTTTTGGTGTGAGATGACATCTCATCATGGGTTTGATTTGCATTTCTGTAACAGCTAGTGAAGAAGAATTTTTTTTTCATTTTTTTTCATCCATTTGTGTTTCCTCTTCAGAAAAAATGCCTTTTCTTATCTTTTGTTCATTTTATAACTGGGCTGTTTATACTATTGCCATTGAGTTGTAGGATTTCTTTACATACTCTGGATATCAATCTCTTATCAGATATATGGATTCCAAATATCTTATCCCATTGAATTGGCTGTCTCTTCACCTTTTTGACAAAGTCCTTTAGGTGCAGAAGCTTTTGATTTTGAGGAGTTCCCATTTATTTTTTCTTTTCTTGCTTGTGCTTGGGGTGTAAGGTCTAAGAAGCTACTTCCTATTACTAGATCTTGTAGATGTTTTCCTATAATATCTTCTAGAAGTTTTATGGTACTGTTCCTTACATTGAGGTCTTTGATCCACTTTGAGTTCATTTTTGTGTAAGGTGTGAGGTAGGGGTCGTATTTCACTCTTTGTTGAAGAGACTGCTCTATCCCAGTTCAGTGGATTTGGAGACCTTATCAAAAATCAGTTGACCATAGATCTGGGGGTCTATTTCTACACTCTGTTTGATTCCATTGATCAATATGTCTTTGTGCTAGTACCATGCTGTTTTGACCACTGTGGCTTTATAACAGGCTTTAACATCAGGATGGGAAGTCCTGCCTCTTCTTTCTTTTCTTAGAATTTTTTTGGCAATCAAAGCCTATTTCCCTTCCAAATAAACTTGATAACTAGATTTTCCAAGTCTGCAAAGTAGGTTGTTGTAATTTTGATTGGAATTGCATTGAATCTGTAAATCAGTAGTGGTAGAATTAACAGCTTAATGATTTTTATCCTTCCTATCCATGAACATGGGTGATCTTGCCGTCTAATTAAGTCTGTTTTGATTTATTTTAGGAAAGTTTTGTCATTTTCTTAGTATAGGTATTTTACATCCTTGATGGCTCCCTGTTTAATGACATATTTATGCATTCACCAACATCACCACTTGATTTTTTTAATTCAACTTTATTGAGAGTGTTCACATACCAAAGTGCACAATCAATTGCCCACATGACCATCATACAGCTGTGCACCCATTATTCCAGAAAAGAAATAAAAACAAAAAAGAAAACTCAAATTCTTCCATACCCCTAACCACCCTTCTCCATTACTGACTCATAGTATTGGTATAGTACATTTGTCATGGTTGATGAAAGAATGTTAAAATACTACTAACTCTAGTACATAGTTTGCAATGGTATATTTTTCCTTATATACCCATCTATTATTAACTCCTAGTTATAGTGTCATATATTTATCTTCATTCATGAAAGAGACTTCTAATATTTGTACAATAAATCATGGACATTGTCCACCACAAGATTCACTGTTTTATACATTTCCATATTTTAAACCTCCAACTTTCCTTCTGGTGACATACGTGACTCTAAGCTTCCCTTTTCCACCACATTCACACACCATTCAGCACTGTAGTTATTCTCAAAATAACATGCTACCATCACCTCTGTCCATTTCCAAACATTTAAGCTCAACCTAGTTAAACATTCTCTTCATAATAAGCAGTCGCTCCCCCTTCTTTAGCCTCGTTCTATATCATGGTAACTTATATTTCATGTCTATGAGTTTAAATATTCTAATAACTTCATATCAGTGAGATCATACAATATTTGTCCTCTTATGTGTGACTTATTTCACTCAATATATTGCCTTCAAGATTTCTTCATCAACCCTTTTTTGTTTATTTGTTTGTTTAAGATGATTTTGATCACCCACCATACATTCCATGCTAAGTAAAAAATTGGTGGTTCCTTGTTTAATGACATATTTATGCATTCACCACCATCATCACCACTATCTATATAAGGACATCTCTGTTTCTTCCAAAAAGAAGGAGAAATAGTCAAAGAAGTTAAAGAGACAAAAGAAAACAAAAAAGAAAGAAAACAATGACAGCTAAAAATCAAAAAAAGGAAAGATAAATTTAAACTAAAGTACAATTAAAGAGTCAGGCAACATCAACAACGCCACGAGTCCCATACCCCTCCCTTATGTCCCCCTCTTATAGGCATTTAGCTTTGGTATATTGCCTTTGTTACATTAAAGGAAGCATAATACAATGTTTCTGTTAACTGTAGTCTCTAGTTTGCATTGATTGTATTTTTCCCTAATACCACCCCATTTTTAACACCTTGCAAGGTTGACATTCATTTGTTCTCCCTCATGTAAAAACATATTTGTACATTTTGTCACAACTGTTGAGCATTCTAGGTTTCACTGACTTATACAGTCCCAGTTTTTATCTTTCCTCTTTCCTTCTGTGTCCCACATGCTCCTACCATTCCTCTTTCAACCATACTCACAGTCATCTTTGTCCAGTATACTTACATTGTTGTGCTACCACCACCAAAAATTGTGTTCCATACCTCTCACTCCTGTCTTTTCCTATCTGTAGTGCTCCCTTTTGTATTTCCTGTAGTGCAGGTATCTTGTTCACAAACTCTGTCATTGCCTGTTTGTGAGAGAATATTTTAAGCTCTCCCTCATATTTGAAGGACAGTTTTGCCAGATATAGGATTCTTGGTTGGTGGTTTCTCTCTTTCAGTATCTTAAATATATCACTCCACTTCCTTCTTGCCTCCATGGTTTCTAATAAGAATTCTGCAAATAGTCTTATCAAGCTTCCTTTGTATGTGATGGATCACTTTTCTCTTGCTGCTTTCAGGATTCTCTCTTTATATTTGATGTTTGATACTCTGATTATTAAGTGTCTTGGCATAGGCTTATTCAGATCTATTCTGTTTGGGGTATGCTGCACTTCTTGGATCTGTAATTTTGTCTTTCATAAGAGATGGGGAGTTTTCATTGATTATTTCCCCTATTATTACTTTTGCCCCTTCTCCCTTCTCTTCTCGTTCTGGGACACCAACAACATGTACATTCCTGAATTTCATGTTGTCATTCAATTCCTGGAGATGTTGCTCATATTTTCCCATTCTTTTTCCTATCTGTTCTTTTGTGTGTAGGATTTCAGGTGTCTTGTTCTCCAGTTCCTGGGTATTTTCTTCCGCCTCTTGAACTCTTCTGCTGTATGTCTCCATTGTGTTTTTCATCTCTTGTATCATGCCTTTCATTTCCATAGATTCTACCTTAAGTTCACCCTGTGTTTTCTTAATATCCTCATCTGTTTTGTTATATCTTCTCTGAACTCATTGACTTGGTTTTTGATATGACTTGGCATATTGCTTTGAAAATCTTTAATTGTTTCATTAAAGTGAAACAATATCTCAACTCTACCTTAATTGAGGTGTAAGTTTGTTCCTTTAACTGGCCATATCTTCATTTTTCCTAATGTAATTTGTAGTTTTCTGTTGTCTAGGCATCTGGTTTACTTGGTTACCCCAATCAGATTTTCCCAGACCAGACCAGGTTCATGTCTCAGAGTTGGGCTTTATTCAGTATCAGGTTTCCTTGAGGGTGTTTAGAAGATTGACTGACTTTCCTGTGAGGCCTCTAGCCACTGTGCTTTTCCTAACCTGCCCAGCAGGTGGTGTCTGTCAGCCTGTTGCTCCTGACTGGTGTAAGGAGGTGTAGCCCCTTTAATTCTTAGCTTAGTTTGTTTCTGTTTTGACTGTTTTACTCCAGACCCTGGGGTGTGAGTTCTGAAGGGTGGGCCAGCACTAGAGCTGGGCCCCACCTTCCTCCTCTTAGGAAAGATACACCCCCTAGGGAGTTATCTTTTGCATTTTAATAGCTCCTTGGTCTCTCTAACTCTGTAACTCCATCCCTGTCTGGGTCAGAGTGCTTCAAACAGAAAGTGGCCACACAGAGAGAAAAAGGGAAAGAAATCCCCCTTTCAGAGTCATTCTGTGGCCCCGAAGTTTCATCCTTTAGTCAGATAGAACACCTGGTACTCTGGGCTCCCTCTTCTGGGGCACTGGTTTCCTCCAGTTCTCCAAGGTCAGTCTCTAAAAACCTCTGTATTTTTCCATTTTTGAATTTTTTTTTCCTGTCAGCCCCACCTCCTCTCTGCTGGGAGTGACCTCAGGGTACTTTGCTGCTTATTCGAGTTTTGTGTTTGTAGCTTGTATTCAGCAGTCCACTTTTGTTAATTAAAACCCCAGTTGGAGCTGGGCTGAGCTATATTTGCTTGCTCCAAGAGTGCTGCTTTCTCCCACAGTGAGGTCCTGAAGCTCAGTCTGCCATGGGGTGAGGGGATCCTGGTGTGGGTCCACAGTTTTTCCCTACAGATTTTATGCTGTGATCTCAGCCATTCCACCCAATCCAGGTTGTTGTGTGATGTGTAAACAGTCATGGTGTCCCCCAGAAGTTCCAGATTATTTACTAGTTGTTTCTGGTTGTTTATTAGTTGCTCCAGGGGACTAACTAAATTCCACACCTCTCTATACTGCCATCTTGCCCCTCCCTCAGTGCTTGGTTTTTTAGCTGTTATTGTGAATGGAATTTTTTTCTTGATTGCCTCTTCAGTTAGGTCATTACTAGTGTATAGGAACATTACTGATTTTCATGTATTAATCTTATATCTCACTACTTTGCTGAATTTTTTATTAGCTCAAGTAGCTTCGTCATTGATTTCTCAACATTTTCCAAATATAAGATCCTTTCATCTGCAAATAATGACAGTTTTACTTCTTCCTTTCCAATTTGGATGTCTTTCATTCTTTTTTATTTTCATCTCCAACAGATTTATTTTGTTTGAAAGGAATGGATTTTGAAAGAAAAAGCATGGGGCAGTGTGAAGTATGAAACAGAAAATAAATGTAAATGTAAGCTCTTTTGCTAATTGTTTTATAACCAAAACAAACTAGTAAAGATTTTTAAATGCATTTTTTCATTGTGTACTTTAACATATATATGTTAAATATATATATGTTAAAAGTATACTTTCAAAGTATGATTTAATAAGCAGTTAGAGAACAAATTTCAAAGAATGTCATGGGTCACAGTTCCACAGCTTCAGCCATTTCCATTACTGTGAAATATAACATATATACAGAAAGTTAACTTTCAATGTACAGCTCAACAAGCAGTTCTATAGGTATTTTCAAAAATTGTTATGGGTTACAGTTCCACAGTTTAAGTTCTCTTCCTTGTTATGCAACATAGGGTACATACAGAAAGGTGAAGACTTTCAAAACACAATTCAGTGAGTAGCTATAGAAAATACTTCTAAAGGATGCTTTAGAGTAAATCTCCACCATGTTATCTACCTCTTTCCAGGTATTCCAACACTCCAACAACATACACACACACACACACACACACACACACATATACGTATATACATATATATACACACACACATATATATATATGAAGTTTCAGTATTCATAGACCTTTGTTATATCTTATTTTGTTTGTTAATACCCCCTTCCTCTCATTTAATCTCTTTGTCCATATTCAGGGGTGTCTAGGAAGTGAGCTCCCTAATTTGTTCATATTGAAAGGGGGTGTTGACATTATGAGGAATGGGCTGCATCTGATGGTTGTTCTTAAAGAGGTTGTTGACTCTGGGGTTTAGGACTTGTCTTGAATAGCAACACTCTGGTGTGTTTAAGTTTCTGAGAGAAAAAGCTTAGTGAGTAAATCTTTTCTAGAATATCATGTAGGGACCTAGGTATTTGGGGACTACTTTTGGTAAGGACATGATGTACTATGGCCACTTGGGATGTCTAGCTGGAGCTTTCATAAGAGGAACCTCCAGGATAGCCTCTTGACTCTATTTGGGATCTCTCAGCCACTGTGACCTCATCTTGTTACCTTGGATCATTTTATTTCTATGTCTTGGTGTCTGTCTACAACTTCTAACACATTATTGAATAGTTGTAGTGATATTGGGCATCCTTGTCTCATTCCCAGTCCTAGTGGGAAGGCTTTCAGTCTCTCACCATTGGGTACTATGCTGACTGTGGTTTTTCATATATGCTGTTTATCATATTTAGGAAATTTCCTACAATTCCTACCTTTTGAATTGATTTTATCAAAAAGGGATGCTGAATTTTTTGAATGCTTTTCAACAGCTGTCAAGATGATTAATTGATTTTTCCCTTGCAATTTGTTAATGTGTTGTATTACATTGATTGATTTTCTTATATTGAACCACCATGCATACCAGGGATGAACCCTGCTTGGTTACGGTGTGTAATTCTCTTAATGTGCCTTTGGATTCAATTTGTAAGTATTTTGTCAAGAATTTTTGCATCTATATTCATTAGGCAGATTGGTCTGTAGTTTTCCTTTCTTATAATATCTTTATCTGGTTTTGGTATTAGAGTAATGTTAGCTTCAAAACATGAAATAGTGTTCCTTTTTCATCAATTTTTTGAAAGAGTTTGATCAAGAGTGGTGTCAGTTCTTTTTGGAAAGTTTGGTAAAATTTCCCTGTGAAGCCATCTGGCCCTGAGCTTTTATTTGTAGAAAAATTTTGATGACTGATTGATCTCTTTACTTTTGATTGGCTGCTTGAGGTCTTCTATTTCTTCTTGGGTCAATCTAGGTTGTTCATGTGTTTCTAGGAAATTATCATTTCCTATAAGTTGTCTAGTTTGTGGTCATACAGTGATTCACAGTATGCTTTTATGATTTTAAAAATTTCTTCCTGATCCATAGTAATGACCCTCCTCTCATTTCTGATTTTATTTGGGTCTTTTCTCTTTTTGGCTTTGTCAGTATAGCTAAGTTTTTTCAATATTGTTGATCTTCTCAAAGGACAAACTTTTGGTTTTATTTATTCTCTCTACTGTTTTTTGCTCTCCAGAAAATTTATTTTTGCTTTAATTTTTGTTATTTCTTTTCTTCTACTTCCCTTAGAGATAGTTTGCTTATCATTCTGTAGCTTCTTCAATTGTTCAGTTAGGTCTTTGGTTTTAGCTCTTTTTTCCCTTTTAATGAATGCATTTAGAGCCATAATTTTCCCTCTCAGCACCACCTTCTCTGCATCCCATATGTTTTGATAGGTTGTGTTCTAATTATCATTCATCTTTAGACATTTACCAATTTCTTTTACAATTTCTTCTTTGACCCACTGATTGTTTAGGAATGTGTTGTTTAACCTCCACATATTTGGGAAGCTCTGGTTCTTGGGTGGTTATTGGTTTCTAGTTGCATTCCGTGATGGTCAGAGAATGTGCTTTGAATAATTTCAGTCTTTTTAAATTTATTGAGACTTGTTTCATGCTCCAGCATATGATCTATCCTGGAGAATATTCCATGAGGACTAGAGAAGAATATACATCCTAATAATATGGGATGTAATGATCTATATATGTCTGTTAAGTCTAATTCATTTATCATATTGTTTAGGTTCTCAATTTTCTTATTGGTTCTCTTTCAGTTATTCTATCTATAGAAGATAGTGGTGCATTGAAGTCTTCCACTATTATTGTAGAAACATCTGTTGCTCCCTTCAGTTTTGCCAATATTTGTCTCATGTATTTTGGAGTTCCTTGATTGGGTGCATAAACATTTATGATTGTTATTTCTTCTTGGTGAATTGTCCCTTTTATTAATATATAATGCCTTTCTTTGTCTCTTATGACATCTTTGCATTTAAAGTCTATTTCATCTGATACTAGTATTGCTACTCCTGCTTTCTTCTGGCTGCAGCTTGAGTGGTATATTTTTTCCATTCTTTCACCTTCAAACTCTTTGTGTTGCTGGGTCTAAGATGAGTCCCTTGTAAACAGCATATTGATGGATCATAATTTTTAATCCATTCTGCCAGTCTGTGTCTTTTAATTAGGGAGTTTAATCCATTCATATTCAAAGTTATTGCTGTGTAGCCAGTGCTTGAATCAACCATCTTACCCTTTGTTTTTTATTTGTCAGATCTAATTTTGCCTCTTCCACATTTTTTCCTTTAAGTTACCCTTAATAACGCTCTTCTGTGCCCTTCTCCAGACCTCTCTCTCCTTTCTTTTTTTCTCAGCCAGTAGAACTCTTTAGTATTTCTTGCAGGGCTGGTCTCTTGTTGCAAATTCCAGCATTTGTTTGTCTGTGAAAATTTGAAACTCTCCCTCACTTTTAAAGAAGAGCTTCATTGGATAAAAATTCTTGTCTGGCAATCTTTCTCTTTCATAATCTTAAATATGTCATACCACTGCCTTCTTGTCTCCATGGTACCTGCTGAGTAGTCAGGGCTACTTAATCATCAAATATCTTAACTAATTGTGATAGGAGGCTGGTGGTTGATGACTCATCTCAACCAATAAAGTGGACATTATCACTTTTTCTACCATTGCAAGCAAACCCATAAAGATGGCTTCAAGTAACTTTAAAAAGTTGAGTTCTTTTTCCAGGAAAAAAAAATGACATGGAAGAGTTTAATTCCCTCTGCCCTTCTACCACCAAAATTTCTACAGCATTTAAATTAGGGCACTCAGTAGACTATTTCCTGAGATCCCAAATCACCCTTGCACATCACAAACTCTATCCATGGAAAAACTAACCTCCAAAGTCAACCTCCAAATGTCCTTGTCCTTAGCAACCTGCAAAGCCAAGGACAATGATTCTATAAATTGCAAGGATGGTTTTCCATCACTGCTTTTGTGTGTTTCATAAATGCTCAGCTTTCTTTAAAAGATGGGGTGAAGGGGAATAGATGAAGATCCCAACCATAGCCTGGTTTGAGCAATGACCCATATGAGAAAGGTCATCTATCAATCAGTCCTCAGTTCTCTCTTCAACTCTCTGCATACCACTGAGGTAGGAAATTCAGAAGAAATGCTGAATATCTTAAGAGAGTTAAAATGCCCTCTTGGCAAATCCCTACTCTCTTGCTCAATTGGGGACCTAAGATGGTCAGACCACTGTGACCTCAAAAAAAATCAAAAGTTATAATAGAGAATTGAGGCTGACCACAGATCTTTTGTTGTCTGGCACAAACTCAAGGGTTTGGAGGCTGGGATGTAAAACTCCACCCAGCAGACTACAATATGGTTATTAGCAAATTGTATCAAAAAATATTAAAATATTTTTTAAAACTCTAAAAACTGCCAGTCTTGGCAGATGCAGAGGTCAGGATTTCCAAGTGCTTGTGGAGCTGACCTGAACGAGAGAAGTTTATCCTGGAGTCTAGGAAGACAGGTCCCATTTCCCTCTGGGATACTCAGAATCAACACAGACACCCAGGGGACCAGACCACAGCGGTAGCTGCCCTTCCAAGTTTGGTCCAGTAGCCTGAGAGCCAAAAGTTCTCACAGATGCTGCTTGGGATGATGCTGGCCAAGCCCCACGCCATGTGATCTTTACAGCAATCTTGTATAGTAGGTATATCTCCATTCACAAAAGAAAGTGTTATACAGAGGTGAAATGAGTTGTGCAACATCATACAGCTAGAACTGAAGTGTGATTGAAGCCATTTTTAAACTCATTTTATAGCCTGCAATTAAACATCAGCTCCCTTGAATTCCTTTTTGACCCTAGAGGAACAAAATTATTTTACTTCTGAGAGAAAAAAGACATTGCTTCTGGAGTTTAAGCCTATTGTCATTAAATTTGGCATCAAATTTGAAGTTTTATTTCTTCTTCTAAGGCACCAGTGTTTTGGTTTGCTAAAGCTGTTGAAATGCAATATACCAGAAATGGGGTGGCTTTTACAATGGGGATTTATTAACTTACAACTTACAGCTCTTGGGTGTAAAAATGTCCTACTCAAGTCCACCACCTGGACTCTGAAAACCAGCTACCAGTGAGCTTGGGCTCCTCTGTCATATGGGAAGGCATATGCTGGCTTCTGCTGGTCCTTCTTTCCCGGGTTTCATTGTTGTCAGCTGCTGGCTGATCCATCTCTCAGTTTGGTGCTTCTCTGAATTTCATCTCTTCAGTTCTGTATGTGTTTTATCCTCTTATAAAGGACTCCAGTAAGTGTATTAAAACCCACCTTGAATGAGGTGAGTCACATCTCAATTAAAATAACCCAGTCAAGAGGTCTCATCTACAATAGGTCTACACCCACAGGAATGGGTTAAAAGAACATGGCCTTTACTGGGGCACATACAGCTTCAAACTAATACCATAAATACCATTATTCAGTAATGGTATTATGAATTATAATTTTTTATAAGTTTCAGCCATTGTAAATGTAGTTAGGCTGTTAGTAGGCTGGCTCCAAAGAACTCTCAGGGTGGTGTTTTATCACTTTGGATACTCAAAAGTCAGATTCTGTTAACATAGTGTGACTCAGGTTAATCTCTCTCTCAGGAATGTGTGGGGATACACATTAAATGAATCTAAGAGATTTTTATATGAAACTAAGATTCCAAATCATTAACTTAACAATGAGAAACTGCTATTATAGGACTTTTACTCTTTCCTGGTAGACAGACTTATCTGAAGAAATGGTCATAACAGGGTTAATTTTGTAAGCATGGAATTAGAATTAAGGGAGTCTGATGAATCAAATATTTAAAGGTAACTGCTGACATAACTATGTATATTTATTTCACACAAGGAAAGTTCTCCAAGGGAAATAAAATTCTAAAGACTCAATGCCTTCTCTAGAAGGGCCCAAATAGATACAAGGATCTCTTCTGTGATTTCCCCCCCCCTTTCTCTGTTTTCATGGCTGACCCAATTCCCTTTCAAACATTACCTTACTGGTGTGTTCATCTCTTCAATTATATTTCAATGGAATCTTGATGAGCATTATTAAATTTATAGTATAAATTTCAGATTTTGTCTTTTCAGCATACTATAAAATGACCTTCATAACCTGATCTAATACCTACTAACTTTTCCAACTTCCAACTACCTGCATTAAATTTTATACCATAATATTTTGTTTAGTATAAAAGGGTACATACTATGTTTAAAGATACTCAACATGTGCAAGGAAAGTCTTGTGATTCTCTGTTTCCCCCAAGTTTTCAAATGTGTGTTTTATCAGTGAATGAAGTACCATTTAACCACTTGTACACACTGTAAAACTGAAGTCTTTTGTGAAATTCTCTTCTTTCATGCTCTCCCTTCCAACCACTTATTTTTCCAACAAATATATCTTATATGGCTACATTGTGCATTGCTTCAGTTACTGGCTGAACAACATTAAAAATATAATGAAGTTCCTTGTAATCATTAAGCTTAGATTGTAGTAGGGGGACATGTAGACAGACAGACAATAAAGAATTTAAACAAATACAAATTTAATATGTTAGAGGTTGGTATATGCCAGTTACCAGAACAAAACTGGATGAGGTGACAGGATCCTGGGTGAGAGGAGGGGAACACTTATACACAGGTGGTCAAGAAAGACCTCTCTGATAAATAGCCTTTAAGCCTATCTAAATTGATGTTGACTTTAATCTTTAAATCTTAATCATATCTGTCTATTTCTTTCCATCTTCATGGCCAATGCAGCATGTGGACTCCATGAAAGTGAATCACACAGATCTCCTGCTGTTGAGTGTTTTTTGACCAAGGAGCCTATATGAAAACACCAGCTGCTGCACTCTGAAATTCATCACCACAGTGTGCTTCAGCCAAGCTTCCCATGGGCTGCTCCCAGCTGGTGACTGAACATGGCAGGGATGCCAACGTAGGCAGTTTCCTGGGATGTGCAGAGGGCACCTAAAAGAAGACTAACTCAAGAGCTCACCAACAGTATTCCTAAACTGCAGGCTACTTCCACTCAGATTCCTTCTTTTTTGTTTCCTTCACAAAGGTGAGATCTGCATGATTGTCTGATAGCTCCCATAGCCAGTACCAACTCTTGCCCCATTTTCTAGAGCATCTAATCTCTGCTTCTTAGAGAGCCTGGAACAACACAGCCTTTTTTGAGCTGACCCCACAATTTCTCCAGCCTTCCCATCCTAACTCCATGTTGCAAGTATTTCACAAGATGAAAATCTGGTCATGTCATCCCTCCTGGTTAGGACCCTGCCATTTCATTCGGTTGCTCTTCATATGAGACTTAAATCCATAACAGGGTACACATATACAGCATGGACTGTCATCACCCATTTCCCCAACTCCATCTCATTCAGCTTTCCTGTTCATTTTCCTTGCTCCAACAAACCTGACTTTTTTTGTTCTGTGAAGGCACCATGCTTTCTCTCGGTTGACAGGAACATCTACGTGTTCAGTTCCCTTTCCAGGAGAGCTCCAACCACCTGTTTCTCCCACAGATTTTGGGCAGTTAGCTGTTATGCATCCTTCCCTGACCACCATTCTCCCTCATCTAAATCAGATTCCTTTTTTCTATCCTTTCAACTTCCCTGAAGAGTATTTGCATATTCATCAGTGTGATTGCCTTCAGAGTATTTGTCTCAGTTTGCAATTATGCATTTATTGCTATGATTATTTGATTAATGTCTGCTTCACCTGCTGGGCTCCAAGTTCACCTTTTTGTCACCTTAGTATTCACAGCATTTAGCTCAGTGTCTGGCCTACAGTAGGAATGCATTAAATATATATTATGTGAAAAATGAATAAACATTCTTTCTTACCAGGAAGCATGATGTAACAGCATATTTTCCTGAAGGTCAATTTTTCTCTAAATGCTAAGTAATTGCCAAACATTTCTATATTAAACAAGCATCTATTTTATGGATAGAATGAACAAGTTTAAGACTATATATCAAACTGCAAAGACATAAAGCTGGTGTAATATATGTTGAGTGCTTACTATGTGGCAGGCCCTATGCTAAGTACTCTGTAAGTATTAACTCATTTAGTTCCCACAATGATCCTAGGGAATATTCCTAGGATTACGTCCTTTCTGATGAGGACACCGAAGCTGAAGGAGGGTAAGTCATTTACCAGTGGTTACTAGGTGATGGAGCCAGTGTTCCAAGCAGGTGTGTGTTTCACTTCAGAGCACACCTCATTATTGTGTGATAGAGTCTTTAAAAGGATTTTGTGTTTCCTAGTTATGTTCCCAGACTTTTAGAGACTAGAAATTAACTTCTGCTTTGGGAAAAACTTTGCAAAGCATAGTATGTCATAAATTGCTTGTGAATTCTGGCACACATCATACTGCTGATCTGTAGAATCAGCTTGGATGTTGCTGGCTTCTGCAGACCTCTCCTGACCCCAAAATAGAGCCAAGACCCTGCATTCTGGTGTATATAAGTTCTAATTCAGTTTTGACACATTTTATTAGTATTTTCTGTTCACTACTCCATTTTTCCTTAGCTATAAATTCCATGAAGGGAGTAATAGTGTCTAAATGAGAGCAAATGAATATTGAGGCTTTTACTGCTTGCTATGTTAAACTCTTTATGTGCATAAACTCAATTAATTCTACTAACAACTCTATCTATAAGGTAAGTACTAATATATCTGGAGTGATAAGCCTAAGATAAGATAGTAAGTAGCTGGACTAATGTTTGATTACAAGTTTATCCAAACTGGAGTTCATTCTCTCACACAGTAGAGCAAATCTTTGTATCTTCAAACTAACCACATGTGCCTAGAAATAAGTAAGCACATATTAGAATCAATTGTTCTGTCTCTTGCTCTCTGTCTCTCTTACTCATGTGTGTCTGTGTGACAGTGTGTTGGTTTGGATGTATTATGTCCCCCAAAATGCCATGTTCTTTATTGAAATCTTGTGGGGGCAGTCATATAAGTGTTGATTAGGTTGGAACCTTTTGATTGAGTGTTTCATGGAGATGTGACCCACCCAACTATGAGTGACACCTTTGACTAGAGTGTGACCTCTTGATGAATGTTTCCATGGAGGTGTGGCCCCACCTATTCAAGGTGGGTCTTGATTTAATCATCTGGAGTCATATAAAAGAGTTCGCAGACGAAGGCCCTCAGAGCATCTAAGAGTGACATTTTGGAGAGTGCTGCAGCCAAGAGAGACACTTTGAAGAATTCACAGAGCTGACGGTGGAGCTGGAACACAGTCTGGGATCAGCAGACACCAGCCAGGTGCCTTCCCAGCTAACAGAAGTTTTCCAGATGCTGCTGGCCTTTCTCGAGTGAAGGTGCCCTATTGTTGATACCTTACCTTGGACACTTCATGGCCTTAAGACTGTAACGTTGCAACCAAATAAACCCCCTTTATAAAAGCCAATCTATTTTAGGTATTTTGCATAATGGCAGCATTAGCAAACTGTAACAGGGGGGAGGGGAGAGAAAGAGAGCTTTTCAATTAACCTTTGTTTTTCTCAAAAAGACTTGTGATTTCCTTGGGAATGAATCTGGAAAACTTCTAACAAAGGAGAACAGAGAAAGAATGTTTACATATATAAAGAAAAGTAACAGGAGATATTAACTTGAAAGATGGAATATATTATTGGGATATTTTTAAAAATTCAGATTGATCAGAAAAATATCTGGGTATTTTAAAATTATTAAACAAATTACCTGAGGAAAGAAACATTTTTTACAGTTAAGATTTATTCACAAGCAAAAAATCTGTAAATCCTTTGCTAATGCATTTGTTTCTCTTTCTCAGATCAATTTTAGATTAGAAATTGACTTTAAATTAAATGCTTGTTGAAATTTATGGTTTCTTATAGAGTGTAGCTGTTTTCAACACTTTTAGCATGTTGTTGATTTTCATTTCATTCATCCTATTTTAGTTGAAATTACACATTATGTGGATACAAATACTATGGGGAAATCGGTTTAGGGTGATGTCTGTTTTCCCCTCTTAGAAACACATTTAACTGACATAACTAACTTAGTAGGTAAAAACAGACACTAGATTTTTTATGCTATCATATCATGTTCTTCATATCATTATAAAGGGTGAAATCAATATTTTATTGCAGGAAGAATTTCTCATCAATGTCATTTACAAATGACAACTCATGGCATATTGTGTGTTGAGTTGTTTCCTGCCTCCTTCGTTTATTAGTGACCTGACTCTGAAACGAACAATTTCAATAAGAGAGAGATTTTTCCTCATAAATTTTAAATTACTTTTTCTTGCTATTGAACAGTATCCAATTTTTTCCAAGTAAACAAAAATTTAAAAATGAAGCTGACAGTCTTGCAGTCCAAATAAATTCACTGCATGGCTACTTTATTATGAATCTAATTATGACAAACATTTATGTGCATCTCTTTGAAATTAGCATTCACAAATCAGTGGCAGTCTAAAGGCTGAGAAATGCTCCAGCTTGAGGAAAAATAAAATAGCAATAAAAATATTCCTCTGAGGGAACTTGTATCAAAGAGGATTATCATACAATTCAGTCAGAGTAAGTGAAAGCAAATGGCACAGTGGACCACAGTAATGACAGACAGAACCACTCCTGTGTGAAGGCCTGGGCACCAACCCCTGACATGGATACTTACAGAAATCATGTCACTAGGAAAAGAGATGCTGAACTGGACTGTTCACATGTTCCTTTTATATTTCCAGGATGAAGTATTTCCAGGAAAATTAAAGCTATAAATAAAGAGTTAGTGGTGAGATCATGTGGCTATTTGAGAGGCCAAGCTGGCAAGGTAGAGATGATGGAGTAGGATCCTTACCTCTTGTGGTTATCATTATTTTTATTTTGTCCTAAACATGTACAGATGCTTTAAATCCAGTTAAATGAGGTCTTCTGAGCCTTTGGGGCATATCTAACTGTCGGCTTCGCATGAGCAGAGTTGGACAATTCCGCAGAGTATTTATACTGATCACCTGAAATCTTGTCACTTTGGAAATTCTAAGAGGTAGGCAGAGTTTGGCTGGAACTGAAAACTATCCAGAGGATTAGAAACAACAAAACTTTTCATCTTTTGAGGAGTTCACATGGTCTCCATGACTAAAGGTTAAGTGGATGCAATACAGAAAATAAGAATAGATGTGCCAAGTAAAAACACTTCACTGCAATACAGTTATTATACTTTGCATGCATCAAGTACATATTCAAATGCCATAAAACTTCATACTTCCTATTGAACTGTCAAATCATTCTAGAAAGAAATCTTCCAAAGACAAAATGTCAAGAAATGATGGTATAATCCTACCGATGATATTCATCCAGAAAGAACCAAGTATGTTGTCAGCACTCTTTGGGTGCTTCTATAAACAAGTAGAAAAATTACTTCAAAATATATTACCCTGAAATTGGAAAAATAACCTCTCCTTTGATTCTCTATGACTGTCAAATAAATATTTATAATCCTACAGTGATGAATCATGGATAATAGAAGTTTTTCATTAGAAATAACTGTAGGAATGACCAGATCCTTCATCTCTGAGCTGGGAAAAATGAAAGTCAGAGAGATCAAGTATCTTGACAAAGGTCATCCCATAGATTTCCAGAAGTTGGAGAAGAAAATGCTTTTTTTATTTTTTTGTTGTTTTGTTTTACATATAGGTCAGTGTCTTTTCTATGGCAAAGTTAAGTTTACTAATGTGAAAGCAATTTGGGCATTTAAGTATTTAAGATAGTTTGAGATCAACACAAAACTACCTACTTACTTAAATTGTTTACAATTCTAAAAAATTAGAATTGTTTACAATTCTAAAAAATGAAATGGATAAATTTGGGAACATATTCAAAAAAAATATGTAGCCAATAGTGGCTGCATAAGACCTAGCCTGCTTCAGCAATTTGCAGAAAAAAAGTTATCCTTCATTCTCTTTTAAAGAACTTATGAATTAGTAGCGGGTTAGAAATTTGAGTAGACAATTGTGGAGATCAGCAATGTCAGTTGGAAACGTCGTTATTTGGAATCCCTATAGGAAAAAGATCAAGATTGTGTAATATAGGCTATATTTATTTCTACCTAGGATAACTGCAGTAGATTAGAGAGTAGCCAGTTCTTTATTCTTCAAACATTTATGAAATATTTATAATATTTCTCATTTTAATTCTAAGATGCATGGATATATAAATTTCCCTTTATTTAATTACTGACTGGCTCCATACAATGGTGAGCTAATGTTTTGTTCTTTTTTATCTTCTCTTGACCAATTTAGACAATACTTTAACGAAAGTGTGTAAACTAAGATATTGATATTGGACTACAAAAATATACTACTATTTATAAAGGACTAGCCTGTAGATAAATCAGTAATACTGTTCCTCCCTCAAGAGATTCTGTATTTCTCTTTAAAGTATGGTACTAACTTCAGGGTCAAGATCATGGACAAAGCAACATGGGAGAAATTCCTTTGCAGCTGCTTCTTCTGAGCAGACGTGGAAAATAAACAGATGACTTTAATTTGCACTGTCATTACTCACCTCCTCACTGACATTGTCCTAGCATACATACATACCATGAACAGCACAAGAGCTGTATTCCCACATGTCTGATATTTGAACTACAATATGTCAAAATAGAGTTGGAGAAAAAGGTGTTGGCTGATAAATGGCATATATTCATTTAAAATAAAGATGGGTAGGTCTTCACCTCAATTTCCCTAAGGTAGCTGAATCTCCAGGGTTACTATTTTTTTTTTTTTTTAAAGAAATCCCATCAAAGTTGTGCATGGTAAAAACTGATATCAATAAAAATGGGGTTTAATCAACTCTACTGATCCTTATGGTCACATAAGAATGAAAAGTTAAAATTTTTACTGGAATTTTGGTAATATTTGTCTACAGAAGAACAAAGTAAGGTATTGGGAATTTAGGGGAATTGTCTGGAAAAATATAACAGAGATTTTAGATCCGAGACATCAAGTTTGCTTTTATGGAACTCTGGTTATAAATTACATAATGCAAGTCATTTTGTGGCTCTACATTCCCCCTGCCCAGAGTAACACAAAAAATTTCTGAAATATGGAATTGCCTTCAACTCTCTGTTCAGCACCAGTGTCCTCTAGATGCCTTCAATCCCACCTGCACCATGTTTTTGTTAACATAAATTAAAAATTGACCATTATGTCACACAACAAACTCAAAATAATGCTTTTATGGAAATAGATCTTCTGCCACATGTCTATTGTGTTTTAAAAGAACTATTAATCTGTGTTGATTAGTTTTTTTTTCTAGTGAACTTTTATTGTGGTACATTTACAGTAAAATAAACCCACTTTGAATATGGAGTTTTATGAATTTTGGCAAACTTATTTTGGCAAAGATATGATTTTAATGATATCAGTTTTACAATGCACAATTTTAATGGGTTTCTTAAAAAAATAGTAACCCTGGAGATTCAGTTACCTTGGGGAATTGAGGTGAAGACATACCCATCTTTATTTAAAATGAAGGCATAGATGATTCTTTGTTTCACAATTGGTTAAAACAGGTAAAACTGCTTATTGTGACTGTCTGCACATATTTTTCAGGCAAAAATATTCAAAACTGCCATGAGAATCTCAACAATGATTCTGATCCCTGTAAGTTTAAAACTCACTTAAAATTACCTCAAAGCAATCAGGCAAATAAATATATTTTCAACTCCACAAATTTCTGTTATGTGTGCTGGCATATGACTATATTTCTCTGCCTTAAACTTATTCTCAATATTCTTCAGTTTATAATTAATTATTTATTCATCAAGCGCACATTAGATATCTACTATACACAAAGCACTGGGCTGTATATTCTGAAAGATAAAGAGATGAATAAGAAATAGCCCCGTCTTTAAAATACAGCTCAGTTACCTTACAACACCTTTGCTATTTTCTTATGATAAGTTCATTGATTAGGTTGGGGGATAATGCATGCATGTTGCAATTGCAACAGGATTGAAAGCTAAGGGAGGACAAGGGCAAACCAATATACCTCTCTGAAGTTCCCTCTATGGATTCTTTGTTTGTAAGGTAAGCTGCAAATTTCCTATAAATTAATAGAATAATTTCTTCTACCCAAGAAATCTTGTCTTATGGCATTGCATTCTTTCTTTTATCTAGTTTTCCTTAATAGCAAGCCAATTTTTAAGAACGCTATGTGGTTTTAATCAATGATCTTATAAAAATAAAAAATGTTGCATATTTAACATCATGTATTTTTTCTGATCTTTCTTAGGAGTGTGATTATTAAACTCACAGAGATATGCATATGAATAATTATAGGTCTGTATCATAAGACTTGGCCTAATTCTCAGCCCCTGACACTTGCTTCCTACTTCTGGGGTCATTTGGCCCCAACAGAAGGCTCAGATCAACTTTGTATTCTAAGTGCAATCACAACTTTAATTAGAAGAAATTTAAAACTATTCCCAAAACATTGGGTTCAACAATGTATCACTTACATAAGACAGATTCAGGCTTTGTAACCCTATTATGTATCTTGACCATTGCCACATTTAAAAATATTTGACCTTATCTGCACTCATAATATTCTATTTTTAGATGTAATATTTCATTTGTGGGTTCAGGATAAACAGGTAATTTAAAATATATTTCTAAATATTAGTGGAGTCTTGAATTTAGTGAAGTTGAGTTAATTCTAGAATAGCATACCTGGGGGACTAAAGAAACTCAACTGTTTTTAACTCATTGGCTCTCGTGATCCTCAATGAGTTTAGGAAAAATGGGAATTGTGCCAATGTGGAAGTTGGATGAAAACTTTTCCTACAGTGAGTGGAAATTGACTAACATAGTCTTTATGACTGTAAAATAGTTTTAAATATTTATATGTAATAGTTTGTATATCTTTGAAAGAACATGTTTTTCTTTTAAATCAGTAACAATAAAAGAGTAATATCTCAGTCCTTTTTTAAAGATGAATTATAATAATTAAACCATCAATTTAAAAAAATTTTGAAATATCAAGCAGAAACAGAAAAATCACATATGAAAAAAATTTTATTTGTCCTGAAAAACTGAGATCAATGGGGATAACTATGATAAAAATATTAGCTTCCACAAAGTCTGGTTTCTTTTCATCTGTCTAAGATAACCTCTCTTCTCATCTTTAGGAAAGATCTTGTCCTCATAATTACTTTCAGACAGGTTTCTAACTCCTTCCTTCTTTAAGGCAGAAAGGGTTCTGACATCAGTCCTTCAGAATAGTTGTCTAATTGATGACAGCAGTTAGAATGAGTTTCCATCTCTGTGCTCCTTCATTAGCATTTCTCATTTTAAACCAATTTTTTTTTCTTTTCTCTAGTAAAGGGACTTTAGCAGGAAAGATGAATGAGACTATGAAAATTAAAGTTGAACAAGAATGTAAGGAATTTTGGCAAATGTTTTAAAAAGTAGATACTTTTTCTCAATTATATTTTTTCTTTCAAACATTGCTCAGTATATAACAGAATCCAAAAACAAAGCATGGGTTGTCTGGCTTGAATTGAATTAAAAGATTGGAAGTCCCAAGTTGTGGGTCTCCCTCCATAGAACCTACTGAATCAGAATCTCCACAGATGAAACCAGACACACATATATGCTTAGACATATATAGATGATCCTACTTCACACTGCTTATTAGGAAACACTGAGAGAATAATATAAGGACTACATAATATTCAGACAATTAACCCATTTGAGGAACTAGAATAAAGCACATCACTTGCAATTCACTAATTTATTGCTATAGAGCCCAATAGCTCAATTTTGGCTGCACATTAGAATTTATTCAGGAGCTTTGAAAGCATTCTGGTGATCGGATAGTAGGAATCAGTGTTTTTTAAAAGCTCCCCATATGGGTCTAAAATAAAGTGAGGGTTGAGAACCTCTGAAGTAGAAAACTACTCACAATATAATTAACAATATAACACTTTGGCCTTTCTTTATCCTATATAGTGTGCTCTAGGTAAGCATGAATGTATGAATTTGTATTTGTTTCACCCAGTAAGTTATATAAATAATGGATATAATATTGATCATATTTTATTGGCCACAGGGCTTAATATGAGCCTATTATTTATTACTTATACAAAGACAATTCCTAGGAATTTAAAGATGCATTTAATATATATCATTCATGGAACAAATTACTTGGAATTTTTTGTCTCATTTTTAGTGACTAGAGAGTGAGAACAATGCTAGCTGCTATAATTTAGGTGCCTGCTAAATTCACATTCCATTAGCTAGAATCAGTAGCAACATCTAACTGAAATGGGGTCTTAGCTATAATCTCTCTGAGCAACCACGAATAACTAATATTTTTTGCCATAGTCTGCATTTGTGTTCACTGAATAATTATTTGCATCCTTCTTCCCAGAAAAATAAGTCTTCCTCTCCTCTCCTCAAGAAAGATACCCCATGCCCATCCAGATGTTGTGTCTAGTTTAATGGACAGGATTTCTGCTCAGTCCCCTCCATCAGATCCAGATACGCTTCTTCATGGACTAAAAAGACAAGTAATCTGGCCACTCCCCAGAACACACCCAATAAACACTGACGGAATAAGGACAGGGCAAGATCAATACAAACTTTCATTCAAAAATGGGAAGAATAAAAAACACATAGTAGTCACTGATCAGTAGGAAGGATGAGTTCTTGCAAGACACAAACACACACAATATAAATAGATATATATCATATTACATGTAATGTATGTGTGTGCATACATGCATGCCGGGATTGCCAACTGTTATACTTCTTACAACTTTCCATCCAGTTTTGTTCAATTCATAGATATAATCCCAAGTTAGTCCAACTCTAGACATTAGAATTGGACACAGATCTTAACGTATGCCACTTGTACTGGCTTGAATCTGTTATGTACCCCATAAAAGACTATGTTCTTTAATCCAGTCTTTTGGGGGCAGACCTGTTGTGGGTGGGACCTTTTGATTAGATTGTTTCCATGGAGATGTGACCCATCCATTCAAGGTGAGTTTGATTAGTTTATTGGCGCTCCCTATGAGAGGATAAAGGGCATTTTGAAGAGAGCTTAGAGATGTTTAGAAAGAAAACACAGAGACATTTTGGAGAGAGCCACTGAAGCCAGAATCAGGAGAGAAGCTAAAAGATGAAATCCAGAGTTTGCCCCAGAGACACCAAGAGAGGACCCCCAGACACTTAGAGAGAGACACCCTGGGAGAAACAAGCAAGGATGCACAGAAGCTGAGAGAGAGAAGCCAAGATAGAAGTCCAGAGCCATTTTGGAGAAGGCAATGGAAACCAGAAGCTAACTCCAGGAGAGGCCCAACAGACTCCGGCCATGTGCCTTCCCATGTGATAGAGGAACCCCAGATGCCATTGGCCTTTCTTCACAGAAGGTATTGTCTTATTGATGCCTTAATTGGGACATTTTCATGGCCTCAGAACTATAAATTTGTGAACTAATAACCCCCCACTGTAAAAGCCAATCCATTTCTGGTATTTTGCATTATGGCAGCTTTAGCAAACCAGAACACCACTGTATCAGGATATGTTACAAACAATGTCATCAACATTCACAACAAAAACACCAATAACACAAATCATACCATCCAGAACAATTCAAATACCAATACAGCAGAAACAATGCCAGTTTAAAGGCCTATACTTTGGTCTGACCAAGAGTAGTGAGTTGGTGGTTTGTGGAGGTGAGGATGCCATTTTTTTAGAGCATTATAACTTCTTAACTGCATTTCAGCTCATAAAAGAAGAAAAATTTTATTATAGAATAAAACTCACTAAATAGCCCTTTCCTATCCACCCATTAGTAAATCCCTTGTCTACATATTTTCTAAAAGTTCTGCAATGACTATATGAATGTGGGTATTTCTGATAGCATTTTTATTGGCAACCAAAAAGTAGATTCTCACATCCAACTCAATTTCAGAACAAGGAATCTTAAAATAATACCAAAAAAATGAGCCAGAAGTGTGTTCCTATTTCAAATACCACTCAAGTTGATGGATGACAGCTAAAATAAGCCTCCTTACTGTAGACTGAATTTCTCATATCTGATTCTTGTTTTACAGAATATTCCAAAGCCTGCAGAAATATTATTTCTACCCCTTCTATTTAGGACAAATAATACTTTGGAGGTCTTTCACATAATTTATGCAAAATTTAAAGCTTAAATTTTTAGAAGAATTTAAGTAGTGAAAACAGTTACTATTTTCCCTTAAATTAAAATTTAAAAAAATGTTTTCCCCTATTTAGAGAATAACATTCCCTAATTAAGCTTCAGTATCCTTTCAGTCCTACATTTTACTTTAATTTGAATTTCAAAGCCTTATTGAAAATTACTACAAAAACCTTTTGAAACTCATATTTATAATGTTAGAGTTACTAAATTTCAAAAACAAAAGTTTACTTTTAGTGTTTGTTTAATAAGAAATGTTAAGCCTCAAAATAGAACTACCTCCTAACTGGTCTTACTTACTCTTTATATATTATGGTTCAATTCATCTAGAATTCCTTCTGATTCTCTGGTCAACCATGTTTGCAATAGTATTTCATCTTCATAGGCTGAGTAATAAAAGCTGAAGGTGGCTTGATTAGATTGAACTCTGAATAGATGGAACTCATTATATAATTTATTAGTAATCAACTTGAGTCATGTCTACACAGTAAAATCAATTCTGGTTTCATTCTGATATTTTTGATAACCAAATTGGATAACCTCAGAAAAATTATATTACTTTTGAGGGTACTGTTGAGTTTATAGTGAATGCTGGCAGAGATGAAATAGTTCTTAGGGTATTAATCAAAATTCCTTCATGAATACAATAGTAAAATTATAAGGTTTATAAAGTAGTAAAATATAGTAAACTTCTATGTTGGAAAACGTATATTTTGTAATTTGAATTTTTCCTTAAGATAATCATTTTTTTTCCAAAAACATGCTAAGTATCCACAATGTACCAAGCATTCTTCTAAGTTCTTGAATTTTAATGATGAACAAAAATGCAAATGTCTCTGCTTTTTGAAGTTTAGAGTTGAGTGGTTGAGATAGGTTGTAAACACACAATTAGAAATTTAAAAATAATTACAAATTGTACTAAGTTTAACAAACTACTTGAAATTATTGTGTTGTTACTGAAATTTCGCTGATCCCTGAAGAACAAGAAACAGCTAAGTAAAGAATGAGATTAAGAGCATTTAAGTTAGAGGGGATAAGCAAGGGTAAAATGCTTTATGGAGCAAAGAGTTTGATAATTTCAAAAAACTTTAAAAAGTTGTCATTACTGGCTAAAGAGAAAGAAGGATTAGATATCAAATGAAGATATAGAGGAACTGAAGTTAAATGAATATGTAGAGGTGCTAGACAATATTAAGGTCTTGTAGGTCATTGTGAAAATTTGCATCCAGCCTTAAGTATAATAGATGGTTATACTAAATAGAGCCTTTCTTCTTTCTTTAAATTTTTAAGCAGGTAAAGTGCATGCTTTATTTTTCTATTTTAAAGAACATTGGAATGATAGCTGGAATAGAGGATGGAAAGCCATTTATGAGGCAGGGGGGGTGTTATCAAGTTCAGCAGAGAGTGATGAAGGGATATAGACTAGGACGGTGACAATGAAAATAGATATTAGTAGATGGAATTATGATATACTGTTTCTGGTAAAACTGGTGATACTTGGAAAAGTGTTGCACAAGATTAGGAAAATACAGGTGTAAAGGGAACTCCCAGAATCCAATATGAGCAATTCAGTCAATGTCATTTAACGAGGTGTGAAAAAATGAGGCAGGGTTATCTGGGTCATGTTAATTTTGTGATACATGTGGGACATCCTGGTGGAGATATTGAAGAGACATATAGAATACTAGTCTTGAATTCAAGAGAGACACTGAGATTACTTAGCACAGAGATGCTAATTAAGGCCATGAAACTGGAAAAGATAGTCTAGGTAAAATGGTAGGATGAGAATAGAAAGGTCTTTAGGGATAAACCCTAAGAAAATGTGACATGGAGAGTTCTATTGAGAGGAGAAGCTATTAATGAAGTCTGAAAATAAGCACCTAGATTATACAAGAGAAACCAGGAAAGTGTGATGTCATGAAAAAAAGAAAATATAACATTTTCAAGACTGACTTTTTAAATCTATGTGCTGTACTAGAGAATATGAGACAGAAAAGCATCCATTGTATTATACAATATAAAGTCCTTGGTATTCTTCACAGGATGTTTCCTGAAAGGCAGCATGGATAGAAACTAGGATGTTGAGTAGAAAAGTACATGGAAGCTGAGAAGTAGATACAGAGAAAGTTTATCTTTGATAAGAACCTGAGATTTATGCAAGAAGCTAGAAGAAAATTTTGTATCAAGGAAGATTTTATTTTTATTTTAGTTGTTTCAAAGAAGATCATTCTGGATCATGTTGAATACTTATGGGAATGACAAAATAGAGAAGTTAAGGATTCATGGGAGACAGATGAGAAGTAGAACAAGAACTTCAAGAAGAGTAAAGAAACTTTCCAAAAATAGCGAAGTTGCTTGTAAGCTAACATGCTAGCCTGCCACAGTGTCATGAATGCTGGCAGAGGACAAAGGCTACTGGGTCATGATATATTCTAAAGTAATTTGGGCAGAGAATAAAAATATGCTTGCAGGGCACCCCTGAGGAACTGGGGAAAAATGCAGAAATGTTGGACTTCCCCTCTTGGATTATTACTGATATTCTTAAAAGCATTGAGGACTGCCAATTTAGTAAGCTGACCCCTCAATCTTGGGACTTTCCCTCATGAGGCTTGTTACTGTAATGGAGAGGTTAAGCCTACTTATAATTGTGCCTAAGAGTCTCCCTCAGAGAACTTTGTTGCCCAGATGTGGCCTTTCTCTCTAAGCTCACTTGGCAGGTGAACTCACTGCCCTCCCCGCTACTTGGGACATGACTTCCAGAGGTGTAAATCTCCCTGGCAACGCAGGACATGACTCCAGAGATGAGCCTGGAACAGGCATTGTGGGATTGAGAAAATCTTCTTGACCAAAAGGAGAAAGCAAAAGGAAACAAAATGAGGCAAGATGGTGGCATGGAGAGGAGTGGAAGCTAAGTAGTCCCCCTGGAACAACTACAAAAAACCAGAAACAACTAGTAAATAATCCAGAATAACTGCGGGGGAACAAACGAGACCATCCACTCATCATACACCAACCTGAACTGGGAGGAATGCCCGAGAACACAGAATAAAATCTGTAAGTAAAACCTGCGGATCCAAGTCGCAAGACCCCCTCTCCCATAGCCCGAGCTGCAAAGCCTTGTGGTGCGAGAGAGAAGCTCTCTCCCAGCAAGCGAATATAGCTCAGCTGAGCTCCAACTAGGGTTTTAAGTAGCAAGTGTGAACTGCTCACTACAGGTACACATCCCCAAAAAACAGACAGAGGCTCTGGGTGACGACAGACCTTGGAGAGCTGGAGGGTCACCTTGGACTGGGTCTGAAGGGGACTATCTGTTTCTTTTTTGGCTCAGTGGAGAAAGCCCCAGTCATTTTTAGTTTCCAAGGCTGTGACTCAGGGAAGGGTGGAGACAGCACAAGCAGAGAGCGAGACCATTGAAATGCTAATGATGTCCACCTGGGAGGTCTGTCTTCTCTAGGAGGAAAGGGGTGGGGCCCTTTCCATTCAGAACCAGACCCCAGAGCCTGGGGGAACACGGCCATACCTCCTCACACCAGTCAAGAATTATAGGCTAACAGGCATCACCTGCTGGGCAGAAGAGCACAGTGACCTGAGGCATCAAAGGGTGGAACAATTTTCTAAGACACACCCGCAGGAAAACCAGATACTGAATATTTCCTCCCTCTGGGACCTGAGCCTGTTCTGGTCTGGGAAAACCTGATTTGGATAACCAAGGAAACCATGCCTAGACAACAGAAAATTACAACCTACACTAAGAAAAACAAAGTTATGGCCCAGTCAAAGGAACAAATGTACACTTCAACTGAGATACAGGAATTTAAACAACTAATGCTAAATCAATTCAAAAAGTTTAGAGAAGATATTGCAAAAGAGATAGAGGCTGTAAAGGAAACACTGGGCCTATATATGGCAGACATCGAAAGTTCAAAAAAACAACTAGTAGAATCTATGGAAATGAAAGGCACAACACAAGAGATGAAAGACACAATGGAAACATACAACAGCAGATCTCAAGAGGCAGAAGAACACACTCAGGAACTGGAGAACAAAACACCTGAAAGCCTACACGCAAAGGAGCAGATGGAGAAAAGAATGAAAAAATATGAGCAACATCTCTGGGAACTCAAGGATGAAACAAAGTACAATAATGTATGTATCATTGGTGTCCCAGAAGGAAAAGAGAAGGGAAAAGGGGAAGAAGCAATAATAGAGGAAATAATTAATGAAAATTTCCCATCTCTTATGAGAGACATAAAATTACAGATCCAAGAAGCGCAGCATACTCCAAACAGAAGATATATAAATAGGCCTATGCCAAGACACTTAATAATCAGATTATTAAATGTCAAAGACAAAGAGAGAATCCTGAAAGCAGCAAGAGAAAAGCAATCCATTTCATACAAAGGAAGCTTCATAAGACTATGTGCGGATCTCTCAGCAGAAATCACAGAGGCAAGAAGGAAGTGGTGTGATATATTTAAGATAGTGAAAGAGAAAAACAGCCAACCAAGAATCCTGTATCCAGCAAAGCTGTCCTTCAAATATGAGGGAGAGCTCAAAATATTTTCTGACAAACAGACAATGAGAGACTTTGTGAACAAGACACCTGCTGTACAGGAAATACTAAAGGGAGCACTACAGGGTGATAGAAGACAGGAGTGCGTGGTTTGGAACACAGTTGTGAGAGATGGTAGCACAACAATGTAAGTACACTGAACAAAGGTAACTATGAATACGGTTGAGAGAGGAAGGTGGGGAGCATGTGAGACACCAGAAGAAAGGAGGAAAGATAAAGACTGGGACTGTGTAACTTGGTGAAATCTAGAGTATTCAACAATTGTGATAAAATGTACAAATATGTTCTTTTACGAGGGAGAACAAGCAAATGTCAACCTTGCAAGGTGTTAAAAATGGGGAGGCATTGGGGGAGGGATGCAATCAGCATAAACTAGAGACTGTAACTCATAGAATCATTGTATTATGCTTCCTTTAATGTAACAAAGGTGATATACCAAGGAAAATGCAGATAAGAGGGGGGGATAGGGGAGGCATGTTAGACACTTGACATTGGTGGTATTGTCTGATTCTTTATTCTACTTTGATTTAAGGTTATTTTTCCTTTTGCTGCTTCCTAGCTGTCATTTTTTTTTTCCTCTTTCTTTTGCCTCTCTACCTTCTTTGATTCTCCCTCCTGCCTTGTGGAAGAAATGCAGATGCCCTTATATAGATAGTGGTGAAGGTGCTGAACACATAAATGTATGACCATGCAGAGAACCATCGATTATTTACTTGGGATGGGATGTATGGTGAGTGAACAAAACCGTATTTAAAAAAAATGGGTTGATGACAAAACCTCGAGGGCAATATACTGAGTGAAATAAGCCAGACACATACGGACAATTATTGCAGGGTCTCACTGATAGGAACTAATTATAATATGTAAACTCATAGACATGGAATATAAGGTACCAAGATATAGGATGAGGCTTAAGAATGGGGAGTGGTTGCTTAGTATGAGCAGAATGTTCAATTAGGACGAACTTAAATGTTTGGAAATGAACAGGGGTGTTGGTAGCAAGATGTGAGAATAACTAACAGCGCCAAATGGTGTGTGAATGAGGAGGAAAGGGGAAGCTCAGAGTCATATATGTCACCAGAAGGAAAGTTGGAGGTCAAAAGATGGGAATGTATAAAACTGAATCCTATGGTGGGCAATGTCCATGATTAACTGTACAAATACTAGAAATCGCTTCCATGAACCAGAACAAATGCATGACAATACAATTAGAAGTTAATAATAGAGGGGCATATAGGGAAGAACTATATACCTATTACAAACTATACACTACAGTTAGTAGTATTTCAACATTTTTTCATAAACACTAACAAATGTACTATACCAATACTACGAGTCAACAATTGAGGGGGGTTCGTTGGGGATAGGAGAGGATTAGAGTTTCCTTTTTTTTTTTTCTGTTTTCATCTTTCACTTTATTTCTTGTCTGGAGGAATGAAAAGTTTCTAAAAATTGAACAAAAATTAAGTGTGATGGATGCACAGCTGTATGAGGGTACCCAGGGGCAAGTGATTTTACACTTTGGATCTTTGGATAATTGTATGGTATCTGAATAATCTCAATAAAAATGGAAAAAAAAAAGGAAACAAAATAAAGTTTCAGTGGCTGAGAGATTTCAAAAGGAGTTGAGAGTTCACTCTGTAGGGCATTCTTATGCACTATATAGATATCTCTTTTTAATCTTTAGTGTATTTGAAAAGCTAGAAGGAAGTACCTGAAACTTTCAAACTGCAACCCAGTAGCTTAGATTCTTGAAGATGATTGCATAATTATGTAGCTTACATAGTGTGACTGAGTGATTGTGAAACCTTTGTGGCTCACACTCCATCTATCCAGTATAGGGACAGATGAGTAGAAAACTGGGACCAAAAGTAAATGAAAAATAGGGTGGGATGGGGGGATGGAATGCTTTGGTGTTCTTTTTTACTTTTCTAAATCCTTATTTATATTCTTTTTATAGTGAGGAAAATGTTCAAAAATTGATTAGGGTGATGAATGAACAACTATATGATAGTACAGTGAATAGTTGATTATACTCTGTGGATGATTGTATGGTATGTGAATATATCTCAATAAAACCAAATTTACAATCAAAAAAAAAAATAAAGTCTACTGGGTCAGAACAGAGACTTTGTTTCTTACGGCACAGCAAGCTTGAGCTTCAGGATTATGTTAGTCCCTGTTGGCTCCTAAATTCCATGACGGAGAGACAAATCAGCCAGATGGATATAGATGCTGTATGCAGTGGGTTTGTCTAACAGATGGGGAAACCCAAGCTTAGGGTAATCAAAATTTTTATAATGGGCTACCAGCAAATCTGCCTTATTTTTCTCATGGAGGGAGACATTATCTTTATTATACAGGGCAGCAAACAAACCTGCCATCTGCCCCAGAGGGACACACTATTCTACTTTCCAATGATGTTTACTATACAAATACCCTTGAAAAGATAGCCTGGAAAGAATATTGTCTGTGTCTCTACTTGCAACTAAACAGAAACATGGAAACCTGCAGATAATTATCTCCCCAAAGGGTTCTAAGATGGCAAGAAGGTATACGGAAAGATTAAACTCTGCAAGGAAAAGTGACATTTCTTCTCTTTCCAAAGGAAGGAAAAATGAGAAGTTATGTATAGATGCAGGTAAATTTATGGATTTAGTGGTTTAATATAACTTGTATTTTCTCAATGAAGTATAAAGAAAAGTCTTAGCTGAGATTGAAGTGGGGAAGTTTAAAGAGAGTGGGGGAAATGTGAATTCATCATTGCGGAAAGTGGGGAAGTAAATTCAGTAGAGAAATTAAGTACTGTGTGTGTTGTTGGTTTCAGATTATGGACCATGAGTTCACAGTGATACCCATCTACTTGTATATATGACTTTCTTCAGAAACCTCAGTTGTACCCCAGAGAGGCTGATATTTCATAGGTTGGAGCAACAGACAGTAAGGAGTCAGGTAAATTTAAAGTATTCTATGGAAATAATTACATTGATGAATTATGGAATCCAAGCTGGATAAAGAGGGAAGTGTTGAGAGGAGATGACAAATTGATTGAAAGAATGTGAAAAGGTCAATGATGGAAGTCTTAATAAGGTCAAAGAGCCATTTTACTGGGAGTACTGGAACAAATAAACTTGCAGTTTGGAGAGATCTGAGCATAGAGTAGAATGCTTGAATTAACTATCTTAGAGATGGTGGAGTTTCTGGTAATGATCAAGTATAATGATGGGAGTGGGGGCCTAGCCAGAGTGAAGCAAGCCATTACAGGAATAGGAAGTCAAGTATCACAGAGGCTGGGATGATGGATGGAACTTCCTGATGGTTGTTGAAATTTCCTAGAATGATGGCAGGAGTAGGTGTGGACAGGGAATATGAAAAAGTAGCCAAAATCTTCATTGACTGAAGTGGGATGAACACCAAGTTATTAAAAGAGATTAATGAGGAAGGGAGAAGGTGATATAGCGTCATGGTATGAGCTCAGTGGAGCAGGGAGTTTTACAAAGGAACATGATGCCATTATTCCTTCAGATGATCAATTAGTAAGATAATACTAATTATAACATCATAAATATTTAAAATTTATTAACATATTTAATATAACCTGTGCCTATGATCATTTTATTTTATGGTAAAATCTATGATAAAATTTTCTTTTATGCCAAAATATTAGGGTTCTCATTTCTAGACATAACATATTAATTACTTCTTTACTATTGTTTTTTTTTCCCAGCAAGGCTTTATTAGTTCTTGCCATCTAGAAAATGGAAACAAGTTAAGGTGAGAGAAAAAATGCCCTTGGTGTACTTATTTCAAAGTGCAAAATATCTATAGTCATTCAACAGTACTTACATTTGCAGTAAGAACGCATTGACTTGTGTTTAATTCTTGCTGTATTTATAGGAAGGCCACCACTAAGATTGAAAAGGTCAAGCAAAATGACAGTAACTAATTCAGAAATGAGATGTCAAGAATTGAAGTTATAAAGCCGGGATTAACCTGTAAGCAATTCAAGTAGGAAGTAGATACACACACACACACACACACACACACACACACACACACACACAAACAAGCACACATAAAAGCCAGTTAAAAGAATATCTGAAATAAATTGAGAAGGTCAACAAAAGCAGCAAGTTATGTAAGTTACTTGAGCTAAAGAGTGAACTTCTGTAAAAAAGAGACAGTGAAAGCAAACTATAAGACAAGCAAACTCCTATATCTTTTAGAAATTAAACATTTGTTCTATATGCACTAGTATAGAGCTACACTTGCACATATTTGAGAGAGAGAGGAATATTTACATAATTGGTACAAACTAAAAAACAAAATTAATCATACAGTTATTTTTTTATTCTGTGTTTATGATAATTATTGTTTTGAATGCTTGAGTATGTTGCAATTTGGGGTTTACATATTAACGTTTTTGAAAAAGGATATTTATGCTTTGAAAGGACTTTTGTTAGAATATTGACAAATATTATCTAATACCATTTGAACTTATAATTTAGGGAATGAGCTGAAATGGAAGTCAAAGTAATAAATCTTCACATGATTCATATGATCATAATAATTATTTGAGCATTTTCCCAGTACCAGGTTCTGTACTGGCAATTTAGTTATATCCTTTATCATCAACCTATCAAGTTATTACTATTATCATCCTTCTTTTATACATGAGGAAACTGAGGCATGGATAAGCCAAGCTCAGTGTTACATGTTACAAAGTGTAGGATCCAATATTCCAAACCATTTACTAAGCTTCATACCGTATCTTGGATTTTGATAAGACACTAGGAATGAATATAATTCAGTCTCCCACATAAAACATGAACACTGTAGGCTGTTAAAAAACAAATAATAGAATATATTCTACCATTGTTCCATTTCCTATTCATGACAAATATCAATTATCACTTACACAAGTATAAATATTGGTAAACTTACTAGATACAGGCCTAAAATCTACCAGGACACAGAACTCAGCAACCATCCACAGTAGATAGAAATTATTTCTTGAGATGGAATAGATTATTTACCTGTAAGTTCCCCAGTATGATTCCATGCTTTCTATGTCCATAGTCAAGCACAATTCTTAGCACACTGGTAGTATCCTTTAACTTTTGTTTAATAAGAGTACCATTAAATTGTATGGCCATATTGTAGACATTTCACTAGTACTAACAGGAAATAAACCATGAATATTCATTTAAAACATTGATGTGATAACACATGTAACAGGTGTAACCACAGATTGAAATATATAATAATTATGGTATTTATTGTTTTTTTCTAATCAGCTTAAATCTAATACTGAACAGAAATCTTGTTGGGCTGGAGGAAGATTTTTTAAAACTCAAACATAATCAGGGTAACTCCTATATAAAAAAAGCCCTAGACAGTAGTAAAAGTGGCAGGACAGGCTTTATTCAAACTGTTACAGCAGGTTGAAGAGAAACCAACAACAGATGGTCTCAACCCCTATTAGCACAGAGGTAGCTAGAGTTTTTAAAGGGCACAAGAGGAAAGGGAAATGGGGAACTGGAAACTTACTGAAGGGGTCTGAGGAAGATCTGAAGACTGGCAATGGGTTTACAGAAGAGGGTCAGTTAGTATACAGTTTTTCCAAGAACAGTACATTGTGCATTTCTTCTGAGTACGGTATATTCTGTGGCTCAGCAGTATTGCACTATCCTAGGTTAGATCTCAGCATGGGGCCAAGCGTCCACCCAGGAACGTGGCCTAACATTAGGGAACTCCATACGAAAGTTTGGGCATGTCTCTGGGGCAATGTATGCATGGCCAGGTGGAGTCTCTTGTAAGAATTCACAATGCCACGGTGTTGTGCAGCTATCCCAAGGTTTTGCTGATTGACAAGCATTGGAGAGGTCTCTCTAGCCTTAGATAAAACTGCTGAGATGTCTATGATCTGAGCTCTCATGCTTCCCTAGCTCTTGTACTGTGGTCTCTGGTTTGGGTCATGAGAATCTTGAGTGAGGTTGAAATATCTGGACTTTCCACTTTCCTGAGGCTTGGTAGTAAAAGAGACTTTTCTGGTATTTCCTGACAAAATCTTGAACCCTAATTTTTCTCATCCCTTTTCTACCACTCAGAGAAGATTGCTCTTCCCATTCTGAGTAGTCCAGTATAAGGTCTTCCGTGAGCTTAGACATTTCTTAAGAGTATAAATCTCCTAAGGAAAGAAATGAAAAATGTCTGTTTTTCTCAGCAGATCTTTGATCAAATACCAATAATATCAACAGTATTTGACAACTAGAGCTGCAACATTGTTGTAAAGAATTCTTAATGGCTTGGACTATTAGGTTTGACTATCATTGCTAATTAAACCTGACAATTTATAACCTTATAACTTTCAAAGCTCCTTTGGGGTGATTTCATATTAATTTTTAAAAAAGTATAAATGTTCCTCAAGTAAATAAAGTGACCTTATTTTTGCAGCTGGAAGTTACTGCAGAGTCAATTCCTAAAGTCTGAACTTGAGTATTCTGTCTTCTACTCCTCCTTTAGTAGCTTTTGAATTTCAAATAAAGTTGAATCTTCAGAGAAAAAAATTGAAATAGTTTCCAAACATTTCTTGTTATTCCTCTGAAGTGTTTAAGCAACCCAATCTTTCTTTTAGCATATCAAAAACTAAGGCTTAAAACAGCTAATTCCAATATCATATGAATCAAAAAAGAGGTTTATATTAGGAGCAATCTTTCCCTTTATTTATAATTTCAGTTTCTGGGTGGGAAATATTTTTCTCTATGATCTCTATTTTACAGCTATGAGAATCTCAACTCCCACACCATCCTGTGTGGAAGATAAGTGTACTGCAAGCAACATCTGGAAGGCATTGTGTGACTATTATCAGTTAATCATTTGAAGATTGCTGGTAGGAAAATGGAGAAAGCTTTCCATTACCAAACTAAGCACACTATCCAAACCTATGGGACAAACCAATGGATGAAATTCTTAATAATGAGAAACAGGTTATATTGTTATTAAACAGTTGTGTAAGTATTCAATTGAGCATATGTATAAATAAAGAAGCAGGTTTCCTCTTTCTTGCTCTTTCTCAACTCTATCTCTTTTTGGGAGAGGAGGGGACTTGGTTTTCAAGGTCAACTTTTCAATAAGTTAATAGAAATATTAAAGTTACACAAAATTTGCATGGTACAGTCTCCCTTTTTCCCCAAGTTACACAATGTTCAGCAAATGTTGTATGGGTGTTCAGGCTGAATTCAATTAATAGATTGCAACCCTTACAAATTCATTTGGAAGTGGTAAACATGAAGCTAATAAGAAACATTTGACAGTTTCCTAATATGAATTACACAGAGTAACTGAATAAGATGTTTTTACTCATAGTCTATTTTTTTTTTCTATTAAATCTATTGACTTCATGTTTGTAGTTAATGAGACACTTCCAGTAATAGTATGATTGTCAAGGTATTATTTTTTCAATGACTCATAAATCATCACCATCAATCTTTTGATAAATCAGTGGGTTTTCTGTGTGTACATATGTGTTTTTATTTGTGTCTTTGTATTTTACATTGAATGCCATGTTAAGCTTTAAACCTTACTATCAGAGTTGCAAATATCTGATTTATGTATGTCAAAGTAATCATAACAATCATGGCATGTAATGTGATGGTTTGCTTCATAAATACAAGTACATAGGTTATTCTATAATTGAGGGTTTCTAGATTCATTAGAATTATTTCTATATAGATCTTAAAATAGGAGTGCAGTGCTCCTTACAGAAATAGAACAAGAAAAAGAGCCATCAGTTCAGCCTCATCAGTTATAATGCTGAAATAAAAAATGGTGACAGGTCAATGACTCCTTGAAAACACACACACACACACACACACACACACACACACATATATAAGTAAAGTAAGTAAATATGCTAAGTGGGAAATTGCTTCACAACAAAATAGGAAGTAAAGCTTTTGATTTTATGAGTAGTTTATTTAATGAAACAATGAAATCCTAAATCTCTAAATATTCTGACATAAACATTTTGAAACACTTGCATCAGAACTGAAATCTACTTAATGCCATTTTGAACCAGGAAGATTGTACATAGATTTTTTTTTTAATGCTGATTGTTCTGATACAGGTTTCTAAGATGACTAGAACTCATATAACCATTAAAAAATGGCAGATGAATCAAGTTTAAAAATAAGTCCATATGTATTTATGAAAGTTGTATCCTTGACTTCTTTCTGTTCATTTTCCATATGCAATCTGTTTTTCAATGTCTTTTACTTCTATATTGACAAGTTTCTTAAAAAAACATCCATTCTTCCCCATTCCCATTCCCATTGTCACTAGGTGATGTATCACAATAACTTTGTATTTATTTCTTTGTCCAAAGTTTTTCTTTCTGCATTGTGGTCAAATGGTATTTTTAAAACATAAATCCAATTATTCTCCTTCTTTAAATGTTTTATTCTTTTTGCTTGTCTATAGAATACATTCCAGATTTCTTGACATATGAAGTAGTTCTGAATCATCTAGATCCTGAAAAAGTTGTTGAAATATGTGGTATTTTAAATTTCCAATAATAATTTGATTTCTGACTATGAGAATTAATATTCCCTATCTTAGGCTGATGGCCACTGCTGTGGACTGAATCTTGTCTTTAGCAAAAGGCATATTCAGGACCCAATGCCAGTCCTATGGACGTGAACCCATTTGTAAATAGGTTCTTTGAAGATGTTGTTATGTAAGATGTGCACAAACTGAATGAGGGTGGGCCTTGATACAATATGGTGTAAACCCTTACAAGCAAACAAAGTTGGACACAGAAGGGGAAGCCATGGGGATCAGCTAGGCAATGGAAGTCAACAGAACCAAAAAGACAAAGAAGATGCTGCCACGTGTATTGCTGTGTGACCGAAAAGCAAAGGGCCAAGGATCACAGCAGCCAGCTCCAGAATGCCACATTACTTTACTGACACCTCGATTTTGGACTTCCCCTAGTCTCAAAACCATGAGCCAATAAATTCCCATTGTTTAAGTCAAGCTGTTGCGTAGTGTTTGTTTTAGCAGCCAGGAAACTAAAACAGCTACTTAAACTCAGATAAACTCAGCCACCTGAGGATTTAAATTTGACCAACAAAGGATTTAAACTCAGTAAATAAAGGATGTGTTTTTAAATGAAGTTTTAGGAGCAAGAACAAAGCCATCCATAATATATATGGAGTTTTCACTTGTGATGGAAATACAAATAAACTTTTCTTTGAAATCTTTAAATTCAGATTATGGTTTATGTATTTTTTCTGTGAGACAGTTGAAAACTCTTCTGATAACTAGATGAATTCAATGTGTATAGAGATAATTACATATGTAAACACTTTTGGAGTCTGCTTTTATCATATAGATTTGAAATCAGATATGTAAAATCCCATCCTGTATTTGAGAACAAATATTTGCTCTAATAGTCAAGCAGTAAGAATTTATCTGAATCTGTTTTAGAAGTAAATAAGTAGGTTTAATATTTTATCAAGCTGAAGGAAGCTTATATTTAGAAAAAGATCATTTCTAACTGGGGTGATCAGTGAAAACTTAACTGATTAAAAAAAACAGGATTTGAGCTGGCCTTTGAAATTTAAGCAGAAACTGGACAATTGTATGTGGAAAGGCAATTTGCGTTTTTAAGAATGTGGGAAGTAGACTAAAATAAGCCAATAAAAACTAAAAGAAAAGGCCAGACAGGTTGGCAAAGAGTTAAAAATGTCGGGAGGCAAAAGAAAGTTTTGGTAAGTACAGACTCTAACTTGCTGTTGAGAAAAATTCAAAACATGACTATTTCCTATTTTCCACTCTTCTACATGTTGCTTGAATATACCATAAGCCCTTCTGCCTCTAAACCTTTGTTTATTTCATTTCTTTCACTGGAATTCTCACTGCCATCTTTGTCTATCAATACCAAATGTACTACAAGCCAGTGTTGTGCCAGTCACTCTGCTTGGCAAGAGATACAATGAGTTAAGAGCTATTCCAAGACTTTGTCATCTAAGTACTAAAACACATAAGGATGATGATGAAAGAGTCCTATGTGCAAGGAACTTGTGTCATGTTTAAAAGGTAAGAAAATTCATGAATGTCCTATATAAGTTGTTGTTTTTATCTCAAACACTGCATCTGCTATGAAGTCTTCCTGATCTCCACAAACATATGTTACACCCATAGCATCTCTGTATCCCTTTGTACCTCAGATTCTGCCAGCAGAGCTGCTCAAGCATGGCCTTACCTCTCTGTATCAGACAAAGACAGTGCTCATTTTATCTTTCCATCCCCTGCAAATTTAAGAAAAGGCCCTTTACATAAAAGATGCTCGGTAATATAGTGGTGATAACAAATGGGAGGGAATACAGAGCAGTGACAAATAATTTTGAAAAGTTACGGAGACTGAGAATAGAGATAAGACTATTGGAATTAATAAGGGTGTCTATTGGTAACCTTGAAAAAGACCTAAAATTTGCTTGTAGAAGCGGGCATTGGAAGGGTTGTAGCTTGTGTGTTATTGTGAAGTGGTGGAAAGAGGGTTATCTGAAATCGGACAGAAAGTTAGTAATACTACTTGAGGATGGTTGTGACTCCCAGTATGGGCAATGAACTGAGGTAGCTGAGATATTTGAAGGTGCTGCATATATCTGTTTTGTGTTTTACTCTGTGGTTAGGTTCAGTTGGGTACAGTTTTTGGCATTTACCTAATGTTCCTCATGGATGATGTTCTGGTTTGTTAATGCTGCCATTTTGCAAAACACCAGAAATGGATTGGCTTTTATAAAGGGGGTTTATTTGGTTACAAAATTCCAGTCTTAAGGCCATAAAATATCCAAGGTAAGTCATCAATATAGTACCTTCACTGAAGGATGGCCATTGGTATCCAGAAAACCTCTGTTAGCTTGGAAGACATGTGGCTGGTGTCCCCTTTCTCCTAGGTTGCATTTCAAAATGGCATTCTCCAAAATGTTGCTCTTGGGTGTTTTGCCCTCTCTTAGCTGCAGCTCCTCTTCAAAATGTCACTTTCAGTTACTCTGAGGTCCTTCTGTCTGTTAATTCCTTTATACGACTCCAGTGATCCAATTAACACCCACCCTAAATGGGCAGCGTAACACCTCCATGGAAATTAGCCAATCAAATGTTTCACTCACAGTTAATTGAGTCACATCTCCGTGGAAACACTCAAAGGATTCCAATCTATTCAACACTAATACATCTGCCCCCACAAGATTGCATCAAAGAATATAGCTCTTGGCGGGACATGATATATCCAAACTAGCACAGACAATATCATGCATACACAAATCTGCCCTTGTTCAAATTGTTACTTAATATATCAATTGTGGAATAACACATTCCCATCTTCAAAACAAGCATTAGAGCAGAATTGACTATAGGTGGTGAGGAAGTGTGGTGAGTATAGATCACCCTAGTTTGAAGCGAAAGGAAGGAGTGAGAAATAGTGTTGCAAAGGTGTCAAGAGAGTGGAAAATTTAGTGTTTAGGATTAGATGAGACCAAAGTAAAGAGTATATGATTCATGAGTTTTTAAAATAACCCATCCCGGGGAGTTTGTGTTCAGTCAAAAATCAAAACTTACATCGCAGAAATCAAGTTCTACTGATTGCACATAAAAGACAGGGCAGTGTGCACAGGGAAGATATCACAGTCTTTTGGAGGCCCTGCAGTCTTATTTTAACCTGGCACCCTGCTCTACCTACAAGCCATCACAATAAGTAACAGATGCTTGTATTAAGAATATTAAAACTTTTTCAAACCTTTCTTTTAATTCTCTTTATGTGAATTTCTTTTTTTTTCTCACCATGTGCCATAGGTACTAAGTATTGACAAGCTTAGAGTAGCTTATTTACCGGGACAAGCTATATTCAGTTTTCTTCTGTCTCTTCTTCCAGATCCATTTGGGTTGCAAAATAAAGTGTACCCTGTGGATTTTTATTTTAACAAGGATAAAATATTTAATCTAAGCATGTAAAATGTTGTAGGTGGAATTTCGGTCATTATATTTTGGAAGAACTGGGGATTATTGAGCCTTCAGGAAGTTTCCATCTTACCAAAGCCAGTGCATGAACACTCCTTTTTAGAGCCTTGTGAGAACTTATTTATCTGGAACTAAGTAGCTTAGAAAAGAGAAGCAGAGACTGACAAACATGTATTTGACAAATTTGACTGAGTCATTTCTCAAGAACATATTTTGAGTTTTAAAGAATATAAAGGAGGACCTGGTCTCCGCTTTTAGCTTATGGAGTTATTTGTTCCTCTTTTTAAAATATCTTCTTTAACAGATGTCACTTTGACAGAGCTGCAACGTGTGTATTCTAAGAGCAATGCAATATTTTTATGGAGGAAAATTATGAAAATTGGCATATTTAATTCAAATGAATGAAAAATGACACAAGGGATGAAATAAATTTTGATTTCTTACACCAAGGGATTCCAAACATGCACAACAAAACCCAGCATGACATTATGTTATGCAGAAACTCCAGCACTGTATCCCTAGACCTTTCAGTAATCAGCTTGGGAAATTATCTGAGCTGGCCTGATTTTCTGTGTTTTGCTTATGATATTTTTTACAGAAAAGCCAGTGAATTTCACCTCTAGTTCAGTTTCTAAAGCTTCACTAAGAAGCCCTCATTCATGAAGTCAAGAAAAATATGGACCTCTTTCCCTTTATAGCAATTTTCAGGCATTTATTTTCTCTTCTATTATCTTTCCTATTTGTATATTTTAAGTGACAGGATTGACGTAGGAATCTTCTGACTCCTATTTATACTCCATTAAACATGAAAATATAAGCTCAATTACATATGTAAATGTATACATGTAAGTCATAACTATCAAAACTTGCCTCAACACTGACCTTTGACCTAGTTAATGAATAGTGTTCCAGCCCTGGGGTATACATTCCCCAAGAGCTCAAACTCACACCTGTGGCCACCACCCACATCACTCACAACACCCGTGCCTCACTCAGGTGTGGGTAAGGTAACCATCCTCATCACCCTAGACCCAGCTTCTTTCCAGTTTTGTGTATATTTTCTGTGAACTAACCAAACCTGGACTTCCACTGGCAATCTGCTAACCTCTACCCCTGAGCCACAATAAAGGCTCTGGCCCACGGGGCCCTCTAGTGTGCCTGTGTGCTCCCCACCTGCTGATTGAGCCACCAGAGCAGATTGTGCTTCTGTCAACCTCTCGTTCACCCCTCTCTCTCTCTCTCTCGGGCACCTGGGAGTAACAAACGATCTTTTCTCATGCATTATGGCCTCGGTTTCCCAATGACCTCCACCTAGCCCCAAATTTAAAATCAAACTTAACTAGTTTGAAATAATGTAGTAAATTATGTATATAATTTTTAAAATACCCTATCCCTAGAAAAAAGGAAAATGAGATCACAAAACCAAGCAACTCTTAAGTTTAGTTATATAAAGACAGATGTTTGCTCTTAGAAAATTTGGCAAAGCTTTAGGCAAGCAGATTTAAATATGCAAACCCCTTTGTAATATAATTCAGATGCCACTAGTTATTAAAAAATTAACCAGAGCATATGCTTATCAGAGTATGCTAAATTTTTTTATACCGATAGTCTGTTTCAGCAAAAGCTTAATTGAAGATTACTGTAAATTGAATGTGGAATGTATCTGGTAGTGTATTACTTAATGACAGAGTGAAATATGCAAAGAAACATTTCTCATACATTGAAAGGCACAATGGGTTATAGGCACTCTTTTCAACTGAGATGTATTTTTACCAAGACCATCAGTTTGTTTTCATTATTTCTTTAAAACTTCATTCTATTTTCTAGAAAAAAATAAAATTTCCACTGCCGGGGAAACTGTTACTAATTCAAATAATGCCCAAATTATTTTTGTAACATTATTTTCATTTATAAAATGGAATTAAGGTTTATTATATATCACTAAATGATGGAAGGAAATGTATCCTAGATATGAGAGCTACAACACAAGATTTTATATAATTGCATATATTTCAAGTCTGAAAAATTGTGCATAAAATCCAACTCTGAATTCCATATAACAAAAGTTAGATAATCAGATTATGAAAATAACTGCTGATGGTTATTTCTTGGCTACCATATATTTAAGATTTAGTCTTCCTCACAGCATAATCCTCTTTAAAAAATCTTATACATAAATCTTCATGTGCCTAGGAAGAGTTAGGTCAGGTTATGTCATTATCATTGTTATATTTATATTGGATTTCTGATGAATTCAGTTTCATTCTGTGGTATACTAAGCATTTTTTGTGAACTCCCAAGTAGGAATGAAAACCTGGAGTTATTTGAGGCTAGAAAAATGTTTTGAGTTGAGTGGAACCTGAAACATAATCTGCAAACCACAGTTCCTCTTCATTTTATGTATATTTCAAGGGAAATTTAATTCAGATGTTTCTGATTAATGTACACTTAGCTCATCAAACTTGTTGTGCATGAGTTATTTGATTTCCAGGAAGTTTTATTCTCTGCAAGATATTCTCCTCTATAAAGAGAGATCTAGTTTTTCCAGCACTAGATGGTATGAAAAAGCTTCTGGTTTTTTGTTGCTTTTTTTGTTTTCTTTCAATGTACCTGCATTCATACTTTTATTAGAAGAGAATTTTTAAAGCAAACCATGTGCCTTGTCTTTTTGTAAAAGGAGTAAAAGAAAATAACTGACATACTAGAAGTGACTTAAACTCCCCAAATTAGAAATGAATTTACATTGAAAGTTTTTTATTACACTGAATAAATTTATGTTACACTGAGCCATACAATCTTTGACTACAAAATGGCTAACATATGCTAGAAGCAGTCGTGGAAAGATAGAACCAAAAGTTAAGGGACCTGGTTTCTAACCTCAATTCTATCACATATTTGTAGGTGATATTAGAAGAATCACATAGTTTCTCTTTATCTTCATCTGTAAAATGAGGACATTGGATAAAATAATTTCCCAAGAAATAACTAATTATGAAAGCCCTAATTTCTGAATTCAATACACATTTTATCCCTGGTAGATTCAATAATCTGAATTCTGAAAAAAACTCGTATGTACCTTACATTGCATTTCATATAATATGATAAATACATAAATTATATATAAATATTTTAAATATATAAATATATATGTAGCCATGTCTTAATTATTACAGACACTTTAGCTTTACATCAAATATGTATCCTAATTAACTTAAATAGTATTATAGCAAAATACATAATGGCCAAAATTCAGGTAACTGAAGTCTCACAATTTTTTTTTAATTTTCCTTCTGTTACCTTATGTGCCAGTTTGGATGTATTATGTCCCCCAAAATGCCATTATCTTTGATGCAATCTTGTGTGGGCAGACACATTAGTGTTGATTAGATTGTAATTCTTTGAGTGTTTCCATGGAGATGTGACCTACCCAACTGTAGGTGATAACTCTGATTAGATCATTTCCATGGGGGTGTGACCCTGCACATTCAGCTTGCATCTTGATTAATTTACTAGAGCACTATATAAGCTCAGACAGAAGGAGCAAGCTTGCTACAGCCATGAGGGACACTTTGAAGAACGTATAGGTGCTGAGAGAGGAGCTGCAGATGAGAGACAGTTTGAAGACAGTCATTGAAAGCAGACTCTTGCTCCAGAGAAGCTAAGAGAGGACAAACGCCCCAAGACCAAATGAGTGACATTTTGAAGAGGAGTTGCAGCCTAGAGAGGAAGCCATTTGGGAGAAAGCCATTTTGAAATGAGAACTTGGAGCAGATGCCAGCCATGTGCCTTCCCAACTAACAGAGGTTTTCCGGACACCATTGGCCATCCTCCAGTGAAGGCACCTGATTGCTGATGCATTACCTTGGACATTTTATAGCTTAAGACTTTAACTGTGTAACCAAATAAACCCCCTTTTATAAAAGCCAATCCGTTTCTGGCGTTTTGCAATCAGGCAGCACTGGCATACCAGAACACCTTATTTTTATGAAAAAGAGGAAAAGGCATGATAAGGACTGAATTATGGATTGTTATTAACATTATATATAGATCATGGCATCTAAATATATATATATAATCCACTATAGTTACATCAGTGGTCTTTATATTAGAATCTAAAAAAGTTGAGATTATTTATCAGTCATGATAAATATTATGTTACAGTAGCAAGCATTTCTCATACCTAACAAACAATAAGTTATTTCCTGTTCACATTACATGCCCTTTATGGTTGTATGTGGGCTATGTTTCATGTTATCACTCAGTAATCCAAACTGATGGACACTTCATCTAAAAATTTATTTCACAATTGTGATAGCAGTGGGGGGGATATGGCAAATCATTAACTGGTTCTCAAAGTTTTTACAGAAGATGTCAAAGTAGGTCATCTAGCTACAAATAAACTTCAAAAAGGTCTGGAAGTCCAAGTCTACCATGTGCTCAGGAAGCAAATCACAAACATTTGGTAAACAGCATTAATAGCTACCACAGTCCTCCCCCACAAAATTTGTGATGATATTTAGTGTGGCAAGCTGAATAAGATAAGAAAATTGATTGATTAATTTTAAAAAGGTTTTATTGAAATCAAGAAAAGACTTCTAATTTAAATAATAAAAGGGTCCTATAATTAGATATCCTCTACCCTTTATTTATTCAAAATGCTAATTTTAATTAGTATATTCATATAAATAATATAAAAATCTTACAAAAATCAATAAATATATTATCATTGATGCTAAAAGTTTCATCTTTTTTCTTTTTCTTTCCCCCTTTTCAAAATGACATGATGGATTTGGAAAAAATTATAATTTCACATAAAGTTAATTTGTCACTTATTTTTAACAGTTATACTTATCAAAGTACTCTATGCCAATGACTAACAAAGATTCCTGCTGGTCTTTGTCCCAAGAAAGAAGCATATGTTTAAAGTATTGCTTTCTTGCCATTCTAGATACATCAATGTAAGACAAAATCTATGGGGTCTTTGACTGGTGAAGAATTGCTCACACACATCAACCTTTATTCCTTTTTCAAGCCTTCCCAATATACTTAGAGTGCAATTTTTAGTCCTATCTTTGTAATTTAAAAAATATATTTGTATCTTATTTTCTTGTTATATCAAAAACAGAATCTCTTGGCTTTCCAGATTATAAAATGTGGTTATGATACACCTATTCTTTTTATCGACTCTCCTCTCTCTTCTCTTCCAACTTGAGACTCACCACCCATACATTTACCTTTTCCTTTACAAGACAAAAACATTTATATTTTATTTTAGCCAGAAATAAGGCTTACATATTTGTTGATTGACTATTGTATATAAAAATTAGTAATGTTTCTATTGTTTTTTGACCATTTTGAGTACTGTGTTTACTATGTAGCCAACTAGTGTAATCTTATTATATATGTTTATTTACATAGTTTATGAAGTCTCAGTTTGGACACCTATGGGGGATTATCCAGAAGTTTTATGATTCTTAGAGTATTGAGCATTCTAAAATGAGGTCCTGGAGCCTGCTGAATGTTTTGGAAGGATCAAAGTTCTACTTAGACCTCTTTTTGGTTTTTTGTTTGTTTGTTTTCTGAAGTGGGAGAGGGGGATCCTGGCTAAATACCTCATGTCATTGGTAGACCAATCATATAAAAAAAGTAATTTGAACATTATTTCAAAACATCCTCCCTCATGAAGATTTTATTGTTTCCTCTTCTGTGCTAACATAGTGCATATATGTCCATGGTAAGATGCCATTTACTGAATTGAAATTAATTAGAGCTCTGTGCTAGACTGAAAACTCTTTGAAGACAGGGTGCATGTCTTATACATCTCAATAACTCCAGAACTTAACCACAAATTGGTTAAAATCTATTATTCATTAACCATGGAACACACGCCAAACACTATATAAATACTTACATATGCTTCATCTCATGTAGCCTCCTCAAAAGCTCAGGGAAGATGATACTATTCTCACATTTCACCTGAGAATAATGAAATTCACATGCTGTAACTGAAAATACTTACCAGCGCAACAGAGACAGGATTTAATTCTGGTCATTGTATACCAAGTCCAATAATCTTTCTTCTATACCCTACCTTTTCACATACAGGGAGTCTGCTACAGAGTACATAGTCAATAAATATGTGCTAATTACTTCAACAGTGCCATCATTTATTATAGAATCTTTAGAAATAAAGAGCATAACAGGTATAGGTGTTTCTGGAAGTTGTTACGATTATCAAGCATACTGAATTCTTCTAGTCCTCAGTGGGAAGTCCTGGAAGCAGGGAAAGCTGTTAAAGATGAGGATTGTTAAAAGAGCAAAACTCCTGCATACTTTTGGACAATTAGTATGAAAAAAAAGTCAAAGTGGTGGTAATAGTGGAATTACTGTGAAATCCAAAATTGTTTAAATACAAACTGAATATTGTTAATGCTTTTTGCTCTGTTGTTACTACCAAAGTACTGGTTTAATTTCTGTCACCTACCTAAGCTAGCTATGAAAATAAATATATGTCTTTTACCTAACTGTTACCAGGGTGTGTCTAATAGAGATGAGAGATGCCAGAACCCCATAAAAGTAGTCCAATGCATTGCACTTAATTGGATTTTCCTTTCTGTCATTTCTGGCTTGTTTTCACAAGTCTGTTTTTTGGAGGCAAACTCTGATTTCAGGCTAATATTTACATTCCATTAACTTAGTAAAGTAAAAATTTATCATATAAATAAAAGAAACTAAAAAGGCATATAGAGAAGGATGCCTCTTTTGAATTTTGCTGCTCTAATGTTGAATTTTGATCAATATTTTCTTCCAGTTGAAATATTTTCTGTAGTAGGAATAATGACAGCATGTCATTTCCCTCTATATAAATCCACATAATTCTCATCTCATTAAGTTCTAATATAAATCTGTTGGTTTTTTCTATATAGTTAACATTTTTATATGTCTTTTAAAAAATTATCAAAAATTAAAAATAAATTCAAACAAAACAAAACAAAGGAATAAGAAAAACAAATATCCTAAGATAATTACATTGCTTCTAATATGCTCCTACCATATATGTCTTAATTGTTTTTCTATATAACTATCTCTTTGATATGTTCTGGTCCCTAAGTTTTCATCCATATACTACACACTTAAAACATTTTTCTGTTTCCTTCAGGCTCATTTTGAATTCTGGACCCATCTTCCAGGGAAAAAATAATTACCTCCTCTCTGAAACATCTTCTCTGGCTTTTGTCAACAGCAAACTTGATCTTGTTTCTAATACTTCACTTAGGTCACTGATGAAAATGTTAAATATTTTGTTGGATTGTTGATACCATTAACATTATAGGATCAATTCTTCAAGACTGTATTTCTGTCATCTTTGAGCTTATCATAGTGACTCTCAGAAGACACTTAACTGACTTCACCAGGTGGAAAAATGTACATCTGTTTACTACATTGTAGAAATGTGCTCACGCCCTAAATCATCTTAATTGTTCCCAGAATGATGTCAAAAGTACCAATACTACTCAGTACTATTCTTTTTAAAAATTTTTATTTGTTTTTGCCATTCACTATAAGATTAACCAAATATAACTGATAATAGGTGTCTGAGTTTCCTAATTACAAAATAATTACAAAATAAATAACAGGAATGTATTGGCTCACAGTTTCAGAGGCTAGAAGGCTTACTTCTTCATGGAGTCAGAATATTCTGGCTGGCTGGCAATCTTGGGGTTCCTTGGCTTTTCTATCACATGCTAATGCACATGGCAGCATCTTCTCCTTTCTCTTCAGTTCTGCTGGCTTCCAGATTCTGGCTGTTCCCATGACTTTCTCTCTCCATGTCCAGTTTCCTCTGCTTATAAGAACTTAAGCCATGCTATTCGGTTTGGGCACAGCTTAACTAATAACATCTTCAGAAGTCTTATTTATAAATAAGTTCACATCCACAGGACCAGAGGTTGGGACTTGAACATGCCTCTTCGGGAAGCAATGAGTCAGTCCCTGACAATAGGCAAAATGATTATCTACATAAAAAAATTCAATATTTTTCAATTGAAATTGATATTTTGACACCAAAGAAATATAATAGACCTACATTATTGTTTATAAATGAGTTAAGTGGAGTCTTTCCTGATTTATTCAAAATAATTATTCAGGTTTTTCTAGTTGGCTAGTATTTTCTGGTGTAGTTATAAGCTGAAAGAAAGAGTAATAGAAATGCTTGTCCTCAATGAATGAAACCGTTCCAAACGTGTTGTGACTTGCAAAAAGCTCAAGTAATATGGCATAGTGACAAAAGATGGAAACAACCCAAGTGCCCATCAACTGATGAATGGATAAACAAAATGTGATATCTACGTATGATGTAATACTATTAGGTTGTAAGAAGGAATGAAGTCCTGATGCTTGTGACAACATAGATGAACCCTGAGGACATTATGTTGAGTGAAATAAGCCAGACACAAAAGGACAAATATTGTATGGTCTCACTAATATGAACTAATTATAATTAGCAAACTCTAGGAGTTAAAATTTAGAGTGTAGGCTGCTAGGAGATAGAATGAGGGTAGAGAATGAGGAGATAATGCTTAATTTGTACAGAATTTTTAATAAGGTTAATTGCAAATGTTTGGAAATGGATAGAGGTGATCATAGCACATTACTGTGAGTGTAATTAACAGCACTGAATTATGGGTGTGATTATGATTAAAAGGGGAATTTTAGGGTAATGTATGTCACTAGAAGGAAAGCTAGAGGATAAAACATGTGCCTATATAATATAGTGAACCCTTTGGTGGAAGATGACTGTGGTTAATTGTACAAATATAAGAGCTAGAACAAAGGCATGTCACTATTACAATGTGCTAATAATAGGGTGGTATGTGGCAACAAATACAACTAATGCAAACTATGGCTAAAGTTAACAGTGATTTTGTAATATTCTTTCATCAATTGTAACAAAGGTACTATACCAGTGCTAAGTGCCAATAACAGTATTAGGGGTATGGGATTTTTCTTTTTTGAGCAATGAGAATGTTCTCAAATTTATTGTGATGATGAAAGCACAACTCTGTGATTATACCAAAAACCATTGACTGTACATATTGAATGGATTGTATGGTGTGTGAATAAAACTGTTTTTTTTTTTTTAAATAAAAAAAAATATATGGCATAGTGGAAAGAACCCTGATGAAGGAGATAGGGGACCTGAATCCTGGTATTTACCCTGCTGCTAACAAGCTGGGTGATTTCCCACCAAACACTTCACTTATCCCAACTTTGATTTCCTTATTTGTAAAATAAAGGTTCTGAGAAGATGATTTTTAAGATTGTTTTAGGTACAAATATCTTTCACATCAAAGGATTAAAATAAAAGTATACAACTGAATTATGGCTAGATATAGACAGAAATGCATATATTTAAATGTATATATGTTTTATGAGTACATAGTGTAATGCATAGTTCTTGCTTTCTTCTCTTTGAATAAAGTACAAAGATAAATAGCAAGGAAGAGCTCTATCTATCTATCATCTATCTCTCTCTATATATATTTTACGTGAATAATGATATGAAATTCATTTCTTAATGCAGCCAAGGATCAAGGATTTATATGGCAGGGAAAAGGCATAAATCCGAATCATAAAGAAATTAAATAAATCTTCAGACACACCAGAATGGACATGCTGAGGATGATGGATTTTTGGAGAGTTGGGAAAGAAAGGGAGGGCACTACACTACCATATAGAATTTTACTACCATTACTGCTTATTATAATCTCACTTTAGTTTGAATAGTCTTTGATCCTTTGTTTTTTTACCTAATGTAAAGTCTTTCATTATAAGAGTTCACAGCCACCCTTTTCTCAAAAAAAAAAAAAAAAAAAAAAATACGTATTTCCTAAGCTTATGAATTGGAAAATAATTTTTAATAAATATGTATCTGTCCCTCACAACTTCATGGTGTGGCTGTAGCATTTTGAGGCACATTGATTGCTTAAATGGTATATGCATACACCCCTGTTTCTCTGCTTTGGCATCAGTTGGAGGCACGGCTAAAAGGGAATTTTCTTCCGGCATGTCAATCTACAGGGTAGTCACTACAGATGTTTTGAGAATAAGGAAAGAAAGGAATAAAGAAAGAAAGGGAGGGAGAAAAGGAGGGAGGGAAGGAGGAAGGAAGGAAGGAAGAGAACAAAGTTACATATTAGAAACAGTGTATTGAGTAGAGGTTAAGGATGAATTTTACTGTTATGGATAGGCTGGGACAAAATTAGTTCTTCAAACCATGGAAACTGTGATATTGGTTTACTCACCAAATATAGTTTTAATGAAGAAAAATTATATGAAAAAGCTGCCATGTAAATATGTTTTTTATTTCAACTTTCATCTATAACCCATTATGTGTGTGTATGTGTGTGTGAAATGTATTTTCTCACTGAGTGAATTTCCACATTTGACACACACACCCTTTTTTGGAACACATGTGTATTTTTCTTTTCTAAACTCCTACAGAAAAATTGGGGGCATTTTACCAATTAGATAATAAAAATAACTTCCCCTATTTCTCCCTATTACTCATGGAAATCTCAGTTGTGCTGTTTTCTTATTTCCTCAAGTTATATATGATCCTAATATATGTTCATTAATTCAGACATATTGAACATTTATTTTATTTACAATTTTTGCTCCCTGGTATTCTCAGGAGATGCACATCTCAATTTTATGAGTGACTTGGGGGTAAGTAGTTATACAGTCATGCTCCAGCCTGCTTAAGTATCACACATTCATAACGTTGAACACTCAATCTACAACCCACAGCCACATATCACAATCACAGTTCCAATCACACAGTGTCTTATTGCAGTATTTCATGTCATACCACTGAGACAAGCAATGCCTGATTAGCCCTTGGATTTCCTCTGCTTTTAACGTCTGTACCCGTTTGGCCGCTGACCTAGCATAAATGGGGATGGTGAGTCTTTGGTATCCTGTAGCTGCAGAATGCTCAGAGCAGACATAAAACAGGCCTACAGCCCTACAACATCTGAAGAGTGTTTCCTGTCTGTAGTTCTCATTTTTACACTTGGCATGAGTTGCACTGACCTTTACCCTGTTCTTTAAAGGGATGCCTTTTATGGAGGTTAAGAGTGACTTGGCCCCCAAGCTAACAAAATCTTAGGCTCCCACCAAACTCCAAAACTGCCATATGTGCATAGTGCTCTGAATGCTGATTTAGTGGTATGGGCAATGATCCACCAGAATTGAGCACACTGAAATCACCACATTTATGTGACTTGAAGACATTTGTGCACCCCACTGATCATTACCAGCATTATGAAAGTTAAGCTTTGGGCTGCACTTATCTGCTAACTCTGCATTTATTTTGACCATGTGAATCAATGAGAGCACAGAAAAATACATTCTATAGCTACTTGTTACTGTTAATATTCAAGCAAACATGGTACTTGTCATGAAAACAGCGTCTCAGCCATTTGCCTCTGAATAGAGCCATAAACATTTATGGCATCCTGTTCTACAGATAGTTTTGACTCCATGTAAATAGTCATGCATGAGGGACCATTTTGACTTAAAACTATAAATTAAAATTTATGTTTCTACAGTTTATTACCTAGGAATTCTTTTCATGAGAAATGTCAAACAAAACAAACCTTCCCCTTTGCTTTGCGCTAACATGATGATTTTAGTATTCCTGAAAGTTTTTGTAAGACAAAATCCTTGGGAAATAAATGTGAAAAGTTTATATAGAGCAGTGAACAATTTTCACTTTTTAAAAAGCTGCAATGTAATGTTTCATTATAAAGGGGAAATGATTTGTCATAAACATCCTCAATTCTACTTTCAATACAAGTCAATTGAAGAGATATAGAGCTTTATTTATTTATGTTTATTTTTGGTTATTTTAAAGATGCTATCTTAATCATGAAATCTCAGAAAAGAATAGAGACCTTGTGATATACTGTAAATCTACCCTGGATCAAAAAAGTAGATGCCATTTTTGTTTCACTGATTATTGCCCCTATTTTTTTAGAAAACCCTTTGAAATAATAACAACTTTATCTCTTGAGCAGATCCACCATGGCCAAACACAGCCTGTCTTTAGTAAATGGGTAAGCATAGCACGACACTATGCCTCCTCAGTCTATCTCCCAATTGACACGTTGGATCATTTAATTAGCAGCCTCATCTAATAAAAATACCAGAAAACACAGAGTTGAGGATGCAGCTTTATTGTTTTCTGGTATACTATGTGAAATAGTATACCAGAGAATGATCTCAAATGTCATTGAATTGTAAAATGAATCATAAATAATTTTTAAAAAATTCCTGAACATAGATTATTGAAATTTACAATATATAGCAGCGGTAGTAAATGGTTTTGTTTAAGGGTGACTTTGAGATAAAAACAATTACAAAAGAGTAAAATTGGTAACTTAATGCCAAAGATATATTACCACTTTATTCAAATTTGGTTTTGAACTACTCTAAACAACTAGAGAGCAGGACTGTGTTTTATGTATTTCTCTATTTCGAGTCTCTATCTACTATCAGATACATATGTGTTGAATTGAATTGAATTGAATTGAATTGAATTGAATAGGGATATAATTGCTGTTAACTCATTAAAATGAAAGGAACAAATCTGTCCTTTCTGTATAGGCCTTAAATCTCAAATATTTTTCCTTTCTCCTTTTACATTTACACTTCCCTCACAGAATTTTATTTTCCTTGGAGATATATTTCTGGTAAATTGATAACTGCATTATTCGTTACTTATCCAGAAATAAATTGTCACTACTCATAGTTAAGCAACATTTTGAAAGCCAGATATATTGTCAGGAAGAAAATAAAAATCTATACATGTTAATATCCAATTTAATAAATTATTCTTGCTCTTTCTTAAACAATATGTGTTCTTTACATGGTAAATATGTATGTGTTATTTGTGTGTATGTTATGTGTGTGTCTGTGTAAGAAGTGGGTGGGAGAGTGAGGGAAACCTATAAGGTCCAGTGACCAAAGTGGGTGATTTAATTAGTATTTTAATTTGTCACATTTTGTTAGTAAAGTATGAGAGATTTTATACTGTAATATGAAAGAATAAAATACAGTTCCCTTGCCCTTGATTTGCTAAAAATAAAATAGTAGACAAATTCAAATTAAAAAAAAAATGACTTAGAGTCCATATGGAGCAATATTTTTAAAAACCTACACTAATTGAATAAAAACACAGAAGCATTAAAGAGATTCTGGCAAAGTGTATCCCAAACTGAATTGCTTTGCATTATTGGAAAAAAACTAACTCTCCCTCCAACTATTAACTGCAGCATTTGAAGTTTCAACATATAGATTCTGTAGGCACTTTACTACCTGCACAAAAACCCAGTGAGGAAGATGGGAAACAGTTTAATCAATAAGCTCGATAAACTGTTTGCTCACCTAATTGAGGGAAGGGCAAAAATAACTTATAACATTTCATTTCATTGACAGCAAGCCTTGAATATATGGCCTGCTTGCCTTTTTATAGTAGGGTACCCCATACTGTTTTCCTGGACAGTCTGTTCAGAGGTCACATAAATAGGATTCTGTCCTTATTCCTAATCCCTACTGAGCTCTGAGAATAAATGAGAAAAAAAATGTTGCTTTCTGAATTCCTTTAGTGAACAGTGATGTATAAATTCATGATATTGCAATGACAAGCCCTGAACATTGCTTCTAATTATATGGCAGGCCTCTTTCAAGTTGTTATAATTTTACATTTTCTTTACGAACATACCTTGTTAAAAGGAAGGGACAAGGGGCGGGCTTCCCATGACAGAATGTTCCACTGAGATTATGATTGATTAATGAGCAAATTTTTATATCTATCAAAGTTTATTATAGGAATAGTGCTGTGTGTTATTGAATGCCCTTGAATTATGTTCCACTACCCTAGTTATTCACTGCCATAAGGCATGAAGGAAGTAATCGCTTTTTTTTCACAGATCTAAGGCAGGGTGGGACCTTGAAGGTTGTACTTAAACATGTCATGATAAAGCTGCAATAAATCTCCAATCTTTTTTCTTTCTCTGGCACCATTTGATCATAGGAAGGCTTCTCCAGTGTGTTTACAGCATTTGTGTGCAGGAAACTTACCTGAATTGGCACCATTTTATTCATTACCATCAAACCAATAGAACAATGTCATTTCTAGACTGTGCCACCCCAAATTGGTTTAGTGGAGAAGTTTGCCCAGTGATGCTTGCCTGCTTTCTTATTCCTCAATTCTCAGGCTCCTTTGGCAAATAACACTTTCTTGGAAAATCAAATGTGACTATAAAGTTAGAGGGAATATTTTTATGCTGCTTTTATGCTTTCACCTTTCTTTTCTCCATATTATTCCATGTTTAATAAATTGAATCAGCCTTATCAATTAGAAATAAACAGATGTTTTAGTATTGTCCATCCAAATTTAACTAAGAATCTAGGGCTACTTTGCTTCTATGTAATCTTGGTTGAGACCCAAAATGAATTAGTCTTTGATGGTAATAATATAGCTTAATAAAATTTCTTGACTTAGAAGGGGATGAAAGCCAGAGAAGCCTGTGCTATTTTGATGCCAACCCCCAGGAAGATATTCTTTATAGATTTATCTGAAATTAGCAAAATACACTGAAACACTCTTCTTGCAGCATTTTGACATCCGATTTTGCTTTTACCTCCTGTTATACTCATCAGAGTTGCAAAATGAAAGAGGTAATTGTGTTCTCTTTAGTCACCATTATCTGCTGAAATAGTCTTACTTGCTCTTGAAACCTGAAAAGTATCTTATAACTGATATGTTTGAGCTCTGAGAAATGGAAAAATAATAGCACCAGTGACAGAAAACTGCACATTGAAGTGTGAAGTTAATTTAGGTGTTCCTCAAATAATTGTTTAGGGATCTTTTAAAAAAAACTGTTTTCTGTATGCAGACTGGTCTACTTAGTCCAGAATTCTGGAAATATGACTTAGTTCCACCCCATTAAGAGTTTTGTTTTTCTATGTTGCAATAAAAAATGGAAGCTTCTCCATGAAAAAATCCGTGAGGCATATTTGTCAAGCAGATTTCAGCTATACATAAGATCAATATTGTGGTGATTGTAGTCTCTAAGAACCCATAAGGACCTCACTAACTAAGGACTTTGATAAAAATAATGTGGCTAATAACCCACTGACATCTTGCATTTACCAGTATTAATTAATTTCAGTGCTTATACAATTAGGCATTGTATGAATTTTGAATATAAGAACCCCCTGCTTCTTTGGCTTGTAGACAATCTAGACCATTTGATTATGTGAATAGACAATTTACCACAAAAGAAATACAAATGTCAATAATCATATAAGATGATGAATTCTGACAAATAATAAATGACAATATAAGCAAAGATATAATTGTTTATCTCTGTAAGTGATAAAGTGTATTTCTTAAAGGAGAACATCTGGTATTAGCAAAGTATATTGAAAAGATTACTTGTATATGTGCTAATACAATGTAAATTGAGATAACTATTCTTGAGAGCAATTTAGGAATAGTTATAATAAGTTGAATTACATTCATTCCCTTCACCTAGTATTCACCTTTAAGATGTATTCAGAAATAATTAATTTTATTTGTTATAAAATAATCTGTATTGCAAAAGCATGGGAACAAATAAAATATCCTATAATAGAAGGGTTGATTGAATCATGTAACATATGATGCAGTATTATTCAGCACTAAAAAATTCATGTTCTCAAAAGTATTAAGACGAGAAAATCCTCCTATTTACATTGGTTTTAAAAATTGGTATGTAAAACTAGCTGTAGAGTCTAATTCACATTCTATAAAACATATTTATATCAATATCATCTAGATGACAGCTGAGGCAAACTTGTTGTTTAATATGTAACTTAAATTGCTTGAGTCCCTTAATCACAAAAATCATTTCTCGCTAAGATTCTTTTTTTTTTTTTTTAGCTTCCCAGAGACTTAAGTCTTACTGTTCCGTCTTGTTGTTTCTACACTTCATAAACTAACTTACCTTTCTTTCTTTCTTTCTTTCTTTCTTTCCTTCCTTCCTTCCTTCCTTCCTTCCTTCCTTCCACCTATTCATAAATGCTTTCATTGGACTACCTGTGAATTTACCCCACTCTCAGTATTAAAATCTTTTCCAGTTTGCTAGAGCTGCTGTTATGCAAAATACCAGAAATGAATTGGCTTTTATAAAGGCGATTAGGTTACAAATTTACAGTTCTACATCCATAAATGTGTCCAAACTAAGGCATCAACAAGAGGTTACCTTTACTGGAAAAAGGTCAGTGGTGTCCAGGACAACTCTGTCAGCTGGGAAGTCATGTGGCTGGTGTCTGCTGGTCCTCTGCTCCCAGGTTGTGTTTCAAAATGGCTTTCTCCAAAATGTCTTTGGGCTTGTGTCTCTCTTAGCTTCTCTCAGCTCTCTGCTTGGTTCTCCTGGGGTGTTTCTCTCTAAGTTTCTCTCTAATATGGGAGTCTTCTCTTAGCTTCTCCAGGGCAAACTCTCGGCTTTATCTCTTAGCTTAGCATGTCCAATCATCCTTCTGTCTGCATCTCCCAGCATTTCCAAGTGTCTGGATCTATGTTGGCTCTTAGCTTCTTCCAAGGGCAAATTCTAGATCACACACCTTAGCTTCTCTCCAAAATGTCTCTATCAGTTTCTTGGTCTCCTTCTCTCCATGAGCTCTCTTAAAGAACTCTGGTGATCTAATTAAGACCCACTCTCACTGTATGGGGTTCCATCTCCATGGGAACATTCAATCAAAGGTCTCACCTACAGTTGGGTGAGTCACATCTCCATGGAAACAACCTAATCAGAAGGTTCCACTCGAATCAATTAAAGACTAATAAGCCTGCCTCCCCAAGATAGCATTAAAGAACATGGCTTTTGTGGGGGGCATAATAGATTCAAACCAGCACACATGGCACAATTTATCTAAAATAAAATACACACATTGCATGTGAATAGTTTTATGAGTTATGACAAATGTATACATCCATGTCAACAGCACGCAATTAAGATATGAAACGTTATAGTTACCCAGAAAGCTTCCTTATGTCCTTTTGCCATGAATCTCCTCCTTTGTAGAAAATCTCTGCTCTAATTTGTGTCATGATAAAGTAATTTTACCTGTGCTAGAACTTCAATAAATTGAATCATACAGTATACACAATTTTGTGTTTAACTTTTTACACTCAGCACAATGTATTTAGGATTCAATCATGTTGAGTGTGTCATTAATTTGTTTCTTGTTATTTCCAAGTAGTATTTTATTGTATGAATAGGCCATTATTTGTTTATTAGTTCTCTTTTTGAAAGTCATTTGGATTGTTTTTAGTTTTTGCCTATTATAAAGAAAACTGCTGCAAACATTCATGTAAAACCTTTTTTTTCTAGACATATGCTTCCATTTCTCTTGGCTGAATGTCTAGCAATAAAAATTCCTGAGTCCTGCAAGAGATGTAAAAACAAACAAACAAACAAAAATTGTTCTGTAGGCACTGTACCATTTTAAACCCCAACCAAGAATGTTTAAGGGTTCCCAATCATCCACAGCCTTGCAAACACTTAGTATTGTCAGTATTTCTTATTTTAGTCATTCTAATGGGTGTGAAGTTGTATCATAATGAAGTTTTTTTGTTTTCTAGATCCAACAGATGAGCCATCTCACTGTTGGTATCTCTCGAATGCCATTTGTCCTCAACATGGGTCATGTTTCTGATTTTGTACTAGCTATTGTGGATGGTATATTGTAGAGACTCTAGATTCTGTTACCGTCTCGCTAAAGAGTGTTTATTTTTCTAATAGACATTTCAATTATTGGATAAGGACCTTGAAATTGTGTAGACTATTTTATGTTTTGCTAAGATTAATCTGTAGAAACCGCAGTATTCCTCAATCCCCTCAAATCCCTCAAACTCCAAAGTGTGGATCTCTTCATATCCTGGTTTTGGCTTTTTCAGAAGAGGACTTACTCTATGCTTTGGTCCTTATTCATAAGTGGCAAATTTGGTGTCTCTGTTCATGCCTGAGGTCTTAATGAAGTCTCTCCACTATGGCTGGACCAGAATGCTACATATGCCAGTTCCCCTTAACCTTCAGCAACTCAATTTCACTCTTAAATAGCAGCAGTTGTTGTATAATGATCCAATCTTGCATACATGTAGCACACCCCTCAGCCAAAGATGCAGAAGCCTTGGTTGACTGCTGCAAAATCCCCTTCTCTCCAGTGCACTGACCCCAGAGATACAAGCTACATCAGTTGTGCCAAACACTGAACTTATGTCAGCAGAACTATCTGCCCTTCTTGTACTCCTGCTTCATGTGCTACAAGTACGGAATTTATCAGAGCAAACATAGGGCTTTCTTTGTGAGTTGTCTCAGAGGTCAGAGACTTGTGCAGCTTATTGTCAGCACTTGAATAATGTCTAGCACACAGTAAGTGCTCAATAATTCTACTTTGAGTGAATAAAGAAAACATTTGTCTCATATATTTTTCCCAGTTTTATTGTTGTTTGCTGTAAGACTGCTAGCCCAGTATCATATCCAGCACTGGAAGTCCTTTTGATAAACACTTAATCTCAATCACATCTCATCCTCCATTGCCTTTTTTTTTCTCCTTTTATCTCCACTGAACTAACTCATAAATGAAACCCAGATATTTTACTTGGGTTGTCCCAAGATTGAACAAGATATTTGCATATGTGTTAGAATTTACTGGATTTGGTGGAAGAGAAGGTATTTTTCCATCACTGAAATGCAAATAATTTAAAATAATTTTTAGACACTCTTGTGATTTAACACATTTTTGTTCACTTTGCTGCAGCAAAATTCTGCCCTGTCATCTTTCTGTCTAGTCTTCAGCCTCCTGAGATGTTGCCTGTATCCTACTTCCTTTCCCTCTTCTTTCTCCACTCTTCCACTCCCAGATTTCTTTTTGTTATATTCTTTATGTATAACAGTTTAGCTATTAGTTTTCTTTTGCTGTCCATTTTCACAGTATAGCTTCAGGGTTTCACTTTCCACATCAAAGAAGATTAATTTCCTAAACAATATTCCCTCTTTAAGTGGAATTTCTGTGCCAGTTGATAAAATAATTATACCCATAAATGCATATTTAGAAGGAATCATAATCATGAATATTCACATATGTTCATGTAAATATTCATTTAAGTCATTTGTTAATTTGACAGGCATTTTTTTAAGCCTTTCTATATTTCAGCACTGGAGTTAAAATGACTAAAAATTCATAGTCCATCCTTTCTATGAACTTCCATTCAAGTCAGAAGTGAAATCAAGAGAAACCAATATATCAAATTCTATGACAGTTGTATACATAGGGGTTGCAATTGGAACTCAGATGGAGAGGACTGTGGTTCGATTTTGTAGAATGCAATTCAAGTGTCACTTTTGCTATTATGCTTTCCTTGATTCTCAAACCATATAGCCATGGCATTTGCTATCATTGCTCTTTGTATCTTCCTTTTACAATTTTAATCATATTAAGATATCATGAGTCTGCCATTTGACAGTAAGTTCCAGGATGCTGACAGTGTGTCTTCAGCACTTTCACAGTGTCTAGCACCCAGTAAGGTATTCAAAAATTACACTTTGATTTACTGAATAAATGAATATAAAGGCCTGCAATTTATGTTGGCTATATTTTTTTGAAAAATGATTAATGTCTTCAAAATATAAAGTCTTTCATTATTTTTATGTATTCACTATTGATCATCTTGAATCAAATGCTTTTGTTTTCAGTTTGTTGGTTTTTTTGAGTATGTAATGTGAGGGAAGTGTTTCCTTCTTTGTACTGCTATTGATTCTTTTCCAATAAAGGCAGTGTGTTTAGGTCTTTGAGGCTACTACCCATTGTTGTATTAAGGACATAAATAATGTGCTTTTTGATTGACTTAATGCCTATGATTGCAGCATTAGGGAAAAGAAAGTATTTTTAGGTGTGTTAGAAATAAGTGTCAAAGCACTTTAGACTGAGCAGACAGTCCAAGATAACACTCTTCCCTGATGTTAAAGACAATCTGTCCCCGCCTTCTCCTCACTCTGATTATAGCTCATGTATCCCAATAGTTTCTATCTGAGAAACTTCAACACTAATAACTTTATGTTTAAGTAAGTAAAGAAGGTGACAGGAAAGCTTTTTATTTTAAAAGTTATGGTAGTGAGGGTGCACTGTCTACTGCTGGCACAATTTAATTCTTAATTGTTCAGAACCTCTTTAGGGAACTGGATTCTTGAAAGATTTATAATGGCATATAGAAATGTCAGCAGGAAGAAACACCAGGACTCATTAGTGTGTTCTTCAACTTCTAGGCAGGACTGGATCCACGCCTTCCTCAACATATGGACAGCCTTAGGAAAGAAGGGCCCTCAGATAATTTCCATTCTTAGCTCAGTGCCTTGAAATGTTGTGTTGTCAAAAGAACACTCTATAAGAAATCACATGATCTGACTCTTATTTTTATTGCAGCTATTTGCTCCATGATATTATGCTTACAAAACCTACCTCTTATCTGTAAAATGACAGTCATGGGATACAACTTTGTGAAAAATTCTGAAAAATTCCCACTGAGAGAATGTGAGTTTGGAAGAATGGCATCACTTTTCAACTTTTGTGAAAAACAAATCTGAAAGTTATAAACTATGGTTGGCAGATCCTTTTAATATTAGGAGACCATGATAATTTATTAATTTCATTTTAATAATCTTTCTTGGTGTTGATAGTCAAAGTACTTTCTTATTTTTTAAAGTTATGCTTTCTACGATTAAAAGTAATTTTGAAGTGTAAATAATATTCCATTTCTTCTAGGAGGGGATTCATTATATATTTGAGCATCTGGAAGGAAGGTAAATACATGACAATTTTGAAAGAAAGAAATTAATAAAGTACAAACTATTATTGGTGCCTAATTCCTTCAGGAATAGAAAGAAATATTTTCTTCAAGGGAAGCAAAATTGAACCTTTTAATTATTAAGGTAAGATTTAGTTTACTGGAAACATCAGTTCTGACCTTAGTTTCCAAAAATTTAGTATGGCATCTAAATTACAGAGCTGTGTTTCTCTATCATAGAATTTTGTGGGTGCTTTTACAGGTGCATTTTTCTAGTCCCATCCCAGTCTTTCTGACTCAAAAATCTCTGGTAGTGGAACTTAGGAAGCTGTATTTGTCACAAAATCTCAAGCTGTACCAGTGTAGGTGGTCCGGGACTACATTTGGAAAATACTGTGCCTGGACGGTGTGAGAGAAGGAGAGGTTGGTCTTTAGCAGCTATAGCAGGAAGCAGATAAAACACAGTGACACAGTTAAGGAGTCTGTCTCCCAAGTTTCCTCATGCTGCTTTGTCTTTCTTTGATGTCTCATGGTTGACATTTTTATTTACTAAATATGCTTCTTGACATTCACACTTTGGTTGTATCTCTCAAGTTGCCACTGATGTTCATTTTTCTCCTCTCTAAAACATGGAGGCTTTGAAAAGACCTCTTCAGAAAAACATATCTCTTTAGGAATGGTCTTGTGGTACTAGAAAAATGGTCACAACTTTCCCCTCCCTGCTTGCCTGGTATGCGGCCCTCCCTCTGTGAGTTCACGCTTAGCCACGTGATTTGCTTTAGCCAATGGGTCAGTAGCAAATGTGACACAAGCAGAGACTTGGCAACGGGTTACACACTTGCTACTGTTGGAACTCTACATCCACCATGTTGAAAGTCCAAAATAGCCAGCTGGAGAATGAGAGACATGTGGACCAGTCATTCCTGTTTCCCCAAAACAACAGCTGCTAACTGCCACACATGAGAATGAGGTCATCCCAGGTCAACCAATGCTAGGGGATCCATGAGCTGACCAAGATGCACAAGCAAGCCCAGGAGAAATCATCTGAGTCGGCCAGAATTATTCAGTGAATCTAAAGAATTGTGAGATGAATAAATTATTGCTAATTTAAGCCACTGGCTTTGGGGCTGATTTGTTTTGCAGTAAGTATAACTGATACAATCCTATAGGAGTGATGTTACTATATCTACCCTCTCTTGGTTCACAGGGATAGAGTGTGTAGGTACTGTAATGTCAGAGCACAGCTTTTACCCCCACTATAGTTCAGCATCACCAATGGGGCACATCAAGGGGCAGCTGTACCCAGAAGCTTTTTCTACTATCATTGCAAACTAGCTTTTTATATCTATGGTGAAATCTCAGTATTATTGCCTTGGATTCACTCCTTCATCAATTTAAATAATTAAGATGTTAAAATAATGAAAGCTGCATGAGACAAGTTACTGAGGTATTTTCAAAAAAAAGGAAAAACATTGGTTTCTTTTTGCTTCTGGACATGAAGTATTTTGAGAACCCACTGTGATTGTATTTGTAATTGAATAATTTATATATTTAAATTAAATAATTGATCATTTATTAGCAAACTGCCTAGATCATCAACCAGGGAATACGAATGCCTGCAAAACAAATGATATGTAAAACAAAGATGCCTGCTTATGCAAATTTCCTTAAATATCTACATAATTAATTTATGCATACTCTTTATGAGATCAGTACATTAGAAAATGAATACATATATGATTATATAGATAAGGGTGGTATGTGTGTATATCTATGTATATATTTTATATCAAACCTGTTTAAGGTTCACTTTACATTTAATATTAAATCATTGCCAATACCTATATTCAAGAGTAAAAGTAATGTAACCCCACTGAATTCATCCCTTAATGCTTTAATTATTATGCTGTTCTATATTAGGTACTTTGGGTGTTTAGTTTGCTGAAGCAGTTGTAAAAGCAGATATCTACGATGCCTAATGTTCGAACAGGGAATTCTTGGGTGCTTGGGGAAATAAGTTAATTAGAAGACAATGTGCTTTTGCATAAATGTCTGTGTATGGTGTGCACTGATACTTCAGACATTACTCATAATAAATGGGAACATTTATTCTATTTACTTATATATATATTTTAGTGTATAGCTCTTTCACATAAAACCTTAAGTATGTGAGGATGTCCTCTCTTTAGCACTTACTAAAACACTTAACTAGTCTGTAAATATTTTCCAGTATTGATAAAGCTTGTCTAGTCCCCAAGACATATGTCAAATCCATATCTTTTTTAATAACATCCCTACACTAAATCCTATAGAAATAATACGTATGGACAGTAATACATATATAGGAAACCAATTCTAGAGCAACTATTATTTCTACATGCCAAATAAAAGTATTAATTATAACTTTTCTTTTTTAAAACACATCTCTGGCTCCATGAAATTCTAATTCACACTGGGACATGTGGACACCTGTTCATTTACAAAGCCTTCACTCATGAGGACATAGATTCAAAGAGTTCAGACAAGAATAAAATAAACTGGATGGCTTCCTTTTAAATCCAACTGTGACTTTCATCTTTGTCACAAAATAAGCACAACATTTGGCAAGATTGGAAGCTTCAACTCCAGGCAAGTCCAAATTGGCATAGAATCACCTTGACAGGCTCCAGAGCAGCAAGAACTCTCAGTTCTGAAAGCCTCCTTTTGCTAAATTTAACTTTTTCTGTGCAAAATGAGTAAGATAGTCTTGAGGAGAGAAACAGCCTCAAGATCAAGGAGAGATGCGTCAGGCTTAATCAGCTCATCAAGTATGTATGATTATAAGGTGGGTTAAAAACCACAGCCTGCAAAACAGAAATACCAAATGTGTACAAATTAGGATGTTCCTACAAATTTGGAAACAGGAATGCTTTACTCTGTTTTTGTTTTGTTTTTGTCCACCCCACCCCACCCCACCCCAGCTCTAGGACCATGACCATATCCTTTCCCATTACTTGGAAGCAATGGGTCTAAAAGGAAAGCTGGGTGGATAATCATGTTGTATCTTGATTTTCACAATTGTGGGTTTATAATTGGAAAGGACTTTTCCTACTGATTGTATTTAAATCTCTTCCTCAAACAGAATCCAAAGAGACACATGTAATAAAAAAAGTCACAATGCTGGCAAGCTGGGACACTACTAGGCTGAGTCATGTGCACAGCTTGAACTTTGGAGTCAAGATTTTTTTCTTTATTTAGGTTCACGATTTTCTCAGAGGGCTGTATCTTTCCCACGTCACACAAAACATGTTGGCAAAACCTTGATGAGATGCTGTAGCATATGTGTGGCTATTTTAGGAGTCAACCAAGCTGTCAAGTGGCATAAAAAAAGTTACTTAAACTGAAGATGTCTTAGGAAATCAAATATTGATGAAAAAGCCTTAATCTTCTCTGCCTCTGGACATGCATTTGCTTAGTTTCAGCTTTATTTACTTAAATTTTCATTCCCCTTTTCTTTATTAGATAGCAGAAATGTAAGAGTCCAGCTAGAGACAGAATTCTGTGCCACATGATGTAAATATCTGCCTCTTTTTCTGGACAAGTACAGCTCATTATATGCTTGTATCTTCAATATCTTTAACCAGTATTTATTGATGGAACTTTCCCAGGCTTTATTCCTATATCAGTGTAATATAAAATACTGTTTTGCCAGACTGGAAATGCAGTGGAGTTTTACAGTGAATGCATTATATACTTTACTAACTGGATTTTCCTCTTGTTCATTTTTCCTTTCAGAATATAATAGAAAGACTTAGAAAGCATCTGTTTTAAGCTGTTCATTTTACATGAGAGGAAACTGATTCCTCGATACTATAAAATAGGCTGATAATTATACCTGTTATCTCCAGTTTTTGTTCTCCTATGAAGGAAAAAAGCTTGAATCCAATTTTTTTCCTGCCCTTTTAAATTCTAAACTCTATATTCTACAATCTGCATGTAGAATGTTGGAGGCCCCAAAGATTTTGAAGAACAAAATGAGACCTGAGATCCAGAGAACATCATCTCCACTTTATACATACCAACACAGATTTTCAAAGGACCTTGCATTTTGTCAAAGGTGGGCATAAGTGATATTTATCTCATGGGTCAGACAAAATTATTCCGAGCTAAGAATCTAATGCAGAATTTAGACATTTTATGGGTAAGTCACACAAATGACTCTGATGTACCCATGAAGGAATTTCTTTCAGTGCTACTAAAAACATATTATGTGTAGTGTCATAATCACATGGTGGAGAGTCAAATAAGTCAGTTTCTAGCCTCAATTTCTGCATTTCTTAACAGTGGGGTTTTTGAGGATATTGCTTAAGCTCTATGATTTTATATTTCCTTATTGGCTAAAAAGGTAAAATCATAGGTTGCTTTGCTAGAGTGATTGAGAGGAATGATACAACATATGAAAACTGCATATCCTGTTACCTGTTTCACAAAATGCAATTAATTTTTTTAATGCTACTTTGCTCACATGAAAAGCCATGTGTATAGATTTGGAAGTATTGTGCTGTCCACAGTTATTTTGAGTCAACTATACAGATTTAAACTGTCAGGCTCTAATCTCTCTTTATGCATGTATTTTTTGATATCTAATCTTCATATGCCTTCAGCCTCCTTTGCTTCCATGTGCTCCAGTCTTTCATAATTCATCCTCAGCCCACCTGGGAGACACCCTGCTTCTCAATATTGTCCTCATGTCAAAGATTTGCTTGGACTATGATTAGGAATTTTCAGAAGGCTTGGCCATCAGGCTTGCTGTTCAGATCAACTTTGCAAGTGTCCCTGGACCAACTCAATAGATGGGCCAAGGTGTCAATCTCAGCCCCATAAATAATGGCCTCAGTGGTAAGCAACAAACATGCTTAAGGAGAAAGCTCCAACACCTGTAATAGAAAGTAGTAAGATTACTGGAAATAATATGTCTGTATTCTAGGCCAGCGCTGTCCAATCAATAGATGATGGAAATGTTCTATATATGTTCTATGTCTGTGCTGTTCCTGATAGCCATGAACCATACATAACTATTAAGCACTTGAAATGTGACTAATGTGACTGAAAACTAAATTACAAATTTCATTTCACTTGAATTTCTTCATGTTTAAATTTAAATAGCCATTTGTGGTTAATATCCACTAGACTAGGCAGTATAGTTCTGGATAATATATTTTTATAATTATGGTATTATATTTTTAAAGCATTCAAGGCTTTATTACTTAAAGCTCTGTGCTCTGCTTTCCAGAGATTCTCTCATAATAACTGATGGTAAATTATAAATATGATTTTACTATTTTTATAACTTACATTTTTTTTCTGCCTTTTCCTGAACAATTTTTTTCCTGAAAATAAAATTGTCTATTTTCTCTTGTTTTTCTTCTCCTCTGTTTCCTGTTCAGGATGTTGCTTTTTCCAGTAGTGAAGGAAGTGAGCATCTCTGACTTAGGCATTTCAAATAGCATCTGTAAGAATAAAAGTACATAATAACCAGGGCAGCATGAGTTATGTACTCCATAAGGCAAATTAAACTGGAAAATTGTCTAAGTGTAAAGGGTCAGAGATAATAAAACTGAACATAATGTCCTGTGTTCTATCCCTAAAGAAAATTAAATTTTAATGATACTGAGAGCTCACTGTTCAAGAATGTCACTCTAACCAATCACGTAAATGACGGTTAAACTCCAGAATTGAGTTTAAAGTCAAACATCCTCTGCAATTGCCCACTTAAGTCCAGAGTGTACTAGGTGCTTCAGGCAAGTTCTTAAGGATGTCAGAATATTGACAGGCTAACCCAAGATGCGAGAGGAAGCCTGGAGAGCTGCAAAATTAGACACTGCTCAATGCTTTATGAGTAGAATTCCAGTGGAACATTACAGTGAATATGTTAGACATTTCAAAATTTTTTATCAAGAATCTCTTATTCTTTAAGTTTCAGGCAACACTCTTCTTACTCAAAAATTTGTATCAATTCTATCACAGGCTTAAGATGTGTTCACAGATAGATTTAGGGAGCTCTCATTTTCTTTTTTTTTTCTCTTTCATTTTCAGTTTGAAAGTGGGAGGAGGTGAGTAAAAAAGATGTTACGGGGATTGGTTCAACAAATATTCTAATATTGATAATATTCTTCTGGTGCTTGGTTTTATGTATTTTAAAGGAGACCAGATGTTAGATGGTGTCTTGTCACTGAACTCTAAAAGGAGAATTAATTGGAAAGAGGAAAAGTAATTGGTGGTGGTGGGGGGGTGGTAGAAAAAGAAGAAAAGTGTTTGTGACAAGACTTCCATGTTGAAATGGCAATAAATCCAATCAAATCACTTTCTAAATGAAGAAAATTATGTGAATTTAGATTGATGATTGATAAACCAACCTGAGTGTAAAGCTTCATAAAGTTATAAATTAAAAATCATGTAAGGAAAAATGACACAAAACATTTGAATATGAAGTTGGTGAAATTTTGCACTGCCTTGGTATTTGTGACTCTGTGTGAAGTTAAGGGCAAAGGACAATCCTCCTCCCATTCCATTCTAATGGAACTCGTTGTCTAATAACACAACCTTCCCTTATACACCCCAACCCCACAACAAGTCTGGGGTAGGAAGAAGCAAAGGAGTGGGGTTATTGAGAGTACAGTGTTTGGGATAAGATGTTTTTATGTACTTTCTCCTTCTTCTCAGCCTGCCAGCCAAGGGCACTGTCATGGAAAACAAGTTGGGCAGGAATGAGGTGGATTCTAAGTGGGGATGCCTGGAAGTAGACAAGAATGATTCCTGGAATGAATGCTTGCTTTTCCACATATCCTCAGGCCCCATGCCAGAAAACTGTTTACTTAAGAAGTTCTTAACAGACTTTAACTTGTTTCCCCTGGAGTGGGGATTAGACAGGAAAATAAAGTTCAGTGCCTTATTTTACACCCAAAGATTTCAGAAACAACTTGATCCATGGATTACTGTGCCAGGGAGAAAGTGGATGGAGATGTAACCCTGCCTCATTTTATGTAACCTTCAGCGAGTATGAGTTAGGATCTCATAACAACCGCTTCAAAATATGTTTGAGACATTTCAGTGTATCTTCAAGTAACCTTTCATCACCAAAATCTTATATTATTAATGCACTTAATATTAGACTTTAATTCCACATTTCAATGGGTTGTTGAAAGAACGGCGCCATCATCGCTGGGAGGAGCTGGCTCCGTACCCCAAGAGCAAGAAAGTGGCCAGCCAAAAGGATGAAGAGTTAGACCCCATGGATCATAGCTCATACTCAGATGCACCCCGGGATACCTGGTCCACAGGGCTCCCCAAGTGGAACAAGGCCAAGACGGGCGCAGTCATGACAGCAGCCAGGCTCCTCCTCCAGCAGTGCCCGTACAGGTCCCCAGTGGCTGCGCTGCTGGGCAACGCTGACTCCTCCAGAACCAAGCAGCAGGTCTGAAGCTTCACCCTCCCAGCCGCAGCCCTGGGGTTTTTAATAAAAGCTTCTGTGGATCATGCCAAAAAAAAAAAAAAAAAAAAAAAAAAAAAGGTTCCCTAAGAACATCAAGACTTTCCTTTTTTGGTTGTTTCTAAATTTTAAATGAAGAATGTTTTAGCTAATTGTAGCCATTCCCCCAAGAAACACTTGCCACAAAGAACATGATTGCAAGTTCCGTATCTTTGCCATTTTCCCCATATATTTGCCATATATGGACTTTTGCCAAAATATCTTCCTGAATATTACCATTTCCTGCTAATTATGGAAAAAGTGATTAAAATGTAGAAAGTTGCAGTAAAATTAAACTGGATGGCATTAAAAGAAGTATGCCTCTTTTTAGAGAGTAGATATTTCATATATGTATTCAAACATTAGGGCACAGAAACCAGGCTTGGCTTGTTTTTCTCAGAATGGAACATTTCACTTGAAAAAATATCACAAGCTTAGTTGAATCTGGAGGGGTATTCAAAGGTTAAAATTTATTATAAACAAAACATATTGAATATGTAAGCCTACAATTTTTTTGAGTTTCAATATAGTTACAGAACAAAAGAACCCCATACTAGGAACTCGCTAATAAACTTTACAAGCCCTAGTAGCAGCTCTATCACCATGCACCATTCCTGAAAACTGAGTGGGTAACACTGCCACTCTAAAGTGCGTCACTTTGTGCAGAAATAGCTATCTTTTATTTTCTGTTTGCAATATTCTCCCCATATTGGCCTAGCTAGTTTAACTTGTTTCAGGGTGCTATGGATTGAATCATGACCCCCACAAAGACATGTTCAAGTCCTAACCCCCAGTTCTGTGGATATGAAATATTTTTAAATAAGATCTTTGAAAATGTTGTCAGTTCAGGTGAGGCCAAACTGAATCAGGATAGGCATTCATCCAATATGACTGACATCCTGACAAGCAGAGGAAATTTGGAGATAGAAGGAAACAGAAGGTCATGTGACAAAAGTAGAGATTGAGTTATAGATTGTTGGGAATCAACCATCAGAATGCTACAGATTTCAGAGGAAGCATGATCCTGCCTACACCTTGATTTTGGACTTCTATCCTCCGAAACTGAGACATCCTGTTAATCCAATCAGCCTGTAGCATTTATTATAGCAGCCCTGGCAAACTAAAACACAGGGACTCCTAAATATCAAGTAAACTAGCGATATCATTACATCTACATAGGAATTCTATTGCTGTGTGATAACTTGCCTCATTGTAAGGTGACTTGACCATGTTTATTTTTCATTAATGTACTGTCTCCTTTACCTCTCTAAACATTGAGGCTTTTTTAAAACTGTAATTCACTCAAGCAAAAGTGGTGATGCATTAATTAATTGGACAGAACTTCTACTGGGTAAGAAATTACTACCACAGGATATGATACTAGATTTTTCAAGTTATTTCCACTTTTTAGTGTATATTTACCTGGTAGAATTAATTTTTTTTTTTGATAAATGAATTCTAGAAAATATTTTGCATTCTATAATATGTTATAAAGAGTCTTATTTTGTATTTTGAAGTAACAAGCCTTGCTGAGAGGAGCCTGCAACTCCTTCCCATCCAGAATCTTATGTAGAACCTGTGTTTTGATTTTCTAAAGCTGCCAAAATGCAATATTCCAGAAAGGGGTTGGCTTTTACAATGGAGATTTGTTAGCTTACAATTTACAGTTCTTGGGCCTTGAAAATGCCCAAGTCAAGGCATCAACAGGACGATACCCAGTCTCTGAAGACATGCTGCCAGCATCTGGGACTTGTCTATCACATGGGAAGGCACACGGCCGGTGTCTGCTGGTCCTTTGCCCCAAGGTTTCATTGCTTTCAGCTTCTGGCTTCAGTGGCCTCCTCTCTGAGCTTCTGTGGGTTCTCTCTTAGCTTCTCTGGGGCTTTTCTCTACGAGCTTCCCTTAATTTCATCTCTTAGCTTTTGTATGTGTTTTATCCTCTTATAAAGAACTCCAGTAAAAGGATTAAGAACCATCTTGAATGATGTGGATAACATCTCAGTTGAAATAACTAAATCAAAAGGTATTACCTACAATAGGTCTGTACCCACAGGAATGGATTAAAAGAACATGGCCTTTTCTGGGGTACATAACAGATTCAAGCTACCATAACCTGTTTTAGAGTCTAAAAATAACTACCTATACTCCTGATGCAAATCAGCAAAAGTTAGAAGCCAAATTCAATCCAGTCTCCTGTTAAGAATCCAAAAACCTTGTCCAAGGAAGTTGAAATATGAACACCTCCAAGAATTCCTAGGAAACTGCATTCACATCCTGATTGGTCATTCAATTCCTTTCCTTTCCAAGCACGCACAATGGAAGTTTCTTAAGGTCTCAGAATGGGTATGTGGGTAGGTCTTCATATATATACATATGTAGTATATGTAGAATGACATTCTACAACCCACTCACAGCCCTTTCCCCACTTTCATGAAAATGTCTCCCCTTCTCTTGAAAATCACATCTTGTTTTCCAGAGAATGGAAAAATTCAAAAATTCCAGGATGAATTTTTTTCTAGTTTTGGTTGATATTTGAACTAATTTTTGAATAAAATTCTAGACCCATGTCTTTTACTTACTTGCCAAGGATCTTGATTAAATAGCTTTTGAAGTCATAAAATCACCTGTATCATTTTATTTCGTTTTTAAGTAATTACATAGCTTTTTAATTTTTTTGTTTTTAATTATAAAACTCATTATGATATTGATTAATAGAATAAATACAGAACCTAACTTCCATATAACAACAAATAATTTTAGGAATGGTTTTTCCTTCCTACTTTCAACCTCATTTTTCATTTTCCTAACATTGCACCCTTTTACAGTGACAGAAGTCTTCAGAAATTCCTACTATTTATTTTTCCGTACTTTTTTGTTGTTGTTGTTTATCTTTATCATTAACTCATATTTTGGAAAACACTTTTAATTCATTCCTACAAAATCACAACACTTTTTCCTGCAAAAACTGTTTCCAGGGAATCTTTGTTGATTAGCAATTATAAAATTCTGACAATTTTCTAATTTTTCCAATATGTGTCATGAATAATGATTGTATTTTCTATATTTCAATATGGTTTTAGCATCTCTTGCCTTAATAAGATTATAGACTTCATAAGTCACAAGTTCATATTTTATGTTTCTTTTGTACCTCCCAGTGTACCTACAAATAGTGTGACTCTTACAGTCCTGAAAAGTAAATGAATTAGGATGGAACATTGAGACATTTCCAGAGATAAGTATACATAGAGCACAGGGAATTATGGATAATTTAGGGAAAGATGGTACAAATTTTCTTTGCTGTAAGTTTCAAAGGAAGCACAATAATGGATCATGACCAAATATAGTGGAAGCATGTTATCACTAACAAGAAGATTAAGGGCTGAAAGAAGAGTACTGTCTTTCCAAACCCAGAAACTAAATGAGAAAGTATCTTTCTCATAGTCTTTTTGAAGGCAAGTTGAAAAACATAAAGTACTACACACCTGTTCTGCATTGTAATTAACATATGATTGGAGGCATTGAATTCGAAAGAAGGAAAACTGCCCAGTGAGACAAGTGAAGGGCTCCATTGCATCAATTATGAGTAACAGTAGGCAGGTAGAGATGCTCAGCTAGCAACATAGAGTCCTTGCATTACATGTAATTTTGGATTGCCTGTTACCCAACACAAATCACAAGACAAAATAACAAACTGGAGTATCTCAAATAATTAAGAAATCGTTTTTAAAAAGTATGAAATGAAGTATGTGAATGAAATAGGTGCATCATATATTCTTTAACTGAATGCACATATTGTTTGAATAAGACTATTTTTCCACAGTGTAGAGAAACATACACCTGTTAGAAAATATTTTTTAAAGTTAAGGTGTAGTTATCATGGAGTAACTATTTCAAATTTCTAAGATACTCAAATTTTTCTGAATACTAAATTTTACCTTTCCTTTCTGTTGAATTTATAAAATCCACTTTAATTCTGTGTCCATAACTCTATAATGTTTGATCAAAACATGTGTTACAGAAATGATTTTACTATGGAAATATAAAAGATGGGAAAGCTAAACATTTTTAGGGCATACAGAAATTGTTTTGCTTGGGATACATTTAATTTTAGTCCTTCTTAGGACTGAAAAACAGGCAATAACTATACAGTCTCATGTTTAGAAGATTTTCTATTTCTTTGCATCAAATTGAGAAAAGCCATTAGAGGACATTCTCAGGGCAATTTTATATGTATCTCTTTTATAAGTAACTTCTACTTGGGGTTGGGAGTTGGAGTAGGAATGGACAAATAATAGTCACATTTTGATTTAAGTAAACAAAATTTGCCTTTCAAAGTATAGCATACCTGAATTCTGTGTTGGGTTCAATACAGACAAAGCTGAGTTCAAACTATGCCTCTTTTGGTTAGTTTCTTGAGGACCCTAAGCTGGTTACTTAACTTCTCTGTGCTCCAGTTCCCTCATCTGTATTTGTGATAATACCCAACTCATAAAATTGCTAAGAGCATTAAATGAGTTAATATTTCTAAAGCCCTTAGCTCACTTTCTGGCACATAGTATCTACTATGTAACTGTTTGTTATGGTTTTTATCCTACCTCTTTTTTTTTTCTTTTTTTCTTTCTCTCTTTATTTTTATTATTATTTTTACCACATTATTTGTCTACCTTGAATTTTGGTTAGGAAATCAAACCTGAACTTCATTTTTATTCCCGAACTTCACATTTATTAACACATGACTCCCCAACCATATTCCAACCACCCATATATAGGAAAATAAATCAATTAACCAAAGTGCAAAAGGAAGTACACTGCCTGTTTGCAAACCTGACAGACTCTCCAGGACTGGACTATTAAAGTAGCCCAGCCCATATGAGACTCTTCAGAAAACTTGGTTTTGCTTTGTTTTTGTTTTGATTTTTCTCTTTAAAACCTGTGACATTTGTATCATTGAGGGTCACTGCTGTTCAGCAGCCTACATAGAATTAAAGCTGACAATGATACTTCCTGCTAATAATGGGCTTCTTTATCCAGGTCACAATATTCTCCACTCTTTTATTTTAATGGCTTCCTGAAGTAAATGATATTAACTGGGTCCAAAAAATTAATCAAACTCTAATATTGCATATAGAGAGTTTGATTTAACATAATGCTTTTGCCAAACATCATTAAGTAAACAAAGTTTATAATTGCAATTTATTTCTTTACATCAGTGTCTTGCAAAGAGACTATCTTTTTACTTTTGTTGCGGTTTTTCAAAACTATAATAGAAGGGATATTATTTTGCTCATGCAGTTTTCTTGTTTTGGCTAATTGTAAACAATTAGAATCACAAAGATTATAATGCATGGCTACACAGCAGAGACATGGTTATAAATATCAAGTCCACATGCTTGTTTCTGAGATGATTATCTTTGAGCTACTTCTTTTTTTTCTTTTTTATGTGATGCTTGGATGCCCAAATCATTTTAGTGGTTTCTTTCAGACCTGAAGAAGCAGCATTGTTTAGTACATGAATGAGGATTTGTCATTAAGTTCAAATCAATGCCTCATCCTAAATTCATCCAGTTTTCAAGAAGTTTATTGTCCATGCTTATTCTGTCTCATTAAGATTAACAGATCTAACAATGCTCATCTGTTTCAGTCTTCAGTTTTACAACCTTGCTCAAGCCGGTTACCATTAGAATCTATTAGTATCTTTCATTCAGAAGATCTCCAAAGACGAGTTTTCTGAGAGTCCTCTTCTTCAGCTTGGTTTTCTTAAGGACTTCCTTTTGTATAATGCAATGCGCAAATATAAAAAATTGAAGAAGACAAACCTTTGAGAAAGAATGGACTATATGAAATGATGGTGTTTAATTAATGACAGAAAGCTAATGAAAACAAGCATAACCAAAAAAGTGGGTGGGGGATATTTTAATTGATAAAACGAAAAGTCCAAGAGATAATAAATGAGGAATGGCTGGATTCAGGGGTGCTAATACCTTGTCCAGGAATCATTTTTTATCTCACATCTATGTATTTCCCTGTGATCTTATCATTGTTAGGCAAACTTAAAAACCTGTTACCACTCAGCCTAGATCATCCCTTCAGGAATAATATATTTATACCCCCTTTATCATGGAAGCTGGGTATCTCTCTTGGAATTGTATTCAGCCAAAGAAATCCATCTTCCAAGGGCATGCCTTCTCTCTGTGACAGCCCACATCCAATGACTGATGAAAGGGTATAAAGTTCTGCCTTTTGCCTTAAGTGGTCATTTCTGAAGGGCTGCCAAATTTCATCTCCTCCCTTCATTCAATTATTCTTCTTTTACTTCTCCTCAAGCATTAATACTCAAGATACTCCCTGATTAGCTTTCTGCACACACCTCTTTGCTCAAAGTCTTTCACCCAGGTGATTCAATCTGGGACACAGCTCTGGACTTTGGTCTTCCCAGCTTCAACTTCAGCACAAACAAAGCTTCTCTTTCATATTACTTCAAATAAAACCCTGGAAATGGGCCCCATTCATCTGGTTTGAACCACATCCCCATTCTGAAAGCAATCATTTGGGTAGCAGGATGACATTCAGTACCAACTAGACCATGTATTCTCATCTGGCACCCCTGATATGTTAGGGGGTAGGGTGGGTAGGGAATGAGAATTAGGTAGCCTGATCCAAAGGCATGGACAAAGAGTGAGGGAAGGATAATTCCCCAATTGGAAAATTGAGGTCAGTTACCAGAAGAAGCTAGAATGATGCAGAAGCTGAAATAGCACACATACAATACTAAAGGGAGGTCATATATATATATATATATATTTAATAATTCTAATTTAAATATGACTGTTCTAGTTTGCTAATGCTGAGGAATGCAAAACACCAGAGATGGATTGGCTTTTATAAAAAGGGGGTTTATTTGGCTACACAGTTACAGTCTTAAGGCCATAAAGTTTCCAAGGTAACACATCAGTAATCAGGTACCTTCACTGGAGGATGGCCAGTGGTGTCCAGAAAACCTCTGTTAGCTGGGAAGGCACATGTCTGGCGTCTGCTCCAAAGTTCTGGCTTCAAAATGACTTTCTCCCAGGATGTTCCTCTCTAGCAAGCTTGCTCCTCTTCAAAACGTCACTCACAGCTGCACTGAGTTTTCTCTCCTTGAGCCAGCTCATTTATATGGCTCCACTGATCAAGGCCCACCCCGAATGGGTGGGGCCATGCCTCCATAGAAATATCCCATCAGTTCTCATCTACAGTTGGGTGGGGCGCATCTCCATGCAAACAACCTAATTCAAACGTTCCAACTTAATCCCCACTATTCTGTCTGCCCCACAAGATTTCATCAAAGAATATGGCTTTTCGTGGGGGACATAATACATTCAAACCAGCACAATGACTTACTTTATTCTTACATTAAAATGATGAGATAAGAAATACATATAAAAATAACTAACATTTGCTGAGTCTTAACCAAGTAGAAACATCATACATTTGCATCCCATTGAATTCAGATTTGTACATGTAATTTCACCAATGAGATATGGGTGTCACTTTTGGGAAGAAGTTTTGAGAGCTAGCACATGGTTTCCCATATATTTTTTTTTTTCTATTTGCCACAAAACTAACAATGTCTCAGATAAAGATTGCTCCATAATCTGTGTTCCAGAAGGAAATCAATGTATAACAGAACCAGAAGTAGACATTTAGTATTATCAAGAAATAGACATTTATTATTTCATGCCACTAAGATTTGGACATCATTTATTAACACTGCATAATCTAACCAATCTTAAATGAATTTCTGACTTTTTGGTTACTTTTATCCAGTAAGTTAGCAGCAATGATAAAATAGAGCATTTTTATTCTTTGTAGGACCAGTTGGACTCCCCAGAACCAAGGATACCATGTAGAGTTTTGGAATCAATAAACTTGTAAGTAATAAATGTGCATTTTACTGGAGAGATCCCTCTGCATAACTTCCTTGTGAATTTCTGACAGTAGGTGGTAAGATATTGGGAAATATGACCAGTAAAAAGCAAATGTTGCAATTAAATAAAAAAGGTAAATTCATACATCTTCATGATAATAAATTTGGTAGAGCCAGAATAGACTTGCTAAGAACACATCATTCTAAGATAAATTAATGTTACCAGATTGATTGAACCAGGTAACAGTGTTCCTGAAGTATTTGAATTTTGTTTAGATATTACAACAGACCCATAGACTCTTTTTCTAAGTGCAAGGGACTCGAACAACTGTTTTGAGCTGTAAAATAGATATTATTCCTTCTAGAGTTTAGTAAATTGAAGATCAGAGATATTAAAGTACCCAGTTGCACTCAGTGGAGGAACTTGGTTTTGAACCATGTCTTTCTATTTATAAACTCTGATATCTTTCCAATAGACAAGATGGAAAAATGTGTAGTGAGTTCGAGGATTTAGGAGTTGATCAAGGAAAAGAACTTGACCACAAGATGGCAGTGGCACACAATCAGCTTTGTTTGGGTGGCACTTGGACAAGCTTTCATGAGAGAAGCCTCTCAGTGGGGACCTTGCACAAGCAGCAGCATGAGGCCCCCACCCAGAAGTGAAGCATAGCAACGGAACTTCAAGGGAGAAGAGACTCTGAGAGGGGGATTATGTATCTAAGTGACCTCACTTAGTAGCACAGTGGAGAGTCTCTGATCAGAGAGATCCAAAGAGCAGCAATGGTTTGTGACCTTTCATAGCCCCAGGGCTTGTTTTATCTGTGGCTAGCAGATGTTGGGTGCAGTTTCATGGATTATGCAAAGGGGGCAGGCTCCAAATGGCTAAAATAGTGCTTATTTTTGGTCTTAAAATGTGTAATTTTGAGTTTGGCATTGGTGAACTTTGAGCAAACAGTCGCAGCCTTCTGTGAAGTGAACAATATAAGAGCCAATACACATTTATTAGCCACTTACATAAAAACATGATGAGCTAATATGTAGTATATTTCAGCAAATTCATAGATGATAGAAAACATTATTGATTAAGCTGAACCCAGATTTTTTGGTAAATGAATATTTGCTTTTATTATTTATTTCTGATCATCAAAGAATAGTAATATTGTAAAGAAAAAATCCAATATAGAAAAATTCCAGTGATATTAGAAAAACCCAATCTTAGCAACTAATGATAACTACTGATAGCATTTTTTTACTTAGAGAAGTTGTGGGTTTACAGAACAATCATGCATAAAATAACTGACTCTGAGAATACAGAGCCTTTAAAAAAGTAAATTACTACCCTAAATTCCATTTCAATACCCATTCTCACTGGTGTGGTTTATGATTTATAAATAGGAATGTTGTATTTTCTACATGTACTATATATATTTATTTTGTAAAAATAAGACTAACCCCATCCCTAAATACAGGGTGTTCCAGTTTGCTAATGCAACCGTTAAGCAAAATACCAGAAATGGATCAGCTGTTATAAAGGGGGTTTATTTGGTTACAAAGTTACAGTCTTAAGGCCATAAAGTGTCCAAGGTAAGTCATCAACAATCAGGTACCTTCACTGAAAGATGGCCTTTGGTGTCTGGAAAACTTCTGTTAGCTGGGAAGACACATGGTTGGCGTCTTCTCCAGAGTTCTGGTTTCAAAAATGGCTTTCTCCTAGGAAGTTCCTCTCTAGGCTGCAGCTCCTCAAAAATGTCACTCTTAGTTGCCCTTGGGGCATTTGTCCTCTCTTAGCTTCTTTGGAGCAAAGGTCTGCTTTCAAAGGCCATCTCCAAATTGTTGCTCTGTAAACTGCAGTGACTCTCTCAGCTCCTGTGCATTTTTCAAAGTGTCCTCCTTGGCTGTAGCAAGCTTGCTCCTTCTGTTTGAGCTTATATAGTGCTCTAATAAACTAATCAAGGCCCGTGCTGAATGGGCAGGATGACACCTCCATGGAAATTATCCAATCAGAGTTATCACCTACAGTTGGGTGGGTCGCATCTCCGTGGAAACACTCAAAGAATTACAATCTAATCAACACCAATATGTCTGCCCACACAAGATTGCATCAAAGATAACAGTGTTTTGGGGGACACAATACATTCAAACTGACACCCAGAGATCCTTTTTTTCCCCCTGTGGAAGCCAAGTCTAGCCTGCCACCTTTCTCTGTGACCCACAAGTAAACTGTTCTCAGGACAAGATGTGTTGCTGTGGCTTCTACCTCAGGATGGTAATGTGGGATGACTCCCTTCATGGGGTACCTTGACATAAAAAACATAGACAACATATTGTGGTTCTGCCCATGCATTGTTTCCCCTTTAGCCATGAGCAATTGTAAACATTCCCAAACTGAGCATGTATGTTTTTTGGCACCTGGCCCACCTTCCTGCTTTATCTGTTTCTGGTGGGGAGACAGAAATATCCTTCCTCTATGACACAAGTACAAGAGGGGTGTGCATAAACCATCTCTCGGCATTAGCCATGGATCAAGACCAACTGGCCTTGGAGACTGACATCTACTACATCTGCTATTGAAGGTGACCCTGCTTTGTCTCTTCTCTATATGCATAAATGTGGTTCCTTCCAGTGCCTGTGTGAGTTGTACTTTTTTCTGGCAACCCTGACACTTCCATTGGAGTGGTTGGAAATCACATTGGTGTCTTTTCTAATCAACATTTACAGATATACATGCCAGAATTAAACCATTGTCTATTTTTATGCTACTTAATGAGGCCACATCAATCATTAGTTGTCACAACAGTAATGGGGATCTCTGATCATGTCTAAAACTTATTCCCTGTTAGGTGGTAGAAATGAAACACTTGTAAAAAAAACTTCTTCACAAATTCCCCACGTCTGTCAAAAGATCTGTTATTTGGCTGGTATCTCAGAAGTGGAAAATGTCATTGATTTCTCCTTATTCTTCACTACTGTTCATTCCAAGAGATAAAACATCCTATAATAGACATTTTCAATACTTTTTTGACAGTATCTCTTAAATTTGACTATTCCTCTCTACTTTCAGAGTCTCTGCCTGTACTAGAATAGGCAAACTGATGGAAAAAACCACCACAATGTCTCTGTGACTTAACACAATCAAAGTTTACTTCTTGATCATGTCAGTCTGAAGAAGATAGGGTGGTTTGGGGGTGAAGTTTCTTTTAAGGGGGAACATGAGGAACCAGGTATATGTCCATTTATATTTTAATATTACATGGGTCCTTCACATATTGCTTCAGTGATAGGAGAGAAAAAGTAGATGATCAGGTGGAACATTTTATGATCAAGGCTGAAAATCATGTTTTCACTTATGACGAATATTCCACTGTCCAGAAATTAGTCACATAGTCTAAGAAGATTGAAATTTGTCCTAGGAAATTATAGTTGATTTTTTTTCCTGTTGACACAGAAAGAGAAACAAGATTGCTGAGCCCATGGTATTATCTTGATTACACTATTCCTTGAGATATTTACTATCTTCTGGATTAGTAAATTATTGCCATTCCTATTTTCATTGACCACCTATTTTTGCACAGACATTCCATAGTACAGACGTAACTCAAAATATTGCAGGTTCAGTACCAGACACCCAGAATAAACCAAATATCACAAAAGGCAAGTCACATGGATGTTTTTGTTCTCCAGTGCATATAAAAGTTATATTTATATGATACTGTAGTCTATTAAGTGTACAACAGCATTTTGTTTAAAATAATGTAAATAACTTAATTAAAAAATACTTTACTAGAATAAATGCTAACCATCATCTGAGCCTTCAAAAAATAGTAATCCTTTTTTTCTGGTGGAGGATTTTACCTTGATATTGATGCTGCTGACTAAACAGCGTGATGGTTGCTGAAGTTGGGGTGGCTGTGACAATTTCTTAAAATAAGACAACAATGAAATTTACCATTTTGATTAACTCTTCTTTCATGAAAGATTTCTCTGTAGCCAGTGATGCTGTTTGATATCATTTTACCCAGAGTAGAACTTCTTTCAAAATTGGAGTCAATTCTCCCAAACATGCCACTGCTTTTTTAACTAAGTTGATGTAATATTCTAAATCCTTTGTAGTATTTTCAACATCTTCACTAGGAATAGATTTCATCTTAAGAAGCCACTTTCTTTGCTTATCCATAAGAAACAACTTCATTGAAGTTTTATCATGAGACTGCAGCAATTCAGCTACATCTTCAGCTCCAATTCCAATTCTAGTTCTCTTGCTATTTCCACCACATGTGCAGTTACTTCCTCCACTGAAGTCTTGAACTTCTCAAAGTTACCCATGAGGGCTGGAATCAACTTCTTCCAAACTCTTGTTAATATTGATGCTGCTGTCTGATGAAGATAGGGTGGTTTTGGGGTGAAGTTTCTTTTAAGGGGGAACATGTAATTGACATGTAATATTAAGACATTAATGGACCGCCTCCCATGAATCACAAATGTTCTTAATGGCATCTAGAATCCTTTCCAGAAGGTTTTAAATTTACTTTGCACAGACCCAGCAGAAGAATCACTATCTATGCCAGCTATGGCCTTATAAAATGTATTCTTTAAGTAGTAAGATTTAAAAGTCAAAATGACCTCCTTGATGCATGGGTACTAGAATAGTTGTTATGAAAACATAAACGTCATTGTACATCTCCTTTGGAGCTCTTGGGTGACCAGGTACATTGTCAATGAGCATAATATTTTGAAAGGAATCTTTTTTTTCCCCCTCCGAGAAGTAGGTTTCAACAGTGGGCTTAAAATATTCAGTAAACCATGTTGTAAACAGATGTGTTGTCATCCAGGCTTTGTTGTTCCATTTATAGAACACAGACAGAGTACATTTAGCATAATTCTTAAGAACCCTAGGATTTTCAGAATGGTAAATGAGCATTGGCTTCAGTTAAAGTCACCAGCTGCATTAGGCCCTAACAAGAGAGTGAGCCTATCTTTTGAAGCTTTGAAGCCAGGCATTGACTTCTCTCTAGCAGTGAAAGTCCTAGATGGCAAGTTCTGCAGATAGGCTATTTCTTCTACATTGAAAATCTGTTGTTTAGTGTAGGCACATTCACTAATTATCTTAGCTAAATCTTCTAGATAACTTGTTGCTGCTTCACCTTGCACTTTTATGTTATGGAAATGGATTCTTTTCTTAAACCTCATGAAAAAACCTCTGTTAGCTTCAAGCTTTTCTTCTGCAGCTTCCTCACCTCCCTCAGCCTTCAGAGAATTGAACACAGTTAGGACCTTGCTCTGAATTAGGATTTGGCTTAAGGGAATGTTGTGACAGGTATGATCTTCTATCCAGACCACTCAAATTTTCTTCATATTGGCAATGTCTGTTTTGCTTTCCTATCATTCATGTGTTAACTGGAGTAGCATTTTTAATTTCCTTCAAGAATTTTCCCTTTGTATTTCTGACATGGCTAACTGCTTGTGCAAGAGGCCTACCTTTTAGCCTAACTCAGCGTTCAATTTGCCCTCCTCACTAAGCTTAATCGTTTCTGGCTTTTGATTTAAAGTGAGACATGTGGGCCTTTTCCTTTCACTTGAACACTTAGAGGCCATTATAGCATTATTAATGACTTAATTTCAATATTATTGTGTCTTGGGGAATAGGGAGGCCTGAGGAGAGGGAAAGAGATGAGTAGCAGTGGGTCAGTGGAACGGTAAGAACACAAACATTTATCCATTAAGTTTACCATCTTGTATGAGCACAGTTTATGGCACCCCAAAACAATTACAATAGTAATAGCAGAGATCATTGATCACAAGTCACCATAACAAATATAACAATGAAAATATTGTGAGAATTACCAAACACGATACAGAGACATGAAATGAGTATACGCTGTTGGAAAAATGGCACCAATAGAGTCTCTCAATGCAGGGTTGCCACAAACCTTCAATTTGTAAAACAAAACAAAACAAAACAAAACAAAAAAACTCAATATCTGCAAAGCATAATAAAGTGAAGCACAATAAAATGACATATACCTGTAATTTATTTCCCCAATCAAATATTTTGTTGGCTATCTAGTATCTATTTAAAAAGCGTATGCCTTAAACTGTTTCATAATGATTTATTAAACTGCTAAATCCAATTAAGACAGAGTACTGCATATGCAAAATGACTTAGCTGTTATCATAATTATAATTATGATAACATGTATGGAAAATTTGAAGAAGGGAATGCAATACGTATATATGATCAATTTTGTTAGAAGGTAAAATATGAGAACAGTTGATCCTCATTATTTGCAGTTTCTGTACTTGTGAATTTGCTTGCTCACAAAAATTTATTTGTAATCTCTGAATCAATACTTCTGACATTTTTACAGTCATTCACAGACATACACCGAGTAGCAAAAAATTTGAATCACCTGACCTGCATATTCCCAGCTGAGGTTGAATAAATAGTTGCTCTGTCTTATTTTAGTTCTCACATTTTAAACAATTGTCCTCTTTGCAGTGTATTAAGTGACACATTTTTCATATTGCTGCATTGTGTTGGTGATTTCACTGTTTAAAATGGACCCTGAGTGTGGTGCTGAAGTGCTGTCTAGTGTTCATTAGCCCAAGAAAGCTGTTATTTTCTTGCTGTGAAAATGCATGTGTTAGATAAGCTTCATTCAGGTAGAAGTTATAGCGCTGTTCATCATGAGTTCAATGTTAATTAATGAACAATATACATAATAATGTGTCTTTAAATAGAAATACACATGAAACAAGTTTATATATTGATTGGTTGGCAAAAATTTTGTGACCAGAAGTTCACAGGTGACTGACACTTTATTTACTTTGGAGAAGTGCTTCAATATTTACTAATTCAGTGTTCACTGTTTTAAGAATAAATGTGCCAAATACTTAGGTTATTGTGATTGTTTGTAGGCTTTCTGGGCCCCAGAAAATTATGTTCTTAGAATTAATCCATTCTTATGGGTGTGGGCTCATTGTAAGTAGGATCTTCAGTGAGTAGGATCTTAAGATATGACTCACCTCATTCAGGATTGGTCTTAATCCTCTTACTGGAGTCCTTTGACAGAGGATGAAATTCAGAGAAAGACACAGGATGCAGAGAAGAAGGATACAGAAGCTCAAAGATACAGCCACAGAAACTAAGAGAGAAACCTCCAGGAGTCAGAAGTTAAAAGCAATGAAACCTGGAAGAGAAAAGAGAGACCAGCATGCACCTTAACACGTGTCAGAGAAGTCCTAGATCACTGGCAGCCTGTCTTCAGGAGGAAGGTATCATCTTGATGATGCCTAGATTTGGACATTTTCATGGTCTTGGAACTGTAAGCTTGTAAACTTAAATCACCATTGTAAAATCCAAACCATTTTATGGTACCTGCATTTCAGCAGCTTTAGCAAACTAATGTGGTTAGCATTCAGAAAGAGTTCAATTTTAAGGCTGTCCAAAGTACCACAAATGCTCATTCCAAGTTTTCTGAATTTTCCATGGTGAAGTAAGACTCTAGGCAAATGGACAAAGTAGAGGAATATCACCTACATAATTTGATTTGCAATGTAAATGACTCCTCTTTGTTTCTATCAAAAATGACTCCTAACTCTTCCAACTAAAACCCTTATAATGAAATAAGATTTTGATACCCCAAATAAATATATTTTGGTATAATAATTCATAAATGTACATTTTTAATTTAGCATAGTGCACAAGAATATCATGCATTTGTGTGAATTAATGGGGATCTGAAAAGAAATATTTTGATGAAAGTATAGGTAACTGATGGAGCATATGACTGTCTTTTGAGGCTCTGCAACAGTCAGGGCTTGAGGGTAACAGGCATATGATCCAGAAAAACAGGAATCACAGATGTGAATACACAGAGATATTTCATTTAATTCAAAGGGTTTTTTTTTAACATGACTGATGTTGGCATTGTGCACATTAAATTAATGACTGCATTGCTATTTTCCTACCTTTCTTATAACCCATGTTTTCACTTTCCTCCAAAAAGATGTATATAGAGCATGCCCATGCCAAAACTGCAGTGTCTTGATAGGTTAGCATGGGTTCCTGAGAAAGCAGAGCCCACAGCAAAGATCACATATTAATGCTTTATTGAGGAAGGGTGAATAAAAAGAGACAGAACAAAGGAAGTGAGACAGAGAAGGAGGGAAATCAAAACATAAGGTGCTATGTTACTGAGAAAAACAGCTGGCTATTCAGTCACTAAGGATGGCTTCCGAAAGACCATGGGAACCACTGGCTTCAGAAACTCTGTCCGGGAATGATAAAGGTGGACAAGTGATTGCTCACTTATTCTCTTTTAAGTCTCTCATTGTGTCAAAGTTTGCTGCATTTCTGAGTTGCACTAACCCTAAAGAGTCCAGAGCCTGTAGGTGTCCATCAGCTCAAAGTAGACACTGCAGATGGCATCACCCAATCTTGACAGGTACAAAGGAAAGGAGGAAGTGGCAACCTCCTACTTTGGGAAAGCCAATAGAAAGGGTATCCTGGTAGAGCAAGGTGACTACAGTGGTAGCCAAAGCTTTGCAACTTCAAGAATAATGGCATTCATCTCTGGGGCCACTCTGGCCAAGGAACTGTGTGGAGACAATTCTCCATGGGTGTTTCCAGTTCCTGCACAGTCCAGGTGTTTGGAGCAGAAGTTATGTTTGAATAGTAAACATGCCTTGGAAGCTGGAAAAAAGTGTCTCCATAAAGATAATAGGCCTCAAGATTTTCTAGGATCATAAGTATTCTTCCCATCCTGAAAATATTTGCATATGTTCAAAGGCAATGAGTAATATAGTCTGGAGATTGAGGAGATGATGATAGGCAGATGTGCCAGCAGCTCCGGAAAAGCTTATAGTCTTCTAATTGCAGAGTTCCTCTCCTACGGTACAAGGGAAGTGACAAAGACATTAGGGAATCAAGGTTGATGCATAAACTTAGACCAGTACAGTTAACTATGGATCATGAAATAGCATGTATAAATAAAATTAAAGGTCTCAGATCAGTAAACTAATTTTTACAATTTTTATAATCACTATGTATTTAATTTATATTTTTCTATTATTCCATCTGTTACTCCATTATTTTTCACATTTATTCAAAAATGTTTCTTGAATATTTTAAGACATGCTGTTATGAATTTTGTGTTAATTTGTAAATCAAAAGAAAATATTATGCATTGTATGCATGTTATTTGCCTGGCATTATTATCTTTGCTTTGCATAGAGATTGACCTCATTTGATTTTTAAGACTTTGCAATAGTACCATTATTATCTTCATTTTAATGAAAGATAATTTTAATGAAAAAGAGACAGAGCATCATAGAAACCAAGCAAATTGTCCAAGATTACAAAGCCAATAAAGGGTTAAGCCTTAATTTGAAGATTTAAAGCTTTGCACTTCCTGTTATTTTAATTGTCACTTGACCTTAAAATTTAAGAGAAGACAATGAGATATTTCCACAAATGTACCATACAATTCAATGAACAAAAGGTTATTTTGAAGAGATTCTGAAGTCTCAGTATTGACACCTCTTCCCACTCCCCAAACTCTCCTCAACCATCTCGTCAAAACACATGGCTTGATTTGTCATTTATCTATCAGTGGCTTCCTGACGTGCATATTCAGTCCAAAACTCTTCAGCACTGATATATTGATCCATTTATATCTCTCTGTTTAAAACCTTATTGGAGGGGAAGATGGCACCATAGAGAGGAGTGGAAGCTAGTTTGTCCCCCTGGAACAACTAATAAACCACCAGAAACAGCTAGCAAATAATCTGGAATAATTGCAGAGGGACAAATGTGACTGTCCACACATCATACACCAGCCTGGATTGGGAGGAATGCCTGAGATTGCAGCATAAAATCTGTCAGTAAAAACTGCAGACCTGAGCTGAGAACCCCTCCCCCATGGCAGCCCAAACTGCAAAGCTTTGCTGTGCTAGAGAGCAGCACTCTCTGAACAAGTGAATATACCTCATCCCAGCTCCAACTGGGGTTTTAATTAACAAATGTTGACTGCACAATTCAAGCTTTGGAAGACAGGTGAAACTGAGTGTGACCATGGACTGGCCCTGAAGGGGAGATTTCAGTCCCTTTTTTGACTCAGTGGAGAAAGCCTCAGCCATTTTCAGTTCCCAGCATTCTGACCCAGACAAGGGTGGAGATAACAGAGGCAGAGAGACTATTTGAATGCAAATAGTATCTCACCAGGGAGTGTATTTTCCCTAAGAGGAAAGAGGTGGTTCCAAGCTCCACTATCCACCTTCCATTCAGAACCATACCGCAGAACCTGGGGGAAATAGCCACAGGCCATGCCTCCTTACACCAGTCTGGAGTGACAGGCTGACAAGCACCACCTGCTGGGCAGAAAAGCACAGTGTCTTGAGGCCTCAAGGTTGTATCAATCTTCTAAGACACCCCCTCAGGGAGACATGATACTATTTCTTCCTTTTGAGACCTGAGCCCATTCTGGTCTGGGAAAACCTGACTGGGATAACCAAGGAAACCAGATGCCTAGACAACAGAAAACTATAACCTACACTAAGAAAGATGAAGTTATGGCCCAGTCAAAGGAATTTATAGTTCAACTGAGATACAGGAATTAAAACAAATAATGCTAAATCAATTCAAAAAGCTTAGGGAAGATATGGCAAAAGAGATGAAGTATATAATGAAAACACTGGCCATATATAAGATAGAATTCAAAAATTTGAAAAAACAACTGGCAGAATCCTTGGAAATGAAAGGCACAGCACAAGAGATGAAAGACATAATGGAGACATACAACAGCAGCTCTCACGAAGCAGAAGAAAACACTCAGGAACTGGAGAGAAAGACAACTGAAAGCCTACACACAAAAGAACAGATAGAGAAAAGAATGGAAAAATATGAGCAATATCTCTGGCAAATGAATGATAACACGAAACACAGGAATGTACATGTCATGGGTGTCCAAGAAAGAAAAGACAAAGGAAAAGGGGCAGAAGCAATAATAGAGGAAATAGTCAATGAAGATTTCCCATCTCTTATGAAAGACATAAAATTACAGATCCAAGAAGTGCATCATACCCCAAACAGAATAGATCTGAAGAGGCCTATGCCAAGACCTTATAATCAGAGTATCAAACATCAAAGATAGAGAATCCTAAAAGCAGCAAGAAAAAAGTGATCCATCACATATAAATGAAGCTTGATAACACTGTGTGCAGATTTCTCAATAGAAATCATGGAGGCAAAAAGGAAGTGGGATGATATATTTAAGATACTGAAAGAGAAAATCCACCAACCAAGAATCCTATATCTGGCAAAACTGTCCTTCAAATATGAGGGAGAGCTTAAAATATTCTCTGACAATCAGACAATGCCAGAGTTTGTGAACAAGATACCTGGTCCATAGGAAACATTAAAGGAAGCACTGCAGACAGAAAGGAAAAGACAGGAGTGAGAGATTTTGAAAACAATTTTGGGAGATAGTAGGACAGCAATGTCAGTACACTGAACAAAGATTGACTGTGAGCATGGTTGAAAGAGGAAGGTTAGGAGCATGTGGAACACCAGAAGGAAAGAGGAAAGATAAAGACTGGGACTGTATAACTCAGTGAAACATAGGGTGTTCAATGACTTTGATAAAAGGTACAAATATGTTTTTACATGAGGTAGAACAAATGAATGTCAACATTGCAAGGTGTTAAAAATAGGGTGGGATTGGGGGAAAATAAAATCAATGCAAACTAGAGGCTATAATTAACAGAAACATTGTATTATGCTTTATTTAATGTAACTAAGGCAATATACCAAAGCTAAATGCATATGGGGGGGACATAGGTGAGGGTTATGGGACTTTTGGCATTGGTGATGTTGTCTGACTCTTTATTTTACTTTGGTTTAATGCTATTTTGTCTTTTATTGCTTACTAGCTGTCATATTTTTTGTCTTCTTTTTCTTTTGTCTCTCTACCTTCTTTGACTCTTCCTCCTTCTTTGTGAAAGAAATGGAGATGTCCTTATATTGATAGTGGTGATGGTGGTGAATACATAAATAAGGGACTATACAGGGAACCATCGATTGTTTACTTAGGATGGAAAGTATGGTATGTGAAAAAAAGTCTTAAAAAATGGGTTGATGAAAAAGCCTTGAGGGTACTATATTGAGTGAAATAAAAAAGACACATAAGGACAATATTGCAGAGTCTCAATGATATGAACTAGTTATAATATATAAACTCATAGACATGAAATATAAGTTGCCAGATATAGAACAGGGCTAAATAATGCTGAGCAGTTGCTTATTATGAGCAGAATGCTCAAGTGACCTTAATTGTTGGGATTGGATAGTGGTGATGGTAGCACATTGTGAGAATAACTAACAGTGCAGAATAGTCTGTGAATGTGGTGGAAAGGGTAAGCTTAGAGTCATGTATGTCACCAGAAGGAAAGTTGGAGGTTAAAAGATGGGAATGCATAAAACAGTGAATCTTGTGGTGGGCAATGTCTGTGATTAACTGTACAAATATTAGAAATCTCTTTCATGAACTAGAGCAAATGTATGACTAGAAGTTAATAATAGAGGGGCATATAGGAAAAAATACCCATTGCAAACAATATGCTACAGTTAGTAGTATTTTAACATTCTTTCATCAACAGTAACAAATGTACTATACCAATACTATGAATCAATAATGGAGGAGGAGTGGTTAGGGGTATGGGAGGATTTGAGTTTCCTTATTTTGTCTTTGTTTCTTTTCTGGAGTAATGAAAATATTCTAAAAATTGAAAAAAAAATTAATTGTGGTGATGGATGCAAAGATGAATGATTGTACCATGGGCAATTGATTGTACACTTTGGATCTTTGGATAATTGTATGGTTTGTGAACAATCTCAATATAAAAAATAAATAAAAATAAATGAATGCTAATGTTCACAACATTTAACAGTAACAGCACAAACATTACAGTAATAGTGAGTTTGGAATTTTCAAGATACAATTGACTTATTTGGGGCATAATTTTAATATATAGCATACTTTTTTCTGAAGTATTTACTTTCAAATGTATCTGCCATGAGAGAAATTCCTAGTTTGTCCTTTATATGCACAGACACTCAATTTTAACCAACCACTTATAATGTTAGAAAGTTGTTATAGTCCAGTCTATGTTGCAAATATAATTATAAGTATTTCAAAAGTCATCTACAAAAATATCCATAGATAATGCCAATTACTATATGGTTTGCTTTCTTAAGGTAATCTCACATTTAGTGTTTAATAAAATATTTGATGCAAAGAAAAAAAACCCTATTAAGAGGAGATAGACTTCCAACATGACAATTTGAGTAGGTCCGCTGAAGTGCCCACTATTAAAACTAGTGAAATAAAAACATAACCATTTAAAGCCTCTGGATAAGATGCTGGGACAAGCACTAAAAGAAGACATATCTCTTCATGAAATTTTACAAAAATTTGGTAAGAAAGACCAGAGTATATAATTTGAATCAAGGCCACTTCCTCCCTTCCCTCTCCCACCCCAAGGAGGTGGGGACTCTACACTGAATTGCTTCAGTCAATAATATGGGACTCTCTCCTCCCTGATCCTAGTAAGAGGACTTTCTTCTCATCTTGCCCTCAGTTGCTTGTTGCTGAGGCTGGTTCCTGGGTTAGTGTGGTTGAGACATGGGTGCTTCCTTCTGCTGCTCAACTCCCATTCATGGAGCAGAGGCTCTACCTCAAGTAAGCATGCTGAGAAGACTGGAGTCCCAAAGATCCTTGCCTTGGTGTGTGAGGTGGCAGTTCCATGCAAGGAGAGGCAGGCCAAGGACCTCTAACTGGCCCATTCTCCCATGAGCTCTCAGTTTCTGAAGGTGAGGGAGAAAGAAGGGGTGTCACTCAGAGAGAAGTTTACCTTTGTCTCCACCCACAGCTCCAGAGACCTGACTCAGACTTTGCCTGGAGGAAGAAGCATCCTTTAAAACAGAAAGCTCCTAATATATTTCTGAGGGAACTGACTTCATTTGTTGCTAAGCATGGAGAAAATCAAGCCTAGGGGCACTCTCAAACTCAATAGAATTTATGGTAAAAAAGCAATTATGAACTGATTCAGGACACATGCTATACTGAAGGCTAACTAGTTTGCAGGAGAGAACCATGGAAAATGTCAGCTGAAAGAAGCCATTTTAGGGTCTGAAAAGATGACATCAGAAACTATTCCTTCAAAGAAGCCACAAGTTGATGGGATGTTTTTGCAGAACAATTTATGCTACAGGGCATTGTTAAAAATAACTGTGCAACCAGCCAGCAATTAGTGGAGTTTAACAGCTAGATGTGGTCAGGGAAAGAGAGGAAGAGATACCTACCAAAATCACTGTCATCCCAGGATGATTGTGGGCATACTCCTCTGTGCCTCCCAGAAGAACATTGGGTGCTTAACATTGCAGGAAGGGAAACGGAATTCACTAAAATAATCCAGCCAGTCACTAAACAAATACACAAGCAAATAGCAGTAATAAGTCCCAGAGTTGGGGGTGGGAAGGACTGGTACCCATAGTTGCTAAGATATATTATCTAAAATTCCCCATTGCCAACAAAATATTGTGAGGCATGTGACAACAAGAAAGTATGATTTATACACAAGAAGAGAAAAAGGAGACAACAGAAACTGCCTGTGAGGATGACCAGATGCCAAAATTTACCAGAAAACAATTTAAAAATAGCTATTATAAACATGTATTGGGAACTGAAGGAAACCATGATTAAAGAATTAATGGAAAGTATGATGATAATGTCACATTAAAATGGAGAATATCAATAGAGTTACAGAAATTATTAAAAAAAAAAAAAGCACCAAATGGAAATTCTGGAGTTAAGTACAATAACTGAAAAAGCAAATTCACTAGAGTGTTCAACAGTAAATTTGAACCAGCAGAAAAAATGATTAAGTTAATTTGAAGATAGATCTTCAAGGTTAGGAGTACTTTCCAACCACAGTGGAATGAAAGTATAAATAAATAACAGGAAAAATTTTGGAAAACAAACAAATATGTGGAAATTAAATAAAAACACTCCTAAATAACCACTGGGTCAAAGAATAAATTAAAGGTGAAATCGGAATATACCTTTAGATGAATGACACAATATAAAAAATTTATATGATGCAGCTAAAGCAGTGCTTAGAGGGAAATTTATAATTGTAAATGTCTATGTTAAGAAAGAAGGAAGATCTTAAATCAATAACATAACCTTACACCGTAAGATACAGGAAAAAGAAGAGCAAACTAAACCTAAATCAAGGTAATGAAGGTTATACAAGTATTAAAGCAAAAATTAAAGAAACAGAGAATAAAAACAATAGATAAAGTCAATAAAAATAAAGCTGGTTCTTTGAAAAGATTAACAAAATTGACAAATCTTTAGCTAGGTTGACCAATATAAAAAGAGAGAAGACTCAAATTATTAGAATCAGAAGTGAAAGAAAGGACATTATTACCAATCTCACAGAAATAAAAAAGAATATAAAGGAAAATTGTGAACAATGTTGTGCTGTTTTGGTTTGTGAAAGCTGCTGTAATGCAATAAACCAGAAATGGATTGGATTTAACAATGGAAAATTATTAACTCACAATTTACAGTTCTCAGGTCATGAAAATGTCCCAATTAAAGTATCAACAGGATGATACCTGTACTCTGAATAAAGGCTGCTGGCATCTGGGACACCTCTGTCACATGGGAAGGCACATGGCTGGCATCTGCTGGTGCTTCACCCTTGGGTTTCATTGCTTTCAGCTTCTGGTTCCAGTGGCCTCCTCTCTGACCATCTATGTGTCCTCTCTTGGCTTCTCTGGGGCTTTTCTGCCTATGTTTTCTTGGCCTTTTCTGTCCCTTTTCCTCTTATAAGGAATTCTAGTAATAGGATTAAGACCCACTTTGAATGGGCTGGGCCACATCTCAATTGAAATAACCTAACCAAAAGGTCCCCCCAGCAACAAGCCTGTACCTACAGGAATAGATTAAAAGAACATGACCTTTTCTGGGGTACATAACAGCTCCAAACCACCACATATGCCAACAAATTAGATTATTTAGATTAAATGGGAAAATTCCTAGAAACACAAAAATTAATAAAATGACTCTAGACGATATAGACAATATGAGTATACCTGTAAGTGAAGGGATTAAATTAGTAATAAAAACACAACCCACAAAGAAAAGCCCAGGCCAAGATGGCTTCACCAGTGAATTCTACCAAAAATTTTAAAAAGAGTTAACCAATTCTTCACAAACTCTTCAAAAAAAATGAAGAGGAAGGAAAATTTCCAAACCCATTTTTGAGGCCAGTTTTACCCTGATACCAATCCAGACAAAGACAGCACAAGGAAAGAAAGCTGCAGATCAATATCCCTTATGAATATAGATGCAAAATCTTCAACAAAATACTGGTAAACTGAATCTAGTATATATAAAAATAATTATATACCATTTCTATTATAGTTTATTGGGCTTCTCTAAGCAAATAGCATAAAATGGATCAGGTTTCAACAATGGGAATTTATTCACTTACAGTTAGAGTCCAGGAAAACATCTAAATCAAGGCATAATCAATGCACTGCTTTTTTACCAAAGACCTGTTGCTGGAAATCCATAGCTCCTCTGCCACATGGGAAGGTACATGGCAGCATCTGCTAGCCCCTTCCTTCTATTCCAGATTTTGTTGATTTCAGCATCTTGCTTCCATGGCTTTCTCTCTCTCTGTATTCATTCCATTTATAAAGGACCCCAGTAATAGGATTAAGATCCATCCTGAATGAGAGGGCCACGTCTTAACTTAAGTAACCACTTCAAAAGGTCCTACTTAGAATACGTTTATACCTACAGGAATGGATTAGATTTAATAATATGTTTCTCTGGTTTACACACAGCTTCAAACCAACACAATTACCAATTGGAATTTTTCTCAGGAATGCAAGGTTAGTTTACTATCAAAATATCAATTAATGTAATATATCATGTGAGTAGAACAAAAAAAAAAATCATGTGATCATCTCATTAGAAAATTCTTTGACAAAACCCAATGCTCTTTCATGAAAAAAACTCTCAATGAATGAAGAATAGTGGGGAAATTCCTCAACCTGATAGAGGGCATTGTAGTAGATTGAATTATGTCTTCCACAAAGTGGTGTTCAACTCCTAATTCCCAATCCTGTTGGATGGATGAAGAACCAGTTTGAATGAGGCCAAATTGAATCAGGTGGGCTTTAACTCATTATGACTTGAATCCTTTTAAGCAAAGGAAATTTGCACATGGAAGTATAAGCCACAGGAGGAGACAGAAAGAGACAGATCACCATGTAATGGAGGCAGAGTTTGATTTCCAGCAGGGCACCACCAGAATGCCACAGTGTTCGGAGACGGATATCTGCCAATACCTTGAATTTGAATTTCTAGCCTCCAAACTGTGAGCCAATAAATTCTTGCTGTTTAATCCAAAAAATATATAGTATTTTGTTATAGCAGTTTTGGAAAATAAGACAGTATTTGGTCTTGGTTAGTGGAGTGCTGTTACAGCAAATACTTAAAAATGTGGAAGGAGCTTTGGAATTGGGTAATTGGGTAAAGACTGGAAGAGCTTTGGTGCACTTGATAGAAAAAGCCTAAATTGCCTTGAAGAGACTGCTAGTAGAGATATAGTAGTGATACTATTGGGGGCTCAGACAAAAGTGAGGATACCTGTAGAGAAGTTTCTAGACCTGTAGAGAAGTTTCTAGAAGTCTTAGAAAATACATATATTGTAATGAACAAAATGTTGGTAAAAATAAGGACATTAGAGTTTCTTCCAGTGAGGACTTAGAAAGAACTAATGAATATATTCATGGAAACGAGAAGAAAGGAAATCCTCATTATAAAGTGGCAGAGAACTTAATGAAATTGTGTTCTGATGCAGGATGGAAGGGAGAACTTGTAAACAGTGAACTTGAACATTTAGTTGAGATTTCCAAGCAAACTTTCTGATCATCAGTTGACTGAGGAAGAGAAAACTCAGGCCTGGTTTACAGACGGTTCTGCACTCTTTGCAGGCACCAAACAAAAGTGGACAGCTGCAGCACTGCAGCCCTTTCTGCGACATCCCTGAATGACAGTCACAAAGGTAAATCCTCCCAATGGGAAGAACTTCGAGCAGTTCACGTGGTTGTTTACTGTGCCTGGAAGGGGAAATGGCCAGAGGTGCATTTATATACCAATTCATGGGTTATGGCCAATGGTTTGGCTGGATGGCCAGGGATTTGGAAGGAATATGATTGGACAATTGGTGACAAAGAGGTCTGAGGGAGAGGTATGTGGCTTGACCTTTGTAAACTGAGGACTAAACTGGTAAACCAAAAAAGAACTGGCATTTAATAATTTGGAAAATTCTCATTCTATCTAGGTAGCATGCTCTGAGACTAGAACGAGAAGTGGCCCTAACATGGTGTTCTCTCAGTCTCCAGAGAACAAGGCTCCACAGGAGGATATGGTTGAATGTAGAACGATTTCAAAGGTGGAAGCACTGATGCAAAGTTCTGGATGGAAAGGATCTCCTTGGGCCAAGATCAAGAGGCCTTTTTCTTGTTGTTTGAAAGGGGTGATGTTCCATCTGAGTACATGCAAGGGGCACTGTTTCCAGTACTTCAAAAGGGTGGGGCTTCTTGAAGACAAAGCATGAGCCTCAGACTACTCTCATGCCTTAAAATCTAATGGTTCCAACCTTGAAGTCATTCTACATTCATTTTACCCCATCTCTGTCCCTTTCAATCCAGGCTGAAAGTGTTTCAGCTTATACAAAATCCTCAAAAACTTGTCAGTTTTGTGTACAATTCAAGGGGGTCCAAGTCGTTAGGAAAAAAGGATCTTCCACAGAGCCTTCCTGAATAATTACATCACCAATCCTAGCTTCTTTGAGATGGTTGAGTAGATCTGTTAAGCCATATACCTAATCTCCTTAGCAAATGGCTATTCAGCCATATCCCCATTTTATCACAGCATAATTTCCTCAAGATTGCACAATGGAATATACGCTCAGGAGGACAGATACTGCCATTTCTTTTCTTCTCATTATTGTTTCCCTTACACATAGCACAGACTGGACATTAAGCAATATCATTTGAATGAATGTATAAATGGTTAAAATAAGAATGACACAAAGTGCAAAAAGAATTCAAAGGTGAGAAATTCACTCAGTCTTAACTTGAGTGGTTAGGAAAAGTATCATGGAAAAGAAGACAATTGAAGTGAACCATTAAAAAGATGCTGACAATTTTGACAGGCAGATATAGATGAAGTGCATTCCAGTTTGATCAAAGTCTGGTTTAGCAAAAACTAAACTGTGACAAAGTAGTGGGAAAAATGTTTAGACACTGTTATCAGGTACAAACCATATCTTCCATTCACATTAAAGTAACTTTGAACAGCTAACTTATGGAAGAGAAGTATGTTAGTCAGGGTTCTCTAGGGAAACAGAACTAACAGGATATATCTGTAAATATGAGATTTTATAAAAGTGTCTCATGCAACTGTGGGGATGCACGAGTCAAAATTCTGTAGCACAGGCCATGGGCTGGCAACTCCAATGAAGGTCTTTGATGAACTCTCCAGGAGAGGCTGGCTGGCTGAAGAAGAAATAAAAGTTCTCTCTGTTCCCTTAAAAGTTCTCAACTGATCAGATTAAATCCAACTGATTGGATTCTCTCATTAAGGATGCCTTAGTTGATCTTAGGTATAATTAGCCACAGATGCAATCAATTGACTAATGATTTAATAAACCAGCCTTATGGTTTATTAACCAGTCACAAAATGTCCTTGGAGTAATGGTTAGGCCAGTGCTTGCTTGATCAGACAACTGCGCACCAGCACCCAGCCAAGTTGACACATGAACCTAACCATCAGAAGAGGAAGGCATAGTTCTGTTGTCTAGCATTTAGTTAAAGATGACACTCTTTAACTTAAGATTAATTGATCCTCTATTAATATATAGATAATTCTCAATCAATATTAAACTGATAACCATAAATTAGAAATAATAGAATTTACAACTTCAAATGGACTTATAGATCATCTATCACTGCTCTCTTTTTCAACAAATGAGAATGAAGCCCAGCTTAAAGAGGGGACATGGGCAAATTTGAAAAATGAACAAATGATAGAATTGAGACTACAAGTGAGTACTCCTCATTGTCAGTCAAGTGTCATTGGGGGAAAATCTGTAAGAAAAATGTATCAAAATACATTCCAATGGTAAATACATATAACAGCCTGATGCTACACACAATGTTATGATAAATCACAAAACATTGTACTGAACAATAGAACCCAAACACAAAAAAATACCATGTTTTATGATTCTTTTTATAGGAACTTCTAAAACAGGCAAAACTATGATGATAGAAATGAAAATAGTTATGTGTAGGGTTACTGGAGATAGGATATAGAGAACTTTCTTGGGTGTGAAAATGTTATATAGACTGATATTATATATTTATCAAAACTTGAACTGAAGCATTAAAATCCACACATTTTACTGTATTTAAATTATACCTTAAAAATATTCTATAACTATAGGCTTATTCTATTTAAGCAAACTCTAAAACGAAAATGAACTGATTGGCTGACCGTGTTAGGTATTTCCAAGTATCATTCATATATACATTTTAAATCTATTTATAATTATTATTTCTGTACTTCTAGGTCATGTTGAGTGTAACCTTACTACAAGCCATGGTGCATTTGGATATGTACATTACTAAATACGTAAATTTTAAAAAGGGAAAAGAAACCTAAGTTTCATTTTGTATCCCTGTTTGGACTTAATTTTTTCTTTCATTGCTTTTCTCTTGTGATAAAGTACATGCAAAAGAAAACAGAAACATTCTTTATACTACTATGCCTCACACTATTTTGTATTTTTCATTAATTGAAAAAATTGCATCAATAATGCATATGTAGATTTTTAGAAAATTCTGAAAATCTCCTTCAACTTGAAATATATTGTCCTCTTTTCTTCCTTCATTCTATCAGCTCTACTCACCTCCTCCTCCTTCATGCATAATCAAGATAGAGGAGATATAACAGGATAGGGGACAGGCACCTTATCACCATTTGTGAGTGTAATGAGCCCCTTCATTTGATTTTGTTATAACTGTGCCACCTCTGGCACTGATCTTTTGATCTGCCCCCAGTTATGCCAACATCAATTTCTGAGCACATTGATGCATTACTAACATTCTCAGCTGACAAATCTCTACTTCTGTTTATTGTAATATCTACGAGGTTTTTCTTTTTCATAGCTTCCTTCCTCCACAGGTAAACAAACCTAGATTAAATACAAAAGAAAAAATTAATTAGAGGCTTTCTAAAAGAAGGCTATTATGTGCTGGTTTTTAATTCTCCGATGTATACCACTCTGTCTTTCTCCTTATGCCTCTGTTTTGGTTCATGAATATTTTGTAAAATTAATGTCTGTTTACATATATGATAACAATTTGAAAGTCTTCTTTTTTATATAAGCTCATTCTGACATTTAAGAATATGCTTTATTAGTAAAACACAGGTCTTCCTTTTATCAGGCTCAGAAATGTTATTTGTCAGTTACTAAATCACAGATGTTGAGTATATGCATTTAACTACAGAAATGGGTGCTCTAAGCCAGAATGATTATAAATGCATCTCCAATTCAGTAAAATGATAGGTAGCTATTGCCTGAAAGGAAGGCCATTTTCCTTTCTTATGTGAAAGTAAAGGTCATTTGTCTTTATGATTTTATTTAAATTAAATAGTTAGGCTGGTCTGTGGGGTTTCTCCCACCAGTTCTGTAAAATCATTCCCCAAAGCAAAAGTTAGGTAACACATAAATAAAATATAAGTTACAAAGAGTTCTACTTATTTTATTTAACTTTAATTTGTTTTGACACTTTGTTGATCTAATCAATTGCAGGTATAATCATTATTCATACAATTAAATTATAGAGTGGTCAACAGGAGTAGTATTGCTTTCCAAATTACAAAAAAAGTACATATTTGCTTCCTCCAGGCAAATTTAATCAAATATTTCCTTACTCTAGCTTTATATTATTTATCTAAAAGTAAAGAGAGGAATTTCAAAGTTGAATAAGGACATTACTCCTTGACACTAGTGAAGTTATTTCTGAAAAACTCTGTCTTCCCACTTTGGGCTTATGTAAACAGTACCTGTCTACTTAAGTGTAACTCAGAGGAAGCTACCTGCAATATAGTAAGTGTGCATGCTTCTGAGTTGATGCACATAATTAAAATCTTTACTTTTCCTTTTCAAAGAAAAGTACTGGACAGTTAATTTGGACTTAAATATGCAATAATTTCATCGCTTATTTTAATCCACCTCAGAGGCTAATTTGGGTAATAGACCATATTAACCTACCTTTCAGAGATAATTGTTGAATGTAAGCCAAAAGTTTGAAATCATCCCATATATATACTTGTATTCCCCTATTTCCATTTGAGCCAATGAAAGGTAAAATGGTAAGTAGGGTTAACTAAGCATTCCAAGAGTATGTTAAAAAAGATCTTTCTCTGCACCTGGTTAGTTGTCCTGCATATAATGCAGTATCAGACTGTTGCTGATAACTTTATTATAATCACATTGAATAGCAAGATATTTTTAAAACTTTACTGGAGAAAAATGACTTAAATAAAGGTTTAGGTAAAAAATAATGATGCAAAACGTTATCTTGCTTGTAAACTACCATGTTCTGGCTATTCATTCTAAGGTAGGATTTAATTGCCTGTGTTTGTGTGTTTTCTAAATATTCAATGACTCCTGCCATGTTAAAATATGCTTTTCAGTCCTTTTACTTTCCTCCTCAATATTTTCTATCATAAAGCATTCAATTCTGATTGAATTAAGGGGTTTTTAACTGATTCCTATAGCTTTGCAATAGCTTCTTACTTTTGCTTCTTAAAAAACTGTATTCACAAAAATAAAAATTACCACAGACTCCAGGGGTATAACCAAAAAAATAAATTAACTTTCTCATTAACAAGTTTCACAAGCATGTGAGTTAAAAAACAACAGTAATAACAAATCTTTATTACTGGAATGTTATATCATACTGTGTTGCCTGTCACTTCGAGTTATAACATGTCCCAAATTCACAGAATTTCATACGTGTCCTGAAAATTGAAAATAAAAATAGCCCAGAGAAAGCAAATTAGATTTCAGATGTCTAAGCAATCAGCTTAAAACTTAAAATATAGGAATAATAACTAATAGTATCTAGACATTTCCCTCAATCAAGTTATATTAGAATCACTACATTTAAGAAAAATTATATAAAAGTAAGCAGTGTTTATTTACCTTAAATGCATGTTAGTGTAGCTATCATGTACAAATAAATGGGAGCAAAATAGGAGACAAGATTGAGCAACTAGTCAGTTAGTGGATGGGTAGAATGAAGGTAGGAGTAGCTGGAAGCAAAACCAGATCAATTTGATTAGCAATTGGTGACAAAATTGCAGGGAATATTTGGAGGCTGTCACCAGGTGGCAAAGGAAATGACAGTTATTACATATGGTTACATGTTGAAGATAAGAACCAGGTTAGCAGAAGGATGTGGGAAAAAAATTCAAAAAAATGAAGTTCCTTGAAATTAAGAGGACAGCTAATATCCAACTTCAAATGCATATTTATTGTCCTCTATGTAAAAATACTCATAATAAAAATGAAAAATATTAGAGTTTCTGTCCTAAAAATATCTTACAATCTAATAGAAGACTAATAATTGTGTGTGTCTTTAAAATGAATGAATGGATTAGACTTCTACAGCTTTCTATGATGGCAGACCAGACAATTAGAGACAATCACCTCACTGAAAACAACCAGAAATTTTGACATTTCATAAAAATGTGCTTAAAGGCATTGGAGAACTAAAAAGGCAGGGGAAATTAACAGGGAGAAGATTCCAGGGAACACAGAAATCCAGCAATGTGCACCTGATACTTGAGGATAATTTTCCCCTAAATTGCTTGATAATTCTAGAAATGGTGTCTGAGAGATTGGCAAGTTCAGAATTCACACAGAAGCGAGTATTAGACCTTCCCACTTTGGAACTGGAGTGCAAAGGGCTCTATTCTGGGAGTGAAGCAAATTTAAAAGGTCCTTGGCGGAATGTAACTCAGCTTCAAGTCATTGTTCTAGACTATAAATTATTCCTCCTTTCAAAAATGATGAAGAGAAAGAACAAATGTAAAGTAGTTTTGAATAATTAATCCAACACAGTTTTGAACTGTTTATGACATATACAAGAAGATAAGTCATAAAATTAGAAATTTTCATATAAAATTGGAAATTATAAAAATGAAAAAAATGGAAGTCAAATATGTGAAAATACAATAAAAAAATTAAAAACTTAATGGATAGGCTTAACAGAAGATTAAACAAGGTAAAGAGAAAACTGAAATATTCATGAGAAGAAAATGTCCAGAATGAAGCAAAGAGAAAATTCAGAACAGAGAGTAAGATACATAGAGGATAGAGTAAGAATGTCTATGTGAAATTAGAATGCAAACAGTAGAAGGGAAAAAATGGAATAGAAATATTGTTTGGAGAGAGAATGTCTAAATATTTGAAAATCTAATGAAAGGTGTCAAGCCACGGATTCAAGAAGTTCTACAGACTGCAAGTAGCATAAGAAAAAAGAAACCCAAATCCAGGCATATTAGGGTAAAATTTCTGAGAACAGTTCAATTTGCTAAGAAAAAATGTATTTGTTCCCCTAATAACATACAATAAAAATATATGAGCAAATATACACACAACTACCAAGAGAAATGAATGGGTACATGAGTGACTGCAATAAGCAGATCCTGCTTCCCCATGTTAGATGTGTTGTGTAGTTAGAAACTTTTTCAGGCACTGTGATCTGGGGATTTAATTTTTACAAGAGTACATTTTGTTCATTTTGACCAATAAACTTCTCATCTACACTTTAGTTTTCTTTGAGATAAATATTTTCCCTACTATGAAAAAATATATAATTCTTACAGACTATGGAAAAATAAAGAAAAGAAGAAAAAATCACATGTGCGTTCACTGTATTAGGGTTCTCCAGAGAAATAGAACCAACAGGAGATCTTTGTGTGTGTGCGTGTGTGTGTGTGTGTGTGTGTGTATGTAAATATTAAAAGATTTTTAAATAGGAATTGGAAAACATGACTGTGAGGATGGTAAAGTCCAAATTCAAGGAAGGCCAAAAGCTGGGAACGCCAATGAAGGTTTTTGATGAATTCCCCAGGAGAAGTTGACTGGCTGAAGTAGAGATGGAAATTCTCCCATCCAACTGCTGAAAAATTCTCCTTTTAAAGCCTTTAACTCATTTGATGAGGCTTCTCTCATTGTTGAAGGCAGTCTCCTCAGTTGCTTTTTAGATATGCTGTTTGTTTGACCAAATAACTGGACATCATACCTGGCTAAGTTTACACATGAAAATAACTATCAGATTCATCAAATACATTCACTTGCTATTGTGTTGACCTTTCTAACAATATTTGAAGGTGTATATGAAATTTTTTATTATAGTATTTATACTCTCTCTCATTCAGATAAATTATTTAATTTTCCCCAAATACATCTAAATGCAGAAAATGGCATAAATATAGGATTGAAACAAATTAAGAATTTAAAAATGTGGTGCCAAAAAGAGTAACCAGAAACTACTCTAAAATATATATACCAAATTTACTATCAGGCAGTTTAGGTAGGCTATAATTTTGGATATAAACTTTTTAATAGCTAATGTGTACAGTGAAATCCAATCAGTTATATAATATATATTTTGCTTATGAAAAAACCAGTTCAATTGCTCAAAGTTTACATGTGAGTATTTAGAACAGATTGACTAATTCTGTCCCCACTGTTCCGCGTGGTGCTTCTTTTAATGGAGTTCACATGACTCCAGAGGACTGTGGTGGTTTATTGGTAGCAGATATTCAATCCCAGGAGCCTCCTCTTATGGAATATGGTTAGTTACAAAGTTCACGTGGATTCCTTTGATAATTTTTAAATTTGAATGGGACAATCTATCTGGTAAATAATGATGGAATAAAGAGGGGTTGCTGACAGCTGAGTCTGTAGGATGATGAGTTGGGCACAAGCTGCTTTTATTATGGGATTGTTTCTTGGAGGCTTTCACTAAATATGCTATTTTTTTTTTCTGTCCCAGGCAAATCTTCACTCAGTTTTCAGTACTAAAGTGGTAGATCAAATTCCCATTTCATGGTTGTTATATGCTCAGTGTTACCTGTTAGCTTCAGATATCTCCCTCAACTTGAGTTGCTGTTAGTTTGTAAACAGTTAATAATGGTGTGTCATTATGGTTTCTCTTTCAGCTCTACCACCCCTCTCCTTAAATGCTATCACCTGATTTTTCAAATGCACACCTCCAGCTTCACTTTTAGCTTACAACTTACCTAGACCCCATTGCTCTTATTCTGTATATGACAGCAACCTTCATTTTTTTTTTATTTTATTAAAGTCTGAGCAAATACGAATCTGCATTCAATATCTTCCATCATTTTGGATCATGAGATAACAATTCATGTTTTATGACAATATAGTGGAGTGATCAAAATTATACAAGTAACTAAATACAGGTGTACAATACAGGTAACTTTATTTTTCTATAACAATTTTTATTTCAAGTCCAAATTCTGTTCTAAAAATTAATCTAGTTAATGTCAGGTATAGCCATCATTTCTGTTTTCAACCAACATTTTTCCACTAGCCCCCCTTCCTTCCAACCCCGGTGGCATTTAAATTCCTCCTGACTTATGTATCCATACAGAATCTTGCAAAGTAAAACCACCATCATTTAATATCTGTTTATTCTAGTCTCTTCTAAGGTAAATAACCTCATCACTGACTTAAATGCATCATCTGAAGTGTTTGATTGTCAGCCTTAGACAGGACACCACACTAGTGTCTGCTGGAGTCTGAAGGCCAACACAATTTTGGAAGAGCTTCCCCTCTTCATGATCTCTAGCACTCTCTCTGTCTTCAAACTTTCAAACTTCTTTATTCTTCCAGTGTAAGAGAAAATATGGCTGCTCTTTCATGAAGATCTGGAAGCATGTTACTCCTGGTGGGGATACCCCAGGCCCCCAGGGGTTCCTATAGGTATATTTATCCTATTACCAACTCTACTGGTATAGAGGGACATCTGGTGTTTGCTATCTTTAGGACTCTAATAGAAATAGCTAATGAGTTCCCAGCATTCTCAGATTTACCTAAAGGCATCTGGGGAGTTCTATCACCATGTCTTCTTCTTGGGATAAGCTTCTTCTCAAAATCTACATGTCTATTCCTCTCCATTCAGCCTTTCTCCTTTCCTGTTCCTGGGATCTTTGTCCAGTTCATGGTGGGAAAACTGGAATTTATATCAGTACGCATTATTTCCAAATCTATATTTGTTCTATAGATGTTATTCTGCATACTTAAAAATGTTGCATAACTAAAAAAAAATTTTTGGCAAATAAAATGTTCTCAAGTTATTATCTATGATACATGAGTTTCAGAAGACAATTTTAGAATTCAAAAGTCAAGAACTTGGCACCTTTTCTCTGTCATTCTTTTCAGCCTCTATTGCTTAAGTCAATATTTCTGGACTTGTATAAATGTTGCCTAAAGTGGAGAGAGAGGATGGGAACAAAATGGAATTACAGTACTGAAAAACACAGTAATGAATTTCATAATATTGCTTTGATGCAATTGTTTCATTAAAAATAGCGTTTTCTACTTGTATTTCTTTTATGTTTTTGTTTTTTTGGGGGGTATGAAAACAGGGAGTGAAGTGAAAGAATGGCTTTATTTCAGCATCTATAAGTACAAGTCCCTTTGGCTTGGAAGTGTGCTGATGTTTCTGCCAATTAAAAAAAAAACAACAACTTCTTAATTTATCACCTTCCAGCTACCCTAGTTCCTTCCTTTCACAGCCAGACTTCTCAAAGGACTCTTTTAACACTTTGAGTTAATGTCTTCACTTCCCTTATCTTTTGAAATACATTCTTCACCCTAAGAGCAACAACACTAAGAAAACTGACATGTTTTACCATTGCAAAATTAAAAACTGTGACCTACACAGTCCTTAGTGGTTTGGGTGCTACCTGTCCCTCTAGTTATATTTCACAGCATATTTTCTTTTGTGCTCAATATCTAGCCACATATCCTTCTTTCATGTTTATAAATTCCTTCCTATCCCTGGTTCTTTGCATATCCAATTTCTTCTGCCTGAAATGCTCTTCTTCTCCCTGCTTCTTTAAGTTAAATGCTAGATGAATTGACACTCCCTCATTGAAGCTTTTTCTAGTAAATGATCTTTTAAAACCACATGACTCTGTTTAATAACATTATAATATTGTCAATTTTTCATACATTTTTAATTATTTGATTAAGTTCTAGCTTCCTTACTAGGCCAAAAAGTATGTTTGTTTCAGTTCCCTATTTTATTCTTGAAATTGGTATGATTACTGGTCCATAAATGACACTTAATAAATATTTGTTGAAAGTATGAATCTTGCTTTTTTAAGAAGTCCTTTGAGGAATATTGACTAAAGTAGTAAAGAGATTGTTCAGTGAATCACAGAAATTGCTGCTCTTTCATATTACAGGACTGTTTTTATTTCAAATAGGTATTATCTAAAAATTGTAAAATAAAAATCATTACTGTTTTATCTTATTACTGTTTGGAATCATTCTGAGTAGTTTTTCTTAGTAATTACCATGACATAGTTTATAAGGCAGTGAAAGAAGAGTCATAAATTGAATTAATGTATTTATATGCAGTTTCTGCCTCAACTATTGTGAACCAAAGGCACAAAAGCAGGAAATTTCTTAGATGTTTAGCTTAATGGACAGTATCAGTTTTCTTCAGTTTAGCCTAAGGTGACACACCATTGCATAAAGATGGAAAACACCACAGTGGCTCTCCATGGTAAATAATTTACAATGTTAATTTTATATTAAAATGAATACAAATATATTATAGATTTGAATCATACATTTGTCCTAGCTTTTAAAAACAGTAGTCTTCAAAGACCACATAAACTTCCATTTGTAATTGTATTACCATTTTTATAGTCTTCTTCTGTTGTTGAATGTTTAAGTTATTTTTCATTTTTGTTAATATTAATGATAGTTGAATATATATACATGCACACATAATAAGTGCATTGACCAAACTGAGCTCATGGAGTGTAATAAAAAGCAGCTCTCACATTCCCTCTAAAATTACTCATTGGTGAAAGTTCATGACTTTTCCAATCACTTTTAAGTAATAAAAAGCACAACTGCAACTTTAAATTGCCAAATGACCCATTGATTAAAAGCATGTAGCCCTAGGTAAAAACAGAAATTTTGAACTTCATACAAAGTTAAATTTTGTTTACCTCTTCCAGACATGGTCTGTTACTAATGATCCATGTGACTTCAGGAATGGAAGGTGATTGACTCCCCTCTCTTTTTTGCATCACCTACTTATCCTAGCTGCTGTTTGTCTTTGTTTGCTTTTTTTTTTTGGTTTGGTTGATTTTTTTTTTTTTTTTTTTTTTTTTTCCTCCTCTGGGGTTGGAGCAAAAAGAGAAAGAAAAGGTAAGGAAAAACAAGACATGTTTCACTTACTTGGTATTGTCATAAGCTTATTCTCCAGACATGGAAGATGTTGAAAGCGTACCTACCCTTTTCTGAATATTTTTATGAGTTCTCCAGAGGCCACCTCTGGGAACTTTTGATTGCATTTCGCATAATGCATCTCTAACTTTTCTCTTATTTCTCATACACTCCTAGGTAACTAGCCAGCTCACCTCCAGCTTCCAAAAACTGAGGTCTCATCACCTGCTGAAGAGGCACTATTGGATAGGATCCTGTGTGATCTCTCACCAGTACTTAATTTCTCCTGGCCCACTTGTGGATCATAGCAAGCACTCAAGCATTACTTATCTGAACAAATTCTGGTGTTACAGACTTACTCTAATTAAAACTCTCTTTTGCCCTACCACCAAAAGAGTTTGCCACTCTCACCCTCATCCTCTAGATTTTCACTAACAGCAGGGAAAACATATTAAGCTCTCCCTGTGGTATCACTGAAGTCCCTGCCACTACAGTTGATGTGTTGGGTAAGCTCCACACTCCACCCCTTTCCGTGGGGTCATGGTGGGAAATACATAGGAGAATACTCTCCATAGAAATCTATCTATCTTCTTCTCTATCTCCAACAAATTAACTACTCCATGCCCTCAATATGTATGAATGTTTTAGTGATTCCCAGAACCTACTCTAACATTTATACTTAGTGGTATGTCTCATAATCCACTTTGGAGTTTAGCATCTATTCTTCTCTTGATTTACTCATTAACCAGGAAGTGTAAAATTCAGACATCTTTTAGTGTAAAATATTTTCAGCATCAAATTTTCCTCAGTACTTAGACTGTAGCCATTTTAATGATTTTGGTCTACCAAAGGTGGTATAGGGGGTAGTTGTAAAATTAACACTCTGTCACCAGGCTAAAATTGCCTTTTATAATATTGGACATGATTACCTTTAAAATCCCTGTAAATAAGTTATTGTATTATATTAATTTTCTTTTCTTTGATTACTAGTCATTGTGATTATATTTTAAACATTTGTTTTTGATTGGTGATCCTTTTGTAGAAAATTTTTATCCTGTCCTGTTCTTGCCAATTTTTCTGTTGGAATATACTTATTTTCTGATTAATTTTTAGGCATCCAAAAATCTAAAGAACATGCATTCTAAACTTATCATGCATTGCAAATATTTGTTGTGTCTTCCGTTCCACCTGAATATTTATCCTCCCCCTTCCCCAGGAAGTCACCCATGCCCCCCGTGTCTCCACACAGAACTTTGTAACACTCAGCATTATCTTGTCAAGCTCCTATAGTGTTAACCTCATTCTTCAAAGTGTTAGCTCTCCATTGTCAGCCAAAGTAGGTAAAATTCAGCCTTTCATTCAGAGCCCTTTCAGTGACATAATGGTAAACAACCGTGGTAACTAAATTTTGTACTGTTTTAATGAGATGCTAGCCCTAATTTCAAATTTTATTTGTGTCAAATAATTCACCTTGATTTTTTGTTAGAAAAGTATGCATTTCACAATCTAGCTAAAACGTTGCTAACTTCAGTTTCTTGAATATATTCTGTGCTTACTAATTTTTCACCTGAAATTTTGTGCCCATCCTCCCTCATGCCCCCTACTGGTCATGCACCTTTTCATCAGCACCTAACTCAAATGCTACTTCCCTCGTGAACATAGTCCTGATCTATTCAGTATCTATGGCTCTCCATTGCACTGTGTACCTCTTTTACACTCTTTTATCATATTGTTCCATGAGCTACAGTATTTATACCTGCCTTCTTTCTTCACTAGTTAGCAAGATGCCTGAGTCTGTGGATAGTATTTGGTCTTTTTTTTTTTACAATCATCAGTTTCTAGCCCAGGATATGGCTTCAGGTAGGTAATCAGCAAAAATATACTGAATTGAACTGTTACTGCTAAGAACTGTTTCTTTGTAAGCCAGCTCTCATCCATTTAATAACTTCTAGTTCTACCACAAGGCTTTAATAAATATGGTGCAAGCCCCAAAAATGCACTTTTGGGTCAAATATATTGAGTTCAATCCTCTTCTCCACAAATATTGCTGAAATGAGCCTGGATTCCATCCCAGTTTCTGTCAAAGAGAACTTTATAGGGAACTCCTGGCTTTGGCTGAGGTCTTTATCCCAGAGACCCAAAGGCCATCACAGCTGCAAATGCTTCAAATCATAACAGAAAAGGAGGTTATATTACTAAATTATGTGAACTTTTTCAAATTCAACACATCAATCATTCTCCCTAAAACTGTAAATTCTCTGAAAAGTACAACAAATTGCTGAGGTAAAGAAAAATTATTTTATATCTTGCTGGTTAATATTAAAAAACATAACATGTTTAATATTTTATATCTAATATTCTTGCATTATTAGTGTCAAAGTGGAACTAGCTCATTAGCAAATAACATTTTTCTTAGTTGTTATGGGTGGTTCTCTGTCTCCTATCAATGAAGGTGACTACACAGGCTATTGTAGTTGGTTATGTGAATTCTTCCCACAGGGAATATCATGGAATGCTGAATCAATCATTACACCTGTGATACTTGTCTCATGCCTTAGCTTGTAGGTTCCTGATAGCTTTAGAGGTGTTGAGAAACTGTCTTAAACATATATGTCCCCCATGGGATGTTCTAATAGCTTACATTTAGATTCAGGAGATAAAGTTCATATATCTGAATAATGTCTGTGTCAACTTATGCATTATTTCTGTATCTGTATCTAAAGAACTTCAAAAGTGTAGTTATAGCAGCATATAATTATTGTAATTGTGGATGGGTCCTAGCATCTTGAAGTTTTATGTTTAGTGCTTCAGGCAATTAAAAAAAAAAACTTACCTTTAGTCATTTCATTATGGTTCAAATATCCTATACCTATACTTGCCATTCCTGGCAGATGATAGTCTCATTACTAAAGTCTTCTGCTTGGGGTCTTTGCAGTAGATCACTCATAGAACGGCAGCTTGTGTTTTTTTTTTTAGAATGGCATTTTAAGAAATCAGATCTTTAAAGCCCACTTTTCCCTAAAAAGTCCTTTAGGAAAGTTTTCTGCTCCTTCACAACCACAGGGTTCCTGGAGTTAAAGCAGTGCATGCTGCCTTGGATATTAGAGCATTCAGCAATTGGGGTGCATTCCTGAATTGACTATTTATGTGCCTTTTTATTGGTTGGGGTGGGGGTGTAAGGGACAGAGGGACTCAAATTCATATTTGGCCTCAGAATGTTTGTTTATTGTTGGCCAATATATTTCAGTGCATCTGGGCTCACATATTCAAAATATACTACTATTACTGCTTTGTATAGGAATCATTATAATTTCCTAGGGCTGCTGTAACAAAAACCCACAAAGTGGGTGATTTAAAACAACAGAAATTCATTTTCTCACAGTTCTGGGTGCTAGAAGTCTAAAACAAGTTATCAGCAGGACCATCCTTTCTCTGAAGTCTGTAAGGTTCTGGTGGTGACCTGCCAAAATCCATGATTTTCTTTGACTCAATCTCTGCCTCTATCACATGGCTGTCTTCTCCCTCCATCTGTCTATGTTCAAATTTCCTTTCCTTGTAAGGACACTAGTCATATTGGATTAGAGTTCATCAAAATCCAGTTTGGCTTCATTTTAACAAATAACTTCTTCAAAGAATCTATTTCCACATTAGATCACATTCATGACACCAGGGGTTAGGACCTGAATATTGTTGAGTACACAATATAATCCGTAACAAAAATCATTACAGTGTAGTGGAAAGGGCCAAGATACTGGAGCCAGCTGGGTTTAAGTCCTAAATTGTGGGATTGGATGTATTAGAGGATTGTGAACAGAGAATGTGGAGGGAGGGTGAGATGCATTTTCAATGCACTGTGTTGAAAATGTATAAGGAGAGGTAGAGAGAGGGATGCAAACAGTTAACTTGACCTATTTTTTCCATGAAATTTAACTGAACCCAGTTATGCTTATTAAACTCACGATAAACAAATTACCCATTGGCATATGAATTAAGTGTCAACTCTTATAGGAAGGCTTCAGTGGACAAATCCAGGAGAATCAATGATCTCTCCTATCTGCATTTAAACCATTAGGATATCAAAAAAACATCATGCAGGAAACTTCCCTATGTGCTTTTCTTTCCATCCTTTCATTCTCAGAATTTCTTTAATACAGAGACTGTGCCTTGCTCATTTTTACATACTTAGTTCAATGAATATTTGTTGAGTTATTTTAACAAAAGTTTAGCTTCTGAAATAGAATACCAATTTTTCGTACAGGAGATGATAGTTTTCTAGTTCCTGGAATATTTATATGTTCAAACTGTACAATTTTTCCCTTACTATAAAAATATATGCTAAGCATGAAATCTAGTCAAAAGGAGCTGTGTGGTCCTGAGGGTTATTTCATTCAGACTGTGGTAGAGACTGGAAAATAATCTTTGCTTTTCTATAGAATACAACATTCTAATGGTCCAACTGCTGATGTCTTTCAAATAATGCCTGTTCTCTTTTCAATAATACTAGAAAAATACTGATATATTCTTTCACCTTATTTATTCTCTCCAAATTCCATACAGAATACTATGTTCCTGAGAGGGTACATTTCTTTAAATAGATAAAAATTAATTAAATCTCAAATGTCTTGATTTATAAAAGGGTTTACAAACCATCTCTATAAACAGTTAATCTATTCACTATGTATTTGTTCTTCTAACTTTAAGAGAGTGACATTTCGGTCCTCAAATTCTCATAGCAAAGTTTCTTGGAGCCTCTAGACACTTTTTTAATCATGAAGACAGCAAAAGTTGAAATGTGAGGTTTTAGGACTTTGCTGTCTTCTAGATTTGGAAAAGAAAACGTTAAGAAATTTAAAAGCAATCAATCTTTCATTTTTCTCCCTTTTTCTGAGTCTCTACCTTTTAAAAATAAGGCAATGGAACAAGTATTTTTCAAGGAATTTGTTTTATCACATTTAAAAAAAAATTAAATTGAACGAATTCTATGGTTAGTTTGGTTTCAAGAAGTTTAACATAGAGGTTAAGGGGAGAATAGATTTTGGGATACCTACTGAATTGATTTCCAGATTCCTGCTAGATCTTGGTCTTGTGCCTTCCAGCACTTTTAAAAACATCTGTAAGTAGTGAATTAGGACAAAATAGTGAAATGGAGCATCCAAATGTAACCATGGAGGTTTTGGATTTCCTAATGGAAAACTAGAAATATATTTTTTCATACTCAGTGAACTCTCTTTCAATTGACAGAATATTATACTTTAGGCCATAAATGGAAGAAATTAAATACTGTATCAGCAAATGGTGATGGGAAAATCATACAGATATAAACATATTCTTTCAGGGAAGCTTTTGGGTGGCCTGAGCAAAAAAAAATAAATAAATAAAATAAAATAAAATAAAACCAAATGCTTAATGTGTATCCAAACTATAAAACTTACCTGTCAAAAATTAACCCATTGCTTAGCCATTTTAAAAATCCAGTTCTGAAAAACAAGAAAAGAGTAAGTTCCAACTTCATACCATCTAGCAGCAAATTATAAAGCTGTTCTTTTTACGCACCTTGGTGATTCTGTAATATCTCTGGACAATAGCAATTATTTATGTCTTTAGTTTGTGGTCACATTTATTTATTTATTGCATTTCTACTGTGTGCCATTCATTGTGAGAACCACAAGAGTGACAAAGAAGCTTGAATCCCACTTCTTTGATTTAAAGGTCTCAAAATCTACTGGGGTCAAACAGTAAACCCTAAGTTATTAATTAATAGTACAATTAATAATTAATAGTACAATTATAAAAGTATGCTATCATCAATTGTAACAAATGTTCTACACCAGTGCAAGGTGTTGGTGGTGGGGTGTTGTGTGGGAATCCTGTATTTTACGCACAATTGTTCTGTAAACCCACAACTTCTCTAATAAAGAAAAAAAAAAAAAAAAAAATCTGATGGGATAAAAGGGAGTGGTGCTGCAATTTACTTTCTAAATCAATGAAATTGATTGCAGTTTCTAATAGCAGTGTATTTTTTTTCTCATGCTTATTGGATTTTAATGCGATGTGGAAGAGATTATTTAATGAATAAATTATTTTAAAATGAAACTAGTCCTAGATTGTATTTACATGCATGAGAGAACCAAGTGGATTTGTCACCTGCGCAAAATCCCATTTACCTCTTTTCCAGAAGCACGTTGTTAACAGGAAAGCACTATGTACATCTGCTGCAACCTGGCTCATTGTTTCTTCAGATTTCCAAGCTCTGTCCTTAATTCACACCAAAAGCATGATTGTCCTTCAAATTAAAGCAGCAAATAAAATTGCCTGAACTAAGCCCATATCTGGTATCAGTGCTTGGATATTTTGTATTCAAAATCTTTATCCCTGAGAAAGGCATTGTAATCCTTTTCTTTAAACCACCTTCACAGCAGTTACATTCCAATTGTCTTGGTGAGATGAATGCCATTTACACTTCAGTTTGCACCTTTTTGAAAATTCTCATAAGGGAATAAATCCACACTTTCCAGAATGATTGTGCATAAGGAAGTCTGGTGCTGCTAAGAAAAGGTGTTAGACACGTAATGGGACTGTATTAGTTACAATCACACCTAAATCTCAATGATTTCCAAAGTGATAGAATGAAAGTATACAGGAGAGCTGAAAGCGTTGGCAAAGATTAATTATACTTGACTTTTCTTTTGTTAAGCATAAATGCCTAAAACTTAATAATTTCTATTCATAGAGCATTTGGTTATAATGCTTTGTGAAAACAAGTACAGAGATATGTAATTATTCATTAAGTACATATAAGTTGCTCCTTTGTGCAAAACAGCATATGAGTTACAGTGATCTTAGCATTAAAATATGTATGGAAAGTATTTGGATTTGTCAAGAACTTGATGAAGTTCTTCAACCTTGGTAACAATCACATCTTTGTGACATTTTCTTTCCTATAATGATTTGCATTAAAGTCTTCAAACAACAACAAAACCAGGGAAAGAAATCAGAGAATTTGAAAGACTATCTGCTACTCAAAAATCAGACATGGTATAGAGGAATGAACTCTAAGACACTGAATTGGTGAAACTCAGATGGTGGCATGGTGGAAGCAGCCCTAAAGAGAAATGAAAGCCGGCTGATGGCTTCATCAAGGAGAAAAGGCAAACACTGGAGCCAGACTGGCTGTGGCCCAGGAAGATGGTTTTGGAAACAGATAGAGTTGGGTTCAATTACTAGCTCTGCCATTTATTATTTGTATAATTTTAAAGCATCTTCAGATTTATCACCTCAGTAAACAGTAGTAGAAAATAATACCTGCTCTATTAGGTTGTCATAAAGAAATAAAATAATGAGAGTTAGGTATAGGAGGAGGAACCAACATAAGAAACTGAGAAGTGACGGTCAAAGGAAACAAAATGGAGGGATTATTATTGCAGAATAAAAGAGAATATCTCATGATAGGAGTCTGTAATCAACAAGACCAAATGTTACTTAAAGTTTCAGTAGGAAGACAGCTGAAAATTATCTGTAGAATTTTGTATAAGATAAGGGAAAAATGCTAAAATATAAATATGTTCATGGAAATAAGGGTTAATAGGGCCGGAGTGATAGACAGTCTGGAAGGGGCAAGAGGAAGGAAAGAGATGAAAGGGGAATGGGGCTGACAAGAATAGGGGGTGGCTAAGGGGCTAAACAAAGATATGATAAGATGATCAATAAAAATGCTATATGACTCAAAAACTTCTCTTTTTGAATCATTCTGGTCTGAACATTCCATTAAAATACATCAACTTTTCATGAGTCATAAACTCTCTCAAATAATCTAAAACCACAGTGCCAGTAATTATCACATGAAATACTGAGTTCCCTTGAATAAGCATTAGGGATATGAAACCTTCATCAATACAATAAACTGGTCAACAGAATAAACTGGTCAATGATACATTAAATTTTGTATATTGAGACTTTTGTCATATCCATCTTAATATTTACCATAGAACCTAAAATTAGTGTTGAGCATTAAAGCCAAGAATTATTTTTAGTGAATAAATGGAATTAGTGGTAGGCAATAATGTAATCGATTTGAGGTAATGTTGATAAAAATATGAATATTCTACTTTTTCTTGTGAAGAATACCAATAAACTAAAACTTACATAATATCAAATAAACATAATATACTTATGATTAATATAGCATTTTACAGGGTGATTGGGCAGGTATCATTAACTTCTCTGAGTTTCTATAAGGCAAAAATGATGTAAAATAGAGACTCAAAAAAGTCCACTTTGAAATAAGATTGAATGTGATAGCAACCAATACACCAAGGGAAACTAAAATGAAATCAGAATAGTTGTGGCAGGAAGCAACTTTTAAACACAGTCTTGCTTGAAAAAGAGCATAAGATTATCTTGAATAGAAAATTGGAAATGTCTGTCCCAAACTCTTTATTCTGAAGGCATCAGGACATTCCACCTGTATAGCTTCCTCTGAATTCAGGAGAGGCTCCAAATGGACGAATTGTGGCTTAGTGAAAAGGAAGTAACCCAGCATTATATGAATAAACTTCAAGCAATGTTCTGAAAATATATTTGAAAAGAAACTTCCAAAGCACCTACTACATGCCTTAGGGATAAGAAGTAAGAGTCTGCCAAGTTATAAAACTAGTTTCTAAGGGGTTTCTAGCTTTGCAGAAAACTTGAAGTTTAGCAAATGAGGCATCTTCATTTAGTAGGGAAAAATGAAGAAACTTGCTCACAAGGATTGTGGATACCTCTTGCAAAACTATATTTTGGTGTTCTAATTTTAAATGGATTAGAAACATGCAGATTAAATTTCTTTAGAAAGAAGCTACTTAAGCATCAAGAAAAAGTTGCTGGGCCAAGGATAGCTTGGCACTGCACAGCCTAGAATCTTTGAAAATAATCCTCAAATATTTGATGAACCCAAATAACAGCCAAGTTCCCAGAAAGTATTGAGCAAATGATGGTTACTCATATGTAAACTAAATCTCCTAGTGGATTTCCAATCACTGTGACTTTAACTACGGAATATGTAAGGGAAATAAGTGGTCAAAGATAAACAAGTAGGGCCAAGTGTTCCTTTCCTTTATACGCAACTCCTAATTGATTTTGTCCCTCATGTAATAGAATGCGTATGTGTGTAAGTGTGTGTGTGTGTGTGTGTGTGTTTAAATTCGTTACTTTGAGTCTTCAACACGGTGGATGCCTATCCATTCATATATAGTATTATATTCTGCACATACATTTTGTCTCTAATTACTCTTATTGCATTTGCAATATAACTTATAAAAGAATAAAAAGAAACTTCTACTTCTCCATGAGCTTATGAAACTGTAAATCTATTTTCTTTTATTTTGTATTTTGGTCTGCATTGTGAAACCTGTAAAGAAATGCAAACTTCACACATAGAAAGGATGGGTGGCCGGCCATTCAGGGGATAAAATATCAAAACTCCAATGCATTTCCTGCAGAGTTTAGCATCTCCAGCTCCCTCTGGTTCTTTTCTTCATCTGTTAACTGGCTTCAAAGTCTGTGAAGTCTCAAATGCATTGTATCTCGTCTTCAGGGTATTTTCTCTAATACACAAATTAGTTTATGTCCCCTACAAAGCATTATTCAATTGAACATGTTGCTCATCTTCCAGCCAGCTCTTCACACTTATGCTCCAGCCTTTCAGAGTTACTTGGTCTCTGGACTTCTGTAAATCATAGTCTCTTTTTAGAATATGGTACACTTACTTTTTGTATTGAACTATTGCTCATTCAGGAAACTAAGGTTTACACAGCCACAACATTCATGAAACATCACTTGACTTCCCCAGGCATAATGAGGAACCCATTGCTTGGTTTCCAGCCTGTGCCTTCACTCTTCTCTTAATTAATAAGAGAGGGTCTTCCTCATTTCTATATTCTAGTGTGGCAGTAATGGGTAACTACCCAACAAAATGTGTTCTCCCTCTTCCATAGTATAGAGTTATTTCTTAGAAGCAGGTGCACAGACAGGGTCTATATTGCCCAAGTCCTCTTGCATCTGTTTGGAGTCTTGTCAAAGAAGACTTCCAAAACAGAGGGAAAAAAGTTTTAATTAGGTTTCTTAAGCTACTCAGAGTTTCCCATTTTCTTCATATCCTGATATTTACCTTACTACTGGGGCATACCACTATTACAACAACTACTACTACTTATAGCAAATGTTTATTAAGCATTTCAAATTCGCCAGGCATTGTTGCAAATGTTTTATATGTATTCACTCATTTAATCTCACAACAATCCTATGAAGAATAAAGCAGATAATGAAATTGAGGCACCAAAAGTTTAAGTAACTCTGACAATCTGGCTGCAGAGATGATATCACTTAATAGTTCTTAGTTAAACTGAATTTGCACTGTCATATAATAAGGGTTTGGGTTGGAGAAGGGTATAGAACTAAAAGGCTAGAGACATCAAAGACAAATATAGTGTATGACCCAACTCCACGTAGGGCATTCATTGAGCCAGTGTTAAAAATAAATTTTTACAGAATAATGTTTTAGATGTTATCAGGGACTAAAAAAGAAATTTTCAAATAAATTAACTCTGTTTCAAGTAGTGTGCAATGTAGTATGCCACCTGGTGAGACCCAGAGGTTTCCATTTTTTAAAGGGTTTTCTGAAGAGATACATATTATCGGGCTCTCTAGATCTCCTGGAAATAGAAGCACACTGTCTACATGCAACTCTGCAGAGGCTCCTTCAAATGTTAGCAATCAAGACAATAAATAACTAAAAGAACAGGAATTGTAGGAAGAAAAATTGTCTCTCCTTCCTTAGCATTCAAAACTTATATCCCTTTATTTCAAATTAAACAAGAAACATAGTTAGGAGGCTTAGTTCTCTGGAGCTCAAACCATTTACAAATGTGATTCAGGTGGTTTCCTCTCCAGGGGCTAAAAATCAAGTAAAGGGAAGAGGAGAAAGGCCAGTAGGTCTTGTGGTTTCCATTGTTTCATTTGGCTATGTTTACAGTGTTGGCTTGTTCCATACGCTTATGGTAAGGCAAACCTCAAAGGTTTGGCGAGAACTTTACAAGTTGTTTGTGAAATTCCCAAAGACAGAAAAATAAACTGCATAGCTTTGGGTGAAAAAATATAGCACTGTGTTTTTAATAACTATCCTCCTTCAAATGTGGAATTCCCACCCTCAAAACTACTTGCTTTTCAGTATGCATTTCAATATATATCCTTAGTTTTTCTCTGAATGAGGCCTCTCAACAACAGAATAAAAATTAAAACATGAAAGCAAGTATGGGCTGTAGCAAGAGTCATGGAGGTATCTTGCAAGTTAATAGACAGACGTATTAGTCCTAATTTTTTTCATTGAGAATTTATTCACACTTTAATAGGTCACCCAATCTTACTTTCATGTACATTGTTTTTTTTCCTTTCAAGATGAACACAGTTAATTGCACTCTTTCATTTATAGTACACTTTTATCAAGCTCCATCTTTTTATTGTCCTATAGTTTCCCTTTCTATCCTGAAACCCTGTCTAGTTTTTTTTTTTTTTCCCTTTCTTCTACATAGACAATCACTATAATTTGTATGGATTATGTCTTTGGATATTTATTGTATAAGTCTGTAGCTATTCAAGAAAGTAGAAGCCACTCTAGTATTTCAAACAGAGGAAATTTCATATCAGAGAATTCCTTTATGGATGATAAGCCAAACAACACTTGTTGAAACAAACAGAGTTAGGCACTAGCAGGAAACTTTCAGATTATTCAGAAAATTCCTTAGTGCAACACACCAAATATGGCATATATTGCCTTCAAAATTAAAATTGATCTTTCAGTTTTGAGAGGATATCTCAATGCGCCCCAGCCTATGGGACTATAGAAACTTCACCTATGTAGCAGGGATCTAAATGTCCACCCCTCAACCTCTGGCATGCATTTATTTATTAAGGTATCAAGGGTACTTGCTTCTTGCTGCCTTAATAATATGATTACATTGATGCTATTGTATCAATTTAATTGACCTGTGTGATATTCTGTGAAATGCTCTGATAATCAATGATGCAGAATACCACATTGTGATAGAGACCAGGAAAGACAATAGTCCTGAGTTTCTGCTTTTCTTTCCATAAACCCTTGATCACTGTCAGAACAGCCTCGTAGCCATCATTGTTAACCATGATGTTACGTGAAACCATTATTTACTCCTCCAAATACTTGTTTCCAACCAGCCTTTCACCTCAAGTAAATTGTACTCATAATGCACTGCTTGCCACAAATTACTATTATCTCAGTCCCTGCCTGCAAGGAGTTTATCACAGTATTAAAGGTTAAGCATATGAGCATCCAAATCTCAGTACCCCATTAATAGAATCCGTTTCCTGGGACCACTCCCGACATCAGATAAGATGTCAGTGAAATTCCAATTAGAAAACAGAAACCAGTCTAGTATTTCACAACAGACTTAATATAAAGAGCTAGATAAACAGGTGTAGAAAAGGTTGAGACACCAAAAAGGATGATGAAGCAAATTGGAGATTACTAGGAGGAGACCATTATGGAAGAAGAGAGAAGGACATCACTACAACCCCTTGAGGCTGAAGTGACACTGGGAAAGAGATGGTCTGTATCAAAATACAGATGTCAGGATTCTGTGCAGCCCCAGAATTGATATAATTACATCAGAGGAAAAAAAGTGATGTTTTTAGATACACTGTACAGCCTACTTTTAATTTTAAAATTGGAAATACTTTCATTAAATTGTTGAAAATGCCATCTAAATTTTACAGTAAACCATCACTACTTTCAAAGGAAAGAGGAGGGAGAAGATGGTGGCATAGAGAGGAATGGAAGTTAGTTAGTCTCCCCAGAGCAACTAATAAAAAACCAGGAACAACTAGTAAAAGATCTGTAATAACTCCTAGGAGACGACCATGACTGTCCACACATCGTGCAACAATCTGGATTGGGAGAAATGCCCAAGATCGCAGCATAAAATCTGTAAGTAAAAACTGCAGACCCGAGCTGAGAGCCCCTCCCTCATGACAGCCTGAAATGCAGAGCTTCACTGTGATAGAGAGCAACACCCTCTGAACAAGTGAATATACCTCAGCCCAGCTCCAACTGGGGTTTTAATTAACAAGTGTTAACTGCTCAATACAAACTATGAATCCCCAACAAGCGGACAGAGGCTTTTGATGACAGCTGACCTTGGAGAGTCAGGAGATGTGTCTATCTCAGGGACGGGGAGCCCAAAGGATCGGGTGCTATCTCTGACTGACAGGTGAATCTGGGGGCCATAGGCTGACCCTGAAAGGGGGCTTTATGTCCCTTTCTCTCTCTCTCAACACGGACGGCTCAGTGGAGAAAGCCTTAGCCATTTTCAGCTCGGTGTGCTCTGCAGTAGAGAAAGCCTCAGCCATTTTAAACTTGCTGTACTCTGACCCAGACAAGGGTGAAGATAGCAGAGTCAGAGAAACAAAGAATCTATTTATATGCAAAAGACCTCTCTCTAGGAGGTATATCTTCCCTAAGAGGAAGAAGGTGGAGCCAAGCTCTATTACCTGCCTTCCATTCAGAACCAAACCCCAGAGCCTGGGGGAAACAGCCATGGACCACACCTCTTTACACCAGTCTGGAGTGACAGGCTGACAGGCACCATCTGTGAGCAGAAAAGCACAGGGTGTGTCAATTCTCTAAGACACACCATCAGGGAAACTGGATAATGAATATTTCTTCCTTCTGGGACCTAAGCCTGTTCTCACCTGGGAAAACCTGATCAGGGTGGCCAAGGAAGTCAGATGCCTAGACAACAGAAAACTACAATCTACACTAAGAAAAATGAAGTTATGGCCCAGTCAAAGGAACAAACTTTCACTTCAACTGAGATACAGGAATTGTAACAACTAATGCTAAATCAATTCAAAAAGTTTAGGGAAGATATGCCAAAAGAGATAAAGGCTATAAAGAAGACACTGGGCATACATAAGGCAGAAATTGAAAGTTCAAAAAAACAACTGGCAGAATCTATGGAAATGAAACAACACAAGAGATGAAAGACACAGTGGAAATATACAACAGCAGATCTTAAGAGGCAGAAGAACACACTCAGGAACTGGAGAACAAGATACTTGAAAGACAACACACTAAAAAACAGATAAGAGAAAAGAATGGAAAAATATTAGCAATGTCTCTGGGAAATTAAGGACAAAACAAAATGCAAGAATGTACATGTTATTGGTGTCCCAGAAGGAGAAGAGAAAGGAAAAGGGACTGAAGCAATAATAGAGGAAATAATCAATGAAAATTTCCCATCTCTTATGAAAGACACAAAATTACAGATCCAAGAAGCACAACATACCCCAAACAGAATAGATCTGAATAGGCCTACACCACGACACATAATAATCAGATTATCAAACATCAAAGATAAAGAGAGAATCCTGAAAGCAGCAAGAGAGAAGCGATCTATCACATACAAAGGAAGCTTAATAAGACTATGTGTAGATTTCTCAGTAGAAACCATGGAGGCAAGAAGGAAGTGGGGTGATATATTTAAGATACTGAAAGAGAACAACTGCCAACCAAGAATCCTATATCCAGCAAAACTCTCCCTCAAACATGAGAGAGAGTTCAAAATATTCTCTGACAAACAGACAATGACAGAGTTTGTGAACAAGATACCTGCTCTACAGGAAACACTAGAGGGAGCACAACAGACAGACAAGAGAAGACATAAGCGAGAGGTTTGGAACACAATTTTGGGTGATGGTAGCACAGATATGTAAGTACACTGAACAAAAATAACTATGAATATGATTGAAAGAGGAAGGTTAGGAGCATGTGGGACACCAGAAGAAAAGAGGAAAGATAAAGACTGGGACTCTATAACTCAGTGAAACCTAGAGTGTTCAACAATTGTGATAAAATGTACAAATATGTTCTTTCTTGAGGGAGAACAAATGAATGTCAACCTTTCAAGGTGTTAAAAATAGGGAGGTTTTGGGGGGAAAATATAATCAATGTAAAGTAGAGACTATAATTAACAGAATCATTGTATTATGCTTCCTTTAATATAACAAAGGCAATATACCAAGGCTAAATGCATATAAGAGGGGGGCATAAGGGAGGGGTATGGGACTCTTGGCATTGGGAATATTGTCTATTTATTCTGCTTTAATTTAAAGTTATCTTTCCTTTTGCTGCCTCCTAGTTGTCATGTTTGTTTTCTTCTCTTTCTTTTTTCTCTTTCTTTTGCCTCTCTACCTTCTTTGACTCTTCCTCCTGCTTTGTGGAAAAAATGCTTATATAGATAGTGGTGAGGGTGGTGAACACATGAATATGTGACTATACAGGGAACAATCGATTGTTTACTTAGGATGGAATGTATGGGGTGTGAACCAAACCATTTAAAAAAAAAGGGGGTGGTGATGAAAACTTGAGGGCAATATACTGAGTGAAATAAGCCAGACACATAGGAAAAATATTGCTGGGTCTCACTGATGGGAACTAATTATAATATGTAAACTCATAGACATGAAATATAAGTTACCAGGATATAGAACAAGGCTAAAGAATGGGGAGCGGTTGCTTATTATGAGCAGAATATTCAAGTAGGTTGAACTTAAATATTTGGAAATGAACAGAGGTGATGGTAGCACATTGTGCGGATAACTAACAGTGCTGAATGGTGCATGAATGTGGTGGACAGGGGAAGCTCAGAGTCATGTATGTCACCAGAAGGAAAGTTGGAGGTTAAAAGATGGGAATGTATAAAACAGTGAACCTTGTGGTGGGCAATGTCCAAGATTAACTGTACAAATATTAGAAATCTCTGTCATGAATGAGAACAAATGTATGACACTACAACTAGAAGTTAATAATAGAGGGGCATATAGGAAAAAATATACATACACCTATTGCAAACTAGATACTACAGTTATTAGTATTTTAACTTTCTTTCATAAACAGTAATACTATGAGTCAACAATGGAGGGGGGTTGGTTAGGGATATGGGAGAACTTGAGTTTCTTTTTTTGTCTTTATTTCTTTTCTGGAGTAATGAAAATGTTCTAAAAATAAAAAAAAAATTGTGATGGTACTGGGGGCAATTGATTATACACTTTGGATCTTTGGATAATTGTATGGTATATGAACAATCACAATAAAAAAAGTAAAAACAAACAAACAAACATACAAACAAAAAAAAACCATTAGGGACTTGGGACATGGATTGGAACCAATATGCTAGATGATCACTTAAATCCCTTCCATTCATAAAATCAACAAATCCTGTTTCTTTCTCTTTTTTTTTTTTTTTTAATTAAGGAAGCATATATACAGCATAAAACCTCCCATCTCAGCCACACCCAAGCATACAATTCAGTGGGATTAATCATATTCACACTATTGTGCTATCTTCACCATCATCCATGACCAAACTTTCCATCACCCCGAACAGACACCTTGCAACTATTATGCATTAACTCCCTAGTTCCCTTCCCCTCTGCCCCTGGTAACCTGTACTCTACTTTCTGTTGCTATGAATTTGAATATTCTAGTTGTTTCATATAAGTGGAATCACATAATATCTATCCTTCTGTGTCTGACTTATTTCACTCAATGGGATATCTTCAAAGTTCATCTATATTGTTGGATGCATCAGATCTCACTCCTTTTTATGGCTGATTACAATTCCATTGTATGTATATACCACATTTTGTTTAGCCACTCATCTGTTGATGAACATTTGTATTGCTTCCACCTTTTGACTATCATGAATAATGTTAGTCAAAGATTAACTGTTATACAAATATCTGTTCCAAGTCCTGCTTTCCATTCTTCAGGGTAAGTACCTAGAAGTGGGATTGCTGGGTCATTTGGTAGTTCTATGTTCATCTTTTTGAGGAATCATCAAACTCTTTTCCACAGTGGCTGCACCATTTTACCTTCCCATCAACAATGCAGGAGGGTTCTTATGTCTTCAGATCCTCATCAGCACTTGTTATTTACCATTTTAAAAAATAATAATAAGTGACATAAATAGTGTTGATTTACTTTTAATATCTATCACATATTCAATAAGAAGGTACACAGTATGGTTTTGCTATAATTTTATTCAAAAATTATAATTTTATGGAAAGAAAGAGAGGAAGGAGAAAAGGAAGGAGGGAAGAGAAGGAGGAAGAGAGGAAGGCAATGAGGGAAAGAAAAAGGGAGGGAAAGAGGAAGGAAGAAAGGAAGGGGTCTGTTTTCCGAACAAAACATATTTGATTCTAGAGCAGTCCTGAAGTTGAGCTGATGCAGAGTCACCCTGGCAGGCATTCTTAAGCACTCTTACATAAATGTAAAGTGCACACATCCAAATACAGATTAAATAAAATAGTCATAAGAAACTTTAATAAATGGCCATCAAATTTAATATCCTCATCTTATAGAGGGTAAATAAATATAAAATTGAAGCAGAGTTAAATCCAGTACTCTTTCTAATACATATTCTCTGGTGGGGGTAAGTCCAGTGAATAATTTCCTGGAGTACCAAATATATGTTTATACATACTTCTTAGGTAAGCATTACAGCAGAGCCTTGTTACAGTGTACAATTATAGAAGCTAGTTTAAGATTGGCCACATCTTTGGATTATTGGTGGTTTGACAATGAAGCTTATAGACCTCAGAGATATAAAGAGGAATTACTTTACCATCTTGTCTACATTTTCAAACACATACTTAACTTCAAAATTTAGCAAAAGCTACATATCAATGATTTTTGTCAAGTAGAAATAAAATAAATAAATCACCTTCATAGTAGAAAAATAACTTTTCATGAAATTCAATAGAGAAACTGGAAGATGTTACATGTATTATCAAAAGTTTTATGGTGGTAAAGATAGGAAAATGAAACAGTAAAATGAGAGCAAAATCCTTCCCCACAGAGGAGAATGTTAAGAAGGCTCTTTAGCAGCTAATCTGCTAAGGCAGTGTTCATACTGAGGCAGTTTGTGCCCTTGTTTTACCAGTCCTTGAAATAAAAATAATGACAATATAGTGTGGATGTAGGGGTGTGTGTGTATGTATGTGTGAATGTGCATATATAAGAACACACTTTTACTATTTTTTCCTCAACATGCTGTATTTATTAGATTGTGTCTTTCTTACATTTTTTTGTTAAAGAATCTATTTTTCTGAAAGAAATGAGCATTGTAGTACATATTTTTAGAGTTTCTGTTATTGGGTTTTTTTGTTATACTTGTATGTATATCAGACTAGCCCCTTCTGTGTTATACTAAATCTTCAGCAATGCTAACTTGAGGCTGGGTGGGAGTGTGTGGAAAACTCACAACTAGGGTGATGGACATGATTTGCTCAATCCCAATGATCAGTTTACTTAATTCCCATTTTTTATTCGGAAAGGAGAACTTTTGACCTGTATCAGAGGTCCTGTTCTTCTCTGTGGCTTATGGTGCTCTCAATTCTTTCTTACTAAATTATTTTCTGGCTTTATATTGAGTTAATATATTGAGTTAATATTATCTCAAAAGAAAATAAAGTCCAACTACCATGAAAATGAATCTACAGCACTGTATTTTGTAAATTCATAATGAAAAACAGCAAAGAGGTGATTATCAATTACTGTATTTTATCCTTGAAAATTTTCAGGATGGTAAATAAAATGGTGAATTCAATAAAGAAGCAGGTGTAAGTGTATATTAATATTCATGTGAATGACAAAAGCATTAATATTTTTTGGAATACTAGGCAAGGAGTACCAAAAACAAGTTTAAAATATATTTTCATGGTCACAATATTTATCTTACTTCATTTTATCCATTTTTTATAGTTTTCAGCACAGACAAATGCAACACATCACTTTCTCTTCCTCAAGTGTTGAATACTTTAATAAAAGTAATTTTATTATACATTCTTTTATGTACTTGTTCTAGTTTTATTTACCATTGAGTTAAATCATTCTAAGTACACATGATAAAAAACCATAATAAAAATTCATGAAAATTTCAATATTTGGAAAGATACCTTAATACTCAGCTGAAATGTATTTTCTTGGGATATAATCACACATGCTACACTTTCTACATATTTATGTCTTCTCTGTCATCATCAAAAACTTATTACTCATATCATGAAAATGCCACTCTTCTGATAAATATGGATCAAAGAACAGTAGTCAAATATGTGATCTTTGTATAAAACAGGGAAGGAAGGGGAAAGAACCAATGTTTCTTGTGTGTTTATTATGTGCCAGGTGCTCTGCTATTTATATATTTAATATATTTATTTATATATTTAAAGCATAACAATCTCATAAACTATATTATCCTCATTTATAGTGAAGAAAACTTATATTAGGAGGTGTTTTTAAAATGCCTCAGAAATTTACTACTGTAGACAGGGAATTCAAAGCTTGAGTCACCTCTTGTAACAAACATAATTTAATATATATGGTTTTCTGCTTTCAGGCTTCCATCTATAATTAAGTTGTATCAGTCTCTTTGACTAATAAATTATTAAAGCTGGCTAAAATTAAAACAAAAAAATCAAGCAGCAGTTTTAAGAAATCTTGGAGTAGACAAGGAAGCCAGAATTTGAGAGGCCAAGATTCCGAAGAGACAGGAAATACATTGAAGAAAGTTGTTCACTTACCACTGACATTTTCACTTCAGACATTTGTAAATTCCCAGGCTATGACATAAAAGCTGAGAAGAAAGCAGTATCATAGATTTCGTGGCCAACTCTCTTGGATGGAAAGGAAAAAGGAGTTGAGAGTTGAGAGTTTTCACGGCAGTGGGAACTTGAGAAGACAAGCAGAAAGAAAAGGTAATGTAGAGTAATGAAGTGACATTTGGCATATGTTTCCCCTAAGACTTTGTCAAGTCCTAATTTTTGCATGAATGGGTAAAAAAATCAAAAAACTAGGAGGAAAATGGCTGATAAAAACTGAACAACCAGAGTTTTTAACAGTCTGACAGTGCTAAGATGACAAGAAATGGAGCCTCTTCTCCACCAAAATGGAGAGATCCTGGAAGGCCCCAGATTTACTATTGAGACCACTGGAAATCTACTGTAAAGGAGTAAGAACAAGGTCAAAGTAGAGCAGACCTCCCAAAGTCCACAATCAACTTGGAAACATCTTATTCTCAAATTGAATCAAGGTGATTTGCCCTTATGCCACTCATTTAATTGATGAAAATTAAATCTTCTCTGAAGAAAGGTAACATCATTCACAGTTTCTGCAACTTTTACACACTATGATTACATGCAAAAATTACCATGTATGACATGAAACAGGAAAATATGATAAAAAATTCAGGAGGAAAAGTAATAATGGAAATAAAACACCAGTGATCTAGATTTCGGAGCTATCAGAAACACAATTTACTATAACATTGATTAACATGCTTAAAAACATGACAAAATAGATGAACAGATGAAGAATTTTATGAGAGATTTGAAAATTAATCAGATGAATATATTTGGGCTAAAAGGTACAATTTTTTAACTTGAGAACTGAATAGATGTGTTTAATAGCAGAATAGAGGAATAGTGACTAGAATACTGGTCAACAGAATGGAGAACAGCACTTCTTTCTCTTTTTAAGTGTGGTAACACTGGTTTGTGAGCTTTCTGAATTATGAATTGGGGATAATGTGTGTCCAACATGATCTGAGAATTAAAAATAAGTAAATAAAAAATTCAATGTAAACTGAATGCTGTCTTCTAAATGTAATGATCATTAACTCTGCCCATAGCATATGCCTCTATATACCCTCAACTCATTGATCGCTCCTGAAATATGAAACATTCCAGATTTTTCGTGGGTCAAATATTGAGCATCACATCTCTTTTGAAATTTGGCAATATATATTTTGAAGCTGTCTCTCTGTTTCACTGCTTCTTGATCAGATGGAGAACAATATAGAAATGAGGTTCATGTCTGAGAGTTTGCCAAAATCACATTGATTTTATACTTAAATGCTATTTCCTATATGAAGCATTTAATGCTCTGATGCTCAGGTTTTGAAAATGATGCTGTCAAGTTAAAAAGAAAATAAATCATCATTCTTTTCCTTCAATAAAATGTTATTGAGCTTGGCTTGAAATCCATAAAAGATCATTTCTGGAGAGAAGAGCATTCTTTTATTCACTGTCTTAAGCTGATATATGCAAAGTTGATTTTGGGTTCCTTAATTCAGGGGTAAACAAGTTTTGGTTGGCCCATAAGGCCTTTGTTAGAACTACTCAATTCTGCCATTGTGCCTTGAATAAATGAGCTTGGCTATGCTATGATAAAACTTAATTTACAAACACATGCAGCTAACCTGTGGGGCTGTCGTTTGCTGATCTCTGTTTTAAGTAATTAAGAAATTGTTATGAAGAAAAAGTGGGTATATATAAATGAAACATCTTGCCTTTTTTTTAAAAAAAAATAATTTACCACAAATCTATTACTTAAAAATAATCCAACTTCTAACAAGGAAAAAGAAAGACTGATTCTTAAGTGCAGCTGTGATTTACTAGTTGCTCACATAATTCATAATCCATTCCCTCGGCACATAGACTACCTCACAATGAGGTATGGCTAGATGCTGCATTTTTGGCCAACAGAAACGGGCTAAAGCAATAGGTCGTTTCTAGTCGTGGGCTATATAAATTTCCTCCCAACCCCCCACCCCCACCACATGCATCATCCTTGCTTACTTCCTCCGTTTGTAAGTCAAACGCAGGGATTCCGGTAGAAGACTGAGGCTCCAGGGAATAAAAGGATCTGGAGTCTCTGAGTGACCAAATGAAACAAAGCCTCTGGACCTCTCCCTGCCATCAACTGAACTCTACATTAGTTGGGAATACCTTCCATTCTGTTGATTCACAGACATATTGAAGCTGACATTTTACCAATTAGCATTAACTACCATGAACATAAATTGGTATCAGAAAAACCTGAATGTGTAGCATTGACTTACGGGTTGGCAGAAGTTGGTGAGGAAACAGATATGGCAGGCAATATGATTCGAGACCTTTGTCTGCCATGTTAAATACTTGTACAGTTGAGGCCTGAGAGACCTTGGAAGGAAGGTCATGTGCCAAACAACCCTTTGATTTTAGGGGAAGTGGCTGGGAAAAATCAGAATATGTGTTGGCTACTCTTGGTTATCTCAACAAAGTAATACAAGGAAAAGAGGAGCTTAGCAATAATTGTTTGGCTTTTAAGGTGAGATCAAGGTCTTTATACTCTGGAAAAAAATGACTGCTGGATCTCAAGTCATAGGTAAAACTGAAGAAAGTTCTTGAGTGTCAAAGGCCCGGTAAGATTTTGCAGTAGATCCAAATATTGAGGCTTGAAGCAAAGATCAGATGATGAGATTAAGGGTGTTACCATCCCATCCCAGGCTATTTTTTCCAAATACCCTTAAATTATCTGCCATTAAAAGGGGTGGGGTGAAAATGACGAGGAAAAGAGAGAGACACACAGAGAGAGAAGGTGAGGGAGAGTTTGGGGTAAGAAGGAAAGGAAGAAATCATGCTTGAGAATTACATGCAGGTAAATCTTAGGATGTGGTTACTGCCGTGTGAACTGGCTGGCAGGAAGCCTCCTAAATTTAAGGAGATTTTATTTCCAGAGAAACCACAAGACTTGACTAAAACGTTGTTTAGTCTTCAAGTCTTAAAACAACTTTTGGTCCCAAAGGTAGGAAGGCGGTTGCAACAGCTCTGCAGGTAATGGTGAAGAATAACGAACATAAAAGAACCACCCAGAGAGGAGTAGTAGTATCTTTCGGGGAAGCACCCCCACAGGCCAGGGGTACCTGTCTCCCATTCCTTTCTTTTTGAAATGAAAACATGCCACAAATCTATGAAATGAAATGGAAATGTTTCAAATGAAGCCTACTTAAACAATGAAAAAAAAAAAACAAAACCCATTTTGATCATTCTATGTATACCATAATATACCAATGACACAATTCACAAAATTACATGTGTGTTTGTGTATTTACAGAGATATTTTTTTGTTTGTTTTTAGAATCAGTATATACTTGTACCTTCTGTAATTCATACTCCATGATTTTTACTTCAATAAACACAGCAAATCTATCTGCTGTATTTCTTTGTCTTTGGCACCTGTGGCCTATGCACCTTCTCTGGCAGTCCTTTGACTAGGACCTGTGTAAGCCTTCCACTACTCTCAATGTTCTTCCAGGTGAGGAGAGCATCCTTCAAAACATACTCATCAAAATCAGGTAAGCACTGTTACCAATCTGTGCTTTGTCAGTCCTAATGAAAAACTCCCTTGTGGGTGACAGCTGAGTTACTTCAATTTACAGATTGAAATATTTGAAACCTATTATTCACAAAAATAATGGGCATCAATTTAATATGTTTGCAAATAAAAGCAAAACAATATTTTTTTTCTTTTCTGATGTATAATAGAGAAAAAATTTTATTGGCAAGTATATGAAAGAGAATATATTTCACCTGACCTATTGACTTGTTATGCAGGAGGGCACTTTGAAATTACCAATTGCCCACATATAAAATACATTTTTAATTTCCTTTATCGTAACTGAACACTCGGACAATTAAAAGTTAATGACCTCAAAAATTAGAAGAAATTTCAATGTGTTATTTATTATCACTGTTTTAATTATATGATCAAAATGACATAAATTTTACTATCATTTATTGCTAAAAAGTGATTTCCACTTCAGAATTCTCATGTACCAATTCCAGAATACTAGAAAGTTAGGATTCTACTAACTAAAACTAGAAAGTTAGTATCTCAGAATTCTAGAAATTTAGGATTCTAGTATTCTAGTATTTCTAGAATACTAGACAGTTCTTATTCTATAGTATACTTCTTAGTCATATAGATACAGAAAAAAAATTACAAAAGGTTGATGCATTTCTATAAAATTTTAGTATTACTTTTACTTTCTATTCCATTTGCAAATACAGCCTCTTTAAATCTGACACTAAAAAAAATCCACAACTGATTCCTAGGTTTCTATCATTGCATATAGTGTTCTTTTTTATTTAGCTGTTTTCACAAACAAATAAGCCAATCCAAATGATTATGAGTGGTGTTGGAATGAAAGCTAAGATTTAATCCACAAAAGCATATGCTTAATATTTACCACTTGCGTTGAGTCAGAATACTTTCAGGTTACTGAATCACAGGGCTATTATGTCCAACATTGTCTCTCAGAGCTTTGAGCAGAAAACACTCTGGAGCTGGCCCAGGATCCACTCTTTCTCTCATCTTTGTTCTTTCCCTGGTTTGTGGTTTGATGTGCTTGAAAAGAAAAATATGGCTAAATGGCAGTGAAAATCAAGTTAATTCCTTTTCTGGTTTCAAATTTTTAGCTGACTAAAAAGTCACCACATTTGAAAAAGCAAATGAGAAAACAATAGGAACATCACATGGACCTCAGGCTTATCTCATACAAGAGATGACAAAGGCCAATGAGAGAAATAAAGCATTTATGAATAGAATGCAATGAGAAAAGTAAAGGCAGGGATAAATGCATACCTACCGTAGATGCCACACGACAATGTGCCAAGCTCTTTGACAGGTGATAAAGACACAACTTGGCACAATCAGCAATTATTTTTGGCACCTACAAAAAAGGTAGTGAAGCAGAAAAATCTGTCCAAGAATTAATCTGCACCTGCACAACAGCAATGCTTCACCATCTCCAGAATGTGACACAAAACACAATCAGGTATGTGAGATTTCCTTAAATACCAGACAGTCAAAATAAAATTTTAACAATTGAGCAAAGAAGAGGTATTAATAAAGAAATGGCAAATGTAAGCACAGATACAGTTTATGTATATATATATATAATTTTTATTTTAATGGCCTCAAGAATAAAATTGAATTCAATAGCAAAATGTCTACAATAAATCTTATAATGCAACCTAACACAAATTCATTGTTTTCAGCAGCACAACTTGTGTTCCAATAGGATTCATTGCCATGAAGAGATTCTGTGCACCCAGTTTAGGTCATTGGTGAGGCCCCTACTTAAAACACAGACATGGATGCCAAGTTCTTGTATACCAGTCACTCTTGTCATGACTAATTATATATTCCCTCCTTTATCCAGTTTCCAAAAAAGGGAATACCTATTCCATCATTGTAATATCCTGGCCATAGTGCCATCCTATACATATTGAAATTTGTCATCATTTCAGGATGGATAATTGAATTATCTCCTATTGACAATAAACCTTAGGCCTAGTCCTAACCAAGTAGTTTGGTGCTTCAGCTCAATATCCACTAAGACTTCTAAAAAAAATGGAAAGAATGAGAGTCACTTTTAGCTAGAATTTATAGAATCACAAATATAGAGTAAGTTGATTTTTAAGAAATAAGTGAAAAGGATATGGTGCTGTTATGATTTTGCATATTATATTTTAATTATGCTTCGCTAAAAGTAATTTCCTTTTGCAAAAACTAATCAAGTGTTATAGTCTTTGTGTTTTCTTTCTTCTTCTCCCAGTGAATCATTATTTTTTTAGGAGGCATGAAAATATCTGCTCCTCAGGATAAAACCCAATAATTCATACACAGTTGTCAACTCCCACATTTAATTCACTGTTAAATCCTGAGACCTCTGTTGCCCTTGATTTTTTCTTAAAATTGTATAAAAAGATCAAATTAATTAATAACTGATAGTCAAGAGGTTAAATGTTTAAAAATATGACTTCATCAAGTTTTGTTTTAAATTAGCACATTTCTATTGTACTCCCAAATTTCCTTTTTTTTTTCTTTGATTTTCTTAACAAACCAGGATTTTTAGTTTTAATCTTCTAAGGGTTAGAAACTGTCTCTCTGAAACTAAAGCACTTTACTACAATTTTTGTATTTGATTCACACACATTTATGTGTTCTTTTTTGTAGAAAAGCAAAGGATGAAAGTAAACGAATGAAAGACTTCATTATAATTATAAAGGAGCCAAAAACTCAAAAAAATCCCCAAATCCCATGTAATGTTATCTAATTCCTTGGACTTGCACTTTCATGTTTGTGTGAGGACTGCACACTGAGCCAAAAAATGCAGAAAAGAATCTCATATTTCATCAAATGTGAGTTTTACCCAAATCAGTTGAAACTGCTCAAGGGTAATCAAATGTACAACTGGAGTTAATAATTTTCATCTAGCTCTAATATCATTGCTTTTTGAATGCTGGCTTCTTGCCTTGTGCATTATGTATTTTTGTTATGCTTAGCTTGCTTAAAATCATAAATTTGAATCATTTGTAGCAGTATATTATAACTAGAAAATACTCACCCTTCACCCTCATCTTGACCCCAATTTATGACTCATTATATTCAAGCTTCACTTGTCTTCCCAATTAACTAGGGCTGCATTTTAAATAAAACTCCTACAACTACCTTCCGACTCCATTTCTGACCTCAGTGGTTTCCTCATCAAGTCCTGGGAAAAGCACTACTGTTCTCTTCTTCAGTGACCTGCTGCTGTACAATGTTGAAGCAAATGATGATTTAGGCCAATTGGGCCTTCCACAAATTCACGCTATGTAACCAATACTATCTTAAAGATGCTCTGTGAGGTCAGGTACCAAGATTGACCTTTTCTTCTGCACTGTTGTATACCCCATGCCTGAAACAGAAGATCTTACTTGGTAGATGCTCAGTAAATATTTGGTAAGTGAATATATAGCAGCTGTTCATATTTGCTCTTTTCAATCTCCATCACCTTTCACTCTCAAGACCATTCAACAGGAACACCCATTTCTTCCCATCCTTAAATCATAAACAGAGACATTTTGTGATGAGAGCAGTTTGGATTACTCTTGTTTGATGGCTTCCATACTTCAGCTACTCACTTTCAACTGAGCCTCACAACTTCCTCATGTTTTTACCTTTTCTCTTTTCCAGGTTACCTGGACTGTCTTTGTCATTATTCAATCAGGTAATTGAGGCAGAGAAGATGAAGTGTTGTTTCAGAGGTCACAGAATAAGTTAACTGCAAAGCCAGGATTATAAGGAATAAGTATTCCACTCACCTGTATTCACTGTTGCTTTTCACATCCCCGTTTCTTCTCTCTTTCTTTGTTTTTTCCCTTTTTTGAAGGGGTATCTGATATAGTCTATAGCAGGCTCAAGAAACTCTCCCAAAGAGGCAACATTTAAGCACAATCCCAAAGAATGAAGAAAGATATAACTAATGGTGAGGGAAGAAAAGAACTTGTATGAAAGCATGCAATCCAGAATGGCTGGAAAATATGGAGTATTGGATCATGGAAGAGATAGTGGGAATGGAATGGCCAAATCCTGAATATCATTTTCTGATACACTACGGAATAGACAATTCTGTTGTAGACATTAGAAAGCCATTGAAGTATTTATAGGAGGGTAATAACAAGATCATATTTCTCGTTTAATGGATGCCCCTGAGAGCTGTGTGAAAAAAAATTGGCCTAGTTGAGACTGGAAAAAACTGTGCAAATTTCTTGTTGCTATTTTAACAGGTGATAACAAATTTAATTATCTTCAAATAAGCTTAAAAACTTTAGAAATTAGTTTCTTTATTTAAAAAACTTTGGCAATTTTTAAGTATTTTTCTTTTTTTAAATCATAAATCTGATTAATAATCTGTATATAATGTTTCTGAAATAATTAGAACAAGATTGTGTGAAAAATTTCAATGTTTTGCTTCTTTGCTTACATTGGAAAGTATCTGGCTTCATCATAATAATATATAAATTTATTTTTGAACAGCTGAAGTAAACAGACCCATCCGCTTCTTCCATTACCATGTTACGTAAACATTTGCTAATATTTCTCTCTTTTTATGAGATTACTTTGTTTCTAAGGAGGTTTTATGTGACTTCATTTTTAAGGACTTCTTTGGCACCAAAACCTAAATTTATCTGTTACCCACTCCTTCAAAGTCTTACTCTGACTCTTCTAAATAGTAAGGTGCAAAGTAATTCATATTTTTTAAATGGCTGATCCATGTTGAATTCTGCTCCCAAATAATTAGAAAATATCCTCCTCCAAGATGCCAATTTAATGCAATATGAAACATCAGACCTACCCCAAACTCCCCAAATTTAGAGGTGAATTACCCACTCTCAAATGTGTCAGAACATCAGAATCATTTGTAGAGCTTCTTAAGCATGCTGATTTATGAATCCTACAAAATACTCACTAACACAGAATCTCTATGAGTAGAGTACAGGAATCGATGTGATTAACAATGCGGAAGGCATCAGCTGAGTTTGGGCACAAATACCCCACAGAGTCTCAGGAAGGGGCATGAGGGTGGCCATCCCCACCCTGGGTTAGCAGCATCAGGGTGTCTTAGATGGGTGACTGGGTGGGGTGAGCTTCCTGGCGCAGATGTTCCAATTTCTTGGAGGTTCCCCAACCCCTATAGATTTCGGTGAGAAGCCGTGCGAAGGAGACACTGATTTCCTGGTTGTGTGAACACACACATATGAAGCCTAAAGTCAAAGTCCAGAGTCATTTGTGAGGGTCCTTGCTCACCAAGTTAATTTCCTCATGCAGAGGTAGAATGACATTAAACAGTAATTAAAAACACCAAGACAGGTCATGAGAGAGACTGAAAGAAAGAAAAAAGTTATATTTTTGAGTACTTTTAACAGTACTTTTTTCCTGTACTTTGAACAAGGGCCCAATGTACTTATTTATCACAAATTACACAGCCAGACCTACCTGCCACTTATCATGCAGTGATTTCCAAATGAGTGTTTATCAGCATAACTTCTTGAGTTATGGTTCCAAGTCTTGGGTGGTGGTCATTTTCAAACAGCTATGGTAGGAAGAGGGCCAAGATGGTGTCATAGGGAAGTGTGGAATTTAGTTAGTTCCTTAGAGCAACTAGTGAATAGCCAAGAATAACTAGAAAATAGTCTGGTATAACTGTTGGGGGGACTTCCGTGACTGGGCACACATTATACACCAGTCTGGAATGGGTAGACAGCTAAGATTGAAGCATAGAACTGTAAGTAAGTCCTCCCAAACTGCAGAGCTTGCACCCACCCCCCCACCCCCAGCAGCCAGCAGCATGGCTGGCTGAGTTATAATACTTCCCTGTGGGAGAAAGGAGTGATATCTGCTGTGACCAAGGAAAGGTAGCTCAGCTAAGCTCCAACAGTTTTGATTAACAAATTTGGACTATGGAATACAAGCTACAAGCACAGATAAACCTGGAGCAAGCAAGAAAGGAATCCTGAGGTCTCTCATGGCAGAGAGGAGGTGGGGTTGATGGAAAAAATAATCATAAATAAATAAAAACATTTAAAATAATTATTTTGAATATCTTTTATGTGTCACCCATGCACCTTTGGGAAAATGTCTTTTCTAATCTTTTATCCAATTTTTAAATTTGGTTATTTGTTTCTTATTACAAAGTTTTGAGGGTATTTCCTATATTCTAGATTCAAGTTCTTTATTAGAAATGTGATTTGCCAATATATTTTCCCTATCTGTGGTTTTTCTTTTTATTTTCTTTTTCAAGAACAGAGTTCTTAATTTTAATTTACTGATTTTTGTTTTTTTTTTTTTTGTTTTTTTTTTTTTTGATTATCTTTTAGCATCATAAGGAATTTTGTGAATACAAGGTCACAAAGACTTTCTCCTATGTTTTCTCTTGAAGTTTTATTTCAGGTTTTACATTTAGGTCAATGATCTATTTTTAGTCATTTTTCATTATAGGGTGTGAGGTGTGGATGGGGTTTCTTCTTTCTTTCCTTCTTTTTTTTTTTTTTTGTAAATGGATATCTAATTGAGCAGCATCAGTTGTTGAAATAACTGTCTATTCTCCAAGGAATTGTCTTTGCAATTTGTTGAAAATCAATTATCCTTATATCTGTGGGTCTGTTTCTTGATGCTATATTCTCTTCTACTGATTTCTATATCTTTCCTTTCTCCAAAATCACACTGTCTTGACTACTGCAAGTTTATAATTATTCTTGAAATGATGCAGTGTGAATCCTTCAACTTTGTTTTTTTCTTTTTTTTTTTTTTCATAATTGTTTTGGCTAATATAGTGTGTTTATCTTTCCATGAAACATTTACAAGCAGTTTATCAATTTCTACCAAAAAATCCTGCTGGGATTTGGGTTGTCCTAGCATTGAATACATGGATCATTTGGGGGAAAAGTAACTTTTTAACAATATTGAGTCTTACAATCCACGAACATGACATCTTTATCCATTTATTCAGGTACTCTTTGTCTTCTTTCACCAGTGTTTTTTAAGTTCAGCAGACCAATCTTGCATATATGTGGTAAGTTTGTTTCCTAAGTATTGCATGTTTTGGTATTGCTGCAAATGGTATTGTTTTTCATTTCTAGTATATGGAAAAGTGATTTCCTTATATTGATCTTAAATTCTGTGCCCTTTCAAAACTCACACATTATGTCTAGCATCGTTTTTGTAGATGCTTAGAAAATTTCCAGGTAGACAATCATTTTTTTCTCTGAATAAGGACAATTTTATTAATTCCTTTCAAATATATGTCATTTACTTCTTTTTCTTGCCATTCTGCACCACAAAAGACCTCTACTACAGTGCTGAACAGAAAGCAGTGAAAGCAGAAATCCTTCTCTTGATCAGAGGGAGATGCCATTGAATATTTTAGCATTAATTATAATGTTAGCTGTAAGATTCCTAGGGATGTTGTTTCCAATTTTGGAACTCCCTTCTATTCTTCATTTGTCAAGTGTGTTTATCATGAATTGGATAAAATTTTCTCAAAGGCTTTTTCAGCATCTATTGAGATGAACATATGGTTCTTCCTAGTCTGCTCTTGATAATTATTAATTACATTAACTGTTGAACTAGCATCACATTCTTGGAGCAGATCTCACTTGGTCCTGAAGTATTATCATCTTTATATATTACTTGGTTCATTTTGCTAATATATTATTGAGGATTCTTGAATCTATGTCCATGAGAGACGTTGAATAGAGTATTTCTTATCATGTAATGTGTGTATGTATGGTTTGGGTTTCTGTATAAAGCTGGCTTCTTAAAATGAATTGAAAAGAAGACTTTGGATAATTGCTATTATTTCTTTCATAAATGCTTGACAAAATTCACTTGTGAAGCCATCTGGGACTGTAATTTTCATTGTTGGAAGTTTTTAACTACAAATTCAGTTTATTTTATAGATATAAGACTATTCTGAGTATTTATTCTTGACTGTACCTTAGCAGTTTGTTTCTTTCAAGGAATATATCCATTTAACCTAAGGTATCAGCTTTCTGAAATACAGTTGTAGTATTCCCTAGTTGCTTTTTATTATCAGTATGGTCTATAGTGAGATCCATTCTTTCCTTCATCATGCTAATTTGTGCCTTTTTTGTTGTTTTTTTCCCATTCTTGGTTTTTCTGGCTAGAAGTTTATAAATGTTACTGATTTTTTTCAAAGAATCATGCTTGGTTTCTTTGTTGTTCTGTTTCTTTCCTCAATTTCATTAGTTTCTGCTCTAATGTTTCTTATTTTATTCCTTCTGCCTGAATGTGTATAATTTGCTGTCTTTTTCTAGTTCTAAAGAGAGGAATTTAGATAATTTATGAGGCTTTTCTTCTTCATTAACATAATTATTTAATTCATAAATTTCTCTCTAAACATTGCTTTCACTATGTCCTGCACATTTTTATATTCTTTTTTTTTTCATTTAATTTAAAATATTTTATTTCCTGGGTCATATTGTCTGTCATCATTAGATTATTTAGAAGTATGCTATGAAAAATCCAAATATTTGAGCATATTTAATATAACTTTCTGTTACTATGTCATTTAGTTATTTTAGTCTAAGAGCATACATTGTATAATTTCAAGATTTAAAACATTATGATTGATTTTATGGCCCATAATATATATTAGGTTGGTGAAAAATATTCATGTGAACTTGAAAAAAATTGTATTCTGCTGTTGTTGTGTGGTGTTTCCTATAAATATCAATTAGTTAAGCTGGCTAATAAGCTGTTCATGGCTTCTACTTACTGATATTTTTATCTACTTGTTCTAAACAATTACTATGAGAGTGATATTGTCATCCTACATTTTACTTTTAAGTATACTGTAAACACACAATCCATTACTTTTTAACAGAATGTTATTTTTGCTTTAGACTATCAGTTATCTTCTAGTGCAATAAAAGTTAATTTAAAAATGAATGTTATATTTATCTTCTGATTTATTCTATCCCCAGCACTCTCCATTTTTTGTGAAGATCTAAGTTTATGTCTTGTATCAGATTACTTCTTTCCTTCTGACTGAATAACTTTTGTTAATATGCTTTATAATGGCAGGTCAACTGGCAATGAATAATGGCAGTTTTTGTTTGTCTGAGAACATCATTATTATTCTTCATTCTTGAAAGATATTTTCACTCTCATGCAATACTGAGGAGACTCTTCCCCATTTCAGTACTTGAAAGTGTACTCCATTATCTTCTGACTTCCCTAGTTTCTGAAAAGATGTTTGTTTCTTTTTTTCTTTTTTTTGTTACATTGTATGTAATGCACCTTTATTGTCTGACTGCATTTAAGATTTTCACCCTGTCTTTTGTTTCAGCAGTTTGAATATATTATGTCTAGGTGGGTTTGCTGCTGTTGTTTGGTATGCTCTGAGATTCTTGGATCTGTGATTTAATGTCTAATAAATTTTAGAAAGTTCTTCATCATTATCTCTTCAAACACCTCTGCTGTTCTTTTTCTGTTAGATTTCCTATTGGAATTGGATTTAATATTATCCTATGCTCTGAGATATCCCTACTCCCTCTACTCTTTGTGTTTGTGTTTGGGTAATGTGTAAGGACGTGTCTCTATGCTTGGTTCTTTCCTCAGATCTGTGAAGTCTGAGGCATTCTTCAGTTGGAGGCATTCTTCATGTTTTTTTTTTTTTCTTATTTTGCATTTTCATTTGATTCTCTCTTGTATTTTCCATCATTATGATGAAATTACCCATCTGAAAATGCATATCGTACTCTACATCCACTGGAGACTTTAACGTACTAATCATAGATAGTTTGCATACTTGTCTGAAAGCTGTATCATCTATGTCATGTCTCCGAATAGTTTTGCTAATTGCTTTGTCTCTTAACAATTTGTTAAATTTTTCTTGCTTCATTTTATATCTTGTGTTTTTTTTATGTAGGACAATAGAAACTGAAGTAATTAGTTTTGTGCCAGAAAATGGGCATGTGCTTTCTTCTAGGTCTTTAGAATGGGAGTTTGTGTTAATCTAGTCAGGAATTGAGCTGGTTTGGGTTGTATTATCATTTTGGTTACCCTCTGTATATCCCAAGTTTCAAATTTCTCTAGGTTGGGACCTGTTTTACCGGAGAATTTTTGTCAATGCTTGCTCCAACTCAGTGTTAGATGTTTACTTTGCCCTATGCCTCAATCCTTTGTCCTTCTCCCAGGAATATATTGTTGCTTGTTATTCAATACTTACTGGCCTATGGTGGGATGTAGGGGGAGCATGCATTCTCTTTTGTCTGATGTTGCCTCGGTCTTTAGCAGGCACTGTGTCTTGGTTTCAGGAGTGAAGACATCACTGGGATTCTTCCTCTCTGCAGATTTTAACGGTGAGGGCTCAGGATGAATTTGTGCCACAACCCTCCCTGAAAGAGAATTTTCTTTCTGAGTCTTTCCTCCAGCTTCAATGGGCCCTAATTACTGCCCCCAGGACCACAGTGTTTGCTGCTTTTCCCCCAGCATGTTGAAGTGTTTGCTCCATAGGGATGATAGAATAGAAAGATTCAGGCAGGTCTTTGTGCCTTTACAGTAGCAGAAGCAGGAGCAGGTGTTTCCATCCCTATATTCTGTACCACGGGATGCTTTCTTAGGGCACTTGCTTTCCCCCATGCTTTTTTTAAGCATCTGGTAAATGCAAGAAGAAAACCTGAGCCTTGAGTAGTTGTTAATTCACCTTTTGTAGTTTTCAGGGGTTCTCTGATCCCACGCCAACCCACACTTAGATTTTAGCAAGTTGTGAAAAAAGTATAGCTGAATTCTTGCTACCAGCTTGTATGGTGTCTGACTGAAACTGTCCCATGTAAAGAAGTGCTTACATTCCTTTTTTCCTTGGAGGAAACGGTCTTTCAGTATACTTCAGATATTTGGTTATCCTGCATCCTCAGCTCTCTATTGTTGTTAGAGTAGGAACAACACTCTTTTCAGCTTTCTGCATACCATGAAGAAGCCAGAAATCTTGATTAAGTTTTATAACTGAAAAATTTAGTAATATTTCGTATTTTCTTAATATTTTCACCGTAAGTACTGGGTTGAATTGTGTTTGCTCAAAAGATACATTCAAGTCCTAATACCTAGTACTGACAAATGTGTCCTGATTTGGAAATAGTGTCTTTACAGATATAATTAATTAAGTAATGCTGGGATTGTATTAGTTAGGGGACTCCAGAGAAACAGAACTAATAGGAGATATATTTCACATATGAGATTTATTATGGGAGTTAGCTCACATGAACTGGGGATTGGCAGGTGGAATTCTACAAGGTAGGCTAGCAGTAGGAAATGCCTCTGACCATGAAGTTGCATTCCCCCAAGAGAAGCTGGCTGACTGAAGTTGAGGCAGAAATCCTTCTTTTAGATTTCTGAAATCCTCAGTTCTGGATTTTAAGACCTCCAACTGACTGAATGAGGGAACTCCCCTCATTGCTGAGAGCTGTTTCTTTTATTGAGTGTAGTAGCCATCAGCTATAGATGAAAGTGACAGGACTATAGGCACAAAATCATCTACAAAATACCTTCAAAATAATAATCAGGCCAGTTCTTGCTTGACAAAAAACTGGACACCATAACCCGGCCAAGATGGCACATAGAGTTAACAAGGACAGGGGGCATGCTGGATAGGGTGGACTCTAAGTCCAACATGACTGGTGTCCTTATAAGAAAAGGGAAACTTGGACACAGAGACATGGTCGTAGAGGGAAGACAGCCATGTGAAGATGGACAGAGATTGGAGTTTGCTGCTGTAAGCCAAGTAATGCCCGAGGCTACCAGAAGCTGTATGATAGTTTGGAACTCTATGTACCCCAGAAAAGCATATTCTTGAAGCCAATCCATTCCTGTGGGTGTGGAGTCATTGTAAGTAGGATCTTTTGGTGAGTAGGCTCTTAACTTGAGATGTGACCCACCTCATTCAGTGTGGATCTTAATCCTCTTACTGGAGTCCTATATAAGAGGATGAAATAGAGAAACAAATGCTGAGAGAGAAGGACACACATAGAAGATCAAAAAGAAAGCCACAGATGGAGCAGCCAGAAGCTGAAAGCCACAAAACCTGGAAGAGAAGGACTAGCAGACACTGCCACACGCCTTGCCATGTGACAGAGGAGTCCAGGATCGCCTGATCACCTGTTAATGCCTTGATTTGGACATTTTCAAAGCTTACTGTAAGCTTGTAAACTAATAAATCCCCACTGTTAAAAGCCATCCCATTTTGGTATATTGCATTTTGGCAGCTTTAGAAAACCAAAACAAGCTGGAAGAGGCAAAGAGGGATTTCTCCCCTAAAGAGTTCACAGGGAGCATGCTTCTGCCAACACCTTGATTTTAGGCTTCTAACATCTAGAACTGTAAGAGAATACCTTTCTGTTGTTTTAAGCCATTCAGTTTATGGTAATTTGTGATTGCAGCCCTAGAAACTAATACACCATAGAAATTATTTCAACTGTCTCCTGAGGAATATATTTTAGAATTTGTTTTACTTTTTTTGTTATCTTGTCATTAGGAAGAAATACGTTAGTGGCACCTTATCTTAATTGTAATTCATATAAATTTTATATTAAGGTAAAAATGTTTTTTTTTAAAAAGTAGTATATAGAATTTTTAGATTTCTCCAAAGGGGGGAAATGGTTGTCAGAGATAGTAATCTGTGACTAGTATGGCATTTGGAAAGGAAATATTGTCTCCCTTGCTCTTATATCCCCTGGTCAGTGTGGCCAGGCCATCTGCACTGAAACTTGCAATGGGGCAGGTTCTGATGCAAGGAATGAAATGTGATGCCATGTAACTTTGGACCAACAAGAATTTCCTTTTGTTGTACTAAAGTGAACCTTTGGTTTAGGGTTCCTCAGTCCCAATGAATCCCTCACAAATATGCATGCTTCTGGTGCCCAGTTTTATTAGTGCACCCCAAAAATGAACAAGGGAGGCATGAATGATCCTGTTTCTCACCTTGTATTCTTCACCTTGTGTTTGTTCTCTGCACAACCTGGGCAGATTTGATAGCAAACTAAAGTGATACAACATTTAACCAAGTAAGTCATCACTTAACACTTGTCTTCAACATTGAACCAAATTTTTGATCCAACCCAGCTAACATGCGTATAAATTTTGTTGTTTTGTGTGTGTGTGTGTGTGTCATATGACACTTGATGCTTATTTTATTGTTCCCCATATCATCATGGCCATAGAATTTGGGGTTTACAATGGAAACATGAGGAGTGAATCCAATATTTTCTCTTTAGTCTGTCTTCATATTAAGGAGATTTATTGAGGATCTACTGTTTGCAGTAAGTGAAGTCAAACTAATTAAAAACAAGGTTTGCTCCTATGGCATGTGAATGGTCTTGCTTAGAATCGGTAAGATATATGGTCAAAGAGGAAGGGGACATCAGATATTGGCAATAAATGGTGGTTACAGGATCGTGGACATAGGAATCAACAACACAGATATGAAGAAATCTGGCAACAATGACCACAATGATTTTATAAAAAGAAAAGAATATAAGGAGGGAGAGCAGTGGGGCATTTCATTCAGTAGATGATTTGTGAGGTGTGGTAGCCATGAAGATGGAGAAGGGGCAACTAAGGTCAGAAGGGAAGGGCACAAATTTTTGATTCAACCTAGCTCACATGCATATAAATTTTGTAATATTTTTGTCACTGCATTTTGGTAGACTTTTGGGTACACTATCATTAAAAGAAATATGAACAGAATACTGAAATTGATTAATAAAATATTTTAAAATTTTGAATTTTTTCCCTTTGATTTGCTTGCATGGTTAGGTTGATACTGACATATTGAGCTATAATAACAGTTTGACTCCTATTTTATTTTTCTTTCTCAACACCTTAGCATAAAATAAAATACTTTAAAACTGACTGTTTTCTATGATACCTGAAAACAGGGACTGAAATACATACACATATGTATATACATATGCATATACATATTAATACAAAGTATATTAATATAGTCTCTATTTAATTCCCTCATGTTTTGTTTCTATTGAAAACATAAAGCTGTTAGCATTGAAGATACTCTTAATTTTTCTAATCTGTGACAGGTAAAGAGACCAAAAATCATGTTTTAATGAGGGCTTAACAACAGAAGTCTTGACTTGTTGTCAGCATCCAGAGCTAACTTTACATACAAATAAAGCAGAAAATGGCTACTTTCAAGATAAGTTCATGTATTCTATTACATTATTGATAATTTTGAGATGGTTTCCAAATCTCTCCTGTTTTTTTGTGCATGTATATTTCCTCTTTGAGTCTCTGGATTTTTAAGTAATGATTAAATGATTAATATGTGTTCACCGTGGGCTTTTTCTTCTAAAGAAGCACAGATGAAAACATTAAATCCTGAGGTTCCACTATGGTTTTTAATGGTGAAATGAGCCACAGGCATAATTAGTTCCAAGTACCTTAAAAATAATAGCAACTGTTCTCTCAATTTGGCAAGTAGAAGCATTTACATACTTATAGTGATAATCGTTTAACATACAGTAATACACAGTAATTCTTTGGTTCTTCAAGTTAATAGAGCAACTCTGAGCATAGAGATCTTGAGAAATCTGCTTCTTCTTGTAGTAAAGCCGTGATATGGTTTTCTCGGGCTGGTGCCCAAGGCAATTGTTTCTGTTGATAATGCCCTTAGCAGGAGCCTGAAGAGTATTATTTTTTTTTCATTCATTCATTCCTTCATTCACACACAAAAATCACACAAGTAGAGATAAATTATAACCGTTATACAACCAGGAACATGAGAGATCTTGGCCAATATGATGAAAAGACCTCAGACCCCAACTACCGAGAGAGTATTAAATGTGTACTATTAATTCACATATTCAAATCTGCAAGATTGTAAGAAATTGTGTCTCTTCACAGGCGGTATCTAACTGATTTGAATTTTGTTTTGTTTTTCACTTTTTTCTGAATTTTTTCTGAATTTTTGCTAAAGTCTAACAGTTAACTATGAAATCCTTGAGCTAGAATTTAGGCTTTTGTATTTCATGCCTAAAATGAAAAATGCATTTTTGGAACGCTTTAAATGATTTCAATAAACAAACAACCATGCATACAAAAAGACTGGCATTGTTCATCAAAGCTGACTTGTGAAAGAACTTACTGATGGCAAAGATGATATTGCTACAAAGGGAGACCACATAATTTCTGTAATTAAAAACAAGTGATGCATCTCTCATGTAGTGTTCACTGCTTGTAAACAAGTGGATGACTTGATTATATAATTGCTTTATGTCCTTAGAAGTATATACATTTATGATTTGGTTTATATCACATCCTCTGACTCATTTTAAGTTTTTAAATATTCTACTAAATCTGTTTCTGTATATTTGCCTTAATTTTCTATTGGGTTTACAGAAATAGCAATGGTCTAATCTTTAATAATGCACAGAGATGCATGAGTAATGTATTATGTCAAATTAACACAAAAAAGTCTAACACTATTTATTCCTCCCCATAGTTCATTTTAATTAAAAATGTATTCCTAAATACCTCCTTGATTAGGGACTAATGCTCTATTAATTTGAAACACATCTACTGAGAACAGAGTAAATTCAGAGAAAGGAACTGACATTACAAGAAACACAACTTATCACCACGAAGAATAATTATGACAATGCTCACAGTACTTGCAGGTTTTTCATTATGCATTAAAATGCACAATGCAAGCATAATGACAGATTTGGGGAAAAGGCTGTAGCAAAGGAAACTCATGAGGGAAACTGCACAGGTATATATGCTAATAATAGAAAAACATTTATAGTTTTCAATACCAAGAAAAAAATAAGCATGATGGATGAATAGATGTTCCACAGAAATGTTTTCTAAATATAGCCATGCATTTCTTAGTGACTGAAAGCTTATATCAATTTATCAGTGGCTCTTCTAAGATTTATTGAACACCAATTACATGTCAAATGCCTTAAACTTTGGAAAAAGAAAGGAACTAGAACACCCAATTCCTTCTTTCAAGGTGTTTACAATCAAATTGCAGAGACAAAACATGAACATTCAATCATCTTTTAATACATACAAACAAGTATTTATAAAATAGAAAATAAAAATAATATTTACTAAGAACTCAGCATTATAGAAATTGGGTTTTAAGCTAGAATATGAAATCCATTAAGTGACGGGAGAACAAATCTATTCCAGTCATAGCATAATGCCCAGATCAGATTAAGGAGTCAACAAGTATTTGTAAGTAAGTGAGTGATTGAGTAAAGGAATGAAAAAGCATAAGTCACAGAAAATATATAAAATAGAAAAAGAGTTTGAATGTCAGTGGGAGAAGGCTAAAGGATGTGGAAATAAGTAAGTGGGAATCAGGATGATAATGGTGATGTTTCAACTTTAATATCAGACTAAGTGTCATAATCATACTAATATAAATCATACTAATATCATACTTAGGAATTTGTATAAGTTAAAGACAGGCTCCATATAAATGTAACCAATAAAAAAATTTTGGAAGCACTAGTCAAGGAATCTTTAAGGAACAGACTGAAATATGTTTCTAGCAGTAACATCATTGTTCTAGTTTGCTAATGCTGCTATTATGCAAAATACCAGAAATGGATTGGCTTTATTAAAGGGGTTTATTTGGTTACAAAGTTACAGTGTTAAGGCCATAAAGTGTCCAAGGTAAGTCATCAGCAATTGGGTACCTTCACTGGAGGATGGCCAATGGTGTCTGGAAAACCTCTGTTAGCTGGGAAGGCACGTGGCTTGCGTCTGTTTCCAAGTTCTGGTTTCAAAATGGCTTTCTCTCAGGACGTTCCTCACTAGGCTGCAGTTCCTCAAAAATGTCACTCTTAGTTGCTCTTGGGGTGTTTGTCCTCCCTTAGCTTCTCAGGAGCAAAACACTGCTTTCAAAAGTCCTCTCCAAAATGCCTTTGTAAGCTGCAGCTCCTCTCAGCTCCTGTGCATTCTTCAAAGTGTCCCTCTGGGCTGTAGCAAGCTCACTCCTTCTGTCTGAGTTTATATAGTGCCCCAGTAATCAAGGCCCATGCTGAATGGGTGGGGCCACACCTCCATGGAAATTATCTAATCAGAGTTATCACCTACAGTTGGGTGGGTCACATCTCCATGGAAACACTCAAAGAATTACAATCTAATCAACACTAATGTGTCTGCCCACACAAGATTGCATCAAAGATAATGGCATTTTGGGGGACATAATACATTCAAACTGGCACAATTATTTTCCTAAGGTTACTTATTATAGAAAAGTGTAGAGGAGAAATAGAGTGGAGAAATCTGAATTAGAGTTTGCCCATGGCAAAAACATTCCACTATCCTAAGGGCTATACTATGCTATGCTGAGGAATAGGTCTTTATTGAAAACTCTCTACAGGTCAGAAGTAAAAGACCATTGGCAGGATAGGTGTCATGAGTATGATGTTACCTGACCTTGAATTGGAGAGACAAGTATTTAATATTTACTCTCCAAGTAGCCTTGCCCTTACTTGCACTTAACTTGCTTTGATTCGGTTTTATTTTTAAACTGAAAGAGCATGAGTATATGTTATAATGATACTGAAAGAGCATGAGTATATGTTATAATGATGTTGAAAAGTAATTTAACTTTCATTATCTCAATAAAAAGTTATAATTCCTTCTCTCTTATATGCACAACCAAAACTCATAAGGTAGATTTGGTATCTCCAATTCAAATCTTTGGGTACCTTCCACAAAAATAGAAGCTTACAAGTTTTAAGTAATTTGCAGTGCAAAACAGCCAGAGTGCAGATATCAGGCATCAATCCTATGTCTTTCTAAATGCAAACCATAGAATTTTAAAAAAGGGGGGATGAGTGTGACAAAGAGAAAGGAAGAAAGAAAAGAAGAAAAAGAGAGAGATGGGGAACAAAACCAAAAAAACAGATTTGTATTCTTAGTTAACTATTTAGTTTGGATGAGCATTGGTAATTTGTTTCTCTCAATTTGTTGTCAGTTATATCTAAGATGTCAAATGTATTGGCATGAAATTGATTGTAATATGGCCTTATTATCTGTTTAATATCTTTAGGGTTGATAGTGATGTCATCTCTTTAATTTGGGATATTGAAAAGGTCTGCTTCTGCTCTTTTTCTTGTAAATCTTGCTGGAGTTTATCTACTTGTTTGACATTTTTATATTATCAACTTTGATTTCTTTGTCTTGCTCCATTTAATATTCAATTTCACTGATCTCCGCTTTTAAGTCTTATTGTTATTATTAACTTTTTTTAAATTTTATTTTGAAATAAATTCAAACTTACAGTAACATTTGCAAAAACAATACAAACCCCATACACAGAACTCCAGCATACCCCGACCTCCCTCCCCCGATACCCTGATCCACCCACTTTAACATCCTGTCACCATTTCTTTCTTTCCGTCCCTGCTTCCCTCCCTAGCATCCATCATCTATTGCTCTGTCTTCTGAACATTGGAGAGCAAGCTGAACACACCCTTAAACAAACAATATAATTCACATATACATTTCCCATGAACAAGAACATTCTTTTATGCAATCCCATTAAGCGCAGCAAAGAAGTTCAAGAAATTCAACATTGATACAAAGCTCAGATTCTATATTTCCTTTTTTTTTTTTGTCCCAACTGTGTCCCTTTGAGCCTCCTCTCCTCCATCCTCAGATCCCATCCAGGATCATCCTTGTCATTTAATTGTCATCTATTTAGACTGTCTTTTTTTTTTCAATTGTAGAAACATATATACAGCTTAAATCTTCCCATTCCAACCCCTCCCTAGCATTCCATTACTGGGATTAATCACATTTAGAATGTTGCAATGCTATCACCTTCCCACCATCCATTACTAGAAATTTCCCTTCACCCCAAACAGAAACCCTACACTCATTTCTTAACTCCCCATTGCCCCTTCCCCCACTTCTCATAACCCCTACCCTACTTGTCATCTCTATGGTCATATTCTCTGATACTTCCTTTGTGTTTACCATGGGGCTTAAATTTAACCTCTTAAATCTATAACAATCTTGTTTTTCTTTGATACCAACTTAACTTAAATAGGACACGCAGACTATGTTCTTATACTCCTCCTTTATGTAGTTCCCCCACCTTTATGTAGTTCTTGTCAAAAATTACATATTTTACATTGAGTCCAAAACCACTGATTTATCATTACCATTTATGTATTTTAGATCCTGTAGGAAGTAAATAGTGGAGTTACAAATCAAAAATATAGTAGTATTGGTATTTATATTTACCATGTGATCTTTACTGGAAATCTTTATTTCTTCATGTGGTTTCAGTCAATTGTTTAGTGTCCCTTCCTATCAGCCTGCTGAATTCCCTTTAGCATTTCTTATAGGACTGATCTATTGGTGATGAAGTCCATCAGCTTTTGATTATCTGGGAATGTTTTCATCTCCCCCTCATTTTTACCCTCTAGTTGTTTGTGAATTTTCCAGGTCTCTGATGGTTATTGACTTCTATTTGTTTTCCATTGTGGTCAGAGAATGTGCTTTGAATATATTCAATTTTATTTTTTTTAATTTATTGAGGCTTGTTTTATGTCCCAGCATATGGTCTATTCTGGAGAAAGATCCATGATCACTAGAGAAGAATGTGTGTCCTGGTGATTTGAGATGTAATGTTCTATATGTGTCTGTTAAATTTCCCTGTATCTCTCTCTCTTTCCTTTGTTTCTCTGTCGGTAGGGCTCCCTTTAGTATCTGAAGTAGAGCAGGTCTTTTATTTTATTACTTTTTTGTGAAAAATTTAAGCTCCCCTCTAATTTGAAGGAGAGTTTTGCTGGATAAAGTATTCTTGGTTGGAAATTTTTCTCTCTCAGAATTTTAGATATGTCATGCCACTGCCTTCTCACCTCCATGGTGGCCGTTGAGTAGTCACTACTTAGTCTTATGTTGTTTCCTTTGTATGTGGTGAATTGCTTTTCTGTTGCTGCTTTCAGAACTTGCTCCTTCTCTTCAGCATTTGGACAGTCTGATCAGAATATGTCTTGGAGTGGGTTTATTTGGATTTATCCTATTTGGAGTTCGCTGGGCATTTATGCTTTTTGTATTTATGCTGTGTAGAAGGTTTGAGAAGATTTCCCCAACAATTTCTTTGAATACTCTTTCTAGACCTTTACCCTTATCTTCCCCTTCTGGAACACCAATGAGTCTTAAATTTGGATGTTTTATTTTGTCTATCATATCCCTGAGATCCATTTTGTTCTTTTTTACTTTTTTCCCCATTCTTTCTTTTGTTCTTTCATTCTCCATTCTGTGGTCCTTGAAGACATTGAGTCATTGCTCAACTTCCTCTAATCTTGTATTATGAGTATCCAGAGTCTTTTTAATTTGGCCAACAGTTTCTTTTATTTCCATAAGATCTTCTATTTTTTTATTTACTCTTGCAATTTCTTCTTTATGCTCTTCTAGGGTCTTCTTTATGTCCTTTATATCCTGTGCCATTCTCTTCTTCATGTCCTTTACATCCTGTGCCATGTTCTCAAGCTACAGCCAAAAGAAAGCAGGTGTAGCAATATTAATCTCAGATAAAATAGACTTCAAATGCAGGGATGTTTTGAGAGACAAAGAAGGCCACTACATACTAATAAAAGGGGCAATTCAGCAAGAAGAAATAACAATCATAAATGTCTATGCACCCAATCAAGGTGCCACAAAATACATGAGAGAAACACTGGCAAAACTAAAGGAAGCAATTGATGTTTCCACAATAATTGTGGGAGACTTCAAACATCACTCTCTCCTATAGATAGATCAACCAGACAGAGGACCAATAAGGAAATTGAAAACCTAAACAATTTGATAAATGAATTAGATTTAACAGACATATACAGGACATTACATCCCAAATCACCAGGATACACATACTTTTCTAGTGCTCATGAAACTTTCTCCAGAATAGATCATATGCTGGGACATAAAACAAGCCTCAATAAATTTAAAAAGATTGAAATTATTCAAAGCACATTCTCTGACCACAATGGAATACAATTAGAAGTCAATAACCATCAGAGACTTAGAAAATTCACAAATACCTGGAGGTTAAACAACACACTCCTAAACAATCAGTGGGTTAAAGAAGAAATAGCAAGAGAAATTGCTAAATATATAGAGACAGATGAAAATGAGAACACAACATACCAAAACCTATGGGATGCAGCAAAAGCAGTGCTAAGGGGGAAATTTATAGCACTAAACGCATATATTAAAAAGGAAGAAAGAGCCAAAATCAAAGAACTAATGGATCAACTGAAGAAGCTAGAAAATGAACAGCAAACCAATCCTAAACCAAGTAGAAGAAAAGAAATAACAAGGATTAAAGCAGAAATAAATGACATAGAGAACAAAAAAACAATAGAGAGGATAAATATCACCAAAAGTTGGTTCTTTGAGAAGATCAACAAGATTGACAAGCCCCTAGCTAGACTGACAAAATCAAAAAGAGAGAAGACCCATATAAACAAAATAATGAATGAAAAAGGTGACATAACTGCAGATCCTGAAGAAATTAAAAAAATTATAAGAGGATACTATGAACAACTGTATGGCAACAAACTGGATAATGTAGAGGAAATGGACAATTTCCTGGAAACATGTGAACAACCTAAACTGACCAGAGAAGAAATAGAAGACCTCAACCAACCCATCACAAGCAAAGAGATCCAATCAGTCATCAAAAATCTTCCCACAAATAAATGCCCAGGGCCAGATGGCTTCACAGGGGAATTCTACCAAACTTTCCAGAAAGAACTGACACCAATCTTACTCACACTCTTTCAAAACATTGAAGAAAATGGAACACTACCTAACTCATTTTATGAAGCTAACATCAATCTAATACCAAAACCAGGCAAAGATGCTACAAAAAAGGAAAACTACCGGCCAATCTCCCTAATGAATATAGATGCAAAAATCCTCAACAAAATACTTGCAAATCGAATCAAAAGACACATTAAAAAAATCATACCCCATGACCAAGTGGGGTTCATTCCAGGCATGCAAGGATCGTTCAACATAAGAAAATCAATCAATGTATTACAACACATTAAAAATTCAAAAGGGAAAAATCAAATGATCATCTCAATAGATGCTGAAAAAGCATTTGACAAAATCCAACATCCCTTTTTGATAAAAACACTTCAAAAGGTAGGAATTGAAGGAAACTTCCTCAATATGATAAAGAGCATATATGAAAAACCCACAGCCAGCATAGTACTCAATGGTGAGAGACTGAAAGCCTTCCCTCTAAGATCAGGAACAAGACAAGGATGTCCGCTGTCACCACTGTTATTCAACATTGTGCTGGAAGTGCCAGCCAGGGCAATCCGGCAAGACAAAGAAATAAAAGGCATCCAAATTGGAAAAGAAGAAGTAAAACTGTCATTGTTTGCAGATGATATGATCGTATATCTGGAAAACCCTGAGAAATCGATGATACAGCTACTAGAGCTAATAAACAAATTTAGCAAAGTAGCAGGATACAAAATTAATGCACAGAAGTCAGTAATGTTTCTATATGCTAGAAATGAACAAACTGAAGAGACACTCAAGAAAAAGATACCATTTTCAATAGCAACTAAAAAAATCAAGTACCTAGGAATAAACTTAACCAAAGATGTAAAAGACCTATACAAAGAAAACTACATAACTCTACTAAAAGAAATAGAAGTGGACCTTAAAAGATGGAAAAATATTCCATGTTCATGGATAGGAAGGCTAAATGTCATTAAGATGTCAATTCTACCCAAACTCATCTACAGATTCAATGCAATCCCAATCAAAATTCCAACAACCTACTTTGCAGACTTGGAAAAGCTAGTTATGAAATTTATTTGGAAAGGGAAGATGCCTCGAATTGCTAAAGACACTCTAAAAACGAAAAACGAAGTGGGAGGACTTACCTTCCCTGACTTTGAAGCTTATTATAAAGCCACAGTTGTCAAAACAGCATGGTACTGGCACAAAGATAGACATATAGATCAATGGAATCGAATTGAGAATTCAGAGATAGACCCTCAGATCTATGGCTGACTGATCTTTGATAAGGCCCCCAAAGTCACTGAACTGAGTCATAATGGACTTTTCAACAAATGGGGCTGGGAGAGTTGGCTATCCATATTCAAAAGAATGAAAGAGGACCCCTACCTCATACCCTACACAAAAATTAACTCAAAATGGACCAAAGATCTCAATATAAAAGAAAGCACCATAAAACTCCTAGAAGATAATGTAGGAAAACATCTTCAAGACCTTGTGTTAGGCGGCCACTTCCTAGACTTTACACCCAAAGCACAAGCAACAAAAGAAAAAATAGATAAATGGGAACTCCTCAAGCTTAGAAGTTACTGCACCTCAAAGGAATTTCTCAAAAAGGTAAAGAGGCAGCCAACTCAATGGGAAAAAATTTTTGGAAACCATGTATCTGACAAAAGACTGATATGTTGCATATATAAAGAAATCTTACAACTCAATGACAATAGTACAGACAGCCCAATTATAAAATGGGCAAAAGATATGAAAAGACAGTTCTCTGAAGAGGAAATACAAATGGCCAAGAAACACATGAAAAAATGTTCAGCTTCACTAGCTATTAGAGAGATGCAAATTAAGACCACAATGAGATACCATCTAACACCGATTAGAATGGCTGCCATTAAACAAACAGAAAACTACAAATGCTGGAGGGGATGTGGAGAAATTGGAACTCTTATTCATTGTTGGTGGGACTGTATAATGGTTCAGCCACTCTGGAAGTCAGTCTGGCAGTTCCTTAGAAAACTAGAAATAAAGTTACCATTCGATCCAGCAATTGCACTTCTCGGTATATACCCGGAAGATCGGAAAGCAGTGACATGAACAGATATCTGCACGCCAATGTTCATAGCAGCATTATTCACAATTGCCAAGAGATGGAAACAACCCAAATGTCCTTCAACAGATGAGTGGATAAATAAAATGTGGTATATACACACGATGGAATACTACGCGGCAGTAAGAAGGAACGATCTCATGAAACATATGACAACATGGATGAACCTTGAAGACATAATGCTGAGCGAAATAAGCCAGGCACAGAAAGAGAAATATTATATGCTACCACTAATGTGAACTTTGAAAAATGTAAAACGAATGGTTTATAATGTAGAATGTAGGGGAACTAGCAATAGAGAGCAATTAAGGAAGGGGGAACAGTAATCCAAGAAGAACAGATATGCTATTTAACGTTCTGGGGATGCCCAGGAATGATTATGGTCTGTTAATTTCTGATGGATATAGTAGGAACAAGTTCATAGAAATGTTACTATATTAGGTAACTTTCTTGGGGTAAAGTAGGAACATGTTGAAAGTAAAGCAGTTATCTTAGGTTAGTTGTCTTTTTCTTACTCCCTTGTTATGGTCTCTTTGAAATGTTCTTTTATTGTATGTTGTTTTTTTTTTTAATTTTTTTTAATTTTTTTTATTTTTCATACAGCTGATTTAAAAAAAAAAAAGTTAAAAAAAAAACAAGGAAAAAAATATGTAGAGCCCCCTTGAGGGGCCTGTGGAGAATGCAGGGGTATTGGCCTACCCCACCTCGATGGTTGCTAACATGACCACAGACATAGGGGACTGGGGGTTTGATGGGTTGAGCCCTCTACCATAGGATTTACCCTTGGGAAGACGGTTGCTGCAAAGGAGAGGCTAGGCTTCCCTATAATTGTGCCTAAGAGCCTCCTCCCGAATGCCTCTTTGTTGCTCAGATGTGGCCCTCTCTCTCTAGCTAAGCCAACTTGAAAGGTGAAATCACTGCCCTCCCCCCTACGTGGGATCAGACACCCAGGGGATTGAATCTCCCTGGCAACGTGGAATATGACTCCCGGGGAGGAATGTAGACCCGGCATCGTGGGATGGAGAACATCTTCTTGACCAAAAAGGGGATGTGAAAGGAAATGAAATAAGCTTCAGTGGCAGAGAGATTCCAAAAGGAGCTGAGAGGTCACTCTGTTGGGCACTCTTACACACAATTTAGACAACCCTTTTTAGGTTCTAAAGAATTGAGGTAGCTGTGGTGGATACCTGAAACTATCAAACTACAACCCAGAACCCATGAATCTTGAAGACAATTGTATAAAAATGTAGCTTATGAGGGGTGACAATGGGATTGGTAAAGCCATAAGGACCACACTCCACTTTTTCTAGTTTATGGATGGATGTGTAGAAAAATAGGGGAAGAAAACAAACGAACAAACAGACAAAGGTACCCAGTGTTCTTTTTTACTTCAATTGCTCTTTTTCACTTTAATTATTATTCTTCTTATTTTTGTGAGTGTGCTAATGAAGGTGTCAGGGATTGATTTAGGTGATGAATGTACAACTATGTAATGGTACTGTGAACAATCGAATGTACGATTTGTTTTGTATGACTGTGTGGTATGTGAATATATCTCAATAAAATGAAGATTTAAAAAAAAAACTAAAGGACAAATGGGGTGGGATGGGGGGATGGTTTGGGTGTTCTTTTTTCACTTTTATTTTTTATTTTTCTGGTTCTTTCTGATGTAAGGAAAATGTTCATAGATAGATTGTGGTGATGAATGCATAACTATGTGATCATACTGTGGACAGTTGATTGTATACCATGGATGATTGTATGGTGTGTGAATGTATTTCAATAAAACTGAATTTAAAAAAAAAAAAAATCTAACTTTGGAAAATGGTAGAAGACCAAATAGCCTTCTTCCACAGATATATTGTAAGGAAAAGAAAGATATGATGGGTATTTTTAGATTTAAAGAGACTCAACAAAAGTAAATTATTAAGTGGCTGGACTAATGGAGTGTGTGTAGGGATGAACATTTGGGTCATGAAACGATGAAGAATCACAAGAAATGATTACCATAAATTTCAGAAGAGTAGCGAATTTGGGGAGGGGGGACGTTGTGATTGGGAAAGGGAACATGAAAGACTGTGATATATGCTACTTAGTTAACATAACAAACACACAATTACTGAACTGCTTTGGGGGGCCAAGAGAAGGGGTTACAGTATGTTACAAGTAATTCAGTTGCATAGCAGCTAGATAATGCAGTATTTTAGTATTTAGACTGTGTGGCCAGAATTTCTGGATTCAAATCCCCACTTGGTTCTACTAGCAGGACTTTGGACAAGTTTCTTCTTCCTGAAAATAGAGATACCTTTCCAATAGGTTTGTCATGAGGATTAAATGATGTGATACAGGTAATAAATGCTGTATAAGGATTTACAAGCACCATGATAATGGGATTAATTTTCTCTGTAGCTAAATATACCAAGTAAGAGACATTGTAAAAAAATTTAGTTTTATATTTTTTGAGATGTTTATAGAATCTTTGCTGTATCATTCACAAGTGAACATATACATTTTCTACTGTCATTCCAGCAAGAGTGCCAATGTTTCATGTAGGTAAAAACCCAAAAGTAAGATTTAAGTCTTATGAGTTGAATTTTGAAATGTAAAATATAAAGCTTCAACTGAAGTGCAAATAAATACTCACTGAACTAAATTAGTGAAGTGTAATATTTCTCCCAGATAAGTGGCAAATATTTCTTTATTACTATTTAGTCTTTTAGGTTCCATTGGTTTCATTGCCAATTCTTGTTTAATGCCTTTATTGCCAGGTTTCTTAACCTTTTTATCTCTCTCTCCATATGACACTTATTTTAAAAAAATTTAGGGAACTTTTTAGGAAATGTAGCCTTTGTACTGATTCTTATCATTAGTTTGGTCAGAAAATAAGCAACATTTCAGAACTGTATAGAACAGTCTGTGAAGACCATAATGAATAAACAATGAGTCAAGGTTGATTAAATTGATTTCCATATAGATGAAATTGACCTTTGCATAGTACTTTTCAGATTGAATTTAGGGATTTTTTGAATTTTTGTATCAAGTTTGTAAAAATTGGCATGTTTCTCTATTACTTCCTTTAATAGTTCAGTCTTTTCAAAAAGTAGTTCCAAAACAAGTTTCGGTAATGATTCTTTGAGATCCAAAGTTTAAAGTTAATAATGTACTACTTTGGAAATATAAATTACAACCTAGTTTCCTGAAAAGTAAGAGCTTCGATATTATTTTTATGTTTTCTAATTCATTTTTGAAGGTGGATTTTCAATGTCAAAAACTTTGGGGATTTTTGTTTTTTGGCATAATTATTTTGCTCTGTCACAAATGGTTAAAGTATTCATCATCATAATGAAGTATTGCTTCAAAATTTTATCCTTTTTAAAATATCTTTTTATGATTACAAAAGTCATAAAGTTTTTAAAAATCCAACATTACAGAATTACATTGTTTTAACACATAATGTTCAAAGAGACAGTGTCCTAAAATCCAATCCCCAGTGATAAGCCCTGACAACATATTCAAAATGTTTTCTTTCTATACAAAGTTACATATATGCACATATATACAGCTTAAATGCAATCATTTTGTCTACCTTTGAAGACCAAGACAACATTGTCTAATGCTGAAGCTTTTTAGAAAAACAAAAACCAACCAACAAACAAAAAAGTAACGCAACTTTGAACATTTGATAAAGAAATTTGAAACAAAAGTTAAAAATAGTTGAGAGACCAATACCTGCAAAGCGTTTATTCACTGGTCAACCAATAGCATATGTAAAGAATCATTTAATGGAATGGCCCAACGTTTCATATTTTAAAAGTTTGTCAATTGGAGCTATTAATAAGACAAAGTTCCTGAGTGACCCAGTAGAGAAGAGCAAGTTCTTTCCACTTAGAACACTCATATCCACATTGATGAATGAAAGAGAAATAAACATTTACTCTATGAAGTCACTGTGTTTTCAGATCTCTTTTCCATAACAGTTTAGCATGTAGATAAACTAAACCAGAACCAACACTAAATGTTAAAAGCGTTTCTATATAAACATTGAACATTTTGATGTCATTCTCTTATAGACAGGGAGCTATGAAAAAAATGAAGCATTGCCATGTATTTATTCATTCAATTTATTCAGCGAATATTAATCTAACAATTACTATGTACAAAGCACTATTACAGGGTCTAGACACAATACTGAATAAAGACATAAGTCCTGCGCTCAGGGAGAGAGAAGGGGGGATGGGGAGGGGGAAGAAAGAGAGAGAGACATTCTTGAAAAATCACAAATAAAAACCTAAAAATTACTGTTAATGATTAAGTAATAAGTACCCAGAAATACAGAAAAAAAATAAAAGATTTGTCTCAACCACAAATATTTATCAAATTCTGTATGAAAGGAAGAGTGATAGTGGAAAAATACCTGTTTTCTTAGAATCTGTGAAACAAAATTAAAGGCAAAATAAAGAGTAAAAATATAATCATTAAGCAAGGCAGGATGTTGGTACCACAGGCTTATCATGGGTATGTCTAAACCTGTCAAATGCTTTTCTAGTGTAATGACAGACATAATGTAAAACATAATACAATCACTGCTTTACAATGTCCGTACCTTCTAATATAAAACATCTATATCTGAACTAAGAGAAAAATACATTGAAGTTGTATCAAACTACACATTTATTTTTTTCACATAGTCTTCCTGACTAGTGGTTTCAATCATAATTTTAAATGATCTTATTTAAATTATATCTTTCCTGAAGCAGATTTTCCAAACACGTAGAGAAAATCTTCTATGGAAGTCTTCCAGGTTTCAAGTCAATCATTAACCAGAATTTTAACAGAGGTAACCACATAAACTATATTCCCAGATTCCAAGTTATTATAGGGAAGAAATTGCTGAATATTCAGGATAAGTTCAACCAACACTTGCTGAGTTCACTCTCAGCTTTACTAACCTTTGCAGGAAATCTTACTGTGAATAAGTACTAGAGAATGTACTTGAAAACAAAGACTGTTCCAAGCATCACTAGGAGTGTGGTACAGGGAGATAACCTGATTTTGTTAATCATATTTTTTATTGTGGAATATAGCTTATATACATAGAAGTGATGACTTTCAGAGTGCAATTTAACAAGTAGTTAGAGAGCAAATTTCAAAGAGTGTTATAGGTTACAGTTCTACAGTTTCAGTTGTTTCCTTATTGTGAAATATAACATATTAGGGCTTGAACTTTAGGATGTTGTCAATGTGTATTAATGAACTTTAAAAAATCTTGTCCTAACATTCAGAAAGCTGGAACCTAACAAAATTCTGGAAACAAATGAGATTATACGTATTTATTTAGTTGTATATTTGTGTTTTATATGTATGTACACATATATGTGTTTATATGTGTGTATACATGTGTGTATGTGTATATAATTTTAGTGGTAATAAGAGCAGATTTTCTGAAGTTTAGTGTTGAAAAGTTCTTAAATTAAGACTTCTCAATTATCAGGGCTCATGAAATTAAACATGAGAAGATGAAGAATGACTGCTTTTCTCTCAGTCAGCCTCTGAATCTCAAAGTAGTATTGGTGGCATTCCTATTTATGCAGACATTCCATTCGTCTACATGAAGTAAAATTCAACAATGCTCATTTTCAAAGCACTCCTGGGAATTTCTACAATACGACAGTTGCATTAATAAGTTTAGCAAAAATAAAAGTCACACATCATATACACCAAGATTGTGCCTAAACTAAATTATACTGTTAAGTCTTGGACAACTTCAGGTTGGATTTTATTCCCTTTTTTATTCTAGATGTACCTAAGAGATCTTCTTGTGCAGTTTAAACTTTCCATATTTCCTACATGCACTGAATTCATATTTCCTACATGGAAACGGCCAAGAATTCCCTACCAGATCTGACTTGGTCAAATCGCCTTGGTCAAATTGTCTTAACCATTACCCATACTGATCTCTTCCTCAGATACACATATTACCAGCCCTGTCTTTTATACTAAGAAAAGAAACTTAATTTTGCTGGCAGTTGTGATATTGCTTCTCTTCTTGTGTTCTCATTTTGTCAGTTTTGGGAGAGTAACCACCTTGAGATCCCCTATTACCACTTAACCATGCCCCCATAGTAAATCCCTTTATTACTGTCTAGCTATGGATTATCAAGTCAATTATATATTATATAATTAGATTACTATTTCATTGAATCAAACTTAATTCCTTGTTCATTTACTTACCTTTACAAGTACTAAATCTCTCTATGATAAAAACAAATTAAAAATCAGTATCTGATTTCTAATATGAAACAGATAAGCAGCTCTTCTGGACTGCTGTGTGAAATAAAACAAAGCACCACCACAAAAACCTCTCTCTGTATGTTGTGGTTTATTCCAGGAAGACATGGGACCAATGCTATTCCTAGTCAATTAAAATTTAGTGCTTGGATATGCCATGGTTTGTTCTCCAAATTTGATAGATTAACTTGAGGGATGTCAAAAGTTGCTGCCAAGTTTAGAGAGGAAAATGAGATAAGATTTATCCAGACCAACAGATCTCTCAACATGTCTGGTTTTTATCACTTGCATTGCCAGACAATAGTATATTCAAAATGATCTCAGTGAATAAAGAATGAAAAGATGCACTCTATCTCTTTTTCCAAACACTGTTATAGATTGGATTATCTGGGTTTTAAGATTATGGCATGATATGAATAATGACAAGTATAACTACAATGTCAGAAACCTGGATTCTATATAGCTCAGGTGGATTATCATAGAACCAGAGAATTTTAGTGCTTCAAAGAACTTCAGAGACAATGTAACTGTTCACTTTGCAATTTTTTCCAAAATTTATTTTAGCCTTCCCAATCAATTTAAATACGTCTTCTATATAGACGATATAAAAAGTAAAACATTTCTGACATGTCATTTTTTAATATGAACAATTGCTAGCTGTCACTTCAGAAGGATGGCTGAAATGCCTCAAGTAGACTACATATTCTGTAGACATAAAATGCCAAATTTCTTGGGTTTGACTGTGTTCCCAAAACATGCTATGTTCATCATAGAGTGCAATAAATTGTAGGAAACAAGGCTCTTCTGTCACCTAATGTAATTTCAAATTTCATATTAGTCCTACACATTCTTATTATATTGCAGCTTTTTAAAAAATCTCTTAATTTAGATTTGAGTATGAAGTTAAAATATCAATGTTCACCAAGCAAACAAGCCGGGTCCCAGCATGGCCTTCTGGTCCTGAGCAGCAGTAGAGTATCAGATTATTCAATGGCTTCTCTTTTGACTTTTCCTTGTTTTGGTAAATTTCCACTCTGTTAATATCACCAAAGTTTTGCTTCTTAGCTCTCTTATATTTTTATCACAAAACACACATATTGGAAAGAAGACTGTTAGCTGCTGATCAGGCTTTTTGAACATAGCTACTTGGTAAGCACTGATTATTTTATTATTGCCCAGTACACATAATTTAATGGACACTGCTTTTTGCCATACCTTTCATCAATTTCATAAACAACCTCCAACAGATCACATCACCTTTACTTTATCTAAACATTTTTGCCTAATTTAATCAGCTGCTATAAGTATAATTTCCTTCACTGGAAGGTATCATAGGCACACCTACTAGGTTATCTAAATGTTTAGGGAGCCAAGCTATCCCTCGGTTTAAAAAGAAGTATAGATTCACAATTACCAACCTCAGCAGAATTAAACACATCTTGTTCAGTGACGACTAACACTTTCACTCTGAATGATGAGTAGGATTTTCAATTCAAAGTGTTTCCAATATAAGGGAAATATTTCATATTTAAAGTTTAAATTGCATTGGTGCTATATTCTCAAGAACAAGAGAATTTAATATAAATCTAAAGTGTCTCCACAATCTTTTATGGATAAATACAATATATAATATAATATATAAATATAATTAGTTTTAAAATTTATAAACTTGTCTAATTACAAATGTAATGATGAAAAATTATGCTATTTTAGGAAATAGTTTTATAATACATAGAATTTAAAAATTTAGAAATCTAAGGAGAATAATTGATGTGCTAATCTAAAATTAAAGCCAAACAATATGCTTCAATATTCCCTATCAACTCTAAAATTTCCATGATTTAGTATCTAATGATTCTTTTTTTCAAAAAAAAAAAAAAAATAGCACTTTCAACTGTAGAAAGATTGTGGTTTTCTGTGTCCCAGTGAAATGAATAAATTAATATCTTGTGAGCACAGAATATGAACACTGTTTCCAGACCATCTCTATCACTATATTCTCCACACCTCCTCCCTTATAAGGACAGAAGAAAAGACCAAAAAAGAAAAAAGAAAAAAAAGGAAAGAAAAAAGAGAACAAATACAGTAAAAGATAAAGTAAAGTATCCAGAGTCAAATGTGACTGGTGATTGTTCTTTTCATTGACAAGCATGTGGTGAGAGGAGCTGAATTTTATTTGGTTCAAGTACCCATTATACTGTGTCATTATATTATGACCTTCAGACACTATTTACCAAGTCTGACACCAACTCTGTGATATTTTTTTCCCTTCAGGGTGAAAAATGTGTCTTTTTTTTTTAAACCAGTCTGTAATTACCAGTTCCTTTCCACAAGCTGTCCTTCCCTAATTTTCCTCTTCTTCCAGCTCTCAAATATGCCTCTTTATACATAAACCATTATTGTGGCCATGGTTTAAAGGCTTAAGTCATCCCTTCCCCCAGATCAGCCCCTACATAAGTCAATGGTTTCAACTTAATTGGAAAAAGGGGGTGTTACCAATTTCTACACTATCCTAAACAGAGATTATATCTGGCCTAGTAGCTATACTTACTTTTAATATTCAAATATATATATTTCTATATAATTGCAATATACAAACTACAAATTGACAATAAATATGAAAATATTTATTTTATAAATATACATAAAATTTATGAAATAATCTCAGGGTAAAAAAATCATTTTTTTACCAAATTGGATATTCTGAAGACCAAGGAGCATGAACTCCTAAGCTTGTTATTTTATATTTGTAATATTCTGATCCCAATGCTCACGAATGAATTTATCTAGAAGAAAATAACTATCTAGATACATCAAATATTCACTACTTTTTAAATAGCTAATGTTTATATCATCCTTTTACACATTTGTTCCATGAAATAATTTTGGGGAGAAATTACACTTGAAAATTTTTAGCATCTTGTTCCATACATTGTTTGGGGGAAAGTCAAAGAAAATTAAATTCATACTGTCTCTTGTTTTGTTGCAAACAGAGCTATTGAGAGGTTCAAGTATACTTATCTTCCTCTCTTTGAACAAAAGGAAAACATTAAATAAAGCTTTCATGGATATCAAACCTTTCTTTGTTTCTAAATATGTTTGTTTATATGAAAAAACAAAACTTTTGGAAATCTGGATTTATTTAGGATTTTTTTTTCTTTTCCTTTAAGTTGAAAAACATATGATAAACATTTGTCATAAGTTATAAGTTTACCTTTTTTCTTGATTTTGATCCAGCAAGTGTTCTCCATCACAAAAGCTTCATATGACATATTTGACTGATGACTCTCAGCAGATAAAGCTGAAAGAAGATGATTTAATAATTCCCTTCATGTTCTGGTCTTAGATTAAGTTGTCCTTATTTTACATTTATCTCATTTTTTTTTCTCCTTTTTCTCTTAAGAGCCTTGAAGTTTTCCTTCCTTATCCTGTGGAAAAGATCCTTTATAGAAAGCATATTTTTCCAGTGTGTTCTTCAAACTCTTAAAAGCTTTTGTTACTTGAAAAAAAATTTTTTTAAATGGGAACTCACAATAGCCTCTATTTAAGAAACAAACTCTATTAAATGTTTATTAGTATGTGCTAAATGCTGGGCATAAACACGCGACTGAGATTGATCATTACGTAAAGAACTCATGGAGATCTAGCAGCAATAAAATGCAAAGCAATAATTCTGCTCAAGAAAGGGAATAGAGTACAGTGGAGAAGACACTGACTTTGGAATCTCACAGACTTGGTTTGAAATCCAGGTTCAGGCACTTTCAAGTTGTGTGGCCTTGGTCAAGTTACTTATTTTCTCTGAATCATTATAATATAAGCTTTGAAGTGGTTTCCAATAGAAAAAATAGTTAAGGAAGTGCTTCATCCATTATCTAGAATTTTCAGACCTATTCAGAAGACATTTTCACACAAAAAGAAAAGTAACTTGGAAATCTGCATTTCTAAAGCAGATTGTGAGAAGAGTGGAAAGTAAATGCAATATGATGAACATAACATAAAAGTACAATGTATATTTCTGCTTCTTGCTAATATGGAATATCCATGGTTTTCCCTCCCACAACTAAAATGACACAACAAACAAGCACAGAAAGACTCTGAAAGATGGAAACAAGAAGATGAACTGCCTAGGGGCCTTGGTATTTGAGGAAGGACACAGTGGTGTGTCTCCTGGTCTTCTTTATTGCCTCTCAGATATCCTGATCAGGACACTTCAGAAAATTCCAACTCTGAACTGCTAAAAGGCAAAGACAAAATCTCCAAGAAGAGCTTGTCCCCACAAAGGTGGCCTAACAGAACAGTAAACCTTTTTGGCAATACCTGCTCTACTCCAGCCAAACATCAATGGAACCTAGGAAGGACTGAGCATTCCCATAACTGATTTTGGTGAAACTTTGGACTTAACATTGTTACATAAATGGCTTAACCTTTGGGGATTTTGTGATGTTGTGAATGTATTTTTCATATGGGAAGAACATGTTTTGGGGAGGTCCAAAGGACAGACTATGGTAGATTGAATTATGTACATCAATTTAGGCAAGCTGTTAATCTTAATCCATATTGCTGTTGGATGTGAACCCATTATAAACAGGATCTTTTAAAGATGTTTTGTTTTTTTAGTTAAAGTGATACCCAACTGAATGAGTTTGGGTCTTAATCCAGGTTACTTGAGGCCTTTGAAAGAAATCTGAAGCCAGAGTGAGAGAAAGTGATGAGGATAAGCTAGAAGCCAGAAATCAGTGGAAGCCCAGGAAAGAAAGAGGACATTGCCACGTGATGACAGGAAGCAGAGATACAAGAGATACAAGAGATACAAGAGATACAAGGATTGTCAGTAGCCAGCACCAGAAAGCACAGACTTTGGGAAGAAAGCATTGCCTTGCTGACACTTTGATTTTAGAGTTCTGCTAGCCTCAAAACTGTGAGCCAATAAACACCTGTTGTTTAAGCCAACCCATTTTCATAGTAGCCTGGGAAACTAAGCACCATAGGAGCCATAAGTGGCACAGCATTTTTCAAGTGCTGAAAGAAAATTTCAACTCAGAATTCTATCCAGAGAAAATATCCTTCAGGAATGTCAGAACATTCTCAGATGAAAAAGGACTAACGGAATTTGCAGACCTACCCTAAAGGAATGATTTAAGGAAGTTTCTTAAACCAAGAAGAAATGATAACAGAAGGCTAGGAATTTCAGAAAGGAAAGAAAGACATCAGAATGAGTAATAAAGTCTATAAAGCTATAATAGACTATTCTGTCTTTCATGAGTTTCTTAAATCATATTTGATGGTGAAAAAATGATAAATGATATCACTGGATGTGGTATTCAACGTAATATAAAGGAAATGCCTATGGCAATTATATTTAAAAAGTGAGGATATTGAACCTAAATGAAATTAAGGTTTATACTGTTAACTTGAAGCAGCAAACTTCTATGCTAATACAATGCGATGTTATATAAATTATATTGTGAGCACGAGGGATCATTGTGACAGAACTGTCCTGTATCTTGATTGTGCTTGTGGTCGTACAAATCAACATGTGATAAAATTGTATGTTTCTAAATACACACAAACAAATTAGTGCATATAAAACTTGTGAAATATTAATAATGTCAGTGGATTGCATCAATATCAGTCTCCTGGTTGTTACACTTTACTGCAGTTTTGCAAAACTTACAATTGGGGGAAACTGGGTGAAAGGATACAGAACCTCTCTCTGTAAGAAATTATAATGGCATGTGAATCCACAGTTACGTAAAACCAAATCTAAAACAAAAACAAAAGACAACAAACAAGAATATAATGTATAATGAAAACACATAATGCTATTAAAGTTTGGTAACCATTCTGATGATGCTCTCAAATTAATTAAAACAGAATACATGATTATTGACCTCAGCATCTAGTGAATAACATGGTACCTTTGACTTGAGTGTTTCAGGCTAATATGACTCTCAAAATAACAAACTCGGGACCCCATCACCAAAGACTTAGTTTTTAATTTTTCCCAGCATGCAGGGAAAAAACTTAGGACCTCATATACATTAAATGTAATTTCAAAATGTGATACCACAATATTGTCATGGATATTTATAAACAAATATATAGTGTCAAAGATCTATGTGAATCATTTTGTTTTTGTCATTGATTCTGGGATTCAAATGATATTCAGAAATTGCCGTATTCTACATACAAGGGATCATATAATCCTTTCAGTGTAACTTTTAGAAGTCTTTCACCAAATCTAGCCATCTTTCTCCTCTCATAAACTATCAGGAATGATCCTTGATATTAGCTCCCTATAGTCTTTCTCAGAATCCCTTTGCTTCTTGCACCCTTACCTTTCATTATCTCTATATGAATGCTGAATAATCGATAACCCTCCCCCTGTAGTATCTCATTCATTGTGCATTGCATATGCTATGCTCTATTTCTGTCCCAACTCCATGTTTACTATATGTGTGACCTTGAGCAAATCATTAATCTTACTGTGCTTCTGGTTTCTCCTTTATAAAATAGAAATAATAATAATACCAATCTCCTGGTGTTTTGGCAAAGATTAAATGGAAAAATGCAAGTGATAGCCTTATTATCATGCAGCCACATAGTAAATGCTTATTAAGTAATACCTATTATCAATATTATTGTTGTTATTATAATTCAGTTTAGTTTATTGAGTAATGAGTAATGCTGTTCCTTGTAGTTCTCAGATTAAGAAGAATGGTGCTTTGGTGTTTCAACTCAAACCTGCTCAAGTGCAATTAATTTACAGGCTGTACTCCTAAACATATTTGCAATTTTATATGGGACATTATGTTAATCACTCAAAAGAAAAAAATATCAAGTAGTGACATTTCAGGTATCTTTTAAGTTGTATGTTTTAACCAGGCAGAGATATCACTCTTTCTTAAAATGCCACAATGTAAATCACTCTGTTTATACGTAAGACCATTCTTGGATTTCATTTTTTTTCCTGTAAAACTAAAACAAGCAACCATAGACTCACTCCTTTTTCCTACTCTACTTTTATACCTCCTGCCACCAGTTTATTTATTTATTTTTTGTTTTTGTTTTAACCCAATTCCTCTGATTTCATCATTTGGGACTCAAGTTTTTATACTATGTCCTGGCATCAACAACAATCTGTTACATACTATACAATGATTCTGCCAGACACCTTCTTAATTCTTTATATTCCAATACAATCCCCTTACTAAAACTGAAGTGATGTGATTATTTCCACATAAAGACCCCTCCAAAATATGAATGATTACTAATTATTTATAAATTATAATATCAATGTTTACTTCAAGTTTACTGCATTAGATAAATGGATGCATATTTGCATTTGCTTTAATGTGTACAACTATTAATTTGGGAATCAAGTTTTAAGGGTAAATTATATATCAAATCAGCATTGAGTAATTTAGAAATTACTATTTAAAAGTGCTATCAAGAATGATTATGTAGAACAGTGTAAAAAAATCCCTTAAATTGTAATTCTAGGGCTATGATTGTGATATTTTGGCACTTTCATTTTACTTCAAACTCAGAAATGCTTAAGAAAATTGTTGCTAATAATATTTGTTCTTTGTATACTTTTCATCTCACTTTTTCTGTTTGGTAGTGTAATTAATAAAAACAATGAGAAATTAGTAGATATTCATAATTTCTTCTCCATTGAACATCACTTTGATTTAAAAAAATGTATTTCAAAAACATTTTGGATTTATTTTTAAAAAATAAAGCCATATTATCTTTGTATGAATTGTTCTACCTCTATATTCTGAAATTTTACTGAGGCTTTTAAAAGATTCTGCACAAGTTATAGCAACAATTTTTTTTCATGTAAATAAATTACTGTGGAAATCTAAAATATGTAAATAATTTATAATGTGATTAGTTGTTTGCAAGCTGGTAAGTTTGCAAGTGCACATGATTAGATTTTCTTGGCTTCCCTCAGTTGACTTTACTATATCTTGTATCAAGGCACATAGCTTTTTATCTCACCCCTATTTCACAGGGTCAGGAATTGATATTAACCCTTTTCCAAGAGAACAACTACAACTAAAAAATCACATAGCAAAAATGTGTCCCCAGGATATAAAGGTAGAAGAGTAAAAGGGTAGAGTGTAGCTTTTTTGAGAAATAACCAAGTGAAAAACAGTTGGTATTTTTATATTTCTAAGAAAAACAAAATAATGAAGAAATGTTAGGCTCTTGCCTGCAACTGAAACTTGTACGAAAAGGAAAATGCAAAGGAGAAAATGAAAAGCTGCTCAATGACCTTTCTTATAATACACAGAAGATAAGGTTTGCTTGTTCTTTTTTACTAATATGACTGGTAAAATAAAAAGAATTCTTCAAATACTCTACACTATTCAGATTTCCTTTTTGTGAAGAGAATTACATCTTGCCCTTTAGTCTTTCAAGCATAGAGTAAATAAAATTACTGTGGAACTCATGGTTTTAGCTACTTAAATCCCATTCATTCATAAATCTCATGACATACTAAAGGATGAATTGAAGATCCTGGACAAAATATTAAGTGCATGATATATGTGGTATAGATGTAAATATAGTTATGGATGATATAGATACTTATTCACTTCATTGCCTTTTCTCAAAATTAAGGCACACTTATAAAGAGCACAACTGCATTTTAAGAATTATGTTTTTAAGTGTAATAAAATGTACTTTGATAATGAATAAAAAATGCTTATCTATGATCTTTGGAAAAAGTAGTGTAGCATATCCAAGAAAGCTAATAATCTTTTCTTTCAGCTTGTCTAGCCAAAGAAATCTTGGAAATCCTTCATGCATTTTTTTCGGGGACCAAAAGAGTAAACCAGGTTTGCTCATGCAAAAATTCACCACCTTTCTAGACTGTTCATGACAGTATAGCCTCTACACAATTAGTTAAGAAGTGGTAGGAACTGCATGAGTGTTTTCAGAAAATAACCATGGAGTGAGTGGTTTATAGTTAATTGTGGGACACCTCTAGAGTAGTTCCCAACTTGGAGCTTTTAACTTCTTCCTAAAAATGATGGCATTCTTTCATACCTTTCCTCTCCCTTCCTCCAAACACCACTAATATTTTTGCACTGGAGAAAGAAAAAAAGGGCTCCCTGCTATTCCCACAGTTGCAAAAATATACTTTTTCATATTCTGGAGTTTTCACACATCTGTGTCATAGCAAAAAGCAAGCATGAACAACTAACTACAAACAAATTAGAAGAGGACTCTGCTTCAACTCCAAATTTTGAATAATTATGCACAGAGACTTAGATCTTTCTGCAGTGGGTCTATCTGTCCTGATAAGAGCTCCCTGGGAAAAATACATGGATCAGTGTGTGAGACCCCAGAGCACCAAAGATGATGCAGTATATAACAATGAAGGAAGAAGATTCAGATAGGATGAGGTCAAGGGAGAGCATTTCTTACTTAACAATTGTTGAAAGAGTTCACCAGTGCTCCAGAAAGAAGAGAAGGATTAAATGTAATGATAAACTTAATAATTGCCTTACAAAAACAGCTAATATTAACAGCTATTGAACACTCACTTTGCACCAGGCACTGTGTACTATGTACTTTACTTGATTTCATTTAATATCATGCTAGCCCTATTCTACACAATTAAATTCATAGGATGGGTATATTCCTTTCTGTTTGTTTCAAACTTTTATGTACTAGTAAAATAATCCTTCATTTTATGCAAAAGAAAATAACCAATAGTTGGATCCAAAAAGTCAATGGCAGTCAATATATTGTGGCCTCTCTATAGAATTCCAGGCTAATTAAATTGTCCCATACAGAATATCTGAGTAAGAGTCCCTCCTTTGGAAGAGTGTTACATGTTTCAACAGTACATGGTGCACCTTCTCCCATTAAAAGTACAGTCCCAAGTGTTCACCATAAATTTCTTCTTGGTGGAAAATGTAATTGACCCTGTGAAAATTGCTAAATTGTACAGTGAATTCTTAGGAAAAGTTCCATTTTCATATAGTCAATACCAAACTTTTTGCAACAGGATTAATGGTAGTGAATAATGTAAACTTGCTAATATCTTATTATTTTTATACTCAGAAGAATTCATTTCTCAACACTAATTATTTAAAACATAAAATCAATAGATATTGTTGAGGCTGTCATGAGTGTGTGTGTATATATATGTATATATATTTATTTATATTTATATTACCTATAATGTTTTATTAATGCTTTTTCCATTCATGATATGCAAAGAGAAGTGATTGCGTATTATACAAAGCTTTTCTGTAATTCATTATACTCATTGAAAGCTTACTAATGCTGTGCAACTGAATGGAAAATACTGTTTATCAGAAATATCATGTTAAAATAATTGCAGATTTTTATCATAGAAGAAAATTTATTTATCTGAAATAGTTAGATGTTGGTTCCTTACATATTCATTTTTCCCTTCCTGAAAAGTAAACATAAGCTTACTGTCCAAGACTCAGATTCAGCAGGCTCTCATATTTTGGCTAAATTATCATATTCCTCTTCCACATTATGACATTAGAAACATGTTTTTCACTAAAAGTCATTCAGTCTGGTAGATTAAAGTTATCAATACTACTACATTCCATATATTCTCTGCACTCTGAAGACCTGATAACAGCAACATAATTTAGTATAAACTTCACATTCTATAAAACATTTTTACAGCATATTCACAACAACCCTTCTAAGTAGAGCAGGTGTGAATTTCAGGTCTCCACAACCACAACCTTATGTACATTTCCAAAGTGGCCTCCTCTATTCTCACTCCAGTAAAATTGGCCGGCAGACCTTTTAATGAGGCTACAAATTTGACTTGCTCATGCCATTCCCTGTCCCTTCTGCATAACCAAATATCTCCCATCATTTAACACCCAGTTCAAATATCTCCTTGTCTAAAATAATTTGCATATTTCCTCCCTCCGACAGTGATATATTTATTATTGCTTATAATATGTTCCTTTCTCTCTTATTTATAATTAATTAGATACATGCATTATCTCTCTGATATGGTAGGTTAATTGAGCACAGCATACATTTCTGTTCCTTTTTTATTTTTCCTAGCACCCTCTAGCATGGCACCATAAAACTGTAGGAACTCCCATATTTTTTGTGGAAAGAATGAATAAGCTTTCATAAGAGAATGCATAGACAATTTAAATAGCCTGTGACAGAATTGAACCCAGGAATTCTGACTCTAAAACCGTTGCATTTCCCAAAGAAGGCAGAGTTGGATTATCTTTAAAAGCCACTTGAAGTTATCATTGTATTCTAAAATGAATCAACTGTACCGTCAAACACAGTTTATTCATTTTATCTTGAACTTGCCTGGATCTCATGATTTATAACTGTGTTTTGATTATTTTCCTCTTTATTCATGCTCTCAGCATTTGTACTTTCTTAGATTTCTATGGGGAAAGATATTTTTCAGCATGTTTTCTCCTTAAATTCTTTATGCTAATCCAAACCTCCATTTGATTGATCAAATTTAAAACAAACAAAAACAAAGCAAAAAACTGAATCTGAAAAACTAGTAACTCACTGGAGATACATTTATTACAAAATGAAGGAATGGATGTAATTATCAATCCTTAATATTGGTTTTCAACTCATTGCATATTAATGTAACATATATTCCTTTAAAAGTTTCACAGAATCTTGAATACAGTCTTTAGACTGTGAAAACCTGTAAAGACATGATTTTATGATTAGAACATGTGATTAATTAGAACATATGATTAATTAGAACGTATGATTTTATAATTAGAACAATATCTTGATCTGGGACATCTACTATGTCAGTGTGCTTGTATTGGAAGCTGTCAATTTTAGGTTTTACATAATTATTGGGAGCATGCTTTTGCTTTACCCTTTTACTAGCCTGTCTGCTTTCTAGGAACCATTGACAGTTTTAAATCTTTCTTTGCAAAGAGCTGCTTATGCTGTTGCCACACTTTGTAGGCAACAACTGTAATTCCAAAATGTGCCAAAATCTGTCACATCTGCTTTATTATTTAGTTAAATTGATTTTTTTCTTAATCCAAAGGCATTTTTGTAGAAGAAATTACATACAAACACACAACACAAAAGACACTGGAAGAGAAAAGAAAATTGACATTTTGATTTGTGGACTCTCCAGTAGGTCTATCATTCATCCAGAACCATATCACTATTGTCACTCTTCTCAGGCAGGGAGACTAATTGGTGCAGCTGTGGCAGAACAGTCTGTCTGCAGGGACAGCCGCCTTGTGAAGAAATTGAACAAGCTAAAGGACTTGCAGGTGTTATGAATTGAATCTAAAAGATGAGACGTGTCTGATTAGAGAGAGCTAAAGATGTATAGATGTGTCTTTCTAAACAGTGAGTTACTAATATGCATTTTTGTGTGGATGACAGTTCATTCATCGAGCAAATATTTTGGAATCTGTACTCTGTACAAAGCAGTATGCTAGGCAGTGCCCATAGTTTAAAAACCAAACCAACTTCAGCATGATGAAAAAGACAGTGGAGAATCAATGTAGAAATGAACGCACTCTCCGAGGTGATGTAGTATCTTGTTTTGGTTTCCCTTTCCAATATGTGACTTGCATCCAAGTCATTTTAGAGATTGTAAAGGTGATTAGGAGACCTCACATTTACCAAAGTGCAGATAAATGAAGTCATTTACCCAAGGTCATATCCAGGTTTCCTCATTTCCAGTTTAGCGAAGCACTGACATTACCACACTCCTCTGTGAAAAAGTCAGATTAGTGTTCATGACCACAGAGTCCACATATACCACTTACTGGTTAATGAGCATTTTTATTTCTGTTTTAGGGATAATGCAATCTTGCTCACAAACATGTCCAGGAGAGGAAAAGAGATTAAGCCCAGTCCTTTCCTACAATGCAAGAGAAGCTGTGTCTTTTCCTGGAAGCAAGAAAAAGCCTCACATGCCAAACATCCTACCTTGCAAGACTACTTTATCTGCCATTTTTCCTGGTGCCTGGAAAGAAAGCATTGGATATGGAGTCAGAAGGAAGGCTTATAATTTGGGCAATTTTGAACAGGTTTTTTTAGCTTCTGTAGGTTTCAGTTTTCTTAGCATCTTTGTCTATCTCTATCGCTGCATGTTCCGTTTTGCCAATGCTGTCATTATGCAAAATACCAGAAACGGATTGGCTTTTTTAAAGGGGGTTTTATTTTGTTACAACGTTACAGTCTTAAAGCCATAAAAGTGTCCAAGCTAAGGCATGAACAATAGGTACCATCACAGAAATGGCCAATGGTGTCTGGAACACCTCTGTTGTCTGGGAAGGCACATGACTGGCATCTTCTTCCTTTGTTCCCAGGTTGTGTTTCAAAATGGCTTTCTCCCAGTTGTTTTTCTCTAGGCATTTGGGGGTATTCTCTTAGTTTCTCCCAGGCAAACTCTGCAATAGCAAAAGTCTACTTTCAATGGCTGTCTTCAAAATGTCTCTCCTAGCTGCAGCAGCAAGCTCCTTCTGACTGAGCTCTTTTATGACTCCAGTGATTAAATCAAGACCCACGCTGAATGGGAGGGGCCACACCTCCATGGAAATAATCTAATCAAAGGTATTACCCACAGTTGGGTGGGTCATATCTCCATGGAAAAAAATCTAATCCAAAGATTCCAACCTAATCAACACCAGTACCTCTGCCCCCACAAGATTGCATCAAAGAACATGGTGTTTTGGGGGACATGATACACCCAAACTGGCACACTGCAATTATCCCACTATAATTTCTTTCTTCTCTGTAAGTTCTGGGGACAGGAAATGCATTTTATCTGTATAAGCCCAAAGCTTAGACTACAGCACGTTAAAAATTAAATGATAAATAACTGTCAAATCAAAGGATAACATGGGAATAAAATATGTTCTCCTTATCTACCTCACAGAGTTGTCATAAATATTAAATGAAAATACCATAAAACTTTAAAATGTTACATAACGTAAATGAGTATGACGTGTGTTTGTAATATTCTAAATGTTATTTATTTGTGCCAGCTTGCTTTATTCTTATAAAAAACTGACAAGGGAGGTATTATTAACCCCTCTTTACAGATGAACAAACTGGCCAAAGAGAGGTGGATAAATTGTCCAAAATAACTTAACCAGTAATTGCTGGAGCCAGGATTTGAACCCATGCAAGGATATTGTGCTTTTAACCTTTACCTCTTACTGCAGTCAAGTTGATTTATATGCTGCTTATACAAGTGCATCTATATTTCTCTCTGGAAATATCAAATGGCTAAAAAAGAGTAGAGTTACCCCCGGAGTGTAGTTAATGATGGCAGTTTTGAGACATGGAAAGTCCATTGTCTCTTGAGTCAGAAACAGCAATACAGCCACTGTCGATGGAGTGGACTGAGAGAAGAGGAGAGGTATAAAATTGAGATCAGCGAAGTAATGGTAGGGAATGGAGTTACAAAAAGGAGGGCATTTTCTGGCATCCATTGTAAGCATTTTGAGGTTTACTCTGACAGAGGTAGGACAGCAGAGAAGAATTTTGAGAAGACAGTGATATGACAGCTCTGACTGCTCTGTTTAACAGAGACTGTAGAAAAGGAAGGAAGTTAGCAATAATCCATTTAGGAGGCTTTTGCAATAATCTGATTGAGACATAAAGATGTATTGGGCCTTAGTATGTGGCAATGGTAGAGGAAAGGACAAAGAGTCTATACAGATATATTTGAAGGCAGAGTTAACAGGATTTACTGATATAAAGTGTATGAAATAAAGAAGTCAAAATCATTCTAAATTGTATTTCCCTATGAAACAAAAGAGATTGAATTGCTGTTAAGTGAATGTTCGAAGAAAGCAAGACGAGAAGATTTGGGAAGTAAGATGGAGAGTTTTGTTCTGGATATGCTCGGTTTGAGAAGTAATAGACCTCTAAGAAGAAACATTGACATCACCAACTATATTTGGATATATGAGTCTGGAGTTCAGAGAAGAGCTCTGGCTAAAGATATAAATGTGGGTTATCAGTGTGTAGATATTGTTTAAATCAGGATGAGATCACTGAGGGGGTGATCATAGGCAAGGTAGAGATGAGGCCCAAGGACTGAGATCTGTGATTGTGGGGATGAAGAGAGACCAGAAAATTAAAGTGAGGATGAGCAATCATAGAGGCGAGAAAAAAAATTTAGATATGATATCCTGGAAGCCAAGGAACAAATATATTTCAAGGAGGAGTGACTGATCAGATTTCAAATTGATCAAGAGAAGAAGATTGAGAATTGACTGCCCTATTCATCAATGTGGAGTTCAGTGGAAACCTTGATGTCAGTCATTTCAGGGAAATGGTAGTGAAAAGCTTAATTGTGTAGAATTACTGTAGAATGGAAGGAGAGAAGTTGGAAACAAGAAGTATAGATGACTCTTACAGTGAGATTTACTTCCTACCTACAGCCACCCCATACAAAGGAACTACAGTTTCAGGGTCAAGTCCACACTCAGTGGTCATAATCCTTGAAAGACAAGCATGTTTCCATTTCCCCACTGTACAACTCCTCTGATACATGAACATAGGTCCTTTGGAGAAGCAGTTGAGGGAACAGCTTCTACATATATGTGATGCAGCAGATTACTTTATCAAGGGGATTGGGGTTTGATTTTTTTTATTTTTTTTCAATCAATATCTCTGGGTCTGAGAACTGGCTCATATATAGAAATTTGAAGAGGATAGTGGTTTTTATTTTTCCACTCTGGTGGCAGATGTCAGGCTTCTGCCTGCCCCCTTTTGATCTTTTCTGTTTATAAAAGTCAAGCAATACCATCATTGCTTTTGCTTTCATCTAACTCCTAGAAACAATGATCTATTAGCCATTGCCATAGATTCCAGCAGGTCATGGCCCCCTGGTTATCTTTTCAGACTTGTTGTCCATTACAGTGATCTTGTATACCTCATTGCTGACATTTATGTGCTGCCACCTGGTCTCTGCTATGCCAGCATCCTATCATCCCCATTGACATTAGAGAGCCTGCAACAGACAATCCTCTTGGGCCTTTCAGGAATGCCAGTGCCCTTCTAATTACTGCAATTTCATCATTTTAGTGAAGGGAGTGTCCTCTGGGCCTCCTAGAGAACATGGTGAGCTTATGGGTTCTCTGCTCTCACATAATAAATCAATTTTAACCAGCCCACACTCTGAACATCCTGACCCCTTCCTCAATATACTGCCAGGTCAGTGCTAATGTCCTTGCATCATTTACATAGGCTATTATGGTTTTCAAGCTTCAAGGAGCAGTCTAGTTGTGTGTAAGAGACAGTTCAAGGTATCCTTGCTAGTGTATTAAACCCTGACATATGAAGGAGTGCCCCCAAATCCCTAAACTCTTTGTCATCTAGACTTATATTCTATCCCCTCCAATACCATCAAAATTCATTTCCAGATGTATTTGCCTGATTCCTGCTGGAACATAACAGTCAGATCTTACAGTTCCTCTCAGTGAAAAATTGATCACTTTCTTCCAAGGCAAAGACAAGTTGGGTCATGCTGACCAAGGCAAAGACAAGTTGGGTCATGCTGAAAGTTGACCCTATATAGAGTCGCCAGAAAAAGGAGAAGAGGTGGAGGAAGACTTTAAGTAAGGAAAGATCATCCTGTGAAGCATCATCTCAAGTGCAGCCTTTGCATGGTCTCCAGGCAATGAGAGGTTCTTATCCTCTAAGAGCTAAGAGGTACTGCATTACTTTTACTGGCCAAAGAATTCAGAGAAATTTGTGGGTTCTAGGTTCCTAAGCACATCCAATTGATGTTTCCAAGCCAGATCTCAGTGCCCCGCTTTTCCCTCTCAGTGGTCTGAGTTGTATAGAAAACTTGCCAAGATTATAAATTCAACCTTCTTTGCCACTGTTCTCAGCATTTGGTACTGGGTCTTATTTTCAGCACAGCCTGCTCTCTGGCTGCATGTGATGAAGGTCCTTTCCATACTACCATAAAGACCTTTTGGCTTTCACATTGTGCCCCAGGTTGATGGTTGGCTGACTTGGGCCTATTATTTAAGTGCATCAAAGGCACTTAAATGCAACCAATTACCTCTGCAGTTCCTATAATTACCATTGCTTCCATGAAAGATGCTTATTTAGGAGCAATGGCAATTACAAGGCCAGGAAAGATGCCAGGTATCTCTAGCAGTAAAGTGAGGAAGTGAAGCAGAGAGACAAGTGTTATGCAAGTTATCACTGCAGGTAACTAGAGCTTAATCCCACTGGAGAACTCTGAAAGCAAATGTAGAGTTTGTGCCTTAGAGTTAACCCACCAGAGGATCAAGGAAGCTGGGCTATTTATACATATGCTTCCAAAAGTCATTGGTTCAGGGCTGCTCCCGGAAAGCATTAATTCTCCAGCACTTACTGCCTGCTGTGGTTGAGTGGAATCCAGCCACAAAAGAAAAGTCCTCAGGCAATGAGATACTGGTGCTAGCAGCTGTCATCAGTTTGGCATATACTGCAATGGCAAGGTCCAAAGCATGAGGTCAGGGCACTGACAGCATGTAGCATATCATTCTATTATTGGTGAACATCTAGGTAGTTTCCAGGTTTGGGCTTTTATGATTAGTGCTATTATCAACATTCTTGTACATGTCTTTTGGCAAGCACATATAAGTGTTTATATTGAGTATGTGCTTAGAACTGAAATTATCAGGACATGAGATATACATGTGTTCTGCTTGTTAGATACTGTCAAACATTTCTCTAAAATTGTTATATCATTTCACACTCTCAGGATCACTTTATGAGAATTGCAGTTGTTCCACATCCTTGGTAATAATTGTTATTTTCTGTCTTTTTCTTCACTTTAGGCATTCTGTGAATGTGTTTTATACATGTGCACATCTAAATTGCTTTGCCCTGTTTGCTAATAAAGTTGTGCACCTTTTCATTTGTCACTTGCATATCTTTTCTTGTGGAAGTGCCTGTTCAAGTATGAATCTTGTTCATTTAAACAGCCTGGTGCTGTAAATTTGGTTTTGTTTCTTCCTTATTCATTCAATGTTTTTCAAATCTATCATGTTTTACATGTATGCCTATACTACACAGCATTTATCCGTTACCGTAGAAATGGGCACCAATGAAACCTCCAACTTTTTTTTCCTAACATAAGAATGTAATGGAAACCATTCTCATTCATGTTTTCTTTTGACAGGCGTGAGGGTTCCTTTGGATTACATACCAAGTACAGGAACAGCTGAATTATAAACTCCAACTAAAGTTCAAAACATACTATAAGATTGTGTGTAACGGTGATGGTTTGTAATTGTATGTACCCCAGAAAATCAAATTCTTAAAATGAACCAATTCCTGTGGGTATAAACCTATTGTAAGTAGGACCTTTTGATGAGGTTTCTTCAGTTAAGGCATGGCCCAGGGTTGGGGGGAGGTCTTAAGTGTCTTACTGGGGACCTTTATAAGAGATGGAATGAGAGAGAGAGAGAGAGAGAGAGAGAGAGAGAGAGCCATGGAATCAAGAAGCTGAAAGCAATGAAACCTGGAAGAGAAGAAAGAGACCAGCAGACACTGCCATGTGTCTTGCCATGTGACAAAGGATCCAAGGATCTCTGACAGCTGGTTTGGGGGAAGTAAGCATTTCCATGTCCCTGATTTGGACATTCTCATGGCCTCAAACTGTAAGCTAATAAATTATAATTGTTAAAAGTTGACCCATTTCATGGTATCTACTTTGAGCAGCCTAGCAAACTAAAACAATCTTCACTCCCCATGAAGTACCTGAGTGTTTTGTTATATCTTGGCCAGGTCTTCTCATTGTTGCTTCATTTGCTTTATTTTCTAATTACTAGTGAACTGGAGCATCACTCTCTATATTTATTAATAGTTTAGCCCTGTATTAGGGATAATATACACACAATAAATTATAAAGCTAGGTTACTGGGGAAACTTATAGATAGAGGGTCAACTGTTTATATGCAGTGCTCCAAGTTCTCACTGTCTCCCTGGCCTTGTACAGCTGTTCCCAATACACCTGGAAACATTAGAGTTTGTGTTCCAGAAGAGGTATCTACTAAGTCTTCTTTACATATTTTCTCAGTTTACCAGGGCTGCTGTAACAAAGCACTATGGATTAGTTGGCTTAAACAACAGGAATATATTTCCTCATAATTGTGGAGGCTAGAAGTTAAAAATCAACAGGTTGGCAGGGCCATGATTTATCTGAAGTCTGAGCATTCTGGTGGTGGCTTGCCAGCAATCCATAATTGAATTTCTGCCTCGGTCACACGGCCATCTCACCATGTTAGTCTCCTCTTATTATGTCCAAATTTCCTCCACTTACAAGGTCTCCAGTCATATTGGATCAAGACCCACCTTTATTCACTTTGGCCTCACCTTCATCTTCAAAATCCTATTTACAAATGGGTTCACATCCACAGGACTGGGGGAGGTTCAAACCATTACACATGTTTTTGGGAAATTGAGAGGAGACAGGGACTGCCTGATTATATTTGTAACACTGACAATTAGAAGATATTTGTAGCCTCTGAATAGAAAGGTTTTCCAGCAAGACATATGAGAAGTACACATTTCTCATTCTTTTCTCTTTCTTTTAAATAGACTTTATTTTTAAGACAGTTTTAGACTTATAGAAAATTACAGGGAAAGTACAAGAGCTTTCATATAAATGCCCCCCACATATAGATTCCCCTATTACTAACATCTTGCATCAGTGTGGTACTTTTGTTACAAATGATGAACAAATATTTATACATTGTTAGTAACTAAAATCTAATGTCTGCATTAAGATTCACTCTTTGTGTTATACAGTACTATGGTTTTGACAAATGCATAATATTATGTATCCATCAATACAGTATGATACAGAATAGTTTCACTGACCTAAAAGATATTTCCTGTGCTTTACCTATTCACCCATCACCTCTGTTCCCAGCCTGAACCATGTCAACCACTGATCTTTTTACTGTCCCTAGTTTTGCCTTTTCCAGAAGGTAATAAATTTGAAATCATATCATAAGTAACCTTTTTAGAGACACTTTTTTCATTTAGTAATATGCATTCAAGCTTCCTCCATGTTTTTCATGGTTTGATTGCTCATTTCTTTTTTAGTTCTGAATAATATCCCATTGTATGGATGTACCACAAGTTATTTATCCATTTACCAATTGAAGAACATTTTGGTTGCTTCCAGTTTTGAGCAATTTTGAATAAAACTGCTATAAACATTCATGTGCAGGTTTTTGTGTGGAAATAACTTTTCAACTGCTTTGCGTAAATATCTAGAACTCCATTGGTGGGTCATATGGTAAGTCTACGTTAGTTTTATAAGAAACTGCCAAACTGTCTTCCAAAATGGCTTTACCATTTTACATTTCTGCCAGTAATGAATGCGAGTTCCTGTTGCTCCACATCCACACCAGTATTTGGTATTGTCAGGGTTTTGAATTTTCAGAATTTATTAAGTATATAGTGGTATCTCATTGTTATTTTAATTTTTCATTATCTGGTGATATATGATAATGAGCATCTTTTTAAATGTGCTTATTTGTCATCTGTATATTTTCTTTTGTGAAGTGTCTGTTTATCTCTTTTGCCCATTTTTTAATTGGGTTGTTTTTATTCTTTGGTGAGGAATCAGAAGATCTTGAGCTTTCCACTCCTGGGGATGTCCTTGCTGATGAGTGGGGCATCCTGATTTTCAGAAGTGCCTACAGGAATTTGTTTCCCAGGGCCAATGTCTGAGGAAGACCTTGCAGACACGAGGGTGCTGAGCCAGTCCATTGATAGGGTACCCAATGGGGGTGGTGCCTGGGTCATCAATCCAAAAAATAGACCATCATCCTCTTGGTCTTCCACTGGCCCTGGGTAAACATTAAACATAAGTCTTTCCATCAGGGGGAAGAAGATAATTAAACTTTCAGTGAAGTTTCTAGCTTCTCTTGAATATGCCAGAGAACATAGAAATTGCAAAATTAGTAACATTTTAATTAGAAGGATTTGTGGAGATCATCTTAAGAACTTCACTATGAAGTTCAGGATGAAAAAAAAAGAGAAAAAAAAAACTTGAAGGCTCAGATTCAAGAACGGCTTAATGCCCTGTTAAAAAAAAAAATCTTTTTAGGTGAAAGCACACATTCTTTCACCCTAAGAATGCTCCTGACAGTGCAAGAAACTTGTGTGAACAATGTGATCTGTGCCCAGCCCTGGGTCATGAACGATCCTATACGTCCCTCCAGAAAGAAAATAGTGATATATCTAAGCGGAAAGCAAAAGACAACCTGCCTACTTCAGAGAAACACAAGCCCTCGTTGACACAAACTGTGTACTAACATTTATTCTGAGATGGCATGATATATTCAACTAGCCTTGATTATATTCTGCTGAGAGCATATAGCTTTTCTGCTATATAGGATGGTGTCAAAAATTGGATGCATCCAAAAGGGAGAGAAAATTTCAACCAAAATTTTGGCAGTAAGCCCTGCGATGCAGTTTGTGAGTATACACAGAGTTTCTCAAGAGCCAAGATATTAGAGTAAGTACATAATCCTATGCCTAGAGACCGAGGAAAGGTTTACATAATTTGTGTGGTTGATGTAAACATCAATGTAGAGGGCCAATGAAAACAGGATAAAAAGACTGGCAGTTATAAGGAAGGAAAGATTGTACAGGAATCACGGAATTATCTAGGAGTTGGAATGGGATCTGATAAGGCCTCTCAAATCTTTGACTTGTAGGTGACATTTGCTATATCACTAGGAATCACAGACTGTGATAGTTGCAGGTGGTTGTTGGGGCTGATCATATATTTAATAGGAAATACAAGGAGAGTGGATTTACCCTATAGCCACCCCTCCCCAGCATCACAAGTTCAGATGTGTTCATGCATAAATTGCTGCTTTGGAAACCAGCTAGAATGCTTGTCCTTTTCCTTCTGCTATAAATTCTACAGAAGTACATCAGTTACCATTCTACTTCCAGTGATGACCTCTGAAGAAAAATGAGGACAACAGCAATGGAAAGGAAATCTATAGCATAAGCAAGAAAACCATAGTAAGGTCCCTCACTTCCAGAGAGATGGAATCATGTAAACCCCAGGAAAAGATATGGTGTCATCCTGGGAGCAAGAAGATACAAAATCGTTTATATTGTGCATATCCAGTCACCTTTGATCCATGCAATGCATATCTCCATCCATTCATTGGAGTCAAGATGGGTGAATAAAGGGGAAGAGCATTGAGTTTCAAGAGTCATTAGAGTCTCTACAGCTCTAATGATAGAAATATGCTACTCAATATCATAAAAAAAGAAATCTCTTTACAAACTGAAATGGAAAGTTCTCTAGCATATGTTAAGGAAAACAACAAGATGCAGAACAATAGATACATTATTTTCCCTTTGTGTTAAATAAAACTCCCCATGTTGTCCCATAGAAACAAGAAGATCCTGATTTAAGAGATGCACTTTCCTTCTACTTTCCCCAGGTCTGAAACATAGGTGCCTAGGAACTTCACCCAGACAGAAAGACCTTGCAGAGAACAGCAATCTTCATTTGCTCAATTGTAATCAGCCAAGGATAGCTGAAACAGACAGCTCCATAGAGGTCTATGGAGGTCATTTCAGGAGAGACTGTTACAGTCTTTGAGAAGGCTCCATGGTATTTACTGCCTGTAAATGATAGCGGCATCAACCACAAATGCCATACTGAGAGGCCTAGGGCAGTGGCAGACAAAGGAGATTTCCCATTGATAGATTTTATTATGTTGAGGAATTTCAGTTTCTGACAAATATCATCAATCAGATCCTAGTGTGTGCTATCTGCTGCAGGGGAACACAGCAGCTCCATATTCTATAAATGTGTCTATGGCTATCAAGACCCATTTTTGTCCCAGGGGCATATAAAGTAAATCTGCCAGCTGCAAGGGGGTCCAGATGCGCATGGTGTTTGCCTAATTCACCTTAAGTTAGACATCCTGTAGCTGTCGAATAGGAGCAGGAGCACAAGAGAGTGGAATTTAGAAGGCTTTGAGTTTTCCTATTAAAGGAAAGGCTTTGCCAATAAGAGAAACATCCTGGATTCAGAAGTTGGATACCAGAGGCTTTATCACTGGGAAAATTTGCCATACGTTCTGTAGAGCCACCTTATTGCTAGGCTACTTGGAAGAGCCATGGGGATTCCAGCTAGTAAATGTATCTGTCTCCTCTCTATTTTTAAGGTAGCCTCTTCTCTGAATTCCTACTTACACCCTTTGTTCACTGTCCTATTGATTTTCCTACAAACAGTAGTGCACAGACTATAGAGTCCAACTATTTAGGTTGAAATCCCAGCTCCACCACTTTGAAGCGGTGGACTCTGCACAAATGCCTTGAGTTACATAAATTCTCTGTGTTTCAGTTAACTTAAGAGAGGTCAAAGAATAGTTTTCACCTCATAGGTTTGATATGGAGATTAATGAATAACTATTTTTAAGAATTTGCAGCAGTTCCTGGGACAAAGTAAAGCAGTAATTGTTTATTAAATAAATGAATTGACTTTCATATCTATTTATTGATGATTCATAGAAATTTCTTCTACATACCAGATATTAATCTTTTCAGACCATAGATATACATATACCTTCCATTCCTTCTCCTATTTGTTAATGAGCTTTATTATAGAAAAATCTTCATAGATATCTAATCAGTCTGTCAATATTTTCTTTATGGTTTGGGGGCCATCTTAAGAAATTTTCTCTTCCCTGACTTCAAAAAGATGTTCTCCAAAAATCTCGTCTATTTGCTTTATAATTTCACCTTTGGCATTTAAGCATCTAATTCACTTATGGAATTAATTCCAGTATATAGTATGTTTTAGAGATATGTGTGTTTTCTCAGCACAATTTGCCTAAAATGACTTTCTTTTTCACTGACATTTGCCAACATTATCAAATTCCAAATTCACATTTATATTAGGGTCTATTTCTGAACAATTCTGTTACATTGATCTATTCATCCAGAACAATAACACATTTTAATTACTGAAACCTTATCCTATGCACCAATATATCAGAAGGGGGGCAAATCTTACCATTTTGCTCTAATTTTTCAAAAATTAGCTTAGCTAATTGTGGTCCTTTTTCTCTAAATTATACAGTGGTTTTCTCAAGAAGCTCCCAAAATCCTGCTGGCATTTTGTACTGAATTTGCTTTGATTTTATATCTAAAGTTTAGGGGAATTGGCATCTTTAAAATGTTAAGTTGTTCTACCCATAACTATATGGTTAAATTCTGAGACATCATGGTGTGCATATCTCAAACTTAATTTTCATTTAGGCTCACATTCAAATGTGCTTTGTTAATGGAAAAGTCCCTTGTTAACTTAGAATTTCGCATTGCGAAACCTGTGTTCCTCATTCAAGACCAAAAGATGCAGAAGAGTTTACTTTTTTGTGTTCTTGATTATGAGTGGTGTGGTGGTTTGAAGCAGTATGTACCCTGGAAAAAAACATGTTCTTAAGTTTAATCCATTCCTGTGGATGGTAAATCCATTGTAAGTAGGACCTCTTGATGAGGCTCACTCAGCTAGGATATGACCATCTCATTCAGGATGGGTCTTAATCCTCTTACTGGAGTCCTTTATAAGAGAATGAAATTCAGACAAAAAGAGAGAAAGCCATGGAAGCAAGAAGCTGAAATCAATGAAACCTGGAAAAGAAGGGAGAGACCAGCAGATGCTGCCATGCGCCTTGCCATGTGGTGGAGAAGCCAATGATCAGTGGCAGGAGATCTTCAGGAAGAAAGCATTGCCTTGATGATGGCTTGATTTGGACATTTTCTCAGTCTAAAAAATTGTAAGCTAATAAGTTCCCATTGTTCAAGCCAAACCTTTTCATGGTATTTTGCTTCAAGCAGCCTAGGAAACTAAAACAAGTGGTTGCACAATACTTATTGCCACCACACACATTAACTTACAACCACTTTGCAACTCTAACATAGAGTTGACTGAGAAATTTAGTAATCCTAGATTCTCTCAGGACTCTATTTCCATGTGTAATGATATATTATCCATTCAATAAATTAAATAAAAGTTTAAATGGGAAAATCCTATCTGGCTTGCTTGGAAAATGTAGTTGCATCAAATTACAAACTATTTTGAATAGTCATTAAGTGATCTAAAAGAGATAAAGTACTTCCAAAGGTGCCTGATAAAGTGAGGAAGTGGCATAGTCATCATTGCAATGATTGTGATTTGGCATTGATTGTGATTTAAGAAAAGCTGATGATGGGAAACACTCAAATAAATGACATTAAGAATTTAAGTTTTGCAGTGTCCATGTACTGTGATGCTTCTGTTTGCTTAATAAGCCTGAGCCTTCATAGTTTTGGTGATCAACAGGAAGGACTGTACTACAACTCTGGGAAAACTCTACGTGCAAGTTACACAATCTTATAAGTACAATTGTAGTTTTTGACCTGTCAGTGATGGTTTTTTACATAATGAAAAGTCTGAATTATTTCCAGGTTGGAGAACATGGTTGATTCAACATCAACACAGTGTTACTAATGTCGTCAGTGATTTGCTTTATTCTGACAATAGACTTTATCTAAAACTATGTGCAAAGTGCATACAATGAAGGCACAGAGAAAACAGTCATGAAAAAGACAAGTGCCCTGAGTTCTTGGGGTTTCAGGGCAGGGGTAGATACATAAACAAACAGATAAGATGAAGTATTTTAAGTTTATTTATCATATAAATATGTATAAGAATCTGTGAGATTACAAGAAAGAAGTACCCAACTTAGTCAAAAAAGGAGGTAGGAGTCAGGAAGTAAATACTTCACAGAGGTGGCAATACTAGAACTGTGTCTTCAGACATGAACAGGAGTTCTTAAAGCCAAAAAGAATGAGAAAATATTTAATTTTTTGTAAATTTTTTAAATTACTTTTACTTTTTAAAGAAAAACAACATGGTTATGGTAGAAAACCTAAGAAGTATTTGGGAAGATATAAGTTATAAATAAAAATAACTGCCCCACCTCAGTGTAAATGTTAACATTTTGCTGTGTTTACTTCTAGTCATACAGTTATACTTTTACTGTGTCGAGTTGCAATTTGATGTAACCACACTGATTAGGATTTCTGCTATTTGCCAAGCTTTGTGCTGCATATAAAATATCAAGTGATCAAAACATAGCCAAGAGAATTTGGACAATATTTTTACCTCTATCTAAGTGTAGAAAATCTTTCTACCATAGGGAGAACAAAAGGGCCTTTCATGTGTCTTGTATTTGACAAGTATTTTTCTCTCACTTCTATGCCCCATTCAAAAATTGTAGAGTATTGATTATAGAGCTCTTATGAGATCCTTAGGATTGCTTTATGCCATTGAAAAATCGTCTTTTATTTTGTATAGTTATTATAGCGCTGCAGGAGTCTTCATGGATGCAATTATCCATGCATTGTTACAGAGCAAATGCCGCAAGGGGAAAAATAACTACATACAACAACTGAACCAGATGGATATTTGAAAATGAAACACTTAAGATATATGTAGTTTTTTGTGGTTAACAACTGTTCATCAGAAAAAAGCAATGTTAATAAAAGTTTGCAATTCCTATAGCCTAAGGTGGTTTTCTTGGTGGTGTTTTTAATTTTCATTTGCATTTCTTTAGTTACTTGCAAAGGAAGAAGCCAACACATATTTTCCTGTTGCCTTAGTGGTTAGTTGGAGAAATTGTTTATCATTTCCGAGGGCAATGCCAAAGGACAGGATGGAGTCCACACCCTAGGGAGTCTATGGGAAAATAACCAGTTAGAAAAAAAACAATAAATAACACATTTGAGATGCTGTGACCTCCCTAAAATTAGAGCTTAAGTTGGGCCTGGCCTTAGAGGATATATTACTGTCTTTGGAAAGAATGAGGAGAAAAGATAAAGCAGACTCTCGGTGGAGAGGGCAAGAACAAGGCTCCATTCCCTCAAATCCAGGAGAAAGCTGAGCGCTTGACCCAGGAAGGGCCAAAGCAACATTTGGGTAATGTCAAGACAGCAAGACACCTTCACCTCTTCCACTCCCACACCTTCCCCCATCACATATGACTTCATTGATCACAAGTGGAAATGAGTTGATACTGTTGTATATATTGTTGCCTTTGCATGGGTGGATGTTATTTCTAAAAAGTGGCAACATAAAGGTGGTGTGATATTGTATTATTATTCTTTGAAAAGACTTACTATGGAGTTAAGCCTGTGAGCTCTGGGGTCAGTTTGTCCCCATTCATTATTTCTATGACTTAGTAACAATATGTAATCTGTTTTCACTTTCCTTCACTGTAAAGTGGAGGTAAAAATAGTGCCTTGCTCAGTGTGATGTGAGGGTTCACATAAAGGGATTAACACAGTGTGCGGTCCATAGAAAGAGTATAACAAAGTTAATGTTTATGAATATCGATATGATGATCTACATTTCAAGAGATAAGGATGTCAGTAAGAAATATTATTGGTGATAGAAACCATCATTTAAACCTTTTAATTCCTTTCTTTTTTTTTTTATTTTGGTCTTCAATGCAATAATTTGATCATTAAGATTAATGCATAATGAGTTTAGTAGTAGCTTTAAAAAAACAAGCTTTCAAAATTTACTAATTTTGACAGTGATTGCAGCTTTGAGGTCTCTTTGAGGTCACCTGATGTTTCTGGTGACTAGTATATGTATTTAGACAGACCCACGAACTCAACATTAGGTATCAGATTGAAATTTTCTTACCATAATACCTGATACAGATTACTTGCAAAAATGCTTTTTGGACTAAGGGGTGAATGAATGCTGAATCAGGAACATCATGCTGATGTAATATGGTGTATACACTATAAGAAATAGGATGTTTGTCCATTTCTTTAGGCACTTGAAATTTTGCTCATTTATAATTTGACCATAGGATGCTAAAAATTCATTGGTCTTTTTCATGTAGAGTAAAATACCTTTACTAAGTTGTGACTTAACTATACACCCAAACATAAACAAGTGTCACAATGTTGAAAACATTCTCAACTCCATGACAGAGACATCTACTTAACTCAACAAATTTGATGTTTCTTTCAGAATTTAGTGCCAAGAAAAGTTTTGCTTTCTCCAAATAACACATTCCCTCTTTTATCAAGGAGTAAGAAGTATGTTTCATTACATAGCTCTGTTTCTGTTGGTTGGTGGGAAGCACAGTCAAAAGTTTTATAATGAATCACAGTAACTTTTTAGAAATAGATTTTTTTTGCTCCCTCCATGTCTTATGTTCTTTTTCTATTTCTATATCAGTGTTTCTCAAACTGTTTTATTTTGTTTTGTTTTTTAGAATACATTGTTGCCTAAAGGAAAAGAAAGAACGTTATAGCTAGTTTGCAGAACAGTGGCAAAACAAAGTTCAAAATATTGTTTGGCTGCAGGGCATTTTCCAAACTGTAATGTGTTAATTTATATTTTGAAACTCTAAGAGAAGAGATTTACTTTGCATCAATTTTCAAGCATTTATGTGAAGAACCCCTTTCCAAGAATATCCAGAACAAGATCAAGATACAGGACATTATATTTGGTTTTATCCATAAGAGATAGAGAGAGAGACTGAGACAGAAATAGATAAATGGACAGATGACATAAAGTATTTTTTTTAGTTACACAAAAATATACATGAATAATTTCATGTGAGGCACAATAAAACACACTGGAAATTTATAATTATCTTCCTTTTGACATTTTCTGCATAGCTATTCATATCAAGTTGATGAATATCCATCCATACTGCTGCTATGCATTCATATATGTATACAAAAGTATAGTTCTGTCATATCTGTCTTAACCTAATTGGGATCATATTGTAGCAATGCTTTAGTGAGTAGCTTCTTTTATAATTAATAATAAGTCTTAAAGATCTATTCATATCACTACCCACAGATCAACTTTATAATTTTTATTGTTACATGTTATTCTACAGTGTATCAGTATCTCAATTTATTTAACAAGATACCAATTAATGAATATTTGTTTATATCTACTTTGTATCCTTTACAAAAAAGCTGCAATAAATATCTTGTCCAATGCCTTTGTTGGTGATAATTATTCCCTAAAGAAGTTGAATGGTTCATTAGTCAGCTTTTTATGTGGTAACAAAAGGATTCTTAAAAATGTATATTTTAAATGTTACAAGACAGCTAAAACCCACTAGTCAAAAAGGCTGCATTCACATACATTCCAGCTACCACTGTGTAAAAGTAATCATTTCCTAGCACCATTCAAGTCCCAGATATTATCCATCTTTTTTCCTCAACTTTTGCCATTCTGATAGTTCAATAAGTAATAGCATACCATCAATATTTATTATTAGTTTAATTTGGGGAGATCGCAGATTCAGCGAGTTGTCAGCCAAACTCCTTTGCCCATGAGATGCTACATCACAGATCCATGTAAGCCCTATTCTTTCTTTATTTCACTATTATTTTTCCATTATTCCCCATCTTTGCCCCCACTTTGCTTCTACCTACAGCTCCTCCGAAATAAACGTATTTTAATATATCTCTTTGGGTTGTAAATAGCTGTGAAAAATATGTTGTTGCTTTTATCTGTAGGTGCTTTAATTTATATAAATATGGTGCACTGCAGAACATATCTGTTTCCTAAATTTCTATTACAATTAAATTTTAAGATGTGTCCTTGTTGCCATATGTACACCTAGTTGACTGCATGCAATTTCTGCACAGTGTGAAATGTTAAGCAGCCACCACATTTTACTTACCCATTAGCCACTTAAGCTGCCTTGAGTGCTGTGCTTTCTCACACTGTGATGAATAGTCTTGTTCATATCCCCTTGTGGACCTGCATGTGAGCTTCTCAGGGATATATCCACAGGCACTGAATTGCTGTGTCACAGTATATACACATAATTAATTTTGTTAAGTACTGCCAAATTTCTCTCCAGAAGGCCATAATAGTTTACACTGCAGTAGCAATTCTCATAGTTTCCCATTTTCCCACATCTTTGTTAGTACTACTTTTGATCTGATATTTTAATATTTTTGCCAAACTGATAAGTGAAAGCCATATCTCATTATTTTAACCTGCTTTCCTCTGATTATTAATGAATGTGAGCACTTCATGATTTATTATTTTGCCATGAGGATTTCTTCTGTTGAACTGGCTAAGCAAAGTTTTATAACTTTGTAATTGGGTTTGGGGACTTTAACTTGCTGTTAAACAGCAATTTCTTATGTAGCCTAGATAATATTCCTTTTTAAATCTTAAATATTGCAAATATATTTTCAATCTGTCACTTGTTAGTTACCTTTTTATTGGTGTCCTTCAATTAATCTAAAAAAATCTCGATATTGATTTTGTTAAGTCCATCACTTTTTACATTTGTAAGTTCTATATTTGGATTTTAGCTTAAATACCATGCCCCCACACCCATGAAGGGATCACACAAATACTCTTCTACATTTTCTTTTTATTATTCACTTTAAAGTCTTCCACGCTTGCATTTTTAACTGTCTTTGCATAGGTAAGAAAAAGAGGCAGCTTGTTTTTTTTCGTAGAGTAAGTTTGTTTTACCAACACCATGTATTCAGTGATTCACTTTTTCATAGATTTATGATGTACCTCTATCACATACCATATAATATATCATATAGTATACATATATGTCACATACTATACCATATAGTATATCATATAGTCTACATTTTATCTCCAACTGTGTGGCATTGAAGTATCTTAAGTTGCATGTGGCATTGAAGTATCTTAAGGTGCAATCCCTGGAACACTCTTTTAACTACAGTCAATCCTTTAACCAGTCTCATGGTTTCAAATGTCATTTATAAGCTGAGGACTCCCCAAAGTGTTTTTCCATCCTGGACCACTCCCTTGAACTCTAGATTCATCTATTCAACTGCTGATGTGACACCTCTATTGTAATATAAAGTAAATGATTCAAATTTAACTTAATCCAAACCCTTGATTCTCACTCACATCAGAACCTGTACCTTTACAGCTTTTCCTACCTCAGTAATTCTCAATGTTTTTTTCTTCCAGCTGCTTAAGTAAAAAAAAAAAACTTAGCATTGTCCTTAATGTCTTTCTTTCTCTCTCTTCCTGTATTCTGTGTTAACTTGCAGAACCTTTCAACTGTGCTTTCAAAATATATACAGAATCTGCGTACTTATCACCACCTACACTACAATCCTAGGCCACGTCAATCATTTCTTATTTGGATTATTGAAGTAGCCTCCTGATTAGTCTTGCTGCTTTGGTTCTTGTCTCAAGAGAAGCTTAGTGATTCAATTTCTTAATTGAAATTTTTATTGAGATAATTATAGATTCATGTATACTTGTAAGAAATAATAGAAATATCACTTGTACAATTTTGTAAAATTACAGTATAATACCACAATCAGATTATAGACATTGATACAATCCACCAATCTTATTCACGTCTCCACTTTTACTTGGAGTAATGTGTGTGTGTGTGTGTGTGTGTGTGTGTGTGAGAGAGAGAGAGAGAGAGAGAGAGAAAGAGAGAGAGAGGGAGAAAGAGAGAGAGAGAGTTATGAACTAAGTGTAGGTTTGTTGTATCCACCACAGTCAGGAACTGAATAGTTCTAATGCTACAAGGATCCCTCTTGCTGCCCTTTCACAAACATACCCACTTCCTCCTCTTCCTCCTAACCTTTGGCAAATATTTAATCTGCCCTCCATTTCTAGAAGGTTCTCATTTTAAAAAATGATATTTAAATAAAATCACAAAATATCTATCATTTTGGGAGTGTTTTCTTTTTCACTCAGAATGATTTCCTGGAGATTAATACAAGTTGCTGCATTCAACAATAGTTACTTCTTTTTCATTGCTGAGTAGTATTTAATGGCATGAATGTGATGCAGTTTTATCACTTGTTGAAGGATATCTGGCTGACTCCAGATTTTGCCCATTACAAAAAAGCTATGAACATTTGTTTACAAGTCTTTGTGTGTACATAAGTTTAGTTTAAATCAAAAACATTGAAACCATTTTCCAGAGTGGCAGTACATTTGATGTTCCCACCAGCAATGATGAGTGAACCAGTTTCTCCTCAGGCTCACTGACATTGGTGTTGTCACTGCTTTCTAGTTCACCCATTCTAATCTCTGTGTAGTGACTCCTTATTCAAGTTTTAATTTCCATTTTCCTGACAGTGAATGATGTTGAACCTCTTTTTAAAGTGCTTATTTGACATCTAGTATCATCTTTCGTGAAATGTCTGTTCATGACTTTTGCTCATTTTCTAATTGGATTATTCGGGATTTTATTGTTGAGTTTTGAGGGTTCTTTATATTCTAGATTCTAATCCTTTGTCAGATATGCAGTTTGCAAATATTTTCTATCAGTCTGTAACCTGTCTTTTTATCCTCTTTACATGAGCTTTCACAGAACAAAGTTTTTAATTAGAATAAGATACAATTTATCAATTTTCCCTTTTATGGATCATGTTTTTGGTATCAAGTCTAAGAACTTTTTGCCTAGCCCTAGTTCCTGAAGATTTTCCCCTCACTTTTTCTAAAAGTTTTGTAATTTTACATTTACATTGAAGTTTGTGATCTATTTTGAGTTAAATTTTGCAGAAGGTGAGAGTTTAAGTTGAGGTTCATTTTCTTTAGATTTTTTTTTGTTTGTTTGCCTCTCCAACTACCATATCACCTTCTTCCATTGATTGCTTTTCCACTTTTGTCAAAATTCTATTGAAGTGGTCCCTCCCTGATCAGAGTAGTGGACTTAAATGCTTCAAAGCTGCGTCATTCCACAGAAGCTTTGAAAAACCAGCAAGAACTGGCAGAAACATCTTTCTTAGGACTCCAGAAGCAGTTAAATGACTGCAGTAACAGGTTGAGTGCCAAATCAAGAAGAAGGCTTCTTAAAAGCAGTAGGATCTTTTAGCACCCTGGCTGGCCCCTCATTGGCTTAGCACGAAGCTGGCCTGGGCTTCTAGTATTTGCACAAGTCAATATGCAAAGTTCAAATAAAGCAAAGGATGTTTTCTTTCCTCCTCCTCCTCCTTCTTCTTCTTTTTTTGATAGCTCCGGGCATTCAAGGAAAATTTGGTCATAACCCTAGCTGAATAGAATCTTAAGGAATAGATGCTGTAGAGTCCAAATTTCAGTGGTGTTAAAAATATCAAAATATCCAAGTGTCAACAATTGGTTACAAAATATAAAAAGGAAAAGGAAATGATGACCCTGGAAAAGGAGAAGATTAAAGCCTTAGAAACCACCAATGAGAAGGACAAGACATGGGACACAACAGGCAAAGACTTTTAAAGAATGGTCCTAAATATACTCAAAGAAATAAATGAAACATGGACACAGAACTAAAAGAAATCAGAACACAGTCAGAATACCAATAGAGAGAAATTATACAAAGGAATCAAGCTGAGCTGAAGAACACAGTAACAGAATTTAAAATTTCCCTAGAGGGACTCAACAGCAGATTGGAGCTGACAGAAGAAAGTATCAATGAACTTGAATGTAAGACAATTGAAATCATTAAGTCTGAGAACAGAAAGAAGACGAGATGAAGAAAAGTGCACAAAGCTTGAGGAAACCATGGGACACCATGAAGTATACTAATGTGTGCATTGTGGGAAACCCAGAAGAGAAGAAACAGAAAATGGGGCAGGAAGACAATTCACAAATATAATAGCAGACAACTTCCAAAATTGAAATGAAAGAAAGAAATATGCATATCCAAGATCAAGAACTCCAAACAAGATGAATCTGAATAGACCCAAATCATGGCATATTATAATCAGACTGTTGAATGCAAAGACAATTCTGAAAGCTGCAAGACAGAATCAACATGTTACATACAAGAGAGCCTCTGTAAAATGAAGTGCCAATTTCTCATCAGCAACCATGAGCCAAAAACACAGTGGGATGACATATTTAAAGTGCTGAAAGCAAAATATTGCCACCAAGAATTCTATATCCAGAAAAATGAGGGAGGGATTAAGACATTATCAGATAAACAAACTCAGAGGGAGTTTGTCACCTCTAGACTGACACTACAAGAGATGCTAAAGAGAGTGATGTACATTGAAAGGAAAGGACAATAGATAGTAGATCAAAGCTGCATGAAGAAATAAAGATTTGCAGTGAGGGTATTGACATGGGTATATATAAATGCCAGTACTGTTACATTTTTGGTTTGTAACTCCAGTTTTTACCTCCTAAGGTAAGGCAAATGCATAAAATGTAGTGATAAATTAGTCATTTTGGACTCAATGTGCAAACATATAATTTGTGACAAGAACTACATAAAGGTGGGAGAATGCAGGGATATAGGAGCACAGTTTTTCTGTATTATTGATGCTAATTTGGTACTGAAGCAAACAAGATTGTTAAAGATTTAGGATATTAAATTTAAGCCCCATGGTAACTACAAAGGAAAAATTGGACAATATGTAAGCTTATAGATAAAAAAATTAAAGTGAATGTTGCCAAGCATAGGGAGCAGTGCAAATATGAGTTAATGCATTACGGGTGTAGGATTTCTGTTTGGCAGATGGGAAAGTTATAGTAATGGAATGTGGTGAATGTGCCACAATATTGTGAATGTGATTAATCCCATTGAATTATATGTTTGGGAGTGGTTGACATGGGAAAGTTTATGTTGTGTATATGTATCCCAATTTAAAAAAAAAAAAAAAAAAACATGATTAAAGAGACAATGACAATTAAATGCAATACATGATCCTGGATGGGATCAAGCAAGGGATGAGAAAAGGCTCAAAGGGATATTATTAGGGCATATAAAAAATGGAATATAGACTATCTGCTTTATGTCAATGTTAAATTTCTTTAACTTGGTAACTCTACTTAAGGTAGTACATAAGTGAATATGCAAATGATATGGCAAATGTGGCAAAAAGTTAAAATTGGTGGTTTTAAGTATGTAGAAGTGTAGGGGTATATTGGAATTCTCCATATGGGGTTTGCATTATTTTTGTCTCTTTCTTATAAGTTTGAAAGCATTTCAAAATAGAAAGTTTTAAAAAATTCTATTGAAGATATTTTTGTGGGTCTATTTCTGGATTCTCTGTTTTATTCTATATATCTATGTGCCTATTCCTCTATCAGTACCACACTATCTTCATTACTCTAGGTATATAGTAAGCCTTAATATTTGGTAATTTCTCTCAAGTTATCCTTCTTGGTCAAGGTTATTCTCTTCAAGGGTTTCTGCTTTTCTATATAAGTTTTAGATAAATCTTATCTAGATCTATAAAAATCTTCCTAGGACTTTGATATTGATAGGTCTTGCTTTACATATTTGGGGAGAATTCACCCTCTTTATTATATTGAGTCTTCCTATCCACAAGCTTGGTATATCTCTCCATTTATTCAGGTCTTTGTTTCTTTCATCAGAATTTTGTGATTTTTAGCGTCTGGGACTCTGATGAAACAAATCTTAGATCTTTTGCTATTGTGTCTCAGGTCCCTGATACACTGTTTACATTGTTTTATCCAGCCCACTTTTTTTCTCTGTTCAGATTGGGAAAATTATATTATTCTGTCTTTGAGTTCACTGATTCTCTGCTTCCTTCTCCATTCTACTATTGAGCCCACTCAGCAATTTTTTTTTTTTTTTTTTAATCATTTTAAAATTTCTGTTACGGTGTTTTTCAATTCAATTCAGCTTGCTGTGACTGGTTTCCTTTCGCCAGTTCTGTGCACCCCAGCCTGGTGTCGCTGATTGGAGGAGGAGTGTCTCAGGCTCACAGGGATGGAAAAAGTCACTGAACCAGGCTGCTTCCTGGGATTGAGTCACATTTTACTCTTTTGCTTGCCCATCTCAGTGTTTCTGGATAGTAAAGGAAAGGCTTCAGCCTATGAGAATAAAAAGCTTTCTGGATCAGGCTACTAGCTGTGACTTCATCCCTTTTTTCTCTTCTACCTTCCTGTCCTGCTGTTTCTGGGCAGGGAGGACAGTATCTGGCCCATGGGTTTCCTGAATTGGGTCACATCTGTAGTTGTATCTCTCCTATTGTTTCCACCTTCCATCTCACCATCTCTCCAAGAGAAAGGGGAGTCAGGCTTGGTAAGGAAGGAGAGTATTTCCCCTGGCCACTTGTTTTTTGTGGCACTCACAATAGATCCTCTTTGTCAGTGTGGTTGGGTTCACCCAATGTTGCTAGAGATGCTCCCACTCTATCTGCAGAGCAATGAGCCCATCTTGGCTTCTTTCTTTTGATAGATCTGGGGTAGGAAAATTCAGAGTCTGACTGGCCTTTTGTTGGGTGTGGGGAAGCAAGACACCAGGTTGCTGGGTTGCTGTGCTGCTCCTCCAGTCTCAGTAGTCCCAAGCCAGCTCACCTCCTTCTTACCAACTTTCAGATCTCTTCTTTGATTGTCTCTTGTAACATTTACAGGGTTTATAATAGTGCTTAGTGGAGAGAAGCAGGAAATAAATGGTTCCACACCGTCTTGTCTGGACCAGAAATCTTGAATCAAGTGGTTGTTTTGAAACTTAATATTATGTCCTTCCTCTACTCAAAATTTTCCAATGGTTTCCAAATTCTTTCAGAAAAAATAAGACAAAATATTTGCCACAATGTTGGTTGTTAATTTCACTTGATAACTTAGCTACCTTATGGTGTCCAGTTGTTTGGTCAAGCAAGCCCAGACCAGATTGTTACTGTGAAGAGATTTCATAGATGGGTTATGATAGTCAGGAGACTGCATCTAAGGCTCATCGTCTTCACAGTCTACAAAGGAGTTTGGCATCAGCTGGATGGGAAATCTCCTCATTCAATCAGTTGGCAGTATTAGAAGCCAGAATTGAGGATTTCAGAGTCAGAAAGAAGAATTTCTGCCTCTATTCCAACTAGAATATTTCCTCTGAGGAATTCAACTCCACCAGCCCCCATGGTCATATAATGAATCTCTCTCTCTCTCTCTCTCTCCCCCCCTCCCTCTGTGTGTGCATGTGTGTATATGCGTGTGTGTGTGTGTGTGTGTGCGTGCATATATATGTGTGTGTGTGTGTGTGTATGTATGTTTATATATAAATTCACTGTGACTAATACAACCTAAAAAGCACTATATTTTCTGGCTCACTTCTAACTCATTTTCTCCCCTCTTCCTCTGGATCACTCTGCTCCTTCCACATTGGCCTCTCTGCTATTCTTTAAACCTGTCAAACATGTTAGAAAATCAGAGCTTTTATCCTTTCTGTCACCTCTGCCTGGAATGTTCTTTTCTTCAAATCCACATGACCCACACAGTTTCTTATTTTCTTCAGTTCTCTATGCCAGTGTCAATGTTCTATGCCAGTGTCAATGTTCCAGAGGACCTTTCTATGTAAAATAACAAGCTCCTTTCCCTGCACTCCCTATCCTTCTATTATCCTTAATTTTCTTCTTAACATTTATCACCTTTTGACTTATTATATATCCATTCATTTATTTAGTTTTCTCCTATCTCTAAGTTCCATTAGGTCAGAGATTGTTTTGTTTACTGTTTCATCTTCAGGTCCTCCAAGTAGTGCCTGACATATAGTAGGCACACAGTAACAGTTATTGAATTTATGATTGGGCTTATTAGAACCCACACCTATGCTTACTTATCTATGAATAACTTAAGTTCCAAACTAGTTCTGCTGTCTGCACTCCCTGCCCTGCTTGCTCCACTTTCCTGGTATATTCTGTTAGAATTTTAATTGTTCTAAAAAAAATGTGTATAGATATATATATATATATATTTGAGTGCGTGCGTATGGACATATAGATACAATTGCTTTTGTTAGAAACTAATTTACACGTTCTTACTTTCCACATGTTTTAGAATTATTCTAATTTTTAGTCTTTTACCTATACACTTCCTGAAATAGTGATTTCCAAGAGGATATTTATATGCTAAAGTTCTGGGATGTCAAATACTTGAGAATTTTGCTTACTTTACTTTTATATTTAAACAAAGAATATAAATATTGAGGTATGAAGGTTGATTTCTCCTTCAAAATTTTAAAAATATTTACTCCATTTTCTTTTTGCATGAAGTTTTAACGTTGAGAAGTCAGATGGCTCTGCTTCTGTTGTTAATTTCCTTAAATGTATTATGTTCTCATAAGAAAATGTAATCTATAATTTGCGGGAATTTCAGAATTTATTGATTTTTCTATTTGCCCAAATTTTCTATACATTTTCCCACAAATGTTTCAAGTTTCTTTTCAAATAAAGTTTACATTCTAGCTGTTGGCTGTATAGCTTACATAGATCAATTGTGATATTTGCATTTGTTGTATTTTGTCTAACTATAGATTTCTTAAAAAAACAAAAAAACAAAAACAAGGTGCTTAGCTCCCTCTCTGTGATTATGAAATATCTGAGTACTTGTTGAATTTCTATCAATTTTTTCTACAAATAATTTAAATTTACAAGGGTACACCCATGTAGTTCTGTGGACTTCTATTCTTACTAAAATGAAATATAACTTGTTCTATTTAAGGCCTTCTGAGCCAAAATCTCTAACAGCTGATAACAAAATTACCTATATACGTATGGCTAAATTTCTCTCTCTCCCCTACCTCTACATCATTTTAACTCTTTATTTTTAGCCTTAGTCTATCATTTTGTTTTAGGTAAGAATATCACTACATAGCTAGATTTTTTTATCCAATTCAAATAAGTGTTTTTAAATAAGAAATGTGTATCATTAATATTAATTTTGATTATTATGTTTGCATTTGTTTGTATCTCTGCAGCTTTTCTCTGTTGTTGTTCTTGTTATTTTCCCTCCAAAATTCCCCTTCTTTTTTTTTTCTGTTAAAGACTCTGATTAGATGTTGGATTCCATATGGAAACTTCAGGATTTATCTTTCATGTTGGTGATTTAAATAAATATTCAGTCATGGTACCTACTTTTCGTTCTTTGGGAGGTTTTCAGGGAGATTTCCTTGGCTAGACTTTGAGCTGACTAGTTCATTGTTCAGCTATGATCATTTTGCAATTCAAACTCTCTATTGAGTTTTTTAGGTTGATTATGTTTTTATTTCTATGACCATAAAAATTTTATTTCTATGATCATTGAAGACTTCTCTTCCTGTAACAAATTTCTTTGTTTCATGAATGAATTATCTTTTCTTGTATCCTTGAGTGCATTATATTGCTTTTTAAATCTCTTTCTTTTAATGTTATAGCAGCTGAAACCTGGATGTTTAATGTTCTGACTCTAGTATTTTTATATCTCTCATCATTGTGCTGCTTTTCTTCAAATGTTTAAGATGATGTTTGAGATGGCTATAACTTCCCCCTTGTAACTGGGAGGAGGAATGGGTGGGACTGCTAGGGTAGACCTAAAAGAAAAGTTTGCTAACACATCTTCTGGATATTAGGGGAAGATCATTCCCACTCTAGGCCACCACCATGAACGGTCTTCTCCCTCCCTCTCCATCTCAAATTTTCCTATTCAAAGCTCAGTCTGGAAACAATGCCTAGTGTTGGGCACAAGTGGATTTCAGAGAGGGAAATTTGGAAAAAAGTCCTCCCAGTCTTACTGTTCTAAATTTAGTTTATTAAGCAATCACCTTGTATCACTACCTCTGATCGGTGAGCACTCATAAAATCATTCCCACCTTTCATAAAAATCTTCTTTATTGTGTATTTTTGATTGTCTTTTCCTACTTCAATCATGTCGGTTTTCAGTTTTTCAATTCTTTCTTAAAATAACTGGTTCGTCGATTAATCTCTTTCCAATCTCCCAATACTGATAAGCCTTTAAACAACATGTTATTCTATCATAGCATAAACAAACAAACAAAAAATACTTTCAGAAGAAAAGAGTTTGGCACCTGTCTACAGTCCTTTATTTGATCCAATCGTACATGCTGACTTGTGTAAAAATAGATGATTTACAAATGGTAGTTCAATGGCCTCTACTTAGAAAGCTGGAAGATTTCAGGGGCAAAAAGATAAGAGACTGTATGTGTGTCTGTCTGTGTATGCGTGTTCTACAAGAGCTGACTTTCCTGATTCTCACTCTTCCAATGTGCAGACTAAAAGGTCTATTTAATTACACTTTGGGTCTGTAAATCTGTCAGTAGGAGCAGGGCTGAGCATTCTATTCCTCTTTCTGAGACTATATATCTCTCTGTACAGTAATATACAGTTTGTTTCTTTACTTGGGAACCATTGAATGTTAGGTCTAGAATGAAACATTAGTAATTACCTAGTCCAGCCTTTAATTTTCTAATGAGGCAATTGAGTTCAGCTCTGATCTGAGGGATATTTAGGGTCAAATGGTAAAGGCAGAGCTAACGTTTCTTATTCTTCAGATGGCTTCTTTTTCTTACACCAGACTTAGCTCTAATGCTTTGCATTTTTCCTTTTCACAAAGAAAGAAACCCAAGACTTGTGGTTGAGTGATGATACAATGCATGGATGCATAAGTGCTTCAGTTATACAAACTACAATTCTTAGATTAAGCTCCTTTGTTTCCTTGTTTGTTTGTTCCTTTTGTCAATATCATTTTTTGTTATTTACCTGTTTTGATTTGTCTTAATTATTTATTAATTCATTAAATATATATGAGCTCTCATTATATGCCAAATATCTTGATGGAAATTTAGGAATGAAATGTGTGGGGAGAGATACAAAGATGAATAGGATGGTCATTTCCCAGGTGTGCTCAGACTTTTATTTTCATCTGGGGTAACAGATCCTATATGTAAACTATAAGCAGACATAACTTATTAGTTATCATTTTATAGTGTAAATAATAAAATCTTTTTCTCCCCTCGACTAGGCCTCTCTCTGGTTCATTCTTGACTGCTATTCATAGGTCATTGAAGGAACTAACATTTTTTTCTTCCACCTACTTTAACAGCAGACAAGTGCAAATTTCTCTCAATTTCAAATCAATTTAAAGTACTTTTTGCTCTGTTGCCTATGTTTTCAATTAAGGAATATAGGAATATACGCAAATTAGTTTTGTAGATATTATGGAAAATATTTAAAAGTAAAGATAACTATTCAATGCATAAATAATTTGATGCATGTGAAAAAATGAAGTTGGCTAAATCTATTTTTCTGGCTACACACACAAAGGCAAACCAGGTATGCAGAAGTGAAGAGAGGATTAATAAACATAATGAATGGCACTAGGATGATAATCACTCTGAACCAAAGCAAATTAGTTTGGAAAGATTTTTTTTGCACCATTAGTATTTGAATTCTCATTTTTCAAGTCCTGCTAAGAGACTTCAAAGACTCTGATATATTAAACATTTGCTGAAAAATTTTTAATAAAAATGCGTATATAAAAGTATTGTCTGAGAAGTCCTCCTTCATTTATTTGCTCCAGCCCCTTCCATTCCCTTGACTCTCTTATCCTTTTCTACTGAACACTTGGGATCTTTATTTAAGGCACTGGTGACATTAGAACAATGATATGAGGTCTTGGGAATGATATGCATGAGAATTATTCCTAATGAAACCCTGGAATAGAATAGAGCACATAGGTAAAAACGGATGAAATGTACTCTGAGCTGCAGTTCTGCCTATCCTTAGAGAACATAGTATTATTATACCATTTATCTGAAAAAGGTTTAATTATATTCACATTACATCCATCTGCCTTAAAACCCTTATCATGCCAGAACATGCTGAGAAATCCACTTTCCAAACACTCAACCTACAGAATCCCTTGTGTAAATCTGCAACTTTCAATTGCTTTACAGAAACCAACAGTGCCTCTAGAGGCTTTCTTTTTATTTTTCTCTGCCCTGCTTATACTGAGTAAACAGAAAGGCCATTAACTCTCAGTTATCTGGAAGCCCATTTTACATTTTATGATTTTTTTTAACAGAAATATTTTTAATCCTTAATGGCCCTTTGTCTTCCTTTGGGCTGTTGTATCTCACCTAGATATGTTAACATTGCTACCAATTTTAAAAGGCAAACCAGCTGCATTCCAAATCGTGATAACAAACCCCAAACACAAAATATCCTCAAACCAAACAGCACTGGTTTTAGATTATGAGCTAATTCAGAGCATGTATGGTTGATAAAGTAGGATTTATTTAACTAAAGTAAAATGGTTCAGAGCATTTTCCTAACCAGCAGGATGATTAACATTAATGTCACTTACATTAACATAAACATGACTGATTTTCTCAATTTCAAGGGTGCATTAGGAATGGAATGAAAACTACCCTCCATATTACAAAATCCTTTAAAAATACAAATTTCCAAACACAAGGATTAATATATCTTAAATCTCTTTTTTAAAGAAATGAACCTAACTCCAGATTTCTCCCAGTATAGACAGGGATTTTTATCTAAACCACATGTCTTTTTACCTATACATTTTTTGAAGATAAAAAAAAAAAAAAGAACAGCATTTAACATTTCAAGAATATGTATTACTTAAGTTAGACATAGACATGCATCAAATAGATCCATTACAGGACATAATCTTTCAAATAGAGAAATGTTTGCAATGAATTCTCTTTTGCAGTACTGAATGATTTTTTCTCCATTCATCCATTATTTTTAAATTTAATTCATATTTTATAGATGCTCCTATATCATTTGGCTTTAAAGTAGGCTATTGAGTTTCAAATGACTAAGAAATGTAAAACTCAGCCTCTGTTTATTTTCAGACACCCTCATTCCATTTCCTAATTATTATGATGCCCAAAACCTGGTTAGAAGTTTCATTTTTATGTTAAAATAGTTGACTGGGTATCTTCTGTTTCTCAAAATCTACTCACCACCATTCCCCACCCTGCCCTTTGTCCCAGCAGGCTGACTTTGTTAGATTACATCAATAGACTCCCTTAAATTCTGCTGTTTTCCTATCAACTTTGGCCAATGGGAAGACTCAGCAGGTGATCAGAGGATGAGAGAAGGGATAGGGTATAGAGTTTTTTCCTTCAGTTCCACCTCTGCAGTCACCTTCTGCTCATGCTGAGCCTCAGCGGAAGGTCAGAGCTTCTCTCGAGGAAAGTCTATTACACTAGCCTTCCTTCTGGGTTCCTGTAACTCATGCTCTGCATACCCATCCTTCCCAGCCTAGAAGTGGTAACAGATTTGCTGGTCGTAGCCTCTAGATATGGTATTATCTTTTGTGGTTTCCCTGCATCCTACCCATTTCTTTGTAAATCATCCCTCTTAAGCCCTTCTTGAATATAGGATGCTATTTTGTATGTGTCATCTATTTCCTTCTGAAAACCTGACTTATGCAAATAGGTTTTTATCATGACTCTCTTCATCATAGATTCTCCACCCTTACTCCAAATCTGTTGGCAATGTAGGTGGCTGTATAGCTATACATTTCAAACCTATCATTTTGCTTCATTATTAAACACATGTAATGAGAAAGGAAGAAAAGGTAGTTAGAAGTAAGAGAAAAGGTTTAATGTTGGAAAGAAACACTTCATTTTTCAGAATTTTCTAAAGATCAGTGTAATTTTCAATTAATAATAATAATGATAATGGCTAATATTTACTGAACACTTCATATTTCATTTAAACTTCTCAACTACACTTGCAAGGGAGATATTTTTATTATCCCCCTCTATTGGTCAGGGTCCATTCAGAAGACAGAAAGCTTATTAGTAATTTAAACAGAAAATTAAATATGAAGACTTATTAACTAGAAAAACATGGTTAATTACTACACGAGGTAAGAGAAAACTCTAATTAATACAGGAGTAGCAAAAGCAGGGCGCATCTACTATCTCTAAAGCTTTGAAAGAGCAACCTGGAGAAGGGTTCCCAAAAGCTAAGATTCAGACCTTATTGGAGAGGGTGTGGTTGCAGCACAATGACTGGCAGAGAAGGTCCCTGAAGGGCCTAGAGTCAGAGCTGGTTTGCAGCCACCAGCAGGCCAAGACTGGTGAGCAGGAAGTGGACTACCAGGCTGTTAGAGAGCAGAGGCTGGTAAGCAGAAAACCACTGACTGAGGTGCTGGCAAATTCATGCGAGGGTAAGTGCCACTGTGTCTTCCACATAGTGATGTAGAAGAAGTAAAGCACACCAGAACCAGGAAAAGAGTTCCTTCCTTTGCTATGTCTTGTGGTGGCTCTCCAGTGCCTTCTCCCAGTAAAGCCTAATATTGCCCCATGTAGAAACAGGAAATGTTTACAGGGTCCAGTCCAGTATCAGAAAGCAGAGCAAAGAGGAGGATTTGTATCTGAGAGCCAATAAATTGATAACTGACTGTATTAGTCAAGGTTCTCCAATGAAACAGAACCAACAAGATATATATAATGTAAATATTATGAGATTGATTGCAAGAACTAGCTCTTGTGTGTAGGGATTGACAAGCCCAAATTCCCAATGGCAGGCTGCAAGCTGGGATGAAAGTTTCATAAATCCCCCAGCAGAACCTGACTGGCTGAAATAGAAATTGAAATTCTTCTTTCTGGCTGCTGAAATAATCAGCTCTCCTGTTAAGGCCTTCAACTGATTGGTTGAGACTTCTCTCAATGCTGAAGGAAATCAGCCTTAGATGCAATCAACTGACTGATGATTTAAATCCACAAAAATATCCTCATCATAACAGCAGGCCAGTGTTTGCTTGACCAAACAAATGGACATCATAATCTAGCCAAGTTGATACATGATCTTAACCATCACATTGGCATATCCTGTTTGATGAAAAAGAAAACTGAAGCTTACCAAACCCATGTGACTAGTAAATGCAAAAGCAAGAGTCAAACCCATTTTTCTGAATGAAACCTTACTCACTGTGATGTTTCAACAAACCACCCAGCTACAGGATACCAACTTCGAGCAAAAGAGCTAGTATTTATAGCTTCTATAAAGATTTGAGACAATCTTTGGTTGATTCTAGTTGCCCCTGTATTTCCTAACTTCTACTTGATTTCAGTAAGTGGGGCAGTTTGCAGAGGATATTTAAAAGTGCAAACACTTAAAGGCAGAAGTAAGCAAAGACAACAGGTGAGGCATCCATTCTATGGAAACCTTCTGGCCACTTGAAGACCAGTGGAAGATATTCCTATTCAGCCTCATGGAGTATACTTTCTGCCCTTGGACTTTAATAAGTACCAGCTAACAGATTTTCCCAAACCCAATCACTTGGACTTTCTCCATTTGACTATACCTGGGCTTAAAAACATAAGTCAATGCCCCACCTACATTTTTATAAACACTCTAGATTCAGTATCCATTCTTGTCTGGTCCCTTAATTTATTTCAATATTTGTTCTTTCATTTTTTTTGAAAATATTAGAGCAGTTGTAGATTTACAAAGAAATCATGCAGAAAGTGCAGAGTTCCCATACCCCTGCCCACAGTTTTCCCTATAAACATTTTGCGTTTGTGTGGTAACTATGTTACAATTGATGAAACAATATTGTTATAATTAAACAATTACATAAAGTCCATAGGAAACATTAGGGTTCACTCTTTTCATTATACAGTTCTATGGTGGTTGTTGTTTCCTTTTAATTTTTATTCTAGGAACATATATAGAAGGTAAAATTTCTCATTTTCCCTACTTTCAAATATGCTGTTCAAGGGCATTAATTACATTCAGGATGCTGTGCCACAATCACTAATATTCATTACCAAAACTTGTTCATCTCTACAAACAGGAACAATTTACCAATTAAGCATTGACCCCCCCCCCCATTCTCCACCCCCGATCTGGCCACTGTATTCTAGTTTTGATATATTTTGATTTTATACTTTAATTTTTTTCATATTGTGTAAGATAACACTTGCTCAATGAGTAATTTTAAAAGTACAATTAATTTTAATTGTAAAATTTTAAAAGTACAATTAATTTTAATTGTAAAATTTTAATTATAAAATTATAAATAATAGACTCCTCTCACTCATATTTAAAATATGTAAAGCTTCCATGTTTTAAATGCTGAGGTTGCTACACCTGGTGTAGACAATGGTACATCATAGGGAGGGAGAGAATTAAAATGTATCCTACTGACATTTGTATCAGGATTAAATTGTATCTAAAGCCCTCAACATTTCAGATTCATAAGTTTCCTTTTGGGCTCTAGTCAGTTTGAAATATGTTGTCTGTACTTCATGTCAAATAAATCTTAAATAAATCAAAAGATGGAACTATAGTATAATATTTCTTGTCTCCTCACATGATATGCATCAATCAAGAGTTTGTCTTTTGTTTATGAAAACTTATAAAGATTCATACATTTATAAAGTCTTTCTATATTTTCATTTTTTGTTAGGAAAAAATGGATCAAACTCTTCCCATTACCCTATGTTTTGCTTTTCCTCACCTGACAGTATATCTTGGAAAGACTCATATTTTATTAAACTACCTGCATCACTTCCCTAGTATCCAAATTTAGTCAACCATGTTATGTGATCTACTTTTTTTTTTTTTGTATTTGAAACAAAATTGCTATTAACAATCCTCTCATATATTTTTAAACACTGGTATTTAAACACTGTCAAATATAATCCAAGTGTGATTGTTACACAAAACAAGGGTATGAAGAAATTTCTCCCTTTTTTTATAAATCATTCATTCAGCCTTTTGATAACCACATCTCAATTTTTTTTTTCTGGGGAATTATTTGTTTCAAAGTTCCTGTGTATCTGTTGAGGCTGGGGCTACTCAGATTCAAAGGTGCTGTATAACAGAACTTTCTGATCAGACATTATCATTTTCCCAGTCACAGTAGTTAAAATATGGACATGGGAACACATCAGAGTAATACTATCCTATGAGTCTCCTGCTAAGACTTCTGGCACCAAATGCAGGCACTCCTTCTTATACATTATGAAGCTTTCTGGATGTAAGTTCCAGAGACGCTATACCATTTAGGGAATTTAATCAACAAGAAGATGGAGATAAAAGTAAGAGAGAAAGAACAAGAAATAAACTGACCGTAATGACATTGTTTGGATCCTCAAAGAAGCTAAACCTGAAACTCTTGATTTTCAGTTTCATAAGCCAATGAAATTCCTTTAGGAATTCAGGTAATTTGAATTAATTTTTTTTAATCGCTAATAAATGGAGTCTTACATGATAAAAAGAGCATAACTATTTTTTAAAAATAAATAGTATCAGATTACCTTCCCAAAACTTTCAGTAATTTATAGATCCATAAATTAATGAGAGTATTTATACATATTCTCAGACCAAACTGTTATTAATCTCCTCAACTTTGGTCAATATTTTGGGCAGAAAATGGCATCTTGTTGCTTTAATTTGAGTTCCCTTGTTTCTCAGTGAAATTGAACATTTTTCTTATACATTGATCATTAGAATTTCATATTCTTTGAATTGCCTGTTTGTACATTTTGATATCCTCCATTTATTGTTTCTAATCATCTGTATTATACTGTGGACCTTAAAGGCCATTAAATCCAAGAATTTTCTCAGAAATTCCCTCAAATTCACTTTCTAGACCCACTGATCTCTATTCTCATCTTCCTGCTTCTTTCCTTCATGGAGTAACTTGTAAAATTTTAGCTGTGCAAATCTAATTTCACTTAACCCCACATCCCATGAACTCCTGTATACAAATGAGAGAAATGTTTCATTTTTTAGCACTTTCAATAGCCCAAACCTCTTAAGTGCCATGTCAATAGACTGTGGAATATCAAATGACCTAAAAACATATTTTTTAGAAATAGAGAATAGTATATTTGGCCAATATAAGAATCTATTACATCATTTTACAAAAAGTCATTTGAAAACTTCCAAAAACTTGTGACTGTACCAGGGAAATTATTTTCTTATAAAAATTTGTTTTAGTTTCTAACTTGAAAGCAATAAACACAATAATTTTGGTTAATTTTCTTTAAAGCAGACCATTCTTAAAGAGTCCCATACATTTATTGGACCTCAGCAGCAGTCAGTGCCACTTAAGTAAGCATTCTCAGGAATTAACCTCTCAGTGTGCTTGTTACTCAGCTTAACACCACTAATTTCCATTTGCTTTCATCATTCCATATTTTTTACTTTTCTATATTAAATTTAGTCACATGTTATTTAATTCAGTGTTTCCAAAATTGCAGTCACTTCCATATTATTCTAATCAATTTGGCCTAAATATTAGAAAGAAGCAAGGATGAATGTAAGGAGGCCAAGATGGAAATCTTTAGGGTGGAAAGAGGCAAAGCGATGTGTCATGGTGAGCTGTGGAAGCCAGGTTGGCTGGGGAAGAAGGCAAGAGATACATGTTCCCACTGTATAAGGCTGCAGATCTGGTCCTCCTGAGACTATACTGTTGGCACAGTTATTCTTAATAAAAACTTAATAAAAAAAACAAAGTTGAAGTTGTAACCCAGATACCATATTTACTCTGAAGTATACCAAATTCAGCTCACTGCCTGTTTTTTTCTTTTTATGACTCACAAGAATTTTTTTTTATAATTTTGAATGGTTGCATTACAAAAGATTATATAAATGCCAACAGTATATCTTCTATTTTACCTCTGGGCCTGAAAAGCCTGAACTATATATTTTCTGGCCATTTAAGAATAAGTTTGCCATCCATTTGAATGGAACATAAATGCCTTAAAACACTTCTGTAATTTTACAATTATGATGTCAAATTAAAATGAGTATTCTATACTAACATATCATAATCAAACTTACAGGGAAATCTGGGTAGATTTGAGTACTATAACAATTTCATTTATTTTGCTGAAAGAGCATGTGATTTTCAAGGATCAGGAAATATTTAAAGGACATGAGCAATAGTATTGAAAATATTTACACAAATGGGTCCGTTGTGACCTATGTTCTCTAAAGTGCAGTGCTCTTAGCATTTCCTAAGTTTTCTGTTCCAAACTAAAAATAATTTTTTATTGATTTCTTCACTTGGAGTAAAGGGTAGGTAAAGGCATTTTATTGTGATAACAATATGAAGCTATAAAGGAGAAGGTCAAGGTTAGGCAATATAACGGAAGCTTATGAAAGCAGGTTATACATCAGCTAATAAATTAAAGGTGGCAGATGACAGCTATAGGTGCCTGTCCTCTATATACTGTTGGAAGAATAAGCCCCTACCACTGCTGTCAAAGATTATGCATCGCTTAAAGAAGTTCATGCTAATCAGCCTATGACTGACATTCTCCTTGGATCTCTTCAAGTCCTTCACATGAGGCTAAGTCATCACTGAAGAAACATAAATGGAAACAAATTAAATTGATTCCCTCAGCAAATTGCTTTTCAAAAAGCACCTCAGCAAAGTGCCATTTTGAAAGTGAGGAAAAAGGGAAATATTTTGAGCATATTTGAATTAATTAATAAAAATAAAAATGACACTAGAAAAGTATAAAAAAATGCAGTGAAATCCCACCCACCCTATATTCTATAGTTAGTAACCAATGGCCCACAGCTTCACTGGTCGTCACTTCAACATAATACACATTCTGTGAATTTTATTATAAAATATTTTAGGCATGCAAAAAGAGATATAAAGTATAATGTAACAAACACCTATGCACATATAAACTAGCTTAACAAAAAGCATTACAAAAACTGTAGCCCTCCATTAATGGTCCCCCTACTTCCTCTCAGAAGAGAACAAATCCTGAAAATGTATTGTTGGTTCATTCCCGAGCAAATGTTCATACTTTTTCCTTAAATTTTTCTTTGCTCCTAATAGTATGTGATATTGTTTGGCATTGTACTTTAAATTTTAAATAAATAATAATATATTGTATATTTCCTTCTGCATTTAATTTTTCATTTAATATCACATTTTGAAGATATTAACACAAATTGCTCCAGTTCATTAGTTTTTATTGCTGTAGAGTGTAAATGGTAGTATAAGCAAAAGTTGTTTCTATGAACATCATTGTACATACCTTCCTATTTACAACTGTAGGAATTTCTCTTGGGTACAGTATAGGGATTCAAATTTCTGAATCACAGAATATGTGAATCTCACCTAGGATATGTTCTATCAAATTCTCTCCAATGTGGCTGCTTACGTTAAATTATTCCACACCACCCATCAGCAAAATATAAAAGTCCTCACGCTTCCTCATCATTGCCAACATGTGATATTATTAGGCATGTCAATGTTTACAAGGCTTTGTGAACTTTGAATTCTCTGATTGAATTTAAGCATCTTTATGTGTGTATATGGTGTGTTTATTATCCATTGACATTGTGTTTCTTCTTCCTTAAATTCTCAGTTAATATATTTTTCCTGTTTTGTTTTTGGGTTAATTACATTTTCATTATTTTTTTGTTGGTTTTTTATGTGCTCTAGACACTAAATTTTTAGTTAGGTGCATACCAATTTTACTTCCCAGCTTTTGTTATCATTTCCACATTTAAATATTTTTTTGAGAGATAGAGGGTTTTAATTTTAATGCAGTCGCATTTATCATAGTTTTCCTTTTAGCCTTTGTTTTTTGGATTTGTTTAAGACATCTTTTCCTACCCTAAGTCACAAAAGTATCTTTTAATATGTTCTTGTAAAAGGTTTAAAGTTGTGGTTTACGCATTTAGGCACATATTCTACTTAGAATGATTTATGTATAGTCTATGAGACAGAAGTTAGATTTCCTTTTTTTCCCTTTAGATATACTTATTTCTCAGCACATTTACTTCATAGTCCCCCCTGTTACCACACAACTGCTCTGGCAGGTCTGTCTCGTCAGGTTTCCTCTTCTACATGAGTTTGTCTCAACTCTCTCCTCTCTCTTATTGCTCTACTTTTTTATTCCTGCACTTACACGGCACTGCCTTAATTACTAAGCCTCCAAAGAGGGTTGGTACCCAGTGGATCAAGTTCTCACAAACTACTTCTTCACACAATTATGTCTGCTTTTTTAATCCTCCATTTAAACTTTAGAAACAGTTTGTCTAGTTCCCTGAAAAAAATGTTTTGGGATACTAAATGGAATTGCATTGCCTTGCATCTCAGTGCATTGCCCTGAGAAGAACTGATGTCTTTACTATACTGAGTCTCAATCTATGGCATATCTCTCCAAACACTTAAATATTTCTCCGTCATGGTCTCACTTAACTTTAGATTTATTTTAATGACAAACGATGTATTTTGTCCAGGAAATACAGGGATCTGGATGCACAGGAGAAAGTAATACTAAATTAATGTTTTAAGTTAATGTTTCCTGCCTTTTCTTAGTGCATAGGAATATGATTGGTTTTTATATAATGAACTTGTTTCCCACAAAACTGCTGAATATTCACTAATTTTAATTTTTCAACATCTCTTGGGGTTCCTATGATTATAATCTTATAATTTGTTGATAATATTTATGCCTTTTTCTTACCTAACTGCTCTGGATAGATCTTCCAGAGCCATATTAAAAATAAGTCAAGATAGCTCTAATACTTTTCATTTTTTTATTTCAATGGGAATTAATCTAATATTTAATCTAATATTTTAACAGTAAATATAATATTTGTCTTAAACTTTTGGTGGGTGCTCTTTGTCAGGTTAAAAAAGCTCTCTTTTATTTGTGGTTTACTAACAGTCTTTTTTCATGAATGGTATTTATTTTCACATAATTGGTCTTTAATCCTTTTGCTTCATCTACTACAATGATCATTTTTCTGCTTTAATCTATTACATGGTGATTTACATGAATAAAATATGAATGGATTCTAATCCACTCATCATTTTTTTCCTTGCTTTCAGAACACCAATTTAATTTAGATCATCAGTGTGCCAAGAAAATTACCCACTTTCCCAGATTCCTAGGCTGCTAGAGTGGCCATTTTAAAGAATTCTTTGTGATGAAATTTAAGCAGATGCCTGTAGCAGTGGCAGATCAGGACACACTCTTAAAGAGATTGCTCTTCAGATAGAAAGGGTACAGCGGCAGCTGCATGCCTGTCAGGTCACCCTGACTTTCCACCATCACGTGGGCTTGTAAGCAGACATGATGCCTCCAAGTTACAGCACTCATCTTGGGAACATCAGGAAATACAGGGATCTGGATGCACAGGAGAAGGTACTATTAAGTAGTCAGTGGAGGATGAGGCAGCCCAGACAGGAACAATAGCAGGAAGCTGCTACCACATTCAAGTTTTAAGGACAAAGGAAAGACGTGGTGTTAATGAAAGTGAGTGGAATCTATAACCGCAGAATGCCTTCTGGCAGAAGCTAGAGCCTCAGAGAGGGTATCTCCATTTTCAGAGTTCCCCAAGGCAAAAAGAAGGGGAGAACTGGTTGACCTCTCCTTTCCTCACACTCTAGAGTCTGCTGCCACTGATTGCCATTGGTAGGAATCCATTTGGCAATGAAATCTGTAAATTGTAGCACTTAAGATACAGAACAGAGCAAAAGAAGAACAGATGATGAACCAACAGCAAATTGAGGGGAAGTGGGTTCCTTTCTGTGGGTAGAACTCTTTCAGTTGTTTATGGTTTGTATCTGTTTTCATTAGTTATAAAATCATTCTGATTGATCTGTATTCAAGCTGTACTACTTGTTAAATTTGCATTTACATCTATCACAAAACTGGAAGTCCTACCAGTTCAGTGCCATTTTACCCTGCATCATTACTTGAGCTTTTCTGGATCTCCTAGGTAGTGAGAATTCTGTTAACAACTGTGGGGTTTGGCTGGAGGTTCTAATATTCAGGAGAGATTTGTGTGCATGTGTTTGTGTGTGTTTCAGTCAGTGTTTTAGTTTTCTATTACCATTGCAACAAATTACTACAAACTTAGTGCCTTAAAATGCAACTTTATTATATTACAGTTCTAGAGGTCAGCAGTCTAAAATGGGTCTGCAGGTTTGTGCTGCTTCGGGAGCACATTTTGTTATCTTTTCCAACTTTGAGAGACATCTTGCTTTCCTTTCCCCATAGCATTTTATCTCCTTCCTGAACGTCTGCCTGCCTCTTATAAGAACCCTTGTGATTACATCATGCCCACAAAAGCCAGGATAATCTCCCCATCTCAAAATCCTTAATTCAATCACATCTGCACAATACCTTTTGTCATGTAAAATTCTAGGGATTAGGATGAGGACATCTTTGATGGAGGGGGATGTTATTCAGCCTACCACACTCAGCGTCGGATTCCAGACAGGCAATTTTTCTTTGTGTTAATGGTGGCATGCATAGGGAATAGGGAAAGCAGGCAAAATAATTTATGTATAGTTCACTTTAGTAAAAGTTGTATCTCTTTGGAGTATTGACTTATTTCTATTTTAGACTTTCAACTTTGGGTTTTCTTTACTCATCCAGGTATCCTATGATGCTCTAAAAAACAAAGCTCATTTTCCCCTGATTCATTACATATACTCAATGCAAAGTATACTTTGTTTATCTTTTTGGGTTCCAGGATTGACATACTATTTTGCCTGAATATCCCTTTTTTCTTGATGGTTCATGGTCATGGTTCGTAAGATGATTTTATGAAAAACAATTTTATCAAATAAGCATGTTTATTTTCTTTTAGCTGTGATTTTAGCTCAGGTACCCAGGTAACCCTACTGCCCAAAGTGATAACTTGCTAAGAATTATTTGATCAATCTACAACAACAGAACTCTGTTAAACTTCAACTAACTGCCTATTCTGTGTAAACCACTGCAGTGAAATAAAAGAAAAAATAGGAATTTTTTCACACTTTCCTGCTGTCTCAGTTTCTCTGACCCTGTCGTGGATAACATAAGGGGTTTTGCAGTGTCAGGATGCCTCAGCATCTCAGATTCCATTGCTATGTCCCTCAGTGACCACCTCTGACACTTGCTTATACAAAATAAACAACCTCTCTCTCCTCCCAGCATCCTACCTGGATTTTCAACCCCACAAAAGTGAAACATAAACTCCTCAATGCATACTCTTGCTTGACCAGTGCTACAACTCCATCCATATAACATTACATGCAGGTTTTATGTACCCCCGGAAAAGATTGTTATTAAAGATAATCCATTCCTATGAGTGCAGGCCTATTAGGTAGAACCTTTTCATTAGGTTATTTCAGTTGAGGCATGTCCCAGATGGTTTTTTTTTTAATCATATTTTTAGTTGTAGACTATAACATATGCGTAGAAGTGATAACTTTCCAAGTACAATTTAACAAGTAGTTAGCAAATTTTAAAGAATATTATAGGCTACAGTTCCACAGTTCAATCTATTTCCTTATTACGAAGTATAACATATATACAATAATATATACTGTTATATTATTAACAGTGCAGAAAACTATGGGAAAAATTTTCCAGGGGACTTACACATTCAGTTTTGTATTTTAAAAAGAAAACTCTGATAGCAGTGTGCATGACTGTGCATGTGCATGTATGCATATAGGAACACACACACACACACACGCACACACCTGTGTATAGCAGGGCTGGAGGATTGGAATCAGGAATCAGGGAAAGCAGTTGTCATCTCTGCCACAATCCCAAGTCAGCATTATCAAAGTGTGTATTAAGGAAGGGCCAGAGGTGGTCTAAATACATTCAAGAATTATTTTAGAAAAGAGCAGCAACTTTATTTGGTGGAAATTGAATGAGATGAATGAGGAAGATGAATTCAAAGAAATCTCCTGGATTCTTTTTTGAGTAGAGAGTTGATAATTGGCAGTTTTTCATGGAGTGGCTAAAACCAGGCCTTACAGGATGAATGAGAACTAAGGTCTGATAATACTGTTCAATAAATATTTACTGGTTGCCAGTTATTTGTCATTCACTAAGAACTGATATATTTCACTCCAAGAAGATGAAGCAAGAATGCACATAAAAACTATCTTTCATGTGTATGAAATAATATTTCACCAAGGCTGTTGGATGGCTCATCTCCTTTTCTGCTAAACACCAGAAAAAAGAAAATGGACTGTCATTACAGCTTAAGACATAGTACTGAATTATAATATTGTGCTGTGAACATTTTGGGATATTTTTGTCTGAGGTGTTATGGATTCACATAAACTCAGGGAAAACTCATTGACGTATTTTTTTTTTTTAATTTGAAAGAAACTCACCAAAGAGCCATTGCTTGTGAGCAGTTTGATTTGGATGATATTTCAATTTTACTCATATTTTCCAAATGTTTTATTGTAAACATAACCACTTTCATATTCAGAGCAAGAGCCAATGTAATTTTTAAAAATCTTAATTCCTTTACTGGACTGAATCTTATCCTTCCTAAATTTTCATTCTAGATCTTTGTATTTATGAGTTTGAAATAGTTTTACCTGTGTAGTACATGTCCAATTTTTCTGTATAAAAAATATTACATTTGTTTAGGTTAAATTCAATGCACAATGTTTCTCCTCTTGAATTTGCCTCTCACTATAAAGATATGTTGAGGAATTCTTTTCAAAAATTTTCACAAATTCTTTTTCATAAAATTCTAGGGACTTAAATTTCTTTAAACAACCTGTTAATCTCCATTTATGAAACAATGCCCAGTGCTATCCTGGGAGAATGCAATCTGTCAACACCTGATCTCAAATTACTCCTACTGAGAAATAGATGATGCTACACTGTTGTCCAGTAGCGCACATACCTTCTTCCTCTCACTAACCCCCTAACCAGATAGGGATGATAATACTTTATCCAGGCTAACATCCCATTAGCCATTTGCTACTCTCTTTAATTTTCTCTGCTTAGTGGAGAAATGGCCACTTAAAAGCCACTCAGTATAAGCTTTACAGTCGTAGGCATAGAGCCAAAAATAACTCTTGTTTCCCACCTACCGTGCAAGTAATAGTGAAGGTGTACTGTCACGTGACTTTTTTGAAGGCAGTTTTGCTGGAGCTGGGAGCTACACACACCTTAATCAAGAGCCCACTGTTAGCTGGGCTATAAAGTCATTGTGCAGTCCCCACCAGCAATTAACGCACAACATGCTGACCATTCTTGGCAAACCTCAACTGAGAGCCTGGTGGCAGAGAGGTAACATCAGTCTTGAAAAGAGTGTGGCCATCTGTTGGTACTGCCCATTTTTCCCACAAGTCTTAGAGCTGGCGCTTAGAGGGTGCCCGCCTGCATGTCTAGCATTGTATTTCAATTTTTAATTGTGAAAAGAAGTTTTCTTTAGCTTGAGGTTTTGCTCCTCCCCAGTTACATAAGATAAAAAGTCTGGGTTTAATGAATTAAAAACCAACAAAAAGAAAAGTTTCTTCCTGCCTCAAATGAGAAAAAAAAAAAAAATTATTTGGCTCATGAGTAACCAATCCATTAGGATTTATCTGGCAAGAACAGTGGAATTCAAGGCGATACACATCTAGTACAATATTACTTGACCCCAGGCTTTATCCCAGACCAGAGTTAATCAGATTTAGCAAATAAAAATACAGGATGCCCAGGTAAATTTGCCTTTCAGATGAACAACAAATATTGGGGGGAGGGGGAGAATACTTATGCTATAAATTATTTGCTCTTTATCTAAAATTCAAATTTAATTAGAAGTCCTGGGCTTTACCTGCAAGCCTATCCCAGGCTGATCACGTTAAGGTCCGTCTGATGATCCATCGTACCCTGCTCTCCTCCTGTCTTACTGTACTTAAAAACTATTCAGGAAAATTCCTCAAAATTTTACACATGCATACTTACAAATTCATACATATACTAGACTATGCATTTCTATCTCTATATAGGTATTCATTTTTACACGTAAGCTTAGTGATTTTTTACATATGCGTACACCCAAGTGGCCAACATGTGGATCAAACATAGAATATCTCCATCCTCCCATGAGTTACCCTAGTGCACCATCCCAGTCTGCACCCACTCTCCCTGCACTCCCCCACCACAAACCTAATCACTGTCCTATCCCCAAATACAAGTTTTGCCTTTCTTCTTTTGAACTTCATATAAACGGACTCTGACACCAAGTACTCTTCTGTATCTGGTTTCTTGCATGCAACAAAGAATTTATGAAATTTTGCCACACAATTGTGTGCAAAAACATTTTGTCCTTTTTCTTTATTTATTTAATTATATGAATGTGCCACAATTCATTTGTGCATTCACCTGTTGATGGGTATTTGTATTGTTTCCAGTTTTGTGCTATTATGAATGTAGCTGCTATGACCAATCGAATACATGTCTGCTTGGATATGTGTGCAATTATATTAAACATATTTAATGAATAAAATATAAAATTTTTATGGGAAAATCTTTATAGCTGAGTATCTTACAGTTTTATTTCAGAGAAAATTATAGATTAAGTGTTCTTTATAGGAATGTAAGTGAATCACCCTTGGAAGTGGGTGGAGGGAATCTGTTAACTCTCTCTGTAGCACTTCCCCAAGAATCCAGATTTTTATTTCCGAGGGTGAATGAGACTCAATAAATATCTGTTGAGTAAATTTTAAAAAATGGCATTACAAAGTTTGTAGAAATAAGACACACGCAAAATAATTTTATAAATATCTCTCATTTTCTTTAACATAGTGCATATTACACAGATTTAAGGAAAATTTATTTTCATCTTAGATAATAAGATAAACAATAAAGAGGATGACCACCAAAATATAAAGAAACCAACTGATAAATCTACCAGGAGAAGAATAGTATATATTAAACACATTATTTGCTTCTTTACATTGCATTATGAACAATTTCTTATTTAAACAAATGCCAATGGACAACAAGCATTTTCTATATGAAAAATGGAGTGATGGGGCAGCCCACATCTAGAAAGAAGCTTGAGTAAAAAAATTGTAAAGTTTATTTTAGAGTATTGATTTTATTCCATTAAAGAACACATTAATATAATATATATGTAAATGCATGACTTTGAACCAAAATCTAAATGTTTATCTCATATGCCTTACTTTCCAAAAAAATAAAAAAATTAATTCTTCTCATTGAGAAAAAAATAAGCTTAAATATTGTACTTTTTATCATTCTGAAATTTTGACAGTAGAGCTCAAAGCATGAGAGACTTACAAATTAAGCGTTCTTAGCACCATCCCCAACATACCCAGCATTTGAAGAGAAATACACATCGCTAGCCAAGGATAGTCAGGGATATTGAACTCATACCCTGCCCTAGCAGCATTTTCCAGGTTTCCAAGCTGTGCTTGCTGCCCTTACTTCTGCCATTGCCACTATTTCCACTGTCCCTGACACTGCCCAAAATATCTCCAGAATCCAGCCCCCTCCCCCACCCTTAGATCTAGTCTTCTATGGTGGATAATTTCCTCCTTCTTTCAATTCAACATTCAAAAGTAGTTTCCTCACATGTTAACAAGACAGATTAGAAAAGAACCCTTCTTTCACTTCACGGTGAGACAAATGAATTCTTGTCTCTCATATTTCTTTGTTTATACTTTAGTATTCCCTATGTATTTTGTTCCAGTGACTTTTTTTTAAAAAGGTATTTTTTCATTATCAAATAGATAACTATTATTGTAATAACAACCATTACTATAACTGTTACTGTATGTTAAATCATGTGATTCTCATAACTTAGAAATGGGTTGTTGTTATTATAATCATTATTATTATTATTCACACTTTTCTGATGAGAAAACCAAGGCAAAAGCAGTTAAGTTAACTTGCCCAAGGTCACTTAGTTAGTAAGTGGTAGACTCAGGCTATTTATGAATACAGGCTCTTTTGCCCAGGTTTTCTGTTCTTATGGTATATTATGTTCATTCTGGGTATTACTATGATGATTATTTATTAGAAGAAGATGATGATGAAGACGATGACAGCAGACTTGTCAGAGGACAGGTGACTGCAAAGAAAGGAAGAGGAGAAAGAGGAAAGTGGAGAGGTGAAGAAGAAAAAAGAAATGGATGAAGAAGAAGGAGGAGGGGTAGACAAGCAGACATTTACCAAAAAAGACATACTCTGTTTGTACAACCCAGACATCAGAAATGAGGATTCGTTTTCTTCAGTTACTGCAGGTGTAGTGAGTGAATCAATTTCTCCTCAATCCTATATCTCATTCCTAAGATGTTAACTAAATTGACAATTAGAATAATATATGTGGAATAATGAATATCAGTTCCTACTGAATTTACTGAAATGACCAACTATGTCTCTAATCATCAGTCTGATATTAATTGTACTGACAGAGCTTTTGTCATCTTTGACTCTTAATGTTCATTTTAACGTATTTTTTTAAAGATAAGAGATTTTCCAAGAAAGCTTATGATTCATGCAGTTTCCTAGAGGGCACAATGAAGTCCCAGAATAATGCACTGAAGAGCATGAATAAACCCAGTCAGCAGTGCTCTCTAATGTTGGGAAATTATTCAGAGTACTGAAAGCCAAAAATTCTCACACACATACACACGCACAAAAGAATTCAAGAAAAGAGAAGGAAAATGTTTTTTCACTCATTTTACTATTTATTTGATATTTTCTATGGATAAAATACCACTTTAATTTCCTTCCTCTATTTTTTTTACAATTCCTGTCTCCTACAGTGGCCTCGTTCATGATTCATTCCAGAATCACAAGGTTTCATCGGTCTGAGTCCCGGATAATGCGGCTGTATATCTCCAGTATAGATTTACTCACCTGCCCCATCATCTGGACCAATGGACTCTGGCAGAATCACAAATGCAAGTTTTTTTTGAGGAAACAAGATCAGCAGGGTCCATGTTTCTGCTTTATTTTTCTATTATTAAAGGGATGATAAGAAACAATTTGAGAACACATAAAAAACACATTTTTAACTTTTCCTCAATGAGAATATTGACATTTACATTATGCAAATAATGGTACAGAATAATGCCTAGCAATTATCCACAATTTCTTTCTTGTTCATATAGGTTTCACTTTATTCAGATGTTGTTTGGGTAGCAATGGTCTAAGGAGGGTGACCCCTCCCCTACCTCTAGGGAATAAATCCTGATTGGTCTCTAAACCAGTAGTGTTAATCCCATCCACCTTTGCCAAGGATGGTGAACAGGATTCTGCTTAATGAGACGGAAAAGTTCCTGGTGCCTTCTAGAAAAGATTCCGTTTCCTGATAAAAGCAAAAAAAAAAAAATGCTCAAGTTGAAATACATCTGTCTTCATGTCTTTAGAGGTAATTATTTCAGGATATAGTATTTAGCTATGCACCAGACATTTTGCAACCATGAGGGGCAACCAAGAGTAATATGTGTATATTTACAGTCATTCAGTGTAATATGAGGCAGATAGGAGAAAAAGTAGAGGAAATAGTTTTCCTTCCTTCACAGTAATCAGATTAGCCCTAATAGTGTTTGTAAAGGGGTGTGCTGGGGCAGTAGAAACCGTTTTAAATTAAAAAAGCAGAGTATGATGTACCCAGCATACAGATGTTGTTTTCTTAATACCATTCTCCAATAAAAAAATACCAGAGATATGGCTTGGAGATATGGCTAATTCCACAAGTGGGGGCAGGAAAAATACAAGTTGAGCCTTTAGCATAGTGCTAGAAAGCAAGGAAGTTTTCAAAAATCAAATGGATGGGGTCGTGTTAAAGGCGCACAGGAGCCAACCTGTAAGAGCTCCCAATTACCAAAGCTGGAACAATTTGAGAGACAATAACATGTTTATGATTGAAATATACCTGAATCCATACTAATAGAAGTACATAAATGAATGAATAAATAATAAATAAATAAATAAATAAGGGACTTCCAAATATCATAAGATGATACTACTTCTTCTGGAGGTGGATTTAAATTCCACTCCTTGGTTGTGGGCTACATTTAGTGACTTACTTCTAAAGAATAAATTAGAAAAGGGAAAATAATGACTTTACAATGGAGAAAACTGGTAAGCACTGCCTTAACAAAATGATCAAATTTATCATCACCGGGGATATCATGTTGACACAATGTGCCCCCCTGACATGATGTGATGAGGAGGGCACTTTACCTCTGTGACATTCTTTTAAAAACTTATAACCCCAGTATAATCACAAGAAAGCTTCAGACAATTTCAAATTGAGGGACATTCTACAGTATACTCCTTAAGACTGACAGCCAAGGAAAACTGATAAAGTGTCATATAACTGAAGAGATAAAGGAGAATGATGGGAGGCGGGGCAAGATGGCAGACTGGTGAGCTGTAAGTTTTAGTTACTCCTCCAGGAAAGTAGGTAAAAAGCCAGGAACTGCGTGGACTGGACACCACAGAGCAATCTGTCTTTGGGCATACTTCATACAACACTCATGAAAATGTCAAACTGCTGAGATCAGCGAAATCTGTAAGTTTTTGCGGCCAGGGGACCCGCGCCCCTCCCTGCCAGGCTCAGTCCCGTGGGAGGAGGGGCTGCCAGCTCCGGGAAGGAGAAGGGAGAACTGCAGTGGTAGCCCTTCTCAGAAACTCATTCTACTGATTCAAACTCCAACCATAGATAGACTGAGACCAGAAACCAGAGAATCTGAGAGCTGCCAGCCCAGCAGAGAGGAGACAGGCATAGAAAAAAAAAAAACACGAAAAACTCCAAAATAAAAGCAGAGGATTTTTGGAGTTCTGGTGAACACAGAAAGGGGAAGGGCGGAGCTCAGGCCTTGAGGCGCATATGCAAATCCCGAAGAAAAGCTGATCTCTCTGCCCTGTGGACCTTTCCTTAATGGCCCTGGTTGCTTTGTCTCTTAGCATTTCAATAACCCATTAGATCTCTGAGGAGGGCCCGTTTATTTTATTTTTTTTTTTAATCCTTTTTTCTTTTTCTAAAACAATTACTCTAAGAAGCCCAATACAGAAAGCTTCAAAGACTTACTATTTAGGCAGTTCAAGTCAAGAGCAGAACTAGGAGAGCTCTGAGACAAAACGCAATAATCCAGTGGCTGAGAAAATTCACTAAACACCACAACTTCGCAAGAAAAGGGGGGTGTCCGCTCACAGCCACCATCCTGATGGACAGGAAACACTCCTGCCCATCGCCAGCCCCATATCCCAGAGCTGCCCCAGACAACCCAGTGTGACGGAAGTGCTTCAAATAACAGGCACACACCACAAAACTGGGCGTGGACATTAGCCTTCCCTGCAACCTCAGCTGATTGTCCCAGAGTTGGGAAGGTGGAGCAGTGTGAATTAACAAAGCCCCATTCAGCCATCATTTGAGCAGACTGGGAGCCTCCCTACACAGCCCAGCAGCCCAGAACTGCCCTGGGGGGATGGCACTCACCTGTAACATAGCACAGTCATCCCTCAACAGAGGACCCGGGGTGCACGGCCTGGAAGAGGGGCCCACTTGCAAGTCTCAGGAGCCATACGCCAATACCAAAGACTTGTGGGTCAGTGGCAGAGACAAACTGTGGCAGGATTGAACTGAAGGATTAGACTATTGCAGCAGCTTTAAAACTCTAGGATCATCAGGGAGATTTGATTGTTAGGGCCACCCCCCCCCTCCCCGACTGCCCAGAAACATGCCCCATATACAGGGCAGGCAACACCAACTACACACGCAAGCTTGGTACACCAATTGGGCCCCACAAGACTCACTCCCCCACTCACCAACAAAAAGGCTAAGCAGGGGAGAACTGGCTTGTGGAGAACAGGTGGCTCATGGACGCCACCTGCTGGTTAGTTAGAGAAAGTGTACTCCACGAAGCTGTAGATCTGATAAATTAGAGATAAGGACTTCAATATGTCTACAAACCCTAAAAGAACCCTATCAAGTTCAGCAAATGCCACGAGGCCAAAAACAACAGAAAATTATAAAGCATATGAAAAAACCAGACGATATGGATAACCCAAGCCCTAGCACCCAAATCAAAAGACCAGAAGAGACACAGCACCTAGAGCACCTACTCAAAGAACTAAAGATGAACAATGAGACCATAGTACGGGATATGAAGGAAATCAAGAAGACTCTAGAAGAGCATAAAGAAGACATTGCAAGACTAAATAAAAAAATGGATGATCTTATGGAAATTAAAGAAACTGTTGACCAAATTAAAAAGATTCTGGACACTCATAGTACAAGACTAGAGGAAGTTGAACAACGAATCAGTGACCTGGAAGATGACAAAATGGAAAATGAAAGCATAAAAGAAAGAATGGGGAAAAAAATTGAAAAAATCGAAATGGACCTCAGGGATATGATAGATAATATGAAACGCCCAAATATAAGACTCATTGGTGTCCCAGAAGGGGAAGAAAAGGGTAAAGGTCTAAGAAGAGTATTCAAAGAAATTGTTGGGGAAAACTTCCCAAATCTTCAAAACAACATAAATACACAAATCATAAATGCTCAGCGAACTCCAAATAGAATAAATCCAAATAAACCCACTCCGAGACATATACTGATCACACTGTCAAACACAGAAGAGAAGGAGCAAGTTCTGAAAGCAGCAAGAGAAAAGCAATTCACCACATACAAAGGAAACAGCATAAGACTAAGTAGTGACTACTCAGCAGCCACCATGGAGGCGAGAAGGCAGTGGCACGATATATTTAAAATTCTGAGTGAGAAAAATTTCCAGCCAAGAATACTTTATCCAGCAAAGCTCTCCTTCAAATTTGAGGGAGAGCTTAAATTTTTCACAGACAAACAAATGCTGAGAGAATTTGCTAACAAGAGACCTGCCCTACTGGAGATACTAAAGGGAGCCCTACAGACGGAGAAACAAAGACAGGACAGAGAGACTTGGAGAAAGGTTCAGTACTAAAGAGATTCGGTATGGGTACAATAAAGGATATTAATAGAGAGAGGGAAAAATATGGCAAACATAAATCAAAGGATAAGATGGCCAATTCAAGAAATGCCTTCACGGTTTTAACGTTGAATGTAAATGGATTAAACTCCCCAATTAAAAGATATAGATTCGCAGAATGGATAAAAAAAAATGAACCATCAATATGTTGCATACAAGAGACTCATCTTAGACACAGGGACACAAAGAAACTGAAAGTGAAAGGATGGAAAAAAATATTTCATGCAAGCCACAGCCAAAAGAAAGCAGTTGTAGCAATATTAATCTCAGATAAAATAGACTTCAAATGCAGGGATGTTTTGAGAGACAAAGAAGGCCACTACATACTAATAAAAGGGGCAATTCAGCAAGAAGAAATAACAATCGTAAATGTCTATGCACCCAATCAAGGTGCCACAAAATACATGAGAGAAACACTGGCAAAACTAAAGGAAGCAATTGATGTTTCCACAATAATTGTGGGAGACTTCAACACATCACTCTCTCCTATAGATAGATCAACCAGACAGAAGACCAATAAGGAAATTGAAAACCTAAACAATCTGATAAATGAATTAGATTTAACAGACATATACAGGACATTACATCCCAAATCACCAGGATACACATACTTTTCTAGTGCTCATGGAACTTTCTCCAGAATAGATCATATGCTGGGACATAAAACAAGCCTCAATAAATTTAAAAAGATTGAAATTATTCAAAGCACATTCTCTGACCACAATGGAATACAATTAGAAGTCAATAACCATCAGAGACTTAGAAAATTCACAAATACCTGGAGGTTAAACAACACACTCCTAAACAATCAGTGGGTTAAAGAAGAAATAGCAAGAGAAATTGCTAAATATATAGAGACAAATGAAAATGAGGACACAACATACCAAAACCTATGGGATGCAGCAAAAGCAGTGCTAAGGGGGAAATTTATAGCACTAAACGCATATCTTAAAAAGGAAGAAAGAGCCAAAATCAAAGAACTAATGGATCAACTGAAGAAGCTAGAAAATGAACAGCAAACCAATCCTAAACCAAGTAGAAGAAAAGAAATAACAAGGATTAAAGCAGAAATAAATGACATAGAGAACAAAAAAACAATAGAGAGGATAAATATCACCAAAAGTTGGTTCTCTGAGAAGATCAACAAGATTGACAAGCCCCTAGCTAGACTGACAAAATCAAAAAGAGAGAAGACCCATATAAACAAAATAATGAATGAAAAAGGTGACATAACTGCAGATCCTGAAGAAATTAAAAAAATTATAAGAGGATACTATGAACAACTGTATGGCAACAAACTGGATAATGTAGAGGAAATGGACAATTTCCTGGAAACATATGAACAACCTAGACTGACCAGAGAAGAAATAGAAGACCTCAACCAACCCATCACAAGCAAAGAGATCCAATCAGTCATCAAAAATCTTCCCACAAATAAATGCCCAGGGCCAGATGGCTTCACAGGGGAATTCTACCAAACTTTCCAGAAAGAACTGACACCAATCTTACTCAAACTCTTTCAAAACATTGAAAAAAATGGAACACTACCTAACTCATTTTATGAAGCTAACATCAATCTAATACCAAAACCAGGCAAAGATGCTACAAAAAAGGAAAACTACCGGCCAATCTCCCTAATGAATATAGATGCAAAAATCCTCAACAAAATACTTGCAAATCGAATCCAAAGACACATTAAAAAAATCATACACCATGACCAAGTGGGGTTCATTCCAGGCATGCAAGGATGGTTCAACATAAGAAAAACAATCAATGTATTACAACACATTAAAAACTCAAAAGGGAAAAATCAATTGATCATCTCAATAGATGCTGAAAAAGCATTTGACAAAATCCAACATCCCTTTTTGATAAAAACACTTCAAAAGGTAGGAATTGAAGGAAACTTCCTCAACATGATAAAGAGCATATATGAAAAACCCACAGCCAGCATAGTACTCAATTGTGAGAGACTGAAAGCCTTCCCTCTAAGATCAGGAACAAGACAAGGATGCCTGCTGTCACCACTGTTATTCAACATTGTGCTGGAAGTGCTAGCCAGGGCAATCCGGCAAGACAAAGAAATAAAAGGCATCCAAATTGGAAAAGAAGAAGTAAAACTGTCATTGTTTGCAGATGATATGATCTTATATCTAGAAAACCCTGAGAAATTGACGATACAGCTACTAGAGCTAATAAACAAATTTAGCAAAGTAGCGGGATACAAGGTTAATGCACATAAGTCAGTAATGTTTCTATATGCTAGAAATGAACAAACTGAAGAGACACTCAAGAAAAAGATACCATTTTCAATAGCAACTAAAAAAATCAAGTACCTAGGAATAAACTTAACCAAAGATGTAAAAGACCTATACAAAGAAAACTACATAACTCTACTAAAAGAAATAGAAGGGGACCTTAAAAGATGGAAAAATATTCCATGTTCATGGATAGGAAGGCTAAATGTCATTAAGATGTCAATTCTACCCAAACTCATCTACAGATTCAATGCAATCCCAATCAAAATTCCAACAACCTACTTTGCAGACTTGGAAAAGCTAGTTATCAAATTTATTTGGAAAGGGAAGATGCCTCGAATTGCTAAAGACACTCTAAAAAAGAAAACGAAGTGGGAGGACTTACACTCCCTGACTCTGAAGCTTATTATAAAGCCACAGTTGCCAAAACAGTATGGTACTGGCACAAAGATAGACATATAGATCAATGGAATCGAATTGAGAATTCAGAGATAGACCCTCAGATCTATGGCCGACTGATCTTTGATAAGGCCCCCAAAGTCACTGAACTGAGCCATAATGGTCTTTTCAACAAATGTGGCTGGGAGAGTTGGCTATCCATATCCAAAAGAATGAAAGAGGACCCCTACCTCACCCCCTACACAAAAATTAACTCAAAATGGACCAAAGATCTCAATATAAAAGAAAGTACCATAAAACTCCTAGAAGATAATGTAGGAAAACATCTTCAAGACCTTGTATTAGGCAGCCACTTCCTAGACTTTACACCCAAAGCACAAGCAACAAAAGAGAAAATAGATAAATGGGAACTCCTCAAGCTTAGAAGTTTCTGCACCTCAAAGGAATTTCTCAAAAAGGTAAAGAGGCAGCCAACTCAATGGGAAAAATTTTTGGAAACCATGTATCTGACAAAAGACTGATATCTTGCATATACAAAGAAATCCTACAACTCAATGACAATAGTACAGACAGCCCAATTATAAAATGGGCAAAAGATATGAAAAGACAGTTCTCTGAAGAGAAAATACAAATGGCCAAGAAACACATGAAAAAATGTTCAGCTTCACTAGCTATTAGAGAGATGCAAATTAAGACCACAATGAGATACCATCTAACACCGGTTAGAATGGCTGCCATTAAACAAACAGGAAACTACAAATGCTGGAGGGGATGTGGAGAAATTGGAACTCTTATTCATTGTTGGTGGGACTGTATAATGGTTCAGCCACTCTGGAAGTCAGTCTGGCAGTTCCTTAGAAAACTAGATATAGAGCTACCATTCGATCCAGCGATTGCACTTCTCGGTATATACCTGGAAGATCGGAAAGCAGTGACACGAACAGATATCTGCACGCCAATGTTCATAGCAGCATTATTCACAATTGCCAAGAGATGGAAACAACCCAAATGTCCTTCAACAGATGAGTGGATAAATAAAATGTGGTATATACACACGATGGAATACTACGCGGCAGTAAGAAGGAACGATCTGGTGAAACATATGACAACATGGATGAACCTTGAAGACATAATGCTGAGCGAAATAAGCCAGGCACAAAAAGAGAAATATTATATGCTACCACTAATGTGAACTTTGAAAAATGTAAAACAAATGGTTTATAATGTAGAATGTAGGGGAACTAGCAGTAGAGAGCAATTAAGGAAGGAGGAACAATAATCCAAGAAGAACAGATAAGCTATTTAACGTTCTGGGGATGCCCAGTAATGACTATGGTCTGTTAATTTCTGATGGATATGGTAGGAACAAGTTCACAGAAATGTTGCTATATTATGTAACTTTCTTGGGGTAAAGTAGGAACATGTTGGAAGTTAAGCAGTTATCTTAGGTTAGTTGTCTTTTTCTTACCCCCTTGTTATGGTCTCTTTGAAATGTTCTTTTATTGTATGTTTGTTTTCTTTTTAACTTTTTTTTTCATACAGTTGATTTAAAAAAGAAAGGAAAGTTAAAAAAAAAAAAAAGAAAGAAAAACAAGGAAAAAAAAAAAAGATGTAGTGCCCCCTTGAGGAGCCTGTGGAGAATGCAGGGGTATTCGCCTACCCCACCTCCATGGTTGCTAACATGACCACAGACATAGGGGACTGGTGGTTTGATGGGTTGAGCCCTCTACCATAAGTTTTACCCTTGGGAAGACAGTTGCTGCAAAGGAGAGGCTAGGCCTCCCTATATTTGTGCCTAAGAGTCTCCTCCTGAATGCCTCTTTGTTGCTCAGATGTGGCCCTCTCTCTCTGGCTAAGCCAACTTGAAAGGTGAAATCACTGCCCTCCCCCCTACGTGGGATCAGACACCCAGGGGAGTGAATCTCCCTGGCAACGTGGAATATGACTCCCGGGGAGGAATGTAGACCCGGCATCGTGGGACGGAGAACATCTTCTTGACCAAAAGGGGGATGTGAAAGGAAATGAAATAAGCTTCAGTGGCAGAGAGATTCCTAAACGAGCCGAGAGGTCACTCTGGTGGGCACTCTTACGCACACTTTAGACAACCCTTTTTAGGTTCTAAAGAATTGGGGTAGCTGGTGGTGAATACCTGAAACTATCAAACTACAACCCAGAACCCATGAATCTCGAAGACAGTTGTATAAAAATGTAGCTTATGAGGGGTGACAATGGGATTGGGAAAGCCATAAGGACCAAACTCCACTTTGTCTAGTTTATGGATGGATGTGTAGAAAAGTAGGGGAAGGAAACAAACAGACAAAGGTACCCAGTGTTCTTTTTTACTTCAATTGCTCTTTTTCACTCTAATTATTATTCTTGTTATTTTTGTGTGTGTGCTAATGAAGGTGTCAGGGATTGATTTAGGTGATGAATGTACAACTATGTAATGGTACTGTAAAGAATCGAAAGTACAATTTGTTTTGTATGACTGCATGGTATGTGAATATATCTCAATAAAATGATGATTAAAAAAAAAGAAAAAAAAGGAGAATGATGAATTACATATACTATGGTCTCCTGGATTAGATCCTGGAACATAAAAAGGACTTTAGTGGAATAACTGGTGAAACCAAAATAGTCTGGATTTCAGTCAATCAGTAGTGTACTGATGATGCTTTCTCAGTTTTGACAAATATACCATGAAAATAATACAAGATGATGTTATCATGGGAAATTGAAACTGGGTTAGGGGTCCATGGGAACTCTGTTTTCTCTTTGTAACTTTGCTGTTAATCTAAAATAATTCCAAAAAATGATTAATAAAAAGCAAAGCAGATCATGACCTGCAACTATAGGAGAGAAAACTAGGGAAGGGAATACTGAAAGATTTTGGTTTAGATTGTTTCTAGAGTATGATATTTTAACTCTCTGAAAGAGAGTGGTCCTGGGAGACCAAGAATACCTGGATCATGACTTCTGCTTTTCCTTGGAAGACTACTGAAAAATTCAGGTTTTCAAAAGTGAAGACGTTGTCCACAAATCCAGACCTTCTTTGATTTTATCTGTACATTTAACTAATAGTATCTTTATTGTTTTGTAAGTTTCAGTATGGAGATATATTAAACAAGTTTAATTTTAACTTTAATATTGATTTACTCAAGCAAAAGATTGCAACTGCATTATCAAAAATGATGTTTGTAAAACTCTTTAATTTACTCTTACACCATTTCTACCATTTATTCATCCTAGAGAGTGAAGGCACATAGTAATAACTGTTTCTGTTAAGTTGGTTGCTATGGTTACTCTGCAGCTGTGATGTAACAAAGAAAATTAAGACTTTTTATGAAGAGGCAGAAATAGCTTAGCTTTGCAAAAATGTCATTAATAATTTCAGGGGAAAGATGAATATATTTATCTTAGAAATGTAAAAGTATATATAAAGGGGCAAAAATATATGCCCTTAGGAAATAGAATTTCATTTCTAAAATGAGAATACTTCACATTCATTATGGTAATCATTCTTTTGCATTCAGTGGGTGAGTCTATTTGCATAAGATGAAACTATATATATAGGATAGAATGTATTAGTTGTATTGTATTATATGTGAAAAACAAAAAAGGTGTACACAAATTATGCACCTGAGGCTGTTGAGCATATCAAATCCATCAATATACTTGCCAGAGTACAAACAATCCACTCCAGGACCCAAAAACTGTGATGATTTGAACCAGTGTTCCTGCTCCCTGGGGCTCTTAGGTAACCTGCCTTAGGAAACGCAGGTAACAAACAACATCTGGAAAGTCTGAGTTTCAATAAAACCTTTTAATTTAACCTCCTCAAACTTCAATGAGAAGCCCTTCGACATGTGATATACTGGTATATTAATCGCAATAAGCTACTGAACACTAGATGGCAAATGTCAGGACCTTAATGTGCAAAATATACTCTTCTGGTTAAATTGGGAACTTGACTCTCTTTGTCTTTAGTTGTTTGAAATGGCTGATATCATAACTTAACTATGAAGAAAAATAATGCAAATACAGTTATTTATTTAATTAGCAACAAGGGTAAAATCCTTCTAATACAGCTTGATCTGAGGTCAATTTGGGGGCCCTATCGTAGAACAAGCAGATTTCAGGGACTGGCTTAATACTGATCTCTAGACTTCAATTTCCCACTAATAAAGGGTAATATAATGTAGTAGAAGACTTTGTGTTTGTTCAGATCTTTTAAACTACCGAGGAGCTAATATGCAACAACTGAATAAATAATTCCTCACTCTCCATTTTAGCAGCACAGATGACCTCTGATGGAGGAAAGGATTAACCACATTCAGAATCAAAGGTGGAAAAGAGCCATTTGCATTCTGAAAATCAAAACTATAAAGCTGCTTTCTACTTGGATTCTTTATTAATTTACATATGGCTGTTGAGTATATAAAACATTATGTTTGACCAATTTTTATTCTTGATCTTGGAGGAAAACAAACTGTTCTATGAAAATAATAATAAATAATGAATAGGGCATAAAAGGATGCCACATTATTTGGAAGTTCTTGCTTTAAAAAATATTTATTTTTATTGGTGAAATATACTTTCTGATCCTACTCCTATAAACTGAGGTTGTAATACCCTCTGGAATTTTCTTTGGAGTTTTTATATGTAGCCATTTATTTTCATTTGGGAAGAGAGGCTGTCCCTATAACTAGACTGAAAATTCTAACCAACAGAACTAGGCTTTCTGCAGTCTAGTTTCCCCAGTCCTGAGCAAAGATCTGGCATTTAGCAAACATTCAAGTTTATGACATAAAATGAAGGAGCTAAGATGAGCTCATATAAAATTGTTTCAGACTATGTGTGAGCTAGTCATTAATTTGGGAACCTAACTATTAGAATTAGTGTTTTTTCTTGATTTAGAAATCTTCTGAGGTGATGCTGATATTATGTGCTGGCCTTTAGAACATTTTCACCCCTTTCTCAAATGTTGTTATCTGAAGACCTGCACTCATATCCTGGAAAGTTTGGCCTCTGACTTCTTATTTCCGTGAATAAACATTATAATGGCAACTTCCTCTTTCAAATTTAAGCCCTCTCAGAACTTTAATCCAGTTAGATCTTCCCCTGCAGTGTGTAATCAATACTTAGCACTTATTCTGTCTTTCTCATTATAAAACTTAGTAGCTGTGTTACTTTCTTTACAAGCTGTACCTCTAGGACAAAAGATGAGAAGAACCTCTTGTTTACTGCCCAATTAGTATTTCCTGTTGGATTTTGGATAATTTTAACTGATTATTAATATTAAGCCACTTGACTTTAAGTAATATAAAATGTGCCAAAGGCAGAAATAAGGTAAAGAAGCCTAAATTTTAATTTTTGGAGGAGGAATTGAATTGGGTGCATATACAATTAAGGGGGGGGGGGGAGTCATTATATTGTTTGGAAAATATTTGAAATAGAATTTATTATATTACATATACCAAGATAGTTTTATATTTTTTTCCTATACACAAGACATTTCCTATCCAATTAATTTTTTTTCTTTTTTGGGGGTGGGGAGGGGAAGTTTCAACACAATGCTGTTGTCTGTGTAAATATCTTTTGCAATGGGTGGTAACTGAAGTTTCTCCTATAAAGCCGACTTGATTGGCTTCAAATGCATGCCATTATTGATTGATATCTTGGATCCCTGAGAGTTCCATCTGCAAAGTCTGTTTTCCATTGCTGCCATGAATGGATGTGGCCATCAGTGATGTCAGGGTACAGTGGCACAACAGATTGTCCTTGGCAAAGTCTCCATATCTGGTTGATGAGCTCTTCCTAGTTATGTTTCTTCTGCAGTTGAAATGCCCTCCAATTGCCACATACTTTCTCCAGTTTGATCACTTAGGAGAAAAAAAATTGAATCAAGAGTATTGACTGTATATTAATGACCCATGGGAAATATGAGAACTCTCTTTTATGTCTTCTAGAAAGAGAGTATTTTTAATTTATTAACCTCTTATTACTTAAATAGGCAATTGCGCTGTTTTATTAATATCTGATTTTCTGTTGGCAAACTGAATTAACAGGTACTTATGAAAACAATCATGCATATAGTTCATTATTTCCTGGGGTTGAGATGTACTCACTCTGGATGAGTATATCTATGTAAAAAGTTTTTTGTAATTAAAAATAATAAAGCATGATATCACTGAAAATATACAGAATTTTGGTTTAGAGCAGACTTTTTCATTAACTCTCCCTTATCATAGTTGACTAAACCTGTACACAATTTTAAGAAAAAATAGATTAGAAAGGTTAGGGAAGGATAGTTATTCATTAACCCGGTCTCTTTAAACCATTTGTTTTTAAAAATCTCTTTCAACATAAAAGTCTAATGAATAATCTATTCAAAATGTTAAAGAGGAACATATTTTAAACAGGAAATAAAATTGTTTGAGGAAATCAAAGAATCCAAACACGCGTCCTTCACAGCAACAGAAGAAGCATGGTCAGCAGCCCAACATTTAAAAATCAAAATCTGCACAGAAGCCAGGAGTTGTGCTCACCAAATAACCACTAAAAGGCAGAGAAAATGAATCGCTGAGGGAAGCATGTGACAAAGGCAATTAATTTTTTTTTTCTTTTTCTAACCAGGAAATTTTATGTCCCAGAAAAATGTAGAGCCTGATTTTCTTAATTTATAGAGAATGCCATAGAATAGATTGTGCTGTAATCCAACTTTTGTTTTCTTCCTCTGACATCAGCCTGAAAAATCTTTTTCTTTTTCCTTGGGACCCATTTATGTGGGTTGTTGACCTCTAAAGCTTGACTCTGACATAGCTGCTAACAAGGCATATCTTTGCTTCTTCAATTTCCCTTGAACTGTCTTCTCTTCTAATTGCCCAGTGAAAGTACAGCATCAGGCTCCTTGGGCAACGTCTAATAGCCCATAAATGCTGGAAGCAGGAGAGCGCTTACAGAAAGAACAGCAATCAAATATGGTAAGCAGATGGCTGCTCGGCATTGTGAGGGCTACTGTTAAAGACACCATTCATTTAGGATGTGCCAAAAAGCTACTGATGGCTCTATTAACACGTTTCTTTAGTACTTCAAAAGCTTTTGGTATTTAGGTAAAATTTTGAAGAGCTTGCACAGTCACATTTGTCCTATTAGCATTGAGTTTTCTCAATAAACGACCCTTAGTACTTGCTGCATCTCAAATTCCTTTTGCATCCTCAGTAATGCACTATATGCCTTTGACTTTTAGCTGAGTGTAAGAATAGGTGAGTGCTTGCAAATGGAGACAGAGCCATATTTGTGGTATTGTTGACTTGAAAGTAACTTACACCTTTAGAATCTGAATACTCCTATGATATTAAAAAAAAGCTACAAGTGTATATTGCACAAGAGAGGTTTTTCTCTTCTCTATGTTATATTTAATTTTAAGGCTTTAAGTTTTCTCTATCACCTTCCAGAGTAATTTAAATGTAGTAATTGAAGGTGATCTTCTAGTAGCCAGGCACCTGCAGCAAAATTTACTATATGTTGAATTGAGGGAACGAGGACGTTGAACCTTTAAGGAAGCTAAAAATAAGCCAGTACTGCATTGTAATTTAATAGGTTAGTGCTAAAGAGTGGAGACAGGAAGTTGGATAAAGTGAGCCTTGGAAAAATCATTCCTTGTAGCTATGATTTATCTTTATCGATATTTGATATTTCTTATAAAAGCATTTGGGGGTCATCAGATTCACAGTGCCATTGTTTTGATTTTATTCTAATTCATAAGAAGAATCATCTGGCTCTGTGACTGACCTGAAATAGGTCACTTAAAGAAAAAGAGAGACCTCACAAATGAATGTATTCTTCTGTTGGTAGAGCTTACAGAGCTCTATCTTCATAACAGTTTAGGAATTAGACTGTTAGAAAGTAATATAGATGCTCTGATCAGTAGGCATTATTTTGTGTTTCTATTTTCTCTATGGAGAAGAAATTCAATAATTTAGAGCATAAAAAGAATGTATTCCATCTAGAAGTAACGCACATCTATTCAATCTTACTATTATGAATCCTAGAATTCTAATATAAATCTTAAAGTTCAAGAAAGTATTCTCTTCAGACAGCACCTTTCTTTTAACCTCCCATTCCCAGTACTCCAACAGGTCCTGGGTTTTGTAATTGCTCACCACAACCTAGGATTTAATCACCTGATCCATCAACTGGCCTTCTCATACTTTCTTTATTCATCTTGTCAGTAAGTGACATTCTTGGTAATGAAAACAACAAATCTATTGATGGCATCCCTCGATGGAGTGGAAGGCATCCTACATTAGCTCTGTCTTGGAAACCAGTCTATTCTGTTACAATTGAGCTTCTCTTGCTGATTACCACACAAATCATAGTCCTTTACCCCCCTCCCCATCTATTAGAGTATTTCTCCTGCAGCCTTTCAACTGCCTGACTACAGTTGGTAATTGGATTCATGTTTGAAGCACAGCACTGTAAGGAAAAGCCTGGAATAATTCAAATGGAACACCCTGGCCTAAGGCTGAGACCATATGTTACACTCAGATTTGTGTCGGTGAATCTTATTGCTTTAGCGACAAGGAAACCCACTCTAATGTCATAAAATTCAGTTTTATTTTAGAAGTTAATTTATCTAGAGTTGACAATATAACCTAATGTCCACAAAATTATAACATTAGAAGGATGGAGAAATTACATGACTTCATAAAATACTAAAAAAAAAAACACCAAAAACTACTTGATAAATTGTCCTGTGTCTCCTCCTGAATCTCATATCCTGCCACAAGTAGTTTTGAATTATGTAATATAAAAATTAGACACTGCCAAAAAGCCAATCATTGGCAGCTGACCTTTTCTTCAGCACTCACTACTTAATATATGCCTAAAAGCATTCCACTTTTGTATTACTCATCTCAGATTGAAGAGTTCTTTCTGTTATGTTATTAAAAGAAGCAAATACTTCCTTAATAAATTTATACCTAGTAAATAGTACGTACATATTTAAAAACATACGGCTATGACTAAACACTCCTTTTACCTTGTATGTCATTATAGATTTGTAGTATCCTGCCAACTTTCCTATCTTACGCCTCTGTTTTATGTTCCTTAATACAGATCTTAAGATTTTATAAATTCTGAAATGCTAGAGAGTGCTTTATCTCCAGAGAGAGAAAACTGCTTTATGTAAAAAAACAAGTTTCTTCGACTTACTAAGTTATCATTTCAAGTAACTGGGTTATGACTCCATGTATTTACATAAACCCTGGTGGTAAACCTGAATTCACATTCATTACTCCAGCAATTATTGATCTACTAGTGAGTCATTCAATCACCTACCTCATAACATATGGGGTGAAAGAGCAATGAAATATCTTAGTTGGCCCATTTTGCAAATAGACAAATTGAAAGATGCAACAAGGGTTTGAAACAATTCATCAGAAAGATTAAAATATGAGAATCCTATCTCCTAAGACATATTTATAAAGCACTAGAGTTTTACAATTATCAATTATCTTGCAGATGGAGAGAAGAAAATGGGCCATTTCTATTTATACCTGGCTTTCAAATTATTTTTGTATCTATAGTTGAATATGGATGTAACTGATGCTTAGGAAGTCAAAACACTTCAAACAAATAGCAAAGCAAGTGTGTACAACTTCATGAAGTTTCTAATGCATGTGTCTAGGTGATAGAAATATGTGTAATTTTATAAATGTGCTTAAAAATAAGTTACTCCATGTTCTCCACTTCATACTGGGGACTAGAGAACATCAGTTTTAAAGTGGCAAAGAGTTCACACTTTTTCTGAGCTCCCACCCCCTCCCCCAGCTTATAAAATAACTTTTCTTTAGGAAGCTTTTAAGTGTCCGAGCTTAAAGGGCTTCTGTTCCTAGTTTGGCAATCAGAGAGTAAAACAAGCAGAAATTAATGCAAGTATTGCTAATGAAAGACTAAATTGACTAGGCTTGATTCTCTAAAAGAGGACTTTTTGAAAAATTGTTATTATTTAATTAAAATGCAGATCATGCTCTCAGAAAACGGAGAGGCTATTGTGTATGCTTCTAAGGTGACGATCAAAGAGAGAAGGTCAGATAAGCTTACCTACTTTGAAATTAATAGATCTTTTTCTGGTTAAATTTTTTCATGAGACCAAAATATTGAGGCAAATGATTCGTAGCCACGAAACTTTATCACACCTAAGATGATTTTTTAATGTGAGTAATTTTTCTTTCAAAATAACTAACATAAAATCAAAAGCAAATATTTCTGTATTGGTTTCAATAAGAACTGTATGCCTTTCAGTGTCATGCCTAATATTATAATATGACAATCACAAAATGATTACCTTTCAAGTCTATGCCATATCCAACACCTCCACTTCTCTATCATATTGTTGGATAGTCCAAATTTTCACTGAATATAAGTAGCTGAATCTCTTGTAAATGTAATCAGTATAATGGCATTCTGAATGTATGTTTAATGTGATTTTATTGAGGTATATTCATACACCATATAATCCATCCAATGTATATAATCAATGGCTCACACTATCATTATATAGTTGTGCATTCATCAGCACAATCAATTTTAGAACATTTTCATTACTCCAAAATAAAGAAAAAGAGAAAAAGAAAAAGGAAGACCCAAAACATCCCATCCCCCTTATCTGACCCCTATTTTATATATATATACATATGTGTGTGTGTGTGTGTGTGTGTGTGTGTGTGTGTAGTCTTTATTTTATTACTCATCTGCCCATACACTGGATAAAGGGAGTAACAGTCACAGGGTTTTCACAATCACATGGTCATATGATAAAAGCTATGTACTTACACAATCGCCATCAAGAATCAAGTCTACGGGATTACAGTTCAACAGTTTCAGGTATTTCCTTCTAGTCATTCAAATATACTAGAGACTAAAAAACAAATATTTATATAATGCTTAGGAATAACCTCCAGAATGATCTCAAGACTCCATTTGAAATCTCTTAGCCACTGAAACTTTATTTTGTTTCATTTCTATTCTCCATTTTGGTCAAGAAGGCATTGTTAATCCCACAATGCCAGGGCCAGGTTCATTTCTAGAAGTCGTGTGCCACATTCCCAGGGAGAAATACACCCCTGGGAGTCATGTCTCATGTAGCAGGGAGGGAAGTGAGTTTATATGCAGGTTGGCTGAGAGAGAGTCCACGTCTGATTAACAAAAGAGGATCTCTGGGGATGACTCTTAGACATAGTTACCAGCAGGCTTAGTTCCTCCTTTGCAGGAATAAATTTTATAAGGGTAAGCCCCAAGATTGAGGGCTTGACTTATTAAATTGGGAGTCCCTAATGCTTGCAAGAATATCAGGAATTCCCCAGGTGGGGAAGTTTAATATTTCCACATTTTTCCCCAGTCCCTCAAGGGGACTTTGAAAATATATATATATATATATTTTAATTTTCTGCCCCAAATACTCTATTATGTATTGGGGTATTACATTAAACTGTAGGGAATAAAAAGATCTCATTCCCTATTCTAGGTTCCATGCAATTATGTTGTTTAAATAAACTGACCTTACAGGTTAAATTATATAGTGTGCTACAGATAATATAAATATTGAACCAAATAAACATCTCTTAAATAACAGTTAAAATTTGGGAATAGATATGACTGCTGTAAGACCTTACAATCTAGAAACCTTTACAATAAGCCTTATTGAACATTCTGTACTCTTGTGTCATCAATTGCCCAATCTCTGCCAATGTTCTATACCCTGATAACCTGTGCTCCTGAATTCAATTCTCAGCATTTGCTCATCACAGTTAGTTTATATTAGTGAGGACTTCTAATATTTGTCCTCTCATTTCTGGTCTACTTCACTCAACATAATATCCTCAAGGCTCATTCACCTAGTTGCACGCCTCACAACTTCAATCCTTTTTGCAGCCACTCAATATTCCATTGTATGTATAAACCACAGTTCACCCTTCGGTTCACCAGTTGATGTACCCTTAGGCTAACTCCATCCATTGCAAATTTTAAATACTGCTGCCATAAACACCAGTGTACAAATGACTATTCATGTCTCTGCTTTCAGTTCTTCAGAGTATATACCAAATAATGAGGTTGTAGGATCATATGGCAACCCTATACTTAGCCTCCTGTGGAACCACCATGCTACTTCCCCACCAATAGTGAATAGGTATAGCTCTCTCTCCACATCTTCTCCAGCACTTATATCTTTCTGCTTATTTTTTATACAGTTTTATTCACACACCATACAATCCATCCTAAGTGAACAGTCAATAGCTCCCAGTATAGTCACATAGTTATGCTTTCACCACCACAATCTATATGACATTTCCATTTCTTCCACAAAGAAAGAAGAGGAAAAATAAAAGAGTAAAGAATAAAAAAATTTAAAATCGAGAAAAAAACAAGAATCCCACATCCCTCCCTTATATCCCTCTCTACTGACATTTAGCTTTGATATATTGCCTTTGTTAACAATAGAAGAATATTACAATGTTAATGTTAACTATAGACCCTAGTTTTCATTGACTATACTTTTCCTATATACTATCCCATTTTCGACACCTTGCAATGTTGACATTCACTTGTTCTCCCTCATGTAAAAACTTTCTTATATTTCTATATTTAATCACCATCATTGCCCACTCTAGGTTTTGCAATGTTATACAGTCCCAGTTTCTATCCTCTATCTCTCCTTTTGGTGTCATATATGCCCCTAGCTTTCCTTTTTCAACCATACTCACACTCATTTTTGTTCATTATACTTACAATATTGTGCTACCATCAGATAGTAAAGTGCTATCCATTTCTGGATCTTTACAATCAATCCTGTTGAACATTCTGTACTTCTTCAGGATCAAATGTCCAATCTCTTGGACATTTCTACCTCCTGATAATCTGTGTTTTACCCTTAATTCTCTGAGTTTGCTCATTATAATTAGTTCATATTAGTGAGACCATACAGTATTTGTCCTTTTGCTTCTAGCTAATTTCACTCAATATAATGTCCTCAAGGTTCTTCCATGGCATTGCATGAATCATGACTTTATTCTGTCTTACATCTGCTTAATATTCCATCATACGGACATACCACATTTTGTTTATCCGCATGTCTGTAGATGGATATTTGGGGTGTTTCCCTCTCTTGGCAATTGCAAATAATGCCTCTATAAACAGAGTACAAATGCCCGTTCATGTCCTAGCCTTCAGTTCCTCTGAGTATATACCTAGTAATGGGATTGCTGAATCATATGGCAATTCTATACTTAGCTCCCTGAGGAACTGCCAAGTTGCTTTCCAGAACAGTTGAACCATTCTACATTCTCACCAACAGTGAATAAGTATACTTCTTTCTCCACATGCTCTCCAACACTTGTAGTTTTCTGGGTGTTTTTTCTTAATAATGGCCATTCTAGTAGGTGTAAGATGATATCTCATTGTGGTTTTGATTTGCAGTTCCCTAAAAGCTGGTGAAGTTGAGCATCTTTTCACTTGTTTTTGAGCCATTTGTATTTCCTCTTTGGAAAGGTGTCTATTCATGTCCTTTGCCCATTTTTAAATTGGGTTGTTATATTTTTGATGTTGAGTTGTAGGATCCCTTTCTATATTCTGGATATTAAATCCTTATCTGATATATGGTTTCCAAATATTATCTTTCATTGCTTAGGCTGCCTTTTACTTTACTGACAAAGCCCTTTGATGCACAAAATACTCAATTTTGAGGAGATCCAATTTATATATTTCTTCTTTCATTGTTGGTGCATGGGTTTAAGGTCTAAGAAATCACCTCCTATTACAAGATCTTTAAGATATTTCCCTACATTTTCTTGTAAAAGGTTTATGATCTTAGCTCTAATGTTTATGTCTTTGATCTATTTTGAGTTAATTTTTGTATAAGGTGTGAGATAGGGTTCCTCTTGCAATCTTTTGGATACAGATGTCCAGTTTTCCAAGAACCATTTGTTGAAGAAGCTGTTCTGTCCTATTTGAGTACCTTAACTTACCAAACCTTACAACTGCCTTACCAAAGATAGTTTTCCGTAGATGAGAGGATCTATTTCTGAACCCTCAATTTGATTCCACTGGTCAGAATACCCATCTTTATGCCTGTGTCATGCTGTTGGGACCACTGTAGTTTTGTAATAAACTTTAAAGTCAGGTAGTGTGAGACCTCCCACTTCATTTTTCTTTCTCATTATAATTTTAGCTATTCAGGGCACCCTATCCTTCCAAATAAATTTGATTTTTGCTTTTTCTGTTTCTGCAAAGAAAGTTTTGGAGGTTTTAATTGGTATTGCATTGAATTTTAAAATAATTTGGGTATAATTGACTTCTTAACTATATTTAGTCTTCCATTCCTGAACACAGTACACCCTTCCATTGATTTAGGGCTTACTTGATTTCTTTGAGCATTTTTGTAGTTTTCTGTGTGTAGGTCTTTTATGTCCTCATTAAATTTATTCCTAAACATTTGATTCCTTTGGTTGCTATTGTAAATGGAATTTTTTTCTTTATTTCCTCATCAGGTTGCTCTTTACTAGTTTATAGGAACACTACTGATTTTTGTGTGCTGTTCTTGTATCCTGCCAATTTGTTGTACTCGTTTGTTAGCTCTAGTAAGTTTACTGCAGATTTTTCAGGATTTTCTATGTATAGGATTATGTCACCTGCAAACAGTGAAAGTTTTACTTCTTCCTTTCCAAATTGGATGTCTTTTATTTCTTTTTCTGGCCTAATTGCTTTAGCTAGAAATTCCAGCACATTGCTGAATAACAATGGTGACAGTGGGCATCCTTGTCTTGTTCCTGATCTTAGAGGGAAAGCTCTCATTCTTTCCCCCATTGAATTAAATGTTAGCTGTGGGTTTTTCATATATTCCCTTTATCATGTTAAGGAAGTTTCCTTCTATTACTATTCTTTGAGGTATTTTCATCATGAAAGGATGTTGAATTTTGTCATAAGTATTTTCTGCATCAACCAAGATGATCAGGTGATTTTTCCCTTTGATTTATTGATGTGGTACATTATTTAAATTGATTTTCTTGTGCTGAACCACATTTGCATACCTGAAATAAAACCCACTTGATCATGGTGTGTAACTCTTTTAATGTGTTGCTGGATTCTATTCACAAGTATTTTGTTGAAGATTTGTGCACCTATATTCATTTAAAGGGTTGGTCTGTAATTTTATTTTCTTGTAGTATCTTTGTCTGGCTCTGGTATTAACGTGATGTTGGCTTCACAGAATGAGTTAAGTAGCTTTCCCTCCTCTTCAATTTTTTTTGAAGAGTTTGAGCAGGATTGGTACTAATTCATTCTTGAATGTTTGGTAGAATTCACATGTAAAGCCATATGGTCCTGGACTTTTCTTTTTTGGGAGTTTTTTGATGACTGATTCAATCTCTTTACTTGTGATTGGTTTGTTTAGGTCTTTTATTTCTTCTTGAGTTGTTGAAGAGACTGTTCTTAGTTCAGTGGATTTGAGGGCCTTGTCAAAAATCAATTGACTATAGATACGTGTGTCTATTTCCAAACTCTCGATTGGATTCTACTGATCATTGTATCTATCTTTTATCTTTAGGCCAATACGATGCTGTTTTGGCCACTGTGGCTTTATAATGAGCTTTTAAGTCAGGAAGTGCAAGTCTTCCCACTTTGTTCTTCTTTTTAAGAATGTTTTTGGCAATTCAAGGCCTTTTTCCCTTCCAAATAAATTTGGTAACTAGCTTTTCCAAGTCTGTAAAGTAGGTTATTGGAATTTTGATTGGTATTACATTGAATCTGTAGATCAATTTGGGTAGAATTGACATCTTAATGATATTTGGCATTCCTATCCATGAACACAGAATATCTTCCCAGCTATTTAGGTCTTCTTTATTTCTCTTAGCAAAGTTTTGTGATTTTCTGTGCAGAGGTCCTTTTCAACCTTGGTTAAGTTTATTTCTAGATACTCGGTTCTTTTAGTTGTTATTGTGAATGGAATATTTTTGTTAATTGCCTCCTCAGTTAGGTCATTACTAAATGGCTGTATACAACCATTACTGATTTTTGTTCATTAATCTTGTATCCCACCACTTGCTGAATTCATTTATTAGCTCAAGTAACTTTGTCATGTATTTCTCAGGATTTTCCAAATATAGGATCATGTCATCAGCAAATAATGAAAAGTTTTACTTCTTCCTATCTGATTTGGGTAGCTTTTATTTCTTTTCCTGCCTAATTACTCTAGCTAGAACTTCTAGCACAAAGTTGAATAATAGTGGTGACAGTAAGCATCCTTGTCTCATTCCCAATCTTAGGGAGAAGACTTTCAATCTCTCTCCATTGAATAGGATGCTGGCTGTGGGTTTTTCATATATGCCTTTTATCATATTGAGGAAATTTCCTTTGATTCTTACCTGTTAAAGTGTTTTTGTCAGAAAAGGATGCTGATTCTCTCAAATGCTTTTCCAGCATCAATCAAGATGATCACGTAATTTTTTTCCCTTTTGATTTGTTGACATGTTGTATTACATTGATTCATTTTCTTACGTTGAACCACCCTTGCATGCCAGGAATGAACTTGCTTGTGTTGTATAATTCCTTTTAATGTGCCTTTGGATTCAATTTGCAAATATTTTGTTGAGAATTTTTGCATCTATATTCATTAGGGAGTTTGGTCTATAGTTTTTCTTTCTTGTAGCATCTTTATCTGGTTTTGGTATTATGGTGATGTTAACTTCATAAAATGAGTGAAAGGAGTGTTCCTTTTTCTTCAGTTCTTTGGAAAAGTTTGAGCAGGAATGATGTTCTCTTTGGAATGTGTGGTAAAATTCCCCTATGAAGCCATCTGGCCTTGGGCTTTTCCTTTAAGAAGGTTTTTGATGACTGATTTAATCTCTTTACTTGTGATTAGTTTGCTGAGGTCTTCTATTTCTTCTCAAGTCATTATGGGTTCTTAATGTGTTTCTAGGAAATTGTCCATTTCCTCTAAGTTGTCTAGTTTATTAGCCTACAGTTGTTCATAGAATTCTCTTATGATTTTTTTAAAAATTTCTTTGGGATCCAAAGTAATGGTTCCCCTTTCATTTCTGATTTTGTTTATTTGCATCTTCTCTCTTTTTGACTTTGTCAGTCTAGCTAAGGGCTTGTCAATCTTGTTAATCTCAAAGAACCAACTTTTGGTTTTATTGATGCTCTTTATTTTTTTTTTTTTGTTCTCTAATTCATTTATTTCTGCTTTAATCTTTATTTCTTTTCTTCTACTTGCTTTAGGATTAGTTTGTTGCTCTTTCTCTAGCTTTTTCAGTTGTTCAGTTAGGTGTTTGCATTTAGCTCTTTCTTCCTCTTAAATGTATGCATTTAGAGCTACAGATTTCCCTCTGAGCCCTACCTTCATTGCATCCCACAGGTTTTGATATATTGTAGTCTCATTTTCATTCATTTCCAAATATTTACCAATTTCTCTTGCAATTCCTTCTTTGACCCACTGATTATTTAAGAGTGTGTTGTTTAACTTCCATATACTTGTGCAGGTTCTGGCTCTTTGGTGGTTATTGATTTCCAGCTTCATTCCATTATGGTAAGAGAAAGTGCTTTGAATAATTTCAATCTTCCTATATTCATTGAGACCTATTTTGTGCTCCATCATAATATCTATCCTGGAGACTGTTCCATAAGCACTAGAGAGGAAAGTATATCCTGGTGTTTTGGGATGCAACAATCTGTATATGCCTATTAAGTTTAATTCATTTACCACATTGTTTAGGTTCTCTGTTTCCTTATTGATTCTCTGTCTTGTTGTTCTGTCTATAGAAGAGAGTGAGATTTTATAGTTGCTTGGGTTTGCATTGGGGGTCTCCTTTGGTACTTGGTTCATCAGTAATTCTCTGCCAAGGCCTCATGTGGAAGAAGCAAGTCTATTTGGACATCTGCAGAAGATTTGGCAGAACTGTAGTTTGCCAAAGTGCACTTTCTCTGTCTTCCCAGCAGATGGCACTCTTGGGCCACCTCTTCCCTTCAAGCCTGCTTTTCCTTGACTATGGTAGCCCACTGGGTGGGGTCCAAACCAGGTAAAACTCCTGACAATGCTGACAATGCAGCTGGTCTTCATGGGTGCTGGAGACCACCAGACCTGGGGGGTTGGGCATGGGCCCTGTGCACCTCACCTGAGAATCCACTTGAGTGCCCAATGGGTCTGGTGATTTCCAGGCTTCAGAGTAGAGTAACCTTGGGCTTTGGGTCTGAGATATTCACCTTCCCCAGCCTGCAGCCAGCTCAGAAGTGCCCTGCTGTTCACTGGTCCACAAGATCCCTGCCAGCCATGCAACCGCAGCCCTCAGGGGTTGGGGAGTAATTCTTGGTGCTTCCATGTGGTTCTCTCCCTTGTCCTCTCTTCTCCACCTGTGCACACCATGAGTGCCGCAGGCCTCCGTGGAGAAAGGATGCAGGCTGTGGAACAGAGAGTGTCTCTCTCACCTACTACTTGTTGGATCAGCTCTTCCCTGCTCCATATCCCCTCTCTTCACAAGGGGAGGGTCCCTCGTTCTTCCCCCAAACCATGCTCCTGCAGTGATCTGCCTCAGGATCGGGGCATTGGCACTGCACCTCGCAGCAAGGTCTCTGCGTGTGGCTAAAGCAAGTCTGTCAGCTCCCGAGATCTTACACTGACATTCCCGGCCATGGGACCAAGAAGAGTACTCTCCCAAGCTGGCTGTGGGGATGGGAGTGCAGGAGTGTGCCACCCCTCCCTCACCTGCTCCCACCCGCATGCAGCAGCCAGACCCAGGGCCCATCACAATCAAGCAAACTCACCCCATCCTTACAGTTGTAATTCTTCTGCTTTTTCATCCAAGTCCTCCCAATATAATGTAGAACTTCCTCTCTGGCCATCACACCATGGGGCTGTCTCCAGGTTGTTTTCTGCCTTTTCTCTAGTTATTCCATGGGGTAGCAGTTAGCTCTGCCTCTCCTATTCAACCATCTTCCTGGAAGGCTCTACCATCCTTGAATGTGAATGTACCTTTATGAGTATATTTGTTATCTATTTTGCACCCTAGGTAATCTACACAACTAAAATCCTGTATTTAATTGTCATATATCTGCTCCAGACTTGAAGTTTGGTAGAAACTAGTGGAAATGTAAAGTAGTTTTCATTTCTTTCTTGTAAAATTAATTGGAACTCATCAACAAAGTGCAAAGCATTAAGAAAGTTTCAAATGTGTGCTGCCCAATACATAATAAAGGTAAAATGAATCCTTAAGTGTTCAAAAACAGATCTATTGCCCATGGCTGAAATATTAAGAAGTTAGTACAAGTTATGAAAAAAAGCTCATATTTGAGTATTTCTCAATACCATAGACTTTGAGGAGCAATTAAGCTTTTGCTTCAAACGTCCAATATTTGTAAACTATTCTAAACAATATTGTGGAAATGTTGGGGAACTAAAATCAACATTGTCCACTAATACATACAGCTTAAAATCTCTCTAATTCTCTTCTAGATATCATACTTAACAAATGGAATAAATTACCTTTTCTGAGAGTCCTCTATTTGTCAAAGACTGGATTATTGTTCTCATTTTCCCCTTTATATGAAATTCTTTGGGTCAGAAACAAAAAATTTGGAGCACTTTTAGGGCATGAAATTTATAATTTCCAATAATTTAAAAATAATGGAAGAGAAAAGTTGTGATACAATTTTACTAAAGAGGCCACATGGTCTAACTAAAATGGATTCTGCCTTGGGAATTTGAAGACTTTATTTCCTGCCACCCATCACCTGTGTTACCCTTGGACATGCTACTTATATCTCTGTTCTTCAATGTCTTCATCTGTGAAATGGTCAAAAGAAGGAGAGGTATTATTTTACAAGAACAATGTAAAAGTAATTAAACAAGATATGTGAAATACAAGGATTTATGTATGTGTCTTTTAAATCTTTCGTCTTGTGTATAGCCATGCCTATGTGGTGAGCAGAATAACAAAAAACTATAGTAGTTATTAGTATCTATTCAGAGTTATAAAAAGGGGTAGAAGAAAACTACAATGTTACATTCACAAGTTATGCAAATTGATAGTTCCCATTTCCTCTGGAGTCAAGCCTAATTACGCCATGCTTTGAAGTTTTAACGAAGTTAGTATCCACTAGGGAAAATAACTTGAATGTATAAAAGATAAAAGTTATTCCTTTTAGAGTAAGTCAAGATTACAAAGGTAAGGTATGTTGTGGTTTGCACAAAAAAGTAACTACCTGAAGAAAAATAAAGAGGAAAACATAAAGGTAATCAACGAGTTGCCTTAAAATGCAGATTCATTGTAATTGATCAAATGTAGAACAAATCTGGTCATTATAACTCAAAATTCTAAACATATATGAATGCTCAACTGGTGGCACCGTACTTAAATTGGAAGGGAAATACTCAAGAAGTAAGTAATAAACTATGTCTGGGAGCTAGCCCTGAAAGTGAAAGCATATAAACAATGTCACATACATATTGTGCTACTTGGCTCAAGATTAACTCCTTAAACGAATCTCACCCGAATAACTTAAGCTTATATTATTTATTTTTTCTCTATATTAATTTTTATTATATATGTTTGCCCTTGAGAAGCAAAGTCATGTCTAAAACAAACTACTTAAAGCCAATATTAGGACAAAAATCTTTTACAATTATTCAACAAGTATTTACTGATACTCTTAGTATTCCAGTACTTAAAGAAACACCTTCTTACTCTTAGTATCGAAACAGTTTTTGAATTACCAATAAAACAGTATTCTGTCATGGGTTAACGTTTGAATTAAATAAAAAAGACCTTTTCCAAGACTCCCCATGTTTTGGGGTGAATTTTTCAAGTTGTCAGAATTAGGCATATTTCTGTCAAAAAAATTCTTTAAAATTGGATATTTTAAATTAAGAATCTAATGACCATTTTAAAGATGAGTTTAAAAATGTATATCATATTTCATGAGAGACAGAATTAGAATTCATCAAAAGAATTTTAGAGACCTGAGACATTAATTCTGGTTTATAATTGGTGTTATTTTCAGATTTTAAGGCAGACATTGAAATGGGCAATGTAATGGTTTTAAAATAGAATCACAAAATCATAGTGCTTTACAAATCTTCCATGTGATATCTGGTTTAGCCCAATGTCTACTTAAGAGAAATATGTATTTATATGTATGTTTATATATATAATATGTGCACACACACATCCCCAAGAAGATTCCATAACCTCTTTTAAACAGTTATTCCATTGTATAAATATTCCCCTCCAACAAGTAAATAAATAAATCAATGTGACAAAGAGGGCAAGCAATATTATTAAATTACCCACCAGATCAGATGTATCTTCCTAAAGACAAAGTTGAATAGCATGTATTTAAATCATCTGACAGAAATCTAAAAATGGAGGAAAAGGAAAGAGAGCACTTTGAAGAGTCACCACAGGCATTTTGCCTATGCAGTTGGTAGATTGTCTAAATATGATGTTTCTGTCTAACATTTGTAATGAGACTGATGTTGTTTTGGTTTGCTAAAGCTGATGAAACACAATATACCAGAAATGGGTTGGCTCTTACAATGGGGATTTATTAACTTACAATTTTTACAGTTGTGAGGCCATGAAAAATGTCCAAATCAAGGCATCTTCAGGACAATACCTGGACTATGAAGACAGGCTGCCAGTGATCTTGGGCTCTTTGTCACATGGGAAGGCACTTGGTGACATCTGCTGGTCCTTTTCTCACATGTTTCAGCTTCTGGCTGCTCCATCTCTTAGCTTCTCTAAGTGCTTCTCTGAGTTTCATTTTTTAGCTTCTGTATGTTTTTATCCTCTTACCCAGTAAGAGGATTAAGATCCACCTTGAATGGTGTGGGTCACATCTCAATTGAAATAGCCTAATCAAAAGGTCCCACACACAGTAAGTCTACAGGAATGGATTAAGAATGTACTTTTCTGGGGTCCATAAAGCCTCCAAACCATCACAGATGTTTATTAAAATATCTCTTTAGATCTTTCAGCTTTTAAGAGGGTATATAGTCCAGATTTACATTCTCGGCATATGCAAGATGATAAAAATAAAAATACTGTTTATAATTTCTGCAGAAATAAAAATTTCCACCAATTAAGCTAATGTAGACACATGTAGCTACTTTTTGGCCTAAAAGAAAGTTTATATTAAAGGTGAAATAACAAAATTTTTAAAATATGCTGTTCTTAATCTTTACTCATGTAATTGTTAAGGAGATATGCTATGTGGTGGCTTGGAGTTACGCATCCCAGAAAAAATGTGATCTTAATCTTAATCCATTTCTGTGGGTGTAAACACATTGTAAATAGGATCTTTAGAAGGAATTATTTTTAGTTAAGTTGTGGCCAAATGAATTAATTTGTGTTTTAATCCACATTACTGGAGTCCTTTAAAAACAGAATGAAATTCAGAGAGAGAGAGAGAGAGAAAGAGAGAGAGAGAGAGAGAGAGACATGTGGAGAAGGAGCTAGAAGTCACTGGAGCCCAGAAGAGAAAGGAGAAATGCCACTATGTGCACTGCCATGAGACAGAAAAGCCAAGGATCCAATGATTGCTGGCAGCCAGCCTCAGAATGCCAGTCTTTGAGGAGGGACCATCAACTTAATAATGTCTCAATTTTGGACTTCTCCAAGTATCAAAACCATGAGCCGATTAATTCCCATTGTTTAAACCAACCCATTGTTTGGTATTTGTTTCAGCAGCTGGGAAACTAAGGCATTAGCAGCTGGGAAACTAAGGCAGGCTTGTATCCAAGATCACGTGTAGTGTTGAAATTGTAAATAGAAAAAACTATAGTTCAACAGAGACACTAAGAGTATGAATAAGCATTTAAAAATATTTTTTGAAATATCTGATATTTGATAATCATATGTTTGGCAGAGTCAGCTAGCTAATCACACTGACTTCCTCATCCTCTTAGGCTGAAAGCTAGATTACATTTGCCAGCCTTCCTTGCAGTAAATGTGGCCAAAGGAATGCTAACAGAAGTGATGTTATTTTTTCCTATGTTAGGTGAGTGTTAGGGAGAGGACTCTCAAGATACATGGTGCCATGCTTAAAGGTGACAGAGGAACGTGATGAGAGATTACATGCTAGGAAGAGAGGCTTTCAAGGAGGAACACCTTCTTTGAGCTCTTACTTGAGCACTGACCAGCCTTGAGCTCTTACTTGAGCAGAAATTAATTCTTAGTGTCATAAATCATGAGATTTGGGGCTTTATCTGTTAAAGCACCTGGTGCTACCTTAAATCAATGGTTCTTAAACTTCAGTGTACATCAAAATCACCTGGAGGGCTTGTTAAAACACCTCAAAGGACCCCACAGTTTCTGATTTAGGATGTCTGGAAAAGTGCTCAAGAATTTGAATTTCAAACCAGTTCCGGGTGATACTGATGCTGAAGGTCCAGGGACCACACTTTGAAAATCACTTTGTTAATTAATCTGGTGTGCTGGTTTGAATCTTTTATGTAGCCCATAATAAACTATGTTCTTAGAATCCACTTTTGTTGGGGCAGAACTGTGGTGAGTGGGATCTTTTGATTAGGTTGTTTCTTTGGAGATGTGACCCACCCAATTGTGGATGGGACCTTTTGATTAGATTATTTCCATGGAGATGTGACCCCACCCATTCAAGATAGGTTTTAATTAGTTTACTAGTGTCCTCTGTGAGAGGATAAAAGGCAGAGACATTTTGAAGAGAGCTCAGGGCTGAAACATACCCAGACATTTGGAGTTGCTAAGCTAAGAGATGAAGCCCAGAGTTTACCCTGGAGAAGCTAAGTGAGAGCCAACAGATGCTTAAAGAGAAAGCCACTGGAATCAGAAGCTGAAAGCAATGTAATCCGGGAGCAAAGGACCAGCAGTGCCTTCCCGGCCGACAGAGGTGTTCTGGGTACCATCCATGTTTTCCTCAGAGAAGGTATCTACCTCGTGATGCTTTAATTCGGACATTTTCATGGCCTGAGAACCGGAAATTCGTGAACTAATAAACCCCCATTGTAAAAGTCAATCCATTTCTAGTACATTGCCTTTCCAGCAGCTTTAGCAAACTGGGACATATGGTTAAGGTAAATATAAATTTTTATGCTTGTTGGCTATTGGAATTTTGAGTATAAAAGAATTTCTTCTCCTTATTTATCTGTCTCCCAAGTTATTTTGGTAGCATTCATGTTAGGAATTGAACTAGATCAAATCAGTAAAAATGCTTCAAAAATTCAGAACCAATCTTAATTTCTCTATTTTTGCTTTTCTTTCCATAAATAATTGTTCCTTTATTAAGCCAAAATTTGCATATTAGGAAAGAATTATAAATATAAAATACAGTGTGAATTCCTATTTGGATAGAATTTATCAGTATTACTGCTTGTTTAACTCAGTAACCTACATGCTGGTCACAGGCTGGTTCTTGTAATTCACCTTAAATATATGTGGACCTTTGTGAACATTCTCTTGCTGCCTTCTCTTTGATTTCTATTTTAACTCTTGGGCCTTTAAATCTTCTCTGTGTGACTCTGGACATTTGTGAATGACAGGGAACCAAGCAGCTGCCTTTAAGAAACTTTAAATCACTCAGAAGCTAAAATCTCCAATCACTTCTTGAGTTCTTGTTTCTTGATTTCTCAGAACTCCTCTGCTATCCCTATGAATATTTGAACACAGTGCAATTGCTTAAAGATTCATATTTGATTTATCAGTTTTTTAGAAAGTTTTAAAAGAGCTACATTTTCAACTAAATTAAACTATAGAAACAGAGCAAGAAAGTATTATTTTTCCTCAAAGATGCTCTGCTATGGGTGATGCGACCAAATTCCATGCTTGTGTATGTTTTTTATACACAAACCCTTTAGTTTAAGAAAAAGAAATCCATCCTCTGTGTCTATCTATATATTTATCTATCTACACACATATAAAGAAATAGTTATGTAGCTATAAACTGGAGCTCCACATTTCTGTAAAGAAAATGATTTGAAAATAACTGTTCCCTGTTCCTTTGTTTATATCAGTTATCTTTTCTGTAAAATGGGGACAATAACAGTTCTAAATTATAGGATTTTTAGTAATTAAATGAGACAAGAAATATAAAATAATTCCTGACCCATGGCACCCAAGAATGTTAGTAACTCTCACTACCACAATTACTACTATTTCTACTATGACTATTATTATTTCTTTAGACTACTAAATGGGCATTTTAAAAAATGGTGACCTCTACCAATGACTAGCAATGACCCCTGCTCTCCTTTATTATAGAAATCAAAGCAGTCTTTTGGAATTTTTGTTAATATGATATGGTATATTGAAATGATATTAATGATCTTTGATCAAAAAAATTATAAACAAATTGAGGAAAAAAAAAAACAGATTATTGTAAACATGTTGACCACGAATAGGATGTAAACAAATTGAGAAAAAACTTGCTTTTGTAAAAAGTGATAACCCAACTTTTGTGGGAAGAAATGACATGGACTGCTTTGATACCAGCGAGATGGGTACTTTTCATAAAAGCCCAGTGCAGATGCGACCTCAGCGAACCTCAAGTTGAGGCAGATTGACACGTGGTCACCTTGATCGCTGGTTTCAATGCCTCCGCTGTGTCGTTCATGGGGCTGCACTGCAACCAGACCAGCGCCTCCCACGGGCGGCTTTCGAAACATCGCCGAACTCCGCATCAGACCTGGCTGCGGAAACTCCTGGTGAAAAGGACTGCCTGCTTTTCTCTAGCCTTAAAGCCGACAGACTTCCCAGACTCCGGTATCCTTCACCTTTAAATATCTTATGTGCCCTTGGCCTGGCTGTTGTTCATTGGTTGTGTTGTACTTGCAGCTTGTGATTTAACAAGTAAATAAATGGCATTGTGCATTCAAACTAGAGTTGGGTAGTATCTGGTTTCAAGTGCTAAATTTACTTTCCATTTTGATCTGCTCTCCATTTGTTACAACAACTATATTTATACAACATATCATACTCTTTGGTGTGGAGGGCTGGGGCTCTGCAAACCTGAGGGAAGGGATGAATTATTTGGGGAGTTGCCAAATAAAAAAAGGCAATGGCAGAAAACTAATTTAGAGATATCAGAAAAAGCCTTTGCCTAAAAATGTAGGAGTTTAATGGTACCTAACATTGTTCAAATAAACAAATTTTAAAAGCAACTTCTTTCAAGTTTTTCTTAAGCCTTAACAAAAAGATGTGTTAATGATGGCACCACCTTTTCTGTAGCAGGTATTGGGAAGAAAATAGAGAAGAAGAGCATGAGTCACCCAAGGAGAATGTAGGGAATTTGTACCGCTAAGCAGGAAAAGTCAACCAAAAGGGGATTGTTTGGATTGGCTTGTCCTGCATGGCCAGGACCCCAGAGAGCTCTGTAGTACTAAGATCCCTTGAGGCCTGGGCCTCTTAAAGCCCTGTAACATTATAATTATAAGTTTTCTTGCAGCTATTTTCACCCTCTAAATGAGCTTTAAAGAATGCAATAATTTGTGCATAGGAAGACAAAACCACTAAGAAGAAAGAACTGTGGAGAAACTACAGTGAAAAACACTGATTGTAAGATATTAGGCAAGTATACTTACTCACCTTAAACCTCAGTTGTTAGTTTTTTATTGTAAAATGACATGATTGCTTTTATTTTCTATTGTTATTTATTGACTGGACCTCAACTTGTTCAGGAGAATATTAAGGAAACTTTAAAAGAATACATAATTACAGAAGATAATGCAATTTAGAGAGAGAAAAGGATGAAGAACATATAAACTGATACATAAAAGGAAGCCAGGAATGAGGCCAAATCACTATGTATGCCATAACTAGGCATATATTCTAGTTTTAAAAAGGACACAAATTTGGAGATAATTATGACTGATTTTCATGAGAATTCAAATGAAACAATGTGTATAAAAGTGCTTCTAGTGTGTACAGCAAAATAGAAGTGCTTCTTAATTTTTAATAAAATAATACATTCTTCTTCAATAAATCCATTATTTCATTCTGTTCTCCAATCCATCTAGGTTCAATATTCACATACTATATGGACTTCTTCTTAAAGGTAGAGTAGAAATGGACTGAACTAAATTTCTGAAAGCCTGGGTGACATAGCTGCAATGAAAACTTGGGCCTTCATAAATCTGACTTACTTATAAAAAGGAGCCATGCACCTTACTTTTTATTTCCTTGAATTTCTTAAAGAGGTTCCAAAGGCTTTTCAACTACTAAACAGTTCTAATCATATAAATATAATCTAATATAAATCTATGAAATTTGCCATAAAATATTCACATGAGTATAAGAATGCAAAAGTATTTAAAAAATTATATTTTACATTCCTCCTAACACAAAACATTTGAAAAAATAATTCAAAGCAATAATTCAAAAAGTATTTCCATCCCCAAATATGCCTGGGTTCACTGCCCCCTTGTGTGTGTGCGCAGGCATGCAAGAGAAACACCTGGGCCACACCAGAATTGAAATAAAACTATACCACCTGTGTGGGGAGCCGCTTTCCGGGTTAAGGCCTAGTGGACACGCCGCGACCTGCTCTAGAGTAGCCCCCGCCCATCGTTTGAGCCAAGATGGCGCCCGTATCCTGCTTCCGCATATGACGCATGAGGCAGCGGTTGCTACTAGCCTATTGTACACGCTTACGTAGTGCCAGCACATTGGTTGTAACTGTTGTATATAAGAAATTACCTGGGCTAGCCTCGGGGAGACAGCCCACAGGGAGCCGTGCCTGACGGCCGCATAGAGGTTGTTCTCCCACGGGGTATAGGGCCTCGTGCGGAATATGTAACAGAGAAAGTTTTCTTCCTGGCTCCAGTAAAAGGCTTGCATTCACTGCCATTGTGTGCCTCAAGTGTCAGTTTGTCTGTGTCTCTCCCTCTTTCCCTCTGTTCTCCTTGCCGGCCGAGGACAGGACGCGCGGGACCGAGCGAGAAGGCGCCGGACAAGTGGTGGCCCGTACGGGGACCTCCTTTCGCCTCGCTCCTTTTTCATTGCAGCGGACTTCCCGCGCCTGATCAGCGCGAGAAGGTGAGTGTTTCTTTTACGTGAGAGTCAGGGCCCGTGGGTTCTCAGGCGGTCCCGGGGACTCGGAAGAGCTCTCCGAGTGGTTAAAGTACAGTGCCGACTGCAAGCATGGGGCAGTCTGGAAGTTCACCTTTGTTGGCTCCTTTAAAAACCCTCCTGAAGCAGAGGGGTATCTCAGTTAAGAAAAGCTCCCTACAGAGGTTTCTCGATGATGTTGAAACTTTTGCCCCTTGGTTTCCCTCCACCGGCAGCCTCAGTCTGCCCTCTTGGCTGAAGCTTGGTCACGATATAGACCGGGCGCGTCAGACGGGCGTTTGTCTGGATCCAATTCTAATCCCTATATGGGAGACCGTCCGCGCGGTCCTTGAACTGGAGTCGGCTACAGGCCTAAGTCCGTCCTCCGCCTTGCAAGAGGTACGGCACGCTCTCCAGGAAACCCAGTCGGTGTCATCTGCGGCCGGCTCCCATAAAGGCAAGCAGCCAGAGTTGAGTGGTGGTAGCTCGGACACCTCTGCCTCAGAGTCGGATAGCGTTGACGGTGAGGGAGCGGAAGCGCCTCCATTAATTGATTGGGAGGAGCCTCCCGCCCCACCCACGCGGCCTTCCGCCCCGCCGGCGCCTGTCGCCGCGTCGCAAAAAACGCCGCGGCTTCCGGTGGGCTGGTTGAGCGGTTCCGCCAAAGGCCCTTACCGAGAGCTCCCACTAGTGCCCGAATCCGATAATCACGATGGTCCGCCTTTGCGGGACCCGGAACCCCTTGCAGGCGGGCCGGGGGAGGGGCATCCACAGCCGTATCCCCCACCTGAATACTCAGGCCCCCTAGACCCCATATCATCAGAATGTGGAGGGAGGCATTTCTGGAAATGGGTCCCCTCTTTCACCTTTAGGCCTTTCGGTATACTAGGTGGGTACCAACCACTTAAGCCAGAACCATCCCCAGAAATGTACCCGGTTATTATTAACCATCAAGGCAACAACCAATATGAAGCATATGATTACAAACTTTTGAAGGAGCTAAGGCAGGCCGTCCATCAGTACGGCCCCAATGCCCCTTATACCCTGAACATGGTTGAAAACCTCTCCGCCCTAAATCATACGCCCGCAGATATCGTTCAGTTAGCCCGTGCTTGTTTGCCACCAGGCCGATTTATAGATTGGAAAGCGTGGTTTGAGGAGTTAGCTGAGGAACAAGCGGCTAAGAACGCAACGGGAAGACATGGCGCGTGGAATACAGACATGCTGTTGGGGAGGGGAGCCCATGCCCAAAATCAAACGCGGTTCCCTCAAGAGGTCTATGCCCAAATCTTCCGTTGTTTCGTGGGAGCTTGGAAAAAGCTGACAGGTGAGGGAGAGGCTCAAGCCTCGCTTAGTAATATTCATCAGGGCCCCACAGAACCTTTTGTGGACTTTGTAGCCAAAATGCAAACTGCAGCCGAGAGAATTTTCTCAGATCCAGGGGTAGCAGAGACTGTAGTTAAACAAATGATATTTGAACAGTGCAATAAAGAATGTAAAGTTATTTTAGCACAAAACAGAGGAAAACAGCTGACGGACTGGGTTCGGCTTTGCAGAGATGCTGGCAGCCCGTTAACTAATGCAGGTCTAGCTGCCATGCTAGCCAACTCCTTACAAGTGTCTGCAAAGAAATCTAAAGAACTAGAAATGAAGCCCAGAGGATGTTATCATTGTGGCCAGCTGGGACATATTAAGAGGAACTGTCCCAATAAAGGTCAACCACCTGCCACTCCACAGTTTGGTAGACCATATGCAGCAACCAGGCTATGTGGCCGTTGCCACAAGGGACCTCATCGCGCAGAAGACTGTAGGTCAGCCTTCGATGCGCAAGGTGTGCGCCTTTCTGGCCGTCCTGAACAGGACCCAAAAAACGGGCAGGGGGGGTCCACCCTTTCGGTGGGCCCCCCTGCATGCCATCCGGCGACACGACGCCCGCCCAAATCCGCGCATCCCCTGGGTCAGCGGGACTGGACCTCTGTGCCACCTCCAGACTCGTACTGACCCCCTCCATGGGTGTCCAGTTGGTAGGGACCTCCTTTAAAGGGCCCTTGCCAACAAAGACTGTTGGGCTCATAATAGGGAGAGCATCCACAGCCCTGAAAGGACTAAATGTCATACCAGGTGTTGTGGATTCAGATTTCACAGGTTACGTCCAGATTATGGTACAATCTCAGCAAGGTACGCTGGTCATTGCAAAAGGTGACAAGCTGGCACAGCTCTTGCTCTTACCCAGCTTACATACACTCTTTCCGAGTAGACCCAAACAGAGAGGAGATAAGGGATTTGGGTCTTCAGGAGAAGTTTTTGAGGGCCTCCATATGTCTCTGGAGTCTCGACCCATGCTGACTATCAAGGTACAAGGCAGATTTTTCCTAGGCCTGCTAGATACCGGGGCCGATCAGTCGATTATAAGACAACAGGACTGGCCCTCCACCTGGCCGACGTGCAAGGCGGAAGATACCATCAGAGGAATAGGCCAGGTTTCGGCACCCATGCTGAGTGCCGCTGCCCTTCATTGGGCAGACGAAGAAGGACACCAAGGTAGTTTTCAGCCATATGTATTAGCCCTGCCTGTTTCCCTGTGGGGAAGAGACATTCTTACCCAGATGGACGTTACCTTGACCAGTGGTTGCTCCCCAACCTCTAAGCGATTGTTAAAAGGAATGGGATATGTCCCCGGCAAAGGCTTAGGAGCCTCGTTACAGGGACGTGTAGAGCCCATACAAGCTACCTCCAACATTGTCAAGCAAGGCCTGGGTTTTTCCTGGGGGCCACTGAGGGAATGTTCCCACCCACACCCATAAAGCTAAAATGGAAAACTAGATCTCCGGTTTGGGTGCCTCAGTGGCCCTTATCACGGGAAAAGCTCTCCGCATTACACACTCTGGTGTCAGATCAGCTAAGAGAGGGCCACCTCATTCCCTCCACATCACCTTGGAACACCCCTATTTTTGTCATAAAGAAAAAATCAGGCAAATGGAGGTTGCTGCACGATTTAAGAGCCATCAATAATTGCATGGAGCCTTTAGGGCCCGTTCAGATGGGGTTGCCCCTCCTTTCGGCCCTGCCAGAGCGTTGGCCTGTTATCATCCTAGATATCAAAGACTGTTTCTTTTCTATCCCACTTCACACAGAGGATACCCAAAAATTTGCTTTTACTGTGCCCTCTCTAAACCAAGAGGAGCCCTGTCACCGCTTTGAGTGGACGGTCCTGCCCCAGGGCATGACCAACAGCCCTACCATGTGTCAGTTGTATGTCGCTGCACAGTTGGCCGATACCCGGCAGCAATTCCCCAAAGTAAGGATCCTTCATTACATGGATGATATCTTGCTGACTCATGAAAGCCCAGATCTCCTTAACGCTGCACTATCACATTTGGTTCTTACACTTAGAGAGGTCAATCTTGAAATAGCCCCAGAGAAGATCCAGATGACCGAGATTGTCACCTTCCTGGGAGCAAAACTTACGTCTACTCAAGTCTCCCCCCAAAAGGTGTCTCTCAGGTTAGATAAACTGAACACCCTCAATGACTTACAAAAACTCATGGGAGACATAAATTGGGTTCGCCCATATCTGAAGTTACCCAATGCCGAATTAAGACCCTTGTTTGACTTGCTTAAAGGGGATCCGGACTTAGCTTCGCCCCGGTCCTTCACCCCTGAAGCGAGACAAGCACTATGCCAAGTAGAACAGGCACTCAGTAGTGCCACGTTAAAAAGAATAAACCCTGATAAGCCTTTCAAAGCTTGCCTGCTGCCAACGGTGTCACAGCCCACGGCGGTGCTGTGGCAACAGGGGCCATTACTCTGGATCCACCCCGGAGTTTCTCCAAAAAAGATCTTAGAGCATTACCCTACCGCAGTTGCAGATCTGGCCCTGGAGGCCATCAAGAAGGCCATCCAACACCTTGGCCAACCACCAAAAAACCTTAGAGTACCCTACTCTCTCCCACAAATTGAGGTGCTTACCGGATGCATAGATCAATGGGCTGTTCTCCGATGCACCTTTTCGGGATGTATTAATAACCAATATCCCAAAGACCCCCTCTTACAGTTTGTCACCCAACATCCGGTAATCTTTCCCAAAGTGACTTCGTCTAAGCCACTAGTGAACGCCCTCACCGTGTACACGGATGGCTCCAGCTCCGGTACAGGGGCGTATTGTGTGGAAGGGGACACTCCCAAAACAGTGTTTTTTCAACCACAAAAACCGCAGTGGGTTGAATTGCAGGTTACTATTACAGTCCTGAGAGAGTTTCCTGGCCCCCTGAATATTGTCTCTGATTCCCTTTATGTCGTAAATTCTCTACAAATCCTAGAAACTGTGGGCATTATAAAATGCTCCTCCACTGTAAGCACATTCTTTCTCGAGCTGCAAAAGACGATTCGTACTAGGCAACATCCCTTTTACACAACTCACATTAGGGCCCATACAGGCCTACCTGGTCCCGTGGCCCAAGGAAATCACATAGTAGATGTGGCCACTCGACAGCCACACGTCTTCCCCGTGCTGACACCATATCAGCAAGCCCGAGAGTTCCACGCCAAATTTCATATCAATGCAGGTACCCTGGCTAAGCGGTTTAGTATACCGCGAGCGGCCGCTAGAGACATAGTCCGAGCTTGTGGAAATTGTGTTACTCAACAGCATATCCCATCTGTGGGAGTTAACCCTAGAGGTCTCGTCCCAGGAGACATTTGGCAAATGGATGTCACTCATCATTCAGAGTACGGAAAAATCAAATACCTGCATGTGTCAGTAGACACATGTTCTCATATATTATTTGCCTCTGCTGAGACAGGAGAAAAAGTCCACCAAGTCATTGCACACTGCCTTGCCGCTTGGGCAGCGTGGGGCAAGCCAAAAATGTTAAAGACAGATAACGGACCTGCTTATACCAGTAAAACTTTCCAAAAATTTTGTGATAATATGGGAGTACAATTGAAGCATGGAATCCCTTACAACCCTCAAGGACAAGGTATCATTGAAAGAGCACACAGGTCTCTGAAAGACTTGCTCAAAAAACAGAAAGAGGGGATAGGTCACGGCCTATCCCCAAAGGCTCAACTGTCTGTAGCCTTATTCACGTACAATTTCTTAAATGAAAATTCACAGGGCATGACACCTGCCCTTCAGCACACCACCCCGAGTCCTCCACATAGAGGTCTAGTCCGATGGAAGGATGTCCTGTCAGGACAGTGGCAAGGCCCTGACCCCGTGCTCAGCTGGGCCAGAGGCTCTGTTTGTGTCTTCCCACAGGAACCAGGACGTCAACCGGTGTGGGTTCCGGAGAGATTGGTGAGAACCGTATCAACGCCCGAGAGCGCTGAGAAGCTGCAGCCTGACCAATTGGGGAACCCCCAACATGACACAAGAGACCCAACCTTCAACGCTGGTGACGACCAGCAAGATGACCAGCAAGATGATGAGAATGATCCTGACCGCCTCCCCGTCGTCCAGGGGGAGGACCGGTGATCCCAACCCCTATTCCCCTATAAATACCCTCCTGATTTGTTTTCTCTTTCTCAGCAGTGTTGCAGTGGTTCAGGGAGAAGATCAGTTCCTCTGGGGCCTCTGGCACCATCCCCCGACGCTAGCTCCCTTTTCTGCGGGGTCCCCCGCCTCTCCTCAGTTCTTCACTCCTAATTTAACTCTTAGCCTCCATCATCTACCTTTGCCTGCCAATGTTTCCTCCATAACCTTCAACGAGACCTTTCCTCTAACCGATGATACGCTGATCCTTTCATTTGCTAATCGCTCTATAGCTAATTGTTCCTGCGCAAACAGCACAAGTACTGCCTGTGATACCCATTGCACTCAGGTGACTTTTGGAGTCTTGCTAGAATTTCTTAATACCTCGGCTGGCTATCAACAGGATTGTGAGGGGTTGCTTAACAAAAATGAGACGAAAAGATGCCTCAAGCTTTCTGGGTTTAGACCAACAGTCCTTAACTGCTCTCGAGATCCTGATGTCCCGCAGCCTCCTTTCTCCCCTTGCGCGCATGATCTGCACAGGAAAACCACTCTGGGGGACTTCTCTTGGCACAGCTGTATGCCCGTGAGGCACCCGTTCCTCTTAAGTGAGGACTGGTGGCTCTGGTCCGTGCGCCCTCACATACGTAATTTCACAGCAATAAGCAAGATCCGAAACTATACTGAGGCATCGGCGTGGGGTACCGTAAACCAATGTCGAGAACCGCTAATCGACCCCATAGCCTCCCGTATCCAAACCTTCGCTCAGCATTTGGCCTGCAACCCCCTGGGGGCATGTCTGGACCTGCGCTATTTCATGCTATTGAATGGTACCCTTACCAACACGTCAACCGACGCGACGGGTAACTCTACCACTGCCAATTGTTCTTTTTCGGGTGCAGAGGGAACATATGCTGATAAGAATTGTTCCTTCCCTTTGCACAGGCAGGTTTGTGTGCTCCCTCCCTTCGCCTTTCTACTCTCTACAGAGTCTACCTTCAACTGTTCCAGCGTCCCCTGTACCCTGTCTGAATGCTGGAACGGATTCCCTCCCTACGCCATCCTAGCCTACCGTCCCAGCTATGTTTGGGTCCCGGTCAACACCACTGATTGGGTAGGCCCTATTACCCAGGTTGTGTCAACGGAAAACTTTCCGTTTTCTGGACCTTTTAATCCCTCCCTTAACAGGAAACCAAGAAGTGTCAAAAGCTGGCTGTGGAACCTCGGCGGCATCGTCGCTTCAGTGTTCGTCCCAGCAGTGGGGAATGCGGTGCTTCAGGCCTGGACAACGGAGCAGATCGCCCTGACGATGGAAACAGTCAACACTTTAGCCAATGCCACCCGGGACGCGTTGCACGCCCACAATCTAATGTTAGAGTTGAATTCGCAAGCGATCCAGAAAATGCAAAGTGAAATACAGGAACTTGGACAGGAGATAGATGGGCTCTGGAAAACAGTCGAGCAACTGTGTGACACCCGATGGATCCTTTTCAGACTTTGCGTCACTCCGGTCAGGGCCAATGTAACTGCTAACACCCACAAAGTCTCTGACTGGCTTAAAAATACTTATCTGCCAACTTTTACCAATCTTACCCAGCAGGTGGACGTCAGCCTGGACAAGATTGGGACCGTTAAGTTGACCCCCGTTAAGTTCAACCTTGCCAGTTTGGTAACTGACCTGTGGAACCGAGTTACCTCCTGGTTTTCATGGCCCAATCTGACCACTTGGGTTCTCCTCGCTATAGGGTTGTTGGTGGGTTTAGTAATCGTCAAATGCCTGTTAGAACGCTTGTTTCAAGCACAGCAGCAACTGCGCGTTACCACTATGATGGCTATGTCTTCAACCTGTAGTACTTCTGACAGTAGCTTCTATACTGATCGATCCCCGTCCCGGCCACTCGGGGTGGGGCGCTCTGGGGCCAGGTTCGCGGCAAAGTCCATGGCCGTATCCCGGATATAACATATAACTCCAGCAGTCTTAATTTTTGTCTCAGGCGAGTCTCTTAGGCGGAGTCCCAGTTGTGGCCAGACTGGACTCTGGCCATTGCACAGAGACGCCTAGTGACGCCTTTGACGCTGGTTGCCACTCTCCTGCCCCAACCGTCTTTCCCCAGTTACGAGGCGAAGTACTGTAGGGAGAGTCACGTTGTTTCCAGCTCACGGGCTCTCCGGTCTCTATATGAGGTAAGCATTCTGGTCGGTGCCAGAGGTTCCGCCGTAAAATGGCAGGGGCCTAGTCCAGACTCCCCAAAGCACCAAAACATGTAGTGGGTCACTCAGGCCCACGGGAGTACACTCATCAATGGAGACACTGGGTTGAAATATATAAAAAAGGGGGAGATGTGGGGAGCCGCTTTCCGGGTTAAGGCCTAGTGGACACGCCGCGACCTGCTCTAGAGTAGCCCCCGCCCATCGTTTGAGCCAAGATGGCGCCCGTATCCTGCTTCCGCATATGACGCATGAGGCAGCGGTTGCTACTAGCCTATTGTACACGCTTACGTAGTGCCAGCACATTGGTTGTAACTGTTGTATATAAGAAATTACCCGGGCTAGCCTCGGGGAGACAGCCCACAGGGAGCCGTGCCTGACGGCCGCATAGAGGTTGTTCTCCCACGGGGTATAGGGCCTCGTGCGGAATATGTAACAGAGAAAGTTTTCTTCCTGGCTCCAGTAAAAGGCTTGCATTCACTGCCATTGTGTGCCTCAAGTGTCAGTTTGTCTGTGTCTCTCCCTCTTTCCCTCTGTTCTCCTTGCCGGCCGAGGACAGGACGCGCGGGACCGAGCGAGAAGGCGCCGGACACACCTGGAAAAAAAAAATGCACATATTTCTAATACCTCAGCATACCATGGAACCTAACAGAATTCAGATGTGTAACAAAATAATATTTTTGTACATGAGCATTAGCTTTTCCCTCCTTGACAGTACAGAACCTTGTTTTCTGTCTTAATAACTGTAAGGCACTTGGCAGAGACTATACATTTTTGTGCCTTGCACCCTGACAAAATGCACGCCTACATCCTTGTCATGGATTCGTGAGAATATTGTTCTCAATGTAGCTCAGTCCAGTTGAGTGTCATTCTTTTCATAATAATTCACCCCTTCTCACAAAAGTACAGTTTGAAAACTTCTGTCATCATTTTTACAGTAGTACAAGGGAACTGTATTTTTCCCTTATGTAATACAAATAAAAATTAGGACACATTTCCAAAAGTAAAGAAAAGTTTACAAGTAATGCCCATATTCAGTATTAATATTTTTGCTGTCACTCAGAATAATTCATAAAATTATTCAATGATTTGAAATCATTTAGTTATAATGCATCTTTTCTACCATCTTCAAAGGTCACAGGCATTTGACCTGGCCTATTTACTGCAGTTCTAAGAACATTCACATTTCACCAAACTCTTGTTGCTATCAATTGATGTATTCACCCCAGAATATTTATCCACCTCTGAATTTCCCCTATTGATTTAGTTAAGGTTGTTTGTGGCTATCTCACTACCAACTTGATAAAGGCAAAATTTCTCCTTCCTTTTCTACTTCTTTTCTTCTTAAATTCCTCATTGTAGTGACCTGTTCCACCTCAGTAAATCATGTTGATGGAATTTTTAACCCTGTGATGGCTGTGAATACAGACCTAGACTGTAATTAAATTTCCCTGTTAAATAGCTCCTAATCTCTTTCCAATATGCCCTCTACTTCTAACACCCAGTTAGTTATCTATGGGCTGCTGTAACCTCCTCCTGACCGGATTCCCTGCTTCAGCAGGATTCTCTCTCCTCTTAAGCCTCTTGTTTCCCTCACAGGGATCTTTCATATCTCTGTCAACACTGTCTTTGTCAATCATTTTGACCGCAACTCCCTCCCCACATACTCAGGTTAACTAGTCTCTGTTGTTTCATTCAACGCTCCAGGATTCACCTTCCTCATTTTCCTAACAACTGTATTTCTTTAATACTGTTTAACACTAGCTTACTGAAGGAACTGCTCTAAGCCTGCCTTATTCCTGAATTCTTTGCTAAGTATAAAAGAAAAATTTTGGTATCATCACCTCAGTATTTTAAGCTAGTCTCTCCTTAAATTTCTGTTAATTTTTTTAAAATTTTATTCACACACACACACACACAGTCACTGACATGCATTTTTACTGCACACACATTTTTATAATGTGACTATGATATTGTCAAAGTACTAAGGTTGGAAAGATTACATCTGTCTAAATCTTTATAGAATCAGTAAAACCTCGTATGTAGACTGGAAAAAAGCAGCAGAGTGGCAGATGTCTACCCAATCTCACCTAGTTTTTATATTAGTTATATCTATGGTTATATTCATTTTCTCAATCGCAATATTGTGCATTTGGAATTATATCCATTTTTCTTGCCTTAAACTACTAAAGTCTATATATTTTATCATAATTTTAAAGCAATCAAGACTAATCTACTGGTTTTATTTCTGTTTTCCTTTAGATTTTATACTTACAACTTGTATTTTATAAATCCCTTCCCCTCCCCAATTTCTTTTTTCATTTAAGACTTTTTGAGTTGAAAAATACAAATTTATTGATTATAATCATTTTATGCATTAGTAAAACACTTGAAGTAATCTTTTGTTTGTCTTTTTTTCTGGATTCAAGTTTACCTGTACCACTGAATTTTTAATAGTTAGAATTGTGATCAATGACAATTTCTAAAAAATCTGTTAGAAATACTTAGAAGAAAAATTTTAAGTTTCCATGTGGCTTCATATTTTGATGAGATAATGTCTAGATTTACATCATGGTGAACAAAGAATGTGGCTATTACAACTTCTAATTTAAAAAAAATATTTTGAGCTGTGATTTAATGCAGAAGTTACTTTGTATATATTCCATCAGAATTTGAATAAATGTGTAATTGTGTTCAATCTGACATTTAAAGTTACTTCTAACTCCTTAAAGAATTCTTTTTTCCCAATATAAATGATTTTTTTCATTTAATGCTTTTTGATGTAAATCTTACTTTGATATATTAATAACACCAACCTCTGGTTTATTTTTTTTTTATTTTCCCTGTATTTTGTTGCCCATCTTTTTAACCTAAAATTTTCTATCATGATCATTCTATTTTAGTGTCTTTTATAAGAAAATTGACCCAGAATTTGTATGCAATCTAGATGTCTATATTTTAAAATGCAATTAAAAAAAAAACTCACTTTTATGGCCACTTATTTTGGTTTTACTCCTGCTATGATAATTTTATTTCTATTTGATTATATTTCTTGTCTCTTCTCCCTTTTCCCCTATCTTTTGCTGAATAAATTAAGTTTCTTCTACATATTAAAAAGAACTGTATACTATTTCTATGTATGTTAAAATTAAACTTACTTTTAATAAGATATATTTTATCACTGTTTCTAGGTTAATAATTTTTAAAAATCCACAATCTCCTCCTTACCTAAGAAAATTAAATCTTTAGTGCATTTTTATTTCTTCCAAAGCAAAGCACACTTCACTCTCTAGATTTTGTTAAAATAATCTGAGATTTTGTTCCAGATTTTACTTTATTGCATTTTTGTGTTTGCTACTATTTTTTTCAAGATTCTTTCTAAACAATTGCATTAAACTTCCTAACCTTATAACCAATGGTTATTTAAATATGTATATATTTTTTTGTTTTCAATATTCACTTGTTTTTTATATACCACATCTTCCCATTACTGAGATTTTCATTCCAAATCACATTTCATTTGGCCTAAAATTTTTATTTATAATTTTTTTCCCAGAAAAAGAATGCAGTCTTATATAATCTGAGATAAATGTCAGAGATGTATATTACACAAAAAAATAAGAATAAAGATTCTTTGACCCTCTTCCTTCAAATTTCCGCTCTCCTTGAATGTGCTGGACTTAGTGACTCACCTAAAACAAATAAAGTATGAAGAATTGACCTGTGGGAGGCTTCTGGTGTCAGATCTCCAAGGCCATTGACACTTCTGCCTGACTTTCTTAGATTGCTCATTCCGAGCAAAGACAACTTCTGTCATCCAAGCTTCCTTTGGGGTAGGATTAGATACTTCCTACCAACAGCCAACACCAACTTGCCAACACTGAAATGAGGAACCACCCAGGAAGCTCGTCCTCCAGCCCCAACTAAGCCTTCTGCTGACTGATGTCATGACAACCTCATGAGAGCCCTTGAGTGTGACATCCTGGATGTCCAGCCAAGCTGCTGTAGAAATCTCTGACCTACAGATACTGTGAAGATAATCAATATTTATCATCACTTAAAGGCACTGACTTCTGGTGTAATTTGTTACACAGCAACAGATAATTACTAAAAAGAGTTTAGATATATTCTATTTATTTTATTTTAGTATTCAAAATAAGAAGACTGACATCAATCTATCTTTCCTTTGTAGGAAAATCACTGCTGTTGTTGCTGCCACTTTCTTTTCTGTTTGGTATATTATTGAATTTACTCTTTATCTTTGGCATTCAAATATGCACCTGTTGTTTTTTTCCTTCTAATATTCCTGCCTGACATTTGGTGAGCCTTTCTGATCGAATCACTCTTTAGCTGAGGGAAATATTTTTCTATGCTTTGTTTCTTAAATCTGCCCCTTTATTTCATTTAGGAATTCTTGTCATTTTAAGACTGTCTCCTATTGTAGTGCACACCACTTAAATTGTGGGTTGGTTCTGCCCAGTGCCACCAGACAAGTCTTTGAGCGAAAGACTGCATATTGCGTCTGCAGAGGCAAGAGACTGGGGTGCTATACCCATATCCAAACTGCTCCCTTTCTGTTGTGGAGTCTTTTATACTAAGGCATCTTCCCCCACCCCACCACCCCAAAGCATTGTGAAGGTTTCTGCAGGATGTTTTTAAAAGGCCTGGCTCCGTTCACTGCTGCTCCAGGATGTCGCTGACCCCAGAGTCCTGGGTTTCTGGTTTTTGCATGTTTTTCTCAGAAGGGATACAGTGGTTTCGCAGCCTGCAGGGTGCACACCTGGCATGCTCGGTGCAATGGGAAAGAGCAAAACAAGGCAAAAGGGTGGCTAGCTGTTTTGTTCAGAGGAACTGTGGGGGGAGTTCAGGCTGGCATCTATTTGGGGCCTTGCTACACTATGTATGTTCTTGTCTTAGTTTTCCAGGATGCTATGACAAATACCACACAATGGATCGGCATAACAAGGAAAATTTATTGTTTCATGGTTTCAAAGGCTAGAAGCTTTGCTTCTTCCCAGGGTCAGTAGCATCCCAGTGGTGGTTTGCCAGAATCCTTGGGGCTCCTGGGCATGTATTCCTACCTCATATCACATGGCAATGTCCTCTCCTTTCTTCTCCAGCTCCTTCCAGAGGCTTTCCCTGACTATGTCTGAATTTCTTCTGCTTATAGAGGACTCCAGTAATCCAGATTAAGGCCCACCCTCATGCAGTTGGGTCACATTTAAATAAAATAACATCTTCTAGAACCTCTTTACAATGGGTTCAAACATACCCACAGGAATGCAGATTACGATTAAGAAATTGTCTAAACTGGGGTATATAATTCAATTATCCACAATTTTCCATACCTATTTTTTTCTTTTATTACTTTTTTTTCTTTACATTTTATTTTCAGTTGTAGACAAGTTCCTGAAATTGGTCTCCTACTTTAGCTTAGTTATTAGCACCACTATTTCCACTATACATTTAATCTATTGAATTTCATTTAAAGCAACTTTTTTCTTATTTCCAAGGTTTCTGTTTTGATGTAATGATTGCTTCTTTTTCATTGCAGCCTGCTTATGTATTTTTTAAATCATCCAATATTCTCTTGTATCACACCAAGGCTATGCATTATAATTATTTTCTACCTTCCCCCTGCTTTTTTTCTCCTTTATGACTTTCTCCATTCAACTTCCCTGCTATCTGTTCATGTTTATATATGATTGATACACTAATCCATAGTTGTGTGAGTTCCTTTGAAGATAATATGTTTTCCCCAGCAGAGAAGGTGGCTAGGAAAGACATTCTACTCCTTGTTCCTCAAAATAAATATGGTCTGTGAACCAGAAGCTTTGTCACTATACGGGAGCTTGTTGTAAATGCAAAATCTTTGACCCCACCTCAGACATGATGAATCAGAATCTGCATTTTATAATTAGTATCAGGTAATTCATATGCACATTGAAGATGGAGAAGTTTTACTCTAGCATTTTACTGTAGATATGTTAAGTAGATGGTAACGAGCAGCAGGTGGTGTTCCCTCTAGCATGTAAAAGTAGAATGAACAGAAGACCCTGATAAATGACATAGGTGCAGCAAGCAGCCTCAGATTCACAGTCCCCATTGTACTTGAGGATTGCTCTTTACCTGGTGAATCCGGGATTAAATGCTAAGGACACAGCACTGGTTGAATTGCTAAAACCCTTTACTTGTTCCATGATCAGTGTTTCATAGGGTACTCAGTCAACTGAATTCTTCTGGTGAGATTTTAGGATGTTTGTTTCAGTTAGTCCTGTGGTTGCCTGTAATTGTAGTAGGAATTAGGAAAGAACTTGGGGGCTTTTACTGCTGTACTGAATCACATAATATTTTTCTTGTGCTTGCTGTGTCATTCCAAAGCTACTCGGTGTGGTCTTTCTTCCTTATTCCCTCTAGTCTGAATATTATTTATTAGGAGATTGCCATGGCAAATCCTGGTTTAGTTGTAAAGTAGGTATCTTTGCATGGAATGAAATTATTTTATCATATGTGATTTTTAATTCTTTCTGTGTTCTCTTAAGTTTCTTAACTTTTTGAATAAATATATATATATAACCCTGTACCCGGAAAACAATAACTGTTATTGTAAAAAACATTTAATTGTCTCATAAAAACTTTCTGACGCATTTATAATACAGTCTTCTTAGTTTGTGCAGATTCTCTTCAACTAAGTCTAAGATAAGCCTGGTTTTAAAACTGACTTCTTTATGACTGATTTAGGGGAAAAAATCTTAAAACAACATTTTCCTTCCCTTCTGTGTCTGTAGCTTCTTGTTCACAGTTAGGAATTAATAGATTCAATAGTGAAGTTCCATCCAATGTTAACTTTCTTAATTCCTTATTCTTCCTTATTTTTGTCTTGAAATTGCAGATTTTATGTTTTGTTTGTATTGCCGATTTGGAAAAAAGTCAACCTTAGCTATGCTGAAACTCATTCTCTAATGTACAAACCTCCTGCAGTGTTTACCTCTTTAGAAAGCCAAACAGTCCATTTCCCAACTGACTTTTTTTCCTGATTCCTTTCAGCTGGAAGAAAAATAGCCATAGACTTTGTCTGTTAATGGCAATATTAAAATAATTCTGACACATACAAGCATGATATTTTAGGGATTTTTCTTTATGTGACTTTCTTCTCATATATAGATCTCTTATGGGACCTTGGTCATCCATCAAGAAGTTCTTTAAGAGGCATATTTAATATCATAATAAACCATAATCTTACTTCTTCCGTTGTAAAATATAGTCTGTTGCACCTTTAGAATAGTTAATAAAATAGGTGTTCTACCCCTTCTGCTTGGAAGAAACTACTGTTACTATAGAGTGTAAGAAAAACCCTATTTGTGTAAGGCTATACTGATACATATTTCTTCAATCATAATATGAAGATTTACAAACCTCATAGAGAGGTTGTTTGATTCTATACAGTAAATTTGGCAATTCACAAACAGCAAACTAGTTTAATCTGACAGAGGGAACATTATCTAATCTGAAACAATTTTTCATTTCCTAACATCTTTTTAATCAACAGAACTATTTGTATGCTCAATTCACACTTGATTTACATGAGGTTTCCATAGTGGTGGGAGTTTTCATAACATGCATTTAAAACCACTTGGCATTTTTGTGCTGAGTCATTCAATCATCCTTTCAAAATTCTTTTTGAGCAACTGCTTTGTGCTAGGTTACTCTCTTAAATTAAGGAAATACTGCAGTGAAGAAAATCTTGTTCCCTCCCAAAAGAGATGAGGATGAGAAGAATGTATCATTAAGGGCAATAATTATTTAATTAAATTTTTGTAAAGTGAAAGTACACAGTACTATGAGAATTAGTAATGGGGGATTAACTAGGAAAAGGCATTTAAACTGAAATTTTAATGACTAGGAGTTGTCCCAGACAATGAGGAGCAACAATATTTAAGATACAGGAATAGCACATCTACATACATTCTTTAACTCTAGAAGGCTAGCTTTCTCCTTACCTACAGAAAAATTAATACATTCATAAGAAAGAATTAACTCACATATCAGAAATAAGGTTAAAACTCAGCTCATTATTTTTCATTTTAGATATTGCTATCAACAAAACAATTACATTATTCTCATCTGTCTCTATTCTCTGAGCTACACCAACATCTATAGTAGGTACATCTTCTAATCGTATTTCATTATATATAATATCTGCTACTACTTCCTAGAGTTAGTCATCTCTCTTTGAGTAGAATAGAGTCCAACTTTCTATCTCTTCCTTTTACTGGCAATGATCACTCTAATAGTATTATAGTAGATGATCAATAAATATCTAACTGAATCATAAAATTGAAGAATTTCAGAGTAAGGGTTGCAAGGTAATGTCCAATATTAAATAGCTTATTAGTGGCAGAACTGATTCCTGAGCCCTGATTTCCTAACTTCCTGTTAATTCTGTTTTTCAGTGCATCCAAAAGAAAGTTGTTAAATAAATTTTCTGTTTGTTATTTTGGTGTTTAATCAATTTAACATTCATCTGTGCACAAGTACAAAGTCTAAATTATCCATATTTGAATGGCCATTTTTATGATGTAAAGTTTCTACTGAGTTCAGAATGTTGATTTCAAAATATAATAAATTATATGCTTTTGATATTTTTTAAGTTTTAATATTGATGCTGAGAAGAAATAAGATTAAAATATAAATAGTAGAAACTATAATATTTCTGATTATCCTTTCTAAAGTTTTTGCTTAATATTGTCATAAAACTGGTAATAATATAACCATTACTATAATACCAATAATTATTATCAATTTCATAACTTTTAAGTTGATGTGTTGAAGAAGTTATAAATTGTATGATTAAGTGTACTTTTTATTAAATTTTTCATATAAAATAGTCATTCAATTTAATATTACTATATTATGTTATATATCACAAACAATTAACATGCATTTTGAAATTTCTAATTAGTCAATTTTTCTTTTATATGGCAAACAGGAAATATTTTAAAGTAACAAAAATTCAAAATTGTCTTTCACGTTTGTAGATATTTTAGGCAAACATTATTTGCCCAATAAGTGCTTATGGACAGCAGAGATATATGCATGGATCAGTGAGTGAAAAAATCATTTATATGGCTTACAAAGCCTTTCACAGACTCAGAAGTTTGGAAAGGAACATGTCTCCAAACCCTTCCCAGGAACCACCTTGTTAGCAGCCTTGAACTTTGGCCTGGAAGGCAGGAATCAATCAAGAAAAGTCTTCACATCCAGAGACTAGGATGTCACTCAGAAATGATCAGTGATCTTTGATGTTGCTATTGCAATTGTTTTGGGGCACCACAAACTGTGCCCATATGTGACAGCAAAGTTAACTGATAAGTGTTGTGTGTGTTCTGACTGCTCCACTGACTGGCTGTTCCCTCATCTCTCTCTTTCTCTGTGTCTTCTCAGGGCTTTCTATTCCTTGAGACACAACAATATTGTAATTAGGCCAATTGATAACCCTACAATGGTCTCAAAGTGTTCAAGTGAAAGGAACATCTCTCACTTAAACCAGAAATGATTAAGTTTAGTGAGGAAGGCATGTCAAAACCTGAGATTGGCTAAATGCTAGGCCGCTTGCCCTGAACGGTTAGCAAAGTTGTGAATCCAAAGGAAAAGTTCTTGAAGGAAATTAAGGTTGCGACTCCAATGAACACAAGATTGATAAGAAAGGGAAACAGATTATTGCTGATATAGAGAAAGTTTTATTGGTCTGGATAGAAGATCAAACTAGCCACATTATTTCCTTAAACCAAAGTCTAATCCAATGCAAGGCCCTAAGTAAGCTCTTCAACTGTCTGAAGGCTGAGAGAGGTGAGGAAGCTGCAGAAGAAAAGTTTGAAACTAGCAGAGGTTGGTTCATAAAGTTTAAGGAAATAAGCTATTTCCATAATGTGAAAGTGCAAGGTGAAGCGGCAAGTGCTGATGGAGAAGCTGCAGCAATTATCTAGAAGATCTATCTAGGATAATTGATGAAGGTAGCTACACTAAACAACAGATTTTCAATGTAGATGAAGCAGCCTTCTATTGGAAGAAATACCTGGCTTCAAAATTTCAAAGAACAGACTAACTCTCTTGTCAGGGGCTAATGCAGCTGGTGAATTTCAGTTGAAGCCAATGCTCATTTACCATTCTGAAAATCCTAGGGTCCTTAAGAATTATGCTAAATCTTCTCTACTTGTGCTTTGTAAATGGAAAAACAAAGCCTGGATAATAGCACATCTGTTTACAACATGGTTTACTAAATATTTTAAACACACTGTCAAAACCTACTACCCAGAGGGGAAAAAAAAAAAAAAAAAAAGATTCCTTTCAAAATATTACTTCTCATTGAAAATGCACCTTGTCATCCAAGACCTCTGATGGAGATATATAATGAGATTAATATTTTCATACCTGCTAACACAACATCTATTCTGCAGCCCATGGATGAAGGAGCCATTTCAACTTTCAAGTTTTATTATTTAAGTCTTATTATTTCATAAGGCTATATCTGCCATGGATAGTTATTCCTCTGATGGCTTTGGGCAAAGTAAATTAAAAACTTTCTGGAAAGGATTCACCATCCCAGATGCTATTAAGAATATTTATGATGCATGGGAGAACGTCAAAATATCTCCCTAACAGGAGTTTTGAAGAGGGTGATTCTAACCCTCATGGATGACTTTGAGGGGTTCAAGGCTTCAGTGGAGGAAGTAACTACAGATGTGTTGGAAATAGCAAGAGAACTAGAATTAGAAGTAGAGCCTAAAGATGTGATTGAATGGCTGCAATCTCATGATAAAATTTTCACAGATGAGGAGTTGCTTCTTATGGATGAGCAAAGAAAATGGTTACTTGAGATGGAATTGACTCCTGTTAAAGATTCTATGAACATTGTTGAAGTGACAACAAAAGATTTAGAATATTGCATCAACTTAGTTGATAAAGTTTGATAAAGTAGTGATAGGGTTTGAGAGGACTGTCTCTCATTTTGAAAGAAGTTCTACTGTGGGTAAAACGCTATCAAACAGCATTCTATGCTACAGAGAAATCTTTTGTGAAAGAAAGCCAATCAAAGTGGAAAATTCCATTCTTGTCTTATTTTAAGAAATTGCCACAGACACCCCAACCATCAGCAACTGCCATCTTGATCAGTCAGCAGCCATCCACATCCAGGCAAGGCCCTCCACCAGCAAAGATTATGACTTGCTGAAGGCTCAGATGATGGTTGGCATTTTTTAGCAATAAATTATTTTTTAATTAAGGTATGTACATTTTTTTAAGACATAATTCTATTTCACCCTTTTTAGACTTGTGTAAACATACCTTTATATACCCTGGTAAACCAAATAATTCATGTGATTCACTTTATTGCAGTATTTGCTTTATTGTGGCTGTCTGGAACAGAACCTGCACTATCTCTGAGGTGTACCTGTGTCTACATCCTCACTCTCCTCTAATTCTTAGATGACCTTAGATGATACCTAGCTCTCCACTGAGGATAGAACCCAACCATAGCAAGGAAAAACTGCTTATTCTCCAAGTGCCTTGCCCCTGAGGTTGATAGTGGCTTCAATACACCCCTTGATTTGCACTAAGATGTACAGACCCAAATTCCTCAGCAGATATCTGATGATCTTTACTTTTAGCTCCCAGATTTCCTCATCCCAAATTCTGCAGTCATTGTGGATTATTTATTGTTCACGTAGTTGATAGATTTTGCACTCAAGCCTCTAACTTTTGACTTGCATCTACTGGCTTTCACTACTTCCCATTTGTGCTAGTTTGGATATATTATGTCCTACCAAAAGCCATATTCTTTAATGCAATCTTGTGGGGGCAGATGTATCAGTGTTGATTAGGTTGGAATCCTTTGATTGTTTCCATGGAGATGTGACTCAATCAACTGTGAGTGAAATGTTTGATTAAATAATTTCCATGGAGATATGGACACCACCCATTCAGGATGGGTCTTGATTTAATTAGTGGAGTCCTATAAAAGTGCTCACAAACAGAAGAATCTCAGAGCAGCTGAGAGTGACATTTTGGAGAGCTGCTGAGAGGGACATTTTGGAGAGAAAAGGTCTGCTGGTGAAGCTAAGAGAGGAACCCAGATGCTTAGATGCACAGGAGATGGAGAAGCTAAGAGAGGACAAAACACCCCAAGAGCAACATTTTGAAGAATGCAAAGGAGCTGAGAGAGGAGTTTAAACATAACCTGGGATCAGCAGATGTCAGCCCATGCCTTCTCAGCTAACAGATTTTCTGGACACCATTGGCCTTCCTTCGGTGACAGTGTACTCATGTTGATACCTTAATTTGGACATTTTCATGGCCTTCAGACTGCAAATTTGTAGCCAGATAGAGCCCCTTTATGAAAACCGATCCATTTCTGGTATTTTGCATAACAGCAGCATTAGCAAACCAGAACACTCCTATCATGACCCACTTCTTTCTTCATCCAGCTTGGTTCCTGCAGTCCATACTTCAACCGTTCTTTTGTCTGTGTCCCACAGCTTCTTTGACTCATTGTCTTTCTACCGAACCTGTCTGGAAAAGCTCAACTTGTTTTTAATTCAATCTCACTCTGATGGCTGAGTAGAAATGGAGAAAAAATTCACAACTGTACAAATTAGGGCCCCTATAGATGCACTGTCTCTGAATACTGCTGGGCTACTCTGTGATCTTCCTCTGATCAGTTGGCTCCCTCATTTTCCAGTATGATTATGCTTTCTGCTTCAAGTACAGGTAAAAAACAAACAAACAAACAAACATCAGACAAGAACTGACACACCGACATGCATCTGCATCTACCATTTCCTCTTTTGCTCTATTGCAGTAAAATCTCTGCAGCTCCTTCTCCCATCTGAGCTCTGGATCCCCTCCCTTCTTCTATGCTGCACATCTTGTGCCCTCAACTAAACTTTCTTCTGTATCTTCAGGAGATTATTCTGCCTCACATGTCTTCTTCAATTTTTGACGTATTATTCTTAAATCACAGTGATCTTATTATTCTCTGCAACATTAAAACTGTTGTCTCCAAATTCATCTGATTCCTCTGTTCCACAATCAAGTGGAAACTTCTTGAGCCTTAATTTACTTATTTCTGGGCAACACTGGTCTATTTTTCTTATCACAGTCATTACCTTTGACTTTCATGGTGAGATACTGTCTACCTTCTTTTTTCTTGTTTTTCTTTTTTAGTAATTGATGAATTTTGCAAAAGTTTTCCCCCATGTATTACATCATGTTAAGCCAGATTTTTGTTGATAAATTCCTATACATCTATATGATTATTATTTGATGTCTAGTTCATTCTTAACTTTCTCATTTCTTTCCTCTAAGTTCAATTTTGCTATATGCACTTATAGCTCCTTGAGTTTAACATTTATCTCATGTATATTCAGTTATCCTGCCTGTACTTTATGTTTCTGTATTATGTGTTTCCTTCAGAAAGCCCCTTCAGATACATCCCACAGGTTGTGATCAGTGATAGACTTATTGACAGTTTGTCCATTATTCATTATTTTCAATGTTACTGTCTCTTCAGCTTAAGGGTTAACTAAAAGGATGGTTATCAAGAGAGGGTGACTTCTTATTTTTGTTTTTGAAATGTAATTTAATTTCAACCATGTTCTGTTTCCTTCCTATTTTTCTGGCCACTTTTTTTCACATGCATTTGTAGCTTCTTCATCTCCTGATTTTCTTATATTTTTCTACCTGCAAGGTTTTGTCCTAAGCATGTTCTTGTTGATCTGTAGACCTGCCTAGAATAACTAACTCACTTCCATGGCTACAATAAAATATTTAACTTTGAGATGATTGAATGCAGACAAGTTGACAACATAACATTCTAGTTGTTGAACTGTTATATATTCAAGAGTTCAGATATTTAAAAATAACTTTAATTTTAATACTTACCTCAATGGCACCCTTTTAGAATCCAGTATAATGATTTTCTTAAATATTCAAAATATGCCACGCTAAATAAAATGACAATGTCAACATCTACATTTAGCAATAAAAATTGACGAGAACAGTTTGAGTTATAATTTTCTAAAATAATATTAAAAATTACTCCCAATCATATGAATAGAGACAAATATTTTTATCAATAAGCAATGAAAAATTTCAAGATACAATGGTACTATTTCTATTTTCCCACATATTTTGCCTTGTCTACAAAATGCAAAATAGTGACAACTTTGGACTATACAACACAGCTCAGTAAGGAATGGAACAAACTTGGCACATAAACTAAGCATTAAATCATTTTTCTCCAAATGTTGTCCAGGGAAATCTTGCATCATCTGTGATAATTAAAAGCAATACAGATTCCTGGATGCCAACCTGAACTAATATAACAGAAATATCTGGGGATAGAGGCCTATGATTCTTCATTTAATAAACTCCACATTCTTCTGGCTCTTTAGTTTAAAAGCCACTACAATAATTTATCTGGTAGAACTATTGTGCTTGTTTACAACGTTTCCAGAAGATACACTCTTCAAGTTCTCAATTGCTTTATAAGAGCTTTATCTATGTTATCAGTAGAAAATGTATTTATTTATGAGGAAAAATAGATTTCTATAGTTTTAAGGAACTGTGGCAAATTTCTAGATGCAATAAGATGGACTATTATGGACAACTCCTAGCTCAAAGGTGGCTTCTGAGTGGGTAGAATGTGTCTAAATATATGGAGCAGTGTTTCCCAAGCTCTATGTGCATAAAAATAAGGTGTGGACTTTGGTGCAATGCAGATTTAGAAGGACTGGGGAATGGCTGAGATTGTAAATATCTAACAAGCTCCCCAGGTGGGTCATACTTTGAGTAACCAGGTGATGGAGAAAAATTGACTCAGAGTGGTTGCAGTAACACTTAGCAATGTTTCCATGTCATTGGCCTTTCTTTTATAAATATTTTGAAAGTATTTTCATTCAGTCAGATTAAAAAAATAGGATTTTTAATTAAAAGATAAAAATACACATTAGATATTTTTGAAACTCAAATTGGTTTTGAATTTGACAACATTATCTTCCTACTGCCAAAAGATATCCCTCTCAATTTATGAAATAAGGTATTAATATAATATAATTGATTAACCCAGGAATGAGTATCATTACAATATTATTGGAAGCAAATACTTCCTGAAGGAGAATGCAGAACACAGAATTGTTTTAAGTAATATTTGCCTGCAAATAATAACACATTCTAGTACTGTAAATAGAGAGAAAATGCATGGGGAACTTTAATTAATTTCCTAGGATTCAAATAAGGATTAGCATATTTTGTAATAACTCTTAAAACTTTATCACATTGCCTCATGTGTTTTACTTTCAAAATACAGGATTTTAATGTAAGAATATAAAAATTCTCTTTAATTCTGGAGATACAGAGTCAAAATAGATCTGACAAATAAAAACCAAAGGATAAGACAGCTGATTCAAGAACAGCATTCACAGTAATAACAATGAATGTGAATGGATTAAACTCCCCAATTAAAAGACAGAATTGCAGAATGGATTAAAAAATATGAACCATCAGTATGTTGTTTACAAGAGACTCATCTTAGACTTAGTGACACAAAGAAAGTGAAAAGATGGGGAAAAAAATGTTCCATGCATGCCACAGCTAAAAGAAAGCATGGGTAGCAATACTAATTTTAGATAAAATAGACTAAATCCAAGGATGCTATAAGAGACAAAGAAAGGCACTATATACTAATAAAAGGGAAAATTCACCAAGAAGAAATGACAATCATAAATGTTTATGCACCCAATCAAGGTGCTCCAAAGTATATGAGACAAATATTGGCAAAACTGAAGGAAGCAATAGATGATTCCATAATAACTGTGGGAGACTTCAATATGACATTCTCGTCTACAGATAGATCATCTAGACAGAAGACCAATAAGGAAACTGAGAACTGAAACAATGTGATAAATGAATGAGATTTAATAGATATATACAGAACATTACATCCTAAATTACCAAGATACACATTCTTCTCTAGTGCTCATGGAACTTTCTCCAGGATAGATCATATGCTGGGGCATAAAACAAGCCTCAACAATTTTAAAAAGATTAAAAATATTCAAAACACATTCTCTGACCATAATAGAATACAACTAGAATTTAATAACTATCAAAGAACTAGAACACTCACAAATACCTGGAGGTTAAACAACACACTCTTAAACAATCAGTGGGTCAAAGAAGAAAGAGAAAGAGAAATTGCTAAATATCTATAGGTGAATGAAAATGAGAACACAACATATCAAAATTTATGGGCTGTTTCAAAGGCAGTATTGAGAGGGAAATTTACAGCTCTAAATGCATACAATAAAAAGGAAGAAACCCTAAATTAAAAAAACTAATGGAACAACTTAAGAAGCTAGAAAATGATAAGCAAACTAATACTAAAGCAAATAGAAGAAAAGATATAACAAGGATTAAGGCAGAAATAAATGATATGGGAAACAAAAAAAAACAATAGAATGAATAAATAAAACCAAAAGTTGGTTCTTTGAGAAAATCAACAAGATTGGCAAGCCTATAATTAGATTGACAAAGTCAAAAAGAGAGAAGACCCAAACAAACAATATAATAAATGAGAGGGAGGATATTACTACAGATCCTGAAGAAATAAAAAAAAAAAATCAATAGAGGATACTATGAACAACTCTATGCAAACAAATTAGATAATTTAGAAGAAATTGATAATTTCCTGGAAACACACAAACAACCTAGACTGAATAAAGAAGAAATACAATAACTCAACAAACTAATCACAAGTAAAGAGCACCAATCACAAGTAAAGAGCTCCAATCACTTATCAAAAAGCTTCCTACAAATAAAACCCCAGGTCCAGATGGCTTTATAGGGGGAATTCTACCAAACTTTCCAAAAACAACTGACACCATTCTTACTTAAACTCTTTCAAAACCTTGGAGAAAATGGAACACTACCTAACTCATTTTATGAAGCCAGTATCATCACTCTAATACCAAAACCAGTTAAAGATGCTGCAAGAAAGGGAAACTACGGGCTAATTTCTCTAATGAATATAGATGCAAAAATTCTCAACAAAATACTTGCAAATTGAATTCAAAGACACATTAAAAATAATTATACACCCTGACCAAGTGGGGTTCATTCCAGGTATGCAAGGGTGGTTCAACATAAGAAAATCAATCAAAGTAATAAAACACATTAACAAATCAGAAGGGAAAAATCAAATGATTATCTCAACAGATGCTGAAAAAGCATTTGACAAAATCCTAAATCCTTTAATATGTTAAAAAAACACTTCAAAAGTTAGGAATAGAAGGAAACTTCCTCAATATGAGAAAGGACATATATGAAATGCCCACAACCAGTATGGAATTCAATGGTGAGAGACCGAAAGCTTTCCCTCTAAGGTCAAGAACAAGACAAAGATGCCTGTTGTCACCACTATTATTCAATATTGTGCTATAAGTTCTAGCCAGAGCAATTTGGCAAGAAAAAGAAATAAACAGCATCCAAATTGGAAAGGAAGAAGCAAAACTCTCACTATTTGCAGGTGATATGATCTTATATTTGGCAAACCCTGAGAAGTCAACAACATAGCTACTTGAGCTAATAAACAAATTCAGCAAAGTGGCAGGATATAAGATTAATGCACATAAATCAGTACTGTCTCTATACAGTAGAAATGACATAACTGAAGAGACACTCAAGAAAAAAGATTCCATTTTCAATAGAAACTACAAAAATTAAGTACCTAGGAGTAAACTTAACCAAGGATGTAAAAGACCTATATACAGAAAATTATGTTACTCTACTAAAGAAAATAGATGGTGACCTAAAGAGATGGAGAGATATTCCATGTTCACAGTTGGGAAGGCTAAATGTAGTTGTCAATTCTTACCCAAACTGATCTATAGATTTAATGCGATTCCCATCTAAATTCCAACAACCTACTTTTCAGACTTGGAGAAGTTCGTCATTAAATTTATTGGGAAGGAAATGTGCCTCAAATTGCTAAAAATATTCTAAAAAAGAGAAATGAAGTGGGAGGACTTACACATCCTGACGCTAAAACCTACTATAAAGCCATGGTAGTCAAAACAGCACAGTACTGGAACAAATGTAGACATATTGATCAATGGAATCAAATTAAGAATTCAGAAATAGACCCCAGATCTATGGTCAACTGATTTTTGATAAGGCCCCAAAATCCACTGAATTGGGACATAACAGCCTATTCAACAAATGGGGCTAGGAGAATTGGATATCTATATCTAAAAGAATGAAAGAGGACCCCTACCTCACACCCTATACTAAAATTAATTCAGCATGGATCAAGGATCTTAATATAAGAGCCTGCACCATAAAGCGCCTAGAAGATTATGTAGGAAAACATCTTCCAGACCTTGTGTTAGGAGGTCACTTCTTAGACCTCACACCCAAAGCACAAGCAAGAATAGAAAAAATAGATAAATGGGAGCTCCTCAGAATTAAAAGCTTCTCTACCTCAAAGAAATTTGTCAAAAAGGTAAAGAGGCAGCCAACTCACTGAGAGAAAATATTTGGAAACCATCTATCTGATAAGAGACTGATATCTTATATATATAAAGAAATCTTATAACTCAATGACAACAGTACAAATAGCCCAATTATAAAATGGGCAAAAGATATGAAAAGACATTTCTCTGAAGAGGAAATACAAATGGCTAAAAAACACATTAAAAATATGTTCTTCTTTGCTAAGTATTAGGGAGATGCAAATCAAGACCACAATGAGTTATCACATCACACCAATAAGAATGGCTGCCATTAAACAAACAGGAAACTACAAATGCTGGAGAGAATGTGGAGAAATTGGAACTCTTATTCATTGCTGGTGGGACTGTATAATGGTACAGCCACTCTGGAAAACAATTTGGTGGTTCCTTAGAAAACTAGGTATTGAGTTACCCTGTGATCCAGCAATTTCACTTTTCAGTATTTACCCAGAGGACCTGAAAGCAGTGACATGAACAGATATTTGCACACTGATGTTCATAGAAGCATTGTTCACAATTGCCATGAAATGGAAACAACCTAAATGTCCTACATCAGATGAGTGGGTAAACAAAATGTGGTACATACATATGATGGAATACTACACAGCAGTGAGAAGGAATGAGGTTATGAAGGTTATGACAAATGGATTGTGTCATAACCAAATGGATTGTTTCATCAAGCGTTTGAGGCCATAATGTTAAGTGAAATAAGTCAGACACAAAAGGAGAGACATTGTATGTTACCACTAATGTGAACTCTCATGCAGAATCTAGAGGACCTAAAGATAGACAGCAGTTAATGAAGGGGAACGATAATCTAATAAGAACAGATAAGATATTGAGGGTATTCTAATTGATATAGGAATGTTCAGGAATTACTATGGTTTGTTATTTTTTTTGTGGTACAGTAGGAACATATTGGAAGCAATGATGTTATTTTAGGATATTTGTTTATCCTGTTCCTTTGTTCTATTTTATCTGGTAATGTTTTTATTATTATTATTATTATTATTATTATTATTATTATTATCATCACTTGATAAAGAAAGTTAATAAAAAAAGTTGAGCAGTTTGGGGTTTTGAATTTTATCTCCAAAAGACAAAGGGTGTAAAAACATAGGAGAGTTCAGTTTTAGGGATAGTTTGAGCTATTCGTGAAAGCTGAAAACCTAGTTTCCAACTACAGTAGCCAGGGCTTGGTTTGCAATAACCAAAGGGATTGGCTATTATTCAGACTAATGACATTTTTAAAGGGTAAAGGCCCAAAAACCCAGGAATGCTGACTCATAAGCATACATTTGTTCTGGGCTTCTAATGGAATTAGGCATGCAACTCCCATTAACATTAACAGGAGACAGAAGTTCTATATCTAATTTCCCTCTCACCAGGCTGGAAACATACCCCGTAATTTGGAGGATTTGCAGCTTTAAGCAAAGCTACAATGTGATCAAAAATTGCATATGATGAAATGGAAATGATGGAAAAAAACTGCCTTATCCCTTATTTAAAAAGTCCTTGTGTTTCATCAAGTGTTTCAGGCACAAATTAAAATAAAGAACAGTTGTAGAGCCGAATAGCCTTTATTCTTAACCATGTGAGCCTCAGCCCCCAAACCCTGATCTATTAAAAATGTTGAGTTCAACTTCTTGAAATGCCACTTTGAAAATCTGTTCTGTCTGAACTGTACAATTTTGTCAGTAGAACAGCTCAATCTAGGTTTACTTCACAGAGTAGAATATAATGACTAAAAGAATTTTAATGCATCTCTTTTGAAGGGAAAAGCCACACATTTATAAAAATACTAATGAGCCATGGCTAGTGTCATTATTTTAATTGAGATCTTTGGGCCTATTTTTGTAGAGCTGTATCAAGATAAAGGAGAGCTTTTTCTTCCTTTCTGACACAGGTTACAATCATTAAAGATGCACAGGAGTCACTGAAGAGAAATAATGTTACGGCAAAAGTTAATACCACTCTTCATATTTACATGATTAACAAAAAAGATGCTGCCCCTACAGAATAACTTAAGATACTGGTTCCCTTTACTCCCTTGTTTAATAAAGATATAAATAAAATATAAATAAGATATAAATAAAATTAGTTTGAAAAATAATGGATCTGAAAATTGGAATTGAGTGGCAACTCTTTAAGGGTATGGGATAAAGTAGCATAACTTACATTTGATTTGACTACACTGTACTATAACTTCACTAACATGATTTTCTGAGCACAAAAGAAATTCCAAAATAAAATACCAAGGGAGAGCCCTCATTAAAGAAAGCCATTGAAGGAAGCAGAGAGGGGATATTAAGAGATACAGATGATGAAAGAGGGGAATCTAAGGAAGAAAACAGTACAATGTATTGATATTTTGACAAATTCAGGAAACTTTTCTCACTCACCATCTTCATTGTTTTTTTTGATCTGTCTTTTTCACTCCTTCAGCCCTCTCCCACCAAGTAAATACACTTTGTTCCTGTATTAAGCCCCTCCCTCTTTTTCCTGTTGCTTTTCCTCCTTGAAAAAGTAGCTATAGCCTTCCAAAACAAGTCTTCAATGATGTGCCTGCCATTTACTGGAAAAAGTTCACGAGTGTTGAACACGCTTTCACTCCTCCCACGATTGATCTGGCAATTATTCTGGCATGGCATACGTGCAGTATAGTTGTAAGAAACTTGTCAGTCATCTGTGCCTTCATTTACTTTCTGCCCCAGTGTAAACTGCTAGATTTATTTGCTAAAACAGACTTCAATCAAGACACTACCTTTCTTAGAAACCTTCTATTACTCACCATTTACTAGCAGCATATTTATGAGCCAATTAGTCTGGCTTTTGAGTCATTTCATAATGGGACCCTCTCTAACTTTTCTCACTGGATTTTTATGTATTAATTTTATTATCTCACATCACATCACATCACACCATAGCATATATTACATATCATAACATATTATATAGTCACCATTCCTAAATTTGATTTTTTAATTGAAACAGGTATATTAGTGCATACAGTAAAGAGCATTAATTTTAAGGCACATGTGGAGCAAGGTTTTTAAAAATCCTCCTAGATGGTAGGAGAACCCAAATTAGAAAGCATACAATTTGACATGAAAATAAATGTCTGTTGTATGAAGTGTATGTAATATACATGGAGATAAATGTCTACTGAATGAGGTGAAATTCCCTTCAGCTTCCAGTGGTGACCACTGGCCAGCCTAATGCCAATTGTATCCTGCAGATATTCTCAAGAAGACCTTTTGGTTAGAAACAGTCAGGACAGACATTTTTTATTATCACCTCTTTCATGCTTTGAAATGCAGCAGATTTATCGGAACTCTTAGAGCCATAAAAGAACTTCATATTATTTTACTAGAGTAACAGAAAAGGAACCAAAAATAAAATTTCCTCTCTGTTTCTGGTGTGTGAACACTTCACGTAGCTTTGTGATTTGACATCACAAGAAATTCCAGGGGAGGCTGTGCAAGCCGGGAGGAAGCCGAGGCCAAGGAGCAGCGGGCGCCGAACCTGTGCTTGACTTACTTTGATGATCTTATTTGTTATATCAAATGGAGCAGAAAAAAGGCTCTCCAATGAGCATAAGAGCTACTCTTGGTTTTAATTCACTCCCTTTGATTTCCCTCAGCAGCACAGATTAAAGATGGGTCTTTCTTCTTGCCTGGTGTGTCTCACTGTGGTACTTACTAGGAGAAAGAAAGAAACAGCTTTAAAGGATTCTTTGTCCAACAGGGTCTCTTTTACTACCAAAAACATCTTCTAGGATGAAGTGCAGAGGTGTTTGATGTTGGCTGGACTAGAAATCACTTTTTGTCAATCAAATACAAACCCAGTAACTGACAGCCTAGTTACGAAAACAAGCTAAAAATGATATAGTAAGGAAAAATCTTCGTATTAGAAACTCAGTTTTTAACTATCTTACTCCATTCATTTACATAAATATAGAAGGGCCAAATTGAAGAAATCGTTAAAAACAGCTCAACTGAAATGAACAGGATTGTTACAAGCGAGTGGTCTCCAGCTCCCTGAGCACACATCTTTCGTTAAAGCTTCCAGTCACGGCCCATTCTCCTATCAGTTGATAATGGCACAGCCAGCTGGGAGTTTCAGAATCAGTAGCCACGGCCAGCCAGCCCACAAGGGCAAACGTGTTTTAAACATATGTTTGACATGGTACAATCAATCCATATACAACTATGTATCTAACACTATGTACAAGGTACCAATGTACACTGAGACTTGTGCTATTAAGAGATAAGACATTTCCCAGATCATTGGAGGCTCTAATTCCCCCCTTACACCTCACAGCACTTTCCAAGAAGCATGTTATCTTGCAGTAACACACCCTTGACTTTTGACTTATTGTTTAATTATAATCCAAAAAAATGTCAGATCAGAATAATTGCCACCCCAATTTGCCATTACCTCTTGTAGGCTTTCTGACTTACCTAACTGAGCATTTGAAAATGTTTAAGTTTTACTGACCTTGGAGGAAGCGATCCATGCAGTCCTTCCAATGATTTTCCAATGTGAGCAGAGACTGCATGGGGAGAGGAGCAGAGAATCAGTGTTGGCTATTTCAAAACTTTTTGTGTTTAACATAATCCAGCTTCATAGCTTTACCTGCCTCTAGAGGGCACACTCTCCACTATATCAACATGAAGCCATGAATGCATATTCTCAGCAATATAGTCCTATATTCAGCAAAAGCAGACTATGGTTGCGTTTCACTGACTGAAAACAAGACTGAGTCAACTTGACTGATTATATCTCTAAGTTGTAACTTTTATTCTTCATCGTCTAACCTTCTATATCATTTATTTGCCACCATCCAAAAAATGAGTATGAACCCTTTTAATGCCTCGGCTTAACGGTACTAATGCCCCATCCTGTCCAATGCAAGAGTTTTCCAACTAGATTCACAGCTTGCTAGGAATCTTCTCTGCAATCCATCCTCCCCACCATTGTCAGTCATTTTTTTAGAATCACAGCTTTGACTGTGTCTTTTACATTCTAAGAACACTTTCTTTAGCTGCCTATTCCTTTTAGAATAAATATCTAAATTCCTAATCCTAGAATTAAAGGTATAAACAATACGGCCTCAATCTCTTTTCTCCAAATGGCTTTCCAGTTAGTCACCCTGTTTTAGTTTCCTGACTACTAAGAAAAATAGCACCCCTACTTAACTTATGATTAAACCAAATTGAAAACTTACTGCAATCATCTTGTGCTTTCCAGCCTTCATGTTTTCTTTGTATTGTTTCTACTTGGAATGATTCCTTGCCCTATTGCTCTGAGTCCAAATTCTTTTTCTTTTCCATTTTTTCCCCCAGTTTCAACTATTTCTGAGATTCTTAGCTGAATTAGTCTCTCCCTCGACTGTGGCAGGCACTGTGTTGGATGCTGATGATACCAAAGTAAACAAGAGTGAGGTTCTCCTGTGAGAAAATGAACTTGAGAAATCTTAACATTTACCAAGTTGTGTGAAAAGCGCTATAATATAGGCATTATTACCCAGAGGAAGGCCACCTAACTCAGCCTTTGGGATCAAAGAAGACCTCCTAAACGAGGTGACCCTAGTGCAGAAATTGGAGGGAGAGTATGGGCTTGGTCAGGGGGAAAAAGAGGAAGATTTTTCCAGGTGGAAAGGAGTGCACTGTTGGAGCTAGATTGTCTCTGCATCTAGAGCCATTGGTCCTCCTCAGGACCATCCCTCACTGGACTCTTTCAACAGCCCACCTGATTTCACTCTTGTCATACCACCTTACTGTCAGAGGCTTTTCACATTGATTGAATCTAACTGCTCTTGACCTATGTATCTTTTCAATCTTTCCTCGGCTCATTGGACACATTCACACCTCAATGGTGTATACATCTCAATGGCATATTCAATCTGAATGGCATGTCCTTGCCCTGATTATTCATCTAGTCAATTTCTGTGTAGTTCCTTCCTTGAACTTCACAAAGCAGGATTAGTTGATCGCTCCTCTGTGATCTTACACAAGTTGTTTATCCTTTTAGTATAGCTATTGCCATTTTACAGAGGGCTGGGAGTATTTCCTTCAAGTACCTCCAATATATGTCAGATTGTCCTTTGATATGTTGTCTGGATCACAAAGCACACACATTTGCAAACTATTCTCAGAAAAGTCATTTGATGGTTGTTTATTTTTATTTTTATTTTTTCTGTTAACATTATGACATAATCACTGAATAGATACTTAGGTAGCATTTAAACTCTCATCATGAGCTTAGAGGAAAAACTTCCTGACTTTTATTGGACATTTCTTTGTTCCAGGCACTGTGTCAACACACTTCCCAACAACAATGACAAACATTATGAGGGTATTAGTCCATAGATAAGGTAAAAGGCCAGTGACATAGATATTAAGGCAAAACCGATGTGTGAACCCAGTTCCTAAGAATTTTGCTCTTGCTTCATAACATGCAACTTATTAAAAGTCATTTTTTATTAGTGCTGTATTTTTATCATATCTTTGGGATTCATATTGGATGTCATTTTCCTTATATTAAAAAGTATCCAATCTTCTTTACTATAGATAGGGATTATTCCTTGCTGTCTATAATATGAAGAGAGAGAGAGGGAAGACTATCTTTTGTGTTCTTCAGCTTCATAATGAAATCTATCATCTTGTGATTAAGAAACAGGCCTATTCCTTATAAAATTTCTGGATATTTGAGGCCTCCTGTTTAAATATAATGTAAGATAGAATTTAATTCACTTAATTTTCTTTTGGAAGATAATTTGGCTTCAACTCAAATAATGACTCCCTCTATTAAGCAGGATTACACTAGCTCTTATAACAAGTCAACTCCAAATTTCAAAACACAATGAAATTTTGCATGGCAGGAAAAAATGCAAAACTGGTATTTTGCATGGGCAGCATTCCTAGTATGGGAGGAGAGGTGAATCTCTGCTCCATTGATTCATTCAGGTTGAAGGATGTCTTGATGCTTCTATCCAGCAGAACGGGGCAGGACAAACATGGAAACACACAACCAACTTCTTAAAGCCTCAGCCCACAATTGCAAACATCATTTTCACTTACCATCTTTTGATGGAAACTACTCACATAGCCATATCTGTGAAAAATAGGGGCCCCCAACTCCAAATATTGTGGGTTCTCATGCTTATGCCATACTAGTGAGACTTTTTACAGTTACAAATGCAAATTATTGTTACAAAATTATGTATAAGGATTTGAAAAAGGCCTTTGAGGAGTTTTAAGGCTTAAGCATTATTAGCATCACAGGAAGTCAGTCAGTGTGGACTAGAAAATGTACTCCCTGGTTTGGCAGCTACTTCCCAGTGACAGCTTCATGCAATGGCAGGGTATATATAAGGACAAATAAAATCGATTATTATCTATTATTTATTAAACAAGTTAAACCATGTAATCACTTTAAAGAAGCTCAAATGAATTCAAGAGGTTATAAATAAAATAGAATACATATTTGTTTTCATATCCCATTATTATGAGAGCAGAGCTAAACTTTAGTCATAGCTATAATGTCCATGGAACTACACACTGCCTTACTATTTAAATGTATGCTCAGTAAATATTGCATTCTAGTTAATTGTTCCAATTTATTTTCATTTATAGTGCCTTAAAGTGTGTGTGTGAGAGACAGAGAGAGAGAGAGAGGAGGGAGGATTTCATGAGACCTTTTAAATAACTAATTTTATTGCTATGATACAGTTAATTGACTTCTGTAAATATTCATGGACTAAGGAGTCAGAAAATCCCTGTTTCCTGCTCTGGCATTGCTGTTTCCTTGCTGTGACATATTACTTATCCGACCTCGGTCATTGTTTTGTCACTTTTAATGGGGGAGTACTAGTAGTTACCCTGTCTGCTTGAAAATTTTCTGTAAATATCTAACACGTTGCTGGATAAAAAAAACATTTAATGTTGATAAAGCACCCAACAGATGTCGTGTATTACTTCTCATGATGCTGGTGATAATAATAATGATAAAGTCCTAACCTTGTTAGGCAATTCACCTATGGAATGCCCTGAGTGTGTTATCTCTGTCAAAGCTCCCCAAACACCAGCTATGGGATTTCTCTGAGCTTTAGACTCCTCCTCTTTAACATGGTTTTAAAATACTATATATCCCACAGAGTTACTATGAAGAATAATGGAATTTATGCAGAGGGCTTAAAATGGTGCCTAGCACATAGGATGTACTATGTAAGTAGTAATTAGATAAAAAAAAAACAAACAAAAAAACAAACAAAAAAACATTTTAAATGCAAGCTTGCTTCCATTCAGAATTGTCCCAGTCTTTTAAAAGCAATTCAAATGCAAATTTTATTGTGCAGACTATATCTGCATGTCTACTTTAAACTATCTCTAAATATTAAAAAACAAGTCTGATAGTTGCTAGAATCATCTCTAGGTATACTTCTTTGGGACGATGACTCCAATTTGGAATCTGTTTGGTCCTTCTGAAGAGTGTGGTTTCTGTGGTTTCTTGATGTGAGAGTGAAATAAATTTACTTTCATAGTCTCTTTATCACTAGTTGCATGGAATTATATCTAGATCTAAACCTATATCCCAGTTTTTCTGGTTCAGAAGCATGAATTTTCTGAAACAATGTTGTTCCTATCAGGGATGTCACCAGTGATATTAGACAGCAACACACATTCTGTATTTTTTTCTCAAGTTTGCCAAAAACAGCCAGCACAATTGCTTTATCTTTTAAAAATTCTCCTACTGGAAAATGGTTTCCTCATTTTTTATTTATGCCAGAACTTCTTTATTTCATGTATGTGTTTTATACTCTTATAAGGAACTCCAGTTAAAGGATTAAGACCCACTTTGAATGAGGTAGATAGCATCTCAATTGAAATAACTTAATCAAAAGTTCCCACCCACAATAGGTCAGCACCCACAAGAAGGTATTAAAAAAATGTGGTCTTTTCTGGCATACATAACAGCTTCAAACTACCACAGAAACTAAGAACCAATTCAAAAGCATAGTTGTAGCTTATTTTTTTCCCTGTTTTCTCCATAACAAAGAGTACTAATCTTTGAGCTCATAGTATTTACCAGGAACTATGTTAAGCACTTCACTTACTTTAACTCATTTAACCTTTCAAGAGGGTTATATGGGAGTATTATTATCCCTATTTTTAATATCTAATAGTAATCATTAGTGATAGCTATAAATTATCAGAGAAAATATTCATGCTGACTAGCCATACACTCAATGTATGGTAAATTGGAGATTTAAAACATTGTGTAACTGATTTTAAGTTTCTCTATAGTTCCTCCCATTTGACTATATCATAATACCTATATCATACATTTCCTCCTTTTATAAATTCTTTATTTAGAAATGCAGATTAATTAAGATTTCTCTACAGAAAAATTTTTATATCCACAACATCCATAAGTTATAAGGTAGGCTCTTTGCTACAGATTTTCATTTCCACAAAAAATTTTAACACAGTAACTCATAAATATATTTGCAGAAGAAATACGTAAATGAAGATTGAGTAAACAAGATCCTAAATTAGTGATGGGGATAGAAATACTGATAAAAATGTACATCTTTGTCCCTAATGCTTAAATATTTTCCTGACAATTATGACTAGTAAGAACAAGTTATGACTTAAAAAGAAACCAAACCATAGCTAAGACTTTAAAGATATAAATATCTAAATGATGATCTAGACTTACATTTACACCTTTTGGGAGCCAGAGAAATGATTGTTGGGTCTACCTATCCCAAATACATATGTCTGATGATATCTTAAGTAGGATTTTTACTCAGGATGTGATGAATTTTCCTGAATAAGAAATATATATCCCTAAAATAAGCAGGAAAAGAAACAAATACTACAGTGTGTACAGAATAGATGTCTGGTGTCAATTTCTGGTTTCTCCTAATGGTCTAGTAACTACCCTTGGTTATTAAGGTCCAGTCTGGTTTCTTCTTCCTCCAGTTTGGACAGATTCTCCATTCTGTCCCACATTGTTGATCCCCTTTACTTCTCCTAAAATTGAACAATTTCTTAATCAAGGACCTTCTCCGTCCTTGTAGACTAGTTTCATATTTGGCTAACCTAATTGCTGGACATTTGCTTCAAGTATCGAGTCTAGCAATATTTCTTTTGAGGTTTGCTTCTGCTGGTAAACTGCAAAATGTCTGCTGTCATTAAGTCCTGATGGCTCCCCTCTCTCTAATCTGAGTACTCCAAGTTGGATCTGTGTGCTTTCTCTCCCTGCTTTGTTGTATTTTCTTTCATGTTGCAGAGATACTCTGTTCCTTGACTGGAAAAGTCATTCTCTGATTCAGAATAAAACAGCAAATGAATTTCCATTCACTGGGCAGAAACATGGATATTATCAATATACATTTCCCATCTAATGGAGAGGCTTGGCATGCATTTTATTTAATGAGGTAATGTCCAAACTTACTTTGGCTAACCTTAGGGAAAATTAAATTGCATAAATCTTCCCCGATTGGAACATTACAATCTTATAAGAGTCCTGTATTTGTTCTGCTATCAGCTCTATTAGTTGATGATATTCTACTTGTATCACTTTCCTATTAGTAAATTTACAGAACAATTTGGCAACTGATAGTGCCTTTCTTGAATATTTCCAAATTTGGAAATATCTTCTTAAATGAGCCTGTTTACCCATGAATATGAGCCATTAAGTTTGGGAAAACAAGACCTTCAAAGATATAGGAAACTACCATTTTCAACTTCTGCTTCTAATCTGTAACATTCTATAAGGAATATGAGAAAAATATCTTCAGGTTATTTTGATAAAGAAAAAAAAAGACTAATGATTTGACTTAAATTGTGGGTTTGTTGACATTTTTATTGGCTAAAACATGAACTGTCTTTGAGGTAGCTCTGTTGGGAATCTTAATTGAACAGTCATTGCTTGTTTTCTCATTCTTTGTGTGCAGGCAAGCTGTCAAGACTTCCAGGTTTCCACTGTTCCGCAAACTCACACTTTGGGTTTGGCATGCTTTGACAGACATTCAAAATGATGGCATGATTGTAAAATTGTCTTTTTCTTTAAAAGCAAGTAAAAACTAAATGAAGGTACTTTTTTTTGCTAAATATTGGGATTTATCCATTTTTTTTTCTTCTTGAGAACATTTCTGCTATTTTGTCTCTTTCCATATGAACCATTACAGTTAATAATATCATCTGGAGAGAAAGAGAATTGAAATGCTGAATATATGAAATCATATGATTGTGCTAGTATAGTCTTAAAAAATTTATGCTCAAGTGCAGCAAAGAATTTCAAAAAAAAGCGTTCCTGTGCTTTAACACAAAGTTCCATCCCATTTTCAGAACTGTCAGAACAAAAACTACTGTTCTATGGAAAAAGAAATCTCTTTTTTATTCGAACCAAGACATCTCATTTGTGCCCAAAACGTCATCATAATTCTCATGGAAGCTTTCTTAGAGGAACTAAACACTACTCCAAGGGCTTCAAAGATTGTGTAATGGTGACTCCTCATTTGATAAGAAACCCTGGAGAGGGTGATTGGTCTCTCCTGCCTCAGGGCATTGGCATTCACTGTTCCGGCTACCTGGAGACTCTTCTCCTCATCTCTCCATGGATCTTGGTCTTGCCACTTTTAAGTCTTTGCTCAAATGTCAGCTATCTGTGAGGTCTTCTCTGGCACAGTATAAATTAGTAGCATTCACTATCCATTCCCTTAATTCTATCTTCTCTCAATCCTATTACCTTGCTTTATTTTCGTTTTTGCAGATAATCACACTGGACATTTATGTACCTATTTGTTTACTCATTCATTTTCTGTCTCCTTCCACTAAAATGTTAATGTCATGAAAACAAATTTTTTCATTGCTGTGTCCCCAGTGCTTAAAATACAACTTGACCTCAACAGATGTTTGCTAAAAGAACGCATGGATAAATGAATGGATGTGTTTTAAAAGTCCTAATTTTATATTTATGTTTAATAAGACTGTCTCATAGAATAAATTACTGGTTCTGTTTTATTTAGTTAGTAATTCCACTACATGGCTTAATTTTCCTCCCTCCCGCTATAAGACAGATAACCATGAATTACTCCAAATTTTCCTAGTTTACCAAGTATGTATAATATCTGTGGTCATGCCAACATCTCAATGAGGAATACTTTTCCTACCACCCCCCACCCCAGTTACAGCTTCTCTTTCAACGTTCATATTAAAAGACATTTCCTTCACAAAGCTTTCTTTACTTCCCCCATAATATTCAATTGTTTCCTCTCCTTTGCTGTAGCATTTTGTTTATATTCCCACTACAGATTTTACTCACTATAGTTTTTGTGTACTTCTGTCCCCATCCAATACTAGAATTTAAATCTTTGGTCAACAAGAAAATTATTTTCTCTCTCAAGGCCATAAGGTACCCAACACAATGCATTGCATGTCTAAGGTACTTAAAATATTTTGCTGTAGGAAAAAATGAATAAGTGAACCTAATTTAACATCTACAGAAAATGTCCCTAATAATATTGAGGCTCAGAACAGTCGATGCTAGAATCACTTCAAATTCTATTTAATTGATTTGATCTACCTTCCAAAAACATGAGATTAATTTAGGTTGATTGATTTGTGCAAAATAGAAAATAAATCTGCAAAATTGTCTCTTCCCTCCAAAACGTCCTCTTCACACATGAATTTGGGGGGAGGATGTTTACAGACTGAATGGTGACTACTTTAAATATAGGAAAACCCATGTCATCAGCAGAAATTTACAGGCTGCTGTTTCTGTTTCTGTAATAATTCATGTGAGTTAGAAAATACTGATGCTATCATGTGTAGCTCTTAGTTTGTTATCAGATTTGTTCAATAATGTAGACACTCCACTTATAGGTCAAGGAATACATTTTGAGAATTCCTTGGAAGGAAATGTATGTCCTCCACTCTGTTTTTTGTTTCTTGTTTTTGTTTGTTTGTTTGTTTTGTTTTTTGTTTTTTGCCCAGTGATAATGAGAAAATTTCCAGAAGGGAGCTCAAATGGTGTCCTTGTCATCCGAGCCGTCTCAGTTTCTAAAGATATTTTCTGATGGGTGGACAGCCGATAAGTATCAGCATTTGCCACATCCTGACAGAGCATCTAATCCTGCTCTTTGTGGCCATTTCTTAACATTATTGGGAAGCAGTATATATTGACACTGAAATCTATTTAAAAGCAAGGTTCCTGACAACTAAACTTCAAGAAGGCAGAGCCTTTAAAAATGCTCATAGGCACATTGTGTTGACAGCAGGCACTATTGACTTTTTCCACCGAACAATTCCATGCCATGAGCTCAGTAACAACACAGGGACCCTAGGGGAGAAAAGTGGCTGATTTTTCTTAGAAACTACCTGCTGTCAGTCAGTTTGGCATCACTTTGGGCAGCAGGTGCTCCAAAAGATAAAATGAAAGATTGTTAGAGATTTTTTTTTTCTTTTCTTCCTGTTTTTTGACAACTCATTGATGGTGGGATCTACTTGAGATGAAAGTTCAGTTTACCTTGACAAGATAGCTTTTTCTTCAGGTTATTAACTTGATCACTGGCCTGTGACACATTAGGGAAGGGAAAAACATAGAAATTTGACTTTCTCTATCTTGACTGCCTTTTTTATTTCTGCACACACAAGCTATAACTGGAAAGAGAAGAACCAGGCCTGCATTTCGTTTCCCAAAACCAATTTCAATGCATGCATTTTGTTTTTACTTTGCTTAAGTCTGTCACTTTTGACATCTAAAATCTGCAGGAAGATTGTACTTTGTGTGATGTTACCAGGCTCTGCTGCCTGTGGTGGATGAACTGACTGTAAAGTCAGTAAATTAAATGCAAGTAATTCTAAGTTATGATATTGGTCATAATTTATCAACAGGAAAAAGTGACAGTGTGCAGAATTTCACAACTCAAAATTCCAATTCTGTGGTGATAAACCAAAGCTGCTTTGTGACTGATTAAGTGGCAAAAGGTGTGCATTTCTGCATAAAGGTTACAGAAAATTCCATGAAGGATTAAAACTGACAGAATGCCAATGTGACAACTGCGGGAAGCAGTGATATAATCACGGTTCCATTTGGTAAACTCACATGAATACTATATATACGTAAAAAACCCAACAACAAACAGATGATGAGGGCGTTTGGCTTGAATTAATTTTTAGTCAAATCTGTCACTATCACAACTGAAGAAAAGAGAGGAAGACTTTAAAATGCCTTGTTAAAACGGAATTATCAAGGGAAAGCAGGCAAGGAGCCATATGTAACCAGCAAAATCAAGAAAGATGAGATTTTGAAATCAAATGTTTATTCATTTAATTAGGTTCACAAGTGAACATATAATTAGAATGAAAAAAATCACTACAAATTACCGAACTTAAAACACACTGGTCAATACTACAAACAACAAGAAATCCAAAATGGCATAATATTCGGAATTCTTAATTTCCTGATACAGCACTATAATATTCTTTCTACATTTTTGAACTTCATTGTCCTTGATTGTCACTTCATATGACAATGATTTTTTTAATGTGTGCTTATAAGGAGAAAATAGAAAAATAGTTCAGATGTTCCTCTAGCAGAGTTCACCAAATTTTTTTTCTGTAGCATCGATAGCTTGGAAAAAATTTATTTGGCTTCACAACTCATTGGTAATGACATGAGGAGACATGATCTGATCTAGTGAGATGCATAAAACATGGAGCTTCACACACAGATAGCTTCAGCCTTTTGTCATACTACTTCAAGGTAATGGCCTACAAACACAGGGATCCTGGTAATGACTTTATGAGGAGTTCGTACCTGAACTGAAAGTATGGAGCATTTTTAGTTATTTACACTTCATTATCAAGAATATTCTTCACAGGAAATTACCTTTCAGCAGTCATCCATGAGTGCCAAACACTTCACCAAATTGTCTAATGATTGGAAGAATTTTCAACAGACCAGTTTCTCCCTCTGTGTATGACTGGGAGTGTTGAAGAAGTGGTAGGCTGTCTGTCTTGGGGGGGCTGTGACTAGGAGAACCAAAAGTCAGATGAAGGAGTTTGGGATTCTTATTATGTTGCCAATGGACCAGTCAGGAGATATCTGTTTTCTTCTGGAATTTTTTTTTTTTTAAGTAGCTTAATTGAGATATAATCCACACACCATACAATTCACCTATTTAAAGTGTATAATTTGATTTTTTTCTACACTCAGAATTGTATTAAATCTAATTTTGGGTTTCATCTAAAATTAATCCAATTTTAAAACATCACCAGAATCTAATCTTAGGACATGTTCATCACCCCAAAAGAAACAGGGTACCCATTAACAATCACTCCTATTCTCCCTACCACTAGCCCCTGGCAATCGCTAATCTACTTTCTGTGTTTATTGATTTGCCTATTCTGGGCATTTCCTATAAATGGAATCATAGTATATGTGGTACTTTGCACCAGGCTTTCTTTGCTTAGCAGAATGTTTCAAGGTTCATCCATGTCATAGCAGGTATCAGTACTTCCAGTCTCTTTATTGCTGAATAATATTGCAATATATAGGTAGATATACCACATTTATTTATCCGTTCACACTTGATGGACATTTGGATAGCTTCCACTTTTGGCTATTATGAATAATGGGTCTATGAACATTTCTGTACTTTTTGTGTGGACATAGGTTTTCATTTCTCTTGGGTATGTATTGAGGAGTAGAATTGTTAGGTCTATTGGAACACTATATTTAACATTTTGAGGAAATGTTTTTCCAGACTGTTTTCCAAAGCAATTAAACCATTTCATATTCCCACCAACACCGTATGAGGATTCCTAATTCTTCACATTCTCACCAACACTTGTCGTTTTCTGTCTTTTTTATTATAGCCATCAGAGTGGGTGTGAAGTAGTCTTGCATTGTGGTATCAGTTTGTATTTCGCTAATTACTAATGTTGAGCATCTCTTCATGTTCTTGGCTATTTGTGTATCTTCTTTGGAGAAATGTGTACTCAGATTCTTTGCACATTTTTATATATTTAAATATACATTTGAAGTATAACTGTCATGTAATGTAATGTACAGTTTGTAAGTGTTAAGTTCGGTGAAGTCTGACAATTACATCCAGCTACGTTAATATAACCCAAAACTACTTATAAGGCTTTTCCATTAGTCCAGAAAGTTCTATTGTTTCTTTTTCCACTAAGTTTTCTCACCTAACCAAGGTAAAAACTTTATGAGTCATATCACCATATTTTACCCATGGAATCATACAGAATATACTCTTTTGTTTGGGGGTTCCTTTCACTCACATTTTGCTTTTGAAATTAATCACTTGTAAAAATCAGCAGTTCTTTTATTTTTATTGCTAAATAATATTCTACTATATGAATATACCACAATTTGTGTATCCATTCTCCAGTAATGGACATATGGATTATTTCCAGTTTGGGGTTATTATGAATAAGATTTCTATAAGCAGTCTCAAATAAATACTTTTGTGGGAATATATTTTCATCTTCCTAGGAATGGAATTGCTGGGTCATAGTATGGATTTTTGTTTAATTTGATCAAAAATAGCCAAAAATTTCTCCAAAGTGATTTTACCATTTTACCGTTTCACCAGCAATGTATGAGGTTCCATTTACTTCACATTCTCAACAGTATTTGGTGGTATTTTCAGTCTTTTTGGTGTGAGTCATTCTAGTGGATATGAAATGGTAGCACATTGTGATTTCAATGTGTTTTTCTCTGAAGACTGTGATGTGCCTATTGACATATATATATATATATGAATAAGAAGTGCAAGTCTTTTGCCCATTTATATTAACTTATTTTTTCTCTTTGTGTAAATAGGAAACAAGTCCTCTGCCCTATATATACACACACATATTTAATGGCATATATATATATATATATATATATATATATATATATATATATACACACGTAGAGAGAGAGAGAGAAAATATTTTCTCCCAGTCCATCATGTCTACTTATTTTCTCAGTGTTATATTTTTATTAGTAGAAATTGTCAGTTTTATTAAGTCCAACTTTTCAATTTTTTCCTTAAAGATTATTACTTTTGTGACCTAAGATATTATTGCCTGCCTAAATTTATAAAGTTATTCTCCAATGTTTTCTTCTAACAATTTTATGGTTGTACCTTGTATCTTTAGGTCTACAGTCTACCAAAATTTACTTTTTTGCTTATTGAATGAGGTAGAGGCTAAAGTTCATATATTTTCCTATGCAAATATCCAGGTGATCCAGCTCCATTTGTTAGAAAGTCTATCTTGTCCCCACTGAATTAACCTTTGTTGAAATTAGTTACTATTATATAGTGAAGGTCTATTTCTGGAATCTCTATTTTGTTTCATTGATCCATTTGTCTATTCTTATGAAAGTACCCCCAAATTCTTGATTTATATAGTATCATAGTATTGAAATCAGGTACTATAAATTTTCCAGATTTACTCTTTTTCAATTTTGCTTTTGCTATTTGTACCCTATGAATTGCCATATAAACTTATAATTTGATTGAAAATTTCTTCAAAAACCTGAAAACTTTATTAGTATTGCATTAAATCCATAGATCAATTTTTGGAAAATGTTTCTTAAAAATATTGAGCCTTTAAATTAATGAACATAGTATACTACTCCATTTACTGAAAGTCTTCTTTAGTTTCTGTCGGCAATGCTTATTGTAGAGGACTTGCACATCTTTTATTTAATTTAGTTTTATTTGATGTTTTTTGTTGCAATTATAACAGCATTTTAAAGATTTTGTTTTTATTATTATTTGCTGGCATAAAGAAAAAAATTTGCATTTCAGTGCTATCTCACTGCCATTTTTACTTCCACTGATTTCATTCACTTTAGGGATACTATTTTCCCTATTCTGCAACACAAGGATATGCTCAAGTGTACATGCATGCACACACAAATGTGGGGGGAGTGATAAACTTTATTAAGAATCTAAGAGAAGCGGGATATTTGCTTTACATAATTTTGACCCTTCATTATTAAATATTAGGTATTCTGATTACTGGCTTATCTGTCCTCCTCATCCTCACTTTCTGCATTTTTCCAGAGTAGTTATTCTGGATGTCTTCTGTTTTTCCCTTCAAACTTATGCTCCTCCTGTCTCCACCATACTGTGTGCCTCAGAGCCTAATCTGATGATCTGAGTTACTTGGTTTCTTTGTCTTCTGGCTTTAGGTAAGTTCAGACAATGGGGAGTACTGACAAGAAACTGAAGGAAAGGATGACAATGAGGTCAGAGCAATTTTTCTTGCATCCACCCTATAGATTGCAACAGTTTGTATTTCTTCAGGTTTGGGGGAGTTTTTCTTTGCTTTGTGCATTTATGTCCAGGTGTGGTAAAGGTTCTAAAGCTGTTCTAGCCCTGGAGTACTTCATTATCCCTTGTTGGTATCCCTATACAGTATCCTCCCGTTTACTCTCTAGTTCCTTATTAAACTTTATTCAAACATCCCAAGTTGAGAATACTATTTCTGGCTGGAACTTTGACTGAATAATTCAGGTATTTCTCGTCTACTATGCACAATTACATCATCTCTTTCCAACATTCATTCTCAAATTCATCTCCTTGACCACCTTTGCATATTGTAAAACTTCAAGTTGTTAGCAAGAAGAAAGACTTTTAAATAGGACCAATCCTTCTAAGAACACTGGCATTTTAAAATTGAGATTTTTTACTTCCATCCTACTAATATGGGAAAAAAGATGATAAATGCCATGGTCTTAGTTTTGTTCCTAATTCTTATTTGCTGAATAGCTTTGAAAAGTAATGTAATCCTTAACAATTAGTTTTCATATATATGGAATATTGTAACTTTTCATCTATTATGTACATGATTAATGATGAAAAATAGTACATATACTCAGATAAATAATTTTGAAGGGGAAGTTAATTCTTACAAAAGCAATTTTAAAATGTAGTTTTAATTACAGTAATATGTAAAGAAACATTTACATTCAACATTTAACATTTTGGGCAGAATAATTCTTTGTTGTGGGGTCTGTCCAGTGAATTGTAGGATGTCTAGTGGCATCTTAAGCCTTTACAAACTAGATGACAGTAGCATTTCTCCAACTGTGAAAATCAAAAATGTACCCAGACATTACCAAATTCTTCCTGGGTGCAAACTATCCCATAGTTGAGACCCACTGGTTTAAATTATAGACATTGACAAATGATCAGATATCTTTTAATATTTTTTAATACTTAACAAATATAGAGGATCAGATGAATTGCTTATCAATTTTTTAAAAAGATATTAATTTAATTTTAGCACTCAGTTTGACAGAAGATAAGGAAAAATGGCTCATAATAAGCCACTAGAATTAATTTTCAGGAGGACTATGTGATAACATTGAAAGAATTTTAAAATTTATACTAGTGATCAGATAACATACTTCCAAATATTTGTCATAAGGACATTGTTGTGCAGGCATCAAAATGTATATATGGTATTGCAAATTGATCTAAACCACTTTGGTCATGCATGATTCTGAGATTTTTTTGTAGGAAACTGTGGCCACCAAAGAATTTTATGTTGGATTAAATAAGCAACACATAATATCTCATTGCATATAAGTATAGTAGACAGAATAATGTCTCCCCAAAGATATCTGAGCCCTAATCCCCAGAACCTGCAAGTATGTTAGCTTACAGAGCAAAGGGATTTTGCAGATATGTTGAAGGTTAAGGACCTTGAGATGGGAAGATTATCTAGATTATCTGGGTGGCCCAATCTAATCATATAGGTCCATGAAACTGGAACCTTTCCTAGCTATGGACTCTGGACAGAGCGAAGAATGCAAGATGATGGAGAATGGTCAGAGAGAGGCAGCATTGCTGGCTTTGAAGATACAGGAAGAGTGCCCTGAGCCAAGGACTGTGGGCAATCCCCAGAAGCTGGAAAAGGCAAATAAAAAGATTCTCCCCTAGAACAGAACACTGCTTTCCTGACCCTTGATTTTAGCCAAGTGAAACCCATGTCAGACTTCTAATCTACAGATCTGTAAGTTAATAAATTTGTGTTAAATCACTAAATTTGAGGTAATTTGTTATCACAGCAATAGGAAACAAAGTTGGGAAATAATTTTAAATAAATTACATTGTAAAAACAGGGTGGTTTATACAACATTGCTTATCTAACTGAAAAATCATAAGCAACATGAATGGTCAATAAAAGGGGATTAATTAAATATATAATGACTATAAATTATTCTAAAAATGGAATAGTAAACAATAATTTCAAATGGTTATACAATTATATATTTATAAAACTAAGAGAATGTTTATAATACATTGTGAAGTAAAAAACAGTTCAGCTCTTTGCACTAAGTTAACCCATTTTTGTAAAGTTAGATTTATTTACATATATGCATAATGGGAGGCATGTTAAAATTCTCTTTGTTCATGACATTGGAATGATGTAAATATTTTTTTTTTTTACTTATCTGTGTTCCCTAGATCCCAAACAGAACACCACTGTCAGAGATTTTTTGAGAAGATATTGTATAGTCACCTTCCACAAGCATAATTAAATTTTATCTGAGCATTTGCTCTTAATATTGATCTCATCCACCTTCCTCATTAGCCTAAAAAAGACCGAATGTCAAATACCTCATTCACTCCTTTAGCTTATCTCCTACACTGGCAACAGACATGTTCAACTGGCTTATTTCTGTTCTCTTTTCTTTATTTCCCACCTTAACCTTAATTTAGACCTTGGCAATGCAACTCTCATTAAAGAAGATCTAAGCCAAAGAACAAACAGCCAGAGTGTTGATTCTTTTTCTCCTTCCAGTACAAATTGTATATTTTATGACTTTTTCCTTGATGATTAGAGGTCTATATTGATTTTAAAATGAAGGATGAGTGTCTTATTTTGCCAGGCTATGCAGCCTGACTTAGTTTTCCATACAATGTGTTGGCTTAAACAATGGGAATTGATTGTCACAAGACTACGTCCCAGGGTTGATAATCTGGTTCTGGCTTGCAGGCAATCTTTGGTGTTCCTTGGCTTTCCCATCACATAATCATGTCCTCTCCTTTATCTGGCTTCCGTGACTTCTGGGTCCTCTTTATAAAGCTTCTAGTAATCTGGATTAAGACTCACCCTGTTTATGCTGGCCACACCTTAACTAAAATGACATCTGCAAGATGCAGATTAAGATTAAGGACATGTGTTTGTTAGGGTACACAATTCAATCTACCACAGTAAGGAAGTCATGTCACCACTTATTAAAAGAGAAAATAATAAACAGAACCCATGTGTTTACATTTCTATGCAGCTTAGTCTAGTCTGATTATCAGATACTAAAATAATTGATCAATAACATTTTAAAAGTTTTATTTTCACAGAAAGATGTTAGATTAATTCCTAATTCAACTCCATTGTAATTCAATCTATGAAGTTGGAATAGTTAATAGACATGTACTTGAAAATGTAAAATTTGAACCAAGTTTTTAAGACGGACAGGATTTAGATAAATGAAATGCTCTCAGGATTTTCTTTCATTTCCTCTGCCATCATAACCCTTTACTGAATCTATTCAAATCCTGTGAGCTAAGTATATTTATTGGCAATAAATGCATACCTTGCAATGCATTTATTCAGCAGTGTATGATAGGGCTCAAACTTACCTCGTTTGCTCTAGAGATATTAAATATCAGAATGTCCACAACTTTCATCACTCCATGCTTTGGTTGCCTGAAGGATACAACTATGAGACTTAATGAGGAATATGATGTACTGTATTTTAGCACAAAACTTAAAATACATCTCAAAAAATAGGAAAGATTCCTAAGACAAGGAATTATGGAATTTTAGCAATCATCTCCATATTTGTTCAATTTTGAAGTTCTGGCTTCAAACTAGACTGAAATATGCTTGTGGCCAACAAAAATACTTCATATTTCCTAATCACATGAAAGCATAATGAGGGCAAAAATTAAATAAACAAGTGCTCAATTGACATTACTTTGATGTTTGACTTACCTCTTCCACTTGAGTCTTATAAACCAGCATAAAACAACTGTAACTAATCTGAATTTTTAAACACACTTCTAATAATTTCATTGTTATATTTTGGATATGAGCCATAAATTATAACTATTGCCTGTTTGGGATTTAAATTTTTTTAGGGTTTTTTTTTTTTTTTTTTTTTTTTTTTTTTGTCATTATTTAAGAACTAATAATAGTTAGTCTAGGTTAGGGGTCAGCAAACTATGGCCTACATTCCAAATCCAACAGTAAATAAAGTTTTATTGGAACACAGTCATGCTCCCTCATTTATGTGTTGTCATTGGCTGATTTTGCATTAAAGTGATAGAGTTGAATAGTTGTGACCAATACTCCATAATGTGCAAAACCTAAAATATTTATCATCTGGCCCTTTATAGAGAAAGTTTTCTGATCCCTGGTTCAGATGCAAAATAAACATAAATGTTGTAAAAATCCTTTTTCAGTGGATTTTCATCAATTTAGACAAGCAGACTGAGTTAAGTGCATAATGAGTGGAGAGTTTCATTAGGAAAAGTCATTAAGTAGCTAGATGGTAATTGTATTTGAGTTTAAGAAACTATTGCATTATTGACTATTAATAGATTTTACTGAAATAGCATTTTCAAAATATTTAAATTATATATAAAAGGAAGTAAAAGTTGAGTAGTGTGATATCAATCAAAATCAAGCCACAAGAAGAATGAAAATCTGTCACTTGGTTTATTATTTAATATCATGATGTTTATCCTTCTCTGTTAATACAGATGTTTTCAAAAGCATGCATTACCATTTTCTACTCTAACTAAATAAATGTGTAGTTAGCTTAATGCATATTGACTTATTCAGGAAGAAATCAAATGTCCTAAGTAAATTCTCTACCTAAATGAATTATTTCTCTTGGAATCATATCCTTCTTTTTTTTCTCAGCTTCAAAAAAGATAATGTTTTCAGGTTTGACTTCAAAATAATAAAAACATAACGAACGTATACACATACAAAGTATGTGGATATGCCAAAAAGGCTCTTGTTTGCAGGAAAAAATGTTATACCAGCTCTCATTTGTTTCTATTATGCATTACAAACATATATTTGTGTTGCTTTACATTTGACAACTTGTATAGATCATTCTGCTAATGTTTTAAATTGGTCTTCATTTCATTTTAGCTTTCAAAAACACTGAATACTTGGTTATAAGTGGAATTTTATTTTACTGCTCTCTACAGTAAATTCCTATCTGTTAAGATTTCTTTAGGATTCCACTAGGTTTATTATCATCCCCCAGCTGAGAAATACCTACCAATTATGTTTCCTTACTTAAATGTATGTTTAAAGTGATAAGATTTAATTTTGACTCAAATGAAAATCTGCTAAATAGTAAGTATATATGTACTAATAATTAATATTCAGCTCATTTCTCATCCATTTAGCACTTCTTTGCAATTAATTTGAAATAATCCTAGTGAAACAGTGTAAAACATTGATGATTCTTTTAAAGCAAAATTTGACCACATGAAAATGTAAATCAGATGAATTTATACAATTTTTCATCATAAGTGTAATTATGTTTATCTTCTCTTGAAATAAGAGTAATAATATATAGTTTTTCTGCTGTGTAAGTGATAGTTAACAGAATAAATCCACCATTTTAAAAAACTATTTTTAGATATTTCTTTTTCTATCTCTATTATTCTGAGTCCTCATCTATAAAATATAGAAAGTGAAACTCACGGCTATTGAAAATATTAAAAGAGATAATATATATGAAAGTACCTTATCACCCACAAAGGAAAGAGATAAATCTATTATTTGGACATTTTTATGACCATTTCATTATGCCCATCATTATATCAAGTATTTTTAACACACCAATTTGTAAAATTCTAATGCTAAATACTATTGTTTTTAATCAAAGAAGGTTTTTACTGTTCATTATATAGAAAGGAAAGTATCAATGTGAATGGAGGATAAACAACTTTGCTAAATACCTGCCATGTTGGTCATTACAGTTGTCGTGTTATGCAAGAAATTTAAATGTCCTCACTTCTTACTAGCTTGTGACCATATCATTAATGCCATGGTAACCATTAAACCTAATGCCACAAGCTGAAAACCTACCTTCTCATGCAAGAACTCTAGCCCATGAATAATGCTCCTTCAAGTTCCCAACAATTATTTTGGTGCTTTCCAAGGAGTGTCTTTGCTGTGCTTATAACTTAGCCCTGGTCCTAACTTGGGAACACCATTATCATCTCTACTGAGCAGAAGTTCTGCCAAGCTGCACCCCTGGAAATCTATATCCATAACTGCAATTCAAGCTACAGATTTGCCAATGCTAATGGAGTGGAAATTCCTGTCATCAGCCTAGACCACTAATGTGCTCAACCCTCACAGCACACGATAAGGAAGAGGTCTTTCATGCAAGATTTCTTGGGCCTGAGTGGTAAAGAGTTTAGTAGGGTAACTACTGGACTGCACAGAACACATTCAAATGTGAGCTTTGTATCTGAAAGTGGAACTGCTACCTTCTTCTGACTTACTGACTTTCTAGCTGAGCCTAGCTCATTAAAACAGAATTATTTCTTTTGACTGTGAAGGTTTGGGTATTTCCATAATCATCTTCTTTCTTTACCAACTTCTTAGTCCCACTATAGTCCATCAAACATGCATGTCTATGTCAATCAACTCTAAGACTGAACATCATTTTTGTTCTTTGACAAGCATGAAGACATTCTGAGCTACCATGTAAATCCTGAAAAACAAATGAATGCTTGGTCCGTGCTAGGAGGGGTAGGGGTGCTTTAGGATAGAGTATCACCCAAGCATACATACCAAATATAAATGTATCTCAAGTCTATGTAGCATGCATTACCCAATATTATCTTTAGAGCAAACTCGTCAAGTTGTTTCAGTATAACTGCTCTTTTACAGATATTGAAATTGTAGTTCAGAAAACTGTAAGTGATGTGTTCCCAATCACATTGTGTGAGGTCTAGGATTCTAAATCAGGCCTAATGAGGCCAGTTACTTTACTTTTTTATTCTAAATTAGAAAATTGTAACATTAGCTATAACATGCATACATGTAAAATATAGACATATTACATCTAATGTAATATATAACATTAAACACACAGCATTATCATAACATTAGTAGAAAAAAATAAGGAGCACTGGGTTATGGGTTATTCTGTTCCCCTCTCCTGATTTTCCTGAATGTTTTTCTGAGAGAGAGAGAGAGAGAGCAAGAGAGAGACTGTGTGTGACTTCCTTGAATGTGCTATGTGCAGCAAGGTGGGGGGGTGGGGGAGAGTGCCAGTAAATAAGGTCTAAATCCTAAGGGAAGAAGATAGAGCATATAGAATGACAGAGAATGGCTGATGGCTGATCTTCACCTCTGTCCCTCTGACCCTCTGCGTTCAGACTAATTATATTATGCAGGAGTTCAAGTTAATACCTGAAGCCCTCCTCCCTAGAAATCATACAATGCTATAAGCTTCTAGAACCAAGAATTGATTTTTTTTAAATATGCCTGGTCTATTTTTAAATACACTAAATGTACTATTGTAGATTTCTTCTGAAATATGAATATCCCCTGAAATGAAATTGTTAAAAGAGGAAATAAAGAACATCAGTTGTCTGAGGTATCTTCAAATGCAAGGTTAGCCAGATTTTTACAAATGTCTTCACTGAATCCTCAATGCAATACAAAATTTCATAGGGCTTACGTGATGTCATGATGCAGGTAAACCACATTACAGTAGCTGCCAAGGAAGGTACATATTACATGCATACACTTGTGTGGCATTTTTCATAACATTATGCCACATGTTTTGGAATAGTCAAGTCTTAGATTGATTTCACATATCTAGGCTTTGACAGGCTCAGAATCCTAGCATTCCGGTAGATAATGTGATTGCCATGGAAAAATAACACGGACCCTCTTCTTTTCAAGTTTCAAGCAAGCAGATTCCATCACTCAGAGGACCAGTGACCTCTGGGTCAAAACTGGCCAGTGTGCTGTCGAATCTATTAACATATTGCCATTGTTTTTTTTTTTCCTTTCAAGCAACTATATTGTAAAGAACACTCATTCATCCTTTGGATGGCTCTATTTCTCCCAGTAGTATTCAATCTTACATTCCCTACAATTATATATTATTTCATATTTCAGAAATATGAAAGTAAGTTTATCTGTCCCAAAGATAATTCCCCATGTTTCTTCATTAAAAACAAAATAAAACACACTATAATCCTTCCAAAAAAGTATAAAAAAGTTTCCCAGTAATAATAAAATATACTGATTTTGCTATACTTCTCAGAGAAAAACAGCAAAGGAAAAATTGAAAAAGAGTCACGTCAATAGTTAGAAGAAATTCTTATTATAAGATTTTATTTTGCATATTCTATCTCTTGTGTAAATAGAAATATTTTTACATGTAAAATATATATGTTAATCTATAGCAAGATGTTCTAATTTTTTGGTTTTCAAAAGTAGGACACTGGTGACTTGGTATACTTTAGAATAGTAAATTCAAAACACCTGAGGAACTTGCTGAAATACAGATTCTGATTCAGTTATGCTGAGTGTGGCCTGATTTTCACATGATGTTGATGCTGTTGATCTGGGTATCATACTTTAAGTAGCAAGACTCTAGTAGAACACATAGAAAATTGCACCTACTCCAGATAAGCAACTTCTCTCAGACCATAAATATATGAGATGAATGGTTTGCAGAGTAGTTCACAATCTAGAAATACATAAAGTAAAAGCTTACAATGCTGAACATATTCATTTTATCATGCATTATTGAGTAGTGAAAACTCTAATCTATTTAATCAATTAATTAATTTAACAAGCCCTTATATGATGCTTACTATATACTAGGCCCTGCTCCACATTCTTAGGGATATGAACTCCTTTCTTCCTTAAAATACCCTTTTAAGATTGGTACAATTTTTATCCTTACTTTGCTACGGAGGAAATTAAGGCAAAAAATCATTAACTCATCTAATATCATACAACCTACTAACTCTAGCATCCTAGTGGCTAAAACATCTCTATATTTTCTTTATATTATTGCCAATTCCATTGTGTTAAGGCTTGTCTCACATTTGCTAAATAGGCTCAAAATAGTCATATCTGACTATTATTTATTTAGCACCTGATATGTGCCTAGCACCACGCTAGGTTCTTTCCTTAACTTTCTTAGTAACACTGTGAGATATTCTTTTATCACCATTTTCAGTTAAAGCTGCAAAAGCCAAAATGAGTAAAGTAACTGGATTGAAGTTGTAAATCATTGGCAGCAACAGTGTTCATGTCTACAGAATTCAAGCCAGCTTCTTTTTTCTGTATGCTATTGTGATGTTTAGTCTTATGTGTCAACTTGTCTAGACTGTAGTACCCTCTGAGACCCTGAGTCCCTGTTAGCACCCCAGGTGATCAGCCAATCTACCTGGTGACCGGTTGATTCAATGAACCACTTCCATCATGGAAGAGCAGCATTTTGTTCTCACCAGAACACTCTCTGGATATGGATTTGCCTTCATACATGCAATGCTTCTGGCCACACTGCCATCCAAGTACTTACAGAATGCCTTATCTACCATCATGGTATTCCACACAGCACTGCTTCTGGTCAAGGAAATCACTTCACAGCAAATTAAATGTAGTAATGGGCCTATGCTCATAGATTTCATTGGTTTATCCACTGGCTCCATAGATGGGTGAAATGACCTTCTGAAGACTCAGTTATAGCACTAGCTAGGAGACAGTATCTTGCAGGGATGGAGCAATGTTCCCCAGGTGGCTGTATATGGTCTAAATCACTGTCTAATGCTTGCTGATCTTTCTCGCATAGCCAACATTCATGGATCCAGGATTCCAAGGGTGGAAGTAGAAGTGGCACCATTCACTATTAGCCCTAGCAATCCACTAGCAAACTGCTAGCTTCCTGTCTGTATGAGCTTATACTCTGCTGATTTAGAGGTCTTAGCTTCAAAGCGAGGATATGATTCCACTGGGAGACACAACAATGATTCTATTGAACTTGAAGTTAAGAATGCCACCCAGCCATTTTGGGTTTCTCTTGCCTGTGAGTTGACAGGAAATGAAGGGAGTTACTGTACTTACTGATTGGGATAAAAGAGTGTGTCTGGAATACAAGCAATTACTCAAGGTGTCCCTTGGTACTATCACACCCTGTGATTAAATTCAAAGAAAAACAGCAATAACCCAGTTCAGAGAGTACTGCTAATATCCCAGACCCTTCAGGAATGACTGTTTGAGTCAACCTACCAGGCAAAGAACCATGACCAGCTGAGGTGCTTGCTGAGGGCAAAGGGAATATGGAATGCATAATAGAAGAAAGTAGCTATAGATGGAATGGGTAATAGAAGAAGGTAGTTATAAATACAGGCTACATAAAACCATGTGACTAATTGCAGAAATGAAGATGCAATTGTTATAAATATTGCTTCATTGATTTTTATGAATATGCTTGTGTGTGTATATATATAAGTAAATGTGCATGTATATGTTTTTCTTCTCTTTTTACTTTTATGATATCACAAGATGTAGTAATAATAGCTAACTTTATATTACAGTATTTAAGTTACAGGATATCAAGGAGAAGAGTGAACATTACCCAAGGACTTTTATGGAGTAAGGGTTAAAGCATTTTTGGTTGTGCGCAGGATAGTTGTATCACATTTAGCAGAAGTATGACTTACTCTATTTGGAGATTAAGTATGGTTTAAGATATGGATATGGGTGCCAGTTTGATGTGGTGGACTGTGATGGTTAATTTTATGTGCCAACTTGGCTAGGCTACAGTACTCAGTTATTCAATCAAACATTAATCTAGGTGTTAACTTGAAGGTATTTTGTAAATGCAGTTAAAATCTATAATCAGTCGACATTAAGTAAAGGAGATTAACTTCAATAATGTGGGTGGGCTTCATCCAACCAGTAAAAGGTCTTAAGAGCAAAAACTGAGGTTTCCCAGAGAAGAAGAAAATCTGCCTTAAGTCCATAGCAGCCTGCCAGATTTTGGACTCAAGACTACAACATCAGCTTTATCTGAGTTTCCGGTCTGCCGGCCTGCCCTGTCAATTTTAGACTTGCCAGGCCCACAATCACATGAGACAATTCCTTAAAATATCTGTCTCTGTGTCTGTCTGTGTCGCTCCCTTTCTGCTTCTCTGGAGAATGCTGATGGTACAGTTATGTTGTACAGAGTTTCTCCTAAGAAAACTGGACATTTGTTTAAAATATGTGTAATGTATGATTTAACATTTTGCTTCTTATACAATTGAAATATACTGATATCTTTATTTATATTGGTCAAAAAGCATATAATACTATGCCCAATAATTATTTCATTGCTTCTTTTTAAAATCATAACAGAATTATTTGCTGCTAATTATAAAAGGCTAAAAAATAATTTGAAAATGAAGACACACTACTTCAAATTATTGATAAAGTTGTTTATAAATACCTAAACTGGTTTTAAACTTAATGAAAAGTAGTTCATGGGAGTTGAATTAATATTTTCTTTTTTGGATACTATTGAGTATGCTTTTGATATTTAGTTAATCAAATCCAGTAACATAAAACTGCATTTCTTACTACTGATTTAATTATCAAAGCTTTCTGAGATGATTCAGGGGGGAAGAAAGAGTAGGAAAAAGCAACTAAAGAAAAGAAGATGTGATTATAAAAATGGAATAGTAGAATTAAAACCTGATCCATAAACACAAAAGTAAAAGGAGAAAAAATCCTGGGAGGCCAGTGACACTAATGGAACAGCCGAAGTGAGGAGGTGCAGCTGCTAGACGTAATTTACTCAGAGATGATATTATTGTAGACAAACCAATCTGCAACTGCCAGTCAAAGACATAACCTTGACAGTCACCTTTTGCAAATTATCAGGAACATATCCTCCTCATACTGGGAAAGCATACCTGTGAATATGTATTGGGAGTGACACTTGACATAAAAGGTTAACCACATTTTAAAATAAATGTCTCATATAGACATTATATACAATAAATTACTTTGGCTTTCAATTATCACTTTTTAAAATTTATGTTGGATCCATTGATCTCATTTACTCATTTTCCTTTTCTTTCTCTTCCTCTCCTCTCTCTGTTCTCACCTCTTCCTCTTTTTCTTTTCTTTCTCACTCTCCTTTTCATCTTCCCCAGGTTCCCAAGGCAGGGTTAGAAAAAGATAAGAGGATACATGAGCAAAATAAAGTGCACTGCTTCTTAAAACAGATAAACTGTATACATTTTCCCGTCATTTCTGTTGGGAGTTGGGAACAATTGATTTTCTTTTTATAAAAATTAAAAGCCTATTTATTTGCTTGTAACCCATACTCATGCAGTCTGCTCATGCTTTTCTAGCTCCCTACATACAAAGCTCCACTTCTAAAGAACCGTAGCAATTAAGAAATATTTTGCCAAGTATTCTATATGGGAGCTAGAGGAGAGAATTTACAAAAAAAACACAGCTTTTATTTTAAAAACATACCTTTATTCTCTCTTCTCAGCCTGCAGCCATCAAGCCCCTGCTTCCTCTTTTCCCACCATCCAGCACTCAGCCTTCTGGACTACCCATTCCTCCTCCTTGGATCTCATCTTCTGTGCCAGTTTGAATATATTGTGGCCCCCAAAATGCCATTATCTTTGATGCAATCTTGTGTGGGTAGATGTATAAGTGTTGACTAGATTGTAATTCTTTGAGTGTTTCCATGGAGATGAGATCCACCCAACTGTAGGTGATAACTCTGATTGGATGACTTCCATGGAGGTGTGGCCCTGCCCATTCAGCATGGGCCTTGATTAGTTTACTAGAGCACTATATAAGCTCAGACAGAAGGAGCAAGCTTGCTACAGCCAAGAGGGACACTTTGAAAAAAGCACAGGGGCTGCAGATGAGAGACATTTTGAAGATGGCAGTTGGAAACAGACTATTGCTCTGGAGAAGCTAAGAGAGGACAAATACCCCAAGTGCAACTAAGAGTGACATTTTTGAGGAACTGCAGCCTAGAGAGGAACATCCTGGGAGGAAGCCATTTTGAAACCAGAACTTTGGAGCAGACACCAGCCACGTGCCTTCCCAGCTAACAGAGGTTTTCTGGACATCATTGGCCATCCTCCAGTGAAGGTACTCTATTGCTGATGTGTTCCCTTGGACACTTTATGGCCTTAAGACTGTAACTGTGTAACCAACTAAACCCCCTTTTATAAAAGCCAATCCATCTCTGGTGTTTTGCATCCTGGCAACATTAGCAAACCAGAACACCTTCTCTGGGGCGTCTCAGTCCTTTTGTCTCCATGTTAATCTCTAAATGTATATACATTCCCACTACTGAATACCAGTTTTAATATGTCAAGGCCAGTATTTTAAGATGAATACATTGCTCTAAGAAAATAAAAATCTCCAGTCTCCTTGAAATAAAGCAAAAATATAATTCATATTCAAAAGATTTTCTGTCATATGCTCAGATTCAAAATAAACATTTATTACATGAACAAAATGGATGCAAAGTGAACATTTCTGAAGTTATTCATGAATTTGCACTTAACATGAAATAATGTTAACCATACTCATAGTTTATTCCAGTGATTTTTTTTTTACAGTTCATAGATTGGTACATCAAACAATTGCAATCCCTCCTATGGTAGGGAGGACCAGTCCAAATTGAATCTCAGTATTAGCCTGGGTCCTTTGAGCAGCTGACAACAAATTGGGATTATATTCAAGAAGGGAAATGGGAAGGAACCCCAGGTCCTCGGGGTGAGCTGTGAGACTGAAATAACAATATGACCCTGTAAAAGAGAGAGGCAAAGAAGGAAGGTAGGGTGGAACAGACTTAGGCTACACTGAAGTTCTAAGAAAGTTCTTGATACAATCTGGAGTTCATTATACAAAGTTGCCAATCAGTGTAGCTCATCATCTCCCAAGAATGACTTGCCTTAGCATTCCTGCCACACTCATTCATTGACTGGTAGCAGTTCATGGAAAGCATGGCCTCAGTACCCATCTGTCAATTATGCTCCCCATGGAAATCTGGGTGGCAAATTCTCAGGGCTGCCACAGTCCACCCTGCTACTTCACAGTTCTACTTCTCCACAGTAGAGAGGTTCGGGGAACAGCTTTTCCGTGGTCTCTCTCCTGTCAGTCTCCCTCCCTACCTGGAAACTCAGAAGAGATGATTAGATGAATGAACTATAGCCTCATCACTGCAGTTGATCTCAAGGCCATGCATGGTAATTCTTCTCTCACCCCAATCCCCCCAACCCCACCCCGTTATCCATTCCAAAATTCGTTCATCCTCAGCTATCATTGTCTCTGCAGAGCTGAAGTTTGTCTGGTAGTATGAATCAAACCTTAATTTCTGAGGAGTTTGAACTTTTGGTAATTGTACACTTAACAGGCCAAGGGTGTATAATGTGCTATTTATAGTGATAATGGGACAAGTGAGCACCAGGAGTTGGACACATGGATCATTTGCATTCCATGTATAGTCTTCCCTTCCCCCTCTGTGTAAAGCAGTCATACCTCCTCCTGATGATCAGGTTATTTAACCCTCCTCCTGACGACTCTTCTCTTGGCATGAGGAGTCCAAAGTGCTCTGACAACAACTGTAACTTCTGATGTATCCCCTGGAAAGAATAAGCCCCCTTACTGATCTGTGACAAGATTTGTGAGGCAGGAAACACAAAATCCCCCAGAGGGTAAATAAGGGTGATGTTAAGTGGGGCCACTCCCACAAAGTTCTCTGGATCTCTGAGACCCTTAAAATTGGATTTTTAAGACTACCACTCAGTTTGTTGAATGATTCCTATGTCTGTTCTTTGCCTTAAGAAGAGAAGGTCCTCTTTGTCATATGTTACAGAAGTTTTCTGGCTCTTATGTTCAACACTGAACTGCTTGTTTTCAGTTCCCAGTTTCTCATTATCTCTCTGTAAGGCAACAACGTAACTCTGCTGTCTTTGTAGATGGACATTTTCTCCCCCGTATAGTTCAGATGTCTGAATCTTCACATCTGCAAAGTAGTTCCCTCTACCAGGGTACCACCAGTAAAGCTTTTAGCAATGGGTCCACCATGTTGTGCCAGGAAACTACCTTTTCACCACCTTCCAATCAGGATGGCACCATCTTCATCTACTATGTAGTGAGTGAACCTGTCCCAAATCCCCATATTACAGCCTGTTTTTTCAGACTATTCTTGATGGCATTTGGGTTTAGTTCATATCTTCTGAGAATCAGATACCAAAATGGGATTAAATGTTCAAGAAGTTAACTAAGGGATGGGAAAATGAGGGAAAACAGGAAGAGAGAGGGATGAGGCTGGAGAGCTGTCAGACTGCTACGTAGGTCTGACCCTTGTGAAGGACAGAGGGAAGAAAGGAAGGTTGGGTGTCAGAGTCATAGACTACAATTAAGTTGTAAGAAAGCTCAGCAAGGCTGATGAGGAGTCCTAGAGCTAACGTCACCTGTCAGAGCTGTTCCACATCTCCAAGAAATGGGTATGCCTTAGTATCCCTGCCACACTCAGTCATTAACTTGGAGCAGCCCATGGGAACATGGACCTAGTACAAACATGAGATGTATTTTAGAGCCCAGCAGCTGGAACCACTGGTTAGTCATGCTCCTCACAGTCAGGGATCTAAGTGCATTTTCATGACAACCAAGTCTCAAACATAGTAGGAATCTATATATTATGTCTGTAGACTTGACTTGACTAGGGCAGGTATGCTGATTAATTTCATGTGTTGACTTGGCTACATTGTAGATGCACTGTGAGAGTATTTTGTAGATGGATTTAAATAATTAGTCAGCTGACTGCATCTATGGCTGATTACATCTACAATAAACAAAGGAGATTGCCTTCAGCAATGACAGGAGTCTCCTCTTACAGTTAGAGGTCTTTTAAAACAACAACTGAAGATTTCAGCAGTCAGAAAGAATTTCTAATCTCTACTTCAGACAAACAGCTTCTGCTGGGGAATTTGACGTTACTTTCATCAAGTTTCTAGCTTTCCAACTTGTGGCCTGCCCTATGGAATTTAGACTTACCAATCCCTAAGTCTGGGCCAAATCCTATAATATATCTGTATATTTAATATACAGATATCCTGTCAGATGTGTTTCTCTGGAGAACCCTGATTAATATAGCTGGGAAAGATAATTGTTTTGCTGAAGCACTTTATTTTATGTGGTTATAATAATTAAAAAAAAACATTTTAAGTTGCTACTGGTTATTTGCATAGATAGTGTGTATTTAAGATACATACACTATTATTTTAAAGGAATAATCAGTATGTTTCATATGCACATAGAAAACCCTGAGAAAATATCTCAAAGCAGGGAAAAGAAAAAAAGGAAAATGTATAAAGAACTATGCTGATCAAGTGATATATTTGAAGATTATTTTGGTTTATTGAAATCCTCCCCCTTCAACATGGATCTACCTGTATTATCTATAAGAGAACTATTCTTATCCAGTTCATGCATTAAACAATATTTAGTTCATGTTTTTGGCATGCATTGTGCTGGTTGGTAGGAAAATAATTATGTTTATTACACATATGATCTTACTCTCTGGGCACCTATAATTTAATGGGGATTAAGAGATCGTGAACAAGGAAATAAGCCAGTAATTTATAGCTTGTAATATAGTAAATCATAGTAACTAACGACAGCAATATGGGCCTGAGTTATGTCCAAGAAACACCAACAGGAAACCTGGAGTGGAAATCTGAAGAGAACACCATTAATGAGGAATATAGTCATCCCATTAGGGCAGAAAGAGGAAAGGGAGGTAATAGGACCCAGGGAGCCAAGAGCATGACCTGCCCGTCTCAGCTGGAGTCACTCTTCCCTCCTTACGAATATATTAGGGCAGACAGAATATTCCAGAATTCAGTAAGTGTGCTGAGGTGAATTATTGTGTCCTATACATTTGCCTGATGAAGTACAAAGTAAATTCTAGGACAAAATTAGGGGGAGGTAAGATTTCCCCGAAAGGGATAAAATTTCACAGAACGTAAAAAGCGTATGAACTTTAAGAACTGAATTATAGCCATAGGAAGAATCCTGTGCTGTATAGCCCTAAGAACCCAGGTAAGAGAAGCTCCTGCCTTGAGTCTCATGTTTTATAGAGTCCTGCTCTGACCCTGATCTACCGCCCTCCTTCCCAAAGGTCTACAAGTCTACATGTTGACACACATGTTGACATGCCTTTATCAAGTGTACGTGCCCTCCCCCGTACTACTTTCTTGTTTCCTGGAACCCAAACTCCCCTTTCCGATAGCTCTCAGAGCTTTTCCTTGAGTTCATCCTCCTGCACATAAAGGTCATTGCCAGTGTCTGCAACCCAGGCTCTAGCAGTTTCCTGGAAAGGTATCTGATAGTACAGAATTTTGTTGGAGGTTGCACATGAAGCTTTTCATGGTATAGAACAGAGCCAGGGGCGAGAGAAGAGGGGAGATGAGCTATGGGCTGGGTTAGGAGGAGGCTTGGTCTTCCTGAGTCACCACATTCATCCATGAAATAAAAACAATTCAACAATTTTGATTTAGAAAATGACTTCCATGTCACTCTGAAGATACATTTATCAAGATAGGATCACAGTACATATTTTACTTAACAGTTTATTTTCTTAATTTACAACTTTTAATATTTAAACATATGATCTTCAGGCCTCCATATGAAATCTTGATCTGGACCCCACAACTGTTAAAGGTAGTTCTGACCCATGAAGAATTTAATTCTTATTCTGCTTTTTCTTTGCAAAGAAAGCCATATTTAATATCTATTTTTCAGCCTCACCCCCACATGCACATTAAAATTACCTTTGGTTACCATCACATCTTCAGTAAACAGTAAACTCTGTTGTAAAAACATGACATGACCTTGTGTTAGTGATGTGATAGAGAATTAAATTAAAAACATTCATTCATTCAACAACACTTACTGGAAACTCCAATGTGTTATTGTGATAAACCCTTGGTTAAGAAAAATCTCAGAGTCTAATGGAGAAGCTGACAAAAAACAAAAAACAAAAAACAAACAAACAAAAAACTAGTAAGCAAATAAATACACAACTGCAAATTACTATCACAACACCCTCCATTCAAAGAAACTTGTAAAATGCATGATAGAGAATAATCAGATAGGCCTGGGAAGAGGTTTTAACTTTAAGAAGAATGCAATGGAAGTCCTGAAGAGATATTATTTAATATGAAGTCTAAAATTTATTTAGTGCTAACTGTATACCCAGCACCATATTAAACACTTTACTATTTAGCCATGAGAAGAATGACAATAACATTCCTGTCAAAACAAACTAAATTAAAGAGATCCAACTAGAAAGGTCCAGTGTGCCTTTTGTGACTACAGAGGATGAGTAGGTGAAGAGTGGTGGAAGATGAAATCCAAAAGCCAGTCTAGATGTGGGTCACACAGAACCACTGTGGCCAGAGTCAGGAGCTGGATTTTATTGTATGTGAAAAGGAAAACCATTGAAAATTTTTAAGAAAGCAAATAATATCCAAATGTCCCTTTTTAAAGTGACTCTGGCTGCAGTGTGAAAATATCACCAGGTAGAGAAAAGTTAGGAAGCTAATGAGTTAACCTTGATAAAAGATGATAGCAACTCATTTGTTTATTGTTCAGATGGCTCCTAACCAGATTATTAACAGGATTGGTTTCCTCCCTCATCTCTATCATTTATAAAGTAATCTCACCTGGAGGAAAAAAACCTAGTTGTTTCACAGTCATTCTTCAGGTCACTGCAAATTGCTCATTGGCTGTCACTTGACTTCCATTGATTTTTCTTAACTGTGCTTGGGAACTTTACTTGATTTATTTTTGGATAATGCCTGGAACTCCAGGATTCCTCCCTCATAGAAGAGCATATTTGACATAGCTCTTCTTTCCTGAGATCCAAACATCTCAGGTGAAAAATCTCAACCGTACATTGGGAGGACTCTCAATCCTTTCATCCATTGTTCTTCTCCAATGTATTCTTAAAAGTCCCAGATTGTCAGTCTAGAGGGTCCCTTAAGTTTCTATATGGTGGTATATGATAAGCAAGTCCTGATATATAAATCCAACTGAAACATCTGGAGAGTGTTGAGGAAGGGGGAATGGGGAAATGAAGACACATGGTGGGATATTCTAAGTCAGATTGATTTCTTTTGTACTACCCTTGCCTGTGTGACCTGAATACAGGCTTGTCTCACTAATTATTGTACCTACTGGATTAAATATATGCATACATATATTTATGTAGATTTCAATCATGTAAATGTAATGACCAATCTCATATTGAGAAACAACTATTGTATTTCCTGAACTACTTTGTAATTAGCAAGATGTATTCCTTTCTAATGGGATCAGTAAATCCAATTCTTGTGCCAAAAAAGTTTTGGATTTCTGTTACTTCTTGAAGTCTGCTAGAAAAAATAAAAGAGTTACATCACCTTTCAAAGTTTGTTCTCCTTTTTCAAGAAGAGAGGCTCTGGGTTAACAAATCCTAGTAAGAACTCTACAGCTTTTTGGTTGACCATAATGTCCAATTTGTTGTTTGCATTAGAAGTATGGGTCGGTAAAGGGGCAGAGTGACCAATTAATCCAACAGTTACATTAGGCAAAATATCACATTTACTATTGTTTAAATTAATATTTTCAGCTATCCTTTCTTGATGATTTTATTGTGAATTTTCTGGCCATAATCTTGCTCATTTAAATATTAAAGCATTAATGACTTTCTTATTTAAATCACAAAATCATTTATTTATTGCAGAAATTTAACCTCTGTTTTCTGGTGCTTGCTGCCGATGCTTGTTCCCCATTCATTGATGTCTTTGTTTTGAGTCTTTTTTTTTTTTTTTTAAATATACTGGCTTTTACTATTCTATGGAATCAACTCATATTTTCACCTTGTGAATACTGTATCATTTCCAGTCAACTTAGTCTTCAAATATAATATTTATAAATATCCAATTGTATTATGAGGATGAATTGAGATAGTATACATATACCAGTTATCAATTAATTGATTCTCTGCTCTCCTTCCACACTCCATTGCTCTGCTTTATGAAACTGGAACTGGACTCTGTAAACATTTCTCCTTTGCCAGCTTGCACAGTAAGTTTCATCATAAGAGGGCCATGGAAGGACACTGGAGGAGGAAGAGTCAACACTTTCTGATTCTGGTAGGGGTCCATTTTCTTGCTCTTATGGCACAGCTACCAACAATATGGGTTATGGAAACCCAGTGACTCTCACCCTCCAGCAAGTTTTATTGCCAGACTCTGACCCTCATTCCTGGTTCCAACAAGAGATTTGCTGGCAACATTTTGTTATCCATTTTGTTTGTTTGGTGTTAGACATGGCAAGAAGTACAAGTCTACACTGATTCACTGGCAGTTGCTAACTGTTTGGCTTGGTGATCTGAGACATAGAAGAAACAGAATTAGACAGTTGGTGACAAGGAAGTCTGGAGGGAATGTATGTTAATGGACCTCTCAGAATAGGCACAAAATATGAAGATATTTGTGCATATATTTTGAATACCCACCACAGGGCATCTGTCTCACAGGAGGCTCTTAATAATCAGGAGGAAAAATGACATGTTCCATGGCTGTCAGTCAACCTCTTTCCCAAGACACCCCAGCACTTGCTCAATGGGCACAGGAAAAGAGTGGCTATAGGGGCAGGGTGTAAGCTCAACAACATCTACTTCCCCTTATTAAAAATGGCCTGGCTAACACTAGTGCTGAGTACCTAAACTCTACCAGCAGAGACAAAATAAGCCCCCCAACATGGCATCATTTCTCCAGAATACTAACCATTCATCTGGTTCCAAGTTGATTATATGAATGCCTTCCTTCTTGGACAGGACAGAGATTAATCTTACTGAATAGACATATTGTATATATAGATTTGCCTTCTCTTCCCATAATGCCTTTGAAATCACCACCATTCTTAGACTCCAATGCTTATTCCACTTTCTTGGAATTCCACATTGCATTTCTTCTGATCAAGGAATTTATTTGATGTCAAAGAAATTGCAGCAAGTTAACTAATTTTACCACTTTCCCGACAGCCCAGAAGTGATTTGCCTAATTCAGTGGGAAATAGATAACTAAAGACTTAATTATGGCCAAAATTGGGAGACAGCCCCACAAAGAGATAGGATTTTGTCTTACAACATACAGTGTATGCTTTGAAATAAAGATCATTATAAGCTGCCATTTTCCTCATATCCAGAATACATGGATCTGGGAATAGAAGTATGAAGTGGGAATGACTACTCTCATTGTTGTAACTAATAACCCACTCACAGTATTTTGGGTTTCTGTTCTAGCAGTTTTGATCTCCATTAATTTAGAGATCTTGGTTACCAAAGGGGAATGGTTCCATGTTGGATCCATTGAATTAGAAGATGAGACTTCCAGCCAGCCATTGTGGACTTTGTATGCCACTGCCACAGGCAGTGAAAAAAAAAACACTGAACCAGCAGGCAGAAAAAAAGTGGTTACTCTATTGGCTGGAGTGATTAATCTCTGTTACCAAAGGGAAATTAGGTTGCTGCTACACCATGGGGACAAGGAGGACTGTCTAAAACTCAGAAGCTTCTCTAGGTACTTCATGGTTTTCTCAAATCCAGTAGTGAAGGTTAATAGAAGACTATAGCAACCAGAAAAGGGTAGATTTCAAGATTCAGACCCTTGAAGAATGAAGATTTGGGTGACCCTACCAGTTAACCCTGTTACACTAGGATTCCAGCTGAGGGTAGGGAAATACTGAATGGAAAGTGGAAGAAGAAAGTTACAGTTATCAACTATAGACTTACCATTAGTTACATAAACAAGGTCTGAAGAAGCTTTTCATGAATTTTCTTTACTTGTTAAACATGTGTTTATTTTTACAAACCATTCATCTTTTTCTCTCTCCTTTTATATTCAAGTTTTTGCAGGTTAACTGTACAATTTAATCTTTTGGTAACAATATATTTGTCATGGAGAGAATCATGTCCCCTACAAAGACGTGTTCAAGGCTTAACCCCAGGTCCTATGGGTGTGAATTTATTTGTCAACAGGATCTTCAAGGATTTTAAGATAAGCCAAACTGAATCAGTGTAGGCCTTAATCCAAAATGACTAGAGCCCTTACAAGCAGAGGAAATTTGGACTCAGAAGTCAGTAGAAGACAGAAGGAGATGGATGGCCATGTGACAGAGGTAGAGACTTGAGTTATGGATTGCCAACCAGCCACCACAAGAACTCTACAGACTTCAGAGAAAACATGATTGTAGTTAACACCTTGAATTTGGACCTCTAGCCTCAAAAACTCCAAGACAATAAATTCCTATTGTTTAAATCAGCCTGTCTATTGTAATTATTATAACAGTCCTTGAAAACTAAAATAATATTCAGGGGGAATGTGATTAAACTTGAGGAGAAATGAATACAAACAACATGTTCACACAGATATGCACTTTTGATAAATTTGCACAAACAAGATATTTTATATTCTTATCTGTTAAAAATGACACCCTCCATGCAAATTCTATCAGCCTAAGATCCACAAAACTGGTTCTACCCTGAAAGTGTATTCTTATCTTTAAGAAAGAAAGAGTCAGAAATTCCCCAGTGCAATTATGTTTGGTAGATAATGATGTTGCATATCTGAGAAGATTTATAAAGTCTATTTTTTAGATTTTAGAATATAGTTTTTCTTTTATTTAGTTCAGTTATTCTTATATTACTTCTACTATTATCAGTGCTTATTTTTTATTCATATGTCCCATTTCTTGCAATGCACTAAGAACATTCTTACATGTACTCAACTTGTCAAAAGAAATCAATACAAGGGAGAACCAAGTATCCTGAATTTATTCAAAGATTCCTCCTCTACTGAGAAGAAATGGATACAGAATTTCTCTAAAATTCCAGAATATAAAAAAGCATCAATATAGGTAGAAGTGCATATGAAAATACAGTGAGAGCATGAAGATGCCTTTGACTTCTGTTGAAAAACAACATTAACTACATCCATAAAAACAGATAAATTTACCACAAATGGGTTTATGAATAAGATAGGAAATCAGTCTTGTTATTCTAAATATCTAAAGAATCTGAAAGTTTAGAGAATATCAGGAACTATGATAACTTTGGAAAATGCTTTTTAAACCAAATAAACAATTACATGTAGTAAGTTTGGCCTCATCACCTTACAAATAGCTATAAAAGTTTCTCATGGGCTTGTCAAAATAACAATGATGACTTGTTCCTTAGTGCAGGTTAAAGGAAGGTGAGTCAGAACTGCCGTGACAGTCAGAACCACCCTTCAGAGATGCCAAGTGAAGACAGCCATCTTTGAGAGGGTTCCCCCATGTTACAGGAGATTGCTGTTTCCTCCTCTCTTTTACAGACACCCTACAGGCTGCAGTTTGGCTCCAAAGAAACTCTTCCTTTTCTCTTTTCCTTCAAGGCTACAGCAGAATAAAAAAAAAAAAACAACACTAATTTTGCCAGTATAATAATAATAGGGGCCAGGGGGAAAGAGTGTGATTTACATTGGAACCTATAGCTTCTCAGAAATGGTTTTAATTAGAACTATAATATCATACAAATAGCAAGCAATTATCCCACTTTTAAAAATGTGAATCGTATCCCATACTTCCAAACCCAAATGGAGGGGAAAATCCTAAAAGACCCAGAGAACACACTTATGAAAATTAATATCTTAAACCAAACTTCTATTTTTCATTTATTTTCTCTGTGCCATTCAGCCATCTTCCCCTTTACTTCAGTTTTCTATTTTTTTACAATGTTCAGGTTGATTTTTTTAACTATTTCAAAATTATCATTTTATATATTAAAGCTATAAATTGATACTAAAAATAATTCATTGAGCAATAAATGTATTTCCTTTTATATGCCTTCCTCAACTATAGCAATTTAAATTATAATGAATAAAAATATTTTTTCAAAATAAACAGATCCATAAATATTTCTAAAACTTCAGTAGAGGTATTAAATCCTTATAATTCTTATTTGGTCAAATGTTGTACCATTGTAGTAGAAAAAAATTAACAACATAAAAAATGAGTGAGTTAGATATTAAGCCAATGTCTATACTAGATATGAAATCTTACGTTTTTGGAATCTTCCCAGACTAAAACCTAGTGACAACTTATATTAAAATACCACAAAATAAATAATAGAAAACCATAGCATATTATAGGCTAAGAATCGTTGTATCAAAAAGCATCAGATGAAAATATAATTATCTCCCAGTGAACATACACATATACAAAAGAAATATAAATCCACATCACCTGCCAGATCATTTTTCCTTTTTATGAAACAGGAAATTTAAAACACACAATTTATTCTACCTGTTGAAGTAACATAAATGAAGGTAGATTTAGCCTGATAACTCCACTACTTTCTAGATTTACCAAATGTAAAATAGACCACTGTAAAGCATACACCCTATCAAATCAGGTTGACATTTCAATCAAAATCTTGTAAAATATCATGTGTCATATGAAGAAAAACATAGCCCAACAACTGTAATAGCTGAACCATGACTTATGAAAATTTGAATGCTTTAGCTTTCCTGAAATAGGAAGAAAATATAAATTATTTTAGTAATTGTGGCAAGCAGTATGACTCAATCACTCTAAAACTCAATTTCTTCATCTGTAAGGTGTATTTAATATCACCTATCTCATATGACTATTATAAAGATAAATTAGTGCAACAATTATAGCATACTTAGGCCAGTCTTAGAAATTAATATACATTTATAAATATTTAGCCAAAAAAGCCCTGTTGAGTTCTATGCTCACTTACAGCTATCTACCCCAGAAAAAACATGTTCTTAAACTTAATCCATTCCTGTGGGCATGAACCCATTTTAAATAGGACATTTTGATGCAGTTACTTCAGTTAAGGTATGAACCAACTCAATCAAGATGAGAATCCTATTACTGGAGTCCTTTATAAGCAGCATGAAATTCAGACAGAGAGAGAAAGCCAAAGGGAACAATCAGAAGCTGAATATCAATGAAACTCAAAAGAAAAGGGAGAGTCCAGGACAGACTACCAGATGCATCGCCATGTGACAGAGGAGCCAAGGATCCCTGACAACCAGTCCCATCATGCCAGTCTTCAGGAAAAAAGTGTCACCTTGATGATGTCTTGATCTGGACTTTAGCCTCAAAATTGTCAGCTAATAAATTCTCATTGTCAAACCAACCCATTACATGGTATTTGTTTGAACAGCCAAAGAAACTTAAAAAGTACCTACTACCTACAAGAAACTCCATGAAACATTACATGGAAATACCCAAAAATTGATAGTACACTCTGTTGGCAAGTATGTGGAGAAACCCTCTTGCATTACGGGTGGAAGAGTAAATTGTTATAACTCTTAAGGAGGGCAACTTAACTGTATTCATGGAAATTTTAGAAGAAAATACCCTTTGAAGCAGCAATTTGGAGGATTTTTTATGCTATCATTTTTAGCATTATTTGTAATAGCAGACATGGCAACATTCTAAATAGGGAGGGGTTACATAAATTATACTATAACAATGTAATGGAAAATAAGGCAGCTGATAAAAGAAGGAAGATGCACTGTATGTGGTGATCAGAAAACTTCTCCAAAATACAGATTCATGTCTAACTAGTGTGGTATTTGAAAAAATAAATAAAAATGTACCCAAATCTACATTTACATTTGACAACAAATTTGAAAAATAAATTTTGAATAATACATCAATTCTAAGAAGAATGACATTAGAGAAGGGAGAAGGAAATAGATCAAAGTGATGGCAACTTGTTACAACTTTATTTTTATATTGTTGTACTTGGAACAAGGTAAGTATGTTAACCATTCAAAATCTAATCTTTCAAAAATATGATCACTCTGGCTGCTACTAGCTGCCACTGGAGAATAAACTGTAGGAAAACAAAGTAGGAAGCAGAGAGCTCAGATTTGAAACTATTGAAGGGTACAGATGACAGATGTTAGATTTGATTCTGAATTTATTTCGAAGGAAAAGCTTAAAGAATTTGGTGATGATTGGATATGGTGTGTGAAACAATGAGGGGAGGCAAAGAAAACATCACAGATGATATCACAGAAGACTGCTGGAGAAACAAATTTGTGAGAAAAATATCAAGAAGTTTGTTATTTGGACATGTGGGACTAACAATAAAAGGAACTGAAATTAAAATGGCATAAAGTGTGTAGAAATGATTAGATGAATTAGAGGCTAAAGATAGTGAACACAACTAAAGGTTATTTTATCCATGGTTTATAGTTATCACCTACCCTAAACTAGGTAGCAGTTGTAACAAAAACAAAGAATGAGACGAAATAAACAAAAAAATTCAAATTATTATAGAATCATTTATTTATGTTTATCTTTCTATCTACGTATCTTTCTATCTATCTGTCTATCTATCTATCTACCTATCTATCTATCTATCTATCTTTCTTTCTCTATAATCTGTCCATTGTAGTTGTTGGCTTACTTGTCATACACTATCAAGAAAGTATCCTATGCTTCCACAGTTTGAATTTGTCTTAGGAATGTGGTTTGTTTGTTTGTTTGGTCTAATATAGTAAATAATTTGAATTCAAATATCTATAGATAGCAAAATAGCCTCAAGTTCACATGAGGCCTCTCTCTCCCCAATTTTTATGCTGATAATGTTTATACATTACTGTCCCCATGTCTCTTCCCACTTCAGCCATTGAGTTTATGACCCCAGTTAGCATTCTGCTTTTCCTTCCAAAGATTGGAGCCATCTTACAAAAATTATATGCAGTATAAATGTGTATATTTTATATAAAAATAAATGATTCAATTAGTGAAAACCAAAAAACAGAAGAGTAGGAAAATATCAATGGAGTGTCATTTTGAAAATATATTTCATATGGCAGAACATAAATTTGGCTTTGTGCTTGCTGAGTGACAATGCTAGAAGAAAACTCAATCAATTACATGCTTCATGGTGCCCAAAGGATAAAAATAAATGAATTGTCTTAGGAAAAATAAAAAAGGAAAGAAAGACATCAAATAAAACTTCCCAAGCTAAGTTATTTAGAAAATTCTCCAATGAACCTTTATAAATATCCTCAATAGCATCTCTGCAATGAATTCAATAAAACATTTGGGTAAATTTGGTACTTAAAACGACTTTCAATGTAGAGAGATGCTAAAATGCAAATTGCCCAAATGTAAATATGAAAGAGGCAAAAGAATAGTCATAATAGGCAGTTTTTAAATCTTCATACTAAATCCAAAGATAAAGTTTAAAGATAAAATAAGACTGTGTGGACTGAAGATCCTTTAGACATTTATCAATAGAAATTATTTGTTGCAATCATAATTTTTATAAAGTTTGGGGACAGAATCTCTTTGGAAAGTAACTGAAAGTATTTATTTATGGATTAAGGGCAGATTTAAATCCTTTAAAAGGCAGTCATGTTAGATGAAAATTAAATGTTGGAAAAAGGCAAGAAACCCAATTAGAAAAGTTCCAAAGGCCATGTCACCTTGACAGGAGATGGCGGGGGAAAATAATCTAGGTTTTCCTCATTTGCTGAAATATCTGATGAGTAATTAAGGTTCTCAAATTTCAACTGATATAGCTGCATTAATCAAAATGTTGCAGCAAGATGATTCATTACTTACTATTAATTTTGAGTTTTACTGCAAGTAATTTGTTAAAAATGGAAAGTAAAAAAGTAAAAAAAGATTGCAAATAGTTTATGAAAGGATAAGTCTTTACATAGTTAACTTTTTGTGTAAATTTAATGTTAACACTTCAAATTAAGTATCTAGCTTTTCAAATGGCATAGTATTTCAAGTTTCCCATTGTGCCCACAATACTATATTGTCTCACTTGAGGCCAAAGTCAGCTGCTTTTGTCACTATGCTTACATCATCATTTCTTTTAAAATAGGGAAATCTTATCTATACCTATATCTCTATCAAAAGTTGGAAACAAAAACAATATTTAAGAAACACAGTTTATTTGTTTCTTTGTTTGTTTAGTTTAATATACATATACTGGAGCATCTTCACTCATTGTGTTGATTCCCATAGGAATTTGATTTGTCTATAAAGCTTTCAAGACAAAGAAGGGAAGTAACCAAAAGAATATCATGTGGGCTAAAAGAATGCCATGTGGCTAAACATTAATGAATGAAGGTGCGAAGTGTCATCAAGACAAAAGGAAATTCTAGCTTTTAAACTTGTAAACATTAAATCAACATGAAATCACCACTGTAGCCAAAACGTATTCAGCAAACCAAGTGTGACCTTAGATTACACTGAGCATCCAAGAAAGGCTCCAGAAAGGAAGGTGCTCTGGAAGCTCCTTCTAATGGAGACTAATGCTTTTGGAATCATCCAGGATCAAAATGGCTCCCAACACCACATACACTAAAGTCTGTGAAAGGGCCAGTAGCAGGTCATCTCAGCAAATTCCACATTAGCCACTAACTATACTCGAATAAAAATTCATATATTCTGCTTTATGTGGAATTTCTTTCTTTTTCCTTTTAACACAGAAAAATATGAAGGAAAAAATTCACTGTAGAAAATTGTCAAGCATCCAAAAATAGTTCATCTTGCCCCCCCCCGCCCCACCCCCCACCCCACCCCCTGGGACACTTAGATAAATATAAGCATCTGTTCGCTTATCTGGTTCTGATTCCAGAGTTAAGTGCTTAGATTCAAAACAACATCAATTTATGAATTGCTGATTACCACTAATATTTATCTTTGCAAAAATATCAAAAAGAATTAGTTCTAAATGGTATCTACATACCTAATTCTATCAATAGTTAAAGCATGTTTTCTTGGCCCATTTCATAAAATGAAATATTTGCCAGGTGGTGTGAAATGAACATTTGTGAAACCCAGATGAATTTTAATGTGTATTTTGGAGATGTTAGCATTTCCATCAGTGTGTTGTGTCTTACAGCTAATCATGCTTACAGATACCTTTCTGATAAATTATACTATGTGATAATCATGACTTGTGCTAATTTTAGACTATATCACTTGAATAAAATCATTACTCTTCTATTTAGAGATTTTGACCATGGGAGTATTTGTTTCTAATTTTCAGAAGTTGGAGATATGCTGGTAAGAATGAGTTTTATCCAGTTACTTTTAGATAGAGTTAAAATGTGTGGAAGTGCTTATATTATTTTGAGTGGCAGTATTACTGAAAAGTAATGATGTCATTCTTTTCATTTTTAGATATGGCTGGGATTCCTGAAAGATTACTATGCATAAACTCTATGGCAGATTTAGTTAACTTTGTATATGGAAAAACCACATGGGTTTTTAAAATAATACAGCAAAGGAAGGATATTAAATGAGAAAATGTTTACAGTAGGCTTGTGGAAAGGGGACCTCCCAAAGCACTTTAAAAGAGTTATTTAACTTGCCCACCAAGATGTAATGTATAATTATTGGGGGGCAGGGTGGGGGGAAAGCAATTGCTATTGCCAGTTTCTACTTCGTATGGGTGTATTGACCTGACAGGATTTTGAGAAACTAAATCACTTATCTATTTTTCTAATATATTTTCCATGTGTTTGTTTATTTTAAGTCTTTCTTGCAGTAATAAATTTTATAGGATCCCGTAGATTCATGAATATCACATAAAAATCTTTGAGAACATGCTGATACATGATCTGAATTTCCAAAGTACAGACTTTTAAAGAAGAGTTGCTCTGTTAAAATATTATAAAAATGCCTCTGTCTTTCCCCATCCCTCATTTTTTACTTTTAGGTGTAGATTTCCAATTCAATCAAAACTGAGTCTCCCTTTAGAGCCATTTAGTATCACATGTTGCAATATTTATAAAAATATCCTTATCATAGCCTAGTTCAATTTATCAGTTCAGATCTTCACAGCTATATAAATATTCTGTGGTCTGAGAAGATACAGAAGAAAAATCAGAAACATATACTCATCCAACTTAGCTGGCTCAGTTATATCCAAAAAGAGCAAAAATTATACTTCACTTGAGAAATGTTGTTTCTACTGCTGGTGTCAGACTAATGTTTCATTCTTTTATTCTTCTTTGCCAATCAGTCAATCAAATATCATTCTTCAATCAATAGCCACAGGCCTGAAAATAAGAGAACTTGGATACCTGAAAATATCCTAATTCTTTTCAAAGCCAAAAGAGATTCACTGCTGTCTGAGAAAGGAATATTAAAGCACAATGAGCTGCAAAAAAAAAAAATAATATTAATATCCAAAGTGCACTTCCAACAAAAGAAAAGCATTTTCAAATTTTAATGTTCAATCCATTGGGTTGCATATGTTGATTAAATATTTGCCAGTTTTCTCAAAATTTTATAGATTATTTTTTAGGTAAATTTTTCTTTGAGTCTGTTATTTAGCATATAATTATGTTTTTGCATGTAACTATTTCAGGCAGTGATTTGGTTAACATATCTGGATTGTTTTAGTACCTGTCATCTTTTGCATGAAAAATCCAGCTTTTTTTTTCAGATTAATACATGTAAATTGTTCTTTCAAAAACTACATATATAGGATTCAGGCAAGATGGCAGCATAGAGAGGAGTGGAAGCTAAGTAGTCCCCCTGGAACAACTACAAAAAACCAGAAACAACTAGTAAATAATCCAGAATAACTGCGGGGGGGACAAACGAGACCATCCACTCATCATACACCAACCTGAATTGGGAGGAATGCCAGAGAACACAGCATAAGATCTGTAAGTAAAACCTGCGGATCCAAGTCGTGAGACCCCCTCCCCCATAGCCCGAGCTGCAAAGCCTCGTGGTGCCAGAGAGAAGTTCTCTACCAGCAAGCAAATATAGCTCAGCTGAGCTCCAACTGGGGTTTTAAGTAGCGAGTGTGAACTGCTCACTACAGGTACGCATCCCCAAAAAACAGACAGAGGCTTTGGGTGACGACTGACCTGGGAGAGCCGGAGGGTCACCTTGGACTGGGTCTGAAGGGGACTGTTTCTTTCTTGGCTCAGTGGAGAAAGCCCCAGTCATTTTCAGTTTCCAGGGCTGTGACTCTGGGAAGGGTGGAGACAGCACAAGCAGAGAGCGAGACCATTGAAATGCTAATGACCTCCACCTGGGGGGGTCTGTCTTCTCTAGGAGGAAAGGGGTGGGGCCCTTTCCATTCAGAACCAGACCCCAGATCCTGGGGGAACACGGCCACACCTCCTCACACCAGTCAAGAATTATAGGCTAACAGGCATCACCTGCTGGGCAGAAAAGCACAGTGACCCAAGGCATTAAAGGGTGGAGCAATTTTCTAAGACACACCTGCAGGGAAACCAGATACTGAATATTTCTTCCCTCTGGGACCTGAGTCTGTTCTGGTCTGGGAAAACCTGATTTGGATAACCAAGGAAACCATGCCTAGACAACAGAAAATTACAACCTACACTAAGAAAAACAAAGTTATGGCCCAGTCAAAGGAACAAACGTACACTTCAACTGAGATACAGGAATTTAAACAACTAATGCTAAATCAATTCAAAAAGTTTAGAGAAGATATTGCAAAAGAGATAGAGGCTGTAAAGGAAGCACTGGACATGTATACGGCAGAAATCAAAAGTTCAAAAAAACAACTAGTAGAATCTATGGAAATGAAAGGCATAACACAAGAGATGAAAGACACAATGGAAACATACAACAGCAGATCTCAAGAGGCAGAAGAAAACACTCAGGAACTGGAGAACAAAACACCTGAAAGCCTACACGCAAAGGAGCAGATGGAGAAAAGAATGAAAAAATATGAGCAATGTTTCGGGGAACTCAAGGATGAAACAAAGTACAATAATGTACGTATCATTGGTGTCCCAGAAGAAGAAGAGAAAGGAAAGGGGGCAGAAGCAATAATAGAGGAAATAATTAATGAAAATTTCCCATCTCTTATGAAAGACATAAAATTACAGATCCAAGAAGCGCAGTGTACTCCAAACAGAAGAGATCTGAATAGGCCTACGCCAAGACACTTAATAATCAGATTATCAAATGTCAAAGACAAAGAGAGAATCCTGAAAGCAGCAAGAGAAAAGCGATCCCTTACATACAAAGGAAGCTTCATAAGACTATGTGCGGATGTCTCAGCAGAAACCATGGAGACAAGAAGGAAGTGGTGTGATATATTTAAGATACTGAAAGAGAAAAACCGCCAACCAAGAATCCTGTATCCAGCAAAGCTGTCCTTCAAATATGAGGGAGAGCTCAAAATATTTTCTGACAAACAGACAATGAGAGACTTTGTGAACAAGACACCTGTCCTATAGGAAATACTAAAGGGAGCACTGCAGGGTGATAGAAGACAGGAGTGCGTGGTTTGGAACACAATATTGGGAGATGGTAGCACAACAATGTAAGTACACTGAACAAAGGTAACTATGAATACGGTTGAGAGAGGAAGGTGGGGAGCATGTGAGACACTACAAGAAAGGAAGAAAGATAAAGACTGGGACTGTGTAACTTGGTGAAATCTAGAGTATTCAACAATTGTGATAAAATGTACAAATATGTTCTTTTACGAGGGAGAACAAGCAAATGTCAACCTTGCAAGGTGTTAAAAATGGGGAGGCATTGGCGGAGGGATGCAATCAGCATAAGCTAGAGACTGTAACTAATAAAATCATTGTATTATGCTTCCTTTAATGTAACAAAGGTGATATACCAAGGTGAATGCAGATAAGAGGGGGGGATAGGGGAGGCATGTTAGACACTTGACATTGGTGATATTGTCTGATTCTTTATTCTACTTTGATTTAAGATTATTTTTCCTTTTGCTGCTTCCTAGCTGTCATTTTTTTTTCCTCTTTCTTTTGCCTCTCTACCTTCTTTGACTCTCCCTCCTGCCTTGTGGAAGAAATGTAGATGCTCTTATATAGATAGTGGTGAAGGTGGTGAACACATAAATGTATGACCATGCAGAAAACCATCCATTATTTACTTGGGATGGAATGTACGGTGAGTGAACAAAACCATATTACAAAAAAATGGGTTGATGACAAAACCTCGAGGGCAATATACTGAGTGAAATAAGCCAGACACATTAGGACAATTATTGCAGGGTCTCACTGATGGGAACTAATTACAATATGTAAACTCATAGACATGAAATATAAGGTACCAAGATATAGGACGAGGCTTAAGAATGGGGAGTGGTTGTTTAGTATGAGCAGAATGTTCAATTAGGATGAACTTAAATGTTTGGAAACGAACAGGGGTGTTGGTAGCAAGATGTGAGAATAACTAACAGTGCCGAATGGTGTGTGAATGAGGTGGAAAGGGGAAGCTCAGAGTCATGTATGTCACCAGAAGGAAAGTTGGAGGTCAAAAGATGGGAATGTATAAAACTGAATCCTATGGTGGGCAATGTCCATGATCAACTGTACAAATACTAGAAATCACTTCCATGAACCAGAACAAATGTATGACAATACAATTAGAAGTTAATAATAGAGGGGCATATAGGGAAGAACTATATACCTATTACAAACTACATACTACAGTTAGTAGTATTTCAACATTTTTTCATAAACAGTAACAAACGTACTATATCAATACTATGAGTCAACAATTGAGGGGGGTTGGTTAGGGATGGGAAGGATTAGAGTTTCCTTTACTTTTTTCATCTTTCACTTTATTTCTTGTCTGGAGGAATGAAAAGTTTCTAAAAATTGAACAAAAATTAAGTGTGATGGATGAACAGCTGTATGAGGGTACCCAGGGGCAAGTGATTATACACTTTGGATCTTTGGATAATTATATGGTATCTGAACAACCTCAATAAAAATGAAGAAAAAAAAACTACGTATATAGTAATTTCACTGCTTAAGTTTATTAAGAATTGATTAGAAGCATGCATTGAAAGGATTTTCAAAGAGCTTGGTAAAAAATAATGCTCCTGCTATCAAAATGCTCATTGCTTACAGGGTCTGAGTTCTGTCTCTTTGAAGCTTCCCCATGTGAATCACTCAGTTTGTGACCTGTGAAGCCAATGAGAACTAAATAATGACATGGAGATTAATGGTGTAGTGTATTTTCACATATGCATATTTTAAATTGAATGTTCAAGGCCATATGAATTACCAATTTGATTAATATTTCTTGTACATGTTGGAAAAGATAAATACTTATCAACTACAAATGGATGAAGGAACAATGTTCATTGGAATGCATATTAAAATTCTTAAGTCACAATGTTTCCCATCAAATTGTACCTTAAACTTTTAAGGAAACCTTTAGAATTTTTTAGTCAATGTCTAAATTATTTTTAAATATTTTATATGGAATGTATCTTTGTGTAAGCATAGCATATATTTTTAAGCAAAGTAAAATGTATTTAAGATGAAAAATAAAAACCATTAAAACTGCATTTGATAATTCACATGCACATCTTTGGTTAACCCCTTCCTTTCCTGTTCTACCAAATGGAGATATAAGGACAAGTTGTTGAACTCCTCCCTTGAACCAAATGCAAGAAATGTCAGTAAAAGGATCACAAATCTCTGGAGTAAAAAGGAAAACCAAAAGAATATGAAAGCATGATGATATCGTATTGTTTGAGACAAAATATTAGTATTTATAAGCTTTACACAATGATGAGGAAAAAATGTGTAATTAATTAGGAGTACACATTAGTGTAATACAAATATAATGCATAGCTTTCAAACCTCAAGAAGAAAAATATTGGATGATGAAAGTTTGATCTATCCAGTGCAGGGTTACAAAGGGGGAAAAATACAAAAAGAAAGCACAATAAATAGAAAACATGAAATAAATAACACATTGTATTATTTCAACAAGTGCAGTAAATATAAATGGGTTAAGGTCACTAATCAAGACACAGCTTCTGACTGGATTAAAATATCTAGCATCAACAAAATCCATTACCAAAACACTTTCGTCATTCCAAAAGGAACTCTGTACATTTTAAACCTATATATTTAATAGTGTTAATATTTAAAGAAATTGAAATGATAAATAACACCTCCCTCCCTTGAAGACAATTTTATAAGGAAGTTTAACCAAACTTTCAAAGAACAAATTATCCCTCACTATGCAGAGAATAGAGCTCATTTATAAGGCCAGTATAGTCTTGATACCAAAGTTAGAGAAGGATGGTTTAATAAATGAAATTTAATTTAACTTATAAACAAGGTTTAAAAATACTAAATATTATGATAGTCAAAAAAATCTGTCAATTAAAATATATTTAATCGTGTCCAAATAGAACTTATTCCAGAAATGTAAGAATATTAGAAAAATCAATGAGTGCAGTTCATCCTATTTTGACAAAAGAAGAAAATGTTTTAAAAAAAGTTAAATATAGAGGCAACAGAAGCTTTCTTTTACTATCTTCCCCATGTGTAATATGCTCTTAGGATATCAGAATGAGGAGAGAAATCAGTAAGCCTGTAATGAATATTTGACAAAAACCTACAACAAATGTATACTTCTAAACTTTAGAAGAATGCTTTAAGATTGGGACATAGAAAAAGTCATCCACCACATGTACTAAGATTCAACTTTGAACTAATGTCTGACCAAGACAATATTAAAGGAAGAAATAACTAAGAGGTAGAAATATTAGAAGAGAAAAACAAGCCTTCATTATATTCTTATGATCCAATCTTTTACATAGACATGCAGAGAAATTATATTAAAAATAATAAATTCAGAAAGGTAGCTAGATATAAGATGGAAAAGAACAGCCAATAGTTTTTATTTGCAATAGGAATAACCACTTAGAAAATATAAGACAGAAGAAGATACGATTAGATACAGTTTATAATCACCACAAAAATGAAATGTACATAGGAATTAACATAACCACAAATGCATAAATGCTCATGCAGAAAATCTCAAAACTTTTTAAAGGGCACAAAAGAGGTTTTTAATAACATATATACTCTATCAATTGGTTGAAAATGTTAATAATATAAAGATAAATCTTGCACTAATTGATCAATTTTGTGTATTCTGTCTTGGGGATTTGGATGAAATGATTCTACAATGTATATGACAATACAAAAATCCTTTGAGATTTAAGATAATTTTGAAATAAAATAATAAAAGCTAATTAGTGTATTGCTTTATCATATAAAACAAAAAACAAAGTCCTTTGAGCCATGGATAAATGGCACAAGAACAGATAAACAGACTCAGAACAGAAAAAAAGAACATGGGATAAAAGGATTCATGTGAGAAAGTTATATGATAGAAATGGTATTGAAAATCAAAGAGGAAAAGATGAATTACTAATAAAAGATCCTGGAAAATTGACTTGTTTTATGGGGGAAAACAAAATTATATACATATACAAAAATAAACTGCAGATGAGTTAAAGACCTAATTATGAAAGATAAGTTTATAAAACTATTAGAGAAAAAATATAGGAGAAAATATGAAAATACTTATGGCATTGTTATAGGAACATAGTTCTAGAAAGGAGGGAAGGAAGGAAGGAAGGAAAGAAGGAAGGATGGAAGGAAAGAAGGGAGGGAGAAGGGGAGAAGGTGAAGACAAGAGAGGAAGGGAGAGAGAAAGGTAGAGAGGGAGGGAAAGGAGAAAGGAAAGGAGGAAGAAATAAAGAAAGAAAGAAGACCAAAAAATCACAAAACCACAAATGAAAATATTATTGAATTTTACTACATCAATATGAAATGTTTTCTGTTCATCAAAGGACAATGTAGAAAAGTTAACTGATCAGTAATAATCTTGCAATATGTGTATATATATATTGTATACATAAATTCATAGTTTCATACATATCATTCACATAGTGACAAATGTTTTGGAGATCAACAAGACAAAGCAGACACAGTAAAAAAATGGGCAAATAATATGACTAGGCAATTCACACAAAAATGGGAAACCTAAAAGACAATAAGCATATGAAGAAATCATCATTATCACTAGTACTCAAAGAAGTGAAAATTAAAAAACGTATAGCTTTAAACCATCAAATGGGCAAAATTCGTAAGTGAATTGTTACCAGGAGCTGGTGAGTAGGTAATGGCAACCAGGGCCCTTATGCACTGCTGATGACAATGGAAAATGCTCCAGCATTCTGGAGTAATTTGTAAGCATGCAATGGATATGAATAAATACTAAAGTCCAGCAATTTATTTCCAAGATTTTTTTAAAGATTTCACTCCACACTAAACAAATTAGACATAAGGAAGAAGGTCTTTGCTGAATTATTTTAATAACAAAGAATTGGAAACCTTCATGTCCACTGATACAGAATTGGTTAGATTAAATGTCGATCTTTCAAATGACGAAATTGTATAAGTCAATTAAAAGAATGAACTATATCCATCAAGCCTTAGACATTTGAGAAACACAATAATGAATGACCAGCCCAAGAATATTCAGCAGTTACGTAAATTAAATATGCAAGAATTAGAAATGTAGGAGAGGGTAATGAGATTAAGGAGGGGGAAATAAAACACACCAAAAATAAAATACAACATAAAATACAAAAGGGATAATTCCTGGACTGATAGTATGCCACAAGCTAAACTGTTTCTCGTTAATCCTTCTAGAAATACATTGCTCATATGCTGGTACATTATATGTGCTTTTTATACAAAAGAGATGATAGTGTATATAATTTTCTGCACCTTTAATTTTTTCAATTATATATTATTATCTTAGTTTCCTAGGGCTGTGGTGGTGACAAAGCACCATAAACTGAATGGCTTACAACAACAGAAATTTATTGTTCAGAGCGGGGCCAGAGGTCTGAAATCAAGGTGCTCACAGGGCCGTGCGTGCTTCCTCTAAATCTGTAGGGAACCTTCGGTCCCATGCCTCTTTCTTGGCTTCTGGTGATTTCCTGGCAGTCCTTGGTTTCAATCTCTGTCTCAGTTGTCACATCGCTGTTTTCTCTACTATGCCTGGCAGTCTGCATCCAAATTTCCTCTTCTTATACAGACACTAGTCGTACTAGCTTAAGGGCCCAACCTACTACTTATTTAACTTAGCCTAATTCAATCTGTAATGAACCTATTTCCAAATAAATTCACATTCTGATATTCTGAGAATTAAGACTTTAGTATATCTTTTGGAGGGGACATGATTCAATCCCTAACAATTATTAACACATGTGGATTTTTTTCTACCTAAACATAGAGAATTATGACATTTTTAAAAGAGCTGCATTGTATTTTGCTATATAGCTGGATCAAAATTTAACAAATCCACTATTGGTGAAAGTTCAGATTGTTTCAAAACTTTTTCCAATTCAAAACAATGCTGTGATGAATATTTTATAGTGTTTTTGCATACTTATGAAAACATAACTGTACTTTATGTATATTCATATAAATATAGAATAAATGCATAACTATTGAATTGTAAATTTTAATTTTGGAAGATTTTACCAAAATCTTTCTAGGTGTTATATCAAACTCAGACCTTTTCATTTTAAATTTTGAAATAAAATCTCTATTTCTTTCACACATTTATGGTTTCTTTTTTTACCTTTAAATCTGAGCCATCTGAAATTTATTTTAATATAAAGGAAGAAGTAGGGATATAATTTTATTGGGTTAACCAATAACCCTAACACTAGGTGCTAAAAAAAACTGACATTTTCCCACATTTACCATACACCATAATTTTCTAGGGATTTCAATCTCTCATTGGTTGTCCCTCATTGGTTGTCCCTTCTCCTGACAGCACAAACTTAATACTGTAGTGTTAAGGTTTACACTGTGTTTTGAAATGCGGTTGGTCTAGTTTCCCCTCATAAATGTTACTTTGCATAGTCTCCCTTGATATTTTCTTATGTTTGTTTTTACAAATGAAGATTGTATAATTTTATCACATGCAAGGCAAAAATGTCTTAGTATTTTTATGCAGATTGCATTCCATTTATTGATTTCTATAAGAACTGAAACCCTAAAAACACTGAACATTTTTATTCAAGAACAAACAATATATTAAATTTATTGTCTTTTATGTCCCAAAGTAATTCTAAAACTTCTTTATATAAACATTTTGAATTTCTTAGTAAATAAATTTCTAAATATTTTCACTTTCAATTATTTCAGTAAATGATGTTTTCTTCTATTGTATTTCTAAATGATTATTGTTTTCAAATAGAAAAGCTGATAATTTTAGATATTAATTTTGAGACCAAACAACTTCCAAATATTTATCACTTCTCTTAGATTTTCAAATCATGCAATCATATCATTTGCAACTAATACTAATTTTGCATTTCCCTTTCTATGTTGACATTTATTATCTTTCTCATGACAATTTGCATTGGTTAGAGTTTCTAAAACAATGTTAAATATAGTTAAATAATAATGGTGATATTATACAGTTATTTATTGCTGTATAATAAACTACCCCAAAACTTAGTGATTTAAGACAAACACCATTTATTATCTTTCACAGTTCTGTGGATTTACTTGACTTGACTGAGCAGTCTTCTGCCTTACATTGGGTTTCTCAAGCAGTTGCCCTCAAATTGCAGCTGAAGATCTGACTCAAATTGCAGCTGAAGATCTGAAGAGCAATGGGGCTTCTTTCCTTACACGTATTCTCAGGAGACTTTCCACTGCTCATGCTCTTTCAACATATTTTCTCCAGTGCTGTAATTAGACATTTTATATGGCAACTAAGTGCTCTCCAAAAGAGCAAAGGTGAAAGTGGCCAAGGACTCCTTAATCTTAAACTTGGAACTAGCTTAGAATTACTTCTGCCACCCTCTATTGGTAAAGCAGACACAGGACCAACCCAGATTAAAAGGACGGGGAAATCAACTTCACCTCTCAATGGGGGAGTGAAGAAAGTATAGTCATCTTGAAATTCTCACAGTCTGCCTGTGAGAATTCCTCTCCCATGCAAAGTATACTTACTCCCTGCCAGGACCATGAAAAGTTCCATTCCAAGTTCCAAGTTCAAGAAATCATCATCTAAATCACATCCAAATGTGGGTCAGACTCCTCAGGAAGAGCTGCCCTTTCACTAAAGACTAGAATTGGGACAACGTTTTACCCTCACATACCCAACATACAATGATAAGACAAGATAAGGGAACCAAAATAGATGCTTCCATTCAATAAATGAGGAGAAACAAAAGGCACAAAGTAGTTACTAGTCCCTGATAATTCTGAAATCCAACCAGGCACATAGAGCCAGTTCCTTGATTATAGCCTAGTCATACTCCCTGGGAATGTTTCTTTGTGGCTCGTGGTTCCACCCTCTGGGCTCTTTTCAGCTTGTGAGTCACGTTTTCTTTCCCATAAGAAATCATCCATGTAAGCATCTGCATAGCTCAACTTCTCAGTCTGATTCCTGCCTATAGGAAAGTGGGGTCCAAAAGCCACTTGATTTGAACCCTCTGTCCCTTCCAGAGCATACTAGTATAACACCCTTAACAACTATGCAGTTTACTTGTGAATCAATTACAATCTACTTAAGTAACCAAAAGTCACACCCACATATTTTTTGAAGATAAATCCCTTTCTACCTTGGATTTAGAGTCAAAGTATGTGGAGCAACACCCTTAAGATTCTTAGCAGCCCTATTATGTAGTAGATAGCATCTAAGAGGCAGAATCTTAAGCCATTCTGAAGTATTAAAGAGTTTTGTAGCTGCAAGCTTGATAGCTTGACCTTGAATTCACTTTTTAAAATTTACAAAGCCATAGATTTGGTCTTTGTCTTGGAATTATTTCTAACATCAAAAGATGACTGCAGAATCTGTGAATAAAAGACATTTTTATCTCCTGAAGAGCCAGCTTTAGGTTGGAAATACTTCTTCTAGGTGCTGCTTGAAAATGTTTGCGTCTTTATCATACCCTACTGAAGGAAGTCCGTTGACAATACTAGAAATCTCCTTATCCACATCCACAGGTACATATCTGTAAAATTGTCAACTCATCCATGTTACCTCAAGTGATCCTGATGCCAGACTTTCTGGCACCATATAACACAGTTTGTCTTTCAACAACCGCCAATAATAATTTTGTCTTTTTCCTTCCAGCCTTTACTAACCAACCATCTCCTCGAGACCCTTCTGACTACTGCTCACTACCAGGTCCCAAAACCAATGCAACATGCATTAGCTTTCTTAAGAGGAGCAACTTCTAAGTAACAACTCTTTTCAGCTGTTTTTTGATCTATAACAAACTACCTCAAATCTTAGATGCTTAAAACAATAATCCTTTTCTATATCTGACTGATTTCTTGGCACAGCTGAGCAGTTCTTCTGGTCTTACTTAGGGTTTATACTGCAGTTACACTCAGATGGCAACAGAGGGGGCAGGAGTCATTTGGAAGCTTGACTAGGATGCTGGAATGGTTGCTTAATATAGCCTCAAATCGTCTCCTCCAATTTTCTCCATCTTGTCTCTTCTTGTGTTCTCTCCAGTAAGGTAGTCAAGTTCCTCACACTGCAGTTCATGGCTCTGCAAAAGTGAAAATAGAATATGCCAGGGTTTTTTCTAAGGCTTATGTTGGAACTGCCACACTGTCATTTCACTGACTTCTACCGACTAAGTAGTCACAGTCCAGCCTGGAAAAAGGAAATATATTTTACTTCTCAGTGTGGAGAGAAACAAAATTTTTGGTCATCTTTAATTCAATGAAAAGCATATTCTTGCTTTATTTTTCACTTCAACAGAAATTCATGCATTGTTTCAGCAGTAAGCAGGTTGAATTTTGCTTTGGGTTATGAGATTTTTTTCTTTTTTATATGTTATGGAAAATTCCAATTATTCTCATCTTGTTGAGTTAATATAAAAAAATCACATTTTTCAAATGATCTTCACTGTGTATTAAAGTAGTAGTGTGTTTTTCTCCTTTATTTTGTTAATAGTGCATTCATAAATTGATTCCCTTATATTAAACCATCCTTGTATTTCTGGAGTAAAATTCTAATGGTCAGTGTGCAAAATCATTTAGTGTATTATGACTTTTTATAAATGGTTTATTAAAGATTTCTGTATCAATAATTGAACATGAGATCAATCTGTAGTTTGTGCTGTGTGTGTTTGTGCATGTGTATGCATGATCTTGGCCAAATTTTAGTAGGACTGTTATTCTTGCTTTGTAAAAACTATTTTTGAAGAGTTCCTTTATTCCTTATGATCTGGAAGGGTTTAAATTACAGTCTGATTATTCCTTAGAATTGTGAAGGATATCACTTGTGAATCCATGTGGGCCTGTTCAATATTTTTTACATGGTTAACTGTCTGAACATTTTCTTATTTCATCCCATAGTTGTTGCTGCATTAATTTTTTTTTTAAATTTCCACTTGGATGAATGTTCTCATTTTTATTTTTCTAGGAAAATAGTCCTCACAAAGCTTATGAAATTTTGCAGACCTTAGCAAAACTTCTTCAAATTCCTCTGTTCTTAATAAATTTACCATTCAAAAATAGATATTTTGGCTTTATCTCACTTTTGATTATTAGGAAGCAATTTGTGGTAGGTTACATCATGTACCCCAAAAACAACAGCAACAACAAAAACATGTTATTAATCATAATCCATTCCAGTGGTGTCAACCCATTTTAAATAGGACCTTTTGAAGATATTATTTTTAGTTAAGGTGTGGCCCAACTGAATGATATTGGGTCTTAGTTCTTTTACTGGGGCCTTTATGAAGAGAAGGCCTTGTGGAGGAGCAGAACCTGGAAGTCAACAGAGCACAGAAGGGAAAGGAAAAGACATTGCCATCTGCATTGCCATGTCACAGAAAAGCCAAAGTTCCAAGTATCCCCAGCAGGCAGCCCCAGAATGCCACAGTCTTCAGGGAGAAAGTATTGCTTGCTGCCACCTGGATTTGAACTTCTCCTTGTCTCAAAACTGCAAGCCAATAAATTCCCATTGTTTGGGCCAACCCATTGTGTGGCATTTGTCTTAGCAGTTGGGAAACAAAGAAACAGTTTTACTACAGGGGAATCTCATCATGTATCATGATTCATGAGGCTAAAATTTGCAATAGGAAAAGCTACTCTGGGAAATTCCTTTGACATTGCTCTACTTGAAACCCATTATACCCTTTCTCAATAGGGCCAATTTTTCCTCCAGAGTTGGAAGACACTCCTGTTTCTTTGGTGGAGCACGAGATAATGTGCTGGCTTGCATTTAGAAGCCATGTTGCATGAAATTTAGTCCATTTAACAACTAGAATCATACATAGTGGACCAAAGGTATTATTATAAAGGGTGGAAGGGAAGTGTGGTTAAGTTAACAGAAGATTCTTACAACCCATTTCATACTCATTTCAGAGAATATTGTAAAGAATGCAGAAATGATATATGAAACCCTTCAGGACTAAGATTTAGCCAAAGATCTGAAGAGAAATTGGTTGTTCTGGATGCTCTTTTTCATTTTGGCCCTGATTCCATATATTTGGTGCATATTCTTCATAGTTTAGAATATGAAGTTTTGGTTATTTCTTTGTTTTATCAAGGCCCATTTTTTCCTCTCTGTTGCTTTTGTTTGTTTTCTGTTATTTCTTTTGAGTTTTACAGGACAAAAATTGAATTAAAATGCTTTACTCAACATTCTATAAAAAGTTATGCTCCTTATTTAATTTTGCTCTTTTAATTTTAGGTGTATCTAACATCTTATTTTATCACAAAGTATTGTATATTAATGAGCTCAATCTTTCACACTATAATAGCATTAGTATCTTAATTATAGTTTATCTATTTGTGACCTTTAAATTTCAATTTATAGGAATTTTACAATATTGTCAATTTAATAAAATACCAACATTTTAAATGATGTTGGCATAGTAATGAACTAAGTAAATTTCAAATTTATTATGCTATTTCATAAATATTGTTAACAATACTTCAAATATTTAATTGTTCCATAAAACAAAAATGATGATTTAACTACATTAAATAAGAAAAATATAAATTCAGAGTTCAAATATGTACATCTGTTCTCAAGTCTATAATTATGCCAGAATCTATTGCCAACTTTATTTAAATCACTATGCTACAAACTCTTCCTTCTGTCATATGTATTCACCCTAACTTAGCTTCCTAATTAATTTCTATATTTACTCATGTTTACAGTGAGGACTGGGATTTGATCATAAAAGAGAAAGATTTTTAAAATGTTCCCTATAAAGTATATTCAGTTTTCCTTTAACATTGTCCATTGCTCTCTTAGGATATCCTTCTTTCGTTTCTTCATTCATTCAGCTCTTTATGTGTAAATGAGAATTTAGCATGTGCCAAAATGGTGCTCATTTACTGGAAATGCAGTGTTGAGCAAGATGAATACAGTCTGTCACTGTCCTTATGGAACTTAAAATATAGTAAAGAAGTTATAATAAAATAAACTTCAAAATATGTTCGATGCATGGTATGGTATAGGAAGTACAGTTACTAAGCATAATGGGTTGAATAGTGTCCTCCCCAAAATCCATGTGTACCTGGAACCTCAAAATGTGACCTTATTTGGAAATATGGTCATTGCAGATGTAATTGGTTAAGGATCTCAAGATAAAATCATCCTGGACTTAGGGTGGGTCCTTAATTCAATGACTGGAATCTTTATAAGAGAAAGGAAAGAGATCTGGAGACAGAGACACACAGGGAAGAAGGTCATGTGACAATGAGGTCAGAGATCAGAGTTAAGCTGCCACAAGCTAAGGAATGCCAAGAGTAACCAGAAGCTGGATGAGACAAGGAAAGATTCTCTCCTAGAGCTTTGGAAGGAGCATGCTAAAATTGCAAGAGAATAAATTTCTGTTGTTTTAAGCCATCAAGTTTGTAGTAACTTGTTATGACAGCCCTAGGAAAGTAATACAAAAAGTTTAATGTTTTTTTTGAGTATTTTTTTCTACATGTTTGTATGTGGGGAGGTGATCATCAGTTGGTTTTGGGCATATATTAAGTCTAAGATTACTTTGAAATATCTAAGGCAAGTTATCTGATGGAAAGTTGGAAACCTGTAGAACTCAAAGAAGATGTAAAGTCCAGAAATATATTTAAAACATACATTTGTGAGTTAGCCTAGGGAATATGGGAACTAAAGTGGTGGGTATTGTGGTGGTTTGGACCTATGTTCCCCAGAAAAGCCATATTCGTTTATCCAGTCTTGTGAGGACAGATTTATTGTGGGTGGGATCATTTGATTAGGTTGTTTCCATGGAGATGTGACCTCACCAATTCAAGTGGGTCTTAATTAGTTTATTGGCTTTCTCTATGAGAGGATAAAAGGCAAAGATGCTTAGAGAGAAAGCACCCAGAGACATTTTGGAGATGCAGACAGGAAGACATTTGGAGATGCTAAGCTAAAGAGATGAATCCCCAAGTTTGCCTGAAGAAACTAAGTGAGAATCCACAGACATTTAAAGAGAAAATCACTGGAATAAGAAACTGAAAGCAATGCAACCTAGGAGCAAAGAACCAGCAGATGCCAGCTTTCCCATCTGACAAATGTGTTGCAGACACCAATGGCCTTTCTTCAGTGAAGGTATCCTCTTATTGATGCCTTAGTTTGGACACTTCCATGCCCTTAGAATTGTAAATTTGTGAACTGATAAACCCCCTTTGTAAAAGCTGTTCCATTTATGGTATATTGCATTTCCAGCAGTTTTAGCAAACTGGAACAAGTATCAATAAGATTAATAGAGAAATATCATAAAGTCAGAAAATTCTTTAGAAACAAGCCTAAGGGAAATGCTAACATTTAAAGTTGGATCAGACTAGGCCTAGAAAAATGATGAAGAAGAAACAATAGAGAGTTAAATAGACAAAAAAAGTACTTGTTGGGTTAAGAAAGAGAAGAAGACAGATATGACCAAGAAGAGCTAATTCAGTGGAGAACTGCAGCAAGGTTCCAGAGGATGAGTCAAGAAGTGGTTTGGAGGTGAGAAAATGGAGGCAACATGTAGAAACAAATATTTGTAGAAGTTCTATTGTGTAGGAGATTGGAGGAAAAAGGGTGGAGTTGAGAAATACAATTAATATGCTTATTTATGTTTGTGGGGTTTTTGTTTGTTTGTTTAAATGGGAGAGTGTTGAATGGAAGCCAAAGGGAAAGTCTCCTTAGGATGAAAATTCGAATATGTAGAAAAAAGTAGGGGTAATCTTTTGTGTGAAGTTCTTACAATAAAGTTGATATCTAAAACACCAGTGAAGGCATCATCCTTAGGAGGTGGATATTGCCTTGTTAGTGGTGGTAAGTATCATAGGATGTAGGTAGATATCAGTTTGTATGTTTGGTAAGAAGAAGTTGAAGGAGATCCCCTCTGATGGATTCTGTTTGTCAGCAAGTCAGAAGGTGAATCATCTACTGAAACTAAACAAGGAGGAGGAAAAGATTGGAAATGTTGGTAGTGGTGAAGGTTTGAAAACAGAAGGTTTGTCTAAATAGAATTATGGACAGTTGCTAAAAGACATGTAGTAAGATTCTTGAGCAGTGTTCAGGGGCTCATTGAAGGTCAGTGATCATGACTGTAGAGAGAAACCTAGAGAGTCCATTCGGTGACTCCTGTTGTATTGCTTGACTTCTTAGTTTCAGGTATAGAGAAGTTGGCTGATTGGTTTCTTCCAGTGTTTGGATTTTGCAAAATGGGTGAGACTAAAAGAGGGAGTCAATGAACTCTGCAGTACTAGAAAGAGTAGTCTTAGAATAATGAATTAATCTATGATGGATATTTTAGATTCTTGGCTGTTAAAACAAATCCCTTGCAACAGGTTGGCTCAAACATGGGAATTTATTGGCTCACAGTTTTAGACTGGGAGAAGCCCAAGGTCATCAGGGCAATGCTTTCTCCAATAAGATTGTGGTGTTCTGGGAGTGGCTGCTGGCAGATCCTTGCTCTTTGGCTTTTCATTCACATGGCAATGCACATGGTGGCCTTTCCTGTCTTCTCTGGGTTCCATTGACTTCTGGCTTCTGGCTTCTCCCTCTAGCTGTCTCTCTCTCTCTGAAGCTTTCCTTATAAGGCCTTTAATAATGAGTCTTAATCCTGTTCCAGTTGGACTGCACCTTAACTAAGGAAACCTTATCAAAATATCCTATTTACAAGGGTTTATATCCTTAGGAATGGATTAAGTTTAAGAACATGCTTTTCTGGAGGTATGTAGCTCCAGGCCACTCACTGGATAACAAGAAAATGAAGAAAGGAGAGTGTCAGTATGTTAGGATCAAGAAGAAAAGTCAATGGACTGGAGTTTAATTGCAGTAAAACTGATCATAGTTGGAGTATTTAAATAAACAAAATACGAGAGCAGGGTCATGACCAGAGTAGGATGTAAAATGTTACAGGGGTGACAGAGGGAGTAGGAGTTTAAAGATAGTAAATGTAGATGACACTGGAGATAAGATCAAGAAAGAAAAGCAAAGATAGATAATGCACATGAGTGTTGAATGACCCTAGAAGATAGCAGTGCTTCTGTTGGAAGGAAGTCTGAAAGATACATGTCAAAATCTTTGAAGGATTAGAGAGAATTATCTAGAAGTCATTAAACGACAAGGACAGGAGGGGTTAGGTGATACACCTGAGGGACTTGAGCAGGTTTTGTTTTTTTTGAACAAGTAATGAACCAGCCATAGCAACAAGTAAAATTAACGCCATCCTCACCATTTTGCCTTGAGATTTGAAAAAAGGAAAAGTCACTTCTTGAAAATACTATGCCAGATGAGTTTTCTCAGGAGAAAAGCAGTTTCACTTAAGACAAAGGAATTAAGAAATTGTTAAAATAGAGGTTTGCAAATTGAGGGGAGTTTGCTAGTTTAAAAGCTGCAATTCTAGTGGTCAACAGGAAAAGGATTTGTACCAGGGAAATGGTAGAAGGTGGAGGTAAGGGCTGGATCAGAGACAGGGAAGAATTTAGGGTGATGGTATATTACAGGAAACATGATATGGGGTGTCCCAATTTGCTATTGCTGCCATTATGCAAAATATCAGAAATGGATTGGCTTTTATAAGGGGACTTATTAGGCTACAAATTTACAGTTCTAAGGTCATAGAAGTATCCAAACTAAGGCATCAACAGGAGGATAACGTCACTGAAGAAAGGCCAGTGGTGTCCAGAACACCTCTGTCATCTGGGAAAGCACAGGGCTGGTGTCTGCTGGTCCTTTGCTCCCAGTTCTGGTTTCAAAATGTCCTCCAAAATGTCTCTGGGCTTCTGTCTCTCTTAGCTTCCCTTTCTCAGCTCCTGGGCATCCTTGCTTATTCTCCCAGGGGGTTTCTATCATCTGGGGGTCTTCTCTTAACTTTTCCAGGGCAAATTCTGGGCTTCATTTCTTAGCTTAGCATCTCCAAATGTCTTTCCAGGTGCATCAGTGTCTATGTCAGCTCTTAGCTTCTTCCAGGGGCAAACACTGGATTATATATTTTAGCTTCTCTCCAAAATGTCTCTCTCAGCTTCTCTGAGCTCCTTATCTCTGTAAGTGCTCTTAAAAGACTCCAATGATCTAATCAAGACCCACCCTGAATGGGCAGGGTCCACACCTAAATGGGAATGATCTAATCAAAAGTTTTCACCCAGAGTTGGGTGAGTCACATCTCCATGGAAACATTCAATCAAAAGGTTCCATCAACAAGATTGAATTAAAAGATCATGGCTCTTCTGTGGTCAATAATAGCTTCACACCAACACATGGGACTTATACCTTGTTGCTAACAGGTGAAAATAGAGATCAAAAGCATCTAGGAATTTTGTTTTGAAATTTTCTTGAAGGAGAATAGACACCAGGTCTAGAAGCTGGTGGGCTTGACTTTTTTGGTTGGAATGATGGTGAATACAGGGCTTGTACATTCCACTTGAAAGCATGCTTTGCATTAGAGGATCCCAAATTTCTGATTCACATGCTGAGTGGTTCAGTAATGGCATATTCAAAAACCATCTGCAGCATCACATTCACTAGTATAGTACTTACTGTGTGCCAGGCAATATTCTGAGCGTATTATAAATATTAACTTACTTAGCCTTCTTAACAACTCTAGAAAGTAGCAACTATTATTTTACTTTCGACAGGGGAGGAAACGGGGAAAAGAGGTTAAATAACTTTCCTGGAATCCCAGAACTAATAAGAGGTAAACTGAGATTTGAAACCTGGCAGTCTGGCTATAGATATTCAATTTTAAAATAGAAGAAGTTTAAATATATTTAAATGCTGGTAATAAGGAGTTAGTATAAAGGGTAAGGTTGTAGAGATATGACAGAGAAGAGACATATATACTGGAGCAAAATTTTTGAGAAAGTAAGTGTGACAGGGATCGCTAATTGTAACAAATATCCCTCTCCTTTTATTATTTATTAGAAGAACTTTAATTCTATTCCAGATGGTTATTCTTCCTGTTAAAATACTTTCCCAGCTTTCCTTGTCTTAGGCATGACCATATAACTATGTCTCTCTCAGGGGTAACGTAAGGAATAATAAAATGTCAGCTTCAAGAAGCTGGCTGAGTTGGTAGGAAGATTACTTTTGTCTTCTGCTTCTGGTAGACACAGTGACTGATGTCCCAGCAGCCATATTGGGCAATGATGGCACCTTGAGGGACGGCACAGAAAATAGTATCCTGGGTGCATGATAATACCACAGAGCTGTCAGAAGAGCCCTAGACTTCCTGATTCCAGAATTCTTTTTTATGAAAAAGAAATAAACTGTGGAGAGCCGTCTCCCGGGACGGGCATAGCGCATGCGCTGTAAACCTGCTCCAAAGTCCCCCCGCCCATCGAATGAGCCAAGATGGCGCCCATATCCTGCTTCCGCTTATGACGTGCACACTCACTATTCCTATCTGCCAATTGAGTGCATATGCGCGGCGCTAGATCATTGGTTATGAGTAGAGTACTTAAGAGTTTGCCCAAGCGAACCTCGGGGAGACAGCCCACTAGGAGCCGTACCTGACGGCCACATCGAGGCTGCTCTCCCGCGAGGCACTCTGCCCCGCGTGGAAACCTGTAACAGAGAATGCTTATCTAGCTTCAGTAAAAGACTTGCTCTCGCAACCGCCGTGTGGCTCGAGTCGTGACTTCCAGCCAGGTCAGTTTGCGTGGTCTGCATCTCTCTCTCTCTCATCCCTTGTTTCTCCCCTCGCCGGCCGGGGAACAGGGGTCGAGCGGGGCGGCGCCGGACAAGTGGTGGCCCGTACGGGGAACTCATTCGCGTTCCCCTCGACCCGACGGAGACGTGCTCCCGGGATCCGTGGTTTGACCTCCGCGACTGATCACCGCGAGAAGGTAAGCACCCCCTTTTTTCGTGCGAGGACTAGGGCCCGTGGGCGTTCAGGTAGCCCCGGGGACTCGGAAGAGCTCTCCGAGTGATTAAGAGATAGTGCCGACTGCAAGCATGGGGCAGTCTGGGAGTTCACCCCTATTAACCCCCTTAAAGACCCTTTTGAAACAGCGGGGTATCTCAATTAAGAGAAGTTCTCTCCAGCGATTTCTTGATGATGTGGCCACTTTTGCCCCCTGGTTTCCTTGTTCTGGCAGCCTTAATCTGCCCTCTTGGATGAAACTTGGTCGTGATATAGACCGAGCGCGCCAAACGGGTGTCTGTTTGGACCCGATTCTAGTCCTTATATGGGAGACTGTTAAGGGCCATATCGCTCCCTCCACGTCACAGTGGAAAGGCCCTGACCCGGTGCTCGGCTGGGCCGGAGGCTCTGTTTGTGTTTTTCCCCAGGAACCAGGACGTCAACCAGTGTGGGTTCCGGAAAGACTGGTGGGAACCGTGGCATCACCTGGGGAGGCCGGGGAGCAGCTGTCAGAAACGCCAACGAATATACGGCCTGGGCCATTGGACCAAGCCTCCGGCCTTCAGGGACTTGAGAACATTAGGAAATTGAAGCCTGTTAGTTTCGACCTTTCCACACTGGGCGAGACTGTAAAAAATCTGTGAGACCAAGTCACCTCTTGGTTCTCTTGGCCCAATTTGACTAATTGGATTCTCTTGATGGTGGGACTATTGGTGGGATTAGTCATTGTTAAATCTTTGCTAGAACGCCTGTTTCAAGCGCGGCAGTACCGTGTTACCATTATGATGGCTATGTCCTCCACCTTTGATACCCCCAACAGCGACCATTCTGATGGCCATACCCCATCCTGGCCGCCTCGGGCGGGGCACTCGGGAGCGAGGTTTGTAGCTAAGCGCGCAGCTATGTCCCGGGTATAACGGGCGACGCCAGCAGTCATAATTTTTGTCTCAGGTAGGTCCCTAAGGCAGAGTCATAGTTGTGGCCAGACTTGACTCTAGCCAATGCATAGGGACGCCTAGTGACACCTCCGACTCTGGTTAATGCTATCCCTGCCCCCGCCTTTGTCCCCCAGTTGCAAGGCAAAGCACTGCAGGGAGAGTCATGTTGTTTCCAGCTCACGGACTCTCCTGTCTCCATATGAGGTGAGCATTCTGGTCGGTGCTAGAGGCTCCGCCGCTAAATGGCTGAGACCTAGTCCAGACTCCCCAAAGCACCGGAACAAATTGTGAGCCATCTGGGTTCACGGGAGCACACTCATCACTGGGGACACTGGGTCGATATAAATAATAAAGGGGGAGATGTGGAGAGCCGTCTCCCGGGACGGGCATAGCGCATGCGCTGTAAACCTGCTCCAAAGTCCCCCCGCCCATCGAATGAGCCAAGATGGCGCCCATATCCTGCTTCCGCTTATGACGTGCACACTCACTATTCCTATCTGCCAATTGAGTGCATATGCGCGGCGCTAGATCATTGGTTATGAGTAGAGTACTTAAGAGTTTGCCCAAGCGAACCTCGGGGAGACAGCCCACTAGGAGCCGTACCTGACGGCCACATCGAGGCTGCTCTCCCGCGAGGCACTCTGCCCCGCGTGGAAACCTGTAACAGAGAATGCTTATCTAGCTTCAGTAAAAGACTTGCTCTCGCAACCGCCGTGTGGCTCGAGTCGTGACTTCCAGCCAGGTCAGTTTGCGTGGTCTGCATCTCTCTCTCTCTCATCCCTTGTTTCTCCCCTCGCCGGCCGGGGAACAGGGGTCGAGCGGGGCGGCGCCGGACAATAAACGTCATGTTTTAGTCATTGTTTCAGTATTTTCTGTTAAATCGCAATCAATTGTTATCTAAAACCAAGAAAGTATGGTGTTCAAAAATCAATGAGAGACTTTAAAAAAAAAAAAAAACTAGAAATGCATGATTTTTCTGTAAACCCACAACTTCTCTAATAAAGAAAATAAATTCCCAAAAAGAAAAAAAGAGGGAAACTTTAGGTATGTTGAAAGTACATTTGAGATGATCAGAATGTTGGTCAAATGAGAGTCATCATCAAAATGATGACCAAAAATTACCTATTGGATTAACAAATGTAGTCCTTTGATGTCCTTAGCAAAAGCAGTTTTAGGAGTTCTGGAGTTTGAAGTAAAGATATTAGTAGATTGTGTAGAAGATTAGAAGTGAGAAATGGAGCAGCTTAAGCATAGAATGTTCTGGAAGCTTGGCTCTGAAGGAGAGTTTAGAGATAGGTGTGGCAAATGAAGACAATAGGATCTCAGAAGGTCTCTGTTTTTGGTTTGTTGATTTTGTTTTGTAGTAATAAGGAATAAACTAGAATATATTAAACTTACTTTCCAAATATTTTCTTTTTTTAGCATGGTATATAGATAGATAGATAGATAGATAGATAGATAGATAGATAGATAGATAGATAATGTTGTATTTTCTATTTATATGTGATCTTTTAAGTGAAATTTCCAAAGTAAAATCAATTTGAGGTTCTCAAATGAAATAAATAAACCTAAGAATTCAAGAGAAACAAGTGCCACATGTAATAGCACAGAATGTAAAATAAGGAAAAGTTTGCACCTGTAGTCTTAATTTATAAACTCTTGCTAATGATTACTAATTACATCAGAATATTTTAATAATATTTAATATATTTACTCTTGTTATCAGATTCACTTTAAAAGTTCACTTGTCTTCCAACTTTTAAGTTCACTTGTCTTCCAACTTTTAAATGACATTATCCTGGGAGAATAGCTTATTTATGAAATATATGAAATTGAAACTGAGAACTTCATGGTGAATTTGAGAAGGGAGATTCAGGATGATTTCTATAGCATAGCAAATTGTTTATCTGCCAATAAATTCTCTAATAGATATTTTCAGCAGTCCACTAAAGCTTCATCCAAGAAAAATAGTATAAGAAATGAATTTATCTCATTTTCCATTTCCCTTCAAAACTATAATTACATTAGTAAAAACCTATAAAATTTTACCATAGACTACTCAGAAAATCTTTATACCTAAGAACTTAGAAAAGTATAAAACTTTTTTTGAGAAGAGAACAAGCAACCTACTCAATTAAGTTCATCATACAATTAAATTAATGAATTTGTATTTTATGAAATTGTGTGTCAAATAAATTTAACAGTATATATTGAGGACTTAATGGGTGGATTATCAGGACAATAATAATAACACAAGTTTCCAAGCTTAAAGATTATGGCTGAAATGCTCTAAAATACAGACTAGATTTGGAGGAAAGAAAAAAATGTACTCCTTTTCCTGAGGTTCTATCAATAATCCATCAACAAATCCTTCAATGAATTTCCTAAAGGCTTCCCTGATCACCGTAGAATCACCTTTAGATATGAAGTGATATACATGAGTAGGTATCAGGCCCCTTCTCTGTTGATATGCTTTTAAGTGCTTATTTGTCTATCTCATTTAACTCAATACAATTTAAAAATGGACAAAGGTAGTGTACCCAGTGATTCCAAAATTAGATGTAATTTAACATTTTCAAGTATCCATATACTTTCCCACTTCCTAATAAGAATTCTCCCAAGATGTTTCAATAAGAATAAAATTTTTTATGTGAAATTTTGGGTCAATGGATTTCCCAAAAAGGATTTTCAGCTATACCCCATAAATATTACATGAAAATAGAGTTCTCATTTCTAATGTTTTTTACCTTGTTAAAATTGTCATCTTATAAGTATGCCCAAGAATCACCAAAATGTAAAAACCTAGGTCACATTAGATGTGTAAATATGTATTAATTTATATATATGCACATATTTCAATATATATGCAATACAATTTCCAAAAAATACAAATGGTACAAACGGGAAAACAAGAAAAATATCTGTTTCTTACACCCCAATACCTAATTTTCCCAGAGGCAACTACTATTACTAGTGATTTTTTATCTTTCCAGAGATAATTCATGAAAACACAGTGAATCAGTATGGATAGAGATACAGAATCTTTTTTTAAAAAATTCAAAGAGTAGCATATTTCTATGTCTATGTATCTAATAGGCAACTTAATGTACTTAATATAACGAAAATGCTTACTCACTTCTAGTCACTCTCTAGTCTATTAACATATTTTATTTTTCCTAGAGATTCTGTATTTGAGCTAATTTTAAAAAATTAATTGATTACTTCACGTGTTTATTGCCTGTCTCCCACTAGCAGAACAAGATACCTAAGGGCAGGAACTCTCTTCTTTTTACTACTGTGCTGGTTTGGATGTATTATGTCCCCCGAAATGCCATGTCTTTAATGCAGTCTTGTGGGGGCAGATGTATCAGTGTTGATTAGGTTGGAACCTAGTCATTGAGTGCCTCCATGAAGATGTGACTCAATCAACTGTGGGCAAGACCTTTGATTGGAGAATTTTCATGGAGGTTTTACCTCACCCATTCAGGGTGGGTCTTAATTAAATCACTGGAGCCATATAAAAGAGCTGACGAACAGAAGGAACTCAGAGCAGCTTAGAGAGACATTTTGAAGATGGCCTTTGAAGGTTGACACTGACATTTTGGAGAATGCCATTTTGAAATGCAACCTGGGAGCAAGCAGATGCCAGCCACATGCATTCCAAGCTAACAAAGGTTTTCCAGATGCCATTGGCCATCCTTCAGTGAGGGTACAATATGGTTGATGCCTTATCTTGGACACTTCATGGCCTTAACATTGTAACTTTGTAACCACATAAACCCCCTTTATAAAAGCCAGTCCATTTCTGGTATTTTGCAAATGGTAGCATTAGCAAACCAGAACAAATACTGTAATCCCTAGCATTTAAAACAGTGCATAGCAGATAAAAAGGACTAAATCTTTTAAATCTTGTTTCCCTCACTTAACAATATATCTCAAATAATATTCAGTTCCACAGAAAATATCTTTAATTGACTACATAGTATTTCACTTTATGGAGGCACTGTAGTTTACATTTTACTAACTACCTAATGTTGGAAATCTAGGTAGCTTCTATTAAGAAAAAAACAAGCTTCAGCAAATATACTGACATATTTTATTAGTTTACATGTAAGAGTTTAACTGTTCGATAAATTCCTAGAAGTAGAGTTGTTGAATTGAGGGGTATGTGTATTTTTATATTGCTATATTTTGCCAAATTACCTTCACAAAAAGATTGTCCCAATTTAAATTCCTACCACCATGTAAGAGAATGAGTGTTTCCACAGAGACTCATCAATACAGTGTAGGGAAAATCATGTTGTTTTAGACTTTTCTTTTTATTATAATTAAACTTGAGCATATTTTTTAACATTTAAAAGTCGATGCATTTTTTGTTCGCCTGTCATTTTCACATTATATCAAGAATTTATTTATACACAAATACTCACTATTGAAGTAGATAAAATAGACCTTGTTTCTCTCTTTTAATGAGGCATTAGCTTTTTCTATCCACCCACAATTTTAATATTTGCAATATCTGATCTATTACTTTTTTATGACTGTTCAGTTTACTTTTATAATTAAAGAGGCTATCCCATTTCAAGATCATAAAAATAAGTATTGCATGTTTTCTATTATTTGTTTTATGGCTTCAGTTTTTTACAATAAGTGTTAGTCATCTGAAATTTATCTCCATGTAAGAAATGAGGTAGGAATCCCTTTTCTTTCCATATGGCTAGCCAGTAATCTCAGTTCTGTTTATTGAATAGTACTTATTTTCCAACCAATGTGGAATTCCATTTTTGTTAAGAACCAAACTTTTATATGTGTTATGTTCAATTGCTAGAATTTCTATTCTGTTCTATTTATCTGTTTGTCTATATATGCTATGATTACTATAGCTATATGATCTTTTTTCAGTTTCCCATCAGATTGTACCTCCTCATTAGACTTTTACAAAATTTTTCCAACCATATTTGCAATTTTAAAATTAAGAAAAAAATTGACTATGTCCAAACATTCTTGTTGATATTTCATTTGGATGTCCTTTAATGCATAGACTAATATTGATAAAATTTAAATCTTTATAGCTTCAAAACATATTATGCAAGATTAAAGTACACCTTTCCATAAAATTACCATTTTGTCCCTCAGTATTATTATTTTTCACTTTAGCAGTTTTTAATGGAAGTTGTACAAAAGATTCTTTTATTCATGCATCTTCTCAATTGTTTCTTCCTTGTATTTGCCCTTTTTCTTTCCTACATGGCTTTAACTTTGAGCATTTTTGGCAGTCTTTATCCAGTTTTATTTAGCCTAGTGATAACCACCTTGCTGGAGTGAATGCCCACATGAACAGAGTTGCCATTAGCCAACTACTGCTGCACCCATTAAATGTGGATGACACCTTTCTTCCTGTAAACCTGGACTACTTTACCCATTTGGTGCTCTTTGTTGTGTCCTCACACAACATGAACTTCATCACCTTTTTGGATAGGCATGGATTGAACACTGAATTTCTGTCTGGGCTCTTTGGAGAAAGGGGAAGACATAATCTTCCTGCAAATGTGGGAAGGTGCATTGAAATGACTTTTATGGTTCTTGCTCTGATTAGAAGCCACACAGACATTGAACTTCACTTTGGCTAAATAAAAAAGTTGCAAGAGGCCAAACCCTTAAATTGCAAAAAACTCATTCAGTCTCCAAACAAGTAACAGCAGCAATTTCAAATTGAAAGCTTATACTGCTCACAGGCTTTCATGTTTTTTAATTCTATCAAAAACTGTTTGACCTGAGTGGGTTATTTTGAGACTACTGTTTTGGAAAGTACACTCCTTCAGTATTATTTTAAACTTGTTTTTCAGTTTGCACATTTCTTATTGTTTACTTTTATTTTTTTATTTTTATTTTCTTGCTCTTGGAAATAAAGCCATATAATTCCATTATATTTTTTATTTGCTTTTCATTTTTGATAGGAAGGCTATTCATTTGTGTATATTTTATATTCAACCAGTGTACAATATTCTCTTACTACTTATCAATTTTTTCCAGTGGATTCATATATTTTGTAAGTAATTACCTTTTCCTTTTTATCTTGGTCTTTTAAAAGGTGAGTTGAATTTCTTTATACTTATGGTACACATATAGAAGTCTTAATTCTAGTATGGTCAATTACATCAATCTTTCCCTCATTTTGATAATTCTTTCATGTCTATTTGTACCTTGTCTAATGTGCAACAATTTTCAAACATCATTTCTCAAAATATTTACACAAGTGACATAATTAATAAATCACAAATTTGAGTTTAACTAATTAAATAACTCCAAATATTTGAGAATTGATTACAAAGTCAATTAATTCCATTCCTCACAATTACAAGCCTAATATGTCAAATTCTCTTAAATGCTTCAAGCATGTTAAAATGCCAACAAAGTTATTGTACAGCTTTACAAATGATTATAAATAAAGGTTACAAAATTGCTAATACTATGGATTTAAATTTCTTCATTTTCTCAGTCCTCATACCTACTTTTACTTTGTATATTTTCTTGCAGTTACACTTTTACTTACCTAACCTAGAGAGTAAGGGTTACCTTCTCAGAGTAGTTGAGGTAGCAGATAAGGGGTGATGGATGGTGCATAGCTGGAGACACAAGACTTGTTTGTGCCTTTCATGGTGATTCTACCACAGTCTGATATAGAGGTGGACACTTGCTACAAGAAATGTCCAAATATTTGAATTGGTGTGGGGACCCAGAACCCGATCCTCCTCCCTTCTGTAGTGAAAGTGAGTTATTTCACGTAGCTGCCTACTTGACCAGGACTGGTATTAAAGGTCATCAGACCCCCTCAGGGGGGAGGGGGGCAGAAAGAATGTACAAATGGCTTGTAAACAAAGCATTAAAACTCCCCTCCCCTTCCCCACCTGAGCTTTTGCTGATTTTCCCCACAAACACTGAGAACTGCCAATTTAGTGGGCTGAGCCCTCAACCTGGGGGCCTTCTCATGAGGCTAGTTGCTGCAAGAGAGAGGCTAAGTCCACTTATAATTGTGCCTAAGAGCTCCCTCCACCCCTCCAGAAAGCCTCTTTGTTGCTCAGATGTGGCCCCCTCTGTCTCTAAGCCCACTCGGCAGGTGAACTCGCTGCCCTTCCCCCTATGTGGGATGTGACTCTCAGGGGTGTGAATCCCCCTGGCAATGTGGGAAATGACTCCTGGAGATGAGCCTGGACCCAGCACTGTGGGATTGAAAGGATCTTCTTGACCAAAAAGGGGAAGAGAGATGAAACAAAGTAAGGTTCCAGTGGCTGAGAGATTTTAAATGGAGTTGAGAGGTCACTCTGGAGGACATTTTTATGCGCTATATAGATATCACCTTTTAGTCTTTAGTGTGTTAGAATGGCTAGAGGGAAATATCGGAAGCTGTCAAACTGCAACCCAGTGACCTTCATTCTTGAAGATGATTGTATAGCTATGTAGATTGCATAGTGTGACTGTGTGACTGTGAAAACCTTGTGGCTCACACTCCCTTTATTGAGTGTGTGGATCTATGAGTGGAAAAATGAGAACAAAAATTAGATAAAGAATATGGTGGAATGGAGGGGATGGAAAGATTTAGGTGTTCTTTTTTGCTTTTATTTTTATTTTGGAGTAAGGAAAAGTTTCAAAAATTGATTCTGGTGATGAACACACACTGTATCATGGTGCTATGAATAACTGATTGTTTACTGTGGATGACTGTAGGGTGTGTGAATATATCTAAATTAAACTGGATTAAAGAAAAAGTAAATGAACAATGAGGGGAGGAGGGAAATGGGATGTTTTGGAAGTTCTTTTTTATTTTAATTTTTATTTTATTTTTTGGAGTAATGAAAATGTGTGGAGGCACGGAAGGTTCCCTGGCTTGGCAAGTTAGTCAGGGAGGCCGCCTCCTAAGCATTGTGTGCCTGAAGGCAGGTGCCAAGGCATTGTGCACCTGACAGCAGGCAATTAAGTCAGAGAATGATGCCGGGCTCCTTCTGTGCCCCTCCTTTCCCACCTGGTTCAGAAGAGATTGTTCCCTGAGACTACTATTGTCCTCAAGCTTGCACCTAAAGATTGTAAACATGCTATTCTTGTGATTTTAGAACAAATGCAGTTGCCTGGGGAAATGGGAAAAAAATTATGTAGCCCAAAGAATGCTTATGCTATATAATCCTGTGCTAAAAAGACAATAAAGAACTTCTTGCAGGAACAGAGAGATGGAGTCGGCTCCCTTCTTTCACAAAAATGTTCAAAGTTTGATTGTGGTGATAACAGCACAACTACATGATGATACTGTGAAAAACGGATTGTACACTTTGAATGATTTTATGTTATATCTCAATAAAATTGCTTAAAAAAATGGAGGAAAAAAACTCCCCTTCCCCGATCACTGATGGTAACAAATAACCATACCCCTGTGGCACATGAAGCTGCCGAAACTCTGTTCTCACACCCTATGGAATGTCTTTTTCCTAACCCTTATAAATCACCCTCTGGCACCACCACCACCACCCCCTCCTCACAGAGTGCTAACTTCCATCTTTCCCAGCCAGCTGCCACCGTGGAGCCATCTCTCCTGTCCGTAAGTCCCATTAAACTGATGTCTAACTCTGTGCCTGGTGTGTCCTTCAGTCTTGGAGCTGAGCTGGTTTGGAACAATTGGTTAACCAAACAGATAAACATGTTTATGAACTTAGTCTGATGGGGTCTGGTCTGGAACAGTCAAACATAAAGACTTATTAATCCCTTTTACCAAAGCTACATTTTTTTTCTCTTTGATTGACCAATAAGACCCATAATATTGACCCATGTAGTGTTTGTTTTTGGTGACATTTTCAAGAAATATTTCCTTAGAGCTTATAAAAATATTATCCTATAATTTCTTCTAAAATTCAATTTTAATGTCTTGCTGTCTTTATTGATATCTGGATTATTTTTTGTTTTTATGATATGAAGTAGGAATCTAATTTTATTTTTTCCCATCTGGAGAGCCAACTGGCCAGCACCATTTACTAAATGTTTATTAACTAACAACTATTTATCTTGGCATCTGTTATATGCCAAGTTTTCATGTATGTATTGATCTATTTCAGAGCTCTCTGCTCTTGTGCCTATTCATGCAACAATACTACAATGCTTTAATAATTATAGCTTTAAAATAAATATTGATATTTCATAAGCAATGCCCCTACAATTTCTCTTTTCCTTCACAATTGTTTTGGTTGCACTTGGCTCTAATTCTTCCACATAAAATTCATTAAATTGGTCAAGCTACATAGCATGTCCAAGCTGAGTTGAATTTATAGATCTTTGTCTACTTATATCTGTGAAGTGCTTCTCAAGTTTCATCATTTAATATGTTTTCTGTAGGGTTCTCTTCAATAACCTTTATGACATTAAGAATGTTTCCCTCTTATAGTTTGCTAAGAGTTTATATCATAAATCTTTCCATGATTTCAAGTTGTTTTTTTCTTTAAACACATAGGTTATTTTAGTTCTGCATCTTTTATTTCTTGGATTCTTGTTCTACTTTTATGAATGTTATTCCTTTGGTTATCTCTTAATTATAAGCAGTTATTCCAAAAGACTTTTTCAGACTGCCTAATTGTTTTAATCCCTTCTAGAATGAATTCATGTTTTGATTATTTTTATGTTACCTTATAACATTTCTTCATATGATTTAAAATTATTTAGACATATACATCCTGAGGAGAATTACTTTTATCTTTCCTCTGAACTAGCTAAAATTCCATTTTGCTGTAAGTAAAAAAGACCAAGTGGCTTAAGTAAATGAAGTGTTTGTTTTTCTCATTTAACAATATGTACAGAGTAAGAAACCATGGTTGCTATTACAGCTCAAGGATCATATCTATCTTCATGCTCTGTCTTCATGCTCCATCATTGCTAATACGTAGTTTTTATCCTCATGGTCCTAGAATTACAGCTGCACCTTCAGATATATTGTTACTTTTCAAGAAGAAATAATGGGGATGGCCCAAAGATTTTCTCCTGTCAAGGTTATATTTGAGCTGTGAAGCCTTCACCCAAAGCTAATAATTTCATCTCAGTAACTAGAAAAGTGTCACATAATCTTGCTGCAAAGGACTGAGAATTCAAATATTGTGAGTTACATGATCTATAGTAGAGGAGAAAGGTCTAGAATGGCTTTTAAATAACACAGACTATAATCTCTCTCTCTCTCCCTCTCCCTCTCCCCCTCTCACTCCCCTGTTCTTTCCCCTCTCTCTGCCATCTTTCAAGAATTTTGGAATTACCTCCACCCATTTCCTTGCAGTACCCAGGGACAGTCCTACAATTATTGGAGCTGGTAATTCAATTAGCAAGTTAATGAATTGTTAACTGTTTCTGTTTAACTTTTGAGGTTCAGAACTAAGTCTGCCGTCTCAGTTATATGCCAAGTTCTCTGTCGTTTGCTTGGTGCTCCTTGATTTTTTCTCACTTCTTTGGGCATCAGTTTCATACAAATCACTGTTCTATGCATCTTCTACAGTAGCCTCCTCTCTCAGGTTGGGGAAACCCAACTGCTTCCTTGTTTCACTGCAAGTGGGTTCACTGCCTTACTTCATAGGAAGCATTACTCTTCCCCAATGCCTTGTTTCAGTCACCTGGCCCTGTTTCTAGGCCCAAAATCTGGTAGGCCAGATGCTTCAGCTATTAATCACTTTTCTATTTCTGATCCCTGAGGATATTTTTATATTTGGGGAATTGGCAGTATTATTTCCAATTTTACTTCTTATATTTTACCTGTAATTTCATTGTATTTAGAATAATGAGAGCATGTGGCTCAAAACATGCCCTAAAAGTGTCACATTTAAAAAATATATATTTATTTTGTGATAAATTGGACATAACAAAAGCTTTCAAAAATAGTATACCATTTATCAAGTTAGTATCTTACACAGCCATGGAGCAATTATCATAAGTAAGGAATACTTATACCTTAGAATAATACCAGTAATTAAATTACAGAATTTGAATTTCATGCTTTTCCCCACTAATGTTGTCTTTCCAGGATCCCACACTGCATTCAGTTGTTATGTATGTCTCCTGATTTTCCTCCAAGCTGTAACAGCTCCTCATCTTTTCCTTGTCTTTGTAGAATGTCTCTCAAACTGGGATTTTCTGATGTTTTATCATTTCTAAATTGAAGACCTACATTGTTGGGAAAAATACCTCCAAGGTGATGAGCTCTTCTCAGTGCATCACTTCAGGGTATATGACATCCTCAGGTATTTTTGTCAATGTTAACCTTGATCTCACGGCTAATGTGATAGCTGCCAGGACTTTCCACTGCAGAATTTCTATTTTCCTCTTATTCATTAATGAATATTTCAGCAGACATCCTTTAAGACAGTGCAACGATCCTGTTTCTGTCTAACTTTTGCCCCCTAATTTTAGGATTCATTGATGGATTTTGCCTGCACCAATTATTGCTATGGTGGTATAATGGTGATTTTCTAGTTTCTTTATTCCCTGTATTTGTTAATTGAAATTATTTTGTAACCAAGAGTTGTCCCTACTTTCCAGTTGTTCATTCAGTTATTTATTTATATTTATATGGACTCATGGGTTTTATAAAAATTGGATTTATATTCCAATACTATAGCTATTTCCACTATTGCTCAAGTTGTTTTAATGTCAGCCGTTGAGATCTCTTTCAGCCGACTCCTGTGCCCTTTCAATGTGCGCCTCCCTTCATTATAATTATTGTTATTATCTTTATCATTACCATCATCATTATCATTATTTTTAGCACTTCCTTACCTTCTGGAACTACAAAATACTAGTTTCATTTTATGCTTCCCTGCTTAAGTCCTGGAATAAACAGGTCTCCAGGAAGTGTACTTTCATTGGAGAAAGGTATTTAGAAACCATTCTCTGGTTGCCAGGTATGTTGACACTCCTTGCATGTCAGCCCTTCTAATCCCTCTTAGTGGACAGAGCTAGAAACTATATCTGTAGACTCACTCATGCATGCACACACACACACCTCTATTTCTGTATCTTTCTTTACATATAGTTTTAAAAAGAGCCTTTATTAATACATCTAACTCTAATTCAACGGCATGGGGTTTATTCAAGCTTTCTCCCTTTCCTTATTTGTAACTTATTTCTCCATGAGAAACCTGCCTTTCATTATCTACTTGTCGGCTTAATCAAAGTATACAATTAAAGTAGTTTCAAAACTGCTAACACATATCCCTGTAAGAAACAAATTTATTATTTGCATACAGTGTCCAGCAGCCTTATAATATCTACTGAAAACACTGTTGTCCAAATTACTCAGCTTGGCTCATTTCTTCCCCATTCCCTTCAGAATGACTATGTGATTCATTTGTAAAAGATTCATTTGTTAGAATCAGTATTCCATCCCTCCCCCATATCCTGGATGGTTTTTTAAAAAATTTATTCAGCACAATTTAAGTGCATACAATCGAGTAACCAAAGCTACAATTTCATACAGAAAAGTTCCATAACCTCCCAAACTCCTTTGTCCAGTCCTTTGTATAAACCATTCCCCCAAACCTAGGAAATTTTTGGTCTGTTTTTCATTCCTATAATTTTCCCTTTACAGAGTGTCACATAAATGGAATCATACAATATATAGCCTTTGAGTTTGTCAAAAAGCATTTAAGATTTACTCATATTGTGTGAATAAATAGTTTTTTTTTATTGTTGAGTAGTATTACACTATATGGATGGACCACAGTTTGTTTATGCATACATAGATTGAACGACATCTGTATTGTTTTCAATTTTTGAAGATTATAAATAGAAGTATTATAAATATTCACATACAGATTTTTGCATGAATGCAAGTTTTCATTTGTCTTGTACAGATACCTAGGAGTGGGATTGCTGGGTATATGACAGATGTACGTTTAAATTTATAAGAAACTGCCAAGCTGCTTTTCCAAAGTAACTATAACATTTGCTTTCTCTTCAGCATTATATGAGTGTTCCAGGTGGTCCACGTCCTAGTCAGCAATTGTTAGTGCCAGTTTTTTTGTTTTGTTTTGTTTAGTTTAGCTTTAGCCATTTTAGTAGGTAGGTATTGATACTCCATTGTCATTTTAAATTTCATTTTCTAGTAATTAATGATGTACCAAATTTGCTTATGGTTATATGCTACACAAAAATCTTTATTGGTATGGTGTCTGCTCAGAACTTCTGCCCATTTTTTTTTAAATAGTGTTTTCTTGTATTGAGTTTTGAAAGTTCTGTATATATCTGCATAAAATTCCTTTGTCAGATGTGCGATATGTGATGCAAATATTTTCTCATATCACTCTGATTTGGGGTCCTGTCTTTTCATTCTTATAGCAGCGTCTTTCACAGAGAAAAAATTTTAAGTTCAATAAAGTCCAATTTAACTTTTTTCTTTTCCTTCTTTTTTGTTCCTTTATGGGTCATGTTTTTAGACATGGTATCATGTCTAAAACTTCTTTGCCTAACTCAGGATCACACATATTTTCTCCTGTTTTTTGAGCACTTTCATAATTTAATGTTTTAGTTTAGGTCAATCACCCATTTTGAATTAGCGGTTTTTTTTTTTTAAGATAAGAAATGAGGTATAAGTCAGGGTTCCTTTTGTTTATGTATGGGCCTTCAGTTATTTCAACACCATTAGGTGAAAAGTCTATCCTTTTTCCATTGATTTGTCATGTGTCAAAAATCACTTAATGACATTTTTAGTAATCCATTCTGTTCCACTGATCTTTGTGTTTCTTTTCCTCAATCTCATATTGTCTTGATTACAGTAAATTTATAATATTAATTTTGAGTAATGTGAATCCTCCAAATTAATTCTTATTCCCTGAATTTTCTCTACTTTAGTTCCTTTGCATTTATATGAGAAACAGAACTGATAGAATATATGTAAACAGATTTATTATAGGAATTGACTCCTGCAACCGTGGGGATTGACAAGTCTGAATTGCCATAGTGGAGGCTGCAAGTTGGAAACGTCAATGAAGGTGAAGTCAAATTTTCGAGGAGAAAATGCTGGCTGGCTGATTTCTGAAATCCTCAAATTTTGGTTTTATGACTTCCAACTGATTGAATGAGGAGACTCCCCTCATTGTTGAGGGCACTCTCCTTTGATAATTGTAGATGCAATCAGCTGTAGCTGCAATCATATCACTATAGATCCAAATCCATCTATGCTCAACACTCTCACAGTAACAATCAGGTCAGAGCTTGCTTGGACACCATAACTTAAGCAAGTTGCACATGAAATTAACAATCACATGTGCATAATTGAATAAAATGTCAAAAATCGACAAAAAGCCTGCTAGGATTTTGATTGAAATTGCAGTAAATTTATTAGATCTTATTAGAGAACATTAACCTCTTAACAATATTGCATCTTTTAACCTATGATGATGGTTTAGCTCTCTATTTCTGTCTTGGATGTCTTTCATCAGTATCTTGTAGTTTACAGCATGGGATCCTGAACATAATTAATTAGATACAGAGCTAAGTACTTTATTTAGGGAGATACTATTGTAAACAGTATTCAGTTTGCTGTTGTTGCTTTTCTTTAAATTAAAACTCTAGTTGTTCATTGCTAATATATAGGAATATGATTGACTTTTGTATCCTTGTATCGTTAGATTTTAGTCAAATGCACATTAATTCTAGAAAGTTATTTTCAATTCTTTAGATTCTCTATACAGACAATTATGTCATCTTTAGATAAAAGGTTTTATTTCTTCCTCTCCAATGTGCTTTCCATTTATTTCTTCTTTCTTCATTTTTTTCTTTCTTTCTTTCTTTTTTTTTTTTTTTTTTTTTTTTTTTTTTTGTACCAGCTAGATCATCCAGTATAGTCTCAAATAGGAGTGGTGAGAAAAGAAACCTTTGTCTTGTTCTCATACAGATCTTCACCATTAAGTATGATATTAGTTGTAGGTTTTATGTAGATGCACTTTATAATGTCAAGGAAGTTATCACTTATTCTTAGTTTGCTGAGAGTTTTTACCATGAATAAATGTTGAATTTTGTTGAGTACTTTTTTCTGCAGCTCTCGAGATAAGCATAACATTTTTTAAAAAAATTAATTTCCCAGCATCTGGAGATATACATATATCTCACCCAGTTCATGTACTTAGTTCAAATTCACGTACCGATATCTTGGGTTTAGGTTAGATGTTGTGTTTCGGTTGAGGGCTGGTTTGCGAATTCAATGTCTCCTTGACCCTTAGATTTAGAGCTTCCTTTTTTTGTTTTGAAATCCCAGTTCAACGATGGGTTTGAAATAAGTCATGAATTTGAAGATGCATTATTTTTTGTTGTTGCTGTTAAGTGTAGAAGCAACAGTCTTTTTAGTTATCTACATTCCAGAGCAGAAATTGTGAGTCTTACATGTTTTAATGGATCTCAATTGTGGAAACTTTAATTACAATTATTTGGTCATAATATCTCATGCACTATTGGTCCATGAATAACCCTTATTCATTTAACTACTTTTTCATTTATAATGATATAATGAACCCAAACTAATCAAAGGATTAAAATAGCATCAATAACTTACATAGACCAAATGCTTATGAATACTATCCCCATTCCCCCTACTGAAAACAAACCACTATACTTGTTTTATCATTCCCTTTTTAAAAATTTCATCAGAAATATGTATGTGCCTAAATATATAAACTGTTAGTCTCAATCTTGAACTTTGTTGGAAAAAAAGTATAAAAGCCAGCTTTTAATGCCCATTGGGCTTTATTGCTGGGCCTCAGCTCCCTTGCCCCTTAATTCTACCTCAGTTATTTCTAGAAATCCTTAAAATTACACCATGCATACACCAAAATCAGTCTCAGTTAAAAATTACCATTCCATGGCTGCCATGATCTTTTCCTGCCCTGTAGTTTTACTGCTAATGTTCACTGGCCTCAAGGCTACCGGAGGAGGATTTGTTATTTCTGCTCCAGTTAGTGTTCCTTCAATCAAGCATCTACGCCAAATGTACAGTTTCCCACTATTACCAAAGCTCAGCCTCACTGCAGTGTCAGAACATTACTGGAAACTGAGATCTTCTAGGGGTCATGACCCCTCATCCCACCTCTGTGTTACACACTTTTCTGGACTATAAATAATGATATTTGTACCTGGAGTCATAAAAATTCTTATAAGAAGGTCTTATTTTACACATTAAAACTTCAATGTCCAGAAAAACCATTTAGAATTTTTTATTGATCATAATCAGTCTCATTATAACCTCAAACTCTCATTCCTTCTGATGATTAAAGTTAAAATAGATCAAACTTGCCAACAGTTGTAGATTTTGCTAATTGTCCCTCAACATTCTTTCTTCTCTTCTTTCATGACAGCCAAGTTTAAGTTCAGTATATGGTCCATGTCTTAATATGGCAATTCACAGCCATTTGCTGACTAGATTATATCAATAAAATGAGTGGAAATAATAAATTCAAGTTATATGTCATGCCCTTAAAAAGAAAGGAGCATTTCCTCTTTTTCCTTTAACCTCTTCTCCTACACTGTTCTCTCAGTCTTTGCTAGTCTGAATGTGAGGCACTTCTGGAATCCCTCCTTGTCTTACATAGACCAAGGGAAACCAAGACATTTTTCAGATCCTTAAATCTAAATGTATACTCAACTGATTTCAAAATAACTGTGTTAGGGAAATCATAGACATCTGTCAAGTAGCCATTGCCCAGACCTCACCTATCCCCACCTCCTTTTCTGGGGAAGTAAAGAAGACACACTAAGTGACCATCTTCTGTTTTTAGCTATACCACCTCCTTCTCTATTGTGTGCCATTCCACAACCTGATAAAATCTGATGAAAGGCCCCGCCAGACCTTAAACCTGAACCCAGGAAAAGCAGCCCCAGATGCTTATCAGAACAGGAATTCTCAATGGCACGGTCTCCTCCATCTGAGGTGAATAAAAACCACACTCAAACAATGTAGATTTGTCTCTCTTCTCCAATGTGAAGTGGGGCATATAGAGCTGCCATCCATTGACCCCAACCAGCTGCAACGGGACTTCTTGCTCTGCTCTTTTGGACTACTTGCACTGTGTAAGTGATAAGAAGATTATTTGCCCTTTCTGGACTCTTCATTCTGTACATAGTTCTTAATTCTTCACCTTCCTTCCCCTCTGAATGTCTTTCAAGTTATTTCCTAATTTGGCAACTGCTTAAAGAAAAATGTGTCCTAGCACAAAATAGTGTATCCAAATAAATTAAATGTTTTTTCCCTGGACTCAGGCTTTGTACTCTTCATTTAAAAGTGTTGGTTCTTTCTTCCTTAACTCTAATATTTTTAATAGCATTGCTGTGCCTTTCTGAAATATCCTCATCTTTTTTTCCCCTCTGATTCAAATTCTAAGTTCCTTCAGAGCTCAGCTTAAACTCCACCTTTCCCATTGCTGACATAGTTTGAACGCTCTAAGATTGTGACTTTCACTGAAATATATACCTGTTTATTCTCAAAACTAATGGATATACTATCAAAATTACCTAAAGAGCTTTCTCAAAAAAGGCATTATTACCATTATTACAAAATAGTCATTATTACAATGTATTGATGAAGTCTCTGGTGATGAGTTATATATTTTGAAAAAGTAACCAATATGATTCAAATGCACCTCCCCTTCTCCCTCACCCAATGGACAAAACCTGATCTGGACATAAAAAATTTAGTATTATACTATCCTATGTACATCTCTAAACATCAGATGCTGTGGCCTCTCATTCTGAAAACTATTTTCTACTAGCATTAGCAATTTGAATAGATAAATTTTCAAGTTGCTTTAAAAAATTCCCAAATGACCTGGAAATTATTTTATGATTTTCCACTTGAATTTGAAACTGTTTTATTAGATGTCCCCTAATGTTTTCTGGTGGCCTCTAATTAATCTCAGACTGAGAAAATTAAAGGGATCAAAATGTTTAGCTGCTTCTTTAATATTTTGAGGCAACTCAAAGAGCAAAAGGATTATTTAAATTCTTTTGTTTACAAGATAGATATATTTTAAGACAAACAAGAGATTGACTCCCATTATTGAATAACTTTTCTAAGAAACCTGAGTGCTTCTCAATTGTCAGCAAACAACTATTCTTGAGTAAAATATATGTAAATGTTGAGTATTTCCATTCAGAATTACAAAAATATTATATTACTAGGAGTAATCTTGGAAAGAAACCATGCTTCTTGATTTAAAAAAAATAGAGAGTGTAAACCTGCCAGTTCTCCACAAATTAATCTGGAAGGATAGAGTTGCTTTTATTGAGATAGGGAAGTTTTCAGAAGCACGGAGTTTGGAGATTGGGGCAAGGGTATAGGAACAGAGATAAGGAATTTGGTTTGCTATCTGCTGAGTTTGAGATGACTATTGGCATTAAAGATAGTGAATTAAGCAATTTGGAGTTCAAAATATCTGGACTAGAGGTTCAATTTCAGTAATCATAAATTAATAGTTGGTATTGAAAGCCACATGAGAGTCCCTTGTGAAAATGAGTATATATAAAAAAACAGATCCAAGGACTGAGTCTTCAGGCACTCCAATAGATCAACATTAGAGTAATAAGGAGCAAACCAACAAATGTGACACAGAAGGGTAGAAAGAAAACCAGGAACATGTAAGAAAGCATTTTCAGGAAGGAAGGATTGATCAATTTATTGATGAAATTCTCAGGAAAAGTCAACTAAGATGAAGACTGAGAATTGATGATTGGATATAGCCCATGAAGGGCTACTTGACAAGAGTGATTTTGGTGTAATGGTGTAGTGAAACCCTGGAACTCAGGAAAAATATTTAAATCAAGCGTAACTTTTCTGAGGGGTAAAGGAAGGGGAGTAAATGAGGAGTAACTGGAGCTGGAGAAAAAAATGTGAATGGTAGAAAACACATCATTTTTGTTTGCTAGCAGGAATAAATTGGGAAAGGAGAATTGATAATACAGAGAATACTTGGTAGATAATTGTCCTTGTGTTGCTGAAAGGAGATGGGATCTAGTGTACAAACTAAGAGGTTCTGAGTCTTAGTTCATTGCATAGACAATTCACACATATCAACAGAAAAGAAAGCACAGTACCTGCAACCAGATAAAGATAGCCACAGTGCATATAGATTAATGCCAGGAATGTTTAAAAAACTGGGGTACAGAATGATAGATAAGACCAATTTGGAACAATATACCATTATTAATCATTCACTTTCAGAAGTGGCATCATAAAACCTATATTAAACTTTCTTACTTTTGAATTTTTCATGACAATTATTTTAATGAGAACAAAGTACAGTAAGAGAGAGAGAAACAAGTTTTCTCCTCACACGTTCCCTAAAATTTCTATTAGAGAGCTTCACACATCACAGCCTTTTTTCAATCAATCGTATTTATGAACTATTGACCATATACCAGTGAAATTCTCTCAGGCCTGGGAAAACTGTAGCTTTCAAATCATTCAAGAACCTCGCATTATTGGAGCTTGTATTCTAGACCAGCACTGTCCAATCAAAATATTAATGAGATACTTTTACATAATTTTAAATTTTCTAATGGCCACACAGAAAAAGTAAAAAGAAATTGGTGAAATTAGCATTAATAATATATTTAACCACATATGCCAAAAATATTTTGTCATTTCAGCATAAGATCAATACAAAAATTGTTAATGTGATATTTTAGTGTTTTTCTTCAATCTTTGAAATCTGGTGTATGTATCACACTTGTAAATATCTCAACTTGAACTAAATTTTCATCAGATTTTTATTCAGATCTAATGATCCATATTTAGAGTTCATTGACATACAAAACAATCACATAACCAAGTCATTCCAAATGTATTTAAAAGTTTTCCAATAACTGAATCAAATACCAGATATTTGAATCCAAACCAACAAAACAGATTTGTCTTTTTTAGAAGTTTTTTCCTTTATTTTGGAGCAAAAGCATGTTGATTGCAAATCTGTCCAAGTTAAGTAAATTCACTAATGCCTCGATCAATTCAGTATTTTTGATGCCAAATTCAAGGGGCAATGGATGAATTGAAAAACTGCTCTAAATTTATCAGTATCAACAAAGTGTTCTTCAAATTTGTAGTTGACAGGATGCTATCAATTACAATTAAAATCTACATACTGATTCATGATGGGAAAACGTGTAAAATCACTATTATTGATTTGTAGTATGAATAGTTTCTATTTCAACCTGAATTCTTGTACCTGTATAGCTAGATCATCAATAAGCTTTTTTTTTTCCTTTGGTGCTTCAGATTGAGCTTGTTCATATGCAGTGTCATATCTATGAGTAAACAAATAAAACTGCCATTTGTTGTATTCGATTATTTTGAAAATCGAATATTTAGCAAGCATCCGTTTTGTTTCAAGAAATTTTGAATTTGAGTTAACAGTAATGTAAAGCTTTATGGCATTCTTCTACAACCCGAACAATGTGAATTGACCAAGAACACAGGATCATTAAATTCATTGTCTTCTCTCCCTTTCAACAGTTCCATAAACTGGTGATGATTCATAGCATTTATATGCATACCCCAAACAATTTAAAAACTATATCCGTGATACTTTTAATAAAGTTGTTTTAGAAAACTGTGCACTGATATTACTGACATTTATAAAGTGGAATGAAGCAATAAAGGAAACATCAGTCTCTTGTTTTAAAATGCCAATAAATCCAGAATTTTTACCTAATATAGGTGGAATATCATATGTTGTGATAGAAGCATTTCCATATCCAGCTGAATTTGTCTTTAGCAGTGAAGATTAAAAAATCTCTATGCTGTAAGTTCTATTTTCTAAACTACTAAATGACATTCTTTTTTGAAAACTTGGAAGTCTTCTGAGATAAAACATACCCAAGTGTATTTTTTAGCATTAATTAGTGTCTATTCCATTCTATGACTCATCTAAAGCTAAAGAAAAGTGTTCACAATTTTCAAATTTATAATAAATTGATCTTTGATATTGACAGAAAGTTCTCATTGATTAAATCAAAGATATTTCATTTTTAGTAGAATACCTTTTTATTAGTCTTTCTTCATAAATTTGTAACAAAATTTCAATAACTGAAATAATTTTTACCATTTCCATATAAAAATTGTTTTATTTTTCATACATAATCCAAGTCATTTTAAAGTTAGCCAAAATTGTGAGTTAAAATTCTGTTAAAAATAATTTTAAAATATTTCATCAGATATTTAATTCTGATTTTAGGCAAATTACTGTGTTCATTTTTTTTTTTTTGTCTGTTGATAGAAAACATCAAATTCACCATATATTTGTGAAAAAAAAAATTCCTAATATTGTCCACTGTATTTTACTTAACTATTTTACACTAAAAACAAATAAGAATTTTTTGTTTTGTTCTAATGGAACATACTGCCATTCATCATAAATTTGTGGTAAACTATCTACCAGTCTGCTTTTATTTTCTTTTCTGTTTTACTCATAGTACTAGCTTCTGTATATCCTCTCCATTCTATGTCCATAATATGTTTTCATTTTACATTTATAAATCTGTCCATATGTTCTAGTTTGCTAACGCTGCGGAATGCAAAACACCAGAGATGGATTGGCTTTTATAAAAAGGGGGTTTATTTGGCTACACAGTTACAGACTTAAGGCCATAAACTGTCCAAGGTAACACATCAGTAATCGGGTACCTTCACTGGAGGATGGCCAATGGCATCCGGAAAACCTCTGTTAGCTGAGAAGGCACATGGCTGGCATCTGTTCTAAAGTTCTGGTTTCAAAATGGCTTTCTCCCAGGACGTTCCTGTCTAGCAAGCTTGCTCCTCTTCAAAACGTCACTCACAGCTGCACTGAGTTCCTTCTCTTTGAGTCAGCTCATGTATATGGCTCCACTGATTAAGGCCCACCCTGAATGGGTGGGACCATGCCTCCATGGGAACATCCCATCAGAGTCATCACCCACAGCTGGGTGGGGCACATTCCAAGCAAATCTAATCAGCACCAAAACATCTGCCCCACAAGACTACATCAAAGATAATGGTGTTTGGGGGACACAATACATTCAAACTGGCACACCATACTGATTTTAAAACTAATAATACAATTTTATAACTAAAATTATCATTAGCATTTCAAGTTAATTACCATGTACAATTTACATAGGTACTATTGTAACTTGTGCTGTGTACAAAAATTTTTCAATAAACACATTACAATGTTACATCAGTGTTTAGACAAAAACAGTTGAAGTGAAAGAATCCATTGATATTGACTAGTTCTGTGCTGTACTTATATGTAATACTAGAAATGATGCACAGACCTCAACATGTGCACTACAGTAAAACAATAATATCAGTGTGATGCAGCTGTTAAATGGAAATGTAGTCCTATCAAAACAAAAACGCTTCATTCATTGGAAAACATTTTATGCTGCTTCAGCTTTTAAATTTTAAAATGGTGTACCAACCACTTTTAATAGCTAATTAAATTGAGGCCAATGTCTACTGTATTGGAGAATGCAGTTATAGACATTAAAAAAACATTTCCTTGACCATTATGTAAACAATATAGTTTTAGGCTAAGCCCTTCTCTATATCTCCATTTTTTATTCTGTACAATTGATATCACAATGTACTTCAAAATTCGTAAGAATATTATGTTGCTCTGGGAGAGATGGCACAGTGGAGGTGATAATAATAAGGTTTATCTTTTAAAATTCCTAAAAACTATCTTAGAAATTCTATGCATAATCTTTCATATACAAAATAGCAGTATGATCTGCTGAAAACTGCAGATTTGCAGTAAATAGAGTAACATATCTAAGTGTTTTAAGTGGGATCAATTTTGTATATGTGAATTATAATCCCTAATAAAGGAAAGATATTTTCCCCAAAACAAATGTTTTTGTACTTATTGTTATTATTATTGAATATGAAGGAAAAAATAAAATAACTTGCTGTAATGGACAATGCATGGAAATCACAAACTCCTAAGAGAAGTAGAGGCTAATTTAGACTTTAGTTATTAATAGGAGTGTTAAATACCATATACTATTATGCCTCTTCATATTACAGCTCACAATACCTTTGTTTCTATCACTAATAATATTTCAATCTTTCTAAAAAAGCATTTCTCAGTATTACATATCCATTATATCATATACTTTTTTTGGTTGACTGAGAAGTATTTCAGCTCATTTTCATATTCTAAAGCACGACAATTAACACTTCTTTAGTAAAAGATTCTAACACTTCAATGTTACCTTTTTCAAATACATCTAGCTTTGGAATATAAGCCTGGCACAAATCCCAGAATGTCTTTCCACACTCCATTTTCCTCGCCATAGGAATTAATAGAAGTTTTAGGAAAGTCATTTTCTCTAAGAACAAAAATTGCTCTCAGCTCATCCCCCATACTTCCTATCTAGGACAAAATTTTCATTTAAATATTTATTGGCAAGTCATTTGCTGAAGGCAAGATACTGTGAAGTGTAATGTACGGAATGAAGAAAATGTGCTGAAAATATTCTTAGCCTTCAGGACACCTCTAACCTTATGAGTGAAATGGAAATTGTAAATAAATAACTGCATTGAAATATCCTATGTGTAAATGTGATAAAAGAAACCCAGGCCAGATGCATAGGAACACAAAAGAATCACCGGTCTAAGGCAAGAGTATTGTTGATATACTGTGAACAGAGCTGAGCTCAAGTAATAAATAGGGTATTAAAGTAGACAGATGTGTGTGTTGGGTGTTCTAAATAGAGCCAAGAAGCATGAACGAGGTCTCAGAGCCAGAAAGAAATAGTGGTATATTTGAGAAATCGCAAGACATAAAGATTAGAGGGAGTTTCAATTGCACTAAGGATGTGGTAGATGGTGAAAATAGTATATGGTGAAAGAAGTTGGATATGAACGAGATTGTGGAGGGCATCATGTGGCAGGATCAAGATTCTAGATTCTTTTCAGTGAGCAATCAGCATCCTTGACCTGGGTGGCAATAGTCAAAATGAAACATTAATTTGAAGGGACAGAAGACGGAATGATGAGCAGCATCATGACTGATGTTCTGAAGATAGATCTCAGGTCATTATTTTCCTAAATCACCAAAAATAATTAAATAATGTGATCAGCCTTTACTAATTAAGGCACAAAGTAGAACAATAAATGTAAAAAATATATATTTCAACAAAATAATAAAATCATGAATGATAATATTTATTTCAAGGTTACGATGAAAAAAAACAGATGTTCCCCATATATTATCCCTCTTTGTTAAGGGTTCAGATTTTCACAATGATTATGTAACTTGCCAAGGCTTGTGTGATTAGTGACAGAGTCCAGAGTCTAAGTGAGTCTGAGCCCAAGAGTACAGAACATGCTGTCATTATCTTTGTACATTAAAATGATTTTTTTTTTATTTTTGAACCTAGAAGAGAAACAAATATGAATACTTGAGAGATCATAAAATCCAGTTCTTTGTTTCTTTTTTTCTGGAGAGACTTTAAGGCATAGAAAAATTCAATGATTTTCCAGAGATTACAAGAGTTTCATTGGAAATTGACTTGTATAAAATGGACACTCGATATTTGCTTTGTAATTGAAGGAATGGAGGAATGAGCCTGTTTTAATGTTACTATTTCATGAATTTAAATAATGAAAAAAAAAACCAGTGATTTATACAGCTCTTAATAAATGTACACACGCAAAATAATAGGACATATTAGACTAAATAAAGTTATTTTTGTTGTTTGAGACACTGTGAACAAAAGATGAAGTAAGGAAGTCACATGCTATGTGATTAAATGAGATTGTTAGAATTAACTGTAATTTTGAATTTAAGGATACTGTAGGCAAGAGCATGAAAGAATCCCTGGAAACATATACTTTAACTCCTTTGTTTTATAGATGTATAAACTGAGATTATTAGAGGCTAATTTACCTGCCATGTATCCTACAGCATAGTGTGAAAACAAGTTCCAGTGTATTACATAGGAAATTCACTAATTCACTGGCTGTGGGTGTGTGTGTGTGCTGAGAGGGAGGCCTGCAGTTGTTGGGGAGGGAATGGATAAGGAAATGCAGCTTAACATTGAACTGTAAGTGTAAAACAGAAACAAATTTATAATTTCCCTTTTAAAAAGGTACCGGTAAGAGGTTTTGTGCCAGTTTGAATATATTGTGTCTCCCAGCCATATTCTTTGATGCAGTCTTGTGGGGCAGATGTTTCGGTGCTGATCAGATTTGCATGGAGGTGTGCCCCACCGAACTGTAGGTGATAACTCTGACATCCTGGGAGAAAGCCATTTCGAAACCAGAACTTTGGAGCAGACGCCAGCCACACCTTCCCAGCTAACAGAGGTTTTCCAAACACCATTGGCCATCCTCCAGCGAAGGTACCCAATTGCTGATGTGTTACCTTGGACACTTTATGGCCTTAAGACTGTAACTGTGTAACCAAATAAACCCCCTTTTATAAAAGCCAATCCGTCTCTGGTGTTTTGCATTCTGGCAGCATTAGCAAACTAGAACAGGTTTCATGTGAGTTTTTTTTTTTCCGGAGGTGTCTGGTTGACAAGTCATTTTCAGACTGCTCCAGATAAGGAGGGGGAGGAAAAGGAATGAGGGGAAGGAAAAAAGAGGAGGAAGATGAGAAGGAGGAAGGGAAGAGAAAGAAGAGAACAACTACAACATCCTGGGATTCTTTCATGCTCTTGCATACAATATCCTTAAATTCAAAATTACAGTTAATTCTATCAATCTCATTTAATCACATAGCATGTGACTTCCTTTCTTCATGTTTTGTTCACAGTGTCTCAAACAACAGAAATAACTTTATTTAGTCTAATATGTCCTATTATTTGGTGTGTGTACATTTATAGGAGCTATATAAATCACTTTATTGCAATAAAATTCAACAACTTACAAACTGGCTTTGAAGAAAGAAAGCCAATCGAACTGCAAGCAAGACTTAGTCAAGAGCACTGGAGACGGTGAAAGAGGAAGACTCAAGAATCCAGTTCACTAGCCTACCCCAAGCTCTGCTCCACTATCATGCTCTCCTTTGCTTCCTTCCTGAACATCCAGGCACCGAACTCTCCATCCTTTTCCCTTTGTGATTCATTTTTCTCTACTCTATTAAACTAAAAATAGGAAAAGCATCATCTTAAAAGTTAATGAAATGAATATTATAACCATTTGTAAGTTTAAAAACAGCACACACACAAAAAATTATCTAACATCCTTTGGTTCATCCTCTCCAATTTTCATTAAATCTACTGAAGGTAAAACTCAAAGCACACAACTAACGCTGAATAATTATTACTGCTAAGTATATTGTAAATGGAGGGGAAAAATCCATGCTGGATTTTCTTTATAAGGTAGCCCGTCTTTACTTCTTGAAACAGAGACAAATATCACTTGTAAAGGAACTTTCTCAAACTATTCTATCAAGAACAGGAGTCAGCAAAATACAGCCCAAGGGCTAAATCTGGCTTGCTGCATGATTTTGTTTATTAATTTCGTTGGAATGCAAACAAATCTGTATATTTATATATTCTCTATGGCTACTTTTGTGCTACAATAGCTGAGTCAAACAGTTGCATCAATGACTGTATGGGCCACAAAGCCTAAAATAGTTATTATCTGGCTCGATACAGATATTTGCTGACCCCTGATCTAAAACAACCATCATCACTCTGTTTCCTTATGATAAGTTTTTCTGTCCTTATCCTTTTTCCACTTGACAGATTATGTATGTGCCCATTTGGTTATTGCATGTCATCTTCCATGATAAGTCAAGGCCGATTAGTTTAAGGTCTTTGGTTTGCTGCACCAGTTCTGTTCCCAACACTGACATTAGAGCCTCACAGGTAGTAGGGACTTGAAAGGAACAAGTGGAAAAGATTGTCAAATCTTATCCACGTCTCAGAGATATTAATCAGTATCAAGTTTTACCTAACGATTTTAACAATACAGGTAATCAGGGCAATAGAAAAAGCTCAGAGAAAACCAGGACGTCCCACAAATCTCCTGTGCTCTCCCTTCCTGCATGCTCTCTGTCCTAGGGGAAAAAAAAAGATGAGGTCGCTAAGTGAGGTTTTGTGAGGTATTACCATAAACAGTGGGGAGCATTTAAGTTATGAAACATCATACATCCAGGAAACTGCATGATTTATTTGACAGTCTCTGGTGATCTATACATTATAAGTTCATAGATTCTGGGTTTACTTACTAGAAACAATCATTAACCAGGGATGTTTTCCTGAGGGCATTCTACATATAAGGACCCTTTCTTCTAGAAAAAAGGTCATTCATCCATTTAAAGAAAATACCACTTGATAAGGAAGTTATACTGGGTCACCTGACTTTGTTTTTTCAATAGGAGTCGAGATTCTCCTTCCCTAAGAGGAATACATGGATCATGGACCTCAGGCAAGCTGCTTTACATTCTTTCTCACCATCATGTAAAAGGAATATTTGGTGAATGAATGCCTAAAAGAAAGGTAAGTGGATTCCTCATAAATCCCCTCCAAATTTGCCCCAACTCTGAGACCTGAAAAGTCTGTTGTGCCAGTTTGGATCTATTATTTTCTCCCTGAAACGCCGTATTCTTTAATGCAATTTTGTGGATGCAGACTGATTAGTCTGTTGATTAGGGTAGAACCACTGATTGAATTTTTTCCATAGAGGTGTGGACACCACCCATTCAGGTTGGGTCTTGATTAGTTCACTGGAGTTTTAAGAGAGCCAGGAGCCAACATAGGCATTTATGCTGATGCTGATGCTTGGAGATGTTTGGAGATTCAGACAGAAGGACTCTGGAGATGCTAAGCTGAGAGATGAAGGCTAGAGATTGCCCCAGAGAATCTAAAAGAGGACAAAACAACCCAAGAGGAGCTGAGAGAGACTTTGGGAGAGATGTTTGCTGATGTTTAGAGATGCTTGGAGTTGCAGACAGAAGGATGTGTGGAGAACACCATTTTGAAGCACAACCCAGGAGCAAAGGACCAGCAGACACCAGCCACATGCCTTCCCTGCTAACAGAGGTGTTCTGATGCCATCGGCCTTTCTTCAGTGAAGGTATCCTCTTGTTGATGCCTTAGTTTGGACACTTTTATGGCCTTGGAACTGTAAATTTGTAACTTAATAAATCCCCTTTATAAAAGCCAATCCACTTCTGGTATTTTGCATAATGACAGCTCTAGAAAACCGGAACATCTAGCAAGTAGAAAAACAAGCCATCACGCTTCCAACACATTTGACTATTTTTCAAAGTGACTGCAACATTTCTGCTACCAAATGCACACACACACAGAGCCATTAATGGTAGAAGAAGAGGAATGGTAAGTAAAGAAGTAGGGAAGAAAGGAGTTAGTTTCTCTCCCTCAAGGGAAAAACAGAAAAATAAAAAGAATGAAACAGGAGATATTCAGTACATGAGATTTTCTGATATCTGGTTTCCCCAAGACAGAGGGCAGATAAGGAAGAGCTCTGCTAGCAACATCTGCAAGGACAGTAGTCTCTATGTAGTTCAAATTCAAATCATATCAGACAACCATAAATCTGAATAAATATCCCATGTTCAAAATGTAAATGCATGTTTTAATGGCTTGTAAATATTGTGTAAAAATATGAAAGAACTTGCAGTCATCAATCTAAACACTCAAAACAGTAGAGTAATTCATCTCAGTGTTGCTGCTTTATGAAAGTAATGCAAAGAAACAAAAAAATATAAGAGCAGAGTTAAAACTCCAGTAGGAGGCAGTCAGAATACAAATGATAAAACAGAATTAGTGATGTGAAAAAAAAATTTGAGATTTCCTGTAATTCAGAGAAAATAATGATGCAATAAAGAGATGAAAGATATTTTAAAAAAAAAAACAAAGAATAGAAATCCAACACATAATTAACTGGTGGTCATAAAGAAGATAACACAACAAATTAAGCAAAATAATTTCAATTTTATAGAAGAAAAATAAGCTGTGATTATGAGATTTGTGTGCACATATCAAAGAGCTTATTGCATTCCAAAGGCACTCACTAACAACATTTTTAAATTAATATGGTCAATAAAAAATTCATTAAGAATCCAGGCAGATGAGGCAGGGCAAGATGGTGGCATAGGGAGGTGTGGAATTTAGATAGTCTCCTAGAGCAACTAGGAAATAGCCAGGAATAACTTGAAAACAGGCTGGAGCAACTGATGGGGGGACATCTGTGACTGAACACATATCATACATCAGTCTGGAATGGGTGGAATGCCTGAGATCACAGCATAGAACTTTAGGTAAAGCTCCCCAAACTGTGGAGTTGGTCCCCCTACCCCACCATCATGGCAGGCTGAGTTGCAAAACTTCACTGTGGGAAAAAGAAGCAGTTCCTGCTGGGAACAAGGGAATGTAGCTCAACCAAGCCCCAGTTGTGGTTTTAATTAACATATTTGATGGTGATTAAATGTACAAATATAAGAATGTTTTTAAATGAGGTTGAACAAATGAATGTCAACATTGCAAGGTGTTGAAAATTGGATGGTATAGAGGAAAAAGACAATAAATGCAAACTAGAGTCTATAGTTAATGGTAACATTGTAAGATGCTTCCACTAATCGTACAAAGGCAACATACCAATGCTAAATGTCTGTAAGAGGGGGCTATAAGGGAGTGATATGGGATTCTCAGCGGTGGTGATATTGTCTGACTTTTTCATTGTATTTTATTTTTATTTTTCTTCTATCTTTTGAATTTTTATTCTTCATTTTTTTCTCCTTTTCCTCTTTCTTTTGGGAAGAAATGTAAATGCCCTCATATAGATTGTGGTGGTGAATGCATGATTATGTGTTTATACTGTGAATCATTGTTTACTTAAGGTGGATTGCATGGTGTGTGAATAAAACCATTTTAAAAATAAACAGAGGGATACAAGGGCTGAAGAAAATGTGAATAGAGGTATGTGCCTATTCCCTGTAAGTAGGGAGGTAAAACGGCACAGCCCAGCTGGAGGGCAGTGTGGTTGTTCCACAGGAAGGTAACTTTGAAGTTGCCGTATGGTTCTGCAAACCTGTTATTGGGTATATACTTGGAAGAACTGAGGGTAGGGACATGAGTGGACATTGCACACTGGTGTTTTTGGCAGCAGAATTCATGATTCACAATGGATGTAGGTGGCCTAAGGGTACATAAACTGATAAACAGAATGATGAACTGTAGTGTATATATACAATGGAATACTGATCAGTGGCAAGAAGACATGAAGTTGTGAGGTACGCAACTAGGGGAATGAAACTTGAGGAAAGTATGTTCAGCGAAATAGGCCAGAATAAAAAAGATAAACATTATAATTCCTCACTAATATGGACTAGCTATAATATGCAAACTCTGAGAAATGAATCTGAGAGCATAGGTTATCAGAGGAAGGCTTTTACAGCAGTCACATCTATTCATGAGTTGTAACCATTGTCTCTAAATTCTGAAATGCTGAGCTATTTGTGTATAACCTGTTTGGGCCCTGTAGCTTTGGGTATCTGTGTGACCCCTGAGACTCAGAGCCAGAGTTTAGCAGCTAGGAATGTCAGCATTACCCCATATAGCAAATGTTAGAGAAGCTGAAAAAGAGATCAGACTTCAATTAGAGATATGAACAAAATTGACTTGATTAGAACTAAGGTAAACAAGATTAAAGGGTAAAGGAAGAAAATGACTGTGTTTTAAAACCTCAGCTTCTGTGTGAGACCAAAGGAAGAAATGTTTATTTGGAGCAAAATCTATATTTTCTGTAGCACGCTATGTAAGTTAGCTTGAATGGTCAGTTTATCCAAACACAGTAATTATATGGAAACTTGAATTGAGGGTGAGATCTGATTGGTTTGTACAAGTTAGCATGAAACCCTGATACATCCCAAAGTACTTTGGGCAGAGAATAAAAAGTATTTGCAAAGCTCCCTTGAGGGCCTGGGGGGAAATGTGGAAACATTAAACTTCCCCACCTGGGGAATTACTGATATTCTCACAAGCATTGGGTACAACCATTGTGGTAGACCAGGTCCTTGATCTTGGGGCTTGCAGTTATGAAGCTTGTTACTGCAAAAGAGAGGCTAAGCCTACTTATAATTGTGCCTAAGAATCACCCCTAGAGAACCTTTTTTGTTGCTCCGATGCGGTCTGTCTCTCTCTAAGTCCACTCAGCAGGTAAACTCACTGCCTTCCCCCCATGTGGGACATGACTCCCAGAAGTGTAAATCTCCCTGGCAATGTGGGACATGACTCCAGAGCATGAGCCTGGACCTGTCATCATGGGACTAAGAAAGTTTTCCTGACCAAAAGGGGGAAGAGAAATGAAACAAAATAAATTTCAGTGGCTGAGAGATCTCAAATGGAGTTGAGAGGTCATTCTGGAAGTTGTTCTTTATGAATTATACAGATATCCCTTTTTCGTTTTTAGTGTGTTGGAATAGCTAGAAGGAAATACCTGAAAGTGTTGAACTGCAATCCAGCATCCTTGATTCTTGAAGATGATCATATAACTATATAGCTTATATGGTGTGACTGTGTGATTGTGAAAACCTTGTGGCTCACACTCCCTTTATCCGATGTACGGACAAATGAGTAGGAACAAAGGGGGACAAAAAGTGAATGAATAATAGCTGGGAAAAAGGAGGATGAGATGTTTTGAGTTTTTTTTTAAACTTTTATTTTTATTTTTATTCTTATTTTTAGTTTTATTTTTCAGAATAATGAAAATGTTCAAAAATTTATTGTGATGAATGCATATCATGATGATACTGTGAACAATTGATTGTACACTTTGGATGACTGTATGGTGTGTGACTATACCTCAATAAAATTGCATTTAAAAAAAAAAAATCCAGGCAGAGAAAAAGTAGTCTACAAATTATCAAATATCAGAGTAGTCAAATTACTAATTGCCACTAAAATATGTCTAGCTATACATTACTTATTAAAATCTGGGATATGAATTGTTTAAGAGCATAGAAACACAGGAAAAAATATTCAACTCCTTTATAATTTTATACCAAAACTAGCAAGGACACTATAAGGAAAGTATAGCCACATCATACCTTTCAACACAGATATGAAATTCTAAGACAGTTCTAAATCAATCAGGAAACTGAATTCAACTGTGTATAATAATAACACATGATAACCATATAGCATTTATTGAGATAGTTTAGAATGGTTTAATATCAAATTAAGCTAAAGAGTGCATGTTTAGAAAACACATATAAAGAATGTGACATAGACAAAGAACTTAGTAAAACAATGGACAAAGCTTATGAGAGGCAAGTCACAGAAGAGAAAACTCAAATACCAATACACATGAAAAGTTATTAAAACTAACCAGCAGTAAGAAAAGTGAAAATTAAAAACACAGTACAAAGAGATCATTTTATACTTATAAGTATAAGATAAGAATTAAAAAGTCTGACACTGATTTAGTGTTGGTGAAACTATGGGGCAGTGAGAACTCTTTATGTACTGTTTGTGGTAGTGCATATTAGTATAAATACAGTTTTAGTTTGCTAAAGCTGATGAAATGCAATATACCAGAAATGGGTTGGATTTTACAATGGGGATTTATTAACTTACAAGCTTATAGTTCTTAGATCATGAAAAATGTCCAAATTAAGGCATCAACAGGATCATATCTTCTCCCTGAAGAACAGCTGCTATCTGGGACTCCTCTGTCACATGGGAAGGTACATGGTGATGTCTTCGGATCTCTCCCTTCTCTCCCAGGTTTTGTTGCTTCCAGCTTCTGATTTCAGTGGCTTCCTCACAGAACTTCTGCATGTTTCTCTCTTTTAGCTTTTGCCTCTTTAACTTCTCTGGGGCTTTTTGTTTTCTCTGTCTTTTACCCTCTTATAAAGGCCTCCAGTAAAAGGATTAAGACACACCTTGAATGAGGAGGGTGACATCTCAATTGAAATAATCTAATCAAAAGTTCCCACATACAATAGGTCTACACCCCCAGGAATGGATTAAAAGAATATGATCTTTTCTGGGGTATATAGAGCTTCAGACCATCACAAATACTTTAAGGAGGAATTTGACAAGAGCCAGTAAATTTTAAAATGCTTTTACTAAATCCTTATGCTTTTCAATGTGGCTATTGAGCACTTGAAATGTGACTAATATGAATTGTGATGTGCACTAAAATTTCAAAAGATTTTGAAGGCATAGTACAAAGAAAAACATAAAATACATTAAAAATTTTACGATCCTTTACATTTAACATTAATTCATCTATTAACATTTTAGAGAACATAATTCTTTGTTGAGGAGGATTATCCTGTGCATTGTAAGGTTTTTAGCAGCATCCCTGACCTCTACTTATTAGATGCCAGAACTCCTCACCAGTTATGATAATCAAAAATATCTCAGACATTGCCAAATATCACCTGGGGGCAAAATCAACCCTGGTTGAGAACCAGGCTTAATTACATGTTAAAATGAAAAATTTGGGGATATAAGGCATTAAATAAACTACATTATTAAAATTAATTTTCCCTGTTTCATTTTACTTTCTAATGTGGCTAATAGAAAATTTTTAAATACATATGACTCATATTTTTTGTTGGACAGCATTGTTATAAGCATCACTTTTCACTTTAAGTTACACACTCTAGAGCAGTATTTCTCAAACTCTTAATGTACATAGAAATTACCTAAGGATCTTTTAAATGCATATTATTTTCCTGACCCTGGGAGATAATCAGTGTTTGTTTTAGGCCAAAAAAATATGCAAATTATGATTCTGTGCATTTGGGTTGGGATGAGATTCTATGACACTTAAATTTTTTTATTAGAGAAACTGTGGTTTTACAAAACAGTGATGCATAAAATACAGGATTCCTCTATACCACCCTATTATTAACACCTTGCATTGATGTGGTATATTTGTTACAATTGATGAAAGCAAATTTTTATAATTGTACTCTTCTCTATAATCCGTAGTTTAACTTAGGGTTCACTGTGAGTGCAGTTTTAAGAATTTTTTTATTCTGTTACCATATATACAACCTAACATTTTCCCCTTTACCACATTCATAATGATATATTTCAGTTGCTGTTATATTCTGTTCAACTCATTGTGCTCACAATCACCACCATCCATTACTAAAATATTTCATCAGTCCAAATAGGAACTCTGTGCATTTTAAGCCTTGACTCTCTATTACCTATCCCCACCCCATCCCCTGGTAATATATACTCTAGATTCTGATTCAATGAGTTCCTTATTCAAATTATTCCATATCAGTGAGATCATACAATATTTGTACTTTTCTTCTGGCTTATTTTATTCAGCATAACGTTTTCCAGGTTTATCCATGTTGTCACTTGAATCAGAACTTCATTCTTTTCTGAAGCTGAATAATACCCCTTTGTATGTATATACCACACTTGCTTATCCTATCGTTAGTAATGAACACCATGGTTGCTTCTGTCTTTTAGCAATTGTGAATAACGCTGCTTTAAACACCAGTGAGCAATCATCTGTTCCAGTCCCTGCTTTCAATTCTTTGGGGAATATACCTAGACGTGTTATTGCCAGGTCATATGGTAATTCTATACATAGTTGCTGAGGAACTGCCAGGCTCTTCCACAGTGGCTGCATCATTTACAGTCTTACCAACAATTAATGAGTATTCCTTTTTCTCCACATCCTCTCCAACACTAGTAATTTTTTCACTAAAATAATAGTATCCATTCTAATGAGTGTGAAATGGTATCTCATTGCAGTTTTGATCTGCAATTCCCTGTTAGCTAATAAAGTTGAGAATATTTTCAGGTGCTTTTTTTGCCATTTGTGTATCTTCTTTAGAGAGTTGTCTATTCAAGTCTTTTGCCAATTTTTAATTAGGTTGTTGTCTTTTTGTTGTTGATTATAGGATTTATTTATATATTCTGGATAATAAACCTTTATCAGATACGTGGTTTCCAAATATTTCTTCTATTGCATAGGTTGTCAGTTTACTTTCATGAGAAAGTCCTTTGAGTCATAAACATTTTTAATATTGATGAGGTCCCATTAATCTATTTTTTCTTTTGTTGTTTGTACTTTGGGTGTAAAATTTAAGAAACCGTTGCCTAACACAAGATCTTAAAGATGCTTTTCTATAGTTTCTTTAGGAGTTTGATAGTTATAGCTCTCATATTTAAGTCTGTGATCAATTTTGAGTTGATTTTTGTATGATGTGTTAGATAGGAGTTCTTTTCATTCCTTTGCAAATGGAGATCCCGTTTTCTCAGCAGCATTTGTTGAAGAGACTATTCTTTCCCAATTCAGTGTCTTTGGCCCCTTCTCAAAAATCATTTAGCATAAATGTAAAGGCTGATTTCTGAGCTCTCAATTCTCAAAACTTTTTCTAATTCTTCCAGTTTTAAGATTAGGTCTCTGATTTGAAATCTTGTTTCTTTTTTAATGTAAACATTTAGAGCCACAAATTTCCCTCATAGCCCTGCCTTTGCTCCTTCCCGTAAGTTTGGGTATGTTACATTTTCATTTTCATTCACCAGAAGGTATTTCCCAATTTTGTTTGTGATTTCCTCTTTAACCCATTGGTTATTTAAGAGTTTGTCGTTTTCCACCTATTTGTGAAAATTCCATTTCTCCCTCTGTTATTGGTTTTTAGATTCAATTCCTTGTGGTTGGAGAAAATACATTGTATGATTTCAATATTTTTTAACATATTGAGAATTTTTTGTGACCTAACATATGTTCTATCCTGGAGAATTATCCATGAGCATGTAATAAAAATGCACATTCTGTTGTTGATGGTTGAAGTGTTCTACGTATGTCTCTTAGATCTATTAGTTTCAGGATATCATTCAGGTATTGTATTTCCTTATGAATCTTCTATTTAAACATTCTGTCCCTTATTGAAAGTGGTGGATTAAAGTCTCTTACTGTTAATGTAGAACCACCAAATTCTCCTTTCAAATCTATCAGTATTTGCTCCTTATATTTTGGGCACTTCCGTTAGGTGCATATATATTTATGTGTTGCATCATCTTGTTGAATTGACCCCATTATCAGTATATAATGACTGACTTCTTCCTTCATATATGTGTTTGGCTTAGAGTCTATTTTATCTGGAAATAGTATAGCTAACTCAGCTCTCTTTTTGTTCTTTCTTGCTTGGTATATAATCTTTTCCATTCTTCCACTGTCAGCCTTCTTATGTCTTTGAATGTAAGGTGAATCCCATATTGTTTGGCCATGTTTTTTTATCCATTCTGCCAACCTCTGCCTTTTGCCTAGGAGTTTAATCCATTTACAGTTAAAGTCACTACTGATAATGCAGAACTTTCTTCTGTCATTTTTCTATTGTCTTTGTAAGCCATATATTTTTTTGTCCCTCAGTTCTTCTGTTAATGCCTACTTTTATATATATATGATTTTTTGTGTTGTACCATATTGAGTACATTCTCATTTCTATCTGCAAATATTTTTCATCTGTTTTCCTTGTGGTTACCATGGGGTTAATGTTTAACATCCTAAAAATATGACAATCATATTTACTTTGATACCAACTGGACTTCAATACCATTCAATACAATTTTCCTATATCCTTCTGTCCCCAACCTTTGTTTACACATTACCATTTATATATTTGTACATTGTGTATCCAAACAATATACTTATCATTACTTGCTATGCATTTCCATTTTAGCCCCTGTAGGAAGTAAGAACCAAAGAATACAATACAATAATACTGGCTTTTATAATTACTTAAATGGTTACCTTTACTGGAGGTGTTTATTTCTTTATACTGCTTTGAACCACTGTCTAGTGTCCTTCCCTTTCAGTCTGAAGAATTCCCTTTAGCATTGCTTGTAGGGTGGGTCTAGTGGTGATGAACTCCATGAGCTTTTGTTTATCTGGGAATGTCTTAATGTCCCTCCTTTTTTAGAGCAATTCTCACCAGATATAAAATAATTGGTTTGCAATTGTTTTCATTTAGCACTTTAAGAATTTTAACCCACCACCTTCTTGCCTCCGTGGTTTCCAATGAGAAATAAGTACTCAATCTATTTGGGGTTCCCTTGTATATAATATGCTGTCTTTTTCCCTTGCAGCTTTCAGAAAACTTTCCTTGTCCTTTGACTTTGACAGTTTGACCAATATATGGTAGGGTGTGCTCTTCTTGTTTATCCTTTTTGGTGTACTCTGGACTTCTTAGATGTGCATATTCAATCTTTTGCTAAGTTTGGGAAGTTCTCTGCCATTATTTCTTTGAATATTTCTTCTAGTCTTTTCTCTCTTTCTTCTCCTGGGACTTCCATAATGTTCATATTGGTACAATTGATCTCTGTGTCCCAGAGATCTAAGTATGCTGATTCTTTCTTCTGCCAACTCCAATGTGCTATTGAAACCCTCCTTGGAATTTTTCATTTCAGTCATTGGAGTCATCAACTCCAGTAGTTCTGTTTGGTTCCTTTTAAAAATTTCTGTCTCTTTATACTGATTCTCATATTGCTCATTCATTGTTTTTCTGATACCTTTTAGTTCTTTCTATGTATTTTCTTTCATCTCCTTCAGCATTTTTATGATCATTTTTTTTTTTTTTTTTCAGTCTGTACACACTTTGGTCTTCTTTGTTGCTATTTCCTGGATTTTTAGTTTCTTCTTTTGGATGGGCCATCAGGTCCTGTTTCTTTGCTTGCCCTGTACTCTTTTCCTGCACACTATACATTTTAATTTTTTTAAATGTTAGCTCTGGGAGTTATTCCTTGAGATGTCTGTTTCTTGATTTTTTTAACCAGTTGGTGATAAGACAGATTTTCTTGAACATCTGCCCAAGATAAATGCATGTGCAGGGCTTTCCCTGCCTTTCTGAGCCTGTGTCTTGACCTGAGCTTTTGTTTGTTTGCTGTTTTGGAGTTTACGGGAGTTTGTTTGTCTCCTCAATTTCCCAGGAGACAGCCCTCCCCCTCATGGGTGTTTGAAGCCTATAAGTCATACCCCTGAGTGTCTGCCTCTATAGTTTCTTACATTCCTTTTGTTGTGCCAAGTTGCTTTTGCCTGGAGGGCAAATTCTGGGAGCAGGAGCATGGTAGAGAGGACTTTCCCATGTCAGTCTTTCCCAAATGAAACAGGGCCAGGGACCATGAAGGGAGCAAAGACCTGCTCCAAAGTGCCGTGTGGAGATCAGGAAGGGTGCAAAGAGCTTCTTCCATGGGTCCTGAAAGCTGAGCTTTCTCAGCCTACCCAGCAAATGCAGCTCTTCAACTGATGTCCCCCCAGCCCTGAAGATGTGTAGCATCTTTAAGTCTTCTCAGCTATTGCTTTTGTCTGAGGCAGGATGAAACAATGTCCACCCTCAGAGCCAGGTTCCCAGCAAAGTCACTAATCAAAAGCCTTGATCAGTGATAGGCCATTCCCACCCTTGGTCTAGGGGAAGGGGATTTTTATGCTCCTTCCTCTCACCAGCAGGCTAGCTAGGGGCTGGACCCCACAGAAACTTGCTGTGAGAATAGGGGATGGGCACCAACAGCTGCTACACTCTGAGAGCAAATTACTGTTCTTTACCATAATTCATCAGTCTCTGTCTCCTGCTTTCCTTGGATGCTGTATAGCATTCTTATGACTTCTGGAGCTTCAATTTAGTTGTTTCAGACAGTTCCTGCCTGTTTAATAGTTGTTCTGATGGAAAGACTGAGTCCTGGCACTCTTTACTCCATCTTCCCACAATCCCTGTCAAGATTCTGCAATTCTAACAAGAGCTTAGGTGATACTTATGTTGCTAATCCATGGACATGTCATGTAGCATGACTTTTGAGAACTTCCCACATATTGGAAAAATAGTACATGAAAAATAATATTTAATCTAATACTATATGTGTTAAGAAAAATGTAAATAAACAAAATGTTCATCAAAAATGAAAATATAAACTGTGCAAAGCTTACACCATAGAATATTATATACATGAAACAAAGTGAATGTTATATTTTAAAACAAAAATCCACATATCAAAGATTAATTGCATTATGTTAAAAAAATATGCAAAACTTTAAAACATACAAAAGAATAGATTGTATATGGCTTCATAAACTTTTTGAGTAATTTTTTTATTTAGTAAATTTCTAAAATTAGATAACTATTCACAACAAATTTGTGGCAATGTTTTCTTCTGGAGAATGCAATATAGGATTGGGATCCTGGATGGTCAAACACATCAGTCCTTGCACTTTCATCAATTTATTTCTTTAGCATATGAAGCAAATGCAACCAAAGAGTAAGATTTGATAAAGCTGGCTGTTGGTAGAAAGATATTCATCATCATATTGTCTATCTTTCTCTATAGGTTTGGAATATTCATAACTAAAAATAAATTAGAAATAAATTCACAAATAAATAATAGTGTAAGAAGTCTAGCACTGATTATTGAAGAAAGTAAATAGAATTTTCTAAATGTCTTGAGAGACTTTAAAACTTTATACAAATGCATTTCTCCTGAAGAAAATATATACCTTGTAAAAATATGAATTCCCTTTGAGCTTGTAAAACCACAAATGAAAATTATTGTAGGGTCGATATAGCATCTAAAATAGAGCAGAAAAAAGATGTTTATGTTTTTCATTTCTAAAACTTTTGTTTTAAAATTTTGATTAGAGAAGGAATTCATATTCATTAGAGATTTGGAAAATAAAGGAAAAGAAAAAAGTTCACTCATTTCCTAAAGTACCCATTATAACTGTTTTCAAGTAATAACCAATATTTATTCATCACTTTGCTGTTTACCTCTAGTCACTCCATCTTTCATATATATGATATAGATTTTATACAACCTCCTACACATACCCATATATACATATAATTCCAATGCCTTACAAAGTAGAACATACAAAATAGTGATCTGTCTTATAACCTATTTTTTTTACTTGAAATGAATCATAAATTATATAACCTTCCTCTTCTCCTGTCTCTGACCTAAAAGTTCCTGTTTGAATATTAGAAGCAACAATCTCCTCTTTGTTTCACTCTTTTCTTCCAGTATACATCCAGGGTCACTGTCTAGGCCCATGAACTCTTACACAAAAGCTCCTAATCAAGGTTGTTCTATACCTAAAATAAATGTTTATGCATTACTAAAAATAACATTTTCCTACTATAAAATGTACCTCACATACGGATCATAGTATATTTAAAAAATTTTCTGTAAATGAACATCCAGATTTTTTTCCAATTTCTTACTATTATAAAGGAACACCAATGCTTGCTTGTTTACATAACTTTACCTGGTCATTTACAATTTTTTAAAAAATAAGTTCTAAGAAGGAGGATCCTAGGGAATATGGTTATGTATGTTATTAAGGTTTTAATGGTACTGTCAAATAATCATTCGAAAATGTCATATCACTTTACACCAACTACAAATAAAAGTGTGATAACTCATTGGATGTACTTTCTACCTCTCAGCTTTTATGTAGTTTGTCCTAATTTCCAGACCTCTCCATTTAAAGTAAAAGGCATAGATGAGATGCTTTTGATATCTTTTTCTATTACTTTCTAGATGATCTCTTTCATCAAATGTAATAAATTTTGCATTTCTGTGCCCTTCCTTAACTCTAGTCTCATCAGTACAAGATCTGGCAGAAATTTCTTGGCCTTTCTGGAACTGGTACATAATTTTCCCTATCCTGGTATCTCCTAGAAGCTGGGAGAGAAAAAAGAGAGACAGAAGGATAGAGAGAGAGTTGGACATGTATTGTTCATGTATAAATCTTTTACAAGATTCAATATATTTTTATTTACATAATTAAAAATTAGACAAACATAGGTAAAAATGTTTTTTGAAAAAATCTTTAAAGTAAGCATTGTTAGAATTAAGAAAAAGATGACTCCAAGTAAAATGGAGAAGTTATAAGCAACTAAATCCCATTTCAAAAAATAAAAAAAGATTAAAAATGAAAAAGAACTAGAATGATGCATAAAAGCAGAAAACCCATAAAAATAGAAAATTAAGCATGTAAGTTACATCAAAAAATAAAATCTTGCTGAATTCCACCAGTATAATTTAATTTGACAAATATTTATTGAGCTCTTGGTAAGTGCCAGGTAAGTAACACTAGGTCCTGAGTATTCGGTGGTGAACAAGATATCCAAAGAGCCTCCACTCACTAAGTTTAGTTGAAAAGATACTAACCAAGCAATTACAAAAGTGATGTGCATCACCAAAAGGGAAGTTCAGGATGGACAGAGCACATGTCAAGGATTTTCTAAAAAGGTTGGAGAATGTCCTGAACACATTGTCATATACACAAGTTCTTCCTCATCATCCCTGATCAGCTATGGAGCAGCCAACATCATATTTAATGCTGAAATACTAGAAAGAAACACTTTCCACACACACACACACACACACACACACACACAAAATAAGACAAGAGTGACTGCTGTCTTCGATAACATTTTTATAGAAGTTCTAACCAAGGCACTGGTACAAAGAACAATTTGGTACTAATCTTATAGGAAAGAATCAGAACAATGAAGCTGTACTTATTTCAGAGTATTAAAAAAGATGCAGCACTTCAATAACATTAACTCAATATCAACACATATGATTGAGCATTTACTCTATTCCAAGCACTAGGTGAAAACTAAAAAAAGAAAACAGGAATAAAATGGTGAACAAGGAGTTTGCAGTCCAGTGAGTGAAGACAGACAAGAAATGATTGCAATATAATATGGTTAAGAACAGCACAAAAAGTGAACACAGGGTTTTCCAATAATAGGAGTACCAACTAACTCCTTTGCAACTGAATTAGAAATAAAGCCTTCCTGGAAGAAATCAAGACTTGTCAGAGCCCTGTAAGCAGGAGGATTGATTTAAAAATGTAGGATGCATTATAAGGAACTCAGCATGGCATCCCAAAAAGGACTAAAGTAGGATGAGAAATCAGTTTGAGAGAGATTATCATAACCATAAGAGGAATTTAGAATTTCCCCAGAAAACAGGCAATTTAAAGAATTTTAATTGGTGGAATGGTATTATCAAATCTATGTCTCAGAAATGTATTAAAAAATCAAAGTGCATGTTTAAGAGTTATTGCAGTAATCTAAATGACAAAAGACAATGACCACAGCTAGGCTAGTGATGATAGATATGGAGAAAAAAGTCTGGATTCTATGGGTATTAAAGCCATAGAATTCACAGACTGGTAGAGGAGCAGGCAGTGATAAAAAGAATCAAACATGAAATCAAGATGGGTGATGGTGCATGGATTGAGTTAGGAAATCCAGAGGAGAAGGATTAGAGAATTAAAATGATGAATTCAGGTTTGGCCATGTTAAGCTCAAGATGCTTGTACCATTTTCCAATAGGAAATACACAGTATGCAGTCTTACGATCACAAAAGATGTGTGGTGGAGAAGCAAAATTGTGTGTCATTATTGTATGTAAGAGATACAAATTCCAGCCCTTTGGGATAGAGAAGATCACTTAGAATAAATAGGTAAGGCAATTCCCTTTTCTTCTGACAGTAGACCTGAGTGGAATAAAAACATTCCAAAACATTTTTCTCCCTTTTTTATTAACCCATTTTAGTTGTATAGATAGGAGTGATAAATGGGTGACTTCAGAAGCCCAAAACTGAAATATTGGTATAGTCAACATGACATAGGGTTATTTGTAGCAGTTGGTTGTTCTATCTCACCTCAGATGTGTTAACTAAGGCTGAATAAATCATAAATCATTGGATTTCAGACTCTTAGCATAGAAGAATTATCTTTAGGAGCACATAACTGAGTAGATTCCTCTCTTTATGTTATATTTTCTTACCTGTGGAAGAGTGATCTTAATTTTGTTTAGAGATGGGGAAAACAGATTAGTATAAATTGGCTTAAGGATACTGTCATTATCATGTCTTATAGGAAGGAGAATAACATAAAGCTAGATTCTGTTCAGGGCAAGACAGATGAGGTATTTCTGGCCCATGGTCAACTATGACTAATTCATTCAACAATGATTATATAAGGGCTACTATAAGCCAGACATTTAATTACAAACATAGGATTCAAGTTTGGCTTCTAGGAGATCATAGTCTAGATAATTTAACTAGAAAATAGACTTAAGGGAAATAGTTTCCCCTTGACTAGGTGCTTCACTGGCTTAAATATAGAGTCATAGTTATTACTAAGAATGTTAGTAAGTGCAATAGAAAATCAAATACTAATCTCAAAGAACTAAAAATCAATTACTTTCAAAGAGACAAAAGTTAATTTAATCAGGATTTCTCTCATTTTGAAACTTTGTCTGAAAAAGTTTGAACAGTATGCTTGGTGTCTTTGTCCCTTTTACTTTGTTGCTATTCCTCACAAACCTTGTTCCGTGAGGTGGTGATTGACTTAGATGTGCTTTCCCAGGAAGTGGCTGTTGATCTTTACTACTGATAAACTCAAGCCAGGAGACTCCTGGAGGCAAGCGGTGGTAACAAGGACCCGGAGTGAACACACAACCTGAGAGGGCAGATGTGATGGGAACTTTTGAAGGAGGGAGTGGGGAGGAAGAAGAAGAAGAGGAGGAAGAGGAGGAGGAGGAAGAGGAGGAAGTGGTGGAGGAAGAGGATGGGAATGGGGATTGTGACTGAGAATCATTACTTTCTTTAACATGAAGCAGCCAGTTAACAGCCTGGGGATGTTGGCTTATCACATTGGTTTGGGGTGCTACTGTCAACCACTTTTTCTTCATGAGACCAAGTTCAGAGTTCAGGGCAAAGTGTGACATCTGCTCCATTACTTCAAAGTTGTCTTCAGGATCTTGATTAAGTTGTTTTTCTTTCATAGGGAGTAGGAAGTAAGATGAGAAAGAATTCTGTGGTAGAGAAAGGATAAGAACTAATTTCACCTCAATATTGCCCTCAGGACTGGGCTCAGGTGTTGGTATCACAAACAATGTTGCACGACGAGGATCTTTCCTTCCTGTCAGATGTGGACATTGAGATTTTATGCAGGAAGCACAAGCCAAACAAACCATATAATTTGATGAAATGCGGGGACCAGGACGAGGATTTGGCCTTCCCCTCATCCTTCGAAAGAGAATCTGCCTAGAGAGATCCCTCTGAATTTTAGTCTTGGAGATAGAATTGACAATTTTATTTACAACATCATCGGGGACAGTTCCACCTTTAACTATGCAGGGTTGGATACAATCTAAAGTCCATCCAATTTCCTTATTTGATTCTGTCTTTGCAAAAAGATGACAGCTTCTGTTAATCTGGAGGCTGGAGCCCAGTGTTGAAGCAGCTGTGTTCCTGACACAATGCTGAGAACTTGGTAATGATTCACCTAAGAAATTTTGTTTGGGATGGGGTGATGGTGACTCTGTGATCCTGTGTTTGGAACCTGGTGAAGTTGTGTTTTCAAACTTGAGATGACAAACTGGTGAGCTCAGGGTCCGGCAGACACAATCAAATGAAATCACCATCTGAGATTTGGGCTGGGACAGTGGCAAACTCTGAGCCTGGTGGACAGAATGTGCTAAAGGTGATTTCCAAGGTTTTGAGTGGGACAATGGTAAACTCAGAATGTTGGGATTAGTGCTTACTATAGGTGTTGTCTGAGGTCTAGGGTTAGGTGATGGAGAGCTCAGGGTTATTTGACTGGGTTCCATTGAATATGATGTCCAAAGGAAGTCCAGGGAAGATGTTTGAGGATTGAGATAGAAGGTTGGTGAGCTCAGAGATTTCTGATTTTGTTCTGATAAAGATATCCAAAAGCAGTCCAATGAAGATGTTTCCTGAGATTTGGATTGAGGTAATGTTGAATTCAGGGTTCTTTTATGGGGTCCCAAAGAAGATGATACACAGAGAATGTCTAAAGATGATGCTTCTTGATGTTGGAAGGGGAATAATGATGAACTCAAGACCGTTTGATTGGAATTCAATGAAGGTGATGTCTGGAAAAATTCTAGGGAAGATGTAATCTGAGGATTGGGGAGGGGAAACAGTGACCTCGGGGCTGCTTGATTGGTTTCCAGTGATGATGAAATCCTGTTGAGGTCAAGTGAAGATGTACTCTGAGATTTGGGATGGGACAAGACTAAACTCAAGGCTCTCTTATTAGTCACCATTGAAGGAGATCTCCAGTGCAATTCTGGTGAAGATGTAGCCTGAAATTTGGAGTGGGATAATGGTGAATTCATAGCCCTGTTATAGAAACCCTGTGAAACTTTGTCCTGAGACTGGGAAGAGGGTGACATTGAAAAGCTCTGGGCCATCTGATTATAGCCTAATGGAGGCACTGCAACATGATTGCTATGGGATTCCACTCTAGTCACAGGTTGGTTATTGAGTTGATTTAGATTTTTACCTGTGTACTGATGTGCTAATGAATTTGTTGTGGCCAACTGGTAAGAGTGGCATAATGGCACAAAGTGTTGATCATAACACGCTAATGGTATCATCTTGTGCTAGTGGTAGAAGCCTTTTTGAAAGCAGTGGATTTGGGGGGGATGTTTTTGTAACTGTTAGAGTCTTTTAACTGGATTCCATGGACAAAAGCCACTTTTAAATAAAAACGACTTGGTAGTTTTTAACATCTACCTTGGAACCTCCTTGTTAGATTCCCAAATATTATAGAGTGTCCAGGAATTGAGATGTAGATGAGGTTGAAAATAATTGTCACCATTTGATATTCTCCTCTGTCATCTTCTTTTTAGTGTCCTAGAGATTTTCCTCCTTGAGGAAATAATGCCTGTTAACAAAATAGTAAAGAAAGTTCAGAAATGGTCCTGATAAGGATATTAATTTTCTCAATTTGTTGTGGTGGATAGAACAAGGGCCTTATGCCACATACAAGCTAGTTACTGAGTATATAATTTTTTATCTTATTATTTTTTATCTTATATTGAGATATATTCACATACCATGCAATCATCCAAAGTGTACAATCAGTTGTTCACAGTATCATCATATAGCTGTGCATTCATCACCACAATCAATTTTTGAATTTTCATTACTCCAAAAAGTAAAAATAAGAATAAAAATAAAAATAAAAGTAAAAAAGAACACCCAAAACATCGCCTACCCACTATCACCCCTATTATTCATTTACTTTTTGTCCCCATTTTTCTACTCATCTGTTCATTGACTGGATAAAGGGAGCTTGGAGCCACAAGGTTTTCGCAATCACATGGTCACACCATATAAGCTATATAGTTATGCACTCATCTACAAAAACAAGGCTACTGAATCGCAGTTCAACAATTTCAGGTACTCTTTCTACTATTCTAATACACTAAAAACTAAAAAGGGTTAACTTTAGAATTCATAAGAATAACCTCCAGAATGACCTCTTGACTCCATTTGAAAATGTTCAGTCACTGAAACTCTATTTTGTTTCATTTCTCTTCCCCCTTTTGATCAAGAAGAGTTTCTCAATCCCACAATGCCAGGTTCAGCCTCATCCCCAGGAGTCATGTCCCATGTTGCCAGGGAGATTTACACCCCTAGGATTCATGTCTCACGTCGGGGGAAAGGTAGCAAGTCCAACTGCTGAGTTGGCTTAGAGAGAGAGACACATCTGAGCAACAAAAGGGGTTCTCTGGGTTGACTCTTAGGCACAATTATAAGTAGACTTAGCCTCTCCTTTGCAGTGACAAGCTTCATAAGGGCAAGCCTCAAGATTGAAGGCTCAGACTTCTAAATTGGTAGTCCCCAATTTGCAAGAATATCAGGAATTGCCCAGGGGGGAAAGCTTAATCTTTCCAAATTTTCCCCAGCCTCTCAAGGGGGCTTTGCAAATACTTTTTTTATTCTTTGCCAGAATCATTCTGGAATGTTTCAGGGCTTCACACTAACCTGTACAAACCAACCAGATCTCACTCCCTATGCAAGTTTCCATGTAATTATGGTGTGTGAATAAACCAACCATACAAGTTAAATTATATAGTGTGCTACAGAAAATATAGCTTTTGCACCAAATAAACATCTCTTCCTTTGGTCTCCCACAGAAGCTGAAGTTTTAAAAACACCATCAATATCATCCTTTACCCTTTAGTCTGATTTACCTTAGTCCTAACCAAGTCCATTTTGTTCATATCTCTAATCAAAGTCTGATCTCTTTTTCATTTTCTTTAAAGATTTTAAACTCCAATTGCTTCTTTAAAGAAGGCCTCTTTAAAGCCTCTTCAAAGTTTTTAAACCTCAATTTCTCACCTTTAAAATAACGGTATATAATATTTATTGGGCTAAAGACTAAATAAGATAATGAATGCATAATGTGTAACAGTGCCCAGGTTATACATAGGTGCTCAATAAAAGCTAATGCATATTTCTGACACTCTTTTTATTATTACTTTAGTTTTAAAATGTGATAAATTTGATGTATGAAACAAAAGCACTTTAGAGAAAGTTGCAATGGAAATTCTTCAGAAATATTCATTTACAATTGGATTCATATCCCCATCATGATGACCTTTCAGATCACTTCCAAAAGTCTATTAATCTAGTTGAAAATCTATTGGATATTTTCAGTATTGTTCTTTTTTATACTACTACCACTTTCAAAACTATTAGCTACTCCCTTTTAAAGCTACTGTCTTCTTTGATTTCCATTATTTCTCTCTATTGTGATCCTCTTTCCTCATTCTCTTATTTCTCTCCTGGTCTTCCCTGAAATCTTTTCCATTCTCACCCCAAGTTAGTTCTCAGAATTGTATCACCAGTCTTCTCTTTTCATTTTATTTTTAAGTAATCACATTAGTTACCTTTAGGATTAAAAAAAAAAAAAAAAAACTATAGACACATTATTTAAAAATATCTGGCCATAAGTGATGCAAGCTTCTATCACCCAGACAAGGAAGTTGGGCTGCTTCCTAAGAGGCATCAATGTGATATGATATATTATTTTAGTACATTTTTCATGGCCAAGAGTTTGTCCTTTAGATTTTAGGGTTCAGAAACATGATATGACAAAACAACAACAATAACAAAACAGAGATTTCTTACAACAAACCCTGTGATCAGACACATTAAGTTCTTGGCCAAGACATCTTCTCCCTTGAAAAATAAGAATTTCAGAATTTGGCTCCTTGACCCTTTTCTATTCTTCTAGGACCCACCAAACCAATTTCTGATGGATGCATTTATCCCTCATACATGTGAACATATTTAATTAGTTCACAATCAGTTCTATTATTGCTAGAAGTTTTTTTCCCCTTACTTCACGATGACTTTGCACATATTTACTCTAAACCTATTTTTACTTATTTTTAAACTATTTACTATTTAAAGGGGATTTTTTAAAAATCTCTTATTGAATATCTTAAGTCACTTGTTTTCAACTGTTGAGCATTCCTTATGGAATCCCCAAGTACCAACACCATTACTTACACAAAAATATCTTGATAATCTTTTGTCTTTAGTCCCAAAACTTTTCCTTTGAACTTCAAAATTATATTTCCGACTAACCATCAGACTTCTCCATCAAAATGTCCCAAAGACAATTCAGACACAAAATATCCCTAACTCAATAAAGCTATTTCTCTTCTTAGAGCAATCTTCTCCTCTTCTTATATCTTCTATCTTAGTTCCCAACACCTAGTCATATAATTCAAAATCTTTGAAATCATCCTGGAAAGACTCATTCCTCCAAACCATTTAAGCACCTAGACCTGTTGATTTTACCCCTTTCATATCTTAAGTCACCCTTTTCTATCCAATCCCACTGTTTCAGCTTATACCTTAGGCAGATCTCACCTAGACCTCTATACATCTTCCCTCTTAACCACACTCTCTGTCTTCTTCTCTGCTAGACATCCAGGAGTTAACAATTGGCCCCTGCTAGTACTCACATAGGGATTCCCCTTTCTTGAACATGCCTAAATGAATAATCAACACCATAAAAAACATTATATATACATAACGGACATTACTGTTTCCACTCCTGGGTACATTCCAATATTCCAAAATGCAATACATGAATATTTGCACCAAAATACATGTACAACAATATTCATAGCAGAATTATTCATAACAGTCCCCAACTAGAACCAACTGCAAATTAATAGAATGGATAAATTGTGATACATTCATGCAATAGAATATCAAGCAATTTATTTATGAAAGTACAAAATCAGGTCATAACAATATCAAAATTTATTTATGAAAGTACAAAATCAGATCATACTGACTGTTCTGGTTTGCTAATGCTGCCATTAAGCAAAATACCAAAAATGGATTGGCTTTTATAAAAGGGGTTTATTTCATTACAAAGTTACAATCTTAGGGCCATAAAGTGTCCAAGGTAAGAGGTTACCTTCACTGAAGATGGCCAATGGCATCTGGAAAACCTCTGTTAGCTGTGAAGGCACATGGCTGGCATTGCTCCAGAGTTCTGATTTCAAAAATGGCTTTCTCCCAGGGCTTTCCTCTCTAGGCTGCAGTTCCTCAAAAATGTCACTCTTGGTTGCTCTTGGGGCATTTTTCCTCTCTTAGCTTCTCTGGAGCAAAAGTCTGCTTTCAAAGGCCATCACCAAAATGTCTCTGTAAGCTGCAGCTCCTCTCTCAGCTCCTGTGCATTCTTCAAAGTGTCCCTCTTGGCTGTGGCAAGCTTGCTCCCTCTGAGCTTATATAGGGCTCTAGTAAACTCAAGGCCCAAGCTGAATGGGCAGGGCAACACCTCCATGGAAATTATCTAATCAGAGTTATCACCCACAGTTGGGTGAGTCACATCTCCATGGAAACACTCAAAGAATTACAATCTAATCAACACTAATACATCTGCCCACACAAGATTGCATCAAAGATAATGGCATTTGGGGGGATATAATACATTCAAACACTGACTATGGTATTAACAGTCATGATAGTAATAGGTTTGCAGAGGAAACACAAAGGAAGCTTCTGGGATGGTTTTAATGTTCTGTTTCTTGACCTGGGTGATAATTACATGAGTGAATTCATTTTGTGATAATTAAGTGCTAACATTTATGACATGTATTCTTTGTATGTATCTTTAATCCAATAATAAGTTTTAAAAATATATAATTTGATGTTAATTTGGAAAGATACATCTGAAACAAATTGCACTGAAAGGTGAAACACAAAAGGGTGGATGAAGATCTGGCACACAGATGCAATGAAAAGTTAAAAAAAAAGAGAAAAGAATGCAATATGAAAATCTTGCTATCATTTGTAGAGGAATAAAGGAATTCACAATCAATGAGTGAGAAATATTTAGAAAGTAATTTTTCTTTATTTTTGTCTTAAACAGATTCTTGTTAGTTCCGTTTGTTATGAATTCCCTTAGTGCAATTGAGTTTTATTTTAAGAAATAATTTTTATCATATGGTAAATAGTTATTTCCTTGACTAAATAGATGGCCCAATATATTGCATTGTTTTCTAAAAATTCAATTTAATTTAAATCATACAGAAGAACAACTATATTTCAAATAATCTTCTCCTTACCTAAAATATGGTCTGTGCTGCCAATGTGCATAGTTCTTGCATTTTCAATATTTGCTAGTGTTTCAGTAAGATATCTGATAGAGGATATTGTCTGAAATATTGCTGGAATTAAAAGAACATTAAAAGCACCTGTCTTTTTGAGCTTCACAGCATTTAGCCAGTCTACAGTATTTGTAGCCCTGAGATCCCAGGCCATAATTGAATCCTTTCTTATACCCTGCCTATATTCTCTTCACTACACTGATATTGGTATCTCCCATCCTATTTTTTATATTTTATTACACATATATGTAACTCTTCAGTGCATTTTAAATTTTGTATGTATGTTTGCTATGTGAGGATATTGATTTGCATGACATTGAATATGTAAAATATGATTCTATGATTTTTTTTTATTTTTGAAAAACGATACACCTCTCTATTTCAGACACCTGCCAGGACCTTTCATCAAGCCTTATCTTTTTCTCCAAATAAGTCTTGCACCTCTTTTGTTTGATTTTCTTTTATTTCATTCATAATTTGATTTTTATTATAAATACTTTTTTCTGACACAAAACTCCTAACGCTTTTTATTTCAAATGAGGAAAGTAATTTGTCCTTGGATTCCTGCCTGCAACCCTTAGTTGATTAAATCAAACTGCAGCATAGACTTTTTGCAATGCCTTTGTGTTCATAGCTAACTCACCAAACATAAACTCAAACACTGCCTAATAGTTTTGTGTACTTCTTGAAGTAAAAGGACTGAACACAACAGAAACAAAAGAAACCACCCAAAATGGAAGATAAATGCCCTCCCACTCCCCCACCCCCCACCTTCCCACTCCCCAAATTCCCAGCCCCCACCTCCACACTCCCATCCCCCCACTCCCCGCCCACATCAACACCACCAAAAGACAGAAAGCAATGGCTCTGTAATAATTGAGTTATTTTCAAAGACTCAATCCAAAGCTTCCCACTCCATCTGTCTTTATTCTTCAGGTGCTATTCAGTTAGGTGTGTGAACTAGAAGTATCATTGGATGGTGAAAAGAATATTGAATTGTGTTTTAGAAAACACTGGGGTCAGTTTTGGCTCTACCAGTAGCTACATAAAGTTGGGTAAATTCTTAAAGCTCTTAGACCCTTGGTTTCCTCATCTCGTGGGTGTGGCTTGGGTCATTTAGGATGGTTTTGATAGCAAAAACCAGAAGACCCAATTCAAAATGACTGAAACAAGAACTTCCTCCAACCTGGTACAAAAGGGCTCCAGCTTTGCTTCTCTGCTACTCTCATGGCTCCTCTAACCTCAGAGTGTGGCTTTTATCCTTAGCTTAGTGGCCATGGCTACTCCAGGCTTCACAGTGAGAACAATGAGCCCAGGAAAGAGAGGTCCCCTCTTCATGTACCTCCCTTTGAAAGGGCCAGGAGACTTTCCAAGGTATCTTTCCATTACTTCCTTCCACATTTCACTGGCCAAGACTAGATCACAGGTCCCTTCCTGGAGCTTCCTGTGTCCTCTAGTTGTTCATGATAGCCACTCTTGTGTTGATTGAAGCTGATAAAATGGTTCAAGAGAACTTCTTGAGTGATCCTCAGTTTTGGGAATTCCTATTTTCTAGCACAATTGTCCATAAAGCAAATTTCTGTAGCATGAATCTTTTCAGTTCCCTTTCCTTTACCAGACTGTTACTGGACCAAGGCAATGGATTCTTTGCCTGATGCACTCAAATGACCAATTCCTTAGTCTTAACCAGATCAGCTTCAATCACATCTCTAATTAAAGTCTGGTCTCTTTTTCAGTTTCCTCAATAGTTGCCATATGGAGTCATGCTGACTTTCAGAGCTGGAGAATTCTAAGTCTCAGGTGTCATACAGATACTTAAAGTTCCAGTAAACTTCACTGAAGAAAGGCCATCGGCATCTGAAAAACCTGTTAGCTGGGAAGGCACGTGGCTGGCATCTGCTGACCGTGGGCTGTGTTCCAGCTCTTCTCTCAGCTCCTGTGTATTCTTCAAAATGTTGCTCTTGGGGCATCTGGCCTCTCTTAACTTCTCCAGAGCAAAAGTCTGCTTTCAAAGGCCATCTCCAAAATGTCTCTCTATAAATAGATTTTTAACTTTTTATTTTCAAATAATTTAAGATTTCCTGAAGAGTCGCACAGACATTAGCATTCCCATATACCATTCACCCAGGTTTCCTAATATTAACACCTAAACAATCATGGTATATTTACCAAAATTTTTAAACATTAATTTTGGTACAATACTATTTACATAACTGCAGACTTCAATAGAATTTTGCATTTTTCCATTAATGTCTTTTTTTCTGATCCTCTTTGTAATTAGATATTGTCTTCTTAGTCTCCTCCAATCTGTAACAACTTCTCTCTTTTTACTTGTTTTTTCATGACTTTCACTACTTTGAAGAGTAATAGTGATGACTGGTAGAATATTCCTTAATTTGGGTTTGTCTGATGCTTTCTTATGATTAGACTGGGATTGTAGAGTTTGGGAAAGTGTATTATCTCTTTCATATATCGTCGGATTCGATTTGCTAAACTTCTGTTTAGAATTTTTGCATCTATATTTATGAGGAATATTGGTCTGTAGTGTAATTTTTTTTCTTGTAACTTTTTTGTTTGCTTTTGGTATTAGAATAATGCTTTATTCTCAGAATGAGTTGGAAAGAAATCCCTCTGTTTTAATATTCTGTGAGAGTTTGGTAGAAGACCTGGTAGAATACACCAGTGAAGCCATCAAGATCTGGAATTTACTTTGTGGGAAAGTTTTTAGCCTCAAATTCAATTTATTTAATAATTATAGGACTCCTTTGGCTTTCTACTTACTCTGAGTGAGTTTGGGTAGTTCCGTCTTTCAAGAACTATGCCCATTTCAACTTTTGTCTAATTTGTTGGCATAAAATCCTTTACAATATTAATTTTATCTTTTTACTATCTATTGAGTTTGTAGTAATGTCACCTCTCTCATCCTGATATTGGCAATTTGTATCTTTTCTCTTTTATTTCCTGATCAGTCTGGCTAGATGTTTCTAATTTTATTGATCTGCTCAAAGAACCAGCTTTTGGTATCCTTGCTTTTCCAGTTTCTAGCTCATGATTTTTGTTCTAATATTTATTGCTGTCTTTATTCTACTCTGTTTACCTTGCTTTTCTTTTTCTAGTTGTTTAAGAAACAAGTTAAGCTCAATGATTTGAGACCTTTCTTCTTTTCTACTATGGACATGTATTGAAACCAGTACCCCTCCCCCTTTCCTTTCACATTTCATACATTGTGTTTTAATTTTCCTACATTTCAAACTACTTTCCAATATCCCTTTTGACTTCTTCTTTGACTCATGACATATTAAAAATATATAATTTGGTTCCAAATATTTGAATATTTTCACAGATATTTTTGTTGTTGATTTACAATTTAATTTCATTGCCAAGGCCAAGTATATACTATATATGACTTGAATACATTTAAATTCTGGAGATCTTTATGTTACACAATATCTTGGTAAATGTTCCCTGTGCACTTGAAAAGAATGTTTTATAGTGGAGTGTTTCATAAATATCAATTAGGTCAAGTTAGTGTTTTTTCAAATCTTATACAGCCTTACTGATTTTCAGCCCTTTCTATTCATTATTAAAAAATTGTTAAATTCTCCAACTGTAATTAAGTTAATTCTTAGGAATGTGCTTTGACAAGGGAAGTAAAATGAAGGAGCAAGAAACGTTTGTGCATCTGAAAAGGAAGTGAAAGACACAAAAGAACCAGACTTAGCACACTGCTAATTTATATTATGAAATAGGAACATCATTATTAATTTATTTTGCCTTTCTTTGATTAGTAGACATCTGTATTTCTTTCTGTGAATTTTTCAAGTACTTGCTTATTTCTGTAATAGGATATTTGTTTTTTAACTGCATTGTTATAGCAGATTATATATAAAGTTACTATGGCCATCATGTAGCCTGTTAAATATTGTATTCATCTATATGTATTGACCTGGTGAGCTGTTGCTTCATTGAAATTTCTTAATTTTTAGATATTTTTTTATTCTGTTGGGCTTTCTAAATTTCAGTTTAGGGGCTCAATAATATAATATGCATATGAGATAATTTAATTTATGACTTCTGATAATTGTCTCTTTTCTGATTTTTTCTTTCCTGCATTGGCCAGATCTGCCCAAACAATGTTAATTTTTAGCAGTGATAAATTTTTATGCTTATCTATTATTGTGCCATAATGGGACTGGCTCATATTGCTCACATTTCAGTACCAAGTAGACTGCTTTTGCTTTCAGATAGATGTTTGTGTCATTAAATAATTAGTTTTCTTTTACAAATTTATTGAATTTTTATGTGGAATAGAGGTTGAATTCTATAAAATGTTTTTTGTGCATTTATTAAGATTTACCTTGTGAAAAATGAATACAAAAAATTATGTTTTCACATAATAAATACGTTTGCTCAGTTTGGATAGGGTCAAGTTGGTTACCACCGATTATTTTATTGTGCCATTAAGTAAAAAGTTTTGTTTATTTAGGATTTTTCCACCTGAAGTAAGTAGGATTGTCACTTTATTATTTTCCTTTTCACTTTTGAACTATTTCTGTCATGTGTTAATATTAATGTCAGAATTATATAGTACAGTTTCATAGAGCAACTTGAGATCATTTATTTATTTATAATACTCTGATAAAGTTCATATAACATTATAAATATCTGTTCATTGAATGTTTGGAAGATCCTAACTATATAACAATTTGGACATAGAATCTATTTTTTTTGTGATTTAATCCTTTCATATGTATTATTCATTTTATTCCATACTTACAACTACATCCATTCAAATTTCTATTACTTTAATATCTTTAATATTTACACGCTTACAAACACATTCTTTGGGCCATCTACTTAGTCAAGGAAATAACTATTTACCATATGATGGAATGTATTATTTATAATAAAATTTAACTCATTTTAGTCCTAGCAAAGATAGGATTAACTAAATAATTACTTGGATGTTTCATCATTTAATATTCTCATGATAAATATAATATATATTTATTAAAGAAAACAGAAAATAAAGGGAAAAATGTGATCTAGAAAATAAAATCATCTCTAAGTAGCCCACTAATCAGAATAATTGGTATATATGTAGTGTTTTCATGAACCAGCATTTTATACAAATATGAGATTGTATTACTCATTTTTTTTTCAATAATATTTTTAATTATACTGATATTTTCATGTTACTAAATATTTTCTAAAATACAATTTTAATCAATGTCCATAGAATGTGATATTTTCAAATACTATTATTTAAAAACAAGGCCTTGAAAATCATCATCCTAACTTTTTTTCTGTAACATACACAAAAAAATTACATTCCCATTAGTAATATACAAGTGACATTTAACTACCTTGTCAAAACTGGATCTAATACATTTTATTTTTTTAATTCAGTTTTATTGAGATATACATATCATACAGTCATCCACAGTGTACAATCAGTTGTTCAAAGTACCATCATATAGTTGTGCATTCGTCAGCAGAATCAAATTTTGAACATTTTCATTACTCCAAAAAAATAAATAAATAAAATAAAGTAAAATAACAAGAATAAAAATACAAGAAAACCTAAAACATCCCATCCCTCATCCCCCCTATTATTCGTTTAATGTTTGTTCCAATTTTTCTACTCATCTGTCCATATGATAAAGGGAGTGTGAGACACAAGGTTTTCACAATTGCACAGTCATAGTTGTAAGCTTCATAGTTGTGCAATCATCTTCAAAAATCAAGGCTACTGGGTTGTAATTCAATGGCTTCAGGTATTTCCTTCTAGCTATTCCAATACAGTAAAAACTAAAAAGGGATATCTATATAACATATAAGAATAACCTCCAGAATGCCCTCTTGACTGTATTTGAAATCCCTGAAAACTGTTTGTTTCATTTCTTTTCCCCATTTTGGTCAAGCAGCCTTTCTCAATCCCATGATGCTGGGTTCAGGTTCATGCCTGGGAGTCATGCCTTATGTTGCCAGGGAGATTTACATCCCTGGGAGTCATGTCCTATGTACGGGGGAAGGCAGTGAGTTTACCTACTGAGTGGGCTTAGAGAGGCCACATCTCTTCAACAAAAGAGGTTCTCTAGGGTGACTCTTAGGCACAATTTAAGTAGGCTTAGCCTCTTCTTTGCAGTAACCAGCTTCATAAGGCAAGCCCCAAGATTGAGGCCTTGGCCTTCTAAATTGGTAGTCCCCAGTGCTTTTGAGAATGTCAGTAATTCCCCAGGGAGGAAGTTTACTATTTCCACATTTTCTACCAGTCCCTCAGAGGTGTTTTGCAGATATATTTTTATTCTCTGCCCAAATTACTTTGGGATATATGGGGGCTTCACACTAACCTGTAAAATGAACTAGACCTCATTCCCTATTCAAAGTTCCATGTATTTATGTGTTTGAGTAAACTGACTGTACAAGTTTAATTATCTGGTGTGCTACAGAAAATATAGATTTTGCACAGATGAACATCTCTTCCTTTAATCTCACACAAAATTTGAAGTTTCAAAATACAGTCAATATCTTCCTTTACGTTTTAGTCTGACTTGCCTTAGTCCTAACCAAATCTGCTTCATTCATATCTCTAATTGAATTCTGAGCTCTTTTTTAGTTTTTTTTTTTTAACAGTTGTTGTGTGGGATAATACTGACATTCATAACTGCCAAACTCTAGCTCTGAGTCTCAGGTGTCACTCAGTTACTCGAAGTTCTAAGGACTGACCAGGTTATATACATAGAGCTCAGCATCTCAGAATTTAGAGATCACCATTAAAACTCAGGAATAGATGTGACTGCTGTAAGAGCTTACAATCTAGGGACCTTTACAATAAGCCTTCCCTTGATTCCCTGTGCTCTAAGATTCAATTCTCAGAGCTTGCACATTATAGTTAGTCCACGTTAGTGAGGTGTTATAATGTTTGTCTTTTTGTTGCTGGCATATTTCACTCAAATATAATCAAGGAAAATTAGAGTATATGGGTAACAGTATCATTGTAATATGCTTCCATTAATTGTAACAAAGGCAATATATCACAGCTAAATGTCTACAAGAGGAGGATATGAGGAAGGGGTATGGGATTCTTGGTGGTGGTGGTTGTCTGAATTTTTTATTTTATTTTATTTTATTTTATTTTTTATTTTCTTTTTATTATTCTTATTTTAATATTTTTTGGAGTAATAAATGTGTTCAAGGGCTGATTGTGGTGATGAGTGCACAACTATATGATGATACTCTGAACAATTGATTGTACACCGTGGATGATTATATGGTATGTGAATATATCTCTCTAAAATTGCAGAGGAAAAAATAAACACAGGGATACAAGTGCTGGAGAAAATGTGGAGAGAGGGAAGTACCTGTTCACTGTTGCTGGGGAAGTAGAATAGTACACCCCATCTATAGGGCAGTGTGGTGGTTCCACAAGAAGTTAGGTGTGGGGTTACCATAAGATCCCAAACTCATTACTGGGTTTATACCTGAAAGAACTGAGAGCAAGGATGTGAATGGACATTTTCACACTGGTGTTTATGGTGGCAGTATCCATAATTTGCAATGGATAGAGGTGGCCTAAGGGTACATTGACTGATGAACAGAATGGTGAACTGAGGTACATTCATACAATAAAATTCTGAGTGGCTGCAAGAAAGAATGAAGTCATGAGGCATGCAACTAAGTGGATAGATCTAATATATTCTGAATAGTTATCTCTTTGCTGTCCTCCACCCCATGGTCTATTGTTTAAACATGCATATCTTGAATATCACTAAATTATGACTACTTATATTTCTCTGCTGTTAATTCCTTGGTCATTTTCTTTGCCCATGCCTCAAAAGGTGTGTTCATATTTTTAAATTGAGAATAAGATCTCTTTATACATAAGAATGCCTACTTTTTGTCACACATACTGCAAATATGTTCCACAGGTCATTTCCCTTAATTCATCATACCAGAGAGATTGCCTCTGATCCCACTCAAAAGAATAACTTTATTCAAGATTTATATTTTTAAATAAATAGTTTTTACTCATGCTTTGTGTGAGAACATAGCCAGGAGTCCCAATAATATCAGTACAACAAATACATTGTGAGAATACACAAGGTGCTAGAAACCAAGGCAAATAGAAAGCAGTCTCCAATAATAGTTTCTTCATTAATTGTGAAGACCATCAACATTTTTAACACAAAAACATGATTAAAAAATTTTGAGGCTCTTTTCTATGTAACTCTCAAGTAATAGATGCATGTGTTTGTGTATTGTCAAATCAAGAATTCTTCACACATTCATTCATTCACAGTCTTATGAGAGGGGTGGACTTCTTTATCAGATGGCAAGTCCAAAAATGCTTCAAAGAGGAGGTGACATATGAACTGAGTTTTGAGGGATTCATTGTACCATGGAAGAATCAGCATAAGGTTATCCTATAAAAAGACACAAAAGAAGTGAAAGAACCTAAAACATTCATGAAGAGTGAGAAATTCACTGAGATAGTAACACTAAACCTTGGGAAAGGGGGGCAGGTGATGACCGCTGAAAGATTAGGTTAGAATGAGAGGCAGAAGAGCTCTGTATGCTGCTGAAAAATATATATTTTACCCTGTGAGTAACTGGCAAGAAGGGAAGAGTCAACCAGAGAAGGGAAACTGGAAAAGATGAATATAAACAAGTAGCACAATGTCTTGCTAATCTGCTGTTTGTTTTCAAAATAAAGTTTACTGACCTCAATCAAGTAATTCATTAATAAGCTCACATCATTACTGGCTTATCTGTCAATTATATTTTGGAACCAATGTAACTTTTGAGATTGAGCTTTGAGAATTCTATTCAAAGCCAATAAATCAGTCTGTGAATCAATTGCTCCATAACGTAATTTTCCTAACAATATGATTGCACAAAAACACAATTTGGAATATATTATATTATATTATATTATATTATATTATATTATATTATACTCTCTAACTAAAATTTGTATAAATGACATTTATTCTTTCATAATGAAATCACATTTTAACAGTACAGCAAATTCAAATGTCTTGACAATACAGAAATTAAACAATCAATTAAAATGAAACTGTGGATCAAGTTTCAAATGTCACATAAAGATCAAACATCTGTACAAAGCACCTTTCTTCCTGGGAATGGTCACTAAGTTTAAAATAGCAGTGACAATAATGTAAGGGAAATGTGATATATAACAGGTCTCTAGAAGCAGCTGTCCAAACAAAAGGAAGAATCTTGTAGAAATCCATGACATAGTAAGAGACCTGTTGATTACATCACGTCTAATGCAAGTGTTTTACTTATACAAACCAAGAACATAGCCTCCAATTAATAATCCAGTAGGTTACACATTGCTATTATATTACTTGATGCATGTTTTTCACTTAACAGAAAAACCCCAGTTGTCTGAATCTAAAATGATTAGATTTCATAATGCCGATTTTGTTCCAAATATACTAAATGAGCTAAATATGCACAACATTTTCATATCTTAGTGCATTTGATAATGGCCAAATGCTGAACATTTTAAGATAGGAATGAAATAGGATATTTCAAAATGTCACATTTTGTGAATAGCTAGTAATGTTAGTCTTTTTTTCCAAATTAAAGAGATTTGTTTTCTTGTCATGACAACAAACCAAAATGTTGTCACAATAACAGGTAACATTTTTTGTGCTCTACAATTTACTGAGAGTAAGTACTGTATAACCTTTTTACTTATTGAAAAATAAGTTTATATGTTTTTGAAATAAATTACCATCAATGGCTTCACCTAAATTAATGTTCCTCCATTTAAAAGATAAATCTAATTTGTTGGAACCCATGGTTTTATCATTTACAGAATTTCTGCTAAGTTCTATCATTCTTTGTCCAATATCTCTTCAAATATTCCAGAAAAAACTAAACCCATAATGAATGGAGATAAATCAACAGTGAGTTATCTTATTTACCTATCAAATATCTTCTGTTATAAAATGTACAAATAAAAAAATCCTTCTATATTTTGAAAATATGATCTGTGATACATGAAAACTAATTTTTCTATATTCTCCCTAAAACATTATATTAAAAATACAAACAAATAAAAATTTAAAACTCTATTAGGCCTTTGATATCACAAATATTTCAAATCAGGATGATTCCATTACTCCATTACTACTCTTCTATCCCTCTATTTCCCAAATGATTTTTACTCATAAAAATACTGAGGAATGGCAAAGGAAGCAATATCAAAATAACTATAATGATAATAATAGTAGTGAATATTTATTGACGTGTTGCTACTCCTCCACAACAACAACCCTTTTCAGTTGACATTAATAATCAACCAATTTTTTTATGAGAAACAAGGATCCATCCCTGTTGTTGAGAAACACTAGGTTTGCCTTCATTATTTTTATCTTCAGAGATGAATGAGAAATATCCTTTTTTGACTTTCCCTTTGAACACAGAAGACCATTGAAATTCTCTTTCTCTGTCTTTAAAGGATAAATAACCTTCAGAATCACTATGTCCTCTCCCCAACTCTTCCCTGACTGCTTCCAGCATCTGTTTTCAGTCGTCCTCTACACATCTCCAGAGATTGCTTCTCTTTATCTCTTGACCTTTTCTCTTTGACCTACATCTATGCACCCCTTTTCTCAATTTTCACTCATTATTTCCTAACTCCTCCTCCTAAGCCCTTCTTCTATTTCATGTCAAGATCATTGTTTTTGTATTCTCTCTGCCCCCCTTCTACCAAAAATTTCTGTATCAATAATTTTAAAGATTTGAGGTAAAATCCAAATGTTTAGGTTGAAAAGCAGTGCCAATTGCAACACATTTAATATAAACAATATATTTATGTTATTTTTACCCCAACTCCCTTGCCCTGGATAGAATACTATTAACTGATACAAGTAGCCAGTTTATTGAATGTATGTAAGAAAGGATAAAGCAAAACAAAATTACTAATTTGAAAAATCATGCTTCTGTATTATTTTAACAAATTCTTAATCTAGATTACCTGAAGTATGGAATTTGTATCTTAGCATCACTTTTAAAAGCAAACATACATTTACCTCTCTTTTTCAACCAATTAAGACTTGATTACAAAAGCAATTAGAAGTTTATATCTTGAACAACTGCAGTAGAAAACATCTTATTTTTAATTAGTCAATATTTAATTAATTAGTTATAACATATCATTGTTTGTGTTATCCAGATTTCTTTATATTAAAAAACTGTATGATTTATAAAAACTCTTTATGATCAGGAAGAAAAATATGCAACAGATTCAAAAGAATTTTCACACATCTGGTTTTTTTTTAAAGAAATTTTAGATCAAGTAAATGAAAATTGGCGTCCAAACTATCATTTTCTAGCTCTATAACCTTGAATAGATTAACTTCTGTAAGGCTCAGTTTCCTCATCAATAAAATAAAGGCAATAGTAGCACATATCTCATAGTTTGCTATGAGTAATAAATATGAAAACGTAGTTAATGTATTTTGTATAATGTCTAGTCAATCACATATAATCAATTAATCATATTATTCTCATTATTATAAATTAATTACCACTGCCTCAGTCATATAGAAGAACCTCAAATTATATAAACACCTCTCCCATAACTCCTTTATAGTCCATTTCTGTTTGCATGTTCTTGTCTATGGGAATCTACGGTAGTGTTTCCCTTAGTTATATAAATAATAAGGAAATGAAATACTGTGATATGTCTGTGAATATTCAATAATGATTTCACAAGCCAAGTAGAAATTCACAGGACATGGTTTGTATATGTGTATGTTTGCGTGCATGTACATGTGTGTGTACATTTATCTGAATCTAGCATGGCAAATATATAAGTGCAATAAGGATGCCAGCCTTTCAATTCTGGTATTAGCTTTAGTGTCTAGCTATTTAATTTTAAAAATTTCCCAAGAACTAGGGAATTCTTAAATTTCATCTTAAGAAAATTATAAAAAATAATTTGCCTTAATTGTAGTTCTGTTTTCAATTACGATGAGCTTTTTTCCTTTTTTTACTGAGATCTCTATCATATTTTACAATATGATAGTAAGGAGCTAAATTCTGGTTGCAGAAAACTACTGTAAAAGACAACCACAGGAGGTGGGGAAAGATGGCAGAGTGGTAAGGTGTGGAATTTAATTACTCCTATAAGCAGCTGGTAAAAAGCCAGAAACTGTATGGAAAAGCCATTTCAGGGACTTCTGTGACTGGCACACATTATGCACCAGTCTGGAATGGGTAGAACAGCTGAACTTGCAACAATGACCTGTAAGTTTCCCCAGCCAGGGGGCTAGTGCCCCTTACCCCCAGGCATGGCAGACTGTCTCCGAAACTGGTTCTCTGAGGTAAGAAGAAACAATCTGTGCTGGGAGCGGGGGGGCGGGAGCGGCCTCAACCTGGCCCAATTGCAGAATTAACTAACAAATTTGGACTGCTGAATAAAAGCTCCTAGCACAGATAAACCAAGGGCAAGCATGGGGGGTGGCTAACAACAACAAAAACAGAGACTTTTGGAGTTGGAGGGGTTCAGAATACTGGAAAAGGGCTGGGTTCCAAGAAAAAAAGACACATAGAAATGGGTACCAACTTGGGCTCTTGCTTGAAAACCCAGGGAACAGGAGTCCAGCTCTGAAAAGTTTTGCTTTTTTTTTCTTTTCTCCTTTTTTTTTCCTTGCTCTCCCTCTTTGCCTTCTTACTTTTCAGTAGCCCATCAGATCTCCTGCTTCAACACTGCCCCAGGCAAGGGAGGAATTAAAATTGTCTGAGAGTAACTATTCAGGTGAAAGAGATAATAGCTTAAAGGCATGTCTTTAAATAGTCTATACTGGGACCAACAAAATTTGGGGGCTGGGGAAAGGCCCTGAAAAGGGATTTTTTAAAAAATAACTATTCTAATCAGCTCATTACAGAAAGCCTCAGATATTTGCAAGTGGCCCCTGGACCCAGGCAAGGGTGAAGCTAAGATAGGTCTGAGAGAGAAAACAATGAGTCTAGTGGGGGTGACAATTCCCTAAAGGGCATAACTTCCCCAAGAAAAGAATGGGCAGGAATCAGGTCAAGTGGCAACCCTCCTTCAAAGAATTCAGACCCCTGGGACTGGAAACAGAAACCAGTTTGAGTCAACCATGCCCGTGGCAGGGACAGGGTCTGCAGAGAATTAAAGGCAACTAAGGCACCTCTTTACACTGGTGGGGAGCTGTGGGCTAAGTGCCACCTCTGAACAGGACAGGAAAAACACAGAGTCTGGAGGCCTCACAGGAGGATCTGACAACTGGCAGGATCTCATACTCAGGGAAACTTCCTACCCTCCTCCTGAGGGCTGTGTGGACTGGGAAAATCTAATTAGAGTTGATCATATCTGGGGAGACCCTCTCACAAAAAGCTTACAGAGAGGCGGGGCATGAACCAGAAAAACAGGAGCTAAAAAATTCTGATCTACAAACAGAGGCTATGTTAGAGGTTGAGAATAAGTTGAATTGAATGCCAAAGAACAGACAGAGAACAAAGCCAACCAACAAGAAAACCCTAGGTAAAAGAGTTTAAATGAGCTCCAGAATAAACTAATCAAGAAAAACAGATACCTAGACAGATTAAAAAAAAAAAAAAAAAAAGGTGAGCCATACTAGGAAACACAAAAATATGGACCAGCCAAAGGAACAAACTAATGCTTCATCTGAGATACAGGAACTGAAACAACTAATTAAAGATATTCAAACAAATCTCCTAAATCAAATCAATGATCTGAAAGAAAATGTGGCAAAAGAAATGAAGAATATAAAGAAGACACTGAATGACCATAAAGAAGAATTCATAAGCTTGACAAAACAAATGGTAGAACTTACAGGGATGAAAGTGACAATAAAAGACATGAAAAAATGGAGACATACAACAGTAGATTTGAAGAGGCAGCAGAAGAAAGAAGCAGTGAACTGGAAGATAGGACATTTGAAATCACACACACAAAAGAACAGATAGAGAAAAAAATGGAAAAATATGAGCAGGGTTTTAAGGAACTGAATGACAAAATGAAGTGCATGAATATATGTGTTATTGGTGCCCCAGAAGGAGAAGAGAAGGGAAAAGGGGCAGCAAGAATAATAGAAGGCATAATCACTGAAAATTTCACAACTATGAAAGATATAAAATTACAGATTCAAAAAGTGCAGTGAACCCCAAAAAGAATAGATCCCAATAGACCTACTCCAAGACACTTACCAATCAGATTGTCCAATGTCAAAGACAGAGAATAATGAAGGAAGTAGGAAAAAAGCAATCCATCACACACAAGGGAAGCTCAATAAGATTATGTATAGATTTCTCCACAGCAACCATGGAGATGAGAAGGCAGTGGTATGATATATTTAAGATACTGAAAGAGAAAAACTGCCAACCAAGAATTCCATATCCAACAAAACTGTCCTTCAAAAATGAGGGAGAGATTAAAATATTTCAAACAGAAACTGAGAGGGTGTGAAAAAGAGGCCTGCACTACAAGAAATATTAAAGAGAATCCTACAGACTGATAGGAAAAGACAGGAGAGAGAGGTTTGGAGAAGAGTGTAGAAATGAAGACTATGAGGAAGGGTAAAAGGAGAGAGAAAAAATGAAATATGACATATAAAATCCAAAAGCAAAATGGCAGAAGAAAATACTGCCTTTACAGTAATAACAATAAATGCTAATGGATTAAACTCCCAAATAAAAAGACATAGACTGGCAGAATAGATTAAACAATAGGACCTATCTATATGCTGTCTACAAGAAACTCACTTTAGACACAAGGACAAAAATGGGCTGAAAGTGAAAGGTCAGAAAAAGATATTTCAGGGAAAGAACCAGAAAAAATTGGGAGTAGCTATATTAATATCAGACAAATTAGACTTCAAATGTAAAACAATTAAAAGAGACAAAGAAGGACACTATATATTAATAAAAGGGACAATTCATCAAGAAAACATAACAATCATAAATATTTATGCACTGAACCAGAGTGCCCCAAAATACATGAGGCAAACACTGACAACACTGACAGGAGAAGGAGATACCTCAACATTAATAGTTGGAGACTCAATACATTGCTCTCATCAATGGATAGAACATCCAGATAGGTGATCAATAAAGAAACAGAGATGTTGAATTTTGTGATTAATGAACTAAACTTGACAGACATTAATAGAACACTACACCCCACAACAAGAGGATATATATTCTTCTCAAGTGCTCATGGATCATTCTCTAGAGTAGACCACATATTGGGTCACAATGCAAATCTCAACAAATTTCAAAATATTTATATTACACAAAACACTTCTCAGATCATAGTGAAATGAAGTTTGGAAGTCAATAACAGGCAGAAGGTCAGAAAATACACCAATACATGGAGGCTAAAAAACACATTCTTAGACAACCAGTGGGTAAGGAAGAAATTATGACAAATTAGCAAATACATCAAGGTAAATGAAAATGAAACACAACATATCAAAACTTATGAGATGCAGCAAAGGTAGGGCTGGGAGGGAAATTTATTGCCCGAAATGTCTTTATTAGAAGAAAGGGAAAAATTGAGGAATTAACTGTTCACCTGAAGTAGCTAGAGAAAGAACAGCAAACTAACACCAAAGCAAACAGAAGGAAAGAAATAGCAAAGATTAGAGTAGAAATAAATGAAATTGAGCACATAAAAACAATAGAGAGAATCAACAAAACAAGAAGCTGGTTCTTTGAGAAAATCAATAATATTGATGAACCCTTAGCTAGACTAACAAAGAAAAAAAAATGAAGACAGAGCAGATGCAAATAAATACAATCAGAAATGGGAAAGGGAACATAACTACTGACCCCACAGAAATAAAGGAGATAATGAGAGATTACTATGGGCAACTGTACACTAATAAATTAGACAACTTATATGAAGTGGACAATTTCCATTCCAGTCAATGAACATTGACTTGAGAAAAATAGACTACCTCAACAAAACAAGTAAAGAGATTGAGTCAGTCATCAAAAAGCTCCCCAAAAAGAAAAGCCCAGGACCAGATGGCTTCACATGTGAATTCTACCAGGTACTCAAGAATGAATTAGTACCAATCTTGCTCAAACTCTTCAAAAAAATTGAAGGGGGGGGAAAGCTACCTAACTCATTCTATGAAGCCAACATCACCCTAATACCAAAGCCAGACAAAGATACTACCAAAAAAACAAAATTATAGACCAATCTCTTTAATGAATATAGATACAAAAATCCTCAACAAAATACTCACAAATTGAATCCAGCAGCACATTAAGAAAATTATACACCATGACTGTGCAGGTTTGGATATATTATGTCCCCTAAAATGCCATGTACTTTAATGCAATCTTGTGGGGGCAGATGTATTAGTGTTGATTAGATTGGAACCTAATGATTGAGTGCTTCCATGGAGATGTGATTCAATCAACTGTGGGTGAGACCTTTGATTAGATAATTTCCATGGAGGTTTTACCCCACCCATTCAGGGTGGATCTTAATTAAATTACTGGAGTCCTACAAAAGAGTTCACAGACAGAAGGACCTCAGAGCAGCTGCGAGTGACATTTTGGAGAGCAACTGAGGGAGACATTTTGGAGACAGCCACTGAAAGCAGACTTTTGCTGACACTTTGGAGATGCTAGCCCAAAGTTTGCTCTAGAGAAGCTAAGAGAGGACAAAACGCCCCAAGGGCAACAATTTGAAGAATACACAGGAGCTGAGAGAGGAGCTGGAACATAATCTGGGATTAGCAGACACCAGCCATGTGCCTTCCTAGCTAACAGAAGTTTCCAGGTGCCATTGGCCTTCCATCAGTGATGGTATATTTGTGTTGATGCCTTAATTTGGACATTTTCATGGCCTTCAGACTATAAGTTTGTAACCAAATAAACCTGCTTTATAAAAGACAATTCATTTCTGGTATTTTGCATAATGGTAGCAGTAGCAAACAAAGACCAAGTGAGATTTAGTCCAGGTATGCAAGGCTGGTTCAACACAAGAAAATCAATTAAAGTCATGTAAAAAACCGTATCATTAAATCAAAGCAGAAGAACACAAGATCATCTCAATTGATGTAGAAAAGACATCTGACAATATTCAACATCCTTTCTTGATCAAAATACTCAAAAGGATAGGAATAGAAGGGAACTTTCTCAATATGATAAGGCAATATATGAAAAACTTGCAGCTAACATCATACTCAATGAGGAAAGACTGAAAGCTTTCCCTCTAAGATCGGGAATAAGAGGAGAATCCCCACTGTCACCATCATTATTCGACATTGTGCTGGAAGTTGGAGTGAGAGCAATTAGTCAAGAAAAATAAATAAAAGGTATCCAATTTGAAGAGGAAGAAGTAAAACTTTCACTGTTTGCAGATGACATGATCCTTTTGTAGAAAATCCAGAAAAATCTACAGCAAAGCTACTAGAGCTAATCAATGAATAGAGAAAATGGCAGTCCACAAGATCAACATGCAAAAATCAGTAGTGTTCCCATAAACAAGTAATGAGCAACAGGAGAAGGAAATCAAGAAAAAAAAACTTCCATTTACAAATCAACCAAAAGAATCAAGTATTTAGGAATAAACTTAACCAATGCTGCAAAAGACTTCAAGAAACTGCTAAAAGAAATCAAATAGGATCTAAAAAGTGGAAGAACATACTGTGTTCATGGGTTGGAAGACTAAATACAGTTAAGATGTAAATTCTACCTAAACTGATCTATAGATTCAATGGAATACCAATTAAAATCCCATCAACTTACTTTGCAGAAATAGAAAAAACAATAAACAAATTTATTTGGAAAGGCAGGGTGCTCCAAATAGCCAAAAATATCTTAAGAAATAGGAATGAAGAGGCAGGATCACACACTACCTGACTTTAAAGTATACTACAAGGCTACAGTGGTCAAAACAGCATACTTCTGTCACAAAGATAGATATACCAACCAATGGAATTAAATTAAGTGCTCAGAAATAGACCCCCACATCTACAGACAACTGATCTTTGATAAGGCAGTCAAGTCAATGCAACTGGGACAGAGCAGCTTTTCAATAAATGGTGTTTGGAGAATTGGATATCCATTTCCAAAAGAATGAAAGAGGACTCCTATCTCACACCTTATACAAAAATTAACTCGAAATGGATCAAAGACCTGAACATTAGCACTAAGACCTTACGACTTTTGGAAGAAAGTGTAGGGAAATGTCTTAAAAATCTTGGACTAGGAGGTGGCTTCCTAGACCTTACACCAAAGCACAAGCAATGAAAGAAGAAATAGATTAATGGGATCTCCTCAAAATTAAACACTTTTGTACATCAAAGGACTTTGTCAGAAAAGTAAAAAGGCAGCCTGTGCAATGGGAGACAATATTTGGAAATCACATATCAGATAAGGGTTTAATATACAGAATATATAAAGAGATTCTACAACTCAACAACAAAAAGACAAACAACCCAATTAAAAAATGGGGAAAAGACATTGACAGACACTTTTCTGAAGAGAAAATTATACAAATGGCTCAAAAACATGTGAAAAGATGCTTAACTTCACTGGCTATTATGGAAATGCAAATCAAATCCACATGAGATATTGTGCCAGTTTGCATGTATTATGTCCCCCAAAATGCCAACTTCTTTAATGCAATCTTGTGGGGGCAATCTTAGCATTGATTAGATTAGAATCCTTTGATTGAATGTCTCCATGGAGATGTGACTCAATCAACTACAGGTGAAATGTTTGATCAAATTATTTCCATGGAGAAATGGACCACACCCTTTTAATCACTGGAGTCCTACAAAAGAGCTCACAAACAGAAGAACCTCAGGGCAACTGAGAGGGACATGTTACAGAGAAATTTTTGAGACAGCCACTGAAAGCAGACTTTTGCTGAGACTTTGGAGACACTAACCCAAAGTCTGCCCTGGGAAGATAAACCTAAAGACATTTTGGAGAATCCCATTTTGAAACATACCTGGGAGCAAGCAGAAGCCAGCCACATGCCTTCCAAGCTAACAGAGGTTTTCCAGATGCCAATGACCCTTCTCCAGTGAAGGTATACTCATGTTTATGCCTTGGTTTGGACACTTCTATGGATGTAGAACTGTAAATTTGTAACTAAATAAAACCCCTTAATAAATGCCAATAGATTTTTGGTATTTTGCATAATTGCAGCATTAGAAAACCAGAACAGATATCATCTCACACCTACTAGAATGACCATTATCAAAAAAAGCAGAAAATTACAAGTGCTGAGGGGGATGTGGAGAAAGAGGCACACTCATTCACTGTTATTGGGAGTGTAGAATGGTGTAGCCACACTGGAAGGCAGTGTTTGTTGGTTCCTCAGGAAGCTAAGTATAGAATTGCCACATGATCCAGCAATTCAATTACTAGGTAGATACTCAGAGGAACTGAAAGTTATGACACAAATGGCCATTTGTAAATTGATGTTTATAGCAGCATTATTCACAGTTGCCAAGAGATGAAAACAGCCCAAATGTCCATCAACAAATGAGTGGCTAAAAAAAAAAAACTGTGGTATATACATGACAGAATGTTATACAACTGTAAAACAGAGCAAAGTCATGGAACATATAACAATGTGGATGAATCATGAGGATGTTATGTTGAGTGAAGTTAGCCAGAAACAAAAGGACAAATGCTTTAGGGTCTCACTAATACGAGCCAACATTAATGAGCAAGATTTGAGAGTTAAAGCTGAGAACACAGGTTATCAAGAGACAGAAAGAGGGTAGAGATTGGATATTTGATGTTGAAGGAGTATAGAATGTCCAACAGGATTGATTGCATAGATTCAGAAATACATAGCACAATACTGTGTGATGGTAGCACAATATTGTATGTACACTGACAAAGATGTCTGTGAGTAAAGTTGAAAGAGGTAGGCTAGGGGCAAATGAGACACCAAAAGGAAAGATAGATGGTAAAAACAGGGACTGTATAAATTAGTGAAACCTAGAGTGGTCAATGATGGTTCAAATATAAAATGTACAAATATAAAAATGTTTTTGCATGTGGGAGAATGAATGAATGTTAAACTTGCAAGGTGTTGAAAAATGGATGGTATTGGGGAAAAATATGATCAATGCAACTGGAGTCTATGGTTGACAGTAACATTTTAATATGCTTCCATTAAATGTAACAAAGGCAATATACCAAAGCTAAACATCTGTGAGAGGGAGATATAAGGGAGGGGTGTGGGATTCCTGGTAGTGGTGTTGTCTGACCTTATTGTTGTGTTTTATTTTATTTTTTTATTATTATTTTTTAAAATTTTTTTTTTTTGAGTAATGAATACATTCAAGTGCTGATTGTGGTGATGAATGCACAACTGTATTATGATACTGTGAACAACTGATTGTACACCATGGATGATTGTACGGTATGTATCTCTATAAAATTGCAGGGAAAAAAAACAAAGGGATACAAGTACTGGAGAAAATGTGGAGAGGGATGTACCTATGCACTTTGTTGGTGGGGAAGCAGAATGGTGCAGTCTATCTAGAGGACAGTGTGTTGGTTCCACAAGAAGCTGAGTATGTGGGTGTCATAAGGTCCTGCAACCTCATTATTGGGCATATACTTGGAAGATCTGAAAGCATGGACATGAATGGGCTTTTGAACACCTGTGTTTATGGCTGCAGTATTCGTGATTTGCAATAGATGGAGGTGGCTGAAGAGTACATTGACCGATGAACAGAATGGTAAACTGTGGTGTATGCATACAACAGAAAATTGAGCAGCTGCAGGAAGGAATGAAGGTATGAGACATACAACTAGGTGAATGGATTTTGAGGACAGCATTTTGAGTGAAGTATGCCAGAAACAAAAAGATAAACATTATAATGTCCCACTAATATGGACAAATTATAATGTGTAATCTCTGAGAATTGAATCTTAGAGCACAGGTTATAAGGGGAATGCTTATTTTAAAGGTCCTAGATTGCAAGCTCTTACAGCAGTTACATCTATTCCTAAATTGTTATGGTAATCTCTATATTCTGAGATGCTGAGCTCTTTGTGTATAACCTGGTCAGTCTCTGGAACTTTGAGTATCTGTGTGACACCTGAAACTCAGAGGTAGAGCTTGGCAACTATGAATGTCAGTATTACCTCATATGGCAACTATTTAAAAAGCTGAAAAAAAAGTTCAGACTTCAATTAAAGATATGAATGAAAAGTATCTGGTTAGGACTAAGGCAAAACAGGCCAGAGGGTATTGACTGTGTTTTAAAACTTTAACCTCTATGTGAGACCAAGGGAAGAGATGTTTATTTGGTGCAAGATTTATATTTTCTGTAGCACATTAAATAGTTTAACTTGTATGGTCAGTTTATTCAAACACCATAAGTACATGAAATTTTGAATAGGAAGTGACAACCGGTATGTTTATGCAGGTTAGGGTGAAATTCCAATGCATCCCAAAATAATTTGGGCAGAGAATAAAAATGTATTTGCAGGGCCCCTTGAGGGACTGGTGGAAAATGCAGAAATGTTGGACTTCCCCACCAAGGTTATTACTGATAGTCTCACAAACATTGAGGACTACCAACCTAGTAGGCCAAGCCCTCGATTTGGGGGCTTTCCCTTTTGAAGCTTGTTACTGCAAAAGAGAGGCTAAGTCTACTTATAATTGTGCCTAAGAGTCTCCCCCAGAGAACCTCTTTGTTGCTCAGATGTGCCCCCCCCCCCAAGTCCACTCAGCAGGTAAACTCACTGCCCTCCCCACTACATGGGACATGACTCCCAGGCATAAGCCTGGACCCAGCATCATGGGACTGAAAAAATCTTCTTGACCAAAAGAGAGAAGAGCAATGAAACAAAAGTTTCAGTGAGTGAGAGATTTCAAATGGAGTCAAGTGGTCAGTCTGGAGGGCATCCTTACATGCTATGTAGTTATCCCTTTTTTAGTTTTTAGTGTATTGGAATAGATAGAAGGAAATACCTGAAACTGTTGAACTGCAACCCATTAGCTTTGATTCTTGACGATAATTGTATAACTGTATAGTTTATACAGTGTGACTGTGTGATTATGAAAACCTTGTGGCTCACACTCTGTCTATCCAGTGTATAGATAAATGAGTAGAAAACTGGGAACAAACATTAAATGAATAAAGGGGGTGGGGTGGGGGCATGGGATGTTTTGGGTGTTCTTAACTTGCACTTTTAGTCTTATTTATTTATTTATTTATTTATTTGGAGTAATGAAAATGTTCAAAAATTGATTTTGGTGGTGAATGCACAATTATATTATGGTACTGTGAACAATAGATTGTACACTGTGGATGCTTGTAGGGTATGTGAATATATCTCAATAAACTGAATTAAAAAAAATCCACAACCACATACTTGTATTTTCAGTCTAATTGGTGTAATAAAAGCAAACATTTGGATGAAAATATAAAGTCACATACATAGAAAATCAGTTCCCAATGAATGAAAGAGGAAGACCTTGCATCCAAACCAAAATTATCCTGTCTTGATATGTCATGATAATTTCACAGTGATAAAAGGAAATTCTATTTAAATAGGGAGGAAATTTTTATTATATTTCTAGCAGCTCATCTCCCAATTCATATCAGACTTCCAAAATTTATATCAGTCTATTGAAATGAAAGAATCTGATTTTAAATACCCAGCTCTACATTTTAAGGATTTAATCTAGCATATAATCAATCATGGAAATGCACTATGTAACTTTTTATTGTTTTTTATTTCTGGTAAACTGCTGAAGAAAGAAATAACCTCAAAATAAGTTAATGTGGAAACCAAGAAACAGATCCATTTAATTCCTGTCTCTTTATTTCTCTTCTCACAGTAATAAAATATCCTTCCTTGCAGAAGCTAAATTATTCAAGTAGAAATGTGGAATAGACAATATTCAGGCACACTTAAGTCTTCCAAATCCAGACCATGAATAATAACAAACTTTAATCATGGCAAGAGTTAAAAAAAAAAAAAGCAGGACTTTTTTTTTTTGAAGAGGTTTACACTTTTCTGATACCATGTGATTATCTAAATGGAGTTACTTTTGCTATTAATATATTATTTCTTCCCACTCTAAATTCCTGAAGGACTCATAAACTTCTCTTGGCAACACCTAGTTAAATTAGGCATTTATTAAACTGTGCTATCCTTTTAATTCACCTTTGAACTCACAGAAAGGGCTATTAAAAGAGGCAGCCAAAGTTTCATTTTGCACCTGCAAATAACAATTGAATCTATAATTAAAGATCATTTCTCATTTTTTTCCTTTTTTTTTTAAATTTGAAATAATGGCATTAAAACAAAGTGCAATATTTTTATCTGCAACTGGTCAGGCTATTTCCTGGTACTTGAGATGAGGTAACAAGGTAAATGCATTAAAATGCTACAGAAAGATGCTGAGATGATCTGTAGGTGACTTTGGAAATGCAGGCACCTACAGGTGCATTTGGAAACATACCTTCTGTCTACAAGTATACAGACCCCACACCTCTACAGTCACTTGAAGGAAAGGGAGAAAAAAAAAAACTTCAATTTCTCCATGCAAATAAAGAAGCAAAATCAAATCAATTCTAATATTTATTTGGGTGCAACACATTAGAAGTATTATTTCTAGAGCCTTTAAGTGGAGATTATACAGAAAAGTCTTTAAACCATTTCCTTCAGTTTACCCTTCCCCAAACAGACAAAATACTTTTCTCATATCCACTTCTATGCACATTTTCTCTGAAGCAGTTCCCGTTTTTTACCTACTAGAGATCTTCTGTACATTTCCTAGGCCTCTCCCACACAATTCTTTGAAGCCTGAAGCTTTATTTAATATCTGTATTAAACTATAATAAGCTATTGTGTGTCCCTAACTACTTAATCAATGTTCATTGCTACAGAATCCACTTCTGGTTAATCTAACAAGAATCTCCTCCTTAACTTCAATAGTTTTCTAAACTTTTATCTTTTTCCAGAAGAGTTCTTTGTTACTACCATTCCTTGCATTCACATATCTCTGAATTCAAAATCCAAAATGCAGAACACATGGTAAATAGTTAATTAAAATATTTTAAATTGTTTTAAAGCCTTGATAAATTTTAGAACCAAGAGACCTTATATGTTTACTTCAAACTTTTCATCTTTGGATGAGGAAACTGAGTCACATAGAGATTAAGTGACTTGACTGGAATCATTTGGCTATTTAATGGGACCATGTTTTCCCAAGACTTTCCTGGTTTATACCTCTTGTCCCTGCCTGATCTCCCTCAAACTGTATGAGTTTGGAAAATAAATAAGTTCACCCTAGTTAATATGACTAGTCAAATCTTAAATGGAGGTAAGTCACTAGTTTAGAACTATTTAAACCAAAAATAGAATTTTTTTAAGAAAGGCACTGAATTCTAGTCCCTATACAATTATTGGTAGTGCTCCTCTTCTGTGACTTTTAAAAGTAAACTAAAATCAAAACAATTTATTAAAAATGTGAAAACTAGTAAAGGAAATTGTTTTTTATCAAATTAATATTTTTATTTAATTAGACTCTGAGTTTCTTTATAATAGAGATCTCCAAAGACATAAGAAAGAAATCAGCATCTAAACACATGGGGCACAGTTCTGAGGCATCTGTATTCAACCTGTTGAAAAGACATCAGAGTACTCAAATAACAGATGAACAATAACACTGGTACTAAAAAGGTAGTGGATGGAAAACCAAAGAAATGTGAGATAACTAAAGTTTTAGAAATTGGAAAATATGGAAGGATAGAGGGTAGATACAGATTAGAAAAGATTTCATGGAGAAGGTGCTGTATCTGGGAGAGATCTTAAGGAAAGATATTATTCCAAAAAGCGGAAATGTTGGAGCAGGAATCAAGGCAAAGGAAACAGCATGAACATACTGGGGGCATATGAAGTAGTTGAGGCTAGTTGAAGCATAGTTGATGGCTATGGGAGTGCTAAGCCAGGAGTTGTGAACATATGGCTGATGGTTTTATATAATCCAGAAGCCAGTGGGGAAGTTGAAATAAATATATTTTGTGGTAATCTGATAGTAATTTGTAGATTTACAGTAGAAATTATTTAGAAAGTTGTTGCAAACATCTAGCTGGGTAGTAGGGAAATATTATGCCCAAATCCATAAGAACATGGGTTTGGGAGTTAGTCAGAGATGGGTTTGAAATATGGACTATGCTGTTTATTGAGTATTCTTGAACAATTTTCTTAGCCTTAAGATTCCTCCTTTGTAATCTAGGAATAATGATAATAGGGAACTCAGTGTTGCATTGAGAATAAATGAGATGAAAGATACTTAGCTCAGAAACTAGAGAATAGTAAGTACACAGTAAATGATAAATAGCATTGAACTAGATGATATTAAAGAAATGGATAATGATGGTGGCAGTGGGAATGGAAAAGAAGTAGAGGAGATAAATGATAAGAGAGTTACTGCAGCGGTAGAATCTACAACTAGGATTCCTCAAGAAAATTATTTTTAAAACTGTGTTGAGCTAGATGTATAATCAGTCCTTGATAACAGCAATTGAACATGACTTTGTATTTATGCCAAAAGTCTTAAAACATTTTAGTATTTGTGATATTAGGAAACCATTTTGACTTGGAAAAATTTGCTGATTTTTGAGTTTTCTAATATAATATTTAGCATGTATACAATATGAGATTGAAGGTCTTTCCATTGTAAAACATATTGAAGGTATTTAAGAATAGTTTTGTAATATAGCTGTGCTTAAATTGTCCCTTTTGGTCCATAATTATGAAAGGTATTGCACAGTTTTGTATTTTCTGCTAAACTCCAATTAAAACCAAAATATAGTAGCTTCCATTTAACCAAGGGCAGTATGGCACGAATTCTGGAACATCTGCCATTAATTGAGCAGGACCATTAAATTTGAATTTGACGCTGCTAATGACCCTCCAACAAGATAAATTCTCAGATTCCCTCAAAACAGGTTTTAATTTTAGACGAGAGAGACAGAAGCCTGCATACACTAGTTCCATTAGCATTATATTAGTGAAACACCAAATGGAAAAACAGAAAATTAAATGAGTGTGAAAAAACTAAACTTGGCATAGAATTGACATTTTGAAAGACAGTAGTCATGTTCTGATAATAAAAAGGCACAAATTGTTCTTTGCTCTAATTAATACAATTGAATTAGGCAATAGATTTTTTTAAAAAAATGCCTTAGCTCCAGGCTGCTATGACAAATACCCACACAATGGCTTGTCTTAAACAATGGGAATTTATTGGCTCACAGTTTTGAGGATAGGAGAAGTCCAAAATCAAGGAGTCAGCAAGGCAATGCTTTTTATCCCCAAAACTATAACATTTTCATGCTGGCTGCTGGTGATCCATTGGGTAGCTTGGTTTATATCCCTGCCTCTCATTAAATTATCTTGGTAGTATGTCACCTGACCCCTGTAGTATGAAATTTCCTGTGATGGTCTTGATTTTTAAAATTTCATTTAATTCAAAATTTCAGTGTAGAATAACTGATTAAACTTTCATTCTCTCAAATATCTCCACTTTAAATTCACTATATATTCCCTCTTGCTCATTTGGATACAATAATTGAGGTTTTAAGGAGCATTATGCAATAAATGTGATTATATTTTCTCTTTTCTTGCATTCCCTTCTATTCTCCTCTCTTCTGTTCTCTTCCCCCTTTTTATCTCCTCTATTTTTCTCACCCTTTCACTTTATATATACATAAACACACACACGCATATATGCATCACATGCACACTAAAATGTATCTCAAAAATTCTTCCATTAATTGTAAGTTTTAAGATGTTTTGATGATTCAGACCTACAATGTATAAAAACCAGATTTTCTCATTTAGCCATTTGGTTAAGAGAATACCCACATTAAGTAATTACAAATCCTCACCACACGCACATGATACCATTTAAGTTTGAGCTATGTACATACGGTCTTACATATGCCATGAGAATGTTCAGTTAAGTATTCTTAAAGGCTGCAAATTACAGAAAATCAAGCTCACCTGGTTAACAAATGAGGCACTATCTCATGTAGTACTAAATATAATGAGGTAGTGGATCCACTTCTTTGTAAACCTTTTGGCTTTGCTTTCCTCCCTGTGTTGGCTTTATCCTCAGTTTGCTAGCAAGATGGCAATATCAGTTACAAGCATCTCATCCAGATGCATATGGAAACATCTAGACACAGTATGAAAGACCATTTTCCTCTTATGTCTCTTAAAGAATAATGAAGTCCTTCCCAGAAGCCCTCCAGTCATCTTCCTCTCACTAGCCAGATTTGGGTTACTTGCCCATTCCTAAACGAATCTCTGGTAAGAGGCTAGGATTACCAAAACCAGCTTATATATTCAATGTCCAGCCCCTGGAGTTGAGGATTCAATGGGAATCCCCTAAGGCAAATGGCTAAATGGAAGTAGGGGTAGATACATCAACAATATTGAGAATATTCAGCAATATTGATGTAGGAAGGATGAATTTTTATAGAATTTTCACTGTAGGCAAACAATAGCACCTGCTTGGGATTATGCTTCTGGGGTGAACTTTCTTTCTCATTACCTTCCATGGACGGTGGTTCTGTTCTCTAAGACCACATCCGAGATGGGACTAAGGAGCTTTAATAACCTTCATTTTGATTTGAGTTTAGTGACCTGGAATTTGCCTTAGGGATTGAATTTTCTATGCTATAATCAGTCAATTTGCCTTAGGTTTTGAATTTTTATGGGTTTCTTAGGCAACACAAAAATCCATTAAAACCTTAGCAGGCTTTTGTTCTTCCCCTCAATTCCACAAAATAAAATCTTTAGTCAAAGTGATTGCCACACTCTTTGAATATTTAAACTTCTGTGCCAGAGGATAGAAGCTTCTGGGAGCTGCTCCTCTCCTGACCCTCTCTGCCTTGAAGGAACTGTAAAAATAGCCTCAGGTGTGGATGCACTACCTGTCACCTGCTTCTACCTTACAACTGGTTTTCCACAGCATCTATGATCTTTTCTTTTCAAGGAGACAATGATTAGGAGGAGATGCTCGGTTGAGACCTGGGGATCTAGGATTGTTCTTTTTCTCAAGTTGCGTCTCCTATCACTCTGCCTTTACCTGCTCTAAATTTAGCTTAGAGCATTCAAATATCCATCCTGCCAGATTATTGGACTCTACATCAGCACAAATGTAGATAACAGGTTTAAAAGACCCTCTCTCAGAAAAGACAATTCGTTTCTTTCCTTTCTATTTTCAGTGGGCCACCTCAGAGTCAGTCTCTACCAGAGCTTACTGAAGACTGAATGAAATATCAATACACCATAATATTTTTGCCCAGTTTTTCCCAACCATTTCTCCAGTAGTCTCTGTCACTAGGTACAACAGGAGACGATGTAATCAATGCTTCTTGTCACTTAATAGTTGCCATCAATTTCCAAGTTGCAAACAAAGGACCCTGTACCATCCTTCACCCAATCTCCTCTACACTGCCAATTCCATATTTTAGGTCTCTTATTTGGAGCACCCCATTTCTGGATACCAAATTTTGAGTTGAGATATATTTGGCTAAAAATAACAGAAAACCTGGGGTCAAAATGACATAAAAATCAGAAACTCTATTGTCTAACATAACATGCTCTGGTTATGAGCAAATGACCAGCCATACTCACAATCTAGGACTTTGAATATAAATGACACATAGAAATTCAGATCAGGGAACGAGCATCCATTGCAGTGCAACCAGCAAGAACAGCGGCAACAAATTCCAAGGGCAGAGGTCATAGCTATACAGTAATCAGTATCAGTGTCTGAACACAGCAGAAGTGGTATTAAATATGTCTGTTCTGTTTTTAACAAGAGGAGAAGACAATGTTCTCAACAGACTAGGTTTGTGGATTTTTACTCTCTTACTAGCTATTGCTGAAGCTCCTTTATTCCTGACCATAGTCCAATTCTGGTTCTGGAGTCTTCCAAACAACAAATAAATTCCTTTCCTGCTCAAGTCAAGGTATGTTTCTCTTGCTTGCAACCAAGAACCCAGAACTAGAGTAAAATCGTACTCTTCAAATGTCATTCTCTAATAAATAGTTAAATTACAAAAATAGAAAATGAACACAAGTCAATATTAAGCAGCTGTCAAGATGGTATAGCACTTTATATGTACAGAGCAGGGAAGTAATAACAAAGAATAAAAAGAATTGGTTATTCAAATTCAAAACTATTATAGGTCAGTAACACTGTAAATTGTATTTAAAACCTAGCAATTGAACTAAAATGTTTGCAAAAAATCTATCTTTACTATCCAAAGGATATAGAAATCGAAAACAAAAAATGAAAAGCAGAATATCCAATTTTAAAAAATGGAACAAAGGACACCAACTTTAAAAAGAAGAAATACAATTTTAAAAAGAAAAACATTTATTGATGTTTAAATAATACTTAATATTTAAATAAAAACTGATTATTAAATAAAAAATTAAAAAGCAGTTCTGTACCATCTTTAAGTTAACAAGTGGACACTATTTTAAAAATAATGTTCAATTTCCATGAGGGTCTGTAGATGTTAAACCCTTATGTCAGGTAGGAGTAGAATTCAGTATAAAGTTTTTTAAATGTTATTTAGTCACAATATTGAGCCTGAAACTTGTTCATACTCTTACACTCACTATTCTCCTTCCAGGTATTTAGCACTAATCAAAGATTATGGGGATAAAGATATATGAACTAGGAAAAAGGACACTTATCCTTAATAGTATTAAAACTTTAGAAACAACCTAGATAATGTAATAGCCAGGGAATCACTGAATCAATTACAGTTCATTTATGGTATAAAATATTCTAAAATCATTTAAAAGTCATATTTTCAAAGAATAATTAGTAGCATGGGATATTAATCACCAGTAAATGTTATGTGAATTGTCCAGATACAGAAACTGTGCTTTGGATATGATTATACTGTAGTCAAAAGGAAATACACAAAAAATTAATGCTAATTACATTTAGGTGGCTGGATTTCAAAATATTTTCTTGTTACTTTACTATGCCTTTTCCCAACTGAGCTTGTATGTATTTTGAAAAATTGTATTCAATTCCTATGTAATAAATTTCAGATAGATAATTAAATATGTAGATAGGTAGAGGTAGATAGATAGGTAGGTAAGTAGGTAGGTATGTAGGTAGGTAGATAAATAGATAGATAGATAAGTAGGTAGGTAGGTAGAGAGAGTGGTGGCCCAGGGTCCATACACCCTCCTAAGCAGGAATAAAGCCCCAAGCACGTAACAGCCTGCATAACCAGGACAAGGGTTAAGAAAGAAAACAAACTAGCGGGAGGGAGAAGAATGTAGTCCCGGATGTAAAACGGCACTGATAGTATTTTAGTGTTAAGCATCAATGTTGGTAGAACACCAGGTCTTAAGACCCTTTAATGATTATACTAAAAACCTGATGTCCTCATACTATATGGAATGTCTTTCCTAAGTCCTAATAAATAGATGTCTGCTTCTGTGCCTGGTGTGTTTTTCAGTCTTACCCGCCAGCTCATACTCTCCATGAATTCAATTTGGGCCTGAAAAAGATAGACAGATGGATAGATAGATAGATAGATAGATAGATAGATAGATACATACATACATACATACATACATACATACATACATACATAGGGGCAGTAGATAGATCGTTTCATATGTACATACATTTTATTTATGCCTATATATGTAATTTAATTAATTTTGAGTTAAAGAGAAATCAACTGAAAGATGAAATTAAATAAATTACCAGAAGTTGGATAAACATTTTTATTGGTAATAAAAATCCTTTCTTTAAACCTTCCTCTAAATTAAAAAATATGAAAAATATTAAATGTTGGGGTCACTAATGTAATTTTTAAAGTATATTTTTCTTAGAAGAGCATATCTAAATTCTCTGCAAAAATAACTTAATTAATCACTTCCAAAAACATTAAAGGAATTTAAATGTCTAAGGAAACATTAAAATCCATTTTAATAGATAAATAATTTTATAGAGAAGTTAAAATATAAAAGCTGTGGTACAAAATATCCTCTAAAAATTATGTACCTTCAGAGGAAATGACAACATGACATTAAAGGAAAATGGTTGGAGCTATTCAAAGAAATTTTACATAAATTTAGAGTATCAGTAGATCCTCTCCTCTCTGCTGAAACCACCTGTTCAATACATAGTTGCTTTGTTTTTCCAAAAGCATGATATTTTTATCTGCTTCATTTGTTGCACTTTTTTTTAGAGCTTTACTTTCCCAGAATTTCCAATTGGCTTTCATTTTTCTTGTTGACAGAAGACATATACCTACAACACATTAGGGATTTCTAGGTTCTTTCTTACATAATTTGTGACTCACTTTACTCTAAAATCCCAAACTTAATCTTCTGAATTGAACCAATTTCTTACGAGCTTACTGCATTTACTGTTATCTATAATTGCTTTTTATTACGTTCCTGGGTTACTTCCACTAATTCTTGAAGTTCAGTTAATTTTTCTCAATTATTATATTGTTTTGGTAGAGTGGATCTTCAAATAATTTTTCCAGAATTTTGAAGTCCTAGCTTTATTGTCTATTACCATTCAGTATTTCTGATATAAAGCCTAAATAGACTTCTAAATAGTCATTACCCTATTTAGAAAAAGAAAAAAAGACCTCATTGCTGGAGAAGTCACAGACAGGCTTAGCAGCCATCTCCAAGCCCTGGTCTACCACCCCTCCTTTCCTATTATGTGCAGATGTTTCAATGTTTCCATTCCTCTTGGGGGAGGGGCACATTAGGTCTAATGGAACAGGCTGACAACCAGACCTTACCTAAAACCAGAGTAAGCAGTTACAGCTGCTTGTCAGGGTTGCTTGACACATCTTTTAGCTCAATGACAGGGCCCCCTACCCCTGGGGTTGTATCAATACCCCATATTTGGGCTGCTCAGGCATCCCACCTCTCTGAAGCTAGGGGAGCAGAGCTGCCATCCACAGACCCTGAGGCAAGCAGTTGGCCTCCCCAGGGGACCAGCCAGGATGGGATTTCTTTTCCTGCTCTTTTGGACCCTTTGTGTTATGTAAGTAATAAAGCAGTCGTTTGTTGAGAATCTCTGTTGTGCCTGAGCCTGTGCTCCCAGAGATACTGTATAGCAACTCACTCCACACTCATCAGTTTTTTCTCAAAGCTTTTGGGTTATTTTCTTAATCCTAGGAGGCCTAAAACATCAAGTATTTGTCTAAAGCAATGGGGAGTGGATGGAAGATGGGGGATGGGGGCTGCAGGTGGTGTGGACATTGGGATTTGTGCATGTGGGTTTTTCCCCACCTAATTTTTGATTGTCTTGGTTCACTCGGTGTCTTCAATTGCTCCTTGCAATAGATTGGCTCCTTCCTTCCAAAAATTTGAAAGTTTATTTTATATTTCCTTTCCTCTACTGGCTTTATTTTCCATGCAATTCTTACTAGCCCAATATTGGACCCTTTATATCTGGCCGTCAGGTCTCTTTTCTTTTCTGCCTCTTTGTCTTTCTGCATGCTGGTAAATTTCCTTAAATTTTTCTTCTGTATTGCTAACAGATTTTCCAGCCCTTCTGTTGAATACGATTCTTCAGCAATTGCCTCTTTAAATTCTAGGATCATTTTCTTGTTTTTCCTTTCTCTCTCTCTCTCTCTCTCACACACACACACACACACACACACACACACACACAGATATAGTAGGCTTTACTTGTTCTGTGGATGAAATATCCTTTCAAAACTCTCTCATTATACTAAATACTCTTTAGAAGGTACAATGTGGAGCAGTGAAGAGCCCACATTTGGTTGACAAATTAGTCATGCATGTTAAGTAGGAACAAAGTAAGATGTCAAATATGTTATCTGTTAGAGAGACGTTCTTAAAAAATGCAACTACCAAGGCAAGAGTTTAGGAGTCTATTATAAGGAAGGTTGAATTTTAAAGGGTTTGGAGTATTTGTTAAAACCTTTAATAAAGACCTATTAGAAAAAGACCAGCTTTAGCCCAGAGGGTTTCCCATCTAAACCAAAAATTATAGAGAACACAGTCTTGCACAGAGAAGCTAGCTATTTAGGTGGGCTGAAAATCAGATAATTTCAAGGTTCACAGGATAGCAAAGGATGCATTTTCTGTCCTAAATTAAAGTTATAGAAGCCAAGTCAGAATGGTAAAAAAGCACAGGAGCTAAGACTGGGACAGGGAAGAGCAAGAGAAGAGGGAAAAGAGAACTCCCACCCAAGCCCTTCCCAAGTACTTCTTATTGGTCACCTCAAATATGGTCTGCTGGACAATCTCTGCCCAATAAAACAAATAATTACCATCATCATCATGAAGACTCCCTTCTTGGGACACAGCCTCAAGGCAAATTGCCCTGTATCATTGTCCCTGGCTCACTGTATAACCGGAAGAAGCCTAGACAAAAGAAGCTAAGGGGAATGGAAATGAATGAAGTACCAGCATGAAACCTTCCGGATAATGACTAGTTTTGATAAACACATTTGGACATGAACTCTAGTACTGGTTATTAACCACTGTCCCATTGAATCAAAGAATGCAAATAAAGCACCAGCCTGCTGAGGTTTTTAAAAAAATTGTTTTACAACAAAACTCCAAATCTAAAACCAAGAGCCCATATTTGCTAAATAATTAATTAGATGCTCTTACCAAGGGGAAGTAAATTGTACCACAGTTAAGATTTCAAAGGAGTTATTCTTTTTTTATATAAATCACTTAAATGTACACAAATACTATAATTCTTTGCAGAAATAAGTATTTGATTTTTATGTACCAACTAATTTAGAAAAATAAAAGCATGCTAGAAATAGAAACATGTAAGGAATCCTCCCATCTTACAGGTTGCTAAAGATCATACAGCAGCAAAACAGTGCCATAGTCAGCCCTCAAAATCTGCCTTTTCAGCTTCCAATATAGTTTCACAAATTGTGATCTCCAATAAATCCTACACTCATTCCCTCTTACCTAGGGACTAATGTATAATAAGCATAACTTTACTATCTTTTTAAAATGTAAATTCTGATTCAGTAAGTCTGGAGTAGGGCCTGAGAGTCTGCATTTTTATTTAACTCCCATTTTTTATCGATGCTGTTGGTACTTGGACTACACATTGAGTAGCAATGATATGAAATACTCATTCTTCCCAATACCTGCACAGACACTCAACAAGGACACTGAGAAAGTCATTTTAACTCTGACAACTATGGCAACATTTAGCAAATTTATGATGTGTTAACAAATATTCCAGTGATCTTAATTCAAAAAAGCGTAAGCAAGATTTTAAATATTCATGTTTTCATAATTTCCAATACATATCAAGAAACAACATTTTAGGAATCCCTTTGTATTTCCTTTTTTTTTTTTTTTGAGAAGACAAGTATCCCTGTTTTGTAAAAATATTCAGAATGTTTATTATCTCCTGAAGAACTTGTAATATATATATTCTTAGTTCCTTTGCAACAACTAGCAAATTGCCCACACATGATTGCTTAGCAAATCCATCACTTAACTTCTCTAGATTTCAGCTTCCTCATTGGGTAAAATTAAAAACGATTATATCTTGCCTATCATCCTCTAACATGTAGCATAGAAAAAGGAGCACGGGACTGGAGGTGAAAATTTAGGTTGGAGTTCTATTTCTACCAAGAATTCTTGGTGAGAAGTCAAACTCTCCAAACCTATGACCATTCATCTGTAAAAATGTGGATAATAATAATGATTTGAAGATTAAATGAGATAAAGAATATGTCTGTATTTTATAAAGCTAAACATGTTATACAAATGTTTATTACATTACTTCTACTGCTACTACTATTTTGTACATACTAAATAACTTTAATTATGTCGAGCCACTTAGCATTTTGCACAAAGAAAACATTTCTGCAGACAAATTTGTATATTAGTTATAGAATGGGCAAGAAAATTTGACTTCACCAAATGAAATCCATCTCATGTTGTTTGGAGGAAATGATACTGGTGATATAATTACCTAAAAATAGAATTTGAAGGATTAAAGTATAACATGTTAACCACAACTAATATTTATTTTTGTTAACTTTAACATGTTATCTTATTTATGTTTGGAAAAGTCTTAACACTTGGAAAGAAAGAAGAAAATATCTTGGTTTGCTTTTAATCCATTTTGATGCAAAGAAAAAAGAAAGAGGCATAGATTATTCAGAATTATTAAATGTCCTAGGGAGCTAATTACATGAATGATCATTTAAAGAGCATTTATAAAAGATTTTCAAATATAAATCACCTTGATCATCTATGTTGTAATACAGTTGCTGCTAATCTCCTTGAAAATGTGATTTTCATTATCATGATTGTATAGTATATAATTTTTTCTTAATTAATTACATACTTATTTCTATTTAGAAGAATAATATTGGAAATAACTAGAGTAATATGTCTGAAATGAAATGTTAATGATGTGCCTCTGTATATACAAATTTTCATAAGATTCTGTTTGTTTCTCTAAATTTATTCCAAGAAGAAATTAAAGTATAACATTTCTATTTAAAACAGCAAGAACTTCATTCATGTCTACAACTTAGGTTTATTCTTTAGGCTGCAAATATTTTTCAATTTACTGTCTCTTACATAACCTGTTGCCTAAATATTTTCAAAATTATACTTTATGTTACAGGATTTTCACATGCAGAAAAAAGCTTTGTAAAGGTTGTGGTTATAAAAAATTTATTAAGGCATAACTGGTAAACATTACTTTTTCTTACACCCAATTCAAGAAGCCATGTTATGATAATGGTGTGTCCCTAGTTTACCTTTAACAGATTAAAGGAAAAAAAAAATTATATATATACATATGTATATAATTTATATACATATGTATATATATATAATTTATATATATATATATAAATTTAAAACACTTGACTGATGTTTTAAAGATGCAGGCAGGCTATGTAAAAGCCAATGACAAAACTTTGTGTATATTGGGATAATGAGTTAAGGAAACACAGGAAGTTCCCCCAGTTATGTTCTGACACGTCATTCCATTTTTATTTTTTTAAAGCACTTATCATTAGCTAAAGTGATATTTTTTAGTACAGTTTTAACTCTGTCTTCCCAAAAATAGAATCTACTCAGAAGTTAAGTTGTCCTCAGAAGTCTTCCAGAGGAAAAAATTAAGTTTGTCCAAGTCTATATTACACTAGGCAGTGAAGCCACCTCCATTCTACAGCAGATCTTCACTCAAACTCATCTAACACTGTCCAAAAAGCTGAGCAAGGTTGTTTGTATGGAAGTGCCAAACAAAGTCCTAGGCCAATGATTGCTATGTCAGTTTAACACAGAAAAATAAATACTATTGCAGAATACAACTGTTTTGCAAGAACTATGAGTTCACATATAGACATCAGTTCAACTAAACAACATGAAGTTCTGTAAGAAAAGCTGGGCCTGGATCTGAGTTTGGAAGAGGCAAAGAGCTGAAATTCTGGAAATAACAGATTAAGAAGAATATAAAGGAAGAGTTAAGTGAATATATCAGAGTTGAAATCAGAGAGAGAAGAGCCATTGAGATGATGCTAGGAGCCAGGCCTGTATAGATTAATAAAGCCAATGAGAAGTCCCCTATGTTATGTAGCCAAAAGGATGTTAAGAACAAAGATTTTTAGTGTGTGACTTAAGTCTGTTTTTTGCTGGAAAAATATTGTTTGAAATCACTTATCCTGAAAGAAATAAATTCCTAAATTTTGAAATACATAAAATCCCTCCCAAAATAAACTCAATCCTTCATTGCTTCAGAGAAACATGAATCCACAAAAATGAATGCTCTCCAACATTGTACAGCCAGTAAGGTATGAGAAAGAAATAAAAGGCATCCAAAGACGAAAGGAAGAAATAAAATTATATTTATTAAAAAAAGACATAATCCTATCTATAGAAAATTCTAAAGAATGTACAAAAACAACTAAAACATAGCAATGAGTTTAGCAAGGACACAGGAAACAATATCAATATAAGATATCAATTGTATTTATACATTCTTGCAATGAGAGTGCAAAAGTGAAATTAAGAAACAATTCCATTCACAATAGCATCAAAGATAATAAAACACTGAAATAAATCTAACAGAAAAGAGTAAGACTTGTACATTGAGAAGCACAAACCATTGGTGGTAAAATTAATGAAGATCAAAATAAATGGAGACACGTCATGTTCATGGATTAGAAAACTAAATATTTTCAAGATAGCAATTCTCCCCCAATTGATCCATAAATTCAATGTAATTCCTATATAAATAAATCACCTCTTACCTGTTTCCTACAGAGAAATTAAGTCAAAATCTATAGAAAGAGTTTTCTTCCCCAAGTTTTCTTATTCTGCTCAATTCTAGTGAGAGGGTTTCTCCCACTTCCTGATGAACTCTGGGCTCCTCCTCCAGCAGCTGCAGCTGACTTGGCTCTCTCATCACATAAAAGATGGATTATTCTAACCCAACTTTTCATTTTGACATGTCCAAAGTATTCATGGGTCAAATGGACATGTAAAATTATTTTAGCACTAGCTCCCAGGACTCAAAAATTAGAAAACATAAATACTCTAAAATAATATATAACTACTACACCAGCTACTATATCCCCTATTCATTCTGACTTCCCTAAGACAAAACAGACACGAAAGTCTTCCCAGCACCCAGTTACCCATTAGTATCTGCATGGATATTTCTAAGACAAGTCAGAATGTAGCAAAGGTAGTTTAAAATTATCCAGGGGGAAGTGTGAAGGACAGGAGCAGAGAGAAAGGGAAAGGGAGAAAACAGGCGAAGTGGAAAGAAAAATAGAGAAAAATTGAAAAGAACCTTGATTACGGTTTCACCAAGGTGCTGGTAAAGTTAAAACCCACCTGGGAGAAATAACCCTGTAAGCGATTAATTGTTACCCTACACTTCTACATTCTGGGAGGAAAAATAAATAAATCCATCCTTTATATAAACCACCTCCTTTTACAAAGAGTGGCATTTAGAACTGCGATGTCTTTGGGGAAGAGGAGGCAGAGTGCAAGTTAAGGACATAGATTCAGAGGTCAGACCCCCCTGCCCGGGCCCTTGCTCCACGCCTAGGCATGAAAATTTGGTCAGGTTTCCTCCAGATCTTAGGGTCTCCGATTCCTCATCTTAGATAGGATTCACCTTTGCGGTAAGAACCTGCTCTGCTGCTAGAGTTCATTTCACCTACTTCTTGCCACCTGACATAAACCCCTCATCTGCCACACAGCCTCCAAGTCATGCAGGGAGACAAAGGAACTTTCTAACTTCTAATCTTTGTGTTCTCTTTATTGCAACTTCTAAGAAGCCAAAACAGCAGACAGAAGACAAGAGGGCTCAGCAATCTGTTTCTTCTCTCCTTAATGTAGAGAACCACTTTACATATTCTACCTGTTTGAACATCAATCATAGCGATTGTATTACCATTATTCATTTTGCCTATCTCACGGACTATGTTTGCTTTATGTTAGCTTTATGTTTATGGTTTCAGCTACATAAGGACCATGAATCCATGAATGGAAAAAAAATGAGTGAATAAATGTGCTCATCAATCTATCAATCAATTTACCAACATTTTTGTTAGGGTTGCTCAACTGCTGCAAACCAGAAAGCTCAAAGTAGCACATTATAAGAAAACACTAAACACTGGGCACTCTAAGCTGCATACCCAGCGTGTATTTGATGCTAGTCAATATCACAGATACTCATCATAACCTATTCAGGTGTTGGGAGCCTGAGAGGTTAACTGGATTACCTTCAAAGAAATACTTTTATTCTTTAATTTATTTTTCAGAAAAATAAATGAACATTAGTGCCCTGTCACATTTATATGTCTTGTATAAAATGAATCAAGGGAGAAAATATGATCAGTAAAGGAAGATATAATAAAGAAAACAAAACATATTATTCAAAGTGATAGGATTCATTTCTGTAAAATGAAAAGATAAGATAATGCAAAGAACCAGTTCTTACCAGGGCTTTTTGCCATTTATTAAAGTGTTTTGTTTTCCTATTAGGAAAATGAAAACAAACATTTATTTGAGAATTTTCCAAATGAATGATGAAACTTTCCTGTCAGGAAAGCTGAGGGCTTAGAATGTTCTATGTGCCATTTCTTATGCAGCATTGTTTTCGTAGTAAATTATATAAGACCCAAAAATAGAAAACTCAGATATAACCCACAATTATTTTCCACCACACATAATTATCCAAATTATTATCTGTAATTATTATGTAATTATCCAAATTATGAAATGCTTCTATGGCTGATACCTTGAGGTCAAAGAGAATATTGCTTTAAGTGTTTGAATTATTCAACAAATAATTATTGAGCACATACTATATACCACGCACTGTGCTAGGCACCAGACAATAAGCAGAAGCAAATAGAAATGATCCCACACTGTCATGGAATTTATCACTGTCCAGTACTAATGTTAAAAACTCAATTCGATATTGTCCATTTCTATTCTAGAGATTCAGGAATAGATGGAACTTAACTTGTATTGTTTTGTTGTTGTTATTTTTTGTTTTAGGATTTACTTTCAAATGGATACAAGTCATTATAAGTATTGCTTATATAAAAAATGACCAATAGTTGCTGTTAAACAGTTTGCACTTTGAAAGAAACATAGGTCAGAAATACTATGTGATCTGCAAGACTCTCCAAGGGCTTTAGCCCCCCACCACCTTTCCATTGTCTCCAATCATTCAACAACAGAAAAAGAAGAAAATGAGGGCACAACAATGCTCCCAATGTTTATTCTTTTTTAGATATGAAAAAAAAAAAATCTAAAATTCGTCTGCATCAGTTCAACATTCCCCAAATGAGAAAAGGGGAATGAAAGAAATTCAAATAAATTAACATACAGGAAGATAAACAAAGGAATAAGTGTTCTACCTATTAAGTAACACAGAAGATTTAAGATGCAGATGCCAACAGAAGACATAAAGTCCCATTAAAAAACAACCCATAGAGAGACATAGAGTAAAATCAACATACAAAGACACACTAAAATGTACAAAGAAACATTCAGATGGATTCTTAGTACTACTATGTTATTATTACTTAAAATGGTGCTGAAATAATATTTACATTTTTCCAAGAAAAGTATACTGACCCTTTGAAGAAAATTGTTTGTGGGATAGTTTCTGTTAAAAGTTGTCCTTATAAAAAACCTTGTGACACTGCTAGGAGAAAATTCAGATGGCTTTTGGGAGTCGTGGTATGTTGATGGGAGTTCAAATTCTTGATGGAAGGAAGGAAGTGCTGTCATTCTGCAAAACAAGAATAATTTAAAAATACTTAAAATATGAAATAATCATATAAACTAAAGGGAAACTTTGATTTTAACAAGGCAACTGTTGCCACATAAGGGAGGCAGCCCTGCCTTGTGGAACTGTGGTGGTACTAGGTGAATGTCGTAGGCAGGGTGCCATATATATGATCTTTCCTCATCTTTAGTGTCGGAAAAGGGAGCCTTCTCAGGGACACATGGAATTTGTATATAATCATAAAAGGCCTCTTCCTCAATGGATAAGGATTATCAGTTATGGGAAAAAAAATTTGAATGACTCTGTAAAAAGCAATACATGAACCTGGTAAATCTGAGACTAAGAAGTAAAAAAGGGAGCTAAGACATCTCTCTCTCTTCTGAGATAAGAAAGAGAGGAACGTAATCAGTGAGATAGGAGCTAAATGACTCCTATACAAAATTCCCCTATTGTGTTATCTATAAATGTATCTCCTAACATTTAAGTTTAGGAGCTTTAATAATATTTAATATCATTTTTATCTATATCCCAGGTACATTTTGCATATGATTTTTGTAGTTTCTCCAACCCCTATTCCATAAGTTGGATCTTACAAAAATCAACAAGAGATCATTTCAGATTGGACAAAATAAAAAATTGTTTCACTGGCCCTTACCAAGTCATGTTTCATTCTTCTTAATTCACCTTTTCCTACTTGCCATATGCTGATGTTACAAAACCCAAGGAACATACGTACATTCCTAAGAACATGGGACCTTAAAATGCATAAATATTTGTCTTGCATCTCCAGAATTTACACTTCACTCTCCCCCAAAATCATCTTATATCTCCTTCACAAAAGAATCTACTCCTGATTAAACATTTTAACTGTAAAATTATGTGAATGTTTAGTCCCACTTGATGCATAAAAAAAGACAGAAAATTATAGCTTATTATTTTATGTATAGTAATCAGTGAACACTTTTATATAGGTCTTTTTTCAAAAGTCTGTCTGAGGATATGACTGATGGCATAGAGATGGTATATAGATTTCATTCCACATGACAATTCTGACCCATACATTGTGGCTACCTTACTGTATTGAGAAGGAATGATGCCTTACTCAGGCTAACTAAGAACAAAGGGACACTCCCCGGACCCAGTGTAGACACGCCCTGGATCCAGTGTATAGGCAGATAAGTAATTAAATAAAGACAAAAAATATATAAATAATAGGGAGGAATGAGAGGTATGGGATATTTTGGGTGTTCTTTTTAATTTTTTTCCTTACTTTTGCAGTAATGAAAATGTTCTAAAATTGACTGTGGCAATTAATGCACAATTATATGAAGATACTGTGAGCCATTGATTGCATACTTTGGATGGATTATGTGGTGTGTGAATATATCTCAATAAAATCGCATTTAAAAAAAAAGAATAGAGGATTATTAGAAATGCCTGCCTTGGCTATGAGAAGGACAAGTGGTAGCACGTGAGAAAGATTTACCATTCAATCTAATTGGTAAGTGATAGACACAAGACAAAAGTTTACAGTATTGAGAACACCATTTACTGACCAACAACCATAATTTTAGGAACTGACTAAAGCACCACAACTCGAGACAGTGAGACTTTTTTCCACGAAAGTTCCTACTTCAAGTGTTGAAACTGCCAAGTGTAAGTTTTTATGTTTCTGATGTTCTAGAGTAGATTTGTGGTTCCAATCCCTGGCTGCCCATTAGAATCACCTGGGAGAAATTTAAAACTACTGATGCCCAAGTCCCATCTCAGACTAATAAAGTCAGAATTTCTCTGGGAGGGATCTGGGCATGAGCAGTATACTTCACTAGTGCCCTTAGTGATTCTGATGCAGTGAGGATAAAAATATATTGGCTTTCCCTCTGCCCTGATTCTGCATAACCCCTTAGATCCATCTGAGACTCAGAAGATCCTTTCTGCTCTAAAAGGAATATTAAATAAGACTTTTTAAAGGACTTATGTGGCACTTAAAGTAAAAGATTTTGTTCATGTTCGTTTTGTTATTGAGATTCATGAAAGTTCCCTTAGCCATTAAGTTTTCTCAATATTCAAAAGGAAAAAAAACTTAAAACATAAAGCAACAATAATAATGAACCAAATACCTAATTTCAAATAACATTAATCTTAAATTTTTACTTCTCTTTCTCCTCACACGCTCTTGTCTACTAAGGCTAATTGTAACAAGTAAAATCAGATGTAACACCAGACTAAGTGCTGTTGACCCAGAGTAGCAGAATAAAGGTGTGCTCGCATGCATGCACACACACACATACACACACACACACACACACACAAACTGACTTTCAGGTCCCTGTAGACACTTGGAAGTTGTCGGCAATAGCACAATGACAGTTCTAATTACTAAAATCACTCTCGTGTGGAGAATGCTTTAGAATAAAATGCCGACAGGCATGCAATATATTAACCGCACCATGGCCTTTTTCACTTTTCTTTTCAAGTGAAATTCTCAAAGATATTCCACTGAATTTCATCCACACACTGCCGAACACCCCAGTGACATGCACCCTCTCACACATTACAAATGAATTACCAATGAGTTCTGATTTCAGAAAGCTTCTAATGCTCTGTAGATACATTTTATTATTCAATTTGGCCAAGAGATTTCCATACAACTATAACTACGAAATCTAGTAAGGTTTAAATTTCTCATATGTTTATACATAATCACATTGTCATCCATTCTCAAATCCTTACTGAGTCAGACGTGCTATGATTGAATATTGTAAATTTGAAAATATTTGATAAAATACAGCTTTCTTTTAGGTCCCAAGTAGGGCTAGTACTTGATCTACAAGAAATTATTTTAGATTCTCTCCTAATGTGGATGTATAAATACCTAATTGTCCCAGGCAACAAGAAGCCAAAATATCGCATTATCTAACTTGGGCCTCTTTGGATCATAGAAAATGTCAAATAGACAAAAGTTACTGTGTGAAAAAGAGAAAGGACTGTTTTATGTTGCTTCAGGAAAAAGAATCAGAGCTACTGTTTGATGGTTATATGGAATCAGTTTTAGGATCGATATAATATAGAACAAACTATGTGATCTCAGAAACAGGCTGCCTTGTTAGCATTCCTTTCATATCCATAGTTGGTTCTTATTATGTCCAATCTGGAAATTCACCAACTTTGAAAGTAATAAAACAATAAACAGGAGGTATTATAAAATTGATAAGTTCTCAGCCTGCTCCCTATTCCACTGTGTGTCAAACATTCCTTCTCAGACACAGCAAAGCACTAGCCCAGGCAGAAGCACTATTGTTTTTCTCAATTACTGGCTGCCTTCTTAACCAGGCCAGGAGAGGTAATTAAATATTTGAGTTTACCCTTCCAGCCCCCAGGCAATCTTCTGTTGGGGCCAGATAACCAAGAAAAAAGTACACGCTCAAATCTTTATCTCAGGGCACAGAAACTTTAAAAAAAATAAATGCTAAATACCAACAAATGTGGCAGTTTATTGTGTAAACAAACTAAAACGCCTCCCTATTTGTCTGCCATCACATTTTCTCCTGTGCTTCAGTCAGTTCAGTATATAAATTAGAGGCAGGTGTTTTTTAGTAGAAATGATGTTATATTATCTGTGCTTAGTAATCTTACTTAATACCATGTAGTTTTGATCCTGTTTGCAAAGAAAAAAATATTTGGCATAAAGAACATTAAATCATTTATGCAATATTTAATACTGCAGTAAACTGGGGAGAATCCATAAAGAGACACATGGTGCTCTAAATTATTTTCCTGCCCTGCTATTCCATTGAGTCCATACACTTAAAAATTGTTAGCATGTGCAATTTAAATTAGAAAGAAGAAATACTATTTAATTTGGAAATTAAACAAACAAAAAATTGCTTTTACTCTAATGATGAGATAACTATTTCTGGTCAAGCAATTTTAATTGCAAGAACATTTCTTGGAAAAAAAGTAAATTAATGGGCTAGGATTTATAGTTATGTTATCTTAAACACAGCATCATCCCCCTTATGCCCAGAAGCCTGCTGATAATGTGTAGATGTATTAAGAGTGATAAATGTCCATGATTCTTTGGTATGGTATAGCAAGTGTCTCAGGAGCAAAGACATTGTAAAAGGATAATAATTTCCACCAGCCTCAAAGCTATAACAATGTATTACTGATCTCTCTGTGCCTCTTAATTTTAATGTCATCTTGAGGTTTGAAAATGCTTTTGGACCTCCTTATCTCAGCTATGTGATGAACTTTATCAGACCTGTGAATCTGTAGGGAACAAACCAGTTCACTAGGAAGATGCTAAAGCTACAAACAAAGCACAATAGCAGGTGGCATTTTCCTAAATCCTCGTGCTTCCCTTCCTCTGTGGCTAGTTGAGTCTTCCATCAGCCTATTTCCAAGCCTTCTAGAGGGCAATGACCCTAACTGTGGATTCTGGGTTTCTGAATTTTGGCATAGATTTACTTGAAGGTATCTTGATGGAACTTGAGTTCTAACGGGAAAATTTTACATTCTTCGGAGGTCACACCTGGCAAAGCTATTCACTCCCTGTTGTGGAGACAAAGGAAACACTACACCTCCTGGATCTGGCTTCAGGGCTTGTAAAGCCCTCTCTATAGAGGATGGATTGTGGAATTCACCATGCAACAGCATTACTGGGGCTCCCCAAGTCATATGAACTTGGCAAGGAATTTCACCCGGAGCACCTCACTGGTCTGTGAGGATTAAATGGGATTATGTACGTAAATTGAATAGTTTAAAACTTGGCACAGTGGTATTAAACAAATATTGGTTTCTCTACACCCTTCCCACCCCATCTCCACTTTCATTATTTCATTTTAGGATCACACGTTTCTTGTTATTTAGGCAATAATTATTCTCAGTTTACAAATGAGAAAGTAGAAATTCAGAGAGATTAAATGAAATTTCCCAAAATAATAGCAACATGAATATCAGAATCAGTTTTTACCCAAGCCCATCTGATTCCACCATACTGCTCTATTTCTAATAAAAAATTACACCATCATCAAGGCAGGAGTCACCAACATTGTTTTCACCTTGCAGAATTTCCCTCTTAAGAAATATAGAGACACCCTCAGATGGCTTGAACTCCTCTTGGCTTTATCAGTATCTTGAGCTCTTCTTATCAATTTTCTATTTATAATCTGAGTTGGGAAATAGAAATGATATTCTATTTTTGGAGAAGAATATTGTAGCTTGCAAAGGGTACTTTATTTTGCATCAGTAAATGAAATAATTGTGAAAAAATTTAAGGAGAAAAACAGAAGAGCAAAAAAAAAAAACTCCAAAATTGATATTATCCATAAATCTACTATCTGAATATTTTTTAAAAAATACTGCTGTTAATCTTTTGCTATATGGCTATCTATTCTTTTACACGAATGAAATGTAATTCCTAATGTCCATATATATATATATATATATATATATATATATATATATACACACACACACACACACATGCAAAATTAAGATCATGCTAAAAACCAATTTTTGGTAAACCTGGCTTTTTCTTTTAAGTTATCACAAACACATCCCATGTCATTAGAAATCATTGAACACATGATTTTTAATGACTCCATAATTTTCTATTCTATAAATAATGCTGTGGATTGGATCATGTCCCCCACAAAGACATGTCCTAACCCCTGGTCCTTTGGATGTGAACTCATTTGTAAATAGGACCTTTGAAGATCCGAGTAAGATGAGGCTAAACAATCAGGGTGGACCTTCATCCAATGTGACTAGAGACCTTATAAGCAGAGGAAATTAGACACAGTAGCAGCAGAAGTGAGGAGGACAAAGGAGAAAGATCACCATGTGCAGAGGAGGCAGAGATTGATTTATAGATTGCCAGTAAGCCACCAGCAGAAGACTTCCAACTTCTCTTCTCCAAAACCGTAAGACAAGATATTCCTGTTATTTAAGCTAAATAGTCTGTGATATTTGTCAAAGCAGCCCTGGCAAACCAAGACAAATCAAATATAATTTATTTATTTTGGGTATAAATTGTTCATTTCTATTTGAACACTGTACTAAATGTCATATGCTATGTATTCATCATCTCATTTAATCCTATTCATTTTACACAGCCATTATTTCATTGAATACTTGCAACACCACCAAAAAGCAGATATTTAAAATATTATGTATTCTAAATATGAGGAAACAGAATCCAGAATCGATAATGCTCTTCCTTTAAAAAGTATCTTATTTTAAAAATCTTTGCAAATACATTTTTTCTGACATATCTGATTTACTTTGGATATGTTACTTGATGCAAATTTATAAATAGTTTTCGCAAGATATTGCAGTTAAAGAGTGATCTGTTTACCTGGACCACTGTATTATTTATCATTTCAAAACATTTTCTTAAATGAGAGGAAAATTTTCTACCTTGCTGTTGTATTTAAATTCATGTCTTTGATTATCAAGGAAAAATATTTTAATAAGTCTACTGGTTATTTAGTAAGTTTTTATGCCTCTGTTGATAACTTATTTCTGTTCATTATTTGACCTTTTTTTGTTAAAGACATTTTTTTTTCTTATAGCTCTTAAGAAGATCTTGTTACATATTGACATTATTAATCATTTGTCAAATATGTTGCAAATATTTGTCCCTTCCGTGTTTGGGATTTTGAATTATTAATGAATCACACTCCTCATCCCTTATACCCCACCACAAACATACTTTGGATAATTTTTTTTTTTTTGGTATTGAAAAATGACAAAATCACTGAAAGTTTCAAGGAACATCACAGGAAAACCTGTATGCATCTATATTCACCAATGTTAACATCTGCTATACCTGCATGCTCTCTCTCTACACACACACACACATACACTTGCCTTTTACAAACTTTCCAAATGAAGGTTGCAGATATCATGACACTCCACCCTAAACACTTCACCAAGCATCCCCCAATAGTATTTCCTATGCAACTACCCATCATTAGCACACCTTAGCAAATCAACATTAATAGTATCATCCAGAATACAAGTCCACACTCAAGTTTCGCCAGTTATCCTCAAAAGGTCTTTTCAGGATCCAGAGGTTAATAGCATGATTAAATATTGAAATGATAATATTTTGGAAAGATTTGGTTAAATGAAATATATTATTAAAATCAATTCTCCTCTGTCTCTCTTTTTTAATGTGACAAAAGTTTAAATTTACATATGTGGCTTGCATTATCCTTCTCTTTGACAATACTGTTAGAAGAATTCTCAAAGAGAAAATGTAATGTGACATGCCCTATATATCAAAATAAGTTCTAGATGAACTAAAGAGATGGGTATGAAAAAATAAGTCATGAAAATCTACATACTGACTCTTTGAAAGGTCTGGGTCAGTTGACCTACAGAACATTCCATTTTCTAGATGGATCTGACTGTTTACTTATCATTAGCTTCAAGTCAGACATATCTGACAAGAAAACAATATAGGTGATCAGGCACACTTCCCATTGCCTTACATCATGAATCTGTGTCTGCTAAATTATAGTGTATTTTTAGCAGATGGGAGTTAAGATATACTATCAGCTTTGATACCCAAATGTTTCTTCCAGGAAAGCTAGACTAAAGAAGATAGCTGATACCAAAAGCCAAAATAGGAACACCTAATTCTATGCACTGAAAGGTAACAATTTAACCCATCAAGCCTATCATGTGTGGCTGAAAAACAGCAATCCATTTGCTCCCATCCCCATTCCCAGCCACATAAATTTCATAAAAGTACAATGAAAAAGTATATCCACATAGCCTAGTCCTGTCTGTTCCAACCATACTTCAATGTTTTCTAATAACTGAAACTTACCACAAAACAAGAATGAAGAAAGGCAATGTGTTCCTCCTGGAGAAAAAGGAAAAGACTAGGTCATAGCATGACAATGACTTTGGACCTATCTTAAGAAAAAAGTGAGTCACTCCTTTTTGGGGGAAGAAATAAGAGAAAGCATCCAGAAGGATGATCCTAACGCTACCCACTTTGGGGGAATGACCAGGAGAACTTTCCCTTAACGAAACAACGCTGTGTGCTGTTGCTTTTTTTTTTTTTAATTTTATTTTGAAATAAATTCAAACTTACAGGAACAGTTGCAAAAACAATACAAACCCCATACACAGAACTCCAGCATACCCCAACCCCCCTCCCCCGATACCCCGATCCACCAACTTTAACATCCTGTCACACCACCATTTCTTTCTTTCCCTCCCTCCCTCCCTCCCTATCACCCATCATCTATTGCTCTGTCTTCTGAACATATGAGAGCTAGCTGCACACATCCTTGAACAAACAATATAATTCATATATACATTTCCTATGAACAACATTCTTTTATGCAATCCCATTAAGTGCAGCTAAGAAGTTCAAGAAATTCAACATTGATACAAAGTTTAGATTCTATATTTCCTTTTTTTTTTTCTCTTGTGTCCCAACTGTGTCCCTTTGAGCCTCCTCTCCTCCATCCTTACATCCCATCCAGGATCATTCTTGGCATTTAATTGGCATTATCTATTTAGACTGTCTTTTTTTTTTTTTCAATTGTGGAAACATATATACAGCTTAAATCTTCCCATTCCAACCCCTCCCTAGCATTCCATTAGTGGGATTAATCACATTTACAATGTTGCAATGCTATCACCTTCCACCATCCATTACTGGAAATTTCCCTTCACCCCAAACAGAAACCCTACACTCATTTCTTAACTCCCCATTGCCCCTTCCCCCACTTCTCATAACCCATACTCTACTTTTCATCTCTATGGTCCTATTCTCTGATACTTCCTTTGTGTTTACTGTGGGGCTTAAATTTAACCTCTTAAATCTATAACAATCTTGTTTTTCTTTGATACCAACTTAACTTCAATAGGACATGTAGACTATGTTCCTATTCTCCTCCATTCCCCCACCTTTATGTAGTTCTTGTCAAAAATTACATATTTTACATTGAGTCCAAAACCACTGATTTATCATTATACTTTATGTATTTTAGATCCTGTAGGAAGTAAATAGTGGAGTTACAAATCAAAAATACACTAGTATTGGTATTTATATTTACTATGTAATCTTTACTAGAAAGCTTTATTTCTTCATGCGGTTTCAGTCAATTGTTTAGTGTGCCTTCCTTTCAGCCTGCTCAATTCCCTTTAGCATTTCTTATATGACTCATCTACTGGTGATGAAGTCCCTCAGCTTTTGATTATCCAGGAATGTTTTCATCTCCCCCTCATTTTTACCCTCCAGTTGTTTGTGAATTTTCTAAGTCTCTGATCGTTATTGACTTCTATATGTATTCCATTGTGGTCAGAGAATGTGCTTTGAATATATTCAATTTTTTTTTTAAATTTATTGAGGCTTGTTTTATGTCCCAGCATATAGTCTATTCTAGAGAAAGATCCACAATCGCTAGAGAAGAATGTGTGTCCCGGCGACCTGGGATGTAATGTTCTATATATGTCTGTTAAATTTCTCTGTATCTCTCTCTCCTTTCTTTGTTTCTCTGTCAGTAGGGCTCCCTTTAGTATCTGAAGTAGGGCAGGTCTTTTATTAGCAAAATCTCTCAGCATTTGTTTGTCTGTGAAAAATTTAAGCTCTCCCTCAAATTTGAAGGAGAGTTTTGCTGGATAAAGTATTCTTGGTTGGAAATTTTTCTCTCTCAGAATTTTAAATATGTCATACCACTGCCTTCTTGCCTCCATGGTGGCCGCTGAGTAGTCACTACTTAGTCTTATTTTGTTTCCTTTGTATGTGGTGAATTCCTTTTCTCTTGCTGTTTTAAGAACTTGCTCCTTCTCTTCAGTATTTGACAGTCTGATCAGAATATGTCTTGGAATGGGTTTATTTGGAATTATTCTATTTGGAGCTCACTGGACATTTATGCTTTGTGTATTCATATTGTGTAGAAGGTTTGGGAAGTTTTCCCCAACAATTTCTTTGAACACTCTTTCTAGACCTTTACCCTTCTCTTCCCCTTCTGGGACATCAATGAGTCTTAAATTTGGACGTTTTATTTTATCTATCGTATCCCTGAGATCCATTTAAATTTTTTTTTTCCCCATTCTTTCTTTTGTTCTTTCATTTTCTGTTCTGTGGTCCTCCAGGATGCTGAGTCGTTTTTCAACTTCCTCTAATCTTGTATTATCAGAATCCAGAGTCTTTTTAATTTGGCCAACAGTTTCTTTTATTTCCATAAGATCTATTTTTTTAATTTACTCTTGCAAGTTCTTCTTTATGCTCTTCTAGGGTCTTCTTTATGTCCTTTATATCCTGTGCCATGCTCTTCTTCATGTCCTTTATATCCTGTGCCATGCTCTCATTGTTTGACTTTAGTTCTTTAATTAATTGCACCAAGTACTGTATCTCTTCTGATCTTTTGATTTGGGTGTTTGGGTTTGGGTTCTCCAAATCGTCTGGTTTTATCATATGCTTTAAGATTTTCTGTTGTTTTTGCCTCTTGGCATTTGCTTTACTTGATAGGGTTCTTTCTGGATATAAAAAATACCAATCTCTAATTTGTCAGATCTACAGCTTGGTGGCATACACTTTCTCTAACTAGACAGCAGATGGTGTCCACGAGTCACCTATTCCCCTCAAGTCAGTTCTCCCCAACTTTGTCTTTGTGGTGTGTGGGGATCCGATTCTTGTGGGGTTCAATTTGTGCACTAAGTTTGGGTGTGTTGTTGGTTCTGTCCACCCTGAATGTAGGGCGTGTGTCTGGGTGGTTAGGGAGGCAGGGCAGCTTTAATAACCAAACCTCCCAGGTGTTCCCGGAGATTTAAACGTGTTGCAAGAGTCTAAGCCTTCATTTCAGCCTTGCCACAGATTGTCTCTGCCTCTGACCCACAAGTCCTTGGTATTGGCATAGGGTCCCTGGGATTGCTGAGTGGTTCCCCCTTCTCAGCTGTGCTCTTCCAGGACCTCTGCTAGGGGAAGGCTGTGCCACGTCACAAGAGTGCACCGGCCCTCCAGGGAAGCCCTGAGCTGCTGGGCCATGTAGGGGCATTCCCACCCTGCTTTAAAGATGGTTGAATGGGGCATGTTAATTTCCCCCTTTTTGTACAGCTCCACCTTCCCAGCTCTGGGAAATTAGCTGTGGGTGCACTAAAGGCCACTGTCCATGGCCGATATTGTGGCCTGTGTGCGGTGCTGTGGGAGACACTCCCCATCACACTAGGTTTCTTGGTGTGGCTCTGGGCTATAGCTCCAGCCCTGGGCAGGAGTGTTCCCAGCCCGCTGGGGAGATGGCTGCAAGGGGTGCATTTTCTTTCTCCTTTGGCTCCCTTCTCCCCACCTAGCCCTGAGACAATCAGCAGCAGGCTATCCTCCATGCCAGGCACCGAGAGGTTGGCACAGCCCGCTCCTGCTGTGCTTCACTGCACAGTTCTCACCATCGTAACTGCAGCTTTTCCTGGTTTTTTCTTTGTTTGTTTGTTTGTTTGTTTTAAAAAAAGAGCTAGTCCATCTCCAAACACCAACCCATGGTTTCCCCACACCACAGCACGGCCCCTGGACTTTCAGCCGACTCACTCACTCATTTCAGAATGCAGAGTCCCGGTTTCACCAAATGCACAGTCCCTGTGGATTTAGCAGACCTTGTCCGGCTGGTGCATCACTGGAACTGGTGTTCTGGGCCATTTTCTGGCTTTTATCTAGTATTTTTCACAGAGGTGTTTTTTTGCCCTGTCTTACCTAGCTGCCATCTTAGGTTCTCCCTGCTGTTGCTTTTTATTGTTGTTAATTATGGATTCTTAAAATACACACAACAAAGTTATCAAATATTTATAATTTCTTTCTTTTTATTAATTATGACAAAACTATTACTAATCCAAAGATGAATATTTAGCATGTAGATTTTTCATGACTTGTTTTTTCATACCCATCTCTTTAGTTCATTCAGAACTTATTTTGATATATAGGGCATGTCACATTACATTTTCTCTTTGAGAATTCTTCTAACAGTATTGTCAAAAAGAAGGATAATGCAAGCCACATATGTAAATTTAAACTTTTGTCACATTAAAAAAGAGAGACAGAGGAGAATTGATCTTAATAATATACTTCATTTAACCAAATCTTTCCAAAATATTATCATTTCAACATTTAATCAATATAAAATAAATTAATACTGTCATTCTTTTATCGTAAGTCTTTTAATCTGGACTGTATTTTATACTTACAAAACATCTCAATTTAGACAGTAAATTTTTATCAGTAATACTTGTTATATATTTAGATTTCATAAATTTACAGTTGAAAAAATAGACTCACATAATCAAGTTGTTCCAAACAAATGTAAAATCTCCCCAAATAGCTCAAACAAATATCAATTTTTAAATTTAATTTAAAATAATTATCTTTAAAGAAGACTAAAAATCCAGTTCTTCAGTCATGCTATCCACATTTCAAGTGCTCAGCAGCTACATGTGGTTCATTGTTATTGTATTGGACAACACTGATCTGGAGAATCCATATCTGTTTAATAGGAGCAAAGATTCAATAATGTACACAAGGATGGAATCTTAAAATCCAATTTAATAAGAATCTTTAAAGTACTTACTATATAACCATCCATCTATCAATCTATCTATCTACCTACCTACCTACATTTAGCACAATGAAAGTAGTCCAGGTTTACAAGAATTTAGAAATCATTTGGGGAAGGCAAGGCAGAAACAGATATATGGATAGCTAGATAAGTCGATAGATAAGATAAATAAGCTAAAATGTGTGGTAAATTTCATATCACATATAGACATTATAAAATGTCTGAAATTGGAGAAAGCAAGATAGCCTATGTTCGTTTTGAAACTAGGAGAAAGTTGAGATTTGTTCTGGGCCCCAGAAACAACTCCATCTTTAAAATGCATTTTTAATCTGATCTCATTCTTTGCTACTTTTCCCATTAGTGTTAATAAAGAGAAAACATTCATTCTAATTAGAGTAAAAAAGTTCATTTTCTCTCTTGTTAAAAATGACTAATCAGTATAAGATTTAATTATATCTATAAGGAAATTTGCAGTACATACTTATTATAACAAAAACTGGTTTCCCATACTTTACTCAGGCATTTGTCATTTTGAAAACTAAATATGTCTTGTTCAATTAGCAGTTAAAATGAGAAAAAGATTTATGCTTGGAGTCAATATTAACATTATATTCAATTGCTATTTCTTTTGCTGCATAGATTAGGAAGGAATCTGGGATACCCTCAGGTCAGGTGTTTATCACCAGAATTTATAAAGTAAACCACCACTGACCTATGAACTCATTATGAAGCTGACATCTTGTCCTTAGAAAAAAAGTAATCAAATGGCACCATTTGACAATAAATTCGTATTTGGATTTCCCATCTTACAATACTGGGGTTAGGGGATATGTAGATACAAAAGTTCAATCAGCAACTACAAAGAATGAAGTAAGTCAGTTCAGTTCAATTTAGACTCTACTTGGAGTTAGAAAATGCTCCTCAGGTTAAGGGCATACAAGATTGCCAGTTTGGGGGCCCAGCCCAACTCAAACTTCTGACCAACTGGTATAACTTTGAGGGTTCCCACCACCCCATTAGAGTCCAATAATTCCCGAGACTGACTCACAGAACTCACTAAAAGCACTGTATTTACAATTATAGTTTTATTATAGTAAAAGGATATAAATAAGAAGAAGCCAAAAGAAGAGATGCAAAGGGCAAGGTCTGGGAGGGTCTCAAGTACAAACTTTGGTGTCCTCTCCATGTGGAGTCAGACAATGCAGCCCTCCTGGCACACCAATGCCATTACCAATCATGGAAACTCACCAGAGCTTTGAGTGTCCCAAGTGTGTGTTGGTCTTGTTACATAGACATGATTGATAAGCAGTGCCCATGAGGTTGAACTCAATCTGCAGCCCCCTCTCCTCTCAGAGGTTGAGGAAGTGGGGTTGACAGGCCATGGATCAAATTCCCAACCCCTAATCACATGGTTGGTCTTTCCAGCGTGGCCACACCATGTCATGTCATCAGCATATAGACTAACAGGTATGGTCTTGGACCCACCATGAATTACAGAGGAGACTCTTATCACAGGAAATTCCAAAGATTCAGAGGTTACCTTCCCAGCTGACAGAGGCCTTCCTTCAATGATGGTATCATCTTGTTGATGCCTTAGTTTGGCCACTTTTAAGGCCTTAGGACTCTAAATTTGTAACTGAATAAACCCCCTTTATAAAAGCCAATCCATTTTGGTATTTTGCATAATGGCAGCATTAACAAACCGGAACAGATTTTGGTACCACAGAAATGGGGTGCTGCTGAGTTTGCAAATACCAAACATGTTGGAACTGCTTTTTAAATGGATAAGGGGAAGATTCTGGAAGAATTGTGAGGAACTTGATAGAAAAAGCCTAGACTGCTTTGAAGAGACTGTTGGTTGAAATAAGGTCTCTAGAGATACTTCTGATGAGGCCTTAACAGACATGATGAATGTGTTGTTGCTAACTTGAAGGAAGGTGATCCTTGTTTTAAAATGGCAGAGAATTTGGCAAAATTGAGTCCTGGCATCAGATGGAAGGCAGAATTCGAAAGTGACAAGCTGGGATACTTAGCTGAAGGGATTTCAAAAATATGTATTCTGGTGTTTCCACTGATTTATGCACATGCTGCAAAGGAACAGGCCATTTACATGCTTGGTTATGGGATAAATCTTCATATAAAAGAAAGCCCTTCCAGCTATAGAAATACATGGGGAGTGGGTCATCTTTAGGATATTCTAATCTTTGGATTTTGATTAAAGTTACTGTCCTGGTATTATTACCATGATTTCAAACATGAAGCCCTCTTTTTGAGATCATTGAGTCATATTGTTCTGTGAAGTAATAAGAACCTCTGTATGTTTTTAGTCATATATGAGCACAATTTGGATTCTTTCTATTGAAGAATCTGGGAATTTCTGATAGATTTGTTGACTCATTCCAGACTGGGTTTCTCAGCTACTGTTGGGTCAAAGGCCTCTTCTGAACACAAGGATCCTAATTCAGTCACAGACAGTGACCCTAGGATAGCTAAAAATACGTCACCCAGTTGCATTTGTTACGGAAGTTGGATATTATCTCTGCTTCTATAACTGTTCCTGTAGTAAAGGATAATTTGAGTTTTTATTGTTCCATTTTACAAGTGGCCAATAAAATGAATACACATCCTAATAGAGAGTTCAAGACAAGACCTCTGACTTTACTAGGAAATGTAACAAAAATAGAAGTAAGAGAAAATAACCTGAGGAAAACAAAGTTAAACAAATTGCTATTGTTACTTAGTAACTTGCTCCTTAAATTTATGTCCAACTTGTGTATTGTATTGTGCACATGTCCTACAATTTGTCCTAAGAATAATTTTGGCACATCACATTCTACTAAATAAGCTAAATTATTTTGTTTATTTTTCTATTGGACTTACTTTTTATAATTTGGTAATGATAGAATTAAGAAAAAATAATCTACTATTTAGAACAAAGTTTTCATTTTTAACTGGACACCTAGATATTTTTCCCAATCTCTGAAGTGACAGAATCATTTTCATGTGTAAGAAGAGCAGCTGATTTAGCAGGGAACAGCATGTTGTCTTAGCCAATCCTGATTCTGGGGAGCTAATTTGAATAGCTAGTTACTGCAAGCATCTTTCATTTCCTCAGAAAATGAGGGGAATCCTGAATTGCAAAAGGAGGAGGAACAGGAAAGACAGGAAGAAAGGGACATGAAATGGAGTAGGTAACTGCTGAGGCAAAGCTAATGAGAAAGGACACTTCATGCATATTATGGACCCATTGTGATAATAAAATTGGGATCAAATTGCCTATGCGAACCACTTGAGACACTCTGCATCTTTAATTTTTAAAGTCATGAAGACACTTGACACAGATGGGTATCAATTATCATGAGTTTGCGTACAAATACTTCAGCATTATAGTAGGTCAGAGTCAGTAGGAAAATGGAAGGCATGTACCCAAGTAATGGCAACTAATTACACCATCTCAGGTCCCCTTTCTAATGGTCTCAGTTGACCATAATGGTCCTGGCTGATTTATTTTGATTCACTTTCAGGGTTCTAAAGTTATGATAAATTTATGTATTTACAAAAGAAGATTGGTTCTGATGATAAAACTACCCAAACATTAAAAATGAAAGGGAGTAATCCAGTTAATTTGTTAACTGCTAAAATCCTTGCAATGACTAGTTTAGAAGCATTTAATAAGAAATAGAGATGTCAAGTATGGGATAGAGCAGCTCCTAGATCTCAGTCTACTCTATAAAGGCAACCTTGAATATATAAACTTTGGGAGTTGAACATTTAGACCGTCTCCCATGTATGGAACAGTTATAGAGTGCTTTGCTTCATATAAATAAAGTAAACAGCACTTTACTTTATGTTAAAAATAGTTTTGAGGATCAACTAGCCAAAACAGCCATGTATTCAGGCACTTGCATGATTATGGATTATCAAGGCAGACTCAAGTTTTATTTTTTTTACTATACTATCTAAAGCTTAATCAGCTGATTCAGTGGAAAAGTCTTATTTCTTCTTTTTTGTTTCAGTCCATAAATTCTTGCGGTATTAATACTATTTTCATGAAGTAAAGTCCGAGGAATAAACAAACTGGTCTAATAGATAAGGAAATGGAACTTTATTTTTTATTTCAGGAAAATAAGCCACTAGAAGTTAAACAAAGGTTGTCAAATTTGTGGTAAATAATAAAAAATAAGCAAACCTCCATTTGTAGTCTATATTTCCTTGAGGAAAAACTTATGTCACTCTCACCCTACTGGCTATATGAAAACTACTTAAGGAAACATAACATGTGAAGAAGAGTGATTGTTTCCTTTCTTTTTACTATTTTCTATTACTTAACAGTGTCACCATTAATGAGTGTATTTAGAACTGATGAAGTTACTTTCCATTTCTGTTCTACTGAATGTATTGCTTTAATGCATATTTATGCATATTTTAAAATTAATCTGTTGCGTATAAAAACAAATCCATTCCCTGGTATTTCCCTGAATTCTTTCCAAAGGGTATCACCTTCACAGTAATAAAGCTTTGCCTATGAAAAGAGGCTCTAAGTCATATTTTAAAAAAATGTATATATATGTGTGTGTGTGTGTGTGTGTGTGTGTGTTCTCAGCCTGCATGCCACCTGTGATACCACCTGCATTGAAGGAAAACCTGACACCTGATCTCCATCACAGGAAGTGAATATAGCTCAAAAAAATGCAAGAGATTATCAACACTACATTTTCCACCAAAAAGTTAATCAAACTTCAATGTCAGTTCCTTATTTTATTGCCTTGAATCTAGTCGCAGACAGCATCAATCCATAAAAACATAAAATACACATAGAATTCATCATACTAAATGTTACAAGAAATGCATAAATATGCACTAAGAATCTCCCTCCTTATTCTAGTTTTTTCTGATTTTTTCACTTGATCTCTTTCTGAAACTTACAGTATATTAGAAATAGAAAAAGAATGTTGGCACAATGCCGGCTAATACCTGGCACAACATTGAGTAAATGATTCCACACTGGCTTCCTTGAAGCCAGATGAGAGTTTAAGAGGTAGGACTGAAAAACCACTGCTCTCTACTGCTACATGGGCCAACATGGTTAGTAGAAGGAGTAGTTTTTCTTTCTTCCATCCACTTTGTGGTCTACTTTGGGGTGGAGGCTGTTAACAGTGGGATAGAAACTAACAGCATTACATGCTACAAAGAGCAATAGCCTGAGCAATTTTCCTAAGCCCGAGCCAAAGCAAAGCAAAGCAAATGCAGCACTCCCCTTCACTTCTCTGCCAGCCACATGAGAGTGAGCTGCACACTGATCTCCACAGGGCAAATTCCGTGACAGAAACTGAATTCTGTGGCCAATTGCATGGCGACATGGGTCTGCCTGGAGTATGGAATTTAAATATTGGATACTACAGGCATTTTTTTCTTTCCAGGAATAAGAGACTTTTCCTTCCAAAAATAAAGTATTTTAATAACACAGGTGTCTTTGCTTGACTTCTTTGAAAGAAAGTACCTTCCAGCAAAGGAAAATTGAACAATGTTATTTGGAAATATTAACATAATTATGATCTGGTACTTTTAATATCAAGTCTAATAGAACAATGTTCCCAAATCCCATCTTAATATCACTCAAATCAATGCTATATCCTTTAGTTAAAATGCGCGCAAAATTTTTCTTTGAGATTTAACCATTCAATGTAGAGTAACTATTTTTCATCCTTTTAGAATGTTATAAATTTTTTTTAATTGTCTCTTCACATCTAAAGAGATAAGAGAAAATGAAATGGAAAAGTTCAATTGCCGGCTTAACCTTTTGTAGATAACATTTAAACCAACTGCTCTTCCCATATCCCATGTCTGAAATATAAATAAATTGTATTCATTGAGTTCTGAAGGTTCAAAGTACATATAGTCAATATGCATTTAATAAGTAACTACCTGCACTTACATATCTTGTTTTCCTTCTAGTTTAGGGTAGAATGTATTGTTCAAATTTCACATTTAAAGCTACATAATCATGATAGTCCTTTATTTTGTGTATCTCTTTTTCTTCTCATTTTTATAACTTTAAATCACGGTGGTTTATTTTCTCCCATTTAAACTTTTCTCATATAACAGAAAAATAACAATGATTCTTCTCATAAAGAAATAGTCTTCATATAAAGTCTCAATTAAGCATAGATTAGAGTTGAACAATCAATGAAGTTAAAACAAAATGTATTCCTTATTTCATAAAATTATAGAATACCATCTTAGAGATCATCTAATATAACTACCCTCATTTTATAAATGAAAGGGGGGGGGGAGTTACAGAGGAAATGAGTGATCACTGGTTCCTAAATGGCAAAACTGAGACCAGAATGTCTAGACTTTCAATCTTGAAGTTTTGTGTATTTTTTTTTTTAATTCTACAAACCCACAATGAATAAAGATTAAAACAGGGTAACAACTACATGATAGATAAATGGGTGCTTTGGATTGACTAAGGAACGTGTGGAAGAGAGGAAATTGCCTTAAAATGGTTGGTTGAGTAAGGGTCACAAGAGGAAACAGACTGTATACTCAAATAAAATAATTAAAGAGAGTTAAATAAATGGACTCTTTACCAAAGTATGGACAGGGTATAAAGAAATCACAAGAGATATTGCCAGAGTCCAGGGCTGGAAATAACTGAGCTATCACTACTCCTAGACCCAACCCAAGGAAGTGTGTGGGCACGGGGGACAGTTCCCAGAAGACGGAGAGGGAGTCCAGTAGAGAGGGCTACTTTGGCAAGAGCTCTGAACTTTGATCAAGAGACAGAGCCAATGTGAGGTGATTCTCCCAGGAGCGAAACGGGGGAAAGCACTGACCACCTGCCTCCCTTCTCCTTCCTCTGACTTCTAGCAGCAAACTCACTAGAGGCTAAGAGGGCCTCCTGATACAGTCTAAAAGAGCAAAATGTAGATCTAAAGTAGTAAACGAAGGCATACAGGCAATATGTGAAGGGAAAGAGCTAAAATAGAAAAATCTCGGTTTAAGAATTAGAAACAAAATTGTATTAATTCTTTGCAAGAGGCAGAACAGTGCACAATAAAAAAGTTGAACTGGGCCTGTGGTTAATAGCTTGTAAAGTCAGGTTTCTAAGAGAGAGAAATATAAATGGAAAGGAGGAGGAAAGTTGAGAGGAAGAGACTATCTAATAGATGTGAGGGGTACAGACACATTAAAGTTGTTTAAAAAAATCTTTCTTTTCATGTAAACCTGTTACAATCTGGCCTGGGCTAGAGAAAAGGTTCTACTGCTTTAATATATATACAACATTAAAATATACGCTGCGTGTGAATATTCTAGATTACCTCAGTTGATGAAATCTATTCATTTAACCTGAAATTCTTTCTGTTTTCTTGGTTGGCACAGGAGACTTTTGGGTCATTTCCCTTGGTGTTCAGTTGTCTAATATTCCCAGCATTTAATATTCCACTAAATACCCAGGCCACCTCTATCCACTAACAGCCCACTTCTTTCGTGAACAGTCAGTTGTGTTCATCTTCCCCAGGACTGTCCCTGACATACATCACATACATCCTAAACCATCCCTGGTCCACCATGTTTCCTCTGCTACTGCTCTCTCTTGCTTCTATTGTTTGGGATTTTATTTCTTCCAGAGGAACCAACCTATATAGAAATAAAGAAGAAAACAAAGAAGAGAAATATACCAACTATGTGGAACTTGTCTTCCAGTCTCCTAAGGGAAGAAAAGAATCTGCTTCCCTACGCTAGAAGACTCAGTGTTGTTTCTCGGCCTCTTTCACATGCCTATAGCTCTTGTTTTCCTTCTGCCAGCAAGCATCATTTCCAACTTCTCTGATTCCTTTGTCAATCAAAGCACAGCCTTCTTTTGCTAAGAATGAACTCAGAATGAATATTTTTACTTGTTTTCTTTTTTTTTTTTTGCTGTCACTTTTTTTCTTTGAGATGTCATTGCCCTCAACAACTGCATCTACAAAATGTAAATAATAATAGCTTCTTCCTCATAGGTTGTTAAAATCATATGATATAATCCATGTAAAGTGCTCTTCACAGTGCTGCAAATAATAGAAGCTCTTTAAATGTTAACTATTATTATTATTGCTTTCTAAATGGCTGTCTGTGATGGGTAGATAATTTATTGTGAAAGATGGTAATAAAGCTAGCTAAAGGGTCAAGGCTGCTCTACCAAGGATGAAGATAAAGAACAGGGCAGTCCTTAATATAATCCCCTGGTGTCAATGAGTAGGATCATCTGTAATAACAAACTGGTCTTTTTCTCAGAAATGGCACATATTTATCTCCATCAATCAAATTGGCCATCTCAGAATAAAGTTACGTCTTTTGAAGTTGACGTTATTTTTCCAGAGCTGTGCTTAATGAATCATATTGGGGACATTCAATTTAATCTTGGAAAAAAAAAAAAAAACAAATAGAAATATTTCATTTTATAGTTCTACAAATATTTTGAAATACATCAATAAATAACTTCACGAATGAATCATCCAAATGCCTTGGAAGGACCTGCTATGCTATAGCCACACAATCTAAACAGGAATATAGGCCAGCTGACTGAAGTGAAAAATATTGCTCTGAGCCTGAAATACGATTGACAGAACCACACAAAATAATCCAAATTAAAACCACTTTTAGCTTGTGCATGAGACAATTAGTACATATAGTAAAATAAATAGGGTCCTTTACTTTTTTTTTTTAGTTGGGTCATATTTCAAAATACAGAAAGTACCAAAAAAAAAAAAAAAATCTACAAAGCACCTCATACCCACCTCTCAGATTTAATAAACCTGTTACCACATTTTCTTTGGGTAATTTTGGAAAGACATAAAACAGTAAAAACTTAATCGAAGTCCTTTTCATTCAGCCTACTTAAGCCTATTATGCCATCACCTTGCTTCTGGACATAATTACCATTCTGAAGTTGAAGTGTAACTTCTCCATCTATATTGTTATACTATTTATAAATATATACATATATGTATTTTTTATTATTTTACGTATTTCAAAAATTGTAATAATGAATACCATATTCTATGGATTCATATGAGTTTGCCTTTTTCTCTCAATATTTTTCTGTTTATTTCATTGTAACTGCTGTATATAAAATTATCCACTCCTAATAATGGATAATTAGATTGTTTCTTAGATTTTTACTATAAACAACAAAGCTGCATTGAATATCCTTGTTAATAATTCCTTGTATACATATTGAAAGATACTGAAAAGGCTCTCGGAAGTAAATACAGAGCATAACAATGAATTTCTGGGTACTGGTGAACTTAACGTCAACTTAACTAGACATTGCCAAATTATTCTCAATACTTCTATCAATTTATACAACCATTATTTATTAATCCAGTGAATGCAAAATTAAATAACACTGTTCAGATTTCATAAGAGTCACAAGAGCCAAAGTTAAAACAAACTTTCAAATGAGTGCCTTTTAAGCAGTAACTTAACAGGTTATAGATTTGAAGTAGCTTACTAAATTTCTATTTAATCCATTTAGTGTCTATCTGGAATGTTAGTATTTGTTATGTGACAATGAATAAAACATAGCAGATTCCTCTTCTTTCCAAAGCAGGAGAGAATGTTTGCCCTGTTCCATTTTTCTAAAACTCATCTGGACACTAAGCCAAAGCTCACTTATCTTAATGTATTAAACCCAAACTTTTCTAGTTAATCTGTGCTTTTGTAAACAGAAGCTTCTTTAGAAACCCTTCAGTGTTCTTCTTTTTATCCTTTTCTTCCTCCTACTCCTCTTTTTTTTTTAAATAACAGCCTAAATTTAAATATACTCAGACATAGAGTTTGGATTGGTTAGTCACTTCTTAAGATACGGCAACAATTACTCCCCCCCGAGTCTTTGCATTTGAGTTCCTTTCAAAAAGCTCAGTAACTCTTTGTTTGGAGTTTAACAATCCTCCTAAACCTATCTTTCTCCTAAAGTCTGACTATCCAGTTGGCACATTTCCATCATACTGGCAGCAAAGCCTGCTCTGAATAAAATTTTCTGCAAAAAGTATTTTTGTTCCTACGTTAAAAGCTATTGCTTTTTAATAAAATGAAAATTTCTATTAGATCTCATATACCAGCAAGAACTAAATGGACAAATGATTATTAGCTAATGGGTTTCTCTTTGGTTATTTGTGTTAATATTCACGTAATCCTGTAGGATATGCATCATATGGTAATGATTTCATTAAAATAATGATCACATTTTGCTGGAGTTAATCTTGTTTAAAAATTATAACTGGGATTTAAGCTCTTGTGAAATCAACAGTTATCAAATATGCATTCTATAGTATTATTTAAAATATTTGACTTTTATAGTTAATGTTTTAATGATTTATCAAAAAGCAATTACAATAATCATAGTTTGCCTTTTCTTTTCCCCTTAATTCAACTCTTGTACTACTCAAAAACTTTCAGTTACTTCCTATTACATTTCAACATGTGAAAATAAAATCCCTTTGCCTAAATTTCAAGGCCCTTAATAACATGACCTCAAACTATTTGTACTGATTCACTGTCCATTGTTCTTACAGTCCAGCCAATTTTTTTTTTTTGCCAATTCCTTACCTTCTGTTCACCAAATACACTTCATATTTTTCTCCCTCTACATCATGAGCAATATGGTAATCTCTTCATAAATACTTTTATATTGTTTATTATTGCAAATTACCACAAGTGTAGTCACTTAAAAAAACATAAATTTATTATCTTACAGTCTGTAGGTTAGAAATCCAATGCAGGACTCACTGAACTAAAATCAAGATCTGTGCAAGTCTGCATTCCTTTCTGGAAGCTCTAGAAGAGAATCTGTTTCCTTGACTTGTTCCAACTTCTAGAAGCTGCTCACATTCCTTGGCTTTTGGCCCTATTTCTCCACCTTCAAAGCCAGCCTTAATGCATTTCTCTGACCAATTTCCCAATCTACCCCTCTTTCTGACCACAATCAGAAAAGGTTTTCCAAATTTAAGAACCCATGTAATTAGATTGAGCCACCTAAAGAAGCCACAATAATCTATCTCAAGGTCCTGAATTTAATCACATCTATGAAGTCCCTTTTGCCTTATAAAGTAACATATACAGAAATTCTGGGATTAGCCATTGACATATTTGGGGCCCATTATTCTGCCTACCACAACTTTCTTCCATTCCTGCTACCTAACTAAGTTTACCCTTTACTCATAAAATTAGAGCATGTAGTAGGTGTTTCACACTAATAAAGATCATTCAGTTCAACATCTCAATTTACAGAGAAGGCCACCAATCTCACCACTACAGTGCAGCAGAGTTTTAACAAATGTTTGTTAAATACTGAATGAAGCTACTTGCCCTTCTAGTCCCAGCTCAGATGGTAACATTTCTTTGAAGCCTCAATTATGCTATTTCTCACCCCAAACCTCTCCAGCATTTATAGTCTGACCATAAATTTGTAATCATTTGTTTTATACAAGGACAAATACTACTTTATCCTCTCAAATATTATATTTCTTCTGTTATATTCTATGATGTTTTCTATGTTCTATTTTTTCTCTATTTTATTTTTCAATCAGCTGTTCAATCAGCATCCACTTTAGTTTACTGTGCCATATTTTACCAATCTGAGTAAGTTCTGTGCCTATAGGAAATATCCAGGCTCCCCAGTTTCATTCCTTTCTGAGATCCTCTTTGTACTCCCCTCACTACAAAGCACATCAAGGCAAGATGCCACCCCCAGGAGCAGGTTTTTCTTTCTCTTTTCTTTTCTGGCTTTTTTGACTGAAATTGGGACGGTGGTTCAGGTTGGACTTGCACCCTGGACCTAGCTAGCTCTTTTTAATTCATGGAGGAAGAAGTAGGAAACCCTACTTCAGCCTCAGGTCTTTGTGTATGTTATATTACTTTTTTCTACTCAGAGAATCATCTGTGTTCATCACTGCTTAAAGTGTCCAGCCCAATGCCTTCATATAGTAGGCACTTAATGAACATTTATCAAATGAATAAATGAAAGGATTAATGAAAGATTGATGTAAAAATCAGACTCTTATAGATCCATGTTAGTGTGTCAGAATGTGGGATGGAGGAGCAGAGTGGGTAGGTGAATTTTCTCAACCCACCCTGGGTACTCCAGTCCATTAATATATCTTTCAGTGGTGACATGTATTTTTAGGATAATGATGTGATTTTTTTGAAATGTTAAAAATGAAAAAATTCTCTTCTATGAAATGTGAAGTATACAGCCCAAAACAACCATTGTGGTCTATGAATGAAGTAGTAAAATCTGTTAATAGTAACAGACTAATTCCAAAAATATTCCAGAAATACTTTGTCATAATGCTTTTATTGGCAAATCATCCCTCTAAAATGAATTCATTCAAAATACAACATATATAAACATTGATGTCCTATCAAGTTAGTACTTGACTACAACTACATGATTTTTATGTCTTTCTGCTCTGACAAGTCTTCAATATGTTGGAGCATCTGATATATCCTTGTATCCTAGCACACAGTGACTATTTCTTCTAAAAAAAATTTAAATGGATGAATAAATGCATCTCTCATTTGGTAGAATTTCTTCCTCAGACATCTATTGATCATTATTATGTGGAAGAGACTGCGAGAGCTGCATGAATTCTAGCACTTAGCAAGACATAAATACCCCTTGACATTACAGGGTAAGGAAATAATGAAAATAATTCCAAATAAAGAATTATTTGTAACCATGTGCAAGCCTCCCTAGTTGAAGATAAATCAAAATGTCCTTTCTAATATCACAAGACTTCACGGCAAGATTAACTTGCAATTTGTGATCATGAAATAAAACCTCTTTGCTTTTGAAACTTACATCTATGGCTTTTCTTCACATTCAAGATCTTGCCTTCCACTAGTTGTAACAGTGAGCCTGTTATTTTGGTACACAGAGTATTTGGTACATGTAGAAGTCCTGTACGTACTTAATTTCGTTCAGTATGAACTTATCTAGCTGGAGCCTGGATTTAAATAATTTTTAAATCATGAAATTTTTGCATGTATATTATTGGAGTATTCTAACACTATTTGTCTTACAACTTTAAGAGTTCAAAGACAGAAAGAAAGTATATTTTTCTTCCTAGTTCACTGATGATGAAACAGAAGCATGGAATTCTTAAATAACTGATTCTAAGTCATATAATGAATCCTGATTGAAACCACTATTAGAAATCAAAGCTTTTTGTTCAGTAGGTTCAACAATAGGCTGTTCATCTTCCTTGGACATTTTGCATAAGTAGTAACAGCTCAAGTTCAAGAACAGTTCCAGCAGCCATAATATCTATATTCATTGTACATTACTGCATTTAATTTTCTGTTTATGAATTCAGCATATTTTCTCTGAATTGGATGTAGTTCAGTGTTTTATTATAGGAAATCATTTTTTTTTTTCTGTAGACTGTCAGGAAACAGTTACCCAATTTTACTAAGCTATAACAATGGTTCTTATCAAAAAAGCCATTGTAAGTAATAAAAATGAAATCAATTTACTGGCACAGCTCCCAGATTAAGGGTTGCTATATGAATAAACAAAATAATAGATGGTATCTCAAAGGCGAATGTCCAATTTATATAATATCAGTCTACTTTTATTCTTAGTAATGAAAGAGTTACTATTTGGGATTGAGATGTCTCAAATTACAGTATATTTTGCAAAAAATATATAAGTAAATAACTATATTTCATAAATAATAATATATTAAAAACTTATTTTTCCATAGTAACTTAAATACCCTGAATAATTCTAATATTTTATGAATATAGATATTATAACATATAACTTCTATTTCATTCTCAAGTTTTCTTCTTTAAACTGTTAAATTAAAATAAAATTTTCACATTTTATATTTTCTGGTGATCACCTTCAAAGTAAGTATGCCAACCCAGAAGTTTGTTCAACAATGCCCTGCCAATTATCAACTTTATAACAGAGTGTGAGGAATTATCAATATTTGGACCAGTTAGTCTCTATTATTATTCCTGTTATCATTTTCTATACTACTACTTCACTATTCTACAAATCTTCATAAAATTAACAAAAGATGAATAATGTTACAAGTGTAACATTGTAAGTATAATATTCCAAGTATAACAAAATTTAAGAAATCAAAAGAAAAAATAACAAAATTGGAAATTTCAGGGAAAAAAAAAAACAAAATGAACAGGATAATATGGACACACATAGCTAAATGTATTTAAATTAGAAAGAAGGAAAACCGGACTTGAGATTGGCAGTCTCCTCTTTTCATTCTATCATCCCTACCTGGATAATTTTATCTTCACCTAAGATTTCAACTGGCAGCTGTTACTTGGGGCAAAAAATATGTTTATCTCCTGACTAGACCTTTTTCCTGAGCACCAAATGTAATCATCAACTATTTATGCCACATCTCCTCTTAGATGTCTTAAAAATGTCACTGCCATAAATTTGGTATATTGATACCATCCTTGACCCCACTTTGTGTTTTACCTGCCAAATATAATCCATCATTAACTCTTATTTTTCCTGTTATTTCCTGAATATATCCACTTCTCTCCATTTTCTACTTCACAATCCTATTTTAAGCCAGCATCTTGGAATACTGCAATACTCACTTAACAGTTCTCCCTAATACTTCTATGGTTCCCCTCCAATCTGTGCTCCACATGGCAGCCATATTGACTTTTTTGAAGTGTAATCATGATCATGTTATGCTCCTTCTCAAAACCATTCAGGATAAAGACAAACATGGCTTCAAGATCATGATCTAGCCAGTAAGGTATCTCTCAAGCAAAATCTCACATCATGCTTCTCTTTGCTCACTCTCCACTCTGACTACCAAGATCTTCTTTCAGCAGCCCATTCTCACTGTACTTCCTCTACCAGAGGTTCTTTGCTAATGTTCTTTCAACTGGTTAGGCTGTGCTGTCCTTCCCTCTTCACTTAAACTTTTATTTATCCTTGAGATATCAATTCCCTTAACAGTTTCTCAGAAAAGCTATCCCTAACTTCCTGGCAAGGTCAGAGTGCTTGATTATATGCCTCAGAGAAGTAGGCATTTTTCTTTTATTACATTTATTGTGTGACTGCTTTATCAATGTCTTTCTCCTTCAGTAGACTAAATTCTTGAAAGGCAGAGAGTCTATGATTTACTCATCATGTTAATTCCAGGATCTAACTAAGTTACTGTGCATAAAACATGCACACAAATATTAGTTTCATATGACCACCAATTGAAAGTAATTAACTGAAATAAGCAATTATAAAAGAAATTTAATACTATTTTCAATAACATAAAAATATGAAACCTATAGGGATACACGAATAGAAAAATGTGTGAAAAACTAGAGAACATTTCTGCAACAAAGTAAAAAAGACATAAATAAATAGAGAGATATACCATGCTAGTCGATTGGGAAACTCAATATTGTTAGAATGTCAATTCTCCCCAAATTTATCTGTAGATTCAACTAAATCCCAATAAAAATCCCAGTAGGTGTTTTTGTTTTGTTTTGTTTGGTTTTGGTAGAAACTGGCAAGCTTATTTAGCATTAATACAGAAACGCAAAGGATTTAAGTAGCTAAAAACAATTTTGAAAAAAAATGGAAAGCTTACATTATCAATAAGCACATCTAGATCAATGAGAGAGAAGAGAGAGTCCAGAAATAGATACGGACATAAGGTTAATTGATTTTCACATAGGTGCCAAGGTAATTCAATGAAGAAATTATAGACTTTTCAACAAATGGTGTTGGAACAGCTGGCAATCCATATGGAAAAAAATTAAACTTTGACCCTTACCTCACATCATTCTCAAAAATTAACTTGAAATGGATCACAGACTTAAGCGTAAATGCTAACCTTAAAAACTTTAAGAAGAAAAAAAAGAAGAGAATATTCATGATCTTAGGACAGGACACAGAAAAGACAAATCATAAAAAAGTAGACAAATTGGAATTCATCAAAATTTAAAACATCTGTTCTTCAAAAGACATGAAGAAAGCAAAAAGGCAAACAACTAGAAGAAAATATTTGTGTATTTACATACCTATATAATCATACACATGCATACATATACACATATGCATCTATGAATGACAAAGAACTTATATCCAGAATACATAGAAAGCAATTATAACTCAATAAGAAAGCAATCCAATAAAAAATGGGCAAAAGTCTTTCAGAAAAGAAGATATTTGAATAGCCAATATATGCATGAGAAGATGATGAATATCACTAGCCATCAAAGAAAAGCAAATTAAAACCACAACATTATACCACCACTCTTTAAAATAACTAAAAGTAAAAGAGGATTTAGAAAAAAATGAGCTTTAATACATTGCTGGTAGGAATGTATGATAGTATATCCACATCGGAAAATAGTTTGACAGTTTCTTATAAAGGAAAAAATACAGATACCATAGGTACCAGCAATACCCAAAAACAATAAAAACAAATGTCCATACAAAGATTTATACACAAATGCTTATAGCAGTTTTATTCATACTAGCCCCAAACTGAACACAACACAAACTTGAATCAACATATGAATAGATAAATTGTGATATATCCATTCAATGGAATACCACACACTTATATAGGAGTGAACTACTATTACACACAATAGAAAAATATCTCAAAAGTGTTAATGCTGAATAAAAGAATCCAGACACCAAAAGAGAATATACTCTAGGTTTCCATTTATGTGACATCCTAGAAAAGACAAAACTAATCTATTGTAACAAAAGTAGATCAATGGTTGCCTAAAGCTGGAGAGTGGGCAGATTGATGGCAACAAGAATCAGGGGAATTTGTCTGGGTGATGGATACATTTGTCAAAACTCACAATACTGTACTTAAAATGGGTTCATTTTATCATATGTAAATTATACCTCACTAAAATTGAATAAATGAAAAAATAACTAACATTTAAAATACTAAGGGTAATGAAATGACTACAAAATAATAAAAATAAAGAAAATAAATGCCTTAGTCACACAGCTCATACCATGCCTCATTCCAAGATACATTTAAGTACTGAGAGTCCCACTTTCATTAAGGAACTAAAAGACTGTAGTAATCACCTTATGTTGTCCTTATTTTCTTTGATTAACATAAAAAATTAAGCCCCCACAGAGTCCTAAACTCTCCCATACTCTTTCCTTATTGATACTCTGTACCTCTTCCCTACTGAAAAATATTTTGACCACCCTATCCAAAACTTCAGGCATGGTTCAGCATATTTTTTCCTTAATATTCTGTACGTCCTTATTTTTTCAGTGAATGCTCCCTAAATCTCATGACTTAAATGAAACTCAGTTGTTCTCTGAAGACACAATATCCTTAGTAGTTTTTTCAAGTAAAGGCCACATATCACCCCAGACTCTAGATATACAATTGTGTAAATTTGGGTCGGTGTTTTCTTCATTCCCTAATATCACTTTCAGACAATTAACTGCTTATTGTGGCTTAAGCTATTTTAGTTCTTCAACTCTCCTGTTCCTCTATCTTATCTACTAATCTCTTTGTCATTTTTCCTTTTTCACTAATAATATTTGACTCACCTCATGTTATTCTACTCTGGCCAAACCCTACTCTTATTTTTTTAATTTTATATATTGAACTTTACAACTCCTTGAACTCTATTTCTCCAAAGCATTTTCCTCTGTCCCATTTCAACCACACATTTCTATAAACATGGAATAAACCTGACAGTCACATTAAACTGCATCAGAAATCTCACTGACCATACTCTCCTAAATTCCTGGATATTTCACCATGCTACAGCAATTGTATCTGTTTTCCAAATTTGTTTAGTTCATTGAACTATCTATCTGTCTATCTCCCTATTGATTGATCCATTGATCTATTTATTCTATGTATAGCTATCAAGTTCTTCCCTGTTATATCACTCCCATCTATCTTGATCCAATGATCCATCATATCCACGCTAGCCTCTTTCCATTATCCTAAAATTCCTTTGTCCATACCTACCTAACAAATTCTTAATCCCAGATGAATCCACTATGCACTTTCTCCACTCCAGGTGAAGACACATCTAACAATTACACAGCTTGATATTAAAAATTGAATAGTCTTTACTAGAATTGGGCATACAGAAGCTAAGAGATGAAGCCAGAAGCTGAAAGCAGTAAAACCCAGAAAGAAGGACAAGCAGATACCAGCCATTTGCCTTCCCATTTAACAGAGGTGTCCCAGATGCCAGCAACCTGTATTCAAGGTCCAAGTATTGTCCTGTGGATGCCTTGAGTTGGATATTTTCATGACCATTTATTTAATGTTAAGCTGTAAGCTAATAAATCTCCATTGTAAAAGTCAACCCATTTCTGATATATTGCATTCTAGCAGCTTTAGCAAACCAAAACAGATTTTGATATCAATAAGTGGGGTGCTGAGTTGCAAATACCAAAAATGCTGGAATGACTTTATAAACAGATGAGGGGAAGATTCTGGAAGAATTTTGAGATGCTAGATAGAAAAAGTCTAGATTGCTTTGAAGAGACTTGGTAGAAATATGAATACTAAACATACATCTAATGAGGGCTCAGACAGAAATGATGTGTCATTGCAAACTGGAGGAAAGGCAATCCTTATTTTAAAGTGGCAGAGAATTTGGCAAAATTGAGTCCTGATGTCAGATGCAAGGTAGAATTTGAAAGAGATGAGCTTGGATATCTAGCTGAGGAGATCTCCAAATTAAATATGGAAAGTAAGAGGAAAAGGGTAAGCTGAGGACTGAATTATTCTGTACAAAGAAACCAGAAAATGATGGATTGGAAAATTTTGAGCTTCCAGAAAGTGAGTACCCAGAGAATAGTGCCCCATGTGAGGATTTGACTGAACATGGAACCAGTCAGCTATTTCAGTGCAAATGAGGATGGAAATGCAGTTATCCAGAAAGGATTTGTGGAAAGTACTACTGTCTGATGATTGTGACCCTTATGTGCTGCATGTGAAACTGACATATTTTTTGTGAGATGTGTATGAATGGAACCACTGCCAGTCTGGACTAAAAGGGACAGAAAAGGGACAGATTGAAGGGAGAACCATGAAAGCTGAGGTCTGGAGCCAGGACACCTGGGGCCAGGAGAGTGGACTCACCCATGCATGTGGAAAGGGTGAGTTTTCCCTGGAGCTTGCAGAGGGTGGGCCTTCTGCCCAGTTGTTCAGGAAGAGTGCTGCTACCCCAGGCTTCAGAGAGGATGGAGCACATTCCCTGTGAATTGAGGAGTCTGGCCACCACCCCACTGTTCTGAGGGGGTTGAGCCTGTGCCCCAGAGACTGTGGAGAGTCTGGCCGCCACCCTGATATTTGAGGAGGGTGGGAACTCAAGTTCAGCTTCTGCCCTGATGCTTGATGAGGGAATATCCAAGGTTTGGAGATGTTGGAGCCCTCACCCCAGTGTTTGGAGAAAGCAGGGCTGTTACACAACTTTTGGAAAGGGTAGAGCTGCTGCTCTACAAAGCCCTGAGGACAAAACCTCATTCTATAGATGACTCTCAGACCTGGAAATCTAATGGAGTGCGTCCTGTAAGTTTTCAGAACTGTTTTGGATCCAATGACCTTTGATTTCCTTCCAATTCCTCCCTACAGAAATGGCAATGTTCACTCTATGACTATCTTTCCCTTGCATATTGGCAGCAGATAACTTGTTCTAAGATTCACAGGTCCACAACTAGGGGGGAGTTTTGCCCCAGGACAGACCATGCCTGTAACTGATTTTGAAGACTTTGTACTTAATATTGTCACTGAAATGATTTAAGACTTTTTGTGATGGAATGAATGCATTTTGCATATGGAAGAGCATGTCTTTTGTGGGTCCAGGGAATGGAGTGTGGTAGGTTGAAGCTGTTATGTACCCCAGAAAAGGCAATGTTTTTTAATTCCATTCCTGTGCAGACCTATTGTAGGTATGACATTTTGATTAGGTTATTTCAATTAAGATGTGACTCACCTCATTCAAGGTGGGTCTTAACCCTCTTACTGGAATCCTTTATAAGAGGATAAAATGCACACAGAAGCTGCATAAGAGAAGCTCACAGGAAAAAGGAAGACACTGAAGCCAGAGCTGAAAGCAATGAAACCTGGGAAAGAAGGACCAGGAGATGCCAGCCATGTGCCTTCCCATGCAACAGAGGTTCCCAGATGCCAGCAGCCTGTCTTCAGAGTCCAGATATCATCCTGTGGATGCCTTGAGTTGGACATTTTCATGGTTTAAGACATATAAATTGTAAGTTAATAAATCCCCATTGTAAAAGCCAACCCATTTCTGGTATATTGCATTCTGACAGCTTTACCAAAACAAAACACCTTCAAAGGTTAATCCTCCTATTTATTCTCTAGATTCCAATTCTTTCTTCCTTTCCTGGACTTTTGCTGTTAATTACTCACCTTTCAACTATGTCTCAACTGTATTTTTCATATCTATTCAATCTGCATTTAAGTATAGCCATATAGATGGGCCTGGGGGTGAGGGCAATGGCAAGATGGAAAGCAGAAAACTAAAAAGAAAGGAAAAAAAAAAAAAAAAAACCAATGATCATATTGCTCCATATTAAAAAAATTAAATAAACCAAAAGTATCTTTCCTTGATCCCATAATCCAGTTACTATTCTATCTCTCTCTACTCCGTCACACCAAACTTATATAATGTGTTAACTGTGCTTTTATCCATTTCTTCACCACATTCTTAGATTCTGGCCCATTCCAATCTGGCTTTCTCTTCCACAAATCCACTGAAACTGTTGTCATCAAAGACACTAATGTCTTCTCTGCTCTAAAAGTTAGTTGATATGTGTTAGTTCTAACTTTCTGGTAGAACTTAAACAGTTGTCTACTTCCTCTTATTTGAAACTTTCTTAAACTTTCCTATCACCATATTATCTTGGATTTTCTGCTATATCTCTAGTTATTCCTACTTAGTTTCCTTTGCTTTTTCTTCTCCACCAATGAGTTCTTCAGGACATCATCCCAAGTCTACTTCCCTTCTCACCTTACATTCTGTCCCTAAGGATATCTCACATCGTCAATTGGGCTTCAATTACTATTTTGGAGTATTAGCTATCTTCAATCCAGAATTCTCTCCTGAATTCTTAACTACATATCTGCCCACTCAACATTTATACATGTACAGTCTATATTCTGGAACAGAATTGATCATCTTCCATTGCTCTTACCTACCTTGCCCCACTGCTCCTTTTCTAATATTCCCTATTTTTTTAAATGATAGTACAATCTTCTCAGGTGATCCATCCAGAAATCTGGAGCCTGTCCTTGGCTAGTCCCTCTTCATCCTTCCTTCCCATCCAAGTTACCACAAATTCCTTCGATTCTACATCACAAAGATTTTTTGGTTCTATCCATTTCCCCTCACTCAAACTACCATCAAGTCCCTATCATCTCTTGAATGAACTGCTGCAACCACTTTCAGCTGCCTTCCCCCACCCTCATTATCTGATCCCAGGATGACATTATTTTAATCCAAATACGATCATGTTGCCCTTTCCATAAGTCATTTCAATGACTTCAGTTGACTCTCAGGGTGAATTTATATGTTTCTAGCATGGCTTATAAGACTATATACAATCTTATCCTTTCCTACCTCTATAACCTCATCAATGGAGATTCCACTTTGCTTCCTCTGAACCATGATTGATTTAATACAGCTCCTGAGTAAATCATTTTCCTCCTTCAGGTTCTTGGCTCCTGGTGTCCCCTCTACCTAGAACACTTTTCTCTGCTCTTCACCTGGCTATTTCCTATGAAATCATCCAGTCTTGTCTTAAATATTTCAACCAAAAAAAAAAAAAACAAACCCCAAACTATTCCAGTTTAGATTTCCTCTCTGATATGCACCTTTAGACATTTGGTTTTTGGCTTTTCAAGTTGGCATTTATTAGTTTTAAATTTTTAATATTCTTATGACCTATACTGTGAAATCCATAAGTCAGGTACTGTGTCCATTTGGATCACAAATACATGCCCAGTGCCCAGAGGTGCTCAATTAACATTTGCTGAATGACTAAAGTAATTCAACTGTACAAAAATATAAAAAAAGTAAATTGAAAGCTTCCAAGAATAAGTAATATTTTTAGTCTTAATTATGCATTATTCACTGATATCAGGAGATTATAGATATAGATAGATATAGATGTAGATACAGATACAGATACAGATATAGATATAGATATAGATATAGATATAGATATAGATATAGATATAGACTTGGACCTTGCAGAAGCCTGTTAAACATTATTATCCTCACATTTCCTATGAGGAATCTGAGCATAAAGATGTTAAGTAATTTGCTCCAATCATATAGCTAACAAATGGTGGAGCTGGAATTGAGCCCAGGGGAGTCTGATTCCAGAACCCAACTTATTAACCATTGTACACTACATCTTCTTAAGGATGGTTGATTGGCTAACTTTTTTATTTTTTTATTTTAGAAAGGGGCTATAAAATAAAAAAAACAATTTTGTTAATATATTCATAGTCATATTTTGTCAGTATATTACCACAGGCTAATCTATCAAAATACATGATGCAGAGACCTAGATTTTCTTAGATCTTAAATAATCTTTGGCAAAAATTAGACATATTACTGCACTAATTATGTCGAGCTGTTCCAGAACTCATTAATTAAGTTAATACTTCATGAAATAACAAGTACCTCCACTTATTAATAGAATTAACATACTTCTAAAGCATGAAAATTTTAACAGACTCAAAGGGGCATTAAGAAATGTCTGCTTAATTTCTACAATAATATTTTTATTTCATTACCTATTTGTTACTGGTAGGTCATTCTGAGAAGACCTCTCGTAGTGCATGACATTTAACCAGCAGCTAGTACAATGCTTGGTGACCAACTTTTTCATTTCCTATACTTGTAGTCATTTTCTCTCAAGCCATATCCAAAGTGCCGTGTCAGTGCCACAGAGCTGAGGTGGGTGGGGAGGGGGCCCAGGGGTGTTCCAGAACTGTGCATATCCTGGCCTTTGATTTCCATGCTTTCATATTCAGAATTTTGAGGGAGCACTTGTTTTATATTTGCCTATTGACACAAACTATTCCAATGATTTTCAAAGAAAAGTAGTATACTAGCATGGTCTCCTTCCAATGGACGGAAGCCAACTAGCACTTTTATAGGACACTTTCCTGATTTTAAAAATAAAAAAATCCTACCCCAGTATAAAAAAATAATAGTTTCCCAGTCTCTCCTCCAATGCTACCAGAATGCAGATAAATATTTTTGTTGTAGATTTCTACTATTGGCTGTATCTTGAAAACACATCTACCAACCAACAACTCCTTACTACCTTATCTCCAACACCCAGGTCCAGGTCACTGTCTAACACCTGGATATGCTTACTCTTCTCCATTTCTATCTTTGCCACTCCCCAACTCTCCAGACTATTCTCAGCAAAGCACCTAGAGTGATTATTTTAAAGCTTATGTCAGATTCTCTTATTGCTCTGTTAACTAACTCAGGATCTCATGCAAAGAAAAAGCCAAAGTCTTGTAAGTCCCTATGTGATCTGGCATGTCAGCAGTCTCTAATCTCATTCCCTTCTACTCTCACCCTCCCTCACTATTTCCAGCCACACTGGCTTCCTAGCTGTTCCTCAAGCAGACAAATTCCCGTCTTAACTCCTTCATACTTGCTGTTGCCTCTTCCTGGAACTATCTTCCTACTGATAAACACAATCTTCATTTCCTTGTGTCCATAGTTTTTATCAAATGTTACTTTCTCAGTGAGACTCTTCCTGAGCATCCTGCTTTCAATTTTGCAATTTTACCTTTTCCCTGATACTCCCAATTCCAATTCCGTGATTTCCCTTTTTTCTGCAGAGCACTTATAACCATCCAATATATGCATACAACTCATTTATTTTATTATCTGTCTCTCCCTCCTAGAATGTAAGCTGATGATGGCAGGGCTGGGTTTTTTGTTGCTGTTTTGTTTTTGTTTTTACTATTTTGTTCACTGCTATATCTTCAGCCCCTAAACAGTGCAAAGGAGATACCAGATAATTAACAAATATTTGTTAAATGAATGAATCAATCAATACTCTTATTTGGCATTAAACTGGACAAGGGGAGGAAATAATCTATAGAAAGTGTGTATGCCATTCATAGAAGACTCCTTTGTGGCTAAATAGGATAGCCTTAATTCGGTAGATGCCAACTAACCAAAAATAATGAAGACAACTTGCCTAACTAGAGAATTTTTATGCCCACATGGGGACATGAAGGTTTTTCAGAACAACAAAAGGGAATAAATGGCACTGAATTGGACTGCCAATCTTATTCCTGATTACTGTTAATGAACCAACTAAGTTTTCCACTTCCTGACTTGGATGCATTTAAATTCTGTATGCTAACACTGAATTACAGGCTTGCATTTAATTAGATAATAGATTCTGTACATTTGTTCTTCCTGTAAAATAAAGGACCATCATTCTGACCTCTAGAATTGACTGCATCTGCCAAGATTCTGACCAAAGTCTGTAACATTATGACACTACATTTTACAAAAAGCTTTTATATATTGAAACCTGATCAAATTGAATAATAAATGTACAGAGCCTGAAAATATGTACTTTGCTCAATATACTCTAATTATCATAATTGGCCTAGCACCAAAATGGCTAAAGAGTTATATTTTTAAGATGCAGATATTAAACAGACCATTCTTTCATGGAAGACACAGTGTGTGTTTGTGAACGTGATTAAATCAGGAGTTTAGAGAGGCGGGGCAAGATGGCAGACTGGTGAGCTGTATGTTTTAGTTACTCCTCCAGGAAAGTAGGTAAAAAGCCAGGAACTGCGTAGACTGGACACCACAGAGCAATCTGTCTTTGGGCATACTTCATACAACACTCATGAAAACGTGGAACTGCTGAGATCAGCGAAATCTGTAAGTTTTTGCGGCCAGGGGAACCGCGCCCCTCCCTGCCAGGCTCAGTCCTGGGGGAGGAGGGGCTGTCAGCTCCGGGAAGGAGAAGGGAGAATTGCAGTGGCTGCTCTTATCGGAAACTCATTCTACTGATTCAAACTCCAACCATAGATAGACTGAGACCAGACACCAGAGACTCTGAGAGCAGCCAGCCCAGCAGAGAGGAGACAGGCATAGAAAAAAAACAACACGAAAAACTCCAAAATAAAAGCGGAGGATTTTTGGAGTTCTGGTGAACACAGAAAGGGGAAGGGCGGAGATCAGGCCTTGAGGCGCATATGCAAATCCCGAAGCAAAGCTGATCTCTCTGCCCTGTGCACCTTTCCTTAATGGCCCTGGTTGCTTTGTCTATTAGCATTTCAATAACCCATTAGATCTCTGAGGAGGGTCGTTTTTTTTTTTGTTTTTTTTTTTTGTTTTTTTAACTCCTTTTTGCTTTTTCTAAAACAATTACTCTAAGAAGCTCAATACAGAAAGCTTCAAAGAATTGAAATTTGGGCACGTCAAGTCAAGAGCAGAACTAAGAGAGCTCTGAGACAAAAGGCAATAATCCAGTGGCTGAGAAAATTCATTAAACAACACAACTTCCCAAGAAAAGGGGGGTGTCCGCTCACAGCCACCATCCTGGTGGACAGGAAACACTCCTGCCCATCGCCAGCCCCATAGCCCAGAGCTGCCCCAGACAACCCAGTGTGACGGAAGTGCTTCAAATAACAGGCACACACCACAAAACTGGGCGTGGACATTAGCCTTCCCTGCAACCTCAGCTGAATGTCCCAGAGCTGGGAAGGGGGAGCAGTGTGAATTAACAGAGCCCCATTCAGCCATCATTTGAGCAGACTGGGAGCCTCCCAACACAGCCCAGCAGCCCAGAACTGCCCTGGGGGGACGGCACTCACCTGTGACATAGCACAGTCATCCCTTAAAAGAGGACCCGGGGTGCACAGCCTGGAAGAGGGGCCCACTTGCAAGTCTCAGGAGCCATACGCCAATACCAAAGACTTGTGGGTCAGTGGCAGAGACAAACTGTGGCAGGACTGAACTGAAGGATTAGACTATTGCAGCAGCTTTAAAACTCTAGGATCATCAGGGAGATTTGATTGTTAGGGCCACCCCCCTCCCCGACTGCCCAGAAACACGCCCCACATACAGGGCAGGCAACACCAACTACACACGCAAGCTTGGTACACCAATTGGGCCCCACAAGACTCACTCTCCCACTCACCAAAAAGGCTAAGCAGGGGAGATCTGCCTTGTGGAGAACAGGTGGCTCGTGGACGCCACCTGCTGGTTAGTTAGAGAAAGTGTACTCCACGAAGCTGTAGATCTGATAAATTAGAGATAAGGACTTCAACTGGTCTACAAACCCTAAAAGAACCCTATCAAGTTCAGCAAATGCCACGAGGCCAAAAACAACAGAAAATTATAAAGCATATGAAAAAACCAGACGATATGGATAACCCAAGCCCAAGCACCCAAATCAAAAGACCAGAAGAGACACAGCACCTAGAGCAGCTACTCAAAGAACTAAAGATGAACAATGAGACCATAGTACGGGATATGAAGGAAATCAAGAAGACCCTAGAAGAGCATAAAGAAGACATTGCAAGACTAAATAAAAAAATGGATGATCTTATGGAAATTAAAGAAACTGTTGACCAAATTAAAAAGATTCTGGACACTCATAGTACAAGACTAGAGGAAGTTGAACAACGAATCAGTGACCTGGAAGATGACAGAATGGAAAATGAAAGCATAAAAGAAAGAATGGGGAAAAAAATTGAAAAACTCGAAATGGATCTCAGGGATATGATAGATAATATGAAACGTCCGAATATAAGACTCATTGGTGTCCCAGAAGGGGAAGAAAAGGGTAAAGGTCTAGGAAGAGTATTCAAAGAAATTGTTGGGGAAAACTTCCCAAATCTTCTAAACAACATAAATACACAAATCATAAATGCTCAGCGAACTCCAAATAGAATAAATCCAAAAAAACCCACTCCGAGACATATACTGATCACACTGTCAAACATAGAAGAGAAGGAGCAAGTTCTGAAAGCAGCAAGAGAAAAGCAATTCACCACATACAAAGGAAACAGCATAAGACTAAGTAGTGACTACTCAGCAGCCACCATGGAGGCAAGAAGGCAGTGGCACGATATATTTAAAATTCTGAGTGAGAGGAATTTCCAGCCAAGAATACTTTATCCAGCAAAGCTCTCCTTCAAATTTGAGGGAGAGCTGAAATTTTTCACAGACAAAGAAATGCTGAGAGAATTTGCTAACAAGAGACCTCCCCTACTGGAGATACTAAAGGGAGCCCTACAGACAGAGAAAAAAAAGACAGGACAGAGAGACTTGGAGAAAGGTTCAGTACTAAAGAGATTCGGTATGGGTACAATAAAGGATATTAATAGAGAGAGGGAAAAATATGGCAAACATAATCCAAAGGATAAGATGGCCGATTCAAGAAATGCCTTCACGGTTTTAACGTTGAATGTAAATGGATTAAACTCCCCAATTAAAAGATAAAGATTCGCAGAATGGATCAAAAAAAATGAACCATCAATATGTTGCATACAAGAGACTCATCTTAGACACAGGGACACAAAGAAACTGAAAGTGAAAGGATGGAAAAAAATATTTCATGCAAGCTACAGCCAAAAGAAAGCAGGTGTAGCAATATTAATCTCAGATAAAATAGACTTTAAATGCAGGGATGTTTTGAGAGACAAAGAAGGCCACTACATACTAATAAAAGGGGCAATTCAGCAAGAAGAAATAACAATCGTAAATGTCTATACACCCAATCAAGGTGCCACAAAATACATGAGAGAAACATTGGCAAAACTAAAGGAAGCAATTGATGTTTCCACAATAATTGTGGGAGACTTCAACACATCACTCTCTCCTATAGATAGATCAACCAGACAGAAGACCAATAAGGAAATTGAAAACCTAAACAATCTGATAAATGAATTAGATTTAACAGACATCTACAGGACATTACATCCCAAATCACCAGGATACACATACTTTTCTAGTGCTCATGGAACTTTCTCCAGAATAGATCATATGCTGGGACATAAAACAAGCCTCAATAAATTTAAAAAGATTGAAATTATTCAAAGCACATTCTCTGACCACAATGGAATACAATTAGAAGTCAATAACCATCAGAGACTTAGAAAATTCACAAATACCTGGAGGTTAAACAACACACTCCTAAACAATCAGTGGGTTAAAGAAGAAATAGCAAGAGAAATTGCTAAATATATAGAGACGAATTAAAATGAGAACACAACATACCAAAACCTATGGGATGCAGCAAAAGCAGTGCTAAGGGGGAAATTTATAGCACTAAACGCATATATTAAAAAGGAAGAAAGAGCCAAAATCAAAGAACTAATGGATCAACTGAAGAAGCTAGAAAATGAACAGCAAACCAATCCTAAACCAAGTACAAGAAAAGATATAACAAGGATTAAAGCAGAAATAAATGACATAGAGAACAAAAAAACAATAGAAAGGATAAATATCACCAAAAGTTGGTTCTTTGAGAAGATCAACAAGATTGACAAGCCCCTAGCTAGACTGACAAAATCAAAAAGAGAGAAGACCCATATAAACAAAATAATGAATGAAAAAGGTGACATAACTGCAGATCCTGAAGAAATTAAAAAAATTATAAGAGGATATTATGAACAACTGTATGGCAACAAACTGGATAATGTAGAAGAAATGGACAATTTCCTGGAAACATATGAACAACCTAGACTGACCAGAGAAGAAATAGAAGACCTCAACCAACCCATCACAAGCAAAGAGATCCAATCAGTCATCAAAAATCTTCCCACAAATAAATGCCCAGGGCCAGATGGCTTCACAGGGGAATTCTACCAAACTTTCCAGAAAGAACAGACACCAATCTTACTCAAACTCTTTCAAAACATTGAAAAAAATGGAACACTACCTAACTCATTTTATGAAGCTAACATCAATCTAATACCAAAACCAGGCAAAGATGCTACAAAAAAGGAAAACTACCGGCCAATCTCCCTAATGAATATAGATGCAAAAATCCTCAACAGAATACTTGCAAATCGAATCCAAAGACACATTAAAAAAATCATACACCATGACCAAGTGGGGTTCATTCCAGGCATGCAAGGATGGTTCAACATAAGAAAAACAATCAATGTATTACAACACATTAAAAACTCGAAAGGGAAAAATCAATTGATCATCTCAATAGATGCTGAAAAAGCATTTGACAAAATCCTACATCCCTTTTTGATAAAAACACTTCAAAAGGTAGGAATTGAAGGAAACTTCCTCAACATGATAAAGAGCATATATGAAAAACCCACAGCCAGCATAGTACTCAATGGTGAGAGACTGAAAGCCTTCCCTCTAAGATCAGGAACAAGACAAGGATGCCCGCTGTCACCACTGTTATTCAACATTGTGCTGGAAGTGCTAGCCAGGGCAATCCGGCAAGACAAAGAAATAAAAGGCATCCAAATTGGAAAAGAAGAAGTAAAACTGTCATTGTTTGCAGATGATATGATCTTATATCTAGAAAACCCTGAGAAATCGACGATACACCTACTAGAGCTAATCAACAAATTTAGCAAAGTAGCGGGATACAAGATTAATGCACATAAGTCAGTAATGTTTCTATATGCTAGAAATGAACAAACTGAAGAGACACTCAAGAAAAAGATACCATTTTCAATAGCAACTAAAAAAATCAAGTACCTAGGAATAAACTTAACCAAAGATGTAAAAGACCTATACAAAGAAAACTACATAACTCTACTAAAAGAAATAGAAGGGGACCTTAAAAGATGGAAAAATATTCCATGTTCATGGATAGGAAGGCTAAATGTCATTAAGATGTCAATTCTACCCAAACTCATCTACAGATTCAATGCAATCCCAATCAAAATTCCAACAACCTACTTTGCAGACTTGGAAAAGCTAGTTATCAAATTTATTTGGAAAGGGAAGATGCCTCGAATTGCTAAAGACACTCTAAAAAAGAAAAACGAAGTGGGAGGACTTACACTCCCTGACTTTGAAGCTTATTATAAAGCCACAGTTGCCAAAACAGCATGGTACTGGCACAAAGATAGACATATAGATCAATGGAATCGAATTGAGAATTCAGAGATAGACCCTCAGATCTATGGCCGACTGATCTTTGATAAGGCCCCCAAAGTCACCGAACTGAGCCATAATGGTCTTTTCAACAAATGGGGCTGGGAGAGTTGGATATCCATATCCAAAAGAATGAAAGAGGACCCCTACCTCACCCCCTACACAAAAATTAACTCAAAATGGACCAAAGATCTCAATATAAAAGAAAGTACCATAAAACTCCTAGAAGATAATGTAGGAAAACATCTTCAAGACCTTGTATTAGGCGGCCACTTCCTAGACTTTACACCCAAAGCACAAGCAACAAAAGAGAAAATAGATAAATGGGAACTCCTCAAGCTTAGAAGTTTCTGCACCTCAAAGGAATTTCTCAAAAAGGTAAAGAGGCAGCCAACTCAATGGGAAAAAATTTTTGGAAACCATGTATCTGACAAAAGACTGATATCTTGCATATACAAAGAAATCCTACAACTCAATGACAATAGTACAGACAGCCCAATTATAAAATGGGCAAAAGATATGAAAAGACAGTTCTCTGAAGAGGAAATACAAATGGCCAAGAAACACATGAAAAAATGTTCAGCTTCACTAGCTATTAGAGAGATGCAAATTAAGACCACAATGAGATACCATCTAACACCGGTTAGAATGGCTGCCATTAAACAAACAGGAAACTACAAATGCTGGAGGAGATGTGGAGAAATTGGAACTCTTATTCATTGTTGGTGGGACTGTATAATGGTTCAGCCACTCTGGAAGTCAGTCTGGCAGTTCCTTAGAAAACTAGATATAGAGCTACCATTCGATCCAGCGATTGCACTTCTCGGTATATGCCCGGAAGATCGGAAAGCAGTGACACGAACAGATATCTGCACGCCAATGTTCATAGCAGCATTATTCACAATTGCCAAGAGATGGAAACAACCCAAATGTCCTTCAACAGATGAGTGGATAAATAAAATGTGGTATATGCACACGATGGAATACTACGCAGCAGTAAGAAGGAACGATCTGGTGAAACATATGACAACATGGATGAACCTTGAAGACATAATGCTGAGCGAAATAAGCCAGGCACAAAAAGAGAAATATTATATGCTACCACTAATGTGAACTTTGAAAAATGTAAAACAAATGGTTTAGAATGTAGAATGTAGGGGAACTAGCAGTAGAGAGCAATTAAGGAAGGGGGAACAATAATCCAAGAAGAACAGATAAGCTATTTAACGTTCTGGGGATGCCCAGAAATGACTATGGTCTGTTAATTTCTGATGGATGTAGTAGGAACAAGTTCACTGAAATGTTGCTATATTATGTAACTTTCTTGGGGTAAAGTAGGAACATGTTGGAAGTTAAGCAGTTATCTTAGGTTAGTTGTCTTTTTCTTACTCCCTTGTTATGGTCTCTTTGAAATGTTCTTTTATTGTATGTTTGTTTTCTTTTTAACTTTTTTTTTCATACAGTTGATTTAAAAAAGAAGGGAAAGTTAAAAAAAAAAAAAGAAAAGAAAAAAGACAAACAAGGAAAAAAAAAAAAAAAAAGATGTAGTGCCCCCTTGAGGAGCCTGTGGAGAATGCAGGGGTATTCGCTTACCCCACCTCCATGGTTGCTAACATGACCACAGACATAGGGGACTGGTGGTTTGATGGGTTGAGCCCTCTACCATAAGTTTTACCCTTGGGAAAACGGTTGCTGCAAAGGAGAGGCTAGGCCTCCCTGTATTTGTGCCTAAGAGTCTCCTCCTGAATGCCTCTTTGTTGCTCAGATGTGGCCCTCTCTCTCTGGCTAAGCCAACTTGAAAGGTGAAATCACTGCCCTCCCCCCTACGTGGGATCAGACACCCAGGGAAGTGAATCTCCCTGGCAACGTGGAATATGACTCCCGGGGAGGAATGTAGACCCGGCATCGTGGGATGGAGAACATCTTCTTGACCAAAAGGGGGATGTGAAAGGAAATGAAATAAGCTTCAGTGGCAGAGAGATTCCAAAACGAGCCGAGAGATCACTCTGGTGGGCACTCTTACGCACACTTTAGACAACCTTTTTTAGGTTCTAAAGAATTGGGGTAGCTGGTGGTGGATACCTGAAACTATTAAACTACAACCCAGAACCCATGAATCTCGAAGACAGTTGTATAAAAATGTAGCTTATGAGGGGTGACAGTGGGATTGGGAATGCCATAAGGACCAAACTCCACTTTGTCTAGTTTATGGATGGATGTGTAGAAAAGTAGGGGAAGCAAACAAACAGACAAAGGTACCCAGTGTTCTTTTTTACTTCAATTGCTCTTTTTCACTCTAATTATTATTCTTGTTATTTTTGTGTGTGTGCTAATGAAGGTGTCAGGGATTGATTTAGGTGATGAATGTACAACTATGTAATGGTACTGTAAACAATCGAAAGTACAATTTGTTTTGTATGACTGCATGGTATGTGAATATATCTCAATAAAATGATGATTAAAAAAAAATCAGGAGTTTATATGGGGAAATAAATAATCTTTAAAGAAGCAATGGGAATAGTTGGAATCTAAAATAAGAATAGTTAAAAAGAAGTCTAATAATGGAACTTCCATCATTTAAAAAAAATAATGAGAATGCATACTGTGCACAAAGAAGAAGGAAAGAGATAGGGAGCACCATGAGGAAGGAGATTTATAATGTTTATGAAGTATATCAAACCAGTATCACAGGTAGGTGAAAGAGTAAAGAAATAAAATTTACTTATCAGTACCATCCTAAAAATTAAGTGTGGGAGAGTATGGGGGTACAGGCAAAATTACAATGCATTCCCATGAATAAAATTCATTTAAGAGATAATGGGAATTGTAGGGCTACATTCAGTCTTTACAGTGGGCTTCACATATGTAAGCATGTAAACTTAAGGAGAAGAGTTTAAGAAAAGCATGTTTGCAGCCAATTATATGTAAAGCGTAGTGACTGTTGCATGCTGAAATTAAACCTTGGAATTGTAAAGTTTCTGTATTTCTTGCTCACTTTAATCTCCACATGATTGAAGATTTTAGCTTCTGTTTCACTGCATTTCCATCCCAGATCTCCTCTTCTTCTCAACATCTGGCTTTATATTGGTGACATCACCATCCATGTGGATATCCTATACAAATACTGACCTCTCAGTTACTGAATTTTCTCTCCATCAACCACCTTTTTCTTCCTCTTCTCCTTAGTCACCTACTCTCACAGTCACACCCTGGATTTTGCCATCACCAGCAACTCTACAATACTAAAAATCTCCAATTTAACATTCTGTTTGCTGATCACACCACATGTTTTCATACCATTTTACTTGTAGTTGTACCCCCACTGCAACATCTCACCTTTACATGATTGACCGCACTAGTTTTACTTTATGCCACTATTCCATTCTTCCCCACTTCCCATCTCAGTACCTTCCTAATCCTGTTTAGACAATGTGTTTGATCATTACAACCACTCCCTAAAACTGACCTCAGTTCTCTTGTCCTCTCTGTCATTCTTGCCTAGCAAAACCTCAAACCTGACTTAACCATATTATCTACTTGTTCAGAATATTCTATACATTGAATATTGCTGCAAAAATATTTTTTTACATCCATAAATTCCAACCTGAATTAAATTCTTCATATTACTGTTTATCTTACTATTTTTCCCAAGTAAGTCTTTTTTTCCTACTCTCTGGATCATATTTCACATCTTTTGTTTACTACTGCCATCTCCAGTTTCTCTTCTGCCAATTACTCTTCAACTTTCTATAATCTGGTTTCCACCTCTTTTTATTCCATCAGTTATATCTCTTTTGCTTATTTTACCAATTTCTTCCTCTCTTTTTGTTTATAACCAATCAGCTTACAAATATATTTCAGTAGCATCATTCTTTAAAAAATAAACTTTCTTGACCCCACATTCTCTTCCAGTTACCCCACATTTTCAGCTCATTAAAAACAACAAAAAGCAAAGTATATTCAACCAGTTGTTTACTACTGACATCTCCTGTTTCTCTACTTCCACATACTCTTCACCATTCTCCAATCTTTTTTACAGCTACCCAACATGATATATTTTCTTATTTTCCTCTTTGCAAGGTCACCAAATACCTATATTTCCAAAATTCAGTTGAATCTCTCTGCTCTATTCTTACATGATGTCTCAGCAACATTAAAGATAGTTGACCACTCTTGCATCTTGAAACCCTCTCCTTTGTTGGCTACCATATCACTACACACTGCTGGTTTTCCTTCTGCCTCATAAGCCCCTTTTCCAATCTCCTTTGCCAGCTATTCTTCCTATGACCAACATGAAATTATCGGAATGTTTCAAGATTCTGTCCAGTTTATATTCACTCAAAGTAATCTTATAATAGGAAATAGAATATTTATGCTTAATATTTTTAAATCTCTTTCAGACCTCTCCCCAGTTCTAGGCTCCTATATATCTACTAGTCCATTTTGCATCTCCAGTGTAAATGGCTGAAGCTAGTCTCCTCCAACACATCTCATCCCAAAGAGCAAGCTCGATTTCTCTCCTCCCAATACAATTCTCCTCCAATCTTTATCAGCACAGAAACTGGCAAATAATTTCAGTTCCTTATAAATCAGAATTTATTCCTACATTTTCCTGATTCTCTTCACCCAATCTATCACCAAGTCACTTCAATCCTACCTCCCAACTAGATCTATCTCAGTTGCCTACTTCCCTCCATGTCTACTGCCTCCACTTCAGTTAAGCTATAGCAGCGTCTCCAATCTGAACAACTCCAAGCCTACCTCTGGTCTCCTGCTTCCACTTTTATTTCACTACCCATTTTACACAGCCTCAAAAATTATTCACTTTTAAAATCTAAGTTGAATTATATCACTTCCTTGAATGAAACAGTTCCAGGAAAAATAATGAGTCTCGTCAGATTCCTCTAATCTCATAATATATCACTCTGCTCCGCTATCACATCTCACTGTGCAACAGTCACACTGGCTTTCTTTACTCTCCTCACTCCTGCCAAGCTCTTTCCAGTCTCAGAGCCTTTCACTTGTTATTCCCATAACTTGCAATTCCTTCCCCTGGCTCTTTTGTGACTAGTGTTTTCTTAACCTTTAGTTCTTAGTGAAAGAAAGAAAGAGAAAGAATGACAGAAAGACAGAAAGAAAGAAAGAAAGATAGTTCATCAGAATAAACTCCCCGATTACCTTATCAAAAATAGACCCTTTCTGTTCCTCGTTTCTCTAGTTCAATGTATTGTTTCTCAGAATTTTTCACAATCAGTAACTATCTTGTTTTATGTACATGTTTCCTGATTTGTTGTCTATTTCTGGATACTGGACTGTAATTTTCCCAAAGGCAGAGATCTTATCTATCTGTTCACCACAGTATTCTCATTCCAAAGAAGAGCCTGACACAAAGTAGCCACATTGGTAAAAATATTTCTGAACAAAATGAAAGAAGTAATGGGCTAACACATAAAGGCAAATTGGGGAAAGTTATTCTTGTCTATAATCTGCAGAACTAACTGCAGTGTTAAAAACAGAGCTGTGGGTGAGAAGAAACATGTTTCCATGAGCTGTTCAAAATGATGAATAACATACTCCCAGGATATAGCCTATGACTAACCAAAGTATAGAAATGCCACTTAGGCCATATGCTAACAGATAAACAGAGAAATGGTTCCCTGAGTGCTCATCTGGGAAGGGAGCTAAAAATAATGGAGAATTGACTCTGCACCAATCATTATTCCAGGACTTTTATATTTCTTACCTCTTTTAATATTCACAGCACTCTGAAGCATGTGTTTGTCATCCCCATTTTACAGACAAAAATTCTGAGCTCAGGGACATAAAATTCATCTAAACTTTCATAAATAGTGAACGATGGAGTTTAGATTAAAAATCATATCTGTCTGACTCTAAATCCCATATGCTTTCTACAGTTTATATAACTTCTTTTTTTTCTTATTTCAATGAAGTTTAAATTAGTACACTTTGAGCCTGAGAATTAAGGAATGGCCCAGCAGAGACCTATAGGAGCCCTATTTTTATTTCCTAGGGGCGCTCCAAAACAGACAACAATGACGACAATGATGATGAAGAAGAAGAAGAAGGAAAAGGAAGAAGAAGAGGAGGAGGAGGAGGAGGAAGAAGAAGAGAAACTTTAGACTAATTTTGGCCCACAAAAGTGAGTTGTCTTGCAATGTCACAGTTAGTTAATGGCAAATGTGAGATTCGCTTCTGGATTCAATCCAGTGCTCTCATCCTGTGGCTCACTCTAATACACACTAGAGGCATATAGCTAAATATTAATGTAAAAACAAATAGGTTTGCATTGGCACATGTGAACCAAATCAGCAATAGAATCCATTAGCTTAAAAAATAAGATTGATACCAAACTTCTTCGATAAGAACTTTCTAAGGCCAGAGCTGCTTTAATTACAAGGTTACTCAGACAAGGTTATTCAGAACATGGATAAGTCCATGATTTGTGTTTTCTGAATCTTCTATTTTCAGGTCTTCACAGCTGGGCCCAATGCTCCCAACCACCACCACCACCTTCACCACCACAGCTACAGGTTCAATTTGTCCAGCATTATTTGTTTAAATATAACTGAATGAGTCAACAGACCAATAGAAGCTGCTATGGGTGCCTGCAAGGTAGAAGTCACAACAACCTAAATAACAAAAGCAAATTACAAAATAAAAATCATTAATAAGAAAAATCAGAACTTTGTTGGACTTTCATAAATGTACTTGGCAGATTAATATATTTTGATTAGGTATTCAGAATTACCATCACATTATCAGTGCTCAGGGACTTTAAAGGTCTTTTATCTAGCCCCATCTACTGACCGCTTCTGCCTAGCCATCACCAATATGGTAGAAGTGTAATAGTATTACCCTACCGAACCTCTAGATCCGATGACTCAGACACAAATTCCTGAAGACTAAGTTACTCTTCTGCATCTCAATACTAATATCTTGACTACAGGGGATTATGCTGAGGACTAGTCCCCATCTCAAAGGCTGCATCCTTCATGTAAGACACAAACTCTGAGGTAGCCTAACCAGAGACCCATATCCAACAGGAATGTTTCATACTGAATGGTGACTAACTGAACAAGTTAGATCCTCTCTCCTTAGGTGTTTGAATGAGAAGTACACAGAGCAAGAACTGTGTTTGATAGGGAGCTGGGTGAAGAAGCAGGTGAGGAGAGAAACAAGCACAGAACCAGAGTCAAAAGAGCTGCCTGTGAGCACTCTCAGAATGTGTGGAGCAGGCATTCATAGTTCATCCCTTGTCTAATGCAGATTATCTTTCTAGTTTTAATTAATTGAATAATAGTCATCTTTATAATTATATTTTAACTGCTCCCAGGTACCATGTATAATCCCATCTCTTTCACTTTTTTAATTAATTGTTTAAGCTCCTGTATGCTTTATCAGTAGGAACTCTGGCTTCTTCCACTTGAGACCCCAGAAACCATAAAGGCCTAATCTAAGCAGTGGAAGTTAATCCTCTTCTGAAATCAGGATTAGAAGAATCTCATATCTGGGAGTGTTTCTCACATCCAGTGTTGTATTACTGTGAAGCTTCCTTTTACACAATCCTATAGATGTTTGTTTATCTGCCATGTTAGCCCCAGTGAGACTCCATGCTTAGATTCTGAAAATACACCTCCTTTAGGAACTACTTACATATTCTAGCAACTGTTTCCCACATAACAGTACCAAGGCTAGGCCTTAAGGCCTTCTAACCTCAGCCCCATTCTGTATCATAACCAACAGTCCTCCCTCCCTTCCAAAAATGTTAGTTCCTTATATTCTAGCTAAAGAACTAGCCCAGGCTTGCCTTTTCCTATAGGAATTGTTTTTCTAGGGGTCTTAATGCCCCTAATGGGAAGGCCCATTCAGAATCATTCTACTTGGTCTATTTGAAACTAAGAATTTCAAGGAGGAATATATAAGATATTTATTGTCCACTTCTCTTTGAGAAAACCCCTGATCTTCATGTACAAATGGATACACCTTTTTCTCAACAGATTTCCTGACCAGGGACATCTGAGGGTGGTAGCCTTGATGAACAAAGCTTCTGTCACCCCCTGATCTGCGGACCATGGCTGGATCTTAGCCCTACCTCAGTACAAATGCAGAGCCACTGAGATGTCTTTTCCCTGTTTCAGGGACTTGTTATCTCCGCCTGAAACAAGCCTGGCATCTTAAGTAATCTCTTCCATGGAGTCCCCATTTAAGCTCTACTTTGATATTCAGTTTACACATAAAAAAATATATCTGTTAGCAACCATCATTTTTGCCTCAGTTTCACAGTTTCTGAGTAAAGTAATTTGAGCATCTTCCCATTTCTGCCATTACTTCATTGATGGTCAAACACATGTTCACTGCAGCAATAAGATGAATGTAGTCACTAAGTAGTTTTGAAAACATATAAAAATCAGAAAAAGTAGTTCTTGATGTAATGGGTCTATCTTCTCAACTCAGCAAGCTGAGATAAAGCTCTAGATAAAGCAGTGTGATCCTCAGAATTACCTAAGATGGCAGCTGTGTTGGCTGAAAGTTCCTTTCTATGACCGACCAAGGCTTCAACACTGCCATGGCGTTTCCTAAGTTGCTGATCCAGGTTCTCAAATTGCTGCTGCTTTTCCTCAAACCGTGCATCCGATTCATTCATCTTGATCATCATTTTGTTGACAGCGTTGCAACCTTGTTCACCATCCTCAATATTCCTGCTCCGCTTAGAGCCTGTGTATTAACTGCTCTAGGCAGCTCAGAGCTTTCCAAGAATTGCCTTAAATCAGGATCCTGTAGTAAAGTTGGATGTTTTACAGTTGGTTGAAGATATCTTTCAAGAGCTGCTCTCTGTTTTTCTATAAATTCAGTAGATGATGAATCTTCTTTACCCACTTTCACCTTGGTCATGCCTACTACACTCTTTCCGTAGCTGGTGGCACAATATAACTGACACATAAATACTTGCTTGCTAAGTTGCTATGCAAGCCAAGAAAGTCACTGAATCTTCTTTTAACAGAAAATTCACTCTTACAGAACATGGAAAGGAAGTCTTTTTGTTACCCTAAATGCCATGTAAGCATTCATGCCATCACCAACTTTCTTTGGATCTGACACACCAATGTCTGTATCAAAAATCTCATTTGCTGCTTCTTCAAAGCTCTATCAAAGATTTCTGGAGCAGATATACTCCTTGATTCAATTATGGGAGTAATGAGTGTAGAAGGGGTGACAGTGGTAACTTCAGGGAAAAGCTCTGAAGACAGGATAGGTTCCCTTTCTGAACTGTCCAATGAAACTACTTCTGTGGCTTCTGCAAAAAGATCTCCTTTTGCAGCAAGCTACAAGTGAAATGAGAGCAAATACAGCGGCTTAAAATGAAATAAGAGAGTATGAGGCCAAAGTGCAACAAGGAGAAAGAGATTTTGAACAGATCTCTAAAATGATTTGAAAAGAAGTGGGAAGATTTGAGAAAGAATGAGTGAAGGATTTTAAAACTGTTATTATCAAGTACTTAGAATCATTAGTACCAACACAACAGCTGATAAAGCACTGGAAGGCATTTCCACCTGAAGCAAAAGCCATTGCCTCTCTCCCCTATGTGGGACCTGACTCCCAGGAGGGTAAATCTCCCTGGCAATGCAGGACATGACTCCCCGGGATGAATCTGGACCTGGCATTGTAGGATTGAGAATATCTTTTTGACCAAAAGGGGGATGCAAAATGAAAAGAAATAAAGCTTCAGTGGCTGACAGATTTCAAATGGAGTTGAGAGGTCACTCTGGTGGACATTCTTATGCACTATATAGGTAACATAGCTGGGAGCAAATACCTGAAACTACCAAACTTCAACCCAGTAGACTTGACTCTTGAAGACAATTGTATAACAATGTAGCTTACAAGGGGTGACAGTGTGATTGTGAAAACCTTGTGGATCACACTCCCTTTATCCAGTGTATGGATGGATGAGTAGAAAAATGGGGACAAAGCCCAAATGAAAAATATGGTGGGATGGGGAGTGCTTTGGGTGTTTTATTTTTATTTTTATTTTTTATTCTTATTCTGATTCTTTCTGGTGTAAGGAAAATGTTCAAAAATAGATTGGGGTGATAAATACACAACTATAAGATGTTACTGTGAACAGTTGATTGTACACCATGGATGACTGTATGGTATGTGAATAAATCTCAATAAAACTGAATTAAAACAAACAAACAAACAAAGTGGCTTATACAAATCTCAATAAAACTGAATTAAAACAAACAAACAAAAAAGTGGCTTATACAAATCCCACCCCAAACAAGATGACAGTGTGAGATCTCCAGGGCTCCATCCACCCACAGAAGCTTTGAACAACCAGCAAGACCTGTGCTTGTTCATTAGGTTGGAACCTATTGATTGAGTGTTTCCATGGAGATGTGACTCAATCAACTGTGGGCAAGACCTTTGACTGGATAATTTCCATGGAGGTGTTACCCCACCCATTTGGGGTGGGTCTTAATTAAATCACTGGAGTCCTATAAAAGAGTTCACAGATAGAAGAAACTCAAGAGCACCTAGAGACAAGAGAGACATTTTGGAGACAGCCATTGAAAGCAGACTTTTGCTGACACTTTGCTCTGGAGAAGCTAAGAGAGGACAAAACACCCCAAGAGCAACATTTTGAAGAATGCAAGGAGCTTAGAGAGGAGCTGGAACAGCAGAGGCCAGCCACGTGCCTTCCCAGCTAACAGAGATTTTCCAGACGCCACTGGCCTTCCTTTGGTGAAGATATACTTGTGTTGATGCCTTAATTTGGACATTTTCATGGCCTTCAGGCTGTAAATTTGTAACCAAATAAACTCCCTATATAAAAGCCAAAAAAAAAAAAAAAAAACCAAGCCATTGCCTAGCAAAAAGATCTTGGATGATTGTTCTAGTTATGCTGAATTCCACAATGAAATCATTTAAAACCATCTAAATAAACCACCATATATACATATACATATTTTTTTAAAAGAATATATTCATGAGCTAAAACTTCCTATCATCTAAGCTCCTTGACAGAAATGAATTAAATGTAAGTGGGAAGAGACATTAATTCTTAATAGCTCAACATGTGAAAGGAATAAAAATATTTATGTGGATCCTTTGCCTCTTAAGAACATTATTAGACAGTAGGTTCTAAACCTACACCATTTTCTTTTCCTGATGCAAATCTCTTCACTTATTTTTCTTCTATTTGTTAATTATGTCATTATGTTCCCTTTGTGCCTTAACTCTGAGTCATATTTTAGATGTATTAATCTACCTTGCTTCCTCTTGTATAGAGCATTGCCAGTTAACAAAAAATAACTCTATAGCCTCAAACATAACTTTTCTAAATTGTGTTGTTGTCCTTAATGATGCTAATAAATGATATAAAGAAGGGGTTAGCATGTAGTTTAAAGCCCTAGCTACCAGATCCTTTTGATGAGCTACAAGCATTTATTGACGTAATCTAAAGTTCCTTTTGGCTAATTCTTTTGTCTCTTAACATAGCAAATATTTGATTTCTTTCAGTACTACTACTTTCGCAGTTCCAGCCAATTGTCTGCATTAACAATTTAGCCTAAATAGAATTGCTTACATTTTCCAAAATGAAAATTATTTTACTTTATTTTCAAAATACATTTTTCTAATCTTCTAATTTATCTGTATATTCTTTTCCTTATAAATATTACTACCACCTATCTCATTTATAGCAATGAAGAATCATTAACAATTTTGAAAGAATGTTTTCATAATCCCTTTCACAAATTAATATTCTAAAAATATACTAACGAATTTTAGTTTCAATAAAATATTTTACAGTTTGAAATGAAATCCTACAAAACACAATTTAATATTTAATATACCAGTTATAATATATGACTACCTAGCATTAAGTTGAATGATGAAAAACACTACTGAGGATCTTACTAAATATCTGCATGACTTGATCTTGGCATGCTTAAAAGAGAAAAAATACTCTCCGGAAAATCAGAAGTGACAATCTGTATTATAAAGCAACAGCAACAAAACTGAATGCTTAGGAACTTTTTATTTACACAACAAAATGTTAGAATCTCTCATTGCCATCAGCCTAACAATGGCAGGAAATGCCGTCACAGGTTTCGGGGCAATAATTAAAGTAGTCTCAAATACAACCTTTTTTCTTTTTTTCCCTATTTTCTTTGAACTAAGTGGGTTTGCACAATGTCTTTTGTACTCTTCAACCAGTATTAATTTACAGGACTAAGGGGGGAAGGCCTGGAGTGTGAACTTGAAGAAGACTCAAATAATTCAAACCCTACAGAAAGAAAAGTTTATCTGTCAATTTGAAAAGAAAAAAAAAAACTTTTAAGACATTGTGATATGAAGCAGAATTATCACTACTATTAATTGCACAGGCATATTAAAAGGACCCCAGAAAGTGACCTCCTCTAAACAGAGAATGCATGCAGAAAATATGACTTAATCTTCTATTCTGCACTTAGATAAATGTCAAGTGTATCTATCACCTCAATTAACCATAGGAGAAAAAGCTGTCAAAATCTAATTCTTTTTCGACAAGGCGTTTATTCTAAAACCAGCAGAGGGAGAAAAAAGCAGTTGCATTAGAAAGAGATGGGTGTCACAGGAGTCTGAACCACATGGGGAGCTTTCCATGTGCAAAATGCTGATTAGAACCATAGTATATCTAGGCTAAGGTGTTCAAGGTTTGTTGACTGAGGTATAGTAAAACTAGGGCTTTGTGGTCTGGTTGACTTTGGAGTTGAGATTGTCAACAAAAAGGATGTTTTTCATTTCTAGCAATGCCAGACAAAATGTGAAAGAACTGATAAAACGAATGCCCTTTACTTTAAGATATAGTGTAGGCAGCTGCAAAGATGAAGCCAAGTGATTTATTTTAAGCATTTGTTTTCCTTTGTTATCGTGACAAAAATAAATTATGGAGCAGACTTTGGTACAATTAATACTAACACAGTTAAACAAAGTCAACATATGGTCAGTCATTCATTCAATCACATAACAAATATTTATTGTGCCTTTCTAGAAATGTGCTATATGCATTAGGATGCACAGAAAAATTATAAATCACAGATCATTCCTTCCAGAAGCCTATCAGCAGTAAGGAAATCATGATAGACATGTTACTGTAATATAAATTTTAAAATTACATCATGGTTATTAAGAGATACCAATGTAATGAATTGACAGTTTAGAGGTGTGCTGTCCAGTATAGCAGCCATTAACTGTATGTTACTATTAAAATTTAAATTAATTAAAATTAAATAAACTAAAACTTTAATTCTGCAGTCTCACTAGCCATATTTCAAATACTCAGTAGTCTTATGTGGCTAGTGTTTACTGAACAGTGCATTTCCATCATTGTGAGGAGTTCTATTGGACATCCTTCATTTAGAATATAAAAAGACTACATCAAGCTGCAGGAATTTATTTAAAAAGTTGAACTGAATCATTATTAATGGAGAGAATGGATAGAATTTTGACATGTTCAAATGTCTAGAAGAATGGGTTTTAAAGAGAATAAAATAGCATGAATAAAAATTAAGAATCCACAAGAAGTTGGGGTTTGTAAGGAGAGGGATTTCATTTATTCATTTATTTACTTTTACTGATAGAAGAATAAAGTGTAGAGGTGGGAAATAAAGTTACATGTTTAAGCTGGGATTGCATCATTAATGAATCTGAATGGCAAAAAAATTTGAATGACAGCATAATGATTTTAACATTAATCTGTAGAAAGTATGTCCTGAAGTGTGGTGTGCAAAACAACTTTGTGGTGTGCTGATAACAGTTTTATTTTAATAGCTTTATATGTATTTTATGGGTATTCAAAAATTATATGACTAGCATATAAAATCTGTTATAGAAGTGATATTATTGCTTAGGACAATTATTTTAAATTAAAAATGAGTGAATTGAATCAGATTCACACATTGTCACTGTGTAGACAATGAAGAATCTTTTCAGGTTTTGTGGCTAAGTCCATGAACAGCATGATGGTTAAAATCATCAAATATCAGTTTTAACACTTGCTGACTGTGTGACGTTGGGCGTATTATGTATCTTTTCTGTGCTTCAGTTTCCTCGTCTATAAATGGGGATATTAAGAGTACCTGCATTTCAGGACTTTTGTGAGTACTATTATAAAGTGCTTAAAGGAGTGCCTACCATGTAGTAAAGCAATCTAACAAGGTTTTGTTGTTATTACTATTATATTTGCAATATGTGACATTATCAGATCTGTGCTTTAGGAAAATTGATCTAGCAATTAATGAATGTAACATGGATAAAGGAAAGTTGCAATCTAAGAACAAAAAAAAAAAAACAACAGCTGGAATGTAAATAAAAATCATTCCAAGATAATACTATGCTTGAACAGGGTAAATGGCAATAGGAATGTAGAGAAGGAGACAAGCATTATAACAAAGCTGAAAAATAGGATTTAACAAAAAATTTAATATGGTGATGAAGGAGAGATAGAGAGCAATGGAAATACCAGAACTTCCAAGTCTGAGGTGAGAAACTCCAACACATAGTGAGAAACAGACATTTGGGAGGAATGATGTTGGGTTTCAATTCAGAAATGTTGACTTTGAGGCTAGGACAAGAACTTCAGGTTGAGGTATCCAAAAACCAGTGGAAATAAGGTTAAGGAACTCTACGTTTTAAGTCAAATTGCAGGTTTATAAATCATCAACATATTAGTAATCATTAAGGCAGTGATATTAAATGATTCCTAAGGAATACTTTCTTTTTGTAGGTAAAATAAGGAAACTGAACCAATTATTGAGATTGAAATAGAGAATTCAGAGGTGTGGATGAAAACTCAGAAGGATACCACTATATCCTAGAAGCCAAAGTACAAAAGAGTTACAAAAATCACAAGTATTAAATGTGCAGAGTGGTTAAAGAGGATGAGAAATGAGAGACTGGGTTTAGTATCTAGTAATTATTGGTAACCTTAGAATAAAAAGCTTAGAGTGGACAGGCCAGAAACCACTACTCAAGCTTGTCTTGAAAGTCAAATGTTGGGGCTCTTTTAATAAGTTTAGCCTCAAAAAGAATGAGGGAAAGTATATTAAATTGAGAAAATGGCTTTTTATTGTTTTGCTTTGAACATGTTTGTAGACTGAAAGAAGCAGAGAACATAAAGGGTGTCTGAAAACTAAAACAGATAGACTATAATTCAGAGCTAGATTCTGAAGCTAGTTAAATGGGAGAAGATCAAGGAAAAACCAGGAGAGCTCAGCCCTTAGAGAGGGAAGGAGAAATTATTTATTTTAGAGGTAAGGAAAGATGAAGAAAATAGGTGATGATCTATAGAAAGTTAAAGATTAAAATTAAGCATTTTAGGTAACTAAGATCAAATGTCCTCAGTATTCATTCATGTATTCAATAAATTCCTGCTGAACATCAACGATTTGGCAGACTGATACTGTTCTAGGAGCTGGTGATAAAGAAATAAACAAGAAGGGCAGGAACCTGAATTCACAGAGTTAGTACATTCTAGAGTGTGGAGAAACAATGAACAAATAAGTTTGAGGTCAAAGATCTTGGCACACACCAATATTTAGAAATAGGAGAGAGTAGGAAAAAAAGAGAAAATAAAGTGGCAATTAATTAAAAAGTAATTTTTAACAATGAAATGGAAATTTTAAATATTATTATAGAGAAAATTAAATCAAAAAATGGCATAGAGGTAGATTGTTGTCAGACATGGAGGGCTCTGTGAGTTAGCATAATACAAGATGAGATCTGAATGTGATTGAGCCTATTGTGTGGAAACCAATGGAAAGAGCTTTCCAGAAAGGAAGAGCAAGTGTGAAGGTCCAAAATGAGAAACAGGATGAATAGGAAATGGACAAGATGGCAATTTCATAGTCAAAGAAAAGGCATGTAGACCTGGGAGAATCTGGGTGTCAAGATTGAAATTTTAAGTGTTTGTGGAATAAAAAAAAAAAAATGCAGAAAAGATATAGAGAAATGAAGAATATAGAGATATAGAGTAATTTCATTTATTGTCTTCTCTCATTCACATATGCTTCTATATACTTGTGGATCTTAGCAACCTCTTCTCCTCCAGCTGCACTCAAAGTCTAGGTGATCTCATTCAGTCCCTTGGTAAAATTTTTCTATATGTTGATGACTTCCAAATCCATATCTTTAGTCTGGACCTCTCCACTAAGCACGAGACCATTACTGAATATCTCAGAAGCATCTCTAACTCAACATACACAAACTAGACTTCTTGATATCCCCTTTACTCCAAATACACTTCATTCAATTTTCCCCAATGTTATTAATAACTCTCTCATCTACTTAATTGCTCCAAAACTAAAGAGGCATATTGATTCTTCTTTTCTCTTATGCCACATTTATCAAAACTTGGTAAGTCCTATCAATGCTTGCTCCAAAATATATCCCCAATTAAAACAGTCTAACCAAATCTACTGCTATGATCATAATTTAATTCACTATCAATTTGATAGTATTATTTTAACAGACTAGTAGCCAGTTTCACTGCTTCAATCCACCGCTATTCTATAATCCATTCTCCACTGAGTGGCCTAAGTAATCTTCCTATATAAACATTTATATAGTAGCCATATAGACCTGTCTTTCTTCCTCCATACTTTTTCACCAGGCTTATGGGGGTCTCCTGCACACATATTTACTTTATTGGTTAGCCAGGATTTTGGACAGCATTTATACTCAGATTTTGGATTTTAGTCTCTTTGTGGTACTCCAGCTTCTAGAATTTTCCCTTAAATATCTAGCTGAGATTTTGCAAGAAAGACACAAATTTGCAATTCATACTGGATGTAGCAGCAATTTTTCAGGAGTAAATTCCTCTCACATTTCTGCTTGCCTTTGGTCATTTTCAAATTATTGTTTTTCATTATTTTACCAATTTTGTAATTGTTTTCTGCAGGAAGAATTGCCTGAATTTGACACGCCCCCCCCCCCCCCATCACTAGTGCTCAATTTAAGACATAAATCATATCACCCTCTTATGGTTTAAAAATAAAATATTTTTTCCTTTTGTGATGGTTTGAAGCTATATGTACCCCAGAAACATAGGTTCTTAAATCTAACCCAATCCTGTGGGTGTGAACCCATTGCAAGGAGAACCTTTAGATGTTAAATTGTGCTCAGCCCAATCAGGATGGGTTTTAATCCTATTGCTGGAGTCCTTTATAAGAAGAATGAAATTCAGATGGAGCAAGAGAAAGCCAGAGCATCAATGGAACCTGGAGAAACCAGGAGAAACCTGGAGAAACCAGGAGATATCACCATGAGCCTTGCCATGTGACAAGCTAAGAACCAAGTATCACCAACAGCCAGCCCCAGAACACTACAGTCTGTGGGGTGAAAGCATTGCCTTGATGATATTTTGGTTTGGACTTTTTCCTAACCTCAAAACCATAAGGGACTAAATTCCCATTGTTTAACCCAACCTATTTCTTGGTATTTGCCTGAGCCTCCAAGGAAAACTAAAACACCTTCAATATGATATTCAATATAAAAAATCAGCATAATATTCTATAAGACTCTGCATAATCTGACCTCTGCCCTCATTTCTCTCCACTCTCCCTTTTGTTTACTGTGCGATAGACAGAGTGGCTATATCAGACAATATTGGTTGTCTAACCAAAAATTTGCCCCATCCTCCCCCTCTTAAAATTAATTATGATTTTTCCAGGTCTGTCTTTCTTTCATGTAAGCTATGTGTCTCAGAAATGTGGGGAGTGTGAGGTTGTCTTCTCCCAGACAAATCTAGAGGTGGGCCTGTTTTGCTTAATGGTAGTTTTATTTCCCTCACCAGTTATTAGATCAGGATTCAGCATTTGAAAGATGTTGGCAACATGTAAGGATAGGTTTACAGAGCTTCTGAGAAAGTTCCTGCCACTAAGAGAAATTCAGGAATTGACAATACCCTTGCCTTCTGAACTTGAACGAGGAAGCTCTGATGACTTCTGGCATCCATTCTACAGCCACAAAAGTGAACTGACCCTCAAGTGGTACGGATCAAAGATTAATGAAAGCACATTAAGGAGGAACATGGAAAGATATTCTTGATGACCAGATAAAACAACTCTGAAACTACCTGACATTTAAACTTCTTTTTATGTGAGCCAAAACATGTCCTCATTGTTTAAACCTATTAAAATGGTTTATTTTCTCTTTCTTGTGAAGGAAAGATACTGGCCTTCTTTCCATTCTGCAAGAATGCCAAGTTTGTTCCAGCATTGAGTCCTTTTCAATTATTAGTCAATCTTCTTAAGGTCTCTTCCCTCATATTTTAATTTGCCTGCCTCCTTCTCATCATATGGATTCCAATTCAAACACAACCTCTTCAGATAATCTTTTTTTTTCTAACTAAAGTAACCTCTCAGATACTCCCTAGCCAACTGCCCAATTTTATTTCTCCTTTGAACTGAACATTACTTGATATTATCTTATTCACTTACACTTTTCTTTTTACTGTCTCTTTTCCAGTAAGAATGTAAATTCCCCCAGGGCAAACATGGCCTTGTTCACTGCTATATCCTCAGTGCCTAGAAGAGGGCCTGGTAGTTAGTAGGCCCTCAACAAAGATATATTACCAGAAAAATAGCAAAAATGTCTCCATTTGGCTAGAAAAAGTCTTGATGGAAATCCTCCAAATTAATATTATAAAACTACTTTACTTAAGAAAGAAAATGTCAATCATATCATCTGAAGTCCATATTGTTTAGCTCATAGTTTTCTGCTCTGCTAATTCCTTGGAGAATTGTACTCTCCAAAATATTTGTATATGAATTTTCTCAACAGAACAGTCTCTTCAACTCGAAAAAATAGGTTTAAAGGTCATTTTTCCATCACTCAAATTCCTGGAAACAAATCTGTTTACTTGGAAGAAGAACCAAATACTATCATCTTGCTATTAGTCATTTTATTAAATGCTATCCAAATGAGATTTATTCAACCTTCCTTTCCACACTAACTTCAGATCATATGCAGAGAAAACAAAACAAATAATTTAGATAGTACACAAATTCTTCATTTCTTTAATGTTCAGTAGCATCAGATAAATTATTCCTATGTGATGGAAAGTGTGCATCTTATTGATATAAAGGATTTGTATTATCCTTTTCAGAAGTAGTGATCTGTTTTGCAAAACACCGTCTGCAGCAAAGGTGTAGGCCAACTTTGAGGGCACAGATTACTGACTGTTAAGGGAATGTTAAGCATGAAATACGGAATCCCCTTAGAACTTTACTGCTCTTTCTTCTTATTTCTAAAACTTTTTTAAATTCTTTTATCTTCATTACAAATGCTACAGGGCAATACTGCATGGAAAATAAAACTCACAATGTGCTAAATTGCTAGGTTCAAACACTATCTTCTGTGCATCCTTTATCCATTCCCTACCCTCTGCTCCTATGGTACTTCCTGAACCTCAACTTTAAATATCTAGGGCTCCGCATTCATTCTTAAAACTTGCTCTAAGCACGTCTTTCACAAATGAAGGCTCAGTTTCCCCAGTTACTATTTGACTCCTCTTTTTATCTTGTTTTACTTTTTTATTCCTTCCTATAAATTAAGAAACTCCTCTTGATGAGAAACAAGGGTGCAGTTTCATATACAAACTAAGTTTCAGAAAAGAATGCTTTGACTTTAATGTTTTAAGGATGTCCCTATGCAAGAAACATTCCCTTGTCCCCTGCAATGCCTACAGAATTCTCCCTTACTATTCCCCTCATTCTCCCTTCAATATAACCACTGCCTATTTCTTTCTTAATCCTAGAAAATAGTGATCACTTTAACACTCTGATTAAAATTAGCCAGTATGTATCCATTCTCTATCAAAATATAAACATGATGGGCACAGAATTACAACTAGAGGAAATAAAGAATTTTGTTTTCAACTTCAAGACTCATTTACAAACCAAACTTTAGGACTTCCTGACATGAAAACTTCAAATCTTTTAGAAAAAATAAATTTCCCCTTCCTAATTTGCCTTATAGGTTGATTTTATGCCTTCAGGGCATAAAACTCATTGGGTTTTCAGTCTACACACTCTGGAATATGATGACAACATGATACCCACATGCAACTGTGACTTAGCCATTACCTAAACCGGCTGGACTGGAATGCCAAAGATGTCTTGTCACCAATACACCCTGGAGCATTTTCATCATAGAACTAGCTACAAATGAAAATCCACAGCCTGGCACAACTCTTTGGGACCTCAAAGTGCTGTGGTTTAAAAGCCTTCATCGAGAACTAAATGCTACAGAATAGGAAACACACACTAAAAAAAATGTGGGAAAGAGAATACTGCCAAGTTGCAGTAACATTTGGACTAATTTTCACATTATAGTCCCACTAAGTACAGTATAGAATCTGTGATGATCTTTCTTGGGCTGAAATTTGCACTCTTATGCTTCAATCCCCATCAGAGATTTGTGTAAATAAGCTTCTTAAAAGAGTTTATTGTTTTAAAAACTATGTTTCCATTTGTTAAGAGAAATTGGAGAGCTGATACTCTATGAGACAAATGTTAAATAAACAGCCAAGAAACTCAAGGTTTCCATGGACTTTGACCCTTCAGTATATTTTCATTCTGGTGAATTTCCCTATTACAAGAAGAAACTTCAGGTGATCCTACTCCTAGGTGATGAAGTTCCTTTCCAGCACTGATGAAGCGCCTGTCCAAAGAGGCCAAAAGGTCACTGCATAGAGATTAAGTTCCAAACAATAAGATCAAGGTCTTTCTTGGGAATGAATATATGTTCTTCAAGACCCAGATTACTCCATGACTGATGATAAGGAGTGGATACAAGTAAAGCCAGAACATGCATGTATTAGCTTGTCTGCTGTAAGGATGAGGCCCTGGGACTCTTTCCTGACCAACAAAATGAGGTATCCTCTGTCAGAGTGTGGGGTTTCTCAGCTTCTTGAATTTTCCTAAAGGCCTAGAGAAAGTCATCCATATGACAAGTAGTGTACACAAATAAAATTTTATTAATTTCCCCTCCACCTCAAATTTAGCCAGTATCATGGGTGATTTTCATGTCCATGAACATTATCCAAAACCTGCCTTAAGATTCTGAAAATACCTCGACTCTACTTATCTTTATTTGAACTCTACCTCAGCTGTCCACCTTAGATCTAACATCACCCAAAGCAGTTTTGCCTCTGATATATTTAACATTAATATCCAGCCTTCTGACCAAAACATCCAATCCTTCCAGTTCTCTTGTGTATTCTGATCCACTTCTATTTTAACCTCATTGGCAATGCAGTCAGTGGTTAAGTGTGTGGCCTCTTAAGTCAGGCTGCTTGGATCCACATCCTGGATCAGTTGCTCCCTAGCTGCATAAACATGGGCAAGTCCTCAATTTCCTTATCTGAAGAAAATAAAATTATGTTTAACCTAACAGATAAGTATACCTAATACAGCTGTTATGAAGATAAAATGAGATAATCTAGACAATTTAACACAATGCTTAGTACATAATAAATGTTAGCTATTTTTTACTCATTTTTTTCTAAAATTTCTTAATTTTCTTCTAATTTCTTCCATAACCAACCTAAAATATGCACTTCATCATTTTCTTTCCTCCAGATAAATTAGACAAATATAGTCAACTGGCTGCTCTGCTCCATACCAATGGTGGTGCTGAAAACTGATGAAAAATGCTTAACTCTGGGAATCAGCATGACTATAAATTTAAGACCTCTAAAAGCAACTGTGTTATTGCTAGGGTTCAATAGCCTTTAACATGTCTCCAATCACCAAACTCTTTATTCCCAGCATTTTTTACAAATCTTTATCATGTTCCTTAAGTATCTCCTTTCTGTAAAATTTTTTTAAGATAGTAGTAATCCTGCCTCCTTTAAGATTTTGTTATTTTGTTATCCCTCTTTTTTTTTCTCTTGTATTTTCTTTCTCATTTTGCCAAGGCCCACACAAACATTTGCTGGGTTCCAGGCAAGAGTACAAATGGAGGCCCACAATAAACATTTATAAACATTTAAAATTATAAATCAAGGTATCAAAATCATTTGATTCCACTCAAGACAGAATAACAGAGACCAGATATAATCTAATTGAAACAACTTCCCCCAAAAAACAGGCAAAAATGTATAAGAGCATGTTTTTTAAGACATTAGACACAAGTTATCATATGGAAGTGGTCCCTGAGATGAAATGAGTCTTAAAATTTTCCTAGTTAATTGTCTTGAGAGAGTTTTCAGGCTATGGCAAAGGAAGAGAGAATTCACAAGGAGATGGACGGGCTCCCTGAGTTAAGGAGCAAGATCTGAGGGTCCAAGGGGAATAAATCAGATAGCATTCACAGCATAGACTACCAGAGAGAAGAGAATTATTCAGAGAAAAAACCCTGGACATCTGCAGAGGGCTCCCCTCAAGTTATTAGCAGAGAAATTAAGCCACATGAATTTGAGGAATCTACCCACAATTAGGGGAAAAAATCAGAAAACATTAGAGAGAACAATGACAGGAACTAACACAGAGTTAAGAAAAGTGCCTTCTCCCACCAGCCAGACTGAAAAAAACCACATCTTTCACAAGTAATTAGCAAAAAACTCAGGGAGATCTTTCCTCAGTAGTGAGGAAAAATTAGCTCTAAGCTGAACATTAAACTAGCCCCAGCTGACAAGACATAAAAGGAAAACAAGAAAGGATCAGTTTCCAAGTAACTTACATGTATCCTAGAACAAAACTCAACATTACAGGAATAAAAACATATGAATCATTCAAAAAAGTAAAATTCACAATGTATGGCACCTATCAAAGATTACCAAGCATGCAAAGCAAGAAAACATGCCACATAATGAGCAGAATGACCAAGAAAATGAAATTGAAACAGAACTTACAAAAGTGGTTAGAATTAGCAAAGAAGGGCATTAAAATGGTTATAACTGCATTCATTACAATTAAAATTAAATGAGACACATGAAATATATAAAAAAGACCAAAATCAAAACTTTAGAAATGAAAACTAAAAATACTGAGATGAAAAATACACTGAATGAAATTAATGGTAGATTAGATATTGTGGAAGAAAAGATTATTAAACTTGAGGATATAATAATAGGAACTATTAAACATAAAACACAAAGAGAAAAAAACGAAATAAAAGTGTGAAAGCATCAATTAGCTGGGGACAATTTCAAACAACCTAACAAACATGTGGTTGGAGTCACCAAAAAAGTGGAGGTCAGAAAAATATTTGAAGAGATAATGTCTAAAATTTTTTCTAAATTGAAATCAATTCTAAATCATAGGTCCAAGAATATCAATAAAACCTAAGCAAAAGAAATATAGAGAACTATACCAAGACACTTCATAATCAAACTACTCAATCAGTAATAAAGAAAAATCTTAAAAGGAGCCAGAGAAAAAAGGCACATTATGTACAGAGGAGCAAAGATAAGAGTAACAGAAGTTTTCTCACGGGAAATGATACAAGCAAGATGACAACGGGTAACTGAAAGAAAAAAACTTCCAACCTAGAAAATATACTCAATGAAAAATCTTTCAACAATGAAGGCAAGGTACATTTTCAGGCATACAAAAATTGAAATAATTTAAGGTTAGCAGACCACACTACAAGATATGTTAAAGGAAGGAAAATATTAGATGGAAATCTTGTTCTGTACAAGGGAATGAATTTTGGAAATGTAATCTACATGAATAAATATATATGATTTTATTCCTATAACTAAAATCTCCTTAAAAATAACTGAATGTTCAAAGAAAATAACAACAATGTACTGTGAGGTTTACAATATTTGTAAAATTAAAATATATGACAATAATTACACAAAGGTCAGGAAAGGAGGTGGAAGTATACTATTATAATGTTATTATACTAAATATGAAGTGGCATTTTATCCCTTGAACATAGATTTATGAGTAAAGGTCAAATAATATAAATCCTAAAAATCCAACAAAGGAGCTAAAACCATAAAAATCCTCAACAGGCAGAAAAATAGAAAGAAGGAAACAAGGAACAAATGAGGCAAATAGAAAACAAATAGAAAGATATATAATAAATGGGCTAAATAAATGTAAATGGGCTAAACACCCTGTGATAGTCAACTTCATATGTCATCTTGGCCAGGTGATGGTGCCCAGTTGTCTGGTCAAGCAAGCACTGGCCTATGTTTTGCTGCAAGGACATTTCACAGACTTAAATCATCAGTACACTGATTGCATCTATGGCTGATTACATCTGCAGTTGGCTAAGGGGAGTGTCTACTGCAATGAGAGACATTTGATCTAATCAGTTGAAGGCTTTTAAGAGGGGAAGTGATAGCTTCACAGTTATAAGAGAGAACTTTCATCTCCACTTCAGCCAGCCAGCTTCTCCTGGAGAACTCATCGAAGGCCTTCATCAGAGGGCCAGCTTGCAGCCTGCCCTATGGAATTTGGACTTGTGCATCCCCACAGTTGTGTAGACACTTTTAAAAAAATCTTTTACTATTTACAGATATCTCCTGTTGGTTCTGTTTCCCTAGAGAACCTTAACTAATACAGCTTTGGTACTGGGAGTGGTTCTTGAGAAACAGAATCTTAAAACAATGGGTTTTTAAATTGGTTTTCCTGTCTGATGACCATCAAAAGCACTAATGACTCTATTTCCAATAATCAAGATGGCACTGAGAGTCCATAGTGTGAGTTGGTAATAGAGATATGCAAAATATCACCATTTGATTCTGCTAATCATACACTTATACAAGACAAGGCTTTGGGTAACAGTGTTTTTGACACCTTAACAGAGATTTGTGGAGTTAAAAGGTATAAGGATGTTGGCTGGTTGTTCCTAGATGTGCTGGATACAGTTAGAAAAGAAACAAATGAGCTGAATTTGCAGTTGGAGTGAAAGATGTAAAAGTTTCTATGTGTGCCCTGAAAGAAACAAATGAGCTGAATTTGCAGCTGAAGTGAAACATGTACAAGTTTCTGTGTGTGCCCTGAAAGAAAATCTTATTTCCTATGGCTGCAGATTTGAGATTTACGAAAACAAGACCCACAGTTGCATCATGCAAGTAGCAGATTTACAATGCAAACTAACTTCTCAACTTTGCAGGGTATCTACTATTAAAATGAGGGCATTGATTTGAAAGGAATAGGATCCTGAAAATTGGGATGGGGACATATGGGTTGATAATGATGGCAGTGGAGACATTGAAAGCCTACAATCTGCTGAGTCTTTGCTAGGTAAACCTGCCATGGTCTACCCTGAGGAAAAGTCAACCAATCTTCAGCCTGCCCCGAGGTGACAACTACCAAATCTCTAGCCTGCCTTGAGGAAACAGCTTCCTGACTTCCAGTCTTCCCTGAGGAGTTTATCATCCAAACTCCACCTGAAAAGATTATCACTTCAGCGCCTGCTGAACCTGTAATCACCTACCCTGAGGAAGCAGTCCTCACTCCTCTGTATGGAGAGATTAATCCTGTTTCACCTGATGAAACTGCAAGGGAATACCCTGAGGGAATTGGCTTGAAAGACACTTCCAATTCTTTTCATGACCCACTCCAACTACCCGTTTGCTTTCAGACTTATAACTAGAATAAAATCCCAACAGACCCTGCAAGGTGAGGTACAAAGTGTGAACAATGAGGAGGTATGCTATATTCCAAAAGAACTGCATGAGTTTCCCAATTTAAATAGAAATCAGACAGATAATATGTGGGAATGGATAGGAAGGGTGTGGGATAATGGTGGAAGGAATATAAAGCTGGACCAGCATTAATGTATTGATATGGGCTCAATAAGCAGAGATTCTGGGTTCAATGTGGTAGCTACAGGGCTTAGAAAGGGCATTAACAGTTTGTTTAGGTGGTTGGCTAAAACATGGATCAAAAGGTGGCCAACATTACCTGAGATTGAAAGCCAGAACTGCCCTGGTATAATGTGGTAGCTAGAGGGGTTAGAAAGGGCATTAATAGTTTGTTTAGGTGGTTGGCTAAAACATGGATCAAAAGGTGGCCAACATTACCTGAGATTGAAAGCCAGAACTGCCCTGGTATAATGTAGATGAGGATATCCAGAGGCTTACAGAGATTGGAATGTTAGAGTAGATTTATCATGGAAGACCTTGCTCACACACCCCAGGGATGTCCAGAGGACACACCTTTTATCAGAACTTTGAGGAATAAGTTGGTGAGACGAGCTCCATCATCCCTGAAGAGCTCTGTAGTCACCCTTCTCTGTAGGTCAGATATTACTGTGGGAACTGCTGTCACTGAGCTGTAATCCTTAAACAACAATGAGGATGCTCAGATCCTGACTTGGCAGAAGCCGCATGGCAGTACTTAATCACCAAACACAAAGACCATAATAGACAGCATACTCAAAGCAGCAGTCAAAATAATCTGACTTGCAGAGACTTATGGCATTGGCTGGAAGATCATGGGGTACTTAGAAGTAAAATAGTTGGGTAGTCTACTAAATTCTTGTTTGATCTATATAAGCAGAAGGGTTCTAGGTCAAGTGAACAAAAGTATAATTTGAATTACAAAAACAGAGAGTCACAGATCCTTAATCAATTCCTAGACTTGAGACAGTTTACAAAGAGCCCCTTGAATGAGGGGTAGGCCAGGTCCCCTTGGGGAAGAACCCTGTTACACTGCCAAAAATTTATACTGTTAATCTTCCTCCCAGCCTTTCCCAAGGAGATATATGATCCTTTACCAGGGTATCTGTGCATTTGGGAAAAGGAAATGATCAGATATTTGGGGGATTATTAGACACTGGCTCAGAACTGATATTAATTCCAGGATACCCAAAACAGCATTTTGGTACACCTGTCAGAGTAGGGGCTTATGGAGGTCAGGTGATCGATAGAGTTTTAGCTCAGGTCTGTGTCACAGTGGGTCCAGTGTGTCCCCAGACCCATTCTATGGTTATCTCCCAGTTCTAGAATCCTTAATTGGAATAGACATACTCATCAACTAGCAGAATCCCCACATTGGTTCCCTGAATCATGGAGTAGGGCTATTATGGTAGGAAAGGCAAAGTGGAAGCCACTAGAATGATGCTTACCTAGCAAAATAATAAATCAGAAGCAATATTGGATTCCTGGAGGGATTGCAGAGATTAGTGCCACTCTTAATACCTTGAAGGATGTAGGAGTGGTGATTCCCACTACAACCCCATTCAGCTCTATTCAGCCTATGCAGAAAACAGATGGGTCTTGAAGAATGGCAGTTGATTATCATAAACTTAACCAGGTGGTGACTCCAATTGCAGCTGCTGTTCCAGACGTAGTATCATTGTTTGAGCAAATCAACACATTCCCTGGTAACTGGTATGCAGCTATTGACCTGGCAAATGTTTTTTTTCTTAGTAGCTATTAGTAAGGACTACCAGAAAGAGTGTGCTTTCAGCTGTCAAGGCTAGCAATATATCTTCACTGTCTTACCTCAGGATATATCAACTCTCCAACTCTATGTAATAATCTTGTCTGCAGGGACCTTGATCATTTCTCCCTCCCACAAGACATCACACTGGTCTATTACATTGTTGATTTCATGTTGATTGGACCTAGCGAGCAAGAAGTAGCAACTACTCTAGACTTATTGGTAAGGCAGTTGTGTATCAGAGGATGGAAGATAAATCCAACAAAAATACAGGGGCCTTCCACCTCAGTAAAATTTCTAAGTGTCCAGTGGTGTGGGGCATGTTGAGATATCCCTTGTAAGATGAAGGATAAGCTGTCGCATCCGGTCCCTCCTATGACCAAAAAGAGGCATGATGACTAGATGGCCCCTCTGGAGTTTGGAGACAACATATTTCTCATTTGCATGTGCTACTCTGGCCCATTTACTGAGTGAACAGAAAAGCTGCTAGTTTGGAGTGGAGATTATAACAAGAGGATACTCTGCAACAGGCCCATATGCTGTTGTGCAAGCTGCTCTGCTGCTTAGATCATATGATCCATCTGATCCAATGGTACTGGAAGTGTCAGTGGCAAATGGAGATGCTATCTGGAGACTTTGGCAGGCCACAGGATGAGAATCACAATGCAGGCCCTTAGGATTTTAGAGCAAAGCCCTGCCATCCTCCGCAGATAACTACCCTCCTTTTGAGAAACAGCTTTTGTCCTGTTACTGGGCCTTAACAGAGACTGAATGCTTAACCGTGGGACTCCAATTCACCACAAGATCTGAAATGCCTGCCATAATCATGATCTGTGTATTGTCTGACCCACCAAGCCATAAAGTTTTGTGTAACAGCATCATTCTAGCATAAAATGGAAATGGTATATATGAGATAGGACTTGAAAAAGTCCTGAAGTCACAAGTAAGTTATATGAGGAAGTGGCCAAAATGCCCATAGTTCCTCACTCCTTCCACATTATCTTCTCTTTCCCAACCCAGAACTATGGCCTCCTGTGGAGTTGTTTGCAGTCAGTTGACTGGGGAAGAGAAATCTCAGACCTGGTTTACAGATAGTTCTGCATGATATGCAGTGTTCTAGTTTGCTCATGCTGCTGGAATGCAAAACATCAGAAATGGATCAGCTTTTATAAAGTGGATTTATTTGGTTACACAGTTACAGTCTTAAGGCCATAAAGTGTCCAAGGTAACACATCAGCAATCGGGTACCTTCACTGGAGGATGGCTAACGGTGTCTGGAAAACCTCTGTCTGATGGGAAGGCACGTGGCTGGTGTCTGCTCCAAAGTTCTGGTTTCAAAATGGCTTTCTCCCAGGATGATCCTCTCTAGGCTGCAGTTCCTCAAAAATGTCACTCTTAGTTGCACTTAGGGCATTTGTCCTCCCTCAGGTTCTCTGGAGCAAGGGTCTGCTTTCAATGGCTGTCTTCAAACTGCAGTTCTTCTCTCAGCTTCTGGGCATTCTTCAGAGTGTCCCTCTTGGCTGTGTCAGCTTGCTCCTTTTGTCTGATCCTATATAGTGCACCAGTAATTTAATTCAGACCCACCCAATGGGTGGGCCAACACTTCCATTGAAATTATCCAATCAGAGTCATCACCCACAGTTGGGTGGGGCACATCTCCATGGAAACACTCAAAGAATTACAATCTAATTAACACTGATAGGTCTGCCCACACAGATTACATCAAAGATAATGGCATTTGTGGGACACAATACATTCAAACTGACACATTCCACCCCCAGACCCAAAATGACATTATCTTTCCACATACAAAATACATTCATCCCATCACAATATCACAGGAACTTAAATCATTTCAGTAACAATAGTTAAGTATAAGATCCCATCAAAATCAATTATAGGTGTGGTCAGTCCTAAGGCATAATTCCCCTCTAGCTGTGGATCTGTGAACTTAGAACAAGTTATGTGCTTCCAATATAAAAAGGATGGACATTCATAGGACAAACATTCCCATTGCCATAAGGAGAAATAATAAGGAAGACAGGGTTAACAGGACCAAAACAGTTCCTAAAACCCACAGGACAAACTCCATTAGATTTCAAAGTCTGAGAGTCATTAACAGAATGATGTTGCATCCTTGGGGCTTGAGAGAGTGGGAGTCTAACCTTTCCTAAGGGACTTTGTGGCAGCTGTTTCCTCTCCAAACTCTGGGGTGAGTGCTCCAACATATCCACACATTGGGGAGACCACCTTCTCAGCTCCACCCTCCTTAAACATTGGGGCAGCACCCAGATTCCCTTCCATCTCCGGGGCACACACTCAACTTCTTCAGAACAGTGGGGTGGTGGCCAGGCTCTCCCCATTCCCCTGGGAATGTGCTCCACCCTCTTTGGGGCCTGGGGTGGGCAAAAACAAAACTCTTCCAGAGCATCAAGGCAGAAGGCCTACCCTCAACCTCTGAGGCAAACTCACCCTTTCCATACATGTGGGCCACTCTGCTCTCCCAGCCCAAGACCTCTTGACTCCAGACCTCAACCTCCATGGCTCTGTCTTTGAAGAATTTTTTCCTTCAATTTCTTCCTTGACTGTCCCCTCCAGTTCAGACTGGCAGCAGCTCCATCTATAAAGATCTTGCAAAAATTCTGTTGGCTTTGCATGAAGCACACAGGGGTCAAAGCCATCAGACAATAGGACTTTCCACAAATCCTTTCTGGATAACTTCATCTCCAATCCTGGCTTGTACTGAAATGGCAGCTGGGTTCCATGTTTGGTTAAATCCTCACATTGAGCTGTAGCTTCTGGGAGTCCACCTCCTGGAAGCCTGTAATTTTCCAAGCCATCAGCTTCTGGTTTCTTTGAACCCAAGAGGTCAGTTCTAAGCTTATCTCTCCTCTTGCATTTTACTATAAGCTGCAAGGAGAAGCCAGGGTACATCCTCCACATGTGGTCTGGAGATCTCCTCAGCTAAGTATTCCAAGTTGTCACTTTCAAATTCTTCCTTCCATCTGACAACAGGACTCAATTTTGCCAAATTCTCTGCCACTTTAAAACAAGGATCACCTTTCTTCCAGTTCACAACACCACATTCATCATTTCTGTTCAAGTCCTCGTCAGAAGTATCTTTAGAGTACGTATTTCCACAAACAGTCTCTTCAAAGCAGTTTAGGCCTTTTCTATCAAGCTCCTCACAATTCTTCCAGAATCTTCCCCTTATCCATTTAAAAAAGCCATTCCAACATGTTTGGTATTTGCAAACTCAGCAGCACCTCACTCCTGGTACCAAAATCTGCCTCACTTATAAGTTTTCAACTGATTAATTGGATTAAATTCAGCCAACTGCATTCTCTCATTGTGGAAGACATGCCCTTCGGTGCGTCATCAGTCACAGCTGCAGCCAACTGACTGATAATTTAATAAACCGGCCTGTTGGTTTATTAACCAGCCACAAACATCCTTACAGCAATTGTTAGGCCAGTGCTTTCTTGACCAGATGGCTGGGTACTATCACCTGGCCAAGTTGACACATGAACCTAACCATTACATGCAGGAACTATGCAAAAGTGGTCAGCTGCACTGCTGCAGCCCCTTTATGGGAAGTCTCTGAAGGACAGTGGTGAGGAGAAATTCTGCCAGTGGGTGGAACTTTGAGCAGTGCACCTGGTTGTTCATTTTGTTTGGAAGGAGAACTGGCCAGAGGTGCATTTGTATACTTATTCCTAGGCTGTTCCTAATGGTTTGGCTGGATGGTCAGGGACTTTAAAGGAACACAATTGGAAGATTGGTTACAAAGAGATCTGGGGAAGAGGTATGTAGATAGACCTTTCTGAGTGGGCAAAAAACATGAGGATATTTGTGTCCCATATGAATGCTCACCAGAGGGTAACTTCAGCAGTTTTAATAATCAAGTGGATAAGATGATCTGTTATGTGGATACCAGTCAGCCTCTTCCCCCAGCAATTCCTGTCATTGCCCAAAGGGCTCAGGAACAAAGTGGTTATGGTGGTAGGGATGGAGGTTATTCATGGGCTTAGCAACATGGACTTCCACTCACAAAGGCTGACCTGGCTACAGTCACTGCTGGGTGCCCAATCTGCCAGCAGCAGAGACCCACACTCAGTCCCCAAAATGACACCATTCCCTGAGGGGATCAGTTTGCTACTTGGTGGCAGGTTGATTACATTGGACCACTTCCATCATGGAAGTGGCAGTGACTTGTTCTAACTGGAATGGGCACATACTCTGGATAAGGGTTTGCCTTCCCTGCATGAAACGCTTCTGTCAAAACTGCTATTCCAGTTTGCTAATGCCGCCATTATGCAAAATACCAAAAATGGATTGGCTCTTATAAAGAGGGCTTAATTTGGTTACAAAGTTACAGTCTTAAGGTCATTAAATGTCCAAGGTAAGGCATCAACAATAGGGTACCTTCACTGAAGGATGGCCAATGGCATCCAAAAACTTCTATTAGCTGGGAAAGCATGTGGCTGGGATCTGATTGCTCCTGGGTTGCATTTCAAAATGGTGTTCTCCAAAGTGTTGCTCTTGGGGCATTTGTCCTCTCTTAGCTTCCCTGGGTCAAAGTGTCAGCAAAAGTCTGCATTCAACAGCTGTCTCCAAAATGTCTATCTCAGCTGCAGCACTGAGTTCCTTCTGTTTGTGCTCTTATATAGGGCTCTAGTAAACTAATCAAGGCCCATGAAGAATGGGTAGGGCCACACCTCCATGGAAATTATCTAATCAGGGTTATCACCTACAGTTGGGTGGGTCACGTCTCCATGGAGACAACCTAATCCAAAGTTCCAACCTAATCAATACTAATATGTCTGCCTCCACAAGACTGCATCAAAGATAATGGCATTTCGGGGGCCATAATACATCCAAACTGGTATAACTACCATCCATGGACTTACAGAATGTCTTACTCACTGTCATGGTATTCCACACAGCATTATTTCTGATCAAGGAACCCACTTCACAGAAAATAAGTGTGGGAATGGGAACATGGTCATGGAATTCTCTGGTCTTACCATGTTCCCCACCATCCAGAGGAACCTACATTGATAGAATGGTGGAAATGCCTTTTGAAAACTCAATTATGTTGCCAACTAGGTGGCAATACTTTCCATGACTGGGGCAATGTTCTAAAGGGGTCTATGTATGCTCTGAATCAGCATCCACTCTATGGTGCTGTTTCTCCCATAGCAGGGATTCACAAGTCCAAGAATCATGGGGTGGAAATGGAAGTTGCACCACTCACTATCACCCCTAGTGATCCACAACAAAAATTTTTTGCTTCTTGTTCTTGCAACCTTAAGCTCTGCTGGTCTACAGGTCTGAGTTTCAAAAGGATGAGTGCTCCCACCAGGAGACACAATAATAATTCCATTGAACTGAAGTTAAGACTGCCATCTGGTCCCTTTGTGCTTCTTATACCTCTGAACCAAAAGGGAAGAAAGGGGATTACTGTACTAGCTGGGATGATTGATCCTATCAAGGGGAAATAGGACAGCAACTACACAATGGAGGTGAAGAAGAGTTTTCCTGGAATACAGGAGATCCCCTAGGGCATCTCTTCATAATACCATGCCCTGTGATTAAACTGCAGCAACTCAATCCAGGCAAGACTACCAATGGCCCAGAAACTTCAAGAATGAAGGTTTGTGTCACCCGCCAGAAAAAGAACTATGGCCAGCTGAGGTGCTTGCTGAGGGTAGAGAGAACATGGCATGGGTAGTGGAAGAAGGTAGTGATAAATATAAACTACAACCTCATGACCAGTTACAGAAATGAAGACTGTAATGGTGTGAATATTTCTTCATTTTGTTTGTTTGGATTTGCACATAAGGCAATTATCTTTGTTTTCTTCTCTCTGTCTTACCCCTTCATTTTATAACAAAAGTTGTATTGTTCAAGTTATAGAATTTAAGTTATAGGATATCAAATTTATGAGTGACTATTACCCAAGGACTTGCACCCTATTCTGGAGAGATTTAGTGTGTTTCTGGTTATATACAGGACAAATGAGTATTGTTAGGTGGAAAATGTATCTATTATTGTTTTTTTATCTAGCAATTGAGGATGGTTTAAGGTGATGTGTATAGCTGTCAAATTGACAAGGGTTGGACTGTGATGGTTAGATTCACGTGTCAACTTGACCAGGTGATAGTGCCCAGGTATGTGGTGATGTTTCCCAGGTACATACAAATGTCAAAACCTATCAAATTGTATGGTTTTTAAATATGCAGATTATTGGATGCCAATTATACCTTGAAGCTGCTTAAAATCAATCAATCAATCTAACAAATTACTAACAAAATGTTTTATCATCTTACCTTGACAACTACGGTTGCATAATGACCTGAAATGTCATGTTCAAATTTAGAAATGCCAGACTCCTTGGAGTTCACACCCACCTACCTCTCCACCTTTAGGCCAGCTATTCTGTGGCTACACCCCATGTCTAGGGGTAAACCCCCAGCAGCCCATGACCTCAGAAGGACAGTTCAAGGGAAATATCTGTGAAGTCTCTGAAAGTATGATCTGAGACATTTGGGCCCAGAATTCTGAAGTCCTCCAGGAGGTTATGTCCCTTTGGAATCCAGATTGCTTGCCTTGGGTACAGATGTGGCAAATAGGCCAGAGGGTGTCACTTTAAAATGCAGACCAGGTTCTATTTGCCTGGGTCCAAGAGGAATACTCCAGAACATAATTATCTTCATGCCTCTCCCATCTTAACCTCTTGTCACTCTGTTTCCCTATTTTTTTCTCTATTTTTCACAGCCAAACTTCTTGAAATTATAGTCCACACTCACTCATGCTACTTTCATACAACCACCACACTTCACATATTTCTTGCAATCTGGCTTTAACCTCCCCCAATCTACCAAAATTATCCTATGCAAATCAACAATGATCTCTTAAAGATCAAATAAAATAAAGCCTCTTAAGACATTATCTTACTTTGCATTTCTGCCAGGTTTCACAGTGTTGATCATCCACATTCACATTCTCCCCTACCTTGGTATCCATGGTAGCCAAGTCTTTCTTCTGCAACCTGGCCTTATTCTCCAGAAGAACACTTCACTTCATGAAGCCCACTGAATGTTAGTGATGCATATGTTTCCATTCCCAGCCCTGACGTCATTAAGGGCTCCTCTTTGTGAAGTCACACATCCATGATTTCAGTTATGATCAGCCTACTATACTCCCACATTTTCCACCTGGAAGATTTCAGTCACATCTTTATTTGTTTCCAATTTCATGTCTTCCTCTAATCCTTCTTCCACCCTGCTGCTTTAATGGTCTTTCTAAAAATGTTAATTTGATCTTAAAACCTTTAAAGATTTTCTTTCATCCTGAGGGTGATCACTACCTCCAGGTTATTGTAGGTATGTCCATTTTTCCTTCAGTTCTTGCCTAATTTCTCAACTTCACTCTAGCCACTCACTTGTGCTTTATGCACAACTCCTTACCTAACACAATAACCCATGCCTCTTCCTGAAATGTCTGCTTCTCATTCACCAACCACAGCTCCTCAAATTTCAGGACTTTGTTCAGTGTTCAGCATCACTTCTCTTATGAAGCCTTGACAGATAAGCACTCCCAATTCCATACCATGTGCAGATTTATAAAACAATAATAATAATTGCAATACTTTTTATTGAGTGCTTATTATGAAGCTTGCCTAATTATTCCAACAACCTTATGAGATAGACACTACTATTATCTATATTGTATGATATGGCAAGTAAGGCTTAGAGAGTCTAATGATTTATATAGAGCTAAAAGATATAGGAATCAAGATTTCAGTCCAGAGTTATCCTACTCTTAAACCTGGTGTCTTACCAACTTCACTAATTTCCTTCCCTAGTCCTTCTATCATATGTAAGCATATTTTTGTAATAGATTTGGTTAGAGTGTAATTTAAATACTTTATTGCTATTTCTACATCACTAAATTATGAGGATCTTGCAAGCAAAGATTTTTGCATCAGTCAGTAAGGCTAAAATAAGCCATGGTAACAACCCCTAAAATCTCAGTACTTCTAATACTTTTGTTCTATATGTCCAACATTCACCAACAGAAAAGCCTTGTTTACTGTGATCACTCAGGAGCCCAGGTTACCAGAGGTCCCCTCCTGTCACAAATTTCCATGGCAGGGAAATTAGAGCCCTACAGAGTCAGGCACAGGCAAGGAGATCGGCAATAAGCAAGTAACAAGGTCATATCTAATGTCCAGGACAAAGAAAAGAGCAATCCAATTACACCAGAAACCTAAAACAAAGAGAGGGACCACATTATTACAAATTTTATCTTTTTACATTTGATTCCCCTCTACCTAGCAAAATTTCAGTGCAAAGTAGCAGTTGACGCAATAAGCGTAAACTTTTGAATGAATAAATGAGTGAATACTTTCAGAATTCAGAGCAATGTGGGCCTAAAGGACTGGGAAAGAAAGTTTATGCTTAGCTCATCTAATCGGTTTTCCCAAAATAAGGAAGTATGATGAGGAATTAGGTCCATACAGATAATAAGAACAGTATTTCTCAGGATAAGGGGTAGAGAAGTTTATCCTCATTGTCCTAGAATATAAGCAGTATAAGATTTCTTAAGAGAAACTTAAGGAGGGAAAATTATCCTGAGAATTTACTATGCTGATAGAATGTATTAGAATTGGTTCTTTGGTGTTTCTGAATTTCTGGATTAAGTTTAAGATAAATTAGTCTTATCCAAAAGTCCATGCTTCAATATGGTGTTGCATAAAGAGCAATAAGCTGGCTGCCAGGAGACCTACCACATGCTAAACTACTCCCTAAGTGTCTGTGGAACTTGAGAGGGTTACTTACATTTTAGTCCCTCTATTGCATTTGCAAAGAATTAGATTAGATAATCTCTAAAGTCTCCTTTAGATTCAAGTTCTTTATTTCCATTGTTCAATTTTAGAGTATAAAATGTTTTAAGTGTTAAACAACAACAAAAAAAAACCTCAAATGCATGTTTTAAATGCCCCACCACCCTTTCCTATAATTTATATGTTCAATTATAAGATAAATTCTTTTTACCATAACGATTTCTCCAAAAAAAATGAGTTAATTTAAAATCAATCCTTTCAGAGAGTGATTTTTTAATTCCTTTGTCTTGAGTATGATTGAAAGAATTGGGTCACATTAGACCAAGATTTGCTTTAATAATATCTCTGTTAATTTTATGGTTGTGTATGTATATATACACAACTGAAAAAGTTAAAAAAAAAAGTATATAATTATAGAAGATTAACATGTATTTAGTAACTATTTGGGGAATCTGTCCACACAATTCCAAGAGATGGATATTCTGGTTAAAAATATGCATATCACTTTTTAAAGAAATGTGATAATGGTTATATTGTGAAATACCAAATGCCTTATGCTTTAGTTTCCTAGGCTGTTTAAAGCAAATACTATGAAATGGGTCAGGTCAAACAATGGAATTTTATTTGCGCATCGTTTTGAAGTTGTGAAAATGTCCAAATCAAGGCATCATCAAGGCAATGCTTTTTCCCCAAAGACTGGCTGCCAGTGATCCTTGGCTACTCGGTCACATTGCAAGATACATGGCACTATCTGCTGGTCTCTCCCTTCTCTTCTGGGTTTCATTGATTTCAGCTTCTTGCTTCCCTGGCTTTCTATTCCTGTCTGAATTTCATTCTCTTATAATGGATTTCAGTAGTAGGATTAAGACCCATCCTAACTGAGGTGGGACACACCTTAACTGAAGTAACCTCATCAAAAATTCCTACTTACAATGGGGCCATGCACACAGGAAGATTCACAGTAAGAACATGTTTTTCTGGAGTACATACAGCTTCAAACAACCACACCCTCTAGACCCCAGAAAAGACATGCACTTTCTATATGCAAAATGCATTCATTCAATCACAATATTCCAAAAGCCTCAAGTCATTTCAGATATAACACTTAGTACAAAGTCTCATCAAATTCAATTATGAGTATGGTCTGTTCTGAGGCACAATTCCCCTCCATCTGTAGACTGTGTAGCCTAGAGGGACAGGCATAGGATAAGCATTACCATTCCCATAGGGAGAAATTGGAAGGAAAAGAGGAGTCACAAGTCCCAAACAATTCTGAAACCCTGCAAGACGCATTCCATTAGATTTCAAAGTCTAAGAGTCATCTATGGAACAATGCTTTGTCCTCCAGGTCTGATGCAGCAGCAGCCCCACCCCTTCCAAGTGCTTGCAAAATGGCTATTCTCTCCAAACACAAGGGTGACGGCTTCACCCTCTCCAAGCACTAGGGTGGTGGGCCAGCCTCTGTACAATCCCCTGGGCTCAGGCTCCACCCTTTCTGAGTGAACACTGGGGCAGCAGCACTCTTCCAGAACAACAGAGTGGAAGGCCCGCCCTCTCCAATCGTGGGGGCGGACTCACCATTTTCACACACAAGGGTGTGTCCACTCTCTTTGCCTGAGGTTCAGATCACAGTTTCCATGGTTCCATCCTTGAAGTGATTTTTCCTTCAATTTGTCCCTGCCTGTTCTTTTTGGTTCAGGCTGACAGTGGCTCCATTAATGCAAATTATGTAACAAACTTGCCAGTTTTACATGTGGTGACACAGAGGTCCAAACCATCAGACAAAAGAACTTTCCACAGATCCTTCCTGGATAACTGCATTTTCAATGCTGTCTTCCACAGAAATTGCTGGCTGGTTCCATGTCCAGTTAAACCCTCACATGGAGCACTATTCTCTGAGGAATTGCTTTCTGGAAGCTCAGAATTTTACAAACCATCAATTTCTGGTTTCTTTGTGCCCAGGAGTTCAATTCTCAGCTTATCCCTTTCCTTTCACAATTTACTATAAGCTGCAAGGAGAAACCAGGCTGCACTTCCCACACTTAGCTTGGAAATCTCCTTAGCTAAATAGTCAAGTTAATCACTCTCAATTTCTGCCTTCTATCAGCTATCAGAACTCAATTTTGCTGATTTCTCTGCCATTTTAAAACAAGGATCACCTTTCTTCAAGTTTCCAATAACGCATTCATCATTTCTTTCTAAAGTCTTGTGATGGTTAGGTTCATGTGTCAACTTGGCCAGGTGATGGCACCCAGTTGTCTGGTAAAGCAAGCACTGGCCTAACCATTACTGCAAGGACATTTGTGGCTGGTTAATAAACCAGAAGGCTGGTTTATTAAATCGTCACTCAATTGGCTGCAGCTGTGACTGATTACATCCATGAAGGGCATGTCTTCCACAATGAGAGAATGCAATCAGCTGGATTTAATCCAATCAGTTGAAGATTTTTAAGCAAGGTAGATAGAGGACCATCACTTCTTTGGCAGGCCAGCAAAGCATTTCCTGAGGAGTTCATCAAAGTTGCCAATTTGTTTCCTGAGGAGTTCACTGAACACATTCATCAAAGTTACCAGTTTGCTGCCTGAGGAGTTCAGCAAACTTCATTGGAGTTGCCAGTTTGCTGCCCTGACCTACAGAATTTGGACTCATGCATACCCACAGTTACATGAGACACTTTTATAAAATCTTATATTTATAGATATCTTTTGTTGATTCTGTTTCCCTAGAGAAGTCTAACTAATACAGGCCTCATTGGAAGTAGTTTAGCTACTTCTACCAACAAGTCTCTTCAAAGCAACCTAGGCCTTTTCTATCAAGTATCTCACAATTCTTCCAGCCTCTACTCATTACCCAATTCCAAAGCCATTTCCTCATTTTTTTTATTTGCAATAGCAGCGCCCTACTTTCCTGGTACCAAAATCTGTTTGAATTCTCTGGGCTGCTCAAGCAAATACCATGAAATGGGCTGGGTTACACAGTGGGATAGGTGTATCTTCTGTCTTGAAATCTATAGCCCTCCATTCTCAATTAGTGTTCTCTATGGTTTCTTAATGTTTATTTTGGTTCTTTGTTTTAATTCTCTTAGAGGTGAAAGATCTTTGAAGGAGACTTGTCTGATAAGATCGTCTTATAATATCTGGTGTTTACTATAGCTACCATAGCTCTGTGAAGTTTACTTTTTTATTTTCCTCTTCTCAGATTTAGCATATTTGTTCTTTATGGATGTTGCAACAAAATAAAATATTCATTACCCTAATTTCTTCTTTTGCCCATCTCATCTTTCTACCCTTTGCCCCATCCCAATAAACAAGAAGGCGGCCTTAACAAATAATCCCTCAAAGAAGTCATGTTAATTAATCAATCAATTTATACTTATAGGTTGTCAATAAGATATCACTTCACAAGGAGAATAAAATCTATATAGGAGTCAAAATCAGTTTGGAAAGCAATTAAGGCATAAACCAATACTGAAATAACTCAGAGAATGTGAAAAGTGAAAAGATAAAAAGGCATTATGGAGAATCTGGCCTTTCAAGAAAGAGGAAGGTTTTAGTAAGAACAGGAAAGCTACTCACCCTAAACAGGATGAAAAAGCATGGTGGTGAGGATAAAGGCATGTTGGGATTCAGTGACTGTCCTGGTTTGCTAATGCTGCAGAATGCAAAACACCAGAGATGGATAGGCTTTTTTAAAACAGGGGTTTATTTCACTACACAGTTACAGTCTTAAGGCCACAAAGCGTCCAAGGTAACACCTCAGCAATCAGGTACCTTCACCAGAGGATGGCCAATGGCATCCGGAAAACCTCTATTAGCTGGGAAGGCAGCTGGCATCTGCTCCAAAGCTCTGGCCTCAAAACGGCTTTCTCCCAGGACATTCCTCTCTAGCAAGCTTGCTCCTCTTCAAAACATCACTCCCAGCTGCACTCAGTTCCCTCTCTTTGAGTCAGCTCATTTACATATATCTCCACTGATCAAGGCCCACCCCGAATGGGTGGGGCCATGCCTCCATGGGAACATCTCATCAGAATCATCTCCCACAGCTGGGTGGGGCACATTCCAAGCAAATCCAACCAGCACCAAAAACCTCTGCCCCACAAAACTACAAAGATAATGGCATTTGGGGGACACAATACATTCAAACCGGCACATTCCACCCCCTGGACCCCAAAATGACACTATCTTTCCAAATACAAAATACATTCATTTCATCACAATATCACAAAAACTTAAATCATTTCAGTAACAAAAGTTAAGTACAAAATCCCATCAAAATCAATTTAGGCGTGGTCAGTCCCAAGGCATAATTCCCCTCTAGCTGTGGATCTGTGAACCTAGAACAAGTTATGTGCTTCTAATATATAAAGGAGAAACATTCATAGGATAAACATTTTCGTTGCCATAAGGAGAAACAGTAAGGAAAACAGGGTTAACAGGGGCAAAACAGTTCCTAAAACCCGCAGGATAAACTCCATTAGATTTCAAAGTCTGAGAGTTATTAACAGAACGATGTTGCATCCTTGGGGCTTGAGAGAGCGGGAGCCTAACCCTTCCCAAGGGCCTTTTTGGCAGCTGTTTCCTCTCTAAATGCTTGGGTGAGTGCTCCAACATATCCACACATTGGGGAGACCACCTTCTTGGCCCCATCCTCCTCAAACATTGGGGCAGCTCCCGGATTCCCTTCCATCTCCGGGGCACACGCTCAACCCCTTCAGAACAGTGTGGTGGCAGCCAGGCTCTCCCCAATTCTCTGGGAATGTGTTCCAACCTCTTTGGGACCTGAGGTGGCAAAACTCTTCCAGAGCATCGAGGTGGAATGCCCACCCTCAACCTCTGGGGCAAACTCACCCTTTCCATGCATGCGGGCTGCTCCGCTCTCCCAGCCCGAGACCTCCTGACTCCAGACCTCAACCTCCATGGCTCTGTCTTTGAAGAGATTTTTCCTTTAATTTTTTCCTTGTCTGTCTCCTCCAGTCCAGACCGGCAATGGCTCTGTCTATAAAGATCCCACAAAAATTCTATTGGCTTTGCGTGAAGCACACAAGGGTCAAAGCCATTAGACAATAGGACTTTCCACAAATCCTTCCTGCTTAACTCCTTTTTCAATCTTGGCTTGTACTGAAATGGTGGTGGGGTTCCATGTTTGGTTACATCCTCATGTTGGGCTGTAGCTTCTGGGATTCCACTCCCTGGAAGCCTGTAATTTTCCAAGCCATCAGCTTCTGGTTTCTTTGAACCAAAGAGTTCAGTTCTAAGTTTATCTCTCTCCGCTCGCATTTTACTATAAGCTGCAAGGAGAAGCCAGGATACATCCTCCACACGTAGTCTGGAGATCTCCTCAGCTAAGAATTCCAGGTTGTTGCTTTCAAATTCTTCCTTCCATCTGACACCAGGACTCAATTTTGCCAAATTCAGTGCCACTTTAAAACAAGGATCGCCTTTCTTCCAGTTTGCAACAACACATTCATCATTTCTTTTCAAGGCCTCGTCAGAAGTATCTTTAGAGTTCATATTTTTACAGTCTTAAGGCCACAAAGCGTCCAAGGTGACACCTCAGCAATCGGGTACCTTCACCAGAGGATGGCCAGTGGCATCCGGAAAACCTCTATTAGCTGGGAAGGCAGCTGGCGTCTGCTCCAAAGCTCCGGCCTCAAAACGGCTTTCTCCCAGGACATTCCTCTCTAGCAAGCTTGCTCCTCTTCAAAACATCACTCCCAGCTGCACTCAGTTCCCTCTCTTTGAGTCAGCTCATTTACATATATCTCCACTGATCAAGGCCCACCCTGAATGGGTGGGCCACGCCTCCATAGGAACATCTCATCAGAATCATCTCCCACAGCTGGGTGGGGCACATTCCAAGCAAATCCAACCAGCACCAAAAACCTCTGTCCCACAAAACTACAAAGATAATGGCATTTGGGGGACACAATACATTCAAACCGGCACAGTGACCAACCCTGACTGGATAAAGCTGTGCCTATTTGCTAAAAGTGAAGGTATTTTGTTAGAGGAACATCATTTCACCTTTTAGTGAGTAGTGAGTAATAAGAAGATCTTTAGAGATTATTATTGGTCCTGCAGACAGACTAAACTGCCTGGCCTCATAAAAAGGACAATTTGAATCTATCACAATATTTTAAAAAGGGGTGTGTAAAAGTATTAATTTTACACTAGATTGGCAATAAATTGAAGAATGGGAAGGAAAGAGGAGAGAATGGGTCAAGAAAACCCATTAGAAACTGTTGCAGTAATCTATGCATGAAGTAAGGGAGCCTGGATTAGAGCAGTGATGATAATGGAGGAGAAAGAATGCATCAGGAAAAAAACCCAAGAAAAAATGGTAATAATTGGCTATAGATTGGGTCACGGGGATGGAAAACATGAGGAGCTGAAGACCTCCAGAAGCATTAAAGTACTGAGGCATTAGTGACAGAAATGGAAGCACTGGATTAGGTCTCACAACACAGGATTCATACCTACCTGCATTCTTCTTGCAATCTTTTGGTCCTCTAAGTAGTTGCCTGCTGGTCTAAAAAGAGCTTTGTCATACTCACTTAGAAGTGGTGCAGAAAAAGTCTTTTTTCTGCCCACTCACTGAGAGTGCCGACACAAGAGAATAAAATAGGGTTTTCCTGAAAACTCAAATGGTATTTTCCAGTACTGAAAGTTGAATATTCCCAGAACCTCTTAGATATATCTGTGAAGTCAAAGTTACCTTTTCTGTCTTCTTTAGAATCATATTAATATTCATCTTATATTTCTATGGATTGTATTCACTTAATTTGGAATAAAAGCAAACATATATTTTCCACTTCTTCCTCTGGCTCTTTGTGCATGTCCTATGAGCTTTAAGAGTCCTTTTGAAGTCAAAATGGAATAGGCAATACACTGTATTCACTGTTATCATTTTGAAACTGTCTGACCCATTATTACATAAAGATGAGCGTTTCACTTAATAAAGCCTTAGAGTAACACAATTTGTTACACCGTAATTAAAGATGGACACATCTGTTCCATTTTAATTCAAACCCCTTTGAACATAATTACATAAAGCTGCAAGAACAGAAATTCTCGGCCTTAGAAATTTACTATCAAAAAAAAAATCATTCTGTATGCAGAACCTACGTGGTCAAAGGACAATTTGTAAAATGAAGTCAAATAGATGTCACTCACTCTGTATCAAAGCATGAAATAAAACTAAGAACCTGGATTAAAGTTCTGTCTTCATATGAAAGCTGTAATTAGTTAAGGAAACCCAGTTGAACAATGGTCTTTATAGAATGTACTAGTCTTCCATTCCTATGGCAAAGCACTATCTTTATATATTTCCTTAGCCCATAGATAAATGAAGAAAAGAAAGGAACAAACACTAAGGATATTAAGAGGGAAAACTAATATAGCAGACATTCATGTCTCACTTTTAAAAATCCTACTAAATTAAAAATTTTCAATCATATTGATTTTATAGATCTTGCACACAATGTACTATATCCTCTTAATAGGGGCCTAGCCTTTATATCCAAAACAGTTTTTTACATTAATAACAATCAGATGTATAATTAAAGAAAGCAGAGGTAGAGGAAACCCGATGATTTCAGAACGAATTCTAAGAATTTAATAACATTAGCTAAATGGCAAGCCATGCACACAAATATCCCTGAAATGTAGGCTGCTAGTTTGTTTTATTTATGTTTCCATATCCTGAAGATGGCTTAATGAGGAGATGCAATCAGGATTAGCTAAGCAGTGAGAACTTGGAGGGAACAGGATGGCAGTAAGATTTATATAAATATTTGCAGAGACTGGGAAGAGCAGATGCTCATATAATCCAGACAATGTGTGTGCATTTGATTTTAAAATAAAATAGAACAGTTGAAAGCCAAAATATAATTAATCAGAGGAAATGCTTTAATCAACATCTTCCAAATCCTTAAGCACTGCTGAAAAGATTAAAGGCACATAAAAGAAATTAAAATATGTATTCAAAAGGAAACTAGAGTTAGTATATTCTGACATTCTCCTTTTATTTCAGAGGCAGAATGGAGCATGCAATTAATATGTATTTTCAATTGCTGCCAACTAGTGAAATTTCTTAGGTGTTTAAGGTACTAAATAAATCACCTAAGACTGACTGTATAATTTACAATGTGGTAATGGTATCTGTCGCTTCATTATTAATTTATTATGAGGTATGGGCATGCATGTTCTATTTCCTGTAGTTCTAAATGGAGATCTTTCCAACAAAATGGGAAATGGTAAGTTTAAATAAGTGTCAGTTTTATATTAATAGATTACTGACATAGATTTTTTAAAAAGCAAATATCAAGAAAGGATTAGTACATCGAATCCATGTAGATATACAATTTGGATCATGTAGGCCCACAATAAATATGATTTGCTTTAAACTTGGTTTAGGGTTCAGTTCTTGTAAACTTAGACTCTCCCCTGCTCTTATTTCTGGTCTTTTCTGCCCATGATTTGATGAGCTATTCAATATGAACCCATAATTATTACTAAAGGTCAGAGAAAACAATTTACATGGAGGATTTTAGAACATCTCAAGGAAACAAAAAGCACATGCCTTCTTTGCAAGTTCAAAATATATAAATATTTAAAACTCAGAGCATTTGCCCTTTACAAATTTTGTTGGCAACAGAAATTGTTTCAAATGGCCCACCAGTTTAACTGATTATAAACATGTTATTTAAGTGTAAAGTGAGTTCCTACTGATAGTGAACAGCTTCCTACTCTGTTAGTTTAAAGAATACTTTTTAAACAGAACTTGAGCTTGGTTACAATTTCTAGCGGAAATGTTACTAGAATCTACTAGAATTCTATGAAAAATCTCTAGCCCTTTGGATTGGAAATCATGACCTCTTTATAGTTTAATTCTGCTGAAACATTGCTGAAATTCTTCTTATAAAAATACCAGTGGTCATAATTTCTTATCATGTGCCATCCTATAAATAAATATTAATAATAGGGAAAACTGATTGATCTAGGAGAAAAATTGATTATCTGATAGATCCATGGTGAAATCTAGATTAGGAGAATGAAAATAGCTTTGTGGCAATTTCTTTTGTGTTCTGTCATGATGACAGTAACTATGAAAGACATTGCATTTATTTGCTTCTTAAATACTAGTTTTTTTGATATTTAGTTTTAGGGAAAGAATATCCGGGCTAAGTGAAAGGAAGCCATAAAGATTCATTTCTCAGTCTCTAGATGGCATTTGTTTAGTAGCTTATGTGCAATGGCCCTTTGATTTCTGCTTCACTGACCTTGTATACTTCTTTGTCACATGAGTTTGCTGTCATTAAAATAGTTAATTTTTGCACATAATTCTGAAAACTAGCCTTTTTTGAGATATCTATCAATGTTTTTATCAAACGGGATTGTGTACTCAAGTCAGTGACTTTTGCATAATGAATTCAACAAAATGATTTATAAACAAGCCCAAAGATAATACCTATTAAGAATATAACCATTTCTTCCAACAGACACTCTGGAAAGACAGGGGGCAGAGACTAGTCATTCGAATTATCTTTTTTCCCATTTCTTGTCGCCACACCAGAGAAGTGGACATAGAGTTTAACTATTATAGTTATCATTATCACCATCTACCAAATTTGACACTTATCAAAAGAAATCACAAGTTAAATTCTGCTAGGGACTAGACAACATATCTGGAGATCTGAATCTCATCTCTGCCATTATGTGGCTTTGTAATCTTCTGCAACTTACTTAAATTCTCCGGGCCATGTCTGTATGATGAGGGAATTGGTTCAGTGATGCACTACTCCAATTGGAGCACTTTTATTCTGGGCATTCTCAGCAGCAAGGCAGGGTATGAAAGCAACCACCCATGAAAAAATGCTTATTAATCTAGAGCTATGCTTTCCAACATGTTAGCCCCTAGCCCTATGCAACTATATAAATGTAGGTTTACATTAATCAATACTAAATAAAACAAAATTCAGTTCTTATTCATGCAAGTCAAATTTCAAGTGCTCATTGCAACATGTGGCTAATGGCTACCATTAAAAATGAAAATTCTACCTACATGACTATGCTGTATCTATTAGTTCCCAGAAATAGGGTGATACATGCCAAAATTATCAGCTTGATTCCAAGAATTAATAGTTGCAGCACAGCCATGCTGTTTTCATTTTTAACCATTGCTCTTATTCTTTTGTTGTTGTTTTTTTACAACAGAGGAAGGTAGGTACAAATGATGGCATCTTTTATTTTTTATTAGAGAAGTTATAGGTTTACAGAAGAATCATGCATAAAATACAGAGTTCCCATATATGATCCTATTATTAACACCTTGCATTAATGTGGCATTTTTCTTGAAATTGATGAAAAAACATTTTATAATTGTACTATTAGCCATAGTCCATGGTTTACTTTAGGGTTCACTGTTTTTGTTGCAAAGTCCTATGGATTTTTTAAAAACTTTTATTCTAGTAACATATATAAAACCTGAAATTTCCCATTTTAACCACATTTAAATATATATTTCAATGCTGTAAATTGCATTCACAAAGTTGTGCTACCATCACCACCATCCATTTCCAAAACTTTTCCGTCATCTCAGAGAGAAACTATGCACAATTTAAGCATTAACTTTCCATTCCCTAGCCCTGCCCTGTCCCCTGGTAACTTATATTCTAGTATTTGACTCTATGAATTTACTTATTCTAATTATTTAATATCTGTGAGATCAAAGAGTATTTGTCCTTTTGTGTCTGGTTTATTTCACTCAACATGATGTCTTTAAGGTTTATCCACGTTACCACATGTATCATAATGGCATTCCATTTTTACAGCTGAATAATATTCCATTGTGTGTATATACCCCATTTTGTTTATCCATTCATCAGTTGATGGGCATCTTTTTAATATTTTTATTATACAATTTTATATACTATGTAATATACTGACTCTCTAATTCTAAAGTATTTCTTAATGAGCCTGCAGAACCCAGAGATCATATACCTATACAATACTATAATGAGGATTGGTTTGGGGGATTGTTTATTATGCCACAGTAGCTGCTAATACAGGAGAAAAAAGTTACCCCATACTTATTTTCAGTTAAAACCTATTAAAGTACATTGATTTATATGACCTAACAAATGTATGTTCTTACTCTTAATCTGCATTCCTGTGGTTGTGAGCTCATGTATAAACAGAACATTTTGAAGATGTTATTTTTAATTAAGGTGTGGCCAACTGAATTGACATGGGTCTTAATCAATATTACAGGAGGCCTTATAAAGAGAAGAATCCAGAAGCCAGAAGTCAGGGAAATATGAGAGGAGCCAAAAGCAGGAATTCATTGGAAATTGGAAGGGCAGATACAGAAAGGAGAGGACATCACATGCAACAGGGATGCAGAGATACAAGCCAAGGAATCCCAAGGATTGCCAGCAGCCAGCACCAGAATGATACAGACTCCAGGAAAAAGCAAGCCTTGCCAATATCTTGATTTTAGACTTCTTCTAGCCTTAAAACTGTGAATCAATCAATTCCTTTTGTTTAAGCCAACTCACTGTGTGGTATTTGTCTTAGCAGCCAAATTAAGACACCTATCAAACAAAAATGGCCACAAAAAAATAGCATATTCAAACTAACAGAAAGACAATCTGGGATTGACAAAGGTTAGTGACTTAGAATTAATAATGCCTAGTTAATGATACACATGTTTTTACATAATCCTCTAGTTATTAAGAGAGAAAATACAAAAATACAAAGTTCAATATATGAGCAATTCTAGAACAATGCTCATTTCTTCAAATATACTAAAATTTATACAAATTCCTCAGGTAGACATTTTTCAGAGAAATGACTTGCCTTTAGATTCTCTGAAATATTCTTATGTATAAACTTAGTAGTGTCAGTTCTTAATACTTTGGGGCATATTTTGTGTTTGAAAATAGTCTAAGGTTACTTAAAGCCAAGTCTGGATCAGAAAATATAATTTCTGATTGTAATCAAGGTGGAACTAAAAGTAATAAGACATTTCTTCTGCAGGAATAGTAATAATGATGTAATTTGAGTGCTCATGAAACATCAAGAGGTGCTGAGTATTTGACATAATTATGCTAGTCTTCAACATTATTTCAAGATCTTACAGATGAGGAAACAGCTGTTTAAAAAAATTACATAAACTGCCTGATGTCACATGGCAGAGATATCAGAACAAGGATTCAAGCCATGTCTAACTAATTAGTGCAAATCTAGGATGCTAAAGTTATTTCTGGATGAGAAATTCCAAAAGTCATTTTCTTGTTTTATTTCTACAAATTCTATTATAACTATATTATATTAATCATAATTGAGGTCAATATTTAGTGCATATTTTGTCACTTGAATTTTAAAAGAAAATATCTTTGAATCCAATTAATCCTCCGAATATTTTTTATTATTTTTAATGTAGAAAATAAATTAAAATCCTGCAATGAAAATAAAAAAAAAATCTTCAAATAATTATTTGTTGTAATTAATTATTTAATCATTCAACATAGTTTTCATAAATTGCACGTGGGTACTTCACTTTCATTTATGAAATAAATATATGGTCATATAAATTTGCAATGTGAAAAAATATGAAAAATCATTTGGATGCAAAGTTTTAGTATGTTTTCAAAAGATCAACAAAATTCCACATGAAATATTAAATCAGTTGATCTAGTATGCAAACACTGATTCCAAATTATTTGTTAGTTTATGAAGATAGTATATAGCTTCAAAATATGACAGAATTATGATCTCATACACACTTCATAAATACCATGTACCACTGAACACCATCAATTAAGTACATAAACCTAAGATAAAGCTAGTCAGGTGGAATATCAGACAAAGCAGAATTATTACAAACAGTTTGTACCAATTAAGAAAGTTCAAGCAGTTATTTAAATACCTGAGGCTATCCATTAGCCTGCAAAGCTCAAAGAAATTACCAAAGTGTAATTATATCCAGCCTGATGATTGGCACTTAAGTTTATAAGAGGTTAAGAAAGCCCCAAAGGTCATGACTGAACAAATAGCTCTGGATCACAACACCAGAGATATCTTAGAAGAACAAGATTATAGAGAAGAGATTTTGGTTACTTAAGATCTGTGCAGTTTTTGAAGAAAGAGAAGATTTGAAATAGAAACTATCATTTGAAAAACAATGTCAATGGATCAGTATACAAACATCATTCATGAACAATCTGGTTTCAAATAACATGTACATAAACCACATGCAACTTTTTTTAAAAAATTGGGGAAACACTATAAAACTTATATTCAATCTTAGAAACAGTGTTAACTTACTTAGAGGTTTCTTTTGTATAGATGTGTCTCAATCCATTTTATCATGCTCCTAAATACTATCCCATGGCAGGCAATTAAGACTCTGAAAGCATTCAGAATATATATCTGTGTACCCATTTCTTTTGAAACAAGAAAAGAAAATTACTTAGCTGCAAGTCTTACTTTGAATGAGTAGTAATTACAATGACTCGAAACCTTTTGAACTCAAGCGTTTCCCTAGTGCATTTGAGAAAATATATTCTACTCTGCAAGTTGAAAGTAATTCAGTGTCTTCACAAATACATGAATGGAATATTAAGGTCCAATGTGTACCTAAAAATATATCTTTACCTTTCAAGACAGACAGAAAATGGCAAATGGAGACAGTTATAGTAATGACCTTGAAGAACAAGAAGAAAAGAAAACATATTTACTTCAAAATACCTAAATTAAATGTCTCTCCACTTAAGGAAACAGCCATAAGATCTCACTTCCCATACTTGGGAGCTGTTTTGCTTAACATTCTTTTTACTCAATAATTAAATGTTTGTCAGTGTTACACAGAACACTAAATCTATATTGAAAGTAATATTGAAAAAATTTAATTATTGATGATTCAGAATCCCCTTCAGGATTTTTTCCCCTGCCTTGAGCACCTTCATTAATTACATCAATTACCACTGCACAAATTTGAGCATGTAGAATGCATAGGAAATGGGCAATAACTATATATTTTAAAGGATATATCTGGAATAAGTCTGTGTTTTTAGTTTATTTAATGGTCATTAATCTCTTAATCATAAAAACAGATACCAGAAAAAAGTTTTTTCATTGACAATTTTAAGATGTTGGATTTGCAGGTCAACAGGACTTCAGCATATAAGGAAAAGACTGAACTCACACACACACACACACACACAACACACACACACACAACCTAGCACAGTACGGAAAGACTTTAACTGCCATTATATACAAGCCATGTAGCAGAAACTCACCACCACACTGCAGCTGCTGAAACTTCCTTCTCATCCCTTTAACTATAGTGTCTCCTGGGTGTTCACTTAATTTTCACTGATGAGAAAATGTCCAGGATCTCCATTACCCCATAACTTCAATCCGTGGTGCCAGGAGAGCCTTGGTGTCCTCTCCCCACTGTTGGAAGATCAGGGGGACATGTGAACAGGAAGTCTGTGTTTCCATAGCCACCTTCATGCCCACTTCATAATGGGAGATGTGTTCCAGAATCTTGGGCTAGAACTTAGAATGAGTTTTCCCATAGAAATAAAAATCTGAATAGCTGAAACTTCCTTGAGTAAATCATAGTACAATTTAGCTACTTTATAGGATTTTATGGACTGGCCAGGATAAACTACCCCATATAACATCAATATTATTACAAAAATGCCATTCTGAGTTTCAAAATAGCAAAACCAATTTGTGAAATATGTCCTGTTCATAAATTTAAAATACAAAGGAAGAAATCAAAATTATTACTTTATAACATCATAGAATTTAACATAAATTGTAGTGGATATACTTTTCAGATATTTACATTGACAAATGACCACACCATAAACAGGAGAGTCTGGGGAGCAAAGGGCTTTGCACAATATAGAGGAATGTGAGAATTCAAGTCACATATTCATGTGTACAAAAGATGTTTTTTTTCTCCCTCTAACTCAACTGAACTGGCTGTTTAGTTGGATTTTTCTTCTATAGACTTCATAACACTGGAAAATTCTCCCATTTTCTGGGAGAGAATTTACTATACTCTCACATTTTTTTTCCTTTTGGCTCTGTACTGGATTATGCTACTGCACATGTTACTTAAAAAAAAAAAAAAAAAAAGGAAACTTTCTCTTGACTCCACTCGCCACATTACTATTCCATTTCTTTTCCTCTGTATGCAGCAAAGCTTTTTGTGACTGAAAACTTTTTGCTTCTACTTATTGTTTCCAATTTCTTCCCTCTCATTCTCTCTTGAACCCTCTTTAAGGAAGCTTTAAACCTACCACACTGCCGAAACTTTTCCTGTCAAGATCATCATTGACTTCCATATCGTTCAATCTAATGGTCAGTTCTCTACTCCAATCTTACCTGACTTGACAGCATCATTTGAAACAGTTGATCATTCCCTACTTTTTAATACATTTTCAAGGAAAACTCACACTGGATTTTCCTTCTGTTTCTCTGGTCATTCATACTCATTTGTCTTTACTGGTTTCTCAGCTCCTCTACATTACATTCACTCCCTTGGTTGCATCATCTTCTGATCTCCATCTTTTCTGATTAGAGGTCAGCAATTTTTTTGAATCACTATTCCCACATAGGTAATGGGTCATTTCTCTCTTGCTACTTTCAAAACCTTTTTCATTTCTCTTTGGTCTTTGGCAGTTTGACTATGATGTGACCATAGTCACAGTTTAGTTTGTATTTACCTTGCTCTAGGTTTGTTTAGTTTCTTGAGTCTATACAATATCATTCTCCAAATTGGAGAAATTTTAGCCATTATTGTTTAAAATAATTTTTCTGGCCCATTCTCTCCTCTTTTCTGGACATAAATTACAGGTATGATATATATTTTGCTGTTGTGCAGATTCTTAAAGCTCTGTTCAATTTTCTCTATCTTTTTCTCTTGCTTTTTCAGATTGGATAATTTCCACTGATCTTTCTTCAAATTCACTAACTCTTTGTCATCTCTATTTGCTTTAAAAGCCCATATAATGATGTTTTATTTCAGATACAGTGTTTTTTAGTTATTGACTTTTGATTTGTGTTTTTTAAAAATATTTTCTGTTTTTCTGATGAGGCTTTCTATATTTTCATTCACTATTAGTGTATTTACCTTACTTTATTGAGCAAAGTTAAAAAGTTAAAATAGCTGCTTAAAAATCCTTTTCTGCTAACTCCAACATCTGGGTTATCTCAGGATTGACTTCCATTGATTGTTATTTCTCTTGAGAATGATCATATTTCTGGATTCATATGTTAAGTGATTTCACATTGTATCCAGAGCATTGTAAATGTTATATTGTAGGAACTCTATATACTATATTGTTCCTCCAAAGCGTGGAATATTTTTGTTTTATCAGAAAGTTAACTTAGTTGGACTCAGACTGCAAACTTTGTCTCTTCAGTGGTAGCTCAAGTGTTAGTTCATTTCTTTTATCCTTAGCTAAAGGTTTTCCTACACATGCATAGTTCAATGAGCAGTCAGAGATTTTGGCAGAGTTTATACACAGAGTTTAGTGCTCCCTTCTCTGATATTCTCTTTCCCCTTCACTTACTAGTATCTATGATTGCCCCAAACTCTGTCTTCTGATTCTTTGGGTCAGATAAAGTTTTCTATTGAAATTCGAGCTGCTCCTGATCAGGCTAAAAGCTGTAAAAATGAGAAACCTATCCCATAGCAGTTGCTTCTTACAATTTATTTTCCCTCCACAATCTGCTATCCAAGAGACTTGGATACAATTTATACTTGTTATTTGCAAGATGTTTGTCTAGTAGGAGATTACTCAAATATATTAATGTGGAACCAGCCCCCAATTCAGTCCCAGGATTTTAAATGCCATCTCCATACTAAAGGCTCCCTATTAATACCTCTAGTGAAGAGCCATTCAGACTTGCATATCTAATTCTGTGCTTGATATTCCAACCAGCTTCCAAATAGACATGACATCCCAAATTTAATATGCCCAAGATAAAACCTGTTCATCAGGCAGTCTTCAACATCTCAGTTGGTTGCAATTGCATGTGTCCTTCCAGTAACTCAGGACAGAAAACCTTGCAGATCATTGACTCCTCTCTTTCTCTCATATCCCTCATCCAGTCTAATAAGAAATCTGCTGCCTCTACCTTTAAAATATATTCAAAATCTGACCACTTGTACTCACTTTCACTATAGCCACCATCAAAAATAACTTCCTAACTACCCTTACTGTGTCCATCCTTGCCCCTGTCCCCTATAAGCTATATGTATCACAACAGGAAGATTCTGATCCTTTTAAAAGGCAAATCAGATCATATCACTCCTTTCCTCAATGTCTAATGGATTACTGTTTTACATAAAATAAAATCCAAATTCTGGAAAATAAGCTGTAAGTTCCTAGACATCTGCTTCTCTCTCTCCTGCTTCACCCCTAACCCTACACCCACCCCTATTACCTCTCTGACCTCTTTTCCTTCTGCTTCACCACTCTTTGCTTTTCTTCAGATATGCCTGGTGTGCTCCTCTCCCTGGAATGCTCTTCCCCTAAATACCGTGTTAGCTAACCTCAACTCTGTAAGTGTCTACTAAAATCTTACCTTCAAAATGAGGCTGATTTTGACCCTCCCAATTCATACCACATCTTTCCCACCCATCCCACTTTCTCAATCAATTTTTTTCTTGTTACACTGCAAGCCTCCATGGTGGCATAGATCTGTTTCAGCTCCGCCCTCCCTTACCAGGTATATCTCAAGTACCTAGAACAGTACCTAGCACATAGCAATTGTTCAACAAATATATATGAAGCTGATCTTGCCAGATGGCACAAAATAGAGTCTTAGTAATTTCCTGCTCTCTTTGGTCAATTCAGATTTAAATGTAATTCACTTAAAATTTCCCTTCCTCTTTCTTTTCCTCAACCTGGTGCCTAGGTTTCAGGGGCTTACTTGGAGGTGAGAGGGAGCAGGAGTCTGGCTTGTGCCTGGCCTCTGTTCTACATTGCCAGCCACTAAGATGGCCTCTGTTTCCCATGGTCTCAGTTCCTGTATCTATTCCTACTGCCCTTCTCTGTAACCTGGTCTGCTCCATGGTTGATGAAGCATCAAACAACCAATAGTGAGAAAGAACTTTAGACCACTGGCTCTTTCTTTCAGCTATTTGTGTGGCCTCTTTGAAGAGACAGGAAACCTTTAGCTATTTTCCCTTGGTTCTGTGGAATCTCTAAGTCTTGTCAAGAATTTAATGTCTTGGATATTACAGAAAGCCATCAGTATTCTATATCCTACTGCCCTCACAACCTTGTCACATGGGAAATATCTATAGGGGTGGAGCCTACCAAAGTGCCACATAGGGACTGAAGCACTGGTTCCCTCTACCCTTGGATCTCTAAACTCATCTTGGGGATTTCTATCATCTTCCACCCTGTTCTGAAATAGCACTAGGTAGGGAGTGGAAGCAGAGCACTGGCCCAGCCCTGAGCAAGCTGAACTTTTTTGCTTCCTCTCCCATCCTTCTTCCCACCTCTCCAGTTCACAGGAACTCTAGGAGGAGAAGGAGGAGCCCAGAACTAGGTAACAAATATTCTTTCTATTGAGTAGGAATAGTCTTTTGACTTTAAAACCCAGGAATTTTCTGCTTTTATGTGTGCATATATATATATATAAATTCCTGGGTTTTAAAGTATATATATATTTCAGTTCTCCAATGATAATATTCCATGACTAGTTTTTGTTTGCCTGAACTGGAGGGAATGGTTTCCAGGCCCAAGAAAAGAAAAATCAAAGAAGTTTAAAATTGGTGGAAGGGAGGCAGATGGAGAAGGGAAGAGGTAGTGGTGAGGAGGATATTTTATCAACAGTTTAAATTATTCATAAATATTAGGTCTGATATTTATATTTGAACAATTTATTATAACTGACTTAGACTTATGTTAAAAATGATCATGTAGAGAAAAGAATAAAAGAAGATGAGAAAATGGAACTGATCTATTCTCACATGATAAATTTCCACACTGAACTTGCTCATTGTTTTTGAGAAGCTAAAGAACAAGCTATATACTGGCTCTGATAAATTCTGATGAATTAAGAAAAAATCTAAATTGGGTAAGAGTGTGAACACCTCCCTGTCTGAGCTGGAGTATGGCTTAGAGATTGAGAAACATGTAAGTGAAAAAAAGAAAAAGTTATCCTTTGACATGAAGGATTGGGTAACAGCCTGATATAACATACTAGCATCAAGTACAGCCAAACTCTAAATGAAGAAATTCTTAGCCTTAATGACAGTCATATGTAAACATACAGAGAATTCCACACTAGCTTTAAAAGGAAACTTGGGAAATTAACTTCTACACATGATTAACTTTCAGATTTTTAGAGGAAAATAACAGCCTATATCCCAAGTAATATTATTTAAATTTAGTTTCTTTTATAATTAATGGAGCAACTGAAAGTGATTACCTTTTTACTGTAAAGGAGTAAATTTCTTAAAAATTAAAAAAAAAAAAAGTTAAATCCTCAGGATATTTTTAAAGGCTTTCCCTTTGCCAGGAACAATCTCCCCAGCCCCCAGTCTGCCTCGGCTGAAATAGCATTTCCTCAGACAGGCCTTACCAAATGCCTTACCCAAGTACTTGGGCAATTCCTGCTCACCTGTATTATTCACCAACTTTATATTCTGCTTATATAATTTGTAATTATATTTCAATATATTTACTCCTTTATCATCTGCATTCTATACTAGATTATACACTCCACAAAATAGACTGTCTTTACTTAATTCTTCAAAGTATTTCCACTACTTAGAATAATGTTCATACACACAGAGCAGGTAATAATTAAATATTTGTTCAACAACTGAAAGACAAGGGAAATAAAATATGCAAATAATTGCTCTTATAGTTTTTTACCCAAAATTTTCCAAAGAAAAATATATTACATTATTAAATGTAATGACCCTGTCTATTTTTATCTTCTTTCAAAACTCCATTGCTTCTAAAACTATTGTACATTGGTTTTCTGGTAAATGTTTCACAACTTTCTCTTTAGAAAAAAAAAGAAACATATGTAAATTTCAAATTTTACTGACATTAAGGATGTATAGCATACATATTACAAATAATAACAAATTATACAATATTCTTAATTGAAAAGTTCATATAGCCAATTGATTCTCACAAGGGTGCTATTGTTGAATTTGCCAAACTCTTCTATGTATAACCAATTGCTATTTACAGTTATAAATAAATATTATTAAAATGTGGATGTTAGTTGACTCTTTTAATGTTATAGAATATAATAAAAATGAAATAACTGTATGTATTTTGTCCCCCCAAAAAAGCCATATTCTTTAATGCAATCTTGTGGGGGCAGATGTATCAGTGTTGATTAAGTTGAAATTATTGGGTTAAGTCATTTCCATGGAGATGTGGCCAAACAACTGTGGGTGATAATTCTGATTAGATAATTTCCATGGAGGTATGGCCCTGCCCATTTAGCATAGGCCTTAGTTAGTCCACTGCAGTCTTAGAAAGGGGCTCACAAACACAAGGACTTCAGAGTAGCTGCAGCTAAGAGAGGACAAAATGGCCCAAAAGCAACATTTTGGAGAACGCCATTCTGAAACGCCGCATGGGAGCAAACAGACGCCAGCCAGTGCCTTCCGAGCTAACAGGTTTCTCAGACACCAATGGCCTTTCTCCAGTGAAGGTACCCTAATGATGCCTTACCTTGGACACTTTATGGCTTTCAGACTGTAACTTTGTAACCAAATAAACCCCCTTTATAAAAGCCAATCCATTTGTGGTATTTTGCAAAATGGCAACATTAGCAAACCGGAACAGATTTTGGCACCAGAAAAGTGGGGTGCTGCTGAGTTTGCAAATACCAAACATATTGGAACATCTTTTTAAATTGATAAAGGGAAGATTCTGGAAGAACTGTGAACACCTTTATAGAAAAGGCCTAAATTGCTTTGAAAAGACTCTGTGGAAACATGGACACTAAAGATACTTCTGATGAGGCCTTGAGTAGAAATGTTGAATCTTTCATTGAAAAGTGGAAGGAAGACAATCCTTGTTTTAAAGTGGCAGAGAATTTGGCAAAATTGTGTCCTGGTGTTGGATGGAAGGAAGAATTTGAAAATGACCAGCTGGGATACTTAGCTGAAAATATTTTGACACTAAATATTGAAAGTGTGGCCTGGCTCCTCCTTGAAGCTTATAGTAAAATGCAACAGGACAGAGACAAGCTGAGAAATGAACTCTTGGGTATGAGGAAATCAGAAACTGATCAGTTGGAAAATTCCAGGCTTCCAGAAAGTGAAGCCCCAGAGGCTACAGCCCCACGTGAGGATTTAACCAAACATGGTACCCCACCACCATTTTAGTACAAGCCAGGATTGGAAATGGAGTTATCCAGAAAGGATTTGTGGAAAGTCCTATTGTCTGATGGTTTTGACCCCAATGTGCTTCATGCAAAGCCCACAGAATTTTTGCAACATCTGTACAGATGGAGACACTGCTGGCCTGGACTGGACGAGACAGACAAGGAACAAATTGAAGGAAAAATTTCTTCAAAGACAGAACCATGGAGGTCGAAGTCTGGAGTCAAGAAATCTCGGGCAAGCAGAGCAGAGCAACCCATGCACATGGAAAGGGTGAGTTTGCCCCAGAGGTCCAGGGCAGGCCTTCCACCCCTATGCTCAGGAAGAGTGCTGCCACCCCAGGCCCCAGAGAGGGTGGAGCACATTCCTCAGGGATTGGAGAGAACCTGGCCACCACCCCACTGTTCTGAGAGGGGAGAGCCTTTGACCTGGAAAGGCAGAGTCCGGGTGGCAGCCCAATGTTTGAGGAGGGTGGGGCCGAGAAGAAGGTAGTCTCCCCAATGTGTGGATATGTTGGAGCACTCACCCCAGCATTTGGGGAGAAAAGGGCTGCAGTGTAAGCCTTTGATAACTGTGGGACTGCTGCTTTCTCAAGCCTTTAGGATAAAACATCATTCTATAAATAACTCTCAGACTTTGAAATCTAATGGAGTTTGCCCTGCAGGTTCTAGGAATTGTTTTGTTCCCTTAAATCCTGTTTTCCTTACTGTTTCTCCTTATGGCAATGAGAATGTTTATCCTATGAATGTTGCTCCTTTGCATATTGGAAGCAAATAACTTGTTCTAAGTTTCACAGGTCCACAGCTAGATTTTGATGGGATCTTGTACTTATCCATCGTTACTGAAATGATTTAAGTTTCTGTGATATTGTGATGGGATGAATGTATTTTGTATTTGGAAAGAATACATTTTTCTGGGGTCCAGGGGTGGAATGTGCCAGTTTTTATATATTACATCTCCCAGAAAAAGCCATATTCTTTGAAGAAATCTTGTGGGGGCAGACATATCAGTGTTGATTAAGTTAGAATCATTGGATTAAGTCATTTCCATGGAGATGTGGCCCATCCAACTGTGGGTGATAACTCTGATTAGATAATTTCCATGGAGGTGTGGCCCTGTCCATTCAGCTTGGGCCTTGATTAATTCACTGGAGTCTTAGAAAGGGGCTTACAAACACAAGGACTTCAGAGCAGCTGCAGCTAAGAGAGAACAAAATTGTCCAAAAGCAACATTTTTGGAGAACACCATTCTGAAACGCCACCTGGGAGCAAGCAGATGTCAGCCACGTGCCTTCCAAGCTAACAGAAGTCTTCCAGATCCCAACGGCCATCCTTCAGTGAAGGTACCCGATTGTTGATGCCTTACTTTGGACACTTTATGACCTTAAGACTATGACTTTGTAACCAAATAAACCCCCTTTATGAAAGGCAACCCATTTCTGGTGTTTTGCATAATGGCAGCATTAGCAATCTGGAATAATAACAAAGACATATTTTGGAAATTCACACATTTCTCAATGATGTGAGCAAATCTTTTTGCTGAGTTAGATAGCAGTTTTCAAATACCGATAGAGTATTTCCTTTATTTTTTGTGTTCTTCACAATGTAACCCTTATACACACAGCATACTTTTCAGTTTAACCTGCATTAGTAATATTTTCTCCATCATTTTTATGTCTAGACCATGTGTAGAAAAACATTTTCTGTAAAGGTCCAGGCAGTTAATATCTTAGGTTTTACCAGCCAATATAGTCTCTGTTTGAATTATTCATCTCTGCCAGTATAATACAAAAACAGCCATAGAGAATATATAAAGATGTGTGTCTGTGTCCCAATAGAACTTTATTTATAAAAATAGGTGTTCCAGTTTCTAAAGCTGCCAGAATGCAATATACCAGAAATGGATTGGCTTTTATAAAGGGAATTTATTAGGTTACAAATGTACAGTTCTAAGGCCATGAAAGTCTCCAAACTAAGGAATCAACAAGAGGGTAGCTTCACTGAAGAAAGGCCGATGGCATCTGGAACACCTCTGTCAGCTAAGAAGGCAGATGGCTGGCATCTGCTGGTTCTTTGCTCCTGGGTTGCATTGCTTTCAGCTTCTGATTCCAGTGGCTTTCTCTTTAAGCATCTGTGGGTTCCCACTTAGCTTCTCCAGGGCAAACTCTGGCCTTCATCACTTAGCTTAGCATCTCGAAGCATGTTTCTGTCTGCATCTCCAAGCCTCTGGATCTGTGTGGATTCTGAGTTCTCTGTCCCTGAGCTCTCTTAAGGACTCCAGTAAAGTAAGAACCATGGGCAGGGTCACATCTCCAAGGAAATAATCTAATCAAAAGTTCCCACCCACAATTGGGTGGATCAAATCTTCATGGAAACAGCCTAAGCAAAATATCCCACCCACAATAGATCTACCCCCACAAGAGTGGATTAAAAGAACATAGTCTTTTATGGGGAACATAATAGATTCAAACCAGCATAATAGGCAATAGGCTAGATTTGGCCCAAGGGCTATAGATAATTAATAGAACAATAAATCAGTCCTGATTTTCAGCTTCTGAAATTTTCATGGTGTGGATACTCCTGCCATTGCTGATTTCAAATTATCAGCGTGATGTTATTGCATTACAAATTAGGAAGAGATGTACAATAGAACACCATTATATAATATTTCCATCACATAGACATACTGTATATAAATAACCTAAGGAGTATGGATAATAGTAAAAGGTAGCAAAATAGAAAGTGATGAGTTTGGGATACTTATTAACTTTGTGTTTAATATTTTATTTACTTGTATGTTTATATAATTTAATTTTTAAAAATGGCTGAGTTTAAAAACTGACTCATGTAATTCCTAAAAACTTAATAATTTTCTCTCCTGAGCTGATAGGAGCAGGATTCTGCACACCAGAGTTATATTGCCTTCATTAAAACCCTCTCTACCTTCCTAACTCCCTACTTTAATCTGGTTTTCTTCTTTCTTTTTTGATCTTCTCTTATTTTTTTTCAGACGGTTCCTTTTCCAAATCTCATTTTCAACTTAAAGTGTTTGTTGGAGGTAAGTGATTCTGTTCTTCCATCTCTACATAATCCACAGCACGTTCTCTTAGCATGACTTAACTACTCCCACATTGCTCTCTGCACTGTCATTCACATTTCAAAATGGTCTGCTGATTTTTTTTTATGACTCCATGTGTATGTTTAGATTCACCACTGTCATTTCAAATTTAATGTCTTTAAAAACAGCCATCAAATTTACCAGTCCCCTCTCCTTCGTTCCTTGATTTTTCAAGGTATCACTATTTTGTCAATCAGACCAGCTTGAAAGTCTTGAACCTTACTTTTCCTTGGCCTATATCCAGTCTTGTCAATATTTCCTGCTAAATAACTTCCATTTATGTCTCTCTATATTCACATTTCCACCACACAGCTCACATCTGAATTATAGCAATGGACTTCCAGCTGATCTCCCTGTCTTCAGCCTTGTCAGTCTTCAGTGGTTCCTTTTATTGTGGCAAGACTTATTTATTCTACATTCTGAGTTTACCCTGTTGAACCCTTGATTAAGACCTAAAATGGTCTTCAATGTCTACCTCACTTATCCTAAATTCCATGCCTCAGATTCAAAGGCTTCACAATTTAGGCCCATTTATCTTTCCTCAACATTGCCTTCATTCAGTATCTTTCCAAGTAGATAAAATTCTTAAATATTGTAACATAGATGTTACTTTCACATGGGTAGCCAGTAAGTGATTTGTTTATTTTTTATTTGTTAAAGTATTTAAAAATGAGTGAAGCTGCATTAGAAATCTCAAAAAATGTTTCCATTCAGCAATAAAATATAATAAATTAATGAAGCTATAGATATCCTAAAGATGCTTCATAAAGAACTTAAAATTTATTTATTTATTCACTCAATGACTGAATAAATAGGCCAAGTCTAAAGAACTGCAGTAAGATCTAGGAATACTAGGACAAATAAGATACATTTTCTGACAGCAGAAAGCTGCAGTCTGCAATAGCTCAAATAACATAATTAACGTATTTTAAATGGTGTCACCTCAGAAAGTTTGAAAATTTTGGCGAAAAGATATTAAAAACTAAAAACCCAAAGTGTCTCTTTAAAGGATATTTAAAGAAGAGTCATTTATTGAAGAATATTTCCTTCATTAGGTAAGTTAGATAAAACATTTAACAGGATATTTTAAATTAACTTTTTAAATATATATCGAATTCCAGGTGATAATAAATTTTGTAAGGATATTTGAAAATATTTTATCTCAATTCAAACTTTAATAGGAATTTCATGGCCCAGATATTTGATTTAATCCATATGTGTAAAAAAGAAACATATTAATTCTTATTGTTCTAAAGTAATTTTTGGTTATGTATTCTGTCCAGCAAACCAACAATCCTACTCCCACAACACCATAAACTTTTTTATGTGGCAATAATGAATCTTTAGTTTTAATGATCATATTCTCTAGAAAAGGAGATTGAATGGGTTTAAAAGCCCTTCTTAAGCATCTCTTTTTAAAATTCTGATTTTAGACAATACGTAATCTCTTGAGCAATTAATAATGTTACAGGGAATACTAAAGGTAAAAAAAATTATTGTAATAATCATTAAAGAATTATCACTTAGTTGGCTTCTCTAAATAAAAGTACATGCTATTTGCTTTCCCATTGGTAAAATAAGACAATTGTACTAGTTTTGAGATTTTTCTCCCTCAAGTAAATTCAGTAAAAGCTTTCTAGCATAAGAAAATTGAAATTTCATGAAAAGAACTCTCAAAATTTTAGAAGTGACTGTCTATTGTAAAGCTCTTAGAACAAACAGATATTAGCTCACCTATAGAGAAGTATTACAATAAAATATTTCTGCACTATAAAAATGACAATGAATGATGATTAAAATCCAGAGTATTTAAATTCTCAATTATATTTTTAAATAAAACTAAAACACATTTAAGGAAAGTTGTAACTTTTCAAGGTATAATATAGATATTGTTTACCCACCTGGATTTCATTAAATTCATAATCTTCATTGTTATATGAAGCCTTAAAATTGAGCTTTTCTTTGGTTCAGGGGGATTAAGCAGAAATCTTTCTTCACTGTTCCATTAGTACAAGTGGTAGGCATTAAATCTCCATCTTGGAATTAAATGTCTTAAGAAAGTGTAAAGATGGAAAATGAATCTTTGGGGGAACACTTTCCTAAATATCTTTGTGTTTCTAATGTGAAAATCTGTATGTTATCTTTAAACCACTTAAGCATACCATAGAGTTGAATAAGGAAGCTGGACAAAGATCTGTTACAGTTCTAAAATGCTATGATCTCACACTTTAAGCCTTTTTTAAAAATTGCTTTAAGATTCATTACACACTTTTCTAAAGTCAATAAAAATGTGATATCTTTTATCCATTAAGGACTTTTAAAATTGTCTACTAGTTATCCAGTACCAAACCTGATGATAATTGTTAATGACCAATGCAGCATCAATTTTAGACACATATGATATGATGAGACATGAACTGAAACTGTTCTTTTCACGTAGCTCACAAACTGGTTTTGAAGGCAAATACTGAAGGGAATTCCACATTTGTTTTGTAAAAAGTAGCACTACTGAATATATATATAAAGTTACCACTTCAAAGAGAAAAGATTATTAACTTGAGACTATAAATTAATTAATTGTTTTATAGACATTTGTTAAAGCTTACCTTGTTTGTTGCTACCCTTTCCTCTCACTTAATCTCCTTTTCCATCTTCAGGGGTGTCTAGGCAGTGAGCACCCTAACTTGTTCATATTGAAAGGAGATGTTGACAGTATGGGGAAGGGGGCTGCATCTGATTCTTGATCTTAAAGAGGCTGTTGCCTCTGAGTTTAGGACTTATCTGGTATCGGCACACTTTGGTGGATTTAAGTTTCTAAAAGATAAAACTTACTGATTGAATCTTTTAAAGAATCTCAGGTAGGGACCTAGGTATTTGGAGACTACTTTTGGTAAGGGCATGGCATACTGTGGCCATTTGGGATGTCTAGCTGGAGCTTGCATAAGAGAAACTTCCAGGATAACCTTGCAACTCTATTTGGGATCTCTCAGCCACTGTGACCTCAGCTTATTACCTTTCTTTTTTCCCCATTTTGGTCAAGTAGGCATTTACAATCCCTCACTGCCAGGGCCAGGCTCATTCCTGGGTGTCATGCCCCACATTGCCAGGGAGATTCATTCCCCTGGGAGTCATGTCCCTTGAGGGGGAGAGGGGAGTGACGTTAATGAATTTATTTGCCAAGTTGGGCTTAGAGAGAGAAAGACCACATCTGAGCAACAAAAGAGGTTCCCTGGATGTGCCTTTTAAGCATAATTATAGGAGGGCTCAGCCTCCTATTTAAACCCTAAATTTTACAAGAGCAAGCCTTAAGTCAAGGGCTTGCTTTATTAAGTAGTGGATTCCAAACTTCACCTAATATATATTCTATCCCAGGATAAATGGTCATTTTCTTACATTATTTTCACTTTGTTGTACAATCATCACCACTCTCAACTTTAAACAAATAACATAACATAATACATCCCAGAGCTCTTATCAGCTCTAACTATTCATCCCTAGTATTAGTGTGTAGGTGGAAAGATATTCGTATTAAATATAGTCTTTAATATGTAATGAGTAGTTTTTCTGTACCACTCTGTTGCTAACCTCTGCACCAGTGTCATACCTTATAAGTATATCATGCTACCACTTACTTAGGTTTGTGGTGCTACTCTGTAGGTTACATGCCTTTAAACAACCATTTACAAACATATTGGCCTTCAATGCATCACTGATACTTATAATCCCACTGATGAACCTTAGTCACACCTGACCATTCCCATACCATTAAGATCACCTTCATTATCATATCTGTATATATTAGATTATCATTCCCCCTACGCTAGCTTCTGACTATCTCTAGGTCCCTATATGCTATATTATAAGACATTTATTTTACATTTTTCAGAGTTCACATTAGCAGTAACATACAATATCTCTCCTTTTGTGTCTGACTTATTTCACTCAGCATTATGTCTTCAAGTTTCATCCAGATTGTCATATGTTTCATGACCTTGTTCCTTCTTACTGCTGCATAGTATTCCATCAAAGATAAAAATTATATTAATCAAAAATAAATATAACTACTGTAAATGTCTCAACAACAGTGGAAAGAAGGGCAAGAGAGTAGTAAAAAAGAGGATAAACATAAAGGGGGGAAAAGAGAGAGAGAGAGAGAGAGGAGAGAGCTGAATTCAAAAACCATCTCTGCAAACTACTAGGTGACTTAACTTAAAAATTTGCTTTCCTCTTGAGCACCATTTTTCTCATATGATTGCTGTGAGAATGAGGGGGTAAATTATGTAAAGCATATATCATACACTGGGTTATTTTACCTAAAAACTGAAATAAAACATAATTTTATAGTGATCCCTTTTTCATTGAAGGTAACTATATGCAGTCATTCTTGGTTTTTAAATTCTTTATAGAGAAGCTATATGACTAATTTGTTCAGCAGCAGGAGCCTAGAAATTTGGTTTCTTTGTGTAATCTGGATTACTTTCTGGTCTAATAAATTATAGATCCATATTACATTGAATCCAAAGTGAAAAAAATACTTCATTATGACTATATTGGTTAAAGATATACAAATTTGGGGGATGAACAGATTTGGTTTTAGTTCTCTCCTTTATGCCCTTCTTAAAACTCCCCAGACTTTACAGCTCACTTGCTTCTGGATCAGTAAGATCACCATGAGCAGAATCCTGCTAATGACTCTGAAACAAATCAGTACCAAGGCATTTAGGGAGGTCTGGTCATCTTGTCCTCAGGCTTCAGTCTGCACCGATTTGGGCTGCACCACCCAATGTTCCTGCTGAATCGCCCCTATGGATCTGCTGCTTCTAAGTCATGCTTAGAGGCCACAGGAAACAGTTGAAGCTGCCCACGATCCCACCTGCACAGGCACCACACAGTCACTCCACTCTCAGATCTTGCAGCCTCCCAGCAGTGCTAACAGAGATAGGGAGTAGGCTGTTAGCAAATCTCAGGACCCAGAGACCACACCAATCCTTCCCTAAACCCCTAAAACATGGAGAAATCTTTCTAGTCTGGAAAGGAAAACACTACTCTCCACTACAATATATTTCCAATATTTTGTTTTTATATGAATCCCCTTCCTTTTAATTCCTCTATCATGCCTCCAAATTCCTGTAAAGTTGTAGGCTTTCAGAAAATTAAAAAAAAAAAAAAAAAAAAAACAAGCAGACTGGCAGTCTCTTTCCACTTTGCCCATCCTATGATGACCACAGGAGAGAAATACCTCCTTAAGTGGAGAAAAGGAAAAAGAAAACAGAATACAAAAGAAAAAGACAGATAAACATCCCAAAATTTTATCAATCCATGAGGTTATCACCTCTGTTTTATTATTTCACTGAAATCATTTAAAGTATAGGAAGGCTCTGAAGAAAACCCTATTTCTCTAATCTAGATTTATTGCTTTTGTTTTTTAAAAGAATTATTTTGGAACCAGCCTTGGTAACCTTCATAGGGGAAACAGGTACAGTCTGTGACAAAAGTGATCACTTGTTCAGTCATTTTAACTCCCCATCTTTCATATAATAGCAATGTGGGAGGAGAAACATGATGAGTTGATGATGTAAAAAACATCCCAATGTGAAGTGCAAATGACAAAATGAGAGAGGTAATTGATAAGGAAGGTACGATGCTTCTCCCTAGCCACTGTGATCTCCCACTTAGTTTTTTATCTTTGTTACCCCTCAGGACACTTTAGGCAAATGTCCTTGAGCTCTTCTGAGCTAACAGAGAGCACTCTATTGAGAACTGTTCCTATATCTGTGACTATGTTGTCGATTTTCCGCCACAGGCATCAATAAGTGAGACAACTCTCATCACCAAAAACCCTGAGAAATTAGTCATGATATAATTTCCTAACTGTGTGAAGTCCTCCCCACACTTCATTCAAATGTTGAAGGGGCTAATAAAAGGGAAGTCTGAGAAAGCAGCACTAGGACTTGGAAACTTTTATCCCTGGGCTTACACAGTTCAGTACCATCCCTGAGCTTGCCGTAGCATGCAATCTAATGTGGGATTCCCTATTCTGGCTCTCCTTTCAGGAGGAAGACCCAACAGGAAGTCTCTAAAGCTAGCATGGTGCCCTTTTGGTCAATTCTGTCCCCTCAATCTCATCTGTGGGTGCAAAGACAAAGGCTTTATACATGTACTCAGAGATACATATCCACATCGTAAGACTAAATATGTTCTTTAAGTCTAGCCCCAAATTCTCACCTCCTATCCCTCCTGCCTCTTTCCCAACTGGATTGTAAGATAGATTCAGCCTTATTTGAAGTGCCGTGATAGTGCTAGCTCTGAAAACCACACCTTCATAAGCTCCTCCGAGTATGTGGTCCAGGGCAAATCAAAGAGTTTGAAGAATCTGTGGGCTCCTACACCCACAAACCACCAGTAACCAATCAAGAATTAAGCTTATATTTTCTGGACAACACACTCTGTGTCTCTCTCCTCTGATATCCATTAAATTGTCCATGCTGGCTTGGAAGCTTCTTTATCTTTGCACCTTATGTCTTTACTCTTTATCTGCTGAATGCGATTGTATCATCATTCTGTGCATTCAAGCAGCTCTCATCCTTCTTGATTTTCTGCAGGATAGAAAAGCATGACCAATGCCTCCCACCACCACTAGAGCACTCACGTTGCACCTTGTCTACTTTTGTAGTAACCCAATCTTTGAAATGTACTCACACAGTTGTGTGCAAGGTATGGGGGTGAGAAGAGCATTTGCCTTCACGTTAGTTCATATACCCACCATACTCTAAGATGTTTTCTCCCCATGTTGGGTATATACATTTGAATATAAACTATGAGGGCAGCTATCTTACTTATCTATTGCTGTGTACCAAATTAACCAAACTTTAGCAGCTTAAAATAATAAATCTACATTATATCACCACTTCTGTGGGTCAGGAATCTGGGAAAAGCTTAACTGAGTGCCTCTGACTCAGGGTCTCTCACAGGCTGCAATCAATTTATCACAAGGGTTGCAGTCATCTCAAGACTTGGCAGAGGAAGCCTCCACTTTCCAAGCTCACTCATTTGGCTGTTAGAGAAGTCTCAGAAGATGCGCTTTCAATTTCGCTCACATGCTATTTGCAAGCCCCAGTTCCTCACAGGCTGTTGGTTAGAGACATCTGTTCTGTGTCACATGAATGTCTCCATAGAGCATCTCAGAATATGGCAGATTGTTTTCCCTAGAGCAAGGGCTCTGTCATAGTTTGAAGTTGTATGTATCCCAGAAAAGATCATGTTCTTTTGATATTTTGATCCATTCCTGTGGGTGCAGACCTATTGTAGGTGGGGGCTTTTGATTAGGATATTTCAATTGAGATGTGATCCAGCTCATTTGATGTAGGTCTTAGTCCTCTTACTGGAGTCCCTTATAAGAGGATAAAGGACATACAGAAAAGAGAGAGAAATACCCAAAGAAGCTAAGAGACCCAGAGAAGCTGAGAGAGAAGCAGTCAGAAGCTGAAAACAATGAAACCTGGGAGAGAAGGACAAGCAGATGACAGCCACGTGTGTTGCCATGTGACAGAGGAGCCCCAAATCGCCAGCAGCCTTTCTTTGGGGAGAAGGTATCATTCTGTTGATGCCTTACTTTGAACATTTTCACAGCCTTAGAATTGTTAACTTGTAAGCTAATAAATCCACATTGCTAAAAGTCAGTCCATTTCTAGTATATTGCATTTTGCCAGCTTTAGCAAACTAAAGTGGGCTCTCAGAGAGAGAGAGAAAGAGCAGGAGAGAGCCTGAGCAAGAGGGAAGTCACCTAATCTTGGGAATGACATGCCACCATTTTAGCCATATTCTTTTCATTAGTTGTCATTAGATCCAGCTCACACTCAGGGAAGGGGATTACACGAAGATATGAATACCAGGAGGCAGAGATCATTGGGGACCATTTTGGAGGTTGTCTACCAGCGCAGAGATTCGTGTTTGTTTTAGTTTTTGTTTTCATTGCTGTAACCTAGAAAAATTAACATGCAGAAGTCACTCAGTAAATATTTGTTCAATGAATGAATGAATAGTACGGGGAATGCAGCATCTGTCATTTCACATTTTTATATGGTGTTTGAAATCAGGGAAAATTTAACAAAGTATTCCCTACCTTATGATGCTTTCAACAACTAAAATATATATTTTCCTTTCCTACTTTATTATGTTACATTAAAAATTCAGAATCAAATTTAGCATCTCTCCCAGAAGGCATGAGGAAAACAATACCACTTACTGACTCCTTTTGTGTATTTCCTGGTATGCTAGTGGAAACTTTGCCATTTTATGACATATGGGAATAGATAATATGGTTGAAGATAATGCAGTCTATTTTAAGAATTTAACATCAGTTACTGAAAGGCTTTTATGCCTCAAGTTAAGAAAAGAAAACAATGTTACACTGAAGATATGCACGCTATTTATTCTCAGATTCTTTTTCTTAACAACATACTGATCTTTTGGAGGGCATTTTTAAATGACATCAGTAATGATGAGGAAAAAAATCTGTATTATTAAGAATGGACAGAGTGCTACATTAGGTACCAAAAATATATCTAAATGTGCCCTACCTTTATAATATTTTAAATAACACTATTCAGTGTTCTTTCCTGAGTTAGACTACCTATACTTAGAATTTTAAGGTTATTGACAATTTTTTTTATGCTTCCTGAAAAATTGTTAGGTGTTTATACCATTAACTTCCTACAAATGTGAAAAATGTATTCTTGAATTTGTTCAAATGACATAGGCCAGTTTAAGGAGAAAACTGGAATGTTCAGCAGAAGTACATTGGGCAATCCCTGAGAAAAGGTTGTATAATATATTGCCAAATATTTCCAACCAAAAAAAACATAATTCTTAGCCAGACAAGATCATTAAGCTATTTGGAGCTACTATGGAGAAAGAATGGAAATAGATTTCATCTATCAGCCAGCTCAGAATAATTTGTAGGAATATATAAAAAGGGTTATAAAGTCACTCCCAGATGTATGCAGTTATCAGTTAGTAATTATGGGCAATGATGGGGGAGAAGGGAGTAGTAACACAGCTGCAAAATATTTATTTATCATGCCACTTATTGTGAGATAATGATGACAATAAAAATGGTGTATGTCTTTAACACTACACAGAGTCCAGCACAGTTAATGATGGAAAATATTTATAGATTTTCTATTCCAATATTGAGTACTCCTAAATTGTTCTTTATTATACCTAGCTTTTAATGAAATAAACTCAAAAGTTTCTTTATCTCCAGGAATTTATGATTCTATGATGTCCAGCTATAGTGTTATTTTAAGTAAGAAGAAACATTTCTTTCATTTTAACAATACAGTGATATTATTATGTTGTCTTGTGATGTATTTATTTTATTAACTCTCAAATTCTGACTTTGCTACTCATGTTTCAGAATGATTTCACAAGCACAAGTATGCTTTTTTTTTTAACCTTCTTAAGCATTCTTAACTGAATAGGACTTTTAAATAACTCTTGATCTCTTAAACATAAACCCTTCTGAAAATTAGAATAACAAGTGGGTTAGCTACACTCCAAAATCATGCTAATTATTACTAAAATAAACTTTAACTTAATTCATAACTCTGCTATAGGAACACATTAGTATACCTGGAAGAGTCTAAATTTAATCTGATCTGTTAATGGCAAGAAAATGTTACCTCGACTGTCAATAAGGGTTGGTGGTCAGATAATATTTCAAGTGAAATGTTGCATTGTTATTGTTTTAAATTTTGGAGTTTAATTTTAAATTAAGTTGAATTACTTTCAAAAGATTAAAGACTCAAAATTAAAATATTATTCTTAAAAATAAGATTATTAGGAAGGAAATGAAAACAAGATATGAGCAAGTAAAACAATCTCCATTTTTACTTAAAGTTTAAAATGCTAAGCAGCATTCTAGAGTAGCAAACAGATGATGTCATAATTCTAAAATAAAAAATGTGTTTGAATTTCAGGCAGGGGTTTATTTTCCTGTGATCTGAAATTGAACATCTTAACAATGAATCCTGGAACTATTTGTAATCTGCTGCTGAGATAGCTTCATGGTGGATACAGAAATGTCTCTGGTAAATGATAGAGTATTTATAAAGGTATCAGAAACCTCAAAGATGTGTGTATGGGGATGTTAGAATGGATTTAATATGTGAAGACCAGGGAACCCATCGCTTGACTATGTTCTCTAGATGTGGGTAAGTAGGTAGGTGGGATAGAGACACCTCTGAGAAGTGATATCTACCTTCCCTATACTGGAGTTGACAGTAGGAGAAGCTGCCATGGATCTAGGCTCTCTGTTATCAATGTGAATAATGAGATTTTAGAATATCACAGGCCAGTTGCTGATAATTAACTGATGAAAGCAAAGTGAAGGTCATTACCATAATGGACAGCAAGACTGAAGGGACATTCAGGATGCTTTGACTTGTAGGGACCTGTGGCAATGTTTAACAGATGATAATGATCTTAGGGATGAGATAGATGGCAGAACCAACAAAGATTGTATGATAATGGTACAATTTCTAATTGTACAATGAAAATTCACTTGATGACTGTTGGTGAACTTACCAAAGAATAAGTTCCCTGGTGAGTTTTTAGCTAAACTCAAGTTTCTAAAGTCTCTTGCTTGCATACAGGGTAGGTGACACTATTTTCATATTGCAGTTTTAAATTAGTGCTTAAAAACCTAATGAGCTACAAAAACCCTGTCCTTTGATCATATTGTGAGATATCTGAGTTCTCCAGAATCCGATAAGTGGAAGACCTGAGGTCCCTGACTTGACCCCAACCTCCCTCATGACTGATTTTCCACATAAGACTTTGTCATCACCAACACTGGAAGAAAAACTGAGAAGTACCAACAATTATTTTCTTTTGATTAAAATAAACAACTATTATAATATTGTTTATTTGTTGGAAGATTAAGAATCATGTTTTGTTTTGTGTCATTTTACTGTAAAATTTCCATCAAGAAATACAATGTGCCAGTTTGGATAAATTATGACCCCCAAAAGCCATATTCTTTAATGCAGTCTTGTGGGGGGCAGACTTATTAACCTTTTTGATTAGGGTGTGACCACTTGATTGAATATTTCCATGGAGATCTGACCCCACCCATTCAGGGTGGGTCTGAAATCCTTTAAAGGGAGCTAACACAGACAGCAGAGAGGACAAAACGCCCCAAGAGCAGCTGAGCAGGTACATTTCTGGTATTTTGCATAATGGCAGCATTAGCAAATTGGAACAAACAGAGTGATTATAAACTGGGAAGGGACAGTAGAGAATGGTGCTTAATCTAAAATCATAGAGTTTCTAGGCTTTAGGGAGAAAGAAATTTTATGGTTATGAACATCTTTCTAATAAGAAGATCCACTGAGAGAGACAGGAAGAAAGGAATAAAGAATGACTCAAAGGTTTGTTGCATGAGCAACAGAAAGGATGGAGATGCCATCAGCTAGGGAGGGGTTGACTTCAAGTGGGGGGCAGGTGTTCAGTTTTGTAGATGTTAACTTTGAGAAGTCTGTTAGAAAAACCAACTTTAGCTAACTGGACCCAGGATGGTAAGAAAAGTAAAACTCCAAAAATGTGTGATGTTCATGTAAATAAGACTATTATAAAGATTTTCTACAGAAATCCTAGAATACGTTTCTCTTGAAAGGCCATTTTTGGTTTTGTGTAAATGCTAATCTAATTTTCATCCCAAGCCCATATAAAGGCAAAGAAATCAGTTTGCCTTTGAGAAGGAAAGCGTTTTGTTTCCATATGTATTTTTTTGCTATTACACCAGTGATATATAGCTATTAAATATGGTTATAAATATTTAAACTATTAATGGTTGCATTACACATTATAAATAGCTTAATGAGCTCACCAAGCCAATGTAAGTGATATACTCCAGTTCCCCAAGGGTCTTTAGATAAAGTCACTGCCACAGTGGAGGATATAATGTGCATTCAACAGTGACAAATGAGTTCTAAGTCAGTAACAAATACTAAATGGAGTTTATTTTAGCTAGTAAGATCAGTGGCAAAGAGAGAACATTATGTAAATTGACCTTGTCTAACTGATAGCACACTAGGACTGAGAAAAAAAGTTCAAACATTTTTATATTACCAGAGCAGCAAAACAGCAGAGTATTTTAAAATCCCATAATTAATATAAGGGATGTATCAATGGCATTGGCAATTAAAGAGCCCTACCTGCTACATTTTGAATTTTCTACTCTTATCTCATTCTTTCTCCTTTTGATACCCTTATTTTTTAATACTCTTCCTTTTATTGGAGGTTTTTCCTGCTTATATATGCAGGCAGCTGCTGTGTAGTCTTGGGTTGTCTTAGTTTCCTGGATGCTATAACAAATACCATACAATGGGTTGATTTAAACAGTGGGAATTTATTGTCTCGCAGTTTCAGAAGCTAAAAGGCTTGCTTTCTCCAGGGCTTGGTAGCATTCTGGCTGGCAATCTCTGAGTTCTTTGGCTTTCCTGTCACATGGTGTGTCCTTTCCTTTCTTTTTCAGGCTCCTGATAACCTCTGGCTTCCAGCTGCAACCATGGCTTTCTCTTTATAAAGCCTCCAGTAACTGGATTAAGTTCCATCCTGATTCACCTGGCCACACCTTATCTAAAAGTAACACTTTCAAAAACTCCTATATACAATGAGTTCACACCCACAGGAATGGTATTAAGATTAAGAACATTTTTTTTATGAGGTACATAATTCAATCTGCCACAGAGTGGTTACTTAAGCACCATAAATCTGGATTGTGTTACACACAACCATTAATCTCTGAGTATCAATTTTCTTATTTGTAAAACAGAAGTAAATCACCAACCTAACAGAGTTGTTGTGAGATTAACTGAGTAAATACAGAGAATTGTTTAGTGCAAGGTACTGTATTCATATAACTAATTATAATATAGTATTTGTAATAATTATAATTTCCTGATTGAGCTAAGAATGTATAAAGGAAATATAAACTAATACATAATTTAGCTATCAACTTTTGAGCTCCTGACTATATATAAGACATTGCACTGGGTACTAAAGGTACATTATCTGTCATCTTTACAATAACCGTGAAACACAGGCATTAGAAATAATATTTCTACACATTTTAAGGTATTGAACCTGAGCTCAGAGAAGCAATGTACTAAAAGTCACACAAATAGAATGTAATATTTCCAGACCTTGGCCCCAAGCGTAGTCTGCCTAAGCCTGTCCTCAGTCCCTCACCCACAAAGACAGTGGACAGATAACTGGGGAGAGAGGACTCAGACTGCAGCCCACTGATTTACAGTCCTATGACCCTAAGCAAGTTAGGAGAACATGCTAAAGCTATGTTCTTCTCTATAAAATTACACTGGATAATCGTTAAGAATCCAGGAAAATAATTTCTGGGAATGAGTAAGGATTCTGGGAGCTATATGTTTTTAAAAGTGTGGTTTGTTATTGCAAAATCAATTACATAATCAAATCCTTTGCTGTTCTCAGATTATTCTCATACAAGATCTGACGTCTACACAGAGAAGGAATTTCCTTAGGTCTACAAAGGCAAGCAAAAGCTGCCTAGGGCTCATAAACTGTGTATTTGTGTTTTTACTCTCAGTCTGTTCATTAGAGGTCTCAAATACTCTCCCAAAAAAGTGAAATTATTTGATGCAACAAAGAGCACAATATATTTTCATGTAATTGCATTATCTGTTCCAACTACTTTCTAAGAACTCTTTATTAACTATTATTAATAACAAAGATTTTTCCTAGCTACCATTTGTTCATTTCTATATTAAATGTAGATAAATGAACTTATTTTAACTATTCTTACACAAAGAATATGAATGTACTCTGGGATTTAAAAAAAAATGAAAAGAATTTATATTTCTTACCTTCTTCATTATTCTGTACATCTGGATTTAGAGTCAACATATCTGGAAAATATCAAGTCTCTTTCAATTACTCCTAGATTACCCCTATTATGTATGAAAGTTTTTTATATTACCTATCTATATTACAAAATTCTTACCATATATTTGGGGGGGGTCATAGTGTTTGTTTATTTATCCACTTATTTATTTATTTACTATGTTAATTTTTCATTTTGGAATAATTTCAAGTTTACAGGAGCGTTGCAAAAATAATGCAAACCCCAAAAACAGAACTCTAGCATACCCCTAACTCCCTGCAGATAAACACTCACCACTTCTTAACATTTTGCCACCTTTGCTGTATCTTTCTTTCATATTGCCTTTCTTTCTTTCTATCTTTCTTTCTTCCTTTCTTTCTTCCTTTCTTCTGAACATTTGAGGCCATGTTACACACATCATAATCCTTGAATGCATAATTCTTCCATGTACACTTTCTAAGAACAAGCATATTCACTTATGCAACCATCTTAAATTGAGTTTTCAAGTTCAGGAAATTTAACATTGATATAAAGCTTACATTTTATATTCCAATTTTTCTTATGTCCCAATAATGACCTTTTGAACCTTTTCTCCATTCTCAATCCCATCCAATATCATGCATTGTCATTATCTTTTTACTTCATTTTTCTTTGTTTTTAAAATTGTAGTAGCATATATACAAAGCAAATCTTCCCACCTCAACAACTGCCAAGCATACCATTCAATGGAATAGATCACATTCCCAATGCTGCAGAATCCATTACTAGAATTTTCCCTTCACTTCAAACAGAAACTCTACACTCATTTTACATTAAATCCCCATTGACTCTTCCCTCCACCTCTGGTAACATGTAATTTGCTTTCTGTCTCTATCATTTTGCATATTCTCTGATTTTTTTGTGTGTGGTTAAAATTCAACATGCTAGATCTTTAACAATCTAGTTTGCTTTGATACCAACTTAATCTCAATAGCATATATAAACTATGTTCCTATACTTCTCTGTCCACCTGCTTTTATGTAGCTGTCATAAAAAATTACATATTTATACATCATGAGTCCAAAAAACATTGTTATATCATTACATTTTTTATATTTTCCTTTTAGATATTGTAAGAAATAGCAAGTTGAGTTAAAATAAAAAATACAATAGTACTGATATTTATATTTACCCATGTCGTTATCTTTGCCAGAGAACTTTATTTCTTCATGTGGCTTCAGTCAATTTTCTGTGCCCTCTCCTTTCAACCTGAAGAGCTCTCTTTAGCATTTCATGGAGGGTCAGCCTAGTAGTGGCAAAGTCCCTCAGCTTTTGTTGATCTTGGAATGTCTTAACCCCTCCCTCATTTTTGAAAGATAGTTTTGTCAGATACATAATTCTTGGTTGGAAATTTTTTTCTTTTAGCAGTTTAAATATGTTTTCCCACTACCTTCTTGCTTCTATGGTTTCTGATTAGAAATCAGCACAATCTAATTGAGGCCCCTTTGTATGTAGCACATTGCTTCTCTCTTGTGACTTTTAGAAATCTCTTTATCTTTGCCATTTGTCAATTTGATTATAATATGCTGTGGCATGGGTCAATTTGTGTTTATCTTGTCTGGAGTTGGTTGAACATCTTGAATATGTATATTCAAATATGTCTTTAAATTTTGGAAGCATTCAGTCATTATTTCTTTGAATATTCTCTCATCTCCTTTCTCTCTTTCTTTTTCTTCTGGAACCCCCACAATGCATATATTGGTATGCTTGATGGTATCCCACAGGTTCCTTAAGCTCTGTTCATATTTCCTCATTCTTTTCTTTTTCTGCTTCCCAGACTGGATCTTTTCAATTGTGTTTATCTCCAAGCTCATTGATTCCTTCTTCTACGAGATCCAATTTGCTGAACCCTTCTAAGGAATTTTTAATTTGTTACTATGGTCTTCAACTATGTTTGGTTCCTTTTCATAATTTCCATCTCTCTGCTGATATTTTCTTTCTTGTCATCAATTGTTTTCCTGGTTTGCTTTAGTCCTTTGTCCATAGTTTCTTTTAGCTTTTTGAGCATATTTAAGACCATTTTTTAAAGTCTTTGTCTGAAATGTCTGAAATCTGAGCCTTCTCATTGATGATTTCTAATGTTTTAATCCTCTCCTTTGCCCAATCATTTCCTGCTTCTTTGTATGTTTTATAATATTTTTTTTTGAAATCTAGAAATTTCTATATTTTAATGTGTTAATGTTGGAATTTAGACTCTGAGACTCTGTTCTTTCTGTGCACTTGTATCCAACTAATATTATGTCAGAACTTTCCGTGAATGCCTGGAGCTAAAGGAAGGAAGGAAGGAAGAAGGAAGGAAGGAAGGAAGGAAGGAAGGAAGGAAGGAGGAAGGGAAGAAAATAAAATACTTTTCCCAGTCTTTGCAGATTGACCTGTGACAGCACTCTCCTTCAGAGCTTACCCATTCAATGAGTTTAAAGAATAGCTCCAGGCCAAAGCATAAGGCCCTCCCTGTTCCATTCTGCACATGCAACTTGTCTTGTGCATGTGCATGTGGCCCTAGGAATTCCCTTGTTTATGCAAATACAAATGTCCCCTCTTCCCTAGGAAACAGTTTCCTCACAGTTCTGTGCATTGCATTGTACGTCCTACAGCCAGCATGCCTTGCCCTGGCTGCCACTTGACTACTGTCCCATAGTGTTCTGTAGAACTTTGTGAGCCATCTTCTGTATGCAAGGCAAGTTCTGGGACAGAGAGTCCCTCAGGCAACTACCAGACAGATTGTGCTAGACATCCATGTTCCCAGTATGTACATGAGGATTACTCCACTCCCTCTGTAACTGGGACCAAGGATCCTTACTGGGAGCACAGGACAGCTCTGTACCAAGTCAGTGAGACATGGGGTAGGGGTCAGCCATGGTGCAATGAGATCTTACCATTTTTAAGCAGACTTTTTTTGATTTGGCTCTCACCCTGTTATTAAAATTTGTAAACTGTTTTCTGGGGATTTTAGAAAGATGTTTCTTCCAGCTCTTGCTGGTTTTTAAAACTTCTGTGGGGGGATGAAGCACTAAATCTTCTTACTCCATCATCTTGATCAGGGTGAGGCCTATTTATTTATTTGTCATTTATTTTTCATTAATGCAAACTCATTTACCATATTTTATGACAGTACAAGGATAAAATAATTATAGCTCCAGCTTTCAGATATTCTTTAAAATAGACTAATAATACTTTTGGAAATGAAACACTATATTTAGAATCAAGGATGGCTAAGGAACCTCCAACACAGATTATTTTGTGAGAATTTTTACTACCTAAAATTAAAGTGGGAAGTTGAGATGAAGAATGTTTCTTATTTGTGATTAAAGATGAAAATTAATAATGGATATAAACTAAAAACTAAATAAATAAATGAGTTTAACTTTCTGATCCCTGCTGCAACTTTATAATATATAAGATTTCTGCTAATCTTGCAGTAGTTCTAATATGGTAAGAACTCTCACATTAGCTAAATTAGTGTAATACATTTGGAGTTACACATAAGATCTGTAAAATAAAAATTCTGTTGATTGATTAAGATACTTAGCAGTGCTTCGCACTTATTTAGCACTTTACATCCTCAAAGCACTTTACAAACATTAACTAATTAATCATGATGTCACTGTGATGTCAGAAACGTGGTAGAATTCCCATTTCTGAGATGAAGGAATTAAATAAAGTGGCTAATGACAATGAAAGACTTCTTAAAAGTCTAAACATCAATACCTCAGAAAAGTTCCAAATAAATAACTAGAGCAGTAACTTGATTATGCATATATGATATATAGAATGCAGAGCAAGTTAGTATCATAGCCACCTTTCAACTTTGACACTTAGAAGAGAATATAGCCATTGCCAACAATTGGTCCTTCCTTACTAACCTTTGCTATTCTCCAAGAGCTAACAATTAGACCTGCCTAATATTTTATATATTAGAAATAAACTATTTCATAATTTAAAACTCTCTGTGAATTAAAACAATCTTAAAAAATTCAATTTTCATCACTAATCATATTTGAGAGAAAAAAACATTAACTACTGGAAATGTTTCCAAAAAATTGAATCATTTAAAAACCAACAATAGGAATGACATCAACATAGGGATGTAAATAGCTACTGAAAACTTCTCTCCCAGGATTCAACAAAAAAAAGACAATTAAGAATTGTTTGAAACTCTGAAGGAGGATATAGACTGGAAAAGGACCCTGCAAATGCTGAATTATAGAATGAGAAGAAATATCAGGTAGGAATATGCCATCCCAGACCAGGCAGTCACCCCCCCCACCCACCCACCCACCTCACTCAGTCTAAATGTGGGAAAAGGCACAAAATCAGCAGATGGGACCCCTACCACCAGGGACACAGAATATAAAATCTCTCACAGCAGTGAGACATACCCCACTGTTTAAAGACCTGGGGGACAGGGGAGGGCATTTCAAGGCCCAAGTCATTGAGGGACAAAGAGACTGGGAAAACATGGACTGAAACTTTGTTTCCAGCCCTGGGTCTGAAAGCTCTTCCCCCATCCTTGAGGGAAGCAGCAGTAGGTGGCCATTTCCTTGCCTGGGGGACAGCTGAGGGAGTTTCCTGCCACAAGTGGAGCCCCACATCCCACCAGATTTGGGCTGGCAAAGTGAAGGCATAGGAATTCCTATAGATAAATTTCAGCTTACCTGTGTAGAAGCAGCCTGTGCTCAGAGGCAAAGCAGCTTCTGAAGATGATTAAGTTAATGAACAGCACCATGTGCTGGACAGTGTGGAAAGTGCAAAGGAATTGAAACACTTTTAAAAGATGCTCCAGACTTTTTCTTAGGCCCACAGGAGTTGGTCTACATGCCCTGCATGGAAATCAGATCCTGTTTTGGCTGAGAAATACAGATGACCCAACTATTAAAATAGGGCTCTAAAACAAACCCAGGTCTTGTGGGCCAGTGAAAAACAGAGCATCATTGGAAGCCACAAAATTTGTTTTACCACACACAGTGAATTTGTTGTGGTACCCAGTACCTATCTCCCATTCCTGTGGCAGTCCACTGTGGGTGCCTGATTTTGGGAAGAAGCCTAGGGACCAGAGTCAATCTGACAACTGCCAGCAAGAGAAACAAAGAACAGATAGAAATCAAAGACAACAGACAAGAAAACCCTAGGCAAAAGAGAGAAAATGACTTCCAGAATAAACTAATCAAGAAAATCAGATGCCCAGTCAGCAAAAAATCATGAGTCACACCAGGAAACATAAAGATATGGCCCAGTCAAAGGAACAAACTGACACCTCAACTGAGATTCAGGAGCTGAAACAACTATTTAAAGATGTTCAAACAAATCTAAATCAAATCAACAAGTTGAAAGAAAATGTGGCAAAAGAGGAAGGTTATAAAGAAGACACAGATGTTCACACCAAAGAACTCAAAAGCTTGAAGAAACAAATGACAGAAGTTGTGGGAATGAGAGGCACAGTAAAAGAGATGAAAAGCACAATGGTAACATCTGACAGCATACTTGAAGAGGTAGAAGAAAGGATTAGTGAACTAGAGGATAGACCATCTGAAATTCTGCACAAAAAAGAACAGATTGGGAAAAGAATGGAAAAATACAAGCAGTGTCTCAGGAAATTGAATGACAACATGAAGCTCCCAAATATATGTATTATAGGTGTCCAACAAGGAGAAGAGAAGAGAAAAGGGGCAGAAAGAATAACAGAGGAAATAATTAATGAAATTTCCCAACTCTCATGAAAGACCTAAACTTACAGGTCCAAAAAGCACAGTGCACCCCAAACAGAATTGAACCAAATAGACCTACTCCAAGACACTTACTAATCATATTGTCAAATATAAAAGACAAAGAGAATTCTGAAAGGAGCAAGAGAAAAGTGATCCATCACATACAAGGGAAGCTTAATAAGATTAAGTGCAGATCTCTCAGCAGAAATCATGGAGGCCAAAAGGCAGTGGTATGATATATTCAAGATACTGAAAGAGAAAAACTGCCAACCAAGAATCCTACATCCAGCAAAACCGTCCTTCAAAAAGGAAGGAGAGTTCAAAATATTTAAAGATAAATAGACACTGAGAGAGTTTGTGATTAGGAGACCTCCTCTTCAAGAAATACTGAAGGTAGTGTAGGAAAAGACAAGAGAGAGAGGATTGGAGAAGAGTGTAGAAATGAAGATCATCAGTAAGGTTAAAAAAAGGGGAAAAATAAGATATGACATATAAAATCCAAAAGGAAAAAATGGTTGAAGAAAGTAATGCCTTTATAGTAATCACATTGAATGTTAATGAATTGAAATTCCAATCAAACGACATAGATTGGAGGAGTGGATTAAAAAAAAAAAAAAAAAAAGCATCTGTATGCTGTCTACAAGAGACTCACTTTAGACCCAAGGACAAAAACAGGTTGAAAGTGAAAGATTGGAAAAAGATATTTCACGCAAACAACAATCAGAAAAGAGTGGGGGAAGCTACATTAATATCAGACAAAATAGACTTCAAATGTAAAACAATAAAATAGACAAAAAAGGACACTATTTATTAATAAAAGGGACAATCTTTCAAAAAGACATAACAGTCATCAATAACTATGCACTGAGCCAGAGTGCCCCAAAACACATGAGGCAAACACTGACAAAACTGAAGGGAAAAGTAGACACTTCTACAATAATAGCTGGATACTTCAATACACCACTCTCATCAATGGATGGAACATCTAGACAGAAGATCAATAAGGGAATTGAGATATTAAATAAAATAATGAGTGAATTAGACTTAGACATTTATAGAACACTACACCCCAAAACCACAAGATACACATTTTTCTCAACTGCTCATGGATCATTCTCCAAGGATACACCACATGTTGGGTCACAAAGCAAGTCCCAATAAATTAAAAAATATTGATATTATGCAAAATACTTTCTCAAATCATAATGGAATGAAGTTGGAAATCAATAACAGGCAGAAGGCCAGAAAATTTGCAAATATATGGAGGTTAAACAACACACTCTTAAACAACCAGTGGGTCAAGAAAAAAATTACAAGAAAAATTTGTAAATATCTTGAGGCAAATGAAAATGAAGGCACAACATATCAAAACTTATGGGATGCAGCAAAGGCAGCACTTAGAGGGAAATTAATTCTCTAAATGACTATATTAAAAAAGAAGAAGGAGCAAAAATTGAGCAATTAACTGTTCATCTGGAGTAACTAGAGAAAAAGCAGCAAACGAACCACAAAGCAAACAGAAGGAAAGAAATAACAAAGATTAGAGCAGAAATAAATGAAATTGAGAGCATGAAAACAATAGAGAGACTCAATAAAACCAGATATTTGTTCTTTGAGAAAATCAATAAATTGATGGACCCTTAGCTAACAAAAACCAATAATATTAACTAAGTCTAAGTTATTCCCAAAGCATAATTTTTGGAAAAAATTATTTTCTAAAATGCTATTGAGAATTGTACAAATTCTTAAAGGAATGCCATTCTGAAAGTGTTACTACAGTTCACCTTTACTAAAGATTTTTATTTGTCACATCATGCAGTACCATTTATCTAGCATTAAAGTTCATACTATCCAGACTCCAAAAGTATGTAAACATTTTGTTGAAGTATAAAATAGATACAGAAAGAATCAAAAATCATACAGTTGATTAAGTTTTCACAAAGTAAATGCAACTGAGTAACTACCACACAGATCAAGGAATAGAACCCCAGGTGTCCCCCTCATGCCTCCTCCTGGTCATTGCCTTCCATAAGTAAATCTCTATTATGATTCTATCATCACCAACTGCTGTGTCAATTTTTTAACTTTGCATAGAGATAATTATGCAGTATTTACCATTTTGTACTTGTGCCAGTATGGATATATTGTGTCCCCCCAAAAGCCATGTTCTTAATGTAATCTTGTGGGGGCAGATTTATTTATCTTGGTTAGGGTGGAACCTTTTGATTATTTCCATGGAGATGTGATTCACCCAACTGTGGGTGATACTTTTGATTAGATTATTTCTATGGAGGTGTGGCCCCACCCATTCAGGGTGGGTCTTGATTAGTTCACTGGTGTCTTTAAGAGAGAAGCTAAGAGCTGACACAGACCCAGATGCTTGCTGATGCTTAGAGATGCTTGGAGATGCAGTCAGAAGGATGTTTGAAGATGCTAAGCTAAGAGATGAAGCCTAGAGTTTGCCCCAGAGAAGCTGAGAGGACCCCAAGACACTTAGAGAGAAACATCCTAGAGGAAAGAAGCAAGGAGGCAGAGGAGCTTAGAGAGAGGAGCTAAGACAAACACCCAGAGGCATTTTGGAGAAAGCCATTTTAAACACAACCTGGGAGCAAAGGACAAGCAGACACCCACCTCATGCCTTCCCAGCTGGCAAAGGTGTTCCAGACGTCTTTCGCCATTCTTCAGTGAAGGTATCCTCTTGTTGACACCATAGTATGGGCATTATTATGGCCTTGAAACTGTAAAATTGTACCCTAGTAAATCCTCTTCATAAAAGCCAATCCATTTCTGGTATTTTGCATAACGGCAGGTCTAGCAAACTAGAATGGCATGGTTTTATATTTGTTAAGAATCATCCATGTTTTTTAATGTAGCTCTGGCTGATTTTAAGGGACAGAGTTGGAAATCCTGTGTCAAATTATCTTACAATGTGACCACTCCAAGACTGAGTTAAGTGTGTCAGTTCTCACTATATATATGTATGTACACAAGTATTCATATATAATCTTTCATATATATACATAAGCATATAACATTTTTGTATTAACTTTAAATCTACTAAGCAATCATGTGTTTATCACGATTACTTCTTTTATAATCTCTTTTTTTTTAAGAGAATATGCATCATTTGACAAAAACTTTTCTTCTAAAAAGTCCTCTGTCAAAGGGCCTAGTGAATAGACCTATCCTGAGATGCTAAGTGAAGAGACAGGGAGGACAGGAAACTTGATATCAAGACTAATGTTCAAAATGAATGATAGCGATAATAACAATGACTATCACTACCCTTTATTGCACACATTTTATGGGTCATAAGCATAAATTAATTCAAATAAGTGAGTAAACTAATGGACAAGGGAACAAATAGAGCACTCATTACACAAAGGTCTCATCCACCTCATTATCAGTATTCCTAGCTGTATTTATCACTGTTAATCTCTAAAAATAATCCAGTAGAGTCATCAGTTTTAGATAAGCCAGAGAGCTCTAAAAGTATTTGGTGGTATCTGATGCTTTTCATTTGAAAAATGTCTAACAAAGATGTAAAGATAGAGAGAAAATTTAAATGGGGATTTCACTAACATTTCTCAGTGCTGAAATCAAAGCTAGAAGGAAAGTTAGTAACTTGATTTTCATGGTTTCTTTAAAAATATTAACAAGAAAACTCCAAACTTGTTCTAAATTGCTACTCATAGCTTCCTGTAGCACACTCTTGAAAGTACAGAAATATATTTTAGAAAAAAATCTGTATCTATATCTATATTTACATCTATCTATACACACATGTATCAATACACATACATACACACACAAACACCCATAGATGTGTATATATTGGTACATGTATGTTTAGACTTGCCCCCATCTAGACAGCTACAATCAGAAAATTTTCAGGGGAAAAATTACAATTTACATGACTGCCCTCTTTTATACCCATTAAACAGTCCTAGCTTCTGTGCTTTGAGTGAACTGTTAATTCAGAGTATTGGTTAGAAGAAGTCTAAGGGAGGAATTTAGTCATCAGAACTGTTAGAAAATGTACCCTCATCAATTCAGATGCAGTACTCTTTTTCAAATCTTTGCTTTTGTAGGTTTACAGCTCATACTACTAATCAATTGGCTTGATATCTTAAACAAATGAAGAACAAATTCACATGTTGCAGCCAAAGAGAAGGGCAAAAGATTAAGAAAATTTGTTTATCATATGACTGAGGAAAAGGTCTGGATTCAAACCTTATTCTTAATTTGGGGGGCTTCATTTTGGTTACAAAATTATTGATGTTATAGTCTCATGTATGCTCGAAATACCTTAAAAAATAGGGAATTCACAGAAGAGGAATCACATATGGAGAGTATGCAAACATTTGAAAGATGCTGTGCCTCACTAATATTTAAGGAAATATAAAATAACTGCCACAAGATGGACAAAAATTAAGAAGAATGATTACTGATCATATTCAGGGATAAAGGTACAAGGAAATAGATCCTATCACTGACTGCTTACGAAACTAAAAAGAGGTCCATCCCTTTGAACCATGACATAAACAAACAAATAAACAAAAAAAAAATCATAAATACAATAAGATTTCCACTAAAGCACTGCTTATATTGAGAAAAACAAAAAGCAAGCAAATAAAATTCCTAATATTTGCCAACAAGGAAACGACTGAATAAATCATGGCATAACCGTATTATTAAATACAACATAAGCATTTGAAAGAATGACTCATATCTTTACTTACATTAAGTCCCACAAAGGAAAAATAAAAAACAAGTGCCATGATACTATTATTGAAAAAAGTGTGCATATTTGAATATATGAGTGTATGGATAGTTTTTGAATAAACTTAAAAAAAAATTAAATATAGGCACTAAAATGTAACTGTAGTTATCTCTGGAGATTGTTATTTTAAGAACAGGAGTAGGAATAAGAGGCCATTCACTTATTACTTTAATTATTTTTAAGTCTTTGCATTGTGAGTAATTTTTTCTTCTATTTATTTTTCATTAAGTTAGTACTATCAGATATTACTGTAGTCTTCATTATCTTTGTAAGTTCCTGATTTTATCAAATTGTTTTAAATAATCACATTGATAGTATTGCCTTTTATAAAAGGTAGAGGAAAAAATTAGTGTTGAATCAAGAAAGAGTAAGTTGAGATTCCATCTGCTAGCTAATACTTAGAAGTACCAAAAACTAAAATTTGTAATAGGGTGGAAAAGCAGACCACTCTCATATTCATCTTATTACAGTATTTCTCAATTAACTACATTTCAAAAGCCTGTCCTAGTTTTATTTTAGTTTCTCACTTCCTGCAGTAATAATAATATTAATTGAATTTTAAAGGCATGTCAACTTGATGATGTGGTGCCAGGTTGCCACAGAGCAAATATAACCAGAGGACTAACTCTAATAGGCAGAAAGACATTGACATATTCTTGTTTCTGTGAATTTCATGTGTATGTCACTCTGAATTGTACAAAATTGATCTCCAAAGCTAAAAGTTCTGTAAAAGCACTTTAAAAATAGTACATCTATTTCATACTAACATTGAAATTTCTATACTTTTTCAAATACCAAAAATCTGTCCACTTTATTTATCAATTGCAATATTTGTTTTAAATATAAATATTTCAAACATGTATACATGTGTATATTACATATCTAGATAGATAATGATAGATAGATGACAGAGGACAATTAGATACAGTAAAGGTAGAGATGACCGATGATAGATAAAAATATATAGATGTAGATAGATATAGATATAGATACAGATACAGATATAGATTCACTGGAGCATTGCTCATCTAAAACTGTTCAGTTATTCTTTGTTTTCTTAGATCTTAAAATAGCTGAGATTTAACATTTGAATCTTTTTAAAATAAAGAAAAAATAATGCAGGCTCTGTTCAATAGTTATTTTATATTATTAGATTCTAGAGATATTCTGAAAACAATTCTACAAATATGTTAGGATGCATAGATTCCACATTCTGAAAACAATTCTACAAATATGTTAGGATGCATGGATTCCATAACTGTGGAAAAATAAATCAATAGAAATTTTGAAAAGGAAAATGGAAAAGGGAAGAATTTTTTCATGAAATGTCAGGAGGTTGCATTTGTGTTAATGAGAAACATTATCTTGCCAAAGAATCCCAGCATCCTCATTTCCATTTATATAGGAAATTGATTAATACTAAACTAATTGGCACATGCAAATGGGGATTAACTGAATTCACTTTTCTTCACAACTCAATGACTATAATTTAGATCCTTACTTAGATTTAAATCTTTTATTATTTTAGAAGGTAATCATCTTCCTGTTGTTAGAAATAAAATATCAAAGCACCATGCTAATTATAGCTTATTTGTGTCTCATAAATTAGCTAATTAACATTACTGAAAAGTAAATGTACAATGAGCAAAGTTTAAACTCCTGAATTAGAGTCAAGCCTCTTACACAATATAGTGATGAAATATATGCTATTGAGTGCCACTGGGTCAGACACACTTTGGAGCTAATAACTATAGTCAGATGTTCAGTTTTATTTCAAAAGAATAGCTTATTCTGGTATTTCAGTATAATTACATCTGCGAACTTTTTTTATTTAGTTCTCCTAGATAGATAAGAGTTGTGAAGAGGTGAGAAAACAGAAAGATATGCATGGCCAAGAAAACGATCTTTTAAGTAAAAGCTCAAAAGTTTTATGGCATGCATGACTTCTTGGGGAAACTCTATAATCAATTGTATAAATGGTTTTATATTAGCTGGCTAGCATATTTCAAAATCCAAGATGCTGGAAAAGAAAATTCTTTAGGTTCAGGGCAGCTAAATCTTGTTTGGCAGTTTATTTAGAGGCAACTGACTAGAAGTCTGACATATTCTGTGAGATCTACAACCAATTCATTCAAATGCAAATTTAACAGAGACATTTTTTCACCAGCAGCCCTCAGGAAGCAGAGATGTAGTCTTTTTCAGAAGTATTGAGAACAGGACTTGTCCTTGGCCGTTGTATATCAAATATTCATTTAACACCTACTGTGTGTAGGGACTGTACCACAAACTTGATACGTAAGAGTGAAAAATACTCACTGGACTATGACTTCAAAAAGCACATATAGGTACAGGAGACAGGACAAATGTGTAAACAGACAAATAAATAAATTAATCAAATGTTGTGGTAAGGGCTATGAATGACAAAACTAAGATTAAGATAGCACTTAAATCAAAAGCTTGAGAACTAGAAAGATCTGGTCATAGAGGAAACTTAAAGAAGGTCATTTCAGTCAGATGTTCCAAAATGCAGAAGAACCTGATGTGAGCAAGTTGATGAAAGAAGGTTGGTGTACCTGAAGCATAGTGAACAGTGAAAAAGGAAGAGAATGATACCAAATGAGCTTGTGGAAACGGGCAGGGCAAAGTCACACCAGGCCTTGTAGACCTTAGTAAGAAGTTGATTTTATTGAAGCTCAACAGGAAGACATCAAAAGCATCTAAACTAGGGAATGATGTGAACTCAATTCACATTTAGAAAGATCAGCCTTGCTGCTGGATGGAGAATGGTTTGTGGAAAAACAAGAGTGGAAGCTGGTAGATCTAGTAAGAGGGTATTAAATAGTCTAGATAAAAGATGGAGGTAGCCTTGCTTCTGGTGGTAACTGTGAAGATGGAGAGGAAGGGAGAGATTAAAAAGGTGGAGTCAGCAGAAATCCTAGCAAAGTGTCACAAACTAATAGCATGAGCAATTGGATCAATTGTGCTGTCATCTTGTAAGAAAGAAAACCCTGGGTCCTAGTTGACTTTCAGAGTGAGGGATCAAGGCAGTCTTGGCCAGCCCAAGAACATTTCTTAAGTCTAATTCCCACAGGAGCTACTATTATTCTGTAGGCTCAGAAATTACAGTGAGGTGGAACGAGAAATGTGGGCAGGAGTAAGGAGAGATGTGGGACATCAGTGGAGGTACACATGAGAATTATTTGGGAAGGGAAACAGCTGAATGTATAAGGCAGCTACTCCAGCATTCCATGATACAGCTTAAATCTCAGAATTCCTTGGGGTAACACTCATAAACTGTATATCTCAGTGAGTAAATCATGGATGAACTCTAATCACAGAAACGCAAGGTACAGCCTCACTCTGATCAGAAGAAACCTTAACCAAAATTGTTACATGGACAGTTTGCTTTGGCTGTCCTCATCTCTTATCATCCCCTTTTACTCATTTTCAATCACTCCCTCTTTGTAAGGCATCCATTCAACTGCCTCCAATAAATAATGCCTCATTGTTTTTTTCCATCATCCAAACTGGACAATGCACCACACTCCTGATTTGACCTTTCTTGGTTTCCTATAAAAATATATGCATCCACTGTGCATTCCTTCACAGTCTTTCTAGATAATATAATAAACTAATCTGTATTCAAACTAGTAATGACTTAAATCACAGTGATGTAATCGCTTTCTGGAGAAGTGTGCCCTAATCAAAATGTCAAGGGCTAATGCCGAGAACACCAGCTACCTGTTCAAGGAAAGCAAGCCTTCTGCACCCTTAATATTAAACCAAATAGACAGCGACCTCATTTGCCTTATCAGTCTGCCATAGTGATGAACTTGAGGCCTTGAAAGTTGGCTTCCAAAGTTTCAGAATGCTTGTTCTAAGAAAGTTTGCCTCAAATAAAAAGATGGGCTTTAAATCGTCATGTGAATATGACAAAAAGAATTGTTACTGGAAACAGAGCAAAACCCTTTGTCTTTGACCCAGTGTCCTACAGAGTAGAAAACATTTACTTTGAAATTCCATACACAGGTCAATGTACCACAGAAGCCAAAAGTGGTTTTTAAAAACAATAACGCTAACCATGAGCCACCCAAGAATCAGAGAGACTTGCATATATATATATATATATATATATATATATATATATATATATATATAGTTTCTTCCCTCACATGCTCATTTTCAAGGCTGCATGGTCTGGGAGAAAATTGTGCATCCCTGCTAAAGTGGTTTTCAGTGTGTATATGAATATGTTTTATTCTCAACATATTTTCTAATTGGTAAGGATTAAAAAAATAAAAGAATGTCAAAAGAACATCCAGGAAAAGAAAAGGTTTAACTTCTGCAAACCACCAGGTTCAAAACTTTAGATAGAATGCTTAAAGAGCAAGCTATACTTTGCCTATTTACATCTTAATTCCCATTACATAACTGAAAGGTGCATTGCTCAAAAAGGACATAAAATAACCTTATCTATGCATTTAGTTTACTTCTTTTAACCTTTAACTCGAAGAAGCTTTCCCTAACCAACATAAATCATCCATTCTTGTTGTATTGCTCTAATATTGCAGCCTTATTTTCTAGATGCTTATTAATTATTTCTCTCTAAATCATCTTTTTGGGAGCTAAAACTATCTTTTACTTCTTTTATAAAATTTTAATATCCTAATATAAAAAACTCTAAACAAATGAACAAATAAAAGAATGGATGAGTAAATAAAAGAACCAAGCCCATTTAGTCCATAAATTCATATGAACAGCTGTTTAGATAGATGTTATCTTTTGATTTAAGAGCCACATAATTTGGAAGTAGAAATAAAATATACTAAGAATAGTTAGCAACAGAGTTCAGTTGTTAGCAGTTGATTAGTCAGATAACTTTCTGGGTACATATGATACTTTGGAACGTTGTTCAGACCAATAAGGTACCACTTGGTGCACTGGACCAGTCATCTATTAAATAATACCTTGTATATGTGAACAAGTCATGTAACTTTTGACTCATTTATAATCAGAGAGCAGTTCAGGCTCCAGGGAGTCAAAACTGCCTCTCAGAACCATGACAATAATCAACAATGAGTTAATTTCCAACTTCACAGACTCATAAAGGAAAAAAAAAATTGTAGAAATAGTGAGAATGCCAGTCAACTTACGTAGTTGGCACATTCAAGGAAGCTTCCTTATTTATTTTCTTTTAAATAAAATGCTGTTTTCAAAGAGATGATACCAGTAATACCCTAACATTTTTAGTGCCATAAATTGCACTTAATAAATTCTAGAGTATTATTTGTATTATCTTATAAGGGATTATTTCATTTAATTCACACAATAAACCTGATATGAAAGTTGTTTTAGTTACTTAAGTTGCTCAAGCAAATTCCATGAAATGGATTGCTTAAACAATGGGAATTTATTAGCTCACAGTTTTGAGGCCATGAAAATGTCCAAATCAAGGCATTGTCAAGGCAATGCTTTCTCCCTAAAGACTGTGGCATTCCTGAGCCAGCAACTCTTGGCTCCTCTGTCACATGGCAAGGCACATCATGGCATCTCTTGGTCTTTCCCTTCTCTTCCAGGTTTCATTGGATTTCAGCTTCTTGCTTCCTGTGGCTTTCTCTCTCTTTCTCTCTGAATTTCACTCCACTTACACAGGACTCCAGTAATAGGATTAAGACCCATCCTGATTGAGGTGGCACACACCCTAACTGAAGTAACCTCTTCAAAAGGTCCTACTTACAATGGGTTCACACCCATAGGAATGGATTAAATTTAAGAACATGTTTTTCTGGGCCCAAAGAGCTCCAAACCCTCACAAGGTATTATAATTAACCCTAACTTTTAGATGGGGAATCTGAAGCATAGGTAGGAAAAGTAACTTGGCCAAGCTAATTATAGTTGGGGTGAAATTTGACCCCAATTCTCTACATCTTTGCTCAAGCTTTTAATCATTATAGTAAGTTCTTTTCATTACCTATAACCAAAAGAAAGTAAACTCCATGAGGACAAGTTTATTTATCTGTTTACTCTATCAATGTATCATAAATGTTTGAACAATGCCTAGCACATGGTTCTCAATAAATATTTGTTGAGTAAAAGAATGGTCCATAATGAGGACAATATTGGATCAACTTTATGCCAGTACTCTCAAATCAATTCTTTGACTCTGGGTAAAGTTGGAAGCAAGATATTAATCCGAAACAAAGGAGTGCTTAATAACAATGAACCTAAAGTAGAATTCCCAAAGCTAATCACATCTTTGAGTAGGATGTTTCACCATCTGCATAGAGCAAAATATTTTAGAATATTGATGGTAGGTTGAATAATTTATGATATCTCTCCAGCATTTATAATAAAAATTAGGAAGACTTAAGGTTGTTTATACTTCTTCTGAACATATAATAATTATTGTGGTAGGTTAAAAATTATATATGTGTGCACATGTGTGTGTATATATATGTATATAGACATATGTATATCACTAATTGATCTATTAATCTATTAATCCCAAAACTCAGTACAATGTGAGAATGTTTCCTTAAATGGGAAAATCATTTTGAACACTGAGCCAGGAGGTTCATGGTCATATTCAGGATCTTTGAGCCAAAATTATCTGCTTATTCACATTTCTTGAAATAGTTCTGGTGAAATGCATCGTAGTATGCATATTATCTCTGCTATATTTTTATTATTTAATATAAACATTTAAAAATATCTTTTCACTAGAATAGGGAATGAGGTCTTGTTATTCTATACAGGTAAATATAATACCCTGATACATTCTAGAGTATTTTGGGCAGAAAACAAAAAAGTATTTGCAAAGTCCCCTTGAGGGACTGGGGAAAAAATTTTGAACTATTAAACTTCCCTACCTGGGGAATACCTGATATTAGGGACTCCCAATTTAATAAGCCAAGACCTTGATCCTGAGGTTTGCCCTTATGAGATGTATTTCTGCAATGGCAAAGCTAAGCCCACTTAAAATTATGCCTAAGAGTCACCTCAGAGAATCTCTTTTGCTGCTCAGATGTGGCCTCTCTCTCAGCCAACTCTACAAATAAACTCACTACTCTCCCCCCTACATGGGATATAATTCCCAGGGGTGTAAATCTCCCTGGCAACATGGGATATGACTGCCAGGGATGAGCCTGGCCCTGGCATTGTGGGATTGAGAATGCCTTCTTGACCAAAAGGGGAAAAAAGAAATGAAACAAAATTAGTTTTCAGTGGCTGGGAGATTTCAAGTAGAGTCTAGAGGTCATTCTGGTCACTATTATGGAAGTTTCAACCAGATTTTGCAAATTGCCACAGTATATCATACCCCAACCAATGGTATTCCTGAAAACCCTAAAGAATATCCTAGGTTCTATCTAAGACTCTATAAAGATTTTACTTAGTAAATTTGTATTTTCAGAAAGTTAAGGCTTCCAGATTGTTTCTGTGCCAGATAAGCCCTGAAACCCAGAGGTATCAGTCTCTCCAAGAAAATAAACCAGTTTCATTCCTCTGCTCTATACAGTTGACACCCTTTTACAGCATGAAGAAGTTAAAATGGTCATTGCCCAGAAATCCCTGAAGATTGAGAGAATGATCAAATGAGAGGGAGGAAGTGGAACTGAAAAAATAGGATTTAACAAATGATTATGACTACTGACTCATTATATAGACATTTCTTTTTAGAGTCTAGTACATAAGAATAGCCAGAAGGAATTGCCTGAAATTATTGAACTGTAATCCAGTAGCCTTGATTTTTGATAATGATTGTATAACTATATAGTTTTATTGTGTGACCATGTGATTGTCAAAACCTTTTGACTGACACTCCCTTTATCTGGTATACGGGTAGATGAGTAATAAAATAAAGACATGCATGAAAAAAGGGATAAAAAATTATTCCATCACCTCAAACATCTCCCCTCTTGCTCCTTGATAGGCACACCCACCCTTTTACCCTACCTCACCACCCTATCAAGCCCCTCACAACCATTATTAATCTGTTTTCTGTCTCTGTATATAGTCATTTCCAGAATGTTATATAAATGGAAACAAACAGTATGTGATCCTCTGAGACTGGCTTTTATGACACTTTGGTTGTTTCAATTTTTTGCCTAACACAAATAAAGCTGTTATGAATGATCGATGTGAAAAATATTTATCTTTTCAACTTCTCTCAATTGTTCAATCTAACAGTTACCAAAACTGAAGAAGACTGAAAGCAATGGGATTTGTGGTAGAGGGACAAAATTAAGGCCCAGTGTCTGTGTACCTTGATATCTGTAGAAAACTGGGAGGGCCTTGAATGGCCTAACCACAAGTCCACCTCCCCACTTAGCTCATATAGATAAGGTCTCCTAGCCATGCAGGGTTCCTGCTTATCCCTGAGTAACATCTTCAGTTGCCTGCCAGCCTGTGGAATTGTTCAAAAAAGCCAATCACATCCTAACATCCTGTAGGAACCAGGGGACACCACACCCTTTTGTTACTACAAAGTCTACCTCCCACAGCCCCTAGTTGTTCACTCTTCCCAAGTGCAAACCCTGATTGCCCCTGTGTGGCCTAAATGTCCTCCTTCTCCAGGCTGTGATACACATGGCCAATAAACTGTTGTTAATCTCATCTGTCCAGTGTCACGTGCTGTGTTTGGCTATCCCCATAACCCTAGGGCAGGAATCCCTCCCTCACCAACAGGGTAGAGGGGAGGCAAGTAAAACAGGAACACACCTAGAGTAACAGGGCTATTAAGCACCAGTCAGCTAAATAACTTTCAATTCTGTAGATTATATTTGATTAATCTGCTGTTGCTTGTACAAACACATTTTGTTCTTTCTTGCCTCCACAGTGTTTCTCCTGCTATTTTCCTGTTTTAAACGCTTTCTCTTTTCTTTAGGTAACTAACAGAATTTTAAGACTTAGCTAACTCAAACCTCATTTCTATGGTGATTTTCCAAGAAAATCATTGAATTACAAGATTGGGATCAATCTAAGAAATTAAATAACCATCTCTTCCAAGCTGAATTTAAGTACAAATTTCCCATCTACTACCACTGATATTGCAACCATTTTTATACATCTCAAGACAAAAAGTCCCAAGATTCAAATCCAGGCAGTTAGACTCCAAAGTCTTTATCCACAACCTAGCTGGCTCTGTGTGTGTGTGTGTGTGTGTGTGTGTGTGAGAGAGAGAGAGAGAGAGAGAGAGAGATTAACGGCATTTAAAGTAATGGCAGTACACAAAGAGACTTCTTGGCCAGGATTTGTCTGTGAAAGCATCATCCAGGAATCAATTTCAGCAGTCTGAAAAGAAGTATAAGATTTGGATGGGCCATGAACCAGTAGGAAAGCTTCTAGACAGGATGAAGATCACATGTAAAGTTTCCAAGGTAGAAGAGAACTTGGATAAGTATTTGTAAGAAGAAAGATGACTGCAGCAAGAGATAAAAAAAAAAGTTGAGGTTATGATGTATCTGCTGATGAGAGATCTTCAACAGCAAATTGAATTAGTACTTTTTAATGTAATTTTACTGAGATATATTCACACACCATACAATTCATCCAAAATATACAATCACTGGTTCACAGTATCATCACATATTTGTGTATTCATCACCATGCTCATTTTTAGAACATTTGCCTTACTCCAGAAAAAGAAATAAAAAGAAAAAAGAAGACCTCAAATATCCCAAATCCCTTACCCCTCCCTCTTATTGACCACTAACATTGAACTCTACCCAATTGTACTACTTTTAATAGAGTTAGGTTAACTAAGTATAGAATTGTCAGAGATAGATAATATAGATCAGTGGAAAAGAACAAAACATCCAGAAGTAGATCATAAAAGTTAGCACTTTTTGATATAATCTTTAAGACACTTTAGGTTCCTAAATACGGGGACAGCATGACGAAAGTGATATTTGTTTGTAAGCAGTATTTCATTCTCATGTTTCCTCTCCATCTAAACCGTTCCTTTCCTTTAATGCAAAATTGAGACCAGTCAGGAATTATTTGCAGGAATAATTTTGAAGAAAAAAATTTCCAAGAAACCAACCCTAGCCAATAAAAATCTGAATTTAATTATATGAGGAAAAGTCAAACTTGTGTAAAACAAAAATAAAGGTTAGAACTGGCATACAATAATATAGGAAAAGTCACTAATGAAAAAGTACATTTTTTCAGGCAGTAAAACTTAGCCAGTACTTATGTGGTGGAAAATCTCAACCTGCATCCACTTTGCCAGTGTTATGGGATAGTTTTAATTATCAAGACTCCAGAGACTCCTCTCATACGAGGAAAATATTACTTAGAGATATATAAGATATCAACTTTCACCTTATATATTCTAATATATAGAAGTTACTTTCATGGGATTTCACCATGGGGGAAAATCCTTTCAAACAAATTACTTTCCAGTTTAGAATATTTTTCTGTACATCAGGGGCCAACTCAATAATTCTGAATGCTTTGAGGAATAAAGCACAGGAAATTCTTTCATCTTTGAACTGGTATGTTCCCTCTTCTACAACTTAATATTGTACTTAGTGTCAGTTGGGTAAGCCCAGGCTGGCTGCCTCTCTGCCCTCCACAAACCACAACCACCACCATATTTATCTGATTTGGGAGGCCAAGTTCATGTAAAAGGTTCTCAGATCAGGGTCAAATGCAATACCAGGTTGGCAAAATTGATTGTGGTAAAGCAGAAATATTCTTTGCAAAATAAGAGCAAAACTCATTTACTTTGTTTTCATTGAAAAATAATTCCTCATGGAATACCAGTTCCTCAATAAATACCAATAGCACATAGTTACTAAATTCACCAAATCAAATGTTATTGATCCTTTTATTGTTTACAGCATTCTATTTCTTTGCCAAATCAGTAACTATTATTGTATAATCTCAGAATTTAAACATTATATATTCTAAATGTTTTTATTGACCTGAGGGTGACTTTGTCATCAACAAATATTGAGAGGGAATTATTCCTAGACTGAACATATTTCATTCACTAATTAGTAAAATATTAAAATCTATTTGTAGTTGCATGAGAGCCCACACTAACTTTGGAAACAAAAAGCTTAGTAATTAAAGTACCAGAAAAAAACGGTTTTATATTACATTTTACGGAAATGCTCCTGGCCTCCATGGATATGATTATTATCCAATGCCTTAAACTTAGCATGTGTTCAATGAATTCTTATTCATAGGTATACTGTTTGACAATGTTTAACTATATCTAAGGGAAAACAAAATAAGGAATCAACCATTCAAAGTCAGATTGATATTATTTATTTTAAGGAATGTTTATATTTATCTCAGGAATTTGAATAGAATACAAATAGAAAAGACATTTTATTGTCCATGTTAAATAGGCAAGTTATAAGTTCAAGTTATAACAGAAATTAAAACATTACAAATTTGACCTATAATCACTTAACCCTTTTGTTTGCTTTCTCACCCTACCAGAAATTTATAGTTAACAATCAAAGATTATCATAGAATGTATTCTAAAAATTGACTATTTCCCAAAATAGAAATATGCAGGAGTCCTCCTCACTTTATCATGATAAAAGTTGTTACATACATATTCTTATTCCACTTTCAATTCAGCTACACATTCTATTTAAAGACTAAGTAGTCTCTGGAGTTCCTTGGGAGAATCATTAACCATCCATAAACAAATAAATCTGCTAAATCCCTTTGGCTACATGGAGTTGCCTATTTGAGAAGCAGTTCATTTGCAAATCAATACCTACAATTCAGGACATCTGTCCTTGAGATTTTCAAGATGGGGTTCTGTTTATTTTCTGTGCCCATGATGTTTCAGCAAAGGTTTCTTCTATGGCTAGTCACTTGGGTTTTTGTGGTACCTCAGTTTCAGTTGCCCTTATAAATTACAAGTACCATATAAACTTAATAGAAATATACACATGAGTCTTCTATTACATACATTTAAAGAAATCCTGGGAAAATTCTAGCAGAATTCACTGCTTTGGCATCTTCAAACAAAACCATCTGAACTAACAGTATATTGAAGGCTATGAAAGGATATTATATTTACAAAAAAAGGCTTCAAAACAATTCTGTCAAAGGAAACAGGAACATAATTTGTAATTTTTAAGAAGTATCTAAAATATTTAAAAATAAATAGGGGGACAGGGTTTCCCAGAACATGGGGTTTGTAAAATTTTTCAACTGACATAGAGAGGTTAGGTTGCATAAACAGAGTGGGAATAAAAGTTAAAATTGACAACTACCATAGTATTTGCAACTTGGAAGGGAGGTATGAGTAAAGATTTTTAAAAGGTAAAATCAACAGATCTTTCCTCCTGAATCTACCAAATAACTGAATTTGCCTACTAAGGAAGCATTAGAAATTTTCAAAAAAGTTGTAAGTAAAATATATTTGTGGTAAAATCAACAGATCTCCCCATTATAATCCCTGGAACCATCAGCTTCCCAGGCATTGAAGCCAGATCCCCAGAAGATATCCTGGATTCTTCCTCTCCTTCATTGCCTATGTTTAATAAATCATCAAGTTCTAAATCTCTTGAATCTCTTTCTCATTTCTGGCACCCTCAAAGGATTCTTGCTACCAATGCCTACGTCATTAATATTTCTCACTGTCCCTCCTCTATTTTCTCGCTGCCCCTCCTTTTCCTCATTATGCCTCCTCCTTTCTCAAGGTCTATACTTTTATTAATTTTTTAACGTCCAATAAGATCATTTTACTCTGGTTCTTAACATTCCTCAGAGATCCATAACCTGTAGGAGAAAGTCTAATCTTCTTGCATTAAGGACCTGTATAGTCTGTCTCTTGCCTAATAAAATATTTTCTACTGCCTTTCCATTTGCACTTCTAAACACATTGAGCTTACCATGGTTTCCCAAAGACATCATGCATTTGTGTCTTTGAAAATAAGGATGCCTTCTCTGCCCTTTCTTATTGCTTAACGAGTCCCTCCTAATAACTATGCAATTCAAATATTGCCTTCTCTTTAAAGCCTCTTGACTCCACCTCATGCCAGCCACAAATTCTTGCTCTTTCCTCTATCATGTTGTAATTGCCTGTCATGTGTTCTCACCACCACCACCACCAGACTTGAGTGCCTAAAGAGCAGGAATTACTTCTTACTCAGCTTTTGAACATGAATGCATAATGTCTGCAATAGATGTCTTTAAAATAAGCATTCCAGAATTGAAGGAGTGAAATCATTATTATCTTGGGTCCCTTTCCCTAGAAGCAGAGTGTGACAAGATTTCCATGCAAGGAATTCATTGAAGTGAAACCTAAAGGAATCAAGGAAAGCAGGATAGGTAGAGGAAGACACTAATCAAAGGCATCATTTTAGTTGAAGTCTAGCCTCAGCCTGACCCCACTGGGAAGTATGGAATATTAATGACATTACAAAGCTGTCACCTTTGAGCCAGCCAGGGGTCAAGCTTTTGGACCTCTGTGTCACTCATTGGTTTCATTCTGCAGAAAGTTGGAAAGAAGCACAACCTCCCTAGCCATCTCCAGGCCAGCAGCTAATGCCAGCCCAGGGAGGGCAATTCTCAGTAGAAGGAAGTAGCTCTGAGCCTTTAAAAGGCAACTGTCAGGGCAGCTGAGAGATGAGTGCTGTGGCTTGGGAAGACTCTGGGTAGAAAGCCTCCAGTTTCTACTACAAACAGTACAATATCCTTTTCAAAAATAGGTTATCTAAAGATATATTTCTATTTCATGTCTGATTGCTTTCCTACTCCAGCGAATTCATGGTTCCATGATGTGAAAGGATTGGCTTCTTAACCTGTTATATTTGGGTGCCTTCCTTTACCAGAAATATATTAACTACCTACTGTGCAAAGCCACACCAAGGACTTTGGTGAGCTGTATTATTACAGTTGCATAATAGTAGTAGTGCAGGGATTCTTCCAAACAATACATGTAAGCAGATGAAATAGGAGAAGAGCCCAGAGGAAAATTATGTTTCTATATATAGTGTTAATTCCCCATGAATATAATTGGAAGAGACATGGAGTCCCCAGAATAAAGTGAGAATATTTCTTTAAATAATTAACTCTTTAAATTTACCTATAAATTACTTGCTTTTAGGTTGAGGTAAGGGAATCCTAGGTGTACATCCGAGATTTGGTTCCTATTAACTGACCCATACATCAGAATAAATAAATAGTTGGTCAAAAAATATGCTAGGAGTTCAGCTCTAAGATAGTGGCATAGAGAGGAGTGGAAGCCAGTTAGTCCCCCTGGAACAACAAATAAACAACCAGGAACAATTAGTAAATAATCCAGAATGACTGTGTCCACTTCTCATACACCAACCTGAATTGAGAGAAATGCCCGAGATCACAGCATAAAATCTGTAAGTAAAAACTGCGGATCCAAGCAGGGAACACCCTCCTCCCACAGCCTGAGCTGCAAAGCCTTGTAGTGCTAGAGAGCAGCACTCTCCAAGCAAGTGTATAGAGCTCAGCTGAGCTCCAACTGGGGTTTTAGTTAACAAACATAGACTGCTCAATACAAACTATGAATACCCAACAAGCAGACAGAGGCTTTGCGTGACAACTGACATTGGAGAGCCAGAGGGTGGCCATGGACTGGCCCTGAAGGGGGCTTTCTGTCCTTGTTTCAGCTCAGTGGAGAAAGCCTCAGCCATTTTCAGTTCCCAGCACTCTGACCCAGACAAGGTTGGAGATAGCACAGGCAGAGAGAGACCTTTTAAATGCTAATGACCTCTCCCTAGGGCATCTATCTTCCCTAAGAGAAAGAAGTGGGGCCCAGCTCTACTACCCACCTTCCATTCACAATCAGACCCCAGAACCTGGGGGAAAACAGCCACTGGCCACACCCCTTTACACCAGTGTGGAGTTACAGGCTGATGGGTACTACCTCCTGTACAGAAAAGCACAGTGACTTGAGGTCTCACAGGGTGTACCAATTTTCTAAGACACACCCCCAGGGAAACCAGATCCTGAATATTTCTTCCTTCTGGGACCTGAGCCTGTTTTGGTCTGGGAAAACCTGATTGGGGTAACCAAGGAAAACATGCTTAGACAGCAGAAAACTACAACCTACACCAAGAAAACTGAAGTTATGGCCCAGTCAAAGGAACAAACTTATACTTTTAACTGAGATACAGGAATTTAAACAACTAATGCTAAATCAATTCAAGAAGTTTAGGGACAATATGGCAAAAGAGATGAGCCATATAATGAAAACACTAGGCGTACATAAGGTAGAAATTGAAAGTTCGAAAATCTAACTGGCAGAAACTATAGAAATGAAAGGCACAACACAAGAGATGAAAGACCCAATGGAAACATACAACAGCAGATCTCAAGAGGCAGAAGAAAACACTCCAGAACTGTAGAACAAGGCACCTGAAAGCTACACACACAAAAAAAAAAACAGGTAGAGAAAAGAAAGGAAAAATATGAGCAATGTCTCCAGGAACTTAAGGACAAAACAAAAAGCAGGAATGTACATGTCATTGGTGTCTCAGAAGGAGAAGAGAAAGGAAAAGGGGCAGAAGCAATAATAGAGGAAATAATCAATGAAAATTTCCCATCTCTTATGAAAGACATAAAATTACGGATCCAAGAAGCACAGCATACCCCCAAACAGAATAGATCTGAATAGCCCTACACCAAGACACTTAATAATCATATTATCAAATGTCAAAGATAAAGAGAGAATCCTGAAAGCAGCAAGAGAAAAGTGATCCATCATACACAAAGGAAGCTTTATAAGACTATGTACAGATTTCTCAATAGAAACCATGGAGGCAAAAAGAAGTGGTATGATATATTTAAGATACTGAAAGAGAAAAACCACCAACCAAGAATCCTATATCCAGCAAAACTGTCCTTCAAATATGAGGGAGAGCTTAAAATATTCTCTGACAAACAGACAATGACACAGTTTGTGAATGATACCTGCTCTACAGGAAACACTAAAGGAAGCACTGCAGACAGAAAAGAAAAGACAGGAGTGAGAGGTTTGGAAAACAATTTTGGGAGGTAGTAGCACAGCAATGTAAGTACACTGACAAAGATGACTGTGAGTATGGTTGAAAGAGGAAAGTTAGGACCAGTTGAGGCACCAGAACAAAGGATGAAAGACAAGGACTGGGACTGTACAACTCAGTGAAACCAAGGGTGCTTAATGATTTTAATAAAAGGTAAAAATATGTTTTTACATGAGGTAGAACAAATGAATGTCAACATTGCAAGGTGTTAAAAATTGGGTGGGATTGGGGAGAAAATATAATCAATGCAAACTAGAGACTGTAATGAACAGAAACATTATATTATGCTTCCTTTAATATAACAAAAGTAACATACCAAAGCTAAATGCATATGGGGGGTGGAATAGGGGAAGGGTATGGGACTCCTGGCATTGGTGATGCTGTCAAACTCTTTATTCTACTTGAGGTTAATGCTATCTTTCCTTTGGTTGCTTTCTGGCTTGTCATATTTTTTCTTTCTCTCTTTCTTTTTTCTTTTTCTTTTATCTCTTTGCCTTCTTTGACTCTTCCTCCTTCTTTGTGGAAGAAATGGAGATGTCCTTATAAAGATAGTGGCAATGGTGCTGAATACATAAATACATGACTATACAGGGAACCAATGGTTGTTTACTTAGGATGGAATGTATGGTGTCTGAACAAAACCATCTTAAAAAAAATGGATTGATAAAGAAACCTTGAGGGCACTATATTGAGTGAAATAAGACAGACACCTAAAGACAAATACTGCAGGATTTCACTGATCTGAACTAATTATAATATGTAAACTCACAGATTTGAAATATAAGTGCTCTAATTTGCTAATGCTGCCATTAAGCAAAATACCAGAAATAGATTGGCTTTTTAAAAAGGGGTTTATTAGGTTACAAAGTCTGAAGGCCATAAAGTGTCCAAGGTAAGTATCAACCGTGTTCCTTCACTGGAGGATGGCCAATGGTGTCCGGAAAACCTCTGTTAGCTGGGAAGGCATGTGGCTGGCATCTGCTCCAAAGTTCTGGTTTCAAAATGGCTTTCTCCCAGGACATTCCTCTCTAGGCTGCAGTTCCTCAAAAATGTCACTCTTAGTTGCTCTTGGGGTGTTTGTCCTCTCTTAGCTTCTCTGGAGCAAAAGTCTGCTTTCAATGGCTGTCTTCAAAATGTCTCTGTAAACTGCAGCTCCTCTCTCTGCTCCTGTGCATTCTTCAAAGTGTCCCTCTTAGCTGTAGCAAGCTTGTTCCTTCTGTCTGAGCTTATATAGTGCTTCAGTAATTTAATTCAGACCCACCCTGAATGGGTGGGGCAACATCTCCACAGAAATCATCCAATTAGAGTTATCACCCTGTGTTGGGTGGGGCACATCTCCATGGAAACACTCGAAGAATTACAATCTAATCAACACTGACATGTCGGCCCACACAAGAATACATCAAAGATAATGGCATTTTGGGGGACATAATACATTCAAACCGGCACAGTAAGTTATCAGGATATAGAACAGGGCTAAAGAATGGGGAGTGATTTTTATTATGAGAAGAATGTTCACCTAGGGTGAACTTAAACGTTTTGAAATGGACAGAGGTGATGGTAGCATGTTGTGAGAATAACTAACAATGCTGAAGGTGTGTGAAAGTGGTGGAAAGGTTAAGCTCAGAGTCACATATTCACCAGAAGGAAATTTGGAGGTTAAAAGATGGGAATGTATAAAATAGTGAATCTTGTGGTGGACAATGTCCACGATTACCTGTACAAATATTAGAAATCTCTCTCACAGACTACAACAAATGTATGACACTGTAACTAGAAGTTAAGAATAGAGAGGCATATAGGAAAAATATATATACCTATTTCAAACTATATACTACAGTTAGTAGTATTTTAGCATTCTTCCATCAACAGTAACAAAAGTACTATACCAAAACTATGAATCATTAATGGAGTTGGGGGGTGGTTAGGGGTATGGGAGGATATGTTTCCTTTTTTTGCCTTTATTTCTTTTCTGGAGTAATGAAAATGTTCTAAAAATTGAAAAAAAAAAATTGTGGTGATGGATGCACAGCTGTATGATGGTACCATGGGCAACTGATTGTATACTTTGGATCTTTGGATAGTTGTATGGTATGTGAACAATCTCAATAAATATATATATATATATATGTATAAAATAAAAAAGAATGCTAGACTTCCACTGTATGACCATGTGATTATGAAAACCATGTGATCATGTGGTATGATCATGTGTTCATGTGGTTCCCACTCCCTTTATCCAGTGTATGGATGAATGAGTAGAAAAATGAAGACAAAAAGTAAATGAATAATAGGGAGGGATGGGGGGTATGGGATATTTTGGGTGTTCTTTTTTACTTTACCTTTTATACTTATTCTTTTTTGTGTATGATAATGAAAATATTCAAAAATTGATTGTGGTCATGAATGCACACCTATATAATGGTACTATGAACAATTGATTGTACACTGTGGATGATTGTGTGGTTTGTAAATATATCTCAATAAAATTGAATTACTAAAAAAAAAAATGCTAGAAGCCTTTTAGGGCTGTTAAATCCAAATGAGAGTTTGTGAGCTTTCCTGTACACCTGGGATTAAATGAATGGTTTATCATCATATTCTAGGAATTTATCTTAGAATATAAGCATTTTAAAAGTTTGCAGTTCATGAACACATTATTTTGAAGTGACATTTATTAATATTCATGCAACATTTATGCACACTGCCTCCACACAGATAGACAAACAAAACAAGTGGAAATGATCTTTCAACCATATTTTAGTATTTTTTTCAGAATTATGGCATTTAGTAAACACTGTTCCAAATTTTTCTAAAATGAATAATATCAGATGTCAGAGAACACTAGAGATGAAACTAAGCCCCCAAAGTAATTTTTCTTCTAGATTACAAGTAAACAGAGGCATTAAACAAGACTAAAAAATACTGCTAATACACATGTAAATTTTAATCAATAGAAGTGCAAAGATATGTGTAGCAATAATAAACTGCTGACCTTTTTGAATTTGATTTTGCAGCACTTTCAGTTTACTGTGCTGGATTCTGACCACATTAAGATCGTCACATATTAAACGAAAGAGAATTCTACCTGCTTAAAGCTAATTTTGAAAAGTGTTTGTAAAAGTACAATGGCATCACGTGGCACGTTAGTTATGGGTACGAAGAGGTACACAAAAAATGTCAATGGTAGTCATGTGTAACTGAAAGCAGAGAAGAGTGCATATTAATTCATGAAAATTTGGTCCCACTCCAAGGATTTTTACAATCCCTAGACTATTTTTAAGAAGTTCACAAAATTGAATTGCGTATTTAAAATGGAAAAAAAAAACAAATAACCCCATCCAACTCAGGTATGAAGCTAAAGATACGGCAATTCAGGCAGCCCTTGGCAGCGTGGTTTAAGCAGATAAAAATGGAAATGTCCAAACCCCCTGACTGAAGAAAAGTCTCAACATTTGCATTTTGTTTCATTTTATTCTTCAGGCAGTATATTAATGCACAGGGGATTACTATTACAGGTTTCATTAACATTGAATGCTCTAGATTCCAGTTGAACACATAATGTATTATTGAAACCTCGATTTCTAATTTTTAATGGTTGAGAAAGCAAGTGATTATATCCTTCTCTAAAACAATTTTTAAATGACCTTCTATTAAATCAGTTATCACAGAAATGAACTAATTTAATATAAAGACACAAAATTAGGCAGTTGCTACCCAGATGAAATTAAGTAGATAGGTGAAATGAGACAATAAAATAAGCTGGATAATTTAAACAAAATTCTGATACAATTGTAGGGGTGGGTGGATAGAGTTTAGAAAAAGGTTATTTGGATAAATTAAATTTCAGACAATTAGTATTTAATTTTTCAAGTTCTGGAACTTTAATTTTAATGCTTTTATGAAAACATTTCTAAAGTATATGAAATGTTCCTTATTTCATTGCACTCTTTCTTATAATTGTATATAAAGTAAGTAAATATGCTGATCTTTCCTTAATGAATTAGGATTATTTTGCAGATGTAAGATATTTATGCATATTGAGAGAATTTTAAAATTTGTCCCTCAACTGATCAAATACTGCTTTAGCATTCAAATGTGGCAGAATTATGTGCTTAGAATTGTTGAGGTAAGCATGCTTTACTCTTTTGCTAAACATCCCCAGAGCTCAATATTTTTCTGGTCAGTGCTTCTTCCTTCATTTCAGATGTGGGCAGCTTTTTTACCCTATGAAATTTTTCACTGTAACTATCATTGCTTCTAAACTCAGCTACCATTTCCTTGTCTGTAAATTTCTTCCCGTCTTCTGCCAATATCATTTTTTTCTTTATTATTTCCCCCTCTATGTCTTTAAAAAGATAGTAGATGTGTTCACATTATTCTGGCAAAATCTGATTTTGAAAGCTAGTACCATATACGAGAATGCTACTTATTCCTTCTCCTGTGATTTTCATATTAGTAAAGTTTTGGCAGTTTTTGTTGATATTCATGCTCAATATCTTATTTTCAAATTATTTCTGTTTTTTTATTATTTAAGACAGTTGAGAATGCCAAACACCTGAAGGTCTCTTTCTACAGTGAATAATTTCTTCCCTTTAATAATAATGTAAACGTATGCTTTCCTTCAGGGGCTTTAAAGTATTTTCCAACTTTTTCCCAAGATAATTAAGGTTCCTCTTTTATTTTTTTATAAATGTTTCCATGACAGTGTCCTGCATATTGATGTTTCATATAAAAATATAAAAATACTTAAGGAAAAATTATTTGTTCTTAATTTTATTGCTGGTATCAGAATAAGTTATTTCTAAATGGCATTTTTTTTGTTGTTGCATGACTAAGTCAGAAATAGCATTTCAGACAAGAAGAATTTCTTACACATCAATCAATCATATACACAGAACTAAACTAGATGTCTATTAAAGATAGGAAAATGATCCAGAAACATGTTAGAGATTTTAAGAAATGCCAAATAAGGTCATTTCCTTAGAGTTAGTTTTTACTTTAAAGAGATTATATTTCACTGATTGATGATTGATGGATTAATTTATTGGTTGATTTTGTTGATTGATAGGGCTTTCAGAATGTTGTTAAACACAGAGCTGCTTTATCATTAAAAGAAAATATAGCATTACATTCATATCATAAAATTGCATTCTTACTTAGGCACATAGGTATGTCGAAGGATTGTTTCACTTTAGTGGCTCTTGCCATAAAATCCAACCTAATTAGCTAGTTTCAAAGGAAAAGGCTATTAGAAGCTGAACTCTGTTTCTACAGGCTTCCTCACTCATCCTCACTTCTAATTCTGTGCTTCAGTCATACAGAATCATCTTCACTTACAGCATTTGCCATATTTGTTACCTCGATTTGTTTTTTCTACACACTGTTTCCTCTCTATTAGCATTCTCCTACCTCCCACTTTCTTTGGTTAACTGGTCCTTCAGGTCTCAGTTGAGAAGTGATTTCTCTAAGAAATCTCCCATATACCCCTATCTAAGTCCTGGCCAGAATACAACTAATATGCATGGCCTTAACATTGAATTATTATCTTGACTTTCCATGCAGTTACTTTATTTCATACATAGCACAAGAAAACAAAAGTTAGACCTTTCCCAAAATGAACACAAATTACAATTTACTTAGGGAGACCAGACTTGGTTTCCTTTAAAAAAAACAAAAAAATAAAAAAATAAAAAAGAAGCTAGTATTTATGTGTGCTTTTGTCTATTTTATTGTAAAACAATCAAAAAAAAAGTAAAGAGTATAATTTTGAGCATGGGGCAGAAATCAACATTTATCAGTAAGGGTCTCAGAAGCAAAGTAACAGAAAAGAAGAGACTGGGGCTATTAAATGGAGAAGGATAAGTGAGGAACATGGGAAATTTTACTAACTAGGTGGCTTTTACCACAATCTGACTAAATGCAGTGGGAATACATTTCATTTTCAACTGAATCATTTATATGTTAACAAGGTATCTAGAGCAGTGATGTGGCAACCAATGGAATTAATCATATGTTTTCTATTTAATCCAAAGACACTATCGGTTATGCACATATTCAAGTGTAATATTAATTGAAGCAAAATAATATGACCTTGAAAAAGTGGTCAACCAAAAATTAATATTTACATGTCCCTAAACTTCATTGTTTTGAAATAACATAGCAATGAGGTAAAAGGCAGAGACTTGATTCTACCACAAATTTATGGATTAAAATCCAAGATTCTCTGAGAAATACCTTTAAAAATGCCATAGTAAATAAAAAAAAAAAAAAAAGTCATAGTGCCTAAAATAATTCAGAAATTTAAACTTATAAAAGAAAAGCATATTCACTTATTTAGGGTGAATATGGACTATGGTTTCTTACTAACAATATGGAATATCTAACTGACATACATAATCAATTCCATAGAAATAAACAATTTGGATAAAGAAGGGAAATTTTCAGGGTAAAATGAGGCAGTCATGTCCACATGGGAAGGTAGTCTGAAAAATGAAGGAAGGCTAACAGATGTGTTTGTCAGAAATATCACCCAGATATTTGTAAACATTAGATGAGGATCAGTATAGCTATTTAATGGGATGTATATATGTGCGTATTTGAATATGTGTATGTGTGTGCATATATAGATATATATACACATAAATGCATAAATATTTATATGTATATATATGTGTGTTTGTATGTATACATTATACAAATAATGCTTTGCCAGGTAATTCCCATTAGATATGGTATAAACCTCTCACGACTTGATTAGAAAGTAAAGCCTACTCATGAAGTCACTATTCAAGTAAACTTATGTCTGTAAATTGAACCCTTTTTTGTTAATAATTTTTATTTACAAATACTCTACATCCACTAAGCAAAAACTCCCCCTTCCTCTGGTAACTTCTAATTCACTTCCTGTCTCTGTAAATTTGCTAGTCTATATATCTCATGGAAGTGAAATCATACAATATTTGTCCTTATGTGCCTTGCTTATTTCATTCAACATAATGTTTTCAAGTTTCATCCATGTTGCAACATGTCTTATAATTTCATTACTTCTCATGGGTAAATAATATGCCATTGTGTATTTGTACCACTTTTCATTTATCCGTTCATAATGGACACTTGTGTTGTTTCCACCTTATGATGTTATGAACATTGGTGTATAAGTATCACATTGAGACCTTGCTTTTACTTTCTTTGGGAATATAGCTAGGGAGGTAATTTCTGGGCCATATGGTAATTCTATATTTAACTTTTTGAGGAACAATCATACTGCTTTTCACAGTAGCTGCACCACTTTACATTCCTGCTAACAATGCTCTGGAATTTCAGTTTCTCCTCATCCTCTCCAATACTTTTTTTTTTTTTCCATTTTTTAAAATAATAGCTCTTCTTATGAGAGTGAAGTGGTATTTCATCATTGTTTTGATTCACATTTCCTTAATGGCTAATTAGGTTGAGCAGTTTTTCATGTGCTCATTAGCCTATTGTATAATACCCTCTTTGAAAAAATGTCTGCTCATCCTTTGCCCATTTTTTAATTGGGTGGTTTGTCTTTTTGCTGTTTTTCTGTAAAAGTTCTTTATATGTTCTGGATATCAAGCCTTTATCTGATATATGGTTTACAACTATTTTATCCCATTATGTACATTGTCTTTTTGCTTTCTTGATAATGTCCTTTGATGCACAAGAATTTTGAATTTTTATGAAGTCTAATTTATCTACTGCTTCTTTTGTTGCTCACGCTTTTAGTGTCATATCTAAGAATCCCTTACTGAATCCCATATCATGAAGATTTGCCCCTATGTTATCTTCTAAAAGTTTTATGGCTTTAACTCTTATAATTAGGTCCACTTATTAGGATCCATTTATAGGTCTTATGATCTATTTTGAGTTAATTTTTGTATTTGCTGTGAGATAAGGTCCAAATTTGTTTTTTCTGCAGGTGGATATCCAATTTTCCCAACACCATTTATCAAAAAGACTATTCTTTCCCCAAGTCGTGTAGAACCTGGTACCCATGTTGAAAATCAATTGGCCATAGCTGTGTGGTTCTATTTCTGGAATTTTATTTCTATTCCTCTGGTCTAATTGTCTATCCTTATGTCAGTACCACATTGTTTTGATTAACATAGCTTCAAAGTACATTTTGAAGTCAGGAAGTGTGAGCCCTCTGACCTTGTTCTTCTTTTTCAATATTCTTTTGGCTATTTGGGACCCCTTGGAGTTCCATATGAATTTAAGAATTGGATTTTCCATTTCTACTTTAAAAAGACTATTGGAATTTTGATAGGGATTATGTTGAATATGTATATCTGTGTAGCATTGACATCTTACTAGTATTAGAGTCTTCCTATCCATGAACACAATATGTCTTGCCATTTATTTACGTCTTCTCTAATTTCTTTCAGCAGTGTTTTGTGGTTTTGTAAGTCTTTCACATCCTTAGTTAAATTTATTCCTAGATTCTTTTAGATGCTATTGTAAATGGAATCATTTTCTTAATTTGGATTTTTCATTGCTAGTGTATAGTATAAATTGAACTCTTAATCCCAGAGTCATCTCCATTTTGTTTGACTCCCACAAATACCATAACTCACTAGATACCATCAGTGTATCTCTGATCCCTTGGTCTTTATTCCTTTTGTCAATGTACTATGCTAATCAGATTCTTTATTACCCAAAGTTCATGTATCTACAATAGTTTCCTGAGTTATTTTTAACCTCAAACTTTCTTCTAAACAATTTATCACACCTGCCACTGTAAGCCCTTTGAGGGTAGCCTGAAAGCTTACTGTATGGGCATTAACCAAGGACAGTTTTGAACTAATAACCAGTGATTCCCAGGTACTTATTGATAATGCAGCTTGAAATTCTCCCTTAAGAATCTCGCCCAGACAATAAAAGAATATAAAGATGATTAAATTGACCTATAACTTTTTATTTAATAGTAAAATAGAATCCATAGCCATAAAATATTTGGGATTTTATGTCAAACATGCAAGTGATAAAATATGAATAGCATGGCAGTACTGGGGATTGGAAGGAGAAAAAGGCATAGCAGTGGTGGAAGAAGGAAGAGGAAACTGCAAAATAAGTCATTTTTTCGGAGTTTAAATTGAACTGTGTCTTTGAGACAGTTATTTAGGAAATTCTGAGTTTTTCATGGTTTTCCTAAGTATGGGGTCTGGCAATAAAAATAATCTGGCATTTATCTTGTGGAATTCAGACAGCCACAGAAGCCCAAATAAATCTAATTTCCATGATTCCCATGATTTTAATAGTCATTTGTAGCATGGAAACTGCATGATGGCTATTATATTAGAACTATAAATATCACATAATCAGTACACTGTAAATATGTAATAATTTTCAAATACCCATGTGACTTCAATTGCTACAAATATAATCACGGTTATGAATTCTCACTATATTGAGGAATCAGTAATTTCTGAGGCTTGAGGTCGAAAGGGGCAAAGATAATGATTTCTATGTTTCTTGCCTCAGAGCTAACCCTCATGGTTTTCAAAGTAGGGTAGAAAATATAAGAATGTGATAAAACATCATTTTCACTAAAAACTTTAGATTATGCTTCTAGCTACATCTAATGTTTTAAATTAGTGGACAGAGAAGTGTTCCTGAAGTGGAAACATAGGACAAACAGCCTAAAATTCCACCTCCTGTAAAACCCCAGAATTTTCCTGTCACTCAACACCATTTAAAATTTGCCCACTGAATTCCTTACACATAATGCAAACACTGACTTGCTGTGTCAACAAGTATTGTGCCCAAAGAAGTATATAATCAGTACTTTTTATGAGGATGCTTGTAACATCCCTGAAGAACTGATAATGAAAGAGGAAGAAGAGATGGAGACAGGGTGAGAATCCATGTTCCTATACCCATATGTTTGGGCTTGTACAGAGGTCTATGCTATAGAAAAACTCATGTATGGAAACATAAGTTGTTGATGCTTAGCATTATCAAGCAAAGAGAGCTTCAACTCTCCTTGTAAGAGGATTTGTATCCTGTCCCTTCTTGTATAGCTTTGTGTTCTAATTCTAAATCAGAACTTCAGACATTAATTGGGGAAAAGGCATTAATATTTCTAAACCTTCATGTAGAATCTTAACATTGTAACCCTAGAAGAGATCTTGGACATCAACTAGCCTAAGCCAGCAGATGGGGAACATGTGGTGGTTTCCATCCTAGACTTGGCCTTCCAGATCCTTTTTCTACCCAGAATTCAAGCTACTGATTTAGCGCTGATAACGCAGAGGAAGAGAAAGGACATAACAGAAAGACCCTCACTTCTTCATTGATAGAATTCAGGAGTATTGACAAAGGGCATTGCTCAGAGGCCTCAAAGTCAAATCAGGGTTAGGGAGGGGTATAAAGCAGGGAAGAACTGGCACCCATCTTTACGTTTTTTAAAATATATTTAATAACGTGTAGCAAAATAATTATAATTTTATTATGTAAAAATTATGATTTTAGTATGATTTAAAATAAGTTATCTATGATAAAATATGATTTAATACACAAATTTAAAAAAATCTTTCCTGAAAGGGAAGAGGAAGGAGGTAGGATGCAGATGAGCAGGACAGCACTTTAATAAGTCATCCAAGAAAACCAGAGGCTCAGGGTTGAGTTCATACCTGAGAAAGGACTGTCCTCCATTGGGCAGAATGTGTGTCAGTCACTGGGCTCTACAAATATACTGCACACAAAAGGTGCAAAATATTATAAACAGGAACTCAGTCAAACTTCCCACAGGAAATGGAGAGATCTTGAACCAATAAAAGCTTAGTTTCCCTGGCATAGTGATGGGGTAAGAATGACTTCCTGGAGCACTTGCATAGGAATCATATTGTATGGACTTCAGAAGAAAGTGGCAAGGCTTTTTATTCAGATTCTGAAAGAAGCCTGGCCCCTTGTGAAGAAAAAATTAACCTTATCTACTGCTGCCTCGGCAGAACCAAGAAGGCAGAGTGGCAGTAGAAATTCTGGGGACTGGATCCAAAGAAATACCCAGGAAGGGTATTAAACAACACCAACAACAAACAAAAATTATGCGCCAATACAGAACAAACTGAAAGTGTTCTTTACCCAAAGAAGCCAGAAGGTGGAAATTACATTAAAGCAATAGAGAGCAGGGAAGATATTCTGACATCATCTTGACTATCCCAGGTCTACAACCCACAACTGTGTAAAGAAGGAGCGTAGAACATTTAGCCAAAGAAGCAGAACCTACAGATGGCACAGATCACGTCTAGGGGTGATCTAAGAGATTTTTAATCTAGTCTTTTCCCCATAGTCATAGGGCTGTAAAAGCCCTAAAATTAAAAAAATAAAAAAATAAAAAAATTCAGAAAAAGCTGCAGATTTTAGGATATTATAACCTAGTTTATCTCCAGATTACAGTCAATTATGGAATCTTTAAAGAAGATGGAGAAGTTAAGCTGAATTCTCTGTTCCAGAATAAATAGGCTCCAGGCCTGAAAAGTAAACTCAGCTGGGATTTAAGTGCCTCTCAGAGACCCATGAGATTTTTTTGACAATAGTTCTCCATTTCCTATAATTTTCCAGGATCCCTAACCAAGAAATAGCCAGTGGTGCCCGCTCCTTGATTCTGCTCAAGAACATAATCACTTTGTTTTATACCACCAGTTAAACAAAGTTAGAAAATCAAGTCAATAACAATTCTTTGTTACCCTGCTCAGAACCAAGATGTCATTTAGAATTCTTTGATCGTGATCTCAAGGCTTCGGGAAAAAGAAAAAAAAAAGCAGTTCCTACTCAGAAAAATGCCGGGGACCTGTGACACAATCCAACTCAAAATGAGGAAATACTAAGAAAAATGAAGTAATTTGCTGAAAGTCCCAGGCTCTAGAAGCTAGTTTTCCGATGTGACAGCCTCTCTCCCCAAACAAATCATCTCTAAGTAACTAAATCTATAGTCTAATGATAAATTTCTGAGTGAAAAACCAGCAAAAAATATACATATAATTAAGAAACTAATCAAATGAACTTTCCTTGCCCCACTGCACATAAAGTTATGAAAAACAAGGTCAGAGAACTCTTACCCAAAGGCTAAAGCACTGTAATTGTCGCCTGCTAATATTTATCTTCCATCTCATAACTCATTTAAGGAAATATTAAAACCATGATTCATTCAGGCTTTCAGATTTCCTAAAAATTAGTAGTTTCTGTAGAACACTCCACATATCTTCATTTACTCCACTGTTGACTTACTTTTAGAGTGATAACTTTGAAATTGACTGCACTACTTCCTCATTCATTCACGTCCAGGCCAGAGAATCCAGGATGTAAAAAACTTTAAACAGTTGTTCCTAAAGCATGCAGTGCTCAGTGAATTTAGTGTTTAAACCATTATGTATACATAAGGTATACCCAAACCTAAGTCCATTTCTCTGAGTCCTACCCATATTTCAAAGTCTAGTTCAAATCAAAATATTTCATGATTCTTTCCCAGCAAACCCAACCACAGCTATTTCTTCCTTACCAGGACTTTCTACAGTGCTCTAAGAACTACACGTTCAGCATTTGGCATACCCTGTATTTAGCTCAGGAACCCCTCAAGTATGCCCTTAGCTCTACTGCTTCCACCTACCACTCCTCTGCTGGGCATAAGTAGTTGTGGCTCTCACAATTACCCCAGAGGGGAGGGGGTAATTTTATACCTTAGCTGGGTTGAGACGAACTGGAATTTTCAAAAGGATTTCTCCTACAATGCTAAAGGAAAAATAAAAACAAAAACAAAACAATATTTTAGTAATAAAAATCATAGAAACAGTCCTTTTTACAGTGTACATTTTTAAGCCATAACATAAATTTGGTCTAACCACAGACTAATTTGGCTGATTTAATTTCTGGGCAGAGAGGCCCTTGGTTGTTGTCCTCACCAAACCTTGACTGTCCCAGATGCCATAAGCCTAATCTGTAGAATATTCACATTGGGGCCTTTTTGCTGGTCCTCTCTCTGGGTACTGGGTTGCCTAGATGCTTCCTCTGTGCTTCATCAGGACAGCTACCACACATCAAAATCCATTATGACTTCCTGGACCTTGAGAAAAACTCTTTTACCCTTTGAGAAGTCTCTTTTCCTCTGTTCCCACTCCCCACCAACATTCCTCTCAAAACCACAACATATTTCACTGGACAGATTCTAAGAGTAAGCAAAAGCTTTCACAAAGGATATTGCAAACATTCTTGAGGCGCACATAGATCTTTGAAGTTCATGGTCAGTCTAGAGACCTCATGGCCTCAGATGGGGAGAAGCACCCCCCAGAAATTTCTTTCCTCATGTGACTCTGCCTGGTCCTCCACCCATCCTTGATATGACAAAAACAGCTTCAGGTGTCTCCTTCTTCTGTTTCAGAAGCACCCCCTTCATTTGGCATTCCCATTGAGTTCCTCCCTAGAAAGAATATGCTTATTTTTTTGTTAATTTGTAGAGCAGAGAAGATTGACATCCTCTATCCCTTCTAAGAAGAGGTTGTTAATTCTTCCCACTTTCTCAGATCCTCCAACGCGGCCTCTCCAGAGAAGTGGCCTTCAAAATTCTAGACATTACATAGTGTAAAAATGCACTCATAATAAATGAATACACATCCAGTAAGAAAAGTCCATTCTCCCATGTTTTCTGTTTTTAGCCATTTTTAGTTGTACAAGTTGAGATATTAACCTTTTTCTCAATCTATTTCCCCTTTCTCTTCCCTCTATTTCAGGAAAGAAGCAGCCTCTATGACTCATTGCTTCTGGGAGGCAGAGGCAGCCAAGAAGTAGTTTACAAGTCATACTTATTTTTGTTTTTCTAAAGCCAAAACCCAGTGAAGAATTTGGAGAGTTCACTAGCTGAAACAGAGTAGCTTTGCAGAAAGCCAAAAGGATACCTTAGACTGAAGGGTATGTCCTGGGCAGGGAGAGAAAACTGCAATTCTTTGGAGTATAACAGGTCTCTGAAGATACCCAGTGAAACCTCACAAATCCGGAAAGTGTTGGCAGGTTTGTAGGTCTTCCAGATGGGCATGGGCAGCCTTCCAGAAGTTCCATGTCCTAAACATGGCAAGGAAGCAGCAGACTCTCACCAGATCTGAGGAGGCCAACAGAATGAGACTTGAACTTCTCAGCACTACTTTATGTTAACTGATAACTGCATACAAGAGTCCACCCTGGCTTACCATTGCGTGAAACCCTAAAAGTGTATGTGGCATGACACTAGAGAAGGATTGAAACTACCCAAAGTAATTGAGATGAAATTGTTTATACTAAATTGAGTTACATTTTATAAAATGAAAAGATGCTTTATTTTTACACAAATTCACTGAGTTTGTGCAATGGGATTTTTAAATTAGTCATATAACCTGTTTCTCCAATTTGTTTTTAAGATCCTTCAAGACAAAGATTAGTTTGAACTCCTTATATCATTAGAATCCTTCATAGTGCCTTGAATTTAATTAGCAATCAATGTGAATGAATTCTGTATAGTTAATATTATCAATCATAAAATCTTTGGACTAGAAGCATTAGAATATCATTTATTTCAGTCTCTTTATTTCACAAATGAGGAAACTAAAGCCCAGGGATTTAAAAGAATGTTCAGTTCACACATAAAGTTACACATTTGTTTTCCTTCCAGAATAACCCTTGTTTACTACAGGTTGATGATCATATTGTCAGATATTTTCTTAAAGATGGGGCCTCATTAACTCACACTCAAAAAAACTCCCTAAATGGATAAAAGAGCTTTAAAAAATTTCCTTCCAAATTCCACCCACAGTTAGAAAAAATTAAGTACATTGTTCCAGATTAGCTTTACAATTCCTGGACTGCCAGCCCCATAAAAATGTTCCCACCCCCTGTTCTACTGGCCATGAGTCTCTCTCTGTGTGGTTGCATCTCTCAGCCCTCACCACTGTCCTCAGAACAACATCAAGAGCATCGTTATTGTCAGGGACTATTATATTCAGGGATGTCCATAGGGGTTAGTAAAACTAGAAGCTTGTGAAAGTTCCCAAAGTTCTCCCTTATTTGTGGAAGAAGATGTGTCTTTGTAAGATGGTGTTAAATAAAAGCCTTTCATGCTATTAAAAAAAAAACAAAACAAACAACAACAAAAAAAAAACACAACTTTCCCATGGGGATCAAGTACAAAAATCAATCCTGTTTTTAACTAGCATCATTTTTTCTTCAGAATATTTCCTGCTTACTTGCTGCTTTTGTTTTACATTCTTTTCTCCTCAAGGCTGTGTCTGGCTTTCATTTTCATCTGATTTGTTCTATATGAAGTTTGAGGACGTAAAAGAAAAGATCAAAATATTCTGACTTTTGAACCCTGTTCCCTCACCCTTTCCCCCGTTTTCCTTCTGTTCTCTTCCCTTGGGCTTATTTCTAACATAATAGAGTTTCCCTCACATTTTCTACTCTTCAAGAGTCTTCCTTCCCTTTAATATCTCCATAAAAAAAGTGACAGTCCCATGAACACACTACCATGGGAAGTCTAGCATCTCTATAATATTCCTTAGATAACTGATTCTGGTTCCAAATTTTTGTTCCTGCATTAAGTTGCCACCTCCCAGCTCACTGTCTTGCACACTACAGTACTGTCCTCTCTTCAGAACCCAAATGAGGATCGAGCTTCTCCTCCTTCATTTCCAAGAATACCATTATTAACACAAGGCTATTGTGTCTATCTTACTTAAAGGTGAAAGATACTTAAGGGAGATTATGATAGAAAACCAAATAAGAAACAACTTTAAATTAGATATTTAAACAATTTTCATTTTTCAAATTTCCTTAGTTATAATCACCATGGGGAATTTCTTGATAATCATTTGTCTTCTTTGGCCCTGGTCTAATAACTTTCACTGGTTCTCTCTCTCACCATCTGTCCCAATACCTGCATCCTTTCTGCTGCCCACTTCTAGGCCCCTTCAACCCATTTCTCCTTCCAGGCATCATATTAGAATCCCCAAATCCCTCTTCCCTAATCATGCAACACTGTTTATCTCACTTTTATTTTATTCTTTACTCCAGACTTGGTTCTAGGGACTACTTTTATATAACCAAAGAGTCTTCTTAATAAAATTTTTCCTACAAAAAGAGCCACATATCCTCAAGATGAACTATCACATTCTGGTATAATGTAGAAGTGCAATACACATTGCTTTTTTAATAGTAACTGTATTCTACAAATGTCAAAAATCTGAGTCTCTGTGTGTCTAAGAAAAGCAGAGTTAGTCTAGGGAGAATTTGCATGGCAAAGAGCTTTAATATGAGCCTAACATTCCAGCTCAGAAAGTATCAAACTAACTTGAGTAGTCTCCACTTTGTTTAATTTACAACTCTGTCTCCTGAATCAGATGTGTACATGGAAGACCATATTACAAAATGGGTGCCTTCAATAATTTAAAAAGCCAATATTTTGATTTAAGAGACTTCCTTCTATTTTAGAAGTTTTGAGGTAGCTTATCAAAATCTATAAGATAATCTTTTTTTTAAAAAGGTGGCGTCTCCTTGAGACAAGGGCAGTGGTGGCTGGACAGTTATCTGTGATTGGCATGAGCCAGGTAATGCTCACTGTCTCTAGGAATCAGGCTCTTGGTACTGAAGGACATTGCTGAATGGGTTGCAGGCATTGTTGACAAGACAATGCCAACCACCCCCCAAGATGTCATTTCTTGTCAACATCATGTCAACGTCATGTCAACATCATGTCAAAGGGCATTCCCAGGGCTTCCTAGCTATCTGCAGCAATGATCTAAGGAAATCTTTGCATCAGTGATTGACACCCAACTGTCAGGCCACTGTAATGCTATAGTAAGTGATCACGGACAAGTGCATTCTGAGTGTGTTTTCATCTCCAGTACTTCTTGTTGTGAAGGATATTATCTGACTTTTCAGTTTTTATGAGAAAGCTCTAAAGTAATTCAGAGCATTCCCTACACATGGAAACCAAATAAGGGGATATTTTGAGTAGCACCCTGAAATGAAATAGTTCTAATGGTGATGTTTCAATGTACGTAGCATTGATACTTGTGTCGCCTCCCTTATCTTTCCTCAGGTGAAAGGTTGTCTTCTCCTTGGTACAGTGCCTATCAGAGTAGGATTTTGTTCTCATCAATGGAATGATTTATTGGATGGGTTTTGTTTTTATCTGTAGACTGGTCACTGGGAGGCCATTTTACTTGATCTGGTTTACAGATAAAATACATGCTGTTTAGTTATGTAAATCATGTCAATACTTTTCTTCCTAGTAAAGTTAATTCATAATTCACTTAATTTTCCAAAAGACAAGAAACCAAGAAAGAAACTTTCAATTTAAAGGCCTGCCACTTATTATCAATTTTTTCTCTGGGATTAGACTTACATCTTTTACTGAAATTAAATCAGTCATGAATATTGCCAAATGGACAGTATTCAAAAACAGGTGATTTTCTAAATTAAGATCTTCCAGAAGTTCTTTTTAATACCATTAAAAAAGAAGAAGATTTACTTTTCTCTTTCCAGTTCTAAAAATTCTATTTTTACTAAATGTTAATTGCTGACATAGGCAGATACCAGTTCAGGGATCTTTGCTATGCTATGTTGGATATATTTCATTTATTTAATCATTCATTTGTTCATTCACACCTTTGATATTTATTGAGAACCTGCTACAGACAGGGTATAACAAAGTGATTATGACAACTGAATAGGACAATTTACTTTTGCACTGATGGTCACATGACTGCTTCTTCCTTTCTTCAAAGGATCAATTTGCTGATCCACACCTAAATTAGAATGCATTAATTATACTGATGAACTAGGATTAGTTTTTCAATCCAGACAATGGGACAGGAGAGAATGAAGGAGGAGAAATTGCTGCTTGTGATGACTTTACTGATAAAAAGTAGATGATGAAAATTACATACCTTGAAACCTTTCCCAATACTTTCATCTCACCTCCCAGTAAGAAACTAAGGAGCAAACTTTTTGTTGGTTGCTAATTTTGCCTAGACAAGTGAAAACAAGCCAATGATGGCAAAATTAAGAAACAAGATATCTGCCACCATGAGATATCTACCACCCAATTTAAGGAGCATTCCTTTAGAGAAGAAAGGGACCAGAGATAAAAAAAAAAAAAAAAGACCTGCATGATAAAAGCTAACATGTTCACAAATAAGAGTTTTTCATTGTTTTGCTTTGTGAATAAAATGTAATTTTTTAAAAATATCAAACACACAATATAAACATTTGGACAAAGTTGTATACCTTGAGTCACTTGTAAACCAGGACTCATTGTTTAGGACTCGTGTGAAAACATTTGATGCTCCTGCTGCTGGATGGCTTTACCCAATCTGTAATTCCTTTTAGACAAGGATATGTGGTACAAGCATCATGGTTAAATGAAGTTGTGCTTGAATCAATACTCAATACCTCAAGCCTGAATTGTTGTAATAACCTCCTGATTGTCTCCCAACCTCTCCACTACGATAGATCCTTAGACCACTGCCAGACTAATCTAATTAAACACTGCTTACTCTGAAAGATGCCCATTCAATGGCTCTCCATTGTGTAATAAATAAAGTTAGAAGTCTTCATCCCGGCATTTGAGGTTCTCCACAATATAGCACCAATCTAATTCTTATCTGATATATGGGCCCTCCACTCCAACTGTGCTGGATTTCTAACTACTCTCCAAATAAACAATGCTGATTCCTTTCTCCATAACCTTGCTTAAACTGTGCTTCTCCAGATGTAACCATGTTGGAGGTTCATGAAAAAGCAGCTCTAATATGAAACTTTCCTGATCTTTCCTTCCCACAATGATTTTCCTTCTGAATTTCCAAAGCAGGGTTTCTCAACCTCAACACTATGGACATTTTTGGTCCAGGTAATTCATTATTTGGGAGGCTGCCCTATGCCCTGCAGGAATTTTAGCAACATCCTTGGCCTCTACCAACAGATGGCAAAAGGATCCAGGCTCTGGTAGGGACAATCAAAAATGTTTCCAGACATTGTAAAATGTGCCCTGCAGGGAAAATTTTTCCCTGGTTAAGAATATTGTTCTATGACATTATTGGCTATAGTACTTAAAATATTTTGTGTGAATGTGTCTTCCCTCCAAGCTAGGCTCTATTTAGTACAGGCATTCGTATCTTTTCTTACTTCTGAATTCCTCGTAGAACATTGTAGCGAATGCTTAGTAAATATTTAAAATGTAAATTCTTAGCATCTAAAAGTTAGAGAGGAATGTGGAGGAAATATCATTTGATCTGATCTCGTTTTTTGAAAGAAGTGGAGACAAAGAACCATAAAAGTCAAGGTATTTACCTAGGATGACTGTGTTTTGGTGACATAGTTCCCCTCTTCCCTATCAGGTAGTATTATTACTGCACTGGATTTCTCGTTAAATGTATACTGAGAGCATTAGTAAATATCACATCAGCATGAGCACATAATAACCTATAGTTTTACTAAGGGTTCTCTATGTGGCCCTGCTTTAATAATAAGCATATGTTTTATTAAAACCCTTATATTTTTATATTTAATGAACAATTCATTATTAAATATTATAGTATAGACAAGGATTCTTGAAATTGGGTCCCTAAATTGATGAGATTTAGCAGTTATAGCTGTGTGATCTTCACTGAGCCACTTAACTTTGCTCGTCTCCATATGTCATCTGTTAAATGCTTATTCCACTGGAAAAAAAAAAAAAGACAGAGGTATTCTTTTATTGCTTCTGTATCCTCAGTGCCTAGCACAAAGTAGGACATTCAATAAATATTTGCTGATTGACTAACTGACTGGCTGTTCAACTGGAGATACAGTAAGTGCTTGTTTTAGCTTATTCTAGAATAAAATGTGGTAAAATATTTGAAAATCCTGGAAATAGAGTATAAAGTGCTGGAAAATTCTAGATATTACTGTGCTATAAAAATACCTAAGGAATTTAAGCATTTAAAAATAGTGAAGTGGGAAGTTGAAATTACAATTTGTGAGATGTTACCAAAGTAATACTTAAGGGGAAATTGTCAGTGCCAAATGCATGTATTGGAAAAGAAGAATGGTCTCAAATCAATGCACTCAGCTTACACCATAAGAACCTAGAAAAGGAAGAACAAATGAAATCCAAAGTAGAAGAAAGGAAGTAATAAAGATCTGGGCCAAAACTAATAAAATGTGAAAACAGAAAATCAGTAGAGAAAATTAATGAAATCAAAGCTGGTTCTTTGAGAAGGTCAATAAAATTGATATAACTCCAGCAAGATTTATTAGGGGAAAAAAAGAGGGAACACACAAATAACAAATATCAGGAATGAGAGAGATGACATCATTACAGTTTCTACAGATATTACAAGAATAACAATGAAATGTTATAAACAAATTTATGCCTACAGATTCAACAATTTAAGTGGACAAATTTCTTGAAAGACAAAAACTACTAAAGCTCACTCAAGAAGAAATAGATAACCTGAATAATCCTAGATCTATTAAAGAAATTGAATTTGCAGTTACAAACCTTCCCACAAAGAAAATTCCAGCTCCGGTGGCTTCACTGATGATATCCACCAAACTTGTAAGGAAGAAATAATTCTCATTCTATTCCAGAAAATTTTTTTCAGAATAAACAAAGACATTAGAAGAAAAGAAAACTACATATCAATATCCCTCATGAACATAAGTGCAAAATTTCTAAACAAAATTTAAACAAATATATTTCAATATATATACAAATGATTATATATATATATATATATATATATATATATCTCCAAGTAGGGTTTATGACAGTAATGCAAGGCAGGTTTAAATTTGAAAATCAATCAACTAAATTCACCATATTAACAAACTAAGAAGGAAAAACCATATGATCATCTCAACTAGGTATTAAAAATTGCATCTGTGAAAATCCATCATCCATTCCTGATTTTAAAAAAATAAAACTCTGAGCAAATTCATAATTAAAAGGAATTTCCTCAATCTGATAAATAAAATCTGTGGAAAATCTACAACAAACATACTAAATAATAAAAGATTAAATGCTTTCCTCTTAAGATCAGGAACAGGACAAGAATGCCCCCACTCTCTATTCAATATCATGCTGGAGAATCTAACCAATATAATTAGGCAAGAAAAAAAAATAACAGGCATCCAAATTGTTAAGAAGGAAGTAAAATTGTCTTATTTCACAGACAGTATTAATGTTTTTACAGAAAACCCAACAGTATCCACAAAAAAAGCTACAAGAATTAATAAGTGAGTTTAGCAAGGTTGCAGGATACATTATCAAATCAATTATATTTCTATATACTAGCAATTAACAACCAAAAATTGAAATTTAGAAAAAATATCATTTGCAACAGCATTATCAAATATATTATAGTTAGGGATAAATCTATCAAAAAGGTACAAAAGCTGTACACAACAAACTACAAAATATTGTTGACAGAAATTAAAGAAGACCTAAACAAATGGAAAGATATACTAGGTTCATGGGTCAGATGACTCAATATTGGTTAGATGTCAGTTCTCACTAATATGCACTAGGGGTACAAGGAAACTTTGGGAGGGGGCATTTACATGTTAATTGTTTTGATTGTAGTGATGGTCAGGCATATACATATGAAAAAATTTATCAAATTGTACAATTTAAATATGTGCAGCTCTTGTATGCTACAAAGCTTTTAAAAAATAAAAATAAATGACAGACAGGCAGTGTTTTATGTACTTCCTATGGTTCCCACAGGAAGGCATTGAAGGGTTTTAAGCAGAAAAGTGCTGATGATTTGTATTTTTAAAAAAGCACTTTGGGAGGCGGGGCAAGATGGCAGACTGGTGAGCTGTATGTTTTAGTTACTCCTCCAGGAAAGTAGGTAGAAAGCCAGGAACTGCGTGGACTGGACACCACAGAGCAATCTGACTTTGGGCATACTTCATACAACACTCATGAAAATGTGGAACTGCTGAGATCAGCGAAATCTGTAAGTTTTTGCGGCCAGGGGACCCGCGCCCCTCCCTGCCAGGCTCAGTCCCGTGGGAGGAGGGGCTGTCAGCTCCGGGAAGGAGAAGGGAGAACTGCAGTGGCAGCCCTTATCGGAAACTCATCCTGCTGATCCAAACTCCAACCATAGATAGACGGAGACCAGACACCAGAGAATCTGAGAGCAGCCAGCCCAGCAGAGAGGAGACAGGCATAGAAAAAAAACAACACGAAAAACTCCAAAATAAAAGCGGAGGATTTTTGGAGTTCTGGTGAATATAGAAAGGGGAAGGGCAGAGCTCAGGCCCGAGCTCAGGCCCTGAGGCGCATATGCAAATCCCGAAGAAAAGCTGATCTCTCTGCCCTGTGGACCTTTCCTTAATGGCCCTGGTTGCTTTGTCTCTTAGCATTTCAATAACCCATTAGATCTCTGAGGAGGGCCCTTTTTTTTTTTTTTTTAATCCTTTTTTTCTGTTTCTAAAACAATTACTCTAAGAAGCCCAATACATAAAGCTTCAAAGACTTGCAATTTGGGCACGTCAAGTCAAGAGCAGAACTAGGAGAGCTCTGAGACAAAACGCAATAATCCAGTGGCTGAGAAAATTCACTAAACACCACAACTTCCCAAGAAAAGGGGGGTGTCCGCTCACAGCCATCATCCTGGTGGACAGGAAACACTCCTGCCCATCACCAGCCCCATAGCCCAGAACTTCCCCAGACAACCCAGTGTGACGGAAGTGCTTCAAATAACAGGCACACACCACAAAACTGGGTGTGGACATTAGCCTTCCCTGCAACCTCAGCTGATTGTCCCAGAGTTGGGAATGTAGAGCAGTGTGAATTAACAAAGCCCCATTCAGCCATCATTTGAGCAGACTGGGAGCCTCCCTACACAGCCCAGCAGCCCAGAACTGCCCTGGGGGGACGGCACTCACCTGTGACATAACACAGTCATCCCTCAACAGACGACCCGGGGTGCACAGCCTGGAAGAGGGGCCCACTTGCAAGTCTCAGGAGCCATACGCCAATACCAAGGACTTGTGGGTCAGTGGCAGAGACAAACTGTGGCAGGACTGAACTGAAGGATTAGACTATTGCAGCAGCTTTAAAACTCTAGGATCACCAGGGAGATTTGATTGTTAGAGCCATCCCCCCCTCCCTGACTGCCCAGAAACACGCCCCATATACAGGGCAGGCAACACCAACTACACACGCAAGCTTGGTACACCAATTGGACCCCACAAGACTCACTCCCCCACTCACCAAAAAGGCTAAGCAGGGGAGAACTGGCTTGTGGAGAACAGGTGGCTCGTGGATGCCACCTGCTGGTTAGTTAGAGAAAGTGTACTCCACTAAGCTGTAGATCAGATAAATTAGAGATAAGGACTTCAATTGGTCTACAAATCCTAAAACAACCCTATCAAGTTCAACAAATGCCACGAGGCCAAAAACAACAGAAAATTATAAAGCATATGAAAAAAACAGACGATATGGATAACCCAAGCCCAAGCACCCAAATCAAAAGATTAGAAGAGACACAGCACCTAGAGCAGCTACTCAAAGAACTAAAGATGAACAATGAGACCATAGTACGGGAGAGAAAGGAAATCAAGAAGATCCTAGAAGAGCATAAAGAAGACATTGCAAGACTAAATAAAAAAATGGATGATCTTATGGAAATTAAAGAAACTGTTGACCAAATTAAAAAGATTCTGGACACTCATAGTACAAGACTAGAGGAAGTTGAACAATGAATCAGTGACCTGGAAGATGACAGAATGGAAAATGAAAGCATAAAAGAAAGAATGGGGAAAAAAATTGAAAAAATCGAAATGGACCTCAGGGATATGATAGATAATATGAAACGTCCAAATATAAGACTCATTGGTGTCCCAGAAGGGGAAGAAAAGGGTAAAGGTCTAGGAAGAGTATTCAAAGAAATTGTTGGGGAAAACTTCCCAAATCTTCTAAACAACATAAATACACAAATCATAAATGCTCAGCGAACCCCAAATAGAATAAATCCAAATAAACCCACTCCGAGACATATACTGATCACACTGTCAAACACAGAAGAGAAGGAGCAAGTTCTGAAAGCAGCAAGAGAAAAGCAATTCACCACATACAAAGGAAACAGCATAAGACTAAGTAGTGACTACTCAGCAGCCACCATGGAGGCGAGAAGGCAGTGGCACGATATATTTAAAATTCTGAGTGAAAAAAATTTCCAGCCAAGAATACTTTATCCAGCAAAGCTCTCCTTCAAATTTGAGGGAGAGCTTAAATTTTTCACAGACAAACAAATGCTGAGAGAATTTGCTAACAAGAGACCTGCCCTACTGGAGATACTAAAGGGAGCCCTACAGACAGAGAAAAAAAGAAAGGACAGAGAGACTTGGAGAAAGGTTCAGTACTAAAGAGATTTGGTATGGGTACAATAAAGGATATTAATAGACAGAGGGGAAAAATATGACAAACATAAACCAAAGGATAAGATGGATGATTCAAGAAATGCCTTCACGGTTATAACGTTGAATGTAAATGGATTAAACTCCCCAATTAAAAGATATAGATTCGCAGAATGGATCAAAAAAAATGAACCATCAATATGTTGCATACAAGAGACTCATCTTAGACACAGGGACACAAAGAAACTGAAAGTGAAAGGATGGAAAAAAAATATTTCATGCAAGCTACAGCCAAAAGAAAGCAGGTGTAGCAATATTAATCTCAGATAAAATAGACTTCAAATGCAGGGATGTTTTGAGAGACAAAGAAGGCCGCTACATACTAATAAAAGGGGCAATTCAGCAAGAAGAAATAACAATCGTAAATGTCTATGCACCCAATCAAGGTGCCACAAAATACATGAGAGAAACACTGGAAAAACTAAAGGAAGCAATTGATGTTTCCACAATAATTGTGGGAGACTTCAACACATCACTCTCTCCTATAGATAGATCAACCAGACAGAAGACCAATAAGGAAATTGAAAACCTAAACAATCTGATAAATGAATTAGATTTAACAGACATATACAGGACATTACATCCCAAATCAACAGGATACACATACTTTTCTAGTGCTCATGGAACTTTCTCCAGAATAGATCATATGCTGGGACATAAAACAAGCCTCAATAAATTAAAAAAGATTGAAATTATTCAAAGCACATTCTCTGACCACAATGGAATACAATTAGAAGTCAATAACCATCAGAGACTTAGAAAATTCACAAATACCTGGAGGTTAAACAACACACTCCTAAACAATCAGTGGGTTAAAGAAGAAATAGCAAGAGAAATTGCTAAATATATAGAGACGAATGAAAATGAGAACACAACATACCAAAACCTATGCGATGCAGCAAAAGCAGTGCTAAGGGGTAAATTTATAGCACTAAACGCATATATTAAACAGGAAGAAACAGCCAAAATCAAAGAACTAAAGGATCAACTGAAGAAGCTAGAAAATGAACAGCAAACCAATCCTAAACCATGTGGAAGAAAAGAAATAACAAGGATTAAAGCAGAAATAAATGACATAGAGAACAAAAAAACAATAGAGAGGATAAATATCACCAAAAGTTGGTTCTTTGAGAAGATCAACAAGATTGACAAGCCCCTAGCTAGACTGACAAAATCAAAAAGAGAGAAGACCCATATAAACAAAATAATGAATGAAAAAGGTGACATAACTGCAGATCCTGAAGAAATTTAAAAAATTATAAGAGGATACTATGAACAACTGTATGGCAACAAACTGGATAATGTAGAGGAAATGGACAATTTCCTGGAAACATATGAACAACCTAGACTGACCAGAGAAGAAATAGAAGACCTCAACCAACCCATCACAAGCAAAAAGATCCAATCAGTCATCAAAAATCTTCCCACAAATAAATGTTCAGGGCCAGATGGCTTCACAGGAGAATTCTACCAAACTTTCCAGAAAGAACTGACATCAATCTTATTCAAACTCTTTCAAAACATTGAAGAAAATGGAACACTACCTAACTCATTTTATGAAGCTAACATCAATCTAATACCAAAACCAGGCAAAGATGCTACAAAAAAGGAAAACTACCGGCCAATTTCCCTAATGAATATAGATGCAAAAATCCTCAACAAAATACTTGCAAATCGAATCCAAAGACACATTAAAAAAATCATACACCATGACCAAGTGGGGTTCATTCCAGGCATGCGAGGATGGTTCAACATAAGAAAAACAATCAATGTATTACAACACATTAACAAGTCAAAAGGGAAAAATCAAATGATCATCTCAATAGATGCTGAAAAAGCATTTGACAAAATCCAACATCCGTTTTTGATAAAAACACTTCAAAAGGTAGGAATTGAAGAAAACATCCTCAGCATGATAAAGAGCATATATGAAAAACGCACAGCCAGCATAGTACTCAATGGTGAGAGACTGAAAGCCTTCCCTCTAAGATCAGGAACAAGACAAGGATGCCCGCTGTCACCACTGTTATTCAACATTGTGCTGGAAGTGCTAGCCAGGGCAATCCGGCAAGACAAAGAAATAAAAGGCATCCAAATTGGAAAAGAAGAAGTAAAACTGTCATTGTTTGCAGATGATATGATCTTATATCTAGAAAACCCTGAGAAATCGACGATACAGCTACTAGAGCTAATAAGCAAATTTAGCAAAGTAGCAGGATACAAGGTTAATGCACATAAGTCAGTAATGTTTCTATATGCTAGAAATGAACAAACTGAAGAGACACTCAAGAAAAAGATACCATTTTCAATAGCAACTAAAAAGTCAAGTACCTAGGAATAAACTTAACCAAAGATGTAAAAGACCTATACAAAGAAAACTACATAACTCTACTAAAAGAAATAGAAGGGGACCTTAAAAGATGGAAAAATATTCCATGTTCATGGATAGGAAGGCTAAATGTCATTAAGACGTCAATTCTACCCAAACTCATCTACAGATTCAATGCAATCCCAATCAAAATTCCAACAACCTACTTTGCAGACTTGGAAAAGCTAGTTATCAAATTTATTTGGAAAGGGAAGATGCCTCAAATTGCTAAAGACACTCTAAAAAAGAAAAACGAAGTGGGAGGACTTACACTCCCTGACTTTGAAGCTTATTATAAAGCCACAGTTGCCAAAACAGCATGGTACTGGCACAAAGATAGACATATAGATCAATGGAATCGAATTGAGAATTCAGAGATAGACCCTCAGATCTATGGCCGACTGATCTTTGATAAGGCCCCCAAAGTCACTGAACTGAGTCATAATGGTCTTTTCAACAAATGTGGCTGGGAGAGTTGGATATCCATATCCAAAAGAATGAAAGAGGACCCCTACCTCACCCCCTACACAAAAATTAACTCAAAATGGACCAAAGATCTCAATATAAAAGAAAGTACCATAAAACTCCTAGAAGATAATGTAGGAAAACATCTTCAAGACCTTGTATTAGGCGGCCACTTCCTAGACTTTACACCCAAAGCACAAGCAACAAAAGAGAAAATAGATAAATGGGAACTCCTCAAGCTTAGAAGTTTCTGCACCTCAAAGGAATTTCTCAAAAAGGTAAAGAGGCAACCAACTCAATGGGAAAAAGTTTTTGGAAACCATGTATCTGACAAAAGACTGATATCTTGCATATATAAAGAAATCCTACAACTCAATGACAATAGTACAGTCGGCCCAATTACAAAATGGGCAAAAGATATGAAAAGACAGTTCTCTGAAGAGGAAATACAAATGGCCAAAAAACACATGAAAAAATGTTCAGCTTCACTAGCTATTAGAGAGATGCAAATTAAGACCACAATGAGATACCATCTAACACCGGTTAGAATGGCTGCCATTAATCAAACAGGAAACTACAAATGCTGGAGGGGATGTGGAGAAATTGGAACTCTTATTCATTGTTGGTGGGACTGTATAATGGTTCAGCCACTCTGGAAGTCAGTCTGGCAGTTCCTTAGAAAACTAGATATAGAGTTACCATTCGATCCAGCGATTGCACTTCTCGGTATATACCCGGAAGATCGGAAAGCAGTGACACGAACAGATATCTGCACGCCAATGTTCATAGCAGCATTATTCACAATTGCCAAGAGATGGAAACAACCCAAATGTCCTTCAACAGATGAGTGGATAAATAAAATGTGGTATATACACACGATGGAATACTATGCGGCAGTAAGAAGGAACGATCTCATGAAACATATGACAACATGGATGAACCTTGAAGACATAATGCTGAGCGAAATAAGCCAGGCACAAAAAGAGAAATATTATATGCTACCACTAATGTGAACTTTGAAAAATGTAAAACAAATGGTTTATAATGTAGAATGTAGGGGAACTAGCAATAGAGAGCAATTAAGGAAGGGGGAACAATAATCCAAGAAGAACAGATAAGCTATTTAACGTTCTGGGGATGCCCAGGAATGACTATGGTCTGTTAATTTCTGATGGATATAGTAGGAACAAGTTCACAGAGATGTTGCTATATTAGGTAACTTTCTTGGGGTAAAGTAGGAACATGTTGGAAGTTAAGCAGTTATCTTAGGTTAGTTGTCTTTTTCTTACTCCCTTGTTATGGTCTCTTTGAAATGTTCTTTTATTGTATGTTTGTTTTCTTTTTAACTTTTTTTTTTCATACAGTTGATTTAAAAAAGAAAGGAAAGTTAAAAAAAAAAAAAAAAAGAAAGAAAACAAGGAAAAAAAAAGATGTAGTGCCCCCTTGAGGAGCCTGTGGAGAATGCAGGGGTATTCGCCTACCCCACCTCCATGGTTGCTAACATGACCACAGACATAGGGGACTGGTGATTTGATGGGTTGAGCCCTCTACCACAGGTTTTACCCTTGGGAAGACGGTTGCTGCAAAGGAGAGGCTAGGCCTCCCTATGGTTGTGCCTAAGAGCCTCCTCCCGAATGCCTCTTTGTTGCTCAGATGTGGCCCTGTCTCTCTAGCTAAGCCAACTTGAAAGGTGAAATCACTGCCCTCCCCCCTACGTGGGATCAGACACCCAGGGGAGTGAATCTCCCTGGCAACGTGGAATATGACTCCCGGGGAGGAATGTAGACCTGGCATCGTGGGACGGAGAACATCTTCTTGACCAAAAGGGGGATGTGAAAGGAAATGAAATAAGCTTCAGTGGCAGAGAGATTCCAAAAGGAGCCGAGAGGTCACTCTGGTGGGCACTCTTATGCACACTTTAGACAACACTTTTTAGGTTCTAAAGAATTGGTGTAGCTGGTGGTGGATACCTGAAACTATCAAACTACAACCCAGAACCCATGAATCTCGAAGACAGTTGTATAAAAATGTAGCTTATGAGGGGTGACAATGGGATTGGGAAAGCCATAAGGACCACACTCCATTTTGTCTAGTTTATGGATGGATGAGTAGAAAAATAGGGGAAGGAAACAAACAGACAAAGGTACCCAGTGTTCTTTTTTACTTCAATTGCTCTTTTTCACTCTAATTATTTTTCTTGTTATTTTTGTGTGTGTGCTAATGAAGGTGTCAGGGATTGATTTGGGTGATGAATGTACCACTATGTAATGGTACTGTAAACAATCGAAAGTACGATTTGTTTTGTATGACTGCGTGGTATGTGAATATATCTCAGTAAAATGAAGATTAAAAAAAATAAAAATAAAAATAAAAAAATAAAAATAAAAATAAATGACAATATGTATCAAAAGCTTTAGAGATATTCATGCATTTGACCCAGGCTATATATTTCTGGGATCTTTTCTAGTAAAATATGGCAGATTGAACACATTTATTTACCTTACTCCCTCCCCATACATTACTAAAAGGGCAGTTATGAAATTTTAAAACATGGCAGGTGAGAGTGATGGGAATTGAAGAAAAGAAAAGCAGCAAAGTTTTGGAATCTGGAAACTGGTAAGTGATTTAGCACACCAGGGAAAGAGAAAATAAAGGAAGCAATGGAGGAGGCCTTAAATGTCTCTTGATTGACTATATGAGAACTCCAGCAAATCTCAGGAATTAGAAGCACCAGTTGCCGCTGAAGAAAGGGTGCAGGGTGTACTGCATTTATCAGAGCTCCAGATCCCTGTCTGTATCCCACCTCATGCAGCTGGGTGGCTGATCTTCTTCCACATCCTTCCACCATAAAAGACAAGAGATATATTCTGTGGAGACTCTGAAGCACAGTGTGGGATACCACACTGAAAATAAGGGTAAATAAGTAAAAGTTTAATAAGAGCTATGATTCTCCAATCTCCTCTGCCATCTCACTTGTCACTACTAGAGTTGCAAGTTAGGTCCCAGAGCAGTCAGTGGTGCAGGGGAGGCAGCTCCCAGCCATTATGAAGTAGAACATTGCATCTTTTCTGTAGAGTAACCCAATGAGGGGTCTGAGATCCCAGCAGGCAACTGACTTCTGTTTTCCTTTCCCAGCTGTAATCCAAAGGAAGTACGCCTGCGAGACTCAGGGGTGACTGTGAAACAGGTCAAAAGGAGCATTTAAGAATCCAGGAGTGTCAGCCAGCCACATAGATACTTCACCTATAGTAGATGTAGACTGTATTCCTATCACCTTGTGTCCTTTTCTGTGCAATCCAACTTTCTATATATAAAAGGAGTTGAGGAAAGTAGTAACTTATTTTTTAATTCACTAAACAGCATTCAGTCATTCACCAAGAGAGAATATGCAGTGGACTTGACATTTTATATATTCTTCAATCTACTTCCACAGAGACAATCCCTATGTAATAGATAATGTCAACTGGCCTCAGCAGCTTTTCATGAAAAGGCTTTTGGTGTCTTCCACATTCATTACTACATTAGATTAAGCTTTTCTTATGGGTCCTGTTTTAAATGCACATATTTTACCCAAGAAGGTCATCAGAAGAGCCCATCTGTTTGTCAGGCCAGTGGCAGACTGTCACAGTGTCTATTGGGAAGGCAGCTGGATGTGGCGACAAGAGCCCTAACTGTTCCACTTCTGTCTCATCTACTCATTTGACAATTATAAGCCTCAGGTTCCCCAGATTATTTCCCTACCAAAAATTGTACTTGCTGACCTCTAAGATTCCTTCCTGTCTTAAAATTCAGCAGTTCTATATTCTGAACATAATATGTATTCTTAGGCTTCTGTAACTAAGAACAGAGTTTAGTTTTTTAATAAAAATAAATATTGTATTTTAAATATCTGTATAACATATCCATACATATAATTTCAAAAAATTCCAGCTGGTTAAATTTAGAATGCTTATATTAAAACCAATTCAACAGTACTCTCTGGCACTATTCCCAGAACATTTCCATTTGATTGGAAATTGTTAAAATTTTAATCCATTTAAAGCCTTTCTCTCTCCCAATTGTGCTCTTCTTAGAATGCTGCATTTGAAAAATTGACTGCTAAAGCACTGACTCTCTTATTAACCCAAGTATCTTAGCTGTGTTACTGCTACGCATTTAGACGTTTTTCAGGCCACATGTGGAATGTGTGGTGGGATGGAAAGAATAAGTTTATATGAGTATGTTTATATTCCTGTAGATTCCCTTTTCCTTCCAAGGACACCTATCAGAGGCCCATCCCACTCCCACATCAAGACTACCTACTACTGTGCTCTCACTTGTCTTATCTCCACCTTTTCCTTTAAAGCATTAAGATAATAGCAGAATTATTTGACTAGAGAGTTCTGCCAACACAGACAGATAAACTGTAGAAAAACAGACTATTCAAATTATATCATTTCCCTAAGTGAAACAACCTCATTTCTTAAGAATTTATAATCACCCTACTTTCCCTTTCCGGACTGGTAAGTCCCTACTATTCTCCAGTATTATTCTGCCTGGATCCCAGTCTTCACTGGCCTTGGGAGGAAAAAATGAGCAGTTGGCAGAAGGGCTGTTGGAAGGGCCCCCAGGAGAAGGATTAAACCCTGTCTGGTGCAGAGAGCCCTCCCCAGCCTCTACCATTCTACATGACAATGAATTCACACATTTTCTTAACTGTTTCTCTCCTCTCACTACTTTACTGACAAAACCACTCCTAGAGACCCTGAGACTTACCCTATCACAGTAAAGGCACTATGCCTTAAGCAACAACTGTGTGCCAGGCACAGTTTATAAAAACCTACTTTATATATATATTGGATTACTTAACCCAAACAGAATTTTACAAGTTAAGGCAAGTACTTTTCTCATTTTAAAACTAGGGAAATTGAGGCTCATGGAGGTTAAATATCTTGTTTAATGTCTACAGGTAATAAGGGATGAAGCCTAGATGTGAACCCAAATCTGTTTTGCTGTACTATGCCAAGATCTCTTATTTATAGGTAGAAAAATGGTAAGTCTGTGTATATCAGATTTTAAATTTCATCAGTGTCTTAAACTGCCAGGCTGCTATGACAAACACCACACAATGGGTTGGTATAATCAAAGGGAATTTAGTGGCTCATGTTTTCAGAGGCTAGATGCTCGCTTTTTCCTATGTTCAGTAGTATTCTGGCTGGCTGGCAATCCTAAGGTTTCTTGGCTTTCCTGTCACATGGGTTCCCACAAATATTGGCTTCCAGCTCCTCCCTATGGCTTATTTTTTTTTTTTTTTAAATAAGGCCTCCAGGAATAGGATTAAGACCCATCCTGATTCAGTTGGTCACACCTTAACTAAAAATAACGTCTTCAAAAGATCCTATTTAAAATTCCTTACACACAGAAAAATGGGATTTTTCCCCCTGGGAGTACATAATTCAACCTACCATAACTGAGGTTCAATTACTATCACTGGGTATTAGCATTCTTTTTTGCTTGCATCCGTCTTCAATATTAAAAGTTTATTTGAGATAGAACTACTCAGTCATATGTCGATATTCACAATGACTAGCAGAGTGCTTTGTCCATAATAGAAACCCAATATGTAGTTGTTTGAAATATATATTTGTCTAAAAGTAATAATAACCAGAAAGTCGGATTGGATAAGCACAAAAAGTGATAAAACCTATGCTGGGATTTGATAAAAACTGTGCTGGTTTGTATATATTATGTCACCCCAGAAAAAGCCATATTCTTGTGGGGGCAGATGTATCAGTGTGGATTGGGTTGGAACCTATTGGTTTAGTGTCCATGGAGATGTGACCCACCCAACTGTAGGTGATAACTCTGATTGGATAATTTCCATTGAAGCGTGAGCCCGCCCATTCAGAATGGGCCTTGTATAGTTTACTAGAGCACTATGTAAGCTCAGACAGCAAGAGTTCATAGCTAACTGTAGCTGAGACAGACATTTTGAAGACAGCCATTGGAAGTTGATGTGTTACCTTGGACACTTCATGGCCTTAAGACTGTAACTGTGTAACCAAATAAACCTTCTTTTATAAAAGCCAACCCATTTCTGGTATTTTGCAAAAAGGCAGCATTAGCAAACTAGAATAGATTTTGGTACCAGAGAAGTGGGATGCTGGTGCTGCTGAGTTTGCTAATACCAAACAAGTTGGAATGGCTTTTTAAATGGATAAGGGGAAGATTCTGGAAGAATTGTGAGGAGCTTGGTAGAAAAGGCCTAAACTGCTTTGAAGAGACTGTTGGTAGAAACACATACTCTAAAGATACTTCTGATGAGGCCTTGAGCAGAAATGATGAATGTGTTGTTGCGAACTGGAAGAAAGGCAATCCCTGTTTTAAAGTGGCAGAAAATTTGGCAAAATTGAGTCTGGTGTTGGATGGAAGGAAGAATTTGAGGGTGATGAGCTGGGGTACTTGGCTGATGAGATTTCAAAACTAAAAGTTGTGGATATAGCATGGCTTCCCCTTGCAGCTTATAATAAAATGCAAGCTGAGAGAGATAATCTTAGAACTGAACTCTTGGGTTCAAAGAAACCAGAGACTGATGGTTTGGAAAATTCCGGGCTTCCAGGGAGTGGAATCCCAGAAGCTATAGCCCCACATGAGGATTTAACCAAACATGAAACCTGACCGCCATTTCAGTACAAGCCAGGATTGGAAATGGAGTTATCCAGAAAGGATTTGTGGAAAGTCCTATTGTCTGACGACTTTGATCCCTGTGTGCTTCATATGAAGCCACCAGAATTTTTGCAAGATCTTTATAGACAGATATGCTACTGGTCTGGACTGGAGGAGACAGACAAGGAACAAATAGAAGGAAAAGTTTCTTCAAAGACAGAGCCATGGAGGTTAAGGTCTGGAGTCAAGGGGTCTCAGTCTGGAAGAGCGGAGTGGCCCACATGCATGGAAAGGGTGCGTTTGCCCCGGAGGTCGAGGGTGGGCCTTCCACCTCGATGTTCAGAAAGAGAGCTCTCATGCCAGGCCTCAGAGAGGGTAGAGCACATTCTCAGGGAATTAGGGAGAGCCTGTCCACCACCTCACTGTTCTGAAAGGGTTGAGTGTGTGCCCCAGAGATGGAAGAGAATCTGGGTACTGCCCCAATGTTTGAGGAGAGTGGGCCTAGAAGAAGGTGGTCCCCCCAATGTGTGGATATGTTAGAGCACTCACCTCAATGTTTAGAGAGAAAAGGGTGCCATGAAAGCCTTTGGAAAGGGTTGGACTCCCACTCTCTCAGGCCCCAAGGATTCAACTTCATTCTGTTAATGACTTTCAAGCTTTGAAATCTAATGGAGTTTGCCTGGTGGGTTTTAGGAAATGTTTTGGTCCCTTAAACCCTGTTTTCCTTTCAGTTTCTCCTTATGGCAATGGGAATGTTTACCCTATGATTGTCCCTCCTTTGTATATTGGCAGCAGATAACTTGTTCTAAGTTTTACACACCTGTGACTGATTTTGATGGGATCTTGTACTTACCTACTGTTACTGAAATGGGTTAAGTTTTTGTGATATTGTGATGGGATGAATGTATTTTGTATTTGGAAAGAATATGTTTTTCTGGTGTCCAGGGGGTGGAATGTGCCAGTTTATATATATTATGTCCCCCCAGAAAAAGCTATATTCTTTAATGCATTCTTGTGGGGGCAGATGTATGAGTGTGGATTAGGTTGGAACCTATTGGTTCAGTGTCCATGGAGATGTGACCCACCCAACTGTAGGTGATAACTCTGATTGTATAATTTCCATGGAGGTGTGAGCCTGCCCATTAAGCATGGGCCTTGTTTAGTTTACTGGAGCACTATATAAGCTCAGACAGAAGGAGTTCATAGTTAGCTGTGCTGAGACAGACATTTTGAAGACGGCCATTGGAAGCTGATGCAGACATTTTGGAGAATGCCTTTTTGAAACGCAACCTGGGAGCAAGCAGACACCAACCACATGCCTTCCCAGCTAATAGAGGTTTTCTGGATGCCGTTGACCATCCTCCAGTGAAGGAACCCAATTGTTGATATGTTACCTTGGACACTTTATGGCCTTAAGACTATAACTATGTAACCAAATAAACCTCCTTTTATAAAAGCCAACCCATTTCTGGTATTTTGCAAAAAGGCAGCATTAGCAAACTAGAACAAAAACCATAACCATAAAAACCATCTACAAATGTGTAGGAAAGACTGAATCAATGACTGCCGTGATTCTCTTATTCAATGATTGGAAAAAGTCATTTGGTAGCAGTAAGGAATATTTTCAGACATGTCACAACAAGTTGAACTTTTATTGATCTAAACATATCTTTCTCACATTAAAAGAAATCTAGAGCAGCATTGCCCAATAGAGGTATGATGCAAGATACAAATGAAAGCCACATATATGATACTAAATTTTCTAGTAGCCACATTAAAAAAGTAAAAGGAAACAGGTAAAATAAATTTTAATAATATATTTTATTTAACTAATATAGCCAAGTTATTATCATTTCAACATATAATCAATATAAAAATATTAATGAGATAATTTGCATTTTAACACTGTCTTGGAAATCTAATGTATATTTTATACTTACAACACATCAGAATTCAGATTAACCACAATTCAGGGGATCGTTAGCTAGATGTGGCTACTGACTACCATACTGGACCATGCAGGAGGACGCTGGGGTTAGATTGCCAGCTCTCTCAGCCTTTCCCTCAAGCTCACCACCTCAGGTTCACAAAATGGCTACCAATGCCCTAGACATCACATCAGCGTGGAATGTAAGAACAGGGAAGAGGCACCACCATGTTTATAAATTAGATTTCTTTTTTTTATTTCCAGAGGAAGACTATAAAGGAATTGCATATAGAAATGCATTTTCCCACCACAGGTCTTGATTATGTTGGTCTGCCACAGACATGGTTATATATATATTTTTAATGAAAATACAATACCAGTGATCATATAAAATGTGCTCCTTCATTTTTTAATATCTATATAACATATAACTAAATAATAAATAGGTTTTCTTTCATAATAATACCTGTATTGCTCAATTTTGCCTTTTGTCTGCTAACATATTTGAAATTGCAGTGGACCACTGGGAATGGGACTTCTGGGAGTAAAAGTCATTCTCAGAGATTAGGGCACCAAATATCAGTTTCTTTAAGGAATTTTCTAGGGTAAGCCCTCATTATGAATGCACAAGTATACATATTGAGTTTCAAATACACCTCCATTTGTTCAAGTTCCTATTGATTTAATGTCAGTGTTCATTTTACTACATCACAGTGCAAACATATGTAACTCCTAATAGTTTATAATTCTTCCCTAGTCATCTCCTTCCAAACATCATTATAATAATAAATAGATTAAATAATGAGTTCTTACTATCAATAAAAGTTCTATGTTTCTTCAATGAAAGGAAAAACCTTTAGCTTTAAAAAAATAAATTAAAAAATTTACATCATATACATTGGAATTTCATTAGCAATAAGTGGAAATAAATTATCCAGTAATTTAAACTGAATAAATTTTGAATCCTTTGTACAAATGTATAGATATTAAATGTTATGGCACACTTGGGCATTTTATTCTAAAGTATTTTGACCTGTTCTCCCCTCTCATGAAAGTATTAAAATATTCTCAGTTATAGTAAACCATGATATGATCATGACACATCTTATTTAATAGTAGAAAACTTACTTATGAAGTGATTCAATACAATGTAAATTAAAGCTGGAATTTATGTTTATTTAAATATGCATGCTTAGATGTACATACAGACATCCATATAACTGATATTTCTATTATTCAAACAGTCCACAGGGTCATCTAATGGGATTTTGTAGCGCAAAGGTGTCATGAACTAGAATATAGGGCACATTGCTTGTGCTTAGAATTGCAAACATAAAATTCTGCACATGAAAACATGAATGAATTTAAACCATCAGAGAAATTAGGTCAATAACAGTCTTTAACTATATTATGAAATTTGCATTCTGAAATGGAGTAGAAATCCAGGGATTCTGAGTGAGAAAGAGTAACCCCATTATAACTTCACTACACTGTAGCAATTAAGGTGAACCTTGTACCACAGTATATGAAAAAAACATATTGACCTTACTGCAACTAAGTCCCAGTTTCAAGGCATTTTACTATTCTTTGTTAGTACACTAAAAATAAAACAAAAGAACAGTTCATGCAACCAAGTATTATCACTAACACTGTTATCATTTGAAATCCTCTTTTCTTTTTAAATGCTTGATGGTGTGTCAGTGTTTGAAAAGCCATTATAACCATATGGATTCCTGACCTCTATATTCTGTGACACGGATAATGATAGTGCATACCATAAATCAGCCTATGACTCCTCAGTACCATAAACTCAGTGCCTGAATTGTCAGTGGATCATACTTCCAGTCATTATGATATTATTGTATAGAGGTGCACTCAAAGCTGTTAATACATCTCTGGGCTTGACACACGACAGCATGTGTGGCACTAATGACCAGTTATATGAACACTGTACATAGATCTATATTGTTAATGCCATGTATTCCTTGGAGACCTTAAAATGGCACTTGTGTCACTTGAAAATGACCTAAGAGCACAATTTTCTGTTTTAGACTACAATAACATTAGTGATTACTTGAAAATTTAAGAGAGAAAAAGTGAGAATATCTCAATTCTAATTAATAAAAATGAAAGAGAGAATTAACATGAAATTCAAATAACTGTAACTCCACCATTTTTAGTTTCCTAGCTGCTAAAACAAAAGCCATAAAATGGGTTGCTTTAAGCAAGGAGAATTTATTGGTTTTGAAGCCAGGAGAAGTCCAGAATCGAGGCATCATCAAGATGATACCTTCTTGCTGAAGACTATGGCATTCTGGGGTTATTTGCTGGTGATCCTTAGTCCTTGGCTTTCGCATCACATGTCAGTGCACATGGGAACATCTCTTCCTTTATCTTTCAGGTTCGGTTTACTCCCGGCTTCTGGCTGCTACCCATGGCTTTTATCTGTGGCCTTCTGTATAAGGCCCCCAGTTATAGGATTAAGATTCATACTGTCTCAGTTGGCCACACCTTAACTAAAATAACCTCATCAAAAAGTCCTATTTACAATGGGTTAACACCCACAGGAATGGAGCAAGATTAACAACATGTTTTTCTGCAGTACATAATTCAATCCTCAATATCCACCTTCAGCCTCTCTCCTTGATTCACATACACACAGTGAAGACTTTGGTGCAGCAGATTTTAGTTGGAGAGAGGGAGAGGCAATATCTTTTAAAGCCAATAAACTTAAAATTCAATATATCTTTATTCTTAAGAACTCTTCAAGCACCCCATATGCAGCTCAATCCTCCTCTCTATTCTATTCCATTCCTCTATCTGCTCTTCTCTTCTCCCAATTTTTCAAAAAAAAAATAAATTAATTATTCTATCTTCTTGTAAGAGTCTTCAGTCCCTGTATTTAGCAAAGCAATAACTTTGCATGTCCGAAATCATATCAATGAGCTCTGCTCACCCTTTTACCTCCTATGAATATTTGCAGGAATAAATAAGTAAATGAAAAATAAAGTGATTGTATGTTCAAATGACGTGACTTAGGTCACCACCCATTAGAAAGGAGAAATTGACAGTTTTACCTTAATAATATATTTTTCTATTATAAATAAATCACCGTTGCACAATAATAATATATTTATTATAAACAGATCAACAAATGCCCAGCATATATACACCTAATCATATGTATAAATAATCTAAAACTTGTTCATTTAAAGTATTAGACTGGTACGAAATGCAACAGCAATTGCATCATTTAAAAATATATCTAAACCATTCTGAAATTAATTTACCATATCTATATTCTGAGGAATTTTATAAACCAAAACTAGAATAAAGCAACTAATTGTTAGATATCAGCCTTCAAGAAACAGTACACTCAGTCCTTTTCAGTCCTTTTCCTATGAATGAGACGTCAAACTGAAAGAATACTTTGGTAACATATGAGGATGGAAATCTATGGAAACTTCAAAATTCAAATTTTATATGACATCTTCTGTCTGTTTAGAATGTACTATCTTGACTATATAGAAATATGGAAGGGGTGGGGCTGCCACTCCATCGGATCTAAAGGACAAAACATCAATCCACAGATGACTCTTGGACCATGAAATCTAATGGAGTTTTGCCTGCCGAGTTTTAGAATTGTGTGGGACACATGATCCTAGTTTCTCTTCTAATTTCTCCCTATTAGAATGGGAATGTTTATCCCTTGTCTGTCCTTCCATTGTATACTGGAAGCAGACAACTTGTTTTCTAGGTTTCAGAGGTCCACAGACACAGGAGAATTGTGCCCCAAAGCAAACCACACTCATGACCAATTTTTTTTCAATTTTATTGAGATATATTCATATACCACATAAACCATCCAAAGTATACAACCACTTTGTATCATCACATAGTTGTGCATAAATCCCCATGATCAATTTTAGAACTTTTTCATTAGTCCAGAACAGAAATAAGAATGAAAAACAAAACTCAAATCTTCCTATACCACTTATCCCCCCTTATTGTTAGCCCATAGTATAGGTGTAGTAAATTTGTTACTGTTGATAAAAGAATATTAAAATATTACTATTAACTATAGTCCATAGTTTGCAATAGCTATGTTTTTCCCATAGACCCTCTATTAATTTTTTTAATTTGTAGTAGCTTATGCAGAAACTTACTTATATTTTTAGTGTTAATCAGTGACATATATGACTTTAAACAACCACTTCATTCAAATTCAACTATAATACGGCACTATTACTTATAATCCTAATAACAAGCTACCCTCACCTCTATCCATTCCCAAACAATTTAACTTCAGCCTCATTAACAATTCTGTACATGTTAGGTAACCATTCACCCTTCTCTCACTTCTGTCTATCTCTAGGTACCCTATATTCTACCTTTTAAGTCTCTGAGTTTACATGTTCCAGTTAGTCATAACTGATTTTGATAAGACTTTGTACTTAGCATTGTTACTGAAATGATGTAAGGCTTTTGGGATGTTGTGATGAAATGAATGTATTTTGCATGTAGAAAGAATGTGTCTTTGGGAATCCACAGCATGGACTGTGGTGATTTGGAGCGATGTACCCCAGAAAAATGTGTTCTTAAACTTAATCCGTTCCTGTGGGTATGAATCCATTGTAAGTAGGCTCTTTGATGAGGTTACTTCATTTAAGGTATGGCCCAAATAAATCAGGATGGGACTTAATCCTATTACTGGAGTCCTTTATAAGTAGAATGAAATTCAGACAGAGAAAAAGCCATGGGAAGCAAGAAGCTGAAAGTCATTGGACCCAGAAGAGAAGGGAGAGGCCGGGAGAGGCTGCCAGGTACCCTGCCGTGCGACAGAGGCAGCCAGGACCAAGGATCACCAGGAAAGAAAGTATCACTTTGATGACACCTTGACACCACAAAACCATGAGCGAATAAATTCCCGTTGTCTAAGCTGTCAATGGTTGAGCAAAAGCTGTTGAGTACTGTGTCAATGTACCATAATTGTATGGTACTCACTTGAGCAGCTAAGGAAACTAAACAGTGATACTGAAGAAAAAAAAGTGGCAGAAAAGGACAGAGATAAATGTATTGTGGATTTTTTTTCTTTAAGTGTGCATTTAGTATAATTTGCTTTTCATTATTTTTTTCTTAAAACAAGTTATTAAATCAAAGATCATAAAATCAATGAGATTTTAGAACTGAGGGGGTACAGTAGCTAGAAGTTAATATGAATCAGTAAACAAAAATGATATAATTGGACATTTTCTTAATCATGTACTACATATTTGTATATTAGCTTCCAATAATTGTCACTCAGAAGATGCAATCACTTTGACAATTGTGTTTCGTTTCACAGCGGCTACAATAAATACCATACAATGGACTGGCTTAAACAACAGGAATTTATTGACTCCAGTTTCAGAGGCAAGAAGGCTTGCTTCCTTGCTGGGTCAGTATCTTCTGGCTGGCCAGCACTCTTTGGGGTTCCTTGGCTTTTTCATCACATGGCAATGCACATAACAAGTGTCCTCTCCTTTTTCTTCATGGTGCCGTTGACTTCCAGCTTCTGGCTGCTCCCTGTGACTTCCTCCATATCCACTTCCTGTGCTTGGAAGGATTTCAGCCATATTGGATTAAAGGCCACCCTCAATCAGTTTGGGCACTCCTTAATCACCAACATCTTCAAAGGTCCCATTTACAAATGGGTTCAGATCCACAGGACCAGAAGTTGGGACCTGAAATGCCTTTTTAGGGGGGACATGATTCAATCCCCAACAATAATTGAATATTTTACATAAATAATGCCAGAATCATCCCTGAGTTTAATTCTAAATTCATTTCATCTCATGCCACAAAACCAGTCCCTTCTTCAGATGAAGAAGGCTGCAATCTTTCTTATCCCTGTGTCAATATCAGCAGTCACACCTTATTTAACCCCCTTCCTCATAAAATGTAGTCATTGTCATGACTTCCTTATTGGAGTCAGACTGCCCCTTGCATTGTCCTGTCCTTGACACTTTCTAGCTGTGTGATTGAGCACAAACAAATTAGATCCCTCCCTAAACCTCAATCACTTCATTTCGCAAAAGGAGAAAACAATTATGCCTATCTCATGAGGAGGTAAAGGTTGGAAAACTGAAAACAATGCATTTAAAACACTAGCACAGCACCTGCTACATGGTCAGCACTCATTACTTGTTAGCTTGACTGTTATCACTGATTAATTTCATATATACCTGCAATCCTGTTATTTCTAACCCTCTACTGCACATTTCCCCTAGGATATCTTCCTGTCACTTTACACTTACTTAGCTTGAAGCAAAACTCATATTTTCTCCCCCAAAAGATCCCCCTTTTCAAAATTCTTCATCTTGCTTCTCCAACTCACTCAAGCTCAAAATCTTAGCAATATTTCTTTCTAGTCAAACACCAATTCTTGCCAGGGAAAATTTTCCGTCCGTTTCTTCTTAATTCATCTTGCCACTCCCCTACCCCCCACAAAAGCGTATTATATTCAGATTAATGCAATAGTTTCCAATTCAGGTTTACCAAATATATTTGTCATAATCTTTCCTACATGTGGTGCATGTTGTCCCTGCTCAAAAAATCCTCCCAATTCCCTAGTGCATATGATCTAAGTCACTATACCCAGCCTCCTTAGTCACTTGGACCCATGGAAACTATCCAAACATTCCTCATTATTCTCCCGCTCCTTCCATTTTATCAGCATCTGCACCATTGCACTGAAAATCCCTGAGCTTATCACCAGTATATTCACTCCCATTGCTACACTGCCTAAAATGCCCACTTCTAGCCCACCTGATACATCCAAACCTTCTTTGACCCTCAGTGCAGACTTCTTGACTCCTTGGAGCTCTGATCTCACAAAACATTTCTTTTTTCAACAGCTTAAGCTTGTGAATCAACCCCTCATAATTTAGGAAAAGATTGTAAACTCTTGAGGGGCAGAACCATATCTTGTATCCAGCACTTAGCAAATGCTCTACAAAAAAATGCCTAAGTGACTAAATCTGGGGCACAGGCTCTGAATAAGAGTAGGAGCACAAGCTCTGGAACCAGACAACCAGTGTCAGATCTCAGCTCTGCCTATTATAAGTCTACAATGTTAGCCGATTTCTCATGTATCCTCTCTGTGCCTCACTTGTCTTATCTCTTCTGTAAAATGGAGATTATAACAGTGCTTGTGCTATAAAGTTGTTGTAAGGGATTGAGTGAATTAATAATTGCAAAGCACTTACAACAGTTTGTGGCATACAATAAGTACTTGAAGAATGATAGCTGATAGCTTATTATAATAATAATTACCATATCGAGAGGACTATACATACTAAAATATACTTATTTAAGACTGGGTGTGGATGAATGGGTGGGAACAGCCATCAATGAAGTAAACATAAAGAATTTGTTAATTATTTGCTCTGAGAGACCCCTATTTTTTTTCCTGTAATAATAACAAAGGCACTGTTTTTAGAGGGATCACTAAACATTTCTTTTTCTAAGAATAACCCTGACTTTCTGAGAAGATATTAGCAAAACTTGTATGTATCTTCATATGGTTTATCTCAAGCCTCCTTGATTCCACTCAGGAATTTCCCTTCTCTATGATGTCTTTCTCTCTTCTCCCCAGGAAAATCTTAGTCCTACTTTTAGGCCCAAACTCCCACCTGTGGCATGACTACTTTCCCAAATACTCAAACCCACTCTAATCTTTTCTTCCCATGAACACCTCCAATACACATTAGATAACACACAACTCAGCACACAAAATTTGAATATCTATAATTTTTTATGTGCATATATTATCTTCTCCCAAAACTGTAAGTTTAAGAAGAGAATCATCCTTCACAGTTTAGCAAGTCAATACACACAGAATGTCCTACTCATTGTATTACCTCTTTAGGACATTTAAATAATGTACATCATTAATGCAGATTTTTTTTTTAATTTTACTTTAAAAATGGGTAGGGGGTAATTTACTTGCTGTTTTGGCCCAAATAAAAATTTTGTTTTATAATGTATTCAGCACAATATTTTGCTATTTGGTAGTTAGGTCTACAAAAAAATTGATGAGAGAGAAAAAATTGTGAGAAAATTCTCTAAAAGGAAAGTTTCATAGAAATGAAAGCATTAAGGCTAAAAAAAGAAGTTTGATGGGTAAAATTATTGAGTTTATATTTTATAGTTTATATTTTACAAAGACTTTAGCTTAAATTTCTGCAGAAAACGGTCAGGTAAAATAATAAGAAAGAATTTTAGAAAGTTGTAAATTTATAAAATATAAAACCAAAAGAAAAAGAGAAAGAAAATCCTTTCTTTTAGAACTATTTATGAGAATAACTATCCATCTAAACAAGATAGTTTACAGTTCTGCCTAAAATCCCCAAGATAGGTAATATGGCCTATTGTTCTATAAATCCTGAAATTAGCTTGAAAGAAACATATTAAACATGCTTAGTTAAAAAAAAAAAAAAAAAAAAAAAAAAACCTATCATCTGTAATTTTATTCCTGCTGCTTTTCCTCAGAGAGTGATGATTACAATCAATTCTTTAACCTTTTTAATTATAGGAAAATGGGCAGCTTAATTACAGTCATGGGGTAAAGCATAGTGGGAAAGCAGCTGCAGTGAGTGAGATTCAGGTAGAAGAGAAAAAAAGACATTGTAAAGGAAAAACAAAACGATATTCATCAAACCAAATAAATAAGCTATAGGAAAAGTAGTGAGGGAATCAGCAATCAGGTAATGCTGATTATATCCAAATAAACAACCAAATAAATATCCAAGTAAATAACCAAATAAATAAGCAATCAGACAAGTAGTGAGGGAAAATATCCATCTATAATTGCTTAATTTGATATTTTTAGGTAATTGGCAAACCCAGGGAAAGACAAAAAAAAAGTCTCAAAACTTGTTAACTAAATTTCAAGTTAAAATAATGCCTCAGTTCATTAGAATGCAGACTTCTTGACAGCAGGGATGCTGTCATCTTTCCTGTTCTTCCTCATCCCCTAGTGCAACCCTTGGAACTTTTGTCACAAAAAAAGAGAATTCAGTTATATGGCAGCCACATTCAACCTGAACCCAAAGAGGAAGCACTAAAGCTCCAGTGCAGTGACGCAGAGGTCCCAGAAGCCACATTCTTAAGGCTGTGCCTTTTACTTATTGGACAGACTTCGAATCTGTGTCAACTAAGGAAAGAGTGGTATTCATTCATTCGTAAGTGCTGTTGCACCCTGCCATGTATCAGGCACAACACTCAGCACTGATACGATGGTGCACAGTGGAATAGATGGCCTTAGGTACAAGCAAAGAACGGGCATCCATCTTAACAGGAGGGACAGCTTTACAGGCTTAAGGGTACAGATGCATATAGGTTGGTTGATTGGAAAATACAGGGATGAGGAAGTTCTCTTCAGCTCGCTTCTATTTTCTCAATGAAATAAAAAGCAGAATCATCAGCCAAGAAGATACGAGGGGAGGAGGTGTCCAAGATTTGAGGAGAGAGGAGAAAATGTGATATAGTCCTGTCATATAGGAGAGTCAAAAAAGGAAATAAAGTCCAACATCAAGCAGGGCTGAGGACCAATCTAGTTAACAATTAAAGAGAAATCACTCAGCAGAATTGGGTACTTTTTGACAGGCAGCGAAGAACCAGAGAGTAGGATTTAACCAGAATCTGGGTACTGCAGATGAAAAGAGAGTAAACAGTCCATGTGAAATCAGAAGCAGCCCTTCAATGGAAAGGGATAGCTCTAAGATTATGTGTAGATTCGCTCAATAATAAACATTTATTAGAATCCACTTATTAAATGTGCCAGTGAACCAGACAGAAAACCAATCCCAGAGAAAGGATAATAACTTTCCCTCTCTTATTTTGGAACTCCAAGAAAGGTGGGTACTATATCCTGATAAGCTAGAAACCAAGAATGCCCAGGGGCATCAGGAAAATTGGCAAATTCCTCTCTTGGCTCTGGGGTACCAGCCTCTAAGGAGAAGTCCTGTGCTCAGCCACATTCAGCCAAGCATGGGAGCAATAGTGGAAATAGAAAGAGAAAAGCTACTAAAGAGATGAGCCCAAGGCACATTTCTGGCTCCTCTGTTGCTGTAGGAAATACAGATGAGAGCCCCAGCAGGGGATGCGGAGGTTCCAAGAGGTTAGTGGACAGTCAGAGACCCAGAAGTTAGGACATAGAGACCTAGAGCATAGGGTCTTGGAGGCTTTGGAGGACAGACATCAGCTGCAAAGAATATTGTATTCAAGAGGCCAGACAAGAAAAGACTCACCTACAAGAAAGGAACAGACCATAGATCAGCTCAGTGCAACAGAGACCAAAGAGGACTCAGCTCACATAAATTCCAATCCCCATAGACCCAGAAACCATCTTGGACATGATTAGGAAAGAGGATGAAATCTATAAGACTGAGATATCTATGGACATGGTGTAAATTGCTGAATTTGTCATTCAGACCTCAATTTAAACGTCACATCCTTAGCTAGCCACCCAGTGCTTCTCTGACTTCACCCTACTTGTAATTATCTGGATAGCAGTTTTCATTACTTGATGTTTTTCTTATTCATTTACGTGTGTAACATATATCATCCCATCTCCATGCCTAGCCCTCCTGCCTTCCCCACACACATGCTAGAATATATCCCCAGTGACTGGAACAGGGTCTGGCATATATTAGGTACTAAGAAAATAAATGAAAAATAAATAGATGAATAAATGAGGTCCTCTGGATTGTACTGCATTTTGTTTTTCTGCACTTCCCAGTAGGGCAGAAGTCCATGAGTAAGATCGGATCAGCTAGCCTAGAAATTCTCAACTTGGGCTGCACATTGGAATCACCTGGGGAGCTTTAAAGAGTCTTGATGCTGCACAGAGAGATTTTTACTTGTTTGGTTTACAGTATGGCCCGGGCATTGGGAGATTGTAGACACTGGGTTAGAGAAAACAAGAAACTGCATCTTCTTTGTACACTTGAGCATAATGTGAAGAAATTTGCAACCTTGTCATACAAGCCTGAAACAAAATTTCTGACTATTACAATGTTGAGACATATTTATCACATGTGGAAGAATGAGAACAATTAACTGATACCATAAAAACTATAGGAAATCAGAGAAAGGAACATTTTTCTTGCAGTAGTTTAGGAGGGAGCTTAGAAGGAGATACAGTATTTTAACCAGAAAGAAGGAATATTTAATAGCCTAAGAATTTTTATTTATTTACATCTTTTCATTTATGTATTTATTTATTAGCTTACATTAATTTAATAGACATATATGTCTCACATAGTATATACATATATATTCTTTGTATGAAAGAACTAACTTTGTTTTGTTTATACAAAAATAATAATAATAAGTTAATAAGCCATTCAGGAGAAAGGCAAGTATAAGATGAAATAAAGTAGCCTTCTTGAAAATCAAATAGGAATTTGGGGACAAAGGAAATAGCAGGACTTAGCAGGACTCCAGCAAGATACTGGAGAAAGAGTACTGTTTTGTAGAGAAATTAAGAAAAAGAAGTAAATCCTGCTTTATTCAGGACCATACATGTAAGATCTCTCATGAAATTTGGTATGGGGCCAGGTATGAACTAGAGAATTCACAAAAACCTTGATCACACCAATAGTCTTTCCAAAAAAGTGAAATGGCAGTTTGTGTCAATCTTATGCAGATCTTAACATCAAGAAGGATGTTATTTTTCTGTTAGTTTAAACATTTAGCTTTATGAAAACGCTAGGTCCACTCATCCAAGCCCACTTTCAGCTCAAACATTCTGTGAAAGCAAGGTTTCTCCAGGGAAGAGCACAGTAAATTAACCTCTGTCCCTTCACCTCCAACCTTAAAGCAAGAAGCTGAATATAGCCCAATTTGAGGTGATTGCTACAGCCTTAACAGCTTCCTGCTCCCACTGGGATACGTCTTAATGGAGAAAGGGCAACCTCCAGCCACCCCCATAAGCTTGTTTAAAGTGATTGTCACTGAGTGAAAGGGGCATCAAGAGGCAATCACATGGATAGTGGCTCACCAAAAGAGAGGATTCCCTGAATAAGGTCACATGGCTATGTGGACAGTACTCTCTCATGGCCCTACAAGCCATTGCAGTTATTTCTTAATTGTAAGTATAATTTTCAAGCCTCGAGTAATTAAATGAATGTGAGCACTATGTTCTAAAAGATTAATTATATGTTACAGAATTAAATGTTATATCACTGGCTCTGTTTATCTTGGAATTTTTGACACCACTTCTTGAAAATATAAAGCTGCATATTTTCCATTACTAATTAACAAAGAAGTTGATTAAAAGCTATACACTTCATCTCCTAGACACAGCATCTGGCTGAAGGATTTAAGTATTAAGATAGTTTCCAGGTGAAATGAAACAGATTCTTTAAGGAAAGGAATCTTATACAGCTACAATATTTACAACATTTTTATCAAGACATTAAAACAGAAGCAGATGCTTCTCTGTAATTTTAAAATATTCGTTACACATGGTATAATGCATTGCAGAAAACATAATAATAATAGATGATAGTAGAAGGACAGAGCAGTTTTATCTGGAAGTTGGATAAAGAACAGATCTCAAATATGTTTGAAGTTAAACTTAATACAGATGGGAAAATCCTAAATGTATTGCAAAGTAAATATCACATGAGGGAGACAACTTTTTGCAAATATCAATGTTGGGGGATGGTACAGCACATGTAATCATTCTTAAGTATGATTTATTTAAAGCATCAATAATGTTGTCTCTAAAGTTTTCTTGGTGATGTGCTTATACTGTTTATACTTAAAAACTTTACACTGTTTTGTGGGTTCATGCAATGGAACAGTCTTATAACTATGAATTGAGTAAGGGTGGGTTCCATATTCAAACACTTGACCCCATTGCTTATTATCTATGCAACACTAGCTGGAAAACTGTTCTGTGTTAGGCACTAACCAAGCACAGGGTTTACAAAGACACAGTTTTGTGTCCTGTGTAATTTTAGGAGAGCACATGTGAGAGGGCAAGGTGATCTCTTATGAAATTCAGTATGGGCAGGAAGCTGGGGCCAGAGTGAATTTGAGAATTCACAGAAACCTTGGGTAGACCAACAGTCTTTCCACAACGAGTAAAATGGCAATTTGTGGAATTTTCTAGTGGAAAAAAAATAGCCATATGTAGGAATAAGTACACAATAATGTGATAAGGACCTCATTTCAGATATGCATCAGACACTATGAAGGCAGATACAAAGCAACTAAGTAACCCTGGAATAGGATACAGATTTACCAAGAAGGAGGTGATATTCAAAGTGTGTTTTGAAGGATGAGGAAGGAGAAGGACATCCAAGAAAAGGGGACAGATGCTATAAGAAAAAGCACAGCTTGAAATAATATAATATAGTTTACCTTATAAAATCTTCTAATGCTAAAATTTGCCTAAGGCAGACCATAAAGGTAAAGGAAAAAAAGGTTTGAGGTATATATACCATTCCCTAAGTTTCCAGTTGTTCTCCTGAGCACCTCTGCCTCCAGGTTCCAGGCTTTATACCTTTTATTCCCTATGAGATATCAAATTCAGCCCCTTCTTTGATATCCACAAAGCCTGCTTTACATTCAGCATCTGGAAGTAAAGTAAACTTTACTGAAGATCTAGTGGGAAGACAAAAGACAAGTATATCACATCAACAGCAACATTTACATCAATCATCAGACATCCAAGCAATCAAGTGGACTTTGTGACACACTATTGGGAAATCTGCACAGGCCCTTAATTGTAAGCAATCCCTTTCTGTGTTCTCATTATCTTCACTCTCCTCTGCTCCCATGTTGTTATGCAGAGCAGATGGAATACCTCTTTTGATTTCTCAATTCTCTCCATTCATGCCACTGGGTTCTCACCTTCTACCCTAAGGGTTTTCACAAACAAAGCCTATTCCTTTCCAAACAGGAAAGGCTGGTGTGAATTTTTAATACATGTTAACTTAACATGTAGATAGATTTAACATCATCTCATGTCATAGAGATCAACATCATTTTTAAGGGTTGCATACTATTCCACAATAATTTATTTAATCAATCCTTTTTATAGCTATTTAATTAGTTTTCAATTTTGCCCTACTTCAATTAACATCTCTACATAAATAATGCAACATTTTCTTTGGCTATTGGGAAAGTAGATGAAAATTCCTACTTGATAAATCCATGTCCCAAGATAGAGTAGATGGAGTTATGTTCATCCAAATAAAATTGTCCAATACATCACTTGTGCAGACTGATCTAAAAACGAATGTCCCCTCTTCCTTCACTTCACATTTAAACCTGCTTATTGACCTCAAGGCCAGAACAACCACCTATAAAGTTAGGTTGCAAACATCAGGGTTCTATCCTATCAATGTTTCCGTTGGAACCTAGATTACATATATTTCCACACTCCCCATTTCTTTTCTTTGAAAATGTGAAACTTTAATGATAGCAACAATATTTAAATATTAACTATTAACACTGTTCAAATAAAATAGAACCATTCATATTCAGAACAGTAAATTGATCTTAAATTTCAAATATTATCGATCACCATCCATTTAATATACTTTGGATATTTCCCTTGGCCTAAATTGCAAACTTATCTTTTTTTCTCTCTCTTTTCAAAAATACAGAACTTTCAATATCAAACTTAGCATTTTTATTAAATGAGCCCAGCAGTAAACTACTTATCATAACCAGAATAAAACCTTAAAACTATTCCATACTCTTTAAAACTGTTTCTGAAGCACAGACATTGCCCTCAGAGCTTCCTTTCAATTATTAGAGCAAAAAGTCCTTCGAAATCACTCCTGGCCCTGGGGAGTTGGTCCCTCTTTCCATTATAGCTTAGGGACATGCATATATTGCATTGTGATGTGTACCTGTCTCCCTCCCTCAATTAACCCCTCAATATTCTCAGAACCCGGCACATAATAGGCACTCAATACATGTGTGATGAATGATTGAATAAATGCATATAAAATGATCAAAGTCTCAGAACTCAAAAGTGGCAAACCAGGCTTAGTCCAGAATTCTTCTCTTTATATTATCTTACTAACCTTAGATGACCTTAAATTCTTTAGAAGTCATTAGACAGCCCAACTCCACTTCCCTACAGTCATTTTTGTTATTCATTTAATAATGTGCCCTCTTCACATTTAAAAATTTTAAATGGCCGAAATCATAACAGTTGCTAATTAAATTCTGATTGCATACATTTATTTAATTCCAATAGAGATGATTTAAGGACAACTAAGATTTGAAAGATTTAATAAGTTTGTTTCTTTCTTCTTCTGCATTTTAGATATCAGCTGAATCTGACAGCAATATCATCCCAGTAAGCTTCCCAATTATTTCTGATTTTGAAACAAACCCATTACATGTAGAGGCTCTGCTGGAAAACATTGAATCTGTTTTAAATCTTACTTTACAATTTTTATAGAGAAAATGTCCCAAAGAAGTTTCTTAAAAATTGTTTATAATTATGATTTTTCTTGTTACTATGCCCCAGAAGTCAAAAGATGCATCCCTTTGCCAGTTACTCATAACTAGCACAAAAATCCACAGTAATCTCAAATTCAACAAGGCCAAAATTGAATCAATCCCTTCCCTCCTCATCCTTACTCCTTTTCCTGTGTTCCCATCTCTATGAAATGCACCATCACTTACATTTGTATAAGGCAGAAAACTGGGAATTACCTTGGATTCCACCTCTCCCTTATCACTTCATTCAATTACTCACAATACGTGTGATGATACTTCTTGAAGATTCTAAATCTGATCACTGTCTCTGACCCACTGTTACTGTCTTAATTCAGGCATATGTTATCTTTTGCCTGTATTTTAATATGAGCCAACTGGCCTCCCTGTCTCCAATACGCACATCCACCACCCAATTCCCATCTTTTCACTACCCTGCAACCAAGGTGATTTTTCAAAACAAACAATTACAACAAACAACTCAATCTGATCATGCAATTCTGTTTAAAATTCTTGAATTGTAAGAATTTCCCACAAGATAAAGTTCAAACTCATCAGCATAAAGAGAAACTTCGTAACTTAAGCCCCTGCTACATCGTCAGTCACAACATCCATTATCCTCCATTCCTACTCATGAACCATTATTTTAGGGAAATTAGTAGCCAAAGATTAGGGGTGAATCCTTTATCCTTTCAGGCTGTAAACTAAGCAACTAACACCTTTTATAAGTGAAATTTTTAAATGTATATATCAGTAAAAAGTTTAGCTGACCAATCCCCTTATTTTCTATTCAGGACAGACTTAAGTAATCAGGTATTATGTTACTGCTTTCTCAGTCTATATATATATATATGTTATAGTTTTTCTTTCCAAATTATTTAAAAAATTCAAAGTGAGGCTATCATCCTCTCTTGCACCATCTTAAAAAGAGGTGTACAAAGAAAGATTCTTCCTCAGGGCATTGCCCCCAAAAAAGGTCTTAAATGAATGTTCTGCTCTCCATGTAGTATTCCAGTTATCTTAAGCAGATATATGACTCCAGAACTGAGGTGCAAAAAAGGGAATTTCTTTGAGGCTCCATCTCTCAGAGTAGTATTATCCACTTGGAAGTATTCCTTCTTGTTAATAAAAACATTTAATTTACATTTGAGAATTACAAGTGAGCTCCAGTAAACTGCTCCATTAAGTGTGCCAGTCCACAATGAGATATATATAGAAAATGAATGCCAATATATAGAGACTTCTGTAACAACTTGACAGAGTATGGTATGTCTGTAAAATCTAATAAAAACAGTAGTTTGTATTTAAGTTTTCTAGTAATTTATTGGTATTGTATTTTACAAAACTATCAGACCAGGAAAGAATAGACATAAAAATGAAAACAACAAATCAAAAAGCAAAAACTGGTCCTTCACCTAGAGTCTGTCTTTGTATCTATCCAAGTATCATTAGCATTTGTTTCAGTTTACTGATAAACTTCTCCAGTATGAGCCCTTCCTTAGATGAATGCAATCTCATATATCCCAGTGTCTGTCCACAAATACAATCCAAGTGTCTGATTAGATGCTGTGAATTACTGGAGTCTACTCCTGGTCTCCACATCCAGCCCAGCTCAAAATGGGTGATCAGTGCTGCTCAGGCTGCCCCACAAAGCTGCAGAAGAGCTTACTGAACATGAATTAAGTTGTGTTGGTTACCACCAAAAGGAATGGTGTTGTGTTCCAAGTCCTATGTGCTAGCAGCAGAGACAATGTGGGGAAATAAAGTTGTAACTCTAGCCCTGAAAAGCAGTAGTCATCACCAGAAATAAAAGGACTAGGGGAACTTTCTCGAAAAGAAAAGAAATAAAAGTATCTTAATTCGAAATAACTGTTTAGTCTTATTACAGTTCTCACTTACCCATTCAACTGCTTGTTCCGTATTGCTTGCGTCTTTCGCCTCTACTGCCCCCATTCCTGATTTTGCAGCCAGATAGTTCGACCTCTCAATTGGATTAAAGGCATTTTTGTTATTTACTCTTTCTAATAACACATAAAATTATGAATTCCTGTCCTAGATTAATCAGCGATTTTATATCAAATTGTTGCCCCAGATTTTATTAACAAAAATGCATAGGGAAGTTTTGTTTTATGTTACTTTTTTCTAATTCTTTTCAAATACAAAAAATAAAACAAAATGACTTGTATTCCTTCTCCATGCATTTTAACAGAATAAATAGCTCCAGAATGTAAAATGTACATTTTATTAGGTGACTTCATGATACGTGTGACCATGATACGTATGACCATGGCCCATTTATTAGCTAGATGTCACCTGTGTATCATCTGTTTTTCTACCTTGTAATCTTGTCCAATATAAAGAATTTTAATAGGAAAGATAGCACCATAAACAGAATTCCAAGCAGAAGTCCAGAGATTTAATCTGATTGAACCAGCTTAGGTCGCTTTCAAGTATCCAGAGATATGGAATGTGAAGTTTAGTTTAAAATCAGCTTCCCCAAAAATTATGATTTTCTAAACCAATATTAAGAAAAAGGAAGAGAAATTGGATGCTAGAGAGGAGATCAATGTCTTCTACTAGAATATTTCCTAAATATAGACCATAAGCATCTTGAGAGCAGATATTCTATTCACCATGTTTTCAGAAAGTGGTAGAGATTATGTTTCACTGTTAGCCTCCATGAATGTCCTACATCATGCAGGCATGCAAGTGTGTATGGATGGATAGATGGATGATAGAATGATGAGGTTAATCATTCCCTTTCTTGGTAAAATGATTTTTTAAAAAAGAAAAGACTTGATAAATGATGTTTTGTACTTAAAATTAAGAGACCTTCCTAACTACTAGCAGAAAATAATCAAAATGATGTCTTTCACATGCATAAATTTAGATTTAATGTCCCAACTCGATGGCTTATACAGGATAACATTATCTGAGGCCATAGTCCATGGTCCCACTTATGCCTTGCCTCACACTAGATTCTTTTATTTGATTATCAGTCATGTCTCCAAACAAGAGACATGAGCCACGCCATAGAAATCTTTGTGGTAAATTGAGCAGTTTCCTAAATGGGGACTACTAATAGAAAATATCCTGCCTTGGTGAAGAGGGAAGCATCACATCTGAGTAAGGCTGATGCTGTGATCTGGTTGATTTTAACCATCATAGACTACGCAGTATAGAAATAAGAAATTCAGTTTTCACTATGGCCCCAGATTCTGGTTAGATAACTAGATAATTGGCAAAACAGATTTCTTTGGGCCACATCTAGGGTCCCAATTATCCTCAAGAAACTTCAGAACATTAGTAACCAAAGAAAATGCCTCTGTGGTGAGTATGATACTCTTCTTCTTACATTCTTATTAAAAATGAGGCCCTTATGAACATTATGGTAAACTTCATGTATAATGAGGAGGCCACAGTACTAGATAATTAGATAATTGGCTTAGAAACAAGATGCCAAGCTATTCATTTTAATATCTTATTTAAGATTTCAGTAACTTGCCTGGGTAGCACTGGCTGCAGAATTTAAACCAATGTGAAAGGGACATAGTAAACATTTCTTCAAATCTGATAAAAGTACATTTACTTTCTTATAGAACAATATACATTAAAATTATAATGTTTCCATATATTTAAATCTTTTTCTCTTTAGTTTTCAATATACTGTTGAAAAAGAAGATTTAAGATTGAGGAAGTACTTTAAAAGATTTTTCTGAAATCTAATATTAAGAGTAGGTTTGAGGTCTAGTTCCTTCCTGAAGCACTGGTTTGGAAACTTTCTCTATGTAGGACAAATGTGAAATAGACACCGAGATGTTGAATGTGGTGATTTAGATTCCATTTAGAAAATTTTGGAGCTCTCACATTGTTAAGAATATGGGTTTGCATCACATAATCAACATTTGTACAACTTGTGTGACTCTGAGAGCACTAAGTAGGACAAAGAAGTTATTGTGGCTTGAAACACTATGGATAAGCTTGCAATAACTCTTATCAGGGCCTGCGGAATAATAAAATCAACCATCCTTTTTAAAATAGTTTCTTTCTAATTGTGTGTGTGTGTGTGTGTGTGTGTGTGTGTGTGTGTGTAAATAGAAAGTACAATCAAGAAAATGAATATAGGATTCATTAATGTTTGGGGAAAAAGCTATAGAGTTTGACCATATTTTAAAAATTGAAATAAAATAACCAACATTTGTAAGAGAAAAGAATTGTGACAAGCTACATAATCCCTATGCATCTTTCCTATACAACATAGCAGAATCAATGCAGTTATGCCAAATCCATTGCTTTTGACCCAAGAATAAAGTCTTTTTAAATGAATAAGTATCAACATCTTGAAGATGTTCTACAGTGATCTCTTACTTTAATTTTAATTAAAAAACAAATGAATAGCAAAATCAAAGAATCAACATTAATCTTGAAATCAAAAGAATTTACAATGAGATTATAATTAATTACATGCCAAAAAGACATCTTATTGAATAGGGTGGTGACCTCAACTACTTTGTTTAATCACTAAAATGATTCAATTCCCAAATAAGAATTTGGATCATTTCCAAACATATCTAATTAAGATTATCAATTCACTGGGAACAACAACAATAAACCTCAGAAATAAACTATTTTAAAACTTTTCTTTTTGATTAATGTGGCTCAAGCAATTTTTTTATTAGTACTTGGGTCCTTGAAGAAAATATTCTTGGCAGAAGGTCTCTATTGTCCCTATAATGCCTGGGAGTGAACATTCCCATAAATAATAATATTGATTATCTTTTCTATTACTGAGCATAGCAATTGTCACCTATTACAGCCTATTGCAACAGACCAAACTCAAAGAATGTCATTCTTGTTATCTCAAATATATCCTGTAAAGGTGCAGAATAATGGTTTTTTTCTCCTAGGATCTGGAAAAAGCATTTACAATTTTGCTATGTTCCAACATGAATGAGTGCATGCTTCTAACTCAGGTAACTATTATTTCTCAAGTTACACAACAGTGTCATAAGGGTGTTCTAAACAGTAGTTGTATTGCCAAAATATTATAATAATATACTTTTCTGGATAGCTGTAGGACATTTACCTGGAGATGATTCAGAAACTAAAAATAAGAATAAATCATTTTTGGAATCTTATAAATGAATATGTATTTTACTAATGCAAAGCAAGTCATCACTGGGTGTCCTCAAACTATTGGAATACATTTATTTTTTTCCAGATGTACCTATTTTTTCCAAGTGAAATGACAATACTAATCTCTTAGTATTCTAATTCGTACAAAATGCTAAGCCAATTATGAAAGTTTCTGAAAAGCCCATTTTGATGAACTCCAGAAGGAAACTAAAGTAAGCCTTCTCTAAATGAGAGGTTAAGGAAGCCAGACCTTTTTTTATCTATTGTACTTGCTGATATATGTCTTTAACACTGTATCTACTTTTCATAAATCATAATTGATAACCTCAACTAGTCACCAAATGAATATTTCTTGGGTTCTCTGTACAGAGAACTCTCATGCAATGCACTGATGTTCAGCTTCTGCCCAGAATTCTGCTGAAGTCTTTTCTTTGACCTTAGCTTCAGCCTTGGCATTTGGATGTTCATAGAGCCAAAGGACTACTTCTGGCATCCCTGAAATTGCACACAATCAATGGCAAGTGATTGACAAGTTACCAACACCTCTAATCAATATAACAACATCAGTGATATAAATACGACATGCCATTCAGATTTATTGCTATGCTCTGAAAACTTACATTTTCAGATACATAAATATAGATAAAAGCATTCTAGATGTAACCTGAACATAAAAATCTAATGTGCTTTACATATTGAAATTCTGTCAGCCGACTGAAGTACAATACATTTATTGTCAGAATTAATAGCAGAAATCATTATTCATGACATTATTGTTGAAAAATGGGTATAAAACAGTTAAGACATTTCCAATGGTTAAATGGAAATTAGATCAACAGTTAAATTAATGTTAAGGGAGAATTCATTAACTAGATAACTTTAGAGAAAACACAACATACTTTGAGAGCCAAAAATTCTTATAAAAATATAAATAATACAAACCTTATTAATAGAGATTAGAATAAAGCTATATCATCTGGGTTTGATTAAAAAAACAGTCACTATAAAAATTATGGAAATAAGAAATGCAATATAGGAATTAGGGCTTCCATAATTTTGGTGGGTGCTGGGTCTGGAAGGATGAAGCCAAGAGATTAGGAAACAGTTACTAATGACTTGAACCTGAAGCACTAGAGTGAGAAGTTACAGTTTGCAGAGAACTTTGAGAAACCTCTAACACCACGCCTATCAAGTGAAGCTCATGGAAACTTCTGCAAAGCCACCATGTCTGTCTGATCACTTGGCTTCCATCTTCCAAATCTCAGGCAAATTGCTCCCAACAGGAAACTAACCAGAACCATGCATCAAAGGGGAGTCTGAAAAGCATAAAGAAAGCCTAAAGAAAAGAGAGTCCTGGTGCCAGGTTGATAATAGACAACACAGCACTTTTCATAACTCTAACACAGTACTTTTCATAACTCTAATTGTTGTAGAATTGCTTATTGTATCAGCAGTTATCACATGCAGGAGAAAAATCTTTAAGAGTTGTATTTAATTATCAGTTACCTAATTCCACCAAGGCCTTAAAACTTGCAAGCAACAGATTCTCTTGAAGAATTGTCATCGTTTGTGAGGGTAGATTAAAATCAGAATGTCAGTTTTGCCACATTGACGTTACACATTGAAGAAAATATCCAAAATTAAATATAACAACTTCCTTAAAAAATTGTCCTCAAGGTAAGCATATTAAAGAATATAGTAATAAGCAAAAGAATAAAGTGTTAAATGCATTAGATTTGAGTCTATGGGGGTTAAAATTTAAACAACTAATTTAAATGATTGCTGTATCTTAACAACTATTTTCAATTTTTAAGGATTAAGACTTCTTTAAGATTTGCCTTAAATTCATTTGATAAAACTTGAAATTAGAAGCCATTTTCCTCAATTTTATTCTGCTGGATTCAAAAGGATTAATGGTGTTACCAAATATGACAGTTGAAAATGAGGGTGCATTTACTACCTCAGACATGCAGCACAGTGACAGAATGAGCCATCCAGCAGCCGAGAGATTAGAAAATTAATATTCAAGGTTCATAGTGTCAAACATAAAATTTGATGACCCAGAATTTTAATAAAAAATTAGAATAATTAACTGTTTTAAAATAAAATTCCAGAGCTATTCTTGTATTTCACAAGTTCCATTCTTGTATGGTGATATTTGCTTTGGTCCTGGCTTTGAGAAAATATTGATCTTATCACTCCAACGTTCAGTATTCAGCAAAAAAAAATTGCTTTTTAGGATACATCTCTGAAATCGCATGAACACAGTTCAACCAGATTTTTTGGTGCTTTTTATGGCAATATGTCCTACTGTTTCTTTTTAACACACAAACAATTCTTCAAGGCCACCATCTTCATGACACCTTCTCCTGTGATCTTACAGCCAGAAGCCCCGACCTTCAAATTCTCTCTTTTGTTATAATTATTTACATATGTCTTCTAAAGGTGCTTTAATGGCAGGAACATCTGTTTTCATCTTTTTTCTGTCTCCAAGAGAGGTCGTGAACTGGCAAACTGCATGGCAGATTCAGCTTGCAAATACATTTAGTTTCACTGGCACACACACATTATGTATGTATGTATGTATACTTCCCAAGCAGTTTTTCTAAGTATATTCACAGACATGTAAAACCATTACTACAACCTAATTTTAGAAAATTTTCATCACATCAAGAAGAAACCTCCTACCTGTTAACAGTCACTTCCACCTGTCCTCCCCCACAGTCCTAGGAAATGACTAATCTACTTCTCTTCCTATATATTTGACAATTCTGACCATTTCATAGAAGGGAATCCTATACTATGCTTTCATTTGTTACTGGCTTATTTAATTTAGCAAAATGTTTTCAAACCCCATCCATGTGATATCATATATCAGTACTTCATTCCTTTATATTGCAAAATAGTATCCCATTTGTGAATAGACCACATTTTATTTATCCATTTACCAGTTGATGGACATTTGGATTGAATCCACTTCTTGGCTATTATGAATAATGCTGTTAGGAATGTTTGTGTACAGATTTGTAGGTTAACAAATGTTTTAATTTCTTGGGATATATACTTAGAAGTGGAACTGCAGGGTCATATGATAATTCCATTTACCCTTTTGAGAAACTGCCAGACTGTTTTCTAAAGTGGCTGCACCATTTTATATACTCATGGTGAGGGTTCCAGTTTCTCCAATTCCTAGCCAAAACTTACTGTTCTCTGCCTTTTTTATTATAGTTATTCTAGTGGGTATGACATGGTATCTCATTGTGATTTCAATTTGCTTTTCCTTAATGACTAAAAATGCTGAGAATGTTTTCATGTACTTATTTACTATTTATATATCTTCATTGGAGAAATTTCTACTCAGATCCTTTGTCTGATTTTTAATTAGGTTGTTTTTTAATATTGAATTGTAAAAATTGTTTACATGTTCTTTATATATATCCTTCATCAAATATATGACTTTCAAGTATTTTCTCCCATTCCATGGGTTGTCCTTTCAATTTCTATTCTGCAGCATGAAAGTTATTAATTTTGATGAAGTTCAATTTATCTACTTTTTTCTTTCGTCACTTTTGCTTTTGGTGTCATATCTAAGAAACTATCACCTAACCCAGGGCCACAAAAATTTACTCCTAGGTTTTCTTCTAAGAGTTTTAAAGTTTTAACTTTCATTTAGGTGTATGATCCATTTTGAGTTCATTTTTGCCTATGAAGTAACATAGGGATCTCACTTCACTCTTTTGCATCAATATATACACTTATCCCAATCCCATTTGTTGAAAGACTATTCTGTCTTCCACTGAATTTTATTGGCATCCTTATCAAAAATCAGTTGACCATAAATGTAAGGGTGTATTTCTGGACTCTCAATTCTAGCTCATTGATCTATATAGCTTTGGCTATATTTATGCCAGTATCACACTGTCTTGTAGTAAGCATTGAAATCTGGAAGTGTGAGTCCTCCAACTTTGTTCTTTTTCAAGTCTGTCTGGGTGATTCTGGGTCACTTACATTTCCATAGGAATTTTAGGATTATCTTGTCAATTTCTGCAAATAAGCCAGATGAAATTTTCAGATAATTTGTCATCATAACAAAATTAAGCCTTCCAATTCATGAATATATGATAGCTTTCCATTTATTTAGGACTTCTTTAATTTCTTTCAATGATGATTTGTAGATCTCAGAATACAAGTCTTGTGCTTCTTTTGTTAAATTTATTCTTAAGTATTTTATTATTTTAAAGCTATTGTTAATGGAACTGTTTTCTTAATTTTTAGTGGGTTGTTCATCATAATTTTTTGGCAATATAATTGATTTTTGTATATTGGTCTTGAATCCCACAACCTTTTGGAACTCACTTATTAGTTCTAACAGATTTAGTTTTTAGTAGAGTCCTTAGAGCTTCTATATACAAGATCATGTCATCTGCAGTTAGAGATAGTTTTACTTCTTCCTTTCCAATTTGGATGCCTCATGTTTCTTTTTCTTGCCTAATTGCCATTAGTAGAAACTTCAGCACAATGTTGAATACAATGGCATAGTCTTTTAAAATCAAAATATCACACACACACACACACACACACACACACACACACATGCAAACCAATCTTTAATTTCATATTCATTAAAAAAATCAGAAGACCTGAGAATATTGGCCCTAATGGAAGCTGAGTGAGTAATGGCTGCCCATTTAGGTGGGACATGTGTTTTCCACTTGACTAAGTTCCCACCATTCTTTATTACATTACACTTGGCTGGCTTCACTAAACTGTCTGCTGCCTGATCCTGCAGGCATTTGAATTGGCAAATCCTGCCCTACAGAGATTAACATGGAACCCTATTCATATTAAATATTTAATGTGCATTTATTAACTAATTCACAGGAAGATTGTCATAAATGAATGAACAAATGATTTTTTCCAGCTGAGTTTTAAAAGTTCCACATCTCTCACTGCAACTTTCCAATCACCTAGATCCAGTTATAATTCCTCATTTCTCATTCTACCATAAGTCTTTCATTAGATGCATAGATTAGTGTCAATACATTATGACAGCTTTTATTAGCATCTTCTCTTTGTTTAAGTTATCAACAAACTTAACTGAGACAGTATCATTCTTAATACCTGAGTAGAACCTGCTAGTGAGACAACAAATGAATACTGTTTCCTTAAACAAGCTACTATGGCACTCATGTTCCCTTTACTGTCCAGTTACCCAAACATGTGTTTAAAATTATTCTTTAATTCCTCGGGAATAGGACAAATTGTTCACTGTAGATTAGATACTTAAAATGAATTTGTTTTACCTGAGTCACATCTTTATGGAGACTTTCCCAGGGTTGAATTTGCAAGAATCCATGACTGGCATTTATCATAGTTATTAACCATAATGAAATCCAAACCAATATATCTAGATGAGTTCATCTACTGTATCAACCTCAAAGGTTCCATATCATATTCTGAAGGTCTGGGTTGTTAGCACTACTTTTATCTGAGACCCAGTTATTATCAGTTAGAGAACCCAGTTGAGGGAAACTTATTCAGCCTTTGTCAGATTGTCAATTTCTGCTTCATTTAAAATAAAATCCTTTAAAAACCATTTTACTCTAAATATTTGTATATTTTACTTTCAAGAAAAGAAAATAGGCAATTAAATAAATTTAATAAAATTGTCCTTCTGAGAAATGGAAACTCCAAGACCTGAACCAGGCCAATATTAAAAACACTCTAAAGCAGGGTTTCTCAACAGTGGCACTATTGACATTTTGTTCCAGAAAATTTTTTGTTGTGGGATGTTTAGCAGTATTTACAAGGTCTACCTTGAAATAAATCCTACAGCAGAGACTCCTCAACAAGAATGAGGCCATGTGTTTGATCTGTTTGTTACTCAAGGATCCAATTTCATCTTCCACTAATTCCAGTGATTTGAACAGATCTCTAGGAAGATGATTCAGTTCCAGATTCACATCTCCAAGGGAATCAATAGACCTCAGGAAAAGTTAGAGAGCCTTGACTAAGAAAAGTGCACTTATCTCTTCTAACAAAACCTCTGTTCTCCCACTTTGTGTTAAAGTGCCCTCTGGTTTCAAGAAAATATATATTTATTATATGACCTAAAACTGTGCACTATATTATAAATCTTTACATTCAACCCTCAGATATACATAACAGATTTTAAAGGTGTCCTGCAGTATGCAATGTGCTAAAAACAAACAAACAAAAAAATACGAACAAACAGAAAAAAAACGTAAGATGTCACTACCTTCAAGGAGCTAATAATCAACTGATGAACTAATCTAGTCTGGTTTTCTTTCAGCATCACTCTAGCTAACCTCCACTTTCTCGGGCCCTCCTTTGATATATCCTGGCCTCACACAGGGGAGCATATATAGCCCAATGGGAGTTGTTCGACTATTCTGAACGACAGAGTTAGTTCTTCCAACATCTCAGTCCTGCTTGAATGGACCCCACAGGTCCCTTAATCTCAAGGAGCTTTCCTGCTAGTGCCCTTACTCTACCTCTTCTCACCACTAAGGTGTGATCCCATCACTTTTTACCAAACTTTTGGCTTATCTTCTCGGAAAAAGGAGCATAGGGAGCGCTCAAAAAAAAAAAAGTTAAAAAGAGAAAATATTTATAACAGCCAAAATCCATCCTTGGATTGTAAATTCATGTTTTGGGCAGTTAAGTGGTGATAGCTACTTGGAGCACTGTGTTGAAAAGGATTCTTTTATGGGTTAAGTTATTGGCATGTACAGAATGCAATAGAAGCTCAGCAGGCGGAGTCCTTATATCGGCAGGAGATATAAGGGAATGTCTCCTAAAATAGGACATTTGATAAAAGGACCTGGCCTCTATGTGTAGCTCCAGAACATTCCCAGCAGAAGGAAATTCATATGCAGAAAAGTTGTGGTGGGAAATTTGAGCAAGAATTCAAGACAAGTGTTGGGTTTGGGGCAGGCTGAGAATATTGTGGAAAATGGGGCTTGGAAGTTAAAAATGAAAGGGGAGAATATCCAGATTTTTAATTTCTCACTCTGGCAGCTGTGTGAGGGATAAATTGGAGAGATTTTTTTTTTTTTTTTCCAATGATCATGTTACCCACCTTCTTAAATAGAGCCCATCTAGGAGAATCTTGTTTGGGGCTCAGAAATTGAAGATCAGAATTTCAATAGCAACTAAATCATTATAATTCTTATTTACGTATAGAAGAAATAACCACACAAAACCTGCTCTAATGGCAAGAACTGAGTGTGAGGAGGATGCTAATTTGGAAGATGATTGAGATGATAGCAGATAGCATTTATTTGAACTCTTACTATGTGCCAGTCAGTAATTCAAAAATTTTATTCTCAGAACTACTAACTCATCTCAACTCCGTGTGGCAAACTGCAAAAAGGCTGCAAATTTCATCCATCCTTGAGTGCTCCTTGAATTCACAATGCTCCTTTGTATTGAGAATTTCTACTCTTCCTGTCAAGGTGAGGATGTAACTGGCTTAGTCAATGGGACATTAACAAACATGAGGCAAGCAGAGACTTGGAACTGGACTTGCTCTCTTTTGCTGCCCTGAGGCCATAATGCAAAGAAGCCTGGGCTAGCCTGTTCAATGATGGAGGATGCACAGCCATCACCATGGATGATATCTGGCCATCTGGCAGTCATGAGAGTGAGGACTCCCTAGTCCAACTAGCCTGCCAATCACCAGACATGTAAATAAAACCACCCTAAACCATCCATCCCAGCCAAGCCACTCCAGACACGAAGGACCTCCCTACCAATCAAAGGACTATGAGACTGATATTATTGATATGTTATGGAAAAGAGGGCATATAAATGTTAAGTAACTTGTCCAGAGTTATACAGTCAACAAGTGATGAGACCAGGATTTGATCCAAAGTTCTTGTATTGATGCATATATTTTATGTTTTTTTCTGCTAGAAGAATGACTATATCATTTTCTCAATTAAGAGATTTTTCTATTTCTTTAAAAGAAGGTAAGAATTGAGAGGACATAAAAGATGAGAAAAAAAAAATAGTTCACCAGATTTGTCACCAAGAAATACATAAGTTGAAGAGAAGAATGACAACCATATTGCAGTGGCTCAATAGTATACAGGGACTTCTAGGTGGCCTGCCAGTCCATGGAATTATTAATATGTATGAGGTTACAATCTGGCCCAGATGTATTTACTGTATACCTCCTTGGAATGTTATCAAATTGTCTCACAATTCCTTGTATTCACTCCTTCTTATTTGGCAGTGGCAAGTGAGAAGGATTTATTACCATGCCATAGTTCCTAGGCCCAAAATGTTTGAGATCCACAGTAACCAAGCATACAGCAAAGATTCTTCAAAAATCCCAACTTGCTGGAACAGGAAACAAGAGGATCTATGATAATTAAAAGACAGCAGTGGGAATGTTGTAAAGCATTGGCACCACATAGAATGCAGAGTTATATTGTGAAGGTAAAAAAGGGGGAAATTTTTGATTTATTGAGCTGTATGTAATTCCATTGAGGGTTTCTGGTGACTCCAGCTTCACACTTGTGGTTATAGTATTCCCAGAACCCCTCAATAGAGTGATTTCCTGAAATGCACAGCTGCCTCTTATTTATTTTATTAACTTTACATAAAAACCATGGGAGCACAGTTTTTATGGTATGTGACTGTGATTGGCCTTGTCTCTTCAAGTTTGGGATGGAAGGACAAAGAAAACATGAAATGCAGTAAGAATAGCACTAAAAACCTATATCTTGGTTTCTTTCAAAGGAGTAATGAGTGGAAAGATTTTTTGCTTGGGGTTATAAATTAGCAATGAAATTTCCTGAGACTAATATATGATAATTGATTACATTTCAAAACAGATCAAAATCCAGATTTTGTACCATGAAGGACAGTTGTGCAATATGCAAACATCTAGTCTAAAAGACAGCAAAATTGCTGAACGTCTTGTTATAATGTTTTTATTAATGAGTAAGGTAATTTTACTTACTAGAATATCAATTTGATCCATTCTTAATTTGTAAGTATTCATTTCTCTTTTTTCAAATGTCTAATTACATCTAAAAAATCCTTTAAAATAATCATCATTATTCAAAAGCATCATTACAAAGACTTATCTTAAAAATATAAACTATTAGAGTCTGATCCCAGGCTTTATAGCTAAAACAGGACAGTACAATGGAAAAATCAGTTCACTGAGAAGAAAAATTTCAGTTAAAAATATGTAACTCTTCACTGAACTGACACTTCTTTATAACTTTCAGATAAATTTGCATGTGTTAATAAATTCCTAAAGAAACTCTCTTAGATAAGTGCTTTAACTGTTCAGTATAATTATAAGACATTAAGTGCAAATAAACCAAGATACAGTGTTAATGCCAAAGCATTTCCTTACTCAACTGAACAAGCATATGAATGGAAACTACTCAAAAGTCCAACATATGGAGTTTATAGCTCTCCAATTATGTCAACATTTATTAGTTAAATAGAAATCACAAATCTTCTTTAAGGAAATGAGCCCAGATGCCAGCAATTAATATTTCTCAGCCCCACAGAAGACACTATAACTTAATTTCCAATGTCTTTACTTTCAAGGGCTAAAAACTCACAAATTATGTCATTAGTAACAGCAATGGCTAACCAGAGGTTTGTTGTAATGTATTTTTGTTAGCTGAAGTTAATTGGAGCCAAATGAGTAGAACAATGTTTCAGGGCACACAGAGAAATTCTGGGTCTTTAGGAACTGAAATAAATGAGGATAATCAGCAGAGTATGCTGAATACGCTGCATTCAATTAATATAAATAGGACAGCAGTCAGCTGCGAAGTGCCACAGATCATGATGGGTTCTGGTGGGCAGCAGGTGTCTTATTACACTCTATAAATACAAACAACATACCAGAACAAACCAGATCAAATAAGGGTGAAGCAGTGAATCAGGAGCTCAAATGTATCACGGGGGGCTTTGCAAATTTCTTTGGTGCAATTTTACAGCGTGTGATCTGGTCTCGATTGACAATTTGGGTGTGTTGGAGGGAGGACATCTGTGAGCTGCGCAGAAATTTTCTTCTCAAAGACTGAAAATGTAACTCAAACAAGATAAAGCTACTAGTGTATCCCATACATGGCAACAACTATTTTCATCTATATTCCCATATGATTCCCATAGGAATTATTTTAACTCCATAGTGGATTTTTACAATAAATTTTAATCCAAAATATAACAACTGCTGAGAAGAATCACTTTGGTATATGAAAATTCAGTTCTTAAAGGATAAAGGTTGTAGTTTGATTTCTGTTAGCCTAGTGCCTTCAGGAAGAGTTTCTTTTTTATAATAGACAGTTTTGACCAGTTCCCCTTTAAAATGAAATAACATTAAACTCGTAATTTGAAGCTATTTCGAGCACAACACTTTTGTCACACTTATATTGGAACAATGACTTTTCTTCCATTTTCAATATTTGGTTCAGAGATGCCACCTCTGTGGTCATCATTAAGCATGTGTGTATTAGGTATGTATGTTTTCTAACAGCCATCAAAGTAAAATAATGGAATTTCAAACAAGTTCATATTGTAGTTACAAAAATTATTGTATCATGAGAATCTTGGATTCACCACCAACCCTGTGACATCTCATGTTGCCTTGATTGAGTGTCAGCCTCTCTGAGATTCAGTTTGCTCCCCTTAAGATGAAGAACTGGTTTTTAGATAACCCCTAAGGCTTTTCCAGCTCCCAGAGTCTGTATAAAGAGAAGTTAAAACTGTACCAAACCACTAATAATTCAAGGCAGAATAGCCTTTTTTATTGTAATCTTTATAGCTAAAAATATCTCTGAGGCTTCTGAAGTTCTAATCATGAGTCATTGCAGGAAGTCATGTAGGAGAAATAGAGCCAGACAAATTATATACCATTATTTTAGAAAAATTACAAAATAAAGCAAACAGAGAAAAATATATAAACCAGAATAGTCTTAACTCCAAGATATTAACATTCTGTGTAGTAACATTAGTGGGTAGAAAAGAAGGAAAAGAGAGTAGAAGAGTAGTAGGGGAGATGGTAAAGAGAATGGTCAGATGGTATGGGTGATACAGCCAATAATTGATGTAGCTGGTATAGATGTGAAGACAGATACAGTATAGATAGCCACAAATGACATAAGATTCTTATTTTTTAAACTTGATTTGAGACTTAAAAATAAATATTTTCTTAGGTTATTAAATATTTTTACAAAACAACATGATAATATATACATATATCAATCCCATAAAATTGATTTGAATTTTTTAATGTTATAATAAATAGCCTGTTGCAACATTTTATATGCATTCATAATTTTTAAGATTAATATCCTAGACATAAAAATTATATTGGAAAACTGTGAAAAATTTTAAGACTTTTGACAAGAATTGGCAAGACAAGCATTAATTTAAACATGTTATTAAGGATCTGAAGCACTGTAATGCTATATTGTCCCTCGTGCAAAGAGAAGTGGCAGTGAGGAAGACTAAGGTGGAAACAGCTTAAGGATTTTAAGGCAAGAAGTCTACTGAAGAGAGTGGTATGTTCAGAATTGATTTTGCTGGCTTGTGCAACATCAAGATGGCTTGGAAAGTGTGCTGATACAGGGCAACAGTAGCTGTCCTCATTTAATTCATCATCCCATTCTGGACGTAAGTGAGACAGAATAAGTAGAATGCCACATCAGAGACCAATCTTCATTATTGCTTTTAGGAGTTCTTCATTTCCTTCTAAAGAAGAAAACAGCAGACAGAATCAAGGGCTCTACAAGAATACAGACAAGCCTTTCAGTAAATTCACAAAAGGAAGCTACATCCTTGATTATTAATTTTCAGCCTTCTTGCCCCAATTACAAAATGAATAGTTTCTCAACTTGTCTTTTGAAATTAGTGTTTCATCTTTGTAGGTAACTTTGGCTTTCAAAATAGTGTAATCACTGACACTTATATTTCTGATTTTTAAAAATCAGATGTCAGAGATATTTTCTGATCAGAAGGTTATCAATTATAACAATTTTGCATTGCAGAGTTGGGAGTGTAACTGTAGAAGACACCATTTATTTTGTTGTGGGTTTTGTTTTCTGAAGATCACACCCTGTATGATATCCACTGGATAACCCCACTAGACATCCAGGGTCTCCCCCTCTTTTTCTTAGGCTAACAGTTAACCTTGAGCACTGCAGGGGACAGGTGTTGAAGGTGAGGAACAGGGGGAAGCCCTGTTTTTCTCCTGTGCTTCTCCTGCTTCTCAAATCTTATCTGTCTTAAATCCTCTTTCTTTTGAGGCAAACACCAAGTAGTTAATTTTCCACATTACAAATCTGAACCTTCCTTTCCTGTGAGTAAGTCAATGATGAACTTTAGTAGGAGCCAGACTGCATAGGGAGCTCCATGAAAAAGCATGGACAATATTATTCACCAGAAGGTATGTGCAAGTTGGGAGTATATTCATGCAGGTCACCAAGTCTGTCTGGGAAGGGATACCAGGTCTCTTAAAACCCAGAATGGAAGCAGTGCTTTAAAGGATTGTGGAGTGAGTTGCTCCATAAAGAAGAGAAAATAATAAACCAGCTCATGGACAAAATCCTGGCATCAAAAGACAGTAAAGCAATAATCAGATGCATTATCCTTGGCCAGGGGAGTGGAGGATGAGGAGGTGGAGTGGGTGAGGATGGGATGGGATAAATTATTGTATGATGTTTGTTTTTCCACAAAAAGAATTGCAACCACTCGCTTCCACAGGGAGGGACTGGCGATACATGGAGTGCTGGAAATTTTTCTGGACAAAATCTCAGGGAAGTTACAGAAACAAAGGTAACTACAGTAACCACATATTAAAAACAAGGAGCAAAGTGGTAAAGAGAGGGATGAGCAGACCACACTTGTAAAAGCCATGTGGCAGAAGATTTCTTCCTTTCAGGCAACCCTACTGTGAAAAGGTTTCTTTTTTTGTTTTACTTTATTAGAGAAGTTGAGAGTTTACAGAGTACTCGTGCATAAAATACAGGACTCCTATATACCATCCTATTATTAACGCCTTGCCTTGGTGTAGAACATTTGTTACAATTGACAAAAGCACATCTTGTTAAATTGTACTATTAACAACAGTCCATGATTTAACTTAGGATTCACGGTTTATGCAGCATAGTTCCATGGATATTTTTTAAAAATTTATTCTGTTATTATATATATAATCACATTCGGATGTATATTTCAGTGCTGTGAATTACCCTCACAGTGTTTTGCTACCATCACCACCAGCTATTGCCTAAACATTTCCATTGTTGCAAATAGGATTCCTGTACATTTTAAGCCTTAACTTCCCATTCCCTATCCCCACCCATCCTCTGGTAACCTGTATTGTAGATTTGATTAAAAAAAGAAACCTTTTTGCATCTAGAAATAAGCCAGACACAAAAAGATCTCTTTTTAATCAAGGATGAAAATTGTAAGTTCTTCTTTTGAGACACAGTATGAGACAATATATTTTAGAGTACTGTATTCCTTTTTATTTTCTTGTATGTGTATAGTGTCAGTTATAAACACAGACTTACAGCAAAACATTATGCCTTGCTGTGTGCTAGTGGAGTAGATGGAAAACTGCTGAGGTGTCTGCTTTCTAGGAGAAAAACCATTCTTGATTTCCTGGGAAGGATTGATGTTTAAGAGGTGTTTTATCCACCAAAAAAATAACACATAGGGCCTTCGTGTCATTGGGCTTTTTGCCATTAAAACTGATAGTTAGAAATTAAACATCATCAGAAAGGAAAACCAATATATAAAGAAAGAAATGCCTGTGAAATTTTATTATATGAGGAACCTGAATACATATAGCAGTAAAAGGAAACTAAGATCTCATGGGTTATAACAGCAAACTTGTTAAGCAAGGTGGGTAATATAACCTAGTAACTCAAAGGTGAATTGAAAAATTTCATCAACCTCGGATTGCCAAAGAGGCAATCTGACTGCCTAGGAAAAAAAAAAGGCTTTAGAATAATGATGATTTTAAACAAGGGAATTTTTTTATAGCTATACATCTTTGTTAGGCTGCTTTTTGCTGCAAGTAATTGAAATCACAACCCAAAATAGCTTAAATATAAGGGTAATTTTTACCCCACCTTCAGGGTAAGTTCTTCTTTTGAGACACAGTATGAGACAATATACCTGGGTTGACCATACCTGGGTTGATTAACTTGACAGCACAATGATGTCATAAAAAATTCAAGTTCTTCCCGTTTACCTCCTCCCATACATCATAAGTGACTACTGAAGTTTCAGATGTTACATGTATTAACATCCAGTGGCAGGAAAGGGCAGAGTTCACTCATTCTTTACTTTTTATGAGAGAAGAGACCTAGTCATAGAAGCCCCCTGTAGAAGTCTGGGAGAAATCAGGAGATAGAAATCACACAGGGGAAGTTTAATAAGAATCATTAAGTGTAATAAAAGACTATAACATATAAGGAACCTCTATACATGGTGCCCTAGGGCTGAGGAAAGAAGGATGGACAAACTTGGAAAAGGTTCAGACCTAGTTGGAGAACATGTGGGCCAGCCATCTATAGCAGAAAAGTTTACTGATTTGGCCAGATTAGCCCTGGTCTGGAGTTGCTGGGCAAACAACGGCAACCCCCAGAGTGTGGTTGGGGATCAGCAACCCTGGCTTGGGCGTACAGTGGGAGTCTGGGCTCTAGCTTGGGACAAAGGCACTTCAGGGTAAGGGGGCTGGGATTCCTTCCACACCACACCCCCGGGCCACAGGAAGCTGAATGCAGGCTGTGCAAGGAGACTTTGCCACAGACAGGTTATCTACAGCCAAGTCTGCAAAGTCACAGAGGGATCATTCTGGGCCTGTAGCTCATCAGGCTCCATTGGATGCTTTCACACCCATATAGCCAACTGGCAATTTTAGGAAGTCTCTTCCTACTGAGATGTACCTTCTGTACCCTCGGCTGAGAAAACTTAACATCATACTCATTTAAAACAAGAAATGGTTAAGGGAAAATTCCGTTGTTTATCGTACAGCACACATTGAAGGGGATATTCAGAGATGAGAGGCAATAAATTAAGAACTGACACAGACCCAGATGCCTTTCCCTCATACCACATTGGCCAGAAGCATGTCACATACACACGCTAGAACCAAAAACTGGATGGATTTAGTCACCATGATTTGCTTCAACTAATCAAGATTCACTCCCTAGGGCTGGAAAGGAGTTTTTTTCTTGGCATAAATGGCCCTGCAAGGCTAATCAGGGTTCTGTCTCCGAGAAGAGTGAGAATGAGCCTGGTTGGACAACCAACAGTGGGTACCACCCTGGGCATTCTGGGTGAATGGTTTGAGATACCCACAGTCAGAATATGAATAGCAGAAACCCAGAGACCATTTTTCCTATAAATTCACATAGTGGTATATGAAGCATAACAGGTATAGCAAAAGTATCTAAAAGCAGATAATCTCTGAGATATTTAAGTAGCTGAGGTAGGTGAGAAGGCTCAATGTCAGTTTCTCATGTTGTGAAAATGACCATTGCCTAGAAATTACAGGCTTCTTATAAGAAGGGAAAATGTTCATCTTTGCTTGATAAATAAAGAGAATAGGAAAAAAAAATCAAGTGCCCATCGGTAAAAATGTCTCTAATCCTCACTTACACAAGGCTCCAGAAATTGTCTTTGCCTAACTGCCATCATCCAGACCCTCTGTTACAGTCTAGCTTTTATTTTTTATTACTTGCTGATCCCTTTTCTGTTTTACCTCCCTTCTTTTCCCTGTAGTACACTCACCTGCAAACCTCTCAAATGCTTTTGTCTTCCTCTTCATTGTCCTGTTTCCTCCACATGATAAATTCACATGTGCCAGCGTGCACATTTCCAGCGATATATTCTGTCTCTATTCAAAGGGAGTTTCCCCACAGGTATGCTTGATGGCAAGTGTGTTATTGACCATGTGGTGTTATTCTAGAAATTATAACTGCTTAATCTGAAACATTACTTCAAAAAATTATTTGGTGAGCAAAGTATTCTTACCTATGAAAGAAGTAAATGGAGGGAAGAGCAGGTATTGTATTCTTTATAAAATACCATTTTTGAAAAGATATTTTAAATTTATGTACTACCACTTTCAATGAGATAAAGCCAACCCACATGAAAAAATTCAAGCTGCTTTTCCTGCTGAAGACTTACCTGCTACCTATTCCAGCAGTCACCATTAACACATAATACATCTCCTGACAGGAGTAATCCGTTTAGAGTAAGCTACAAAAATTCACCATTAAGTGTCATATTTCTGGGTAATAAACACATAGCAAAATCTTTGGTAGTAGACCAGTGTCACTTCCTTGAAGTCTGATGTGAGATAAGGTTGCTGAGGAATATTTGAAAGCTGCCAACACCTTCCTTAAGAATTGTATTGCACAAGGAGAGGCTAGGCCTCCCTATGGTTGTGCCTAAGAGCCTCCTCCCGAATGCCTCTTTGTTGCTCAGATGTGGCCCTCTCTCTCTAGCTAAGCCATCTTGAAAGGTGAAATCACTGCCCTCTCCCCTATGTGGGATCTGACACCCAGGGGAGTGAATATCCCCGGCAATGTGGAATTTGACTCCCGGGGAGGAATGTAGACCCGGCATCGTGGGATGGAGAACATCTTCTTGACCAAAAGGGGGAAATGAAAGGAAATGAAATAAGCTTCAGTGGCAGAGAGATTCCAAAAGGAGCCAAGAGGTCACTCTGGTGGGCACTCTTATGCACAATATAGACAACCCTTTTTAGGTTCTAATGAATTGGGGTAGCTGGTGGTGGATACCTGAAACTATCAAACTACAACCCAGAACCCATGAATCTTGAAGACGATTGTATAAAAATGTAGTTTATAAGGGGTGACAATGGAATTAGGAAAGCCATAAGGACCACACTCCCCTTTGTCTAGTTTATGGATGGATGAGTAGAAAAATGGGGGAAGGAAAAAAACAAACAGACAAAGGCACTCAATGTTCTTTTTTACTTTAATTGCTCTTTTTCACTTTAATTATTATTCTTATTATTTTTTTGTGTGCGGTAATGAAGGTGTCAGGGATTGATTTTGGTGATGAATGCACAACTATGTAATGATACTGTGAACAATCGAATGTACGCTTTGTTTTGTATGACTGCATGGTATGTGAATATATCTCAATAAAATTAAGAATTGTATTGCACAAATATTTTCAGTGCTTATGCCTTCTTTGGGAGATTTGTATTTATTCATAAATTTGGCTGTGAATATTGAGTTGGGCTATGTGAGATAGCAAAGCTCAACAGCTAAGTTGTACTAAGATGTATAACTTAATATGCAGTTCTTATATAGCATAGCCAGAATGCATAGGAACTTCTAAAATTGGACTCAGCCATTTCATTTTGGAGGAGATCTGAAATCTTATTAAACACATCCTAGGTCCAAGTACACATCAGTCATCCAGATATAGGAGGGGATAAGGGCCAGCCCTAGGTTGAGAGATGAATGAAAAGCTTTCTGTGTTCATTCCTCTGAGAAACCACTTCTCCTTTAGGCTTGCATATCCTTTCTCAACTAGATGATGAGAGGAAAGAACCTAAAGAAGACACATCATATGCACACGTGCACACACACACACACACACACACACACACAAATCTCAGCAAATGATTATTAGCCTCATATATTTATCCTTTCATATTGATTTGTATTTCAATAGCATTAGCTAAAAACAGGACTTCAGACACTGTGAATGGCCAGTTGGGGAGACTTGAGATGCAGGGAAGATAGGACACCTTGGAAACCATCTCTCAGCTGGCAGGTAAGGTGAAGTTGCCTGTGAAGGATGAAGTGTCCATCCCCTCACAATTGTATTTTTGAGTGTTCCATCTCCTAGTACATATTGTACTAGGATTGTCAATGCTTTAAGGCAATCATGGCAGCCTTTATCACATAGCAGAGTGGTTAAAAAGAGAAGCTCTGGAGACTGACTGCCTGTACGCAAGTCCCTGTTTGGTCAAGTATTAGGTGTGCAATCTTGGCAATATTAACTTCTCTGTGTTTCAGCTTGCTCATCGGTAAAGTGCAGATAAAAATAGTACCCACTGGATAATGTTCTCTTGGTTTAAATGACTTGATGCACATAAAGCCCTTAAAGTAATGCCTGTTACAAAGTGTATATGAAGTCAATACAGAATGTTCTTCAAAATTTGGAGGTCAAAAAAAACAAAGCTGCTTAAAGTACATACATAGTTTAAGTAATTTGAGTGTAAACAATTTATGAATATAAAATTTTTCACTTATTTTGAGTAGTAAGGAAAATAAATTAAATAAGTGAAGTGCTGATTTATATATTAAGAAATCTTTACTTTGCTTATAATTATAGATGTGTCCTACTTTCAGCATGTGCTTCTGAAAACTTTTAAATAATCAAAGTCAGTATTCAACTAAATGAATATTTATTAAACTACTACTATATGTAGGGTTATTCCAGCTCTCTATTATTATGTAAAAAAAAACTTCCCCAGCACTTAGTGACATAAAATGACAACTTTTTATTATACTCATAATATTGTGGGTCAGAAATTAAGGCAGAGCACAGTGGTGATGGTTGTCTTTGTTTGCTCCATAAAAACTGAGGCCTCTGCTAGGTGGTACAAATGGCTCAAGACGGTTAGGACAGCTCACCTGCGCCTCTTTTCTGTCAGCTGGGTTTCTCAATTCTTCTCTACTTTGCATCTGCCAAGGCTGGGATGTTCAAGATGGCTTCTTCATTCAAGGCCTATTGCCAGCACTGAGAGAGCGGAAACAGATGAGGCTGTCTCTCTTCTTGGGGCCTCTCCCTGTGGCTAGTTTAAGTTCCTCACAGCACCACAATCAGTTCTTAGACTTTTCACAAAGTGGTTCATGGCACCAAGAGCAAATTTCCAAGAAGCCTCCATGGAAACTGCAAGAACGTCACTTTTGCCATATTCAGTTAAGTGTCAGTTAGTCACTAAGGTCCAGCCCCAAGTCAAGTGCAGGAAAATGAGGAAAAATTTCTTAATGGGAGAAGTAGCAAATACTTTAAATCCTTTGACTCAAAAGTCAATAAGTCACTGACTTTTTATCCCTTTCTAGTTGCTGTCCTTTCTCCTCCCCTTGACAGTCATCTTTCTCAAAATAATTATTTACTCACGTTGTCTATACTTCCTCTCTCCGCACTCATATCTTAAATCTCCTCTAATTTGGCTTTAGCTTATGTTATTCCACTAAAACTTCCTCTTACAAAATCCATCAATGACTTTCATATTAAGAAGCATAATGAAATATTTTCAGTATCCTTATACTTTCTTTCTAAGGTACTTTTGACATGGTTGACTCCTTTTTTAAAACTAAGGCTCTCTCCCCTTTGCTTTCTCCTGTTTTCCTCCTACCTCTCTGGGTAGTTCTTCTTGATCTTCTTTACTTTCTCCTTTTCTTCTACCCATGTCCCTCTTGCTCATGACTACCACCATTTCTAGCCACATGTGTGTCAGTTGTCATTTCTACCTTATGTAGGTCTCGAATTCATTCATGTATCTTTTTTTTTTTCTATTCTGCTGCTGCTGACCTCATCAAAACTCAAACTCTGAGTCCCTGCAGTAGCATCCTAACTAGTCTCCTCCCAGGCTTTCTTCTACTCTGCTAATCTCTTCTTCAAATAATATTCTGAGTGAAGATTTAAAGATTGAACACCTTTCGATTATTTTTTATTGAAATTAAAACAAAATTTAAAGTCTCACAGGGTTCTGCCTTACCTCATTTCATGCCATTCTTCCCTTTGCTGACTTTCAGATCCTCAACTTACTTTTCTCTTTTCATTTTAGGGTCTTTCCCCATACTTAGCTCTCTAAAGGAAAACAACACCCCCACCTCTCTCCCATTTGTATCCTGGCTAAGTCCCATTCACCCTACTTAATGTCTCAGCTTAATGCCTCCAACAGAATTTCACTTACCTCTCTAACTAAATTATGTTTTCCCACAATTGTTTTCATGGCAAACTATCGTTTTCCTTCATAGAATGTATTAATAAGTGTAATGACATATTAGCTTGTTTATTTCTTTAATGTTGTCTCCAGTAAATAGAATATTAGTTTGGGTACCATCTATTACTTTCCCTATTGCTAGTATAATAGCGATAATTTTTGCCTCTGAAGTCAGACCACCTGGTATAAATCCTAGATCTAACATTAGCTGTGACTCTGAACAAATTATTTAATCTGTTAAACTTCAGGTCCCCTTATTACAAAAATGTGGATAATAATGGTACCTATCTCATAGGCTGTGGTGAGGGCCTAATGAAATAATGCATGCCAAGAACTTACTAAATTGCATGACACATAGAAGTTGTTCAATAAATGTTTCCCATTTACCTCCTGCACAGTGCCTGGATCATAGCAGGTATTCAATAAGTATTTAATTGAATGAGTGAATGAATGAATGAATTAGGAAAGTTTACTTTAAGATTGCTCTACCGAAAGGTAATATACTTATGTGATATTCTCTATTATGTACCAGATATACTTAAAAAGATAAGGCAATATATAAAACTCTTAAAGAAAAATTGCCCTTTTTATATCAGGCTAAATATTTCCCTTGCCTCATTGCCTATCCTTATGAAAATATAAAATTTTTAATTATTTCTTTACAGCTCATGCAGAAGTTAACACAATAAGTCTAAGTTGAATATTCACACATTTTGAATTAATGACATTCTGATGAATTTGTTTTCTGTACTTACGGCTTTTTCTGAGCTAGAATTAAAATCTAATCTACATGCTGATAAATATTTAAAATTGATTCATATAAGCATTTTTAAATATGATTTTTTTTAATTTCTTGGGAATAAGAATACATTCGTGTATTATACACTATGATAAGAAAAATCTAGGCCTGGGAAATTTAAGAAATAAAGTTACCTGTTGAAGGATAAAAAGGGGAAAGAAGGGAAAAGATTATTTTAGTCTCTCACTAAAACAATTAATGTTATCAATTTATAATGTAATTTGGCTTTAATATTATAGGAAAAGATTCATAGATGATAATCTGACTAGATTTACAGGGAACAGTATAATGACAATATTAAATTTTAAAAAGAAAAAATACTAATGCTTATCTGATATTCCTTAAAAATAGTAAATAGAATCTTATCAAAATTAGTTTGTTTTATGTTGTAATCACATAACACTCATAATAAATCTCTTCCAATAATCCATAATATTCCAACTTTCATAACTTTTTAATAACTTTTGTCCTTTTTTTCTCTTAAGGACCAAATTTTCTATTGCAAAACAGAAATGGGAATTTATTCAGTTTCATTTCAATGTCTTTGAAATTTTCAAATCAATTATTATTCTGCCTTGCTAATCAAAAATGATGATTCTTATTTATGATTAAATCTGAAATTAGATTTTCTCATTTTTTTTAATAATTCAATTTTGTATTTCCTCTCAGAATGGAACATCCATTTGCATTCCCAAAAGATATATTCATGGGTCAAATCCTTAGCATTTTAATGTGCCAAATTGAATTCTGCTAAATTATAATGATTTATATATTTAACCATAATCTGCCCAAAATTTTTTGCAAAAAGTTCCTCCTATGAGAGTTTTTAATGGCATTCATAAGAACACAATGTTTTGGCAAAAGGAGGGCAGTGTTAATACAAACAGGTCAGTAAGAAAATCTTAGAAAAGACACTAAAAATATTTTCTTAACAAAGCAATATTTTCTGTTTTTCTCTTAAAGCATGGAAAGTCATGCAAATTTAAGATTTCATTATAATGCTCTCTACTTGATAATATCTAAAATGGATTTTTTTTTTTTCACTATGGTCCCTTGGCCAAGATTCTTCTTTCTATTGGCATCATGAGAATAGTTGTGCAAAATGTTTGTGACTTCAAGGCCTTCAAATTTACCAAAAATTTGTCTCTGTATTGAATTTGTTAAATAGAAACTTAAATGAATTTTTATCTAATTGTTTGAAAAGTAATAATTCCACATTATTAACACTTCTTTAATCAGAGCATTGTGGTCTTGGAAATAGTCTATTTTGCTTTTTAGCTGCAATTTGTTTTTTACTTAAATCAACTTAAAAGGAGATAAGATAGAACCTACAGACCCAGTAGCAAGAACAATTCCATTTTGGCTGTTTTTCCTACTAGATCACATTGTGATCTACAACTTCACTATCTCATTGCTGACATCACGCAGATATGATAGGCAAAATGTCTAAAATGGTCCCCCAAAGATGTTTGATCCTAACACCTGGAGCCTGTGGATATAATGAGATATCACGTCCATGATTATGTTATGTGGCACAGTTTTCCTTAAGACAGACACATTATCCAGGGGAACCTGATCTAATCACATAAGCCCTTAAAAGCAGAGCACTTACTCCAGCTGATGGCAGGAGAGGAAGTCAGAGAGATCTGAAGCAGGGGAAGGGCTTGATACATGGTGCCTGCTTTGAGAATGGAGGGAGTCACAAAAGTCAGTATGCAGACAGCCTTCGAGATATAACAGCAAACCTGGCTGACGGCCAGCAAGGAAACAGGTACTTCACTAATGCAACTGCAAGGAACTGAACTCAGCCAACAGGATTTACGGGGAGAACACAGAAGAGAACACAGCCAGCCCACACCTTGAAGTCAGTCTTGTGAGACCCTGAACAGAGAACTCAGCCATGCCACCCCATCTCAGACTTCTGACTTACAAAACTGTGAGATAATAAGCGGGTTTTGCTGTAAGGTTTGTAGTAATTCGTCATGCAGCAACAGAAAACCAGTACAACAGAGAACAATCCTTACATCCGCCAAGTGGCTTACTGATCTTGCAGTTATGACTTGAGCCTCAAAGAACCTGAGGAGTTTCACAAGTTGATATCCATACCAGTAATCCAGCAAACACATTAATACAGCTGTAGATTGGTCTTTTAACCTGCCCTTTCAGCAATAGTGAAAACTTTACCATTATCTGGAAAAACCCTTGAACAAAATCACCAACATTATTTTCTAACAACTAAACAATTATTAATAATATGTCTGAAGGTTGAAGAAGCATTAATTGAAGCCACTTTTTTAAAAGGGAGGTTCAGCTTCCACCCCAGAGTGACCCGTATTTGGAATCATTTTTTATAGTTTGATAATACAGCTTGTCAGCAGCAGTATACATTCTTGTAAAATGCACTCCTGTCATCCAAAATAGTATTCATGATTACCCACATATGCTTGCCACACATCTGTTTTTAGCTTTTCTATTCCTACCTCTGGATTCCACTGTAGCTTTTCAATGCATTGATTTCTTAAAATTTTGTCAACCACAAATTAACCACCCTGCCACCCCTTCTTCCCATTTCCAAATGATTATCCATACATGAAGACCTTAGAACTTCACAGTACTTCTCTGCTTGTGTGGTATCTTTAAGGCTATTTTCAATAAACCCAGCATCTTAAAACAGTATAATAAATAGATGTGTATGTGAATGATTTATTAGCAGTAAAAATGAAAGAAATTATCAATTTATTTAATATGAAGATGAAATTAAAAAGTAACACCAAAGTTTCAAGGTCAGGTGACTTGAAGAAGGAAGATCCCAATAGCAATAACAAAAAAAGGTAATACAGAAGAAGAAGTTGAATCGGAAAGGAAATGATGGGTAGATTTTGGATATAGTGAGATGTTTATCCAAATGCTAAAAGGAGAGATTCATACCACAAGATTTAACTTTATTCTGAATTTAATCTTCTCTCCATTTTGGCTTATTCAACCCTTTATTATTAAATAGTTCTGTATTTTTTTACACCTGAATATTTATTTTCATTTATATATAATACAACTACCCTTTATGTGAGTATAAGCCCACACTCTCATTTAAGAAATCATCTTCTATGCTATTTCTCTTTTTTAATTCAGGGAGTAAGATCTTCTTTAGCAAATATTCCTCTGAACTTTATAGCTAGTTTGCTGTTATGACCAAGCAAGGAAATTTCACTTCCAAGTGTAACCACAAACCCAGCTACTTTCTTCTGTAAACTATTGTTCCAACATATTTCAGCCTGAAATTTTCCAGCTGTGCTCAAGGGCTCCTCACAACCACATGGAAACTATTTCTTGGGGCTTATTTTTAATTATAGCCTTTACTCTCCTTTGGTTCTTCAGATATTACTGTTCACAAGGTTACATTATGCTCCAGAGACATGACATTTGTGACACTACCACTGTACGATATTCTATAATAATGAATATCATAGGACAGATGGTAGCATTACCACAGAATTTAGATTTGTTTATGTAGTCTATGCAAAAAGATATCCATACTACCATTAATGTGTGTGCTTTGAACTCATCAGATGTTATTCATCCGGTTAGATGCCTATAAATATACCACACAACTAGGCTCCCACAAAATGTCATGCTAAGCAAGATCCATACCCTTAATGACAGAAGTGGTAACACATTACACATCCTTCCAAAAGGAAAAAATGCAATAAAGAACATTGTGTAACATGTCTATCTTGAGACGCAACCTCCAAGTGGCTGATGCATCTTACTGGCAAAGCTTTTTTAAGCAAACTCTCAAGTGAAGTCACGTTCCTTTCTCATAAATGACCAGAAATAAACCAGAAAGTTCAGGAAGAAAGATACAAATGTTCCCAGTTCAGTTGAAATCATCGATGGGCATATTCATAATCCTGCCTCAAACTATTAGAATCTCAACAATTCTGATTAATTTAAAGGAAAATCCCAATTTAGATATTGCAAGAGAGCATTAAGTAGATTCAGAATGTAATGTATCCAGCCAGAAATCAGGTCCTATGCACTTCTTTGGGACTATTCCAGAATTGACTTAAAATATAAAAGTGATTATTATAGTTATTCTTTTCTTTGGTTCCCCTGATAAGGTGGTTTTTGCTTTTAGAGTCTCCTCTAAAAGAGTCCATACAATATGATCAATATAATTTTTTTTCAGTGAAGCACGTATGGAGAAAGACATGGAGTAGAAATGACATTAATTATTGAAATTAATTAATTAATGTATCACTTGTACAAGATAGCTAATTATATAATTCCCTTTTTATACATGACGACTCAGATTCAAAGGTGCAAAATGACTTTCTAATAAGGGATGAGCAAGACCTGAACCAAGGTATTTTGTTTTCTTTTCTTTTCAGTTATAGTCCCCATACTTCTTTGGAATACACCACATGGTCATCTCAAATTTTTCACATTATTAATAAAATATTTTGGTTGAAAAATTAGCATTGTCAGAGTTGAACAACAAAAATAACTATGCTATAGAACAGTGATTCTCAAGGTATGGTTCCAAGACCAGCAGTATCAGCCTCACCCAGGAAATCATTAAAAATGTAAATTCTTAGACCCCAGCCAGACCTAATGAACCCAAATCTCAGAGGGGTCGGACCCAGAAATCTGTTTTTTAATAAGGCCTCCTGCTCAGTCTGACACATCCACAAATTTGAGCTCTAGAACAATAATCGTCAATATTTTATGTGCCTCAGTATCACTATAAAACTTTTTAAATTCAGATGCATTCCCTATACTTGTATATGTGTAACACTCAGTGCATGAAAAGTTTAGAGATGTTGCTATAGAATGTTCACCATATGAGTGGAAGTCAATTGATTAACATAGAGCTTCCTTATTTTCACTTGTTTGGTCAATAGAAGAATACATTACAGCAGTGGTTCCCACCTGGAGGTGATTTTGCACCCCAGGGAACATTTCACAATGTCTGGAGACATTTTTGGTTGTCATAAATTGTGTAGGAGGATGGTGTGCTACTGGCATCTAGTGGGCGGAGGCTAAGAATGTTACTAAACATCCTCTGATGCACAGAATATTCCCCTACAAAAAAGTATTGTTTGGTCCAAAATGTCAATTGTGTTGAGGTTGAGAAACTCTGGATTATTCAAAGAAGAAATAAATATGATGCATAATTGTTTATATTTTCAGTACAAATATTTTTACTTGACCTAAGTGTTGGTAAACTTTCTCTGTAAAGGACAAAACAGTAAACATTTTAGGCTTTGTGGACCACATGTTCTCTGTCCAACTACTCACCTCTGCCACTGAAGCACAAAAGCAACCATACACAACACACGAATGAGCATGACTGTCTTCCCCAAAAAATCTTTATTTACAAAAACTGCCAGCCAATGGGATTTTAACTTCATACCATAGTTTGCCAACTCCTACAATAGATTTTTCACATACCTAAAACTGAGAAAGAAGCATAGTTACAGTGCCATGATGTTCAGAAGGAGACAAAGATTATTTATCTGAGAAGGCTTCATGGAAGAAGTCACTTTTAAGCTGGGTCTTCAGTGATAGAGGAAGATAATACTAACATTTGTACATTTGTATAGGACTTTGCCTCATCTTATTCTTTGATTCTCGTAACAATCCTGTGGCATTAAAAGGAGAGCAGAGGAATAGGGTGGGGAGATGAGACTGGTTAGAGAGATAGAACAAAGAGGAAGGTACCCTAAAGAGACTTGAATAGCACACTAGTAAGAGCTGGAACTTGAGCTCATAAATACCATGGGAAGATTTCAGGTAAGGAAGTGTCCTGTTTCCATTTGTGATGATCCTGAGAGTTTTAAACTTGAGCAACTTGGTGGATTAAGATTTTATAAACCAAGGGAGGGATATGTACTCACAAATAATTTTCAGAAGCCTAGTAGGTTACTCAGAGAGTTTAGCAATTGTTCTTAAGCTACAAATCGTTATCACAGTTAGTGATTATACTACAAGTTTTGCAAGATAATTTGCATTGTAGTCTACTTCAAATTTTCAAAAATAAGTTTTTTTACATAGAAATTTTCCAAATTGTCCTAGAAATATGAATGTAAATGTTTTTAGAAAGTTTGTTGAGAATAAATTTTAACATTTTGAAACATGTTTTGGATAATGTATTCTTCTATAGATTTATGTCTTAGGTTTAGGAAAACCAATATGTTTGAGTAGAATAGAAAGAAGGTAAAGTAACTCAGCTTATTAATTGCTTTCATTAAATGTCAGTCTATGCATTTAATTTTGCTTATACTTGACAAATAAAATATTTTAACGCTGTTCTGATTGAGGAGCTTCATGCGTATGTAATCATTGTCCTTAACATTCAGAATTGCTTCTTTTCATGGTGACCTATCCATTTGCGAAGGAGAAGTTAAAAGGACCGTCTTTCAAATGCAAACTTTTGTTGGTTATCCTGGTTTAAAATAGTTGCATGAAACCTGAATGGTAAAAAAAAATTAGACTAAGAGTGTTATATTTATAAAATTTGGTACATCAAGTCTCCTATAGCATTAATTGCAGTTGCAGTAAAAGGCTGGTTAACTTGCATACAAACAATTGTTTCTTCTCTTCTGTACTATGTCTGTCCAGAGGACTGTATGTTAACACATTCCGCTCCACAAGAAGATATATGGCCATCCATGCCACATCATCCAACACAACAAAATATGATGTTGACATGAGGGAAACTAGGCAAAACACTTGTGCTGTTTTGAATCTATTATGTACCCCAGAAAGCCATGTTCTTTTAATCCAGTCTTGTGGGTGCAGACTTATTGTGGGTGGGACCTTTTGATTAGATTATTTCCATGGAGATGTGACCCTGCCCATTCAAGGTGGGTCTTAATTAGTTTACTGGAGTCCTTAAGAGACCTCAGAGAGAGAGAGAGAGAGCTCAGAGCTTACACAGAAATTGAAAAAGACATTTTGGAGAGAAGCTAAGATATGTAGTCTAGAGTTTGTCCCCGGAAGAAGCTAAGAGAGGACCCCCAGACACTTAGAGAGAAACACCCTGGGAGAAACAAGCAAGGATGCACAGGAGCTGAGAGACAGAAGCTAAGACAGAAGCCCAGAGAAAGCAACGGAAATGAGAAGCTAATCCTAGGAGAGGCCCGGCAGACTCTGGCCATGTGCCTTCCCATGTGACAGAGGAAACCCAGATGCTATCAGCCTTTCTTCAGAGAAGGTATCATCCTACTGATGCCTTAACAGGGACATTTTCATGACCTTAGAACTGTAAATTTGTGAACTAATAACCCCCCATTTTAAAAGCAAATCCATTTCTGATATTTTACATTCCATCAGCTTTAGCAAACCAGAACAACACTACAAGTGAATCAAGAACAAACGCAGCTGTTCCCCTTGCCTGCTTCCCACCCTACAGGGCCCAGTAGAGCTGGTGGCGTTGGTGGCCTCTTGCAGAGGGGCACCGTGGCATTAGGGTCTCAGCCTCCACAGTGGAGCAACGCTGGGCACAGGGATACTTCTGAGAGTCTGAGGCCACAGGCACTGCACTGGGCAGTGGGGCCAGGCAGGGTCCACTCCTAGTGCCTCCATGATGCCATCGCAGGGCAGGGAGGCCAGGTGGGCTGAGTCCTTCGCCTTCTTTTAAACTCAGATCTACTTGTTAATGTGATATGGGTGGCTTCTGCAGATCTTACTTCACATGTTTTTACTCAGTACAGCAAACCATTCTTCAGCACCTTTGCAAAAAATGTCTATGTTTGTTCTCTATCTTTTGGACTTTATTATTTGGAAGCCTTGGAGACAACAGTGTACAAGAGGATTTTGAGGAAAGCATGTTTCTTTTCTTTTGCAGACACTGAAGGTTACTTTGCTGTTTGCACAACAGATAAAACTATGAATAGTTCTTTGAATGAGCCTCTGTACATTCCTGTGAAATTTCATGATCTTCCAAGTGAAAAACCTGAGAGCATAAACACTGATATTGAAAAGACTCCGAGAATGTCTCTTGCAACATTCAGTAATATTATGGAAATTTGACGACTTCCATCAAGCCATGGATTGGAAGCAACTTGGTCATATACTACTATGAAAGAACAAGAATTCATACTGAAAACTGTGGGGAAACTTACTGCAACTGAAGTAGCATAAATAAAGTTTTGGTTTTTTTTGTTTTTGTTTTTTTTTTGCTTTGTGCAGTTTTTGGGGAATTTGTCATATCAAGATCCACTTTCAGACACACAAATTGCTATAGTTAATATTTTGTCTTCAATTTCTAGACATTTTACTGTAATCCTTGCTGCAGTGTTTCCAAGTGCCAGTGAAGATAGATTTACCCTTTCTAAACTACCAGCTGAAATTTTAAGCATTTGGAGGTGTTGTGCTAGTAAACTTTTGTCTCGGTCTGAAAAATCTGCTGGTAGAGCTACAACAAGTTCCATTTGGTCTCTTGCTAGAGCCCACACTCTAGGCTGTCTATATTGTCATGATTAAGAGAAAGGTAGACAGAAAAAATAAGTTGGATATTTCAGTGCTCTTTGGTTTTTAGATCTGTTTAATTTGCTGTACTTATGGCCAGGTTTCTTTTTACTTCATTATACTGGATTTGAGGACTTCGAATTTCCCAAAAAAGTAGTATTAATGTGTGTTATCATTAATTGCCTTATTGGAACAGTTCTCTCCGAGTTCCTGTGATTGTAGGGCTGCTTTCTTACCTCATCATTGATAGGCACACTTGCACTAAGCCTTATAATACCTCTGTCTATAATAGCTGACATGTGTATGCAAAAGGTGCAGTTTTCTTGGTTATTTTTTGCAGTTGCTATCCCTGTACTTTTTTTCATTTTTTTTATTGTAACTGTCCTATGCCATTATGATAATGGAGAACCTGTGATGGTGGGAATCAAAAGAATTTTTGCCTTTAGATGCAGACAACATCAAATTCAGAGAGTCCTGGAAGACAGCGAACAGTGCAAGAGTCTCAGTCCTATGCACAGTGTTTCTCAGGAGGATGGAGCTAATTAGCTCTTGTCTGTAGCCCAGCTTGATAACAAAACATTACACAGCAAAGAGACAAACCTTGACAAGTTTTGTATAAAAAGTTTCAGTGCCTAGTCTGAACAATAACAGCTTCAATTCTTTGAAACTTTAAAATATATTTGTTTTTAGTAACTCCCATGTCCTGAATGGCTATCAAGGCTAAAGTAAAGGTAAATTTTTTCTATGTAGTATATCTAATGTAGGGAAGTAATCAGCAAACCTGATTCAATGAACAACTTCTAGCAATTCAGGTTTTTATTTATCCAGCAAATATTTATTGAACACCTTTTCTAAACTAAGCACTGGGAAATGATGTTAATTAAAAGTCTATTACTGCTTTCAAGAGGCTCAGAGGCTAGTGGGTAAATAATCAATCACATTTCTATGCCTTAAGTGTTAACTTGGGAGTGTTAAGAAGGTTATATGAGGAGAAGCAAACCAAGTTTTAAGGAACAATGGAGCTTCCTAGAAAGAGAAAAGTTAAGCTGAAACGTGAAAGCAATGGGACACAAGCTTTGGCTTGCTGAGAAAATACAGCAACTGATCCACTCCATACATGGGAGTTCATAGCTTGAGCACAATTTTTTTTTATGTAAAGTATAAAACCAGTAGAACAATAGCATCATAGTTGAATATGTCTCTCTTGGCCACAATATTTTCACTTTTATGATGTGTCTATTGTGAGATTAAACCTCATTTGACAGGCATTTCATGTCAGATTCTAACTTAATATAATTTTTAGAATTCATGGAATGTGATTTGAACCAGTATGACTAATTATCTAGAAGACAAGTCTTGATATGGTCTATTTATGAAAAAAATTGAATAGCTGCAAAACCTTAATTTTACAAATTTAAATTAAAGGTAATTTTGCTTCAGCTATGAAATTTTACCTTCTACAAAAAAACAAGTCGAAAACTGGAAAAAATACACATCATAACTGTTTTCAAACATTAAATAATAGGCAGAAGAGCACTGTAAACGCTGAGAGGAGAGGAACTCATGTGAGTCCTATATCTCTACCAGCCTTCTGCCTTGAGGCATTTTCCAGATGCAGTGCAGAAGAGGGACACAAACAGAGCCTGATGATCTCACTTAGTTGAGAAGACAAAGACTGATGTTCAGGGATACCAAGAGAGCTAGCAGTTGTGGGACAGAATTTGAAAGAGAACAAAGTACTACATAAACCTGCATAGGTGTTTCCTAAAGTCTTTGAATGAAGACCAGTAAGAGCAAATGTAGAGTGACACTCCACAAAACTAGACAAAAAGAAAAGAAAACTGCAGGGGAAATGCAATTACTGGATAGCCGTAAGTCAAACAATTTGACAGGTCATACAGGGCTGGGAATCATTTAAGGTCTCACCAGCCAGAGTGAAAGAACTTGTTGAATATGCTGGGTATTTAAGAGAATCAAGAAAAGAAGTGGCTATATGAAAACAGGCCTTGGGAGGGTCACACTCATTTACAAGTAACTGCCTGCCAGAATAAATTCCAGGACTTTTAAAGAAATACAACAAAATGCAGCACTCAACAATGACAAATTTATGACATCTGGCACCCAATCAACATTTACTAAACATTTCAAGAAGTAGGCAAATGTAAACCTTAACCTAGGAAAAAAAAAAAGTCAATGTAACAAACCAAGGAATGACAGAGATGGATTTAGTAAATATAACAGCTACTGTAAATATTGTAAATATGCTCGGAATTTAAAGGAAAACATAAACATAATGAGGAGAGAAATGAAAGATATAAAAATAATCAAATGAGAATTCTATAAATGAAAAATACATTATTTGTAAAGAAAATTTCAGATTAAAAACTGCAGAAGAAAGGAGAAGTGAACTGAAGATGTAGCAATAGAAACAATCCCAAATAAGGCACTGACAAAAAAAGATTCAAAAAATTGAACAGAGACTCAGTGTCCTATGGGACAATAACTTTGTGTTATTGGAGTCCCAGAAAAAAAGTGTGGAAAAATGGATTAAAAAGTATTTGAAGTAATAACAGCAGAAATCTTTCTAAATTTTATAAAAACTATAAAACCTCAGAAAAGAAGTGTAGCAAAGCCTTCGCAAACTAAAAGGAAAGAGAACTATACTGAGAAATATCATAATTCAATTGCCAAAAACAAATTTAAAAGGGAATATCTTAAAAGCAGCCAAATCAGGGGAAAAGACACATAATATATAGAAGAACAAAAATACAGTGACTTCAGACTTCTTGTTGTCAAAAACTATGCAAGACAGAAGAGAATGAAGCCACACCTTTAAAGTGTTGAAAGAAAAAAAAAGTCAAACTAGATTTCTGGACCCAGAGAAGATATCTTTCAAAATTGAGCATAAAATGAAGAGTTTTTCAAACAAAAGTTGAAGAGATTTCATAGCCAGTAGACCTGTACTAGAAAAAAATGTCAAAAGAATTCTATAAGCATAAGGAAAATACCAGAATAAAACAATTTTATTCCCAATTTTAGTTTCTTTAAAATGTAATTTTTAAAAAATTAATCAAATTACTCCAAATTTGTATATTTTTAAAACAAGTTTCTTGTGCCTCTATTTCTGTAAATTTCTTACTTTCTATCCAAGGATGAGTAGCAAGTGTAATCAATTCAGGAGAATTCCATGTTTTAATTTCATCCTTATAATTTCATCTATTCTCTTCACCATTCTGTTTCTTTTCTCTTTATGTGACAGCTCTACAGCTCCTTGTCAAATACATCATGAGTCTGAATGTTCTGGCCCCTGCTGATGTGGCAGGTCCTATACTGACACTCTAACAATCATCAAGATGCCCAAGTCCCTCATCCTGGTAACATTGTTTCAGTTACTCAACCTTACCAAACTCTTCCCACTCAGTACCTTCCAGATTCTGTTCCCTCTGCCTGTGAATCCTGTTCACCTGGCTAACCTCCCTCCCTCCTGTCTTCACAACTGAATTAGGTTATCATATTTCATTATACTCTTTATTGTCTCTTCATTATATTATTTCACATAGTAATTATGTATCTGTTTATTTTTTAAATGGCACTTTGTTCCACAAGACAGGTGTCAAGTCTGTTTTGTTTCTCTCTGCATATCCAGAAAGAGTGCCTGGGACAGAGTACGCACTTCATGTTAGTGGAATAAACAAACAGCCAGATTCGCTCAAGGATTCATGAATGCATTTCCAGTGAATGTCATTTCATTCTTGGATGAAGCCCACAGACTCTGGTGGTGTTTGGTATTATTTTATATGCGCCAGTGGGTCTTTCAAGAGCACTCTATATTGAAATTGGCTTATTTAGCATTACGTGGATTCCTAGTTGTTGTATGCAGGATCAAACAGTGAAAAGCATCACATTACACATGAACTTTTAGGGGTACCAGACGCACAAAAATTCAATTGTTACAGAGGGAAACCATTCCATCCATGAAAAAAAAGCAAGCGTGCCACTCATATTTATGAACTTATACTAGAAAATAGAAGTATTACCTTATGATAAGAAATTATAAAATGGAAAGGGAAATCAGTGCCGGCAGTGGAAATCCATGTTCCAGCAAGAGAACTCAGAATTCATCAATCACGACAAGGTGAATCTGTGTTACAACATCTCCACACTGTGGTCAGTTCCAGAAATGTTTACTACTCTGAGAATGCTTGCTTTTCAAGTTGTAAGGGTAATACTCCCAAACATTTATTCAATACTAGATAGAACTAATTTGAATGGGTTCCTGAAAATTTATCTTACTCAAAAATGTTATTAATATCCCATAATCATCATGGCCTTAATGTAATGCTGGCACAGTATACTACATTCTTTTCTAATAGTTCACACCTCTCTTTCATTCCACGCATTTGCATAAAGCAAATGGAGGTTATTCTTATGCGTTATATGGATATTCCTTTTTAGTTTTTAGTATATTAGAACAGCTAGAAGGAAATACCCAAAACCGTTGAACTGCAACCCAGTAGCCTTGTTTCTTGAAGACAAGTGTATTAACTATATAGCTTACATGGTATGATTGTGTAATTGTAGAAAACCCTGTGACTCACACTATTATCCAGTGTATGGAGAGATGAGTACAAAAATGGGGACAAAAAGTAAATGAATAATACGGTGGGATGGGGGATGGGTTGTTTGGGTGTCCTTTTTTTCTTTTATTTTTATTCTTTTTTTAATAATTCTTTTTTGGAGTAATGAAAATGTTCAAAAATTGGCTGTTGGTAGATGCACAACTATGTTATGATACTGTGAATAATTGATTTTACCCTTTGGATGATTGCATGTTATAAGACTGTCAATAAAATTGCAAGAAAAAAAGAAAAAAATTAGTGAGTGGAAAGGTAGTGCACAGGATGTAATTATAGCAGTTTTTAATCTTAATTGAACACAGGAAGAGTAGGGCTGTGGGTTTGGCGTGTTCATCTTTAGTTACATTATAAAAAAACTTTATTTTTTAAATTCTCCTTTTCATATCATAAGTAAAAACTACACGGTATCATAGTATCAAATGTTCAAAGAGGAAGAATAACAAGCATATTTTAACAAAGGAAAATACATTTTACCTACCAGATGCAAAAATTCTAATAAAGGAATACAATTTAATATACCAAGAAAGTAATAAAATCTTCATTATCCAACTATAACCATTATGGATTATTTTCAACATTGCCATTTCATGTTCCTTTTGAAATTGTTGATTTTTGCTTGCTTCTGTTTCACACATATCCAGCAGCTCAATCAAAGTCCTGTTAAACAAAGAACATTTTATTTCCTAAAATAAGGAAAATTGAACTGACAAACATGACTTTGAGAGAGAAGACCTTTCCTTGGGTGGTGTCTGAGTATTAATACAAAGGATCAGTTTGTCAAATCAGAGTCATATGAATGAGAGATATTAGCCTTCCTAATTATTTCAAAGATAAAGAAATCTCAAGTCTCAGGCAAAGCAGTAAGAAGTGGGAACAGTCAATGAACTTTCCCAGAGTGCTGCTTTGTCACACTCTGGCCCAAGTTAACATGTGAGGTCTCTAAATTATTTTTGTGTTTCACATTGCTTGCACAGAAAAGAGCCCTCTCATTGTTCAAAGATCTTTATTTTAGACTCAGATGGTTATATAATTTATCCTTGTTTCTCAGGAAGCCATACCCCATAATTCCATAATTTCAGGTTCTTTGCCATAATCTTAAAGTTAAACACGTACATCCTACCTAAAGCATTCCATGGATAAGGACTTTCTCATCAGCAAATGTCATTAGTTTATTTTCCAAGAAGTCTGGCATTAGCATGTTTACAAGCTCATCTGTCTTTTTTTTCTGTGTCAAGTATATTCCCTCTTCCTCTGTAATAAGAGAAAATGGATTGAAAACTGCTGTTTAATCCATTTCTTCCAGTGCATAACTTTAAGCTAAGAGGAGCTACCTTCTTTTACCAGTATTGAGTAAAGAGTAGAAGAGATTTCCTAAATAAAGGAGAAAGGGAGAAAATCTAGCTAAATTTCCCAATTCTCTAGGTCAAGTTTTTTGACTTTACAAAATTATTTTGTTTAAAGTGAACTTTCAAAACATCTGGCACTTGAGAATAGTTGCCTGCTTTGTTTAAAATTTATTGATCTATAAACTCCCTTGATTAGCTTGCCTGTTTCTAATCTTACCATGTAATAGAGAAAATGCATTTTGTTAATTAAATCATTCACACATTCTTCCTTTATACAACACTAACTATTTTCTGTATTAGTCTATAGATGGCACAGCACAGATTTTTCCCGGGTATGTACCTACTTTAGGAAAAGGAAAATGTTGTCCCCTTCTTTTGTTTCCTCATCAGCTCCTAATATAATTTAATGTACATAATATAGACCCAATGACATTTAGAGAAATAGGCAATATTTTAATTATTGTACTATAATGTTGCTTCCTATAATTGTATCACATTGAAAAATGCATGATGTAATGTGCTGTGTGACTTCTACCCAACCCCCTAACCTCTCTGGGATTTTCATTCCTCATGTATAAAATGAAGCAGTTGCATTTTTTCTAAAGCCTCTTACAGAGTTAAGATTCTATGATTCTGTATATAAAAGTAACAATTGAATAAATACAGAATTTTTAAGCCAAATGCCAAATATTTAGGATTTTCCAACATAACTATGACATTTTTAGAGAAATATTTTAAGGAGAGAGCAATTGCAAATCCATTAAGACATGCTTTAGACCAGACAAATGCTCCAGATAAACTACTTTAGCACATGGAATGCCAAAATCCTATTGTTGTATCTGAGAGACTGGCTATATCACGTGCTTGAAATATTGCTACTCTAATTAAAAAAAAATTAAAAACTAAATTAGTTACATTAATTCAATGGATATAGCTAAAATATACAAACATAATAGATGCTAACAATAAAATAACTGTAAAGAACTCATTTTTAAATGCTGGGTGCTTTGGAAGATGTCTCCTTCAATGGATACAAAGGAAGCTAGATAGTGTCTCTACATTTCATTTTTCTTGTAACTATTTCTGGAAACTATTGTTTAGTAAATGCCCAGGAGATGAGAAATTCTTCAGAAGAGCCATAAAGCTGAAAGGAAGTAAGAAACAGGTAAAGAATTAGAACCAAATTTCATAATTAATTAAAACAGCATTAGAAATTTTATGTGTTTACAACTAGTACTTCATTGGGATTTGAAAAAAAACACATTTTATATTTAGCCATTCTGTTAAAACTGCTCTCGCAAAAGGCATCTATGACCTATAAATCATTAAATTTGGTTCTAGCTCCCCTACCTCACTTTAAAATGATTGTGACCACCTACTCAACCCCCTTTTTAGCACTGATTATACAACCCTTCCTGGTTCTCTTCCAGTATTCTAAAAATAGACATTCCAGAATATTCTGTTCCCAACAATTTCTCTTTATTTGTTTCCTATGGTTTGCACCACAACCACTTGGATTCTACTATCAACATTGAGCAGATAGAATTCAAATACATGGTTTTAATACCTGCTCTTTCTCGAACACTACTAGATCAATGTTCTCCTGTGCCTTGTTAATGTTTCTATAGGGAGTACATAAAATTCAATGTTTAAAACTGAACTCATTATCTTTTTTTCCAAAACCAGCGTATCCTGCTGATGTTTCTGTTTCTTATGAATGTCATAATTATTCTGTCATCTAGCCTGAAATGCTTGGAGTCACCTCTGAATCTTACATGTTCCCCACATCCCATTCTCAATCAGACCTTGAACCCTGTTCTTACCTCAGTACTATTTCTCAGTCCCATCTTTTCTTTCCCACTTCTTGTACCATCATTCTAGCTACAGGTACCCCTCCATCATGCTTTCCCTAATTCTTTTCACGTATTAGACTCTAAATATCTACATTCCAAGTCTTTATTTACTCTGAATCATATTAGTATTTCTAAAGCACAGACCAAGTCTTTTAAGTCTCTGTTAAAATTCTTAAATAGCTTCCCATTGTGTAGGAAAAAAAATAGAAAACCCTAATTATCAACTTTCCTTGAAGCATCCTTCGTTACCTTTCCTCTTGTTCTCTACCTATCTCCATATGCAGGTTGAACTGGGACATTCTCATTTTCTCTGAGCTTGCTCCTGGTTTCAGGATAGAGGCTCATGGTATTTCTTTACTCCAGGGGGTTAGGTTAACTTTTTGTTGTAAAATCAAAGTACTACTTTATTAAATGAGTTATTTTACACAATATGAACATCAATATAATTACAATTGTAAAAAAATTTTTTATAACAGAGATGGACTGATTTTCAGATTTCCAAATCACAGTGCCCATGGTGCCCTCTTGACTCCAGTCTCTATCTTTCATCATATTTCACCACCTTAATTTCTACCTTCCACGATTCTCTCCAGCCAAAGTTGATCTCTTTGCCCACTCCAAACTCTTTTAGCCCTTCCAGAAATGTATTTCAAAATATTTCAAATACACGAGAAAGCTTAGAGAGGAATATATCTAACAAAGAATTAACAACATAGTTGAAGATCCCCACCCTTCCCCAAAGAAATTACTCCACATCTCTCATAGAAGTAAATATCTTTGCTCAAACTTGATGTGTCTTTATAGCTTTTTGTTATGTTTTTTAGATGGGCAGAAATTTTAATGTTACTTATTATATCTAATAGTTATTGAGTGCTTAATTCTGTTTCACATAATTTAAATTGTTTTATGAAAATATAGTCAGTTTAACCTTTGTGATTTGTGCTTTTGTGTCTGGTTTAAGAAATACTGCTTCATCTTGTGGTCATTTATGTTCTCCTTTATTTTCTTCTAAGAGACTGAAAAATTTGCTTTGCTCATTTAATTCATTAAACCATATGGAGATGATTTCTATGGGATTCAGAGTGGTAATTTGTTTCCATATGGATCATCAGTGGTACTAATATCTCTTATTAAATTATCCACCCTTTCTCCATTAACCTAAAATGAAACTTTGGCTGTAGAACAAGTTTTCACATTTGCTAAGTTACTTCCTAGTCCTTTCTTCCATCCATTTGGTTTAATGCCTATCCCTGTGCAAATAAATATTGCTCAAAATTAATTACTATACACTTACAGTTAAAATCTTGATGTTAAACTCCACACCTTGTTTGTTTTCATTTGTTTGTTTCAAAATTGTCTTGGCTGTTTTTGGCATATTGTTGTTATATATAAACTTTGGAATTGCTTTCTGAGTTCCATGAAAAACAATTGGCATTTTTACCATAATTTTATGACATTTAGAAATTAATTTGAGGGACAACAACATCTTTAAAGTGTTGAATCTTCCTATACATGAACATGGATTTCTATTTACTTAACTCTTCTTTCAGTTATTTCTGTGATTTTCTTCCTAAAGGTCATATATCTCTTTAACTCAAGATATCTTATGTGTTAGTTGCTGTTATCCTTAAGAAGTACATTTTCTCAAGATTTTGTTAGTGGTTATAGAAATGTGAGTGAATTTACATATTTATCTTTTGTCCATCCATTTTGTTAAGCTCTCACTAATTCTAATAATGCAGACTAGCTTGTGTTTTCTATGTGATCATATGATCCATGAATGACAATTTTGTTTAATTATTTCCTATCTTTATAACATCACTTTCTTTTCTATCTTATTGCACTAACATAATGAAGAAATAATGCAATAATAATAATAAACACCTGTGTAGCATTACTCTATGCCCAGTATTATTCTATATATATTAACTCATTTAACCTTCACAACAACCCTATGAGGTAGTGTGAAGAAAGAATTAACATAGCAGCCTTGCTTTACTCAGTTCTTGCTTATTTCTGTAGCCATGATGATGACCCTTGGTCAAACTCTGAGAGCTAAACTGTTGGAATGTTCACAGAGCTAATCAGTAATGATGTTAAGAGCTACTGAGTAATGAGATTATTCTGTATGCCAGAAGCAGTGGGTTAAGATGAACAAGGTTGTCAACATGTTTAAAGTAAACCTCAAGATACATGTTAGGTACCTGGTGCCTGGATTTGAGTCCACACCATAGCTGATGATGTGGCAAGCATGTGCCTATGTAACCAGATCCATTTAAGAACTTTAGATTCCAAGACTCAATTGGGATTTCTTGCACTAGGACACCTTTTCACATGTCTCCACAGTTTGCAGCTGGAGAGGAAGATGCATCTGTGGGATTCCTGTAAGAGAACAAGAAAGCCTATGTTGGACCTATCTAGCCTTCACTTATGTATCTCTTTTTCCTGGTGATCCTGCACTGTATTCTTTGCTATGATTAATCCTAGCCTTGAGTATAACTTTATGATGAGTCATCTGATTCCTTCCAGAAACTCATTGAACTTGAAGGTGGTCATGAGACCACCAAGACAGGTGGGTACTATGTTTATCCCCATTTTACAAGTAAGGAAACTAAGGCATAGAGAGGTTAAATATTTGCACAGCATTACATAGTTAATAAGTGATGTATGGGAAGGATTTTACCCAAGCAATCTAGCTTCACATTCCACACTCTTATCTACTACATTTTACCCCCTCCATTCTCTGAGTGCCCACCTTCCTTTTAGCTTCTCCAAGTCTGGGTTTATTTTACAAACTTTAAGCCTCTTGTCCTCATCTGTTTCTTTACTAACATCTCTTGTCTTATATTCATATGTTGTGGTAAAACCCTTTTATTTTTGGTCCCCTTAAAGGAATATCCGTGTCTCTTCTCTTTCACAGTTAAGGTCTCAAATACATTTGCCAATACACACTATCACTACTTTCTCACTTCCCATTCAAAAAGTCCCAAAGTGTTTTATCTCAAACTATTTAAACAAAAGTGAAAATACTCTCTAGAAAACTATTAGGTGACTTGGTAGACCACAGGATTTTGAAGAAACAAGTGATGAGGATGAATATGGAAAGTTGAGGAAATTTTTCATGGTAATAATATATAACCATAATTTTTAGCATATGATTTTAAATAAAGTGCATGTGTAAATTTAAAGTCTCACTGTTATATGTAGATATTGAACTATTTTATCTATATCCCTAAAAATTTATATAGTTAAATTTCCTAAAATTTATTTTGTAAATTCTCATTGGGAAAATGGGAGATAGTTAAACCTGTGAGTTTGTCTTAGATTTGGCATATACTGCATATAAAAGAATAAGCTAATCATTGTCCTGTAGGAGTTCCTCCATGTAGCACAGAGAAATAATTTATTTAACCATGATGTGATGAAGTTTATAATAGAGGGAATTATAAGGTGTTTTGATGCAGGGAATACCAGTGGTTTGAGGGATATTTAGTTTGTTGTTATTGCTGTTTGTTTATTATAGAAGTTGTGGGTTTACAGAACAATCATGAATAAATTCAGGATTCCCATATACCACCCCAACATTGACATTTTACATTGGTGAGAAACATTTTTTACAACTAATGATAGTACATATTTATAATTGTACTGTTAATTAAAGTCCGTGGTTTAACTTAGGGGTTCACTGTTTGTGTAGTTCAATTCCGTGGATATTTTTTAAAATTTTTATGCTGTTACTATAGATGCAATCTAAAATTTCCCCTTTTAATCGTATTCAGATACGTATTTCAGTGCCATTAATAGCATTCACAATGCTGTGTTACCATCACCACCATCCATTAAGAAAATATTTCCATTATTCCAAATAGAACCCTGTACATTTTAAGCCTTAAGCTCCTGTTCTCTATCTCCACCCCACTGGTAATCTAGAAATGGTAACCTATATTCTGGATTCTGACCTATGAGCTTGCTTATTCTAGTTGTTTCCAGACAATGAGATCACACAATTTTTGGCCTTTTCTGTCTGGCTTAATTCAACATGACATCTTCAAGGTTCATCCATGTTGTTGCATGCATCAGGACTTCATTCCTTTTTATGGCTGAATAATATTCCATTGTATGTATATACCACATTTTCTTTATCCATTCATCGGATGATAGACACTTGAGTTGCTTCTGTCTTCTGGCACTTGTGAATAATGCTGCTATGAACATCAGTGTGCAAATAACTGTTCGAGTTCCTACTTCTTTTGGGTATATACCTAACAGTGGGATTGTCAGGCTATATGGTAGTTCTATACTTAGCTTTCTGAGGAACTACAAAACTGTCTTCTACAGCAGCTGCACTATTTTACATTGTCACCAACATGAATGTTGGTGCCTATTCTCTGCATCCTCTATGATACTTGTTATTTTTCATCTTTTAAAAAATAGCAGCCATTCTAATGAGTGTGAAATGGTATCTAATTGTGCTCTGATTTGCATTTTCTTGATGACTATTGATGTTGAGCATCTTTTCATGTACTTCTTGGCCATTTGTATATCTTCTTGGAGAGATGTCTGTTAAGACTTTCACCTATTTTTTAATTGGATTAATTCATTTTAAAATTTTTAATCTTTTTGTTGTTAAGTTGAAGGATTTCTGTATATATTCTGGATATTAATCCTTTATTGGACATTTGATTTCCAAGTATTTTCTCCCATTATGTAGGTTGTCATTTTATTTTCATGATAAAATCTTTTGAGGACCAACATTTTTAATTTTGATGAGATTCCATTTATCTTTTTTTTCTTTTTTTGCTTGTGCTTTGGGTGTATAGTCTAAGAAACCCTTTCCTAACACAAGGTCTGGAATATGCTACCCTACATTTTCTTCTAATAGTTTGAGAGTTCTGGCTCTTATAATTAGGTCTTTGATCCATTTTGAGTTGATTTTTGTATATGATGTGAGGTAAGGGTACTCCTTTTTTTTTTTTTTACCAGCACCATTTGTTGAAGACATTATTCTTTCCCAATTCAGTGGTCTTTGCCAACTTGTCAAAAATTAGTTAATCAAAGATGTGTGTGAGTACAGTTGAAAGCCAGTGACATGAGAAGAAAGATAGAAGATGAAGACTGGACTGTATAATTTAACAAAACCTAGAGTGGTGAAAGATGGTGACTAATGTACAAATATAAGAATGTTTTTACATGAGGGAGAACAAAAGAATGTCAACATTGCAAGGTGTTGAAAATAGCATGGTATCGGGGAAAAACTACAGTCAATGAAAACTAGAGTCTATAGTTAACAGTAACATTGTAATATGCTTCCATTAATTGTAACAAAGGTAATACACCAAAGCTAAATGTCTATAAGGGGGATATAAGGGAGTGGTATGGGATTCTTGGTGCTGTCATTGCTGTCTGACTTTTTTATTGTATTTTTTTTCTTTTCTTTTTAATTTTCTTATTCTTCATTTATTTTTTCTCCTCTTCCTCTTTCTTTGCAGAGGAAATGGAAATATCCTCATACAGATCTTGGTGGCGAATTCATAATTCTGTGATTATACCAGGAACATTGTTTAATAAGGATGGACTATATGGTGTGTAAATAAAACTGTTGAAAAAATAAATAGAGGTATACAAGTGGAATTCCATTGTTGGGAATATACTTGGAAGAAATGAGAATGGGGCAAGGGGCAAAAATTGGCATTTGCACACTGGAGTGTATGGCAGCAGTATTCACAATTTGTAATGGATGGAGATTGCCTAAGGGCACATCAGCTGATGAATGGAATGGTGGACCATGGTGTATACAAAAATGTAATATTGAGCCGCTGCAAGAAGGAATGAAGTTGTGAGGCATGCAACAAGGGGAGTGGAACTTGAGGACCATATGTGGAGTGAAATAATCCAGAAACAAAAAGACAAACATTATAATGCCTCACTAAGATGGACTAACTATAATGTGCAAACTCTAAGAATTGAATCGGGCGCACAGGTTATCAAGGGAAGGATTATTGTGAAGGTTCTTAGACTGTAAGCTCTCACAGCAGTCACATCTATTCCTGAATTGTGATGGCTATCTCCAAACTCTGAGATGCTGAGCTCTTTGTGTATAACTTGGTTGGTCCCTGGAACTTCATATATCTGTGTGACACCTAAGACTCAGAGCCAGATTTCAGCAGCTATGAATGTCAGCATGACCCCGCACAGCAACTGTTAAAGAAGCTGACAAACGAGATCAGACTTCAATTAGAGATATGAATGAAATGGACTTGGTTAGGACTCAGACAAATCAGACTAAAGGGTAAAGGATTGTATTGGCTGTGTTTTAAAACTTCAACTTCTGTGAGACCAAAGGAAGAGATGTTTATTCAGTGCAAAATCTATATTTTCTGTAGCAAACTAATTTAACTTGTATGGTCAGTCAATTCTAACACTATAATTACATGGAAACTTGAATAGGGAGTGAGATCTGATTAGTTTGCACAGGTTAGTGTGAATCCCTGATACATCCTAGAGTAATTTGGGCAGAGAATAAAAATGTATTTGCAAAGCTCCCTTGAGGGACTGAGGGAAAACATGGAAATATTAAACTTCCACACCTGGGGAATTCCTGATATTCTTGCAAGCATGGGAACTACCAATTTAAAAGACCAAGCCCTCAATCTTGGGACTTGCCCTTATGAAGCTTGTTACTGCAAAGGATAGGCTAAGCAGTAAACTTTTGTTGCTCAGATGTGGCCTCTTTGTCTAAGCCAACTTGGCAGATGGACTTGCTGCCCTCCCCCCTAGATGGGACATGACTCTCAGGGATGAGCCTGAACCCAGCATCATGGGATTGAGAAAGACTTCTTGACCAAAAGGGGGAAGAGAAATAAACAAAATAAAGTTTCAGTGGCTGAGAGATTTCAAATGAAGTCAAGAGGTCATTCTGGAAGTTATTCTTAAGCATTATATAGATAATCCCTTTTTAGTTTTTAGCATATTAGAATAGCTAGAAGGAAATACCTGAAACCACTGAACAGCAATCCAGTAAATTGGATTCTTGAAGATGATTGTATAACTAAGTTGCTTATACGGTGTGAATGTGTGATTGTGAAAACCTTGTGGCTCACGGTCCCTTTAACCAGTGCATGGACAGATATGTAGAAAAATGGGAACAAAAGTAAATGAATATTAGGGGGAGGTGGGGGATGGGGGGGATGACTTAGATGTTCTTTTTTACTTTTTATTTTTACTTTTATTCTTATTTTTTTTGGAGTAATGGAAATGTTCAAAAATTGATTGTGGTGATGAATGCACAATTATATGATGATACTGTGAAAAATTGATTGCACACTTTGGATGATTAGGTTATGTGACTATATCTCAATAAAATTGCATTAAAAATCAGTGAAGTGTGTGATGGTTTATTTCTGAGCTGTCAGTTCTATAGCATAGATCTATGTGTTTGTCTTTGTGCCAATAGCATGTTTTTCTTAGGGTAGTATTGACAGCTTAACAATATTTATATTTCCAATCCATGAACATCCTTCCATTTATTTGGATCTTCTTTAATTTCTTTTAGCAATATTTTGTAGTTGTATGTGTACAAGTACTTAATGTCCTTGGTTAAATTTATTCCTAGATATTTTATTCTTTTAGTTGCTATTTTAATGGAAATTTTTTATTTCCTCTTCAGATTTTTGATTACTATTGTATTGAAACACTACTGATTTTTGCAAACAGATCGTTTACCCCACTACATTGCTGAATTTGTTTATTATCTCTAGTAGCTTTTTGGTGTTTTTTTTTTTTTTTCCAGGATTTTCTATATATAGGATCATGTCATCTGCAAATAGGGAAACTTACTTCTTCCTTTCCAATTTGGATTACTTTTATTTCTTTTTTCTTGTCCAATTGCTGTGGCTAGAAGTTCCTTTGCAATGTTGAATAACAGTGGCGACAGTGGACGTCCTTGACTTGCTCCTGATCTCAAAGGAAAAGCTTACAGTCTTTCATCACTAAATAGGATGATAGCTGACAGCTTTTCGTATATGCCCTTAAACACATGGAGGAAATTTCCTTTTATTTTTAGTGTTATAAGTGTTTTAATCAAGAAAGGGTACTGGATTTTGTCAAATGCCTTTTCTGTATCAATTGAGATGATCCAGTGTTTTTGTTGTTGTTGTTGTTTTGTTTTTTGTTTTCTTTTTCTTCATTCCATTAATGTGGTATATTATGTTGATTTTCTTAGGTTAAACCACCCTTGCATACCTGGGATAAATCTCGCTTGATCATGGTGTATAATTCTTTTAATATGTTATTGGATTCTGTTTGCTAGTATTTTGTTGAGGATTTTTGCACCAATATTCACAAGAGATGCTAGCCTGTAGTTTTCTTTTCTTGTGGTACTTTCATCCGACTTTGGAATGAGGGTGATGTTGGCCTCATGGAATGAGTTAAGAAGTGTTTCCTCCTACTCAATTTTATGGAAGAGTAAAATTGGTATTGAGAGCAGGATTGGTATTTACTCTTCTTGGACCATTTGATAAAATTCAGCGGTGAAACCATCTGGTCCTAGGCTCTTCTTTGTTGGGAGGTCTTTTATTTCTTATTCAAACTCTTTACTAGTAATTGGTTTGTTGGGATCTTTTATTTCTTCTTGAGTCAGTGTAGGTCGTTTGTGTGTTTCTAAGAATTTGTCATTTCATCTAGGTTACTTAATTATTGGCATGCAAATGTTCATAATATCCTCTATATAGTCTTCTTTATTTCAGCAGGGAAGGAAGTAATGCCCCCTTTTCATTCTGATTATCATTATTTGTATCACTTTTCTTTTTTCTGTGTCAGTCTAGCTAAAGTTTTGTGGATTTTATGGATCTTTTCAAAGAAGAAATTTTTACTTTCATTGATTCTATTTTTTGTTTTGTTTTCTTTTTTATTTATCTCCACTTTTTGTTACTTTGTTATTTCCTTCCTTCTGCTCACTTTGGGTTTGGTTTGCTCTTCTTATTTTAGTTTTCCAGTTTTGAGGTTATGTCACTGATTTGAAGTTTTTCTTCTCTTTTAATATAAGAATTTAGAGATATAAACTTCCCTCTCATCACTGCTTTCACTGAATCCTGTAAGTTTTGGTATGTTGTATTCCCATTTTCATTTGCATCAAGATATTTCCTAATTTCACTTCTGATTTCCTCTTTAGCACGTTGGTTAAGAGTATGTTATTAATTTCCACATATTTATGAATTTTCCATTTCTCCCTCTGTTACTGATTTCTAGCTAAATTCAGTTGTGGTCAGAGAATACACATTGCATGACTTCAATAATTTTGAATTTATTGCAACTTGTTTTCTGACCCAACACATAGTCTATCCTGGAGAATAACTCATATGTACTTGAGACAAATGTGTATACTGTTTTCATTGGGTGCAGTGTTCTACAGATGTCTGTTAGGTCTCCTTGGTTAAATGTATCATTCCAAGTCTTGTACTTCCTTATTGATCTTTTGACTAGATGTTCTACCCATTATTGAGAGTGGTGTGTTAAAGTCTCCTACTATTAATGTAGAACTGCCGACTTCTTCCTTTAAATTTGTTAGTATTTGCTTCATATATCTTGGGCTCTGTTATTATCCATTCTTAGGTTGTCCTTTAGTAATTTTCATATCAAAGTAATTCTCAAACATGCTTTTGGGACAAATATGTCTTTTTCTAGATTGAATTATTTTCCTTAATTATTTTCTATATCTCACCTGTAAAACCATCTTGGCAAAGTTTAGTTTTATTGTTTGTTTGTTTGTTGAGAGGGGCAAAGGAAAAGTGCAGATTTTTAATTATTGACTCCATTTCTTTCATTTTCATAAGACTATTTTCATTATTATTAAATTTTCTTCATGGGCAAGTTGTGAATCATTTAAACTTTTTCAAGGAAATGTTTCATTTCACTTGAGGTTTCAGTCATTATTGGCCAAAATTATGTTAATGGCATTCTTTTATCATATTAATCCCTACTACATGTATAACAATATCCTTTTTCTTATTAATTCACTTCTCTGCTTTATATTCTTTATCAAGCTAGCCACAGAATATTTTAATATTCTTTTCAAAGAACCAAGTTTTTTAGCTTTCTTTGTACATTCTATTGTTCCTTTGCTTTTTTATTTTACTAATTTCTGTATTATTTCCTTCCTTTTACTTCCTTTGATTTTTGATTTGTTCCTTTTCTAACTCACATAGTTCAACATTTTTCATGGTTTCTTTTTTCTAATATAAACATTTATGATTACAAATTTTCCTATAAGTATCTATTATACAAATACAAATAAAACCAGAAAGTTTTATATGTGGAATAAAGTTAAACTATATGAAATTGCCAATGCCTATTTTTAATGCAATTTTATTGAGATATATTCACATACCAGATAATCATCCAACGTGTGTAATCAGTGGTTCACAGTATAATCATACAGTTGAGAATTCATCACTACAATCAATTTTTGAACATTTTCATTACTCAAAAAAAAATAAATAAAAATAAAATAAGAACAACCAAACATCACATATCCTTTATACTCCCTTATTATTTATTAATTTATTGTCTTTGTTTTCTTACTCATCTGTCCATATACTGGATAAAGGAAGTGTCAGTTACAAGGTTTTCACAATTTCACAGTCACACCTTAAGGGCTATATAGTTATACAATCACCTTCAAGAATCAAGGCTACTGGATTACAGTTCCACAAATTCAGGTATTTCCTTCTAGCTATTCCAATACACTAAAAACTACAAAGGGATATCTGTATAATTGTGGCAGTTTGCATATGTTATATCCCCCAGAAAATCTGTATACTTTAATGCAATCTTGTGGGGGCAGACTCATTAGTCTATTGATTAGGGTGGAAACTCTGATTAAATTATTTCCATGGAGGTGTGGCCCTGTACATTCAGGGTGGGTCTTGATTAGTTCACTGGAGTATTTAAGAGAGAAGCTAAAGGCCAACACAAACCCAGATGCTTGCTGATACTTGGAGATGCTTGGAGATGCAGACAGAAAGATGTATGGAGATGCTAAGCTAAGAGATAAAGCCCAGAGTTTGCCCAGAGAAGCTAAGAAAGGACCCCAATCCAGGAGCAAAGGACCAGCAGATGCTAGCCATGTGCATTCTCAGCTGACAGAGGTGTTCCAGATGCCATCAGCCATTCTTCAGTGAAGGTTCCTCTTTCTGATGCCTTAGTTTGGACACTTTTATGGCCTTAGAACTGTAAATTTGTAACTTTGTAAATCCCCTTTATAAAAGCCAATCCATTTCTGCTATTTTGCATAGCAGCATCTCTAGCAAACCAGAACAGATATTGGTACCAAAAAAGTGGGTGCTGCTGAGTTTGCAAATAGCAAACACATTGGAATGGATTTTTAAATGTATAAGGGAAAGATTCTGGGTGAATTGTGAGGAGCTTGATAGAAAAGGCCTCACTTGCTTTGAAGAGACTGTTGGTGAAGACATGGACTAAAGATACTTCTGATGAGGCCTCAAACTGAAATGATGAATGTGTCACTGCAAATTGTAAGAAAGATGATCCTTGTTTTAAAGTGGCAGAGAATTTGATAAAATTGTGTCCTGGTGTCAGATGGAAGGAAAAATTTGAAAGCAATGAGTTAAGATACTTAGCTGAAGAGATCTCCAAACTAAATGTGGAAAATGCAGCCTGGCTTCTCCTTTTAGCTTATAGTAAAATGTGACAGGAAAGAGGTAAGTTGAGAACTGGACTTTTCACATCAATAAATTATTATTTCTCCCTTTAGGTTGTAAAGTAGCTGACCCTTTTAATTGTAGTCTTAGTTCTTGCATCAGTCCTTCCATTAACATTTCAGCTGGAGCTGGGGCTGCAGCCCATGGTGTAGAGTTTAGGCAGATTAGGGCCTGATATAGCCTTTTAGTCCATTTTTGCTGGAATTTCTTATCATTTGTTCCTTTAAGTGGTCACTCATTCTTTTTATATGGCCTGAGCCTGTGGGGTTATAGGAAAGAAGAAAACTCCACATTACAACATGGTCCCTGGCCCATGCATGGATCATTTGTCCAGTGAAAGGGGTTTCCCAATCACTATTTGTGTAGGTATCCTATAGAGGGCACTTACATTTTCTAGGTAGCATATTGTTACTTATTGATTAGCTTTTCCCACCAAGTCACTGGAGCCTGTGATTGACTGATATTCCTATGTGGTGAGGCAGTTGGTATGGTTGTTTTAGGGGGCACAATGGGCTCTATAAGTTGTTGGTGTGTGAAGGGTAGCTGGAATTGCTGGGCTAAATGTTATAAAGTTTGATACCCTCAGTGTCTGCTCTTTTGATGAAGCCACTTAGCCACTTCTTGAGTTTCAGTAGTATGGCTTTGGACTTGAGTGAGGGCATCTGTGTCAAGTTCCTGAGTAGCATTTAGTAGTGTGGGGAGGGACATGGTAGACAGTTACCTTTGGTCACTGGCAGGCATTCCAGACGTTTTGCCACAGTTCTTGTCCCCATCCAGGTTGTGAAGCCTTTGTAAACAGCCCAGCTGTTGATACAGAGAGTGACCATGTCTCCTGGTTCATGCACTGTATCCATTCATATGGTTCTTAATTCAACCCACTGACTGCTTTGTATAGTACCAGTCTCCCACCATCAAGTGTTAATACTGGTTTGTACCACCATGGCTGTCCAGGTAGGAGGCTGCTTGCTAGTGGAACCATCAGTACAGCAAGCAGACTCAGGAATTGTTCCTGTGCCCTCTAGAGTTGGTGTTCCAGTTTGCTAATGCTGCCATTTTGCAAAATACCAAAACTAGATTGGTTTTTATAAAGGGGGGTTATTTAGTTACAAAGTTATAGTCTTAAGGCCATAAAGTGTCCAAGTTAAGGCATCAACAATAGGGTACCTTCACTGAAGAATGGCCATTGGCATCTGGAAAACCTCTGTTAGCTCAGAAGGCACATGGCTGGTGTCCACTTGCTCTCAGGTGGTGTTTCAAAATGCTATTCTCCAAAATGTTGCTCTTGGGGTGTTCTGTCCTCTTTTAGCTTCTTTGGAGCAAACTCTGGGCTAGCATAAATCTGCTTTCAATGGCCATCTCCAAAATGTCTCTCTTAGTTGCTCTCCAAAATGTCACTTGCAGCTGCTCTGCTGAGCTCCTTCTGTCTGAGCTTTAATAAGGCTTCAGTAAACTAATCAAGGCCCATGCTGAATTGACAGGGCCACACCTCCATGGAAAATTCAATCAGAGGTCACACCCTAACCAAAGGTGCCACTCACAGTTGGGTGGGTCACATCTCCATGGAAACAACCTAATCCCAATATCCCAGATATTGGATTAAGAGATCATGGCTTTTTCTTGGGGGGCATAATATATCCAAACTGGCAAAGTAGGTAATTCAACAGCTATTTCAGGTGCAATTTTAACTGTTGAATCTTCTACATATGACACTAGCCTTAAAATTTCATGCATCTTGGCCTAAGAGGGCTGGAATTGAAAGCACTATGCTGCAACAAGTAAGCTTTCCACTTTGTTAAAGCACTTAGTTGCTCAATGCCAGAGTGTGGTTTATTGACCATGTCTGTAACCCAACCGTGTATAGGGAAGGCAGTCCTTAGGGTGACAGGACATTTCTGTGTCAGACTGTGCTAGTTTGGATGTATTATGTCCCACCAAATGCCATGTTCTTTGATGCAATCTTGTACGGGCAGATGTACTGGTGTTGATTGTTGGAATCCTTTGATTGCATATTTCCATGGAGATGTGACTCAATCAACTGTAGGTGAAATGTTTGATTGAATTATTTCCATGGAGGTATGGATCTTGATTTAATCACTGGAGTTATATTAAACAGCTCAGACAGAAGGAGCTTGCTGCTGCAGCCAAAAGAGACATTTTGAAGATGACCATTGACAGCAGACTTTGGCTACTCAAGAGTTTGCCTGGGAGAAACTAGGAGAATACCCCCAGATGCCTAGACAGAAATATCCTTGGAGAAAGCCATTTTGAAACACGACCCAACTGCAAAGGAAGAAGATGCCAGCCACATGCTTTCCCAGACAACAGAGGTGTTCCAGACCCTATTGGCCATTCTTCTGTGAAAGTAACCTATGGTTGACACCTTAGCTGGGACACTTTTATGGCCTTAAGACTGTAACATTGTAACCAAATAAGCCCCCTTTATAAAAGCCAATCAGTTTCTGGTATTTCACATAATGGCAGCATTAGCAAACTGGAACAAAGACCTTCCACCTATAATAGGGCATTATATGCAGCCACAGTTGCTTTTCTAAGGGGTTATATCTTAATTCTTCCCCTCTCCATAACTGTGATCAGAACACTAAGTGCACTTATTCTGTATGTTGCCTTTGCCACAAAATCCACCCAAAGCCAATGTCAGTGCTAGCCACATCCAATTCATAGTGTAAATCAGTATCTACTCCTCTTAGTGCTTGTGCCTGTGCTATTGTCCTTTCTGCTTTTTCAAAAGCAGCCCACGGGGGGTCATCCCATTCCCAAGTACAACCTTTCCTAATTAGCATATACAATGGCTTTAATATTTGAGGTAAACGGGGAATGAAAAGTCTCTAATATCTTAGTAGTCTTAAAAAGGCCATTAATTGCTTTGGTGCAAGTAGCATAGGAAAACTGCAGAAGGAATAGTTTTTACCTTACCCAACCATACAATACCCAGGAATTTGACAGAGCATCCAGGAACTTGTATCTCATGGTTGATTGCCCATCCCTGGCTCTCAAAATGGGATATTAAGGTCTCTGACACCTCTTTTAGTTCTGAAAGAGAATTACTGGTTATGCCAGTTTAGATATATCATGTCCCCCCAAAACAGCCATGATCTTTTAACCCCAATCTTGTTGGTGGAAAACTTTTGATTGTTTCCCTGGAAATATGACTCACCCAACTGTAGGTGATAACTCGAATTGAATTATTTCCATGGAGGTATGGCCCTGCCCATTCAGCATGGGTCTTTATTAGTTTACTAGAGTCCTTTAAAAGAGCCACACAGGCCCAGATGCTTGCTGACTTTTTGCCAACACTTTGGAGATTCTAGGCCACAGTTTGTTCTGGAGAAGCTAAGAGAGCAAGCCCAGAGACATTTTGGAGAAAGCCATTTTGAAACCAGAACCCTGGAACAGATGCCAGTCATGTACCTTCCCAGATAACAATAACAGGTTTCCAGATGCCATCAGCCATTCTTCAGTGAAGGTGCCCTATTGTTGATGCCTTAGTTTGACAGTTTTATGGCCTTAGGACTGTAACTTTGGAACCAAATAAACCCCCCTTTATGAAAGCCAATCCATTTCTAGTATTTTGTAAAATGACATTAGCAAACCAGAGTACTGATTAATATAATATCATCAATATAATGAAATAATATCACAAATTTGGGTTTCTTCTGCCACTAGGCCATGGCAAATGGTCAGGTTATGTAGGTAGCCTTGTTGGAGCATGGTGAAAGTCCTCTATTGTCCTTCCTAGGTGAAGGTGAAAGCAGATTGACTTGCTTTATCTAAAAGAATTATTGAAGAAAGCATTATCTAAATCTAAAACAAAATGATATTAGCATAAATGAGTGCTAATTTCTTGTAGTAAAGAGGCAATATTTGGAATTGCTGCATACAAAGTGCTGTTACTTTAATTCATGGTAGTCTACTTTCATTTGCCAGGTTCCATCTGGTTTCTGTTCAGGCCACACAGGACTATTATAGGGGCTATGGGTTGGTACCAATATTTCTACACTTTATAGTTCCTTAATGGTGCAGAAATCTCTTGAAGTCCTCTTGGGAGCTTATATTGTTTAATGGCTACAATCCTCCAAAGTTGAAGTACTTTTACAAGGGAACATTTTGCCTGCCCCTTAAAAACTGCTTTACTACTCTATACCAGAGGAGGAATTCTTCTCTAGTAATTTGTAATGTGTAATTTAAGAGATCAATTCCTAACATATATTTGGGTGTTGGAAAAATATATACAGTGTTTTCTGGGGGGGGGGGATCTTCTAATTTGTAAGATCAAATTATGTCATTTGGCTCTGATTTCCTTTCCCCCATAGCTATCTATGACCAGCATCGAGGTATTAAATCAGGGTAAATTTCCAGAAATAAAAGTACATTCAGCCTAGTGTCTACTACAGCTAACATTCTCTGTTAGTAGGTGTGCCAGTTTGAATTATTATGTCTCCCAAAATGCCATTATCTTTGATGCAATCTTGTGGGGGCAGATGTATTAATGTTGATTGTATCGGAAACTGTTGATTTAGTATTTCCATGGAGACGTGACCCACCTAACTGTAGGTGATAACTCTGGATAGTTTCCATAGAGGTGTGGTCCCACCCATTCAGGGTGAGTCTTGATTGATTTAGTAGAGTACTTTAAAAAGAGCCACACAGGCCCAGATGCTTGCTACAGCCACAAGACACACTTTGAAAAATGCACAGAGAGCTGAGAGCAACTAAGAGTGACATTTGGGAGGAGCTGCAGCTAAGAGAGGACAAAATGCCCCAAGAGCAACATTTTGGAGAGCACCATTTTGAAATGTAACCTGGGAGCAAGCAAACACCAGCCATGAGCCTTCTGAGCTAACAGAGGTTTTCCAGATGTCAATGGCCTTTCTCCAGTGGAGGTACCCTTTGATGATGCCTTACCTTGGAGACTTCATGGCCTTAAGACTGTAACTGCAACCAAATAAACCCCCTTCATAAAAGCCAATCCATTTCTGGTATTTTGCAAAAGGGCAGCATTAGCAAACTGGAACAGTAGGGGACAAATAAATAGTTAATTCTATATGTGGTCTATGATCCCTGGTTATTGCTCATACCTCGGGGTTTTGATCCTTCCCCTATGGGAGGAGAAAGGGGCCTTGCCAAGTCTTGTCTGGAGGTGCAGAGGGAGTCTCATGTTCTGAAGGGGTTTCTTAGTTCATTTTCCCTGTCAGCTATTTGAGGATTCATTTTAGTAAATCTCTTGTCTTTGGGTAATTTGCTCCACTCTTTGAATAAAATGACATTTGGTTGTTTATCTATGGTTTCTAGTTCTCTCCCTATGGCAATTAGATCAGCCCACATTTGCTTACAGGAGATCTGATTAGGGCCATCATATTCTCAGAGAGTTTTTCCTGCTTCCTTTCTCCTCTTTTCTGGAGCTACTCTGATTCCCTGAGATCTGAGCAGCTCCTGAAACAAGTTGTCCCACTAGAGGACTCAAAATGGACACAAGGGGTCCATAAAAATGATTAAGAGCAGTGTGCAGATGGTGTCTTTCATTCCCACCATAAAAGTTTCATTATTGGGGCCTGCAAAATGCTCAGAATATATTGCATGTTTCATCTCAAGACCCCGCAAACTATCTTGCAGCTCTTCCATTGATGGCTGATGGGGAGTAGTGTGTGGGATATCTCCCTCATTGGGCCAGGCAGTCTTGCATACAGTTACCAGCCAGGCTAACAAAGATACCATTTCTTCATGATTTAAGGAGGCATACAGATGCTGGTATAGGGATGGGTGCATCATAATAAATGATAGCTTACTCATTTCCATTCCAGTTAATATTATGCCCTTGAATCACGTGTTCCATATTGTAAAAGCCAACTGGGCAATGACTCCCTGGTTTTCTGCCTGTAATGCTACCCAAGATCACCTAATTCAGCTGCAGTATAATCTCTCATGGTAATGTGGAGTTTCCATTCAGGAGGTTGTCAATTCTGAGGGTCCACCCTGTTAGGTCACAACTGCAGTGCTTTTAATTTTTGCTATAGCACTGGGTATACCTGTTGGGGTGACTCCTCTTCCACTACTTCCCATACTTCTTAAGTTTCCTCCTTTTCATCATCAGATGAAGAATCTATGGGATCCCAAGTTTTGGGGTCCCATGCTGGATTAGTTAGTATTCTCTGGACATGAACTTGGGGTAATTTTTGACCATGAGTTTGAGCATATCTACAAGCTAGAGTTTCTAATTGATCATCCACATGATGCAAGTGCTCAGTTAGGGAATCATTCATGTCCGCTTGAATGTGCCATTTGTCCCTTTCTAATTTTAATTCCTCCTCTAGACAGCAGGCTGTTGTCTTTGCTGCCTGTTCTGCCTCCGTAACCATATGTAAGGCTCCTTAAAGAGGCCAGGTTATGGCCACTGCTACTTGGTGTTCTCCTTTCTTTTTGCTAAGATTTAATTGCCCTGCTATCTGTTGCAAAACTGATAGCAACCCCACCAGGGTTTTTAAGACATCCCCATATTCTCACAGTGGTCCCCATCCATCCAGAAAGGCTGCAACCCTTCCTCATATGGACCATGCAGGCCAACCTTGGATTTCCCCCTGTGAATTTCCCTTCCCTGGACCCACACCTACTGCTGCTGGTGGTGTCTTGGTCTCCTGGCTGGCTCGCCAATTGTTTGGGCCCAGACTGAACTGATGAAGAGCACGAGCTGGTGCCGCAGCAAGATTGAAAAACACACCAGGCACTGAAGTGGACATAGATTTACTAGGACTTACAAATAGGAGAGAGCCTCTAGTGTCAGCAGTCAGAGGGGTAGCGCTCCACCAAGGGGCAGGACTGCAAGGAGCAATATGTATATGATTTCAAAACAAAGACATTTCATATAGTATGAGGACATCATGCCTCTAGTTAATTATTAAAGGGTCTTAAGATCTGATGTTTTACTACGATTAATGTTTAAGACTAAGATACAATCAGTGCCATCCACTCCCATCCCTTTACATCCATGATTATATTCTTTTCCCTCCAGGGAGGTTGTTTTTTTCTTGAGTTTTGTCCTGGCCAAGTAGATGGTTACATGCTTGGGCCTTTGTTCTTATTTTGGAGGGGGCCTGGGCCCTAGGCCGCCACACAAAACTTTTTAAATTTCCAGTGACCACAATTTTTTAAGTGCTAAAAAGATTGAGTTATAATTTTTAGAATAACTTTAATATATAATGGGTCAAAATAGTATAAATAGTTCACACATTTTCCTGGAAATGTATAATTTAATGAGATGATAGATTTATTGCTCGAATAAGTCAGGATTCATCTTCAATTCTATGCCTCTTTTTTGTTTCTTGGGTGGAGATAGAAATGAAGTTATAACTTCATGCAATATTTTGAACACATTTCTAATTAAGACTTATAAATTAGTGTATGTAAATTGTTATTGAAAGAAAAATATACCATAGTGATTTGTTCCTGAGATTTATTTTTAATTACCTATCAGATGAAAATTTTGTTGGGTTTTTCTTTAATTTTGTTGCAACAAAATTATTTTAAATATAGTTGGAAGCCACCTGACTTGCAAAACTTTTGTTGTAGTGATTCCCTTTCCCTATGTTGACAACAATAATTCAAAATTCTCTTTATTTAGTACCCAATGGATTTTATATCCCAGAGCAATGCACTGTATTGAGACTCAGGAGTGAGAAAAGTTCTTTCCTTTGTAAAGCAGGACAATGGTAATTTGTAGAATGAAAGGTTACAAAGAAGAAATGATACAGCACCTGGAGCACAGACAGTCAAATTGGTGGAAGGAGAGTGCAGAAAGACTGGGAATCAGGAAATTGATGGCCTTAAAACTCCATATACCAACTAGATATTTCAGGGTCTTCAGGTACCCTCAAAAGTACCTGTTACCCAGTTGGAAGTCGATTACTGTAAAGTTGATTCTATGACACAAACATATAATAGTCAGAGAAAAGACTCGGCCACAAGATGTCACTAAAATTCCACATTCTATTCTAAGAATCATCTTTCCTTCAAAATAATCAGCAGCAGATTTGGGCTTTGAATAAAACAAGGATAAAGTCTACTTGATTCCTTCTTAACTTTAAAAGAAAAAATAATGTCGTGGGAAAAGTGATGAAGAAAAACAAAGTTTTACAATGTTATCTCATGCTGTCTTGGCCTTTATAAATTTGTTTCTAATTAAATATAATCCAATAAATATGTTTAAATGAAGTTAATATTTAATAATTAAAAGTAATCTAAACTTGAACAACTATTGTAGAAATGAATGTTATATTAAAGTACTCAGGAAATTAATAACATTTGTGGATAAAAAAGTAAACCTATCCATTACTGAACATTTACCTTAGAAAATTAAATGAACCTGTTCAAGGTTGGAAGTAAAGCAGTTATCTTAGGTTAGTTGTCTTTTTCTTACTCCCTTGTTATGGTCTCTTTGAAATGTTGTTTTATTGTATGTTTTTTTTTTTTTTTTTTTTTTTCATACAGTTGATTTAAAAAAGAAAAAAAGTTTTTAAAAAAAAAAAAGGAAAAAATATGTAGTGCCCCCTTGAGGAGCCTGTGGAGAATGCAGGGGTATTGGCCTACCCCACCTCGATGGTTGCTAACATGACCACAGACATAGGGGACTGGGGGTTTGATGGGCTGAGCCCTCTACCATAGGTTTTACCCTTGGGAAGACGGTTGCTGCAAAGGAGAGGCTAGGCCTCCCTATAATTGTACCTAAGAGCCTCCTCCCGAATGCCTCTTTGTTGCTCAGATGTGGCCCTCTCTCTCTAGCTAAGCCAACTTGAAAGGTGAAATCACTGCCCTCCCCCCTACATGGGATCAGACACCCAGGGGAGTGAATCTCCCTGGCAATGTGGAATATGACTCCTGGGGAGGAATGTAGACCTGGCATCGTGGGACGGAGAACATCTTCTTGACCAAAAGGGGGATGTGAAAGGAAATGAAATAAGCTTCAGTGGCAGAGAGATTCCAAAAGGAGCCGAGAGGTCACTCTGGTGGGCACTCTTACGCACAATTTAGACAACCCTTTTTAGGTTCTAAAGAATTGGGGTAGCTGGTGGTGGATACCCAAAACTATCAAACTACAACCCAGAACCCATTAATCTCGAAGACAATTGTATAAAAATGTAGCTTATGAGGGGTGACAATGGGATTGGGAAAGCCATAAGGACCACACTCCACTTTGTCTAGTTTATGGATGGATGAGTAGAAAAATAGGGGAAGGAAACAAACAAACAAACAGACAAAGGTATCCAGTGTTCTTTTTTACTTCAATTGCTCTTTTTCACTTTAATTATTATTCTTGTTATTTTTGTGTGTGTGCTAATGAAGGTGTCAGGGATTGATTTAGGTGATGAATGTACAACTATGTAATGGTACTGTGAACAATCGAATGTACGATTTGTTTTGTATGACTGCATGGTATGTGCATATATCTCAATAAAATGAAGATAAAAAAATAAAATAAAATAAAATACATCAAACTTAAAAAAAAAAAAATGAACCTGTTCATTCATCTACATAGTTCTGTGCAACACTCTTCTTTTGTGAATTGTCTGTTTAAATATTTTGCCCATTTTAAATTAGAACAGTCATCTTTATATGGTTGAATTGTATGAGTTATTTATGTATTGTATTTTACATTCAAGTCCACTGTTTTGTGAATATTCTCTTCCAGTCTTTGTTTATATTCATTTCTTAGTGGTGTATTTTGATGAGCAGAAGGTTTTTATTTTGATGAAGTCTAATTTATCAAATTTTTCTTGTAGGAATTTTTCTATAATTTATATGAATCCTTTTCTTGGCACCAAGACATGAAAATATTTTCCTATGGTGTCTTTAAAGGCTTTAAGGTTTTAGCTTTTTATGTTTAGATCTATGATCCAAAACTGAATTAATTTTTCTGTATAGTATGAAGTGGACAGTGATTCACTTTTAAAATATGGATATTAAGTTATTCCAAATGACTTTCCTTTCCTCATTGGGTTATTTTGCTACCTTTATTGAAAATCAAATGTATACATGTTTATTTCTGGGTTCTCTATTCTGTTCCATTCATCCTTGGATGTGGATTACTATAACTTGCTAGTAAGTCTAGCAGTTACATAGTATACATCCTCCAATTTTCTTCATTTACATTCTTTTCAGATAATACTTATTGAAAATAGGTGCATCTTTTAATATTATGTATGTCATATAAAATAAAAATAAATCACTTTGCTTATGAGTTTCAAAAAGTGCTAATTTGGAATACAGAGGAAAAAGAAGCTTTATAGTTTTGTTTCTAAACAAACAAAATTAGCCACAGAACAGTCTCAATAATCCTCAAGATATTCACTTTTCGAAATTTAGGAACTCATACCAAATTCACTTTTTATAAAATATAAACAATAAACTAGAGTATTTTAGGCCAAACACTGCAACATAGGCTCAGGTTTACCATTTTATCATCACATCTATTTGTCTGTTTGCCTCATTTAAATTCAAATAAAATTTCACAGTTTAAGACCCAAAATTCTTTACTCACAGATTTCAACTTCACACTTTCAGCTAAATTGCTTTTTCTTTCCTGCTCCATTTATTTTAGGCCTCCTTGCAAGATGACTTTGGTTTTATCTTCAAGGTGGTGCACTATGCCAATCTGCTAAATGACCCTTGTTTGCCTCTAGGGCCCAATTTGTATCAATTTCATCTGACTTGACTCTTAGCAGTATTGTTGCAGAAGTCTAACTAAGCAAAGAGGGTAGTTGTCTAAAATATCAAAAACAAAGTCTTTGTTGTTTACAGACAGGTGTTTTGTGCTGAATCTTTGGGAATTATCAGTTATCATTATGCTACGGTCTATGTTAACTTGAATAAATATGAAGGATAAAGTTAAATCTAGTTCAACACCAAACAACATGTTAGTAAGATCCAACCATGTGCCATCAACAGACTCTACTTATAAAAAGTTACACCAAGGAGAAAATCTTACCCCTTTTATTAAGCTATTTTCTACTATCTTAAATTCAAGGGGATGTGTATGTATGTATTTATTTGTTTTATTTACTATTAAAATAGTCTAGGTAAAATGCTCACCACTTTAGTTGTGAGGGGCACAAACTCCAGAGCTATGTCACCCGTTTTCAAATCGAAGCTATGCCACTTATCTGCAATGTGACCTTGGGTAAGTCACGTGGTATCTCTATGCCTAGGTTCCCAATCTGTAAAATAAGCATAATAATAGTACCTTCTTCATAGTGCTGTTATAAAGAGTAAATGAATTAGAACCTACAAAGTGCTTAAGCCAATGCCTTGCACATATTAAGTCATATCAGTCTTAGCTATTATTTATTTAGTAATATGTCAAGGTTCATTGTTTTAAATGATAATTGAGCCACATTTCAAAAACTTATGTCTCAACACCTGATTTTTATGTTCTTTAACAGTTGTGATAAGATAGAGAGCAATGCTTTAGAGTTTGACAGTGCTCAGTCATATGCATTTATTAAAATACATGTTGCATTGATTTAGGATAAAGTTTAGTATTAACAGTTTCTGCTCCATGTGATGTGCAATAGAGTGAAATGGGTTTCGCATATTCTCAAAGCTTTATTTGGTGGTCTGGAATACCTCAGGAAGAGAAGTAAGCAGGCAAAAACAGCAAATTATGATGAACACAGTGACATGGTAAATCGAGCTAGGGTGCTATGAAAGAACAAAGGAGGGGCACCCAATCTGAATTTCAAGGGTCCAAAAGGCTGCCTTAAGGAAGGGGCTTTTCTAGCTTAATGAACTTTTTAAAAATGTGAAACATTTATGCAGATATCAAGTGAAAAAGGAGGCTATAGTAGTATAGTACTTGGAATTGGCCAAACTACAAAGTCTGAGGGCACAGAACATGGTCCCAGGAAAGCTTATATTATATTGCTCAAGTTTCAGGCCTTTCTCTTACTGTCAATTACTTATGGTCCTTTCTTAAAAAAAAAAAAAAAAAAAAAAAGTGGCAAACTACATAACATAAAATGTACCATTTTAACCATTTTAAAGTATATAATTCAGCGGATTAAGTACATTCACAGTGTTGTGCAACCATCACCACTATCTAATTCCAGAACTTTTTCATCACTCCAAAAGGAAACCCTGTATCCACTAAGCATTCAACTTCCCATCCCTCGTCTCCATAACCCCTGGAAGTCACTTATCTGCTTTCTGTCTCAGGGATGTTCTTATTCTAGACATTTCATATAAATAGAATCATAAAATATGTAGTCTTTTGTATCTGACATCTTTCACTTAACATGTTTTTAAGAGTATCCATGTTGTAGCATGTATCAGTATTTCATTCCCTTTTAAGTTTGAATAATATTCCATTGCATTCAAATACCACATTTTGTTTATCCATTCATCAGTTAATGGACATTTAGGTTTTCTTCACCTTGTGGCTACTGTGAATAATGCTGCTATGAAAATATGTGTACAAATTTTTGTTTGAATACCTGTTTTCAATTCTTCGGGGTGTACACCTAGGAGCGAAATTACTAGGTCCTTTGGTAATTCTATGTTTAACTTTTTGAGGAATGCTGGGAAATGCATCATTTTGTCTGCACCATTTTACATTCCTACCAGCAATGCATGAAGATTCCAATTTCTCCATATCCTTTCCAATGCCTGTTATTTCCCCCCTTTTATTTTGATTATTGCCATCTTAGTTGGTATGAAGTGGTATCTCACTGTGAATAGTTGCATTATAAATTGTTCTGGCCTTGCTTTTTTTTCAGATAACAATATATCTTTGAGAACATTCATATTTATCTTTCTTTCTAACTTTCTCTCTGGCTCATTCATTTTAATAATTTCACACTATTCCACTGTATGGATGTATAAGAATTATATGTTTATTGAACATTTGGAAGAATGAGTAGATTGGTACGGAGGGATGAACCAGTAGGATTACTTATTTTCTTTAATATGTAATTAGAAAACCCCCACTTTTGACCTGATTAATAAGAAATTTATAAGTTTAGCCCCAAGGTCACCCACAATAGGATTACTGTATCTATGATCAACTAAAAATTTAAACATCCCTTCACCCGAGTCCTACTCCATACTAAAACTGAACTGATTCTGTTCCAAGGAAGAATGAGTGAGGATCCATATATTTATATTTTTCTTTGATTTCAATGCTATTAGTCCATGAAACAAAGAGATGTAGTTCATTTATCGCTGTACTCTATAGAAGATCTAGTTAGGGGCTTGTTTTATTTTTTTAACTTAATATACTATAGAAGTAATTTTTTTGTATTAACACCAAGAGACTATATCTAATAAACAAAGGGTTAGTTTAGAATTCTATCAAAATATTTAAAAAAAAAGTCCAAAACCTGCATTAGAAGAACTTCTGGACTTTTCTTCTACCTAATTTTTATTTGCTACTATTAAAATATAGTTGATTTAACCTGACATGTTCTCTGAGAACCATCTACCTCCACACAGCTGGGACCCTGAGGACCCCCACTGACTTAGTGTATATCTTAATGTAACTTTACTATTCTATTGTTTTAATTAACATAACTTTATTATTCCAGGGAACTCTTGCCCAGGCAAATAAAATGATTGTGCATTACAAGCAGTTCCAGACCACCAACTCTTCAATAGAAAGCATCAGCAGTTTGTAATCTTAGGCTATCCTGAATCCCTCTCCTCAAAATTCTTGCCAAACTGTTTCCACCAATCCTAAACTGTTACTCATGATCTTTAGCCAAGCCAGTGAAGCCCCACCAACCACCCATGTCAAAACACCCCACTTAAACCAAACTCCAAATTCTCAATATATTCTGACCTTGTCTTTTCTCCTCAAAAATACTACCAAGGCTCTGTCAAGGTGGTGTTCTCCATTACTATAGTAAGCAAAAAGTTCAGCTCTGAACTATCCACAGGTTGTGATGGTATATTTAGGAAACTGACATTTGATGTATGTAACAATGTTTCTAACACTTTGAATCAATGGACTACTTAAAAAAGTATTCAGTATCCTCAAGGACTATAACTTTTGGTATTAAAATAGTCCAATCACAATTTTTTAAAATGATGAACAAATCACATTTTAAATACATAATGTTACTAATTAATGACTCCAAGCTTTACTCACATACAAAACATTTTAAAAATACCATTACTGAATATTTGCACAGGGATTGGGTATTTGGAAGACATCTTGATATCTTTTCAACATTAAAAATGAGATATATTACATCTTTAAAATCTCTCAACAAGTTTTATATGTACAACTCAGTGTCCAATACATAAACTGAGCAATGGGTCAGACTCTACATCTATTTAATTTCTTTTGCTATTTATTTATACTGAATTGGAAAATTCTGACAACTATTTATAGGTCCTGGGCAAATGTAAGCAAGTGTTTAGTAGTTCTGTCAGATAAATCTAGTTAGATTCAACAAGGGCTCAGACATTATGGAGGGATTTCTCACTGAGAACTACTTTCAGTGCTCCATCAGACACTAGGTCACAATCAAAACCTAGAAACCTCAGTATTTCAACTTGTGAGATGGTGTTAACTGAGTTCTTTAGAATGCTCTTCAGCAATGTTGGCTACTGATATCATGCAATTTTCTTTTTGATAGAAGAACAGCTTGCTTTATTCTTTCTCTAATTATATTTGCTATTAATGTCAAGACTTTTATAGTCTTCTCAGCAACAGTGTCTTTTACTTGGTTTTATTTTAAGAAATTTGACTCTGGATTATGTTTCTATAATTTTGGTCTCTTCTCCAACTTACATGACAAATTTTATACTAGGATGCATTATTTTATGCTTGTTCTGGGAAAATGTAATTACACAACCTATCTGTTTGCAAGATATGTCAATGTACTTTAAAAATGATGTGAAATAGATTGGAATAAGCAAGAGAGGAGGGAGATTAGAGGCTATTGCATGAGTCAAAAAAAAAATGATGTGAAAACTTTGGTGGTGACAAATATTTGACAGGCAATGTGCTATTGGTCCAGTGATTAATAGATTACAGCCACCACTACCCACCAAAAAAAGCTCAGATATTTATCATCTCTCCTAGTCACTTATCTATTTTAGCTGATATTTTGAAAATATCACACTCATAGAATCTCTTGCACAGCACAAATTCTAATTCTGTATTCACAATGAAATTATTTCTACTTTTTGCATTGTCATTTTTATAAGTGGTAGTACTTTTTATTATTTTCATCATTTTTCAGTAAGTCATTTTTGTGAAAGAGTGTTAGTACTTTTTATTAGTTTCATCATGTTGCAGTAAGTCATTTTTGTGGAAAACTATCAATCATTCAATGGAAATTTAACAAGCATTAAAATGAACAGGAAGCATATTAGTGAAGATGAACACTCTCGTAACCGCATGTTGGATAAGACAAGCTGAACAACACAGTCCTTCTAGTGTACATATGTATCTATAATCTTTAAGAATATAATTGTCTTAAACATTTAATAGGAAAGATGGTGGAGATACTTCAGGGCTCATGCCCCCACAGAAGCTTTGAACAAACAGGAAGAACTGGCAGAAACATCTTTCCAAAAGCTCAAGAAAACAGTTAAAGGATTGCAGGAACAGGGCCAGCACTAAATCAAGAAAAAAGACTGCTTAAAAGCAATAGAATCTCCTAGCACCACTCCGCCACTCCTTACTGCTTGGCTAGGAGTCAGCCTGCACTCCCAGTTCAGATCTCTGCTCTGGAGGAAGCAGAGTAACCCCCATCCACATACTGGGAGCATGTATGTCTGGCCCAATCTATTTGGTGTTGGCCTGAGGGACTCACAGTCTTCAACAGAACACTGTGGGAGAGCAGGCAAGTGGCTGTCTGGTGCAAGGGATTGTTAGCTGTAGGATATACAGTGTAGTGCCCAGTATAATGAGGAAACTTTTCTAGGGAAGAGAGGGAACATTTGTATCCATGTAAAAAGATGTGGACACATACGCATGCCTAAGACAAGCATGTGCAAAAGAACCAGAGAAGCCCCTATGCTTCAGCCTGGAGCTATTCTCCAAAGTCATTTTACAGTTAAGCCTTGAAGGAGAGCACACACACACGGGTCAATATGCTAAGACTCGGGAAGGTATTTTCTTTTCCTTTTCTTTTTCTTCCTCCCTTCCTCTTTCTCCCTCTCCCTCTCCCTCCCTCTCTCTCTCCTCTTTCTTTCTCTCCTCTTTCTTTCCTTCCTTCCTTTCTTTCTTTCTTTCTTTCTTTCTTTCTTTCTTTCTGGAATTCTTATAACACACTAAAATATCAAAATGTCCAAGTTGCAACAAAAGATTATAAAATACACAAAGAAACAGGAAGTGATGGTGCAGGCAAAGGAGATTAAAGCATTAGATACCATCAACAAAGAGGATCAGACCTGGGACATTCCAAAGACTTTAAAAAAAAAAAAAAAAAGGTCTAAATATGCTCAAAGGGATAAAAGAAAATATGGACAAAGAACTAAATCAAATCAGGAAAAAAAAAAAAGATGAACACAAAGAGGATATGAATAGAAAGATGGAAATTATGAAAAGGAAACAAACAGAGCTGAAGATAACAGTAACAAATTAAAAATTCCCTAGAGGGGTTTGTGATGGTTTGGAGCTATGTGCCCCAGAAAAACATCTTCTTAAACTTAACCCATTCCTGTGGGTGTGATACAATTTGTAAGTAGGACATTTTAATGAGGTTACTTCAGTTAAGATGTGACCCAACTCAATCAGGACGGGCCTTAATCCTATTAATGGAGTCTTTATAAGCAGCTAGGGAAAAAACAGAGGAAGTAGGAAGCTGAAGGTCAATGGAACCCAGAAGAGAAGGGAGAGGCCAGGAGAGCCTGCCATGTTCATTGCCATGTGACAGAGGAGCCCAGGACCAAGGATCACCAGCAGCCAGCCCCAAAATTCCAGTCTTCAGAAAGAAAGCATCACCTTGATGAGGGCTTGATTTGGAGTTCTCCTAGCCTCAAAACCATGAGCTAGTAAATATCATTGTTTAAGCCAATCCATTGTATGGTATTTCCTTGAGCAGCCAAGGAAACTAAGACAGGATTCAATAGCACATTGGAGCTGGAAGAAGAATCAGCGAACTTAAAGATAAGACAATTGAAATAATCCAGTTTCAGGAGGAGAGAAAGGAAAGAATGAGGAAATGTAAACAGAGCCTGAGGAAACTGTATATATGCATTGTGGGTATCCCAGAAGAAGAGAGAAAGCAGAATAATATTCAAAGAAATAATGACTGAATTCTGAAAGCCAGGAGAATGACAAAGATAAAGAATTCTGAAAGTCACATACAATGGGACTTCAATAAGATTAAGGGATTTGTCAATAGAAATCAAGGCAGCAAGAAAGCAGTGGGAGGACATTTTTAAAGCACTGAAAGCAAAAAAAATGCCAACCAAGAATTCTATATCCAACAAAACTGTCTTTCAAATATGAGGGATGCTTTCAATATGAACAGGTTAGGGTGCTCACTGCCTAGACTTCCCTGAAGATGGAGAAAGAGATTAAGTGAGAGGAGGGTAGCAACAAACAAGATAAGATTTAACAAAGGTCTATGAATACTGAAACTTCATAAAAATATATTTTTTTAGATGCTGGGGTGTTGGAATAGCTGGAAGGAGGTAAATGACATGGCGGAATTGTAACCTATAACATTCTTTGAAATTTGCTCTATACTTATTGAATTGTGCTTTGAAAGTCTTCACTTTTCTGTATACACCCTATATTGCATAATAAAGAACTGAAACTGTGGAACTGTAACCATAACAATTTTTGAAATTACCTATATAACTGCTTGTTGAGCTGTACATTGAAAGTTAACACCTTCCTGTATGTATGTTATATTTTACAATAATGGGAATAGCTGAAGTTGTGGAACTGTGACCCATGACATTCTTTGACATTTGCTCTCTAACTACATGTTAAATCGTACTTTGAAAGTTATCACTGTTATGTATATATATTAAAGTTCACAATTAAAAAATGCTTTAAAAATAAAATGAGGGAGGAATTAAGACATTCCTAGATAAGCAAAAGCTGAGGGACTCCTTCACCACTAGACCAGCCTTACAAGAAATGCTAAAGGGTGTTCTGCAGGTTGAAAGGAAAGGACACTAGACAACTGACTGAAGCCAGATGAAGAAATATAAAGATCTTAGGTAAAGATAATGACATGGGTAAATATAAATACCAGTACTGTTGTATTTTTGATTTGTAACTCCACTTTTTAGTTCCTATAGGTTCTAAAAGGCAGATGCTTAAAATGTAGTAACTCAATGGTTTTTGGACTTGTATAAATATGTAATTTGTGACAAGAACTACATAAAGGTGGGGAGACAGACATAGTTTATGTATACTATTGAAGTTAAGTTGGTATCAAAGCAAATGAGATTGTTACAGATTTAGGATGTTAAATTTAAGCCCTATGATAACCACATATATAGAATATGCAAACTCAGAGAGATAGAAAATAAGAGTACAAAGTCACCCAGGCAGGGAGACAGAAGCAATGGGGAGTTGATGCAAAATGAGTATAGGGTCTTTGTTTAGGGTAAAGGGAAAGTTCTAGTAAGGGATGGTGGTGAAGGTACTGCAACATTGTGAATGTGATTAATCTCATGGAATGGTATGCTTGGGAGGGGTTGGGATAGGAAGATTTATGTTGTATATATGTTTCCACATTTAATTTCCTGAACTTGATAACTGCACTTAAGGTGATTACATAAGTGAACATCCTTGTTCTCAGCAAAAGTACATGTGAGGTAATATGTGCTCAAGGAGTATGTGTACAACTTGCTCTCAAATGTTCAGAAAATATACAGATGGATGATGAATGGATGGATAAATGGATAGAATGATAAGACTAAGGTTGCAAAACATTAAAATCAGTGGAAATGGGTATTTGGGGGGGGTGTCTGTTGGAGTTCTTTTTATGGGGTATGTATTATGTTTGCAACTACCTGTAAGTCTGAAATTATTTCAAAATAAAAAGTTAAAAAATTAATGGGACTTTTATGAAAATCCTACCTTACATTTACAGTTTGCTAAATATATGTGAAAAAAATGCGTGTGTATTTTTTCCCTGCTGAAACTGCCAAACTATTTGACAGACTACCAAAAATGACCATTCTTATATTAGCATTCTCTAGTCCAAAGGTTAGGACTTCCCTTACAATTTAGATAAGTACCAGAAGTTGAAAAACAGTTAAAGTGGTAAAAAGAAGGGCATTAATGAGAAATTAGAAAGAAGCATTTTCTAATAAAATAAACTCTTTATTAAACAATAAATATTATTAAAGTGAGAAAAACATAAGAAACTAGAAGAAACAACAAACTACTTTATGTACCGTCTCCTGTTACAGTGCTTAGCTCAAAAAATAACAATTTGAAAGGGAAACATTTAAAACACTGATGTATTATTTAAAATCAATCTTTCTCAATCTCTTGCTCTAGCATAAGGTATGCTCTTAGAATTAAAATTATGGCTTAATTGAATTTTTTCTTAATTCTTGGTGTCTACTGATGTCTACTGATTTTATGATCATTCTAAAGCCAGTTGCAGCATTAAAGTCCTTGACATGCTTAAACTTTCTATTATTTTCTTGTTTCTATATTCCAGGCTCTTTCTATCATACATCTGTACCATTGCAGTCAGTATAACAAAACTTCTGGTCTTTGCTATCTAAATATTTCCATTCAACTTCCTGAAATAAATTTCAGTGACCTTACTTATAAGCAGCACCCAACACAGGTCCATAAGCCTATCCTAAATCTGCCACTTATCTCCAATGCCACTCTTAAAATGTTTGACAACTACTATTACTCCAGTCTTTTGGGAAGAATAATCTATTTTTGATTATTTTACCAACATCTTTGATTTTACTAGGGCTTATAGCCTGTGACACCACTATTCCCTTCCCTTGCCTAAACACGGAACTATATTTTGAACATGTGACAAGGCAAAAATTTTTTACAGTAGTTTCAAAAATTTTCAGAATTTCTAGTGATTAGAAAATGGTAAAATACTTTAACGGCTTCATAATTTTATTTCCTTTCTTTTCTTTTCATTCTTTTCTGTTTTTCCCTCTATACACAGAAATACACACATATATATTTAAAAATGTATACTTGTATAGTTTGAGATTAAGCATAAAAATGTTTTTGAATAAGGATAACTTATGAGGAAGCAAAAATAATACAGAATTAATTTCTCCAGCAATGAGCAACAAACATTCTTTACAAGTAATATTCTTGCTCAGAAGGTATACAACCATAAAACCATGTAACTTTAAAATTACAACAGACTTCAGAAATCATCTAATCTAATTGGTTCCTATTAACATGTGAAGAAACTGAGGATTAGAGTTTAACTCTTTCAAAGTAAGGTAGTAGCAGTTGACAGACTGGACACAAAGTGCAAGGAAAACCATGGACTGTGTAGTTTAAAAAGAAAATAAAAAAGTAGTCCAGATAAATCTCCACAACACTAGGTGAATTTCAACATGTTACTTAACTTTGGGGGCTGTAGTTTTTTCATCTTTTACAAAAGCTTAATATGTCTTTAATAATTCTATCTAACAGTGTTTATTGTAATTGGGCTCATATACTATCATTCAAGAGGATAACTTAGCTTTGTTTTTTAAACACATTTATTGAGCAGCTAATACATATGCTAGGCATTTGCCTTTAACCAATACAAAAAGGGCAAGGAACGTATAAGGCTCTGAAAAAAGTAGCATTCATTCCCTTAAATAAGTTATCTAAGTTATCTTTTGAATACCTACTCTGTGCAAAGAAATGGAAATATAATGTAAGTGAAACAGATATACTCCTTGCTCTCAGTTTAAAATGTAGTGAGGGAGACAAATAATAAATTAACAAATATTTGAAGGGCTAAGACTGAAACAAATATTAATAAAAGGGTCTCTTTAGTCAAAGAGGAGACAGCATTTAACCCAAGTCCTCAACCCTCAACAATGAAAGTGAAACTGACATGCAAAAAGCTAGGAAAAGATGATTCTAGAGACAAAACAACGTACGTAAAACCTCTATCTCTGTGGCTGAAAGAACAGTAGTGTCACAAACAGGAAGAGGTTTAGAGATTGTGGTGAGATAGGGAGTTCAAGAAATTTGTTATAAATTGTTATATATATTTTTATATTACCCAATTTCCTTTTCTAATTTTTCATGAATAATATTGACATACAAGAACATTCTGAATCTTTTCTCCAGGAGGTTTTAAGTCACTAAATACACCAACTGGGAAAAAAATCACAAGTGATGTATAGGATGTATTAATGCTTCTACTCTGTATTCAGAAGTACAGTTCAGATTAAAGTACCTCTGCTTTGGAAACAAGTGTCAGTAAATGATAAAGCAGAAGAAAATTAGTCAAAAAGGATTCATCAAAACCTTACCATATGTGACAGTATTATCTCAGTGGTTACCACATGGGCTCCAGAGCTCAAATGCCTGGACTCAGAACTAGGTTCTACCATCAGTTGTGAAAGTGTGGGAAGCTATTCAACACTGTTTTCTTGTAAAAGAGGGATAATGGTGTCCCTCTTGAACTGTCCATGTAAAATATACTGAAAAACAACTGGCATATAGTAAGCACCCAAAATTCAGCTATTATTTATTCTGAGCAAGGCAATGCAAGAAGGAAGATCGCAAATTAAGAATAACTAATTTAGGAATTTATAATCTGTTTAGGGAGGTAATAATAACAAATATAACAATGTAACAACAATTAGGTGTGATATTAATCATTAGCCAGTAAATGATGAGATGATCAAGATTAATGTAAAGTTATGAAACCAAATGCTTCAATGAAAAGGCTTTTCTAAGTATTAATTGATTTTATATTTGTACAGAAAACATCAAGCCAGACAAGTAACAGAGTTAGCAGTGGTGATTGTTCCTTTACTAAAATTCGTTAAATCAAATATAAGTAGTTTCACACTTGATATTTAGGGTATCTACAAACTGAAGATGAAAACTGATAACCAAAGAACATCACAAAATGACTCATCATAAGAGCAATAAGGAAATTTAGCAGTATTGGGAATAGAATTTAGGAGGCCCCAAATTCTAGGTCAGTGATTCTATTAACATTTCATGACTAACCCAAGTAGTACTGGAGTTTCTGGTTTTATACTTTGGGGCATATTATAACTCACAGTAAATATTTCACTCAATTTTAATATTAATGCTTCATTGAAAGACTACTGAAAAGGTTAATACTAGAAAAAAATAAAGCTAAAAGGATTTAAGTACATTCTGATAAAGTTCTAACACTTCTTCCAACTCTAAATATATTAAAGTGATCAGTCAAAATATCCTATATTCTGTACTGACAAAATTTATATAGCCTAGTTAAAAGCCATATTGACTACTTAAAATTTCAATTCAACTTTTTTTCTGATCACATAAAAGCTAAGGATCTATCAGAATCCTTCTACGTCTTTCTCATCTACAAGACACTTAACCTAGAGACTTGAACTCAATATAGCACCACTCTTCAAAACAAGAAATTTAGGTAAATAACCTAAAAATATATTCATTTTGCACTTGACCCAGCGCCTTACAAAAAGATGCTAGGGAGAGAACCTAAGATGGCAGCTAGGTGAGACAGGGCAAAAAAACACCTCCATGAAAAATACTAGATAAAAACCAGAAAGTGACCCAGAACACCAGTTTCAGCAATGCACCAGCTGGACAAGGTCTGCTAAAACCACAGGGACCATGCACTTGGTGAAACCGGGAGTCTGCACTCTGAAACGAGTGAGTAAGCTGGCTGAAAGCCCCATGGCCATGCTGCAGTGTGGGGAAACTGGGGGTTGGCATTTGGAGATGGACTAGTTCTTTTTTAAAAAAAAAAAACAAAACCCAGGAGCGGCTGCAGTTACAAAGGTGAGAACCACGCAGTGAAGCATGGCAGGAGTGGGCTGTGCCAACCTCTTGGTGTCTGGTGTGGAGGATAGACCACTGCTGATTACCTCAGGGCTGGGGGGGGCGCAGCGCAAAAGGAGAAAGAAACCACGCTGCTTGCAGCTGGCTCCCTGGCGGGCTGGAGACACTCCTGTCTGGGGCCGTACCCACAGCCCAGAGCTGTGCCAGGAGACCCAGTGTGACGGGGAGTGTATCCCACGGCACCACGCACATGCCACAATACTGATCGTGGACAGTGGCCTTGGGCGCATACACACCTAGTTGTCCTGGAGCTGGGAAGGCGGAGCTGTGCGAAAGGTGGGGGGGTTGAGACACTCCATTCAGCCATCTTTGCATCAGGCTGGGAGTGCCCCTGCACGGCCCAGCGGCCCGGGGCTTCCCTTGAGGGATGGAGCACACTTGTGACGTAGCACATCCTTCCCTCAGCAGAGGTCCTGGAAGATCACAGCTGAGAAGGGGGGCCCGCTCGGAAAACCCAGGGACACTACGTCAATGCCGGTGACTTGTGGGCCAGTGGCAGAGAAAATCTGGGGCAAAACTGAAATGAAGGCTTAGACTCTTGCAACAGTCTTGAATCTCCAGGAACACCTGGGAGGTTTGATTATTAAAGCTGCCCTGCCTCCCTAACCACCCAGACAGACGCCCCACAAGTTGTATTTTTTACAACTTGAAAGAACCCTATCAAGCAAAGCAAATGCCAAGAGGCCAAAAACAACAGAAAATCTTGAAGCATATGATAAAACCAGACGATATGGAGAACCCAATCCAAAACACCCAATCAAAATATCAGAAGAGACAGAGTACTTGGCACAATTAATCAAAGGACTACAATCAAAGAATGAGAGCATGGCACAGGATATAAAGGACATGAAGAAGACCCTAGAGAGCACAAAGAAGAAACTGCAAGAGTAAATAAAAAAATAAAAGATCTTATGGAAATTAAAGAAACTGTTGGCCAAATTAAAAAGACTCTGGATACTCATAATACAAGATTAGAGGAAGGTGAACAACAACTCAGTGTCCTAGAGGACCACAGAACAGAAAATGAAAGAACAAAAGAAAGAATGGAGAAAAAAATCAAAAAAATTGAAATAGATCTCAGGGATACGATAGATAAAATAAAATGTCCAAATTTAAGACTCATTGGTGTCCCTGAAGGGGAAGAGAAGGGTAAAGGTCTAGAAAGAGTATTCAAAGAAATTGTTGGGGAAAACTTCCCAAACCTTCTTACACAATATAAATACACAAAGCATAAATGCCCAGCGAACTCCAAATAGAATAAATCCAAATAAACCCACTCCAAGACATATTCTGATCAGACTGTCAAATACTGAAGAGGAGCAAGTTCTGAAAGCAGCAAGAGAAAAGCAATTCTTCACATACAAAGGAAACAACATAAGACTAAGTAGTGACTACTCAGCAGCCACCATGGAGGCGAGAAGGCAGTGGCATGACATATTTAAAATTCTGAGAGAGAAAAATTTCCAACCAAGAATACTTTATCCAGCAAAACTCTCCTTCAAATTTGAGGGAGAGCTTAAATTTTTCACAGACAAACAAATGCTGAGAGATTTTGCCTCCTTCAGATACTAAAGGGAGCCCTACCGACAGAGAAACAAAAGAAATGAGAGAGAGATACAGAGAATTTTAACAGACATATATAGAACCTTACATCCCAAATCACCAGGACACACATTTTTCTCTAGTGATCATGGATCTTTCTTCAGAATAGACCATACGCTGGGACAGAAAACAAGCCTCAATAAATTAAAAAAAAAAAAATTGAATATATTCAAAGCACATTCTCTGACCACAATGGAATACAAATAGAAGTCAATAATTTTTTAATTGTAACTCCACTATTTACTTCCTACATGATATAAAATACATGAACTCTAATGACAAATCAGTGGTTTTGAACTCAATGTAAAATATGTAATTTTTGACAAGAACTACATTAAGTTGGGGGAATGGAGGAGTATAGGAACATAGTTTATGTGTCCTATTGAAGTCAAGTTGGTATCAAAGAGAAACAAGATTGTTATGGATTCAAGAGGTTAAATTTAAGCCCCACAGTAAACACAAAGAAATTATCAGAGAATATGACCATAGAGATGAAAAGTAGAGTATGGGTTATGAGAAGTGGGAGAAGGGACAATGGGGAGTTAAGAAATGAGTGTAGGGTTGCTGTTTGAGGTGAAGGGAAATTTCTAGTAATGGAAGGTGGGAAGGTGATAGCATTACAACATTCTAAATGTGATTAATTCCACTAATGGAATGCTAGGGAGGGGGTAGAATGGGAAGATTTAGGCTGTATATATATGTTTCCACAATTGAAAAAAAAAAAAAAAAAAAAAAAGACAGTCTAAATAGATGACAATTTAATGCCAAGGATGATCCTGGATGGGATCTGGGGATGGAGGACAGGAGGCTCAAAGGGACATAACTGAGACATAAGGGGAAAAAAAAAAAAAGGAAATATAGAATGTAAGCTTTGTATCAAATTTCTTGAACTTCTTAGCCATGCCTAATGGGGATTGCATAAAAGAATGTTCTTGTTCATGGGAATTGTATATGTGAATTATAGTGTTTGTTCAAGGATATGTGCAGCTTGCTCTCATATGTTCAGAAGACAAAGCAATAGATGACAGATGATAGATAGGGAGGGAGAGAGAGAGAGAAAGAAATTGTGGTGTGACAGGATGTTAAAAGTTGGTGGATTGGGGTATCGGGGGAGGGGGGTCAGGGTATGCTGGAGTTCTGTGTATGGGGTTTGTATTGTTTTTGCAACTGTTCCTATAACTTTGAATTTATTTCAAAATAAAATTAAAAAAAAAAAGCCAAAAAAAAAAAGAGATGCAAAGATGCTCAATAAATGTGCCAAATGAACTTGAAGAAAATCTAGATTCAGAAAGTCTTATTTCCCAGCACCGCAGCTGTGCTATCTACATCTAAACTGGGTATTCACAAAGATTATAAAGTAGGTTGTGGTTTGGGGCTGGGAGTTTGGGGTGTATGTGTGGTGTGTGTGTGTGGTTAAGATGGGAAGATCATGTATATAAGCCTTGTAGAAGAAATGCCCATATTTTAAAAATCTTTCATCAGAATACATTAGCAATACAAAAATCATTAATAAATAAATAAACAATACCTTCTTTGGGTAAAGTTTTTGTAAAGGTCTTGAAAATATTTTTTGTAATTATTTTTTCATTTCACATTTTTGTCATTTTCTCCAAAGCATGTTAGTTGTTCATTAAATTTATCTTGTTAAAACTAAATGAAATTGGAGTATGTTTATGTTTCACTTGAGAGTATTTTGGTAGGTTTTGTCTTCATATCCAATCTTTTCAAAGCAAAATTCTCAAGTAACAAGTCTTGTAAACTAACAGACTCCCTAAAGAGATTATCCTTTCATTCGTAAGATTTATCCTTTAGCTTAGGGACTCGGGCAATGCCACAAAATTTTCTAAAAATAATTTTGATTCTTTTCTCTTAATTGAATAGAGGATTTAGTCTGGGAAAATAGAACTACTTTTAAAAGGGAGTAGAAGGAACCCTTTAAGACTCATAGATGTGTTTTAGGGAAGTCCATGAATTCACTGAAATATGCAAAAATTGTAATGCTATATGCAAACATGTTTTTTCTGGGAAGAACATAGCTTTCATCTGTCTTAAAAAAAATCTATGACCAGCTCCACCAAACCAAATTAAGAAACAGTAAACAAAGGGTCATCTAAATTCATGAAAATATTCTCAAGAAAATGTTTAGGTATGGTTTTTATTCATTCTTATGTCCCCTTTGCCTTAGCCAGTCTTTTAAAGCCCTTCATGGTACTATTATAATTTCTTACTAAGACAGGTAACCAGACTTTCTTCAGCATAAAAATGTTACCTTTCTGAAAATCCAGGAACATTTTCTTGTCCTGCTATCACTGTTATGCCATTTGCGAGATGATTTAATAAATAAAAGGTAGCTTTCTCCTATAGTTTGGTATTTTAGTTTTAAAAAACACATGAAGCAAAGCATGCTATTACGCATTCTTAATAAAATATTCTCATTATTACTTTAAGATTTTCCTCAAAGATACTTAAATTATTAAATTCAAGATGTACACCTTTTTATTAGCCTACAACAAATAAAGCCCAGTTGCTCCCTTAGTTTGACCATCCCATTTTTATGAATTATGTGAACAGGGTTTTATTATTCTTTACTACTAGACTCCACAGATTTTTCAAATAACAGTTGGGTATAACAAAGCAAAAAAAGACCTAAAGCTGGGGTCTCCACCATCGCCTAACACAAACAGTAAATGTAGAGTTCAATCTTTGCAGTGTCAGGTGTGCTTTCCGCCCTTCTCAAAGGCCTGATCAAGCTCAAGCTTCATAAATGGATTTCAATTCGTCCAGGTCCTCTTCCTTCGAGTAGGACTGCTTCATATGCTTCTCCTGTATTTGCTAGGTAGTCTCAGTGCCCTCAAGTATATGTTGATCTGATCCTGGGCTTCTAAATGTAGTGTAGTTCTCCCAAATCTAAGTTATTTTGGGGCCTAAAAATTTCCCTGTATCCATACATGAAATTCACAACTATGTGACCAAACAATCAAGAACTGAAGACAAAATCTAGAGGCAGAAAAGCCTTTTTCACTATATGTAATCTTCTTTTGCTCATTCCTTTCACCCATTCACTCAAACATTAGGCCTTTCTATGTGCCTGGCTGGAGTATTTACATAAAACATAGCCCCGATCTTTAAGCTCAGTCTATAAAGAAACTTTCAAATTTTTAAGGGTGATTAAATCTATATGCAGAGATTGTAGCCTGCCTTGGGCTTTACACAAATCCAAAAATTCGGTATTGAAGAGAGCTGGAAGCAATCCCCATCCATCTACAACGTATGCAATATTTTTGCAGTATTTGACATCAGTAGCACAAAGAAAACAGATGGAAATGGTTTTTCATTTCATCCCTTACTTAGGCTATTTATCTGCTGTACTTTATAACAGACACCACAAGCTTAAGGAAGAAAAAGATAACTTAGCTTTAGTTAGCAATTTTTCAAAACTCAAAAAGAACTATAGGATGGGGACTGATGGACTTGTGACCTGAATGTGTATCTCACAAAGCACAAGAGGTAATTATTTAGCATACCATTGTTTTCTTTATACCTAATTATACCACATAGATAGTGAAACTAGCAGTAGTAAAATATGCTTTATTTTGGTTGATAACCTAAAACTTAAAGAGTAAGCGAGTTGTAAATTAAATCTAAACAATACACTATTCTTATAGCAGGCAACAAGCATTTCCCTCTTTTATTAAGTTCTTATTTTAGGACATATCGATTTGCACTCCTCAAAAGAGGGATGGCATTAAAAACAAACAAAAAAAAGAGTTTTGTCCTCCTGCTTCCAACATTCTTATCAGTCACCTAGATGATCATAAGCAGAGTTAAAGGTAAAAACATGTACAGTACATCATCGTATCAATTTTCCAGTTGAATTTTTCTTCCACAAGGCACTTTTGTAAATTAAAATTACTAACTAAATCCAGGATCAGAAAATAGTTGCTGGGTGATGAGGAATCTAAATTTTAATGCCAGTATGTAATCAACCTGATGCTCAACTTTGTAACTCAAACCTCGTAACAGAAGTTAGAGGTGGAAAACTCCTAACTTTAAATTATGATATGGGTATATATAATGTATGTATGCACATATCATAAATTTGTGGGCTTTTTGTCACCTCTTCCAAGATCAGTCAAGAGGAAGAACAGAAGCACAAATTTTAAAACACTTCAACGTTTCCTGTTTAAGGTGCTACAATAAATGCTCTATAAAGCTGCTAACTGTAGTTCTAGATAAGAAAATGAGGTCTGTTTTAGGAATAGCATTTATCATTGCCCAAAACAGTTCAGAAAATGTTATAGATTATGTAAGATATTTAGCTTGAACTACAGCAGATAACTGAAAAATGTTCCTCAATTATTCAAAGAGATAAAGTAAATTTTTTCATCTGTTAAATTATAGGATTTTTTGCATTAAGAATGTCAATCAAATTTTCTAAAATGAGAACTTTAAGTTCACATTAAATATCTCTACAATATTTATTTTTTTAAACAACACAGGTAAAATTTGTAAACTATCCAATTACCTAGATTGAGATAAAAGTAAATGAGAAACTTGAGAGGAACAAGAGCACTATCAATTCTTTCCCACCTGCAACATACAGATATTATAATATTCACTAAGTAAAATGAAAACATTACCTGGTTTCTAAAGCACACCATTAGCTATTACATCTAAAGTGGGATTTATTTGATGAACCACATTAAGCTTTCAGAACATCTGCTGAAACTCAGGTAGAAATAGGGAAGAATCACATAAGACGGCAGTCTGTAGTCAAGAAAGGTATTTCAACTAAAATGTCAGTCCTCACACCTGAAATCACTTAGACATTACTGATGTAGAATTTGGAAGAGTTTCTGTATAGAAGATTTTTTTAGGCTGACATATGGTGCTCAATGCTTCAGAGGTAAACTCAGTTCTCTTTTGTTCAACAATGCCTCATTTCCACTACATAAAGCTTGGTCTCCAGTTCCACTATCCAATACCTGCTTTCCATTAAGTCGTATTTCGCTGGTACCACATAAACTGATTACATTATAAAAGGCCTCGAGATCACTTGGCTCAAATGTAATGGATGGTTTCTGTACTGTTCCAGGAGCAAGGGAACCCTCTCCAATAATTCTCAGATTGATAAATTTGATTTTCCAAGTATTCTCCACAAAAGGGCAGCGGATGAGTCCAAAAATTTGTTCAAAAATGCCCAAACAAGTGTTCCCTCGGTGGACAGTCCCAGCAACTCCAACCATAACTAACCCATGGGGAGAGGAAGCACACTTCAATCCATGAGAATCCAGATTGGGGTTGAGAAAAAGAAATTCTTCTTTCACCAGTGACAGTAAGCGAAGGCTCACAATTTCTGCTCCATGGTAGTCTATCACATTTTGTTCTGATGTGCTGTAATAAAATCTAAGCTTGACATCATGCCAGAAGTGCTGTGGCCCCCATTCATCTTGAGGTGGTCCCAAAAAAGGATTCTGAGAATTAAGAAGCTCAAAGAACCAATGACAGAATTCTCTTCCTAATCGACGAAAATCTATTTTTTCAGCTTTTTTATCTTCCTTCTCCTGCTGATTAAATATAAACAAAATCAAAGTTAGCTCTATTTTTATATCTAGCATGTTTCACAGCTAAGTTTGAATTATTTATGGAATTACAACTAAGTGTAATCTCATTAAACTCCATGATGCAGCATAAAATCTCTTCTTTAAGAAAAAGTTTTAGAATTTCCCAGCATAACAGATGAAAATTCCACTAAGAAACTAAGGTTTAACAAAGTCTCTTGAAATATCAGTATTGACAGTCAAGAATGATTTATAGAAGCATTTTCTCTTGATTGTGGCTGTGGTTTCACATGTGTATATATGTCAAAACTTATTAAACAATACACATTAAATGGGTGCTGTTTTTTGCATATAAATTATACCTCAATAAATTTGATAGTAAGCATTTTCACTGTCTTTAAACAGATACTTCAATGTGTTTGAAATAAATTATTCTTTATGATTCGGGTTAATTTTGTATTATTTCCGTTTTTTCAAAGGAACCGTAACTCCAAAAATATACCTGATAGGGTGGATCTTATTCATCTATATACTCCAAAGCACAGTATCTCACTGAGATGTGAAAACAATTTACAGTAATTGACCACCTGCTAATGAATATACTGGGCACTGTGCTTTGTACTTCAAATGCTATTTTTGCTATCTTCACAAGTCTTATAGAAGTTGTCATTATGCCCATTTTATGGATGAGGAAACCAAGCCTCAGAAAGGTCAAGTTACTTGCCTAGTCATACACCTAATATACAGCAGATCCTAATTTGAAGCCACATCTATATGATTTCCAAGTCAATGCTATACTCTTCAGTACACCAAGAATGAACATCCATTGAAGATTCTTTCCTACTGTGGAAACAAAGCTCTTTACTGTAAAAACCTCATTAATTTACAGTGTGTGGTATGTAGTTTACCAATCAGCAAATTACTGAGAGGTGCATTTAAACATTAAAATATTCATTGAACATCTAAAATGTACAGTGGCAATAAAAGGAAAAAGAAAACAGCCAATGTCAGCCACAGGAAATTACTATAATAGCATTTTCTCTAGTTAAAAATCCTATGTAAAAATTGAGTTTCTTTCAAGAAATTTTTACAGTTCAATACCAAAGAAATTATTAAAAATGAGCAAGTCACAGACATAGGGGACTGATGGTTTGATGGGTTGAACCGTCTACCACAGGACTTGTCCTTGGGAAGACTGTTGCTGCAAAGGAGAGGCTAGGCCTCCCTATAATTGTGCTTAAGAGCCTCCTCCCGAATGCCTCTTTGTTGCTCAGATGTGGCCTTCTCTCTTTAGCTAAGCCAACTTGGCAGGTGAAATCACTGCCCTCCCCTCTACATGGCATCAGACACCCAGGGGAGTGAATCTCCCTGGCAACATGGAATATGACTCCCAGGGAGGAATGTAGACCCGTCATCGTGGGATGGAGAACATCTTCTTGACCAAAAGGTGGAAGTGAAAGGAAATGAAATAAGCTTCAGTGGCAGAGAGATTCCAAAAGGAGCCAAGAGGTCACTCTGGTGGGCACTCTTAGCACAATACAGACAACCCTTTTTAGGTTCTAATGAATTGGGGTAGCTGGAGGAAGACACCTGAAACTACCAAACTACAACCCAGAACCCATGAATCTTGAAGACGATTGTATAAAAATGTAGCTTATGAGGGGTGACAATGGGATTGGGAAAGCCATAAGGACCACACTCCCCTTTGTCTAGTTTATGGATGGATGAGTAGAAAAATGGGGGAAGGAAAACAAACAGACAAAGGCACCCAGTGTTCTTTTTTACTTTAATTGGTCTTTTTCACTTTAATTATTATTCTTGTTATTTTTGTGTGTGTGGTAACGAAGGTGTCAGGGACTGATTTTGGTGATGAATGCACAACTATAATGGTACTGTGAACAATCGAATGTATGCTTTGTTTGTATGATTGCATGGTATGTGAATATATCTCAATAAAATGAATATTAAAAAAAGAGCAAGTGTTTAAAACAGCATTCTTTTGAAGTGGAAAAAATTACAGAGAACTAGAGTCTAAATTAAAATTAAATTGATCCTGTAGATTATCTATTCTCTAAAAATCCAACAGTCCTCATTTGATAAGAATGAGGAAAAACAAAAACATTTTATTTCCTCACAAATCAGTAGACTATTTTATTTACATTACTAATGCTGGAAATATTTTGTCTTTTAATACTTTACTGTTCTTTCTTCCTTTAGAAGAATGCAAAGGAAATGAAATAAGGTTGTAATTATAAAATATCAATAAAATACTACTGATCATGCTCCCTAGGATCTAGTAATCTAAAGAGTTTTAAACAGAACAGTGGTTCAGGATATAACTATAAGATCTATTTACTTGTTTAAAGAGTTGAATGTCTTCTGTCTTTGTAACTGGCTCTGGTGATTCCTTCAATTTCAGTTTTGATTGCTTTTTCCAATAATCTTTTGCATGCTGAATAAGATTGTGTTTTTCAGTAGCTGGAGGTATAATAACCCCTTGTGCTGCCAGGTACTTAAATATGACTTCTCGGTGGACTTTTTTACGCCTCAAAAGTTCTTCTACACTTTGACTGTAAACTAATATTGCATGAATGGCATCTAGAAGGAAATAGCAAAGATTAATAGAAAATCATGAGTCACTCAAAAACACATTAAAGGTCAGCAAAACTCTATCAAATAATATTTCTAAACCCCTGTAACTAAGTATTATTGATTTTCCATGAGATGGTTATTTTAAAACACTACGAAGTGGGTTGTCAGGTTTTTTTAGAGTTCTCCATGCTTTAAATCTCCCTACCTGAAATTCCCTCTTCCTTTTATTTCTCCAAAGAAAATGAAATTTTAGCATTTCCTTTTAAATAACTATGTTTTAAGAAAAAATTTGATCCACAAAAATTATTCTTCCCTAATAAGGCCAACAGGACCCAAATTCACATACAATACCAAAAACTAAGTAAGATTGTAATATTTTAGGTATACAAGAAATTTCAGTCCATTAGCCTTACTCTACAGATACTGAAAGTTGAGGATACATGAGGTTTTAACAACCATACTTCTTTGATGTGGCAGAACCAAAACTGGTATTCTTTTTTCAATTTTTAAAAATTTTATACTAAACACAGACCAAAGAATACTTTTAAAATGTGTGAGGTATATAAGATGGCAATACACTCACTACCTAGCTTAAGACATAGGAAATTACTAGTATCTTCGAGGACTCTATTTCACCCCTCCCTCATGTTATTCTCCCTCCCTCCTCATTCACCTCACATCCTAAATATTGTTTATCATTCCCTTGTTCTTCTTTTCAGTTATACAACCTAAGTATATATCCCTAATCAATATATTTAAGTTTGGTATTTTTTGAACATTTTATAAATTAAATTCATCAATATCTGGTATTCTGTAATCAGTTTTCACTTAACGCAGTTTCTGAGATTCTTCTATGTGGACATATGTAGCTCTGGTTACTTCACTTACAGCGATGTACAGTAGTTCATTATATGACCATACTATAAGGTATTCATTCTTTAATAAACTTTTTTCCTGTCTGTCCTATTACAACACTTATAATTTAAATTTAAAACAAAACTAGCTATGTGATACAGAGAGTGAAATGAGTGCTTAAGCTGCTCATTTACATGTTTATACAATTTAACAACTCTTGAAAATCTACCGGAGCTTTCAGTCAAGACTCCCGGTGAACAAAGGAGCAAGCAGTATGAGCACCACCTTGGAGCTTGTTAGAAATGCAGAATTTCTGGGACCACCCCAAAACTACTGAATTAGAATCCGCAATTTAATAAGATCTCTCAGGGATTCATAGGCACATTCAAGTTTGAGAAGCACAGGTCTAGAGTATATGCCTAGGATTAAGCAAATCTTCACCATTTGGAGATAATGTCAAAACTGTTTCCAAAGTGGTCGTTTTAACTGACACACCTCCAACAGTTGTCAAGGAGTTATTTCACCTGAACACCAACACACGAGTTTTATACTTTTAATATTCTGCCAACCTGGTACATGGAAAGGCATCTTCCTTCTCCTGCTTTCTAAAGAGAGTGAGCAGTTTGTTGGTTTTATTTCTCTTCTCTGAGAAACGTCTATTCAAATCATTTAAACATTTTTGAACTGGAAGTTTGTTTTTCTTTATTTGCTTTTAAATCCACAATAAAAATAAACTAACATTTTTATCTGTTACAATTTTAAATTCACCCCTCCATGACTGTGATTAGCATGTAAAAATATATAAATGTTGAAGAACTACACGTCTAAAATTATTTACCGTCTAAATTGATAGCAATTTCTTTTAAATGCCCAATATTAAAAGCAGGAAACAGTTTTAAAAAGCAGAATCTTTTGACGGTACTTAAGCCATATGCTAATATTGGAATTATCACATTTTAAAGTAAAATTCAGCAAGTTTAAAATAAAAGGAGCTATGTGATACAGAGAGTGAAATGAGAGCTACAGCTGCTCATTTACATGCTTATACGATTTAACAACTCTTGAAAAATCTACCGGAGTGCCTGTTTGGCTCTGAAAGTAATGTATTCCCAGGACATAAAACACTCTAAAAAATCCTGGATGCAAAAGGAGACACGGAATCAAACTGCCTGTTCTTTTATTACAGCGGCTGTTTTACCTAGGAGACCGATAAAAATATTTAAATCTTCCCCCAAGCCTTGAAGGAAACGAAGGCTGAGCAACATCTGACACTTCTCAACTGAAAAGTTGAAGAGGGAAAAACCCCTCCGTTCCCTGGAAATTAAAAAAAAAAATGACCACCCATTTAACCAGAATCCTCAAAATAAGTATTCGTCCATAACATTCGATGGATAAAACTTGGAAGCACCGTCGTCAGTGCCACCACCTCTCCCAGTCTGCACCGCGGCCTACCCAAGTTGGTGTCTCAGTCACAGAGCCCAGCATTCCCGACGATTTCACCCGAATACTGTCAGGGTGAGAGTGAAGCCTGGGGAAGCGCGGCCGCCCCTGAACCGAAGGGTCCGACCTTACCTTGGCGGTCCTCAGGCTGCACCAGGCGGTTGGTGATAGTGTCGCACAGGGCCATGATCTCGTCGTTGTCCAGAAGGCCAAGCATTTTGCGACAGCCCTCCATCTCTGGCTGGCTGAGCCCCGTCATCTCGACCCCAAAAAAGGGGGAAGAGGACGACGCCAGTAACGTCGCCACTCCGGCCCAGAAGGCCAGCGCCTTGGCAACACTCACCGGAAGTGCCTTCCTTGGTGTTCGCTGCCCAAGGGCCTCGGGTATTCCAGACCCCTGGGCGGAAGTGACAGCCAATGAAGTCAGTAAGGGAACCCGGTACTCTGACTTGTCGTTCCGGGCTGGCCCGCCGGGCCCTACTACGCTGGTCCCACGTAATTCACTTTGGGGAAGCACCGGGTTCACGTCGAGAACATCGACCTTTCGCAAGGAAGTTGGGTGCAGAAAGAGAATCGCCGAACCCTCCAGGAGCTTCCTGTCCAAAAGAGCGTCTCGGAAAGCTGCGCAGGTGCGTGGAAAGCGGGCGGCGGTACAGGCGCACGGGAGCTCCCGTCATGCCCTAGGGCCGGCCAATGGAGGCGGCTCCCACCCGCCGGTGAGCCCGGCCCCCGGGAGCGGTTGAATGTCCGTTCGGCCTCTTCTGTAGGGTGTGGGGCGGTAGTGTGATAGTCTTAGATTACGTAACATTCATTTTTTAAAATAATCGGTCTGTTTAATAGTATACTATGAAAAGTTAAAGACAAAAAAAAGATAATCATCTATCCTTGCCCACGCCTACCAGCTCTCAGACACGCTGGGGTCTGTGTTTTCCTGCATTCTCGCCGGTTTGGCCTTAGGAGAGGCGGTATCGTGCGCAGTTTAAGGCTGGGAGCTCTGAAAGTCAGGTTGCCAGGGTTTTACTCCGTCGTCTATAAACTGTTACCGCAGCTAAATGCTTATGTCTCGAAATGAATCTAACCTCGTAAGGTTGTTGTGGGGCAGGGGAGGGAATGAGGGTGGAGAAGAACAGTTGCTGGTGCCTAGAATGAGCTCAGTAAATATTAGCTGCCATTATTGCTGTTAGTATGACAGAAACGCACATTCATGAGAGGGAAACAGTTATGCTGTGCTGGACTGAGCCCGGATGAGGAATCAGATTTAGAAACATTGTCACTTGCCTCTATCTCCTTCCATTTTTAGTCATTTTAGATTTAATTAGGGTATTGATATTGAGTAGGTGAAATGTACACATCTGCAGATCCAGGTAAGCAAATCTAACATTTTGTATTTAACAGCTAAATACCACTCATAAAATATACTGTAAATATAGTCTTTTAGAAGTGTATCCAAAACATGGTTAAATTAATTTGCCAGTGGATGTCATTTACCCAACAGATACCAGTTCATCATTTTCCACTAAGTATTCATGAGTGCCAACTATGCTAGGTATTGAAGATTCAGGGAAATAACACAGACCTTCCTTTAAGAGCTTTTGGAAGTGTTACAGGTAAATCAATTGTAAGACAAGGGTAAGTGCTCCTATTTGTTGGTGAGGTACCACATGGAAGGCATGCCCAACTTTGTCGTTCCTTCATTAATTCTTTTATTTTAGAAAGGTATATTTTATTGAACACCTGCTACTTGCCAAACACTGTTCTTTTTGCTGGGGATGCTCAAAAGACCCTGCCCTTTGGAGCATGCATTTTAGTGGGAGGAAACAGACAATAAATAAATAAAATATATACTGTGCTGGGAGATGCTATGGAGTAAAATAAATCAGGAGGGGAATGAAGAGATACCTCTCTTTTATACGGGTTGTCAGGAAAGGTTTCTCTTATAAGTGACATTGAAGGACTAATATGAAGAAAGTGAGAGAATGAACCACAGGGGAAGATTATGAAGGAAGAAGCAACAGTTGAGGTCCTGATGAAAAAGGGATGTGCTTGGCATGGAAGAAGAAACCAGTGAGGCTAGAACAGTTTGAGCAAGGAGAAGGCGAAGAGCAATGAAGTTAAAGTTGCAGTCAAGACTGATATAGAGCAAGGTTTCTCAACCGCAGCACTAGGACATCTTGGGCCAGATAATACTTTGATGTGGGGGCTGTCCTGTGCATGTGGGATGTTCTACAACAGTTCTGACTTCTACCCACTAGATGCCAGTGGTCCTCCCTCCACCTGGTGGTAGCAACCAAAAATGTCTCTGGACATAGCCCAACTCCCCTGAGAGTGTGTGTGTGGGGTGGGGGAGGCAGGGGGTGGAGGGCAGGGATTTCCCCCATTAAGAATAAAGCTGACTTGTCCAAAAGTACTTTCTAAGATGATGAAAATATTCTGTATCTGTACTATCAGATATGGCAGCTATTAGCTCCAACACGTTGCTGTTGAGAACTTGTAGCTAGTGATACTGAGGAACTGAATTTTTAATTTTACTTTAATTTAATCAAATTTAAATAGCCACATGTAGCTGGTGGCTTTTGTATCGTACAGGGCAGATCTAGAGCCTTCTAGGCCATTATGAAGACATTGGCTTTTATCTTTTACCTCTTTGACTTATTCTCAGTCTTTGACTCCAGTCTAATCACATTGGTTCCCTTGCTGTTTGTTCCTTGAGCTCACCAGAATAAGAGTTCCTTGAACTCTTGATGTTCTGCCTGGCCTATTTTTCCCTCAGATATCTGAATGACTCTCCCTAACTTCATTCTGGTCCCTGCTCAAGTCACCTCATCATCTTATTTGAAATCACCAACAACAACCCATGCCTACCTATAAATTCCCTACCCATTTTACTTTATTCTTTATTCTTCTCCATAATGCTTATATATAGTTTGCCATGCCTTAATAGAATGTGAGGCAGGGATTTTGGTCTGTTTTATTTTCCAATGCCTATTATAAAGCCTGGTACCCAGTAGGTAAATGATGATAAAAGAAAACCTTTTCATGCAATTTAGGATCTCACAGCTTTATTAAGCGATTCACAAATTGGGCAGCATCCCATTAAGAAAGTAGAAGGAAGCTCCCTGAAGGGGTGGAAAGGAGCTCATATGGGGCGAATGCAGAAGCAAGTGAAGAAATACATTGAGTTTCCATTTTACTTACAGGGGTTCTTACAAAGGTGGGGAGCAGGTGGTTGCTTAGGAATGAAGAAGGTAGCTGGCAATAACTGATGGGCTGTATTTAAATTTGGTCTTCTGAGCCAGGCTGAGCAATTACGTGTAATAAATAGAAACTAGCTTGGGTTTTTGTTTTTGTTGATGTGGAGCTTAGCATGGACGCCTCCATGTTGGGCCTACTAGATTTTATTTGTCAGTGATAAATATTTGTTGAATAAATGAGTTTTGAAGCTATGGGAGGGTTTTAAGCTAACTTGTTTCAAACAGTATCACTTTGGGTATTGATGTGAAGAACATACTAAAGGTGGGGGAAGAGTAAAGGTGTAAGCAGGGAGTCCAGTTAGATTACTGCAGTAATCTTGATGAAAGAAAATGTTGGCTTGAGTCAATGGTAGCAGTTGAGGACATGATAAAGTGTCAGGGATGATTGCAAAGTTTTGGTTTAGGGACTCAAAGAATGGAGTTATGGTTTACTGAGAGGAGGAAAACTGGGAGAAGTAGGTTACAGATGGGAAATCAGGAGTTTCAGAGAGATCAGGCTTTGCGGAGAAAGTGATGATGCCCAAGAAGGATTAAAATCAAAGAGTGAGGGGAAGAGTGAGAATAGAGTGAAGAATTACACGTAAAGAGAGCAATAGTGAAAAATGCATGGCATAAAACAACATTGATGAGAGCAAGTGGGGTTTCATTAAGGCTGGAGCCAAAGGCAGGATAGGAGCCATTACACGAATACAAATTTGGCAACATCGTAAGAAGGGCTCAGGCACTTCACAGACTTATTTCTTAGAACCTTAAAAGAACTGCTTTTCTTCTTTAACAAATAAGAACCCTGAGTTCCACCTACAACTGATCCCCCCTTAATGCTGTTTCCATTAAGTCATGTTCTGATAGTTTTGCTATTGAATACTTTTTGAGCAAAAAATGAAAAGTTCACTTAATGAGCGCCTGGGGTATTAGATCTTCTAAAATATTCTTTTGCCCAACAGTAGTTACTTTAATACCTGTTAATATGAAATACCAGCATGTGAAAGGTGCTGAGTGAACAATGCATATTTGGTCCCTGTCCTAAATGGGGTGCACTTCTTTAAATGTCCTGGAAACTGAGTTTGAAAAGACTCTCAATTAAAGAGAGAATAGCTTACCTTCTGAGGAAACCTTGTTGCTTTAGATGAGTGGTTTTCAAAACTTAGTATTTATCAGAATCACTTGGAGGACTTGTTAGCTTGGTCCCAGCCCACAGAGATTCTTATTCAGGAAGTCTGGATTAGAACCCAAATTTAGCATTTCTGACAGGTTTCCAGGTGAGGCTGATTCTGCTGTTCCGTGGACCACAGTGTAAGATTCACTGCTGGTAGTGATAACCACTAATAGATAATGAAACAAGAACCAGGTATGTCTGTAGATTTCCTCCTTTGTCTCTGACATCACTGTTCTTCAGGCAAATCTGATCCTATATGGATATATATTAGATGCACTCATGCTCTACATTTCTAGGGAAAACTGCATGGCAGAATGGAAACATGGTTTTAGAAGACATCTGATTTTCCTAAAAAATCCCACCTCTTATTAGCTGAGTGACAGAAGTTATTTAACCTTTCTAAGCCTTGGTGTCTAAAAAGTGCTTTTCATGTGTACCTTTGAGATTTTTAAAGATTACAGATCACACAAAGAAAGTAGCTGGTATCCAGTAATTTAGTGTAACAGACTTTACTCATAAATATGCTGTGCACCTGTCTCATTTTTAATTTCTGTTCCATGTAATATTGGACTGCCTTTATTTCAAATCTTGAAACTTCTGTTCCTGTTGACAGTTCTTTAAGTCAATATGAATCTTACGCTATGAAAAGCAACTTAATTTGGTTATCTTGGGAGCATACTTACTAATACTGGGTTGCTTCCCAGAATTCCTGTTTCAGAAAAGGAAAGCTTAAAGTTTAAATAATCCCAAAAACTTTGTCTAAATACCTTAATACATTTATTGGTATGAATATGGATTTAATAGCCTAAGATCATAAGACCATAAATCATAGACTGAGAGATCTAGATCTCAGCTCTAGAATGCTTAAGTAACTTTGTCATAGGGTTTCTCAGAGCATCCAGAGAATGTCTGTTCTCTCATTTGCAGTGGTATTTGCATCAAGAGGTTCCTTATCTACTCCAGCACCCATTTTTTTTTTTTCAGTAGCATATTATAGCAAATAGGGTTAAAGGGGCTTTCCTTTATTAGTGAAATAAAAAAGTAGGAGCCCTCTGCCCAAGGACATCACTTTTGGTTAGATTCTTAATTGACTTAGACATCTTCCCCTGGGAAATGCTCTTGTAAGAAATAATTTTTCCATCATTTACATTCAAAATTTCAATGTAACTTCAGTCTGTCTTTTTTTTTTTCTTTTTCTTTTTTAATTCCATGGGATGCTCTTCACCTTTTAGGAATTACCAACCTACCTAGACCAATTCATCCACTGTCTTGTTCTTGAAGAGTTCTGACATGTATTCTGATCCACCTATTATTTGCAGAAGGTACTATTTCATACTGATACCACTTACCCAAAATGACCTCTTAGTAACCAGAATTTGATTATCTTGTATTTCTGTGTATGAATATTAAAATAATGTTGAAAAAATACCTATTTTGTATCTTAGTTTGAGTAAACTTTGTTTTCTTATTTTTCCATATTATGTTTGAAAAATCAATCAACACTCCAAAAATGGTAAACATAACGAACTAAAATACCTAATTCTCTTAGAATGAGACATGATAGAAATTTCTTATTTAATATATACCTTAAATAAGTCTAATTCCTTTTAAAAGCAATCTGCTACATAAAACTGAACACTTCATTACCAACAAGGACAATGTTTTATTGAACAAATCTATGTACAGTACAAAAATTTCTTGAAATGAAACACTTGTTGATTTATTGCAGTTCAATGGCTCAGTTTTAATTTGTACTCTTATAAAATGCAAAGTAAAATAACTTAATGTTCAACAAGGAAGCACAAATTTTCTTTCTTGCTGAATCTGTAATATCTTTTCACATATTAACAATTCCAAAATGCATATGCAGCATTTAGTCATTCTGAAAAGGTGGTTTACAGTACCAAATAAATTAAAAAATAAACACTGTCATCCCTTTAGGTTTTTCATCCATTCAGCAGTATTAAACTAAACATGAAAGGAGTACGGCTGAACCTTCGGTGTGATTTGAAAAAAAATCACAAGTATAACGTTATAAATTATCTACTCAAATTATATAATTGTTGTTTTTAAAAAAATGAATATGGCTAAAGCCCAAAGTACCAGTGTCCTTGCCCACAGAGATGCCCCTTTACTACTTCTTCCATAGCATCTGAGCAGCACAAATTCAAATTTATTTCTTGACCTTACTGAAACATAGCAAAAAGATAATATTTAAATTTTGAAGGGAATTTTTATTTAAAAACAAAGGTGTGAAACTTATAAGCACATCCTTAAAGTAGGAAGAGCAAAAAAGAAGCAAAGAATAAGAGAATCAGAGGACTGAGAAAGGAACCTTCCTTTTCTTCTGAATCTCAAATTCAGAAGAACAGCTGGAAGTTTACATACCTCATGAAAGCAAAATGATTTAGTTTTATGTTTGATAAGACATATATAATAGCAAAATGTATACATTCTTTCAGTAGGGATTATTTGAGAAATATATAAATAAAGAGGTTGAAAACAATGTAAAATAAAATTTTATAAAAGTCTTTTAGTTATGTATAAACCAATTTGATCTCCATCTTTCAGAAACAGTACTCTTAGCAACATAAAAGTAGAAATAAAACCTCAAATTAACCTTAGAAGACAAATATTTTTAAAAAGTGGAATATGTTTAAATGCATCTTAGAATGAACTGCAGAATTAATGAGAATTTAACAATTTGTAGGTACAGATTTATGTCAGTGGTTATACATTCTAAAAAAAAAAAAAGCAGAAATTATTTTAAAAAACTTCATTGTCCAAATGAACCAGTTTCCAAACAGACTTTTTATTACATGATATACTTTTAGGTTGAAGTGAAATAAAACTCAATAATTACATTTTTAATATCAAGAAGTATGGGGAAAAAAAAGTTTTGTTGTTGTTTACCCTAAAGAATTAAAATATCTGATAGGTTTTGTTTACTTATCTGTTATTTAGATACAAATTCCACAGCCTAATATAGGCTATATAACAAAACAAACCAAAATTTGATTGGAATGGGCTTCTGACCATCATTGCATAGTAGTGATGTCCCATGATAAATAAACTAATAAAATTGAGAAATTTCGTTACGGAATTCCTAATTTAATAAAGTCTGAATACTATCTTGAAAGAAATGTCTCACTTCCTTAGTAACCTCATTCTAGCAGCTTTAATATCCTAAACCTATAATAGTAGGATTTGATGAGATTATCTCCTTGGACAAAAATTAATCAGTTGGAATAACTGGAAAATTTAGTTGATATTAGCACATTAGTAGCTCCACTTTTAAAGATTTGCCTTTGTATTTTTGTTTTTTCCATCCCTGTTTAAGATTAACAAAATATTAGGTAAAAGGAGGTATTTAAGCTCCTCTTTTCAAGAATGTACAAGGGGAAAACATCTAATTTGAGAGGGCATTTAAAAAAATTTGTTTTAGCAATTTATTGAGAAGTTAAAATCTTCCTTAGGAAAATTACTAGTCATCAAGGGAAATAATGCATCAGTATATCACTTACTGTGTTCTTGCTGTTCAAATTTTTGTGTACTTAACATTTACATATAAAAATTACTATTCATACCAAAGTCATCATACGGAACAAAAAAGCATGAGTAGTATGGCTTATTTTGGAGTTAACTCTCCTAATTGAATAAAACCAATGAATTCTGGACCTGATTCTTAGCTGACAAATTTTTAAAGCCAGTTATATTTATAGGACTGAGCTTAGATAACTCACATTAACATCTAAAGGACCTTAATGAATCATCAAGCAATGTCCTAATCCTACTCTATATACAAATAGAAATATCCCAGTGTGCTTATACCATTATTCACATTGAATAATTTGCATTTCAGTGTTTTCCTTCAACTATATAGCCTTTAATAGTCTTAGATTTCCCCCACCACTCCCCAAAGTACTGATGGTACTTTATTTGACACTTATGCCTTTTAAATATAGCTAAATTATATTACAAAAGCAGAAAATGGAAGGTTCTAACAAGCAAAACACTGTTTTGTATTTTTAGTTATCAATGCTGGAATAGCATTCATTGAACTTTGACCTGTTTAATCATCTGGAAACAGATTACATTCTTTAATGGATTACAAGTTTTATTTTCATATGTCAATTTCTAACTTATACCACAAAACAGCAGTGGTTCCTTAAACCACACCTGACCAGAAGGGAAGACATAATCTGATTATGCATGAAAAGAAAACAAATCCTATTTGTAGAATACTTTAAGTTGTTTATCATAAACCAACTCCCCCACCCCTTTTTAATGGGTTAACTTTTTCCTTTCTGTAAGGCCATAGCTGGTTTTTTTTCTGACTAGTTGCCTGAACATGTATGTTTCTCATATAAGCAAAACTCAACATGCTGCTATTAATCATAATTTTTTTTAAATGTGGTTTTCTGGATAACTGGTACTTTGGGAGTTCCGTAATAACCATTTTGGAATCTAAAACAGCACATCTCTGAGTTCATTCTAGAAAATGTGCTTTGTCTTTATCTTTAGTAATCCGAGACCACTCTAAAATTAAGGCCATCAGGGAAATAAAAAACTGATGAAGGATTTTCTTGTAGTGCCTTTTTCACACTACTGCTTGATAGATCTTTCTGAAACATTTTTATCAGGCACCTGTAAAACAGAACATATCTGTTAATTCAAATTTCATAGTTCAACTGGAATTCCAAGTCAGATGTCTATTTAATTTATACCCTTCCTCATTCAAAGGATATTAACATTGACAGACTGGCAAGCTCATCTGTTGCTTTTATAATTATTTTCTGGTTCTTTTCCACTTACATGTTTGTAACAGAGGCAAAACTTTACTTGGTTTATATTCTGGTATGCAGATGACAAAACATTTCCATCATAATTTTATTTCTAGACCATTTACCACATGAAACTTAGAATAATTAAAAAAAAAAGCCTTTGATACAGTGAAAAGAGTATGATCAAAGAATATGAATGATCTGTGTTCAAGTTCTGCCTTTCACAAGTTCACAGGTCTGTGCCTATGCAAATTACTTAACTTTTGTGAATTTCATTTGCCTGATCTATAAAACAGAAATAGGAATATCACTTCAGTTTTAAGGATTAAAGGAAAAATTAAGGATTTGTTATACAAATATTAATTTTTTAAACTCTCAAAGATCTGTTACAATTAATTCTATGGCATTTTCTATTTCTACAGCTATACCTACTGAGCAAAAAGACTTACTTTCATCATCTGAATCAAATCCAAAGAGTGTCTGACATTTCTTTTGTGCAAGGTGAGCTTCAAGTGCTTCTGCATTACAGTAGGTGGTCAGACATTTGCCACATCTTAATCTTTTCACTGATTTTTTACAAACATTATCCTGTTCAGAACAGGCATCTACTCTGTCAGTCAGAAATTTACGGCGTTTTGGCATACTAAGGTACTGTTCATCAAGGTAGCTGGGAGGCAATGGTCTGACATATGGCTTTGTTAAAATTAAGCCATATGAAGTGTGTTCACTTGTTAGATTTGGTTTGGAAGGTGCCTGAGATACTGGCAGGGTATTGTGTCCTTGTGGTACAATGATGGGTAAAATAGAACCATTTTCTGTCCTGGTTCTAGTTGTATCAATTTTCAAAGCAGGATCTGATGAAACTAAAGGTGTTTGCTCTATTTCACTGTGTCCATTGACTAACTGATCACTAATACTACAGTTATTTTCAGAATTTGGCTCTGTATCAGGCATCTTTTGGTCTATCAAGCTTATATCTGAAACAGCATCATCAGAATGTTCATTTCCATTCTGAACTAAATTGTCTGTTTTCTTTTCCATATTTTCTATACATGTCTTTGGTTTTGCAGAATCTTTCCTTGATATGCTAGTAGAAACTGGCAGGCTAATAGTCTGTTTCTCATTACTAGATGAGTCTTTTTCCTGATGATTAGGGTTTGAGTCTGTAAGAACATCCCAAAGAATCACTTCACTTGGTTGTGCAGATGATTCGGGTGTTTTACTTAAATAATGCTGAGCTTCATGTTCATAGAGCAGAGGGAGATCTTCAAAAAGCTCATGGCATTCTGGAAAACTACACTGAGCTTGAAATATCCTGTGACTTTTTGTATGCTGAGCAAGCTGGAAAGGCAGCTTAAATGACTCACTGCAATTAAAATGCAAACAAAAGTACACATTTGGATAGCTATGTCTATTGAGGTGATCTATAAAATGTTGAGAATCTTCAAATTGCCTTTGACAAAATTTGCATTTTCCTTTGCTCCATTTCATTACTGTTTGTCGCACATTTAAATCAGTTGGATGTACAGTCCTTGCGTGTTTATTTAGAAATCCAATTCTTTTAAATATCCTAACACAACCAAGAGCAGGACACTTAAAGTTTCCTTCTTGATCTGTTGCGTATATGTCTTTTGGATGACACACAGTTCCATTGATTTTATGAAGAATTGAGGTTTCTTGATTCAGGTCATAATCATCTTCCTCATAATCAACTTCCTCCTCCTCCTCATCATCACATTCAGGTAAAGGCTCTGGGACATTATTTAAAGGAGTATTAGTACTGCCATTTTCAGTAATGTTCTCAACATATTCTGGTGCACTTACAGGAATTTCAGTGAATTGAGCCACATGCTCAGTGATGATTTCTTTGTTGCCATCACTGGAAGCAGTAAGAGTCTCTACTTCCAAATCCTTATTATCAGAATTCCCATTTTCAAATGAAATGGAAGAATCAGAACACTTTATTTCTTCCAAAGCAGGATTTTCCTGATTTTCCTGTTGAACTGCAGCAATTTGTTGTCTCTGTATTTTCTTAACATGATTCTTTAAATGCTTCTGCATAAGTCCTCTGTTTCTAAATTTCCTACCACATATAACACATGAAAAACTGCCTTTTTTCTGATGAGCCTGGGCATGCCTTACAATGTGACCACCTAGAAATTCTTTGTTACATAACACACAGCGATGCCTTGGGACATTGTGATCTACTTTAGAAGCATTTACAGATGTTAAGTTTTTCTTTGTATGACCATGACCTTTAGACTGCACTCCAGAAAGATCATCGGGATCAAACTCTCGTGTACTCTGATCAGTAATAGAGTGAAGCCTTTCATCTAAACTTTGCTGTTCTGTCTTTTTAAGGTTACCTACAGAATTTTCCAGTGTACTTTCATTTAAAAATCCAACTGCTGATTTATCTCGCAGTAACGCTATACAGTTTTTCTTTATCATTACAAAGTTCCAAAATTCAGGATCAAAAAACAATCCTTTTTTCAAAATTGGAAGTAATTCAAAACGAACACGATTTTGAACACTACTTGTGCCTTCATTATATTCTTCATCTGGACATTTGTAGAGCCGTTCAACAGTGTGATAAGCTTCTAAGGAGCGCTCAAGAAAAAATATTGAGAGTGCACAAATCCTGAGGATCTCCAAATCATTTGGCAAAAAATGTGCAATCGTTTTATAAATTAGACATTTAGTTTTGGGATCGTCATGAAGGTCTAATTGCAGAGCACAACCACATATTTCAACACAAATTTGCAAGCCTTCTTCTTCAACCTGTAGAAAGAAAAATATCACTATTAAGTATCTTTTTATTTAACAAAATTATTGCACTAACTGGTTATCTTTTTAAAATACAACTCTGAAATAAAAGCTGAATAAACAGTATTTCTAATTTGCAGTTTTCCTCAGTAGGTACAATTATTAACTCCTCTTGAATATATAAGTAAATTATTTTTTAAATGAGCATAATTTAGAATAGACAGCATTTCAGCACCCAATTTAATTAATTTTTCAGGTTTTACAAGCCCTATACAAACATTATACAAAAATTTTCATAGATTTATGGTGTTTATAGTTTCCTAACATCTAGATTGCATTTATTATATAGGTATCAATCTCATTCTATGGCAGAATGGTTAAATTATATTAAACTGATCAATTTTCTATGTTAAAAAATGATTTTTTTAAAGAAGTGCTTATGGAAACTCCTTCATAAAGCTGCAATAAATAACATTACTTACTTTATTATTTATCCAAGTAAGGGGTAGGGAGGGAGGGAGTATAGCCCACATGAAGACGGTAATTGCTATCTTTCCAAGTCTAACAGGGTATCAGAATAATGAGTTTACTAGAAGTTAGCTGAAAATTACTCAGGCTTTGGAATGTTTACTGTTGACTGCATTAGCTTTTTTGGGGGGAATATATTGTTTATCCTTCTTAGTTCAAACTATAATGTCTTTAGTGGTTTGTAATAATCTAAGTGCTTATTGGAAAGAAAGGAGATACAACAATAATCTGTTTTAAAATTATATATATATTTTACATATATATAATACTGCCTGCATGTATTATAGATTACAGGGAAGAACACTATAGTTTTCAGACTTACGTCCTCTTAGTCCCTTATTGTCTTGTATAGCCATGCTTAACTACTTACACTTCCACAGGCAGACCTTAACTTTGCACATCTTGCTTCCACTTTATCCAGCTAGTGAGTTGCTACTGATCTCCTCCTATACATTCTTTGATAATAATCAGTTCTACTGTGAAGGTTTATCTCCCCATTCATTCTGGTCTCTGCCCTGGGATAGAGTTAAACTATTCTTTCCACTGAGAATAACTTCTGCCTATATCTAAAAAGTACTTACATGTTGCTTTCTAACTATCTGTGTATGTAGCACCTCCCCAATCCCCTCATATGATTCTTAAATGACAGGGACAGGGTCTCATTTTTTAGTATAGAACTTGGGACACAGCAAACTTTGAATAAATGTTCACAGAATGAATGAAATCAGATGTATTCCACTGACTAGTTTTCCTATAAATCCATCATCTCCAGCTTAGAATCCTTTTATTTCCAATTAACTAGTTCGCATGCCTGTCTAGATTTTCTAGATACAGCAAATTCAAAATCCACAGGTTCAAAACAAAATTCATTCTTTGTTTGGCTCCAAAGTTCTGTCTGTGTCTTGACTCATGAAATCTTATATACCCAGTTGCCCAAGTTTAAAATTTTCATAATCATCACAAAAGGCAACAGGCCACTTTAAAGATTCCAGGACATTTATGAGCAGAAATTCCAGCTTTTAGTGTAGCATTGAAGTCCCTTAAGGATCTCCTACCCCCACCTATCCTCCACCTCAGTCTCCAATTAGTCTCATCTTCTACCCACTTCCCAACATCTCTCTGCTACTCTATTAATGCCACCAGACATTTATGAGAAACAAATAATAAAATGAGGCAAAAATGCTCTCTAAACTACAAATGTGTTATCCTCATCCAACATTCAAAACCTAACTTAAAGTGTCTTCCACTGTGAAGCCTTCTCAGATATGGCATCTTGTAATGTCTCTTGAATTCAAACAGCACTATAACTAGGCCTCTTTTCATAGCACTAAATGATCCTTTCCATCAGATAAAAACATTTTTAAGAGTGTAAACAATTATGCATCATGGTTTTTAATATTCATCTTTGAATTCTGTCCTCTTATAATGTATTCTTAGTTTGACCAGACATGTGAAAATAAGAAAGCCCTATGACAATCAGTTGAACCTCACTTACACTGTAAACTTCGTATGACAAAGTCTTTCAACCTTTGGTGCAACTGAGAACCATGAAAAAAAACTATAAATACATCTGTACTTTTTAAAAGTTCTACAGGTGATTCGGAAACATATCAAATGCTGAAAATTTATAGCTTAATTTTGTGGGTTTTTTCCCCCATTTTTTTTGGCGGGAGGGAGAAGTTAACTTTGACAATGTATCTAAATGACATTTCACTGTATCATTTGATACATACTATGAATGCAATTAGCAAAATAAACAGGAAAGAAAAAACACCCTCAGATACAATGGTGCCAACTTTCTATCATGGGGATATGATCACTACAAGATCATACATCTACTAAATGATGTATTGAATGTGATAAATGTATAAATACCTAAGAAAAAATTAAAATATGTTATTTAATGGATGCCTCTTTATATATTTAAAAGTAACCCACATAACAGATTCAGTGAAGTGGAGCTACCCAAAATGTAAAGGTCTTTCCTGTCTTTGTATTCAAGGTTCTGTTAATATTTGGGGGAGAAATGTTAAAGGTTCTATAGTATCCACTTTTATGTCTACTTAAGTTTCATGTGTAGAATTAAACTCCCTTGCAAGTGGCCCAAGAAAAACTTGATTCAAGACTTTTAAAAAACTGCTACTGGGTTTTTACAATTACTTCAAATAAATACTTTAAAAACTTGTGCTTAAGTTTCAAAAAAGTAAGACTTTTTAAAATCACGCCTCAGAATTCATTGTTGCTTACTGCATAAACACTAGACTTCAAACAGTGAACTAAGTTTCACTATGGCTGTGAGCAGATATTACCTACAGAAACACAAAGTTCACTGGCAAATCAGTTAAGATTTTACAAACAGGAATTTGGATAATGTTAAAAACAGCAAACTAAGAAAAGACCTAAAAGCTTCTTAGGGAAGCACTGTCCCCATATTAAATTTTAAGTAGCAATAAATTGCTTTATTCTTTTTCAGTAATTTTTACTTATATATATATATCCTTTGGACTGTGTTGGGAGTTTGGATGAGGTTAGGGGAGGGGATGTAAAATATGGAGAATTTGGCTTTAAAATCCTTCTCTTCAATTTTACAATCAAATAAATTTTACCATAAGAAATTCAAGTTCAGTGAACTGTCATTTAAATTTAATTTAAAATGCAAGGGATAAATATATCCTATTTACCTCATCTTTAATGATTTTCATGAAAGGAAATATGACTCTCACATTAGTCGCTGTTCTTAAAAGTTGGTAGCATTGGTCTACAAAAACTTGTTTTGAAGGATTAGATTTAAGCTGTAGTTTACTCCATATGAAAATCAATTCCCTGTAAAATGAGAAAAAAAGAGAAATATCAAAAATACAGTTTATTCAAATACAAGCATTAGTTCCCTTTCCCTAGTTCTGTGGTACCCTGACTGGGACTTATATAAAGTGGATGTGAGTATTATATGAACCCCCAAGCTGCTACTGCTACCCACATGAGACTAATATAAGCTGGGAGAAAAACAGAGATCAGAAACTGCAATTCTGCAGTGGTAACGAATGAATTCCCATCACATGCTGGCGTACTAGTGCTCTCTATCTAGTATTTGATCAAAATAGAAATTCTAATCTCAATGTACCAATATTGATATTACTTAAAAGAAAAACAAAACAACTCTGGCCTTTAATTAATTCCCACTTACAAATTTTTAAATTATTTTGTAGAGTTTCTGCAAAAGGAGAAATGGTTCATATTTTTCATTTTCAATCTTAAGATATCAGAAGTAGTAAAGATTAAGAAAGTACTTCTACAAAAGTCTCTAGAATCTGAAATTTTATGTTTAAGATAATCTTTTCTTCCACTAAGATGTAGTAATTGTAAACAGACAAACTATGGACCATTTAAAGTATTTCAGAGGTAAAGTCTTTTCTAAAATATGGTCAGGGTTAAATTACATGTACAAATCTAGGAGCAGTGAGTTTTGTGGCAAAGGCAAATCAGAAGATATAACTGATCTATCTGGGAATTGCATTTTAGCAAATTAGAATTCTTTAAAACATGTCAAAAAAGTTAAGTAAAGCGTCGTACTCTAAATTTATTAAATTAATAGATGAAAATGATTTTTTTAAAGGGTGATTTACTGGGTATGTACTTTGAACCCAGCACACACAGGTATTAAAGGTAAAAAGAGCATGATTACCAACATGAAAGTGCCCATAGTCTACTATGTGCACAAGACAGAAAATAACCGCAAGCAACATACAAGAAGTAAAACACAAATTCCACCTCCATTTTGTTCTAGCTGTGTGAGTGTTCCTTAAGTTTCAGTCTACCACTCACTCTCTTTTGCATACATATACCCTCTGGGAACATTCACCAGGTTTCACACCTTCCTCCCAAATCTCTAGCCCCAACTTCTTTCCAAATTTCCATTAATTTAGATTGCTTTCTTTCACCTTAACCCACTTAAAACTAATGGTATTCCTGCAAAATTGATTCCGTTTTTTTTCAATCATCAACATTCCTCTAACTTCTTTGGTTCTAACCTGTTTATCTTCCACAGTCTTTTTCCTTCTATTATATTTTTGTTCACAGCCATTCTGTCTTTTCCTAAAGCTACTTTAATTTAGGCCCTTTAAGTTTACAAATCTCTTTCTACAGCAGATGCTCAAGTTACATGCTTCCAGCCCCTCTAATCATTTCATTTAGTGCTTATTACACTATGCCCTATAGTATCAACAGCAATAAAAACATGGGTTTTGGAGTCAGAAGGATCAGGAATTCAATCCTGGGTACTCTTTTAGGTTGGTCTCCACACTTCAGTAAATGTGTTTCATTTATTCTCACTTTTGTTTATGGTGATCACTCTACTTGGAAAGTACTTCATTTCTAAGATGAGCTTATCTTTTGAAGTCCAAATCAAGTACCTCTTCTTCATGAAAGCCTTACATGAATACCCAAAACTAAAGTGATACCTACTTCAGAATAGATCTCATTGATTTCATGCCTTTTTATAATGGCATAGATCCTATTTTCCCAACTACTCACACACTGTAAATCTCCTCCATAAAATTACTATATAGAGAAGGTAGTAACAAGAACATGGAGTTGGGAATCAGAGGGACCTAAGTCTCAATATAATTGGAGAGGCACTACCCCTCACCATGAACCACCCTTCTCTAGGAATACAGAGACACAGGGTCATGTCTCCTACATGACCCTCCCCATCCTCCTCTCTACCCCACATAGGATATTGATTCAGGGTTGGGAAACTGATCCCAGTCAGGCTAGCCAGAGTCCCTGAAATATTCTGAATAATAATCTATGAAGTTTGGGGATTGCTGGTGTTCCTGCTCGTCTGCAACAGGAGAGATCGAGGCCAACTGGCAGAGAAAAGAAAGATTCTGAAAACATCCTAGCAGCCTCAGTGTCTCTAGCAGCAGTTGTCTTTGAAGCCCAACTATATACCTGTCCTTCCTGATATACCTTCAATAGATACTACCTTTAACTTAAACTAATTACACACTGACTAGTATAAATTCTAATTCCACTTTTGTAACAGCTGTTTTAACTTTCATCACTTTTAACCAGTTTGCTTATAAATAAAATGGGGATTATTCTTATCCAACATCTTAGCAGAGACAAGACAAGTGAAATTTCCTAGGTGAAATGTCTGGGTGTTTTAACAGTTGCTAGTCTCCTGCATTCTTTTCTTATCTTTGTGATTTTCATAGTATCAAGCAGTGGGATTTATTCAATAAATATCTGCTGGCTGACAATCTGGAAATAATTAATTTCCTCAATGCTGAAGGTAATTAGAGGAAGCCTCTTGAGGAAAGGAGTTTTGAGAAGATCTTAAAAGAAATTGCAAACATGGAATAAGATAAAAGATGGTAGTATGCATTCTAAATAAGGGGTATTATATGATCAAAGGAATGTGGATGGAAGAAGGAAAACTGATGAATGTGTTAAAGAAGAAATGGCATTATCTCTTCAAGAGAAAAAGTCACGGAAGAGATATTCCATTCAGTATTATGCAAATGATTATATAAAATACTAGGGAATTTCCAGGAAAATGGAGGCACAGGGAGGTAGCTACAAAACCTATGCCTCTCCCAAAAGCAGCGAGTAGACAGAACTGTCCCAATCAACTGTTTGGAGCTCCAGAGACCAGGAGAGTTCTGTACAACATCCATGGAAGTGTGGGATGAAGAGACTGAGAAACTGTAGTCAGACATGGCGAGTAATTCCATCCGTGGCTCCTGTCGCCAATTCCCCACCCTCAAGGGAAACAGTAGCGGGCAGTCAGATCCTTGCCTGATTACAGACTGGGACGGCCTCAGGAGTTTCTCCAGCCCAAGTACAGAGGAAGACACAGCCCTGTACTGAGTCAGATACTGGCCGGCAAATTTAGAATGTGGGATTCCACAGTTCTAGGCTGTGCCCGTCAGATGCTGCTGGGCGCCACTGTTTCAACCGTGAACTGGCATACGGTAATAAAAGCCTGCCTCTAAAGGGCTCAGAGGAATAGGCTGCCCAAGAGCTATCTGCTGGGCAGGCCAGAATGTGCAGCCCAATGATGTGGAAGGGGGAAAAAAAAGACTTTTTGGTGTCTTTCCTGACCCTCTCCCAGGGCTCTTTGGATCTGGTCTGCACCCCTGCCAAGGGTACTTGGTCCTGTTTTGGATGGGAAATACAGACAAACCAACTGTCAAAAGAGAGCTTTAACATAAACCCAATCAACAACAAAATCCTAGACAAGTGAGAGAAACAGACCTTCAGAATAAACCCATCAAGATAATCAGATACTCAATATCCGCAAAAATTACAAGCCATACTAAGACTCAGAAAGACATGGCCCAGTCAAAAGAACAAATTAAAAAGTTGGAGGAGATACAGAATTTGGAACTAATCAAAGATGTTCAAACAAATCTAGTAATTCAGGGGGATGGCTAAAGAAATAAAGGATATTAAGGAAACACTGGGTGAGCATAAAAGATTTGAAAGCATAGACAGAGAAAGAAAAGACTTTATGGGAATGAAAAACACCATGGATGAAATTAAAAATACACTAGAGACACACAATAGCAGATCTGAAGAGAAAGAAGAAAGGATCAGCTAGCTAGAAGACAGCATCCAAATGTGAACAGACAAAAGAACAGCTGAGCAAAGAATGGAAAAATTTGAGCGGTGTCTCAGGGAAATGACTGATGACACGAAGCGCACAAACATGTGTCATGTGTGACCCATAAGGAGAAGAGCAGGGAAAAGCGACAGAAAGAATAGTTGAGGAAATATTGGCTGAAAATTTCCCAACTCTTATAAAAGACATAGATATGCATATCCAAGTGCAATGTACTCCAAACAGAATCCAAATAGACCCACTCCAAGACACATACTAATCAGACTCAAATCACAAAGATAAAGAAAAAATTCTGAAAACAGCAAGAGAAAAGTGATTCACCACATCCAAGGAAAGCCACATGAAACTAACTGCAGATTTCTCATCAAAAACCATGGAGGCATGAAGGCAGTTGTACGATATATTTAAAATACTGAAAGAGAAAAATTGCCAACCAAGAATTCTTTATCCAGCAAGGCTGTCCTTCAAAATTGAGGAGAAGTTTAAAATATTCAGATAAAACAAAAGCTGAGAATTCATGAACAAGAGACCTGCCCTACAAGAAGTACTAAAGGGAGTACGGCAGGCTGAAAAGACAAGAGAGACAGGCTTGGAGAAAAATGTAGAAATGAAGATTATCAATAAGAGTAACAAAAAGGATAAAAAGAGAGAAAAATAAGATATAACAAATAAAAGTCAAAGGATAAAATGACTGAAGAAAGTACTGTCTTTACAGTGATAACACTGAATGTTAATGGATTAAACACCTCAATCAAAAGATACAGATTGGTAGAATGGATAAAAAAAATGATCCATCTATAAGCATTTCACTATAGACTCATTTTGGACCCAAACAGGTTGAAAGTGAAAGGCTGAAAAAAGATATTCCATGCAAGGAATAACCACAAAAAACCTGGGTTAACTATACCAATATCAGACAAAACAGACCTTAAATGCAAAAACGTTAGAAAAATAAGGACATGATATATTAATAAAAAGGAAAATTCACCAAGAAGAAGTAACAATCATAAATACTATGCACCTAAACAAGGTGCCCCAAAGTACCTAAGGCAACCACTGGCAAAAGTGAAGTGAGTAACAGACATCTACAATTACAGTAAGAGACTGAACACACCATTCTCATCAACAGACAGAACATTTAAGCAGAGGAAACAGAGAACCTAAATAATACGATAAATGACCTAGACCTAACAGACATATATAGAATATCACCCAAAATAGCAGGATATACATGCTTCTCGAGTGCCCATGGATCATTCTCCAGGATAGACAACAACTTGGGCCCAAAACAGTTCTTAACAAATTTAAAAAGACTGAAATTAAATGAAGCACTTTCTCTGATCATAATGGAATAAGGCTGGAAATCAGTAACATCCAGAGAACTGAATTATTCTGAGAATCGTTAATTGTACACTTTGGATGGACTGTATGGCATGTGAATAAAACTGTTAGAAAAAAATATTTTTTAATAAAAGATTTTAAAAATACTAAAAATTTATTACTCTCCAACTTGTTCCAAAAATTAATTTGAGATGCCTTATAGACATTCTTTGAGTACAATATGATTTTCTTTTCTTTTTTAAACAGAAAATTTATTTTCCCTTTGTCTCTTAAAGTCAGGGAAAAACAGTAAATCCCCAAAACCAAAAAACCTAGTAAGTTTGCCAGGAGAGGGCTACCAATAAGTATTTCAGGAAAAGAAGAAATCTTTGGATATGGTTAAGAAGTTTCATTTCAATTGAATTTACAAAGTAGCCTCTCAGGTTTCACTTTAACACTGGATTTGGCAGGTAAAAACAAAAACAAAACTCAGAAAATCATTTAATGTCTTCTTTGAGAAGACCAAAAGTGAGTGTTCAGTGTTTTCTAAGCTGCTCAAAGCAAATACCATGAAGTGGGTTGGGTTAAAAAATGGGAATATATTTGCTCATGGTTTTGAGGACAAAAAATGTCCAAATCAATGCATTATCAAGGCAATGCTTTCTTACTGAAGACTGGCCACTGGTGATCCTTGGCTCCTCTGTGATATGGCAAGCCAAGCATCTGCTGGTCTTTCCCTTCTCTTCTGGGTTCAGCTTCCTGCCTCCTGTGGCTTTCTCTGCTTTGTCTAAATTTCATTCTTTTAAAAAGGACTCCAGTAATAAGATTAAGAACCATTCTGACTGAGGTGGTTCACACCTTAACTGAAGTAGCCTCATCAGAAGATCCTACTTACAATGGGTGCACCCATAGGAATGGATTAGATTTATGAACATGTTTTTTGGGGGTACATACAGCTTCAAACCAACACAGGCAGGTTTAATGAATTTTACATTCTCTTTTAGTCAAAGACCGTCCTTTAGAAAACAACACATTGTGAAAGCCTTGTGGATCACACTCCCCTTTATCCATTGTATGGATGAATGAGTAGAAAAATGAGGGCAAAAAAAAAAATACTAAAGGAAAAACAGGGCAGGAGGGGGACGATTTGGGTGTTCTTTTTTTACTCTTATTTTTTTATTCTTACTTTCACTTTTTCTGGTACAAGGAAAATGTTAAAAAAAAAAATAAGATGGGGTGATGAATGAACAACTATATGATGGTAATGTGATCAATGGACTATATACTTTGGATGATTGTACGGTATGTGAATAAATCTCAATAAAAAAAATTGAAAACAAACAAAAAAAAACACAGCACCTATCCAGTGCATAAACATGTTTCCCAAGTAGCTACGTAAGAAAGGGCCCTATTAAACTACTAGCAAAATCACTAAGTTATCTAGTTGCTGAGAATAGACTGGCACAGGGTCTATAATGATCCACATAACTCAGATTTTTTCAAACCTGACCCATTTATAGTAAGTAATGTTTAACAGCAGAGATTGTGCATCAAGATGCCTGGGTTTGAACCCTGGCTCCAATATTTACTAGTTGAAGGACTTGGGCATAATAATATTATCTATTCCATGGATTATTGGACTAAAGGAAATAATGCATGTATAAAACACAGAATATAGGATGTATTCAGAAACTGTTAGCCGCTGCTATTATTATCATTATTTTTATTAGTAGTAACGGTTGAAGAGAAATGGTTAGGAGTTTACCCCACTGGTTTGAAATGAAGAGCAAAACCCTACCTGTGGATCAGGTTCTGTCAACAGAGAGGGATGATGAAGGACAACTGGCTCATAGGAAAAAACCATGATGGAACAGAAACCAAAGACCTTTGAAAAGCAGAAAATAATTCTGCCCTTTAAGCTATGATGAATAGCAACTTATAGAAGAAAGAAAAAGGACTCTAACATGTATAAATATAGAGAAGAGAGAGAAAAAAATAAGAGAACAGGCCATCATAACTGGCATACTCCAAAGGAAAGACAAAAAAGCAAGCTAAGGGCTCCTTCCTGGATAGGCAACTGGAATCACACACCCAGCTTCTATTCATAGAAGATGGCTGTGGCCAGGAGCAGGAAGACAGGCATTGTTCTATTTTTACGGTCCCTCTCTAAAGAGCAGGAATTGGTTAGCCAAGAGAAGACAATAAGAATAAAATACATCTTCTTGTTTATAGTTTTATTTTCTGCTGATTTTAGTTTACTTACAAGTATATTAAAATGAAACGACTAAACATGCTCTGTTTAAGTGCCTGTAAATACAGGAGCAGAGAACATTTCTGTGTTTGTAGGAAAAGATCTACTATAATACTTGTAACTATATTCCCTTTCAGAAAAACTATGTATTAAAAAATGCTAATACTTTCAAAACCATTTAAAGTGTAAGCTGTACCATCATTTCCTGAATCCCTCCTCCACTTGGAAATCCAATTATTTCAGTGATATGCCTTTGAATAAAGTTTAGCATTATCTAACTTAAATTATACTTAATTGTACTGCCTTAGAAGTTTTATTTTTTCTAGACCCTGTTCTACTACTAATTATCTATTTGACTCTCTGAATCTGAAGATTTTAATCTATAAAACAAGAGTAAAGAATGAGTTTATCTTTAAATCCCCCTTTCAGTACGAGGCTATTATTTTCAGTATAGTTTTAAAATTCAAAGGCACTGATCAAAAATATTCTTATAGCCCAGTGTTATTTCAGATTATGGCTGCAAATGAAACGTAGTTTTCCCTTAAGAATTAACCCTTAAGAATTAATGGAGGGGGGCGGGGCAAGATGGCAGACTGGTGAGCTGTATGTTTTAGTTACTCCTCCAGGAAATTAGGTAAAAAGCCAGGAACTGCGTGGACTGGACACCACAGAGCAATCTGTCTTTGGGCATACTTCATACAACACTCATGAAAACGTGGAACTGCTGAGATCAGCGAAATCTGTAAGTTTTTGCGGCCAGGGGACCCGCGCCCCTCCCTGCCAGGCTCAGTCCCGGGGGAAGAGGGGCTGTCAGCTCCGGGAAGGAGAAGGGAGAATTGCAGTGGCTGCTCTTATCGGAAACTCATTCTACTGATTCAAACTCCAACCATAGATAGACTGAGACCAGACACCAGAGACTATGAGAGCAGCCAGCCCAGCAGAGAGGAGACAGACATAGAAAAAAAACAACACGAAAAACTCCAAAATAAAAGCAGAGGATTTTTCGAGTTCTGGTGAACACAGAAAGGGGAAGGGCGGAGATCAGGCCTTGAGGCTCATATGCAAATCCCGAAGCAAAGCTGATCTCTCTGCCCTGTGCACCTTTCCTTAATGGCCCTGGTTGCTTTGTCTCTTAGCATTTCAATAACCCATTAGATCTCTGAGGAGGGCCGTTTTTTTTTTTGTTTTTTTTTTTTTTTTAAATCCTTTTTGCTTTTTCTAAAACAATTACTCTAAGAAGCTCAATACAGAAAGCTTCAAAGAATTGAAATTTGGGCACGTCAAGTCAAGAGCAGAACTAAGAGAGCTCTGAGACAAAAGGCAATATTCCAGTGGCTGAGAAAATTCACTAAACAACACAACTTCCCAAGAAAAGGGGGGTGTCCGCTCACAGCCACCATCCTGGTGGACCGGAAACACTCCTGCCCATCGCCAGCCCCATAGCCCAGAGCTGCCCCAGACAACCCAGTGTGACGGAAGTGCTTCAAATAACAGGCACACACCACAAAACTGGGCGTGGACATTAGCCTTCCCTGCAACCTCAGCTGAATGTCCCAGAGCTGGGAAGGGGGAGCAGTGTGAATTAACAGAGCCCCATTCAGCCATCATTTGAGCAGACTGGGAGCCTCCCTACACAGCCCAGCAGCCCAGAACTGCCCTGGGGGGACGGCACTCACCTGTGACATAGCACAGTCATCTCTCAACAGAGGACCCAGGGTGCACAGCCTGGAAGAGGGGCCCACTTGCAAGTCTCAGGAGCCATACGCCAATACCAAAGACTTGTGGGTCAGTGGCAGAGACAAACTGTGGCAGGACTGAACTGAAGGATTAGACTATTGCAGCAGCTTTAAAACTCTAGGATCATCAGGGAGATTTGATTGTTAGGGCCACCCCCCCTCCCCGACTGCCCAGAAACACGCCCCACATACAGGGCAGGCAACACCAACTACACACGCAAGCTTGGTACACCAATTGGGCCCCACAAGACTCACTCCCCCACTCACCAAAAAGGCTAAGCAGGGGAGATCTGGCTTGTGGAGAACAGGTGGCTCGTGGACGCCACCTGCTGGTTAGTTAGAGAAAGTGTACTCCACGAAGCTGTAGATCTGATAAATTAGAGATAAGGACTTCAACTGGTCTACAAACCCTAAAAGAACCCTATCAAGTTCAGCAAATGCCACGAGGCCAAAAACAACAGAAAATTATAAAGCATATGAAAAAACCAGACGATATGGATAACCCAAGCCCAAGCACCCAAATCAAAAGACCAGAAGAGACACACCACCTAGAGCAGCTACTCAAAGAACTAAAGATGAACAATGAGACCCTAGTACGGGATATGAAGGAAATCAAGAAGACCCTAGAAGAGCATAAAGAAGACATTGCAAGACTAAATAAAAAAATGGATGATCTTATGGAAATTAAAGAAACTGTTGACCAAATTAAAAAGATTCTGGACACTCATAGTACAAGACTAGAGGAAGTTGAACAACGAATCAGTGACCTGGAAGATGACAGAATGGAAAATGAAAGCATAAAAGAAAGAATGGGGAAAAAAATTGAAAAACTCGAAATGGACCTCAGGGATATGATAGATAATATGAAACGTCCAAATATAAGACTCATTGGTGTCCCAGAAGGGGAAGAAAAGGGTAAAGGTCTAGGAAGAGTATTCAAAGAAATTGTTGGGGAAAACTTCCCAAATCTTCTAAACAACATAAATACACAAATCATAAATGCTCAGCGAACTCCAAATAGAATAAATCCAAAAAAACCCACTCCGAGACATATACTGATCACACTGTCAAACATAGAAGAGAAGGAGCAAGTTCTGAAAGCAGCAAGAGAAAAGCAATTCACCACATACAAAGGAAACAGCATAAGACTAAGTAGTGACTACTCAGCAGCCACCATGGAGGCAAGAAGGCAGTGGCACGATATATTTAAAATTCTGAGTGAGAGGAATTTCCAGCCAAGAATACTTTATCCAGCAAAGCTCTCCTTCAAATTTGAGGGAGAGCTTAAATTTTTCACAGACAAAGAAATGCTGAGAGAATTTGCTAACAAGAGACCTGCCCTACTGGAGATACTAAAGGGAGCCGTACAGACAGAGAAACAAAGACAGGACAGAGAGACCTGGAGAAAGGTTCAGTACTAAAGAGATTCGGTATGGGTACAATAAAGGATATTAATAGAGAGAGGGAAAAATATGGCAAACATAATCCAAAGGATAAGATGGCCGATTCAAGAAATGCCTTCACGGTTTTAACGTTGAATGTAAATGGATTAAACTCCCCAATTAAAAGATATAGATTCGCAGAATGGATCAAAAAAAATGAACCATCAATATGTTGCATACAAGAGACTCATCTTAGACACAGGGACACAAAGAAACTGAAAGTGAAAGGATGGAAAAAAATATTTCATGCAAGCTACAGCCAAAAGAAAGCAGGTGTAGCAATATTAATCTCAGATAAAATAGACTTCAAATGCAGGGATGTTTTGAGAGACAAAGAAGGCCACTACATACTAATAAAAGGGGCAATTCAGCAAGAAGAAATAACAATAGTAAATGTCTATGCACCCAATCAAGGTGCCACAAAATACATGAGAGAAACATTGGCAAAACTAAAGGAAGCAATTGATGTTTCCACAATAATTGTGGGAGACTTCAACACATCACTCTCTCTTATAGATAGATCAACCAGACAGAAGACCAATAAGGAAATTGAAAACCTAAACAATCTGATAAATGAATTAGATTTAACAGACATCTACAGGACATTACATCCCAAATCACCAGGATACACATACTTTTCTAGTGCTCACGGAACTTTCTCCAGAATAGATCATATGCTGGGACATAAAACAAGCCTCAATAAATTTAAAAAGATTGAAATTATTCAAAGCACATTCTCTGACCACAATGGAATACAATTAGAAGTCAATAACCATCAGAGACTTAGAAAATTCACAAATACCTGGAGGTTAAACAACACACTCCTAAACAATCAGTGGGTTAAAGAAGAAATAGCAAGAGAAATTGCTAAATATATAGAGACGAATGAAAATGAGAACACAACATACCAAAACCTATGGGATGCAGCAAAAGCAGTGCTAAGGGGGAAATTTATAGCACTAAACGCATATATTAAAAAGGAAGAAAGAGCCAAAATCAAAGAACTAATGGATCAACTGAAGAAGCTAGAAAATGAACAGCAAACCAATCCTAAACCAAGTACAAGAAAAGAAATAACAAGGATTAAAGCAGAAATAAATGACATAGAGAACAAAAAAACAATAGAAAGGATAAATATCACCAAAAGTTGGTTCTTTGAGAAGATCAATAAGATTGACAAGCCCCTAGCTAGACTGACAAAATCAAAAAGAGAGAAGACCCATATAAACAAAATAATGAATGAAAAAGGTAACATAACTGCAGATCCTGAAGAAATTAAAAAAATTATAAGAGGATATTATGAACAACTGTATGGCAACAAACTGGATAATGTAGAAGAAATGGACAATTTCCTGGAAACATATGAACAACCTAGACTGACCAGAGAAGAAATAGAAGACCTCAACCAACCCATCACAAGCAAAGAGATCCAATCAGTCATCAAAAATCTTCCCACAAATAAATGCCCAGGGCCAGATGGCTTCACAGGGGAATTCTACCAAACTTTCCAGAAAGAACTGACACCAATCTTACTCAAACTCTTTCAAAACATTGAAAAAAATGGAACACTACCTAACTCATTTTATGAAGCTAACATCAATCTAATACCAAAACCAGGCAAAGATGCTACAAAAAAGGAAAACTACCGGCCAGTCTCCCTAATGAATATAGATGCAAAAATCCTCAACAAAATACTTGCAAATCGAATCCAAAGACACATTAAAAAAATCATACACCATGACCAAGTGGGGTTCATTCCAGGCATGCAAGGATGGTTCAACATAAGAAAAACAATCAATGTATTACAACACATTAAAAACTCAAAAGGGAAAAATCAATTGATCATCTCAATAGATGCTGAAAAAGCATTTGACAAAATCCAACATCCCTTTTTGATAAAAACACTTCAAAAGGTAGGAATTGAAGGAAACTTCCTCAACATGATAAAGAGCATATATGAAAAACCCACAGCCAGCATAGTACTCAATGGTGAGCGACTGAAAGCCTTCCCTCTAAGATCAGGAACAAGACAAGGATGCCCGCTGTCACCACTGTTATTCAACATTGTGCTGGAAGTGCTAGCCAGGGCAATCCGGCAAGACAAAGAAATAAAAGGCATCCAAATTGGAAAAGAAGAAGTAACACTGTCATTGTTTGCAGATGATATGATCTTATATCTAGAAAACCCTGAGAAATCGACGATACACCTACTAGAGCTAATAAACAAATTTAGCAAAGTAGCAGGATACAAGATTAATGCACATAAGTCAGTAATGTTTCTATATGCTAGAAATGAACAAACTGAAGAGACACTCAAGAAAAAGATACCATTTTCAATAGCAACTAAAAAAATCAAGTACCTAGGAATAAACTTAACCAAAGATGTAAAAGACCTATACAAAGAAAACTACATAACTCTACTAAAAGAAATAGAAGGGGACCTTAAAAGATGGAAAAATATTCCATGTTCATGGATAGGAAGGCTAAATGTCATTAAGATGTCAATTCTACCCAAACTCATCTACAGATTCAATGCAATCCCAATCAAAATTCCAACAACCTACTTTGCAGACTTGGAAAAGCTAGTTATCAAATTTATTTGGAAAGGGAAGATGCCTCGAATTGCTAAAGACACTCTAAAAAAGAAAAACGAAGTGGGAGGACTTACACTCCCTGACTTTGAAGCTTATTATAAAGCCACAGTTGCCAAAACAGCATGGTACTGGCACAAAGATAGACATATAGATCAATGGAATCGAATTGAGAATTCAGAGATAGACCCTCAGATCTGTGGCCGACTGATCTTTGATAAGGCCCCCAAAGTCACCGAACTGAGCCATAATGGTCTTTTCAACAAATGGGGCTGGGAGAGTTGGATATCCATATCCAAAAGAATGAAAGAGGACCCCTACCTCACCCCCTACACAAAAATTAACTCAAAATGGACCAAAGATCTCAATATAAAAGAAAGTACCATAAAACTCCTAGAAGATAATGTAGGAAAACATCTTCAAGACCTTGTATTAGGAGGCCACTTCCTAGACTTTACACCCAAAGCACAAGCAACAAAAGAGAAAATAGATAAATGGGAACTCCTCAAGCTTAGAAGTTTCTGCACCTCAAAGGAATTTCTCAAAAAGGTAAAGAGGCAGCCAACTCAATGGGAAAAAATTTTTGGAAACCATGTATCTGACAAAAGACTGATATCTTGCATATACAAAGAAATCCTACAACTCAATGACAATAGTACAGACAGCCCAATTATAAAATGGGCAAAAGATATGAAAAGACAGTTCTCTGAAGAGGAAATACAAATGGCCAAGAAACACATGAAAAAATGTTCAGCTTCACTAGCTATTAGAGAGATGCAAATTAAGACCACAATGAGATACCATCTAACACCGGTTAGAATGGCTGCCATTAAACAAACAGGAAACTACAAATGCTGGAGGGGATGTGGAGAAATTGGAACTCTTATTCATTGTTGGTGGGACTGTATAATGGTTCAGCCACTCTGGAAGTCAGTCTGGCAGTTCCTTAGAAAACTAGATATAGAGCTACCATTCGATCCAGCGATTGCACTTCTCGGTATATACCCGGAAGATCGGAAAGCAGTGACACGAACAGATATCTGCACGCCAATGTTCATAGCAGCATTATTCACAATTGCCAAGAGATGGAAACAACCCAAATGTCCTTCAACAGATGAGTGGATAAATAAAATGTGGTATATACACACGATGGAATACTACGCGGCAGTAAGAAGGAACGATCTGGTGAAACATATGACAACATGGATGAACCTTGAAGACATAATGCTGAGCGAAATAAGCCAGGCACAAAAAGAGAAATATTATATGCTACCACTAATGTGAACTTTGAAAAATGTAAAACAAATGGTTTATAATGTAGAATGTAGGGGAACTAGCAGTAGAGAGCAATTAAGGAAGGGGGAACAATAATCCAAGAAGAACAGATAAGCTATTTAACGTTCTGGGGATGCCCAGAAATGACTATGGTCTGTTAATTTCTGATGGATGTAGTAGGAACAAGTTCACTGAAATGTTGCTATATTATGTAACTTTCTTGGGGTAAAGTAGGAACATGTTGGAAGTTAAGCAGTTATCTTAGGTTAGTTGTCTTTTTCTTACTCCCTTGTTATGGTCTCTTTGAAATGTTCTTTTATTGTATGTTTGTTTTCTTTTTAACTTTTTTTTTCTTACAGTTGATTTAAAAAAGAAGGGAAAGTTAAAAAAAAGAAAAGAAAAAAGACAAACAAGGAAAAAAAAAAAAAAAGATGTAGTGCCCCCTTGAGGAGCCTGTGGAGAATGCAGGGGTATTCGCCTACCCCACCTCCATGGTTGCTAACATGACCACAGACATAGGGGACTGGTGGTTTGATGGGTTGAGCCCTCTACCATAAGTTTTACCCTTGGGAAGACGGTTGCTGCAAAGGAGAGGCTAGGCCTCCCTGTATTTGTGCCTAAGAGTCTCCTCCTGAATGCCTCTTTGTTGCTCAGATGTGGCCCTCTCTCTCTGGCTAAGCCAACTTGAAAGGTGAAATCACTGCCCTCCCCCCTACGTGGGATCAGACACCCAGGGAAGTGAATCTCACTGGCAACGTGGAATATGACTCCCGGGGAGGAATTTAGACCCGGCATCGTGGGATGGAGAACATCTTCTTGACCAAAAGGGGGATGTGAAAGGAAATGAAATAAGCTTCAGTGGCAGAGAGATTCCAAAACGAGCCGAGAGATCACTCTGGTGGGCACTCTTACGCACACTTTAGACAACCTTTTTTAGGTTCTAAAGAATTGGGGTAGCTGGTGGTGGATACCTGAAACTATTAAACTACAACCCAGAACCCATGAATCTCGAAGACAGTTGTATAAAAATGTAGCTTATGAGGGGTGACAGTGGGATTGGGAATGCCATAAGGACCAAACTCCACTTTGTCTAGTTTATGGATGGATGTGTAGAAAAGTAGGGGAAGCAAACAAACAGACAAAGGTACCTAGTGTTCTTTTTTACTTCAATTGCTCTTTTTCACTCTAATTATTATTCTTGTTATTTTTGTGTGTGTGCTAATGAAGGTGTCAGGGATTGATTTAGGTGATGAATGTACAACTATGTAACGGTACTGTAAACAATCGAAAGTACAATTTGTTTTGTATGACTGCGTGGTATGTGAATATATCTCAATAAAAAGATGATTAAAAAAAAAAAAAAAAAAAAAAACAAAAGAATTAATGGAATGTCAAAATGGTAGGTGCTGTATGTGTGTTTTGCCCATAATTTCACCTAACAGTACTGTGTGTATGTGTTACTCATAATTTCACCCAACAGTACTTGAAGGACAGATATTTAGAACATTCTCATACCACTTTATAAATTATATGGTTGCTAGTAAATCTGCTGCTCTATATACGCTACCAAGTTATCAAATATTTTTAAATATGTTTAAAATAATTAACCAAATTTATAAAAAAATTAATTTCAAACATAATAGTTCTTTTATAACACATATGTTTATCTTAAACATGTACATGGTCAATTAGTGATGCACATTTTCTTTTAGTATCCCTAGTTTCTAGAACTTACTATCATGCCTCGCACAGTTAAAAAAAAATAGTGTCTTAATAGTTTCACATAATTTTAAAAAATTAATATAAAGTCCAAACTCTGCTAATCAGTGCTCCTGGTTCCACATCAATTTCTGTATTAGGAACACTTACCAGATACAGTACATCTCTCCATTCTGGAGCTGTGGAATAAGAAAGGATTCACAGAGTTGCAAAGCTAACATGGTCTTGCCTTCTTTCTCAGTGTTACAGATGATATCAATTCCACTCTTACAATCAGTTTTCAATAAATGCTATAAAAGGAAAAGAAAAATCAGTTATTAAAAATATATAAAAAGCTAGTAACAATAAATGTTTACAGTAGACATTCAGAAGAAATTACTTAGATTTCTAGTTTGTCTTCAAAAACAATGATGAATTGTATAGAAATATTTTCATGGTTTCATAGTTTCACAGTGTAGCACCTAAAGTTTACAATGACTCTTTTTAGTCTCATTTAATGTCCCCAATCTGCAGGTAAGTAGGGCAGATGTCCAATAGGAAAAGATTAATTCTTTCATCTTATAAAAAAAAAAATCAAAATAACAAACATGAGCATTTAATTTCTTAGTACTTTATTTGAAAGGAAAAATCATGTTTCTCAATTTTTATTTGACTTCTCAGTCACACCAAAAGCTCAATATGAATAATTGTTATTAAGGGGTACAGTTTTTAGTTTCTTCATTTGTTAATATTACTTTATGTCTAATTCAACAGGAATTTAAAGAATAGTGCCCAAAAAGAACACATCTAGACAATGTAATCTTAAAATTTACAGTAATATTATAAAAGGAATATAACAACAAGAATGGATTACATTTTTTTTCAAAAAAAGGTTAAAATGGTGTTAGGCAGTAATAGTCTCAAACAATACCTCCCGGAATAGCTGATCTTCTAGAGGTGACATAAACAGACATGTGAAGAGTGCTTGATGGAAGTACAAGTCTTTACTGATTTCTGGGTGATTTATACAAGACTTAATGAGAGCCATTGCTTCTGGTATGCGTTCACATGCAATCAGGTATCTGGCACGCAGTTCAAAGAACAGTGGATTTTCAGAACTTAAATATTTGTTCACTATATTAAAAAGAAAACAGACTGTATTACTCTCAAGAAAAGATCCTCTCAAACTTTGATTGTTTGAAACTTTACCATTAAAATATGGTACCTGATTAGATTAACTAGTTATAATAATCAAATAAAATTTTCTTTGACAGGAGTTTATTTTTGAAAAGAGCATTCTATTATATGGTTGGAAAGGAAAATAAGAATTATACCAAAAAAGTGTTCAAGAAATATTTGTTGATTTCCTCTCATTTTAAAAACTCAAAGTCAAAAATAATAAAATTTTTAAAAAGAAGAAATTTTCTTTTACTTTCTTTCACTAATATGTTAAAATATGTTTTAAATAACATGGGATCTGGAATTTCTTTCTAGTCTACAGTTATCTACTTTATTGCCCGGTATTTTCATTACTGTAAGATTAAAAGGCTGAATCCTAATTTGTCACATTAAAACCACTTAAATTCAGATTAATTATAGAGAAAATTAATCAGAATTAATGAAAAAGCTGAACCACGAAGTATTATTTTATTACTTTTCAGAAGAAAATTAAGCCTAAAAGGCGCCAAATAGGACTGCTTATTAATATATCCGTAAGTATCACTAAGAATCATTACTAATTAATACTTACTTTTACCAGTTTAAAAACATATAAACATATTTATCTACATAAGTTTATTTAGACCTAACAACAACCTTATGACAGATATTATAATACTTATTTTATGGATCACAAAACTGAGTCTCAGAGAGGTCAAATGACTTGCCCAAGGACACAGAATTAGTAAGTGACAGAGCAGGACTGGAACCTATTTTATGATTTTGAATCCAAGTTATTAATTACTTGTATATGCTTACTAAGTAGCTTCTAAAATGTTTGAGTAATATTTTATTTGGGATTAAACATTTGCCTTGCAAGTCTCTTTATAACAGATAAGCAAACACTGCTTTGTATAGTTAGTACAAAGATAAACTTTACTCTGGTTTTATCCTAATGATCACTAATTAATCACCCATATTAATGAGGATCTAGATTTCCCAAGGTCAGGATGCAAGTGTTAAGTATGAAAAGAGTATTTTTTATTTTAATATGATTCCCAACCTAACAGGCCATTAGCCCTAAGGCCACCCCACTGTAGCAGGTTTATTCTAGGTCTTACTCAAAGAAGCCTAAAAAGTCCCCTAAAAGCCCAAGTGTTTCTTTTACCCTATCTGTCTAGCAGCCTATCTCCTTTGTTTTGCCAAATGGCTGTTTTCCCAGTCACCTGATAGTTTCCTTCAGTCTGTCATCTTTGGCTCTTTATACTTTTCTCTGTAATTCAACTCTTCCTCCTCAGCTCCAGGTGCCTCCCTTTTCACTTTTTTATCCCTTTTCAAGACCGACACATTAACTGCCAGCCTTCTTTATTTCCTTTGAGTGTTCCATACAGCTGCCAATCTATACCTTAGCCTTCTTTTAGTCTTGTCCCAACCCTTGGCACTACTTCTTCTGGTCCTATTTCTTCATCTTTTCTCATATGTTTGTTAAAGTCCTCCTCGTATGTCTGTTAAAAAGTCCTATCTGGGGCCTACTTGCTCTGACACCCAGAATCACAGCCCCTTCTCCACTCACCTCTACTTACAGCTCACGTTTGGACAAATACAAAGATCCTTGCCTACATACCACACTCTTTGGTGGGAAGTGTCTCTCTCATCAGACCAAGGTATGAGTGGCTGCAGGACTGGGAGGTCTTATCTTTTCCCTTTGGCTATCTTACAACTGTACCCCATAAGCTCTCTCTACTTTCAGATGTTCTCCCCAATTTTGTGCTCATTCATTATTGCTGAGCTTACCTTTTAAGTTTTGATGACCCAAGTTGTTCTGGGATTCAGGAATAAAATGGGAAACATTTTAAAAGAACTAACTAGAAGCAGTTGGCAAAGCCTCCTCCATTCAAAAAGAAATTTTCACCCACAAGACTGTACTACAAATCTGGGTTTGACAGTACATAATGTCAAAGTATGGAGGTTGAAACTTAACTTTTATTACTGAATGAAGTTTGGAAATACTCCTCTAGATTAAATGGAATTGAAATGTATTTTTTTCATTCAAATAGTTACTTATTTACTCATGTATTCAAAGTATGGTCATTCATTCATTCAACAAATACTTAATATTAAGTGTCTACTCTGTACCAGGCACTGAACTAGGTGTAGGGTATGTAATAGTGGTGACCAAAATTGGAAGTGTTCCCTCACAGATGTAAGACAGAGTTGATGTGCTTTTATGAAAAGCAGAGTTTGTTTTGTTTTGTTTTGTTTTTAAAGTGGTCCTATTTCAGCAGATTTGAAATGTATAACTGAAGTGACAAAATCAAACTCCCATTAAGTAACAGCTGGATAGTAAATGTGTTGCCACTAAATTTCCATTAATTAGAAATAAATTGTCCCTAATCTGATGGCAAAAATCACTCTTGGGCCTGGTTAGTATAACAAATTAAAGACACTCCATATGAAAGTACATTACTCCATTATTCAGTATTATAAAATAAAATTTTAAAAATCATTATCACTGCTCTAGTTAGAAAATGAACTTGTATTTGCTTCTCAAAAATTCTGGTTTTGATTTTGAATCTCCTGAAGTACCTATCTCCTGAGATGCTGGCTGGGCTTTAAGAACAGCTTGCAACACTGGATCTTCCCATGGGCCACCATCTCTAATGATTCGAGTCACCAGTTCCAGATTCACATTTTCATATCTGCGGAGGTGATTCTGGCATTCCTAGGAGAGAAAAATCATTTTGGCTTTGTCAATTTAAAGGGGTTAAAAACTAAACTTGATCATCATTGTCAATAAAATGACTGATGGTCAATGAGGCAGCTAATAAATTATTAAAGAGAATGGGTTACAATTGTAACCTAAGTAGGGAGTCAGAATCCCATTAGTACACAAATAGGCTTTAATGCCAAAGGTTACACAATATGAACATAATTGGACTTAGAAAATCCCATCATAGCAGGGATAAAGTGTAACCTAAGGGGGGAAAAAAAACCTTAACAGATGCATCATTTCTAGGAAAAGAACCAGGTTGCAAAAGACTGAAACTTAAACGTTCAGTTATATTTACACAAGGGCTCATAAAGTTCCCATGAACATGGCAGACAAGAGCCTGGCAATAAGAAGGTGCAGCAAATTCCTGCTCAATATGTAGACTCTGGTCTTGACAGGTGGACACAGCTCCCCTGCCCTGATCCCAAATGTATAATCTTAGTTGTAATAAAAGGCTGGAGACGGTAATTCTATTCTCCCTTGTTAGGTAGTCTTGGGATGAAGAAATGAAAAGTTGAAAAGATACATCTAACCTATAATATGAACACTTTGCATTAGGTTTAAGAAAACATGCTGATAACTTGGGTAATGACTGTGATAATTTGTCTACACATTTTCTGTTGTTTTTTAAAGATGTATGAAATGTTTTTAGTCAATCTGCTATCTTAGACTTGTGATTATAGTATGAAGTATGTAACAGAAATTTATAAAGTGTCTAATATTTAGGAGAACTTGGTATCCTGAATTTATAAATTTGTTTTATTAGATTCATATTTATGAGAATTGTTTAATTGTTTGATTTTGCTTTTTTGAGTTAGGTATTCATTTTAAAAATGTTTCAGGGAATTTATTTGACAATTTTAAAAGATAACTGTACATTAATGGCTTAGTGAAGATATGAAGAGATTTCTTAAGTGAACGCAAAATGTATAAGTTGAACTTAAAACCTTAAGGAAAAACTAGACATTGAAACTGATTATCTTAAAAATGTGAATGTTAACTGAATATCAAAATACAAATAACTGACAGTTTTCTCTGTACTCAAAAAAATCCTGCAGCTTTCAAAAACTTACAGCAGTTACAAAGTACAACTTCAGGATAAAAAACATGATCTTCATAAAAATTTACATGTCAGATGAAAAAACTGGGCTTTATATGCAAATTGGGCAAAAATCACTTTGTCTTTCATTAAATTGTCCTATTCTTCCATCATTTGAATGTTCCACCTTAGACTACTAATAGCGATTACTATATGCCACTTGGCATTCCTTGTTAGAATACACAACCTAAAGGAGGAAGTTTTATTTGTTTTATAAAAGAACAAGGCAGTAGAAGAAATCATGTTTCAGGAAAAAGAATAATTAAGTCAAATAATAACCAAAAGATTATGGAAAGAAGTTTCTTCTAAAAGTTATTTAGGGGGTTCCCAAATTAAAACAAGCAAGCAAGCAAACAAACAAAAATCCTATAAACAATGGGCAAGTTACTTAACCTCTCTGTGCTACTTCAGTTAACTCTTCTGCAAAATGAATACTAAGAACACCTATTTCATAGGATTGTTGTGAGGATTAAATAATATACTGCATTAGAAAGTGCTTAAAACACTGCACTCAAATGTTCACTAATATTTCTTTAGTAGTCGTTAACATTTTGAATAAACATTTTATTTCTGGATACCCAATGACTTATCATAAAATTAGTCTCTAAATATCTACAAGTGAGCATGTTATAGCATTCAAAAAAAAATAAAGTAACTATAAGGAATAAAGTTACTGATCAGCCATGATTTTTTAAATATACATGGAACATAGTAAGGATCTGTGGCAATACCTTCTTTGTTGAAAACATTCATTTCAAACCTCAAGGTAAATAAACTCCGAAATCATTCTAAATACACATACTGTTGCCCCTAAAATTCCAACTACTATAAGATGGCTTTTGGCCCAATCAAAGCAAAAGAAATATTTTCTTATCACTAGTGGGCTTAGGTCTGCTGCTAAGCCCTCAGACAATCTATCTAGCTATCTAAGGGTAGGTGAGGCACCAATCACACAGCAATTGCACTGGTGAACTTGGAACTAGATTTAGGCCTAAGTCAAGATACAGTAAAGTAGGTCTACTGCTTATTTCCTGAACCTGGATGAAGATAAGGAACACGTGGATCTCTTGTTAAAAACTAGATTTCTGGTCCGAATTCACACCCACAGAATTAGACTTTTTAGGGGAATGCCCTTGTAATCTGTATATTTAACAACTCCCACAGGCAACTTTGGAAACTTTTTTGATTGTACCTCCCATATTTAGACTGTACGTCCAATGAATGTTTATATTATAAATTACATACATATATACCTGTAAGTTCTCCCATTAAAAATTAACTTCATTTTTCTAAGACAGAAACTAATTATAAATGGAAGTGCTAGTATTTTTTTATGAGTGCACTTCTTGGATCAAGAACACCATAATTTGGAGACCACTGATATGGGAAATAATTCTGGATAGGAAATAGAAGTGACATGAAGATTTCATTCTGGTCCATTTTAAAAGACACGGGATAAAAGAGAGCAAATAGTTTAGAAGAATGTTTTGGCTTCTCCTTTCCTAATAGTATAGTGGCTTTTTTGGATGTTATTCAATTTAAAAGCCTCCAAAGTGAATAAGGAAGCACTTAAATCAGTTTAGAATTCACAACTTATCTCGTGTATGTACATATAGTATTCTTTTAGAATGTTTACTTAAATGATGTTTAAAATTGGACTTGCATATTATCTTAATCCTTTATTAAGTCATCTGTCTACTATCACTGATATCCACTGCACTGTGCTAAATATATCCCCTCAGACAGTCACCATCCAACCCTGTTTCTTTGCCCTAAGTCTCCTATCAGGACTCACTGTGGGTTTAATGTTTTGCTCCAGAGGAAAATGTCTATTTCCTGAGCTCACTGCCATTTTAGGATGAAACTATTCTGGCCATTTCAACAACTTGATCTGAAACCTTCAGCAGCTTACCAGAGTATGAAAGATTCAGTGCCTCAACAAGTTATTTAGAGAGCTCTGTAATCAGCCCCTATACAAATTTCCGATCTTGTTCACCTCTTCACATCATGAATCCGTTTGCCAGCCTGGTCTCTTCCATGTCCTTCAAACTCACCTTGTATTTTCCTGCCTATGCCTTTGTCATGTCACTCCCTTTCTCCTAGAACTTCCTGTAAACCCATCTGAATCCTATTTTTCCTGTCCCATTTTCCCCAAGAAGCCTCCACTAGCTACCTGAATTCATAACAAACACAATTCCTTCTCCTACAGTTTTTGAAAATCTAGTGCACTCTTCAGGTACTTATTGTACAAGAGGGTCTTGCATTATCAATCATCTGATGTCTGATGTCTTATTCAACAGTTAGTTGAGAAAGATAATAGGCTGTTTTCCTTCAAACAGAGCCAGGAAAGGAAAGGTGTTCTAGAGAAGATAAATTCTCAATAGTAAGTACCTTTTTTAATTAAAATAGGGTTTCATGGAAATCTGTGTAAGTGTTAAGATTGCCAAGTAAAGTTATACAGTACCACATATTGAATTCTTTCAAAAGCAAGCTATTGCAGCAAGTGGAAACAAAAACGTAAAAAGTCTTTGATGCAGTTTTTATAAAAACAAAGCCTAGGAGGCGGGGCAAGATGGTGGCATAGAGAGGAGTGGAAGCTAAGTAGTCCCCCTGGAACAACTAAAAAAAAACAGAAACAACTAGTAAATAATCCAGAATAACTGCGGGGGGACAAACGAGACCATCCACTCATCATACACCAACCTGAATTGGGAGGAATGCCAGAGAACACAGCATAAAATCTGTAAGTAAAACCTGCGGATCCAAATCGTGAGACCCCCTCCCCCATAGCCCGAGCTGCAAAGCCTCCTGGTGCCAGAGAGAAGCTCTCTCCCAGCAAGCAAATATAGCTCAGCTGAGCTCCAACTGGGGTTTTAAGTAGCAAGTGTGAACTGTTCACTACAGGTACGCATCCCCAAAAAACAGACAGAGGCTTTGGGTGACAACTGACCTTGGAAAGCCGGAGGGTCGCCTTGGACTGGGTCTGAAGGAGACTATCTGTTTCTTTTTCGGCTCAGTGGAGAAAGCCCCAGTCATATTCAGTTTCCAGGGCTGTGACTTGGGGAAGGGTGGAGACAGCACAAGTAGAGAGAGACCATTGAAATGCTAATGACCTCCACCTGGGGGGTCTGTCTTCTCTAGGAGGAAAGGGGTGGGGCCCTTTGTATTCAGAACCAGACCCCAGAGCCTGGAGGAACAGGGCCATACCTCCTCACATCAGTCAAGAATTATAGGCTAACAGGCATCACCTGCTGGGCAGAAAAGCACAGTGACCTGAGGCATCACAGGGTGGAGCAATTTTCTAAGACACACCCTCAGGGAAACCAGATACTGAATATTTCTTCCCTCTGGGACCTGAGCCTGTTCTGGTCTGGGAAAACCTGATTTGGAATAACCAAGGAAACCATGCCTAGACAACAGAAAATTACAACCTACACTAAGAAAAACAAAATTATGGCCCAGTCAAAGGAACAAACATACACTTCAATTGAGATACAGGAATTTAAACAACTAATGCTAAATCAAATCAAAAAGTTTAAAGAAGATATTGCAAAAGAGATAGAGGCTGTAAAGGAAACACTGGGCATATATATGGCAGAAATCAAAAGTTCAAAAAAACAACTAGTAGAATCTATGGAAATGAAAGGCACAACACAAGAGATGAAAGACACAACAGCAGATCTCAAGAGGCAGAAGAAAACACTCAGGAACTGGAGAACAAAACACCTGAAAGCCTACATGCAAAGGAGCAGATGGAGAAAAGAATGAAAAAATATGAGCAACGACTCTAGGAACTCAAGGATGAAACAAAGTACAATAATGTACGTGTCATTGGTGTCCCAGAAGGAGAAGAGAAGAGAAAGGGGACAGAAGCAATAATAGAGGAAATAATTAATGAAAATTTCCCATCTCTTATGAAAGACATAAAATTACAGATCCAAGAAGCGCAGCGTACTGCAAACAGAATAGATCTGAATAGGCCTACGCCAAGACACTTAATAATCAGATTATCAAATGTCAAAGACAAAGAATCCTGAAAGCAGCAAGAGAAAAGCGATCCCTTACATACAAAGGAAGCTTAATAAGACTATGTGTGGCTCTCTCAGCAGAAACCATGGAGGCAAGAAGGAAGTGGTGTGATATATTTAAGGTACTGAAAGAGAAAAACCGCCAACCAAGAATCCTATATCCAGCAAAGCTGTCCTTCAAATATGAGGGAGAGCTCAAAATATTTTCTGACAAACAGACAATGAGAGACTTTGTGAACAAGACACCCGCCCTACAGGAAATACTAAAGGGAGCACTATAGGGTGATAGAAGACAGGAGTGCGTGGTTTGGAACACAATTTTGGGAGATGGTAGCATAACAATGTAAGTACACTGAACAAAGGTAACTATGAATACGGTTGAGAGAGGAAGGTGGGGAGGATGTGAGACACCACAAGAAAGGAGGAAAGATAAAGACTGGGACGGTGTAACTTGGTGAAACCTAGAGTATTCAACAATTGTGATAAAATGTACAAATATGTTCTTTTACGAGGGAGAACAAGCAAATGCCAACCTTGAAAGTTGTTAAAAATGGGGAGGCATTGGGGGAGGGATGCAATCAGCATAAACTAGAGACTGTAACTAACAGAATCATTGTATTGTGCTTCCTTTGATGTAACAAAGGTGATATAACAAGGTAAATGCAGATAAGAGGGGGGATAGGGGAGACATGTTAGACACCTGACATTGGTGGTGTCTGACTTTACCCTACTTTGATTTACAGTTATTTTTCCTTTTGCTGCTTCCTAGCTGTCATTTTTTTTTCCTCTTTCTTTTGCCTCTCTACCTTCTTTGACTCTCCCTCCTGCCTTGTGGAAGAAACGCAGATGCCCTTATATAGATAGTGGTGAAGGTGGTGAACACATAAATATATGACCATGCAGAGAACCATCGGTTATTTACTTGGGATGGAATGTATGGTGAGTGAACAAAACCATATTAAAAAAAAAAAAAATGGATTGATGACAAAACCTCGAGGGCAATATACTGAGTGAAATAAGCCAGACATATAAGGACAATTATTGCAGGGTCTCACTGATAGGAATTAATTATAATATGTAAACTCAGACATGAAATATAAGGTACCAAGATATAGGATGAGGCTTAAGAATGGGGAGTGGTTGCTTAGTATGAGCAGAATGTTCAATTAAGATGAACTTAAATGTTTCGAAATGAACAGGGGTGTTGGTAGCAAGATGTGAGAATAACTAACAGCGCCGAATGGTGTGTGAATGAGGTGGAAAGGGGAAGTTCAGAGTCATATATGTCACCAGAAGGAAAGCTGGAGGTCAAAAGATGGGAATGTATAAAACTGAATCCTATGGTGGGCAATATCCATGATCAACTGTACAAATACTAGAAATCGCTTCCATGAACCAGAACAAATATATGACAATACAATTAGAAGTTAGTAATAGAGGGGCATATAGGGAAGAACTATATACCTATTACAAACTATATACTACAGTTAGTAGTATTTCAACATTTTTTCATAAACAGTAACAAAAGTACTGTATCAATACTACGAGTCAGCAACTGAGGGAGGTTGGTTAGGGATAGGGGAGGATTAGAGTTTCCTTTTTTTCTTTTTTCATCTTTCACTTTATTTCTTGTCTGGAGTAATGAGAAGTTTCTAAAAATTGAACAAAATTAAGTGTGATGGATGCACAACTGTATGAGGGTACCCAGGGGCAAGTGATTGTACACTTTGGATCTTTGGATAATTGTATGGTATCTGAACAATCTCAATAAAAATGGAAAAAAAAAAAAAAAAAAATGAAGCCTAAAAAAATAATAGATTCTTTACTATATTTTGAAATGAGATGAGAAGGATCATGGGTATTTTTATTATCACATTTTCACTGGCTAATCTTATGGAAAAGCCCTTGAAAAAGTTGTAAAATTCAAAGATATTATGCTTTTTGTCCCAAACTTGCTGACCATTTCTGTGACAGGTTCTTGAGGAGCATTTACCTGATGTTTTTGGAAAAAAAGAAAAAATTCTGGATTTGCCTGTTTAAAATAAAGGGTGCAGTGTAAAAATGAAAAAGTTACTGCTTTTCAAAAGAAAGTCCTTATGGAGAAAATCATTAAAAATCAATGTTTGGAATTCTTTCATTAACAGTAACAAATGTACTATACCAATACTATGAGTCAGTAATTGGGGGGGGGTGATTAGGGGTATGAGAGGATTGGAATTATCTTTTTTGTCTTTATATCTTTTCTGGAATAATGAAAATGTTCTCAAAATTGAAAAAAAAATTGTGTTGATGGATGCACAGCTGTATGATGGTACCATGGGCAACTGATTGTGCACTTTGGATCCTTGGATGATTGTATGGTATGTAAACAATTTCAATAAAATAAAAAAAATTAATAAAAATGGGAGCACATCATTACATGATTGCTATTACCAGACAACCCAATGTGTCACCTATACAGCTCATATCTATATTAAAAAAAAAAAACTTCCTGTTTAAAAATTCCTTTAACTGGAGCATTTTAGTGAGTTTTTAATCAATTTAAAAAATAATGATTAGTATTTTCCTTTGTATTCAAGGAAATGCTTTTTGGCCTCAGGAACAATAGAAATTTAGTACTTCAATTTCAACGATACCCTTTGTATAATTGGAAGGCATTTAAAATTGAGTATTATAATTTACAAAAAAACTTCCATTTGGATCTACCAAAAGTTATCTTTTTCACCTGTGACAGATATTAAAACCATGCATTAAAATAAACTGAACTTATATCCAGACTTTGAACCACTACATAACAGAGTATTAAAATTTTCAAAAATGAAGCAAATTCAGTCACAGTGCTGTCAAAAAGTTTTATGCTGTGAAGTTAAAAACATTATTTTACTTTTATACTTTTAAAATGTATTTTATGTTTCATAATGTACACAGTACTAGTACATGTACATAAATAATCAGTATATACATATTGGAGTTATGTGCTCAAATTTTTAAAATAAAATTGTATGGGTGTAACATCAGAAGTCTGGTGACTCCTAGTCTAAGGTACTATTTGTTTTTATTTTTGTATCTGGTGCCAAATATAAAACTCATCTTCTTCCTCTAATGATCCTAGTGTCATGTCAATTTTCTTTAACATCTCCTGATCTACTTTATTGCTATTTCTACAGCTACCACTCTAGTCTATGGCTTTATCTGCTGTCACTTAGATAACCAAATTAAAGATTCTTCATCCCCACTCCCTCACATCCCCCCAATAAGTAAGTTTTCAGAAGCTTTCAAGTAAGCATGCCGCTCTTAAAATAGTAATACAAATAAAACATTTCTTTAAACCTGTTCTTTTGCCATATACATTATGGCAAACACATTTATATCATTACATATAATAAATTAGGGAATATATGACATACTGGAAAGAATGCTGTATTGGGACTAAGACTTAGGCCCCTTCATTCTGCTTCTGTAAACCACAATTCTGCTAGAGCTTAGTTTTCTGATATTTAAAATAAAGTAAAGGTTAGTGAATTAAAATTTCTAAGGTGACTCCCAATCTCAAAATTATAAAATGCATGAAGGCCTTGCAAGTTATACATACATTTGATTTTTTTAAAATAACTAGAGTCATATATTTAGTGAGCTATTTAAGATACCCCTTTTTGGAGTCTTTTAAAAAATAATATTTAAATATGAATAACTGAACCCTGTTGACAAAACTGATTACATTTTTATCAGTTTTATTTGAAGGGGAAGTCAATCATAACAACACTAAAACCATCAACTGGGAGCATAATCAAATTTAAAAATCAGTTGATGGTTGCCATGCTAATGTAAGCATAACCCTACCATTAACACTTTAAAATAAGTAATGAAATAACAAATAATACCACCACCAGAGAAGTGCTATTGTCAGAGTTCTAATCTGTAAGAACACACACTTCAGGTTTATGCAAGATATGGAACAGGTTTCCCACGCAAAAAAAACGGATCTAAAATGTGATTCAGCAGAAAGAACACGAGAGTCAGTAGAGAAACAGGTCCCAGTCCTGGCTAATTCTACAAACTGGGCAAGTTACTTAATCTCTCATAAATATTGCTGAGTGGAGAAAGGAATTCATTTAAAAATAAGATTGGACTTAATGTTCTATAGTTCTTTATAGCTTAAATTTTCTATGATGTTAGTATTTTCATCTGGAAAAATATAAATTGCTTCAAACACTAATATGCTGATAATTCTAGTCATTGTGTATTAGGAATCCACAGAATCAGCTTTCAGTGAACAACGAATGCCTCAATAACCCTGATGTGCTTTCAGAACTAATTTCAAAGTGTTAATCCTAACATTCATTTTGAAGACAATTACATGCCAGCTTCTGAAAACACGAGACTGCAAGATGCTTAGAATAAAGGGTTCTTCTTTGTTTATGGCTGGATACTTTGTGTATTCATCAATGCACAATGCTTACCCTCTCTTGAGATAACTGCTATTCTATGTGTCAGGTACTGTTTTTCCTGAAATATGCAACTTACTGAAGTTGACAGCCCTGTATTTTGAAGGCTTGTTCTTGGCCCTTTAACTGTTTCCAGTTTATTTATTGTAAATTTTATGCATGACATAACTCTAGGTTTTATATCTCTTCAGAGTGATTACACAAGTTCAACAGCGGAATTGAAGGGAAGTGTTCATCTTTCCCAAACAGAAGGTTAAAAAAAACACGAAGTGAAAGTATTTCTGAGGTAGTGAGATATAATTATTAATCAGGGATAACAATTCAAATAGATATATGTAAATGGAAATATATCAAAATCTTATTCATTTCAAATCAACATTAATCTATGGAATACAATCCTCACAAAATATGATTTAAGAATCTGATGCTTTAATTTTAAGATTAATCCTTTTCATGCTAAATAAATGGTAAACTATCAAGTATGTTTCTTTCATAGACAGTGAAATATTTTCCCTTATACTCTTCTCACAGTTAAGCATATTTCAATTTCCCTTTTCCTACATATTGTCAAAGTATAGTACACAAATAAAAACTTGATGTTTTCATACTACAAATACATTTATTGATGTCTGTTACCCATTCTCACTGTCTACAATTATAACCAAAGGACTATGAGGTAAACAGTTGAGACAACATGCTCAACTGTATTCTGTTTTTTAAAACTCAGTAAGGGATACATCTCTGAAAGGGACTTTAAAAAAGAAGGAAATGGCTAGACATCAGATAGAAACGTCTGTGTTGGTAAAAAATTTGTGTTGGTAAAAATTTATATTAGCACGAAGGGACGAAGACTACTAAGTGTTGGAGACCCAGGGATAAAAGTCAGTCTCTGCCAGCCACATATAACAGTCTAGTGAGACACTATTAAATCACAGATAGAAGATAAGTGGTGAGGATTAGTGCTTTGGTAATGATGGAAAAAAACTGGGGAAAAATCACATGCAGTCCATATGGAGTTGAGCAGAGATAGGAGAGAACTTCTATTTGAGGAGAAAAATATGGTAACACAGTTTTGAAACTGCTGCTCAAAAAATGCCTTGCTATTCAGCTGATATGTTTGTATTCTTTAAAAGCCTTATAGTCAGGACTATTGAGGTTATTTTGAGTTTCAAAACTAGAACCTTGCCAAATTAAGTTTTGGGAAACTTATTCCAAGTTTTCTAGGGAGGGGCCACAGTCCAGGTTTTAAGAAAGTTTTAGTGGAAATAGTTCTAAATTTCTTAGCAAAATAATAAAATCTGGTAAGTCTGCTGGTTTATGTGACTACACATGCTTAACTTCTTGGGAGAGAGCAACATTTGCCCCAGTGAAACAGGGTTGGCATAGCACTTAAATAAAAGTCCTCTCTTTTGGCTCTATTACTTGTGATTATTTTTTGCTCTTCTCCTACAATACTCTTGTGGTAAGATAGCTTTGTGCTTTTCTCCCTGTGAGGTAGTACCCCCTACTTCTTCCCTCTCCTCCCCAAAGAAGGACAAGGCAGATAAAAAGTAGGATGGAGTCCCAGAGAAAGAAAGTTAATGAAGATCTACTTCTAGTCTGAACAGTTAAGAATCTTTTGACTTACACAGGCATACCGTTTTATTGCTCTTCACTTTATTGTGCTTCAAATACTGCATTTTTTACAAATTGAAGGCTTGTGGCAACCCTAAGTCAAGCAAGTCTATCAGTGCCATTTTTCCAACAGCGTGTGCTCACTTTGAGTCTCTGTGTCACACTTTAATTAAGGTATACACATTGTTCTTTTTAGACATAATGCTATTACACATTTAATAAACTACAGTATAATATAAACATAACTTTTCTATGCATCGGGAAACCAAAAAATTTGTGTGACTCACTTTCTTGCAGTGGTCTAGAACTGAACTCCCAATATCTCTGAGGGAGTAGATGCCTGTATATTGACCCCAAGAGATGGGGATATGGCGCTGTCTTTAAGATCAGAGCAGAACTCATTAAAAAACTTGCAGAACTCTAGCAAGTAAGACTTTTAGATTACTGTTTGAATTTTGGTCACTACCCCAGGGTCTATCTTTTTTATTTATTTTTTAAATGAAAACCATTTTGTAACATCTTTTTTCCCTTAATTAATAAATAATACATGCTCTTGGTTAAAAAAATATATATATATAAAAATACAGACCCATGAATCTGACCATCTACTGGGCATCTGTACTTAGATGTTTGAAAGACTCAGAACTCAGTGTGCCCAGAATAGAGCTTCTCTTCTTTGCTGTATTCTGCTTTTCCTCCTGCAATCAATGCCTTAATGAATAGCACCACTCTAGGGGGTTACTTCAACTTAGAAGCCCAAGAACATACTTAACCCTTTCCAAATATCTTCATCCCCATCCAATCAAGAGATTTTAGTAATCAGAGACTTTAGTTCCAGATTACTGTGTGTGCTTTTTTTGCATGTATTTTCTTTTTCCAGAATTGTTGTTGACATTAACAGAATTTTCAGAATAACTATATTAACAACTTTTTACTACTATGTACTTGTTTTTACACTCAGTCCTATTTGTTTTATTTTGTAAAAACCCAACCACCTTCTTAAGTGCTTTGGTCACTTAAGTGCTAAATACTTTTTGAGTATCTGTTTTCCTGATAAAAGACAAGTAGTCTATTTGTTTAGCAAGTATTCTGGCAAGTATTTCTATTGCCCTCTCTTGTGAACTATAGAGTTTGGCCGCTGTATTATCAAATCATAATTGTTTTCCTTTGAAAAACTCCACATTGTTTACATTCTGGCATTTGTTACTGTGGAGGAAAAGTTCACTGCCAATCTGGTTTTATTTTTCCCTTTGTGGGAAATCTGTTTGCTCCACATCAGTCCTGCATTTGTAGGAACTTTTTTTATTCCTCCTAACTGAAAACTGTAACAAGATATAGCTGCATGTAAATTGAGTTTTACTGTTACATGGTACCTATGCCCTTCCTCAGTTTAGGAGAACTAAACTGTCCCCTTATTTATTACATTATTGTTTCTACTCTACTTTCTATGTTCTTTCTTTTTCTAGAATTGCTATTGGATGCCTATAGGAGCTACTGGATCCATCATCCACATCTCAGATTTTTTTCTCATTATTTGTTTCTTATCGTTTTCTTATGAGTCAAAAAATAATTTCTGGAGCTTGCTGTCTTCACTGATTTGGTTTTTACTGTAGCTAATAATGCTGTTAATTGCCTTCATTGCATTTTTAACTTTGTAGTTTTATCTAATTACAATGTCACCTGAATTCATTGTTTGGGGTTGTCCCTTCTCCATAAGTTCACTTCCAGTTTTGTTGAAGAACCCTTGAACTCAATCTCAACAAGAACATAACTAATTATTTTGTTTTGTTTTCAAACTATCATCTTTCCATGTAACTGGTAATAATTGATGTTAATTCTCTTTGGTCATCTTACAATCTGGAACAGAGCCCTAATGTGTTAGAGGCTGAACAGATCCCTGTTAAATCCTTCAAACCCAAACAAATAGAGAAGGTAATAGTTTGTATTTACGACAATGTAATTTGCTACATCAGTGGCTCATAAGGGAGTGAGGAGGAAGCTGTAGTGGGAAACAACCACACCTCTTTACAAGACTTTCTTACCTCTGCATTTAGTTTGGGTCATGTCCCCATACTCTAAATGGAAAGAATGCTGTCATGCAGAGTTATACACTCCATTTTTAATGTGGGTATTAACAATCACATCAGGATTCCTAGTCTCTAGGCTCTGCTACACACCTGGTGCACATCTGAGAAGCACTAACAAGCATGAGATTGGCCACCCACCAAATGCCCATTATCTACTTCCTCCAGCTCTTGTTGTTACAAGCTGTTGGGAAGAGGAAGAGGAGTATTACTGGATATCACTGTAAAGTATCTCTCTCAGTCAGTATTGTTTGAGCCATCCATCAATCTGTTTCATCACTGAGTGCTTTGCATAAGGACCTCTTCTTAGTTTCCAGCATTCATAAAGAACAGTTTCCTCATTTTACATGTTTTTTGACATTTTATGGGGAATCCAGATGAATTAATTAAATAAAAGGGTTTTGGTCACCCAGAATCTGAATTCAACCACTGGCCTATTGCAAAGTTCACCAAATGAACAGATTAAAAACAGTAATAATGGGGCAGGTGCATCATATAAGAAATATGTATCATTTTCTTATGTTGAAAAAGAAAAATTGTCAGAAGCCAAGGGTTAAGAGAAAAACATTTTAGAATCTAATGAATGGAACATCGGGCTCTAAGAAATAAGTTTCCATTTGCAATAAGGCAGAGGAAAAATTATAGTCAGTGGCTAAGAAAACTTAGAAATATCTACCTGAACAGCTCAATTTTAGGAGATCAGAAATTTATGGAAAAATGGAATAAGCTTAAAAGCTAGGTTCTGGTCTTTTTGTAAATACAGAAATCCAAGCAGTCTGACCTCAGAGCCCATACCCTTCTCCAGTAAGGCTATACTGCCTGCCTTAAGAAGAGTGTTGTCATTCTGCTAGGAATGATACCAAGTATTTTACTGATTCAACCCTCACAATGACCCTGTGTAGCAGGTACAATTTTTGTCTTCATTTTACAAATGAGGAAATGGACCCTGAAATTATATAACTTGCTAGTGAGTGGTAAAGCTGAGACATTCACAGTTGGAAATGGGGGAGAAAAAGATGGACACTGATTCAAATCCATCAAAAAATGCTGGTCTCTTGCTACTCAAAGTGTGCTCCAAGGACCAGCACCATCAGGATTACCTGGGAACTTGTTAGAAATGCAGACTTTCAGGCCTCACCCCAGAACTACTGAATCATAATCTGCATTTTAACAAGATGCCCAGGTGAATTTTATGTAGGTTAAAGTATGACTAGCACTGCGTCTACGCTGCTTATGGTAGGAGGAGAAACAGCATCATCTCAAACTGGTTAAAGGAGGGCCTGTATGAAAGATGGTTGGAAATGAACCACTTGGATAAACAGGGTTTGCACCCACAGAAAAAATATGACAGTATTCAAAAAATATTTCAAAACATGACATCAGGATTCTCAATGGATCATCAAAGGTCAGTTAAAATCCTGGAGCAGTCAAAAGTTGAGCAAATCCAAGATCTTAGGGAGGTACACATGATGGACTATACGTTGGCCATTCCTGGATCCCAAAAGGCATAGACCTGGGAAACATCAACAGTAATAGTTCAATTCAGAAAACGGGCGAGGATTATCCCGGTAAAGCTTAAATGGGAACAAAAGTGAAACCTCACCTAGGAAATAGAAGGTAGAGGATCAAGGAATTTTAAATGATGAGGAAACCACAGCAACAAAATGACAGAAATGGACTAGAGAGATTTAAAAAAAAAAAAAAGAAGAAGAAGAAGGAAAAAAAAAGAAAGAAATAGAATCTGGTCAGGATTGATTAGAGATATTCAGTAGAGCAGAAAGTAGAAAAGGGTGTAAAACCATGAACTCTTCCTTAAGGAACTGATTATTTTGATAATTTCAGGAAACCATGCTTGCAAGAGAAAAAAATGAGAAGATAATATCCCTTCACAAATGTTATGTTTTCACACATTGAAAAATAAAAGTCAAATACTGTCTCTCTGTATTCCAAACACTTCAGTGGTTTCCCATCAGCACTCGAATGACATCTCTTTAAGGCATTCCTTGACCACCCTATTTAAAATTAATATTTCCTTCCCCAAGTCCACTATGCTAGCACTTCCTGTCTTCTTTTCTGCTTTATTTTTCCCTGTGGCATTTGTCACTTTATAAAATACTTTAATATAGTTTTGATTTTTGTCCCTATACTACAATGTAAGTTCTGTGATAGCAGAACTTTTCTCTGTTTTGTTTACTATTGTTTTCACAGAGCTTAGTGCCCAGCACTTGTGGTAGTACATAATAAATATTTCTTGAGAAAAGTTCAAGAATGGACTTCCAAGAACACAGGTGTCAAAGGGAAAATGGAATGGATAAGAAGTTTTAAATACTTGAAGACAGACTAATTAGAATGGAAACTCCATGAGAACATATATTCTTACTTCTTTTGCTGAATGTTAAGAACAGATAAAAGTAGAATGTTGAATATAATGTACCCAATTTCACTGATTATAATATGTATATTTTTTCCATATTTTTACTCCTCTGAAATTAGAATACATCCTATATTCAGTGCTCTCTTAGAACTCATTTTGCCCAACAGTGGTCATGATGTAGTTGTCACTGTGCATTGTGCGTGATATCAAAATGGATAGCATGAAAGCCTGCAAAAAGCTATCTCAGTGGCTTAGAAGAAAACCGCAGAGATACTAGCATAGCATTCTTTTAATTCATGGAAACCAAATAGTTGTAGGAGGGGTATGGGGAACTAAACTAATTTAGCAACAGTCCTGCAGTAGGAATTAAAAGTTGGCTAGAGTTCAGCATAACCATAAAACCAGTTTAAAAGCTCAGAATCAATGGCTTTCAGTTCTTTTATGAATTTTTTTAAGAAATGCTGTATCACCAATACTTACGATGGCAATGAAGACAAAACAATGTAGAGAAACACAGACATCAATGACTGAGTGGAAAAGCAATTCAAAAGTTAGATTCTGAATGTGAAGAAGTTTTAGATATACCTTAGCCAATTAATTTTGCTTATAATTTCCCTTTTTAATGTATGCAAGAGTGATCAATCAAAAATCTATTTTAATTTAACTTAAAAACACAATAAATACAAAACAAATTCTGGGTGAGAGAAAGCACTGTATAACATTTCTGTTATTTTGCTGACCTCTTTCCTCAAGGCAGATAGCAATACTCCTGGTTACCCACAGTTTTTCTGATAAAGCCACAGGAATAAAAATGGTGTCTGAATACTTTACCCCTAGGGAGAAGCTCAAGGTACGGCTTCCTTTACTCCATCCTGGGGAACAAGTGATGAGATAATGCCAATGACTTATTAGTGAGCCACAGTACTAGTAACAGCTTACCATGTAAATGGTAAAAAGAGCAAATGTTCTTGCATCTACAGGAGAAGTCTCAGATCTTTGCCATTCCTTTCTGGATTTACTCTTCTCTCATATACCAGGTGCAACAAAAATCTTCTGCCTCCTAGCTTGGGAAGGCTATTGTGAGATGAGAAAATCAGGATCCAGACAAGGGAAAAAGTGGTAGGGGATAGACATGCCTGTTTCTGGTCTAGATAAGAATCCTCTTTCACCAGGGCTGAGATCTATGTGGGGTTTTGAATCAAAGCCTACAGCAATAAAACGTGAGTATTTGCCCAGAGTGTGCTTAGGAATCTACAGAAGTGGTGGCAAGTAGGCTCTGGTCTAATAAATGTGGATTTGGGATCCTGGTTATGAACTGCTTAGAAATATGGCTAAAAAGTAATTTTAAGAGCTTTTTTTTCCTGTCAGTTTACTAGGATCCTAAGCATTGTCATTTTAGCAACCATAAAAACTTACAAGCTATAAAAAACCAATATACTCTTTTTAAAGAGAGAATAAAGGTATCTTTTAAATGTAGACAAAATGTGAAGTAGTAAACTGTTTTACCTGGAATGATCCAAGAATATCCTTTAAGGGCTCTTCATAAAACTCATCTCTTCCAAAGAACAACAGCAACTCAAAGAAACTCCTAGAAAGAATAAGTGAATAACAACTTTCATTGCTTCTTTGAGTTTTTGCCCCAATTTAAAAGATTCTCAAGAGAAAATACCTATGTAAGATAAACAGAAGTATTTGGTTTAAAAAACAAACAAACCTGTATGGCTCATTTAGGATTCATTCAGAAAATGTTATGCTTTCAGCAAAATGTTAAAGGAAGTGCCTTCAAGGAAAATACAAACAAATACACTCGATTCTAGAACTACAGGGTGAAACAATCACATTACTCATGCCTACCACTTTTCACAATGTACTAAAATTCAATGGTATACAAGGTAGCAAAAATTATGGCTGTGTCAGGGACAATCTAAATTGGTCACATAATCCAACTTCACCCTAGCACTAGGAAAATCTAAAATCTAATTTTTTTCTTAGAAGAACATAAGGGATGGATAAAATTGGCTGAAAATATAAGAAAGTTAGAGAATCACCAGAAAACCATCAGCTGACATTTATATTATAGTATATACCACCAACTATATCTAATAAATGACACATGGGCCCTTAAACTCTACCCTTACCTTGATTATCCCACTCATAACAGGACTGTCCAAATTCATTAGTTCCTCCTTTTTAAATGAATTATTTGGAAAGTACTGTTACTAAATTCTTTCTTTACTTTTAATCATTCACAAGTTCACAGAGGCAGAAATATGAATTATTTCCTAACCACAAGCATGGAAATTATAAAATTATTTAATATTATTTAGCAATCATAAAATGTAGCACAAATGACAAATTTCTGAAAATCTTAAATTTTATTTACTCTAGTAGATATTCAGCTAGGACTACCTCAAGTTGAATTCTTTATAAGCAGTTTTGCCTTTAATCAAAATAAATTACTAAAACTGAAAATTTAAACATAACTGTAAGAATATATAGTTTTAAAAAATATAGCACAGAAGAGACCTTTCTAAGTATTGACCACAATAACTATATTCCCCAAACTGATATTTGATAAATCTGACTACTTAAAATTTTAAAACACCACCATTCTAAACCAACATAAAACCAGTCAAAAGCAAAGTGATAGACTGAGAAAGAATCTTTGCTGATCTTCTTATATAAAAAGCTTCCACAATTAAAAAAGAAAAAGGTCAATTACCAAATATAAAACTGGGTGGAAAGAAGAGTATTTCAAAGGAAAGAATGCAAGTGGATTTTTTTTCAATTACAAAAAAGATGCTGTATCTTAATTAATTAAATTGAAAATTATAAAGATGAAATACTATTTATATTTCTCTTACCACATTTACAAAGACAGAAAGTTGATGTATTCTCTGAAATCTGAGATGCAGAGAAACAGAACTAATATCTTGTTGGAGAAATTGTAAATGATATTATCTATTTTAAAAGCAATGTAGCAATAGTTATCAAAATTTAACATGCAAGTACCATTTGACCTAGCAATTCCACTTATAGGGATTCCCCTCCCCACCCCAAATATACACACATAAGCTTAAAGACATATAACTAAGGACATACATAACAGGGCCTGTAGCGGCAAAAGACTGGAAGGAAAAATCCTAAATGTCTACTACAGGGGACTGGCTACATTAATTACAATACATCCACACAATGAGATATAATGCAAATATTAGTGAAAATATAGTTATTTATATATATATATATGAACAGATAAGGAAATAATTCCAACATATATCATTAAGCAAAGAAAGATACAGAGATATATACATTACACTATCATTTGTATAAAGGGTAAAAGGAGGTAGACGGTACAGGCACACCAATGCATAAAGTTTGTACTGTCACACTATCTTGAGGGATATCCCAACAAACTGGTAAAAGTAGCTGCCTCTTGTAGGGGAACTAGGAACCAAAGGTCAGGGATAAAAGGGAGTTATTTTTCATTATTAACCCTTTTGCATTTATTTATTTTACTGTCAATCCTTAAGGATGAAAAAAGCCCCATCAAACCTATCTTTGGGATCTTCTCTTCCCTTATTAACAAAGCATTAATTCACATCTGTTTCAGCTTTAAACTTCTGATAGATCCTTCTTGTCCCCAGTCTTGCTATTCTACTACCTACCTGAAATTCATGCTCAACACAGCTAACATTATCTTCCTGAAATATCAAGGTGATTCCACTACTTACAGACTTTACAAAGTGTTGTTTGAACTATACCATATACACAGAGACCTTCAGCTAACACACTTGCTATATATGGATAAAATATTATTTTAAAAAATTTGTTGCCAATATTTAAAAATTGTTATATTACAGATTAAATCTAGATTTCTCTCTGCTCTTGAAAAACTGGAAAACCCTGTAACACAGGTCTTGCATGTCTGCATGGGAAAGTAAGCTCAGCAGCTACTACCTTTAAACAGGGCAAGAATCCTCTTCCTCCAGTGTGCCAGTCTATCCAACCTGATTTCTAACACAGTGCCTATTTGACCTACTTATTATTTACATTCCCTTCTTAGGTGTTTAAGAACACTGAGCAGATAATCCAAATCCCTTATCATGACATAAGAACCTTTATATATAGCTATATCCACATCTATCCTTCTACAAAAAGCTTATACCACAAATTCCATGTTCCAATAACAGCAAACTTCTCCGTATTTCCTAAACTTTTATGTTCTTTCTGGTCTTTGGATCTATTGCTCCCTTAAGACCTACTTAACACAATTTCACCAAGGAACATGGCCTAAAAGTTCTCTTCCTTCTCTCCACACAATAATATCTGATTCTTCTTCTGTACTATCATAGTATTGTACTTTGCATGCATCTGTATCACAACATGTCAAAACATGGGGGGGTTAAAATGTGCACTAGGTAGAAGGGGATGATAGTATTGACTAGAACAATTAATAGTACTGAAGGAGAAAAATATACAGAGGTTAGAAGTAAAATGTGCTATGGCAATAAATTCCACATCAACATGACTTTCAGAGAAGTAAACAAAATATGGAAGAGAATATAGAATTACATGTTTGTATTACATGCCCATGGAAGAGGGTACCCAACATCCCAAAAGAGATTTGTGCATATCCCACTATCAGTAACATTACTAACAAGTCCCAACTCCAAGATAATGATATTTAAATGAAAAAACCACACGCAAAATGAATCCAGAGTAAACAAAGGCAAAACATCATGGTCTAGTTAGTTCTCCCTTAGGGGAAGGTTTAGGGAAGTCAACAAAGATTTATGCAGTTAAAAAAAAAAAAGGCTGAAATCGCTAGGGGACAATGGGGAGTATATGTAGAAGTAGAAACTTATTCATGTTTCAAACCTGTTCAATTTCCTATCGACTAGGTGAAACCAGTGTAAAAGATCAACTAGATTTTTAGAGATCAAGTTGATTAGGCCATCCTGTCCTTATGAATGAAAACTCTATAGGATGCAGGGTAAAGGAGTCAAAAACAGTAAAAAGAAGAGCCCAAAATATAAGTAGCAGTCTAAAGCAGGGCTGGCAAGCTACCACCCACAGTTCAAATCCATCTCAACATCTCTTGTAAAGCCCAGAAAATAAGAATGATTTTCACATTTTTAAATGGTCAAATTATAAAAACAAAATAACATTTCCCACACATGAAAATCACAAGAAATTCAAATATCAGTGTCAACAGATTATTGTTACACAGCCACACCCCTTTGTTTACATATTGTGTATGGCTGCTTTCACAGGACAATGGCAGAACCAAGTAGTTGCAAGAGACCTTAGGGGCCACAATCCTAAAATATTTATTATCTGGCCTTTTACCAAAAAATTTGTGGACCACTGGTTTAACTCTCAGCTCCACCACTTATAAGCTGTGTGACCCTGGGTAAGTTACTTAACATCTCATAAAATAGGAATAATAACAGCAGCTACTTTCTAGAGTAGCTGTGAGGATTAAATCCATTAATGTACATAAAGCACTTAGAACAATCCCCAGTACTCAGTGTTATAGGTATTTGTTGATAATAAAGTACTAACATAATTACCACTAACATTGTCATCCAAGTTTCCTTCAATAATATAAGAGGAAATACAATCTGTTCAAAGATTTTGTTCTCAGTTGTGTGTCACTTTCTGTTGAAATATAAGACACCAACTTTTCTTCACTTAAATTATGAACATTTTTGAAATATCCAACTAAATTAATCAGAAGGCCCCCTCGCAGAATATTGTCTATAATATTTATATTGGTTTTTAATATCTGTAATTAATGTGTATACACTAATTATAAATAACCCCAGACCAAACTATGGATTACCCACAGAACATTTACCTGAATTGAAATAATTATTCTAGAATTACCTAAAAAAATGCTTTATATAAAAATAAAAAATTATTCATCATGAGGCAATATATTGTAAAAAGTATCTTTTGAATTAAAAAAATTATATTTAATCATAATTATTTGCCTTTCATCAATTAGTATATTCCATATTATCTACACAAGTTAAATATTTAGAGTACTACTGTAATCCCTATTTATGAAACAAGGTATATTCTGTAATTTGGATGCCTGAAATTCAGACCACATTTTCCTATATATTACAGATAGTAACAAGGCACCAGACTTCCTTAAATTACACAGACACACATACATGTACTGTTTGGTATTTATAACAAGAATTGCTACTCTTTTTGGGTCTTGATAGCATATCAGTAATTTTCACAACAAAACACAAGAACATGTATTTGTGCATTCATTTAACATAAGACGAATTCCACTAAATTATGTTACTTAACTATCCAAATACAAGAAGTCCACTTACCAATTTAACTTAAAGAAAATTAGGTCTACTGTCTATCAATCAAATAAGGATGGAATACAATTTTATTACCTATGCTTTATTTAAAACACTCAATTCTTAATTTCTTCTATATTCATTAACTCCAAATCTTCGGTGTCATACAGAAATCTCTACTCAGTGCTACTTAACATGAACAAAAAACATTTACTTTGACGTACTCAAGCATACAAATGCATTTATCTTCAAAATAATTTCTTCAATAAAATGTCTTTACTGAGGAAAGATTCACAGTTTTGCTCATATAAATATAAGGTAAAGAAATTTTACATTATATTTTCCACAGTAGGACAGACTAGGTACCCTTCATGACTATCCCTCTAAAAACAATAAACAGCTGGATTTTGCCTTGACTGAGAGTTCAAACAGCTACTCCTATAATCTTCCTACCCATCTCACTACATTTCAATTTTAAGGAAAACTGCCTATCTTAAGTTGGAGCCAGGTAGAAAAAGAGGAAAAAGTCTACCCTGAAAATGCTCAACTGTAGTTTGTAACCTAAATTCATTAATTCCTATGTGATCCCAAAATTCTCAAGACAAGAATTTAGCTAATACTGGTCTGGGCTGGTAGTGTTCCCAAGCACCTAGCAGAAACAAATGCAAATCCTTTCTGAAGAGCCCATCTTCAATCCGGGCCTCAATTCCCACAAATTTTATTCCCAGAAAATACAAATTCACAATGAAAATAAAAATAATAACAATAAAAAAACAAAGAGCACCATGAGCGACAGCCAACAGAAACAATTCACAAGGACTTCACATATCAAAATGATGCCCAGAATAAAAAATGTAAGTATTATACAGTTTAAAGAGTGAAAATATTGAAAATATAAAGATACTACAAAAACGATGAATAACAAACTTCAAAAAACATCTAGAAATAAAAAGAAAATCACTGTAATTAAAAGTTAATGGAGGCGGGGCAAGATGGCAGAGTGGTAAGGTGTACATTTTAGTTACTCCTCCAGGGCAGTAGGTAGGAAGTCAGGAACTGCGTGGACTGGACACCGCAGAGCAATGTGACTTTGGGCATACTTCATACAACAATCATGAACACATGGAACAGCTGAGATCAGCGAAATCTGTAAGTTTTTGTGGCCAGGGGTCCCGCGACCCTCCCTGCCAGGCTCAGTCCCGTGGGAGAAGGGGCCGTCAGAGGGAGAACTGCAGTTGCAGCCCTTATCGGAAACTCATTCTACTGATCCAAACTCCAAACACAGATAGACTTGAGACCAGACACCGGAGAATCTGTGAACAACCAGCCTGGCGGAGAGAAGATAGGGACATCAAAAATAGCAAGAAAAACCTAAAACTAAAAGCAGAGGCTTTTTGGAGTTCTGGTGAACATAGAACTGGCAAGGGCAGAGCTCAGGCAGAGTCAGGCTCATATGCAAATCCAGAAATGAGTTTGTCTGAAAAACCAGTTTCTCTGCTCTCTGGATCGTTCCTTAAGGGCCCTAATTGCCTTGTCTCTTAGTATTTCAATAACCCATTAGATCTGCAAGGAGGGCCCTTCCTGTTTTTCTCTCTCCCTTTTTCTCTTTTTCTAAAGCAATTACTCTAAGAAGCCCATACAGAAAGCCTCAAAGACTTGCAATTTGGGCAAGTCAAGACAAGAGCAGAACTAAGAGAGCTCTGAGACACAAGGCAATAAGTCCAGTGGCTGAGAAAATTCACTAAACACCACAACTTCCCAAGAAAAGAGGGGCATCCCCTCACAGCCACCTTCCAGTGGGCAGGGAACACTCCTGCCAGTCGCAAGCTCCACAGCCCAGAGCTGCCCCAGACAACCAAGTGTGACACGAAGTGTTGCCAACAACACATGCACACACCACAAAATCGGGCATGGACATTAGCCTTCCCTGCACCCACAGCTGCTTGTCCCAGAGTTGGGAAGGCGGAGCAGTGTGAATTAACACGCCCCAGTCAGCCATCCTTTCAGCAGATTGGGAGCACTCCTACACAGCCCTGCAACCCATAACCGCCCTGGGGGGACGGCGCTCACCTGTGACATAGCACAGTCATCCCTCAACAGAGGACCTGGGGGTGCAAAGCCTGGAAAAGGGACCCACTTGCAAGTCTCAGGGGCCATACACCAACACCAAGGACTTGTGGGTCAGCGGCAGAGACAAACTGTGACAGCACTGAACTGAAGGATTAGACTATTGCAACAGCTTTAACTCTCCAGGAACACCAAGGAGATTTGATTGTTAGAGCCACCCCCTCCTCCCTGACCACCAAGACACACGCCCCATGTACAGGGCGGGTAACACCACCTACACATGCAAGCTTGGAACACCAACTGGACCCCACAAGACTCACACCCCCACTCACCACAAAGACAAAGTGGGGGAGAACTGGCTTGAGGGGACTAGGTGGCTCATGGACACCACCTGGTGGTTAGTTAGAGAAAGTGTACTCCACAAAGCTGTAGATCTGACAAATTAGAGATAAGGGTTTTAATCGGTCTACAAATCCTAAAAGAACCCTATCAAGTTAAGCAAATGCCAAGAAGCCAAAAACAACAGAAAATTTTAAAGCATATGAAAAAAACAGATGATATGGCTAACCCAAGCCCAAGCACCCAAATCAAAAGATAAGAGACGACACAGTACTTGGAGCAATTAATCAAAGAACTAATGACAAACAATGAGAGCATGACACGGTATATAAGGGACATGAAGAAAAGCATGGCACAGGATATAAAGGACATCAAGAAGACCCTAGAAGAACATAAAGAAGAAATTGCAAGAGTAAATAAAAAAATAGATGATCTTATGGAAATTAAAGAAACTGTTGACGAAATTAAAAACATTCTGGATACTCAGTACAAGACTAGAGGAAGCTGAACAGCGTATCAGTGACCTAGAGGATGACAGAATGGAAAATGAAAGAACAAAAGAAAGAATGGGGAAAAAAATAAAAAAAAAAATTGAAATGGACCTCAGGGATATAATAGATAATACAAAACGTCCAAACATAAGACTCACTGGTGTTCCAGAAGGGGAAGAGAAGGGTAAAGATCTAGGAAAAGTATTCAAATAAACTGCTGGGGAAAAACTCCCAAATCTTCAAAACACCATAAATACACAAATCATAAATGCCCAGTGAACTACAAATAGAATAAATCCAAATAAGCCCACTCTGAGACATATTCTGATCACACAGTCAAATACAGACAAGGAGAAGGAAGTTCTGAAAGCAGCAAGAGAAAAGCAATTCACCACCTACAAAGGAAACAGCATAAGACTACTCAGCAGCCACCATGGAGGCCAGAAGGCAGTGGCATGACACAGTTAAAATTCTGAGCAAGAAAAACTGCCAACCAACAATTCTTTATCCAGCAAAGTTCTCCTTCAAATTTGAGGGAGAGCTTAAATTTTTCATAGACAAACAAATGCTGAGAGAATTTGCTAACAAGAGACCTGCCCTACTTGAGATACTAAAGAGAACCCTACGAACAGAAAAACAAAGAGAGAAGAGACAGATATGGAGAAAGGTTCAGAACTAAAGAGATTCAGTATGGGTACATTAAAGGACATTAATAGAAAGAGGGAAAAAATATATATGACAAACATAAACCAAAGGATAAGATGGCTGATTCAAGAAATGCCTTCACAGTAATAATGTTGAACGTAAATGGATTAAACTCCCCAATTAAAAGATACAAATTCACAGAATGGATCAAAAAAAAATGAACCATCAATATGTTGCATAAAGAGACTCATCTTAGACACAGGGACACAAAGAAATTGAAAGTGAAAGGATAGAAAAAAATATTCCATGCAAGCTACACTCAAAAGAAAGCAGGAGTAGCAATATTAATCTCACATAAAATAGACTTTAAATGCAAAGATGTTATGAGAGACAAAGAAGGCCACTACATACTAATAAAAGGGGCAATTCAACAAGAAGAAATAACAATCATAAATGTTTATGCACACAATCAAGGTGCCACAAAATACATGAGAGAAACACTGGCAAAATTAAGGAAGCAATTGATGTTTCCACAATAATTGTGGGAGACTTCAACACATCACTCGCTCCTATAGATAGATCAAGCAGACAGAAGACCAATAAGGAAACTGAAAACCTAAACAATCTGATAAATGAATTGGATTTAACAGACATATATAGAATATTATATCCCATATCACCAGGATACACATTCTTCTCTAGTGATCACGGAACTTTCTCCAGTATAGATCATATGCTGGGACATAAAACACGCCTTAATAAATTTTAAAAAAAATTGAAATTATTCAAAGCACATTCTCTGACCACAATGGAATACAATTAGAAGTCAATAACCATCACAGACTTAGAAAATTTACAAATACCTGGAGGTTAAACAGCATGCTCCTAATCAGTGGGTTAAAGAAGAAATAGCAAAAGAAATTACTAAATATATAGAGACGAATGAAAATGAGAACACAACATACCAAAACCTATGGGATGCAGCAAAAGCAGTACTGAGGGGGGAAATTTATAGCACTAAACGCATTATTAAAAAGGAAGGAAGAGCCAAAATCAAAGAACTAATGGATCAACTGAAGAGGCTAGAAAATGAACAGCAAACCAATCCTAAACCACGTAGAAGAAAAGAAATAACAAGGATTAAAGCAGAAATAAATGACACAGAGAACAAAAAAAAAACAACAGAGAGGATAAATAACACCAAAAGTTGGTTGTCTGAGAAGATCAACAAGATTGACAAGCCCCTAGCTAGACTGACAAAATCAAAAAGAGAGAAGACCCATATAAACAAAATAATGAATGAAAAAGGTGACATAACTGCAGATCCTGAAGAAATTAAAAAAAATATAAGAGGATATTATGAACAACTGTATGGCAACAAACTGGATAATGTAGAAGAAATGGACAATTTCCTGGAAACATATGAACAACCTAGACTGACCAGAGAAGAAATAGAAGACCTCAACCAATCCATCACAAGCAAAGAGATCCAATCAGTCATCAAAAATCTTCCCACAAATAAATGCCCAGGGCCAGATGGCTTCACAGGGGAATTCTACCAAACTTTCCAGAAAGAACTGACACCAATCTTACTCAAACTCTTTCAAAACATTGAAGAAAATGGAACACTACCTAACTCATTTTATGAAGCTAACATCAATCTAATACCAAAACCAGGCAAAGATGCCACAAAAAAGGAAAACTACCAGCCAATCTCCCTAATGAATATAGATGCAAAAATCCTCAACAAAGTACTTGCAAATCGAATACAAAGACACATTAGAAAAATCATACACCATGACCAAGTGGGGTTCATCCCAGGCATGCAAGGATGGTTCAACATAAGAAAATCAATCAATGTATTACAACACATTAACAAATCAAGAGAAAAATCAAATGATCATCTCAATAGATGCTGAGAAAGCATTCGACAAAATCCAACATCCCTTTTTGATAAAAACACTTCAAAAGGTAGGAATTGAAGGAAACTTCCTCAATATGATAAAGAGCATATATGAAAAACCCACAGCCACAATAGTACTCAATGGTGAGAGACTGAAAGCCTTCCCTCTAAGATCAGGAACAAGACAAGGATGCCCGCTGTCACCACTGTTATTCAGCATTGTGCTGGAAGTGATAGCCAGCGCAATCTGGCAAGACAAAGAAATAAAAGGCATCCAAATTGGAAAGGAAGAAGCAAAACTGTCATTGTTTGCAGATGTTATGATCTTATATCTGGAAAACGCTGAGAAATCGATGATATAGCTTCTAGAGCTAATAAACAAACTGAGCAAAGTAGTGGGATACAAGATTAATGCACATAAGTCAGTAATGTTTCTATATGCTAGAAATGAACAAAGTGAAGAGACACTCAAGAAAAAGATACCATTTTCAATAGCAACTAAAAAAATCAAGTACCTAGAAATAAACTTAACCAAAGATGTAAAAGACCTATACAAAAGAAACTACATAACTCTACTAAAAGAAATAGAAGGGGACCTTAAAAGATGGAAAAATATTCCATGTTCATGGATAGGAAGGCTAAATGTCATTAGGATGTCAATTCTCCCCAAACTCATCTATAGATTCAATGCAATCCCAATCAAAATTCCAAAACCTACTCTGCAGACTTGGAAAAGCTAGTTATCAAATTTATTTGGAAAGGGAAGATGTCTCGAATTGCTAAAGACACTCTAAAAAAGAAAAATGAAGTGGGAGGAGTTACACTCCCTGACTTTGAAGCTTATTATAAAGCCACAGTTGTCAAAACAGCATGTACTGGCACAAAGACAGACATATTGATCAATGGAATCAATTTGAGAATTCGGAGATAGACCCCCAGATCTATGGCTGATGGATCTTTGATAAGGCCCCCAAAGCCACTGAACTGGGACATAACAGTGTCTTCAACAAATGGGGCTGGGAGAGTTGGATATCCATATCCAAAAGAATGAAAGAGGACCCCTACCTCTCACCCTACACAAAAATTAACTCAAAGTGGATCAAAAACCTCAATATAAAAGACAGTACCATAAAACTCCTAGAAGATAATATAAGGAAACACCTTCAAGACCTTGTATTAGGAGGCCACTTCCTAGACTTTACACCCAAAGCACAAGCAACAAAAGAAAAAACAGATAAATGGAAACTCCTCAAGCTTAGAAGTTTCTGTACCTCAAAAGAATTTGTCAAAAACATGAAGAGGCAGCCAACTCAAAGGGAAAAAATTTTTGGAAACCATGTATCTGACAAAAGACTGATATCTTGCATATATAAACAACTCCTACAACTCAATGACAATAGTACTGACAGCCCAATTATAAAATGGGCAAAAGATATGAAAAGACAGTTCTCTGAAGAGGAAATACAAATGGCCAAAAAACACATGAAAAAATGTTCAGCTTCACTAGCTATTAGAGAGATGCAAATTAAGAGTACAATGAGATACCATCTCACATCAATTAGAATGGCTGCCATTAAATAAACAGGGAACTACAAATGCTGGAGAAGATGTGGAGAAACTGGAACTCATTCATTGTTGGTGGGACTTTGTAATGGTTCAGCCACTCTGGAAGTCAGTCTGACAGTTCCTTAGAAAACTAGATACAGAGTTACCCTTCGATCCACCAATTGCACTTCTTTGTATATAACCGGAAGATCTGAAAGCAGTGACACGAACAGATATCTGCAGGCCAATGTTCACAGCAGCATTATTCACAATTGCCAAGAGACGGAAACAGCCCAAATGTCTTTCAGCAGATGAGTGGATAAGTAAAATGTGGCATATACGCACGATGGAATACTATGTGGCAGTAAGAAGGAACGATATCTTGAAACATATGACAACATGGATGAACCTTGAAGACGTAATGCTGAGTGAAATAAGCCAGGCACAAAAAGAGAAATATTATATGCTACCACTAATGTGAACACTGAAAAATGTAAAACAAATGCTTTATAATTTAGAATGTAGGGGAACTAGTGATAGAGAGCAATTAAGGAAGGGGAAACGATAATCCAGTAAGAACAGATAAGCTATCATGGGTAAATTTAACATTCTGGGAATGCCCAGGAATGACTATGTTCTGTTAATTTCTGACGGGTATAGCAGGAACAAGTTCACAGAAATGTTGCTATATTAGGTTACTTTCTTGGGGTAGAGTAGGAACATGCTGGAAGTAGTTATCTTAGGTTAGTTGTCTTTTTCCTCCTCCCTTGTTATGGTCTGTTTGAAATGTTTTTTTATTGTATGTTTTTTATTTTTTTAATTTATTTTTATTTTTTATATAGTTGATTTAAAAAAAAAAGTTAATTAAAATATATATATATATGCAGAGCCCCCTTGAGGAGCTGGTCAAGAATGCAGAGGTATTGGGCTTCCCCACCTCGATGGTTGCTAATGTGCTCACAGACATAGGGGAATGGTGGTTTGATGGGTTGAGCCCTCTACCACAGGACTTGCCCTTGAGAAGACAGTTGCTGCAAAGGAGAGGCTAGGCCTCCCTATAATTGTGCCTAAGAGCCTCCTCCCAAATACCTCTTTGTTGCTGAGATGTGGCCCTCTCTCTCCGGCTAAGCCAACTTGGCAGGTGAAATCACTGCCCTCCCCGCTACATGGGATCTGACACCCAGGGGAGTGAATCTCCCTGGCAACGTGGAATATGACTCCCGAGGAGGAATGTAGACCCGGCATCACTGGATGGAGAACATCTTCTTGACCAAAAGGGGGACGTGAAAGGAAATGAAATAAGCTACAGGGAGGAGAGATTCCAAAAGGAGCTAAGAGGTCATTCTGGTGGGCACTCTTACGCACAATATAGACAATATAGACCTTTTTTAGGTTCTAGTGAATTGGAGTAGCTAGCAGTAAATACCTGAAACTATCAAACTACAATGCAGAACCCATGAATCTTGAAGACGTTTGTATAAAAATGTAGCTTATGAGGGGTGACAATGTGACTGGGAAAGCCATAAACTTTGTCTAGTTTATGGATGGATGAGTAGAAAAATGGGGGAAGGAAAAAAACAATCAAAGGCACCCAGTGTTCTTTTTTACTTTAATTGCTCTTTTTCACTTTAATTATTATTCTTGTTATTAGTGTGTGTGTCGTAATGAAGAGGTCAGGGATTGATTCTGGTGATGAATGCACAACTATGTAATGGTACTATGAACAATCAAATGTACACTTTGTTTCGTATGACTGCATGGTATGTGAATATATCTCAATAAAATGAATTTAAGAAAAAGTTAATGGACAGATTTAATGGCAGATCAGAGACAGGTGAAGAGAAAAATTGGTGAACTAAAAGTTCTGAAAAAAATTATCCAGAATGTAATAAAAAGAGACAAAGAAATGGAAAATACAAGCAAGAGTTAAGAGACTCAGGGAATAGAGTGCACAAGTCTAATAGCAGTTCCAAAAGAAAAAGAAAATGGGGAAAAGACAACAACCGGGTAAGAATTTTACTCAACTGATAGAATATCAATCCAGAGTCAGAAAGCCCAGAAAATCTCAATCAAGATACATGAAAAGAAATCTATACCCAGCTCATCACAGTAAACTATAAAATACAAAAAGCAATGTATGAACAACCAGAAAAAAATGTATAAGATTATATATAAAGAAATGGGGAATTAAATTGGCAACTAATAGCAACAGTGGAAGCCAAAAGCCAGTGGAATGATATGTTTGATATTATTTATCCAGCAAAATCTTTTTCAGGGAGAGGAGCAAATAAAGGTAATTTTAGACAAGCAGTAAGTGTTTCCCACCAACAAATCCACTTTTAAGAAAAGTCCACAATGTGTACTGCAGGCAGAAGAAAAGTGATCCAACTAGTAAGATCTAAAATGCAAATTAGTAAATATGTAGGTTTAAAAAAAGAAATGACAGCAGGAATCAATAACCATAATCTCTTCTGGGATAAAAAAATAGAACTAAAATACTTGATGTCAACAGCATGTAAGTTGGGAGGGGAGGTTTTCAGCATTAGTATTCCAGTTTCCTTGGACTGGAAGAATGTAAAGAGCATACAAAACATATACTCAACTGAAGTTAAGAACTAAATTCTCCCTAATTAATTTATAAATTTATACATAATGAAAGTAACTTCAACTTTTTTCTGGAAGTAGGCAAGTTGATTACAAAGCTGAACATCTAGAAAAACCATGAAACAACAAGAGCAATGAAAACAGACTAGATGATATGAAAACATCTTGTAAAGTCTCTATAACCAAACCAGGATGGTACTGGCACATGGACATCTAATGAAACCAAATGGAAAATTAAAAAATAGATCCAACTGCATGGAAAAATTTAGTATATGAAACAGACAGCATCTCAGATCAGTGGGGGGCTAGGAGGTGGGAGGATGGACTTTTTCTTCATTTTGATTAAAAACTCAGGAGCTATTAGGAAATACTGATACATTTTAATTACATTAAAAAACTTCTACATGGTTTAAAAAAACAGTAAAAATATAAACACCATAAGCAAAGCAAAAAGATAAATAACAAAATATACTTGGCAAATTACATCACAGAAAGGGGCTAATATAACTAATACATACAGTGCTTATGAAAATTTAGAAGAAAAAGTCTAACCTACAGAGAAATGGGTTTGAAATATAACATAGTTAGCTCATGGAAAATGAATCACAATTGGTCTAAAGATATAAGAAAAGTTTACCCTCACAGTAAAAATTAAAGCTGCACTAAGATGTCATTTCTCATTTAAAAGATTAACAAAACATCAAAAGGTTGACAAAATAAACTGGCGGTGAAGGCACAAAATGGAACAAAGCCTTACGGAGGGAGTTTTGGAAATATTTAGCAAAATCAAGTATCTATTTATCCTTTGACCCAGATCTAGAATTCCATCCCAAAAATCTACTTGTAAAAATATAAAAAGATGTATGTATTATACAAAAAGATATATTTATTATAGCACTGTTTATAACAGCAAAAGACTGGAAACAATCCAAGTATCTATCAACATAGAACAAGTTGAATGAACTACTATACATCTACACAATAGAATGTTATGAGCTGTAAAAAGAAACTGGAATATATCTACATAGTACCATGAAGTGATCTCCAAGATATAATATTAAGGTAAAAAAAGAAGAGTGGGAAAAAAATGTGTATCTATTTATCTAAAAAAATGACATGGGATATGAATATATGTATTTGTATTTGCTTATATCAAAAATAGAAGGGACACACAAATATGCATATATGTATATATTTGTAGATATATTCCATACATATATATTTCACATATATTTTTTCATTTATGCTTGTCGACAACATATAGTTGGGGTTACTTTTCCATCCATCAAAGAAGTTGTCATTTTAGTGGGCTTAGACCATTCACATTTGATGTAATTTTTGATATGGTTAGATTAAAACCTATCATCTTAATTATTTTCTATTTGTTCTATCAGTCTATTGTTCCATTTGAAGTCTTCTACCTTCTTTTGGACAATTTTTAATAATTCCATTTTCTCTCCACTTTACTGTATTATTTCCCTCTCTGTACTAAATGCTTTTAGTGGTTACCTCAAGTTTGCCTAGTGATTACGTAGGGTTTATTTATTTATTTTTAATAAATCCCAGCTTACCTTCAAATAATAATATACTGCTTTAGGTATAGTTTAAAAATATCTTTGTGATATTTTTGTTGTACATTTTACTTTTAAATATGCTATAACCCAATAATATTTCACTACAAATTTTGCTAGAGACCTGGGGTTTAGAAAATATGGCCCAATGAGATGGCCAACAGATTTTATAAATAAAGTTTTATTGGAACATAGTTATACCCATTCATTCATATTGTCTATGGCTGCTTTTGCACTACAAGAGCAGAACTGAGTAGTTTTGACAGAGACATCATGACCCACAAGCCTAAAGGACCTAGCCCTCTAAAAAAATGTTTTAACAATCAATTATCTTTTACAGTGATTTAAAAAAATGAGAATTTTATACTTAATCTTTTTACTATTTCCAGCTTGCTTCATTTCTCTGGGCAGATCTAAATTTCTGTCTAGCATCATATCTATGCTGCTTGAAAAACTTTTACCATTTTTTGTAGTTCAGGTTTGCTTAATGAATTTTCTCAGTTTTTGTTTTAAAGCATGTTTATTTTTCCTTTTTTTTGAAGATATTTTTGTGAATTGATGGTTAACATTTTTTTTTTCTTTCAGTACTTGAAAGATGGCACTTCGTGGTGTTCTAGCTTGCATAGTTTTTGAGGAGATGTCTGCTATATTTCTTATCTTTATTCTTCTTTACCTGTGTTTTTCTCTGGTTGCCTTCAAGATTTTCTCTCCATGATTTTAAGAGTATAAATGTGATGTATCTGGTGCTAGGGGTGTGTATGTATGTGAAAAAGAGAGAGAGGGAGAGAGAAATTATCCTTCTTGGTGCTGAGTTTGGAACTGTGATTTTATCTCTTTCATTATTTTTGGAAAATTCATTGCCATTATTTTGTCAAGTATTTCTTCTGCCCCATTCTGTTTCTCTTCTTCTGGGATTCTAGTAATGTATGTTACGCAGTTATATTTTCCCATAGAATTTAAATGCTCTGTTCTGTTTTCTTCTCCTTTTTTCTCTATGCATTTCAGTTTCAGTATTTCAGTTGTTTTATTTTCAAGATCACTCATTCTTTCCTCATCATTGTTGAGTCTACTGATTAGCCCACCAAAGGCATTATTCATCTGTTACTATGTGTGTGTTTATTTTCAGCGTTTCCATTTGATTCTTTCTTAAAGCTTTTCTCTCTCTGCTGAAGTCCCCAATCTGTTCCAAGCATGGTGTCCACCTTTTCCACTAAAGATTTTATTTGTATCTGATTCTGTTGATTGCTTTCTCTTTTGATCATGCATTGCTTTTTCTTGCTTTTTTGTGTCTCATATAGTTTTTGGTTGAAAGCTGGACTTCATAATGTAGGGCAGTAACAACTGAAGTAAATAGTATTTATGCCTGAAAATAGACCTGCCTCTTCTTCTGCTAGACTTTTATTGTGGGACACTTGAGTAAAATTGGTCAAGATATAAGCTGTGTTTGGGCTTTGTCATTGCTATCATGGCCCTCAGTGTACCACTAGCTTCATATTCCTCTGCTGATACCTTATTTAGGGTGGAGGGTGGGATGCCAAATAATATTTTAGGCTTTGCAGGCCACATACATCTTTGTCACATACTCTTTTTTGAAAATCACTTAAAAAAAAAAAGTTAAAAAAAAATACCCACAAACATTCTTACCTAGAGGCCCATTAAAAAAAAAAAAACAAAAAAAAAACAAGGACATGGGCAGGATTTGGCCCATGGGCCAAGTTTGTCAACCCCTGAAGTACAGGAAAGATTAAGCATAGGAAGTAGAGAAACAGAAGATATAGAAGACCCAGATCAAACTTTTATAGATGAAAAATACACTGGATGAAATGAATGGCGGAATAGACACTGCAGAAAGTAAGATGTATGAATGTGAACAAAGTGCAATAAAAACTATCTAAAATGAAATGCAAAAAGAAAAAAAGCATGAATAAAGAAATGGACAGAGCATCCGTAAGCTATAGGGCAACTGGGGATTCCCTTTAAGTAGAACCCCTGAAGGAAACATGACTTCTAAGAACAAGTTTTTGAAGGAATTTCCCAAATCTGATCAAAATTATAAACCCACAACCAAGAAGCTTAAGAGGAATAAATTTGAAGAAAACTACATAAAGCATATTATAATCAAATTGCTGAAAACCAGCAATAAATTTCAAAAGATACCAATAAGGAAATGGAAGGACAAGCCACAGACTTTGAGAAGTATTTACAAATTACATCTCAGATAAAGGATGTTTATCCAGAATATGTAAAAAACTCTTGGAGTTCAAGAAGACGACAATTCAATTTTAAAATAGGCCAAGGATTTGAATAGAAATTCTGCCAAAGAAGATATACAACAGCAAAAAAGAATATGAAAAGATGCTTAACATCAGTAGCATGGGGGAAATGCAAATTAAGCTAAAATGAAATACCATTATGCAACCACTAGAATGGTTATTTGAATCTGGTTCTAATTGATTGCATTGTTTCTTGACAGTGGGTTGTTTTTTCCTGCTTTTATGCATGTCTCATAATTTTTTATTGAAAGCTGGATTTCATAATGTTGGACAGAAACAACTTAGATAAATAGTATTTATACCTAGATACAGGCATGCCTTTTCTTCTGCTAGACTTCTGCTATTACAAAAAAGACAAATAATAACAAGTATTAGTGAAGATGTGGAGAAACTGGAACCCACATATGTTGCTGGTTAGAATTTTATATGGTTCAGCCACTTTGCAAGCAATTTGGCAGTTTTATAAAAAGTTAAATATAAATTTATCATACATCTCATGATTCCACACCTAGGTATCTACTCAAGAAAAATGAAAATATTTGTCCACACAAGACTTGTATACAAATGTTCACTGCCAAAAACTGAAAACAGTCCAAATATCCATCAATTGCTGAATGCATAAAAATGTGGTGGATCCATACAATGGATTAATACTCAGTATAAAAAGGAACTAGCTACTAATACATGCTAAACAAGTATGAACCTCAAAAACATTATTCTGGTAAAAGTAGTCATAGATAATAGACTACATATTGTGTGATACTGTTTATATGAAATGTCCAGAAAAGGCAACTCTATAGAGATAGAACACAGACCAGTGGTTGCCTGGGACTAGGGGTGGGACTATTAAATGACTGCAAATGAGCCCAAGGGAGCTTTTTGGGGTGATGAAATGTTGGGAAACTGGATTGTGGTAATTACTGCACAACTCTATAAATTTACTAAAAATCACTGAATTATACACTTTTAACAAGTTAATTTAATGACAAGCAAATTATACCTTAATAAAGCTGTTTAAAAAGATAACCACAGGGGTTTGGAGTGGAGAAGTATAGATGAAACAAGATCAGTGATATATAGTGATAATTGCTGATGCTGGGTTATGGGTAATGGGAGTTCATTATACTATTCCTTCTACTTTCTGGCATGTTTGAAATTTTTCATAATAAAAAGTTAAAAATAAAACTATTACAGGCATGGGGAAACAAATATTCTCATAAATTGATGGTAGGAATATAAATTGGTTCAACCTCTACAGAGGAAATTTGGTAATATCTACCAAAATAACAAACCTCATACTCTTGGACCTAGTAACTCCACTCCTAGTCTACATCTAGAATATACAAATATCCTTGCACATATTCCAAAGGCGCGCATGGTAATTCACTAACGAGTTACTGATAATAGCAAAGAGTTACTGATAAATAGCAAAAGATTGAAAGAAAAACTAAATATCCATTAGTAGAGGACTGGTTAAATAAATTTTGGTATATCCATAGGGTGAAATACTCTACAGCCATTTTAAAGACTGTGAAGTACGGTGAAAAAAGTGAAATATGAATTTTTTTCTTGTATATGCATAAAATATTTCTGGAAGGAAACCCAAGAAAATAATTACATTGGTTGCCTGTAAAAAGTGAAACTAGGGGGCTGGGAGACATAAATGTTGGGATATCTTACTTTATACTTATGATAATTTTTGACTTTTGAATTATGTGCATGTATTACCTACTCAAAATTTGAATTAAAAAAAGGTAATAAAGAGAAAATCTCAAAGAAAGCAAGGAGAAAAGGCACATAAGAGACAAAAAAAAAACAACACACAAAAAAAACGAGTGACAACAGACTTCTTAATAGAATGAATGCAAGCCAAAAGGCAGTGGACAAAAAACTGTCAACCTATAAATCAATATCCAGTAAAAGTATCTATCAGAAACAAAGGGCTCTGTAAGCTACGTAAGAGCTACTAGCTTCTGGTTGGTTTGGATGAGGCACTGGTAGAAAACTGGAAGTCAAGAGGGAGAGAGACATGACAATCTTTCTCCCCTGTCTTGCTTCAGGGCCCTCATTAGCAGTAATTATGTCTGTTCCAAGGAACTCTCTCGCACAGGTCAGGGCTTCTTCACTTCAAGCATCTCCAGTCTCTGGGCTCCTTCTCCGTTTCTGCTTCCATTCGTAGGGTTAACAGCAGCTCCCAACAGTTGCTTATCTCTGGTTTCACCACCCCTATTCTTTCAGATCTTCTAAAACATTTCAAAGTGTTATCAAATTATCTAGCATGGCCTCCATTTTCCTATCTGGATCCTGACTGAAAAACCCTATATATCTTAATCAAAAAGAAAAAGGGGAAAAAAAAACCCATACATTTATTGATGATTATTCCCTATAAGTAGTAAATTGTTTTTCATCACCCAAATCCCAAAATTAGAAGAGAAAACTTTTTCAAGAAATCGTGGCTGAAGAAAACTATAACTGATAGCTTTTACCCAGCATGGGCCACATAAATACTTATTCAAAATAAAAAATACAAATTTGTTACTATGTTGAGCTCAGGAAGAATTTCTTATAAGATTTTTATATAATGTGCAATGGGCAAAATTTTGTCAGCTTTACAACAATTCCAGAAGCATTTCATGTATATTTTCTATCTTACTTTATTCCACAGTTAGAGTTGATAGTAAAATGGTGTCATCTAGTTCTATGAATCAACACTATCAGTGGAAGGAAGGAAAAGTTAAAAGATTCAGATCTACAGTTTTCCAGTGATTTTAGCACAAGATTAAGATATTCAAATACCTGAAAAATTAGAACATGTATTGACACCCTTGATAAAGACCACATACATCTTTTTCTACAGAATGATAAACCTTCCTAATAGTAATAAAACCAGAACCACCTTTTCAATCTGTTGCTTTCTCACTCTAATTTTTGTATATCCATACTGCTCAAGGGAATTATCAATTTTTATTTCCTTTAGTTACAAAAGAAAAGCAATAAATAGCATTTTTTAAAAACTACACATGTTCAGCCCTCTAGATTCCGACATATACTCATGTGGATGGGAATTAAGTTATCTCATCACCTAATCACATCCTGCAAACACAAACATATCAGACTGATAACTCTTTTATCTCTGTCCATAAAATGATTATAGTCTCAACTGCTTCACTCCAAAATTAACAGAAGGGCAAAAAGACCAAAATTATAGGGAAAAAAAAGATGCTAGTATTAACTAGCATCAAATGAAATGCTAAGTTTCTAAACATTGTCAGTATAAACAAATGAAGACAAAATTTGTCTAATGTTGACTTTAGCTATAACTGATCCAGAAAACTTAAAAATAGTATATGGTTATGGAAAAGGAAAATAAAACAACACTGAAGAACTGTAGTAAAGAAATAGAATCAAAATCAATTGCCTCAAAAAAGAACATCATCTCTTCCTCAGAGAGAGAAGACAAAGAAATAGAAGTGTAGACAGCCTAGATTTATCGATCAAATAACTGAGATCAACCTGCCACAAATGATAAGTAAAGACAATAATGGATACAAAATTGGAGGTTTAGAATATGTGTCAGTCAATATATTTAAAAATATAATAAATATAAATAAATAAAGCAAAATCTTTTTCTTTAGAAGTACAGCTTATAAGGAGAATAAACAAACACAGGTAAAGTTAGACAAAATTATAATTAGCCAATTTAAGACAATTTTCCACATGACTATCCATTTCTGTAAAATTAGAAAAACACTAAGAGATCAGAGTGCTTTTTGGTGTAAAGAAGGGAGTACTGATACTGGCCTATAAGTCAAAAACCGTTTGTGAAGCCTGAGCCCCATCCCACCCCAAACAAATGTCCCTTTATAATGAGACTTTCTTCTTTTGATTGCCAAGCTGTTACCTAAACTGGTTGAAGCCTAGACCTAAATCATAAATGCGATCAAATAAAACTTGGTCGTAACACAGTAGACTGAACTTAGGCACAAATGCTGTGTTTAAAATACAGTATAAGTTAGCGACAGAACGCATCAGTGACTTACCATTACATGTATGACCCAGCCTGTGACTGTCTAGCCACTCTAATTAGAAGCTAATTATACCCACTTAGTGCCATGAAAGACAAAGCCCTATGATCTTCTCTCCAAGGCAACTTGGCATATTAGGACATATACTTTTAGTCTTTGCCACTGCACATGCTAAATGCTACTATCTGAACCCGTACCAGTTCCTTCCTCCCCTAATCACTGTGAACCTAATGGGTGTCCCACCACTGATCTATGCCTGGGAATGCTGAAATCTATGAACATCTCTTTTCCCTTAGGCTAAAGGCGGCTCGAAAGCATTCTATGTCTGAAGGTCTATTTAGGTTCAGGCATGTTTGGCTTTGTTCTACCTGTGAAACTTAGAAATCAGTGTTTGACCAAGCTAACATGAGAACAATAGGAAAAAGAACAGTCAGAACTTAACTCAGACTTGGCAAAAGTCCCCTAATTTCCTACATCTCAGTTTTCTTATCTATAAAAAGGAATATATTTGAAGTATTTTTTTAGTGCAAATAAATAAATACAGCAAAATATTTTTCTTTATAAGTACACCTAATAAGGAGACTAAACACAGGTAAAGTTAGACAAAATTATAATTAGCCAGTTTAAGACAATTGCCCACATGACTATCAATTTCCATAAAATTAGAAAAACACTAAGGTACGAATAAAAACAAAATCCTCTTCCCCCAATATAGAACACTTTGCAATACTGCAGTTTTAAGTCTCCCAGCCTATTTAGAAGACAAATGTTCACCTATGTATAATTTGTAATATAGGTATAGGCTTTTTTGGAGGTGAACATCTATGTCAGACAATACTGTCAGCAAATATAGTAACATGCATTTTATATATATATATAAATATTTGTATATATTACTTATATACTTATATACGAAAGATTCATAGAATTTTGTCTTTTATAAGACAGAATCATCTTATAAATTAAATATTATTTAATAACTTTTTTGCTCACCTATATACTTTCAATATGCCAAGTGAATAAAAAATTAAAAATACATGATACAAATCATAAATAAAATTCTATAAACAGATCCTAATTATAATGAAATCCATCAATATCCTGACTTCCTGTCCAGGAGCCTTAGCCATTCTGCTCATCAGAAAGCTCTTCTACTCCTCTATCTAATTTATTCCTATCATCCCTTTAGAACATGGCTCAAGTCTTAACTCATTCAGCAAATTTTCCCTGACTTCCCAGACCAGGTCAAGTCCCCTGTTATGCTCTCTAATTGCACCCTGTAATTCTCTCATAATTGCAATTACATAATGGTGTAACTGCTTGTTTAATATCTCTTAGCTCGGAAAGGTCTTTGAGAACTGATCTATTTTTACTTTAACCCTAGAACCTAGCACAAAGGCTTTACAGAATGAACTAATAACTAAATGTGGAATAATTGTTAGAAGAATTTTCTGGCTTAAGTATTTAAATAAAATAGAAAACTGTTACGACTTATTACTCTTTTAAGAGAAATGCCATGTTGCTATTTCTCCATTTTTCTTCTGGTATCAAAAATACAATTAACTTTTCTGTTAGGGAAAATTTAAATAAGGCAGAAAGATTCCCTTTTAAAAACCATTACTATTTAATAAGAACTAAATAACTTATTTTCCTTTACCTGGTCCATCTTAAATAAAATTTGCTCCTGCTTAATACATACTTTCCAGTAGCTTTAGTGAAACAGAAATGACAGGGGAAAAAAAGTACTTTTAAAAGCTTTAAAAGCATCTTCACATTGCAACCCTAAAATTAACAATGACTGTAAAGACAGAAAAAAAAAATCCTAGCAGGTACTGAAAGAACAATACTTTTTGCTCACAAATCATCTATTTCTTTTAATAGAAAGAATAACTTCACTCTGTCTGGTGGCCTGCAAAAAAAGGCCTGATGATTAGCCTGAATGGAAAAATTCCAATTAACTTCTTCATATGCATTCTCTCAAAGTATTTCATTCTCCACCCTCTATTTCTCTATTTCTTAACTTGCGCCTTTAACTTCTAAACCTCTCTAGGATTCCTAATGGGAGTGGGAGTGGGCAGGCTAACTTCCTCTTACCTTATAAAGCAGAGGATTTTTTTTTTAAACTGCTACCCATGGTTTAAAAAAAGTTTTACAAATAATTGAGAATACACATATATAAAAATAAATATAGAAAGCAACAGCAGTTTCACAAATACTTATTCTCTGAGAAGTATACAATTTTCCATTGTATTTTTTATGCTAATCATTGATTTCACAACCCACTATTGTGGTATGTGCTGCACTTCAAGGAAAAAGAAAAAGAAAACAGATGTATCTGTGACTTCCTCTGCTGGGTTTCAATTACCACTCCTCTATCTGCTTGCTGTCCCCCAGATAATTTCTGAACTCTTTAATCCACTGATAACCCTTCTCTATTTCTGAACTCTTTAATCCATTGATAACCTTCTCTATTTCTTATCACTGTATTTCTCTTTTACTTCTTTACTAAATTTTAGTGTCTCATAGAAAGGGAAAATGGATAAGCACATGTGCTAACTTTGAGCTCTTTAACTAGCACACTTTTAAAAACCAGTAGTTTCCTAACTCTCTGGCTTGATTTAAGATCCCTCTGCTAACTACCATGGCCTCAGTTGCGGTATTCTGGGACTTACCAGTAGAGCCTGCCAAAGCAATCTGAGGAATTAAAAGGGAAAGGAAAAGTGCTTATAGTGAGGTCACAGAAATCTATATATCACAATTCCATTTAATGCTAGAACTAAAAGTAAAAGTGTAGTTAAATAGTAAAAATTAAAACTAAATACTTAAGAAATGGAAAATTATTTTTGGTGGAAAAAAAACAAACTAGGAAAGGATCCTTCTTCAGAGGAAATAACCAAAAGAAATTTCCAAATATAGCAATAAAAATAATATTTTTTAAGAAGTGAAGAGTACTTACAAAGCAAGGCTACTCAAAACATACTGTACGTGCTCACATCCATCTGGGAATGATGCACTGGCTGATGTAAAACAACAAAGTGCAGTCTGAAGAACCTGAAGCTGTGGCAAAGGGACCTGCCATCTTCCAGCATAATCTTCAACCACCTGATAGGAAGCAATCCAAAAAGTACATTACTATAGAAAATGTTCTCAACATTCTCAAGTTTAAAAATATGGATAAATTTGCTGGAGAAAGTAAAACATTAATTCATTATGAACACAAATAATTTAGGGAAAGAAAATTTTTTATTGTTTATTTTCATGTTATGCATTTGAAAATAAAATCAAATATTATTTGTGGAAATATGGAAAATATATGGTATATGGATGACTGTGCTGTTAACTGACAAATCTTTAACAAATTTTGTAATAAATGCCCTTCATCAGCTTTGTCAAGACAATTATTAAGTATTAAAATTGCTAAATGATATAGTGTAAAGATAATTAGAAAGGAATGTGCAGCATTACTGTTATTTTTTGCAAGACTCAATATTAAGAATTCTGGCAATAAATGAGTAGTAAGATACAGTAATATAATGCTCTGATTATGAAATTTTAAACTATAGACAGTATCATACTATGAGGAGAAAGTCCAGAATACATAGTCTGTACTGGCTCTGTCAGTTTAACGAGTTTTATGAATTTGGACAAGTCATCTACCTTCGTTATAGTTTCTCCATAAAAATGGAAATAATAATCCTCATCTCGAAATTTGGATGATTTACGAGAAAGCATTTTAGAACAATCGCTGTAAAAATGTTCATTATGATCTTTCACATGCAAAACTGCTGTATTAAAAAATGTATTATATTAACAAAATGCATCACATAATAGAGGGGTTGGAAAACTGCCCACAGGCCAAATTTGGCCTGATGCCTGTTTTTGTACAACACAAGCTAAGAATGGATTTCTGTTTTTAAATGGTTGAAAAAAAATCAAAAGAATAATACCTCATGATGTATGAAAATTATGAGATTCAAATTTCTATAAGTAAATGTCTGTAAGTAAAGTTTTATTGGAACACAGCCAGCATTGTCTATGGCTGCTTTCCCACTACAACAGCAGAGTTGAATAGTTGTGACAGAGACCATATGGCTCACAGGCCTAAATATTTAATATCCATCCCTTTACAGAAAAAGTTTGCTGATTCTTGATATAAATGCTGGGAAAATTAGAGCCAAATACAAAAGCTAAGAACATGCAGCGCTCAAAGGATTTCACACTAATCACTTCCTGTTGGGTGACAAGTTTCCATGGGTCTCTCACATTTCTACAGTTTTTCAAAATAAGGCACTGATTGTGCCTTTATCTTTTCAAAGATATTTATAGGAAAAAGCCTTGGAAAAGAGAGATGACTTCTCCCTCTGGAGCAGAGAGCAGGTTAGTTTACTGCCCAGTACAATATAGATAATGTCTCCCTCTGGGGCAAAGATCAGACAGAATTGCTTGTAGCCCATCTATAAAAGACTGGGGTTCCTAGGCTCAGAGTTCCTCAGCATCCACCTAGGCTGCTTTATGCCACTCATGTAGGACTTGAGAAGCAAGGAGAACCAACATGAAAATGCAGCTCATGCTCCTTGCTGTGCTGTGAATAATAAACTCCTTTGTCTCTGATCCAGGAGTCTCGTGTCCTCTGCCAGCACACATGAAACTGTGGCATAAAAATTTGTTAGCTTGCAAGTAGAATAAAAGCTCAGATCCTTCCAAGTTCTTGACAATTCCAAGTCGTAATACCAGCTACAAAGCATCTCTCTCCAATCTTTCTGAGAACATGCATAGATAAAAAAGAAAGCAGAAGGGATTATCTCTGTAAACTTTTCTCTTTTAGATGGCGTAGTCCTCATTAGCTGGGAAATATAAAACAACTTTTTCCCACTAACTCTGCTAACACCATGTAAAACAGATTTTCTAAACCACCTCAGGCCAAAATAAAATGTTAGACAGTAAGAACATTCCCTGGCTCTAAATTCTCACTACTGTCTTTGATCTGCTTTACTGCTGCTTTTTTGGGCCACCCAACAGTACTCTGTAGCCACATAAAAAAAAACGGGTATCTGACACCCTCACATTTTTCCTGTTCTCAGTCCTTAATAGTTCACCCTAATCCATGTCTCCTTATAACCATATTCACTTCCTATATATGGGCTAGGTTTATCTTCTTGGAACAGAGGCTTTCTACTTTCTCAAGTTCTGTTCTAATAACTTTCCTCATTCACCAAGATTCAGCTACTAATACCCTGCTTGATCTAGCTGAGCCCAAACGTAATGCAATAAAAGGCCTTGTGAACAACATTACCACTAAATTTGCCCCAAACCCTCAAAGGGACACAGAACAAAATTATTTAGAATTTTGGTATTTTCCTAATTTGTTTAATGTCATGCCAGACACCGCCAATTCATCTTAACATTACTTCTCTTTGAAATAATTTCCTTAAAATATATAAAATTATCCATTACATTACACTGTTACACTGAAATATTTCTCCTATGCTCTGAGTATTGTCATAAACACTCTGCTAATGATAGCTGATGACCTGACATCATTAATCTGAATGTAGTCTGCCAGGATATAGTATAGTAAACATGTCATCTTCCACTTTTCTTATTTGTGGCAGGTTGAATTATACACCCCAGGAAAAAAAAAGTTAACCTTAACCTATTGTTGTGGGTGTGTAAACCCACTGTAAATAGGACTTCTGAAAGATTTTTTGTTGTTGTTAATTTGTGGCCAACTGAATCAGGATGGCTCTTAATCCTATTAGTAGAGGCCTTATAGAAAAAGCCAGGAAGAAGCAGGAAGCCAGAAGTCAATGGAACCTGGAAGAGAAAGGAGAGGACATCACCACGTGACAGGAAAGCCAGGGAACCCAAGGACTGCTGCCAGCCAGAACATTACTGCTCCTAGGGAGGAAATAAACCTTTTAGTCTCTGATACTGTGGAGACAACAAATTCCCATTGTTTAAGCCAACCCACTGCATGGTATTTGTCATAGCAGCCAGGAAACTAAGACATTATTGCTTTGTTGGGGAGGGGGGTGGTTTTGTCTTCTACTAGGTAACAGTTTTAACATAATAGTCAATGAGCATGCTGAAGTTCTAGCAAACAAAGGAATAATATTTTCCTCATTTTAAAAAGCAACTCCTAACTCAAGTTCTAGATTCTTAAGAAAAAAAAAACTGGTCTAGAAAATAAGAGGATCCAGATTAAAAGTAAATTAGGAATTGGTGGAGAGCCTTTTTTTCATTTTGAAGGGCATAATAAACTTTACTGTAAAGAGCATTTACAGAAACTATGAATGTTATTGAAAGAAGTTGTGACCAAGGTCAGAAGCATGCCATGGCACTTTCTCACTCTGTCACACACACATACTACATACTAACAAATCTTTATTTACCAAAATAAATATGAGAATGAATACAGATGACACTTTCACAATGTAGACTTAATGTAAACCTATTAAGATTAAATTACATTATTTGTGAACATTAAAATACACATATCCAAAGTATAAACATATTGTTTAGGAACCCTCAAAATATCATATAAAGTGATCAGATATACTTATCTTTCTTAATTGAGCTCTCCTCTTTTCTAGTATAAAAAAGAAAGCTACCAAATATTAGTTTATCACTGAGCAAAGAACCTACTTGGTTTTTAAATCCAGGTCATAATAGACTAGAAGATGAAACACAGTATCAAGCATGACCTTATTTCTATAAGCCCTCTCTTGACCATCCCTGTCATTCTCCTCTCTGGAATCGCGCATTATCATTAAGTTTCATTATGTCAAACACCTCACAGTTCACAGGTGTCAAATCAAGCTAATGTTCTCTAATGTTAATTTCATCAGCTTGTTTACAGTGAACACATGACACTTTTTATATCTGATTAACCAGAGGACACATCGCAATTTCTTTCCATTCTAAGTGTTTCAAAAAATACTTTTGTTTGTTGAATACAAACTAATACAATCTAGTCAACAAAAAGTCTGCTCATTTTCTAAAATAACTAAAACAAACATTTTAATAAACATCCTGGAATAGAAAGAGAGCATTAGTGGAAAAAGTGGTGAATTTCCAAAAAGATCTGTAATTTAGTTAATAATATTGTACCAATATTAATTCCCTATTCTTGATAACTGATCATGATTATATGAGATATTAACATTAAGCAAGGCAGGATGAAGGATAAAAGAGAATTCAATTCTATTTTTGCAACTTATCTGTAAGTCTAAATTTAGTTGAATAAAAGTTTAAAATTAAAACTAATCTGCTCCTACCTCTTCCCCAAAATTTCAACATTCTCATTTATTTTCTGGAGGCTACTTTATAACAAAAGCATGATTCTGCATTTACTTTCCCTACTTTATTACACATCTGCACCTAAGACTTACCTTGCCTGTGGGTATTTATGAGGTAGATTGAAAAATAAGACAGGTAGACTGGCAGCACAGTGGAAATAATATAGGCTTTGGAATCAGACCGACCTTGGTTTGAATTCCAGCTCTGTCACTTTTTAATGGTGTAAACTCTGCAACCTTATTACACTCCTCAGTCTCAGTTTCTTGTAAAATAAACTGAATATAACCTTCATCAAAGATATATTAAAGAACTAAATAAGGCCTATGTTAAAATCTAGGATAATTCCTGGCACACAACAAATGAGCTATAGTTACTAGTTTACTTTGTTTTAAGAAAATAGGAAGATGGGATTAAGCTTGCTTTATGGACTATTTCATTGCATCAGTACAGGCTGGTTAATGATATCCAAGTATGATTAATCATAACAAATTTTACTTACTTTTAGCAAGCAGATAGGCTACTTCCAAATTAAATTTACTTAAAAACTTAAGACTTTCAACTATTTAGCTCAATACTTACTTGACAGATGAAGCACATCCTCGAAACAGCTATACAATGACATGCTTCATATCTGAACAGATACCTGAGCATTCATTTTTTTCCTACAGTTTTTCACTGAGAATTAAGAAGATAAACAAAAATACTGTTCAAGAAAAAGAAGTCATTTGTTATTTTTACTTTTTGTATCAAGATATTAATGTAAATAAAAATTTAAAAATTAAAGTCATCCAAAAAAAACATCAAAATGGTTTGAAAATAGATTCTAATTAATAAAAGGTGCTTGGGATCTGCAATAGACATAATCTATATAGTAGCAAGCACCTAAAACCCAGTCCTTTGGGTGGCTCAATGAAGCATAGTGTTTGTACAGCTCAACACTACTTAAATTTATGTTTCTACACCATTAAGGTCTTTGATAAGTTCTATGAGTGCAATAAGACTAAAACTTTTACAAACTAGAAAATGGAGTAAGCATCTCTGAATATTAATATTCCATAAAATCACACTGGTAAAAGAAATCTTCAAGGTTATTTAGTTGAACTACCAAATAGAGCAGGAATACCCATTACCATATCACTCCCAAAGCATTAGCCGACACGAATATTGCTACTGATGGGTAGTTCATCACCACAAAAGAAAATACTCTTAATTTTTACAGAACTGTTTATTAGGAAATTCTTCATTATGAAGAAAAAACTGCCTCTCTGTAATATCCATCCATCAGTCCAACTGAGAAGTTCTAACATTGTAAAAACAAGACATTCAACAGTCTTTCAAGTGTTATAAAGTAGCTAGCATATAAATCTGTTATAATCTCTTTTCTAGATTAAATATCCCCATTCCTTTCAACCACTTCTCAACAGTTCCAATAATTTCACAGTTTTCATTAGTATCTCCTGTTCATTCTCCAGTTTGTCCAAGTTCTTCTTAAACATAGTTTCCAGAATGGAACTTAAAAGACTCCAGGCAGACTCCAGTCAGAATCAGTGGATCTACTGACTCCCTGTTCTTGACTCTGGGCTTTTATTAATGCACCTTAAGGTTACCTTAGGTTTTTATTGATCTTGAGTCAGCATAAACTCTTTTTTCAAACCGACTGCTATTCAGCCAGTTCTCTACATACCATAACTTTATAGTTGATTTTTTAAATCATGACTGTACATTAATCCTTACCACTTTTTCCATTCTTAGTTTCAGCCCCAACCTCCAGACCTGTGTTTCTAGCCAATACATTAGCTTTCCCTTCCAGTATGTGTCACTGTAAATCTTAAAAAAAGGGTTTTCCATGTTATCATCAAGTTGTTAAAAAACAAAACATAAGTACTCAGACACACAAAATTAATAGGGCCAAGTTCAGATCCTTCAGTTACATACTAAGACCATTAATACCCTTTTAGCAACAGTGTTCAACCAACCACCAATACTAGACCATCCCACTTTTCTCCATGCTGAAATCCATTTATGCTGAGTCTCTCATATCCCCCACAGTGTATTACAGAAATCTAATTAAAATAAATAAACAAAAACCTGAAAGAATAACCTGATTTAATGAACCCATGGTGATGCCTAACTACTGAAAATCGTTTATTCAATGAATTATTCAATAATTTTGTTTCACTTTATAATTTTAGTGGCCTACTGGTCCCATAACATGTTGAAAAATAGAATATTAGCCCATCTCTTCAATTCTCTATGTTTCTTCAGACATTACTTACTGTGGTTCAGAAACACATGTGCAAAATCCCTGCCCCATTTAATGAAGAGAAAACTTACTTTAAATGCCCCTACCAGCTTTCCCTACTTACTTGGGGCTGTAATTCTTTTAACCACATTTAGTTCCCAATTTGGAAACCATTCATTTGTTAGGAAAGATATTTGAAAAATGGAAATGGAAAAAGTTCTATTTTTTTCCTGCTTGACACAGAGGGTCTATCACTTTGTTCACATCTGTTAATTTAATACAAAACAATGAATCTGCACAGGAAGGAATGAAATTATATTACAGGAATTCATTCATCCCAAGAGGAAAGAAAACATATTTTAAAAATCCTACTAAACTAGTTTAAAACAAATTAACCAGATATACACAAAAGTCTGAAACATAAAGTGTCCTGCCTGCTAATACAGGTATTTCAGATAAGTATATTAAACATGTTTCATGTTATATGCAAATACACATCACAAAGCAATTTGGCCCATAAAGCAGTTTTATAGTCACAAGATTCACCTGAAATCTAACATCTATACAAAATAAAAGAATTTTAGTGAGTCATGAAAGACAGTGAGGTTTTAACTTAAAACTATACAGAATCACCTCTACACTAAAAACCAACCTTAGTTTTTAGACGATTTTCATTAGCCATCTGTAAGTAAATTTGGACCAAGATATTATTTAATATCTGTTGTGACTTCTTCAGTTTCTAAATTTTTCATTAAACTGCATTGTTAGTTTGCACTTGAATAGTGTTCAACATGTTTCACTTAACTTTTCCTATTTAATACATGAAAAAAGGTATTCTTATCCCAGAAGCAGTATATTTTTGTGACATACCCACAAATGGAAGTTTTGTCATATGTATATTTCAAGAATAAAATGAGGGGAAAATGGTTTTCCATGTCAAGTTAAGTCCATTACTTGTTCTCTTTTTCCTTGTTTCTGTGGCCAAAAACATATTCTGTAAGTGCAATTTTCTTTGCAAGGACAAAGAGCTAGAAAGCAGGCTGCTTACGTTGGTGAGTGGAAGACAGATGAGTAGGGAAGGGAAAAAACAGTGAAAAACTATAGAGAACACCCCCCTCCCCCATTTCCATTCTTCTATTTTTGTCGTCTTCTTAAATTCCCGACATTGTGAGTTTAGAGGAAACCTTTTCTCTTTCCTTCAACCTTCTTGTTCATAAAATAGGAACTTTACATACCCTCTCAAAAGTACCCGAGAGGACAAATTTCATCCTTCCCCTAAAATTCCCTTACTCAAGGAAGTGAAGTTACTTATAACAGTGAAAGTCTATCTTCTGGCCAAAGGTAATATACAAGTCTGGCTCAACTTCTTGTTTTCTGCATACACAGGGTGTGAGGCAGGTCAGTGTGCAACTTGTGGCTGCTTGGGTGTCTGCTTACAGACCCAGCTTTCCTCTTAAGTAGGTCTAAAGAAGGTAAGCAGTAGGCTCATCTTAAAATCTTTAATCCTTCAATCCCTGTCTCTTCAGTCAACTTTTTATTTGACTACAAAATCAATGAGGAGAGTAATATATTAAATGTTTCCCTTATAAACATTAAAAATTGGTGTGGGGACAAGGAGACATCAAGATATATGCACAAAGTAAAGTATATGACTATAAAATTAAAATGTGGGTTGAACGAACATTTTCATGTAGCTAGAGCTGGTGATATCCACAGATGTGTGAGCATGTGTGAATGTCTTAATTAGCACGAGCTAAGCAGAACTCTGCATCTAACATCAGTTTAAACTGGTCTGGCTACAAATAGTATTACAGGCATTGGTGAGGCAATTATATTATTGCCTTTTAGAAAGTCTTTTAGTCATACTTTTTTTCAGGTATTAATAGGGAGAAAATTGGTCCCTCTGTCCAGTTTCTCAGCAAGGACTACGGGTCAAAGTTTTAAACTACAAAGGGATTAAGTTCTATATGGGTCTGTATTAGACATGGTTCTACAGAGAAATAGAATTGAAAGTATATGTATGTATGTGTGTTAATGTATGTATAAATAATAAGAGATTTATCATAGGAATTGGCTGATGCAACCATGGGAGTGGGTACAATTTGACCGTAAGGCAGCCCATGAGGACGAAATTGCAATGAGGTTGAAATCTGCAGGAAAAGCTGACAGGCTGAAGATAGAAATTCTTCTTTCTGACTTCTGAAATCCTCAGTTCTGGCTTTTGAGAACCCCAACTGATTGGATGAGGAGACTCCTCTCATTGTTGAGGGCAGTCTCCTTTGTTGAATGTAGATGGAATCAACTGACTACAGATGCACACCTATCTATGAAATACCTTCACAGTAACAATCAGGCCAGCGTATGCCTAACCAAACAACTGGACACCATAATCTAACCAAGTTAACACATGAAATTAACTATCACAGGGGCTTAGAACACTAATATGTGAATGTTTAGCCTCTAAATTGCTAATATTAGCCCTAGATCAACTGACCTAACTTCTAACCTTCTCCTTCTTAATTCAGTTCTCCAAGAGCCAGGCCAAGGAGTTAAGTGGAGGGGCTGTTGGATTTAGGAGATTTGTCCAATGTCATAATAGTTTCAAGAAGCCTCTGGAATTGTTAAATACATAAATCCAATCAAAACTTTATATTTCAGGATTTTATCTGCGTTCAACCAAAAAGGGCCAGTGGATTTTTACCAAGTGAACAGATAAGTAATGGTAAAGTTCCATATTATATAGGACACAAATCACTTTCTTAGGCTGGAGCAGAATAAAACCTCATGGAATTATTACAGATCCAAAGGCCAAAAGGAAAATTTAAAGGTCTGTGACTCAAACAACAACTCTAGGTACTAGATTTGCTCAGTTACAAGAAAATTGGTTTAAATAAAAAACACATGATACACTTACAAGTAACATTAACAGTGGCAGAGTTAAAGAAAAATACAAGGAGGTATGATGATTAAGAAGGAAGAAGAGAGGGGCTTCCTTACAAAAAAGAGTTCACTCTTTGAAGCTAGACTAGTGAGTTTGAAAAATTAAAAAGGAGATATATACCAGAACTGTTCCTAAAGATAGGATTAAGAAAAGAAAAAAGGGATATTATAGTTGTTACTAATTATAATATAAAGGATAGATAATTCCTACCACCTAAAAAATAGAAGGAAACTGTGGGATAGAAATCTCAGAGTAAACCAGAATGGAAATCCAACTTTCGAAGATGCTCTTTTAAAGAAATAGAAAGTCCATAGTAAGAGCAAGTGGAAGACTGAGACTGCTATACTATAGAAAGTAACATAATCTGTACAAATTTGACCGCTAAAAGAGCAGGGAGGTTATTTTAAAATACTTGAAGCATTTTCAAGTGCATTTCATGTTAAAATAGTTATTACACATGGTAACACACAGTATAACATGGTGGCCCCAATGGAACATGCCCTAAGAACTTAAAGTTAGGCCTCAGAGGAGTGAATAAGAAAAGGAATAGAGAGGAACAAGATAAGAGTTCAGTCTTGGTTTTGACATTGAGTTGGTAGGATTTTCTTAAGACAGGGAGATGAGAGTAGGCAAAATCTGTTTAAATAACGAAAGCTCTCTGAATTCAGAGCTCCTTGACTTTCATCTCTGACGTTATGAGTAACCCTAAAAAAGATGATTAAAGAATATTAGAACCTGGGTTCATAAGGAAAGAGAAAGGAGAAGGAAGATAGAAGGGACTAACTTAAGAGGAGGCTAAAATGTAAACAAAAACGGAAACAAAAACTAGCTATGATTGTCCAAAATAAAAACAATGGCAAAATACAACATTTGATCGGTGTGTCAGTCAAGGTTCTCCAGGGAAACAGAACTGGCAGTTATTTGTGGAAATATGGTTAAGATGTGTGCTGGTCTGAAGCTGTTATATACCCCCAGAAAAGGGCACGTTCTTTTAATCCATCCTGTGGGATCTTCTGGTTAGATTATTTCAATTGAGATGTGACCCAGCCCATTCAAGGTGGTCTTAATCCTTCCACTGCGGTTCTTTGTAACAGGAAGAGAGTCACCCAGAAAGCTCAGAGAAGAGAGGAAAGCCTCAGGAGAAGCAAGGACCCACAGAAACTGAAGCCAGAAGCTCACGGCAATGGAACCTGAGAGAAGGACCAGCAGATGCCGGCCATGGGCCTTTCCATGTGACAAAGGTGGCCCAGATGCCGGCAGCCTTTCTTCAGAGAAGGTATCATCCTACAGATGCCTTAATTTAGACATTTTCATGGCTTAAGAACTGTAAATTGTAACCTAATAAATCTTCATTGTAAAAATCAATCATTTCCGGTATATTGCATTCCAGCAGCTTTAGCAAACCAACACGAGATGTATTATAGGAATTGGCTCACACAACTACGTAGAATTCCCAAGGGCAGGCCACCAGTTGGGATCTCCTATGAAGGATTCCAAGTATTCCCCAAGAGAAACTGGCTTGCTGAAGTGTATATTACTTCACTGCTAAAACCATCAGTTCTCCCTTTAAGGCCTTCAACTGTTTGGATAAGATTTCTCTCATTGCCGAAGGCACTCTCTTTTGCTGATTGTAGATATAATAAGCCACAGATACAATCAACTGACCAATGATTTAAATCCACCAAATATCCTCACAGTAAAAATCAGGTCAGTGCTCGCTTGACTAAACAACTGGATACCATAACCTAGCCAAGTTGACACGTGAACTTAACCATCACAAAAAGCATATGCTATTATTGCTAAAAGGCATATGACTAAAAGGAATGTTTATGTTGTCACTGAAGTAGAATAAATTATAAATTAAGGCCTAAAACAATTAAAAAGAGTAAAGAAAAAGTGTAATGGAACAAGTGTCAGAAGAGATACTGTCTTCACTGGACCCTAAGAGCAGAGATTCAGAAATATCTAAAGCGGCTTCATTTCAGATATCTGCTGATGGTTTTTCTCTGAATAATTTAAATATAGGGCACAGGAAGAGTACTTATATGATTCTAGTTCAATAGGTCTAAGAATTTCAGGGGAGTGGCAACAGCCAAGGTAACAGGACTAAAAATGTCCTGGCATAAGTTTACAGAACAAAACATACAGAGACACAGCCAGAACACAAGGGCTGTGGAGTGTGCAAGGCCATGACCATGCTTGGAGCTTTATACACTACAATTAAGTGATACACTCTTTATAAGAGACAGTAGAAGCTGTGCCACTAGACCGAACACACACTTAATTCAGCACAGAAGTACCAGGACAACACAGAAGAAATGGAAATTAAAAGCTTTTAATACAAAGGGAATCTAGAGGAAATCTCAAGCTAAGACCTGATGCCTGGAGATGCTATAAATGGACAATTTCTAAATTTTAGCAATAGAAAGAAAGTTGGAGTATACTGGCAGAGAGGAGGAAGTATATAGGTATAAGCTCCCCCACCCCACCCCAAAGACACAAAACCCTCCCAAAGTAAAGAAAAAATACAGTAGCACAGTTAACCACTTGATGTGTTTTCCCAGTAAAGTAAAATTTACAAGTCTTGGACTCTGACAGCTGGCACAACTGACTGGCACCCTGGTGAGGATGTCACCAAAACTGACCTAGTACCCTGTATTCTGTGCATCCATATTCCCTCATCCTTCTGGCAAAAGTAACAAATCAAGTACTGGGAATTAATGGTGTTTCTAAATTTAATGAGTTTTGCATGGGTGAGGTAATAAATGTTTGCCCTCCTGATCTTCTAGATCACTTTAAAAAGTAAAAAACAAAAGATATTGGGGATTAAATAATTCTCCTTTAGAGGTGCTAAAGAACAACTCCTGTTTTAGAGGAAGACAGTCCAAGCTGCTGGCCTTGAAAAATCCCCAGCTCTAAACATGGAGACATGTGAAAGACCTGGTGGCTCTGATTTAGCAATATTCTGGGAAGGGAAGAATTTGGGGTACTATCCTCCTTGAGCCCTGGACTTTAATTTCTCCTTAACAACTTGATAATGGAGATAATTCAATTGACCAAGTTTGATACATGATTATTTGTTGACATTTGAATTCCTGTACCAAAGTTGCTTAAATCCATAAATTAAAACCTGAAAGGAAATTTTAAACTTAAAAACTATCATGGGTAAATTAACTCTCTGAAACACAAAAGCAGTATCTATTAAAAAACTTTGTACTCTGACTAGTACAGTATTGTTGAAATGAGAAAAGAAATGATGAACTCTTTTATTTTGATTACCAATTACCTGAAAATGCATTGTTCTTACACTGGGTGAATATTCAAGATAAATAAAAATATCCATTGTGGTTAATTAACAATTCCCGCTCTTCCATTTCTTTTTTTTTTTTTAGAATGCACAAATTCCCCCAACCCCTTAATTGTTCCTTCCACCATCTATTCTTAATACTACCACCATATTTCCAAATATTTAGACTAGAAACCCAAGTAATCTCACAGAATTATTTATGCCTTGTCCCCATGCTATATACTTTTGATGTTTATTTCATGATGTTTCTTAAAACAGTTCCCACCTGTCCATTTTCATTGTCAGTATCAACCAGGCCCTCAATTACTCATTTCCTAAAATATAAACAGTATTTTAAGATTAATGATGACATTAGTTTGCCCTTAACCTCAAAATCTTTCCACAAAATTCAAGTCCCTCAGCCAAGATCTGGACCAATACATTTTACCAGTATCAATACTGACCATTACTTTTATGTATGTTTTTTTTTCCCATTGGTTCTCAAACTTTAGTATGCATCAGAATCACCTGGAAGGCTTATAAAAAAAACTGATTCCTGTGCCCCAGCCCAGGGGACAAAATCAAAAGAGCTGGACAGGAACCAGATTATGAAACCTTGTAGCCCATCCTAAGAACTCTGGCTTCGAATTTGAAAGGAAAGCATGGAAAGTTTGGAAGACAGCTCACTCATGTATTTAAAAGGATCACTTTGACTGCTGTGTGGAAAATAAACTGTGAAAATAGCTGGAAGTCAGGAGAGCAATAATCTAGGGGAAAGATGACTATGGTTTGAATCAGGGTCATAACAATGGTAGTAGTAGTTCCATATGCTTTTTCTCCCTCACTAGATGATTCAATTCCTTGAGGGCAAGTTTTTTGTTTGTTTGTTTTTTGTTTTCCTTTTTCCTCTTTAAATCCCCTATAACAACTAGGATAGTGCTTTTCATATATTACAGAATCAATTTTTTCTTGAAGGAGTACCTTGTAAAAACTTATATTTTACTTCATATATCTAGAACTACACCTAATAATAATTCAATTACCTGATATTAAGAAACAGTAATTCATGGACTGCCTGACAGATATATATGCAGCATTTTATGAGCACCTATCAAACAGACTACTTAATAGTTATTGAAATAAACTTCAAAATATAAAAGAGAGGACAAAGACTCCCAAGAGTAAGAATGAGTTAAAAAGAAAAATGACTTCAGTTGATAAATTTTCTTTAAAAAAATAAACATAATTGAATAATTTCTTCTTTTGTCTCCCTAAAATCAAGAGTTAAGTAGTGGGTGCATGATAGAGGTAGATGCCAGGACGGGAAGCAGAAATTGCATGTCTGCTCTTTAGGAAATAAAAGTAATGTATTAAGAAAGGACATTCTTACACCTCTGTTATGTTTAATTTTTTTTATATCTTTTCTCCCTCTTGATAAGTTATATATACTAACTGTAGTAAATTTTGGTACTATATGAGAAATCATCATTGCACTGCCTACATGGAACCAATATTGACATACTATTAACTTCCCTTTCTAGCTGTCTTGAGAATAGTTGCTTAACCTCTCTGAATCTCAACTGCATCATTCATAAAATGAAGATAAAAATAGTACCTATTTCACAGGATTGTTGCAAAGAATACATGAGAATCTAGGATAGACAGTGGCTTTTTCTTAAAGGGTCAGAAAGTCACTTGTGGGCCATAAATTCTGACCCAACTACTCAACCCTGCCATTCTGGCAGGAAAGAAGCCATGAACAATATAGAAATGAGTGGTTGCAGCTGTACTCCAGTAAAACTTTATTTGCAAAAACAGCCAATGCTGCTTGAGCCACAATGGCTTACAGCAAAGGTTCATAACTTTTTTGGTATTTGGATGGTTGGTGGGTTGTTTATTTGTTTGGCAAGTTTTGAAATTCTCAAGAGACTCTCATAAAAACTTTGGTCCTACTCACCAGGAAAATGCAGGAATATACAGTATTTTGCAAATAATTTCAGAGGGTTCACAAACTTCCCTAAGTATATTAAAGGAGTATATTTCTATGAAGCAGCATCAAAAAATCCTATTTCTAGTGAAGTAGCTCATTTGATTTTTCTTTATGGCCCTTATCCCCTCTCTAAAGCTAGAAGTGAGAACAGTGAGAATGGATCATCCTAAATGCAAATTGTGTAATCCCTGATACAATTTTTTTCACTGTATTTTTTGGCATTATCACTTATTGTATTTACCTAGGTCACTACATAGTCACCAGAAACATTTTTTTATGGCTTACTGTTTTAGTTCATGGATGGCTGAAAACTGTATTCAACGATTTGATGTTCTAGTTACTTTCCCATCTTCACTCTTACAATTAATGCTATGATGAGTACTTTACATACAAATTTTATTTCCTCAGAAATGAATACGATAAGGAAAATTACCAAGTTAAAAGGTCCAAACTATTTTTAAGGTTCTTAATATATCTTGCAAAACTGTGGTCCAAAACAGCTGTAGTGATTTTTACTCCACACAACTGAAAATGAGAGATCCATCTTTACCAAACCCCCACAAGCATGAAATACACATAATCTTAATCTCTTGAGTTCTATGATCTGAGAGATCTTTGGCAAGAGTTTTCAAAGCATGGTAAAAAGATAAATAATAAAATCCAAAAATGCATACCTCTTGTGTTCTGATTAACAGAATTTCCAGACATTCAAAGTTAAGTCTAAATAATGAGAAACTGAAAACTTAAATTGTAATCATTTAAGATAAATATCTAAAATATATCCCATACTCTCCTGCCTTCAAAAATTTAAGATAATAAACATAAAATAACTTATACTGGTTTGTGATCATCCTAATTTTTGCACTTTGAGAATAACCACTATAGTGAGCCACTGCTCCTGGGAGGAGTATGACCCATTCAGGAAAGTTGGGGAAAAAAAATAAAAATGTTAAGAATCACTTCTTATGGGAAACTTCTGACAGCTTAAGTTTGATTTTTCTCTTTCTCACATTCGTGAATGTCTCTAGTTTCTGCTGTCTATTTTTTAAACACTGTCATTCTACTACTACTCTTCAGGCAATACTGCTTTGATACGCTATAGCATATGCAATGGGTTGAATTGGGGCCTCCAAAAAAGATATGTTCAAGTCCTAATCCCCAGACCTGTTAACGTGACTTTATTTGGAAAAAGGTTCTCTGAAGACGTGATTAGTTAAAATGAGGCCATACTGATAGTCTCCTTATAAGGGGAGAATTGGACACATTCAGACAGACACAGGGGAGAATGATGAGTGAGGCAAAGATTAATACCCAAGCAAACCACTAATTGCCAGCAAACCACTAGAAGCTAGGAAGAAGAAAGGAAGGATTCTGCACTACAGATTCTGCATTTCTAGCCTACAGAACTGTGAGACAATAAATTTCTGTTGTGGTACATTGTTAACAAGAGGCCTAGGAAACTAAGACAGTATATATCAAATACATATGCAAAGATGATAAAACAGATACCAAATGCATATTCCTAGATACAATATAATATAAATGAGTATTGTAGTGGTAAAGTGCACAGACTCCGGAATCAGACTGGCCAGGTTACAATCCGATGATCACATACTAGGTATGTGACTTAATCAAGTCATTTAATCGCTCTTGGTCTTAGTTTTCTGACCTATAAAATGAAGATAATAATGGCACACACCTACAGGGTAGTGAATAAAATGAGATAAAAGAGGTAAAGGATTTATCACAGTCCCTGACACATGGAAAGCATTCAAAATATAAAATATTATATGCATATACACACAGAGTGCTGCAATAAAATAGGTAAATATCCCAGATATTAAAAACACAACATATGTACATCAAATCATTGGCAACAGTGAGTAATGAATATTTAGAACAATTCACCTTTTGGGTAACCAACAGATAATGGTTAATATCAGTACTCTAACTGTAGGAACAAATATTAATATTATTTATAATAAACTGTAAATATTAATAAACTGTATAAATGGTTTACATATACACATATGTACACATACATATTTTCATGGTACAGAGAGCAATGCTGTGCATCTATCCACAAATTTCTACAGCTATAACCACTTCTCTTCCTTTTCTCTTCTCCTTTCACTTCTCTGTAGTACGTTTTGCCACAAATGCTGTCAGAAAATGAGACTGTTCTCTTGTTTCTCAAAGTTAATTAACTGATCAATTACAGTGTATCACCCAACCCTAATGAATATAACTAGATACTTTCACCATGTGGTTACCTAAGCAGCCAAGCACTATTGAACCAAGGTGCAGACTATGGTTAGCAAACCCAAATGGTTTTCTAGGTCAACTCAGTCTACCTCTCTAAGCAACTACCATTCAGACTTCCATTCACCTTAACCCTGTAACCATCCCCATATGCTTTCAACGGATGAACTTTTCTCCTACCCCAAATCTCCTATATAAAGCAACCCCTCCACTTGTGCTTGGAATCTAGTCTTTCCTTTCTGTCAGGAATCTTACACTACAGATTATTCTCTCCCCTCCCCGCCCTTTATTTTTTTTGTAGTTTTACCTCTTCCTTTCAAATAGATCATAATCATCAGATTTTAAGCATTCTCTATTCTCACCAAATTAAAAAAAAAAAATCTCACCTTCAATTCACAACCCCTCCAGCTACCAGTCATATCTTTCCTGCTTTATATCCAATTTTTGTAGGATACTTACTATCTCTTCTTCTTTACCTCTAACTTACCCTTCAAGCTATTCCAGTCTGACTCCTGCTCCCATCACTGCATCAAACAACTCTGTGTAGAATCATCAAAGATCTCCATATTAATTCAATGGTTGGATCTCAGCAGCTTTGGGTGCTGGTTTTCTATCCTGAAATATTATCTTTCCTTGCCTTCTGTGACACCACAGTTCCCTGGTTTTTTCCTATCTCTTCAGTCCTTCTCATTCTTCACTGTAGGTGCATCCTTTCCCACTGGACCATTTAATAATGGGGTCCCTTAAGCTTCAGTTCTAAATTCTTTTCTCTTCCTACTCCGTAATTCTCTATGTGAGCTAATTCACATACAAAGCCTCAAATACCATCAACACAGCTTTGACAACCAGACCTCTCTTCTGAGCTCTGGATTTTGTAAATCTACCTATCTTTAAGATTTCTCCTTGCATGAGGCAACAGCACCTCAAATCCAACATTTTCAAATTAAACCAAAAATTCTCAGCCAAGCTCAACCTTCCCAAGAATACAAAAGTAGCCAAGCCTCCATTCATGAAAATAGGGACAATGCCTGTTTGCCTACAATTGAATTGCCAGTATCTCAGGTAAATCATAAACTCCAATGCTCACATCAATGACTCTTTTTCTTACTCCCTAGATAGAGAGTCTTAACTACCTTGAAGAGTTAAAAGTACTGAGTGCTTGGTATTTAGTGTTAATATACTGGTCTTTAGGTTCATATGTATCACATAATACACATGTATCTCCTCCTTTATTTATTTTGCTACCAGTAGTTCACCATGGCTCTAACAAGGTGACCCTGAATGAGTCTCATCTTAGAGAGCCAATCCACACTAAATAGAGGATACTACTCAAATGATGAGTCAGCCCTTCAGAGAAATAGGCAGCTGAGAAATCAGTAAAGGGGGTAAGGGGAGGGGGGGAGAGGGAGAGAGAGAGAGAAGGGAAGGAGGGAGGGAGGCATTTGAGCAGGTGAAAATAAGATGGATGAGTAGTAACTGACTTAACAGAAGTGAGGAACAGAAACCCAAGTCATCAGTGGAAGAACTTAAGGAACAAGCTGATTCGTGTTACAGAACTCCAGAAAATATCAGAATCAAAGGCACCAAATACCTCTAAAAGTGGAGCTGAAAGTGGAGTAAAAAACAGAAAGATCAGCTGAAAATTTCCCCCAGATCCACCCCGGAACAGAACAATAGAGACTCACTACTAATTTTCTGGAGAGGTTGAACTACAAGAGACCCAGAAATAAGGTGGTGAGCAGGGTGGGCAGAAGGGAAGGAAATGTAGGAAAAAATTAGTTATATCAAAGTCTACATACTGTACATGCTGACTAGTGAGATGGGAAGTAGAACCCACCTTCTCCCTCAACTAGGCCAACTGATCACATCTACAAATGGAAGGAAAAAAAAACAAAAACAAATTATTTATAAACATGGAGATACATATGAAGAGCTAAAATGTTGCAAAGCACTGCATCTTGGGAATAAGAATGGGGGAGAAAGGGATGGAGCATGACTGCTCCAAAATGACTTTACTATAAGCTATGGCAAAATAAACAAACAAAAAACACCCCAATTGCTCTGCAATACCCATTCTTATTTTCTGCCTTACTTAAAGAATCATAGGCATATGCTTGTTGGGGGAAAAAAATTCCTAACATTCTTTTCATATGGGGATAGCTATCAAAACGAAAGTAGATGTCATTGAGTAGGATTAAGGGCAAGCTTTTTTTGGGCTTACCCCCAGAGACACCCTGTTCCTGTCCCTTGGAACTCAGATGTGATGGCTGGAACTCCAACAACTATCTTGGATCACGAGGCAAACTTGAGCTTGGAAGACAAGGATGGCTGATGAGAAAGAAAGAGCAAATGATGGTAAAATGATGATAAAACCACCATACCATCCCTACCCTGCCTATGTAAAACACTTTACATGACAGAGAAATAAGCTTCTATCTTATTGAAGCCACTTACATCAGGTCTCTGTTACGAACAAAATGTAATTCCTGGTACATTTTGTATGACTTTTAAACTACTACATGTAAAACATTGATAAAAATTAAGAGTAAATTTAAAAATAATTGCAATTAATAGCTAGAAGTGGAAAAAATGTGATCACTATACCCTAAGAATCTACTCATAAAACTGAAAGTATTATGTAAATTCCACACCAAGATGAACTATCTTTTCTTAAAACAAAAACAAATTTTTCTAAAGTAAGAGACATCAACATGTATTTTATAAAACATTGAGGTGAACCCTTTTTTCTGCTTATTGTTTCTTAGGCACCTATTACAGTGTTTGGCATGCAATAATTGTTTTAAAATGATCTGAGGATTATCAAATAATTTTTTGCCATTTATATCAACATCACTAAGGTAAAGCATCCACTAACAATCTCAAAGTAAGAGTAAAGCGGGATCTCTCTCAACCTGGGCACTACTGATTTTGGACCAGATAACTCTTTGTTGTGTGGACTGTACTATGCATTGTAGCGTGGTCTGTAGCATGTTCTGTAGCATCCCCGGCCTTTACCCAGTAGGTATAAGCAGCAACTCCCCATCATGACAATCAAAAATGTTTTCAGATGTTGCCAAGTGTCCCCTGCAGGGAAAAAATATCCTCCAGTTGACAAACCCTGGCAGAGAAAATGTAGTCGTTTTGCAAATCATTTAGTGCTTCACCAAGAGCATGAGACTTTTCTAGTAAATCAGCAGAGTTTTAGAATTGTAACATTCTAAATTTTCTCTGAAGTTTATAATGGGATACAAACTCTAAGCAACCTACAGATTGGATTATCTCTAATTTCCCTCTTAAACCCTGAGAGGATTTCACACAGCAGAAATAGTAATAGCTTCTACTATTTAAGCCCCCTATCTATGGGCTAGGTACAGTACTAAGTACTTTATGCCCATTCTCTTATTTTATACTCATGATATCCTCACGGAATGGCTTTTAATCCCACTGCAATAAGAAATAATTTAAAAGTCTACTTTAATTAGCGTATCAACTATTTCCACAAATACTTATTTATCACTCACTAAATTACTTCTGGCACTGAACTAAGAAGAAAGTAATATAACTTGCCAAGGCTGCAATCAATTCATTATTTAAAACAATTTAAATATATTTAGTGATAAAATAAGTTGAATTATTCTAGCCTTCAGGAATCGCAGAAATGTTCAGTACCTAACAGGTGGAAGGGACAATATTTATCTATTTCCTGAAATATTTTTTCTGAGGCATAATGACAGAGTACTTTTTAAACTTTTTTGTCCATAATTCCCTGAGTATCTCCAGCAACTTTATTTTCCCCTTTCACCAGCTTGCCAAAACAAATCTGCTTTATGATTGAGGATTTATTTGTAATTTCAGTCTGCCTTTCAACAGAAACTGAAGGTTGGGCTCAAACCCACTTGTCCACCTACTAGAACTTAGCTTATTAAGGCCTTAACTTCAACAGTATAATATACATATTAAAATATACCTCAAAGCTTTGCTGCATGAATTGAATGACCCTAAGAGTTAGCAGGCCTTCAATAAAAGTTACTTTCCCCTTCCTTTCATCCTAGAAAAAAATTAAATAGTAATTAGGGGCCAATTCTACTAAGGATATATTGAGAGTTTGCTAACAACAGCCAAGGAAGGATGTGTTAGGGACAACTAGTCCAACATTGTTGACAGTATGCAACTATTTGGACATCAACACTTTCAATGTCCCAAATCCATCATTTCAAAAACCAGGTGAAACCTAATTCCCTTAGCTTGAGATTTTATAATTACTAGTATCGTCTCTCAAATAGAAAAATATATCATCAAATGCATTGAATGTATGCATAAAATATCACATATTATTTATTTATTGTCTTTTCTTTGGAGTAAAAGACACAAGAAACTCTCTTGGAAATAAGTGTTCCTTCCTCTTTCCCTTCACCTACATAAAACTAACTGCCAAGAAATTTTGATTCATAGTTCACTCTTAAAAGGAGGACGATAAATTGGAGCCATTCATCTCAACTCCACAAGACTGTGTGCATAATTCATACATTTAGTTAGCTGTCACCTACCCAAGTGCATTTTATGCACTTTATAGATTACCCACAATTAAGTCACTTTACTAATGAATGCAAGTTACTCCATATTACCCTCAGTAAATAATAGGAAAGCAAATCTTTACAATGAAACTCTCTTTGACTGGAAATTAGGTTATACAATTCACTGCTCCCCTTGTTGGCAAATAAAACTGACAATCAATATAGTAAAATTTTATATAGATCAGTGAATAAAATTCAACTTAATGCAGTTGATCTTTTATTCCATCTAAAAGTTTTACGACAAAAAAGGACTTTACTAAATTCACTTGCAAGGTAGTACCAGGACAGGAAACCCTGAGAATAGATCTACTGGTAAACTAAAATATTATAAAATATGTAATGAGGTTTTAGGCAAAAGTTGGTAACATAAAAGTAAGTAAGTACAACACCAATAATTAGGAATATAAAATACAAGTTTTTAAAGTGCTTCCTGCTTACTTTTATTTCTGTGTATATTTAGAAGTAGTGGAAATTTATAAACTATCAATTTCATTTGTTCTTAAAAACTGATTTTAAGAAACAATAAGAATAGTTAAAAGTTCTCCAAAATGTTCTAGTCCTCAAATAAGTTCTCAAATTCTAGCTCAATTAAAGGTTATCTGATCAATAAATTAACAAAGCTAAATGTTACCAAAAACAATTTGGTCATTAATGATATATAAATCAAAACATAGAAAAAAGTAAAGAGGCTTTCTACAGTCAATATGTTAAAAAGATCAATTGTAACCCAATTCTCAGTTTAAATTTCCTGTAATTACTCAGTCCACTGATAACATGTTTTTTAGAAATGAAACATATAGTTAGAAAACAAATGCACTAAAGACACTGAACCTCTGTATCTCGCAAATACCAACACCAAAAATTAAAATACATTTTCAAAAAAAGTCACTAAATGTACACTAATGCCAATGAAAACTGACACACCCTCCATACCACCTTCAAACCAACATGTCTATGACACTGGGGAAAAAAAAATATCAAGCGACAACTTAAAACATTAAAAACTTACCTGAAACTGCCAATTCCATGCTTTTTCTTCCAATGCTTGGAAGGGTATAAAATCAAATGTCAGTAAAAAATGATGCCCACTTCTTGCTAACTTTAATTCCTATTTGTTACCAGAATGAAATTAAAAGCTAACTGACGCAAGCCCTTTGTATATTCACTCATTTAACTATTACTCCTATTTGACAGAAGAGGAAACCATTAAAGATCAAGGTTAAGTGTTCAAGATCACACAGCTAAGAAGTGGTGGAACCAGGATTTGAACACTATATATCCAAGATAATAAGTATAAAAAGCAGAGGTGGAAGGATGAGGGGTGAAAAAGTGAAAAAGGTGTGTTTAAAATTTTTTCCAAAATTTGCAAAAGAGCGTTGTGCATGAAAATGAAACATTTAAACTATAAATATACATAGATGTGTATGCAGATTACACAAATTTTACCCCTAGACAAGAATTCGCGTACAGTAATATTTTATTATCCGAACACTTTAAACTATAACAAATCCTAGCGGCAGTCGACTAAGTAAAGGAAATAATTCATTGTCACTGTTCGGAGATTGTATTTCACAGGCTAAATAAAATACGTTGTAATTTAAAGGATAAAAGGGAATGGGAATGTAACCGGAGCAACAGTTTAAGAAAAACGACTTTCCTCTAAAAACAGTTAATTAAAAGAAAGTGTGTATGTGTTGGGGGAAGTGGGTAAGAGGAGGAAAGATGACAGTAACACTGCCTTAACACTCCTCCCCACCTTCCCAAAAACTAACTAAACCACTGTGGGTCAGCGCTGAAGCCAACTGGAGCCAAAGTGGCCGAGCGGGATATTGAGGAGGGATGACAGGAGACCCTAGCAGAGGGGGAGGGGTGGCGATGACAGGAGAGGCGGCGGTAGAGCGATGGCATGCCTCCCATTCCCGAAAAAGAGAAGAATACGGGGGGCAAGGGGCGGAGAAAGGGAGGCAGGAAATGTTACCAGGATTCCAAATGAGGTGAGAAGAACAGGGTAAGAAACCCAAGAAAGGCGGGACCCCAGGGCAAGAAAGGAACTGTTTGGGGCAAGGGGGGCTTAGGCTTGTCAGTACCGAGCTTTCCGGCCAGCTGACCCTCCCACCCGCCCCCCAACCCCCGACAAACCCTCACTTTCTCAGCAACTCTAAACCCGCGGGTCACCCCCGCCCCCCCCCCACTCCAAGCCGGATAGGTGGAGGGAGCTTCACCCTCACCCTCACATTAGGGTGCAGGAGCGAGCACCCGGACACGGCCCACCCACGGGACACGAAGTCCAGGAGACACACGGAGGCCCAGAACTGGGGGTGACCAAGACAGGGAGGCCGGCGAGCGCCTCACCTGACAGAAGCGTCGGCAGTAATCCCGACTGCTGATCCCGCCGCTGCCGCCGCCGCCGCTGCCAGCGCCGCCGCCGCCGTCGCCAGCAGCTTTAAGCCCCGCAGGGCTCGCCGGGGACTCCACAATGGCCACGAGCTCTTCTCCGAGGCGTTCGGCCTCCTGGTCGCTCTCTTCCTCCGCCATGAGGCTCTCGCTGCCCAGCGCGTACCAGCCCCTGCGCCGCCGCCGCTGTAGCTGCCTCGGCTAACCTCCTCCTCCTCCTCTAGTTCCCTCCCCCTACCCTCCGCCCCAGCCGGACAGGGGCCTCTAGGTTGAGTTCTACTTCCGGCTCCGCCTACCCACGCCCCCAGTTTTCGTTGGACTACTCTGGCCGCCAGTCATGCTTATGCCCGCCCTTCCACTGCCATTGGTCAAATTAGCCGTCTGTTTCATAGGTCCGCTGTCCGTTGGTCAATATTGCTCGGCGGTTGCTGGGGACCGCCTACTGGGCTCTGCCATAGGCGGTGCAGAAGGACGGGGCGCGGCGGGGGACACGGCGGCCGCCGGGCTCGGTGGAGCAACGGCGACGACGGCGGCGAAGGCGACGGCGACTGGCTCTCTTTCTCCCTCACGCTCTTGCTTTTCTTCTTCCCCCTCCTTTCCTTTTCGACTTGGTCTCATCCGCTTTCCCTAGTGGCCACTCCGATCCTACGGTACGGAGGAGCTGGGTTAGCCGAGGGTGGGCCCGGCCGTTGGTGCAGGCTCTGGCCCAGGGGCCTTCCGTCCTGAAACGGGAGCTGGGGGCGGGGCCATGGCGCGGTTGTCGGCGGGAGGAAGAGGGAGGAGACGGAAGCCTGTCAGCGGCCGCCTCCGCTGGGCTCCTGCAACCTCGTCTCCTGAGACTGCCGCCAACTCTGTTCTCGAGTTCCCGGGCCCAGGGACTCGGCCTTGCCCAGGTAGCGGAGCCTGGGTGGTGCGGAGCTGGCGTGCTGGGTTCGGCGCGGAACCGGGAGGCCAGATGCCTGGGAACGCCCCGGGCCCCGCCCTTCCCTCCCCCTCCCGAACCTTGGGCCCTGCGGAGCGCGAGGAGGTGCCTAGGGGGGCGGACGACCGAGGAAGCGGCAGGAGATGGGGTGGGGTTGGTGAGTTAAGCGTTGGGATCTGGGTTTGTGGTATGGAGTTATCCAAAGAGCAGTTTTTGAGACATCTGCCTGGTAACTGTCGTTGACGTTCTTGTTCATGTTTCCTTCCTCCCCACCCCCATGTTTTCTTTTGTTTTTTCGTGTTTTACAATAAAGGCATGACTTTCCGGCACCACAGGGAGAATAGGGTGCAAGCCCAGAAACTATTTCCCCACCACCACTTGTTGAAAAACTGATTTGGAGGGATCTCCGAGTTTGAACAATCAGAAAGTGCCAGAATTTGAGGCGTCTCTACTTCACTAAGTATCAAGACGAAAAAACTGGAAATTAATCAGGTAAACATTTAAACTTGAAAACTTCTGTTTTGCTTTGTTTTGTTTCGGGATCGAGTAAATGATTCGCTGCTGCTTTTTTGTTGGCTAAATCCTGCTCTTAACTTGTTAACTTCCTCGTTTTTTAAAAAAAAAAGTCTTTATCTTTATTGAGAACACTTTTGATCTTCAGGTCTGTAAACCCCAACATCTACTGGGTGGGTAATTGCCTCTGTAGTAACACAAACAGAACTTTTGAAACTTACAAGACATTGGAACGCGTAGGCCTTTCACGTTAGCTAGTCCCAGTGATTGTGTATTTTAAGCCTGTTTATTGTTTTAAAGCTTGAAATCCAAATATTTAAAGACGTAATACGTCTCATAAAGTAAGGTTTATCTATTACTAGACAGAAGTATTCGATGTTTTTCATAACTAGTTTAGAACCGTTAATTGTTATTGGGACTAATTTGCCATAGGAGTATGAGACATACATTTAATTTATAAAGTACAAACATGTAATGGTAGTTGGTAATTCGCTAATTTCTGGCAGGAATCATAGCTGTCCTATTTGCCCTTGTAAACCTGTGGCCTAATACAGTAATGGCCCATGAGAACAACACATAAAAATTTTTATGTGGAAAAAAAGTAGAATTAAATCTGAGGTATCTATATGAATGTTTAACTGTCATGTTACTCAGCTGTTAATTTTCTAGTATGGGTTATTGGAATACTCCATTGTTTCTGATTACACTTACAAAGCGTGTTTCTTCAGAGTACACTTTAGAATCTTTCTCTAACATATTTATACAGAACAGAATTTATCTTGAATTCCTTCACATTAATTTTAATTTCTTGAATCTAGATTATCTTTAATATTTAAAAGACTTAGTCTAAAAGCATGGCCCCAGAGAACAACTAACACTTATCAATAATGATTTTGACCATTATGTCACTAACTGACATGTGTTTATTATCTCAAGTTTTCAGTGCCCATAACATTACAATTTTGGCACTTGGTCCAGTCATAAAAATTTTGAGAAATCATCAAGATGCTTCTGAGTTAGATATTTGGACAAATGTGAAGATGTTCATGTACTTCTGTGAGCAGGTTTTGATTGAGCATTGTCATATGTTAGGCATTATGTTTAGTTCTTAGTTTTGTTCTTACTGGTTAGTAAGTGAAATGAATATTAACAAATGTAATTATTAGCCTTTAATGGATGAATATTAACAAATGTAATTATTAGCCTTTAATGGAAGAAAGAAGCAAAAAGTGTTAGAGGGAAAGCACTTTGTATGTCTTAAATTTTTTGGAAAAGTTAGGAGAGAGATACATGCCATAAAAAATAACTTACTTTGATTCTATATGATGGCTTTAAAATTTAATGCCTTGTTGCTGCTGTTAATTGCATTGGTCTTTGTTCCTTCTTAGTTTTTATTTTTGTTCTCCTCAAAACAATTTGGAAATTCTGTTCATCTTCATAGAGCATTATGCTCTTTTATTAGCCCACTTGCTTGAACATACTTTGTGCACAATTCCCTACAATTTTGTTCTTAACTTCAGTTATCCCAGAATTGTGAAGGGACAGAGCTTTTCAAATTTGCATATTTAAATTGGATGAGATTAATAAAATTAATAACCCTAATGTTGACATTTGATTAGGTTTTCCCAAAAGATAAAGATATCTGGGATAATTTGAGTTTTTTTTCATGGTTTTAATTTATTTGAATTGCATGTAAATTAAGGAATGGATCTAGTTGTTATTTTAATAACTTGGTCTAGTTTTGCTTTTCCTTAAATATTCCAGGTAGTTGATGACTTAATGGACACACATTGTACTGATTTAAGTTGTTTGAAATCTTTAGTCTTAAATTTTTATACCTGCCTTTCATTGTTAATTACTTCTAGAATGAACTGTCATAGTAATACTTATTTTTGTTTCTTTTGTTTTGAAAGAACTTTATACAAAGTCAGAATGGAACGATTTGTAGTAACAGCACCACCTGCTCGAAACCGTTCTAAAACTGCTTTGTATGTGACTCCTCTGGATCGAGTCAGTGAGTTTGGAGGTGAGCTGCATGAAGATGGAGGAAAACTCTTCTGCACTTCTTGCAATGTGGTTCTGAATCATGTTCGGAAGTCTGCCATTAGTGACCACCTTAAGTCCAAGACTCATACTAAGAGGAAGGCAGAATTCGAAGAGCAGAACGTGAGAAAGAAGCAGAGGCCCCTAACTGCATCTCTTCAGTGCAACAGTACTGCACAAACAGAGAAAGTCAGTGTTATCCAGGACTTTGTGAAAATGTGCCTGGAAGCCAACATCCCACTTGAGAAAGCTGATCACCCAGCAGTCCGTGCTTTCCTGTCTCGCCATGTGAAGAATGGAGGCTCCATACCTAAGTCAGACCAGCTGAGAAGAGCATATCTGCCTGATGGATATGAGAATGAGAATCAACTCCTCAGTTCACAAGATTGTTGACAAGGAGGCTACCACCATTGTGATCAAGATAAATAATGTGGAGTATTAAAGTTATGTGTTGATTGTGTGGTTCATTTTTATATTTATTTCATTAAAATCATGTGATACAGAATAGTTCTGCGGAGTGTATATAGCCGGAAAAAAAAAAAAAACTCTCACTGCTAAACTTACTGTTAATTTTAGTCACCAATGGTATAAAGCAAAACGTAGGTTTAGAGTGTGCTGGGATACCTGAAACTTGATGGTTATCTTTAAAATTGGTGGTTTTTATCCTGAAATGTTTGTGCATGGAAGAACTGCCCTGCTTTTTTACCTGTTACCGTTTATGACTATTCTTTGTGAGAGTACTTAATTATTTGGATTGAAGGAAATTGAAGCTGCTGCTAGACAATACCACTCAACAATAACTTAGAGGAAATTTTTCTGATTAGAGGATCCCCTTTAAAAAGCAAGGGGTGGGGGGAAATTGTTCTTACATTTTCAGATTCCTAACGGAAATGACTGTTTATTGTAAACTATGCTGTTTGTATATGATGTAGTTATCTTAACTATCCTTCAGTTCCTCACTGTCTCTTTCCCCCTTTTTAAAGGCTTGTTGTATTTAGTAGCAGCTTCAAGTGACCAAAAGACTAAAATCTTTCTTTTAATGTCAGTGCCAAAAACCATGGGGAATTTTGCAGTGACAAGATTTTAGTCTTAATATAAACAAATTTTTGAACCATAGCTTTTATTTCAGACATCTTGGATTTGCAAACTTTTTTATATCTTGATGTTAAAAGAATCCAAGATTTGCATTTTAATTTAAATGGGTGAACATTTAATGTTTGCGTTTCCTATTTTTACAGAGAATTAGTAATTGCTTTTTGGCTGACAGAGCAGAAAATACGGAAATTGTTTTCAATACATTAATTTTTCCATATGATTTTATAAGAAGTTATTTGGGTAACTAGACTAGAAACAAGTTTACTTAATTTTACTTTTATCTGCTTTGCTTCTGGTGGTATAAGGTTTTTTAAACATGGATGGTAAACTGTCTAGAAATCCTGGCAAGATTTTTGTAGTGGAAATCTGGCAGTATCCTGCATAACTTGGGAGAGGTGGGGCAGGGAAGGGCAGAGAGGAGAGTAATTATCAGTTCTGTTAAGGATCAACCATGTTCAGGCATCGATCTCTCTGAACTTCACTATCCTGTAAGATTATCAAAGTAGCTTAGGCCAGTTAAGTCCTCTCCATAAGAGACCCAAATTATATTTTTTAAAAAGTAAACAGCTAAAAACATGGAACAGAGCATTTAAAAATCTTAAATTCTTTGAAAATACCCAAATTTAAAAATATTTATAAAGTATATTTCTATACAAAGCACTGACAAATGATGCCCTTTGTGACTTGTAGTTATATTTGAGGTCATATTACCATAAATCATTTTAAAAAGCCAAAGTGAATAGGAAAAAGGCTTGATTTTATATTTTTCAGAAACAACATTCAATGTGTAGGTTTCCTTACTGACTTAAGTTCTTAGTTCAGGTTGTCAAACTGGCTCTTTTAGATTCTATGGGGTTTCTTTTTCCTTTAAAAAAAAAAATTGCACTTGTCAAAATTTGGACTTCTAGTTTTTTTCTCATTCTAAGTTATGTTAAGGTAGCACAATAAATGCCTAGAATATTGTTATCATTGATAAAGCATATATGTGAGGAGACCAGCAACAAAACATAACCGAAATGTACTTTGCTTTTACTTTCTCTAAATAACCTGCAGGCGACCATATTTAATTAGAATTGTCAGGTATTCTGAGGAGCTAGGAAAATAGTTGAGTTTTATAGCATTATTTTTAGAATACAAAATAAGATCAGATGTACAATCATTCTAATTTTTTAAAATTACATGTGATTCAGACCACCCCATACTGATTGGGTATTAATTTACACTAACAGCAAACAGGTAGTGACAGAACAGCTTTGAGTAGTCTGTAAGTAATAAGCTGACGGTGTTGCCATAGAAAAACATCATCAATAGTTCATCTTTGAGTTTCTGGTAGTTATTACTGATTTGATGATCATTTAGGTCCCTGTCTTAATGTATTTCTCCTAGTATTACCACATACGCTGTATCTAGGGACATAGTCCACCCTCTTAGGATTATATCACGTCCTTAGAAGTCTTACTGTTGTGGGGGGTTAATATTAATGTTTCTTTACTGATTATGAAACTTTCGTTCCCTAAGACTGGTTAACTTTGCCTCATAGTTTAAAAATGTATACAGCAGAATGATTGTTTTAGCCTTTTCAGATTAGTGCAGATTTGTGAAACCATGGTAGGCATATGTTAGATAACAAATGGAAATGTCTAAGGCATATGTTGCTTTGGAGGTGTAGTGAACATTGTGTACAGAAGCTTTCAACCTTAACTATGTAGTGTTAGTGTGATGCTATACTATTGGAAAAAATAGCATTTTTTTTCTATTTTGTAAGTTGTATGCATAAATATAAGATTTGTAATGTTTCCTTTATACCTTCAACACATACCTGTTAATAGCGTTTTCTCAAAGTATGATAGTATGTCTTCCAGAACTTCACTATATGCTTATGGTTCCTAGGTTGTTGAAATGTTGAATTTCTTGATTTCTTTTTGATTCTATGGGGCACAAAACAAGCTGAAAGGACATTGTAATCATTTCTTAATAGGGTGAGATTTTAGAAAGATTGTGTATAAGAGCCTATATTGTTATTTTACCCATTATCATCTTTGAGTAAGACTTTAAAAAAAAAAAAAATGCTACTTACAGGTGATGCATTTGGTCCTGCTGAATTTTCAGGGACCAAAAAATTTTAATGAAAATTCCTGCATCTTAACGATTGTAACAGTTAAGCTTGGGATTGTTCTGAAGTATTAATTGCTTAAAAACAATTCTTGTAACAGTGGCAAGATCTCCACCCTGAAAGTTCCATGTTGAAAATTTTACCTGAGAGAATTTGTACATTAATGTTAGTGGAAAACACCTACAAACAAAATAAAATTTAAGGTGACCCAAAACAAAAGCCACAAACATATTTGTCATTTGGTGCTTAGTCTTTGTAAGGGCTCTTCATGGTTTGACTTGCCCCACCTGCCATTAAATGAGGACAGATCACCTTAAAACATGTTAATCTAATTAGTTCTACAATTTCATTTTAAAATCTTATTAGCCTAAATTACTTTAGCTTCTGGTCAGCACTGATTAAAATGTGACTAGTGAAGTGGCTCTCCTAAGCCTTGGTTTTTCTCATCCCATACTATCAGGGTTTCTAAGGTAAATACAATTGATATCTAAGTGATATTCTACTTCTATCCAGAATACTGTACTAATTAGTAATTTACTATGTTCATTTTGTATTCCCGTGCTTATTTTCTTTGCTCACGCATGTATCCTTAGTATAAATATGTTGCTTTTAAAGTTTTGTCTGTGACTTTTAGAAATAAATTTTTAAAAAACACTAGTTTCAGAAGTTTTTGAAAGCACTTTGATTGCTTTATGAGTTAAACATTTTTTTCAACTCCAAGAGATCAACAGAATTTTACTAATTTGAGTTTTATTTTTCTATTAGTTATCTCTCCCTTTTGTGGGATGTAAAAACTTACATTCTGTGAAACCAGATACATCCTATGCCCTTTTTTCCAAAAATTCTTATACAGGTAACTTAAATAAGCCATGCCAGTAGTTTTAATTTGAAACATCTAATATTTCAGTCTTCTACTTTTTGAAGCATTAATTATGAAAGACAAGGGCCTAATATGCATCTCAAGTTGTATTGAATTTTTCAAATATTTGCTTTCTTCTTATTTGGCACTTGGGACAGCAAATAAATTGTAAAATGTTTGCCTTTTAAAAGTTTTACATAGTTTTGAGGCAACCTATTTCTCCTAGTTCCATTTGGCAAAAATAAATAACAAAATAGTTAATACTTTATATTTTTCCTGGAATCAAAGTGGTAGAAAGGACCATAAGACATCAGTCAAAATTTCTGCTTCCATTTTAAGATCTCATCAGAGATATGTCTTCACTTCTAAGAATCTCTAAAAATAAATACTATGCCCTTTCTTGATTAACTGTAAATTTATTGAATGTTTATGCCTCTGGATCTTATAACTAACAGTTCTTTTTATTTCCTATGTGTAAATTGGTTTTATGTATCTGAAATAAAGTATATCATGATGTAAAGATGCTCCCAGGATCATACTAGCTAACCTAGCTCTGAAAGCTAAAACCATAGGGCATAACTTCCATCCAATTACCCCTCCAATGTTACTTGATTAAAATTGTTTTATATGTACAGTATTTAGAGTAATTGCTTCTTAGCTCTTTTAAAATTATTTACAATAAAATTCTCTGCCACAGCCATTAGGCAATTAACATTAAATCCATCAGGTATATATTAATGTATCTATTACATTTATGTTTGTGTTTCTTACCAAGCATTGACAATGAAGCTAATGTTACAAATGTCTGATCAACTTGTTTTCTTAAGGCTCTGTAGATTGTCAGTCATCATGCTATCTTTAGAAAAGAAATAGCATTCATAGATAAGTGTTTATATTTCTCAAATTTTGGCAGCCTTTTATTTGCTTCTGTATTCTTTTATAAGTTCATTGTTATTTTTGTAAAAATAATACATGCACCTAGTTTAGAAAGATCGATACTAAATGAATTACAGTCAGTAATTCCTGCCTCACCCTTCTCTATTCTTCAATCCTCCTCCTCCACCCAGACTCACCCTCTTTAAACTCTTAGCTGTTTCTTCTGATACTTACTTTCATGTTTCTGAAAAATGTCTATACTGCCATTTTTATTTATCAATTTTAGACATGATGCTTAAAATTAAGGTTTTGTTCTTTTCCACTAACATCATCCCACACTTCCCTCACCATGAAATATTTATGTAGTTAAAAATCAATAGAAAGGGTTTTCATTTGTATGATCATGTAAATGATTTTTCACCACTGAACAAAATAGTGTACTACCATTATTTCCTTTCTCATACAATGTTTCAAATTTTTATTAAAGTTAATCATTTTATCTATTTTTTTTCATGTTTTGTTTTCTATTTTTTTCCAAATGATTTTATTCCAGGATAAAAAATATGGCAAATACCTAAAAATCTTTCTAAATGTTTACATATGTCAAATAAAAAATTCTGTTTATTTTCCTGGAGACCCCCCCGTCCCAGCCCTCTCCTGCTCTAATCTGAGCTGCTTGTTCTCTAGGTTCAATATAGTGGTCATCCTGGAATTTCTCTTTGTTTTGCTGCACTTCTGGCTGGATACTCCCTTGCCTGTATCCCATATCCTATGTCTTAGGATTGCCTTAAGCACATCCTCCAAAAAATTCCTAAGAATGAATGCATGGAAGGTACATATTTTTTGAGCTTTTGCAGGGCCAAAATTTTGAATTCGTTATATCCTCACAATTAATTGAAAATTTGTTTGGATATGGAATTCCAGGTTGAAAAGAATTTTATTTCATAATTTTTAAGGCACAGCACCACTGTCTTTCAGTTTCTAGTGTTCTTTTAAGCCAAGTGCTTTTCTCAGTCTTTTTCCCTAACATGGTACAGTTTTATTTTTTTGATAACTCTATTTTATTCTGTTTTTTTGTTTGTTTTTTTAGTTCTAAGGGTTCTTTCTTGGTTTATGAGTATTTCCTTTTCATAGCATCCTGTTTTAGGTTTGTGTTTGTGATTTTCCTCTCATCTCTCTGTGACTATAATGATTTTTTTAGAAACTTTCTTCTGCTCCCTACTGTTAAGAGCTGAACTGAGCTGAGCTGAGCTGAGAACAATGAACTGCGTTGCCAGGGGTCAGAAGTAGCCATTGAAGACAAGAAGTCAAATGAAAGTTACAGTCAAGTCTTTAATCATTTACTGTGATGGTATAAGCAAGAAGCTAACCTGGAGAGAATGCTGTCTCCTCTTGTTCCATGTTATTCCATGGAACAGTGTCCAGCACTATTGCATGGATCCGCAGAGATGTGGGAATGTCTCATCCCGAGGGAGTCCCAAATGAAAGACTTCTGCACTTTTATCAACATGGAATCTAGGATGGAGAGGTAGGAGTGGATGTGAAAAAGCACTGAATAATGAGTCAGAATGGAGATAAGTGTCGTTGATCCTCCCTTTTCTCCCCCCCGAATCTGAGGGTCTCAGCAGAGATGCCTGAGCAGGACCTCAGTTTTGAGCCCTTTATAGGGAGATGCTAAATAAACTTGGCTGTGCACCAAGTCTAACATCAGGAAGGGTACTTTCCCCCATTAGGCCTGTCAGGTAAAGACTTCGTAATTGCCTATGGTTGGACCTGAACAATCAATCACACGTAGGATTTTGGCCAGGAGCTGTACTCCTCATCTGCATTGTCTATTTCCTCCAGGCCTCTCTATTCCCAATAGCTTGTTCCAGTCTGTCTCTTTCATAGTGGAAACATAACTTAAATATATAATGATCCTTCATATTTAACCAACTAAATAGCTGGTTGAAATACCTATCTACCTGGGTGGGGCTTGGCAACAGGTAGAGTAATAAGAAGCAAAACCCAGTCTTTGAAGAACCCCCAAAATCAGTATTTGGAAATATTTTATCTAAGGGTTTTCAGTTTCTTCAATCTCACTGGGAGAGGAGTGACAACAATGTGTGTAATATGCCAAATTACTGACATTCTGAGACCAGGAAGAGTAAGGGAACTTATGGCCCAGGGTATAATAAGGCATTTAATCCCCATGTTGTTAGCCCCTTGACTCACCTTAGCTTTCTGTTCACTGACATTCCTGAATCTGGAGGTTTCCTGATTCAAATTATTCAGAAAATAACCTTCTGCTCTCTGGTTTGCCAGGGGTTGTGGATGTGTGGTTGGGGAACTAGTTTCCTGCCTGTGTTATCTAGAGCAGTAGGCCAGGAGAACCCCACATCTCTTTTTGCAGCCTTCAAGTGGTGAGCCTCTAAGGGGTTTTATAGGGTGAACTGACTTACTCCTGGTCTTTCTCCATTTCAGCTATCAGTTATTCCCTGTATTTTGAAATTTGGGGGAATTTCTCATACACTCTTGTGTTTATTCTCATTTCATTTGTCTTCGTATTTGTCTTTGTATTATATACATATGTATATGTGTATATATACATGTATGTATATATGTGTGTGTATATATGGGTGTATGTATGTATACATATGTATTTTTTTTGTAATGATGTGTATTTTAATGAAATTTTGTGAGAAAGGATATAAATACATGGAGTTAATTCATCATTTTAAATCAGAATACCTTCATTCTGGTCTCAATATACTGTGTTAGATTTCAACATCAAAGCCAGAAACTGGATATATATAGCAGGCCAAACACATGTATCTGCTTCCCTTATGCTCCAAATCTCTTAAAATCGAGAGTAAATTCATAATAGCATTATAAAATGAGTAAAGTTCCATGAACAGGTAAGACATTTTGGGGAATTTTAGGATAATTGGAAGTAGAATGTATTAGATTGATTGAGAAGTGAGAAGCAAAGAAAAGCCAAAGCCCAGTGTGCATGATGATGAAGAAAACAACTTCAGAATTGAGAGCAGATCTAGGGAAGCAGCAATCCCAAAGGGAACAGTATGAAGAGCAAGAAGTTGTCTCTGAGTAATCATCAGAGTAAATGGGTAATGAAGCCAACCAATGCTTGCCACACTTCCTACATATACTAAACTGAAGGTAGCACTATCTTTTGACTTTTGTATAAAACCCATGAACTACACTATAATAAAAATGAACTGCTTATTTTTACTAGTAGGGCTCTTATTATGTAGATAGACCAAAGAAATATTCCAAAGAAGAGCTCGTGATAAGTCTAGATAACAGTCAATGAGAGAAAAGATGCAAACATGTCTGCTCTGCAGAGATACAATAAATTGCTTTTTTCCACCCAAGTAAAGCCTTCCTTCTTCTGGCCAATGGGGAGACATGCCCCTCACCCATGTGCACTTCCAGGTACCACCTAACGTATAAGACCCTCCCCACTCAGGGGAGAAGGATGCTAGGAAAAGATCTACACAGCACAATTGAAACCCAGGAAATCTACTTTAACACATCAACTTAGTATGTCAGTCAAAAATTAAATACTTGACAAAACTAAAGGCATTAACGAGACAGAACAAAATGATGCATCAGGTAATCCAAGGAATCAAAAAAGAACACTTGAAAAAGGAATATCTTCAGAGAGGGTATGATATAAGAGGATGCTGTATCTGCAAAACAAGAACAGGCTGCAATGAAACGATTGCAATGAGAGGAAAATGCAGTTCCTAGAAATTGAAAAATAATAAAATTTAATAAATGGGCAATCAATAACAAATGATTTATTTGTAAAATAAAACTATGGAACTTTCCCAAACTGTGGAGCAAAAGGCAAAGAGATGGATACCACGAGACAAAAAAGTTAAGAAACATGAAGAAGTAATTCAGGAAGATATATTGTCTATGAAATAAAACATCCAGGAAGAGAGAAAAAGAGAAATTACTGAGGATATATAATCCGTACATAAGTGAAGAAATTTTTCCGTAACTTCCCCAAACCACAAGTGTGAGGAATAAAAGAGTGCTCCAAATGGTAAGATAATGAAAATCCTTGCCTTAGACAAATAGTTATGAAATTTCAGAAATCTCAGGACTCAGAGAAATTGCTAAAATCCTCCAGAGAGGAAAAATACTATCCATACAGGAGCTGATGAGCTGCAAACTCCAGGGGGCACCAGGCGCATGTTCTTGCCTGGCGTTGTGTCCCATGGGCCAGAAAACACCTCCTGCCACTGGACAGCACTGCAACCTGGATGAGGGCTAGAAGTCAAAGGATCAAGGCCTTCCAAGTGCTGAGTATAAATTATTTTGAAAACTCACTTAAATATTTATCCAAACTAGAATTTAAATACAAGATCAAAATAAATAAATATTCTGACCTGCAAAGGCTTCAAAATTTATCACCCACAGAATCTCGCTGAAAATAATCACATGAGAATATGTAATAGAAACATTTTGAATGAATACAAGAAAACAGAAGATCTGTTATTCATGAAAGAGCAGTACACAAATATGCACTTAAGTGTTGATATTGTTGATGCATAATGTTTAAAAATAGTGGGAAAGTGTGATAAAATTCCTGATGATGACAATATGTTAGAGATTGGGCTGAAGGGATAGGGGAAAACCAAAGTAAATAAAATTTAAAAGTGTGCTAAAATTAACTCTGTATATTGCTAAAATTGTAACTTTAGATGTTGCTAGGATTAACTATAAAATTGCTAAAAATGTAAATTTATATATAAATGAAAGTAGAATGGGGACTGGATGAGTAACTTCCAAACCTATTAAGGGGAAAGAAATTTAGAACAAAGAAAATTCAACCAATTAAACAAAACAAGAAAGGAATAAAACAAGAAGAAAGTAGTGCAAAAAGATAACATATGAAACGGCAAGAATAAGTCCAAATATATCAGTCATTATAATACATAAAGTCTTCTATTAAAAGATATTGGACTAAAAAAAGACTCTATAGGTAATTTAAAAGAACTGTACTTACAAAAAAATTGCATAGAAAATGTGAAAATGGTATTATGCCAGTTTGAATGTATTATGTCCCCCAAAGGCCATTATCTTTGATGCAATCTTGTGGGGCAGACATATTAGTGGGGATTAAGTTGGAATGTTTGGATTAAGTTGTTTACATGGACATGTGCCCCACCCAACTGTAGGTGATAACTCTGATGAGATATTTCAATGGAGGCATGGCCTCACCCATTCAGGGTGGGCTTTGATCAGTGGAGCCATATACATGAGCTGACGGGCAGAGGGAACTCAGTGCAGCTGTGAGTGACATCCTGAAGAGGAGCTACAGCCAAGAGGGACACTTCGAAGAAAGCATGGGAGCTGCAGATGAGAGACAGTTTGAAGACGGCCACTGAAAGCCAACTCTTGCTCTGGAGAAGCTGAGAGAGGACAAATACCCCAAATGCAACTAAGAGTGACATTTTTGAGGAACTGCAGCCTAGAGAGGAATGTCCTGGGAGAAAGATATTTTGAAACCAGAACTTTGGAGCAGATGCCAGCCACATGCCTTCCCAGCTAACAGAGGTTTTCTGGACATCATTGGCCATCCTACAGTGAAGGTACCCAATTGCTGATGTGTTACCTTGGAGACTTTATGGCCTTAAGATTGTAACTGTGTAACCAAATAAACCCCCTTTTAAAAGCCAATCCATCTCTGGTGTTTTGCATTCTGGCAGCATTAGCAAACTAGAACAGCATAATAATCAAGTACCAAGAAAGCAACAACAACTATGACAATATTACAATCAAGGCCAAATAGAACTCACAATTATGAAAGGGACAAATTAAATTTTTTGTATTGATAATACATATGTGCCGGTTTGAGATTGTTGTGTACCCCAGGAAAGACTATGTTCTTTTGACCCACTCTGGTGGTTACAGACCTGTTATGGGTATGATCTTTTGATTAGGCTGTTTCCATGGAGATGTGACCCAGACAACTGCAGGTGAGACTTTTTGATTAGATTTATTTTCATGGAGGTGTGACCCTGTCCATTCAAGGTGGGTCTTGATTAGTAAACTGGAGTACTTCAGAGAGCTCAGGGGCTGACACAGACCCAGAAGACCCAGACTCTTGGGGATGCAGACAGAAAGATGTTTGGAGATGCTAAGCTAAGAGATGAAGCCCAGAGTTTGCCCCCAGAGAAGCTAAGAAAGGAACCCCAGATGCTTAGAAAGAAATGCACAGGAACTGAGAGAGAGAAGGTAAGAGGGACAGAAGCCCAGAGACATTTTGGAGAAAGCCATTTTGAAACCAGAACCTGGAGTAAAGGACTAGCAGATGCCAGCCACATGTCCTCCCAGCTGAAAAAGGTGTTTTAGATGCCATTGGCCTTTCTTCAGTGAAGGTAGCCTCTGGTTGTGCCTTAGTTTGGACACTTTTATGACCTTAGAACCATAAATTTGTAACCTAAAAAATTCCCTTTATAAAAGCCAATCCATTTCAGGTATTTTGCATTCCAGCAGCTCTAGCAAACCGGAACAACATACAATTTATCAGAAAAGATACAACAGTTGCAACACTTACTGCACCTAGTCAGCCAGCTTACACAAAAAGCAAACACTGAAATGCAAAAGGAATTAACAAAGCCACATTTGTAGATGTTATTGAACTTCTTTCAGAAATGACAGCTCAGATAAAAATGAATAAGGCAAAAAAATTTGAACAGTCAACAAGCTTGATTAAATTTTCTGTCTAGCTAGCTATGTAACTACCTATCTAAATATCTATTTGTTTTACTGAAGAAGCAGTGAATTCATGTTATCCATTCAAATTCCCACGTACAAAACATTTACAAAAATTGACAGTAGATAATCTCAATATATTCCCAAAATGAGAAATTATATAGGCCATATTCTCTGATCACCAAGACAATAAATTGGACATAAGGAGGGAAAAGAGTTCAAAATATATTCATTTCAAAAATTTAAAGATAAGATAAAGATGAAATTGAACCTGAAATAATGGAATATTTAAAGACAGTACAGTGAAACTGTGTATCAGGTAAGTGCAATAATACCTATATAGTACTCAGGGGAAATCATGTAACTGACCCTAAATAAATTGATTAGAAAACTAAGAAGATTGAAATATAAATTAAAATTTTAACTTAAGAATCTAGAAAGAGTAAAATACTCCCAGAATATTTAGAAATAAATAATTAAAAAGTAAATAGAAGAATTAATGAAATAGAAAACAAAAAACAGTTAATTAATAAAATTAAAAGCTGACTCTAATACAGTAGCCAAGCTTTTGTGAGGTACAAGGGGGAAGGGGCAGATAAGACAATATTAAATATTAGGAATGAGAAATGAGACACAACCATAAGTTATTAAGAAATTTAATGAGAAATAACAGTATTATATAAAACTTTTTAATAAATAAATTAGAAACTTTAATGAAGTGATTGATTTTCTAGAAAATAAATATCTAACTTTGATACAGAAAACATAAAAGCCTGAAATTAACAACCATATGTGAAATTGAAAGGTTGGTCAAAGATGTGCCCTTAAAAATAACACCTAAAAGAGATAATTTTATGAGTTAGTTCCACTAAGCCTCTAACAAGCACATAATCTTGATATTTATAAAGCACTGAAAAAGATAAAATCCATGTAATCAGATAAAATCAGAAAAGGATAGCACAAAAAAGAAAACTATAATGCAGTTTTACTTATACCTATCTCACTATTTATCTCTCTATCAATCTATCTAAAATCAAACATCAGCAAATTGCATTTATTATCCAAGAATATATTAAAACGTTGAAATAATGACCAATTTTTATCCTGAGAATGTGCCAGAGTTCAACCTCAGGAAAACCATCAATATAATCCATCACAATTGTATTTTTTTTTCCTTTTTAATTTTTATTGGGATTGTTCGGATACCATACAATTATCCAAAGATCCAAAGTATACAATCAGTTGCCCCGGTACCCTCATACATCTGTGCATACACCACCGCACTTAATTTTTGTTCAATTTTTAGAAACTTTTCATTACTCCAGATAAGAAATAAAGTGAAAGATGAAAAAAGAAAAAAAGAAAAGGAAACTTGAATCCTCCCATATCCCTAACCAACCCCCCTCAATTGTTGACTGGTAGTGTTGATATAGTACATTTGTTACTGTTTATGAAAAAATGTTGAAATACTACTAACTGTAGTATATAATTTGCAATAGGTATATATTTCTTCCCTATATGCTCCTCTATTATTAACTTCTAATTGTATTGTCATATATTTGTTCTGGTTCATGGAAGAGATTTCTAATATTTGTACAGTTAATCATGGACATTGCCCACCATAGGATTCAGTTTTATACATTCCCGTCTTTTGATCTCAACTTTCCTTCTGGTGACATATGTGACTCTGAGCTCCCCCTTTCCACCTCATTCACGCACCATTCGGGACTGTTAGTTATTCTCACATCTTGCTACCGACACCTCTGTTCATTTCCAAACATTTAAGTTCACCCTAGTTGAACATTCTTCTCATACTAAGCAACCACTCCCCATTCATACCCTCGTCCTATATCTTGATACCTTATATTTCATGTCTATGAGTTTACATATTATAATTAGCTCCTATCAGTGAGACCCTGCAATATTTGTCCTTATGTGTCTGGCTTATTTCACTCAGTATATTGCCCTCGAGGTTTTGTCATCAATCCATTTTTTTTTTTCAATATGGTTTTGTTCACACACCATACATTCCATCCTAAGTAAATAATCGATGGTTCTCTGTATGGTCATATATGTATGTGTTCACCACCGTCACCACTATCTATATAAGGGCATCTACATTTCTTCCAGAAGGCAGGAGGGAGAGTCAAAGAAGGTAGAGAGGCAAAAGAAAGAGGAAAAACAAATGACAGCTAGAAAGCAGCAAAAGGAAAAATAACCTTAAATCAAAGTAGAGTAAAGAGTCAGACAACACCACCAATGTCAAGTGTCTAACATGCCTGCCCTATCCCCCTCTCTTATCTGCATTTACCTTGGTATATTGCCTTTGTTACATTAAAGGAAGCATAACACAATGGTTCTGTTAGTTATAGTCTCTAGTTGACATAGAGATTGCATCCCTCCCCCAATGCCTCCCCATTTTTAATACCTTGCAAGGTTGACATTTGCTTGTTCTCCCTCATAAAAGAACATATTTGTACATTTTATCACAATTGTTGAACACTCTAGAGTTCACCAAGTTACACAGTCCCATTCTTTATCTTTCCTCCTTTCTTCTGGTGTCTCACATGCTCCCAACCTTCCTCTCTCAACCGTATTCATAGTTATCTTTGTTCAGTGTACTTACATTGCTGTGTTACCATTTCCCAAAATTGTGTTCCAAACCACATACTCCTGTCTTCTCCTATCACTCTGTAGTGCTCCCTTTAGTATTTCCTGTAGGGCGGGTGTCTTGTTCACAAAGTCTCTCATTGTCTGTTTGTCAGAAAATATTTTGAGCTCTCCCTCATATTTTAAGGACAGCTTTGCTGGATATAGGATTCTTGGTTGGCAGTTTTTTCTCTTTCAGTATCATAAATATATCACACCACTTCCTTCTGGCCTCCATGGTTTCTGCTGAGAGATCTGCACATAGTCTTATCAAGTTTCCTTTGTATGTGATGGATTGCTTTTCTCTTGCTGCTTTCAAGATTCTCTCCTTGTCTTTGACATTTGATAATCTGATTATTAAGTATCTTGGTGTAGGCCTATTCAGATCTATTCTGTTTGGAATACACTGTGCTTCTTGGATCTGTAATTTTATGTCTTTCATAAGAGATGGGAAATTTTCATTAATTATTTCCTCTATTATTGGTTCTGCCCCTTTTCCCTCCTCTTCTCCTTCTGGGGCACCAATGATATGTACATTCTTGTACTTTGTTTCATTCTTAAGTTCCTAGAGTCGTTGCTCATATTTTTTCATTCTTTCCTCCATCTACTCCTTTGCATGTAGGCTTTCAGGTATTTTGTTCTCCAGTTCCTGAGTGTTTTCTTCTGCCTCTTGAGATCTGCTGTTGTATGTTTCCATTGTGTCTTTTGTCTCTTGTGTTGTCTTTCATTTCCATAGATTCTACTAGTTGTTTTTTTGAACTTTCAATTTCTGCCTTATGTATGCCCAGTGTTTTCTTTACAGCCTGTATCTCTTTTGTGATATCTTCTCTAAACTTTTTGAATTGATTTAGCATTAGTTGTTTAAATTCCTGTATCTCAGTTGAAGTGTAAATTTGCTCCTTTGACTGGGCCATAACTTCATTTTTCTTAGTGTAGGTTGTAATTTTCTGTTGTCTAGGCATGGTTTCCTTGGTTACCCCAATCAGGTTTTCCCAGACCAGAACAGGCTCAGGTCCCAGAGGGAAGAAATATTCAGTATCTGGTTTCCCTGAGGGTGTGTCTTAGAAAAGGTACCTGTGATGTCTCAGGTCACTGTGCGTTTCTGCCCAGCAGGTGGAGCCTATTAGCCTATAATTGTTGACTGGTGTGAGGAGGTATGGCTGTGTTCCCCCAGGCTCTGGCATCTGGTTCTGAATGGAAAGGGCCCCATACCTTTCCTTGTAGAGAAGATAGAACCCCCAGGGGGAGGTTATTAGCATTTCAATGGTCTCTCTCTCTCTGCTTGTGCTATCTCCACCCTTCTTTGAGTCACAGCACTGGGAACTGAAAATAGCTGGGGCTTTCTCCACTGAACCGAAAAAGAAACAGATAGTCCCCTTCAGACCTAGTCCAAGGTGACCCTTGGCTCTCCAAGGTCAGTCGTCACCCAAAGCCTCTGTCTGTTTTTTGGGGATTTGTACCTGTAGTGAGCAGTTCACACTCGCTACTTAAAACCCCAATTGGAGCTCAGCTGAGCTATATTCGCTTACTGGGAGAGAGCTTCTCTCTGGCACCACGAGGCTTTGCAGCTCGGGCTATGGGGGAGGGGATCTCATGACTTGGATCCACAAGTTTTACTTACAGATTTTATGCTGTGATCTTGGGCATTCCTCCCAATTCAGGTTGGTGTATGATGAGTGCACAGTCTCGTTTGGCCCCCCACAGTTATTCTGGATTATTTACTAGTTGTTTCTGTTTTTTTTTTAGTTGTTCCAGGGAGACTACTTAGCTTCCACTCCTCTCTATGCCACCATCTTCCCTCCTCCTCCCACCACAATTGCATTTTAAAGAAAAAGAAACTTTATTTTCATATAATTCATACTTCCCAGAATATTACATATTTCAACTCTTTCAATTCTGTATCTCAATTTTCTACTGGTTAGCCATTTAACTTTCTATTGAGAATAGTGAAAGCTAATATATGTATTGAGTGTTTGTTAAATGTCAAGCACTATTCTAGATACTAGCAAATTGTGCACAGAAACACAGATGATAAGTGATAGTGCAAGTGTTCAAACTTGGGCAGTTAAACTCTAAAACCTGTACCCTAAATTGTACCATTCCCTCTTTCTATCCTTAGCTAATCTCCATTTTAACAAAGAAAAAGCAGCCCTCAGTTTAGATGCTTCTTTAGGCACCGATATTGCATTAGAATTTATAGCACTGTTTTGTTTTTCATATATTTATTTTTATGATTAAGGGCATTTCACTTTGCTTTTCCAATTACAGTTTTGATAGTTTTATTTTTAAATTAATTTTTTTGAAGTATGAAAACAAATGAATATTAAAAAAATCAAGTAAATAACAAGCGATCCTTGGGTAGGGCAAGATACCAAAAAGAACCATGTGGATACACAGATGAGGCAAAAACCTAGAAGACAATATGGCACAGAATGACTAGCTGCGCACTAAAACTACACACAGCTGGACTGCATTTTCCAGCCACCTTTTCCAGGTGATGAGGGGTTCTGGCCAATGTGATATGAGCTGAAGTCAAATGTTGTACTTTGTGGCCTGGCTCTAAACCTCTTTCATGCATCTTCCATTCTCTTTCATAGCTTGCTAGCTGAATTCCAGGCTCTAGTGAAAGGACAAAACACAGAAAAGGAGACTCGGATGTTGAATCCATGTTTCCACACAGGTAAACAGCAAATACTGATACTCCCTTGTCATTAAGGAATATGTTCTACTACAGGGTCTTCTGCACAATGAACTTTTTCTTTCCTTCAGTGGGGTAGTAGCATTACGACAAACAAAAATCCTTACCCATTCATTCTACACACTCGCACCTATGTTCTGCTGGTTTGAATGATAATCTTTGAAGTAACTGAGTTTTTTATTATATTGCACATAATTAGATTTTTTTCTTTCTTCTGCATTTGAATAATCAACAGGAGTTCATCATATTATTCAAGAGAATAAACTTTTTCTGAGGATTTAGCAATGAATTTAATACAGGCATGGGAAGGCTCTAACTATATATGCATCTCATCTGTTCATTGCAGCAGGCCCATAAATAGATATGGAAAGGATTTGAAAGTTCTCACTTTAAGTTGTGGGAGTATATTAATATACCGCATTAAAACTGAATTTTAAAAAAATTCCAAAATTAGGGATGTTCAATATTTCCCACTAACTTTTTACCAATTAGTCCCAAATAAGCTTCTATTATTTTACAAATGAGAGAGAATGAATTTCTTCAGTATATTATTTATGTGTGAATTTTTCTGTTGTATTTATGTGTGGGTTTAACTATCAAGTCTATGGTCCACTTTTTTCTAATGTCATCTTCATTTATTCAAAAAACATTGAGTATATAGTCAGGTCTGGGTGTTGTGAGACACACTCTGCTCTATACCTGAGTGATGCAAGACTTGGTTCCTTCTCTCTAGGAGCTCTAACGTAAGGGGGACAAAATGGAGAAAAAAATTCAGTTCAATATAATAACTTCACTCTAATAAAAGAAACAAAAATTGAAATGTCAGTGAGGTAATATTGTTTGGCCAGTAAAAATAACTACTACTTTTTAAAAAATGTTAATCAGTGTATGGGAAAAATGGATATTTCATACAGTGCTAAAAAAATAAAAATTGTCACATTCTGGACTGATTTGGGAATATGCAGTAAAAACCTTAAAATGCACATACCTTTTGGTTCAGAGATTCCACTTCTTTGATTTTACATGAAGAAAGAGTCATGCATGTATCCAACAAATATGCTGCTAGGATATTCATACTAGCATCATTTTTATCAACAAAGACTTGAAATTGATTTAAATGGTCAACTATTAGTATAGTTTTATGAAACAGCCATAGAATGGAATGATACATAGCTCTTACAAAGAGTTGCCATGGAAGAGGATTTAGTTACATGAAAAGATTTTCATGTCATATTTTTGTATTAAATGAAAACATAAATTACAAATAAATCCATCCATATGCATTTTCAGGTTTCACCAGGTAATAGAATCATGGTGATTTTTATTTTTCTGTATATGCATAGTCTAGTTTCTAACCCGTGATGAAGTTAATGTTCCTAGGAAAATAGCTGAGCAGTGGGAAATGGAAACCTATCAAATCCAGTACAGAGACAGTGTGTTGTATATGAGCCACTTTTGTATGTGTGAGAAGTGCCAAGGTATATTGGGCATATTAATTAAGAAATAAATCTTTAGGACCTATGTAGACCATGTCATATGTTTCATCATATGCCTAATATGCTGATAATTCAGGAATTGCTGATAACATTATGGCATCCTCTCTCCTCCTTATCCTGCTGCTACTACACTTTCAGGTGTATGGTACTTCATAATCTTGGCAGTGGAAGTATGTGTTTTTTGATTTATTTAAAGGACCTTGTCTATATTTTGAGTATTAGAACCACTAGAACTTGTTCACAGTAGTCACATAAAGTAAGAGATATTTCTTCAGTAGTGAGACTAGGCTAAAGGAAAAGTACTATAAAAAGTTTTCAACTTCCCTATATGTTGTCATCTTGGCTGAATGAGATTTCCAGTTTCCTTTGGGTGAGATTTTTTTTCTGTGGCTGAGTTTTAGTTATGTCAGTGCATAAATTGCAAACCTTGAAATCATAATTTTTGCTACTTAAGTGTTAGTTATCATCTGTGTCCTCAATTCCAGGCAAACAAGTCTGGAGGAAGTCAGTATATTTGCTAGTAGGTTAAGGTGGAACCTGAAGCTGACTTGCGTTTCATAAACTCTTTAAGAGAGATGAGTTTTCTACTTGGACATCTGAGATATGGACTAATTTGTTAGCATATTCCTGTGGCAGGAAAAAGCATTTTGTTTTCCACAAGAAATTATCTGGTAAACAGTTAAAAGTCAGTAGTCCCATTAGGCTAAAGTGATCTTGGAGGCAGGAGGCACTTAAGAGGGTAACCAGGAAGTGGTCGCCATAATATATAGACTGTGATAAGGCGATTAGTAATCTAAGAACAAAGAGGAAAAAAGGTTTCTTCCTTTGAGGTTAAAATATATATATTTGTTGAAGAATATCACTTACAAGCAAGAATTGCTGAAAGTTAGTTGGTCTCTGTGGTAAATTAAAATGGCCCCCTATTTTTTGACATTTCTCCCATCCAGAGGTGGGCGTCTATGTCCCTTCACCTTAAAGCTTACTGGGATTTATGACTGCTTTGACCAATAGGCCATGGCACCAGGCCTTATGAAATTGGCAGTGACCACTTCCTATTTCTTGAAAATCTGTTTCCGGGAGCACTGGGCTCCCCATGTAAGAATTCCTACTACCTTGTAAATGCCATGGTATCTGCTCACCAGCTCCAGTTGAGCCGAACCTTTTAGACATTCCCACCAAGGCACTAGCTTTGTAAGTGGAGCCATTTTGGACCTTCCAGACCTTTCTATCCACTAGTATAAAACCTAGTAATCTCAGTCAATCCCAAGCCAAGCAGAAGATTCTCCTAGCTGAGCCCTACACAACTTCCTTTTCCTCAAAATTGTGAAATACAATATTGAAGTATTTACACTGCTAAATCTTGAAGGTAATTTGTTATGTAGCTAATCAGAACAAGATGGTAAAAGATTCCTAGAGTTTAATCTTTTTTTCTCTGAACTTTTCTTTGGTTTGTGGTATACTGTCGAGACAGTTTATAAAATTAGATATTTTCTTCTGTCTTGGGTCTTTTTCAATGACTTCTTGAATGTTTTCTGGACAGAGATTTACATTATCACTACCCTCATTTTTGCTCCTTTTCCTTCCTATTCTTGGTAGGTGTATGCCAATCTGTGTCCCAGGATTCCCTAAGATCTGTCAAGTGGTCATCCAAACCCATCAGGTAAGATCCAACAACCTCTTTTCAACAACTTCTTATTTTTGAACAGGCAATTACCCTCCAAAACACTCTTGCCTTCCTTGGTTGACACTCTGTTGGGATTCCAAGAAATTCCCTATCTCTTTTGGGTTTAGATAAAAAAAACTGAGACTTTTGGAACAGAATTAAGTTTTACTATTTAGATTATTTGTGGTTCATCTCAGGCAAGTTACAAAAGGTTTCTGAGCACTAGATTTTTTTTTTTTTAAAGAAATCAGTATAATAATTCTTACTTTGTTGAGAGGTTGGTAGCAAGTGTATATATATATATATATATATATATATAGCCACTGCCATAAAAAATAACTGGGCAATTAATATAACTTTAGCATTACAATAAATTTCTCTCAGGTTGAGTCCTGAATCGGCTTTTCTTTTGTTCACTTTAACAACAATTACTGAGTGCCTGCTGTATTCGAGGCTCCAATCTGAATACTGGAGATGTAAAGATGGGTAAATTATAGCTTCTGCCCTTGAGATGCTTACAGATCAAGGAATAATTTGAAAATTAAATCAGACATGTAAAACCATATACCTCAATACCTGATGCGTTGTAAGGACTTATTTACATGTCCACGGTAACTATAACAGAATGCAAAACCCAGGGAAGTTATTAAGGGACAGAGGTGATTGCTGTGGAACTCAGCAGGCGAGATTCTCCAAGCCCCTAGTGTGGCAAGAGAAAAATCATGTTCTCAAAATCACAGCTGTAGGAAAGTTGAAAACAAGAAAAATATTGTTAAATAAATCCTGGGCAACAAAAATCCAAGAGAATTAAATATGCAGAATTAGCATAAGCCTCAGAATGGCAAGTTGTAAAAGACTTGGCATAGGATGTTGGTTCTTTGTTAGAAGTTTAAAGGAAGGTAAATTAAACAGTCGGGGTCCGCAATGCAGCAAATGCCGTCAAACCGGACAGTAAGACCGTGAGAAACTGAAAGTGAAACTAATCGGAATAAAATCTCGGTAGTCCTACAACATGAATGCACACACGTGGATATTTACATCTGATCTACGACAAATTTAAAAGTCAGCTAGCATGTTCCCTCACGGACATACCGCTGCTGACACATATTCAGCCAAAGGCCAATTAGAGGCAATATCAGTAACATTCATTAGAAAGGAAAAGAAAAAGAAAAAGCGTAGACAAACCTCCCACTCAGCTCCCTCTGCACCGTCCTCCATGCCCTACCTTCTGCTTCCTGAACTTTCCTGTTACTTCTCCAGAGTTGAATCAAAGATAATTAAAAGGACATAATTCTCTGTGATAATATATGTTGGCACTTCATTCAAAAGTAGAGTTCCAACCATATTCCCAGTGTACTAAATCATGTAAATTACATTTTTTAATACAAATGACTCTTTTAGCAAAAGGTTTTCACAAACTATCTTAGGGCTTCATCGTAGCGTTAATAATGTATGATCCTTTGACCAAGATTTCTTTGGGGCAATTAATTATATCTAAAGGAAAATTTTATTCTATCTCCACTCCAAAAGTTGATTACCAAACTTAAATATGTCTGTTTTTGTACAAAACTGTATTTTGCTCAGAGCAAAGCTATCACCACTATTAAAAACAATAAAAAGTGTATGAATGGTTAATTTGTCTATTGTGTCCAAAACTAGCTGTTATTATTTAACTCTGCTAAGGATCTTTATAGCTATTGTAGCATAAATAAATTAATATTTAGATACTGATCAAAAAATGACTTTATAGATCTCTATAATACTTTAAAGTAAAAAAAAAGTAATTGAAACATTTAAACTATCAATATAAAACTAGGATTTTAGAGTCAGATAATGAAATGCATTCTTTTTAGAATATTTTGGTATTTGGTTAACTACACATTTTCCCAGAATGTCCAACTTTCCTATTTAGATATGAGATATTCTAAAATTTTATAATGATAAAATTGATTCTTACACTACTTGAGAAGTGCTTATTCTGCTGAGTAAATATTTTTAGGTTTTTAGTTTTTTATTCTGCTATTTACTAGATAAATGTTTCTTATTGGAGGATGTATTTGTGATTATGTGCTGAGAATTCAGAAATATAGAAATATCTGCCTAGAATATTTGTTACATGAGAAGACATGTATTTTGTTTAGATGTCTGTAAGTGCAAGATGTTTTTTATTTTCCCTTTATGAATCATAACACTGAATTTTTTTACTAAATGTTATTTATTATTTTAATTAACTCATTTGGAGTAACATATTCTATGAAGTTTTATTTTGGCTAAATATTTGAATTCCTTAGAAACCGAGACTATTATGGCCAAACTTTGCCCACAAAGAAACATAATAAAGCCCAAGGAAAACTTGAATTAGAAAGCAAATCTCAAAATCTTTCATAGAGAGGCATACACAATATCTGTTTATTTTATTCTGTGGAAGAACTCAATCGCTCCATCATATAAAATACAATTTCAATGTCATGTAATTAATAGCTAATAGTAATACAGCACTTTTTTTTTTATTTTTTTACATCAGGAACAAACTGTTATCAGTCTCACTTCTTTTTGGTTCATGGTACACTGTCATTATCAGCACAGCCTTACTCTTGTTTGAGTTTTGCCTTAATTTAGCCATATTTCCCCTTCATGTCTGATTGCCACTTATATTGCTCCCTCCCTCCAGAATGCACACTAATATGTATGCCCTAGAAGATTTTTGTATCCTTGAAAACTCCTTTATTTCTTTTGTATTCATGTGTTTTCAATTTATACAAATGATATTACACCTTTTTTTTTTTTTAACTTACCATGTTTTCAAGATCTATCCATTTGGCTTTGGTTATATCTTGTACATTATTTCTGACTATAGGATTTTCTAAAATGCATCACCACGTATTTATCCATTATCTCAGTGATGGACAGCTAAGGTGCCTTCAAAACCCACTTCCATGAACAATGCTGAAATAAACTGTCTTGAATGTGTTCCTTTATGTACATATGCAAGAATGTCTCTGGAGATATCACCAGGAGAGGAATATCTGAGTCATAGTGTAGATGAACACTTATTTGATGATCATATTTGTCTTTCCAAGGAAACCAGCTCTTGGTTTTGTTGAACTCTCCCAGAGTCCCCCAGTGGGATTTAATCCCATTGCCCATGGTGATAGCCAGCTCACTAATATGTCCTGTGTGGGCTTTCTTTTCTTCCTCTCTCACTTCTCTGTTCTTGAGGCTGCCACCCAAATAAAATATTTGTGTTCAAACCCTTGACTTAGGATCTGATTCTGGGGAAATCTAGTCCAAAATGCCTGTACATTCCCTTCAAAGAAGATGAATATCTTAGCCCTTTCTCATCTCTACCGTCTTTCAATCCCCCTCCAAAATTTGGGATTGTAATTAGTTTATTTCAGAATCCTTATTAATGTATATTTCTATTTTTTTGTATTGCTTACATAAAAGATGATAAATGTTATTAATTGTTCATTTCTCTTCCTTCTTCAATCCTTCTTCCAAAAGCATTTCTAATAATGGTCTATGTATAATAAAACTTCTGAGACTTTGTAAGTGTGAGAATCCTTACATTTAAACAATTACTTAGATATAAAATTCTAATTCCAAGTTCCTTCATTACTTAAAAAATATTGCTCTATTTTCTCCTTCTTTCTGCTATCGCTGTCAAGAAAGCTAATGTCATTTTAATTCTTGTCCTATTGTAGACGGTCTCATTGATTCTCTTTGGAACCTTTTAGAGTATTTCTCCTGTACATCTTTTATTTACACGATTGAAAAATCAAATAGTCCACCCAACATATTGTGAAAATATATTTACATTTGGCATTCAAAAGCTATCTATCCATTATTAAAGGAGAAAGAAAGCTTCATGAATCACTATGATTTGAATATGTGGCAGATGAGGAGTGCAGTGAGCATGATAGCTTCGAGTGTCTTCCAGCAGTGCCTTCAGTATCTGCAGTATTCAAGACAGGACCTTGCTCTCTCTTGGCAGCTCTCTGGAGAGAATAAGCACAGCAGAGGTTCTAGATGACTCAACATGGCAGGGGAACTAGGGCATGGCAATTTGTACTCAATTCAAGACCTTCTATTGGCAATATTTGCACCAAAGTTCCCTGTTGGGTGGACTGAGACTTTTTCAGAGCTTACCATGGTCTGAGGTTTTCCCTAATCTTTTTTCCTTCCCCCTTCACTTTCACAGTTATAAGGCTTGCATTGTGCACTGTAGACTTTGCCTACTCTTGTTTCCTCTGCTTTTTACCTTACTTGAACAGGTGTTATCTCCATTATATCTCTTGCATTTCTAACTCCATCTTGGTGTCTTCTTATGGGAAGACCTGGACTGATAGTAGAAAAAAAAAGGAAAGTATGTGTGTTAATTAAATAGAAAGCCCAGCCCAGAAGACTTGCAATCTGATCATTTTCAGTATGCTGCCAGGGGAGCTGTACCATGTTATCTAACGTCCTCTACATTTCTTATTCCCCGCCCTACCAGGACTCATAGTAAACGAATTTTGGGGTATCAAAAATAGTCATAAACATCTTATATTTATAGCATAAAAAATAAATGCTTAACCCCATTGTTTACCAAATAAACTAATTTACCACAGTAGGTCATAACTTGGACTTAGGTTTGGCAGTAGTGGTGAGGTCATTTATGTTTGCTTTCTTGGCTTTAAGAAACCTATGAGTAGTTTCTGACTCATTTAGAGTTAGCATTTTCTATTTTCAGTATTTATAAAACACTAAAACTTAATTCAAACACCAATAATTTAGAATATCTTTACAGATTGTGCAAGCAAATTCACAAAAAAGACCGAAGAATGTATGTTTAAAATATAAGGACAAGAATTTTTATGTATAAAACTTTTCATACATATCCTTTAAATATTTTTTAATATTAAAGCATCCTGATTTAGTAAAGCATAAAAGATCTCCCTAGCCTTATATTTTTAGTTTAGCTGTGGCTATTGTGTTATAACTCTGGATTGGTTGAAACACCAAATAATTTCTAGCTAATTCCCTATTACAATCAATTCAGATCACCAAAGTTTATCATCAAAAGTTTGCATTTCTTTAATTATCCTGAAGTCTTTCTCCAATTACGGCTACTCTGCTGCCAATATGAAAATTTGAGACATTTTATGAAACGTATGTGATTTGTAGTGGTGTGATTATGATTATTTTCATCTCAATTGTTATACCGTATTATCTGCTTATTACTTTTTTCATTTTGTGGTTGGCATCAAATTTTTGGCACCAGGATACTTACGCAAAGTAGATTACTGTGGTGATACTTTTCTGAGTTCACTGCTTATTTTTTTGGTGTCTACAAAACCCACAAAGATACTAAGTGTCATATAACAGCTGCATTGCAGCCAACTTTTGCTCAAAGCCATACTTACTTCTCCCCTAGTATACTGCATTTTTACTGTATGTATTCCAAGATAGTCTGGCCTCCTTTTCTCCATGGATTTAAATACAATATTTCCCTAGAAGAAAAATATTATGTATTTTTCTATCTTCCTGATTTTTTTTTAGTGGTTAAAATCATCTGAAAGTTATTTGAAGTTCCTTGAGTGCATTGTTCCATATCATTATTTTAAATTTGTATTTCAACACTCCGTATCACTTAAAAATCAAATGATTAAAATATTTGAAGATCAAACATATTTAAAGTTGAAAATCAGAGTAAACAAATGAATACATTTCAGAAATTAGCCTCAGTTCTTAATGACTAAATTTCTCAGTGCCTAAATTTTGCTGCTGCTTTTTTTTTTTTTTTCCTGGGAACAGTCTTTGTGTTTTCCTCACCTTTAAACAATGAATACAGGTGTAAATTAAATGGTTCTTTCTATGTAGGAATTATCAGTATGTTGAATAAGCCTAGATCTTCTAATCTTTCTACAATGACCACTCATAGCCATAATAAAATTGGCATGAAATTGGCAAATGTGATGGGTTGGAGTTATGTACCCCAGAAAAACATGTTTTTGAATTTAATCCATTCCTCTGGGTGTGAACGCCTATAAATAGGACCCTTTGATAAGGGTACTTCAGTTAGGGTGTGGCCCAGCTGAATCAGGATACTGTAGGCCTTGCAGGCAACAGCCAGAAGCTGACCATCAATGGAACTCAGAAGAGAAAGGACAAGCCAAGAGGGGCCACCATATGCATGGCCATGTGACAGGAAAGCTAGGGACCAATGATCACTAGTAGCCATTCCAGAACATCACAGTCTTCTGGGAGAAAGCATCACCTTGATGATGCTTTGATTTTGGTTTTCTCTTAGCCTCAAAACTATAAGCCAATAAATTCCCATTGTTTAAGTCAACCCATTGCACAGAACTTGCTTTGGTAGCCAGGGAAACTAAAACAGTAAGCTTAATCAAATATGATAGATAAAATCTCTAATTGAATTTCTGCTTTTGGCCAGTTAGCTTCCTTCTGTTTCTACCCACATGCTATGTCTCTAAATCTCCCCATTCTTTTTTCCCTAAATGCATGGTGAAAATCCAAAGATGATATCAGCCACACAGTTACATTCTGGGGAAAGTGAAAGCAAAGGTGTTTGTACATGAACTCAGTCTGTTACAAGCTCATTTTTAGAACATTGAAAGAAGATATTAAAAGTGTTAATGAAACTTTAATAAGGACTTGTATGGAAACATTAATAGTTTGGGTTTCAGTTACAATAGTTTCTTTAATATAGTTTCAATAGAATATTAAAATAGAAACATTTCTCAGATATTTCTGAATCCATTCATCTTTCTACAATCATTTATTAATTTTGTCAGTATTTGTTCCAGAACTGTGCTAGGCTACAGCTAAGAAGAGAGAGAAAGACAGAGAGAAAGAGAGAGAGAGAGATATCAAGAAAGACATGTCCCTTCCTCACAAGGAGTTAACAATTTTGAAAGAGAAGACCAAAGTGAAAGCAGGAATTGCAGAGTAAAACAATTGCATTCAAGGCAAATACAGGTTATAGAAGGAGAACAAGCCATGTACTTTTTCTTGGGGGAGGAGATCAAAAGAAGTTTCATGAAAGAGGAATCACTTAAGACGAGTTTAAAATGATAAATATAAATTGGTCAAGGACTTCAATTTGACTAGTAAATTAAGTGTAAGAGCTTGGGACACAGTAAGAAATAAAGTTGGGGAAGAAGGCAAGGTTCAGCCTTGTATATCTTGCTGAGGAGCTGTGACATGATACCACAGGCAATAGGGAGCCACTGAAGTGATATAAGCAAGAGAAAAGCTAGGGCTGTTTTGAGGTTTGAAAGATGACTTTAATGGTTTGCATGGAAGGATGGTTGCACTTGGATGAAACTAGAAGTAGGCAGAATAAATAAGATATGGCGAGGTCTTAAACTTGGGAAATAGTAGTAAGAAATAGAGAGAAGGGGATGGATAAGAGACTTATCAACAAGATAAACACATGATGTGTGTGCTGAGGGAAAGAGAAGGATTGAATAGCCTCTCAGGTTTCTGGCTAAATTGTGATTTCTTGAGGGGTTGGGGTGGAGACGGATTCCTGGAGCTATTAACCAAGAAAGGGATTCTTAGAAGAGGAGAATGGGGTTTCAAACAATGATAATGAGCTCAGATTTTTATATTTTGAGTTTGAAGTGCCTGTGGAATGTTCAGTTAGAGATGTCCATTAGGCAGGCGACTGTGCTGCTATGAATTGTTAGTGTGGTTGTACAAAATCCCATGGTGTCATTTTCACAGACTGCACCATGAAAGCTGTCTCTTAGTTTGTCCAATGCACAATCTGTACAGCTCTAAGTGGTGTCCATAATATGACTCTAAAATTAAGGAAAGTGATATCACTTTCCTTAATTTTAGAAAGTGAATGGGAACAAATATTTTATTTATACTTTTAACAAATTTTTGAGTGCTGTTATACCAGGCACTTTTTAGACACTAGAGATGCAGTGATGAACAAAGCAATGTTCTTACTCTCATGGGACATATATTCTAATGGAGGAGACAATGAGAAAATACCTATATGATTTAATGTTAGATAGTGATGGGAGCTATTATTAATAAATAAGGTAGTCAAACAGATAGGAACTTTTCCAAGCAAATTTACACAGTAATTTGACTTATATCCCAAGTGGGATATAGTTTAAGGATAAAACAAATTGAAGAAGAAGTAAAAATTATTAGAGTATTATTTTTTTTTCTGAGATTGTTGTGTGAACCTTGTAAGATAAAGACTATAAGAAATTATTGAAAAGCAGGAATTCTAGAAGAGTCTGAGATGCTGTCAATCTGGCTACCATGACTATAAAGTGGGAGGTCATGGAGAGGTCTGAGAAGCCACCGACTCTGGATTCAGCAACCTCTTGAGAATGATGACTACTACTGCTTCCATATAAAACTTTCAAATTTGCACAAGTTCTCTTCATTGACAAACTCTGACCCAAAGCCATATAGGAAAGGTGATTCTGGCATTTGATAATTTGATTATGATATTCCTCAGTATGGATCTATTTGAGTTTAACCTGTTTGGAGTTTGTTGAGCATATTTCCATTATTTCCTTCTAATGCAAGGATTTCATTTAACATTTATTAAAGTGTGGGTATGCTGGTGATCTTTAAGCTTCTGTATTTTGGAAAATATCTTTATTTCACCTGCATTTTTGAAAAGTTTTTGCTGGGTAAACAATTCTACATTAACAGGTTTTTTTTTTTTTGTTTTTCTGTTTTTTAAACATTTCTGTACTTTAAAGTAGCTACTCCACTTTCTTTTGGCTTGCACCATTTCTTATAAGAAATCTTCTTTTATCCAAGTATTTCTTTCTGTGTATCAAATGTGTCTTTTTTCCCTGGCTGCTTTTAAGATTACACTAATTTAAGTAATTTTATTATCATGGGTCTTGGTGTAGTTCTCTTCATGATTCTTGTGTTTGTTGAAATTCTTAGATCTGCGACTTTATATTTTTCAACAAATTAGAAAAAATTTCAGCCATTATTTCTCTTTCCCTTTCTCCCTCTCCCCTCCTTCTCAGCCTTCAAATGAGCCACAGCTCACAGGTTTGTTCATTAAAAAAATTCTCTGTTCTATGTTTTATTTTGAATAGATTCCACAGCTATATCTTAAAGTTTACTAATCTTTTCTTGTGAAATATTTAGCTTGCCAGCCATCCTATCCAACATAGTTTCATCTCACACATTATGATATCTAAAATTTCAATTTGAGTGTTTTTAATAACTTTCATGTCTCTATTTCACTTTTTGAGTGTAAAGAATGAAGTTATAATGACTTTTTACAAAACTCTTGTTTGCCAGCCCTAACATCCATGTCTGTTCTGGGTCAGTTTCAATTGACCAGTTTATTTCTTCATAATGGATCATATTTACCTGCTTCTCCACATGCCTGATAATTTTTTATTGGGATGCCACACAACATCGTTGGATATTTTTGCATTCCTATAAACATCCTTGAGTTTTTTTTTTTTTTTTTTTTCTGGGTTACAGTTATCTGACAACATTTTGACATTGTGGTTCTTGCTTTTAAGATTTCTTAGGTGAGATCAGCTCAGTGCTTTGCCTAGTGCTAACTAATCTCTACTGTCAAGACAAGACTCTTGGAAGTCCTATCCCCAATGCCTTATGAATCATGGAATTTATTGAACTGGCTGGTGGGGCAAGCACTATTCCTGGCCATGTGTGAATGTTGGGCAGTGTTGTCTCTAACCCTATCAGATGGTTCTTTCTCCAATCTCAGGTAGGTTCTTTACGTGAATGTGCTGAGCAGTACTCAGCTGAGTACTTGAGGAGTTACCTCTGCATATTACCATAGTTCTATCTATGAGCAGCTCTCTCCTCTCTGGTACTCTGTGCTGTGAACTCTAACTACTTTGGACTCCCAGGACTCTTGACTGCCACTCCTCAATTCAGGGAATTCTTATTCAGTTCTACTTCTTCTGTGCCATGGCCTGTAAACTCTCTCAAGTCAGTATGCTGGGGCATTCATGAGATGTTTATTTCATCTCTCAAGGGATAAATGTCCTTTGTAGCCTGATGTCTCATGCTTTGCAGATCTTTATTTCATATATTTGTAATTTTTTGGTTATTTTAGGCAGGAGGATAAATCTAGTCCTTATTATCCATCTTGACTAGCAGCAGAAGTGGGTGGGTGGGTGGGGGAAGGTTACTAAATAGATTACTGAAACAAAGGACCACACTATCTGATAACTGTTGGAGGATGCTAGTGAATTCACTCATTATTTTGAAACTTGTTTAAAAAATAGGAATAAATCAAGCATTTATCCTGCCTTTCTTATACGAACTGTAGTATTGTATAATCAAACAGTTGATGAGAAGAAGTTTCTCTTTATACAAGTGTATCAGTTACTAAATTAAGATGGAACAATAGAATTGGAGTTTACCATTTTGCAACTCCTAATACATTAATGGACCTAGGCAATGATTATCAGTGTCTACCCATGTCATAAGAGAAGATATTATGCTGTTTTGGAAGAATACCATATCATCTATGAAGCAGTTTTACCAAGAAAATTAAACCCCATGTGATCTGACCACCACTGCAGAGGAAATATAGAAGACTGGGGAACATAATAGATGAAATTATGGGATACCACCAGGAAAATCCCATCTGTAGAGACAAATGATCTTGGTTTTTCAATAAATAGATTGCAGGGAAAAAGAGGGGCAAAAGACAGTGTGATGGTTTGAAGCTGTATGTACCCCAGAAAAGCATGTTCTTAAAGCTAATCCATTTCTGTGGGTGTGGACCCATTGTAAGTAGGATCTTTTGGTGAGTAGGATCTTAAATTGAGATGTGACCTACCTCATTCAGGGTTTATCTCAATACTCTTACTGGAGTCCTATATAAGAGGATGAAATTTAGAGAATGACACAGAAAAAGACACGTGTGCTGAGAGAGAAAGCCACTGAAGCCAGAATCTGGAAGCAATGAAACCCGGAAGAGAAGGGAGAGACCAGCAGATGCTGTCATGTGCCTTGCCATCTGACAGAGGAGTCCAGGACCAGCAGCAGCCAGTCTTCAGGAAGAAGGCATAAGATGATACCTTGATTTGGGCATTTTCGCAGCCTCAGAACTGTAAGCTTGTAAACTAATAAATTCCCATTGTTAGAACAGATCACAATTTTGCATCTTATTTAAATACTGCTCGAAACTAGAAAAAAACTGGCATTTATGAATCAATTGGAAATTTGAACACTGACTGGATATTTGATATATTAAGGAATTATCTTGTTTTCAGATTTGATAATAGTATTGTGATTATATTTAACAAAAGGTATCCATCTCTTCTATGGATATATATGAAATACTTAGGGATGAAAACATATGATGTCTGGAATTTTCTCCAAAATACTGTAAGAGGGGAAAGTGGATGCAGATATAGATAAAACCAGTTTGCCCATGAGTTTGCTAATTATTGAAGCTATTTCCACCTTTTTATATTTGAATTTTTAAATAATAAGTGGAAAAAGGATTATGCCAGGGAAAGTAACAGGGATAGTGAGTGTTATTTTAGTTAGGGTGGTCAGAGAAGTTCTCTCTAAGGGGGAGAGTTTTGAGCAGGGGCTCAAAAGAAATGAAGTAGCAAAATGAGGATTAAAACAACTCTATTGTATTTTTCAGTCAGGAAGTCATTGATGACTTTTACTATTTTCAGGGTAGCTCGCGTGCAATGGATAAAAATGAAGATGGCGAGACAGCATTATTCTTTCCACTAGTTTACAGTAGAGAGAAAAGAAGAGATAATTGCCCCTCTCTTTCTTGGACATGGCAAGGCAATATGTGTATCTGAAACAATATTACAATTGCCACCTGACTGTTAGCTTGCTTCCGAAGGCCACTTTTTCTGATCCTGTTTCTTTTTGGTTTCAGGTGGTTTTTTTCCCCCTTGATTATCCGTCTCCTTCAGCCCTGCACAGTTTCTTTACAGAGCCGTCTTTGGTTCCATGTCACAAACCAAGTACCACATAGAGAGGATTGCCACAACTCTTGTCCTCTTGGAAGCTTTTTTTTTTCTCAAGCTTTTGCACAAACTGATTCTTCAATTACACTCTCCTTCTGCCTCTTCTCCCCTTTCCTGACTTCTAAGTCATTGTTCACTTCCCATTTTCGACCTTGCCTTGCATTTTAGACCAGTTTTTCAGCATTGTTTTCTTATCCATGATCTTGGCTGCTCATCAACCAAAAGTCAGGTCCTCTCCGTATGCTGCCTTGAGCTGCTTATTTCAACACAACCCCAGGACCTACTCTGTTTTTTGAAGGCTTCACAGTAGGAATCAGACATTAAGTTGTGAACTTAGAGTTCCAGATCATCTCCTTGGTAAAGTCTTGGCTATTTCATACCCAAATTAAAGTCTCCCATGGCTTGCCAACCTGGTACTCAAGGGAGAGGAACATTACTCTACTAATTGGAATCCATGGCCTCATTAACCAGTAACAGAGACTAGAGTGGAATTGCTGGCTTTGCATTCAGAGGCCCAGCTCCCACAGCTCTGGAAGTTCTCAGAACACTGTGGTTTATTCTGATACATCCACCAAAGCATTTTCCCAGCAGTTGAGTTCTGCCTCTATCTAACATTCCATATGATGACATGGGAAGTGTGCATAAAGCAGTAATGTTGAATAAGGAAGTGTTATGATGGCTATCAAGAGGAAAAATACCTGGGCTCATGTTTGAATTGCAACCTGAACTAGCTGCTTCTTTTCAAAGAATGCCATTTTTACTTCAAAGTGTGACTGGCAGACAAACCATGTTTATTCAAACTTGGGTATTTGACAGATATTTTCTCAAAAATGAATGAAACAAACTTGTCATTTCAAAGAAAGCAACTGGCAGTATTTTTTGCCAATGAAGATTTCCAGTTTTCAAACAAAAAATAGAATTATGGAAAACTTGTATCTGCCACTATGAACCTGATAGCTTCCCAATACTTAGAGACTTTACTGATGGGATTGGTGGTGAGGTCAACAAATGTGATGCGGGGTGGTTTTGTTTTGTTTTGTTTTTGGTATTGTGTAATGAAACGTGTCAAAAATTGGAAGACCTTCAAAACTCAGTAAATCGATACTTTCCAAATTAATAATGCATGATGTTAAAAATTATGCATTTAAAAAAAAAAGCTACTTAAAGTTCAAGATAGACTAGTGAATTCTAATATAGCAGTGTATGAAAAGTTCATTGATGTGGTTTCAGATTCCATATTGCACTAACTTTTAAGAAATTACCTCTTGTTGGGTTTTGGCATAATATAACAGAAGATCACCCACAATTATATGAAAAGGCTAGTGAAATACTCCTTCTTTTTAGAACTACAGGTCTGTGTAAGTTAAAATTTTCTTCATATATTTCAATCAAAACATGATAATGGAACAGATTGTATGCAGAAGCAGATTTAAAAATTTAGCTGTCTTCCATCAAGCTAGACAGTTAAAGATTCACACAAATGTAAAACAATTGTTCTGTTCTATTTATTTTCTTTTCTAATTCTTATTTTAAAAATTATACTTATTATAATTTATACTTACTTTAAGTATATACTTAATTTTTAAAATATTCTATTTTAAATATACTAGTTAGCCACCTGTGGCTTTGAGCACTTGTAAGGTATCTAGTAAAAACTGAGATGTGCCCAAAGTGTAAGGTATACACCAGAAAAAAATATTTTAAATATACTTATTTTTAAAAATATGCTATTTATGTTTATGTAATGGGCCTATTACTGTGATTTAGAAAAAGAATGAGTGAATACATATTTTAAAATATACTTAGTTTTTAACTCCAATATGGTGATTATCATCAGACATAACACATACAAATAACAGATATTTGAGGTCTTCAATATTTTCAAGTGTGTGAAGGAGTCCTGAGACCAAAAATTTTGAGAACTACTGATATAGATGTTTACCTGCTATTGTGACTAGTTATACCAACTGTGTTGGTTTGTATATATTATGTTCCCCAGAAAAAGCCATATTCTTTAATGCATTATTGTGGGAGCAGATGTATTAATGTGGATTGGTTTGGAACCTATTGGTTCAGTGTCCATGGAGATGTGACCCACTCAACTGTAGGGGATAACTCTGATTGGATAATTTCCATGGAGGCCTGGCCCCACCCATTCAGCATGGGCCTTGTTTAGTTTACTGGAGCACTATGTAAGCTCAGACAGAAGGAAATCAGAGCTAGCTGGAGCTGAGAGACATTTTGAAGACGGCCATTGAAAGCAGACTTTTGCTCCAGAGAAGTTAAGAGAGGAAAATTGCCCCAAGAGCAACTAAGAGTGACGTTTTTGAGGAACTGGACCCTAGAGAGGAACATCCTGGGAGAAAGCCATTTTGAAACCAGAACTCTGGAGCAGACACCAGCCACGTGCCTTCCCAGCTAACAGAGGTTTTCTGGACACCATTGGCCATCCTCCAGTGAAAGCACCTGACTGTTGATGACTTACCTTGGACACTTTATGGCCTTAGGACTGTAACTTTGTAACCAAATAAACCCCCTTTATAAAAGCCATTCCATTTCTGGTGTTTTGCAAAAAGGAAGCATTAGCAAACTGGAACACCAATTTTGTTGGCTTGTCTATTAACTTTTTCTAACTGGTTATTCCTGAACTCCAGTCTCTGGAGTGTTACTGATCTGGCTACATCACAAAGCTGCTTTTATAAAGCTTTTTTCGGTGATTAAGACAGACAGGCAGGGTTTGGAATTATGTAATAGCCACAGAGCAAGCTAGCAAGTTTCACTCTGAGCAAGCTGCTGGAAACAAGCCCTACATCAACTTTTCTAATTCATGCTATCACTCACAGTTGCAGTGGTTTTGACACTATAGATTTAAATAAGCCACAGAAATTCTTAAATAATAATTTTTAAAATATGCAAGATATATGTCAAAAGAACTTGCACATCTTCAAGAACAAAGTCTTGCACCAGGATGGTAAGAATAAATACTTAAAATAGGTACTGGAATGACTACTGCCTCAAAACGTATTTTCCCCTAGTGGCCATGTCTATGTGACATATATACACTTGAATCTGTGACCACAATAAGGTAAAAGGGAGAGCACCTTATTTAAATAGGGCTTGTATTAGTACTTCTCTTACTTAACTTCTCTCCAATTATCCAAATTGAAGGCAGAAAACTCTCATTAAGTCACTCTTCCCATGTGGTGTTCAGTTTCTGCAATGTGTAATTCCATTCATACAATTCCTGTTAAGGGAAAGGGGCTATTTCCCATAAAATAGGATTTCAGTGCCAGGAATTATACTTTCAAAATGTGAGTTAGCAATTTTATTATCTTACCAGTAAGGGGCAACAAATAACAAATGTTTGTTTGAAATATTAAGCTTTTACCTTAAATTAATTTGAAACTTGTCCTCCTTTTGCTTAATGAATACATCTCTGACCTTTTACCCCCTTCCCACATGTCTGAGTGAGTGGGGATGAGAAACATGTTCAAAAGGAAAAAAATTATAACATTTAGCATACAGTTCTTTGTGTTGATAAATGAAGAATCTCTGACAATTTCCAATTTGTGCCCTAGTAACTTCCACATAATAAGTTATCTAGTGACAAAAATTGTTTCACAGTCCATTAGTAAGAAGGTAATGGCAAAAATAATGTTACCTTTAATTCTGTCTTTCTCACAAATGACTGGTTTCTCATTTGAGCTTAACTGCTTTTTTTAAAATTTCATTTTAATGAACATTGATTATGTACTATGCCAGGAGCCATTCTAGATACTAGAAACACAATGATAAACAAAACAGACACATAACCTGCCCTCCTGATGCTCTCCTTTTATTGGGGGAGATAATCCAAACTAAGGGAGAGGTTAGGTAGAATAGGAGAAATTATGAACACCAGAGGTGAATAGAGAGGAAGATGCTAGCAAAGGAATAGATGAATGCTAAGCTCTAGCCCTTGTGAAATTTCTTTTATTGGTTTTCCCAGTCACAGACAGTGGAGTGCAAAAGTTAACTTTGTTTTCTTATATCTGGTTGAAGTATTTATCTTAAGATTCCATTATTTCTGAAAGAAAAACCTAATTATTTCCAAGTAAACTCTATAGCTCCAGGGATTTCTGAGTATTTCATGCTCAACTCAAATTTAGAATTCCCTCCTCTACACACACACTTTCTTCCCAGCACTGGGGAGGAGCATCTACTTCTCTTTCTTGATCTGCCTCAGTCCTATGTTGCAATCTGTGAAATGTAACATTTTACTTGGTGCTCACAGTTTCTCTTTCCACCCTTACATCAACATGAGGATGTGATTGCAACCAATGTGAGATCTGCTATGGGGTCTTTTCTTGCACTTCTAAGCCCCTTGCAAGGATTCTGTTTCCTACCTCCCCCCAATACCCACCCCTTGACTTCTGCCTCCTATCTTGGATCTTTGGTAGGAATTCCCATTCCACTGCAGGATATAGGAAGCTCTCTGGGGCTGCATCAGAACTCTTTCTGCCCCTGTACCTCATGCAGCTATTTTTGGGAGATTGCCACCACACTCTTCTAAAATGGAAATTAGTTGCTCAGAGTCCCAGAAAGAAAGCAGTTGCAAAATCCTTCACTTTCAGAGTCCCCTCAATTCTTTGTGGGATTTTCCATTATCTATCCCCATATTCGGGATTTAATTGTTGAAAGGATTGAATGAGACAAAGGTCCCTTTAAATCTGTTATGTTATACTTGCATCAAGACTTCTGAAATTGAAGCCAATATTTAGCATGTATTCTAGGAGGATCAACTCAGAAAAAGGAAATTCAGGTAAAAACTATATGAATTCATGCTTCATATATCGACTCATGTTCAACTATTCTGTTATTTAAGAATCAAAACAAAACCAATACATAAAATGTGCTGTCCTCACTTCTTGCTTCTACCTCAAGGTAACGTTTCTTTTTTCCTTTACTTGTCGAAAGAGAAACCTCCATTTCTTAACCACCCAATATTTAGTAGTTCCTAGTCATATGGCCAACAGAAATAGAAATAATTTGAGATTTCATGAGAATCCTTGTTTCAAGGTTGCTAAAATATTGGTTTTTGCTTTTTTCCAGAAATCCAGTGCTGTCTGTGAGATTTAGATTAGCCTGCAGAGGGCAGCAAACAGTATTGCACACCCCTGTGCTTTAACTGCTTTAAACATCAAGCTTGATAGTAGCAGTTGATTATGAATAAAGCATGAATGTTTGTTCACATAACTTAAAATCAACATTGAAAGCTTTTCTTGACATAAGGAAGATTTTGGTGTTAATTTTTTTTAATAAAAATAATTACTGAATTGGTTATAAGTGAAAAATAAGAAAGCATCAGAACTTGCCCTCTGCTCACAATACCTAGTACCCAGGCTCCTTGGCTTTCTCACTGAGATATTGCATCAGCCTGGGGCACCCAGAATTAAACACACTCCAACAAAAATAATTGCCTCTATCCGATTTCTACTCGGATTTTCTTCTATGGGTGGTGACAATTTAAGCAGAGTAATTACTTTTGCTTTATGCATATTATCCTTCACAAGTTATATATTATGTAAAACCTAATTATCTAAAATGAAGTGATCCATAAAAAATTTATATTGTTGGGTTGTATTTTTTTAAAATTATTTTTACTTGGCTAAAGACAATGGAGTGAAGCAGGATTCTCCAATACCTAAGTGTGGTGGACTGAATTGTGTATCCCTGTTTAGACATGTTCTTGGTCTTTGTCTGCATTCTGGTGGGTATGGAGCCATTGTAAATAAGATCTCTTCAAGTTATAGCCCAAATGAATTAGATTGGAATACTGGAGTCTTTTATAAGCAAAGTGAAAGTAAGATGGAGACAGAAGCCTTGGGGAGCAGCTAGAAGCTGAAAGTCAACAGGACCAGTAGAGAAAGGAGAAGACACTGCTATGTTCATTGCCAGGTGACAGAAAAGCCAAGGATCCACAGCCTGTCCAGAATGCCACAATTTTGGGGAACAAAGTATTGCCTTGCTGATGCCTTGATTTTGGACTTCTCTTAGTCTCAAAACTATGAGCCAATAAATTCCTGTTGTTTAAGCCAACCCATTGTATGGTATTTGTTTTAGCAGCTAGGACACTAAAACACTGTGTACATAATCAAATAAATAATTATGAAAAATACAAAAGGGAAGAAGGTAAATTTTACTAGCAGAAATAAAACAAAGGGATACACACTAATACCATAACCAAAATGAATTGTGGTCAGAGCAAAAATTAGGAAATATTGTCACACTGTATTACACATCTTAATTTTGTCCTCACATCCTAGAATTATTGTGAAAAATTAATTGAGAGTATACTGAAATTCTCACTAATGTCATCTCATTTGGAAATATGTGGGTTGAGGAGTTGAGCAGATAGCCTTGAGAAAAATGAAGACACCCCCCAAAATACAACCCCAACATCCTTGGGAGCTCATCAGAGATAGGAAGGACCAAAAAGCTTACTGTCTTTTATGGAATGGTGCAACATTAGAATGATAACCTGTCCAAGAAACAACCATGACTGGATCTCAGAAAAGAAATCAGGTGCCAGGTCTTCAGAAAATGTAACATTCCTCCCCAGCAGTGTTCCAGCCCTCCATCCTGCATGCTCAGCCTCTGGCCCTCCATTCCTCTGGGAAGGAAAGACAAATCTTGTTATAGATAAAATGGGAAAGAGATCAAGGAAGATTCATCTATACTCAATTCAACTGGACCGTGAACTCTAAACACAAGTGTCAGTAAGATAAAAATAAATAACAAGAATATAACTCTATAGTAGAGTAAAATGGAAGAAATATGAAGAAAGGAATAAAAGAAAGAAAAATAAGGAAGGAAGGAGTGAAGGAAGAAAGAAAGGAGGGGAGGAAGGAAGAAAAGAAGGAAGAAAGAGAGACTTAAGGTTCACCATATGTAAGAGTCTGAAAGAAATCATAACACAAAGGGGGGCAGATTCCCCATGGGTGTTCTATGCTGTTCAATAACAATAAAAATAAATAATTCAATAAAAGGAGAGCCAAAAAAACCACACAAGCAGAGCTATAAACAAAAAGATAAAAGGAGATTTCAGAGATAAGGAAACAACCTGAGAACTGATCCATCATTGTATATTTGATAAATAAATTGCAATATCAGAAAGAGAAAGAGAAAAACCTGAATTTTATAGGCCCTACCCCAATCATGATGATGGAATGAGATGCTTCAGAGCTCTGTTCTCCCACAAAAACTTTGAATAGCCATCAAGGACTAGCAGAAACATCTTTCATAAAACTACAGAAAACAGTTAAAGGACTGCAGTAACAATGTGAATGCTGACTCAAGAAAAAGTAGATTTAAAAGTGGTAGGATCTTGTGACACCCTGGCTGGCCCTTTTGTACCATCACTGGCTGGGTGCGGAGCAGCCTGCACTCCCTTTGCAGATCCCTGGTTCCAGTTCCAAAGTGAGCAGAGTAACCCTTCTGCACCTATTGGGAGCATGTGTGTCTGGCCTGATCTCTCTGGCAGAGGCCTGAGGGACTCATCATCTGAGAACTTGAGCTGTGTGTAGACAGCAGCTCACCAAGCTCTCCTACAAAATACTGTTGGGAAACAGTCAAGTGGCTGCCTGGGGCCAGGGACTGCTGGCTGTAGGATATACAGTGCAGTGCCCAAAATCATAAGGAAATTGTTTCTTATAGAAGAGGGAACATTTTATCTGTGTAAATGGAGGAAATCCCAGGACCACATGAACATGCCCAAGACAAGAGGCACATGCAGAAAGGATCAGGGCGGCCCCTGTGCTTTGGCCTTGAGTGATTCTCTAAGTGCATTGTATGGATAAACTCTGAAGGTGAGCACTCCCACAGTTCAATCTGGAAAGACTGGGAAAGGTGTTTTCTTTATTTCCATTTTTTTTTTGTTGTTGTTGTTGTTCACTCCTGGCATTCAAGGAAAGCTCTATCATAACATTAGCTTATGAAGCAGTTGCCTCAGAGAATAAAGTTCAGTGATAATACACAAAAATATCAAAATGCCCAGGTTTCAAAAAAAGATTACAAAACATACAAAGAAATAGGGAAGTGATGACCCAGGTGTAGAAGAACATTAAAGCTTTAGAAACTCTCAATGAGGAGGACAACACTTGGGACATACCAGACAAAGACTTAAAAAAAAAAAAAGGTCATAAATATGCTCAAGTATCTAAAGGAAAACATGGGAAAGGAAATAAGTGAACACAAAGGGAATACTAAAAGAGAGACGGAAATTATAAAAAGAAACCACAGTTAAAGATCATAGGAACAAAATTCCCTTGAAGGATTCAACAGCAGATTGGAGCTGGAAGAAGAATCAATGAACTTGAAGAAAAGATAATTGAAATCACCCAGTATGAGGAACAGAAAGAAGAAAGAATGAAGGAAAGTGAAGAGAGCCTGAGGAACCTGTGGGGCAACATCAAGCACACCAATATATGCACTATGGGAGTTTCAGAGGGAGAAGAAAGAGAGAAAGAGGCAGAGAGCATACTCAAGGAAATAATGACTGAAAAATTCCCAGCTTTAGTGAAAGGCATGAATATACATATCCAAGACACTCCACAAAATCCAAACAGGATAAACCCAAATAGACCCACACCAAGCATGTTATACTCAATCTGTTGTTTGCCAAAGATAGGGAATTCTGAAAGCTGCAAGAGAGAAGCAATATGTCATGTACAAGGGAGTGTCAATAAGATTAAATGCCCATTTCTCATGGGAAACCATGGCGGCAATAAGGTGGTGGGATAACATATTTAAGGTGCTGAAAGCAAAAGAACTGCCAACCAAGAATTCAACTCACAATTCTGGCAAAATTGACTTTCAAAAAATGAGGGAAAGATTAAGCCATTTCCAGATAAACAAAAGCCAAGGGAGTTTGTCACCACTAGACCAGACCTGTGGGAGACACTAAAGAGAGTTCTGCAGGTTAAAAGTAAAAGACAATAAACAGTAAATCAAAGCTGCATGGAGAAATAAAGATCTCTGATGAGGGTATTGGCAGGGATAAATATAAACTCCAGTCAGTGCTATTGTATTTTTGGTGTGTAACTCCACTTTTTACTTCCTACAGGATCAAAAAAGAAAATTCATAAAATGTAATGAGAAATCAGTGGTTTTGTACTCATAACATATAAACATGCAATCTGTGACAAGAACTACATAAAGGCAGGGGGGAGACAGAGGGATATAGGAACATAGTTGGTGTGGACTATTGAAATTAAGTTACTGTCAAAGCAAACAAGATTGTTATAGATTTAGAATGTTAAATTTAAGCCCCATGGTAACAACAGAGAAAATATTGGAGAAAATGCAAGTTCATAGAAACACAAATTAGAGTACAAGTTTCCAGGGGCAAGGGCTGGGAAAATGGAGAATTAATGCAAAATGGGTGGAGGGATTCTGTTTGGGGAGATAGGGGAGTTTTACTTATGCAAGGCAGTGAGGGTACCTCAACAATGTGAATGTGATTAATCCCACTGAATGGTATGCTTGGTTAAGTTGAGAAAGTTTATGTTGTGTATATATTCCCACAATACAAAAAAAAAAAAAAAAAGAAAGAGCAACTAAAGAGACAGTGACAATTAAAGGCAGTCTGTGGTCCTGGATAGGATCTAAAAAGGAAGGAAAGAAGGCTTGAAAGAACATTATTGGGATATATGAAAAAAATGGAGTATAGACTGAGATTAATATTGCTACACCTGCTTTCTTTTGGCTGTAGCTTGCATGAAATATGTTTTTCCATCCTTTCACTTTCAATTTCTTTGTGTCCCTGTGTCTAAGATGAGTCTCTTGTATGCAACTTATTGATAGTTCATTTTTTTTGATCCATTCTGCGAATCTGTATCTTTTAATTGGGGAGTTTAATCCATTTACATTCAACGTTATAACTGTGAAGGCCTTTCTTGAATCAGCCATCTTATCCTTTGGTTTATGTTTGTCATATGTATTTTTCCCCTCTCTCTATTAATATCCTTTATTGTACCCATACTGAATCTCTTTAGTACTGAACCTTTCTCCAAGTCTCTCTGTCCTTTCTTTGTTTCTCTGTCTGTAGGGCACCCATTAGTATCTCTAGTAGGGCAGGTCTCTTGTTAGCAAATTCTCTCAGCATTTGTTTGCCTGTGAAAAATTTAAGCTCTCCCTCAAATTTGAAGGAGAGCTTTGCTGGATAAAGTATTCTTGGCTGGAAATTTTTCTCACTCAGAATTTTAAATATATCGTGCCACTGCCTTCTCGCCTCCATGGTGGCTGCTGAGTAGTCACTGCTTAGTCTTATGCTGTTTCCTTTGTATGTGGTGAATTGCTTTTCTCTTGCTGCTTTCAGAACTTGCTCCTTCTCTTCTGTGTTTGACAGTGTGATCAGAATATGTCTCGGAGTGGGTTTATTTGGATTTATTCTATTTGGAGTTCGCTGAGCATTTATGATTTGTGTATTTATATTGTTTAGAAGATTTGGGAAGTTTTCCCCAACAATTTCTTTGAATACTCTTCCTAGACCTTTACCCTTTTCTTCCCCTTCTGGGACACCAATGAGTCTTATATTCGGACGTTTCATATTATCTATCATATCCCTGAGGTCCGTTTTGATTTTTTCAATTTTCTTCCCCATTCTTTCTTTTATGCTTTCATTTTCCATTCTGTCATCTTCCAGGTCACTGATTCATTGTTCAACTTCCTCTAGTCTTGTACTATGAGTGTCCAGAATCTTTTTAATTTGGTCATCAGTTTCTTTAATTTCCATAAGATCATCTATTTTTTTATTTAGTCTTGCAATGTCTTCTTTATGCTCTTCTAGGGTCTTCTTGATATCCTTTGTATCCCATACTATGGTCTCATTGTTCATCTTTAGTTCTTTGAGTAGCTGCTGTAGGTGCTGTGTCTCTTCTGATCTTTTGATTTTGGTGCTTGGGCTTGGGTTATCCATATCGTCTGGTTTTTTCATATGCTTTATAATTTTCTGTTGTTTTTGGCCTCTTGGCATTTGCTGAACTTGATAGGGTTCTTTTAGGATTTGTAGACCAATTGAAGGCCTTATCTCTAATTTATCAGATCTACAGCTTCGTGGAGTACACTTTCTCTAACTAACCAGCAGGTGGCGTCCATGAGCTCCCTGTTCTTCACAAGCCAGTTCTCCCCTGCTTTGCGTTTGTGGTGAGTGGGGGAGTGAGTCTTGTGGGGTCCAATTGGTGTACCAAGCTTGCGTGTGTAGTTGGTGTTGCCCGCCCTGTATATGGGGCGTGTTTCTGGGCAGTCAGGGAGGGGGGTGGCTCTAACAATCAAATCTCCCCGGTGATCCTGGAGTTTTAAAGCTGCTGCAATAGTCTAATCCTTCAGTTCAGTCCTGCCACAGTTTGTCTCTGCCACTGACCCACAAGTCCTTGGTATCGGCGTATGGCTCCTGAGACTTGCAAGTGGGTCCCTCTTCCAGGCCATGCACCCCCTAGTCCTCTGTTGAGTGATGACTGTGCTATGTCACAGGCGAGTGCCATCCCCCCTGGGCAGTTCTGGGCTGCTGGGCTGTGTAGGGAGGCTCCCAGTCTGCTGAAATGATGGCTGAATGGGGCTTTGTTAATTCACACTGTTCCACCTTCCCAACTCTGGGACAATCAGCTGAGGTTGCAGGGAAGGCTAATGTCCACGCCCAGTTTTGTGGTGTGTGCCTGTTATTTGAAGCACTTCCATCACACTGGGTTGTGTGGGGCAGCTCTGGGCTATGGGGCTGGCGATGGGCAGGAGTGTTTCCTGTCCACCAGGATGATGGCTGTGAGTGGACACCCCCCTTTTCTTGGGAAGTTGTGGTGTTTAGTGAGTTTTCTCAGCCCCTGGATTATTGCCTTTTGTCTCAGAGCTCTCTTAGTTCTGCTCTTGTCATGACCTGCCCAAATTGCAAGTCTTTGAAGCTTTCTGTATTGGGCTTCTTATAGTAATTGTTTTAGAAAAAGACAAAAGGATTAAAAAAAAAAAAAAAAGGGCCCTCCTCACAGATTTAATGGGTATTGAAATGCTAAGAGACAAAGCAATTAGGGCCATTAAGGAAAAGTTCACAGGGCAGAGAGATCAGCTTTTCTTCGGGATTTGCATATGAGCCTCAGGGCCTGAGCTCTGCCCTTCCGCTTTCTATGTTCACCAGAACTCCAAAAACCCTCCGCTTTTATTTTGGAGTTTTTTGTGCTGTTTTTTTCTATGCCTGTCTCCTCTCTGCTGGGCTGGCTGCTCTCAGATTCTCTGGTGTCTGGTCTCAGTCTATCTATGGTTGGAGTTTGGATCAGTAGAATGAGTTTCCGATAAGAGCTGCCACTGCAGTTCTCCCTTCTCCTTCCCGGAGCTGACAGCCCCTCCTCCCACGGGACTGAGCCTGGCAGGGAGGGGTGCGGGTCCCCTGGCCACAAAAACTTACAGATTTCGCTGATCTCAGCAGTTCCACGTTTTCATGAGTGTTGTATGAAGTATGCCCAAAGTCAGATTGCTCTGTGGTGTCCAGTCCACGCAGTTCCTGGCTTTCTACCTACTTTCCTGGAGGAGTAACTAAAACATACAGCTCACAAGTCCACCATCTTGCCCTGCTCAGGATATTTATTTTGTAGTATAGACTATAAACTTTATATCAATGTTAAATTTCTTGAACTTGATAACTGTAGTTAAGGTGGATACATAAATGAATATCCTTTTTCTTTGGAAATATATACATGGCAGTATTAAGTGTTCAAGGAGCATGATGTATACAATCACTGACACTAAAGTATTCATAAAATAGATCGATTAACAGACAGGGAAACAGAAAGATGGATAGATAGCTAGATGGAATGATAGACTGATGGATAAATGGATAGATAAAATGATATGGCAAATATGGCAAAATGTTAAAACTGGTGGATCTGGGTATCCAGGGGGATAGCGGTATATTAGAGTTGTCTGTATGGAGTTTGTATTATTTTTGTAAATGTCCTGTGAAGTTTGAAAGTATTCTAAAATAAAAAGTTTAAAATTAAAAAAAAAAGAGTAATCAAAAGAGAAAACAAAGATCAAAGGTCAGCCAAGATATGAAAAATGTTAACATTGGAACTGAAATTTGAACTGAATGTGTGGCAAGGGACAGTCTCAGCATGGCCTGCTGCCTTTTCCTGGGACCCACAAATATATCCTATGCTCAGACCAGGTGTGTCAACCTGACAGGTTAAAACACAGTCCTTTAAAAGATAAGGAGACTGCCGGTACATTCCTTCCCCCATCATCTGGAGCATATTTAATATTCACAGGAGACAGTCTTATCCTGGTGGGCATGTTTTATGACATCCAGTTCACACCCCGGTGATATACCTGTTCCTGGTGGGTAGGGAACAGGGTTCCTCCATTACAGCACACAAACACAAAAGGCTATGGGGAACTGATGCCCACTAGTGAAGCTGACTTTGCTCTGTCTCGTCTCTATTTGAGTAAACTGTTGTTCCACCCAGTGCTGTGTGAACTGTGCTTCTGTTGGCAACCCTGACACCTGTGTTGGAATGGGTTGAGATATTTTTAGTTGTCTTGGCTTCTGATGGACATTTATAATGGTGTAACAGAAGAAATGGCCAACCATGGAAGGTTGACACTGCTGCCTTTGAAGACTCTAGATGTACAGCCAGAGGCATTTAGGGAAGGTGAGCTTATCAACATAAATGAGAAAAGTAGCTGAGGTGGAAAGGACAACGATGCCCCAGAAGAAATGACTCCGGCCAAAGCATCACATTAAAGGAACTCTTGGAGATATTTCACAACATTGAGAGCACAAAGGACTAAAATTTGGAAGCTGATCCAAGCTTAGAAAGAAATATGAAAATTCATCAAGGCATAAAAAAGATGCTTGTTCTGTATCATAAACACTGTTCATATTACTCTTTTTTTTTTTTTTTGGCTTTTAACAATGGGGATTTATTAACTTACAATTTACAGTTCTTAGGCCATGAAAATGTCCAACTCAAGGCATCAACCAGATGATACCTGGACTCTGAAGACAGGCTGCCAGCATCTGGAACACCTCTGTTACAGGGGAAGGCACATAGCCAGCGTCTGCTGGTCCTTCTCTCCCAGGTTTTGTTGCTTGCAGTTTCTGGCTTCAGAGCCTTCCTCTCTGTTTTCTGTGGGTCCTCTCTTAGCTTCTCTCTCTCTCTCTCTCTGTGTTTTAAATGCAGTTTTATTGCAACATAATCACATACCATACAATATTCCAAACTGTACAATCAGTTGTTCACAATGTCATCATATAGTTGTGCTTTCATCACCACAATCAATTTATTAAACATTTTCATTACCCCCCAAAAATGTAAAAATTAGAATAAAAATAAAAGTAAAAGAGAGCACCCAAAACATTTCATACCTCACCTCCCCCCTCTATTATTAATTTACTTTTTGTCCCCATTTTTCTACTCATCTGTCCATACACTGGATAAAAGGAGTGTGAGCCGCAAGGTTTTCACAATCACACAGTCATTGTGTAAGTTATATAGTTATACAATCATCTTCAAGAATCAAGGATACTGGATTGCAGTTCAAGATTTCAGGCATTTTCTTCCAGCTATTCTAATACACTAAAAACTAAAAAGAGATGTCTATAAAATGAATAAGAATAACCTCCACAATGAACTCTTGACTCCATTTGAAATTCCTCAGCCATCAAAATTTTATTTTGTTTCATTTCTCTTCCCCTTTTTGGTCCAGAAGACTTTTTCAATCCTATGAATACCAGGTCCAGGCTCATCCCTGGGACTCATGTTCCATACTTTCAGGGGAGATTTACAACCCTGGGAGTCACGTCCCATGTAGAGGGGAGTCAAATTACTCTTGACAAGTTTTTAGATAGAAATAAAAACAGTTTAATTTAAAAACAAAAAACAAAAAACAAAAAAAAAAAACACAGAAAACAAAACCACTCCTAAATTGTAATAAAATGGAGTAAAGATGAGATGATTATAATGAATGCAATTAATACAGTAAAAAGCAATTTTACTTCCATTGCTAGTAGCATAGTGAACTAAGTACCTGAATGATTGTATTGTTGAAAACAAATAAAATCACTGAGTAAAAATATTTTTAAAAACTTAAATGCATGGCAATTCTGGAAAATAATGTAAATACTACTTAGGCCAAAAATGACTTGAAGGCAAGAACCAGAGAGTGCCAAAGCACCGAAGCTGGCTTTTTGCCTTAAGGAATCTGTTGGACTCAGATGCTCTTAAGCATTAATTTTCAAGGGTTCAGGAGTGGGAAATGAAGTCCATGCTCTACGAAAATTATGAATTATATTAGGAGACCCATTTCCAGTGAAACTGGAACCCCAAAGTGCTATACTTCCAGTTTAGGAAGGAAGTAGAAATAAACCCTGAGGTGGTTTGAAGCTGTTATTTACCCCAGAAAAAGTCATGTTCTTGTAATCCATTCCTGTTGGTGCAGATCTATTGTGGGTGGAAACTTTTGGTTAATTATTTCAATCAAGATATGACCCAGCCCATTCAAAGTAGGTCTCAATTCTTTTACTGGAGTCCTTAAAGAGAGATGAAATTAAGAGAAGCTTATAGAGAAAAAGCCCCCAGCAGAGCTGAGAGAGGAAGCCACTGAAGCCAGAAGCCGACAGCAACAAAACCTGGGAGAGAAGGACCAGCAGATGCAAGTCATTTGCCTTCTCATGTAACAGAGGTGTCTCAGATCCTGGTGGCCTTTCTTCAGAGAAGGTATCATCCTGTTGATGCCTTAATTTGGACATTTTCATGGCCTTAGACCAATAAATTTGTAAGCTAATAAATCCCCATTGTAAAAACCAACCCATTTCTGGTGTATTGCATCCCAGAAGATTTAGCAAACTGAAACAAACCCCTACAGTGATCAGGAACTGAAAAAAGAAAATTACCTGTTTTGAAACTTGAACCTTAATGCAGCTTAGAGGTGGAAAAAAAATTTCTTCTGGATATTCATAACCACAATCTGGATTCCATTTAAGCTTCTATTGTGAGTTCACACTATCTGATGTTATGAAGCAGGAAACAAAAACATCAAGTCAATAATTTAGTTTAAATTGCTACAGGAGTGAGAGTACCCAGAAATGCCTGGCAGAAGCAAAGGCTAATCCTCCTAGGAAGGATCCATCTTCATATCAAGCCTCAAAGAATGTTCACAGATGAAGTTCAAAATTTAATAAGCAGTTCAAAGTAAATAGAAAAAATCAGTAAACACATAGGGAAGCAAGGCACCACAAATAAGAGCAAGCACAAACAAACAAGGCTCCAAAGTCTTCAGATATAGGAATAGAAAGACAGAAAAAATAAAAATAAGCTATATTTAAACATTTCAAAAAATAAAGTCATAAAATCATGAATAATGGGTAACTAGATGTGCAAAAAGTCAACATTGCTAAAAATGAAAAACATTTTACAGATGATTAGATGCAGATAAAGAGAAAATTGTCTATAAAGCAGTCCAGAGGAACAAAGAGAAAATATGAGATTAAGATATATGAAAGACAGAGTAAAATGACCTAATATATTTCTAATTGGAATTATAGAAGGAGGAAGGAGAAAGGGTAGAGATTATATTTGAAGAAATAATGACTGAGCCCTTTCCAGAAATGGTGAAAGAAATAAAATAAATAGTAATAATAATAATAATAAAACCAGCTTTAGATCCAGGGACTCCAGTGAATTTTCCAAGGAGCATAACTTCAAAGAAATCCAAATTTAAGACTCACCATAGTTAAATTGCAGGTCACATAAAAATCAAAATATCTTAAAAAATCCATGGCATTTTCTTTACAAGAGTAAATTTATCAAATTCTATTCCCTGACATCTCTCTAAAAAATCCTTCATCTTAATTATTTACTGTTTTCTCAAATACTTATATAGAAAAGAGCTGGAGAAATCCATACTGTAAATCCTGTTCCTAAATAAAAGGAAACCGGGACATTTAAAGTTGGAAAGCTTCTATCAAGAGCAGCATCAATACCTGATCTGGGCATCTGTATCTTTGAACAGGCAAATTTGGTATTCTGAGTGTGGTAGTATCACATAGTTAAATGCAGCTGAATAAAGCTGACAAAGTACAAGATGAAATTTGCTCTGAAGACCCAACAAAGAGATTCATTGTGCGTCTAAATCATTTTCAGCAAGCTAAGTAGTAGGCAGTAAACCACAGCTCTCAAATTAGTTCTGTGTGAACCTGGTAGCTGATGTGATTCCAGGTTCCTTGCGCAAGCTCCCACCGTCCAAGCTCCAAGTTCTAAGCGCGGTCCCAGATGAATGGGCCAATCCCCAAAGTAAGCATGTAGGCTCAGTGTGAGTCCTGGGAGGGTGGCCTGAAAAATGCGAAGGTCTTTAGGTCTGTAGACAGAGGGGGACTTTTCTCTCCCTATTCCATTCAACACTTCAGCAATCAAGTCGCAGAAACTCTCAAATGCTCCACTATCTAATAGCTAGCTAGGTAATAAATTGCAACTAATTAAAAGAAGGTGAGGGAGGCAGAGGGGAAGAAAGGGGGAAAAACAAACAACAGCAACAAATAACAAACATACTCAGATCTCTCCAAGAAGTACAATTACTCATTCACAAATATTTGGGAATAGGGGCAAATGCTTGTGTGTGTGTTTTTTTTTGTTTGTTTGTTTTGTTTTTTGTTTTTTACCTATTGTTTCCTTAGGAACCTATGTTTTTCTCTGTGGGATATGTGCAAACGTATTTTCTTTATTTAACCAACATTATAACCTTTTCTTCTCATCGTAAGTACCAACAATTCCTTCCACTTCATCTCTATCAAGATTTTGGGGCACAAAAGATGAAAAAAGCTGTTTCTCAAAATCTAATACATAATTCAATGCTATTACATTCAAAACTGTTTTTGAAAGATTAGAACTCAGAATAAAACACAAAGCAGGATGAAGAAAAGTTCATAGTTTTTTCCTCATTTGCACTTAATGTTATTTAGTGACAATAATTTGGTAACTATTTTTTACTGATTTTTTAATTCAGGAAAATAAAAAGAATTGTCTTTTTTTAAAAAATGAATTTTTTAAAATGAGAATGCTAAGTTTTTAATTTGAGTGAAATGAGCTGAAAGACCAGAGGTGAAGTTATGGTAGATTTTATAATCAAATGTTAGGTACTCACTTTATCAGGCTTCCACAAAAACTATGGAAAAATACTTGGGTGTCTGAGATCATGTCTGTTGCATATTCTTCTTCCTTTGCAGTTTTCTTAATAGAATGCTATGGGATATTTTGAAACCATTAAGTTAAAGCCAACACTCATTATTTGAAGAATATGGTTTATTACATATTTTGCTGTGTTTTGGGGCTAAGCAATATCAAATTACCGTATACATTTATTACCCTTTTAAAAACAGCAACAAACTGAGCAGATTTTGATATACCATAGACTATTAAAATTCATGTCTGAACATTTTCTATAGTTTGGACAATTGACATTAATTTCCAATAAACTTAGTGTTTCATGTCCTTTTTATTAAAGGTAACAACTACTATATATTATTTTTCATCAATGGGAAGATTTTGAAAAAAAATACATTTAAAATTTTGGATCAGCTTTAGTAGCAAACAGATACAACTCTAGTTCAAACATTACTCAATGGAAAATACCAACATAAGAAGTAGATTATCCAACCTGAGCCTCCAAATGTTTTGTATATGACATACGACATGAATAGGAAAAAGTAATGAAGATTCTAATGTACCTGTCATGCATTTATAATTGGAGTTATTTTTGTATAGGTATGGAAAAAAAGAATAGAGATCAGATTGATAGCATGATAGAGTAGAAAAGTCATTATCAAGTCAGTTTTTATATTTTGAAACACCAGCATAACTAGAACAAGAGATAAAAATATGAACTTACAGTTCACCTCTTACTTCCTTTTTCTGAGGGTAGGCAATTAGAACTTGAGTCTGTGGATGAAGGGACAACTATGATAGACAGGCCCTTTGGAGAACATGGGTAGCCTAGTTGGGTAGTCAGAGTTAACATATTGTATTTCCCAAGGTTAAAGTGGTTTTCAGGTGCTTGCTATAGATTTTGTAAGTTTTAAAAAGTTGACATTTCTATAGTTGGTCAGCCAGATAATGCCTGTAACATAATTATATAGAATGATGAGGTGAGTGTGGGTCCAATTATGTACTACCTCTTTTAAGATGTTTGAGCTAAATGAGGGTGATAAGAAATGCTATTTCTCCAGCTTTTAATAGTGTACAAAGCGTTTTCATTAATTCCCCAGGAGGTAAGAACTGTTCTTTTTGAGCTAAAGAACATACTGCATTTTTCTACTTCACACCAGAGATATTTCCTGCTCTAAAATGCCATCCTCTCTCCTTCAACATACAAATTGTGGAACAGAGGGAGATCCAGCCAGGGAGGGAGTCTGAAGAAGAAGTAACTTCACAATTAGATGGGCTGGAAGACAGTAGCTTAATTTTAATATGACGAAGTATATTTATTATTTATATCTATTTTAAAATAGCAATCTAAATATTGTCTTTAGAAATAAGCAATTAAAGCATTTTTGTATATTGCATATATGGTTAATAATATATAATTACCAAACAACTTATTGAAATTTACCATTATGCATAGACATACTCAGGAAATTAGAGTTGTATACATTTCATGTGTTTCATTGGCAGTAAGATAATCCTTAATTATTGAAAAAATAAGGACTATTTTTCTGTTTTAAACAAAACACACATTACATCTTTGTTTCCTTTTTGATAATAAGCCATTTGTATTTCTTTTTATTAAATTTAGAAGTAAAGATAAATTAGCTGTTTAACTATGTTTTAGCTACTAGAACACAGTAAAATGGACCAGGGTTACTTAGAGAAGGTGATTAGTATTCAAAATATTTGAGTTGTGTATAGAAGGGCTATAAACACATTCCTTAAATAACTACATTACTATTTTTAGTTGGTATAAAAACCAAACACTCATGAAGAAATTAGGGATATTTAAAACAAATAAGCAATTATTGAGGACAATATTGGGTGATATTGATTTTTCACACCCAATATAGATTCAGCTTCAGGGAGGAAGTAGAATTTAATCTGTGCTTTGAAGGATGAGTTGCTTAGAAACTGAGGTGATGGAGCTAAAAAGAAAAAAGCTAAAAGAGCACTGGAGACAAGGATGAGCAAGGCACGTTGTGAGGACAGCGGAGAGAGGAACCAGATTGGAGAAGAGAGCATTGTTAGGGAGAGGGAGGATAGTGAGAAGCAAGACTGTCTAGGAGGAGTATCTTTTATTATTGATAGTAAGACCCTAAACCTCAAGCAAACGAGTCTGAATGCAATGCAGTAAGCAATAGAGAGCCATTATTGGTTACTTTTGTCAAATATTAATATTCTTATATAAATTAGCAATGTTTTTCCTAAATAGTGCTTAAAACTGAGCCTCCAGTCTCACTTTAATAAATGTGGTACTACTGTTTCAAATGAAAGTTTCTTCCATATTATTTAAAGGATTGAAGTACAACTGAAATCCTGGCACATATGGGAAATCACTTCTGCATATATTGGCAGGAAAAATTAATTCTGGGATAATTGCAGTTACAATTTTTATAGGGTATGAGAATTGCATTGCATCCTTCTAGAAAGCTAAGCAAGTTTTGAAGATTCCTGGCTTTTGGTAATAGGGAGGACAGGACTTTTAGTAATAAGGATGGCAGAATAGAGCAAGGGTAGAGACTGCTGAGGACCTGTAAGGATGGCATTTCTGTAGCTGTGGATAGGGTTGTTGGAAGTTACTAATCTATGAAGGATAGAGCTTCCCAGGGAGACCCAAAAGGAGCAGGAGGCAATCATCTATTGTCTTCTCTCCAGATTGAGTACAAGGCAGTTCACTCAGAACATCAGGTTCCCTGCTCACGTGCGCTCTGACTCATTCCAAACCAGCTACAGAGAACAAGAATAATGCTAAGTTACACTTTATAGTCTTTTAGTACTTTCAAGAGCTTTTGCTTTACCTGACTCTATCTCCTTATTCTTTCAACTCTAATCTGAGAAAAGCAGGATAAATGAAGAAACTTAGCATTGGGTTAATGATTAGCAAATTTAGCTTTTTCTGATTTCAAATCTAGAGAGCTCTTTACTCTAAATTGCTGCTTCATAAGTTATGAAAAAATTTTATTCTTTGACTTCGGATATTTAAATAATTTGCTGCCAGAGAACAAATTTTAGCATATATATATATATATCTGAATGCTTTATAATCTATTCAGCAATGTTGTGATTTTACTTCTGTTTCTGCTCAGTTTTGCATTAGGCACTTTTCATGTAGTAGTAAAATAGTTTTCTTGATTCTGAATGGAAGTCTACTAGTGAAATGTGGTGAAATTTTATAATCATTTTCTATAACTGTCTCCCCAAAACACTTAACCAGCTAGTAGCTTTAAAGCTGTGGTCTCCAGAGAAGGTCCAAGCTCCACCTTCATTAGAATAACCTGAGATCTTTGCTAAAGACTCAAATTCTTTGGCTCTACTCTGGATTCACAGATTCAGATTCAGAATCTTTGGAATATACCTTTGTAACAAGCATCTCAGGTGAATCTTATGAACAGAAGTTTTTAAAATCTGAATTTTTGAAATTCTTCTCCTCCTTTCTGTTAAAAAGTCCTCTTCCTCCTTCTTCAAGTTCAAAGTTTAGCTGTGCTAAAGAGATAAACATTTTTCCAGTTCGCTCCTTAACACAAACTTGCTTCACAAAATGATAGAACACACACACATACACTCTACTGAGGTCACAGATCTCGAATCCTAGCCAAGCTAACTAATACACAGAAGAAATGATCAATGTGTGTCCATTTGGAGGCGGGGAATGAGTAAATTTTTCCTTATTAATTAGGTTGGGGCAGGGGAAAATCCCAAGACAGTAGACCAAGCTGTATAATATAAGATAATTACTAATAATACAATATGTAATATAATTATGTGATAAGTGTAACAATCATAATTTTAGGCATGAATATTAATTATATGTTGTTTGGGAATATTAATATCATATAATGAAAAGGATATTGGAGAACATAGAAAAATGACATAGCAAGCTTTGGTGGTCTACTTACCAGTAAGGTCACTTAATTTCCTTTGCAGAGGTGGAAATTCTTGATGGTAAAAATTTGAACTGTGATGAAACACAAGTTTTAAGAAAAGACTGCTTATAAAAGATATATCATTGCTAATGTTGATAAAAGGACTATCATACAATGTTGTCTCTCAAACAATTTTTTTTGGTTTCTGGTCTAATCAGAAAGTGTAAATACTTTGAAAATATTTTTTTACTCCAAGGTGGATTTCGAGTATTACCACATTTTGTGCAGAGAAGAAAGTCTATATCAACAAGAAAACATTTATTATAATGTTGGAAAATATTTTTCCTAACAATGAGTTCCTCATTTAAATAATGGGAGATAGCATATTAATTCAAAAGACAGAGAAAAATTATCAAAATGTTATAAGAAAAAATTACTTGAATCATGTTAGAAATGTTAATTTGCTTTTAGAAATAGTTCCTGGCAAAATAAAGGTTTGAATATAATCATTTTAGTTAAGAAGATATTAAAAACACATACTTTATGAAATGAAGTACTTCAATGTGGACACATTTTAAATTGGGCAGGATTATTTTTGAAGGACTTTAGAATATATTAAAAAAAAGCTCTTCAAGTTTTCTTCCTACTGCAATACAGTAAACCTGAGTCTCTGACCTGTAAGTCCAAAATAGTCTTGTTTAAATTCATAAGCAAGTGGTTTCTTCCTTGCAGGAGAGGAGTGCATTTCAACGGGAGGCTGATCATCAACCCTACCTTCATAATAGTTTAGGGAGAAAATCAACACATTCCCTAGTTAATTCTCCATTTCTGTTTGGAACACAACTCTTAGATACAGAGGGACATGCACAAGATTGAGCCTGTGAATATGAGATTCTGCTCTGCTGAGGGAATTTTTAAATTTGGAATTGACATAAGCAAGAATTTGGAAGTGGGTCCAAAAGAGGCGTTTCTCCACTCTGCATGCAGGGAACATGCATTCCCTGGGAGTACACAGGGGAACAATCAAGCTCACAAGAAAAGGGAAAAGAAGGTTGGTTTTAGAGATTCAAAATGGAAATTGCTCCTAATTAAAGACTGACCTTTCAACTGCCAGTACCTGGATAAAGGTGTTTATACTATGGAATTAGATCCTCTGGGGCTATTATAAAACAAATCAATACAACAACAACAACAACCACCAAATCTATTAACATAGGCAATGCATATTTTTAAAGTAGTCCTACAATAAAGACCCTATTTCACAAGCAGAAGTGGATTTTCAAACACAAGTTGTACATAGCAATGCCTGATGATAGAATTTTGGATGGAATTTAGCATCCAGTAGTTTCGACTTCCTATCTTCTCTTGGTGTCTGTCCTCATCTTTCACACATCTTTCACTGGACAAGATTTAGAAGAAGCAGAACACAGTTAAAACCTCCACTTACTTTTCTGGTGCTGGTATATTTAAAAATGTAGCAGAAAGTATGACTTATTATCTGAAATTTGAAATTTTTTTCTGTAAAAATCCTCAGTTTTTAGTAACTTGGAAATTTTTTCATTGAGAAAATAAATTCTGTGGATTGAGAGGAAGTATTTTATGTTATGTGTAATCTGTCCATAAATTTCAAAGTAAGTGTAAATTGAATATCATTGGCCCCTTCATTTCCTACTCTATAAAGATATTAATGAGAAATCACTTATATTTGTTCAAGAGGGATGGCATGCTCTCTACCCTTAGCATGTGGGGGAAATACACAGATGAAGTGATAGTTAATGTAATCCTTTGTGGCCCCTCGGTTAAAAAACGGCCTTGTACACACAGAAATAATGAACTTGTTTTTCTCTGAGCTCTGAAGGGAGATTTGACTTCCTTGTCACTTACTATTTTATCTTCCTAGATTTGAGCTGTAGTCCAGCAAAGAGCAGGAAAATGGTATCTGTATTTTGATGAGCTTCATCCTGCTTGAGATTTATGTTTGTTTGTTTGCTTGTTTTGAGTTAATGGGAGGTGCCTCTTACAGCCCCAAGATAAATATATAAATTTCTGAAGTGGGTGCAAATAAATTAACAGATTATTTTACCTTTAGAAAAACTTTGAATGAATAAGTTATAGAATCAAATTTGGATAAGTGAGAAGGAAAAAGAAAAATATCCAGACAATGATAGAGATTGTAGCAGGCTTTGGGTGGTCAATTTAGCATAAGGGCATTGGTAAGATAAAGAGGAGAGAGGAGAACAAAAGAGGTTGTCTTGAGCCTTAGACAAACCTCATCTAACTGTCAGTTTTGCTTTGGAGCAGAACTGGTCAGCGGTTCCTATTAGCTATGATGTGTCTTTATGTGTTTAATACACCCCAAACAGAAGCCATCATTTCATCAATAGGTCTCTTCTCTCGAGCTCCACATTTCGGTTAAGAAAAGCATTATCCTAGTGATTCATGTCTGTTCCTCACCCTGCTTATTAAAGTATTTGCTATGTCCTGTAGACTCTACAGCCAAACCATCTCTCATCCATTTCTTTGATTTCATTCTGATTGCCAAGGTTAGATTCAAGACTTCATCACCTCTTGCCTGGATTTTGATTTGCCTTCTAACAAGGAGTCATTATCGCCAGTATATTCTTTGTTCAAAACCATACAGATATGTATAGTAAAATTGCCCTAAATATGTTATTCATTTTTTCTAAAAGCATAACAACAAATTGACTGTAGATTATTTTTTCTGACATCCAAAGTCAGCCACAAGAATGCCCACTTTCTCTTTTCATATCATTTTTCTCTATTGCTCTAAATAGTTGTCAAACTCATTGCTATTTCACGAACAGGCTGCACTGAAAACTTCTGTGCTATGGTCTGGACTCCTGCTTTGCTACCACGTGGACTGTGCTTCTTCCATATTACTTGCTCAAATGATGCTCATTGGGCAGTCAGTTCAGATACAAACTTTATGAAATTTTCCTCAACTCTATGTGTTCAATTTTTCTTTTAACCATCATGACTGTGAAAACAACTTCCATGCCAGACCTTTTAATTTTCTTCTGTATTACAGTTTTCTTTTTCTTTCTTTTAGATTGCAAACTATTTAGGAGATGAAACTGTACTCTGTTATTACTTTTATCTTCTATAGCACATGGTTCAATGCTTCGTATAAAATGGAAACTGTAAATATTTATGTTGAGTGTAATGTGTCACAGATATGTAAAAAAATTGATGTAATACACTCTTAAGTACCCCCTATAGAAAGGTTATTTAAAATACACATAATGGTGCAACCTTTAAAAACAATATATGGTATTTATTTTTTTTTCAAATGATCTTTGACCACAGCCCTTCCAAAAAGGTGGTCTATGATCTCCCTAGTTTAAATGGAATGAAACCTCCTCAGAAGCATGGTCTATTATTTCTAAATTTCTATACAAATATGGAAGAGAAACTTAGGGAATAGCTTTGGCTCACTGAACTAGTAGAGAGACTAATTGGGAGTTATACATAAAACTTTCATTAGTGTAATATGAGTCTTCACCTGTTCATTTCTATGAGTTGGAAATTGAGTTTTTTTTTTTTTGTTTTTTTTTTTTTAATTAATGGAAAGCTCAAAGAGTTCCTACCACATTTTCTCTACTGAAAGGAAATGAAGCTCAAATCAAAGGTGTGGAGTTTGATGAAGTGTAAAGTACCATGGACATTTTAGTTGGCAACCAAGCATATAACAGTAAGAGAAATGAATATATTTTCTTTTTAAAAAGATGTTAGAAAGTATAACAACCTTGGTATATAACCTAGAATATTTAGTGCCTTAATTTTATTCCTAAATGAACACAGGAAATTATAACATCTTCCCCCTACTTTGAGTTATTGCTGCTAAGGTAAGGCTTTGGCTTCTTACATTAATATTTTTATGTATAAGAAGATATTATTTTAGGAATTTCTATTAAAGAAACAGAACATCTTAAATATACACAAGTTCAATATCTGGAATTATTTTGCAGTACCTAATTTACTTTATGATTATTCTTTACTACCTAAATACAAAGACAGTATCACTCCTAGACTTTTGCATTTACTCCAGTTAGACCAAGTAAGAGTTATTGTCTCTTTTTTTTTTGCCTTCCTCCAAGGGGAACAGAGCAGTTCTACATGAGAAATGCGTGCTTTGTGGTGAATTATCTTTTCACGAAACGGAATTGTATAATGAAACAACAGAATTATACAGAATTTATAAATGGAGGTATTCTGCAAATTGATAACTCCTGTGTAATTGTTATAAGAAATAAACCTGGAAAACCACTGATATTAATACTATATATATATATATATATGTTTCCCCTCCCCCCCAATTTGCCTTTTAGGTACATTGCATAGGAAAAATATTGCTTACAACTTGGATAAAATTATTTCCTAATTCCTAGTACTCTAGAATGATTGTCAAAAGAAACAACTTTAAATTGATAAATTTGTATTTATGTTGTTTTAAAATATGAATTATATTCTTATAATTTTAGAATTTTAATACATTTCCTTCTAGAAGCTTAAATGCTTTATCATTTAGCATTCATTTAGTTACTTGCTCCACCTCCCCCCCAAAACAACTTTTTAATATACTTTCTTAAAACTAACATCGACATCGCACAAGTTTTTGAAATGCTTTCTTGAAGTCTTCATTAAAGATTGTATAAATCAGTGGATTTATAAGGGAATTGAGATACCCAAGCCATGTCAAAAAATTTGACATTTCTTCAGAAATTTTACATTTTTCACAGACATTAACAACCAATTCTTTTACAAAAAAAGGAAGCCAACATATTACAAATGCACCCAAGATTAATCCCAGTGTAGTGGCTGCTTTGCGTTCCCTTGTGCCTGAGATCTTTTGCCTTCTCCAAGATTTCTCATGCTTGAATTCAGACCTAGGGCTTTTCACTGTGCTGTAAATTTTATCAAAGTCTGTCGACGGATCAGATAAAGACTTTTCTAGAATGTAGGGAGTGGAGGCCAGTTTTGTGCCTTTCTCACTGCTGTCCAAGAGAATTTGGCCATTCAGTTCCTCTTTTGCAATCTTACTTGCTTGTCTCTTGTGGTATAATGTCTTTGCTGCTCTATATATTTTGTAGTAGAGGATTAGAATCAATGCTAGTGGGATGTAGAAAGCCCCAAATGTTGAGTAAATAGTGGAAACAATGTGGTCATGTTTGATGATGCACTCATCATCTCGGCTAGTTCCTTGATGCCTCCAGAATAGAGGAGGCATAGAGATAAAAATAGATATAACCCAAACTACTGTAATCATAATGCCAGCATGTTTGGGAGTCCTTTTCCTGGCATACTCGACAGCATCTGTGATTGCCCGATACCGATCCAAAGCTATAGCAGAGAGATGCAAGATGGAGCATGTACAGCAGGTAATGTCAACACTCAACCAAATGTCACAGACCACTTGTCCCATAATCCAGCTCTCTCTCACAATATACACAATGCTGAAGGGCATCACTAGGACGGCTACCAGGAAATCGGTGACTGCAAGGGAGCAAATTAAATAGTTGGCTGGGTGGTGCAACTTCTTGGTCACAATAATTGCAGCAATCACAAGAGAGTTGATGGTCGTTGTCATTAGTGCCAACCCGGAGAGAGTGAGGGACACGAGAATTTTGGATGGCATTCTATTTAACAGTTCTTCTGAAGTCAAGTTTTGATCAGATGAGTTTAAGAAATCCATTTTGTTTTTCTCTACAAGATTAATATACCTGAAAAATGGATACCTGTAACAAAGAAGGGGAAAAAACAGTTCAGAGAAGGCTTCAAAGCTTTTTTCCTCCCTTTCTGAATAATTTTTTTAAAAGAAGTATATGTGATGTTTTCCAGAATATTCAGTGGGTTAAAAAAAAAATGGAGTTCACATTGCATGTCTTATTTTTCTTTTCATTTAATTTAAGAAATCCAATGAGTATAACCATCATTTACTTTCTAAACATTTCTTAAAATACAACTCAAATGAAACATTTAAAAAAAAATAAGCTAGACAATTACAATAAAATCTTCACCATTATAGAAATGCTTTAAAAAAACTCATATTATCCCTAGTTATGTTTTTCACTTTTTCACAGAAGAAAAAGTTTGAAAGCACATGTCATACATATATATTTATGTATTGTACAATAATGTAATATAAGAAGATATTAAAGGCAATATTAAAAATCATAAACAATTTTTTACTTAAAATTCAAAGTTACATTGAGAACATTATCATTGGGCCCATGGAGACTTAAGGAACTTTAAATATATGTTATGTCAGGATATAGAGGCAAATGGAAATAAGTAAAACATATTTTTTAAGTAAACCTCTAGTGTCCCACGATCATTTTATGAAATTAGGAAAATGTCAAGTAATGTTTAGTAGCCTTTGTGGATATGAGTAATTAATTTGCTTTAAAAGATAAAATAAGACTAGCTGGAGTCAAAAAACCATACACTACTGGCCATGATAACAATAACATATATGACCAAATAACCCACTTACCACGGCAAACTTGCCCATAAAGGGAGCTCGGAATGACACTCACCCTGAAATGGAAGTTATTCTTCTTTACAAGTCATCGTTGTAATGACTGCATGACCTTACGAAAGGCCATGCCTCCACACATGGCTTATGGTTTTTGCTTTATGCATGCCATTACTTAATTACAAGTCAGAGAAGAGCAATGGGAGACTGTAATGAAATCTGATCAATAGTTTTTGTAAGATATATTATTGTTTTTGTAAATGATCCCTCTTCTCTCAAAAGCAAACATTTCAGGAAGGCAAATCATAATCTCTGTAACAATTGACCCCCAGTAGCCAGGACTTGATTACTTGATTTATAACAGCCAAATATGCTGCCCAAACCAATCACATAGGGTGCCCCACTTCTCCTTAGCCCACCTCCCACTTCCCTATGCCAGCATCCGTCAATCAAGGCACAATTGAAATCTTCCCTTTTATCCACTATAAAGCTTTCCTACTTCTGCCTGCTTTTGAGTCTCTGCCAAATACCAATGCTATAGAACAAGGTCTGAATAAATAGCCTTTGCTTGTTCTTGACTAAGGGTTCTTCATATATTTCCACACCAATTAGACATATTAGAAACATGGTAGACTAATTAATTTTTACCTTTCTTCCCATTTACCCCCAATTCCCTTATCATAAAATTTACACCATATATTCAATGAAAAACAGATTATTTTTTTAATTGGTCAATTCCTTAGTAATGGCATTTCTTTAGTGTTAAAGGAATTGATTTAAAAGTGCTGAAATTTTCCATATTAAAGGTTAAAACAACTTCCCACTTTAATTTGCCTCATAGACAGTTTTGGCATCAGAGCCTTTTCGAGAGATAATCCTGAAATTGCATTTAAAATAGAAGATTAAACAAGAGAACCCGTCTGGAAATAGTTCTGTGAGTTTCCATAATAAAAATAAATTCTGTAGGAAAATGGGCCAGCTTCAAATTAGAAGGTGAATTATTTGATAGTTCAACTGATTTCTCTAAGTGCCACATTGTAGCATTTAGATTAGACTCAATAAACACTGAGGAAAAAATTAAAATGTCATCTAAATTCTATTGCAATTAATAACTCTTCCAATTATTGAATTTAGAAAACGAATTAATCTTCTGATAGTTGTGTTTATAGGGAAAAGAAAGGAAAACAAATTTAAAAAAGCAGTCAATCATACTGGTTGTGTTTTTCCTTTTTTGGTCTTATTTTCCTTTCTACTTGCATTTAAAATTTTAATAAACCATCTACCTTCATTAATTCAGACATGGCCTCTAACCTGATTCCTTGAAATTTTTTCGTATCTAAAGTTCCACTGTATGTCCTCATGGTGCTTTGGACCCCTTCTAGATTACTAGTCACACCCATTTCTCCTACTCTTAGGACATAGACTGCATTTTGTATTTCCAATATCTTCTCTGGTGGGTAATCAAGATCACTCTTTAAACAGTTCCTATAACCACCCATCAAATGCATGTAGTCTTCTTGAAAATAACAGAGAGAGAAAAAGTTTTCAGGATTTACTCAGTGTGAATATTTGCCAATTTATTGATCTAGTCGCATAATGCATTTACTTTTTTACTTATATACAGTGTTTTCAATCTAAAGCTTATTACATATTCAGGAGATAATGTCCGATTGTACTGTTCTCATTCAGGATAAACTGTAAGCTTCTAGGACATAGTTTAATTTATTTTATATTGTAAATAACTTGGTGGGGGGATTATGCACTGTTTTATAATAACATTGTAAAGAGGCTAGAAAGTAAAATTTGTTTCTACTAGAACCTCATGAGAAAACTAAAAATTGGCTGTCCCAATTAGAATAATAAAACTGAACTTTTCTGAATGTTTACCTCTGCCAGGTATTGTACTAAGTGCTTTATATGTATTAGCCCATTTAATACTAACAGCTAATTTATCAGGTAGGTAGAGTTTTAGTCTCCCATTATTTAGATGAGAAAAACATGGTACAGAAATTTAACAAATTTCTCTACAGTGACAACATAAGTAATTGGAACCAAACCTATTCTCCTATCCATCATTCTTCTGCCTGTAAAAGATTTATTACTTTTCTTAATAACTCCATTCTAGTCATGAGGTCTATAAAATAACTACTTTTACTGTAAAATAAAGATTATGCTGTAAAGTAAAAAGCATGTTCAACTGGAAGCAAATAACCGATAGAATGAACTGCATGTTTCTTGTTGGGAGATGTTTAAAGTACTGACCACTTCTACATGTGTAGATTATAATGGTAGGTAAGTGTTTACAGTGTTTACGACAAATGTTAACTGTCTTTCCAACTCTAAGATTTCCCTTCTGTGATTGTTATGTTCCTTTAAGAACTATCTATTAAATGCTATTACCCTGCTGATTAGCCTGCTAGTTATAAAAGATACAAAAGAAAAGCACCCCCAAATAAAACAAAACAACAATGCAACACATTGTTCTTGTTTTTAAGAATGTAGCCATGGTAGTGAAACAACTAAAGACAAATTATAATACAATAATACAATGCAATAAAGACATTAAAGAGGTATATATAAAATGTCATGGAAATACTGTTATTGTAAGAGAGAATTAATTATACTGTGGTAAACAGCAAAAGCTTTTCCATGTAGAGGGGAAAGCATGAGCAAAATAGAGGCATAAAAATAAGGATGCATTCAAGCACATGAAGTAAACTGTCTGATGTGGCTACTGCAGAGGCTCATTAGGGCCAGGGCTGGAGGGGAGACATGAAAGTAAACTGATGAATACAATGTTGTGCTATGCTATGATGAGGACAATGCTAAAACAATGCTAAGACAATGCTAAGACAATGCATATTATGATAAGGTGCTGCCTGCAGATCCAAGCTTGCCCAGATCTCTGGCCATTTCTGCCCACAGAAGGACTTGCAGCAGTATTTCCAGCCCCACTATTAGTGGGTGCTGAAATAAGTGGTAATGTCTACCTGATCTAGTAACCAGAGGACTGGTAACCTTCCCGATTCCTGTGTCCTTGCAGCCTGTTTGCCCAGTTCAGAGAATTGGACTTCTTTTTGACCTACATTTTGTAGGCCACTCTGTCTACCAACCTGTTTAACCATGGTTCTGATACTTTGTCTAGTTATTGCCCATCGGCTCTCCTAGGTGGTTGACTCTTGCTCTCCTTATCTCTAGCCAATGTTAGGAGTCCTGTCATAATTGAAATTCGATTGCTTGTCCAACATCTGCCTCCTAGAAGTTTCTCCCCACTATGACTTCCTCAGTATCCCAGCTTTGAGCATAAAAGAACTTATCTGAACCTCAGGGTTTACCATGTGACATCCTTAAACACATTTCTTAGACTAACAGTTTTCAAACTGTTTAGTTGGATGACATCATTACAGTTTTAAAATATAATGAGGATGAAAAACAGCTTTTGTTTATATGGGCTATATTTATCAGCATTTCATGTATTAAAAATTAAAATTATGAAAATTTAAAATTAATTATTAATTTAATAAACAATAGTATACATAAATATATTTTTAATGAAAAATATAAATAGAATTTTTATGAAAAATAACTATTTTCTAAAACAAATCAGTGCTAAGAATGGCATTGTTTTACATTTTTGCAAATCTCTTCAATGTCTGTCTTAAGAGAAGACAATGGTTTAATCATATTTTCTTCCGCATTCAATTTGTTGCAATACGCTGTTTTGGTTGAAGTAAATGAAAAAAAATATGGCCTCACACTGATAAGCTGTGATTAAATAGAAGAGTATTTTAACAGCCCTTTCAGTTAATGATGGTTTTTCTTCTTAAATGTTAGTTGCAACATGGAATCTAAAACCATATCAATTTCAGACCGTATTACATTAAAACCCATTGATGTATCTTGCATCTTAAATGGATCTTTTGCGCATGAACAAATTTGTAACTTCTTACATTGGTCATTTAGAAAACATTAGCTCATTGGATTATGGAGATCTTCAAAATGTTACCTCATTTTATTATACAATATCAAAAAAACTCACATTTATTAATATCATCACTAATCACATCAGAAAAATGTCTTAAGTATTTGCAAACTGTCAAGCTCATAGCACTTCATTCAAATTTTTCCAAATTCTAACCTTAGCTTGAAAACTCAAATTTTATCATTAACAACCCAAACATCAGCTGTTTTCCTTGAAGTGATAGGTTCACTTGTTTATTTCAAGAAAATATCAGCCAAATACCTGTTTGATTAACCATGGTTTTGACTGTATGTCATTATTTTGAGTAAAAATGGGGTTTGATCAAAGGAGCAACTAGTTTACCTCTCAATTGCAGGTGTGGGTTCCCTCAAGACAATTTCATACTTTGAACTATAGAAGGGCATTATGCATACTTCTCATTTAGTCATACAGAATTTTAAAAAGATGTGTAATCAAAGATTGAGATTTTTTTCAAATGAATAATTTTTACTACTTCATCAAGAATAATCTACCATGAAACTGGCATTTTTTTTCTACTGCAAGTATGTGGCAATGAAGCATACTATAATTACTGATAGAGATTGGTGCCATTGTCTTGTTTTGGCCTAAGAATCCAGCAGTTTTAATCACCATTGCTTTTGCACCATCACTATAAATGTCAATTAAGTGAAAAAGAAATTCTTATGAAAATAGTTTTGATCTCATGGAATTCTGGAATGGTCTTAGGGACCCTTGGTCCTATACTCTGAGAAACACTGGCTTAGACCAGCTGCCTGTGCTAGAACTGATTTCTACAGCCTAATTGGTTTCTGCTTCTCACTCATTTCTGGTACACTCATACCCTTCTCTGCTTCTTAGTTGCCATGGTAGCCCCATTCCTGTTATGAAAAACTTTCTCTCTTTTCTTTTTTAATGATATCCCAAGGATTTCTTTCTAGGTGCATCAGTTATCTATTGCTGCATTAAAAAAAAGTAAAAAATTTAGTGGCTTTGAACAAAATTGATTTATTTCTTATGATTCTGCAAGTTGGCTGGGCAGTTCTGCTGGTCTCATCTGGGCTCACTAATGGAGCTGCATCCAGCCAGTGGGTCAGATGCAAGCTGGCTTCAACTGGAAAGGCTGGCAAAGCTGGGCCTCTCTCTACTTGAACTTTCATTGCCAAGGAGACTAGACTGTATTTCTTAAGACAATGGTAGTTTCTGACTTTTCAGGGGGCACCCTCCAATTAGCATGTGTCATGTTTGCTGATATCCTATTTTAGTTTCCTGGCTTCTAAAGCAAATACCATGCAATATGTTGGCTTAAAGAAAGGGAATTTATTGGATCCTGATTTTGAGGGTAGGAGAAGTCCAAAGTCAAGGTGTCATCAAGGTGATGCTTTCTTCCAGAAGACTGGTGTTCTGGGGTTGCCTGATGATGGTCACAGACTTTTCTGTTACATGGCAGTCACATGGCAGCCTCTCCTGGCGTTTCCTTTCTTTTCTGGAGTCCATTGACTTTCAGCTTCTGGCTGCTCCCTCTGTTATTTATTTATTTATTTTTTCCTCTGTGACCTTCCCTACAAGGCCTTCAGTAGTGGGATTAAGACCCAATCTGATTTAGCTGGGCCACATCTTAACTGAAGTAGCCTCATCAAAAGGTCCTAATTACAAGAGTTCACACTCACAGGAATGGGTTAAGCTTACGAACATGTTTTCCTAGGATACCTAGCTCCAAACCATCACATATTCCTTTGGCTGAAGCAAGTTACACAGTGAAGGCCAGAGTCCTTGTAGGAGGGGACTCCATAAGGGTGTGGATACTAAGAGCCTTGATCCACTAGGGGCAATTGATGTAACAATATAACACAGTCTGTTCTCTGGCTCCAATGATTTACCTATGTCTCATACTCAAAATACACTCACCCCATTCAAGGCCCCTCACATTTCAGTCAATCATGGCATCAGTCTCCCAGTCCAGGATCTCATGTTTTGCCTCAGTTCAGGAAACTGATGATCCTCTGGTTCAGTGCCTCTTGATTCAAAGACTTATGAACTAAAAAGACAAGTTATCTCATCCCCCATCTCCAATATGTAATGATGAGTCAGGGACAGGATAATTGTTGTAGGCACTCCTGCTAAAAAAGAAGGAATCCAGAGGCACATAGAAACCACTGGTCTGAAATCCAGCCAGAAAAATGTTGCAAGGGTTAGGACCCACTTCTTCCAGACTTGGTTCCCTAATCCACCCTCCAGGCTCCTGATTCTGCTCTTGGAGTCCCTGTCTTTTCTGAGAAATAGTCTGGATTTATAGCTGAGTAGCCTTCTTAGCCTGCTTTCTACTTATAGAAATCTTTTCATTTTGAACTGTCTCTTTTTCCTTTTTATTCATGTTAATACAATTCTCTTAAACACTGTGTTTCCTGATGAATTTGATTGGAAGACACAACATGCTCCAACTGCCACATGCATAATACTTGTCAAGACAAACTTACTTTGAACAGAATAATAAGGCTGTGGAACACCATTCACATTCTTAGAAGCCCTTTTATCTAGCTGAGAGGATCTACGCTATCTCCTTAAATCTTTCTGAATTCTTAATGAAGGGTGTTATAGCCATACCTTTGATTTGATCTTTACCCCATTTTTACTTTGAGAATCTTGTTTGCAATCTGGACAGACCAGTGAGGTGAAATAGTTTTGTTTTACATTCCAGCAAGTCCCAGCTTGTTTTTCTCTAATTTTTTTGTGTGTGCTTGCAAAATTTAGTTCATTTCTTTCTTTCCATACCTTATATACACAGGTTAAAAAAAAAAAAAAAAAAAAAACTCAGTTGGCACTTTCAACATTCTGCCTGGAAATCACCTTGGCCAGATCCACAAGTTCATTAGATACATTTAATCATCCAAGTTACTGCAGATCACAGATTCACAAACTGTTTTGCTACTAAAAACATGAGTTGCTCTCACTCTAATCTTCAAGATCATTTTCCTTACCACCTTTCCAGCCTCTGCTAAGAGTTTGTTCACTGATAGTCTCCTCACTGCTTTTTGCAGTATCTGCATGCCACTGGTCCTAAAACTAGTGTCACACATGTATGGAGCTGAGTTGACAATGATGGACTCTTTTGGATCATCTGTTGTCAGCTCAACGTCACTATGAGTTCTCGATCCCCTGCAATGTAAAAGAGAAGCAGGGAAGTACATTTCCTAGAATCCACTTCTCTAAAGGACCTAGCTTTAGAATTTGCCAATGAAAGGAATTTTCACAAGGTTTGGAAGACAGAAGAGAAAGAGGTAGAAGAGAGTTGATTTTCTGGAGGTGTTTGTAGCCAAATGTGTGAGCAGACATTCATAGCACCTTCTCTGCATGTTCTTGGAGACAGCTGTTGGGGATTTTCTGAGATATTTTTGAGACCCGTGACAGCTCCCAAACAAGTCTTTGAGAGCCACCTACTTTGGGGCTTTAGGCTGAGGTTATTTAGTATCTGCTTCTTTGACTTTGGGCAGCAACTGGAAGAATGAAGAGGACCCATACATTACATCCTACACAAAAATTAACTCAAAGTGGATCAAAGACCTCAATATAAGAGTTGGTACCATAAAACTCTTAGAAGATAATATAGTGGAACATCCTGAAAACCTTGTGTCAGAAGGTCACTTCTTAGACCTTATAACCAGAGCATAAACAATGAAAGAAAAAATAGATAAATGGGAACTCCTCAAAGTTAAAAGCTTCTGTACTTCAAAGAAATTTGATAAAAAGATGAAGAGGCAGCCAACTCAATATGAAAAAATATTACTATGTATCTGATAAAAGACTGATATCTTGCATTTATAAAGGGATCCCACAACTCAATGACAATAGTATAAACAAGCCAATTATAAAATGGGCAAAAGATATGAAAAGCATTTCTCTGAAGAGGAAATACTAAATGGCTAAAAAACACATGGAAAAATATTCATCTTCACTAGCTATTAGGGAGATGCATATTAAGGCCACAGTGACATATCATCTCACACCAATTAGAATGGCTGCCATTAAACAAACAGGAAATTACAAATTCTGGAGAGAATGTGGAGAAATTGGAACTCTTATTCATTGTTGGTGGGACTGTTCACTGATAGTCTCCTCACTGCTTTCTGCAGTGTCTTCATGCCACTGGTCCTAAAACTCGGGAAGACTATCTGGAGGTTCCTTAGAAAACTAGATATTGACTTACCCTTCTATCCAGAAATTTTACTTCTTGGTATATAATCAGAAGATCTGAAAGCAGTGACACGAACAGATATTTGCACACCAATGTTCATAGCAGCATTATTCACAATTTCCAAGAGATGGAAACAATCCAAATTTCCTTCAACAGATGAGTGGTTAAACAAAATATGGTATATACACATGATAGAATACTACACGTCAGTAAGAAGGAACAAGGTCATGAAACATATGACAGCATGAATGAACTTTGAAGACATAATGTTGTATGACTAAGCCAGGCACAAAAAGAGATATTGTATGTTATCACTAATGTTAACTCTGTGAAAAATGTAAAATAAATGTTTTATATTGTAGAATGTAGGGGACCCAGAGATAGACAGCAACTAGTGAAGGGGGAACAGTAATTTATAAGAACAGACAACTTACGGAGGGTAATCGTAATGTTATTTGAATGCTCAGGAATGACTATGGTTTGTTAATTTTTGATGGGTATGGAGGAACGTGTTGGAAGCAATGTAATTATTTTAGGTTATTTATTTTCCTTATTCCTTTGTTTGGTTATGGTTTGTTAATTTTCTTGGGGTATGGTAGGAACATGGTGGAAGCAATGTAGTCATTTTAGGTTATTTGTTTTTCTTATTCCTTTGTTTTTGTTTTGTTTGTTTTTTTATTGTTTGTTTTTTAATTTTTTGATAAAGGTTTTTAAAAAAAAGAAAAAAAAATCTTAGATCGCTGCCTCACACAACATATAAAAACTAGCTCAAAACATATCAAAGACATATACATAAGAGCCAAAACTATAAAACTCTTAGAAGAGTGGGGAATGACTTCTGATGGGTATGGAGTTTCTTTTTGGGATGACGAAAATATTCCGGAATTAGATAGTGGTGATGGCTTCACAATCTTGAAAATATAATAAAAACTAATGAACTGTACACTTTAAAAGGGAGAATATTTTGGTATATGAATTATAGCTGACTAAAAATGCAAAAAACAATTCTTCTTAGGTAATGTACCATATTTGATCAATTTTTAAATACTCATTTTTTGTATTTTATCTTTTCTATAATTGTAGTGCATATTACTGAAATACAGTAAATCGTCTACCAGAATTCAAAAACTAATGTGAGTGAAGGAAGTATAGAATTGAGTTATAAACAAAATCTCTGTCAGCTATCATTTATCTGTTTTATGGTTTTTTTTTAATTGTAGTTTTTTAAGTCTGTGTTTTTGAGGAATTTACATAGAATGATTCACCCTTTTTAGTTATACAATTCTATGAATTTTAACAAATGTCAGCTGTCATGTTACCATCACCATAGTCAAGATAATAGAGTATTTCCATCATTCCTAAAAGTTGCTTCATGCACTTTTCTAGTCAATCCTCTCCCTCCATCTGCAGCCCCTGGTGGCCTGATCTGATTCCTGTCCCTATGGTTTTGCCTTTTCAGAATGTCGTATGGATGGAATCATGTAACATGTGGGTCTTTGAGTCTGGCTTCTTTTATTTAGCTTAATGATTTTTGATTCATTCATATTGTTGCATGTGTAAGTGATTGTTAATTTTGATTGCTGAGTAATACTCATTGTGTGGATGTACTACTGCTTCTTGATCTGTTTAGCAGGTGATGAACTTTTGGGTTGTTTTTCCTTTGGGGCTGTTGTGGGTGGAGCTGCTATGAACATTGGTGTATAGATGTTTGTTTGGACATATGTTTTCATTTCTCAGGCATGAGAAAGGTATTGCTGGGTCATACGGAAAGTGTATGTTTACCTGTATAAGAAGCTGTACCATTCTGAGTTCCCACCAGCAATGTGTGAAAGTTCTGCATTCTTGCTATCACTTGGTGTGACATTGTTTTTAAAATTTTAGCCATTCTAATATCTATATAGTCATCTTACATTGCAGCTTTCATTTGTTTTTCCTGAATGGTTATTGATTTTGAGCATCTTTTCCTGTGCTTACTTACCATCCAAACATCTATGTCTTTTCTTGGGTGAAGTTCCATTCAAATCTTTTCAAGTAACCTTGCTAAATTCATTATTAGTTTTAGTAGGGTTTTACAGATTCTTTAGCATTTTTTTGTATGGTTGATCATTTCCAATATGCGTATCCTTTATTTCTGTTTCTTGCCATATTGAATTGGGAACAATCACTGGTACAGAGTTGAATATAAATAGTGAAACTGGGCATCTTTGCTTTTTTCCTGATCTTAGGTAGAAAGCATTCATTCTTTCACCATAAAGTATGATGCTAGCTGTAGGTTTTCATAGATAACTTTTATTAGGTTAAGGAAGTTCCTTCTATATCTAGTTCGCTGAGAGTTTTTATCAGAAACAGTTAGATGCTGGATTTTGTCAAATGCTTTTTTTTTGCATTACTAAAGTGATGATCATGTGGTTTTTCTTTCTATGACCCAATGGTATCAGGTTAATTACATTGATTGATAATTAATGTTGAACCAACCTTGCATTCCTGGGATGAATTCTATGTTATTATGATATAGTACTCTTTTTATATAGTGCTAAATTCAATTTGCTAATATTTGTTAAGGATTTTAATGTCTATGCTCATGAGGAATATTGGTCTGTAGTTTTCTTCTTCTTCTTTTTTATTTTTTTACAATGTTTTTGTCTGATTTTGGTATCAGGTAATATAAGATAGAAAGAGTTCACTCCTTTTTTTTTTAAATTTTTTTCTTCCTAGAAGAGTTTATGTAGAATTGGTATTATTTCTCCCTCAAATGTTTGGCAGTATTCATCAGTAAAGCCAGCTGGACTTAAAGTTTTCTTTGATGTAAGATGTTTATTAATTAAATTTCTTTAAAAGATATAGAACTATATCTGATTTCTGTCTTTTCTTTTTTGTTTATTAGTCTGGCTAGAGGTTTATCAGTGGTTTTTTCAAAGAACTTTCAGTTTCCATGATTCTCTATAATTTTTTCTCTTTTCAATTTCATTGATTTCAGCTCTTTATTATTTGATTCCTTCTTCTTGCTATGGATTTAATTTGCTTTTCTAATTTTATCTTTATTTCTCATGTTTAAATGTACTAGCTCTTTTTTTCCCCCAAGAAGCAGAAACTTGTGAAAAAATTGCCTTTAACTTCTATATGCTTAGAAACAGACTCACCTGCATTAGGACCAGAAAAACAGGTCTGAAATGAGCCACAGAACATTTCCATTTCAGCAGAATATATTGCCCAGGAGAGAGGGAGCTCAGTGGAAGAAGTTGTAGAAGTTACAACACAGAATGCTTTGCAACTTTTTTCCAAGCTTCTTGGTACCTACTCCAGAAATAGTTTCAAAATCATCAATTGCAAAACCAAATCTACTGCAGGGGGCAGCATTTGAGAAAAAGAGATATTCTGATTAGGAATCTGAATTGAAGAGGCTGTCTTATCGAGATATAGAAGATTATAATTTTAGAGAAATATTTTCTTTTAGCTTGCATACTGGAACCCTGGGTTCTAATTCTAGCCTTGTGCTGCTTTTCAATTAACAGAGTCCTAGAAGGAGATTGGGAGAGCACTGCTGCTTCTAACCTTGCTTCATTAAATAAAACTACCAAATGAGCTGAAACCATTTCTTTGGGAAGGGTGGCTCCCACACTTAAGGGATGGGGAAGGAATAGGTCAAAGTTTGATGCTTTACCACCTGTTTTACTTCCTATGGGATTTATCCAATGAATGGGAGGATGTCTAGTTTCTTAAACCATCAGAAATCTCATTTCTGGGTTTGTAAAATTTAACTTTTAGTACTTTGATTTCTTTCTTTTTAAGAGAAAAATGTACAAAGTTTTCTTACTGATCTTAATTTTGATTTATGAGGCCAATGGTTTAGAGAGTCACCATTAAATTCCAAGCCCAAAATTGTAGCTAATAAATTGAATTTAAGTTTAAAAAAAAATCTATTTAAAGGTGTTTTAAGAAGGTAGAAGGGAAGGAGAGAGAATATGACTCTTCTTAGTACCCAATCAACAAAGATGGAAAAGACAATAAAATAAAAAAAACTTTACCAAGAAAATGAAGATTAAGAAAAAATTTCCCCAATGTGGCAAAAGACCTTCAGGGAATAAATTAGAAAAACCTGTGTCATAGACTCAAAATACTATTTAAAATCTACATCAGGCCAGGGACTAGGATTATTAGTACTGTGTCTCATCTGTATGTATATTTATAAAACGAGGATCATATTTCTTTTTCAAAATTTAATTTATAAGTGATATGCTGATTTATGAGAATGCTGCAGAAACAAATTTTATTGATAGCAACTTTTAAAAAACAGCAACATTATAATCACTTCAGCTTGGTTTCTTAGTATTTGTCCGGGAGAACATAACATAAACAGTTATTGAATAAGTGTGTACTGGAGGGATATTTTGCTTTCCTAAATAGGGCTGCATTCAGGAACGACCAGCAGGCGCTCCAACCTAGCAACACTTCAAGATGGTGGGACACATGAAATCCAAAGAAAGCCTGAAATGTCTAAGTGGAACAGCTGCTGGTTTATGCTGGCATCATGGCATGTGGAAACCTTCAGATCTAGTGCCATGATCAATGGGATGGTGTTATTGTTAATTCCACAATAACAAGAGGATTGGAGCATCGTGGGGTGAGAGCCAGCAATAGTCCACGATATTGTACTGCAGGTAGCCCAGGAAAAAGCCAAAAGTCACGTCGCTGACATTGTGCAGTGCAGCATGACCCTGGAGAGGCACCATCAGTGGATCCGGCAGCACCGGGTGGTTCAGGACGAACCTTGTGTCCTTGTGGCGCGGCCCGAGGTGAAGGAATATTTGTCCACCGAGTGGGTGACAAACACGTCCATCTGGTTGTGAGCCTGGCGGTGCCTGCGGACTGGCCCTGTGATCAGTCACAAGCAGCAGGTCAAACAGCAGGGCGAAGTACAGGTTTCTCAGCACCTCGCGCCCCGCCTACCTGTTGCTCCTGGATAGGCAGAAGAGGTGCTCAACAGCCAGGGGAGGCCGAGGCCGGAAATCTCCAGCGGCTTCACAGGGGACCGCACTCTATCCCAGGAGGAACTCCCCCGGACTTCCCCCTACCCCCACCCCGGCACACCACCAGCTTCTTGGACAGCCACAGGTCAGTGGCCAGCAGGGAGCGCACAGCGATGCCCAGGAAGGACGGGTTCGGGTCGACACGGTCCTCCTCGGGCAGCCAGGGCGGGGGCACCTGTGAGACGCCCGCCTCCGCCAGGGGGCAGGAGCCACTGCAGTGTACGCGGCGGAAGCCGGAGGCGGCTGCCGAGCAGGCACTACAAGTCAAACCTGCGGGTGCTGCGGTCGCCAGCCGGGCTGCGGGGTCTCTAATGCCTCTCCAAGCGGAGGCGCCCAGAGAGCGTCCCCTGGCACTCCTCCGGTGGCTCGGGATCGCTGTGAGCGATCCCTACCCCAGGACCTGGCAGTACTCTCCAAAGCACATTTTAAAGTGAAATATCAGAGGGCAGAGATGTGTGTATAGTGTTACTTTTCATGTAAAAGAAAGAATACATATGAATAGTTGTGCTAATTTGTACAGAGAATATCTCTGGAAGGGTATGCAAGAAACTGGTAACTGGTTGCCTCCAGGGAGTGGAAATGTGTGGCTTGAGAAACAGGGCTTGGAAAGAGAAGCTCAAATTTCACACTCATTATGCATTTATTAACTATTTTTAAAAAAGAAACAAATTAAAAACCAACCAACCAACTAACTTATTGAGTACTTTAGTTTGTATCAAGGACTTTGCTAAGTACTTTGTAGTATCTTATGTGATACTAAAAGAAAGAGACAAGTAAAGGGAATAAGTTTGTAGCCAGAGAATATGTGAACATGTATGTGTTGGGAGGGGGGTGGTGGGATATGGCAGGAACCTGGGGATTTTCATGTGTCCTATACTCTATCTTCTCTTTGAATAGGAGACTAAGTCATCCGTTGAGGGGGAGGAGGCAGGGCTCATGAAGAGTAAGATGAACATTCAGCATAGTTGCTGTAGAAAGCAGGAATGCGAAGTGTCCAAAGTCAGATAAAAGAATGCTGTGTGTTGCAGTTGTATAGGCATCAATCTAGACGACAGTGCAATTTTTCTCCAGAAATGTTCAGTATTCCTGATATTAAAGTGGAAAATGAACATTATTGGATTGTATGTCTTGCTGTGGGGGAAGCATAAGGTAGCAAGAGAATTGAAGACATTAGCAAAAGTGTAGCTAAAGTCAACTGATAAATAAAAACACCAACTGGGAAATAAGTTTAGATTACAAGTGGAGGAGCCAGCGTCTGGAAAGAGGGGATGCATTTAATTAGTTCACCAATAGTGAGAATTTCAACGCTGTACTTTTAACTCCAGCAAATATCTCCTTCAGTTAGGCTCTTAAAATCCTCTCCTTAGTCTCTGGTTTTCTGTTGCTTATCCCAGAGCCTCTGGAGGCAGACTCGTGAGTAAAATTCTTTTAGAATGGCTCCATCTAGCTCTTCCCAGAGTAGCCTTCACTCAGGGAAGTATCTTATACACATCTGGTATATTTCCACGTTGGGGCTTTTCTTCAAGCTCAGTGATTCTCAAGGTGTGTCCCTAGACCAACAGCATCAGCATCTCCTGAGAATTTTTAGAAATGTAAAATCTTGGCCCCACCTGACACTGAATCAGAAACTTCGGGGGAGGAGCCTAGCCATTTGTGTTTTAACAAGCCTTCTAGGGCATTCTGATGCTTGCTCAAGTTTGAGAACCACTGCTTTAGCTGTTCCGTCTGCCTGAAATCATCTTCTTGAGATAACCCCTTGGTTAACTCCATCACCTCTTCAAGTCTTTGTTGAAATCTCACCTTTTCAGTGAGGCCTACCTGCCACTTGACTTAATATTGCAACCTATTTCCACTTTAATATCAGGAATACTGAACATTTCTGGAGAAAAATTGCACTGTTGTCTAGATTGATGCCTGTCTCTTCCTCTTTACCATAAGCTTCTTCCATCCTTCTTACTCAGCTTTAATTTTTTTCCTTGGCACTTGATGAGTTCCTCTACTATATATGTATATATTATGAGTATTTTTGTCAATTTTTTCCCACTAGTACTTAATGACTCAAGGGCAGGATCTTTGTTTTGTTCATTGATGCATTCCAAGTGTAGAATAGTGCCTAAAATATAGTAGGGGCTTAATAAATATTTGTTGAGTGAATAAAAATATGAGTATCACTTGTCCATTTTCTCAGCAAAGAACCATTTCCAAAGCAAACTTTTTGCTTGGTTTGTGATGCAGCAACTGTCTCTCAACCTTAGGCTTTTCCAAGCATGGATCAAGCACCGGCCCCTATTCACCCAACTGGAGAGGACATAAATCATGCCCTTCGTAAGTCTCCTTGAACCACCTCCTTCTTAGCTTGATAAGGAAGGGTCACACTTTCCCTTACCTTCAAATACACCTCCTCATAGGAAATGGGTAAACTCTCAGCAAATCTATAACATCCTCCAAAGATCATCCTTACCCTATTTTCTAATTCCCACCCTCTTTGATTTGGACACTTTTATGATTTTGAGGAGGGAGAGGCCTACAAGCTGTGTGCTGTTTTGAATCTGTTATGTACCTTATAAAAGACTATGTTCTTTTGTGGTGTATACATACAATGGAATATTGAGTGGCTGTGAGAAGAAAAGAAGTTGTGAGGTATGCAACTAGGTAAATGGATCTTGAGGACAGTATGTTGCATGAAATAAGCCGGAAATGAAAAGACAGACATTATAACACCTCACTAATATGGACTAACTATACTGTGCAAACTCTGAGAACTGAATCTGAGAGCATAGGTTATCAGAGGGAGGATTATTGTAATGGTTCTTAGATTGTAACCTCTTACAGCAGTCACATCTATTCCTGAGTTGCAATGCTTATTTCTAGATTCTGAGATGCTAAGCTCTTGTGAATAATGTGGTTTGTCCCTGGAACTTTGTTTATCTGTGTGACACCTGAGATCCAGAGCTAGAGTTTGGTAGTTATGAATGTCAATATTACCCCATACAGCAAATGTTAAAGAAGCTGAAAAAGAGATCAGACTTCAGTTAGAGATATGAATGAAATGGCTTTGTTAGGACTAAGGTAAATCAGACTAAATGGTAGAGAATGATATTGACTGTGTTTTAAAACTTCAACTTCTGTGTGAGACCAAAGGTAGAGATGTTTATTTGGTGGAAAATCTTTATTTTCCATAGCATGCTATATAATTTAACTTGTATGGTCATTTTATTCAAACTCCATAATTACATGGAACTTTGAATAGGGAGTGAGATGTGGTTGGTTTGGACATGTGAGTGTGAAGCCCCAATACCTCCGAGAGTAATTTGGGCAGAGAATAAAGAAGTATTTGCAAAGCCCCCTTGAGGGACTGGGGAAAAATGTGGAAATGTTAAATTTACTCACCTGGGGAATTCCTTATATTCTCGTAAACATTGGGGACTACCAATTTAGTAGGCTGAGCCTTCAGTCTTGGGGCTTGCCCTTATGAAGCTTGTTACTGCAAAGGAGAGGCTAAGCCTACTTATAATTGTGCCTAAGAGTCACCCCCAGAGAACCTCTTTCATGGCTCAGATGTGGCTTTTCTCTCTAAGCCAACTTGGCCAGGATTCTCGCTGCCCTCCCCACTATGTAGGACATGACTCCCAGTGGTGTAAATCTCCCCGGCAATCCAGGACATGACTCCTGGGGATGAGTCTGAACCCAGCATTGTGGGATTCAGGAAGCCTTCTTGAGCAAAAGGGAGACGAGAAATTAAACAAAGTAAAGTTTCAGGGGGTGAGAGATTGCAAATTGAGTCAAGAGGTCATTCTGGAGGTTATTCTTATGCATTATATAGATATCCCTTTTTAGTTTTCAGTGTCTGAAAATAGCTAGAAGGAAATACCTGTAACTGTTGAACTGCAACTCAGTTGACTTGTTTCTTTTTTTTTAATTCATTTTTTTGAGATATAGTCACATACCATGCAGTCATACAAGGCGTACATTCAGTTGTTCACAGTACCATTACATAGCTGTGCGATCATCACCAAAATTAATTTTTGAGCATTTTCATTACCACATATAAAAAATAAAAGTGACAATAAAAATTAAAGTGAAAAAGAACAATTAAACTAAAAAAGAACACTGGGTGCCTTCTTTTTTTTTTTCTTTTTGCCCCCATTTTTCTACTCAACCATCCATATACTGGACAAAGGGGAGTGTGGTCCATATGGCTTTCCCAATCACATTGTCACCCCTCATAAGCTACATTTTTTACAATCATCTTTAAGATTCAAGGGTTCTGGGTTGTAGTTTGATAGTTTCAGGTATTTACTGCTAGCTATTCCAATTCATTAAAACCTAAAAAGGGTTATCTATATTTTGTGTAAGAGTGCCCACCAGAGTGACCTCTCAGTTCCTTTTGGAATCTCTCTGTCAATGAAGTTTATTTCATTTCATTTCACATACCCATTTTGGTCAAGATGTTCTCCACCCCATGATGCCGAGTCTAGATTCCTCCCCGGGAGTCATATTCCACATTGCCAGGGAGATTTACACCCCTGGGTGTCAGATCCCACATAGGGGGGTGGGCAGTGATTTCACCTGCCAAGTTGACTTAGCTAGAGAGAGAGGGCCACATCTGAGCAACAAAGAGGCAATCAGGAGGAGACTTTTAGGCACAATTATAGGCAGGCCTAGACTTTCCTTTGCAGCAACAGGGCAATCCCATGGCAAAGGGCTCAGCCCATCAAGCCACCAGTCCCCTATGTCTGTGAGCACATCAGCAACTATTGAGGTGGGGAAGCCCAACACCCCTGCATTCTCCACCAGCTCCTCAGGGGGGCTCTGCATATTTTTTTCATTTTTTTTTTAATTAACTTTTTTTAAAAAAATTAACTATTAACTATATAAAAACAAAACAAAAAAAAAAAAACATTTCAAGCAAACCATAACAAGGAAGTAAGAAAAAGACAACTAACCTAAAACAACTACTTTACTTCCAACTTGTTCCTATTCTACCCCAAGAAAATAACCTAATACAGCAACCAAACCGTAGTCAATCCTGGGCATTCCCAGAATATTAAATTTACCTGTGATAGCTTATCTGTTCTTATTGGGTTATTGTTCCCCCTTCATTAGAGATAGTGCTCTCTTATCACTAGTTCCCCTACATTCTACATTATGAACCATTTATTTTACATTTTTCAATGTTCACATTAGTGGTAGCATATAATATTTCTCTTTTTGTGCCTGGCTTATTTCACTCAGCATTATGTCTTCAAGGTTCATCCATGTTGTCACATGTTTCATGACATTGTTCTTTCTTACTGCCACGTAGTATTCCATCGTATGTATATACCACATTTTATTTATCCACTCATCTGTTGAAGGACATTTGAATTGTTTCCACCTCTTGGCAATTGTGAATAATGCTGCTATGAACATTGGCATGCAGATATCTGTTCATGACATTGCTTTCAGATCTTCTGGGTATGTACTGAGAAGTGCAATTGCTGGATCAAAGGGTAACTCTATATCTAGTTTTCTAAGGAACTGCCAGACTGTCTTCCAGAGTGGCTGAACCATTATACAGTCCCACCAACAATGAGTAAGGGTTCCAATTTCTCCACATTGTCTCCAGCATTTGTAGTTTCCTGTTTGTTTAATGGCAGCCATTCTAATTGGTATGAGATGGTATCTCGTCGTGGTCTTAATTTGCATCTCTCTAATAGCTAGTGAAGCTGAACATTTTTTCCTGTGTTTCTTGGCCATTTGTATTTCCTCTTCAGAGAACTGTCTTTTCATATCTTTTGCCCATTTTATAATTGGGCTGTCTGTGCTATTGTCATTGAGTTGTCGGATTTCTTTATATGGGCAAGATATAAGTCTTTTGTCAGATGCATGGTTTCCAAAAATTTTTTCCCATTGAGTTGGCTGCCTTTTCACCTTTTTGACAAATTCCTTTGAGGTACAGAAACTTCTAAGCTTGAGGAGTTCCCATTTATCTATTTTTCCTTCTGTTGCTTGTGTTTTGGGTGTAAAGTCTAGGAAGTGGCTGCCTAATACAAGGTCTTGAAGATGTTTCCCTACATTATCTTCTAGGAGTTTGATGGTACTGTCTTTTATGTTGAGGTCTTTGATCCACTTTGAGTTAATTTTTGTGTAGGGTGTGAGGTAGGGGTCCTCTTTCATTCTTTTGGATATGGATATTGTTCTAGTTTGCTAATGCTGCAGGAATGCAAAACACCAGAGATGGATTGGCTTTTATTAAATGGGGTTTATTTGGTTACACAGTTACAGTCTTAAGGCCATAAATTGTCCAAGGTAACACATGAACAATTGGGAACCTTCACTGGAGGATGGCCAATGGTGTCTGGAAAACCTCTATTAGCTGGGAAGGCATGTGGCTGATATCTGCTCCAAAGTTCTGGTTTCAAAATGGCTTTCTCCCAGGACATTCCTCTCTAGGCTGCAGTTCCTCAAAAATGTCACTCTTAGTTGCTCTTGGGTTGTTTGTCCTTTCTTAGCTTCTCCGAAGCAAGAGTCTGCTTTCAATGGCCATCTTCAAAATATCTCTCATCTGCAGCTCCTGTGCTTTCTTCAAAGTGTCCCTTTTGGCTGTAGCAGCTTGCTCCTTCTGTCTGATACAGTGCTCCAGTAATTTAATTCAGAGCCACCCTGAATGCACGGGCCAACACCTCCATGGAAATTATCCAATCAGAGTCATCACCCACAGTTGGGTGGGGCACATCTCCATGGAACACTCAAAGAATTACAATCTAATTAACACTGATAGGTCTGCCCACACAAGATTACATGAAAGATAATGGCATTTGGGAGGACATAATACATTCAAACTGGCACAGATATCCAACTCTCCCAGCCCCATTTGTTGAAAAGACTGTTATGTCCCAATTCATTGGCTTTGGGGGCCTTATCAAAGATCAGTTGGCTGTAGATCTGGGGGTCTATCTCTGAATTCTCAATTTGATTCTGTTGATTAATATGTCTATCTTTGTGCCTGTACCATGCTGTTTTGACTACTGTGGCTTTATAATAAGCTTCAAAGTCAGGGAATGTAAGTCCTCCCATTTCATTTTTGTTTTGTAGAGTGTTTTTAGCAATTCAAGGCATCTTTCCTTTCCAAATAAATTTGATAACTAGCTTTTCCAAGTCTGCAAAGTAGGTTGTTGAAATCTTGATTGGGATTGCATTGAATCTGTAGATGAGTTTGGGTAGAATTGACATCTTAATGACATTTAGCCTTCCTATCCATGAACATGGAATATTTTTCCATCTTTTAAGGTCCCTTTCTATTTCTTTTAGTAGAGTTACGTAGTTTTCTTTGTATAGGTCTTTTACATCTTTGGTTAAGTTTATTCCTAGGTACTTGATTTTTTAGTTGCTGTTGAAAATGGTATCTTTTTCTTGAGTGTCTCTTCAGTTTGTTCATTTCTCGCATATAGAAACATTACTGACTTATGTGCATTAATCTTGTATTCTGCTACTTTGCTAAATTTGTTTATTAGCTCTAGTTGCTGTATCGTCAATTTCTCAGGGTTTTCCAGATATAAGATCATATCATCTGCAAACAATGACAGTTTTACTTCTTCCTGTCCAATTTGGTGCCCTTTCTTTGTCTTGCCTATTGCCCTGGTTAGCACCTCTAGCACAATGTTGAATAACAGTGGTGACAGTGAGCATCTTTGTCTCATTCCTGATCTTAGAAGGAAGGCTTTCAGTCTCTCACCATTGAGTACTATGCTGGCTGTGAGTTTTTCATGTATGCTCTTTATCATATTGAGGAAGTTTCCTTCAATTCCTACCTTTTGAAGTGTTTTTATCAAAAAGGGATGTTGGATTTTGTCAAATGCTTTTTCAGCATCTATTGAGATGATCATTTGATTTTTCTCTTTTGATTTGCTAATGTGTTGTAATACACTGATTTTCTTATGTTGAACCATCCTTGCATGCCTGGAATGAACCCCACGTGTTCATGGTGTGTGATTATTTTAATATATCTTTGGATTTGATTTGCAAGTATTTTGTTGAGAATTTTTGCATCTATATTCATTAGGGAGATTGGCCTGTAGTTTTCCTTTTTTGTAGCATCTTTGCCTGGTTTTGGTATTAGATTGATGTTAGCTTCACAAAATGTTTCAGGTACCATTCCATTTTCTTCAATGTTTTGAAGGAGTTTAAGTAAGATTGGTGTCACTTCTTTTTGGAAAGTTTGGTAGAATTCCCCTGTGAAGCTATCTGGCCCTGGGCATTTATTTGTGGAAGCTTTTTGATGACTGATTGGATTTCTTTGCTTGTGATTGGTTGGTTGAGGTCTTTGGTTAGTTGGTTCTTCTCTGGTCAGTCTAGGTTGTTCATATGTTTCCAGGAAATTGTCCATTTTCTCTACATTATCCAGTTTGTTGGCATAGAGTTTTTCATAGTATCCTGTTTTAATTTTTTTAATTTCTTCGGGATCTGCAGTAATGTCACCTTTCTCATTCATTATTTTGTTTATATGGGTCTTCTCTCTTTTTGATTTTGTCAGTCTAGCTAGAGTCTTGTCAATCTTGTTGATCCTCTCAAAGAAGAAACTTTTGGTGTTTTTATTCTCTCTATTGTTTTTTTGTTCTCTATGTCATTTATTTTTGCTTTAATCCTTGTTATTTCTTTTCTTCTACATGGTTTCGGATTGGTTTGCTGTTCATTTTCTAGTTTCTTCAGTTCCTCCATTAACTCTTTCTTCCTTTTTGATGTATGTGTTTAGTGCTATAAATTTCCCCCTTAGTATCGCTTTTGCTGCATCCCATAGGTTTTGATATGTTATGTTCTTATTTTCATTTGTCTCTATATATTTAGTAATTTCTCTTGATATTTCTTCTTTAACCCACTGATTGTTTAGGAGTGTGTTGTTTAACCTCCAGGTATTTGTGAATTTTCTAAGTCTGTGATGGTTAGTGACTTCTAATTGTATTCCATTGTGGTCAGAGAATGTGCTTTGAATAATTTCAATTTTTTTTTTTTAATTTATTGAGGCTTGTTTTATGCCCCAGCATATGATCTATTCTGGAAAAAGTTCCATGAGCACTAGAGAAGAATGTGTATCCTGGTGATTTGTGATGGTATGTTCTGTATATGTCTGCTAATTCAAATTCATTTATCAGATTGTTTAGGTTTTCAGTTTCCTTATTGGTCTTCTGTCTGCTTGATCTATCTATAGTACAGAGTGATGTGTTGAAATTTCCCACAATTATTGTGGAAACATCAATTGCTTCCTTTAGTTTTGCCAGTGTTTGTCTCATGTATTTTGTGGCACCTTGATTGGGTGCATAAACATTTATGATTGTCATTTCTTTTTGTGGAATTGCCCCTTTTATTAGTATGTAGTGGCCTTCTTTGTCTCTCATAACATCCTTGCTTTTAAAGTCTATTTTATCTGAGATTAATATTGCTACTCCTGCTTTCTTTTTGCTGTAGGTTGCATGAAATATTTTTTCCCATCCTTTCACTTTCAATTTCTTTGTGTCCCTGTGTCTAAGATGAGTCTCTTGTATGCAACATATTGATGGTTCATATTTTTTGATCCATTCTGCCAATCTATATCTTTCAATTGGGAAGTTTAATCCATTTACATTCAATGTTATTACTGTGAAGGCATTTCTTTAATTGGCCATTCTATCCTTTGGTTTATGTTTGTCAGATTTTTTTCCCCCTCTCTCTTAATGTCCTTTAGCATACCCATTCTGAATCTCTTTAGTACTGAACCTTTCTTCATATCTCTGTCTCCTTTCTCTGTTTTTCTGTCAGTAGGGCTCCCTTTAGTATCTAAAGTAGGGCAGGTCTCTTGTTAGCAAATTCTCTCAGCATTTATTTGTCTGTGAAAAATTTAAGCTTTCCCTCAAATTTGAAGGAGAGCTTTGCTTGATAAAGAATTCTTGGTTGGCAATTTTTCTCAGGCAGAATTTTAAATATGTCATGCCACTGCCTTCTCGCCTCCATGGTGGCCAGTGTGTAGTCACTACTTAGTCTTATGCTGTTTCCTTTATATGTGGTGAATGGCTTTTCTCTTGCTGGTTTCAGAAATTGCTCCTTCTCTAGAGTATTTGACAATCTGATCAGAATATGTCTTTGAGTTTGCTGAGTAGTTATAGTTTGTCTATTTTTGTTGTTTAGAAAGTTTGGAAAGTTTTCCCAACAATTTCTTTGAATACGCTTCCTAAACCTTTATCCTTCTCTTTTCCTTCTGGAATACCAATGAGTCCTATATTTGGACATTTTATATTATCTATCACATCCCTGAGGTCCTTTTCAATTTCTTTTTATTTTTTTCCCCATTCTTTCTTTTGTTCTTTCATTTTCCATTCTTTTTTTCCTTGAGGTTGCTGATTCACTGTTCAGCTTCCTCTAGTCTTGTACTATGAATATGCAGAATCTTTTTAATTAGGTTGGCAGTTTCTTTTATTTCCATAAGGTCATCTAATTTTTTATTTATTCTTGCAATTTCTTCTTTATGCTCTTCTAGGGTCTTCATGTTCTTTATATCCTGTGCATTGCTCTCATTGTTTGTCTGTAGTTCTTTGATTAATTGCTCCAAGTGCTGTATCTCCTCTGATCATCTTATGATTTGGGTGTTTGGATTTGGATTACCCATATCATCTATTTTCTTCATATGCTTTAAAATTTTTGTTGTTTTTAGCCTCTTGGCATTTGCTTATCTTGACAGAGTTCTTTTAGGATATGTAGGATTATTCAAACACTTATCGCTAATATGTCAGATCTACAGCTTGGTGGCTTACACTTTCTCTAACTATCAAGCATGTGGCATCTGTGAACCACCTGATCCCCTCAAGTCAGTTCTCCTCAACTTTGTCTTTGTGGTCAGTGGGGGTCTGAATTTTGTGGGGGTCCAATTGATGCACCAAGTTTGTGTGTGTAGTTGGTGCTGCTCAACTGAATGTGGGGTGTGTGTCTGAGTGGTTAGGGAGGGAGGGTGGCTTTAATGATAAAATCTCCCAGGTGTTCCGGGAGATTTAAAGCTTTTGCAATAGTCTAATACTTCAGTTTAGTCTTGCCACAGTTTGTCTCTGCCGCTGCTGACTCACAAGTCCTTGGTATTTGTGTATGGTCCCTGGGACTTGTGAGTGGGTCCCTCTTCCAAGCGTTGCTTTCCTAGGGTCTCTGATGAGGGAAGACTGTGCTAAATCACAGGTGAACACCATCCCCCAAGGGAAGTTCTGGTCCACAGGGCCATGTAGGGGCATTCCTGGCCTGCTGAAAGGATGGCTGAATGGGGCATGTTAATTTCCCCCTTTTCTCACATCTCTGCCTTCCCAGCTCTGGGACAATTAGCTGTGGGTATGCGAAAGGCTATTTTCCATTCCAGATATTGTGTTGTGTGCACGTGTTACTGGAAACACTTCCCATCACACTGGGTTGTTTGGCCCAGCTCTGGGCTGTCACACTGGTGCTGGGCAGGAGTGTTCCCTGCCCACCAGGAAGATGGCTGTAAGTGGATGCCCCCCTTTTCTTGGGAAGTTATGGTGTTTGGTGAATTTTCTTAGCGTCTAGACTTATTACTTTGTTCTTCAAAGCTATCTTAGCTCTGCTCTTGCCTGGGCCGAAATTGCAAGTCTTTGAGGCTTTCTGTAATGGGCTTCTTAGAGTAATTGTTTTAGAAAAAGAGAAAAAGATAAAAAAAGAAAAAGGAAAAGAAAAAGAAATAGAAGGGCCCTCCTTGTAGATCTAATGGGCTATTGAAATGCTAAGAGACAAGGAGTTTAGGGCCATTAAGGAACAATGAAGAAAGCAGAGAGACCAGCTCTTCAGACAAGGGTCCTCACCCTCTGGATTTGCAATTTGCACTTGATTCTGTTTGAACCCTGCCCTTCTCTTTATTATGTTCACTGGAACTCCAAAAAGTCTGTTTTTATTTTTGGGTTTTTGTTTTGTTTTGTTCTGTTTTTGTTTTTGCTGTTTTGCTAGCCCTATCTCCTCTCTGCTGGGCTGACTGCTCCTAGATTCTCTGGTGTCTGGTCTCAGTCTATCTATGTTTGGAGCTTTTGATCAGCAGTCTGAGTTTTCAATCAGAGCTGCAACTGTAGTTCTCCCTCTTGGTTCCCAGCACCAACGACCCCTCCTTCCATGGGACTGTGCCTGGTAGGGAGAGGCACAGGACCCCTGGCCATGAGAACTTAAAGATTTCACTGATCCCAGCTGTTCCACATGTTTGTGAGTGTTGTATGAAGTATGCCCAAAGTCAAATTGCTCTGCAGTGTCTGGTCCAAGTAGTTCCTGGCTTTCTACCTACTGCCCTGGAGGAGTAACTAAAACCCACACCTCACCACTCTGTCATCTTGCCCCACCCCCTACCTTGACTTGTTTCTTGAAGACAAGTGTATAACTATATGTAGCTTATATGGTGTGACCATGTGATTATAGAAAACTCTGTGGCTCACACTCCCTTTATCCAAAGCATGGACAGATGAGTAGAAAAATGGGGACAAAGATTAAAATGGATAATAGGGAGGAAAGGAGATTATGGGTTGTTTTGGAAGTTCTTTTTTACTTTTACTTTTATTTTTGTTTATTTTATTTTATTTTTGGAGTAATGAAAATGTTCAAAAATTGACTGTGGTGATGAATGCACAACTATATGATGATGCTGTGAAACTTTGGATGATTGTATGATATGTGAATGTATCTCAATAAAATTTGCAAGAAAATAAATAAGAGCTAGAGGAAACAACAGCAACAACAACAAAAACAAAAAGTGTCTGGGAAATGAATTTACATATACTTAAAGAAAATAAGAATGAAAATTAGATCATAGATTTTAGCATTTAATCAACTGAGATTCAGCATTAAAAAAAGTGAATGGTTAAGGGAGGAGGTATAACTGAGAAATTATGATATAACAAATGATTATGACTACTGACTCATTATATAGATATTTATTTTTAGTTTCTAGTGTATTAGAATTGACAGAAGGAGATACTTGAAATTGTTGAACTGTAATCCAGTAGCCTTGATCTTTGATAATTATTGTATACCTATATACCTTTCAGTGTGTGACCATGTGATTATGAAAACCTTGTGACTGACACTCCCTTTATCCAGTGTATGGGTAGATAAGTAATAAAATAAAGACATGCAAAGAAAATAATAGGTCTGGAATATGGGGAAAAATACCCCTACATAAACTATGGACAATAGTTATAGTACTATTTTAATAATCTTTCACAATTATAACAAATGTAGCTGCTGTTAAAAAATAGAATTATAAAAAAAGTGTATCATCAATTGTAACAAATTTTCCATACCAATGCAAGTGTTGGTGGTGGGGTGATGTATGGCAATCCTGTATTTTAAGCATGATTGTCCTGTAAACCCACAACTTCTCTAAAACCTTTATTAAAAAAAAAGACTATGTTCTTTTAATCCACTCTTGTGGGGGCAGACCTATTGTGGGTGGGATCTTTTCATTAGATTATTTAGATGGAGGTGTGACTCCATCCATTCAAGGTAGGTCTTAATTAGTTTACTGGAATCCTTAAGAATGCTCAGGGACAGAGAGAGCTAAGAACTGACACAGACCCAGACGCTTGGAGATGCAGACTGAAAGACGCTTGGAGATGCTAAGCTAAGAGATGAACCCCAGAGTTTGCCCCAGAGAAGCTAAGTGAGAACCCACAGATGCTTAATGAGAAGGCCGCTGGAATCAGAAGCTGAATACAATGCAACCCAGGAGCAAAGGACCAGCAGATGCCAGTCACATGTCTTCCCAGTTGACAGAGGTGTTTTGGACACCATCAGCCTTTCTTCAGTGAAGGTATCCTCCTATTGGTGCTTTAGTTTGGACACTTTTATGGCCTTAGAACTGTAAATTTGTGAACTAATAAACCCCCATTGTAAAAGCCAATCCATTTCTGGTATATTGCATTTTGGCACCTTTAGCAAACTGGAACAAGCTGTAAAATCCAGTTTCCCCTCTTCTAAGTTCTGAATGGGGCATGGGTCAGTCTAGCACCATGTGGGGTAGTTGGTATCTATTTTCTTGGCACATCAGCCCAAATCAGAATGTTCCATTTTCATTACATGTTACATGGTCTTACTGTTTGGTTTTTATAGTCCTTTCTTCATGTTCCAAGCAAAGTCAGACTTTAAAAGCATAGACTAAATGATTTTATTCTTCTGTTCCAAATTCTTCAATGATCTTGCATTATACTTAGAATATATGCTAGATCATTAACTATGTCCTTCAAGGCCCTGATGAATTGGTCCCCTTTTCAGCTTTCTATGGTACCACTCTCCCCTCTGCTCACTGCTCTTCTAGCCATGCAGAACTTACTTGTTCCTCAATGAGCCAAATTCTCTCCTATATCAGGGTCTTTGGACTTACCCTCTGCATGGAAAGTTCTCCCCTAGAGAATTGGCTCTTTTCTTCATTAAGGTTTCTGACACTATCACATCACCCTGTTTTATTTATCTTCATAGTACTTATCACTAGCTAATATTATTATATATTTGTTTACTTGTATATTATCTGTTTGTAATATCCATGAAAGCAAGGATCTTCTCTTTTTGGTTCAATATTGTAACTTCAGTGTCAGGATCAATATCTGTTATATAAGCTCTCAATAAATATTCTGACAAACATTTTATAGCATGCCTTCTAGATGTCAGGCTCTATGCTAGCACACAACTGTGATAAAAATTTTGTCCGTATACTTCAGAAACTTTCATATAGAATATGAAAAATACAAGAAAAGAGCCAATTTTTGATATGGCATGATAAGGTTTATATTAGACCAAAGTATAAAGTTGGGTTCTATGGTAGCAGAAAATTAATCCAGAGTGGTGGGGAGACAGGAGGGTTGAGGCAGTATTTCAGAAAGCAGAGACTGGTTCCTGACTTCTAAAGGAGAGCTGAATGAAGGATGAAAAGAGCTAGGAGCAGAGGGCAGTAGGTGGTTGGGTAGTGCAGAAGGACAATATTTTTTTCTCATTCCTTGTGCCTCTAAACTATCTGAAGGGCATAGTATACACTCAGACTTCTTTTCTGTTGCTAGATATTATGTATGCATCCATGTTTCTTCACATCTAAAATACAATAGCCTTTATAAAACAACTTTTACTTGTATCATTATGATGTTATTCTACTGTGGTAGGATGTAATGATACTCAGAAAATGAAATACATCTAAAATATCCATTTATTTTGTAGATGCTTATTTGTAGCACTTTGATTATTAAAGTATTGATGTTTTTGCTCAATAAAGGTCTTAAAAACATTATACATGAGTATTACAAGCAAAATAGTTAAACGTCATTTCACCAGTTTCTATTGAAATTTTATTGCTACTGTGATGGATTTAGGTTCATATTTTTATTGTCTGTTCTATAGTAGGAGTTTTCAAAGTCAAAGAATAACATAAATAATTCTAATTTCTAGGTTCAGCAAGCAGAATAATTAAAAGTGTATGAGTTAACACATTTGAGAGATTTTCTAAGCACTGTTAAAGAAGAGTTATCTGTTTTCTTAAGCATTTAAAATATATATAAAATAATCTAATTGATAAATAAGTATTTTTATTCTTAGATCACCTAGGAGTTGTTTTTGTCATTAGGACTGAATCATCAACTTAAAATTTAAGTCATTTACCATTTGCTGTCAGATGTCAATTGTCATAAAACGAAAAGAAATTACAATGCAAAAAAGGTGTCCATGTGACAGACCATTATTTTCCTATCAAAGATGAAGTTCAACATGCAATAGAAATGAAAGGCCATATTTTAGCAATCAGTTTTCTTCTTTGGATGGAAAAAGCCCATAAAAGTTGGAGAAAAACTTATTCAGAAGTTATATATGAAACAACTCTGATATGTCTCTTGAGTCTTACTATGTCTAGGAAGAGGGGGACGTAGTGTGAAGTCCCTAAAGGGCTATGGTCATTCAGTGCTGTATGTGCTCCAGATAAACTTGTTCTTAAACTTAATCCATTCCTGTAGGCCTGAACCCATTATAAGTAGGACCTTTGATGAGGTTACTTCAAGTAAGGTGTGGCCGAACTCAATCAGGGTGAGTCTTAGTCCTGTTACAGGAGTGCTTTAGAAGCAGAATGCAATTTAGACACACAGAGAAAGCCACAGAGGGAGCAGCCAGAAGCTGAAATAAACAGAACACAGAAGAGAATGGAGAGGCCAGGAGAAGCTGCCATGTGCATTGCTATGTGACAGAGGAGCCAAGGACCAAGGATCCCCTGCAGCCAGCTCCAGCATGCCAGTCTTCAGGATGAAAGCATTGCCTTGATGATGCCTTGATTTGGAACTTTCCTGGCCTTAAAACCATGAGCCATTAAATTCCCATTGTTTAAGCCATCACTTTGTATGTTCTTTACTTGAGCAGTCTAAGAAATGAAAACATGAGCATTTTAGTATATGACTTGGAAGGACATGTGAAACTCAGGGTCGCTTAAGGAAGAGGGTGGGGCATTAGCAGCTTCCAATGATGTGGCTCTAACTTGGATAGGGATAGTTTTATTCAATACCCTTTTGGCAAAGACTTGAAGAGCAATTCAGTGGCACATGAGTCTTCTTTGCCTAGATAGCTCCTGGCTAAATTTTGTATTTCACAAGCCATCTAAAATTAGTGTTTTGTGGATACAGTTCTTGGCATTTGTGTTAATTCTGTGCTCATTTAATGTCTCAAATTGCCTTGCAAAAGTGATTGCTCATAGAGTGCCTGTTGCCAGTCATTCTCCTAAAGATATCATCATTATCTACTGTCCTTAGAATGTGTTTATTGATTTTATTTTTAGTAAGTCAGTATATCACCTAAATGCATTTTGCCTTTGTGGAAGGTCAGAATAAAAAGACAAATCCTCTCCCAAATCTTGTCCTGATTTTATAGGATACAGTTCAAACTTATAATTTTCATTCTCCTGTTTCATAATTTGACATTATTTACCTCCTTTGGACTGAAGTTTACTTTTGTAGTGTATATGAAAAAGTAAGTGAATTGTGCAAAATAAAGTGGGGAGATGGCTATTAAAGATCATTTGGGACCTTTTTTAAAATACCAAATAATGCAGTATGTTATTTGCATAGAAATGTATGCCACTAATTCAGAGTTTCTGCAAATTAATATTCTTAACTTAATCAATTGGCTTGTATGAAGAAATGACTATAAAAAAGAAACCCAATCAAGTCAGCTTAAGAAAAGGGGAGGGCATTAGAACAAGTGATTTTATATCAAACAAGGCCAGGAAATGAAGTATAGCTGGGCCACTTGGGAGAGTAGAGAGGAAACTGGAAATGTGGAGCTCATTATACCATCTAGCCAGATCCAAGTTGCCTGTCTTCTCTGCACTGTTCTTTGCTCCTTTCCCCTTGGACTACCTTTCTCTGCTTGCATGTAAACAAATATGAAGTCCTATCATCCCCAGTGCTGCATAATCTTCCAGTTCAAGTGCCTCCCCCATCCAGCAGTTAATGAACTCAGTCTTTCCCTACTCTAAGGATAAGATTCCAAGGAGAGGGTTTGGATTGGTTTCATAGTAAGGAGTAACAGATGTAGTTAGAGAAATGGAGCCAGAAGCTGTGAGGGGAAGAAGGGAGTTCATAAAAGGGGCAACTAATCCAAGCCATGCCAAATAGTCTGAATATTAAATAGTATTGAAGAATTATATTATTGATTACTCCATGTTGATAATTTTATTGCTACCTATATATTTATTGGCTAGGGTAAATAAATGATATCAGAGCCTTAACAGTAACTTACATTGGCTTAATGTATACCCAGTCAAAGATGAGAGAGTTCAGAATAATGTCACATTTTTCTCCTTTATTATGGTGGTAAAATATACATAACATAAAACTTACCATTTTAACTGTTTTCAAGAATACAATTCACTGACATCAAGTACTTTCAAAATGCTGTGTAACTATCACCACTATTTCCAGAACTTTTTCATTATTCCAAAGAAAATCTCTGTACCAATTAAGCAGTAACTCACTGTTCCAGTTTGCTAACGCTGCATTTTGCAAAATACCACAAATGGATTGGCTTTTAAAAGGGAGTTTATTTGGTTACAAATTTACAGTCCTAAGGCTGTAAAAATGTCTAAATTAAGGCATCAACAAGAAGGTACCTTCATTGAAGAATGGCCAATGGCATCCAGAACACCTCTGTCAGCTGTGAAGGCAAGCGACTGGCATCGCTGATACTTTGTTCCCAGGTTGTGTTTCAAAATGGCTTTCTCCAAAATGTCTCTCAGCTGCCCTTGGGGCATTTTGTCCTTTCTTACCTTCTCCAGAGCAAACTTTGGGCTAGCATCTCAATGCCTCAGCAGCATATGGATATGTTCCTTTTAAAGGACTCCAGTAAACTAATCAAGACCCATGCTGAATGGGTGGGGCCACATCTCCATGGAAATAATCTAATCAAAAGTATCACCTACAGTTGGGTGAGTTACATCTCCATAACCTAATCCGAATATCCCACAAGATTGGATTAAAACATGGCTTTTCAGGGAACATATCCAAACTGGCACACTCAACATTTCTCCATCCCCCATCCCCTAGTAACCTCTAACATACTTTCTTTCTCTATGAACTTGCCTATTATAGATATCATATAAATGGGATCATACAATGTTTGTCCTTTCGTGTCTGGACTAATTCACTCAGCTTGTTTTCAAGATTCCTCCATGTTGTAGCATGTATCAAAACTTCATTCCTTTTCATGGCTGAATAATATTTCATTATTATCTATGTACCCATTTTCTTTATACATGCATATGTAGATGGACACTTAGGTTGTTTCCACCTTTTGGTTACTGTGAATAATACTGCTATGACAATTGGTGTACAAGTATTGGTTTGAGTACCTGTTTTCAGTTCTTTGGGGTATATACCTAGGAATAGAATTGCTGGATCATGTGTTTAACTTTTTGAGGAAATGCCAAACTATTTTCCATGGTGGCTGCACCATTTTATATTCCCTCCAGTAATGCATGAAGGTTCCGGTTTCTCCACATCTTTGACAATGTTTGTTATGTTCTGTTTTACTGATAATAGTCACCCTAGTGAGTTTGAAGTGGTAACTCACAGAAGGTTTTAGTAGACTGTCTTTTCATTCTCTTGATGGTATCCTTTGATGCACAAATTGTTCAATATGGCTGAAGTCCAATACTTTTTCTTTTGTTGCCTGCACGTTTGGTGTCGTATTGGAGAAACCATTGCCAAATCCAAGCCATGAAGATTTACCCCTATGGTTTCTTCTAAGAGTTTTAGGGTTTTAACTCTTATATTTAGTTATTTGATCTATTTTGAGTTAATTTTTGTTTGTGGTGCACATTCTTTTGCATGTGGATATCCAGTTTTCCTATTACCATTTGTTGAACAGACCATCCTCTCCTTATTGAATGGTTTTGGGTTCTTGTCAAAAATCAATTGAGCATATAGGTGAGGACTTATTTCTGGGCTCTCTATTCTATTCCATTGGTCTAGTTGACTCTCCTTATGCATTACCCCACCATTTTGATTACTTTAGCTATTTAGTAAGTTTTGAAATTGAGAGGTGTAAGTCCTCTGACTGTTCTTTTTAAAGACTGTTTTTGCTATTTGGGGCTCTTGAAACTCCATATGAATTTTAGGATGGGTTTCTGTATTTCTGAAAACAATAGCATTAAGATTTTGTCTGGGATTGCACTGAATCTGTAGATCACTTTGGGTAGTATTGCCATCTTAACAACATTAATTCTTCTGATACTTGAATACAGATGTCTTTCCCTTTATTTAGGTCTTTTAAAATTTCTTTCAGCAATTTTTTATACTTTTCAGTGTACAAGTCTTCTGGTTCCTTGATTAAATTTATCCTTAAGTATTTTATTCTTCTGATGCTATTGTAAATGGAATTTTTTTAAAATTTCCTTCTCACGTTGTTCATTGCTAATATACAGAGATACATTTGATTTTTTAAAAATGCAATCTTATTGAGATATATTCACACACCATACAATCCAAAGTGTACTATCAGTTGTTCACAGTATCATCATATAGATGTGCATTCATCACCACAATTATTTATATTTTCATTACTCCAAAAATAAAAATAAAAATAAAAGTAAAAAAGAACATGCAAAACATCTCATATTTCTCCCCCGCCTATTATTCATTTACTTTTTTTATTCATTTACTTTTGGCCCCCCTTTTTTCTACCCATCTGTCCATAGACTGGATAAAGGGAGTATGAGACAGAAAGTTTTCACAATCACACTGTCACACTGTATAAGCTACATAGTTACACGATCATCTTAAAGAATCAAGGATAATGGATTGCAGTTCAACAGTTTCAGGTATTTCCTTCTAGCTATTCTAATACACCAAAAACTAAAAATGGTTATCTATATAATGCATAAGAGTAAACCTCCAAAATGACCTCTTGACTCCATTTGAAATCTGTCAGCTACTGAAACTTTATTTTGTTCATTTGTTTCATTTCTCTTCCACTTTTTGGTCCAAGAAAGCTTTCTCAATCCTATGATGCCCTGCCCAGTCATGTCCCATGTTTCCAGGGAGATTTTCATCCTTGGGTGTCATGTCTCACGAAGTGTGGATGGCAGTAAGTTTACCTGCAGTGTTGGCTTAAGAAAGAGGCCTCATCTGAGCAACAAGAGGTTCTCTGGGGGTGACTCTTAGGCACCATTATAAGTAGGCTTTGCCTCTCCTTCGCAGTTGCAAGCTTCATAAGAGCAAGCCCCAAGATTGAGGGCTTGGACTACTAAACTGGTAGTCCCTGATGCTTGTAAAAATATCAGGAATTCTCCAGGTGGGGAATTTTAATATTTCATTTCCCCCCAGTTCCTCAAGGGGGCTTTGCAAATACTTTTTATCCTCTGCCCAGATTACTCTGGGATGTATTGGGATTTCACACTAACCTGTGCAAACCAATCAGATCTCACCCCTGTTCAAGGTTCCATGTGATTACAGTGTTTGAATAAACTGACCATGCATGTTAAATTATATAGTGTGCTACAGCAAATACAGATTTTGCATCAAATAAACATTTCTACCTTTGGTCTCACACAGAGGTTGATGTTTTGAAACACAGTCAATATAATCTCTTTCCCTTTAGTCTGGTTTACCTTAGTCCTAACAAAGTCCATTTTGTTCATATCTCTAACTGAAGTCTAATCTCTTTTTCAGCTTCTTTAACAGTTGCTGTATGGGGTAATGCTGACATTCATAGCTGCCAAACTCTGGCTCTGAGTCTCAGGTGTCACACAGATACACAAAGTTCCAGGGCCCAACCAGGTTATACACAAACAGCTGAGCACCACAGAATTTAGAAATAACTGTTAACAACTCATGAATAGATGGGACTGCTGTAAGAGCTTGCAATCTAGGAACCTTTACCATAAGCCTTCCCCTGATAACCTGTGCTCTCACATTCAATTCTGAGTTTGCACATTATAGTTGGTCCATATCAGTGAGGCATTATAATGTTTGTCTTTTTGATTCTGGCTTTTTTTCACTCAACATACTGCCCATACTTTGGCATGTTGATTTTGTATCCTGGACCCATGCTGAATTTGTTTATTAGGTCTAACAGTTTTGTTGTTTTTGTTTTGTATGTGTACTTTAAGGTTTTCTACACAGAAGATCATTCTTCTGTGAATAGAAATAATTTTATTTCTTCCTTTCTGATTTTGATGCCTTTTATTACTTTTTCTTGCCTGATTGCTCTGATTAGAACTATGTTTCATATATAACTTTAATTCTTTTGAGGAAATTCTCTTCTATTACTTGTTCATTGAATGTTTTTATCATGAAAGGGTGCTGGATTCTGTCAAAGGCTTTTTTTTTTTTTGCATCAATTGAGGTGGTCATGTATTTTTTCCCCCTTCATTCTACTAGTGTTGTATATTACACTGATTGATTTTGTTATGTTGAAACACACTTGCATTCTGGAGGAAAATGTCACTTGATTGTGTAGTATAATACTTCTAAAATACTGCTGCATTTAGTTTGCTGGTATGTTGTTGAGGATTTTTGAATCTATATTCACAGAAACTACCGGCCTGGGGTTTTCTTTTCTTGTAGTGACGTTGTCTTTTGTATTAGGGCACTGTAGGCCTCATAGAATGAGTTAGAGGTGTTCCCTTCTCTTCAAATTTTGGAAGATTTTGAGAAGGATTGTTGTTAATACTTCTTTAAATGTTTTATAGAATTACTAATTGTGGTCATCTGGTCCTGGGCTTTATTTGTTGGGAGATTTTTGATTTCTGATTTAATCTCCCTCCTTGTTCCAGGCCTATTCAGATTTTCTATCTCTTCTTGAGTCAGTTTTGGTAGTTTCTGTATTTCTAGAAATTTATCCATTTTATCCAGCTCATCCAATTTGTTGGTGTATAATTGTTCATAGCATTCTTATAATCCTTTTCATTTCTGTATAAACAGTAATAATGTCCCTGCTATTATTTCTGATTTTAGTTATTTACCTCTTCTCTCATTTTTTTCTTTGTCAGTCTAGCTAAAGGGTTTTCAATTTAGTTGATCTTTTTAAATAATCAATTTTTTAATTTCATTGATTCTGTTGTTTTCTGTTCAGTATTTTGTTTATTTCTGCTCAATATGTATTGTTTCCTTCCTTCTGGAAATTTTGAGTTTAGCTTTTGCTTTTCTTTTCTGAGTGTCTTGTGGAAAGTGAGGTCATTGACTTGAGATCTTTCTTCCTTTTTTAATGTATGTGTTTACAACTACAAATTTCCTTCCTAGCACTGCTTTTGCTGCATCCCATAAGTTTTGGGATGTTGTTATAGCTTTCCTCATCAAGGTATTTTCTAATTTCTCTGTGATTTCTTCTTTGACCCACTGGTTGGTTGAGTGTTTAATTTCCACCTATTTGTGAATTTTTCAGTTTTTCTTGTGTTATTGTTTTCTAGGTTCATTGAATTATAATCAGAAAATTTATTTTCTATGATTTGCATCTTTTTAAATTTATTAAGACTTGTTTTGTGGCATAACATATGGTCTCTCCTGTAGAATGTTCCATGTGTAGTTGAAAAGTATTCTTATTCTGGATGGAGTATTCCATGCATTACTCTCAGGTATAATGGGTTTAAAGGGTTGTTGAAGTCCTCTATTTCATTATTTATTGTCTGTCTAGTTATTCTATTATTGAAAGTGGGGTATTGAAGTCTCTAACTGGTATTTTAGAGCTAATTCTCCCTTCAATTCTGTCAGTTATTGCTTTGTGTTTTGGGTTGTTAGGTGTTTATATTTTTATAATTGTTATACCTTCTAGTTGGATTGAGTTTTTTATTAGTATATAGATAAGGTCTTTGTCTCTTGTAATCTTTTTTCTGTTAAAGCCTATGTTGTCTGACAATAGTATAGCAACCTCACCTCTCTTTTGGTTACTATTTGCATGGAATATCTTTTTCATCCTTTTACTCTCAACAACTTTGTGTCTTCATATCTATATTGAGTCCTTTGTAGATAGCATATAGAAGGGTTGTGTTTTTATATTCATTCTGCTAATCTCTGTCTTTTAATTACAGAGTTTAATCCATTTACATTTAAAATAATTACTCATAAGGAAGAACTTACTTCTGCCCTTTAACTATTTGTTTTCTGTATATCTTATATGTTTTTTGTCCTCATTTCCTACATTGCTGTAACCGTGAGTTTTGGAGGACAAGGACTGCCTATTCTTGTACCAGCCAGCCACTCTAGGAATGCTATTTTACTGACATAGCAGGACTAGGAAATGGAGGATGGTAGGTGGTTTGCACATGTGGTTATCTTACCAAAGATCAGTAACCTCTTCCTTTATTGAGCAATTCCCTTCTTTGTTATGTGTCCAATCAGGTTCCAAATTTCCAAAATATTTGATCCTGATAGTTTTTTTTTTTCCTTCTGGTCTCACTGGTTGTTTCAGTGGAGAGATCATCAACCCTTAGAGCTTCCTAGTCTGACCTTTTATGTGACATCCTTTACTGTGTTTTTATATACTAGTATTTATGGGCAATTGTATAGCATTTGAAAAAATATTCGCTAGTAGAAGATCTCTGACAGTGGTGGAATAACTTGGCATTTTTCTGAGGATCATATGCAGGGAGAAAGGCAGATTACATAAGTACCTGATGGACATGATATTTTGGGCAATTTGTATGACTCAAATCTCCCTGAAACGTGCTTAATGCTTCACTCCATGTCACTTTGTGTTTGTAGGTCTACACCAAAGCAGTCTAAGAAAGGAAATTACTCTAATTAAACTGCTTTTATTAGTGCTGGGTTTTTTTGTTTTTTTGTTTTTCTGTTTTGACCTGTCTTCCCTCCTTCCCTCTTGCTTCTTCAAGAACAAGAACAAGAGAGAAGAGTCAACAGTCTAAATCTTTAAGTAGAAAAATAAAGTGGGGAGCTCTGATAATTGTGTTTTAATATGCAGTGAGTTTTAGGGGAAGAGAACCTCAAGGAGCTTGTGTGGGTAGTGGGGAAGAAGAAATTGTTTGGGGTTTCTGGGGCTTGCTGCAAGGAAGGAAAGGAAAGCACAGAAAAGTAGCCTGGGCAGAAAGGTCCTGGTGCTTAACAGTAGAAGGTCACATTTGATTCCCTAATTTTAATCTCCAAATATTTAATGATCCTCTACAAAGTATGAAGTCTGTGCTCTGGGGCTATGAAGATTAAACCTTTTTTTCAAAGGGTTAATGATTCATTTGGAGGGACAAAGCACACAGATAACAATTCAGAAAAAAAAAAAAACCAGGATGAAAACACAAGGTAAGAAATGTCTGTCATGAGATATTTGCAGATTGCTAGAGAGGTTTGGATAAAACACACCATGAATTTCAAGAAAGCTATGTATCCTGACCTTGAGGTGCTAGCATAGATGGTTTCTCTCAGAATCCTTTCAACTTCCTAGGGTTTGAGGACTCATAGACCCAGAAGTTGTTGGTGCCGACCTACAAAATCCTGGATTTTCTACACAGGATTTAGTGCTGTGGGAAACTTTTTAAGGCTCACAGAAATGTCACGAGGTATAGAATTTGGGTGTTGCAGTCTGTAGGGGAGAAGGTCATTGTGGAATATTATACATAGCAAATGGCTCACTGTTTTCTTCTCTGCAGGCTTCACTTTAGGGACAAATCAGATTTAGTGAGGGTAACTCTGGGCTTCTTGAATTCTACACATTAAGGCAACTAGGCACATCAGGATGACTCAGCATCTCCTTCCTGCCACAAGACTAAAATTCAGTGCCCGCTGGCAGCTTCACACAAGAGAATTATCAGCTGCATAAATGTTTCAGCAACAATTCTCAACTTCTGAGTCACTGAACCAGCTCAGCTACCTTCTTCAGTATTAAAGAGAGTTTAGGGGAGAGTCGAGACTGAACAGGGGCCTTTGCTAATGTCAGCTCTTATAAAAATAAATATTGTTGAATTTAGGAAAAGTCTTTCTACTTCAATTTTAAAGTTCCCAGTGTACTATAAATCAGAAGTTAACATAATCTTTATACTATCATCAAATCTTTATGTCACTAGACTATATGTCAGCAAAATAATTTAAAATAATTTCATATTGGGAAATACTAAATTATGAAATAGGATCAAAATAGATTCCAGGTTATCATAGTTGTTTTTACAGTAACAAATATCCTATTTTCCTAATATTCTAGTGTATTATAAGATGTTTTTACAGAGATAGTTGTAACAGGGATGGTTTTTTCCATAGTGTAGTACTTTTTCAGGAAATAATATAACTTTCTGATTATTGCACAAAAGCAACCTTTATTAAGGAGCCACTATATGTTAGTTTGGTACATGTTTGTACATGTTTAAACAAGTTGGAATATTCCCGGGTAAATTTGGCTTAGTCATTAAATAATTAACTGTGCAAAACAACTAGGGAAAAAGTATGCTTTAGTAAAAAAGAAAGCCAAATAATTCACATTTGGTAGATTTATTTGGTTAGAAAAGTTAAAAGTATCATTAACCCTTGCTTAAGAGTACTAATTTTTCTATTTACTGAGAAGTTTTAGAAGCTATTATTATCAGAGTACAGATTCAGTATTTTTTATTAACTTTGAACCAATTACTGAAGAGGATTAACATACAAATGGTTATTTGATCTGATAAGAATTTATGAAGAAACTAAAAAATATGAAGCATAATTTTGTTGTTGATATTTATAGTGCAGTAGAATCACTGGATTAAATTTTATAGCCAGAGATACTTATGGGGCAAAGGGTTGCCTGCATTTGCTTAAAAGTTATTTAAAAACAATTTAATACTGATTATATTTAAATGAACTTTCCAAGCAAGGACAAAGCAAAATGACAATTGTACTCTGGGTTTGTTATTTTTCATTAGTTAAATATTACAGAAATAAAATGCCAATAAATGCAATTAATGTAATTTAGTTTTCAAAAGAATTTTGATTACTTCATATCCTGTTAAGTTAAATATAAAAGGAGGAAATAAGTTTGTAATGAATGAATTCATAATACAGATATAGGTTTAGCTTTCTTTTTTGTTTTTAGGAACAGCTCTGTAAGTGTAAAATTCTCATATGTTGACTTGAGTATAATGAAGTTCATGTTTTCATTTTATATGTGAATTTCTCTCTTTAGTTTTAGTTTTATGCTAGAGGAATCTTACATTTATTCCAATGAAAGCTATTTATGATTGAAAAATAAATTGCAGCTTAAAATAGCCTTTGTAGTTATTTTTCACACTATCAATCCCCATTTCCCAAATCATTTCATGTAAAATTTAATTAAGATTTTCTTATTAGTTTCCATTTTTCCCCTTGAATATTGCTGTCTTAAGTAATTGCCAAATCAGCTGTTCTGAATTCCTAGTCTGGTTCAAATTCTTATCATCTGTTTGCAAAAAATTTTAAGTTGCTTCTCTCCCCTTTCTCTCTTTCTCACTGTGGCATGACAATATCTGAAAGCTAAAAAATATACATATATATATATTTTATTGCTTATATTTAATGTATGTCACTTTTGATGAAATTTAGATGTTTACTACCTTTAGAATTGCCAGGTTTAGCATATTAAAAATAGAAGATGCCTTATCTGAATTTGAATTTCAGATAAACAATAAATAATTTTAATATAGGTATATCTAGAATATTGCATGGAACATGTTTATTTGAAATTCAGTTTTACTTGGTGTTCTGTATTGTATCTGGCAACCCTAGGACATTTTATCAAATTTGGTGGGAATTGTGTAAATCTTCCATATCTTTTTAGATCCCATCCCCTGTCTCTTATACTATCTCTTTCTATCCCATTTCTTAAGTTACAAAATTAGTAAACAATGAATGCCATTGTATAATTTTAGCCACAAAGAGAAGTTTTCCTGCTGTATCTACACTAAAACCCTTAAGTTATGAAAAAAATTTAACAACACAACAAGTTAGCCACACTCCTGATGCCATTCTCAACTCTAAATCTCTAGCTTAACATTACTGTTCTACAATATTTAGGTTTCCTCTTTTCATCACACTCAGCTAGAGATGGAGTTCTCCCCCATTGATGGGAGAAGCAAGTTAAAATTAGTTTTGTTGCTTATGACTAGTCATCCATAATTCAGCAGAATATCTCAAGCTATGCTCCTTTGACATGGACCACTCACTAAAGCTGTTAATGATTGCCCCTGTCTGTGGGGGTGGAGGGGTGGGGATGGGACTGGGTTAGGTCAAATAAAATTTGGAATTTCTCGGTTAAAGAGGTTCTGCAGAACTTATCTGAAGCTTTAGTGTGTTACTTTTCACTGGGCATCTAGGGGGACCACAGTATGCTGCTTTTCTTGAATTTATTTGACTACAGAAACTTTTTATGTGGGTAGTACACCAAGTATTTTGAGGACATCAAAAGGTGACACAGTTTTGGGAATTCACAACAAGAGTCCAGCTCATTTTCATCTGATTTCCAGATCACAGGTGGTTTGAGGATGGTATAGCATGCGAGTCAGAAACCAGCCTATCCCAGTGTAGCAGGACAGATTTCAAATGACTTACTCTGATCATTAAGTGGGTTAATTACAAAATAAATCCCCCCAAGTAACAGAAAATAAGAAAGGCCTGTGGATAGGGAAAGGCGAAAGTTGGAACTAACCTTTTTTGAGCACTTAGTATTTACCAGAAACCATATGAGATGCTTTATATAGCTTACTTACATGATTTTTATAACATTTTCCCAACAAAAGTGTCATACTTGTTTGTGGATGAGGAAACAGGCTCAGAGAGGTTTAGTGATTTGTTTATTGTCACAGAGCCAGTTAGGTTGGCATGATTCAGATTCAATGCAGCCACTTCATTCTTCAAACCTTAATTCTTTCCCTACTCAACAGGAGTTCAGATAAATTCAATTTCCTTGGCTTTATCCCTAGATCTATGCAGGCCAATCCTTCAGTTTTGAGAATTAACACTCTCAAGCAGCAATGATTCTTTTTTTTAATTAGCCACCTAGACAGCTACTATACTCTGAGACTCACAATGACTATTTCTTTTTTGTGATTCATCCAGGATGTTTTCCAAATTACAAATTAGCAACCGCTCAGAAGTGTAAATGAAGGCATCAAGTAGTGATAAGGCAGTAGTTCCCCAGTTGCTGGCTGCACACTGGGGAAGTACCTGAGGACTTTAAAAACTATTGCTGCCTGTGTTACAGCCCAAGAAATTCTGATATAATTGATTGGGGTGTGATATGGGCATTGGGATTTTAAACACTACCCAAGTGATTCTATCGTACAGCCAGGTTGAGAACCATTGTTTATAGGAATCAAGATAAGTATCTTTTTCCAAAAAAAATAAAGCAGAGGAAATGTGCTTATGTTACTTTTTATTTAAGAAACCCCACTTTTAAATAGCTGCTGAATCAAAGAATTTTTCAGATGGAATATGAGCAAGTTGTAACTTTCCTATTTAAATGATATTTGTATTCAGTTGGGGTCCTGTGGTATAACATATGTACTTATTTCATTAATTAGGTTACTGAGTTATTCCTATTTAATCTGTTAAAACTAATAATCCTCACAAAAGCCATGGTGGTTTCACATCATATCTCAGTGTAGATTTAATTATTGCACTAAGAAAATCACATTATCAAAACAGCATGAAATATCCCCAAATAATTTTTTTAACTCCTTTACTAGTGCACTTTTATGTCTCATGTTTGTCTCTCTCATACTAACAGTCAAAAGTCTAATAAAGTAAACTTAAGCAAACCACCACTTTCTCAGTGTAACTACAGTATTTTTCAAAATATTCTTTACTTTTGGATAGTAATTACATTTTCTTTCCCAATTTGTAAAACCAAAGAAAAAAGAGACTTTATTAGATATGTTCTAGAAACAATATTTTTTAAAACAGATATTAAAGTAATAGTTAGAACAATAACCATGGGTATAAACTGAAAGATAAAGAGATCAAATTCCCAGGTTATGGTGCTGAATCAGTGTATGAAGCAAGGGAGAATTTGGGATATAATAAGGTTGGCCAATATTTATTGTGTTGTACTAACTGCATTAGAGTCATGGTTTCATTTAATCCTCCCAACAATCTTAGGACTTCCTCTAATCCACCCTACTACTATCTCCTCTATACAGATGGGGAAACTGAATCTCAGAGAGCAGGCTTTGAACTCAAAGAATCTGTGTCTGAGACCTGTGCTCCTAAGTACTATGTTACCGCCTTCTTCAAAATGTTAAGGCTTTTAGCTTGCATGACTAAGAAGTTGGTTATGTCAAACAACACAGATACATAACTGTTGTTGGTTGAACTGCACCCCCAAAAATATATGTTGAAGTCCTAACTCTCAGTATCTGTGAATGCAAACATATTTGGGATTAGAGTCTTTGTAACTGTAATCAAGTTAAGGTGAGGTCATACTGAATTAGGATGGGCCCTAATCCCTATGACTAGTGTTCTTAGAAGAAGAGTAGTAGAGACACAGATAGTCACAGAGGGAAGAGGATCCTGTGAGGAAAGAGGCCAAGATTGGAGTTATGCTGCCACAAGCCAAGGAATGCCAAGGATTGCCACTATCTACTAGAAGCCAGGAAGAGTCAAGAAATGCTCCTTTTGGAGCCTTCAGAGAGAGAGTATGGCCCTTTCGCCACTTTGATTTTAGACTTCCAGTTTCCAGAACTGTGAGAGAATAAATTTGTTTTAAGCCACCCAATTTGTAGTATTTTGTTACAGCAGCCCAGGAAACTAATACAGTAACTCAAGTCAATTAATAATTCCTGGGCAGGGTGTCGAGGTAATGGCTTTGTAAATAGACCTATTTAATTTGGGGTGCTGAAGATACATCCTTGAGGTACTATTCATTATAAAGTTGATAATATGGATCTGGAATTCAGGAGAGAATTTTGAGCTGAAGATGCGGGCATCCTATTCACAGAAGTGGTAGGTGAGATTGTGGTGGTGGATAAAATAACCAAGAGTTCAATAATGAATCCTGTAGGAATACCTCTGTCTTAGTTTTCCAGGGCTGTGATGAACAATACCACATAATGGGTTGCATTAAACAACAGGAATTTATTATCTCACAGTTTTGGAGGCTAGAAATCCAAAATCAAGGTCTCCACATGCCATACTTTCTCGTGGAGGTTATAGTGTTCTGATGCCAGCTTGTCATAATCATTGGGGTTACTTGGCTTGCATCTTTTCTTCGTCATTTTACTTTTCCTTCTGGCTTCTATTTGTCCTGCTCAGTTGTCTGTGTCTTTGCATAGATTTCTTCTCCTTGTCCAGCAATATGGATTAAGGCCCATCCTGATTAAATTTGGCCTCATCTAAAAAAACTTCTTGGAAGATCCTATTCGCAAATGAGTTCACACCCTGACTCAGCTTAACATATTCAAAGATACTATGGATTAAGACAAACATCTTCTAATTGTGAAGCAGATAGAACACAAGTGGGTTAGGGATAGAGATGGCAAAATACTAAAGAAAATATATTTCCATAGAAACTGGAAGAGAAGGTTTTAAGAAAGAAACTGATTAGCAGTGTCAAATGCAACAGAAAAAGGTGTGGGTAGAGGGTTACTAGATTTGGCCATTAATGAGTCATTAGCAATCTTTTAAAGATTGATTTCAATATCCTTGTAGCAATGGAATAGCAATTCTGTTGGTTTTTTAGTAAATGAAGAGTGTAAATGTAGAAGTTGCTATTGTTCATGCGATGCTTCTTATAGGCCAGGCACTGTGTGTTTTACGTGTTTTAAAATGAGCTAACAATCCTACTTGGCAAGTACAGATAAGATAAATGAAGTGCTCAAGGTCACACAGAATTGTAGAAGATTAGAAAATCCATCTCTAAGCAACTGATAGATAAATTAGACAAAACAAAACAAAACAAAACAAAACCCACCGTGGACACAGACTATCTGAACAATATGATTTTCTACCTTGGTCAAATTTTTATTTATAGAACTTCCAACAACCGTAGAATACTCATAAGATGTTTACTAAAATCCAAAATATTTGGAAATTGAATAACACCCTTCTAAATAATCCATGGGTCGAAGAAGAAAGTGCAAGGGAAATAAAATATTTTAAATGGCATGATAATAACTGGAAACAACTAAACAGTTACAAAGGAAAATTTAGAGCTCATTGTTTAGATTAGAAATCTATGACTAATTTCCCACCTTGATAAACTAGAAAAAGAAGAGCAAACTAAATCCAGAATAAGTGGACTGAAGGAAATAATAAAGATCAGAGCAGAAGTCAATAAACTAGAGAGACAAAAATAAAAATTAACAAAGTCAAAAGCTGATTCTTTGAAAAGATCAATAAAAGTGATGAAATTCTAGCTAGATTGCTTGATAAAAATAATAGAGCAAAACAAGTCATCGATATCAGAAATGAAAGAGGATTATCTGTACATATCCTACAGATGTTAAAAGGATAATAAGGGAACATTAGGAATAATAATATCAAAATTCTAGACAACTTAGGTAAAATGGCCAAATTTTATGAAGTACCTAAATTAACAAAACTCTCTCAAGGGGAAAAAAAATAACTTGGAGTCTTATTTCAGAGAAAGAAATAGAATTAACCATTAAATACCTTCTAACAAGAAAAACTCCAATCTCACATGATTTCATAGGTGAATTCTATCAAATATTTAAAGGTGAAATAATACAAATTTAATACAAATGTGCTCAGAAAATAGATGATAAGAGATCATTTCCAAACTAAATTCTTGAAGTCAGCATTATTCTGATACCAAAGCTAGAAAAAGAAATTCAAAACAAAAAACAGAAACAAAACAATATCTCCTATCAAACGGGATGTTAAAAACCTTACCAAAATATTAGAAAATTAAATCCAGTAATATTTAAAAAGAATAATTCATCATGACCAAGTGGGGTTTATCTCCAAAATGAAAACTAGATTAATGGTAAAAAATTAATCAGTGTAATCCAACATATTAACAGAATAAAGGAGAAAAACCATATATCATTTCAATAGAAGCAGAAAAAACATTTGACTGAACTCAACACCAATTCACATTAAAATTCTCAGAAAAATAGGAATTAGGGAACTTCCATTTGATAAAGGGATATACAAGATATACAAGAAATCTGCAGATAACAGATTTGGGAACACTCAAAGGTACACTGAGTGTACTGGAGGTCACAGACATGGCAAAAAAGGTAAAACAAAAACAAAACAAAAACATAAGGAATTGGAAAGGCAAAGTTAAAACTGTCTTTATTTGCAAATTACATGTCTGTTTACTTAGAACATCTCCAGGAATCTAAAATATAACTATTAGAATAAGTGAATTTTCCAAGTTGCAGGATACAAGTTTGTTTTAGTTTTTAAAAGGCTGCTCCAGCAAATATCATGAAATGGGTTGGCTTGAACAATGGGAATTTATTAGCTTACAGTTTTGAGGATGGGAAAATGTCCAAATCAAGGCATCATCAGGGCGATGGTTTGTTCCTCAAGACTGGCTGCCTGCAATCCTTGGCTCCAGTTTCACATGGCAAAGCACATGGTGGCATCTCTCTCTTCTCTTCTGGGTTCTGTTGATTTTAGCTTCTTGCTTCTGTGGACTTCTCTCTATCTGAATGTCATTCTACTTATAAAGGACTCCAGTAATAGGATTAAGATCCATCCTGATTGAGGTGGGTCACTCTTTAACTGAAGTAGCCTCATCAAAAGGTTCTATGTACAATGAGTTCACACCCACAGGAATGGATTACATTTAAGAACATGTTTTTCTGGGGTACATATGGTTCCAAACCACCACAAAGGTTAATAAAAATCAATTGCATTTTTATATACTAGCAGCAAAGTATTGGTAAATGAAAAACAAAATCAATTCAAATAACACTAAAAACAAAATTTTGGGGAATTAGTTGTATAAAAATCATGTGAACCCTCAGTTCTGAAAATAATAGAACATGACTGAGACAAAATAGGAAGATCTAAAAAATGTAGAGACATAGATTAGAAGCATCAATATAATTATGAGGTCAGTTACAGTGAAATTCATCTTTAGATTCAATCCCAGTCAAAATTCAAATAGGGTCTTTTTAAGAAATTGGTAGGCTAATTCTAAATTTTATTTGGAAAGTTAGCCTATTTTTAAAAAGAAGATAATTTAAGGACATACAATTCTTCATTCAAGACGTAAAATTATTGAAATCAAGAAGTGTTGTATTGGTGAAAAGTTAGACATAATAAATCACAAAAATACCACATGTATGGTCAACTGATTTCTGAAAAACGCACCAAAGTGATCCATTGGGGGAAAGGAAAGTATTTTCAACAAATTGTGCTGGAATACCTGGCTATCCATAGGGAAAAAATGAACATAAACACCTCACAAAAGAACACAAAAATTAACTTGAAACCATAAACATAAAAGTAAAAGCCAAACCTATGAAACTTCTTAGCCCCCTTAGGTTAAGCAAAGGTTTGTTAAATAGGATATAAAAGCACAAACCAAAGAAGAAGAAAACCAATAAACTAGACTTTCTCTAAGCTTTAAGGTTTTGATTTCTGAAAAGCACTGGTAAATGAAAACAAGCCACAGAATGGGAGGAAATACCTAAAAGACCTATAAATGAAAAGTATATTTGTATCCATAATTTATGAAGATATCTTACAAGTTGAGAATATGAAGACAACTCTGTAAAAAAAAAAGTACGCACAAGATTAAAGTGGACACTTCACAAAGAAAAAGTTTGAATGGCCAAAAACCCATGGAAAAATGGAAAATGTTCAACATCATAGTTATCAGGGAATTGCAATGTAAAACAATAAATAAAAATAAAAATTAAATATAAAAAAAATAATAATTTTTGTCAATTGCTGGCAAAAATATGGAGCAACAGGTAATTTTTCTGTGTCCTTGTACACCTGAAAATATGGGGAAAAAGGTTAAAAGAGGTAGACCTGATTTCTTCTGGAGAAAGCAGTTGGGACTGAGAAGAGGTGTGGTGGGGGACCGTTGCTTTAAGCCCTCTTAGAGGATGCATTATGTTGATTACAAATATTAAAAAAAATAAACAAATGACAAGTTCCTGGTAATTAATTCTATTGAATTCATTATGCATTATTAGAGTTTCATGTAAAAGCTTCAAGTGCAAGTTGCAAAAATATGCAAAGGAAATTGAGACAAATTTTAATTTATACTTGAAAGTGCCATTTCCTTTTTCAGGTTCAGGACTGATTGCATCTTCCAGCAATGTTTTAACACTCCTTGTAAACACTTGCCTTATTTTTGAATCCTTGACTATACTCTTATGAGGAGGAAACTATTTCAATGTCAGGTTCACAGGTGAGGAAACTGAGGCTCAGAGTGGTTTCCCCAAACCTGCCTGTTCCCATATCAATATCTCCACCGTATTAATGAGATTCTGAAATCCTGGTAGCCTTGGTTGCCTTTGTGGGATGGATTCAAATACTTGAGAAACTAGATGACTAGTTATAAAATTGATAAATGAAAAAGGCTTAATTATTGCTTTTGGTAAAGAAATGAAAAAGTAACAAAACATTGTTATATCTTAATAAAATATAAACATGACTCATATAAATCTTATCTATTTTAGTCAGTTTAGAACATGATCTTGTCTCCTATAAATCACTGAGATTGAGACCCTAACTTGAGAGGATACGAGTTCATGCTACATTGAAAAAAAAATACCGGAGTAGTGTGCCAACCTATATTTATGCAAGTCTTTAACAAGTGTTTATTGAATGGTGTCTTAACTTCCTTTTGCTTCCTTTGCTCACTTTTACCATGAGAATAATAATAGTACATGCTTCATAGGGTTGTTGAGAGGATTAACTAAAACGATAAATCTGAACTGTTTGGAAGAGTGATTAGCACTTAATATATCTTATTACATTCTTGTTGTTGTTTTAGTTGTTGTTATAAGTAATACAATGGTCCAGGCACTATGCTGGGTGTCTTGGATAAAAGGGTGTGCAGAAGCTTATAGTCTGAAATCACAGTGGTCATTATATACCTGACTCCATTTGTACTCAGCAGTTTGGAGTAGGAGTGACAACAATTGGTAGGGTTTCCAGGGTTTTGGTGGCTGGCCCCTGGTCAGGAAGATTTGAGCCTGTCCGAGACTTGTGAGAGCATAACTGACACTACTGATCCTCAGGTTCAAGGGAATCAGGAAGAAAATGAAGTCAGGGCATGTGGTGACCATGAATGGATGAGAGAAAGAAGGAAAGTATGATGGTTTCAGAGGACCGAATTTTGGAATTAGAAGGTTTTGCAATGGACTAGGTTAGAGAAATAAGACAAGTCTAAAAGACAGCAGTATTTGTGACTGGATAAAATAGATTATCTATGAAAGCTGTTCAGACTGGGCACTGTGAGGCCAGGGTGTTTTATGCTTTGAATTCCCCAGCATCCTGGTAGGGAAGGGAGGAAAAGATGACTTATTTAAGCCAAACTCCAAAAAATTTATGACTTTTGATTTTTAATTTAGTAGATGTTAACAGTGGGGTTTCAAGAAGGGTGACATAAAGAAGATGGTGTGGACTTCAAGAGAAGAGTGGATTTTAGAATCATGGTGGGAGAATAAAGGTCTGGAAGTGGCAGTAAGAAACAAGGAGAGTATCAGTCTATCCTACTGGCTCCATGAGGCACAGAAGAGAGATGATAGTGGCTTTCATTTGAACTTTATAACCTGCTATTAAACTGTTTAGTTTTCCCAATGTGACTTCTTTCTTTCAAAACATACCAGACTTCAAGGAATCTGGCATTTCTTTCCAGCAGCCGTCTTTCTGATGGGAGTATCATTCCTTAAACACTGGAACAGATGAGGCACAGATTTATATACTAAGATGACCATGTTTTCTTGAGATGTAGACTCTTACTTTCAAGCTGCTGCTATTCTTAGTAACTATTAGTTGTCAATAGTAGAGGCACTTAGGTAATTAATCATTTCCAAAACACTTAGAATGGAATTATTTGTAGGACAGTGTTAGAAACTACCCCATAAAAAGCAATACAATTAGCTTCAATTATTGGGTGTGCCTGTGTGTGTCTGTGTGTTCACAACTTCTTTTGTTCCTGATGAACAAACTCAAAACAGTTTGAAACTTACTTCAGCAGGTTGGGAATCTAGGCTGAGAATTCTCTTTTAAAACTCTCTTTACCAAAACCTCAGCAAAGCTATGGTAAACACTAATTGAATTAAAAGGGATGCACAATTTGCTTTGGCATAATACTTTACATCACTAATCTGAAAAAAATGCAGTTTCTATTCTCTCTTTTTTAGGGAACTTAGTAAATATGCTCAAGGTAAGGTTTTGGTGTTCAACAATATTAAGGATGATATTATTGTGGTTTATTGCTAATTACTTTTAAAGTGAGGTACCAAAACATGGCTATCAGTACTATTATTGAAAAGCAAACATAATATTAAAAAATTAAACTTGCAACAGAATGTTCCCAAAGTAATAATAGTAAAAGAGGAGTATATTAAAAAGGATACCAGCTGCCAGGAAAACTGAAATTTGACTTTCCTTAAGTTCTCATCCTACTTGGGGTCTTTCAATTTATACGTAAATGGATATAATGAAGTAACCTAAAAGGCCAAAGAAAGGAATTTTTAGACATGGTACAATGTCTTAGAGTTTCTTTATCCTAGTAACCTATTCCTAAGTAAGGATAGTTGCCTTTTGGTCTCTTTAAATTCATTCAGTTCACAGAAGATATTATAATAATTAAATAGATTGCTTGAAATTTGAGATCATGGCAGCCAAAATGGATCAAACAGTGAAAACAGTCAGCTAAAATTCTAGCTTAAAATTCAGAACTTTAAAAATTGAAGGTCAGCTATATTTAATTTTTTTTATTCTTCCAGGATCATAGAATAAACTTTACTATTTTATATTTTTCTGAGTGTGCTTTTTTCAAGGAAGTAAGAATCTAAAAAGATTATAAATACTAGGTAAGAATCTTTTTAAAAAATTCTTTGACAAAAGCATACCTATCAGTGCTTTAATAAACTAAATAAAACCTGTAGCAGAAGGGTTGAGCCTGACAATCTTCAACTTTGATTCTGTAGTTTTAAGCCAAACTTGGAGTAACACATCAACCTCATTCTATTTGGGTGATTAAGGGAGAGACATTAGAGTTTCATTAATTAAACACAATAATAAGGATGTCTAATATTTTTAAAGCAGTTTCTTTGTACCAAGCACTTAAGTTTTCATATACAGCAACTCATTTAGTCTATCCTGTGTGTTAGGTGTTATTCTTCTGTTTATAGATGAAGTATCTGAGTTTCAATAATTTACTTAAGGGCATTTAAATAATTTGCTCAAGCGCATGCAACTAGAAGTGGCTATTGGCCTTTTGGATTCCAAAATGTAAGGGCATGCAACTAGAAGTGGTGATTGTTGACCTTTTGGACCCCAAAATGTAGGCGTTTAAATAGCATAATATGCAACCTCTCTCATACTTTGTGTACCTTTGACATTTGTGATTACAGCTATCAAAAATATTTCTATCTTTCTAGATGCTATGATTTTATGTAGTACCATATATGAAATATTCCTTCTAAAGTTCTTTGAACAAAAATAAAGCTATCAATAGTTTCCTCTTGAACTGACAATTATAAAAAGGTCCTAAGAAGATGAATTTTATTTTTCATTTATTATTTAAAAGAGGGAACTATATTAGCATTCCACATACAATCATGTTCTCTTAAGGTATCTCCCTAAACCATTTTTTTCATGTGTTTTAACATTTAACTTAAAAATGTTCTGAGAGCAAAGATCTCCATTTAAGCATAGCCCTTTCAGTAATGAAAATTTAAATTACTCTGAATGAATGACAAGAAGAAAATATTGTGATGGCATTAATATTACCTTAAGGACAAGAATAATTTACTGTAAATTGCTGATTTTGAAATGCAGAGTTTTCTTTTTTTTAAAGAGCTTTAAAGATTGAACCCGATTGAAAGAAATAGAAATTTAAAGAAATAGCTGAAGAGAAAGGCCTTATGTGTTCTAAGACTCAAAATATCCACAACCATTTTCAGCAAAACCATTAAATTACAAAATTAATAATACACAGGTTTTATGGATAGAACCTATTGTTTCTCTTCCCACACTTAATAGGATATATATGAATTATCTTTATCTTTTCATCCAAAAAATATCAAGAATGGTAAAACATGATTTATTTTAGTGTAAATAATCATTTGTTTTAGAAAAGGTATAAAAACCTGTATTTGCTTTATTCTTATAAATGACAATCAACTACATTCAATTCTTATTGCATATTATATTCTTTGACTGGCAAGATTACAGATTCTTTGTATATATATATATAATTGAGATTGTTCATATACCATACAACTATCCAAAGATCCAAAGTGTACAATCAGTTGCCCATAGTACCATCATACAGCTGTGCATCCATCACCACAATTAATTTTTTTTTCAATTTTGTGAACGTTTTCATTATTCCAGAAAAGAAATAAAAAAGAAATAAAGAAATAAAGAAACTCAAATCCTCCCATACCCCTAACCACCTACCCTCCATTATTGATTCATAGTTTTGGCATAGTACCTTTGTTACTGTTGATGAAAGAATGTTAAAATACTACTAATTGTAGTGTATAGTTTGCAACAGGTATATATTTTTTCCTATATGCCTCTCTATTATTAACTTCTAGTTATAGTGTCATACATTTGTTCTAGTTTGTGAGACAGATTTCTAATATTTGTACAGTTAATCACAGACATTGTCTACCACAAGATTCACTGTTTTATACATTCCCATCTTTTAATCTCCAACTTTCCTTCTGGGGACATTTGTGACTCCGAGCTTCCCCTTTCCACCACCTTTCAGCACTGTTAGTTATTCTCACAACATGGTACCATCACCTCTGTCCATTTCCAAACATTTAAGTTCACCCTAGTTGAACATTCTGCTCATAGTAAGCAACTGCTCCCGATTCTTTAGCTCATTCTATATCCTGGTAACTGATATTTCATGTCTATGAGTTTGCATATTATAATTAGTTCATATCAGTGGGACCCTGCAATATTTGTCTTTATATGTCTGTCTTATTTTACTCAATATAGTGCCCTCAAGCTTTCTTCATCAACCCACTTTTTTAAAGAAGGTTTTGTTCACATACCATAAATCCATCCTAAGTAAACAATTGGTTTCCTTTATAGTCACGTATTTATGTATTCACCACCATCACCACTATCTATATAAGGACTTCTCCATTTCTTCCACAAAGAAGGAGGAAGAGTCAGAGAAGGCAGAGAGGAAAAAGAAAAAGGAAAGAGAGAGAGAGAGAAAAAAAAACCAAAAACATGACAGCTAGAAAGCAAAAAAAGGAAAGATAGCATTAACCTAAAGTAGAATAAAGAGTCAGACAACATCACCAATGCCAGGAGTCCCATACCCTACCCCTACCCGCCCCCCCCATATGCATTTAGCTTTGGTATATTGCCTTTGTTATATTAAAGGAAGCATAATACAATGTTTCTGTTAATTCTGGTCTCTAGTTTGCATTGATTGTATTTCCCCCCAATCCCACCCTATTTTTAACACCTTGCAATGCTGACATTCATTTGTTCTACCTCATGTAAAAACAAATTTGTACCTTTTATTACAATCATTGAGCACCCTAGGTTTCCCTGAGTTATACAGTTCCAGTCTTTATCTTTTGTCTTTTGTTCTGGTATCCCCCATGGTCCTAACCTTCCTCTTTCAACCATACTCATAGTCATCTTTGTTCAGTGTACTTACATTGTTGTGCTACTATCTCCCAAAATTGTTTTCCAAACCTCTCACTCCTGTCTTTTTCTTTCTGTCTGCAGTGCTTCCTTTAGTGTTTCCTGTAGAGCAGGTATCTTGTTTACAAACTGTCATTTTCTGTTTGTCAGAGAATATTTTAAGCTCTCCCTCAAATATTTGAAGGACAGTTTTGCTGGGTATAGGATTCTTGGTTGGTGTTTTTTCTCTTTCAGTATCTTAAATATATCACCCTACCTCCTTCTTGCCTCCATGGCTTCTATTGAGAAATACGCACAAAGTCTTATCAAACTTCCTTTGTATGTGATGGATCACTTTTCTCTTGCTGCTTTCAGGATTCTCTCTTTCTCTTTGATATTTGATAATCTTATTATGAAGTGTCTTGGCATAGGCCTACTCAGATCTATTCTGTTTGGGATATGCTGCAAGTCTTGGATCTGTAATTTTATGCCTTTCGTAAGAGATGGGAATTTTTCATTGATTATTTCCTCTATTATTGCTCCTGCCCCTTTTCCCTTCTCTTCTCCTTCTGAAACACCAATGATATGTACATTCCTGCTTTTCATTTTGTCCTTAAGTTCCCAGAGATGTTGCTCATATTTTTCCATTCTTCTCTCTATTTGTTCTTTTGTGTGTAGGCTTTCAGGTGCCTTGTTCTCCAGTTCCTGAGAGTTTTCTTCTGCCTGTTGAGATCTACTATTGTATGTTTCCATTGTGTCTTTCATCTCTTGTGTTGTGCCTTTCATTTCCATAGATTCTTCCAGTTGGTTTTTCAAACTTTCAATTTCTACCTTATGTATGCCCAGTGTTTTCATTATTTGGTTCATCTCCTTTGCCATATCTTCCCTAAACTTTGTGAATTGATTTAGTATTAATTGTTTAAATTCCTGTATCTCAGTTGACATGTAAGTTTGTTCCTTTGACTGGGCCATAACTTCGTTTTTCTTAGTGTAGGTTGTAGTTTTCTGTTGTCTAGGCATGGTTTCCTTGGCTACCCCAATCAGGTTTTCCCAGGCCAAAACGGGCTCAGGTCTCAGAAGGAAGAAATATTCAGTATCTGAGGGTGTGTCTTAGAGAACTGGTACACCCCTGTGAGGCCTCTAGCTGCTGTGCTTTCCCTAACCTGCCCAGCAGGTGGCACCTGTCAGCCTGTAACTCCAGACTGGTGTAAGGAGGTGTGGCCCATGACTGTTTTCCCCCAGACTGTGAGGTCTGGTTCTGAATGGCAGGTAGGTAGTAGAGCCCCAGCTCTTTCCTCTTAGGGACGATAGACACCCCTAGGGAGAGGTCATTAGCATTTGAATGGTCTCTCTTTCTGCCTGTACTAGCTCCACCATTGTCTGTGTCAGAGCACTGGGAACTGAAAATGGCTGAGGCTTTCTCCACTGAGCCAAAACAGGAACAGAAAGCTCCCTTCAGGGCCAATCCATGGACACCCTCCGGCTCTCCAAGATCAGTTGTCACCACAAGTCTCTGTCTGCTTGTTGGGGATTCATACTTTTTATCAAGCAGTCCACATTTGTTAATTAAAACCCAAGTTGGAGCTCAGCTGAGCTGTATTCACTTGCTTGGAGAGAGCTGCTCTCTAGTACTGTGAGGCTTTGCAGCTCTGGCCATGGGGGGAGGGGTCTCCTGGCTTGGATCTGCATGTTTAGTTACAGATTTTATGCTGTGATCTTGGGCATCTCTCCCAATTCAGGCTGGTGTATGATGAGTGGATGGTCATGTTTGTCCCTCCGTAGTTATTCCGGATTATTTACTAGTTGTTCCTGGTTGTTTATTAGTTGTTCCAGGGGGACTAACTAGCTTCCCCTCCTCTCTATGCTGCCATTTTAGAGCCTACAGATTCTTTTATTGATCATATTTCTTTACTAATTTTCAAATGTTTTCTTGAAACTTGAAATAAGAGCAATATAAATCAACAGACTAGGAAAAACATGAAATAAATATAGGCATTTCAGTTTTAGCTTTCTCTCTTTTTTTACCTTCCACAGCCATAGAAAAATACAATAATAATTGATGTTCACAATGCTTATCTTGAAATATTTCAAAATTCTAAGTAGAACATTAGAACAAAGTATTTATTATACAAGACTATGTGTAATTTTTGAATTCCCCTGGTGTTAATATTCAATATTTTAAAGCTAGATTTCTTTCTCATCCAAATACTATACAAACACATGTATGTTCATAGTTTATATGAACTGATTTATACCAGTGTTTTCCCAAATATCAAGAAATTAAATCTCCATAAACCCTATTTTTTTTAACTTTTTGAATCAATCAATGCTTCATATTTTTTATAAAATTTTTTTTGCAATAAAAAATAACATAATAAAAATATATTTGTTATATAAAAGGTGGAGATTGCAAATCAGTGGGAAGAAGAATAAAATCCCCACATCAACACTGATTTGCTTATAAGATAAAATATGTATCTCAGTCAAATAAGTGGATTTTGTGTGTTTAGATTAAATCCTAGTGTGTGGGAGAACTGGCACATTGAGGACTTTGTCTTAAGTTTACTGGCTTCTCTGAATACCCAAACAAAATGTATTTCAGTTGTTTAGATTCCATTATTTCATGTGTAAAATAAATATTAAATTAGGCATTTTTGTGCTACAAAATTCACTTTAGTACTTTCCTTGTTCTGTATTTTATAACTTACTATTCATGGTGGTTTAGAGATATATACCCCAGAAAAACATGTTCTTAAACTTAATCCATTCCTATGGGTCTGAAACCACTATTAAGTAGGACTTATTGAAGAATTTAAGTGTGGCCCAATTCAGTGAGGATAGGTCTTCATCCTATTACTAGAGTACTTTATAAGCAGAATGAAATTCACACAGATAGAGATAACATCGTGAAAGCAAGAAGCTGAAGGTCATCAGAACCTGGAAAAGAAGGGAGGGGCCAGGAGAGGCCACCATGTGCATTGCCATGTGACAGAGAAGCCCAGGACCAAGGGTCACTGGCAGCCAGTCCCAGGATGCCAGTCTTTGGGAAGAAAGCATTGCCTTGATAAATGCCTTGATTTAGACTTTTCTCAGCTTCAAAAGCATGAGCAATTAAATTCCATCGCTTAAGCCAACCCATTTCATGGTATTTGTTTGAACATCTCAGAAAACTAAAACACTATCTTTAAGAAATTTTACTGCAATATTTGGTCAGAAACATCATGGATTTCACCTCCAGTATGCAGACAGGACCTCATTGGAGTGTTATGAAAAAGAGAAATTATTAATTTGTTCTAATATATTGATTGATTTAAAAAAACAAATCCTTATTCTGTAATGGAGTCAATGACTAGACAATGAAATTTTAAAAAAGAAGAATTCCAAAGCTATAATTCAAGAAGTCAGTGAGACTCAGTTTGCTGAGGGAAGAAAGAAAAATACTAATATTTTATTCAAAATACAGTGTATTTAAAACTTTATTTACAAATTATTCATTTTTTTGCTTAAGTTTCCATATAAAATAAGCATAATTCTAGACAGCAAACTTAACTGTAGCATGCTGCATGCACAACTCTACTGTTTAAAAAATCCTCCATATGTAAAGCTTGTCAAAGGATTAATACGTTATTTAAAGTATGTGATAGGGCATCAGCAAACACTGAAAAACTCTAAAAATGTTCAAAAAAGGTCATTAAGCCTAAACTTCTCAAAGAAATTAATTGCTTTGCCCAAAGCATTGCATTTGCAGCCCGCTTAATCAATTACTAACATGCAGGTAATTGATGAAATCTCCCATGGGTTTATGAATTTGGCTATTTTCGAACAAAAGGGAAAATTAATAAAACACCAAAGTGGATTGTTTGCAGATTATCCTGTAATTCTAAATCTTAATTGGAGTACCTTCAGAAGAATATTTTAACCCAGTTAGGAATTTTCAATTCTGAATTTCCAATTTGTATAGGGTTCTTTTCAAGTAGTCATGGTGATTCAATTTAGTGGGAAACCATTATTGAGGCTAGGCCTATTGAGGGAGACTCAACTTGGTGGAATCGTTTAGGTGAAAACTGGAAAAAATGGATTCAAGTTGTCTGCCCTCCCTTCAGATTTTTGTGAGAGGAGAGGACAGTGAAACTGGCTCTTAAGGAACAGTCATCCGATGCAGAGCTACTTAGTGATGTGTTGGTGAGAGACAGTGACATGTATGGAGGAGTTAGAGCGTTGCCTCACTTTTTTCTCTTGGATTTTTGCCTCTTTCTTAACAGTCCCCACACCAGTGTTCTCTGCCAATGGGTTCCCACTTTCATCAAGTAGTTAAGAGTATGGGCTTTGAAGTCAGACATCCTCAATTTTCAACCCAACTCTGTACTTAGGGTTGTAACCTTGGGCAAGTTATATAACCTCCCTCCTAGGGCTGATGTGAAGGTTAAGAGAGATAATACATTATAATGCCTTTTATTCTTAGGTTGGAATCCTCAAAAACAGACTGAGGTGAAGATTCGCATACCAGTGATTGTTGAGGAAGTTATCCTGGAAGAAACCAACAAAGGAGTTAGGGAAGAAGCCAAGCAAAGGTGAGATTTCCTGGTAAGTCCCCATGAGGGTAGCTTCAGCCTGATCTCACAAGGTGGGGTATACGTAGCACCTTAAAAGTGTCCTGATTGAAAAGAAAAGAGATGGGGTTTCACATCTCTTCCCCTATAAGTCACTGGCTTTCTCCCTGGAGTCAGAGGACATAAATTCCCAGGCCCTTCTAGTGCTACACAGGGGGCAAAACAGCTCCTGGGTTGTGGGACAGTCCTCCAAAGCGAGTGACAGGTATGGGCTGTTGGAGTGGGTGTGAGTGTGGGGTTGCACAGAAATGGCATTAGTGATCTGAGGGAATCTGCATGGAGCACCAACAGTGTCTGCTACTACTGCACAGTGCTTGGCAAATGGTAAGCTTGAGAGCTCTTGTGGTGACACTAATCACATTACCTCTCTCTCTTATTCATTCTCAATTACTCTTACTTTACTAGAGCTCCCCTGACATGTCTTGCTTGATAGTTACTGGTGGGAGTATCAAGTAGGTCACCATAACTCACTGAAAAATAGCTTGTGAATCAGAAAGGAGTATGGAAAAGTCTAAGCAGCCATTGCCGGATGGCAAGAATAGTTCTCCCAGGGAGTAAAGAGCTGAAGAGTAGATATTCAAGGTGACAATATAGAAAATTATTGCCAGCAGGGTTATGTGTGGGCTGACCCGAGGCAGCTTTGTCTTCTCATCATAGGTTAAGAAGTATCGTGGCAGAGTGTGCTGCTGTCCATGACTTTAAGAGTTGGAATAGAATTCATCAATTTGGGTGTTGGTTTAAAGGAAAACAATGGCACAGTATGCAGTTATTAAAAAGAATGAACTATGCAATTTCTATGCAATCTAATTGAATAAAAAACCAAGATCCATAAAAGTGTACGTACTGATTCTGTTCTTGTAAAACACCAGCAAAACGTCCATATATCTATAAGTATGTGTGTAAATAAATCATAATAGGAGTAAAAATTCATATTTTATTTAATGATTATGTGCCAGACACTGTTCTGAACATTTGGCATATATTATTGACAAATTTAAATCTTTAAAAGCCTTATGACATAGATGCCTTATTACTTTTCACATTTTCCTGATAAATAAACTGAGAAACAGAGAGATTAAATGACTTGTCCAAGGAAAAATAACTTCTAAATTGTGAACATAGGTTTCAGACACAGGTAATCTGTTGGCATGTATGTTGTATGGTGTTTGTATATAATTATACTGCCATAAAGAAACACAGGAATAGTCTTTTATACTAGGTCAGCATGGGTTATTTTGTGACTGGGAAGTGACTTTGATAGAGGAAAGGGAGACTAGGGGGAAGAAAACAAAATAAAAAAACTTCACATATAAATCATGTATATTATATCATCTGTGCTTTTATTTGAAACTATATGAATATGCATGCATAAATACATTTTTAATATTTAGAAAACAAGATTTTTTAAGAGGTTGAATACAAGGCTGTTGGTGTCTGGAATGAATCCAAATGAGTATGTTGAGAAAAAGGTCTTTGAAAGGTGGGAGAGGGGATAATAAGATGCAAGGAAAAAAAAACATGAAATGGTTTATGTATGAGATTTTCCTAATTTTTCCAGCTTTATTGGCAATGCTGGTAACCGGCAAGTAACAAACTCTCATTTACCGTGGTTGGATGCATGGATGTTGAAGGTAGTATTGATTTAATTGCTCCCCAAGGACTTAATTCAAAGACTATTTTGAATATAAGGTGAGTGAAATATGTTCCTCATGTATAACTCTGTCTCCAGTATTGTGTTTTAATTCAACTGTTTTGTATGTAAATTTTTTTTTTATCAGCAATCAAACTATTCCACCAGATGCTCCCTGAATTAGGACAATTCTGTTATAATGTCTAAAAGCAGCCCTCAATGTAAATGATGCCTATGGGACTCTGTTGTCAGAAGTTTTGAGGTTCTATGTGGTATATTTAGTTTATGGGATTAGACGTACCTGGCTTTAGTTCATGCTGTATCACTATCTAGGTGTAACAGAGGGCAAGTTGCTGAGTTTCATCTGTAATACAGGGATAAATGCCATCTCTCCCACATGATAATGTATTAAAAGCTCTGAGGACTGCACCAGGTGCATGATAGGCAGTCTGTAAACATTAATCCAGCCTCCCCACCACCATCACTAGGAGTTGGTACCAAGAGCTTCTATGTCATATTCTAAAGTTAGTCCTAATGTAAAGACCTTTTCTTTATGAGTATCTATTGCTTCTCTCATACTTCTTTCATTTTGCTGGCCCTAGTTTATGATAGCTTAGTCTTCTGGATCTTTCTCTCCAAAAATCTTCTGACTATCAAAACTATAAGAAGGATTAAAAAAAATTTTTTTTTTTTTGACAAAATCAAGCTACAGAAAAGATGAAAGAATGGTACAATGGACACCTACGTAGATTCACCAATTGTTGACATTGGGCTACATTTGCTTTCACTCCCCTCCCGTTGTCTTCTCTGTCTCCCCTGAACCATTTAAATGAAGCATCATGACCTTTCAATAGACTATATCAGCTCATTTTTTCAGACTAAATACATTTTCCTATATAATTGTTGATACTTATTATATCATTATCACACCTAGAGAAGATTAATAATACTTTTACATTCTCATCTATTATACATAACATATTAAAATTTCTCCAATTGTTGAAAACTGCAATTTGCACTTTTAATTTTTTTAAACAATCCAGGGTTCAATGAAAATTTGTACTTTACATTTGGTTATTATGAAAAGTTTATTTATTTATTTTTAATTTTTTTTATCCCTCTCTTGTACTTTCTGTTTTTCACTGAAAAGAGTACTTGTGTAACAATCATTACCTACCACTTTGGATTAACTCATGTCTGGAGCACTTTGGAGTCGACAATAGAATTCTGGTAATTGCTACTAATTTTGATGTTTTAAATTTTGTAGCCATCATGGTGTCATTAAGCAGAAGCACTGATTTCTGTGAACCCCAGAAATACACATAAATATCAATTCATCTACCAGATGGTTACAGAAGTACAAAACCAATATAAAAGTAGGATTGTAAAGTAAAAGGAGTTTAATATTTATATAATGCATTAGAGTTTAAAATGCTCTTTCACTTATTATTTCAGTTGAATTCCAAACTCCTGAATTTTAAAAACTCCTGTTTTATGCATGAAGAAACTGAAGCTCAAGGGAGTTAAATGAATTGCTCAAAGTTGTACAGTTTGTAAAGTTTTACAGTTGACTAATGATGAACAGGCAGTAAATAATTGTTAAATGTTTAATACAAGTGGAAGACTATAACAAGATTTTTGACCCAAATTCTAACTTTACTCTAACACTTGGTTTAAGTTTTGGAAAAATTTCTATTTTTGCTACTTTAATTTTCAAGACTTGGTCTTACTACTGGTTTTCCAAAATGACTTTATAACCCCTAAGACAGGACAGGCACTAAAACTTTTCATGCTCTGATAAAACCCTGATAATATTACCTGAAGTCCACGGCTCATTTGAGATTTCAGGTCAGTGGCTGCATGGTATGTGTAAGGCATACCTACTGGAAACTGGCTACCTTTCCACAAGGATGAGCTCTTAGTAGCCATGCTTGTAATACACATCTTCCCCATCTGTTTCGGTTTGCTAAAACTGCCAAATGCAGTATACCAGAAATGGGTTGGCTTTTACAATGGGGATTTATTAGTTTAAAAATTTACAGTTCTAAGGCCATGAAAATGTCCCAATTAAGGCATCAACAGGATGATACTTCAGGCCGCCAGCATCTGGGGTTCCTCTGTCAGATAAACAAGGCACATGGCTTGCATCTGCTGGTCCTTCTTTCCTGGATTTTGTTGCTTTCAGCTCCTGGCTTCAGTAGCCTCCTCTCTGAGCTTCTGTATATCCTTTCTTAGCTCCTCCAGGGCTTTTCTCTCTCAGCTCTCTCTGAGTGTTTCTCTCTGAGCTCTCTCAGCTTATTCTGTCTTTTATCCTCTCATGAAGGACTCCAGTTAAAGGATTAAGACCCACCTTGAATGGGGTGAGTCATATGTCAACTGAAATAACCTAACCAAAAGTTCCCACCTACAACAGTTCCGAACTCACAAGAATGGATTAAAAGAGCATGGCCTTTTCTGGGGTACATAACAGCTTCAAATCAGCATACCATCTGATTAGCTAAATAGCCTAGAGACAGACCTGTGACCAAATCCAGACCAATCAGATACTCTTCCTAGAACAACTGAACATTTGCCTTGAGAGATGCAGAAACCAAAACTGGTTGGTAGTTGAGTTCTTTTAAAGGCAGGGCTGTCAGGAGTAGGTTCATGAGAACGCCAAAATTGCCTTGGTTCCTGCTGTGGTCATTCTTTCTTGGATTCCATGAGATACCCCAGTATTCAGATGGCCTTTTTGAATCAAAAAGCTATGACTGAATTTTGTTCATTGTAACCCAAAGGATCTTAGCCAATAGAATATTGTGGAAAGTGCCTTGGGAGAGAAGGATGTTTGGATTTGAGTGTGGAATACCAATTATAGTCTGAAGGACCTTAAGAGTTGGGAAAGACTAACCCAAAACTGCAACCACCAAGACTCCCGTGCTCCTTCTCCAACACCACATTTTCATTGACATTTCAAAGACCGGAACAGGAATAAACTCTGCTCTGATGCAGAGCTCCATCACTGGGTTGCTAAAGACCACTGCACTTGCTCTACCAGTGACGTGCCAGGTTCCTTGCATTTCCTGTGCCTGGTACTGTTTATTGCTGCATTCACTGCAGGTGACATCATCATCTGAATGGAAAACACCCTCACTGTTGAGCTTTGCTTCCAGACAATAGCTGATTCCTGTCAGGCTGGAGTTCTCTTTTGTCCCATCTAAATCCATCATGGCTCATATCCCTGCTTACCTCCAGTTGACAAGGTGATGTAAAGAGTAAGGTGTCTCATTTCTCTGAAATTATATATTGCATTCTTGCAAATAAAAATGGATGTGCTTTTTACCACATTATCTCTAACAGAGCTGCTCTGAGGAGCTGTTAGACTTGTGCAGTTATTCTTCACCAATGCATTTCTAGGCATCTTGATCACACTGGAACTGGCATGCTCTACTCTCGTACTCAAAAGAGTTTTACCTTCCCCCTCTCTGAAAGTTATGGTGTTCTTTCATTTAATCTGTTGAACAGTGCTCCTGCCTTGCTTCTGGATTTACTATTTCATAGGAGGAAAGGTAATGATAAAAGACAAATATGTAATAGGAAGAATGAAGGGATCAAAACCAAAACATAAATAAAATGAAGAGGTACAAAAACCTATGGAAGATTTAATTTCAGCAATGTTACTAGGGTGTAGCAAGATTGCGTATGCAACATGGAAAACAATAGAACTTGTTTGTTATATATGGATTGAATCAATCCGAATTGAATCATTTTAGGGATATAGGAAATCATATTTCATCATGAAATTTAAAAAATATATGAGACTAGTATATAAGAAAGTGATCCAAAAATTACCTGTGCTATTAATTAGAAAAGGGAGAGTTATCCAAATAAAACATATTCAATTCACAGATTTCACCATATAGCTAAAGAAACCATATATATATTTTAATTAGAAGTAAATGAGGAGAGGCGGGGCAAGATGGCAGACTGGTGAGCTGTATGTTTTAGTTACTCCTCCAGGAAAGTAGGTAGAAAGCCAGGAACTGTGTGGACTGGACACCACAGAGCAATCTGACTTTGGGCATACTTCATATAACACTCATGAAAATGTGGAACTGCTGAGATCAGCGAAATCTGTAAGTTTTTGCGGCCAGGGGACCCGCGCCCCTCCCTGCCAGGCTCAGTCCCATGGGAGGAGGGGCTGTCAGCTCCGGGAAGGAGAAGGGAGAACTGCAGTGGCAGCCCTTATCGGAAACTCATTCTGCTAATCCAAACTCCAACCATAGATAGACGGAGACCAGACACCAGAGAATCTGAGAGCAGCCAGCCCAGCAGAGAGGAGACAGGCATAGAAAAAAACAACACGAAAAACTCCAAAATAAAAGCAGAGGATTTTTGGAGTTCTGGTGAACATAGAAGGGGGAAGGACAGAGCTCAGGCCTGAGCTCAGGCCCTGAGGCGCATATGCAAATCCCGAAGAAAAGCTGATCTCTCTGCCCTGTGGACCTTTCCTTAATGGCCCTGGTTGCTTTGTCTCTTAGCATTTCAATAACCCATTAGATCTCTGAGGAGGGCCCTTTTTTTTTTTTTTTTAATCCTTTGTTCTTTTTCTAAAACAATTACTCTAAGAAGCCCAATACAGAAAGCTTCAAAGACTTGCAATTTGGGCAGGTAAAGTCAAGAGCAGAACTAGGAGAGCTCTGAGACAAAACACAATAATCCAGTGGCTGAGAAAATTCACTAAACACCACAACTTCCCAAGAAAAGGGGGGTGTTCGCTCACAGCCATCATCCTGGTGGACAGAAAACACTCCTGCCCATCGCCAGCCCCATAGCCCAGAACTGCCCCAGACAACCCAGTGTGACAGAAGTGCTTCAAATAACAGGCACACACCACAAAACTGGGCGTGGACATTAGCCTTCCCTGCAACCTCAGCTGATTGTCCCAGAGTTGGGAAGGTGGAGCAGTGTGAATTAACAAAGCCCCATTCAGCCATCATTTGAGCAGACTGGGAGCCTCCCTACACAGCCCAGCAGCCCAGAACTGCCCTGGGGGGATGGCACTCACCTCTGACATAGCACAGTCATCCCTCAACAGAGGACCCGGGGTGCACGGCCTGGAAGAGGGGCCCACTTGCAAGTCTCAGGAGCCATACGCCAATACCAAGGACTTGTGGGTCAGTGGCAGAGACAAACTGTGGCAGGACTGTACTGAAGGATTAGACTATTGCAGCAGCTTTAAAACTCTAGGATCACCATGGAGATTTGATTGTTAGAGCCACCCCCCCCTCCCTGACTGCCCAGAAACACGCCCCATACACAGGGCAGGCAACACCAACTACACACGCAAGCTTGGTACACCAATTGGACCCCACAAGACTCACTCCCCCACTCACCAAAAAGGCTAAGCAGGGGAGAACTGGCTTGTGGAGAACAGGTAGTTCGTGGACGCCACCTGCTGGTTAGTTAGAGAAAGTGTGCTCCATGAAGCTGTAGATCTGATAAATTAGAGATAAGGACTTCAATTGGTCTACAAATCCTAAAAGAACCCTATCAAGTTCAGCAAATGCCAAGAGGCCAAAAACAACAGAAAATTATAAAGCATATGAAAAAACCAGACGATATGGATAACCCAAGCCCAAGCACCCAAATCAAAAGATCAGAAGAGACACAGCACCTAGAGCAGCTACTCAAAGAACTAAAGATGAACAATGAGACCATAGTACGGGACACAAAGGAAATCAAGAAGACCCTAGAAGAGCATAAAGAAGACATTGCAAGACTAAATAAAAAAATGGATAATCCTATGGAAATTAAAGAAACTGTTGACCAAATTAAAAAGATTCTGGACACTCATAGTACAAGACTAGAGGAAGTTGAACAATGAATCAGTGACCTCGAAGATGACAGAATGGAAAATGAAAGCATAAAAGAAAGAATGGGGAAAAAAATTGAAAAAATCAAAATGGACCTCAGGGATATGATAGGTAATATGAATCGTCCAAATATAAGACTCATTGGTGTCCCAGAAGGGGAAGAAAAGGGTAAAGGTCTAGGAAGAGTATTCAAAGAAATTGTTGGGGAAAACTTCCCAAATCTTCTAAACAACATAAATACACAAATCATAAATGCTCAGCGAACTCCAAATAGAATAAATCCAAATAAACCCACTCCGAGACATATACTGATCACACTGTCAAACACAGAAGAGAAGGAGCAAGTTCTGAAAGCAGCAAGAGAAAAGCAATTCACCACGTACAAAGGAAACAGCATAAGACTAAGTAGTGACTACTCAGCAGCCACCATGGAGGCGAGAAGGCAGTGGCATGATATATTTAAAATTCTGAGTGAGAAAAATTTCCAGCCAAGAATACTTTATCTAGCAAAGCTCTCCTTCAAATTTGAGGGAGAGCTTAAATTTTTCACAGACAAACAAATGCTGAGAGAATTTGCTAACAAGAGACCTGCCCTACTGGAGATACTAAAGAGAGCCCTACAGGCAGAGAAACAAAGAAAGGACAGAGAGACTTGGAGAAAGGTTCAGTACTAAAGAGATTCGGTATGGGTACAAAAAAGGATATTAATAGAGAGAGGGGAAAAATATGACAAACATAAACCAAAGGATAAGATGGCTGATTCAAGAAATGCCTTCACGGTTATAACGTTGAATGTAAATGGATTAAACTCCCCAATTAAAAGATATAGATTCGCAGAATGGATCAAAAAAAATGAACCATCAATATGTTGCATACAAGAGACTCATCTTAGACACAGGGACACAAAGAAACTGAAAGTGAAAGGATGGAAAAAAATATTTCATGCAAGCTACAGCCAAAAGAAAGCAGGTGTAGCAATATTAATCTCAGATAAAATATACTTCAAATGCAGGGATGTTTTGAGAGACAAAGAAGGCCACTACATACTAATAAAAGGGGCAATTCAGCAAGAAGAAATAACAATCGTAAATGTCTATGCACCCAATCAAGGTGCCACAAAATACATGAGAGAAACACTGGCAAAACTAAAGGAAGCAATTGATGTTTCCACAATAATTGTGGGAGACTTCAACACATCACTCTCTCCTATAGATAGATCAACCAGACAGAAGACCAATAAGGAAATTGAAAACCTAAACAATCTGATAAATGAATTAGATTTAACAGACATATACAGGACATTACATCCCAAATCACCAGGATACACATACTTTTCTAGTGCTCATGGAACTTTCTCCAGAATAGATCATATGCTGGGACATAAAACAAGCCTCAATAAATTTGTAAAGATTGAAATTATTCAAAGCACATTCTCTGACCACAATGGAATACAATTAGAAGTCAATAACCATCAGAGACTTAGAAAATTCACAAATACCTGGAGGTTAAACAACACACTCCTAAACAATCAGTGGGTTAAAGAAGAAATAGCAAGAGAAATTGCTAAATATATAGAGACGAATGAAAATGAGAACACAACATACCAAAACCTATGGGATGCAGCAAAAGCAGTGCTAAGGGGGAAATTTATAGCACTGAATGCATATATTAAAAAGCAAGAAAGAGCCAAAATCAAAGAACTAATGGATCAACTGAAGAAGCTAGAAAATGAACAGCAAACCAATCCTAAACCAAGTACAAGAAGAGAAATAACAAGGATTAAAGCAGAAATAAATGACATAGAGAACAAAAAAACAATAGAGAGGATAAATATCACCAAAAGTTGGTTCTTTGAGAAGATCAACAAGATTGACAAGCCCCTAGCTAGAATGACAAAATCAAAAAGAGAGAAGAACCATATAAACAAAATAATGAATGAAAAAGGTGACATAACTGCAGATCCTGAAGAAATTAAAAAAATTATAAGAGGATACTATGAACAACTGTATGGCAACAAACTGGATAATGTAGAGGAAATGGACAATTTCCTGGAAACATATGAACAACCTAGACTGACCAGAGAAGAAATAGAAGACCTCAACCAACCCATCACAAGCAAAGAGATCCAATCAGTCATCAAAAATCTCCCACAAATAAATGCCAAGGGCCAGATGGCTTCACAGGGGAATTCTACCAAACTTTCCAGAAAGAACTGACACCAATCGTACTCAAACTCTTTCAAAACATTGAAGAAAATGGAACACTACCTAACTCATTTTATGAAGCTAACATCACTCTAATACCAAAACCAGGCAAAGATGCTACAAAAAAGGAAAACTACCGGCCAGTCTCCCTAATGAATATAGATGCAAAAATCCTCAACAAAATACTTGCAAATCGAATCCAAAGACACATTAAAAAAATCATACACCATGACCAAGTGGGGTTTATTCCAGGCATGCAAGGATGGTTCAACATAAGAAAATCAATCAATGTATTATAACACATTAACAAGTCAAAAAGGAAAAATCAATTGATCATCTCAATAGTTGCTGAAAAAGCATTTGACAAAATCCAACATACCTTTTTGATAAAAACACTTCAAAAGGTAGGAATTGAAGGAAACTTCCTCAACATGATAAAGAGCATATATGAAAAACCCACAGCCAGCATAGTACTCAATGGTGAGAGACTGAAAGCCTTCCCTCTAAGATCAGGAGCAAGACAAGGATGCCCGCTGTCACCACTGTTATTCAACATTGTGCTGGAAGTGCTAGCCAGGGCAATCCGGCAAGACAAAGAAATAAAAGGCATCCAAATTGGAAAAGAAGAAGTAAAACTGTCATTGTTTGCAGATGATATGATCTTATATCTAGAAAACCCTGAGAAATCGATGATACGGCTACTAGAGCTAATAAACAAATTTAGCAAAGTAGCGGGATACAAGGTTAATGCACATAAGTCAGTAATGTTTCTATATGCTAGAAATGAACAAACTGAAGAGACACTCAAGAAAAAGATACCATTTTCAATAGCAACTAAAAAAATCAAGTACCTAGGAAAAAACTTAACCAAAGATGTAAAAGACCTATACAAAGAAAACTACATAACTCTACTAAAAGAAATAGCAGGGGACCTTAAAAGATGGAAAAATATTCCATGTTCATGGATAGGAAGACTAAATGTCATTAAGATGTCAATTCTACCCAAACTCATCTACAGATTCAATGCAATCCCAATCAAAATTCCAACAACCTACTTTGCAGACTTGGAAAAGCTAGTTATCAAATTTATTTGGAAAGGGAAGATGCCTCGAATTGCTAAAGACACTCTAAAAAAGAAAAACGAAGTGGGAGGACTTACACTCCCTGACTTTGAAGCTTATTATAAAGCCACAGTTGCCAAAACAGCATGGTACTGGCACAAAGATAGACATATAGATCAATGGAATCGAATTGAGAATTCAGAGATAGACCCTCAGATCTATGGCCAACTGATCTTTGATAAGGCCCCCAAAGTCACTGAACTGAGTCATAATGGTCTTTTCAATAAATGGGGCTGGGAGAGTTGGATATCCATATCCAAAAGAATGAAAGAGGACCCGTACCTCACCCCCTACACAAAAATTAACTCAAAATGGATGAAAGATCTCAATATAAAAGATAGTACCATAAAACTCCTAGAAGATAATGTAGGAAAACATCTTCAAGACCTTGTATTAGGCGGCCACTTCCTAGACTTTACACCCAAAGCACAAGCAACAAAAGAGAAAATCGATAAATGGGAACTCCTCAAGCTTAAAAGTTTCTGCACCTCAAAGGAATTTCTCAAAAAGGTAAAGAGGCAGCCAACTCAATGGGAAAAAATTTTTGGAAACCATGTATCTGACAAAAGACTGATATCTTGCATATATAAAGAAATCCTACAACTCAATGACAATAGTACAGACAGCCCAATTATAAAATGGGCAAAAGATATGAAAAGACAGTTCTCTGAAGAGGAAATACAAATGGCCAAGAAACACATGAAAAAATGTTCAGCTTCACTAGCTATTAGAGAGATGCAAATTAAGACCACAATGTGATACCATCTAACACCGATTAGAATGGCTGCCATTAAAGAAACAGGAAACTACAAATGCTGGACGGGATGTGGAGAAGTTGGAACTCTTATTCATTGTTGGTGGGACTGTATAATGGTTCAGCCACTCTGGAAGTCAGTCTGGCAGTTCCTTAGAAAACTAGATATAGAGCTACCATTCGATCCAGCGATTGCACTTCTCGGTATATACCCGGAAGATCGGAAAGCAGTGACATGAACAGATCTCTGCACGCCAATGTTCATAGCAGCATTATTCACAATTGCCAAGAGATGGAAACAACCCAAATGTCCTTCAACAGATGAGTGGATAAATAAAATGTGGTATATACACACGATGGAATACTACACGGCAGTAAGAAGGAACGATCTCGTGAAACATATGACAACATGGATGAACCTTGAAGATAAAATGCTGAGCGAAATAAGCCAGGCACAAAAAGGGAAATATTATATGCTACCACTAATGTGAACTTTGAAAAATATAAAACAAATGGTTTATAATGTAGAATGTAGGGGAACTAGCAATAGAGAGCAATTAAGGAAGGGGGAACAATAATCCAAGAAGAACAGATAAGCTATTTAATGTTCTGGGGATGCCCAGGAATGACTATGGTCTGTTAATTTCTGATGGATATAGTAGGAACAAGTTCACAGAAATGTTGCTATATTATGTAACTTTCTTGGGGTAAAGTAGGAACATGTTGGAAGTTAAGCAGTTATCTTAGGTTAGTTGTCTTTTTCTTACTCCCTTGTTATGGTCTTTTTGAAATGTTCTTTTATTGTATGTTTGTTTTCTTTTTATCTTTTTTTTCATACAGTTGATTTAAAAAAGAAGGGAAAGTTAAAAAAAAAAAAAAAAAGAAAAGGAAAAAAAAAAAAGATGTAGTGACCCCTTGAGGAGCCTGTGGAGAATGCAGGGGTATTCGCCTACCCCACCTCCATGGTTGCTGACATGACCACAGACATAGGGGACTGGTGGTTTGATGGGTTGAGCCCTCTACCACAGGTTTTACCCTTGGGAAGACGGCTGCTGCAAAGGAGAGGCTAGGCTTCCCTATGGTTGTGCCTAAGAGCCTCCTCCCTACTGCCTCTTTGTTGCTCAGATGTGGCCCTGTCTCTCTAGCTAAGCCAACTTGAAAGGTGAAATCACTGCCCTCCCCCCTACGTGGGATCAGACACCCAGGGGAGTGAATCTCCCTGGCAACGTGGAATATGACTCCTGGGGAGGAATGTAGACCTGGCATCGTGGGACGGAGAACATCTTCTTGACCAAAAGGGGGATGTGAAAGGAAATGAAATAAGCTTCAGTGGCAGAGAGATTCCAAAAGGAGCCGAGAGGTCACTCTGGTGGGCACTCTTATGCACACTTTAGACAACCCTTTTTAGGTTCTAAAGAATTGGGGTAGCTGGTGGTGGATACCTGAAACTATCAAACTACAACCCAGAACCTATGAATCTCGAAGACAGTTGTATAAAAATGTAGCTTATGAGGGGTGACAATGGGATTGGGAAAGCCATAAGGACCACACTCCACTTTGTCTAGTTTATGGATGGATGAGTAGAAAAATAGGGGAAGGAAACAAACAGACAAAGGTACCCAGTGTTCTTTTTTACTTCAATTGCTCTTTTTCACTCTAATTATTATACTTGTTATTTTTGTGTGTGTGCTAATGAATGTGTCAGGGATTGATTTGGGTGATGAATGTACCACTGTGTAATGGTACTGTAAACAATCGAAAGTACGATTTGTTTTGTATGACTGCGTGGTATGTGAATATATCTCAATAAAATGAAGATTAAAAAAAAAAAAAAAGAAGTAAATGAAGTTTATCCAAAATACAGATATTGTTTACCTAATTTAAGATACAAAAAGTGATTTTACAAAGTCATTTATTAAGGCACTGATGGAGATTGCACATTTCATCATCTCCGATGTAAAAATTTTTAAAAGCTTTAACATTACTACACTGTAGAATCACCATCTGAAAAGTTATTTAACTGATATGTTAATGTGTATATTGAGGGCCTATTATTTGCTATGCATTGTTCACTGTCATATTTACTGGTGTACCTCTGGTATCTAACAATTTGTTTTGCAAAGGTAGGCATTGGTAAATATCTGTTGCATAAATACATGAATAAATGCCTCAAATTGAGGTAGTTGAAAATGTTGATTGGTATGTGTACTAAAGGCAGAAATGACTAGAAAGGAAAACCAGAATAAATCTGCACTACAAAAATTCCTATTCATTTTTTTCTTTCCTTATCCCATCAAGTAGTTCTATAAAAGATGGCATTTGAGGTTTCCAAATATAATATACTATTTGGGGTTTCCAAATTTTCTAATATATGATTTTATAACTAAAGGGATCTCAGAAGCCCTGATTTTTCTATGGCATGCAGTTTGTGTATATCATACCTGCACTTCTTTTCACTAGCAACATTAAAAATATGGACTGTTGAATGGAATTCAGATTTTCCAATACATTATTTTCACATTTAGAAAAAAGATGAATAAATACTTTTCTACCAGGATGCATTTGTGTTCCCTTTTCTTTCACAGTCTTCTCTTAGTTGTGCTCCAAGAGATAGTCATCTTTTCATGAATCAGGACTATTTCAATCACTTGCTCTAATTACATTCTTTGCAGACTCAGTGGTGTCTATTTGCACTTTGAGTTGTGGTGTATATTCCCAATCATGCCAGTTTTCTGCTTGACAGGCCAGAATCTCTGAGTTTGGATAAGATTTCTGAGAATTCTCCAGAAGGTCCAGAGTTTGGTGGCCTTTCACCACTCTCCTGTCATTTCTTTCTTTTATCTTCTAGTGGAAGCAGTCACAGGAGAATCTACTGAAGCAATAACTATTGCTCTACTTGTCACTCTCCCAAATCCCAGACTTAACTCTGGAACTTACTATCTGAACTGTGCTTCCCAGGAGACCCTGGGGAAATGATTTGCTGAGTGATCTTCATTGAAGAAGACAGTAGGGTTAGGAAGATACTTTGCCTACCACCATAGTTGCCTGCTTGTTGGACAAGGCATGGGTAGCAACTCTATTCCTAAGGTACACAAGTTTTTTTTTTTTCCTTGCATTTCATAAAAGTTAGTAATATGAACCCCAAGTGAGAATAGTGCAATGTACATTACTGGGAGAGGTCAATGAATTTACTTCAGCTTAAAGCTCTTTTCATGCAGTGTAATATCAATTAAGAAATATAAGAGCAATATTTGAGCTGGAGAGGAAGGAAGAAGAAATCGATGGTATTTTAACAATATTTTGTCATTTAGTAACCTCTTTGAAATTTAATATGTAATAGATATTTCTGTAGCCTAGAATACAAAGATTAATAAACAGCTTTCCATGTAAAGAGGCTCACAGAACAGGAAATATGTAAGTAAACCAATAATTAGAATATTATACTTGTTCTGTAAAGAGATAAACGAGGTGCTATGGGAGAATATAGGCTGAGGCTGTGCTGATAGTGGGAGTCAGGAAAGATATTGGTCCAAGTAGAGTTTTGTCTGTTTACATATCATAATTTGATCTGTTGTTTAGTCTAGAATGGCTGGTTAATCTGTGATCCCTGTCATTAAATTTCGGCACAAAATGACCTCCAGGGAACACCTTTTAAGAGAATTATCTACATAACCTTCAAGGCTCAACTTCAGGTAAAAGATGTAGCAATATCAACCTTATGCATGCACTTACTTTCACTTCAGTAACTGCCAAATGTCAAAAGAATGTGGGTATGAATGTATTGCTATAAAAGGGATTTAGTTTCATGCCTTACAATATGAAACTAATGTATCCATTTTAGAAATGGTAATGAATAGGCAATACATTTTGAGTTAAAATGTCCACATTCTTCTGGAACTTGCTTTGCACATAAATTAAACAATGAAATACTAGTTACTGCCTTGTCTTTGTGACAAATTTCCAACAAACTCTTGACTTTTATGATAATTTAAAATTTATTCCTCATGTGAAAGAGTGTAATGTAAATCCAATCAACGTACACTTACATACTAGAGGCTGTTATTTTCTATTATGTTATAGGCTATTAACAACGAACAGAATTATGTTCTGATGTGTTATATTGGTTTCTTCTGAATTTTTATGATCTCTCTCCACCCCCAGGAATAGACATTTTATGGATGATGGGTTACCTTCAAATATGAAAGATAAGCATAAGCTTACTTTTTAGGACAATGAAGAACTCAGTTGTGCATATAAAATGTAAAATTACATGAAAGACCAAATATTGAGACTGTAAGATAGTAAATTAAAACCTAAAGAAAGGTAGAATCAGAAAGGGAAGAGGAGAAGCAGGGGGTAGAAATTTCAAGTTGTTAAAGTTTGGAATCAAAAGGGACCATTTGTTTTATCAAAAAAGAGAAAATGTACAAGTCTTAGAGAGTAATGTCAATATGAATATGAAGGATAAGTAGGGATAGAAGTTAAATTTTTAAGGGGTTAAAAGATTTTTATATGGAAGATGATCACAGCCAAGAAAGGATAGAATCTTTGGCAGGCTTTGTGGTTGAATTTTGTCCCATAGAAAGGCATGTTCAAATGCTGACTCACTTGTACCTGCGAATGTGACCTTACTTGGAAATGGGGTCTTTGCATATGTAATTAGTTAAGATGAGGTCATACTGGATTAGGGTGGGGGCTAATCCAATATGACAGCTGTCTTTATAAGAAGAGAGAAATTTGGACAGAAGGACATAGGGAGAAGATGGCTATGTGAAGATGGAGACAGAGATTGGAGTTAAGCTGCTACAGTGAAGGAACTCCTGGGGCCATCAGAAACTAGTAGAAGGAAGGAAGGTTTTTCCCTAGAGCCTTCAGATCTCAAACTCCTAACCTCTAGAATTGTGAGAGAATACATTTCTGTTGTTTTAAACCACCCAGATTGTGGTACTTAAGTTATGGCAGTCCTAGGAAGCTAATACAACAGGAAATGTGGTATAGGTTATAGCTGCTGCCTAATATTCATTCCACCCCTTATTTTTCTAGCTAAAAGAGTACATTTCCAAGTCATATTTTCTGTTAAGTGAGTTGTATGACCAACTTCTGGCCAATGAGATGAAACAGGAAGTGTCATGGGGAATTTCTAGAAAGAACCATGAAGGCTATTTAAGAAAGCTACTTAGATGGATAAAATATGCTTTTATTTTCCTCTTTCTTTAACCATTGGTGTGGAAGCCAGTGCAATGACTGAAGCTACAGCAGCTATATTAGACAAAGGACATGACCTTGAAGATAAGGTCTTGAACTGAGGAAGGGAGAACAGAAAGATAGGAGCCTGATTCATGGATAATGTGGAGATGCCATACTAGCTGTATTAGTTAGGGTTTTCTAGGGAAACAGAATCAATGAGAGATATCTATGAATATAAGATTTATAAAAGTGACTCATGCAACTATCGGTATGTATGAGTCCAAATTCCTAGGGCAGTCAGCAAACTGGCAATTCCAACGAAGATGTTCGATGAACTCAGGAAACAAACTGGCGACTTCGACAAACTCCTCAGGAAACGCTTCACTGGGCAGCCAAAGAAGAAGTGAAGGTCCTCTATCTGTCTTAAAAGTCTTCAACTGATTGATTGGATTAAATCCAGCCAACTGCATTCTCTCATTGTGGAAGACATGCCCTTCGTTGAGTCATCAGTCACAGCTGCAGCCAATTGACTGTTGATTTAATAAACCAGCCTGTTGGTTTATTAACCAGCCACAAACATCCTCACAGCAATGGTTAGGCCAGTGCTTGCTTGACCAGACAGCTGGGTGTCATCACCTGGCCAAGTTGACACATGAACCTAACCATCACACTAGCCCAACATAGCTGCTTTTTCATAAAAGAGAAATAAATTTCTATCATGTTTAAGGAAGTCTTAGTTTTTATTTCTGTTTTATGCAATTGAACTCATTTTTTCAGATAGAGACTGATTCTGTATCTCCAGTGCCCTTGAATTTCTACAAAAGCCTGTCATTAATAGACTTCTAAATTAAAAGGGAAACTATGATTTGACATATTAAATCTTTTAAACTCATATCAATGAATTGTTTACTTTTAAATCAAGCAGATGGAGCATATCATGAACACTTATCTAGTTGTCTGTTTGTTAGTGAAAGTATGCGTGGTCTTGAGGAAAGACTTTATATAGAAACTAACCAAAGATAACCTGAGGTATATGTGCTAGATTACACTATAGCAACAAACAACCCCAAAATTTCAGTGGCTGCAAACAACAGGGTTTATTTCTTGTTCAATGTACTTGTCTTTAGTCTCTCTACGCCATGAGATATCTCCTTTGCACGAGAGGAGAAGAATGGCTTAGATAGTTAGGCACAAGTATTTAATTGCTGGTGGAACACATCTACACTCACATTTCTTTTGCCAGAACTAGATAACTATGACTAACTTCAAAGGATGAGGAAGTATAGTTTTCCTTATATCCTGAAGCTGAAGAGAATGGAATATTGGAGAGCATTGATAATATCTATTAATCTATGAAACTGTAAACAAAAAGCTTTTAATGCATAATAATAATGTTTTTACCTTTTGGTTATGCATTCCACTTTAAATAATTATTTTAATTACCTTAGAAAGGCTTTCCTCTAGAAAGAAAAAAAAAAATCCAGATGAGAATTTCTCTAAGGCTAATTTCTCTTTGGCAGGTATATGGTAATTTAACTGGGAAATTAAAAACATTTTTTGCTGGAGAAGGAGATGAGCACTAAATCCTGAAGATTTGCAAACACCCATACTTGTTTATTCATCCATTCATCCAGATGACACTTATTGAATACCTCTTAAGTGCAGTCCAGATAAGACCCATTGAAACTAAGGCTGAGGGAGCAGAATTTGAGAAGGGGAAATGGACATGATTCTAAATATTTCTAAAACTGCCTTTCAAATAGTAATTTATTTAGAATTCAACAACTACATTATAGCTCCATATACAATTCACTTACCAGATAGTTTTGGAAGCTAATTACATCAACATTATTAAAATATTGCTGTGACTTTTATTCCAATTGGGGATTTTTTTTTTAAAAAGAATATAGCTAAGTTAAACAAATCAGAATTTTCTGGAAATAAGATGTCTGATAAGAATTTTCTGAACAGCTGAGTGTAGCATATAGTGAATAAGCATATAGTAAAAATAATGTAGCAATATGGCTTTTTTCCCCCCAAATGGAAATTTACTGGCATTTTAATTCAAAAGACATCAACTTAATTCTTTTTGTTTCCCCCAAATGATAAAATGAGCTATATTCCAAATGAAGTATCACTGTACCAGAATATCTTTTGGCATATTCATAATAATAAAATGAATCTTTTCAAATAACAACTTGGAAAAAAATCTCTGATAAGAAGTCTTTCAAAAGAGAGGTTTCCAATTATACTTTTATATTCTAAATGTGTGGGCATAACACTTCTAGAAATATTTGAAAAAGTGTTTTCTCAATTCTGATTATTTCCTTAGGATAGATAATTTGAAATGAAAATATTAGCTCAAAGAGTATGAACACAATTTTAAAAGAATAAATTCAACACACACTTTCAAATTGCTTCCAGAAATTTATACTAATTTATACTCCAATATGCAATCTAAGAGAATCCAATTCTGACTGCCCTCATCTGCAATGAGTATTAGAAGGTGGTATTACAAATGTAATGTGGTATTAATAGCTAAAGTATGTATAGTTTTATCCACAAATTGTTCATTATTTAACTTGCTTTTCCTTTCCTTAAGATGGATGAACATTTTTCAAATGTTAACTACTTATTTTTTTCCTTGGATTATACATTCAAATCCTCAGGCTATTTAGTGGTTGATGTTAGTTTTTTTTGTTTGTTTGTTTGTTTGTTTTATTTCAAGCTATTGAAATAAATAAAATTATATTAAAAAATAGAACAATCTCACAAACTGAGGAAAGTCAAGAACAAAAAGAATGAGTTAGTACTTTTTCCTGCGAGGCAGATCTAATAGCCATAGAATGGATTTTCTCCTTCCTAGCTTTTATCAAATGGAAAAACAAATTTCCCTATGTCTAAGGCATCAGAAAGCTCACCAAGTGATTAAAAGGTTGTTTAGGTACAAGGTTTCAAGTCCCCTAATGGGGATTAACAAATATCAAAAGCTGCTAGTTTCCTTTCTTTTAATATCAACTATTAAATTGCACATATTTCTAACAGTGTAAATTAGAGAATTTCACACTCATGACCTGAGTTTCAAAAATCTGTTCATATTTTATTAAAATCTTATTACTTCTTAGTAAGAACATCCAAAGTATCTGAGCTTGCATCACAATAACTGAAAGAGACCAGACAGCTTGAAGAGCTGGTCTCATCTCACCATCTGCAGCCCAAACCAGTCAAATAGCACCAATCTCAGGAGACTCTGATGCAGCTAGAAATTTATAGCAGAGCCTCATTTGTAAACCACTGAAACTGCCACAAAGGCAGATCAAATCCTAATGGTTCACAGATAACACACATTATAAAAGTTATAAAAGTCATGTTACAATTCCCAAAGCTCTAAAGTCACTCATTGGTTTCCCTTGATTTTGTACTGATTAATCTACCAAACTAAAAACTTTCATTTTCAACCAGTTCAGTAAGTTAGTTGAGACAGTGGCTAACATTTTTGTTCTATGCATAATTATCTGATTGCTTATGCTAAACTTTTGATTTGCATAGGTAGTAGGAAAGCTTGAATCAATTTTTCCAAAAAGTTCCAATCTTACGTTTTGAAATATTGAGTATATATCTGGACAGTCTCCCTTAAGCTTCCTTTTTAAGATACGTGACTCAATTTATATCGTTGGTTACCATAAAGTCCATAAGGACTGTTCTAGTTTGCTAATGCTGCTTGAATGCAAAACACCAGAAATGGATTGGCTTTTATAAAAGGGGGTTTATTTGGCTACACAGTTACAGTCTTAAGGCCATAAAGTGTCCAAGGTAACACATCAGTAATCAGGTACCTTCACTGGAGGATGGCCAATGGCGTCTGGAAAACCTCTGCTAGCTGGGAAGGCACGTGGCTGGCGTCTGCTCCAAAGTTCTGGTTTCAAAATGGCTTTCTCCCAGGATGTTCCTCTCTAGCAAGCTTGCTCCTCTTCAAAATGTCACTCACAGCTGCATTGAATTCCTTCTCTTTGAGTCAGCTCATTTATATGGCTCCACTGATCAAGGCCCACCCTAAATGGGTTCAAAGAAACCAGAAGCTGATGGCTTGGAAAATTACGAGCTTCCAGGGGATGGAATCCATGAGAATATCTCATCAGAGTCATCACCCACAGCTGGGTGGGGCACATTCCAAGCAAATCTAAACAGCACCAAAACGTCTGCCTCACAAGACTACATCAAAGATAATGGCATTTGGCGGACACAATATATTCAAACTGGCACAAAGACATTGTGCTGGTTTGGATGTATTATGTCCCCCAAAACACCATGTTCTTTAATGCAGTCTTGTCAGGGCAGATATATTAGTATTGATTAGGTTGGAATCTTTGGATTAGGTCGTTGCCATGGAGATGTAACCCACCCAACTGTGGGTAATACCTTTGATTAGATTATTTCCATGGAGATGTGACCTCGCCTATTCAGCGTGGATCTTTATTAGTTTATTGGAGCCCTATAAAAGCTCAAAAACAGAAGGAACTCAGAGCAGCCAAGAGAAACATTTTGGAGCTGGCCATTGAAAGCAGACTTTTGCTAGCCTCAAGTTTGCCTGGGAGAAACTAAGAGAACATCCCCAGACACCTAGTGAGGGACATTCTGGGAGAAAGCCGTTTTGGAACCAGAAACCCAGAGCAGATACCAGCCACCTGCCTGTCCTTCACAGATGAAAGAGGTTTTCTGGATGCCATCGGTGTTCTTCAGTGAAGGTACCCTATTGTTGATACCTTTGTTTGGACAATTCCACGGCCTTAGGACTATAACTTTGTAACCAAATAAACCCCCTTTATAAAAGCCAATACATTTCTCATATTTTACATAATGGCAGCATTAGCAAACTGGAACAGACATCAATTCCTGAAAGATAGTTTTTAGTAAATAAGAGATTCAAATGTCACTAACACCTATGATAGATGCTTAAGGATTCAAGTGACCTAACTGTGTGTCAAATTAGGCTCATTATTTAAGATCACTGAGCTATTAAAGATTCAGTAAGATTCTGTGGCTGTGTCCTAGTTAAGTTATTCAAACATCTATCAACCTTTAAAGTAGATCAATACTCCCACCAAAATAAACTGGTGTTGGACCATGACAGAAACCCCATCCTGTTTCCTGGTTCTATAGGGAATTAGCCTTCCTAGACAGCATCTCTTATGGGACAACACGGGCTCCTGTCTTACAGTCAGAAGGGGCACTTGGCCCTAATAATGGCCTTGCTGAGTTACAGGATACAGTCAGATTGCCTTCTGCCTAGAAGAACAGCACAGTCAGCACTGAGCCCCCAATCCAAGGGTGCAACTTGAGTTACACTAATTTACATTCTGGTTACAGTGTCCCAAATACTGGTAAGACACAGCAATGTGGCCAAAAATGACAGTATTAGTTAGGGTTCTCTAGGGAAACAGAATCAACAAGAGATATCTATAAATATAAGATTTATAAAAGTATCTCACACAACTGTGGGTATGCATGAGTCCAAATTTCATAGGGCAGGCAGCAGACTGGCAACTCCAATGAAGATGTTCGATGAACTCCTCAGGCAGCAAACTGGCACCTTTGATGAACTCCTCAGGAAATGATTTGCTGGTCAGCTGAAGAAGGAGTGAAGGTCCTCTGTCTTGCTTGAAAGTCATCAACTGATTGGATTGTATCCAGCTGATTGCATTCTCTCATTGTGGAAGACATGCCCATCATTGATATAATCAGTCACAGCTGCAGCCAATTGACTGATGATTTAATAAACCAGCCTTCTGGTTTATTAACCAGCCACAAATGTCCTTGCAATAACGGTTAGGCCAGTGCTTGCTTGACCAGACACTTGGGTACCATCACCTGGCCAAGTTAGCACATGAACCTAACCATCACAATGACCATATGCAAAATGAGAGAACTAGTAAAACAAATTTTAAAACTAGATATAATTCAGCCTTTCATCACTAACCCAGGCACACACACACACACACACAAAATACAAAAAAGCCAACAAATATGAGCTAGAACCGTGCTTTAAAAACAACAAAAAATACACAGTTAACAAGGACAACCAAAACTACCAACATTGATATAAACCAGTAGAGATTCCCTACTTCATTATTTGGCATTTTAAAAAGTTCAAAAATATTAATATCCTAAATTTTATCAGTACTTTCATTTTTAAATAATTTATGGGACATAAAAACATACAAGCAAACAAACAAACAAAAAGGAAGCAGTGGTACAAAAATTCTGGAAGAACAGTCACTAGAAAAAGAAAAGTCATAAAAACAATATAAAAGGATGTATTTAAGTGAAATAAATTAAAGATTAAAACCTTACACTCTCAAGTTTTTTTTTTTTTTTACACTCATTTTGAGAGATGACATGGAGTAAAGGATACATTAGTCTTATCCCCAGTTGGTTAAGAACAAACACCAAAATCATCCTTCACAAAAAATATTTGCTTTTAGATATCATGCCTCCATGATAGTTATTTTGAACACAGTAGAAACTACCTCTGAATTAATATTCCAAATCTTAATCAGTAGCTTGTCTGCTCAAATTATTAAGACATTTTGTTTGCTGACTTCGCTGCAAAATGATACTGAAAAAATACTTTACTGGCATCTGCAGAAAGTAAAATTTTGGTATATGAGTTCATCTAAACTACTGAGATTTTTTTTAGGAAATAAAATAATGCCTAGCTATTCTAATACACTAAAAATTAAAAAGGGATATCTACATAATGCATAAGAACCTTGTGGCTCACACTTCCTTTATCCAGTGTATGGACAGATGAATAGAAAAATGGGGACAAAAAATAAATAAATAATAGAGGGGAAGAAAGGGTATGAGATGTTTTGGGTGTTCTTTTTTACTTCTATTTTTATTTTTGTTCTTATTTTTATTTTTTGAAGTAATGAAAATGTTCAAAAATTGATTGTGGAGATGAATGCACAACTATATGATGATACTGTGATCAATTGATTGTATACTTCAGATGACTGAATGGTATGTCACTATATCTCAATAAAGCTGCATTAAAAAATAATGCCGGGAGGCGGGGCAAGATGGCAGACTGGTGAGCTGTATGTTTTAGTTACTCCTCCAGGAAAGTAGGTAAAAAGCCAGGAACTGCGTGGACTGGACACCACAGAGCAATCTGTCTTTGGGCATACTTCATACAACACTCATGAAAACGTGGAACTGCTGAGATCAGCGAAATCTGTAAGTTTTTGCGGCCAGGGGACCCGCGCCCCTCCCTGCCAGGCTCAGTCCCGGGGGAGGAGGGGCTGTCAGCTCCAGGAAGGAGAAGGGAGAATTGCAGTGGCTGCTCTTACCGGAAACTCATTCTACTGATTCAAACTCCAACCATAGATAGACTGAGGCCAGACACCAGAGACTCTGAGAGCAGCCAGCCCAGCAGAGAGGAGACAGGCATAGAAAAAAAACAACACGAAAAACTCCAAAATAAAAGCAGAGGATTTTTGGAGTTCTGGTGAACACAGAAAGGGGAAGGGCGGAGATCAGGCCTTGAGGCGCATATGCAAATCCCGAAGCAAGGCTGATCTCTCTGCCCTGGGCACTTTTCCTTAATGGCCCTGGTTGCTTTGTCTATTAGCATTTCAATAACCCATTAGATCTCTGAGGAGGGCCGTTTTTTTTTATTTATTTATTTTTTTTAAATCCTTTTTGCTTTTTCTTAAACAATTACTCTAAGAAGCTCAATACAGAAAGCTTCAAAGAATTGAAATTTGGGCACGTCAAGTCAAGAGCAGAACTAAGAGAGCTCTGAGACAAAAGGCAATAATCCAGTGGCTGAGAAAATTCACTAAACAACACAACTTCCCAAGAAAAGGGGGGTGTCCGCTCACAGCCACCATCCTGGTGGACAGGAAACACTCCTGCCCATCGCCAGCCCCATAGCCCAGAGCTGCCCCAGACAACCCAGTGTGACGGAAGTGCTTCAAATAACAGGCACACACCACAAAACTGGGCGTGGACATTAGCCTTCCCTGCAACCTCAGCTGAATGTCCCAGAGCTGGGAAGGGGGAGCAGTGTGAATTAACAGAGCCCCATTCAGCCATCATTTGAGCAGACTGGGAGCCTCCCAACACAGCCCAGCAGCCCAGAACTGCCCTGGGGGGACGGCACTCACCTGCGACATAGCACAGTCATCCCTCAACAGAGGACCCGGGGTGCACAGCCTGGAAGAGGGGCCCACTTGCAAGTCTCAGGAGCCATACGCCAATACCAAAGACTTGTGGGTCAGTGGCAGAGACAAACTGTGGCAGGACTGAACTGAAGGATTAGACTATTGCAGTAGCTTTAAAACTCTAGGATCATCAGGGAGATTTGATTGTTAGGGCCACCCCCCCTCCCCGACTGCCCAGAAACACGCCCCACATACAGGGCAGGCAACACCAACTACACACGCAAGCTTGGGACACCAATTGGGCCCCACAAGACTCACTCCCCCACTCACCAAAAAGGCTAAGCAGGGGAGATCTGGCTTGTGGAGAACAGGTGTCTCGTGGACGCCACCTGCTGGTTAGTTAGAGAAAGTGTACTCCACGAAGCTGTAGATCTGATAAATTAGAGATAAGGACTTCAACTGGTCTACAAACCCTAAAAGAACCCTATCAAGGTCAGCAAATGCCACGAGGCCAAAAACAACAGAAAATTATAAAGCATATGAAAAAACCAGACGATATGGATAACCCAAGCCCAAGCACCCAAATCAAAAGACCAGAAGAGACACACCTAGAGCAGCTACTCAAAGAACTAAAGATGAACAATGAGACCCTAGTACGGGATATGAAGGAAATCAAGAAGACCCTAGAAGAGCATAAAGAAGACATTGCAAGACTAAATAAAAAAATGGATGATCTTATGGAAATTAAAGAAACTGTTGACCAAATTAAAAAGATTCTGGACACTCATAGTACAAGACTAGAGGAAGTTGAACAACGAATCAGTGACCTGGAAGATGACAGAATGGAAAATGAAAACATAAAAGAAAGAATGGGGAAAAAAATTGAAAAACTCGAAATGGACCTCAGGGATATGATAGATAATATGAAACGTCCGAATATAAGACTCATTGGTGTCCCAGAAGGGGAAGAAAAGGGTAAAGGTCTAGGAAGAGTATTCAAAGAAATTGTTGGGGAAATCTTCCCAAATCTTCTAAACAACATAAATACACAAATCATAAATGCTCAGCGAACTCCAAATAGAATAAATCCAAAAAAACCCACTCCGAGACATATACTGATCACACTGTCAAACATAGAAGAGAAGGAGCAAGTTCTGAAAGCAGCAAGAGAAAAGCAATTCACCACATACAAAGGAAACAGCATAAGACTAAGTAGTGACTACTCAGCAGCCACCATGGAGGCGAGAAGGCAGTGGCACGATATATTTAAAATTCTGAGTGAGAGGAATTTCCAGCCAAGAATACTTTACCCAGCAAAGCTCTCCTTCAAATTTGAGGGAGAGCTTAAATTTTTCACAGACAAAGAAATGCTGAGAGAATTTGCTAACAAGAGACCTGCCCTACTGGAGATACTAAAGGGAGCCCTACAGACAGAGAAACAAAGACAGGACAGAGAGACTTGGAGAAAGGTTCAGTACTAAAGAGATTCGGTATGGGTACAATAAAGGATATTAATAGAGAGAGGGAAAAATATGGCAAACATAATCCAAAGGATAAGATGGCCGATTCAAGAAATGCCTTCACGGTTTTAACGTTGAATGTAAATGGATTAAACTCCCCAATTAAAAGATATAGATTCGCAGAATGGATCAAAAAAAATGAACCATCAATATGTTGCATACAAGAGACTCATCTTAGACACAGGAACACAAAGAAACTGAAAGTGAAAGGATGGAAAAAAATATTTCATGCAAGCTACAGCCAAAAGAAAGCAGGTGTAGCAATATTAATCTCAGATAAAATAGACTTCAAATGCAGGGATGTTTTGAGAGACAAAGAAGGCCACTACATACTAATAAAAGGGGCAATTCAGCAAGAAGAAATAACAATCGTAAATGTCTATGCACCCAATCAAGGTGCCACAAAATACATGAGAGAAACATTGGCAAAACTAAAGGAAGCAATTGATGTTTCCACAATAATTGTGGGAGACTTCAACACATCACTCTCTCCTATAGATAGATCAACCAGACAGAAGACCAATAAGGAAATTGAAAACCTAAACAATCTGATAAATGAATTAGATTTAACAGACATCTACAGGACATTACATCCCAAATCACCAGGATACACATACTTTTCTAGTGCTCACGGAACTTTCTCCAGAATAGATCATATGCTGGGACATAAAACAAGCCTCAATAAATTTAAAAAGATTGAAATTATTCAAAGCACATTCTCTGACCACAATGGAATACAATTAGAAGTCAATAACCATCAGAGACTTAGAAAATTCACAAATACCTGGAGGTTAAACAACACACTCCTAAACAATCAGTGGGTTAAAGAAGAAATAGCAAGAGAAATTGCTAAATATATAGAGACGAATGAAAATGAGAACACAACATACCAAAACCTATGGGATGCAGCAAAAGCAGTGCTAAGGGGGAAATTTATAGCACTAAACGCATATATTAAAAAGGAAGAAAGAGCCAAAATCAAAGAACTAATGGATCAACTGAAGAAGCTAGAAAATGAACAGCAAACCAATCCTAAACCAAGTACAAGAAAAGAAATAACAAGGATTAAAGCAGAAATAAATGACATAGAGAACAAAAAAACAATAGAAAGGATAAATATCACCAAAAGTTGGTTCTTTGAGAAGATCAACAAGATTGACAAGCCCCTAGCTAGACTGACAAAATCAAAAAGAGAGAAGACCCATATAAACAAAATAATGAATGAAAAAGGTGACATAACTGCAGATCCTGAAGAAATTAAAAAAAATTATAAGAGGATATTATGAACAACTGTATGGCAACAAACTGGATAATGTAGAAGAAATGGACAATTTCCTGGAAACATATGAACAACCTAGACTGACCAGAGAAGAAATAGAAGACCTCAACCAACCCATCACAAGCAAAGAGATCCAATCAGTCATCAAAAATCTTCCCACAAATAAATGCCCAGGGCCAGATGGCTTCACAGGGGAATTCTACCAAACTTTCCAGAAAGAACTGACACCAATCTTACTCAAACTCTTTCAAAACATTGAAAAAAATGGAACACTACCTAATTCATTTTATGAAGCTAACATCAATCTAATACCAAAACCAGGCAAAGATGCTACAAAAAAGGAAAACTACCGGCCAATCTCCCTAATGAATATAGATGCAAAAATCCTCAACAAAATACTTGCAAATCGAATCCAAAGACACATTAAAAAAATCATACACCATGACCAAGTGGGGTTCATTCCAGGCATGCAAGGATGGTTCAACATAAGAAAAACAATCAATGTATTACAACACATTAAAAACTCGAAAGGGAAAAATCAATTGATCATCTCAATAGATGCTGAAAAAGCATTTGACAAAATCCAACATCCCTTTTTGATAAAAACACTTCAAAAGGTAGGAATTGAAGGAAACTTCCTCAACATGATAAAGAGCATATATGAAAAACCCACAGCCAGCATAGTACTCAATGGTGAGAGACTGAAAGCCTTCCCTCTAAGATCAGGAACAAGACAAGGATGCCCGCTGTCACCACTGTTATTCAACATTGTGCTGGAAGTGCTAGCCAGGGCAATCCGGCAAGACAAAGAAATAAAAGGCATCCAAATTGGAAAAGAAGAAGTAAAACTGTCATTGTTTGCAGATGATATGATCTTATATCTAGAAAACCCTGAGAAATCAACGATACACCTACTAGAGCTAATAAACAAATTTAGCAAAGTAGCGGGATACAAGATTAATGCACATAAGTCAGTAATGTTTCTATATGCTAGAAATGAACAAACTGAAGAGACACTCAAGAAAAAGATACCATTTTCAATAGCAACTAAAAAAATCAAGTACCTAGGAATAAACTTAACCAAAGATGTAAAAGACCTATACAAAGAAAACTACATAACTCGACTAAAAGAAATAGAAGGGGACCTTAAAAGATGGAAAAATATTCCATGTTCATGGATAGGAAGGCTAAATGTCATTAAGATGTCAATTCTACCCAAACTCATCTACAGATTCAATGCAATCCCAATCAAAATTCCAACAACCTACTTTGCAGACTTGGAAAAGCTAGTTATCAAATTTATTTGGAAAGGGAAGATGCCTCGAATTGCTAAAGACACTTTAAAAAAGAAAAAACGAAGTGGGAGGACTTACACTCCCTGACTTTGAAGCTTATTATAAAGCCACAGTTGCCAAAACAGCATGGTACTGGCACAAAGATAGACATATAGATCAATGGAATCGAATTGAGAATTCAGAGATAGACCCTCAGATCTATGGCCGACTGATCTTTGATAAGGCCCCCAAAGTCACCGAACTGAGCCATAATGGTCTTTTCAACAAATGGGGCTGGGAGAGTTGGATATCCATATCCAAAAGAATGAAAGAGGACCCCTACCTCACCCCCTACACAAAAATTAACTCAAAATGGACCAAAGATCTCAATATAAAAGAAAGTACCATTAAACTCCTAGAAGATAATGTAGGAAAACATCTTCAAGACCTGGTATTAGGAGGCCACTTCCTAGACTTTACACCCAAAGCACAAGCAACAAAAGAGAAAATAGATAAATGGGAACTCCTCAAGCTTAGAAGTTTCTGCACCTCAAAGGAATTTCTCAAAAAGGTAAAGAGGCAGCCAACTCAATGGGAAAAAATTTTTGGAAACCATGTATCTGACAAAAGACTGATATCTTGCATATACAAAGAAATCCTACAACTCAATGACAATAGTACAGACAGCCCAATTATAAAATAGGCAAAAGATATGAAAAGACAGTTCTCTGAAGAGGAAATACAAATGGCCAAGAAACACATGAAAAAATGTTCAGCTTCACTAGCTATTAGAGAGATGCAAATTAAGACCACAATGAGATACCATCTAACACCGGTTAGAATGGCTGCCATTAAACAAACAGGAAACTACAAATGCTGGAGGGGATGTGGAGAAATTGGAACTCTTATTCATTGTTGGTGGGACTGTATAATGGTTCAGCCACTCTGGAAGTCAGTCTGGCAGTTCCTTAGAAAACTAGAGATAGAGCTACCGTTCGATCCAGCGATTGCACTTCTCGGGATATACCCGGAAGATCGGAAAGCAGTGACACGAACAGATATCTGCACGCCAATGTTCATAGCAGCATTATTCACAATTGCCAAGAGATGGAAACAACCCAAATGTCCATCAACAGATGAGTGGACAAATAAAATGTGGTATATACACACGATGGAATACTACGCGGCAGTAAGAAGGAACGATCTGGTGAAACATATGACAACATGGATGAACCTTGAAGACATAATGCTGAGCGAAATAAGCCAGGCACAAAAAGAGAAATATTATATGCTACCACTAATGTGAACTTTGAAAAATGTAAAACAAATGGTTTATAATGTAGAATGTAGGGGAACTAGCAGTAGAGAGCAATTAAGGAAGGGGGAACAATAATCCAAGAAGAACAGATAAGCCATTTAACGTTCTGGGGATGCCCAGAAATGACTATGGTCTGTTAATTTCTGATGGATGTAGTAGGAACAAGTTCACTGAAATGTTGCTATAGTATGTAACTTTCTTGGGGTAAAGTAGGAACATGTTGGAAGTTAAGCAGTTATCTTAGGTTAGTTGTCTTTTTCTTACTCCCTTGCTATGGTCTCTTTGAAATGTTCTTTTATTGTATGTTTGTTTTCTTTTTAACTTTTTTTTTCATACAGTTGATTTGAAAAAAGAAGGGAAAGTTAAAAAAAAAAAAAAAGAAAAAAGACAAACAAGGAAAAAAAAAAAAAAAAAAAAAAAACGATGTAGTGCCCCCTTGAGGAGCCTGTGGAGAATGCAGGGGTATTCGCCTACCCCACCTCCATGGTTGCTAACATGACCACAGACATAGGGGACTGGTGGTTTCATGGGTTGAGCCCTCTACCATAAGTTTTACCCTTGGGAAGACGTTTGCTGCAAAGGAGAGGCTAGGCCTCCCTGTATTTGTGCCTAAGAGTCTCCTCCTGAATGCCTCTTTGTTGCTCAGATGTGGCCCTCTCTCTCTGGCTAAGCCAACTTGAAAGGTGAAATCACTGCCCTCCCCCCTACGTGGGATCAGACACCCAGGGAAGTGAATCTCCCTGGCAACGTGGAATATGACTCCCGGGGAGGAATGTAGACCCGGCATCGTGGGATGGAGAACATCTTCTTGACCAAAAGGGGGATGTGAAAGGAAATGAAATAAGCTTCAGTGGCAGAGAGATTCCAAAATGAGCCGAGAGATCACTCTGGTGGGCCCTCTTATGCACACTTTAGACAACCTTTTTTAGGTTCTAAAGAATTGGGGTAGCTGGTGGTGGATACCTGAAACTATTAAACTACAACTCAGAACCCATGAATCTCGAAGACAGTTGTATAAAAATGTAGCTTATGAGGGGTGACAGTGGGATTGGGAATGCCATAAGGACCAAACTCCACTTCGTCTAGTTTATGGATCGATGTGTAGAAAAGTAGGGGAAGCAAACAAACAGACAAAGGTACCTAGTGTTCTTTTTTGCTTCAATTGCTCTTTTTCACTCTAATTATTATTCTTGTTATTTTTGTGTGTGTGCTAATGAAGGTGTCAGGGATTGATTTAGGTGATGAATGTACAACTATGTAATGGTACTGTAAACAATCGAAAGTACAATTTGTTTTGTATGACTGCGTGGTATGTGAATGTATCTCAATAAAATGATGATTAAAAAAAAAAAAAATAATGCCAATCCAATAACCCAAAGGTACCCTAAAAGTATAATTCTAACAGATTATACTTTTATAAAGACCAAAAAAAAAAAAATCTATTTGCTTCCTAAATGTTATTTCTATCTGTAAGACAACTGGCTGCAAATGTCTTTAGAATGCAATGGGATCTCTTTACTTAACCTGGCATCACTATTAAAAAATCAACTTGTACTTGTTGGGGAAAAAAGTACTCATTATGCTAAAATAGGGGTTATGTTATATATAAAATCACTCCAAATTATAAAGCAATTGGTTTCTATCACCCTAAGGATTTTTAATACATTGATTAGGAAAAAAAAAAAAACACCCCACAAATATATTAATATAGATGGCATTCACAACTTGAAAGGTGAAATCACTGCCCTCCCCCCTACGTGGGACCAGACACCCAGGGGAGTGAATCTCCCTGGCAACGTGGAATATGACTCCCGGAGAGGAATGTAGACCCGGCATCGTGGGATGGAGAACATCTTCTTGACCAAAAGGGGGATGTGAAAGGAAATGAAATAAGCTTCAGTGGCAGAGAGATTCCAAAACGAGCCGAGAGATCACTCTGGTGGGCACTCTTACGCACACTTTATACAACCTTTTTTAGGTTCTAAAGAATTGGGGTAGCTGGTGGTGGATACCTGAAACTATTAAACTACAACCCAGAACCCATGAATCTCGAAGACAGTTGTATAAAAATGTAGCTTATGAGGGGTGACAATGGGATTGGGAAAGCCATAAGGACCAAACTCCACTTTGTCTAGTTTATGGATGGATGTGTAGAAAAGTAGGGGAAGGAAACAAACAGACAAAGGTACCCAGTGTTCTTTTTTACTTCAATTGCTCTTTTTCACTCTAATTATTATTCTTGTTATTTTTGTGTGTGTGCTAATGAAGGTGTCAGGGATTGATTTAGGTGATGAATGTACAACTATGTAATGGTACTGTAAACAATCGAAAGTACAATTTGTTTTGTATGTCTGCGTGGTATGTGAATATATCTCAATAAAATGATGATTAAAAAAAAAATATAGATGGCATTCAACTTTTCTTAATCCAATTAACCACATCCATTAAAAACCACTTGTGCACAGTCTGCCAGCTCCCCATTCTTTTTGTCCACCAAAAAAAGAAGCACTTCTTGGGAAGTCAAGATTTATCAAGAACATCAAGGTCCAGGATATTTTTTTTTTTTTTTCACTATATACCTTAAAAATGCTTGTTTTTTGATCCCAACAATAATCCGTATCATTTAAAACCACATATTCGAATTTCATGGCTCACGTTTTTAGCTAATCAACTCTTCAGTGCTGATCCCAGAACACAACTTCCAATGGATCTTTGAATAATGGAACAAGACAACATTCAGTCATTGATATGAGTGGAGTAAGAGGTCACACCTTTAACATTCAAGCCACAGTTCTGAAATTTGTAACGGGTGAAGTTTCTGTCCTGCATTATCAGAATTTGTTGTATGTTTCAGTGCTCATGGGTTGCACATTGTCTGCAAGGTTGTGTGCATGCTCAAGAAACAAATCTTTAAGAACATTTAATTCGTTTGTCTGCAATTTAATTTTTGCTTCCCACCGTTCAGTCTCGTCTTTGAGCTGATTTACTTTCGGTAGGGTATCCTGTGCTTTCGGCTTGCTTTTCAGCCGGTTCTTTTCCATAGTCATGTTGTTTCTCTCTCTGCGTTGATGATACCCGTCACTGTTTCTATCCCTGGGTGAACTCTTTTTGCTCTGCTTGCTGGGAGTCACAGCTTTGTCTCCTCCGCCAGGGCCTGCGGCACCAGCTGAGGAACCTGCTGTAAGCCCTGTCGTGTGTCTGAGAATGGATCACACTTTCCATTCACACCCGGAGTATCGGTTGCTGTGCTATCTTGCTCATGCAGGCACTCTCCCTTGCCAATACAAAACAGGTAGAAATGAGAACAAGGTGATCGATGGTTTCCACACTAAATTTTCGAGAAATCTTCACATGTACCACGTGCTGTTTAATTTCCCATGGATGAACCACGTCGCCAAGATCAGAAACCCTTGCTGACAGTCATAACGTGCTCCTGCACCCCCAGCCTGTCTGCCCTCCGGCTGCCTCCCTGCCAGCGACCCGGCACAGGGCGGCCCAACGGGACCCGGGCCTCGCAGCCCGCGCGTCAGCCAGGAGCAGCGACGGTTACGAAACCAGCAACCTCTCTGGCTTTAGTTTTTTATTATTGATTTGTGTCAATTTTTTAATGTGTTAAGGCTGTTAGCCTTTTGTCTGTAATATTAGTAAATTTTTAATCCATCTTTTTATCAAGCCCTTTATTTTGATTTAAAATTTTCATGCAAAAATTAATCTATTTCTTTACAATTTCTCCCATTGCTTTTATGCTAAGGAACTTCTTCCCTATTCAGAAACCCCATTGCTATTTACCTGTATTACTTGTAGTATTATGATCTAGCTATTTAGTATTTACCTTATTCCTTTAAATTGTAGGTTTAAAGGCTATAACTATCCTGTACAACTTTTAACCTAGAACAGTGTAACCTCATGGTACTTATAGTATGAACGTCTAGAATAAAAGGTAACTACAGTTTCTGTCTTACAACACCTGATGAATTTTAACCTGATTCATCTGATGACTTTACAAGATCCTCCAAATCAGTTTTGTTTTAGACAGCTTATTATTATTTTTTATTATAAAGACATAGTTACTTTAATTTCATGCAATTTTTTGTGCTCAAACTGTTTGATGAAATATCCTTTTATTTATTCATTTCTACTGATTGAAGCAGTAGCAGTTTGATTCAGTAGGCATCATTATCTATCAGTAGCTTGTCAACAGAAAAGGATTTTGATTTCAAAATTGAATGTGAGAAAACAACTTTGGCATGGCATTCCTGTGATGACTTGCTCAATTGCTATCACTTCTAGTTCCCTGAAAGTGATTGCTTTGTACAACTACAGTTTGATATCAATACAGATAAAAGAAGGACAAGCAAGTTTCATAAGACCCTACAGTAAGAAAGCAATTTCAATGAATGCTAGTTACAGAAGACTAAATTTGAAATGTTACCCTACAGCCTTATTCTTTGGCATTTTCTCCTGAATTATATTATTGAAGCACCTTTTCAAGCGAATGTAAGCAATTTATTTTAGGTTTTCCTTTTTACCTTTTTACTGTAAAATAAAAGGCAGATGCAGGAAGCCACACAAAACAAATGCACAGTTTAGCAAATTATTAAAAGGTGAACACCCTTGTAATCATCACCCAAGTCAAGAAATAGGACCTTGACAGCTGTTGAAGAAACCCCTCCTTGTACCTGATCCCAAACACAGCCCCAATTCTCTCTCCAAAAGTAACCATTATCTTGACTTCCATGGAAATCATTTCATTATGGTTTATCACCCAAATATGAGTCCCTAGGTACCGTCATTCAATGTTTAAGCATTTTATTTTAAAGCTTTAAAACATTCTACCTTTGTGCCTATTTGTCAGAGGGAAGAATGGAATGATAGTTTCTGTTTTTGCTAAATAAGAAGCCTGTAAAATAGAAAAGGTAATTTCTTTGAGTCCTTCTTGAATTAAATTTGCATTGCTTTCTTATTTACACAAAATAGAGAAAATTATTCTTTAGAAGAAACTCATTTCATTTCAAAAAATAAGTTTCAGTGATAGTCAATATTGTTATAGGAAGCATATACATTTTTTACAATTTATTTTTATATCACTTATTTGTGCAGAGCGCACAAAATTGTTGTCACTAACATTATCTCAACCTACGTAACCAGGAGGGGAAAGAAAGTGTGTACATTTAAAAAATCAAGGTACAGTGGACTAAAAGAGAAAAAAGTCAGGTTTTGAGTTGGGAGTTATGTAATGGCCGTTCTTTTTAGTTACTGAGTATTATTCCATTGTATTTATCTAGTCTATTGTTGATGGACTTTTAGCTTATTTTCAGTTTTTGGCCCAGTGGAAATACTGATTCTATGAGCATTCTTCTATTTGTCCTTTAGAGAATTTAGAGGTGTACATATTTCTGTTGTGTAAAAAGCTAGAAATGAAACTGCCTAGTAAAAGTGTATGTGAATATGCAACAGAGTAGATATTATCAATTCTCCAAAGTGTTTTGTCCTCTTTATACTGTCAGCAGCAATGCATACGACTTCCAGTTGCTACCCATCCTCACTAACACTTGCAATCATCAGCCTCTTTAATTTTAGTCATTTTTTAAAATAAATTTATAATGGTATCTCACTGTAGTTTTAACCTGTGTTTTTCTAACAGTCAATGAGGTTGAATGCCTTTTCTTAGGTTTAATTGATCATTGGCCATCCTCTTTGTAAAATATTGGATCAAGTATTTTACTCATTTTGTTTTTAATTTTGATGGTCTCTTTCTTATTTATTTGTGTAGTTTCTTTATATATTCTTAATACAATCCTTCATCAGATAGGTGTATACTACTATCTTCTATTGTATGGTTTACTTTTAACTTTCTTAATGTATCTTTTGATCATAAGCAATTAATTGAAATGAAGTCCATATTTATCAAAATTTTCCTATATGTTTTTGCTCTTTGTATACTGTTTAAGAATCTCAGTCTACCTCAAGGTGATGAGATATACTCCTATGTTATCTACTAGATGCTTTATTGTTTACCTTTTTACATTAAGACTATTAGCCATTTGGAATTGACTTTTGTGCATGCCATGGGGTAGGGATTGAGGTTTACATTTTTTCCCAATGAAATCAAATTGATTCAGAAATATTCTTGAAAACTCTTTTCCTCTTCTACATTGCATTGCATCTTGATTATAATTCAGTTGTTCATATATATATGTGGATATCTTTTCAGATTATCTGTTCTGTCCTTCTGTTCTATCATTCTTCTTTCCTTACAACAATACCAAATTATCTCAATTACTGCATTTTTATAAGTCTTGATATGTGGTGGTTATTCTTCAAAATATTGTTATTCTCCAAAATAGTCTTCCACTTCTAAATGAATTTATCAATTTTTACAAACACCTGACTTTGATAATATATTGATAACTTATTTCTGGAAGAATCACTATTTTATAATATTGAATATTTCTAGTCATCAACATGGTTTATCATTCCATTTATTTAGGTCTTCTTTAATTTATCTTAGTAATGTTTGGTAATTATTTATTAAAGGTCTTGCTGGTCTTTTGTTAGCTGAAGCTAGCCCACCTGAGCCTTAAGGGAATATATCATTAGAAAAGTCATTCTTGACTGGGAACAAATACCTGAGGAAACTAGGCACGGTGAAATGCAACCTGTTGCTTTCTTATAAAAATAATAAGAGAACATTATTTTCATTTTTAGTGAGTACCCATCAATTTCAAATATTTAAGGAGCAATCATAGCCCTTTAATCAGCTGGCTTAAGTTTATCCCCCATCTGTCTTAATATTATCATCTAATAGTAGAAAGCTGGTACCAGCTTTCTATGATTAGATAGCTTCAGTTGGAAGCAAGCCCTTTTTGAAGTCTAGGAAATTTCTGAAGTCTAGATAAATTTTCAAATTATCTTGCTGTAATTTTTTAAAATGATGGTGTATGAAAACAAAATAAAGCAACAGAGTACTTAAAAAAAAAAACAAAAAACAAAAAACAAAAAACCTAAACCTGAGCCAGTATAATAATTATTGTTAAAAAATTGCTTTTCTGAAAAGTCACACTTGATATTGTTCTTCTCCTCTCTTTCCCTCCATTGGAGTGTCTGTCACAGGCCCAATGCTTACATGTCTTTCCTCTCTATGTATATTCACTCCTTTTATTATCAGACAGTTTTCATGGCTCTTCATACCATTTCTATGTGCTGATGACTTCAAATGTTTCTCTTCAGACTCTCCTTAAAATCCCATACTTGTAAAAACTACTACTCATTCAAAAGCTCTTCATGCATGACTTATATGTTTCTTAAATGTAACATGTCCCAAACCAAATTCCTGCTCTCTCCTCCAAACCTACTCCTCTTGCTATATTCCATTTTTTTTCCATTAACATGGTTATGGCATCCCCATTGTAAAAGCTACTCAGGATAAAACACTTGGGAGTCCTCCTTAACTCCCCTTTCTTTGGCTTTGTATTTAATCCATTGACAAATTCTATTGGCTCTAACCTTAAAATATATTCAGAATCTAAATCTCACTGCCTTTTCTATAATCTCTCTTGTTCAAGCCTCTATTATGTCTTGACTAGATTATTGTTATATTACTTCCCCTGCTTTGACCCTTACTACCCTCTTTGATACAGAAGTCAGAATAGTGCCGCTGAAACATGTCAGATCATGTCCCTTCATTGCTGAAAAACCTTTGTGACTGCCAGAGGCTGCACTGTGGTCTACAAGGCCTGCTCCCCAAGTACCTGTCCAGCCTCATCTCTGCCTCCTCTCTCATTCAGTCGCTGAACATCCAGCTACGCTGTCCTCCTTGCAGTTCCCTGAACTGAGACAGAGAGAGTGTACTTTCTGCTTTCCTGCCTTTATTTACTTTGCCTTGTATCTGTTTTCTTGCATTTGCTTATAGGAACAATGTGGGTAGGAGTTTTCCTTAACTTGATTCATGATACATTGCTGACACATAAAAATGATGCAGTAAGTCTTATTCCAAATACATGAATTAGGCTATTTTAGATTAGAATGTATATTTTAGAAAATTATAAAATTATTTACCTCTCTTATATGAGCTTTAATTTTTACAAACATGCAACTAAGTCTGTTATAAATTAACATGTATCCAGCAGCTTTCCATGTTATTACAGATTGCTAAGAATAGGTAACAGAAAAGGGGGAAATTTTAGGTTGTATATATGTTACTAGAATAAAAATTTTAAAAACAAACATAGGACTGTACAACACAACAGTGAACCTTATTGTAAATGATGTACAATTATAAAAACATTCTTTCATGAATTATGATAAATGTACCACACTAATGCAAGGTGACAATAATAGGGCAGTATATGGGAAATCTGTATTTTATGCATGATTTTTCTGTAAACCCACAATTTCACTAATTCAAAAAAAGAATAGGTTATTGTGGACATTTTAAAAAAGCTATATTAATGAAAGAATTCTGGTGGAATGTATTATGGTCAATGATATATTATTTTGTTTTAGAAGCTTGGGAAATGGAACCTAAAGTATACCATGGTATATTAATAATGCTGATGACATAAAAGTACCGCGACCTTGTCTCCTTTGTGTCTGAGATCGAGAAAATGAGTTGCTTTGGTTAAAATGTACTTCTTTTAAAAAATATTCTATTTCTGAATACATCATTTAGTTTGGCTAGTATTCTTAAAGGGAAATGCTTACTTAGGTTGTTGAGAAATGAGGAATTCATAAGGCTAAAAGAGGATAAAAAAAATAAAAGTTTGTTCTGTCACAGAAAATTATGTCAGTGCTTAATTCCTGGAGCATTTTAGTTATACGCTTAGTTCCTCATACTAGAATTTTGTTACAATTTCAGATAAAAAGAAATATTTCCCTTGTAAAGGGACTGAAGGTATTGCCCAGGTAGGGAAAAACACACTCAAAAGCAAATAAATGTTATACCTTTAATAATGGCTAAATTAGGTTTTCAAATACACAAACATCTATTTTTCAAATAATATTTGAATTTCCCTGAGTTAATGAGCAACATTACTTATAGGAATAATTTTAGTAGGCAAATATCTCTAAGTTGGAATGAATAACAGATATATTTATGTACATCAAGAGTATTAAAAAAAAGATGATCAAAGGAAATGTCCTCAAGAAAAAAGATAAAGTGGTCAGCTGCTATGTCTAGCTAGTTATAGAAATCAGCTGACCCAGCACATGGTAGATATTGATTTCATATTTTTAAATAAAGAAATTTATATTCCATATTAAATTATTTGTTTCTAGTGAAAACTAGAATGTTAGAGAAAAACCTGAATCATATTGAGATAATGTATGTTAGGGAAGTCACAGCAATCCCCCAGACCTCACCTACCCCTACCTCCTTTTCTATCTTGTGCCATTCCACATGGGGGAGATGGTATGTCTAATGAAAAGGCCTGGCCAGACCTTAAACTTGGAAACTGGGAACACACAGCTCCAGATGCTTATCAGAACATGAATTCTCAGTGGCAGGGGTCCGCCCACCCAGCCACCTACCCCTTGAGGTGGATAACACCACACTCAGTATAGATTTGTTTCTCTTCTTGAGTGCAAAGTGGGGTATGCAGATCTGCCATCTCTCAACCCAGACCTGGGAGACTAGCCATGATGGGCCTTCCTCCCCTGCTCTTTTGGCTCTTTGTGCTGCGTAAGTGACAAGAAGGTTATTTTCCCTTTCTGGACTCTTTCTTCTGTGCAAGTAATAAAGGGATCATTTGCTGAAAGTCTGTGCTGTGCCCTGACCTGAGTTTCCATGATGCACCATTGTAGCAACTCGTTCCACAACATTCTGCCTTAATTTTACTAACAGTTAACCATGTGAGGCATCCATACTCATCTCTCTCAAAGCTGTTATCACACTGTATTGTAATTTGGGCTCTTTCATCGCTTGTTTTGTTCCTAGCCCATTTGATCTCTGGAAAGAATTTAAAGCAGCTTATTTAGTCAAATGAAACTGTGAGCACCTGGGAAGTAAGGACAGTGTCTGATGTATATCTGTGTCTCCAGTGGCTGACACCTTACCTGGTACACAAGATGTATTTGTCAAATACACACTGTGGTAGTACATTGTTTACCGTTTCAAATTGTTGATACTTATTTTTTGCCCTAAAGTATAAGCAATGCAATTTAAAATATCCTATTGCGCTAGCTATTTTAGAGAAGGTTACAATGCTGCCAGGGCAGAGGAATAATGAGAGGGTGATAAATGCAGGTTTCTAATATATTTAAGTCTCTGGATTAACTGTAAATAATTCCTAATTGTTAAAGCCCAAATACCTCATTTAGGATAATGCGAGGCATAGATAATATTCCTAGTATGATATATATGGTTTGATACAATATAATAAAGAATAAAATATAATAACACAAAATTTATAAGTACTGGACACAAGCATGTCATTTTTAATTCTAATAAAATATATATAAAAATTAATCAGATGCCTATTTAATGATGCATATAATCATTTTTTTGAGTAATATTTAGGTACAAGTAGGTCATATAAATGACTATAGTTAGAATCACGTTTTCTTCTTTTTAAGAAATTCTCCAAGGTACAAAATCAATATCAATGTTGATTTTTTCTGATATTATTAAGCTTTTCATCATCATGCATATATTCACATACTCTTTCTCATTTAGAGAGGGCCCTTCATCTTACCTTAGAATAATTGGAGCTCGTTTGTCCTGAGAGTTCAACTATGTCTTACCCACACCAATCCACTATCCATCTAGTCAGCCATTCATCTATTCATCCATTCAACCACCCATCTTCCAACCACTGATCCATCCATCCACTCAGTTTTTTCATCAACTAATTATTGAACACTTAATCTGTACCAGATTTATTTAGTTGGGGAAAAACACAGATAAGCCTATTGTAATATACTGAGATAAATATCAAAAACAGGTTGCATAAACTTTTATGCATAATAAAGTTGGTTAGGGATTGATAGGGAAAATTTCCAATAGGAAGTACGAGTTAGAGTTTCAATACGGTGTGGTATGACAGAATGAAAGGGAAGAAATGACGTGTGTCTGGGGGTGAAAGAACATGAAAAATTGAGAATGAATAAAGTAAATTTATTGCCTCTATATGAGTCCATATGTGTGTTTGCAGGAGGAGGCAAGGGAAGCAGGAAAAGGGGATGTAACAGGAATTGAGCCTGGACAAACTGATGCTACCCTATTCCAAAATGTTCTATATGCCATGCTAGGCTTTCAGCTTATACTGTGGGATATGAAGGGACACTGAAACAAGACACAGGGAGACATTGAAAAATGACATGATTACTTAGATGTTCTTAAGGTAAATTTTGCATAAGAAGATGGGACTGGAAGTGAGAAAACCAGCTGGAAGACATCTGAGATGATTTAGGTGAGTGACAGTGGGAACCTGGAAGAAACCCATGGCTGTGGAAGTGGAGGAGAGGGCAGCTATGGAGAAGAAATGTGAATGCAGAATTAAGGAGACCTGGGGATATAGGTAGGGAGCAAATGTGTTTCAGGTTGCTGAGGTTCGGGAACTAAGGGTCTTTGGAATTGGGTCACGTGAAGCAGAAAACTCCTTTTTTATGTCTGTAAGTTTGAGAGGAGTTGTAATTCTATTGGGGGATCAGATTTGAGGGCAGGTGGTAACCTGGGCTAGAGGTACTCAGGAAGTGAAGAAGCAGTGAAAAAGTGTTAATCTGCCTGGCATAACTAAATCCTTGGCCCAGATAATGGTGGGGGAGAAGTGGAGAAAAGGGACAAGCCCAGGCATCCTTCTGTCCTTTGGGTCTAGCCACCTAAAACAGCCTAACACTTGTGTCTAGATTGGCAAGCAGCATTGTCCAGTAGAATTTTCTGCGATCATGGAAATATTCTGTAATTTGCTATCCACGAGTGGCTACTGAGCCCTTGGAATGTGCCTAGTGTGTCTTAGGAACTGAACTTTATTTTACTTTATTTTTATTTACATTACATAACCACATGTAGCTAGCAGCTGCCATGTTAGTGTAGGCCTAGATTGATTTCAAAAATTGTACAAGGTTTCAATGTTCACCAAACTTCATAATAGGTTGAAACTTATTTAACTTGAGAAAAAAAAAAGCTTTCATTCCAAAATTAGAAGTAAAGGCATAAAAATATAAGTACCTGGGAGAGGGAGCTGATGTAATTTCTCCTCATTATCACCTGATTTCTAGTTATTTATTTTGCAACACTACTCCCAGGACTAGAAAACAACTCTAATCACATGCTCCAACTGACATAGGATGGTAAATTTCTCTGAGAAAATAAAGATCATTCAATTTCCTAAAATACATTTAGGGATAATTTGGAAATATTGGGTACTGTTGGGTTAAAGTAAAATCTTTATAGGAAAGATGTACATAAGCAAGTTCAAAGGAATTAATATTTTCATGGGGTTGCTATACTCCTAAATAAATTAAAAGTAGTTTTTAGTTTTACTTTCAAGCAAAGCTGAATAAGCCGTCTTGTCTGACAAGCTTCGACTGTCGACTGATACCTAGAGTCCCCTATCTCAGCTCTTAGAATAGAGCTGAGCTGTTCCTTTATACCAAAAGGTTGTTTTGTTTTTTTTTTTGTTTTTTTTTGTAAGAATTGCATTGCTTACTGAGAATTGTTTTGTGGTTTAGCATATGGTCTATTCTAGAAAATGTTTTATATATGATTGAAAAGGATGCATGTTCTGCTGTTATTGGGTGGAGTGTTTTACAGTATCAATTAGGATATTCAAGTTGATTTTATGCCTCAATATATGTGTTGTTTGTAATTAATATAACTTCTCCAGCTCTCTTATGGTTTCTATTTGCAAGGTCTATTATTTTCTGCCCTTTTATTTTTATCCTTCAAAACTAAAGTGTAACTCTTATAGATAGTGTAAAGCTTTTTTATTGAGTCAAATAATTTCTGCCTTTTGATGGGAGTGTTTAGTTCAGTCACATCTAATGTAATTGTTACAAACACATATAGTGTAATTTTTGACTTTCAGCAATTAAACTAATACATCTAGGCATGGATTTCTTTGTGTTTGTCCTACTTGGAGTCTGTTAGCTTCTTGATTTGGTACATTAATGTATTTTATCAAATTTGGTAAATTTTTGGCCATTTATTGGAATATTTTTTTTTTCTGCTTTGTGGTGGATTGAACTGTATATCCCAATTTGGACATATTCTTTGTCTTGTACACATTCTGGTATGCAGATATGTGGTCTGTTAATTTAAGAAGTTATTTAAAATGGGGGAGTTCTGAAAAATGATCCATAAATAGTTCACACACTAAGTTGAGGGATTTAACTAATAGAAATAAATAACCTGAAATTGGGCAAAATAGACACTGATTAACAATAGTTATCTCTGCAATGGTGGGATTATAGGGGACTTTTGCATTACTACTTTTACATTCTTACAGAATTCACATTTTTATACCAACATCACTGTATTAAATTAATAAACAGATTAAATGAAACTATTTCCAATTTGAGGAAAATTCTGAAAAAAAATTAATTAACCACAATGGGGTATTCTACAAGCTGAAAGTTCAGCTTAATTAAATTTCAGAGAATTTGTTAAATATTCCTTATTTTATGAAAGCCTTGTAGCCCTCATCAATTTCAACAGCATTGCAGTCATAAGGAGTACTCGATGTAACAGAAGTTTGCACTTAATGATTCTGATTAAAATTCACCTTAAAGAGTGTTCTGTATTAATCACTATTGAAAACTAAAAGCAAAATTGAATCCTTTGCTTACTTAAAATGAAGATGGTAAACATCCACCAATATTATGTACAAGTGCAGGCAAACTAATTTAGACAAAACTTGTTCATTTCATGGAAAAATCAAAACTACTTTCAAGATCTTTTTCAAATGAACAAACTGTTTCTATAACTGGGTATTCTAAAGTAAATGTCTAACAGAAAGTGGAAAACAGATCAAATTTTAAAATCACGATTTTTTTTTTAAAACTTCATTTTATTGAGATATATTCACATACCACGCAGTCATACAAAACAAATCGTACATTCGATTGTTCACAGTACCATTACATAGTTGTACATTCATCACCTAAATCAATCCCTGACACCTTCATTAGCACTCACACAAAAATAACAATAATAATAATTGAAGTGAGAAAGAGCAATTAAAGTAAAAATGAACACTGGGTACCTTTGTCTGTTTGTTTGTTTGTTTGTTTCCTTCCCCTATTTTTCTACTCATCCATCCATAAACTAGACAAAGGGGAGTGTGGTCTTCCTGGCTTTCCCAATCCCATTGTCACCCCTCATAAGCTACATTTTTATACAATTGTCTTCGAGATTCATGGGTTCTGGGTTGTAGTTTGATAGTTTCAGGTATCTACCAACAGCTACCCCAATTCTTTAGAACCTAAAAAGGGTTGTCTAAATTGTGCATAAGAGTGCCCACCAGAGTGACCTCTTGACTCCTTTTGGAATCTCTCTGCCACTGAAGCTTATTTCATTTCCTTTCACATCCCCTTTTTGGTCAAGAAGATGTTCTCCATCCCATGATGCCGGGTCTACATTCCTCCCCGGGAGTCATATTCCACGTTGCCAGGGAGATTCACTCCCTTGGGTGTCTGATCCCACGTAGGGGGGAGGGCAGTGATTTCACCTTTCAAGTTGGCTTAGGTAGAGCAAGAGGGCCACATCTGAGCAACAAAGAGGCATTCGGGAGGAGGCTCTTAGGCACAATTATAGGGAGGCCTAGCCTCTCCTTTGCAGCAACAGTCTTCCCAAGGGTAAATCCTGTGGTAGAGGGCTCAACCCATCAAACCACCAGTCCCCTATGTCTGTGGTCATGTTAGCAACCATCGAGGTGGGGTAGGCCAATACTCCTGCATTCTCCACAGGCTCCTCAAGGGGGCTCTACATATTTTTTTCCTTGTTTTTTTTCAATTTTTTTTTTTAAATCAACTGTATGAAAAATAAAAAAAATAAAAAAATAATAATTAAAAAAAAATACAATAAAAGAACATTTCAAAGAGACCATAACAAGGCAGTAAGAAAAAGACAACTAACCTAAGATAACTACTTTACTTCCAACATGTTCCTCCTCTACCCCAAGAAAGTTACCTAATAGCAACATTTCTGTGAACTTGTTCCTACTATACCCATCAGAAATTAACAGACCATAGTCATTCCTGGGCATTCCCAGAACGTTAAATTTACCCATGATAGCTTATCTGTTCTTCTTGGATTATTGTTCCCCCTTCCTTAATTGCTCTCTATTGCTAGTTCCCCTACATTCTACATTATAAACCATTTGTTTTACATTTTTCAAAGTTCACATTAGTGATAGCATATAGTATTTTTCTTTTTGTGCCTGGCTTACTTCGCTCAGCATTATGTCTTCAAGGTTCATCCATGTTGTCATATGTTTCATGAGATCGTTCCTTCTTACTGCCATGTAGTATTCCATCATGTGTATATACCACATTTTATTTATCCACTCATCTGTTGAAGGACGTTTGGGTTGTTTACATCTCTTGGCAATTGTGAATAATGCTGCTATGAACATTGGCGTGCAGGTATCTGTTTGTGTCACTGCTTTCAGATCTTCTGGGTATGTACTGAGAAGTGCAATTGCTGGATCAAAGGGTAACTCTATATCTAGTTTTCTAAGGAACTGCCAGACTGTCTTCCAGAGTGGCTGAACCATTATATAGTCCCACCAACAATGAATAAGTGTTCCAATTTCTCCACATCCCCTCCAGCATTTGTCGTTTCCTGTTTGTTTAATGGCAGCCATTCTAATTGGTGTGAGATGGTATCTCGTGGTCTTAATTTACATCTCTCTAACAGCTAGTGAAGCTAAACATTTTTTCATGTGTTTCTTGGCCATTTGTATTTCCCCTTCAGAGAACTGTCTTTTCATATCTTTTGCCCATTTTATAATTGGGCTGTCTGTACTATTGTCATTGAGTTGTAGGATTTCTTTATATATGCAAGATATCAGTCTTTTGTCACATACATGGCTTCCAAAAATTTTTTCCCTTTGAGTTGGCTGCCTCTTTACCTTTTTGAGAAATTCCTTTGAGGTACAGAAACTTCTAAGCTTGAGGAGTGCCCATTTACCTATTTTTTCTTTTGTTGCTTGTGCTTTGGGTGTAAAGTCTAGGAAGTGTCCTCCTAATACAAGGTCTTGCAGATGTTTTCCTACACTATCTTCTAGGAGTTTTATGGTACTTTCTTTAATATTGAGGTCTTTGGTCCATTTTGAGTTAACTTTTTGTGTAGGGTGTGAGGTAGGGGTCCTCTTTCATTCTTTTGGATATGGATATCCAACTCTCCCAGCCCATTTGTTGAAAAGACCATTATGACCCAGTTCAGTGACTTTGGGGGCCTTATCAAAGATCAGTCAGCCATAGATCTGGGGGTCTATCTCTGAATTCTCAATTCGATTCCATTGATGTATATGTCTATCTTTGTGCCAATACTGTGCTGTTTTGACAACTGTGGCTTTATAATAAGCTTCAAAGTCAGGGAGTCTAAGTCCTCCCACTTCATTTTTCTTTTTTAGAGTGTCTTTAGCAATTTGAGGCATCTTCCCTTTCCAAATAAATTTGATAACTAGCTTTTCCAAGTCTGCAAAGTAGGTTTTGGAATTTTGATTGGGATTGCATTGAATCTGTAGATGAGTTTGGGTAGAATTGACATCTTAATGACATTTAGCCTTCCTATCCATGAACATGGAATATTTTTCCATCTTTTAAGGTCCCCTGCTATTTCTTTTAGTAGAGTTATGTAGGTTTCTTTGTATAGGTCTTTTACATCTTTGGTTAAGTTTATTCCTAGGTACTTGATTTTTTTAGTTGCTATTGAAAATGGTATCTTTTTCTTGAGTGTCTCTTCAGTTTGTTCATTTCTAGCATATAGAAACATTACTGACTTGTGTGCATTAATCTTGTATCCCGCTACTTTGCTAAATTTGTTTATTAGCTCTAGTAGCTGTATCATCAATTTCTCAGGGTTTTCCAGATATAAGATCATATCATGTGCAAACAATGACAGTTTTACTTCTTCTTTTCCAATTTGGATGCCTTTTATTTCTTTGTGTTGCCGGATTGCCCTGGCTGGCACTTCCAGCACAATGTTGAATAACAGTGGTGATAGTGTGCATCCTTGTCTTGTTCCTGATCTTAGAGGGAAGGCTTTCAGTCTCTCACCATTGAGTACTATGCTGGCTGTGGGTTTTTCATATATGCTCTTTATCATATTGAGGAAGTTTCCTTCAATTCCTACATTTTGAAGTGTTTTTATGAAAAACGGATGTTGGATTTTGTCAAATGCTTTTTCAGCATCTATTGAGATGATCAATTGATTTTTCCCTTTTGAATTGTTAATGTGTTGTAATACATTGATTGATTTTCTTATGTTGAAACATCCTTGCATACCTGGAATGAACCTCACTTGGTCATGGTGTATGATTTTTTTAATGTGTCTTTTGATTCGATTTGCAAGTATTTTGTTGAGGATTTTTGCATCTATATTCATTAGGGAGATTGGCTGGTAGTTTTCCTTTTTTGTAGCAACTTTGCCTGGTTTTGGTATTAGATTGATGTTAGCTTCATAAAATGAGTTAGGTAGTGTTCCATTTTCTTCAATGTTTTGAAAGAGTTTGAGTAAGATAGGTGTCAGTTCTTTCTGGAAAGTTTGGTAGAGTTCCCCTGTGAAGCCATCTGGCTCTGGGCATTTATTTGTGGGAAGATTTTTGATGACTGATTGGATCTCTTTGCTTGTGATGGGTTGGTTGAGGTCTTCTATTTCTTCTCTGGTCTAGGTTGTTCATATGTTTCCAGGAAATTGTCCCTTTCCTCTACATTATCCAGTTTGTTGCCATATAGTTGTTCATGGTATCCTCTTATAATTTTTTTAATTTCTTCAGGATCTGCAGTTATGTCACCTTTTTCATTCATTATTTTGTTTATATGGGTCTTCCCTCTTTTTGATTTTGTCAGTCTAGCTAGGGGCTTGTCAATCTTGTTGATCTTCTCAAAGAACCAACTTTTGGTGATATTTATCCTCTCTATTGTTTTTTTTTGTTCTCTATGTCATTTATTTATGCTTTAATCCTTGTTATTTCTTTTCTTCTACTTGGTTTAGGATTGGTTTGCTGTTCATTTCCTAGCTTCTTCAGTTGATCCATTAGTTCTTTGATTTTCACTCTTTCTTTCTTTTTAATATATGCGTTTAGTGCTATAAATTTCCCCCTCAGTACTGCTTTTGCTGCATCCCATAGGTTTTGGTATGTTGTGTTCTCATTTTCATTCGTCTCTATATATTTAGCAATTTCTCTTGCTATTTCTTCTTTAACCCACTGATTGTTTAGGAGTGTGTTGTTTAACCTTCAGGTATTTGTGAATTTTCTATGTCTCTGATGGTTATTGACTTCTAATTGTATTCCATTGTGGTCAGAGAATGTGCTTTGAATAATTTCAATCTTTTTAAATTTATTGAGCCTTGTTTTATGTCCCAGCATATGATCTATTCTGGAGAAAGTTCTGTGAGCACTAGAGAAGAATGTGTATCCTGGTGATTTCGGATGTTATGTTCTATATTTGTCTGTTAAATCCAATTTATTTATCAGATTGTTTAGGTTTTCAGTTTCCTTATTGGTCTTCTGTCCGGTTGATCTATCTATAGGAGAGAGTGATGTGTTGAAGTCTCCCGCAATTATTGTGGAAAAATCAATTGCTTCCTTTAGTTTTGCCAGTGTTTGTCTCATGTATTTTGTGGCACCTTTATTGTGTGCATAAACATTTATGATTGTTGTTTCTTCTTGTTGAATTGCCCCTTTCATTAGTATGTAGTGGCCTTCTTTGTCTCTCATAACATCTTTGAATTTAATGTCTATTTTATGTGAGATTAATATTGCTACTCCTGCTTTCTTTTGGGTGTAGCTTGCATGAAATATTTTTTTCCATCCTTTCACTTTCAGTTTCTTTGTGTCCCTGTGTCTAAGATGAGTCTCTTGTATGCAACATATTGATGGTTCATTTTTTTTTTTTTGATCCATCCTGCAAATTTGTGTCTTTTAATTGGGGAGTTTAATCCATTTACGTTCAACATTATTACTATGAAGGCATTTCTTGAATCAGCCATCTTATCCTTTGGTTTATGTTTGTCATATATATTTTTCCCCTCTCTCTATTAATATCCTTTAATGTACCCATACCAAATCTCTTTAGTACTGAACGTTTCTCCAAGTCTCTCTGTCCTTTCTTTGTTTCTCTGTCTGTAGGGCTCTCTTTAGTATCTCCGGTAGGGCAGGTCTCTTGTTAGCAAATTCTCTTAGCATTTGTTTGTCTGTGAAAAATTTAAGCTCTCCCTCAGATTTGAAGGAGAGCTTTGCTGGATAAAGTATTCTTGGTTGGAAATTTTTCTCACTCAGAATTTTAAATATATCATGCCACTGCCTTCTGGTCTCCATGGTGGCTGCTGAGTAGTCACTACTTAGTCTTATGCTGTTTCCTTTGTAGGTGGTGAATTGCTTTTCTCTTGCTGCTTTCAGAACTTGCTCTTTCTCTTCTGTGCTTGACAGTGTGATCAGAATATGTCTCGGAGTGGGTTTATTTGGATTTATTCTATTTGGAGTTCGCTGGGCATTTATGATTTGTGTATTTATCGTATTTAGAAGATTTGGGAAGTTTTCCTCATGAATTTCTTTGAATACTCTTCCTAGACCTTTACCCTTTTCTTCCCCTTCTGGAACACCAATGAGTCTTATATTCAGACATTTCGTATTATCTGTCATATCCCTGAGGTCCATTTCAATTTTTTCAATTTTTTTTCCCCATTCTTTCTTTTGTGCTTTCATTTTCCATTCTGTCATCTTCCAGGTCACTGATTCATTGTTCATCTTCCTCTAGTCTTGTACTATAAGTATCCAGAATCTTTTTAATTTGGTCAACAGTTTAATTTCCATAAGATCATCTGTTTTTTTATTTAGTCTTGCAATGTCTTCTTTATGCTCTTCTAGGGTCTTCTTGATATCCTTTGTATCCTGTACTATGGTCTCATTGTTCATCTTTAGTTCTTTGATTAGTTGCTCTATGTACTTTGTCTCTTCTGAACTTTTGATTTGGGTGCTTGGGCTTGGGTTATCCATATCATCTGTTTTTTCCATATGCTTTAGAATTTTCTGTTGTTTTTGGCCTCTTGGCATTTGCTGAACTTGATAGGGTTCTTTTAGGATTTGTAGACCAATTGAAGTCCTTATCTCTAGTTTATCAGATCTACAGCTTCGTGGAGTACACTTTCTCTAACCAGCAGGTGGCATCCATGAGCCACCTGTTCTCCACAAGCCAGTTCTCCCCTGCTTTGCCTTTGTGGTTATTAGGGGAGTGAGTCTTGTGGGGTCCAATTGGCATACCAAACTTGAGTGTGTAGTTGGTGTTGCCTGCCCTGTATATGGGGTGTGTGTCTGGGCGGTCAGGGAGGGGGGTGGCTCTAACAATCAAATCTCCCTGGTGTTCCTGGAGTTTTAAAGCTGCTGCAATAGTCTAATCCTTCAGTTCAGTCCTGCCACAGTTTGTCTCTGCCACTGACCCACAAGTCCTTGGTATTGGCGTATGGCTCCTGAGACTTGTGAGTGGGTCCCTCTTCCAGGCCATGCACCCCCTGGTCCTCTGTTGAGGGATGACTGTGCTATGTCACAGGTGAGTGCCATACCCCCAGGGTGGTTCTGGGCTGCTGGGCTGTGTAGGGAGGCTCCCAGTCTGCTGAAATGATGGCTGAATGGGGCTTTGTTAATTCACACTGCTCCACCTTCCCAAATCTGGGACAACCAGCTGAGGTTGCAGGGAAGGCTAATGTCCACGCCCAGTTTTGTGGTGTGTGCATGTTATTTGAAGCACTTCCATCACATTGGGTTGTCTGGGGCAGCTCTGGCCTATGGGGCTGGTGATGGGCAGGAGTGTTTCCTGTCCACCAGGATGATGGCTGTGAGCAGACACCCCCCTTTTCTTGGGAATTTGTGGTGTTTAGTGAATTTTCTCAGCCACTGGATTATTGCCTTTTGTCTCAGAGCTCTTAGTTCTGCTCTTGTCTTGACCTGCCCAAATTGCAAGTCATTGAGGCTTTCTGTATTGGGCTTCTTAGAGTAATTGTTTTAGAAAAAGAAAAAAAAAAGGTAAAAAAAAAAAAAGCCCTCCTCACAGATCTAATGGGTTATTGAAATGCTAAGAGGCAAAGCTGTTAGGGCCATTAAAGGAAGATCCAGGGGGCAGAGAGATCAGTTTTTCTTTGGGATTTGCATATGAGCCTCAGGGCCTGACCTCTGCCCTTCCCCTTTCTATGTTCACCAGAACTCCAAAAATCCTCTGCTTTTATTTTGGAGTTTTGCTTTTCTGTTTTTTCTATGCCTGTCTCCTCTCTGCTGGGCTGGCTGCTCTCAGATTCTCTGGTGTCTGGTCTCAGTCTATCTATGGTTGGAGTTTGGATCAGTAGAATGAGTTTCCAATAAGAGCTGCCACTGCAGTTCTCCCTTCTCCTCCCCAGTGCTGACGGCCCCTCCTCCCATGGGACTGAGCCTGGCAGGGAGGGGTGTGGGTCACCTGGCCGCAAAAACTTACAAATTTCACTGATCTCAGCAGTTTGACGTGTTCATGAGTGTTGTATGAAGTATGCCCAAAGTCAAATTGCTCTGTGGTGTCCAGTCCACGCAGTTCCTGGCTTTCTACCTACTTTCCTGGAGGAGTAACTAAAACATACAGCTCACCATTCCGCCATCTTGCCCCGCTTCCTAAAATCACGATTTTGATGCCAAGATGATAAAAATTCCATTTATAGAGTCCTAAAAGTTAAGCTAGATGGACTACTTTTAAATTTAATTCACTTGGTGTTCTTTCAGCTAATTAAAAATAAAGCTACAAGGAATGGTCTATCTCAGGCAGCATGGTCTAATGATGTGAGGTTAAAGGTTCAGCATAGTGCCTGGCACATTTTAGGCACACAGACAAAATGGCAGAATGGCTGCACGCCCCTTCCCTGTACACTGTCTAGGTTCAGGGGGATGCACAGGCTGCTGCTGTGACTATGAAACAGATTAGTAAAGTCAGAGGGGTCCCAGCTGAGCAGCACTGGGAGAGAGCAGCATTTAGAGAACTGTGAGCCATCTGTTGTTCCTTAGCAATGTCACTGACCCAAATGGAGGAAATTGGTGATTCACTACAGTTTCTCTTTCCCCCTTTATTTTTTAAAGTATTATTAATTTAGCAATATAGGTGAAATTTTAAGGCACTCTTCTGGTAAATACATCTTTTGGAAGGGCTTCAATTCATTACTACTATAAATCAGTTAGTCATCAAACTACCTGCTTGTCTGCCTGTGTTTCTCTTCCCTCTGCTCCTTAATTTTTTTTAATTTTTTTTATTTTTTTGTGCCAGGGCTATTAACCCATATCTTTCCTGAACCAAATTTTATCAATTATTGGACAGATACCAAAAATTCACCAGTCTTAATTTCATTTTAAGGGATTTAAAGAACATAATGAATGCTCACTAAATAAAAACCTTTTCAACTGCACATACCATATATTCACACACTTTCTGGCAAATAAAAGGAAATTTAAAGGTGACAGGTGGTTAAAAACTATGAGGGGAAGAAATCACTTAGTTGAACTCCATTCCTTTTCATCTGTACCCTGAATTTGCTATTAATTTGGTAAAATCTGAAGATAGATTTTTGTGTGGTGGGACAATCATTCCTGACAGTGAAACCAATTCTTTGGAAGGGGAAGAGAAGGAAATAACATTGGTGGAATAACTACTCTCTGCCTGATATTTCATGTATATTATCTCATTTAATTTTCAAAGAATCTCATGGGATAAGTTCACTTTGTAAATAACTTGGCCAGTGTTATCCAACCAATTAAAAGGCTAACTCAAATCTGTTTGATATCAAGTCTATGCCCTTTTCGTGACTGCTACCCTGTATGACTAGACGCTCTAAGTTCTTGAATTTTGAAAATTATTTAACTCCCTTTAAACCTATAGGACACAACTCAATGTATTAGTTCTAGTACCTTTTACTAAGCCTTATCCATGAGTTACTCCTCCACAAAACTTAGAGGTAGTTTATAATAGCCAACATTTGTGTAGCACTTCTTATGTGCTAGGAGCTATTCTTAGCACTCTACATATAGCAACTCAGTCATCATGAGGTGGGCATTATTTTAATCCCAATTTTACAGTTGATAAAACTGAGGTGCAAGAAGGTCAAAGCAATCCAGCTGGCAAGAGATGAGATTCACATCCCAATAATCTGGCTCCAGAATCCTTGCTCTTTACTCTTCTTGTTTTGTAAATGAGCAAACAACTGAAAAAAAAATAAATAACTTGGGGAAGATTATCCAGGTTGTAAGTGGCCATGTAAGTACTACAAGATAATATGTATACACAAGTGATTTATTTCAAGGAACTAGATGTCCCTTTGCTTATGCAACAAGATAATAAAATTAAGAAATGACACAACTTGTAATCATTTTTTGATGAAAATTTCCCTTGTCTTCTTAGAGGAAGAATGCAGAATATAACTTTCTGTGATGATTTATGAATGAACACCAATTACTGTAAAAGCACTGTTGCCCTCAAAGGGTTTTGATGTGGGTAAAGTTATTTGTGTCACACTATTTAGTCCCAGGCCACTGTGCTTAAAACCTTCTCCTTCCTTGTGGTCAAGCATTTTAGCAACCACTTGCTGCTGTTAACATTGTGCTTAAGTCTGTCAGTCTTCTAATTTGCTATGTTGGAGGGGCATCAAAAAGACAGTCAATTAGCTAGTGTTTCTCAAATAGGAACCTGCAGTCTAAGGATATATACTTAGGATTCTTTGAGGATTATTTTGTTCTTTAAAAGGAGTTAATTGTTCAAATTCATGTATTGTGAATTAAGCATGTTAAGTGTACCTGGAATCTTTTTGGGGAACAAGGAAGAATATGAACAGATACATGCACACAGGCATTTACTAGAATTAATGCTTAGATTTGTGTGATGGTTAGGTTCATGTGTCAACTTGGCCAGGTGATAGTACCCAGCTGTCTGGTCAAGCAAGCAGTGGCCTAACTGTTGCTATGAGGACGTTTGTGGCTGGTTAATAAACCAGCAGGCTGGTTTAGTAAATCATCAGTCAATTTCCTGCAGCTGTGACTGATTACATCAATGAAAGGTGTATCTTCCACAATAAGAGAATGCAGTCAGCTGGGTTTAATCCAATCAGTTGAAGACTTTTAAGCGAGACAGAGAGAGGACCTTCATTTCTTCTTTGGCTGACCAGTGAAGTGTTTCCTGAGGAGTTCATCGAACATGTTCATCGAAGTTGCTAGTTCATTTCCTGAGGAGTTCATTGAACATCTTCATTGGAGTTGCGAGTTTGCTGCCTGCCCTGTGGAATTTGGACCCATGCATACCCACAGTTGCGTGAGACACTTTTATAAATCTTATATTTATAGATATCTCTCATTGATTCTGTTTCCCTAGAGAACCCTAACTAATACAACTTGGTAACAAAAATTTTGGCTGTTCAGAGGCCTTCTTAGTCATTTTCATTATCCTCGATAGGTCAGGGACTCCTAATAAGTGAATCCAGGTAAAAATGCTATTGATGCTTATATGTACATCTCTTGCTTCCCAGGTACTACATCACTGGAGTAGAAATAAAATAGGATCTGGATAAAAATCTCTTTATGTTTTTAGCCAATTGTTTATTACCAATTAGGGAATATTTATCAGCTACATTACTAGTGTTTTTATTCCACACTGTAGAAAATTTTTCAATATTTAGTCAATCATACTTAACTTATTATGGTCAAGAATCTCCAAACTTAGCAATGTTCTTAGATTCTTGGCCTTGCCCCTAGAGTACTAATGATGTTCTGTAGATGAGTTTTGTTGTTTTTCATTTTAATGACTCATGCTAGGATTTTAAGTTGCACAAAATAGATTTGGATAAATCTACCCAAATATACGATTCCAGCACTGATTTCTTTTAGGTGTTAAGCCCTATGCAATAAACCATTTATATTATTGACATTGATCAATAGTGAAAATTATATTATTATTTAAGCATTATAATTTTTGTCCCAAATTTATAATGATTTAAAAAAATAGCCAGGCTGTGAAAGGTATTCATAAATCATTAATGATATAAGAAAGTTGTCAATAAAACTTCCTATCTAAGCAAAACACACACATATACACACACACAAAACACAAAGAAAACCTATATTAAACACCTTGACAGAGGGCAGGGAAAGATGACAGAATAGTAATGTGTGGAATTTGGTTACTCTTCTAGGGCCACTGGTAAATATCCAGGAACTGTATGGAATAGCTATTTCGGGGACTTCTGTGACCAACAGTCTGTTATAGGTGGATGGCTGAGATTTCAGTGAAGACCTGTAAGTTTCCCAGGCCAGGTTCTGGTGACCCTCTCCCCCCAGGCAAAGCAGACTGTTTTAGAGCTGGTTCCCCAAGGGAAAAAGACACAATCTGTATTGGGAACAAGGAGGGGGCCTTTTCCCAGCCCCAACTGCAGAATTAATTAGCAAATTCAGACTGCTGAATAAAACCTCCAAGCACAGATAAACCAAGAGCAGGCAAGAAAGGAACCATGAGGAATTGGTCCGGTGAGAGGAGGCGGGGCTAAAAGCAACAACAAAGAAACAGATACGTTTGAAGTTGAAGGTGTTTAGAATTCTGGAAAAGGGGCTCCAAGAAAAAGAGGCATATAGCAATGGGTAGCAACTCGGGCTCTTGTTGGCAAACCCAGGAAGAGTTGAAAAGAGTTGCTTTTATTCTTCTTCTTTCTTTTTCTTGTTCTCTGACTCTGTATCTTTTTACTTATCAATAGCCCATCAGAGCTCCTGCTTCAGCACTGAACTAGGCAAGGGCAGAATTAAAGTAGTCTGAGAGTAACTATTCAGGTGAAAGAGATAATGGCCTGAAGGGCATATCTTTCAATAGTCTATACTGGGACTGACAAAACTTGGTGGCCAAGGAAAGACCTTGAAAAGGGCTTTCTTTTTTTTTTTTATTTTCATTTTTTTTTTTTTAAATAACTGTTCTAAGTAGCTCAATACAGAGAGCCTCAGATATTTGCAATTGGCCACTGGACCCAGGAAAGGGCAGAACTAAGATAGGTCTGAGAGACAAAGCTATGAGTATAGTGGGGGACAAAATTCCCTAAAGGACATAACTTCCCAAGAAAAGGGGGTGTGGGGCATAGCCCAAGTGGCAGTCCTCCTTCAAAGAACACAGACCCTCAGGGACTGGGAAACAGAAACCACCTTGAGTCAGCCACACTCCTGGCAGAGACAGGGTCTGTGGAGAATTAAAGGCACTGTGGCACCTCTTCACACTGGTGGGGAGGTGTGTGCTGACAAGTGCCACTTGCTGGACAGGATAGGAAAAGCACAGAGTCTAGAGACTTCACAGGAGGGCCCAAAAACCTGAAGTATCTCATTCTCAGGGAGACTTCATACCTTCCTCCTGAGACTTGGCCCTGTCTGGACTCAGAAAATCTGATTGGGGCTGATCATATCTGGGGAGACCCTCTCACATAAAGCTTACATAGAGGCAGGGCAAGAACCAGAAAAACAAGAACTGAAAAATTCTGATCAACTAAACAGAAGCTATGTTAGAGGTCTAGAATAAGTTGAATTGAATGCCAAATAACAGCTAGAGAACAAAGCCAACCAACAAGAAAACCCTAGGTAAAAGAGTGAAAACAAGCTCCAGAATGAACTAATCAAGAAAATCAGATGCCTAGACAGCTAAAAATAATGAGCCACACTAGGAAACATGAAAATATAGAAACATGAAACTAACACCTCAACTGAGATACAGGAATTGAAACAACTAATTAAAGATATTCAAACAAATCCCCTAATTCAGGTCAATGAACTGAAGGAAAATACAGCAAAAGAGATGAAGAATATAAGAAGACATTGGATGACCATAAAGAAGAATATGTAAGCTTGAAAAAACAAATGGCAGAACTTGTGGGAATGAAAGGCACAATAGAAGAGATGAAAAACACAATGGAGACATACAACAGTAGATTTGAAAAGGCAGAAGAAAGGACCAGTGAACTAGAAGATGGGAGATTTGAAATCATACACACAAAAGAACAGATAGGAAAAAGAATGGAAAAATATGAGCATGGTCTTAGGGAATCAAATGACAACAGGAAGCACACAAATATGCTTGTTATGGGTGTCACAGAAGGAGAAGAGAAGGGAAAAGGGGCAGAAAGAATAATAGAAAAAAGAATCACTGAAAACTTCCCAACTCTTATGAAAGACATAAAACTATAGATTCAAGAAGTGCAGTGTACCCCAAACAGAATAGATCCAAATAGACCTACTCTATGACACTTACTGATCAGATTGTCCAATGTTAAAGACAGAGTATTCTAAAAACAGCAAGAGAAAAAGCAATCCATCACATACAAGGGAAACTTGATAATACTATGTACAGATTTCTCTGCAGAAACCATGGAGGTGAGAAGGCAATGGTATGATATACTTAAGATATTGAAAGAGAAAAACTATCAGTTCCACATCTGGCAAAACTGTCCTTCAAAAATGAGGGAGACATTAAAATATTTTCAGACAAAGAGACACTGAGAGAGTCTGTGAATATGAGACCTGTGCTACCAGAAATACCAAAGGGAGTTCTGCAGGCTCATAGGAAAAGACAGGAGAGAGAGGTTTGGGAAAGAGTGTAGAAATGAAGACTACCTGAACTGATAAAAGGAGAGAGAAAAAAATAAGATATGAATATAAAATCTCAAAGACAAAATGGTAGAAGAAAGTACTGCCCTTACAGTAATAACACTAAATGTTAATGTATTAAACTCCCCAATAAAAAGACATAGACTGGTAGAATGGATTTAAAAACAGGACCCATCTATATGCTGTCTACAAGAAACTCACTTTAGACACAAGGACAAAAATAGGCTGAAAGTGAAAGATAGGAAAAAGATATTTCATGCAACCAACAACCAGAAAAAAGTGAGAGTAGCTATATTAATATCAGACAGATTAGAATTCAGAAGTAAAACAATTAAAAGAGACAATGAATGAGACTGCTCCATTGTGCTAATGTTAGCATTAAGCAAAATACCAGAAATGGATTGACTTTTATAAAGGGGGATTATTTGGTTACAAAGCTACAGTCTTAAGGCCATAAAGTGTCCAAGATAAGGGGGTACCTTCACTGAAGGATGTCCAACGGCATCCAGAAAACCTCTGTTAGCTGGGAAGGCATGTGGCTGGTGTCTGCTCCAGTGTTCTGGTTTCAAAATGGCTTTCTCCCGGATGTTCCTCTCTAGGCTTCAGCTTCTCTCCAAAATGTCACTCTTAGTTGCTCTTGGGGTGTTTGTCCTCTCTTATCTTCTCTGGAGCAAAAGTCTGCTTTCAAAGGCCATCTCCAAAATGTCTCTGTAAGCTGCAGCTCCTCTCTCAGTGTCTGTGCATTCTTCAAAGTATCCTTCCTGGCTATAGCAAGCTTGCTCCTTCTATGTGAGCTTATATAGTGCTCTAGTAAACTAATCAAGGCCCATGCTGAATGGGTGGGACCACACCTCCATGGAAATTATCTAACCAGAGTTATCACCTACAGTTGGGTGGGTCGCATCTCCATGGAATACTCAAGAAATTACAATCTATTCAACATTAATATGTCTGCCCACACAAGATTGCATCAAAGATAATGGCATTTTGGGGGACATAATAATTCAAACTGACACAGACACTATATATTAATAAAAGGGTCAATTCTTAAAGAAAACATAACAATCATAAGTATTTATGTGCCAAGCCAGAGTGCCCCAAAATTCATGAGGCAGATACTGAGAACACTGAAGGCAGAAGTAGATAACTCTAAAATAATTCATTGGAGACTTCAATACAACTCTCTCATCAATGATAGAACATCTAGATAGGGGATCAATAAGGAAACAGAGATGTTGAATTATACGATAAATAAACTAGATTTGAGAGAAATTTATAGGACACTATACCCCACAACAGCAGGATACACATTTTTCTCAAGTGCTCATGGATCACACTCTAGGATAGACCACATGTTGTGTCACAAAGCAAGCCTCACCATATTTAAAAATATTGATATTATACAAAACACTTCCTTGGATCATAGTGGAATAAAGTTGGAAATCAATAACAGGCAGAAGGTAGGAAAATTCACAAATTTATGGAGGTTAAACAACATACTCTTAGATAACCAGTGATTAAGGAAGAAATTACAAGAGAAATTAGTAAATACCTCAAGGCAAATGACAATGAAAACACAACATATTAAAACTTATGGGATGCAGCAAAGGCAGTGATGAGAGGGAAATTTATTGCCCTAAACATCTATATTAAAAGAGAAGAAAAAGCAAAACTTGAGGAATTAATTGTTCACCTGGAGAAATCAGAGAAAGAACAGGAAACTAACCCCAAAGCAAAGAGAAGGAAAGAAATACCAAAGATTAGAGCAGAAATAAATGAGATTAAGAACAGGAAAACAATAGAGAGATTCAATGACACCAGAGTTTGTTCTTTGAGAAAATCAATAAAATTGATGGACCATTATCTAGGTTAATGAGAGAGAGAGAGGAGAGAGGAGAGAGCTAGAGAGAGAGAGAGAGAGAGAGAGAGAGGAGAACGGAGAGGGAGGGCAGAGAGAGAGAAAGAAAAGAGAGAGAGAGAATACAAATAAGTACATTGAGAAATGGAAAAGGGGTACATAACTACTAACCCCAAAGAAATAAAGGAGATAATGAGAAGATACTATGAGCAACTGTATGCTAATAAACTAGACAACTTTGACAAAAATGGACAATTTTCTAGAAAAGCATGAGCAACCAACATTGTCTTGAAAAGAAATAGATGACCTCAACAAACAATAACAAAATCACAAATAAAGGGATTAGTCAGTCATCAAAAAGCTCCCCCAAATGAAAAGCCCAGGAGAAGATGTCTTCACATGTGAATTCTAACAAGCATCAGGAGGGGAATGGAGTGCTTTGGATGTTTTTTTTAATTCTCATTTTTATTTTATTTTTTTGGAGTAATGAAAATGTTCAAAGATTGATTGTGGTGATCAATGCACAACTATGAACAACTGACTGCACACTTTGAAGGATTGTAGTACGTGAATATATCTTCAAATTGCATAAAAAAGAAAGAATTGCCACCAATCCTTTTCAAACTCTTCAAAAAATTGAACAGGAGTTGTTCTGGTTTGCTAATGCTGCATTATGCAAAATACCAGAAATTGATTGGCTTTAAGAAGGGGGTTTATTTGGTTACAAAGTTATGGTCTTAAGGCCATAAAGTGTCCAAGGTAAGGCATCAACAACAGATACCTTCACTGGAGAAAGGCCATTGGCATTGGTAAACCTCTTTTAGCTGGGAAGACACGTGGCTGGCATCCGCTTATTCCCAGGTTGCATTTCAAAATGGAATTCTCCAAATGTTGGTCTTGGGTGTTTTGTTCTCTCTTAGTGCAGCTCTTCCAAAATGTCACTTTCAGTTGCTCTCTGGTCCTTCTGTCTGATAGCTCCTTTATATGACTCCAGTGATCCAAACAACATCTACCCTGACTGGGTGGGGTAACACCACCATGGGAATCATCCAAGCAAACATTTCATCCACAGTTGATTGAGTCACATCTCCAAGGAAACACTCAATCAAAGGATTCTGAGCTAATCAACATTAATACATTTGCCACCACCACATTGCATCAAGATAATGGCATTTGGGGGACATAATCCATACAAACTGGTGCAGGAGGGAAAGCTACATAATTCATTCTATGAAGCCAACATCACTGTAATACCAAAGTCAGACAATGATACTACAAAAAAAGAAAATTATAGACCAATCTCTTTAATGAATATAGATGCAAACATTCTCAAAAAATACTCATAAATCAAATCCCAGCAGCACATTAAAAGAATTATAAACCACGACCAGGTGGGATTTGTTCCAGGTATGCAAGGCTGGTTCAACACAAGAAAATCAATTATGTAATACACCACATCAATAAATCAAAGCAGAAGAGCCACATGATCATTTTGATCAATGCAGAAAAGGCAGTTGACAAAATTGAACATCCTTTCTTGATGAAAACATTCCAAAGGATAGGAATAGAAGGGAACTGTCTCAATATAATAAAGGCAATGTATGAAAAACCCACAGCTAATAGCATACTCAATAGGGAAAGACTGGAAGCTTTCCCTCAAAGATCAGAAGCAAGACAGGGATGCCCATCATCACCATTATAATTCACCATTTTGCTGGAAGTTTTAGCTAGGGCAATTAGGCAAGAAAAATAAATAAAAGGCATCCAAATTGGAGAGGAAGAAGCAAAACCTCACTGTTTGCAGATGACATGATCCTATATGTAGAAAATCCAGAAAAAATCTATACAGCAAAGCAACTAGAGCTAATCAATAAATACAGCAAAGTGGCAGGCTACAAGGTCAACATGCAAAAAACCAGTACTGTTCCTATACACAAGTAATGAGTAACAGGTGGAGGAAATCAAGAAAAAATTCCATTTACAGTAGCAATCAAAAGAATTAAGTTTTAGGAATAAACTTAACCAAAGCCCACAAAAGACCTATCCACAGAAAACAACAAGAAACTGCTAAAAGAAATCATAACAGGACTTAAAATATGGAAGAACATACGATATTTATGGATTGAAAGACTAAATATCAATTATACCTAATTGATATCAATTATACCTAAACTGATTTATATGTTCAATGCAATGCCAATTAAACTCCCAACAACTTACTTTGCAGAAATAAAAAAAAAACCAATAACCAAATTTATTTGGAAGTGCAGGGTTCCCCAAAGAGCCAAAAATACCTTGAGAAAGAGGAACAAAGTGGGAGGTCTCACACTACCTGACTTGAAAGCATACTACAAAAGCTACAGTGGTCAAAACAGCAATTGTAGTGGCATAAAGGTAGAGTATACTGACCAATGGAATAAAACTGAGTTTTCAGAAATAGGACCCTTTTCATCTACGGATACTTGATCATTGTAAGGCAGTCCAGCCCAATGCAACTAGGACAGAGCAAGCTCTTCAATAAATGGTGTTTGGAGAACTAGTTATCCAATCCAAAGAATGAAAGAGGATTCCTATCTCACAGCTTACTCAAAATGGATCAAAGACCTAAACATTAGTGCTAAGGCCATAAGACTTTTAGAAGAAAATGTAGGGAAATATCTTATCTTAAACATCTTGTGATAGGAGGTGTTTTCCTAGATCTTACACCCAAAGTGCAAGCAATCAAAACGAAATAGATAAATGGGATCTCCTGAAAATTAAGCACTTTTGTAAAATCAAAGGGCTTTGTCAGAAAAGTAAAATGCAGCCTATGCAATGGGAGACAGTATTTAAAAACCACATATCAGAGAAGGGTTTAATATCCAGGATATATAAAGAGATCCTACAACTCAACAACAGAAAAACAAAAAAACCTAGTTAAAAAATGGGCAAAAGATATGGATAGACACTTTTTTTGAAGAGGAAATATAAATAGCTCAAAACATATGAAAAGATGTCACTTCACTAGCTATTAGGGGAAATGCAAATCAAAACCACAGTGAGATATCATCTCACATCTACTAAAATGGCCATTATATATTAAAAAAAACAGAAAATTACAATTTCTGGAGAGGATGTGGAGAAACAGGCACACTTGTTCACTGTTGGTGGGAATGTAGGATGGTGCAGTTGCTCTGGAAGGCACTGTGACAGTTCCTCAGGAAGTTAAGTATAGAATTGCCATATGATCATGCAATTCCATTACTAGTTATATACTCAGAGGAACTGAAAGCTAAGACACAAACATTTGTAAAACCAAAGTTTATATTGGCATTATTCATGATTGCCAAGAGATGGAAGTAGTCCAAATGTCCATCAATGGACAAGTGGATAAACAAACTGTGATATTTACACATGATGGAGTATCACACAGCTGTAAGACAGAACAAAGTCACAGAACATATAACAACATGGATAATCTTGAGGCTGTTATGTTGAGTGAAGTTAGCCAGAAACAAATGGACAAATACTGTATGGTATCACAAATATGAACTAACATTAATGAGCAAACTTGAGAGTTAAAGCTGAGAACATACATTATCAGGAGACAGAAATAGAGTAGAGATCAGGCATTTGATGCTGAAAGAGTATAGAATGTTCAACAGGGTTGACTGTGTGGCTCCAGAAATGGATAGAATACTGTGTGATGGAGCACAATATTACAGTATACTGAACAAAGATGTCTGTGAGTAAAGCCCAAAGAGGAGGGCTAGGGCATATATGGCACCAAAAGGAAAGATAGATGATAAAGACTGGGACTGCATAACTTAGTGAAACCTCGAGTGGTCAATGATAGTGACAAAACATACAAATATAAAAATGTTTTTAGACGTGGGAGAACAAATGAATGTCAACCTTGAAAGGTGTTGATAAAAGGATGGTATGGTGGAAAAAATACGCAAACTGGAGTCTATGGTTAACAGTAACATTGTAGTATGCTTCCATTAAATGTAACAAAGGCAACATATCAAAGCTAAATGTCAATGAGAGATGGATATAAGGGAAGGATATGGGAATCTTGATAGTCGTATTGCTTTCTGACCTTATTATTATATTGTTTTGTACTGTGATTTTTTTCTTTTTTATTCTTCAAAAAAATTTTTGGAGTAATGAATATGTTCAAGTGCTGATTGTGGTGATGAATTCACAACTTTATGATGATACTGTGAACAATTTATTGTACACTGTGGGACTGTATTAGTATGTGAATAGATGTCTATAAAATTGCAGGGAAAAGTATAAACAGAGGAATACAAGTGCTGGAGAAAACATGGAGAGATGGATGTACCTATTTATTGTTGGTGGGGAAGTAGAATGGTGTAGCTGATCTGGAGGACAGTGTGGTGGATCCACAAGAAGCTGAGCATGTGGGTGCCGTAAGGTCCTGCAACCTCATTATGGGGTATATACTTGGAAGATCTGAGAGCAGGGACACAAATGGACATTTGCACACTGGTGTTTATGGCTGCAGTATTACAATTTGCAATGGATGCAAGTGGCCTAAGGGTATGTTGACTGATGAACAGAATGGTAAACTATGGTGTATGCATACAATAGAATATTGAGCAGCTGCAAGAAGGAATGAAGCTGTGAGACACACAACTAGGTGAATGGATTTTGAGGAAAGCATTTGAGTGAAGTATGCCAGAAATGAAAAGACAAACATCATAATGCCACAATAATATGGACTAACTACAATGTGTAAACTCTGAGAGTTGAATCTTAGAGCACGTTCAGGGGAGGCTTATTGTAATAGTCCCTAGATTGTAAGCTCTTACAGCAGTCACTTCTGTTCCTGAGTTGTGATGGTTATCTCAAAATTCTGAGATGCTGACATCTTTGTGTATAACCTGGTTGTTCTCTGGAACTTTGGGTACCTGTATGACAATTGAAAATCAGAGCTAGAGCTCTGCAGCTATGAATGTCAGTATTACCTCATATAGCAACTGCTAAAAAGCTGAAAAAGAATTCAGACTTCAATTAGGGATATGAATGAACCATATCTGGTTAGGACTAAGTCAAATCATGCTAAAGGTTAAAGGACAATATTGACTGTATTAAAACTTCATCTTCTTTGTGAGAACAAGAGAAGAGATGTTTATTTTGTGCAGCATCTATTTTCTGCAGCACACTAAATAATTTAACTTGTATGGTCAGTTTATTCACACACCATAATTATATGGAAAACTTTAAATAGGAAGTGAGATCTGGTAGGCTTGTACAGGTTAGTATGAAATCTCAGCACATCCCAAAGTAATGTGGGCAGAGAATAAAAATGTATTTGCAGCTCCCCCCCCTCCCTGAGGAACTGAGGAAAAATGCAGAAATGCTAGACTGCCCCATCTTGGTTATTACTGATTGTGATGGTTATGTTTATGTGTCAACTCAGCCAGGTGATGGTGTCCAGGTGTCTGGTCAAGCAAGCACTGGCTAACCATTACTGCAAGGACATTTGTGGCTGGTTAATAAACTGCACCTGTGACTGATTGATTACATCAATGAAGGGCGTGTCTTCCACAATGAGAGAATACAGTCAGCTGGGTTTAATCCAATCAGTTGAAGACTTTTAAGGAAGAGAGAGAAAGGACCTTCACTTCTTCAGCTAGCCAACAACGTGTTTCCTGAGGAGTTCATCGAACACCTTCATCAGAGTTGCCAGTTCACTGCCTGAGGACTTCATCAAACACCTTCATTGGAGTTGCCAGTTTGCTGCCTGCCCTACAGAATTTGGACTTGTGCATCCCCACAGTTGTGTGAGACACTTTTATAAAATCTTATATTTACAGATATCTCTTGTTGATTCTGTTTCCCTTGAGAACCCTAACTAATACAGCTCGGTATCAGGAGTGGTTCTTGAGAAACAGAATCTTAAAATGGGCTTTTAAAATTGGTTTTCTACTCTGATTAGATTCAAAGGCACTAATGACTCCATTTCCAATAATCAAGATGTCAGTGACAATCCAAGGTGTGAGTTGGCAATGAAGATACACAAAATATCACCATTTGATTCTCCTAGTCATACTCTTGTATGAAGCAAGGCTCTGGGTGACAGTGATTTTTACACCTTTACAGAATTTTGCAGAGTTAAGAGGTATAATGATGTTGGCTGTTTGTTCTTAGATATGCTGGATAAAATTCTAGGAGAAAGGGATGAGCTAAGGCTTCAAATTTGAAACTTAAGCACCATATTAGAGACATAAAGTTCTCTATGTGTGCCTTGAAAGAAAATATTATTTTCTGTGGCTACAGACTTGGGATTCCTTAAACCAGACCCAGAATCTTATTGTGTGAGTAGCAGATTTACAATATAAACTAAAATCTCAACTTTGCAGGGTATCTACTGTTAAAGTAAAGGCATTGATTGGAAAAGAATGGGTTCCTGAAACTTGTGATGGGGTCATATGGATTGATAATAATGGCAGTGAGGACATTGGAAGCCTGGATTCTGCTGAGTCTTTGTTAGATATACCCATAGTGGTCTGTCCCTGAGGAAACAGCCACCCCCACCTCCAGTCTGCCCTGAAGAGTTAGCTGCTCAACCTCCAGCCTGCTTTGAGGAAACAGCTTCCCAACCTCCAGTCTGCCCTGCAGATCCTGCCTTCCAACCTCCATCTAAAGAGATTAACCCTTTGGTGCCTGCTAAACCTATAATCACCTCTCCTGAGGAAGCAGCCCTCTCTCATCTGTGGAGAGATTAATACTGACTCTCCAGATGAAACTGCAACAGAATGTCCTGAGGTAAATGGCTTGAGGGATATTTCTAATTCTTTTCATGACCCATCCCCACAAGTCTTTGCTTCAAGACCTATAACTAGACTAAAGTTCCAACAGACCCCGAAGGGTGAGGTACAAAGTGTGACCCATGAGGAAATACACTATACTCCAAAAAAACTGCAAAGTTTTCCAATTTATATAGATAGAAATCAGGGGAATAGGGTGGGTATGCATATTAATCATGTGGGATAATGAAAGGGCCATAAAGTTGGATCAGGTTGAATTTATTGATATGGGCTGACTAAGCCGAGAGTCTGCATTCAATGTTGTACAAGGGGTTAGAAAGAGCAGTAACAGTTTGTTTGGGTGGTTGGCTGAAACAAGGATCAAAAGGTGGCCAACATTACCTGGGGTCAAAATGCCAGAACTGCCCTGGCATAATGTAGAGGAGGGGGATTCAAAGGCTTAGAGAGATTGGAATGTTAGAGTGGATTTATCATGGAAGACCTGCTCCCACACCCCTGGAATGTCCAGAGGACACACCTTTTACAAGGACTGTGTGAAAAAATTGTGAGACTAGCTTCATCATCCCTGAAGAGCTCTGTAGTCGCCCTTCTCTGTTCATTAGATATCATTGTGGAAACTGCTGTCACTGCACTGGAATGCTTAAAAACAATGGGGATAATTGGATCCCAAGTTGGCAGAAGCCACATAGCAGCCATAATTGCCAAAGACAGGGTGGGTGTGACTACCATAATGGAAAACAGGCTCAAAGCAGCAGTCAAAATAATCTGACTCACAGACACTTATGGTATTGGCTGGTAGATCGTGGAGTGCCTGGAAGTCAAATAGATAGGCAGTCTACTAAATTCTTGTTTGATCTGTATAAGAAGAAGAATTCTAGGTCAAGTGAACAAAAGTCTACCTTGAATTGCAAAAGAGAGTCATGGCCCCTTATCCAATTACCAGACTTGAGGCAGTTTACAGACCAGAACCCCTGAATGAAGGAAGGTGGGTACCCTTGGGGAAGGGCCCTGTTAAAATGCCCAAAATTTATACTGTTAATCTTCTTCCCAGCCTTCCACAGGGGGATCTATGACCTTTAACCAGGGTAACTGTGCATTGGGGAAAAGGAAATGATACAGCTATTTCATGGGATTCTTACACACTGGTTCAGAAAGTGACATTAATTCCAGGAGACCCAAAAATTCACTCTGGTCACCAGTTAGCATTTGGGGCTTTATGGAGGTCCAGTTGACGGAGTAGTTTTAGCTCAGGTCCATCTCACAGTGGTCCAATGGGTCCCCAGACCCATTCTGTGGTTATTTCCTCAATTCCAGAATGCATAATTAGAATAGAATACTCTTCACTGGCAGAATCCTCACATGTTCCCTGACTCATGGGAGTGAGGGCTATTTATGGTAGGAAAGGCCAAGTGGAAGCTGCTAAACTGTCCCTGCCTAGCAAAATAGTAAATCAGAAGCAATACTTGGATTCCTGGAGGGACTAGCAAGAGATTAATGTCACTCTTAGGAGTTGAAGGACGCAGGAGTGGTGATTCTCACCCACATCCCATTCAACTCTCCTATTTGGCCTGTGCAGAAAACAGATGGGTCTTAGAGAATGACAGTGGATTATCATAAGCTTAACCAGGTGATGACTCCAATTGTAACTGCTAATCCAGATGTGGTGTCACTGCTTGAGCAAATCAACACATCCTCTGGTACCTGGTATGCAGCTATTGATATGGCAAATGCTTTTTTCTCAATAGCTGTTAGTAAGAAACAGTTTGCATTCAGCTGGCAAGGCCAGCAGTATACATTCACTGTGCTACATCAGCGGCATGGCAACTCTCCAGCCCTATGTCCTAATACTGTTTGCAGGGATCTTAATCATTTCTCCCTCCCACAAGACATCATACTGGTCCATTGTATTGATAATATCATGTTGGTTGGACCTAGTAGCAAGAAGTAGCAAGTACTCTAGTTTTGTTGGTAAGGTATTTGAGTGTCAGAGGATAGGAGATAAATTCAACAAACATACAGAGGCCTTCCACCTCAGTAAAATTTCTAGGTGTCCAGTGGTGTGGGGCATGCCAAGATATTCCTTCTAAAGTGAAGGATAAGCTGTTGTACCTGGCCCCTCCCATGACCAAAAAAGAGGCACAATGCCTAGTTGGCCTATTTGGATTTTGGAGACAACATATTCCTCATTTGTGTGTGCTACTCCAGCCCATTTAATAAGTGACCAGAAAAGCTTCTAGTTTCGAGTGGGGACTGGCACAAGATGAGGCTCTGTGTCCACTTCTAAATGAATTTATCAATTTTTACAAACACCTGACTTTGATAATATATTGATAACTTATTTCTGGAAGAATCACTATTTTATAATATTGAATATTTCTAGTCATCAACATGGTTTATCATTCCATTTATTTAGGTCTTCTTTAATTTATCTTAGTAATGTTTGGTAATTATTTATTAAAGGTCTTGCTGGTCTTTTGTTAGCTGAAGCTAGCCCACCTGAGCCTTAAGGGAATATATCATTAGAAAAGTCATTCTTGACTGGGAACAAATACCTGAGGAAACTAGGCATGGTGAAATGCAACCTGTTGCTTTCTTATAAAAATAATAAGAGAACATTATTTTCATTTTTAGTGAGTACCCATCAATTTCAAATATTTAAGGAGCAATCATAGCCCTTTAATCAGCTGGCTTAAGTTTATCCCCCATCTGTCTTAATATTATCATCTAATAGTAGAAAGCTGGTACCAGCTTTCTATGATTAGATAGCTTCAGTTGGAAGCAAGCCCTTTTTGAAGTCTAGGAAATTTCTGAAGTCTAGATAAATTTTCAAATTATCTTGCTGTAATTTTTTAAAATGATGGTGTATGAAAACAAAATAAAGCAACAGAGTACTTAAAAAAAAAAACAAAAAACAAAAAACAAAAAACCTAAACCTGAGCCAGTATAATAATTATTGTTAAAAAATTGCTTTTCTGAAAAGTCACACTTGATATTGTTCTTCTCCTCTCTTTCCCTCCATTGGAGTGTCTGTCACAGGCCCAATGCTTACATGTCTTTCCTCTCTATGTATATTCACTCCTTTTATTATCAGACAGTTTTCATGGCTCTTCATACCATTTCTATGTGCTGATGACTTCAAATGTTTCTCTTCAGACTCTCCTTAAAATCCCATACTTGTAAAAACTACTACTCATTCAAAAGCTCTTCATGCATGACTTATATGTTTCTTAAATGTAACATGTCCCAAACCAAATTCCTGCTCTCTCCTCCAAACCTACTCCTCTTGCTATATTCCATTTTTTTTCCATTAACATGGTTATGGCATCCCCATTGTAAAAGCTACTCAGGATAAAACACTTGGGAGTCCTCCTTAACTCCCCTTTCTTTGGCTTTGTATTTAATCCATTGACAAATTCTATTGGCTCTAACCTTAAAATACATTCAGAATCTAAATCTCACTGCCTTTTCTATAATCTCTCTTGTTCAAGCCTCTATTATGTCTTGACTAGATTATTGTTATATTACTTCCCCTGCTTTGACCCTTACTACCCTCTTTGATACAGAAGTCAGAATAGTGCCGCTGAAACATGTCAGATCATGTCCCTTCATTGCTGAAAAACCTTTGTGACTGCCAGAGGCTGCACTGTGGTCTACAAGGCCTGCTCCCCAAGTACCTGTCCAGCCTCATCTCTGCCTCCTCTCTCATTCAGTCGCTGAACATCCAGCTACGCTGTCCTCCTTGCAGTTCCCTGAACTGAGACAGAGAGAGTGTACTTTCTGCTTTCCTGCCTTTATTTACTTTGCCTTGTATCTGTTTTCTTGCATTTGCTTATAGGAACAATGTGGGTAGGAGTTTTCCTTAACTTGATTCATGATACGTTGCTGACACATAAAAATGATACAGTAAGTCTTATTCCAAATACCTGAATTAGGCTATTTTAGATTAGAATGTATATATTAGAAAATTATAAAATTATTTACCTCTCTTATATGAGCTTTAATTTTTACAAACATGCAACTAAGTCTGTTATAAATTAACATGTATCCAGCAGCTTTCCATGTTATTACAGATTGCTAAGAATAGGTAACAGAAAAGGGGGAAATTTTAGGTTGTATATATGTTACTAGAATAAAAATTTTAAAAACAAACATAGGACTGTACAACACAACAGTGAACCTTATTGTAAATGATGTACAATTATAAAAACATTCTTTCATGAATTATGATAAATGTACCACACTAATGCAAGGTGACAATAATAGCGAGTATATGGGAAATCTGTATTTTATGCATGATTTTTCTGTAAACCCACAATTTCACTAATTCAAAAAAAGAATAGGTTATTGTGGACATTTTAAAAAAGCTATATTAATGAAAGAATTCTGGTGGAATGTATTATGGTCAATGATATATTATTTTGTTTTAGAAGCTTGGGAAATGGAACCTAAAGTATACCATGGTATATTAATAATGCTGATGACATAAAAGTACCGCGACCTTGTCTCCTTTGTGTCTGAGATCGAGAAAATGAGTTGCTTTGGTTAAAATGTACTTCTTTTAAAAAATATTCTATTTCTGAATACATCATTTAGTTTGGCTAGTATTCTTAAAGGGAAATGCTTACTTAGGTTGTTGAGAAATGAGGAATTCATAAGGCTAAAAGAGGATAAAAAAAATAAAAGTTTCTTCTGTCACAGAAAATTATGTCAGTGCTTAATTCCTGGAGCATTTTAGTTATACGCTTAGTTCCTCATACTAGAATTTTGTTACAATTTCAGATAAAAAGAAATATTTCCCTTGTAAAGGGACTGAAGGTATTGCCCAGGTAGGGAAAAACACACTCAAAAGCAAATAAATGTTATACCTTTAATAATGGCTAAATTAGGTTTTCAAATACACAAACATCTATTTTTCAAATAATATTTGAATTTCCCTGAGTTAATGAGCAACATTACTTATAGGAATAATTTTAGTAGGCAAATATCTCTAAGTTGGAATGAATAACAGATATATTTATGTACATCAAGAGTATTAAAAAAAAGATGATCAAAGAAATGTCCTCAAGAAAAAAGATAAAGTGGTCAGCTGCTATGTCTAGCTAGTTATAGAAATCAGCTGACCCAGCACATGGTAGATATTGATTTCATATTTTTAAATAAAGAAATTTATATTCCATATTAAATTATTTGTTTCTAGTGAAAACTAGAATGTTAGAGAAAAACCTGAATCATATTGAGATAATGTATGTTAGGGAAGTCACAGCAATCCCCCAGACCTCACCTACCCCTACCTCCTTTTCTATCTTGTGCCATTCCACATGGGGGAGACGGTATGTCTAATGAAAAGGCCTGGCCAGAACTTAAACTTGGAAACTGGGAACACACAGCTCCAGATGCTTATCAGAACATGAATTCTCAGTGGCAGGGGTCCGCCCACCCAGCCACCTACCCCTTGAGGTGGATAACACCACACTCAGTATAGATTTGTTTCTCTTCTTGAGTGCAAAGTGGGGTATGCAGATCTGCCATCTCTCAACCCAGACCTGGGAGACTGGCCATGATGGGCCTTCCTCCCCTGCACTTTTGGCTCTTTGTGCTGAGTAAGTGACAAGAAGATTATTTTCCCTTTCTGGACTCTTTCTTCTGTGCAAGTAATAAAGGGATCATTTGCTGAAAGTCTGTGCTGTGCCCTGACCTGAGTTTCCATGATGCACCATTGTAGCAACTCGTTCCACAACATTCTGCCTTAATTTTACTAACAGTTAACCATGTGAGGCATCCATACTCATCTCTCTCAAAGCTGTTATCACACTGTATTGTAATTTGGGCTCTTTCATCGCTTGTTTTGTTTCTAGCCCATTTGATCTCTGGAAAGAATTTAAAGCAGCTTATTTAGTCAAATGAAACTGTGAGCACCTGGGAAGTAAGGACAGTGTCTGATGCATATCTGTGTCTCCAGTGGCTGACACCTTACCTGGTACACAAGATGTATTTGTCAAATACACACTGTGGCAGTACATTGTTTACCGTTTCAAATTGTTGATACTTATTTTTTGCCCTAAAGTATACGCAATGCCATTTAAAATATCCTATTGCGCTAGCTATTTTAGAGAAGGTTACAATGCTGCCAGGGCAGAGGAATAATGAGAGGGTGATAAATGCAGGTTCCTAATATATTTAAGTCTCTGGATTAACTGTAAATAATTCCTAACTGTTAAAGCCCAAATACCTCATTTAGGATAATGCGAGGCATAGATAATATTCCCAGTATGATATATATGGTTTGATACAATATAATAAAGAATAAAATATAATAACACAAAATTTATAAGTACTGGACACAAGCATGTCATTTTTAATTCTAATAAAATATATATAAAAATTAATCAGATGCCTATTTAATGATGCATATAGTCATTTTTTTGAGTAATATTTAGGTACAAGTAGGTCATATAAATGACTATAGTTAGAATCACATTTTCTTCTTTTTAAGAAATTCTCCAAGGTACAAAATCAGTCTCAATGTTGATTTTTTCTGATATTATTAAGCTTTTCATCATCATGCATATATTCACATACTCTTTCTCATTTAGAGAGGGCCCTTCATCTTACCTTAGAATAATTGGAGCTCGTTTGTCCTGAGAGTTCAACTATGTCTTACCCACACCGATCCGCTATCCATCTAGTCAGCCATTCATCTATTCATCCATTCAACCACCCATCTTCCAACCACTGATCCATCCATCCACTCAATTTTTTCATCAACTAATTATTGAACACTTAATCTGTACCAGATTTATTTAGTTGGGGAAAAACACAGATAAGCCTAGTGTAATATACTGAAATAAATATCAAAAACAGGTTGCATAAACTTTTATGCATAATAAAGTTGGTTAGGGATTGATAGGGAAAATTTCCAATAGGAAGTATGAGTTAGAGTTTCAATATGGTGTGGTATGACAGAATGAAAGGGAAGAAATGACGTGTGTCTGGGGGTGAAAGAACATGAAAAATTGAGAATGAATAAAGTAAATTTGTTGCCTCTATATGAGTCCATATGTGTGTTTGCAGGAGGAGGCAAGGGAAGCAGGAAAAGGGGTTGTAACAGGAATTGAGCCTGGACAAACTGATGCTACCCTATTCCAAAATGTTCTATATGCCATGCTAGGCTTTTCAGCTTATACTGCGGGATATGAAGGGACACTGAAACAAGATACAGGGAGACATTGAAAAATGACATGATTACTCAGATGTTCTTAAGGTAAATTTTGCATAAGAAGATGGGACTGGAAGTGAGAAAACCAGCTGGAAGACATCTGAGATGATTTAGGTGAGTGACAGTGGGAACCTGGAAGAAACCCATGGCTGTGGAAGTGGAGGAGAGGGCAGCTATGGAGAAGAAATGTGAATGCAGAATTAAGGAGACCTGGGGATATAGGTAGGGAGCAAATGTGTTTCAGGTTGCTGAGGTTCGAGAACTGAGGGTCTTTGGAATTGGGTCACGTGAAGCAGAAAACTCCTTTTTTATGTCTGTAAATTTGAGAGGAGTTGTAATTCTATTGGGGGATCAGATTTGAGGGCAGGTGGTAACCTGGGCTAGAGGTACTCAGGAAGTGAAGAAGCAGTGAAAAAGTGTTAATCTGCCTGGCATAACTAAATCCTTGGCCCAGATAATGGTGGGGGAGAAGTGGAGAAAAGGGACAAGCCCAGGCATCCTTCTGTCCTTTGGGTCTAGCCACCTAAAACAGCCTAACACTTGTGTCTAGATTGGCAAGCAGCATTGTCCAGTAGAATTTTCTGCGATCATGGAAATATTCTGTAATTTGCTATCCACGAGTGGCTACTGAGCCCTTGGAATGTGCCTAGTGTGTCTTAGGAACTGAACTTTATTTTACTTTATTTTTATTTACATTACATAACCACATGTAGCTAGCAGCTGCCATGTTAGTGTAGGCCTAGATTGATTTCAAAATTGTACAAGGTTTCAATGTTCACCAAACTTCATAATAGGTTGAAACTTATTTAACTTGAGAAAAAAAAAAAGCTTTCATTCCAAAATTAGAAGTAAAGGCATAAAAATATAAGTACCTGGGAGAGGGAGCTGATGTAATTTCTCCTCATTATCATCTGATTTCTAGTTATTTATTTTGCAACACTACTCCCAGGACTAGAAAACAACTCTAATCACATGCTCCAACTGACATAGGATGGTACATTTCTCTGAGAAAATAAAGATCATTCAATTTCCTAAAATACATTTAGGGATAATTTGGAAATATTGGGTACTGTTGGGTTAAAGTAAAATCTTTATAGGAAAGATGTACATAAGCAAGTTCAAAGGAATTAATATTTTCATGGGGTTGCTATATTCCTAAATAAATTAAAAGTAGTTTTTAGTTTTACTTTCAAACAAAGCTGAATAAGCCGTCTTGTCTGACAAGCTTCGACTGTCGACTGATACCTAGAGTCCCCTATCTCAGCTCTTAGAATAGAGCTGAGCTGTTCCTTTATACCAAAAGGTTGTTTTGTTTTTTTTTTGTTTTTTTTTGTAAGAATTGCATTGCTTACTGAGAATTGTTTTGTGGTTTAGCATATGGTCTATTCTAGAAAATGTTTTATATATGATTGAAAAGGATGCATGTTCTGCTGTTATTGGGTGGAGTGTTTTACAGTATCAATTAGGATATTCAAGTTGATTTTATGCCTCAATATATGTGTTGTTTGTAATTAATATAACTTCTCCAGCTCTCTTATGGTTTCTATTTGCAAGGTCTATTATTTTCTGCCCTTTTATTTTTATCCTTCAAAACTAAAGTGTAACTCTTATAGATAGTGTAAAGCTTTTTATTGAGTCAAATAATTTCTGCCTTTTGATGGGAGTGTTTAGTTCAGTCACATCTAATGTAATTGTTACAAACACATATAGTGTAATTTTTGACTTTCAGCAATTAAACTAATACATCTAGGCATGGATTTCTTTGTGTTTGTCCTACTTGGAGTCTGTTAGCTTCTTGATTTGGTACATTAATGTATTTTATCAAATTTGGTAAATTTTTGGCCATTTATTGGAATATTTTTTTTTCTGCTTTGTGGTGGATTGAACTGTATATCCCAATTTGGACATATTCTTTGTCTTGTACACATTCTGGTATGCAGATATGTGGTCTGTTAATTTAAGAAGTTATTTAAAATGGGGGAGTTCTGAAAAATGATCCATAAATAGTTCACACACTAAGTTGAGGGATTTAACTAATAGAAATAAATAACCTGAAATTGGGCAAAATAGACACTGATTAACAATAGTTATCTCTGCAATGGTGGGATTATAGGGGACTTTTGAATTACTACTTTTACATTCTTACAGAATTCACATTTTTATACCAACATCACTGTATTAAATTAATAAACAGATTAAATGAAACTATTTCCAATTTGAGGAAATTCTGAAAAAAAAATTAATTAACCCACAATGGGATATTCTACAAGCTGAAAGTTCAGCTTAATTAAATTTCAGAGAATTTGTTAAATATTCCTTATTTATGAAAGCCTTGTAGCCCTCATCAATTTCAACAGCATTGCAGTCATAAGGAGTACTCGATGTAACAGAAGTTTGCACTTAATGATTCTGATTAAAATTCACCTTAAAGAGTGGTTCTGTATTAATCACTATTGAAAAACTAAAAGCAAAAATTGAATCCTTTGCTTACTTAAAATGAAGAGTGCTAAACATCCACCAATATTATGTACAAGTGCAAGGCAAACTAATTAGACAAAACTTGTTCATTTCATGAAAAATCAAAACTACTTTCAAGATCTTTTTCAAATGAACCAACTGTTTTCTATAACTGGGTAGTCTAAAGTAAATGTCTAACAGAAAGTGGAAAACAGATCAAATTTAAAATCACCGATTTTTTTTTTAAAACTTCATTTTATTGAGATATATTCACATACCACGCAGTCATACAAAACAAATCGTACATTCGATTGTTCACATTACCATTACATAGTTGTACATTCATCACCTAAATCAATCCCTGACACCTTCATTAGCACTCACACAAAAATAACAATAATAATAATTGAAGTGAGAAAGAGCAATTAAAGTAAAAATGAACACTGTGTACCTTTGTCTGTTTGTTTGTTTGTTTGTTTCCTTCCCCTATTTTTCTACTCATCCATCCATAAACTAGAGAAAGGGGAGTGTGGTCCTCCTGGCTTTCCCAATCCCATTGTCACCCCTCATAAGCTATATTTTTATACAATTGTCTTTGAGATTCATGGGTTCTGGGTTGTAGTTTGATAGTTTCAGGTATCTACCAACAGCTACCCCAATTCTTTAGAACCTAAAAAGGGTTGTCTAAATTGTGCGTAAGAGTGCCCACCAGAGTGACCTCTCGACTCCTTTTGGAATCTCTCTGCCACTGAAGCTTATTTCATTTCCTTTCACATCCCCTTTTTGGTCAAGAAGATGTTCTCCATCCCATGATGCCGGGTCTACATTCCTCCCTGGGAGTCATATTCCACGTTGCCAGGGAGATTCACTCCCTTGGGTGTCTGATCCCACGTAGGGGGGAGGGCAGTGATTTCACCTTTCAAGTTGGCTTAGGTAGAGAAAGAGGGCCACATCTGAGCAACAAAGAGGCATTCGGGAGGAGGCTCTTAGGTACAATTATAGGGAGGCCTAACCTCTCCTTTGCAGCAACAGTCTTCCCAAGGGTAAAACCTGTGGTAGAGGGCTCAACCCATCAAACCACCAGTCCCCTATGTCTGTGGTCATGTTAGCAACCATCGAGGTGGGGTAGGCCAATACTCCTGCATTCTCCACAGGCTCCTCAAGGGGGCTCTACGTATTTTTTTCCTTGTTTTTTTTTTCAAATTTTTTTTAAATCAACTGTATGAAAAATAAAAAAAAATAAAAAAATAATAATTAAAAAAAAATACAAATAAAAGAACATTTCAAAGAGACCATCACAAGGGAGTAAGAAAAAGACAACTAACCTAAGATAACTACTTTACTTCCAACATGTTCCTATTCTACCCCAAGAAAGTAGCCTAATAGAGCAACATTTCTGTGAACTTGGTCCTACTATACCCAACAGAAATTAAGAGACCATAGTCATTCCTGGGCATTCCCAGAACGTTAAATTTACCCATGATAGCTTATCTGTTCTTCTTGGATTATTGTTCCCCTTCCTTAATTGCTCTCTATCGCTAGTTCCCCTACATTCTACATTATAAACCATTTGTTTTACATTTTTCAAAGTTCACATTAGTGATAGCATATAGTATTTTCTTTTTGTGCCTGGCTTATTTCGCTCAGCATTATGTCTTCAAGGTTTCATCCACGTTGTCATATGTTTCACGAGATCGTTCCTTCTTACTGCCGTGTAGTATTCCATCATGCGTATATACCACATTTTATTTATCCACTCATCTGTTGAAGGACGTTTGGGTTGTTTCCATCTCTTGGCAATTGTGAATAATGCTGCTATGAACATTGGCGTGCAGGTATCTGTTTGTGTCACTGCTTTCAGATCTTCTGGGTAAGTACTGAGAAGTGCAATTGCTGGATCAAAGGGTAACTCTATATCTAGTTTTCTAAGGAACTGCCAGACTGTCTTCCAGAGTGGCTGAACCATTACATAGTCCCACCAACAATGAATAAGTGTTCCAATTTCTCCACATCCCCTCCAGCATTTGTCGTTTCCTGTTTGTTTAATGGCAGCCATTCTAACTGGTGTGAGATGGTATCTCGTGGTCTTAATTTACATCTCTCTAACAGCTAGAGAAGCTAAACATTTTTTCATGTGTTTCTTGGCCATTTGTATTTCCTCTTCAGAGAACTGTCTTTTCATATCTTTTGCCCATTTTATAACTGGGCTGTCTGTACTATTGTCATTGAGTTGTAGGATTTCTTTATATATGCAAGATATCAGTCTTTTGTCACATACATGGCTTCCAAAAATTTTTTCCCTTTGAGTTGGCTGCCTCTTTACTTTTTTGAGAAATTCCTTTGAGGTACAGAAACTTCTAAGCTTGAGGAGTGCCCATTTACCTATTTTTTCTTTTGTTGCTTGTGCTTTGGGTGTAGTCTAGGAAGTGTCCGCCTAATACAAGGTCTTGCAGATGTTTTCCTACATTATCTTCTAGGAGTTTTATGGTACTTTCTTTAATATTGAGGTCTTTGGTCCATTTTGAGTTAATTTTTTGTGTAGGGTGCGAGGTAGGGGTCCTCTTTCATTCTTTTGGATATGGATATCCAACTCTCCCAGCCTATTTGTTGAAAAGACCATTATGACCCAGTTCAGTGACTTTGGGGGCCTTATCAAAGATCAGTCGGCCATAGATCTGGGGGTCTATCTCCGAATTCTCAATTCGATTCCATTGATCTATATGTCTATCTTTGTGCCAATACTGTGCTGTTTTGACAACTGTGGCTTTATAATAAGCTTCAAAGTCAGGGAGTCTAAGCCCTCCCCCTTCATTTTTCTTTTTTAGAGTGTCTTTAGCAATTTGAGGCATCTTCCCTTTCCAAATAAATTTGATAACTAGCTTTTCCAAGTCTGTAAAGTAGGTTTTGGAATTTTGATTGGGATTGCATTGAATCTGTAGATGAGTTTGGGTAGAATTGACATCTTAATGACATTTAGCCTTCCTATTCATGAACATGGAATATTTTTCCATCTTTTAAGGTCCCCTGCTATTTCTTTTAGTAGAGTTATGTAAGTTTCTTTGTATAGGTCTTTTACATCTTTGGTTAAGTTTATTCCTAGGTACTTGATTTTTTTATTTGTTATTGAAAATGGTATCTTTTTCTTGAGTGTCTCTTCAGTTTGTTCATTTCTAGCATATAGAAACATTACTGACTTGTGTGCATTAATCTTGATCCCTGCTACTTTGCTAAATTTGTTTATTAGCTCTAGTAGCTGTATCATCAATTTCTCAGGGTTTTCCAGATATAAGATCATATCATGTGCAAACAATGACAGTTTTACTTCTTCTTTTCCAATTTGGATGCCTTTTATTTCTTTGTGTTGCCAGATCGCCCTGGCTAGCACTTCCAGCACAATGTTGAATAACAGTGGTGATAGTGGGTCCATCCTTGTCTTGTTCCTGATCTTAGAGGGAAGGCTTTCAGTCTCCTCCACCATTGAGTACTATGCTGGCTGTGGGTTTTTCATATATGCTCTTTATCATATTGAGGAAGTTTCCTTCAATTCCTACCTTTCTGAAGTGTTTTATCAAAAAACGGATGTTGGATTTTGTCAAATGCTTTTTCAGCATCTATTGAGATGATCAATTGATTTTTCCCTTTTGATTGTTAATGTGTTGTAATACATTGATTGATTTTCTTATGTTGAAACATCTTGCATACCTGGAATGAACCCCACTTGGTCATGGTGTATGATTTTTTAATATGTCTTTTGATTCGATTTGCAAGTATTTTGTTGAGGATTTTTGCATCTATATTCATTAGGGAGATTGGCTGGGTAGTTTTCCTTTTTTGTAGCAATCTTTGCCTGGTTTTGGTATTAGATTGATGTTAGCTTCATAAAATGAGTTAGGTAGTGTTCCATTTTCTTCAATGTTTTGAAAGAGTTGAGTAAGATAGGTGTCAGTTCTTTCTGGAAAGTTTGGTAGAATTCCCCTGTGAAGCCATCTGGCTCTGGGCATTTATTTGTGGGAAGATTTTTGATGACTGATTGGATCTCTTTGCTTGTGATGGGTTGGTTGAGGTCTTCTATTTCTTCTCTGGTCTAGGTTGTTCAATATGTTTCCAGGAAATTGTCCCTTTCCTCTACATATCCAGTTTGTTGCCATATAGTTGTTCATGGTATCCTCTTATAATTTTTTTAATTTCTTCAGGATCTGCAGTTATGTCACCTTTTTCATTCATTATTTTGTTTATATGGGTCTTCCCTCTTTTTGATTTTGTCAGTCTAGCTAGGGGCTTGTCAATCTCGTTGATCTTCTGAAAGAACCAACTTTTGGTGATATTTATCCTCTCTATTGTTTTTTTTGTTCTCTATGTCATTTATTTATGCTTTAATCCTTGTTATTTCTTTTCTTCTACTTGGTTTAGGATTGGTTTGCTGTTCATTTCCTAGCTTTCTTCAGTTGATCCATTAGTTCTTTGATTTTTGACTCTTTCTTCCTTTTTAATATATGCATTTAGTGCCTATAAATTTCCCCCTCAGTACTGCTTTTGCTGCATCCCATAGGTTTTGGTATGTTGTGTTCTCATTTTCATTCATCTCTATATATTTAGCAATTTCTCTTGCTATTTCTTTAACCCACTGATTGTTTAGGAGTGTGTTGTTTAACCCTTCAGGTATTTGTGAATTTTCTATGTCTCTGATGGTTATTGACTTCTAATTGTATTCCATTGTGGTCAGAGAATGTGCTTTGAATAATTTCAATCTTTTTAAATTTATTGAGGCCTTGTTTTTATGTCCCAGCATATGATCTATTCTGGAGAAAGTTCTGTGAGCACTAGAGAAGAATGTGTATCCTGGTGATTTGGGATGTTATGTTCTATTTGTCTGTTAAATCCAATTTATTTATCAGATTGTTTAGGTTTTCTAGTTTCCTTATTGGTCTTCTGTCCTGGTGATCTATCTATAGGAGAGAGTGATTGTGTTGAAGTCTCCACAATTATTGTGGAAAATCAATTGCTTCCTTTAGTTTTGCCAGTGTTTGTCTCATGTATTTTGTGGCACCTTGATTGTGTGCATAAACATTTATGATTGTTATTTCTTCTTGTTGAATTGCCCCTTTTATTAGTATGTAGTGGCCTTCTTTGTCTCTCATAACATCTTTGAATTTAATGTCTATTATATGTGAGATTAATATTGCTACTCCTGCTTTCTTTTGGGTGTAGCTTGCATGAAATATTTTTTTCCATCCTTTAACTTTCAATTTCTTTGTTTCCCTGTGTCTAAGATGAGTCTCTTGTATGCAACATATTGATGGTTCATTTTTTTTTTTTTTTTTGATCCATCCTGCAAATTTGTATCTTTTAATTGGGGAGTTTAATCCATTTACGTTCAACATTATTACTATGAAGGCATTTCTTGAATCAGCCATCTTATCCTTGGTTTATGTTTGTTCATATATATTTTTTCCCTCTCTCTATTAATATCCTTTAATGTACCCATACCAAATCTCTTTAGTACTGAACTTTCTCCAAGTCTCTCTCTCCTTTCTTTGTTTCTCTGTCTGTAGGGCTCCCTTTAGTATCTCCAGTAGGGCAGGTCTCTTGTTAGCAAATTCTCTTAGCATTTGTTTGTCTGTGAAAAATTTAAGCTCTCCCTCAAATTTGAGGGAGAGCTTTGCTGGATAAAGTATTCTTGGTTGGAAATTTTTCTCACTCAGAATTTTAAATATATCGTGCCACTGCCTTCTGGTCTCCATGGTGGCTGCTGAGTAGTCACTACTTAGGCTTATGCTGTTTCCTTTGTAGGTGGTGAATTGCTTTTCTCTTGCTGCTTTCAGAACTTGCTCTTTCTCTTCTGTGTTGACAGTGTGATCAGAATATGTCTCGGAGTGGGTTTATTTGGATTTATTCTATTTGGAGTTCGCTGGGCATTTATGATTTGTGTATTTATCGTATTTAGAAGATTTGGGAAGTTTTCCCATGAATTTCTTTTGAATACTCTTCCTAGACCTTTACCCTTTTCTTCCCCTTCTGGAACACCAATGAGTCTTATATTCAGAAATTTCATATTATCTATCATATCCCTGAGGTCCATTTCATTTTTTTCAATTTTTTTCCCCATTTCTTTCTTTTTGTGTTTTCATTTTCCATTCTGTCATCTTCCAGGTCACTGATTCATGGTTCAACTTCCTCTAGTCTTGTACTATAGGTATCCAGAATCTTTTTAATTTGGTCAACAGTTTAATTTCCATAAGATCATCTGTTTTTTTATTCAGTCTTGCAATGTCTTCTTTATGCTCTTGTAGGGTCTTCTTGATATCCTTTGTATCCTGTACTATGGTCTCATTGTTCATCTTTAGTTCTTTGATTAGTTGCTCTATGTACTTTGTCTCTTCTGAACTTTTATTTGGGAGCTTGGGCTTGGGTTATCCATATCATCTGTTTTTTTATATGCTTTATAATTTTCTGTTGTTTTTGGCCTCTTTGCATTTGCTGAACTTGATAGGGTTCTTTTAGGATTTGTAGACCAATTGAAGTCCTTATCTCTAATTTATCAGATCTACAGCTTCGTGGAGTACACTTTCTCTAACTAACCAGCAGGTGGCATCCATGAGCCACCTGTTCTCCACAAGCCAGTTCTCCCCTGCTTTGCCTTTGTGGTGAGTAGGGGTGAGTCTTGTGGGGCCCAATTGGTGTACCAAGCTTGCATGTGTAGTTGGTGTTGCCCGCCCTGTATTTGGGGCGTGTGTCTGGGCGGTCAGGGAGGGGGGTGGCTCTAACAATCAAATCTCCCTGGTGTTCCTGGAGTTTTAAAGCTGCTGCAATAGTCTAATCCTTCAGTTCAGTCCTGCCACAGTTTGTCTCTACCCCTGACCCACAAGTCCTTGGTTTTGGCTTATGGCTCCTGAGACTTGTGAGTGGGTCCCTCTTCCAGGCCATGCACCCCCTGGTCCTCTGTTGAGGGATGACTGTGCTGTGTCACAGGTGAGTGCCATCCCCCCAGGGTGGTTCTGGGCTGCTGGGCTGTGTAGGGAGGCTCCCAGTCTGCTGAATGATAGCTGCATGGGGCTTTGTTAATTCACACTGCTCCACCTTCCCCAATCTGGGACAACCAGCTGAGGTTGCAGGGAAGGCTAATGTCCACGCCCAGTTTTGTGGTGTGTGCATGTTATTTGAAGCACTTCCATCACACTGGGTTGTCTGGGGCAACTCTGGGCTATGGGGCTGGTGATGGGCAGGAGTGTTTCCTGTCCACCAGGATGATGGCTGTGAGCAGACACCCCCCTTTTCTTGGGAATTTGTGGTGTTTAGTGAATTTTCTGAGCCACTGGATTATTGCCTTTTGCCTCAGAGCTCTCTTAGTTCTGCTCTTGTCTTGACCTGCCCAAACTTGCAAGTCATTGAGGCTTTCTGTATTGGGCTTCTTAGTGTAATTGTTTTAGAAAAAGAAAAAAAAAAGGTAAAAAAAAAAAAAGCCCTCCTCACAGATCTAATGGGTTATTGAAATGCTAAGAGGCAAAGCAGTTAGGGCCATTAAGGGAAGATCCAGGGGGCAGAGAGATCAGTTTTTCTTTGGGATTTGCATATGAGCCTCAGGGCCTGACCTCTGCCCTTCCCCTTTCTATGTTCACCAGAACTCCAAAAATCCTCTGCTTTTATTTTGGAGTTTTCTTTGCTGTTTTTTTGCTATCCCTATCTCCTCTCTGCTGGGCTGGCTGCTGTCAGATTCTCTGGTGTCTGGTCTCTGTCTATCTATGGTTGGAGTTTGGATCAGTAGAATGAGTTTCTGATAAGAGCTGCCACTGCAGTTCTCCCTTTTCCTTCCCAGTGCTGATGGCCCCTCCTCCCATGGGACTGAGCCTGGCAGGGAGGGTCGTGGGTCTCCTGGCCACAAAAACTTACCGATTTCGCTGGTCTCAGCAGTTTGACGTATTCATGAGTGTTGTATGAAGTATGCCCAAAGTCAAATTGCTCTGTGGTGTCCAGTCCACGCAGTTCCTGGCTTTCTACCTACTTTCCTGGAGGAGTAACTAAGACATACAGCTCACCAATCCGCCATCTTGCCCCACCCTCCTAAAATCATGATTTTGATGCCAAGATGATAAAAATTCCATTTATAGAGTCCTAAAAGTTAAGCTAGATGGACTACTTTTAAATTTAATTTCACTTGGTGTTCTTTCATCTAATTAAAATAAAGCTACAAGGAATGGTCTATCTCGGGCAGCATGGTCTAACGATATGAGGTTAAAGGTTCAGCATAGTGCCTGGCACATTTTAGGCACACAGACAAAATGGCAGAATGGCTGCACGCCCCTTCCCTGTACACTGTCTAGGTTCAGGGGGATGCACAGGCTGCTGCTGTGACTATGAAACAGATTGGTAAAGTCAGAGGGGTCCCAGCTGAGCAGCACTGGGAGAGAGCAGCATTTAGAGAACAGTGAGCCATCTGTTGTTCCTTAGCAATGTCACTGACCCAAATGCAGGAAATTGGTGATTCACTACAGTTTCTCTTTCCCCCTTTATTTTTTAAAGTATTATTAATTTAGCAATATAGGTGACATTTTAAGGCACTCTTCTGGTAAATACATCTTTTGGAAGGGCTTCAATTCATTACTACTAAAAATCAGTTAATCATCAAACTACCTGCTTGTCTGCCTGTGTTTCTCTTCCCTCTGCTCCTTAATTTTTTTAATTTTTTTTTTATTTTTTGTGCCAGGGCTATTAACCCATATCTTTCCTGAACCAAATTTTATCAATTATTGGACAGATACCAAAAATTCACCAGTCTTAATTTCATTTTAAGGGATTTAAAGAAAATAATGAATTCTCACTAAATAAAAACCTTTTCAACTGCACATACCATATATTCACACACTTTCTGGCAAATAAGAGGAAATTTAAAGGTGACAGGTGGTTAAAAACTATGAGGGGAAGAAATCACTTAGTTGAACTCCATTCCTTTTCACCTGTACCCTGAATTTGCTATTAATTTGGTAAAATCTGAAGATAGATTTTTGTGTGGTGGGACAATCACTCCTGACAGTGAAACCAATTCTTTGGAAGGGGAAGAGAAGGAAATAACATTGGTGGAATAACTACTCTCTGCCTGATATTTCATGTATATTATCTCATTTAATTTTCAAAGAATCTCATGGGATAAGTTCACTTTGTAAATAACTTGGCCAGTGTTATCCACCAATTAAAAGGCTAACTCAAATCTGTTTGATATCAAGTCTATGCCTTTTTCGTGACTGCTACCCTGTATGACTAGACGCTCTAAGTTCTTGAATTTTGAAAATTATTTAACTCCCTTTAAACCTATAGGACACAACTCAATGTATTAGTTCTAGTACCTTTTACTAAGCCTTATCCATGAGTTACTCCTCCACAAAACTTAGAGGTAGTTAATAATAGCCAACATTTGTGTAGCACTTCTTATGTGCTAGGAGCTATTCTTAGCACTCTACATATATCAACTCAGTCATCATGAGGTGGGCATTATTTTAATCCCAATTTTACAGTTGATGAAACTGAGGTGCAAGAAGGTCAAAGCAATCCAGCTGGCAAGAGATGAGATTCACATCCCAATAATCTGGCTCCAGAATCCTTGCTCTTTACTCTCTTGTTTTGTAAATGAGCAAACAACTGAAAAAAAAATAAATAACTTGGGGAAGATTATCCAGGTTGTAAGTGGCCATGTTAGTACTACAAGATAATATGTATAGACAAGTGATTTATTTCAAGGAACTAGATGTCCCTTTGCTTATGCAACAAGATAATAAAATTAAGAAATGACACAACTTGTAATCATTTTTTGATGAAAATTTACCTTGTCTTCTTAGAGGAAGAATGCAGAATATAACTTTCTGTGATGATTTATGAATGAACACCAATTACTGTAAAAGCACTGTTGCCCTCAAAGGGTTTTTGATGTGGGTAAAGTTATTTGTGCCACACTATTTAGTCCCAGGTCACTGTGCTTAAAACCTTCTCCTTCTTGTGGTCAGGCATTTTAGCAACCACTTGCTGCTGTTAACATTGTGCTTAAGTCTGTCAGTCTTCTAATTTGCTATGTTGGAGGGGCATCAAAAGACAGTCAATTAGCTAGTGTTTCTCAAATAGGAATCTGCAGTCTAAGGATATATACTTAGGATTCTTTGAGGATTATTTTGTTCTTTAAAAGGAGTTAATTGTTCAAATTCATGTATTGTGAATTAAGCATGTTAAGTGTACCTGGAATCTTTTTGGGGAACAAGGAAGAATATGAACAGATACATGCACACAGGCATTTACTAGAATTAATGCTTAGATTTGTGTGATGGTTAGGTTCATGTGTCAACTTGGCCAGGTGATGGTACCCAGCTGTCTGGTCAAGCAAGCACTGGCCTAACTGTTGCTATGAGGACGTTTGTAGGCTGGTTTAGTAAATCATCAGTCAATTGCCTGCAGCTGTGACTGATTACATCAATGAAAGGTGTATCTTCCACAATAAGAGAATGCAGTCAGCTGGATTTAATCCAATCAGTTGAAGACTTTTAAGCAAGACAGAGAGAGGACCTTCATTTCTTCTTTGGCTGACCAGTGAAGTGTTTCCTGAGGAGTTCATCGAACATGTTCATCGAAGTTGCTAGTTCATTTCCTGAGGAGTTCATTGAACATCTTCATTGGAGTTGCCAGTTTGCTGCCTGCCCTGTGGAATTTGGACCCATGCATACCCACAGTTGTGTGAGACACTTTTATGAATCTTATATTTATAGATATCTCTCATTGATTCTGTTTCCCTAGAGAACCCTAACTAATACAACTTGGTAACAAAAATTTTGGCTGTTCAGAGGCCTTCTTAGTCATTTTCATTATCCTCGATAGGTCAGGGACTCCTAATAAGTGAATCCAGGTAAAAATGCTATTGATGCTTATATGTACATCTCTTGCTTCCCAGGTACTACATCACTGGAGTAGAAATAAAATAGGATCTGGATAAAAATCTCTTTATGTTTTTAGCCAATTGTTTATTACCAATTAGGGAATATTTATCAGCTACATTACTAGTGTTTTTACTCCACACTGTAGAAAATTTTTCAATATTTAGTCAATCATACTTAACTTATTATGGTCAAGAATCTCCAAACTTAGCAATGTTCTTAGGTTCTTGGCCTTGCCCCTAGAGTACTAATGATGTCCTGTAGATGAGTTTTGTTGTTTTTCATTTTAATGACTCATGCTAGGATTTTAAGTTGCACAAAATAGATTTGGATAAATCTACCCAAATATACGATTCCAGCACTGATTTCTTTTAGGTGTTAAGCCCTATGCAATAAACCATTTATATTATTGACATTGATCAATAGTGAAAATTATATTATTATTTAAACATTATAATTTTTGTCCCAAATTTATAATGATTTAAAAAAATAGCCAGGCTGTGAAAGGTATTCATAAATCATTAATGATATAAGAAAGTTGTCAATAAAACTTCCTATCTAAGCAAAACACACACATATACACACACACAAAACACAAAGAAAACCTATATTAAACACCTTTACAGAGGGCAGGGAAAGATGACAGAATAGTAATGTGTGGAATTTGGTTACTCCTTCTAGGGCCGCTGGTAAATATCCAGGAACTGTATGGAATAGCTATTTCGGGGACTTCTGTGACCAACAGTCTGTTATAGGTGGATGGCTGAGATTTCAGTGAAGACCTGTAAGTTTCCCAGGCCAGGGTCTGGTGACCCTCTCCCCCCAGGCAAAGCAGACTGTTTTAGAGCTGGTTCCCCAAGGGAAAAAGACACAATCTGTATTGGGAGCAAGGAGGGGGCCTTTTCCCAGCCCCAACTGCAGAATTAATTAGCAAATTCAGACTGCTGAATAAAACCTCCAAGCACAGATAAACCAAGAGCAGGCAAGAAAGGAACCATGAGGAATTGGTCGGATGAGAGGAGGCGGGGCTAAAAACAACAACAAAGAAACAGATACATTTGAAGTTGAAGGTGTTTAGAATTCTGGAAAAGGGGCTCCAAGAAAAAGAGGCACTATAGCAATGGGTACCAACTCGGGCTCTTGTTGGCAAACCCAGGAAGAGTTGAAAAGAGTTGCTTTTCTTCTTCTTCTTCTTTCTTTTTCTTGTTCTCTGACTCTGTATCTTTTTACTTATCAATAGCCCATCAGAGCTCCTGCTTCAGCACTGAACTAGGCAAGGGCAGAATTAAAGTAGTCTTAGAGTAACTATTCAGGTTAAAGAGATAATGGCCTGAAGGGCATATCTTTCAATAGTCTATACTGGGACTGACAAAACTTGGTGGCCAAGGAAAGACCTTGAAAAGGGCTTTCTTTTTTTTTTTTATTTTCATTTTTTTTTGAAATAACTGTTCTAAGTAGCTCAATACAGAAAGCCTCAGATATTTGCAATTGGCCACTGGACCCAGGAAAGGGCAGAACTAAGATAGGTCTGAGAGACAAAGCTATGAGTATAGTGGGGGACAAAATTCCCTAAAGGACATAACTTCCCCAAGAAAAAGGGGGTGTGGGGCATAGCCCAAGTGGCAGTCCTCCTTCAAAGAACACAGACCCTCAGGGACTGGGAAACAGAAACCACCTTGAGTCAGCCACACTCCTGGCAGAGACAGGGTGTGTGGAGAATTAAAGGCACTGTGGCACCTCTTCACACTGGTGGGGAGGTGTGTGCTGACAAGTGCCACTTGCTGGACAGGATAGGAAAAGCACAGAGTCTAGAGACTTCACAGGAGGGCCCAAAAACCTGAAGTATCTCATTCTCAGGGAGACTTCATACCCTCCTCCTGAGACTTGGCCCTGTCTGGACTCAGAAAATCTGATTGGGGCTGATCATATCTGGGGAGACCCTCTCACATAAAGCTTACATAGAGGCAGGGCAAGAACCAGAAAAACAAGAGCTGAAAAATTCTGATCAACTAAACAGAAGCTATGTTAGAGGTCTAGAATAAGTTGAATTGAATGCCAAATAATAGCTAGAGAACAAAGCCAGCCAACAAGAAAACCCTAGGTAAAAGAGTGAAAACAAGCTCCAGAATGAACTAATCAAGAAAATCAGATGCCTAGACAGCTAAAAATAATGAGCCACACTAGGAAACAAGAAAATATAGAAACATGAAACTAACACCTCAACTGAGATACAGGAATTGAAACAACTAATTAAAGATATTCAAACAAATCCCCTAATTCAAGTCAATGAACTGAAGGAAAATACAGCAAAAGAGATGAAGAATATAAGAAGACATTGGATGACCATAAAGAAGAATATGTAAGCTTGAAAAAACAAATGGCAGAACTTATGGGAATGAAAGGCACAATAGAAGAGATTAAAAACACAATGGAGACATACAACAGTAGATTTGAAAAGGCAGAAGAAAGGACCAGTGAACTAGAAGATGGGAGATTTGAAATCATACACACAAAAGAACAGATAGGAAAAAGAATGGAAAAATATGAGCATGGTCTTAGGGAATCAAATGACAACAGGAAGCACACAAATATGCTTGTTATGGGTGTCACAGAAGGAGAAGAGAAGGGAAAAGGGGCAGAAAGAATAATAGAAAAAAGAATCACTGAAAACTTCCCAACTCTTATGAAAGACATAAAACTATAGATTCAAGAAGTGCAGTGTACCCCAAACAGAATAGATCCAAATAGACCTACTCTATGACACTTACTGATCAGATTGTCCAATGTTAAAGACAGAGTATTCTAAAAACAGCAAGAGAAAAAGCAATCCATCACATACAAGGGAAACTTGATAATACTATGTACATGATTTCTCTGCAGAAACCATGGAGGTGAGAAGGCAATGGTATGATATACTTAAGATATTGAAAGAGAAAAACTATCAGTTCCACATCTGGCAAAACTGTCCTTCAAAAATGAGGGAGACATTAAAATATTTTCAGACAAAGAGACACTGAGAGAGTCTGTGAATATGAGACCTGTGCTACCAGAAATTCCTAAAGGGAGTTCTGCAGGCTCATAGGAAAAGACAGGAGAGAGAGGTTTGGGAAAGAGTGTAGAAATGAAGACTACCTGAACTGATAAAAGGAGAGAGAAAAAAATAAGATATGAATATAAAATCTCAAAGACAAAATGGTAGAAGAAAGTACTGCCCTTACAGTAATAACACTAAATGTTAATGTATTAAACTCCCCAATAAAAAGACATAGACTGGTAGAATGGATTTAAAAACAGGACCCATCTATATGCTGTCTACAAGAAACTCACTTTAGACACAAGGACAAAAATAGGCTGAAAGTGAAAGATAGGAAAAAGATATTTCATGCAACCAACAACCAGAAAAAAGTGAGAGTAGCTATATTAATATCAGACAGATTAGAATTCAGAAGTAAAACAATTAAAAGAGACAATGAATGAGACTGCTCCATTGTGCTAATGTTAGCATTAAGCAAAATACCAGAAATGGATTGACTTTTATAAAGGGGGATTATTTGGTTACAAAGCTACAGTCTTAAGGCCATAAAGTGTCCAAGATAAGGGGGTACCTTCACTGAAGGATGTCCAACGGCATCCAGAAAACCTCTGTTAGCTGGGAAGGCATGTGGCTGGTGTCTGCTCCAGTGTTCTGGTTTCAAAATGGCTTTCTCCCGGATGTTCCTCTCTAGGCTTCAGCTTCTCTCCAAAATGTCACTCTTAGTTGCTCTTGGGGTGTTTGTCCTCTCTTATCTTCTCTGGAGCAAAAGTCTGCTTTCAAAGGCCATCTCCAAAATGTCTCTGTAAGCTGCAGCTCCTCTCTCAGTGTCTGTGCATTCTTCAAAGTATCCTTCCTGGCTATAGCAAGCTTGCTCCTTCTATGTGAGCTTATATAGTGCTCTAGTAAACTAATCAAGGCCCATGCTGAATGGGTGGGACCACACCTCCATGGAAATTATCTAACCAGAGTTATCACCTACAGTTGGGTGGGTCGCATCTCCATGGAATACTCAAGAAATTACAATCTATTCAACATTAATATGTCTGCCCACACAAGATTGCATCAAAGATAATGGCATTTTGGGGGACATAATAATTCAAACTGACACAGACACTATATATTAATAAAAGGGTCAATTCTTAAAGAAAACATAACAATCATGAAGTATTTATGTGCCAAGCCAGAGTGCCCCAAAATTCATGAGGCAGATACTGAGAACACTGAAGGCAGAAGTAGATAACTCTAAAATAATTCATTGGAGACTTCAATACAACTCTCTCATCAATGATAGAACATCTAGATAGGGGATCAATAAGGAAACAGAGATGTTGAATTATACGATAAATAAACTAGATTTGAGAGAAATTTATAGGACACTATACCCCACAACAGCAGGATACACATTTTTCTCAAGTGCTCATGGATCACACTCTAGGATAGACCACATGTTGTGTCACAAAGCAAGCCTCACCATATTTAAAAATATTGATATTATACAAAACACTTCCTTGGATCATAGTGGAATAAAGTTGGAAATCAATAACAGGCAGAAGGTAGGAAAATTCACAAATTTATGGAGGTTAAACAACATACTCTTAGATAACCAGTGATTAAGGAAGAAATTACAAGAGAAATTAGTAAATACCTCAAGGCAAATGACAATGAAAACACAACATATTAAAACTTATGGGATGCAGCAAAGGCAGTGATGAGAGGGAAATTTATTGCCCTAAACATCTATATTAAAAGAGAAGAAAAAGCAAAACTTGAGGAATTAATTGTTCACCTGGAGAAATCAGAGAAAGAACAGGAAACTAACCCCAAAGCAAAGAGAAGGAAAGAAATACCAAAGATTAGAGCAGAAATAAATGAGATTAAGAACAGGAAAACAATAGAGAGATTCAATGACACCAGAAGTTTGTTCTTTGAGAAAATCAATAAAATTGATGGACCATTATCTAGGTTAATGAGAGAGAGAGAGAGAGAGAGAGAGAGATAGAGAGAGAGAGAGAGAGAGAGAGAGAGAGAGGGAGAAGGAGAGGGAGGGCAGAGAGAGAGAAAGAAAGAGAGAGAGAGAATACAAATAAGTACATTGAGAAATGGAAAAGGGGACATAACTACTAACCCCAAAGAAATAAAGGAGATAATGAGAAGATACTATGAGCAACTGTATGCTAATAAACTAGACAACTTTGACAAAAAATGGACAATTTTCTAGAAAAGCATGAGCAACCAACATTGTCTTGAAAAGAAATAGATGACCTCAACAAACCAATAACAAAATCACAAATAAAGGGATTAAGTCAGTCATCAAAAAGCTCCCCCAAATGAAAAGCCCAGGAGAAGATGTCTTCACATGTGAATTCTAACAAGCATTCAGGAGGGGAATGGAGTGCTTTGGATGTTTTTTTTAATTCTCATTTTTATTTTATTTTTTTTGGAGTAATGAAAATGTTCAAAGATTGATTGTGGTGATCAATGCACAACTATGAACAACTGACTGCACACTTTGAAGGATTGTATGTTACGTGAATATATCTCAAATTGCATAAAAAAGAAAGAATTGCCACCAATCCTTTTCAAACTCTTCAAAAAAATTGAACAGGAGTTGTTCTGGTTTGCTAATGCTGCCATTATGCAAAATACCAGAAATTGATTGGCTTTTAAGAAGGGGGTTTATTTGGTTACAAAGTTATGGTCTTAAGGCCATAAAGTGTCCAAGGTAAGGCATCAACAACAGATACCTTCACTGGAGAAAGGCCATTGGCATTGGTAAACCTCTTTTAGCTGGGAAGACACGTGGCTGGCATCCGCTTATTCCCAGGTTGCATTTCAAAATGGAATTCTCCAAATGTTGGTCTTGGGGTGTTTTGTTCTCTCTTAGTGCAGCTCTTCCAAAATGTCACTTTCAGTTGCTCTCTGGTCCTTCTGTCTGATAGCTCCTTTATATGACTCCAGTGATCCAAACAACATCTACCCTGACTGGGTGGGGTAACACCACCATGGGAATCATCCAAGCAAACATTTCATCCACAGTTGATTGAGTCACATCTCCAAGGAAACACTCAATCAAAGGATTCTGATCTAATCAACATTAATACATTTGCCACCACCACATTGCATCAAAGATAATGGCATTTGGGGGACATAATCCATACAAACTGGTGCAGGAGGGAAAGCTACATAATTCATTCTATGAAGCCAACATCACTGTAATACCAAAGTCAGACAATGATACTACAAAAAAAGAAAATTATAGACCAATCTCTTTAATGAATATAGATGCAAACATTCTCAAAAAATACTCATAAATCAAATCCAGCAGCACATTAAAAGAATTATAAACCACGACCAGGTGGGATTTGTTCCAGGTATGCAAGGCTGGTTCAACACAAGAAAATCAATTATTGTAATACACCACATCAATAAATCAAAGCAGAAGAGCCACATGATCATTTTGATCAATGCAGAAAAGGCAGTTGACAAAATTGAACATCCTTTCTTGATGAAAACATTCCAAAGGATAGGAATAGAAGGGAACTGTCTCAATATAATAAAGGCAATGTATGAAAAACCCACAGCTAATAGCATACTCAATAGGGAAAGACTGGAAGCTTTCCCTCAAAGATCAGAAGCAAGACAGGGATGCCCATCATCACCATTATAATTCACCATTTTGCTGGAAGTTTTAGCTAGGGCAATTAGGCAAGAAAAATAAATAAAAGGCATCCAAATTGGAGAGGAAGAAGCAAAACTCACTGTTTGCAGATGACATGATCCTATATGTAGAAAATCCAGAAAAAATCTATACAGCAAAGCAACTAGAGCTAATCAATAAATACAGCAAAGTGGCAGGCTACAAGGTCAACATGCAAAAACCAGTACTGTTCCTATACACAAGTAATGAGTAACAGGTGGAGGAAATCAAGAAAAAATTCCATTTACAGTAGCAATCAAAAGAATTAAGTTTTTAGGAATAAACTTAACCAAAGCCACAAAAGACCTATCCACAGAAAACAACAAGAAACTGCTAAAAGAAATCATACAGGACTTAAAATATGGAAGAACATACGATATTTATGGATTGAAAGACTAAAATATCAATTATACCTAATTGATATCAATTATACCTAAACTGATTTATATGTTCAATGCAATGCCAATTAAACTCCCAACAACTTACTTTGCAGAAATAAAAAAAAACCAATAACCAAATTTATTTGGAAGTGCAGGGTTCCCCAAAGAGCCAAAAATACCTTGAGAAAGAGGAACAAAGTGGGAGGTCTCACACTACCTGACTTGAAAGCATACTACAAAGCTACAGTGGTCAAAACAGCATTGTAGTGGCATAAAGGTAGATATACTGACCAATGGAATAAAACTGAGTTTTCAGAAATAGACCCTTTCATCTACGGATAATTGATCATTGATAAGGCAGTCCAGCCAATGCAACTAGGACAGAGCAAGCTCTTCAATAAATGGTGTTTGGAGAACTAGTTATCCATATCCAAAAGAATGAAAGAGGATTCCTATCTCACAGCTTACTCAAAATGGATCAAAGACCTAAACATTAGTGCTAAGGCCATAAGACTTTTAGAAGAAAATGTAGGGAAATATCTTATCTTAAACATCTTGTGATAGGAGGTGTTTTCCTAGATCTTACACCCAAAGTGCAAGCAATCAAAACGAAATAGATAAATGGGATCTCCTGAAAATTAAGCACTTTTGTAAATCAAAGGGCTTTGTCAGAAAAGTAAAATGCAGCCTATGCAATGGGAGACAGTATTTAAAAACCACATATCAGAGAAGGGTTTAATATCCAGGATATATAAAGAGATCCTACAACTCAACAACAGAAAAACAAAAAAACCTAGTTAAAAAATGGGCAAAAGATATGGATAGACACTTTTTTGAAGAGGAAATATAAATAGCTCAAAAACATATGAAAAGATGCTCACTTCACTAGCTATTAGGGAAATGCAAATCAAAACCACAGTGAGATATCATCTCACATCTACTAAAATGGCCATTATATATTAAAAAAAACAGAAAATTACAATTTCTGGAGAGGATGTGGAGAAACAGGCACACTTGTTCACTGTTGGTGGGAATGTAGGATGGTGCAGTTGCTCTGGAAGGCACTGTGACAGTTCCTCAGGAAGTTAAGTATAGAATTGCCATATGATCATGCAATTCCATTACTAGTTATATACTCAGAGGAACTGAAAGCTAAGACACAAACATTTGTAAACCAAAGTTTATATTGGCATTATTCATGATTGCCAAGAGATGGAAGTAGTCCAAATGTCCATCAATGGACAAGTGGATAAACAAACTGTGATATTTACACATGATGGAGTATCACACAGCTGTAAGACAGAACAAAGTCACAGAACATATAACAACATGGATAATCTTGAGGCTGTCATGTTGAGTGAAGTTAGCCAGAAACAAATGGACAAATACTGTATGGTATCACAAATATGAACTAACATTAATGAGCAAACTTGAGAGTTAAAGCTGAGAACATACATTATCAGGAGATAGAAATAGAGTAGAGATCAGGCATTTGATGCTGAAAGAGTATAGAATGTTCAACAGGGTTGACTGTGTGGCTCCAGAAATGGATAGAATACTGTGTGATGGAGCACAATATTACCAGTATACTGAACAAAGATGTCTGTGAGTAAAGCCCAAAGAGGAGGGCTAGGGGCATATATGGCACCAAAAGGAAAGATAGATGATAAAGACTGGGACTGCATAACTTAGTGAAACCTCGAGTGGTCAATGATAGTGACAAAACATACAAATATAAAAATGTTTTTAGACGTGGGAGAACAAATGAATGTCAACCTTGAAAGGTGTTGATAAAAGGATGGTATGGTGGAAAAAATACGCAAACTGGAGTCTATGGTTAACAGTAACATTGTAGTATGCTTCCATTAAATGTAACAAAGGCAACATATCAAAGCTAAATGTCAATGAGAGATGGATATAAGGGAAGGATATGGGAATCTTGATAGTCGTATTGCTTTCTGACCTTATTATTATATTGTTTTGTATTGTGATTTTTTTCTTTTTTATTCTTCAAAAAAATTTTTGGAGTAATGAATATGTTCAAGTGCTGATTGTGGTGATGAATTCACAACTTTATGATGATACTGTGAACAATTTATTGTACACTGTGGATGACTGTATTAGTATGTGAATAGATGTCTATAAAATTGCAGGGAAAAGTATAAACAGAGGAATACAAGTGCTGGAGAAAACATGGAGAGATGGATGTACCTATTTACTGTTGGTGGGGAAGTAGAATGGTGTAGCTGATCTGGAGGACAATGTGTGGTGGATCCACAAGAAGCTGAGCATGTGGGTGCCGTAAGGTCCTGCAACCTCATTATGGGGTATATACTTGGAAGATCTGAGAGCAGGGACACAAATGGACATTTGCACACTGGTGTTTATGGCTGCAGTATTTACAATTTGCAATGGATGCAAGTGGCCTAAGGGTATGTTGACTGATGAACAGAATGGTAAACTATGGTGTATGCATACAATAGAATATTGAGCAGCTGCAAGAAGGAATGAAGCTGTGAGACACACAACTAGGTGAATGGATTTTGAGGAAAGCATTTTGAGTGAAGTATGCCAGAAATGAAAAGACAAACATTATAATGCCACAATAATATGGACTAACTACAATGTGTAAACTCTGAGAGTTGAATCTTAGAGCACGTTCAGGGGAAGGCTTATTGTAATAGTCCCTAGATTGTAAGCTCTTACAGCAGTCACTTCTGTTCCTGAGTTGTGATGGTTATCTCAAAATTCTGAGATGCTGACATCTTTGTGTATAACCTGGTTGTTCTCTGGAACTTTGGGTACCTGTATGACAATTGAAAATCAGAGCTAGAGCTCTGCAGCTATGAATGTCAGTATTACCTCATATAGCAACTGCTAAAAAGCTGAAAAAGAATTCAGACTTCAGTTAGGGATATGAATGAACCAGATCTGGTTAGGACTAAGTCAAATCATGCTAAAGGTTAAAGGACAATATTGACTGTATTAAAACTTCATCTTCTTTGTGAGAACAAGAGAAGAGATGTTTATTTTGTGCAGCATCTATATTTTCTGCAGCACACTAAATAATTTAACTTGTGTGGTCAGTTTATTCACACACCATAATTATATGGAAAACTTTAAATAGGAAGTGAGATCTGGTAGGCTTGTACAGGTTAGTATGAAATCTCAGCACATCCCAAAGTAATGTGGGCAGAGAATAAAAATGTATTTGCAGCTCCCCCCCCCTCCCTGAGGAACTGAGGAAAAATGCAGAAATGCTAGACTGCCCCATCTTGGTTATTACTGATTGTGATGGTTATGTTTATGTGTCAACTCAGCCAGGTGATGGTGTCCAGGTGTCTGGTCAAGCAAGCACTGGCCTAACCATTACTGCAAGGACATTTGTGGCTGGTTAATAAACTGCACCTGTGACTGATTGATTACATCAATGAAGGGCGTGTCTTCCACAATGAGAGAATACAGTCAGCTGGGTTTAATCCAATCAGTTGAAGACTTTTAAGGAAGAGAGAGAAAGGACCTTCACTTCTTCAGCTAGCCAACAACGTGTTTCCTGAGGAGTTCATCGAACACCTTCATCAGAGTTGCCAGTTCACTGCCTGAGGACTTCATCAAACACCTTCATTGGAGTTGCCAGTTTGCTGCCTGCCCTACAGAATTTGGACTTGTGCATCCCCACAGTTGTGTGAGACACTTTTATAAAATCTTATATTTACAGATATCTCTTGTTGATTCTGTTTCCCTTGAGAACCCTAACTAATACAGCTCGGTATCAGGAGTGGTTCTTGAGAAACAGAATCTTAAAATGGGCTTTTAAAATTGGTTTTCTACTCTGATTAGATTCAAAGGCACTAATGACTCCATTTCCAATAATCAAGATGTCAGTGACAATCCAAGGTGTGAGTTGGCAATGAAGATACACAAAATATCACCATTTGATTCTCCTAGTCATACTCTTGTATGAAGCAAGGCTCTGGGTGACAGTGATTTTTACACCTTTACAGAATTTTGCAGAGTTAAGAGGTATAATGATGTTGGCTGTTTGTTCTTAGATATGCTGGATAAAATTCTAGGAGAAAGGGATGAGCTAAGGCTTCAAATTTGAAACTTAAGCACCATATTAGAGACATAAAGTTCTCTATGTGTGCCTTGAAAGAAAATATTATTTTCTGTGGCTACAGACTTGGGATTCCTTAAAACCAGACCCAGAATCTTATTGTGTGAGTAGCAGATTTACAATATAAACTAAAATCTCAACTTTGCAGGGTATCTACTGTTAAAGTAAAGGCATTGATTGGAAAAGAATGGGTTCCTGAAACTTGTGATGGGGTCATATGGATTGATAATAATGGCAGTGAGGACATTGGAAGCCTGGATTCTGCTGAGTCTTTGTTAGATATACCCATAGTGGTCTGCCCTGAGGAAACAGCCACCCCCACCTCCAGTCTGCCCTGAAGAGTTAGCTGCTCAACCTCCAGCCTGCTTTGAGGAAACAGCTTCCCAACCTCCAGTCTGCCCTGCAGATCCTGCCTTCCAACCTCCATCTAAAGAGATTAACCCTTTGGTGCCTGCTAAACCTATAATCACCTCTCCTGAGGAAGCAGCCCTCTCTCATCTGTGGAGAGATTAATACTGACTCTCCAGATGAAACTGCAACAGAATGTCCTGAGGTAAATGGCTTGAGGGATATTTCTAATTCTTTTCATGACCCATCCCCACAAGTCTTTGCTTCAAGACCTATAACTAGACTAAAGTTCCAACAGACCCCGAAGGGTGAGGTACAAAGTGTGACCCATGAGGAAATACACTATACTCCAAAAAAACTGCAAAGTTTTCCAATTTATATAGATAGAAATCAGGGGAATATGGGTGGGTATGCATATTAATCATGTGGGATAATGAAAGGGCCATAAAGTTGGATCAGGTTGAATTTATTGATATGGGCTGACTAAGCCGAGAGTCTGCATTCAATGTTGTAGCACAAGGGGTTAGAAAGAGCAGTAACAGTTTGTTTGGGTGGTTGGCTGAAACAAGGATCAAAAGGTGGCCAACATTACCTGGGGTCAAAATGCCAGAACTGCCCTGGCATAATGTAGAGGAGGGGGATTCAAAGGCTTAGAGAGATTGGAATGTTAGAGTGGATTTATCATGGAAGACCTGCTCCCACACCCCTGGAATGTCCAGAGGACACACCTTTTACAAGGACTGTGTGAAAAAATTGTGAGACTAGCTTCATCATCCCTGAAGAGCTCTGTAGTCGCCCTTCTCTGTTCATTAGATATCATTGTGGAAACTGCTGTCACTGCACTGGAATGCTTAAAAACAATGGGGATAATTGGATCCCAAGTTGGCAGAAGCCACATAGCAGCCATAATTGCCAAAGACAGGGTGGGTGTGACTACCATAATGGAAAACAGGCTCAAAGCAGCAGTCAAAATAATCTGACTCACAGACACTTATGGTATTGGCTGGTAGATCGTGGAGTGCCTGGAAGTCAAATAGATAGGCAGTCTACTAAATTCTTGTTTGATCTGTATAAGAAGAAGAATTCTAGGTCAAGTGAACAAAAGTCTACCTTGAATTGCAAAAGAGAGTCATGGCCCCTTATCCAATTACCAGACTTGAGGCAGTTTACAGACCCAGAACCCCTTGAATGAAGGAAGGCTGGGTACCCTTGGGGAAGGGCCCTGTTAAACTGCCCAAAATTTATACTGTTAATCTTCTTCCCAGCCTTCCACAGGGGGATCTATGACCTTTAACCAGGGTAACTGTGCATTGGGGAAAAGGAAATGATCAGCTATTTCATGGATTATTACACACTGGTTCAGAAGTGACATTAATTCCAGGAGACCCAAAACTTCACTCTGGTCCACCAGTTAGATTTGGGGCTTATGGAGGTCCAGTGACGGAGTTTTAGCTCAGGTCCATCTCACAGTGGGTCCAATGGGTCCCCAGACCCATTCTGTGGTTATTTCCTCAATTCCAGAATGCATAATTAGAATAGATATACTCTTCAACTGGCAGAATCCTCACATTGGTTCCCTGACTCATGGAGTGAGGGCTATTATGGTAGGAAAGGCCAAGTGGAAGCTGCTAAACTGTCCCTGCCTAGCAAAATAGTAAATCAGAAGCAATATTGGATTCCTGGAGGGACTGCAGAGATTAATGTCACTCTTAAGGAGTTGAAGGATGCAGGAGTGGTGATTCTCACCACATCCCCATTCAACTCTCCTATTTGGCCTGTGCAGAAAACAGATGGGTCTTAGAGAATGACAGTGGATTATCATAAGCTTAACCAGGTGATGACTCCAATTGTAACTGCTAATCCAGATGTGGTGTCACTGCTTGAGCAAATCAACACATCCTCTGGTACCTGGTATGCAGCTATTGATATGGCAAATGCTTTTTTCTCAATAGCTGTTAGTAAGAAACAGTTTGCATTCATCTGGCAAGGCCAGCAGTATACATTCACTGTGCTACATCAGCGGCATGGCAACTCTCCAGCCCTATGTCCTAATATTGTTTGCAGGGATCTTGATCATTTCTCCCTCCCACAAGACATCATACTGGTCCATTGTATTGATAATATCATGTTGGTTGGACCTAGTAGCAAAAAGTAGCAAGTACTCTAGTTTTGTTGGTAAGGTATTTGAGTGTCAGAGGATAGGAGATAAATTCAACAAACATACAGAGGCCTTCCACCTCAGTAAAATTTCTAGGTGTCCAGTGGTGTGGGGCATGCCAAGATATCCCTTCTAAAGTGACGGATAAGCTTTTGTACCTGGCCCCTCCCATGACCAAAAAAGAGGCACAATGCCTAGTTGGCCTATTTGGATTTTGGAGACAACATATTCCTCATTTGTGTGTGCTACTCCAGCCCATTTAATAAGTGACCAGAAAAGCTTCTAGTTTCAAGTGGGGACTGGCACAAGATGAGGCTCTGTGACAGGTCCAGGCAGCTGTGCAAGCTGTTCTACCACTTGGACCATATGATCCAGCTGATCCAATGGTGCTGGCAGTGTCAGTGGCAAAGAGAGATGCTGTTTCAAGCCTTTGGCAGGCTTCTATAGGAGAATCACAACTCAGGCCCTTAGGATTTTGGAATAAAGCCTTACCATCCTCTGCAGATAACTATTCTCCATTTGAGAAACAGCTTTTGGCCTGCTATCAGGCCCTAGTAGAGACAGAGCACTTAACCATGGACTACCAAGTTACCATGAGACCTGAGTTACCTATCATAAGCTGGGTGTTGTCCAACCCACCAAACCATAAAGTTGGGCATGCACAGCAGCACTCTGTCATAAAACAGAATGGTATATACAAGATAGGGCTTGAGTGGGTCCTGAAGGTACAAGTCAGTTACATGAGGAAGTACCCCAAATGCTCATGGCCCTCACTCTTTCCTTACGTTCTCTTTCCCAGTCCACAGCTATGGGGAGTTCCTTACAGTCAGTTAACTGAGGAAGAGAAAACTCAGGCCTGGTTTATAGATGGTTCTGCACAATATGCAGGCACCACCCAAAAGTTGACAGCTACAGCACAGCTGCCCCTTTCTGTGATGTCCCTGAAGGACAGTGGGGAGGGGAAATTCTCCCAGTGGGCAGAACTTTGAGCAGTGCACCTGGTTGTTCATTTGCTTGGAAGGAGAACTGGGCAGAGGTGTGTTTGTATATTGATTCATGGACTGTTGCTAATGATTTAGCTGGATGGTCAGGGATGTGGAAGGAACATGACTGGAAAATTGGTGACAAGTCTCAGGAAGAGGTATGTGGATAGATCTTTCTGAGTGGGCAATAAAAACATGAAGATATTTGTTTCCCATGTGAATGTTCACCAGAGGGTGACTTCATCAGAGGAAGATTTTAATAATCAAGTGGATAAGATGCCCTGTTTGGTGGATACCAGTCAGCCTTTCTGCAGCCACTTCTGTCATTGCCCAATGGTCTCAAGAACAAAGTGGTAATGGTGGTAGGGATGGAGGTTATGCATGGGCTCAGCAACATGGACTTCTAGTTACCAAAGCTGACTTAGCCACAGCCACTGCTGAGTGCCCAATCTGCCAGCAGCAGAGACCCACACTAAGACCTGATATGGCACCATTCCTAGAGATTGATTACATTGGACCACTTCCATCATGGAAGGGGCAGCAATTTGTTCTCACTGGTATAGACACATACTCCAGATATGGGTTTGCCTTCTCTGCATGCAATGCTTTTGCCAAAACTACCATCCATAGTAGTTGAATGCCTTACCCACCATCATGGTATTCCACACAGAATTGTGTCTTACCAAGGAACCCACTTCAGAGTAAATGAAGTGAGGGAATTGGCACATGCTTATGGAATTCTCTGGTCTTACTATGTTTCCCATCATCCAGATGCAGCTGGGTTGATAAAATGGTGGAATGGCCTGTTGAAGTCTCAAATATGGTGCCAACTAGGTGACAATACCTTTCAGGGTTGGGGCAGTGTTCCCCAGGAAGCTGTGTATGCTCTGAATCAGCATCCACTCTATGGGGCTGTTTCTCCCTTAGTCAGGATTCACGGATCCAGGAATTAAGGGGTGGAAATAGAAGTGGCACCGCTCTTTATCACTCCTAGCGATGCACTAGGAAAATTTGTGCTTCCTGTCCCTGCAAACTTCAGCTCTGCTGGTCTACACGTCTTAGTTCCAAAAGGGGGAGGGAGTACTTCCACCAGGAGACACAATAATAATTCCATTGAACTGGAAGTTAAGACTGCTATCTGGCCACTTTGGGCTTTTTATGCCTCTGAATCAAGAGGAAAGGAAGGGGATTACTGTACTGGCTGGGGTGATTGATACTGTCAAGGGGAAATAGCACTGCAATTACACAATGGAGGTAAAGAAGAGTTTTCCTGGAATACAGGAGACCCCCTAGGGCATCTCTTAGTACTACCATGCCCTGTGATTAAAGTCAATGGAAAACCACAACAACCCAATCCAAGCAGGACTACCAATGGCCAAGAAACTTCAGGAATGGAGGTTTGGGCCATCCCACCAGGTAAAGTAACATGGCCAGCTGAAGTGCTTCCTGAGGGTAAAGGGAACATGGAATGGGCATTGGAAGAAGGTAGTGATAAATACAAACTATGGCCATATGATTAGTTACAGAAACGAGGACTATGATGGCATAAATATTTCCTCCTTATTTTGTTATGAGTATGTTTTTATTTTTCCATAAAGCAAATATCTTTGTTTTCTTCTCTGTCTTATCCCCTTATCGTATGACATAATCTGCATTGTTCATTTTGCAGTGTTTATGTTAAATGAAATCAAATTTAAGAGCCAATGTCACCCAAGGACTTGCACCCTATTGTGGACAGATTTAGTGTATTTCTGGTTGTACACAGGACAGCTGAGTATTGTTAGGTGAAATAAATGTCTGTTATTTGCTCTACTTAGAGATAAAGTATGTTTTAAGGTGATGTGTATAACTGCCAAGTTGACATGGGTGGACTTTGATGGTTAGGTTCATGTGTCAACTTGGCCAGGTGATGCTGTCCAGGTGTCTGGTCAAGCAAACACTGTTCTAACCATTACTGCAAGGACATTAGTGGCTGGTTAATATACCAGAAGGCTGGTTTGTTAAATCATCAGTCAATTGACTGCAGCTGTGACTGATTACATCAACAAAGGGTGTGTCTTCTGCAATGAGAGAATTCAATCAGCTGGATTTACTCCATCAGTTAAAGACTTTTAAGGAAGAGAGAGAGAGGACCTTCACTTCTTCAGCTAGCCATCAAAGTGTTTCCAGAGCAATTCATTGAACACCTTCATCAGAGTTGTCAGTTTGCTGCCTGAGGAGTTCATTGAACACCTTTATTGGAGTTGCCAGTTTGCTGCCTGCCCTACAGAATTTGGACTCAGTCATATCCACATTTGCTTGAGACATTTTTATAGAATCTTATTTACAGATATCTCTTGTTGATTCTGTTTCCCTAGAGTATCCAACTAATGCACTGATATTCTCACAAACATTGAGGACTAACAATCTAGTAGCCTGAGCCCTCTATCTTGGGGCTTGCCCTTATGAAGCTTGTTACTGCAAAGGAGAGGCTGAGCCTACTTATAATTGTGTCTAAGAGTCTCCCCCAGGGAACTTTTTTGTTGCTCAGATGTGACCTCTCTCTCTCCCCAAGTGCACTCGGTAGGTGAACTCATTGCCCTTCCCTCTACGTGAGACATGACTCCCAGGGTTGTATATCTCCCTGGCAATGTGGGACATGACTCCCGGGGATGATCCTGGACCTGGCATCCTGGGATTGAGAAAATCTTCTTGACCAAAAGGGAAAGCAAAATGAAAGATATAAAGTTTCAGTGGATGAGAGAGTTCAAATGGATTCGAGAGGTCACTCTAGAGGGCATTCTTATGTGCTATAAAGATATTCCTTTTAGTCGTCAGTGTATTGGAATAGCTAGAAGGAAATACTTGAAACTGTGGAAATGCAACTCAGTAGCCCTGATTCTTGAGGAAGATTGTGTAACTATGTAGCTTACATGGTGTGACCGTGTGATTGTGAAAACCTTGTTGCTCACACTCCCTTTATCCAGTGTATGGACAGGTGAATAGAAAAATGGGGACAAAAAATAAATGAATAATAGGGGCATATGGGGGCATGGGATGTTTTGCGTGTTCTTTTTTTCTTTTATTTTTATTATTATAATTTTTTTTGGTAGTAATGAAAATGTTCAAAAGTTGATTGTGATCATAAATGCACAACTATATGATGGTACTGTGAACAGCTGATTGTACACTCTGGATGATTGTATGGTATATGAATATAGCTCAATAAAACAGAATTTAAAAAATTTTTACAGCTATTTTATTGGAATCCTATCTGCTTATAAATGATTAGTGGCCAATAATCAATATTTCATTAAAATAATATTTATTAAAATTCATTATTTATTAAAATGGTAAACCAAGATGGATTAGGTTTTTGCCAAAATTATTACTCATTGTACTGTGTAACTACACATGCATTATATCTAATATATTAATAAGAATATCATATATGTGTATATATGTATAATTAAAAAATACTTTTGGATAATCTCCAAAACAGTATTTTCAGACTTAAGATGTATAAGAGTTACCTAAGAATCTTGCTAAAATGTATGTTTGGATTCAGTAGGTCTAGGGTGAGACCCTAGATTCTATATTTCTCACAAGCTCCCTGGTGATTTTAATGCTGCTGTGCTGGTAACTGAACCACACTTTGGGTAGCAAAGTTCAAAAGCCAATATTTGTTCTTAATGTAATATTAATTTCTCAAAATTATATTTGAGTTAACTTTATGTGTCATAATAATTTTTATATATATTATTTTATATATATATAGAAATATTTTTATATTTATAATAATTTACTAAATAACTAATGCATACTGAAATCATTATAGCATATTTATGCAAAACCTACTATTTTTCATTGAGGTTGTAAAGGTAGGCATATTTTACAAGTTAGGATATTAAGGGTGAGAAATGATAATAACTTTTTAAAAATGTTATAGTAAGTTAGTATTTGTTCCAGAGATCATTTAGTTTCAAAAAACAAAAACCAACTTAAGCTGGCTTAAGCATAAATGACAATGGATTGGAACAGTTAAACAAATATATGGGGAGGATCAAAGAAAATCTCATGGCCTTCAGGGAAGAAATTCTAGCCAGAATTGTAGAGGGAGAGAACTAGGAGCTAAAAAGTCACAGGACATAAGTCAGCTTTTCACATGTCTCTGAGATCATGGTCTCTTGATGCTCTTTCTCTCAGCACATCTGCTTCATTTTCTATTAATTGTCTTTCTTTGCTCTATGTGAATATAAATACCACCATCCTAGCCCTAATGCCTCATCACTTCCAAGGTCCAATACAGTCTAACAATTTTGTGTTCCAAATTCAAATACAGAGCAGAGAGACTCTAACTGATTGGCTGGGCCTGGGTCCTGGGTCCTGTTGTCCTGTGGTCTCTCAGTCACTCACATAGGCTATGGGGACAGGCTGTCTAAGAGGGGAGCTTGGATAAGGGAGCAATGGATATATGGTCACTGTAGTGGCAGAAATGGTGCCAGAATACTCAGACCAAATGGTCCTTAAATACCAGTCACTGCTCATAGCAAAACAATGCCTCTTGAAATTTTTTTTTTGATTTTTTTTTACAAATATGAGACCGAGATTGCAATTTCAAGTCAGTCAGCATTTTGTATTTAACTTTGTTTCATAAACTTTTTGAGAAAGTCAGAGTTAAGTGTTTCTACCAAATCAGATAAAGATAAATCTGAAATTATATTTGGGGCTTGTCACCTACTTGAATAAATGGACATGGAAATGAGAAAAATAGGGGTTTAACAACAACTAGAGTTCAAAGACTCACCCTTAGTCATTACTCAGAACAATTCTGGTTGAAAAAACTACGTATGAGATGATCATCTTTTCAAGCATGTATGGCCTAAAATGTATACAGTCAAATTGGATTAAGGAGCTCTGGGTTCAATCCCTGGTTTATCTCACAAAACAAGAGCTGTGCCATATCTCTGATATCCAGTTTCCTCTTTAGTGAAGTATGTAAGTTAGAAGTCTGTTTTCGGATGTCAAAGATCTATAGCTGTGATAAAGGCAAAGATAAGTCCATCCTTTTATTTTATTTTACTGCTTTGGTATGTTAGTGACTCATTCTTTTTAGGGATTTAATCACTTATTCATAAATACTTTGAAAAAATCTTCAGGTGATGGTAGCAAACCATTATTTATTAAGCAGTCATGACATTAGCTACATCACAAATATATTTGCAACTCTGCCCAAGAGATTAAGATGCAAACTAATTGCGCTTCATTACACTAAAGATGAAAACAAAACAAAGCAAAAAGAAATGGTGCAAAGGGCTTTTCCCATTGTAAATAAATAAAATTTTGCTTTAGTTAAAAATGTTGCATTTGAATATGCTGCATTTACTATATAATTAAGACCACAAGTGAAACTAATTTGAAAAGCAATGATATGTTCCCTCTAACATCAGGAATGAGACAAGGATGCCTGCTGTCACCACTGTTATTCAACATTGTGCTAGAAGTGCTAGACAGGGCAATCCAGCAAGACAAAAAAATAAAAGGCATCCAAATCGGAAAGGAAGAAGTAAAACTGTCATTATTTGCAGATGATATGATCTTATTTCTGGAAAACCCTGGGAAATTGATGATACAGCTACTAGAGCTAATAAACAAATTTAGCAAAGTAGCGGGATACAAGATTAATGCACATAAGTCAGTAATGTTTCTATATGCTAGAAATGAACAAACTGAAGAGACACTCAAGAAAAAGATACCATTTTCAATAGCAACTAAAAAAATCAAGTACCTAGGAATAAACTTAACCAAAGATGTAAAAGATCTATATAAAAAAAACTACATAACTCTACTAAAAGAAATAGAAAGGGACCCTAAAAGATGGAAAAATTTTCCATGTTCATGGATAGGAAGGCTAAATGTCATTAATATGTCAATTCTACCCAAACTCATCTACAGATTCAATGCAATCCCAATCAAAATTCCAACAACCTACTCTGCAGACTTGGAAAAGCTAGTTATCAGATTTATTCAGAAAGGGAAGATGCCTCGAATTGCTAAAAACACTCTACAAAAGAAAAATGAAGTGGGAGGACTTACACTCCCTGACTTTGAAGCTTATTATAAAGCCACAGTTGCCAAAACAGCATGGTACTGGCACAAAGATAGACATATAGATCAATGGAATCGAATTGAGAATTCAGAGATAGACCCCCAGATCTATGGATGACTGATTTTTGACAAGGCCCCTAAAGCCACTGAACTGGGACATAACAGTCTTGTCAACAAATGGGGCGGGGAGAGTTGGATATCCATATCCAAAAAAAATGAAAGAGGACCCCTACCTCACATCTTGCACAAAAATTAACTCAAAGTGGATCAAAGACCTCAATATAAAAGACAATACTATAAAACTCCTAGAAATAATGTAGGGAGACATCTTCAATACCTTGTATTAGGTCACTTCCTAGACCTTACACCCAAAGGATAAGCAACAAAAGAAAAAATAGATAAATGGGAACTCCTCAAGCTTAGAAGTTTCTGTACCTCAAAGGCATTTGTCAAAAAGGTGAAGAGTCAGCCAACTCAATGGGAAAAAATTTTTGGAAATCATGTATTGTACAAAAGACTGATATCTTGCATATATAAAGAAATCCTACAACTCAATGACAATAGTACAGACAGCCCAATTATAAAATGGGCAAAAGATATGAAGAGACAGTTTTCTGAAGGGGAAATACAAATGGCCAAGAAACACATGAAAAAATGTTCAGCTTCACTAGCTATTAGAGAGATGCAAATTAAGACCACAATGAGATACCATCTTACACCAATTAGAATAGCTGCTATTAAACAAACAGGAAACTATAAATGCTGGAGAGTATGTGGAGAAATTGGAACTCTTATTCATTGTTGGTGGGACTGTATAATGGTTCAGCCACTCTGGAAGACAGTTTGGCAGTTCCTTAGAAAACTAGATATAGAGTTACCCTTCAATCCAGAAATTGCACTTCTCAGTATATACCCAGAAGATCTGATAGCAGTGACGCGAACAGATATGTGCACGCCAATGCTCATAGCAGCATTATTCACAGTTGCCAAGAGATGGAAAAAACCCAAATGTCCTTCAGTAGATGAGTGGATAAGTAAAATGTGGCATATACCTACAATGGAATACTGCACAGCAGTAAGAAGCAACGATGTAGTGAAACATATGACAACTTGAATGAACCTTGAAGACATAATGCTGAGTGAAATAAGCCAGGCACAAAAAGAGAAATATTATATGCTACTACTAATGAGAACATTGCTAGGGGAGAATGCAGGGGTGTTGGGCTTCCCCACCTCGATGGTTGTTGATGTGCTCACAGACATTGGGGACTGGTGGTCTGATGGGCTGAGCCCTGAATCACAGGACTTGCCCTTAAGAAGACTGTTACTGCAAAGGAGAGACTAGGCCTGCTTGTAATTGTGCCTAAGTATCTCCTCCTGAATGCCTCTTTTTTGCTCAGATATGGCCCTCTCTCTCTAGCTAAGCCAACTTGGCAGCTGAAATCACTGCCCTCCCCCCTATATGGGATCTGACACCCAGGGGTGTAAATATCCCTGGCAATGTGGAATATGACTCCTGGGGAGGAATCTAGACTCAGCATCGTGGCACGGAGAACATCTTCTTGACAAAAGGGGGATGTGAAATGAAATGAAATAAGTTTCAGTGGCTGAGAGATTCCAAAAGGAGCTGAGCGGTCACTGTGGTGGGCACTCTTATGTGCAATATAGATAACCCTTTTTAGGTTCTAATGATTTGGAATAGTGAGCAGTAAATACCTGAAACTATCAAATTACAACCCAGAACCCTTGAATCTTGAAGACAAGTGTATAATGTAGCTTATGAGGGGTGACAATGTGATTGGGAAAGCCACGTGGATCACAGTCCCCTTTGTCCAGTGTATGGATGGATGAGTAGAAAAAAGGGGGCAAAACAAAACAAACTAACAAAAACAAAAAGCACCCAGTGTTCTTTTTTACTTTAATTGTTCTTTTTTCACTTTTTTATTTTTATTACTTTTGTGTATGTGGTAATGAAAATGTTCAAAAATTAATTTTGGTGAAGGATGCACAACTATATGGTGGTACTGTGAACAATTGATTGTATGCTTTGTATGATTGCATGGTATGTGAATATATCTCAATAAAACTGAATTGTTAAAAAAAAAAAAAAGCAATGATATGAAAAGAGTTACTAACCTTTCTGTAATACCCACTATGTGCCAGCAACTGTACTGGGTAGCTTTAACTATTTCATTTCATTTCAAGCCAGCTTTTACCCCCATGTTCAAGGTGAGAAAACTGAAGTTCAGAAAAATAAAGAGAGCTAAAATTTGACCCAGATCTCTCTAACTTTGCAGCCCAAGTTGTTTCCACCATGTCTTGCTGCCACTGTGATAATCAGAAAGCAAGCAAACATTATAGTGGATCTGTATATTAAAAAGGATAATTCCAATGATTATTGGAAATAGAAATGCTAAGTGGGAGAGATCTAGGCATTTAAATCTTCTAGGGAAAATTCCTTAGGGAAAAATTCCCTAGGAAAATCTCCTAGGAAAATAACAGAATTGACCTAATTTTGGCTATTTTGGGGCAAATTCAATTATAGTTTTCAATACTTTATAAAGTTATCATAACAACATCCCAGGGATTACAAATCATTAACTTATTACTCTAAATTGGATAAAACTTTATCAATGAGATGATTCATTCCCAATCATCAAAACTGAAGTCACAAAGCTATTGATGTGCTTTAACATGGAACAAAGATGTTGATACCAGAAATGGTGTTAAAACCCTAATGTGAGTTTAATGTGATTCTGTCCCTTTAGGTTTCTAGTAGATCTAAGGAGGAAGAGGCAATAACTGTGTGGGATAGTGAAAATGTGTTGAGTTGGCAGCTCAACAAGAACAACAGCTTGACTTAATTTGTCTGTGTCCCCCGCAACCCCTGGCTTTGAACAGTAGTCAAAGAAATTAATTACAAACAATGATGATTGTGGAGTTGATAAATAAGTTGAAAAATTCCCTGAAATAATTGTGTCTTGGTTAATGAAACAAAGACTTTGAGAGGCATGGCGTAATGACAAATTGGAAACTGCAGTAGATAGTTTGATGGACATTCCTTCATGAAAAAGAGCTAAATGAGAGAAATACATTGAGTAGCAGCACAAAATCAATAGAATGATCTGGATTGATGGTGGATCTAACAGATAAGAGAGTAAAACATAAAGAGAGTTCAGACACCAATCAGGTAGTAAGCAGGTTATGTGTAGTATACATAAGGGAGTCAAAACCTCAATTCTATTCAGGCATTTAAAAGTCATGTAAGACCTGTGTTAGAAAAGTAGAGTGTTTGGAAAGTTCCACTATTACGAGAAAGGACTTTTACACAAAATATTCCCGCTAAATTATCCTGAAAGATGAGTACAGATTCTCATATTCTAGTTTCTTTACTTACAAACACCCTGAATCTGGCCTGGGATGGTTTTCCCTTTCCTGTAGTCAGGTGACTTTGCAAAAATGGAAAGGTATAGATAGATATCAGTGTAGACAAAATATGGAAGTCGGGCATGTAATACATTTATGTTAATATTAGTAATACATTTTGCAATCCTCATAACTTAAATGTATTTTGTTTATTATGTTTTTAAAATGTTGAAGATAAGTTGACATTAGAGAATTTGACATGTTGGGCTTAATTTAAATGTTTAAGAGAAAGTGACTGACATTAAACTTATGGTTTTTAATTTTCATTTTTCAAGATTAATTATTTGATATTAAAATTTGATTTTGTAATGGGAAATTAAGACATGTAAATGGTCTTGTAATTGTGATTTAAAATTGATAAGTGTATGAGAAGTTTATTGTTTAAATTTTTACACATTTGATTATTTGAAGTAACTCAATACTGTAGAAGTTTAGACTTATAAAGTTTTTAAGTAGCAGTTAAGTGTTTAAGAGGATTTTACTTATTAGATTCATAAACCTTTCTTGTTAGTTGTTTGAAGTGCTTGGATATGTTAAAATTTGTAATCGTAATTTAAAATATCTAAGAAAATGGAATTAATCGGGTTTATAAATAGTGCTAAATGTTTAGGGGAAATTAATCTGTCAAATTTTAGTCAATTGAGCATTGATCAAAGAACAAGAGAGATCTGCATGTTTTCATTTAAAAAATGCAAGAGTTATATATACATTTTTTAGATGGGATTTTTTTGAAGATTTTATAGGAATTAATTTTAAATTGTAATTTAATAAATTGAATATAAATTAAAATAGAGACTGTAAGCATTCTTTTGTGCATATATGGACAAAGTTTTCTTCTTAGACACCAAGAAATAATGGACTTGAGATAGAGTGGGAGAAGACTGTCAGCAGGAACTTGCCTCTAACCCCAGCCCTGGCATCAATATATGTTTACTTTAAGTAAATATTTCAGTTTGGAATAATTTTAGATTTACAGAAGCGTTTCAAAATAATGCAGAATTCCTGTACACATCTTAACCAGTTTAACTTTCCCATAATATTACTGTCTTACATTATTGTGGTGCATTTGTTAAAACTAAGAAACAAACGTTGGTACATTTCTATTAACTAAGATCTAGACTTTATCTGAATTTCACTAACTATTCCATTAATGTAATTTTTCTGTTCCTGGATCCAGTTGAGAACACCACATTGAGTTTATATTTCATGTCTCCTAAGTCTTTGATGTTCTGTGACACTTTCTCAGTTTTCTTTGTATTTCATGTCTTTAACAGTCTTGAGGAGTACTAGTTAGGCAGTTTGTAGAATGACCCTCAATATGTATTTGTTTGGCTGATGTTCTTCTCATTATTTGACCGAGTTTAGAGTCTGAGGGAAGAATACTAGGACGGTGAAGAGCCTTCTCATCACATCATATCAGAAGATGCATGATATCCAGTGACACCACTGGTGATGTTAACCTTGACCACTTTGTTAAGGCAATTTTGCCTAAATTCTCCACTGTAAAGTTAGCAGTTTTTTCCTTTCAATGCTCTATTCTTTGGGAAAGAATCACTAAGTCCAGCAGACACTTAAAGGCAGGAATCCAGGGGCTTAAGCTGCACCTCCTAGATAGAGAAGTATCTCTATATATTATTTAGAATTCTCTGTAAGAAAGATTTGTTTCTTGTCTCCCAGTTATTTAACCTTTCAAAAATTACAATCTCAAAAATTACCTATTCTTCTTTCCTCAAAGGAGTACCCTGAAGATCCATAATATATATGAAAATTTTATGAAAAATACAACATCTTAAGCAATTATATTCCCTTAGGTATATTTTTGAGGTTAAGTAAGAAAGTATCTATTTAAAAATAGATGTAAATTTTATCTAAAGGTGTTAATGTAATGAATATCATCTTGAATTATTTTGTTTTGAGATGACACAAAGAGCAAACCCTTCAGCTATGAAACAGGTTAGAAAAGCAGATTTTGGACTTGGACAACAAAAATTCTTTTAAAGGAGCTTACTGAAGAGATACTATCTATGATTACATTATATTTTCTTGGTCTGTGTTGGGTAGTTAAGAATATGAGCTATATATAAAATAAGGACAACAGATACATGATAAAATAGAGTTTTAAACTTCCCATTAAAATCATAAGATCACTTTTGTTATAGTTTTCTTTTGACAATTTGGTATGAGAAAAAATTCATAATTTTAAATTAGTTTGATTACTTCAGTGAAATCCAAATTACATTTTCAGCACAAGCCCCTGGTGTAAGACTTGTGATCTAAACTTAAAGGCTATCATGTCTAAACCACAGCTACATTATTAATCTCATTTTCATTTCTGAATTTCACTTGACAGACTCAGCAGTTTGGCAATTACTGAACGCAGTAGGTTTCCAGTTGTTAAATAACCAAACGTTAGATGTAAAATTGTCAGACATGGACTTGTTTAAAAGAAACAAGAAAACAATCAAGTCTTGTTTTATAAGGATCTAATATTTTCTTTCCAGCATCGCAAACCTAAATGTATGAGATTTTTTCACCTTCATATCTCAGTCAGAAAACTTGTCCTAATTTGGAAAACTTGTCATTTTCATGTTCTCTAGGTTTAAAGTGATGGCATTAAGATCTTTTGTGTTTTTGAAACATCAACATCTTTTTGGAACAATGTAAAATATAAAATTGAAATAATGTCTTCCATTATAATTGGGGAATAGCAGGTGGGCAAGAGGGAAAACATGAATTTTCTCTGTACTGTAAATTTAGTCATTCAAAATTTCATGAATATTCCTCCTTTCCTTCCACCTAAAATAATAATTATAGGTGCTAACATTCTTGAGTGCTTATTATGTCTAGATGCTTTGCTAAACATTTTAAGCTCATTGTCTCATTTAATCCCCATTTACATTTGAGGAAACCTAGATTTAGTAGTTATGTAGCTAATAAGGGATCAGGAGGAACAAACTGCAGAACCCATACTCATATAGCCATTAATTATTTTGTATTATACTCCTAAAATAATTCCATAATCAGAGTACCTGATATGAAGATTTGTGAGACTGGATGGAATTTTTGACCATCTGTAGAGTTCATATTCATTCAAATAAATCTCATAAACCTCTAACTAGGCTTTACCTCAACTGTTTACTTTGAAAATTTCAGAACTAGAGAAAAAAATGGAAGAATGGTAAAATGAGAACCCATATAACCCACCAATATTCATCAATTGTTAATTGCTTTCTATCTGTTTCCTGTCTTTATCTTTACATGTACATATTCACTTTGCTGGCTGAACCGCTTAAAAATGAGCTGCAAATTTCAGTTTTAGATACTAATGAATGAGTTAAAGAGGTATTTGATAAAGGATTTTATCCTTATAAATTGAAGTAGTACAGTCAATTTTTTTCTAAAATCATTGCTTTAACTTTTACTATCAGGTTTCCAATACTAACTATTTACACAAGAAAATAAATCATTCTTTACTTAATTTAAATTTTTGACATTTTCTGTGTGTGTATGGTTTTTCTTTTTTTTTGCTTTTAAAGAAGTTGACAAATTTTGATGAAAAGTATATCAATTTTATTAAGGTGTAATTTATGTACAATAAGCTGAATCCATTTAAAGCATACAATTTGATATATTTTGCCAGACATATGCACCAGAAAACCATGCTGCAATCATGATACACAACCTCACTCTTAAAAATTTCCTCATGCTTCTTTTCAGTCCCTTTACTCCTGGTGTCCTGGATGCAGGCAACCACTTACTTGTCTGTTTTTTGTCATGGTAGTTTAATTTGCCTTTCCTAGAATTTTATATAAATGGAATCATACGTTATGCATTTTTATTGGGCCTGGCTTCTTATACTCAGTATAGTGATTTTGTTGGGTCTATTAGTAGCCTATCTCTTTTTGTTGAGGAGTTTTCCATCATATGCATATATCACATTTTGTTTCTCTGTTTGCTGATTAATGGATATTTGGATTGTTTCCAATTTGGGGCTGTTGCAATAAAGTTTCTATAAACATTCATGTACAAGGCTGCATTTTCATTATTTTGGATTCAATACCTAAGAGTGGAATGGTTAGGTCATATGGTAAGTGCATGCTTAATGTTTTAGGAAATTGCCAAACAATATTCCAGATTTGTTGTAACATTATCCATCCCCACCAACATGTAGTTGTTCTTCATGGTCTCCAACACTTAGTATTGTTGGTCTTTTAATTTTAGCCATCCTAATTGGTTGTGATATCTCCTTGAAGATTTAAATTGCATTTCCCTAATGCTAATGATGTTGAGCATCTTTTCCTGTGCTCATTGGTCAATTATTATAGTTTCCACTGCATATAATTGCATACACAACAAAATTTTAACACAATAAAGTTCAGGTAGCATCATGGAACTCTACGATGCATTTCACATCTATTTTATGTTGTTTCATTTAAAACAATTGACTTTGAGAAGATTTGTTTTTTTTTTTTGTTTTTTTTTTTGCCTTCCAAACTTTATTGCCTTAAAGCTGAGTTAAGAACAAAGGCTGCCGTCGAGACGTCATTCATCTCCTCCTATTCTTGATGTTGGATATGGTACTTCTGTTCTCACTTTTTCTTTAAACAGCCTTACTTTGGTGTACACCCACAATGTTGTATGAATGAATGAGTGTTGATTGGAGTTTTCAATTCCATGGCTTCTGGCTTCTCATTTTTACCTTCTTTCAGTCTTTCTTTTTGCTCTTCAAATGTTAGTTTTCTTTTCCTTCTTTTCCCCCTTCCTTTATAAATTTCTTAAGAACCTCAAGGTAGAATTTTTCTTTATTTCTGAAGGAAAGTGTCTTTCATTGAGGAGGCTCCCTGTTTTTCTCTATTATTTGAAAGTGAATTATATTAATTCAGTTTGTGATCACTCTAACCTTAAAAAGAAAAGGAGATTTCAGCAATTAAATACTGAAAAATTCCATTTTTTTTAAGTATTGTTTACCAACATCTCCTAGTGAATGTCCTGTTTGTAAGACTTTGAGTTTATCCTAGTCATAGCAAAAGTAAAGCTTCTTTCAAATCTGAAAAGGGAAATTTACAAAATTTTGGAAGAGATCATAGAGTATGTTTGTTTACCTCAATGTAATTAAATTAGAAATCAATAACAATAAGATATCTTGGAAAACTGCAAGTATTTGGAAATTAAACAACACATATCTAAATTACCCAGCAAGAGAAATAGGAAAATATTTTTAATTGAATGATAAGGAAAATACAACATATCAAAATGTGTGCGATATAGCTAAAGAAGGGCTTAGAGGGAAAGCCATAGATGAATGATAATGAAAAAGAAAGGGTTCAACTCAATGACTTATTGCTCCATGTTAAGCTAGAAGAAAAGACCAAAGCAGACCCAAAGTAAGTTAAAGAAAGGAAATAATAAAGATAAGAGCATAAATCAATGAAATAAAAAACAAACACTGGAAAATATTAATGAAGCTGAAACTGAGTTCTTTAAAAGGATCAACAAAATTGATAGATCCTTAGGTATGCTGATCAAGAAAAAAGAGAGAACACAAATCACCAATATCAGGAATGAAAGAAGGGTTATCACTCTAGATTCTGCACATATTTAAAGGATAATAGATTATTTACAAACAACTTTACATCAACACATTTGACAACTTAAAATGGACAATTTCTTTGAAAAATACAGCTTGCCAAAATTGACATAGGAAGAAATAAAAAATTTGAATAGCCTTATAACTATTAAAGAAACATTCCTACAAAGAAAATTCAAGGCCCAGATGTTTTCAATGTTGATTTCTATCAAACATCCAAGGAAGTATTTGTATTTACACAAACTTCTTCAGGAAATAGACGAGCAGGAACCACTCCCCAATTGGTTTTGAGATTATGATGACTGATACCAAAACCTTACAAATTACATTATAAAAAAAGAAAATTACAATTCAGTAGAGAAGATTTGATTTTATTTCTAGGGTTCCTCTATATTTGCTACATTCAGATAGACAATGGTCTTAATTATAGATTTTTACAGAAAAGAAAGTAGTCAAAACATGAGCAAGATCATCTTTGGGTGAAGGTAGAAAAACAAGGTTGAAGTTGTTTCCTTCATTACTATTATTTATTCGTATTTGAAAGCACTTGTATATAGTACATCCAAACATTTGAATAATTTTTAAGGTTGGTGCTATTTAAATTTATATTTACGTAACACTTAATCTTTATGTTTTAAAAATCAAGACCTTATGTATTTTTTTATACTGACTTACTAATAATTAAAAAGTCAAGATCATATGAGGTTCAAATTATGGACCAGAATGAAGTAAGTAAATATGAACTGATGCTAATTGCAATAAAGCTAACTTTAAAATCTTCATAGGGAATTATAGACTCTTAAAAGCATTAACTGAAGTCTATACTATACAAAGTAGAACAGAAAATGCTAATAATAAATAAAGAGTTTCATTTTATAGACACAGGCTTAACGCTAGACAGAGATTTTCCACTAATTCTCTGTTAATTAAGTCTATCTATTTTGGCATTTCATTATATATTTACTCCTTACCTAACGTATCTTATTATGATTTTTATAAATTTTTTAGAAATTTCAATCATTTTATGATAATTTAGATAGATAATATTTCACCTAAGAAAACAGAATATAATCAGAGATATAAAATGTCAGCAGAGCACCCCCCCAAATTATTCAATAAAACCTGCATACAAGATTTGTGTTGTACTAACTCATCTACCTAGGCGTATTGTTGTTAAAGCTTTTCTTTCTCTTGTTTTAAGCACTTGCTAATTGGATAATCACATGCTAAAGAGAAAAAGTATATAAAATTAATCTGATTAGTTCTTATAACTTTTCATGAATTTTCTTAAATGCTCATCTGAGTAAACTCATTTACTTCATTATCTAAAATATTAAAAAGAACTAGAAGGAACAATGACATCCAATGAATGTCAGAAATCTCTAAGCAAAAAGCCACCATGGTAACCAAATTATCCTCTAAAGAAAGTGTCAGAAATCGTACATATTTGATTTGATGGATTGACATGGCTGATTAATGTTGTAGGATGAGAGGAGAAATAAAATGTGAGCAGTGTCATGAGAAATACCAGGAGGGAAAACACCAAGAGGAAAAGATAACTAATGAAACTTAAAAGACAAACTAGTTCATAAACCCTAACCATATAATCTATTTTTACTTAGGCCTGTAGTTTATTCCATTTGTACAGCAGAATAAATATAAGCCTTTAATTAATGATTTAGACATGAAGAAAGAGAAGTTATGTATTCAAATCCAGATACAGAAATTTTTCTGATGGAACTATAAATCAAGGCCTTTACTATTTTGGTCCAAGTGGTACTATATCAAATCTTAACCATACTGTCTATTTGCAAAAATTATAACATAGTAATATGAATGAAGTAGAATTTAATATTATTTTAAGCAAAGAAGCTCCAAGTTGCATAGAAGAATTATCAGATTTGCATTAGACAGTATATGTCAAATTTTTCATAGTGAAATATGAAAGTATGACTACACCTTGGAGATGTACACAGATTGGTTTTCTATGGTTCACTGAGATAGAAGATACAATTCATCCTCCTGGAGTATGAATTTTATCTTGAGAATTTGGGTAAAAGTTTTCAATTTTTGACCCCTTAAAAATTTCATCCCATTTTAGAGCAGAAAATATCAGATTCCCATTTTTTTTCCACTTTACCACTTTAAACCAAGACTTCTGTCTTGGTGTGTGAAAGAAAGAGAGAACATGAGGGAAGGAGGGAAAGAGAAAGGAGGGAGCAAGAAAGCAAGAGAGAAAGGAAGATAGAATATTTTAATATGCAGTGAGAAATTAAAAATTTGGTACTCCTATGTTCTCTGAGAATCTGATGTCATTACTACCAGACTGTCATCAAAGGGAAAAGTGCTAAAATATATTAAGCCTGCATCAATGACCTGCAGAAAAAGTGCTAATGTGCTGCAACAGGAAGACATAAGCTTCAATGTGGAAATTTTCCATTAAGATCTGGAAGGTTCCTTGGTTTAGTGTTTGAAAAATACTTTGAAACATTATAAGTTAGCACTGCAATTGTTTTTCTTATATTCTATAATAGAACACTTCTATAAATCAGTTTACCTTCCTGTGACAATCATATTGCATCAATATTATTTTGTTTATAAACTCAATTGTGTAAACTGACTTTCACTTCCAGTTCAGCTAATGTCCTATACCAAAGTACTGGTCAGCATGGGGATTAAGAAATATAGGTAAGCGGTACTATAATTTCACCCTTTCACCTCAACAACGCTACCACATGCACATATACACGTGTGGCTCACATACGCTTCTGAAATCTAATCCAAGTGATATTCCTACCTTTTGGAAAGTCCTGGCCAAAGGGAAATCCTGGTGAATAACTTTAAGAAATTAAATACATATATTTTATGGAAAAAAAGCACTGGAAGTTTTTTACAAGTACAGAAAGAATAAGTCTTGGCTGCAATATGCAATATATTAAAAAACATAATCAAACTTAACAAATATCTTATTTTTTGAAGCATCCCTTTAGGCCAATTTCTGATGTGTATCTGCAGGACATATATGGGAGACCATAAAATTCTCAAGGATTTTATATCAACAGAAACACTGCCAGTTTGAATAAAAAACAAACAAACAAAAAACAAAACAGAGAGTACAGAATGAAAGAAGGCTGTTGGATCCTCCCAAAATTCTGCAGGAAAGAAACAGAATGATAAAACTACTCAGCTGCCAGCATGTGCTATCATTCATAAAAAAGGAAGGATTACTTGGAATCATAGAAGATTATTCTCAGGCCTTGAAAATAAATGGAGTTTGCTTGGCTTAATTTCAAAATTGCTTGGCTCTGCTGACTCCTTTTTATTCCCTCCCATTTTTTTCCCCATTTTGAATTAGAATGTCTACACTGGTTGGTCTCACCATTGTATGTTGATATTTGTTTGATAACTTGTTTCTTGAATTTCACAAACATATTTGAAGAAATAATGGTGAAAATTAACCAAATTTATTGAAAGGTATAAATTTATAGATTCAAGAATTTCTGAGCACTTCAAGCAGGGCAAATGCAAAGAAAACCACATAGATCCATCAAAGTCAAACTTCAATAAAGAAAATAAAAGAGGTTATAGGGAAAAATCTTGAAAACAGTCAGAGCAAAATGACATTTAATGAACAGAAGAATAACTTCAATGGTTGCAGACTTTTCATTAGAGATAATGGAGGCCAGAAAAGAGTAAAACATTTTGAAGTACTGAAGGGAAAAAAAAAAGTCTACCAAGTATTCTATACCCAGTGAAAACATTCTTCAATAGTGAAGGTGAATTAAAGACATTTCAGGAAAGGAAAACTAAGAATATTCATTGCAAGTAGAACTGCACTACAGAAAAATGCAAAAGGACATTCTTCTGGAAAGTGACGTGATACCTGATGGAAACTGGAATCTTCAAAAAGGAATAAAACACTTTAGAAATGGTAAATATGGTGCAACAGACAAAAGACTATTATTTTCCCTTCTTAACGTGCTTACAATATACACGGCTGACAGAAATTTATAACAATGGATGGTGGAGTTTATAAAATATATAGATATAATCCATGTGAATAGCATATGGTTGGGGGAGTAAATGGACCTATGTGGTTATATAATTTCTATACTTCATGTGTAGTGGTACCATATTTACTCTAACTGGAATGTGAAAAGTTAAGGATATAATACTTAGAGCACTCACCTAAATATAATTCAAAGACGTATACTTAAAAACCAAATAGATAAAATGAATGTAAACAGATGTTTAGGAAAACAACAATTTATGTAAACAGAAGTGCTACAGAAAGGAATTACCATCTAATTTTGACAGTGCAATAAGAAAGAGCTATGTTTTTGTCTTTAAAAAGATTTATGAGCTCTTATGGCCTTAAACTTAAGCAAGAGAAATTTAAATATGTTATAATAAAGATTGTAAGGCATATTGAGTATTTCTAGTCTATACAAAGGCAGAAAATGGCTTGCATAGATATTTTGGTAAAAGACAGTAATGATTGTTGGTATATTTATGGAAATGCAGACCTTGTAAAGTCATAGAATGGAAGCTACAACAGTTTTTAACCATTTTAATTGAGGATTAAAAAACTTGCCATTTTCATCCTAGCTTATGGAGCTGTACTTCATAATTTAATTCTTTAGGCTACATTCAAAATGGATTTATTGCTCATAGAGATAGGAATAATTCCAAGTAAAACCAATGGAGCTACTTTCTTAATTTTTGCCCTCAAGCAAAAGTCAAAATGTCATACTTCCTTAGTTAACAATGAGTTCAGAATTCATTATAATACTTTACATGTAAATCAAGAAAAATCACTTTGGCATTCTTTTCTGCAGTTATGTATTAGACCTCTTACTTATTAACAATGAGTGCAAAGATTTCTAAACACAAAATTTAAGTATTTTTATGGCATGTCTTCATGCAAGCAAATAAACGCTGAACTGTGATTGAGACAAACTCAATCTCCTGCTCTGATTCCAATCCTACTCCTTAATAAAAGTGAAAAAAATGGACCTCAGTTTGTGTATGTATTACATCAGTGATGATGAGAAGGGAAAGCTTAATATAAAATTCAATCTATAAACTAGTTTTTCAAAGCAACAAAGAATGACTCAGAATCTTGGAAATAATAACAATCGATAGAGGGAGTTAAAAAAAAAACAAAAAAAAAAAACGAATACCAAAGAGAGAGGTGTATCTGAAAGCAGATGTGGTCTGATGTCAGTGTTCCATAGAGAAGGGACGGTGAAAGAATTCCTAAGTCAACCTAACGGTCTCTGAAAACTACAACCAAATGTATATTATGCCTCAATTAAATAAGAACAAAATTATAATCCAGTATTTCAATGACACCCATGTATTATAGAAGCACCCTTTAGTACTTTGTGGTAGAGTAGATAAAAAGTATGGTCATGGCTTTTAACTTAGACAAAAGAGTTGATTTCATAAGTATCTATATTTTGTAAAAATTTTCTGTTTTCCACTTTAAAAATGTATTTGATACCTGAAGTGTTATTAATGTGAAATAATATACTCAAATTAATGATTATAGCACATAATTCTCAGGAAAGTGCTAAATTTATACTGTGCATTCTGAAATTTTCTAACTTTAATGTCCAGTGTATACTTGTCACAAATGATTACTTCAGAAAGTATGCATACTTAAGAGCTACATTTTTAGTGAAAATTAAATGCTAATATTCTTCCAGGTTTTTGTTGTTGCTGTTGTTGCTGTTAGTGTTTTTCATTTTTGGTTTGGAATCTATTGGCTTTCTTATGAGTTATCAATTTAGGACAATGCATAATAAATATTCATGAGTTTGGTCCCTGATGAAAATATGCAGTGAGTGAGATTTCTATTTCTTTTTTTTTTTTTTTCAGTTTTATTGAGGACCAGGCTTGGAGTCAGTATGGGAGACTGAGTTTATCTCAATCACAGTTAGGCATTTGTTTGCTTGCTTCAGGACATGGTCTAGACTGACTGAATTAGGTTAAAGCTCAGTGGTGTAATCCTATATAAATGCAATGAGAGGGAGGAAAAGCCACTGTGGATATAAAACATGCTCTGCCTAGGAAACCCTGTGCTTCTGTAATTGCCACCTGGACAACTTTTTAAATTCATTGAGCACTGCTGAATCACAAGCAGCATGCCAGGCTGTTCCAATGATATAGAGCTAATAAAAGATAAGTTCTTTCCTAAAGAAGGTTACAGTTTAGTTAATATACTTTCATTGTGTGGCTGTTCATATTAAATTTCATTTGCTAAATACTAAGTGCCTTATTATGGACAAAGCATCCTGGGGTACTCATAGATAAAATAATACAATCTATCCCCAAATAGTTTCAGATCCAATAAGAACTATTATTTTAGCTGGTATTAGGACAAACAATTACACAGAAATTTAAAATCAGGATGAATTTAACTATATGTAAGGCAACCTTATCAATTATTTGTACCAATCAACTAATTAGCTCTCTGTAAGATTACTTTAGGCACCACCAGAAGATACAATTGAAATTAGTAGAAACAATAGAACATGTAGTTTTCTTTCAAAATTAATTGTGCAGAAAAACCATTATAGGAATCTAGAGAAAGAAGAGAGCCCTTTATGTTACAGTGCTGACCGAGTCTACTGAGTTGGGCAGGGTAAGACAAATGGCAAGTGGAGAAGAAACACTTCACTTTTCTGATAGAACTATACAAGGTAGAAGTACTCACTAAGGCAACACTTCTCAAATTTTAATGTGCAAAATAACTTCCTAGGGATCTTGTTATAATGTATATTCTGATTTAGGAGGTCTGGGGTGGAGTCCATGGTTCTACATGTCTAATGGGTGATGTTGATAATGCTGCCCATAGATCACACTTTAGAGCACTCTACATATTTCCTTCCAGTCCATCTCCCTTGTGCCAGTTTGGATGTATTATGTCCCCCAAAATGCCATTATCTTTGATGCAATTTTGTGGAAGCAGACATACTAGTGTTGATTAGATTGGAATTTTTTGATTGATTGTTTCCATGGAGATGTGACCACTCAACTGTGAGTGAAGCATCTGGTTGGATAATTTCCACAGAGGTGTTACCTGGCCCATTCAGGGTGGGTGTTAATTGGATCACTGGAGTCGTGTAAAGGACTTCACAGCAGAAGGACCAGAGAGCAACTGAGAGTGACATTTGGAAGAGGAGCTACAGCTAAGAGAGGACAAAACATCCCAAGAGCAATATTTTGGAAAACGCCATTTTGAAATGCAACCTGGGAGCAAGCACACGCCAGCCATGTGCCTTCCCAGCTAACAGAGGTTTTCCGGATGCCAATGGCCATCCTTCAGTGAAGGTACCCTGTTGCTGATGTCTTACCTTAGACACTTTATGGCCTTAAGACTGTAACTTTATAGCCAAATAACCCCTGTTTATAAAAGACAATCCATTTTTGGTGTTTTGCAAAGTGGCAGCATTAGCAAACCAGAGCATCCCTCCCCAAGATACATTTATGTTTCCCTTTGGCATACAAATAATGCTCTCATTTTATGCAGCAACTTATCCTTTAGGAGTGAATATAAGGGTGAGAGATGACTACAATGCCCTAGCTGCAGAATATAGAAAAAAAATGTGTACTTCCTTAAATTTGTGACTCTAGGGATTCTTTAGGATTGTAGCTGTGAAAACCAATTAATGTCATATGGCTCCGTAGCTGATGCTTTTTGTGGTTCTTCTGTGGAAGAAACATATTATTAGAACCACATTCCTGTTGCTTTCTGTGGAGTAACATACCGCTTGCTAAGAAACCAGCTGGTCTGGTTGGCTGATCTCCAGAAAACTGTATCAGTGCACTTTTGTAGGATGTAGCACGTTTTTAGACTGGCCATTTACTTGAGATAAATGTGTTACAATGATGAAAATCGATGATAAATCCCTGTGCCAAAATTTCTTAAACTCCTCTGAGGAAATGCATTGCTGAAGATGGAAATACACAAAAATCTACATGTGGTAACCACTCATCTCAGATATGTGATTTTTGCAGCATGGATTTGCAGAGCAACTGGAAGGAGTTTGCCCCATTACAAAGTAAGTGGTCACTTTTATTGTAAAGCATCTCTTGATCTCTCAGGAAAAATATCATGCTTGGTTTTAGTACAAAAGAGATCGTGAATGAAGTTTACGTGAAATAGCCCATTGTTAAAAACACAGAATAGCCACCTTTCTCAGTAAGATTAAGTTAATGCTACAAGCAACTACAGGTACTTACAAGAATTTAAATCACATCTATACATATGGTGCTTCGGGGTTCCAAAATTTAGATAGTGATATTCAAGAAAGACTTCATAGGAACAAGGGATTGGAATAAATCTTTAATAAGTAGGGTATGGATAGGCAAAAAGTTTAGCTGGTGTGGAGGGCATTTCACATTGGCAGAAAGGCAAGCCCAAGAGGTAGAAAAGCTCAAACAAAGGATAATGCTGTCTTTCGCTAACCACTGTAATGTGCTGGATGAGGGTGAGATTTTTATTGTTCCACTCCCAATACAGGCAGAATTGAGCAGACATTCACTGGTGATCACGGGCCACAGTGAGATAGGCCTACTCAGGCTTGGGCACGTGCCTGAGGTACACAAACGCACAACACTCTGTACATGGCTTTGCACAATGAAAATTGTGGACTTGCCTATACGCTACAGGTTGGACATATTTATCAAGCCTTAAACTCCTTTATCCACCAAAGGCATTTTGAAATTTACTGAAAATAATTAGAACAGGGCCTGGGTTCAGGGGTGATGGGTAGAGAAAGGAGCATAGTTCCCTTTTTCCTTTTAACACTGTATCCATGATGAAAGGAAAAACAGAAATTTAGTTTAATGATAAAAATAATAATGATGTTGTCATCACACCTGGTGGAAGTCAGAATAATAACCTCCCCAAAGATGTCCATGCCCTAATCCCCAGAACCTGTGACTATGTCATCTTACTTGGCAAAAGGGACTTTGCCGATATGATTAAGGGTGTAGGCCTTGAGATGGGAAGATCATCATGGATGATCCAGGTGGGCTCAATCAGATCATATGAGTCCTTAAAGGTGGAGAATCTTTCCTGGTTGGGTCAGAGAGATGAGACAGAAGAAAGAGGAGGAGAGTTGAAGCATGAGGACTCAACTTGCTGTGGCTGGTTTTGAAGATGGGGGGACAGGGCATGAATCAAGGAATGCAGGTGACACCTAGAAGCTGGAAAGGGCAAGGAAACAATTTCCTCTAGAGGCTTCAGAAGGAAAGCAGGCCTGCCAAAACCTTAATTTGAGCTTTGTGAAGCCTGTATTGGGCTCCTCACTTACTGTAAAATAATATATTTGTGCTGTTTAAACTGCTAAGTTTGTGGTTATTTGTTATAGCAACAAAATAAAAATAAAAATAATACATACTTCTTCCACATATATCAAGTCTGAGAAGAAAAGAAACTGATATTGTCTACCAATTTATTTTACCTCAGCCCTATGCCTTACATTTTACAATGACCCTATGAGATATCTATTAATATTCCCAACTTTAAGATGAGGAAGCATAAGTTAATAATTTGACTGGCCTTCATTCATTCAATCCCTTATTCATCCATTCTATAAAAAATATTAATCTATAATATGTAAAGTGCTGTATTATGTACTAGAATATAGTGACAAAAATGTGCAATGCCAACATAATTTCCTCCCTACAGTTTGTTGCAAAAGAAAGGCATTGGATATAAAATTACAACTGTGATAGATGGAAAAAATGGAAAATCAGAATGCAGTTGGTCTGTGAAACAGATCAGTTTTGGGTTCAGGGGGTCAGGGAAGAATTCTCTGAAAATATAATGATCAAGATAAGACCTAGAATGAGAACAAATTAGCTAGATGAAGAAAGAGAGGTTGGGTAGGGGAAGATGTTTCCTGGGCAAATAATATACCACATGTTTTAGTTTTCTAGGCTGCTCAAGCAAATACCATGAAATGGTGGCTTAAACAATGGAAACATATTCACCCACAGTTCTGAGGCCAGGGACATGTCCAAGTCAAGGCATCATCAAGGTGATGCTTTCTCCCCCAAAACTGGCCTTCTGGGATATTTTGGGGCTGGCTGTTGGCAATCTTTAGCTCCCCTGTCACAAGGCACATGGCAACATCTTCTGATCTCTTCCTTCTCTTTCAGGTTCTGTTTTAGCTCCAGGCTTCTTGTGACTTTGTCTCTCTTGTCTGAATTTCACTCTCTTATAAAAGACTCCAGTAAAATTAAGACATATCCTGACTGAGGTGGGTCAAACCTAAACTGAAGTAACCTCATCAAATGGTCCTACCAACCATGGGTTTTCATCTACAGAAATGGATTAAACTTAATAACATTTTTTTCTAGAGTACATACAGCTTCAAAACATGACAATATATAAGATCATCTAGAGGTAAAGTAAAATTTGGAGTACTCAGATAGAAGAGTGCAGAGTGACTAGAGTAAGGGAACAAGTGGTTCACTGTGAGGTTGGAGAGGTGGACATGTAATGGTCCTTGGATCTTGTTCCAGTTTATGAAAGCTGCCATTATGTGAAATACAAGAAATGGATTGGCTTTTATAAATGGGGTTTGTTAGGTTACAAATTTACAGTTTGAAGGCCATTAAAATGTCCAAACTAAGGTATCAACAAGAAGATACCTTCACTGAAGAAAGGCTGATGGTGTCTGTAACACCTCTGTCAGCTGGGAAGGCACATAGCTGGTGTCTGCTGGTCCTTGATCCCAGGTTGCATTTCAAAATGGCTTTCTCAAAAATGTCTGTGGGCTTCCATCTGTCTTAGCTTCTCTCAGTTCTCTGCTTGGTTGTCCTGGGGCATTTCTCTCTAAGTGTCTGGGGGTCCTCTCTTAGCTTCCCTAGGGCAAACTCTGTACTTCATCTCTTAGCTTAGCATCTCCAAACATCTTTCTGTCTGCATCTCCAAATGTCTTGGTCTGTGTCACCTCTTAGCTTCTCCAAAGGGCAAATTCTGGATTACATATCTTAGCTTCTCTCCAGAATGTCTCTCTCAGCTTCTCTGAGCTCCTTCTCTCTGTGAACTCTCTTAAAGGACTCCATTTATCTAATTAAGACCCACCTGCAATGGGTGGGGTCACACCTCCCTGGAAATGATCTAATCAAAAGGTCTCACCTACAGGTGGGTGGGTCACATCTCCATGAAAACAACCTAATCCATAGGTCCCACCATAATCAAAAGGCTTATAAGTCTGCTCCCACAAGATTGCATTAAAGAACATGGCTTTTGTGGGAGACATAATAGATTCAAACCAGCACAGAGCTCATTCTAAGAACAACAAAAAAATCACTTAAGAATTTTAATCTAGAGTGTGACTTGAAAAGCTTTACACTTTAACATTTTCCTCTAGTTGCAAGAGGTTAAATGGATTGGAAGGAAGCTTGTTTGGAGTCTTCCAAGCCAACCAAAAGTCCACAGCAATAGACCAAGGAAGGGTGATAGAAATGAAAATTGAGATACATTGATACATTCAAGAGATATTTAGGATTTGGCATGGACTTGATTCTATATGAGGCATTTGGAGTAAGAAAATAGTTTCAAACTTCTGGGATGAAAAACTAGAAACATGGTGTTATCCACTACGAAGGGTAATCTGTTTGAAAAGAAAGATTATGAGTTCTATTAGACATATTGAGTTTGAGATGCCTTTGAGAAATCCTTGAGTTGGCCATTGGATATATGGCTCAGGAGCATCAGAAGTCAGACCAGAGCATGAGAAATATATTTGGGAGTCACTGTCAAATAAGGCAAGAGTTTACCAAGGGAAAAGAAGAGTGCCTGTGACAGAACCCCAAGGAACTCCAGTCACACTGGAGTAGAGGGTGAGGAGCAGACAAAGTTTTAGAGCTACTGACAGAGCCAAGATTTGTAACTAAGTTTCTTTGACTCTGAAAATCAGGATCCAAGGTGTCTTACTCTGCTAAAAATAAATTTTGGAAAACGTGAAGAAATCCTGCTATCTTGTTCTGAATGGAAGGGAGATCATGGACATTTAAAAGACATTATAACACCTTTTTCAAGATTTTTCATCCCCTATTTTCCAATTATGGGACTATGTTATAATTTTTTATTATAGAAGTTGTAGATTTACAGAAAAATCATGCAGAAAAGTACAAAGTTCCCATATACCATCCCTGTTCCCCACTTTCCAATTTGGGGATTATTCATTAAGGAAAAACATCACTAGAAACTAGGGTCATTCTTTCTCTTGGAAGCTGCTTGCCATGTGTTATATATCTGTATGGTTGACTTCAAAGAGGGAAATTAGTTTAAAAGCATGTATCATATATTTGATATTTTTCCTATTCACCACAGTCTGTATTTGGAATACAAATTATGGTGACTTAGCAATTGGTATCTATTCTACATCAGAACTAGACAAATGTGCCAAGAACTTTTTTCTCTATATTGGAAAATATTTTAATTTGATGCAACACAAAAATATTTGCCAAATTGTGTTTTTGAAAATCCAAAGGCAATTTTCTCCTACTTGTCTCAACTCTCCCTCTTATTCAGTATGCTCTTCAAGCAGCAGACGCAAACATGATAAAATAATTTCTTGGTTTCCCAGAATAGACCTAGGTAAAGAAATATCTAAAAGGAATAGACTAAGACATAAGAACACTAATGAGTCTGGAGATAAAAAGCATAACACAGGATGTAACTCTATGAAAGCATTGCCAGAATCAATGGAAGTTGATACATATCATCTATACTAATAATGTCCCAAGGACTGTGTTCTGAGATCCTCAGAGGGGAGAAACTCAGTGTGGAAATATATAGATTGAACTTTATAACAGCAGCTTAGGTGCCTTTTATTCTATTTTTAGAGGTATGGATACAGGCTGCATTATTTTCTACAATATTACAATTGACTAAATGTACATATTTGCATTGGTACATATTTATGAGAAAACTGGTTAGTTGCACATTCTGCAAGTTTTTTCTTTTATTCAACCTTGTTGGTATAATAACTGTGCGTTAGCAACTGATTGGAGGTATGTCTTTCTCAGTAATTTTGGAAGAAATTTGCAGAAAGCAGTTTTGTTTTGACCATGCCACAAAACAGGCATAAGTGTCAAATCCATATTATGTGAGACAAGTATAGGCTGTCCCTTTTATTGCTTTAAAGTTTTAAAACATGTTCAAGCAAATTTACTTCTACATACTAAATTTTAAGATGTTACTTTATTTTGATTATAAAATAATACAGTGGATGGGGTACAGACATTCTAGAAATGTGGCAGCTCAACGCACCTCACTTTTCCCTCACTATCAGTAACAAATCAATTTATTCCTTTTTCTGAGTCTGCCATTCAGACTGGCTGGGTGACACAGAGAAAAAGCCTTTCAGGACTTTCACTCTTTGTTTTGAAGAAAAGACTGGAAAACAGCCTTGAAGGGGTATGGCATAAAGAACAACCCATATTAAAGCAGATCGTATAATTTTGGTATAGGAAAAAATAAAAAGATCAGTGAAATAGAATAAAAATTCTATGACTTGATTGTAGAATATATCTGAATTTAATGTATGGCATAGGTGGTATCAGTTCTGTGGGAAAATGTGTTTTAATTAATATACATATCTGGATATTATTTCAGAATTAAACTAAGTTGAGCCCTATTTTGTATCATATACAAAATAAATTCCAAATGTTTTAAAGAATAACAATCCTAGAAACAAACCTTGGAGACTACATGTAAAAATTATGGATGGGAGAGAAATTCTTAAACAAGAACAGAAATGCATGAGCTGTAAAATAAAATAAAGAGAATTTTTACTACAAAAGAGGATGACAGATTAAAGGCTAAAATCCAGTAAAAATCATTAACAAATTGACAAGGGAAAGACAAAATGCAATAGAAACTGGAAAAAATTATGGATGATCAGTTCACACTAGAGAAAATCCAAAAGCCAATAGACATGAAAATGTGATGAAACTAATTATTAATCAGGGAAATGCACATGAAAGTAACAACTAACAAAATCCATTTCAGAACCATTAAACTGGCAATAATCCTTATGCTAGTGGGGTGTTGGGAAAAATATACTCTCATCTATTATTTATAGAAATGTAAATTGTTATAGCTTTTTGAGGGGAGGAGGATTCTAGAAATATGTATTTAAATTTATTAAAGAAGCATATCCTTAGATCTGGCAATCCCACTCTTGTAAATCTATCCTATAGCAATTAAAGGACCAAAGAATTAGGTCAGATATTCAATGATGTTGACCATATCACTGTAAAAAGAATGCCATAGAACAATGTTTGGATTAATTGTGGCATTTTAACAACATGGGATATTAGACTGTCATTAAAAAAAATGAATTAGCAGAGTTGACTTGAGGATTCCCATGAAGTAGAGTTAAGCAACTAAAGTAAGAAGAAAACAAATGTATATAAATATTTTATTTTTAAAAAGCTAGTAAACCCCAGTATATTTGTGGGTAATTATATAAACATAGTTTGAGTGATTACTTTCTGGAAGTGGGAGTGAAATGGCTGAAGGAGTATAGGATTATGTGAGAGGAAGTTAAAAAAGGATAGCAGTTGTGATGATTAATTTTATGTGTCAACTTGACTAGGTTATGGTGTACAGTTGTTTGGTCAAACATTGGCCTATTTATTGCTGTGGAGGTATTTTGCAGAAGGAATTAACATCTACAAGAGTTGACTTTAAGTAAAGGAGATTAACTTCGATAATGTGGGTAGGCTTCATCCAATTAGCTGAAGGCCTTAAGAGCAACAATTGAGGTTTCCAAAGAAAGAAGAAATTCTGCCTTAAAACTACATCAACCATTTCCACTGAGTTTCCAGTCTGCTGGCCTCCCCTACAGATTTTGGATTTTAAGACTTCAACATCAACTCTTACTGGTGTTTCTTACACTGCCAGCTTGCCCTATGGATTTTTATTACTACATACATTACAAAAAGTAATAAAATACTGTTTAGTACTTCTTATTACATAAAATGTATATATTACTAACACATATCCATTAATCTTGGGAAAATTGAAATTTCTGGAAATGCTTAGCATGAGATTTAAATTTTAATTAAAGCTAATTAGCATGGTAATTACTCATAAAAAGACATTTTACTGTTCTCTAGAAAATACCTATAAAACTCCTACAAAATTCAACTGCTGTGTGGAAAACTTCGAATGTCTGTTTCCAAAGTAATAAACTTTCATTGGTAATTAAGACACAATTATACTTGAAGAATTTGCATTGTATTTGAAACAGATATCTATTCAAAACTTTATGCAGGTGTTGGGCAAGATGGCAGAGTGGTAAGGTGTGGGTTTTAGTTTCTCCTCCAGGGAAGTTGGTAGAAAGCCAGGAAATGCATGGACCAGTCACCGTAGAGGAATTTGAGTTTGGACAAACTTCATACAACACTCACAGATGTGTGGAGCAGCTGAGATCAGTGAAATCTGTAAGTTCTTGTGGTCAGGGTGTCCACACCTCTCCCTGAGAGGCACAATCCTGAGGGAGGAGGGGCTGTCGGTGCTGGGAACCAAGAGGGAGAAATGCAGTTGCAGCACTGATGACTGCTGAACAAAAATTCCAACCACAGATAAACTGAGACTAGTCACCAGAGAATCTGGGAGCAGTCAGCCAAGAGGAAAGGAGATAGGGCTAGCAAAAACAGCAAAAAAACAAAACAAAAAAAACCAAAAAACAAAAAACAAAGAACAAACCAAACATAAAAATAGACTTTTTCAGAGTTGGGGTGAACATATATAGAGAAGGGCTGGGTTCTAACAGAATCAGGCACACACGCAAATCCAGGGCCTTGTCTGAAAAGCCAGTTTCTCTGCTTTCTTGTTTGTTCCTTAATCACCCTCAGCTCCTTGTCTTTTAGCATTTCAATAGCCCATCAGAACTGCAAGGACTGGAAATAGTCAATACTGGGCACTTCTTTCTTTTTCCTTTTTTTAAATTTTTTTCTCTGTTTTTTAAAAATAACTATTCTAAGAAGACTATTACAGAAAGCCTCAAAGATTGGCAATTTGGGCCCAGGCAAGAGCAGAGCTAAGATAGCTCTGAGAGACAAAGCAATAAACACCAAAGAAAATTTGCTACCATAACTTCCCAAGAAAAGGGGAGCATGGCCCATCTCCAATGGTAGCCCTCCTTTTGGGAACTCAGACTCCAGGAGCTAGAATTCAGAAATCAGCCTCAGTCAGCCACATCCCTGACAGGGTCAGGGTCACTGGCAGGGGACCTGCAGTCTGGAAGGCACCACCTGCTGGACAGCATAGGGAAAGCAACAAGTCTAGAGGGCTCAAAGGAGGGTCTCATTCTCAAGGGAACTCCATAAGCTCCTCCTGAGACCTGGGCCTCTCTGAACTGGGAAAACCTGATTGGGCTTGACCATATCTGAGGAGACCCTCACACAAAAAGGTTACATGGAGACAAGGCAAGAAACATAAAAACAAGAAGTGATAAACTCTGATCAACTAAATAGAACCCAAGTTAAAGGCCAAGAATAAGTTGAATTAAATATGAGAAGTTAGAGAACAAAGCCAACCAACAAGAAAACCCTAGGTAAAAGAGAGAAAATAAGCTCCAGAATAAATGAACCAGTAAAGTCAGATGCCTAGACAGCTCAAAATAACAGGCCATATTAGGAACACAAAAATATGGACCAGCCAAAGGAACAAACTAATAGTTCAACCAAGATACAGGAGTTGAATTAACTATTGCTAAATCATTTCAATGAACTGAAGGAAGAACTAATAGAGGTTCAAACAAAAGTATATCAATTCAAATATCAAGTCATTGAACTGAGGGAAGACATAGAAAAAGAGATGAAGGATATAAGGAGGACACTGGATGACCATAGGAAAAATTCAAACTTGAGAAAACAAACGGCAGAACTTATGAGAATGAAGGGCATAATGCAGGAGACAAAAAAGACAATGGAAGGATACAACAGTAGATTTGAACAGGCAGAAGAAAGGATCAGTGAATTGGAAGACCACAGATCTGAATTCACACATACAAAAGAATAGATGGTGAAGAGAATGGAAAAATACCAGCAGGGTCTTAGGGAGCTGAGTGACAATATGAAGCACACAAATATATGTGTTATAGGTGTCAGAAGAAAGGGGAAAGGGAGCAGAAAGAATAATAGAAGAAATGCTCACTGAAAATTTCTGAACTCTTATGAAAGACAGAAAAGTAGAGATTCAAGAAGTACAGCACACTGCAAGCAGAATAGACCCAACAGACCAACTCCAAGACACTTGATCAGATTGTCTAATGTCAAAGACAGAGAGAGAATTCTGAAAGCAGGAAGAGAAAAGCAATCCATTACATACAAGGGAAGCTCGATAAGACTATGTACAGATTTCTCCACAGAAACCATGGAGGCAAGAAGACAGTGGTATGATATATTTAAGATACTAAAGAGGAGAACTGCCAACCAAGAATTCTATATCCAGCAAAACTGTCCATCAAAAATGAGGGATACATTAAAATATTTTCAGAAAAACAGACACTGAGAGAGTTTATGAATAAGAGACCAGCACTACAAGGAATACTAAAGGAAGTGCTGCAGATTGATAGGAAAAGACAGGAGAAGGAGATTTGGAGAAGCATGTAGAAATGAAGATTATCAGGAAGGGTAAAAAGAGAGAGAGGAAAAAATAAGACATGACATATAAAATACAAAAAGAAAAAATGGTAGAAGAAAGTACGTCCCTTACAATAATAACACTAAATGTTAGTGGATTAAACTCCCCAGTAAAAAGACACAGACTGGCAGAATGTATTAAAAAACAGGACCCATCTATATGACGTCTACAAGAAACTCACTTTAGACACAAGGACAAAAATAGACTGAAAGTGAAAAGTTGGAAAAAGATATCTCATGCAAACAGCAACCAGAAAAAAAGTGGGAATAGCTATATTAATATTAGACAAAACAGACTTCAAAAGTAAAACAATTATGAGACAAAGGACACTATATATTAATAAAAGGGTCAACTCATCAAGAAAACTTAAAAATCACAAATATTTGTGGACCAAGCCAGAGTGCCCCAAAATTCATGAGGCAAACACTGAGAACACTGAAAGGAGAAGTAGATAACTCTACAATAATAGTTGGAGTCTTCAATACCCCACTTTGATCAATGGATAGAAAATGTAGACAGAGGATCAATAAGGAAACAGAGATGCTGAATTGTATGATAAATGAACTAGACTTGACAGACATTTATAGAACACTACATCCCACAACAGCAGGATATACATTTTTCTCAAGTGCTTGTGGGACATTCTTTAGAATAGACCACATGCTGGTCACAAATCAAGTCTCAACAAATATAAAAATATTGATATTACAAAAAAACAATATCTCAGATCATAAAGGAATGAAGTTGGAAATAAAAAAACAGGCAGAAGATTGTAAAGTTCACAAATATATGGAGATTAAACAACACACTCTTAAAAACTAGTAGGTAAAGGAAGAAATTACAAGAGAAACTAGTAAATACCTTGAGGCAAATGACAATGAAAACACAACATATCAAAATTTGGGGGATGCAGCAAAGGTTGTGCTGAGAGGGAAATTTATTGCCATAAATGCCTATATTAAAAGAGAAGAGAGAGCAAAAATTGAGGAATTAACTGTTCACCTGGAGTAACTAGAGAAAGAACAACAAACTATCCCCAAAGCAAACAGAAGGAAAGAAATAACAAAGATTAGAGCAGAAAAAAAAAATGAAACAGAGAACAGGAAAATAATAGAATCAACAAAACCAGAAGCTGGCTCTTTGAGAAAATCAACAAAATTGACAGACCCCTAGCTAGGCTAACAACAACAACAAAATATATATATAGAGAGAGCAGCTTCAAATAAATGCAATCAGAAAGGGAAAGGAAACATAACTACTGACCCTGCAGAAATAAAGGAGATAATGAGAAGATACAATGAGCAACTATATGCTAACAAACTGGACAACTTACATGAAATGGGCAACTTCCTGGAAAAGCATACAAAACCAACATTGACCTGAGAAGAAATAGATGACCTCAGCAAATGAATCACAAGTAAAGAGATTGAGTCAGTCATCCAAAAGCTCCCAAAAAGAAAAGCCCAGGACCAGATGGCTTCATATGTGAATTCTACCAGGCATTCAAGAAAGAATTAATACCAATCCTGCTCAAGCTCTTCAAAAAACTGAAGAGGGAAAGCGACCCAACTCATTCTATGATGCCAACATCACCCTAATACCAAAATCAGACAAAGATACTACAAAATAAGAAAATTATAGACCAATCTCTTTAATGAATATAGATGCAAAAATCCTCAACAAGACACTTGCAAATCAAATCCAGCAGAACATTAAAAGAATTATACGGCATGACCAAGTAGGGTTTATTCCAGGTATGCAAGGCTGGTTCAACACAAGAAAATCAATCAGCGTAATACACCACATCAATAAATCAAAGCAGAAGAACCACATGATCATCTCAATTGATGCAGAAAAGGCATTTGACAAAATTAACATCCTTTCCTGAAGAAAACACTTCAAAGGATAGGAATAGAAGGGAACTTTTTCAATATGATAAAGGCAATATATGAGAAACCCACAGCTAACATCATACTCAATGGGGAGAGACTGAAAGCTTTTCCTTTAAGATCAGGAACAAGACAGGGATGTCCACTACCACCATTGTTATTCAACATTGTGCTGGAAGTTCTAGCTAGAGCAATTAGGCAAGAAAAAGAAATAAAAGACATCCAAACTGGAGAGGAAGAAGTAAAACTTTCACTATTTGCAGATGACATGATTCTATATGTAGGAAATCCAGAAAAATCTACAGCAAAGCTACTAGAACTAGTCAATGAATACAGCCAAGTAGCAGGCTACAAGATCAACATGCAAAAATCTGTAGTGTTCCTATACATAAGTAATGTGCAACAAGAGGAGGAAATCAAGAAAAAAATCCCAATTACAATAGCAACCAAAAGAATCAAGTATTTAGGAATAAACTTAACCAAGGACACAAAAGACCTTTACATAGAAAACTATAAGAAACTGCCAAAAGAAATTGAACAAGACCTAAAAATATGGAAGAACATACCATGTTCATGGATTGGAAGACTAAATATAGTTAAGATGGCAATTTTACCTAAACTGATTTACAGATTCAATGCAATACCAATTCAAATCCCAACAACTTACTTTACAGAAATAGAAAAACCAATAACTAAATTTATTTGGAAGGGTAAGGTGTCCTGAATAGCCAAAAATATGTTGAGAAAGAGGAACGAAGTGGGAGGTCTCACACTATCTGACTTTGAAGCATATTACAAAGCTACAGTGCTCAAAACAGCATGGTACTGGCATAAGGACAAAGATACTGACCAATGGAATCAAACTGAGTGTTCAGAAGTAGACCCTCGCATCTACAGACAACTGATCTTTGATAAGGCAGTGAAGCAAAAGCAACTGGGAAAGAGCAGCCTGTTCAATAAATGGTGTTTGGAGAACTGGATATCCATTTCCAAAAGAATGAAAGAGGATGCCTATCTCACACCTTCTACAAAAATTAACTCAAAATGGATCAAAGACCTAAACATTAGCACCAAGACCATAAAACTTTTAGAAGAAAATGTAGGGCAATATCTTAAAGATCTTGTGATAGGAGGTGGTTTCTTAGACCTCACACCCAAGGTGCGAGCAACCAAACAAATAGACAAATGGGATCTCCTCAAAATTAAACAGTTTTGTACATCAAAGGAGTTTGTCAGAAAAGTAAAAAGGCAACCTACACAATGGGAGATGATATTTGGAAACCACATATCACATAAGGGTTTAATATCCTGAATATATAAAGGAATCCTGCATCTCAATAACAGAAAGATGAACAATCCAATTAAAAAATGGGCAAAAGAAATGGAGAGAAATTTTTCTGAAGAGGAAATACAAATGGCTCAAAAACATATGAAAAAATGCTCAACTTCACTGGCTATTAAGGAAATGCAAATCAAAACCACAATGAGATATCATCTCACACCTACCAGAAAAAAACAGAAAATAACAAGTGCTGGAGAGGATGTGGAGAAAGAGGGACACTTATTCATTTCTGGGAATGTAGAATGGTGCAATCACTCTGGAAGACAGTGTGGAGTTTCCTCAGGAAGCTAAATATAGATTTGCCATATGACCCAGCTATTCCATTGCTAGGTATATACTCAGAGGAACTGAAACTTAAGACACAAACAGACATTTGTAAACCGATGTTTATTGCAGCATTATTCATGATTGTCAAGAGATGGAAACAGCCCAAATGTCCATCAATGGATGAGTGGATAAACAAAATGTGGTATATACACATGATGGAATATTATGCAGCTGTAAGACAGAACAAAGACATGGATCATATAATAATGTAGATGAACCTTGAGGACATTATGTTGAGTGAAGTTAGCCAGAAACAAAAGGACAGATTCTGTATGGTCTCACTAATATGAACAGACATTAATGAACAAACTTTGGGAGTTAAAAGCTGACAGCACAGGCAACCAGGAGATAGAAAGAGGGCAGAGATCAGCCATTTGATGCTGAAGGACTACAGAATGTTTAGGATTGATTGTATAGATCCTGAAATAGATGGCATAATACTGTGTGATGGTACCACAGTATTGTAAGTACACTGAACAAAGAAGTCTATGAGTAAAGCTGAAAGAGGTGGGATAGGAGAATATATGACACCAGAGGTAAAGATAGATGATAAAGACTGGGACTGTATAACTTGGCAAAAACTGGAGAGGCCAATGACTGTTACTAAATATACAAATATAAAAATGTTTTTACATGTGGGAAAGCAAATGAATGTCAACCATGTAGAGAGTTGAAAAAGGGATGGTATTCGGGAAAAAACGTAATCAAAGCAAACTGGAGTCTATGGTCAACAGTAACATTGTAATATAAGTCCATTAAATGTAACAAAGGCAATATGTCAATGCTAAATGTATATGAGAGGGGGATATTAGGGAGGAATATGGGATTCTTGGTAGTGGTGTTATTTGATGTCCTTACTATTATATTGTATTGTATGATATGTTATTTTTCTTTTTATCATTTTTTTATTATTGCTAAAAAAAACAATTTTTCTTGTAATAATATGTTCAAGTGCTGACTGTGGTGATAAATGTACAACTTTATGATTGTACACTGTGGATAAATGTATGGTATGTGAATATAACTCCATAAAATTGTAGGAAAAAATATATATATAGGAGTAAAAGTGCTGGAGAAAACATGGTGAGAGGGATGTACCTATCTACTGTTGATGAGCAGATAGAATGGTGCAGCCTTTCTGAAGGTCAGTGTGGTTGTTCCACAAAAAATTAAGTATGTGGGGACCATAAGGTCCTGCAACCTCATTATGGGGTATGTCATTTGAAGATCTGAGAGCAGAGACATGAATGGACATTTGCAAACTTGTGTTCATGGAGGCAGTAATCATGATTTGCAAAGGATGGAAGTGACATAAGAGTACATTGACTGAAGAACGGAATGGTGTACTGTGGTGTACGCATACAGTGGAACATTGAGCAACTACAAGAAGGAGTGAAGCTGTGAGACACACAACGAGGTGAATGGATCCTGTACACAGTATTTGAATGAAGTACACCAGAAATAAAGGCAAACACTTTAATGTCTCACCAATATGGACTAACTACAATGTGTAAACTCAGAATTGAAATCATAGAACATAGCCTAACATGGACATAATTATTGTAATATTCCCTAGATTGTAAGCTCTTACAGCAGTTAACTCTATTCCTGAATTGTAATGCCTATCTCTAAACTTTGAGATGCTGATCCCTTAGTGTATAACCTGATTGCTCTCTGGAACAATGCATATCTCTGAGACACCTGAAACTCAGAGCTAGAGCTCGGCAGATATGAATGTCAGTACTAGCGCATACAGCCACTGTTAAAAAAAAAAAAAAAAAAAAGCTGAAAAAGAGCCCAGGCTTCAATTAGTGATATGAATGAAGCAGGTCTGTTTAAGACTAGGGCAAATCGGGCCAAGGGGTAAAGGTCGAAACTGACTGTGTTTTAAAACTTCAACTTCCATATGAGACCAAGGGAAGAGATGTCTATCTGGTACAGGATCTATATTTTCTAAACAGTACAACTCTACAGTTGGTTTGTTCAAACACCACAATTACATGGAACTTTGAATAGGAAGTGAGATACAGTAGGTTAGTATAGGCTAGATTGAAATAGTGACACATCCCAAAGTAATTAGGGCAGATAATAAAAAATGTATTTACAGCCTCCCCCCCCACCCAGCCCCAAGGAGCTGGGGGAAGGTGCAGAAGTGTTTGACTTCCTTACCTGGACTGGTGTTGATGTTGTCACAAACATTGGGACTGGCGGTTTGATGTGCTGAGCCCTCGAGCATGGGACTTGCCCTTATGAAGCTCATTACCACAAAGGAGAGTCTAAACTTGTATGTAATGGTGCCTAAGAGTCTCCCCCTGAGTACCTCTTTGTTGCTCAGATGTGGCCCTCTCTCTCTCTAACTGAGCCACCTTGACAGGCGAACTCACTGCCCTCCCCGCTATGTGGGACCCGACTCCCAGGGGTGTAAATCTCCCTGGCAATGCAGGATATGACTCCGGGGGATAAATCTGGACCCAGCATCGTGGGACTGAGAGTATCTTCTTGACCAAAAGGGGGGTGCAAAATGAGACAAAATAGTTTCAGTGGCTGAGAGATTTCAAATGGAATAGAGAGGTCACTCTGGTGGACATTCTTATGCACTATATAGATAACATCTCTTAGGTTTTAATGTATTGGAATAGCTAGAAGTAAACACCTGAAACTACCAAACTGGGCTCCTGAAGATGATTATATAACAATGTAGATTACAAGGGGTGACAGTGTGATTGTGAAAACCTTGTGGATCACACCCCCTTTATCTAGTGTATGGATGGATGAGTAGAAAAATGGGGATAAAAACTAAATGACAAATAGGGTGGGATGGGGGGATGGTTTGTGTTTTCTTTTTTCACTTTTATTTTTTATTCTTATTCTGATTCTTTCTGAAGTAAGGAAAATGTTCAGAAATAGATTGTGGTGATGAATGCATAACTATATGATCATAATGTGAACAGTTGATTGTATACCATGGATGATTGTATGGTATGTGAATATATTTCAATAAAACTGAATTAAAAAAATTAATTGGCCTCAGATGCAATGGTTTATGTCTGAATTCTTAATTTGATTCCACTTGTCTATATGTCTGTCCTTGTGCCAGTACCATGCTGTTTTAATTATTTTAGATTTGTAGTAAGTTTTAAAATTGGGAAGTGTGGATCATCCAACTTCATTCTTCATTTTCAAGATGGTTCTGGCTATTTGGGGCCTCTTACACTTCCATATAAATTTGATGATTGGCTTTTCCATTTCTTCAAGGAAGACTTTTGGAATTTTGATTGGGATTGCATTGAATCTGTAAATCACTTTGGGTAGGATTGACATCTTAATATTTAGTCTTCCAACCCATGAACATAGAATGTCCTTTCATTTATTTGGGATTTCTTTTATTTCTTTTAGCAGCACTTTATAGTTTTCCATTTAAAAGTCATTTACATCCTTGATTAAATTTACTCCTAGATATTTGATTCATTTAAATGAATTTTTTTCTTGATTTTCTGTCCAGATTTTTCATTACTAGGGTATAAAAATACTACTGGTTTTGTGCTTCGATCTTGTTCCCTGTTAGTTTGCTGAATTTGTTTATTAGCTCTAGTAGCTTTGTTATGGATTTTTCAGGGTTTTCTATATATAAGATTCTGTCAGTTTTAGTTCTTCCTTTCCAATTTTATTTCTTTTTGTCTTTTATTTCTTTTTCTTGCCTAATTACTCTGGCTACAATTTTCAGTATAATGTTGAATAACAGGGGTGATAGTAGATAACCTTGTCTTGTTCCTGATATTAGAGAAAAAGTTTTCAGTCTTACATTATTGATTATGATATTAGTTGTGAGTTCTTTTTATATATGCCCTTTATTATATTGATGAAGTTTCCTTTTATTCCTAGTTTTCTAAGTGTTTATATCAAGAATAGGTTCTGGATTTTGCCAAATGCCTATTTCACATCAATCAAGATGACAATATGGTTCTGTTTCTTTTGTTCTATTAATGTGTTGTATTACATTAATTGATTTTATTATGTTGAACCACCATTGAATACCTGAGATAAATTCTACCTGATGATACTGTATAATTGTTTTAATGTGCTGTTGAATTGGTTTGCTAGTATTTTGTTGAACACTTTTGGATATATATCATAAGGAATATTGGTCTGTAATATTATTTTCTTGTGGTAACTACAATACAATAGTCCTGGAACTTATAATTACCCATATCATTAAATTTACTGGAGGTATTTATTTATTTATTCCACTTTGAACCACCTCCTGGTGTTCTTTCCTTTCAGTCTGAAGAACTTCATTTATCATTGCTTGTAGGGCAGGTCTAGTGGTGATGAACTCCTTCAGTTTTTGTTTATCTGTGAATGTCTTAATTTCCCCATCATTTTTGGGTAAAAATTCTTGGCTGGTAATTGTTCTCCTTCAGCACTTTAAATATTTCATACCCCTGTCTTCTTGTCTCCTTGTTTTCCAATGAGAAATTGGCACTTGTTCCAGTTTGCTAATGCTGCCATTATGCAAAATACCAGAAATGGGTTGGCTTTTATAAAGATGTTTTATTTGGTTACAAATTTACAGTCTGAAGGCCATGAAAATGTCCAAATTCAGGCATCAACACAGGTATACCTTCAGCAAAGGAAGGCCAACCGTGTCCAGAAAACCTCTGTAGCTGGGAAGCTCATGTCTGATGATCTTGGGTTGTATTCCAGCTTCTGTCTCAGTTCCTGTGCATTCTTCAAAATGTTGCTCTTGGAGCATTTGTCCTCTCTTAGCTTCTCCAGAGCAAAGTGTCAGCAGAAGTCTGCATTCAAAGGCCATCTCCAAAATATCTCTCTATGCTATAACTTCACTGAGCTCCTTCTGTCTGAACTCTTATAGAGCTCCATTAAATTAATAAAAGACATGGTGAATGGGTGGGGTCACATTTCCATGAAAACATTCAACCAAGAGGTAACACCCTACTCAAAGGTGTCCTCATAGTTGGGTGGGTCACATCTCCATGGAAACACTCAAAAGGTTCCTACCTGATCAACACTAATATGACTGCCCCCACAAGACTGTACCAAAGAACATGGTGTTTTGGGGGACATAATACATCCAAACTGGCACAGCACTTAATCTTCTTGAAACTCCCTTTCTCTTGCAGCTTTCTAAAGTTTCTCCTTTTCCTTGGCTTTTGACAGTTTGACTACTATGTGTCTGTGCATGGTTGTCTTTTAGTTTATCCTGCTTCACATTCGTTAGGCTTCCTGAATGCACATATTCATGTCTTCTGTTAAATTTGGGAAGTTGTCTGCCATTATTTTTTTGAATATTCCTTCTTTCCCCTTCTCTCTTTCTTCTTCTGGGACTCCCAAAATGCATATATGGGTGCACTTGATGGTGTCCCACAGGTCTCTTAGCCGATGTCTACTTTTTAAAAATTCTTTCTGTGGTGGGAATGGCACCTTGGTCCACCCTATGCTGTCACCTTGGTCAACTAGAAGCCTCACTTTTGTTTTTATTAATAGTTTTGTTTCTGAAATTGTTCTTGAGTCAATGTAAATAAAATTACCCTTTGAAAACTCCTGACATTTTTCCAGATACATGGGTGGAAATAAAACCCCAGGGGCTTCAATTACAGGGTTCCATATGAATAATGGATCCTTTCATCCATACTTTGGAAGCAGAGTATCATAAAGGTTTGTCTGTACTTGGAAACCTTGATCACACCATTCTACTTTAGTAAGATCTAACTACAGCATCAAAAGAAATTGTCTTTTTAATTCTGTAGTTGAATGTGTATCTATTATTTTACAGTTCTCAGAGGAAGCTTTTAAGAATTACTTGACTATGATCTCTGATGGAGGAAAATCTATTTCTTCCTGAGGCAGAGTACTTGATACACCACAGACTAAGTGCCAAGATTTGGTTTTATAAAGACTGTCTTATAAAATTTGTTAAATTGTAATCTGTAGAGTTTTCCATCCTCATTTTTTCCCCTCCAGAAAATAAAATTGGGTACTGTTTTCCTATGGAAATTTTAGAGCAAGACCCATAACTTCAATCAATATGTGGTAATGGTTCATTATGATTTATCTAATTTTAATAACTTACAGGTTGCAATTATTTTAGAGTTTGATTTCCAGGAAATTATTTCATTAAAATAAAATCCTACATATATGAACATCGCATACCCTATGTGATGTTTTACAACTCATTGTATTGTTTTGCGGCTCTTTATAAAAACTATTGTTTTTTGGATGCTGAATAGTTAATATTCAAAGATTCATCATTTTCCAGAAGAGTATGCAATGTAACCTGAATGGGAATGGAAATACTCTATTGCAACCTCATACAAGTACATTTAGTAGGATAACAAATTAACATTTTAATTCCTCCTTGAATTTCCAAACATATAATGTAATTGCAAGTAAAGAAGAGTTTTCATTGCCAGGCTTGATTAAAAGATTTGATTAATGGTGGAAGTTTCAGGGACTCAGGTAAATCTAGAAAAGTATTTTTTAGGAAAGAACAGTTCAGACCCACTCAGAGTATAGCAAGCAGGAGGTCACCCATGTTTATGTTACTAAGGCACAGGTTAGGTTTTCCTTCTAGAATTTCCCATCAAAGAGACTGTTAGATAGTAAGATGTTGGAAGTATCTTAATTGTTTCCTTTCTTAATTGTTAATTCCATAATGGTTGTATACAAATTTGTGTAAGAATGCAATAGTCTTGTACAACTTCAGCCCATCATTTAATGATATTGTGACAATTTAAACATAAAACTCATTTACCACAAAGCAATACACAGCCCAGAGCAATAAAATGGACAATGTATTTATACACACAATAACATGGATAGATCTCAAGGGCATTAGGTTGAATGAGAAAAAGCCAATCTCTACATTCACATGCTGTGTGATTCCATTCATATAACATTTTCAAAAAGACAAAATTATGGACATGGAAAATAGACTAGTTGTCAAGGGTTAGGAGTGGTGAGAAGAGCATGTTGGTATGACTCTAAACGGGTAGCATAAGAGAATCTTTGTGGTGATGGCATAGTTTTGAAACTTGTTTATGGTGGTGGGTACATGAATCTACACATGATAAATGGCAAAGAAATATATAAGCACATTATACCAATGCTAATTTCCTATCTTTGATATTGTATTATGGTTATGTAAAGTGTCACTATTGAGGAAAACTGGGTGAAGGGTATATGAGACCACTTTGCAATATTTCACAACTTTAGTGAATCTATAATTGTTTCAAAATTTTTAAAAAGACTATTATTATTACCACATAAAGCCTTTAAATCACTACAACCTCTCCCCAGTGAATTTCATTTTTAATTTAGGATAGATTTTTAAAATATTCTGTCATGTACTAGAGACACCAAATAAAACCACATCTAGGTCCTGAAGTCTGTCTTCCAAAGAAGAAAAAAATCTCTTTTGCGTTAATCACCTCCCTTGCATATTATATTTTAGTAACAAATTGAAACTTTCAAAACTTAAAGAATCAGAATTCAAGAAAACTGATTCTAATAAATGTACCAACCAAAAATGATATAGAAAGCATCATATTGCTAAGGGAGAAAGGATTACAGTAGTTTCCTGGATTTTTAAAATCAAGTTTTTCTGCATAGATTTCTAAAATTTGCCTTTATTCAGGGAAAGGGGTATAAAAGTATGTATTCTGTTCTCAAGCCCTTGTTTAGATTGAGGAACATGCTGGTTTGGATGTATTATGCCCCCCAAAATGGCATGTTCTTTAATGCAATCTTGTAGGGGCAGAGATATTAGTGTTGATTAGGTTGGAATCTTTGGATTAGATTGTTTCCATGGAGATGTGACCCACCCAACTGTGGGTAACATCTTTAATTGCATTATTTCTATGGAGGTGTGTTCCTGCCCATTCAGTGTGGGTCTTGGTTAGTTTTACTGGAGTACTTTCAAAAGAGCCACATAGGCCCTGATGCTTGCTGGCTGATGCTGATGCTTAGACATGCTTGGAGCTGCAGCTTAGAGAGACATTTTGGAATGACCATTGAAAGCAGACTTTTGCTGATGCTTTGAGAAACTAGCCCAGAGTTTGCCCCAAGAAGCTAAGCCTAGAGACATTTTGGAGAATGCCATTTTGAAACACAACCTGGGGAGCAAGCAGATGCCAGCCATGTGCCTTCCCAACTAACAAAGGTTTTCTGGATGCCAACAGGCTTTCTCCAGTGAAGGTATACTCATGTTTTTTCCTTGGTTTGGACATTTTTATGGCCTTAGGACTATAACTAAGCCAATCCATTTCTGATGTTTTGCATAACAGCAGCATTAGCAAACTGGAACAAGGACTTAAAATGGAGACTGTGATATATTTTTAAAAGGTAATAAAATAGAAATGCTATGTGTCTTGGACCAACAGAACTGCATTCAACTTCTGACTGTATGATTTGTTAACTCAGTGATTCCAGCAGTTACTATGGAGTGAAATGGGGATAGAGTTTGGAATGGTTTGGAATTTTTAAAAAATGGAGTCAGAGAGATAGTTAAATCCTTGATTATGGAAATCAAGGGTGAAAAGGAATTCAGGAAAAGGTGAGCAGTCTATAGAGCCAAATATTCAAGGAGTTCAAATAATATGAGGATCCACAGCATCCAGCAGAATTGGTAAACACATGACTTCTGTAATTTGGATAAAAGAAATTTGAGTTAGTGGTGGCAACAGTTGGGGAATAAATGAAATTTGAAAAAGTGGACAATATCAAATGAAAACTTTATGGTTGCCAAGGAAAAGAGAGGGAAAGGACAGTAATGGAAAAAGATATTGAATGAGGTAGACTTGTTAGCTGCAAAGAAGGATCATAGAGAGAAGTTGAAAATAGAAAGATGTAGGGAGAGTTGGTGGGTTAAGTGGCAAGAAGGGAGAGAATACAGAGCAAGGGGGAAATGTTTATTCTGACACTAAAAGGGTCCTCTTCTACTGAAAGGAGATGGAAAGTATGCTGGTTTGAAGTTGTCTTGTACCCCAGAAAATGTCATGCTCTTCATATATATATATATATTCAGAAGTTCATATACCATACAACTATCCAAAGATCCAAAGTGTACAATCATTTGCCCATGGTACCATCATACAGCTGTGCATCCATGAGCACAATTAATTTTTTTCAATTTTTAGAACATTTTCATTACTCCAGAAAAGAAATGAAAGCAAAAAAAGAAAGGAAACTCAGATCTTCCCATATCCCTAACCATACCCCCCTCCATTACTGATTCATAGTTCTGGTATACTACATTTGTTACTGTTGATGAAAGGATATTAAAATACTATTAACTGTGGTATATAGTTTACAATAGGTATATATTTTTTCCCTATATGTCTCTCTATTGTTAACTTGTAGTTATAGTGTCATACATTTGTTCTAGTTTGTGGGAGAGAGTTCTAATATTTGTACAGTTAATCACGGGCATTGCCCACCATAAGATTCACTGTTTTATACACTCCCATCTTTTAACCTCCAACTTTCCTTCTGGTGACATGCGTGACTCTCAGCTTACCTTTCCACCACCTTCATACACTTTTCAGCACTGTTAATTATTCTCACAACATGCTACCATCACCCTTTTCCATTTCCAAACATTTAAGTTCACCCTAGTTGAACATTCTGTTCATAATAAACAACCTCTCCCCATTCTTTAGCCTCATTTTATATCCTGGTAACTTAAATTTCCTATCTATGAGTTTACATATTATAATTGGTTCATATCACTGAGACCCTGCAATATTTGTCTTTATGTGTCTGTCTCATTTCACTCAATATAGTGTACTCAAGGTTTCTTCATCAACCCATTTCTTTTAAGATGGTTTTGTTCACACACCATACATTCTTTCCTAAGTAAACAATCATTGATTCCTTGTATAGTCATACATTTATGTATTCAGCACCATCACCACTATCTATATAAGGACATCTCCATCTCCTCCACAAAGATGGAGGAAGAGTCAAAGAAGGCAGAGAGGCAAAAGAAAAGAGAAAGAGAGAAAAAAAAAACAAACAAAAAACCCCACAAAACTTGACAGCTAGAAAGTGACAAAAGATAGCATTAACCTCAAGTAGAATAAAGAGTTTGACAGCATCACCAATGCCAGGAGTCCCATACCCTTCCCCTATTCCCCACCCCCCATATGCATTTAGCTTTGGTATATTGCCTTTGTTATATTAAAGGAAGCATAATACAATCTTTCTGTTAATTATAGTTTCTAGTTTGCATTGATTGTATTCCCCCCCCAATTCCACCCTATTTTAAACACCTTGCAATGTTGACATTCATTTGTTCTACCTCATGTAGAAGCATATTTGTAGCTTTTATTACAATCATTGAGCACCATAGGTTTCCCTGAGTTACAGAGTTCCAGTCTTTACTGTCTGTCTTTTGTTCTGGTGTCCCACATGGTCCCAGCCTTCCTCTTTCAACCATATTCACAGTCATCTTTGTTCAGTGTACTTACATTGCTGTGCTACTATCTCCCAAAATTGTTTTCCAAACCTCTCATTCCTGTCTTTTCTTTTCTATCTGCAGTGCTTCCTTTAGTGTTTCCTGCAGAGCAGGTATCTTGTTCACAAATTCTGTCATTGTCTGTTTGTCAGAGAATATTTTAAGCTCTCCCTCATATTTGAAGGATAGTTTTGCCAGATATAGGATTCTTGGTTGGTGGTTTTTCTCTTTCAGTATCTTAAATGTATCACCCCACTTCCTTCTTGCATCCATGATTTCTACTGAGAAATCCACACAAAGCCTTATCAAGCTTCCTTTGTATGTGATGGATTGCTTTTCTCTTGCGGCTTTCAGGATTCTCTCTTTATCACTGATGTTTGATAATCTGATTACTAAGTGTCTTGGTGTATGCCTATTTAGATCTATTCTGTTTGGGGTATGCTGCACTTCTTGGATCCGTAATTTTATGTCTTTCATAAGAGATGGGAAATTTTCATTGATTATTTCCTCTATTATTGCTTCTGCCCCCTTTCCCTACTCTGCTCCTTCTGGGACACCAATGATACATACATTCCTGCTTTTCATTTTGTCCTTAAGTTCCCAGAGACATTGTTCATATTTTTCCATTCTTTTCTCTATCTGTTCTTTTTTGTGTAGGCTTTCAGGTGCCTTGTTCTCCAGTTCCTGAGTGTTTTCTTCTGCCTCTTGAGATCTGGTGTTGTATGTTTCCATTTGTGTCTTTCATCTCTTGTGTTGTGCCTTTCATTTCCATAGATTCTGCCAGTTGGTTTTTCAAACTTTGAATTTCTACCTTATGCATGCCTTGTGTTTCCATTATACGGTTCAGCTCTTTTGCCACATCTTCCCTAAATTTTTTGAATTGACTTAGTATTAGTTGTTTTAATTCCTGTATCTCAGTTGAAGTGTAAGCTTGTTCCTTTGACTGGGCCATAACTTTGCTTTTCTTAATGTAGGTTGTAGTTCTCTGTTGTCTAGGCATGATTTCCTTGGTTACCCCAATCAAGTAACCAGAATGGGTTCAGTTCCCAGAAGGAAGAAATATTCAGTATCCAGTTTCCCTGAGGGTGTGTCTTAGAAAACTGGTACACCATGTAATGCCTCAGGTCACTGTGCTTTTCTGCCCAGCAGGTGGTGCCTGTCAGCCTGTAGTTCCAGACTGGTGTAAGGAGTTGTGGCCCATGACTGTTTTCCCCCAGGCTCTGGGGTCTGATTCTGCATGGAAGGCAGGTAGTAGAGCTGGGCCCCACTCCTTTCCTCTTAGAGAAGATAGACCCCCTAGTGACAGGTCATTAGCATTTCAATGGTCTCTCTCTTTCTGCCTGTGCCATCTCCACACTTGTCTGGGTCAGAGCACTGGGAAGTGAAAATGGCTGAGGCTTTCTCCACTGAGCTGAAACAGGGACAGAAAGCCCCCTTCAGGGCTAGTCCACAGTGACCCTCTGGCTCTCTAAGGTCAGTCATCACCCAAAGCCTCTGTTTGCTTGGTGGGGATTCAAAGCTCTTAGTGAGCAGTTCACAATTGCTAATTAAAACCCCCGCTGGAGTGCAACTGAGCTATATTTGCTTGCTTGGAGAGAGTTCTCTCTAGCACCACGAGGCTTTGCAGCTCAGGCCGTGTGGGGAGGGGTCTCCCAGCTTGGATCTGCAGTTTTTACTTACAGATTTTATGCTATGACCTTGGCATTCCTCCCAATTCAAGTTGATGTATGATGAGTGGATGGTCACGTTTGTCCCCCTGCAGTTATTCTGGATTATTTACTAGTTGTTCCTGGTTTTTTATTAGTTGTTCCAGGGGGACTAACTAGCTTCCACTCCTTTCTATGCTGCCATCTTAGATCCAAGCTGTCATGTTCTTTTAATCCCACCCTGTGGAGACAGAATTACTGTGGGTGGAACCTTTTGGTTAGGTTGTTTCAATTGAGATGTGACCCAGCCTATTCAAGATGGGTCTTAATCCTTTACTGGAATTCTTTATGAAAGAATAAAAAGGCAGAGACATTTGGAGAGATCTTAGGGAGAGAAACATCCCAGAGATGCTAAGAGAGAACTCACAGACACAGAGAAAGCCACTGGAATCAGAAGTTGAAAGCAACAAAATCTGGGAGTGAAGGACCAGCAGATGCTGGCCATGTGCCTTGCTATATGACAGAGGAACTCCAGATGCTAGCAGTCCTTCTTCAGAGAAAGTATTCTGTTGTTGATGCATTAATTTGGAATTTTTCACAGCCTTAGAATTTTAACTTGTAACTTAATAAATCCCCATCATTAAAAGCCAACCCATTTCTGGCATATTGCATTCTGGCAGTTTTAGCAAATCAAAACAGAAAGTCATAAGCATAGTGTCTTGACTAGTAGCCATTGCCTCCATCATTTTACTCCAGCTGACTCAGCCCTCCACATCTTTCTTCCTTGTGTGTTTGAATGTATTATGTCCCCCAAATGCCATTATCTTTGATGCAATCTTGTGGGGCAGACATTTTAGTGCTGATTAGATTGGAATTCTTTGAGTGTTTCCATGGAATGTGCCCCACCCAACTGTAGGTGATAACTCTGATTAGATATTTCCATGGAGGTGTGGCCTCACCCATTCAGGGTGGGCCTTGATCAGTGGAGCCATATAAATGAGCCAACAGGCAGAGGAAACTCAGTGCAGCTGTGAGTGATGATTTGAAGAGGAGCTACAGCCAAGAGGGACACTTTGAAGAAAGCACAGGAGCTGCAGATGAAAGACAGTTTGAAAATGGCTGTTGAAAGCAGACTCTTGCTCTGGAGAAGCTGAGAGAGGACAAATATCCCAAGTGCAACTAAGAGTGACATTCTTGAGGAACTGCAGCCTAGAGAGGAACGTCCTGGGAGAAAGCCATTTTGAAACCAGAACTTTGGAGCAGATGCCAGCCACATGTCTTCCCAGCTAACAGAGGTTTTCCGGACACCATTGGCCATCCTCCAGTGAAGGTACCCAATTGCTGATGTGTTACCTTGGACACTTTATGGCCTTAAGACTGTAACTGTGTAACCAAATAAACCCCCTTTTGTAAAAGCCAGTCCATCTCTGGTGCTTTGCATTCCAGCAGCATTAGCAAACTAGAACACTCCTAATGGTCAATTTCTATTAAGGTCTCTTAAATGGTTGAATTAGGATATAATTTCTGTTAATTTTATATCATAAGATTATTTTCTTTATTCTCTGAGTGTACCTTTTTTTTTTAAAAGTTTGAACCTGCTTTCTTTCCTGAGATCTCAAAGTAAATAACCCTTTTTCTTGATGAAACAAATTGTTCAATAATCTGCTATTATTATGCAGACAGTATTATCACAGATAAAAATAAATTCTTGAAAAATATTAATAAGTTAATAAAAATATAGCACCCTGGTTTTTGGGTAAAAGAATAAAAAGATTTGTCAATAGTGATAACTATATTGTGGTAATAATAACATTCTGTCTACTTTAAGGCAATGACAAGACTGAGCACACCCAATGTATTTTAATATAAGGTCATAAGTTAAGTACTTTTCATTTAAAAAATATGTGAAATTTCAAGAAGAAATATAGCAGAAGAATTTAGAAAAATTCCAGTCAAATATATAATATGCTTTTAAAATAATCTAATAATAAATGGTAAAGATGCATTTGATTTCTTTATGATTCATCTATTTCTATTGTTAAAATATGGAGAACATTTCTTGTCCTGTGGAATATCCATTCCTCCCTCTTCCAGTAACAACACTCTGAAAATGTCCTTTCTAATATGAAAAACCACCAGTATTTCAATGAGTGAAATAGTCCTTTTTCCTAAAGGTACTTTTATAGATACATTGAGTTTATTTGCAATCTCTCTTCTCTGTGGTAACAAGAATAGGATTATTGTCTTCTTTCCTAAAGTTGTGAGGAGGCTGTGTAGTATCCCTAAGACCCCCAAAAGGAAGGTGAGCACTAGTCTTGAATCCATCTGACTCTTTGGACATCTACATCCCCTGGCAGACAAAACAGCATGCTGACTGTCTTGTCAGTAGGTAAGGGGAATAGATGATACCTCCTTTTCTGCTGGGTACACTCCTGGAGAATAATTTGGAGAAACAGTATAGGTGTTTGCATAGGTTTAAGATTTGTGAACTTAAATTATCAAACCAGGATCCTTTGCAGTGACACATTTCAACAAATACAAGGGTCTAACAGTGCCCTAAAGTACGTTTCTCATTTGCGTTACATAGTGCAGACCCATATGGTACAGACTAGTGGTGCCCAGGGAAAGATTTATTCACAAGGAACCGAAAGGGCTCTAACTAATCACTCAATTTACTTCTCAATTAGGTATTTCCTTAAGAGGATTTATGATCCAGATGCTGATGAAGCTCATGCTAGGAAAGAATTTGCCTTCAACTTAAGAATAGGGAAATGACATTTAGTCTTTTATGACTGGGATAAAATTTCTTGATTCAGTCCTAGAAGGGAAGGAGATGAAATTGAAAAATATATAATACCGAGAGCATTGCTATTGCTTCATATATGTAGTCTGCTGTGACTTCCAAACTTTTTGAGATGGATATGATCAACCACATTGTATCACTGTGTAAACTGAGGCTTAGATGTATCTGGTTATGTAGAAATCAGGGCTGGCTTCATGGGAATGCAACCACTGTGGCCATTGTTCAGAAAGGCCCGGCACTTGGGTTTTAACACTCTGAGATTGATGCCTGGAAATTCTTAATAATTCTGTTTTTGAGGTTATAGTTTATAAATGAGGTCTGATGGGACAATGGACATTCTTCAGGGGTTCTGAGGCTCAGCTCTTTCGCATCTTCCCTCCACTTCTGCCTGCTGGTGCACTGGACTCCAGCCTACCTCCCCCTTCCTGACTCTGCCCCTTCATCACTGCCACCCTATGTGCAGGAGGTCTGCATGCAAGTACCAGGAGGGAAAGGGTTGGACATGTGCTAAATCAGTGGCCCTCTTTGCCCAGCCATTGAAATAAATTAGGAATATGATTCCCAGGTAGTTTGCAACAGAGTACTCATCCTAAGTAGTTTTTTGTCATCTTTAACACAGAATATGCTCCTGAGTTAAGTAGTCAAACATTTATATTTTTGAAAGATAGAACAAGAGAATTTTACTTTGTAGATAATTAATGTGGCAGCCCCTGGCCTGAATAAAACAGGCCAGAAGACCTTGGTGCACAGCAGTCTTCATGACCGAGGCAGCTAATGTTTAACCTATCATATTTGCAAGCCAGTAAAGAGAAAAGGGTAAATTGTAACTTTAAATGGGAAGTAAGCAGGAGGTGAGAAACTCTTGGTCGCACGAAAGAGCAAGAATGTTAATCTAGTGTACCTGCTTCCTGGCCCTAAGTGTTAACACTCTTGTGGTAGGAATGTCTTTGTCTTAAACCCTTATAACTGGTTTGCTGTCCTCTTTCAAGCACATGGCCAACTTCCCTGTGAAAGCGGTACCTGCCTGGCAAGAAAAAAGCCATTTGATTTCTGCCTCCCTATGAGAAAGCCCCAAATAATGTTCAGGTTCAGAAAATGCTTGGTGTCTTCTTTGGTCTTTTGACTGGCAAAGCCCCCTTGGGCTGTGACAATTAGAATTTAACATATATGTACCAATTCCAAAGTTGTTTATTGAAAATGCAAGTAGATGTTTTTATCAGAATAAACATCTAAGAATAAGTGTGTACACCCAGTTATAGAAAATATAGAAAATTGTTTTTTAAGTGTATTATAAAGTTTAGGAGTCACCTTAGTTGCTTGTTGAAATACTGTTTGCTGGTCCCAGCTCAGAGGTTCTGATTCAGTAGGTCAAGAATGAGGCCAAGAAATCTCCGTTTTTAAAAAAAACAAGTAGACTAGGTTGTTCTGAAATAGCAGGCTCAGGGAAAACATTTGGGAAATGGCTTTAAGGGGAAAACAGCTAAAACTTTTATTTTTTCCTAGTAATTCTTTGAGAAAACACTCTAGATACTTAAGGGAGGCAGAAGCCTGTTCTCAGAATAATTGGTTTTGCCCAGATGCCTTTATTTTCCAACTCTCAAAGGAAAAAGAGTACTCCTGTGGAAAAAATGGCAATATTCCAAGCAGATTTAGGGGAATATAAAGAAGACTGCGGACAAAGATAAAGTGAATGTTATACTTTGCAGCTTAAAAATTCTAAACTAGATGCAAAATTTCTCGCACATGGCCTTTTCTTGATAGTTGCAGAATAGTTGTTGTGGATTAAGACCTTCACATCTTAAAGAAGAGCCTTCAGGTAGGGAAATGGTGATCCCAAAGCATTTAAACTGTTATTCCATCAAAAGTTTCTGGTTTGAAGAAAAGCAAACCAGCAAACCTCCTAAGTATTTTCTTTATTCACCCACTACCCAGAAGACTTTTCAGGCCTGGAATTCTTAATAAAAGTTTCAAAGATCTCAAATGTAACTTTAAAACACCATCATTTTGCTTATATTCTTTGTAAGGTTGAATGTGAAATCCCAGGGCTATTTGACAATGACACAACTTAATTAATCTGAAGTGGCAAAGGTTTTGCTTTGGCCTTTCTTTATGCATTCAAGTGCAGAATATGTACTGTGATAATTTCCCAGAAGAAAGATCATTTCTGTATGTATGTAGGCATAGGTTTTAGTTTCATTTATTAGGTGTGAGATTTAAACATTTTTTTTTTTCTGTTTTGGGCTGCACGGAGGTAGTGGTTAAGAGCACAGGATGTTGGCATTAGAGGACCTGATATCCTTATCATCTGTGTGACCTTGAGCAAGTCACTTAACTTCCCTATTCCTCACTTTCATTTTGAAGATGATAATAGCACCTATAATAGTAGTAGTAATAATAATAGTATGTAAGGGACAAAAGTAGCACCAATTTCATACAGTGGTTGTGAAGATTACAATAATCCATTGATTAAGTACCATTTTTAAAAAGTTAAAAACATGGCTTTTATACAAATATAAAATGAATGTATTAAAGATTTTATTTGACTTATTAATTAATGAGTGAACCAACAATATGGCAAGGCCATTTAAAATAGAAGTACCCTATGAAATTTTTTATTGTTACTAATATTTTTTATTATTATTATGCATTTTATAGACCAAAATGTTGGGTTCACCCCAGTTATCATTTTACTATATCCTAATGCTTACCCACATATTAGCAACTTCCTCTCACATAAACATCTCCACAAAGAGTTTTCTAGGCTATATGAGATTGTGGCAGTTCAGGGGTCAGAAACATCACCCCTCCCTTAGGGAAAAGGGTGGAACCTTGAGCACAGACATTGAAGGTCTTTGAGCCGAATCACTGTTGGTAATCAACTTTCATGAGACTCAGCTGAGGCTTCTTTAGAACCAAATCTAGCCAGGCTCTGCTGAACTATTTAAGATACTCCTCTTTCTTTTGTTTGCGTGATTCATTGACTTCCATTTCCCAAATGGCCACCATTAGGAAAAATCTTCCTGTAAGTAAGTTCCTAATTAAAAGTCATGGGTAATTTTTGCCTGGTGTGTTCCCTGGTCTTGGGGTTGAGTTGGGCTGGAGCAGAGATCATGCACTGTTTCGAGTACTAGCAGGGACCAGAATGATAACTATGGATTTACTACCTATATTGATTGACTGATTTCTTTTATTCAGCAACTGTTGGTTAAGTGTTAGACATTTTAGATACTGCAGTGAATAGGAAACACTCTTTTCTTTCATGGAGCCAAATATGTAGTATTTGTTTAAAAGTCACTTCTATTTCAAGTGTCAACACATGTGCTAGAAGCAGTGATTAGGAAAAGAAGACCTTTGGTTTCTGATTTCACTCTTGCTGACTAGACTCAACTGAGTGCCTACTTTACTGTTTCTGAAAGGACTTAAGGCTTTTGGGATATTATGATGGAATGAATGTATTTTGCATATAGAAAAAACATGGTTTTGGGGGGCCCAGAGGGTGATGTGTGGTGGTTTGAAACTGTATATACCCCAGAAAAAACATGTTCTTACATTTAATCCATTCCTGCAGGTGTAAACACATTGTAAGTAGGAACTTTTGATGAAGTTACATCAGTTAAGGTTGTGTGGCCCTGCCCAATCAGGATGGGTCTTAATCCTATTATTGGAGTCCTTTAAAAATGGAATGAATTCAGACATGAGAGAGAGAAATGCCACAGTGGAAGAAGCCAGAAGCTGAAACAGACAGAACCTGGAAATGCCACCATGTGCCTTGCCATGTGATGAACTAAGGACCAAGGATTACCAGCAGCCAGCCTCACAATGCCACAGTCTTCAGGGAGAAAGCATCACCTTGATGATGCCTCGAATTGGACTTTCTTTTAGCCTCAATCCATAAGCTAATAAATTCCTATTGTGTAAGCTAACCCATTGCACGGTATTTGCTTGAGCAGTCTAGGAAACTATAACAAGTGGCAACTCTGCAGTTGGGCATGTGGGAGCCAGATGACCATTTCCAAACCCTGTTACCTATCAGGGAGAAATCTTTGGAACATGATTCTGAGCTGACTCCTCTCTCTGGTAATACAGTCAGTCACTTAAATATATCAAATACAACTTTAAGCTCTGAAATAGACACTGCTTATCATTGGAAAGTTCATTTATTATGGCTCTTGTCTGAAAAGTTGTTAGGGCAAATAGAATATTGGAAGATTAAAATAACTGATATATTTCCATGACTTATTTTTATATATTGCAGAATTTAAAGTGATTTGGCATAATAATACTTTTAGGGTCAGTATCATAAAGTCTGAATGGGAAGAAAGACACAAAATATGTTCTTAAGTATAAAAATACAGGTGTAGGAAAGTGTGATTGAAGAGATGGGGAGTTCATAACAACAACAAAAAAGACTTTTCTTGCCTTGTTATTGAGAACTCTCATTCTTATAGAATTAGTCTGAGCTAAAGAAGAGATAGAAATATTTATTGAAATGTCAAGAATGAATTTCGTAAACTAAGAATGTGTTTGTGAAAACACATCTGTGCTCACATTCCAATCCAGCACACTGATGGTCATGTATAGCTATCAATCTGACTTCCATCAATTCCAGACCTATTTCCATTGAGGGATTAATACCATGGTTGTAATTTCATTCATTCAAAAATATTATTGAGTAGCTACTCAGTAGAGTACAATGCATCATTTTAGGCATTAGCCTGGGAACAAAACTAAAACAACAACAACAATGACAACAACAAGAACAACAACAACCAAAAAAACCTGTGCTAGGGAAGAGAGACAACTGTGTAACGTTTGGAAGGTGAATATTATTTTCACCATTACTATTATCATCATCTTAGTAATAAACATACTGGGAATCAGAGATTTTAATTGACTTGAATAATATGATCCAGCTAGGAGCTAACGGATCCGGTCCCAAACAAGAATATTATGACTCCTATTCCCCTGCTTTTCCCATGATAACTCTTTCTTAGGTAGTTTAATTTCTTATTTACAGTTAAATCATGTACACTAGCAATGTTTATGGGTTGTGCAGGATGTGTATTGCACAACAAAATTATGAATGCTCACCTCTGACTGGGCAGTAAGCAACCTGAGCAAGTATAAGCAGAGGTCCTGATTAAAATAATACTTTACTTAGATATTACTTCAGATAGCCTCAGAAACATGGAGAGAGAAGTGAGAGCTAAAACCTATTTGCATCCCATCAAGGATAATTCTCATCCCCTGAAATAATAAAAAAGAAAAACTAGATTTTAAAAAATGATTATTATTACTGACAGGATTGCTTTGTGTGTTTTCTTTCAGATATAGAATTTTATGTTTAATTTTCATTTTCCATAGGCATTTCTCTTAATTTACATTATCCTTAATTTATGGTCACTAACCCAAATATTCCCTAAAGACCCATCTTTCTATCCTATCTCCTTCCAATTGGAAAGTCTTTGGCCTGACCTTCCTTTCACCATTAGACACTATTGTCATTTGTAAACTGACTAATCAACTGTGTTGGCCTTTCCTGGAAAGAGCACTCATACTGACTTCCATCCCTCCAGTGTCACTTCCACTTTTAGTTCCTTACCAACCACATTTTTTTTGCATTTCCTCACTAACTGTGTTACTTTTCTTCATAGTTTGAATCTGAAATGTTCAGCGTACTGTGATTGATGGAATTGCTGGTTTTCATGTACTACTCTGCCTCCTCGGGCTCTTCTTCTTGTGAGAAGTTAGTGAAAGATACACGGTCCAATTCAGTCTCATCCTCTCCTCTCACTCTCTTCTTTAAAACAAACAAACCAAAGAATGAAACAAATCTTTTTTTTTTTTCCTATTCTTCTGAAATTTTCCCAGCCATAATACACCTTGGCTCTGATTTATTGGTGCAACTTGTAATATCCCCTCCCGATATAACCACTTTTGAAAGTGAAATATCAGGGTCACAGCTCAAAGAATAGAAAAAGAGAAGTTTTGCTTTCTGATTGTTTGTTTTTGGAGAAGATCACCCAAAATTAGCTCTGAAATAGTTGTATTATGAAATGCATATTAAATAATATTTGGCTAGCTTGTTTTGCAATTAGCACTTATCAATATCTATCAGACATTTGATTAGAGAATCAATTAGAGAATTGGTGGCAAATTTAGCAGTGGGACAGTGGTTTTATTGACTTGCTCCTTATGACACTGGCTACTTTACCCAGGGGAGCAGGCCTGGCATATTAATAACAGAAGAGGCGAACAGAAACATATTTGGATTTGAGGGGTGGTGAGAAGATACTATTTCTAGAAGGTATGGGACATCAAATCATAACATTTTAATATCAACTAAGTTAATGGTATACTATGTTCCAGGCTCTGTTGGATTAAGACTAGGGTAACAAGAGCACTAGGCACATAGGTAAGGCTCAATTTCTCATGAAAAACTGAACAAATAACATTAGCCTTTTCTATTTCATAGAGTTGATAAGAAGATCAAAGGAGACACTGTACTTGAAGTACCTTGAAAATATAAGGATAACATAAATATAACTTATTATGGGCTCCTGGAGTTCTTTACAGTGGCTTTCAATAGAACAGCACAATGCAGACAATCCATGGATCACAAAATCCAAAATGATGTTTTCATATAATCCACTTTTAAAAAGTATACACCATTCAAAAGTTATTATCTCTAGACTGGAATAAAATCTTGAATAATGCTTGATGTAACATGCCAAATATTATCAAAGTATTGGTTTATTCATTGGTAATCCTATTATTATCATTTAATAAGTCACTTAGGAAATCAATGGACATTACTTTCAATTGAAAAATAATTTGTTCATTTCACATTATCAAGAATGCTTACACTGACTTTTGATTTAGTCATAGTTAACATTGTTCATGATCAATTTAAAATTAGATTTGCCTGAGCTAATATTCAGTCATGCACAACTTTACAGAACATAAACAGGGTTATAATTACCAACTGCTGGTTGAATCAGCAGATATAAGCCACTTTATTTTAGGCCTATCTCTTCCCCTTTAAGAAAGAAAACTAGTATTGGTAATTATAAAATATTAAATTATTTAAATTATGTGCATCAATATGAACTCAGATTTTTTTTTTTTTTTTTTTTCCTCTATTACTCTTTAATGTCCTAGCCTGGTTCTTTCTCACAATATTAAGATATCTGATGCAGTCAGAATCTGTGGGATCAAAATTTCAACAATTTTACTGTCTAGTAATTGCTATGTTCAACTGGATTGTGCACTTACAAATGTCAACGCAAGTGTTAATCTGTGTATTTACAAACACAACGTGTTGATGCAATGAACGCTGTAAGAAGTGTTGCCAATCAGGGCTTGATATACACATTCCCAACTAACTGGAGTTGGGTTAGCTATCTAGTTTCTCTCTCCATCTCTGAGTAATAGAAAGTGGGCTGTGTATTCATTTAATGAAGATCTGACATCTAGCTAATGTTTCCAATGGCTGCCTGTCAACTCACTGAGAACAGAGGCCTCTCGAAGATTTCCTCCTTTGAGTTTACAATAAGTGAGACTAACTTCAAAAGCCAAAAAGGCTTTGGAGGAGGGCTAGTGTGCTGTTTGAAGCTGTTATGTATACCCCAGAAAAGGCCATGTTGTTTTTTTTTGTTTTGTTTTGTTTTGTTTTTTTGTAATCATCATTTTATTGAGATATATTCACATACCACGCAGTCATACAAAACAAATTGTACTTTCGATTGTTTACAGTACCATTACATAGTTGTACATTCATCACCTAAATCAATCCCTGACACCTTCATTAGCACACACACAAAAATAACAAGAATAATAATTAGAGTGAAAAAGAGCAATTGAAGTAAAAAAGAACACTGGGTACCTTTGTCTGTTTGTTTCCTTCCCCTACTTTTCTACACATCCATCCATAAACTAGACAAAGGGGAGTGTGGTCCTTATGGCTTTCCCAATCCCATTGTCACCCCTCATAAGCTACATTTTTATACAACTGTCTTCGAGATTCATGGGTTCTGGGTTGTAGTTTAATAGTTTCAGGTATCCACCACCAGCTACCCCAATTCTTTAGAACCTAAAAAAGGTTGTCTAAAGTGTGCGTAAGAGTGCCCACCAGAGTGATCTCTCGGCTCGTTTTGGAATCTCTCTGCCACTGAAGCTTATTTCATTTCCTTTCACATCCCCCTTTTGGTCAAGAAGATGTTCTCCATCCCACGATGCCGGGTCTACATTCCTCCCCGGGAGTCATATTCCACGTTGCCAGGGAGATTCACTTCCCTGGGTGTCTGATCCCACGTAGGGGGGAGGGCAGTGATTTCACCTTTCAAGTTGGCTTAGCCAGAGAGAGAGGGCCACATCTGAGCAACAAAGAAGCATTCAGGAGGAGACTCTTAGGCACAAATACAGGGAGGCCTAACCTCTCCTTTGCAGCAACTATCTTCCCAAGGGTAAAACTTATGGTAGAGGGCTCAACCCATCAAACCACCAGTCCCCTATGTCTGTGGTCATGTTAGCAACCATGGAGGTGGGGTAGGCGAATACCCCTGCATTCTCCACAGGCTCCTCAAGGGGGCACTACATCTTTTTTTTTTTTTTCTTTTCTTTTTTCTTTTTTTTTTTTTTTTTAACTTTCCCTTCTTTTTTAAATCAACTGTATGAAAAAAAAAGTTAAAAAGAAAACAAACATACAATAAAAGAACATTTCAAAGAGACCATAACAAGGGAGTAAGAAAAAGACAACTAACCTAAGATAACTGCTTAACTTCCAACATGTTCCTACTTTACCCCAAGAAAGTTACATAATATAGCAACATTTCAGTGAACTTGTTCCTACTACATCCATCAGAAATTAACAGACCCTAGTCATTTCTGGGCATCCCCAGAACGTTAAATAGCTTATCTGTTCTTCTTGGATTATTGTTCCCCCTTCCTTAATTGCTCTCTACTGCTAGTTCCCCTACATTCTACATTATAAACCATTTGTTTTACATTTTTCAAAGATGAACTCAGATTTAACATTTAAATTTTACATTTCATGTTTTTAAAAAGTGAAAATATGATTAATTATTTTAAAAAGGGCTAATGAGTAATTATTCTGATACAACATAATAGCATATTTCCAGATATCTAATAGCTTATTTGATAGTATGTGAAAAAACTTTCAGGTTCATGAACATTTCAAAATCCTGTTGCATATTTATCAATATCCTGGAGATCCTGTAGTTCTCTATAAATGAGCATTAATCATGTTAAAATGGCTCATGATTCTAGGAAATTAGCATTATTGAAATGTCTACTCATGTCTATTTCTATCATCTTTGCTTACCAAATTGTAGGATTTAGACTTACTTGCTCATTACTGTCTGTTGGGGATTAAATCATGTCCCCACAAAGACATTTTCAAATACTAAGTGCAGTCCTGTGGATTTGAACTCATTTGTGAATAGGGTTTTTGAAGACCCTATTTAGAAGAGGCCAAACTGAATCAGGGTGGGCTTGAATCATATGACTGAAGTCCTTATAAGAAGATGAAATTCTGACACAGTGAGGAGAAACCAGAGGAGGAGACAAGAAAGAGACAGTAACCATATGACAGAGGTTTGCTGGAAAACCATTATCAGAACACTACAGACTTTGGAGAAAGATAGGCCTTGCTGACACCTTAACTTTGGTCTTCTATCCTCTAAAACTCTGAGACCATGAATTCTTATTGTTTAGGCCAAACCATTGCATGCTATTGTCATAGCAACCCTAGCAAACTAAGACACTAATTTACAAAGTTGGATTAAAGTGTTTCTATTCCTCAAAAAGAAATGCAAATATCCATACAGAAATGTGAAAAGAACATGACAGTTAATAAATTAAAATTATATGTACTATCAAAGAAACATCCTTGAAAACAGGCTCAATAAATTTGAGTTAAATTGTTCATATTCAATATTTAATGCTTTCCTAACTTTATTAAAGTCTGTAACTGGTCAATAATAAGATGACTTTTTGGTTGAAATACTAATTAATATTTAATCTCATTTTTGATAATGTATAAAATATAAAAACATTTTTGATTCATTTTAGCTAATGTTCTATTATTTCACACATACATTAAAATTTAATTATCCTATATGTTGACATGATGGTGATATTGGTCAATTATAAAGTTTATTAATAAATCATATTTCCCACTTTTATTTCTTTATGCAAATTAGTAAAATCTCAGCATGAATATAAAATGAAGCCAAAAGTAGGAGGAGTTTTGAAAGGATTAACATCATAATAATGTCAAAAAAAAAAAAGAGAAAATAAAAGAGAGTGTCTATCTAACATAAGGCAATTTACTAAAATTTTCGTAGCATTCTTAGGTGAATGTAGAAGATTCAAACACGGAAAGTAGATGCAAAACAAAACTGTCATTTAAAAATAAACCAATTGATAAACAATTGACCCAAATACATAAAAATATTCAAGAGTGTATTAGTTAGGGTTCTCTAGGGAGACAGAATCAATGAGAGATGTAACAAACTGTCATCTCCAAGGAAGATGTCCGATGAACTCCTCGGGAAATGAACCGACAACTTCGACGAACTCCTCAGGAAACGAACCAGCAACTCCGACAAACTCCTCAGGAAATGAACTGGGATTTTAGACGAACGTGCTCGATGAACTCCTCAGGAAACGAACCGGCAACTTCGACGAGCTCCCCAGGAAATGCTTCACTGGGCAGCCGAAGAAGAAGTGAAGGTTCTCTAACCGTCCCGCTTATAAGCCTTCAACTGATCACCCAGACCAAATCCAGCCAATTGCATTCTCTCACTGTGGAAGCACGCCCCTTGATGAGTCATCAGTCAGCTGCAGTCAATTGACTGATGATCCAACAAACCAGCCCGTTGGTTTATTAACCAGCCTCAAATATCCTCACAGCAATCGTCAGGCCAGTGCCCACTTGACCAGACAGCTGGGTCACCTAGCCAAATTGACACATGAACCCAACCATCACAAAGAGTTAAGCAAAAAGTCTCAGCATTATATAGCAATTGGATTAGCAATTAAAAGAATCATGTATATCATGTTATGGGGAAATGGACAAAACCATACATATTTAATGACAATTGTTAAAATTCTTTTAGAAATAACCCTGGCAGTAAGTAACATATCCCAAAAATGTTTGTGTCGTTTTGCAGTAATCCCATCGCTGAATATTTATCATGAAGACATAATTTAAATGAAGTAAAACACTAGGAACATGAGATAGTTCACTGAACTAGCTAAAACAGTGAAAAACTACAAGTAAACTCTCTCAGCTGTTCTACATTTAACAGAACGTCAAAGGATATTCTTCCTGTTTCTTGGAATTTAGGCCAAAATGGAAGACAGAAGGCAACAAGTAACCCATATTTAAGTTTACAAATCCACCAATAAGCTTCTAGTTGTTGAGGCCAGTCAGACACCAGCAGTGCTTAAGGAGAGATTTCAGAAGCTACTTTATTATCATTAAACCCTTTTCTCACCCCAAGGTCTAGGGTGAGGCAGCCAGGTCTGTAGGGTGCAAAATTTAAGGAGGCACTTGCACGACCCTGAGAGTATATGCAAGAAATATGCAACCTTGCACTAACAGTGGGATGCGGCTTCTCCACTGCTGCACTTCTTTTAATCTATCCTGTTGTATGTGGACTACTTTTTAAAATTCCAATTACAAACTTTCTGGTCCCCATGTCAGTCTGTATCGATACTGTCAATACTGGAAAAAAATCTTAAGGTTTTTTTTTCAAAATTGTATGTGTATTTAGTACAGCTCTTTACAGCTCTCTGATTCATTCACAGATTGCTTTTCATCTTACCCACATTTTCTTTGTTGAGGAGTCTTCAAACACAAAGCAAAGAAATATGTTCAGGATTCCAAAGTATAATTCTTCAGAGCAGCCAAGAATAAAGCACAAGAACTCATGTTTTCCTTCCTGATAGGGTGTCTCTTTGGGATCTTACAAAATTAGAGTGCCATTTCTGAAGGTTATCAGAGTTTCCACAGAATTTATATTTGTCAATTCCACTTTTGACAAAGAACATCTTTCCATTAACTCTTCTGAATTTGACAGAGCTGTGCTTTATATAGCATGGCTTCATCAATGACATGAGTAATAGCATAGAGGTGGCATCTGCAAAACCAATGAATGATGAAAACCTTGATATACATTCAAAACACCTCAGTAGTCTTACCATTTGTCTTCTTTAATTTTTAAACCTAAAATTGCCTTTACATCACTTGGAGAAAAGGTATCTGAAAGATTGCCAGCAGCAGAGGTCAAGATGCATTTCAGCTACGCATCTCATTTGTAAAATTTAACATTTTGCAGTCTGCAAAAAGCATTGTTTTGTCCACAGACAGAACGATAATGAAAGGCTGGAGCTCTCGGCAATGCAGCAAGTGTAGCATTCCCAACTGGTAGAGTTTCAAGGTCTCATAAATATGTCTTGCTAACTAAAATGCATGCCATTCTGTGCAGGAATTTTGCAATGGGAAAGGTAAGAACTGTTGCCTGACATTTCTTATTGCATATAATCTTTTATTGCTTCCAATCCTGTTTATAACCATCCATAGAGTAATTATCACTATCAAAGATGCTTTTTTACTGACTATCTGTATATAATGATATATTAGGTAGCATATAGGGATGTCATTTTTATCTTTCAGGGACTTAAAATCCAAGAGAACAATAATGATGAAGATTGAGATGATTTAAAATCTGTGTTAAATGGGGTAAATATTTTTCCCTTGATAGTAATAGAATGTAGAGCTACCAAATCAGCAAAACTGATACTTTTTCTACATTTTGGGAGATGTAAGAAATACAAAGATAAGGAATCCAGTTGCATTTCTTTTCAGGTGTGGTGTGTGAGTTTGGAATTGCAGTAAAACTGTGGACTTACAACATTAAAATTGGTCTATTTTATGCACATAATACCTTATATTTTAAAAAATATTTTTGTAATCCCATTTTCTTATTTTGATAGTAAATAAAATTGTGAGATTTTAAGAAGGCCAAGAATTATTATGTTCCCTTTGCAGGTAAATAAGCAAAGTATAGAGAAGTTTAGAGACTTGACTAAGATGATATTACTAATAAGAGGCCCAGGGTCTGTTAGTTCAGTGAACATTCATTTGGTAATTAAACATGCATTTATTAATTTTTTGACCTTATTTTAGTCACTAGTTACTGGTTACACAAGGATTAAAGACATGTTTGTTGCCCTTCAGAAGCTTATGGCATAGTGAGAGTGGAGGAAATAAATTTATAAATAAAATCTACATAAGGCTAATAAGCTAACCTGTAAATATGGATAAATAAGAGCTGTGAGAGCCCAGAAAATTGGATATCACCTTCTAGAGGGAGTCTAGGAAGATTTTGTTTAGGATACGATTGCTAAGTGGTTCTGAGTTGAGGAAATTCAAAATGGCAAGTTAATACAGCACATCAGAGAATGTGTCTTGAGATGAAGTTGGAAATGTAGATAAGAGCCAGATTATGAAGAGTCTTCATGCCAGTTTAAGAATACTTGATTTTATCACTCTCTCACCCTCTTGCTTTTGCCACACCCTATCAACCTCCAAGTACTACCAGAACAAAAACAAATAATATAAAATATAGTCCAAAAGTTAGAAAAATTAGGAGAGAGTATTGCTGTAGAAACCAATTAAGGAGAGAGTTTCAAGAAGTTGTTTCTGTAAATCATAGTCAACGCTATCCAGGGGCAAGATAGGATGAAAACTGAAGACTGTATTTTGGATTCATCAATTTGGAGGTCACCATGAATCACGGTTAAAAACAATTTTGGGAGAATGGTGCTCCCTTAGCCTCTCAACTAAGTTCCTCCTCTCTACTAGAGTCATATGTTTGTTAACTTTGTCCTTTCCTTAATCACATTTTATTGTCATGTTTCAAATTTTCTCAAGGCTCATTTGTCTTCAAATGAAACTAAAAAATTCATCCAAACTAATGCATTACATCATTGAAAATGGGTTAACTTATTTCTCACAGAAGACTTGGATAAAAATGCCTGAAATAATTACCTAAATATCTTTTTGCTTTATATACAAGAAAGAGCAAAAATGCCTTCAACAACATGTTGTAAAGAGGGCATTCTCATTTCCATAAGGAAAGCTACAAAGGCTATATGAAGAATGATCCTTGGGAGTTTGTTGTTGTCTATGGCTTCTAGTTTTGCTTTCAGCTTAGAGAGAGTTACGAATTTTTATTAGCAAATGCCAAATAACTGTAGGACTTCGCATCGTGTTACTCCCTCAGTCAAAAACTTTCTATAGCTCTCAGCTGCTAAATTGTATAACCACAGGACATATATGTATAACTAGTCATCATTCTTTTCTATAAAATGGAACAAGATTTTTTCTATTTAGTATTGATTTGGGAATTAAATGAAAGCACATAAAAAGCATTTAATATAGTGAATGTACATTTACCATCTTCCTTGTTTACATACAAAACAAAAGACAAACTCATAGGCTCACTTGTCAATCTGGTACAAAGCTGTGTCTATAGTGTATCTCCTGATCCTACCCTAGGTTTACTCTGCATTTGTACAGATTAGGATACTCACTTTTTTTTTTTTTTTAAGTTTTTAATGTCTTCTTACTTCTACGCCAGCGCATATTGTTTTTGATTCACCCAAAATGTTCTAAATCTGACCATCTCCATCCATCAAAATTCTGCAAAGACCATTTTAAATATCAGGCTTTTAAGTCTTCTGTGTTTATTATAGCCAAAAGTTATTTTCTTCCCTGAATTCCCATGACATATTGTTCCTACCTCTTCCAGAAGTGTATTTTTGTGGTAAAATATGCAAATCCCCTTCCATATTCCTTGCCTTCTTCTTCCTCTATCATGGAGTCTGTAAAATTATGTAACAAAATCAGGTCATGAAGATTATCTATGTGTCACACTCCCCTAGCTTCTTCAAAGTTTTGTGTTTTCTTATTTTGACACTTAAAAGATGGAAGAAAAAAAAAAAGCTATTAGGACCTAATTCTTCCTGTAGTGTCTGCACTTCTCATAAACATACCCTGCTTTATAGGAGCCATTTGCAGGTAGCTACATAATTGCAGTAACACAGGCCTCATGATCGTTTCTTTAGAATTATGCTGCATTAACTGTGACTACATTTTACTACTTCTTGATGAATAAGGTCAGGGAGAAGGAATTGAGTAGTATAGAAGTTGGAAGAAAAATTATTATTTGGAATCTATTTATACATCAGGTATATTCATATTTATTATATCTTTGAATCCTTGCAAGATGTCTGTGAAATAGTTCTCATTATGCAGAAGTTTATAGATGAATAAATTAAGGCTCAGATAAATTAGGTAACTTTGCTAAAATCACAAACTACATCATGTCACTGGGACTCAAATCAAGGAATGTTTAATCGCATTGTCTCAATCCAATTGAGATCAAATTTAAATTCCTTAAATAATTTAAAGAAATTGCACCATTTTGCCTCATTCATTACTTTCAAAGCATCTGAACACATACCAAAAAACATAAAGATACCCTTTATCTTCTCCATGTACCAATTACACCATTTTAAAAAGTCTTACCAAGGGCATATCAGTGACCTGCAGGGGTTGGCTCCCATTGACTCATGAAAATTAATGGGCACATTTCTTTCAAACTCTCTGTTCAGTGATTTCACTTTGATACCCTGATATCGATCATGTTGGAAGTATTTATACCATGGAAATTGGCAAATTTTTTGAATGTAGGTAATTTCTCTCCCTACCCCAGTTGTTTGTTAAACATTTACCAGGACACTGCTAGCTAGAATACTTTTAATAACATCTTTTTATAATTTTAACACTAATCTATTTATTTTCTATCAAATATACCTTTCAGAGCTGTTTTCACCTGTTTGTAACAGTCTGCTCTGTCCTTTATTCTTCAAGGGTTGCCACTACCAAAAAATAAAACTCAGAAGTTTCTTTTTCCCCCTTTTTACTCATAACCCTTCCTTGCCTCTTTTCAGAATTGCAATTTCAATATTTAGCCCTACCAAGAACTATTGCATTTAAGTAATTTTAGTGCTTCTCTGTAGAAATGCACTCTAGTGAATGCCATGGAAAGAACTGAAATGCAGGGGAAGATATATGGGTAATCATTTAAAGCAGCCAAAGAGTCAGAGTAATGAACACTACCCAATTTTGTGATCATGGTTCATATATTATTTTAAGTATTTCCTAAGTAAGAATTTAAGAAGTGTGAAGTGAGGAGATTTTCTGAACTATCAAAAAAAATAAGTTAATGAATTATCTGAAATCAGGATTATATACTAAAAACTGGCATATAGCCTATTGATACACAAAGAAAACATCAGAGCATTTGTGGGAAAGCAAGAGAAAGTTTTAAAATTCTTAGTTTAGAAGACCTGATAGAAGATCTATCATGGAGAGAAAATGAATGCTTGAACTTGTTCTTCTTAAAATGTTGTTCAAGTTCTTCTTAAAATTAATAACTTTATGCAAAGTTACCACTTGTCCTTCTTCACATGAGAGATAAACTGGGTCACAAGTCACAACTCTGAAAGTTTCTTTACAAGATTGTATACAGTGTATTACTCACTCAAATACATGTAAAAATAATTTATAACCCTATAAAGGAGGAAATAACTGAACCACTGTTAGAAACTAGCAATACCTGACATTTTCTAGGCCAAAACTTCAGGAATTTCTGCTAGATACAGGGTGAGTCAGTTTACTGGAGAGCATAGAGGATGAAAATATAACAATTTTCAGTTTTACCTCCTCTTAAAAAACTGTGATTCTGGGAGGTAAGTAAAGATAACACTGGCAGTTGCAAACTGCCACATCCTAAATGAATGGAGCAAGGAACAGTAGCAACTGAAGTTTGGGGAGGAATGGAAGTCATTATCACCTCCCCTTGCTGTCTGCTGGGAGCCCTAGGATCCCAAGATCCAGAAATGTGTGATGTGTGGTCTAGCACTTTGAAGTTTATTGTGGCAAAGACAGCAACATCAAATGGAGAGAATAACATTTTGATTGAAGAAATTTCCATCAGAATTACTCATCCCTTCCACATTCCTGTCAAGCTACTGGATCTTGGAAATAAGGAATTTTAACAGTGACCTACACCAATTTCTGGCACAATCCATGTCAACTCCTATTTGGCTATAAGCCCAAAGTGAGTAAAGATGGATTTTTCTCCAAAAGAATATACCAAACAAGAAATTACCAGATCAATGAGAAAAACGAATGAAAAAAAAAAAATATATAGAAAAAAATGACATAATAAAACAAAAAGAGGAGGGCGGGGCAAGATGGCAGACTGGTGAGCTGTATGTTTTAGTTACTCCTCCAGGAAAGTAGGTAAAAAGCCAGGAACTGCGTGGACTGGACACCACAGAGCAATCTGTCTTTGGGCATACTTCATACAACACTTATGAAAACGTGGAACTGCTGAGATCAGCGAAATCTGTAAGTTTTTGCGGCCAGGGGACCCGCGCCCCTCCCTGCCAGGCTCAGTCCCGGGGGAGGAGGGGCTGTCAGCTCCGGGAAGGAGAAGGGAGAATTGCAGTGGCTGCTCTTATCGGAAACTCATTCTACTGATTCAAACTCCAACCATAGATAGACTGAGACCAGACACCAGAGACTCTGAGAGCAGCCAGCCCAGCAGAGAGGAGATAGACATAGAAAAAAAACAACACGAAAAACTCCAAAATAAAAGCAGAGGATTTTTCGAGTTCTGGTGAACACAGAAAGGGGAAGGGCGGAGATCAGGCCTTGAGGCGCATATGCAAATCCCGAAGCAAAGCTGATCTCTCTGCCCTGTGCACCTTTCCTTAAGGGCCCTGGTTGCTTTGTCTATTAGCATTTCAATAACCCATTAGATCTCTGAGGAGGGCCGTTTTTTTTTATTTATTTATTTTTTTTTTTAAATCCTTTTTGCTTTTTCTAAAACAATTACTCTAAGAAGCTCAATACAGAAAGCTTCAAAGAATTGAAATTTGGGCACGTCAAGTCAAGAGCAGAACTAAGAGAGCTCTGAGACAAAAGGCAATATTCCAGTGGCTGAGAAAATTCACTAAACAACACAACTTCCCAAGAAAAGGGGGGTGCCCGCTCACAGCCACCATCCTGGTGGACAGGAAACACTCCTGCCCATCGCCAGCCCCATAGCCCAGAGCTGCCCCAGACAACCCAGTGTGACGGAAGTGCTTCAAATAACAGGCACACACCACAAAACTGGGCGTGGACATTAGCCTTCCCTGCAACCTCAGCTGAATGTCCCAGAGCTGGGAAGGTGGAGCAGTGTGAATTAACAGAGCCCCATTCAGCCATCATTTGAGCAGACTGGGAGCCTCCCAACACAGCCCAGCAGCCCAGAACTGCCCTGGGGGGACGGCACTCACCTGTGACATAGCACAGTCATCCCTCAACAGAGGACCCGGGGTGCACAGCCTGGAAGAGGGGCCCACTTGCAAGCCTCAGGAGCCATACGCCAATACCAAAGACTTGTGGGTCAGTGGCAGAGACAAACTGTGGCAGGACTGAACTGAAGAATTAGACTATTGCAGCAGCTTTAAAACTCTAGGATCATCAGGGAGATTTGATTGTTAGGGCCACCCCCCCTCCCCGACTGCCCAGAAACACGCCCCACATACAGGGCAGGCAACACCAACTACACACGCAAGCTTGGTACACCAATTGGGCCCCACAAGACTCACTCCCCCACTCACCAAAAAGGCTAAGCAGGGGAGATCTGGCTTGTGGAGAACAGGTGTCTCGTGGACGCCACCTGCTGGTTAGTTAGAGAAAGTGTACTCCACGAAGCTGTAGATCTGATAAATTAGAGATAAGGACTTCAACTGGTCTACAAACCCTAAAAGAACCCTATCAAGGTCAGCAAATGCCACGAGGCCAAAAACAACAGAAAATTATAAAGCATATGAAAAAACCAGACGATATGGATAACCCAAGCCCAAACACCCAAATCAAAAGACCAGAAGAGACACACCACCTAGAGCAGCTACTCAAAGAACTAAAGATGAACAATGAGACCCTAGTACGGGATATGAAGGAAATCAAGAAGACCCTAGAAGAGCATAAAGAAGACATTGCAAGACTAAATAAAAAAATGGATGATCTTATGGAAATTAAAGAAACTGTTGACCAAATTAAAAAGATTCTGGACACTCATAGTACAAGACTAGAGGAAGTTGAACAACGAATCAGTGACCTGGAAGATGACAGAATGGAAAATGAAAGCATAAAAGAAAGAATGGGGAAAAAAATTGAAAAACTCGAAATGGACCTCAGGAATATGATAGATAATATGAAACGTCCGAATATAAGACTCATTGGTGTCCCAGAAGGGGAAGAAAAGGGTAAAGGTCTAGGAAGAGTATTCAAAGAAATTGTTGGGGAAAACTTCCCAAATCTTCTAAACAACATAAATACACAAATCATAAATGCTCAGCGAACTCCAAATAGAATAAATCCAAAAAAACCCACTCCGAGACATATACTGATCACACTGTCAAACATAGAAGAGAAGGAGCAAGTTCTGAAAGCAGCAAGAGAAAAGCAATTCACCACATACAAAGGAAACAGCATAAGACTAAGTAGTGACTACTCAGCAGCCACCATGGAGGCGAGAAGGCAGTGGCACGATATATTTAAAATTCTGAGTGAGAGGAATTTCCAGCCAAGAATACTTTACCCAGCAAAGCTCTCCTTCAAATTTGAGGGAGAGCTTAAATTTTTCACAGACAAAGAAATGCTGAGAGAATTTGCTAACAAGAGACCTGCCCTACTGGAGATACTAAAGGGAGCCCTACAGACAGAGAAACAAAGACAGGACAGAGAGACTTGGAGAAAGGTTCAGTACTAAAGAGATTCGGTATGGGTACAATAAAGAATATTAATAGAGAGAGGGAAAAATATGGCAAACATAATCCAAAGGATAAGATGGCCGATTCAAGAAATGCCTTCACGGTTTTAACGTTGAATGTAAATGGATTAAACTCCCCAATTAAAAGATATAGATTCGCAGAATGGATCAAAAAAAATGAACCATCAATATGTTGCATACAAGAGACTCATCTTAGACACAGGGACACAAAGAAACTGAAAGTGAAAGGATGGAAAAAAATATTTCATGCAAGCTACAGCCAAAAGAAAGCAGGTGTAGCAATATTAATCTCAGATAAAATAGACTTCAAATGCAGGGATGTTTTGAGAGACAAAGAAGGCCACTACATACTAATAAAAGGGGCAATTCAGCAAGAAGAAATAACAATCGTAAATGTCTATGCACCCAATCAAGGTGCCACAAAATACATGAGAGAAACATTGGCAAAACTAAAGGAAGCAATTGATGTTTCCACAATAATTGTGGGAGACTTCAACACAACACTCTCTCCTATAGATAGATCAACCAGACAGAAGACCAATAAGGAAATCGAAAACCTAAACAATCTGATAAATGAATTAGATTTAACAGACATCTACAGGACATTACATCCCAAATCACCAGGATACACATACTTTTCTAGTGCTCACGGAACTTTCTCCAGAATAGATCATATGCTGGGACATAAAACAAGCCTCAATAAATTTAAAAAGATTGAAATTATTCAAAGCACATTCTCTGACCACAATGGAATACAATTAGAAGTCAATAACCATCAGAGACTTAGAAAATTCACAAATACCTGGAGGTTAAACAACACACTCCTAAACAATCAGTGGGTTAAAGAAGAAATAGCAAGAGAAATTGCTAAATATATAGAGACGAATGAAAATGAGAACACAACATACCAAAACCTATGGGATGCAGCAAAAGCAGTGCTAAGGTGGAAATTTATAGCACTAAACGCATATATTAAAAAGGAAGAAAGAGCCAAAATCAAAGAACTAATGGATCAACTGAAGAAGCTAGAAAATGAACAGCAAACCAATCCTAAACCAAGTACAAGAAAAGAAATAACAAGGATTAAAGCAGAAATAAATGACATAGAGAACAAAAAAAACAATAGAAAGGATAAATATCGCCAAAAGTTGGTTCTTTGAGAAGATCAACAAGATTGACAAGCCCCTAGCTAGACTGACAAAATCAAAAAGAGAGAAGACCCATATAAACAAAATAATGAATGAAAAAGGTAACATAACTGCAGATCCTGAAGAAATTAAAAAAATTATAAGAGGATATTATGAACAACTGTATGGCAACAAACTGGATAATGTAGAAGAAATGGACAATTTCCTGGAAACATATGAACAACCTAGACTGACCAGAGAAGAAATAGAAGACCTCAACCAACCCATCACAAGCAAAGAGATCCAATCAGTCATCAAAAATCTTCCCACAAATAAATGCCCAGGGCCAGATGGCTTCACAGGGGAATTCTACCAAACTTTCCAGAAAGAACTGACACCGATCTTACTCAAACTCTTTCAAAACATTGAAAAAAATGGAACACTACCTAACTCATTTTATGAAGCTAACATCAATCTAATACCAAAACCAGGCAAAGATGCTACAAAAAGGAAAACTACCGGCCAATCTCCCTAATGAATATAGATGCAAAAATCCTCAACAAAATACTTGCAAATCGAATCCAAAGACACATTAAAAAAATCATACACCATGACCAAGTGGGGTTCATTCCAGGCATGCAAGGATGGTTCAACATAAGAAAAACAATCAATGTATTACAACACATTAAAAACTCGAAAGGGAAAAATCAATTGATCATCTCAATAGATGCTGAAAAAGCATTTGACAAAATCCAACATCCCTTTTTGATAAAAACACTTCAAAAGGTAGGAATTGAAGGAAACTTCCTCAACATGATAAAGAGCATATATGAAAAACCCACAGCCAGCATAGTACTCAATGGTGAGAGACTGAAAGCCTTCCCTCTAAGATCAGGAACAAGACAAGGATGCCCGCTGTCACCACTGTTATTCAACATTGTGCTGGAAGTGCTAGCCAGGGCAATCCGGCAAGACAAAGAAATAAAAGGCATCCAAATTGGAAAAGAAGAAGTAAAACTGTCATTGTTTGCAGATGATATGATCTTATATCTAGAAAACCCTGAGAAATCGACGATACACCTACTAGAGCTAATAAACAAATTTAGCAAAGTAGCAGGATACAAGATTAATGCACATAAGTCAGTAATGTTTCTATATGCTAGAAATGAACAAACTGAAGAGACACTCAAGAAAAAGATACCATTTTCAATAGCAACTAAAAAAATCAAGTACCTAGGAATAAACTTAACAAAAGATGTAAAAGACCTATACAAAGAAAACTACATAACTCTACTAAAAGAAATAGAAGGGGACCTTAAAAGATGGAAAAATATTCCATGTTCATGGATAGGAAGGCTAAATGTCATTAAGATGTCAATTCTACCCAAAATCATCTACAGATTCAATGCAATCCCAATCAAAATTCCAACAACCTACTTTGCAGACTTGGAAAAGCTAGTTATCAAATTTATTTGGAAAGGGAAGATGCCTCGAATTGCTAAAGACACTCTAAAAAAGAAAAACGAAGTGGGAGGACTTACACTCCCTGACTTTGAAGCTTATTATAAAGCCACAGTTGCCAAAACAGCATGGTACTGGCACAAAGATAGACATATAGATCAATGGAATCGAATTGAGAATTCAGAGATAGACCCTCAGATCTATGGCCGACTGATTTTTGATAAGGCCCCCAAAGTCACCGAACTGAGCCATAATGGTCTTTTCAACAAATGGGGCTGGGAGAGTTGGATATCCATATCCAAAAGAATGAAAGAGGACCCCTACCTCACCCCCTACACAAAAATTAACTCAAAATGGACCAAAGATCTCAATATAAAAGAAAGTACCATAAAACTCCTAGAAGATAATGTAGGAAAACATCTTCAAGACCTTGTATTAGGAGGCCACTTCCTAGACTTTACACCCAAAGCACAAGCAACAAAAGAGAAAATAGATAAATGGGAACTCCTCAAGCTTAGAAGTTTCTGCACCTCAAAGGAATTTCTCAAAAAGGTAAAGAGGCAGCCAACTCAATGGGAAAAAATTTTTGGAAACCATGTATCTGACAAAAGACTGATATCTTGCATATACAAAGAAATCCTACAACTCAATGACAGTAGTACAGACAGCCCAATTATATAATGGGCAAAAGATATGAAAAGACAGTTCTCTGAAGAGGAAATACAAATGGCCAAGAAACACATGAAAAAATGTTCAGCTTCACTAGCTATTAGAGAGATGCAAATTAAGACCACAATGAGATACCATCTAACACCGGTTAGAATGGCTGCCATTAAACAAACAGGAAACTACAAATGCTGGAGGGGATGTGGAGAAATTGGAACTCTTATTCATTGTTGGTGGGACTGTATAATGGTTCAGCCACTCTGGAAGTCAGTCTGGCAGTTCCTTAGAAAACTAGATATAGAGCTACCATTCGATCCAGCGATTGCACTTCTCGGTATATACCCGGAAGATCGGAAAGCAGTGACACGAACAGATATCTGCACGCCAATGTTCATAGCAGCATTATTCACAATTGCCAAGAGATGGAAACAACCCAAATGTCCTTCAACAGATGAGTGGATAAATAAAATGTGGTATATACACACGATGGAATACTACGCGGCAGTAAGAAGGAACGATCTGGTGAAACATATGACAACATGGATGAACCTTGAAGACATAATGCTGAGCGAAATAAGCCAGGCACAAAAAGAGAAATATTATATGCTACCACTAATGTGAACTTTGAAAAATGTAAAACAAATGGTTTATAATGTAGAATGTAGGGGAACTAGCAGTAGAGAGCAATTAAGGAAGGGGGAACAATAATCCAAGAAGAACAGATAAGCTATTTAACGTTCTGGGGATGCCCAGAAATGACTATGGTCTGTTAATTTCTGATGGATGTAGTAGGAACAAGTTCACTGAAATGTTGCTATATTATGTAACTTTCTTGGGCTAAAGTAGGAACATGTTGGAAGTTAAGCAGTTATCTTAGGTTAGTTGTCTTTTTCTTACTCCCTTGTTATGGTCTCTTTGAAATGTTCTTTTATTGTATGTTTGTTTTCTTTTTAACTTTTTTTTTCATACAGTTGATTTAAAAAAGAAGGGAAAGTTAAAAAAAAAAAAAAAAGAAAAAAGACAAACAAGGAAAAAAAAAAAAAAAAAAAAAGATGTAGTGCCCCCTTGAGGAGCCTGTGGAGAATGCAGGGGTATTTGCCTACCCCACCTTCATGGTTGCTAACATGACCACAGACATAGGGGACTGGTGGTTTGATGGGTTGAGCCCTCTACCATAAGTTTTACCCTTGGGAAGACGGTTGCTGCAAAGGAGAGGCTAGGCCTCCCTGTATTTGTGCCTAAGAGTCTCCTCCTGAATGCCTCTTTGTTGCTCAGATGTGGCCCTCTCTCTCTGGCTAAGCCAACTTGAAAGGTGAAATCACTGCCCTCCCCCCTACGTGGGATCAGACACCCAGGGAAGTGAATCTCCCTGGCAACGTGGAATATGACTCCCGGGGAGGAATGTAGACCCGGCATCGTGGGATGGAGAACATCTTCTTGACCAAAAGGGGGATGTGAAAGGAAATGAAATAAGCTTCAGTGGCAGAGAGATTCCAAAACGAGCCGAGAGATCACTCTGGTGGGCACTCTTACGCACACTTTAGACAACCTTTTTTAGGTTCTAAAGAATTGGGGTAGCTGGTGGTGGATACCTGAAACTATTAAACTACAACCCAGAACCCATGAATCTCGAAGACAGTTGTATAAAAATGTAGCTTATGAGGGGTGACAGTGGGATTGGGAATGCCATAATGACAGAACTCCACTTTGTCTAGTTTATGGATGGATGTGTAGAAAAGTAGGGGAAGCAAACAAACAGACAAAGGTACCCAGTGTTCTTTTTTACTTCAATTGCTCTTTTTCACTCTAATTATTATTCTTGTTATTTTTGTGGGTGTGCTAATGAAGGTGTCAGGGATTGATTTAGGTGATGAATGTACAACTATGTAATGGTACTGTAAACAATCGAAAGTACAATTTGTTTTGTATGACTGCGTGGTATGTGAATATATCTCAATAAAATGATGATTAAAAAAAAAAAAAAAAAACAAAAAGAAAACATTAAAAATGCTTTGGACCAAGTAAAATGGAACCTGATATTTATAGTAACTAATTTAAAAATAAGTTGAACTCTTTACTAAGAGGGAAAAATATCCAGATTGGGTATGAAGATTGGATAAAAATAAAATCCAGTAATATTTTGCTTGTAAGATAAATCTGAAAATAAAATGACAGAGGCTAACAAAACTTTAGGCAAACCTAAAGAAATGAAGGACAATAAGGCTAATATTACATTAGATGAATTCAATAAAAAGATATAAAGCAAAATAAATGCCAAGAATTAAGACTTGGCACCATGTATCTTTAAGTGTCTGATAGCAAGTAACCATAAGTTGCATGTTTAATAAACATAGACAGATATGATTATAAATGGATGCTTTAATCATCCTATAAATCATTAATAGAATTGAGCAATAATCATAATAATATGCAGACAAAATGCTGAAATGACCAATTTTCAAATGTGGTAGCAACTGCAGCCTCTGAGGATGATTAAGTTACTGAATTGCACCATTTGCTGGACAGTCAGGAAAGTGCAAGGGAAAGCAGAGCACCACTGGAAGCCAGCAGATCTATATTACCACACACAGTGAACTAGTTGGAGTGCCCAGTGCCTACCTTCTATCCCTATGGCAAGCCATGATGGGTGCCTGATTTGGGGGGAAAACTGAGGGGTGGGGGGTGGGGGCAGAGCCAATCTGACAACTGGCCAGTGAGAGAAATGAAGAAATATAGAGAGCAAAGAAAACCAAAGGCAAAAGATAGAAAACAACCTCCAGAATAAACTAATCAAGAAAATCAGATGCCTAGACAGCAAAATTCATGAGCTATGGCTCTGTCAAAGGAAAAAAATTAACACCTCAACCGAGATTTAAGAGTTGAAACAACTAATTAAAGAAGTTCAAAAAATCTTCTAAATTAAATCAATGAGTTGAAAGAAAATGTGATGAGAGATGAAAGCTATAAAGATGACACTGGGTGACCATAAGGAAGAATTTGTAAACTTGAAAAAACAAATGGCAGAACCTATGGGAATGAAGGGCACAATGGAAGAGATGAAAAACACAATAGAGTCATATAACAGCAGACTTGGAGAGGCAAAAAAAAGGATTACTGAACTACAGGACAGGACATCTGAAATCCTACATGCAAAACAACAGATAGGGGAAAGAATGGAAAAATATGAGCAGGGGCTCAAGGAACTGAGTGACAACATGAAGCACATCAATATACATGTTATAGTTGTCCCAGAAAGAGAAGAAAAGGGAAAAGGCAGCATAAAGAATAATAGAGGAAATAATCACTGAACATTTCCCAAATCTCATGAAGGACAAAATTACAGGTCCAAGAAGCTCAGTGTACCCCAAACAGAACTGATCCAAATAGACCTATTCCAAGACACTTACTAATCAGATTGCCAAATGTCAAAGACAGAGAGAATTCTGAAAGCAGCAAGAAAAAAAGCAATCCAACACATTACAAGGGAAGCTCATTAAGACTAAGTGCAGATCTCTCAGCAGAAACCATGGAGGCGAGAATGTAGTGGTATGATATACTTAAGATACAGAAAGAGAAAAACTACCAACCAAAAGTCCTATATCCAGCAAAACTGTCCTTCAAAAATGAAGGAGAGTTTAAAGTATTTACAGACAAACAGACACTAAGAGAGTTTGTGACCAGGAGACTTCCTCTATAAGAAATACTGCAGGGAGTGCTACAGACAGATAGGAAAACACAGGGGAGAGAGGTTTGGAGAAGTGTAGAAATGAAGATACCAAGATATAGAAAGAGAGTAAAGACAGGGCAATTGATGCTGAAGGAGTACAGAATGTTCAACAGGATTGATTGTATAGATCCAGAAATGGATAGCACAATACTGGGTGATGGTAGCACAATATTGTAAGTACACTGAACAAAGATGACTGTGAGTACAGTTGAAAGAGGAAAGTTAGTGACATTTGGGATGCCAGAAGGAAAGAAAATAAAAACTGGGGTGTTATAGCTTAGTGAAACCTATAGTGGTCAATGATTTTGATTAAATGTACAAATATAAGTGTGCTGGTTTGGATATATTATGTCCCTCAAAAAGAGCCATGATCTTTTCACCTAATCTTCTTGGGTGGAACATTTTGATTGAGTGTTTCCATGGAGATGTGATGCGCCCAAGTGTGGTAATACCATTCATTAGATTATTTCCATGGAGGTGTTACCCCACCAATTCAGTGTGGGTCTTAACTAAATCACTGGAGTCCTCTAAGAGCACACAGACAGAAGTTGCTTGGTGTGGCAGCTGAGAAAGACATTTTGAAGACAGCAAGTGAAAGTAGAATTTTGCTTGGAGAAACTAAGAGAACACCCCCAGACACTTAGAAATGTCCTGGGAGAAAGCTGTTTTGAAACCAGAACCCCAGAGCAGATGCCAGCAATGTGCCTTCCCAGCTGACAGATGTTTTCCTGATGCCATCAGCCACTATCCAGTGAAGGTAACTGTGCTGGTTTCCATGTATTGTGCCCCCCAGAAAAAGCCATAATCGTTGATGCCTTCTTGTAGGGGCAGGCATATTACTGTTAATAAGTTGGAACCTTTGGATTATGTTGTGTCCATGGCGATGTGACCTACCCAACTGTAAGTGATAACTCTGATTAGATAATTTCCCTAGAAGCATGGCCCTGCCCATTCAGCATGGGCCTTGATTAGTTCACTGAAGCTCTATATAAGCTTAGACAGAAGGAGCTCACAGCTAGCTGTAGTTGAGACAGACATTTTGAAGATGTCCATTGGAAGCTGATGCAGACATTTTAGAGAATGCCATTTTGAAATGCAACCTGGGAGGAAGCAGAAACCAGCTACATGCCTTCCCAGGTAATAGAGGTTTTCCAGATGTCATTGGCCATCCCCCAGTGAAGGTATTCGATTGTCGATACATTACCTTGGGCACTTTATAGCCTTAAGACAATAACTGTGTAACCAAATAAACCCCCTTTTATAAAAGCCAATCCATTTCTGGTGTTTTGCATTCAGCAGCATTAGCAAACTGGAACTCTACCCTATTTTTGATGCCTTAGTTTGGACACTTTTATGGCCTTAGGGCTGTAACTTTGTAACCAAATAAACTCCCTTTACAAAAGCCAATCCATTTCTGCCATTTTGCATAATGGTAGCATTAGCAAACTGCAATAGATTTTGGTACCCGAGGAGTGGGGTACTGCTAAGTTTGCAAATACCAAATATGTTGGAATGGCCTTTTAAATGGATAAGGGGAAGATTCTGGAAGGATTGTGAGAAGCTTGATAGAAAAGGCCTCAATTGCTTTGAAGATACTGTTGGTAGAAATATGGACTCTAAAGATATTTCTGAGGAGGACTTCAATGGATATGAATGTGTCATTGCCAACTGGAAGAAAGGTGTTCTGGTTTGCTAATGCTGCCAGGATGCAAAACACCAGAAATGGATTGGCTTTTATAAAGGGAGTTTATTTGGTTACAAAGTTACAGTCTTAAGGCCATAAAGTGTCCAAGGTAAGGCTTCAACAATAGGGTGCCTTCACTGAATGATGGCCAATAGCATCCAGAAAACCTCTGTTAGCTGAGAGGGCATGTGGCTGGTGTCTGCTTGTTCCCAGGTTGCATTTCAAAAGGGCATTCTCCAAAATGCCAGTGTTAGCTTTCAATGGCTGTCTTCAAAATATCTGTCTCAGCTGCAGCAAGCAAGCTCCTTCTGTCTAAGCTCTTATATATGGCTCTAGCAAACTAATCAAGGCCCACATTGGATGGGCAGGGCCACAGCTCCAAGAAAATGATCTAATCAGAGTTATCACCTACAGTTGGGTAAGTCACATCTCCATGGAAACAACCTAATCCAAATGTTCCAACCTAATCAACACTAATACGTCTGTCCCCACAAGATTGCATCAAAAAACATGGTGCTTTGGGGGACATAATACATCCAAACCAGCAAAAAAGATGATCCTTGTTTTAAAGTGGCAGAGAATTTGGCAAAATTAAGTCCTGGTGTTGGATGGAAGACAGCATTTGAAAATGAAGGGCTGGGATACTTAACTGAGGAGATTTTGAAACTAAATGTCCACAAGCAGCCTGACTTCTTGCAGTTTATAGTAAAATGTAAGAGGAGAGGGATAAGCTGAGAAATGAACTCTTTTGTTCAAAGAAATCAGAAATTGATGGTCTGGAAAACTCTGGGCTTCCAGAAAGTGAAACCCCAAAAGACTACAACCCCATGTGAGAATTTAATCAAACCTGGAAATCAGCCAGCCATTTCAGTATAAGCTAGGACTGGAGATGGAGTTATCCAGAAAGGATCTGTGGACAGTCTTATTGTCTGAAGATTTTGACCCCTGTAAGCTGCATGCCAAGCCAACAAGTTTTTTTTTTATGAGATCTGTATAGATGGAACCACTGCCAGTCTGGACTGGAGGAGATGGAGAAGGAACAAATTGAAGGAAAAATTTCTTCAAAGACAGAACCATGGAAATTGAGGTCTGGAGTCAAGGGTCTTGGGCAGGGAGAGCAGAGTGGCCCTGCAAGTGGAAAGGGTGAAGTTAGCACTGGAGGCAGGGGTGGGCCTTCCTCCTCAATGCTCTGGAACAGTGCTGCTGTCCCAGGCCTCAGAGAGGGTGGAACACATTCCCTAGGGATTGGGAAGAGCCTGGCCACCACTCCACTGTTCAGAGAGGGGAGAACCATTGCCCTGGAGAGGCAGAGTCTAGGTGCTGCCCCGATGTTTGAAGAGGGTGGGGCCAAGAAGAAGGTGGTCTCCCCAATGGGTGGTTATGGTAGAGCATTGCCCTGGCGTTTGGAGAGACAAGGGCTACCATGAAGACCCTTGGAAAGGGTTGGACTCCTGCTCTTGCAAGCCCCAAGGATAAAACATTCTATAAACGACTCAGACTTTGAAATAGAATAGAGTTTGCTCTGCAGGTTTTAAGAATTGTTTTGGTCGGTGAACCCTGTTTTCCTTTCAATTTCTCCCTATGGCAATGAGAATGTTTATCCGATGACTGTCCCCTCTTTGTATATTTGCGGCAGATAACTTGTTCTAAGTTTTGCAGGTCCACAGCTAGAGAGGGAAATCATCACCTGTACCTGATTTTGATGAGATCTTATACTTATTTATTGTTACTGAAATAATTTAAGGTTTTTTGATATTGTGATGGGATGGATGTATTTTTTATATGGAAAGATCTTGCCATTCTGGGGTCCAGGGGGTGGAATGTGCCAGTTTGGATATATTGTCCCCCAAAACAACCATGATCTTTTAACCCAATCTTTTTGGGTGGAACATTTTGACTGAGAGTTTCCATGGAGATGTGACATACCCAAGTGTGGGTAATACTGTTGATTAGATTATTTTCATGGAGGTGTTACCCCACCCATTCAGTGTGGGTATTAATTAAATATCTGGAGTCCTATAAGAGCACACAGAGAAAAGTAGCTCAGTGCTACCACTGAGAGAGATTTTGGAGATGGCTGTTGAAAGTAGACTTTTGCTGGGAGAAACTAAGAAAATACCCCCAAATGCTTAGAGAGAAATGTCCTGGGAGAAAGCCATTTTGAAACCAGAACCCTACAGAAGATGTCTTCCCAGCTGAGAGAGGTTTTCTGGCACCATCAGCCCCTATTCAGTGAAGTTACCCTATTGCTGATGCCTTAATTTGGACTTTATGGCCTTAGGACTGTAACTTTGTAATCAGATAAACCCACTTTATAAAAGTGAGTCCATTTCTAGTATTTTGCATAATGGCTGCATTAGCAAACCAGAACAATAAAAATGTTTTTACATGAGGGAGAATTAATCAATGTCAAATTTGCATGTTGTTAAAAATGGGAAGGTATTGGGGAAAAATACAATCAATGCAAACTAGAGTCTATAGTTAACAGTAACTGTGTGATATGCTTTCATTAATTATAACAAAGGCAATATTCCAAAGTTAAATGTTTATAAGAGGGGTATGTAAGGGAGGGGTATGGGATTCTTGGCATCGGTGGTATTGTCTGACTTTTTTATTATTTCATTTCATTTAACTTTTTCCTTTGTAGCCTTTTAGTTGTCATTTTTTTCTTCTTTTTTCTTTCACCACTTGCTTTTCCTTTGTGGAAGAAATGGAAATGTCCTCATGTAGATAGTGGTGGTGAATGTACAATTATGATTATACAGGGAACCACTGATTGTTTACTTAGGATGGAATACATGGTGTGTGAATAAAACCACCTAAAAATAAACAAAGGATACAAGTGCTGAAGAAAATGTGGATAAAGGGATGTACCTAATCATTGTTGGTGGGGAAGTACAATGGTGTAGCCCATCTGGAGGGCAGTGTGGTCATTCCACAGGAAGTCAAGCATGGGGTTGCCATATGGTCCTGCAACTGTGTTACTGGTTATATACTTGGAAGTAATGAAAATAGGGACATGAATGGACATTTGCACAGTGGAGTTTATGGTGGCAGTATTCACAATTTGCAGTGCATGTAGATGGCCTGAGGGTACATCGACTGATGAATGGAATGGTGAACTGTGGTGTATACGTACAATGGAATATTGAATAAATACAAGAAGGAATGAAGTTGTGAGGTGAATGGACATTGAGGACAGTATGTTGAGTGAAATAAACCAGAAATGAGAAGTTTAATATTATAATGCCTCACTAGTATGGACTAAATATAAAGTACAAACTGAGAATTGAATCTGACAGCATAGGTTATCAGGGCAAGGCTTATTGTAAAGGTTCCTAGATTGTAAGCTCTTACAGCAGTTACATCTATTCCTGAGTTGTAAGGGCTATTTCTAAATTCTGAGATGCTGAGTTCTTTGTGTATAAACTAGTCAGTCCCTGGAACTTAGGGTATCTGTGTGACACTGGAGACTTAAGAGTCAGAGTCTGGCAGTTATGAATGTCAGCATTACCTCATATAGCAAATGTTAAGGAAACAGAAAAAAAGAGATCAGACTACAATTAGAGAGATGAATGAAATGGATTTATTTAGGACTAAGGTAAATCAGACTAAAGGGTAAAGGATGATATTGACGGTGTTTTAAACCTTCAACTTCTGTGTGAGACCAAAGGAAGAGATGTTTATTAGGTGCAAAATCTGTATTTTTTGTAACACAAAAAATTGTGACTTGTATGGTCAATTTATTCAAACCCCATAATTACATTGAACTGAATAGGGAGTGAAATCTCATTGTTTTGTACAAGTTAGTGTGAAGTCCCAATACATCCCAGAGTAATTTGGGTAGAGAACAAAAATGTATTTGCAGAGCCCTTTTGTGGGACTAGGGAAAAATGTGGAAATGGTGAACTTCCCCACCTGGTGAGTTAATGATATTCTCACAAGTATTGGGAGCTACCAGTCTAGCAGGCCAAGGCCTCAGTCTTGGGGCTTGCCCTTATGAATCTTGTTACTGCAAAGGAGAGGTGAAGCCTAATTAAAATGGTGCCTAAGAGTCACCCTCAGAGAACCTCTTTTGTTGCTCAGATTTGGCATCTCTCACAAAGCCAATTCTGCAGGTAAACTCACTGTCTTCCCCCCCTATGTGTAAATATCCCTGGGAATGTGGGACATGACTCACAGGGATGAGATTGGCCCTGGCATTGTAGGATTAAGAAAGCCTACTTCAACCAAAATGGGGAAGAGAAATGAAACAAAATAAAATTTCAGTGGCTGAGAGATTTCAAACAGAGTTGAGAGGTCATTCTGGAGGTTATTCTTATGCATTATATAGACATCCCTTTTTTAGTGTATTGGAATAGCTAGAAGGAAATACCTTAAACTGCTGAAATGCAACCCAGTAGCCTTGATTCTTGAAGACAATTTTATAACTATTTTGCTTACACTGTGTGACCATGTGATTGTGAAAATCTTGTGGCTTCTACTCCCTTTATCCAGTGTATGGACAGATGAATAGAAAAATTAGGGCACAAAGTAAATGAATAATAGGGAGGTGTTTCAGTTTGCTAATGCTGCCAGAATGCAAAGTACCAGAAATGGATTAGCTTCTATAAAGGGGGTTTATTTGGTTACAAAGTTATAATCTTAAGGCCATAAAATGTCCAAAATAAGGCATCAGCCATAGGGTACCTTCACTGGAAAAAGGCCATTGGCATCCAGAAAACCTCAGTTAGCTGGGAAGGTCATGGCTGGTGTCTGCTTGCTGCCAGGTTGTGTTTCAAAATAACATTCTCCAAAATGTCTCTGTAAGTTGCAGCTCTGAGCTCCTCCTGTTTGTCAGCTGTTTTAAATGGCTCCAGTGATTCAATTAAGAAACACCCTGAATGGGAAGGGTAACACCTCCATGGAAATTATCCAATCAAAGTTCTTGCCCACAGTTTATTGAGTCACATCTCCACAGAAACACATAATAGGTTCCAACCTAATCAACTCTAATATGTCTGCCCCCACAAAACTGCATCAAAGAACATGGCATTTTGGGGGACATAATACATCCAAACCAGCACAGGAGGGATGGGTGGTATATGATGTTTTGAGTGTTCTTTACTTTAATTTTAATTTTTATTCTTTTTTGTGTGTGGTAATGAAAATGTTCAAAAATTGATTGTGGTTATGAATGCACAACCATATAATAGTACTATGAACAACTGATTATACTCGATTACAATATGGTTTGTGACTATATCTCAATAAAATTGAGTTTAAAAAACTAAGAATCAACTGAAAATATTTAAAAATAAAAAGCCAAAACCTTGACAATTGGAGCAAAGAGGAACATTAAAATTCAATGGTAAGCTTTTGATTAGCCATATTATTGAGAATGATATACAGTATACCTATAAACATCTCTCTATCTATACCTCTATGTGGACTCGCTCTGTAACTATAATTATATATTATTGTTTTTGAAGTTCTGACTGTTGCTATAAGATATGAAACAAGAAAACAATATTGCTAAGGTGAAAAGATTATTAGATTCAAAGTATATTATTGTCTATTAATAGTCAAGAAAATAAACTGAAAATCTATACATAAATGTATTTAGAAAAGTGATAAAGATTGAATAAAAAAAGTGGCTTTTTTATAAATGAGACATCACCAAAATGAGATGTATTGAAAATACTTTTATTTCATATTAATGCCCTATAACATTAGATGACTAGGAAAAACCTAAATGAGAAATGTGTGGAACCCATAAGAAGATGATAATAAAAAATTATTATAAAATATGTAACAAATCCTAAAAAAGTTAAGAGACATTGCATTCCAGCATAGGAAATCTTGTCAGTCCTTTCACAATCTTTACCAAAAATCCTATTGATAAAAAATTAAAAAAAAATAATCCATGGAAGTACCCTACACAACAGTGAACTCTAAGTTAAACCATCACTTTAATTAATAGCACAATTATAAAAGTGGGCTAACATCAATTGTAATAAATGTTCCACACCAATGCAAGGTGTGTTGGTGGTGGGGTGGTGTATGGGAATCCTGCATTTTATTCATGATCTTTAAACCAAAAAGTTCTCTAACAAAGAAACAGTACTCCTATTACAGTAAAAATCTTAACATTTTTGAATATCTCACAAAAATATTCATGTTCGTTAGGAAGTACAGTCAGTAAAGAACATATCAAACTTACGAAAGAGTGATAAAGAGCACTTGCTTTACAAATTTCTAGAATGTTGTAAAATTTACAATAATTAAAAGTAGTGTCGGCCTGTTGCAACAATCAATAGAGAGAGCAAATAAAAAGACCTGATCACTTCAAACAGGAGAAGCTATTAGATAACTCTATACTTCATATCAGTAGAGATGGAATGACTTTTCAAGACTTGATAATGGGACAGTAGACTAACTCATTAGAAAAAAGATCAAGATAGCAACTCATCACATGTGATAAAAAAAGTGAACTACAGTGTAATCAAAATGTTAACTATAAAATAAATAAGACCAGTGATGTCATCATCATGTCAATGTAAGACATCCCTTGAAACAACCTCCTCATTCATTGAATAAAAGGAAAAAATACCACTTGTTTAGATTTCTGGATGGTAGAATCTGAAGAAGGACTCTACAAACAATGAAAGAAAAATAAAAATATCAGGTAGGACATTTCTGTCCCCAACATGCTGGTTCTCTTCCCTCTCCCTCACTCAGTCCCATGCAGCTTGAGGGTTGCTCAGAGGCAGTGGCAGAGGTCTCCCATCTCCCACCAGAGACACAGACTGTGGAGCCAATCAAAGCAGTGAGTTGGAAGCCCACACATATTCAGGCACAAGGATGCTAGCCCACAGAGAGCTAGGGTGGAACATGAGCCACTGCAGAGTGCTGCATACTAAAGGACCCCTCTGTGGAGGTAGAGACCATGATAGAACTGTGGCTGGAAAGTGGTGCATTCATTCAATCCAGTTTCTGTTGGATGAACCACTGAAATGCAAAACAGACTTTTCTGAAATGATCCACCTTTCTGGATTGACTCTAACTGGCCCCCAAGGCAGGATACCCTAATGGGGAATAAACTGGAGGCAGAAAATCCTCACAGAAAAAATGGGGGAGTTTAAACTAAACTGTTGTAAGACAGGAGGGTCCCAGAACTGAAAACTGTAAGGAAAATGGGGCACTGAGTGAGGGAGAGAATTTAACCAAATCATAGGAACTGGTGAGAAAATTCTTTTCAAAAACAAACAGAAGAGATCAAGATTCCTGGAGAAGGAACAGAGGAAAGGAAGCTTTCTCATGGAGCTGAAACAATCACATAAAAGACCAATCTGAAAAATTGAGCAAAATATCCAGGGCACAAATCAGATGAAGAAGAGCAGAGAAAATCTGATCAGTTAAACATGGGCTTTGCTTAATGTCCAGAATAAGTTGGACCAAGCATTAAAGAGCCTCAAAAAAAAAAAAAAAACAAAAAAAAAAAAAAAAAAAAAAACAATCAACAATAAAACCTTAGACAAGAGGGAGAAACTGACCTTCAGAGTTAACTCATTAAGATAATAAGATGCTCTAACTCCAGCAAAAAAAAAAAAATACAAGCCATACAAGGAAATGAATTAAAACTTCAGAAGAGACACAGAATTTGCAACAACTAATCAAATAAGTTGAAACAAGTCTCCAAAATCAATTCAAAGAAATAAAGGAAAATAATTTTCTCCTTTTTTTTCTTCTAGTTTTCTCCCCAGCATAAAGAGATAAAGGATATTCAGAAGACTATATGTGAGCATAAAGAAGAATTTGAAAGTATAAAAAGAAACATAATAGAAATAATGGGGATGAAAGGCACCATACTGACAACTAAAAATACACTAGAGGCATTCAACAGCAGATTTGAAGAGGCAAAAGAAAGAATTATTAAACTAGAAGACAGGACAATAGAAATCATACAGTCAGAAGAACAAATAGAGAAAATAATAGAAAAAAATTGAGCAGTGTCTCAGGGATTTGAGTGAGAGCATGAAGCACACAAACATATGTGTCATGGGTGTCCCAGAAGGAGAAGAGAAGGGAAAAGGGGCAGGAAAAATACTTGAGGAAAGAATGGCCTAAAATATTCCAACTCTTAGGAAAGACATAAATATACATAACCAAGAAGCACAACATATTCCAAACAGTAAATTCTAATAGACCTACTCTGAAAAACATAATAATCAGAATGTCCAATGCCAAAGATAGAGAGATAATTCTGAAAGCAGTAAGAGAAAAGTGATTTGTCACATACAAGGGATCCTCAATAAGTCTAAGTGCCAATTTCTCATCAGAAACCATAGATATGGCTTGATATATTTAAGGCTCTGAAGGAGAAAAACTGTCAGCCAAAAATTCTTTAACCTGCAAAAGTGTCTTTCAAAAATGAGGGAGAGTTTAAAACATTGACAGATAAATAGAAACTGATAGAGATCATCAACAAAAGACATGCCCTTCAAAATTACTAAAGGGAGTACTTCAGGTTGTAAGGAGAAGACAAGAGAGTGGCTTGGAGTAATGTGAAGAAAAAAAGTTTATCAGTAAGCATAAATAAAAGCATAAGTGCAAAACCTCATAGTAATGTCTGCCCAATAGACCACTATATAGACTGATTCTATAAGAGTCAGTATTACAGTTTGCTAATGTTGCAGAATGCAAAATATTGGAAACGGATTGGCTTTTATAAAAGGGGGTTTATTTGGTTACACAGTTACAGTCTTAAGTCCATAAAGTGTCCAAGGTAATGCATCAACAATCAGGTACCTTTGCTGGAGGACAGCCAATGGCATCCAGAAAACCTTTGTTAGCTGGGAAAGCATGTGGCTGGTGTCTGTGCTACAGAGTCCTGGTTTCAAAACGGCTTTCTCCAGGACATTCCTCTCTAGGCTTCAGCTTTTCACCAAAATGTCACTCTCAGTTGCTCTTGGAGTGTTTGTCCTCTCTTAGCTTCTCCAGAGCAAAAGTCTGCTTTCAAAGGCCATCTCCAAAATGTCTCTGTAAGTTGCAGCTCCTCTCTCAGCTCCTGTGCATTCTTTAAAATGTCCCTCTTGGTTGTAGCAAGCTCACTCCTTCTGTCTGAGCTTATATAGTGCTCTAGTAAATTAATCAAGGCCTATGCTGAATGGGCAGGGCCACATCTCCATGGAAATTATCCAGTCAGAGTTATCATCTACAACTGGGTGGGTTGCATCTCCATGGAAACACTCAAAGAATTACAGTCTAATCAACACCAAGATGTCTGCCCACACAAGATTGCATCAAGGATAATGGTGTTTTGGGGGACATCATACATTCAAACTGGCACAGTCAGAATACAATTGATCAAGAAAAATGCAAAACCCATAGTATTGTATGCTGAATAGTTCATTCAATAGACTGACTCTAAGTTAGAATACAAATGACTAAGAAAAAGGCATATTTCCCAATAATGGACATGCAAACTATACAGTGGTAAAGTGGGACAAAAGCAACATAAACAGGGGAAAGAGAGGGATATCAGAGCAGAGAATATGTATGCTATTGAAGCTAATTTGACATCTTTTCAAATTAGTAGGTTACACATGTAGGTTTTGTACTATAAATGCCAGGTAACTGCAAAGAAATTACTTAAAAAATATAGAGAAACAGAAATGAGAAAGGGATAAATCAGATACATAACAAAATATCAACTATACAGAAAAAGAGGGCTCAATAAAGGAAAAGAGGGACAAAAAAAGATATGACATAAAAAGCAAAGCATAAAATGGCTGAAGCAAGTATTGCCTTTAGAGCGATAGCATTGAACATTAATGGATTAAACTCCCCAATCAAAAAATACAGATTGGCAGAATGGATTAAAAACAAACAAACAAACAAAAAACATGATGCCACCATGTGTTGTTTACAATTGAGTCACCTTAGATCCAAAGACACAAAAGAGTCGAAAGTGAAAGGCTGGAAAAAGATATTCCATACAAATAGTAACCAAAAAAGAGCTAGGATAGCTATAATAATATTGGACAAAATAGACTTTTAGTCAAAGTTGTAATGAGACTAAAAAGGAGATGATATATCAACAAAAGGGATGATCCATTAAGAAGAAATAACAATTATAAATATTTATGCACCTAACCATAGTGCCCCCAAATATGAGGCAAACACTGGCAAAACTAAAGGGAGAAATACGCACCTCTATAATAATAGTTGGAGACCTCAATACACCACTGTCACCACTGTCATCTAGACAGAAATCAATCAGGAAATAGAGAACTTGAATAATATGATACAGGAGCCTAACAGACATATACATATATTGCACCCCCAAAACAGCAGGATATATATTCTTCTCAAGTGCACATGGATTATTCCCCAGGATAGACCATATGTTGGGTTACAAAATACATCTCAATAAATTTAAAAAGACTGAAATTTTACAAAGCATCTTCTCTGACTATACTGGAATGACACTGTAAATCAATTACAGAGAACTGGAAAATCCACAGATTTATGGAAGTCAAATAACTGACACAAACAATCAGTGGGTCAAAGAAGAAATTGCAAGGGAAATCAGTAAATATCTGACACAAGTGAAAACAAGAACACAACATATCAAAGTTTATGTGATGCTCTGAAGACAGTGCTGAAAGGGAAATTTACAGCCCTGAACAAAGCAAGCAGAAGGAAAGACAACAAAGATTAGAGCAGAAGTAAATGAAATTGAAAATTAAAAAATAGAGTGAATTAACAAAACCAAAAGTTGGCCCTTTAAAAGATCAATAAAACTGAGAAACCCTTAGGTAGACTGACAAAGAAAAAAGAGACAATGCAAATAAATAAAATCTGACCATACAGAGGTAAAATGGATCATAAAAGGATACTTTGAAAAACTGTATGCTAAGAAATTAGACAACCCAAATGAAATGTTAAATTCCTAGGTAAACATGAGCAACCTATACTGACTCTAGAAGAAACAGAAGACTTCAACAGACTAATTACAAGTAGAGATTGAATTAGTCAACAAAAATGTCCCAAAAAAGAAAAGCCCACAACCAGAATGCTTCACAGGTAAATTCTACCAATTATTCCAAGAAGAATTAATATAAATTCTGCTGAAACTCTTCTAAAAAAAAATTCACAGGAGGGAACACTACTATCTCTTACTATGAGGCCCACATCACCCTAATACCAAAGCCAGATAAAGATATTACAAGAAAAAAATACAAACCAATTTCTCTTATGAATATAGATGCAAAAATCCTCAACAAAATATTTGCAAATCAAATCCAACAGCACATTAAAAGAATTATACACCATGAACCAAGTAGGTTTTATCCCTGCTATGCAGGGGTAGTTCAAAATAAGAAAATCAACTAATGTAAAATACCACACATTAACAAAACAAAGGGAAAAACACATGAGCATATCTATTGACACAGAAAAGGCATCTGACAAAATCCTACATACTTTCTTAATAAAAACACTTAGAAAAATAAGAATATAAGGAAACTTCCTCAACATGAAAAAGGGCGTATATGAAAAACCCACAGTTAACACCATATGCAATGGTGAAAGACTGAAAGCTTTTCTTCCAATATCAGGAACAAGACAAGAGGGCCCACTATCATCACTCTTATTCAACATTGTCCTGAAAGTTCAAATCAGAGCAGTTAGGCAAGAAAAGAAAAATAGAAAAAAAGAGAAAAGAAATAAAAGGCATCCAAATTGGAAGGGAAGAAGTAAAACTTACATTATTTTCATATGACATGAGCCTATATACAGAAAATACTGAAAAAATGTACAACAAACCACTAGAGCTAATGAAAAATTCAGCAAAGTGGCAGGGTACAAGATCAACATGCAAAAATCAGTAGTTTTTGTATATAGTAGTAATGAGCAACCTGAGGAAGAAATCAAGAAAAAATTCCATTTACAATAGCAATTAAAAGAATAAAATATCTAGAAATAAACTTTAACCAAGGATGTAAAGGACTTGTATACAGAAAACTACAAAATAGTGCTAAAAGAAATCAAAGGAGACCTAAATAAATTGAAGGACATTCTGTGTTTGTGGATTGGAAGACTAAATATTGTTAAGATGTCAATTCTACCCAAAGTGATTTACAGATTCAATGCAATCCCAGTCAAAATTTCAACTGCTACTTTCCAGAATTGGAAAAGCCAATTACCAAAATTGGAATGGTAAGGGCTCCTGAAAAGCCAAAAACATCCTGAAAACAAAGTTGGAGGACACACACTTCCTGACTTAAAGCCTATGACAAACCTACAGGAGTTAAAATAGCAAGGTATTGGTACAAGGATAGATACATCAACCAATGTAATTGAATTGAGAGTTCAGAAATAGATCCTCATATCTACAGACAATTGATTTTTGACAAGGCTGTCACATCCACTCAATTGGAAAAGAATAGTCTCTTCAACAAATGGTGCTGGGAGAGTTGGATATTCATATGCAAAGGAATGAAAGAGGAACCCTGTCTCACACCATATACAAAAATTGACTCAAAATGGATCAAAGACTTAAATATAAGAACCGGGATTCCTAGAAGAAAATGCAGGGAAGCATCTTCATGATCTTGTGTTAGTCACTGGTTTGTCAGACTTCACACCCAAAGCACAAGCAATGAAAGAAAAAAACAGATGAATGGGACCTCCTGAAAATTAAAAACTTTTGAGCGTCGAAGACTTTGTCATGAAAGTGAAAAGACAACCTACTAAATGGGAGAAAATATTTTGAAACTACATATCAGATAAGGTTTTAGTATCCAGAACATATAAAGAAATCCCTCAACTCAACAATAAAAAGGCAAACAACAGAATTAAAAATGGACAAAAGACATGGATAGACATTTCTCCAAAAAGGATATACAAATGGCCTAAAAATCACAAGAAAAGATTCTCAACATCACTAGCCTTAACAGAAATGCAAATCAAAATCACAAGATATCATTTTACACCCACTAGAATGGTTACTATTACAAAAACAGAAAACTACAAGTATTGGAGAGGAGGCGGAGAAATGGGAACACTTATTCATTGCTGTTGGGAATTTAAAACGGTGCATCTGCTGTGGAAGACAGTTTAACAGTTCTCAGGAAGCTAAGTATAGAATTACCATATGACTCAGCAATCCCATTTCTAGGTTTATACCCAGAAGAATTGAAAGCAGTGACTCAAACAGATATTTGCCCACTGATGTTCATAGCAGCATTATTCACATTTACCAAAAGATGGAGGCAACCCAAGTGTCCATCAATCAATGAATGGATAAACAATATGTGGCACATACACACAATGGAATATTATTCAGCCCTGAGAAGGAAAAAAGTCCTGTTGCAACATGAAAACCTGGAGGAACTTTGAGGACATTATGCTGAGTGAAATAAGCCAGACATAAAAGGACATATATCGTATGATCTCACTGATATGAACTAATTATAATAAGCAAAGTCCTAGAGTTAGAATCTAGAATATAGGTTACTATGGGATAGACTGTGGTTGAAGAATGTGGAATTGATGCTTTATTTGCACAGAATTTCTATTTAGGTTATTGTAAAGTTTTGGAAATAAATGGTGGTGATGGTACCACATTATTGTGAGTATAATTAACAACATTGAATAATATGGATGAATGTTGTTAAAAGGGGAAATTTTAGGTCATATATGTTACTAAAATAAAAATTAAAAGATAAAACATGGGACTGTATAACACAGCAAACCCCATTGTAAACAATGGCCTACAGTTAATAGTACAAGTATAAGAATGTTCTTTCATGAATTACAACAAACATATGATACAAATATAATATAATATGGTGGTATATGGGAAAAGTACACCCAATGTAAACTATGGACGATAGTTGTTCTAGTTTGCTAATGCTGCCAGAACGCAAAACACCAGAGATGGATTGGCTTTTATAAAAGGGGGTTTAGTTGGTTACACAGTTACAGTCTTAAGGCCATAAAGTGTCCAAGGTAACACATCAGCAATCGAGTACCTTCACTGAAGGATGGCCAATGGTGTCTGGAAAACCTCTGTTAGCTGGGAAGGCACGTGGCTGGTGTCTGCTCCAAAGTTCTGGTTTCAAAATGGCATTCTCCAAAATGTTTCAAAATGGCTTTCACCCAGGACGTTCCTTTCTAGGCTGTAGTTCCTCAAAAATGTCACTCTTAGTTGCACTTGGGATATTTTTCCTCTCTTAGCTTCTTCAGAGCAAGAGTCTGCTTTCAATGGCCATCTTCAAACTGCCTCTCATCTGCAGCTCCTGTGCTTTCTTCAAAGTGTCCCTTTTGGCTGTAGCTCCTCTCCAAAACATCACTCACAGCTGCAGCTGCACTGAGTTCCTTCTGTTTGTCAGCCCATTTATATAGCTCCACTGATCAAGGCGCACTCTAAATGGGTGGGGCCACACCTCCATGGAAATATCTCATCAGAGTTATCACCTAAGGTTGGGTGGGGCAAATTTCCATGCAAGCAACTTAATCCAAAAGTTCCAAATTAATCCCCACTAATATGTGTGCCCCACAAGATTGCATCAAAGAATATGGCTTTTTCTGGGGGACATAATACATTCAAACCAGCACAATAGTTAACAGTACTATTTTAATAATCTTTCAGCACTTGTAATAAAGTTTACAACTGTTAAAAAATGCACAATTACAAAAAAGTGCTATCATCAATTGTAACAAATGTTCCACACAATGCAAGGTGTTGGTGGTGAGGTAGTGTATGGGAATCCTGTATTTAATGCATGATTGTTCTGTAAACCCACAACAAATATAATAATTTTTAAATTAATAAATAATACCTCTAAAATTAGAAGATATAGGTAAATATCCAGCTGACCTTGGGATAAGGAATCAAAAACCCAACAGGTAAAACCACAAATAATGTTTGTTGAGCTACAAAAAATATTGAACTGCATAAATTTTAAACATGTGCCATCAATAATTACCATGAAACAACTTCAAAGACATTATTAAAGGTAAAAATTTGCAACACAATGCAAAGCTTTGGAAAAACATAAGCCTTCCTATAGTAGTATGAGTAAAAATCACTGCCAGATAATTTAAAAAGGAGAAATTCAACTGACCATATAAAAATGAAAAAGAAAAAACTATCCACAAGTTTATAGGCATAAAATGCAAAATATACCAATACTAATAAGAATTGAGATAAATAATTTTGGCTATCAATTCAACAATTATTTTAAAAAGATCAAAGAGCTAATACTCCTGTAAGAGTGTTGTGATAGAATTATGGAGGATTTTTAATTTTCTTTAAACAGTTACTATAATTGTATTAGTTTATTATTATGAGTATTTCATAACCATGGCAAGCCTTCTGAAAATACAATTTAATAGATATGAATAAAAACAAGGGCAATAATAATAATAGCTAACAATTTTAATGACAATGTTATGTGTTTATTTATAATCCTCATTTAATCCTCAACACAACTCTATGAAGGAGTTAAGGTTATCTCCTACATTTTTCTGATGACAAAACCAAGAGACAGAGGAATAAAATAACTTGACCAATAATTCAGCTATTAAAGTGGCAGAAATAGTATTTGAATCCAAGCAATATGTCTAAATAAGAGTGTCTCATACTGGAAAAGAAGATGGATGTTTATTTTATTCAATCATGTCAATAAGGATAATATAATTGGAAATACTTGGTCACTCTAAATAAAAGCCATTACAGAGATATATAAACTTTTCAGTAAAGTTTGAAAATTGTTTTATAGATATCCAAGCTATAAAGAAAAACCATAAATAAGAAAAATAATTATTCACTGATAAATGGTCTGTTTCCTTTATATTTTAATTAATTAAATAATAGTTAAATGTTGTGAGAGCAAATTTTGGTGTGTATGGCAATCATGTAAAATGTTCAAAATATTTACCTTATGGGCAAACTTGTACAAGTATAAAATGAAAGACTTTAATGTTGCTTTTACCTGCCTCTGTGTTCTCATTTCCTAACTATCCATTTCATGAATTTTGGAATCTTTTCTCAGTCCTTCCTAGTAAGTGATCTCTTTTGAAGACCGTAGGTAGAAAATTAAATCTCCTACTTAAATGTTATCATTGCTTTTAGTTTCATTCCAAGTCATTAAAAATTGTATAATATAGAAGAGATACAATTATGAAATCTCTACAGAAGATTATTCACAATTATATATAACTTCTTTGGCCTTCCATTAAATATCCTTAAAGAATATGTGAAAATGTCCTAAGAAGAAAAATTGCATAGAACTAAGCTAAGTCATGGTAAACCTAAAGGACAAAATGATTCAATTCATTCGTTTGAAGGTGTGTTCTAGAATTATTGCTAATGAAGGGAAGAATATTGTTTTCTCTTTTCTGAGTTTCTCAGCTATCAGGGGGCTGATTGAACCTGAGCAGGAAGAGTTGTGCTGGTTTGAATTGGTTATGTACCCATAAAAGACTATGTTATTTTAATCCACTCTTGTGGAGGCAGACCTATTGTGGGTGAGATCTTTTGATTAGGCTGTTTCCAAGAAGATGTGATCCACCCAACTGTGGGTGGGATCTTTTGATTCAATTATTTCCATGGAGATGTGACCCCACCCAATGAAGGTAGGTCTTAATTAGTTTACTGGAGTCCTTAAGAGAGCTCAGGAAGAGAGAGAGAGCCCAGAACTGATACAGAACAAGATGTTTGGAGATGCAGACAGGAAGACATTTGGAAATGGTAAGCTAAGAGATGAAGCCCAGAGTTTGCCCTGGAGAAGCTAAGTGAGAACCCACAGATGCTTAAAGAGAAAGCCACTGGAATCAGAAGCTGAACACAATGCAACCCAGGAGCAAAGGAACAGCAGACATCAGCCACACACTGACAGAGGTGTTCCAGAAGCCATCAACCTTTCTTCAGTGAAGGTATTTTCTTGTTGGACAATTTTATGGACTTAGAACTGCAAATTTATGACCTAATAAATTACCTTTATAAAAGCCAATCTATTTCTGGTATATAGCATTTCAGCAGCTTTAGCAAACTGAAACAAGAGGGGAAAGAAATATTCACAGATGAATTTGAGGGAAAATGTTACTTTAAGCGTTTTAAATCCAGGTCACAGTTTTCAAAACATAAAGACTCCAAATCTTACAATACAGACTTTAGTATTAAAGGAAAGAATAGAGAGCTCAATTGCTTTTATTTCAACCAGAATTATAAAGATGGCATGGTCCTTGGCTTGTCAAGCACAGCTGCCAGGATTCCAAAGAACAGCCAAAGATGACTTGAATTACTAGTGCTGTGGTGTGCTGACTGCACTGGATAATATGCAGATAGAGTGCTGAAATGACCACTTTCCAAATCTGGTACTTATTATTTCAAACATTATCTAACAAGAAGGCATGAAAACGTGTGACTAGCCTATTCATTATGTTACTCGTATCCTATAACAGAGCCTCCCTTGCTGGTAAGCATGAGCCAAATTAATCTTTTCCTGGAATTATCTAAGTTATTAATGCAGTGGTCAGGAATCTTGCTTGTCATTGTAATTAGAAAATAAAATCATACTTTATATTCTTACAAAAATATCACAAGTACCTCAAAGGACAAAGTGTTATAAAATCTAAACATTATTCAAGAAATAGGACATTTGATGGCTAGATATTTGCCTATAACTTTGACTGTTTTATGTAATACTGCTTTAAAACATCTATATCCCAAAAGATTTTACTCCATTAATTCTCACTATGAGTATGTTAATGCACTAATATACTAACTTACAAGATGAAAGAATAACACAAAAAGAGAGAAAAGATTCAAGCTGAATTGGAGCCTAAGATCAATGGATATCAATAACTCCGGATTTAATTTAGATATTTTTGTCAAAGATTGGTTGACCTTGTTTTGAAATAGATGAAAGGTATCAGGAAAATTGTAACCACATATTGTCCATTTCACAAAAAGAACAGAAATGACTTCAGCAATGTCTATATATATATGTGTGTGTGTACACACACACACACACACACACACACACGCACAAAGGCAGTTGAATGCTAAAGTGGGTTACTCAGTGAGGTTATATGATTTTCTTCCCTTGAGGCTTTTTATATAAGAGAAATAGCCATCTGTCTTGGATATTGTGGGTACAGACAATTATGTTAGGAAGCTTCTCTGGGCTTCTGGCCTTTTAATTTTATGAAACAGTTTGAAAGAGTGAAATGTTACAGAGCCATCATCAAATAAAGAAAGAGGAAATTTAGAGATGATTTTTAGAAAATCATTTCCACCCAAGAGTATCTGTGAAGTGTTCAATGACATGACTTGTTTACAGGTGCTCTTACCCCAGGGCAAAGCCAGAGTTGGAGAAGTTTTCCTTTTCCAACTTCTCAGGAATTGTACCGAGAACAATGGTTCATTCAGTCTGTGGATACAGAGATAAATAAAACTCAATTACTGCCTCCAGTATGGACTTACAGGCTTAATTGGGATAAACGATATATAAACAAATAAAATACATATAGCATGGTAAGTGCAGTACGGAAGCTTGCAAAATGTTCAAAACTAGTATAGAAGAATGGGTGATTGTCTGGCAAAGGAATTGTTCTGAGAAGGAAAACAAATTCATTTCAATTTTTACAAATGACTAGGAACTTCCCAGCCAGACCAGGAAGAAAGGAAATTCAGAGATCAGTGAAGAACAGACAGGAAAACCCCATATATTTTTGAGAAGTGTGAGTAGTACTCTATTGCTGAATCAGAGATAGCAGTTGGGCAAGAAAGAGTGGCATTATCTTAGTGTGATGGGTTGGAGGCTTTATGGACCCCAGAAGATCCTGTTCTTAAATTTAATCCATTCCTGTGGGTGTAAACCTATGGGAACTTTTAACTAGGTTATTTCAGTTAAGGCATGTCCTAGGTGGGTGTTCATACTCTTACTGAAGTCCTTTATAAGAGGATGAAATAGAAAGAACAGAAACTGAGAGAGAAGGACACACACAGAAGCTGAGAAAGAAAACAGGAAGCCAGTGAAACCAGAAGCTGGAAACAATGAAACCCCGAAGAGAAGGAAGATAACCAGCAGATGACATCATGTGACTTTCCATGCGACAGAGAAATCCTGGATCACCAGCAGCCTGTTTTCTGGTGATGCCTAGATTTGGACATTGTCATGGTCACAGAACCATAAGCTTGTGAACTAATAAATCCCCATTGTAAAAGCCAACTCATTTTATGGTATCTGCATTTCAGCAGCTTTAGCAAACTAAAATACTTAGTTTTCCTCTTGCTGTGAAAAATATCACACAATGGGTTACCTTAATAACAGGAATTTATTGGCTCAAGGTTTCAGAGGCTAGAAGGCTTGCTTCCACCTGGGGTAGGAAGTATTCTGACTGATTGGCAATTCTTGAGTTCCTTGGCTTTCCCATCACTTGGCAATGTCCTCTCCTTTCTCTTCTGGGTTCCACTGACTTTCAGCTTTTGCTCCATATGGCTTTCTCTTCACAAAGCCTCTGATAATAGGATTAAGGCCCAACCTCATTCATTTGGGCCACACCTTAACTAAAAATAACATCTTTACAAGGTTCTATTTACAATGGGTTCACATCCACAGGAATGGATAAAGATTAAGAAAATACTTTCACCCCCACCCCCAACATATTTCAACCTACTACAGGCAGGAAGTTTTGAGGCAGGAAGTGAAGTCAGAACAGAAGTCCAGAAAAAGGAGTGCCTAAAAGGCTACTGACTTGGCTTGTTCCCAGAAATAAATGGAGAGCCACTACAGAATTTCAAGCATGGGACAGAACAAATCCCCAAAATTAATTTGGTGGTTGTTCTAGTTTGCTAATGCTGCCAGAATGCAAAACACCAGAGATGGATTGGCTTTTATAAAAGGAGGTTTAGTTGGTTACACAGTTACAGTCTTAAGGCCATAAAGTGTCCAAGGTAACACATCAGCAATTGGGTACCTTCACTGAAGAATGGCCAGTGGTGTCTGGAAAACCTCTGTTAGCTGGGAAGGCATGTGGCTGGTGTCTGCTCCAAAGTTCTGGTTTCAAAATGGCTTTCTCCCAGGACGTTCTCTCTAGGCTGCAGTTCCTCAAAAATGTCACTCTTAGCTGTACTTGGGATATTTGTTCTCTCTCAGCTTCTCAGGAGCAAGAGTCTGCTTTCAACAGCTGTCTTCAAACTGTCTCTCATCTGCAGCTCCTATGCTTTCTTCAAAGTGTCCCTCTTGGCTGTAGCTCCTCTTCAAAATGTCACTCACAGCTGCACTGAGTTCCCTCTGCCCATCAGCTCATTTATATGGCTCCACTGATCAAGGCCCACCCTGAATGGATGGGGCCATGCCACCATGGAAATATCTCATCAGAGTTATCACCTACAGTTGGGTGGGGCACATTTCCATGCAAATAACCTAATCCAAACGTTCCAATTTAATCCCCACTAATATGTCTGCCCCACAAGATTGCATCAAAAAATATGGCTTTTTCTGGGGGACATGATACATTCAAACCAGCACATTCTACCCCTGGACCCCAGTAAAACATATTCTTTCCAAATACAAAATACATTCATCCCATCACAATGTCACAAAAACTTAAATCATTTCAGTAACAATAGTTAAGTACAAGATCTCATCAAAATCAATTACAGGTGTGGTCAGTCCTAAGGCATAATTTTCCTTTAGCTGTGGATCTGTGAACTTAGAACAAGTTATGTGCTTCCAATATACAAAGGAGGGACATTCATACGATAAATATTCCCATTGCCATAAGGAGAAATAATAAGGAAAACAGGGTTAACAGGACCAAAACAGTTCCTAAAACCCACAGGACAAACTCCATTAAATTTCAAAATCTGAGAGTCATTAACAGAATGATGTTGCATCCTTGGGGTTTGAGAGAGCGGGAGTCTAACCCTTCCCAAGGGCCTTTGCGGCAGCCCTTTCCTCTCCAAATGCTTGGGTGAGTGCTCTAACATATCCACACATTGGGGAGACCACCTTCTCGGACTCACCATCCTCAAACATCGGGGTAGCACCCGGATTCCCTTCCATCTCCGGGGAACACGCTCAGCCCCTTCAGAACAGTGTGGTGGCAGCCAGGCTCTCCCCAATTCCCTGGGAATGTGTTTCACCCTCTTTGGGACCTGGGGTGGCAAAACTCTTCCAGAGCATCGAGGTGGAATTCCCACCCTCGACCCCTGGGGCAAACTCACCCTTTCCATGCATGTGGGCCACTCTGCTCACCCAGCCCACGGCCTCTTGACTCCAGACCTCAAACTCCATGGCTCTGTCTTTGAAGAATTTTTCCTGTAATTTGTTCCTTGTCTGTCTTCTCCAGTCCAGACTGGCAACAGCTCTGTCTATAAAGATCTCGCAAAAATTCTGTTGGCTTTGCATGAAGCACACAGGGGTCAAAGCTGTTAGACAATAGGACTTTCCACAAATCTTTTCTGCTTAACTCCTTTTCCAATCTTGGCTTGTACTGAAATGGTGGCTGGGTTCCATGTTTTGTTACATCCTCATGTTGGGCTGTAGCTTCTGGGGTTTCACCTTCTGGAAGCCCAGAGTTTTTCAGGCCTTCAATTTCTGGTTTCTTTGAAACCAAGAGTTCATTTCTCAGCTTATCTCTGTCCTCTTGTATTTTACTATAAGCTGCAAGTAAAAGCCAGACTACTTCTTCTATAGTTTGCTTGGAGATCACATCAGCTAAATATTCCAGGTCATTGTTTTCAAATTCTGCCTTCCATCCAACATCAGGACTCAATTTTGCCAAATTCTCTGCCACTTTAAAACAAGGATCACCTTTCTTCCAGTTTGCAACAACACATTCATAATTTCTGTTTAAGGCCTCATCAGAAGTATCTTTAGAGTCCATATTTCCACAAACAGTCTCTTCAAAGTAGTTTAGGCCTTTTCTATCAAGCTCTCACAATTCTTCCAGAATCTTCCCCTTATCCATTTAAAAAGCCATTCCAACATGTTTTGTATTTGCAAACTCAGCAGCAAAAGCACCCCATTTCCAGTACCAAAATCTGTTCTGGTTTGCTAGTGCTATAACCAGTTGGTTACACAGTTACAGTTTTAAAACCATAAAGTGTCCAAGGTAACACATCAGCAATCAGGTACCTTCACTGGACGATGGCCAGTGGTGTCTGGAAAACCTCTGTTAGCTGGGAAGGCACATGGCTGGTGTCTGCTCCAAAGTTCTGCTTTCAAAATGGCTTTCTCCCAGGACGTTCCTCTCTAGGCTGCAGTTCCTCAAAAATGTCACTGTTAGTTGCATTTGGGATATTTGTTCTCTCTCAGCTCTGGAGCAAGAGTCTGCTTTCAACAGCCGTCTTCAAACTGTCTCTCATCTGCAGCTCCTGTGCATTCTTAAGAGTCCCTCTTGGCTGTGGCTCCTCTTCAAAATGTCACTCTCAGCTGCACTGAGTTCCCTCTGCCCATCAGCTCATTTATATGGCTCCACTGATCAAGGCCCACCTTGAATGGATGGGGCCATGCCTCCATGGAAATATCTCATCAGAGTTATCACCTGCAGTTCAGTGGGGCACATTTCCATGCAAACAACCTAATCCAAACGTTCCAATTTAATCCCCACTAATATTCTGCCCCACGAGAACTGCATCAAAGAATATGGCTTTTTTCTGGGGGACGTGATGCATTCAACCTGGCACAGTGGTGGTATGGGAAAAATGGTTCATGGGAGCAAAGGCTAGATTCAGGGAGATGATTTCGGAGGGAATTAAGAGTACAGGCCAGACAAACTGAATTAAAGCAGGGAGTGGGTGGTGAGGAAAATAGATTCAAGAGACCTATTGGGGGTGCACCTGACTAAATTAGTTAACTGGCTACTTATGAAAGGAAATTTTTAAAAGGAATCTGGAATAGTCTCTTTGATGGGATATGAAATGTAAGAGGCCTACAATTTTAGGGGAGGAAGAAGATGAGTTAACTTATGTACCTGCTGACTGGGCCTGGGGGTCACTGTGCTGTCCATGTAGAGATCTCCATGGTTTGTAGCTTAATGGAAGAAGTTTGGGCTGAATATGCAAATTACAGGGGAATTTCCAAAAATTCAAAACATCCTACCAGTACTACTTGACATGACTTTACTTGTACTAGATCATGCCATTACATAACACTACATGATATAGTGAAGAATTTATTCCCTTTCCAATTTCCTTTCCTTTTAGATTAGCACTTGAGATAGTTTTAGTTTGTGAAAATATGTTTTTCACTTTTGCTAATTTCCCTTTTAAGCAGAGAGACCATCAACCTCAGGTTCAAAGTTCTTAAGCTGGCAATAAATATCTTATTATAATTTAATAATCACTATGTTTTTGCTATGTTCTTTTTTATCATTGCCTTGTATGAAGCGATGTTGACTCTGGATTAACAACAGTGATAATTTTATTTATATTTACTTGAATTTTAAAAAGTGATTGAACTCAATTCAATTAGCCACTGTGTAAAGAAGAAATTATGTGGTGTATGTAGTTATGGAATAATCAAGAAGATGGTATGTATTTGGACTTGGATACAGCAAAGGGGGCCCATTAATGGGCAGTGGTAGAACTGAGATTCATCTTCATATTTGGAGTAACAGAAACCACATAAATTGATGAAATTATTTTATGAGATTGTCTAGGAAGAATTGCTAATCCAGTGGATGGGCATCAGTGATTCTGTTATTTGCCTTATCCTACCTGTAAAAATTTGCATCTGTCTGCCTTTTTTTGCTGGGTAAGAGATATTAGGTCTGTTTTGGCTGTTGTTTGCTTGTCTTGTTGTTTTTTCAGATTCTCAAAGAGAATTGTTTTTGGCCAAAATAAAATAAGGACAATGGAAGTGAATGGAGAACTGAGGACAGACAGAGGAAGAGGTTCACCAAATTAAAGGAGAAATAAAATTCAAAGATGTAGGAATTCAATCAGGGGAGTGTTGCCATGTTACCACAGACTTCAAGGAAGAGAGGTATCACCCAAACTAAGGGAAGAGAGGCATGGGTAGTTAATGTTTAACTTTGTCAAATGCTACAAAGTGGTTTAGTCAGCTAAGGTCTCAGTGATCAATAGCCTCTGATTTAATAATATAGTGACTGTGCTAGAGCAATTTCATAGTGGGAGTAGGGGTGGAAGCCAGACTTCAGTGGGAGAGGAGTTAATGGGAAGGGAGGAGATGGTGACAGGAAATGAAAATTAGAATTTTCTAGAAGATGACTGAGAAAGGGAGGAGAAGACAGGACGCTAGCTAAAGGGGGGAGCAGAAGCAAGTGAGGATTCTGTTTGCTTGTTTTAAGGATCAGAGAGATATGGTCTTGAGAGTAAATGTGAATGATGGAGCCATTAAATAAAAAAAGGGGTTAAAGTTGCAGGAGATAAAGGGAATGATTTAAGAAACAAGATTCAGAGTGGAATGGGGCAGTTATGGGATCCAGGGCAGAGAGGGAGATCGGCTTGAATATGAGATTGAAGATAAAAAGACTAGCTCAGCAGAAAAATATGAAGGAGTCAGAAGTACTGAAGGAGCTTCACACCTAAGAGACTCTGAATTCCCCATAAAGAAGAATCATCCTATGAGTGTATGAGACATAGTCAGGGTGACAAACTGTGCACCAGCTGCTAAGAGAAACCTAAAAGGGTGCTGTGACAGTTTGGATATATTATGTCCTCACAAAAGCCATATTCTTTAATGCAATCTTGTGGGGACAGATTTATTAATATTTTTGATTAGGGTGTGGCCTCTTGATTGAATGTTTCCATGGAGATTCGACCCCACCCATTCAGGGTAGGTCTTGATTAGTTTCCTGGAGTCCATTAAAGGTTGCTCACACAGAGAGCAGGAGGACAAAAAAATGCCCCAAGAGATGTTTGCTGATGCTTAGAGGTGCTTGGAGATGCAATAGAAGGGCATTTAGAGATGCTGAGCTAAGAGTTGCTAGTCCAGAGTTTGCTCTGGAGAAGCTAGGAGAGGACCCAGATGCTTAGATGTACAGGAGCTGAAGAAGCTAAGAGACATCCAGAGACATTTTGGAGAAAGTCATTTTGAAATGCCACCTGGGAGCAAAGGAACAGCAGAACCACCAGCCACATGCCTTCCTAGCTGACAGAGGTGTTCCGGATGCCATCGGTCTTTCTTCAGTGAACGTATCCTCTTGTTGTTGTCTTAGATGGCCATACAACTGTAAATTTGCAACCAAATAACTCTCTTTTTAAAAAGCCAATCCATTTCTGGTATTTTGCATTATGGCAGCATTAGCAAACCGGAACAGGTGCGGACCAACGGGAAGAAAAGATTTCACGAGAGGTCAAAGTTCCAGTCAGCTGGAACAGTTGTACAAATTTCTCTTAGCTTTAGAAATGTAGGAGGCAGACCAAAGGACTGATCACATCTTGGGGTTTACAGGAAAAATCACTGTCCCTACTCCATGCTAATTCCTTCCCTCACTGGTACATGGAATGCCATCCATTCCTGTGCACTTATTAAAGGATTTTTTCTCCCATTGTTGTCTCTCTCTTTTTTAAAATATTTCCTTCTTTCTGGTTCATTCTTACTAGTCTAATTCAGGCATTACTATCTCATGTTTTAAAAAAAATTCTGGCTTCTGGTTGGACAAGTTGGTGGCATAAATATTCCAGAGTGCCTTTCTCCCCTCACAGAATCTTTGACCAACTAGCAAAAACTGGCAGAAACTTCTTCCTCAAAACTCTGGAAAACAGTTAAAGAATTGCATTAATTGGGCCAGTATAAGGATAGAGAATGGAGAATTAACACTTAAATTGGGTTGATCATAAAGTTTTGGTAATGGATGGTGGTGATGATACCAACAACATTGGCAATATAACAGCTATGAATTACATATTTGTATGTGATTAAAAGGGAAATTTTAGCCTATATATATGTTAATAGAATAAACTTTTAAAAAACATAGGCTTGTACAACACAAACATTGAAGCCTATTGTAAATGATGAACTATATTAATAGTACAGTTATAAAAATGTTCTTTCATGAATTGTAACAAATGTACTACACTAATGCAAGATGTTAATAATATGGTGGTATATGGAACTCTGTATCTTATGGATGATTTTTCTGTAAACCTACAACCTAAAAAAAAAAAAAAAACTGAAAAAATAGCAGGAAGGGAAGCTCATGGTGCCCTTGATGGCACTTCCTCCACTCCCTACCCAACAAGGCACAGCATGGAGCTAACCTGTGCTCCACTGTAGGTCCCTGGCCCTGTTCCAGTTGCTCCAAAACTATCCTTATGCACATACTGGGGGGCCTGTATGCCAGTACCAATCAGTTGGGTGGCAACATGAAAGACTGTACTAGGAAACTTGTCTGTGGCTCACACCCCCAGAACTTGCCCTGCAGGCAGAAGATGCTGGCAGGCAGCTAAAGCAGTATAAAAATTTGCCAAAACTGTCTGAGGCAAAGGATTACCTGGTTTAAATTATACAATAAAGCACCTAGGAAGGGGAGAAAGCCTATTTCATTAGGAGCAGCAGGGGACATTTGAATTCCTGTAAGTAGGGGATTTCTTAAGGCCATGAGAAAGCACAAGCCTAGGGTAAGATGCAGTCTCAGAAAAGACAGAGAGGACCCTGTATTTCACAATTACTTCAAGCTGGTTTTATTCACAGGAGGGCAAAACTCTGAAGGACAGCACAGGCCAACACAGAGCCAATAAGTAAAGACCAAGAAAGGTGGTTTTTTGCATTGATTTGTTTGTTTTCCTAGTTCCTGGTGCCCAAATAAATCTCTGTCATATAACTAGCTGGGTACAAATGAATTAAATGAATTAAATCCCCAAATTAATACTTTATAAAATTAAAATATACAGTGTGCAATAAAAGACTGAAAGACAAAGAAATAGGAAATGATGACCCATCCAAAGGAATAGGATAGAAATCCAGAAACCATCAATGAAGAAACCAGACTTTGGACATTGTTTTAGTTTGCTAATGCTGCTGGAATGCAAAATACCAGAGATGGATTGGCTTTTATAAAAGGGGGTTTATTTGATTACACAGCTACAGTCTTAAGGCCATAAAGTGTCCAAGGTAACACATCAGCAATTGGGTACCTTCACTGGGAGGATGGCCAATGGTGTCTGGAAAACTTCTCTTAGCTGGGAAGACATGTGGCTGGCGTCTGTTCCAAAGTTCTGGTTTCAAAATAGCTTTCTCCCAGGGCATTCCTCTCTAGACTGCAGTTCCTCAAAAATGTCACTCTTAGTTGCTCTTGGAGTGTTTTTCCTCTCTTAGCTTCTCTGGAGCAAAAGTCTGCTTTCAACAGCCATCCTCAAACTGTCTCTCTGCAGCTCCTGTGCATTCTTCAAAGAGTCCCTCTTGGCTGTGGCTCCTCTTCAAAATGTCACTCTCAGCTGCACTGAGTTCCTTCTGTTTGTCAGCTCATTTATATGGCTCCACTGATCAAGGCCCACCCTGAATGGATGGGGCCATGCCTCCATGGAAATATCTCATCAGAGTTATCATCTACAGTTGGGTGGGGTGCATTTCCATGCAAACAACCTAATCCAAACGTTCCAACTTAATCCCCACCAATACATCTGCCCCACAAGACTACATCAAAGATAATGGCATTTGGGGGACACAACACATTCAAACCAGCACAGACATACCTGAAAAAAGACTTTTTTTTTTTAAGGTCCTCAATATGCTCAAGTAGAGAAAGGAAAACACAGAGAAAGAACTAGAAGATATCAGGAAAACAATGAATGAACAATGTGAGAAACTCAATAAAGAGACAGAAAATTTAAAAAGAAACCAAACAGGAATTCTATAGTTAAAGATCACAATAACTGAAATATAAAATTCCATATAGGGTTTCAACAGCAGATTGGAGCTGTCAGAAGGAAAAATTAGTGAACTCCAAGAAAATACAATCGAAATGTTTCAGGATGAGGAGCAGAAAGGAAAAATAATTTTAAAATGTAAATGGAGCCTAAGAGACCTCTGAGACACCATCAAGTGTACCAACATATGCCTTATGGGAGTCTCAGAAGGAGAAGAAAGAGAGAAAGCAGCACAGGGTATATTCAAAGAAACAATGGCAGAAAACTTCCAAAATTTAATGAAAAACATGAATTTTCACATTAGAGAATCCCAGTGAACCCCAAACAGGATAAACCCAAACAGAAACACACCTAGATGCATAGTCAAACTGTCAAAAGCCAAGGGCAAAAAGTGAGTTCTGAGAGCTGTAAGAGAAAAGCAACATGCTATGTACAAGGGAATCCCAGTAAGATTAAGTGCTGATTTCTCATTAGAAACCATGCAGACACAAAAGCAGTGGGCCAAAATATATAAAGTGCTGAAAGAAACAATTACCAATCAAGAATTTTATATCTGTTGAAACTTTCAAAATTGAGGAGGAGATTAAGACATTCCCAGGTAAACAAAAAATAAGGGAATTTGTCACTATTAGACCTGTCCTACAAGCAGTGTTAAAGGGAGTTCTTAAAATTACAAGGAAAGGACATAAGTCGGAGGATCAAACTGACATAAAGAAGTAAGAACCTGTGGTAAATGTAACCACAGAGTTAATTATAAATGCCAGTACTACTGTATTATATTTTTGGTATGTAACTTCATTTTTAACTTGTTACCATTCCTAAAAAGCAAATGCATAAAAAATAATGATAAATCTATAGTTTTGGAATAAAACATATAAAAATATAATTTGTAAAAAGTACAACAAAAATATGGGGTATAGAGGGGTAAAGGAATAGGGCATGTGTATGCTATTAAAGTTAAGTTTCCATAGAATCAAACATTATTATAGATTTAGGATGTTAAATTTTAGCCCCATGGTGACCACAAAGAAAATATATAAAATAGATATATAGAAAGAAAGGAGAAAGGACTCAAAATGGTACAACACAAAGAGTTAAATAAACATGAAAATAGGTATTAATAGAGAAATTTGAGCAACAGAAAAGGTACAGATCTTCAAAAGACCATGTAGCCAAATGGCAGAAGAAAGTCCTGCATTTATCAGTAGTAACCTTAAATGCAAAAGGATTAAAGTCTACAGTTAAAAACAGGGATTGACAGAATAGATATAAAGAAGGAACCAACATATGCTGATTACAAGAGACTCACCTTAAATATAAAGATACTATTTGGCTGACAGTGGAGAAAAATATTCAATGCAAATACTAAACAAAAGAGAGGTGGGATAGGTATACTAATATCAGATAAAATAGACTTTAAGGAAAAAATTATTACAAGCGTCAAAGAACATCACTATATATAGCCAAAGGGGTAAATTTAACAAGATGACATAACAATTATAAATATTTATGCACCTAATGGCAGAACACCTAAATATATGATGAAAACAGACTGTATTGGGGGGAAAAATAGGCAGTTTATATTAATAATAGCTGACTTCATATACCACTTTCTTTAATGGATATAACATCTCAACAGAAGATCAATAAGGAAATAGAAGACTTGAACAGTATACTCAATTAGAACAGTTTACTAAATTTCAGCAGAATTTGTATTCTTCTATGTGTATTAGTCAAGGTTCTCTAGGGAAACAGAATCAATAGGAGATATCTGTAAATATGAGATTTTATAAAAGTGTCTCATGCAAATGTGGGGATGCACAAGTTCAAATTCTGTAGGGCAGACCGCGAGCTGGCAACTCTGATGGAGGTCTTCAATGAACTCCCCATGAGAGGCTGGCTGAATCAAGAAAAAAGTGAAAGTCCTCTTTTCTCCCTTAAAAGTCTTCAACTGATTATGTTATATCCAACCGATTGGATTATTTCATTGCGGAAGATACTTTCTTAGTTGATCATAGTCAGTCACAGATGCATCAGCCACAGATGCAATCAATTGATGATTTAGTAAACCAGCCTTCTGGCTTACTAACAAGCCAATAAAGGTCCTTGCAGTAATGGTTAGGCCAATGCTTGCTTGACCAGACAAACTAAGCTCCATCACCTGGCCATGCTGACATATCTACCTAACCATCACAATATGTTAGACCACAAAACAAGCCTTAATAATTTCAAAAATATGGCAATGATACAATGTATTTTATCCAACCACAACAGACTGAAGTTAGAAATTAATAACAGGGGAAGAACTGAAAAATACACAAATTTTTGGAAATTAAACAATCAACTTTTAAATAACAAAAGGGTCAGAGAAGAAATCATTAGTGATATCAGGAAATATCTGGAGTGAATGAAAATGAAAACACAACATACTAAAACTTATGAGATGCAGCAAAGTCAGTGCTGAGAAGGAAATTTATATCTCAAAATGCTTACATTAGAAAAGGAGACTTCAAATCAGGGACTTATCCTCATGAATGGATGATCTGAAAAAAAAAAAAGAGTGAACTAAACCCAAAGTGAGCAGAAGGAAGGAAATAACAAAGACTAGAGCAGAAAAAATTGAAATAGAGAATGAAAAAACAAAATAAATCAATGGAATCAAATTTAGTTCCTGGAAAAGCTCATTAGAACCAACAAGCCTTTAGCTAGACTGACAAAGAAAAAAGAGAGATGAAGCAAATAATTAAATCAGAAATGAAAGGGGGATACTACTACTGACCAGACAGAAATAAAAAGGACCATAAGAGGATACCGTGACCAATTCCCGAAGACACACAAACTACCCACCCTATCTCAAGAAGAAATAGATGATTTCAACAGACCAGTAACAAGTAAAGATATTGGATTAGTAATCCAAAACATCCCCCAAATCAAAAGCCCAGGATCAGATAACTTCACAGGTGAATTTTACCAAACATTCCAAGAAGAATTAACACCAATTCTTCTCAAAGTCTTCCAAAACATTGAACTGGAGAGAACACTCCTTAACTCCTTCTGTGAAACCAAATCCCCCCATACCAAAGCTAGATAAAATTACTACAAGAAAAGATTATTTTAGAACAATATCCTGTATGAAAATAATGCAGAAATCCTAAATAAAATAATAGAAAAACAAATCCTACCACACATTAAAACAATTATACAGCATGCTCAAGTGGGATTTATTCCATGTATGCAAGCGTAGTCTAACAAGAAAATCAATTAATGTAATGCATTACATTAATAGAATGAAGGAAAAAAACACATCTCAATTGGTGCAGGAAAGGCATTTGAAAAAAGTCAGCACACTTTCTTGATAAAAACACTTAGAAAACTAGGAATAGAAGGAAACTTCCTCAACACAATACATGGCATGTATGAAAATCACATAGCTAATGCCATAGTCAATAGTGAAAGACTGAAAGCTTTCCCTCTAAGATCAGGAACAAGACAAGGATTTCCACTGTCACTATTGTTATTCAACATTGTACTGAAAGTTCTAGCTGGAATAATTAGGCAAGTAAAAGTAATAAAAGTCATCCAAATTGGAAAAGAAGAAGTAAAATAGTCCTTATTTGCAGATGACATGATCTTATATTTAGAAAATCCTCAAAAATCCACAAAAAGCTACTAGAACTAATGAACAAATTAAGTAAAATGGGGGGGGGGGAGCTCAACATGCAAAACTCAGTAGTATTTCTATATATTAGTAAGGAGCAATCTATAGAGGAAATTGAGAAAAAAATTCCAATTACAATGGCAACTAAAAGAATCAAATATCTAAGAATAAATTTAACCAAGGATACAAAGGAATTATATGTAGAAAACTACAAAACTTTGCTGAAAGAAATCAAAGAAGACCTAAATATAGGGAAGGACATTCCATGTTCACGGGTTGAAAGACTAAATATTGTTTAGATGTCAGTTCTTCCCAAAGTGATTACAGATTCAATGCAATTCCAATTAAAATTTCAATAACCTTCTTTGAAGAAATGGAGAAGCCAATCACCAAATTTATACGGAAAGGTAAAGGGCCCTGAGTAGCCACAACCATCATGAAAATGAAGAATGATGCTAGAGGACCCACCTTTCCTGATTTTAAAACTTATTACAAAGTCAAGTAATCAAAACAGCATGGTGCTGGCACAAGGACAAACATATAGACCAAAGGAAGTGAATTAAGAGTTCAGAAATAAACCTTGTCATCTTTGGCCAATTGATTTTTTTTATTAAGATTTATTCACATACCATACAATCATCCAAAGTATATAATCCATTGATCACATTGCCATCATATAGTTTTTCATTCATCACCCTGATCTATTTTTTTTAATATTTTCCTTGTACCAGAAAAAAAGTGAAAGAAAGAATAAAAAGTTAACAGTAAAAAACAGAACACCCAAATTGCCTCTCCACCCTATTTTTCCTTTAGTTTTTTTTTTTGCCCCCATTTTTCTACTTATCCATCCATACACTGGATAAAGGGGAGTGTGATCCACATGGTTTTAACAATCAGATTGTCACTGCTTATAAGTTCCATTGTTATACAATTGTCATCAAGATTCAAGGCTACTGGGTTGTAGTTTGATAGTTTCAGGTATTTACTACTATCTATTCCAATTTATTAAAACCTAAAAAGAGTTATCTATATTGTGTGTAAGAGTGCCCACCAGAGTGACCTCTCAGCTCCTATTAGAATCTCTCAGTCACTGAAACTTTATTTCATTTCATTTCACATCCCCCTTTTGGTCAAGATGTTCTCCATCCCACAATGCTGGGTCTAGATTCCTCACCAGGAGTCATATCCTGCATTGCCAGAGAGATTTACACCCCTGGGTGTCAGATCCCACGTAGGGGGGAGGGCAGTGAATTCACCTGCCAAGTTGGCTTAGCTAGAGAGAGAGTTGGCCAATTGATTTTTGATAAGGGTGCCAAGTTACTCAATAGGGAAATAATAGTTTCTTCAACAAATGGTGCAGGGAAAACTGGATCTTCATATGCAAGAAGGAGAACCCCTACCTCACACTATATACAAAAATTAACACAAAATAGATAAAAATCCTAAATATAACAACCAGGACTATAAAAATCCTAGAAGAAAACATAGGGAAGCTTCTTCAGGATCTTGTGTTGGAAATGGTTTTTTTAGACTTTACACCAAAAGCATGAACAACAAAAGAAAATATAAACAGGACTTCATCAAAATTTAAAAGTTTTGGGCATCAAAGGAATTTATCATGAAAGTAAAAAGACAACCTACAAAATGGGAGAAAATATTTAGAAACCACATATCTTCTAAGTGTTTAGTATTCAGAATATATCAAGATATCCTACAACTCAAAAACAAAAAGACTGACCATCCAATTTAAAAATGTTCACAAGACTTGAATAGACATTTCCCACAGAAGATACACACGTGGCCAATAAGCCTATGAAAAGTCGCTCAACATCATTACCTATTTGAGAAATGCAAATCAAAACCATGAGATGCAATTTTATACCCACTATAATAACTGCTATTAAAAAAGTGGAAAATAACAAGTGTTGGAGAAAATGTGGGGAAACAGGAACACTTGCTCATTGTTAGTGGAAATATAAAATAGTGAAGACCCTGTGGAAAACATTTTGGTGGTTCCTCAGAAAGTTAAGTATGAAATTACCACATGACCCAGCATTCCCACTTCTAGATGTATACCCCAAAGAATTGAAAGCAGGGAGTTGACCAGATTTTTGCACACTGATGTTCTTAAATGCACTGTTGCTTAAAGATGGAAACAACCCAAGTGTCCAGCAACCAATGAATGGATAAACAAAAATGTGGCATATACATGCAATGGAATATTATTTAGCCAGAAAGAGGGAATGAAGTTCTGATATATGAGACAACATGGATGATACTTGAAGACATCATGGTGAGTGAAATAAGCTAGACACAAAAGGAAAATTATTGTATGATCTCACTGACAGGAAATAATTAGAATAACAAATTCACAGACACAGAAACTTGAATACAGATTACCAGGGGCTGGGGTGGGGGTAAGTATTGCTTACTTGGTAGAGAATTTCTGTCTGGGACAAAGGAAAAGTTTTGGTATTGGATGGTGGTGATACACAAGATTGTGAATGTAATTAAAACCACTGAATTTTATATTTCAATGTGGTTAAAAGTAGAAATTTCAAGTTGTATATGTGTTACCAGAATAAAATTTAATAAAAATCATTGGACTACACAGCATAAACAGTGAATTGCAATGTAAACTGTGGACTATAGTTAATAGTACAATTATAATAATATTCTTTCATCAACTGTAACAAGGTACTATACTTAATGCAAAGGGCTAATAACCATATAACCATATGGGAACTCAGCATTTTCTGCATGATTTTTATGTAAGCCTACAATTTCTCTAATAAAAATTAATAAGCAAATAAATAAATGAGTAGATAAATAAATAAATCCCCTTGCCTGCTCCAGCTAACTTCAATCCTTTCTTGAAAACTTCTCAAAAGAATTGATTTCTAGAGGGTATCTGCTTCATCTCCCATTCTTTCTTTTCTCTTGCTATTACTTTAAAATATAATTTTTTTCAGATTTATGTATAAATTTTACTTAGAATTTTGAATAGTTATCCATGTGTACAAAATCAAAGATATAGGAGGAAAAAAGAGTTAATCTATCTCCCATCTTTGTCCTCTACCCATTCTGCTTCCCTCCCTTGTAGGCTACTACTATTATGTTTTCTTGTTTTATTTTGTATATACTTCCAGACATATTTTATGTGTAGACAAGCAAATACATATATAGGTTAATTTTATTATTATTTTAATAAATGATAACACACTATGTATACTGTTGCTACTTTCTCTCCTTGCTTAATATACTTTGAAGATTTTTTACATGTAAATATGTGGAAAACTACCTTAATCATTTTAACAGTCGGAAAGTATTCCATTACATGAATGCACATAATTTATTTCACTTGTTTTCAATAGAGAGATATTTATGTCGTTTTTAATAGTTTACTTACATACAAAGCTACAATGAATAACTTTGAACATACATTATTTTACCTAAGTGCAAATATATCTATAGAACAACTTCCTAGTATTGGAATCACTGGATTACCAATCTGTTCCACCCTTATTGTTCAGCCTTGATTTCACCAGTTTCACTGAACTAGCTGTTTTCAAGGTCACATAAAATTCCAAGGTGATTCTTTGTCCTCATATAACCCCTCAGTAGCATTTGACTCAGCTGATTGCCACTTCCTCTTTCTTAAAATGCTTTCTTTTTTTGGCTTCCATGATATTATGCCTTTCTGGATTTCCCCCTGTTGCAGTGACTGCCCTTTTCTGGTTCCTAATCTTTTAAATGTCCTTGTTTTGGACAGTTCTAGAACTCTTTTCTCAGCTTGATCCTTTAACTGCCTTCTCTCCTTAATTTATCTCATAAAGTTTCTTTGTTCTAAATACCAGTTATACACAGAGGACTCACACATGTTCATCTCCAACTCTGACTTGTCTCCTGAGCTCTGACTCAACTGCCCTTGTGACTCCTTCGCCTGGATATATAATAGACTATTCAAAACTTAACTGTTCCTCCCTAGTCTTCCTCATATTGATTGGTGCCATCTCCAATCTTCCAGTTGTTCTTGCCAGAAATCTAGTATGAGCCTTGATTCTTTCCTTTCCTTCCATTAGCAACCATATCTAATCCATCATCAAGTTTTGTCACCTTTGCCCCTAAATACATCCAGGACTCAGCCACTTTTCACCATCTCCACTGCTAGGACCTAAAGACTGGAAAATTCTCACAGCTTCTTAACAGCCTTCATGCTTAACCTCTTGTCCATCAACAGCAAGATGGATCATTATAAGACATTTCCCTGCTGAAAATGCTGTAATGGCTTTCCTTTTGCGAAGAAGGAAACCGAAACTCTGTACCATGGGTTAAAAGGCCACACATGATCTGGCTGTTGCCCACCTTTCTGATCTTGCTCCACTCTGGGCTCTGCCTCGTTTGTGCTTCTGACTTGATGTGTTATTTTTCTATTTCTTAAACTCTCCAAGCCTCTTTGTGCTGCAGAGCCTTCACACTTGTTGCTTCCTTTGCCTACAACAGTCTTTCCTCAGATCTTCACATAGCTGGCTTTTTCTAATTTTGGGGGGTTCAACTCACATGTTATTTCCTCAGAAAAAACCTCCTTGAACACCCCAATTAAAGTCACCCCCACCTCAATGTGCTTTATTTATCTAATCACCCTTCTAAAATTCTTCAAGGAATTTATCTGAAATTATTTAACCCCTTCCTTTTTTCTTTCTTGTCTGTCTTTTCCCTGGAATAACAGCTGCATGGGGGTTGGCTGTCTTATTCACCACTTTATCCCTAGGACCTGGAACTGCACCTGACATAAATAAGTTCTCAATCAATATTTCTTGAGTGGATGAATAAGAAGACTGTGGGGCAAAAGTCTTGAAGGAGTTGGTGAGATTGTATATGATATAGCTGGCCATGTAACCCAGATTTGATAAAGAAAGACCACAGACTGGTTACGAGGTTTGAGTTAGATTGAGTGAATTGAACTTGGACCTCTTGAGGCTGAAGAGGGGATAGAGAGAATAAGGGAAGGTCTGAGGAAGCTGAAAGAAAAGTGGGTGATCATAGCACCTGGAATATTCTGGTTAAACATTTCCAGTGTGGAGCAGGTTCTGGGTTATTCAGTATTCCAACTCAGCTGTAGCTTCTCATTTGCAACTCTTGATCAACCTACAATTGCTTCTGAGAGAAAGAAATACCACCAAGGAATTGGAGAGATTATCAGATAAATAGTTTAATACTTATGGTTCACTCATTGATATAATTTTGGCCCACTTATGTTCATTCCTTAACTCTGAAACATTTCTCCTTATACCTTTACAAGTGGAAGTAAAAATATCTGTTATAGATGACAATTTTGAGTTTCTCTACTGTACCTCAAGGGTTCTTCACTTTTAGAGCAGAAATTGGTGTTTCTTGCCTGTCTAATTTAAGGCCGAGGAAATGGGAAAGCAAGGTTTCCTATATCAGGACTCAGGGCCTGTGATTCTATGTAGGATTACTACAGATGCTTCCCTAAGGAGCTCTGAACTCTATGCCCTAAGGTTTAATAGCGCTTTCAGTTAGGTGTTATTGGGAGACTACACACTGGATCTTGTTTACTCTGCCTCAAACAACATCCCTTCTACCTCCTAACCTGCTTGCCATTCTCCCTTCTTTCCTTATCCTCTTCAATTAATATTGAAGAAAAGATAAAAGATAATACAGCCATGACCTTTCAAAGATTATGATGTCTTTGTTGTTATACATTAGCCATTCATTACTAGTGTATTAGAAAATATCCTTCAAAAATCCTTTAAATGTTCATTAATAGTTAAACAAATTTAAAAGGACCCATATTTACTAAGAACAGTTAAATGATCACTCCTTTTACCTCTCATTAAGAGGTAAGTAATTTTTGGAATTCTTTGAAAAAAGATATGCACCCAATTTTAAATTAAAAACAAAATATTTCATAAGAAAAGTGTGTTGTATTATTTTTATTAGCAGCTTTGTGGGCAGTCTTTATAAGACCATTCCTCCCAAAACTTTATAAAACTAGTCAAATCATACTTTTATTTATATAAAAATGAGAAAAGTGCCTTTACAAATGTGCTGTCACTCAAACCCAGTCATTTGTAAAGCAGGTTATCATGAAGGTGGCAAAACTTGCATTATTCTTTTAAGTCTTCATTCTAACAAATAGAGATCTTTGTAATTTTTTTAAATCTTTGTATATTGTTGAAGGAAAACAAGCTCTGCATATAACTTAAGTCCATTAGCTACATAATTAGCCTTAATTGACCCTTGAATAAATGATTTATACTAACCAAAGAGGGTTTGAAAAAACATTAAAATTTCTTGGATAAAATAAGTTCTTTTTCATATCTGGAAACTCTTGGGAAACTGGCAAGTATTTATTCTGTAAATATCTGAGTTTATTCCTTAATGGACAATCTACCCAAAGCATAGAAAACCACTTCTCATTGGAAACAGTGAATAACAACTGTAATTATCAAGAAAGACCTTGAAACAGATTGAATGGAGTGGGGGATGGGGCAAGAACTACATTTTCCTCGTAGGAGACACAGAATGGTGGTGATTCGACCTGCTTCTGAGTTTGGAAGGAAGAAAGGAAGAGGAGAGAAGGAGAAACAGCACTTGTAAATGAGAAGGAATGGCAGAGTCTAGTCTTTCTCAGGTTTGCTTTGACTGTTGACACTCTATTCCAAGCATTGAAAGGCAGCTCAGAGTCAAGTCCACCTTCCCCAAGAAACACATAGAAATATGTAGCAAAGCAAACTTGAGCATCATTAGACTGTAGGTTACCAAATCAAATTTCAAAGAACTGTAAACGAAACCAGAGTGAACCCATTTTGAATCTGTTTCACTGTCCTGTTTTTTGGCATAGAACATCCACTAAAATTTAATCAAACTGTAACAATTACATAGATAACTCAGAAAAGGAGGGGTAGGATGCCACCTGCTTATGTCATCTTAAATGTTCACTTAAATCAACTTAACTCTGTTACAATTGTTCAGTTGCCTGCCAAGTCCCTTACATCCAGGGAAACTAGGTCTTCTTTACAAGGTTTCTGCCACAATGCGCGGCATTGCATGTTCGATGCCCTCCAGTGCCCTATCCGGGCTGTCTCTTTTGTGCAAACGGAAATAACCCCCAAACAAAATCCAGCATTTAGGACACGAAAAATACCAATCTCGTTATACTTTCTAGACGCACAAATGCGGCTCTCGCAGTCCCCTAGGGAACATTAAACCTGCTCATTCATCACTGCAGATAAACTCCCAATCTGCTGGCCGCTCAGGTATTTTCTGCTTTCTTCAACCACCCCAGCAAACAGGAAGACGCCTTTGCTGGGCGAGACCTGCTGCAGTCCAGGCACTTGGCGGCCGCGAGGTGGAAGCGCCCTCCTGTCCGTTTATCTCAGTGCTTCGTACCCGCGGGAAATCAAGTTGGAAAACTGCAAGAGATTTGCGATCTACGGTTCCTCCCGTCTTCTCACATTTCTCTGCTCGTTTTCCCTGAATCCGCCCCAGATCCCAACGAGGGATGGATTCAAAGACTCTTTCCGTTCCCCAGTCCCGAATTCTGGCCCGTGCCCAGCCTTTTTCCAGCTCAGCGGCTCCCCAAGGCAGGAAGTATGGGCAGTCTGCGCCCTAAGAGAGGTGTCGCCCGCGCAGACTGTCATCCCTCGCCCTTGGGCCAGGGTCGAGCCCCACTGTCTCAACCAGGACCACCTGCCCCGCCCAGTACCACGCCTGCTCCCCCCGCAACTTCGCCCGGGGAAGCAGAGAAGGAGGGCGGATTGGGAAAGGGTTATTTTGAATTCCATGGCTGCTCTTCCGCCCTAAGAAGTGCCGGGAAAGGATTTAGGCGCCAGTCCCGAAGGTCTTCCCAGCCCTTCCAGAGACAGCAGTTTCTGGCTGGGGCTCCTCCGCTCTGCTTCCCCACCTGCGCACCAACCGCGGAGGCGGCGCGCTCTCCGCTGCTGGGCGCAGATCCGCAAACTCACCTGGAGCGCTATTCCGCAGCTGTCCGGAACCGGAGAGGTGCTCCCCAGGCCCGGGATGCGGGCGGGAAGGGGCTGCCATGAGGGGCGCGGGCCGCGACCAGGCGGAGAGCTGCGCGTCTCGGTTGCTCTCGGGGCTGCGGAGCGGGATGCTGCAGAACTCCGGCACTGCACCCGGGCGAATCTGGAGCGCCAGGCGGGCGGGCGCCCGGGCTTACCACTGTGTCTAAACCCCCCTCTCTTTTTGCTTTCATCTGTCCCTTCCCCTCCACACCCCTTTTTCTTCTTCTTTCTCCCACTTTCCCCCCTCCCTCTCTTCTCTCCTCTCTTCAGTCTCCTCCCTCCCCTTTCACTGATGCGTGGAGGAGGGCGGGTGAAGCGGGAGGGAAACAGTCCCGTCTCTTTAATCTGAGTGGTACCTTGGAGGTTATCTGTTCATGGGATCCGGAAATGAAGTGTACAACCTTTCTAAACTAAAGTGACTTTGGAATGCTTTTCCTTCTCATCTTTGTGCCTCCTTTTCAGTGGCTCTTTTTGTCCGCGATTGGGTGGCTCCTTAGTGAGGTGGCACCAGAGAAGGAAAGCGAAGTCTTCGGAAGCTGGCTTGTGACCCAGCCATTGACGAGTCTAAAAATCATTTTACCTACAATTTCGCAAAGGAGTCATCCCCTGAAAAACAGCTGGGGTTAAGATTGGGGATGAGAAGTAAAGGGAGATAAGACAGGGCAATGGATCAGAGTTTATCCGCAGCTTTATTCTGGAGCTTTCCAAGTGGTTTACTCTGGAGATGCCTTTGAATACATCTCCAGCGTTTCCATCTGAATTCGATCTTGAGAGAGAAATTTGACCTTCCTGTTTTTGGTCATAAATCGTTTTCCAGATCGTTTTACAAACCTATAAATAGAATTCCTTCAGCTGCAGTCTCCCAGAAACTCCCTAAACCTGAAATGAGGGCCTCTAGACATTTGAGTGCTTCTTGGAGAGTGCCGTTTTTCCATCACTGGACCCGGTTTCCAATGTCGGGGGGGGGGGGGGAAGATTTTTTTGTACCACCCCCCCCACAGTCCCCAAGCTGACCCACCCTGGATTGAGTTGCAACCGGGTTTGACTGTTTCAAATCCTTTCCTCCAGAGAACTCCCATCACTGAAAAATCTTTCTGTGTGCTCTCCCATCTCCCAACTTTCTGCCATCCAAAAACCATTTTATAGTAATCTAGATTAGATCTGTGTTTCGCACTCCATCTTCCTTCCGTTGTAATGTCCTTTTTCTCAGACATCATATATTTAAATGAGGTGCTGCATGCAAAATACTAAGCATAATGCTTGGGGCTTAGTTTGTACTCAGTAAATGTCACCTGAATTACTATGGGCAATGACTTCAGGTTGTCATTAACATTTATTTCATGTTCTCATTCTCTCACGTAATTCTTAAACCTCAATTTCCTTGCTACGATTTGCACTGTACCAACCCTTACCTTCTCTAAATATATGATATGAGGTCATAACTTCTCATTTAGGAAAACATAATGAAAATATTTCCAGAGCAAGCCAAAATTTATAACTTTCATAATACAACACAGTGATTTCCCCAGAAGATATGATATTGACCACTTTGATTTTACACTTATACCCAGAGTAATTTGTAACAAATCTTGTAGATGACAGCCATGGAGAGAATTCAAGGTTGTGCCATCTCAACAGAGCAGATTTGGAAGAGTTTCCTGCAATAATGGTGTAAAGAGAGCAGGCTATTCACAGAGATTTTGAAGATACTCTAAGGAATTCCATATACAGCAGATTTTGTTCTTCTGATTAATAGTTGTAATGAGGCAATATGATTAGTCCTATAGAACTAACTGAAATCTGGAGAGCTGACATTCTCAACTTCAGGATGTTTCCAGATGGCATGATCAGACTTTTACAGTTGAAGTGAACATCTGGGAAGTAGAATATATTAGTGAAGGTGTGGAGAAGACCCTACCTATGACGCAAAAGGGATCTAAAATTTCAGAAGCTGCTGCTATTGCTACTGCAACAAACACATTTGCTAAGATATCAGTGATGAAAATGCACTTGCATTCTGCAACAGGACGTTGCACCGCAGAGGTATTCAAATTGTTATTCATTACACAGATGCTTAAAGCAGCAGGCAGGACACAAATGCAGCACTCAGTAAGGGTTTCTCTGAGTGACTAGAGGATATTGTAAACTCTGAAGACTGATTCTTTAGATATCTTACTACATTTTAGATGCCAGAGTGTCTGTGTTTAAGTTCATTTTTCTTGTTTGAGATAAATTAAGTTATCCCAGTCAAGTTCTTTTTGAAAGTTGAGATGAAAGATTCAGAAAGAGTCACTGCTTTAGGGTCTTGTTTATTTTTAATCTTGAATATGTGGAATGAGGGACTTGAGTACTAACAGTCTATTTCTTGAACTTTTGACCGAGATGAGATTTTCATTTAAGGACAATTGCACTATTTTGATAATATTGCTCTCAGTTTAAGACTAAGCTGAAACTCTTGCTCCTTTCAATTAAACTTGCTTCACTGCTGAGATAACCATAAAAGCCAGTCAAAAAGTGCAAAATTAAGGAGAAGGTTCAGAAGCTGTAAAGAGTTGTAAGTAGTGTAGACAGAATCAAGGCAAATAGTGTAGGTCTGAAGAATGTAAACTGTTCCTTAAAGGTTTTTGTTTTCCTTGAGTTATTTGGTTAACTACAGAAGATTAACCTGATCTCATATACCTCATAAATAAGATTCATCAACCCATTTCATGACAACAAAAGGTCAAGTTTTAGGAGCATTATTTTAAGTACTTTTTTTTTTTCATATTTCGGAAGAAAATTACTGCAGCATGAAATGGCAATTCATAATGCAAACAACAGCATATAAGTAACCCCTGCCCGTGTTTATAGGAAAAGCATTTTATTTTTTTCTTAATCATCCAGATTGCCTTTGTGCCGTTATTAAATTCAACAGATAATTGCTCAGTTCTCCTTTTGGAAAGACAGTCAGATAGAGAGGTACAGAGATATTTAATATATAATTTTATAATTCCATAATATGCAGGAGAAGATTGGGTTGGAAATAATCCCTATTGCAAGATAGTGTCTATTTATTGGTGAGTAGAAGATATACTTAGATCAGACTGTATCTAGAGAATACTATTACATCTAAAGCACCAACAGAAAAATTGGGTCCATAATTTAGATGTGTGTTTTATATAAATCATGAAAATTTTCATTCTAGTTAGCTAAACTCATTTTCAAACTGATTTGCAATATGATTTAACAGTAGGGTCACAGGATGAGAAGGTTTAAGGTCTGTCATTATGGAACAATCTAATCTTGGGTGAATTGGGCCTTAGTTCATCTTTAAAATTGGAAGGATGAGTACTGAATAAATGAACACCATCACTTCAATGATGTTCCTGTGTGTTGCCCCACATTCTTTAAAAGATTGCAGCAGAAAATTTTGCACACTATAATGCATGATATGGCTTGACAAAAAAATTTGAAGACTCCTGTCTTGATTTGCCAGAGCTCCTATGACAAACACCACACAATGAGTTGTCTTAACAATAGGAATTTATTGCTTATGGTTTGGAGCACTATAAATCTAAAGTCAAGGCATCAGTAAAGATGTGCTTTCTCCCAAAGTCAGTAGCATTCTGTTGCTGGCTTGCTGCAGTTTTTGGAGTTCTTTGGCTTGTATTTCTGCCTTCGGTCACATAGCAACCACTCTTTCCTTGTGTCTGCTCTTTCCCTCGTGTCTGCTTTTTTGGTTTCTGCTGACTTATGGCTTCTGCTTGTGACTTTCTCTTCATAAGATTTCCGTAATACAGATTAAGACCCACCATAATTCAGTTGGCCACCCCTTAACTAATAATATATTTAAAAGGTCTTATTTACAAATAAATTCACACCAACAGGAATGCAGATTAAGATTAAGAACACGTCTTTCATTAGGGTTCATAATTCAACCTACTACAAAGTTGTTTACCCTACTGGGTAAACCAAATGCATTAAAAGAGGGAAGTTACTAAGTCTATGATGGTGGTATAATGGGAAAATAGCAACTGATCAAATTCAATTGAAACATGTATTAATAATTCTTCTAAACTACTATGTAATCAAACCTCCTAGCTGAAAACCCCGTGTATCTCAAGAGTTAGTCAATAATAATATATTCATGTCTCAATAATTTTGATGCTATTCTCAGTTATAACTGCATTTTACCTATAACCTATTTTATATTAGTCTTAAAATTTTCAATTCATTCACAATTTCTCATTTATTCTGCATTTGATAAGGCAACAGGGAAATTGCAGCTATACTGTGCATTCATGTAAAAACTATGCCTAAAGATCATTAAAAAGTATTACATTAGAATTGAAATAACTGGTTTTAATTTGATTAATCCACTACCCAGTTTGCTGACTTAAAGAAGGTAGTTAATTTTTTCCAATTTCAGCCTCCTAAAATTTAACATGGGAATAATGCCAATCCTATCTATCTACCAAACTTACCCTGAATATACTAGGATTTAGTATATGAACTTTCATAGAAAGGGTAAGGCATTGCACAATAGAAGATCAAATTTATGTGAAGGAAGCTTGCAATGAAATCAGAACAAAAACATGTTTTAATATGCAATGACATATCTTTGAGGCTGTTAATCTCTTGATTAGGCTCTTGCAGTGTCAACACATACATATAAAATTTTAAAGTGGGAATATCTCACAGATATGTAATTTGCAACTGTACAGCTTCTGGTCAGCCAGACTGGGTGATGTGCATACATTTGTGCCCAGTAAGTACACAGCCAATTGGAAAATCCTATATCAATATTTAAAACAAACAAACTATGTAGTTAAATGATTTATTAAGATTCCCTCTCTTATTGTTTCGGTTTGCTAAAGCTGCCAAAATGCAGTATACCAGAAATGGATTGACTTTTACAATGTGTGTTTGTTAGTTCACTAGTTTACAGTTCTAAGGCTTTGAAAATGTCCTGATTAAGGCATCAAGAGTAAGATAGCTTCTCTGAGGAAAGGCGGTTGGTATCTGGGGTTCCTCTGTCACATGAGAAGGTACATGGCCAGAATCTGCTGGTCCTCTCCTGGGTTTAGCTTCTAATTTCCATAGCTTTCTCCAAAATGTCTCTGGGCTTCTATCTTAGCTTCTCTCAGCTCTTGCAGGTCCTCCTTGCTTCTCCTGGGGACAAACTCTGGATTACATATCTTAGCTTCTCTGAGTATCTCCAAAATATCTCTGCATTTTATCTTCTCATAAAGGTCTCCAGCAAGGGGACCAAAACCCATCTTGAATGGGTGGGGTCACATCTCTATGGGAACAATCTAATCAAAAAGTCCCACCCACAGCAGGTCTGCCCCCACAGGATTGGATTAAAAGAGGATTCAAACCAGCAAATTTATCCTTACAAGCTGGGAGCAAAGAGTTCAGTTAGTTGAATTTGCTCATTTTATGGGTGAGAAAATTAAGACTCAAAGAGTTCACAATTTGTCCCAGGTCATCCCGCTGGTAAGAATCCGAGTTGGGACTCTGAATTCTAAACCACCCATTACACTTCATTACCACAATTAATGAAATGTGCTATACATATTTTCTGGTCATAATATTTTTTTGTTTTCTATGTACACATTTTCAGTAAATGTGGCAGATTGAGTAATGTATCCCAGAAAATGATATGCTCTTAATCTTAATCCATTCCTGTGAGTGTGAACCAATTGTACATAGGATCTCTTAAAGAAGTTATTTTATTTCAGGTGTGGCCAACTGAATCAGGGTGGGTCCTAATCCTGTTACTGGAGGCCTTATAAAAAGAAAGCCACATGGAGGAGTCAGAAGCCAGAAGTCCGATGGTAACCCAGAAGAGAAAGGAGAGGACATTGTCATGGGATTCAACATGTGTCAGGGAAAGCCACAGAACCAAAGGATTGCTGACATTCAGCGCTAGAACTTCACAGTTGAAGGGGAGAAGGCATCACCTTGCTGACATGCTGATTTTGGACTTTTCCTAGCCTCAAAACCATGTGCCAATAAATGCCCAATGTTTAAGCTAACTCATTATTTGGTATTTATCTTAGCAGCGTGGGGAACTAAGACAGTATCTATTTTCATTTTCATTTTTAAAAGCAACATAGTTTTATGGGCATAACTGTTGGACATTTCTGCTTAGAAGTAGTTATGTAGATGATACTAATGAAAATAACGAGGCTTTTGAAAAATCAAGGTAAAACCCTATAGTGGATTATTGCAGTTCTTAACAGGTAAAACAAGCTTTATTGTAATTAATGTCTGCTCTTTGACTTTTACCAAGATAAGAGAAAACTCAGGTGTTTAATATGTAACAAAATTATCCAAAAATTTCAGTATTTAGGAGATTGACTAATATGCGCCCTTGATGGAAAACAAAATTTTAATTATTTTTAAAATCATACATTTATTACATCTTTATATGTATGCCTCTTCTTATGAATGTGAAATGAGACTAATTAATTAATGACTTGGTAAAGCTGTTTTTATCATTGCTTAATTAAGTGCACTTTATGAAGGTTTTTAATACAATTTGTTTAAAAGTCCATGCCAATTCCATAACTATTCAAAATGCCTTTATAGTAATAGCTCAAAGTTGGAAATAGAGAGCCTGATGCAGCTGTAGATTAATCTGAGTGAACTCTACTGATACAATTGAAGTCTTACTGTGAACATCTGATGAAGCAGTAAGTTTCTTTGAAATAGGATCCAAATATAAGGCTTTTTGTTTCCAAAGAGAGAACAATTTCTCAATATTTCCAATTATAAGTTTTCCTTATATTTCCTTAAAAATCACCTATATTTACATGTGTAATAGTATTAGTGAGTTTATTTTTAAATGCTGCTTTAAGAAGCAGACTCACTCAGACATAGAAGTATTTTTCTATCTGCTGCCTCTGATGGTGTCCATCTATTATTCAATCATTTATCACACTTTGTTGTCACTGTTTTTATATTTGTACACTTGTCTCTCTTTTACTCGAAACTCTGATCTATTCTAGAGAAACTTTTATTACTCTTTGCTTATTGTTAGCAATTTGCCTACTGCCTAGAAATTAGAAGATGCTCAGTAATTTTTAAAATATATGCATGAATAAATATTTCAGGTGCATATCTGTAACTTTTATGTTAAATGAAACCAGTTAGTTGCTTTCTCCAAAAGTGGCATTTATTCAATGTTAGAAATTATTCCATGTCTTTTATGGTGTCACCCAATTGTGTTATATGAAACAGTTCTCCCTTCTCTTCCTACACCATCACACAGTTTTTCATATTAGAGGTAGGTATCCTTAAATGTCTAGAGGTCTTGGGTATATGTTAATGTTTTAAAATGTGGCACAGAAACTCTATGTGCCAGAGTGTGCCTTCCTGGGTGTGGGCTTCATTAAAATTGATCAGTTAGTGAGCTGATACTCCATAGAAAGAGAGAATCTTTTCTTGTGGCTTACTACAGTGTTGAATCTTTAGAAATTATTACAGAGATGAATCCTCCAGTCTCCTTGGAGGAATTCTGGAAGTAGAAAGGGGAAAAGTAATTGGAAATCCCACTCTGTATAATGTATATTTTCATTTAATCCTCTTGTGCTGTACCTTGTGCCTACTGTTCCAGGGCAGAAGTACCATGGTGCAATCTTCCCACAGAATAAATCCCCAGTCTCTTTCCTGGGGTAAGGGTAGAGAAGTTATTGCTTGGGTATAATGTGTGGGCGTGGGACCTAGGGGCCTATGGTTTTCTATTACAGATATACAACTTATAATCAATATACCTGCTTTCATCCCTGTGCTATATCCTACAATTTAAGTGCCTTGTGCTTTCCAGTCCTGAGGCATAGATACAGTAGGGCCAGCTACCAAGCATCTATTTGCTTTATTTTCCCACCTCCTGGAAAAATATAGAATCTCCTGTTTTTTTCTCCTGTTGTTTCGTTCCTTGTGGCTTGATGACATTTTATTTCTTTACTGCCATTTTAGCAGGACTGTTAAGGATAAATGAACAAATGCATACTATTAAATTAACCTTTCAAAGTTAAAGGAGGAACTACCTGCAAAATGGATAAGCAAATTGTGGGCCTTAATTATTGTGCATGATTATACAGAATGTTATGCTACAAGATGATGTAACATACAGTGTCTTTATGCCAGCTGTGCAATTTCTATATTATTGTTGTAACTATAACTGTTCATTTTTTAAGTTGATGGAATAATAATTATTTGCTTTCAGTTGCAAATGTTTTTCTTGCTCTTCCTTTTCTTTTTGAGCCTTTGATTTCTGTTAATCTCCTGTTTTCTATACATCTAGCTCTATTTTTCCTTCACCTTAATTTTCCTTTCTAAATACTTACCCCACAGTGGGTGAATTATGTTAAGTGTAATGATTTACTGTTCGGCTTGAAGTCAGTTATTTATATTTATTGCTTTCTTTTCCATATTTCCTTCTGTCCAGTGATAAAAAATAATTGCTATTATATAACTATTTAAAAGGAAATAGAAAAGAAAATCTTTTTAGCTCCATCCTTTGTAGAGTTCAAAATAAAAAAAAAAATAACTAGGTTTGGATTATTCCTTTGCAGAACTTTCAGTAGAATATTGCAAATTGATAGTACTTGTCACTGTGAATAGTAATGACTATTATTAATACATCTATAACAGCCACCATTTATTTAACCCAACACCATAGGAAACAGAATATATTGTCTTTAGATACATTGTGAGACTAAGAGAGAGGTATCAGTATACCCATTTCACAGAAGAAAAAAACTAAGGCTCAAAGCAGTTAAGGAAATTTCCCAGGGACAACTAACTAACAAGTGCCATATATTGGACTGAAATCATGTTATGACTGTTTCCAAAGTATGCTTTACTTCCAAAACACCATTAATAAAAAGCAGTTGTGTATATTTAACTGTAAAATCAAGGGTATTGATAAGGGTAGTTATGCAGTGCTATACAGTAAGTAATCTAAAGTTTGAACTCTTTCTTTTATGAAATCAACATAGAAACCTACTAGCTCAAACTCCAGCCTCTTAGCTGGTTTCTCAGCCTGACCCCAGGTGTGTTCTCTCCCTTCTTCACCTTCCCTACTTTTTTTTTTTAATCTTAAAAATTATTTTAAAATATCCTTTTTTTAATTTTAAAATTGTTTTCTTTATTTAAAAAAACAAACACTTCCAAACAAAATAAAACAAAGCAATGGGAAAAACAAATATCCTAAAACAACTTCATTCCTTCCAGTATACTCCTACTTAAACCAAAAGAAAATTAATGAACCATAGTCACACTTGAGCATTCCCATATCATTAAGATCATCCTCAATATCTTGTCTGTTTTATTATTCTCCCTTCACTGGCTTCTGTCTATTTCTAGGTCCCCTATATTCTACAATATAAGACACTTATTTTACATTTTTCACAGAGTTCACATTAGTGGTAACATACAATATCTCTCCTTTTGTGTCTGGCTTAGCATTATGTCTTTAAGATTTATCCATGTTGTCGTGTTTCATGACCTCATTCCTTCTTAATGTTCCTTGGTATTCCATTGTGTGTATATGCCACATTTTCTTTATCTACTCATCTGATGAAGGACATTTAGGTTGTTTCCATCTCTTGGCAATTGTGAACAATGTCACTATGAACATTGGTGTGAAAATGTCTATTGGTGTCACTGCTTTCATATCCTCTGGGTAAATACTGAGAAGTGAAATTGCTGGGTTGTAGGGTAACTCAATATCTAGTTTTCTGAGGAACCACCAAACTGTCTTCCAGAGTGGCTGAACCATGATACAGTCCCACCAGCAATGAATGAGCTCCAGTTTCTCCACATACCCTCCAGCATTTGTAGTTTCCTGTTTGTTTAATGGCAGCCATTCTTATTGGTGTGAGGTGAGACCTCATTGTGGTCTTGATTTGCATCTCCCTAACAGCTAGTGAAGATGAAGATTTTTGCATGTGTTTTTAGCCATTTGTATTTCCTCTTCAGAGAAATGGCTTTTCATATCTTTTGTCCATTTTATAATTGGGTTGTTTGTACTATTGTCATTGAGTTGTAAGATTTCTTTATATATACAAGATATCAGTCTCTTATCAGATTTACGGTTTCCAAATATTTTCTCCCATCTTTACCTTTTTGAAAAATTCCTTTGAGGTATAGAAAATTTTATTTCTGAGTAGTTCCTATTTATCTATTTTTCCTTTCATTGCTTGTGCTTTAGGTGTTATGTCTAAGAAGCAACCTCCTAATATTGAGTCCTGAAGATGTTTCCCTATATTATCATCTAGGAGTTTTATGGTATTGTCTCTTATATTGAGATCTTTGATCCATATTGAGTTAATTTTGTATAGTGTGTAAGGTAGGGGTCCTTTTTCATTCTTTTGGATACAGACATCCAGTTCTCCCAGCCCCATTTGTTGAAGAGGCTGTTATGTCCCAGTTCAGTGGATTTTGGGGCCTTATCAAAATTCAGTTGACCATAGATCTGGGCAGTTATTTCCAAATTCTCAGTATGATTCCATTGATCAGTATGTCTAGCTTTGTGCCAATGCCATGCTGTTTTGTCTACTGTGGCTTTAAAGTAGGCTTCAAAGTCAGGCAGTGTAAGTTCTCCCATTGTGTTTTTCTTTTTTAGAATGTTTTCAGCAAATTGAGGCATCTTTCCCTTCCAAAAAATTTGATGACTAGTTTTTTCAAGTCTGCAAAGTAGATTGTTGGAATTTTCATGGAAATTGCATTGAATGTCTAGATCAGTTTGGGTAGAGTTGACATCTTATTTAGCCTTCTGATCCATGAACAGGGAATATCTTTCCATCTCTTTAGATCCCCTTTTATTTCTTTTAGTAGAGTTATGTAATTTTATGCATAGAGGTTTTTTATATCCTTGGTTAAGTTTATTCCTATGTACTTAATTTTTTTAGTTGCTATTGAGAATGGAATCTTTTTCTTGAGTGTCTTCTTTATGTCATTTCTACTGCATAGGAACATTACTGACTTATGTGGATTAATCTTATACCCTGCCACTTTGCTGAATTTGTTTATTAGCTCAAGTAGCTGTCTCACTGTTTTCTCAGGGTTTTCCAAGTATAAGATCATATCATTTGCAAATGATGAGTGTTTTGCTTCTTCCTTTCCAATTTTGATGCTTTGTATTTTCTTGTCTTGCTGAATTGTTCTGGCTAGATCTTCTAGCACAATGTTGAATAACAGTGGTGACAGCAACATCTTTGTCTCCTCATTCCTCATCTTAGAAGGAAGGCTTTCAGTCCTCTCACCATTAAGTACTATACTGACAGTGGGTTTTTCATATATGCCCTTTAACATATTGAAGAAGTTTCCTTCAATTCCTAGCTTTTGTAGTGTTTTTATCAAACAAAGAATGCTGGATTTTGTCAAATGCTTTTTTAGCATTTATGGAGATGATGATTTTATTTTTCCCTTCTGATTTGTTAATGTGTATGTGTTGTATTACGTTGATTGACTTTCTTGCATGCCTGGGAAAAACCCTACTTGGTCAGGGTGTATAATTTTTTTAATGTGTCTTTGAATTTGATTTGCAAGTATTTTGTTGAGAATTTTTGTATCTATATTCATTAGGGGGATTGGCCTGTAGTTTTCCTTTCCTGTAGCATCTTTATCTGGTTTTGGTATTAGAGTAATGTTGGTTTCATAAAATGAATTAGGCACTGTTCCATTTTATTCAATTTTTTTAAAGAGTTTAAGTAAGAATGGTGTCAGTTCTTTATGGACAGTTTGATAGAATCCCCCTGGAAAGCCAACTGGCCCTGGGGTTTTATTTGTAGGAAGCTTTTAAATAACTGATTAGATCACTTTACTTGTGATTGGTTTGTTGAGGTCTTCTATTTCTTCTCTACTCAGTCTAGGTTGTTTGTGTGTTTCCAGGAAATTATCCATTTCCTCTAAGTTATCTAGTTTGTTGGCATAGAGTTATTCATAATATCCTCTTATGATTTTTTTTTATTTCTTTAGGATCCATAGTAATAGCCCCCCTCTCATTTATTATTTTATTTATTTGGGTCTTCTTTCTTTTTGACTTTGTCAGTCTAGCTAAGGGTTTGTTGTTCTTGTTGATCATCTTAAAGAACCAACTTTTGGTTTTATTTATTCTATTTTTTTTCCATATCATTTATTTCTGCTTTAATCCTTGCTATTTCTTTTCTTCTTCTTGCTTTAGGATGAGTTTGCTGATCATTTTCTAGCTTCTTCAGTTTTTCCATTAGTTCTTTGATTTTAGTTCTTCCTTTCTAATGTGTGCATTTAGAGCTATAAATTTCCCTCTCAATGCCACCTTTCCCATACATTTTGATATGTTGTGTTCTCATTTTCATTCATTTACAGATATTTAGCAATTTCTCTTACAATTTCTTCTTTGCCCACTGATTGTTTAGGAGTGTGTTATTTAACCTCCAGATATTTGTGAGTGTTCTGGATCTTTGATAGTCATTAACTTCTAGTTGCATTCCATTGTGGTCAGAGAATGTGTTTTGAATAATTTCAATCTTTTAAAATTTATTAAGGCTTGTTTTATGCCCCAGCATATGATCTATCCTGGAGAAAGTTCCATGAGCACTAGAGAAGAATATATATCCTGGTGATTTGTGATGCAATCTTTTATATATATCTATTAAGTATGATTCCTTTATCACATTGTTCTCATTCTCAATTTCCTTATTGGTTTTCTGTCTGGATGATCTATTTACAGGAGAGAGTGTCATATTGAAGTCTCCCACAACTATTGTGGAAACATCTATTGCTTCCTTCAGTTTTGCCAATGTTTGTCTCATGTACTTTGGAGCACCTTGATTGGGTGCATAAACTTTTATGATTGTTATTTCTTCTGGGTGAATTGTCCCTTTTATTAGTATATAGTGCCCTTATTTGCCTCTTATAACATCCTTGGATTTAAAGCCTATTTCATCTGAAATTCGTATTGCTACCCCTGCTTTCTTTTGATTGTAGCTTGCATGGAATATTTTTTTCCATCCTTTCACTTTCAATTTCTTTGTGTTGCTAGGTCTAAGATGAGTCTCTTTTAAACATTCTATTGATTGTTCATATTTTTCAATCCATTCTGCCAATCTGTATCTTTTACTTGGGGAGTTTAATCCATTCACATTCAATGATAGTACTGTGAAGGCAGTTCTTGAATCAGTCATTTTATCCTTTGGTTTTTTTTTTTTTTTTTTTTTGCAAACACCAAAAAGTAAACATTTATTAGAAGATAAAAGTATTTGTAAAATATTTATAAAAGTCACAAAACAAACAAAACTACCAGAGGAGAGCAGGAATTAGTTTTTAACAGGCATATTATTTGCAAATGGAAGTTTCAGATTCAACTAATTAATATTCACTGAGTTCTTTCAATATGCCAAGCAATATAATAGGAACTTTCAAATACATTATCTTAATCCACAAATAAACCTGTAAGGAGTTATTCATAGCCCCTCTTAGTAAATGAAGAAATTAGAGATCAGAGAGACTAAATAATTTTCCAAAGTTCACACAGCAAGATAGCTGATATTTGATCCAAAGTCATTTGAATCCAGTGCGCCTTCTATTATACCACACATCCTCAAACATAATTTGTTGTTTCATTTAAAACTAAATTAAAAAAACAATGACAGCTAACAATTATTGAGACTTTACTAAATACCAGGCTCTTTGTTAAGCATTTTGGATATACTAGCTTATTTCACCCTCACAATCACTTCATGAAGTTGGTACAATCTCCCCCAATCTACAGATGGGAAATCTGAGACTTGGAAAGATTAAATAATAACATGTACTGTGAGCAAACCCATACAACCATAATAACCGCTTAAATTATGTCTACTTTTCTGATATGGATCTGACATATCTTCTTTAGTCTTGAATGCTTTGGGTAAAATTTGGAGATTTTTGGAAATTCTTACTGAAAAAGTGGTGATTTCCTCTAGCTTATTATTTTTTTTTTAAATTCAGTTTTTTTTAATCTTCATTTTATTGAGATATATTCACATACCACGCAGTCATACAAAACAAATCATACATTCAATTGTTCACAGTACCATTACATAGTTGTACATTCATCACCTAAATCAATCCCTGACACCTTCATTAGCACACACCCAAAAATAACAAGAATATAATTAAAGTGAAAAAGAGCAATTGAAGTAAAAAAGAACACTGGGTACCTTTGTCTGTTTGTTTGTTTGTTTCCTTCCCCTATTTTTCTACTCATCCATCCATAACCTAGACAAAGTGGAGTGTGGTCCTTATGGCTTTCCCAATCCCATTGTCACCCCTCATAAGCTACATTTTTATACAATTGTCTTCAAGATTCATGGGTTCTGGGCTGTAGTTTGATAGTTTCAGGTATCCACCACCAGCTACCCCAATTCTTTAGAACCTAAAAAGGGTTGTCTAAATTGTGCGTAAGAGTGCCCACCAGAGTGACCTCTCGGCTCCTTTTGGAATCTCTCTGCCACTGAAGCTTATTTCATTTCCTTTCACATCCCCCTTTTGGTCAACAAGATGTTCTCCGTCCCACAATGCCAGGTCTACATTCCTCCCCGGGAGTCATATTCCACGTTGCCAGGGAGATTCACTCCCCTGGGTGTCTGATCCCACATAGGGGGGAGGGCAGTGATTTCACCTTTCAAGTTGGCTTAGGTAGAGAGAGAGGGCCACATCTGAGCAACAAAGAGGCATTCGGGAGGAGGCTCTTAGGCACAATTATAGGGAGGCCTAGCCTCTCCTTTGCAGCAGCCGTCTTCCCAAGGGTAAATCCTCTATCTCTTTATTTCCTTTAAGGTACCCTTGCTAAGACTCTTCAGTTCTGTACCCTTCTCCAGACCTTTCTCTCTTTTCTTTTTTTTCTCAGCTGGTAGAGCTCCCCTTAGTAGTTCTTGTAGGGCAGGTCTCTTGTTAACAGATTCTCTCAGCATTTGTTTTGTCTGTGAAAATCACTGGATAAAGAATTCTTGGCTGGCAATTTTTCTCTTTCAGAATTTTAAATGTCATACCACTACCTTCTCGACTCCATGTTGCCTGCTGAATAGTCAGTACTCAGTCTTATGTTGTTTCCCTTGTATGTGATGATTTGCTTCTCTCTTGCTATTTTCAGAACTTTCCCCTTCTCTTCAGCATTCAACAATCTGATCAGAATATGTCTGTTCTAGTTTGCTAATGCTGCTGGAATGCAAAACACCAGAGATGGATTGGTTTTTAGAAAATGGGGTTTATTTGGTTACACAGTTACAGTCTTAAGGCCATAAAGTGTTCAAGTAATATATCAACAATCGGGTACCTTCACTGGAGGATGGCCAATGGTGTCCAGAAAACCTCTGTTAGCTGGGAAGGCATGTGGCTGGCATCTGCTCCAAAGTTCTGGCTTCAAAATGGTTTTCTCCCAGGACATTCCTCTCTAGGCTGCAGTTCCTCAAAAATGTCACTCAGTTGCTCTTGGATTGTTTGTCCTCTCTTAGCTTCTTCAGAGCAAGAGTCTGCTTTCAACAGCCATCTTCAAACTGTCTCTCATCAGCTGTTCCTGTGGTTTCTGCAAAGTGTCCCTCTTGGCTGTAGCAGCTTGCTCCTTCTCTCTGATCTTATATAGTGCTCTAGTAATTTAGTTCAGACCCACCCTGAATGGGCGGGCCAATGCCTCCATGGAAATTATCCAATCAGAGTCATCACTCACAGTTGGGTGGGGTGCATCTCCATGGAAACACTCAAAGAATTGCAATTTAATTAATACTGATAGGTCTGCCCACACAAGATTACATCAAAGATAATGGCATTTGGGGGGACAAAATACATTCAAACTGGCACAATGTCTCAGAGTGGGTTTATTTGGATTTATTCTATTTGGAGTTCATTGGGCATCTTTGATTTGCATATTTATGTTGTTTAGAAGGGCTGGGAAATTCTCCCCAACAATGTTTTTTAATATTTTTCCTAACCCTTTACTCTTCTCTTCCCCTTCTGGGACACTGATGATTCTTATATTTGTGTCTTATATTCCCTGCTTCTTTGCTCTTTCACTAACACAAGCTCATAGCTTAGGTATAGTCTTTTTTGTTTAATTGCTTTGAGATATAATACATATACCATAAAATTCACCCATTTAAAGTTTTCAATTCAATTATTTTTAGTATACTCAGAATTATTCAGCCATCACCATAATCAGTTTTAGAACATATTCATTATCTTGAAAAGAAACCTGGTACCATAAGTAGTCACTCACCACTTCCCTCCACATCCATCCTCCTGTCCTAGGCAACTACTCATTCTATCTCTCTCTATGTATCTATTTTGGACATTTCATATAGATGAATCGTACACTGTGTAGTCTTTTGTGACTGGCTTCTTTTACTTAACATGCGATTTTCAAGGTTTATCAATGCTGTATCATGTATCAGTTCTTCATTCCTTTTTATTATCAAGTAATATCCCATTGTAGGGATAAACCACATTTTATTTGTCCATTCACTGGTTGAAGGACATTTGAATTGTTCAAAAATTTTGACTGTTATGAATAATGCTGCTATGCACACTAATATACAAGTTTTGCATAGATGTATGTTTTCATTTTATTTTTCTTTATATCTGGAATTGAATGATTCGGTCATATGGTAACTTTTTGTTTAATGTTTTGAGCAACTGCCAGACTGTTTTCCAAAGCATCTGCACCATTTTACATTCAATATGAAGGTTTCCATTTCTCCATATCTTCATTAACCCTTGTCGTTATCTGTCTTTTTGATTATAGTCATCCTGGTGAGTGTGATATGGTATCTCATTGGTGCTTTGATTTGCATTTGTCTAATGACTAATGATGTTGAGCAACTTTCATGTGCTTATTGAATATTTTTATATCTTCTTTGGAGAAATGACTATTCAGATTTTTTTCCCATTCTTAATTGGGTTATTTTTCTTTTTATTACTGAGTTGTAATAATTCTTTATATATTCTAAATACATGTCACTTATGATATATGGTTTGCAAATAATTTTTCCTATTCTCTAGGTTACCCTCTAACTTTCTTGATTACCTCCTTTGAGATTGACAATACTTTTTTCTTTTGCATCTTGTGCTTTTGGTGATATATCTAAGGAGACTTTGCCTAACTCACAGTTATAAAGATGTATGTCCATGTTTTCTGTCAAGGATTTTAGATGTTTAGCTCTTACATTTATATTTTTGATCTATTTTGAGTTAGTTTTGTATAGAGTGGGAAGAAGGGGTCTATCTTCATTCTTTTACATGTGGACATCCAGTTGTCCCAGCTCCATTTGTTGAAAAGACTATTCTTTCACCTTTGAATTATCTTAGCACACTGCTGAAAATTACTTGTTTGTAAATATAAGGGTTTATTTCTGGATTATCAATACTATCCTATTGATCTACACGTCTGTACTATACCAGCAGCACACTCTTGATTACTATATCCTTGGAGTGAACTTTGAAGTCAGAAAGTGTGATTTTAACTTTGTCCTCCAACTTGTGCTTTTTTTCAAGATTGTTTTCTCTATTTTGGGTCTTGAATTTACAAACTGATTTTAGAGTTTAGGGTCAACTTGTCAATTTCTTCAATAATACCAACTGTGATTTTGATAAGGATTGTGTAAATCTATAAATCAGTTTGAGAAGTTTTGCCATCTTAACCAAGAACACAGGATGTCTTTCCATTTATTTAGTTTTTTAATTTCTTTCAACAATGTTTTGGAGTTTCCAAAGTATAAGTTTCGCACTTCTTTTGTTCAGTTTATTCCTAAGTATTTTGTTGTTTAATTGTGATGCTACTTTTAAATTGGATTGTTTTCTTAATTTCATTTTTGGATGGTTCATTGCTAATGTATAGAAATGCAATTAAATTTTATTTGTTGTTCTTGTAACCTGTAACCTTGCTGAACTTATTCAGTAGTTCTAATATATTTTTTAAAACATTATATTGTAGTAAAATTTCTAATAGATTTTTAAAACATTTTATTGTAGTAACATACATACAATTTAAAATTTTCCATTTTAACCCCTTTCAAATGTAAAATTTGGTAGTATTAATTACATTCACAAAATTGTGCTTCTGCCACCAATATCTATTACCCCTTATTTTGAGTTTTACTAGGCTGTGTCTTTGCATTTATCCTTGTTGGAGTTCATTGAGCTTGTAGAACATATAGATTTATGTTTTTCATCAAATTTGAATGTTTTCCACTATTATTTCTTGAACACCTTTCCTGCTCTGTTTTCTCTCTTTCCTCTCCTTCTGGTAAAACCAGTACATGCATGTCAGTTTGCTTATTGATGTCCTACATTTCTTTGAGGCTCTGTTCATTTTTCTTCATTCTTTTTCTTTCTATTCTTCAGCTTTCATAGTATTTGTTGCTTTATCTTTAAGTTCAGTGACACTTCTACCATCTTAAAATCTATTTTTGAGCACTTTCTGTGAATTTTTTTCAATTATCATACTTTTCAACTTCAGAATTTCCATTTGGTCTTTTTGGAAGTAAATTCTATCCCTTTTTTGATATTCTCTGTTTGATGAAATAGTGTTAATAATTATGCCTTCCTTTACTTCCTTACTCATAGTTTCCTTTAGATTTTTGAACATATTTATAATAGCTGCTTTGAAGTCTTGCTCTGCTGAGTTCAATATCAGGGCCCTCTCAAAGGCAGTGTTTGTTGCTTGTTTTTCCCCTGTGATAGGTCATGTTTTCCTGTTTCTTTGCATGTATCATGTATTTTTTGTTGACTGCTGGATATTTTAGATAATATTGTAGCTACTCTGGATACTGATACTCTTCTTCCCCAGGGCCTCTTGTAGTGTGTTTATTTGTGCAGTGACTGGGTTGGAAAATTGTGTTAGGTCTACTTCCCCTGTAGTGTGCAGCTCTAATATTGCTCCTCAGAGGTTATATCCTTAGGTATTCACACAGTCACCTTGGAGTGACCATGATTTTAGCAGAGCTTCCTATGACTGCCTCTTTCCCTGATTTCTGAAACTGTCTCCCTCTCCTGGCATCACACATAGCTGTTCCATTCTTCTACTTGAAAACTATTCTATTATTTTCTCCACAGTCTGGCCCAATTAAACTTGAACATCTTTGTAGGAGTGGTCTTTGAGGCCAGTCTTTGAGGTTTGTTTGAAACCATGGGGGCTCTTCCTGGCTTTTTTTTTTCTGGATCTCTTTGGTAAACTTCTAGATGGCCTATGATTTGGCTTGTTGCTTTCATGGAGCTACCAGTATCTTAATTGTTTTTAAGGGTGCCCTTGGGTTTGAACTTCCCTACACTCTTTTCCAAATAAAGTTGGTTTCCTTAAAGAATGTTTCAGAGATTTCTGTTCTTATAACCTCTTCTCCTGAGAAAAAACATGTGCAACACTGGTCTGAAGCTTATTGTAGAGACAATGGCCCATATCTTTATCAGGGACACAGCTTGTTTTACAAACAGGGAACTGGGTGGGAGCAATAGCTTCTGGTCTTCTTACCTCATGTCTCCCAGTGTGGATCCTCAGCCCTGTGAGTGATCTGGGATTAACACAATCAGGGTTCCAGGATTCTAGGCCTCCTCTGCCTAGGGTATAGCTTTTGCCCCAAGGTGGGGGCTGAGTAGAAAAAGAAAGCCCAGAATTTTCAGCCACTCTTACCTGGAATTGAGTTCTGTAACACAGGGCTGGAGTGGGGAGAGGGTGGCAGGGCATGAGAAATGTTGACAGCTTGCCTCTCCAGGGAGACAGCATAGTCCTCAACTGCAGCTAGAGTGAGAGGGAGCCCTGTATTCCTGGCTGTACTCATGCAGAGTGGAGTGTCTAGTATGCTGAGCAGAAAGGGGAGAGGAAGGAGTGGGCCATGGTTCAAATGCCAATGACACTTTTCTTACTGAGATTTAGAAGATTTTCTTGACTAAATGTTTTTCATTGTTGTTATGTCCTCATGGCAATTTTAAGACACTTTAAATTTTAAAAATAATTTTTACCAGTTATGGAGAACATCCATGGAGTTCCTCATGCCAACATTCCAGAAGTCAGGTATTGTAATTTAAGTCTATGTTTTGTTGCCTCCTTGTAAATCATAACCTCTAGAGCAGTAGTTCTCAAAGGATGGTCTGGGATCTATGGGAATCTGACCATTTCATGGTTGTCACAAATATAATAACAAGAGCATATATTATTTTTTAAATTTATCTTTATTTTACTTTATCTTTAATGAAGCAATAAACATGATCAATTGTACTAAATTTCTATTCTTGACCATATCCTTACTTTTGCTGCATAATAAAATATGGTGCTTGTTTGAGAAAAAAACCCACATGTATAATTGCTTAAATTGCAAGCTGTACTAAGCCATTTTTTTCCCCATGGAACACTATTTTTACTTGGAAAGACGGACAAAGTATGTTTGCTCAGACTTGAGATTTTGGTATATATTTTCTCAAAAATAAATAAATGATCCTGTCACTTCAAGTACATTAAAAGACATTATTTTTGTCAATGATAAAATATGAGATTTCAAGCAAAATTTTGAATTTTGGAAAATTAGAATTTTGGAAAATTTATGTTTACCACCTTTTGTACATTAGTACTTAAAGGCTTTTCTCATGGTGGTAATATTAATGAATGTGACTTTTTCATATTATGTAGCAAAATATGTTAACATTTGGTAGAGCTGCATAACTTAGTATACAAACATTTTCCAAATGATCAATGCATAAACTTATAAAGTTATTCAAAGAGCTATTCAAATCACAAGCTAGATCAATGAATTTTAATGTAACAGAGTATGTAAAGTTCATTGATCTGGTTGCAGAATCCACAGTGCAGCTAATCTTTAAGAAACCACCATATTTCAAGGATTAGTGTAGTATCAAAAATGAATATCCATGATTATCTATAAAGGTTATTAATGTAGTCCTACATTTTCCAAATTCATACTTGTATGAGGCTATATTTTCTTTATAAACTGTAACCAAAGCAACGTATCACAATATATTGAATGCAGAAGCATGTGTGAGAATCCCCCCTTGTTCTAGTCATCCAGATATTGGATGCTAGAATGTAAAACAATGCCTGTCTTCTCATCATGTATATGTATTAAATGCATGTTATAAAAAGCATAGTATTTATTTTAACAAATAGTGAGTTTATTATGGTTATTTTAAAAGGAAAAAATAAATATTTTAAATTTTTCTCCATTTTAATTTATAGTATGGTAAATATTGATAGATTTAACTCATATAAACAAAAGCTCTTTGGGTCCTCAGTAATTTTTAAGAGTGTAAAGAGGTCCTGAGACTCCCAAAATTTCAGAGCAATTATTTTAGAACAGGGTTTGACAAACTTTGGCCTGTTTGCAGATCAAATTGTGCCCCCTGCCTGTGGTCCCTTTTTGTACATCTCCAGAGCTAAGAATGGTTTTTATATATTTAAAGGGTTATAAATAAGACAAAATAAACAAACAAGCAGATAAAAAAAGAAAAATATTGACAAGTATCATGCATAATTTGTAAAATCTAAAATATTTACTCTCAGGCTGTACAGAAAATATTTGTCGACCCTGCATTTTATCAGCTTTTATCCCAACATCCATCCCCAACAGCTTGTCAAAATATTTTGTTTAAGATCTTTCCTTCTCTTTATAGGTAATTTTTGGCAGCTGAAATATTAATGTTTTTAGTTCCTCAGTGCTTTTGATGAAATAGGGTTTCTGGATAAGGATGGTATTATTCCTTGGAGTTAGAAGATCTTTAAAAGTTGTAGTTGTTTTTCATTGCTTCACAGACTAGGAATAGGGAGGGGTACTACTGGCTTATGATAGGGATCCTGCAACGGGAAGGGCAATCTCCCACCAGGAAAAATGATCCTATACCTTTAGAATTTTTTATTTTTCATCAGACATTTATTTAGATTTGAGTGCATTATATTGCAGTAATCCTATAACCTAAATCCAGTTTACTTCCTGACCAAACTTGTACATAGTTTTAATGTACACTGAATTTTTCTGGAACGCAATTTTTATATACAGATACCATTCATTCATTTGTTCAACAAATATTTGCTATGTGTTAGAAGCTCTCTGAAGTTTTGGAAGTATATACATTAAAACACAAAAGAAAAATGTATTCCTGCAGTCAGGGAAGGAATATATTGTTATGATCAAGATAGTTTAGATTATGCTATGGTATCAAGCAAACTCCAAATCTAAGTAGTTTATCACAAGTTTATTTCTCACTCAAAGACACACTGCATGTTCATCATGAGTTCTAGAGGTACTGATTTTCACAAGTCACTCAGGAATCTAGGTTGGTGGAAGTTTTTATCTATTAATTATACCTTCCAGTACATGTGACCTCCTCCTTGAACAATGCAGCAAGGGAGGAGATCATGTGGCAAGCTCACACCCTACTGGTTGTGTTTTGGCCTGGATATGATGCATGTCACTTTCACTAACACAACTAGCCACATGAATAAAGGGAAGTGTGGGAGATGGGATGAAGGAGGTGAAGTCTGGGGATGTTGTGATTCTTGGTGACCTTTTAGACCATTTTGTGGACTTTGACTTTTATTCTAAAATGGGAATATGTTGAATGTTTTTTAAATAGATGAACAACTACATTTGAACAGGATCACTGCTGCTGTGTTGAGAATAAACTCTGGGAAGATAAAATAAAAGCAGGGAGACCAATTAAGAAATTATGGCCCACTCCATATGAGAATGTGGGCACTTTATTTTTGTGCAATCAAGTGGTGAGAAGTAGTTGGATTCTGTGCATATTTTGAAGATATTAGGTTTGCTAAATGTTATGAGAAAAAGGAAAAAGTCAAGGCTGAATCCAGAGTTTTGGTTTGAGCAGCTAGAAGAGGATTTCAGTTTGTGATACATTAAATTTCAGATGCTTATTGGATATTTTACTGATAATACTGAGTAGGTCCTTAAATCTATGATTCTGGAGGTCAAGGAAGAGGTGTAGAATGGAGATATCATTTTGGGATCTGTGCCAGTTTGAGTGTATTGTGTCCCCCAAATGCCATTATCTTTGTAGTCTTGTGTGGGGCAGAAGTTTTGGTGTTGGTTAGATTTGCTTGGAGTGTGCCCCACCCAGCTGTGGGAGATAATTTTGATGAGATGTTCCCATGGAGGCGTAGCCCCACCCATTCGGGGTGGGCCTTGATTGGTGGAGCTATATAAATGAGCTGACTCAAAGAGAGAAAAGAGAGTGCAGCTGGGAGTGATGTTTTGAAGAGAAGCAAGCTTGCTAGAAAGGAACGTCCTGGGAGAAAGCCGTTTTGAGGCCGGAGCTTTGGAGCAGATGCCAGCTGCCTTCCCAGCTAACAGAGGTTTTCTGGACGCTTTGTGGCCTTAAGACTGTAATTGTGTAGTGAAATAAACCCCCGTTTTATAAAAGCCTATCCATCTCTGGTGTTTTGCATTCTGCAGCATTAGCAAACTAGAACAGATTTTGGTACCAGAGAAGTGGGGTGCTTTTGCTGCTGAGTCTGCAAATACCAAACATGTTGGAACGGCTTTTTAAGTGGATAAGGGGAAGATTCTGGAAGAGTTGTGAGGAGCTTGATAGAAAAGGCCAAAACTGCTTTAAAGAGACTGTTTGTGGAAATATGGACTCTAAAGATACTTCTGATGAGGACTTGAGCAGAAATGATGAATGTGTTGTAAACTGGAAGAAAGGCGATCCTTGTTTTAAAGTGGCACAGAATTTGGCAAAATTGAGTCCTGGTGTCAGATGGAAGGAAGAATTTGGAAGCAACAACCTGGAATACTTAGCTGAGGAGATCTCCAGACTACGTGTGGAGGACATATCCTGGCTTCTCCTTGCAGCTTATAGTAAAATGCGAACAGAGAGAGATAAACTTAGAACTGAACTCTTGGGTTCAAAGAAACCAGAAGTTGATGGCTTGGAAAATTACAGGCTTTCAGGGGGTGGAATCCCAGAAGCTACAGCCCAACGTGAGGATGGAACCAAACATGGAACCCAGCCGCCATTTCAGTACAAGCCAAGATTGGAAAAGGAGTTAAGCAGAAAGGATTTGTGGAAAGTCCTATTGTCTGATGGCTTTGACCCCTGCGTGCTTCATGCAAAGCCAACAGAATTTTTGCGAGATCTTTATAGACAGAGCCATTGCTGGTCTGGACTGGAGGAGACAGACAAGGGAAAAATTAAAGGAAAAATCTCTTCAAAGACAGAGCTATGGAGGTTGAGGTCTGGAGTCAGGAGGTCTTGGGCTGGGAGAGCGGAGCAGCCCACATGCATGGAAAGGGTGAGTTTGTCCTGGAGGTCGAGGGCGGGCATTCCGCCTCAATGCTCTGGAAGAGTTTTGCCACCTCAGGTCCCAAAGAGGGTGGAGCACATTTCCAGGGAATTGAGGAGAGCCTGGCTGCCACCCCACTGTTCTGAAGGGGTTGAGCGTGTGCCCCGGAGATGGAAGGGAATCCGGGAGCTGCCCCGATGTTTGAGGAGGGTGGGGCCGAGAAGGTGGTCTCCCCAATGTGTGGATATGTTGGAACACTCACCCAAGCATTTGGAGAGGAAACAGCTGCCAAAAAGGCCCTTGGGAAGGGTTAGGCTCCTGCTCTCTCAAGCCCCAAGGATGCAACATTGTTCTGTTAATGACTCTCAGACTTTGAAATCTACTGGAGTTTGTCCTGCAGGTTTTAGGAACTGTTTTGGTCCTGTTAACCCTGTTTTCCTTACTGTTTCTCCTTATGGCAATGGAAATGTTTATCCTATGAATGTCTGTCCTTTGTATATTGGGAGCACATAACTTGTTCTAAGTTCACAGATCCACAGCTAAAGAAAGATTGTGCCTTGGGACTGACCACGCCTAAATTGATTTTGATGGGATTTTGTACTTAACTTTTGTTACTGAAATGATTTAAGTTTTTGTGATATTGTGATGAAATGAATGTATTTTGTATTTGGAAAGATAATGCCATTTTGGGTTCCAGGGGGTGGAATGTGCCAGTTTGAGTGTATTGTGTCCCCCAAATGCCATTATCTTTGTAGTCTTGTGTGGGGCAGAAGTTTTGGTGTTGGTTAGATTTGCTTGGAGTGTGCCCCACCCAGTTGTGGGAGATAATTTTGATGAGATGTTCCCATGGAGGCGTGACCCCACCCATTCAGGGTGGGCCTTGATCGGTGGAGCTATATAAATGAGCTGACTCAAAGAGAGAAAAGAGAGTGCAGCTGGGAGTGATGTTTTGAAGAGAAGCAAGCTTGCTAGAAAGGAACGTCCTGGGAGAAAGCTGTTTTGAGGCCGGAGCTTTGGAGCAGATGCCAGCTGCCTTCCCAGCTAACAGAGGTTTTCTGGATGCTTTGTGGCCTTAAGACTGTAATTGTGTAGTGAAATAAACCCCCGTTTTATAAAAGCCTATCCATCTCTGGTGTTTTGCATTCTGCAGCATTAGCAAACTAGGACAGGATCATAGGCACATAGACAATATTTAAATATATAGGACTAGGAAAAAGAAGAGGTCTGAGAATTGACACATGGGGCACTCTAATATTAAAATATGGGAAGATAAGGAAGAGACATCTTATTTCCTAGACAGGGAACTGAGAAAGATTTTCTAAAAGGATAAAGAGGAACTCTTTTCATTTCTTTGCATAAATTCAAGTTTATTTCTAATATAGTACTTCTCTCTGAAAAACTTCCTTTAAAATTTCTTGTAGCACAGCTATGCTGGCAGTAAATTGTCTTAGTTTTTGTATGTATGAAAATGTCTTTAGTTGTCCTTCATTTTCAAAAATATATTTGCTGGGTTTAGAATTCTGTGTTGAGGGTATTTTTTCATAGCCATTTGATGATGCTACTCCATTTTCTTCTGGCTTCATATAATAGTTTCTGAAAAGAAGTGTGTTGTAATTCTTATCTTTGATCCTCTGTGTGTAATGTGCCCTTTTTGCCTGACTGCTTTCAAGATTTTCCTTTCATTTAGTCTCAAGCAGTTTGGATGTTGTTTTGGTTTGCTAATGCTGCTGGAATGCAAGATAACAGAAATGGTTTGGCTTTTTCAATGGAAATTTAATAGATTACAAATTTACAGTTCTAAGACTTTGAAAATGTCCAAATTAAGGCATCAAGGGGAAGATATCTTCTCTGAGGAAAGGCTGCTGGCATCTGTGGTTCCTCTGTCAACATGGGAAGGCACATGGCAGCATCTGCTGTTTGAGTTGTCTTGGACTCTGTCATTGGGGGCCTGCCTCTGACTGCTAGTGAGATCCATGATCAGATGCTTTTGTCTGCCAATTGTGGACAAGAAAAGGGGAAGGAAACAACATGCCTCACAGTGACTAGGTAACCCTGTGAATAAACCAAGGTAAAAAAAAAATCTATTTTTGTATTGCCTTGGTGGTCAGTACATTCTAATGGGTCTAAAGCTAATCCTAAGGGAAAAATGCCCAAACAAAACTCAAAATGGGAAATAAAGACAGTTGACCAGCCAGAAAAAAAGGGAAAGGGGTACCTGTAGGGTCCCCTGATGACATTCCTCTGAACAGTCCATTGGGGAGAACATTAAAATGTTGAGCCAATAGTGATCAGACCAAAGGAAAGGATAAAAAGAAAATGATCAAATATTGTTGTTACATTTGGAAAAAAAAAAAGCATTTTGCCGCCCGATGTATTCTAGCCAAAATATGAGGCAAATAAGGATTAGCTCTGTGCTGACCTTGCATTTTATGTTAATAAAAAAAAAAAAACCTTTTTCTAAGAAAGAATCTAACTGTGCCATGTGCTGGCTGCAGTTTTTATCCCATAAAAGTTAAAACTCCAAACCCAAAAACTAAATATTTAAAAACTAAAGCCTAGAATCCTTTATTAAACCTCCCTCCTCCCTATGTTCCCCCTCCCCTCCCAGGGCAGGAACTGCTAAACCCTAAGAGCCCAGTAGAACCCACCCAAGCCCCTGGGGAGCCAAAAGGCCAATCAGTGTCAACCGCTCCATGGGAGACAGCCCACCAGCTGTTAAAGAAGAAATTGGCTATATATATATATATATATTCACAATATACACAATTTTCCATTTCCAAAAACTCCTGAGGAGAAAAGGATAAGGTAATAAAACCCCACTAAGCCCCTATACCCTTTAAAAGAAAGTACTCAGGAATGAATCCTGATGACCCTGTGGCCCAGGAAATGTTAAAGATCAGCTATGTAAAGAGGTCTTGGCCTAATATTCAGAAAAAGATGCAAAAAATAAACAAATGGCTAAATAAGCCATTGAAGGAGTTATTAAAAGAGTCTCAAAAAAATGTTTGTAAGAAGGGAGGAGAAAAAACAAAAGCAAAAAAACCAAATTCATAATGAGCACAGTTGAGCACATGGTCAAAAACAGATTAGGTACAAAGCAGGGAGGAGGCAAACAGAGGTGAGATAAAAAAGTAGTCGAGCCAGTTGAAAAGAAGAAGGGAGGAAAACACAAAACTTTGAAGGGTGCTATCACTGCGGGAAACCTGGTCATTTCAAAAGGGAGTGCCCCAGTTTAAAGAAAGAAGGGGGAGCTAAAAAGGCTTCTGAGATTGGTGGAGTGCTGTAAATTGTAGGTAAACTCTTGTGTGACTCGAGCTAGGGGGCTGTGCCAGGGACTATTAAAAGAGGAGCCTAATGGATTGGAGTGAAGGTAGGGGAAAATGGAGGCCTTGTGGGGGGGAAGCTCAGATGAATGCTGGTGTGGGCTCCTGTTCTTTCCCTCCCCTCCCTCAAGGGGCCTTTCTGCCTGTTTGTTACAATGGATAAAAGAACAACCTTAGGGTTACTAACCCAAACCTGGGGAGGACAAAAAAAAAAAAAAAAAAAAAAAATCCTGTAGCCTTCCTTTCTAAAATTTTGGGCCCTGTCTCTAAGGGTAACCTGTGTGTGTTCTGGCTGTTGTGGCAACCACTCTTCTGGCGGAGAAAAGTAGGATGTTAACCTTTAAAGGGGCATTGGTGGTCAGCACCCCTCATTTCAGGGGGCAGGGAAATAGCTAGCTAATTCCCAAATCTCAAAGTGCGGGGCAGTCCTAATAGAAAAAAAAAATTTGGGTCCATGAGAAATTGGTAAAACAAGTGCTAGCTAATCTACTCTTACCTAAAAAATAATCAGTGGTGCATGTAAATGGACACCAAAAAGGTCATACTTTTGAGGCAAAAGGCAACAGCTTAGCAAATAAAAAGGCTAAGGAAGACTACCTCTGTCCCCCTTTAAAGTTAATAGTTTTAATACCTCCATTCCCAAAAAGTTTGGTGTCCCTACATTCCCAGCAAAAGAAATGAAAGAGGTGGAGCAGTTAGGAGCAACTTTAAATGATCAAGGAAAATGGCTCCTCCCAAACAGCAAATGAATGTTAAATAAACAAATAATAAAGTATTAGCAGTTTTACACCAGGGGAGTCATTGAGAAGTACAGGTCATGTGTAATCTGGTTCTTAAGCATTTTGGATGTGTGGGCCTTTATACTGTAGCTAAACAAATATGTGAATAATGCATAATTTGCCAAAGGGTTACTAAGAAAATCCGAAAAACAAGTATACTGGGGAAGAAAATCAGTCCTCAGACCATTTCAGAGTATTCAGGTTGATTATACTGAAGTGTCCCCAGTAAGTCAGCTAAAATACATCCTAGTTCTTGTAGACCATCTAATAGGATGGATGAAGGCATATCCTCTCACCTTAGCCACAGCATCAAGAACTTCCAAAATCATCCTAAAACAAATCATTCCCTGCTATGGGCTAGTAAAGAATATAAACTCAAATAATGGTAGCCACTTTACCTCATGTTTATTACAAAATATTATGCAAAGCTTAAATATTGCATGGAATTTCTGCACACCCTGGCATCCACCACCCTCAGGGAGGGTAAAGAAAATAAATCAAACCCTAAAAAAAAAAAACTTTCTAAATTAGTCTTGGAGACAAGGTTACCCTGAATCAAATGCTTACCTATAGCCTTATTAAGGATTAAAACTGCCCCTCAAATAAACAAACAAACAAACCCCTGGGGATGTCCCCTTAGAAAATGCTTTTTTCATTTGTCTTTTCCCAACAGAACAAAAAAACTCTTTTCCCTAAATTCAAAAAATCCCTTAAGAATTATATACTAGCCTTGTCTTCTACTTTATCAACCCTCAGGCATCGTGGTTTGTTGACCCAAATCCCAACTTTTAAATTTGCTGTCCATCAGCACCAACCTGGCAGCTGTGTCCCAATCAAGTTGTAAAAAAGTCCAAACTTCAAACAGCCTGGGAAGGACCCTATCAAGTATTGCTAACAGCTAAAACAGCAGTCCAAACAGCAAAAAAAAAAAAAAAAAAAAAAAAAAGGCTGGACTCATTGCACCCAAGTGAAGAGACCAGTACCTAAACTGAACAATAAGTACCCAGCAACTCAGCCTAAATCCTGAAAAATAACTTCAACCTCAGATCCCTTGAGAATCACTCTAAAAAAACAATAACTGGGAGGGTATGTCAAAAAAAAAGAGAAGGGGTGGGTCAAACCTTGTATTTTACTAATCCTACCAAAAGCTAACAAATAAGGGGTTTCAGGCTCAACCTAAAAATAAAAATAATTATATTAATTATAATGTTTCCAGCAATAAGCCTTGCCAAAAACAGCTTAGTAATAACAGTAACTGAGGGCCGAAAGTCCCAAACCATACAGTTTAATGCTTACCAGGTAATACCCTACAGAAACTGAAAACATTAGCAGGAGCTAAGTGGAAACAATAAGTACCTTTTCCAGGGGTAGAAATAAAAAAAAAAAGTATAATGTTTTTTCCTTTTGCCCCAAATAAAAAAAAGTGTATGGTAAACCACCCAGTATAAAGGGTAAACTGCAGAGGCATGGGGGGAGCAAAGTTTACTAAAAATTGAAATAACCATTTTACAAAAGTAGTGCCCCACTGAACTACATAAACCTTCAGTGCAACCCAGTAGTATTAACTGTCAAGAAAGCAGACAGCCTAATTAACAGAGTATGTGAAATAGAAGTAGATATCATTAGTAAAAATCCTTTGGGGGGGGGTTCATACACAGTTTGTCTCCTCATCTCAAATACTGCACCAAGAAATGTCCCCTCCAGCTAACCTTTCAGTGATGACAAAGAAACCCCAGCTAAAAATCAACTCCCCAGTTAAAAATAATCCCACGGTAATCAAAGTACTCAAAGCAAAAGACTTAAAGCAAACCATAGAAATAAAAACAGGTTATAAAAACACAAATGCCTGAGTAAAATGGGTCAAATATAGTCTAAAGTCTAAACAAAAGCAATTGTTATGCTTGTGCAACAGGTCAATCCACTGTCCAAATTGTGCCCTTTCCATTAGGTATGGAAAAGCATAAAAAGAAGTTTCAGTGTATCGTACTCCTCTTTCAAAATGCTACTCCTATTAAAAACTGTAGCACATTGTCCTCTCTCTTTTCTCCAGTCTGAAAGGGAAATGTCAAGGCTGTACCAGCTTCTTGCCTTGGTCCATAAAACCACTCTGCCTAGACAGAGAAAAAGGGCTCCAAAATCTTAAAACCATGGCCTTGTGTACCCAAGTATAAAACATAAGCAAGGATAGTGCTGGCAATTTCTCCAGTTTAACCATACCCCATGCAAACCTCTGGTAGTACTGTGGAAAAGGCATCCTCCAGCCAACCTTAACTAAAAAGTGGAAAGGGACCTGTGCTCTGGTTCAGTTGGCTATCCCATTCATCCTGGCATTTAAAAAGAAAAAGACAATGCAAACCCAACAGGAGAGAAAGAAAAGAAATATACCTGGTTCCTTTAATAAACAAATTTGCCTAAGGAATATAGGAGTTCCATGAGAAATCCTAGATAAATTTAAAGCTAAAAATCAAGTAGCTGCAGGGTTTAAGTCATTTTTATTCTGGTGCGTCACCATTAACAAAAATGTATATTACATTAATTATATATGTTATAATCAACAAAAATTCATCAATTATACCAAGGATGCAGTTAAAAAAATAACAAAACAGTTAAATGCAACTAGCCAGATAATATGGAAAAATAAAATAGCCCTATACATAATGCTAACTAAGAAAGAAGGCATCTGTGTTATAACTGGGGAGAGCTGCTGCACATTTATACCCAATAACAGCAGCAAACAAAACTACCACCAAAGCTTTACAAGGTTTAACAGCCTAATCTAAAAAATTTGCAAAAAATTCTGGCATTAACGAACCACTTACAAAATAATTAGAAAACTCATTCAAAAAATGGAAAGAAGTTGCACTATCCATCTTAACTTCCCTTATCATTTCAACTAAAGTACTCACAGCAGTTAAATGCTGCATGATCCCATGTGCCCAAGGGTTAGTTCAAAACTCATTAAAACCACCGTAACCAAATGCCCATGCAGTATAAGCAAAACAACCTTTACCCCCTCAAAAAGGAAGACCCCTATAATAAAAAATGTAAAAAAGCCCTTAGCAAATTAAAAAAAACTAAAATATAAAAACTAAAAAAAGTTTAAAAGAAAGGGGGGAAATCTGTTAAAAAAAAGGGTTAAGTTTAGCTTTCACATAAAGGTAACATGAAATAGGGGAAATAAAGGCTAAACACAATTAGCACAAGCTAACTCTGCAATTAGAGGGAAAAAAAGGGCATCTAATGTAAGCCTAAAGTTAATGCCAGCTCCTTATCTAAGTAAAAACAAGTAACAACCAAAGTCACTGAAATATGAAGGAATATGGGGTGTAATCGAAGGTGGGTTAATAAGCTCTCTCAAAGTAACCTCTGGAGCACCCAGCCGATGGGAAAACAGGGGAGAGACCTGCGTGTTAGGCTTAAGAAATAAATTATACTGTTTTCCTTTGTTTGACACACTGACCATTTCATTTTCTTTTGGTTGTGCGCCCGCTCTTGCAAAAACAAAAATAAATTTCTTTTCTCCTCCACAGTCAAGTAAGCCTTTGTTTTCTTCCAGGTACAACTCTGTTTCTGACACTTCTCTTCGGTTTCAGTGGCATTCTCTCTCAGCTCCTGTGGCTACCTGCTTATTTCTTCTGGGGTGTTTCTCTTTCAGCTCTCTCCAAATATCTCTGCCTTTTATCCTTTCATAAAGTACTCCAGTAAAGGATTAAGACCCACCTTGAATGAGCTGGGTCACATCTCAATTGAAACAACCTAATCAAAAGGGTCCACTCACAATAGGTCTGCCCCGACTGGGATGGATTAAAAAGGTATGGCATTTTCTGGGGTACATAACAGCTTCAAACCAGCACAGATACAATATGTCTAATTGTAAGACTTTTTTTTGTGTATACATCCTGCTTGGAGTTCTCTGAGATTTTGGATCTGTGGTTTTGTTTCTATCCTTAATTATGGAAAATTCTAAGTCATAATCTATCCAAAATGTTCTGCTTTTAAAAATTTTTCTTTTCTTTCTGAGATTCCACTGTTACAAAGTTTGAAATTGTTCCACAGCTCTTGGAGTCTCCCTTATGTTTTTTTTCCCTCTCTTTGCTTTTGTATTTCAGTTTGGGTTATTTCTGTTGATCTGTCTTCAGATTAACTGATTCCTTTCTCAGCTGTGTCTAGTAACTTGATGAGCCCACAGAAAACATTCTTTATCACTTTTATCATGTTTTTCTTTTCTAGTATTCCTATTTGATTTTTGCTTTTAGTCTCCTCAGTTGAAATTCCCTATCTGCTCATGTAAATTTTCCACCTTTCCCATTAGACCCTCTAACATGTTAATCACAGTTATTTTAAATTTCTCATCTGATAGTTCCAACATTTGTATCATATCTAAGGTTTGTTCCATTGTTTGTTTTGTCTCTTGACAGTGTGGTATTTAATTTTGCTTCCTTATGTGCTTCACACAATTATTGTTGACATCTGGGCATCTTATCTATGACTGTAGAGAGGGCAGTAAGTAAATGGGCAAACCTCATCTTTTGATAGGCATTTAGTTTTTTGGGTTAAATCAGTCTAGTTAGGAGTTTAGCTGGGTTTGGGTTTATTGTTGCTATGGTTATCCTCAGTTTGCCTCAAGCTTTAACTTCCTCTAGCATTAACTTTTGCTTAGCTTAATGCTGGATAGAAGTTTTTCTCTTGCCAATTCACTAGCAGTAGACTGTTGTTACATCTTACTTAACTTTTGTGTGTGTGTGGTGGGGGGCAGGGGACACACAGAGAATTCTATGCTTTTTTATTGAGAATAAGTCTTAGGCAGATGGTATATCTCTGGGTCTCAGGAGTGGGGCTTTCTAAGTTACTCTGTTATTCCCTCAGCTGTAGGAGATGTATAATAGTCTGGGCGCAGGATGTATTTCTGCCCCTCATTGATTTTTTCCTGTCCCCTTCCTTTATTTGCAATGGCATCCAGAAATTTCTCTCCTTCCTCCAGAATTTAAAGCTTTAGTTCTATAAGGTTGGAGGAACTGTGTGAGGTTTCATACTTTCCTGTAGCCGCTACTATCCTCTTCCCACAGACCTGCACCCTGAGGAAGGTTTTCTCAGGGTTCTCACCCTTCCCCTAATCTTTTTCAAGTGTATATGGTGAGGAATGTGGAGAAGAAAAAAGTGGATATACATTTTCTTCATGTCTATGGCTCCTAAGAGTTCTATTTTCATATGCTAACTTCCAATCAGCTTTTAGACATGCCTTAAATATTTTAGCTGAATTCTTGCTTGTTTGGGGTTTGGTGTCTGGAATATACCCCAAGTAAGCAAGTGATTATTTCATATTTCTCCTTGGCTTTGCCTGTCTTTCCACAGATTTTGAGTCCCCCCCCCCCCCTTTTCTTACTTTAGGTTTTTCTTAATACCCTTTTATGTAACTTGTCTGTGGCCAAGTGTATAACTCATTTAGAGAAGATTTTAAAACTTTTCACCCTTTTTAAAGTTTATATGCCTTTCTAAAAATGTCTACTCTATCCCATTCAGTGTAAAGATTAGTGCCATTTTCAGGGAAAATGGAAACAAATTAAAGAATTGAGGAGGTTTGCTATTGTATTTATCTATCAGCACTTATACTTTTGGCCCCAATTACTGAGGGAATCTCTTTCTTGATCTTCTTTTATTCAAACTTAATTTAAAATAAAACAAAAGAAGAGCTTTTTTTATTTGTAGACTTGTAGCAAGCCTCATTTTGGTCTTGAATCTTTCAGATGCTATAATTATAAGCCTGTTCAATTATCTTATTGTTTTTGTAGGGAAGAGACTTCTTGGATTGGAAACTTGCTGCCACAACTTACTAGCTATTTGAACTTGGGCTATTTACCAACTTTATTTTACCTCAGGGTTTGCTTCTATACAATAAGGATAGCATTCCCCCATTGCACAGGTTTAATGCAATTAATTAATAAGGGATACAAAATTTAATTCATATAAAGAACCTAGAAGAGTGTCTGGCACATTGAAAACCCTCATTAAATATTAGCTATTATATTTGTTTGATTTTTTTTATACCAAGACTCATAGAGAAGTCCTAGTCAAACATCATGATTACTTTTCTTTTGTAAGTACCACACTCTTTTATCCATCAGCATGATTATTTGTACGATAAAAAGTGCCTGGGGAGGGTGAAAGCTATGCTCCAGTGTTTGGGGAGAACATGGCTGCCATTCTAGTGCTTGGAGAGGGTGGGGCTTAAACCCCTGTGCTCTGGGAAAGCATGATGACTGCCCCAGCTCTTGGAAAGGGCAGAGCTGCTGCTCCAGTAGTTCCAAAGGACAAAGCATTAATCTATAGATTATTCTAAGACCTTGAAATCTAATGGCGTTTGCCCTGCTGTGTTTATGGATTTGCTTGGGACCCATGATCCCTTTTGTCCTTCCAATTTCTCCCTTCTGGAATGTAAAAGTCTATCCTATAGCTGTCTCATCATTGTATATTGGAAGCAGATAAGTTTTTTTCTAGGTTATACAGGCCCAAGAAGAGAGGAATTTTGTCCCAGGATGGAATTCATACTCATATGGCTTAAAGCCTTTGGTACTTGGAGATGAGGTGTGTGCATTTGGGGATGGGGTGAATGCATTTGCATGCAAGTAAAACATGTCTTTTGGGGTCCAGAGGGATTGAATCATGTACCCCATAAAGGACATGTTCTTAATCTTAACCTGTGCTTCTGTGGGTGTGAGCCCGTTTGTAAATAGGACCATTTGAGGATGTTCTTATTAATGTTTCATCAAATTGAATCAAGGGGGGGTCTTAATCCATGTTATTGGAGGCCTTATAAAGAAGAAATTTGGAGACAGTCAGAAGCCATAATGGTTGGAAACCACTAGTCAGAAAAAGTCATAGGAGGAGGCCAAGGACATCACTAAGTGATAGAGGCAGAAAGGCAAGTTGAGGAACCCCAAGGATTGCAGCAAGGCAACACAAGAATGCTACAGACTCTGAGAGAAATGCTTTGACTTAGAACTTCTAACCTCTAAAACCACAAGCCAAGAAATTCCTGTTGTTTAAGTCAACCTACTGCATGGTATTTGTCATAGCAGTTCTGGAAAACTAAGACAAACACCCTGTTTTGTTGTGTTTTGGTATGTACTACACTCTGTTATTTATTGGCAGGATTATTTGTATAATTAAAAAAATTCACCCCCCAGAGCTCCACAACTTTCTTTTCTCACTGTAATCCCTAACAGAAGTTCATGTCATAATTTAAAAAAAAATCATGTTTGCTGAATTCATAAATCTGCCTGTCTAAATATGGGAATGTATACAAAATCTAGGCAAGTGTGTCTTAAACTTTAAAGTGTATAGTAATCATTTAGAGTTTTTTTTTAAAAAAGCTCATTCTGATCCAGTCAGTTTTTGGGTGGGACTAGAGATTCTGGATTTCTAATAAGCATCCAGGGGATGTCAAGGCTGGTTGCAAGATCATACTTTGTCAAAAATGGTACTAGCCTGTCCCTCCATGATTAACACTCACTCATCCATAAAATATTAATTCAGGAATAGCTCTGCATCAATCATTGTGCAAGTGACAGGAGGAATTAGTAACTGGGGATATAGAGTCAGAGGAAATAGGTCCTAATCAAATAATCACAAAAATACAAGAAAATTTACAACCATAGGAAGTGTGCCTCCTCTAGCTCTCTTGTCATACCTTCTCTCTCTGTCCCTTCACCATGAATTGTGCTGAGGGTTGACATTTGTGTTACTTTGTTATAAAGTTCACTTTGTCTTCCAGGCTTGGAAATATGACCCTATTTCCTACATCATGTGCCACTTTCTGCAGTTCTTTTACTTCTCTCTTCTTCCATCATATTCTCACATTTTCTTCTCCTAATAAGTGCTCTCTTTTCTCCCCCAGTAAGAATTATCTAGGCCTGCCACATGCACCTCCAATTTTGCAGATTTGCTTTAACAAATGTGGCCACCATCTGTTTTTCTCTTTACAGAATGAAGAACAGAAGGGTTCAGAGCACACCTGTTCCAGTTTACTGGAGCTGCCATTATGTAAAATACCAGAAATGGATTGGCTTTTATAAAGGGGATTTATTAAGTTACAAATTTACAGTTCTATAGCCATAAAAATGTCCAAACTAAGGCATCAAAAGAGGATACATTCATTGAAGAAAGGCCAATGGCATCCAGAAAACCTCTGTTAACTGGGAAGGCACATGCCTGTCATCTGCTGATCCTTTGCTCCTGGGTTCTGGTTTCAAAACGGCTTTCTCCAAAATGTTTCTCTTAGCTTTTCCAGAGCAAACTCTGGGCTAACATCTCCAAATGTCTCCAAATATCTCCAAGTGTCAGCATCAGTGTCGGCTCTTAGCTTTTCTCCAAAGTGTCCCTCTCAGCTGCTCTCAGGGCATTTTGTCCTCTCTTAGCTTCTCTGGAGCAAACTCTGGACTAGCATCTAAAAGTGTCAGCATCTCAAAGTGTTAGCAGGAGTCTGTGTCTGGGTGGGCTCTTTTAAAGGTCTCCAGTAAACTAATCAAGACCCATGCTGAATGGGTGGAGCCACACCTCCATGGAAATAATCTAATTAAAAGTATCACCTACAGTTGTGTGAGTCACATCTTCTTGGAAAGAACCTAATCCAAATATCCCACAAGATTGGATTAAAATATGGCTTTTGAGGGGTCATGATATATCCAAATCAACACAATACCTCTCTGTTACCTCATTCAAAACTAATTTTTTTGCCATACTTTTTTTAATTCAATTTTTTGAGATATATTCACATGACATACAATCATCCAAAGTGTACAATCACTTGTTCACAGTACCATTGCTCACAGTACCATTGTTCACAGTACCATTATATAGTTGTGCATTCATCACCACAATTAATTTTTGAACATTTTAATTACCACAAAAAAACCCCACAAAGAATAAGAATAAAAATTAAAGTAAAAAAGAACACCTAAAACATCCATCCTTCATCCCTCCCTATTATTCATTTACTTTTTGTCCCCATTTTTCTATTCATCTGTCCGTACACTGGATAAAGGGAGTATGAGCCACAAGGTTTTCACAATCGCACAGTCACATTGTGTAAGCTATATAGTTATACAATCATCTTTAAGAATCAAGGTTATTGGGTTGCAGTTCAACAGTTTCAGGTATTTCCTACTAGCTATTCCAATACACTAAAGCCTCAAAAAGGGATATCTGTAACACATAAGAGTAATCTCCAGAATACCTCTCGACTCCGTTTGAAATTTCTCAGCCTCTGAAACTTGATTTTGTTTCATTTCTCTTCCCTCTTTTGGTCAAGGCTTTCTTAATCCCTCGATGCCATGCTGGGTCTAGGTTCATCCCCGGGAGTCATGTTCCACATTGCCAGGGAGATTTACACCCCTGGAAGTCATGTCCCATGAAGAGGGGAGGGTAATGAGTTTACCTGCAGAGTTGACTTAGAGAGAGAGTCAATTGACCATACTTTCAAAACTAATATTTAACTTATTTTTAATGCAGAAAAGTATTTAAAATAAATATATTACTATTCTTAACACTAATCATTTAAGACATTTTAGAATGGCATAATAGGATAATATAAAAGTAAGCTATAACTGTGGAATCTTTTGAAGACATATTTATAATTTGACAAATGAAATTGATACAGTTTCATTAGAAGAAACTATATTAGACTTGCCAGTATTTGTTCAAAAGGATAATGTTTAATTTTCTAAATGAAGCCATACATAGATTCCAGAGAACAGAAGAAATCTAAGTTCCAGTAAATTGCATAGTACTAATTAAATAAAAGTATGATCATGATATCTATTATGCCATCTTTTGTGTAATACCTTAAAATTAAGGAAACATTTGACACACTTAGGGAAGCTTATATGGTTGGTCAATGTTGGTGATCAGCACATACTATATTTGAGGAATCTTATTCAATGCAACTATTAAATTTTCATCTGGTCAGTGGTAACTACATATGCAATTTACAGTGCTTTTGTATTTCACACAAAAGTTGTTCTTAATTTACTTGAAGGCAGATAGCCATATCTTTGATATTTACCAGCTGCAGCCTAGGTCTGACAGACTTCACTCCA